>NC_140586.1:713625945-718679382 GCF_964204655.1 Triturus cristatus | reverse complement strand
GATGAGTATGGCCTTTTACCGACCACAGGCGGGTGCACTTGTGTCCTGTGTTTGGTTGTGCCCAAGTTGGTGTTTGTCCCACATTGTGTTGGGTGTTGGGGTGCTGTACTTCCTGTTTGTGTATGCTGCATTGTGTGTGAGATGCCCCTTCAGCTCTGATTTGGCTCACCCTTCTCCCTTTCAGGCGGTGTTGTGTTCACTTCGGTGCCTGTTCAGTGGTGTGACATTGCCAGGTTGTGTGACTTGTGCACCTGGTTGGTGTTGTTGCTCGTGGGCATGGTTTTTCTGCTGTTGTGCTGTGCTTATTTGTGCATGTGTGCCATTGTGCCCATCTCCCCCTGTCACCCAGTCCCTGCTGGTTCCTCTCCCCGTTGCTGTTGTGTCTGTTGTTTGGTGCATTTTGCGGTCCACGAGTCCTGCCACCATCTCCGGACTGATATGGTGGACCCCATTTCCTCCATGTCATCCAGCTTCTGGTGTGGCGCTGGACTCCCACCTGCGGTGTGCATTGCTGCCTTCTTGTTGTTGGCGTATTTCTGCTTGTTTGTGCCTTTCGCATCATTGCTGGGATTCTGGTTTTGTGCCATTGACCTCCTCCACTCTCAGGATGCATTCATCTTGTCCACGTTGGGCTGCCATGTACGATGTTTTGTTGCTAATGGGTTTGGTGGGGTTGCCTGCTGGCTCGGGTTGCCTCCATTGTGGTTGGCTGTTGTTTTCTGTTTGGTCTGTCTTACTTTTTCAGGCTTTGGTTGTGCTTATTGCCACCTGCCGTGTGTTTCACGGTCTGGGCGGTGCTTATCCCTGCTTTCCTCCTCACGGATGGGCTCATTGCGAGATTTCTGGTGTTGTGGTTTGTGTTTTTATCTCCGTCGTGGTGGTTGTATCGCGAATATTGTCCGTGGTGTCGGCAGACTATCGCATGGTACCGTCTTGTTGTGTATTCCACGTTGACACAGGGTTATTTTCCCGCAATGGGCTGCGGTATTGAAAGTTGCGTTACGCTACTCTTGCAGTAGTTATCACACGTTCTTGTGAATATCTGCCAAGGTCGCTTGTGCAGATGACAATGACACATGTTAGTCTCATTTACATAAACTAAAGCAGAATACAGACAGGCGAAATGAAGACTCCCAAAGCGGGCCATACCCGTGTTATTAGCATGAGGCATGAAAACATGAATTTACTGATCCTGAAGGGAAGAAATACAAACAACGGGGAGAAAATTAAGAACCTCCCTAGAAGATGACGTCAGAACCACTGAAAGGCAGTGGAGTTTGAGGACAAAGTTATTGAGGCAGCTATGCGCTCTATTAATCCTATAGCATAACATAACAAAGCGACAGGAGGGTAAAAGTCTAAAGAGCATGTTGCTTGAGTTCGAAATCCTTTAAAAAACAGAAGACAAGAGGCGTTTGGAAAAACAGGAACAGTTTGTTTAATTTAACATTATGACAGGGAGAATAGTTACAGGCACGAGGTCTAAGGACTCTCTCAATTTACAATCTGTAAATGTCCTTATTTTATACCAAACACACTGGTTATAAAAAGTTTCTGGTGTACCATATATGGTGAGGAATGTTGGTCGCTGCGTTTGGAGTCATAAATTAATGGTCTAATGGTCACTGCAGGTGTATCTCGACCTCGCGTGGACACAGTGTTGCCAGTGGATAGAGTCTCCAGATGTCCGGCATGGGGAGTGTGTGATCACTCCGTGTGTAAGGTCCCTGATTGGCTATGTGTTCTTAACTCATGTGGCATCTGACATTTTATGGTGTTTTTAGGAGCAAACGTACCCCCTCTGGCCATGTGTGGTTTAATAGGGGCAATTTGCCCTGTCCATTGTATTGTCGCTGCTCCTATCTGTGGGATTGATTAAGAGTTTCCTGCCCAATTGTTTGCCTGCCAGATACGCACCCTTCCACCTATGACCCATCAACCAGTAATCCTGGGCCTAGGTCTAAGGGCCTGCTTGACTACATATTTGCAAGTTGTGGTTGATGTGGAGTTCAGAATGGCTGATTCTATTAATAAGGAAGAGATTTCATTGTTATTGATGAATGCATCGTTTTTCACATTAACAAGTAACTATGCCAGTAGACCGGAAGGGACAAAGGGGGGTAAGAGACCAACCAAGTCATGCTTGAAGTGACTCACCATCCGGTTCCGGTCCGTCTTAGGGAAGAACACTCTTCACGCAGCTTTGCCTCCAGGCATGACTGGAACTTGAGACCATGAACTCGGCCTTCTGTTCAACTCTGCGACTCCTGAGCCAATCTAGATGCTGCTCGCTTGCTGTTCAGAAACAGCATGAGACCAGCACGTGAATTGGCTCAGTCAGCCACTGCCAGCGCTCTCCTGCAATCTTGGGAGCTGTGGCAGCAAATTTGCAGGGTCCTCCATTGCACAGGTAGGCGAGAATTCAAGTGTGCATGTCGGGCTGGTCAGAGCAAAGCACCCGTCCAACACGACATGGGTACTTCACCCCAAGGAGGCTCAGCAGCTGACTTGTCAATTATCCAAGCCCCCACCAATAAGTGCCCACCCTCAGTCCCTGTCATGTAAAAAAAGGAAAACTTTGCCAGGGCCATGCCACGCACTGCAACTGAAGAAAAAAGAAATGAAAACGAATTTACAGTACAAAACAAACAGGGGGGGTGACGCACAAATGAAGAAACCACTCCTGCTGCTGTGAGAAGCAGCATGGAAGTCCTTCTGTTTTAGACAGTGGATCCACACACCCCAACTAGAGGTTGTGTATAAAAGTGAGTCACAAACCACCCCACTTTGTTTAATGGAAGGGAGTGCTCCACAGAATATCAAAGGAATTCTGTGCAGCCAGGACTGGTGCCTGCCTGACAGTCAGTCTCCCAGAGGTGAGGAAATATCAGCTAGAGTCTGGCCTTTTATTGGAGAAAATATAGATCTGCCTGTCTGTTGAGATAGGGACTGAGTCTGCCTGGCTCTCTAAAAGGAGAGACTGCCCAGGAGGAGCAAGATCTCTTGCGTCTCAAGAGGTGGCAGATATCCTAGAAGAAGCGACTAGTTGAGAATTTAAGGCTGGCCCTCGTGCCTGAAGGTCTGCAGTCTTTCATCACGGTTCCTGCACCCATTACACTGCGCTCTTAATCAGAACCAGTCAGGTTGCAACCGCGTGATTGCCTTAGGCCTGCATGAGGGTTGCAACTGCCTCATTGCCTAATGCTTGTGTAAGGGTTACCTGTTTCTGTGGGACCACACGGCAAGCTCCATCAAAGACTATCGGACAGGAACCATATCTGTATGTTCACACAACCTGGTTCCACGACCTCACTAACAGGGGTTTGGTAGACATACAGCCAGACGCGGCCCACGCTGGGTGATGACACATGTTGAAGACTTGTAGGTCTGTGACTCCTGCCAGGTACATGAGAAAGTCATCCTTGGGCAAGACAGCATAGTGATTACTCAAAATGTATTACTTATCCTGAGGATAGGTAAAACAATGAAAGACTAATTTAAAATGTGGGCACCTAGAAGATGCACCTGGGTCTGATTCACACTACTCCTCGCTGCCCAAGAAAAGAGGGGGAACCCAGAACCAGAGAAATCAGACAGACGTGAGTAGAGATAGAGTAGAGTGTGAGTAGAGCCATGAGGGGTTGTACTCAGGAACACTTACTTTTGAGCTCATTAAGTGTCTAGTATTTAGTACAACTGTGAGATTAAAGTGCTTTCTTTCTTGTAAAGACCAGCACTGGACTGGAAATAAAGACTGTGGTGTGTGTTGGTTGATTGTTGAGTGTAGAGCCCAGGCACCCCTCGCTAATCTTCCTGAAAAGTCTGTGATTGCCAGTGGATTGCCAGAAACCATACTAACCCCTTACTAATCATTGCAATTTTTGTGGTATGCGTATTCCTTTTTATAAGGGGAATTAAACTAATGACTGCAAAAAGTGGGTCAAATTATAATGAAGGAAAACACGCAATGAAGGAAAATGGAAGAAAACGAAAGCGAGAAGAGGTAGAGTTTGACGAACAGCAGTAATATTTTTGACGAGTTGAGGGATTTATTGGAATCTAGAGGTGCAACAACTGGAGTAAGAAGTACAGTTTCAAGGAGATTTAGTAATGCAATGGCTGATGACCCCCAGAGTCGTCAAAGGAGGAAATTGATGGGATTTGTAAAACAAATGCTTTGCACTTATATTCATCTGCAACACACAACTTATTTATTGTGTGATATATATGTTGAAGTTGGCCATGGTTAATGTAGGCCTCAATTTTAAGATGGCTCATGTTTAGTTGACACGTTTTCTGCCTGTTGTGTATTTTTCTCCTTTCTCATTACAGGAGCCAAGCTGTACTAGTCAACGTTAATCGAATGTATCACTTGTTTTAATTTTCATATGAATGCCAATCCTTGTATGTTCCTTGGACAGCGAAATAATGAGGACACACCCGGGAATGAGAACACCCTGACCGAATTGTACCATCTCGCTACAGATATAAAACTGAAGGTCGTGCAGCAGAGACTCCATTGGGTTTTAGCTGTGGCAAAGAACTGTAGAATCTTTATTGCAACATGCCTGAATGGTTTCCTTCATGGGATTTGAGTGTAGGTGTATTCTTACAAGGATGATTTAACCTAATGAACTGTATAGTTAGTGAGGAGATGCCTGCCTTCCTCCCTTTAGAGATTATGTCCTTTCCTCTCCCCGAAAGAGTTTGACTCATGGGCAAAGCCCTCCTTCACTTGCTTGACTGAATCTTAATTTGATTCTGGTTTTAGTGGATTCTCTTGCTGACATCTTCTGCCTGCATTCTCCTAACCTTCCCGACTTTTTTGTTTAGTTAAATAGGGAACTTCCTTTCGTGAGAAGGCAAGCCTGCTTTCACGGCCGGGCTGGGAACCTAAACCTACCCTGGCAAACAGCTTGGCTGGCCCCCGGGGAGTGGGTGTGCTAGTTGAAAGTACCACTCCCATTTCACTGCTGCCACTTTTGTTACAGGGGGCCGGTATTGCAGCTATAATGCAGAACCAGCCACCGGTAACAAAAACGGCCCCCAGGAGTCCAAACCCAGCGCCCACCCTGGTGACCCATCGGGGAAGCGCTTCGGCCAGTCCGGCCCTGTCTGCTTTGACATACTCTATGACAACTTTAAAATAGTCTATCTTTGTAAATGCGATTTTGAATTGATTTCAACTATATTGACTAATGCATTCATGGACTGATTAGTGATTTAAGACTAATTTGAATTTGTATTTTGCTATTCTGCTAATATACCTTCATGATTTGCAAATCTAACACTCTCCTTCATTTTTGTGGGGTAAAATGTGCTTAACGTTATTTAAACATATTACATGTATTGGTAGTTGAGATTTTATCACAGCTTCTCCCTCTTCACTTTATTTCTACGCTGGCTGCAGGAAGTCAAACATTTCAGGCTCCTTTGGCCCTTGTGCACACGATGAAGCTGGGCTCTGCCTCCCTGGCTGGCTGTTCAGTCCTAGGATTCTTTGTCAAACTCATCCTCCAGCAGTCACAAAAGTCTCACACCTGAAGAGCAGACTTCTCATGTACACTCTATACATGGGTAGATTCTTAACATAGGTGGATCACAATTATATTCCATTGAATATAACACAAGAAAGCTTTTTGTACATTGCATATCTTGAACTGATATTCTTGAAGGTGCTCGGATATGTGATGTTGAAAAAAGGAGGAACAGTGAAATAAAATATTTGCTCAGGATAATAAAGTTTAATGAAGCTGGGATTGGTTCAGGTTTTCTGGTTTCACATTGTGCAATTCATCCACTAAACAGGTAACTCTTTCTCTCGTTTTACATCAAAGGTCAATGTTCTGTCTTTAATTGTGGCTGCATGAGGTTACAAAGTGAGAAGAAGCACAGGCCATATGAAATCACTCCTCATTTTGGGCTCCAAGGTCCAAGTGGCTCTCGAGATGAGCCACAGCCTGGCATCTGGCACGGTCATGGCTCGAGCAATCAGTGGCTTGCCCATTTCTATGCAGAAGTAAGTCGAATTACTGCAGCTTTCCATAACCCAGTGAGCACTGCATCAGTCACTAAAGCTCAGTGTATGCAGCATAATAATTTAGACTCACAGTCTTAATATGAACATGACTAGACAAAAGCTTTTGAGTGGAGGAGTGGCTGAAGAGAATGAGGAGGGCAGCATGAGATTCCAATCAAGTGGTTGCAGGCAGTCACACTCAGCAGCCACCTGTGAGGAGAGGCCTCAGGAGGGAGGTGAGTTTCAGGAAGGTGGATTTAGAGGGACGCTGACTCAAACCATGTAGAGAAAGCTAAGCAGAAAACAGATGAGTTCATTAAGCCTTCAGGGTACAGTGATTACCCCCAGAGAGAGAGACAGCTGGTTGTGTTCACACTGGCCCCCAATGAAGACCTCATGGTGTGCGGTGACTGTAGTGTCCCAAGCTGGCCTCGTGTTCTGCAGCTGCTCACTCTGAGAGGGCTTCTGGGTGCCGTAAATGTCATTATTGTGAAAGGCTGTGGATGCTCTGTGCACTGCCTACTCAAAGACTTCTAGGTGCAGTCACGATCCTCTGTCAGTGACAGACTTGTTTATTGTTTAATATTGTGGTGCCATAATTGTTTACAGTACATAATCATGTTAGAAAGGGGCATTAGGTTAGTGGCCTCCCATTTCAGGAGTGTTCCAGCATAAGCCCTTTCCAGAGCTTCATATTGCCCAAAAGGGAGTAATTCCTGATATTCGTCTCTTTTTATAGACTTTATAGCTTGGCCTACTTGTGTTTTCATGTCACTTAAAGTGTTGCACATTTGGCAATGGAATTTCACTCATGCACACACTGGAGCCATTGAAATGTACTTAAGCAGTCTAAAAAATTGGCAGGTATTACTTAAGTTTGGACCAGAAATCCGCACGGTGCAAAACAATGCTACAAACGTTTTAGTCATCCACCGAACATGGTTGTTGCATATATTTAGTTGTAGCTCTACGTCCATCCCAAGGTTTTTGATTCTGAATATCTGTTCATGTGACAGGCATCAATGTGTTACAGTATTTTAAAGCAAAACCCAGAAAAATTGTTTTGCTCGACTAGCCCATAATCTAACACTAGACTTTAAACGGTTTATAGAACCATCCAATCTTGCACAAGAACAAGAGTGTAGCATCTTCTCCAGCCCAGGAGCACGCAGATTAATTAGGCCACACGGGAGCTGCGATCAAGCCCTACTTTATTCTTCAGCATATACTCAGATACTGTGCATTACATTTTACTTCCCATTAACCACACCCTAACACCTTCTCGCATATTATGTGTTTCCTATCCAGAGCCCACCTAAAACCATGAGGCTCCTAGTGCGCATAACATCAATATGTTTGTGACATCTCCCCATTTGTTCAATAAAAAGTGTCAGGCCACTAAAATTACATTTCCTTTATTAGTCGGCGAGGCTCTCAAACTTGTCTGCCGGCTTGGGTGATCCAAGGTGATTGAGGTCCACCCTGATTGGGCAATGGTGACGTGTGCTCAGACACTTGAGCCAGACCTGCTGGCGGGGTTACCACATGCGTGTTTTCAGGACTCAATAAGTGTTGTGGTAGGTGTTGAAAATGTGATGTGTGCCGAGTGACGGATTGTCCAGGACGATGTGCTGTCACCATGTGTTCCTTGCACGCCACAACCTGTAAAAGATCAGCGGCATAAGAAGTGTCTGTTTTCCTTCTTCGCCTCTGCTTAACCAGTACCCAGTCTCATTTGTCAAATACTGCCTCCTGGGCATGGTGACGCTGATCTGCATACATTTTCAATTTTCTCTTTCAAGTCGCGTCGGTGTCTCGATTCTTGTCAGTATTCACTGTTCGATCTGAGGTCCATTGAGGTAGTTTTGTTCTGATGGCTCTCCCAAATAGCAAGATGGTTGTACTCTCACCACGTGTGGAGTTAAGAGTTGATTGATCGACCTGGAGGGCCTGGCACATGGCTTGGATCAGATTGTTTCCCTCCATGGACACTCGTTGAATGAGCCTCTTGAGGGTGTCCATGAATCGTTCAACTATGCCATTGGTTTGGGGCCAAAAGGGTGTTCTCCTTTGGTGTTTGACATTGAGTCGGAAAAGAAATGATTTGACCTCCTTGATGTTAAAGGGCAGTCCATTATCAGTTTTGAGGAGTTCAGGGACACCCCACATTTCAAAGATGTCACTAAGCTATTCTATGACTTTGTCATGGGTTGCCAAAGATAGATCTTCCACCAAAGTAAAATGCGAATATTCGTCTATCACTACCATGAGATAGTGTCCATTTTCTAAAGGCCCAAAACACTCAACTGCAACCCTCTTCCAGGCATCGGCATGAAGGTCAGACATTGTCACTGGGTGCTGCGCCACCTTGGGGGACAAGCAATTGCAAATGTGGCACGCCTTCAGCTCCTCTCGGCCTTCTCATCTAGCCAAAGGAACCACACTCGATCTCTTAAGGCTCTTTTTGTAGCTACAATAACACAATGTCCTTCATGGGCTAGCTCGATCACCTGCTGTTTTAGGCTTCCAGGGATGCCTCACAGTATTACACCTTCTTGGGTGACTGTAACTCATTCTATACATGTTTTTACTTTTGGAATTCAACATCATCGGCAAGAGGACAGATATTTCTCCTCCATGATTGCGTGGTAATAATATTATGGTCATGTCTTTATCTGCATTGGTGGCAGCAATGATTAGTGCCGCAGACAGAGCTGCTGGCATACTGGATCTCACAATAAAGTTGAGATATGATTCAGATGTCTTGGATGTCGAACTGTGACGTTGTAGCCGCACTCATGAAAAGTAATCTGCTGTGTTTTTATCCTTTATCCTTTCCTGATTTGTGCATGAACTCATTGCATGACTCTTGAAGTCTTAACCTCCACCTCCCAATGAGCTGGGGTATCTTAGCCTTCTGGTTTCCAAACATTGTAATTAACGCCTGGTGACCTGTGATGGCAGTAAATTGTTTTCCAGAGGAATACATGACAATGTTGGCAGGCCCACCCCACAGCCAGTCTCTCCTTCTCCTTGTGAGAGTAGGCACGTTCTGTTTCAGACAGGCTTCGACTGGCATAAGCCACAACATGTCTCTGAGCTTACGGATGGCCATTGTGTTAAGCAAGGATTGCCTCTAGCCCTACCGGTCTCGCCTCAACCATTATTTCGGTATGTAACTTGGGGTAGAAGTAGGCCATTTCAGTTGCATTCTTAATCACGTTTAATGTCTTTGAAATTCTAGTTGTGTACCAGAGGCCACTGAAATGGTACTTTTCGGTTTGTCAAGATTCTCAATGGGGCACTCACAGTAGCAAAGTTGTGAATGTATCTTGAGAAATAACTGTTGATGCCTAGAAAGGATTGCATCATTGTAACATCCTGGGGAACAACTGTGATAAGATGTACAGTTTCAAGAAGATTTATTGATGTAATGTGATGAACCCCAGAGTCGTCAGAGGAGGGAATTAATGTTTTGTTTTTTTAAATGCGTTGCTCTTATATTAATCTGCAACACACAACTTATTTACTGGGGGAAGCAAGTGGATGACAGTGCTTGCACCTTGTCTAGCTCTGGAGTCCTTCCCCAATGAAAGAATATATGCCCAACAAACTTAAGTTTGGTTGTGCGGCATTCAGAGCGAGACCTGCATCAGCAAGTAACTGGCGAACTTGGGTAAGGGCTTTGTTGTGTTCTTTCTTTGTTCTCCCAAAAACCAATATGTAATCACTTTAATTGAAAGCATGTGTAACAGGTTGGATTACCCGGGGAATAACATCCTGAAATATCTCAGCAGCCAAAGATACTCCAAAACTCAGTCTTTTACATCTGAACAACCCAACATGAGTCGAAAAGGTAGTAATGTGCCTGCAGTTCTCCTCCAACTTGAGTTGATGGTATCCTTTATTCAGGTCAAGATGGGAAAACATTTTGGCTCTGTTAAATTGCATGATCAAGTTCGCTATGTGAGGACCAGGGTGTCTCTGCCTCTCAATGGCTTTGTTTGCTTGCCGCATGTAAACACAAATGTGCACCGCTCTGCTACTGTCCTTTTTAGGTCTCGCACAGGCAGCCCATGCACTGCCTCTCCGAGGCATCAAGTAATCAGCATTATTACTGAAACTCCACCCATTGCGTTTCACTTTGTTTTGTCGCTTGTCATTGGTGAAATCTAGCATTGCTTTTCTTACCTCGCATCATTGTTGGCTAGTGGTCCCATCCGTCACTTCTGTTTTCTTCCGTTTCTGCAGAAAAGCAGCATCGACCAACTACAGTAAACTTATGCTGCAGGGCGGTATCTTTGAATGTAGAGACTACTTCGTTGTTTTTTAGGTCTCGCATACGCAGCGCATGCGCGCCCCGCTGATTGTCCTCTGTGCCTTGAACCGCAGCCCCCGGGCACTCCATTACTGCCCTGTCTGCACCGCTCGTGTCTGGCCTGCCTGCGCCAGTACCTGCGCATAGAGATCACCGAGAGCCGTGTCGACATCTGCTGCCCGAGTGCGCTGAGCGCCTGCAGCCCCCCCTGTCCGAGCCATCCTACAAGACCCTCCGCTACTCGCAAAGTTATGCTCACTCATTGGGCTGCACAATTTGTTTAAAGTTACCTTTCTCTTGTAACCTTTCCTCTGCGGTGCTGTGAGTCCATCCTTTATGTCAGCAGCAGGGTGCCTCCTCTGTGTGGCTAGTTATTCTTCTGTGTCGGTGTGGCCCTGTAGTTTTCCTGGACATCCATCCTTGCCTGGTTCCGGTTTCCCGTTCCCGCCCCTCCCTGGATGGACCCAGCTGGTGTGTCACATGATCCGCGTTCATCCCCCACCCGCAGCATCTGGAGGATCGCCTTGTGGGTGAACTACAGAGGAGTAGAAGGGTGTGTGGAACTTACCTCTGTGCGTGTCAGTTGACACTATTTTAAGCGTAAATCTCTTCTCGCTTCCCCCTCCCGTGCTCCCTCGCTCCTCTCTCCCCTGCACTTCCGCTGTTGGCGCCTTCTCTAACCACCCCCACCCCCGCGTTTGCAATGCAATGGGTCTCGCGTAAATGCGAGTCATATTGGATTTCAAATGCTTGTTTGTTTATGGGGTGTAGCATTGACCCACACTACGAATTGGGGACGTCTGCAGACATGTAAGCGGCTAGAAAATGAGGCGTTAAGTGCTCGGCCCAAAAGTCATTGTCAGATTTGAAAAAGCAGCTTGGTAGGTCATTTGAGCCTGGGGCTCCTCTTTCTCAAATTGACTGCATGGCGTTTTTTCACTAATTGTATGGTGATTTGTTCCTTTGTTGTAGTCAGTGTCGCTGTAGTCTCAGGGAGGTGCTTTGTTTCTGAGGCAGTCGCTACTTCTACTTTGTATAAGGTGCTGATGTACTCCACCCATGTTTTCTGTGAGATGCCATTGATTTTCTATATGCTCTAGAGTGTAGGTTACTAAAAACCGCCAACGTTTTTATTGATTTCTTTTAACCATTAATGCATACGATTTTAGCCATTGACCTTCCTGGTGTCTTATTTAGATCCCCAAAGAAGTCTCCTGTGTGACTTCCTGCTTTCTGCCAGGGTTGATTTAACAATTACATTTGTTATGTCTTTCTTAAGTATCCTTATCAGTTTCCACCAGGGCTTTTTGTCCAGTAGCCATGGAAGGAAATGTGCTAGCTTACTTGATTGCTTTTGTTAAGTCTATTACCAACTAAGGATCTGTGAATAGAAGGTATTATACTTGTACATCTCGTAGTCAGGACTGCATTATTAGTGAATTTGGTAGGGTTAATATCTGTGAGGAGACCGTTTGTCAATGTTTGAACTGATCTTTTGTGATATTACACCATTTTATTCTTTTGATCACTTTCTAATTTTCGTCACCGCTTAAAGAACCAATTGTTGGGAGGACCTATCCTACTTTGTGTTTGAGATCAACACAGGCTACTAACGGGATGTTATTTCTTTCTTTTCATTGTGGAACAGCTGTTGGCAAACAGCATATAGTGAGGAGTTTGGATGCAAGCATTTAATCTAAGGTAGACACCCTATTGTGTGTGCTTAATTTGGAGTTGCTACCGTTATACCCTTCCTGGAGGGAGTAGAGACTATAGTCCTGTAGGCAATTATGCAGTTCATGTTTTCTTGCTAATGGGTTATTGGGATTCGAGATCTTTTGCGACAAATGTTTCAGGTTGAAATCGTATTAGAAACTCATGATTTGCGAACCTGCATAGAGTGTCCTCTAGTGAATCACAAAAGGTGTTAACTGTTTCTGCTTTAGATCCTTTTGGCGAAGTTTCCTCTTTTATGCATTCACACGAGTTTGAGCTATTGGCATTGTAAATGACAATGCATTTTTATTTATGTTTTGATGTTTAAAACGTAAATAAAAGGCATTGACATTTACATTACTAATAGCTTAAACTCCCGCAAATGCGAGACCTATTGCATTGTAAATGCTTGTTTGATACTACTACTATGGGCAAAACCAATAGCATGGGGACTTTAGAGCGTTAAAAAATTGAATGTTTTAAAAGTGCATCCAACTCTTTCTGTACAGCTTCTTGTAGATGAAAAGCAACTCTATGGTGCAGCTGAGCAATAGGGTGAACGTCTTTATTTATATGAAGCTGTACTTTCATTTTATTGAGTTTTTCCAGACCATGGAACAACAACGGGAATTGGCTCCTAGTCTCAGACTGAGCACAGAGGTTGCAGTTGAAGGATATCTACCCCGTGTCAACAGAGGTGGCAAAACTGAGCAAACAGGCACTCAACAAAGTCCCTTGTAGAACATGAATGGTGGCTCGCACCGATGTATTTTTGTGTCGCATTGTCGCCATGAACGGCCATTGACTTTACAATGGCTCAGAAGCGGCCCAGGCATATACCTTTGTGCCTCACGGAGTGAGGTGAAGCACAGGGCATAAGCTTTTAAACTTTTTCACTGGCATGATTGTAAACAACGCACCACTGTCTGAGATAAAAGTTATTGGGTGATTGTTCATTTTCAATGTGATTTTGGGACAGTGTCCAAATGAAGTTTGTTGCTTTGTTTGGTGAGCTTTCTTTGAACTGTGATCTTCTTTCCAGGAAGCTAACCCCACATATGCAAGCTGTCCATTGGTAGATATCATCACCGTACACCCATCTTTACTGGTACTTGATAGTGACATCGAAAATCACCTTCGTACGATGAGCTTGACGATGATTGATTTTGCCTGGTTTTTGCTTGTTGTAGCTGATGTTGTTTTTTGGTTTTAGGGGTCTGGGAGAATGCTTTTCTTTTCTTGCTGTAGTCGCGCACTTGATTTTTCTTTCGCTCTGCATACAGTTATGAAATGTTTCGCTTTCCCACAACCTTTCCAGACTTGTCCAATGGCTGGACATTTACCTTCATGGGGTATTAAAAATCCACATTGGAAACATAGCTTTGTTTTCTTTGAAGACATCGACTTATGTGTATCTTGTTTATGCTTGTGCCTGCTTTTTGCGGTCAATGCCGATTTGGTGTGTGGTTTTCCTGCTTCCATGTCAGCAGCTTGTCAGTCTGCTCGTTCTTCTGCTGTCGCAGCCATCAGCATTTTCTCTAGACTGTGTCCCTTCTAAACAAATCTGAAAAATAGCCATCAATGACTCTGTGGCGCGTGGCTTCTTCGTCTGTGAAGTAACAGAACTTCTAATGTTTGATGAGTGCATCAAGTCTTTCAACAAACTTGTTGATTGTTTCACCAACCTTTTGTCATGCTTGGTTGAAAATATACCTTTCATAGTCAACATTGGATTGAACTTGGCCTCCAATGCTTCATTTACCTTTTGGTACGATTTTACATCAGTTTATGAGATTTCCTTTAGCACTTCTTTCACTCCATCACCTGCAGGTTTTCCAAATATTTGATGATCTTCTTGTCATCTTCTTCCTCTAACTCATCTATGAAGTCATTGAATATTTTGACCCACCTAGCACCAAAGTTCTGCTTCTTAGAAGTGTCAAAAAGCGATGTTGTCTTCAAGAACAAGGCTGAATTGTATTCTGTGCTCCCTTCTGCTGCCATTGTGTTGGCACGTGCCATTCAGGCGATTGCGAAGCAGGCTAGCTTTGACAACTCCTGCAAGGAGAAGTTGCCTTCGTAGCATGTGTCGCAGTATGCTTCAATTGCACTTATGGTGAGTAAGTTCTCTGGTTTTTCGCACCTTGCTGACGTGATTGTTATTTCTTACTTCATATGACGAGTTGCTCTGTATTTTGGGCACGGTGCAGCATCTCTGTTGACCACCTCATTGGCGGGTTTGGCAGGCGTTTTGAATATGCTCCTCTATAGGGCCTTCGATTTCTTCTGGGTCATGTATGGGCTGGAGCATGGCTTTGACTCCATGTGTGCTGGTCGCAGACCACTCTGCATCGATTCTGGGCAGACGTGGCACACACAAGCAGTTTGTTGTATCATTGTCTTCTCTTCTCTGGCACGTATCCCCTACTTGTCTCCAGTTGTGCGTCTTTCCTAGCCCAGGAGCATGCATATGAATTACCCCACACAGGAGCTGCGGTCAAGCATTACGGGCCATATTATCAAGGAACGGCGATAAAATTATCGCCGCTTTAGCGGCAGGAAACTGCCGCTAAAGCGGCGATAATGGGCTTGATAATATGCCCTCGTGAATTCCCATAGAAGCTCAGGTTCACACCAGAACCTGGGCTCCTATGGGAATTCACAAGGGCATATTATCAAGCCCATTATCGCCGCTTTAGCGGCAGTTTTCAGCCGCTAAATAGGCGATAATGTTATCGCCGTTCGTTGATAATATGGACCTACTTTATTCTTCAGCATACACTCACACACTGTGCATTACATCATACTTCCCATTAACCACAGCCTAACACCTTCCCGAACATTGAGTGCTTCCTGTTCAGAGTCCTTCCAGAACCACGAGGGTCCTAGAGCGCAAAACATCAACATGTGAAAAACGAACGCAAAAAAAGTTGCCATGAGGCCAATCGCGATACAAAAAGCAGAAAAAACCAGCAACAGGCCTGCAATTCCCACGCGTCATGCGGGAAAAGACACCATAAAAGCAGAACAAAAACAAAGGGAATCAAAAATAAACTGCGTAGCACCATGGATGCACCCAGACCTAGTGCAGAGGCCAACGCGAACCCCACAGACTACCAGCAAGGAACCTCGGGGTCAGGGAAGGCCAAGGAGAAGAGGAAGAGGAAGACGGGGGCAGTCTGTAGGAAAACCAGATCAGCGTCACGGAGGTGACAGAACACTACTATCAACTGAACTTCAATTTGACAAACGTGAATGCAGTGAGTGTGTCGAGGAGGTCAATGGAGGAGACCAAGAGGCGCAGGCATGATGTGAAAAGCCAAACCAAGCACAAACTCGCTGCTAACAGGAAGGCAGCAACGGCGACAGGAGGTGGGAGTCCTGCGCCACAGGAGGAGCTGGAGGAAATGGAGGCCACAGTCATCAGTGTGGAAACGGCGCAAGGAGTTGGAAGTCCGAGCACAGCTTGATAGGACCTGACACAACATCAACAGAGTGAGTAACGACCAAGGACTGGGGGGACAGGGGGAGATGGGCACAATGGCACACATGCACAACGATGTGTAGCACACTGCACACCCACAATGACCCTGGATCATGTCCCTGATCTCCGTGGCACACTGCAGCACACACACAAACACCAAGTAGGCCCCCATCCACCATGTGCCCAAAGGGGTCACATCCCACACATAAACAATCCCACAATCAACACATGCACACGTGCGAAACCCTGCACAGATGCGTATTTGTGAGCCACACTGACAATGCAAGTGACACTATATGACGATCAGCATGGCTGCACTACAGTCATCATGACAATGTGCACGCAACGACATTGAGGTGGCTGAGTGTGGACCACATCCGGAAAGGAGCAGGTCACACTCTGACACATCCATGTGCACAAACAAGCCCTCACGTCAACAGCACATCTGCAGACAAACAATGCACAAGAGTACAACAACCGTCCAAGAGCACAAATGACCCAAGTTGCCAACATCTCAGCACCGTAAAAGCACAAAAGTCAAAGGCACACCGCCTCAGAGAGATAAGGGGCAGCAAAATCACAGCTGCAGGTGCGACCTTCCCACAATGCTGCACACACACATAGCAATAACAGCACATCCACATTGACGACAATGTGGTAAAAGTGCAATACCTACACTGCAGAACAGAGGACAGAACTGGGTCCGCTAATGCGTAGAAAGAGGCCAATAACAACTAACATAGCAGGAAACTGTGAGATGGAACTGTATGTGTACAACCTCACATCCGTCATGTAGTCCAAATGTCCACTGTCCCACATCAAATAGTCGGCACCTCCCAAACAGTCACAATGTACATTGTCATACATTCTGCCTGTAAAGTAGAACAATGCGCAAACATACATGTAAACACAATGTCAAAATGCATCTCCCCTTCACACTGCAGAGGGACAAACAACACCTCCAGCAGAGCAGACCAGACAACTCACCAGTGATGCTGGAGAGGTTCACCACACCTTCGACACCGACGCCCTACAACAGTTCATGGACATCTTAGGCAACCCACCTACAGGAGCAGGGCAGCCAAGCTACATAGAGGAGACCCCAGGCCCTGCACAGACCACACAGCAGGAAGCACCCGCCACCACGGCTGGCTCCCAACACTTCACCGAGGCACACATCCCATTCCAATGCCAGGTGTTAGATTGCCAAAAGGAGGTGGCCGAACAGGTGTGGGTGGGGTCTGACCTCATGGAAGCCAAACTAGATCACATACGTGGGTGTCTAAGTCCCATCAGGGACCACCTACACCCCTCAAAGGAGACCCACACTGTGACCGAGACACATGCATTTGCACATTTCCTGTACTGAACCACACCCAGAGCTCCGGAATTATCATTCACACACCCACACTGGACCTGCGCAGGACGGCCCAGTCCACTCCTCTTACGTATTGAGTGGGTGACGACATAGCCACATGTCCAAGGTCTTAACCGCTGCCTGCAGTGACATGGTTGCGTCTGCTGTACACAGCACAATGTAATGTTGTAGGGCCCGGGGCCCTCATGCATACATCATGACTACACGCAGATAGTTTGTGGAACTGGCTACGGGCACATGCGCCCGGCACCTTTATTAGCAGGGTCGAATGTACAGTGATGCCTGTGCTGGATGTGTGTGGGGTGAGTGTGAGCCAGACCTCACGGAGTGGTTGATGCTGGCAACAACTTGAACAGTGATCACTATTAAAATGGAAACAGAAAACACCAGCATTACAGAAACTCCTGAGAAGCATCATGGTGGTAGCCGGAGCAACTACAGAGTTCACCCAAGATGCAAACAGAAGTGTCCGTGAGTTGCAGTGCATTGATGTTGGGGCAATAGAACTGAGAGTGATCATGTGAATGAATTGTCTAGGATCGTGTCCCTTCAGGATATTCCTGAGGCAGCTGCAGTGGGGTGTGTTACACCTGCATCATCATCCCAGGTCTCCCACACAGCCTGAGGTGACATTGCTGCCTGAGCTCTCCACAGCACACAACTCAATCAGACATGGACCATGAGTTGTGGTGCACTGAGTTAGTGGCACCTGAAGAGCTGAGCAGGATATCAGGCAGATGATGGCATCCACGACAGGTGTGAGCAACTCTATTAGTCTGCCAGTATGACTGTTTCGACTCTGGCAGTTGTCTGGCGGTGGTCCTGGCGGTGGTGGTGTCTACCCCCTGCGGTGATGCGACGTCCGGGCCGGTCAGGCCTCGATTTGATATGTGAGCTCTGATGGACGGCATTTGAGGCCGGAGGCAGCGGACAGCGCAGGGCCACATGGCGTTGATGACCCCCAAGGCCATCGACCCAGAGGCCATTCAACATCCTATCAGACAGGGTCCCTGACTTGAGCTGCACAGAGTTAGTGGACCCGGATGCACTGCGGCCGGCACAGGCACACCGCCACGCGACGGTGGCTTGCGCTGCACTGAGGTGGGCCACACGGACTGAGCGGGTCCTCGTCGATGTCGAAGGTGAATGTAGCGGAGGGTTGCGGGGGATAGTGGAAGGTGTCCTCCAGGGCATGATGCAGAGGGCAGAAGCCGTCCGGAAGCGGCAAGTTGAGGAGTGGAATTCTACAGCCTTGTTTTTACCACCAAGTCGGTTTCAGCTACATGAGGATGAAGTCACCTCTCAGTCCATAGACACAGACGCCACCAAAGTTCAACCAGAGAGTGTCCATGAATATCGGGAAACAGACTTAGTGGCACTGGGGCTGAGAGGGGATGCAGTCTGCGATGTACAATGATATCAAATCTGCCATGAAGAAATCAAGACTCAGTCCCAAATGTGTGACCTACTCGACCGCAGTGTGGGCTGAGGGCAGTAGTCCACGAGGGCCCACAGACACTTGTGGTTGGAATACACAGACTTGGTGTCACCACATCGAAGGGAGTATAGTGACATAAAATCAGCCATAAATATGTACTCTGCCATTGTGTAATCAAGACCAAATGTGTGACCTACTTGTCCGTTGTGTATGCCGGTGGAGTACGTCAACGAGAAAGGAGATCTGCATGCCTTGCTCGAGAATGCCGTGATGGTCTGAGCAAGCTGTCAAGGTTGCGTGCCTCGGGCTTGGAGGTTGCATCGGCCCATGGTGGGCCCTCTTTGACACATGCCGGTGTCGGCAGGTGAGCAGTGAGACCTGGGTGCTCAGGGGCGGGCAAGACGGGTTCAGGGACCAGAGGCCCGGGGTACAGCAGGAGCACAGGATCGCAGGCAACTCCGCTTACGACGACGGCGTCGGCCTCTTGGCGGGGTGAGAGGCGCCGCCCTGGCAGAGACATTGGGAATTCTAGAAGAGAACCATGCCCAGAGCTACGTGATTTTTATTCACACCACAACGCTGGCCTGGCCTGGCCTGGCGTATGTACATGGCTGGCCCAGGTTCCCACAATAAGTTGTGCTGTCGTGTCTGGTGGGTGGGCATGTTGTTTGGCATGTTGTATGTGAGTTTGTAACGTGTGCATTCCCAGTGTTGTGAGTTGCATGATTGTGAAGTTGAGGTGTGTGGTGTGTTCATTTGGAACTTACCAACGAGCAGTGCATTTCAATGGGTGCCATCCTGGTAGCACTGGTTGATGATGGACTGTCGGTAGATGTAGGAATCTTGCACACTGCCTGGGTAGTTGGCGACAACGTTGGTGGCGATTCCCCGGTGGTCCACTGTTGCCTGCACATTGATGGAATGCGTATGCTTTCTGTTGAGGTAATTGTGTGCAGTGTCACCAGGGGGCACAAGTAGGACATGTGTGCAGTCAATTTCACGTCACGTGCGGGAAGCCAGCAATGGCATAGACGCCTTGCTTGGTCTCCAGCTGTTCCTGCGCAGTGTGGGGGGAGTATAGGTACTAGAGTACCAAGCTGATGTTGGCATCCAAGACAGTTGTAAGGGACTTGGATTGGGCTGGCTGTGAGACTCCTCCGACTCTGGCGGTTGTTAGTTGGAAGGTACCAGAGGCCAACAGATGCAGCACAGCCAGCAGCTTTGTCTGCGGAGGGATGTTGGTTGTCCCCTGTGTTGGTACCGTCAGCCTGTAGGCAATGATGTTCAGGATGTGGAGGATGGTTGTCCTTTTGAGCCTGAAGTGGGCAATGACATTCTCTGGTGTTGGGTCTGTGAGGTTGGTGCATTTTCTGAAGGTCCGCTGTCTTTGTCTGCGCTGCCTCTGTGGTGGTCTGGGGGGGGGGTAGGGGGCTGGGGTGGGTCCGGGGGGTGTGGCGTACCTGGGGGTGGTGGAGGTGGGTGTTGTGGCCCTGTTGGGGCTCAGAGCTGCATGATCAGTGGCTCCATGGCATCTGTTGTTCTTCAGGTGTGGCTCTGGGCTCCCTTTTCTGGTGCAGGTTGTCGTCCGGCTTTACACCAGGTCAGAGCAGGTGTTAAAATCCTGCAGCTAACGGGCCTTATTGCCTGTTTTGTGATCTTATCGCCGATCTGGCTGGTCATTGAGAATGTTGCGAAGTGGTGTTTTCGCTGCTTTTTGCACGGGAACGCCTACTCTGCATCTCATTAGCGTTAGTTGCCGGTGTCATCTGTGGAAATGTTTTTTGCGGCTGCTATCGCAGGTAAACTGGTGATATCGGTGTAGTATTCTTACATGATGTTTTATTCCCTATGTTTCTCTGCTCTAGCTGCTCAGCCTGTATGTGTGTCTTCTGTATGGAATGTTGGTGAGTGGACCTTGAGTAGAATGCCTGGGTGACTGGATGAGGAGTGACAGTTGGTGAGAGGGGCTGAGCAGCTAGCAGGCTGCTCCTGGTGGGGTTGTTATTTACCACCTACAGGCTGTTGATTACCACCCACAGGGTGCCCTACAGGACTTGTATACCTGTTAATGATGACCTACCTGTTGTTAAGGACTTACTGATACTACCTGTGAATAAACCTACGTGGATTACAAGTTACAGCGTGTCATCATTACTACATTTATTTTGGCGACGAGTTGGAGACCACCCCACGCTCTACAGTTGATATAAGTAGCCTGAGGAAACTTAAAGATGCCTTCTACAACGTGTTGGGAAGAAGTGTTAACAGGGAAAAGACGACAGGTGCAGACTAAAGGAACAAGACATAAAAAGGTGGTGCCACAAGATGAAAGAAAGAAACTTAAGGAATCACAAAAAGAACAAAAGAAACTGGTACAGCACACTCTGCAGTCCCACCAGTGTCCATCAGATCGGACTGCCCCAGCCCAAGCGTGCTGTACTCTCTTCAACTGGTACATTTTGACAGTAACTGCGCCTTCAAGGAAAGTAAGCCACTTTATTTTTGAAATAACATTGTTTAGTTGGTTTGCTATAGAACCAGGAATTGTGTGTTCCTTCTGGTTGAAGGTAAATGAAGTTGGACTGACATTTTACATTATTGGAGTTCCTGTTTTGTTTTTGCCGTGCAGCTCACAACTCATCAAATATGATGCTGCCAACATAAACTGAGCAAGTCTATCTACCTTCATCTTTAGACTCCTGTTAACATGCACCTGGAGAACTTTGTTGTGTTTGCTGTGCGTCTCTTTCAGGTGTCTTTGGATTGAACTGTACACATTAAGATTTACATAGACATTTTATCGCGCCTACAGTGTCTGATGCACTTGCGTCTTAATTAGCAAGGTAATACCACTGGAAGTTATCTTCACGGCGCGTGATGTGGAACATTGATGGCAAGATTTACATACATAGAGTGTTTTTGCACGTTTTATAATTCACGGAACAGCAGAGGGAGCAAGACATTGATGGTGAGTCATTTCTTGTCTATTGTTTTTTTGCCTTCAGTTGGGGCCCTGTCGCAACTTGGTCTGGTGCCGGGTCTCTGAACGGACTAACAAGCTTAATTCCTCTAACCATCGGTATGTGCATTACTAATTATGTTTGTGTGCTGGCTGGCAGGATTTTTGCGGGGCAGTTACAGTTATTTTTACTCAGCACTCAAAACGGCTGCGAGGCATGCCTTTGAATTATTTGCGCGCCTCTTACTGTTTCTTTGCAGTTGTGTGAACACCCTGCGAGGAGAGCTTCTATCTTGTCATCCACATCCAACGCTTCCCAGTTACGTTTTGGGAGCACCTTTGTGCCTGGAGCCACCTGGCACGATGTTGTTTAGCGTGCCACCATCTCGGGATTGTATGCTTCACTTTACACGCATTTGGAGGGGAGTTCCAGTTTGTTTATGCCAACCGCGCGTGGAGTCATTACCAGCAGCAGTTTTTCAGCATTGGGCTTCCAAATTTGATTTTCTTCTACACCGAGTGGCGCTTGAGACCAAGATTGGTCTCACAACCAAAAGGTTTTAGTCGTGAGCATGTTGCAGCAACGCTGGGACTTTTCATCTTTTGGATTCGTCAGAACATTTGTGCACAGTCAAGGGGGGGCAAGAACAATCTCTCTACTAAATGGAGTCAGGTGTATTGGCTGTATGGACATTGCAGTATACTCCCATATTAATGACTGATGCTAACTCGTGTGAGACATCGCTCACAGGTGTATCTCTCGCAGGGGTTGACTACCCCTGCTATTGACAGTTGCTCATTGATATAGGAGATTAAGGGGATGGTAGTTTTAGATAACAGTCGTCTTTCATCTATATGTTGAAAATTGTTTCATCGTTGTTTTACCGACTTTACATTACAGGTTACAGTTGGGGTGCACAAGTTGAGTGTGTGCCTTGTGTGCTGCCATTCACACTATTCTGGTGAGAGTTCGCTCACTGGCGATGGCATACTGTTTAAAAGTATTTGCAATAGTCAGAGTATTGGTGTTTGCACGAGCTAAAGTTTACTTGTATGTGTTACACAGTATACTCCCTTACAAGAGGGTTGACATAAGGGTCTTTGTTTTCCTTTTCGTTGCAAGGAGACTCTTTCCTTGTGTGCGTTAGACACCATGTGCCGCATGATAAATTTTGGTTGCAGGGTTTTGTTCCTTGTTTGAACATACGTTTTGGTTGCAGGGTTTTGTTCCTTGTTTGAACATACGTTTTGGTTGCAGGGTTTTGGTTCCTGTGTGCGTAAGACACCTTGTGCTGCACAATCAATTTTGATGCAGGGTTGGGTTCCCTGCGTGCATAAGACACCTTGTGCCGCACGTTTTTTTGTTGCAGGGTTTTATCCTTGTGTGCCTCATCACACGGAGATCTCCCTACATGGAGAGCATATACATTTTTCACATGTTGTCCCTTGTTAATGGTGGGGGCAGGACATTGGGTTTTAGTCCCTTTAGTCCTCATGACTTGTCTCTCTACATGGAGAGCATGTATTTTACATTGTTGTCCCTTGGTTATGTTGGGGGCAGGATATTGGGTTTCAGTCCCTTTAGTCCACATGACATTTTGATTTATATTTATTTTCCGTATTTGAGGAGGGGGATGGGTATTGTATTCTGAATCCATCTTTCCTTCTTGTCTTTGGTTCCTTTACCTCTCGTGGTGTGGTGTTCCATTCATCCCTGGGTCTGGGCTTTTGACTCTGTTTTTATAGTTTATTTCCACTTTATGATGTGGGCGTTGTTTGTTTCATCTTTGGGTTGTGAACTATTTATTATTGCAGTATGTTTATGTTTATAGTTTAAGTATTGGTTTTGTTCATTCTTCTGTTCAAAAGGGAAGAGATATGTAGTATTCTTACATGTTTTATTCCCTACGTTTCTCTGCTCTAGCTGCTCAGCCTGTGTGCGTGTCTTCTGTATGGAATGTTGGTGAATGGACCTTGAGTAGAATGCCTGGGTGACTGGATGAGGAGTGACAGTTTATGGATGGGGCTGAGCAGGTAGCAGGCTGCTCCTGGTGGGGCTGTTATTTACCACCTACATGCCATTGATTACCACCCACAGGGTGCCCTACAGGACTTATATACCTGTTAATGATGACCTACCTGTTGTTAAGGACTTACGATACTACCTGTGAATAAACCTACGTGGATTACAAGTTACAGAGTGTCATCATTACTACAATCGTCTGTTAGCACCAGCTTGTTAATGGGGCGATAAATTTATCGCCACTTTGCCTGAGATAAATTGCAGATAACTCCGCGATAGAGCCTTGAGAATATGCCCCTAAGATGCATAGTCACACATTAAAATAGCGTCTTAACACCACCTGAGTGCGTTGCCAGGGCAGAGGCAAGAGCTGGGACTGGAACGCAATTAAACAGTAGGGTGAGTGCTGAGGGCTGCAACGTGTGCACTGTACACTGTGCTGCAGACAAGTCTTGTTGAGACCCACACACTTGCTGTGTTAGTAAATGTGGCACTCTCTTACATACAGGGCTGGGCTCAGCTGATTGATGATTCATTGTGAGACCCTGCTACTCCAGCCTCAGAGACCGTACCAAGTTACGTGGCCTACCTCTTAACCACAGTCTGCCAAAGTTTGTGAATTGTCTCCGGTAGTGCCCACATGAATCCATGAGGCAGCTTCTTAAGTTGCCTGTGGTTTTGGTTTTCTGCCACCTGGCGCCCCCTTACCCCCCTCCCCACCAGTAGTGTTACCATGACCTTTTCTGTGTGGCTCTAACGAGCAGATGATTCTGGGGCCAAATCTTGTGGGTTTTTTAAGGTCTCACCTGAGCCAGCGCATGCGCTACTCTGCGAGACATTTAGTAGTGGGCTTTTAAAAGTGCTACCACACGCTTTTGCTGGCCTAGCGCTTGCGGTTACGCGCACGTGCACGCGCGCAGCCACCAGCTTTCAGCGCCCGATCAGGCGCCATCTGGCTTTCCTCTCGCTTGCTCTTTCAACGCTCCTCCGCCCCTCCCCGCCATGTCTCGCGTTAATTGTAAACATATGTATAAACGCGCTGCTTTCACTTTCGCTCGCGCGCGCACCACTTTCGAAGCCGGGTTTACCACGTCCTAATTCCCTGATTTATTATCGCTGGAACATTCTTGTACAACTTCCACATCTTACCTTAGTACATTATCGGAGCACGTATCAGTAGTCGCTTAAATACTTTTTGCAGGCACTTCCTTCATGTAGTCTTCTTAAAACGTAAATGACTCATGTTTTGGGTGTGAACTAAGTATGATTCTTTATTATGCTGTGTCACTGAACTGCTGGTTCACTTTAAGTTTAGAGTCGTGCGCACACAACTCCCTCCGCCTCTCATGTTGTTAGTGTTCCCCTGCCATCTGTGTTGCTTCCCACCACCGTGCCCTCCATATTGCTTCCCAACACCCCCACCCTTGGTGTTGCTGACCGCCACCTGTGCCCTCTTTGTTGTTTCCTGCGACCCACGCCTTCTGTGTTGTTCCTCCGCCCGCATACTTTGTAACGCTCCCTCCCCACCCCCCACATCCTGTGTGAGGCTTACTCCAATCTGCACCTTCCGTGTTGCTCCCCTCGACCTGCACTTCAAAAAAACAAAAAACTTTTGTGCTACTCATTTAATTTTATTGATCCAAGTGGGTAAATGAAAAGAAAACGATTCCTTCCTTTTGAAGGTGTGGATGCGTGGTGTGCATGCTTGCAAAGTGACACGGTGGTTTCTACATGACACTTTTTTTGTTTTCTTTAGTTATGCTGCACAGCATCAGGGATGCTAAACAGTGTGGCTTGTTTTGGAAGCCTTCTTATTCAAATGCTTATGTCAGTGTTTGTTGCCCAGTGCATGCAACAAAGCTTTGGTAAAGCTGGTGTTTGTATGGCCAGTGCATGCCTTATTTGCACTACATTCTCTTGTATTTGCCAATGTTTTATTTTTTTGTGATAACAGTACTAACCTCCCGAGATTTTCTGGCGACTTTTAATACTTTGTAGTACATCCAGGGCTCCTGGAATTATGCAGAAGTGAAGGGCCAAATAATGCAGCTGGGTTGGCAAAATCATGCCAAGAAAAGGCAAAGTATGCAGCATAACAAAGCGTTGTCTTCCATACACCGTACTATTAATGCTGAGGGCAACGTTTTCCTTCATTATTACCAGTTTAACACCTGAAGCCAGCGATGGGCATCTGAACGGTTATCAAGGGCTGCAAGCGATCTGCCATTGCATGGAATCATGTTTTTTTTTTAATAACGTTTGAGTTGTTTGAGCTACTAAACCTGCAGCTTATGCACCAGACTGTGGACAATGTGGCAAATGCAGCAAATCTAGAACTATGTGGAAAACACTGCAGCTGTAGAATCTCAAAATTCTACTGGTAATGTCTACACAATACCAGCCATATATGTATGTACAGAGATCACATTAAAGGTTTTGTCACAGGACGTAAAACTCCCTGAAAATATAATAGTAAAGCCACAAAAATAGTAAAGTGATTACACCAATAACAATAATATAACCCTCGATTCTTTAGTGTTCATGGTGATTTGTTCCATTGCAGAATTAGGCTTGGTAGTATTAAGCCTTCCAAACAGTATGTTTGTGTGTGGATATGTATACACACGCCCCAGTAGACTAATAGTAGATGTATTTTACTCATCAGTTGTGGCTGTATTATAATCCCTACCTCATCTTTAATATTGGATATATTCCACGGAGTAAGCCACGTTATCCACGACACTTAACACGATTTGCTGCAACACTTTTGCAATATAAAATTCATAGAGGACATCAATTTATTACTTTTATTGTATGTGTATATTATATAATATATTCACTTATATGTATAATATATAGATACTAATGGTTTAATTGAGCCTAAAATTCTCACAAGAATGGATCCAGTTAAAATCAAAACTGTTCTGTTCTGTTTTTCTTGAAATGTTGTTAAGCACATACGATATACACAATAACCAGACATCCTTTGTGTCTTCTGCAACGTACTTAAAATAGTCTATATTTACCATACGTGACTGTGGCTTTACTACAGTCTCTTCTGTGAATATGGGATAATGACATAAATTTTGCATTTATCAATTTTTTTTTGTTTTGTTTTGTTCGTCTCTTCATTGTGTAGCACAGTGAATGGTCGACAAGCTGCAGCAACTGAAAAGAGACTACAACACTTTGCTTGTTTTAATGAAAGGAAAGAAAGACCATAGACACCCTCCTGTTTTCATATAGAAACAAGCATTGGCATAGCCAATAGGTCTCGCCTTTGGGACCTTATAAGTGTTGAGTTATCCAGCACAATATCCTTGGTGCAACAACATCAAGTGTTGCATAGCCAATAGGTCTCGCCTTTGGGACCTTTTAAGTGTTTAGCCATGCAACAGTTTGTTTAGTTACACTAAGGATATTATGCTGCCTAACTAAATACTTATAAGGTCCCAAAAGCAAGACCTATTGGCTATGCCAATGCTTATTTCTTGTGTGGCGCTCGCCACCAGATTGGGGCTCTGGCGTATCAAGTTCCATTTGCCACATTCGTGGGTGTGCAGCATCACTGTAGCCAGCTGCCTTCCATAAGGGTATGGTTGGCGCAAGCAGGATGTTTTTAATTAATTACTGCCGGCCCCCAGGAAAGAATTGCTGCTGCCACACCCTGCACACCAGAGTGCCAGTAGACAACTCGATTTAGGCCTCCTCGCTTGTGTGTGTGGTGGGATTCAGCTGTTTTTGTCCGGTGGTCGGTGAAAGTTTACTGTGTCTTTAAAAGACACATGGCATGGGCCTGCTCTGAACTTAGCATGCCAAGACATGCGCTCTCATCGCAACTTCTACAGTACTGCAGACAGAGAAGAGCATCGGCAAATCTCCCAGCTTCATTACCAATTGACCTGAGCAGCTCTCAGCTGTGAGGGTGTGAGCGTCTACAGACTGCTGCAGCGAAAGCATAAGCCCAATGCAGTCATTATTTTTCCAAGCACTGCCCCCGACTGAGTGAGTTGGTAAGTGAAAGAAAATTCTCATGATTAATATTTTGTCTAGGGGCAGTCGCCATGGAGTAGCGCAGAGGGTTAATGTGCCTGTTGAAAAGACTGTGTACCATGCACATAATATGGATAGCTCAGTGGATTACTGCTTTTGTCACAGAAATCCTTTTGTTACTTGGGGTTCAGCCTCACCTGGCGCTAAGCTGGGTGGGTGGGGTGCTGTGCTTAGAACGTATGTATTTAAAAGCACCTCCTGCAGAGATACTTATGTGTCCATCAGTTTTCAGGCAACAATAAAAATACCACAGATAGCTCTATTAATGAATGTCCTACTGGAAAGAGATCAGAGTTTTGTCCACTGTCAGTTTTGACTCCCCTTAAACTAGCACATAGGGTTAATATGCCTAGAACGTGTACCGGCATATAACAGAACTGTATTTAATGTTTTTATCACAGGGCACTAGGTTAGTGTTCTTCCATTTCAGCTGCTTTGCAACAGTTTCAAGATCTTCTTAGGGTTTTGCACAAATGAGTGTAATTTTAGTCAAGACCGGAGGCTCATATTATGCTTTCCAATCTTGCTTTAATGTAGTAGCAGCCAAGATAAACTTATAAAACTACAGTTCCCAGCAGGCCAATCAACAGATTGACAAATGGGATACTATGGAATCAACAGCTACAACCAATGAATACATGGCCTCAGGTATAACGACAGCTCTGACTGCGAACAGCCCTCTTTTTCTTGCTACTTGCACTCAAGATAAATACACACTCTCGTTATTACTATTTTTATTGTATTGTACTATTGGTTTTATCTATTGGTCTGGTTAGAGTATTGTATTTGCTGCCTCTGCCTTCCATTGCACTTTGCGCCACTCTCTCGCCGCCCGCATTTAGTGCTCCTTAGCATTCCCCCCTGCATTGGGCGCTCCCGGCCGCTAGGTTTCTTTTGAGTTCACGCCCTCTGGGTGGTTCTCATTTCAGGCTTTATTTTAACCCTTCACTGCCTGCCCTTGATTTTCTATTGTGTACAATTATGGAACTTGACAGTTCACAGAGCTCGGATAAGCAAAACGAAGAAGGGGAGGCATTCAAGAATTACTTAAATGTTTTCATAAATCCATCTATTGAACATGCTGTTGAAGCATCTATGAAGCGTTTTTCCAAAGATATGGAAAATTCAATGTTGTCTCTTATGTCCAAAGCTTTGGCCCAGAATGCGGGTGATAGCAGAAAGAGGAAATTGGTACCGTCCAGCGTTCATGGTGATATTTCCATTGCGTCACGAATGTCGAAAGAGGTTTCCTGTCGCAAGTTTGAGGTCATAGTGCCTCCCCGGCCTCCTTCCAAGGAGGGAATTGCTGTTTCTGATGGCAAATGCAAATCTAAAACAACACATGCTGAGGTACCTGAAAAATTGATAGTTTCCCAGATTTTGGACACTGATGATGATCTTGGTGACGCAGATGATTTATTTGACATTTTTTATGCCAATGATCCTTCTCCTCCGTCTAAAAAAGCTAAAACAGATTCTTTTTTCTCCAACCCCATTCTGAATGCAGAGGGTACTGCCATGTTTGATCCTACCTCTATTCGCCATCCAAATTCCACTGAGTGGTTTCCCGCTTCTATTGTTGGCGATTACATCTCGGCTAGACTGCGTCTGCCTTTGGACAAATCCACCAGGTCCAAACTCAAGTCGGAATACCCTCAACCTTCCCTTTCTTCCAACATTACTAATACTCCGACTATTGATCAGCCTTTGCTAACCTTCTTTTTAAAATTTGGCAAAGATCCACGTAAGGGTGTGGATAAGGCTTGGTCTACTTGTCAGGACAAGTTGTTGGACGTTGTTAGTCCTCTAGCCCGTATTTTTGACATGGCGGAATCTGCTCGTTGAGATGGCACGGATCTGGACTTCCAAAGATATCTCCTTATGGGTTCAAAGAGCTTTCTGTATCCTTGGTAATGCCAACTCAGCTATTATCCACGTATGTCACAAGGGCCTCCTAATAAAGTTGGATCCCAAGTTGGCTAACTTGGTTACTTTAGATCCCAGCAGTAAGGCAGATGGTCTCTTGTTTGGCGACTCTTTGGTAAAGGATCTTAGGAAGTTTGTCACAACTTTTGCGTCTATCGACAAGGCTCAGCAATCTTTAAAAAAGGTTTTCTCCCAACGTGTTTTTGGACGGGCCGGCAGAGGCAGGAGTCGCTTTGCCGGCCGTTCATTTCACAACCAAGGCTCCAGAGGTTCGTTCAATTCCAACTGCAATTATCAGGAATTCAAGCCCCAATTCTACCCCCAAAGAGGCCGAGGTTTCAGGGGCCGTGGACAAAAGAACTTTCATACCAATTCCCAACAAGATAAGTCCCTCAGTTCCTCCCCCCGTTGGGGGCCGTCTAAAATTGTTCCTCCCAAAATGGTGATCCCTGACTGCGGACCCTTGGGTCCTAAACTCCATCCAAGGCTATCTTATAGAGTTTTACGCTGCACCTTTCCAGACAGTTTTTCCTCCTCCTCTCGTCTTCGCAAACGATATGTCAAACCTCATCTCAATAGAGGTTCAGTCACTTCTCCAGAAACAGGCAATACAGATTGCCCCTCTAGATCCTTCAGGGTTTTTCAGATCCATCTTTCTGGTTCAAAAGAAAAACAAGAAAATGTGTCCGGTCATAAACCTGAAATGGTTCAACCAGTTTGTGGTTTATTGCCACTTCAAAATGGAAACCATCATTCATCTCAGAGATTCCCTTTGTTTAAATGATTGGATTGTCAAAATAGACTTACAGGACGCTTATCTCACTATTCCGATTCGTCGTGCGCACAGGAAATTTCTCCAATTTCAATGGCTAGAAGTGACTTACCAATTCTGCTCTCTCCCTTTCGGTCTGTCGTCAGCATCATGGTGCTTTACAAAGATTATGAAACCGGTGGTGACTTATCTGAGGTCTCTCGGGATCAGATTGATTATCTCAATGACATCCTGTTGATGAACTTGGACAGACAGACTCTGTTATCTCATTTGAACATTACTCAATCTCTACTTTGAGACCTGGGTTTTCTTCTAAACCCCGAAAGGTCTATGCTCATTCCTTCTCAATTAATCTAGTTCATAGGTTTTCTCGTAGATTCTTCCACCGCTTCACTTCATCTCCCTCAGTCAAAGGTATCAGCTATAAAATCAGAAATCACCCAAGTGCTTCTGAACGCTTCGATTTCCCCTAGGTCTCTTGCAAAAATCGTAGGTCTTCTCTCCGCCTCCATTCAGGCAATCTTTCCAGGGCCTCTTCATTATCGGGCCCTCTAGCACCTAAAACTTCAACATCTGCTTCAAGGCCTGGCTTACTCTGACCTTATTTCTCTAGATCAAGAGACCTGTCTAGAACTTCAATGGTGGATAGACCATTTAGATGCGTGGAACGGCAGAACCATCTTTGCCGCAGCCCCAGATCTTGTATTAGACTCCGATGCAAGCCTGACAGGTTGAGGCGCTCGGTGTGGTACAATCTGCACTGGAGGTACATGGTCTTTATGCATGCAGCCTCCTTTGCGATCAGAAGCCTCGCAAAGAACAAGGTTCGCTGTTCTATCCTCCTTCCAATGGAAAATGTTTCTGTGGTGCGTTACATTAACCATCTAGGTGGCACCAAGTCCAAGCCCCTTACGGTGTTAGCAAAGTGCTTTTGGGAATTCTGTCTTCTCAACAAGATCTCCATCTGAGCGGAACATCTCCCAGGCAATCTCAATTCCATAGCAGACTGCCACTCTTGTTATCTACGAGACTCCAGCGATTGGAGGCTTCTTCCATCCATCTTTCAATCTCTGTTTAAAAAATGGGCCCCTTTACACATCGATCTCTTTGCCTCTTGCCTCAATTCCCAACTTCCACGTTTCTTCAGTTGACGTCCGGATCCTTTGGCTCTCGCCACAGATGCTTTCCTCCAGGTCTCGTCAACTCAATTACGCCTTTCCTTCTTTTGTCATGATCAACAGAGTCCTTGCTCAGACCAGACGTCACCTTGCCTCTCTGGTAATTGTGGTCCCCTTCTGGCAGTTCAGATTTGGTTCCCATCTCTCCTGGAGATGACGGTGGACTTCCCAGTTCTTCTTCCTTCCTGCAGCAATCTCCTCTTAGACCCCTTGGGTCAACCACACAATCTCAAGAGACTTCTCTCTTCATTAGCAGAGCTTAGGCCCCAGGAACAACTAAAGCTTACAAGTCAGCATGGTCTTTATGGGCCAGCTGGCCATTTTCAGCACATTTAAATTACATTGTAAATTTTCTGGCTTCTGAAGCCAGTTCAGGTAAGTCTTACAGAACAGTTAATCTGTATAGATCAGCGATTTCCACTGTCCTTTTGAGGGCAAACCAGCGGGTGAGCACCCCCTTATTTGTCATCTTCTAAGAGGCGTTAAGTTTTCTAAACCTCCTTTAGCCAAGTACTCTAAGTTATGGGACATGAATTTGGTACTCAAGCTCTTTTCTGATTGGCCAGATAATGCAGTTCTTTCATTGAAAATGCTTTCAGCCAAACTAACTATGCTGTTGTGTCTGGTTTCTATCAAACATGTTTCTGATGTCAAGGCTATGGATGTTTCCTCTCACCAGTTTACCCCTTCTGGTGTGTTGTTTCACATTAATAGACGTACAAAAACTAATTTGAACACTGTTTTTTATCCCTATTTTCCAGCTCAACCTAAACTATGTGTAGGTCAATACCTCAAAGTGTATGAGCAATTGACCTTTGATCTCAGAACGTCCTTCCATTCCCAACTTTTCATTTCTTTCTGCAAGCCTCATAATCCTGTTTCTTCTGCCACTTTAGCCCGTTGGGTTAGCTGGGTTATGTCTCTTGCTGGTATTGATGTTTCCGTTTTCGGGGCCCATTCCACGAGGGGAGCCATGGCCTCCAAAGCTTTTTGGGCAGACTCCAGGTGGAGGACATTCTGAAATTAGCCCAATGACAAGGTGTTCTGAATGTTTTATTGCAAACCTGTCATTTCTGCTGCTTCTTTAGTTGTTGACCTGCTTTGAACAAGCATAATATGAGCCTCCGGTCTTGACATAAAATGTCAAATGCCTAGTAATTTATGACGGAAAGTCTTAATTTTATTAAAGACACAGAGGCGAGTATTATCCAGCCGCAACACCTTTTAATACATGTTTTTCTCCCTCCCTACAGTGGCTCCTGCTCCACCACCTGCTTCTTTCTGATTGGATCCAGTGTCCTCAAAAGGATCTTGCTCCTCTACGTAGTGTTTCGTCATTCACTAGTGATCCTCCAACCCTCGCTCCTGCTCCAAGGACGACCTTGCTGGACTTCAGTCAAGACTTTTTTGCTTGGACTTTAGCCTTATGTATTGTTTTTGCTATTTTTCCTCTGTTTATGGACACTATTTAATCTGCTCGCTAAAGAAAAGAGGTCTGTTCGCAGTCAGAGCTGTCGTTATACCTGAGGCTATGTATTCATTGGTTGTTGCTGTTGATTCCATAGTTTCCCATTGGTCAATCTGTTGATTGGCCTGCTGGAAACTGTAGTTTTATAAATTTATCTTGGCTGCTATTACATTAAAGCAAGATTGGAAAGCATAATACTCGCCTCCGTGTCTTTAATAAAATTAAGACTTTCCATCATAAATTACTAGGAAAATCTACATCTTTTATATGTATCTATTTCTATTGCCTTCATTGCTTGATTTTGCTCACGAGAAATTGTCACACATTTGATCTTGAATGTCACTCATAAGTACACCGTGTTGTGTTGGTGCTCATGTTTACTCAAGTCACCTTGCAGTGTTCCATGCAAGGTTTGTGCATGCGCTACCTTCTTGTTGGTTGGGGGGTTCTGGAGTGTTGGAGTTAGTGCTGGGAGAGACTGTTGCTGGCAGCTGTGCCCGCCCTCCTCTGCTGTCTAGGGGTTTGAGATGTAATAAAGGAGTTCAGAGATACTTCACGTCTGGCATTTATTTGGAACTCTACAATGGCGACGATGGAATGTTAACGGACTCTGAGATAAATTGAAGCGAACAATGGTCCTCCAATACCTCAAGCGTCACTCCCCGGACGTAGTACTTCTTCAAGAGACCCCACTGAAGGGAATCACTTGTAGAGCCCTCAACCGATGGGGCTATAAGATGATTGCTCATTCTGGCTTTACCATGAGCTCACGGGGGTGGGTATCCTCCTGAAAACTACGTGTCCCTTTACTTTGCAAAATACACGGACCGACGATGGGGGTAGATACGTAGCTGTCACAGAGAGGTAGGAGGGACACACCCTCAATTTAATTTCAGCTTACGTCCCCCCCGGTCTCCAACATACAACATTCATGGCCCTGGGGACGCTTCTCTTGGGACTCCCTGAGGGTCTCCTCCTGGTGGGTGGAGACTTTAATGCGGTGGCTTTGGGCTCCAGGGACTCCCCTCCCCCCCCCCCCGAGGGACCTGAATCCGTCGAGCCGCTGGTTGCCCGACTTTCTTGACTCCCTGGGACTGACAGACACGTGGCGGGCATTTCATCCTACCAGTATACAGCACACCTTTTTTTCGGGAGCCCACAAGAGCTTCTCTCGCATTGATTACTTCCTTCCCCCTGCGACACAAACGCCCTACATCCGGGAGGTCAAACATCTAGCTAGGGGCATCTCGGACCATTCCCCCCTATGGGTGCAAATAGGGTTGGGAGAAGCACAGAAGGGTGGAATCGCTCCAATCAACCCATGGTATCTGCGAAACCCGCAGGTCAAAAAATAACTTTTAAAGTCTATTCGGTATTACTTTCAAGAGAACCAGGGCTCGGTTGAATCCCACTGATACTATGGGAGGCCTTTAAATCAGTTTTCCGGGGGAGTGCCATATCTCTCATAACTGGGACCAAAAAAGAGAAGCCCAGAGAACTGGAGAAAATTGAGCCAGACATTTTAGACCTTGAGAGACTTTCGGATGGGGATCCATCGCCAGACACGCTACACCTCCTGCACTTAAAAAGGGAATACAAACACATAGCCACAGATAAAGCCAAGGAATGGGGGGGAAGAAAGAGATGGCAGGATCTATGAGTGGGGAGATAAGGCCGGCAAGTTGATCGCCTGGCTCGATAAGAAAGAACGAGCCAGCAGACTAGTCTCTGAATTGACAGTTCAAGGCGGCAACACAATTAGTGACCCCATGGCAATAACGAAAGCATTTGCAGAACACTTTAGCACCATATACCAATCCACATCGTCCATGGGGGAGAAAGATTCTAGAGCCCTCCTGTGAGATATCAGACTGCCCACACTCTCCTCTGATGATAAGCTATTTAGACAGTACTATAACGAATGAAGAGATAGCGCAGGCTATTCGAAGTCTTAAATCAGGGAAGGCCATGGCTCCCAATGGGCTCCCCATCGAACTATATAAGCTATGTCCAGACTTGCTCTCCCCGTACCTAAAGGCAATGTTTGAAGAAAGTAGAAGTATGGGCGGCCTCCCACCAGACCAGCGTCTAGCCTCTCTGGTGGTTAAGCATAAAGAGGGAAAACCTAGGGATCTGTGCTCTGCATACAGACCCATCTCTCTTCTTAACTCGGAGCCCAAAATCTTCCCCAAGTTAATCGCAACCAGACTAATTAAGGTCATAAACAGTTTAGTGCATGCTGATCAATCGGACTTCATGCCTCAGCGGAACACGGCCCTGAATTTGCGGCGAGTACATGGTGTCTTGGGCAGGGCTACCACGATCCAGGAAGACGCCATTATACTATCCCTTGATGCCTCAATGGCATTTGACACCATAGAATGGTCATATCTCATGACAGTGTTTGAGAAGTTGGGCTTTGAACCTACTTTTATATCCCGGATCAGACTGCTATATGCGGCACCACAGGTGCAAGTAGTAGTAGTAAACAACAAGCGCTCTGAGGTCTTTTAGTTGAGCCGAGGTACCCGTCAGGGGTGCCCACTGTCACCACTGTTGTTTGCTTTGTCCCTGGAACCACTGGGGGCCTGGATCCGACAAGACCCTGTTATTTGAGGACTGAGATTGGGAGGATCGCATCTCGCTATATGCAGATGACATACTCGTTTTTCTAACTTTCCCCCGTAGATCACTCAGAAGTATCCTAGACATTTTTGCAGCATTTGGGCGACACTCCGGTTTTTCGATTAATTGGGATAAATCACTAATGTATGTGCTTCATGGCGCTCCCTCCCGTTCATTTGACGATTGCCTCATTCAGACCGCACAGGGTGGATTCCGTTATCTGGGAATATTTGTCACTCCTGACCCTAAACTGCACCATAAAAGGAACCTGCGGAGGGATATTGCTGCATGGAAGACACTGCCTCTCTCACTCCTTGGGCGGGCAGCCTTACTTAAAATGATGTCTCTACCCCGCTTCTTATATGCATTGTAGAATGCGCCCAATCCGATGCCGGACAGTTATTTCAGGGAAATAGAGGGTCTTGAGAGGGAATTGATCTGGAATGGGAGACCTTTTATAGCACATAAAAACTGGTCCTCAACTGGTATGACATGGCATAAGCCTCCCAGATATTAAAAAATATTCCTGGGCTGCCCAACTTGCTGCCATCAACCAAGCCACTTACCGCGACCCCCACGATCCAGGATATGCCATTGACAGATGGTTTTTGCCAGGCGGAAACTTTCATGTGGCACTGTACTCCCCTCTGAAAAAAATTTCACTCACTGGCCAAACCGAACATGCGGTGAGGATCTGGCATGACGTCCAAAAAAGTATGGGCTGGAGGGATAGACTGACTCTTGCCACCCCTCTGTGGGACTCGGAACAACTAGGTCTGATGAGGGTCTCCAAGGGTTTTGATAGATGGGACCTCATAGGCATATCGCGTATAGGTGATCTTTGGTCCAAGGGAGAGGTACTACCATTTTCTACACTGAAACAACAATATGAAATGGCGGATACAGAATTCTTCCGTTATTTACAGACCCGCCATGCTCTCTATGCGAACATACCAAAGGGCACATCGCTCCCTGACTCCTCCCCTTTGGAGGATAGGCTACAAGATGGCTACTTGCCAGAAAAAGCGGTTTTGCTTACATATAAGAAGCTACTGCACAATACCCCTGACCCTCTTGAGAAGCTTAGGGAGCACTGGGTGGCAGACGGCCTTGAAATAGATGACGATGAATGGCGGGAGGCGGTGGCGTCCCCCCGGGAGGTGGGTATCTCCGCCCGATTGAGGCTGGTCCAACTCAAGATCCTTCAGAAGATTTATATCACAGGACCACAGTTGCTGCGCATGGGGAGAGAAGGTGGGAGTGAATGTCTAGAGGGTGTGGGCAGATAGGCACATTTATGCACATCCTATGGGAATGCGACCATATCCAAAGAATTTGGCAAGCTATACATCGGACCTTTAGGATGGTCCTACATAAAAACATACAGCCTGAAGCGAAGCGCTGCCTCCTTAATATATGGGAGCCTGCGGACCATAACACCTCTTGGATAACCTTGGGTCTTCCAGCGGCAAAAAGGGACATAGCACAACACTGGGGGTCCGATGTGCCACCCACACTATCAAATGGAAACAAAACCTTGACTGGTGTATGCTTAGAGAAAAGACAGTGTACATTGCACGGGGGTGTCCAAAAAAGTGGTCCTCGATTTGCGGCACCTGAAATACCTACAGAGGAGAGATATGTGAGGCACCTTTGATACCAACAGATGACGCGGACCTGTCTTCGCAAATCCAAGCACTGAAATTGTTTTGCGATGTAATACTGAAACTTGCTATGTGTACCGCAGATGATTGAAATAATGTATTTTTCTATTGCTATGCTGCTGTCTCTTTGTACTTTCAATAAAAAGAATTATTTTTAAAAAAACAATGGCGACGATTGATGCTTAAACCCCGTGAACTCAAGCACACTGGATTAAGATAAGCAACATTTCAACATCCAGTTACGGAACAGAAATTCATTTTCTGGCATACATCTGATACAACAGCAGTTAAAGAAAGGAAGAATATTCTCCTTCGCTACAAGCGCAAGTCGGAAAATTCAGCTTCAAAGGCATCATTAAACCTCATGTATTATTTCCGGCATGTTTGAAGACTTCAGCTTTTGTGACTGTGTATAAAGGGGTTGAGGAAATATATTGTGTGACTGAGTTCTCCCCCTGTTCTGCTTGGGTTTTCGGATCAGATAGAACCCGCTCATCAGAGCCTCTCTAACCCAGCCAGAACGTTACCCTCTCCCTAGGGCCTATTCACAACAAGTAACCACCGATATATACCACCTAAGGACAGGGAATTCCTACTATATATATATATATATATATATATCTAGACCTCTTATAATACAAGTGGCGGCCTCGCGATCCCAGACGGACCCAGGACTTCCTACCCAGACGGCAGCCTTAGCCTCGCGGTCCCAGACGGACCCAGGACTTCCTACCCAGACGGCAGCCTTAGCCTCGCGGTCCCAGACGGACCCAGGACTTCCTACCCAGACGGCAGCCTCAGCCTCGCGGTCCCAGACGGACCCAGGACTTCCTACCCAGACGGCAGCCTTAGCCTCGCGGTCCCAGACGGACCCAGGACTTCCTACCCAGACGGCAGCCTTAGCCTCGCGGTCCCAGACGGACCCAGGACTTCCTACCCAGACGGCAGCCTTAGCCTCGCGGTCCCAGACGGACCCAGGACTTCCTACCCAGACGGCAGCCTCAGCCTCGCGGTCCCAGACGGACCCAGGACTTCCTACCCAGACGGCAGCCTTAGCCTCGCGGTCCCAGACGGACCCAGGACTTCCTACCCAGGCGGCAGCCTTAGCCTCGCGGTCCCAGACGGACCCAGGACTTCCTACCCAGACGGCAGCCTTAGCCTCGCGGTCCCAGACGGACCCAGGACTTCCTACCCAGACGGCAGCCTCAGTACAAGTTCATCCTATGATTACCATAACATACAACAGGGGAATCAGTTTTACTATTTATCAGATCACACAAGAACTGCCAGTTTGAGCACAACCTGTTCTCTGGTTCGAGGGGCTCCTCTCTCCCTTATTCAGTTACCACTTACCTGATCAGGGTTAACATCTGTTCATGTCAAGTCACAGCTGACTAGAAGAATAGGCTACCCTCTTATACAAGAACACGCAGCACATGTTGATTCACTACAAACTGGATACTTTATTATTATTATATACGCAATCACATAACATTACTGTGTAACACATAACCTGCAAAGAAAAGTGAAAGATTAGGTTGTACACTCTAATACGAAAGGGGTCGACATCACCTTAGTCGTGTGTAGCCTGCACTCAATGGTCATCTAGGTTCCCTTCTCGTCTGTGCCTCGGCTCGCCTGGAGGTCACACCTCCGTAGTCACGGCTCCCTTCTCCGAGTCACTGGGACCTCTTCCTCATCGGCTACTCTCTCCTCTCTGGCAATTCTGCTAGAAGAGTATCTGTCTCTCGGTTTTTCTCCGCCTTCAAGTTTGTCATCTGTCTTCCCTGGAATAAGTAGTAGTTTTACTGCTAACGGCTAGATGCCGCCTACGGACTGAAGTAAGTGCCACGTAACTGCCTCAGACTTTCACTAATATAGAGGTGCATTTCCTCATGGAAAATTCCGGCCCGAAACCTGCCGCCCACCAAATTCTTGTACCTCCCCGTACCAAGGACACTTTCCCAGCCGGCCGGCCTGATGTAGTGTCTTCGGCATGAAGAAAAATACAATCCTTCGATAAGGGCCGGTCTGAACCGGTTCTCTCCAAGCGAATAACACCTCATAACTAAAACATCCCCTTTAACCTAGAAGCGTCTCAAGCTGCCGGAGCAGAAAGAAAGATGGAGTCTCTCCCGTTTGAGGCCTACCAGGCCTGAATTCAGCACGGCTCCATGAAATACCCTCACTACAGGGCAGGTTATCCCTAATACTAACGAATCTATCCCCTAGGATATGTGTGCAAGCCCTAATCTATGGGGAAGAACACAGGATCATGTCGAAGTGCCTAGTAAATAGACTTCATTCACTACTCTAACCCTTAGGCTTGAATGGTAAGAGACTGAAGTCACCCTAATCACCCGTCAACACAATAGGGCCGGGAAAATCGAGCAGTACACCCCCCAACTTCAGTTACAATTACTGTGGCGTGAAATTTGTGAAATTTTCGCTATTTACCGTCTTTAGAAGTGTCTAGTTGACTGTTGGTGTAACCGCCTATCGGCCGCATTTATCGAGCAGCGGCGGTATTCCACACTCCTATATTCCTGGTTTCTACATGTCTTTCTGACGTTGTTGAGCTTCTATTCTCCTGACGCTTCGCAAACGTCTTACGTCTGACCCTGGGTCACGCAACATGCGGCCATTTTGGATCGGCCTGCTATGATATTTACTGATGTGTATTCTTTCACCAGCTGATTCAGAGTTGTGTGTTCGTGTTTAATTAAACACATTTCCGGCGCATTTAGGGGCATATCAACAACAACCGGCGATAATTATCGCTAAGCGCACTTAGCGCTAGGATAATTATCGCCGGCTAGCGTGGATTTTTATCGCTGAGATAGCATGCTATTAGCAACGCTTATCTCAATAGCGATAAAAATCCTCACGCTAAGTGGCTAACGTGAGATTATCACTGGAAAACCAGCGATAATCTCACGTTAGCTTGTTGATAGGGACAGACAAACTTAGCCATGATATCCTCCTTCCATAGGATATCATGGCTAAGTCAGAAAAATACCAGACGTAAAAAAGCAGCGTTAACCGAGGTTAGCGCTGCTTTTTTTGTCTCTAACAGGGTTAGCGATATTCTTGATAATAGGAGAAATGTCGCTTAGTGACATTTCTCCTATTATTTTACTGTGGAACGCCTCCTTTGCATCTCATTAGAGATGCAAGGGGAAGCGTAGAGTAAAAGGGTGCTAACATGCAAATTTGCATGTTAGCACCCTGTTGTTGATAGGGTGCTAGTTTTATCTCTGCTTTTTTGGCTTTTAAAGCTAAAAAAGCAGAGATAAAGCCCTTGTTGATATGCCCCCTAATTACCTTACGGTTCGGAGAATCGTCTTCAACTACTGTGACACACACACATTGTGTGTCATTCAGTTTCGTCTTTTACCACTGTGACACACACACAGGTACTGTGTGTCAACCAAGGTACTCTTTATTCGCTTTGCTTTATCTTAAACTTTATTTTATTTTTGTGCATTTCTAGCAACATGGCAATGGCAACCATGAATTTACCTGCTCCACAACAGTTCATGGTGAAGGACTGTGAGGTTTCAAGTCAAAGGTGGGATGAATGGAGGGATTACCTCATCAATTACCTTGACACATTTGAGAGCAAAGAATTACCTTCTGAAAGGAAAAAATAATGTTGTTACATTGATTAGGTCCAGGGGGTTTGAGACTGTATAACAGAATTCAAAAGAAAACTGTTGCTGAAGGTGAAGGTAATGTGTTCTCCCAAGCCATTTCGGATCTTAATGCGTATTTTGCACCTACTGTTTGTAAGGCTGTGCATAGGTTTAACTTTCACCATCGCAAACAAGAACCTGGTAAGAAGGTGGAGGATTAAATTGCTTCTCTCAGAAGGTTAGCCTTGTCAAGCAAGTTTGGTGTCATCGAGGAAGAATTAATCCGCGACCAACTGGTCATGCATTGTAACAACCAGAACTTGCAAGACAAATTGTGGATTAATGGTGACACGAATTTTCGAGAAATTTCTGCCATCATTAGTAAAGCAGAATTAACCTCTCGGTGCGCACAAACAGTCATTTTTAAAGCAAATATTGATAGTAATGATGATATAGTTAAAATTGTCAGGAGTACTAACCATTCGAGTTCAGAGAAAGTTATAAAGAAATATTATATTCAACTGCCAAAGGAAAAATTCAAAAACAAAGAACGCACAGAAAAATTGTCTGACATCAAAGGTATATGTTACCGTTGTGGTAGCATGTCTCATCCAGCCAATGATAGAAAATGTCCTGCTTTAGGCCAAAGATGTGCTTATTGTAAGATGTCTGGGCATTTTGCACGCGCTTGCCGCATGTCCAAATCTGTTAAGTGTATAGTGGATGAGTATGAGCATGATGTTGAGAGTGTGAATTCGGATGATGATGCCAATAAGGTGTGTTGTATAAATGAAAATGAAAGCACAATCCATAGTAAACGGAGGAAAAAACCTATTTGCAAAATAAAAGCTGGAGGGGTACTTGTAACCTTAATGGCTCCCTACACAATAGTGAATAGAAATAAGTGGGAAGAGTTATTTTGTACGAAAATTCGTACCCACCTTGAAAGCCCCAACGTACACCCTGTAAGCTACACAGGTGAACCCATAGATCTTCTGGGCTTTCGCAAACTTACCTTTGAATTCAAAGGTAGAGTGGCGGTCGGCAAATTATATGTATCCGTAGTAGGGCCCTGTGTTTTGGGGTGGTGGGATCAAGGTGAACTTGGAATACGTCTTGATCCCAATTGCCTAGATCCCGTTTTGAGTATTGATCCTCCACAGGAACACCAATGGGAAGATTTGACTAGTAGGTTTCCTAAAGTTTTCTCAGGGGATATCGCTGAACTCAAAGGTTTTTCTCACAAGATTGTGCTCAAAGACTGTGCTAAAGCTTGCATCCATAAAGTGAGGAACATTCCCCTAGGTGTTTAAGATGAAGTGGTGGGAGAAATAAAAAAACTTACGGATAAAAACATTGTTGAAGGCATAAAATCTTATGATAGGGATGCCCCCCTTGTCATCGCGCGCAAGGCCAACGGCAAAATCCGTTTATGTGTGGATTTGAGGGAACTCAATAAAAATATCTTCATCGATGTGTTTCCTCTTTCCAAGATATCCAAATTACTATCAGCGACTAAAAATATGGTGTGGTTCTCTACTATAGACTTGACGTCTGCATATCACCAAGTCCCCTTGCAAGTAGACAGAAGACATCTCACGGCTTTTGTCATTCCGATTGGTATCTTCCAATTTAAATGTGTTCCCTTCAGATTGTCATCAGCTGCTGCTATGTTCCAACGCATCATGTACCATTTGTTTAACGATATGAAAAATGTACTGTTTTTTCAAGATGATATTCTCATCATGGGGAAAGATTTAGAGGAACTTAACAAGGTTTTAACACAAGTCTTACAGATTCTGGAGTTGAAAGGATTAACAGCTGAAAAGTCCAAATGTAAAATTGCCACGAAGAGTGTGACATACCTTGGCCACGAAATTAGTGCTTTTGGCATCCGTCCCAAATCAGTGCTTATTGATGCAATCAAAAAAGCACCGTCTCCCCAGAATAAGGAGGAAGTCAGGTCCTTCCTTGGCTTGGCTGAATTTTATTCAAAATACGTTTATAATTTTGCTGACAAAATGTATTGTATTAGACAATTGTTAAAGAAGGGTTGTACTTTTTGTTGGTCGGATGAATGTCAAGTATGTATGGATGGTATAAAGAAAGATATCTGCTCTGCTCCAGCACTTCAAGGTTTTGACCCTTAAAAGTTAAAAGTTACTTAAACTTAAAAGTTACATCACTACAGATGCCAGCGGGATAGGCCTTGGAGCAGTACTTTCCCAGTTGCAAAGTGACGGCTCTGAGTGTGTAGTTGCGTTTGCGTCAAGGGCTCTTACTCCTACGGAAGAAAAGTATTCCGTAATAGAAAGAGAAGCTCTAGTCTAGGGTGTTTGTGGGGACTTAAACATTTCAGGCAATTCATTTGGGGTACTTGTGTCACTTTACGAACAGATCACAAACCTCTTACTAAAGTTCTTACATCACACAGTCTTAATAATGTTGCCCCAAGAATTTCTCGTTTCTCTGCAAAATTATGGATTTTGTCTATGATGTTGTTTACGTTCCAGGCATTCGTAACAGAATTGCGGCCTTTTTGAGTAGGTGTCCCTTACCCTTTGGTAAAGATACTTGTGATGATTGGGACCAGTGGTTCGTTGCAAGTGTGTTTAACAATGAATTAGCGAGTATATCTCAAGATGACTGGGTCAGTAATATATCTCAGGATGATGATCTTCATGTGGTTTGCGAATTTGTCCTCAACGGCTGGCCTGACAAATCTTCCATACTTAAAGCTGTCATTTCATTTTGGGAAGTTAGAAACGAATTGTCCTTTGAAAATGACTTATTACTCAGGGATGGTAAGTTAGTTCCACCTAAGGTCTTTTGTCACAACATTATTAACTTATGTCATGAAGGTCATTTAGGAATTGTCAAAACCAAGTGCAGAACTAAGCAGTCATATTGGTGGCCTGGAGTCGACAAGGACATTGAAAGGATTGTCCGAGACTGTTTTGAGTATACTAATTCAGATAAAAGTTTATCTACGTTCAAACCTATTTTACATCCTATTGTAGTTCCCGATAAGCCTTGGGAAAGGATTGGTGTTGACATTTTTTGTCCGGTCAAAACCACAGAGGGTTCACAGAGATACATTTTTGTGGTGACTGAACATTTTTCTAAATGGTCTGAGTACAGGGTTGTGGAGAAAGCTGATACTGACAATCTTTTGTACTTCCTTGGTGATGTGTTTGCTAGGGAGGGTCTCTCTAAGGATTTAATATCTGATCATGGTGGACAGTTTGTTGGTGAGAGTTTCAAGAACTTCATAAAGGAGACTGGAATTGTTCATAGGACCAGGTCTAATTATCACCCAGAAGGGAATGGAAGTGTTGAGTGCTTTAATAGAGTAATAAAGGTCAATCTTGAACTTTCTTATAGCAATGAAAAGGACTGGGAGGATTAGTTGAGAAAAATGGTTAGTGCCTACAGAATCACCAAATGTCAATCTACCGGTCACTCGCCATTTGAACTGATGAGAGGACGTTCTCCCCGCACCAAAGACAACATGGGTTGGCTTGTTTGCACTAAAATTGTTCCTTGTTCCTTTGATAAGGACAAGCATTCTTTACAGACCAACCAGGGTTGTTTGGTTGAGAAACACATGAATGTGAATAAAAGGAAGAAGGTCAGTTTACAAGTTGGAGACATTGTTATGGTCAAGAAGGGGAGAATTGTAAACAAAGGTGAGAGTTTGTTTTCTGCCCCCCTCAAAGTTGTTAACATTTTGTGTAATTCCGCACTTTTGAGTGATGGTAAAGTGTGGAATGCCAACAGGATAGCTTTATCTAAAGGGCGAATGGAAGTAGAGCACAATACTGTTAAACATAAGGACAAGTATGATTGGATTGATGATATCAATGACACTGTTATTACTGAGTATCCTACCATCATTGAACCTGTGGTGAATAATGGGGGTGAACAATGTTCGAGACTTACCACTTCCGGCGCACATGGTGTTTGTGCGCCTGAAGATGTTGTAGTGATTCCTCGCACCAAACGTATATGCTCCAAACCCAAGCGTTTGGAGGACTATGTTACACATATCGTTTGTTAACAGAAATGTATTAAACTTGTTTCCTTTTTATTAGGTCTCGCCTACGCAGCGCGCATGCGCTGCTTAGGAGGACCTTTAGCCGTCGCTCTGCTCTTTTTGGAAGCTCATACTTGTGCTTGTGGTGGCATCCTCCTTGCGGAAGCGAGCAGGGGCGCACCACACGCACGAGTATGTGCTACCAAAAAGAGCAGACTGCGAGTAAAATGTAAATGTGTTTGTACTTCTATAGCGCACAGCTAGCCCATTCCGGGGTTTCCCAGCGCTGTACTCATACCGCTAGGGAACCCTTCCTGGCTTTTCCCTGTGAAATGTCCACTCCTGGGCATCCCCAGGGTGAAGCCAGGCATCCCAGCGCTGTTGGGGCCGTTGTGGAGATTAAGCAAGCTATTGCCCAGAGTTGCAGCGTGGGACCCATGATCAGAATAGACACCGAGGCGAGAAATCAGGTCCGAGGAATTATGAGCCCAAGACCCGCCAAGGTGGGAATTGAACCCTGGTCCCAGGCCAGACCTCTGCATCAGGGTCTGCCGCGCTAACCATTGAGCCACACTTCTCCATGCACGCATGCACCACTCCCGGGCTTGTTTACACGAGAATCTAGGAACTAGGAGCCTATGTAACTTTTGCTAAGGATCACAGGGTTGGTAAAGTGACAATTCTAGATATAGCCTGGGTCTCTTGATTCCAACGTCTGCACCTTAGCTGAAAAACCTCGTATTGCACTGAAATTTTGCTAATATCATTGGAGTCGCACTCCGCATGCCCGGCAGCATATCCGGATTAACTCCTAGCCACCGGAAAGCAGCGTTTACTGCTCTCTGCCTCTTTCGGGTCTGCTGCTGACAGATCTGTCATGACATGTTCAGGAGCCACAACGGAAAACTTTCTGCATATTTATAGAAATATCTTGGTGTCACTGTTCTAGTTTTCGCCTCTGTTGAGTCGTTCCCGACATGCCAGTGGTTAATAATTCGATCATGTCTTCGCTGCGGTTAGCTGGACTGATACATGCATTGCCCGTGGCGACAGACAGTGCCGGGAGAGCGCATCCATTACAGACCATCCGTCACGGGTAAATCCCGCCTTTTCTTCCTTTTTTACCCACACCTACCTTGTCCTTTCCGATTCTGTCTTCCTCTCTTTTTCTCGGCACTTTTCTCGGATTCACCCATCTCTCTCCCGCTGGCCTTTTCTCCCTTAACACCCACCCTCATTCAATTTCTTTAACACTGTCTTGCCGTCTCTGTAGTTCTCTTCTCTCTCTCCTCTGTTTTTATTTCTTCTCTCGTTATGTTTTCTCCCCTTTCTCGCTCGCCTTTCTTTTCTCTCTTTCCTTCTCTTCCTTTCCCTCACTTTCTTTTCTCTTCTGCAATAACTATTGTTCAACGGAAAACTTTCTGCATATTTATAGAAATATCTTGGTGTCTAATTCGATCATGTCTTCGCTGCGTTTAGATGGACTGACACATGCATTGCCCATGGCGATAGACAGGGCGGAGGAGAGGGCATCCATTACAGACCATCTGTCACGGGTAAATCCCGCCTTTTCTTCCTTTTGTGCCCGCACCTACCTTGTCCTCTCCGATTCTCTCTTCCTCTCTGCTCTTTTCTCGGATTCTCCCATCTCTCTCCCACCGGCCTTTTCTCCCTTTTTAACACCCACCCTCATTCCATTTCTTTAACACTGTCTTGTCGTCTCTGTAGTTCTCTTCTCTCTCTCCTGTTTCTCTTTCTTCTCTCGTTGTTATGTTTTTGCCCCTTTCTCGCTCTCCTTTCTTTTCTCTTTCCGTCTCTTCCTTTTCCTTGCTTCCTTTTCTCCTCTGCAATAACTATTGTACTCAGTTGCTCATATTCTTTCCTCTCCCGCCTTCACTCTTTTCTTCATCTCTCTTTTGCTCTGTCTTCTCCTTTTATACCACCTCTCTCGCTATTATTTCTCTTTAGTCTGCTCTCTTCTATCTCTCTATTACCTCTCTCGTCCACTCTCTTTCTGTTGACGACTTCTTCTTTTTACAGGTGAGAATTAGTTTTTTGTATGATTTACGGGCTCTACTGATTTTCTTTTAGATGAAGGCCGTTGTCTGTCCTCGCACACTGCACTCACTCCTGGGCATGGCGCCCTGGGGGTAGGAGCACGAGATGGCACGAGACAGCTCTTCCCGCTGTTCTATCTCTCCCAGCAATCATATGACGATAGAATACAATCCGGTCTGCAGGTATGGCAGATGTTTCTGCCGCGTGCAGGCCTGGCTACCAATCGAAGGCAGATAACGGGCATTCCTTTCCTACCACCATACTGCTGAGTTCAAAACACATCTTGCAGACGCACGTTCATACATATAATGTCACCCAATGGTTCAGCTCTCAAGGCCTAGGAAATCATAACGGTTCACATCCGTCCACTTTTGCATGGAAGCTGTCATCTATCCACCCGTGTATGGGTGCGGTCATTCGTCCACCCTTCTCATCCGTCCAATCGTGTATCGTGCCATAGCGGTCGTCCACCGACCGCTATGGCACAGACAAGCCCTTTCCGTCTCTCTCTTACTCTCTCTCTTACTATCTCTCACTGTGATTATACTTTTAAGAAAAAGAAACATTAGGTACTCACAGGAACATGTGGCCACTAGGCCTAAGACCGCAGAGGTAGAGTTGAGCACTGCTGCACATTTTCTGCAGGAAGGCATTGTATCTCCAGTTTGGTCCGCAGGGAGACTTTTTAGAGTGAGGACTTAAACATCCTGTCTAGCTTCACCCCTGGGCCCAGTGACAGCTCCCCGCACATCCTCTGAAAGCTGCCCGCACAAGTTACTTGTCATCTTCGCTCCCATTTCAACCGAAAAAGCTTCTTCGATTTCAAATAAACAGGTATGCATGTATGAAGCAGGCCTCCTCTCTGCCTACGATGCCGCATGTCACACAAGAAAGGAGTAGGTGTCTCCACTCCCTTCGATGTGGGATTATTCTACAAAAACGCACAGGCCTGTTGCCCGGTGACAGGCCTGGAATCCAGCAGCCTCTCTGGGACAGTCAATGATTAAACAGCCTCATGCACCGGGAAACTCAGTGCTGGGATGTGTGATGGGGGGAAAAGCATCCGCGCGCGTGTGTTATTAGCGCCGCGGCCGCAGTAATTAACAGAGACGGCTTATTTACTTTGCCGCGTGGTCCCGACAGCCTGAGCCGGGCCACGCCCCTTTATTTATAGCTGGCGCGTGACGACACGCGCCAGCGCTAATGTGAAGCCTCCGACACAGGTAGACTGCACCGCTACCCGCGTCGGAGGACACTACATTCCTTCCAACCTTTATTAAACAACAAACAAAACATTGAATATGTAGATCTGTTACCAGTCACTAGAATTCCAGTCCTTGGTTCGTCACACCATGAAGTCTGCCAGCCAGGAGGATGGAGCGGGATTGCTTCTCAGGCCATATCTGGAGTGCTCTCCCCGTGACGGGGTCATTTACAGCGAGACTTCACCCTCAGGGGATCTTGCAGGGGAACTTGGCAGTGCTCCGGCTGGCGTTCCAAGCAGTGAAGGGGTGCCATGGCCGGATCGGTCCACATCTTCAGTGGGGGTCGTTCCTTGGTCACCATCTGTTCCTTCCTCCCCTGGCTGTTGACGTGGTCTGGCGTCCACGTTGTCCGATAGCTGCTGGTCTGGAGCTCCGGCATGTACCTTTTTGAAGAAAGAGATGTTGCGTGTGATTTCCCCGGTTCCTCTTCTGGCTGTTATCATCGTGCCGGTTTTGGCGGATAACTGTCCATGGCTGATGTTCGAACAGAAGACGGAACTTGCTCCCAGGGTACCTGTCCTTGACGTAGACTCTGTCCCTTACTTGAATGACCGACATCCGAGCTTTGGAGCGGGTCCTGTTGGCTAGGGCCTTTTCAGCGTCAATCTGAGACAGGGTCCAGCTTGGGTGATGCGGGATGGTGTCTCGCCGGCCCCGGAGCTGCCTCGGTCGTGAGATGGGGCGTCAACCGGTATTCTCTCAGAAAGCTGTATATGGCTGAATTCCCCAGGCCTTGAGATAGTCTGCAAATTCTTGTCCATGTAAGGGTGGGCCATTGTCCGTCTTCACCACTTCGAATATTCCGTGGGTAGCAATGGTTTTCTCGAGTTTTGTAATCACTTCCGTGGCTGTCTGACTTCCTACAATCTCGACTTCGGGGTACTTCGTGTAGTCATCGATGATCACCAGGGCATAGCGCCCATCTGGGAGGTGTCCAAAATCAACACTCACGCACTCCCATGGCCGTTGGGGGTTTTCTTCAGTGATGATGGGGTGAGGGCGATCCGGATGGCCTGACGCCTGGCACCATGAGAACGTTCTGTTTGTTCAACCAGTGGGCCGATCCCCGGGAACCACACCTTGGCCCTCAGCCGACTCTTTGTTTTTTTTTGTTTTTTTTAACTTTCTTTATTCAATTTTTCCATTAAACCTGAACTATAGTGACATAAGCTGTTAGCACCAGATTCAACAGTATCACATGACATATAATAAATTGCCAGTTCCCCGGAGTCTACATTTTGGCCGGCATAGAGTCCAGAACAGAGGCCATTACTGCAATCACAGGTAAGTGGGGTTGCATGGAGCGCAATGAACTGTGCAACCACAACTGTCTGAGTCGGGTGTTTCCGTGTGGCATCAGGCATGACCTACTGTACTAACATCGACTGTTCCATCTGTTCCAGGCAGACCAGCATCTCGCAGTCCTACGCCCACCCTCAAACCAGACAAGACTTTCATCCCTTGTACCATCAATCAGGAACTCGTAGCGGTGTCTGTATTGTCATCGACAGGGCCTACAATATCTACAGTGGGGTGTACCAGGAGATAATTCTTAAGGGGCCCCCAGACATCCACAGGTTTAGAGGCAGCAGGCAATAGCTCCGCATACCTGAGCAGTGCGTCTTGACAGTGTACCATGTCCTGTATCCAGTCTTTAAATTTGGGTGCTCTGCCTCTCCCCCATCGACATGCCACTCGTCTTTTTGCCAGTAAGAGGACAACTGTAATAAATCTACGATATGGTCTTTTGATTAGCTTAGTGTACCCTAGCAGGGCCTGTGTAGGAGAAGGAGTTAAAGGGGTGTCTATCATTTCAGAGAGTCCCAGGAATACTCGCTGCCAATATCTATTCACAGCCGCACATCCCCAAGCCAGATGGAGGAAATCTGCTGATGGCGCTCGACTGCGCCCACATAGGTCGTCCTCACGGAGGCCGAACCTACACATCTGGGCGGGAGTGCAATAAATCCTGTGCAAGAATTTGTAATGAATGATCCTGAATCTACTACTGGATGAAATCTGCTCTGTCTGTTGGCAGCAGAAGCTCCAGAGGTCATCCTCCAAGGGCGTACCCAATTCCTCCCCCCATTTAGTGCGTGCCTTACAGGGCTCGAGTTCAAGTGTGGTGTGAATCGTGTGGTATAGCTTTGAGACCGCGTACGCGGGGGAGTCAGCCTGGAGCAGCTGATGTAGTGGCTCCAACATAGGCGGCTTGTCCGGGTATGTCTCGGTAACCGCCTGAATCCCACTACGCAGCCAGAGATACAGAAACGTTTCCATGGAAGTGGGAGACAGGTCCCCACATATGTGTGCTAATGAGCGAAACCGACCTCCATGATACAGATCCCCCCACGTCTTAAGTTTAAGTTTGGTCTGCATGTTTTTAAATAGTTGTTCCTGTAGTAGAGGCATAGAGGGGTGATATGTCAATGGCAGCAACGGGAATATACTAGCGAGATGTGGAATTTACTCGCAATGTGCCGCCAAGCAAGGATCGAGACTCTTTGTTTTAACCATGCCTTGATGTCCCCTGTGTGCGAGGTCCACGGCTTGTTGAGCCAGGCTTGATGGGATCACCAGTCGCGGGCCTCTGAGCAGACAATCGCTGCTGTTGACCGAAAGTTCATCCTTGACCCGCACAATTGACTCCAGGACGGTCTTTGCTTGGTGGACAGAATGGGGCGCCAGTCATTCAATTGGACCGCTATTATGGCCAGTTGCAGGCATTCATCAATCCGGGTGGCTTCTACGATGGTCTCAAGAACCATGGGAAGTGGTCGGGATCTTTCCGATACGAGTCGGACATATTCTTCAATGTCTTCGCATCCTCTTCTTCCGCTTCGGTGGCGGCCCTGGGATGTCTCGAAAGGTAGTCCGCGGGATTGGATGAGCCTGGTTTGTATTCTACTCAATAGTCATACCCCTGCAGTTGAAGGATCCATTTTTCAATCCTCGGGGAGGCTTGGATGCTGACCCTTGAAACAGGGGGATGAGGGGTTTGTGGTCTGTGGACACTGTAAATGGATGGCCGTACACGTAGACGTGGAAGTGCCGACAGGCCCAGTGGATGGCGATCGCTTCTCGTTCTATCTGGGAGTATCTCTGTTCTGTGTCTGTCAGGGAGCGGCTCGCATATGCTATCGGGGCACACTCTCCATTTCCTTGCAACTGCGTGAGCATGGCTCCTAGCCCATACGGGCTGGCGTCCACAGCGACGTTGGTGGATCGGGCCGGGTCGAAGTATGACAGTGTCGTGTCTGCCGACAGGGCTGCTTTGGTATCTTTGAAGGCTTGTTCCTGTTTGGGGCCCCACTGCCACGTGGTGGTGGATTTCTTCAGTTCCCTGAGGGGCTTTGTGAGGTTGGATAAATCTGGGACAAACTGCCCGCAGAAGTTCACCATCCCTAGGAAACTCCTTATTTCCGAGATGTTGGAGGGTGCTGGGGCTTCCTGTACGTCTCGCACCTTGTCGGGGTCCGGGGCAACTCCTTTGTCGGAGAATGTGTAGCCAAAGAAGCTGATCTTGTTCTTTAAGAACTGGCACTTTTCTCTGTGTAGGGTCAGTCCGGGTTCTTTGATCCTCTGGAGAACCCCGCGAAGTCTACGGTGGTGATCTTCCATCGACGATGCGTATATTAGTAGGTCGTCGCTTACGTTCAAGACCCCTGGGAGCCCGCTGAGGACTTCACGGATGGTGTTTTGCAACACCTCCGCTGCACTTGAAATCCTGAAATTGAGGCGTCGGTATCTCCTGAGACCGACGTGCGTAGAGAATGTGGTGATGTATCGAGAGTCCGGGTGTAGTGGTAGTTGGTGATAGCCGGACCGTAGGTCTATCTTCGAAAACCACTTTGCACCGTTCAGTTCTCCCAAGATGTCGTCGATGGTGGGGGTTAGGTGACGTTCCCTTTTCACCGTGGCGTTTGGGAGGCGCATGTCAACGCAGAAGCGGACCTGCCCCGGCTGTTTCGGTTTTCTTGCCACTACGATCGGGAACACCCATGGGGTGGGTCCACACTGACCTTCTCTATAATCCCTTGCTTCTCCAGTGCCTCTAGCTCTTCTTCGACCTTCTTTCTCAAGTGGAACGCAATGCGCCTGTGCCTCAGCGCCACCGGTTGGACTGACGGGTCAATGTGGAGAGAGACCTCTTTCCCTTTCAGGCATCCAATGCCTTTGAAGACGTCTTCGAACTCCTCCATGATGGCCTCCAGTTCCTCCTCTTGTACCGCCATGGCTAATAATGATATTAGCTTCAGCTCTTCTGCTGATTGTCTGCTTATCAGCATACTGCTTCCTTCCTTGGTCACGTACACTGTGGTGGGGATCTTGAGGTCCTGGTGTCTCAGCTCAGTCTTGAAACATCCCAGGAGCGGGATGGGTGTCTTCTGTCCGTATGCAAATACCCTGATCCTTGCTTCGCGTAATGGCGGGTGTGGACTTAGTTGATTATATACATTGGCAGCCATTAGTTCTATCGAGGCCCCAGTGTCTATGGTGGCTCTCACATTCTGGTGGTGGATCTTGATTCTGCACCTTGGAAGTCCTGGTCTCTTCCGTCGTGGCTGCTCCACTGCGAATACATAGTGGATCGGGTAGTCTCCCGCGTCGTCGTCCATGTCCTCACTGTCATGTGCTTCAGCCACTGTCTGTGCTGCTTCTTTCCGTGATTTTGCAGACCGGCATACCGCCGCGAAGTGGTTCATCCACCCGCAAGCACTGCACTTCTTCCCTCTCGCTGGGCAGTCTTGCATGCAATGGGGCAAGCCTCCGCAGTAGCCACATTCCCTTTTCTTGTCTTGCTGTCTTCTCCCTGGATTTTGGCGCGCTTTGGGCCTCACCACGTTCGCCTTTTCCACCGCGTTGACTTGTTCCGTCTTGATGGGTCGTGGAGGGTCGCCTCCATGTGGGATGCTCTGGCTTGCGACAGTGCTTTTGACTAGCCCAGGGTAAGGCTGTCCGCTAGAGACTTGCCATCCTCCTGAAGAATGTTCACTCTGAGTTTGGACGAGTAGCACCCTTGTATTATCATCTGACCTCGGATTTCTTCCTGTTCATCTCGAAATCCGCACGTGCTGGCCAGTTCTTTCAAACGCCCGTGGAATGCGTCTAACGATTCCTCCGCTTCTTGTTTGGCCTGGCGAAAGATGAATCTTTCAAAGTCCCTGTTTGCCATCGGCTCAAAGTGCACATTTAGGGCGTTGAGAAGCGTCACATATGTTTTGGGTGTTGCCTCCACCAGGGTTTTGTAAATGCGGTGGATGTCTTTGCCTCCTAGGTGGAGGAGTAGGGCTCTGCACCTGTCCCGGGCTATGCCCGCCCCTTCAAAGTAGATCTGGAGACGGCCGGTCCAGTCTCTCCATCGCGGGGCAAGGGATGAGGGGGCGCCGTCCACCACAAAGGGCTCAATGGCGGGGATCGACGCCATCTTGGCGCAGACGCAGTCACACCTCGTGGCATGTGCGCTGCTTACCTCCTGGGTGTGGTAGTAGCCGCCTGGCTGAGGGTGACGAAAGCGCTGTCGAGGTCTTCTGTGGCCTGTGGGTGCTAGGCCTCACTGTAGCTTCCTCCCCTTCCAGGGTGCTGGGGGCACATACGTGCATGGGCTCCAACAGGGTGAGCAGAGATGGCCCCCCTTCTTTCCAGGCACTCTCGGGGGCTGCAGGGCCTTTCCTGGATGCAACAGATTTACCAGGGGCACACAGCAGGCTTGCAGAGGACAGGCAGCACCTCTGTAGACTCACGGCCTAGATCAAAGGCTCCCAATCCTCCAGAGATCACAAACCCATTAAGTGCTCTAAATGGGTTCGATCCCACCCTCGTCGCCAGTGTGATGGGGGGAAAAGCGTCCGCGCGAGTGTGTAATTAGCGCCGCGGCTGCAGTAATTAACAGAGATGGCTTATTTACTTTGCCGCGTGGTCCCGATTGCCTGAGCCGGGCCACGGCCCTTTATTTATAGCTGGCGCGTGGCGACACGCGCCAGCCTCCGACGCTGGTAGACTGCACCGCTACCTCATGTCAGGGTGCTTACTGAGGCTAACTGAAGCATTCAACAATGAAAGCTGTGCATGTGGTAAACACACACACACACACAAAAACATGTGCAAGCGCACAGATATGCACACACATACATACATGTGCACACACAGATATATAGACACACACAAGCACACACATACATACAGGTGCACGCGCACACACAGATATGCATACACACACACATACATACACGTGTACGCGCACACACAGATATGCAGACACACATATATTCCTTATTGACACTACAGGTAGATCTTCAGCAGGCATGATCAGTGCTTGAAAAGGAAAAATATAAGTGCAGGTACTCTTTACCAGAGCATCTGCTTGTTTCTGAGATGTGCCGGTGCTCTCCATTCAAAAGTATTACGCCTGTCTTGAAAAGTGCTGGTACTCTCCCTCTCAAAGTAAACAAGTATTGGCATAGCCAGTAGGTCTCGCCTTTGGGACCTTATAAGTGTTTAGTTATCCAGAACAATATCCTTAGTGCAACAACATCAACTGTTTCATGGCTAAACACTTATAAGGTCCCAAAGGCGAGACCTATTGGCTATGCCAATGCTTGTTTTTTTTTGTTGTTGTAGGGAGGGGGAAGTGTTGTGTTGGTGCTCATGTTTACTCGAGTCACCTTGCAGTGCATACATGCCAACATTTCAGAAGAGCTAAGTGGGAGATTTTTTAGAAAAATGGGGCCTTGAATCGGGTTACTGTCATGTTTCAGCTTTGGAAGTGTGCTGCTGCAGGACCAGACATTTGAAACGCAAATGCACGTTTTTTTCTTACCTTTCAGAAGCATGGAGCGCAGTGGCAGGCAGAGAGAGGGTGATGCAAGTGTTGTGCACTGGTCTGGCAGGTTGCTGGCAGTGCATACACCCCCCTCCCCCCCTCCTGTGTGGCAGCCCAGGCTGAAACAGCTTCCTGGGGACACACACACAGCCGCCCCCGAGTTCTTCACAGGTCTTTAAAAGACCATTCGCTTGTTAAAGAGGCTTTGATGGTTTTTCACCCCTTCTAGAGCCCCTGCATCGCCACTCTGACTACTGCTGGAAGAATTAGCACGTTACACAATACCAAGCGCTGTCAGCTGAAAACCCGAGGAATCGGGTTTCTTGGATGCTTGAATCGGGAGGCGGGAGACTAGCCTTGAAATCGGTAGTCTCCCGCCTGAATCAGGAGGGTTGGCATGTCTGTGCAGTGTTCCATGCAAGGTTTGTACATGCGCTACCTTGTTGGTTGAGGTGTTCTGGAGTGTTGGAGTTAGTTAACTGTTGCCGGCGGCTGTGCCGGCACTCCTCTGCTGTCTAGGTGTAAGGTGTAATAAAGGAGTTCACTTCTGGCAGTTATTTGGAACTCAACACACTGAAACCATGAAAATGTCACACGTAGCAATCTGAAACTTTTAGTTTGGTACAATGTCACTAGGAGGGAAGGGGGTGGGGGCGTTTATTCTGGTAGAGCGCACAACGCATTTTATATTTTTGTTGCATATTTATATATGCGCGAACTCGACCCGAAGGTATTGGAGCGCTTTACATAGCACCGTATTTACATTACACATTCAGGTGATTTGCCCAGAATCACAGGATGTGGACGCGACCTCGAGGCTCGAACCCTGGTTTCCTGCACCAGAGGCGGCAGCGCAGCCGACGGACCATATCCTCTCCCCAATTGATAAACATCTTGAATACTCAGTGGCACATACCAATAAAAACGCTATTAAAATACAGGGTTTGGAAATATGTTTAACACAACAACCATTGTAAATGATTCAGCATACCAACCGAAATATGCTCATTCATTTAAAAAATCGGCAAATAATAATGTTTAGTGTTATTATGTTTAAAACTCAAATAGCAAATGAGAACAGAAATTAGAAATTAAGGCTAGTCAACTGGAGCTTACTTGGCGCTATAGTTCTGGAATTACACGTGCCGACGTTTTGCGATGGCCGCTTTGTTTTCAATTAGAGCGCTCGGTGTTGTCCTCCTTCTGTTTCTTTTTCTTTTTTGACAGGTCCCCGCCTATTGGGTGGAGCCTTGAGGGGCATGGAGTGCATCACCGAAGGAGGAGGTCTGAACTTTGCTTCCATCCCGATCTGTGCTTGCCCTGCACCAGCTGATCTTATACTTTTTCTTCAACGAGCCCGTGTACGTCTAACGCAGCCATGGTTCTGGCAAAAGGCAAGAGGGTGTTCGTCGTGGGAGTTGGAATGACAAAGGTACATTTTCATCCACGCATAGCTACCAAGTTTTCACTTTGCTAACGTGTGACGTTTAAATGTTTTCAGGGTATTAATGTGTGGCATTTAAATGCATAACACGAGACGCTTTGAGTGAGAATCTCACGTAATGATATAAATATCGGAAATGACCCCCTTTACCAATTTTTCGGAGGCAACTTGGATACGATTGTAATGTTCCTCAAGTGTTTATGGCAGGCCATTAACATGCATTTTTTTACCATGCTTTTGGCAGTTTCGGTACTAAAATGTACTTCCCGCTGTGTATTCTAGCACTGACCTAGTTAATGATTTCGGACCAGTAATGTGAGTGACATATCCTGTCCAAAATAAACATGCATACACTCAGCAAATGACTGCCCATCATAATGGGCCCTGACATTTGCACATGTACAGCATTCCCCATGGAACTTTCAATTGCTCAGAGTATCCATAGGTTTACAAAAAAACGTTAAGGAAGTAAAGGAGTCTTGTTTTGTCTCTGGATGTGGCAGACCTAGGATTTGATTTAGAACTGAAAAAAACGACCGCTTTTGATTGAAGTGCCAAAACCGGAGGAGAATGTACCATTGGCACACATCCTCCCATACTATCCTTAGATAAAGAATTTTCAACAGGTATCCCTTCCATCCTCGCAGACTGGGCACCTCAGCTAGGAACTGTAGGATTACCTCCTCCAGCCCCAGCTTCAAACCAGTCCCCAGATTGCAGGACCACAGCAGCACTTAGACAACGTGCTGAAGTGACAAATGTAACCTCTTTGGGCTGGATAAATCTCTGTAAAAATGAAGTGACTAATTTGTATGTGAGGCCATATCCGCCCTCTTCCTGCTATTGCAGACCAGGGAACTCCTGACACCTTCTGTCCAGCTTTTCTTCATACTTTATGAACTTATCTCCTCCTTTTGTTTCCCACTTTCCTCTCTTTAAACACTCCCTCTCCCTTTCTGCTTCTTCTTCCCCTGCACTCACTACGTTTTCACTCATCAGTCTTTTCACTGTAGTGTTTTCTTCGCCCCTTCATTACTCCATCCCTCTGCTTCCTTATATCTCTTCTCCCCCTCTTATCTTTGCAGCTCTCTCCTTCAATTCTTTCCCACTTATCACTTTGCAACGTTCTCTGTCCTGATTTTGTATTTCTTTCTCTCCCACTCACCATTTGTCTTTTTTCTCTCTTCTCTCTTTTTTTCTTCATACTACCAGCTAACCATACTCTTCCACCCCCCCTTTATCTCTCCACCTCAATGTTCCCTGGGTTGCTTCGTCTTTCCTCGAATTTCACTATTCTCCTTTCTGTCCCCTTTTGCTTTCTTTGGAACCTTTTATCCCCTCTCGCTTCCGTTTGTCTTTCCCTCCCTGCCATCTCCGACCTAATTTGGCCACATTGTCTCTTTCTCCCCAGCAATTCTGCTCTTGCTTGTAACTTTCTGTCTCACTTTCTCGTCTCTGTGGCTGCTAACATTACATGCATCAGTAAACTCTTTTCGGACAGCGTTACTCATTTGAGATGCTTATTTAGGATCCTTTAGTCCAAAAACATAACTCACTTGACAATATAATAAAGCTAATTTATAAAAAAAGAATGGTTGTGAGATAGAAACGTTTGCTATTCTTTACTCAGATACCAAAATAAACAAGCATTTGCAATGTAATAGGTCTCGCATTTACGCGAGTTTAAGCTATTGGCATTGTAAATTACAATGCTTTTATTTATGTTTTAAAAACCAAAACATAAATAAAAGTAATTGTGATTTACAATGCCAATAGCTCAAACTCGCGGAATGTGAGACCTGCTGCATTGCAAATGCTTGTTTAGTTTTGAAGCGACTTTGCTATATTTTATGTGATATTTGTTGTGTGATTCTTTTTTTTTTTTTTTTGGGCAGACATTTTCAGGACCCGGCACGTGCTGTAAGCTCGCCCCGGGCTCTGCTCTCCCTGCAAATATGTTGGCTTGCCCACCTCTGCTTAGAGCTGTGTGCCTCGTTTAGGTCCGACCCGTTTGAGTGCGTATTAACCCCCTCCTGCCCCATACATAAACATCTGTTGAAGATTATGTTTCCATTAAACATTGCGACGACGTAATAGGCTTTTCGATAGTTAAATGGTCTATCTTAGTAAATTAAGATTTACAATAAATGTTCTCACACAATCTCGGTTTGTTATTTTTGAAACAGCGCTTCGAAGCCACACTTATATAAAAATGTGCGTTATATCAATACGTTTAGCAAAACACAGACGTAAGGAGGGCTTCGCAAAAAACGTCGCAGCGAGCGTTGTTTAAGTTAATAATAACTTAAAACTAGCAATTACCAGGTTCCAGAGCCACAGCAATTACAGGAGTTACACGTGCAAACTAAATACTGTAAATCCCTTCAGTGAAAATGGTATGCCATTGTGCAGAAATGGTTGTCTGTCCCTTGCTGTCCATATTTTACACTTGATAGATCAAGTTTAAACCCACTTACTTGCTCTCCGAGTCTGCTCTGCTTCATTAAGGCTTGGAATTTTCAAACAAGGTCAGTGGTAAAGTTCTCTGACCAATCAAAATGAGTAACTTCGGACTGTATGACAAGGCAAGATATTCACTACCCAGGCTTAGGATCAGAGCAACCCAAACTCTTTGAATCAGTAACCAAAAGCTCAAAGTAAAAACAAGGAACGATTTTGAAAAGACGCCTACTAGTCTAGACCCCCGCATCCCCTTCAGAAACGAGTGGTGAGCGCGCGCGCCACAGCGAGACATGTGGTTTCAATTATCGCGCCCATGTCTGGGCACGATAATTGAAAAAACATGGTGGCAGTGCGGGTAACCGACACCAATAGGCCATGGGCGGAGCAATGCACCCGCCTTTGGCCAATTGCGTGCTGTCTTTGTTAAAAAGATGCACGCAAAGGCCAATAGCGTGTCCCAAAAGGAAAAGCACACGCACAAGCGTGTGCGATTCCTAGGTCAGTTTTGAAACCCCCTACAAGAGGTCTCTCGCTGCGCGAGCAGTGTTGCGCACTGCAACGCTAGGCGCGAGACCTAAAAACACAACCAAAAACATTGCGTCGAGCAAGAACATAGCTGGTTCAGGACAAGAATAATGTTGGCCAAACCTGTCTTTTTAACCCCTTCAGTGCCCATGACGAGCTGGACTCGTCATGGGCCGCGGTGGCGCTGTGCCCATGACGAGTCCAGCTCGTCATAGACCCCGCCCGCTAATGCAACGGCCGGCACTGGGCGGGGAAAGGGGCGGGCACTGAAGGGGTTAATTTGATGCAGATTTTTAGCAACAGTTGCTATTCAAGTCACTACTGCTCTATTATCAAAGCAGTGCTGCATTGTGGCACAGAATGCCTGATAATAATCTGCACGGTGAGGGTCTCTGGGATAGTTAGTCTTGAATGCCTTGTCCTCCTGGTGACAGTGACAGTAATTTCCATAGTTTTTAGGTAGACTCTGGGAGCAAATACCCTCATGAGACTTTCCACGCATTTCTAGTGGATGGGTGATGAATGGGGCTCCATGGGTTACAGTACATGATATGGAAAGCGTCCTTCACAGCGGCAAGTGTGAACTCATGTTAGCACTCCTAGGCGATCATGTCGCTTTTACAAAGTCATCATTCACTTTATGATTTACAGAATTGATTTATTCATCAAGTGTTCCAATAGTTGAATTTCAATCAATTTCAATCTTCATGTACTTCATTTCATATATACATCATGAAACGTGATTGTCAACATGTTACTTCACAAGAATTTCAAAAGCCCCAATGCATTTCGGGCCCAGCCCTTCGTCAGGGGGTGATCCCTGCAAAGCTTGTAGTTCACACCCGCTGCAAAACGCTTCATGAACGCGTCCAAAAAAATTCTCTTTAAGTTACAGTACATGTTGACATTCAACCTGCTTGGCAGAGGAGTTCTCTATCACTGGGAATGAAAAAGATGAAGGAGCCTGCCAAAAAGGCAGCCACACAAACTCAACAAGTTATTGGTGTATTCATGGGAACCACACCTCTCATCGACGCTGTCGTTCTTTGTGCCAGTAATAAATACAGCGTTACAACAAACAAATGATGGACGGAATGCTGACAATGCAGACATTCTCCCCCAGTCAAGAGATCTGGGTTAAATCCATCGTTCTTTTGCCCACTACACCACCCCAGTTCAAACATGGCGATATGCAAATCAGTCTTGACCCTGTGCCTCATGGGAACAGTCCAGCCCGAACTGCCAAGCCATGTCTTCCCTGGACCGGAATCAAGCATCCTAGGACCGGTTTCTGGCTATCAGCCGTCATCAGCCAGGATAGCTTGACTCCAGTGGCGTAGTGAGCACGGGACCCACGTCTGGGCATACCCATCCCACTTAGGGCGAAAAGCGTTACAACAAACAAATGATGGACGGAATGCTGACAATGCAGACATTCTCCCCCAGTCAAGAGATCTGGGTTAAATCCATCGTTCTTTTGCCCACTACACCACCCCAGTTCAAACATGGCGATATGCAAATCAGTCTTGACCCTGTGCCTCATGGGAACAGTCCAGCCCGAACTGCCAAGCCATGTCTTCCCTGGACCGGAATCAAGCATCCTAGGACCGGTTTCTGGCTATCAGCCGTCATCAGCCAGGATAGCTTGACTCCAGTGGCGTAGTGAGCACGGGACCCACGTCTGGGCATACCCATCCCACTTAGGGCGAAAAGCGTTACAACAAACAAATGATGGACGGAATGCTGACAATGCAGACATTCTCCCCCAGTCAAGAGATCTGGGTTAAATCCATCGTTCTTTTGCCCACTACACCACCCCAGTTCAAACATGGCGATATGCAAATCAGTCTTGACCCTGTGCCTCATGGGAACAGTCCAGCCCGAACTGCCAAGCCATGTCTTCCCTGGACCGGAATCAAGCATCCTAGGACCGGTTTCTGGCTATCAGCCGTCATCAGCCAGGATAGCTTGACTCCAGTGGCGTAGTGAGCACGGGACCCACGTCTGGGCATACCCATCCCACTTAGGGCGAAAAGCGTTACAACAAACAAATGATGGACGGAATGCTGACAATGCAGACATTCTCCCCCAGTCAAGAGATCTGGGTTAAATCCATCGTTCTTTTGCCCACTACACCACCCCAGTTCAAACATGGCGATATGCAAATCAGTCTTGACCCTGTGCCTCATGGGAACAGTCCAGCCCGAACTGCCAAGCCATGTCTTCCCTGGACCGGAATCAAGCATCCTAGGACCGGTTTCTGGCTATCAGCCGTCATCAGCCAGGATAGCTTGACTCCAGTGGCGTAGTGAGCACGGGACCCACGTCTGGGCATACCCATCCCACTTAGGGCGAAAAGCGTTACAACAAACAAATGATGGACGGAATGCTGACAATGCAGACATTCTCCCCCAGTCAAGAGATCTGGGTTAAATCCATCGTTCTTTTGCCCACTACACCACCCCAGTTCAAACATGGCGATATGCAAATCAGTCTTGACCCTGTGCCTCATGGGAACAGTCCAGCCCGAACTGCCAAGCCATGTCTTCCCTGGACCGGAATCAAGCATCCTAGGACCGGTTTCTGGCTATCAGCCGTCATCAGCCAGGATAGCTTGACTCCAGTGGCGTAGTGAGCACGGGACCCACGTCTGGGCATACCCATCCCACTTAGGGCGAAAAGCGTTACAACAAACAAATGATGGACGGAATGCTGACAATGCAGACATTCTCCCCCAGTCAAGAGATCTGGGTTAAATCCATCGTTCTTTTGCCCACTACACCACCCCAGTTCAAACATGGCGATATGCAAATCAGTCTTGACCCTGTGCCTCATGGGAACAGTCCAGCCCGAACTGCCAAGCCATGTCTTCCCTGGACCGGAATCAAGCATCCTAGGACCGGTTTCTGGCTATCAGCCGTCATCAGCCAGGATAGCTTGACTCCAGTGGCGTAGTGAGCACGGGACCCACGTCTGGGCATACCCATCCCACTTAGGGCGAAAAGCGTTACAACAAACAAATGATGGACGGAATGCTGACAGTGCAGACATTCTCCCCCAGTCAAGAGATCTGGGTTAAATCCATCGTTCTTTTGCCCACTACACCACCCCAGTTCAAACATGGCGATATGCAAATCAGTCTTGACCCTGTGCCTCATGGGAACAGTCCAGCCCGAACTGCCAAGCCATGTCTTCCCTGGACCGGAATCAAGCATCCTAGGACCGGTTTCTGGCTATCAGCCGTCATCAGCCAGGATAGCTTGACTCCAGTGGCGTAGTGAGCACGGGACCCACGTCTGGGCATACCCATCCCACTTAGGGCGAAAAGCGTTACAACAAACAAATGATGGACGGAATGCTGACAATGCAGACATTCTCCCCCAGTCAAGAGATCTGGGTTAAATCCATCGTTCTTTTGCCCACTACACCACCCCAGTTCAAACATGGCGATATGCAAATCAGTCTTGACCCTGTGCCTCATGGGAACAGTCCAGCCCGAACTGCCAAGCCATGTCTTCCCTGGACCGGAATCAAGCATCCTAGGACCGGTTTCTGGCTATCAGCCGTCATCAGCCAGGATAGCTTGACTCCAGTGGCGTAGTGAGCACGGGACCCACGTCTGGGCATACCCATCCCACTTAGGGCGAAAAGCGTTACAACAAACAAATGATGGACGGAATGCTGACAATGCAGACATTCTCCCCCAGTCAAGAGATCTGGGTTAAATCCATCGTTCTTTTGCCCACTACACCACCCCAGTTCAAACATGGCAATATGCAAATCAGTCTTGACCCTGTGCCTCATGGGAACAGTCCAGCCCGAACTGCCAAGCCATGTCTTCCCTGGACCGGAATCAAGCATCCTAGGACCGGTTTCTGGCTATCAGCCGTCATCAGCCAGGATAGCTTGACTCCAGTGGCGTAGTGAGCACGGGACCCACGTCTGGGCATACCCATCCCACTTAGGGCGAAAAGCGTTACAACAAACAAATGATGGACGGAATGCTGACAATACTGGGGGAGAATGTCTGCATTGTCAGCATTCCGTCCATCATTTGTTTGTTGTAACGCTTTTCGCCCTAAGTGGGATGGGTATTCCCAGACGTGGGACCCGTGCTCACTACGCCACTGGAGTCAAGCTATCCTGGCTGATGACGGCTGATAGCCAGAAACCGGTCCTAGGATGCTTGATTCCGGTCCAGGGAAGACATGGCTTGGCAGTTCGGGCTGGACTGTTCCCATGAGGCACAGGGTCAAGACTGATTTGCATATGGCCATGTCTGAACTGGGGTGGTGTAGTGGGCAAAAGAACGATGGATTTAACCCAGATCTCTTGACTGGGGGAGAATGTCTGCATTGTCAGCATTCCGTCCATCATTTGTTTGTTGTAACAGTAATAAATACAGGACACAAGTGTTGAGAAAAGAAATGGGGGGGGGGACTGACCTATTTTGGAAGTGACATCAATGCGTATGACACGGCGCGGGACAAGAAAAAATAGTAGTACATAAATAATTTTAAAGCCTCCTCAGCGGAAGTAAGCTCCATATAAATGCAATTTGGTCTGTGAAAATATTGAGAAAGACCAACATATCTGATATTCTTACAGTGTATGCATAGCTCCTGAACAGGGACTGAACAAAGTGAACAGCTGCTTCTTTTAAGTATGTGTGAAGTGCTAACTAGGTGTGAGCCTTTGTTTCCCCTCCTCTTCATTTGCATCAGGTGTGAGGCTCCTGACTGCTCCCAGCCAAGAGACGCGAACAAAAGGAGGCCTGATGACCCCTCAAATTCAGCCTTTGTTTTGGGCCCAACCGGATTCTTAAATAAGAAAGCCCCGCCTGTACGTTGTTGCTTGTTGCAGATGGAAGCAAAATCAAAGGGGATGATGGACGGAGTGTTGAACATTGCAAGCACTCACCCCCAGTTAACTGATCTGGGTTTAATCCATCATCATTCTTTAGCTCACTCCGCCAAGATGCTTGTTTCCAGTCCAGGGAGGACCTGGCTTGGCAGTTCGGGCTGGACTGTTCCCACGAGGCACATGGTCAAGACTGATTTGCATATGGCTGGGTTCAAACTGGAAAGGCATGGTGAGCAAAAAAACAATTGATTTAGGCCCAGATCTCTGTACTGTGGTGAATGTATGACATTGTTCTGCATTCTGTCCATCAACTGTTGTTTTGCATTTGTCACCCCGAGTGGGACGGGTATGCCCAGACGTGGGTCCCGTGCTCTCCATGCCACTGGAATCAAGCTATTCTGGCTGAAGAGAGGTGAAACCACGAAACCGGTCCTAGGATGCTTGTTTCCAGTCCAGGGAGGACCTGGCATGGCAGTTCGGGCTGGACTGTTCCCATGAGGCACAGGGTCAAGACTGATTTGCATATGGCTGGGTTCAAACTGGAACGGCATGGTGAGCAAAAAAACGATGGATTTAGGCCCAGATCTCTGTACTGGGGTAAGTGTATGACATTGTTCTGCATTCTGTCCATCAACTGTTGATTTGCATTTGTCACCCTGAGAGGGACGGGTATGCCCAGATGTGGGTCCCGTGTCCTCCATGCCACTGGAATCAAGCTATCCTGGCTGAAGAGGGGTGAAACCCCGAAACCGGTCTTAGGATGCTTGTTTCCAGTCCAGGGAGGACCTGGCTTGGCAGTTCGGGCTGGACTCTTCCCATGAGGCACAGAGTCAAGACTGATTTGCATATGGCTGGGCTCAAACTGGAATGGCATGGTGAGCAGAAAAACGATGGATTTAGGCCCAGATCTCTGTACTGGGGTGAATGGATGACATTGATCTGCATTCTGTCCATCTACTGTTGTTTTGCATGTTGGAGATGGAAAGCAGACAATGTGCAGGCGCTGCTGAAAGTGTCCCGGTGTTTGGAAATTACACCGGGACGAGTTTAGCACATTATTCAGTGGGGCCCAAATTATTGGCAGGGTGGACGCCGGTCACCCTGTGAAAAAAGTGGGTGGACGCCATCCACTCACGTGTACCCCAGACTCGTGTCCTGAATAAATATACACAGCCTTGAAAGCCTCTAGCATAAAAGGCATACTGAATATTAAATTGCATGACTAATGCATTTCAATGAATAGATGTGCGAAGAAGCGCTAAAATGCGTTAGTTTAACCCTTGATGCATGGCACTTGGCAGGGCTGGCCACGTAAAATATTGTGAGGGTGCTTTCACAGGTTTACTGCTTAGCTGTTGTCATAGAGCGCTTTTAAGTGTTATTTTGGAGCAAATGTAAAAGATAACAAGTAGTCCTTTTACCAACCTAGATGTGCTTTTTTGATATCCTTGTTTTTACAGCTGGCAAAACAAAATCTTCAAATGGTAAGCAGCAATTCAGTTATGCTAATTATCTATTCCTCACGTGGGTCATTTTGTCAAAGCGGAAATGTGAATGTTTTCACGGCCATGTATGAAAATCATTAGTATATATAAGATCACAGACACAGACGTTCAGGATATCACTTACACATGTTTTATCTTTGACATAAAAAGTAGGTAACATATTTTAAAGAGCAAGGCAGATAGCTTCAGTAATGGTGTGCTCACTTCATGCAATGTTGTTGCCTTCACCCATAATTAAACTGCGGAAATCATAGGTACAGGGACCCCAGCAAGAAAGGAAAGACAGAGACACATTGTAAGGAGGCTCAACAGAACGTATCTTGAATATAATTAAAACAAATGCAAAGCCATCAATCATTGACAGCACTTGTAAATTGCACGAATATATTCACTATTAAAGCACAATACAGCATAAAGCACTTCAACAAGTTCGTATTTACTCCACCCTCCTCTGTGGCAGGCACAGAACGCCAACAAAGACACCTATTTAGCTCTCTGTGGTGTGATGTATCGAGCAGTGTGAGCAGCCGAAAAGCATATTTACTAAAGTCTGACACCCAGTCTTCAGGGAACCACATGATGAACCATACCAGCCTGGGGCACCGTATCCCGAAAATAATAAAATTAAGCACAACAACTGAGGTAGAACTTGTGTACTATATTCCCCTTGTTAAATCGTTTAACCAAAGAATTAAAACTCACACAGCACAGACCGGTTACTGCATACAAAAGTGAATATCCGAATGATATTTACTGTATCTACATTTGTTATAGTTGTTTTTGTATCGTATTAAATCTTTCCACAAAGCTTTGTGCTCACTTTTTGCATCCCTGGTGTTTTTTTGTTTTGTTTTAAAGTTGAAGTACAATCTCTTTTTCAAAATTACCCTTGGTATAAAGTTGACAAGCCACACTTAAATTCCCCCCCAAACTTCTTGAAAGCATAAAGCACTGAATACAATTAGTTCAGTCAGTCCCCTCAGCCATCCCGTGCCCATCTACTCCTGTTCAATGCGGATAGTAACATATATAATAGGAAAAAGTGGCCTAGATTATTTTATTACCACCGCTGTCAAAGTATTAGGGAGTCTGGGTTGGTGGGTGTTGGTGCAGCCCAACCACCGCCATCAGGCTGCAAAGAGGTTCACCATTGAGGAAGTTCCCCAGGTCCGCCTTGATTTTGAATCCTCTTGTTGGATGCTGGACAATGATGTCATGTGAACCCAGTCCCCCCCACACCACCACAAACAAGAAAATCTAGGAAGAGAGATGTGCTGAAGTTGTGTCACCGTAGTGGATACAGAAATATCGTTTACAAAAATATTATCCCAATGAGTGTAGATTTTCTATTATTGACTCCTAAGCGGCATTTTTGTAAAGAATATTTAGGACAATATTTATGCCAGATGATATTCTCGAGACCGTATTCTAGTACAAGACTTCCTCTCCATGATGAGTGACTAATGGTGCCCCTTTGTTGACTGCGGGGTGCACCAGACCAGGAGGCATATCAAGCATTATTAGTCCTACTCACCCACATATATTGGGCTTTTCAGGTTCCTTGTCAAAAGGTTTCAAACAATTGCACCACTAAGAGAAGCGTTATTAATATTTGAAGACAGTTGTGAAAATATGAGGTTTAAGAAGTATTAGGATTAAATTCATAAGCTGTATTTTCAAAACTTGGGATTTCACTAATTTGTATGTTTAAATGTTATGTTATTTGTAAAGTGCCCATCTCGCACGTGAGGGTATCCTGGCTCTGAAACAGAGCAGGGTTTGGAGTCCAGACTGAAGCATTATCTTAAGAGACACTTTTTCAGTTTCTTCTTGAATTCTTGAGGAGAGTAAGCGTTCCTAATGTAGGGGGGGTTTAAGAGCCAGGTACGAGAAGGGGCAGCTCTCTTTATAGTAGCGTGGAACCGCCGCGAGCATTAAACTGGTAAAGCTGAGGTGTCTGGTATGTGTGTGAAAGTTGATTAAATTGTTTAGGTAGTTGGGGCCTAAGTTGTCTATTACCTTGAATGTGTGTGAGTACTTTGAACATAGCGCACTTGTCGGTGGGAAGCCCGTGGAGGTCTCTGTGGTGAAAGGCGATATGGGTGCATGAAGGAGGTTGAGTGTGAGTCTGGCTACCGTGTTCTGGATGGTGTGGTGCCTCTTAGTGACTTGGGTAGAGATATATATGTAAAATGTGTTGTTGCGATGTAGAATGCATTCCCATAGTCTAGCTTGCTGTTGATGCGTGCATCTGTGAAATACATATAATATTTGGAACATGGGCAACATGCCTTTTTGTGTAGGTCTTAATATCAGACCCACAAGGCGAACCAGTGTTTACCCAGTGCATCAGAAGTAATAGGACACCTGTTTTCGTCCAGTAGTGACCTTTGATCATAACTGCAATACAAGTGTGACATTAGCCTAGTTTGAGTTTGTGAAAGGACAAAAGAAAACGATATTGGTCTCTGCATTCATTCATCTATCTGATACCATATTTTTGTGTCAGGTATGTATTCAGTAGAGTCCAACAATATAAGACTGCATGTAGGAATAGTCTCAAAATAAAAAATAATATTTCTTATAGAAATTTAAATTTTAAACAAAACATAATTTCTACACATGCATAGTTTAATAATTATACTATGTTCCATTTAACAAGCACATTAGACCGATTGAAATCCCCTTACATATATCATACTGTTCAAGATTATGTGTACAGTGCACCATAATTCATTCAACCATCTATCTTTTTACACAAATCAATAATTGTAATGTTGTAAAATGGCCCAGAGTCAGTTGTCCGAAACCAACAAAATTCTCATGGTGTTACAAAAATAAAAATGCAGGAGATTATTAAAACAACCTCTTTAGTAAAAAAAAGAATGTACCTCGAGAATAATCTGTCTAAATACTTCATTGAAAATAAAGTGACCTGTGCGTTGTTACGTGTTCTACTTCCATACTTACTCAAAATTGAACGGCAAATCCTTTTCCTCTCACATAAAAAAGAAAAACATCTAAACAAAGACGTATTAAGGTATACTTAATTTTTAGATCACAAAAGCAGTAGCTGTTATTCTCCAGGATTCTTTTCCTAAAACCATGAATTCTCCAACTAGAATCGATTCCTATATGGAATTGGAGAATTGTATTCCAAAATCGTTTGTCTGAGACATGCTACAGATATGGAAAGACCTCAGCCTTACCCAAATTGCCAACAGAATGGTCGATTGAGCTCTTCCTTGTGAGGGACTCCCTACCCCCAGCTATTGAGCCGTTCCTCATCTCAAATGTCTCCTTTTGCTTTATTAAGGTATGTAGTCATGGATCTTAAAAAATATCTGTTCTCAGTTGGATATTTTTGGCTATGTCAACAATAAGTTGCAAGAATTCGTCAGAGCGTTATACAATATCCTGCAGCATCAGAGAGGAGAGTTTGTCTCTACTGTTTCGTTTGTCGCTACATAAAAACCTTAGCATTTGTGATTTGGCCAAAAAGGTCCAGGAATCTAAGCCCAAACCGAGCCTTATTCCATGAATCATTAAGTTCCTTGAGAGACACATGAGAGCCTTTAACAAAGATTTTCCTGTGACTCCCGGTCGATACACTGTTCTTTTGCAAGAAGCTCGGGTCCATTAACTTGCCTGTTACAGCCTTTTTGAAGGGTTCAACACAGAGACCCATGAAACGATAGTCAAATCTTTTTCAACGTGTTGACTGAGGAGAGAGCATATGCACTTTACCAGTGATTAGCAGTGGTAAAGGTCCCAGAGTCTTAAAGCCAAAAAAAGGAAGATCAGGAAAACAGGCGGAGGAAGGCAAAATGTTTGGGGATAACCCTGCAGAAAGGGCCAGGTCTAACACTATCCAAACCTAACTGTTAGACTTTTGAATATTTGGAGTAAGTTGAGCAGATTGGCAACGAGCTACCGCCCAAATGCCAGTGATTGAGTATATAAGCTTGAGACCTTCTCTAGCAAAGGGAAGATCTCTGTCCACTAAGACCTTCCCGTTGCATTGTATATGTGGAGCTGCAGGGAGCCCATTTTCTCAAAGCTAGGACAAAGCCTGATGATCTGCTGAAGCTGTCCTGGTATGCTCTGCTGCTGAGCTTGTTTGTGTAAAATCCCCTAGCCAGCTGACAGAGTTTGAGGTGTGTACACCGAGCACGAAATAAACTCTTTATACACCCACCACAGTCCAGCGACAGTCTATCCAAGAGCCATCAGAATGGGTAAATGAATGGAAAGGCATTTATTTTTATGTTACTTCTCTTGGCTGTTCCTGTCGTACTACAAACATAACGGATTTTCTTCTGGCCCAACACCTCAGTATAGGCAATTAGAGAGGCTAGCAAAACAAAGCAGCCTGGGAAATGCCACAGAGGCTGTGCTGGATTATCAGTCTTCATGAGACACATGTAAAGTGCACCTCTCTATGAAAATACATCATTACATGTTCGGCATTTAGATCAAGGAGAATATACGTTAGTTTATGGAGTCTGTCAACAGTCTTGTTTTGAACAGTTTTTGTTGTTCAAAAACTACATTATCCTAATGATGAGGCAGTACCACTAGTGCTTAGTCTGGTTCAGCTTTGGAAGAAGTCCCCTGTAGAAAAGGTATGAGCCAGAGCCATTCATTTCACAGAGTCCATAGTCTAGCTTGCTTGGCTTGTCTGCCTGTTTTCTGCCTACTCATGGCACAGACACTTAACATGGTGTCAAGGTTTACTGTTCCTTGCAGGTACTGTCCTCATCTTTCAGCATAAAAGTATGCTTTGATATTTCTTGCACATTTCTTCTGCCGTACCTGCTTGGAGGCTTCAGTAAACATCCACCACTCTTTCTATAACAATAGGTTCTAACGTGACTCCTGAGTCTCCCCTCTACTACTCTGTAACCTGTAATGAAATTTTAATGTGGCACATTGTTTGCAACTTGACCGGCCTCTTGACATTTTAGTTTCTGGGGCTGTCTGCAATTGTGACTTTACTACAAGGAAAGTCTCAGTGGAGTGCTGGGTGGGTGTGTCGGATGGTTAACTATCATTCTTGTGAGTGTGGGTGAAGTATTTATAGCTGCAAACCCAGGAGTCCTTGGCGCATTTAATCATTCTAACAGACTCTATGTTTTCTTACTCAGAAGGCCATATAACACATTTCCAAGTGCTCTACATTATTTTTTGCTGCTCACCAAAACAGTCCTAGTATGTTACTTTAAAGATGTACACCCTTGGGGGGGATGGAACAGCTACCGAGGGGATATATGCGAGCCCCCCAAGGGAAACTCAGATTTAGAACTCAGTGACTAAAGAAATTGGGAAATGGCCGGGGAGGGGATGGGTGCTGTCGAGGACATAGATTGGCCAAAGAATTGCGGGAATAGACTGGGGAATGTATATATCATTGTACTGTGGTGCCAGATGTGAAACAAATCTACATGTATTCATGGAATGACCCTCATTATAAGCAATGCCAGAGATTGTTATTCTAATTTTTGAAAATGCTCAATAAAAAAAAGTAAAAAAAAAAAAAAAGGTACACCCAATAATACTCCTTTTAACATTGCTGGCTACCACTACCAGTAATAGGCCATGACACAATTCTACTAAGGTGAGTGTCTACTCGCTTGCCCAAAAAATCTATGTAGTATGTCATGACTTGGTCTCCTGGTTCACACTTAATGTATATAGTGTGCATGACAGTGCATGGTTACATGAGGGGTAGGTCTGTATTGTATGGAATTTATAAAGCGCCGGAATCACCCCCAAAGGGGTATCTCCGCGCTGCAGAGAAGACAAGAGACAGGTCAGGCACAATCAGTCCAGGAATAATTCAGTATTCAGGAGTTTCCTGAATCGAAGAAGACTGGGGCATTTGCAGGTCCTCTGGCAGAGTGTTCCAATATTTCGGAGCAAGGTAGGCAAAAGTTTTGCCTCCTGTACGTAATTTCCTGTAGCAGAGGACCACAAGCAACCCTTTATCTTCTGATCTAAGAAGCCTGCTCGGACGGTAAAATTTAAATTTGTCTGCCCCGTAGCTAGGACTCGCACCATAAAGCGCCTCCTGGACGAGGCAGCAGAGTTTAAACTTGATTCTCTGGCGAATGGAAAGCCAGTGAAGCTGTCTCAGCAAAGGCCGGGAGGAGGTACGAGGAGGCATTTTGAGAGCCAGACGTGCGGCAACATTCTGGACTATCGGTAGTCTACTCAAGAGGGACTCATTTGCTGATGCTAAAAGAGCATTACAGTAATCAAGTTGGCCAATGACCAGGGCTTGAATCTGGGTTCTTCGGACTGATAATGGCAGCCACAGGAACACTCTGCGCAAAAGACTCAGAGTATGGTAGCAGGCCCCTGAGGTGGCCATGACTTGGTCTCTCATAGATAGAGAATTATCCAAACGGACCCCTACATTTTTTGCCATGAGTGACGGGGTAGGAGCGGGGCCTAACATAGCAGGCCACCAGTTTGGGGACTAAGTTGTTTGAGCAGAGCCAAACAGCAGGATCTCGGTCTTAGCCGCATTCAGCTGGAAAAATAATTCTGTCATCCAGCCTGATACGGCTTGCATGCCCTCAGGGAAGCGATGTTCAGCTAGCTCTGTATCCTTATCAAAGGATAAGGGCAGTTTCGTGTCATCTGCATACAAATAGGGAGTACTACTGAGCAGGGGTGACCCATTTGAATGTAGCCACTAAATTATGGCGTATTCAAGAAGGCTTGGTCGGTGTCCGCGCTGCTCTACTGATTCCCCCTTCCCAAAAATTGTTTGTTAAACCAAGTACACCTACTGATTCGAATCTGGATCCAAGAGTAAGGAGCAAGAAGGATCTTTTGTTGCTCACTGGGCCTGGACTAGGCTAGTTAGGACAGGTCATACTGAGGCCTGACAAGGGCTAACACTTGAAAAATGAAGTGGCCAATGACATGGCCAAGGATGCAATCTTACACAGAAAGATGGGCTACCGTCCCAACCCCACATCCTCTGTAAAATTCTTCTAAAGGGAAACATCCCAGTGGAAGCACCTCATTATCCAGCGAGCTATCTGCAAGCCAATGGAAATTCTGAAAGTGGCAGTTCATCTGTGGCTCATAGCCGTGGAGATTTGATGCACTTGCTCTTTATTAGGATTCTTCTGTAAGGTATGTGGCTACGTTTAATTTGAGCAGGCTATGGGTTCATGCCATAATAGAATATATACTGACCGTTTTGACTTAACCTTGTTCAACTTTTAACAAGGAGCTGTATACAACTGTGTAGAGGAAGATAAGGACCTAAGGCTGAATTCTTGAAAGTCTCCCTTTAAATGGTATAGAAAATACTAAATAGGAGAAGGAAATGGAGTCCCCTGTTTGTAATTGTGTTTGCATGATCCCGGCAGCCCAGATCCAGTAATGCCAGTGTTTTGGCGTGAGGACATTGGTTGACTCCACATGATGAGACCGGAGACCTGCAAGAACACATATCAGTGGTAATTTTTAGATTGAGCGCCCCGAGGAGCATGTGCTTCGCTCTGTATTTACTGTTGCTGTGGGGCACACTTGCAGGGGCACTTACACCAGTGTGAGGCCTATGCACCTTCATTCTTCATTGGCATTGCATTTACCACTTTTGCAGCGATCAGGATGGCAGCGTGAGGCCTCCGTGCTTGCATTCTGATTTGCCATTGTGGTTACTCTTTCTTCATCAATGTCCGTGTTCTGCATTTGCTGTTAATGAACCTTTTATTGAGCAGATGTGTTAGCTGAAAGGCTGGGACGGCTGCATGCCTGTGCTACCCATTGACTTACCACTTCATAATTTGACATCTGTTTTGCCCCCACTGCATCTGGCAGCCTTGAACAGAGAGCCCACTGCTGACCATGATTCTTGGGCAGGGAGTCAGGCACAGGGCCCTTGCGGTCATTTGAAAGACGAATATCGAAAACTGAATTCCATGACAAACTCTGCCAGCAAGCATATTAAGCACAGTCTCGACTTGGTTACATTTTTGGGATTACCCACACAATTATATTTTCTGCTAAATACGCATGGGCATAAAACTAGAAAAGTTGATGAGTAACAGAGACACTGTTGGACTTGGCCCTTTTTCCCTCATTTTTTTCGTTTTTGTAGTGTTAAGGTGCAGGTGCTTACTTCTCCCAAGATGGCTGCCACAGACCCCTGCTACTGCAGGGTGGTCGTTTTTCATAGTAGCACCCTAGCTGCCAGGAACTGGCTGGGACCCACAACAATGTTGCGAAACCAGCCCGCCTTTTTGTCCCATAGGTAGAGTGGGGAAGCTCCTGGAAGATGCTGGAACCTTCTAGAAGGGAGTTGGGGTTTTACTTTTGCCGCCTTGGCTAGAGGTCACCTGACCTAGGGCTACTTAAGAGTGGGAGGGAAACCTTTGTGGTGAGTTGGCCATTGGGGTGAAGCAGAGCTGGAAGAATCCACCAGGAGTGTAGGCGGTAGGGCCTAGCCAGGGACTTATGCCTCTGAGAGTGACAGGATTTAGGTACTGCCTCTTAAGTGAGTGAGGTGCCCTGTGAATCCCACTGATCTTGCCCAGTAGTAGGAGGACCCAGAGACTCTCTGCCAGCCTGACTAGGAAGGACCTAGTCGCCCTCTCCATTCCTACCCCTGTAACAGAACCCCTTAAGGGCGCCAGATACATCTGCGCCAAAAGACTTTATCTGTCAACTGAGAACTGGAACCTAACTTTAAGAACTGAGACTGCATGACAAGAGCGAGCTGTAAGCCTTGAATGCCAGAGCTGAGACTGCGTGTCCAAGCTAACCTATTGAACTAATTGCTAAACCGATTGCCAAGCCACCGGGGATCGACCAGGTACTAGCGCTGTGACCCCCGCGCTCCCTGCCCTGGTCTGGGACCCCCGGCAGCGTGCTCCGCTGAGCACTTTACCCCATCCTTAATTTGAGCCCCCCCCTGCGGCGACGAAGCCAGCGCGCTCACCGCCGCGGCCTGGAGGCCTGGAGGAGTGCCCTGCTGTGTCGCGAGGCCCAGGCGAAGCCCGGGGCCCCGTCGCTGCCGTCGCAGCCGTGTGAGGAGGTGCGCAAGGTCGGGGCAGAGTTCCCCCAACGTCGTGAGGACGGACGCCTGCTGACGCCGAGACGGAGGTAAGCCCGGAGGCCAAGATCCCCCCTGGTGCGCCCCCTGCTGGTCTGGAAACCACACCGCACTTGGCCCGGGTTGTCCATTCCGTGGGAGTCCCCTCCCCTGCCTGCGCGACGGAGAGACCCCGCCGAGGGATCCTGTCCGTGTCCCCCCTTTGGTAATACTGAGCGCGGTGCTCTGTGAACTGCACCGGAGCATAGGGACCCGCTCCTCAAGTCCGGTCACCCTCCCCGCTGGAAGCCGCCCAAAGAACTGACTGACATTACCCTCGTGTGGCGCTTCACGCCACCGACCCTGCTTCCCCAGCCGGAAAGACCGGGACTGCGAGTAACCCACTGTGTTATATGCTCTGCTCGAAAGTAGATTACATGCCAAGGAATGCGAGTAGCGCACTGTGTTATATGCTCTGCTCGAAAGTAGATTACATGCCAAGGAATGCGAGTAGCGCACTGTGTTATATGCTCTGCTCGAAAGTAGATTACATGCCAAGGAATGCGAGTAGCGCACTGTGTTATATGCTCTGCTCGAAAGTAAATTACATGCCAAGGAATGCGAGTAGCGCACTGTGTTATATGCCCTGCTCGAAAGTAAATTACATGCCAAGGAATGCGAGTAGCGCACTGTGTTATATGCTCTGCTCGAAATTAATTACCTGCCCAGGAACGCGAGTAGCGCACTGTGTTATATGCTCTGCTCGAAGGTAATGATATGCAACTGATTACGAGTAACGCGTTGTGATAACTGTTCTACGCAAACGTTTCCATATGCATCTGATTGCGCGTAGCGCTGTGTTTTGTATGCCTTGCTTCACAGTACTAGGGGCCAGTGGTCACGAGGAGTGCTCAGTTCGACGGGCGCCATGTTGATGAACCCAATGTTCCCCCTTACAAGTAGTGCGCTGTGTTAGACGGCCTGTTCAGGGAACGACTTTACATAAGCGCGCACAGCGCTAGAATCTCCCGCATTTAACCCGCGGGCGTGGGTACATGAACGAGGTTAGGCACTGCATAGATATCACCAAGAGTGTCGCATGTACTGAACGATGGTATTATGATTCATGTATTACCTTGTTATTTCCTGAACTGCAACTGACCAGCTATACTTGGATAAACTTGAAGTATTTGCATAATTTAAACGGTGTGGCGTCCCTTATTGTGTGTGACTCTAGTCCATGAGAAGCGTGTGGTGTATGGTTGCTTAACACATAGCCCTCTGATTGCCTGACCGGCTCGCGCCACGTTACCGCCCTTAGGGCCTGGTGAACCCAGGTTCCTACATTGTTGGCGAGCGGTGGGATCCTTGGGACCTGTGACCATACAGCACCCTTCCGTGAGGCGAAGGGCGCCACAATTAAACGCCTATCCTACATTTTTTTTGTTTCAGAGCTCAGAAACCATTGGTTGCTGAATTATTGGTTCCACTGTCCAGGTAGAGAGTGCAAGAAGCCTGGTTAGCTATTGACTGTTGCCTACACCCTAGGAATTTTCTCCTTAGTGTCTAGGTCCCCACCTGCCAGAATGGAATCCCGGCTAGCGGACCTCGAGGGGTACACCGTGAGGCAACTGAGGGAATTCGCGCAGGAGATGGGGGTGCCTGGGATGCGGAAGGCCTAAGGGCCGGAACTCCGTACCGCCATAAGGGCATGGGTAGAAGCCCACCCAGAAGGGAGAGGGGATGAGGGACAGGAGGCGCCAGATGCACCTCAGGAGGTGAGCGCCCAGGAAGTCTTAGACATCGTAAACATAGAGGAGTCTGAAAATGTGCCCCCAGGGAGACGTTCTGGGGCCAGTAGTAGGACAGGGTCTAGTAGGAGCGCGTCTCCAAAGGAGTATGAGGACAGAAGGGAAGAGAGGCAATTAAGATGGGAACTAGCCAAGTTGGAGCATGAAAAAGAAAGGGAAAGAGAGAATAAGAAATGGGCAATGGAGGAGAGGAGGATGGCGCACGAGCTTCGGATGAAGGAGTTGGAGCTGCGTGCCCTCCAGATGAGTGTGTCCAGTGAGGACACTGGTGGCAGCATACCGGAAGCTCCACAGGAGCTAGAAGTTTATTTACCCCAGGATGACATCACCAGGGTGTCTGAGGCGGCATTGGGGTGTGAACCTGAAGGGGGTGGTGCAGGGATCTCCCAACCCAGCGAGGTTGGAGAAGTGGCAGATAGCCCAGCTAGGTCCCAGGGAGAGAGGGTTGTAGGGCCTCACGACCTATCTGTAGGAAGGCGTGAGACGGGGAGGTGTCCCGAGGTGCCCCAACCGAAGTCTCAGGGCCTGGAGAGTTCCGCAAGGGAGCCCCAGGTTGGGAGCCTAGGCTGTCCCGATGTGCCATCCAGTGCAGGGGAGCCCCTAGTGTCAGGAGGACCCAGGGCGACTGTAACCAGCGCGCCTGAGGTTCTGGGGTTGGCCCAGTTTCAGGGTTTAGATCCTGTGCTGGGGTGCCAGGCTCAGGGGTTGCCTGACCTGGCGGGTGGGACATCTATCAGCAGTGTCCCCCCAGGATTGACTTCCAGGGGTACCTTTCCCGGTGGGAGGGTGCGGAACTCTGGGAGGGGGTGCAGAGGGAGGAAGGTCTCGCCTCGGGCACCGACTCAGCCTAAGGGTTTAGACCCTAGGTTGAGGAATCAGTTGAAGGGTCAAGGCCCTAGACTGAGGAGGAAGTGGTGGTCTGAGGGTGCCTCGCAGGGTAGGGTGAGGAACCCCAGAAGGAGAGTTAGGGGGAGGAGAGCCTCACCCCTGAAGGCTGGTCAGCCTAAGGGTGTGAACCCCAGGCGGAAGGACCAGAGGCAGTTTAGGACTGCAAGGAGGAGGACCGGAGTGGTCAACAGGCACTACAGGCCTGGGGCTACTGCCCCCCACTCCGCGAGATCACCCGGGCCAGAGACATCTGGACGGCCCAGGGGCCGGTCCTGGCCACAACTAGCTAGGGAGCCCCAGTGGGGTGGTTTCGTTGGTCCAGGGAGGTTTGTTAGGGAACCATCGGGTTCCAGAGCGGAGGAGAACCTGCGGGTGCTCCTGCCGTTGCGGGCCTGCGTCCACCTTTTCTCGCCCCAAGCAGGGAAGACCATCAAGGCATTGATCGGTCTACCCTGGCTTTCGGCTGGAAGGGGGTTATGTTAGACTTGGCCCTTTTTCCCTCATTTTTTTCGTTTTTGTAGTGTTAAGGTGCAGGTGCTTACTTCTCCCAAGATGGCTGCCACAGACCCCTGCTACTGCAGGGTGGTCGTTTTTCATAGTAGCACCCTAGCTGCCAGGAGCTGGCTGGGACCCACAACAATGTTGCGAAACCAGCCCGCCTTTTTGTCCCATAGGTAGAGTGGGGAAGCTCCTGGAAGATGCTGGAACCTTCTAGAAGGGAGTTGGGGTTTTACTTTTGCCGCCTTGGCTAGAGGTCACCTGACCTAGGGCTACTTAAGAGTGGGAGGGAAACCTTTGTGGTGAGTTGGCCATTGGGGTGAAGCAGAGCTGGAAGAATCCACCAGGAGTGTAGGCGGTAGGGCCTAGCCAGGGACTTATGCCTCTGAGAGTGACAGGATTTAGGTACTGCCTCTTAAGTGAGTGAGGTGCCCTGTGAATCCCACTGATCTTGCCCAGTAGTAGGAGGACCCAGAGACTCTCTGCCAGCCTGACTAGGAAGGACCTAGTCGCCCTCTCCATTCCTACCCCTGTAACAGAACCCCTTAAGGGCGCCAGATACATCTGCGCCAAAAGACTTTATCTGTCAACTGAGAACTGGAACCTAACTTTAAGAACTGAGACTGCATGACAAGAGCGAGCTGTAAGCCTTGAATGCCAGAGCTGAGACTGCGTGTCCAAGCTAACCTATTGAACTAATTGCTAAACCGATTGCCAAGCCACCGGGGATCGACCAGGTACTAGCGCTGTGACCCCCGCGCTCCCTGCCCTGGTCTGGGACCCCCGGCAGCGTGCTCCGCTGAGCACTTTACCCCATCCTTAATTTGAGCCCCCCCCCCCTGCGGCGACGAAGCCAGCGCGCTCACCGCCGCGGCCTGGAGGCCTGGAGGAGTGCCCTGCTGTGTCGCGAGGCCCAGGCGAAGCCCGGGGCCCCGTCGCTGCCGTCGCAGCCGTGTGAGGAGGTGCGCAAGGTCGGGGCCGAGTTCCCCCAACGTCGTGAGGACGGACGCCTGCTGACGCCGAGACGGAGGTAAGCCCGGAGGCCGAGATCCCCCCCTGGTGCGCCCCCTGCTGGTCTGGAAACCACACCGCACTTGGCCCGGGTTGTCCCCTCCGTGGGAGTCCCCTCCCCTGCCTGCGCGACGGAGAGACCCCGCCGAGGGATCCTGTCCGTGTCCCCCCTTTGGTAATACTGAGCGCGGTGCTCTGTGAACTGCACCGGAGCATAGGGACCCGCTCCTCAAGTCCGGTCACCCTCCCCGCTGGAAGCCGCCCAAAGAACTGACTGACATTACCCTCGTGTGGCGCTTCACGCCACCGACCCTGCTTCCCCAGCCGGAAAGACCGGGACTGCGAGTAACCCACTGTGTTATATGCTCTGCTCGAAAGTAGATTACATGCCAAGGAATGCGAGTAGCGCACTGTGTTATATGCTCTGCTCGAAAGTAGATTACATGCCAAGGAATGCGAGTAGCGCACTGTGTTATATGCTCTGCTCGAAAGTAAATTACATGCCAAGGAATGCGAGTAGCGCACTGTGTTATATGCCCTGCTCGAAAGTAAATTACATGCCAAGGAATGCGAGTAGCGCACTGTGTTATATGCTCTGCTCGAAATTAATTACCTGCCCAGGAACGCGAGTAGCGCACTGTGTTATATGCTCTGCTCGAAGGTAATGATATGCAACTGATTACGAGTAACGCGTTGTGATAACTGTTCTACGCAAACGTTTCCATATGCAACTGATTGCGCGTAGCGCTGTGTTTTGTATGCCTTGCTTCACAGTACTAGGGGCCAGTGGTCACGAGGATTGCTCAGTTCGACGGGCGCCATGTTGATGAACCCAATGTTCCCCCTTACAAGTAGTGCGCTGTGTTAGACGGCCTGTTCAGGGGAAGACTTTACATAAGCGCGCACAGCGCTAGAATCTCCCGCATTTAACCCACGGGCGTGGGTACATGAACGAGGTTAGGCACTGCATAGATATCACCAAGAGTGTCGCATGTACTGAACGATGGTATTATGATTCATGTACTACCTTGTTATTTCCTGAACTGCAACTGACCAGCTATACTTGGATAAACTTGAAGTATTTGCATAATTTAAACGGTGTGGCGTCCCTTATTGTGTGTGACTCTAGTCCATGAGAAGCGTGTGGTGTATGGTTGCTTAACACATAGCCCTCTGATTGCCTGACCGGCTCGCGCCACGTTACCGCCCTTAGGGCCTGGTGAACCCAGGTTCCTACAGACACACATTGAGAAGAATTGTTGATGCATACATCTTTATGCAACTAAAAGCCATATACAGTTGGGACAGGGTAGATATGGGTCTTGTGCCCAGGTACCTCCCACATACAAATTATGATAGTGATTCTTGTAAATTTTGGTGTGATGATGAATTAGTGGGTTTTGCTTTTCTACAAAAACCTACATGGATGAGTGTCAGAAGCTTCACTCTCAATAATGCTGGAGTGTCAGTCTCCTGATTGCTTGTTCCCTGTCATCTTGGAATTAGAGCAGTTCTGACCTCTTCATACCATTCTTATTTTGTTTCCTAATCCGTTTTCCTTTTGTTCATTGTCTGCCACCTGACCTGGTGTCATACTGTGTTGGTTTCCGTTTCCTATCTCCTGCCCCAGTGTAGTCCTTTTTACTGAGTTTCCAGCTATGGTGGAAGGGAAGAGTATTGGGTCAGGATGTTGGGACCAAAGAGCCATTCACAATGATGAGAGTTGAGGGGAAGGTGAGCCTTCCCTTTATGTCATTGCTTTATCCATCGGAAGTGTGGCCTGCTGAGCCACCAAAAAGACATTGCCATGCAGTTTATAGTAATTAATTACTTTTACTTGGCTTTTTTTTTTATAATACTGTCATTAACACTTTACTTTGAAAGTGCACAATTATGCTAATGTTACATAAAAATGGACTTTCCCCTGTTACCCATTACAGACTTGTGTCCTCCTTACCTGTCCCCAGGTGAGAAAGAAATAACGCTTAACCCATATCATGAGAGCCGCCACCTGGGACAATGTGAATATTAAAGGTATCCTATTGGGAAACCTCATTATCTTTTTTAGGTCTGGGTTTTGACAGTGCAGCAGGAAATCTGGCCTGTTGCCAACAGTAAAGATATTGGACTTTGGGTCCACCCCTTTCAAACATTTGTATTCTTCGTCCACTGTCATTTAGCCATTTGCTTGAAACTTTGTTCTTCATGTCTTGGCTCAACTTATCTCTCACCTAATGCTATTTATTTGCAGTTTGAATGTATCCTTCCACCACCATGCCAAGGTATGTATTGATCTGTATGATGGACTGCTTTACAGCTATAGTCCTCTGTCTGCTCTGACTGGCCTCACCCGTGGTCTCTTTCTGTTGCAGTAACTCTGTATACATTCGCTCATTAAACTCAGACCTTTTAGTTTTGCCAATGCGTTTTCAGGAGTTTACTTAGCCAGACCTTTACTAGTACCCCAATTCCAAAACTGTGATATAAGCGTTATCCTTTGGTATTTTTCCTATCCAACCATCTGATTTTTGGTTGACCCAACTCCCAAACTAGGGCAAAAGTATGACATTTCCACTGACAATTTATCATTCCGTGGGGCACTGCTGCAAGACAATGAAAACAAAGCAAAGCGAAGGCAAATCTGGAATCCTTTTTATTAAATAACTGCTGGTTATTATACGTTTTGTTTATTACTAGTGTTTCAGTGCATCAAATAAACGTTGTCATTTATTTTAATTTACGTGGCAGGATGTAACAATGCTTCATATGTTACAGTGTTGTATAGAACATATTATAAGAAATGTCAGATGTCTACCTTTGTATGACCAGTAAGGTGACACCTTATCAGTGGGACTGCTACAAACTTTCTGTCAAATTCTACAAGAACATTAATGTATTAAGGGGAAGATCCTTAACTATATATGAAGTGTACCCTATGGCAGCAGCAGGGCCCCATGCTGAAGGCATCATTCTTACACCGAGAACGCATACCGTCATGATATGTGTCATGCAGCTGCTTGGCAGAAGTACAATTGGGCTGCTGTTGGACTGTGCCTTAATTTTGATGGTAGAGTTTTTGTTTTGGAAACCTACCCGTAATGGGGGCTGCTAAGATGGCTGAACTCTAATGCTAATCTGCTTGCCCCTCTGCAAATCATGGAACCCAATTATAAAAGCCCTGGAGCTGTAATCTGCATCTGTTCGGGACCCGATTTACCATAAATGATCCTCTCTTCTCTATCTGGGAGGTACGACAGACCCCCTATGCCTCTTTACACCCTCGTCCGGTGACTCTAGATGCCAAGAGTGCTGCAGTATATTGCAACATGAGTGGTCGCTTGAGGGGTTAATGTTTGTACCTGCATTGAGGTGAGATGGCAGGGGGCCCTGGCTGAGTGGCTCGCTCTAGGTCACTTTGAGTGGTGGTGGGGGCTGGGAGGAGCAGGTGCCATGGTTGGTGCCTATGGAACACAACATAGACTATGAGTTTACATTTGGATGCTAAAGGCCAGGACACATACAAGGATATTGCTCCCCTTATCCTCAAGCTTTCTTTGGGTGGTATTTGGGCCCCTCACCTCTTGGGCCAGATCGCTATGGGCTACGAGGGGCCTTGGTGACACATAGCTCTCCCTTCCCTGTCACCCTATCGTTTGCAGTGCCAGTTCCAATCTCTGCCTTCGTTGTATAAGGGGCCTGAGACAAGGTGCAGCTTAAGGAACATTCCAATGTCCGCCGCCTGAATAGACAAGGTGGCTGCTGGATTGGCATGCCGGCAGAATAGCAAAAGGAATAACTTAATCTGGACAACAAAAAACTTTCATTTGATGCATGCTGCTCTACAAAATCTGCTAAAAAAACAATGAGCAAACCCTAGTCGATTCTAATAGTGCAAACACTGATGTACAGGCTATAGATTTTAAGGCATCCTACTGGACATAAAAGAAACTAGACGAATTGATGAGAAAAAAGACACTCTCACAAGCAGGGTTGATCACATGAAAGAACGGCTTGATAAGTTTACAGACCGCCTTGACATACCTGCGAGATACATTTTGGATATTGAATATGGCAGTCAGAAGGAGGACATGAAGCTACAACAGGTGGAAAAGATTCTGGAAGTCATGTAAGCCACGAATGAAGATTTAGAGGCATGGTCAAGACTAAACATTCTTTGCATTTTGAGCGTTTCTGATTCCACCAACACAGGGCTAATTGACACAGTTCTTGAGAAGCTATTCAAATACCTTTTTGTTGAGGGTGCATTCTCCCTGATATTTATTGTGGGGAGAGCACATTGCTCTTTGGCGCCTTGCCCAGCCTTGGGGGAGCAGCCCAGGCCCATCATAGCAAGAATTCTAAATTATAGGGACGGAGATCTGGTGCTCTGATTGGCTAGAGACAAGAAAGGCCTGGGTCTGAGGAATCCAGCTTTTAACTGTAGCCAGATTCTGGGATCAGTCACCGATCCGGAGTGTAGATATTATACTTCAGGGTTCCATAAATAAAGAACATGTAGCAATGAGTAACTCCTATGGGCCCAATACAAACTCTTCTACCTTCTTTGATATACCAATTTCCCACTATATTGTGGGGTGGAGATTTAAGTGTAATTTTGGATGCACATCTGTACAGATCTACCAAATCTAACAAGCTCCCCCTTCTCCAGAACATTATCATAAAGCTCGTTGATGTCTGGCAGCTTGAATATCCAAAAATGAGAGATTACTCATTGTTTAGGATGACCGCAATGTCTACTGGCTAGTAACAGAAGAAGCATGTGCACGTGCCCCGGCAGTTGATATTTTGCTGTGGACTGTCAGAACATTCCTCTGTGACATTAGTGTAGCTATTGATTTTGTCAACAAATAATAGTCAGCCTTGGCTATTTCCCACCAACATTCTATTAGATCCTTTCTTTAAGGAAGAACCAAGGCAAGGCGCTGAAGAACCCAGAAGCTCATCTTTGTGGGAGGGCTTCAGGGTCTGTATAAGGGGAATTTACAACTCTAAACAGCCAGGTATCTTAAAGTCAATTTATCTCAATTTGGGGCACTGGAGAGAGAACTTAAGGCTCGGGAAGGGAATACACAAAAACTCATAATCTCAAAGTGAGAGCACATTCATAACACATTAGTAGAATTAAGGAGCTAAGCGGGTTGTGAAGTACATGGCAAGTATGCAACGGCAGAACAGTATGGGGAGGGAGAACTTCCCAGTCACAAATTGGCCAGGCTTTTGCATTCTATCTGGGCTTTGAAGGATATTCTTTGAAATGGTTTATGCAGATGGAATTTCTGTTACAGCCACATCCAAGATTTGGATGCGTTTACTCAATATTATATTGGCCTTAACAAAGCCAAGGCAAGTATATCGAAGAATGCTGTAGATGATTATATCTCTAGAGCTAATCAGGGTTGGTTTGTGTCTTATGAAAGGGAACCCCTGACCCAACCCATTACTGAAGTAGAGATTAAGAATAGTTATAAAATCCATACCCAGTGGAAAAGCCACGGTGTGCATTGCTTGAGTTGTGCAGATGAATTAGTCTCATAATAACAATCTGTATATGAAGAAGCCTGTGGAGTTGGAGCTCTCCCTTTGACAACGTGCCTCGAATAGGTCGCTTCGTTATTAAATGTTGACACCAAAATATTGGCCCAAATATTGTAACTTTTCTACAACCGTATATGTGATGCCTGCTGCTCCCCGAGCAATTGAGTTTCTTACCAGGCCACCCAACATCTGCATCAAGTAAATCCTTTAATATCTTCCACAGTCGTATTACTGAAAGTGCAGAAAGCATGGAGGAGGGGGCTGGTGGGGTTAATCACTTTACTTTATGCTAATGTATCCAGCATAAGAATAAACTGTGAAATGTTCTCGCCTTTCCAGTTAACTACAAAACCATATGCCCCCGTCTCCCCTCTTGTTTGCAATTGCGATGGAACCCCTATCCAGTGTTTACCATACACATAGAGGCTTTTATTTGATACTATTTGATACTATTGTGTGCAGATGACAAAATGACTTTCCATTAGGGTAGTGTGAGGAACCTGTATAGTACTCGGGTATAAGCATGCACTAGGATGCAGAGTGGGGCACGAGTTATGGGCCGGTAATATCCAAAAAGGTAGAAAAGGCATTGTAGCGAAGGTCTCCCCTACTATCTCTGGCTGGCATGCTAGTGATTATAAAAATTGTTTTCTTACCAAGATTGTTGCATCTGTTTGGCAATATAGCCATCATGCTACCAACTTCCTTTTTCAAATACATTTGCTCGTTTCTTGTAGGATTTTATATGGGCCAGGAAGCAACCCCACACCACTGTTTGAAGGTAATGGCACTTCCCTACTCTAGTGGTGGGTTCTCCGTCCCAAACTTGGAAAACTACTAATGGATGTCACAGCCCAAGTATGTGTTTAACTGATTCCACTGACCCCCTCGCATAAACTTGAGAAGGACATTGTGGTACTGTTTTCTTTGTCAACAGTGTTGGGTAAGATCCTCCTGTACTCATGTGCACAATTCAATATGCTGGCATGCATGATTTGTGCTTGGCATAAACAGGCTGCAGTGGTAGGTCAATGTGTGGTTTACCCCTCTGGAGTTGCACTTAATTAACAATCAAATCCATGGCTGGCAGTTACATTAGAACCGAATGTGCAGAAGCAATTAACTTGATAAAAAATTATTAGTACTCTCCACATAGCGGGTGAGGTTATGACATTGGATGAATTTAAGGAGCTGGGGGGAATGTCACCCCTGGATATAGTCTTATATTTCAGGCTTCCCTATTCACTGCGTAAGAGGTATCCAACATTCCCGTCACAATCACTATCATTTGCAGCATTGACACATCTTATTACTTGTAGAGATCACTTGGGCATTTTGTCCAAACGATATAGAACAGTGCTTCCAAACATTTTTAGAACCACAGCCCAAGTTTTACAACAAACGTTCGTGACCCACCTAGCTTTAAAGCCCATGAGGAGGAGCATTTTCTGTTTTAATGTAATAACAGCAATTGTTTATAAAAGTCACAACGTTGACCACGCCCTTTGATATCTGACTGTGTCCAAGATGTTGATCTTCTCATAAAACTGGCAGATGATGAACAAACAGAACTGGAACACTTTTCAGAGAGAGGTGTTGGCCTGTGTCATTCATTCACTAAAATCACTGGGCTTCTGAATAATCTTAGTGTTTAAACCAGTGATTTTTAGCAAATCTGAGAAACTCCTTCTGTAGCACTGTATGGGTAAGACCTCAGCCATATCTGTGTTAAATCGAGCCTTTGTGATCTATTTTGGTTTTTATAAATATACTGTCTCATGCCTAAAGCTCTGATGGTGAATTGTCCTGTCTCAAGATGGCTGCCAACCAGAGCAAATTGGACTCTACAACCTTACTTTGCAACTCTTCTTCTGTTTCCATTGTGGCGATACTCCGTATGTCTATTGTGTTTAATATCTAATATTATTCCTCAGACTCCCAACACTGGTTCATCCTGTGAGTGTCATTTTTGCCTTGCTTTTTTGTTTTTCTGTGTGTGGGATGTGCTTTTATGATCTTTTCTCTATGTTGCTGGGTGCTCTTATCCAAGTCTGCACCCCTTCTTTCTATTGGCTACTGCCAAGCTGTAAGATTGGTTCTCCTCTCGCTCCGTCTTGCTGTTATGTATTTCTTGTGTCAGTATATGTGATCTTCTTATATCAAAAAGCCATGAACTGGAGCTGCTACTGCCCAGAGGAGAAGCCAGTGTGGAGAGGTGAGCTTATTGGCAGAGTCTAACACTTGTGATGATGACTATTATGTAGATTCTAATGGTGCCTCTCACTAACTCCCAGCCATTCCAGAGAGACTGGAATCAACACCATATGTGAGAAAGCAGTCCCAGCTCGATTAGCTCAGGACATCGAGTTTTGCACAGGTAAGCTGTCATGAGTGTGACCAGGACGGGGTTTAATTTTTTGGGCTGACCTCACCCCCATCCCTTACTTTCTAACCAGTTTCTCCTGCCACTGTCTTTGTCTCAAGTCCCCATTCTTCCAAAGATGAGTCCAGTCAAAAATAGAGATGAAGACTCAGTAGCGCGGAGGTCCCGAAGTGCCATGTTTAACATGGATTACAACCCAAAGAGAAGGTCCCATGTTCTCTTGGCTCTACCCACAACACATGGTATAGTCTGCAAAGTCGTAAAGTCTGACTGAGATTATTCAAGGTTAGCGGTCACTTGCGAGCTTAAAGTTTTTTCCTAGGGTTATTTTCCTAGGGCACATAGATGACGATGTAATGGAGTGGGAGGGTTCAACTATAGTTGGAAGGATGCATTATTGGTACCTGTATTCCATGTGAGGCCTTGCGGCCAGAGTAAAACCTGGCACCGGCCTCACACAAAAGCCATATTATGTAATGATCTTTTATTTTGTGCAAATATGAAGTTCCAACGACCAGTAGAGGCTCCCGGTAAGCGCCTAACCATCAATAGCAATGATTATGTACTCCACTTTACAGACAAGTAAAGGTGATTTAGAGCGGCGCAGTGATGAAGGTCACAACGGAACCCTCTCCTCCCAACCACCTGGAACACGAGCCACCTTTAGCAACCCAATGACCAACTTTGTTGCTCTTCAAAGCCTACATTCTCCTCGGTGACCTCAACTTTTACCCGGAAGACCGAACCGATCTATGCTCCACAGCACTCCTTGAGAAACATTGGACTAACCCAGCTCATCTGAGAACCAAAACACACTGCAGGACACACACTTGACCACGTCTTCGCCACAAGCAATAGCATCGACTACACCTCCACCATAACGCTCACATGGACCGACCACTCCTTCATCCACTTCCAAATCAGCACACCTCAAGTCAGTAACCCTACCAGGTTCAGCATTCCAAGTCACAGCCTGTGTAAAATCACAGAAGCAGATTTGCTCAGCTCACACAGCATGGATCAACCTAGCCCCACATATAACCTCGACAAGGACATCAACAACTGGATCAAGAACGGTGCAGGCTCCCTCGCACCCATCAAACCAAACAAGCACAGTAGTTCAAACAAGCCGGCCAGCTGGTACACAGAAGACTTTCGAAACACCGAACAACACTGTAAACAGCTGGAAAAGAAATGGAGAGCCAGCCATGACACCATCGACAGAACTACCTACAAGGCTCCACTCGGACACTATCACCAGCAAAAAAGAGATGCCAATAAAAAAGCACTAGCGGACAGCATTGAAGGAACCTCCAACGGCTGGAAGGAGAGAGATCTTCTCAATCATCAAGAATTTCACCTCGCCCTCAACCACTGCCAACATCACGCCCTCCCAACAACTGTGAGAACCTATCCAACTTATTCCACAGCAAAAACGCAAACGTCTACAGCAACTTCGCACACCAACCAAACCCCAGAGTACTCCTCGCTAACCTACCCATCACCAACCAAGGTGGCCACCCAGCCAAATGGACAAACTTCACAAGAAACTACACAGTGGCAGTTATGCAGAACATCCACTAAGGGTTCCAAACAGACCCATGTCACCACATCTACAACCTGGGAACATCACCAAACCGCACCACCCTGACCCACATCATCAACACCTCTATCACATCTGCCACTTTCCTGGATGAATAGAAACTTGCAGAAATCAACACCCTTCTCAGCAAGCTGACCCAAATAAACTGAGAAACGTCTGACCCATCTCCCTGCTCCCCTATCCAGCCAAAGTGATTGAGAAGGCAAATTAACATGCAACTCAGAACTCACCTTAAACTTCACCATATTCTAGACAACACTCACTCTGTATTCAAAAATAGCTGCAGCACTGAAACAGCTCTCAGTGCAGACACAGATGACATTCAAATAAACCTAGACCAAGGAAGTACAGCGACCTTCATCGAGACCCTCTTCGTGGTCTTCGTCACTGTCTCCCACAACACATTCATCAGCAGACTCCACAAGATTGGCATACAAGGATCCGCTCACCAATATCATCTAACCACAAGATAGTAATATCATCTCCTAGGCCTATGACAACCCAAATGTTAGACAAGACAGCCACCAGCAGAAACAACTTCACCAACTGCATGACCATGGTAGCAGACTGGATGCGAACCAACTTACTGAAGCTCAGCTTCGACAAAACGGTAGTACTCTTATTCAGCAGCAAATCCTCAACAAGGTACTCCAACTGGTGGCAGTCCAAGCTAGGACAAACACCCGCCAAGAAGTCTAGCGATCATACTAAATGACAAGTTCAGCATGGCTGCTCAAGTCAATGCAGTGTGCACCTCCTGCTTCTACATCCTACACATGATGCAAAAGATCTTCAAATGGTTGCCTCCGAACACCAGACAGACTGTCATTCAAGCACTCATCACCAGCAGGTTGGACTATCAACATTCTTTATTGCGGAATCTCAAAACAACTTATACACAGACACCAGACCATGCAGCACACCGCCGCTAAACCCGTATTCCACCTCCCATGCTGCACCACCATTACACTGCACCTTGGGTCACTTCACTGGCTCCCCATTCACAACCGTAGCCAATTAGAGCTTCTCACGCAACATATAAAGCCATATGCAACACAGGACCAGAAAACCTGAACAGTAGCATACACTTTCACCAACCCACCAGACACCTATGCTCTACCTCACTCGCACGCACTCCCCGCATTTGCAAAAACAAAACTGGAGGTCACTCATTCTAATACATAGCAACCAAGACATAGAATAACCTCCCTTAACACATCATAGCCTTCTCCTCACTTCTTGAGTTCTGCAAGACGCTGAGGATCTGACTCTTTGTATAACCACCTTGGGGACCCCACACCTACACAACTGCTCACACGTCTGGACCATCTCAAATGATCAGTGCGCTATACAGATTATAACATAACACATCTGTGAACTGTTTGAATGTTCCTTCCACTGGAGAGGAAATCCTTCAGGTACATTAAGCCAATTACTTTTCGATTTTTGCATTGTTACAATGCAATCTTGCATGCACTTACATGTGCGTTGAATGACTGCTTACATTTGTTTCAGCCTGTTTGTGCATGTGACACATTGTAGTTTCAGATACTTAAATGCAGAGATCCATGTGAGTGTGTCTTACCATCAATTGTGGATTTTACAGCTCCCTTATTTAAACACTGTTGCACTTATTAAGTTCAGAGACTCACTTGAATGTGGGATGTGGCAGTCTGGCAGCCCAGGAAACAGGATGAGGTGAGAATAAACACATGGATTGGTACAGTCCACAGTCACAAGCTGGCTTTGTTTATATAAGCAAATTTTCTTCTGTTGAGGAGAAACACGGTTGTCTAGCGTGTGTCCTATTTGGAAATAGTATTTGCAATTTTGTTAGTCATTAAACAGTGTGAGAATTAAAAAAAAATGCAGCTAGCATGATAACAGATGACAAGATGTAATCCTGGTGGGGTGGGGGTGGGGGGGTCTAGTGAGAACCTTTTTCATAGCTATGACTGTGCAAGGTTTGGCCACCAGGAGCACCCACAAATGAGCAAGTGCCATTGCTTGCACCTAGTACAGGGTGCCATTCAGTTCATCAATTCAAATGTGTTTGACATGACACCCTTGGGAGGAAGTCATCTATGCTTTTTGCCTGAACCTGTCCTGTTGTATTTGTTGGCTTTAAGAGTGGTTGCACTTTACCACAGCTAACCAGTGCTTGTGCTATCTCCCTTAAACATGGTAAAATTGGCCCATACCTACTTGCCACATTTAATTTACTTGGAAGACCCTAGTAGATGGTACTACATGTACCCAAGGCCTGTAAAGTATATGCAACTAGTGGCCCTGCAGAACTCATTTTGCCACCCAATAAAGTAAAACTTTAAAACATGACTCTGGACTGCCACACCAGCCTGTAGGGCAGTTTGAGACTGCATTTTCAACCTGGCAAAATATGTATTTTTCCAGGCTCAAATCTTCCCTTGTAATAATTATAAGTCACCCCTAATGTAGGCCTTAAAAGCTCGTAGGGGCTGGGTGCATGGTATTTAAAAAGTAGGACATGTGTTTTTAAGTTTTACATGCCCTGGCAGTGAAAAAATCCTAAACTTGTTTTTCACTGTTGTAAGGCTATGTCTCCCATGGGCTAACACTGAATTACCTTATTACATTTAATAAAGTGCTAATTTCTGACTGGAAGCAGATAGAGAAATACATCTTAGACTGTTTAAAAATGTAATTTAAAATCCTCTTTAATGGTAAAGCTGAATTTTATGTCACAAATCTGAAAATGGCACTTTTAGAAAGTTGGCTTTTTTATCCCAAACCAACTGTGCCTTTCTGCCAGTAGCTAGGGTCACATTACTGTGGCTGTCGCTCCTCTGATGGGTTGTTGATTCCTTGCGATAAACGGACTTAGGTGCGGACAGTATGGGCCATCGCTGGGGGACTAGTTGTACCCAGCACTGACTACATTTCAAAGGGATTTGCCTGCTGCACACACACAAAGGAAGCTGACACCAGGCTTGCCCTTATTTTTGTCACACCAGACAGTTAGGGGCCAAACAAGGTAAGGAAGGGGTACTGGAAATAACTAATTTGGGATGGGGTTAGGGGTGCCCCCCTTCCCCACAAAAAATGGCACTGGTACACTCTCAGACTCCAAATCATAGAACTGCTGTACCTGTGGAAGATTCAGGAAAAGGGCTGCCCTTCTGCCCTGCTACTTGAAAGGTTGCTTTGCTGTCTCAAGAACAAATATTGGACTTGTTCCCTTGATGCCAGGTACCCAGAGTGACTGTAAAGTCAGTGGACTGACATTTTGTTTCAGCTACAGGTACAAAAAGAGCTTTCAGAGGCTGGCCCTGCAGCTGCCCCGCTGACCAGCACCAACTGGACCTGCCTCAACTTGCTGCCGGCCTCTGCTAGAGTGAGTCCTGACCCCCAGATGTGTCCTTCAGATCCTGGACTCATGGCTGGAGTCGGAGTGTACTCCTTCCGGCATAACCGAGGATTTCACCGGAACAAACTCACTGCGATGCAACTTGATGCAGAATCTCTCATTGCAGTGCCTTGCTGCACCTGACCGGCGGCTTCACCGGAACTGACGCAGCACCGTGCAGTCCAGTGCAGTATTTCCCATCTCAAAACCAAGGTCACAAATGTACAACACCCAGTGGGCGATGTCTTTTCCATAACCCGACCCGTATTCCATCGTGGTTGGGCTGAACTTGTGACTTTGTCCTGGTCCAACTCAACTAGATAACCTTTCTGCTTCTTGGCACTTTTTTCACTCTGAACTTCAAAAATCAGTATCTGCTGTTCTACTGACTGAATTTCAGTCATTCTGGTATAATTTTATGTATTAAGGATAACTCTACGTATCTAAAATTTGTTTGTGGATTTTTCTTGTATTATGTCTTTACTTGATTAGTGTTTGTGTACTGCATAATTACCTTAATATTGCACCTAAATTAAGCCGGACTGTTTTGTGCCAGGCTACCAGAGCATTTAACACTGGCTAAGTTTGTGATCATCCTGACAAGGATTGTGAGTGTAAACTGAGTGGGGCTAACAGCCCTCTCAACTAACTACTCACTTTCTTACAAATCCGATTCAAAATGATTATATAGCATGCTCACGTCCCCATCATTTGTTGGATACTAACATATGTTGCTAGATTCGTTGATGCATGCCCTGTGTGGGACCACTGACACATGTTACTAGGCTCATGTATGGAGTCACTGATGTCCCTTACTAGGCTGTCTGATGTAGGCACTATACAGGTCAGTTGACACCTGTTACAAGGTCCACTGATACATGGGCTGTTTGGGGTAGTTCACCTATTTTCCAATTGTCTGGGTCCCTTTCAAATCTATCCTATATCTGTCTTGAGAAATAGTCAGCACTAAGGTCAAACACTAATCTTGTTGAAGTTCATGGAAGAAACATAAGATATCTATGCCTATGTCTGTCCAGGGTTCATCCGCTAATTCTGTGGATACTATTGGTTCCTTGCTGCAAGACAAATTCTTATCTGACGCCCTTACAATTCATACAGTTCAGAAGCTTACATTCTACTTTCATATCCATTGACAGCCACCAACTCTTTCCTCTTTCTAAGCATTTTGTGGCTAAGTGTCATCTCCAAATAAACTACGTAACTTTCAATGAGCAATTTTCAGCTTATTCAATGGGGAACCAGGGTGTTCTTCCTGGTCTCCTGATTAAAATTCCACCTTTTTATAGACAATTCTGGAGATGCCACTGCATTTGTCTCTGCAAACCTAATCCACCCTAAACACAAAGCACTACCGGTCTAAATCCAAATCTTTCTTCTTTTGTCTCATCGTATTCATGAAAAAAGATAACTTCAACAATAAGTCTGCCTTTTGCTTTATAGATCCTGCAGTATATTCCTCTATGAAATTGTCCGCTAGCAGTTTGAAAAATCAGTCTGGCTAACTTTTCTGTGTACTTGGATGAGTATACACTTGTTCTAATACAAATATCAGTGGCATTTCCTTCCCGCATAGTAGTAGAGGGTGTGATTTGGACCCACATGCAGGCAAGCATTTCTTGATACCTTGTGCTACCTTTTCTGCAGTCCCAATGTAGGCATGACTAAGGCCACAGTGTTTTTCCCTTGTTCTCTGTTTGAGTCCGACCATCTGCTACGCTACGGTCACTGGCATAATCCGTTATTATATGAGCACTTTTGCTCCAAATGACTTTCGGCTGGTCCCTCCTCTGTATTTTGATAACTTACTCTTTATGTTCTTTAGCCAGTTGCATTTTTCTTCCTTTTTCAGAAGATGAGTGAGAGGCTCTGCAAGAGAAGCAAAACTTGAGGTCAACTTTACAGCAAATTTGCACAGCTCCAAGAATGATAGTACGTGTTCTTGATGAATCTTGTCTTCCTTGAAAATTCTTTACTCCAGTTCCGTGCCCCAAATATTCAACCTCAGAGTCGCAGATGTCACATTTATCTTTAACCCCTTTTGTGAATCCACTTCCAATCTATAAATATGCTCCTTCCTCCTCTCCACAAACACCAAAATGTATGAAATGCTAATGTCATATTTACCCTTGAAAAATCCATGCATCAAATGCTGAACCACAACTGTTGCTTATTCCAACCTGAATGATATCCTCTAGAATTAGTAGCCACAATTTTGGATAACGCAGGCTATGAGATGACTGGCTCCCTTAGCCAACAGCACCTTGTGGTAGGCCGCTTTAAACCCAATCCCTAATCATGGCTATCAATTTTCAGGAGACAGTGCCCATCCATACATATGGTACCAATCAACCTCCAGGAATCGATTCAAACATGCAGTTCTTTTTTAATTCTGTGTCACCACATTGGGGGAAAGTCATAGACGGCCATAAACATCAGCCATTTTTCGCATTTTTTTCAATCATGCCAGTCAGTTTCTTAATCAGACATAGCCACATTCAATAGTTTGTGCATGTTGGAACTGGTACTTTCTGGTTGGCTGAGGCGTTACCCTACCCAGGCAGAACATACCACTCCCATCAGGGGCGCGTGATTACACTGACTGTATAACCTGCACTCAACCTTGGGTTGCTTGGCACTGAGCAGTCAGGCTTTTCACGGGGGCAATGTGTATAGCAGTGACACAGCACTCCCACACAATAAATATGTTGCGTGTCACAAAAGATACTTTACACTTGGTGTACATAAATAAAGTTTATATTTAACACACACATTAATTAACACAACATGAACATCATGTATTTCTGGGCATAAATCACACTTGTAAATATTACTAGCAGTACCAGGCCCTACTGTGTCATAATGACATAAGTCGTATGTACACTTGCGAAAGATCCTACTTTATCCTCCAGCACCCTTATGCGGTGTAAAACGTTGTCGAACCTAGGCCCTCCCTGGTTATCATTATAATTCAATACCACACTATTGGTAGGGTGCACTACAGATCACAACAATGTTAAAAATATGTACATACAAAGAATTACAACACTTTTAAGCAACACTGTGGATAAAGGCCGCATGGGTAAAACCAACGTCAAACATAGTATTCTGTTAGCAAGGAATCAACATGTAAAGCCACACTGCCGTGCAGTGTAATGAATCCCGGCCAGTTGCAGGCACACACACAAACTCGCACTCAGCACCGATACATGGTGTAGCGGATACCAGGGAGTTTCGTATGAAACACACTTGTACACATACACACACAGCACTTTAATGCTGTGCAAACGATATCCGGCAGGTTGGATAGCACACTGCAGACCCCCTAGCCCAAGCCTCCCTCCAGGTCACCCTGACTTCCCTCCACTCACGGGTTGGAGATGACCAGCCCACCCCCCACCGGATACAAGGCAGATCGTGGCCGAAGTCACACTTAGTCAGAGTCCCTGGGGAGAAGTTGGGGGGTAGGTAGAAGGACTAATTAGGAGGCAGTTGTCAAACTGGGGTTTTGCCACCACTCTGGAAGTTCATCTACAGAATGTGGAGTAGAAATAGGCTGAGGGTGATAGTCACTCAAAAGGGTCCCACAATATGTCTTCCATCACCAGCCCAGTTCTGCAAAGCACAGAGTCCATGGAAAGAAGGTGAGGGGTAGGTAGCAGAACTAATTAGGAGGCAGTCGTCAAATGCGTGTTTGGCCAGCACTCGGGAAGTTCACCTGCAGGATGTGGAGTAGAAGCAGACTGAGGGCGATAGTTGGTCACTCAAAAGGGTTCCACAATGTACCTTCTGGCAGCAGCCCAATTCTGCAAAGCATGGGGGGAGGGTCACACAGTCTTTTGACCCGCTTCCGATCACTCTCAGAAGTGTTCCTTCAGCCCAGTCAATCACTCTCACTACCCAGGCCCGATCCGGGCAATGCTGTCTGGAAGCACAATGTTGTCAGGGGCTGAGGAGAGGGCAAATGGGCCGCCGCACTGAGGGCCCAAAAGGAACAATTGATGAATGGGTAATGAAGCAGGGGATCCACTCAGAGGAAAGAGGCACCCTGTCAGGCAGAATGCGAGTGGCACCAGACAATTGGAGTCACACACAACGAAGAGTCGCAAAGTCATTACCTCCCTGGAAATGAGGCACAAAGCCTGGTGTGTGTTGCTCTAAGTCGCATCTGACACTTTGATCACACACAACGAAGAGTCGCAAAGTCCGTACCTCCCTTGAAATGAGGCACAATGCCTGGTGTGCGTTAATACTGATTGCACAAGGTAATTGCGGTCACACACAGGTGCAAGTTTAGCAATGGCACACGTGGTAGAATGAGGCTCTACTGCGGTTACACCCTCCGCTCTGAGCATCGCAACCTGCAAATCAGACACTGCACGCAATGAGCATGCAGTCGGCGTGTCACGAGAGAGATGTACGATCGATGAAGTAGGCCACGTTGGATCCCGCAACCTGTAAATCCGCTCACCACCAGCAAGATGCTAATGCGTGTTGAGGTCCCTACAATGCAGTGGCCCCATTCCTTAGATGCAGGGACAAGGCTATCCAGTCTCCAGGCACTATTCTTAGTTCCATGCTCATGCCGCGCTACAGTTGGGATTCAGCAGATGATGTGGGCACTTAAGAGGGCACTGCTCTCTAAATGTCATAGGTAGATAGTGTGCGTCCCTCGTGGGAGGTGTTTGTTGTCCCTGAGACCTCCACAAGAGGACAGGGGGAAAAGTCAACAAGCCCTTGGAGAGCACACTTCAGTCTGCCAGACAGCAGCAGGCAGTCAGTCCAGGCCAGCCACTATTCAGGAAGGGTGCATGATCCCTTCCAATGGCAGTTATTCTCCTTGTGCACAACAGATCCCTCTGGCAGTGTGCACCACACAGTTCCAGGTTCTCCAGTCCCTTGTCTCCACAGGTGTATCTCTACCCTGCTGAAGTAGGGTAGTTAAACTGTAGTGTGCGGTTTGAAGTTGGGGGTGGTACAGAGGGTTTCCCTTTGAACCACAGATGTTTCCCCTAAATTTCAGGCCTGTTTGCCATGGGGCCGTGGAATGCTGATCTTAATCTTTAGTGAGGCCATCATCTGGCTCCCAGAGGCCAAGTGTCAAAACCTCTTCCTCCAACCTATCCAGCGAGGTCTATAAATGGCAGAGGTCTGTTGTTCCAGTTTCATGCCCAATGTTTAAAGCTGTGTGCGGGGAAAGCGCAGATGTTCTCCCCTAGCCTCCAGTGTGGCCGGAGTAGAACTTAAAGGCACACAGAGAGTTTTGGAGCAGAGAAATGCCCACTTTCTAGAAGTGGCTCTTCTAAGCTCGTAATTAAAAATCCTTCTTTACCGAAGGAGAGCGTTTGTCATTGGCAATCCAATGATAGGAAACATTATGAGGCTGCTCCAGTGTAAGCCACTATTGCGGCTTGAAGTAATTTCAACCATTCCCCCATGTTAACCTATGGGAAGAGCAAACCTCAGGTAGTTAAAACACACATGGGTATTCTTCACTAGGTGAGTCCTTCCTAGGGCGCCCCCCCTGTAGACTTACCCTATGGGTGCTCTTGTGGTAGTGAAAGGTAACCTCGGGATGGGCCACTGATTTTGAAAAGCCAACCTGAGCATAAGTGCAATGGCACACACACGGGCCTGGCAGGCTGGACACATGTTTAAAATACCATAGGTGCAAGAGCGCACGCTCAGGCCTGCAATGGTAGGCATGAGACATATGTTTGAAACATCAGGTAAGCACCACTTCCTAACGTGTAGGAAGGGCGCACACACTTTCACACGGCATTTACAGTGGGATAGTGCCCAGAGCGCTAAGGCCACAAATAGTGAATCAGCAACACCTTGGTGGTGTCCCCTGAGAAGAGCCGACCTTCTGGTGGGGAAAACCCCACATGGGGGTTCTTCACTTACCTGGGCATGGAACACCCATGTGTACCTGGCCTGCCTTTCACCTGCTACCTGCTCCGCCCCTCAGGGCTTACTCTAAGAGTGCTTTAGTGGTAGCGGAAGGGCCACTCAGGGTTTGATAAGTGAGAAATGCCAACCAGAACACAAGTGCAACTGCGCATCCACAGGTGTGCAATGGCAGGCCTGCTACATATTTCACAGGCTATTCTGGTGGGTGGCGCAATCAGTGCTGCACCTCTGAATCATCAAACCATTCCATCTACTACTATTTCTTCAATGGGATCCTTGAATTCCTTGTGCCCACCAGCATTTCTGCTCACTCACTGCCACTTTCTGTTCTATATTTGTCATTGTTCCCATACAGAGTACATTAATTTATAGGAGCGGAGCAAAATGTACAATTCATCACATGCCTCATTCACACTGACGGCTTGCATGAAATGTCCTTTTTTTAAACAACCCTGCCCCCAAATACATTCTCATTGTGGATCCCACAAACAGAATCTATTCATGTTTTGGTCAGTTCCTTGCCTTTCTCTTGGGTTTGCAATGGTGTTGTCAATCTCAACAATCTCTAGAAGGGAAGGGTTTTTGTTAGTCAGTAGTACCTATTAAATCTTCTTATTGAAAAATCTAACTACCTATTGATCTTGCAATAGTCCTTTATTTCACACAACGCTGCCAGTAGTTTGAGTGCTGCTGTGTACAACTCTGGTATCTCCACTACAGACTGTTCCCTTAAAAAAGCCTTCTGATAACTACACTCTTTTGTGCTGTGAAGCGCTTTTCAGTCCCTTCACCGCTTCAGCATGCTCCTCATACTCTTCTTCTTCCAGTGGTGCAGAAATGGGTGAGTGTTCAAAATGCTTTGACCCTCCATATCTAAACATGACCAATGTACACCTTTTCCTTGTGGTCTGAATTGGTCACTTGCCATAAGGTATGCATCAAAACCCCTAAACCAGTTGTTCCATTGGTGTTTCCTCCGGGGTTTGTAAAAGGACTAGTGTGGCATCATTGTTTTCATGTTGAGTGAAATAACAGTTTCCAACATTATGTGTAAGTATGAGGGTAAATCATGAAAATAGTTATTAGTTGGATGAAAAACACTGATGTACTGACAGAAGATTCTGTGATAAATATACCACTAATGTGTTCTCTAATTCCCCGCTTTCACTCCACTCCATCTCAATTCTGTCTTCCTTCATTGTCACTTAACACGTCGTTGGTTAAAAAAAGCACTACACTAGTTTTCTATGACGTAAATATCTCTGTGAATCAATTCTTTTATTTATGTTGGATTCAGTTATTTGTGAGAATGGATCACACACATAGTTCACTCATTGCAAGATATTGAAATTAAATTCACAAAACAACAAAAGGGGAGAGAAGAGTTTTATGACCTTGTAATGTGTTCTTCCATATAGTTCTATCCAAACACAGAAATTACTCATCTTGGTGAATTTCTTCGGGACAGAGATTAGTCACCATCATTGATCCTGCAAGTTCTAGGGTGGATCTATTCTTGGTCTGAGAAAACCATCAAAACTTGAACTTGTGCAATACATTGTTTTAGCAAGATACATGGAAGTATTTTTCTGGTTTTGAACACCACACTCATGATGAATGCTAGAGGAGTCATCTGGTATCCTGCTTTTACTTGGGTTTAATGTCATGGGGTTAGTTACATAGCAGTTAATTCTCGGCTTGAAAAATCCACTCACTATGGCAAGCCAGATTTAATCAGGATGATCTATTTTTAGGGCCTACTCACCCGTTCTGCTTGGTCACAAAGTGATCATTTAATGCGTAGACTTGTGTAAAAATGTTCTTGCTGCTAATCAATATTTCATTTTTACCCTATGTATAGCATGCTTTTATGGTTTTAATTAACCAAATAAAGTACTTTGACTGACTGACACAAAGTGAATGAGCAATAAAAATGCCTTTAAATCTTGTTATCTTGTCACCTTTGCTTGGCTTTCAGAGACAGAGGGCAAAAGACAGTTTGGCTTTCTACGTTTACTTTTTTTTCTGTGACTGAAGTTGAAGGACTTTGTAAAGTGAACTGTGCAACAATAGTGCAGTGCAAAGCATTTTAAATGAAAGGCTGTAAGATTTCAGGATTTGTTTCTAACGCTGAAATAGCGAACAATTAATTGTTCAAACATTTCAAATATATTTCACTAGTTATGAAGACACATTTTTGTAATTCTATGATGAAAAAAAGATTTGATAAAATCAAAACCAATCAGAACATTTTACTTGGTGATGTCGACATTTTAAAGATTTTTGTTGAAACCCAATTTACAAATATTATTAATTGCACTATATAGTTTTAGCAGTAAAATTACATGTTAGTGGGAACGTTTTGTGGCCATTTCAATGCAAAATGTGCTATCTGTAAATGACAGTGCACTCCCACATAATGCTTTAGTAATATATTTATGTAAAGCGAGTTTTTAAACATGAACTGGGAAATATTCCTGCTCCTGCCCAGATAACAATTATATTAGTGAACTAAGAGTCAAGCCAGGGATCATGTGTTCCCTATATGTGGGCTCGATTCTTATTATACATGGAGCAAACGTTTAGTTTAGTAAATAAAGAGATTTTTGTGAACAGCAGAAATTGTGAACTTGCATATTTGAAGGTGATCTCTTATGTGATAATGAAGAAAAAGGCAGCTCCATAGACAAAATATTTACCTAGGATCACACACTTTGAGACCAGTTCACGGGTCGAAGAATATTACAGTTAGGTTGAGTAGATTATTCAAGTTACTAGACCTGCGGGGCTATAAACGTCTTATGATTTTTCGCGCCCTGGTAAATTGTAGCAAGGGTAGGTGATAAATCTTTCCTATTAAGACGAGATGTAGCTTGATGACCACCCTGGAGGCTGGATTGTAGGTGACTAAAATAGTTTTAATTAGAGTAGCTATGAGACCAATAGCACACCAGGTTGCGAGCTCCCAACTGTCAACAGCTGAGGAACTCAGAACCAGGAATGCTGTGACTGCACTCTGGAAAAGGAAAAGCAAGCTCTTAATGCAGTGTGAGAAACAATATATGCACAAAGTAAGTCATCAAAGAACAACAAAATTACGACGCAGAGCGAGGAACAATACATGCAGGTAAACAAGGATAAACAAGGGCATAACACATCTTCCGCTTCTAACACAATTAAAACAAATATTGAAAAATTGAATCAAACCAAGACGGAAGACCTTCTGCACCTTTCCAAAGGGACATTGAATTTATTCAGAAACCTTTCAAAAACTTTGAACCTTGAGAAACACTCTCACTGCGAGTTCTGAACAACTTCATTATCAGTGGTAAAAGAAAAGGCACTACTACAATTGATTAACTCAGATATACTAGTATGCTTTGCTTCATATGATTCCCTAACTGAAAACAGAACAAGTATCATCTATATTCCTGCCATCAGGTAAACAATCACGCAAAGTGACATAATTCCCAGTACTATTTCTCAAGTCCATATGACACAGAAAGATGCCAAAGTAGTCCTACAAACTGAGCGATGATCATGCTCTGATTATCAGAACCAAAATCCAAATTGCGAACCAACCATCATCTACCATCTTCCAATAAGATGGAACATTGAGCATACTTCTTCGCCTTTAAAGGTACATAATATTTGAGGTGAGTTTTATATCCTTTAAAATTAATTTAACAAAACCCATGAGCCAGGTTTGATATCATGTTGCTTAGGCTATGTCAACTATCATAAAAATCCTTTCTACTATCCTGACACGCACTCGCTCTTCCTTTGACAAATCATATACATCAGCCTAAGCAGACACACGGGCATCCATCGATGAAGATGTGAGTTTTGTTCTTGAAGTGCCTCCCCTTACCCAGACTAAAGGGCTGACAGCTATGGTGGAATGAGGAGTGTTATTTGAAGCTCAAAGTTCCTTTTTAAAGGATGCATCACATCCAGATTGTTAGCTAAAGCCATCTGCACCCCATCTTGAAACACTGTGTAGACCCTTTCCACTAGTCCGATAGTTTGTGGGCTGTGAAGAGGAACTATATAATGTTGAATCTCATTCTTTCTTAGAAACAACTCCATCTTTTCAGATATAAGCTAAACACCGTTATCTGACACTATCTCTATGGGTAAGCCCTCAAAGACAAACATATTGCTTAGGTTGTCAATCACTAAATCCAAGGTAGTGGCCCTAGTAAAATGTCAGTAAACCCAACATGAGAAACAATGACTTAATATAAACATGTAACGTTAGTCAAAGGAAGGGAAAGGAAGACTCTAGACAAATCAACTGCTACCTTTTCTTAAGGGTTTTCAGGCAACTCTACCGGACAGAAAAAAATATTGGAGGTACACCAATACTTACTAGATTGCAAGCACTTTTTACGATCTGCTACAAAATCATCAATTTGAATGGTCATCAAAATGTTTACCTTACATTTTTTTAGTTGCATCAGAACCTATATGTGCACTGGGTGCTCACTTAATCAAATTCAATCTCAAATCAGCAGGTGAAAATATTCTCCTGCCCCCAGCAGATTTCCAGGCTCAATTCACAATTCAGAATAAATCTGAACAAAACTATGTAAATGCCCCTTCATCTTATTCGATCAGATCAGACCATACCTCCACAACATACTTCCAGGCCTCAACTAAGAACTTCTAACTCTTCAAAGCATCCAATCATTCACCATCATTGACAGTTCCTTTGGAAACTTCAGTACTGTTCTCATCACCCATTATGCACTCATCATAATCTTTTCTCATACATAATCCGGGAGGGGTAATGTGGACAAACATCATCCACTTATATTCACTCTTACAGACACAAATCTAACCTCAAATGTGTACTCAGGCAATCTAGCAAAAGTCTTCTCACTGTAGCCGCAGCATTGGCAGACCTGTAGTCCCCAACTTATACATGAGTGACTTATGATCAATGCAAAGTATAAAATAAGTTTCTTAAACATATGATTTGAACGTTTGGTCCCCCTTGAGCATGCCAGGGCCTCTCTCTTGATGGTATTGTACCTCTTCTCCGCATCCCTCAAAGTTTGAGAAGCGAAATCAGTTATGTTTTTTAGATCCATTGACATTCTGGCACATCAACATATCAGTTCCTACTCAACTTGGATCAACTGTGATGATGCACGCATGCTATCAAGCAGGCACTTTGAGAGCAACATGACACCTTCTCGTAAGGAAACTTTATTGTCTAGCTACCAAGCCACTTAATAACACTTCCATAAGCCGTGGTGTTGCCATCTATGTCTTGTGCATACTATGTTACTAATTACTATCTTTTACATGGATTTGTTTTTATCAAAGCCACTATTCTTGTTGTTCGAACAGACTCTGACTGCATTAGCTCTGGGGAAGTCCAATTAAAACCATTTTAAATGTGTTTCGCACTCGGGGGCAGTGGGAACGGTGGCCAGACAAAGCTATGTTAGAGCAATAAAAGATAATCTAGTACAGGTTCAACACAACACTTAGGCCCTGATTACAAGTGGGCTAATTTCACCCTCAGCAATAACTGTGGAGTTCCACAAACCTCAAAAACAAGTGTTTCAGGACCTAATATTTTCAGGTCCCTGAACTCAGTGATTCCACGCCTTGAGACACTGGACCTCACTTTGCTGTTGCAGAGGATGTGTGCATCATCACAGCATGGTCCGACTGGATCCTTGCTGCATCCCAAGGACGCAGATGCCCCCCACCCCCACACAGGAAGGAGGCTGCTCTGATGTCTCCCAGTATTCAAAACCCAACCCTTCTCTTCTTGGTAGTCCTCCAAGAACTCAGAGTAGGTAGAAAATGTCTGCGGTTTTAGGCCCATGGTCTTTCCCTGCCTGCTAGATGTTGGGACAGACTTGGACGTAAGTGTGGGCCTAGATGTTTGGGCCTGGATACAGCTAACACCCCTTCTACCTAGGTTCCTTCAGGGTGAGGTCACAACAAAAATAAATCCGAATCCAGCTAAGCTAGACAATGGAGGGTGGCCTGGTATGGGCCAAGGGCCTCCAATCAGTAAAACATCGCGATAATATACACCTCTGGGAAGGGTGAATCCTAATGATTTGTCATAGAAACCACTTGATAAAAGCTGCACTTGTCTTGTTAGTTTTTTGTGAAGGGAACATGGTCTGCAAGTTATAACCGTGGTGAAGCAAGGGAAGAAATAGACCTATCTAGATTTACGTTGGCTGATGTTATCTTGAGAGATCCTAGGTTTTGATGATTGTTGATTGTTATGATTTTGTGCTGGCAGTATAATGGTGCCTGATTACAAAGGTGTCCTTGATAGAGAGAAGTGTATTCTCAAATGTGATGCTTTTTCTGCTGAGTGTATGTATGTTCATGAAATAATATGCTATGGTTGCATCTTTATAAGGTCTCTAATAATGGGGCAGACCACTCTGATAGAATAATCTGTTGAGTCAGCTTCTATAACATAAGGCCCATGGAAAAGCCAGTACAGCTATTTAGGTCTTCAGGTTTTAGAATCCTAGAACTTTACAGCCTTATGTCATTTGGAGGAGACCAATTCTTGAACCGCTTCAGTGTGCTCCAGGTCCATATCCACATGCTATTCAGCAATTATGTAATACAAAACCCCCACTCTTACCTGATTAAATCCTCACTTTGGGACTCTGGTACATAAACGATAAACACTTGACCTCTTCAACACTTCTGAAATCGACTGACTGTGATCCATATAGGAAAAAGAAAACATAAGGGTGTCATACATGTGGCCTTTCAGGAAACTGATCTGAAGCTGTGCAAATATTCAGGTTGAAAACCAGCTTGAATTTTGCACAAGGTGATGGGCATCCCCATGTTCTTATAATTCCCAAAGTGAGTGAAAAAAGCTATCATCCGCGTATCTTCTAGTTGTCCAAGGACTAAACCTCCTAGTCCCCTGTTCAAGTTTGTGTACTTTGTATTCTCATGAACTTGGTTAACTGAAATGTTTAGCCATAGTAGAGGATAGCGATTTCAACTGCTGTAGCATTCATTATTTTTCTGTAGTTGTATTACGATCAAAGGTCCATCTCAATTGTTTTTTATGAAGATTGCCGCCCGGACGCTAGATGTTGAATATAGGATCAGAAATTTCTTGAAGTTGTAAGCAATTTGTTTTTTCTGTTAAGGGTTTTCTTCAGCAGTAATCACACTGGGTGCCCCACTGTGACTGTCAGAAAACTAATAGGAGCAAAGGGATTTGTTGCGGTTGTTGATTACATTTCATTTTTAGCCTTCAAACAAGCAGTGCTCTTAGAATATAGGTTTACAGTTTACAGCCTTATTTTCATTTAGGAGAGAATCAATGAAAGCTGTGCGTATAGTGAGAATGTAAAATATAGCCAGAACATGTGTTAAAAATATGAACATGATCTTTCTTGTCATCCGCCACGAGCCAGCACCATCACCTAGAAAACATGTTTCTACTTAATATTGGTAATTCATACAATGTAATTGTCAACTGGGTGTTCAAAACACCAATGAATTTGAAAAGGGCCCTTAGTCTAAATAATACAGTCAAAGAAATTGTGAATTTGGATTTGGAATTTCACCCAATTGGTCGATGTATCATTGTAAATTATTAAAGTCTTATGTTTTTTTTAATGTGTAGTTTGAAAAACCTGGGAGGCGCGATGACTTTGACTACCCTGAAATGGCAAAAGAAGCAGGTAATGACTTTCAGAAAGCTTGTATGCCCAAGATGACTTGTATCATTGTCTTTTTTCATACACATGGCAGACCTGGACCACATGCACTGTTTTAAATCATTCATTATAGTGAAATTCGAAGCAAAATTTAGAAATACTGAAAGCACACATTTATAGACTGCCCTAATCTAGTCATGTTAATTTTATTGAAGTTGCATAGTGCACCACATGCTCCTGATAGCCATTTGATAGCACATTGTTGGCGGACGGTAAAAGATAACTAAAAGGAGTAGAGTTGATCCAATCTTGGAAAAAGCTGCATTGGAAGCTAGCATTGACCAGGCCATTCAGTCTGGTGTTGGCTTGCCAGCCTTTTGTTTTTGGTCCAAAAAAATACAATTAAAAAAAAGACAGTGTATTCACCCCTTAAAATTCATTTAGTCGGCCGGAAGTGGTGCTTTTCTCTCGTGCTCAGGATGGCTGATGCTGACGGAGACGACTCGCTTTACCCCATTGCCGTGCTGATCGATGAGCTGCGGAATGAGGATATGCAGCTACGCCTCAACAGCATCAAGAAACTGTCAACCATTGCATTAGCACTGGGTGTTGAGCGAACTCGAACAAAACTCCTTCCTTTTCTTACTGATACGATCTATGATGAAGATGAGGTCTTATTGGCTCTTGCTGAACAGCTTGGGAGTTTCACAGTCCTTGTTGGAGGTCCAGAGTTTGTCCACTGTCTGTTGCCTCCCTTGGAGAGTTTGGCTACCGTAGAAGAAACAGTTGTTAGGGACAAGGCAGTAGATTCCTTGAGGAAGATATCCCACGAGCATGCACCTGTGGATTTGGAGGCACACTTTGTGCCACTGGTCAAGCGCCTTGCAAGTGGTGACTGGTTTACTTCAAGGACCTCTGCCTGCGGCCTGTTTAGCGTGTGCTATCCACGCGTTTCCAGCACCATAAAAGCGGACATCAGGCAACAATTCCGCAGTTTGTGTTCTGATGAAACCCCTATGGTGCACCGTGCTGCAGCATCAAAGCTCGGGGAGTTTGCAAAGGTTCTGGAGCTCGAATATGTAAAAAATGACATAATTCCCCTGTTTACAAATTAGGCTTCTGATGAACAGGACTCTGTTGTTCTACTTGCTGTAGAAGCCTGTGTTAGCATTGCACAGCTCCTTCCAGAGGAAGATTTAGAGGCCTTGGTAATGCCAACTCTCCGACAAGCTGCAGAAGACAAATCGTGGCGTGTTCGGTACATGGTGGCAGATAAATTTTCTGAGCTCCAGAAAGCAGTCGGGCCAGAAATAACCAAGAATGATCTCGAATCAGCTTTTCAAAATCTTCTGAAAGACTGTGAAGCAGAGGTGCGAGCTGCTGGTGCCCACAAGGTGAAAGAGTTCTGTGAGAACCTACCTGCTGATGGTCGAGAAACCATCATTATGAACCACATTCTTCCTTATGTCAAGGAACTGGTTTCTGACACAAACCAGCATGTGAAGTCTGCCCTAGCCTCCGTTATCATGGGACTATCCACTATCCTGTGTAAAGATAACACGATTGAACACCTTCTACCTCTGTTCCTGGCTCAACTGAAGGATGAGTGTCCTGAAGTGCGGCTGAACATTATCTCCTATCTTGACTGTGTGAATGAAGTGATTGGGATTCGCCAACTCTCTCAGTCCCTCCTTCCTGCAATTGTGGAGTTGGCTGAAGATGCCAAATGGAGAGTTCGACTTGCGATCATAGAGTATATGCCTCTACTTGCTGGACAGCTGGGGGTGCAATTTTTTGATGAAAAGCTGAATACATTGTGTATGGCGTGGCTTGTGGATCATGTGTACGCAATACGTGAAGCAGCCACCAACCACCTCATGAAGCTGGTGGAGAAGTTTGGTGCAGAGTGGGCTCAGAAGACCATTGTTCCGAAAGTGCTAGCCATGGCCAATGACCCGAACTACCTCCACAGAATGACCACTTTATTCTGTGTTAATGCACTGTCTGAAACTTGCAGACAGGACATAACCACCAAGCTGGTGCTGCCCATTGTTTTGAAAATGGCTGAAGACCAGGTAGCAAATGTTCGCTTCAACGTGGCCAAATCGCTGCAGAAAATCGGGCCAGTACTAGATGGCAGTACACTCCAGGCAGAGGTGAAACCAGTGCTGCAGAAGTTGGGGCAGGACGAGGACATGGATGTCAAATACTTTGCGCAAGAAGCAATGAGTGTTCTTGTTTTGGCATAACAGATGGGACGGGCAGTTGAATCTTCTGATTCCAAACCTGTTGAGGATTTCTGAAGAAGACTGAAACGTGTGACTCACTACCACCAACCCAACTGCCCTCCCCCAAACCCCCTCTCATGAAAACAAATGGCAACTACTGTTAGCAGAACTCTATTCCCAATGATGCTGTTCTTCTAAAGACTTTTTTTAGAAACATTTATTTATGCTCTTACGATCATGTGCAGCTCTGCCACCATGAATCTTCAACCGCGTACTGTATGCTAACCTGTAGTTCTTGCTGGAGGGTAATAGGTGGCGTGTTGTTGAAGCATTCAGGTGAACGAGAAATAGTGACAGGTGCATGTATGTATATTATGAGTTGCAGTTTTATTGACTTTTTTTTTATATTGCCATTTTCAGTTCAACATCATGCCCAACACAGTAAAGAACGAATTAATCCTCTAGCTCTTTAAGGTGTTAATTAGACTCCTTTATTAAACATCTTGGCCTATCCCTGGGTTTGTAGCTGGTTAAGTTGATGTAGAAAAGCCTCATTTCCCCTAAAAAGAAGATAAATTATCCAGTCTTTAGGTAGCTCAGTATAAGTTCATTTCATGCAATTAATGTGAATTGTTTGGACTTGTTTTAAATACTCATTGAACAATACTTTAAGGTTGTGTCATATTTAGATCTCTGTACTGTGCCAAACGTTTTTATATGGTGGCAGCACTCTACTTTTCTTTTTTCTTGCTTTCCAGAAAGGGATGGGTCCTTTTAATTACCTTTTCTTTTTCACCCTAACATTCGATGGACCCATAGTATTGCTAGCCCCTTGTCCTTTTTTTTTTTTCTTCATGCGGGCATGACTATTGTCTGTGTTCTCAGAAAATCCCACAGTAACACATATATCAAACTCTAGATGAGGGAAAGCTGTGTTGGGGACCCTTAGCAAATCTAAAGTCAATTGGTTCAGTAGGTTTTTGATTAATATATGGAATAAAATTGCCATTGCGTACGTGTATAAAAAAAAAATTCATTCAGTCGAACAAAATTCATTGAATATTCCATAGAAGTAACATAAAATAGATTGTGCAAATTGCAGTAGAGTGCCATAACATTATATCATTTAATCTTGACCCACCTCCGCTGACACTCAACTCCACTCAAAGGTAGTAAAAATGTAGTCATAAGTTCCTAGGTTTGCCACAACTTTTTCTATTGCTTGCTAATCTCCAGAATCCCCATCTCAAGGCCATAGATATCACAGAATTGATACTATCACTCTAGCAGTTGTGAGGTACTTTTTCCAACCCATAACAGGCTATTAGCAACCTTGCTAAGACTATTGCTGCCATCACTAAAACAGCAGTATATGGAAGGGATGTCTGCACAGTATAATGGCAGTGGGTATTTGTTGAATATATGTATCAATTAATGTACTTATTTTCTTAAAAAAACGGTTTCCAAAAGTTCTAAATTGTTGATAAAGACATGTGCTATGTCTTCTCCTGGATCATATCAGGAAAACCGGTTAGCTCCCGGTCTCCAACCCAATTTATGCAGCCTTTTCGGAGTAGAATACATATTTTGAATATGTGTATAATTCTGAACTTCTAACCAGGATATATATACATTTTTTATGACAATTAGAGATGCCAGTAATTAGATCTCACCTCAAGATCAGCGTAGACCTCTTGTGTAGCTCAACGGACAATAGAGCAGCAATGTGCTGCTGGTTGTCATCCTGGCCATTAATTAGCAGCTGATGCACACACTGCATAAATTCCTTCCGGACAGTAGATGAAAATAAATCAAGAAGCGGATTGGGTGAGACAGACAGCCCTCCGTTTTTAATCTCTTGTGATAAAAATGATCACATTTGTAAATACTTAAAACCCAGAAGTAGGGGTTTGAAAATTGAGATTGAACAGTAGATTACCAGCAAATAACTGACCTATACTTTGCACTTTAGTGCAAAACCATTGTTTCACTAAAGTGTCATGCGAAAAAGGGGTGATTGGGGATTGTGCCAAAGTGTTGAGCTTTGGTATTAATAATTTCTTTGACATAAGATTCCAGATATATGCATGTAAGGACAGCATTTTAAATCTGTTTTTTATTTTTTAAATAGGATTGATTGAAGAATCCAGTATTGCGTAGCAAACCTCAATAGAAGGGCCTTAGAGGCCAAGGGACATTACTCAATTCCCATAACTTGGGACAATCGTGTTGAAAAGGATGCCCATTAATAGAATTTTAAAGATTAAAGAGCTCAGCCCCCCTGTAAAATGGGCATGTAGCTGGGTCAAAGCATAATGTACTCTGTTATGGTTACAAACAAACCAGGACAGTTCTATATTCTGAAACCATTAATTAGGTATCAAAACTGGCAGTGCATGAAAGAAAAATAAGAATTTAGGGATGAATGTCATTTTAATCACAATACACCGTCCCTGAATACTTAAGGAAAGTCTGTTCCATTTGGCCAGATTGTTTAACATTTTTTGAATGAGCCGGTCGTAGTTCAAATGCAATGTATCCGCCTAGTTTGGTTAGATTCTGATAGGTAGTCAACTTCTATGTAACAGTTTTTTTTGTCAATGCTTTTTTCTCTGTGGTTTTTACAAGACATTGCAGTGGGAGCTGCCGGGCCCCTGCCATTTTCTGTTGCCAAATACCACACACTGCCAAAGGCTTAACTGGCACTTGAAGCAATTACTTTATCTGTGGATGTGTACCTTGTGAAAGTGCTGAATTCTATTACTAATTGTGAAGTTAGACAGTGGCTGCAGTAAGCAGACCGACTGCCCCACTCTGTATGCTGTAGTGGGTGTAAGGAAATTGTGATTGGCACAATAACATTGATGAAGAGGGATGGCTGAAAGCCCCTCTAGTATATAAGTGTACTAAAATCAAAAGGTCTTGGCTAACACCAGATTTAAAAACAAACACAAGACTGGAAAGAAGGGAGCACATTGACCCTGTAGATCTCGGCTCATTCCGAACCTTCACAGTTTCAAACTGTGCCTTGTTTGTGTCCTGCACACTATCCACTTCCCCTGGCCATGTGCCCTTTCAGGATGACACTATATCTAGACTGAACGTTTGTACTGGAGCTCTATTGTCCTCCATGTTAGAAATCTGCTTACCTTTAAATGTTAGCCAAAGTCTGAATTGGAGGATTTATTCTGTAACCTACATAATATTTTAACTGTTGTGCAGTTCTTTACGTTTATCATATAAATTACTGTGCACTATCGCCTGGGGTGAGAGGCATTGGCGAGTCCAGGATCAATGAGAAGGCAGTTGGAGTTAACAGTCTTCCTGGCAATGTTGTTCTCCACTCTACCTGGGGAATAAAGATACATTTGTTTATCCACCTGCCTATTGTTTACTTCTTCTGCTGTGGCAACAAGTTGCTTTGGACTAATCTCCTGCCTCCAGCCATGTACAGAGAGCAACAGGGGGTGGTGAGCCCAGGAAGAATCTATCTCCCCACTGTGCCTTCAGAATGAATTGACACCCGATTGTCTGTCCTGAGAGTGCAGTGAGTGTTGTCTTTGCTGCCACCACTGTGCTGTAGACCCTGCCATGTTACAGGACTGTTTGTGATCTGGTGAATGTGACAGCATGAGGTTATCTGTCTGGTCTGACACAATGATGCCGCCACCCCAGTAACTGAGCCGAGGGGCACTTGAGGAAGAGGATTGGAAAGCATTATAGAAGATAATTGAGCACGTGCTTCTGGAGAAGAAAAAGCTGTGTGGTGCAGCCCCTGTATAGTAACTCCGGAAGATCTATGGCACAGGTGCGCTCCTGAGACGTAGCAGTAGATGTCAATATTGAGTAAGAAGGATATTTGAAAGCGGGTCATAAGCAGAGATCAAAAGATAGGTGCCTAAAACTCAAAGGTGGTTGCACCAATGACTATTCAGTGCTCAGATGAAACACTGAGGATAAAACGTGAACACTCACTTGTCACAGAAGGATTTGTTAGGAGGTGACTGTGTGCAAAATGGTGAAGCTAATGGCAGTAGGGCAAGCAGCTGCCATCATGATGTCAGTATGTCCATTACCAGTAGAATATACAGCCTAATTTGCTCAAAGTTAGTGCATTCACTTGTTGCCACACTGAAGAAGAGGAATTTAAACCTGAAGTATCTTCTGCTTAGATGTGCTAGGACTATCTTGCTGAGGTGACTCCTTATGCTAACGTATGACCAGAGATTGAGTATTGGACAGGCTAACGTGTGGGCGCTTAGCCTTTTGATCTGACTGCCTTTTTTCGTTTCACTTACTCCCTTCAGCCCTCTCAGTGGTGTGCTCCTGCTCTGAGTGTATCATCACATACTATCAAAGTTACTGTGTGTGTGTGCCTCATTGCAATGATCATTGATGAGAGTCCATGGCAGCAAGTTACTAGAAAGATGTGTTCTTTTGTTGCACCCACTTACTAGTGTGGCCTGAGGTTTAGTATTGTTTACCCTGCTAGCAATTCTGTGATCCCACACCCGGTTTTCTTTTGAGACTTGGGGAACCTTCATTCAGTGGAAAGACTACAGATGATAATTCTTAACATACTTAAAAGTGATTTGGGGGTGGGGGCCTGCCTACTGCCAATAGAAAACAAATTTTCTTTGACCTTACCTGGGTTTAGGAAAAACAAAATACGTGGTACTTACCTTCACCTGTACTTGATGAATGATGAATGGACAATGCTAATGGCTATGAGGATGCAGAAAAGAGTTTGGCGGTATAATTCTTGACAAAGCTGAAATGTAATGCCAGAAAAACACACATTTTAAACCAAATACGGGTACACCTTAGGCAAGTAAGTGCCCACTGTATATGGTTTACCAGCCATGTGAGATGTATCCTTATTTAGTTCTTTAGTGATCATCTTATGATTAGAATGGGTAATCAGAAAATTCAGTAATGCCTTCAGCTCTCGTGGAATCCAGTTCTAGAGAAGAATGTAAGGTGCCAAAATCCCAGTATGAGGAATGTGTCAACATTCCACGAAAATAGCATTTTCCTTCACTACGGCCCTTTTCTTTGCATCTGTAGCACTCATTGTCAAGACTACCACCATATACACTCCTTCAACTTGAGGATTCCGAGCCTACTGTGCGATCACCACATTTTTTGCAAATTTCCTTCCTCGCACTCTTCCATAAATTCTACCCTGTCCCACATTTACCTTAACCCATGCTGTAGACTGCACTACACTTAGAGCAGATTATGTGGAATGAACAGAAATGTACAGCAATGTGATGAAGAGCAAAATTAATGGCCATGATTAAATTTATGTTATGTTGTGTTTTATGTTGATTTATATAGCACACTTATCACTCACAAGGGTATCCAGGCGTGGGAGAAGGGTTTTAAAAATTGTGCAAGGCACTGCAGTGATGAGAATGAAATCCCTTACAGACTTAATGTGGTTGAGAGGTTTAAGAGTTTACAATATGCTTGTGGATTCATGGTCCACACTCACCTTAACTGTTGAGGTTTCGCGCACAAAGAACTTTGACTAGACTACAACTTTTTTTTTTTTTCCAGTGGTTGATGGGGTACCAAAGTTGGATGGGAGGTTTAGTGCTAGACCATCAACGAGTTTAGGGTCAACTGTAAGCAGTGTAGGCATGGAATGTGATAGAAATGGATGAGAGTTTAAATGTTGGGTTTACACCATTAATGTACCTTAAAAGTAAATCTCAAATTTTAAGGTAACAAACAAAAGGTTATGTTGTTGGAGGAACAAACTCTGATGAGTATCCTCAGTATCTGGAGGGACAAACTCTGATGAGTATCTTTAGTATCAGGAGGCATGGACAGTGAAAGGATGGAGTGCAAAAGTATATGCTATGTGCTTGAAATAAATAAGTGAAGGGTTGTGTAGAGGAAGCCAGGGATATGGGAAAGTGCTAGAGGAAAAGTCCTGGTGTAAAAGACAAGATAAAGACTTAAGGTGTTTATATGGTAATAGGATTAATGACAAGTCAGATTTGAAAGGAGAGATGATCTAGTTGGGGTGCATTTTCAAAACAGTCAATTTTGGGCGCTTATGGTGAGGGATCTTGAACACACAATCAGCTCCTAATTTCTGCCAGCTTGTAATCAATGAAGCTTTTAGATCTTTTTTTGTGTCCCTAACTTTTCTTCTCCTTTTTTTTCCATACCTGTGTTTCACTTTTCTTTATTTTTATGTATGATTGGGGGGAGGGGTCAGCAGGTTAGAGTGTGAGGGATCGAAGGTTGTGGCTTAATAGAGATGGCTGCTGGAGCTACTGGTCTGCCTGAGGAACTTGTATTTTATCCGTCTGCAGGCAGTGAATAAAGACGCTCCTTCAAACAACCTAGTTTGTCTGTACTTCTTCCATTGTGGCCTTTACCCTTTTTGTTAAGGTGGGTAATACAGGTTTACTGAAAAATGATGATAAATAAGTTGAATGTAAGACCACATTTTGAAATTAAGATACAAATTGTTCAAAACTTGTCTAGATATTCTGTTTAATTATATTGGTTCCACATTCCTCTCATTTTTGTGGCTTTCAGGTTTCCTTACATTTTACTTTTGTCTACAGGGCGGAAGGCTTTAGCAGATGCTGGAATTTCATACTCTGAGGTGGAACAGGCCTGTGTGGGCTATGTATATGGTATGACTTACTTACTCTTTCCTTATGTCCCACTTGTGTGTCCATGCATACATATGAATGCTAGCATTTATACTGCTTGCTTCTTACTGTTGCTTTTTAACTATGTCATAAAAGTGTAGGTGAGAGTTCATTTCTGGCCAACGAGCACTTGTTGGGATTGTAGTAGGCGGCATGGCCCCATTTAAAACAAAACTTGTATGGTCTCTGTGTGGGGTATGTAAAGGTCAAAGTTACTAAAAGTTTTAAAAAAGTAATGTTTCTTGCTATGAGTACCCCATGCAAGATCCATGGCTTGTCCATCCCTGACCTAAGGCCTTCTGCACAATCACCAGAACTTTTAGTCTGCCTTGCTCTTTCTCAGCACCCCTGCACCTTGTGCGATTCCCAGCCACATCCACAGGCACCTCCTACTAGATGATGGAGAGGTTGAGACAGTGTTGCAGGCATCCACAAGTTCTTGTAACAAAATGCCTTTCTGGAACATAGTGGAATAGGAAAACACCATGGGGGAGGGGGGTCAACTTTCACATTCACCCCAGCAAATCCGCCAATGTCTGGATACTGCAGCCACCTTTGAAATTTCTTCACTTTGCTGGACTGCACCAGACTTGTAAAAAGCTTTGCCCATCCATAGAAAGGAATATAATAGATTAATTTATGACTTCATTCCAATATTTTTCACTAGTCCTTTAAAACTGACCATGCCATTACCAGAAGTGCAGTCCCACCCTTCCTTCTTTGCAGTAAATTCAATTTCCATCAAATAATAGATAATAAGCATTGTGTACAAATGATTAGTTTGTATTACTGAATATGTTACATTTTCATATATTCACAATCACGCAGATCCAAATTGCTAATGTCGCATTCTTTCACAGTTCTCTCCAGTCTGACTAATATTTATCTAGTTTTCACTTGCTGTCTACATCAGTAGTCAAACAGGCATACAATTATGCTGGACTTAATTCTTTGGTTTCCCTTCCAGCTGCATGGTCTGCTCTCACAGGTTATACAGCATTGTCTCTTCATATATATATATATATATATATATATATATATATATATATATATATATATATACACCAAAACATGACTGTAACTGAGCGTGTTTCAGTAATGATATATGATCCTATAGTGTATTTGTATGAAAAAAACTGAGCATCCTTAGCTAGCTGACATATACTAAATTCCTCTTGGCAGCTCCATTCAGTGTTAGTTTTACCATTTATATGTCTAAGTCAGTGATTTTTCTATTTTCCAAAAGTTAGCTGTGACATAAGATTGCTAAGACGTTGGAATGTTCCATCTCCTTTTCAATTTGTCCTTTATAAACATAAAATACGCAGTCCCATAAACTAGGCAGTCCTATCAGGTTTGTGCATCCATAGGAATTGTATTATTTTTGATGTCAGCTTCTTTAATTATTTACTTGATAAGTCAGTCATAGTTGACTACTTAAGAGACCATATTGGGAAAGAACTGCAACCTTGATGTAATTTATTCTGCCTATAAGTGATATTTGAAGATTACTAATCCTATTGCAATTCCGTTATAGTTAATATATATTTTTTTCAGTTTGAAATGCTTTATTTGAGAAAATTAGGGAAAAAAAAGAAACCAAGAGATACCAACCAATACAAATAACATTGTCCATATTGAATTAAAAGAACAATAGGTCAATACCATCTAACAAAAGAAGCAAAAAGCATTTTATAAACTTTTTATAGGTAGGAAAGGGAAAAAGAGAGAAAGAAAAGATAAGAGAAGGAGGGGAAAAGCAAAAGAGAAAGAAAGGAGGCATTATAGAGGGAATAGGGAGAGAATAAGGCAAATAGAATATGTAGATTGGAAAATCGGGAATAGATTAACATTTGAATGTAGGAGAAAATAGGTAAAATTGAAAAGTATGAAAAGAGTCACTCATGGAGGTTTAAAGTTCTCAGAGGATAAATGTGAGGTATGTTTCAAAGCCATGCTATTGAGATATGTTGTGAGGGGCAACCAAAATAAATCTCTATTAAGAGTGGGAGTGGAAGAAGCGGCAAAGCGCACATCAAGCCTATGATGGTGACAGAGAGAGTTCCACCAGCATTGTATAGAAAGTTTGTTGAGACCTTTCCAGTTAAAAGATATGTGTTAAATGCCAGAGCAAGCATAAGGTCTAATAGGCCAGAGGAGCATGAGGGGATATCCAAGGTATCAGAAAGACTACCTAAAAAGAGAAGAGGGATAGAGTAGGGAATAGATATAGAAAATAGGCGAGAAATATAGGACCAAACCTCACCCCACAGTGTAACAACAGGAGGACAGAGAAAGACAAGGTGAAGAAGATCAGCATTAGGGGAGCCACAGGTCCAACAAATAGAGAAAAGCGAGAAATAGAAACAGGAGAAAGATACAATCTGTGATATAGAAAGAACATAGATTGGGTCAGGGAAGCAGAGCGAGAAATTTTTAAAGATCTGGACCAAATTTTATCCCAAAGAGCAACAGACCAATCACAGCCCAGGTCTGACCCCCAAGCACATTCCAATTTAGATTTCGGACGGTTCGGATTAGGTGAAGAGAAAAATTTATAAATAAGAGAAGCCTTGGGAAGGGTAAACAAAATTTGAAGCAGAGGAGATTGGGTTATAGGAGACGATGATGAGGGAAGGGAATAATAAACATCAAGGATAAGAGCCATGAGAACAGTGAATTTGTATAAAAAGGATTGAGGACAATGAAATAAGAGTCGAAATTGGGGAAATGAGCACGGGAGAAGGCCATCAAAGAGTTGCTTAACCCATACAAGACCTTTTGATCCCCAAGAAGTCCAACAGATAGGTCGATTATTTAGGAGAATAAGCGAGTTATACCAAATAGGGGACTCTAAAAAGGATTCACGAGTAATTGGAACAGGACGGACCAAAGAGTGTAGAAGAGAAGAAGTAGATCTGAATAAGGGGAGAGAAGTGGATAAGTTCTTGGCCGAGAAATGTATGACCTCAAGGAGAGAAAACGGAGAGAGCAATGAACGTTCAATAGAGAGCCAAAGAGGAGCAAAAGGAGAAGGTTCTGAAATAAGCCAATTAGAGGCTTGACGGAGAGAAAAGGACTTATGATAGAGACGAAAGTCTGGGAAATTGACTCCACCATTTGATTTTGGTTTTCGAAGAGCAGCTAAGGCAACCCTGGATTTTTTATGATTCCATAGGAACCTGGAAAGACAGGAATCAATGCGTTTAAAATGAATATCAGAAATATGTACGGGAAGCATGGAAAAAATATATATAAGAATGGGGGATATCATCATTTTAATCGAATCAAGCCGACCCCACCATGAAAGAAAAAGAGGATTCCAAGAGGATAGGGAGAGAACAATAGTGAGAACAATAGACATATTCAACTGAATGGATGAGGAGATAGAGTTAGAAAACCATATTCCGAGATATTTAATTTTGGAGGAATTCTATGCGAAACCAGTAGAAGAGAACTGATGAGGAAGACAGAATTTTGTAAGAGGAAGAATCTCCGTTTTATCAGAATTGAGCTTATAACCAGAGACTTGTGAAAAGGAATTAAATTCAAGTAATATGGCGGGAATAGATTTTCCAGGGTCAGAAATAAATAAGAGAATATCATCTGCATAAGCAGAGAGTTTCAAATGAGTCTTGCCATAAGGAAAACCAGAAATAGATACATTATTCCGAATAGATGTAAGAAATGGCTCAAGGGCGAGAACAAAAAGTAGTGGAGATAAAGGACAGCCTTGGCGAACACCGCGTTGGAGAGGAAAGTAAGGGGACAAATGACCATTAACTAAAACAGATGCTTTGGGGGCTGAGTAAAGTAAAGAAATGAGAGAGATGAAATTAGGACCAAAGCCATGCCAGCGCAAAGCAGCGAACAGAAAGGACCAATCCACTCTGTCAAACGCCTTCTCAGCATCGACCGAAATAGCAGCTAGAGGGATGGAAAGAGATGCGATTTTATTTAAAACATTGAGGAAAAGGCGAGAATTGTCCGAGGTAAGTCTGCCTTTAACAAAACCACACTGTTCCTTACCAATGAGATGGGGGAGAAGAGGATCTAAACGTAAAGCGAGTAGTTTAGCAAATAATTTATAGTCCACATTAACTAAAGATATCGGTCGGTAATTCTTACAGAATTGAGGGTCACGACCTTCCTTGGGGATAAGGCAGATTGTAGCCTCATGGAAAGTACCAGCCGCAGTGCCGGAAAAAAAGAAGGATTGGAAGAGTGTGAGAAGTTTAGGGATTAAAAGACCGGAAAAGTGCATGTAGAATTCAACAGAGAAGCCATCAGGTCCCGGCGATTTGCCTTTAGTAAGAGTCTTTAAGGCGCTATCAAGTTCAGTAATGGAGAGATCGTGCTCAAGGCCAAGAAAATTGAGATGAGAGGTGGAGGGGGTAGGGAGTCTTTCAAAATAGGAATGAATAAGAGAAGTGGAGGGAGGAGATTCAGGAGAATAAAGAGACTGATAGAAAAGCTGGAATTGGGTAAGTATATCCTGTTCTTTGTGTAAAAGAAGATTATCTGTAGAGTCTATAGAAGTACGTTCCTTACGGGATTTGAGATAACTAGCTAAAAGTTTACCCGATTTATTGCGACTCCCATAGTACCAAGCACTGCTCCGAAGTAAGATTGAAGAGGCATTATCGGTAGTAGTTTTATTAAACTCAAGTTTGGCACGTATAAGATCTGGCAAAACAGAATTGTTAGAGGAAGTATAGAATTTGTGCTCTAAGGATTTAATATGAGCCAACAAGTCTTTCTGTTTATTAAGAAAGTGCTTCTTTTTTTTTTTAGACAAAGTCAATTACAAAACCACGTGCGGTTGCCTTAAAAGAATCCCAAATAACATGGGGAGCTAGAGAGGGGTCAGAATTAAGTAAAAAGAATTCTTTGGCAAAGGAGAGAAAAGAAGAAGAGAAAAGAGGGTCCGTAAGAAGAGAGTTATTAAATCGCCAGCGCGAAGACCAGGGGTGTTGAGGAAGAAGATCAAGGATCGTGACAATAGGGGCATGGTCTGAGATAACTATGGGTTCGATAGAAGAAGATAGGAGGTTCTGGGAAAGGGGTTGAGAAAGAAAGATGTAATCAAGCCGAGAAAGAGAGGCATGAGGGGGTGAGAAGAAGGAATAGTCTAGAGTGTCAGGATGTGAAAGTCTCCATGAGTCAATGAGGTGCGACTTAGAAATGGTTTCGAGAAATTGTGTATGTGATTTGTGAGGTATAAAGCGAGCAGAAGATTTGCGATCAAGAAACGGATCAACAATCTGGTTACAATCACCCCCTAAAATAAACATGGTATCACTGTGCTGAAAACATTTCGAGGTAATTAAAGGCCAAAAATTGCAATCGGGGTGAGTAGGGCCATAGACATTGAAAACAGTTAAAGATATAGAATTGATTAATAACTTAACTAGTACCCATCGGCCTTCAGTATCGGTATCTTGGGAAACAACTTTACATTTTAGTTTCTTGTGACATAAAATAGCAACACCATTCTTTTTATTAGATGAAGGGGAGAATAAGACCGTACCCACCCAGCCTCTTTTAACTTAAGCGATTCAGCTTCAGTAAGATGTGTTTCTTGTAAAAGGATTAAATCAGGATTATAAGAAGCTAGGTGGGAAAGGATTCTCTGTCGCTTAATCGGATTAATAAAACCTTTTACATTCCATGAAATAACTTTGAAGGTAAAAACAGTAAAATTGTAAGCAAAAAAGAAAAGCCATAAAAACAAGAGAGAAGAGAAGAATGCCAATTAATACATGAGAAGAAAGAACGAGAAAAAAGAGAATCAAAAGGTATATTAAAAAAAGGATAAGGAAAAAGATAAAACAATAGGACAAATAGAGGAGAGACAAAAATAAATAACAAGGGGAACGAAAGAAAAAGGAAAGAAGAGGAAGGGCAAGAGAAAGGAAGTATGAGAAAAGACAGTACATATCCAAAAAGGACGACTGAAAGAAACATACATGAAGGGGGAAAAAGAGGATATTGGGGTAGCGGAAGGATTCGACAAAAATGACCTCCCAAAGCCAGGAGAACAAGCTGCACCAGGACGGAAGGTAGGTAAGACGCACCATGTGGGGTGAAGAGGAATACACCAGTCAATCTAGGTAAGAAGAGAAGATAATGCAAACAATTATACAGATAATTATACAAAACAATATAGAGATACAAAATACATAAGGAAGAACTCATAATCCAAAAACCGATAAGAACAACAACAAAAGTGACAAACAGATGTCCATAGATGTAGGAGATGGCGGCTTATCGGGAGGAGGGGAGTCTTGCTTCAAGCGTTTAGACGATGTAGTAGCAGGAGAAGCTTTGTTTACAGCAGGTTGTGGTGGAGAGGAACGGTTGAAAGCCGCTGCCGCCATTTGATCTGTGGGAGAAGAATGGTCCACTGGTGAGGGAGAAAAAGAGGAGGGTGCAGGAGAGGCCTTTGAGGGCACAAAAACGAACTTTGGATTACGTAATTTGCCCATAAAGACCTAAACGTGCAAAAAATAGAATGAGCAAAAGCAAAATCTACAGGAACGGCGAGATCCAGGATGGTCAAAAATGTTCAGAAATGTTCAATAGTGATCAATAAAGAAGCGTGGAGACCGGCGAAAACCAATAAAAAAGCACTGTGAGGCAACGACTCTCCAGGTACCTGATTGTGCCCCAACCGACGATGAAATCCTCCTGTTGAAAATGGCAAGGTGACCTGAGGGCAACTGGGGCATGTAGTTGATAATTTAGCAGTTGACGAGTAGAGATATACCCCTTTAACCTAGCCTCAAAAGCTGTTAATCGTAATAGCAGTAGCAGGCAGTGGTCCAACACGCCTGTAGCATAAACCAAAAGGGCAAAAAACATCCGGAACAGTGCCGGGTCAGTTGTGAAAAGTAAAAAGACAAAAACTATTCCTGATGGATCACCAATGGTTAGTAAGAAATACTGCATTGACAGAGCACTCATGAGGTAACTGCCGCTTAAAAAGAAACAAATGGGCTAGGACGCTTCTGTATAGACCTGGAGGGAAGCAAGAGTTGCATTGAGGCAGGAGCAGCAAAAAGCAAGGGAAGAGCCATTAAGCATTGACCAATGTTCACATTAGGAGAAGAAGTGTGCACATACCAGCCTCGCGCGAGCGTTGCGCTGGTCTCAAAATGGCAGTCGCGCTGAGGGGCTCACAGAATGTGTCAAACGGGGCATTGTCACCAAAAAAGTCGAGCCTGGCAGTCACATTGGCGGTAGACGATGTTCCGATCACTGAAACAGGCGGAAATCTGCTAAAACAGCTGGAAAAACTCAGAGAATAGAAGAAAGGTCCGTCGCGGCGCAGCGGAGCTCCGAGGTCAGGCGGCCATCTTGCTCGGCGTCCAAACCACGCCCCCATAGTTAATATATCTTGTCTAACACAATTTAAGACATATGCTAATTCTGTATACTCAGCTCTCCATAGCGCCAATCAAAGAATTGCCTTAACTCGCTCTTTAATGGGGCCCCTAATATGTGTATGAGACTACAGACACTAGGAGAATGGGTCTCCTAGTCTCTGTGGGTTGGTTTATAAGAAGTATTTGTGTCTTATCTTTAATAGCTGAATACCCAAACCAATTTTCATTCTTATTTTCTAACATCATAACAATCGTCCATGAACACTGAAGCTTTTTACAGTAGACAAGAAAATTATAAAATGTTAGGAACGCTACCATCTATCTGACATAAGTCTTTTTACATCTTCATTTATCGGTAGCTTTACGTCCAGATGCTCTTTATTATGGTATAACATAAGGGACTTAGCAGTAAACATTTGAACAGACACCGTTTCTGACTGCTCCCATTCACTAATAAAGATGTCTTAGTTGTTTTATATGGTTTTATAATAACCTTCCGCTATCCTAGTGAGAAAGTTCATTCTCTGCTTGAAGACCCTTTTTTCATTCAGTTTAGTCAGTGAGTTAATTTCTTCTTTACCAGTGACCTGATAAGTCACTCTAGAAATCTTGGAAGCCCATATTGTTGCATAAATTTTATCGTTTTTAAGGAATATTGTGCAGGATGCTACACCAACTATTGTTTCTCCCAGGTTTGTGAAATATGCGAATATTTGCTAGTCACCAAGAGCTTGGTACCTCCCAATCTTTGTGTACCAATTATTTTTACCCTTTTAACCCCTATTTCTAACCTTCTGTCTTCATATGACATGTCTTCTGTTAACCATTGAATATGTATTTCTTCTAAAGCAGATATCCCCTTTCCCATGTCCACTTTCTGCGGAGTCCTCTTTCTACCATACAGCATTATATATTGTATTACCTCCTCTCCAACTACCTATTTCAGTGTGTGAATCCAAAATTAACGTTAACAGATTCCTTATAATATCTGTTCGAAATACTCCTGAGTGATCTGCTGAACACCTCACCTCAATCTGACTCCTGCAAGAGATGATCAGTTCTTGACCAAGAAGAACCTGATGTATGACTGTCTGTCTGGCCCTCAGAACTTAATTCTGTCATAAATGTACCAAGCCAAAAACTGCTGTTAAATCTTGCAATATTATCTGCACATTTATCATATATTGCTTGGTATCCTCTTTAGATAACTTATCCTTATGATATTGAAGAGGCATAATAAATTCACATTCTAAATGGGCTTTTATAAGTACCTTGTTCCTTATGAATGATAAATAAGTTATTGTGGGAATTGGATTCTGCTTATAGACTGAAAATGTACTGACAATTACCAAACTCCTCTGATTTCGGGGCTTGTTCCCCTTCCTGTGCAAATTTTGATTCAGGTGCAAACTGATGTTTGTGCCTGAATCGGAATTATAACTCAACTACAAACTATGCACCTGAAAATGTTTTTCCACATGACATGCAAGAGGTAACACGTTCTAGATTCTTTCTGGGACACATACTTTTAACACAAAAAACATGGCTTGACGTTCACTGAGAGGTCCAACTTCTAAAATGGTCTCATTTTTCATGCTGCTTTGTCTTTCACAGTCGGTTAGCTTTTTAATGTAATGTATGCCTTGCAGAGTCATCTCTGAGAAATGTCTTTACATCTTCCAGTATAATTAGTAGCTAGCATACTATTGTTGGATGACCGAAAAACTATTTTTAGAAAGTTGCCAAGGTCTGCCTTTCCCACCTTCCCTGTATAATAATGCAGTTCATATACCTATTGTCACCCGAACCCCCTTAAAGTGCCTTGGGCTGTAAAATCCCAAATTAGACAGGATTGCCCTGAAGAGGGTGAGTGCTTCTGTCCCGTGCAATACAACTGATTGCCACTCGTCCCTGCTCCCACAATGTACAGGGATTCCAGCCCATCCATTTATCACTTTGAGAAATTGTTGCTGGCAGTTGGATATATTGGTTCCATATGTTCCACATTCTTTGAAATGAGCTGACCGCACTTCCCTCGTCCTGGCTATTGTTAGTACTCCCTTTAAAAGAACAGCAATAGCTTTCCTTCCACCTTCCAGGAAAACAGTCAAAATATGGGGTCTTGAAAGGGCTCTGTAGCATAATTGCAAACTGGGTCCGAGTTAAAGCATGTCTCTCCTTAGGCCCCTGTACATGGATTAGGCACACAATATGCCAGTCTCAGTGGTCATAAAATGAAAATATCCAGCCCAATTATGACTAATATTTTAACTTATCGAGGCAGTTTTTTTTTAGATTTGATTTTCACATTGATTTTACTTTCCACTGTGTCAGCCCACCCCCTTCCCTGCCCAAAGCCATGTTCTCTGCTCTCACATTTGCAACGGATAGAGCCAGCACATGCTAACAGTGGCTTTGTGCGACACACTTGCGATGACAAGTAAGTGTGGTTGTTGGTGCAGGCAATGTGCAGTCTCCTGCCAGCCTTGATTTTATGAAGATCCAGGGAAGATGGGCGAGCCCACCTACTGTTATTGCTTTGCCTCTCTTGGGTTATTGCAGACCCGGGTGAGGTGACAGAACACAGAGGAGGAGCACTTCCCCTGGTGACATCACAACAGTAGTATTCAACTTTTATTTCTCACTGTTCTTAGCTCGCAACAATGAATATCCCGATTTCGATCCGGTTATTCATGCCATGTGGAAGCCATGTAAAATACATAATCCCTAATAAAGGGAAGAACTGGTGGTTTTCTTCATGGAAAATTGTAGAAAGTGTCAAGTACAGATGTGGAAAAGCAGTGTGGGTTGGCATAAACCTTAGGATGAGCTGAAAGATTCTGCCAGAAGCCTCAGACAGCAATAGTAGTCTGTGAGTGCAGTTTAGTATGGAGGAAAGATGTACCATGATCAGAGATCGCAGTGGGAGGCTCCTCTGCTATGTCAGAGGAACGTCACCCCCTTGCCAGCAGATGCAGACCTGCTAAAAAATAAAATGATAATAAAAAAGGTTTATTTTCATTTTCTTCACGGAGCCATCTTGGGGGTGAGGCCATCCATCATGACGACTCATGAAGGAGGAGTGGTGGGCACTGCTACAGTCACGCATGTCGGTTTGGGCGGCTGTCTTAGGACGGCCAAACCGACAGGCGCACCGAGATGTCTCCAATCCGAGCTGTGTTGTGGGTTGGAGACAGCAGGCACAGACTCCCAGTGTATTTGGAAGTGCAAATCCCATGCCAATCCCAGCAATCTCTCACATGAGAACAACTTCTGGATTGGCCATAATGAGTCTGGGAGCCTCAGCCTTTGCTGCAGTGGAGCGAGAAGAGCGGTGAGGCGACAGGTTTGTTCTTTTTTATGGGGGGTGGGGGAGGATTATTATCGATTGTCCACCCCCCCATGCTCTGCTCCCCATCCTGCGCTGCCCCCAGGCCGCTGCCGCACCACTTTTACCTGACACCGGCCACTACTGGTGAAGTGTGCGCACTTTTTCAAAGGTTAACTCGATAGCAAGCTGCATATTTAGGGGTGAAGTGTTTATGAAGGTCCAAAATAGGTGTTTATAATGAGGAGATAAAGTAGTAAGAGTAAAGAGTTTAGAAGTAGAGTGCTTTGGTGTGAAGAGCTTAAAGGTGAGCATTCTCTGTCAAAGTGGTTTTTGAGCCAAAGAGTGGGTTTTGACCCAGAGAAACTCAGACTAGTGGGCCCTATTTCTAAATATTTTGCTGTGATTTACTCTTATGGTACAGGACGTCTGGAGATCAAAATAACCGTGACATTAAAGTGTTAGAAAAGATGTTCTGAGGCCTTTTTGGGCCCACTTTGGTTTTCCATTTTAGTTTTATATTTGACCTGTTTTAGCACACTATGTTTTGGCAATAATTTTTTGACGTTTGTTTGCACAATGTTATTCTAAGACGTTGTACATGTTTAAGAAACTGTTCTCGTTATGTAATCAATACATGCCGTTCAAGGTTAGGAACACAGAACAAGATATCCTAGTGATTGCGTTGCCTGTCGGGAGACAGCTTCTAACATCTAGAAAGATCATTGCATCAAAGCTGTACCTTTAACACAGTGGTCTTTATTATATAAACTTTACACTGGCCTTCAGAGCTCAGAGGAGCACTCCAATTATGATTGTCTTGGACCAAACGCTGTGTTCCACATGCAGCTCTGCTGACACTGACCTTTCATTCTATAGAAAAGGACGGCCAATTCCGCTTCAGGCCGATTTCCCTGGCCAAGTTATCCAGGTATGGGGGCTTATGCTAACCTAAGAGATTGGGAAGAGGGTGCACCCACTATGCTCTATAGTAGGGGTAGTGATAGGTAGAAATATATACAAATCAGACTGCCACGGTTGGACTGTTTATTCTTTTCACCATGTTCGTAATGCTGGGCACATTGCTTTGTTTTATCTGGCTAATAATCGCAGTTCCTTCTTTCTACGATTGTTTCAATAAATGTATTGAAAACGTTTTTTGTATCATTCTTGTGTAGTTAGAATGGGCATGCATAAGTTAACGAAAGTGGTAGGATCTTTTTCCACAATTCGGATCAGAGTGTCATGTTCAAGGTTGCCAAAATCACCTGCCTCACTTGTCAAAGGAAATTTCCCTTCTGTGTCGATCAATATCTCAATGAGTTTGCACTGAACCAAAAATATCACTCACACATTAAATGTTATCACACATTTTGATTAAATTAAAATTCTTTATTCCACACAACGTGAACTAAAAAACCTACTTGAGGTTGCATTTGATAAAATCATAGTTAAAAACATTTTTGATATAACTTCTTCACAATGTCTGCTATCAGTTTTTTATACACACTTTCTCAAAGTAAACATATGCTTGTTATACATTTACTAATAATACACAGAGAATAGCTCTTCCTCTAATCTTTTGCTCCAATAGTGCTGTGCTTTGAGACGCAATAAATATAACACTCTGTTATTCATATACTTATTTCCTGGTGTATGTTCTTCATATAAACGTAATACATATAACCATTCATTAAAAAACAATACATCATTTTGTTTATCCTGGTGTCGATGCGTTTCAGTGTATCTTTGAATTCTTTAACACCTTCCTCAGGACTCAAATAATCATGATTTTTTCATAAAAACAGACCAATATCTAAAAATAAATAACAATAAATACTGTTAAATGCAATCTTTACTTGTGTGGATCTACATTTTCTATTTTGGTTCAGTGCATTCTATAATAAGTAATAGTATTTACGATAAAGTTAATTGCCACTGTTCAATGTGGCCTTGATTAGGGAACACATGTAATCACATTATTAATTTGTTATTTTAAGACTTTAGTTATATTATAGTATTTATAAAGCCATGGGAATTATTTTAAATCTCACCCAGAATTCTCTTTACAGGGGAGCCACGGAAATCTAGAGTGGTATAAATCAATTTGTCCCTCTTTGCTGACATTCTTCTTGCTTTGTCAAGATACGTTCCCTATATATAACAAATGTATTAATTATTTTCCGCATCATACATCTAATTGTATTAATTAATAACCCATTATTTGTATACTTACTAGAATTATGGCGTAGTAATTTCACTCAATCAAAACAGTTTGGATAGCCATTTCCATTCTATGTACCAATTGATGTAATGTTGTATTTAGTTAATCTGGCATCTGATTCTATATTACAATATTAATCTGATGTGCAATTTTAAAACTCTTACCATTTATAATATCATTTTAATGTCTGTCGGTATTTCAGGGCTATTTCCGTTATGAATAATAGGTTATTCTCTATTTCTGTTGTGGGATGATTACGACCGTCTTTCTCAATTAGATAAAGTCGATAACCCTAGATTTAAAACAGAAAAAGGAAAGAGAATCTGTAACACCCCACCTACTGTTCCAATTTGCCCTTAACTTACACCATTAGTGTTAAGTGATGTGCGCCACATATCTTTTAGAAAATGAATAGGATGTGAAAACCATATTTTATCTCATTCATTACGGTTTATATAAATTGTATGAACAACTCTTTACGCATTTAGTCGCTACTTGAAGAGTACTGAAGCGTTGTGTTCAGCTAAGTCAAATTCATTTCTTATTTATTTATAGCGAATCATGCGTGTAGCGTGTTATTTCTACATCACGCTTGCATTGCCTAAACTAAGCATTGCTGCCTATCTTGTTGTTTTCGCGCTTAGATGTCAGTACATTACAAAATGCCCTCACTGTTTTACCTAAGGAAAACCATGCCGTACTTATTATTTCTTACGATATCAGCTCTTTTAACACTACATTTCTACCTAAAGAGTGTTTGAGCCATGCGTCACGTTAAGACTCACTCTTCTTGAAGCACGAATGATTCATACAGTGGCCGATTCCTGCATATTGATAGTGTTGTATAAAATAACTTTTACCGCCATCATTGGCCTTCCTTCAAATTCTATTGTTTGTGAACTTTGTTGTCGTTTTTTTACGCACTAAATCAGTACTTGAAGAGTATTTGAGCGTTGTGTAATGCTAAATCAAAACTTCTTTTCTTATTTATGGCGGCTATTTCATATTGCATCTTACTTCTACATCACGCTTACTTTACCCAAAATAAATATTGATGCACATATTACTCTCACGTTTTGATGTCAGCACGTTAAAAATGACATCGCCACTTAACCTCAGAAAAACTATTATTTTTCGCACTTAGATGTCAAATCTTAAAATCGACATCGCTACTTGGCGAGTGTTGGAGCCGTGTATCAAATATAGCCCCACTTCTCTTTAAAAACGAGTAATTCGAACGGTAGCTGATTACTGCATCTCGCTTATTTTATTCAAAATAGCTGTTGCTCACCTTATAGCCTGCAACAGCGTTTCACCTCATCAGGATTCTAATATTGTTTGTAAGGGACGTTTGTTGGCATCTTCCCTTTTTAAGCTAATACGCTACGTCGCCACGTATAATTACGTTTGTGGCGGCCATCTTGCATGAGGACCTTGCTTTTCCTCACTACTTTTGCGATTTCTCTAATTTTTGTTGAAATAGATTTATATCCGTAATCATGTTAACATTTTGTTCTGTCAGTTGCCTAATTTACTGAAGTGAGACTCCTCAGAATTTCTCATTTTACTTATATTATGGACATTACATCAAATTATGTATGTTGCCAGGAAGCTAGAAGTAAACCTATCTGTGATTACATCATGATGCTGTTTTTCTGAGCGCCATCTTGCAATATACAAATTCATGTATTTTGGCCTCAAATACTCATAATTTCATTCTAAACATATTGTTTTCCACAACATTTGCACATCTATTAAGACTATGCGGTGTTTCATTTCTATACTGTATCTTTTTCTTCTATCAGATGTAATATTTTCCTATTATTGGGGATCTTTAGGAAGTATAGATATTTAAATTTTATCCAAGCCATATCAAGACCACTAAAAGATATAGAAGATACAAGCTCATTTACCATAGCTTCTATTTATATTCTCTACTTTATAATATTTTTGCAGGTAGAGATTTCCATATGTTATAGTCTATTTTCATTGCTCATCTAATCAGTCTTTCCCACTCTTCTCTATTGTTCAGGCCTTGACTGTATGTCTTACATTTTTACATAAAGAATTGTTCTCTTTGTTTCCTTCTTTTGTCAATATCACCTCCTCTAGCAGATCCTTTTATTTTTTCAAGAATTAACCACTTTAGATATTGCTCTTTATGGTTCATCTCTACCCAATGATCTACTAACGGGGCATTCGTTTTCCTAGTTTTCAGTGCCGATCTATGTTCACATTGTGTGGAATAAAGAATTTAATTTTAATTAAAATGTGTTATAGCATTTAATGTGTGAGTGATATTTTTAGTTCAGTTCAAACTAATTGAGATATTTAACTTGGAAGTGTATTCGACAAAGGAAGGGAAATTTCATTTTACAAGTGTAAAACTACCCGGTCCCTTTTGGTCCTACTGGGGTAACTCTCTCACTTTGTGGGTGATGGACTCAGTCGCTACATTCTGAAGTTCTGTCGTCTTAATACGCAGTTCTGCCTTTTTTAGTGGGAACAAGGAGTAGTACTAGAATAAATCACACTTACAGTAAAAACAGCAATGTATCGCCCTCAATACCATGTAGTCATGCACTTCCAATAATTAAGGACGAAAAGTATTTGATGGGAACTCGACCTTCTTTAAAAGTGATGGATTTAGTGTATGAGTGTTAAGATTTCTAGTCAGGCAGGTAATCTGTTGGTGAGAGTTATTAAAATCTGTTGGGTATTTGAGTTAATACACCACGGATAAGGGGAGGAATTGAAAAGTAGGACATATTTATCTATTTTCTCAGAAGGCATAAAAGGATGCGGGGAAGGTAACTGATCAGTTGTTGTGATCCCCTGTAAGTAGAGCGAGTTCAGATTTGCGAGTTCAGCAAAAATGTGGTGGGTTGTGTTTGTAATGGTGAGGGTCAGAACTGTGAACTGTAGAAAGGTTGTAGGGGTTGAAAGGATGCTGAACAATTGCCAGATTTATTTATCAATAGTCAGCCATCACTTCCGTTGATGCCTGGAGTGTGTATGAGTGCCTTTAAGTCATAATGTAGTTATAGGTCTAGAAATCAAACTGATGTCCCACTTTTTTCAAATGAAGGTTGTTCTCTCTGTATATATGTCCCACTTTTTTCAAATGAAAGTTGTTCTCTCTGTATATAGGTGACTCAACATGTGGCCAGCGTGCAGTGTACCACAGCCTAGGAACAACTGGGATCCCCATTATTAATGTCAACAACAACTGCTCTACTGGATCCACTGCCTTGTTTATGTCCAGGCAGCTCATTTCCGGAGGTAAGGCATTTTTACATACACGGTTTCATATTTATTTTCGGAAATTTGCCTTTCAGATACCTACTCTGTGAAAATAACTAGTCCGTGCTAATTAATCCACAGACGTGACCTATGGTGTTCTAGTTAGTGGACAGAGAAAGATGTGTTAAGTACAATCCATGTATTATTTAATACGCATCGACAAAGTCAATAGGCATGGCCATTTTCAAAGTGGCAGTGCGTCTTCCCTACTTGTTAATGTTGTGTGGCTAGGTAAGTGGGTGAATGTGAGAATAAGTCTCTAGTTGGAGGGATGAGTGCTCACATGAATGGATGAGTGAGTGAGTGAATGAATGTGAGTGCATAACAATGTGCATGCACGTCTGAAAGTTTCAATAATGGGCCCATAGCTAGATGAGTGAATGAAAACTGCCACAAATTGTGTGCTAATTATAGCATCACACCGGAGAAGGGCACGGTCACAAAGTAAAACATTTACTGCTTAACATGGATATATACCGTGCTAAGAAGGAGTCTTTATTTAAGCACCTAAACTAGATGACGTGTTAAAGAAGTTACTGGGATGTAAAGTGTTGTTATTATTTAATGTAATGCAATATTCACACACCCTTCCATAAGCTGAAAGAACTAACAAAATAAATATAGACCAGCGTCTGAGATAAACTTCAGGAACAGCAGTTTTAAATAGCGATTTTGAGGAATGCATATAGCAAACAGGTTAACTCACTGAAACTGAAAACACCGGAGATAATAGACTGTGTTCTTTAAGCTTCTGTCACATCAGAATTAATCAGAAATAGAAGAGGACCTGTTAATGTTACTAAAATAAGGGCTTGATTGCTTGTTGCAGTTGAGTAAGTAGTGTAGTCAGCATTTCATTATTTAGAAACATGCCTTGTTGGGCTGTTAATGCTACAATTTCATAAAATACCAATGTACCAAAGAATTATATTGAAGAATAGTTATCCCATTTTTCATCAGGGAATCAATCTACACAATAAAGACTTAAAGGTAATATAAGAGTGAAACAGTGAATTAGTGACTTCTGCTTAATGCAGTAGTGTGTAAGTATCTTTAGATATGACAATAGTCAAGACAGTAAGTAGATATCCTGAAATACATAGAGGTCACCTATTAAAATCACTGGTATTGCATGCTTCAAACCACATTTTGTCCTTAGAGTACCAATCAGAGAGTCCTTTAAATCTCCCAATAGTGAGAACTTGACATTTCCACCATCTTGGCTCCCGAGCTGGGGTAAAAAGTATTGGAAATTGAATTACTGTAAAGGGAGCCCTTTCACTCTTCAAGGATGCCTGTTGTCCAACAAGTAGAGCTGAAACCGACTTTGTGCAGATAGGCGGCATGTCAGATTTTCACAAGTGGCAAAATCAGTATAACTAAAATATACCATTTAAAGTCTAACCTCGTCTGGTGCATTTCAGTCATTGGCAGCTGTGTGCATCATGCACCAAAAACTAACTTACCAGTGTAAGAAATTTGGTAACTGGTTTAGAGTGTGTGAAACCCTGCTCAAGCAGCAACCATAGTCCTTGTCAGGGTGAGGCACAAGCAAATCCCAAATTAATCTATGCTGAATCCTCTGGTAGCTCAGCACAGAGTAGTCAGGCTTAACTCCGCGGCAATGTGTAAGGTATTTATGCAGCACTTCAAGCAGTAATAAAGTGAAAACACCACACCAGAAACACATTTTACTGAATACAACAAGACCAAAACTACAAAAATCAAGTCAGTAGAACCATAGATATACAACTTTAAATATTTCAGTGAAAATAGCACCAAGAAGCACAAAGTACCAGCTGTGGGTATCTGGTTGCACCGGACAGGGGCAAAATCATAGGTTCTGGCTGACTGCAATGGAGCATAGGCCAGTTAGGGAAGCTGAACTAGAGTACGTTAAGTGTTGGTTGCGGAGCATTGTGAAGTCCCACGTTGTGGATGTGTTGTGCAGCTGAGGTGATGAGTCTGTTCCGAGGAGCTGCCGAGCTGTGGTGCGGGGTCCTGCATCGTTGTTGAGCATCCTGTCCACGAGGGCTTGTGATGCAAAGTCCTGTGTCGAGGATGCTTTGCGCAATCGAGGCGATGTTTCGGTTCTGAGGAGCTGCAAGGCTGCTACACAAAAACTAGCAGCGTCGTTGAGGCTGCTGTCAATTAGAGATTTGTGTTGCTAGGGCCTGCGTTGGAGAAGCTTTGCACAGCTGCAATTCTGATGCAGGCTGCTAGGCTGATGTGGAGTCCTTGCACTGAGAGAATCCTTGCAGCAGAGGCAGTGTGTTAGTTCTGCCTGGGGCTGCGCCACATAGCATAGGAGCTGCGTTGGTTCTACTGGATCCACAGATACGCTGGGAGAGCACCTTCAAGCCCACTTCCGAGGGCCCAGGACTGGGATGCACCCTTTGGCAGGGTAGGGCCCACAGATGGCTGTACAGGTGCAGTGTTCAAGGTTTTTGGAGCCTTCTGTCCCTGATGTTGTAGTCAGGAGGCCAGCCAAATCGCCCTTGGAGTCACTCTGAGGTCCTGGGCTCAAGAGCTGCAGCTCCAGTCCTTCTTACCCAGCCAAGATGGCAGCAGGAAAGCACAGCAGTCCTTCAGGGCATCAGTCAAGCAGAGTGGCAGTCCTTTCAGCAGCACAGCATTCCTGGCAAAGTCGCCACAGTTCCGGAGTGTACTAAAGAGTTGGTATCTGAGGTCCAGTATTTATACCTGGGCCTTTCTTTGAAGTGGGTGAAGCTTCTGGAGGTTTCCCTTTGAAGTATACAGGCTTCCTGCCTTGGCTATAGACTACAGGAGGTTATACAGCCCTTTGTAGGGAGATTTAAGTGTAAATATGACTGAGCCTGGCTCCATCCTCCCATCAAGCCAGTGATGGCCCATCCAGGCACACCTAAGCCCTCTATTGTGTATAGCTGTCTAGGAGGAATGCACAAAGCCCACCTGTCAGCTACACCCAGCCATGTGTGCAGTCAGGCTGCAGACAGTTATAGCTAAGGCAGGAAAATGCCAACTTTCTAAAAGTGCCATGTTCAAAATTGTAATTTAAAATCTGACTTTATCATAAAAGAGGGGTTTTCATTACAATTCCAAAGACATCAAACATGAACTGATTACCTACTCCCATTTGGAAATTATCACTTATTAAATGTAATAAGGCAACTCCATTGTTATCCTATAGGAGAGGTAGAACTTGCCGTTGTGAAAAACAAAAGTAAGACTTTTTCACTACCAGGCATGTATAGCTTAAAAGTACATATACAACTTTTTCATTATACTGCATCCTGCTCTCTGGACTGCCCAGGACACATAGGGGTGACTTATATGTATTAAAAGGGAAGGTTTGGGTCTGGAAAAAGGTTTATTTTACCAGGGTCACAAGGCAGTTTAAACTGCACACATAGGCTACAATGGCAGTCCTGAAACATTTTAAAGGGCTAATTAAGTGGATGGCACAATCCGTGCTGCAGGCCCAATTGCAAAAATAACAATTGATGGACAAAATGCAGAACAATGTCATACATTCACCCCAGTACAGAGATCTGGGCATAAATCCATTGTTTTTTTGCTCCCCAAGCCATTCCAGTTTGAACCCAGCTTATGCAAATTAGTCTTGACCCTGCGCCCAATGGAAACAGTCCAGCCCGAACTGCCAAGCTAGGTCCTCCCTGGAGTGGAAACCAGCATCCTTGGACCGGTTTTCGAGGTTTCACCCCTCATCAGCCAGGATAGCTTGACTCCAGTGGCATGGACAGCACGGAAACCACGTCGGGGCATACAAACCCACTCGGGTTGACAAATGCAAAAAGAACAATTGATAGACAGAATGTAGCATAGTAGCATTTAAACTATAGACCTTGGGCACAGGGAACATCGCTTTACTAGGGACCTACAAGTAAATTAAATATGCCAATTGGCTATTAGCCAATTTTACAATTTTTTAAGGCGAGAGCACATGTACTTTAGCACTGGTTAGCAGTGGTAAAGTGTGTAGAGTCCTAAAGCCAGCAAAAAAGAAGTCGGCGAAACAGGAGGATTGAAGGCAAACGTTAGTAGGAAAACCATGCTAAGGATGCCAGGTCTAAAACATGTCCTCCCCCCACCCTCCCTGGAAGTAGGGGGAACTACCCAGCCACCTGGGAGTTCTCATCACTAAGGCGGATATTTCTGGCATAACCATCAGCATTGCCATAGTCTGTTCCAGGATGATGTTCCACCGTAAAGTCTGTTTCCTGGAGATGGACCACCTCAACAGTTTGGGATTCTCACTCCTCATCCGCTTTAGCCATCTGAGGGGTCTGTGGTCTGTCTAAACCCAGAAGTGAGCACCAAACATGTAAGGTCTCATCTTCTTCAATGCCCAGACCACTGCAGAGGCTTCCCTTTCTATTGCAGTCCACCTTGGTTCCTTGGAAAGTAGTCTCCCACTGATGAAGGCTAGGGGTTGATCTAGGCCCTCAGCATTTTGCTGCAAGAGCACAGCTCTGCACAGTGTATTCTCTGGAGAAGTCCGGGACCTTGAGCATGGGTGCTGTGCACATGGATTTCTTCAGGCTGTCAACCGTGTTCTAGCATACCTCTGTCCAGATCACCTGTCTGGGTTGCTTCTTAGAAGTCCACTCTGTCAAGGAAGCTCACCACTGTCTGGGTCTTGGGGAAGTTCCCAAACTAGAATGATTTGGATCCTGGCTTGGAGGGGCTGCACCTCTCCTCCTCCCACTCAGCGTCCCAAGTAGACTACTGAACCCTGCCCAATCTGGCAGTAACTGGCCTTGATAGTCAGGCCTGCTCTCTGTAGAACCTGAAGACTTCACTGATTTAGCACAAGTAGCCCTTCCTGAGAGAACTGAAGCCCACAATATCATCTACATAGGTGCCACTGAAGTTCTCCAATCCAGCCAGGACCTGGTTGACCAACTTCGGGAAGGTGGCAGGGGCATTCTTTAACCTGAAGGGCATTCCCCGAAACTGTAAGTGTCCTTCTGGGGTAGAGAATGGAGACCAATCTTTGGCCCCGTAGCTCAAGGCAATCTGCCAGTACCCAGACATTACATCAAACATGCTGAGGAACTTGCCAGCCCCCATTTAATGTTTGAGCTCATCAGCTCAGGAGATGGGGTGTGAGACAGTCTTAGTGATAGCATTGAGCCCCTGATAGACCATGCTGAACCTAAGTTCTAGGGTGGTACCTGAAAGAGCAACTTTGGCAACCAACACCACTGGGTCTCAATAAGCCCTAGCTCCAGCATTATGGAGACTTCCTCCTTTATGCAGACTCTCACCTTATCAGATAGCCTGTAGATTTTACTCTTCCCAGACATACTGTCCCCGGTATCAATATCATGGATACACCATGTAGTGAGTCCTGCAGTAAAGGAGAAAAGAGTGGCAAACTGCCCCTGTAACTGGCAGCAGTCCCTGTGTTGCACTAGGGTCAGCGTAGGGAAGAGGCTTATACCCTTCACTGAACCCGTCCTGCTCCTTGGATGAAAGGAGGTCGGTAGAGGTTCATTCTCCTCCTTCACTCTACCGTCCATGACCTGGAGCATGGTTACTTGGGACCGCTCAAGGTTTGAGGCAATTGACATACAAATCCCTTTAAGGGTTCCCTGGAGTCTTAAAGTCCACCAGGTAGAAGATCTCACACTTTCATTCCTTCACCCCATCCCACACACTTTTTGGCCAGGCTGAAACTCGACCAGAGTGGCCTTGTGGTCATACCACCATTTCATAACCTCCAGTCTGGCTTCTATATTTTCTTGGACTTCTTCCAGAAGTACTTGAACTAGATTTGGTGTTCCAGCAGGTAGCTGAACACATCCTGGGGGACTTTCCTGGGAGCTTGCTCCCAACCCTCCTTCACCAGACTGAGTGGTCCTGGAACAGGGTGCCTGTACAGAAGCTCAATAGGGCTGAATCCATTCCCTTTCAGTGGTACCTCCATGTACGCAAACAACAAGCCTGACAAGAGGACATCTAACTTCTGCATGACAGGCCCATGATCATGCCCTTTAGGGTCTTTTTGAACCTCTTAATAACCCCATTAGTTTGGGGATGGTAGAGTGTGAAGAATATGTAGCTTACCCCACACTTTTCCACATGGACTTCTTGTACACAGACATGAAGTTGTTACCGGTCATATACTACCTCCTTGGGGAACTCCACATGGGTTAATCTCCCCATCTGTGCCCTTGCTCCCACGGGTAAAGTTGCAGTCCTCAGAGGTTTAGCTTCTGAGTACCGGGTGGCATCTTCCACCAAGTTCAGGATGAGCCTGTTGCCAAGAGCTGTCTTGATGTCCAGAGGCCCAACAATGTTCATTCTCACCCATTCAGAGGGAGTGCCAATGATAGGGGATGGCTGCAAGGGAGCCTTGCGCTTCCATCCTAACTTGCCTCTGGCCTGAAAGGTAGAGCATGACCTGCAGAATGCATCTGAAGCCATCCTCATCCGGGGCCAATAAAAGAGGGTGACGAGCCTCTCAAAGGTCTTGTCCTGCCCCAGATGACCTTCCAGTGGAACATCATGAGCTAGCTCCAGTTGGAAGGCCATGTAGCACTGGGGGATCACCAATACACAAGTTGCACCAGTCGCAGAAACCTTAAGCTCGCTATACATAGGACCATTCTCCCAATAGATCAGGTGATCACCAGAGGTGTCGCCAGATGTCTGGGCCTCGGCCTGCTGAATTCGGCCCTCAAGAGTAGGGCACTAAATCTGTGTCTTGCAGAACTCCTCCCTAGAGGGACCCCCTTACTTTTTATTTTGACAGGGACCAGGGCCATTCTTCCTGGCTCCAGGTCCCCCTGACTTCTCTGTTGGGCGGCTATGGACCGTGTGGTCGGGCACACACACTTAGGCAACTCTTACATTTCCAGGTGTGACCTGAACTCTTTTTCCTTCCAGATGGTGTGCTCTAGCAGACAATCCATAGGCATGGATGGACTCACTGCTACTGACGAGGACCCTGAGACCTCCCTTCCTCCCCACTCAAAGGGAACCAGTTTCACTGAATAGTGACTCTTATGATTGTCAGCCGCAATAACCTGGTGGAATGCATTAAGAACTACCTGCTCTGAGGTCACCAAATGACATGAGACAGTTGTCATGTTGGCTCCAGTGTCTCTCAGAGCCTCCACCCTCTGCCCATTGATGGGGATCCTCTACCTATATTTCTTAGTATTACTAGACATGTGAGCTCGTTGGACCATCTCTTCATCACCCAAGGGCACATGGTAACCTCTACACTATTCCCCATACATACTATCCTGGGCAATCTCCTCTCTAAGTGCCACAATGGCCAGGCCCGGGCCCTACCCACCAGTGAAGGGCTGTGACCGCTTGGGACACATAGCATCCCTCTTGTAGTGCCCAAACTTTTGGCACTCATGGCACTTGGAGGGCACCTGCCTTGAGTACTTCATCACAAGGAACCACATCTTCTTCCGTTCAGGTGGGATTGGGCGTCCTGACCCTTGCAACTAGTTTGGGATTCTTTTAGAGAACTCCTTGTTTTCATGTGTGTCTCCCTCTCCTTCTTATGTTGGGGACCCCGCCCACCCTTATGGCGATCCCCTTCAGGTACCTTCTTGTGGACCATGGTGCTGAGGCACTGGTACGCCTTTTTTAGCAGGCTCCCTGAGGGTCAGAGCGCTTACTATCAATAAGGTATTGGCGCAGATCTGTAAATACAAAGACTGAACATGTGCTCTCTTGCCATAAAGTTATACAGCCCTTGGTAATCCTCCACTTCATTGTCCTTCACCCCACCATAGAGTGCCTGTCAAAGGGAATCCACACACTCCACCCAGGACTGATGGGTCAGCTTCTGGCTGTCCCTAAACTTCCCGTGCTTTTCAGGGGTGAGGTCCTATTTTCGGACAGGGCTTTCCTTCATGGGAGGATAGCTCATCCAGTCTCCCTTCTGTAAGGCCAGTAGGGGATCCCTCCCCTCACTAGGGATATGCTTCCCCGCCGCCCCCCAATCCTCCCCAGGGTTCTTATGCATCTATAAAGCTACCTCTTAAGCTTCAAACCACTTGTCAATGTCATCCCCCACAACAAAGACAGGCACCAGACCTTTAGGTATATGGGCCCTCATGAGCCAAACACTCCAACGGCTAGTTTCTTTTCCTTCATGGCCAATTTATTTGCTGTGCCTTCCATGACAAGTCTTTTTTCCTCCACTTTAAACTGGGTCATCTGCAGTCTACGCTTCCTCTCCGCCTTCCTATCTGCCAGCTCTTCCGAGGACAGGCCTCGAAGACACACTCTGGCATGGAGTTCCAACTCGGAAGTCAAGTCATCCCACTCTGCTGAATGCTACATCTCAGGACTAGTATCCAGGCTCTGCTCTGGCTCCTCTACATTACCCTCCCCATTCTGGTCCTTTGTTGTGACTGACAATTGGGGGGCCTTCACGCATGTCCTCAGAGTTTTTGGGAGTACTGCCTTCCTGGTGCTCCTTTTGGCGGGCAGCCCCCTCTCCCTGCAAAATCCCTTGTGCTCAGCCACAGTGTAGCTCTAAAGATTGAGGAGCTCAAATACCATCTTTGCAGGTGAAGCCACAAGGACAGACAGTCATGTAGAGTAAGGGTGAATTTGGGGAAAACTAAAAGGCCAATCAAGGAGAATTAGAAAATCGAATTGGTCTCTTCAGGGATAGATACTAACATGGAGTAGGCCTTATAATGTGAGATGGTATTCATAGTGTAGGTTTGCAGTTCTTAATGAAAGTCTGTAGTGCCCACTTTGTGTTGCACATTATTGGCAAAACGTCTCTATCGTAGAGCTTTGCGCTATGTAGGCCTAAAGGGTCTAGCAAGGTACCAATCTAGTGGTACACATGCACCCCGAGTGTAGATTTACAGTCCCTAACATCATATCTAGACCAACCTTTGTCACTTTAAGAATTGTCCTATTTACCTGGCTCAGCTCAACATCATAATTCCAGGCCTTTGACCACCATCCAGGGCTAAGCTAATTAGTCTACTGTCCAGCAAGAGGGTCAAAGGCCTCCGCACACAATAGACCTATTAACAGTGCTTGACCCAGTTCCTGGGAAAGAAAGGGGTGGGGAGAAGATTTGCATTTGTTAATTAGCTTGTTATACTGCCCCTGGGCTTGGAAAACCCAGGCCCACTGAAACGAAGATGGAGTACCAGACCTTTTGAAGTTTTAGTGACAAGGGATCAGACCGCGGTTTCAGCTAGGGGTGGAGCTGTGGCTCTTTAGAAAGCTCTTTGCGGAGGCAACTTGAAGTCGTATATTAGATTGACCCAGAATGCTGTGCAGGAAGGTTGGAACAAGGTTGTAGTGATGAATTGTCACCCGAGGATTAGCCAGGGGTGCCTTGCATCTTGAACTTTCCACCTCCATTTATAAAGCCCTGCACAAGAGAGCGAGGAGAAGACACTGTGCTTGGGACCGAAGGCAGTGAAAGTATGCCCATGTGGTAGGAGAAGCCACCTGATGCCCCTGCAAAGATGGATTTTGACTCTAGCAGACTTCCAGTAATGAGATAGATCTCTTCTGGGACAGTGGCTCTGACCCCCATATACCCCCTGAGGAACAGTTGAGGGAATGGACCTGCTGGGGGACCCTGGATAGTTCCCCCTCAAGCTTCTGTGGACTGGCCTTAAAACAGCTGCTGACACGTGGGCATGGGCAGTGTGGCAGGCTTTGTAGGGGCTCGTGAAGATGCCTCACAAGTAGAAGAGAGCCTCAGGAGTGCAGGTAGAAGACTGGTTTGGTGAAGGGTGCCATAAAACCAAGTCCCCTGCTTAAAGTACCTTTTGCAGGCCAAGAGGTCTGAAAAGAATGTTCCAAGTGGCACGAGCTGGCCACCTGGCCCTGCATTATTTAATGGGTCCACTGTCCCTGTTTGCGCCATGGCTCATCTTTAAGCAGGTGCGCCATGCGCAAACTGGAACAGTGCGCCCTACTACCATCAATGCACTGCCTCCATGGCAGCTACGAACTTGGCGCTACCATGAGCGCAGCTTATTTAGTGAAAGACAGAGCAGCTTATTGCAAGCTGATTCGTGGCTCATAATGTAGACGGCAGGTGCTCGCCCTTTAATGAAGTGACAGATTTCCTTTGTAGACGGGTGCAATGAGTGACTACATCTGCCTGCAGGGGGATGATGGTTGGGGTGCCTCTGGGCCCCTTTTCTCCCTTTCCCCCCCCTATAGAGCTGCCTTCAAGGAGCCCACTGATCAGTGCACCTCCACCAACATGTTTTTTTCTCTGCGCCAGCATCTGTAATAGGGCATGGGCATTGACGTAAAGTTATTCCCTCATTTGCTTGGACCCACACTCCCATGCAAATAAGGGTATGCCATCGCTACTTAGAGCTAGCGCTACATGTGTGCCAGTGCTATCAGTATTACAGAATAGACTTCACAAGCGTCTGTTGCCCCTTCCATATTACCATAGTGCCCCAGGTGCTCACAAAACCAAGAGCAAAATGAGTCCATGAGTGTTGAAATTGGCCCTATGGCCTGACATATGACCTGGTCCCCTTTGGCGACCAGGTAGAGAACAAACCTCTTAGCCCTTCACACCAATAGCTTCAATTTCCTTCAGGAAGGGCTAAGTCCACAGGGTTGCTGTTACCTTCAGCTGTTATTTGCCCAGGAAAGGGACGCGCGTGGGGTGGCCTTCCCAGGCTCACTCTCGGCTTCAGACCCCATCACCTCAGGACCAAAGCCAGAAACAGTAAGGGTCCCGGGCAGACTGGTGCCCTTCCAGCTTCCTTGTGCCGGGAGGGGGGAGGTTGCACCAGTCAGCAGTGACTGCCCGGGTGCTGCATGGGTGGAAAAGAAACCTGCTGGAGTGTGTCGGCAGGCAGGGGAGCCAGCAAGGCAATGCAGGAGTGGCCTTCCCACTCTGCCTTTAAAAACACTAATGCCTTTTTAAATGTGTTTGGAGGCTGCAAGATTGTAGCAGCCCTTGAAGAAGGAAGGCACCCTGTGTCTCCTATGACCTTTCATTGTTTGCAAGCTCTTCCTGAGCCTATGCTTTGGCACATAGGTTTTGGGATAATAAGGACTCCTGTGGTTGGCCCTAGGACTGCAGTAGCAGGCTAACCAGAGTAAAATAAACTCTGGACATGTTATTTAAATCAGTGCATTAGTGACGATTTTGGTGATTAGCATTGCTATATTTGACATTAATATGAATTTTAATGTGTTAGTATCACCCCATTGACATTAGTGGTGGGATTTACTGATGTGGTGACACCTTGGCTAATCCAGTGGGCCTGCCTTATTGATAATGACATCCACTTATATTGTGATGTTGCATCTAGTATAGGTGGAGGGTTTTGTCATTATAGCGTTAAGGACCCAATATGGGGGTGGGGAGGTACCTGATATGAGGCTGTCACCAAGAGAATTCTCTTCTACCTCATTGTGCACATTTGTAATTAGCACTTTTCCTTTTTATGGTTTAACTCTCTTTATTAATTTCTCACATACAACATAAAGAGAAAAAAAACCAAAATCAAATCTCGACTCCTGAGTATAATATAGAACAGACACAAGTGTCGCTACTATTCACATTACCAAGGTAAAGCATGGAGCGAGGTTACCAGAAAAAAACAAATAAGAAATAAAATATTAAAAAATAGCAAAAACAATATCCAAAAAATCCCCTAAACATGTCCACCCTCCGCCCCCGCACCCCTCTCGTCCATCCACTATAAACCACAATAAGGAAAGGGAGTGCCCGAAACCAACATGGATCATCTCCGTCTGGCCGAGCTGCCTGGGAGGGCCTTCTGCGGGATCTGAGTATCTTCCAGACGCAGCAATCTGAGATACCGGGGGCATGTTAGTTCCCTAAATTCAGTCCTGAGGAGAGTGAGGAAGGGACACCAGAGCTCCGGGAATTCAGAGCCCCTGCCTGCAAGAGTGAGAGTAAGCTTCTCCATCCCCAGCACCATCCACAATCTATGCAGCCAACCTAAGCCGGATGGGGGTGAGGGGGAGCGCCAGTGCGCCAGTATGTACTGTGTGGCCGCTCCCAAGGCTATAGCAATCAGGCGCCCCCGTCGGGACTTAAGAGGATACATCAGTAGATTTGGTAAGCCCAACAGTATATAGGCAGGGAAACGTGGGAGCTGTGTGTCCAAATGAGTATCGATGTCATCTAGGATTTGGGCCCAGTACGGCCGAATATGTGTACAACTCCACAATAAGTGCTCTAGCATACCCACCTCCCCACAGCCCCTCCAACAGAGAGCACTCTGGCGGGGGTCAAAACGATGGAGGCGCTCCGGTGTGTAATACCAATAGGTGACTACCTTGGTCATCGTCTCAGTGAGGCCTGCGTGGTGTGCTGAGTGCCGGGCCCTGTAGTATATGTCATCCCACTCCTTGTGGGTGAGAGATCTGCCAATCTCGCGTTCCCAGCATGTCCGGCCCGCGTTATATGTATGTGTGGTAGTAGTGAGGAGATGCTTGTAGAGATCAGAGAAGTTTTTTATCTGACGATCTAGTGATGAGCCATTTCTCGAAAGCGGTGAGGGAGCGCTGGGCGCCAGGCTTCACCTGGGGTTGCAGGGCCCAGTGTCTGAGCTGGAGGTACGGAAGCCTCTCGGTCTCAGGGAGTCCATAGTCCATACGCATTTGCGGGAAGGGGAGAATGCCATGCGTGTCGAACAGATGTCCGAGGCATCTACACGGAGAGGGCCGCCATTGTGCGAAGGCCTTATGTGCCAAACCTGGTTGGAAGTCTGGATTGTTAAAGAGTGGTGTCAGGGGGAGGGAAAGGTCGTCAGAGCATGCGTGACAGCGGTACGGTCCCATGCCTCCAAAGTCGCACCCGTAATATGGGAAGCATATAGATTCGGTGGTCTATGTGCTTTACGTAGGAATGGGATCCCCTGCAGGGTCGTGGCCGCAACCGCTTGGTCTCAGACTCCAAACAACTCCACTCCACAAGGTAACTGAGCTGCGTGGCGTAGAAATAAAGTTGCAGATCTGGGACCCCCACTCCTCCTCGGTCGGGCGGTAATATTGCTATAGCATGCTTAAATCTGGGTTTACGGCCCTGCCAGATAAGCTGCGCCAGATCTGCCTGAGTTTGCTGGATCCAGCCAGCCGGCGGGCGAAGAGGAAGCGTCTGAAAAAGATATAGAATCTGGGGAAGAATGGTCATTTTGGTGGCCGCGATTCTACCTAACCAAGAAAGAGTACGATGCTTCCATTGTCCCAGTTCCCTGCGGATGTGCGCGCGGAGCCGATCATAATTAGCGGTGACTGTGTCTCGGATGGTAGGGCCCAACAGCACTCCCAAATAGGGGACCGTGGAGTCCGCCCACTGTATCGAATGCTCCTCTTGTAGTCTAGCCAGCGTGGGTAAGGGAGATATTAAGCGCCGTCGATTTCCCCATGTTAATCTTAAAACCGGACGCCTGCCCAAAACTATGAAGATCAATGAAGAGCGCTCAAAGCTACTGGACCGGATCGGTGAGAGACAAAAGAATATCGTCTGCGTACAGGCTGATGGTGTGTATATCTCCGCCAAACTTAATGCCCTTTACAAGGGGATGATGCCTGATCCGGTGAGCTAACGGTTCCATATATAACGCAAAGAGGAGGGGGGACAGGGGACAGCCCTGTCTCGTGCCTTTGCTAATGGGGAACCGGGAGGAAGTCTGTCCGTTTACCCGGACTGTGGCCATGGGCAACCGGTAACAGTTCAGAATCCGCGTGCACAGTTTCTCCCCCAGTCCAAACCTCTGCAGTACCTGTTCGAGATATGGCCAGTCCACCCTGTCAAAGGCCTTCTCTGCGTCTATGGCCAATAACATGTATTCTCCGTCCGTGCGCGACGCTTTTTCAATGAGGTGGAGGACTCTCTTGGTATTGTCACTCGTCTGTCTCTGCACTATGAACCCTGCCTGATCCGGCTCCACGAGCTGGGGGATGTATGGACCCAGTCGCGTTGCAAGGATACTCGTATATAGTTTAAGGTCGATATTGAGCAGGGAAATCGGCCTGTACGCACCACATACTGTCGCGTCCTTCCCGGGCTTAGGAATGACCACAACTGAGGCCTCCAACATCTCCGCTGGGATGGCGCCATGAGTCTCCCAGGTCTCTCAACAAGGGAGCCACCTGCGCGCAAAAGGTTTTGTAAAAGGCTGCCGAATAACCATCCGGACCAGGCGATTTGCCTAATTTTAGACGTGAGATTGCCGCTATGACCTCCTCCGTCCCTATATCGCTATCGAGCTGGCGAGCCTGTTCCGGGGTGAGAGCCGGTAACTGCGCAGTATCTAGGTAGGCAGAGCAGAGGGACGGGTCCAAGGAGTCGCCTGCATATAGTCGCATAGAAGTCCCGGAAAGCCTCCGCAATTTCACCATCATCCGACGTAAGGCCGCCCCCCGGACCCCGACGGATGAACCGCACTCCGTTGCTGTCTGGCCACCCGCAACCTGTGGGCCAGAAGACGGCCGCATTTATCGCCGCCAACGTAGAAGGACTGGCGCAGCCGCAGGGCCGCGTATTCGGCTCTGTCCTGGTCCAAGGCCGCCAGCTGCTTTCGCTCCACACACAACCGCCGCCAGGCTCTGGCCGCGCCCGTGCGCTGGTGCATCTGCTCCAGCTCCGCCACCCTCCGGGTGAGCTCTGCCCGTTTGCGGCTGCGTTCCCTGTTGCTGGCCGTCGAGATAGCTATGAAATCTCCTCAGAGGACGGCTTTAAGGGCTGTCCATTGTGTCGCTAGAGACGTGTCCGAATTCGCGTTAAGAGTGAGGTAGTTGGTGATAGCCGTCTTGATTTGCTCGACCGTAGCCGCATGATGGAGCAGCGTGTCGCGTAGTCGCCAGTGCCGCACCGGCTGTTGGACTCGGGGGAGCTGGAAGGTGGCCACCACCGGGGAGTGATCCGAGAGGGACGCAGTGAGGATCTCGGCGCCCGTCGCGAGCGCCTGCAGCGGTAGGGAGCTAAGGAAATAATCAAGTCTGGCATATGTTTTGTGTGCTCCCGAGAAGTGTGTGTATGCTCGGCTGCGGGGGTGAAAGTGGCGCCAGAGGTCAACCAGCCCAAGCTCGTCGAGGCGGGCCCTTCCCGACTGGGAGAGAGCTCCCACCTGGGACGTACGCTGCGCCGATCGATCGCATATATTGTCGAAAACTAAGTTCAGGTCCCCTCCCAGCAACAGACGTCGTTCTGTGTTGGCTGTGGCCTCAGTGAGAGCAGTGTGGAAGAATGTATCCTGACCTTCATTTGGGGCGTAGACCGAACCAACTATGAGGGAGACCCCCGCAACCAGGAACTGATAGGTAAGTAATCGACCCCTTATCTCAGCCTCCTTCTGCAGGACCCTACCCGGAAAGGAACGAGACACCAGAATAGCCACTCCGGCTGTTTTGGTAGGGTTAGAAGAAAAGAGTTGTGTGGGGAAGGCGCGCGATTTCATTCTGTGGTGATCCTTGGGGGTGAGGTGTGTTTCCTGTAAGAGGCAGCTGAGTGTTCCAGGAGGTAAAGGACCGCCCTACGCTTAACCGGATTGTTAAGCCCCCGCACATTAAGGGTCAGGATGTTAAGTGGTTTCTGGGGCACTCACTGTATGAGGGAGAGGCACTCCAAAGCGTAGCGCATAGCGCCTAAGCTGGGATACAACACAGAGACATGTAGGATACCGCGTAGAACCGGAAGGACACCCTGCCATAGAGGGAAGGAGGGTGGACGAGAGGAACAATTCCCAACTCAACCCCAATACCCAAACAAGAACGATAGGGAGGATCCTCCCCAACAACCCAAATAACCAACAACCAACATGCAACAAAAAATATAGTCCGTTCAGTCAGTCAGTGAACAGGGGTCCATCTCGTAGCCTCTGGAGGAGCACTCTCCCCCCCGCCGCCCACCCAGAGCCAGCACAGAAGCTGAACAGGTGTATTCGCCAATGGCGCTCTCTAGCTCTTCGTGGCCGTGTTGTCGCTTCCAGCAAGCACCTCCGTCGCAGCGGTCAGCACCGCCTGCTGACTCAGTACGGTCTCCGAGTGAGCCAGCCTGCGGAAACGCCGCCGTCTAGACTGCCTCTGCCATCCATATGAAGGAAGTGCTGGGCCCGACGCCTCCCCTCCGTTGTCGTCCGCATCTTCTGGCGCCGCCAGGCCCAGCAGCTGGCACGCCTCCATCAGGGAACGCATTTGGTGGAGCCTCCCTTCGTGGCGGAATATGAGGCGAAAGGGGTGCCCCCACGAGTACGTGATCCCCCGTTGTCGGAGGTGCTCCGTGACGGGGCGGAATTGCTGTCGCCTCTGGAGGGTGATCAAGGCCAGGTCCTGATATAGGACAGGGGTATGACCCTGGAAAGAAATGGGATGAAGGGCCCGGGCCTTGGCTAAAACCAGCTCCTTGGTTTTAAAGTCTTGTACACACACCAGGATATCCGCCGGTGGAGCGTTGGGACCCCGGGGTGGACCCACCCTATGAGCTCTGTCCAAGACAATGTCAGCGTCCGGGCCACTCCCCAGTATGTGCCGGAAGAGGGTCGCGGTGAAAGCCAGCAGATCTCTGGTGTCCTCAGTGGTCTTGACCCCCCCTAATCCTGATATTATGTCTTCGGGACCGGTTTTCGAGGTCGTCCAGATGCATTTGGATGTCCATGTTCTGATCCCGCAGTCTAAGGACTTCCTGTTGAAGCAGAGCCGTGTCGTTTACCGCCACGTCACTTTTCTCCTCAAGGGTGGCTACCCGTTCTCCCACTCCATCGACATCCTTGCGTAAGTCCTTGAGTTCAGCCGCAAATTCTGCTTTGACTGACTGAATATCTTCACGTAGGGTGAGGAACAGGGACTCCAAAAACGCCTTCGTGATGGGCTCCTCTCCGGTGCCCGGGGGATGCCCGGGGGGCGCAACGTTAGGCGCCGCGCCGGCCATCGCTGCGGGCGACCGAGGCCGACCGAAAATATCCTTCAAAGGCTTCCCCTTGGGGGGTCGGGTCTTAGACATGCTCCCCTCCCCCGTCGATTCTCCGGGGTCCGCGATCAGAGCCGCTGTCGGGAGAAGTTCGCAAGGGGGGGGTTCCGCCGGTGCACCCCAAAGGCTCCCCAGCCGCGTTCGCAGACCCCCAGCAGCAGGGCCCACCTCAGCCGAGTCCAGCACACAGGCCGGTCGCAGTCTGCGGAATGTGACCCACGACTGTATCCCCAGGTCCGGACCCACTTTAGTCTCCCCGCAGAGAGCCCCCCTCCACTATGAGGGCCGCATCACTCCGCCGCTCGATTTCAGCGGCCGATCCTACGGGCAGTAAGGTGCACAGGAGCACGGGGCGCCCCCGACCGGCGTGTCCCTGGGCGCCGCTCTTTCCCTTCGCCCACCGCTGGCCGCCTCCTATGTCCGAGCCCGGCCGTGTCCCCCTGTCGCTCTACAGGGCCCCCGCGGAGTTCCAATCGCCCGTGGAGCTAAGCATTCGGCGGGGGCAGGCGCTGCACTTCCACTGGCATCCGACGCCACAAGCGTGGCCTCTCAGTCCCTGCCCCCCACTCCTGTGGTGGCCGCTCTCCAGCCCCTGATGCATCCCCCGCGCTGCTGCCCCCGCTCACCAGTGCTCCAATGGGCGCCGCCTCCGCCGCCAGCACCACGTTGCGGGGCCGCTCCCACCGCTCCTCGGGCCCCGGTGTCCTCACCTTCACTTCGGCAGTCGCGCCGACGCTTCGCAGCTCCCAGTGCCTCCTCAGACCCCAAAGCCGTCGCCCCACAACGCCGGGGGAGCTCTTTCCCGGGGGCCGAGGGTCCGCTTCAGTCGGCGCGCTCACCTCCGCTGCAGTCTCGTTCAGTGCACCACTCTGCCATCCAGCGATCCCCGCTGCCACCACAGGCCGGCTGAGTGCACCGCCGCACAGTCCGGCGACCTCCGGGCCGGGCCGAACGCCCCAGGCGCCCGCGCTACTGAGGCCCCCACGGGCAGCCGCCGCCGAGGAGCAGAGCCGCAGCCGCGAGCTCCGATGCCGGCCTCGGTTCAGCCCAGCAGGGCCCACCGCTACGCTGAGGCCTCCCAACACCGGGGAGGCCGGTGCCAGCTCCGCTTAGCGCCGCCGGATCTCTCGCCCTCCGTCCGTCTCAGAGCGCCGGGGGCTCCCCACCGGCCCGGGACTCCCAGCGCGGGGGACCCAGGTCGCAGTGAGCAGTTTGCACGCCTCACGGGCCGCACGGTGCTTCTCCGGGCGAACGGCGGGCAGGAGCAGGAGAAGATGCGTCCTACCGCTCTGCCATCTTGGCCACGCCCCCCACTTTTCCTTTTTAAAGGAAAAAGGACCAACTGAACAATAATGTTGTTGCGTATCAGCAAGCTAGGGTTTCTAGCCCACACTTCCTCCCCAGAGTAGGCCTTGGACTACTCTGCTTTGCTATCCCGAAAGAGTCAACTGTTACCTTGGGGTACTTGGTTCCCAGCAAAAAAAACGGATGACTTAATGCTTGCGAAGGACTCCCATCCTTCACAACTAATAACCCAATTTCGTACAGTAGTCTTCAAGGCTATGGTGCTACTTTCTGTCTGAGACCTTTGCTAAATGCAGTGATGGCAAACCAATAAGGCGACTATCTTCAAAAAGTGTTGCAATAAAGTGAATGTAGTGGCAACAAACACAACAAAAAACTATTGTTCTTTAGTTGTAATAAAAGTATATCTTTTAAAAAGCAATATTAGAAGACTAATCTATTTTTTAGTAAAGACATTCAATTCAATTCAATAACACTTTATTTGGTTACATAGATAACCATAAAAGTACATAAAAACATGATAAAATTATTAAAAACATATAATTATATTATCAATAAAATAATGGACTGGATTCGAAAACATTATTTCATTTCTCAATGTGTTACATCATGATCGATTTCCTACACTTAAAAATATTTTTTAGAAAAGTGGTTACAGAAGCTATCACAAATTCTGTCTAGCTGTTGTAGGGCCATAAATGCTGGGTGGCATTGCCTCATACCAAATGTTTTTAAAACCGGGGTAATCCATAGTTTCCTCTGTACTGAATAACATTTACAAAAGAATACCACATGTATAGTTGATTATCCAGAGGTATCATCGCATGGGCATTTACACAGTTCTTTCGACCAGCCGTTTACATCGGGAAAGCTTATTGATCTGTGCAAAGTGCGCAGACGGAAACGCATCAATAAAAATCTATCATAATCACGTGTTATCAGACCTAGGTACGGCTGCAATTTAAAAGTTGTTAATATGAGGTTACGTGCCTGCACCGTTGTTTTATTCATTTCCTCTCATAACCTCTGTTCGCTCAGAAAACTTCATTCATTTTTAAGGTCTTTCCTTGTTATCCTGTGCATGGAAAGGGGATCGTCATAGAAATCTTGGTAGCCCAGATTATATAAAAATGACTTGACATATAGCAGCCATCTAATTTGTTTCACCCCATCCAAACCCATACAGTCTTTCAAAATCACGCAATTAAACTTCATTTCCTCTATTGTCCATACCCTATGCCACAACAGGACCGGTTGGATCTTTATAATATCTTCCAGATATAACAACCCTAGTTCTGCGTGGCATATGAAAGAGGAGGTACTGTTTGGGACCATCAATAAAAACCTCAAACATATTTTCAGCTACCTGGATAGAGCCGACATCCACATGCCCCCATATACCAGCTCCATACGAAGCGACGGTGACACATTTTGCTTTATAGATGTTTAATAATTCCACCGTCGGGCGTCTGCCTAATTTCCTACTAAAATTAGATAGGGCAGATAGAGTCCTTATAAACAGTAATCTTCTTATTTAACTGCCTCCACCCTTGATCCCGTGCTTTCAAATAAAATTCCAAGGTAGGAAAAATTGTTCTAGGCTTTATACACCCTGACCCGCAATTCATTATAAATGTTTTAAGTTAATAGTTAGGCCCCTCTCCGCCATAAAATTTGCAAAGCTATTTACAACCCTTTGAAGTTCCTGTGATGTACGAGCCATGAAAACCGCATCATCTGCATATAGTAATGCAGGGATGGGTTGTTTACCAACTTCTGGTAAATCCCTGCATTCCTGTACTAGAACCCTATCTAAACTATTTATATACAATGTAAAAAGAAAGGGTGCAAGAATGTAGCCTTGTCTCACACCACGCCTCACTTTAAAGTGTCTAGTGCATTACCCCCCCGCTCCAAAACGAACCCGCGCCTTTGCCCCTTGATATTGCTGCCTTATTATTATATAATCTGTTTATTGGCATTTATCAAGGTTTACAGCACACATTAAAGCCAGGACAACTGAAAGCAATAACAATGTCAATTACATTAACCCAAGCAGAGATACATGAAGTATCGAAAGGCAGGCATATGTCCAACTCTCGTACCAGTCGGCATGGCATCTCAGTTACAAGGAACCAAGTAGTCCCTGTCCAACTCCTGCCGCCGAGAAACCTTCCTCCCATAGGGCCCTGGCTACATTCCGGCTGCCTTTCCCAGATGCCTGTCCATAAACAGTGAATGAATCAAGACATAATGGGGTAGAACATCAAATACCCAAGCAAAACAACAACAGCCCCAGCAACATCTGACATATGTTCCAGCGTCATTTAACTCAGTCCCCAATCCCATCCCCCCCGTCTCGCTGCCCCTTGTATGACCATTCAGTCAGCAATGTCATATTTGTTGTGTGCCCCCACTCATGTGGCTATTCCCTTGCCGCCATTCTGTCTGCCTCATCCCCGGGCCGCTCACTTTTCCAGCCCCTCTGGGGAGCGCTCATCCCGCTCCCGTGACCGAGCCGTGTACTCTCCCCGTCTAGTCTCACCATGGCTTGCAATAGTGCCTCCCACTGATGTGCTATGGGCGTCTTCTTGAGGCCCAGTGTCTCCTCCCTTGAAAGTGCCGCACCCTCCGCCTTGGCCCACACTAGGAACGACCCCCGCCATGCGCGCGCGCGTGAGGTGGGTCGGCTGCTTTTCATCGCTTAGTGAGCTTGATATAGCTGCCTTAGATAAGAAATCAAAACCACTTTCACACCCATCTCCTCTAAAACCATCCATAGTTTGTTATGCATTACACAGTCAAACGCCGATGATAGATCGACGAATGCCATGTATAAGGGTCCTTTTTTAGCTTTAATGTACTTGTTCATTAAAATATTAAGATGAAGGCCCTGCTCAATTGTACCTAGCTTCTTACGAAAACCATATTGCAGGTCACTTATCACTGCCTGTTCCTCCGCCCAGTCTTGTAATCTGTTCAGTATTACTCGACCCACAATTTTCACGGTAGAATCCAGCAGGGATATTGGCCGATAACAAACCGGATCAGCCCTGTCACCTTTTTTAAAAATAGGTACCAAGATGGATTCATACCATGTAGATAAAAAACCAGCGGAGCCACAAGCGTTAAAAACTTGTGTCAGCAATGGGCCCCATAATTCTATATTAGCTTTGAAGATATCAACAGGGACGCCATCCGGGCCAGCGGCCTTTCCTCCCAGACTTTTAACAATAGCCAGATTTACCTCCCTGAGGTCAAAATGCAGTTGTGCCCCTTGGACCTCTGGAGGTTTTATTTGCCCAACCTCATTTTCTATAATAATCTGCGGTCCTAAGTGTGGATCATTATACAGAGCATAAAAGTGCTCTACCCACGCCTGCTCAGTTATTGCTGCCTCTATAGTGGCTATATCTCTATCTATCAGAAAAGGGGCATTAACTGCTTTCCAAAAGGCGCTAGAGTCTCTGGTTACAGAGGCTTTGCATAAAGCTATCCATGCCTCCGCTTTTAACACATTTCTTCTCTCTTTTAGGGCACAATTATACTCTTTGCGGGCTTCTCTGATCCTGTCCTTATTTTTATCTTCCATATGCAGGGCATTTTTAAGGTTCCTATAGGCCCTTGTACAGTTAGAATCAAACCACCCTTCTTTCCTCTGGTTTCCCTTCTTATTATTCATTTTACCAGTAAGGGCCTTCTTAATATGGTCTGTAATGGCAGTAAAACCATTAATGATTTCCTTACTTGTGGAGTTCTCATCCAGACAGGCCATAATCTTATCATTACATTTCATTACAACCTTACTCATTACTTCATTTGGATCTATTTTATCCCATCGTAAAACATATCCATTTTGCCTGGAAAGAGAGATATCTCCCAGTAGGGAGTTAGGACTTTTAGCTCTCATTACCTCTTTTCTAAATAATGGAATACCCAGGCTCTGAGAAAAATGATCGCTTATAGCGATCTTATGAGTACGAAAGTTAGTAATTCTTGAGCAGTGCCTGTTTGAGACCAGAATAAAATCTATTGTGGAGAAAATTCCACTGCCATTAAAAGTAGGACCAAAGATAACAGGAGGAGAACATAGAATATTAGCAAAACCTAAATCAAGTTGGAACACTATATCATTTAAGCTTTCACCATACCTGTAGTGGGGAAAATGGGGTAGGGTCGTCTCCATATCATATGTTATACTGCAGTTCCCGGTTTCTGAATGTTGACATAGTCCAGAGTTAAAATCCCCTCCCCAAACTACCAGTAAATCCTTACGTACAGATTCCTGTACCTTTTGAAGATGACAATATATGGCTTTGATAATCCTCTCTATTTGATCATGGGAAGCGTTATTATAGTAATTCACTAATATCACTGTACAGGTTTTATCCACAGGTAAACTAATGATATGATAAAAAGAATCCTCAGCTACCATAGTAATATTACCGAAATTTACCAGGTTCGAAACATAAGTACATAAACCCCCTTTGGCTCTTGCATGCGGTGAAGCTATTGCTGGTGTGTGTAGGGTTTTATAGCCATTTATATGTATAGGCTCCACTACCCATGTTTCCTGTAAACTGATAAGTTCAAACTTCTGCACAAAGTTGTTCCATACCATATTCCTCGCCTTAGATTTTAAATCGGCTACGTTCCAGAACACGAAGTTACAGTTACCAATGCCAATATCATCTTCATGGATATCTAAGCTATCCCCACTGTTGGATATCAAATGACTATCCTCCTGCGTAAGGCATAGTATTGGGGCAGCCACACTCATAGGTAGAGAGGGAATGTGTGTTTTGTCGTAAGTGGTTGAAGAGACCATTTCACCAGAAGTATGCACCGGGATTGAATTGGGTATGTCACAATGCCCTGCGTAGTCATGTAAGCGAAATATACCCTTTCCCCCAGTAGTATTTTCATCCCTGTGGGTCCTACATTTATTATTCCCACTGCATATATAAAGGGCTACTATACCTATACTTTTTTCATACTTGCTGCTCCTACGGTTAGATTTATCTATACTAGTACCAGGTCCCTTCAGTCAGTCCACTTCTTCCAGATTTGCTAATGCATTAAAGCGATTATATGTAGGTACGCCAACTCTTAAGTTCTGTGTTACCAATGGGGCTTCCCTACTTTGGCTGCTATATCCATAATAGCTGGGTTTATAAAAAAAATCCTAACGGGACAATATTTTTTTTAAACCGTTTATTACAAAACTCAAAAAATATACAAAGATGGGCCTACAACCTTCCGGCCGGCCGCTAGTAAACAAAAGGAGCATATGATACACAATGTAGAGCGCGCTTTGCGGCTAAGGAAGATGCACAGGAGTTAGCAGCGTTGATAGCCACACCATCCGGACCCCACTGTACGGTTTCATTTTAAACTGAAATAACAACCAGAAAAAACAAAAAACCACAAGGCAATCTACAATCAGAAATAGCAGCATGTGCTCCCCTGAGAGGGGGACCCTACCAATCCATAGGAGTAGCAAGAAGGGGAAGAGATCAGGATTAGGGCTGGGTAAAACTCAATGCCCGGAACAGGGAAGATGGGTCGGCTACGGGGATGGGGCAGGTGACGGATCGGGCAATAACGGTGGACTACAGATTCCCCCGCGGTAGGCGTTCCAGGGGCCCCAGACTTTCACCCATGTCCCAGGCTTACCTCTCGCAACATACACCACCTTTTCCCGAAACATGCACCAATCCATATGTTCCTTCCAGGCCGAGACAGTCGGGGACCTCTGAGATCCCCACAGTTGAGCAATATCACGCTTGGCCACCATATATCCCAGAGTCACCCACCACGTCTGTGGCGCCGAGTAGTCGGTAGGTTCCCACACATTCAACAGGCATCTCCTCGCTTCGGGTAGCAGCACAACATGCGTAACCACACGCAGGACCTCATGCACACCACGCCAGAATCGCTCCACCTCCGGGCATTCCCACAATATATGCAGAAAGGTCCCCAAAGCGCCACACCCACGCTTACACAACCCGTCCACAGCATAGCCCATACGCAGAAGCCTCGGCCCCGTCATGTAGACTCTGTGGAGTATCTTGAGCTGGACGAAGCGAAGGCGGGCCGGTATGGCCACCTCTTTCGGGGAGGCCACCGCAAGGGTCCAGTCCTCGTCGTCCAGCTCCAGTCCATCGGCAACCCAAGCCTCACGAAGGGCAGTCAGCAATCCCGTGCGGTCATTGATCAGTTTTTTGTAGATCAGTGAGATCGTGCTGTCCGGAACGTGTCCATCCAGCACTCTATCCTCAAGGGGGGAACACTCCGGGATGGATGCCACGTCCGGGAAGACGGAGCCCAGTGCATGACGGATCTGCAAATACCGAAAGTACTCCCTGCCATGCAAGTGGAATTCCGTCTGCAGCACCTCGAACGTTTTAAATCCTCCCCTCGTCCAGAGATCCCCCACCTTGCTAATGCCTATCATGTCCCACTTCTCGAAGCCCTTCGAGGTCCACAGGGAGCCCAACTGCTCGGACGCGTATAGTGGTGACGCCCGGGTCAGACGATCCTTCCACCCCATCGCCACATTAGCCGCGTGCCACACTCGCACCATGACACGCGTGGGGCCAGTCAGCCGAGCGTCGGGCGTGCTGGAGTAGAGCGCTCGATTATAGTCCCCACCCGGGAGTAGCATCTTATCCATTTCGAATGCCGGGTTTAAAGCGGGCCCATACAGGCCGTGATTAATCGCAGCCAGCTGGGAGGCCCAATAATATCGTTTGATATCCGGGAGGGCAATCCCGCCGTCATACCATGGGAGCGTCAGCTTCGCCAGGGCGATACGCGGCCTCCCGTCCCAGAACAGGCGGCGCTGCAAACTCTCCACCTCACGGAAGTAGCGCGCTGGGACGGGGTCCATAGTATTCTGCAAAGCGTAGAGGAAGCGCGGCAGAGACATCATCTTAAACAATGCCGCCCGGCCAAGCGGCGAGAGCGGCAAGCGCCGCCAGCGCGTGACATCTTCCTTCAGGCGCTGGAGGGGGGGAAGCAAGTTCCGATCATACCGGGCCTCCGGGTCCAGAGTAATGAAGACACCCAGGTTAACGGGACAATATTGATATGTTGTACAGAGATCAAACTATTTCCAGCCCTGTTCAGGATCACGTCAATTAATTGCTGGGTTTTAAAGTTTAATATGACACAATCGCCAGCCAAATCCTTATTCCCCCTCCCTACCCACCTCACCCTTCTAGCCATTTTAAACTCTTGAAAGAGTCTATCAGTTAGCCCTATCCTGTTCCCTAGCCAGGATAACGATTTGTTTCTCAGGCTCTCGCAGGTTTCAGTCATCCCCTGTTGCAGTCTGGGGACATTGGCTAGTACTACTGTGTACGGGGTTGACGCTGGGGGTAGGTCTATGTATGTGGTCGGATTCTCACATAACGGGTCGGCCATAGATCTCATTTCTTTCATCACCAGAGACCCCTTCTCTTGATTAATTACAATCCCACTCTGAGCAGTTGGCTTGTGATGAGTCCTAATAACACTTTTACAGACTAACGGATGTTCACTCGAGGTAAGAGTATCTGACTGGATACAGGGGTTAGTGTTTACTCTACTGGTGTTCTGGACGTCATTAGAATCAAGTAAAAACTCACATTTATTATGATATTTCAACAGTACTTTTTTCATTGCCCCGCTCTTCCAATTAAATTATTTAGAGATTTCCTTAGAAAGCCATCTAGGGCATCAAATTTATTTTTCAATTCTAATACTTCGTTCTGCATTCGAGAATCATAGCTGGCTAACGCCTTCTTCCCCCCGTTTTGTTTATTCATTGCAGAAACCTTACCCTTTTTGGTGCCCTTTTTGTGTTGTACATGCAGTTGCCATACTCTTTGTACAAGTTTCCTTACTCAGTTTAGGTGCAATGTCAGGATTTCTAGGGCGCTTTGAGGGTGGTTGAGGATCACTCTCAGGGTCACTATCAGTAGTGTGATCAGAAACATTCACTACGCAACCATTATTTTTATCTATTCCGTTGTGCTTTCCAGCCAGTGGGTGAATTGACCCTTTGTCATTAGCCGATAGAGTAAGACCCTCAGCAGTGCCATTTTTATCTGGTTTCATTGCCTCTTCTACCGTTAAAATTTGTTTTTCTATCGCGCCCATGGCACCTGTCAAATAATTCAATAATGGCAAACAGGGCCCTCCCCCCTCTTTTACTCTGTTTCTTCTTATGTGCAGTAGTAGATGTTTTCCTCTTCCACATGATAACTCAGGTTCGTGTTCCCTTTGGGGTATCTGTAAATGAATATGATTCAGTAAAAGCCCCTTATTTGCAGATTACTATGATCAATCACAATGTCTCACAAATGGCACTGAGCAATGTCTCTGAAATGTCCGCGTGTCTGTTAATAAACCCTAGACCTGTGATATAGTCCTTCCAGTAAGTCAAATTCTAGCAATGCCCTTACACTTTTTATGGGTGTAAATAGGGACACAGTACCTTCGTGCAAGCAGGTTGGCCCCGGCTTAGCCTGGGTGCGGCCCGCGCGTGTTCCGCGTTGCGGTGAAAATCGGCGCTTTTTCAGCGCGCCGCGATTGGCACACTCCTCCCTCCTGAGAAGCAAGGAATCCTGGGACTTGGTGCCCCCAACAGCAGCATTGGACCTCTGGGCAGCAGGAAGGTATAGCGCGTAAAGACATTATTTTGTGCTAAAAGGTATGAGCATAACTGACATAATGCTCACTTTTTCATATGTCATAGGATACAATTAAGGAAGAGGCCGTTAAGAAAGCCTTGCATGGCGTCACTTACAGCCCGTTTGAATGTGCAGACAAGAAGCAGCAAGCATCAGAGTATTGCTGCCTACATTCTGCCCGAAGGACACGCACAGCACTGAAAACAACATTGCTTTATGGGTCCCCAATATCACAGTGTCTTGGTCTTGCAACCCTAAGGTGGCCATCTTTGACTGCGCAATTTGATGTTTGACTACATTTTCTGTTACTGTGCCGCTTGGTACTCCCAAGGCACAGAACACAACAAAGCATGTTTTAAAAAATAAAAAATGACAGTGCTTTCTCACCATTGCACGCGCTGCCACAACACCACATCATTTGAGAACCAGTGTGGGATGCACTGTAGCAGTGGGCAGTATGGATCCTTTTGCATCTTGGTGTTTGCCTTTGACAGTGCGGAATGAAACAGTAACTGGGCAAAATGCTGCCACTCACTCATAAATGACTGCAGTGGGCAGACCCCATGCTAAATTCTGTATGGTGTGGTGGGTGGAAGCAAATGTGAATAACAGACCAATGGATGAATAGGGCTGACAGAAGGCCCATATATTTAAGTCTGTAAATACGCAAGTATTGTTTTAAAGATTTATTTTGAGAGACAACATTTCTTAGCTAACACCAGAACTGAAAAGGAATGAAGGAAGTTAGACAAAAGAAATGGGATCGCTTACCAATCACATAGGATTAACATGTTGGAGCATTCTTCTCTCAGTACATTGCATTGCTTTTAGATCTGCTCCGCGTTTACTAAAGCGAACCACCCAGATGCAAAGAGATGACATATACATCAGAAGGGGCTGTCCAACCTGAATGGCTAAATATGTAAAGTGTGTAATAAACAACCTCAGGTGTGTTTCTGCTGAGTTGGATTTCATTATCAAAGTAAAGTACAAGTCTCTAGCTTTCAATTGATCCACATCTTAAGACACTTCTTCCACAAAGGATGACGAAACTAAGTACTGAAAATGTGATGCAAATGATTAAGCCTTGTCTCTAAACAACTGGGAATGCATCTCAAAATATTATCTTGTCTGCTATTAAAAGAGGACTGACTTTCGGGGCGTGGCTTGCGCGCCGCTGCGAGATGGCGGCTTGTGCTTGAGCTCTGCGCTAGAGGAGGAGCTGACGGAGGTTTCGCGATCGCCTCAGATTGCCCCGGTTCTTTCGGAAGTTGGCCGCATGGATATGAAGCTGTCAGGAATGTCATGAGGGTGGTTTTTTGAGCTTTGAGACTGCCGGTGACTACTTTGTGAGCGTTTTTAGGCGGCGCTTGGTGATTTCGCGAGCGGCCGCCATTTTGTTTTCTTTTTCCTCTCAAGAAACAGAGCTGCTCTTTCTCCTCAGCATGACGCCGACATGGCTATGGACTCGTCAGGAATAAGGATGGACAAGAGCTGGTGACGTTGCTCAGATTTCCTACATTTATATTGTTTTTTTTCTTATCTCCTCCTGCTGCTTTTGCTGCATAATAATGACCATGCTGTTTGGTTTCCTGCTGCCATACTTCTAGTCAGAGCACTGCCTTTGCCCTCTTTTGAGGTTTTTTTTTTATTGAGGCTTTCCTACTTCATGATTGCTTTTTGTTGTTGGAAGGTGCCTTTTTGATTCTACAGGACATGATATTTGTGTGAGGTGGACCCCTTCCCGGTCCTTGGTGGCCGCCAATATTATTGTCCTCTTAATGAGAGCGCGCTTTCCACTTTTGCTCGTTTACTTTGGACATATTGGGCCTACCTGATACATCTACCACTCTCCTTTCTTATATTGTCTGGAGGGGTGTTTTTTCTTTCGTTCTTGTTGAGGTGGTGTGCTCTATGGCCGCGAATATGGGTCCGTCACCAAATGCTAAGGACGCAAAAGACTCTAAAACGTCGCTTAAGAGATCCAAACAGGTATCCCCTATACCTGAATCTGCGCAAAAGGACCCTAGTGTCACTCTTGAGTCTATTCTGACACGCCTTAATGAGGTTTATGAAATTGCGCAATCTACCAAGACTAATACAGATTTACTGCAAGTGGAGATGTTGGCCATCAGGAATGATTTCAAGGCCCTTTCTCTTCGTGTCTCGGACACAGAAACACGTATTAGTGGCGCAGAGGATTCCATGCAAAAGCAGTCTCGATCTCTCTCACAGTTAGAGCGCTCAATGGCAGCATTGCGGAAAGACCTTACTGAGCAAGAAGATCGTAACCGCAGGTCTAATCTGCGCATTTTTGGTCTTCCGGAGGATGTTGAGAAAAATGCGTCTTCATTGATTGATTTCCTCTATCAATGGATTCCTTCCACACTGCAAATTTCATTCCAAAGAGACTTTGAGTTGGAACGGGCACATCGGGTTCCCTCATTTCGCTCTAAATCAGCCACGCAACCGAGAGCGATAATTTTTAAACCACTGCGCCATCAACATACGGAGCAAATTCTGGCTCACATGCGGAAGGTTCGTGTTATCTCCTGGAATGGCCATCGCATTTCAATTTCTCAAGACTTTGCCAGGGACACGGTCATTAGGAGAAAGGGCTTTCTTAACCTTCGGAAGCGTTTAGCTGACATGAATATTCCCTTCTCTTTTGCCGGCCCTTCAAAATTCCGCATTACTTTTAAAGGTAGCTCCAGAATCTTCGATGAACCTGCTGATTTGGCCTCATTTCTGGATAATCAGTTGGAGTCACACATGGAACTCCAAATGGAGGCCTCGCCTATTCCTGGCTCCTCTGGCACCTGATATGATTATGTTTACTGCAATCTTTTTGTCTTTGTCAGGTCTATTAGGTTCTCTCTTTCTTAGATCTGCGTGGTGGTCTTAATGTCCAATGTTCTGGACGTGCTGTTTTCGTCTTATGGTCTGCCCTTCCCATCGTTATAGTGTAGTGGTCCTTTATTGTCGTCAGTCCTACTGTATGATTCGTTCAGTATTTCGTGGTATTGTCTCTTGATGGTTTTTATTTCACTTATGTACACTCGTCGTTCGTATTACTCTTTTTCTCCCTAAGTTGTCCGTATATTTTGGTCCGGGTCTGTTTCTTCGCCAGTTTAGGGCTTCTTAATTGTCTTCAATCTTGCATGTGTGTTTTGGTTTCTCTCTTTTTTCGTTTGTTGGTATTTTTTGTCTGGTCATTGTCTTCGATTGTCTCGTATATCTGGAGTATGCTATTGTTTATTAGTGTTTTGGTATATTGATTGGTTATGTATTAATTCATGGTATGCTTTTTAGATAATTATTAATTGCTGTTATTAAAGACAATTTCTCTTTCTGCATTGTTAATGCTTATATTGTTTTTACTATTATAACATGGATTGTTTTGTTTAAGTATTATTATTACTTGTCTTCTTCGACTAGATCAGTTTTCTATCGTTGCATTCTGTTTGGTGGGATGTTGCTTCCTTACTTTCATGCTCATATATTTACGATATTCTCGCCTTTTTTAGTTACATTCAATTTAACGGACCCTATATTGCTGTGATTAGATATTTATAATGCTTATTTATAAAGTTTACATATCTATATATACTTTCATTTCTCCTATCTGTCTGTACTAGGGCTTCTTTGGCTGCTATATTTATCTTCTCTATATTCTGTTCTCTATTATGTTTCACTTTTCTCTTTTTACTTCTTTTTTATTCATGAATGTACCTTATAGTATTTTTCAGATTGGGTTTCTTTCTTTTTCTTTTCTTTTGTATTTGATTCATGGTATACTCTTTAGATAATTATTAATGTTGAGGTTTGGGATAAGTTTTTTTTTTTTTTCTGTATAGTTAATAGCTATGTATTTCCTCCTATTATAACAGTGTTTGCTTTGTTTAACTATTGTTATTAATTGTCTTCTTCGACTAGTTCGGATTTCTATCGTTGCATTGTGTCTGTTGGGCTGATGCTTCTTTATTTTCATGCTCATATATTTATGATATGCTCGCCTCTTGTAGTTACATTAAGTGCAACGGATTTTATGTATCTGTGATCAGTTATTCATAAGATTATTTATACAGTTTACATATTTCTATATAATTTCATTTCTCCTACCTGTCTGCAATAGGGCTTCTTTGACTGCTATTTTTCTCTTTACTACATTCCGTCTTTTACTATATTTCACTTTTCTCTTTCGCTTCATTTTCTTCTTCGTACGTTTACATATAGTATTCTCTGTAAGTTGTTTTTCTCTCTAGTTATTTTCTTTTGCTCCTGGTAGTGCCTACTTTGGCTTGGCTATACCTATAGTATCGTTAATTTTTGACTCCTTTTTTCATTAGCGCGTATTTAATTGAATTCTTTAGATTACTGTTTTTAATTCCTGTTCATATCCTTTAGGTGGTTCTTCTTTTTAACTACACATATCCCGCTTTATATTGGTCTGGGGCTATATGTATACTGATGTGTTCTTCTCCTCCTGTTGGGTTCCTTGCTCTTTTACCATGTTCCCCCTGGTATGAACTTGGTCTTATTCAGACCTTCCTTTTTGGCTCCTATCTCTCTTTCTCTGGCTATTCTCTTGCTTTCTTTTTTCTCCTATCTCTCCTTTTCTTTTCGGATTTCCTCCTTGGATTCTCCTTGTTTTGTATTGATGTCTGGTGTCTGGTGGTATGTCTTTTTGGAAGTGGTACTTCATATATCATTTATGCAATATCATTTTTTCCTGTTGTTAGTTCTATGCCTGGTTTGAATATACTCTCCCTTAATGTTAAAGGACTAAATCACCCAGTTAAGAGGTCAAAGATTTTAGACTACTGCAAATCTCTTTCCTCAGATTTGGTCCTTTTCCAAGAGACAAAGGTTTCTGTTAAGGAGGCGTCATTCTTGAAGAAAGATTGGGTTTCTGATGTTGCGTGTTCAGATGCTTGTGGTAAACGTAATGGGGTGATTACTTTAGTTTCTAAACACTCTGGATTATCTATTGTTTCCTCTGAGCAGGATACAGAGGGACGTTGGTTACTATCTAAGATATCCGATGGTAATGCTGTTTTTTTTGTCATGAATATTTATGCCCCTAACAAGGATGATCCGTCTTTTTGGAAAGCAATCACCAAAAAGCTAAATGACACTCCTCATTCTGGCAATCTTATTGTAGGGGGGGACTTTAATTTACCAATGGACCCTATTTTGGATAGGAATTCTGCCTTTACTTTTCTTCCCCCTCAGGCACATAAACACATGATTAATATGTGTTCTCTGACCCAGCTCCAAGACGTGTGGCGTCTTCATAATCCCACTGGTAGTGACTTTTCCTTTTTTTCTTCCCCTCATTCGTCTTTTTCACGTATTGATTATCTCTTGGTTCACTCCTCTCTTGTTCCATCTTTCTCTTCTCCGCTTATCCATCCTATCTTAGTTTCAGACCATGCCGCGGTGACGTTCACGCTTTTGTCTTTTGCCCCTAGAACGCAGTCTCGCTCGTGGAGACTAAATACAGAAATTTTACATGATGAGTCCCTGATTCGGGAGTTTTCCAATGATATTGAGACGTTTTTCCTTGAGAATGTTGGATCGGTTAGCTCCCCTGTGGTTCTTTGGGATTCTTTTAAATGCACTTTCCGTGGTCAGGTTATTCAATGTATGTCAAGGAGGAATGCTGCCATTAAAAAGGAACTCACGGATTTAGCTGATGAGATTAAACGTCAGGAATCTCTTTTTCGCAATTCCAAGGATAAGTCATGTTTACAATCTATTAAAAATCTAAAATACACGTACAACACCATTGTTACTAAGAGAGCTCATATTGGCCTCCAGGCTCAAAAATCGAAGAGGTTGTTGTTAAAAAATCGTGCGGGTAAGATTCTTGCAGCTACATTAAAGTTCCAGGAATCTTCTTATAAATCTTCCCAAATATCTTCTATTACTGACCATCTGGGTACGAGAAAATTTCAGACTGAAGAAATTCTTGAGGTCTTTCGCGATTTCTATAATAATTTATATACCCCCTCTACTCAGGCTTCTTTTGAACAGTGTCAGGAATTCTTGAAGACGGTTCCTTTGAAAGTTGTATCGGAGGAAGATAATAATTCTTTGAATTGCCCGATTACCTCTGATGAGATCATTTCCGCGATTAAAGCTACTCGTTCCGGGAAGGCTCCGGGTCCTGATGGGTATCCTATTTTGTTTTATAAGACCTTTCTCTCCGTGCTCGTTCCGAAACTTCAATTGGTCTTTGATGCTTTTATTAAGGATGGCTCTGTGTCTGGTTCGGCTGCTGATGCTACTATTGTGGTAATCCCCAAAGAGGGGAAAGATCATTCAGATCCCAAAAATTTTCGCCCTATTTCCCTTCTTAACATGGAAGCTAAGATTTTTGCTAAAATTTTAGCTAAACGTTTAGAATCCTTTATTCCTCACTTGGTTCATCCTTCCCAAACAGGTTTTGTGAAGGGTCGTCTTGCCCGTGATAATATTCGTACTTTCTGTCACATTCTCGGTGCCGCCAAGCGGCGGCCTTGGCCCTTGATGCTGAAAAGGCCTTTGATAAGGTTTCTTGGCCTTTTCTACGTGCAGTTTTATGTGCGCATAACTTGGGTGATTCCTTTATCCGTATGGTTATGTCTTTGTATTCCCGTCCTCGAGCTAATATCCGAGTGAATGGAGCCACGTCGTCCTTCTTTAACCTCTGCCAAGGTACTAGACAAGGTTGCCCTTTGTCCCCTCTTTTATTTTTACTGTCCATTGACCCTCTTCTTAGAATGATTGATGTACATCCAGATATCAGGGGTTTTTCTTTTGGATCTCATCAGCTTAAAACAGCCGCTTATGCTGATGACGTTCTCATTTTTTCAGAGGATATTGCACGCGCTATTCCTGCTATTTCTGATACAATTTCTCTGTTCTCAGAGGTTTCAGGTTATACCCTGAACAAAGATAAAACCGAGATGTTTCCCTTAAATGCTTATTGTTTCTCCTCGCATATGGGTTCGGCGGGTTTTAAGTGGTAATCTAAGCATTTAAAATACTTGGGTATTTATTTTTGTTCCACTCTTTATGCTACGGTTACCTATAATGAATCTCAAACTATTCTTAAGGTGCGACATCTTCTGGAAAATTGGTCTCCGAAACATATTTCTTGGTGGGGCCGTCTCCAAACTCTTAAAATGATGATAACACCTATTGTTAATTTTGTTTCCTCTATGCTACCAGTCCAGCTCTCGGCTACCTTCTTTCATGAACTTGATTTAATTACTTCTAAATTCTTATGGAATGATAAAAGGGCTAGAATTGCTTATAAATTTCTGAGGAAATCCTATGATATGGGAGGGTGTAATTTTCCGGATTGGGGGAAATACCAGTCTGCGTTTTTGGCCTCGCAGGGGGCGCTCTGGTTTTCCTCTCCATCTATTCATGTTCCAGCTTGGTTACTTATAGAACAGGAACTGGCTTCTCCTCTTCCGACTGCCTCTTTTTTAACTACAAATACCCTCTCCATTCCATTCTCTAGATCTATTATTCTAGACACTATTGCTGCGGTTCGCAAGGTTGATAAGAGAATGGCAGTTCCGATACATAAAACTAGATGGTCGTCTATTTGGAGGAATTCCATAATTAAACTTACTATTGATCCAGAATTGATGTCATATTGGTCGGGGAAAGGCATCTCACTTGTTAGCATTTATATGACTCCAATAATGACCCTCTCCCTTTCTCTACCCTGGCACAAAATTTTTCCTTATCTAATCTAGATTTTTATACTTTTCTTAAGATAAAGGTGGCGCTTGCTAAAGTACAACTTCATCCTTCTTCCCCTGCGATTACGCTTTTTCAATTATGGTTTAAGTCTGGTCATGTGGCATCTAGGATTTATACATTTTTGTCGTCTTCGACAATTTCTTCTCAAACTTCCACACAGCAAAAATGGCTCCATCATTTCGAGCATGGTGTTACCGCTCATATTTCTTCAGACACTTGGCGGGACATTGGTAGGCTCTCTCTTCGCAATAAAATTGCCCCCTCTTTAATGCAGTCTAAGTTTTTCTCTATTAATCTTCTACACTGGACGCCCACTCGTTTATATTCATTACATCTTAAGGAAGATAATTTATGTTGGAGTTGCGGTCTCGCACCTGGCGATTTTCAACATATGTTCTTCGAATGTTCTCTTCTCCAACCCTTTTGGGGTTTGATTCATAAACACCTTATGATTATCTTTAATATTAAGTTTCAACTTTCCTTTCCACTAATCCTCTTAGGCCCGTTGGCGGCCTCGGTTCCATTGCCCTTAGACTCCATGGAGTTACAACTGTTGGATCTTTTACTAACCATTGCAGTCAAAGTAATTCTCATGGAGTGGAAATCTTTTTCTTCTGTCTCTTATCATACTTGGTGGGCATGGGTTTCTTTTCTTCGTAGTGCTCATACTTCAGTTGATCATGCTCATCTTTCTCTGTCTATATCTTCCAGTGTGTGGTTGGCGCTAGATACGTACATGCAATTGGCTTCTGAGGGGCTGGTGGATCAATTTCCTTTTGATTTGTCTAGTTGATGTTGTCTTGAATGTTTGGTGATTCCGTTGGAAACCCTTCTCTTTTCTTGCTCTTTTTCTTGTCTTTCCTCTTTTCTTTCCTGTCCTTTTCTGTTTTCTATCTTTCTTTCTCTCCTCTCTTTTCTCTCATCCCCAATTTAATAGCTGATGATGATACTTTTGATAATTATTTCTCCCGGCTCTTCATTGCTTCTTCCTTAATTCACTTATGATTCTGAGAATTTCAGAAGAATGAATTTTAAGATGTTGTTTTTATTGGATATTATCCTTCTACCTTACTGTGTTTTCTTCTGTTTATCAATTGTATCATTCTTGTTTATATATTATGGTTGTATCCACTCTTTTAAAATAATAAATTCTTTTGAAATAAAAAAAAAGAGGACTAACTTTCTGGAAATCAGTCTGACCTTGTCTGAAACAAATCTTTGCAGCCCACACTGCTAGACCATGCACTTCTTGCAAGAGAGCACCCAAACTGTTACGTCCATGTGAGCATCATCAGTGTGGTGATAGAAGAAAGAAACTCAAAAATATAATTTGAAGAATCTCTGTAGTAAGGCTCCAATTTTTCAAGAGTTTGCAGAAAGATAAGGTTTTGTAATTTTAAAGCGAAACATGAATCACCAGGAGAAAATACACTTCTCCATTAAGGGATCATCTTTACTATTCATAAACATTAGAGAATTTCCAGGTGCTGGATCGCCGAACCCTTTTTCAACTAGGAAAAATAAATCTTTTGAATAGTATGTAGTAGCAACCACACTTTGTACTCTGATTCCGAAATGTTTTGCGCTGTTAAGCATTAGCTCCTCAGGTAAAGTTTTGGTACATATAGTGGCTGGCATGAATATATATTTTGTAGGGACGGGGACCTTAGCATCTCTGGGATGGATTTGATAATGTTTGTTTTTTTAGCTGGTTTAATGTCCAATTTTATTTGCACTAAAACCATTGTCTTTATTTTAAGGATTGGTAGACTGTGCTTTGGCTCTTGGCTTTGAGAAGATGGACAGAGGCTCTCTAGGTGTTAAAGTAAGTATATGATGAAAGAGGGATTTCTTGTTACTATGGGTTGCTTTTATAAAATATCACGACCAATGCCATCACCCATCACTAGCCACCCAAAAAAGTAAAAAGGGAAGATTTTAAATCTTTTCACAGAACTGAACGTTTAAAAAATAAACACACATCTTGATCTGTCAGTGAAAAAAAAAGTCTGTAGTGCTTTTTTTTTTTTAAACCGTTTTTATTGCAGAACAATGTAATGTAATGAGCAGCGTACAGCCATAACATTCCTGCACCGTTATTGCCAGTGCAATATCATACGTGGCTATTTAGGCAGTCGTACACAGCTGGTGAGCCCACATCCCTGAGGCCGGGCAGCGGTGGTAAGGAAATCACTGTATTGAACCATATTGCAATCTGTACATTTGCCGCGAACATAGTAGGGTGTCTGCGTTCCACTTTGAAGTTTCCTCCCCCCTTCTCCCTCCTCCCCCCATCACTTCGCCCATCCCAGTCCCTATCCCCCAACCCCCGCCCTCTCCACCCTCCAGTGCCCACGCCTACGACTGTGAAAAGTCTGTGGTGCTTTGTTATTATTACCATTACTACTTTTTGGTTCTGCTTCTTAATATATACTTTTTGCCAGGGCTGTTTTCTTAAACATGACATTAGATTGCCATGACTTGAGCACCTTATCAAAAAAGGTAATCCTTTCCTATTTAATCATTCTGCATGAAGCTGAGACTTTGAGGAACAGTGCTTCAATGGAGATGCAGGACCGGATCAATCTTGGTCCCCTTTAAGCCATAGCTGCTTGAAATTATTAGTGGTGGCGGCAATGAGAGCGGCTCCTTCCAGTACGTGGACTCCTTGTGACTGTTATGGGTACACCAAGGACCATGACTTGAATGTTGTCCTGTGGCAGTGGTGGAGCCTGTTTATCTTTTTAATAAAGAGATACTAGCTTGCTGCAGTCTCAGTGTATGACAACTGAGCCGCCCTCTTGCATTGTCCTCACAGTACAAGCTATCCTCCATCTTGTCACCTTCCACCCAGCCAAATCTAAAAAAAGGGGCATATGATGTAATCAATCATTGGCAAACAACCTTGTTTTCTCATCCATGTTTCCTAAGTCACCTTCAGAGAAATGGGACTAACACATGATTTCCTAACCTGAATATAAAACTCATTATGATGAAAAACTTGACCTATTGCAGTCCATATTCTGATGCATATCAAACTCGACCCTGATTTTCTTGATTGCTTTTCAAAACTACCTGTGTCAGAAGGTATTTGATTTTGTTTATTCTGTTTATTGCCTGGTAAATTTACTGACATACTTTATTAGCTCCAGCATGATTAGTCTCTTGCAAACCTGCCTCTACTAGTTGTTTTACTTCATCAATACATAGTCTTCTCTGTTTGTAATTCCCTTTTACATTGAAATTTAACTGCATTAACTACTTGATAAACCTGAAAAGAGTCTTTTCCTCAGGTGTAGTTATCTCTAATTTGCCTTCCTCATTTGAACAGCATATTCCTTGCACCAGGTTGTAACTGAGCCATTTGTCTTGTGTACATTTAGTTTTGGGTACGTACAATTGCACATGCACCCCATCTTCCTCATATACAGGAGGAGTCTTTGCCATTCAACCTCACCATCTGACTTCTGTTTGGTTTATGCATGTGCATTTGTTTATGTCCAGATTTTCATTATCCTGCTACTCCTAACTTGAATTCTTTTCAGGTCCTTGTGTTGCAACATGTTGTCATACAGACTAGTTACTGTCACTCTGTCAAAGAGTAAATCACCCACTGTTCTTGTTGCTTGGCAACTCACTTACCCATCACATTATTTTTAAATCGTGACTTTGACCAAAATCCCGAGCTCACTTAAACCTGGTCCTAACTCTCATAATATGCTTTGCCTATTGAATCTCTCTTAAAATGCAGAAAGTAATGTAAACATAGACTTATAAAAGAACATCCTAAAACCTTGATTATTGATCAGTACCATAGTGCACTGAACTGTAGAGAAACAATTTGACTGTCTGGCTCCTGGTACGTAGACAGCTAAACGCCCCTGCCATTCCTGCACTCCTACATGGGCAGGTAATGGTAATGATGCACCCACTGGAGGAATTTAGGGGCGTGGAAGAGCAAAATGGTGTGAAAGGGAAACACTAACTTGAGTTAGCTCTCCCGGCGGATTTGTCACAGGCTGGACAATGGTCCAGGATAGCCTCATCAGTGGAGAAATGGTGAGTAAGATAAGTAGGAAACCACAGGTAAATGCTGCGAAGTACAGACTGGATTGGGACAACATAGTGCAAGATAGACTTAGGCTTACTGTTCTTGGCACCGAAAGTTGCTGTGAAGAGGACCCGGCAAACCTGGATACCAACCCAGGATGCCATCTGGAATGGAGCTGAGGAAGTAAGGGGAAGATAGGATTCCTGAAGGTATCAAGCACAGTGGCAAACGTAGCAATGGAGGGAAGCCAAGGAAAATCCTTAAAGTGGGGAACAGGGAGGGGAAAGTACAACAGATGTGAGGAATGCAGAAAAAGATAAGAACTAGTATGGCTTGGGAAACCGCAACACCTAACCACACATTTACCAGAGGTCTACTCCATGTTCAATTGACTTTTTACACAGGCTGCATCCATTATGCTTGTAAAGTGCACCAATAACAAGAAAGTGAGTGAGCAAGTGGAAACGTCTGTTGAGCCAATTAGTGTTCAAGGCCTTTCAATTTCTATCGTCCATTTCACCAACATTTTCTGCCCCGTCCAGCCCTACATCTGATACCTTTTATGTGCTGAGAGTGGGACATTGACCTTATGTTCTTCACACATCCTATTGGCATAAGCACAATTCTCTCTCACAGCCCAGCTAGTTCACACAGCTGTCGCATTCCTCTCATTGAAACACACAAAAGGTGATGAGAGGATGCTTGCCATTTGTCTAACCACTGGTAATTGCTTGGTGTAGCATCCCAACCCATCATTCTTTAGCTCACCTGCCACCTCAGTTTGGACCCAGACATAAGCAAATCAGCCTTCACCCAGCTCCTTGTGGGAACAGTCCTATCCAAACGTCCAAGCCAGGTCTTCCCTGAACTGGAACCCGAGCAACCCAGTATTGGTTTCGCCCTAGTTATGGAGACATCAGCCAGGTACCGCTTAGTTCCACTGATACAGTGTGCATGGGACTCCTGTCTTGGCATACCCATGCCACTTAGTGCATCAGTCATTGTAAAAGTGAAATACAAACAGAGAACACTGGGAGTTATGTACACAAAAGTAAAACCGCTAGTACAGGCAGGTTTGCAAGAGCCTCTAATCATGCTGGAGCTTAAAGTATGTCGGTACATTTACCAGGCAAGTAGTAGTAAACAAGCTCCAATGCAGAATTAACAAAACCAAATACCATGTGACATATGCAGTTTTGAAAAGCAACCAAGAAAACCAGGTTAGAGTTTGAAATGCAGCAGAATATGGACTGCAATATGCATGAAACACACAAAAGGTGATGGGAGGAATGCTTGCAATTGGTCTAGCCACTGGCAATCGCTCAGGAGAGCATCCCAACCCATTGGTCTTTTACTTTGACCCACCTATAGGGAAATCAGCCTAGGCCCTGCTCCTCATGGAGTTGTTCGGGCTGGACTGTTCCCATGAGGAGCAGGGTCAAGACTGATTTGCATTTGGCTGGTTCCAAAGTGATATGGCATGGTGAGCAAAAGAATGATGGATTGGAGGGGTACCCCCCAGCTGTTGTCAGTGGTGAGACTTATTGCAAGTGGCCTTCCATCACCTTTTGTGTGTTTCATGTACCGCCCTAAGTGGCATGGGTATGCCTAGACATGGGTCCCGTGCTCACTTTGTCACTGGAACCAAGCTGTACCAAGCTGATGTTCCCATAACTAGGGTGAAACCGGTCCTGGGTTGCTTGTGTTCCATTTCAGAGAGAACTTGGCTTGGCACTTCAGGCTGGACTGTTCCCATAAAGAGCAGAGTCAAGACTGATTTGCAAATGGCTGGGATCAAACTGAGGTGGCAAAAAGCCTTCCATCACCTTTTGTGTGTTTCACATTCCTCTCATTAACAACATTTTTCCATCAAACCCTAGTCTAGGTCACGCTCCACTAACCCTAATTCAGGATTACTCAATAACTCCAATACTTTTACTAACACCATTTCTAAGTGCAATTATTGTTCTTCTCCTAGTTTGGTCTAATTTGATTACTTCCATTTTTCTTCTCAGATCTGAGATCCTTCTAATCTTCATCCTAACAGCCACTACTCTCAGCTTCTGTCATATCCATAATCCAATATTTTCCACAGGAAAATGGAATTGTTGTTAGCCCTCAAAGTTAATTGCTTATGTTAAAAATATCTAACTCAGGAAGATCTGAGTTTAAGGGTCTCATGATTTCACCAGAAAATTTCAAACTCAACCCAGTTGGGTGTACTTTTCAACCTGTCGAAATAACAGGCACTTTCTTTCTTACACTCCTTTGTGGAGAAATACATTTCCTACTAGAGGATTATCTATCTGAAGCTTTTGGGATCACATTGATAAAGATGCACTTGTAGAACCAAGTCATTCAAGTCTACATACTTAAAGCTGCCAAAGTCTAATTGGTTGAGACCCTCGACGAGGCCCAGTAGATTCCAGTCCTCATGTGGACTGGCCTGTAAATGTATCTCTGACAGAACAGTGGACCCAAACAATTGCATTTGAACTAACACTACATTAAACACAAATGCATTCAAGTGCCACACTAGACTTTGCCAAAAAGGTCTCTAATCAGTTGACACTCCCATCTTTGCTGTCTGGTCTGAAAATCACCAGGTTTCCCCTCAGCAAGCTGTCTCCATCTACCTTAACCTGTTGCTGTTCTTTCACGGAGTATCCTTTTCTGCATGATCACATTTTTCTGAAACTTGTTTTTACTGGTATTGTAACTCTGTACACTGAGACCCGCTATTCAAGAGCATGTGCCTTGGCCCAAAAATGGTATTGTCAAAATTGGGTTCAGCAATTTGTCCTATTTAACTTTCCTGTAATGTCATTGCTGATGACGTAGAAACTGCACAAGTAGCTTGGAAATTAAATGTCATATATATGCTTCATTGTATATTTACACATCTTAAATATATGACAAAAATACATGGGTGCCAGGAGCACCACTATGCTATGCTTGGGCTGTAGTTTAAAAGCATGGCAGTGACACATGGAAAGGAAAATAGCTTTTTCCATCTAGGAAAAACTATGTTGTATATTAATACGTCACCACAAATATGTGCCTTGTAAGCCATAAGGCTGCATGCCTAATATGTAGAAATGTGGCACCCTACATGTTTGGCAAAGAGTACCCTCATAGAGACTAAATATCTAAAGTAAGTTAGCTAGATTCTCCTTTAACAGGCCTATGTATTCTTGATCTTAATTTCTATGAGGGCCTAGGAAACTACTAGCAAGATGATTCAAAGTTATTTTGCCCTCTAGTTTAAAAATCAAATGTGATAGTGAAAGTTGAGTGTTAACATCAGTGGAATGTGTACTCTATAAAAATTTACTTTTTGCTGCCTGGGCCAAAACTGGCGTAGAAACAGTTTTGCCACTTAGCTCCCCTTTAAATGCTTAATACACATTCCTGGCTACAATTAACAACCCTCTTGGAAAGGCAGGGATGTTTCAACAAATAGCTACCTACCTAACGGTGATTAGCCATCTAGGAGGGGTGTAGGAACTGTTGGCATAACGAAGCATACCTTTTATACTATCACTTTTGAGATGGAGGTGCTAAATTGTGCTAACAGGATCAGCTCTGATTCATTTCTAAGGCCCTTTATACTCTTGAGTCCCAGTAGGAGGAAACAGTTCTTAGCCCTAACAGAAAGAGGGGATCTCATCTAAATATCGGAATGGGACTGGTTTAGAGCGAGCCTGGGACCCTTCTGGTAGAGGAAGGGGTTAGCCAGTTTAAATTTAGGAATTCCGAGAATCTTTACTGTAAAGCAAAGAGAAAGTGCTGCAAAAGGAGATGGGTATAGGGAGTAAAAATAGGCAAGATTGGATAAGAAAAATAGTCAAATCTGTGGCTAGTGCACCTGAAGAGACTGACACCTAGTCACCACCACCACCTCCTCAGAAAATTCTTGAGCCTGCTAAGCCCACATCTGAAGAAGGACTTGCAAGGACTCCTGTCTTCTGCTAGTCCCCATGAATTCCAGGTGGGTGACCTCCTGTTAACCTGCTCAAGTGACACTAAAAACAGAAAGACGTCTTACTCCAGGAAGGCCCAGCTGACCGCTAAGAGAGAACCCTGCAGGAGCCCTGGTTGGAGCAAGAACATGTGTCTAGAAGCTGATCTTAAAGACCTTTGGACAGCAACAGTGGACAGAATGAATTTTCACAGTAGTTGGAGAAAAATATCCTTTTTTCCACCTCCAGAGGGCTAGGAAAATTGCTAAAACTTACAGAGGGTGTATCCAAAGTGGGCAAGAGGGCCAGGCTATCTGGCCTCCTGGAATCCCCCAGCTACAGCTTCCAATCTGGTCCTTCTGGACAATTTTGATGACCAAATTGACCTAGTCCAAAGGTAAAACCTTGGAGTGGGGTGAAGTGACAATCTGTACCAGCTGTAAAGTATCCTAGACTGGAACGAAATCCATCATTGTCAATCAACCAATCAATCAATCAATCAATCAATCAATCAATCAGTCAGGGGAATTGTAAGCGCACTACTCTCCCATGAGGGTCTCAAGCCGCTGGGGGGCTGTGTCCTGCTTGGAGATTTTTATGCCAGAAGCAGCGTCTTCAGCTGGAGCTCCATGATGAGTATCTGTTTTGGAGGGACCCTCGCCAGCTTAAGTATTCGAAACTTGTCCCTATGGAAAATTTTGATTTCCAGAAAGACACCAAGTCAAAAGATAAAAACTTTAACAGGAATGACCTGCTTGGTGTATCTGACGTCCGCTACATCACGGTCCACTTGAACTGACACTATTTTCGGCACTTCTTGCTGTAAAACTTTAAACATTCATATCTGTGGTTCTCCTTATTTGGTTTTATTCATTTTGGTGTTCCTTTCCTTATTAATGCTTTCTATATTTTTCTAAATTGGTGTGGGAATTAGTTTTCTTTTTTTGACTTTAAACTTGTTGTTATTGCTAGAACTTGATACACATTTCTCTATTTAGTGTCTGTTGTTTGTGCCATGGCTACCAGATTCAACCAAAGGAAATGATGGACGGAGTGTTGAACATTGCAAGCACTCACCCCCAGTCAACTGATCTGGGTTTAATCCATCACCATTCTTTAGCCCACTCTGCCACCCAGGTTCAGACATGACCATATGCAAATCAGTCTGACCCTGTGCCTCATGGGAACAGTCCAGCCCGAACTGCCAAGCCATGTCTTCCCTGGACCGGAAACAAGCTACCTAGGACCGGTTTCTGGCATTTCAGCCGTCTTCAGCCAGGCTTGCTTGAATCTAGTGGCAAAGTGAGCAAGGGACTCACGTCTGAGCATACCCTGCCAACTTATGGCAAACAAAGAAAAAACCAAAGGAAATGATGGACGGAGTGTTGAACATTGCAAGCACTCACCCCCAGTCAACTGATCTGGGTTTAATCCATCACCATTCTTTAGCCCACTCTGCCACCCAGGTTCAGACATGGCCATATGCAAATCAGTCTGACCCTGTGCCTCATGGGAACAGTCCAGCCCGAACTGCCAAGCCATGTCTTCCCAGGACCGGAAACAAGCTTCCTAGGACCGGTTTCTGGCATTTCAGCCGTCTTCAGCCAGGCTTGCTTGAATCCAGTGGCAAAGTGAGCAAGGGACTCACGTCTGAGCATACCCTGCCAACTTATGGCGAACAAAGAAAAAACCAAAGGAAATGATGGACGGAGTGTTGAACATTGCAAGCACTCACCCCCAGTCAACTGATCTGGGTTTAATCCATCACCATTCTTTAGCCCACTCTGCCACCCAGGTTCAGACATGGCCATATGCAAATCAGTCTGACCCTGTGCCTCATGGGAACAGTCCAGCCCGAACTGCCAAGCCATGTCTTCCCTGGACCGGAAACAAGCTTCCTAGGACCGGTTTCCGGCATTTCAGCCGTCTTCAGCCAGGCTTGCTTGAATCCAGTGGCAAAGTGAGCAAGGGACTCACGTCTGAGCATACCCTGCCAACTTATGGCGAACAAAGAAAAAACCAAAGGAAATGATGGACGGAGTGTTGAACATTGCAAGCACTCACCCCCAGTCAACTGATCTGATACCAGATTCAGCAGAGTTTCCCTGAGACATTTATTGAGACCTAAGCAGTGTGTGATTATGAGAAGGTGTGTTTATTAAGTTGGTAATCGTCTCCAATCCCCAAATTATTTACCACTTTCTGACCAAATCCAAAAGGACAAAAACCTGGGGGTAGGGAGAAAAGGAACATATCCCTTAATAACCACTTGGCTCTTCTCTCTTCCAGTCTCTCCCTCTTCACTGAAGCCCTAGACACAAATGTTACTACAACTTCCTTTAATCTTACCATGACGGAAGTTATCAATGGTCTTGCCCTGCTCAAGGAGAAAAGGACTAGAAGAAAAATATTTGCCACTTGAAACACCAGTCTCAATGAAGAAAGAAAACCAATGGAATATCTGAATGTTCATGGTGACAAAACCCTAGAAACCTAATCTGGGGTACCTTAGTGCTTCTATAGGATCCTACAAAAAATACGTCTTCGAAGCAAAATAATTTTACAGCAAATCCCACATCAGCATTGGCCCCTAAGCTCTATGAGATTGTCAGAACCGCCTCAAACTCCCTTCTACATTTCTCTTAGAAGAACCAGTAAAGAATGCAAAAAATGTGCCACCTACTTTAACACCAAAATCAAAAATATTGAAGCTTCTCTCCATGTATCCGATAACTCCTTGTCAATTTTTGAGTAGACAATCATCCAGCAGCTGGTCCACTTTTAGAAAGAATTGTCAACTCCAAGTCCTCTTCACTGTCTCCAAACTGAAACCTTTCAGTCAGGTTACCACTACCAGCCAGCTTTGCCAAAGAGATGCAAATACATCCAGTGTCACAGTGGAGTCACTCCATCAACCTTTTACTCTCACAAAGAGATTTTCTTGATTGCTTAAAAGTCTGTTCTCCTGAAGAAATCCTGTGTGGACACGAATGAACTCTAGAACTTTTCGCCCTGTTTCTGGTTTACCATTTCCTGACAAAATATTTTACAGTTGTGTTAAGTCAACGGACTCAATTTGGTAACGAACACAGTGTCCTGGGTGACCTTCAGTCTAGGTTGAGAGCTGGTTGCAGCAGTGAAACCCCCATTCTGCAGAACCCTGATGATGCTTTAAACATTTTGGAAAATGGCCACTCCTGCCCCTAGCCATTACTCAACCTTTCTGCTGCTTTTGACACTATTTGCCATGAGATTCTCATTTGGAACCTTTTGAAGACATATGGGCATCAAAGGCACAGTACTTGAGTGGTTCAGATCCTACTTGGCTAACTACATGCAAATCATCAAGGTTGTTAACTCTCTAGCCATACCATTGCCCTTAACTCATAGAGTTTACTGACTTTCTGTTCTAGCCCCCCACACTTAATAGCCTCTATCTCAATACTGTTGGATGATCTTATCAAATAGTTTTGTGTATAGTCCCTTCTACATCCAGCTGTACTTTAAAGATTCCTCTCCAGAGGGCATATCCTTTCTGGCCTTAATCACTGCCAGCATTAAATCATGGATGTCCTCAAACTCTGTCCTCGTAAACCTGAATTCCTACTTAGTTCACCCATTTTGGCCCTTAAACCATTTCAAAACATAATAGAGCTGTACCATCAATTAAAGCACTAGATCACTTGCCCTCATCTTCGACAGTTGTCTCACTCTTCAAAACCATGTTAACAGTATGGCTGAAATGGCAACTATCTGGGGGCGTGGCCAAGAGGTCCAACACGACGAATGCGTTTTAGCCTGACTCCCGTAGCCCCACAAATATCCCTCATCATCCTGCTAGCATGCCCCTTCCCACATGCTAACTTTGCAGCATTGTTGCCGCCTGGTGCCCAGGAACACGACCCGGCTCTTTCACGCAGCATTTCACCTCTAAGGCGGCAGGGACGCCGATTCGAAGATGGTGGCTAGCGTAGCCTGGGCTGCGCGTTGGGACCACACCCTGCCGTACTCGCGGGCCAGTAGCGGGCAGGTGGTGCCGGGACCTCGGCCTGCCAGCAGGAGGGCGCGCCGGAGTCTTGTGGGGTGGCCGCAACCCTAAATTTGCAGCATTGAGGCCGCCCAATTGTTTGGGGCATTGACCGACTCCTTCACCGCAGCGACTCACTCCCGTGGTGTTCGGGACGCCGAGTTGGGGGCGGCGGGGCCTGGGCCGTGCGTTGGGACCGTGCCCTGCCGCAATCACGGCCTGGAGTTACGTGGTTCTCCGGCGCTAGTATACGGGTATTGCCCAGGTGTCGGCTTGCCAGCTTGAAAGCAAGCCGGATCCTGCGAGATCGGTGAAGAAACCGCCCAACAACAGGTGGATACCAGGTGAGACACACAGTGCCCCTTGTGGGGGCCTTGTGTTAGCCCATGCGCAGCCCTCGGACAAGGCATGATTGTAGGGCACAGCAACAACCGTGTGGTGTTCATAATACTGCGAATCAACTACGTGTGCCACCACTCATGCATGGACATTTAATATGGAGTAGATGAATGTCTGCACGAAAGATAAAGGTCTGAAGCCGCAGAATCACCCAGTACGATAAATTGGTTTGGGGAGTGCGTTGAGCAGCCAACCCGACACCAATAAGAGGCAGATAATTTCTGGAGCAAATCTGCAAAGCTTAACCACGACTTCACTGGGGCCATTCAGCTGAGAAGGGAGAGACCACAGGGAGATGCCCGATAGAGGTGAGGGGTGTAACCTCCTTTGCGGCGGCGGCTGAGCTAGGACCTGGTGCGGCGTGTGGGTGAGGGAGATTCCCCCTTAGTGCTTGACTCCCTAACATCACGCCCTGAGACCCCCACAAACCCATGAAGATACAACGTTCCTGTGCACCACAATAAGCTCCATAACTACTTACATCGCCCTCAATAGATGTCCATCACACAGCCAACATGTCTAAAAGCCAGACAACCGGCCATGCCACGAAGCAAAGCACGATGGACAAATTCACAGGCGTGTGCACCGGCTCCACCACTACAAATGATACCCCAACTACAACACCAGATAACGCTACGCTCCTTGCTGCGATAACTCAATCGAGAGGGATGCTGGATAACAAAATTGGCGCAGTCTCGGAGCGGATGTCATGCTGCTACGTCAGGATCTTTGCAATGCTGTGGAGCGAGTAACTCAGGGCGAATCTAGTATCTTGGGTGCAGAAGATGCCAGCTCTGTGACTGGGGGTGAGTGCCTGAAAAGTTACAGCGCTCCGTCCATCATCTCCTTGTGTTTACAGAAGATGCCATCACCATACATGGGAAAGTCAAAACCAGTGCAGAGCACTGCTGGTGCGGCTGAGTTGCGGTTCACTGGACGCCTGGCTGTATGTTGTTGGAAATTGCTCTGAATAATTTTTAAAGTTTTAAAATTTTACTTCACTTACTTCATTCACCTGTTGTCATCTGGAGCTGCCCTGCACCCCGGTCCGTCGCGGCAAGTGCCGATCGAACGGAGGGTGGACCTTTGGGCTCGACTCCTCCCCCTCCCCCCACCACTTCCGGGGCACTGGGGCCAAATACGCTGGCTTGGCGAACGCGCAGCGGACGCGCGCAGCGGGCGCGCCGAAGGCGCGCCGAAGGCAAGCCCGTCTGCGCCCGTCCGCGCCCAACCGGGTCCAGGGGCCACAACCCCTGGCCCCCACATATCCCAGGTCAGGACATACAGTGCATCAGACATCCATAACATTAGGGCTAGGGCGGCTGCTCATTGTGCACATATCTATGCACCAGCCGACCTTCCCCCCCACTGCCCTGGATGTAAACACTATTTCTATAAAACCACAGCACTATCCACGACGCAGGAATACCACATGTGCTTATTAAATTGTAGATCGCTCCCGAGACACAGCACACAAATCGCTCTACTACTTGAGGAGCGTAAGCCAGACGCCGTCTTTTTGACAGAAACCTGGCTCAACCCCCATTCAGGGCCACACATAATCTCCGCCTTACCCCCGGGTTTTCAAATCCATAGATTGGACCGGATAGAGGGTAGAGGAGGGGGTCTGGCTATCATTTTGAAAGAACAGTACCAGTGCCGCATTACGACTGAAACCATCCCGGAATGCGAGAGCCTAACTTTTAGCATCGAATTCACTGCTAACAGCTCCTTCTCTGGCACTTTAATATATCGCCCTCCTGAGCCGGCCAAACAGTTCCATAAATCTCTTCCCGACATTATAGCTAAACGAGCTATTACCCTAGCTAACTACACTATGTTGGGAGATCTTAATTTTCATTTTAATTCCTCCATAGATCATATTGCTATGGAACTAATCGACGACCTTGCAGCCTTACAGCTAACTCAGCGGGTCACTGCCCCCACCCATGAAAAAGGGAATTTAACTTGACCCAATTTTTAGCAATTGCTCCCAGCTGAGGGTGGATCATCCCATTCCCCTCCCCTGGTCCGACCACTTTTTAATCCCGCTGACCTGGGCCACCAGTAAACCCTCCATGCCTGCCCCCCAAGTAAAAGCTATGAGGAATTGGCCAAAACTTCCTTTGGAAGAATGGTGTAGGAACTTAGAATCCACCCACCCATCGCTTCACACAGACCCCAACCTGGCAAACAGGGATTATGAGGGTTGGGTTACAAATTCACTGGAGACTGTTCTTCCCTGTCGGAAAGTTATATCAAAAAGACTGCAGAAATCTGCACCCTGGTTTTCAGATACCCTCAGGGAACAAAAACGCCTTTGCAGGAAACGAGAACGAGCATGGCGTCTAGACTCCCTACCCGAGAAAAAGCTGCAATATAGGGAAGCGATCAAGGCCTATAGAGACGGGATAAGGAAGGCCCAGGCTGCCTACTTCGCAGATAAAATCATGGAAGCTAAGTCCAAACCTAGGGAAATTTTCCACCTTGTTAAAAAATGCACCATATTAAATACACCTGCACCTCTGCCAAAAACGCAAGATCAGTGCAACGAACTAGCGGAATTTTTCCACAACAAAGTCTCCCGGATTTATTCTTCTTTCTCGACTTCAACCTCTAATTCTGGAGGGGCAGAGGAAGCACCCTCGACAAATCCTGCTCTCTCAGGCCAACCAACCTTAGAATATCTCCCATATCTAGACCTCGACACCCTGAGTAGGCTGGCTCGACAAGTCAAATCCGGCTCGCCACGCGATCCTGCTCCACCCGAGATTATGTTGCGGTCTAGCTCAACCACCTTTCCCGTAATCCTGGAACTTTTAAATTCCTCGATTTCATCTTGCACTGTGCCCGCCGATTGGAAAAGAGCCATGGTACGGGCACTATTAAAAAAAACAAATCTTGACCCAGAGGATCACGCTAATTACCGCCCCATCTCATTGCTCCCCTGGGCAAGTAAGATTCTGGAAAAACATATAAATACCCAGCTGATCCAGTTCCTAGAGAAGAATCAACTACTAGATACGACCCAGACAGGCTTCAGACCTAGGCATGGAACTGAGACTGCGCTGCTGGCGGTCACTGAGGAGTCACGGAGAATACTGGATCAAGGAGGATCAGTGGCAGTGATCCTCCTTGACCTAAGTGCTGTCTTTGATACGGTCAGGTATACCACCTTACTGAACCGTCTCCTTGACATCGGAGTAACAGGCAATGCACTGAGGTGGTTTGACTCCTTTCTGACCAACAGATCATTCCAGATCTTCGACGGGGACACAGTGTCAGCCAGCAAATCTTTGAGTTGTGGGGTCCCACAGGGTTCCTCCCTGAGCCCCGCGTTGTTTAACATTTACATGAAACCGCTTGCTGGGATCGTCGAACCGCATGGTATTAAGATCATATCATATGCGGACGATACCCAGCTAGTGGTCTCATTGACGCAGGAGGGCATCAGGCAAAAGTCGTCAGGTCTGATGAAATGTCTGGAGGAGGTTAAAGGCTGGATGACAGCTTCCTCCTTAAAACTCAATGGAGATAAGACTGAGGTCATGCTTTTGGGCCCAGCTTCCCCAGTACCTTTCACCTCCTTATGGCCTTCATGTCTGGGCACGCCCCCCATTCCCCAAGGAGAGCGTAAAAAGTCTGGGAATTTGGTTGGACAAGAATCTCACCTTCACTCATCAGGCCATCAAGTTATCTGCCACGTGTTTGGGCCTGCTCAGAATAATCAGAAAAGTCCTGCCCCTTTTACCAATGGAGGCCAAACAGGTGGCAGTACAAGGCCTGATACAGTCCAGGTTGGATTTTAATAACGCCCTCTACGTGGGTGCCCCAGAACTGACTCTACGGAAGTTACAAGTTGTGCAGAACTGCGCAGCCCGTACCCTGCTTAACATCCCACGTACACAGTCAGCCAGACCTGGACTAAAAAGTCTACATTGGCTACCGGTGAAACAGCGAGTGGCTTTTAAGGCACTATGTATCTCACATCACGCCTTCTGGAAAACAGGTCCAGTAATAAATTACAACTTAGTCACCCGCTATCACCCAAATAGGAATCTACGCTCCACCGAAGCCTTTTTGGCCGTGGTTCCAAAAGTTAAGAGAGCGAGAACTGGAGGCAGAATGTTCGCCCTGAATGCCTCAAAACTGTGGAACTCACTCCCACTTCAACTTAGATGCAATCCCAACCTGCAATCTTTCCGCAAACAATTAAAGACTCTTCTGTTTGCTAGGTCTGCCCTGACCTAATCCTTGTCCTAACCCCCGCCGTACCTCCCCACTCTGGCTGCATCCTTAGCGCTTGGACGCCCGCTGGGCAGCAATCGCGCTCTACAAATCGATATACAATACAATACAATACAATTCACATGGGGACTAGCCACACGAGTTGAGGACACAGAAGGGCGGGCCCGTCATAGTTATCTGCGATTTGTGGGATTTACAGAGGGAAGTGAGGGCTCAGACATGTGCGCATTGCTAGATCAATGGTTCAAAACCTGGATCCCGGTTGGAAATCTGTCTCCAACGAGCACTCACTGCCAAACCTCCAGGTGCCCGACCTCGACCAGTCACTGCTCGGATCCTAAATTATTATGACAAGGACAGCATCCTGCAACAACCCTGAACGCAAAAGTCCCTTACCTTCGAATCCCAACCGATGATGATCTTCCCGGACTATACCAAATTGGTACAACAACAGAGACAATCCTTCATGGCCGCGAAAACACAGCTTCGTGAACAGCAAGTCCCATACAGGTTGCTTTTCCTGGCTCGTCTTCACATCAACTACAAAAAAAGCATCCTGTTCTTCGACACCCCCGAGGAGGTCTTTCAATAGGCGGATGAACACTGCCCGGTCAAGCCTAATACGCCACCATCTCGTGACTCGGACTCAGCCTCCGGCGACCCACACCTCCATCAGAATAATAATAAAAAGTATAAACGAAGGCATCGACCAAGGTCATCCTGGAGCTCCCGCTTTCAAGGTGACCAACATGCTGAGACTCTGGATAACTGATTTAAGAATCTCAACATTACTGCACCCCAGACCACATGGTCGTCAGCGATATGAATCCTCCAAAAACACGTTCTCTTATTGGCACCAACAGTTTATTAACTGATCTTCTCAGATTCCTGAGACATTTGCTAGGGATGGGATCTTCGGGGAATCATTGGACGGTTTCAGCTCTCACCCCCTGTTGGGGTGGGTGCTGCTTACTCTCCGCGACAGATGCTTCATTGTTCTTTGAGGTATTGGGGTGGGAATGGGTGAGAGGGGGGGAGGGAGTTACAGTTACTGCTGTTGTTAGTCTTAGTGGTTACATTGCACCCACAATACATCATCTCTTCTTGGCACTCGAGCTATGCATCTCCCAATCTTTCATGTTACACACTGCGATGTCACATCAGAACAGTCAAACTCCCGTGGGGGGAAATTAAGGTAGCCACCTGGAATGTACAAGGTCTCCTAGACAAGATTGATCAAACAATGTTGCAGTCCTCAAATACGCGAAACACATAGGTGCAGATGTCCTACTATTACAAGAAACTCACTTAACGGGGACTAAAGCCCCATGTCTGGCCCGCTTTGGTCTCATACACGTCTTCCACTCTGGCTTCAGGAGAGGCTCCAGGGACGTAGCTATATTGATCCACCGTAGAATCTAATTTACACATACTCACACATGGGCTGACACGCTAGGCAGATATCTGTTTATTCAAGGTACGATCTGAGGAGAACCTATAGTGCTGGGTTGCATATATGCCCCCGCCAACATTTATCGAACGTATTGTTGATACCTGGGGATCATTCCCTAATGTCCTTGCATTGATAGGGGGAGACTGGAATGATGTCATTCATCTTGACCGTGACAGTTGGTGTCCCACAGCCATATACTACACACAAAGAGTCTCGCCTGGGGCCAGTGGTTTAGGCACTGGGTTGGTCAGACTCATTGAGGACTCTCCACCCAGCAGCAGTGGGCTACAAATACTCCTCAACCGTTCATGGGTCGTTCTCTAGATTAGACTACATCTTCATCACTAGGGAACACATTCATAGGCTGGTTAAGAAGGAGATCTTGCCTAGATGCCGGTCAGATCACTCCAGTTAGGAATAGGTCCCAGGCGGTCCCCGTTCCATTGGTGACTGCTGCCCTGAAACTTGCACGATCCCAGCTACAAAACCAACTTTCGCACAGCCCTGCTAGAGAACTTTTTAATAAATAAGGAGACTGCAAGTTCCGCCACTACACTATGGGAAGTTATGAAACCAACTATTCGGGCATTTAACATTGGTTACTGTACTGCAGCCAAACGTCAGAAAAAGCATACCTTGATTCAACTAGAAGCCCAGATCATAGAATCTGAGCGACATGCGCAAGAGCAGAATGGCAGTAGTGCTGGTCGACAATTAGGAACGCTGCAGAGAAGAAATCATAGCATACTACTAGATGAGGCCAAGCATACCTGGTAGGTTACGCAAAGTAGGATATATCAGTGGGGGTAAAATCTGTGAAACTTTAAAACCGGTTGAGCTACCTATTATTAAATCACACATGGGTGAGATGCTCACCAAACCCACACATTTCCCCAGATCCTTTGCTAAATTCTATCAATCCCTCTACACCAAGCACAAAGTCCTATCCGAATCTCAGATAGAAGACTTTTTTCGAGATATACCACCAAAGGCACTATCCAATGCCAAGCGAGATTTCCTCAAAACCCCTATCTCGGTTCGACGAATTAACCTCAGCCATCTCTGAAATAACATCCAGTAAGTCGCCGGGACCCAACGGATTCCTCAGCGTATTCTTCAAAACATTTGCAATGACATTGGGACTGCGATATCTCGCGACCATCAATGAAGCCCTCAAAAATAGATGCGTGCCCACACAGTGGAGACATGCTGATATCGTAGTCTTCCTTAAACCAGGACTCCCGCTTGAATCATGTACAATATACCGGCCAATCTCTCTTTTTTTCAAAGCCAAGCTACTGGCAAATAGACTGGTCCCACACACTCAAAGACCTGATCCATCCAGACCAAGCTGGTTTCATGCCACAAAGAGTGACCCGGCATAACATACGCAGAGTTCACAATGCGATTGCCGCTATAGATCGACTAGACAGACCAACAGCCCTACTGCTAGTAGACATGGACAAGGCATTTGACCCTATCAGCTGGTCATACATGTTCATACTGTTGAGGAATTTAAACATGGGCCCCCAATTTATAGCACTGGTGAGATTATTATATACAGCCCTTACGGCCTCCATTCCGGTGGCAGGCGTCACATCGACCCAATTCCAAAACCAGTGGGGAACCAGACAAGGTTGCCCCCTCTCCCCACTGTTATTTGCCCTCGTCATTGAGCCTCTTGCATCTTGGGTGAGACGGGATGCACTTTACCGCTGCTTCGAATGGACTCTGGAAATTTCTGACTGTATAGCATTGTATCCAGATGATATCCTATTGTTACTTACCGACCCCCCACTGGTCAGGTCCCAGAGTACTTCAGATAATGCTCCTATTTATCAAAAGAGGGGGACTCTAGGCGCTATTCAAAAGGTCCGGTTATCCCTGCTCCCGAAGTTAAACTGATACCAAATGGGAGTCATCTTTCCTAAGTAGAGAGAGAAAAAAGAAGGGAAGTAAGAGGTACTCTCGTCATGTGCTACTCTAATTGTGGGGGGCAGTGTGTCCTCATCTTGATGCTCTCACACACCCCGAAGGATGTCATGCTTCATCATTGGGCCCAACGAGGAGTAAAAGCCCCTCTTACTTCCCTTCTTTTTTTCTCTCTCTACTTAGGAACGGTGACTCCCTTTTGGTATAAATACTTCAGATAATGCACATCTTCAGCAAGACTTCTGGCCTCCACAAGAATAATACTTAATCGCTGATCTGGCCGATAAGAGGGACCCTGGGGAATGGCCGTTGGTCACACATGGCTTCACTTACCTGGGCATCTGTGTCAGATAGCCAAGCTGTCTCATGGAAATGTAACCTAGAAGTAACGACAGAAAAGGTTACAATTGAGGTTAAGAATTGGTCTACACTTCCCTTGTCCCTTTATGGAAGATCAGCTATCTTCAAGATTGTTTCTCTGCCTAGATTACTATACCAACTACAGTCCCACCCCTATCCAATCCCCTTGTCCTGGTTTCGTCAATTTAATGCAATTCTGGGACACTTCCTATGGGGTGTTTGCACAGACCGGGTAGCCTTATACACCTGCACACAATTCACATACTGCGATGGTATAGCTGCTGCCTATATACAATCCTACCATGCTGCTACACATCTGCAGATCCTGAACGGATGGTGGTATGGGCCCAGAGATGACCCCGCATAATAAGTTGAACAGTGGATTCACTTCACATTCACTCCTCTACAGCAGGATCGGTCCCAAAGACCTTCCCCCAGCCACACGTGGAGATAATGACCTGGCGACGGACTCTTCGCCAAACTGGTTAGTGGGGTCGTGTTACAAGATAAACCCTGTTGTAGCATAATCGCCTACTTCCGCAAGTAGTGGACCTTTAGGGATTCCGCAGCTGGCATCGAATCAGATGCTCAACCCTGGGCGACGTCATGAAGGGGCCTAGCCTTAAACCCTTCCAAGACCTCCAAAAAGAATTCTAGGTGCCCCATACCCAGTTCTATAAATACTTACAATTGAGGCATGCCCTAATACCTATATTAAGGTCCTTATTAATATTCCAGAATTCAGCCCACTAGAAGGCAAGCTCCTGATGAGGGACCTAGGTGATCACAAAATATCGAAAATCTACCAAACCCTGGTTACGAATAACCCCACACCTTTGGCAACCCTAAGAGCAATGTGGGATACTGATGTGGGACCGATTGATGATGACGACTGGGCTGAGGCACTTCAATCAACATGAGAAGAAGCAACCTCTACCCGACTCAGTCTCATACAATTCAAATATCTACACAGGGTATATTACACTAGACATAGATTATGGACAGCTGGGTTAATCATTCTCCGCATTGCCTACAGTGTCAATCTGAAGAGGGCACCTTCTTACACACGGACATGTCCTGTCCTAGAGCGCTTCTGTCGCGGCGTGCTAAATTACCTGACAGCGGTGCTGGCATGGGACTTACCTAGATCCCCGAAACTTGCAGTCCTACATTGCGCAGAAGGAAAAGGGGGCAATCAATATAAAAGGCACCAATTATTTTTAGGCCTCACTCTAGGAAAATGAGACATGGCCACCCACCTCGTATAATGCTTTGAAAGAAAGGCATGGACTTTATTATGGAATTGGAACTCCCTGTCTTTATCGCTCTAGGTTGCCCACAGAAGCACACCAAAATATGCTAGTGGTGGGCCACCTACAGAAACATTGCCCTGGAGACACACAATACAGCAGATTGTCAATTAGAAAAAGAAATAATAACAAATGAGCATGAATAGCGAGATACCAGCGTTATCAAATCACCTATACTTAGTAGGCGAGAGACCAAGACAATAATGTATGATATGGCGCATAGTTAGATATCGGCTGCTACCTGTGTTATTGTATTATGTTTATAGCCCAGAATAATCATGTGGTGATGGAGACTACGGTTATTATCTGATTTATGGTACAGATGAAGTGTATGTCTTGTCGCTCAGATATTCTGCTCCTCTATTATAAAAGACAATAAAATGTGTTAAAACAATGCTAACTATCTGCTCTGATTCATGCAAGAAATGGAGCATGTTCTATTAGAACAGGACCTCAAAGAAATAGTCCAGGATCTAGTGCTTTCTAGACTTGAAAAAAATGGTATACTCTGCGGCATTCCAAAACTTCAAGTTGCTCCGCTTGAAGCCATCTTTTTGTGCAGCTGCTTTGCTGATTACGGGGGTGGACTGCTGTAAGAAATTGTATTTTTTTTGGGGTGGGAGATTGCCCACCTAAGAAATAATCACAAATCTTGTCAGGGTGAACCCTCAAAGTCACTAAATTAACCTGGTAGCTATTCACAGAGCAGACGGGCTTAACATGGGGCAATGTGTAAAGTAGTATGTAGTACCAAAACAGTAATAAAATAAAAATGGCAAACAATAATAATTAGAATTAAAAAAGTAGAGTAATCTCTTGGCATCATGTTCTTTCCCTTTCAAGCGCTCCTCAAGTGTTGGATGTGGCTCAACAGGCTGGTCAAGCAGGATTTTACACTGTGCTGTCAAAAGGAGCCTCACAGCCCCCACCCTACATATACTGTGGAGCTGAGAGGAGTCATTTCTGCCCTTTCAGGTCAGCCTATTATGTGCTCCTAGGAGGCATTTCACACCTATTTAAGTCTGAGCACAGGCTGAAAGCTGCTGGCAATAGTTTTTAAATATTTTTCTAGCTGGGCCCATTCTCAAGAGTATTAGTATTTGTACTCTGGTTTTCTACATAGTACAGCTAGGCTCGTCACAGTGAAAATAGCGAGAATGGGAAAGAATGTGGCCAAACGGCTAGGGCAGTCAACCTTGGAGCTGGGGAACCGAGTTCGAGTCTCAACAGGGACGTTCAACAGTCTGTGATTCTGGGCAAATCACTTAATCTCCCCGTGCCTAACTAAAATGGATGTGTCTGTCTGTAATGTAACTGGTGCTCATGTAAACCGCTCTGATACCTTTGAGTCTACTTCGTGCTATATAAAACGCCACAAAACAAAAATTGGGCCTTCTTACTGTAGGGACATGGTATTATTAATTTTCTACATGCCCCACTTTTAAATACCATTCACTCTATCTTGTGGGCTGCCAAAAAGGATTTCTTTGACAGGGTATACTCTTCAGTAGTCAGGTTACACAGGGTGGCCTGAAGTTATGTTTGCCCAGACACATGGCAACAGGTGCTGCTGTCCACTAGTGGCATTTAACTTCCAGGCCCTGGGTGCACTTTCTACACCGTATCTTATAATAGGGACGTAAAAGCAAGTTAAATGTGCCAGTGAGGAATAAGGCCATTCAACCATGTTTAAAAGGCGAGAACAGGTGCTCTTCTCCTAGCTAGCCATTGTAAAGTGCACAGACTTCTAAAGCCAGCAAAATATAGAGTCTAGGAACAGTGAAAAATCTGGGGTGACCAAGCAGAAAAGGTGGATTTCCTACAACTTCTATGACCATTTCACCACCGTACATCGTTCGTTGAGCTAACTGCATCGAGGGCAGATCAACATCTTAACCTGCCTACCTAATTCACTGACTCCTACACTTTGACCACATAAACTGAAGATATCTCCAACACGCTCTTTCTGATAAAACCTGTCTTTAATAAAAAAGCATGCTGTCAATCAGTCTCTCTCTGACTTTGGTCTCGAAATTTGAAATTTAATTTTTGCAGCTATCTTGATGATTATCTTCTTTCCATCACTCAAGAGAGGACTGGAGCAATTACATAACAAGTCCTACTCTCTCCCCATTCGTGCTGACTACCATCTTTTACAGTTTGGACTGTGCTCATCATTCCTCAACTTTAGTTTTTTTTAGGATGTACACAGTGTGCATTGTTTGTAAAGGATACCTGGATTTCCAGTGTATCAAGCCTATAAAAGCTACAGCTTATCTTCACACTTGCACTGCTTTGTTACTTTCGATACCCATGCTCTATGTAAAACACTCTGTTGCGCATTGGTCTTTTACACATTCTTTATGAAACATTGAATAAATCAATAAATCTTCTTAGTAACACCAGTGTGTTAAGTTGCCATTCCACAGATGCCTTGCTCAACCAACCCTTTGTAAGCCACAACCTTATGCATGGCAACTCATTGGCTCCCAGTAGAAGCTGCAACAGAGGAAGGGTGCACTTATTTATCTATCACTCCTTAAAGCCTGACCTGTCTTGTCTCTCACAAGTATCATTGAAGTTTCACTTGGTTTGAACATTTTTCATTTGTGAATGTGTGCTGCAGGCCAATAAAACATACCAGTCCTCATTTTCAAGATAAGCTAGAGGCATTCAAATTAATTAAATGTACAGAGAAGCAATCTATGTTCCCAAACATATACAGATGTATGGGGATACATTAACAGGGGCACAGGATTAACAGGGTCTACTGGAACCCAACTGTGGTGGTTGTGGTCATTTGTCACTGTTGTCCGAGGGTCCGTTCTACTGGGGCGGTGGAAACGAGGCCAAGCACAACTTCCTGCACTTGACTCACAGGGTAACGAGTCAAATGAAGAAGGGGTTGTATTTCTCAGGGAGGTACTGTTGAGAGGGAAATTTTCAGAGCTCAACAATCAATAAACAAATGCAATTAATCATTTTCCAGCTCAGAGCTTGTCTTTTTTGAAGATAAAAATATTTTAATACCACTGCTGTATGAAATGCTACAGAGTTAAACATGTATCTGATTTAAGGTTAAACAAGCTTACCCCTATGCTTGTGCTGAAATTCAGCACTCACCCAGTGCCTTCCCTGCTTTTTGGTATTTCTCCCCCTCCCCCATGTCCAGGGTGGACCCTTCATATAGGTTGAGTTTAGGCAAAATTAAACACAGGTTTCCCTTAGCCCCTTGCAACTGGTGGACCAGATCATGTAATTCTTTAAAACTGCCAGAGTCTTACTAAATAGGGTAAATCTTTATTGAGGTTTGGCTTTGCTTGTGTTTGCAATCTCCCAGTTTCTGGAGGCTGTGGCTCGCTTTAACTGCTCAGCGAAGGGCTAAGCCTGGTCAGTGCAGGGTGGTGTACACATCAGTGTACACTGGTTGACAGCTTTGGTGGCATCTCTTCACCCAGTGGTCCTGTATTTCTCAGTTTCTCACAGATCGCTTCAGGTGTCAGTTTGGCATGCAGTTCTAGTGAGGACTGGCTGTTAGGAGATGAACCTCTGGGCAGGATGCCTGTAACAGGAGTGGCAGTCAGGCCAGACATCCCTTGCAATTGTGGCTTCTCAGCTGACTTCTAGCTTCGGTGGTGACTGGCCCCTCTTGGTTTGCTGCACGCTGGCATCAGCAGCAGTCTTCTGACTGGTTGGCATGTGCTATGCCATTCACCTTTGGAACCATGCTTAGAGAGACTGAACGACCTATCTCAGCACAGTCCGATTCCGAGGACGCTCTAACTGCATAGCTAGCGTCTTCTGAGTGTCCCACACACAGGTTGCATGGACAGTCTATCCTCCAGCAGGGTCTCTCTCTCTGAGCCAAAAGGCAGTTTTTTAGATATTAGGCTGACCTACAGCTTCTTCAGCAAGTTTCAGATTGTTTTCAGGTGATATCCTCTGGGAGACTAGCCCTGGTCTACAGCAGTTCTCCCAAGTACTCTGTAGAGCACATCATTATTTGGTCAAGATAAATATGGAACTGGAACAAGGTGAAGTGGTTTGGGTCCCACGTTTTTACTCCTTTTCAGACAGCAAATGTGGATCCACTGTCTAAGGTTCAGGAACTGGTATGTGGTAGTTCCCTTTCAAATGTAATTTTCTAGCTGCAGTGCAGACTGCCTTTGGGCAAGATGATGGCTGTCAGAGCATGAGTGTCTAAAACATGGGTGCAATGAAGTGTGAAGTCACCAGTCCTCCTGACGTAGCACTCTGGAACAGAGAACAGGAATAATCCCACCTTTAACAACAGAATCTGCTGACTTCCACCATGGACCAAACGGCATTGCTTATTAAAATCAATCCGCATTCTGTTGCTGAAAGGTCCTCCCAGAATTTCTAAGGCTAGCCCTGTCTTCATCCTCCCTCACTTCGGGTTTCTGGGTCTCTACCCTTTGTTTTCAGGAATGAGAGAAATTCACTGCAGGGCCATCCAACATGGATCCCAATCGTTCGAGCAAACATATCCACAGTGCACAGAATCTCACTATACTGTCATGTATGTTCCACATTCTGCATGCACACTGTACACAAGCACTAAACACATACATTGGATGTCTGTGGAAGGGTCCAAGTGCTACCCTGAAGCAAACATTTTAATTGAGTGGGACCAGTTTGCCCCACTCCATTTTGATTAAGAAAAGAGGTCTGGTCAGAACTTCATGTCAACAACCAAGAACATGGACAGTATTCCTAAGTCATTAAAGAGAGAGCTTGGTTGGTGCTCCCTCCCCCACTGAACACAGAACTGTTTCTGGACCTTGGCATTGCCAGGGACGTGCCAAGGCCTGAGCTCACATGCTAGATTAGCATGATAACTGCATGTGAATCTCATATTCTTATATTTACTGGCCCAGTTATGTGACTCAGTACAAGGGTACATGCCTGTTTACCATGCAGGTGAAATTCCCACCCCAGCACTCTCTCTGTTGTTTTGTTGCGTACAATTACTGATGTCCTCTGGGGTAGAGACCAGGGCCATATGATTTTATTGATCATGCTCATCTTTAAGTTACAGAAGGCATGTCTTCGGTTTTCTCTCCTTACCCCTTGTATGATGATGTGTCGAGCTGGTTATTGCAAGGGTGCCCGTTCCTTTGTTAAGAAAAACACATTAAGCATGAGACAAAATGGATGCATTCTTCTATTTCTTTTCCGACTTTGGGGTATTTGCTGATGTCAAACAGTATTGATTCATGGCTGTCCATTGCTCCTTAGTCACAGTGGCAGGCACACATATTTATAGAATAAGAGGCTCAAAAGCATCACATCCAAAGTCTGAACACTGAACAACAGACCTCCATTACCCCTGGATTCACCTCAGTCATCTTCTGACTGTAAGAAAGTTGGAAGGGCAGGTACCCCCCTGCTGCTTTCCACTGAAACGTGAAAGGGCTTTGGTATTGAAGCATCAAACTCTTACTGGGAAATGCAGTCCCTCTTAAATAACCAGTGTGCACGTACAGAGATCCTTCCATTGCCTAACCCTTCAATGCATTTCACCTTAGTTAGTGCGACAAAAGTACTGTGGACGCCTTTTTGTTTCCAATCTTAAAAAATATACCCTTCCATCCCTTGAAACAGAAGTGTGCCACATCCAGTGTAGCTGCTCCCTCTAGATACACTTAATCGTGGGGTGTCGGTTGGATCTCTTACAGCTTGCACACTAAAATGGCTGCTAAGCATCAAGTATGTTACTGACTTTGCAATATTAATTACAAATTGGATTTACTGTATATCTCCAGCAGTCACCGGCTGATTGTCAAGCATTAACAGCAGCGCTCTCCATTGCTAATAACACCGATTTTGTATAAGTTACCAAAACAACTTATTTTCAATCTAGAGTCTATAGTGTAGCATAATTGTCTGGAACTGCAGGAAAAAATGGCTGTTATTTTCCCACCCCCACAATAACCTGCCTGGCTCCATAAAGGTGGGGCTAGTAACTTACAGCTGTTATTCCCCCCAATACGGTTAGTAGCACCCAAAATAATGTAAAGGGAGAGCTGGAGATTTATCTCACTGGGAATGGCCGAATCCTTTCATCACATTGGGTGTCTCTCAGTGGGCTGGAGCCTTTGGATGCTGGTTTTTAGGTTGAGCCTACCAGCCAGAGCATGCTGTCAGGTTGTGAAAGACATATTGTGGGCTTGGAGCCCCCCATTGCTTACCTTTGGATGGCCTTCCAGTGACTTGCATTTGGCTGCTTCTTATTTGATGGCGTTTTTATGTTTAAATTTGTTTATTGTTCTGCAAGTCATGTTCAGAATGCACTTTACAAACTGGGTTGTCGTCAGCCTTCGGCCAGCCCAGCGCTTATGCAGCTTTTAACAAACCCCAAACCCCCCTTGTCCTCCCCCTCCCTCTACCCTCACCCCCTTAGGGTGCCAACTGTGTCTATAGCGTGACCTTTCATAAGCCTCAATGTCTCAAGAGCCAAGAAGGCTAGGGGTCAGGGGGATTCATCCGCCTTAATTGCTAAAGATATCTGTGGCATGTCAGCTCTGTATATTCCAGTGAGAGAAGTGTTATGAATGCGCCATGTCTCTCTAAATGTGTCCCCCCGTGAGAAAAGTGTTGTTGCTAGTCTCTCCATCCCCAACAAGTCCCAAATACAATGAAGCCAAGCCAGTCTGTATGCGATCTTATTGGTCCCCTACAAGGCCAGTATCGCTTGATGCGCCGCTTGAAGGGCCAATGTAATGTGTTTGCCCCGTCTCAAGCGCAGCGGATATGTGAGTGGGTCAGGTAGGCCTAATATTATATAGGAGGGAAACAGTGGAAGTTGGGTGTCCAAATAAAGTGGCGTCCCAGAAATGAGATAAGCTTGGGCACTCCCACAGGATGTGAATTAAGGTCCCTGGGGAATGTTTCATCTCCAACATTTGTCCCTCCTATCTGGACTGATTCGATGTAGCTGGACTAGGGTCCAGTACCAGTATGTGGTTATCTTAACTGTGGTTGACTAGAGGTGTTTGGGGTCGTATGTCGTGCCCTATAATATATGTCCCCTCGTTTTTTCTGTGTAAGGTGGTGCCCCATTCTCTTTCCCATCTCTTTTGGTCGGGGGACTTTGTGACAGGTTCAGGGCCTAGCAAAAATGTATATAAGTCAGAAACTATCCGTTTATCTGTATCCCTGCCGAGGAGCCATCTTTCAAACTTGGTCAGATGTTGTTGTGCCACCTCCCTCACCTCAGTGTCGAGGACCCAGTGTCTGATTTGCATGTAGCGGAACCTCTCCTCTCTGGGGATTGCCAGATCCGCTTTAAATGTTTCAAATGCTATGGGCCCTTCCAGATCGAATAGGTGTTCCACTAATCGGTACCTGGGTCTCTGCCAAGCCTCAAATGCTTTACGCTCCATCCCTGGTGTTAAATCTGGATTCTCTGCTATTGGGGTCAGGGGCGAAGGGAAGGAGGTAAAGCCTTTTGTGGTTTCCACTGTATCCCATGTCCTAAGTAGCGGCTCCATGACTGCTGAGATACATAGGCTAGGGAGGCAGCCTACCTTTCTTATGAAAGGAATCTTCCAGAGGGATGTTCCTGCTAATGCCCCATACATGAACAGCCATATTTTTTCAGATTCTGCCCGGGTCCACTCCACCATGTATCTTAGCTGGGCAGCCTGAAAGTAACTCCATAGGGAAAGGATGCCTAAACGCCCCCTCCCTCCCAGGGCAGTGCCAGCTCAAGTTCTGTCTCATCCGTGGTTGCCCGGTTTGCCCAAACAAAATTCTGAAACGCTTTCTGCAAAGTTTGGATTGCCCTGTGGGTGGGCCAAAGTGGCAAGGTCAAGAAAAGTAAAATATTCTAGGGAGGAATGTCATTTTCAAGGCCGCTACTTGCACCAACCAGTATAACGAGTAGTGCTGCCAACGGAGAAGGTCTGACTTAACCCTGTTCGTTAATTGTTTATAGTTATGGGCTACCCTCTCTTGAATCGTCGGGAAGAGCTGGATGCCAAGTTAGTGGATGCTTGGACTCCAATTGATGGAGAGAGTCTGTGAGAGATGTTCCCGCGTGGCGCGGGACACGTTCAGACTTAAACCTTGTGATTTATAGATGTTAATTTGGAGGCTCAAAACTGCACCAAAACGCTCTACCTCTTAAAGGAAGCTCGAAAGGGAGGAATGAGGGTCAACCAGGGAAACAATGATGTTGTCTGTGTAAAGGCTGATCAGGTGTTCATCACCACCAAAGTACACACCCTTTACCTCCCTTGCCTCATGCACTCTGCGCAAAAGGATCCATGTAGAGCGCAAACAAAAGGGGCGAGAGGGGGCAGCGCTACCTGGTGCGGTGGCGAATTGGGAAGCTCTCCGACTTCCAGCCGTTCACCCTCATCGACGCCCTGGGCCTCTCGTAACCACTAGAGATCCAAGATTGAAATCTCCCTCCCATCCCAAAGCGGTCTAAAACCTGCTTTTAGATAGGGCCAATACACCCTATTGAATACTTTCTCAGCATCTATGGAAAAGAGCATGATCTCCAGCTGTGACCGCGACGCCTTGAGGAGGAGTAGCCGCTTGGTGTTATTGGGGCATTATGGTGTGGGTATGAAGCTGGACTCGTCAGGCTCCACCAACCCAGCCATCAATGGGTTCAGTCGCGCAGCTAATATCTCTGTGAATAACTTTGCGTCTACATTTAAAAGAGAGATTGGTCTATAAGACCCACATAGCTTCTTATCTTTGACTGGCTTCGCAATTACTGTAATGGAGGCCCCAGCATTAATGGAGGGAGCGTCAAGGAATCTGTGATTGCGTTAAACACCCGCATAAGGAGGGGAGCCAACAAGTTACAAAATGTTTTATAAAAGATAGCTGAAAAGACGTCGGGCCCGGAGACTTTTTAGTTTGTAGCCTGGCAATCGCCGATATCACTTCTTCTATTATGACGGGCGCATCTAATTCTGTTGCCTGGTCTGCCGAGAGTTTAGTAACATTAGTACCCTCCAAGTACTCCCCAATGGGCCCTGTCGGTAGGTTTTGTGCCTTGTATAAGGTCAAGTAAATGCGCCAAATCGTTCCGCCACTGCTCTGTCCCCTACTATCTCAACCCCTGTCTCTGAGATCAGAGCCTCTACTGTATTTGCCTGTCGTTGTCCCTTCAATTTATTTGCTTGCATCTTCCCACACTTATTACCCCTGGTGTAAAATGTTTGCTTGAGGCATAGGAGTGCATATTCCGCGCGTTCAAGGTCTAGAGCTGCCAACTGCTTTCAGACCGCCTCTAACTGTCTCCACACTCTAGGGCCCCGGTGCAATGGTGAATGCGCTCTAGTTCCTGTACCTGCTCCTGAAGCTTTCCCCTGGTAGCACATCTGGTCCTGTTGTTTGCCGCTGAAATGGCGATCAGCTCGGCCCTGATAACCGCCTTCAAGGCGTCTTATACCATCGCAGCGGAGGATTCTGGGATGTTGTTTATTGCTAGGTAATCATTTATTGCTTTCCCCACTTGCTCAACTGTTTCTGGGCGGCATAGCATAGTCTCCCTGAGTCTCCAAGTTCTGGAAGTACGGCTCTGGGGTGGAGGCCCCAGATCTAGTACAACAGCGGAATGGTCTGACAGGGTCCAAAGTTCGATTTATACCGAAATCAACGCCTCCTGAACCTCCCTAGAACCTAGGAAGTAGTCCAGTCTAGCCTACGTTCTATGGGCATGAGAGTAGGATGTGTAATCTCTCGAGGCCGGGTGGTGGTCTCTCCATAGGTCCCTCAACCCCATCTCTCGCACCCAGCCAAGCCCCCTGGCGCTAAGAGCCCCTGCTGCCCCCTGATGATGGGTAGATTGGTCTCGGTCATTATGGAAGACTACGTTTAAATCACCTCCCAAAACCACCCACCTGTCCGAGGTCACCATCAAGTCCCCAACTGCCTCATGGATACACTGTTCCTGCCTCTTGTTTTGGGCATATATGGAACCCAGAATTAAGGATTGTGAACCCATGTGTATTCGATATCCCAAAAGAAGGCCCTTAATCTCTGCTACCTTCATAGCCACTAAACCCTGAAAGGTACGTGAAAACAGGATGTCCACCCCAGCAGCCTTGGTCATTGCGGAGGAAAATAATTGTTGTAGGAAGGATCGGGACTTTAGTCTGTTCCAGTCCCTTTGAAGGAGGTGTGTTTCTTGTATTAGACACACATCTGCCCGTGTATTTTCAAGATATGACAATATTGCTTTCCTCTTGACTGGGTTATTAAGACTCTTAAAGTTAAGGGTCACCACCCTCAGGTTCCCAGGACCTGCAGTCATCCCCAGGACCCAAGGCGCTTCCCAGTGCTCTGATCTGTCCACCACCTCCGGCCCATCCCTAAGCCCCCATGTGTCGTTACCTGGTCTGAGGTCGCTAATAGAAGACAAGTGGACAGTAGGCACCCTTAAAACATCCCCTGAACAGCAACAAAGAAAGAATAAAGTCCCTGGTGAGAACATGGGGCGAGGCCCGCCATCTCTTTTCCAGTGGAAAGAAGTCCAATGTGGGGTCTGTGCCGCTGCCTGGTTAGGTTGCGCTCTCTCGTAGTCCCTCGTTCCCCTCCACCCCTGCAGACGCCGGCATTGCTAATTTGACGGAGTCCTCATTCTGGTGTGCCAGTCGTACGACCCTCCAACAGCTTATACAGCACAGCTTTCCTTTCAGCTGCCATGGCCTCTTTCTCAGGGGCCAAGCCCCTGCGCCCCCCAAGAATTCTCTGCCATCTTCTCTCGCCTTCTTGTTTCTATCTAGTGGCCTGTAGACAAAATCGTGGTGTCTCACTGTTCAAGCTGCAGCAGTTCACAAGCTTCAGAGAGAGAGCGTAGTTGCCAAAGTTGACCCTGCCACCAGGACACCAAGCAAAAGGGGTGGCCCCAAGAGTAAGTTACTTTCTTGTCCCGCAGAAACGTGGTGACTTGCCTGAATTCTTGTCGTTTTTGAAGCATAGAAGCAGCAAGATCCTGAAACAGATGAACCGTCTGGCCTTGGAACTCTGTGCACTGTGCCTCTTGTGCCTTTTTAAGAATGAGCTCTTTAAGGGGGAAGCTGTGGATGCATATTAGAATGTCCAGTGGGCGTGACTTCCCAGGCTCCCAAGTGCCCACACTGTGGGTCTGGTCTAGGCGAATTTCATCAGGTGTTGCGTCGCCCAAGACATATTTAAACAGGTCCAGTAAGTAGGCTTCGATGTTGTCTCCCTCTGCGTCCCGTGGAACCCCGCGTGTTTGGATATTGTCCTTCCTGGAATGATTCTCCAAATCTTCCGTGTGGGCCTGCTAGTCCAGTTGCTGCTCTGACAGGCGAATGATCTCCTGCTGCATAAGTTCAAATTCTTCATCTCGGGACGTATCCCTTGCTTCCAACACGTCTACCCTGTCGCCAAGGTCCATGAATTCTTTCCGGATGGCCTGCATTTCACCCGTGACGTCCTTCTTAAGTGAGGGGAGATCTTCCTGTAGCCCTGATAATAAGGCTTCTAAATAGGGGTGTGTGACTGGAGCCTCTGGATATTCTGTGGTGGGGAGGTTGCTCTCCTTGGGCTACTCTTGTCTTCCCCTTCCTGTTGGCCCACAGTCTTTAGTAGGATCTCTTTTATAGAACTCCCTTTATTGACCCTGGCAGATGCCTTTTGTTTCTATGACCGTTGTGCCACCCTGAGCGTGTAGTTTCTTCACTGCCACTCTGTCTTCCCAGGGGGGTCCGCCAACTCACTCCTGCTTCCCAGCCCAGGTGAACCCCCGACGTCGACGGGTGGTGTGCAGATAGCCCTAGGACACTCGGCACCATGAATCAGGGTGTTATCTTCCGTTGCCCCAGCCGCTCGTCTGGCCAGGCACTCTCTTGTGACCCAAGGAATCACGGGCCCAGGGCCAGTGACTAATCCTCCCAGTTCAACATGGAAGACCCCCTCGATCTGCTATTCTTCTGGTGGGTCCACCGATCCTCAGGCCAGAGCCGTCGTGCTGACCCCACACCATCTGGGTGGGATCCAGCAGTTCCGATCAGGTCAGCGGGGAGCCACTACCACTCCGGAACTCCTTTGATCTTCCCCGGGTCCGCCCCCTGAGTACTGCATACGTCTTCTCCCAGCTTCAAGCAATGGCCCGGCCGCCAGGCAATCTCCGGGGCTCCCGTAGGCTCCAAATCCACCTCTGGGCAGGCTCAGCAGACACCGGTAAGGGTCACCTCAGTCTGCTGCTTCTCCTCAATTGCGCCACAGAGAGAGGCCGGGACCCATGTTCTCTGGGCATAGCCAGAGCTCCTCCCCCCTCGTCCGGCTCCTCTAATGCCTTTCCTTGCTGCTGCGAGGGCCGCAGACATGCTCTGGACCGCACCAGCCTCCTTTGCGGAGTCCCTGCGGGCTCACCATGCTGTCCTCGGAGCGATGATCGTGCTCTCTGCGGCCTAAACTAGCCGTGTCCAGCGACCCTCCACCACCGCCTCAGGCCAGCAGCTGCCTCCAGGTGCAGGCCGCACTCTCAGAGTTTCTAGGCCACGAATCGGGCACAGCTCCATCGCCTCTCCGGGCCAAGGGGACCGCCTCGCTATGCAACCGCCACAGGTCAGTGCGACGTTCGTGTTATCTGGCCTGACTTTTCCCCGGATCTTCCAGGATCTAAGTCCGCTTTGAGTAGCTTTCAGGCCGGTCGCGAGCGGAAGAGAAAGAGAAAAGCGTCCTACACTGCTGCCATCTTGGTCATGCCCCTTTGATGGCGTTTTTATCAATCTTGTGTTTGTACTTGCAGTAGAGCATAGCCGCTTTACCATTTCTTTGATTGGCTGGCTTCTTTTAATGCTTTCTCTGCTCTCATTTAGGGAACGACTTTTTCCATCTGTCTTCCTCATTTGCTTTCCTCTCCCGCTTGCTGTCTCTGCCAAATAGCTGTCCTCCCCACCCACACTTGTGTTGCTCTCTCTTCTCTGTGTGCTTCTGCCCCACACCCTTTCTTCTCTTTCACTTGTGTTCTTTCCCTCTTGCTGTTTCTCCCTATCAGCCTGCTGTTTGCTTCTTCCCATGGCTACTGTGTTGCTTCACCTCCTTATCCTGTTACTCCATTTAAAAAAACAGCAACAAAAAACACGTTTGCCCTACGCTTCAAAACAGACATTTCATACTACTTATTTCATTTACTGATCTATTTTGGTTCTGTATATTAAAAAAGAAATAGGCCCCCTTGGGTAGGTTGGCGCCTGCCCTCATGCGCGCGCCTACAAGATGACATCATGACTTTTGGATTTTTTCCATCCATGCTGCGGAGCAGCCATGATGCTGTACAGGGTAGTGAAAAACACAGTCATTGTAAAAACCATTTTAGCTGAGAATATTGGCTTCGCAAATGCTTGTTTAATTCCCAGAGCTGCAGCTGGAGGCTCTGTCACTTTTTTGCAGCAGGGCCGGAGGGGGCGTATGCAATGAGACTGAGGGGAGAGAAAGAAAGAGCATGGAGCGAAATCGCTGAGAGAAGGAGAAAATAGAGGATAGAAAGAGAGGGACTGAAAGGAGTGAATAGAGAAGAAGCAAGGGTTCTGGTTTGAGCTTTTTTGCCAGTGGTGGTGTGTCCTAGCACACTTGGACAGCAGCATACAACTGTGATCAGAAACCTGACAGCCAAGGGAGGCTTTCTGAGGCGACATATGCTGATAGCTATTGCCAGGAAGCATTCTGATTGGTGGTCCAGCTCTCAACATTCAATACCAGTTTTTTAAATATTTTTAAATAATTACATACTTGTAGTTCCAAACAGATTATAAATTTCCAACATAGAGCTAGGGAAAATTATTTTCTTTGACCCACCCGTGACATTGCAAGATAACTTGCATTTGTGTGCACTTTTGAAATGCAGTGAACTGTTTCTTTAATCTGGTTGCTAAAATTTTCTTTCTGTTTCTTCTAGTTTACAGACCGTACCAATCCAATGGATAAACATCTGGAAGTAATGATGAACAAGTATGGACTAGCTGGAGCTCCCATAGCACCTCAGTTGTTTGGAAATGCAGGGAAGGAGCACATGGAAAAATACGGTACATTTTAATGCACATGATCTAGAAAATAAACAGGAGTTATTCACAGATATTCACAGAAGAGCTTGATTGTGAGCTCATCCATTTTTTACAGTTTTATATAGCACCAAACTCGACCTGAAGGTATTGGAGCACTTTACGCGAGCACCAGTTACATTACCGAAGGACAGATTCTTTTTTAGTAGGCACAGGGAGTTTAAGTGATTTGCCCAGAATCCCAGGATGTTGAGCCGACGCCGAGTCTCAAACCTGGTTCCCCATTTCCAAAGTCGGCAGCTCTGCCTGTTACCCTACATCATCTCCTTACCCTCAGGGTCTCATTCACAAAGGTCCTCTGCACTCGTGGCGGAGGCCTCACAATCATGTGATTCCGCCCCGAGAGTGGAGACTCCCCAACGACTGCGGGGCCTCCACACTGGTGGCGGCCCTTTTGGAATCAGTCCCTCACTGATGATTTTCCTAGCCATCTGTCATCAGCAGTGCAGGGTAATTCAAGGACACGCCATATAATCTGATTCCGACTGACGCAACAGGAAGGAGTCCAACGGTTTCTTTCAAGTTCCCTCAGATTGTTAAAAGCAGGCGGGGCATGAGGTTCCTATCAGTGAAGATGGAGGACCTTTGTCGTGACCTGCTTTAAGGCTTTTGTTTGATTCTTGCAGTTGCAGGAAAGGCTTAGCAAGGTCAAGGGTGTGAGTGCAGGGTGTGTCTACAACCAGGTCAGATGTTACTCTGTCTGTCGCAGGCATTTGGCCTCCTTTGACTCTTCAGAGCAGTTTGGTTGAGTAGAGAAGGCTAGCTCAAAGGAGAGGTTTTGAAGGTCGAGTCTACGTACAGTGTAATGCAACTATTGCATATAAAATAGGGATTGACTATCCCGCCAGAATTTTTCTTTTTGTATACAAGAGAACACATTAGTAATGATACAAGTATATAAGTAAATGTGCTGTGAAGATTTTTACCAAACAAGGACTATTACAGGTTGAAGGACACAAAATAATACAAGGAAATGCATTGCAACGTTGAGCACAAACTATATACTATTTGTGAATTGGAAATGATTGTGAATATGGCGATGTTCATGGCTTAAACAGAAAGCAGTGAATTTGAATTTGAATTTGAATTTAAAAACATTTCTATAGCGCACTTTTACCAAGCGGTTTCTTGGCGCTGTTGGATTGTGAGAAGCAGGCAGGAGCAAAGGGGAATTTAAACATTGTAAGCGCGGGAAAAGAGAAAAGTTTTAAGACCCTTCCGGAACTCAATGTAGGAAGATGACATGCGGAGTTCCGGAGGGAGGGAGTTCCAAAATGCAGGAGCGAGCACTGCGAATTTCGTACCGCCAGTCTTTTTCTTGCTGAAGCGGGGGATGGTTAACAAAGCCTGATGAGTAGACCTAAGCTCTCGTCTAGGTATGTAGGGGGTGATGGCAGAACAGATATATTCCGGGGCAGTGCCTGTTTTAGCCTGGAAAGTGGTACAGCCAAGCTTGAACAGAGCACGCTCTTTCACCGGCAGCCAGTGCAAGGCCTGCAGTAGGGGAGTAACTCGATGGTGTTTGGGCAGGCCGTGGATCAGGCGGGCAGCCTGATTCTGCACTAGCTGCAAACGGTGAGTGGCGTAGGCTGGAGCGCCATTATAGATGATGTTCCCGTAGTCGAGGCGCGAGAGCACCATGGCCATCACTATAATTTTTAGGGCAGGTAAAGAAAAAAAACGAGAAATCTTCCTAATTATTCGAAGGGAAAAAAAACAGGAAGAAACAACTGAATTGACCTGAGAGTGAACAGAAAGTGAGGGATCCAGGAGGATGCCAAGGGTCTTGACCTTAGGAACTGGGAGCGGGGGAACACCAAGTGAGGGGGGCCAGTGGGAGGGGGACCAGGGACTGCAACCACCTCTGGTCAGGACTAATTCCGTCTTGTCCGGATTGAGTTTGAGGTGGTTGCAGTTCATCCAATCCTGGATGAACAGCATGACTGATTGGACATTTGAGGCAGAGGAAGTGGAGTGGGAAAGGTCAAAAATTAGCTGGAGGTCATCGGCGTAATTGAACACCGTGACCTCGAGCTGCTGTAACATAAAGATGAGGGGGTAAATGTATAAATTAAACAAAAGAGGGGAGAGGGAGGAGCCTTGGGGAACTCCACATGCAACCTTACAAGGGGCAGCGGTGAAGCCAACAAGGTGGACTGCCTGAGCCCTGTCACTTAGGAAGGACTTAAGCCAGGTGAGGGCCGGACCCTCTATACCCGCCGCCTTGACACGGGTGAGGAGGATGGAGTGGTCCACCGTGTCAAATGCGGCGGAGAGGTCTAAAAGAATGAGGGCCTGAGGAACGTTGGTATCAATGCCCTCACGTAGGCTGTCCATCACTGAGATCACTACCTTCTCCGTCGAGTGGAGGGGGCGAAAGCCCGCCTGCCGGGGGGAGAGGCAGTGGTTGGCTTCCACATAGGTGCTCAGGGTGCTGGTTACATGGGTCTCCAAAACCTTGGCCAGGTAGGGTAGCAGGGAAATGGGACGGTAATTGGAAGGGCATGAAGGGTCGGCACCGGGTTTTTTTAGAATGGGAATGACTGCCGCAAATTTATGGGCAGTGGGGACCACTCCAGATTTGAGTGAGTCATTTAAAAGTGTAAGGGAAGGGGTAGGGCAGTGTAGGAAGACTTCTCGCAGGATACGAGCAGGGGCAAAGTCTAGGGGGGAACCTGACTTTACCTTTTGGAGCAGGGGGGGGAGTGTAACTGTGGTCAGAGGGGGGAAGGTAGTGAATTTGGAAGTGATAGCAGGGGGGGAGGGATTAGTGAAAGTGAGGGAAGGGGGGGAGATATTAGCCTTGATTGTTGCGACCTTATCAACGAAGAAGTCGTTGAGGGAGTCGCAAAGCGGTTGAGAAGGGGGGATCGAGGCCGTGGCTCTATTAGACGAGGCAAGCTCATGTACTGTAGCAAAAATCTCTTTAGATTGAGATTCAGCTGCTAGTATCCTGTTAGAGTAGAACAGGGTCTTTGCGTCAAGTATGCTTTGTTTGTATACTTTGAGCACAGAGAGGTAGATGATTTTTTTGGCGGGACTATATTCTCTTCTCCATGCGCGCTCTGCTCTACGTGCGGCTAATTTCTTCTCCTTAAGATCGGGGGTAAACCAGCGATTGGCAGCATGGGCACGCTTCACCGTGACCCGTCTCAGGGGAGCAAACTCATCGCCTGCCTGGGTTAGCCAGCCATCAATGGTAGTCAGCTGGTCCAGGGCGGCGAGGCCCGAGAGGTCAGGGCAAGAGTTGGCCAAGGATGAGCAAAACGATGGCATGTCAGCCTTACCCCATTTTCTAGCCCAGATGTTCTTTGGGAGAAGAGGTATAGGCACAGGGGCTAACGCGAGGGAGAAGGAGATTGAAAAATGGTCCGACCAAGAACAGGGGGAGATGACAGGAGAAGTGGTGGGGATATTTAGGGTCCAAACCTGGTCGAGCGAGTGGCCATGAACATGGGTGGGGCTGTGAACGAGGGGACAAAAGTTGAGACTGGTCATGAGGCTGGTGAATTCTTTGGAAAGGGGGGTTTCGCCGGGGTCGTTGGGCCAAAAATTAAAATCACCCAACACCAACACTGAGGAGTTGTTAATAACCAGTGTGGCGAGGATGTCCTGAAGGGAGGAAACAAAATTGGAGGTTGTGTGAGGGGGTCGATAGATAAGAACAGCAGTGAGGGGGGTAGAGTGAGAGCTAGCACGAATTATTAGACAGTCTACCTCAGGGATAAGAGGAGAGGGGAGTATTTGAAAGGGGGAGTCAGTATGTGTTATCAAAGCTACTCCACCGCCTCTCCTGCCCTCCGGGCGATCCGCACGAATGATGGAATAAGAGGGGGGGAGTGCGGCTAGGACGTTGGGGAGGGAGTCTGCCTTGAGCCAGGTCTCTGTTAAGAACAAGAGGTCCGGGTTGTGGCTGTCAAGAAGGTCGTGTAGCTCGTGCTGATGACTAGCGACAGATCTGGTATTGAGGAGCATGGCAGTGGTATTATAGGACGGCGTATGGGAAACAGGCAGGATGGAATGGATAGGCGCGGCGGCCCGAGGCCGAAGAAGACAACTTTGAATAACGGCGGGGGGTGCAACGGGGGGGCTCGTAAGGAGATTTAAATGTTGTAATGAGTTAGACACAATGGGACTAATGGTGCCAGGGATCCAGTGAGACAGGAGATCGGAGGATGTGTATGACAGCGGGAGGGCATAAGGGAGAGCCCACTGCCCCGGCCTGCCGCGGACGGGCGCAGACGGGCAGGACTCTGGCTTGACTCCGGCGAGCCTACGGCGCGCCCGCTGCGCTCGTCCGCTGCGCTGACACATAGGGGACGTTTAAATAGAGGAGCAGCGTGGGGGGAGTGGCGTGGGTGGGGTCGGGCGAGCCAGCCCGATCCAAGATGGCGGCCACTACCGCTAGGCGCCTGAGGTGGGATCAGCTGCCAGCCAGCCTCGCTGGGCCCCAGGAGAAGCAAAAAGGTACCTGTGAATTTTCAGTGCAGGTTAAACAACACAAGCAAACAATTTAAAAACGGGTGCGTGTCGCCGCTTTGATCGGCATGACAACGCGCTAAAAACACTTAGACGCTCAAACGCAGCCCTCAGCTCCTACGAGCAAGCCCACTGCCACCGGGCTGCTCGCAATCGCTGGGGAAACTGTGAAGTACTCCTAAATAGAGGAGCAGCGTGGGGGGAGTGGCGTGGGTGGGGTCGGGCGAGCCAGCCCGATCCAAGATGGCGGCCACTACCGCTAGGCGCCTGAGGTGGGATCAGCTGCCAGCCAGCCTCGCTGGGCCCCAGGAGAAGCAAAAAGGTACCTGTGAATTTTCAGTGCAGGTTAAACAACACAAGCAAACAATTTAAAAACGGGTGCGTGTCGCCGCTTTGATCGGCATGACAACGCGCTAAAAACACTTAGACGCTCAAACGCAGCACTCAGCTCCTACGAGCAAGCCCACTGCCACCGGGCTGCTCGCAATCGCTGGGGAAACTGTGAAGTACTCCTAAATAGAGGAGCAGCGTGGGGGGAGTGGCGTGGGTGGGGTCGGGCGAGCCAGCCCGATCCAAGATGGCGGCCACTACCGCTAGGCGCCTGAGGTGGGATCAGCTGCCAGCCAGCCTCGCTGGGCCCCAGGAGAAGCAAAAAGGTACCTGTGAATTTTCAGTGCAGGTTAAACAACACAAGCAAACAATTTAAAAACGGGTGCGTGTCGCCGCTTTGATCGGCATGACAACGCGCTAAAAACACTTAGACGCTCAAACGCAGCCCTCAGCTCCTACGAGCAAGCCCACTGCCACCGGGCTGCTCGCAATCGCTGGGGAAACTGTGAAGTACTCCTAAATAGAGGAGCAGCGTGGGGGGAGTGGCGTGGGTGGGGTCGGGCGAGCCAGCCCGATCCAAGATGGCGGCCACTACCGCTAGGCGCCTGAGGTGGGATCAGCTGCCAGCCAGCCTCGCTGGGCCCCAGGAGAAGCAAAAAGGTACCTGTGAATTTTCAGTGCAGGTTAAACAACACAAGCAAACAATTTAAAAACGGGTGCGTGTCGCCGCTTTGATCGGCATGACAACGCGCTAAAAACACTTAGACGCTCAAACGCAGCCCTCAGCTCCTACGAGCAAGCCCACTGCCACCGGGCTGCTCGCAATCGCTGGGGAAACTGTGAAGTACTCCTAAATAGAGGAGCAGCGTGGGGGGAGTGGCGTGGGTGGGGTCGGGCGAGCCAGCCCGATCCAAGATGGCGGCCACTACCGCTAGGCGCCTGAGGTGGGATCAGCTGCCAGCCAGCCTCGCTGGGCCCCAGGAGAAGCAAAAAGGTACCTGTGAATTTTCAGTGCAGGTTAAACAACACAAGCAAACAATTTAAAAACGGGTGCGTGTCGCCGCTTTGATCGGCATGACAACGCGCTAAAAACACTTAGACGCTCAAACGCAGCCCTCAGCTCCTACGAGCAAGCCCACTGCCACCGGGCTGCTCGCAATCGCTGGGGAAACTGTGAAGTACTCCTAAATAGAGGAGCAGCGTGGGGGGAGTGGCGTGGGTGGGGTCGGGCGAGCCAGCCCGATCCAAGATGGCGGCCACTACCGCTAGGCGCCTGAGGTGGGATCAGCTGCCAGCCAGCCTCGCTGGGCCCCAGGAGAAGCAAAAAGGTACCTGTGAATTTTCAGTGCAGGTTAAACAACACAAGCAAACAATTTAAAAACGGGTGCGTGTCGCCGCTTTGATCGGCATGACAACGCGCTAAAAACACTTAGACGCTCAAACGCAGCCCTCAGCTCCTACGAGCAAGCCCACTGCCACCGGGCTGCTCGCAATCGCTGGGGAAACTGTGAAGTACTCCTAAATAGAGGAGCAGCGTGGGGGGAGTGGCGTGGGTGGGGTCGGGCGAGCCAGCCCGATCCAAGATGGCGGCCACTACCGCTAGGCGCCTGAGGTGGGATCAGCTGCCAGCCAGCCTCGCTGGGCCCCAGGAGAAGCAAAAAGGTACCTGTGAATTTTCAGTGCAGGTTAAACAACACAAGCAAACAATTTAAAAACGGGTGCGTGTCGCCGCTTTGATTGGCATGACAACGCGCTAAAAACACTTAGACGCTCAAACGCAGCCCTCAGCTCCTACGAGCAAGCCCACTGCCACCGGGCTGCTCGCAATCGCTGGGGAAACTGTGAAGTACTCCTAAATAGAGGAGCAGCGTGGGGGGAGTGGCGTGGGTGGGGTCGGGCGAGCCAGCCCGATCCAAGATGGCGGCCACTACCGCTAGGCGCCTGAGGTGGGATCAGCTGCCAGCCAGCCTCGCTGGGCCCCAGGAGAGGCAAAAAGGTACCTGTGAATTTTCAGTGCAGGTTAAACAACACAAGCAAACAATTTAAAAACGGGTGCGTGTCGCCGCTTTGATCGGCATGACAACGCGCTAAAAACACTTAGACGCTCAAACGCAGCCCTCAGCTCCTACGAGCAAGCCCACTGCCACCGGGCTGCTCGCAATCGCTGGGGAAACTGTGAAGTACTCCTAAATAGAGGAGCAGCGTGGGGGGAGTGGCGTGGGTGGGGTCGGGCGAGCCAGCCCGATCCAAGATGGCGGCCACTACCGCTAGGCGCCTGAGGTGGGATCAGCTGCCAGCCAGCCTCGCTGGGCCCCAGGAGAAGCAAAAAGGTACCTGTGAATTTTCAGTGCAGGTTAAACAACACAAGCAAACAATTTAAAAACGGGTGCGTGTCGCCGCTTTGATCGGCATGACAACGCGCTAAAAACACTTAGACGCTCAAACGCAGCCCTCAGCTCCTACGAGCAAGCCCACTGCCACCGGGCTGCTCGCAATCCTCCCACCAAATTGGTTGTCTGTAATACATTGTATGCAATCGTTAATTTGCAAACACCAGACTTCTTTCAACAACATTGTATGCAAATGGTACTTCTTATATTCAGAATAATAAGATTCTCATATATATTAATCAAGTGTCTCAGTGCTCATAGCAACACATGGAACGATTCCTGGTGGCCATCAGACCTAGGACCCACACCCACTCCCTCTGACCATGCCAGAAACCTCACAATCATCATTGACAAGCTCACCATGAAATCACAGATCAACGCCTTCTCATCTGCATGCTTCCTCACTCTGTGCATGCTACATAATATCTTAGGTGGCTACCCCTACACACGAGACGCACCATGACACAGGACCTCATCACCAGCCAACTGGACGATGGCCACGACCTCTACGTTGGAAACGCCGCACACCCCTTTCAGACCCTTCAGAAAGCCGCAGCCATACTCCTCCTTCTCCGACTACTAACGTGTGTGTCTCTTTCGTCCAGATTCCTTTTTCACCTAAGCTCTGGGTTTCCATTGCGAATCTGGAGACTGGTCATAGGCCGTGAGTTTACTCATAAGAGTAGTTGGTGGGATTGGAGTCACAATTCAGTATCTGGTATCTGAACACACATTTCCACCAATTTTTGATTGATGTTTATTCAGATAATTCAAAAGCAAAGTTATAAAGGAAAAGTATAGTCACGTTTACATTTGTGTCAAAACTCACCTTAAAAATAGTACAGTTATACAGTTATCTTAATATTATTCATGGACTAATCCATAATATCCGCTTTTACAGATATCCGATTTGGCCTGTTTCAAATCAATAGGTAAAGCAAAAATAGATTACTTTGTAGTTCTACCTATTTAGTTATAATAAAATGTAGTGATCAATTGTTCCAATTTCTCTACTTTGTTAATAAAAGTGAAGAAGCAAGTTAGGTACACAAAAATACTTTATGTATGAAGTACAATTAGAGTGAAAAATACCAACTCTTCATGGACCATAAGAAAAATTGAAGAACACCATAATGAAGAAATTCGAAGAAAAACCTAGAATCTTTAAAAAGAAAAACACCTTGGTGTACTAATGTGTTTCTAAGCCTGTGATAACATGTAGCAAAAGATATTGTTGCAGCCCACATAAACATTGCAACACAAAACAGAGCAAGAGACAAAGAGAAATCACATTTGTAAACTCTTATCATATATATAAAACATTACACTAGATCCCTTCATTTTCCTCTTCTGTATCAAGTCTCTTAAAACACAGTTTCTCTAATTTGAAAGAGAGATGTTTCTAGGATCCAACGTTCAACAATGTGATTACATCTGATGTCCTCACTCTCAGCCTTTTCCTCCTAACCATCCTTGGGGCACTTATTACCCACAAGATCAGACCATCAGTAAACTTGCATTTAGTCATAAAGTAATGTAATTAAAGGAGCACCGGGAATTATCCAGCTTTAAACCAAGAACCAACTCAATACTTTCCAATACCTCATTTAAAAAAAGGAACAACTTTCGAAAATGCAACAACATATGTGGTATTTCCGTGGAACGTAGAGTCTACAATAGGAACAGGGTTTGCACTCTAGCTCCCTTTCCTCTTCAGAACTCTGTCATAGAAATATCAACCTTATATTCTTGTAGGTATTGCTCAAGCTTAACTGTGCAATAATGGAGGAAAATCAGTTGGTAATTACCTGAGTTAGATATATTAAAGTTTTTTGACTCTTAATTATCGGCTACTTTCCAAGATTGTAGGAAAGTTACATTATAGAATAGAGTTCAAAAAGCTAAGTGTATGTATAGTATTTCATCCTGCTTTTAGAGATCAATAGCTGATAAATTCAGAGCACACACCTTGTCCGTCTAGGCCTCTTGAGCATATATTCATGCATATTAAAAGATATTTGTGTTTACAGTTAATTCGAAAGATATGAGGAGGTCTGCTAAATTCTTCAATTTGTCAAACTGAAAATATTTAAGATCTTTTAAATGTTTGATTGGTGGAAAGACGATTTACACAATTGTTTTTTATCTTGCTCTAAAGCGTTATCTTATTTATTTTTTATTGAACGATACCAAGAGTATTTAGACAGGAAATATTGTACGTTGCAACAGGTTTCATAGGCTATAGCACAAAGCTCAACTATTTGGTGGATAACATTAACAGGATAGTGTGGCTAGTAGCCAAAGCTAAGTGATGATGCAAGGTAAAGAACATTATGAGACATTACATGAAGTAATATATCTTACGATATGTAGATTTACATAGACACCTTCTTGGGAATAATATGTTGTGATAAGATTACTTAGCTCTTTTTTGTTTGAGTAGCTCAATTTGCTGCGCAACTTTAACAATAGAGAGTAAATGGAGCTCAGGTCATAGGAAATTGAGTTCCAGTGATGTGGTCCAAGTCAACTGTAAGATCAAAATGTTGAAGTCACACGGAGAAGTTTGGGTCTAGTTAGAAGATTTTGGTTTAGCTGAGTAAAGGCTAAGAAAGGAGGTGGGTGTATGGATACCTACAAGACTTTCAGCTAGTTAAGACATTCTGTGTTCAAGGTTTTGAATACTTAGATGGGACAGTTTATAAAGGACACAATTTTAGGCAGATAATCAGCCACCTTGTGGCTGCATTGTTAGATAGTGGTACATCTAGTCTAGGTAGATTACAAAGTGTAATCGTAGCACATTTTATTACCTGATCCAATTAGGACAATTAATGCTGTGGAGATCTTCTAATAAAGTGTTGCAGTAGTCCTGCTTGCTGAATACTATTGCAGAGATCAAAGATATGACAGTATGTAAGGATGTTAGGGTGGAATTTGTAGGTGTTCAACAGTTGGCATTTAGCAGCAGTAACTCAGAATGTAATCCAGAATGGCATGAGCACAGTATGAGTGAAAATTACACCAATGATTCTTGATGGTGTTGAGATAAGTGGCAGGTGGAAATGTTATGCATTGTGTTAGAGATGTGGGTGCTGTTTTAAAAGGTCAATACGTAATTTCTGGGGTTTGGCATAGGAAGATGTTAGGCTATACGTTTATAAGTGTCTGTAAACCTTTGAGATAGTCATATTTGTAAAGCTGGGGCAAAAGTTGGAGAAGAAGATCTGGTGATGATCTGAGATACCAAAGGGAGTAATAAGATGATGTGAGTCATCAAAGGAAATGATAATGCTACCTGGAGAGGTAGAGAAAAGCAGATGCAAAGGGATACGACTGCGAGAACCACAGACTAATAAGGAGTTTGAAGGGAGAGTTGGAGTGTTATGACCTGTATAAAACAGAAAAGGTTCTTTAAGAGAAGTAGGAGGAGAATCAACTGAGTTCTTTGTCAGTGGTGCCTATGGTAGATGGGATTGACATGAGGGTAAAGTGATCAGCACGTGAGCAGACCGGGAGCCCAAGGATAGACAATAGGTTGTTAAGGTGGGCCGAGGTTAAGACATTAGCCGCATAAAAGAGGCTGATTTCTGTAGAATGAAGGGCTTTGAATCCCGATTTTAGGATAAATAGGTTTTTGGAGATGAAGAGTAAGATCAGAGGGTTAAAGACAAGACGTTTCAATACTTCGGAAGAGAAAGGAGGTTAGAATACCGAATGATAGATTGATGGGGTTGATTAGTAAAAGTGTGGCCCAGCTGACTTAAAACATAAAGGATTGAAACCAGCGCTGAGACAGTAGTTGAAGAGTGCTTAAATATGGCCGAACTCCAGATCTGAGAGCCGAAAATAACTGAAAGAGTCAATTGGTGCCCGTAAGGGATTGGCGGATTTTAGTGTGGAAATCAATTCGATGGCAGAAGTGGGCTCCGTGTAGATAGTTTTGTGACATTGGTTAATAAAGGAGTGCAAGGTAGGAAGTGCTGGATGTAAATTGTGTAGGGAAGGTATTGGTGTTATAACATAGAGAGCATTTTAAATCAAGAAAGTAATTTGATATGGCTGTGTTCAGTGCCACTTTGAGGTTGTTGAGAGCATATTTGTAATAATCCAAATGTTCTGTGACTGAGCCTGCATTTTTTTGTTTCTGTAGTGGGAATCTTGATGGTAATACAGGGCTGTGGATGGGGAGTAACTCGGGTGAAGGTACATGTAGAGCTGTGTGAGTTAAATAATGTTTGCAATGGGTCAATAAAATGATTAAAAAAAGAGGTGGGTGGAGCAGAAGTTCATTGCCCTTATGAATTTGGTTTAATAATGAAACATGACAAGGGAGATTTTTACATTTGGTAATAGGTGTGTTTTTTGTCTGCAAATGATTAGGGATGGTGGTATATAAGTGAATGATAGTTTGGAAAGGGTGATTCTTTTCCATACCTGGGAGTGATGTTTGGTGCTGCCCTTACTTCGTTTTCTTTGTTAATGTCTAAAAGACCAGCCTTTGGAAGGAGTATCACATATGTTTTTGATGCTGCCAATAGGTTGGTCACAGGTCCTTAGATGCTATGCTAAAGAATGATAAGGGCAAATGCATTTCTGTTGCAGCTTATGGTAGCGCCATCTAGAAATACGCACTTTTCTCAACATCTCAAGTAGCTGAAAGTAACTTTTTTGAACCACATGCTATTGCTCCCTCAGGGCACAACTTCTTTTATCACCCACAAGGAAACTGGGCTAGGGTATCTATCTGATATCTTGTGGTTGTTACCACTCATTTTATGACTCTCGGTCTGGTCAAGATCTGAAAGTGGTCTCAACCATCCTATTAAAGATTGTAGAGCCTTGATCATGCCTCAAGAAAACCTTCGTAAGCTAAGTTGAATCTTGTTTTAAAATATTGGGACAGTCGGTCATTTATGACCATTCTGAGTCTATTGCTTTTTTGTGCTGGAAAAAGGATGAAAGAGACTTGCATGCCCTAGTAAAAGTGAATGTTAGAGCATATATGCCTATTAGAACTACACCATCGATTGAGCCTTAAATATTGTTAAATATGTCAAATCATCACTGGTTTTTATTAACCAGCTTTAGGTTTAATCTGTTTCATTATTTTTAATCGTTCCTGAAGGCTGCACAAAATACCTGAACCATGTTCCTAGAAATGTGATTCAGTCTCCAAACAGGACACTTTGCACTTTATTATGCTCTGCACATTTTATAATCAATTAAGGTTGACTTTATTATGTAGTCTGTTGACTGGGCGGGATATTAAACAGGTTAGACCGGCATTGCTATACTTACAGATGTTATCTGGTGCTCACGTGTGGTTCCATGTTGTTTGTTTTTTATTTGGCGCCGTCAGTCTGAGGAAACCTCTGGCTTTGACATGATGTATTGTTTTAATTGTTTTTTGGTCTTTTATAGTTTTACTTTATTGAAAACTGAATAAAAAAGGACTGAAATTAAATGATTGCATGGTCAGAGAAAGAAGGGAAAATGGTGAGAGTTATGTAGGCTCTGGTTTTGGACTTGGGAATTAAGTAAAGAGGTTTATCGTGTTTGTGAGTAGGTACTGGTTGTGTGTTCAGTGGTGAGGTGTCTGAGAGGTATGACCAAAGAAAGATTATTGCTTAAGTCCAGATTGAAATTCTTTAAAACGATCAGGGGGTAGTTTGGAGAAAATATTTCTATAATGGTGTCCAGGTCTTCAAAGAAGGAGCCTGTAGCTCCTGGAGGGCAGTAAATGGTGATGACATGAATGTTTTATGGGGGCAGTAGTTGTAATGCAGTGGTGCTAAAATGTTGAGGGAGGGATGTTTGATAATAGGGCAGGTAAAGTTGTAGAAAACTTCTTGATAAGGAGGCCACCTTCTCTGCCTCTTAGGCCTCTGGGAGCCATGTGAGGAAAACGTGTCATGGGGGAATGGGAACCAAAGTGGTCTGTGATAGACTTAGTTGTTAATATTTAATGGACATTAAGTAGAAAGAAGTAGATGAGTAATTTTTCTTTCCGTAATCACATCTTGGTATTTGTTTAGCCGTGTCAGATAAATGACTTGTTTGGTTGTGAGTTAATGCATTCTGCAGTTGTGCATAATTGTAGGAGGGAATGAATGAGGTGGCATAGGTGTGGTGCTGATGATTGTCGCCACTTAACACATTTTAAGACCTGATTTTAGTATATGTGCTTTAGAAATTTGTAAGTGGAATTTGATATGTTATTTATTTGTGATAAATTGGGTGTGTTTTGACTGTGTAAATATTGAATGCCATTTGAATCTGTAGAAATTGTAATTTTGTATATAGTAGTTGGATGTGCACTTAAACAGTAATGTTAGAAACTGTCAGAGTGTATGTGTATTTAGTCTGCTACATTGTTCACTGGTTCTTTTCTTTACATTAACTTTAGGTACAAAGCTAGAACATTTTGCCAAAATTGCATGGAAGAATCACAAGCATTCCACTAACAACCCGTGAGTACCAGCACCATTTAATATGATAGTTGTTATCGACTGATTGTCTTTGGAGTTTGCCTGCAAACCTCAATATGTCTGAGATGCCTGGGTTTTGGGTGATGTTAAATCTGGTTTTCTGACCAGGAAAATCCTCAACTTTTAATATTTTCATTCGAATGTTTCAAGTTACAACAATGTTAAATAATGTAAATTATAACTATCTTCACTATACTATGCTCACAAAGTGCAGCACCTGTCACTATTACTCGCTTTGTTTATTGACAAATCACTCCTTATATCTATAAGATATACAAAGTACATGAATTCCTCCCGATAATTGCTGGCACTGCATCCTCTGATCCTATGGCGCATGGCTGAGTATCTGATAGGGAACAAGAGGGAGCAACAGCTATAAGTATTATCACATCATTCACTGCCACTCAACAAGCCACCTCTAAACTTAGTACGTAACCCCACATTGAATCATATGAACACACACATGTGCAAACATCAGGTACTATACTAATGCTCCAGGACGTCTCTGCCCAAACCCACGCAATTTGGAACTGCTTCCATGCTGGTGAATAAGTGCACTTCCACATCCTGGTGGACCCTCAGTAACTGTTTCCTGGATGTGCAATACCAGCCGTCTTTGCTTTTAAACGATTCCAAATTGAGGGTAAGAAATCTCACAATTGTGTTTACTTTGTATGAAGGGACTTACTTTGTGGCCTCCACTCTCGGGCATGATTTTTGCATTTGTGGTCATTCAATGAGGACATTAGGATCACGCCTACATCCTGTGGAGGTCACTGTCCTTTTAGTGGCAGCCGAAAGATTCTGTTCCCACTCCTGCTGCTTGAAGACTCAGTTACAACCTCTTTATTTTCAAATGATTCAATGATGATCATCAGGCTGTCCGCTCCTACCTTTTCTGGAGCCATGGGCTCTTACATTGGGCACATGAACAAAGATTTTCAGAAATTCTAGGAAGCTTTGGCGATAACTATAGCACCTAATAAAATCTTGTTTATTAGGTGCGATAATTATCACCTATTAGACATTTGGCGATTCAAACTGAACGTAAGATTGTGGTGATCTGGATTTTCATACCTGGTATTTAGTGGGTACTGTATACTCCTAACTCCTAATTTCGAACCCTGCGCTAACAACCTAGTGCTGTGGCTGGAATTATTGACCCCTCTCTTCGTCAAGGACATTATGCCCCTGCTCAACTCATTGCCTTTCAGAGAGACGCTGTGAGAGAGGTGTAACATTCTAAAAACTTCACTCCATGAGAGCAAGAGTCAAACCTGTTGTAAGAATCCTCCAAAAAGTGTCAAAGGTGTAGTAAAAGATTCTTTATTTAAGTTATAGGTAACACCTCAGCCTGCTAGTACCAGCTTCAGGAAATCCACAGAATAACAGTTTCACCAAATTAAAGATACACATTCCATCCTGAGAGGCACAGATAAACCTACAATGGCTGACATTGTAAATTAAAGCTAAACACACATACAAAAAGTACAGAATATCACACCTGTTCACATAAGGGGTAATGAGACCAAGCAGATTCCTTGAAATCCTTTGTCAGCTTGTGGGGTGGGATCTAAAAAGTCAACTTTCTTGTATATAATTATCCTAGTAAAACATCCTGTTCACTTTATTATCTACTTGATTTTTACACTAATACTACTTAGAACTTATATAGAGTTCCTCTTTTGTATGATGTCAATCAGTTCCATTGTGCTCTTCTGGACTCCTTTTTCAAATTCTAATGGCCTGAATTAGAGTTCGACAGATGGGTACTCCATTGTAAACATGACCGATATCCACTGTACATTCTTACTAGCGCCGGAGGATATAACACAGTGGTATAAGGCAGACAGTATATCCAGCTTGTTTGTCAAGGACTAATCTGCCAGACCCTCACATTCTTAGTCCTTGCAGTTGCCGCTAGAGCGCCAGGATCTCATTCAAATTTGTCATTTATTTCTATTTGTCACCTTTCTTGCTGCTTGTTAATAATTTGTGATTGTTTGAGACCATGGGTTTTGGGCATAAGTGCTGCTACTTTGATGTCCAGAAGCGGTAAGAACTGCCGCGTTTGCTGTTCCTGCACGCTATTTTAATTAATATTGTATAGTTGGCAGCTTTTAGATTGTTTTAACATGTGTTTCAAATATCTTGTGTTTTAAAATATGTTCATGATACACCGCATTGCATATTGCTTAGCCTTTTGATGATACAAAACCATCGCTATTAGGGGCTCGTGTTGTCTCTCACCTAGCTGTTACCTGGGTCTTGCCCGGGTTCTCCCGACATGGTAATTGGCAGCCTTGTTTCCCCGATTCCTCGTTTACCGCCCCGGCCCGACATGGCAAGTGCCGTTTAAGCGGAGGGCATTTCCCTGGGCTCCTGACCTTCCCTCACTTCCGGGCAGTGAGCGGGCTAGTCTTTCCCGCCGCACACCCTAAAAGCCTGATGCTAGAGCGGACGTACGCAGCGGGCGCACCACTGGTGCGTCAAAGGCAAGCCGTCTGCGTCCGTCCGGCCCTGGACTGCGCCGAGAGTCATAACCCCTGATCGTTTTCCCCACAAAGCAAAGAGTATAATTTAAACCAGAGAGGAAATATTCAGGCTGAATACAAAGTATACTAACACTTGTTGCCCTCGACTAGATCTTCAGAATGGTCCTAAGCAGTGCCAGCACTGCAAACTACAGCTCAATTTCACTAACGTTAAGGCTCTAACACCACAACAAAATCCATCTCACACAAAAAACAACTAAAGTCTTTCAGGCTATGTTGATCAATACGATGTCATTGCCGAAACATAACACAGAGGTTGCGGAATTGATAGGCGCACAGAAGCTTGACTTGGCATTCATTACAGAAACTTGGGCAGATGAGTCGGCAGACCCTGATCTTGCTTTCGCACGACCAGCAGGATATACCATTATCAGAGCAGATAGAGCTAACAAACGGGGGGGAGGATTAGCTATCATCCTTAGAGAGGACATGCATGTGACTTGATCCTCCGCTGGAAGCTCCCAAGACTGTTAAACTTTAATATTCCAGATTGCACTTAGTATTAATTACACACTAAAAGGTCTTCTCTTATACAGGACCCCAAAGAGCACAGACCTCTTTTTTTTAATGTTATTAGCCCCTTCCTTGAATCCAGTGTAGAGGCATCTGATTTCACGAGCCTAGGAGACTTTAACGATCACCTAGAAAAGCTTGCAGATCATGATACAGCCTTACTAGTTGATTTAATGGCTTGTTTTTCATTAAAACAGATTGTAAAGTAAGACACCCATGCCGCTGGACACACCCTAGATGGGATCTTCACTTGAAGCCTTTCACTTAAACTATCAGAAGTAATTCATGTCCCCTGGTCAGACCATAAAGTTATAATGTTTTCCCTTAGTGCAGATCAGCACTCTCCGATATTCGTAAACGCACCAGCCTCTGTCACCCGCCGACACTGAGCCAACATTAACCCTTCTACCCTACAAGTTTTATTATTAAGCACTAAACCAGACCTTTTGACAGACATCAATGCTTCTGTCCATCGGCTATCCTCATGGATCAAAACAGCGGTAGACATCCTAGCCCCCACAAAGAGCTGCCTCTCCTGGCGGAAAAGTCCTTCTGAACTTTGGTTTACGGATCAATTTAGAGTGCAAAAACAAGCGTGTAGAAGGTCAGAAAGAAAGTAAACTATGATTTGGATGAAAAAACGAAGTATGCAAGCACTGGCAGTTTACAAGAAAATGATTGTCGAGGAAAAAAGTAAATACTTTACGGCAAAGATTTGTGAGGCAAGGAACTCTTGCAGGGAGCTTTTCCCAACAGTTAAAATATTAGCTAAACTACCAGTAATGGCTCGGATGGAAAGCAGCGCAGAATTCTGCAATTTACTGGGACAGTCGTTCATAGATAAAGTTGAGACGGTGTATAACTCCTTCAGGGATAGTGTTAGCTCAGTCGCCAAGATCACTCCGACAGCCTCAGATCCCACTACCACCATTTCAGCTTTCACCACCTCTCCCCCAACACTAGAACAAATCATTCAGGTGGTGAAAACATCCAAATCAGGAGCCCCAACAGACCCCTGCCCTCCTAAAGTACTACATCTGTTTCCTGAAATATTAAGTGAACTCCTAAGTGTGGTGTTCAATAAGGTAATTCAGTCAGGCTTCTTCCCAGATCCTTGGAAGATAGCCTCACTTCTTCCTCTTGTTAAAAAAAAAAACCTTGTCCCTAAGGACCCCAGCAGCTATCGTCCTATCTCCAGAATTGCATTTCCGGCAAAAGAACTTGAGAAACTACTTAATGCACTGCTTACTGCATATATTTCTTCCAGGAACCTCCTGGATTACTCACAATATGGGTTTCGGGAAGGACATGGAACGAAGACAGCTTTGGTCATGGCGGCTGAGGAACTTATGGCAATAATAGATTCAGGGGGTAAGGCCCCCTTGATTTTGCTAGATCTATCGGCGGCCTTCGATACAGTCAACCACATAATACTAGCCAGTAGACTAGCGGAGCTGGGGATCCGAGACACCGCCCTTTCACTGTTATTATCCTACCTAGCCGATAGAACCTTCTCCGTTGAACTGGGAGCCTTCTCATCCAAATTTCTTAAACTGCCTTGTGGGTTGTCTCAGGGCTCTTCTCTGAGCCCCACAATATTTAATGTATATGTGGCTCCTTTGGCCTCGCTCATTAGGCAGTTTGGGTTTTTTGGCTGTCTCCTATGCAGACGACACCCAGCTGGTGGTGTCAGTCTCAAGCAACGTGGAGGAGACTGCCGACCGTTTCAATGGCTGTATGTCCTAGGTCACCAATGGATGCAGTCCAACTGCCTGAAATTGAACGGTGGAAAGACTGAAGTCTTGCTGTTGGGCTCTGACTCCACTTTCTGGCCCAGATGGTGGCATGCCAATCTGGGTGATTGCCCAACGTCAAAAATCTTGGAATCATCTTTGATTATAAACTAACATTCAACAGTCGGATCAATAGGCTCTCCTCTATCATCAGGTTCATTCAAAAGTGATCAGAAAAATCCGTCCATTCATCCCTCCCGATACACTCAAAACTCTGGTTACAGCTTTGGTCCTTTCCAGATTGGATTATGGGTATGCCCTATACATGGGGATCCAATCCCAGCATCTACTAAGACTGCAGCGTCTGCAGAATGCTGCAGCCAGACTAGTCCTAGATATTCCGAGGTTCAAGTCCTTCTAAGAGCCCTCCACTGGCTCCCGGTGGAAAAAAGGATGAAGTTTAAATCCCAATGCCTGGCCTTCAAAGCTCTACATGGCACAGGGCCACAATTTTTGAGGACGCGCCTGAAATGGTATGCGCCGGTCAGAAGCCTAATATCTGCCCATACTAAACTTCTGCAGATACGTAAGTTTAAGAAGGCCCATTGGTGTGGAAGAAGCTTCCTGTTAGGGACAGTTAAGACCTGGAACCTACTTCCAATCTCCATAAAGAGCAGCTCATCGCTTTTGTCCTTTAGAAAGGCGCTAAAACCCTGTCTCTTTAACAACTGATTCAGCCTGTATACCCCACCAGCACAGCTCAGATCTACCGACTCTAGCGCCAAGACGCCCTTGGGCATTCGTTGCACTCTACAAATATACCAATCAAATCAAATCAGGTGCAAGACCTATTGATGTAGCTGGAAGTTACAAAAGTACTCAGTCTCTCTAACCCCAAATGCCATCTTGCAGTTCTTAAAGGAGTGTAATTGTCGGCCCATTTAAGGGTCTGAGCTCATATAGCAAAATCCACCATTTAATTTTTGAAAAAGGTTATCCTCGTGCCATTTTGAAATCTTAATCTTTGGATTTCCAACCCATAATCTCTAGGAAGGGGAGAATCCCTCTTCGAAGCATCATGTCAATAAGCCTTCCTTTATGGGATAGAACGAGCATTAAATAGGAATGGGTCACACTGTCCTCAATTCCGAGAGCCTACAAGCTAAATTGCTATTCAGTGTGTGTACTGCATCTTTGAAGGTTTGTTCTGTGTTTTATATTTTAAATGGTAGTTTTAATGCTTATTTATATAACTGTTTAGTTACTATAAACTGCAGCCAAGCTTGAATAGTAAAGATGAAATCAAATGTATCATACATAAGTTGGAAAATACCCAGTCCAGCTCGAATGAGTGTTTATGGAGGATAGTGTTAGCTGCACACATGTGAGATACATCCCCATTGTCACAAATTCAGTTGAGCCAACTCTAGACCCAGCTGTTACAATATATAGTGCCATGAAGGGATACACACAGGGTTATACCTGGTGCTCTACAAAGATAGTGGAGTCAGTGTAAAGGTACACTGTAGCCACAACTCCCTATTTACCACTGTTCAGCAGTGCGGCACATTAATTCTTCTCCATTCACCCTGTTGGCATTAATGTTCTATAGTAATATTTCTCATTTTTCACTCCTGAATTGTGGAAGCATTAGTGTACAAAAAATAACATCCATTCCCAACTGATCCTGATAAATGCCATGCACTACATCCTACATAAATTAATTTACTGTGGTGGTAATGCTTATCTGCTTCACCTGCATGCTTATACATTGATAGGTGTTATACTCCCCTTTACATTTTTGCGCTGCTTACTATTACAATTGATTTTTTTTGCAGCTATTCCCAGTTCCAAGATGAATACAGTATGGAACAAGTACTGAATTCACGAAAAATATTTGAGTACCTGACTATGTTACAGTGCTGGTAAGAAACATTAGATCTACAAATCCTAGTTAGTTTTGTGTCAAGAGGAAGTATTCGTATTCTGAATGTACCAGCAAGAAGCACAACAGAACCAGTCTTATTTGTGATGCTTAATCGAAATGTATTCTCTGGTGCGGATTCTTTATTCTTTATTTTTTGCATTTGTTTGAAGTAGTTAAAAGTGAGATGGCAAAATGGTTTTAAATATTATGTGTGCATATTACTGTGATTTTAGATTTGTAGGTTGCCAACATAGATGTGTAGTAGTCTCTTTATGCATGAAGCTCTTCTATTTGAAAGTTAAAAATAGCTTTAAAACCATAGTAGAACCATCAGTGTTTCAATGTCTGCCCAGAATTTCAGAGAGAATTAATACTATAACTTTGAACCTATATCAGAAAGACTCTTCCAACCCTAGTTGCCTTTCGGCACAAACTATGCATACATGTTGATCGACTGTTTATCAACTTCCTATTTGCTGAACTTTACATAAAGTATCAATCTTTTAATAAACCAGCCATGAGGACGCCAATAGGTCTGACACCTTTATTGTGTGTGTTAAGAATTAAGCTGTTTTATATACACTTATATACACTCATAGGAAGAAAGATTGAATGGTGATGTGGGATGGCAATACAATGTTTTGGGGGAGAAGAGCAGTGCAGAGCATGATAGTGCATGCAAGGGGATAGCTGAAGCGCAGGGCTTGAGGAAGTTAGTGCACTAATGTTAGTTTAGTGGCATATGGATGGCACTGGAGCAGCAATGGTGTCAGGGGAGTGGTTGCACTCCGGTGGGGGTTTTAGTGTAGCACTGTGGAAGGAAGCCTGCTGGTGTTGGGCAGTAGAGCAGTGATACATTGTGTGGCAGTAGGTGGTACTATGGTGGATGATTTCTTGTAGTGATGGGCATGGTGGTGGAGATGGATGGTAATTCCACGCAGTGTTGTGATTTTGCAGTGGTGTGGTGGAGGGGATGGTTATGTGGTTGAGAAGAGGTATTAGAGTAATGTGGGGCTTGCTCCAATAGTATATTGATGGTAGTGCCGTGTTTGGGGGCAGAACATTTCAATCAATCAATCAGGGGAATTGTAAGCGCACTACTCACCCGTGAGGATCCCAAGGCGCTGGAGGGGGGGGGGGGTAAAGCAGCTCCGTTCAGTCGAAGAGCCAGGTCTTGAGTTTCTTCCTGAAGATGTTCAGGTAGGAGGTGCATCTGATGTCGATCGGGAGCTCGTTCCAGGTCTTGGCTGCGATGTAGGAGAAGGCTCTTCCACCCGTTCTTGCTCTGCAGATGAGCGGGGTTTCGGTGAGGTCGGCGGATCGGAGGTTTCTCTTGGGTACGTGGAAGGAGATTCTCTCATTGAGGTATTGGGGTCCGGTGCTGTGGAGGAATTTGTAGGCATGGGTGAGTATCTTGAAAGTAACTCTCTTCTCAGTGGGGAGCAGGTTGAGTTTACGCAGGTGTTGGGTGATGTGTTCGTGTTGAGGGATGTCGAGGACGAGTCTGGCTGCAGTGTTCTGTATGGTCTGGAGTTTGTGGAGCAGAGACTTGTTGATCCCGGTGTAGAGGGCGTTTCCGTAGTCTAGTCTGCTGGTTATGAGTGTGTGGGTGACAGTCTTCCTTGATTCGGGGGGATCCATTGGAAGGTCTTTCGGAGGATGCGAAGGGTGTTGAAGCAGCTGGAGGCGATGACATTGACCTGTCGGGTCATGGAAAGGAAGGAGTCTAGTACGATGCTGAGGTTTCGGGCGTGGTCTGTGGGGGGTGGGATGGCTGCCGAGGGTGGTGGGCCACCAAGTGTTGTCCCATGCAGAGGGGGAGGGTCCGAGGACCTCTATCTTCTCCCAGTTGAGCTTCAGGCAGCTGCTACTCATCCAGAATGTGACGTCCTTCATTCCTTCCTGGAAGTCGAGTCTGGTCCTTGGTGAGAAAGAGGATGAGCTGGGTGTCGTCTGCGTAGGATACTATGCTGAGTTCGTGCTGTCTGACGATGGCAGCGAGGGGGGGCCATGTAGATGTTGAAGAGCGTGGGGCTGAGCGACGATCCTTGGGGTACTTTGCAGTTGATTTCCATGGGTTCGGAGAGGAAGGTTGGCAGTCTGACTCTTTGGGTTCTGCCGGTTAGGAAGGAGCAGATCCAGTCGAGGGCGGTTACCTGTATGCCGGCATTGTGGAGTCTGGCGATGAGTGTGCGGTGGGAGGCGGTCAACCCTGCAGAGAGGTCGAGGAGGCTGGGGGCATTGGTGTGTCCTTGGTCGAGGACGGTGCGGATATCGTCTGTGGTGGCGAGTACAGCGGTCTCGGTGCTGTGGTTGCTGCGGAATCTGGATTAGGAGGGGTCGAGGATGGATTTTTCTCCAATTAATCTTGTTAGCTGGGCATTGACTATATTCTCTGTAACTTTGGTCACGAAGGGGAGGAGAGAGATGGGTCGGTAGCTCTTGAGGTCCGTGGGGTCTGCTGAGGGCTTCTTCAGCAGGTCTGACTTCTGCCTGTTTCCAGTCGTAGGGAAAGGTGCGGGTCCTGAAGGTGGTGTTGATGGTGCGTCGTAGTTCTGGAGCCATGGCGGTGGCGGCTCTGTGGTAGATGTGTGGCAGGCAGGGGTCCATGGGGGCTCCTGAGTGGATGCCTTTCATGGTGGAAGTGGTGTCTTCAGTGGTGACTGAGGTCCCGGAGGAGATGCTAGGCTGGCTGGTGATGCTGGAGAGGGAGGTGGTTTCGGAGTCGGGTGTCTGGATGTTGAAGTGGTCGTAGAGGTCCTTGATTTTCAGATAGAATTAGGTTCCAAGCTTGTCACAGAGGTCCAGGGAGGAGGTGATGTCTGTGGTTTCCCTGGGGGGATTGGTGAATTCCTGGAAGACTCTGAAGAGTTCCGGAATTGCTGGTGTTGGCGAGGATCTTGTTTTTGATGAAGGTCCTTTTGGTGGATCTGATGCGTTGGTGGTATTCCGTCATGGCGTTCTTGTAGGTGGTGAAATTTTCTGGCATTTTGCTGTTTCTCCAGTTCTTCTCGAGACGTCTGCAGGTGCGTCTGGATTCCTGGAGTTCAGTGATGAACCAGGTGGCCTTCCTGGGGCGTTGTCTGTTGGAGTTGCGTAGGGGTGCGAGCTCCTCTGCGCAGTTGGAGATCCATCTGTGGCTGCAAGGTTGGTGTCTGTCGAGGGGTTGGGGGCATCGCGGTTGAGGGTGGAGTTGAGCTGCTCCTCAGTGATTTTGCTCCAGTTCCTTTGTGGAGGGCGTAGTGCAGGTTTGGGTGTGGTGGGTTTGTCGACGTTGAAGTGTACACAGTGGTGGTCCGTCCAAGGGTGTTGCATGGTGTGGCTGAAGTGGATGCTATTGCCTCCTAGGAAGATGGGGTCGACGGCGTGTCCTGCCTTGTGGGTGGGTATGCTGACGTGCTGTTTCAGGCCGATGTTGGCGAGGTTATCCAGGAGAGTGGTGAAGTTGGAGTCGCTGAGGTTGTGGAGGTAGAAGTTCAGGTCTCTGAAGAGTATGTAGTCCATGGAGGTAATGGCATGGGGCACGATGAGGTCGGCGATGGTCATGGCGAACGATGCGCAAGGTCCGGGGGGTCTGTAAGCGAGGGTGCCGCGAAGTGTGGTTCACAGGCTGGTCTGGATCTGGAAGTGAAGGTGTTCGGGGGTGGAGAGGGAGTCATTCGTGGTGGAGGTGGAGAGTTGGAGGGAGCTCTAGTGTGCGATGGCGAGTCCTCCTCCTGGTCAGTTGGGGCAGTCTTTCCACTGGATCTTGTACCCGTCAGGGATGGCGATGGCGATGTCAGGGGCGGAGGAGGCGTTGGTCCAGGTTTCTGTAAAGAAGGCGACGTCTGGTGAGAGGGTGCTGAGGAGGTCCCAGATCTCAAGGTGTGTTTGTGCAGGGAGATCACGTTGAGGAGGATGCACCTCAGGGTTTCGGAGGTGTTGGCATTCGGTGCGGGGGTGATGGCCGGGGGAGTGCTGTTGGTGTTGAAGGTCTGGCGGCAATGACGGCAGGAGAACTGTCTGTGGGTGGTGCTCGGCGTGGACAGCTGGCAGTTGCTGTTCCTCCCGGGGTTGAGTGCAAGGAGGGTAGCTGAGTCATAGTGGTGGATGGTTGGAGATCCAGGGTCCCTGACGCGGGTCGCGGTAGGGTTGCGGATGGGCAAAGACGGGCTAGCCTTAGGTGCACCTTTGGCGCACCAGTGGTGCGCCTGCTGCGCGTGGCCGCCATTAACTGTGGTGAATGGGGTAGTAGTGCGGTGTTCTGTTATAAATCAATTGTTGTGAGTGGTTGGGCTTTGAGATGGGAGTATTATGATGTATGGTATGGTGTTGGGATGATTTATGTTGCAATGGGATATTGGTGGAGTACTATTAAGGTAAATGGCGCTCTGGTTGGTTGTGTACAGGTGATGGTTTGGTTTTCTGTGTGTTGTTACATGAGTTGGTTGTCAGGTGGTGTGTTATGTGGTGTTTGTGTGCTGCTTGAGGTGAGGGCAGTTCTGAGGTGGCAGTATGGCGGAATGGGGTGGAAGAATTTCTGTGTGGTGTAGAAGATAATTGGTGTTTCTTCAGTCCGGTTATAGTGCACTGTTGTTGGAAAGAGTAGTGCTGAGAATAGTAGTGTGATGATAAAGTGTAGAAGTGCAGTAGGTTAGATTGCAACGTGTGGTGCTGGGATCCTGTGATTGTTATTATAAAATGTTTTTATTTGTTATCACTAATTAATATCAAAATCGAGCAATACATCATCCTAATTAATACAGTCATTGGTTAATATCACGTACATTGCGCCACCCTTGTACAGTCCTCAGTATTGATTGAAATACGGTCAGATCAGTTCTCTTTTCATACAATTCGCACAATGTAATCCTCCCCTCCCAAAGGGACCCCCAGTGGGTATCACATCGTAAGTTTTAGTCGCTCAAGGCCGGTTCTGAGTCTTCGTGTGGTGGGGCACATATGTTTCCCCAAAAGTTGTTCCATTTTTCCCATACACATGTCCATTTTCGGGGGCATCCCCTATTAATAAAAACTGCCTTTTCCGCCACCATGCCGCTATCGAGATCTCGGCACCATTGCTGATGGGTGGGGATCGTCATTGCTCCCCAGTGTTGTGCGATGTTTCGCTTGGCAAATACGATGGGCAGTGTCACCCATTCCTGCGCTGCATGGTCGAGATCCGTTGGCTCCCACACATTAAGTAGACATCTGCGTGGCTCAGGGGGGACATCAACCCCGCAGACCTGGGTCACCGCGGCCAACACCGCCCCCCAATACCGTTGTATGCTGGGACAGTCCCATATGGTGTGGTAGAATGTACCTATAGACCCACAACCCGTAAGGCAAAGTGGCGTGTCTGCCTTCCCTATTATGTGAAGTGTCGATCTTGTGTAGTATGTTCTATGCAGTATTTTTAGCTGCACAAGCTTTAGTCTGGAGGGGGTCGCAACTTCTCGTGGGGACGCAAGCGCCTCCTGCCAATCCTGCTCGTCCAGCTCACCTATCTCCGCCTGCCACCTCTCCCTAAGGGCCTGTGTGGGGTCTTTCTGGTTATTGACCAGTTTCCGATATGTTAATGAGATTGCTTTTTTGGCTAAAGAGTCAGTTAGCAAACGGTCCTCCAGTGTTGATGACTCGGGCAGATCACTTTCCGGAGGTATGGCCCTTGTAAGGGCATGTTTTATTTGCATGTATTGGTATTGCTCTGTCCCTGCCATTTTGTACGTTGAGTGGAGTGGCGCAAAAGTGACCACCTCCCCCTTTTTCCAAAGGTCACCCACCCTGGAAATGCCCATCAGGTCCCACTGTTTAAAACCTTTGCTCTTACGCAGCTTGCCGAACCGGGGAGAGTCCCATAATGGTGTATGTTGAGTTATCGTCCCCTCCCATCCCAGTGCCCGTTGTGCCCTGTACCAAACCTGCACCGTGTGTGCCGTTGGACCGATCAATTTGTTTATCTTGGCTTTATCATAAAGGGCGCCCATTATTCCGTCCGTACCAATCAGGTGTCTATCCATACGTAGCGCCAGTTCGTCCTGGGGGCATGTAACCATTGATTGATCACTATAAGTTGGGAGGCCCAATAATATAAATGGACATTAGGTAGCGCAATGCCACCGTCATACCAGCTCCGCATTAGTTTACGCATAGCTATACAGTGAGGCTTCCCCTCCCACAGAAGGTGACCCACCTCCGCTGCAATGGCTTTGAAGTATGAGTCGGGTATGGACATGGGTGTGTTTTGTATTGCGTAAAGAAACCGGGGGAGAACCATGATTTTAAACAGCGCAGCCCTCCCCAACATTGTCAGCGGGAGGGAGTGCCAGCTTCTAACGTCACTCCTGAGCCTCTTCAGCGGCGGAAGCAAGTTGCGCTCTGTAAAGTGCACGTGGTTTGGCGTGATATGGATGCCAAGATATTTGAATCCGTCAGTTGCTATCTGTATCTCAGCCCCTCTGGGCAGGCGTGGGGAAGGGCCGTTGAGTATATATAACAGAGATTTGTTCCAATTAATAGAGTAACCAGAGACTCTGCCATATGAGGCGCAAATGTCTAACAAGCAATTGAGGGAGCGCTCCGGGTGTGTGTCAAATATAGTAAAATATCATCTGCGTAGAGGGAGATCCGGTCCTCCCAGTCATCTGTCCATTTCAGTCCTTTTACCACCGGGTCTGCCCGAATCCGTGCCGCAAGCGGCTCCAAGACCAACGCAAATAGCAAAGGGGAGAGGGGGCAGCCCTCTCTGGTCCCTCGTCCCAGCGGAAAGTCTTTCGACAGTCGCCCGTTCACCGCTACCTGCGCCAGTGGCTGCTTGAGTATCGCTATGAGTGTAGCCACCCTCTGGTCTCGCTGGAGCATTCCTTCCTCTAAACTAGCCTGGTACATTCTTAACAAGTGCGGTACCAGTGTGTCAGTCTCTGTATTATACCATTCCAGTGGGATCCCATTGGGTCCCAGCGCCTTCCCGGGCTGGAGGCCCCTGATGGCCGCGGCGATTTCCTCAGTGATAAGGTCCAATTCTAGTAGTTGTGCGTCTTGTGAGGTTAATCGTGGGAGCTGTATGTCTTGTAAGAATTCTAGATTTTCTTCGACTGTTGTCGTTGCCATAGGAGTGTATACTGCTTCGAAATGATGCGCAAATGTCTTTGCGATATCATTCGGGTCTGCTATCGTCTCTCCGGTGGTTAACCGAAGGTGCGCCACCCAACGACTGGCCCTCTCCTTTTTGTCTAGCCATGCCAGTAACTTTCTAGCTTTATCCCCCACTTCGCATATCGTATGTCGTGTTTTCGTTATCCGTGTCTTGGCCACCTCCCATACGTGGTCCCTGGATGCTTGTCTAGCTAAGTGTAGAGCATGGTTGTTGGCGCCGTTGAGATCCGCTGCGTGATCTCCCTCCGCGCGGTCTACCGCACGTTCCAAGTCTAATACTTGTTGCGCTTGCGCTTGTTTATGTGCAGTGATCGTTGAGATGGCCTGTCCACGTAAAACTGCCTTATAGGCCTGCCAAAGGATAAGTGGAGACTCAACTGTATTAACGTTGTCCTGAAAATAGTGCTTCGTGGTCTTGTGCATGATTTTCCTAATCTGTGGAACTTTGAGATATCCTGGGTAGATAGGGTAAATACTCCTCCTGCCCATGAGGCGAGAAGAGTATGTTAATAGTAAGGGTGAGTGATCCGAGATGCCTCTCGAGAGATGTTTGACCTCTTGTATATCGTCTAACCCTGTTTGGGCGGTGAGAAAATAGTCTATCCGAGAAAGACTATTATGCGCACCCGAATGGTGTGTGTATTGGTGCTCTAAGGGCTGGCGCACGCGCCATACATCCACCAAGCAAAGTGCGTCAGTAAAGTCATGTAGGGGCGATGAACCCGTTCCTTGACTCCTAGGGGGACATCTATCTCGCGCGGTATCCATCATGGTGTTAAAGTCGCCTCCTATGATGATCTCCCTGGGGGCCAGGTCTAGCAGGAACTTGCCTAGGGCCCTAAACGCCATCGCGTGCAATGCCGGAGGTATGTACACCGAGACAAAGTTAAGAACCCGTCCTTCCCACTGACAGGAGGCCGCTGCAAATCGACCCTGATCATCTGTCCAGGTTGCAGTCAGGACCAGAGGGCAGCTCCTGCGGAGTAAGATCCCAACCCCCCTGGAACCCGACGTGAATTCAGAGCGGGTCACCATTTTAAAGCCCCATCTGTCCAATGCCTTGACTGCCGTACCAACCATGTGTGTTTCTTGTATCAGGGTGACTGATGGTGCATGCCTTTTGAGGTATTGCAATACCAGGCCTCTCTTTATCTTGTTACCAAGGCCGTTTACATTCCAGGAGACTACTGTTAATGGCGACCCTGGTGCCTGCTTATTATTCACCTGTGAGTTAAGGGTCGTATCTGTCATAGCCTTGTGGGTGTGAGGACGAAGACATGGAAACGGATCCCTGACAGCGCTGTATCTGGCGTGTGTAGTGACTTTTGTGTGACTGACTCCAATAGAAGTGCATATGCTCGTATGTATAATGCAAAAAATACAATTAAGAACATGAAACAAATTCCCCTTGATGAAACAAAAACAACCCCCCACTCCTCCCCCCCCCCCTCCCTGCTCCCCTGCTAGACAGATTCTGAACTACCCGCCTCCCCAACAATGCAGAGTGCTTCAATCCCATTAAACAGTACTTGCGTGTGGGGGGGAAAGTCCGAGAAGCGCCTCGGTGTCCCCTTGCTCAAAGACGATAATCCGGTTGTCAGTCTTATCTTGTAGGTGCATCGCTAAATTTTCAATGTGATGTGCCATACATATTCTGGTTTTGTCATTCGGATCTCGGCAACGCTGGTTAACCGCCACAGTTACCCCCTCTCTCGTGTGTCTTTTCTTTCTTTGTTTGTGTTTTGTTTTGTGTTCTTTTCTGATCCCGGGCCGGTCCATGCGACGGGGTATTGCTCCACAGATTAAGGACACGGGACATCGCTGCCCAGCTTCTGATGCTGGGAGTCCTCCTTGTTCTCGATAGTGCGATCCGCGGTTTTGTTCCCCTCTTGGAGTCGTTGCGGGTGCCGTCCTGTCCGTCGGGGTCTCTCTGTTCGACGCCAGCCCTCTAGCCAATCCCATGCCTCCTCCGGTGTTTCGAAAAAACACGTTTTCCCATCCGCCACTACTCTCAGCCTGGCTGGGAACAACATGGCGTATGATAACTCTCTGCTTTTGAGTTCTTTTTTTAACCTCCATGAAGTTTCTTCTTCTCTTCGTGACTGCCGCAGTATAGTCGGGAAAGAATGAGATCTGGATTCGCAGCCGGGGAGCCACCTGCGCAGTCTGTAGTATGACGTCTCGATCTCGATAATTGAAAATGCGGGCTAGGATAGCTCTGGGGGGTGCCCCCGGTTTAGGCTTGCCTCCCAGGACGCGACACGCCCTTTCCACTGAAAAGAAGGTGGAGAGCCCCCTTGGCTGAAGCCGAGTGTTGATGAGGTCTTCGACGTAGAGATCCATGGCTTGGCTTCCTTGACTCTCCGGGACTCCCGTAATTCTAACATTGTTGCGTCTGGATCGCCCTTCCTGGTCGTCCAGCTTGGCCGCCATGATCTTGTTATCAGCTTCTAACTGGCGGACCTTCCGTTGTAAGTCGCTTGTGTCTGTCGCGAGGGCGGTCGCCACCCTCTCCACCTCCGTGACTCTGGTGGCCATTTTCTGAAAGTCCGCTCTCAGAAATGAAACATCCGAGGAGATCGATCCCACTGTGGTTTGCACGTTAGTGAGGGCTGCCTCCGTTGGGGACCGTCGTTCAGGCAACGTTGAAGGGTCTTTGGAATAAGCATATTTGTCCAGTTTGAGCTGCGGAGTTGTGCGAGGCCCCTTGCCCCTCATCTCTGACTGACTTCCAAGATCTCTAAGCGCCTGTCTCCGATCACTGGACGGTAATCGCCGCCGCCCGCCGAGTGCCTACCAGACATACGCAGCCTGTCGGTTTTCCCGGGCACTCAGTATGATGGGTGGGTGGGTGGGCCGGTCGACTGGTGCCGCAGCTGGCGCTGGCCAGGACTCCTCTTGTGTGTAGCTCGGCTCAGTGAGCCTGTTACTGGGCGAGTATTAGGGGTGGCGTCACTTGTATCCGCTCCGGACGTTAAGTGTCCTCTACCATCAATACCTTCCAGGCTGTAGGTCTCGCCTCCGTGCAGCGTATCACTCCGCTTGGTCACTGCCCCTGGGTTCGATGACGGTGGTAACGTTACAGACCATGTCAGACGGGCCCTCGCGTCGCCTCTCCCGGCCGGCGCTCCTGCCCTCACTTCTCTGCTCCCTCCCTGAATGCGCAGGATATCTTGCCTAGGGGGTCGCCTTCACCTCACGTTCTCCCGGGTGTCCCAAGCGGCACTGCCTGTCTGTCTTCACTTCTAGCCTCAGCAAGGAGCTTGATTATACCGCCTACAAAGCGAAAACTGGGGGGGCATTGGTACACCGGTATCCTTCAGGGTGTGTTTGTGCAGCCTCACCAGCCAGCGCTATGCCTCTCACCTCACCCCCAAGCAGTCAGGGACTCTCGGTGTATGATCAGTACTTCTGCGGCTGCCTCGAGACAGCAGGGTCGTGGAGGCCGGAGCAGCGCCGTATTTTCCTGTGGCACCTGAGTATCTGTACTAGCCGCCGGTTCCTCGAGGATGCGGCGATTCGGGCGCGATCCCTCCGGGCCCTTGCATAAATCGAGGCCGCGGCGTCTCCTTTGTTATTAGGCCGCAGCAAGCGGTGCGGCCCGGGTTCTCCCTGCGATGCGGCTGTGTAGTTGTTAATCGGGTCGGCTCATGTCCTTTGCCTTCCGAGTCAGCGCTTGAGTGTAATTGCTGGCCACCACGTCTCCGTGAACGCGGTAATCTGTGCGGTCCCGCCGGGCCCCCTGCATAAATCGAGGCCGCGGCGTCACCATTGTTGATAGGCCGCCTCCAGCAACGCGGCCCGGGTTCTTGGTGCGACGCGGTTGGACTGTCGCTGACAGGATCGGCGGATGCCCCCTACCTTCCGATGTTCACTTGTGTCTTTTAAAGCGGATTTCTGACAGGATATGGTGCCGGATTAATCGGGGAACGCACGCTGGTCCCGGAGCTTTTCTACGCCGCAGCCATTTCTCGCGGCTGCAAGCCACGCCCCCGATCCTGTGGTTGTTAATGGGATGCAGGTTGATGGCTGGGCTAGGGTGGTGGTTTTGTGTTGGACGTGGTGGCACAGTACTACATGGGGTGTTCTACTTTATTGTTGAAGTGATGGTATAGCTTGTATGGTGGAGTGCAATGTTGTGGGTGGTGGTAGTATGGCATTGATATGTAGTAGTATAGATGCTCAGGTGGAGGTGTGATGTGGGTGTGGAAGTGTCTCTGGACAGGGCATAGTTCAAGGTTTGTTCAAGCATGTGGACTAATTATAAAGGGACAGCCCATAGCTAGTAGTCTCGTTGTGTGGTCCAAACATGACTGGTGTCCTGGAAGAAACTTACAGGCACATGCATCATCATAGGGTTTTGCAATTCCTTAATAGCGATTATTAAGGAATCGCAATTAAGGAATAGCAAAACCCTATGCATGTAGGAATCGCTAAAGAAATAGCGATTCCCACAAATTCCTTAATTGCGACTAGCAAATTGCGAGTCGCAATTAAGGAATGTCTTCCCATTCATTCCTATGGGCCTCCAGGCCCATAGGAATGAATTAGAGATTGCGGGAGCAATTTGCGAGTACCAGTAGGTACTCGCAAATTGCTCCCGCAATTTCGATGGTGCAAGGGTGTCAAAATGACACCCTATTGCACCCATGTATGTTCACTCTGCACAAATGTTGCATACACACATGCTCTAAGGGCATGTGTGTGGGCAACATGAAACTTAGTAAAATGCAAATAAGTGAATTTTTCTAAGTTTTCGCAAATTACCATGAGGTCCAGCCTCATGGTAATTTTCTCATCGCAATTAGGGATTCCTTAAATGCAATCGCTATTTAAGAAATCACAATTTGCGATTTCTTAAATTGCGAGTGGCAAGTTGTTTCATGCATCGCAAAAGCTATTTTTGCGATCGCAAACGGCCAAATTTTTGCGATTCGCGCCGTTTGCGATCGCAAATAGCTTTGATGCATGTGCCTGTTAGTCTGTTTGGTGGAGACCTATGTAGTGCAACCTCCAGTTTCGCTAATCTGAAAGCCATGATGAAATGAGAACAGTAAAAGGCCTAATAGCTTTACTGAGAAACAGTTCTTGTATGTGCATCTTTCTGGTCAAACCGGCAATAGGGAGTATTACCTGAATTGTATATCTGAACAAATGAATGGAATACCATTTATAAAGCGCAACTATGGCCTTGAAGGAATACTAGTGCTAGTCCCATATATCCATAAAAATGTTGAACTGATCAGTCGACCAATAAGCTGGGAAGAGTCAGGTCTTCAACCCTTTCTTGAAGGATATCATGTCCTCACATACTATTAATGAGAGCGATATGAGCCCATAACTTGTGGATCACAAAGAAAATCTTGGAACTGTAATCTCTTAGGTCAAAGGAAACCATTTCAGTGCAACTAAAGATTGGAGAGATATTGTTTCATTAGTAGGAGGGCAGCGTCATTCTGAACTAATTGTAAAGTTATAGCTTTTGTCTGTTTAAAATAATTTTGCAACGGTATTACAACAGTATTATGAATGAGATGTATAGAAAATGACTGCCCTAGCTCCCACCTCGAACAAACTAACCACTGTTATTTAATTGAGTTATTGGCAAGGAGACACCTTTCTTATGGTGGCACACATTCACTCTCTGTAGTGCCATAACTCCTTATCGTAGTATATGGCTAGTGGTGCCTATGTGAGACAGAACTGCAACCTATAATGTACAGCATCTTACTCCTATCTACCCTGTAGTAGAAGTATGATTTAGGAGTTTGTTAAGAGGCAAATAGAAGAGAGTGTACGTTTGCACTGACTTTCATATCTCATTGGTTTGAATTACACGACCATCCTGCACTGCAGTGATGTATCAGTATGTGTTGGGTGTGTTACACCAACCTAAGTTAGGATCTCTTTTCTGGACATAACACCTTCTGTGGTAGAAGGCCCTGTCCTCCAAGAGTAAACTTTGCTAAATAATTGCCTTCTGTCCAGGAGTGCTCAATTGTTGATGGTTATGTTCACCAATAATACACAGATAAGTCTCCGATGTATTTATGGTACCATTGGACACATAAGCTTAGCTAAGTGTTTTGTTTGTAGTGATGCTGAAGGCCATTGATTTCTCATGGTGTTTTTTTTACCAACATTACTGTATTTTGACTGTCAAATACAGTATGCACAAGAGATTAACATTCAAAATCTTTAAGACTGTAGGCTGTCTTCCTTCTGATGCGGAGGGGACTATTTTCAAACGACAGTAAGCATTGCTTTGATTATTTCTGTACAAACTCACAAATTTATATTTAGGTGACCATTTAATTATTAATTGTTATTTTTCAGGCCTCGTCCATGGTTTTATGGCATATTTTTCTCTGAATATATTGCCAGTAATACTCCGATAGACTTCAAGGAATTCTTTTTACCTTTTCGGCATAAATCACACATTATATGTTCTCGCTTAGGGGGCGGAGCAGCATATTGTTGATTAAGAACTAGTTAGAGGAGACTCTTATTACCTCACAAACTTCATGAATTAAAAATTCACTGGCTGAAAGATTATGACCAGGTATGCCTATCTTAATCCCTTTAGCAAATTTCATAGACCACTTACACTGGCTTCCTGTAGAACGGCATTCAATCTTCAAGGCAGGGTGCCTCATTTTTAAGTCACTCCAGACGGGAAGCCCCGCTTTTGTCTCTGCCCCCATTCAAAGACATACTCCCATGCACAATGTAAGGTCTCACTATCCCCATCTTTAAACGGAAGACAATTGGTGGCTCCATGTTTGCTCTCCAGATTTACTTCCTGCTACACTGCATTTAGGAAGCGCCTACAGACAACGCTCTTTAGGAGTAATGGCCTGTTGCAATCTATGTCTCAGTTACCTCAGCGCCATAAAACCACTGGTTGAATGTGCACTTAAATTGTTTTAACGTAGCATAAGATATCATGTTTGTGCTGCCTCACCCAAGTGATGCTTTAATCACAACGGTTTCAAATAAGGGGGATGGAAAGGGCTTTTTCCGCTCTCTAGGGAGTGGGAGGTCCAGACAGGTAGTGTGCCCCAACAGTAAGACTATCAAGAAGAAGTATTACCTGTTGTTCCTCAATGAAGAGTGAAGGTTGAGAATGAATCAACAGGAGAGCTGGATAAGACTACAAATGCATTGTGTGCAGGTTGGGTAATCCTTTTGTTGGATATTAATGCCCTCACACACCCTTTCAGGTGTCATGCTTCATCATCTGGGCTGCTCCTCGTCGGGCCGGCGGTGCAATGCCTAACGGGCTCCCTTAAAGGGGCACTTTATCGGAGTTCTTTAATCCAACAGCCGTTTGGTGAAGTGCGGGTATGGGGGCCTGATAGATGTAGATGTGAAAAAATGTGATTTAAAACAGGGTCGAGAGTACCAATATAGGAATTCGATTTTATTCTAAAGGTCTCCTTCCCTAATTAAAAAGGTGTGTTTGACACTCGGTAGAGTTTAATGTCTCTAATTAGAGTGTTTTAAAATTAGTGTAAGTGGTCAACATGTTTCTCGCTGTGAGCTCGTGCACTCGCGATTCGTCAGGACCTATAAACAAAACTATCTACAAAAGAATAAGTGGGGACTATACAGAATATTAGTCTCGCAATCACAACAAGTAATGTGAGAAAGTCAGTTAACTAAAATACCTGTCATGGTCTGGTACTACCTGTGAAGAAGGGGGAACGGTAGAATAAACAGATCATTGTTATATCAAATGTGATCACAGGTAATAGATACATGAAAAACAAACGCAAAAGGCTGTCAAGGTGATTCATCTCAGTCATATTTAAAAGGATCAGTGGTGGTTACTGATATATGAGCGTCGAAAACCGCTCCAATTAAGTGATGTGCCAACAAAGTGAACTAGAGTGCCTATTCACCTATGTGGAACAAATAAAAAAGTATATAAACAAGACAGCTGAAAGGGTCATAGGACTCACCCCATTCAGTAGGACTGTGGACCACAACAGTACTTGGTGGGCTCTGCATGAGCCAGGGAACCTCTAAAAGTAGGTCTAAACCCAAAAAAGTTGTAATGGACTTAATGGTATGGACAGAGGGAGGGTGGGAGAGTCACAAACCACAACATATATGAACATGAAGACAACAGGGGCAACAGTAATGCGATTAATCAATGAATATGTTGATGGACTGGGATCCAATAGGTGTATCATGGATCACAGGTAGGGACCTTCTGAAAAGTGGCTCTAATCCAGCGTATGAGTTGCAATCTACTTCGTGATGTGATAGAGCACTGCCTCACATAATCAACTCAACCGTGATGTTACATGCTGGAAAGGCAAATGTCCTCAGATCTGAAGGACAGGAACTTAAAGTTGTAGTCGAGCGCCAGTAATTAACAGAGTAAGCACAAGACGTGTAAGGAAAGGGGGCGTCTAAATGATTACAGGGTGCTCGCAGTAATGACCGAGTGTTTCTCTACCAGAGTCAGGAGTGGTATCTGGATTAAAAATATGATGGTACTTACATCTGCCCCGCTCACGCTGTATTCCTAGACCTACCCGAGCCACCGAGTCTGGGAGGTAGTGTCTAGGATGCAGTACGTGGTTTTTGAGCATCCGGTCTAATCACGTGATGGTCTCACGTGATCGGAACTTTGCCGCGAGTGTGGAGTGGTATATGCGATTAAAGCGTAACTAATCTGCGGGAGCAGGGTGAGTAAACTAGAGTAACAATATAATTAATAAAGTCTTATTTAGACCACCCTCGGAGAAACATAGAATATATTTATTTCATTCCGGTGGAAATGGGCAGAAAAACCGCGTCGGCCATCTTGGATTGGGGGACACGGTTAAGAATATGATTAGAAACACTATCATGAGTGGTGGAAGCATGATGAGCGAAGGAGTTGGAATGAGGACCTGATGGTCCCGTGTGGATTCTGTAGGTGTTATTAGATTTGGAAGAAACAGATATTCAGCTGGAAGTCTCCTGACAATTACAGCGAAGTGCATACAGAGTAGAGTACACATTAAGCTGGAAGTCTCCTAAAAACTGTCAATTAGGAAATAAGAGACCCCCATGGAATATCATCGTTGAGCCCCATGACATTTGAGGACAGTCGGTGTATCCATCTCTGTTCTCTCTTGAAAAGATTGTGCTGAGGTAAATGAGGGTTGGCTTCCAGAATAAGCCATTTAATCGAATCTGGTGAGTGTTGTTTCTCTAAGAAATGGGCACTAATCTTAGTGTTCTGTTTTTGGCACCGAAAATTGCTGCGATGTTCTGAGATCCGCACTTTTATCTCGGTCTGGTCGTCATCCCTACGTAATATAAATTGCAGGGGCATGTGATCAGGTATATGCAGTTACTGGTGTTACAGTTCGTGTGTGATCTCAATTCCCAGCAGAAAGTGGTGTTAAGGGTGATGGTTTTATGTATGGATGTGAACGCGCATGCAGTACACATCCCACAAGGATAGTGTCCCTTAACTGCTGGAAGTTGCCATAGTGTGCTCTGTGTGGATTTAGTTTTGGGTCTGGGTCTGGTTTGGATAATCAAATCCTTAACATTTTTGGAGCGTTTGTATGCAAACCGGGGTGGTTCGAGATTCATTGCCCCTGTGTTAAGGATACTCCAATGTTTCTTTAGAACCTTAGTCACTTGGTTGGTGTTAGGTGTGAAAGTCGTGACGCAGGTCAGGATATCAGAGATTGTTGTCGTGTCTACTCTGGGTTCCAAAAGGGCTTCTCTGTTATTATTCCTGGCCCGTTTTTTGGACTGGGCAATACTTTTCATTGGGTATTGCCTTTCCCTTAAATTGCGTGATAGAGTATCTGCCTCACTTTTGAAAGCATCTATAGTGCTGCAATTCCTCCTCAATCTAAGAAACTGCCCGAAGGGTAAATTCTCTTTAAGTGCTCTTGGATGGTAGCTGGTGAAATGTAGCAAGCTGTTACGATCAGTAGCTTTCCTATAGAGAGTTGTTGAAAGAACACCCTGGGTCAGTCTGATAGTTAAATCAAGGAATGCAATTTGAGATGGAGATGCTGTGATTGTGAATTTGAGGTGAGGATTCAGGTGATTGAGCCATGCAAAAAATGCTTCATAGCTCGTGGAGTCTCGTGTCCAAAAAATCAAGATGTCATCTATGAATCGTTTCCATAGTCGGATATTATGACGATATGGATTTGTATCACAGAATATGTGTATCCCCTCAAACCAGGCCATGTATAAACAGGCCAGACTCGGAGCAAAGGTACTCCCCATGGAAGTACCTTTGGTCTGGTGGTATAGTTGGTTTTTGAATTCAAAAAAGTTCTCTGTGAGAGCTAAAGTAGCGCACTCAATAATGAAGGATACCGGGGTGGGCGATTCCCAAGGGTCGCGTCCAAGTACTTCCTCAACAACATCAAGGGTTGCCTTTTGCGGGATATTAGTATAAAGAGCTTCCACATCAAGAGTGATGAGAAAGCTGATGTTGTGGATATCCTGGGTCTGGTCTAATAAACGTAGTACGTCAGTTGTGTCTTGTATGTATGACGGTGTCTGCTTGACCAAGGGTTGCAAGAAATGGGTTCAAGAATCGAATCAATGCCCGATACTATGGGGCGTCCAGGCACCGGGGTGACCCCCTTGTAGATCTTTGGTAGAATATAGAAATAGGGGGTCCTCGGTTCTTTTTTGATTAAGAAGGAAGCCTCCTTCTTACTTAACCAACCTTGGCTCTCTGCTGAGTCGACTAGACCAGTAATAGTCGTTTTTAGGCGTTCAGTGGGGTTATTAGGAATAGGGGTGTAGTACTGCCTGTTACCCAATTGTCGCAAACACTCATTGTCATAATCGATGGTGGTCATTATGACGGTAGCACCACCTTTATCGGCCTGTTTTATGGTAATGGTAGAATCATTGGCCAATGTTGTAATAGCGAGCCTTTCTGCTCTACTGAGGTTGTTAAACTGTTTCTTTCCAGAGACAGTTGTGATATCCTTAAGTACTGCCTGTTCATATGTCAGTACTTCATTGGGTATCATCCCTGCATGGGGAGTAAAGGTAGAGGGATTGTGTAGTCCTGAATCATTGTCAGGTGTGTAGTCTTTTCCCTCAAAGAAAAATCTCAACCGGATCTTGCGGAAGAATTGATGTAATTCGCAAGTTTGGGTGAAAAGATCTATTTTGGGGGTAGGAACAAACCCTAATCCTATTTGGAGGACATCATCCTCTTTTGCTGTCAATTGGCGGGATGACAAATTAACAACTAAATTTGTTTTTTGTTGGTGTGACTCCTGGTCTCCATTCCCCGTTGGGGTGGTTCCTCCCATTGTACTCTTTTCTCTTGTGGGGCCCCTCTTCTTCGCCCTCGCCCTATCCTCTGCCTAAAAAAGGTGGGGGCTGGTTCATGCCCTGGGGTATAAATGGAGGTAGGCCATGGGGGCCAAATTGAGGGGGTCCCTGTGGGTACATCGGGTATTGCCAAAAAGCAGGGCCCTGATAAGGTGTTGGAGGAAAGAAATTATATCCACGTCTGCCTTTCTTCCCTCTAGACTGATTAGGTCTCATGTTCTCAGTATTAGAGTCACTGTTAGTGGAGGATCCTCTCCTTGAGGAATCAGAATCAATATCTGATGAGTAGTTGGTATTTGGCGGGACATAGTCTGCTTTAAGATAGGGATATACTTTCTCCTTATCAAAGCGTTTGATGTCTTTTTGTGGTTTCACAACTTTTTGTTTCATTAGAAACTCTCTGTGTTCAGCTATCTCATTGTTGAGTTCAGTTAGTTTGGATTTATACTGAGAGCCAGGATTGCTTTGTTTAAGACTACTTTCAATAGCCTGGATGCGCGTGAGTAGCTCATCTGCCAATCTCTTGGCAGTGTTCACAATCAGGATCAACAAGTCCAGATACCAGATACCACTCCTGACTCTGGTAGAGAAACACTCTGTCATTACTGCGAGTGCCCTGTAATCATTTAGACGCCCCCTTTCCTTACACGTCTTGTGCTTACTCTGTTAATTACTGGCGCTCGACTACAACTTTAAGTTCCTGTCCTTCAGATCTGAGGACATTTGCCTTTCCAGCATGTAACATCACGGTTGAGTTGATTATGTGAGGCAGTGCTCTATCACATCACGAAGTAGATTGCAACTCATACGCTGGATTAGAGCCACTTTTCAGAAGGTCCCTACCTGTGATCATGATACACCTATTTGATCCCGGTCCATCAACATATTCATTGATTAATCGCATTACTGTTGCCCCTGTTGTCTTCATGTTCATATATGTTGTGGTTTGTGACTCTCCATACCATTAAGTCTATTACAACTTTTTTGGGTTTAGACCTACTTTTAGAGGTTCCCTGGCTCATGCAGAGCCCACCAAGTACTGTTGTGGTCCACAGTCCTACTGAATGGGGTGAGTCCTATGACCATTTCAGCTGTCTTGTTTATATACTTTTTTATTTGTTCCACATATGTGAATAGGCACTCTAGTTCACTTTGTTGGCACATCACTTAATTGGAGCGGTTTTCGACGCTCATATATCAGTAACCACCACTGATCCTTTTAAATATGACTGAGATGAATCACCTTGACAGCCTTTTGCGTTTGTTTTTCATGTATCTATTACCTGTGATCACATTTGATATAACAATGATCCGTTTATTCTACCGTTCCCCCTTCTTCACAGGTAGTACCAGACCATGACAGGTATTTTAGTTAACTGACTTTCTCACATTACTTGTTGTGATTGCGAGACTAATATTCTGTATAGTCCCCACTTATTCTTTTGTAGATAGTTTTGTTTATAGGTCCTGACGAATCGCGAGTGCACGAGCTCACAGCGAGAAACATGTCGACCACTTACACTAATTTCAAAACACTCTAATTAGAGACATTAAACTCTACCGAGTGTCAAACACACCTTTTTAATTAGGGAAGGAGACCTTTAGAATAAAATCGAATTCCTATATTGGTACTCTTGACCCTGTTTTAAATCACATTTTTTCACATCTACATCTATCAGGCCCCCATACCCGCACTTCACCAAACGGCTGTTGGATTAAAGAACTCCGATAAAGTGCCCCTTTAAGGGAGCCCGTTAGGCATTGCACCGCCGGCCCGACGAGGAGCAGCCCAGATGATGAAGCATGACACCTGAAAGGGTGTGTGAGGGCATTAATATCCAACAAAAGGATTACCCAACCTGCACACAATGCATTTGTAGTCTTCTCCAGCTCTCCTGTTGATTCATTCTCAACCTTCACTCTTCATTGAGGAACAACAGGTAATACTTCTTCTTGATAGGCTTTAATCACAACACTATGGAGAACAATACGTACCTTTATTGCCATGGTGCTTCTGGGTTCTCTTGGCGATTAGGCGTGCCATGACACCGAAGTGCTTGTGTCATACATTGAGTTACCAAGAGGAAGCGCTTTTCACATCTGAAAATAAAACAGAATCACAAGCAAAGACACACAAGCACAGAAACTATTGCAGAGAAACGCCACTGTCTTGCAGTCAAGGCAATGTTAAGATGCCCTAGCATCAATGCAGGAAGATGGAAACGCACTCGTAGATACAAACATTTCACGAGCACCTACCAGGTGTACAGACCTCTTTTGAAAATTCTGTGTGACCACCTTTAAAACGAGAGCATATGCAGGTAAAGTCTGACTCAGCGATCCCCTAGATCGACTATTACCTTGTTGCCCAAAGAAAAACAGTGAAAAGTCCTAATCACAGACTTTCATGGCAGCACACAGCAGGATAGCACTAAAAAGCTGTTCTTTTTACAACAACAATGGTAAATAAACTTTGCAGCAGTACCTGTCCTCGCTCAAAGGCCTCCATCCACCAACTGACTGACACCCAAGGCAAATTTGGTGCGCAAACACAGAAAGATGGGCTGAAATAACTAGACATCTTGTCAGAAAAAGCAATGGCTATGGACTGATTGATGTGTCCTAGATTACAGTTCCTTTATGCAACGGAACTGCAACTTCTGTCATTGATGTCTAGATACCACTTGCTTAGAAGTCAGAAACATTTTGTTCCATATCCTGTAGCTTACACTAATTAATTTATATCAAAATCACATCTCCTTATAATGACAACCACCTCACTGCTGTTTTGGCACAGTCTTTAAGAGCATCTAAGCTTTGAATTTCTTTTCTTCTCTCCTTCCTGTGGACTGTCCTATTCATTAATTGCACTGGTGGGATGTTGAACTTTTCTTTACTGTGTTTTCTGTTGCAAATGATATCCTTTTCTGTACCCTGAGAAGCCACTTATGTACTTGTCGCCAACCGATTGTACTTTAGGATGTGGTGGACAGGGTAAGAAGTCGCAAATGCAACAGTTTCCTGCCTGTCGAACCCTTGGTCCGCTCACCTCATTTAGAGACTGGTGGCGATAAGGTTTCTGTCGACACAGGTCTCATTTTATCATAATTCGTCTGGCGGCCCGATGGAGTAGAGGGTTTTACAGGAAGGGCATTACACTTACTGTCCAATTTAGGGTGGACGGTGTTGTGCAGTTCCTACTAATCCGTAGGATCTGCATGATTGTTGGACAACATAAACTAGGGGTTTTCGTGCCTAGTCTGATTCTGGACACCCTTGTAGGATATGTTGGCCTAAAGACCAGCTAGCTCACAGTCAATTAATCAATCAGGTGTTTATATAGCGCACTACTCACCTGTGAGGGTCTCAAGGTGCTGGGGAAGGGGGGGAAGCTCCGGATAAGTCAAAGAGCTAGGTTTTGAGGTCCTTTCTGGAAGTGGAAGGATACTCTCTCGTTGAGGTATTTGGGTCCGATGTTGTTGAGGGATTTGTAGGCGTGGGTGAGGAGTTTGAAGGCGACCCCCTTCTCGACGGGGAGCCAGTGGAGTTCACGTAGGTGTTGGGTCATGTGTTCATAATGCGGAGTCCCCAGGACGAGTCTGGCAGCGGCGTTCTGGATGGTCTGGAGTCTGTGTAGTAGAGTTCTGTTGATTCCGGCGTATAGGACGTTGCCTTAGTCCAGTCTACTGGTTATGAGCGCGTGGGTGACGGTCTTTCTGCAGTCGGGGGGTATACATTTGAAGGTCTTGCGGAGAATGCGCAGGCAGTTGAAGCTAGTGAAGGTGACAACGTTGATCTGGTGGTTCATGCAGAGGGAAGAGTCGAGGATGATGCCGAGGTTTCGTGTGAGGTCAGTAGGAGTGGGTGGATTCCCGAGGGCGGAGGGCCACCAGGTGTTGTCCCAGGCGGAGTTGCAGGGTCAGAGGATGAGGACCTCGGTCTTCTGAGTTGAGCTTCAAACAGCTGTCTTTCATCTAGGCTGTCACGTTCTTCATTCCCTCCTGGAAGCAGAGTCTGGTGTCTTCGGGATTCTTCGTGGGTGAGAGGATGAGCTGGGTGTCGTCGGCGTAGGGTACAATGCTGAGCCCATGCTGTCTGACGATAGCGGCGAGGGGGGCCATGTAGATGTTGAAGAGTGTAGGGCTGGATGATGAGCCTTGGGGTACTCCGCAGTTGATATCGGTGGGTTCGGAGATGAAGGGAGGGAGTCTGATCCTCTGGGTTCTGCTGGAGAGAAAGGATCGGATTCAGTCGAGGGCAGCTCCTTGTATCCCTGCGTCGTGAAGTCTGGCTGTCAGAGTACGATGAGAGATGGTGTCAAAGGCTGCGGAGAGGTCTAGAAGGATGAGGGCCGCGGTGTGTCCCTAGTCAAGTAGCATGCGGACGTCTTCAGTGGCGGCGAGGAGAGCGGTCTCGGTGCTGTGGTTGCTGGGGAATCCAGACTGGGAGGCGTCTAGGATGGAGTTCTCTTCGATGAAGGTGGTCATCAGGGCGTTCACGAGTCTCTCGGTGACTTTGGCCGCGAAGGGGAGAAGAGAGATGGGCCGGTAGTTTTTCAGGTCCTTTGGGTCGGCCGTGGGTTTCTTGAGGAGGGGTTTTACCTCCGCCTGCTTCCAGTCGTCTGGGAAGATGCCGGACATGAGGGAGGCGTTAATGGTCAGTCCAAGTTCGGGTGTGATGGCGGCGGCGGCCCCGTGGAAAATGTGTGGTGGATAGGGGCCCGTTGGGGCTCCTGAGTGGGTTTTGTGCATGGTAGCGGTGATGAGATAGACGGTAGCGGGATTCCAGGTCATGATGGTTGGCTTATCGGCAGCGTTGGGGAGGGGTGATGTCCTGCGTCGGTTCACTGAAATTGTCATAGAGGGACTTGATCTTCCGGTGGAAGTATGAGCTGAGCTTGTCCCAGAGTTGCTGGGAAGCAGTGATGTCCGTGGCTTGGCTGGGCTGTTTTGTGAACTGCTGTATGACGTTGAACAGTTCCTTGGCATTGGTCGCGTTGGTCTGGACTATGATTCTTATGAAGGTCCGTTTGGTGTCCCTTATGCCCTGGTGGTATTCCTTCAGGGCCACCGAAAGCCCCCCCCTAACCTCATCAGGGAGAAAATGGTTTCTGGCAACCACTGAACATGACAACCCTGACCCATGAGTGACTGTGGAAACAGTACAGAACCTTTCGCTCAATCACTTGTGCTCACTTATTCTCAGAGAGGTATACTTAGAATATACAGTGGGACGTTTTCATTATAATTATTCAACCAATGTTATTCTTTTATAAAATACTTGTGTGCTGCAATGATTAATAGACAGAAGCAGATAAAAGTGATTACAAGCACCAAAAGCGTAAATAGTAGATATAGTTCTACCATGGCGCTAAACAGTGTATATATGCAGGCATATAAAACAAGGCCATAATGGAGCGTACTCCTACTATGCGAACCGTACTCTAAGTGTAGCAAGAGGGTGTGTAGCCAAGAATCCCCCCAAGGGATGATCCAACCCTATTACCTGTTGGGAGAGAGTGATGAACGCCATCTTGCTCAGCAACTGGACACCCCTCACAAGATTTCAGACTGCTGCATGGTAAAGTCTCCATATGCAGGGACCCTCAGTGTTAGCTGAAGTGCCTCCTCTCCTGATCTAGCAGGATGCCCAACTTTCATAATAGAAAGCAGCTTGCGATGTGCGTATAGATTAGTAATGTTATGGATATGTAGATAGCACTGTCGCCCCATGAATGAAGATAGAGATGACATTTGTACATAGTGCGAGAAGAAACTTTGTGAATGATGTTCAGGGCATTGTGATAATGTTGTGTGAAGCTAGATGTGGAAACAAGTTTAGTTTCAGGTAAAGTAATCCAACATTGTCGCACATGCAAATATGTGCATAAGGTCACTGCTGAAAAATAGGATAATGTAAGAAATGAGCTGCTTCGCAACATGGGCCCATCCCGGAAATGTAACAACAGCATAATGCCCTTTTTTCATGTCCATCACTGCCCAAAAAAACCTGGTGGTGAGGCACAGGAAAATAACCAAAATGACCCCCACTCTCTGGGGGGGAATCTCCCGGGCATGGGGGCCATTAGGTTTTTTTTTTTTTAAACAACTATCGGATCTTGTTTGTAAACAACAAATGGCTGACATTACCATTCAACATATTTTTCCTACATGAACACTAACCGCTGTAACAGTCGATCTTGTCAATGTAGAGTGAGGCAATGTCCTTAATCATCCCAATGGTGCAAATTCCGTCTGCCAACTCTAAATCGGCCCTTTAGTCTGGATCGCCTCCATGATGTGTATTAGGTGATTAGTTAATAGCTAAGTAACATCAAGAATGGCTTTGACAATGCTGTGCGAGTGACGCTAGTAGCTGTACCAATTCCAGAGCCTTTTAAAATGTGTTGGTATTAGCAAAACCAATAGTGCTGACCACCCATGTCACAAATATAGAAAACATTGTTTTCTATGCTTAAATTATGGCTCTCTACAGCAGAGGCAGTGCATCCTAAACTGGAATTTGTCAGCCTCAAGATGGCCCTTGATTTCTTATGTGCTTTTCTCTATAATCTTCGGTCTTGTTGCATGAAGGTCTTTAAAAAATCCAGAGGACCTTCCACTAGAGCTTGCCTTGTATTCGATGGAAACTTTTGCAACTAGAGATCTAACCATGGAGATCCATTCTTGGCTCAGTTGAATAAATCAGTACCTTCTGCTTTTATCCTGATTTGGCCTTCAGAATACATACATGAAAGGTACTCGTGCTGAAAGCACCATCTACACAAAATTCACCAATATGGTGTTCTAATTTAAAGTACCTCTGATGCTCTCACCACAAGGCTCTATGAAAATCAAAAGCAACTACAGTAGAACAGTGAGAGCAATTCATGCTTAGTGTTTCTTGATAGATTTTCAGACTCATCTCAGACTGCGTAAGGTTATCTGAAACTTTAGAAAGTTCATTGATCTCAGGAATTATCAATAGTTTCTCTTTGCTGCTGGAAGTGAAAGATCTCTCTGGGTGGAAACAACTAATTTAATGTGAATCATTTTCTAGCCCAACATCGGATGGTGCAGCGGCTGCTATTTTGGCAAGTGAGGAGTTTGTGAGGAAACACAGACTTGAGCACCAAGCTGTTGAAATTGTTGCACAAGAGATGGTTACTGATCTGTCCAGCACGTTCGATGGATCTAGTGTTATTACAGCGGTATGTGATTTCTTTTTCATTTCTTCATTAAGCTTTTATCGGAATAAATGAATTAGATCAAAGAAGAATTTTAGATTACTGTGAAAAAATAAGATTATATTTTTTAAACTAATACTATATTATGACCAACCATAATATAATACTGTTTTAGTTGTTAATATAGTTCCACTTGTTCGGCTTTATTTGTATAACATAATGATGCAAATTAAAGATTGACCTGCTTGCAATGAGAAATGGGTCTTGTGTCAAGTTTGACAAGTGTGCATACGTGGTTATGCCAAAAAAAGCAATTGGTTTAGACAACTTTTATCTTCAGCTATATTATTATGCAGTAGACAAGTAGTCCTTTTTTCTGCATGGGATGTTTCGCACTCTTTGAGATGCTAGATTTGTTTGATTGCTTTTTCTGTTCTATAGGTTGGTTTTGATATGAGCAAAGAAGCTGCTGACAAATGCTATGCAAAAAGCGGCATCAGACCTGAAGATGTGGATGTGATTGAACTTCATGACTGTTTCTCTGCCAATGAACTCATTACCTATGAAGCCTTGGGGCTTTGTCCAATAGGTAATTTTAACAATAGGCAGACTTTTTCAATAACCTGTATTGTTTGTTTTTTATTTGTTTCTATTATTCTAGGCCTCCTCTCAACTGGCTTTGTTCTCTCTTATCTGTGAATAGGCAGTGTCCAACAAATTACTTTATAGCCTTGTAAAAGGGTAAATAATGCAAATGACTACTGCGTACACATTACTACAGAATGTATCATCTCCAGGTTTCGAAATCTCAAACCGCCTTATTATTTTGAATTCTGGTACTATCTTTTGTTTGTATGCCAAATTATAGTTTTCCAGTGTTGCCCGATTGTTGCAGTGTGAACCAGTGAATTATATTACCGAAACTAAATGCTATACATTTACTGTATTTGCAGGAAATGCATGGTTTTATATGCTAAAGAGCCTAGAATTTGACATCTAGAGAATTAAGCCTCTTTTGCAGGTGCACACTAATATTTCCCTTGTCTCACCCCTCCACTCTCAGCAAATAAGGGGTGTTACCATCTCCAACCATTTTCAGGGTGAAAGGAGGTGTGATATCGGTTTGTGAAAGCCCCCAAATTGTGGGCGTTCACAATCTTACAAGACAAACCACACCTCGCTACCCCGACTAGTTCAACTTGCTACTGCAAATTTCTCTGCAATCGTCACAGAGAAATGCTGAGTAGTAAATAATTTTTTGAATTCATGGCAGATGTAACGGAGGTGTTTTTCTATCTAAATTTAAGTTAATAGCCCTACATTTTGAACATTAGTAAAACCTCCTTCACAAAAAAAGATATGAGACCAAAATGAGTTCTACAATCTGTATCTTAAACACTACAAGCTCCCTAATTATACAATCCAATATGCGGCATTCCACTTAAGCAGGCTTCACAATAATAAGGATGGGAAGGCAGTTGTGAATATGAGAAACATACCTTTAGGGAAGAATTCAGGCTACAGCAAGCTGATTTTTTTTTCGTTGTATGGATTTGACAAAATTGGATATAATTTTTGGACAAATACTATCAAACAACCCAAAACATAAAGAGCAGAATGTTGAGAATTATCTACCTGCCAATGAGAATTATTTTAAGAGAGTATTCTAGGGTATATCAAAATTATTTCCACTTCCAAGCCCCACAAGTGTCTGCCCGAGTAATACTGTCCAAAGGCATTGCTGTTGCTTACTTTCATTTCACAAAAAGAAACCCAGGGTATCCCAGAATTAGTTTTTTGCCTTTTTATCCGTATTTATTATTAACTAGCAGATTGCATGATTTGATATCTTTAGTATAACTAAGGTAAACAGCTTGAAGTAGAAGTGCTGGCAGGGAAGCGTTTTTTTCTTTTAATTTAATCTGTTCAAAGCTTGACTTACAATATAGGGTCTCCAGCTCCACCCCAAATTCTTCTTCTCTGTATTGGATCTTTGCCACCATTTTACAAAGACATCTCAATAAACATCATCATTTTAGTCATTTAGTTCAGTCAATAATGAGATTTTTGAATCTCTTCAAAAACCTTTATTTGTTATTCAGATTAGTAAAATCAGATAAATCTGGTTACAATCATGGTTAGAGTTGAAAAAGAAATTACAGCATGTTCCATAAAATAATAAATCCCTATTATTTTCTTAGCAGTTCCTAACCTACCAGAACCCATAAAGAGTCCTTTTGGAAAAGAGCAAGATTCAAAGGAGCATTTATAGAGTAAAATTAAGTTGAACTCTCCATTAAGAGTAGTTCTAGAAACTCTCTGAGTCTCTTATCGCCAGTCAGCATCATCAAACAGTCGCAGTAACAACTGTTCAAAGTTAAACTAAGAAAATGGTCACAGCATTAGCCATAATAGTTAAGGGAATAGTCACCCACAAAGCGGTAGGCAATAGAAATCACCATCAGCAGTGACTTCACAGCGAATAAGGCACAAGGAGTATTTTAGTGCTAAAGGAAAGGGATGTTTGCAGAAGAATGGTCTGGACTGCATTACATCTAACTAGGAACACGTATAATTCTAAATCACAGAAACATATGTAACAATCCATGCTGGTGTTAGGTCATCTTGAGCCAATGACAAAGGATGGTCTGCAACTTCTTCCTTCGTTTCATGGCAAACATACTGAGCCTTTAGGCTCATTTCAGTTTCACTTTCTATGTGCTCAGGGGGCTATCTCAGCCCCCCGAGCACAAAGAAAGATGGTAGAGGTATCATTGGAAAGGGGAGAATCTCCCTAGTGGATACCTGCTTGGGGATCGCTCCATGAGGGTGATCCCCAAGCAGGGATTCACCCACTAGACACCAGGGAGGGGGGAGCAGCCCCTTGGGCAAGGGCCTTTGCTCCCCCCAAATATTTTTGGGAAATACAGTCCTTCTGCCCCCCCTGGGGAGCAGATGGGGGCATTAGCCCCCAATATCCCCCCCCCCCCCCCCGGGGGGGGCAGATAGCCCACTAGAAACCAGAGATTATAAATTACATTCTTTCTGCAGGAAAGTAGCCCCCAATCTGACCCCGGGTACAGAGAGCCCACTAGAAGCTAGGGATTTTTTTTCATTTGATTTAGGTGTGGGGGCTGCCAAAGATGGGAAGGCCAGTGCCCCCACACACCCAAAAAAGCAACTGTCTTTCTGCCCCCCCCCCCCCCAGGCCATATGGGGGCAGTAGAAAGCACCACTAGGCACCAGGGATTATTTCTATTTTTTTATACGTAGAGGCTGCCCAGAATGGGCATGATAATGCTCCCACCCCAAAAAAAATTACCACAGTCTTTCTGCCTCCCCCCACCCCGGAAGGCATATGGGGGTAATAGCCCCTTATAGCCTCTCCCCCGGGGGGCAAAAAGTCCACTATGCATCAGAAAATATATATTTTTTTTAATTCAGGGGTGAGGTCAGCCCAGAATGGGCATGCCAATGCCCCCCCCCGCCCAAAATGCTGCAGTCTTTCTGCCCCCCGGGGGGGGAGATGGGGGCAGTAGCCCATGATCTGCTCCCACAGGGGGAGGGGCAGAAAGCCCACTAGGCACCAGGGATTATCATTTTTTTATACATACGGGTGGGGGACTGCCCAGAATGGCAATGCCCCCACCCCAAAAAAAGTTTTCAGTTTTTCGGCCCCTCCCCCCGAGAGTCAGATAGGGGCAAAAGCCTCTTATCTGCCTCCCGGGAGGGAAGGGGGCAATAAGCCCAATAGGCATCAGGGAATATTATAATTTTTTTATTCAGGGGTGTGGGCTTCTCTGAATGGTCATGCCAATGCCCCCACCACTACCCAAAAAATGCCAGTCTTTATGCCCCCCAGAAGACAGGTGGGGCAGTAGCCCCTGAGCTGCCCCCCCAGGGGGCGTCAGAGAGCCCACTAGGCACCAGCCATTACCGTGTCTTTTTTTTTTTTGGCGTGGGGCTGCCCAGAAAGGGCATACCAATGCCCATACCCCCCCATAAAAAAGCTACAGTCTTTCTGCCCCTCATGGGAGCACATCGTGGGCGGACAACCCCCCCCCCCGATTCCCCCGTTCTTGGGCGGCACAAAGCCCACTAGACACAGACTTTTTTTTAGCAATGTGCCTACCTTTGGATTGTGGTCCCTAGCGCAGCCGGCACATGGGAAAACCTAGAAAACCTGTACATTTTTTTTAAACTAGACACCAAGGGGTATCCAGGATGGGGTGACTTGTGTGCCTCTCACCAGGTTCCATTACCCAGAGTCGCTTGCAAACCTTGGAATGGAAAATTCTGGAATCTGAGTGGAGCCACAAAATTCAACCCACCCCCCATTTCCCAAAGTCTTCTGAAAACAAGCATTTGCAATGCAATAGGTCTCGCATTAATTAAGTTTGAGCTATTGGCATTGCTAAATATTGCAACACCAATTGCAACAAAGGTCTATAAATTGTAGGCCAAAAAAATGTGTATTTATTTTTGTAGCAATGGTGGCATGCTGCGCTTTAGATGAATATGTTTAAAAGTAAAGTGCGCCTTACTGCGATTGCTACAATAGTTAATTGTGGATGCGTTAAGAATTGTGTGCACTGATGGCTGGTGGTGTGTGTGCCGGTAGAAATTGTGCACTGATGGCTGGTGGTGTGTGTGCCTGGTGGAAGCGTGCACTGACGGCTGGTGGTGTGTGTGCCTGGTGGAAGCGTGCACTGACGGCTGGTGGTGTGTGTGCCTGGTGAAAACGTGCACTGACGGCTGGTGGTGGGTGCCTGGTGAAAGCGTGCACTGACTGACGGCTGTTGGTGTGTGTGTGCCTGGTGAAAGCGTGCACTGACGGCTGGTGGTGTGTGTGTGCCTGGTGAAAGCGTGCACTGACGTCCGGTGGTGTGTGCCTGGTGGAAGCGTGCACTGATGGCTGGTGGTGTTTGTGCCTGTAGAAATTGTGCACTGGTGGTGTGTGTGTGCCTGGTGAAAGCGTGCACTGACATCTGGTGGTGTGTGCCTGGTGGAAGCGTGCAGTGACGGCTAGTGGTGTCTGTGCCTGGTGAAAGTGTGCACTGATGGTGTGGTTGTGTCTGTGGTTGTGTGTGTGGTTGTGTATGTGTAGTTGTGTGTGTGGTTTTGTATGTGTGGTTGTGGTAGTGGTGTGTGTGGTTGTGGCTGTGTGCTTGTGTGTGTGCTTGTGGTTGTTTTTGTGTGGTTGTGTGTGGTTGTGGTTGTGTGTGTGGTGTGTCACGGGGCAGCGAAGGGGACAGAAGGAGAAAAAGGCACCGAATCACGGGGGCAGCGAAGGGGACAGGAGATAAAAATGCACAGAATCACGGTGGCAGTGAAGGGGAGAGAAGGAGAAAAAAGGCACAGAATTACGGGGGCAGCGAGGGGGACAGAAGTAGTGCCATTAAGAGAGATGAAATGATGAGGTGAAAGGAGGAGTCGGGTATGAAGTAGCGACTCTGGTAAAGGGAGGGGCAGGATGAAAAGGTGGAGCCTGTGAAGTGCTGGTGGAGATGAGAGACTGAAAGATAGTGATGAAATAAGTGACTGGGTGAGAAAAGGAGAGCCACTGGTAGAAGGAGGGACAGAATGACAAGGGGAGAGATAGCCTGTGAAGTACCGGAGGGGAGTGCTATTAGAAGACAGTGAAAGGCTGAGGTGAAAGGAGAAGTCTACTAAGAAGCCGAGAGACTGGTGAAATGAGGGACAGTGTGACAAGGAGAGCAGAGAGACATCAATAAAGTAGTGGTAATGTTTTTATGCATGTTATTTTATTTGCAGTGGAGGTTTTTTTTTTTTAGTAAATTAGAGTTACAGCTATTGAGGCTGTAAATCAAGCGATCGGCGCTCAGGAGACAGCGGGAAGGGAAGTAGCTCAGGGTGGAGGAGGGGTGTGGAGATGAGATGCTGGGGCAGAAGAGCAAGTTGGGTTAACAGTGAACAGCGGGAGGGGGTGATCTGGGTACGGGAGTACAAACAGCTGTTGGCCCATCACCTTCGGAAAAGCCAATCAATTTGTTTGCATGTATGAAATAAAGAAATGCAAATACATAGTGAAAGCGACTCCGTTCTTAAACAATGACAGGCGTGTTTAAAGTCGAAGCGTCGCCATTTAGAAACAATAGGTCTCGCATTGATGCGAGTTTGAGCTACTGACATTGTAAATAACAATGCCTTTTATTTAGGTTTTTAAAAAGAAAACAAAAATAAAAGGCATTATTATTTGCAAATGTCAATAGTTCAAACTCGCGTCAATGCGAGAACTATGGCATTGCAATAGCTTGTTAACTTCTAGTCTTCAAGCCGGAAGTTAGGTGCCCTTGCCCGGGACGTGGGCGGGGCCTGCTCCGGCAAAAACAGAAACCGGCGTGCTGTGCTAACGCGGGCTCCCATGTTGAAGGGAGAGCCCCGCAGTGGCGGCCGGACTTAAGAGAAGCCCCGGGTCCCAGGAGTGGGCCCGGGTGAAGAATGCGGCGGCAGAGGATGACCACAGCAGCGCGGGGCTCCCAGGAGTGCAGAGAAGCCCCGCAACAGAAGTGCTGCAGCCGCGAGTTGGAGACCCCCCCAGAAGAGCAGCCCGGTGAGTAAAGAAGGGCTGGGGGGGCTCCGTGTGGGCTATTGTTGCTCAGAATTGCAAAAGTACACTTTGCACCAACAATAGCCCACACGGAGCCTCCAATGGGGCTGGCATGTTATCGGAAGCGGGACAGGAGATGTGCACATCGCGTTTGTGCACGTGCGTGTCAAGTGCGCGTACACCGGCTCAAATCCGCTAAAAGCCTTGCGCGTGCCCATTTCCTGTCCCACTTCCGAGGCAAGTCAGCAACAATAGATCTCGCTGGCGGACAGCAGCGCTTTGCGCTGCGTTCGCAGGAGAGACCTAAAAACGTGAGTGTTGGCATTGTGTAGAAAGTTACTGCAGCCACCATGGGTACATTATCAATTGTCTCTGCCCAAGAGCATAAGTGCTTTCTACCTCGAGGCAGCCCCAGTCATGGTGCATGAAATCGCATCAAGATGATGGCAGCACCTGCGATTGAGGTCATCTCTCACAGCCCACATTCATGTGGACTTTTAGGGGTAATCAATTTGATGAAGACATTTATCATTAATTAGTTTGCGCCAGGTATTCATTGATACCTTTTCAGTTTGAGTGAGATATTTCTTTTCTGCTTCTCAAGTATTGTAGAAACTCCTCTTAATGAACATAAAAGTGATGAGGTTGCATTTTTTAGCGCTCTCCAGTGTCTGCATGTCCAGCATGAGTAGCTTACCGAGCACTGTCTCACAGACAATAGTAGTGTATTCTAGCAGTGTGTTGCAGCCTAACACTTCAACTGAAAAGTGCAACAGTTTGCTGCATGGCTAAATATTTAGGCCCCAAAGGCGAGACCGATTGCATTGCAAATGCTTGTTTTGCTTTGCATTCCCTATTTTAAAATGAGAAAAATGGGACAACCCGTCGCAAAATGCACAACAAAAACAGGGGTCTGGCTGAGGGAAACCTGGGAGCTCTGAAAATGTGGGCAAGTGACACAAATTAGGATAGTCATCTCGGTTTGGAAGGCTCACTAAGTTGGAAATACATACAAAATACGAAAGTGAAAGGTAGGCAGCGAAGGATACTAAAAAGAGGAAGCAGCAGAGATGGGACAAGCTGATCAATGATTACTTGGTCTTGGAAGCGAACTTCATCAGCAGGGTCGTCTTCTTGGAATTCAGGACTGGGAAAAGATGCAGGCATGTGCGAATACATAAATTGGCGCCCCCCACTCGCAGTGCTGCATGAGACCAGCACATCGCCATTCTACCCTTACTAAGCCAGGGTGCTGTGGACAAGGATTGACACTAAAGAAGGACTGAAGAAAAGTTCACAGTCACTGAGCCAATCACTAGAACCACGATGATAAAAACAAAAGAAGGACGCGCTGAAAGAGTAGCTACAGCATCAAACAGTTCTGCTTTCAGGGCAACGAGAATGCTTTAAGAAATGCGAGTTGATTAAGGATTTGAAAAAATGTAGACAGAATTTGAAGTTGGTAATATTTTATAAACTTTCTTCACAACAAGTGACGTGGAATTGTATTTTCTAATAGAAATTATAGATAACAACTATCTTTTTATATACAAATATCTACGCAAACACACTTAATATTATAGTTAGGAAATTAATATTGTAGGCCCATGGTGAATAAAATACCTGATATAATTTTGCTTAGAATAATTAAAAAAGACTCAGTCTAACATGGCCACCACTGTAACATGCGATCCGCCCATTAATTTTCACTGGCAGATTCCCGTTTTCGGTTCTCTGCTGACTAATGACTATGTAAATCATTCAAAGCAAAAGATAAGCTACGGCTCACTAACGAAAGGGTGACTGATTAAATGCATGTCACGATTTGCGACACGTTTAGGTAGGCCTGCGTTTAGTTAGGATGACTTTCCATGCGCGAGGGTTTTTTAATTCCCGAAGTCTAATGAGAACAAGCGCTAGTAATGTTGCCAGTTGTGGGTGTGCTGGCAGAGGAGGCTGGGTCTGCGCAGCAAAGCGGCCGTGCGGCCGCGAAATTGAAAGTGATCGTGATCAAAGCGGCCGTGCGGCCGCGAAAGTGAAAGTAAGCGCGGCGCGCGCGCCCGCGCACATGCACTGTAGCTTTAGGCCACGGCAGCACTTTGTAAAGCCCAGATATAAAATGTCTCTTCGAGCCTTTGGCTCGCGAGACCTAAAAATGGTACCTCACTCTCATGGGTAGACCTAGTGCCCGCGACAGGAAACGGCCCAAAACGCAACGTGGACACGCCACATTTTTACAGTGAAAACTGACCCCTTTTTAGGTCTTGCCTGACCCAGCGCATGTGCTGGTCTGGCGAGACTTATTGAGAGTGCTCCAAAAAGTGCTACCAGGCCAGCCTGGAGCTACAGTGCATGTGCGCGCGCGCGCGCTTTACCGCGATTACTTTCACTTTAGCGGCCGCATGGCCCCTTTGATGTTTGATCGTGATCGCGATCACTTTCACTTTCGCGTCCGCTTTGCATAGCCAATAGGTCTCGCTTTTGGGACCTTATAAGTATTTAGTTATGCAACTGTTGCATGGCTAAACACTTATAAGGTCCCAAAGGCGAGACCTATTGGCTATGCCAATGCTCGTTTGCTAAGTGCCTAGCTGTGGATTTTGAACACTAGCTCTTCCGCCACCTAAAGCAACCTAGCAAACCTATACATTTTTTTAAAACTAGACACCTAGGGGAATCCAGGATGGGGTGACTTCTCTGGCTCTCACCAGGTTCTGTTACCCAGAATCCCTTGCAAACCTCAAACTTAGTTTGAAAAAAACACATTTTCCTCACATTTCTGTGATGGAAAGTTCTGGAATCTGCGTAGATCCACAAAGTTCCCCCCACCCCGCATTCCCCAAAGTTTTCCGAGAAAAATGGTACCTCACTTGTGTGGGTAGGCTGAGTGCCTGCGACAGGAACTGCCCAAAACTCAATGTGGACACCCCACATTTTTACAGTGAAAACTGGCCCCTTTTTTGCAAAGTTCCTTGCTGTGGATTTTGAACCCTGGCTCTGCCGGAATTTAGGGAAACCTAGCAAACCCATACATTTTTTAAAACTAGACACCCAGGAGAATCCAGGATGGGGTGACTTGTCTGACTCTCACCAGGTTCTGTTACCCAGAATCCCTTGCAAACCTCAAACTTTGTAAAACAAAATACATTTTCCTCACATTTCTGTGATGGAAAGTTCTGGAATCTGTGTGGATCCACAAAATTCCACCCACCCCGAATACCCCAAAGTGTTCCCAGAAAAATGGTACCTCACTTGTGTGGGTAGGCCTAGTGTCCGCGACAGGCAAGGCCCCTAAACGTATTGTAGAGACTTCAAAATTATCTAGCACAAAACGACCTGGTTTTGCAAGTGGGGCACCTGGGTTTTTGGCCCCTGGCTCTGCAGCCATCTAGGGAAACCTACCAAATCCACACATTTATGAAAGCTAGAGAACCGGGGGAGTCCATGGAGGTATGGCTTGCGTGGATCCCCCAACCTTTCCTCACCCAGTATCCCCTGCAAACCTCAACTTTTGCTGAAATGAATCTAACTTTTCTCAAATTTATGTGTGGGAACGTTGTGGGATTACCAGGCAGACACAAATTTCCTACCACCTAGTGTTCCTCCAGGTCTCCTGATAAAAATGGTTCCTCCCTTCTGTGGGTAGGCATAGTGGCTGCAACAGGAAATGGCCCAAATCGTACTGTGGAGTCATCAAATGTACCTATCATAAAACTACCTGGTTTTGCGGGAGTGACCTGTGTTTTTTGACCCGGTGCTTGCGGCCATCTTGGGAAACCTACCAAACCCACTCATTTCTGAAAACACCCTGGGGAGTCTAGTGAGGTATTGCTTGCTTGGATCCCCCAACGTTTTCCTACCTAGAATCTCCTGCAAACCTCAAATTTAGCTGAAAAAAAACACTTTTTCACACATTTTTCTGTGGGAGCACTGTGCCGTCACAAATGTCCAAACAGGTAGTGTTCCCCTTGGTCTACCGAGTAAATTGATAACTCACTTGTGTAGCTGTCCAATGCAGGATCCACTAAAAACATATTGTTTGAAAAATGTAGCGCTTAGAATATGCGGTGCTATACCTTTAATCCCTATGTTTTTGGCTCTTCCCAGTCACAGGCCTTTGGCCTACCCACCAAGTGAGGTATTGTTTTTCTCGGGAGAACAAGGGGAATGCTAGGTGGTAGGACATTTGTGCCGGCACGGTGATCCCACTCAAAAATGTATGGAAAAAGTGATTTTTGTCCAGCTAAATTTGAGGTTTGCAGAGGATTCTGGAAGGGAAACTTTGGGGGATCCTCGCAAGCCATACCTCCCTGGATTCCCCAGGGTGTCTAGTTTTCAGAAATGTATGGGTTTGGTAGGTTTCCCTATATGGCCGCGAGCCCAGAGCCAAAAACTCAGGTACCCCCTCCCTTCAAAACCCGGTCATTTTATGAATTTTCAAGACTCCACAATACGTTTTGGGCCCTTGCCTGTCGCAGGTACTTGACCCACCCACACAAGTGAGGTACCATTTTTATCACGAGACCTGGGGGAACGCTGGGTGGTAGGAAATTTGTGTCAACCAGGTAATCCCACAACTTTCCCACACAGAAATTTGAGAACATTTTTATTTTTTCATCAAAATTTGAAGTTTGCAGGGGATTCTGGAAATGTTGGGGGATCCACGCAAGCCATACAACCACGGACTCCCTGAGTCTCTAGTTTTCAGAAATGTGTCTGTTTGGTAGGTTCCCCCAGATGGGCCGCCAAGCCTGGGACCAAAAACCCATGTGACCCCCACCCTTGCAAAAGCAGATCGTTTTGTGATAGGTAATTTTGATGTCTCCACAATACGTTTTGGGCCCTTGCCTGTCACGGGTACTTGACCCATCCACACGAGTGAGGTACCATTTTTATCGGGAGACCTGGTGGAATGCTGAATGGTAGGACATTTGTGTCAGTTCTGTGTTCCTATTATTTTCCCACACAGAAATTTGAGAAATGTTTTATTTTTTCAGCAAAATATGAGGTTTGCAAGGGATTCTGGGTAGGGAAAAGTTGGGTAATCCACGCAAGCCATACCTCCCTGGACTCCCCTGGGTCTCTAATTTTCAGAAATGTGTGGACTTGGTAGGTTTCCCTAGATGACAGCCAAGCCCGGAACCAAATACTCATGTGACCCCCCCTTGCAAAACCAGGTCGTTTTCGGATACATATCTGCGTTTTTGGTCCTGGGGTTGGCAGCCATCCAGGGAAACCTACCAAACCCACACATTACTGAAAATCCACAGTACGATTTGGGCCATTTCCTGTTGCAACCACTATGCCTACCCACACAAGTGAGGTAGAAGACTTTGGGGAATGCGGGGTGGGTGAAATTTTGTGGATCCACGCAGATTCCAGAACTTTCCATCACAGAAATGTGAGGAACATTTGTATTTTTTGACAAAGTTTGAGGTTTGCAAGGGTTTCTGGGTAAGCGAGCCTGGCGAGAGCCACACAAGTCACCTAATTCTGGATTCCTCTGGGTGTCTAGTTTTCAAAAATGTATAGGTTTGCTAGGTTTCCCTAGGTGCCAGCAGAGCTAGGGTTCGAAGTCTACAGCTAGGCACATTGCCAACAAGGGGTCAGTTTTCACTGTAAAAGTGTGGTGTGTCTACGTTGCGTTTGAGCCGTTTCCTGTCGCGAGCACTAGGCCTACCCACACAAGTGATATATTATTTTTATTGGAAGACTTTGGAGAATGCGGGGTGGGTGGAATTTTGTGGATCCACGCAGATTCCAGAACTTTCCATCACAGAAATGTGAGGAAAATGTGTGTTTTTGTTTTACAAAGTTTGAGGTTTGCAAGGGATTCTGGGTAAGATAAGTTGGCGAGAGTCACACAAGTCACCCCATCCTGGATTCCTCTGGGTGTCTAGTTTTCAAAAATGTATAGGTTTGCTAGGTTGCTCTAGGTGCTGGCAGAGCTAGGGTTCAAAATCTACAGCTAGGCACTTTGCAAAGAGAGGGTCAGTTTTCACTATAAAATGTGATGTGTCCATGTTGCGTTTTGAGTTGTTTCCTGTCACGGGCACTAGGCCTACCCACACAAGTGATGTATTATTTTTATTGGAAGACTTTGGAGAATGCGGGGTGGGTGGAATTTTGTGGATCCACGCAGATTCCAGAACTTTCCATCACAGATATGTGAGGAAAATGTGTTATTTTTCTTTTTTACAACGATTGAGGTTTGCAAGGGATTCTGGGTAACAGAACCTAGAGAGATCCACACAAGCCACCCCATCCTAGATTCCCCTGGGTGTCTAGTTTTCAAAAATGTATTGGTTTGCTAGGTTTCTCTAGGTGCCGGCAGAGCTAGCGTTCAAAATCTACAGCTAGGCACTTTGCAAACAAGCATTGGCATAGCCAATAGATCTCGCCTTTGGGACCTTATAAGTGTTTAGCTATGCAACAGTTGCATAACTAAATACTTATAAGGTCCCAAAAGCGAGACCTGTTGGCTATGCAAAGCGTCCGTGCGGCCACGAAAGTGAAAGTAATCGCGGTAAAGCTCGCGCCCGCGCACATGCACTGTAGCTCTATGCTGGCAGCACTTTTTGGTGCTCCATTTATCAATGTTCACCGAACCTATATTTACCATATTCACTTGTCTGATATGAATGATATCGCCTCAGTTTTTCACAGGTTATTATTATGGAGAAAGAGGGATAAGTGCTGTCTGCAACTAAATACAAGCTATTCACCGTAATGATTTGTGTGCTCCTAGCCCTTTCTTGTTTATTACAAAGCACATCACCCATTTACTTTATGTAGGTAAAGGGGGGTTCAGGGAAGACCTGGCCTAGCAGTTTGGGCTGGAATGTTCACAAACTAAGGTGGCATAGTGTGCAAAATAAATATGGATTGGGATGCGGCGTGAGTAATTACCAGTGCCGAGAATAATTCAAGCATACCACCCATCCCTTTTTAGTATACTTAAGTGCGATTGATAAAGTACATGAAGGGTGTAGTGCTGTGCAGTGTGTGTATGCTATATTCTTGTGCTGGGTGTATATTTGTGCTTGTGAAGTCTCTGGGTTCTGTTTTAAGAGATCCAGGGTTGAATGGAGAAACATGAGGAGAGTAGGTGGGGAAATCCCCCCAGACAGATTTGTGTATTGCTGCATTCATGTCAGCTGGGTGGGACACACTGGAGGAATGGAGAGGCAGGCTCTCCAGTACACTTCAAAGGGTGCTCTTTGATTCAAAGAGAGGTCACAAGCAGGGGCCTGAGTACTCAGCAAGGTGATGTAGCCGATGAGATAATCATAAAGAGTAGGGCTGAGGCCCTGGGGTAACCTTTGATACACATATCACTGTGGCTAAAATCCAAATGGAAAACTCAAGTCACTCCCATGGCCGGTATTGTGGCACTATCTGATTTGGAGTTGTTCCTGCTGTGACAGTTTGCTTTTTAGAGGAAGAGAGAACAGAAGAGTGGGCACTTCAAAAGGAAACAAAACCAAACGTAATTTTCAAAGACTCAGACTCTAAATCACATTTGGTGTTTGGAAGTGGAGTATAAGAAGGGGAGCTTGAGACCCCCCAAATTGTCCACTATCAAGCATCTAGTTAAGTTGTGCGAGGAAGAACAATTGTTACTTACCTGTAAACAGGTGGTTCTCCAGTATTGGTGTCTTTCATAGATTCACATGCTTGAATATTCCCCGTCGTCGGAGTGGGAGTCCCACGGTAAATAATATAGCAATATATACAGTCATAATATATATATATACATATACCTAAGTAATCATATAAAACAGAGATATAAGTAAGTGATAAACATCAAGAATGTCTCTATATGAAATCTCCATAGAGATACATGGAAAGAGAAAAAAGACATTCGCAGTCTATCTCTGTCATTATGTTAGTCCAAACTACGGCCAATCAGGCGTCAGCTCCTCTCTAGAACCTTCTCCTCAGAGCTCCTCACCTCAGATTTTCGTAGCACCAAAGTGACTTTAGAGTGTATGAGGAGAAGAGAGCCTCTGAAGGGAGGAGGGAGGGTCGCATGTGAATCTATGAAAGACACCAATACTGGAGAACCACCTGTTTACAGGTAAGTAACAATTGTTCTTCTCCAGTATTGGGGTGTCTTTCATGGATTCACATGCTTGAATATAGAATAGCCAGCAGTAACAATTATTATTGTTTCCATAGTTATAACAGCATTATACAGTTGTAATGCCAATCAATATCCTTATATATATGATATCACTGAATATCTATATAAGTGTAAATGAACCATTATCTCAACAGTAAATGGAAACAATATGGAGGAGGGAAGGAAGAGGCTCACCTTATTTAAAAAGATTGCGAAGCACTGCCTGCCCAACTGCAGCATCCTCCTCGTTTAAAGTTGCCAAGCAGTAATGCCTTGTAAACGTATGTCTACTTAACCACGTAGCTGCTCTGCAGATCTGATGTGAAGGCACTCCAGCAAATAATGCAGTTGAAGAAGACATCACTCTAGTGGAGTGAGCCCTTACTGGTGACTGCAATGGCTTGTTTGCCTTTTGATGGCAGAAGATGATGGCTGCTGAAACCCAATGTGCAATAGTTGGTTTTGTCACTGGACGTCCCTTGTGATAGCGCCCATAAGCTATGAAGAGTTGATCAGTTTTCCGTAAAGAAGCTGTTCTGCTGATGTAGAACTTTAAACATCGTTTCACATCCAGGGAATGTAATCTCTGCTCCGCAGGAGTTTGAGGATTAGCAAAGAAGGTTTTCAAAATCACTGGTTCGTTAATATGAAAGTCTGAAGGTACTTTAGGCAAAAAAGTTGGATTTGTACGCAACACTACAGAATCTGGTTTGAACTGTAGGAAAGGCGGATTTATGGTAAATGCATGAATGTCACTGACACGACGTGAAGACGTTAGTGCCAGAAGAAGAGCCACCTTCCAAGTTAGAAACTTCAACTCGACCTTGTGAATAGGTTCAAATGGTGGCCTCATCAGTTGTGCCAATACGATGTTCAGATGCCACAATGGAGGTGGGCGTCTAACAGGAGGAAATTTACGAAATAACCCTTTGAAGAATTGTTGGATAATCCTTGAAGAACAAAGGGACGTTGAACCATCTTGACGGAAACAGGAGATTGCCGCCAGAAAAACCCTCAAGGTTGCATGAGACAATCCGGAGTTAGCTAAATGCAAAAAGAAAGGTAGCAATTGTTGTGGCGTGGAGTGAAGTGGATGAACTCCATTAGCTGCACACCAGTGGCAAAATCTTTTCCACTTTAATTTGTACGTCTTTACCGTAGAAGGAGCCCTCGCCTGAGCCAAGATGTCTCTACAGTCCTGTGGGATGTCTAAATGGGCAAATTCACAGTGCTCAGGTTCCAAGCTGATAAGCTTACTGAGGAGGGGTTCGGATGACAAATTTTCCCCTTGCTCATTGTCAGAAGATCTGTATGAGGATGTAGAAGGATTGGTTCGCATTGAGACATTAGGAGTAACTCTGAGAACCATGCTTGCCGAGGCCACCGGGGAGCTACTAGAAGTAGATGGCAAGGTTGCCTCCGCATTTTCCACAGGACCCGAGGTATGAGTGGGATTGGAGGAAAAGCGTAGGCAAACAGATTGCACCAGTTCATCAAAAGGGCATTGCCCTGTGATCCTTGGTGGGGGTGCCAGCTTGCATAGTGTCGGCATTTGCGGTTCTCTGGTGTGGCAAAGAGATCCAGCTGTGGACGTCCCCATCGTCGAAATATCATCTCCAGCGTCGGCTGGTGTAACTCCCATTCGTGGGTCGACGAGGAGGACCTGCTCAGGGAATCTGCTAGGATATTGGATACCCCTGGTAGATGAACTGCTGCAATCATGATGTGATGGTTGAAAGACCAATCCCAGATCGACTGGGCTAGACGAGACAGTTTCGGGGATTTTGTTCCGCCCTGCTTGTTGACGTAGTGCATGCAGGTTGTGTTGTCTGTCTGTATGAGGACTGATTGTCCTTGGATTAAAGGAAGAAAGGATTTGAGAGCCAGAAATATAGCCATGAGCTCTAACCTGTTGATGTGCCAGGCTTTTTGGCATATTGTCCATTTTCCCTTGATTGATAAATCCTCCAAATGAGCACCCCATCCTTCTAGAGATGCGTCTGTTGTTATTGTCATGTCTGGTATGATTGACAGAAATTAAATGCCCTTCATTAGGTTTAACGGTTGTGTCCACCATTTCAGTGCCGACTTCATCCGATCTGTGACGGTTACGAGATCGTTGAAAGAACCCGTAACCTGACGCCATTGAACATCCAGTTCTTCTTGGATGGGGCGTGTCCGTAACCTGCAATGAGGGATCAATGCAATGCATGACAACGCCATCCCCAGAAATGACTTCAACAGTCGTACAGAAACGGATCTTTTTGATCTGACAAGGGTTACCAGACGGAGAATCCTTTGAAGACGGTCTTGGGAGGGAAGTGCCCTGGCTGGCACTGTCTCCAAAGTTGCTCCTAGAAAATCCCTGAAATGAGAAGGCTGTAGATGAGACTTCGCGGTATTTATGCTGAGCCCTAAGGCGCGAAACACCTCCTTGCAAAGATGTGTGTGCTGTCGAAGTTGAACCTCCGATTGTGATTTTAGGAGACAGTCGTCCAGATATGGGAAGATCTGCACACCCTGGAGACGTAGGAACGCTACGACGGGCTAACACCTTTGTAAACACTCGCGGGGCCGAGCGTAAGCCGAATGGTAGTACTCTGACCTGGAAATCCTTCCGACCCACTCGAAAACGAAGGAATTTCCGATGTTGTTGTAGTATGGGGATATGAAAATATGCATCTTGGAGATCGATTGTTGCCATGAAATCTCCTTGTGAGTGTAAGCACAAGATCTCTACAAGCGTCAACATGCGAAAGGATTGTTTCTTGAGAAATCTGTTGAGAGCCTTCAGATCCAGAATGGGCCTCCATTCCCCGTTTTTCTTGGTGATAAGAAAAAATCGGGAATAAAATCCTTTTCCTTTTTGAGATCTTGGAACTACCTCTATAGCTCCTTTGTCTATTAGAAGTTGAACTTGATGTAACAGTTCCTTGATATGAGCTGGTGGTGGTCCGGTAGGCGGTGTGGGTGGAGGGAATTCGGTGAACTCTAGAGTGTGACCTCTTTCTACAATGTCCAAAACCCAACGGTCCTTTGTTATGGAGGACCATTGAGAAGAGTACAGAGAGATTCGACCTCCAATTTTTTGGGACTGATACAAGTCATTGTCTCTTAGGGGTAGAACCCCTATAAGAGGATTTTCCTCTGTAAGTCTTGGAAGACTGTTGTCGAGAGGTTTGTTGTTGGTTATAGGAATAACGGTTGGAACCTTGGGCTATATGATCTATACTGGTTGTTTCCTCGTCGAAAATTAGAAGAGGTGCCGCGTCCGCGTGCACCCCGAAAGGACTGTTTCCGAAATTGTAACGTGCCCAGAGAGCGGGCAGTTTCCGTATCCTTCTTTATCGATTGGAGAGCTTCATCCACATGATCTCCAAACAAAGCCTCTCCATCATATGCCATGTACAATATTTTTGCCTGTACTTCCTGACGAAAGGATGTTGAGCGCAACCAACCTTGCCTGCGCAATACCGCTGCCCCAGCAAGCTGACGGAATCCCATACAGGCGATATCAACTGCACAGTCTATCATCTCCGCAGATGTACTCTCACCCTCCTGGAGTAGCTTTAGGGCCTCACTCTTCGATGGTTCCGGCAGTTGGTCAACTAACGCTGAAATATCCGCCCATACCTGACGGTCGTAGCGGCCTAAAATGGCCAGAGCATTAGCCGCTCTTACAGTGGTGGAAGCCATTGAAGAAAATTTCCGCCCTATGGCGTCCAAACGACGTCCATCACGATCAGGTGGTGCCGTAATCGTTGACGCAGGGTTTCTAGCCCGACGTTGCGCGGCCTGTGTCACCACAGAATCTGCCTTTGCTTGGCCAGTAAGACACGCTGGCGCTCCCGAAGGCGATTTGTACTTTTTTTCCAATCTGGGTACCTGTGCCGGAAGACTATTTGGGGTCTTCATAATCTTCTTGCCTTCCTCCCAAATAAATTCGATTATAGGGATTGTATGTGTTTGTTTAAACGGCTGGTTTTTGAAATCGTAAAGGAAACAATCCTCCTCCTTATGCTCCGTAGTCAATTTGAATCTCTGTGCTGCCCTATCCATTAACTGGTGAAAACCGGCGATATCCACCGCTGGTGAGTCACCCGGTATCACTGCCGAGGGAGATGGTGTTTGAGCATGATAATCATCCCACTCCGTCATACCATCATCGTCATCATCATCATCACCACCATAATCGAGAATTTCACCATCCTCCCTGTCTTGAGGAATTTCTTCCTCTTGTTCAGTGACCTGAGAAGGTACTGCCCGAGTGGAGGAATGTTGCAGCGGTAGTGAAGGTGTTACCACAGATGGAATTGGGGCTGGTACCCGTTCCGATATAGTTGTTGGCACCACTGGAAGAGGCGGGACCACAGCTTCTTGCGGTGATAACGGAAAACGTCTATTATAATCGTCCAACATGAGTTGAAGATTTGTTATGAGGGATAGTGGTAGCGTCGCAGTTTGTCTTTCTGTAGGAACTTCTTGCTGATAACATTGTTCCTCATCCTCACTACTATCGTCTTGGCACTTTATTATTAAATCTGAGGGACTGCAGGCCGTCCCAAACGATTCAGGTAAACCTTCTTCTGAATCCTGATCAGAATCCGTGGCAAATAATGGAGAAGGAAGATGTGAATCCTCCAACAATATAACTTCTCCCGACATATCAGGTCGAGAACTTGGTTGCAATGGAACCAAAGGAGCAGCGGCAAACGGCGAAGTAGGTGCTGTGGACGTGGATGAAATCTGATCTGTTAAGGACCTCTGAGTAGCAGTCGTCCTCTAAATTTTTATTTGCGCTGAAGAGATTGCCGTCGACGGTACCGGAGATATAGAAGGTACTGAGGACATCCTTGTAGATGGACTCGTGACAGGAACCATCGTCGACGGGACTATCGTCGACGTAACCATAGCTGATGGAATTAGCGTCGACGGGACCTTCGTCGACGGGACCATCGTCGACGGAACCTTCGTCGACGGAACCTTCGTCGACGGAACCTTCGTCGACGGGACCATCGTCGACGGGACCATCGTCGACGGGACCATCGTCGACGGGACCATCGTCGACGGGACCATCGTCGACGGGACCATCGTCGACGGGACCTTCGTCGACGGGACCTTCGTCGACGGGACCTTCGTCGACGGGACCTTCGTCGACGGAACCTTCGTCGACGGAACCTTCTTCTTCTTCGTCGACGGATCACTTGACGACTTACTCGTCGACAAGATTTTTTCCTTCTTCGTCGACGACGATGCAATAGGTACAATAGAGGATACAGTCTTGATGGTACTGATTAACGGAACCGTCGACGACGATGTAGATGCTGTCGTCGTCGTGAGTGTCACCGTCGACGAGCAGGAAATTGCAGATCTCTTCGTCGGAAGCTTCGTCGACGACGAAGCCAGTTTTTTCTCTGAAAAACTGGGAAGTGGAAGCCTCAGCAGCCTGAGAACTAAGTCTCGTGGGCGACAAAGCAGTAGACAAGGCAGAAGAAGTGGCAGATGTCATAGTCAAAGACATTTTCTTCTTTTTCAGAAAAGGAGAAGGTAATTCTTGTAAGCTACTGCGCTTAGAGGCTGTGTGGGAACGGCCAGAAGTAAGGCTTTCTACCTCAGAAACCACTTCATCTTTATCCTTAAGTCTCTGTAGCCACAACAAGAGACGGCCTTCCCTGTCCTTCAAAGTTTTTGTAGAAAAAATTCTACAGAACTTACATTTAGCCACTTCATGGTCTGGGTAAAGACAGTAAATACACTTACTGTGTGGATCTTCTGAGAATAAACGTAGCTTTCCACAAGAAGAACAAGGTCTAAACAAAGACTTCTTACTTGAAGACATGTTGAATAGAACAAAACTGAGCAGAGCTCAGGGAGGCTCCCTTTCACACGACGTGCGGTAGAAAATCTGAGGTGAGGAGCTCTGAGGAGAAGGTTCTAGAGAGGAGCTGACGCCTGATTGGCCGTAGTTTGGACTAACATAATGACAGAGATAGACTGCGAATGTCTTTTTTCTCTTTCCATGTATCTCTATGGAGATTTCATATAGAGACATTCTTGATGTTTATCACTTACTTATATCTCTGTTTTATATGATTACTTATGTATATGTATATATATATATATATTATGACTGTATATATTGCTATATTATTTACCGTGGGACTCCCACTCCGACGACGGGGAATATTCAAGCATGTGAATCTATGAAAGACACCCCAATACTGGAGAAGATAAGTTCTGCAAGACTTTTGCTTGTGTCCCGGACTGGGACCAAGGCCTGCTAGTCTCCCAGCTGGGTGAGGGGACATCACCCAGGGAATCCAAGACCGCCTGCCCGGGAGCCTGGAGCAACGGTGCCTTCCTGCTTGCCAAGACCTCTGTACCCTGTGAAGAAGAGGAGATCGTTGGAGGGAGCGAGGTCCAGAGGAGAATCCTGGGGAGTGGATTCCCTTAGAAAGGTGTGAGTAGACACCTGCTGCTCCAATCACATCGTTGCCTGTGTGCAAGGAAAGTACAGAACCTCCTCATTCCAGAAGAGGGGCACCGTGAAGTGGGCTGTGATCATTTTTGCACCGAAAGGGTTATCGCCCATGGGAGTGTTAAGATGGCAACCCTGAACGCCATGTGGGGTGCCATGAAGAGTACTGCTGTGCTGAGTGGGCTGTAGCCAATGTGAGGTTGAGGAACAGTGACCCCGTATGCCAGAGGTGCCACCGGGACCAAGCAAGAAGTGTGTGCTGGTCAGTATTGTGGCGAAGTGTGGCTCAATGGTTAGAGCGGCAGACCCTGATGCAGAGGTCTGGCCCGGGACCAGGGTTCAATTCCCCGCCTCGGCGGGTCTTGGGCTGAAAATTTCACAGACCTGATAATTCTCGCCTCGGTGCCTATTCCAATCATGGAGTCCCACTCTGCAACTCTGGGCAATAGCTTGCTTAATCTCCACAACGGCCCCCACAACGCTAAGGATGCCTGGCCTCCACCTTGGGGGTGCCCAGGAGTGGACACCTCACAGGGAAAGCCAGGATGGGTTCCACAGCGGTATTCGTACAAGCGCCTTGAGACCCTTGCGGGTGAGTAGTGCGGTATACAAGTATCAATTTACATTTACATATTGTCATCGGAGAAGAGAGGCTACCGTGTTGACCCTAGCAGGCCTGAGCCATGACTGAGGACCACCTCCAGGATCGTCGCACCCCCCACTACCGATGGGAAGAACTTGGAGGAGCAACGAGAACCTCCGGCCATTTTAGGATTGCATGTGGGGGAGCTCTTGGACAACCGAGCACTGACTGGCTGGGCCACCTTAGCGAGACTTAACAGAGACAGCCCCTGCAGTTCCAGCACCCACCGAGGGAGTACACTCGGGGACTCCCATTGCTCGTATCTTGCTTGTGCGGATAAGATTTATTTTGGACCAGACTGCCCCAGTGGAACCTGCTTGCTGGTTAATGCTGCGGCACTAGCACATGTTTTACTTTCATTCTGATTTGAAATGGGACTCCTGAGACTCAGACTGCTAATGGGGATTAACCTGAATGTCAACATAATCATGAACCAACTTTATTTCGGTTCACAGAACCATAAAAGTAGACAGAAAAAGACCTATTAAAATTACATAGAAGCATAATGAATTTAGTTCACAGTTTATAGCAGTACAAATAAGTAATTTAAAATCATGACATATCCATTGGCAAAAAAGAATCCAATGGAATACCTCCATTCTAAGACAATTACCAGAGAGCCAAAAACCTCAGAGAAAGTCTAGAAGGTGGGCTCAAAAAGTATTTGCTGTGCCATCAGGAAAGTCAAATCTATTGTCAAGTTGAAGGTAAATCAGAAGCACTAGCTAACGCAAGTAAGCTTAAAGTGCATAGTGCAATAAAGGACATGATGAAACATAAATAAGTGCTTTTTAGATGGTAGATTTTTTCCAACGGTCCTTACTCCGATATGACCAATTGAGCGTAAATAATGGAGATCGAATATACTATGCTACTCCTGTTGTCTGACTGGCAGACTCTTAGTGCATTGTGCTGGTCTACAAGCCCAAGAGGCTAGCAGAGGGGAGCTGTCCAACGAGCATGCTGTTTTGCATAAGTGCTGCAAAAAAACAATAAATGTTCCTCATTTTCTACAGCATGGCAGCCCATGGGACATAGGTTGGTAGATTTCTCATTTTTGTTCCATGTATTAAGCGAAGGATGAAATCGACTGAATACCTAACCTCAATTCGATAAAAAGGGTTCTTGAAAGTGGGATATATATTGTGAGCCACATTTGAAAGATGGGTAAGAATCTGTAAGACTGCCCGAGGATACTGCAGAGATTTTTGTGCTAACAACAACATCCCAATAGTAAAGTTTGACAGTTTCTGTGGCGCTTTCTGGAATTTCTGCAGGATGCAGCCAATATTCAATCAATCCTAGCCTGGTAAGCCAGGTTTTTACATGGGATACCCAGGAGATCGTAAGTGGCAGATGGTTAGCCAGTATCTTGTTGAGGCAATATTTATATGGGTACAGTTCCTTTGTCATCCAGAGCCTGACCCAATAAAGGGTAGGTTTTAGACAAGCTATAATTAAAATAAATGTGAGATATTTAAGTCAAACTTTAATGGGAGCAATGGGTCACTTTTCCGAAGTCTCAGCAAGGATTTAATAAAATAATGTTCGAGGCATATGAGCTGCAGATTACACACTTGTGCATAGATCGCCATCTGGTGTTGGGCCCGGATGTTTGCATTTATTGTTTCCTCTTGGAAAGTCTTTGGAAGTCACGAGTTCGGTGACTCCTCCCTTGGATCGTATTGCGCATGGGCTTCGGCTCCATCCTCAGATAGTTTTTTTTCCGCCATCGGGCTCAGATGTAATCTTTGCGCTCCGGTTCCGAACAGCTTCCAGTTCGACGATCGACGCGCAAACCTCACTCCAATTCGCGCTATTGTTTTCGATCGCGATCTCCCCACTCGACGCGCCTCTCATCGGCAAGACCTTCGGTTCCAGTCGTCGACGGCGGCCTTCGGGCTTACCCAAGCTCCGGTCCTGGCTAATGGAAAGGACTCCATTTAAAAAGTGTCCTCAATGTGGGTCAAAATTCCCCCACACCGATCTCCACGAGGTGTGCAACCTCTGCCTCTGCCCTGAACACGAGGCTCGAGACTGTCCGGCGTGTAAATCCTTCCGGTCCAAGAAAACGATTCGGGACCGAAGATCCAGAAGAACCATGGCACACTCTTCGACGGCGATCCGGAACGACATCTTCGGGGAAGGCGTCGATGCTCCAGAAGAACACCACACTGACGAGGGACTCGTCAGCGCCTCCAAAGCCGACGATTCAGATGTGGAGGACATCACTCCGGCACAGAGGGTCGTGAGTACTACTCTACACCGCCCCCCCCCCCCACTTCCTCGCTGGCACCGAAAAAGGCTTCGGTCACGCCTTCGGGCCTAAGCAAGACCAAAGACACTGCACCTTCGGGCCGGTAAAGAAGCCAATTAAGCTCGAGCCAGCCCACCGTCGGAGCCGATAAACACCCTTCGGCACCGAAAAAGAAAACGGCCTCTATCTCGATACCAAGCCCCACACCGAAACACTCGGGGTCGAGACCCAGCTCCTTGGCCCAGACCCCATCCTCGGTACCGACAAAAACCCACAAGACCACCGGCACCGACATTTCGAAGCCGAAATCCATCTCGGCGCCTACTAAACAACCGGAGCTTCCCAAACATGGTTCCAAACAATGAACCAGCACCGACAAGCTTAAAAAAATCAACGGCCCCCACGCCTTCGGCGCCGACGGACCAACCAACCTCTCCAGAACTATTTACACCAGATCCCTTATAAAAAACATTAACTAAGGATCCCACAACTGGACATTTAATGCTCTCTATCAAAAAGAGACAGTTCGACAAACTTGCTCCGCCTCCACCTCCAAAAAGGAAGGACTCTGCTACCTCCCCTTTCAGACTACCTTCCCCACCTCCACCATCTCCTCCCCCTTCCCCTCCTCCACCCCCACCTCATCATTCCCCCACTCCATACCCGGATGATGATGATCAAGGGGATCCATACGACGACATAGGGGATGTACCCCAAGATATACCTACAGGGGACCCCACTCCCACAGGATCCCCAGACCCATGGGACGATTATAATATCCCTGATGTCCCTAACGTCCCACAAGACGATCTTTACCCTTCCAGACCTTCTCCACCAGAAGACTCCTTGGGGTTCAATCATTTATTGCAAAGGGCGGCACACTACCACGGGGTAGATTTACATACCGACCCAGTGGAGGAGGATTTCCTCCTAGATACATTTGACACCACACATAGGACCACCTCCATATTGCCTATGCTAAAAGGTGTTATAAAACCTGCGCCGGAGGTCTTTAAGGACCCAGTCAGGGCCAGGGTCATTAACCCGCACATTGAGAAAAAATATAACGCCACCCCAACAGACCCCTCCTACATCAGAGGGCCAGCTCCACTAGATTCCTTGGTGGTATCCACAGCACAGAAAAGGGCCAACTCCCAGGCGTCCGGTGACGCACCACCACCTGACAAAGAGTCTAAACTCTTGGACGCATCAGGCAAACGTACTGCATCTCAAGCGGCCAATATATGGCGTATCGCCAAATACACAAGCACTACTAGCGAGGTATGACAGGGCCCATTATGACGAGCTAGAAGCCATAATGCACCATCTCCCTGATAAATACAAAGCTAGGGCCAATGAGCTAATTCAGGAGGGCAAAACAATTACTAATACCTCCATACGTTGTGCCTTAGACGCAGCAGACACAGCTTCTAGGGCTATCAATACTAGTGTCCTCCTCCGTCGCCATGCCTGGCTAAGGATATCCGATTTTAAACCGGAGGTACAAGCCTCCATCCTCAACCATCCCTTTGACCAGGAACATCTGTTTGGCCCCAAAGTGGATGAAGCCCTAGAGAAAATGAAAAAGGACACGGACACGGCAAAATCCATGGGTGCCTTACAATCTCACCCTCCCAGACGCTCCTTTCGCCGCTCTTCCTTTCGGAGCACATCCAGAGGCTACTCCTCAGACACCGCTTCCACTGCATACAAATCCCCTACTCAGTCCACCTTTACAAGGGGTTACCAAAGAGGCGGCTACAGGGGCAACAATAACAAAGGCAGAGGCAAAACAAACACCGCCCGCTCTGCCACCGCGCCCCACCAATGACTTCCCTCCACTTCCCCCAGACCATCACACTCCGGTCAGGGGGCAGACTCCAACATTTCCTTCCGGTCTGGACTACCATCACCTCAGACAAATGGGTAACACAAATAATTCGGTCAGGCTACTGCCTAGAACTAACATCTACCCCCCCAAACATTCCACCCAGACAACGCCCGATGTCACCAGAACATCTGCGGCTACTCAAGCAGGAGGTAATCTCCCTCCTAGACAAAGAGGCAATAGAACACGTTCCAACCAACCAACAAAATATAGGGGTCTACTCCCTGTATTTTCTCATACCAAAAAGGGACGAGACTCTACGGCCCATCCTAGACCTTCGGACCCTAAACACATACATACACTCAGACCACTTTCATATGGTGACGCTTCAGCAGGTACTTCCGCTACTTTCCCAAAACTACTTCCTCACCACTTTGGACCTAAAAGACGCTTACTTCCACATTCCAGTGCACAAGTCCCACAGGAAGTACCTCAGATTTGTAGTGGACGGCCAACACTACCAATTCAAAGTGCTCCTGTTCGGAGTCACAACCGCACCACGAGTATTCACCAAGTGCCTAGCAGTGGTGGCAGCACATCTGCGAAGACAACACATTCATGTCTTCCCATACCTAGACGACTGGTTGATAAAAGCCAGTTCATACAATCAGTGTGTACAACACACACACACCACCATCCAGCTACTTCATCAGCTGGGCTTCACGGTAAACCACGAAAAGTCCCATCTCCAACCATCCCACATAAAACAATATCTAGGTGCCACTATAGACACCTCAAAAGCGCTCGCCTACCCCAATCCTGCCAGGATTGCAAGCATTCAGGCTCTACGCGCAAAATTCATAGCACAACACTCCCTTCCAGCTCGGGTGTTCATGCAACTAATAGGGATGATGGCCTCTTGCTTCTTCATAGTACCTCACGCAAGACTCCAGATGCGTCCTCTCCAAGAGTGCTTAGCGCACCAATGGAACCAGGCCCAGGGTCAATTAACAGATCTAGTGTTGGTAGACGGTCGTACCCATCGCTCTCTGCAGTGGTGGACCACCACAAACCTTTCCAAAGGTCGACCGTTCCTGGACCCGGTTCCACAGATAGTACTAACAACAGACGCATCGCTCTCCAGCTGGGGAGCTCATCTATTATATCTCACCATGCAAGGCAAATGGACACCTCAACAGAAGCTACTCCATATCAACCATCTGGAGTTACTAGCGATCTTCCTAGCCCTAAAATCCTTTCAGACACAAATTTTGGGCAAAGCAGTCCTAATCCGCACAGACAACATGACAGCCATGTATTATGTTCAAAAACAAGGCGGCACACACTCTCTACAGCTTCCTCAATTAGCACAGAGCATATGGAGATGGGCCATACCCTGGAAAATCTTTCTCCTAGCCCAACATGTCCCAGGAGTACAAAACACTATAGCAGATCTACTCAGCAGACAAACACAACAACTCCACGAGTGGGAACTTCACCCGCAAGTTCTTCAACCATACTTTCAAATGTGGGGGCATCCACAGATAGACCTCTTCGCCACCCACGAAAACAAAAAATGCCCAAGCTCCTCCGCCAGATACCCACACCCATTGTCCAAAGGCAATGCGATATGGATGAACTGGTCAGGCAGATTTGCGTACGCTTTTCCGCCTCTCCCACTCATTCCACTAGTAGTGCGCAAACTACAACAGTACTCCCTCATACTAATATTAGTAGCGCCAACTTGGGCCAGACAACCGTGGTACACCACACTGCTGGAACTATCAGTAGTACCGCATCAAAAATTACGCCTCTCTCCACACCTCTTAACCCAGAACCATGGCGAGATCAGACACCCGGACCCAGCTCAGCTCAACCTTGCGATTTGGCTCCTGAAATCCTAGAATTCGGGTAACTAAATCTTCCCCCTGACTGTATGAACGTCATAAAAGAAGCTAGGCGCCCTACCACTAGAGCGTGCTACGCCGCCAAGTGGAAAGGTTTTGTTATCTATTGTCATAACAACACCATCAATCCACTAGATGTGTCCATTCAACACATCATAGGCTACTTATTCCACCTACAAAGGTGCAATCTAGCCTATACGTCCATTCGACTACACCTAACAGCCATAGCAGCTTACCTACAAAACAGGCAACATCTCTCACTCTTTAGAGTACCTGCCATTAAAGCCTTCATGGAAGGCCTTAAAAGAATAATTCCCCCCGGAGTGCCACCCTCACCTGTGTGGAACCTAAATATCGTTCTCACCAGACTAATGGGACCTCCTTTTGAACCCCTACACAAATGTGAACTTCAATTCTTAACATGGAAAACCGCTTTTCTTGTAGCCATCACTTCCCTCAGAAGGGTCAGTGAGATACAAGCATTTACTATTCAAGAACCTTCTCTAAAAATGCACCATAATAAGGTGGTTCTCTGTACCAACCCAAAATTTCTCCCCAAAGTCATTTCTCCTTTTCACCTAAACCAATCAGTAGAACTACCAGTATTCTTCTCACAACCACAAACTGTTGCAGAAAGAGCTCTTCAGACACTAGATGTCAAATGAGCCTTACTCTACTACATCGAGAGAACACAACCTTTCCGTAAGACCAAACAACTGTTTGTCTCTTTCTCTCCACCTCACAAGGGCAACCCCATCTCCAAGTCTGGGATAGCTAGGTGGATTGTCAAGTGTATTCAAATTTGCTACAATAAAGCAAAACGAACGCTATCCGTTCCCCCTAAAGCCCATTCTACACGTAAAATAGGGGCTTCAATGGCTTTTCTAGGGAACATCCCATTAGATGATATCTGCAAAGCAGCTACATGGTCAACACCGCACACTTTCACCAAACACAATTGTGTAGATGTGCAAACTAAGCAACAAGCTAGTGTGGGCCAGGCTGTACTCAAAACATTATTTCAAACCACTGCAACAGATACGGGCTGTCGCCGCTAACGGTGGGTACTGCTATATAATCTATGCACAAGTGTGTAATCTGCAGCTCATATGCCTCGAACGGAATATGCTACTTACCAGTATGCATCTGTTCTTGGCATGTAAAGCTGCAGATCTACACACGCCCACCCGCCTCCCCGGCTACCTGTATCTGTTCCAGCTTATCTTATTTAGATAACACACACATGGGCATCTTCACTGTTATTACTATGCTCCATCTTTCCCTGCTGGCGAAAAACAATCTGAGGATGGAGCCGAAGCCCATGCGCTATACGATCCAAGGGAGGAGTCACCGAACTCGTGACTTCCAAAGACTTTCCAAGAGGAAAAACAAACTGCAAACATCCAGGCCCAACACCAGATGGCGATCTATGCACAAGTGTGTAGATCTGCAGCTCTACATGCCAAGAACAGATGCATACTGGTAAGTAGCATATTGCTTTCACTTCTAACTAGTGAGTCAAGGTTACAACGGCCCCACAAATAAGCCCCGCATACGACTGCCCCACACAATTTAGCCTTATATAGCTCCAAAGCTGGTGAGATGGGATAAGAAGAGGCCCTGTTGGCGAGCTAGAGTGTCACGTGCAGTGAATGGGGAATAACCACTACCGCTGACTTGAGGGAGTGGGACTCAGGGACGCGCCTATGAAACACTAGAGGGCTGACTTTGGCGGACTGTGTGTATTGTTTGTGAATGTCATATTTTATTTTGTATTCGTATATAAATACTCCTTTTTTAAATAAAAGCAAGTCATTGACTGGATAATTATTTATTGATGCTACTTGTGCGTATTTTGAATTGTGAGCCTATGTTCACCCCGTGTCTTCCTCTCCCTCAAGAAGCCTTGGACTGTTCGACCCGCGTTACCACTGAGAGTTAAGTGCTGAGGTGGTACCAGTAGCTCAAGATCCATAGTAGGTCGGCCCCTGGACCCAGGAGTAAAGGACCCACAGCCCCCACGGTTGGGCCCAGTAAACCCTGCTTGCCCCATGGCCCTCTGAAAAGGGTTCTGACACTCCCAATATTTTTCATAATTGCTGCATTGTTTTAATTCCTATATAGGAAATCTGCTTCCAGTATTACCTTACCCAAATGACCAACTGCTCGAACACTAAGCTTGGTAATGAACACCATAGCATTACAGTGTTTTCTCCGTAGAGTAGTGTTATTGTAAGGTGTGTCATGTTTAGCCTGTATTGTTGTATGGTGCATTTGTTCCTTTGCCTGTGCACTGGTCCATGTATCTTAATAGCCATTCACATGTTTTATAGGAAAGGCAGGAGAGCTTATCGATAGAGGAGACAACACATATGGTGGGAGATGGGTCATCAATCCCAGTGGCGGCCTGATTTCAAAAGGGCATCCACTAGGTGCCACGGGTAAGGATTCATGCAGTTTCTAACATATTTAGCTGATCTTTCTGACCTTCATAGGCAGAATATTGGTTATTTTGAGCATGCATTCAATTAAATATTAACTTGTTAAAATGCTTTTTATCTGCTGAAATGCCTTTAATTGTAGTGTGACCCAACTTACATCAAAACACTTTCTGTTCCATTGACGCTGTCTCTGTCAAAAGAATCAACCAACAAAATTATGTGGTGTCTGAAATTACATTCATTTATTTCTTGTAGTATAGTCACTCCCTGTGAATGTGATTTTGGGTTTGAAATTCGTGTTGCTCATGAATTATGCTGGACCATAACTTCTTGATAGTGTTGGTTACTTTCCGTACTGAGTTCTTTAAAGAAAAATAAATTATGACTTACTGTGCGAGAAACAGACTGCAGTGTGGAAAAACTGTCAGAGAAATACACTATGTCGTTAGTCATCAAACTTCAAAGTAGTCAGTGTGATATCATGGATGGTTGAAATGGAATATGCACTCTGTAGTTCTGCCATTCATCTCAAACTGCTGGTAGTATTTGTTCACAAATAAGTACAACTCAGCTACAATTCCTTGTCCTTTAGAGTACTCAATCCACTACACCGTATTGATTGCTATGTCTATTTGTAAGAAGCTCTAGCACTATTTATTTTACATGGTCCTATATAATTTTATAATATTGATTATGTGTTTAGCTCAATGTCGTAGGTCACCTTCACAACCTATAAACAGGCCTCTTGTGTTTGTCTTGTAGAGTCTTTAGTCACAATATGAGGGGGACAAGGAACAGTTCAAGCTCCAGCACCCATGCTTCTTAATAAAGATATGAACATAAACAAAAGAGGGTGGCAAAGGTCAATAGTACCTTAGAGTTGATCCCCTATTGCGATCTCATAAACCAAATCAAATCAACAGGACTTCGAGTGCCTTAGATCAAGGCAGAGGACCGCGTAGATACTGCGATATCGATCAGTCCGACGTGGAGGATCGCGTTCGACCTACCCCTTTCCCTGCCTTCCTGGAAGTACTTCCAGTTGTCGATTTGGGTAGAATTATGAGATCGCGATAGGGTGATCAACTCTATGTACTATTGACCTTTTGTCTCACCACTGTAGATTGCTATACGTAACCTAGTTTTAACTTTGCACACCCCAACCTAAGTAAGGGTAGGAGATCTAATTTCTTTGGTCCTGAAGAACCGCCACGGTTCCCTTCTGGACCAATAAGGCGTAAAAAATGTTGACCTAAGCTTCCAAACACCACACAGCAGACTGTCACGCTTCATGACCTTGCTCTGACAATCTACACTTAACTGATTTTAATCCTGCCAAGGGGACCCCTGATTAAATGTACACCTGGGTGCCCCTTAGGTAGTTTTAAGACCACTCTTTTTCTCAATATATTCATATCCATAATTCACACACACCCGCCCGCATCATCATGGCTAAAACAAATACATCTTGACCAAAGAGCCCTCTCGCGGGGCCCCGTAGGGCATTGCAGTTCCTGCCCAATGAGGAGTAAAAGTCCGATGATGAAGCATGACACCCACATGGGTGTGCGAGGGCAACACTTCCTAATAAGGAAGATCCCCTCACTTTACATACCCCAACGTTTCACCTTCCATTTAGGAACAGCCACCTTTTTTTTAAGTCGAGCCTATAGCGCAGTGCTTAATTTGTAAAATATTAAGTCCAGGTGCTCACATTTTTGTAGGAGGCCACACCCACTTCCTCCACGGGCCACACCTATTTCCCCCACTGGCTCCACCCACTTACTCAATTGGCTTCACCCACATCCTCAATCGGCATTGCTTAAAGCCAGATGTAATAGCCGATCTGAATTTCAGCAAGGGAGCCTTCCTCAAGTAAGGTTTTGATAGAAGGTTCCCCCCACCCCGTGAGCATTTTGAAAAAGATTAAATCAAAAGTGCATTTAAAGCACAATTTGGGAATAACAGCGCATATAATGGAGGTCTGCAAACTTCACATATCTGAGTCAGAAATGTCCACCTGTGCAGGCTTCTGTTTGGATAGCTTTTTATATATGTCATGCTGTGAAAACCTCTGGCATATGCACATCATATGGGCAGCTGTTATTTGCCCAGTGTTTCAAACCTTTGGCAAATGCATATTTTGTGGAAAATGAGTGCAAAGCAGTGCAGGCTTCAGGCAAATGCACATCATGTGACCAAGGCATACTTCTCAAAATTCTAAATGTGTTTACATCTAATATTCAGAAATAGTGACATGCCTTTTCAATACAGTAAAACGGCAGCAGTGCACTAATGTTGCTGGAAATAGACTTTGTGACACCCTCCCGTTTCTCATTTGAGAGGTGCTGTTTTAATCTAAAAGAAATGTTATCAATGTTCCATGAAACAAATGTGCAACATGTCTCTGTCAAATGTCCATAATAGACTCTCAGATATCACCCACATTAAAAAGGAAAACGGTACTTTTTTAAAAAGAATTAGTCAAGGTAATCAGGGCAAGGCTTTCTGCATAGCTGTCTTTATCAGGGCCCCCCCTGAAAGGCTGGGGCCGAGGGCCAGAGCCCACTTTGCCCATGCCTTGAAACGTCTAAGCTGCTAGGTAGACCAAGGGTTTCTGTACGTGTAGTGCTGCTAAAAGATCTTCAACAGAATGTGCACCAGAAATGGTACCTCAAAGTACAACTAATGTAAGCGGATACACACATGTGTGCTGCAAACAAAAAAAAACATGAAGCCAAATGGAGGGAGGGAAACTGAATTAAAGGGAGTCGGAAAGGGATGGAATGAAAAAAAGGATACAGAATGAGTGAAAGCGAACAAGGTGGAAGCATAGACTGCTAATAGAGATGGAGAAAAAGAGAGAAGACAGAGGCTGAAAGAAATCGAGGTAATGAGATGGATGAAGAGAAAGCGAGTGCTATGAAGGGTGCAAGCTAAAGAGAGGGATAGAGACATATGGAAGAAAGAGGAAGATCTAAAAAGGGGAAATGGAGTACATCTGTTGAAAAAAAAAAATGTAAAACATTAGACAAGAGTGGATGGACAGGCAAAGTAAAGAATATGCAGATACACAAGAATGGAGACAGAGAAATATGTATTGTTTTGCCAATTACATTTTTGTAAAGAATGTTGATGCCCTCTTTGCTCCAGTGGAATGCTGGTTAAAAGTAAACAATGATGCTCATGATTTGGTGCACTCTGGTTTTATATGGAGCAAAAGTTGATAGCTTAATCAATTGATGGTTTGCCTTAATCACACGGAAACAAGTCACCTCCACATCGCCCATGGAAACCAAGCAGTAATCAAGGTACTTTACTGGTGTTGCTAAAAATCCATCTAAAGGGATGCAGTTGTGTATTTACTTGATTGCTCTACATTAGTAGGGAAAGGCTAATCCAGTCATGTGCTTTCATTTTGGTAAACTGTGTAATCTCGGTTTACTGCAATGGGTATAATTAAAGTCAACCAAGACTACATACCCCAGAATGCACTGGGATGTTAAAGAAAATTCAAATGGAGAGTCCTGTTTCAAGTTACAAGAAGTCATCCAACTCCCCTAAACATGGGCCACGTATTGAACTGTGTTAATGCCTCAACACTCTGAGCACCGTGGTGGAAGGCATCGTGTAAGAAGTCACCCATCCTCAGAGTCAGGATGAACTTCACACTGCCACAAATGAGAAGTTTGCTGTCGGTTCTTTTAAGTTTATTGGAGAGAGTGCTACCTTCAGTGGCAGCACACGGCGTGAAAAGGAGGGAGAGAAAGCAGCTGTGCAGGGACACTGTGTTTGGGTATTGGTTGATGCAAAAGTCAATAAAAACAGGGATTCTGGCTATAAAAATGAGACTTTCCCTCTTTCTTCGTGGATGATGTAATCTGCTTGCTCTTTGATGGTATTTTTGTTTCTAGGGTGTCTCAGGAATCCTGAGTCCGGATGTGGCTGCTGTCACCCCACAGACCCTTTGCCCGTCTCACAGCGTCCACGTTTTCCAGGAGGGTGCTCCTTCCCAGGTTCAGGGTGCAACCCCCACCCAGGCAGGTGGGAGGCGAAGACCATGATGTTCCACCCAGAAGGGTTGTACATCTGCATTGACTCCGATTTCAGTGGATACTTACTCAGGTGGCCCGTCTCCAGTGTGTAGGCCTCATTGCCAAATAGCCTCAGTACCGCTCCTTGCAGCTCCTCAGCAGCTCCTCGAGGCAGAAGGTGAACCGAAAGTTCCCATAGCGGTAGTTGGGGCGCAGCGCCGTGGAGTTGAGTTGGCCAGCATATTCCCAGTGTCTCGGGGCTCCTCTAGCCTGGGAAGAGTTGACGGTGGTGAGTGCTGTGGCTCGAGGTGGGCTGAATGAACTCCTCGCAGTGCCATTTCTTGAAGCTCTCTGCGTCTGGGCTAGGAATATGCACCGACCAGTAGGAGACGAGAATGAAGGTTCATTCATTCAGATGTCGGTAATCAACCCAGCTGCCCACCTTTCCAAAAGTCAGAACTGGTGAATGAGCCAGATGGGGGAACATTTTAACGTGGTTACCGCTGCTGGGGAAGGAACTATAATGTGCTACTTTTGAGGTTGCACTTTTCAGGCATGTGACGAATCTCAACCATTAAACAGTAAGCATACTTGCTTCACACTATCGCACGCATTGCTACCCAAATGAAATCATTTACTTACGGCCTCAGTGCCTTTTGGTTTTATACAAACCTGCTGCTGCGCTGCATGCTACTTGTTCTTGAGTACATTGACTAGCACAGCACTGCACTGCAGCTGCGCAGTATGCTGGGGCGGGCAGACGTGGGGACCCTCGCACGGATTGGTCCGACTCACTTGGGAGGAAAGGGAACACTTGACAATGCAAATCCAGGGACGGAGGGGCCGGCTAATTTCAAGCAGTCATCGTGTAGTGCTACTCTGACCGCTGATAGTCACGTGGCAGGGACCTCACCCAGCCCGCTTCTGTCGATGTGTGTGTGTGTGCAGTCTGTGTGCCTCATGATAAGGCGGGCGGTCACAATGTACAAATTTAAATTTTTCACACACAAATCCAGCCCAATCAAGCAACACTGAACGCAGGCAGGCATAGCTATACCGTGCAATATCAGCTCTTCACCGGGGAGACCTTGTGAAATTAGTGAGCTGATATGTGTGTAGACCCAGCCCTGAAAAGTAAGCACTGCTATAGCGGCAGAGGGCATGCGCTGCTCACTTTGCGAGGCATGCAGTATTCAGTATGGAGTGGAAGCTCCGTGGAAGCTCCCACGACATGTTTTTAATTGGCTTGTATCATTGTCTGTCGTAAATGCTGGCGTCTGATTGATTATGAGGCTTGTTAGTCCCTCCTTCTTATTGCCATGTCGTAATTTGTACCCTCCCATGGCTACTGGCCCCTTTACTTTGAGTGTTACACAGTAAGGTACGTGTTATTTAGACTGTGAGCACTACTTTGTCCGTGCCTTCTCACCCCCATCCCCCCTCCTGTTGTCCGTAATGCAATGCAATAGGTCTCTCATAAATGCGAGACCTATTGCATTGCAAAAGCTTGTTTAAAGAAACAATCAATTTCTACAATTGTGATATCTGGCGTGGTGTCCGATAGTGTATAGAAGGCAGTAACTACAAGGCTCGTGTTTTAATGGAGCTATTTCCGGCCAGCTGCTTGTATCAACCCCTTCCCCTGTACCAAGCACGCTCAAGGCTCATGCATTTTCAAACACCGAGCCCGTGAATGACAGCCACCACCGCGTGCAATTATAGGAGCGCAGTCCGTCCGCTTGGCCCAAGGATTTTTAAACACCAAACCCTCGATAGACTGCGGCTACCACAGCGCCTATGATTGGGCCCTCGTCCGGTGGTCATTCACGAAGGAGCGTTATTCCTCCAAAAATACCTCCACCTCCAGATTTGCTAAATGTAACCATTGCCTAAAGACCAAGAAGTGACTAATGGGCCGAGGCCTCACTACTCTGACCCTTGTCAGATACCGTAATCATGCATTGTGTTTCTCTTGTCGGACTGAGTAAAGGTTTACGACTTTATTGTCATGAAATGAATCGTCACCATACGTCTCAGGCCGAAGGCTCTCCCGGGCTCCGTTTGCGGCAGTCAGTTGAATCGTAATGAAGCCGTCCTTTATTATTGAGCAGTTGTAGCGGTGGGGGCTATTTGGAGAGGTGAACTAACATGACCTGGACGATAACCTTCTGTGGGGTTGCAGTACCGTTATACAATTGCCAATACAATGAGGTTGAATGAAAGGAAAAATGTAATGTGTGTTTGCAAAGAACAATAACAACAAAAAGGTAACCCCTGATTTTAATTCTAGGTCCAAGAGGAGGGGGTTAGAAAAATGACCAAAAGACTATGAACAACCTCTGGCTGACCTACATTGCTTTCATGAATAGCCTAAAGCTTATATCTCCCCCATCAAAAGCCACTTTTCTGTATACAAAATAATCATATAAAAAGAACCAAATTTATTATAAAAGCATTTATTATTTTTCAATTTTTATCTTTTTTAGAGTGAGAATTCATTAATAAAATAACTAGATATGTAAATCACAAAAGAATACATCATAGAAATATTTCAACATGAGTTAGACTTCAATATACTCACAAGAGATCATAAACAAATCACTTCATTTTAAAGATACCCTCCCCCAAAATTCTGTTACTAAACCAACATACATACTCCATATCATACCATTCATTCATCTTACCACACAACATAGAGATAAAAATAAGAGTACAAATTGTGACTAGAGTGAAACTGTAGTGTACAAAAAACAATAACTTTTCTCATTTATTGCAAAGATCATATATAAAGAATGATTTGATTGTTCGTATCACGTTCTAAAGGCTGTGAAAGCATGTCATCAATATTTAAACAACGGTACTATATTAAAACAAGCATTGTCATAGCCAATAGGTCTCGCCTTTGGGACCTTATAAGTGTTTAACCATGCAACAGTTGCATAATTAAATACTTATAAGGTCCCAAAAGCGAGACCTATTGGCTATGCCAAGCGGCCGTGCGGCCACGAAAGTGATGGCGATCAAACATCAAAGCGGCCGCGAAAGTGAAAGTAATCGCAGAAAATCGCGGCGCGCGCGCCCGCGCACTGTAGCTCTAGGCTGGCCTGGTAGCACTTTTTGGAGCCCTCTCAAAAAGTCTCGCCAGACCAGCGCATTCGCTGGGTCAGGCGAGACCTAAAAATTACCAGAATAATCTTTACAGATAAGAGACTAAGATGTATTTAATACTTCACGAATCTCACTTTACGTTCTGCTAAAGAAGAAGGCCAGAATGCAGAAACCTAAGGGGGGCAAAGCAAATTAAAGTACGCTATTACAGCTTTTATTATTTGTTGCCTACATAGAGTATGTGCTGAAGAAAGCAGTTTGGACATTTTTCTTCAGTATTGCATGTGTTTATATTTTTAGGTCTGGCCTACGAGATATCTCACAGACTATTGTGTCTTCAAAAATCTTATATAACATACATAGTTATAGGAAAGGTCTTTTCGTCATTGGTGTTAATCCATTGGTCTTTTACATTGTTCGAAACACTTTTCTTCTGCCCATCGCAGCATATAGCATGATGGAATGGGTCAGTCCACTTCCAACACTGACTCCCTCTGGGCTCATTATTTACTTGCATTTTTTGTGCAGAATGTGGTTATCCACACAAAAAATATAGCTTTTCAGTGTCGGGACTTGTGGGGCAGAATTTAAAAATGTTGTCATTATTATTATGACAAATCCATATGTCCTATCCCTAAGTACATTTTTATTTTCATTGCCAGTAATGATAAAATCCAAGCATGGTGAAGCAAGCACACAGGCAGAATACCGATAAAGAAGCTGCAGTGTCTGTCACAATTCGCCGCAACTGATTTTATAGCTTTGGCAGTGACAACTGCTTATACCAGAGTGAATATCAAGGGGAGTCGTTCTCTGAAGTTCACCTCTCAAATACAAAGTCAGCAGAAACACTTATATCTCTGCATGAGAAGCAATGCTTAAACTAGCTTCTCAGCCCGCTCGCGTTCGCTGCAGCAGGAAAAGGAGCTCTCTCTGCTCTGAGTCCTCACACTGTCTTTTCCCCTTAACTCTGTTTACTGCCTTGTTCGTTCATGGCTATAGATAGCTTTAGCTGTTTGTTGGCAGATCTAATGGTCCAATACATCATTAGAGTGGGCTTTGTGTGAGTCCCTTGCTCATGACTGAAATACTTTGTTTTTTTCTCAAAGTTGTTGTCCTTGATTGAATGGTTTTCCTACCCATTCTTCTGTTTGTTCCACCCAGGAGCATTTCAGTCTTGCAGTGTTCTTATTGGATGACTTGTATGATTCACCTGCTGACTAGAGGGGATTCCTTTTAGGTCTGGGCTAGAGACAGGGTTGGATTGGCCTAATGGGCAATCAGGTAGTGCCCGATGGGCTGGTCTGATAGATCATTGTATGGGCCGTTTTTAGGTCGAGACTGAGCCAGCGCGCATGCGCTGCTCTGGCTATCTACTGTAGTATGGAAGAGAAGCGCCGCCCACTCCACGCCCATATTTTTCATTGGCTTGTGCCTTTGTCCTTCGTAAATGCTGGCTTCTAATTCTGTAATTAGCTTGTTAATCCCTCCTTAGTATGGCCATATCTTCATTTGTAACCTCCCATGGCTGCTGGCCCCTTTACTTCGGTTGTTACACAGTACATCATTTTAAGTCAAGCACTACTTTCTTTCATGAGATTTTACTACTGCAGTCACAAGATGCTTTCCTGCAACATTCAGCACGCGCTGCGCGCTTTCATTTTACAAGCAAAGGCACCGCGCAGGACAGAGGCTGAATGGACAGCGGAGGAGAGGGGAGCCAGGCAGACACCATGGGGAGTGAGTATCCGCAGCTCAATGGAAGACCAGCCAGCCGAGCACAGTGACGGAGACTATGTAACCAATAATTCTTGCTGCCTTAGTGTTAGGTGACCCCCAATAACCCTACACAAGGGAACAATCACAGGCTAGGGGTTTTTATCTTTCATGACATTGGCTACAGGCCTAATTTACAAATCACCTAATCCTCATGTGGCAATAAAACGTGCGTGACACTTGGTTCTTTGTAAAGTGCTCTAATGCCCTCGGGCCTCACTCGTGCTATAAAACAAATGCTAAAAAAAAGAAACGTTCCTATAATGGGAATTGAGCTCAATAATGCATTTAGCACCAGTGTTAATGTTATTGCGGTTAGGCTACTCTGGAGTGACTTTTATGTCCGGGCAAAAGATTTTTCCTTTAAATTTTTTTTAAAAAGTGTTGAACACCATCATTGTCATTCCTAGCGCTCTTTACATATAGAGGCTTTATTCTGTTAGTGCGCTTAAGTATATTGCCCTCCGTTTTCCAGGTTGGCCACCATTTCGATTTTAACTCATCCATCAAATATGCGATTGCGCCTTCACTTTCTTTGTTTACTTTCACTTAAGTGTATTTAACACATGTGCTGCTTTTAACCATATATCAGACAGCAGACAGGGCAGGCACAGCTTGTCATGCACAACCCCCTACCCCCGCACAACGCGCCCTTCCAGTAACCCACCGAGTTAATGAAGGTCAGTGGAGTGACGCTGATGCTGTGTCTCATGATTACATTGTAAAGTTGTGTTCAGCCTCATTGAAACCGGGGCTTCTACAGTACAGTGTGAAAACCAATATACTGACTGACAAAAAAAGACAAAGGATGTTAGGTGAGAAGTTGGGATCACCGAAGATGGGGGTTTCTCCTCCAGCACACAGGGTCAGCTGACAGAAGGGAACAAAGGACATTGACGGTGCGCTATGCTAAATATGGTGGCGATAAAACAAAGAAGGAAAGCGTGGTGGATTGAGATACTTAAATTATTACCTGATCAGGGGGTTGAACTTGGTCAGTAAGATTGAGGTGGTGTGAGCTTCAGGTTTTCCAACAATCGCGCAGGGATATAATGTTAAGATACATTATAGGACAAGCATGGCGCATGAGAGGGGCTCAAGTGGCAGTGGAAAGGGAAAAGGGAAAACAAAATATTTTGTTAACTACCCGACATTTTTTAAGACTCTCTCTCCCTCTCCCTGTTTTGAGAGTGTGTGCGTTTTGTCTGTGTGTTTGTGAAATCCGACAGACACATCACCACACGTGACCGAAAGCACCTGCACCCATATATTTACCTGAAAATAAATTTATTGGGGGTGGATGAAACACCCCCCTGAATCTACGCCCCTGAACCTTGTTACATTAGACTGACTTGAGTACTCCATGTTTTTTTTTTTTAGGTCGAGCCTGAACCAGCGCGCATGTGCTGCTCTGGCAATCTTCTGTAGTAGAGTATGGAAGAGAAGCCAGCCCACTCTCCGGCCATATTTTTAATTGGCTTGTGTCTTTGTCCTTCGTAAATGCTGGCTTCTGATTCTTTAATTAGCTTGTTAGTCCCTCCGTAGTACGGCCATCTCCTAATTTGTAACCTCCCATGGCTACTGGCCCCCTTACTTCAGTTGTTACACGGTGCGTCATTTTAAATCTATGAGCACTACTTTATTTCGTGAGTTTTTACTACTGCAGTCACAAGATGCTTTCCTGCAGCATTCAGCACGCGATGCTTGCTTTCATTTTACAAGCAAGGGCGCCGCGCATGACAGTGGCTGAATGGGCAACGGAGGAGCGGGGAGCCAGGCAGACACCATAGGGAATGAGTATCCGCAGCCCACTGATAGAGCATGCAGCTGAGCCAGGGACGCAGCCTGCCCTAGAATTCAAATAAAATAATGCCAAAATTTTATTACAATGATTGGATGGCGTTTGCATTGCAAATGCTTGTTTAAAGTGGCAGCAAGGCATAGAAAATCCATAAAGGGGGGACCTTCAGGCCAAAGTTACGTCCATAACATTAAAGATCTTGTGATATGCTTTGGTTGTCTGACCTTTCTTACTAGCCATGGTACATACCTATAAAGGTAAAGACACCTATCAGGCTGAAGGTCTACTATGATTTTGAAGGCCTATTGATGCCTACACGGATGCAACACTGTTGGATATCCTACATATGTATTCATCTGCAGATTAGTATTCACTCACCACTTAGCTCCGTAGATTTGACCCTGCTGCCTATTATTATCATTATTGTTGGATTCAACTTTTGTATTTCGCTTTAGAAATGCGTTTTTGTGGTTCTTTCATTTTTGAGCCGCAAGCCTTGTTGCAGTGCCATCTGCCAAACACCAAGCCTTTTACTTCATACATTTTACAACTGATTATGCTGGCAGCATTATTGTTGGATTCCTTGTAGGCATTTTGTTTTAAAAATGTGTGTTAGGGATCTTGGATTGTTGATTAAGAAGCCTCGCTGCTCTGTTACCTGCCTGGGCAGCATGTACATCACTTCACTTCCAAAATGTTTATGATGTTATAGATATTGTTGTTAAGTTGTTGTTGTAGAAGATGTACTGTAGTTTTATGTTTAAAAAAAAATTTGAATAAAGATACAACAATGATGTCTAAGTTTTGTTTATAGGTGGTGCTATTAAGAGGCATGCACAGTAAAATATAGCATAATAGATACTTTTGCTCGAATTACTATTATGTACGGAGATAATGTGTTTCAATTTGTATACCATAGAACGATGTTTTTATGCATTTGCGACGCATCTCGAGCAGGGCTGGGTGCTTGCTGTTGATGTGAACCAAATAAGATATTGCAAAGGATAGCGAATGAAACTTTAAGAGATGGGTCACAGGAGCGGCAGTAGACCTCATGTATTAGAGCAAGGGCTGAGCAGCCTTTCAAGCAGCTTTATTACATTAGCTGTAGTAGTAGTGCACAGAAGGAAACATTGTGTCCCTTCACTACTCCCTCTTGATAGGTGTAATGCAGGAAACATTTACCAAAGGATGTTATTGCTGGGTTTAATGTTTTGTGTTGATTGATGTGTGCTAGTAGTCTTCGATCTGCCGCTTGCTAGAATTTTATACTAATGCATTTCTCTGTGAGGGAGTTCAGACGCAGATCACTTGTTCTCTGCTGTTAGAAATGGGATTTCTGGTTGGCTAGGGCATGCGCCTAAGCCAGGCAGAAACCACCAATCTAGTCAGGGCAAGGGAGTTACACGCTGAAGATAACCCCTGCTCACCCCCATGGTAGCTTGGCACGAGCAGTCAGGCTTATCCCAGAGGCAATGTGTAAAGCGTTTGCGCAACACACACACAGCAGCGACACACAAGGCACACCATAAAAGAAACTCCACACAAGGTTATATAACAAATAATCTTTGTATTATCCAAAACACATTAGAATCATAATAAAAAATGTACACTGTGCCACCGGGCAGTAGGCAATATTTCCCAGGTCACTATATACGACAGGGCCAATCGGGCCACTGTCAGAACCATTAGAACAGGTAATAACACAACCAGTAACTACTCGCAAAATACTGTACTCCGCATCATCACAAGCAGCATAAACGTATTATGTCTGCATCACATTAGGCATAAACATCATAGCATGACATTTGGCATAAGCACATTATGCAACACCTTAGGGCCTTGCCCTGCAGAACCACAAAATTATCCCTGGCCTTCTTTGGGGGCCCATCTGGGCTGTCCCAAATGCCCTTTGTCCCAAAAGTCAGGGCACTAAATCATAGGACCTTCCAACTGGCCCTCTGGCTGCCAATGCAACCACCACAAATGTGCGCAATGTACTGGAGGCGAGGGCGCATCTCACCCCTTCCTCGTTATGAAGAGAAATGCCCTTGTCGTTGCAGCTGCCTGCGCTCTCGCGGTGCAGCTGGAGAAAATGAGCCTTGGCACTACAGTGCCTTGAGAGCCCCACTCCGGGACTCTTGCAACAAAATTGCCCTCATGTTGCAGCTGCCCGTAGTCAGGGTGGTGCACCTGTGGAAAGAAACAAGCACTGGCACCAACCATGCCCTGGGAGCACCAACAATGCTCCAAGCTCAGCCCCATTCAACGGGGCTTCTTTTTCGGGGCAGATGCCAGTTGCCGCATCAGGCCCCAGCCGGGTGCCTGGCAGGCCCCGCTAACGGGACCTCTCCACTTTTCCCGGTCTCCTCTGGATATGGCCACGCCCGGTGGGTTCCCGCTGGAATGCAAGCTCTCGCCCTCCTTCCGCCACTTCCTCTTCCTGGCTCCGCCTACAACCAGGCAGCTTGCCTGGCTTCCAGGTTGCCGCTTGTGGTGCGGCGGCCAATTTCAGCAACGCAAAGACGTGGCGTGGGCTTCTGCTCTGTTTTTAGAGACCACGGGGGTATCCCCACGACGGGATTCCCTTCAGGATACTGCGCAGACCAGCGCTGCTGGGCACCAGCACTCCTCCTGTCCTGGAATGCACTAAAATGTGGCTTAGGCTCCCGCTCTGCTTCTAAGGACCAAGGGCGAGTCTCCACGCCGGGATTCCCTTCAGGATGCTTCGCAGCCCAGCGCTGCAGGGCACAAGTACTCCTCCTGTAATGGCACGGTTGGAGTCCCCCTCTCTGGGGCTCCAGCAATAAAGATAGAGCGCTCACAAGGCGCTTGGACCAGAGTCCAGAATGCAAGGCTGGGCCCAGGTAGGCCAGCTCACAGGGCCCTCCAGCACAGGGGCAGTCCCTTGTGGCAGTTCCTCCTGGGGCCCAGCAGGTCCAAACAGCACCCAAGAACAGCACACCTTACATGGGCTCAACAGCCCCAATATTTATACTACATTTCCCTTTGTCCTGCCCTGACACATTGCTTGGGGAACCAGTCTCAACTGGTTCTGGGCGGTACTGGAGCACTCTGTTTACAGTGCTTCTACTCCCCTTTGTCAGGTGGGGGCTCGGTAATCAGACACACCACAGGGGGGCGGAGCCAGCATTCACCCAGGCAGGCACAGACCTATTCAGGGTCAGGGAACTACTCCTCCCACTACTCCAAATGAAGATCTCTTATTCAGCCTAGCGCTGGCTCACCCTGCTCCTCTGGAGCCACACACCTCGCCAGCCTCTGTCACTCCAGAACCAGACATGCAATACACATCAGGCAGGCAGAGACACATAGCACACAGAAATGCCAACTTCTAAAAAGTAACTAGACTACGTGGTTGTATTGTCTCTATGTTGTATGGGTGTGTCCATTACTAACCAGGTGGTGTTTTAGTGTTGATTTCACAGAAATAGGTAACCAAGTTGGCTCTCCTTCCTTTTTTCTTTAGAGTTGTGGCTGAGTTCTCCGTTCCTTAGACTAAGGTAAGACTCCCCCGTTGACCATGCGGTTGTGCACTTACAAAGTGGGTCAGCTTAGTAAAATCTTTCTTTTCTGCTTTGTTTGCAGTCCTATGTCGGTCCTGATGAGAATCCCTGCCAACTAAGGGATTCGAAACGCGTAGACCTTGTCTTTTCTACGGTCAATCTTAAAAAAACAGCATTAAGCCCCATCATTATGTACAGTAGTGGTTTGATGGCCTATGTGTAAAGATTATCAAATTGTAGATTTCTGTTGTATGTTATATGTTAGTGTGGATGCATGAGTAGTATGAACGGTATGAATGTTGGCCCTATGGGCGAATGAACACAGTGGTGTCTAAATGTTTTCAGTAATGTCATTTTCAAGTTAAGTTTTGTATATGTGGTGTAATGAATATGTACTGTATCAGTTTTAAATGTTTTTGAACGTGAACTAAAAACAATTTTCATAGGATTAAATCCAACGAAATAATTGGTTGTCAGTGTTCTTGTTTCATTCAGGTCACGGGAATTGTAGGTAAATTTACACGCAGCATTGGCTTGTATTTTGTTCTTTCAACTTCTAAAAAGTGGCGTTTCTAAAATGGTGATAATAAATCTGCGCACACCATTACGCAGCATTTATTATCACTATTCCAAACATACCAAACTTGACCACGCTGCTCCTCTATATCCAGAATTACGACCGAAACACTTATCAGGGAATCCCCAATGCATTTCTATGACAGGGCAGCCTCACAGCAGTGAAAAACCAAAATGGCTGTTTGTCACTACCAGGACATGTCACGCACTAAAGGTACATGTCCTACCTTCCACCTGCAATGCACCCTGCCCATAGGGCTAGCTAGGGCCTACCTTAGGGGTGACTGACAGTAAAAGGGGGGTCACAGACGTGGCACACACTTTAGGTGTCACAGCGGCAGTAACACTGCGCGCATAGGCCCTGCAATGGCAGAGGCCTGAGACAGGTTTGAAAGGCTAATTTGGTGGGTGGCACAATCAGCGCTGCAAGCCCACCAGTAGCATTTAATTTACTGGCCTTGGGTATCTGAGATACCACTTTACAAGGGACTGACAGGTAAACTAAATACGCCAATCAGGTGTAGACCAATCTTACCATGTTTACCACAGAGAGCACAGGCACTTTACACTGGACAGCAGTGCTAAAGTGCATAGAGTCCTAAATCACAAACACCAGGTCAGTAAAAAGACTAGGAGGAAGTCAAAAAGTTCAGGGATGACCCTGCAAGAAGGGCCAAGTCCAACATCTGCCAATAGAGACTCAATTTGCTCCTTGTTGGTTTGACACCCATTCCCAACTAAGCATTAGGATTTGAGGTTGTTTGCTTATCCACTTCAGAGAGTACGTGGCCCAGAAGTGTACTTTACCCTGCGACGTTAGGTATGGTGAAACCAGTTTGCGTATAGCTATTCCCATGCACCTCTCAAATGAAACTACCTGAAAATGATGGACTTGTGTACTCCTGGACATAAAAGTTGTGACATCTTGTGTAGTTTATTTGCATGTCAGTCTGTGCGTCTTTCATTACACGTCTCTGTGTGTTTACTTGTGGTGTTTATTCATCCTTTTAAGCATTCTCTATCCCTCCACCATCCTTCTCAATCCAAATAATCTGACTAACATATCCACCACTCAAATTACTTTCATATTTTTCGCTATACTAATTCACCACTAATGTCTTATGGGTTCCAAAGTAGCGTGCTACTCACCGGGAAAAAAAACAATTTAGGTAATTGCAACTTCTTGCGATTTCCTAAATTGCGATTGCATTTAAGGAATCGCAATTTGCGATTTCTTAAATAGAATACAAGAAGCACTTTGAAATAGCAATTTCGCTGTTTGGGGCTGCAAATTACCGAGAAATTAAACTGGTCGGTAATTTGCAAAAACTTTGAAAAATGCACTAAAGTGCATTTTTCAAAGTTTTATGTTACACACACACACACACATGCCCTTGTGGCATGTGTGTGCGCAACATAGATGCACACCACAATTTCAGGGGTGCAACAGGGTGTCCTTTTGACACTCTTGCACCCTTAAAATTGCATGCGCAATTTCCCATTCATTCCTATGGGCCTGTAGGAATGAATGGGAATCCATTCCTTAATTGTGACTCGCAATTAAGGAATGTTTAGGAATCACTGTTTTTATAGCGATTCCTACATGCATAGGCTTTTGCGAGTTCTGAATTGCAATTCCTTAATAATCGCAATTAAAGACTCGCAAAAGCCTACCTTGATGCATGTGCCCCTATATAACTAATGTACTGCATAGCTAAATTCTTATAAGGTCCCAAAAGCGAGACCATTTGCGTTGTAAAAGCTTGTTTATCTAGTAGGCTCAGTCAGAAATTATCTCAATCCATGCATTCTATATTGAAAAAGAGCTAGAGACTTGCTGTTCTTTGAGGGAAAAGGCCTGCACTATGGGTCAATGCTTTTATGGCTGCGCACCTAAACAGCTACAGAACAAAATCAAGAAATGCACACAGTCCAGGCCACTACACTTCAACAACTTCAACCTCCTCTCTGTCCCTAAAATGAGTTTCAAGTCCAGAGTACATGGTTTCTTCTCAGTGTCTGTACCTTGCTCGTGGAACAAACTGCCTCTACACTTATTTAACTCCAACAACCCCGTGGCGTTCAGGAAGCAACTAGAAGCCTTTCCCTTTCAAACAACAGTATTTAAAGATCCAAAAAGAAAAACATTGACCACAAGAATACAGTTCAAGTTTACATTGTCAACCAGAGGCGCAGCCAGAGAGAATTCCAAGACAGAGTTATCTCTGGGTAGAGTTTCCATTCCCATTGTTGTTTATTCCAGACATGTACTACATAAGGGCATTTAGGAAGGATGTGGAGTACAGAGGATTTAATGCCAGCTCTCTGATCATGAGAATGGATATTTGTTATACAAATTAGCTGTTTTAAAGGGGCCCATATTATTTCAAAGTGTTGAAATCTAAAGCCATCTGTCACCAACAACACCTTCATGGCATAGAGGCGCCAGACATTTGACAACCGCAGACCCTTATTCAGGAGATCTGAATGCTGCCATTTCTGGGTGATTATCACTTGTGCTGCCAATAGAAAATGAGAATTCTATTTGCAGGTGTTTGACAAGAGAGGGTACAAGCACTCAGGCATTTACTCCAATAACATTTTAACGGATTCTTACCCAATATAATGGTTAGGCTGTCCTGTTTTCAGTGTTTACTTTTGTGCGGATTTCAGTGGTGTTTTTTCAGTGTTTTCCAAACCTTTTAACATGTGTTTATGAGCAGCATATCCCCCAAAATTAACAAAGAATATGTTTTTCCAGTGTTCACAAACCTTTTTTTTTTTTGCTTTGATTTTTATAAAGCACATATTTAATTTAAAGGAGAAGTAATGAAGGGAATGTAGCATCTGCTCGTTGGCAGTGTATCCATTGGGTTTATGTTTGACTGTTTTATGCTTTGAAAGCCTATGTATTGCACTTTTCCACTCACTCTCTAATCTAATTACCCTCTCTCACATTTCATTACCTCACACTTTTTACAGGACTATTAATGGATTACAAAAGTATGAGTGAGTGCTGTAAGAAATTGGGTTGATGGGTGGGGAGGAAGGTGAAAACCCTACTTAAGCAACAACCACAGTACTTTCCAGGGTGAACCCCAAAAATCACAAAATTAACCTATGCTTAACCCTCTGGTAGCTGTCCACAGAAGTAGTAGGCTTAACTTAGAGGCAGTCTGTAAAGTATGTATACAGCACACAAGCAGTAATAAAGTGAAAACCCAACACAAGAAAAATCCAATCAGTAGAACTGGAGTTATGAACTTTTAACATTTTTAGTGAAATCTAGTGCTTAAAAGAGCAAAGTACCAAATGCAGGTATCTGGTCGCAAGATACCGTGAGGGCAGAGTCAAAAGGTAAGGCCGAGTGCGATAGTGCACGGGTTGGATACACAAGGTGGAGTAGGCCCAGTCTCGGCTTACCCTTGAACTTAGAATACATTCTGAAGAAGCGTTCCGGAGATGGTAGAGTTCATCGGGTCAAGACAGCAGTCTGTGTTGTCGCTGTGGAGACAACTTAGAGTCACTCTGGTAGTTTTGGTTTCAAGCAGCAAGGCAGGTCTCTAACAGCGGGGCAGTCCTCTTGGGAGAAAGACAACCTTCTGGTAACAGCAGGGCTATCCTCTGGTAGGAGTTTGCCAGTCCTCTGCAGAACAAGGCGGGGCTCAAGCAGCAGGGCATTCCCCTGGGGATCCTAGCAGTCCTTCTCATGTCTTCCAAAGGTCCAGGAGTGTACTAAAGCGTTCGTAAGAGGGTCCAATATGTATATCTGGTGCCAGTCTTTGAAGTGGGAGAATCTTCTAGGCTACCCCACTATATGTTTCTGGAAAGTTCTTCCCTCTCCCTGCCCAGGCTCCAAGAAGTTTGGAGTGACAAGACTAGTATCAGGTTCCTTTGTGTGTGTGTGTGTGCTGGAGGCAACCCTTTGAAATTTAATTGGGGTAGAGAACAGCTCCACCTCGACCATCCTGGCATATAGCTATCAAATACTACCTACACTATAAAGAGCAGAGTGGGAGTACCCTCTGCCAGATCCATTGGGGCAGCCTAACCCCCTATCCCTGGGTATGTTTTGCCTGGAAGCTGATCTGATGTAGAGCACATTATTTATCGTCCTTGGCAGTATAAATGTCAGAGTCAGCAGGGCTGAATCTCAGTCACAGTGCATCCCGTTCCAGGACAATCTGAGCAGAAGTGCTCATCTGCCAAATGTAATGCACTGGCCGCTTATATAATAAAAGCACTGTTCCAATCGCACTGTGTCAAAGGTGCAGAAGTGATTCGATGGTCTGTCTGGAGTGTTGAAGCTGTCTCCAACCGGACAACCAAATACAAGGGCATCACGTTCCATGTGCCTAGCCTTGGACAGAGTGTACAAACAACATGATAATAAGGCTTACTAAGAAATATTAGAGGCGCGTCCTAGCACATTATCGTGTGAGTATAAAACATGTAAAAGTCACCATAAGAAAAAGATGTCAAGCTAAAAACGTGTAACTAAAGGGAAAGACTCACAGCGGGTCCTGTTGTACATCATAACAAGCTTACACCCCAATTATGTAGCTACTGTTTTGTAAACATTTTATTAAACCTCAATCAAAAACAGCATTGTACAATTTAAACTCTAGTTAGCAACGCTTAATCGCAATGCTGAATGTCAAAATCAATGAGAAAAAGTAAATGGTTAACATTAAGTCAACAGTAATATTTGCACAAAAACCAAACCACATTATCATCTATCTTGCAACCACAGCCCCTGCACATCCCAGGAGGGTAGAGAGATGGTCTGCATAAAGTCAACAATAGGACAATGTCAGTTCTTGGCAGGAAAACTGCTCAAATGTAACATGCTGTGATGACCCACTACACTTTGTAATATAGGCATAACATTGTACAAAGCCAGACATATTTACCAGGAAATCTCACATAGATCCTAGCCAATCATCAAAATAATAGAGGAGCTCATTTTGTCCGTCGACATTTCAGCCAGTTTGATTGGGGTTTCCAGTAAAAGCAGAGATGTCATAGAGCTCAAAGAAGAATGAATTGCATGATGTGTTTTGCACAAAGGAACCCAGCAGAAACACTTATGAGTTCACAGGAAGGAAAACACTATGATATGTTTAACATAGGACAGAGCCTCTTACCAGAGCACCTATGTAACTGTGCACATGTCCTGCAAATATGCGCAATATCCCCAATCCGTCTGTGGTCTCTCTAACAACTAAAATTCAGCTCGAACAAGACAGAATTCCTCTTGTTTGCCAACAACAAATGATAAGTTCAAGCCCGACTATCTGAAACAAACCTAAACCCTCTCCCCAGCTGACATCCAAAGCAAATTGTTAGGTTTTTTTTAATACAAATTTTAGTGGGTGTTCCAAAATGCACAGTACCGTGTGATAAAGTACATACACAATACAAGAAAGCATATTTGGCAGTATTTGTATACATAACTAGCACATTAGGAAAGTTCTGTGTCTAATACAAAGTAAGGACACTTTCATAGCCAATAGGAGTTCTGATTGGGCAATGTCCCCCCAACATTGGAAGATTACATAGGTACTGAACTTATCATTATGTGGGATGGGTGACATCGAGAAGATATTATTGTTACCGGTCAGATACGAAACGTCATGCAAGTTAGTAAATACAAATGAGAGGAGCAAAAAGTGAAGGCGTACCAGAGTGACTAAATCGCATTCCATCGTGGGCAAGTGCTATACAGGAATAATAATAACGTGTCATAGGGTGGAAAAGATGTCTGAAGGACTGCAGTAAGAGGTCTCAGTTCATCGCTCTGTGTCTTTTCTGTAATCCATCTCGCTTTTCCCTGTGGAGAGCACCACTCTCTGCTAGGCCCCAGTACTCTACCTCCTCTTTCCATGTCAAAACCTAGGTGGGGCAGCCGATTTCCACCTCCTGGTGATGCTACGTTTGGCCAGAATAAGTGCCAGATCTGCAAATTTAGCCTGGACTCATTGACCCTTTTTCCAGGGGTACAGGCATAGAAGGCAACTCTCAGCCATGTACCATGTTCTATCTCCAACTACCTCCGTTAGGGCTGTTTTGACCTGACTCCAGTAATTAAGCAGGGCAGGGCAGGCCCAGAGCATATGTAGTAAACCGGTATCTTGTTCGGGGCACCTGGAACATGCCGCTGTGGTGTTGGGGAAAATTGAGTATATCCTATGTGGCGTTAGGCAAGCACGCTGTGTTAGCATGCAAAGCAAATTGCTAGTATTCACCTTGAATACTAAACTCTCCTTCAAAGAACGCATTGCACCCTGAGCAGCTGGGTAACAGCTTTCCTTCCTGAAGAAAGTGAATCCTTTCGTCCTTGATAATAGACTTTAGAAAAACCATTGGCTAGCTTACAACTAGGCGTTTCTTAACTCCTCCACTGCCCCCTTACACCACATTAGTCCATTACATGATGAATCATGTTTCATGAAAGGCCTAAAGAAGCTACAATGTCTCCCTGTCCAAGCTACATCATTTTCAAGAAGAGCTGCATTATGTACATCATCAGAAATGTCACCTCTGCCTACCTTAATGGAACTTAAGGCGCTGTTGTTCCAGTGCGTAGAGGGGTGAGAGGGACCCATCTGATACCATGATGCATAACATTACTTCTGAAAAAGTGTGTTATTTGTGTTATATGCTATTGTATCTATTGTTTGTCAGTATCACGGCACAGTCACGAGGTGCATTTATTTATTCATTTTAAATAACACGCACTGGAACAACAGCGCCTTAAGTTCCATTAAGGTTTTTAGGCAAGCGGTATGTAGTTGTGTTTTTCTTTTGCAGCTCAGCATGGCGAAACACACGATTGCAGCATCTAGGCACACACCTTAACCCCTTCTGTGCCCATGACGAGCTGGACTCGTCATGGGCCGCGGTTGCGCTGTGCCCATGACAAGTCCAGCTCGTCATGAACCCCGCCCGCTAATGCAACGCCCGGCACAGGGCGGGGAAAGGGCGTGGCACACAAGGGGTTAAGGAGCATCATGGAATTGCGGTGTATTCTAACCTACCCCACCCTGGGGATGCTGTTATTCCTAACAAATGTTATTTTTCTTTATTACAGACACAACATGACTAACATGTGTCGTATGTATTATTAACGCTTGCTTATTTTGCAGCGTTTTTTGTATTTCACTTTACCTCACTCTGTTATAGTGCTCCTACGTCTCATCGCAAGTCGCAGCACGCCTCAATCCGCAGCGGGTTGAGATGGCCCCAATGATGAAGCATGTCACCGTGGGGAAACCCTGGTGAGTGAGGGGACTCCAGAAAGGAAAGCTTTCCTTTCTGACTGATTTTCCTATTCAAATTGTGTGAAAATCCTCTTTCCCAACTAGGTCCTTATCCGATAACTAGGATTTTGTAGGTCTACTATTGCATCAGGAGGGTGGACCCAGTTTTCCCTCTTCCTCCCCTTGTTTTGAAACTGTATTTTGTGTCAGATTTTGCACTTTTTGAGATTCATCACTGACCTTAACGAGCATTTGTTAAATATATATATAGGTGTTAAAGATTATTTGAAAGCAGCTCTGTAGCTACAGCAATTAGTGCGCAACAGAATTACAGTAAATGTGGCATGGAATAGATCTTTACTCAGATTCTTTCTTTGGCTTGGTGTAAATTTGCTCAGCAGGTAACAAGAACTTTTTTGCACTGCTTACGAGGCCAGAAGTGTTCATGAACACTTCCTGAAGTACTTGCTGGCAAAGGAACCAGGGGCAAACAATTTGAGAAGACCAAGTTTTGCTCCCAGTGTACTTGGTTGAAGGTTGTATGCAGAATTTGGCACTTGGCCAAAGGCCATTTGCTGTCAAGGGCTGGATGTTAAATCGTTCTTACTTCCTTAGTTTGGTTTGTCTGGGAAATGGCAACCGTCTCAAGTAGCCATGGAGCTCCACTGTGGCCAAAGACTAAGAGCAAAGTGTCTGTAGGAAGGAGCCCTAACAGCCAGAAAAAACCTCCAATATGAATCATGACACCAGGTCAAAATCTGATAGTAGACTCTTGAGTAGGCAGGTGTAAGGTGGCTAGTGATACTGACACGACTGTACTGACGGTATGAACAAAAGTTAAATAGAAAAAGTAAGACTTGAAGAGAAGAATACATGGAAATACTGCATCAACAGAGAGGACTACTGTGGTTTGGGTGCCACGCCCACTGACTAGAGACACCATGTTCCACTGCCCTAGGTCCTGCATTACTGGCACGAGGATGCATTCCTGCGGACCGTACATAGCTAAAACCCAACATCGACTAGACCTTAAAAGGAAACCTGCAAAAGCCGTAGCCCCCTCTTCCGCGGACCATGAGAGAGACTCTCTGCCTGCTCCTGTGGGAATGGCACGACCGTCTTCCAGTGCGAATGTATGACATATGATGTGGTGTCTGTGGACAGAGTCTGATGAGAGGGTATGACTGAAGGTAACGTTCTGTACTCCCTTGTGCATAGGCAAAATCGGTCTACAGTTGGTTCTGGCGCACACCTGCAGGGTATGACCGTTGGTCACACCTTAGATGAAAGCAGACACAAATGTCACAAAAGTGGCCAAAATGTTTTAATCTCTCCACGTGTTAATTTCTAAAGCACCCTTCACCTACAATGACAAGATGTCTTACACTGTGCCACAACCAAAAACATGTTGTATACCATCTTTTACTCTGATCACTAGATTATTGCCCAAGAAAATAGAGGACTGTGATCTTCCTAGAGCGCTTCTAAAGCTACATGAGAAGCCATCATTTAGGTGGCTGTGGAGGATGCAACACATATGTGCCCCTGTGCATGTCAAGCTGCCCTGCTCCCTGAACTCAGAGTAGTAGTATTTAGGACAGGGGTCTTCAACCGTTTCTGTAATAAAAGCTACTTTATTGAAAATCATCCCGAGCTACTAATATTATTAGTGTTGTAATAGTGGCAGTGTCGGACAATATTACATTAGCGGCCCCCCATGCAAGATTACCAGCAGTAATCACCTCCGTGTATCAGGCCGGGCTGCAAACAGTCATGTAAAAAGGCTTAATCAGTTTGGACTGCCTGTACATGAGTAATGTATGTCAGCCAAAGCTGCAATGCTCGTGTCACCAAGATATTAATATTAGTATTAAGTCGCAACTTGATTTATCACCTTTAAATATATTTTGGACAATCAGACATTTTCTCCAAACAGCAGTATTTGGTGTGCTTATTTTGCCAGCCAATAAGTAACAGCAAGGTCTGCTGGTACCTAAATATTCTAAAGGCCAGGCAAAATCAAATAATACCTATGTTTGCTTTTTTTTCATACAGGCTTAATACTTTGATCCAAAGGAGCGACTGAAGCCTATTTACGGCCTAATTACAAAATTAAGGAATGGCTTGCATGCATACATTTTCTTTGCCTGATTATTTGTGGTTAGGTTTTGTCGCTTCTGGATTTACGGGGTGTGAAAGAACTTGTCCCGATTTTTTTCAGCCCGAAAAATCACATTAGACTCACTGAAGACGCAGCAGCAGCAAAACCTAATGCTGCCTGTTTTCCTTCCAAGAGGGGTAAGAATACAATGCTTTCCCCATTGAGATAAAAAAATCTTCCCCTTCTGCCCTGCACCTCCTCATTTTCAACCCCATTCCCGCGCACCAGCCCCTGCATACTTTTACCAGCTGTTCTCACTCCATGTGGCTTCATGGCCGAACGAATTGGCACCGCAATGTAATTTTTCATTTTGTTTGTAATTGCACACTACCATGGTCATAGTATGTTTCCAGAGGAATATTAGCAGTAGCCATTTATGATGTTCTGGTGAAGGCCACAAGCCCTATGTACACTTACTCATTTCAAATATTTCTTCGCTAAGACTATCGAGGGGAACATGTATCTGGGCTTTCCTGCCTCCCTAACATTTACCTGTTTGAGGAGTCCTACAGAATGGTTGCACTGAATTCCAAGAAATGACAAAAAAACTGCATTTTGGTGTGTGCTCCATACCAATTAAACTATAACAATGTCCACTCCCAACTACATTATCCCATAAGCTGAGCAAACTCAGGGAGTTCTAAAGGACCATGTTTTTTGGGCCATAGGATTCTGCACACTTTATTCCTGCTAAGCAGCAGTAAAGTGCCTGTACTCTCCCTTCAAACATTGTAAAATTGACATAATCCTAATTGGACATTTAATGCATCTAGACGTCCCTATTTTACTACATGTACCCAGTGCCTGTAAATTAAATGCTACTAGTAGGCTTCTGCAATCATTGTGCCTCCCTTATAGTATCTCTATAAAACATGTCTCCAGGTCAGCCTCTGCAGCCTGATCATGCAGTTTTAAACTTCCATTTCAACCTGGACAAAAATAAGTCTTTTGCTGTGCCCAAACTATCCTTTTTAATAATCGTAAGTACCCCCCCAAGAAGGCCCCAAATGTTCATAGGGCAGGGTGCATGGTACTTAAGATGAAGGACATTGACATGCATTTTCAATATTTTTCATGTCCATGCAGGTAAAAGCCTTCACAGTCGTTTTGCACTATGGAAAGGCCGGCAGCTGCTTCCCAGGCTAATCCCACCCTCAAATAATTGAAGGAGGGCATCTGAGGGGAAGGAGAATCTTTTCCCGTGCCATCCTGATACATGGCTAATGTCCTCTTGATGTTAGCCACGTATCTACGAGGTGATGCGAAGGTACCATCTGGCCATCTCTGGAAATGGCTGTGTGCATACATCTAGGCTAAGAAAATATATTGTTTAGCCTGTTACATCTACCCTTAAGATTGCACCCCTGGGGCGTGGCCTAGTTGAGCACAAAGATGGTGGCTTGATCGTGAAGCTCCCGAGCAGACACGCCGATAAAGGTCCATGCCGGTGCGCTAGTGGGGAGTGCACAGTCCAAAACAGCGGCATCGGAGAGCAGAGACCGACGGGCATGTAGAGAGAGCTGCAGGACGGTGAGAGGGTCCCGGGGCACCCTCGCAACTTCTCCGCGACTGCGGCGGCTCTCGGAAGCCCCACGGGGCCGCGGCCATCTTGAGCCGCTACGAGACCTGAATTAGCTTGGGAAACTGCGGCCTACAACAGCATGGCCGAGACGGAACTGCACCCGCCGGATTCAGCATCGGATGGTGCGGTGAGCTCTGTGTTGGGATGCGGGGCCCCTCCCTCCCCCACAAAGATTAAATAAGCGCCTCGAATCAGAGCGGGGGCATGCAGAGATCATGGCCCATCTCGCATTGGGGGTGGCGCCGGGCACCTGTGGAGAGTATAGTTGAAGCGCTGCACTGATATGACCATCTGTGCTTCCTATGGTTGCTCAAATCAACACCTATGGCTGATGTGACCTGTGTGGCGAGGTGGTGGAGGTACTTGCGGCCTGCGCCCTGTGGTGTGGTCTGAGGCATGAAATAATTGCTGTAGCCTTCCTTCTGCCCTGTGCTCCATGCCACACGACATTGCCTGGATTGAATAACTGGCTCCCTACCTTACCACCACCAATAATCGAACAATATGGGTCGGAGTTACCCCAAATGGAGGCATATCCCCTTTGAGGCCTCCAAGACCTCAAGGAAGAATGGGGGGGGGGGGCGTACCGCAGGGAGACCCTCCTGAGTACGAAGATCAACTGGTAGCTGGTGGTGATATGGTGGAGGGAAGCGCAGCCGTTATGGCTCAACTACGTGCTGGCTTTAAGGCCACAGATGTGCATTTTGATGAGCTGGGCGCGCGGATGGATGGCATGCATGGCCGCCTGGAGCAACCTGAGGTCCATATAGAAACTGCAGAGAAGTGCATTTCCGATACCGAAGACACCCATGCCGTAATGAATAAACACCTAGAACGCGTAGAGGCCCTTCTGAAAACGTCAGCGGACAAGGCTAAGGACCTCGAAGCGCGATCGTGCCGCAATAATTTGCGAATTGCAGGGATTGCGGAGTCCACCATTACTGGCCCCATGGAAACATTTGTGGAGCGGGTTCTGACTGATCTCTTCGGCAGGGATAGCTTCTCAACCACATTTGCGGTGGAGTGGGCCCACTGTTCCCTTGCCCCCAGATCTGCTCCTGGGAAGATTCCCCGTCTTGTCATTGCGCGACTGTTGAATTATCATGACAGTGATGTTACATTAAGGAGGGCCCGGGAGATGGACGGTCTACAGTTCCAGGGAATGTCTCTCTCGTTTTACCCGGACTTCACGCCTATGGTGTAGGAGGCCAGGCGCAAGTTTCAAGACATCAAGCAAACTTCGAGAAACGAGAATATTCGCTACGCCATGTTGTATCCGGCACGCCTGCGTGTACAGTTTGGCGGTAAAACCTTTGTTTTCAACACACCTGCGGAGGCAGCAGAACATTGGACGTTTCAGTTGACCCTTTTTGTTTTGTGCACAGGTCATGGACAGTACTGATAACTTGCTATCCAAACATAAACATACTGTTACATTGATATATATAGAATTACGCCTGTAGTGGTGGGGGCAATGGGGGCCTGGAGGGTTTGAATTGCGGTGCATGACCTGGAATGTCAGAGGACTATCAAACCCACGTAAGGGTCGACAGATACTTGCATATCTAACTAGGCATAACATACACGTTGCATTGTTGCAGGAGACCCATTACACCTCAAAACTCGGACAATAGGTTTGCGGACCATTCGCCTGTTCTCTTGTCACCTGTCCTACCCGCTATTGTATGTCCATCTGTGGCTTGGCACTTCCCTGCTGATGCACTTCTGGACACCGTTTTTAGAGGTTAAATGCAAGATGCAATTGTGGAATACTTTCAGATAAATACTGGTTTGGTGCCTCGCTACGCCATCCTGTGGGAGCCCTTTAAGGTGTACATCAGGGGTGTTAGAAAACCCCGGGCAACCGGGGTTTAAGCAGTCACCCGGGGGTTTCCCAACACACAAGGGGTAGCTTGGCTCGAGCGGTCGGGGGTCAGGCACCGTGTTAAGCGTACGTCACACCCTCACAATAACCATGCGTGCATCCGTTCCAAAAACGACTCTACACCGTAAAAATTTATGAAAATATATCTGTGTTTATCTTGTTTTCTCTTAGTTGCAGGTTAAATAAATAATAACACACTTACAGTACACAAAGCTTCTTCTGTAAAAAGGGTAGGTCAAATAAATAAGCTCAGATCATAAATAATCAATGAATAAATAGATGTGCATAAAATACATAGGCAAATAAATACTGTGAGGGAATAAATACTGTGAGACAATAAATACTGTGAGACAATAAATAGGATAAATACAAAGAATACAATACTCTCAATAAATATAAGCCATCAGTACACTTTCAAATCAGGTCACATTTGTGAGGTACTATGGGTTGATTTGGCCCAATCACAGCTTGTGGTTATGTGGATGGCCTGAGGGTGTCTCACCTAGCTTGGATAAGGCTGAGGCTAAAACTGAGGTAGATCAAGGGTAATCTAGGAATCTGGCTCTCCCAAACTACACAACCCCTCACACAGGTCACTGTATCAGTCTCAGTCCACCCCTGGCACTCCCAGGCTGGTCCTAACACCTCTCTAGTCCCTAGGATGGTCTCTTAGGGCTCCACAGGGCCTTAGGCGCCCTCTATTCCACTTACTGCCCTCTTTGTGAACTTCCGACTCCGCCGGAGTCGTGTCGACGCCGTGAGGCGGTTCCGGTTCGATGTCGCTAGCCGGCCTCGGCTCGATGTCAGTTCTTGTCGACGCCGTGAGGCGGTTCCGGATCGATGTCGGCGGACGGCCTCGGCTCGATGTCAGTTCCTGTCGACGCCGTGAGGTGGTTCCGTATCGATGTCGGCGGGCGGCCTCGATTCGATGTCGGTCTCCGGCGTCGCAGGGACTCGATCTCCCTACTTCCGGGTGTCTCCGGAGTGCGACCTCCACTCCCGACCTCCGGTGCTCTTCCCTTCAGGTTCCGGCGACTCCGGAGTGCGATCTCCACTCCCGACCTCCGGTGCTCCTTTCCTCAGGTTCCGGCGACTCCGGAGTGCGATCTCCACTCCCGACCTCCGGCACGATTCACCTCGGTCTCCGGCGACTCCGGAGGGCGGACTTCACTCCCCCGTCGACGCCGCACACTCGACCTCAGGTGACTTCCTCCTCGACCTCTGGTGTCTCCACGACCTCCGTCGGCGCCCTCTCTCGACCTCTGGCGGCTCCGGGTACGACGTCTGCTTTCCAGTCAGCGCCGCTTCTTCACCTCCGGCCCCAGGTCTCTGGGCTTCTCGGCGTCGGACTCCAGGAAGATACCAATAGACAGGTCAGGAACTTGCTGTTCTTTACTTTCAAGGCCTGTTCCGGCTGTTCAGGTCCTTGAGTTGGTTCTGCTTGACTTTATCCCACACAGGGCTCTAGGCTGGGCTCAGTCAGTAGGGACTAGTATCAAGGGTGGGTTTGTGGACCCCACTCCAGGCACAAGTTTCCACCCCTGCTGCCTCACTCCTTCCTCCTTCAGTGTTGTGCTGCTCTCCCTTCACCAGTCAGGTGCCAACTGCCTACTCCAACTGCCAACTCTGAGCTGGCTTCCCAACATTCTAAACCTGCCTCACACTGTCACAGGGTTCTAGAATGTTCTGGAAGGTACTAGTAGGTTCCAGCTATGTCTCAGGTGACAATGGGTGGCCACCATTTTGTGTTTCAGGCCCTCAGAAAGAAGTTCCAGGGGTAGGGAAAATGGCTCCCTGACCCTGCATCAACACTAAAAAGTCTGGTGGTTCCCAAAAAGGAAAAATACTAACAGGGTTTGAGGCAAAAGTGGGACAAAATAAATAATGATGAGGAGGGACCACCCAAAGGGCTGACAGGTCTAACACGCGTCCCCCCCAGCTGAAAGTGGGGAGAGCTACCCAACCCCTTGGGAGTTCTCATCACTAAGGCGGAAATACCTTGAGAGACCGTCTGCATTGGCGTGGTCCACTCCAGGCCGATGTTCCACCTGAAAGTCCATTCCCTGTAGGGAGATAGACCACCTTAGCAACTTGGGATTCTCCCCCTTCATCTGCATCAGCCAACGAAGGGGTCTGTGGTCGGTCTGAACTAGGAAGTGCGTGCCAAACAGGTATGGCCGCAGCTTCTTCAGAGCCCATACCACTGCAAAGGCTTCACGCTCTATTGCACTCCACTTCTGTTCCCTGGGAAGTAGTCTCCGGGATAGGAAGACCACTGGTTGATCCAGACCCTCTTCATTGAGTTGCGATAACACTGCCCCAATGCCATGTTCCGATGCATCCGTCTGGACAATGAAATCCTTGGAAAAGTCTGGGGCCCGTAGGACCGGGGCCTCGCACATGGCTTGCTTCAGTTTTACAAAGGCCTGCTGACAAGCCTCCGTCCAGACTACCCGTCGAGGTTGTTTCTTGGACGTAAGCTCCGTGAGGGGGGCCACAATGGTACCGTATCCCTTCACGAAGCGGCGGTAATATCCGGTGAGGCCCAGAAAAGCTCGGACCTCAGTCTGAGTCTTGGGGGGGTTCCCAGGCCATGATGGCCTCGATCTTCGCCTGGAGGGGTTGCACCGCTCCCCTACCCACCAAGTGTCCAAGGTACACTACCGACCCCTGCCTGATCTGGCACTTGCTGGCCTTGATCGTTAAACCAGCGTGTTTCAGGGCCTGGAGAACAGTTTGCAGGTGACGCAAGTGATCCTCCCAGCTGTTACTGAAGACGGCAATGTCATCCAGATAAGCAGCAGAGAAACTCTCCATTCCAGTGAGGATCTGGTTCACCAGACGCTGAAACGTGGCAGGTGCGTTCTTGAGCCCAAAGGGCATCACACAGAACTGGTAGTGGCCTTTGGGCGTGGAGAAGGCTGACCTTTCCCTAGCTCCATCAGTCAGAGAGATCTGCCAGTACCCAGAAGTAAGGTCAAAGGTACTTAGATATTGGGCAGCTCCCAGCCGGTCAATCAATTCATCCGCCCTTGGGATCGGATGAGCATCAGTCTTGGTTACTGAGTTCAGTCCCCGGTAGTCCACACAGAACCTCAGTTCCGGTTGGGCACCCGGTGGTGCGGCTTTTGGTACTAGCACCACCGGACTGGACCAGGGGCTGCTGGAAGGTTCGATCACTCCTAGCTCCAGCATCTTAATGACTTCACTGTGAATGCTGGCCTTCACCTTGTCTGACATCCGGTAGATCTTGGACTTCACAGGTGGGCTGTCTCCTGTGTCCACATCATGGACGCACAGGTGAGTCCTACCCGGAACAAGGGAGAACAACGAAGAGTACTGTCCCAGGACCTGGCGGCAGTCCTCCTGCTGTTCAGGAGTTAGAGATGGGGAGAGAATCACTCCCTCCACCGACCCATCCTTCTCTTGAGACGCAAACAAATCGGGGAGAGGCTCGCTTTCCACGTCCTCTGCTCCGTCAGTCACCATCATCAAAATGACTTCGGGCCTCTCGTGGTGGGGTTTGAGGCGGTTGGCATGCAGCACCCGTAGAGGCTGATGAGGGGTCTTAAGATCCACCAAGTAGGTAGCCTTACCCTTCTTCTCCAATACCTCAAAGGGTCCTGACCAGCGATCCTGGAGGGCGCTAAGCTCTCCTGGTTCGATCACCCACACCTTCTGGCCAGGCTCCAATTCCACCGGGTGAGCGTTGTGGTCATACCACACCTTCATTACTGCTTGGCTGGCCTCCAAGTTGTCAGAAGCTTACTTCCACAACTTAGCCATTTGGCTTCGGAAGGCCAGCATGTAGCTCACCACGTCCTGGGGAAGCTTTCTGGGAGTTCTTTCCCATCTGTCTCTCACCAGGCTGAGAGGTCCACACACAGGGTGCCCATACAAAAGCTCGAAGGGGCTGAAGCCCACTCCCTTCTGTGGCACTTCCCTGTAGGAAAACAATAGACAGGGTAGGAGGACGTCCCATTTCCTCCGCAGGCTTTCAGGCAGACTTCTGATCATGCCTTTCAAGGTCTTATTGAACCTCTCTACCAGACCATTGGTCTGGGGGTGGTAAGGAGTGGTGAACCGGTAGGTCACTCCACACTCCTTCCACATGGCCTGCATGTATGCTGACATGAAGTTGGTCCCCCTGTCGGACACAACTTCCTTGGGAAAACCCACTCGGGTAAAGATTCCCATCAGGGCCCTAGCCACAACAGGTGCTGTAATGGTCCTCAGAGGTATAGCCTCTGGGTACCGTGTGGCATGATCCACCAGAACCAGGATAAACCTGTGACCAGCTGTAGTAGGCGGATCTAATGGACCCACAATGTCGATGCCCACCCTTTCAAAGGGGGTGCTAACGACAGGAAGTGGTTCCAGGGGAGCTTTCAGCTTCACCCCTGTTTTCCCACTGGCTTGGCAAGACACACATGTCCGGCAGTAGGTGTCGGACGATACTTTCATTTGAGGCCAATAAAAGTGTGGGACAAGACGGGCGAAAGTCTTGTCTTGCCCCAGGTGTCCTGCCAAGGGGATCTCGTGAGCCAGTTCCAGTAGGAAGGCTCGGTAACGTTGAGGGACTACTAAGGCTCGCGACGATCCATGTAGGGGTGCCTTGGGTTCACTGTAGAGGAGGCCATCCTCCCAGTAAAGGTTGTAGTTCCCCTCAACGTTCCCTGCTGCCTGGGCTTCGGCCTGTCGCCTCAGTCCCTCAAGGGTAGGGCACTCCCTCTGGCCCTTGCAGAATTCCTCCCTGGTCGGCCCTCCCTCCACGTGCCACTCGGCCGGGATGGGTAGGTCCTCCAGTTTGGTAACATCCCCCACCGCGGACTCCTGGTCCACCACCTCCGGTGGCCTATCCGTCACACGGGGCACGGATGCCGAGGCAGGCTCCTCCTGTCCTCGGTTCTTCCCTTGGTCGGCAGCCGGCTGTGCCTTTGTTCCAGCCTCCAGTCGAAACAAACTCCCTCTCCGGGTAGTCGCGGACCCTGTGCTAACACAGGCCCAGTCAGGTGTACCCAGCATCTCAGCATGAGTCCGGTATTCCACCTCCTTCCAAGCATTGTGCTCCATGTCGTTCCCCAGTAGACAATCGACCGGCACGGCAGGGCTTACGGCAACTCGAAGTGAACCTGCAACCCCCTCCCATTCAAAGGGAACCTCGGCCACCGGATAGTGGCCGGTTCTGCCGTCAGCCATCGCGGCTGGGTGGAGTACATCGGGAATTACCTGCTCTGGAGACACCAGTTGGCTACGTACCATAGTCATACTGGCTCCTGTGTCTCTCAGAGCCTCCCCTCTTTGGCCGTTGATGGTGACCCACTGCCCATACTTTACGGTATTTGCGGGCACCTGGATCTTATGAACCATCTCCCGTTCTCCCAGGGACACTAAAGTGACACCCGCCCACTCCCTTCCCTTAGTTAAGGGCATCTCCTCCCCGAGCACTACACTAGCTACTCCGGGGGCCTTTCCTCCAATGGGAGGGGGTGGTCTTTTCGGGCACTTCGCATCTCCCTTATAGTGTCCGACGCCACCGCACTCGAAGCAATGGGCAACCCTTGGCTGCTGACTCTGGCCAGGATTAGGGTTTCTGGGTGGGTTAGCCCTAGGGGAGAATCCTGTTCCCTTTCCTTGGAAGTTGTTTTGGGGGCCTTTAGAGAACTCCTTTTTCTTTTCCCCTCCCTCTTTCTTCTGTGGGGCGCCCTGTCCGGCCTTTTGAGTATCCCCTCCAGTCCCCCTTGTGGACACCCGGGTACTAGCCCAAATGTCCGCCTCCTCAGCAAGCTTCCGGGGATTGGTCAGCTTGCTATCCACCAGGTGTTGACGCAGTTCAGGGAAACATTTTTCGAGCAGGTGTTCCTTCAACATTAAATCAAACAACCCCTCGTAGTCCCTCGCCTCGCTGCCCTGAATCCAACCCTCTAATGCCTTCTTTGCATAGTCCAGGAAATACACCCAATTCTGTGTGCCCAGTTTGTGGCTACCCCGGAACTTCTGTCTGTACTTCTCGGGTGTTAGTCCAAACTTTCTTACGAGCGCCACTTTCATGGTGGGGTAGTGGGTCTGCTCATCCTGCTCTAGGGCCAATAATGCATCCCTACCAGCTGGAGGCATGTATTTGTACAATCCCCCTCCCCAGTACTTCTCTGGCACCCCATGGGCCCTTAAAGAGACCTCATAGGCCGCTAGCCACTTGGCAATATCATCCCCTGCACTATAGCTAGCTACTATGTCTTTCGGCAGATAGGGTTTGGGTTCCCTGGTGATCTCTCGGTCTTTGCTGCCACCATTAGGAACAGTGTGTGCCCCAACTTGTAGGATCTGGAGATCTATTTCCCTCAGCCTCAACTCGTGAGCCATCTCCGTTCCTCCTTCTCTTTCTCCAGCTCCGCCAACTTCCATGTGAGCTGTCTTTTCTCCCTCCGGTCAGTTAATTCTACTTCTGATAAGCCACCGCTAGAGACAGTGCTGCCCTTCCTGGAAAGTGTTCTGGGCCCCGCTAACAGGTTCCCCACCTCAGGTTGGTACAACCCAGCCCCCTCGCTAACAGGCTCTCCATCCCTGTCCTCCTGCTCAGCCTTACTTTCCCGTCGTGCCTCCCCCCAAGCCCTCAAGCTGGTCTGGAGTTCAGCCTTCTTGACACCTGGGGGACAATACACCCCCTCTCGCTGACAAAACTCTCTGAGTTGGGCCACAGTGTAAGTTTCCAAGTCTTCCAACACAAACTCTATTTTGCCCACTCAGAATAGAAGACAGGTGTTTACAGAAGCTATGCAGGGGGGTACCTTTTGTAATACCTCCTCCCACCACCAGAGTAAATTTGGAAAAAACAAAACTCAGAATTAGGAAGTCCGCTTTGAGAACTCCCGGTGTAGGCCTATGGACTACCCACAGTTATTGTCGAGTGGACGCAAGCACAGCTCTATCCCACCGCTGAACACCAATTATGTTAGAAAACCCCGGGCAACCGGGGTTTAAGCAGTCACCCGGGGGTTTCCCAACACACAAGGGGTAGCTTGGCTCGAGCGGTAGGGGGTCAGGCACCGTGTTAAGCGTACGTCACACCCTCACAATAACCATGCGTGCATCCGTTCCAAAAATGACTCTACACCGTAAAAATTTATGAAAATATATCTGTGTTTATCTTGTTTTCTCTTAGTTGCAGGTTAAATAAATAATAACACACTTACAGTACACAAAGCTTCTTCTGTAAAAAGGGTAGGTCAAATAAATAAGCTCAGATCATAAATAATCAATGAATAAATAGATGTGCATAAAATACATAGGCAAATAAATACTGTGAGGGAATAAATACTGTGAGACAATAAATACTGTGAGACAATAAATAGGATAAATACAAAGAATACAATACTCTCAATAAATATAAGCCATCAGTACACTTTCAAATCAGGTCACATTTGTGAGGTACTATGGGTTGATTTGGCCCAATCACAGCTTGTGGTTATGTGGATGGCCTGAGGGTGTCTCACCTAGCTTGGATAAGGCTGAGGCTAAAACTGAGGTAGATCAAGGGTAATCTAGGAATCTGGCTCTCCCAAACTACACAACCCCTCACACAGGTCACTGTATCAGTCTCAGTCCACCCCTGGCACTCCCAGGCTGGTCCTAACACCTCTCTAGTCCCTAGGATGGTCTCTTAGGGCTCCACAGGGCCTTAGGCGCCCTCTATTCCACTTACTGCCCTCTTTGTGAACTTCCGACTCCGCCGGAGTCGTGTCGACGCCGTGAGGCGGTTCCGGTTCGATGTCGCTAGCCGGCCTCGGCTCGATGTCAGTTCTTGTCGACGCCGTGAGGCGGTTCCGGATCGATGTCGGCGGACGGCCTCGGCTCGATGTCAGTTCCTGTCGACGCCGTGAGGTGGTTCCGGATCGATGTCGGCGGGCGGCCTCGATTCGATGTCGGTCTCCGGCGTCACAGGGACTCTATCTCCCTACTTCCGGGTGTCTCCGGAGTGCGACCTCCACTCCCGACCTCCGGTGCTCTTCCCTTCAGGTTCCGGCGACTCCGGAGTGCGATCTCCACTCCCGACCTCCGGTGCTCCTTTCCTCAGGTTCCGGCGACTCCGGAGTGCGATCTCCACTCCCGACCTCCGGCACGATTCACCTCGGTCTCCGGCGACTCCGGAGGGCGGACTTCACTCCCCCGTCGACGCCGCACACTCGACCTCAGGTGACTTCCTCCTCGACCTCTGGTGTCTCCACGACCTCCGTCGGCGCCCTCTCTCGACCTCTGGCTGCTCCGGGTACGACGTCTGCTTTCCAGTCAGCGCCGCTTCTTCACCTCCGGCCCCAGGTCTCTAGGCTTCTCGGCGTCTGACTCCAGGAAGATACCAATAGACAGGTCAGGAACTTGCTGTTCTTTACTTTCAAGGCCTGTTCCGGCTGTTCAGGTCCTTGAGTTGGTTCTGCTTGACTTTATCCCACACAGGGCTCTAGGCTGGGCTCAGTCAGTAGGGACTAGTATCAAGGGTGGGTTTCTGGACCCCACTCCAGGCACAAGTTTCCACCCCTGCTGCCTCACTCCTTCCTCCTTCAGTCTCCCTTCACCAGTCCGGTGCCAACTGCCTACTCCAACTGCCAACTCTGAGCTGGCTTCCCAACATTCTAAACCTGCCTCACACTGTCACAGGGTTCTAGAATGTTCTGGAAGGTACTAGTAGGTTCCAGCTATGTCTCAGGTGACAATGGGTGGCCACCATTTTGTGTTTCAGGCCCTCAGACAGAAGTTCCAGGGGTAGGGAAAATGGCTCCCTGACCCTGCATCAACACTAAAAAGTCTGGTGGTTCCCAAAAAGGAAAAATACTAACAGGGTTTGAGGCAAAAGTGGGACAAAATAAATAATGATGAGGAGGGACCACCCAAAGGGCTGACAGGTCTAACAAGGGGTATTTACATTGCTAAACAATCTGGGGTGCTTCGCGTGATCCGTCGAGAGCTGGATGACACTGAGCGTGAGCTATGGGAATTGGACGCCCGGTCATTGACTGGCGCAAATCCCGCTCCGTTGCATTAGTGCGCCAAACTGCTGGGAGAATTCCAGGAACTGGCGCAGCGGAAGACAACTTACTTGGGGAAGTATGCTCGTGCCCAGGTGTATGGAGAGGGAGAGAGGTCAGGGCGCACTCTGGCACGCTTACTTACTCCCAGACACCATGCCACTTAAATTACACGGCTCCTAGATACAAACGGTGCCCATGTTACGGATGGTGCTGGCATCCAATCTTGCTTCTTGTCCTGCTACACTCGCCTGTACACTACGTGCTTGCCACCGATTGGTGAATCGTTGACAGAATACCTAAACGAAAGAGCGATGGTGTGGCTTGAAAGGGGAAAAAAGAGTTCCTTGCCTCGCCTATTGGTGCAGACGAAATTACTGAGGCCATAGATAGCCTGGCCCCTGGCAAGGAAGGCCTCACTGGGGCGTTTTATAAGGCTTACAAAGAGCAACTTGTCCCGCAGTTATTAGAGGTTTATGTAGAAGCGCTGGAGTCAGATGAACTTTTTTATTTTATAGAATTTTATATAGTGCAAACTAGACCTGAAGCTATCAGGTATCAGAGTGCTTTAGATGAGCACCAGTTTCGTTACAGATGGACACATTCGTTAGGTACGGGAGATTAAGTGATTTGCCCAGAATAACAGGATGTTGAGCGCTGATGCAGACTCAAAACCGGTTCCCAAGCTTCAAGGTCGACCGCTCTAGCTGTAAGGCTACATCCTCTGTTAGCGGTGCAATTGTTTGAAACCTTTTGACAAGGAACCTGAAGAGCCAAATATATGTGGGTGAGTAGGACTAACAATGCTTGATATGCCTCTTGGTCTGGTGCACCCCGCAATCAACAAAGGGGTGCCTTTAGTCACTCATCATGAAGAGGAAGTCTTGCACTAGAATACTGTCTCCAGAATATCATCTGGAATAAATATTGTCCTAAATATTCTTTACAAAAATATTGCCGCTTTGGAGTCAATAATAGAAAATCTACACTCATTGGGATAATATTTTTGTAAACGATAATTCTGTATCCGATATAGTGACACAACTTCAGCACATCTCTCTTCTGCATTTTCTTGTTAATGGTGGTGTGGGAGGGCCTGGGTTCACGTGACATCATTGTCCAGCATCCAACAAGAGGATTCAAAATGTTCAAGAATGGTCAATTATGAACGGTGGCTGATATAACGGTGGATCGGGATGTCAGTATGCTTGATCACTTTCTGGTGCACAGATCGCGGACTGTGCTGGCTACTGCGCTTTGTCCCGAGACTGGTGAACCCGTGGACCTCCCCCATTAACTACGACTATTGCGGCGGCAGACAGCGCACATTTAGTCTCTAGACTTTACCGACAGGTACAAGCGCTGCGACCGATGATGGGTGGTGGAGCTCGTGCAGCCTGAGAGAGGGATTTAGCTCACCCTATGACTTACAAGATGTGGGCATATTGTTATGAACAGACACGTCTAGTGTCCAATAATTATAAACATAAACTCCTGCATTTTAAGTACTTACAAAGAATTTGTGTCCCCATTGTTACTTGCAAACATAGACCGTTCGATACCAGATCAATGTCAGAGTTGCGTGTCGGCGCAGGCTGATTTTCTCCATTTGGCATGGAACTGCCCTGCGGTGCTGGTCTACTAGGAGGCGGTGTTTGGTCATATTGAACTGATGGTTGAGACTGGGCTTTCACACACACACCCTTGCTTGCCCTACTGGGATATGTGCTTCTGTTGAGAAGGGGGATAAGGCACTTTACTGCCATTGTGTTAGTACTGGCTAAATGACAAGTCTCGCTAAATTGGGGAGGCAATGCACCGCCCTTGGTGAGGGCATGGCTCAGAGATATGATCTATTGTGATATGACTAGTGATGTATATTGGTCCCTGCTTCCGCCAGATTCCCGCCTCATAAACGTCTGGCAGCCACTCCGCTCCTATCTGTTATGACATCCAGAACTCACTGCTTGAAGTATTACATAGAATGAAGTGATTATTGGATCGGCCAACCGGTCCTGTGGATCGAGATTGTTGCAATGCCTGTATTACATGTACCTGTGTTTTTGTTGTTATATTTATTGATAATGGAACTATTAACGCTCTGTGCGGTTAACTCTTTCTTGATACCTTTTAATTTGTGCTTCATATAATCCACATTATGAGAACGAAAGCGCATCTTTCTTCTTTTTATCTGTATAATTTGTCGAAAAATGCTATAAGAACACTTTTTTTGTTGTTTTTTTTAAAACTTGCACCATGTCACTTCTCCCCTTAACCCTCCACCCACTTTGTTTGTTCTCCATATGGAAGACCTTCATTTTATTTTATATTTTTTTCCAGCCCCTGTCACCCGCTAAATACCAGTTAAGGTGCTAGTAGCACAGGCACTTCTCAGACTTAAATTATGGCATACTAGTACTACAAAGCAGTTTAAAGTGTTAAAGCAAAGTTCCTAACTTGTAGGCATTGGATGTGAGGTTATCTCTCTTGCTGACCAATCAAGGATTCTAAAGCACAGAGACTGTCACATGTCAAAGGGCTGGGCCTGAATATTGCTGTCTGCAGGTAACCTTCAATGCGTTTCTCAGTCCTGGGAATAAGAGCTTCTGCAGCCCTCCTTGCAGAAAAGAATGGCTTGGACACCTAGGTACATATAGACCACACTTCAAAAGGCAACAGCTTCAAGTAGCCCTACTGAGTAAAACTGGACTTCACACTACTAATTAGGTTTTACTGTTGTAGAGACACTTCTAAAAATAAGAGTAAAACGGTCATTCTTTTTTTGTTTGAATCTCTCTGAAAAAATAAGATGTATGAAGTACAACAATAACAGAAATCCATTACCAGTGGATAATAAAGAATCTAGCATTATATTATTCCATACATTTCAACCTCAGGGCTCCTACAACATAAGCAAATTAAGGGTGTGTTAAGGACCAGGATCATGCCAGAGATTACAGGTATATGCCTGGTGCCATAAAAGAAAATAAAAAAAGAAGGGAAAATGAGAGGGAAAAGAAGAAACAAAAATGAACAAACAGTCAGTAGAAATACAACATAATTTTCTACAAACAGAGTACAGGCCTGTGTGGATACCATGCCATAACCGTGTGTAGGTCTGTGATGTGACGTGTGGCGGGTATATCCCAAGGCTCTGGTGGGGAGCCGGTGCGGCGTTGAATTCTCAAGCACCGGTTAAGATTCAAGGAATCTGCTGCAGTGCCCTAAGACTGGCAGGGTTAAAACATGTGAACTTGGAATTTGGTGTCCGTTCTAGTTAGGTAATACAGGATTTGCTCCATGGCTAGAATGTGCCGTATTTGGGTGAGCCACTGTGCTCGGGTGGGCGCAGTTGGCTGCTTCCAGGACACTGCAATCAACTGTCGAGTCGCATGTAGCTAATAAGCATCCATTCAGACTAAGCCATCGCTTTAAGGGTTGACGGACATATCCTTCGGACTACCGTATGATAAGAATTGGGGAGGGGATATCCAACTGTGGTTTTAAGATGGCCACGTACCTCCTTCCAGAAAGTAGTAATCGAAGTGCATGACCACCAAATATGATAAAAATCTCCCTAATCATTGTGGCATCTCCAACAAAGGTCGGAGGACCCAGCATAGATGGTGGACAGGCGGTATGGTGTGTAATACCACTGAAACATGAGTTTCCACCTCTGTGTATCCTCTAAGATGACGCGACGAAGGGAAGGCTAGTTCGCCCTCGTCCATGTGGCAAGCGTAGTTATGAGATATTAGCCCTGGTACTTAATCTTATTGGGCACCACTGAAATGGGGCCAGAGCCTGAAGCTGAGGTACGTCAGCTGCTGATACTGTGAGTGTGCTTGATTTTGACATTTACTTTAGAGCCCGATATGGTTGCAAACTTCATAAGGCTAGAGACCACCTCTGGGAGTGAGATTGTTGGTTGCAGGAGGTTTATTTGAACCCCAAAAGTATGCCCTATACTGCTTCGGTGTGCAAGATGTTAATAGCCAGGGGTTCCACTGCTAAATCAAATAAGAGGAGTTACAGTGGGCACCCCTGCCTCGTACCCCTACGAATTGTGATGGGGTTCGTATTCTATCCATTGGCCTTAATGGTTGCCACCGGAGCTACATAAGAGGCCATGATTCTCTAGAGATCATCTTTGGCCCATCCCTATTTTAACCAGACCGTGCGCAGAAAAGCCCAATTTACCCTGTAAAAGGCCTTTTTTGCATCCAGCAAAAGAAGGCATGCGTGCAAATGGTAGTGATGCTATTTTTCTAATAAACGCGCTATCCGGTGAATATTATCTGCTCCCTGTCTGTTATGTCTTAAGCCGACCTAACCTGGATCTGTCAGAGAAGTGAGATAGCGCTCAAACCTAGTGGCCAGTATCTTAGTGAAGATCTTTGCATCCTTATTTAAGAAGGCAATGGGACGATATGAGGAGCAGAGAGAAGGGTCCTTGCCCGGCTTCGGGATAAGCGATATCTCTGCGGCAGCCATGGAGGGGGTGAGGCCAGTTTTGTGTGCAAAGGAGTCGAACAGGCATTTCAGGTGGTCACCCAGCTCAGACAGGAAAAATCTATAGAAGTTATCCGGTATGCCATTTGGCACAGGATTGTCTTGTGAAGCTGTAGCACTCGAAGCACCAGGTGTAACTCTTTCATTGAGATAGGGGTGCCCAAAAGCTCTTCATGTTGGGACTGTATGGGCTCCCAGTCACACTGTGCCATATATGCCACTGTAAGCACAGCAAGATCTGCTCGCTGTCATACAGGGCTTGATAATAGTTATAGAATTCTCTCCTCTTATAACGCTCTGCGGTTGCCTATCCCTTTGTCTACGTTTTGAGTTTGGCGATCTGTTCTTTTGCATGTGCTTGGCGCAGCCTACGTGCCACGAGTGTACCTACTTTGTTGCCCCTCTCATAATATCATTGTTTTAGCACCTTGTTTGTCCGGTGTGCTCGCAGATGCCCCCGTAGCACTACCAACTGTCGTTTGTAGCGTTGAGTGGGTGTCACCTTTTCTTGGGTCTCTAATGTCTTTATCTCTGCGGACAGTTTATCTTCAACTAAGCACGCCTCCCTGTTTCAAGCGATGGCTACTGACAATGTGAATCCTGAATGGTGGACTTAAACCCATCCCACCGCGCAAGCAAGGAGACGTCCCACTCAGTGTTATGGGTAAAGTAGTCCACAATGCCCTTGCGTATATCTCCTCTACATCGACCGGGCCTCGGAGCAGACTTGGTTGCACACGCCATCATGGGGCGGCCCTGGTACGTAGAGGTGTGGTGAGTCACGTCAGTACTACAGGTGCTTAGTCAGAGAGGGAGATATCACATACCGAATTGAAAACTGTTAATTGATGAACTTGGGGGGCTTTTTAAAAAAAGTTAGTAACTGCACGCTGCACTTTAGTATTTTTAATTGCAGGAACTGGGTTAAAGCTCCGGGGCCGCATTTTTTATTTTTGCAAAGTATTTTGAGGTCAGCAGTCGAGTGTTTCGATGCTGACGCCAACGCGCACACCCAGCTACAAAAGGGGCTGATGACGCGACCGCGCGCAGCGGGCGAGCCGCTGGTGCGCCGAAGGCGCGCCTTAGGCAAGTCTGTCTGCGCCTGGCCGGTCCCAGGTGCCAGAACCCCTGCCGGTTGCGCGAGGGCCTCGATTATTTATACCTTTGAACAGCTCCAGCAGTACAGAGGGACGGTAAGGAGTAATTGTGTCCATCGTATGTGCCCTGAGGGGAAGACAATTCAATGCATGTATTGCCCATTTCACTTCTGGCCCGCCCTCAATGAGCACACAATCTTGTCTCCAGGTACTGTTTTTAATATGCTTTTGCTTAATTGACGCTCATTGCCTAGACATGCCATTGAAATTAGATTATCGTTAGAGGATGAGAGTCCAGATGTTCTGTTTTTAACAGAAACATGGCTAACGAGTGAATCAGACCTGACTCTTACGCAAGCTCTCCCCTCCGAGCATTCTATTCAAAGACTTGATAGAGAACATTATAGAGGAGGTGGCATAGCCATTGTTTTTAAAACTGGATTCAACTGCCGTATATCAGGGAACCCCATACCCGACTGCGAGAGTGTGCTCTTTTCCATCGGTTTTTCCCACACTTGCACTTTCTCTGGGATTTCTCGGGACATTGGGCACATTTTGCAATGACCTCCCTGAGATCACAGCCAACTTAGCTAGCCCCTTGTCCAACTTTTACTTGCTGGGAGATTTTAACTTGCATTTTGATGATTATTCTTTACCAGCCACACAGGACTTAGTGGACAGTATGGAAACCCTCCAATTTTTTCAGAAAGTGAGAGGCCATACCCACTCCCATGGTCATTTACTCGACCCTATTTTTACTAATGCCACTGATCTTCAGGTTGGCTATTCTATCTCGCTGCCTTGGACAGATCATTGCCTTATTCCTTTTTCTTAGACCCATCAAGCCAGTAGTAGACCAGCAATAACATCTACCAAAGCGTTTCGTGCATGGTCACAACTCCCAGTAGATCGCTGAGTATCAATACTCAATGGCACCACACCAGCACCTGAGTCCAATCCGATTAATGCAAGTCACAACTTTGAAAATTGGCTGGTCTCTTCTTTAGACCGAGTGCTCCCAAAGAAATAAATTAAGGATAAAAGTGGAGCAAATCGAACAGCTTGGTATACCCCCAAACTGCGTAAACTTAAGCAGGCATGTAACGGTCCGAAAGCAAATGGAGGAAAGATTACTCCATTACTAATACAATGATTTATAGGGAGGACATTAAAAGGTATAAGGAAGAAATTAAGTGTGCACAGTCCTTTTTTATGAAAACCAAATACTGTCAGCCCCCAATTCCTCTCGTGAAATATTTCGCATAGTGAAATCTCTTATTAAACCCCCTCCCCTACCTACTAACAACAAAGGAGGCATTGATAACTGTATCCTAGCTGAATTTCCTCTCATGGATCAACCCTCTTTGCAAGGTATTCTTAGCCAGCTGAAGTCAGGCTCCCTCAAAGATACAGTCCCTCCCCTCATTTAAAATCGAATCTTTGATACAGTTGTCACTGTTACCTTAGATATGATTAATGCGTCATTCCGGACAGGCATAGTCCCTCCTCTTTGGAAGCAAGCTTTGCTGACAAAATCAAACCTGGACCCTGAGGTGTTAGGGAACTATCATCCCATCTCATTATTGCCAGGGATCAGTAAAATTGCTGAAAAACATGTGAATAGTGCTCTCTCCGTGTTTTTGGAAAGCAATAATTATCTTCACCCGTCTCAAACTGGATTCAGACCCCAACAGGGCACAGAAACTGCCCTTTTGGCCGTGGTTGAGGATACTAGGAAAATCTTAGACAACGGGGGCTGCGCTGCCATTGTTCTTTTAGATCTTAGCGCAGTCTTCGATACAGTCAACCATCAGCTGCTTATCCAGAGGCTTAAAGATGTAGGAGTGACTGATTTGGCCCTTAAATGGATCCATTCATTTCAGGATGACCGGTCATTTTAAGTGTTTTATGAAGACTGCATCTCTGACCCTTTGCCTCTCCGATGTGGGGTTCCTCAGGGATCTTCCCTGTCCCCCACGCTTTTTGATGTGTACATGAGCCCCTTGGCAGGTGTTGTGGAGCCTTTCGGCATCCAAATCATTACATATGCCGATGATACGCAGCTGATTGTCTCTTTTAATCAGCCCAACAACACTGACTCGGAGTTGGCCATGTGTCTTGGAGAGGTCTCAGCATGGATGGAGGGCTCATTCCTGAAGTTGAATGCATCTAAAACGGAGTTGAGGTTTTTGGGTAAACCCTCCGTATCTAATATAATTCCATCTTGGCCGAATTGTTTTGGCCTCCCCCCATCCCCCAAAGATTAGATCAAAAGTTTGGGGGTTTTGTTGGATCGTAACCTTGATTTTGGGGAACAAGCAAAGAAAGTTGCTGGTAGCTGCTTTGGGCTGTTGAGGATGACACGGAAAATCATTCCTCTCCTCCCTCTCTCTGCAAGGAAAGTGGTGGTTCAGTCCCTCATTCTTTCTAGGCTCGACTATGCTAATGCCCTTTACCTAGGAGCATCTTCCTCTACAGTTAAGACATTGCAAATTGTCCAGAACTGTGCGGCACGACAACTTTTGAACATTCCCAGCCGACAGTCAGCAGGGGCTGCCCTGGCCACCCTTCACTGGCTACCTATTCAGCAGAGAGTGCAGTTTAAGGCTCTCTGCATTTCACAAAAGGTATTGTCAGGTTTTGCCCCACCTATCATACGTTCTCTCATTTCCTTTTACCATCCTGCGAGAAGCTCGCGATCAGGCAATAAACAGCTGGTAGTTGTTCCTAGAATTAGGAATGTACGTACAGGGGGTCGCCTCTTCTCATACAACGCAGCAAGGCTATGGAACGCCTTCCCCCTTGATATTCGGTGCGAAACCAACCACCTGGTCTTTCGGAAACGTATAAAAACCTTTGTTTCCATAAACTGATATGTAGTTAATGAACTTTGGCCTCTAGCGCTGGGATGCCTTTGGTAACCACGCGCTTGACAAATGTTTTACAATTACAATATTTCAGCAGTGTGAAGAGTGCGAAGAACGGTGTGTCACAAAAAGGTAATCAATCCAAAAGTAAGAGGTATGTACGGGAGAATAAAAGGAGGGTTGTATGGTCGAAGCATGCAGCCCAAACCATGAATGCGTCTCAACCATGCATTCCTTTACCACGCATGCCTTTACCCCGCAATTTTGTGGTATAGGCTTGAATGGTAAAGCGGTGTGTGTGGCTAAGGTCACCAGTACCCCAAACCCCCACCACCCCTGACTACCCCTACCCCCGTCCTGTTCCTAAAACCCTGCCCCTTTACTAACACTACCCGATCCCTCCACCCTCTTTGTACCCATGCCTCCTGCTGCCCTAAGGTCTAAAACCCTGCCCCTTTACTTAAACTACCCCAACCCCTTCCACTGCCCTGAACCCTACTCCGACCCCCCCCAGCCCTAAAAACTACCCCGACTAACCATCCCCCTCCCACTGCCCTAAAACCTTGCCACTTTACTTGCACTACCCTGACCCCCACAACCCACCTGCATGGTCTCTTAAACTACCCTAACCCATTCCACTGCCATGAAACCTACCCGACCCCCAGCCCTAAAAACTACCCCGACTACCCATTCCCCTCCCACTGCCCTAAAGCCTAAAATCCGGCCCCTTTACTTCCACTGCCCTAACCCCCTGCACTGTCCCTTAAACTACCCCAACCACTTTCGCTGCCCTGAAACCTACTCCGACCCCCCCCCCCGCCCCACTCACCTATCCATGGAGTTTTCCTGCTTCCGTCTAGCCAGCTACACCGTGCACTGCCTTAACCACGCATATGCGTGGTTTAGGCTTATGCATGGTTAAGGCAAGCGTGGTTGCGCTTGCGTAGTCGGAACTCTCCAGGTTAAGACCGCAGTGTTACAACTGTTCCCCTAAAAGGAGTAATCCCTAGCATCTGGATGAACATAACACCTGGCATCAACAAGGCCCAGGCTCGTTATCTCTCTTTTTAGTTGCGTGGACATGGTCCCTATGCCCTGGTATGAGACAAAGCTTCTATCCATCACAGGGTCCCAGACTAGATTGAGGTCCTCTCCGCTGTAATATCCCCTGCAGCTCTTTGCAGTTGTTTCCGGATGACATGGCGAAGGTAGGAGTCTTGTGATGCATTGTGGACATATATTTTAAGTAATGTGAGATGGTGTTGCCCTTTGGTCAAGTGCAGGGTCAGGAACTGGCCCTCCTTATCCCTCACAACCTCTGTGATGGTGGGACCGAAGCAGGAGTTACAGAGTATCCCCACCCCCCAGTGTTTTCGAGTCAGTGTAGGCCCAGTGGCGTATAGGGTATTGTGGGTGTGCCATCCTATGTCTGTCTATGCTGGCCGATGTCGGGGTCCTAGTGGAGGATGTAATCCCAAACTTGGTTACACTTGTTGGAGGAGTTAAGGCTATGGACCTTCAGGGAAAGCAATTTAAAACCCTCTGCTATGAAAGGGAGGTTGGGTGGTAGCAGTCAACCCACGTATGGCTATGAATGGCCCCTGAAGTGGACTCACCCCACCCGAGTAGTGCTCCAGGTTGTAAAATATACAGTGTACCCACCCACAATCATCACAGTTTACACAGTAGCACTGATACTTGTAGAGGAAGAACATCATAACAAACCAAATAACAATTGCAGACCAAAAGGGCCCAAATTGTGCATCCACTTCCTGCTGAGACTGGGACCGAGGTGCCTGCATCTTGCCAACAGAGTCACCCTCATGGGGTGCGTGATGCATAGGGGTGCCACCAATGAAGAGGTAGTTTCAGGGCAGAAGTCCATCAAGGAACCTCCCCGTCCCCCCATTCACCACCGCCATCCCAAGTTCCTGATATCGACCAGATGTCTGTTTAGTTCTCGAGGGTGAACCCAGCCATTGCAAGGACGATCTCGTTAACCAGATCCAGTAGTGGAAAGGGTGCGGGTGACGCATCCTTGTCCATGCTCCGGAGGTGCTGGATAATATCCCGCTTAGCCTCCAGGGCAAGTGGTTCTGCTGGACATTTGTCGGGGCGGCGGGAGCCCATCGTGGACCAGATTGGTTTCAAAGTGTCCCTGGGTGCATGCCGGGCTGGAGAAGAAGGCCCGTCTCTGTCAGGAGAAGCCATTCTCAGTAGCCGCCTCACCTCTGCCAGAGAGTGTATAGATCGCTCCATGCCTTACCATGTGAACAGCAGAGTGAAGGGGTTGCCCTACTGATTTTTAATGCCCATGCTGCGCAGTTTGACTGTGATCGGTTTGAAGTCCTGTATGCTTCGCAAAGTCGTTGGTGAGAGGTCCTGAAATAATTGGATAGTGTGACCCCTAAAGACCAGACCAGCTTTCTTCCTGCCGGCATGTGGGATTGTCTCCTTCTCTGTGAAGAATGAGACACTTGCAACGATGTCTGGCTGCATGTCTGGTCATTTCAGAGCAGAGGCTACCCAGTGTGCTCTATCCAAGACAGGGGTGCATTGGCGTTTCCCCGAACCGCCTGGAGGAGGGCCATCGTGAAAGCCATGATGTTGGTGCCTTCCTGCCCTTTCGGCACCCCCTGAATACGGATAATGTTCCATCAACATTTTCCAGGTCTTCTTACTTGGCCTGGAGGCCCTTGTGTTGCTCATTCAGGGCTGTGATGCTCCTGGTCCCCTGACCGGGCATCAACCGTGCGCTCTAAATCATCCACTAACTCCCCTATGTCTGATATTTCCTTCTTGATGTCTCTAATGCATGCCTTAAAGTCTGCTCTGAGCGATCGAATCTTTGACTTAATTTCTTGTAGGAAGTGATTCATATAGTCCTGTGTTTTGGGACCCATGGGACCCATGGTAGGGGTCTCTCCAGGCTTATATTTGGTTACAGGGGGCTTGTCCAATTCTGCAGGCACTGCTTTACCCCCGAAGGAAGTTACCAGGAGTCTTCTTAGCGGACTTGTTGGTGTATGGCATCTCTGCGAGAGGTCATCAGCCACCGGTTCGGGGAAACGCCCAAGAAAGCTCCTGCAATGGCGTGTCCCCTGTGTCTGGTCACGATTGTGCCCCCTATTATAGAGTCACTGGAGAGGCTGCACCACAGATGGGGCCCGGCAATCTAGGGGGAGAGCGAGTGCCTCTGGGCCGGAGCCAACAAAGGTAAGCAAGAGTAGTCGTCCTGATCACTAAGCGTGTGGAGTTAGACACACTCCCCAGCGGCACATATACGTGCTCCCCCACATGTAGTGTTGTGCTCCAGCCAGGAGCACGATACGAGGACTGTGCAGGGAGCCCTGTGAAGGGGATGAGGCCTTCTTGTGTGTGAAGCGCAGGTAGTTGTTCAAGCCGCACACATGGAGAACCCAGCGCCCACTGCTACAATCCTCCAGTCTAATGCGGTGGGGGGATGCAGAGAGAGACCTCAAGAGCTCCAATAGGTCACATTGCAGGGGCACCCGCTCATTCCATCGCGCAGTCTCAGCGCGCCACCACACCTTTGGTGATCATGTGGGTGAGACGCAGCCCCTCGTGCTCCAGACCAGGGCACTAGGTCCAGTTCCCCAGCCAGATCCGCTGGACTCTCAACAGGTAGACGCCCTCAGGCAGCGCATCACACAGGGGGGCCACAACTAAGTCAGGAAAAAAACTCACAGCTCCCGGACACAGCCAGGCTATAGGGGCCGGTGATGCAAGGTGCGTCTGCACTGCGGGTTGCCTGTGGCAGTATCGCAGGCTCTTGTGCCCAGTCCGCACCCTCTTGTGCGGGCCCAGGAGGCAGATGCAGGGCAAACCCCCTGGCCGATTGCCAGTACTCTATCTAGCACTGCCCCCGCTGTTCCGCTGCAGCAACAGGCCTCTCCACGCAGCAGCTTCATAAGGGCAGAACCGCTCCCTGGCAGTGCCATGTCCACCTCCACTCACCCGCTTCAGCTCAACAGGCAGCCCGCAGAGTAATCGCTGGGGTAGTCAGCCCACTCCAGTCATTGCTGCAGAAGCACCCGCCACTCTGGCTCATGCACCCCCTCACAGGATGCCTTCGCTGGGTCTGCACTTCGGGCCAGGGCTTTATGACATTGCAGGAACGCCAACAGTGCTGTGTTAAACCCCCAGCTCTCAAGTTGGCAGCATCGGCTAGGCTAGTCCGCGACTAAGGGCCTGCACTTTCTGGTCGGGCTGGTTAGCTATAACTCTTCAAACCGCTTTTATCATGTAGGGAGAGTAGTACCAATTACTCCCCCTTACTGTTCAGTGATCGGGCCAGCTCCGGTGCGTTGGATGTTGATTGAATTCTCAAAAGGGCCCAGAGAGGCTAAACTCTCGTCCTGCTCAATTGTGAGTCAGGCCATGCCTCCACAACTGTCATTCTTAAGGTGCAAAGGAAGTCCAAACTAATAGTATCAGGAAGGAGGTTCTATATGTACAATTCCATTAAATATACACAGGCAAAATTGACTAAAGAACAGTAAAATCACAAAAAAATAAATGTATTCACCTGACCTTAGATCAGAGGTCTTCAAACTTTTGGATGCCGAGACCCCCCTGTCAACATTTTCAGGTGTGAGGACCCCCTCCTGACAAAAATGTCTAAACCTGTAGGCAGGGCTACTGGAATTATGAGGCAGATGAGGACCAAATTACGCGACAGGTTTGACTAAATTGTGTGGGAAGAAAATGTAAATAATATGTTATTCCGCGTATTTTGGGATAGCATTGCTTCATTATTTTGAATTTTTTTACACACAGTAACACTGAGAAAAGATTTCACCACATCAGTACCAGTTTATAACCAAAACACAGCAATTAACATCAGAAAGATGTCTAGTCAACATTTGTGAAGGGCCTTCCACTCCGCAGGAGTACGTGCTGCCACATTAGAAGCTCACCTGGCCCTGGCCATGAGCAGCAGGGGTCCCTTAAAATCCTGGCGGTCTTGTGCAGAGTTAAGCAGTTTACCCATGCTGGTTTCCTCTCACCCCCTCCCTTCCATCCCTCTCTTCTCTCGTCTCCCAACCCTGGATCCCTCTCTCACTTTGCAGGCCATTTTCTTTCACCCCTTTTTACAACTTATGAACTCTCCCCATGCAACCTCTCACTTTACATTTAATCACCCCTTGCCATTCTGTATTTTCACTGTCCTCATCTCTAACAGACTCCCGCATTTTTCTCAGCGCCTCTCTGGCCCCATCACCTCTCATGCCCGTCAGCACTTCTCATTCACCTCAAGTCTCTCCATTCAAATTTGTGTCTATTTGTATCTTACAACTCTCTAGTCCCCCATTCATCTTTCACATCTCCCCTTTGTTCTTCCACACCTTTTTGAACCAACGTCCCTCTCCCCTGTTACCTCAGCACCAGTGCCTAATTTGAGCAGGTGGTTTCCGGTGCTCCGCACTGGCACCTAACTTTGCGCACTGGCACTATGACAGACTTCCACATGGTGGCTCTGTCTGTGTAATTTAGAGATGAGCAGAACAGCTGTTTATTAATTCAATACACATTAAAAACGATAAAATCCTGACACCCATGCCATTCTTATAGCTTTGGGGGCTTGAAATTGTCTGAATAGTCACACTTGTACAAGTTGCATAGGTATTGTCATTGGCCGCGCAGGCCAGGCAATGGGTGGGTGGTTAAAGTTACAGTGACCTACTGGTGAGGGCCTTGGCACATGTTTTATTACAAATTAATCACTGCTCAGCACCCACCCCAGTACTCCCTCTCTTCCCCTATCACTGCTGTCCCTCATCCATGTCGCATCAAATTATCTTTTTAGGTCACAGATCATCTCTCAGCTATCTTCTCTCACGGTTTAACAGTAGCCCTCACCTTTTGCTCACACTCACTTCTTGCGTGTCCGCACTTCCCTTCGGCACTTCACATTTTTCCTCATACCTGACCTCTTCAATCGAATTCTCTCACTCCTTTGGCGTCCTCTCTCATCCTCTCATCTCTCCTCACGGAGCATACGGGTCGGACCGGTATGCTCCTCTCGGCCTGTGCCACTCTGCTTATTGTTCCCTAATTTAGGAAGGCATGAATTGTCTGTCTCACTGTTTTGGTGCAGGCCGCGTAGTTACGGAACTTGCATCCTCCTTTGCTTCGCTCCACCAAGAATCTACATCTAAATCTGCATATTCATCAAACTCCAGCTCTGGTCCAGGCAGCACAACAAGTTTTGGTCCCAGAGCAGGAGTGGGCAAAAAGCCTGGATTCTTGGCTCTGCCTATGCCGCAGGTTAAACGGTTCCCTAAGCCTACATACTCAGTGCTTTAAAATTTGTACAACTTCAGCACATCCACAGGACCAAATTCTCACGAGTTGGGGTGCCGAGATGCAATGGGACTTGTATATAATGTTTTTATAAGATACATTATTCTTATAATAGAAATTGGCCAAAGTGGAAAACACTTTGTGTACAGAAAAAAACCTTTGAAGATATATGAAGCCCTGAGAATTAGATGAAAGGTGGGATATTGGTGCTTTACAAATACGCAGATAAATTGTTTCATTAAGGGACAACTTGCTTATGTGCTGTTTTCAGACAAGCATTATCAATAAACACCATGTAAAATAAGTGTTACTGCACACGATCCCTGCTAAAATGGCCCTCTCTTTAATGACCTCAGATAAAGGAAAGTTTGTGCAATCCCTCCGTGATTTGCTCATGAAACTTGAAGTCTGTATTCACTTATTTGTACAGCGCTATTCCACCCTTCTGTCACTTCTGAGCGCTAGGGCGTTAAACGATTTTTTGTTCTTGGCTAATTTCATTTGTTGTTGAACTGTGACATTCTTAACTTCCTGGAGTATTATTCACAGCTGAGTTTCCTAGAACTGTTTAAATGTAAGGAATAGGCAGAGTGGGGGTCCAGGGGGTACTGGAACCAGAAAAAAAACTAAGCCTTGGTAAGCAGTTTACAAAGGCATGAAAATATGCAAATGGTCTTTAACGACCTGTCAAAAACTCGGGTGTGTCAGAGATAAGACTCCAGACACTGCCCAGCCGAACCCACAGCTGCAGCAGCCTGGGCTGAGACACACGACGGGAGGAGGGGTGCTGAAGCCCTTGTAGTTCCATGGGCCTGGGCAGAAGTGTGACTGGGAATGCGCGACCCCCTTTGTATCACTCCACGCCCCCCCAGGGGGTCGCGCCCCACAGTTTGAAGACCCCTGCCTTAGATGCATGCATCCAAGTTAAAGTCTCCTGGCTCCGAGAGGGTGCTGCTCTAGACAGATGATACATTGAAACGTGACTTTTTGCAACTGTGGCAATGGTAGATAGGCAATCTAGTGTTCAGAGTCCTGGAATTCTGCATGATATTTCCAAACAATGAAATATCTCTGTGTCTGCAAGATCCCGGAACACATTTCTAGATATAAACACTGAAAAATTATGAAACCTTGCTTATCAGGAAACAAGGCTGCGGGCACAATCTTTCTGCATTTATTTATATTTTGTTTGTCCCAGTCAGTCAAATAAGCTGGTAAGGTACTTTGGACTATTTTAATGAGACAGGACATGGATAGGCAAAAAAGGGGTTCACCTCAGTGTGGGCGCTACTGGGAGAGACTGACACACCTATTTCTTCTCCTCCTACTAGGACCTTTTTGTTTCAAGAGGTGCTCTCCCATTCCTTCTCCTTGGCTCCTAAAAGATCCAGGTCATATCTCTTCCACCTTCCTGTTCAACCTCTGTTTGCAAGTGGGGCTACCAATTTTGTACGAAAACAACTTCAATGTGTTTACCAACACATGTTCTTAGGGGCTCAACGTTTTTCAGAGCATTCTGGTTCGATGTCAGAGTCTTCCAAACTGTTTACTTCTAGATCCTTGCCTTTGAGGCCACATTCCACTTTGTCGAGCTGCAAAACGTGGTGCAGACTCAGACTGCCTTGGCATCTCCAGAGCCACAAGAACCTCCGGCAGAGAGAATAGCACCCTTCCTAGCATGGGGGATGACCCACACAGGCGCACAACACCCATTGGACTCAAAGGGCTTCAGCGTCCCCCGTCGTGTGTGGCAGCCCAGGATGAGACAGCTTCCCGGGCATACACACAGCCGCACCTGAGTACTTCACAGGTCATTAAAAGACCATTTGCATGTTAATGAGGCCTCGCTGTATTTTCACCCCTTCTAAGAGCCCCTGCAGCTCCACTCTGCCTATTGCTTAAAGATTCACCCCCACCCCGAAATTTTTCTTAGCCCCCCCCGAAATTTGGCTCTAGTTGCGCCTCTGGACCCACAAGTACCCCATCTATCACATGCGACTCGGTGCACCCCAGAAGCATCACAGTCCACATCAGAGAAGCTTCTCACTCAGTTCAAAAAGTAGGCTCCATTGCGTTGGGTAGCTCCTATGGGTGAAAAACCAACATTCTGAGGAAGTAAAGCAATAAGAGACCAGGGTCACACCAGTGCATGGACCATCACTTAAGATCAAAAGATGAGGAATGATCCAGGAAAGTTCTCCCTGGGAAAGAGCACCCACTGGATATTTTTCCAAGAACTTAAAAGTCTAGAAAATAACAAACAAAAAGACGTCAGAAATAAATTCCTCTGCTCTGAATTGTTAGACGTGTTCTTAATGACTGTGTATATGGTTTTGGACTCTGATTGGAGTGATTGTTCTCCCTAGTCATCAGGTTTTTTTCTACCCGTCTCCTCTGCTTATGACTTCAAAAGATTTTTCTAACAGGAGTAGGGTGTAGTGTCCTGCGAGACACGTTCTAGTGTTTCAACAGGAAGCTGTAACCCCAGCCACTCCCTCGAGGGCTGGACACACTGCACCCCACACCCATCCATCACGGGTGTCACGAGTGACGTGGCCCCGTCAATAAAAGGGCCCGAGTGCACGTGCTCGCGGCCAGTTACTACACCATATCTCCATGTGTCCGTGTCGCTGATTCCTCATCATGTGGGCCTGAGGCCCGACACCACATTGGCGACGAGGCGGGCAGTTGACCCCGCGTGCCCGTGGCCTGGCGCCTCATCGTCCCTCGCAGGGAGAATACAAAGAAACGTGCAAGGGAGACGGCACCCCCACTGCGAGGTACCCTGCCACCGGCACCTGCCGCGGTGATCTGGCGCGACGCTGCTCCACGCAACCCATGGAGCGACAATGAGGTCCGCCCGTGCCGCGATCCCACTGAGGCCAGGAGGTGAGGAGAATGAACGGATGATCCTGGCGTACGCGTGAACCCCGCAACTTCGCCCTCCTTCCCTCGCCCATACATCCGGTGGCCACCTGGCAGTGACGGACTGCCCCAGCAGGTCGAACGTGCCAAGAGGAAGCACGGACAGAGACCAGGAGGCCGAGAGTCCGGCGAGATCACCCACCATTGTGGAATCCAGGTAGCAAGCCAGGGCGCGACGTCGTTCCAACAGGCAAGCCCCATGCGAGCACTGTGAACAGCCTGTGGCGGTTAGAGAGATTGCGATCCCGTCACAGCGCAGCACCTGCCATGCCCGCGGCCCTACTCGCACCCACCTGCCAAAGTCTTTGACATCCAGCGCGTCAGCAGCCTCCACAGTTCGGGGCTCGGGCGGTGCCGGAGTGCTGCCTGTCGTCCTGCCGTCATCGGGAGCGGAGGCACCCGCCTGCAGTTGCCGTGAGCTGATGGCCTGACCCAAGCAGGAGAGGGGCCGTAGCGCCTGCTACACGCGAGGAGACAGGGGTGCCCCCTGGCCAGCACAAGCGGCCCTGCATCGCTGGGCATGGAGCACTGCGCCGTCCGGTATCCGCACACCGAAGCCAGAGCGGCAAAACCACGCCACAGCCAGACGAGGCCCGGATCCTCCAACGCGGTGCTGCCACCTGGTGGGCAGGAAGGCCAACACGCACTCCCCTACAGAAATGCCTAACAAGCCGAGACAGGAGCTCCCGGCCTAGGTTAAAAAAAAAAATACAGCCATGTGCAGGAGGGCATCATCCCCACAACCGGCAGCCTCGGTACTTGCTACACAGTGAAGGGGACTCGGTCCACACACGCACACAGGGCAAGCCCAGAGAGAAAAACAAAACAGTACCCTGTACCGCAACAGCCAACAGAACCCCTCAAGAGCCTCCAGGCTGGGAGTGAGACGGTCCACGAGGGGAGGGCCACAGCGCTGCCTAGGAAACCCAGAGATACCGCATGAGCAGCGGAGGACCTACAGTACAGGCGGTGGCAGCGCCATCTAAGGTCTGCTCAGGAGCATCTCTGAACTCCATGCCAAGGTGCTGCTACCAACCGTGAGGAGAAGAGGAACTCCAGATCCACACCCAGCAAGGGGCGAAAAGGCCCTAGGCTAACCCCAGCACAGGAAAGTGCCAAAGACCGCAGCGCCACCAGGTGGTCCCCCAGGCGCACCGCGCAGAAGGACAGACGCGCTACCAGGCCTGAGCGAATAGCCAGCTGCACTCCACGACTGCCAGCGCCTTAGAGCGGAGGGGAGGCCCGACACTCCACCACCCTGCCAGAAGTAGCAGGATCACCGGGAGAGGTTCGCAAAGGGACCCTAGCAAGAGGATCCACACGGGCGCATCCAGAGTGCGATCCAACACTCTGATTGCCCACCGCGACCAAAGGCTGCAGACCGGCGATAAGCATAGTTGCACAGCACCCTACAAACCAGCAGTGCACGACCAGCAACACCAGCCAACGGGTCCAAGAGGGCACACCGCCACCATGGGGAAGACGGCCTGCTCACGCCCAGTGGCTGAGACGGACTGTACCAGGCACAGCAAGACGTGCCCTCGGAGAAGAATGCTCGAAGAGTGGCCCTCTGCACCCTGCAAGTGAGGACAGCCAAGATGCCCGTAAAGACAGCAAAGCCCTAGGCCTCTGCCGCACTCAAGAGCCCCAAGGTGCCCCAAGCTGCACCAGCACAAACCAGCATCACCTATGCAAGAGCACAGCCTGCCACCTCTGCAAAGTATAGTGAGAAGCTGACAAACCCCGCCAAGAGCTGCAAGTAGCTTGGAGCTACACACAGACAGCCACCAACAAGAGTGGGCAGCCAAAACGGCAACGTCTCACAGGAGCTGCCCCCAGAAAGCTCGGAGCTCTTCCAGCCTAAGCAAGCACTGACCAAACTCAAGCAGCAACACCAAATACAACCCCCACTAGCAAGAGTGGAGGACCAACCGAACAGCAAGCACAAGTAAGACGGGTACAGAACACGCGCCGCATGTGGCTGCCCAACGACACCACCAGTGAAGAGGTCGCATCACCCGCCCCTCCTGGGGAACAGGCACAACCGCCAACCACACCACAGGCACACCAGTGCCAGAAGGGAGCGCCCAAGGCGAAGACGGAGCGCACGTGTTCTGAAGCGCGCAGAAGACCACACCAGTGAATCCGACAACACGGGCAGGCGCCCGGGAGATAGAAGCATCTCCGCAACGAAACACAGCTGAGCGCAGCACAGAGAGCGACCATGTCCCCACTGCACCAGCGAAGCCCCGCAGAGGGCAGAAAAGCAACACAGGGTCCTCCTCAACACTGCCTCAAGATGGAGTCGGCGGTGACCCACAACAGGCAAAAGAGGAGTCGCACCCGCAGCGGCCCGAAAGCGTCACAGTGTCCGTGACACAGTGTCCTCCTCAACACAGCCTCAAGATGGAGTCGGCGGTGACCCACGACAGGCAAGGAAGGAGTCGCACACTCCACGTGGCGGCCGCCACAGCAACAGGCGCTCCAACGCCAGCGACACGCGACTGGACGTCACGTCGCCCAGCAAGCAAGGAGCGCGCCGGAGCGAAGGCAGAAGCCGGCGCCATGACAGCGCCGCCTCGAGGTCCAAGCACAACGCCCTCGAAGAAAGAAGAGTGACAGCCCTGTCACCCTGAAAAACCGGAAGACACAGGTAGACTGAATAGACCGGAAAAAGGAGAAGACCGGGGACTCACAGCAAGCCAAGAGCTCACCCTGACACACCTGACAGCCACCAAGGCGGACCACCGTCCCTGGGCACTGCCTCACAGGAGAACCGAACGTAAGCCGCAGCAGTTGCAAACCGCGTCTCTCCACAACACGTCTTCAGGTGAACGGCCACTCCCCAAGCGTCGGCTGTCCAAGTCAAGGGGCATCCCTGCTCCTGTCCGCAGATGCCATGGGTGAAGATCTGCCCTGAGTGTCCGTCCTCACACCGCCTCAAGATGGAGTCGGCAGCGGCCCCCAAGCCAGGCAAGAGAGGATCAACACACTCTACGTGTTAAGCCGCCATGGACACTCAACATCAGCAAGGCGGAAGCACGTGGCTGCCCAGGTCCATCCTAACATCCGAACTCTCCCAGCAAATCACCAACACCTGTCATTCCGAATCACCACATGGCTGGCAACCGTCACCCACGCCAGCCATCGGCACATGCGTCAAGCACCACTCCCTGAGTACCGATGGACTGGAGTCCTTAACCGTTGCCACACCAGCCGACTAAAGGGAACCCAAAACCTCCTGTGAACCTGGCCTACACCGGAACCGCGGCAGCGAGTGCAAGTCTTGGCCAAGACTCATCCACCCGTGAGGGTTGTGCGTGCGACCAAGCAACGGCTCCTCGGCGGTCCTGCAGCTGCCCCAGACGGCCCACAAGCAGCGGCTCCAGCGCAGCCTTCCTATAGTCCCGCAGCAACCCCGACGACGGGCCTCCCCAGGCGGGAGAGCGAGAAGAGACATTGCCCCACCGACAGGGTACCGATCACAGCCAAGCGTTCCACAGAGACAGTCGGTCCAGCAACACCTCCGTGAACTCTCACATTAGACCCCGTCCATGGTCATGACGCAGCCCACCAAAAGAACTAATAGATCTCACCACAGACCATCACCGACGTCAGCCAAGAGGAAGCCATGCAAGACCCGTCATTGTCAGCGAACGGACGGTAGGCAGCGGACGTCTCCAAGCCAGCGGTCGTGCCCTGAGTCCCTCAGGTTAAACTACGAGTGCCCGCGGAGAAGGTTCTGCTGCAAGCCAAGGCCACCAGCCAACGTCTGATGTCGTCCTGCCACCTGACTCGAGAAGCTGATGGACCCTGTGGTATTTCATCAACTGTGTTTTTCCCCGCAGGTTGGACTTGACTTTTTTGTTTTGTCCTTCAATAAAGTTGGGGAGGAATGTAGTGTCCTGCGAGACACGTTCTAGTGTTTCAACAGGAAGCTGTAACCCCAGCCACTCCCTCGAGGGCTGGACACACTGCACCCCACACCCATCCATCACGGGTGTCACGAGTGACGTGGCCCCGTCAATAAAAGGGCCCGAGTGCACGTGCTCGCGGCCAGTTACTACACCATATCTCCATGTGTCCGTGTCGCTGATTCCTCATCATGTGGGCCTGAGGCCCGACACCACATAGGGGTGGGATGGAGTAGAAAATGTAATATCAAAATCAAAACTCTGGCTATTCAGACATGGTATTTTGTGACTCTTGTCAAAATAATATCCATGGCCTATTGTACTTTTTTTCTGGGCATCCTGCACTCCTGGTGGCAGCCCTGACAAGTTTCCCATGTGCTGCTCCGGGCCAGGTTTTTTCTTTGAATTCTGGGACTTGTAGTCTTGTGTATTGCATTTTAAAGCAGGGCTACAAGTCCCATAATTAATAGGAAAACCCTGACCTGTAAAAACACATCACACATGGACCTGGGAAACTTGGAAAGTATGTGATACCTTCGTAACAGCCATTTAGGTTCATGAGACGTCACAAAAAGACTTCAGCTTTTGGATTCTGATTCGAAATTCTTAAGGCAAAATCCTACAGCAGATACTTCAAGAGTGCCAGCTGCGAGAGTAAAATGTCATTCATGTCTGTCTCTCCACTTCCACACCTCTCTTGCTAAAAAGGAGAGTGTAGACGAGTGGTTGCCTTCGTATTTATTTATGCGTTTTTATATAGCGCGGACTTTACCCGAAGGTGTCAAAGCGCTTCACAATAGGAACAGTAACGTTACATGAGGAGAAAATTACAAGTGTGCATAGTACAAGAGCAAACGTTACGTTATATGAGGAAAAAGTGACAATTGTGCAAGTAACAACAGTAAAGATACAAGATGAGGTAGCAAACGATACGTTACAAGAGGAAAGAGTGACAAGTGTGCATGTTACATAAGCATACTGGATACAAATAGAGGTATAATACTGCCATAAGTGGCAGTCACTCCAAACACAATAACACACTGGGAAGGCACTTCGATAGGCATGGAGTACAGAATTTCCTATAGTGAAAGAACTTCCTTGAGGGAATAGATGTGGCATGAATTCGGTAAATGACTTAAGCATACTGGATACAAGTAGAGATATAATACTGCAATAAGTGGCAGTCATTCAAAACACAAGCACACACTGGGACAAACTTCGTAAAGAAGTTATGCCACTAGTCATCTGTAATCATAAGGTCAAGCAGTCTCTTCACAAAGGTAAAAGAGAGGAATGTGTGAAGGTTACGAATACCGCGTTATGACCATGTCGGACAATGTGATCAGTGCGGCAAAGGATACACCTGACTTTTCCTCGGTGAATGATGTTGAACACTAGTTATTAAATGTCCTTTAGTCAAAGCACAATTTAAGCAACCATTTAATACTTTACGTTATTCGTCGCTGCTTTATACATTTCAAAGAAACGGGTTGACTTTCATTTGCTTCTCTTGTGCAATCCCTTATCTTCCTGCTATAGTCCAGTTTAGTCACGCTGTTGCTGAGATCGGTGTTATCTGTGCTTGACTCGACAGGTCTGGCGCAGTGCTCGGAGCTCTGCTGGCAGCTCAGAGGGGAAGCCGGGAAGAGGCAGGTTCCTGGTGCGAAGATCGCTCTACAGCATAACATAGGCCTCGGCGGAGCTGTGGTTGTAACCCTCTACAAAATGGGCTTTCCTGAAGCATCAAGCGGGTGAGTTTTAATTATTTGTTTTATCCGTCCTTTTCCTTGTACTTGGCTATTTATTTAACTCCAGAGTAGAATGCATTATAAAATCCTGAATAGTACATGGCAAAGTGTGCATAGCTCTGCAGACCGCTTCAGTGAAATGTGAGTAAAGAGGCACCGGATAGTAACCGTGTGTTACAGTATAGCACGTATTTGGTCGTTTGTAAACGAGCGAACGCCGCTCCCCCGGCCTTTGTCCAGCTGTGTAGTACGGATAAGCTCTCACATGCTGCTGTGCCCTCGTCGCCATCTCTCAATATTAAGGTTTCGGTGGCAGATCTGGTCGGTTATAGCCTAGGGATCCGGCGTGTTGTTCTTACACATGAGAATAAAGACATGGTGCTGTAGTTCGAGTAATTTTTTCTCTTATGTCTATTCCTCACTATGTATGATCCGCGATGAATTTTGTTTCCGAGCCAGGATTCAAAATATAAATCAGATTTGCCCTTACCAGTCTACTTACCCTACAGATTGTTGGACATATATATACATATACATACATATATAATAGCAGGTATTACCAGCAGTCTTAATGAGCTGGTAGTACCCAAATAACACGCGCTACCTAACTTGATAGAATTTAGTGTGACACCTTCTGAAGCGTGAAATCCCGAGTCGCACGGGCGGTACTGTGTTCAAAGCAGGAGCCCCATTGGGGAAAAGAAAACTCGTATGTTTTAGTGTTTGTTTCTCCTGTCTTTGTTTTAGTGTTTGTTTCTCCTGTCTTTTGATAGTATTGGGTTTCATAAAAGGAGTTCGGCCTTAGCCACGGGTACAATTAACTCATTATACTCAAGGCCTTGTGTCAGAAGTTAATTTCGTCCGCTCTGTTTTTCAATCCACACGCATCTTTTTCCCCCATTGTGAAAGCAACGCTAAGAGCAAAGATAAAATGCTGATATTAATCGCATCCACGATGGATAATCTTGATATCTCTGTGATAATGCTGTCCATACTGCATTTTTATTCCATACGGTATTGTTCTGAGCGTTCACATTATTGCAATAGGTAGAAAAATGGCTTGCTATGCCATCGAAACGCGTAAAACTATACGTGTCTTTTCCTATGTAAATTAGCGAGTGTTTTTTATGAGTGAGAGATTTCAAGTTTTGTCTTTATCTTTGTGAAAACTTCAAAAATGCCTTATTGATTGAAAGTAGCACGCTATTACAACAGTTAATATTGCATATCTTTTTTTGTGCCGGTCTTATTATTTTTGCTTCGAATTATATGACTTTGTAAAATGCTTGCTCATCCTCAAAAAGATGATCTCAAAATTGAGAATAGACAAAACAAACATTAGCAATGCAATAGGTATCGCATTTACGCTAGTTTGAGCTATTGGCATTGTAAATGACAATGCCTTTTAATCAATCAATCAATCAATCAATCAAGAAATTTGTATTGCGCACTACTCACCCGGAAGGGTCTCAAGGCGCATGAGGGCGGGGGTCTGCTACTGCTCGAACAGCCAGGTCTTGAGCTGTCTCCTGAAGGCGAGGTGATCCGGGGTCAGTCGCAGGTGGACGGGCAGGGAGTTCCATGTCTTAGCCGCCAGGTAGGAGAAGGATCTTCCTCCGGCGGTGGTTCTCTGGATGCGAGGGACGACGGCGAGGGCGAGGGCGAGGTTTGCGGATCGTAGCTGGCGGGTGGGCGTGTAGAAGGTCAGGCGGTCGTTGAGGTATCTTGGGCCGAGGTCGTGGAGGGATTTGTGTGCGTGGGTGAGGAGTCTGAACGTGATCCTCTTGTTGACGGGGAGCCAGTGCAGGTCCCTCAGATGGCTCGAGATGTGGCTGCGTCGGGGGACGTCCAGGATGAGTCGGGCGGAGGCGTTCTGGATACGTTGAAGTCTTTTCTGAAGCTTGGCTGTTGTACCGGCGTAGAGGGTGTTTCCGTAGTCTAGTCTGCTGGTGACGAGGGCCTGGGTGACCCTTTTTTGTTTTGTTTTGTTTTTTAAAATATAAATAAAAGGCATTGTCATTTACAATGCCCTTAGCTTAAACTTGCGTAAGTGCGAGACATATTGCACTGCAAATGTTTAGGTAGCTCTGATTTAACATTTCTTCAGTGACATTGAAGCCCAATAGCGCTTACAGTGTTAATGAAATTATAAGTCATATCAGAACATCAATATTCATACAACATATACTTGAATGTATGAATACCATTTCGAGCCCTCCGTTACAATAACATTTTTGAAACATCCCAATAAACCGACATGTTAACTCCCCCACACTCGTCAATAAAATGGCTCATACAATCAAAGAGAAAAGCAACCTCCGTTCCCGATTAATCATGCGCATTCCGTCCCACTCGTATCATTTGCATCAAGCAACCTTTGTCATTCACCCCATTCTTATAAGTATTTTAGTAATCCCTGGAGTTGTGACTGCTCCTCTGCTGGTCACTACGGCCAACGTTAGTCCGTAGTGGAGTGAATTTTATTTCCTTATAGTCTGTCAGAATTAGCACACCCACAATTATCACTGGGTTTCATGGCGGATATTTAGCAGAGAAAGGTTGTGGCCTGTAGCAGAAACGACAGGTAAGGAACGGTGCGTTGCCAGGGGGGGAGGAAGGCTGTATACCTTTGTAAATTCAATGAAACCAACATGCTCAAGTTATTTTGAGCTGAGCGATCCTTGTGCCTGCTCCATGCCACAAAGAGCCCAAAGCAACTGGGTGAGCTTGTCTGGGACACTTCAACCTGCGCTCTCTCTCAATTGAAGGGAAATCGCTATGTTTAAGCATATAGCCTGTCAAGTCAAGGAAAGCTTTATTCGACTGCTATTATAACAATCATAAAAGCACAAGAATAAAAACAAAATTGCATATTATCACAAAGTTACACGCTTAAAAACAGCGATCCAAGTAATGACACTAAAATATTAATTAATGTTAAAACTGCAGTAATAACCATAAAAATGTCAAAAGTCAATTCTACTATAGTTCATTCATCGTCATGATTTTTTTGTGTGCAGGTACCTTCTTGAAGAACATAGTTAAGCACCAGGCAGTTATTTAATTCTCTAAAATTCTCTAAAAACTGTAGCCTAATCAGTGCTGGGCAGCATTGCCGCAGTCCCTGTAGTTTTAAAATCGGTAAAATCCATGCTTTCCTCGAAACTACGTAAAATTTACAAAATAAAACCAGATGAGTAGTGGACTGAGTAGAATGATTGTCGCATGGACATAAAGGCAATACCTGTGACCAATTATTAATTTTAGGGAAGGTCACAAGTCTGTAGATAATGTCCTGCCTGAACTAAGTTAATAACCGCCTGTCCCAAGTGCAAAAGTAAGGTAAGGTTCCATTTTAAAGGTGGTTACAATTAACTGATGTTGCCTTACACTGGGTTTAACGATCTCTCCTGTCATTCTTGTTGTGGCCAATAACTGAAGACAGGCCTTTCTAGAAATTGCCTGTATGGACCTAGAATCAGTGAAGTATTCTGGGTGATCAATATCATTCATAAAGTGACGCACGTACTATACCCATGGGATCTTTAAAGCCCCTTCTAGTTATAGGCAGTCCTGTAGGATCTCCCTATTTTAGCTTCGGTTGATCCTTTGTCCAGATCCAGTGCCACAGGAGAATTGGTTCTAGCTTAATAAGATCAGAAATGAAAGAAAGACCCAGTTCCTCGTGGCAGGCATAAGATGGTGAACTGGCAGGTAGCGATAAAATATATCTGAAAAACAAGTTTTCCACAGTTTGTATGGCGTAGGTATTAACAAAACCACATACACCTGCCCTGTATATTGCGTTAGCGAAGCATTTAGCCTTGTAAATTTGAATGAGCTACCCCGGCGACTTCCTTCCCAATTTTCTAGAGAAAGATACCAGGGAGGCTGTTGTCTTAACAAGTGCCAGTTTTTTTGCAAGAATTGCTTGAGCCCACGAATCGCCTTGATTGGAGAAAATGCTGAGGTAAGAAAAACTCTTAGTCTGTTCTAATTTTTGCCTGTCCACAAACATACTTTTCATTCTCTGGGGTCCACGTCCACAGCTCATTGTACAGGTCTTAGAATTATTAATCTTAAGACCAAGATCCTCCATAAATGCATTAAAACTATCTAAAACCCTCTGGAGGCCTAATTGAGTTCTTGACATTAATACTGCGTCATCTGCGTAGAGGAGAGCAGGTATAGGGCGTCCATTCACAGAGGGAAAGTCTTGATTATTGCTAAGGAGTGCTGGGGACAATCCGTTAATATATAAATTACAAAGGAAGGGGGCTAGCACACAAACTTGCCTGACCCCCCCTTTTGACGGGAAAGGCAGATGTGAGCTCGCCACCCAGACTATAGCGCACTCTCGCCATTGCATCACCATACAAGTGCCTTAAAAAGAGGATAATATGAGGATCAACCCCAAGAACCCCGAGAGCCTCCCACAGTCTATCGTGTTTTACAGAATCGAATGCCGCTGTAAGATCAACGAAAACCAGGTAAAAACTGCCAATTTTTGACTCTTATATATTTACCTATCAGTAAGGTCAAATTTAGGCTCTGCTCAATCGTCCCTAAGCCTTCTTTAAAACCGTATTGTATATCTGATAGGACCGAGTTCTCTTCTGCCCAGGTTTGCAGGCGTTCTATAATAACACGTCCCGCTACCTTGATCATTGAATCTATTAAGGAAATAGGCCTGTAACACCCGGGATCATCTCTGTCCCTTTTTTTAACAAGCATTGGCATAGCCAATAGGTCTCGCCTTTGGGACCTTATAAGTGTTTAGCCATGCAACAGTTGCATAACTAAATACTTATAAGGTCCCAAAAGCGAGAGCTATTGGCTATGCCCAGCGGCCATTGCGATCAAACATCAAAGCGGCGTGCGGCCACGAAAGTGAAAGTAATCGCGGTCAAGCGCGCGCGCCCGCGCACATGCACTGTAGCTCTAGGCTGGCCTGGTAGCAATTTTTGGAGCCCTTTCAAAAAGTCTCGCCAGACTAGCGCATGCGCTGGGTCAGGTGAGACCTAAAAATTGGGACAATGATGGATTCCGCCCAAGTCTTTGGCATAGGAGACATGCACCTAGCATTAATAACTTGTGTTAAGATGGGCCCCCAGAGGACGATATTTGACTTAAACAAGTCCACGGGTACTCCGTCAGGGCCAGACGTCTTACCACCCTGGCTCGCTAACAGGGCTCTTTCCACTTCCCCCAAGGTGAACCGTAAGTCTTTATAATCAATGGTATCCGCTGGCATATCGCTAACTGGAAGGCAAGAATTTGTTTGCCCATTATATACCTTTGAGAAGTGTTTGGTCCATGACTTCTCGGGTATAGCGATTTCTATTGTGGGACGCCTGTGGATTGTAAAAACAGGGTTTTCACCGCTCTCCAAAAGGCAGCACTATCTTTCATTTGTGCTGCACTGTGGAGGGATTCCCACGCTTCCCTTCTCTGTGCACATCTCCTTTCCTTGAGAGCCAGTCTATAATCTAATCTTGCTCGTCTGACCTTAATGAGGTTTCTCGGTTGTCTGCCTAGCTCGTGCTTTAAATTGGTAAGTGCTTGTGTACATTTTGTGGTAAACCACCCCTGTTTTTTAGCCTTGTTGCAGGATAGTACAAATAATAGCTCCCTGACCCCAGCTGCTATTTGCTGGATAGACAATAAAAATTCATCCTGTGTGGCTGTTTCGCTCAAACAATTATCAAAGGCCGTTTTACATTTTGTTACTAGCTGCTTAAGGATAGCATCAAGATCAACCTTTGTCCAACGCAGGGTGTACCCATTGATTCTATTGAGTATTACCTTGCCCGTCAACTGTATGGCATTATCGGGCCTAGCTTGCTTATGTAAGGGCAAGTTGATCTCTAGACATAAGGGGAAATGGTCACTGATGGGATTGTCGCCCACCGTAAAAGAGAGCAACCTAGATGTATGATTGAGTGAAACCAATATATAGTCTATTGTTGAGGATAAGCCTCTTCCATTGAATGTATAAAGCATCGGAAAAGGTCTAGCCATTAGCTCGTTCACGAAGCCAAGCTCAATACTCACAATCAGTTCATCATATATCCCCCCGTCAGTGTATGACAAAATGGGTACCACATATACCATCATCCTCATTATTGCCACAAATCCTACTATCCTTGTGTGTACATAAAGCACAATTAAAATCACCCACGAAGATTATCATTGTCTCTTTAGTGCTGGCATTAATCAGTAGGTTGAGGTCACTGTCAAGATTTCGTATAACATTGCCAAAGTTATCAGGGGAGATGTTATTATAAAAATTAACCATGATAGTACAATACGTCGAATTATGATGTAATTTTATTAATTGATAGTAAGTGTTCCCCAGTTTTGACTCTATTTTATCCAGTGTGAGCTTATTTGAGATATACATACAGAACCTCCCCATCTCTCTACCCCCTCGTTCCTACACTGCGGGCATGTGTAGTGTTTTATATCCGTTTAGATGAATTGGTTCTCTAACCCATGTTTCCTGAAAACATAATATATCATGAGCAGAGGTGAAATCACTCCATGTTTGGTTATCTATCTTACTACGGAGCCCTGCAATGTGCCAAGAAATAACCTTGCATGGCAAACGAGCACCGCTCAGCATAGTTCTCGGAGAAGACAAGGTCGGGGGGGGGGGGCTATTAATACTTGATTGTGCCTCGGATGGTAAATCACATGATTCCAAGAGAGTAGCTATGGTACTGCTCGTAGCATCTCTCTGTTACCTCCTTTTCATTTAGCGCACAGGGTAACCTAAGAACCGAGGCCTCTTGTTCTATAATGCAGTTGTCTAGAGCTACAACAGCCTCACAGCCCCTGGGTGGGTCCACTTCGATATTTAACCCCCCATTTGGTGGTATCAGTCAGTCATTATCCTCTAACATATTGAGGACAAAGAAATGGTTACTGACTGGAATAGTAAACCTAGGCTGCCTCCAATCCCCCTCTCTAGCTACCCATGGCATAAGCTGTGGGAAACCAATAGGTTTATAGAAAAAACGCAGGGGTAGAATATTAATCCCTGTAGTGCTGACTGGTCGTTTGCCTACCCTGTCTAGAATGGTTTAGACCAGGTCTGGTGACCCAAGTGTTAAAACTATGCAGTCGCCTTCAAGGGACTTTTTAGAGCTTCCTGTCCACCCAATCCGCCGCACCATCTTGAACTCTGTGAAGAGTGGGTTAGATAATCCCGTCCTTGTGCTCAGTACATGCAGTGACTTGTTTCTCCTTTTTTTTTTTTTGAAAGTCCATTGTTTATTTTTATTAAAACTGACACGTCGCAATGACAAAGTATTTATGTTGATGAAATGCAAACTGTGGTCATGTGACCAAGACGTCCTGGAGTTGAAACGTGTTATCATCATTTGCCAAAAAACGAACACTGATCTTCAGTTACCGGATTGGTTGGTTCCTTCTTTCCTTTTTATTTTTTTATTTTTTTATTTTTTATTTTTTTATTTTAAATCAGAGATATCCTACAGATATTATCACATCCTTTACATCCAGTTGACAAAGACAATATTTCTGCAGGTCAGAATACCAAAATGTTCTTTTAAGTTTCCATATATATACATAATTCTTTTTTGTTTTTGTTTTTGCCAAAAATTCAGTGCATATTCCTTCTATGATTAAACATATCTACCCAATCCCTGACCGCACCTTTTATTTAAAACATGTTGTAAGAGGTTCCCATATACTCTCGCCTTTCCTCCTGGCCCTTACCCCTTTACACTTATACAATGCAATTTCCTGGCAGCCGAGATATAATAATCTATAGAGCCATTGGGAATATGTAGGTGGCTTACTATCCTTCCAGGCTGTGGCAATCAATAAGCGTGCTATCACCATTATTAAAAACACAAAATCCCGCTCCCTGAAAATTAAATTTAATCGAGAATCAAAGCCTAAGAGCATCACTGTTGGGGTAATTTTAATCGCTTTATTGAATACCTGAAACCAGAATTTTTCGATACCCTCTTTTAACAGGTTCAGCTTCTCACATGAAAAAAACATGTGAATGCTATCCGCCGGGCCCACCTGACATCTTAAGCATTTATCATTTTGCCTCTTCCCCCACCCAAATAGTTTAGCCGGTGTGTAATAAAGATCATATACTGTTTTATATTGCTGGGCTTTAAGATTGGCTGCCATAAGTACTTTGTTCCCAATCTCTAATACCTATTTCCCGATCGTCAAGCTTACAAGCCCATTTAGATTCTATTTTACCTATATCATCTGGTACTTTTGCTATTAATTCCTGATAAAAACCCTTAATCTTACTGCGTGGGTCTTTCATCATTTTCAATATAGGGACCGGGTCCATATTGATAAGGTCTATAGATAGCCCTCTAATTCGATTTTGAATTTGTAAATATTTAAAACAGGAGTTTTTGTGTATACCAAATTTTTGAACTATTTCCCAAAAAGATTTCCTTTCCCTGTTTGAATACAAGTCTGCTAATATTATAACCCCCGCCCGTTCCAATTTTTTTGCCATTCCATCATACAGTGCTGAGGTAAAAAAATCAAGAGTGCCAGAGTGAAGTATATTTTGTTATACCTGCTGATCTTACAGTTTTTTCTCACCTTTTCCCAAATCTTTAATACCGTCTGGATACTTTTATAGCGAGGATTTTTATGTATTGGGTCTGTTTTCCGTTGCAGCAATCCCATAACATCATTGCCCACAGCCAATTGGTATATAGTAGGTATTTGAGATCGCTCCCCCTCATCCAAAAAGTAAAATGGTGTCCCAAGTTGTTGCAGGGCCGTAGCCCAGTAATACAGCTGTACGCTGGGGGCTCCCCACCCTCCCCGGTCTCTAGGTAACATCAGGTATTTATAGGCTCGGCGTACCTTTCGATACCCCCAGACAAATTTAGAGAACATTGTCTCAATTCTGTGTATTTTAGTAGCAGTAAGCTCCAGTGGTATTGCCCAAATAAGATACAAAATTTTAGAAGAAATCTTCATCTTAATTACTTTTATTCGACCAATGGATTGTGAGATGTAAATTGTTTATACGTCTAAGGTCATTATTTATTATTTGTAATACTGGGTCAATATTGATCGCCCAGAGTTCCTTGATATCTGCTGTGATTTTGACCCCTAAATACATTGCTGTCCTAGCTACGCGAGAATCTTGAAAGACACACTTCGAGGAACAAATAATTTGCGTTTTAGTTTTATTTAAAAGATACCCGGACTTCTCCCCAAATTCGGCTGCCATACTTTCAATTTCTTTAATAGCAGTTCGAGGTTCGGCTGTGATAATCGCAATATCGTCTGCATATGCTAAAATCTTTGTCTCATAGTCATGAATTCTAACTGGTTTGATCAACTGATTATGTAAAATACGGACAATAAAAGGATCTAAATAATATGCAAACAGAATAGGAGAGCAGGGGCAGCCTTGACGGGTACCCCTAGCTATCTCTATCCTCCTAGACGTATGCCCCATAATTTTAATCTGGGCATGTGGTTTGAAATACATTGCCTGCAGAGCCTTTAGAATTCCTGGACGGAATCCTCTATCTACCAGACTCCTCCATAAATAGCGCCTGGCCACTCGATCAAAGGCCTTCTCCTCATCCAGGAGGACCACAGCCATTTCCACCTCGTCCACCTCTGCGATATCTAGAATTGAGATAACCCGCCTTGTATGGTCTGTGGTCCCCCTGCCTGGAACAAAGCCATGATGCCGTGGTGATATAAGAGCAACAATGGTCTTTTGTAGTCGAGTGGCCATTATTTTTTAATACATTTTTGCATCCACATTCATAAGGGATAATGGTCGATAAGACGATGGTACTTCTGGAGATTTTTTTTTTTTTAAGAAAGACAACCACGTCCGTATCCTGCCACGATACAGGGGGGATCCCTCAATATTGAATGCTAACAAATAAATCTTGCATAAAAGGAAGTATTTGTGGCAGTAATAATCTATAGATCTCTAACGGAATTTTATCAGGACCTGTAGCTTTTTCCAAAGAAAGGGATGCCAGTGCCTCCTGCACTTCCTCTGTAGTTATCTCCCTTTCTAGTTCTATGGCAGTCTCGGGATCTAATCTTGATGGGAGAGGGTATTCATCTGCCCTTTCGTCATATTCATGACTTTCCTCTGAGCAATAGAGCTTAGTATAAAATTCCTCAAATACCCCAATAATTTCTTGTGGTCCAGACACTAACTGGTTATTTCTGTCACTCATTTTGACTATATTATTTTGAGTGGCTTTCTGCCTTGTCCTAAATGCTAAGAGTCGCCCCGTAGCCTCCCCATATTCATAAAGCTCCCCACGATAAGCTTGAAACATCTGGGCGACTTTATTCTGAAAATATGCATTTATTTCTGATTTAGCTATAGCTAATTTTGTCATTTGTTCAGCAATTAAGCACTCCGAATCCTCCTTATTTATTATCTGGATATGTTCTAGCTCTAATTTAGATAAGTTATTAATTAATTGATCGATTTGCATTTTACGCTGTTTCTGGGTACGCGCTACATAACCGATTACCTGGCCTCTCGGGGCAGCTTTAAAAGTATCCCAGACTATCTCACGGGGTGCGCTGTACCTGTTGCTATCAAAAAAATTCCTGTGCCCACTGTTTAATATAAATACAGAATTCTTCCTCTAAGAGCAGTTTCTTGTCAAAAGTCCATAGAGCCCTTTGTCTACCTTTCGTGACCTCCCTTAGCTCTAATATCAAGGGGTTGTGATCAGAATATAATTGGGGCAGTTTGATGATGTCTGAACTCCCTATCAATAAATGGGAGACAAGAAAATAATCCAACCTTACGAATTTCCTGTGCGGATGGGAGAAATAAGTAAAGCCAGGGTCGTCTTGATGTTTTTCGACCCAGACATCACAAAGACCATGAGAATCCTTGAATGCTCTAATTGCCCTATATAACTTTGGTTTCCTACCTACATACTTTTGTTTCTGGACACCACTCACATCCTGATGTATATTAAAATCACCACATACTATCAGCCGTTGAGACCAATTAGATAATTCCATTTCTAATGCTCTCCAAATACCATCATGATCTAGGTTAGAGCCATAGATATTCACAACTGTTAGACCGCTGGGCAACTCTACTATCGCCCAGCGTCCCCACTTGTCCGCGGCTGATCATACTACCGGTCCATCCCGTTGTCTAAGATAAATCACTACCCCTCTGATCGTTGTATCCTGAAAAGAACATGCCACTAAACAATAACCCCTAATCTCTAAGAGGCTCCTATTTCGCCATGGAATATGCGTTTCTTGTACGCATATTAGATCTGGATTCAATGTTCTAAGTATCTCAAAAACCTTTTCCCGTTTTTTTCTGTCATTTAAACCACCCACATTAGACGAATAGATCCTGAATTTATCCATAATTTATACTGCAAGTTCCCTTATCTGACCATTGCTGCTTTTGCACCCCGGTTTTGTGGTTTCCAATAAAAAAAAAAGTTATCTCTGATTTCTGTTTTTTGTTTTGCTTATCTTTACCCTCATCCCTCCCCCCTTCTTGCCACCCCCCTTTCCTTGTCCCCATCTACCCCTAATTCTAGATCCACCTTCACCCAACCCTGTGCCTCCCCTAACCCCACCTAATCGCACCCCCCTCCCCCACCCATTTCCCTCTACATAGGCAAAAGGGCTTATGGCCCTTACGATGGAGAGAGACTTGCACCTAGGTGTCTCCCCTTCTTCTATCTTCAATGGGTATTAACCCCCAGAGTGAGTGTCCATACATTATTGCTGTTGCATAATTACACATAATATAGTCTCAAGCCAGTATCGACTCACAATACAACCATCCGGAGTCCAACAGTTTGACCGCTCCATTTTAAAATATTTTTTTTTTAGATAGTTCCAATAGGGTCCAGATATTCTTTGGCTTGGATTTCTGATGTAAAAAATCTTGTTTGATGTGGCAGGATTGAGTAGAAACGCCTGTGCTCCCTTATTCTGAAACGGGGTTATAAGTTGTCGTAACAACCACCTCTTTTCCACCGTATAATGGCAATAATCAGGTCTTACGAACAACTGAGAGCCTTTTCCATGCCGCTTCTTGTCTGGTCGGGCGAGATCATATCAGGCCTGACGCGCTAAAAAGTTATTTAAGGAGATCAAGATGGCCCTTGGCTTAATCTCTGTTTGAGATCTCTGGACTGACGGCAATCTAAACGAAAACCTGTGGGCCCTTTGAATCTCGTTAGACCAATTCCACATTGTAAGTTCAGGAAAGGCTTCGGTAAAAAGATCAATCACGAATTTGCGCACGTCTGGCCCTTCAAAACCTTCCGGAATACCTAGCACTCTAAGGTTATTGTGGCGTAGGCGATTCTCCATGTCCACAATTTTCATCTGAGTGTGAGGTCATAGCATTAAGGGTGGTTTTCTGTGGTATTACCTCATCCTCTAAGATTGATATTCTCGCCTCTGCCTCATTCATTCTGACCGTAAATTAATTGCATGTTTTTGCAATTTTTCTGACTGCGTTCTGGAGTTTCCGGCAAGCGGTGTGAGTCTTAAGGTTTTCAGTTCGAGTTTCCAGCTGATGATCCACGATGGATTGGTATATTGCAGCCAGCGATATTTCTCCCATCTGATCCATTTCCTGTCCCCCTACTGCACCACCATTATCTAGTGCTAAATCTGGTGATTCTGTAGCTAGGAGTCGAGGCTCGGGGGTCAGGGAGATCTCCCACATCAGACTTTTGGCTGTCCCTGAGTGAGATACCTTTGCTGGTTTTATCAATCCGTTTTGTAACATGGTGATATCCAAATTTGCCTCATCCATATTTGAAGTAGTCGATTCGTTCCATAAGCTAACTGCAGACCCTTCCAAAGACCCAGAACTTAGTCACCCGTCTTTCTCATCCTGCCAATCTTGATCCTCTTCTGATAGATCCGAGGACTCTGAAAGGGAATAGTATTTCTCCCCCGAATCACCCTCTTTGAGGGATTTTGGTGTACTCCTACTTTTTACATTATGGTCCAACGTAGAATCCTGCGTGGGAATATCTTGAGAACATCGCAGGTCTCCAGCTGCAATGACAGACCTTACTGCTATTATATCCTGTGGCAGCTCGACGGTGGCCTGATCTAAATATAATGTAGATCCCTTTTCCTGATTAGAATATGGATTTGTTTTAATCAGTGCAAAATCAGTGCTATTAATCCCATCCGGGATCTCCGCATCCGCCATTTGTTCCTTAGTATCCTCATTGTCCTTGTTGGTTTTTGTGAACATTTGAGGGATTTTTTTTTTATCAGCTTATGCTCCCCGCCCTGCGCACTCATATCACCAACGGCGCCTTCCAGAGCGGCTTTAGCATTGACACCTATTTTAGAAAAAGCTTCCAGTTTGCTTCCAACCATAGATTCCGTCACAGCACGTCTTTTGCCACGCATTGATTTTGGGGGCATAATGCCTGCTTCGTGCCACAATCTGTGGTCCTTAGCTGCGATATAACTCGCCTCCCTGTGGTACAGAGCCCTTAGCCCTTTATATATTCTCGAAGCTGTAAAAAATGTTCGGTGGTTTTTTTTGTCCCCTCCTCTTAGAATCAGCACATTAGTCCAGTACCGGCATTCCACCCAAGTTATATATTCCTCCGATTAAACAGACAGTCCATGCTCTTACCGGTAAATTTGACTCAGACCACCGTCCTTGCATCAATCTCACCACCATCTCCATGTCAGCCTGCCTGCCCGCTGCCAGAGGCACTCTTTCCCTCCTTCCAAAGCAATTACGAGCTGTTCCAGGCAGCGAGCAGCTAAAACGCTACCCCAGCATGCTCCGGTCCGAGCTCCAGCCGGTGGTATCAGTCAGTCATTATCCTCTAACATATTGAGGACAAAGAAATGGTTACTGACTGGAATAGTAAACCTAGGCTGCCCCCAATCCCCCTCTCTAGCTACCCATGGCATAAGCTGTGAGAAACCAATAGGTTTATAGAAAAAACCCAGGGGTAGAATATTAATCCCTGTAGTGCTGACTGGTCGTTTGCCTACCCTGTCTAGAATGGTTTGGACCAGGTCTGGTGACCCAAGTGACCCAAGTGTTAAAACTATTCACTCGCCTTCAAGGGACTTTTTAGGGCTTCCTGTCCACCCAATCCGCCGCACCATCTTGGAAGGTGTAGGGTATTTGATCAGGACAAGTTACCCCGATGCTGTTTATGCTGTTTTTGGTTGCTTAAAATCTGGGCTCCCTCTCTATGTACATGATTATGCCTGGCGGGGAGGGGATCTTTTTGAATGTTCATCAATCGCTCTTGGATAGTAGGTATGCTCTGCGCTGTATCTGCTTGCTTACAAGTGAGGGTTGCTTCTCCTATATGCGACGTTTCAGTGCCTAAAGAGTTGAGATTGGAGTGAGGGGTTTAAGGAGGCAATTTGAGGTGCTTTCCTGTTTGCTTGCCTAGAAATATCCCCCTGAGTTGACATAACTCCCCCGTTTCTGTTTCCATTAGTTCTGCATTGACATATGTTAGTCAGAAATGGAGGGATACCGCCCACAAGTTATTCCAATTTATCTAAGCTTGCTTCAAGTGATGATAACTTAACTACCAGTGGGTTCAATAAAGCTGAGACAACCAGACCCATTTTTGTCCAAAACTCCCCGTTAACAATTGCCTGAGGCAGGGTTAAAATGGTTGGGGTGAGATCTTTGTGAGCCAAATTAGGTTCCAGACTAATCACCACCTCTGCAGTTTTAGCTTTACTGCCTCTCTTGGGGAGAGGGGGGGGGGGCGAGGGGTGAGTTTGCCTATTGGAACCCTGTCCCTTTTATTTTCTTGGACGGGGGTGCAGGGCTGCTCCCCTGGCTAATTTTAACTTTTTGACCTCTAGTTGTTTCCTTTTTGCCTAATAGGAAAATCACTTGCCTTAGGGGTGTCAAAAGACTCTGACTCAAGTACCACATTGAGACCCTCGTTTGTCCCTGGTGAGATAAGTTGGGAGTACATTCTTAGTATTGCAAGTGCTGGAAGAATGTTCCTTCTCCTGTATTCTATGTTGCCTTGTAATTCTAAGTTCTCTTCCACGGCAGTTGCGTGTTGCTTCTGTCGTGGAGAGTCCGCTGTTCCTTCTCCTGTATTCTATGTTGCCTTGTAATTCTAAGTTCTCTTCCACGGCAGTTGCGAGTTGCTTCTGTCGTGGAGAGTCTGCTCTTGTATTTCCTCCTTGCTTGAAATAAACTACATCTACAAATAATGACAAGCTGATGACGATTTATTTACAACATGTTGCAAGCTGAATTGGGGGGGGCGTTGTGATTCTAGAGACAGTCTGCGCTCCGTGAGAGCGACTTCATGAATAAGAGCAGACTCTGCCCTTAGTAAGAAGGCATCCAGTGTCCCCACAACCCCCTGACCTGTTAGTGACTTGCGTTTGCTCATTGTTTTCTGAACCATATATCAGTATTCACAATTATTATAATAGCTAATTTATGACCTCGTACCTTGCTGTTGCAGTCCAAACAAGGGTACATTTGAAGTCCACTGGGTCAACAGATGACAATAACGTGGCCTCTGACCCGGGCTGACCCGGGCTTGGCGCTGTGGGAGCCCACCACAGGCTTTAACGCGCCTCCGGGCGCAGAAAGAGGCGTCGCTGACCCCACGGGTTGCTGGGACTCAAAGTTCTTGTTGGTCCTTGTTGGTGCTGCTGGCCGTTCCCCTCACGGTGTACGCATTGGTCTTTCCCGGGCTTCCACTCACTTGTGGCCGCCCCTCATATAGCCTGTCAGTGACCCCGCGCCGCACCCACAGCATGTAGAGTACAGTGACTGGACAGTGGCTAGCAATACAAGCCCAGAAGTGGAAACTGTGTCGCCCCGTGAGAGTAAGGTGCACTAGCCTATTCATAGGCAAAGGGATACTACAAGGGTGAGCAGTCCGACAAGCAAACAACAAGCAGCTGCATATTCCCCTGAAAGAAGAGGGCTTCGTTCAGCTAAACTCAACAGGCTTTAGAGACAAAGGGGTTATTGGGATAACTAGGCACTACAGCTCGTAGAACACCTGAAGGGGGATCAGCGTTTGTCAGCACAGCCAGGAGGAGACAACAGGGCCTTAGACTGGCTGGGCAACATTGGTGAGGCAGGGAGAAAGGCTCCGTTCTTCTGCCCCCCTTCCGTTGTGTGTTTGTGACAGAGTAGCTTTGCTGAACTCGACCTCTGCCCGGATATTTATCTACTAGCTTCCCCTCCTCAAACTACAGTCCCCAGAAATCTAAAGTGGGTTTCACGTATTGTAGTACAATTCCTGTTAAAATTGAACAACTAACAGAATGCATGTAGAGGAGATAGATAGATAATGCTTTGCGATGGCGGTATTGTTCCCTAAGTGAAGACTATTTTTAAGCCAGCATCAGTGCCTGAAGGGAAATATTATAATACAGTTCAGTCGGACATTAAGAAGCCGGGACATTGCAGCAGCCTGAAACATTTGAAGTACAGTTCAACACAGCATTCAAAGACACAAACAGGCATGTTTGCCTACGGCACGGAGTTTAAACGGGTTAGTAAGTGTGCCGCCAACTCTCACTTAAGGCTGATAGCTGAACTCCCCTATTTTTCAGGACTGTTTGAAATTCATAAGGCTAGGTTCCTACACACAACTGCCTCTATGGTACATTGTGCCTCGTCAATATTTACCAACAGGCATATATGGTGTCTCGTATAGCTTTCCCTCCACTAGAATGCTGATTCGTCTAGAAAACGGGCATAAAGCATCATTTTGAAGGCAATTAAAGTGTTGTTTCCATTTGTGTCCTTGAGCGGTTCTTGTAATTTGCTCGAATACCTTTATCTACCCAGCACTCTAGAACTTTTAGAAACTAATTTTCTCGTTAGACATGTTGGATTACAACTTTTTTGCTCAGCAGATTTCAAGTTTCCACGTTCCGAGTTTCCACTTAAATAGTCGCGCACTGGTTTGAAGGCGCTCTGTAGTGGGGCGCAGGATTATGTGTTTAGTTGGTGAACTTTCCCTTTATGGTAAAGTGAAAAAACACCTACGATTAGCAAAACATCACCTTCCCCTCTCCAATTCCCCAACCACACAGTGCCCCAGGGACATGTGCATATTATCAACGAGAAAAGAGCACTTTTGAGCTAAGTGTTCAGAGAAGAGCGCTGGGTCTGAAGGGGACCTTGCTTCAAACGTGACTTTTTCAGTCAGGCTACTTTTTACAGCGCTTGGGTTGGGGATCTGTTAACAAATTATAAGAAATAACACGTTCTCGGATGACATACGGTCACACCCTGCCTTCAGCCGCCTTTGGACTGCTCATAGCAAGGGCTACCGAGGAGAGGCCTGTGAGACCGACTGCACCCGGCTCTCATAGAGGAGATCCGGCCAGAGACAGGGCATTACTTCCTATGAAGGGATCTGCGTGCCAGGGGGTTATACAAAGACCCCGTGGCAGGCCCTGGTGCCCTGAGGCATAAAACACACACATACCGAAGATAGGCAAGTTCTCCGTGGCGAACCACAGTTTGTGGAGCTCACACTTCCATTATTACCTTTTGTGTAGGGACTCGACAAGTCTGTGTAATTTAGCCTACTCACAATAGGAAACGTGGCCTAGAAGAAGGGCACCCTAGACATGTTTACATGGTGTCAGGCCCCATCAGATACGTGATCAATCACTGAGGCGAGCTTCAGAAACTGGAGGGGCCGAGGACTCGCAGATTCATTAGGGGGAGACGCAGATCCCCCCCCCCCAGACGTGATCTCCCCGTTGCAGATTCATAAAAATGCGAGACCTATGGCATTGAAAACAATTTACGAAAAAAAGTACACACCCCGTGTAACAACCAAGTAAAGGGGCCAGTAGCCATGGGAGGATAAGAAATGACGTCATGGCTGTACCAAGGAGGGACTAACAGGCCTCATAATGAATCAGAAGACAGCATTTACAAAGGACAAACACACAAGCCAATGAAAAATAAGGGTGTGAAGCTTCTCTCCGTACTGAACTACCACAGCTCTTCGCAGCGCTTGCGCACTGGCTCACGTGTAGGAATGCCAGCATGGAGCATTGGCGAAGCCAGAGACAGCTATAGTATGCATTTTAAAAAGTACAATGCAAACATTATTGTGGTGAAACACATAATGCTAATTGACCTGTTTAATAGCCAGGAAATATTTTGGAATGGCAGTACAAGTTTTGTAAGCCATACATATATATTGAAAGACTCCAGAACATATATTTAGTAAATATTTATGTAAATATCTTACTTTTTCCGTTAGGAGATGGATGTAGCAGTTCACTAAACTGATTCCCACATTGCACCACCCAGAGTAATTCAAAGGATCTCAAAATGGTCCTCGTGTTTTTCAGGGCGAGCAGTCCACCTGCTTTCGCTGATCATTAAAAGGATTCATACTCTAAAACCAGGAGCGAGTGGAGCAATATGTAACTGCCTCTCGTGCTGAGAAATAAAGCACATTGCCCACTTAATATCACTGGAAACTACTGTATTATTCCACACTACGAGAGTTTATGCCACAGTGTCCTCTACCAAAGAATTGTGTTTAACGATTAGTGTTTTAAGGCAATTTGTCTACTAAGGATTACCGTATGAAGGGAAACTCTACAACTAACGAATACATAAACTACACAAGACTTTCAGAGAGTTAGTTTAAGTCACTTCCTTTTAAAAGCTTTTTTCTCTTTCACACTCGTTGACACAAGGAGCGTATATACCTATAGACATTGTTTTATCAGTGAACTGTCTACTAAATTGACTTCCAAAAGTGTCTGTTGCCTATTTTTAGATGCTGTTTGCAAAACATGTAAGTTGGGCATTTTATGTAACTTTGTAACTTATCTTACCCCAGTATCATTTCACTAGGACACATACCAAAATTAATTTGTTTTGTTTCAGGGAAATGGGTAATCACAAAGCTGTGCAATTTCAAGGCTCGCCAGTGAGCCCTCAGAATTTCTCCAGTCCTCTTGCCGCCCGTGCACAGTTGATGCAAGTCTTCTGTCTCTGTTTAAAACTTGTTTGTCTAATATGGAGTCGTCATTTGTTTCATTTACATTTTTCATTCCGTAAAAATTGTATTTAAAGGACTACTATAGTTGTGTAGGAAAGCACTAGAATTAATATTGTGCTGCATTTAGATTTGGGCTTTGAAAATAGGGCTCTACTGTGATATTGCGTATGTAATTTGAGTTTTTTTTCCTTATTTATGTAAGGCTGATGGAGAAATAAAAGTGGAGAAAGATCAGCTTAATCCTTGCCTCAGAGTCCTTAAGAGAATTGAAACTTTCTGTTATGTTTGCTTGGAGGTTTTTCATTACATTTGTCACTATCTAATGGATCTCTCGCAACTCCACATCTGCCACCTGAGAATCGAGCTGTTGTGTGTGCAGATAAAGACAAAACAAGTCGACACTAATCCACTTTGAACCACAAGACCATGCAGAGTTCACAGGCAATGTGATCAGCTCTCAGAATATTGATTACTGCCTCTCCTCTCTAAATAATAAACAGGCCACCTGGGTGATTGTCAGTGTTCTGACGTTAATAAGGATAATGTTTCTCTAGTATTCAGAGTTAAAACAATCTTATAGTCTTTTTGTTTAAGTGATGATAAGTAAACATTTTTTTTAAAGTAGTTTCTATTGATTGAACATCTTTCTACAAACTGAAAAATTATAGTCTCCATATTCACAACCTCTTTAATACAGTGAAAGTGCATGTGTAAAATACCTTCTGTTCGCCGTCCGACGTTGTCTTTGTTAAAAACATCACACCACAGTGAGTAGTAGTATAGTTGCGGGCTTTGGGTTGAACATAAGGCAATCTTTCTTTGAGAGCACACTTTCAACAGTACACATCATTAAATAAATTGGGAATTCGGTCTAAACTACACCGTTTTCCCTCTTGAAAGTCCATCGTAGACTGTTCTTAAAGACCTCTGTGCTAAAGCTCTTGGTGAATCCCATCTGGTAATCTGTTGAGCAAGGTTTTGAACTTAATGGTTATTTTGGTGATCTAAAACAGTAGAGGTTGTTCTGGATTGAGTTTTGCGTTGTGTGTAGGTTTCCTATACGCCATCGATGGAAGGGGCCAGGATGTAAAGCCTACTGTGTGTTGCTTACTCAAGAACTAGCAGCAAGCAGATTGGAGGTATAAATCGGTTCTTTATTTGGAACTGAACCATGTAACCTCAGTGTCCCTTCATCCTCTTTCATCGACTGCCCTCTTTTCTGTGTCCCTTTTTTCACCTTTCTTCACCCGTTATCCCCATTTGTTTCTCACAAGGTTAGTGTCCTTCTGCACTCTCCATCACACCTACTCGAGTGTTAATGTTCAACAAGCATAAAGACTTATCTTCTGCTTTCCTGTCACATGGACTTGTCGTAGAAGACTTCTCACATGGACTGCCAGTTTGGATTTCGTGTGGTTAATGCTCACTTTACTTAAAATGTTTGGGAAAGGTTTACACTTCATTATAATCCACCAAGAAATGTACCTGCCTGATAGTCATAGCTTAAAAAATGGGAGACATGGGTTCATAGCTTCTATGACATTTTCTCTTATATGTATACCGTTTATGAGCTTGTGGCACAGCATGGTTGGCTAGACAAATACTTTTTTGGTGATAGTACATATGCATTGCTTTGGATCCGTTATATTGATGCTCTCCTGTTTAAATAGTAATGAGATACCATTGTATGTCTTTGTTAAAGTAAAAAAACAAACCGAAAAAACGCAAATTAAAACTGAAAATGAAATGTAGCAAACTGAGACCATAAAATATGTATATTAATATAAAGTGGCCAAAATAATCTGCTTAAAGGTAAGGACAGATTATCAAGTGTATGTACTTGAATTGTACATACTAAGAGTCCATGCCTAAAAAAGACTTCACACAGAATGGCATTTTGTGGGTTTGGTATAAGACAAGACATATTTTTTTAATTATTTTTTTAGGGGTGGGGTGGCTGGTATACTCTGCTCCTCTGGTGGACTTCTGCCCACTCCACCTGGACCGTGGAATTCCGGAAAAACTTGTGCGCAGCCTGCCAACATTAAGCAAGTGTTAGACTGCTTCCCGGTGAGATTTTTCAACGCAGGCAGACACGACAGGTTGCTACCGCACGCATTGAGAAAGCTGCCACTTGCGTTGAAAATCTACTCGAGTGGCAGAAAGAAACAACGCGCTCTGGCGTGCCAGGTGGTGCCATTCGTGCTGATCGTACAGCTTGGGACTATCTTCTGGCACAAAAAATCAGCATGAGCAGCGCAACGTACGGAATTCTGCGGCTTGCAGAACTCCTTGGAATCTCGCAGAGTTTTTTGTTAATTCCGCCGAGTGAAACTCCACAAGTACCACTCACCCCCACCTATTTCCAAAAATGTTTATATACACATATAGTGTGCTTTACGTCAGTCTCCTTCAGCCATTGGTTGGAGACATTGTCAGTCACATTTTGGATCAACCCGCACAAGTATTTTCTTAGCCCCTTCTTTCTTTATGCTTCTACCTCATTGGAATGCATAGGGACTTTTTTACATCTTAAAACTGCAGTCAAAGAAGACAAACAAACATTTAATATTTTTCTTAAATGTAAGGTCACAACAATTTAATGAAGGTCTCCTTAACTTTTCACTGTGTTAGAGATATATATTTAACTTCTTTCAATGGCCTTCAATGTGCTGCACTGAAAAAAACTGTAGGTGTTCCAGTTACAGCCTCAGGTCAGCTGTGGCATTGTGAAGAGGCTGTTCTTCTGGTCATTGTTGGTGTTTGGTTGTCTTCCTTTTAACAATAAAATTCCGATCTTTTCGCAACAGTCAGGGATAACCCTGATGTGAGCAATGCATTGCAATTCTGTACTACAGTACCTTTTTTATATAGTTATTATCTACACATTTTACGTACAGTAAATCCACTGTTCAGCAGGGCCTGCTATTGCAGTATAGGCACACACGCATATCTCCAGAGATGCACCTTCGCCCATCTTTGATTCCAGATAACCTGTCCAAATATTGTCCAGCAAACCTGATTCCCCTTTAGAGAAACCTGTTGAAATATATTCGGCAGACCAGGTTGTTTAGGCCCTGTCCTAACATGTACTTATGAATGATGTCATCTAGACTTCATTCTGTGATTGGTGCATAATAACATTCTTTGCATACTGGATGACGGGGGTGATTGTCAATTAGGGCGTTTTAAAATCTCAGTGAGTTTTGTTACAATTACGATTTTGAAAGACTATGTTGTATTTTGTGGTTTGGTGTGTCTAGTTTTTAGTTGTGACTTGCAACAAGCGAGGATTAAGCCAACCCAGGCAGAATTCCCTCCCCCTCGTGACACCAGAGTTTCCATGTATTCTGTTTGTGTGTGGAGCAATTCCTAAAATAAATCAAAGATGGAATTTGTGGTGTTTTTTTTGGGGGGGGGGGGGGGGGCGACATGGTTTTCCCATTCAGAAATGAATTCAGGAAATAATTTTGGATGTAACTGCAGCCACCGTTCCAGAATCAACTAAGACCGTTCCATTAGCTTTTGAACTCCGATGGCCCAAAATATATTGATACCGGTATTACCTTTGCTTCTTGCCAACTCCACCTTTTCACTGGAACAAACCCTTTTTAGCTCACACTGATTGTTGAATCGCTGTACACCCTGGTGCTGTTCAAAGTTTACTTAAGAAATGCTATAGAAGGGGGTGTTTAAAAATTCATATTCTATATCCCCTCTAGATCCGTTGTCCATGACGCAGCCAGATTTGTAATTGGTATGAGCAGACCAGATCCCATCACCTATGTTCAGATTGAATTCAGCTCTCCAGAGGAAGTCACCGAATCTCTATTTGCTGCTTGCAGCCCATCTAGTCACTATACCTTATTTCAAAAGAGTGTAATTGAAGAGCAAATGTTTCAGTTTTAATCTTTTAGAAATGTTTCCAATGATAGATCATCGGGAGGAAGGAGCCAGTACCAGTAGGTGGCAGGCAAGGAGCGCTCCTTGGTGTATGTGTGACTAAAGGCGTTCCTGAGCCCTTCCGCCATGGGGGCCAGATGACCCTTAATGACCCTTAATTAGGGTACCTAGGAACGTAGGGTGGCAACAAGTGTTAGACCACTGACATAGTGGTATGTACATTTATTTATGCTACCCGAGGTTCCTATGTCTTTCCTGACGAGAGGTATAGACTCTGTTGAGCCACTAGGCAGAAACATATTGACAATTTAGTTGAGCTGTTACTAGTTCCCCTATTCCACACTCTTATTTTTTAATACCAAGTGGCATTGCATCTAGTGCATAAGTCAGACTGGATTACCATATTGTTTTTTAAATATATATTTCTCACGGATCTGTTTTTAGTAATAAGTGACTCCCTGATTTCAGGGTGTAGACCCGTTCTTCATCTAACCGGGGTTTTTGAAAAGTGTGGGAAGTCCTATGGTTAAGCATGACAACTGGTGGTGTGTGAGAACATCCCGTCTCATCTTTGTGTATGGCTAGGAGCAGGCTGGTACAACATGAATATATTACATTATGTGACAGATAAGGAACTGGTTTAAGAAAATCACTAGGTTGGCTTTTTTGTGTATAACAGGTTTTGTCTGGAGGCCAGCTTAACCTTGAGGTCCTATAGCCTCTGGTTCTCTACCGTGGATGGTTTCCAGGGTTTTTGTGACTTGTTGCTTGCTATTTACCATTGCTATAATTTCCTTAATATTCTTTTTAGATTTTGCCTGAACAGCTCCGCTTGAAAGTGTGACAGCTGATTAGAAGTTATGGGGTAGAAGCCATTTTTTTTTACTTACACCCTTCGCAGGGTGGCTTAATATGGGCCATCCTTGTTAAAATTCTGCATAGTCCTTCATACTAGACACCCCTTACTCCCTCCAAATGTGCTATGAATGTGAGGTTACATTTATGTTTTGCAAATGAGAAGTACTGTACATGTTTCTGGTTTAGATTCTATCCATTGCCACTCACCTATATTCGCTCCAGTGTAGGTTAGTATTGTGAGTATCTAGGCTGCATCTACAATTGAGCAGACTTGTATGTTCCAAAATAATATTTTGAGCACGCTCTAGCCGGACAGCTGTGACATCCAATGTGATGTCATTTTGCAAAGGAAGGGCATGGCCACTTTCTAACACTTGAGACAAATAACATGTACCCTTCTACCCTGTCTGATCTCCCATATCCTGTGTCCAGCTGGAGTAGAAAAGCTGCTGCCCCATCACCAGCCTCTCATTTGTGGTCCATCTGCAGGAAATTCTCAGACATAATGCATATTGTTGGATGCCTTTTCTCGTCATAGTTTCAGAAATTCTGCCACAACTATTAGATATGTGGTGGGTGTCTTTGACCATCTGATAAGCTCACCTTTGACCTCTTGAATTCACCATGTCCCAGCACACAGGACAAATTGGCCAAGTGGCGGAGCACAACTTAGCTGCCCTCTTTTGGAGTAGAGTCCCTAGGGCTAAGGAATTACCTGCTGTTGCTGTGCGTTGAAGCAAAAGAAGCAGGCAGCCATGCACGCAGAGTACTGGAACAAGCTCAACCATCAGGAACAGCTTCTTTTAACCTCCTGTGGTTATCTGAATCTCTGAGTAGACCCTGTATCAAAATTAGAGTGCCGCAGCCCAGATCAACAAAGAGACCCTTCAACGTATGATTTTTTTTCCCCTGTACTTCTCATTGTACCCCATGAAACCGAACCCTGCTACCTTTAACCGTGCGGGGCTTTGACTGCTAATTGCAGATCTCAAAACATTTCTTGGCCCGGATCGTCTTGTGTGCATCTCCCCTTCACTGACGCTGCTCTGCAGTGTTCACCTGTGAAGGTTACAACATGAACATTAACTCTTGTATTTTGGATTACCAGCCACCTCTGAAGGGCAAGCTTGTGCCTCCTGAATATAAACCCCTTAGACAAGGTGCTGTGGACTTAGGCCGATTATTGCTAGGGTAGAAGGTTATTTTTGTGTGGCACACTCCTTTTATGTGGCAATCAGCATCTTTGAGACTTGGACTTTTCTCACCAGCATCAGAGATGAAAATTGATGCTACTACACCCAATTCCATCAGTTCTCAAATTCATTTGGACTGCTTCTAAAATTACCACCTTCTAGTGTGCCCTGCCGGTTAAATCCCAAACCTCTTTTAGTACCGGGATACCCATTCCCCAACAGAGGAATAAGTAGCACTGAGCCACAAATGCGTACATCTGCACTCTACTAGCCCACCATCCTGATACTTTAGGATGATTAGGAAAGGCGAAGACAGATGTTCTTCCCCGCTCTAGAGCATAAGCACATACATCCCTGATCTGTTCTAAACCATCTGAATAGTCACATCCGTTGATTTGATCATCATGTTAGTAAACTAATATTTTTTACTGAAGCATCAACCATTTTGTAAATTAAAGTCCTACCACTGCTAGAGCAACCTAATGCTCCCAGATTATTGAAAATAGTAGCTGTATCTGGGTTTCGAAAACTAAGTCTTTCTTCAAAAGAAAGTCTTGGCTCCTTGGTCTTCTGCCACCCGAGAAGTAAAGACTAAGAAAAAGTTCTTGACATTGTAATGAGCTTTCATAGTGCCTCTCAGCATCTTGGTCCACCGATTATAAAGCTTTACTTGTCTGAAAGGGTGCCCAGCACCTCTGTGTGCGCCACAGTCTGAAGAACTGGATCAACACTGTGTAATATAATTGTTATTGTGGATGGTCACCCAAAGGGTAACATGGCTCTGAATAACTAATAGGATGTGAGTGACTCCATGTGTGACCAGTGAGTTATCTGAATGGAAACAAACAGGTATTCGACTTTGTCTGTTCTTTGTCATTTTCAGTTACTTGTTGACTGAGGTATAGTTAATTCTTTTGCTGCCCACTATGAGCGAGTGTATACTTTTGCCGTGCTGGCCTCCCAATCAAAGTTAACAGTTGTATACATACTCAACCAGCTTCAGTCTCAGTCTCTTCCTTGTCACCGGAGGCTGTGCAAATAAAGCACAATTTTCTGGATTTTAGTGTCTCTTATGCCTCAATTCTTCATAGTGCATCGTTATACACCAAGCACATAAAGATTACTTCAGAGGTTTGAGTTTTCTTACAGTTTATTGCAGCATCAAACCTCTCCGCTCCCAATTGTGAACTGGAGAAGTCTTCAGGTTCCCTGTTTGCCTTTTTTCTGGTTATAAAATGCACAATAACAGATTCCCACCACCAAGACTCCCAATTGTGTCAGGGATTGGTTCCATCCTGGAACCACTGTCACAATTTGTGGACTTCTGCCTCAGGCCAATAGTCTAAAAAGCACCCACCTATTTAAGACACTCGAGACCTCCTTAACCTACTAAAAGATATCAACTATAAACCTAAGACCGATTTTCTAGTGGGCCTTGATGTAGAGAGCTTATATCCTAGCCTCCCCAGGAGGCAACTCTCCAAACCATTGAAGACATCCTGTTCCAACAAAATTGGCCATACTACACTTCCAGACACTTCATCCTTGAGTGCTGCCGCCTAGCCCTCACTGAAAACCTTTTTGAATATGAAGGCACCCTTTACATCCAAACCCATGGGTCATCCAAGGGAAACATGTTCACTCTCAGTCTGGCAGGGCTATAGGTCAGCACTTTTGAAGAAAGACACATCCTCACAACACCAACCCTTACAGATCCAAGATACACTTCTGGAAGAGATATATAGATGATATTCTATTGATCTAGAAGGGTACTCAGGACAAGCTACCAGAGTTCTACACCTGGCCTAACTCTAGTGGCGAACACATATATGGTCCATAATATCACACTGGACTTCCTAGACATTACCATCTTCACAGACGACAACAACCTGAAAACCAAAACTTACTATAAACCAACTGCCAAAAACTGTCTCCTGTCCTTCAACAGCTTTCATCCGTGCTCTTAACCTCCCCTACAGTCAATTCTTGCATATAAAACGGAATTGCAGCAAAACGCAAGATTGAAAACTACAGGCTCAGGACCTAAGTACAAAACTAAAAGGGACTACTCAAATAAAATAATATCAAAATGGCAAAAAATACCTCGCAACCAAAACCGGGAGATTTTCCTTGTGACCATCACTAGAGCCCAAGACAAGGAAGTCCTAACCTGTGTAACCACATACAGCACAGCCTCAAACCTAGTCAAACAAGCCATCAACAAACACGGACGCTGTCTTACCTCTGGTACTCTGAAATGGCCGAAACCGTGATTTTCCAACAAAAGGAGTAAAAACATCTGAGATCTCCTAATACACACAAGACATACACAAAGGAAGACTAAAAAAGAGACGTGCTTTCAACCTGGGGTCTGACACCCATTAGTGGCCATTATCCCTGCGGTTCCTGCTCTGTATGGCCTCTCACACAAACCACAAAAACATCAAAACTGACCAACAACCTAGAATGGATCCCACGCAATTTATATGATCACCTGTCCATGCAATCTAAAATACATTGGAATGACCTGCCGTAAGGTCAAGCAATGAATTGGGGAACATCTGTGTAACATGAGATATAAAAAGTCCATTACCTAGATGAGCAACCACTTCATAACCCAACACACGACCAGTGACCTACTTTGGGTCATCCTAGAAACCCTAGACATAACCAACGAGAATGCTGAGTGCATCATGTTCGAAAAGGAACACAGATGGGTCTACCGCTTGAAAACGTATGACCATGGACTGAATGATGATATCCCATGGCTCTTTGAAGAACTGAACTCTTTCTCCCCCTCGCCCCCCCCCCACCCCCCGCACACCCTCTATAGGCACAGACTGAAAGGCAAACATCTCTGTGAGAAACACACTGTCTGACCTTCTGTAGCTGACCACCACCTGATCCTCTTTTGAGAAATCTTCCAAGACCACTATCTCTGAACTAAAAATTCCCAGCCCAAATAATTATTTATGCAGCACTATGCCCACTACTATTATTAGAAAAGCAGGTCCACCTCTAACACGGTTTCCTGCCCAGCTCCTGATCAAAATTATCATTAAATCTAATACAAGATCCTAACCTCGTTATTTGCTCATCATTGAATATCCTGCCCTTATTCACACATGGAAAGCAGCCGGCATCCACTCCTTTTGCGATTACGCAACATCACCAGTAATTACATTCTTCAAATGGCGCCTACCATCAAAACTTAATTAGTTAGAGACACACTAACACTTTTGCTTTAAACAGGTCACTCCATGCGAGCGAGTGAAGTGCGGAACGTAACTAATCTGTTATTGAGCGAGAGTCGTTAGCGATGTTTTAGTCCATTATGAGATCTAAGCAATTACTCTGGGATATCAATTTCAAAAACTGATGATAAACCTTTAATTGAGGTTTTCGCCAAGAAGGGACTGGATTCCATATCATCTTGCATACGGAATTGGGATGTGGGGTTTCAAGATTTCTCTTTTACTGTCCAGTATGTTCCAGGGGCGAGCAACTATTCTGCTGACTGCCTTTCTAGAGTTGTAGACATTGAAAATTTGCAGCCTGATGGCAGCGAAGAACTTAAGGAGGAGGAGGGCATTTGTACGTTCAGCACTCAAATTAGTGCCACAAACCCGAGCATAATTCCAAAATACTTTTTTCTACTTTGACCACCCAATCAGTGGTTCACCTGGCGAGGGCAGAAAAAAAGGTAGAGATGTAACGTTTTGCATACCTAAGACTTACAGTATTCTAATTTTCTCTCAATCCAATATTAATAAATTATATTGCTACTATCATTAAATCTAGTGCAGGATGCTACCACATGAAACAAAGCTAAACATTTTGAAATATGGTAATGCAAAGGTAATTCCAAAGACAAAGATAAAGAACCAATAACGGCCCTTTTAACAAAACTCAACGTCTCCTGAAGATTCTATTTATCAGCCGATAGGTAGACCTTTTTTAGTTGTTATGCCATTTTTTAAGTAGATATCAAAAACTTGAATGTTTGGAAGACTTTCCTACGCGCTTCCTACATAGCCACACACGAGAGTTGGAGAGCGAATAGCAGTTCCTCCGAACCCAACCTCTGCGCGCACTAGTCAAGCAAAATGAGGCAAACCCTTCCTGCGAGTCAGAGGGCGAATAGTCGTTCCTCAAGACTCCCTTCGCTCAGTTTAGGATGAAAATGTGATACAGAGTCACAAGAGCTAGAGGGCGAATGGCCGCAGACTCCTAAACAGGAACAGACCGACCGAGTCGGAGGCACTCCAACACTAGACTCCCTGTCCAAATCCGAAGAAATACAGAGCTCATGCTCCCCTAGATTAAGAGACTTGCGAACTACAACCACAAACTCCGCCTACTAAACTTGACAGCTGTGATACGGAGCTGCCTCTCGCCTTGTTGAGGTGCTTTATGATGACCTGCACAGCGTGGTTCCAAATCCCATCCTCATCGACAGAAACTGTGGTGTAGTGATAAAAGACGACCAGATGCCGGTAAGGGAGGTTTATTCTTTACACCCCATCCATTCTGTCATCCCTCAGAATTCTCTTACAAGAAGGGTCAACTGTGAGAGTTCTGACAGTGACCTCATCCGAGATGAGGTTCCACGCCACAGGGACTTTTTTTTAGAAGGCACCGAGTTAAGTTTACCCACGCAAACATAAGAAACACGTATGACAAGACTCTCAATCACGGAGTTTGTCTTATGTGTAAAAATGACCCTAATTTTACACACAGCACGCAATACACTACGCACACCATGGCTTTAGTTTTGAGTAGGCTGACAGCACTACACACACCATGGCTTTAGTTTTGATTTGGCCATAAAAGAAACATGCAACCTAAAGTGCAGAATGCATTCCACGGCTCCAGTCCTGTTGATTTCATAATTACCTTCCCCTTATGGCATCGCCTAAAGCAATGGGGCAATAGTAACCTTAGCATCATAGATGACCTGCACTACAGGAGTCTTGCGCTACATTCCACACCACACCACTCGGCCGAGGTCCTGTGGCATTTTAATCACTTTCCCATTATGATAATGCCGCGCATAATGGGGAAACGTTAAATCTTAGTGTTACAGAAGACATGCACTCCTTAGCATTACAGGGGGCACGCACAAAATATGATGTGTTACGGAAACACGTGCAAACAACAATACATCATGTATCTGTTAGACTAATGATACTAACCACAACGCACCGACCCCCCCCCCCATTGTTTAACATGGGACAGAGCAAAGAAACACACATGTTTGATTTTAACCTTTAAAAGTCACATATCATCTACCTCTGGACTTTAAAGAATATCATTCACCTTCCCTTCATGATGAGATCAGCTGGACCTACACTCCCAACATGTTGATGCTTTAGAAATGCTTCACATTCGGCAACATATCAGATACTTACACATGTTTCTAACTGAGTATCTTTTATCCTCTACAGTAATAGGCCAATATGGCAACTATAACTCATTGTCCGCACCTGAGCCATTGGGCTCGCTGACCAAGAGAAGTGAGTGACTCAACTTACCTGAATTTGCTGTTAAACTTTGGGAAGTCAACCAGGTAAGCGTTGAAAGAGTGCAGCCTACGAACAGGAAGGTAATATAGGAACTTCTGCTGAAGAAAGTACCATAGAAGGCCCTATGTAGACAACACAGTGACTTAAAGCTAATCCTCTTCAGTGCTAGTTACCAGTGAAGGGAGTAATGATCCATTGAAGCAGAAATATGGCAAGGCCAGCATAATGCACAGCACAGTTAGGAATCCCCTCAAGCCTTTTCAGAAGGCCTGCAGATGAGCCCAGAAAGAGAGGATTGCATTAGCCCTGGCGACTTAGAATAATAAACTCAAACATCAGTAAGAGAGCCGAAGCTGGAAGTTTTGTAACATTTTTCGTACCAAGAGTGTAAAACAGGAAGAGAATGAGTGTTTAACCTGCTTGGTAAGGTAGAGCTTATTATTCAGATGTAATCCTAAATTGAGAACATGCTCAGCAGGTCCCAAAGCAGCCAGAATTTAGTGTGGATAAAAAGAGGGAATCAGTTGTTAGAACAGAACGTCCGTTTTGTCTTCACTGAATTTCAAGGAATTATGAGACCGCCAAGATGCCACTGGCAGCATACACCCATGAATGCAGCGACAACATTGTACACTGTAGTGTCAACAGAAGTAAGTAGTTGGATGTCATCTGCACAGTTCATCAATTTAACCCCATAGGATCATAAAAGCTGAGTTAGCCGGCGGATGTATAAGTTAGAGACTGGAACTTGTTGCAGAAGCCTGGGCCACTCCCAGGAGCCAATGCCTTGAATTTAGAACGGAAAGGCAGGAGATGAACAACTTGACTCCTGCCCTACAAATAAGACCTGTAACATGGAAGAGGTAGGCCCTGAATATCCGATTCAGCCAACCTTGACAACAAAGTCATGAGATATCATATTGAGTGCTACACACATCGAGTAACATAAGGGCAACCAACTGTCTGTTGTCTGCTGACAAGGAAAGTTCATCAGGGATGGAGACTAGGGTGGTTTCAGTCCCATGGGCAGGACTGAAGCCTGATTGAGCTGGGTCTAGAATCTTGTGTTGTGACACATTTCTTCAAAGTTGTTACTGGGCAAGGCTGCAAAGATAATTGGGGGGGGGGGGTGACTGCTTAAGATAAATGGATTGGCATTGGCCTTTTTGAGTAAAGGCATGCCTAGGACTTTTTTCCGGTCTACTGGTACAGCTGCTTTGCAAGGGATTTATTGCAAATTTTCAAAAGAGGGTTGACTAAACAAGGAGCTACGAAATTCCAAAACGAAGGTGGCAAAGGGCCACACTGAGATCTTGATGGAGCTACTATCCAGTTCCTTAAACACACCCGAAGTTGTATGATCAAACTGCAAAAGTGTGAAACTCATTTGTCGAAAGTAGGACAGATGGATCCCTAAATCAAGCAAAATGCCCATGTCAACATATGTATTTATGGGAGGCAGTAATTTATCAAAGATTTTAGAACTTTTCTCCTCAAAAAAATTGGAGAGTTGATCAAATGCTAGAAGGACTACCTTGGACATGGAGGACAGGATAGAGAAAGAACCACTGAGAAGATGTCTTTGGATGGGTTGCAAGCAGCTAAAATTCCTATCTGTGAAGGAATCTGCCTTAGCTAAAAATACCTACTTGTTATGAGATTTTAGAGTAGCATTGTGTTCCAGTTTAGCTTCTGGTGCATTATTTGTTTGCCACAGCTTATAACGTTTTTTTGCAGACAAGTTTAGCTTTTTTGGAGAAGTGTTGTACCATGGGCATGACGGGCAACTATGTCTCTGAGATGGCTTAAAGGGAAACAACAGTATCTAAAGCAGAATTAAAGCACTTGAGATGGCTCTTGTTGTGAGAGCTCACTAAAGCCACCTTCTCGTTCTGTTTCAGAGGCTGTTAAAGTGTCATTGAGGTTAATGGCTGATAACTTCGCCTAAGCTCAAGTCGCCAGGGGCTTTCTGTTACCAACGTTCTGGTTACTGACATTTCGCAACCACTCCATTCTGTAATAAATCTAGAAATGGTCATCCATCCCTCCACCCTTCCTTCTTTGTCTCGGGCTGTTTTTTTTTTAGTCCATTCTTATGCCATCCGTCCCTCTTTTCTCTATCCTTTCCTTTTCTGTGTATATCCATGCTTTCTGATCCATCCACTTCTTCCATCTGGCCACCTTTCTTTCCATTCATCCATCTTTCCCATCCATCCTCTCCATATTTCTCTCCATCTCTTCACTCTTCTCTCCATGCATGGGTCTCTCCATCCCTCTCCCCAGCCTTCTTTCCATGCTTCTATCCATCCCTCAAACTTCCTTTAATTCTCCTGTGTTTCATGTGTTCCACCAACCCTTAGCTCTGTCTTTCATTGGTATTTATGACCTTGTATTTGGAGGGCAGTGTTTTTTTTAAAGTCGGCGGAGCCATATCTAACGGAAGAGCTGCTCAAATTGGGGATTCATGGCGTCCCTGCATGCCCTTGCTGGTACACGGGGTGGGTTCGTTGAGTAATTCTACTAAAGCAGGCAGTGGCGTAATGCAAAGTGGTGGGGACCTCCTACAGAATGTGAAGGGGCCCATTTTGTCCCCCATATCTCACTGAAATTCATTGGCCTTAGGCTGAATGTGGAAGCACCCTGAATGATTGGGGGCCGTAAGGTTGGCGAGAGAGGCTGCGTCGCAGGGGCTTACCTTACGCCCCTGAAAACCAAAGGCGAAACTCTCCTCTTTTGTTAGTGTCATTAGAGAACAGAAACGTGGGATAAAATAAGTAGTTTGCGCTGGGCTCACCACTATGTCTGCTTGGCTCTGAGATGCAGTGGGACTGAAGGCGGGGAGTAGACGTCTACCGTATGGACGACAGAGCTGTCACTCATGCTCGCAGCCCGCGGCAGATCCTGAAAAGGCCAGAACGAGAAACGGGTTTTAGAGGAAAGTTTACCAGAAAGATCATTTCTAGCGTGGGTGTGTGGAAACGTCCCGAGAGAGGGCCGGGCAGCGCCATGGCTATCTAGGGCAAAGGGTAGTAGCAGCCAGGAGCCAAGTTTTCTCTGCAGGGCCCGGCAGCAGAAATGCACTGCAATCTTCCTAGAAACTTCCTGGATGGAACAAAATAATACGCATGTGTTCATTTGTGTTTTGGGTGAAGGTATATGACGTAGGTAAGACATTTTCTGTACTGCAGGGCAGTCATGAAAGTGTAGAAGTAAACGCAGTTGCAATCACAGGATTTAAAGTGCTCTAGTCGTGTCATATAACATGCTGGGTTTATCGCATTAACACCGGTTGTGCGTCTCGGAAGCTGCGCACACCCGTCGTGTTGTGGTAGGAGTTAATTTCCAACGCAAATCGTGTGGTCGTGCACATTCTCTCTACCACGTATTTCCAGTAAAATTAGTCAACTCATAATACTGTAAAACCCCATTACTTTTAGAAAATTACAGTAAATGGTTTCTAAAAGCCTTCAGTCAAGGTAACGTTATCATCGGTCCGATATTTCAGTGGACAAGTGTATCCAGTGTATAGTTGTGTGCATCCAGAAGGCCCTCTATCTTCACACTCTTACCTTCTGCAGCTGACACTCGAGGGTAAGCGAGACTCCCTTTGTCCCCTTGGCACCAATATGGGGATCCAGGGTTCAGACTTCTCTGGATGCAGCTGCCCTCAAGCAGTATCAAGGTTACCAGCACCACAACCAGTATCTGGAACTTCCTTCCATGTCACTCAGAACCCAGCCTGATCTGCTCCCTTCAAAAGGCTACAGAAGCTAACCTCTCCAGGCCCTGTCTGAACCGACTGTGGCCTACTGCTCGATATTTCCCACTCCGCCGGTTGAGCCCTTTGTGCTGCTTTCGCCCCTATCAAGAAATGTCTCCTTCCTTTGTACTTTACTGGGTGTTTGTAAAGCATATTTATTCCTCTTAAGCTATGGTAGCGCTATACGACATCACAGATCCTTAGATAAAATGGTATAATGGTATAGGAGAAAATCAAGAATTATCACTCTCCGGCAAATGCCAATTTCCAGTCCCTTGCCATCCCTCTTTCACAGTGCGTGCTCCTCGGTTGCTCTTAGGAGTGAGACATTGCATGCCACTCAAAAGACCCACAGTAAGAAAGAAAAGATCAGACTCCCTATTTTTTTTAGCACTACTTTGCTCTAATTTGGACCTCGTCAGTCTTGTTTCAAGGCCACTTGAGTTGTGTAGAAATTTGGAGGGGCGCAAAAGGGAAGGACATGGTCTACACAGAAACTTTCGAAGTCCTCACAAAACACAACAGGATAGCTGCAGCCGAAGAGCATGTCTAAAAAGCTGCTTGGAGAATAAAACGGTTTGCAGTGTTCCCCCTTGATTAAGCAACTGGCTTTAAAGTAATTCTACGAGTTAATGCACTTTTATAAAAATTCACTCTTCAGAAAAATTAGAAAAAGTGACAGGGACCCTTCAGTGCATGTGGCCTGCTTTGTAAAGAGCACAGATGATAACATTCTGCTTTTCTTACAATTTTTTGTTCTTTTACTTAAACAGACCGTGTGGATTTTTGGCCAACTCGACTTAGCATGCTGGGACAATTAACACCAAACTTGTAAAGTGGGAAGTAAAAGTCCCAGAATGCCAAGTACTGCTGGCAGAAGAAGCGAAAACTTACTTGTGGTGACCCACATTCCATGAGTCGTCATTGTAGATGTCTTTTGCCGTCGAAATGTAAAACTCGATTGTAGGTACAGCAGTTTTACCCTACTTTTAGGTGAGAGAATGTCATCTCGAGTTTTAAATAAGCATTGGCAATGCCAATAGGTCTGGTGTTAGCTGCTTACCTTTTCGTTTTTTTGTCAGTGCTTATTTCATTATGTCTTGGTTTCTGTAAAACTTTATTGTTGAGGGAGCTGATGGGCCCTTGGCAATACAAAAAAATTGTTTAAAGCATGAAATGTTCTTATGTTTTCAAAAGCACACACTGCCATAGTAGTACCAGGAACTGAATTAACTTGTTTTTCTGTGTATGTACTCCTTGTGAAAGAGCAGAATGTCTTCACTCACAGTGATGTTAATCAATGGTTGAAGTGGGCTGACCCTCTGCCCCATTCCGTATGCTATAGTAGGTGGAAGGAAATGCGAATCACTCAACAGACCAGTGTCGGAAAAGGGCTAGTTGAAGGCCCTAATAGGAAGTATCCTTATATGATTTGAGTAAAATCAGAAGGACTTGGCTACCGACAGACCGAAAAAAACAGTTAACAGCGCATGCACTTGTAGAACTGGAGAAGTAGGTGCATTCCATCACTTAAGCATGTATTCGCTCATGTTTTTTAAAGGTACTGATTGTTCAAATCTTCTCCTTTCCCTTCAGATCCAGGCACATCCAAGCTGTTCCCGTCAGTGCCGCTGTTGAAGTCCATGACTTCAAAGCTAACCTCGTCTTCAAGGAAATTGAAAAAAAGCTGCAAGAGGTACCTATACATTTTATTTTCAGCCCACCTAACCCCCTTTTATCTTTGTGCTATTTATAGACATTGAGCATTGAAATTCGAATAGATAGTACCCTGTAAATCCAGCACTCTAGTTAATGAAATATTTACCGGCTTCCGTAATGTTCCAATGTGAAATATTGTCGGAGTCACTAGAGCACTCCTCTTTCAGCCAGCCGGAGATGGTGGAGTCTTTGGGCTTGATTAAGAATTGCTTGTAGTATTCCGAACCATGCGTTAACCCCTGTTTACTCATGGGTTGGAATTACGACTTTGAAGGTATTTAACGCATCCAATATTTATCCAATGCATGAAATAACTCAACTTTTGTTAAATTTCGGCAGTTCAAACCTACTAAACTTTAACAGGGGAAAGAATACGGTATTTACTATATGGTACGTATAAACACCAAAATCCGCATATTATTTCCCGTGGTATAGTTATTTTTCAGGGGCGATAAATAACGCCTGAACTCCTAATCAGGCCCTTTGCATTGTCAAGCCCATGATGAGCTCAACCTTCAACACATTCAGGAACAGTGGTGTCAGAATGGTGGTTGCATGAGACATGCGGGAAAGCTGAAGAGCACTTCACTTGTTAGCCAGGCAAGCACATCCGCTGTTAATGACTAACCATCTTTTACATATCGATGTGTTTACAAACTTCTAACTAATCAGCATCAAAATAACATTTGTGGCCCTGCCGCGCCCTAGCTTTAGGAATTCCCAAGATTGAAGTGAGCATTGGCAAAGGCAATAGGTTTTTTTTTTTTTTTTTTTTTTTTTTTATTAAAAACCTTTATTTGTGCATAGTAAAAGAACAAATACGGGCCTACAACCATCAGGCCGGCCACAATACGGTTGAGCACAGAGACAAACAATACAACCCCTGTGCGTCAAGGTCAAGATTAGCAACGATTCAGGATTCATACACTGGAGGGAGCCTTAACACCGGGGGAAGGAGAAGTGAAGGTTAATTTTAAGGTTTTCAAAAAAAAAAAATTTTATCGGGAAAAAAGTCAGTAAAGGATAGAAACAAGGAGATTCGAGTCCGCAAGTCGGCTTCATACACTGGAGAGCAGCAGCATCATTAAAACAGCCATAGAAAATATCATACAGTAAGGCGATGCAATTAGATAACAGGATCCTCACAGTAGTAAATACGCACCCCCTAAAAGCCGCCCCCACTCAATCCACCCCACACCCGGACCCCGAATCGAAACAAGTATAGCGCAGAGACATGAAAGAAAGAGGCCCATAGAACTAAAAAAAAAAAAAAAAAAACAGTAAATTACCCCCCCACCCTACACCAATGCGGAGGCTATGGCCTACCCCCCCCCCAGCATAGTGCCTGTCGCCCAATGAACCCGAAATATAGACGAGAGAGAAAGTAGGAATAGAGTAAAGAAACTAAGAGAAGAAAGAAGAAGGGAGGCGGGGAGGAGCCCACGTATCCTCAGGAGCGCCCGACACCACCGGCCAACCAAGCCTCCACACACTGAAACCCCACTACACCCAAAGGCGGTCGTGGGAAGATAGCATGTAACACCACGGAAATGAAGGCAGACAGATCGCGACGAGTGCGCACGACATAAGTAGACAATTCCAGTCCCAGTCCAGCCCGGCCGTGAAGCCATGATGATAGAAAGTAATCTAGCCCTGGCCCGATCGCGGGCGTACGATTAGACCCGCCCCCTCGTGAATGCCCCGCATCCCGAACAGACAAAGACAATATGGCCACTTGGGAGAAGATGGAGAAGTAGAGTCACAAAATGGCCGCCGATCATCTATTGAGGTCCCCTTGCACACCATATAAAATCCAGACCTGGCTTGTAAAGTACATGAGTTCCACATAAAAGGAGTCGCAGGCCACCGTGAACAGTTCCTCGAGGTCGCCAGGTGTAGTTCAGCTGGAAACTCCTGCGGGCCCGGTGAGGCAGGCAACAACAAAGCAGGCGGCAATGACCGGGGAAACAAAGTATCTGCCATTGAGCAGGAGAGCGATTGATCCTGAGCGCCGGGAAAGCCAAATGCAGACACCAGTGTAGCACCGTTATACCCAGTCGTTGCTTCCCCGCAGGAGGACCACAGCACTGGCAGACTCACGTCTTGTTGATCACAAATGGGGCGCTCACGGCCCGCAGCAGACAGTGTAGAGTCGAACCGCTCACTCAGCGTTTGCAAGCCGACACACAATTGCAGACGAAAGTCCCGCAGGGCAGCCAGAACGGAGCCGTATGTCAGCGGAAGCTGCGTCCCCCCAACGGCCGCAATCCGGGACGGCACTGGGGAGCTGGAGTCTGGTAGAGGGAGGGCGAAGCGGGCAGCGGGCGTGACCGGAGCATCACCCCCCAGTAGCGAGCAGGCAATCAGCGCCATGTTTTACCGTTGAACGGTACCGTGGCCAGGGGGGGGATCGTGACAAGGAGGCAATTCCCAACAGGTCTGCGCCGCAACAGGTGAAAGCCAGCAGTCTCTTCCCCTCCCTCAGGCTCTCTTTGCAGCCGACTAGACCATAGAAGAAGGGGGTCTGCAGCCTTCCACAGCGTGGTCCACAGAGCGGGGTAGGAGACCCGCCACACCGGGGCTTACCCTCTGGCTCCAGCCCATCAGATGCAGGGTACAGGAGGTGTCCGGGCGTCTCTCTCCCGGCTCTTCTGGCGACCATGCGTGGCGTGAGGCGGGATCGGGACCTCGGGCTCAGATTTGCACCAGCGGGTCCGGTGACTGCAACGATTCCAGGGGGTCGGCCGAGGCCACAGTAGAGCAAGGGTCCAGGGCGGGGAACAAAGGCACCAAAAACTCCGGCATCCGGGCGGGCTAAGACTTCGGGAAAGCGGCGGCGCAGTCAGCGCGTCGTCGCACGCGTTGCACCTCGAAAATCGGCAAGGATAGGAATCAGGATGATAGTCCGAGGCCAAGGGCCGACGGAGCCGGGCGCTCAAGCGACTGCTCCGGTCGCCATCTTGGCTCCTCCCAAAGGCAATAGGTTTGGCTTCAATATGCTAACAAAGCAGGCAGCATTTGTGCATGCCTGAGCTGCACACATTAGTACGTGAAAATCAGACCTTTTGGCTTTGCCAAGGCTTTCTGGCTTTCACTTTGCACATCTGTGTGCACTCTGCAGTCGCAGCTTCAAATCTCCATAGTTCTGGCTGGAGCTTTCATAGCTCTGCGAGCAATGACCTGTACTATTTAGTTGTCTTTGAACACCTTTTGTGAACCTTTTTTATTGAAATGTGCGAATAACAAATACTCCCGGAAGCCAAAGTGCAAAGAAACAGTGGGTTATCATAGTCCGTGTTCTTTCTTGCCATCTAGGTTCCTTTTCTGGCAACTAAGTAATGAGGAAATGGTCTTGGTGGCTGTTGAGGGTTTAGTAACTGGCGTTTTCAATACTGCTAGAATACTGAAGAAATATGAATAACATATATATAATTAAAGAATGATTTCGTAAATCCTTGTGATTTTAGAAAAAATAACAAACAGGCAGTCGCAGGTGAGTGAGGTCCTCTGTAGGCTGCTGTCAGTGGAACTACAGCCTTTGCACATTATTCCCAATAGGTCAGAGCTGAGCACAAACACCTCATGCTGCCGCGCTAGACCACGACTTCACGAGTGGGCAATATTCTAGCACTGAACACATCATATAGTCAAAGTGAAGAAAAGCCAGCACTTGTTCTGACTGCTGATGTAGTGTAAGCAATAGCTAAGCAGGACATTTAAATAGCCACAGGCCTTTCTCCTATTTCTGCATATAGACGGTCTTTTCCACTACAGCTCTAATCAGGCAATGAATTTTCAGTAATTAGGCTGACTTTCCTTCTATTTTGAAAATGCCACTGTATATTTCCAAAGTATGTATACTGTCCTGAGCTCAGCTGCACTATCATTAAAAAACTGTCAAACTTTCATTTGCATTTGTGTCCTATGCTGTGCGCCGCTGGTCTGACTGCTGTCAACAGTCAAAGAGAACTGTCTGCTCCTGGTTATGCAGTCTGTTTTACCGGTGTCTCTGGGCATCTCCAAGAAGTTCTGTAGACTGATTCAAGCTTACATTTCTACGGTCTGTCCTGATCGAGGCATTTATTTCAGCTGGCTGTAACTGGTACAACATTCATATAATCAGAGCCCACAATGGGGACAAACAATGGAATGTGTATATATATTACACCACTAAATCAACCACATTCATGACCATGAGGACATATATCCAGTGCAATAAGAAATCTGTTATCTGTCCCTCCACTTGGACACTTTGAAGCATTGCGAACTGTTTCTTTACAACAGCGGCTTGTATCGAATCTAAAATAGCCTATCCATGTGCATGCCTCTGCTGCCTCTCGAGTGCTGTAGAGTGCAATTAGTTTGATTTCTATATCCCGCACAGGACATGTTTTAGTGGCTTTTCCCCGTCACCAGAATTTTAATGAGGAGTGTAGGAGAGTAGGGTCTGCTTTCTATGTTCACCCCCACTTTTTGCTTTTGCTTTACTGGTTTTCGACTTAGATGTGGCTGTGGGCCTGCTAATCAGACCCACAACCCTGCTGTTCTCTCTCTAAATTAATACTATGTACTTTAGGTGCATAACCCATTTGGATAGGATCACCTTATTGGCCCCTGTACAGTGTACCCTAGGTACCCATGGCATAGGTGTACCCTAGGCCTACCAGGGGCTGCAGCATGTATTATGCCACCCCTGGCTTGGCCTTCCATTCTGACACAACTGGCTGATCACTCAGCTGGGGCAAGGTCGTGTAATCACCCCTTGCTTAGGTGTAGTATTCCTATACCTAACTTACATATAGACACATGTGTACCTATCAGTCACTCCTATGGCAGGCCTTAACAATCCTGGAGGCAGAGTGCTTGGTAACATGTGAGATGGTGCTCTAGCATGAGCTGAGCCTGTCTGCAGCTTTCGGAACCTTGTCCTTAGCTGTTCTATGATATAGCCTACCATATACTCTTAAAGTGCCTTATAATCTTAGACGGTTATGGTAACTATGGTTTGGCTTTATCGAAACATGTCGTGTAAGGTGTCTAACACTGTGGAATAATACCCCCATGCCATTTCTGGACATGAGAATATTATTCCCCCCTTCTAGAGGGAAAGACATGTTAAAATCATACTTCAACTGTTAGCCTCTGACCAAAGCCTCAGCATCACAAAATGCATGCTGCTGCCACGACACAAGTCTGACCTCCTGCAGCTGGGAGTGATCCCAGCCAGGGAGGCCTGGACAATAGGTTTCCTGCTTGGGGAGGTGCTAGCACCTCCCCAGACAGCCTTTAGTGTATTGGGGCAGGGTGGGCTGAAAGGAATGAGACATGCCTGGGGCACACAAGGTGTTCCTTGCATAGTCCAGTTCAAACCGGCGCTGGGGCACTCCAGCCCCAGCTCTGGCGCGAAACTGGACAAAGGGAAGTGGGTGTAACCACCCCCTCCCAGGTCCCACCCATAAGGCGTGACCTAGCAGGTATCCCAGCCCCCCAGATTAGTATAAGAGTGGGAGTTGGGCCTCAAGAGATTAGATTATCCTGAACCTGCCAAACTGAACAGAAACTCTGGACCTTCGACATTCGACGAAAGAAGAAGACTGAAGAATCTCGCTTGTAGCCAAGGAGTGGCTACCCTGTGCAAACAGGCACCATCAAGAGACTACCCTTTGCTTTGCCCACGTTCTACGAGGAACCGACTGCAGAGCCCGACCAGAGCCTTGACTTCCAGACTTCTCCGACCCTGATCCACATCCACAGCAAAGCTGAGATCCGTGGAGGCGACGAGCGACGTGGGACCGGCTACCTGGAAAAAGTGGCTAGTAACTTAAAGCGCAGCTTCTGAGGTACCCTCGAAGTTGTGCACCGGGGATTGAGAAGCCCCAAGCACCATCTGCACCGAAGATCAGCCCCCCACACTCCACGAGTCCTGCGTGGGGCCCTTCAGCATTTTCCTGCTTGCCGCGTCTGTCCGGTTGCTTGCCCGCTGGCTAGTGGCCTTTGTGACGACGCACCCTGAAATCTTCTGCGCTGGTTTGGCTCCTCCAGACTGGCTCCCGCTTCTCTGCAAAGAAGAAGCACCCCAGACCTTCCTGGTCTGCACCAGAAGCAAGTCCTTCGTTCTTCGTGGGTTCCGCTTGCCAAGGCTTGGTGAGTCCTAGTCCAACTTCGACGCCGCCGACAGCAAGAGCCTTCGTGGGACAGCTCGCCTCCTGGTCCTGGTCGTCCTCGAAGCTTCCTGGTCCTCCTGGCTGCAGCGACAAGCTTCACCTTCACCTGCAATCTTCACGACATCGCCTGGTTCCTTCCTGGTTCCACGTGGTCACTGGCTAGTGACCTTGACTCTGTCCCTTCTGCTTGCAGGTTTCTTCTCTTCTTGATCCCAGCCTTGGGATCCACCGGACACTCTTCACTGACTGCCTGTCAGCATCTTTCTTCAGGCATCCATAGGAGTCGACGACGAAAACGACGCATCTTCACCCCTATGCACCCGCAGCCTGTGGGCTAGGTAACTTGGGTACTCCGGTGCTCATCAGGATAGTGACTATCCTAGTGTCTAGTTTTCAAGTCTCAACTTCCTAGCTACTCCGGAAGTGTCCTAAATCTACCGTTTTCTAAACTGTACTATTGCTATTGACTTTTACGCATTACGCGTGAGTGTTTCCACTCTGCACACGAATCCCGTGGGCCTCCCACTTCCTAACTAACGCTAGTGTAGTGTAGCCCCAGCGATTCCCTAGGCCTAGGCCTATTCTATGTCCGTGACAGTGGTTCTTATACCACTTACTTAGTATATGGTTTGCGTGGCCCCTAGGGCCTAACTGTATTACTTACCTGTGTGACTTAATGTATGCTTAAATAAGACTGTGTTGTACTTACCTCTAATCTCATGAAGAGTGCTGAGGGTTTGACTAGAATAAATACACTTTATTTTATATATATATCTGTTGTGGTGTCCTTTCATTTGGTATTCAAGGGATTATATATGGTATCACAGCTGGCTTCACATGCCATTCAGAGTTTAGCCTAAGACTGCTCTTGTCCATGCTACCACTAGGATAGCTGGTCTATAAGGTTGACTTTACAACCAATCACCATAAGGGTATTTGGACTGATATAAGGTGTACACTAGAACTAGTGACATCATACATCAGGCCAACTTCTCACAAGGAGCCTGCAGATTATTTCTCACAACCCGACGGATGTGAACGTGTGTGCTCTATCTCTCACCTTTTCCCGCTATTGTGCTAGTCAGGGCTGCAACCCAAGACCGGATAAGAGCAGCATATTGGTCATTGATGTACAACACCAAAACACTTCACAAGTAGGCCACATTGTAATACAATATCCCTCCAGCCACACACTCCCTCCTGTTATAGCATGCAGTCTGTTAGAAAGTGCTCTTTGGTGTCTCATAATGGGCATTAAGTGCTATAGACCTGCAAGTACCCTCCATATTACAATACAATAAGGCATGGGAGCCAACAGGCCCAAATGGGAAGCTCTCCACGTTGGAAAAGTTCTAGGGAGGCTTAAGTAGTTGATCACGTGAAACTGAAATTGAGCCAGCAATCTGGAACAGTATATATATGTGGGCTCACCCTGCAAAAGCTGAAACAGGGTGGAGTCTGGAAACTAGATGCCGCTGGCCCTGTGTTTTTAATTCGAAAACCATTGACTGGAGAATTGCTAGAATATAATCAGGCTATTTGATTACATGATAAAAGGCAGCATGGTTTTCACAAAAATGAGAGCATGCTCAGCACATCTGAATAAATGTTCGGTCTTTGTGCCTTATAAGTTAGACCATGCGATGATAATAAATGTAGTTTGCTTAATTGCCAGCAACACTTTTAAAGCAAGTTAAGCATATACAGTTTGATTCTAATGGAGCACTTAGGAACAGAGAGCCTAATTAAGACTTGGGTGATAATGAAAAAACCTTTGATTCTGTAGGAAGTGCTACATTTGGAGTAAACATCACTGGTGAAATTTCCTCTAATGTACTCTCCACCAATGGATCTCCTCGTAAGTTAGCAATTCCTTCAGAAATCTGCAGTTTTCTATTGATACCCAGCTTTAAATCGCTCTTCCAGTATCTTGAGGTAAATGTTTCTGATTGATGAATTCACACGGGAAAGAAAGGCAGAGATAACGGAATCCCTTCGGCAGCCATCCTTTTCAAGTGAAATAAGTGGAAAAATAGCAAGGATTTTCAAAAGCTGAAGAAATGATAGGCAGCATCAAAACCGGAAGACTATAATATTGGAGGACAAATGCCTGATGTCATTGAAGGTTATCATTTGTAATGCCTTCAAGGTCTCTGGACATTTTGACGATTTATGTATCTGATTGATGGAATAATTGAATGTATTGGAAGAGATGCATCTTGAAGATACTGCATCGGGGCTTTCTGATGAGGACGCGTGGAGTATTGCGTGGGGCTCCACTTCTTCAGAAGGACATATAAAACAATGTTCAGTTGGCCCATCCTGCCTGCCTGTTTCTTTCTTTTAGTGACACACAGCCTTGCAGGCACTATAGCTTCCCAATTCATGCTCACTCTCCACTGTTTTCAGCTTTTTTGTTAAATGCTTATTGTAAGGTGTGATATTGAGCAAAGCTGAGGTACATCCTTGGAAAGTTCTGAATCCTAAAGTACAACTTCAAGTTTATACATGCATGGACGTCTCTCTAGAGGCAACAGGAATGCGACTGTTTTTAACCAAAAATGGTGAAGGGTTTTGGGCTGGATGACCGAGGATTTAGGGAGCAAGTGTCTTACATGGGTCAGAGCCTCCACTGCTGCACCTTTACACTGCGAGAAGCACAACACCAGCACTAATAAACCCCTTCCTCTATTCTTCGATGCTGTCAGATTTGTCTTGCAGAGTTTATCGGAAGGTCTACAACCCAAGCGCTATATCAAGATGGCTGTTGTAGCACTGTTCAAGGAACACAACTGATTCTAGGAGCTTGCTTATAGTCCAGGCGTTTGTACCTTGCGGCGTTTCGCTCTAACCCACCTAAGGTGCAGTGTTAAACTCTTTGCTGACTGTCCTTTCTTATATGGTGATGTAAAGTGCGCTATTCAATAGGCCTGGGCGGTGAACTTCGTTCCGCTCGCGAAGTTTGCGGAGTTTTCTGCACTCCGCGGAGCTCGCGGAGTGCCGAAAACTCCGCGGAGCGAACGGTAAGTCCACAATCGCGAATGGTAAGTTCGCAATCTGCAGCTCGGGTAGAATTTCTACCCGAGCAGCAGAAAAACCAGCACAAACTGCACTTCACACTGCACTTCGCCTCTCGCAGAACTTTGCAGAGTTTTTGTGTAACTTCGCGGAGTTCCGCGTAGCAAAACTCCACGAACTACACCCAGGCTTACTATTTAACTACACCTGCTTAAGTCTGCCCCATGTTTTTGCATATCCCAAACCCCTGCCATAATTGTGTCCTTCTTTTATTTCAAAAGGTGGTGCTCAATGCGGTTTACGACTTAATTATATTATTCCAGTGATTAATTTGGGAAAGGCAATATTGTATGTTAAAATTGTATGTTAAAATCATGGTGTAATTTGGGATAGATAAAGGAAAAACCTCTTATCTGACCAATCTTATTTTTACAATAGTAGTTACTTATACTATCGGCGGCAACGAAAATGGGGCTAGCACTCTACAAACCATGAGAATGAAGACTTGAGCATTGAACGTCTCCTAATTGGGCTTCTCAGTAGAGGAAAAGACGAAGCTTATCCCCTTGTGGAATTGTGTATTTAAACCATCTAGATGGAATCAGAATAGTGCTCTAGAAAGTGTGGCCCTATCTCTTCTTTGTTTGAAAACAGTAAAAAGAAGATAAGAATAACCAATTGTCCAACAGATCAGGACATATAATTATCAATATTTGCTCATTGAACAGAGGAGTTAATTCCTAGAATGTCTATTTATTCGCCGTGAGTTGAAACACGGATCAGGTGCCTTTGGAGCAAGAGGGCATCCTACGCCAATTTATACATAGAGAACCCCTACCTATCGCCGCTCAGACGATAAAGACATCTCTAAAAATGTACTGGTCCTGATGAAGGAGACGTGAAATATGTATGTAGTCTCCGAAACGTGCGTAGACCAATAACCATACATCTGGGAGATCCATAGAAGAATCCTATGTCAATGTTCTGACTAAAACACTCTATGAACACTACTAATTCTTGGACCACAACCCAAGCAGGATCTCACACCAGATGTGGCTCTCATTTTTAATTAAAACAAACCCTTTATTTGTGGAATGACTGATGGTATGTAAGAGCAGAGTGACAGGTGAGAATGATAGTGTGATGGTTTTTTTGGGGGTTCCTTCCTAATGTCTCTTCAAACTGTTTTGTCTTTCAACTTTATAAATTGTTGTAATCTAATCTAATGTTGAAACAATTTTTGTGGAAATGTACAAATTATATATAAAGTACATGCTAAAAGAAAGTATATGAATGTTTTGCTACAAAAAAGAAAATAATAAGATGAAAAAATAAGCTGTTTTTGAAATGATATTTTACTCTGGGGACTTCTTAAAGTATAAGTAACTACTATTGTAAAAATAAGATAGGTCAGATAAGAGGTTTTTCCTTTATTTGTTTTTTCTCCCCTCCTCTTGGACATAAAAGCGATTAGGGGAACCCTTTCTCATACACACGTAATTTGGGATAGGCAATAGTATGTTAAAATCATGGCGGTGAAGCAAAAAAGGAAGATCTGTGTGTAGATCTTGAGTCAGCCTGTGCACACGACTACCGTATTTTCTAGTTAGTTTCATAAGTTGCCTGGTGAACTGTCTGAACTTTCTTCTCGTCATATTGTCACATGTTAACTGTATCTGGGCCATAGTTAAAAAAACGAACTTTCGAAATGCAAGTCACAACCAGTGGAGAAACACGAGGTCAATTATGTGGTCTGAGCGGAGGGACAGGTTTATCTTGTTGAGTAATTTTGTGAAGAGTGACTGCAGGCATGAATGAAATTCCCATCTGTTGTGCCCGCTAAGTATAAACTTTTCACAATTTATGTAAAAACAAGTAGATTTCAGTATAGAAACCGGGTCAGTTGTGAAACACCTGCTTACAAAGGAGTTATATTTGTGCTTGGCCCCCCTTGGTCGTGCTGGGCCTGGCTTCCCTTGCAGAAAGGAAGGAGACAGGAGTGGCCGCTCGATGCCGTGGTGAAGTGTTACTTTACATTAGAACTGATGTCCTGATTCTTGCAAAATTGAAATGCTTCCTGCTGGAAACATCATGTCTACTATTGCTAGCAGCCTCTCTAATTTAATTTCCAAAAGCCATGTCAAGAAAGCTGTTAATATTTCTTTTTTTGATCAATTATGCACCGATTACAACAGGCAACTATTCTGGTGTTTTCAGTACTTCCCTGGTCATGGTCACTTATTTTATTCTTCGCTACTGTTTACTACAGTAGTTTGTTTCTTATAGATTCCTTTTGAGCCGAGAGTGCGCAGTTGTGTGGGAGTTTGGGGAATCATCAGTGGCGGCTTCTCCACTAAGGCAGAGGAGCGTCATGGGTGTGCATTTTGCAGTGGAATAAAAGGAAAAATATCATGATAATAACTCCTAGATTATAATCATTTTATTTTTCCTGCTGCAGCGTCTCCGAGGACGGGGGTGGAGGGAGATCTGCTCTGCTCTGCTCTCAGAGCAGGGGAAGGAGTGGTGGGCTATGTAATTGAGCATGAATGTCGGGCCGGCCAAACATTCATGCACACTTTGCTTGTTCTCCATGCAGACTGTATTGAACATGCCCAGCCTCAATTACAGCCTGCATTGAGAAAATGTCCAGCCTTCCATTCTCTGGCTGAGCGCCGATCCACGGCGCTCAGACCAATCACAACGCTGCAATGCAGGGTTATGATTGGCTATCAGGAGGCTGGGAGCCGGTCGCTTCCTGCTTACTTTGCAGAGAAGAAGCCAGGAAGAGGACGCAGGAGAGGCAGCAGCAGGCCGGCCGAAGGTGAGTGTTTTTGTTTTTTTAAATCCCCTCTCTTCCCCACCCTCCCCGCTGCTGCTTACCGGGAGCAGCCGCGCCTGGGAACCATTATGGTATGCGAGACTTGCCAACATTTCAAATCACCGTAATAATAAGACTAAAATAAGTATTCTCAAGGAGTGAAATTATTAGGCAAGTGCTTCCCACTACTGTTGCCATTATAGTTAAATGTTACCATGGAGGAGAATATGATTGCCAATGTCTAATCCTATATAAAGTTGCCTCAACCTTCCAAGAGAACTCTACAAAGTGTTTCTTTTAAAGTCTTGAGTTGGCCAGAGTTTGGGGTATAGTGTGCAAGGTCAGAGGGAGTCTGTTGATGTCAAGTATTGTGCTAAATATCTAGAGTTGTGCCCGAGGTTTACAATACAGTACCCAGGGACTCTGATTAGGCGCTGCTAATTAAAGACATGGCTGCTAAATGAGCTGAGCCAAATACATTGCTGGGATCATGCTGGGTGTTAGGATTACCCAGGTTTCACCGAGCGCTTCATAAAGGGGCAGCCTTACAGATGTGCCATGCTCACCCCGATCAATAGAAAACAGTAGTTACTCAGATTCTCAGCAGAGCCATCATCAGATATAATCACTGGGTAATTATTTCTGTTTCAGGAAGGAGAGCAATATGTTAAGAAGATTGGTGGTATCTTCGCCTTCAAAGTAAAAGATGGTCCTGGTGGGAAAGAGGCACTCTGGGTTGTGGATGTTAAAAATGGCAAAGGTTCGGTGGCTGTCAATTCAGGTGAGTGTGCTTGTTTCTTTACTGGGAGGTCATGCCAATAGCTACCTCACTGTGTCTTTAAATTTCCTTCAGTGCTTCTTATTTGTATACACAGTGATGTACTGTTTCATGTCAGTCACTGTTTTTGTCAGAAGGAAAGAATATGTAAAAAGAAAGGGGATAGGTGAGCTATTTGATTCGGCTTTAAGGATGCTTAATTCTTCATGTTCAGCTCAGGTAAGCTGCAAAAGCAATTGATGGACTATATGCAACAGGTTGGTGGTTTAATTTAAGAAGACCGCCTGCTACAACTCTGAAACATATCTCCCAGTTCAGTCATGACCACTCATGCCTTCTTCTTCAGTAAAGCGACTGAACGGACATGGACATGAGTGTTGATCTCCATTCACTCCTTGTACAGATGGCCCATCCAAAGCTGAGGTCTGTTAATGGGACATCATGAGTAAAATCAGCATGAATGGCAGTACGCATCGCGCCAGAGGGCGCTGCAGCTTTCTGCCACTCAAGTAGACATTCTACTTGAGTGGCAGCTACCTCAATGTGAGCTGCAGATTTCTCAACGCGAGCGGTCGCGACCTGCTGAGACCACCCGCATTGAGAAATCTTACCAGAAGGAGGTCTAGCGCACAATTTTTTTGTCACAAGCGCTCGGCAACTTAACGTTGGTGAGCCACTTGTGAGAAAAAACTCTGGTCCACGTCACTAACCGGAGTTTTTCGGATCACCCTGTGGAGTGGGCAAAACTCCATGAACTCCGTGGGTGGAACGAAATTCTTCCCCCACCTCTACTTAAAACCATAAACACAGACTTCTACTAACCTTTTTGAAGTATTTTCCCCCCAAAGTGTTTAGTTTTTGCAATGTTGCTCTATTCTGGCATATTGGCTTACAAGAACTTCTATGAAAGATTCTGGTCTGGGAGCATGGGTAAACTGAAGTTCAACAGCTTCAGATGGTTAGATGCTTTGATCACAACCAAGGATGTGCGGAATTGACTTAATTTGCTTTCGCGCATGTCAGAACCATGTTCCGAGGGCCACGGGACAAGCAGGAACTACGGGGCCCAACTGTGGGGGATGAGGCATTTTACTCCTGATGTCGAGGGGCCCAACCTACTATGGATCCTGAGCCACTGGGTCATGTACACCTTCAGCACTTGACTCTCAGTGGTTGCTCAAGATTTTCGGGGGCAGAGCAGTCCAAGACATTTCCGGGGCAGAAGAGGTAAGGAGGTAGATAAAGGCTGGTAAGCACAGGCTCACATCTCAAAATACACGCTGCTGCAATAAATGATTATCCAGTCATAAACTTGCTGTTATGAAAAAAAGGTTTTTTAAATTTTACAGTAACTACTACAAAGGGAAATACGACATACTGAGGTCAGGGCTCTAGTGTATCTTATAAGGTTCCCTGAGTTCCACTCTCTCCAAGTTCTATCAGTAGTGGCTATTCCACATTCTCTATAGGCTCCATTCAGATGAAGCTCACTTGCTCAAGTCCGGGGAGTCCATTTCTAACTCTGTATAAAAGTAAGAATTGTTCCAGGGGCAAAGCGTTGTCTACCAAGCAAGTTCCCATGGGGCTAACTGGCCTGAAATCAGCCTTACCTGCAGGATCAGATCAACGGGAGTCCCTGAGTGTGCCTCCTTCGAAGGCACTGGAGCTGACGTGGCTGGCTCCGCTAAGTTCTTTGCACCTGGCCCAAAGCTAGCTGCACTCAGCAGACCGCAAGTTTCTTACCCTCGCTCGTGCAGCCACTGCGACCGGGGGTTCTCCTTGACTCCTCCAAACTCGGTAAGTTCTTTGATCCCTCCATCGGTTGGTGGGTGGAGAGGGATGTAACAGTCTTGATGCAGGCCTGTAGGAGTCACCACTGTGGCCTCTCCCCTCCGGTGATGATTCTGACTAGGTCACACTTCTAGCTTGGTCCCAGTGGCCCCCTCTGGCATACAGGCTCTCTGTCCTTTTACTACACATGGGTTCCGACCAGATCCGCTCTGCCTATTTCTTCACGGCAACCCCTTCTGGCACTCTGCACAGCTATCTCTTCAAAGGCACCTCTTGCTGTACAGAGTCACCAGTTTTCCACAGATCACGGGCTACACCTCCTTCGGTATGGCAATCTCTGATGTACCCTCTCCCAGCTGGAAGAGTAGCAGGCCTTGGCCCCCAGTCCTGGTCACAGGCAGTCGTCTTGCAGAGCTTCCACTCCTCGTACAGCCCGACAAGCTGCATGACAGTTGACAATTTTTTTTGTCTCAAGTCCCCCTTCTTACAGTCTATTCCCAGACACCAAAATGTGATTACGGAAATGCTCTATTTATGGGGATGGCTGACTATCTCGTCACCCGTTTGCAGGTGATGCAAAACGCGACCGCGAAACTCATCTGCAACAAAGATAGATATAGTGTTGCCTCTGCCTGCCTAAAAACCTTGCACTAGATGCCCATACGAAAGAGCAACATTTAAACTTCTCTGCCATGCTCATAGGGCCCTCTATGACTCTGGTCCTGTGATTCTCCAATCCAAGGTTGCCGTAGCAACCTAGCCTTAGCCAACCAATCGTATCGGGAAAGTTAGTCAGGGGCCGCTATTTTACTTAACAGGCTGCAGCCCAATGGAATCTGCTTCCCTTGGCTATCCGCTTTTCAAAACCGAAGGAGGTGTAGCCCGTGATCTGTGGAAAACTGGTGACTCTGTACAGCAAGAAGTGCCTTTGAAGAGATAGCTGTGCAGAGTGCCAGAAGGCACTGTACTATTCACAGGCACACATACAACCAGCTCTCGTGTACAGCATACAGGCACTGCACTATATCCTTAATGTATTCTACCACTCACAGGCACACATACACCCAGCACCTGCATGTAACATACATACACTGCTCAGTACTGCACTAGCCTGTATTGTACCATTCAAAGACACATATACACCAAGCACATATACATCACACATGCACTACACACCAGTGGATGTAGGCTAAGGGTGAGTTAGGCACACAGCAGCAGAACTTTCAAAGTAAGTGAGCCTGTAGACCTCACTACAGTGGTACAGTGGTACAGGTTAAAAAGGACCTGCTCACTTCTACTGATCGCTACTCAGTATGATCACTATACGGTATGCTGCCACCACCGCACCTGTGCTGCTTAACTCCAGGTAAAGGCAGCAGCCTTTCATGACTGAGAGTTGCGCTTTGGGTTCCCCTCTCTGTCGAACAAGACCGCAGTAGGTGAGACAGGCCTATGTCATAGTGCACATGCATGTTCCGGATTTGCCTATGCCAACAAACATCTGCCTTGGGGATCCAGAAAACAGTACAGTTGGGGCACTCTGGGTAGGAGTGCACGTCCATTACCATGCAGAAGACTTTCCAGTACCAACAACGTCATTATGGGAAATGCTGATTCATCATTTTGGGCTGTACATTAGCATGAAATGCACCCTTGCATATATTTTTGGCACATGCATCCATTTAAATAAGCCCACCACAAACAAAAGATGTTTTTCCTTTGCGTTTGCTGTAAATGTTTACCGTGAATTGTGCAGTTTGTGGTTATTTTTTACATGAACCATGCAAAATTACGAGAAATTACATAATTTAATATAACAAACATAACACAAAATTCTCAATTACGTGAAATAAGTGAGTTTAATTTAAATTTTGCTCAATCCTAATCACAACCACCTGAGTTATATTTGATCCAATGACTTGCAAAGAAAATCTTCTCCCACTGATTGCCAGACCAATAACACATCAGTTCTCTTAGATGTATATAACAGGTATCCTATTCAGTTCTACCCTTTTACATTCGTTAAAAAAAGTGTCGAAATTAGGCTGTAACGTCAGGCGCAAATTAATATCTTGCAAGAGGTGATGATTTTGTGAAATTTTAGCAAATACTTTTGTTTTTTTCCCTGTGTGAAATGTCACATAGGGTTCCAGACACTTCCGTCCCGAAACAAAATTGCTTTTTCTTTCAAAATTTGTTATGGTGAGATTTGTGATTGGTGATTAATTGGCACCATCCCAATGGCCTATGTCTAAGCTAAGTCAGTGTTTCTTGTAGAATCATCAAAGTCCTTTGGAGACTCTTACTCCTCCAGAGAGTGGTGCAAGTTTCTGCCCCTAGCTACTGAGTACTTTAATTCCATCCTGTCTCTCATGGAACCTACATTGTGTGCTAATGATCCCCTAGATTTTGCACTGCTTGAATACAAACCTCATGCCATCTGTATTTTCTGTCTCTTTAATGCTTTCTTCTTGAAGGTGGAGTTCCTACTTTACAAAAACAGCTAAATCTGGGTCTGAATGCTCGGGCCAATTACCGGTCAATCTACGATTCCCATTCATTGGCAAGCTCTTTGAACAGTTTACACATATCCAACTGCACACTGACCTTGCTTCCAGTCACCTTGTTTGGTCCCATCAGTCTGGTTTTTGCTACTGGCTTTTCACTGTGACTGCACTTTCATGCCCCCTGGATCTCCTTGGCAGCCTTTGGTACATTGACCATGAACCACCTTCACAACTCGTGAGGGACGTTTTTTTTTCTCCTTTCTGTCGGGACTCATTTCATCCAGCAAGGAAACCTTGGGCTCTGGGTCCTGGCCAATCCTCATGGTTTATAGTGTCTCCTAGGTATCAGTCTTGGTGTCGGTCATGTTTTTCATTTATATGGACTTCAGTTTCTACCTGTATGAGCTGGCATTCAACTCTAATAATGTATTCTCTCGTCAACATTCAGCTCTTCAGGACTGTCCCAGCCCTATGAAAGGCTGGATGTCTGGCTCCTTTCCGTAACTAAATCCTTCTTAAACTAACTTTCTGTTGATGTCATCCTCTAGCTGTTTCTTGGCTTTCCTCCTATTCTCTATGGGTATCTATCCTTTTCTCTTTGCTACTGTTTAGAAACCCTGCGTTTCTCTGTAGACTGTATCTTAACTTCCATTTCCATTGCAATAGGGTAGTGTCTGCTTGCTCTTTCTGCCGATTACTCCTTTCCATTCTACCACTGACTGTGGAGCAGTAATGAACAAGATCTGCTGTGGGTATACACTTCTACGAGGTCGCGCTGCTTTCTCTCCCCCTTCTTTCCGAGCTGTCTTACACTTCAAAGCACATTTGTACTCGTAAGCTTGATTACATCTCACCTTTTCTTTTGGAGCCAGCTTCCTTGGTACCTTTGTATTTTTTTTACCGTCTGCTGCATAACCTGCAAGTATATGACTGGCAAACTTAAATCAGGTTTTGGTAGCGGAGCTACAAGAAGTCACAGCATTCTATGTTTGGGTATCCCTAATCGCACAATAGCAGTGTGTCCAGGCACACGGTTTCATTTGCAAATCAGTGGCTTTGAAATTCCTTTTCATTAGATGGGTTAGCACCTGCATGATTCCCCTTTCAAACAACCTGGAAATCTATTTATTCTGACTAGCATTCTTTGGCTACAAGTTGTGTAAAGTGGAATTTCTCTTTACACAATTTTAAGTAAGCTGATGTTCTTGTAGCCTGATGTTCATGGTGTGGGAACCCCCGGACCAGGTTGTACCGACAGGAAGTTCCAGCCAGTAATATTGTCTTGGGAAAGGGTTGCACTGCACCTCAGACCTGTTCTTCAGCTCCCACCTGACCCTTAGACAAACATAAGGGGGTGCATGTAATGCTCTCCCCTCTACCTCCAGCCAACATTTCCCCTTCTCTCCCCTCCCCTCTGCACCCCCTGCTTCCTCACCCTTACTTAAAAGACACTTACCATCTGCTCAACAAAGGTGGTACATGTCTGCATTCTCCTCATTCATGAAATGTGGAATTCTGTGCAGAAATCCATCCAGTAATGCAGAGTCTGCAAATGTATTCCTCGTTCCAAGGGGTCTAACTGATAATTGCAGGAATTCAATTCCTTGTGGAAATTGCCACCGGTATTGGTAATTCCAGCTGCGCAGAATCTCTATACAAAATTCCTCACAACCTGTAACCATACCCTACGTGTATGTGTAGTGTACCTTGGTGTCAGTTTCTGCGTTTACAGTATCTCATTACCTTTTTCTGCAGGTTTTTATTAACTGGAAATTGTTTTCGTCAACGCAAAGGTAGCGTGTTCTCTTAATGTGGCTTTTCATATGAAATATTTGTATAGATGCTGTTGTAGGTTGAAATTTGACCCTTTAAATAAATAAATAAACAAGAGTACACACAGAAAACCGCTGTAAACTGTCATTAAGAGTGAAATCCATGCTTCTGAGTTCTAGTTGCCTATTTGATCAGCTTCATAGTTCTGGTAGCACCTCTAGCAAAACATGAAAATTGACAATTGTAGGGATCTTGCAAACTGTTATTTTTTTAAGCCAGCATTTCTGTCATACTTCAGTTCAAAGGAAGGCCTTTGGATAAAGTAAAGTTCAGAGAAGTTGTTTTCTTCATACATACAGTTCTTCTTGCTGCTGCAGTTATTAGCATGATCATTCCATTTGGCACTGCCGTAAGCAAATGTTGGAGTCCTATGCCTTGGCTGGAGAAAATAAATAACCTGATGCTTTTGAAGCATTAATTAAATGCATTGATCAGAGACCATGCTGGTCTTTAGTGTTGAAGTGGTGCAAGTGTGCGGCTCAGTACAAGCGGAGGAGTTTGCTTTGAGAATCTTCCATGGTAGTTGATGTTGTAATAAACATTGTTGCCTCAGATTTTCACTGACTGACACATAGATAAGATAGGTTCTCCCAGTGGACTATGCAATTAACCTTTCCTTTATTGTCCAACGGTTGTGCAAGAGCTTGTTCGGCAATATAAGAGAAAAGGTTTTGCTGTTGAAGCCTTCAAAGGTAATCCTTAGTGATATTTCCATAAACTCCTCTAAACCACCACCAAATACGTGTAATCACGAAACATGTTCGTTGAAGGACAGCCTCACCAATGTAGAAGTCTTATTTCCTTTGATGATGACACAGATTGCAAGATATGAATAAATACTGACTTAATTAAACCCAGATACATCTACAGTGGCGTCTGTCTTAATCTTTCTAATTCTGCAGTTTTAATGGGAAAATAAATTTCACAAAAACACATTTTGCAAAAGTAAATGATGTCAATTTAGACTAAGTGATTTTTCTAACCAAATCAAGTTTATCGTCTACACTGCTGTGGTCCACATAAAGATTAGGGTAATCTACTTTGTACATTGCATGTTTGTATTCTAATTTTTGTGTAGTGATCCACAGCCTTGAAAGCACTTCCACTGGCTAAGGGAATTATGCATGGCTGAAAGAATGTGAGCATATTGTGTGACCTATATGGGACGAGTTTTAGTATAAAGGTTCAGGGATGCTTCAACTGTATTGCAGCAAACATGTGGCTGTGATTAAGCATGAGGTGAAGGGAAGAGATACAAGTAAAATATATAAACACTAGTTTATATTTACAGGCTTTGGATAGGGGGTTACTCTTATTGAGCAACTTATGTGCACAAGTTTGTATATTCTAAATTAGCTCTACATATGTCCTTCATTGTGTCAAAGTGAACTTGTTGCTGTGCTTTAAGCATGAGGTCCAGCAGAGCAACTTAACAGGGATACAGTTGTGCTTGCATATATTTCCCATTGTCCGTAGTTTGCTGTTCAAACGTTTGCATTGGATGGCACAGTAATGCTTTGCAATTTGGACACACTGTTGTGGCATTGCGATCTTATAGCGGTGTGTATCCCTCAAGTGCGAGATTTGATAGGAAGAGTTGGCCAAACATGAAGGACCGGCTATCTCTGAGGTGAACTGAGCATGACTGAATCATCTGAATGGTGGCAGCCACTTCTATCAACTTCCTGAATTTGAGATGGTAAAGGATAATCCTTATCCATGCAGGTAGCGAGCACCTGCTAGGTTCAATAAATGCAGAAACCTCGGTAAATTCTGTAGAGGCGACTCGTATTCAGAACATCTGTCAGGAAGCGTGGAGAGAGTAGTAAGGGATAATACACTGTCTCTTTAATGCTTATTTTCTCTTTCTTTGCCTTCGCTGTATGAGGGTGGGAGAATGGAAAACTATTTAAGGAAGAACCGTATCTAAAATGAGCATCCTCTGCAACTCGCGGCTTCTACCATAGCCCCATGATGCGAATGTTGCAAGGGGTGTTCGATGAAGATTTCACCAAAGTGAAGGGAAAATAGTATCATTATCCTAGTTGCAAATTATCCAAAAGCAAACTCCCGCCATGGGGCATAGTTTGAGTAGGATATTGTAAAATAGGCTTGGCTATCCTTTATCTGTAATCTCTGCTATCTTGCATGTGGCATTGGCGAACAATCTCTAGGAGATAAGGCTCTAGGTTCCAAGTAGCGATATCTCTGTAGTCTCCGGTGTTTGTGGATAGATACCCCTGTGCCTTATAAACCAAAGTACACATCACTTGCTCATACAACTCTAGCACTTTAGCCTTTGTACTCTCCCCGGGGACCGATGAATGCCATTGAGCAACTAGGAGCGTAAATTAAAGGTAATGAGGACAACATGAATAATTTTGTGGCGACTCTTGAAATTTACAATGACAAGATATGAATGTTAATGATGCCGCTGTTGGAGTTTTAATGTTAATGGTCCGATCAAATGGAAGAACACCGTCCAGAAAACAAGGTAGAGAGGAAGTAGATAATCCCTTGGCTCATTTGTGCTAATCACTTCTAGGAAAGTTTCCCGAAAAGTAAATTGGTTTTAGTTGCCTGTTTTTCTCTGCCCATTTGAAATTGACGTAATTTGAGTAAGTGATTAGAGAATGGCAATTTCATTCCTGCTCTTGTAGCTGAAAGACTGAGTTATTCAGTAATAAGTGTAATATACAAGAACACGATACCCTGAATACTGACTGAACTGCCTTCATAGGTTGTCCACTTTAAATTATTTGTGAATATTTATGAATATAGAAGTTACATTAAAAAAATCAAATGACCCAATTGGTATGCCGAATAGCAACCTCCTTGTGCCCTCTGCATTTTGAATAATCCCAGTATAGCGAAAATGATAAAATGACCATGTGCATATATTACTGTGCTGTAGTTAACACGGACACTATGTACATGTGGTGTGTGTGTGTATATGTATGTATATATGATATATGTCACTATATAGTGTGAAAATTCATGGTGCCCGACGTAGTGATCAAGGCGGTTCGCCGTCGAAACGCATCAGGGTGGATTGATGGAATAATAAACGTTTTGTGTTATATCCCCACTGAGACATCGCCTGTCATTTGCAGATGCCAGGATTGGGGGGGGGGGGTATAATATATATATACTGAAAAAACAAAAGGTGAAAGTAACGTTAAAGTGAGGTGTGATAAAAGATCGGGTTTTGTTTAAATGTTAAAAAAGTATACATTCACCAAAAAAAACCAAAGTTTAAAGTAGACCTCGAAAAATCTTAAAAGTATTACTAGACCCAGAGGTCTGGGGACTAGAATTATCAACTCAACCTAACATCAATACACTCGACCCGCAATTCATTCTCGTTCCTACCCAGAAAGCAGCGTGCAGCTTCTTTTCAACTGCTCCGAAAGGATTTAAAACAAGCATTTGCAGTGCAATACGTCTTGCATTTACAAGAGTTTGAGCTATTGGCATTCTAAATGACCATACCTTTTGTTTGTGTTGTTTTTAAAACATATAAATAAAACGCATTGCCATTTACAATGTCAGTAGCTTAAACTCTCGCAAATGCGAGACCTATCGCATTGCAAATGTTTTTAATTTTTTTGTTAAAGCGCCCATGTCCCAGTGTCCATTTAATAGCGACCTCGCACCTTTCTTTAGACTCAGCTCAGCTAAAGAAAGGGGTGCAGCCCATTGTATCAGTGTGGCGTGCCATGCTATTAAAAAAAATAGTGTTGTGAGAGAGCGTGTCCTGTCTGCAACAGCAGGCAGGTGAAAACCAATTCACAAAATAGTGCTCGGAGGCTGTAATTAAAAATTACATAGTGACAACACATGTAACGGGGAGTGTCCTCATGGGAGGTTACAAAAAGAGACCAAGCGGTACTAAGGAGGGACTTCTAAGCCTATTGACCAATGAAAAGCCACAGTTTACAAAGGACAAGGACACAAGCCAATGAAAAATATGAGCGGAGAGTGGGCGGAGCTTCAAATCCATACCTGAATACAGCATGCCTCGCAGAGCAGCACATATGCTGCCCAGGCTCGACCTAAAAAAGCACAGCATGAATATCAGCCCTGAGGTGGCTTCTTTTACCACTGCACTTCATTGTATGGAATGAGATGAGCATCCCCCCGGCGTGGGTGTGACCAGGACTACCATAGAATGCCATGCATCAAAGGTAGCCATAAGGATGCCATGCAGGGCACCTTTCTGTTTTCCTTTTGTGTTTGTTCATGCATGTGACTGTATAAATTGCAGGTGCAGGCTAGTGTTTGTATGTGTATTCCCACCTTTGCATATGCGCCTTTAAGAGTAGATCTGTGGTGTGTGACTTAGTGTACATTTGTGAGTCTGTGCTTGGTGTGTGCCCTTGTGTTGAAGTGACGGAATAACTGTACATGCATGTATTGTGTGTACGCCTATCTATCTGGCCCTGGATGTTAGAGTTAGGGAATAACTGTGTGTGCCTGTGTACGTGTTTATATGTGCATGCCTATTTTTTTAAAATAATTTCCTGTGTTTGTATACAGTGCCTCGGTCAATGTTAGGATATGCATGCTTCTGTGCTGTTTGTGTGTGTGTGAGTATGCATGCTTCTGTCTTTCTTCTATGAGTGTGAGTGTGTGGTTGTGTTTATTTGCTCTTGTACTGTGGTTGTGCGAGTATGCATACTTCTGTCTAGAACTATCCTCATCACAAGAGACTTATTTTAAAATTACAGAGAGGAGGACTGTGTGTATTCTTGATAAGTTAATGAGCCTTCCTTATGGCTCCTAGTCCACGCTGCATTCCTTTGCTCGCCCCACCCCACCCAACCCACTTTTCTCCCAACTTTTCATTTAACCGGACCGCTTCCTGTCGTTGTAAAACACCTCGAAGAATACGTTGACTACTTAGGCCTTCCCCTGCCTCTCGCACCATTAAGTGGAGGGTCAGCGCCATAAAGGGAGCACATCTGAGCCGAAAACCCCGAATGCAGAAACCACCCGCTGTAAATACATCCTGCGCCTTCTCGCCCCTGGTAAAGATCACCACTATGAGTACAATTTAAGAATCCTCAGTTTTCAATTGCACTTTTATACACTTCACACCAAGGAGAGGGAAGACACATGTTCATTGCTGCTCTCCCACTCTACCCCTCTCCAGTACTTCCCCAGGTCCCACAGGTGACTAATGTACATTTTATTTTCACACATGCTGGCATCTTTGATATGGGGACTGGATGTGGCCTAGCAGCTAGAGCTTCCGGCTTTGGAACTGCAGAACCAGATTTGAATCCTCTTTAGGAAAACCCTGTAGACCTTTTGAATCAATGAGGAAACATGGCCCACTGTACAGTGCAATAAGGACGATCCAAAGACGGGGCACCAGCAGCTTCAGGTGAAAAACTGTTTGTACTCGAGAAAGGAAAACCTCAGGAAGTAGTAAAGAGAAACACCTGAACGGAGCATATGAACAGCGCCAAAGCATTTAATCACAGCCCAAACTTGGTGGTGAAGTACTATTTAATGACTCTTTCGTGCTGTCCATCATCAAGAACTGCAGTGGACCACCGTGTGCTTGCATCACTCTTGTATGAGTGTGTGAGTTTAGTATGTGTGCTTCTGTCTTAGATGAGTGTATTTGTGTCTGTGTGTGGGGTGTATGCTCGTGTGCCGCATGTGTGCTTACACGTGTATGTTGTGGGTGCTTGTGTATGCTTTTATTGGTGGGGCCCCCATACAATAGCGGCAAAAATGGGCATTCATGCTATGCACTGGTTCATTGCAGTTCCCATCCACCACTAGCAATACACCTACATGGCAATCATGAATTATTAAACACGTTTCACGCCTTCCAAAGCGCAGGGTTGTCCTCCCTTCGATTGGCACAATACCCTAATTCCCAACTGTGTTCCCTGGTGTGCAAGTGCACTGCTAAGACATAATCTCTTTAGAACAACTCACTTAATAATATATGGCAAGCAGTCGATCCTCTATACTTAAGTGTCTTTCAGGATCTTACTACAACGTGAGTCTTAGGAATCTGCATTCACCTGCACTCGTTTTAGTTATTCAAACAGCTGTTTCAAATCGCACCACCTTCAGTGCCAACCCGCGTCAAGGTACCTGTCGTAAAATGTGAAATAACCTTTCCTACAGCTCTTCGCAGGGAGGCGGAGGACCGCGTTTGAACCGCAGCATTTCCTCCTATTAATAATTTTCATTGGATGGGGTCAAGTTCACTGTAACGCGACACATACAAACACATGCTTGCCTCCTAGTTACATCTGCCGCTTAAATATGTGGCATAATACAATTGGAAAGTTGATGGAAATCAATGTTATTATTAAGGCCGAGCAGGAGAGTGAGCTGCAATAGTTTACCTGCTGCTCTGCATGGTCTGCTGGCCGTGGGGTGGCCGCTTATTTAGTGGGGCACCATTGGAATTTGGCACTCCTACTGTGCCCAGCCAGTTCGCTGCAACCACAAATCTGTACTCCGATTTGGAAGGCGCTGGCAAAGTCAGTTCAAACACTTCTTGGGCTGTATATCCCACTGTGGCTCATTGTAATCCGCCAATGAGAAGTGTGTAACATGCCTATACACTACAGGAGAGCACAATCTAGCTACCATCTGATTGGCTGATTGCAACGTGGGCTCGGACTGCTGAGTTTTGGGTTCAATCAGCCAATCAACACTTTTTCTTTCCCACATTTTTAGTGTTCTCAAACATTTTACCCTGCTGCCCCCTAAAGCCTTGTACTGGCACTGCACTAGCTGCAGTAAACTCAGTTTAGCACAGTGTTGGAGCTCACTTGCCACGCTGGTCAAGTAAGCCTGAAAACTGGTTCACCCTGAAGGAAAATGACTTGCCATAGCGAGTGGGCATGTACCTTTTTCGAGACCTTTTAAAATAACGTTATAGTTAGGTGAATATGTCAGCGACGGCATTAACGATTTGAACTAAAAAAAAAAAACACAGAAATCTACCAATTATATTTAGCGGCGCTAACTATAGCTAGCACCTCCGCCATGCACGGTTTATGACCTCACATATTACATTACTCGTGACATGTTCTATGACATCATGTATGACATCATTGATGACATCTCAAATGACACATGAGCCAGAATTGCTCCCGCCCAGAGGTAGTAGCTAATTAAGGTGCTCCTTCTGGACGGGAGCAATATCTTGATCTGTTTCTCTGCCCGTATCAGTGCGGGCAGCGAAACATATCAAAGTCTGCGCTCAGCTGTTGGAGCATTTTTAAAGCTTCTGCATGCTAAGAGCAGATTTAGTGTTTGCTCCCGTTTGGTGAGATTTTGAAAATGCTCATGCCAGGCGGGAGCAAAAGCAAGTTTCTTTTCCCATGTGGGCAGGGAAACTGCTGTGTCCCCAGGGTGGACTCCCCGGGTCACAGCCTTACAGGATGGGATTCCCAGGGCTCTTTAAAGGCTCAGGAACGGGGAGCGTGCCCCCTCACCTTTTTTGGACGTTTTGGCCCCAGTTGTGGACTCCTGTATGCCTATAATCGCTCAATGAGGGGGTCATGCGCCCCCTCTGCTTATAAAATGTGGCCTTGGAGATCGGCTCCTTGGAGCCTATAATGGCTCGAGGAAGGGGGCCGCGTGCCCCTCTCACCTTATTAAAGGCGGCCCAGGGGGTGGGCTCTCCACGGCCTATAATTTACCAATGTAGCTCCAGGCCACCATTTTTAAAATATATATATAATTTGTTTACAATTCCGCTGGATAACGGCTAAAATCCTAGTGGAGGTATAGGTTCCCCATTTAGGCCTGAGGGGGGCGGTTTGTTCCCTCTGTGTTTCTCCATGGGTAGCCCTAACCTGTCTCATTATATTTTTTTTATTTTCTTTTGCTTCAAAGTTCAGGACAGGGGACTACGTCCCTGAGTTCTATAATGGCTGCAAGCAACATTTTGCTCTTGTTGGTGCTATCCAATCAGACTCCAGTGAGAGCGGATTGGCCTAAGGGAAATAAAACTCCTGAGCCAGTCAGAACATTCTATTTTAAAATTGGTGCTCTCTCAAGAGCCTCACGTGGACTCAACTGTCGAGATAGACAAATATTTCTGACCATTAATTTCTAAAAAAAAAATATATATATATATATATATATATAGATTGACACCAAATCACAAAAAGCTCAATCTGTGGACCAAGATTTAACTTCCTGCCAAATTTGGTGTAATTTTGTTCAGCAGTGTTTGGTGTAGCCCTGCCTAAATAAGTCTATAAAAAATGCATGGGGATTTTTGCATTGTGGGGCCCCCCTTTTTTCGGTCCCTGCTTGACTGATCACCCTGAAATTTTCCTTGCACAAATCAATCAAGTAGCACCTTTTTGGAAAGATTCATGGAGATTTGTGAAATGGGGCCAGAGTTGATCGCAAGTGCTTAACTTGTTTTCCCATAATCCACAGTGCTGAATACATTTTCAGACTGTTTAGCTTCTCAAAACAAATAATACAAATATAATGGATGGTTAACACAGCATTTCTTCTTTCTTACAGTGCTGGTAGAACAAATACTTTCACAATGCTGCTCTCTGAGCGTTAATCAGCACACCTAACAAGTTCACCCTTGCTGGCCCATCTTTGATGCAAACATCTACTAATTAAACCGCCCCAGTATTTGAAAATAAACCAGGAATCATGCCAGCAAAATGTTACACTGACCCCCATTGCATTTTCTTTCCTTTCTTTAAATATGTCCTGCTAAAACTACTGTATAATGTTCATGTTCTAAAAACGAAAACGTGTTTTTAGAATTCATGCTTTGAATTTCTTTACAATGTGCTTTGCATTTAGAATTTGGCTTCTAAAACACATTCTTGCATACAACACATTTGAGACATTAGCACAGTATCCTCATAATGCTTCCCAGTTTTATTTTGTGTTTGCCTCTTGCCACATCATAATTCTCTACCCTGACTTATTTTAAATTTGTCTCCTTACTCTTATTTTTCCCACTTTCATTAAAAAAAATTACAAATCAGGATTCTGTGTTATTTTGGTGACCCCTCTGTATGTTTGATAATTTGATGTTCCAGTAATTGGGTTCTATTTAAAAATTGGATCTCTCATTGGTGGAGGCTACCCTGTCCAAGTAGGGGGCCACAATCCTAATCAGGGTAAGTCAGATACACAACTTAAATTAACCTGTGCCCACTGTCTGGTAGCTTGGCACAGAGCATTTGGGTTTAACTTGAGAGGCGATGTATAAAGTATTTGTGCAACACTTAAATTACAGTAATCATTGAAAACACCACAAGACGTTTATAAAAATAGAGATATTTATGTGAGTAAAACAACCAAAACAACAAATATCCAATAAGTAGAGTTGATATATGCATTTTTAAAGATCAAATGCAAAAACAGTGCTTATGTCACTAGTAGTCAAAAGGTTACTTGAGATTGCGAGGGATCGGTGCAAATCCAAAGTACAGGCCAATCTCGATGAAGGACAGGCCAGCTACAGAACACACGCAAGGTCTGCTGAAAAACTACCTTGTATGGAGCAAAGTGTTGATGACGAAGGCTCGATGCGTCTGCTCCGATTCACCCAGTCGGGTTGATGCGTCGGAGTCAAGCCTTGCAGACAGTTCCAAAGGATTGGTGCTGCATCATTGTTGAGCTGTACAGTGTGCTGAGGATCGGTCCTGAGTCTTTTCGTCGAACCTTACAGTCGGCACCCGGCACAAAAAGGCCATTGAGTCCATTTTTGTAGAAAACAGGCCAACACAGCAGAACAGGTAGCAAAGTGTCAGTCCCTCCTACAGCACAGCAGCTCTTCTTCCAGGCAGAACGCACTTGGTTTCAGTAGAGTTCTGATTTGGTGGTGTCAGGGGTTCAGTACATATACCCAAATTTGCCTTTGAAGTGGGGAAGACTTCAAACAGGCCTCTGAAGATCACAAGGTACCTGTCCTGTCTCCAGTCTCACTACAGGGTTTATGTAGCTCTTTGTGTGGGGACAGGCACAGCCCTTTTCAGGTGCAAGTGCCAGCTCTTCCCTCCCTATCTACCGAAGGAAAGAAGGCCCATCAGCCTGTTGATGGACCATCAGGATGGAAATGTCACACATCAGTTCCCCTTGTGTTACTATCTAGAGGTAATGTGCAAAGCCCAGCTGTCACCCAACCCAGACGTGTATTCAGAGACAGCAGAGAGAGACACAGAATGGGTAAATTAAGAAAATGCTAATTTTCTAAAAGTGGCATTTTTAGACTTGCAATTTATAATCCGACTTCACCATGGATTGTGATTTTAAATTGTGAGTACAGAGACATCAAACTCCAAATCTCTTATCTTTTTCCAATTGGAAATTACACTTTAAAAGATTATTTAAGGCAATCCGAATGTTAACCAATAGGAGAGCTAGGCCTTGCTGTAGTGAAAAACTAATTTAGCAGTTTTTCACTACCAGGACATGTAAGACTCAAAAGTACATGCTCCACCTTTTAAATACACTGCACCCTGCTGCCCCTAGGGCTGCCAAAGGCCTACCATAGCTGTTACTTATTTGTAATAAAAGGGAAGGTTTGGGCCTGGTAAGTAGGTTAACTTGCCAGGTCGAAATGGAATTTGAAACTGCACACAGGCTCTGAAGTGGCAGGCCTGATCCTTGTTAAGGCTACTGACGTGTGTGGCACAATCAGTGCTGCATGATCACTAGTATCTGTTATGGCGAGGAGTGATCCTGTTCTGGGTCCAGAGAGCTGGGAGCAATTAACTTTTTAACAGTATGAGAGTACCCCCTATATCCTAGAATTCTTTGAAATAAGATATGTCACTGTTCGTATCTCAGATTGTCATGTTATGACTATTGTACATTATTTGACTTTAGATTTTTTGATCACTCAGCTACCTTATGTCTGTTAAGTATAAAGTTATGCACCCACGGAGAAAAGACATGTCTGGTTATGAAGTATATTTATCACTTGATATTATTAGTATCTTTCACATACCACCTGTGATACATTCAATGGCGTGCCACAAAACAACTTGTATAAAACACCATATAGACATGCATTTAAAATATCAAAACATTACATTGACAACATTGACACATTATTTACCCTTATGTGCCATCTCAGGTCACAACTAGTGCATATTGTGAAAGGGGTGCCCTACAGTGTAACCCTAAAAACGGTTACATGTTATTGGATCTTTGGGGACATATTTCGCCCCTCAGTGATGCATTCCATACGGTACTGTGGGGCCCTTGTGTGGTCGCAGATCCTTTATGTGGTCATGGAGGTATCAATACACCCCTCGCGTGTTTTATGAATGAATTCTTTCTTTCTTGGTAGTAGAATGATTCCTGCACATTTAAGTTTATACACCGACACATTTCGACTTTCTTATGGGCCTGAGTGCGTTTTGAAGGTCTTCTTCAGGGCTGGTGGAATATTTGTGTAGGACAGATTCAAGGAGGTGAAAAGTTCAATCATATTACTGCACCCCACTTGGATGAGTGTTCTGTGCCCAGCGCGGAACCTTCTGCATTTGTTCACTTGCAGTATTCATTCGCTGTTGATATTCCAGACTGCTTATATGTCAGATCTGGAATAAAGTTGCTTCGTGTAGGAATTCCCATCTTCGTGTATGCAGGGCCTGCCGCGGGCCGTTTGTGGATCCGTCCACGGATTTTTGTTTTGTCTTTTGAGTACAGAGTATATGAACTTTAGCACTGGTTAGCAGTGGAAAAGTGCCCAGAGTCCTAAAGCCATCAAAAACAAGGACCGAAAAAAGGGATGATGAGGCAATAAGTTTGGGAATGACCCCTCAGAAATTCTCAGAAATAGGTATTTAATATTTTAGTTTTTGCATTCAGTCATATGGTGTGTTTTCTAAACTGCACAGTGGCATTTCAGGCCAAGTCTAGAGAGGGCCACAATCTACTTTATGGTACCAGCAAATGAGGTTGTGAGTAGTTGCTACCATTAAAGTATTCAGGTTATTTCTTACAACCAGAAAACATTTTTCTGTGAAACGTACCCAGAAACAGTGACAGTGCATTCTGTGAGTCCAAGCCTCCAAATATAGCGCTCATTATTGGTTGAAAAAGCACCAAAATTGAAGAGATGTCCTTTAAAGGATGAGATTGAAGCTCTTAACTCTTCACTCTTCTAACGTCGACGAGAGATGTTTCCGTGCTCCATTGAGCAGCTCCTTTCCATAATACGTGGAAAGAAATACTTTAGTACATAGCTTTTGGAAAACTCTTCGAATCAGGTAAGTGACTTCTAAGAAGTATTTTATCTTGCATATTTAATCCGAGGCTATTGTTTACAGTGTTATTGCTTGCTTAAAATACACCTCTTTTTTTGTTTGTCACACCCACATTTGATACCTGGGATAAGTGAGATTAGTTCTAGTTTCCTTTTTGTCCATCTTTACAATCAGCCCTGCATCATCCATCTCAATTGGGTACTGCCTCTTACCTAGATGCTCACCCCTCAAATTTCTAATCCTGATAAAGTTGCTATATTAGTGTTTAAATATATATCCATGTTTTTTATCCCTAAAAAAAAATGCAGTAGTAAAAAGCAAGAATATTGTATGCACATACTTACCAGCACTAGCTCATCCTTTTAAAAAGGCTTAACTATGTAGTTAATATTAAAGAAGAGCATATTAAGACTTCCTGCAGAGAATATATAATGTGGTAGTTTTCCAATAATATTATTTTTTATTTTTAGGTCAAGCTTTAGCCAAAACATTTTGGTTTTATTTTTTCTAAGGTTGTAATACACTTACTTATAAGGGCTTTCCGTCAACCCTCTTAACACTCATTGGTCTGTTATTGTATCATATGCATTTTTGTTTTGCCAACTACAGCAGGGGGCAGTGTGCAGGCCATTGGCTAAGTTCACTCTGAGTGACTGCATTTTGCCCTTTCGCAAAGGAGCACATCCACACACATAGTAGTTCCCTAAGTGCCAGGGACTAACTTGGACATGTATGCGTTTTGAGACCAAAAACTGTTTATACTATATATGTACATACATACATACTCAAACTCACACACTCATTCATATTCATAGCAGCTTCCCCAACAATACAGTTTAGAAAAAATAAAACCAGCATTGACAAGGCTAGAACGTTAGAATATGATGGATCTGATAGAGCAAAACACTTTTCAGTAGTGTATTGGTTTTGAGAAGTTTTCTGAAAGCATGATTGTTGGCAGTCAACAGATGTGATAATGCAAGATAGTCAACATCATGGCAGTGAGAAAGCTGAAAGACCAGCCACCCTAGTAGTCTGCAGAACTTCATAGAGATAGGAAGTAGTTGAGCAAAGAGCCTTTGTAGAACACCAGTCGTTTTAATGAACTTGAGCCAGCTGCAAAACCTTTCAAAGATAGTGCACTTTATAATGAGGAGCCAGTGCAGACAATGGACTTAATGGGGATGACAAGGAAGACCAACAAAATTGTATATCTGTGTGCATTGCTAGGTCACGCTACTAAAGTTGATATTGAGGTGGACCAAAAAAGTGTTACTGTAGTCTAGGTGAGAGCAGACATTTACAGTGAAGCAAAATTCCATTGGAAGGCGAGGAGAATCCGCACCCTCAGATAACCATAACGTGTTGCCCAGCTATTAGTTATCTGAACTGAGCCGTTGATATATTTATTGAAAAAGGATCCCATAGTATGAACCTAGGGTAGAGGGCTTAGATAGGTACCTAAACCTGGGCCCGCCTGCTTTTTGGCCACATAAGAGCCTCCAGTTATCCTAAGCTCAGTCTTATCCGAGTTGAGCATGAAGTTATTTTTAGTCATTCAGGTAGCCGCTGCTTAAAGGCAGGTACAGACGTTGACCTGAGTTGAGGGAGACTCTACTTCTCTTCTCAAGAGTATTATCTGAAATCTAGCTGTCTGTTCTAAGTCCAGATGTGTGATGTAGGGATTGAAAAGAGTAGGGCTGTGAGAGCCCAGGGGACACCATCTTCTGGTCATGACTGCCTGACCCTTCACAAATGGAAAAAGCCAAGCAATGGCTTTTATTCTGGATACCAACCTGGCTGACTAGAAATGAGGATCCGGAATCAAAGACAACCGTGTGATCCAATAGGATAAGGGCAGCAGAAGAAACTTCGTCCTAAGGATGTTGCTACTGGTTTATGATGACACCAGAGCAACTTCTTTATCATGAGTGACTGTCATTGTTGAATCTAGATACCTAATGAATATTACATATTATTCGAGCACAATTTTTAAAAGTTGAAATATACGAGCCAGACAAGGGTATAAAGGAGATTCTAACCTAGCAGGTAAGAAGGCTGCTGTGGTATCACTAGTATTTAGAGATTTGAATTCAGCCAAGACTGGACAATCTCATTTGAAGTCATCAGTAAGGTTTTCAGGGATAGTACCAATGAGAGTCAATCAAGATACATTTAAGAATTTTGTAGATGAAAACGGAAGTCAAAGACTCACAAAAATGTTAAATGGTAGTGACTGAGGAGTCATAAGAAGCAGGTTTTAAAAATTCAGTATGGTATAGCACCCTCAATTGCCACAATAATAACTCCTTCCCTTGATAGGTTTTATATGATGGAGAAATCTACCTGCAGATTTCTTACCTTAGAATATTCACCAGGCGTCAGGCTGGTTCCAGAAAATCTTAAGCAGTACTTCGGCACCCCAGCCAGTGGCGTGAATTAGCTCCACGCCGTTTGCGCCAGATGTGACATGCGTGGCGCCTATTAGGCACCACCCTAACATTAGTCATTTTCTTTCCATGCCATCAGCACAGATCCAGATAGTGCTAACTCGGTCTGTTTTTTTGGGACTTTTTTTCTGACGATTTGTCAACCCATTTTGAGCTTTTTGCTTCCAGAGTGCTCAGGGATGTGACTATACTTAGGGTGGTGGTATGGGTAATAGGGTATAGCCTCAAAGGTAATTACACACTATTTAAATCTGTGGTTAGAGCTTCAATTTGTAACGGTGCTGACGGGATTGAGGGAACCACCTGCCTCCCTATTGTTTATGGCCGAAGCAAAACAAATACATAGTATACATTCTACCAGCACACGTAATTTAAATTTTTTTTCATTTCTGATGTTTTACACATATAATTGAAAGCACATCAAGTCAAGAAATCAGTTTCTTCTTATTCCTTATCCAAATCGTTTAATGAGTATGATCTTCCCAAGCCAAAGCCAACTCGTGTTTCGTCGCCTCCTATTTTATTTATTTATTTATTTATTTTGAGAGTTTTATATAGCGCTGGCTAGACCCGTGGGTATCAGTGCGCTTTACTTTAGGAATCACATTATTACACAGTTAAAAACAGTTACAGGTTACATCGGTTATAAGAAACACATTTAAATAGTATGGAGGAAGGATAAATAGGGCAGATATGGGTAAGGGGGAAGGGTGTAGGTGGAAGGAGGGAGATAACGGCAGGATAGATGAAGGAAGGTCTGCCCAATGTCCGGCTGGGTAGGTGACGGCCGAGGAGGGAATTCACAGCCCATCTCCCCTATAGCTATCAGGGTAGCTCCACTGGGCAACGGTCAGGTAGCAAGGTCTCAGCGTTCGATGGAAAAGTTCACAGGGTAAATGTCCTGAAGGGTGTGCAGGATCCAGGTCGGATAGGGGTAAGAGGGAAGGGTGTAGGGGGAAGGGGGAAGATAACAGCAGGAGAGACGAAGGAAGGTCTGCCCAATGTCCGGCTGGGTAGGTGACGGCCGAGGAGGGAATTCACAGCCCATCTCCCCTATAGCTATCGGGGTAACTCCACTGGGCACCGGTCAGGTAGCAAGTTCTCAGCGGTCAAGGGAAAGTTCACAGGGTAAATGTCCTGAAGGGTGTGCAGGATCCAGGTCAGTTGAGGGCTAAGATCAAGGTCTGGTCGATGATCACCCACCCTTCTCTCCAACCAACCATAAATGCAGGGAGCTTCAACTTTTTATGAACATAAAATTACCAATATACTCTATGGCTTCCATGAACCAAGAGCTGATGTCAGACTTGTGGTTGTCCTCCACTGGAATGCTTTTGTACTGAAAGTGCCCTTCAAAGTGATTTACAAAGGTGCGGGCTTTGTAAATTAAACTAAGGGAGCAATGCGCTCGAAACGTGTTCCAACCCACATAACGACATCAGTTGATTATTGAATGTGAGCAGCTACGGTGGGAAATGGATTCAAATCTCGGCATCGGTTCTCCCCATGCCTCCCACTTCCAACAGACGATCCTATGACGATGCTTCGCCTTCCTTCAAATCCAAACCGATTTCAAAACACGAAGGTCTTCGGCATTAAAGGACTTTTTTGACAGACTTCAATAACCAAAGGCAACCGGCGTGAGGGACGGTGTGAGGTACGAGGACGCGGATCGGCACCTCGACGGATTGTAAAACATAAGTACCGGGAGGATATTGGAGACATAAATAGATGCCCAGACGATTATGACTATACCTCACGCCACAGGATTAGTGTGGCCCGGAAACATCGCCCACTACATAGTATTATTCAGTCAATCTGCTCAGCCGTGAACAAGTCGCATGTACAAATATACTGAGGCGACGAAACACGTGTTGGCTTTGGCTTGGAAGATCATACTCATTAAACGACTTGGATAAGAACTAAGAAGAAACTTATTTCTTGACTTGATGTGCTTTCAATTATATGTGTAAAACATCAGAAATGAAAATGTTTTGAAATTACGTGTGCCGGGAACATGTATACTATGCTCAGGGATGTCCCCAAAAGACCTGTGGTTCCTTTGACAGACCCCCACTTGGTTTTCATCTGGTGCCGGCCGTGCCATGAATCCAAAGGTGGTTTCGGTGTGTTTTCCAAAGCTTCTCCAGGCCTCGTGATGAGAAAGGTCCCAGGCCTGGTCTTGAGAAAGGTCGCAGGCCTCCTCCCTGAGCTATTCCCGGCACTTGTCATCGCGCTCGAAGTTGTTGTCGGTTAAGTCGCACAAGAAATCTAAAAAATGTAAGAAGTCCAAGCACACTTCGACTTCACCACACCTGTTCAAGTCTTCAGATAAGGCGCGTGAATTAGGCCACCGATCCAGTCCCCTCTCTCATATGTGAACCATGGAGCCTGAGTCTAGGTTGGCTCCGCTCCTCCCATACCCAATTAGGAGCTTTATGAGGCCAACCACCTCATTTGATACTGCTATCTTACATGAGTCAGTCCTTTGGGCTTCTTCTATTTCTCTATGCAGAGGATTCCCAAATAATTGTAAAACTAACCGGTGACCTCAACGGACGAGGAGGATCAACCAGTGCCTCATTATGAGAGTCTACCACATGGTGGCACTGTAAGTGTGTTTTTCAGAAAAGTTAATTAGTGAAGCATTTAACTATTTTATATATCTTAAAAACGTGAGAATACTAGGAAGAACTTAAACCTACTGTTTAAACTGATATGTGGGAAGCACCAGCTGCAGTCGGCCTGTGTGAAATAGCTTGGACCTTGGCACCTAATTCTTTACAAATTTAGCACCGAGCTCAACTATATGATTGCTCCTCCAAGCTCCAATATTGGATGACGAACCATCTAAAGCGTAACAGTGGCTAGACGGAAATCCTATGCCCATTAAACCATCACCGTTTTGGGAACTACCATCTTGCATCCCCCCCAATCTTGAACACTGTGTCCACCCCTGTGGTAACTGTGAAAGATCTCAGTGCAAAGGTTGACACTTCTTACTTACAGATCAGATTTACTTAGCTGTGAATTGCTGTGTTTTCCAGATGTATTCAATAAAACAGGTTCTGTACCTTTTTCCATTCTCTTATAATGTTCAAATATGGAATGCTTATTGTCAACTTGCTTGGATTACAGTAAATCGGTTTATCTTGATCTGCCGGCATTTTTGATTCAGAAGTTGTAACTGATACAAAACTACACTGCAAGACTGGACCATATTTCACCGGCAGCAGCCTGGCTTGTTTGGTTTCCAGTGAAAGAGTGAATTTTTAATTCTATGCGGTTGGTGCACAAAGCCATTTTTAGGTCTCGCCTAGCAGCGCGCATGCGCTACATAGGCAAAAGACCTTTAGCAATTGTGGTATCTCTAATACCAGGCAAAGAAACCGGAATGGACAGGTGCTTCCAGTCCTGTATGGAAGAAGTCGGAAGATGGATGGCAGGTAACTGCCTGAGGCTGAACTCTGATAAAACCGAGGTGATGTTGTTTGAGAACGACCCTAATTTTTAGACCACCTCATGGTGGCCGGCTTCACTTGGGTCACTCCCCATCCTATCAAAGAAGGTTAAAAATTGGGGTATCCTGTTAGATGAGAAACTTTCCATGAGAGCCCAGGTCAATGCGGTAGTTTCCAAATAGGGTACGTTTTAAGAGCAGTGAAGAAGGTCTTGAATCTTCTGCCGCTAGACTGTCGCAAAACAGTGGTTACGGCCCTGGTTTTATCGAGGCTGGACTATTGCAACAGTTTATATTTAAAAAAACAACAAAAGCTGTTGCACACGCTTCAGCTGCTCCAAAATGCCACGGGCAGACTCCTTACGGGTACCCCCAAATTTGCCCCAATCTCCAATGTGATAAAAAAAACTGCACTGGCTCCCGGTTAGGAACCGGGTACAGTTTAAATCACTATGCATGGTGTTCAAAGCACTGCATGGAGAGGGACCTGACCACCTCAAAAGGCAATTTCAATGGTATAAACCAATGCGCACGCTTCGATCGTCCGAAGCGAAATTGACTGCTGTCCCTTCAACAAGAAAAGCCCACTGGGGCGGCCGAAGCTTCACCTTTTGTGCCGTAAAGGCCTGGAATGAGCATCCATTTCATTTGAGAAATGCCAATAATCTGCTAAGTTTTAGAAAGGATTTAAAGACCTGGCTTTTTGATATATAACCTGCCTGCCCTGGCCTTGCCTAAAGAGAAGTAAGTAGCACCAGGACACCTTCGGGTAATTGTGCGCTTTAGAAATCACCTTAACATAACATAACAATTGCTTCGGCTTTTCAGCCAAAAACAAGCAGGCGTTCCATTGCCTTTAATGGCAACGCGTGCACGTGTGGCGATTTCTTTTCGGGAGCGAGCTTGACACCATATGTTTGTAATTAACTTACAAACACATGATGCCCCTGGCTCGCTCCCCCAAGGGAAATGCTTTGTGTGCATATATCAGAGGGGAGGACACGGGGCAGCATAATAAGAAACCACGCTTGGAGTCTCCGGCACAGTGTTAAAAACCACTACAATATTAAAAATAACGGTATTCTGTCAAATATAAAACAGAGTTGACACGGAGTAGAGCACAGGAAATTGACAATTTACTTGGGTTAATAAATGACAAACACGTAGCAGTAAAGTGAACATGTCACACGGCGTGGCTACTGAGAAACGTTTTTAATGCAACTGCGCCATCTTCTGGTCGAATTCATGTCTTGCACACGCCCTATGGAAATGCCTCAATGTGTCCCATGATTAACAAGCATTGGCATAGCCAATAGGTCTCGCCTTTTGGACCTTATAAGTGTTTAGCCATGCAACAGTTGCATAACTAAATACTTATAAGGTCCCAAAAGCGAGACCTATTGGCTATGCCAAGCGGCCGTACGGCCGCGAAAGTGATCGCGATCAAACATTAAAGCGGCCGTGCGGCCGAGAAAGTGAAAGTAATCTCAGTCGAGCGAGGCGCGCGCGTCCGCGCACATGCACTGTAGCTCTAGGCTGGCCTGGTAGCACTTTTTGGAGCCCTCTCAATAAGTCTCGCCAGACCAGCGCATGCGCTGGGTCAGGCGAGACCTAAAAACAGGTGACAAAGGTTCTGATCGGTGCCAAACAAATAACCTTATCTCGTTTCTTTGTAATGGACCCGGGCCACCAGCCAGGGAAATAGTTAGAAACTAAAGAAACCACACAACACCATGAGTTGTGATGTTCACCAGAATGTGTCTGTCCACGCATGTAGAGTGCATGCTAGCACACTACATGCGTTCCTAGCTGCCCGATGGCTGAAGCTGAGCCTGGCCAGATGGCTACAAAATATGTGAGGTCACCACCAGTCAGAACACTTTACGTTTCACTGAAAGACGAACGAAATTAAAATGAATGCACATTTTAATATTAGAAGGCTTCATCCTAATTTGTGCCACAGTCCATGCAATTTCCGGCTGGTGTCGCCGACGGACCATGTTAAGATGAACGTTTTATTTTATTTTAAATGTTCTATTGTGGTTTTTTTTGCCCACTTTGTTGCTGCGGAAAAAGCTATTTGGGGGGCAGAGAGTTGGTAGGCTTGAAAAAACCATCAAGAGGAGCCCACACACTTCAGAACTGTCCAATGGTTCCCAAGTGAGGCCAGAACAGAATTCAAAGGGCTCTGGCCGGGCTCTGAAGAAAGTGCTCGAGTGCAGCAACCCCAGCCTACTACCACGCAAAAGACATGCACCCTGCTCCAGAGGCGTCTCTTCCGTTCCTGTTGTGGGTGAAGTGACACCTGGCCCGAGATGTGGAACATGTTCCCGCGCACCACTTATGGCTCTATTTTACAAACAATCTGGTGGGTATAGGAGCCCGTTTTTAAGTCTCTTTGAACATATCAGGGACTTTAGTCAAATTCTGTCTGTCACTAGTGGCTGATGCATTCACGTTTAATATGGACTCTATTTCCTCAAACAGATGGTCGATGGCATCGAGAGTGCAGTTCCTGGAAACAGTTATGAACAGACTAGCTTTATTCTTTTAAGGTTTTCACTAGTGTGGGGTTTTGAGGCTTCCGTCACTTGTCCATCCTAGCAGTAACCGTCACTAACCAGCATTTGCAATGCAGTAGGTCTCGCAATTTCAAGAGTTTGAGCTTTTAACATTGTAAATGACAATGCTTTTTAGTTATATGTTGGTTTTTTTAAAACCTAAATTAAAGGCATTATCATTTACAATGCCAATAGCTCAAACTCTTGCAAATGCGAGACCTATTGCATTGTTAATGCTTGTTACTCCTGGTCGGTGCCGCTACCAGAGTTTGGCGATATTCTCCTGACTGCTGTCTAAGATCTTAAAACAACGTTCTTCTGGAGATTCCTAGGTTTTGTCTCAAGACAATGGATGGTAGGTCCTTTTCTTCCGCAGCAGAAATAAAATGGGACCTCATGCCCCTGTACCTACGCCAGAATCTCACCTTCTGAAATTCAGAAAACTGTTGAAACCTAGCTGGTTCCATCCCCTCAATGACTTTGGTCTCTTTCTTTGTAGTCTGTTTTGAAACGTTACGATGTGGACTTAGTTTGTTTTTCTTAGCACCAAGATACCCTAGTTAGGGTGTATGCTGCGTTTAACAAACACATCTAAACTAAACTGAAAATTGTCAGATACTTGTAATGTAATTGTTGACCTCTCATTGTTCTTAAATGTTACATAGTTTACAAAACTGTCACTACCAGAAACAGCTGCTGCTGAGACGAGCTTCACCTCATAAATCTACTTTGTCATCACAGGATATTTTGTAGCCCATCGGTGTTTGTTTAATTTGCTTATATCAAAAACGCTAACTATATATAATTGGTCCGCAGTTTGCTGACAAGTTTGGCTGTGCCAAGTCATGTGTCAGATTAAATTAGGAGAAATCATGTAGTGCACCATAGGGCATGTCTCAAGAATCTTGCGTATGAACCTAGATCTTACTGTATGTGTACTTACAGATTTACACCCTTCCTTTACCAGCACAGCAAACGTAACAGGATACTCCTGTGTGAAAAAGGATTCTCTATTTAAGTCAGGAAAATCCACAACATTGTTACTTGTTTTCTGTCCCGAAGACATATTTTCAATTGTATCTCCAATAAATATAGCGTGGTGAGTTGCAGGGCAGAATTTACAACTTTAGAGCGCTAAATGTACAAGCTAGAGTGATTTCTTTTTCTTTATGTAAACTATGGTCGAACTGCTTTCACGTTCTTATTTAGCTATTATTAGATAGCATGTAGTTTTATTTCTCAGTGCTGTGCAAGTACTGGGTGATTCCACATCACCCACTGACCAATCTGCCCACAATGTTTCTGGCTGCCTTTGTAAAATGTGTGTTCCATGCAACATCTTGTAGTGTTCACTTGCAGTAATCCCCAGGCTTTCCTGAATTTTCTGCTATGGGCTTTTAGTAAACCCCAGAAATAGTGCAGTTCAAGAGGAGAGCCTTGACTACAGAAATAGGCTGGCTTTTTAACTGTGAAAGGGCCATTCGCAATAATTCCCATTTTGTGTTTTGTTACAGATAAGAAACCTGATTGCACGATCACTATGGCCGACCCAGATCTGCTAGATTTAATGACTGGCAAGATGAATCCACAGACAGTAAGTGAAGATGAGAAACAGCTCAGCCAATCGCCAGCTTCTGTGCATCTTTGGAGCCTCTCAAATCATTTCTATTCACAGATAATAAATTGAGGTTTTCCATGCCCACGTTAAAATGTGAAACTTTTGTTTTCCTAATATACTTAAACACCTGTGCTGGCGATCACGCCTCACCATTGATGGCCAAGCAGAGGCCAAAGGTCTTTCTGCGTCCATTAGACCTACATGTCATCACTACAGTGGTATCTTAATTGTCTTTTGTGGTTGGCAACGTGCCATTGCTTGACAATATGCCTGTATGAATATCTACATAAGATCCTTGATACAAGTGGGATATCACCATATTGTGATACCAATAAAATCTTCTTTCTGATGGATACGTCTAACCGCAGATTCTATGTCAGGACCCGGAGGCGAGGATTAGGCATTTTCTTTCTTTTATTTCACAGCAGCGAAATAAAAGAAGAAAGAAAATGCCTAACCGTCGCCTCTGAGTCCTTAATAGAATTGAAACTTTCGGTTACGAAAGCTAGGACATTTTTTATTCCTCACCTTATGAATATTCCCATAAGCGTCAGACTAGTTCCGTACAGTCAAAAGCAGTACTCCTGCGGCACAATTAGATAGTGTTTGCAGCTCCATACCGACATTTTTAGTCCTGAAGTGAACAGTAGAGCTGCATATAAGCGCTACTCGGGGACACTGATGTCAGTTCCTTTCTGTACCTTCAGACACTGATTCTGAGCTCTACTTCTTTTGTCTATGATAAACTTCTTCACAACAGGTTTTCTTTTTATTAGTGTAAAAGAGAAATATGTTGCCTCCCCAAATTAAACCTTTCAGGGACAGTTACTAATCTCCCACCTCTCCCCACCTCGAGTTATATCTGTGGTGTTTGGCATCGGAACACAGTTCCAGGGCCTGCGGACATTTTGTGCATATGAACCCAAATGCCATTTGGGACCGCAAGACAAAACTGTGTTGCGAAACATCGGACAACTCCACGCTGTGACCGGTCTGAGCCAGAAGGAAGGTCCCATTCCTACTCCCAAAGTTATTTCCGTGGCAGATCCTCGTTTCGTTCAAAGTCTTCTGATAAGTCAATGAAAAAACACAAGTCCAAGCAGGAATGGAACTCCAGAGCGGGTGAAAGCGTTCCCATTCGGTCTTGCTCTAACACTCCAGAAGACCAAATTCTGAATCTAGTTCCAATGCAATCCAAATTTTTGAGTCTGACATTATCGCACAAGATCAAGGCCTTTAGGGACCCATGCTGCTCATAATGTGCACACTTTTGGCTTCCTCTGGCACACCTTCAGGTACCAAGAATCCACAGTGGCCTCTGCGCCATGCATGCCTTTTGCACCCTCTTTGGGTTCTTCACCCACTTTGGGCGTTGGTTCTTTTTTTTTTTTTTTTTTTTTTTTTTTTGAAAAAGTTTTATTAAGCAATAATTCGGTTACAAGAACGGGCCTACAACCACTCGGGCCGGCCGCTAGGTACAGAAGGAAATCTACACATATCAAAGCTACAATCAGTTCCCAGGGCACTGCCCTGCAGTGGCTCCAGATAGTTCTCGAGGAACAGGAAGCGTAAGTCCAACAATCACAAAAACAAAAAAACAAACAATACACAACATAAGGCGAGTTATGAGGGAAACCAGTGCGGGTCAGGCTCCCCCCGGGAAACTCCAGTCAGGACAATTGAGCAAACCGCTAAAGAAAGGAGTACCGGGAGGCCGGGGACGGAGGGGGGGGGGGGGGGGGAGGGGGTCAAGGAAGATGAACGTCCATATGTAGTTGTTCCAAAAGGCGCCAGGAGCCATCAAGGGTCAGGGGGACATGGCGATATCAGTATCTACCAGGGGGGGCGTACAGATGCCTCCGCGATACGCGTTCCATTGCCCCCAAATTCTACCCCATGCCCCCGGCTTGCCACGGGCCACATACACAGTCTTCTCCCTAAACATACACCAGTCCATATTCTCCTTCCATACTGACACGGTGGGCGGCCGTCGAGCGCCCCAAAGTTGCGCTATGTCCCTCTTGGCAATCATGTTCCCTAGGGCCGCCCACCGAGTCTGAGCCGCGCTGTAGTCATTGGGCTCCCACACATTCAGGACACAGCGACGCACCTCCGGCAGCAGCACAACCCCGGTGACCTGTCCCATAACCGTGTGGACCCGGCGCCAGTAGTCCGCCACCTCGCGGCACTCCCAAAGGATATGAAGAAAGGTGGCGCTGAGCCCACAGCCTCGCTTACAGAGCCCGTCGCCGGAAAATCCCATCGAGACCAAGCGCGGACCCGTCACATACACCCGGTGGAGAATCTTGAGCTGTACCAACCGAAGACGAGCCGGAATGGCAACCTCCTTGGGGGACGACAGTGCAGACTGCCAATCTTCGTCGTCCAATTCCACCCCGTCCCCAGTCCAAGCCTCCCGAAGGCGAACAAGAAGGTCCGCCCGGTGATTGATTAATTTTTTATAAATTAAAGAAATAGTACTATCAGGGACATGTCCATCAAGTATGCGGTCCTCGAGGGGCGATGAAACAGGGATCTTGGTCCCCTCCCCGAAGACCGAGAGCAGGGCGTGCCGAACCTGGGCGAAGCGGAAGAACTCCCTGTCGGTCAGCTCGTATTCGGCCTGGAGCACCGCGAAAGTCTTTACCGCGCCCTTGTGCCACAGGTCTCCCACTTTGCTGATACCAATCGTGTCCCACTGGTCAAACCCCTTCGTGGTCCACAAGCTTCCCAGGCGGTCGGAAGCAAACAAGGGAGTAGCACATGTTAATCGCTCACTCCAGCCCATGGCCGCAGTGGCAGCCCTCCAGGTCCGCACCGCAATCTTAGTAGGACCCGTAAGGGTCCGGCCAGCCAGGCGGGAATAAAGTGCCCTGTTGTAGTTCCCGCCGGGAAGCAGGAACTTGTCCATCTCATACGCCGGATTCAAGCCGGGCGCATACGTGGCGTGGTTAATGGCAGATAGCTGCGAGGCCCAATAGTACCTGCGAATGTCAGGAAGCGCGATGCCCCCGTCATACCAGGGGAGAGTGAGCTTGGCAAGAGCAATACGCGCCCGCCCGTCCCACACCAGTCTCCTCTGCAGGCTCTCCACCTCCCGAAAGTAGGCCACTGGGATAACATCGAAGGAGTTCTGGAGTGCATAGAGGAACCTGGGAAGGGACATCATTTTAAACAGCGCGGCCCGACCCAGCGGGGACAGGGGGAGCCTGCACCACCGGGCCGTGTCCTCCCGCAGCCGCCGAAGTGGACGCAGGAGATTCTGCTCATAGCGAGCCACCGGGTCCAGCGAAACGTATATCCCCAGGTACTTAAAGCCGCTCAGAGATATCTGAATCGGGAGCCGAGGCGGCAGGAGAGGAGGACCACCAGAGATGGGATAAACGCAGGATTTAGACCAATTGATCGTGAGACCCGAATTGTTCCCAAAGGAGGTCAGAACGTCAAAAAGGACGTTGAGTGACTGCCGCGGTGAGGTGAGATACAGGAGAATGTCGTCCGCATACAGCGAGACCCGATCTTCGAAGCCCGGGCCCCACCGGATCCCTCTAAGCGAGGGCTCCCAACGGAGCCAGGCAGCGAGTGGCTCCAGGGCGAGAGCAAAAAGCAACGGGGACAACGGGCACCCCTGCCTCGTGCCCCTGCCGAGGGCAAAGGGCCGAGAGACCCGCCCATTCACCACCACTTGAGCCATGGGTCCCGTGTAAAGGAGCCTCACCCAGCCAATAAATCCCTCTCCAAAGCCGAATTTATCCAAGACGGCCCAGAGGAAGGGCCACTCAATAGTATCAAAGGCCATCGTGGCATCCAAAGAAACCAGCACGGCCGGTTCGGAGAGGAACTCCGCCCTGGCAAGGGCACCGTGAAGACGCCGCAAGTTAAGAGCGGTGTTGCGGTGCGGGATAAAGCCGCATTGGTCCGGATGAATAAGGTCGCACACGACACTCAACAATCGATTGGCCAGGACTTTCGCCAGGATTTTGGGCTCCGCATTGAGCAGTGAAATGGGCCGGTAAGAAGTACAGCGGTCTCGCGGCTTGCCCTCCTTGGGGATAACGACTATAGTGGCCAAGCGCTGGTCGGCCGGAAGGGAACCCGCCGCGAGAGAGTCGCGGAACATGCGGCTGAGGAAGGGCGCAAGCTTATCAGGACGCAATTTGTATAGTTCAATGGGCAGACCGTTAGGACCCATAGCCTTGCCCGAGCGAAGGGAACGGATCGCGGTCGCTATTTCATCCGACGACAAGGGAGCGTCCAGCCGCTCCCGGTCCTCAACGGACAGGCCGGGCAGAGCAATATCTCTCAGTAGGAGGCGAGAGTCCTCCTCATCCCTGTCAGTCACCGGGGAGTACACCGCCCGGAGGTGGTCAGCGAAACATTCCACAATCTCATCCGGCTCAGTCACACACACACCGTCAGCAGCACGCAACTCGGGGACCACACGATTCACTCTCTCCTTTTTGTCCAGCCACGCGATCAACTTTCCCGCCTTGTCCCCCGCGTCATACAATCGGCCCTGCTGCTCCCTATACATAGTTTTGGCCGCGTCAGTGACCATGGACCTATATTCGAACTGTTTCAGGCTAAGGGCATGTAGCCCGTCCGGAGTAACATTCGCCTCCAGGGCCGACTCCAACCCCGAGATGTCAGTCTCCAGCTTCACCACCGCCTCGCTCCTAACCTTATTGGCCACCACTATCTGGGCGAGGGCGTGTCCGCGTATCACAGTTTTAAAGGCTTCCCAAAGGGACAACGCAGACGACACCGACCCCTCGTTTTCACTGAAGTATTGGTCCATGGCCCTAACCAGGCTGTCACGAGTCGCAGGGTCCCGCAGGTACCAAGGGTTAATAGGAGCTACCCGCCCTGCAGACCGCGACCCGGTGTCAAAGAGAAGCCACAGCGGAGAATGGTCGGAGATACCACGCGCCAAGTGTCTGACCTCTCGAATCCGACCAGTCTGCGCCGCGGGCATAAGGAAGTAGTCCAGCCTAGAGAGACTCCCATGCGCCCCCGAATGAAAGGTAAACTGACACTGGGTCGGATGCATTAGTCTCCAACTATCCACCAAGCCGAAGGTCTCCAACATCCCACCCAGCCATGACTGGGCAGCGGGGAGGGTCCTCGGTGGGTGACGATCCAGTTCACCCGAAACCACAGAGTTAAAGTCCCCGCCCATGAGCAGGAGGCCGTCCGGAAGGTCAAGCAGCATTCGACCCAAGTCAGTAAAGGTGGAGTTCTGGAGACCCGGGGGAACGTAGACTGAAACCAGGGTAAGGGGCTGCCCCTCCCACCTCCCAATCAAACACACATAGCGCCCTCTGTCATCCGAGACTATCCTCGTGATCTCCACCGGAAGGGAGGTTCGCAGGAGAATGCCCACCCCCCTGGAGCCCGTTGTGAAACCAGAATGAGCTACGAGGCGGTATCCCCCCCTGTTCATCGCATGGCAGACATTGCCGACCAAGTGCGTCTCCTGGAGAAACACCACATCAGGAGTCACACGACGCAAATATTGCAGTACAACACCCCGCTTAATACGATCCCCCAACCCATTGACGTTCCACGACATAAGCCTCAACCCGTCTCCCCCCATCCCCTCCAATAGATCAAGAGGCCCCCAGCCCGCAGCACGGTTCCCAAATATGGACAAAAATCAATACCTCGCCCTGTAAACAAAAAACACACAACAAAACAACCCCCCTTCCCCCCCAACCCCCCCCCAAGTCCAACTCCCCCCACCCTGCACCCCTGCGGGCCAATGACCCCCCCCAACTTGCAGTGTGCCTGTCGCCCCTCTAACCCCATTCTACAAAAAGACCCCGGAGGAGGAAAGGGACCCGAACCCGCCCGCGCCCCTCACGGGTCCTGGTAAGACACAGTATGCAAAAGAAGTAAGACCCAACTGCACAGTGCAAAACCGCAAAAGCAAGGACCAAATGTCAGTCTAAGGGGACCCGTCACCTGCGGTGCCCCCAGAGGGCCCGGGCCGGCCACCCCCGTCCGGCAGCGAGTCCAGCCAGTCACTTGCGGCCACAGGAGAGTCAAAAAAGGCTGTCCGCTCTCCATGCTCCACTCGGAGTTTCGCCGGGTAGATCATCGAATACTTCAGGCCCCGCTCGCGGAGACGGCGCTTCACCCCTTGGAATCCCATCCGCTGTTTCTGGACCAGTTGCGTGAAGTCCGGATAAAAATTGATGGTCGAGTTCTCGTAGCGGACCGGGCCACGGGTCCGTGAAGCCTGCAGAATAGCGTCGCGGTCCCTGTAGTGGAACAGTTTAGCCACGATAGGCCTCGGGGGGGCCCCCGGCCGCGGCCGGCCGCCCGGAACTCGATGGGCCCGCTCCACGGCGAAGAATTTACTTAGGCCAGCCGGGGACAGCTGTTGCAGGATAAGTTCCTCGACCACAAGGTCCACCGGGCGGCCGTCTGAGGACTCCGGTACACCAATGATGCGGATGTTGTTGCGTCGGGCCCGTCCCTCGAAGTCCTCAAGCCGCCGGGCCATATGGTCGTTGACCACTCTAATGTCCCCAAGCGCGGCCCGCAGATCCGACACCTCCGCACCCAGGGTGGAGGTCCGTGTATCAAGGGCCTGGACCTTCTCGTTGGTTTTGGAGAGGTCGGCCCGAATCAGGGTGACATCGATTGCGACAGTGTCGATCTTACGGGCCAGGGCCTCATATTGCGTCGCGATGGTTTCCCTGATGCCCTCGATGGCGCCCATAATGTCCTGCAGGGAAAGTTCCGCAGAGACGGTCGTGCCTCCCCCCGCAGCATCCGGGGAGAGGCCAGTAGCGCCAGGGGGCCCCCTGCCCTGGGTGTAGCGGTCCATGTTGTTGCTCTGGACCGCTCCCCCGCGCAGAGAAGCCTTGGTCTTGCGCCCCTCCGGACCCCCTTTGCCCGCCATGCGAGCGCAGTCTCTCAATGGGACCTCCGATCAAAAGGTGTGCGGGCGCCAGCCAAAGGACCACAAACTGCCGATGTGGGGGTCGGAGGCGTCAGGCCCACCAGTAGCAGATGGAAGCAAGCCTCGGGCAGAGGCCCAGGAGGCACCTCGCCACCTTGAGCACGCACGCCAGCCGATCTCCTGAAGGCCAAAATCGAAACCGAAAGCGCTGACTCGGCAACTGGCACCGCGCTGAGGCCGCTGTTGTTCAATTGCAGCCCGGCCCCACGGGTCACCTTCACCCCGGCCACCTCCGCCGGGTGGGTCCCAAAAGTTCCGACGACGACAACTCAGGATTCCCAGGTCCAATTAGAGTTTTAAAAAGAGATATATGATCAGCTGGTCTTCATCTCCCAGATTCCATTAACCAAATCAGGATAATCTCAGGATATAGTCCGAGGAGCAGAAAGGGTCCGGGGAGCCCTGTGCTCACGCGACCATCTTAGATGCGCGCTAGGCTCCTCCTCCGGGCGTTGGTTCTTATGACATTCACAGTGCGCTGTGTCACTGGTGGACCCATAGTGGTTTCCAACTCAGAGCCCCTCTTGTCTCAACTGAGGCTTTTTTCCTATTCCACAGCAGTGCAGCAAATAGGCAATTCTTCTGACACATTGCCTTTGTCACACTGCGGATCTCATACATTACACCAACACTTTGCGGCTGAATCGGACAATTATTCATTAACTTCGATGAAAGGGACAAATTTGTCCCACAGTATGAGGAGGACTATTCGTATGAGGAGTTGCAGGATGCCAGTGGTCTTGACACCTCTCCAGACTCTGCAGTTTTGTCTCCATCTGGTCCTGCCATAGAGGAGAGTGTTTCTTTTGCTATTGTTATGCAAAGGGCTGCGGAGTACTTGACCTGCAGCTCCCTACCATGGAAGTGAAGGCCATCATCCTTACTGAACATCCCGCATCCTGGCCATGATCCTGCTGAACCTCTCCTGTCATTTAACAAAGCACTTACATATACTCTTAGGCATTTGGTCAAAACCATGTTCTGAGATGCCATTCGATAGGCAGGTAAATCATTGCAATAGACCAGCACTGGACGACCTGACTTCCTAACACAACAACCAACGCCGGAGAGTTTGGTGTAGACATACATCAGCAGACTAAACTTTAATGCTTTCCCTACGACCCCTCTTGATCGCAAATCTAAATGCATGGATAACTTTGACAAGCTCATGTTTTCTCCTCTGCCAGCCTTACCCCTATTTTCTGTCAATGCCGACTGTCTCCTGGGACACTACACCCATGCTTTGTGAGATATGGTGGGCCAAATCCTGCCAGCAGCTCCAGATGTCCTTCAAGCATCTTTAGCCCAAGCCATCCAGAACGATCAGGATGCAGCACAATTCATTATTCAGTCCAGCCTGGACACCTTCAATCAGCATGGGTGTGGGGCTTTGATGCCACGTCTGGATGACGTCTATGGGGTTCTGAGGGTATGTCCGGGCATCTTTGACTGACATGCTATTACATGGCTCTCGTCTGTTTTGTGAGAAAGTTGACCTGGAAGGATTTTAAGTCTCACCACAGCTTGTTCTTTGGGCCTGTCTGCCCCTACCAGGCAAATTCCTCAACAGTTCTGCCCCTTTCGGGGCTGCACCAGGGATTTTTTTATATCGCCAGACGCACTGCAGACACAACGCTGGGCCAGGTTTTGTCTTCCCTGGATCATGAATACTAAATAGTTGGTAGCATTGAACCTGCAGGACGCTTATTTTCATATTCCCATCCTACAGGTCCACAGGCGTTATCTGCAATTTACAGTGGGCCAGGAGCATTTTCTAGTATGTGGTGCTCCCCTTTGGCCTTACCTGTGCTCCTCGGTTGTTAACGAAAGTGATGGCGAGGGTTGTGGCACATGTTCGGAGGTCAGATTTACCAGTCTTCCCCCTACCTTGACAACAAACTGTTGAAGACTCACTGGCCCCAGGCAATCGTATACCATCTCCAGAGGAAGGCGAACCACCTAACATCGTTTGGGTTTACTAGCAACATGCCGGAGTCACACCTGATTCCTTCGCAGACTCTACTGTTCAAAGCCATCCTGGATACTGTGAAGTTTCATGTATTTCTCCCAAATCAGAGAGTCCAGGATATGTGGGCTATGGTCCTGATGTTTCAGCCTCTGTCCTGGAGGATGGTGTTTGGGCTGCTGGGACTATTGTATCCTGCTAGTCAACCCTATGACTTGCAACAGGAAAGCACAGATTGGGTGTGTTTACACAGTAGCACAGAGTAGCAAGGGGGGGAGGGCAGCACAAGTTATTTCATCCCCCTGCCAGCACCCCCCCTGTTTTTTCACGCAAAAGCAGTGGTGGCACAAGGGCTAGCTACGCCACTGTGTTGACACTTCACAGCATCAGCTGACTGTTCAAACTGATGATGCTGAAGGTGGAAATCTGGACAAATATTAAGGTCAGTAAGAGCAGCTACGAAGGGGCTTGACGTGGACATTAGTTATGTTTAGAAGGGGTGGTGCTTTCACGTAGTTTTTCGATTTAACCTGCAGCGCGACTTTAAATAACATCGAATTGTTTTCTAACACGTTACAACCGTAGCTTGTTTTTTCTTCTTTGGTGTTTCACTAGGGGGTCCTTTAGTACCAACTGTAATATCTTATATGATCGTACATTTTTCACACGACCCCTTCATTAGTCACAGTGTGATGACTTGTTAACAAACATATGCAGTTTAGAACCGCAAAGTGAAAACACTTTTACAAAACAAAAGAGATGGTTATTGTTGTGCAGTGTTTGGAGAGTGTGTTTGTTTCATAAAACAGCAGCGTTGTACAATCACGTCCTTAATGTGCCAATAATGAAAAGGTGGTGTGGGCGTATGTACTTCCAGTTTTCCTTATTTTTTGACAAAGCAAAATGAGGACTGATTGTCATTTTGTGGTATGAAACCCCACTCACCCTGATGTGTTTGCTTTTAAAACAAACCAGGTTTATGGGGATTGTTGATAGCACATGCATGGCTCTTTACTCAGCAGTAGTACTTTTTGTGCTTGTTGTGTGGGGGGAAAAAAGAACGAAAACAAAATACATGTACCTAGTCACTCGCCATTTATGCAATTTTAATAAAAGTAATGTGTGATGCAAAAACACAGTATGAAGCACTTGTGGCAGTGCTGCCCAGTCGCACAGTTATCTCGAGGACATCGGCTCCACAGATAAGTAGCATGATTAAAAACACAGTAAACAAGAAATGGCAAATCCACTGGGCTTCGCTTATTCGAGAGCCTATTGGCTTTGCAGTGTCTTTTAGCCTTGTTGTATAGCAGTGTTACTGGGCAGCAAGGCTATAAAAGCAAAGTTAGAATAAAATGGATTTGGCTTCAATTCCCCTTTTTGCTTCCTTTAACTTTAGCCATGTTGCACAGCATTCGGTTGTAGAACATGAGTACAAGTCATTGGCTCTTGCATTCGCGAAACCTATTGGCTTTGCCAGTGCTCGATTATATATGCCACTTGAATCAACGCCAGTGGATGCCCAAATTTGGTGTTAAGTTTTCTCTATAGCTGTAAGCAAATAGTTGTCAATAATGTATGATGAACTTTGTGTTGCTTTATTTCCTGCTTCCGTAGTGTAATTTCTCTGTGATGTATTCACTCTGACCCTTTCAATTTGCAGTTATCGTCTTGGTTGACTTGTTTCAACTACTTCACTATATTTTTCTCATATTCACCCCATTTGCCGAGCCTCATTTGTTTCTAAACTTGGTTAAAGTGGTTTAGCCATATGGAAGTGCTGCATTTTTGTATTATTAATCTGTGGGCCAAGTTGACGATGCTGCAAGCGCAAAGTAAATAGTTTATTTGCTTACTTTACTCCTGGCTGTCGTATGTCCGACTCCACTACCCCTCCCCCCCCTCACAGCACTCCCTCTGCGAGCCGCCACTGCAGGACACAGATTCTGACAGATAATGCCAGTACCATTGAAGCAATACATCTCCTTCCTGTGAGGAAATAATTTGTTCTTCAGAAAGCTCTCCATGTCTCGCCCATCGAGAATTTGGTTTCTCCTTTCGAGACAGGGAGGGCATTAGTAGCTGCCACCGCTGCTCTGTCCAACCATTGCTCCATTTTGTGCCCCAGCATCTCACACTCCAGGTCTGTCACCTTCTATATCTAAATCTTTAGGCTTTTGGACTTTGAAGGATTACTGATTGTGAGAGCCATGCAAAAAAACAGTGCAGTAATTGCACACTTTGGTGCAAATTGCAGTTTGCACCCAAATAGAGATTTGCAATAGTATCAGAATAACACCGCACTCCCCCACCCCTCCCTCCCTTTGTCCGTGTGTTTATGGTAAACCTCCTGATCCTTAAGTAACGATGGTTGTTGCTGCCTTCCTGAAATGCAAGGTGTCATTCATGTGCAAATGGTGGCACTGGCCCTAGTGGTCTCTCACTGAGGCAAGCCATTGTGATCCCTGCTAGCAATGTGTGCACCCACTGTACTGAATTAAAAGTGCCTCACTTCCCTGTTGTCCAAAGAAAGTCCCATAATAGTACGAAATGCTCACTCTTTAGTTGAGCAGACCTGGATATTCACCACCGTTTCTAGGTTCATTGACATAGGCCTTTTCATGAGGCGTGAGCCTGGGCTAATGTCCTTCAACTTGAAAAAGCGCGGGCCGGGTAAAGAAATTGGCCAACTGCACAGACATGGCCACATGAAGGCGCACCATCCAGAAGACATAGCCACATGAAGGCGCACCATCCAGAAGACATAGCCACATGAAGGCGCACCTTCCAGAAGACATAGCCACATGAAGGCGCACCTTCCAGAAGACATGGCCACATGAAGGTGCACCATCCAGACGACATAGCCACTTGAAGGCGCACCATCCAGAAAATAAACCTCTGAATCACAGCATAGCTTTTGGTTGTCCAGTGCTTTTTAGTCCTAAATGGAAGGGCATTCTTCTTGAAACTGCATCACTCCTGACTTGCTCTGTTGCAATCCAGGTAGTGATAGCGTCCGTGATTGTGCTTTAACTGCCTACACACCAGACATTTTATGTCCTATTTTTCTACCTACTTTTCCCACACTTTTGACACTTACAGCTTTTGCTTACTTTAAACGTCATGTGCTCGATTGAAGGAAGTTTTGAAACAGCTGCTCTTCAATCATGTGTTTTACGCCACGGGTTCCAGTTCCTCATCCTAAACTTTATGATCAAATAAGGCATAGTGAATCTGCATCTCAAGTCTTCCTTAAGGTCATTTACTTGTAAGACTGTCAGGTATTTCTTTTTTTTGTTCTACATTTACAAGTTCAATTAAGCGGTTGCTTAGGTTTTTTAGCTCTCTATTGAAAAATCTTTTGTTTTTACTTTAATTTCATACATACATATTAGACACATCATACTTTATTTATCCTCCATTTAGGGCAGTTTAGAAGCAATTTAATTGCCATATGCAAACCATTCTCTGTGTATCTGCTGTAGACACCTGATTTATAACATGTTTGAATGTTTGTCACTAAGGTCCATAGACAAGGAATGCTATATCAAAAGCTCTTTTGCTGCTTTGTAATGCCTTCCCTACAATGTGTGTAGTACATACCAAATAAAAGGATTTTTTTTATTTGATCCACTCTACCACACACCAGTTTCTTCCCCTCCTCTCTTTATTTTTATTTCTTGTTTCAATATTCATGCACTTTGTGTCTGTTTCACTACCTACTCCCTATCCACGTTTACAGTTTTTTAGCACTTGTATACTGTGCTCCTTCCCTGCTGGCTGTGAAAAGGTTGAATTCAAATGTTTTATTTTCAAATGTATGGGTTGCTATTTTATATCAACTCCTACAATGTATAACCATTTTCATAACTTGCGCCTTATTAGCGTAATGTGAACGAGAGGTGGGCAAAGTTTGAAGGTTTCCCTACCCAGCGTCTTGAGTTTTTTTTTTTTTATTTGGCGATCTTTTCGTGAACTTATTAAAAATTGCCTAGTTTAAAAAAAGACTAATCTGAGTCCATTGTCCAAAACCAGATTTACTACAGAAATTCCCAGGAATAAAACACTTTATTACTTTCTTGCGAGGAAAAGCCTCCAGCAAAAGAGATTTTGTAAAATAATTATTTTACAAACGCCTATCTCTTGGCAAAATTGAAAAACTCAACACATCTTTTGAAATGCAAAGTTTCCAAATTTACCCTCTTGTAATGGCAACGTTTAAATTGTGTGATTTAGTGTGGCACAGAAATGCACTTGTTTTATGGTAGTGCACAATATCGTGGAGGTTTTTTTTCCTGTTTGTCTCATGTGTTTTTTATGTATTCTGTTTCCGTAGGCTTTCTTCCAGGGTAAATTGAAGATCACTGGAAACATGGGTATGGCAATGAAATTGCAGAGTCTGCAGCTCCAGCCAGTAAAAGCCAAGCTATGAAGAGCCCTTGTTGATCAGATTACGCTTTGTATCGGGGAGAAACCCAGATCTTGGTGTCCGCCATCTCTCTGGAATTAGCAGCTCACGGTTCTCTAGAGTGAGGACAATTTCCCCCAAAGTTCCTGAGCCTCGTGTAGCCTGGAAGATCTTAGCATTGCCTTACTGTGCTGCATAGAATTCCTCTTGCACTCTTTACAATTAATTTACTAATTAAAACCTTTCTTTAAGTCAGAACCAGTCTCAGAATTTCCATTAAAAATAAAGTCCAGTCTAAATCTGCTCATGATGAATTATCAGTAGAAACCATGAACTATGATATCCCTGTGGGAGAAACCATGGTCCGTAGTGCGCTTCACTTTTATTTTCAGAATAAAGTGTTTGCTAATGAAAAGCATGTTGAAACCTCTATGCACTTTCCATGAACTGGCTTGTCTGAGCCTCATTCCCTGGTTAGAGGGTCAAGCGCATTTTGTTCTGTGGTGGACACGGTTTTCTTTGGCTTCTGCCAGCCCTCTATGATCTTTTTAATTTTCCATTTCTGAAGCATAGTTTTGAAGGTGTTTGACATTTTTTTTGTGCTAAGAAAATGAAGAAAATTCCAAATGCAAATCAGGTGGAAAAATGTATATTTTACCTTCTTTCATGAGACAAAAAATTGGTACAACAGTTTTGCAATGATCAGTTTCTAAGCAATTCATCTTAATTTGATGAGGTGGATTTGAGATTGTTGACAAGGAACTGGAGTATTGTAACAATGCAATTTTAAGAAAGACTGATATCCTGTTTAACCAGGAAATTAAACACCGATTTAGAAGTAAATGAGACACTGGTGTGTTTTTAAATATTGCAGTACATCGGTGCTGTACACTAATTTTTCATTTATTTTTATCTTGTAATTTTGGGTGAATGTTAATTTGAGAATAAAATATTCCTTATACTATATTGTATATGAACTTCATTCTAATAATTAAAAGCATGTGCCTCAACCTGAATTTCACACAGCTCTGTGTTGCAGTTCTTTCTCCTGGAGATCTTGCAACCTGTTTGAAGCTAGATTCTTCCTTTCTGATGTACCATGTGGGGCACCCTGCCTTGATTATCACTTAGTTGTGTTTTATCTGAGACTTTATGCATGTACCATGAAACCTAACATTCCTCCACCACTGCACCCTAAAATCCACTTTTGGCATGTACTAGTCCACCCCTTAATTCACCGTACAAATATAGCAGTGCCATTGTTGCTGATGTTTGTGTTGTATTATAGCATTTCTATAGTACTCTCCTACCTCCTGTCGAAACCTGAGAGTACGTGCAGGCGAATTGGCCCTGGCTCTATAGCCAGATCTGTCCTAAATGGGTGCTCCTCTATTTTTGAATCCTCTAAGTTCCTTTGAGCTGTTGTGTTTGGTGAATGGTGACTGTAACCTGCAAATCTAAGGATGGTAACCCGATTTTAAAAAACCTTATAAATTCAATGATAAAACCAACAGATATAGGGATGTTCTAGTTAGGCTCAGGGTTCACCTGTACAAAACCAGTGAAATTCAGCAGTTATAGTTAGCTGAACTGTAAGTTCTGGTATGGGTCTGTGAATGGATCCCACAGGTACCTCCAGTAAGCCTCACACAGCGCGATTGCTTAGAGGACTTTGGAGGCCACATCCCTTTTGCCCACCACTCTCCAAATGCGCCTCCTGGCGCACTGATGGTTGGGGGATATATATATATTTGCTGAAAAAAACATAGGTTTCAGGGACGTTATAGTTAGCTAGACATTTCACTCTTAAAAAAAACATTGAAATTCCACCGTTTTAGTTAGTTCAGCTAACTATAACTTGCGCACCCGCAATGCACTGCTCATGACGTCACATTTTACATCATTCATGACATGGTCAGTGACATCACTGAGGACATCATCCAGTGACTGTGTTTCTGTAAAGTTTAAATATGTGTTATATATATTCCATGGTGTATTGAAGAATGAGTGGGTGTATAAGTGTCTGGATGGAGGATTTAGTAGGTGCGTGACTGACTGTATAAGTGAGTTATTAAATGTGTCTTCCTGAATGCATGGGGTAGTGACTAAACTGTGTGAATTTCTGTATCAGTCTGTTGTGCAAGCTGCTACATGGGTTGGTCAGTAGCTACGTGAGTGTCTATATAGGTTATTGATTGTTTGTCTTAGTATTTTTTTGGGAGATGGTGTGTGTGGGAGGTGTGTGACTGTGCATAGATGTGAGTGGTTGATTCACCGGGTGTATGGGTTCAAGAGTGCATGTGGAAACCGCTGTATAGGTGCGTGAGTGTGTGTGTGCTGGTGAGTGAATGGATGTCTCAGTGGTACATGTCCAAGTAACTGCATATGTAAAAGGCAGTGTAGGTGAGAGTTGAAATATATAAATGACTCTACATCATAGTCTGTGATTGTGAGACTGGCTGTATGGATGAGTGTGTACTTGTATCACTGATTATATAAGAGAGTAAGTCTGTGTTAGTATCAGTATGAATAAGTAAGACGTGTGTGTATAATTGTATAGGTGAGTAAATGGGAGTGTGATTGATTCTTAGCATTACTGACTAGGTGTGTGAGTAACTGCATGGATGAGTGGCGGGGTGCGAGTGTCTGTATAGGTGTATGAGGGCATATGATAGTGTTGTATTGATGAGTGACTACATGTATGAGTGATTGTATGGATGAATGAGTGGATGTGTGTGTAGACCTAGGAATCAGTGAGTGCGTATGTAATAACTGGTATTGGTGTGTCAATGATTTAAAAAATGGTAGTCTGTATATTACAGTGGGTGTATCAAAGGTTATGTTAGAGTGTGAAGAAGTGCATCAGATTTTCACGTGGATGATGTCATCAGTGATGTCATTTGAGATGTCATCAGTGATGTCACTGACCATGTCATGTATGATGTAATATGTGACGTCATGAGCAGTGCATTGCGGGTGCGCGAGTTATAGTTAGCTGAACTAACTATAACGGTGGAATTTCTATGGTTTTGAAAGAGTGAAATGTCCTGCTAACTATAACGTCCCTGAAACCTATGGTTTTTTCAGTAAATTTCTAAGGTTTTTAAATGCTAATTTCAAATTATAACGTACCTGAAACCTATGGTTTTATCAGTGAATTTCAATGTTTTTTTAAATGCTAATTTCTAACTATGACATCCCTATTAAGCCCCCTTGAATCCTGAAGGTCCCTGGTGGCCAAGTAGCCCACCAGGTACATCCAGTAAGCGCCACATACCTGCGTTTCAGAGAGGTGTTCTGAGGCCGCGCCCCTTTGTACACCACACTTCAAACGCGGCTTCTGGCGCACTGCTGCTCTAAGGATGAAGTCCACTTGTGTCTTGAGGTCCTCAGGACTCAAGAGGACCTCATCGCCCCACCAGCAGTGCACCAGAAGCCGCGTTTGCAGAGTGGTGTAAAAAGGGGCATTGCCTCGGAGCTCCTCTCTGCAACGCAGCCCTGTGGCGTTTACAAGAGGTACCTGGTGGACTAGTTGGCCCCCAGGGACCCTCAGGATTGAAGGGGAATTAATCCCCCAACTTAATACGCGCCACAGGGCGCGTTTGCACTGTGGTGCAGGAATGGGGGCGGGGCCTGATGTGACAAGTGTGCAAACACGTCCTCTGGCGTATTTTAAGTTGGGTGATTAAGTCTCCTTGAATCCTGAGGGTCCCTGAGGGCCAACTATCCCACCAGCTACCTCCAGTAAGTGCCACAGAGCTGCTTTGCTGAGTGGTGTAAAAAGGGGGCGTGGCCTTGGACCACCACTCTGTAACGCAGCTCCCTGGCACTTACTGGAGGTACCTGGTGGTCTAGTTGGCCCCCAAAGACCCTTAGGATTGAAGGACACTTAATCCTCAAACTTGTAACGCACCACAGGGCGCGTTTGCACACTTGTCGAATCAGGCCATGCCTCCTCCCCGCCCCACTGTGCAAACGCGCCCCCTGGTGCGTTGTAAATTGGGGGATTAAATCCCCTTGAGTCCTGAGGGTCCCTGGGGTCCAACTAGCCCACCAGGTACCTCCAGTAATTGCCTCAGAGCTGCGTTGCAGAGAGGTGTAAAAATGGGCGTGGCCTCGGACCACCTCTCTGCAAGGCAGCCCTGTGGTGCATACTGGAGGTACCTGGTGGGCTAGTTGGCCCCCTGGGGTCCCCAGTATTGAAGGGGAATTAATTCCCCAACTTAAAACACGCCACAGGGCGCGATTGCAGAGTGTTGCTGGGAGAGGTCGGGGCCTCCGGTACACTGCCGGTCTTTGAAAAAAATTTTTTTACCTCCCCTTCTTTTTCCTTTTTTTGGGCCCTGGGGACCCCATCCCCAGGGCCTAACCCCTTTTAAAAAAGGCTAATTCCGGCCCCGGAGACCCCATCCCCCTGGGCATGGCCACATATATTTTTGTTTTTAAGGAGGGGGGCTGCGTGGCACCCCTCCTGAGGCCTCTATTGGCCCTGGGGACCCAATCCCCCGGGGACAGCCTTTATTTTAAAACATTTGTGTAGGGGGGCTATGTGGCTCCCCTCCTGGGCCACTTCTATCCCCAGGGACCCCATCCCCTGGGGCCGGCCCTATCCATTGGGTACCGTGGGGGGAGCCCCAATGCCCCCATGGTTCCGCCGGCTCCCCGCCTCCAGCGGGAGCCGACATTGCTTCTTCACACGGGGAGCTGCTGACATGCAGCTCCCCGTGTGGAAAACAATCTGCTTTGGATTTTGGAAGCGAGAGCAGTAAAACTGCTCTCGCTTCCAAAATTAAAACCAGAGTTTGCAATGACAGGGCGGGAGCCGCACGGCTCTCGACCTGTCATTGCAAACAGCAGTGTCCTGGGGGTGGGCACCCCGGGACACTGCAGAAGCCGGTCCTGGGGGGTGGCGGTCCCCAGGGCCATCGAGGGCTCCAGGAGGGGGGCAGCGCGGCCCCCCCTTCCCATTTAGTGCACAGCTCCGGGGAGGTGGTGGTCCCCAGGGTTCGGGGGTCCGTATCGGACCCCTGAATTTACATAATTAGTGCCCCAGGGAGGTGGCGATCCCCGGGGCATGTGGAGGGGCTCGAGCCCCCCACACAGTTTAGTTTTATTAAAAAAGAAGCCCCGGGGGGTGATGGTCCCCGGGGCTGCTGGGGGCCTAGTGCCCCCGTGAATATTTGACAAAAGCCCCGGTGGGTGGCGGTCCCCGGGGCTTGGCACAAATTAAACAAGCCCCGGGGGTGGCGGTCCCCGGCGCTGTGGAAGGGCCGCGTGCCCTCCCGCATATTATTAACATAGCCCCGGGGAGGTGGCGGTCTCTGGGGCTATCAGGGCCCCAACTAATATTTTTTGGCAATGCCCCCGGGACCTGGCGCACCCGGAGGCCTCAATTAAATGAAGCGCTTAATTGTTTTTTTTTTTTTTTACATTTTGGCGGGATTTGCGACCTCACCGCGAATTTCACCGAAATTTTAAAAGCAAAAAGGCTTTATTTGGACCTGGGGCTCCTTCTGAGACCCCCTGAGCAGGCCTAGGGGGTCAGGGTGGTTCTACCCTGCCCCCTTTTCTTGTTTTTTATCTTTGTTTCACTGTTTTCTTGTGACTTGGTTCTACCAAGTCACGTGATGGCTGTCAACACTTCCTTTGGAGTGTTGGCAGCTCGTGCCCGGGAGGGTTCGCGAATCCACCGCGTCCTTGTATATCGAAACTTTTTCTTTTTCAAATTTCTCAGGAACTACTGAACGGATTTACACCATTTAACAAAAAGGGCTCTCACTGAAACAAGACCTACCTTTTTGCCTGATTTGGTGTAATTCCGTTCAGCAGTTCGGGCTTTAGCTGTGTCTAAAGTTTCCTATGGAAAATTACATTGGGAAAACACATTTGGGACACCCCCCCTCCCCCCCCCCCCCCTTTTTTCTTAGCTCCCACTTGTCGAGTCACCCTGAAACTTTCAAGACAGGAGCTGACCGGAGCGACTAGTTTTGAAAATTTCGCGAAGATTCGTCAACCGGCACCAAAGATATTGAGAAAACAAAAAACCCTTTTCCTATGGAAACTAGGTCCCAACTATAACTACCTACTGGCGACCGCCAGTAGGTAATATATATAATCCTTCTATTTACCTGCAAAATACTTATATTTTCATGGATAAAGCATTTAGGGTGGGTATGGGTCTTAGGATGTGTATATGTATGTGTGCGTGCATATATATGCATATATATGTGTGTGTGTGTGTATTAAAATTACATGTTAATTTTCTACCCTGCATCTGTATTTACCATGGGTGGGTTTACAACGAAAATATAGGTATTTTACAGGTAAGTAGAAACCTGTTACATATATATATATAAGTATATATCTACATAGATATAAAAATAGGTTACAACATACCAGTAAAATACTTAACATTTTCGTTATAAAGGCATATGCGTGGTAAAATTTTTTGTTTAAATAGAAGTTTGTTGTAAAGGCATTGTTGTTCCAATGTTGTAAATGCTGTTGTGGTTCTGTCATACATCCCATGAGCTCTGCTGGAGATGCCAACACCCATTTTCTTTTTATGCAAGCCCAGGTGAGTTGTGTATGGTGCATTCTATTGAACAAAAGAACCTTAAGTTTTGAGTAGGGAGCAGGTTTCTTCATACATATTCTTCTCTCTGCACAATATGTTTAATGGATGAAATTGTCAAGGACTAGATGCTTTGACAGTCTTTTGAATCCCCTGCTAGATTGCCTCACAAAAGAATGAGTCTTGAGTCCCAGGACACAAGAATCCTCCATTTCAATCTTATTAATCTTAATTTACAATGAAGACTAGTAAACCAGAGAATATCAAGGCATCAAACTCCTCCTGCTGAACTGTAAGGAGAAAAGAACCAAGACCAATTCAGCTACAAGGAATATTGGGGACAAAAGTGGGAGTAAGAAGGCGACAAAAGTAAGGGAACAATGTGTTGCTACACAATCTTCTCCTAGAATTGCCTTTTTAAATATTTGTCTAACAGGAACTGACATCACAGAAAAAAAGACCACCTTCATCTTGTTTTTTGGAGCCTCAGAAAATAGCCTGTTGACAGATCACCATCTTTGATAGGGTATGTTATAAGGCTTGGCTACTTTCCTATTTTGGAAATCATGGCATTCACATAACAATCAATGGCCATATTGCACTAGGGACAATTACTCCAGTGGTCTCAGTTGCCTACCTCTGCAGGGATGGAACTTGATGTCGAGCCTGAAGCCTTCAAGTCTGACCTCGAGGACTTGTTGGACTGATTTACAGCAAGAGCCTCACCTCAAGCAGACTTCCTAAAGTTGCGGTGTGTGTTTGCCACCATTGATCACCTTGGAAAGATAGCCATAGACCGTGGCAAACAAACTGGGTGGTTTAAACTTTACTGGTAGAAGCGGGCCATGCCCGGGATGGGGAACTCACACAGCTCCAGCAGGAAGTGATCAGGCTCCGGGACCAGCAGATTGACCTGCAGGCGCATGTGGAGGACCTCGAGAACCGTTCCCGGAGGAACAACGTCAGGGTCCGGGGCGTGCCGCTCGGAGACGAGGGAGAGGACGTGGCCGCCTACTTGCAGGACTTGTTCCGGGAGAGCCGACAGACTTTTCCATCAGGATCGATAGGGCTCATAGAGTGGCCCCGTGGCACGGGGCATCGGCGCCCCCCCGACCTTCTGGCCTACCTACCTGACTACCCCCTGAAGGAGAGGATCCTGCGGGTGGCTCGCAATAGGCCCTCTCTGGAGTTCAGAGGCCACAGGGTGGCCCTCTTCCAGGATCTTTCTGTGGTCACCCTGCAGAAGCGCTAATCCTTTAAAATTGTGACTGACTTCCTGAGGGAACATGGTGTTCAATACTCGTGGGGCCACCCCTTTTCGCATTATCTTCCGCTGGAACGGAATACTGCATCAGCTGCGCTCCCTTCAGGAAACCTGCACGGTCCTAGGCATCACGGCAACTGATGACGATGCCCCCACTCCGCGTCGACGCCGGATTACCCGGGATGGCTGGCGGTCGGTCCCCGGTCGCAGATCTTCGTCCACTTCGGTGAGACCGGACTCGCCCACTATCCGGGCTGAAATGGACAATGCGGTGCGTGAGGTCGCTAGAGAAACGGCGGCGGAAGAGGTCGCTCTGACTGCCTAGGACTTCTCCGGGGGGAGACCGACATTGCTTCTTTCGCAGGTTTGGGGGCCTGGTGGGGTGGGGGGGTGAGCGGGGATGGCGTTGTGGCTGGACGTCCACTTTCGAGACTTTTCCATAGACTTGCCGTTGGGCTGGCCTTGAACAATGGTTTCCCTGCCTTCCTTCTCGGGGGGGACGGGGACGGGGTTTTGGGTTTGACAGGGGTGGGTTAGGGGTGTTGGGGTACTGGGGGGGGTCGTGGGAGTTGGGTGTGGGGGTAGGGGTTGTCCAGTGCGTTGTGCAGGGATTTGCTGCTTTGCTTGCGCTTCCCCACATTGTTTTGTTTTGTGCTTCAGGGGAGATGTATGGGGAGGCGGAAGGTCGGGGCGACGGGAGGGTGGGGAGAGACCTGGTCGTATTGGGGTTGGTGATTGGTACTAGGATGCGCGCCGCGGAGGGGAGAGGCGCTGCCTCCTGCTTTTGGGAGCCTAGCTTACGATTTGAGTGGGGGGGGGTTCGGCCCTTCCACTGTGGTCACCATGCAGGACACATGCGCCTTCCTACGTAGTTCTTACTATGTCTCCACATACTTTTAAGATTGTGACTTTGAATGTTAGGGGTCTGAACAACCCAGTTAAGCGGCGAGCGGTGCTTTCCTTGTTAGAAAACACCCGGGCGGACATCTGCCTTCTACAGGAAACCCATCTCTTGCCACAGGATACCCATAGGCTGCGCTCCTGTAAATTTCCGACGCAGTTCTTTTCTTCCGGTAATGCGAAGACGGCCGGGGTAGCGATATTAGTGGCTCGACACTTCGGAGGGGAACACATCCACAAATTTGCAGAACTAAAAGGGAGGATGCTGGCGCACAGGTTTCGGGTGGGGGGCATCACATTCACAATAGGTTCCCTTTATAGTCCCAATGATAAACAGGAGCGGTTCTTGCAGTCCGCGGTGGAGGAGATTTCGGCCTCGCCGGATAGGCATGTTATCCTCGGGGGAGATCTTAATATGGTCTTTGACTCGGTGATCGACAGATCGGTGCAGCGCTCCCCGCAAGTCGGGGAATTCTCCGCGGGTTGTAAGGCTCGGCTTGCGGAGGTGGACCTTCGGGACCTCTGGCGCCAGAAACACCCCGTCGCCAGGGATTACTCCTACTATTTCCACGCGCACAAGACCTATGCGCGGCTTGATCATTTACTGGTCACCTCACCGACGCAGGCCCTGGTGTCCACGGTGGACATGGGAGTTATCTCCTTGTCGGATCATGCCCCTGTTGAGGCCTCTTTTTGCTTGCCGTCGTCTGCCGCCCCGGCGAGGGTCTGGCGCCTCCGGGATACCCTACTGCATAGGAAAACGGTGACGGATCGTATTGAGCGGGTGCTTAGGGAATATTTGGCACATAATGATAACACGGACACCACTAGAGCCACCCAATGGGCGGCGCTGAAGGCGGTACTCCTCTCCATTTCCGCGGCCGAAAATAGGGAGCGCACGATCAAGAGGGATGAGCTTACCGATAGAGTCCGGGAGCTGGAGTTGATTCACCGTAGAACTGGGGCTCCGAGGATTTGGCGGCAGCTTAAGGAAGCGAGGAAACTTCTTGCCGCCCTGGATGTAGACCGAGCGGAGTATGCGGCCCTCCGATTGCGCCATGCTTTCTATACTGGGGGGGACCGTTGTGGCAAGCTTCTGGCCAACAGACTCCGGGCCACCCGGCAGAGCCAGTTGGTGAGGGAACTCTCTGATCCCGCGGGCGGGGTGGTTACGGATGATGCCTGCATCTCGGCCGCGTTCCGAGGGTTCTATGGAACCCTGTACGCGGGGGATCCGCCGGATGTTCCGGCTATGACCTCCTATCTGGACTCAGTCACTCTGCCCTCTCTAGATCCGGGGCAGGCTGACCACCTGAACAGGGCCATTAGCATAGAGGAAGTAGTGACAACCATTGCCAGACTTAAGCACGGCAAAGCGCCAGGACCGGATGGTTACTCCGCCCTCTTCTATAAGACATTCTGCGGGTCGTTAGCGCCCATCCTCGCCCGCCTCTTCAACTCTTTTGCGGAACCTGGAGCCATCTCGCCTGACCTCCTGAGGGCATCCGTCACGGTCATCCCCAAACCGGGGAAAGATCCGACACGCTGTGGCTCATATCGGCCGATATCTCTCCTGAATGTCGACCTGAAACTCTATACTGGAATTCTGGCACGCCGCCTGGCGTTGCATCTGCCCGACCTGGTCGACCCGGATCAGGCGGGGTTCGTTCCGGGGCGGCAGACGGTGGATAATACGAAACGAGTGGTCCACCTGCTGGAAAAGGCTTCCCGGGTTCCGGGTGAGAGGATGATGCTCGCGGTTGACGCAGAAAAGGCGTTTGACCGGGTGCACTGGCCCTTTCTGGAACAAGTGCTGGTGAAGGCGGGCATCGGGAAACGGTTCCGTACTATGATTCTTAATTGCTATAGAGGGCCTTCGGCGGTAGTCAGGGTTAACGGACACACTTCGGCAGCTTTTCCCATCGAGAGAGGCACTAGGCAGGGCTGCCCGCTCTCGCCCTTGCTGTTTGCCCTCTACATGGAGCCGTTCGCTCAGCGGGTGCAGACGAGGCCGGCGGTGGTGGGGATACGGATGGGAGGCTTTACCCATGCGGTTAGCCTCTATGCGGATGACGTCATCTTTACGCTGGATACTCCCCGGACATCGCTGCCAGCCTGTATGGAAGAACTGGCAGCGTTCGGCGCGGTTTCGGGCTTCAAAGTAAATATGGAGAAGTCGGTGGCTTTAGACATTTCCCTGGCACCTGATACTAAGGCATATTTGCAGAACAGGTTCCCGTTACTTTGGTCCTCGGAGGCAATACCGTATTTAGGGATTCTGATTGCTCCAACGTTGTCAGCTATGGTTTCGGCCAACTATCAGGCCCTGGGTGCCAAGATCAAAAGTGAGCTCAGCCGCTGGAATCGCGGGGTTCTAGCCTGGTTGGGCAGGATAGCTGCCGTCAAGATGACGATCTTGCCGCAAGTACTCTACTTGTTCAGGGCTCTGCCGCTGCCGCCGCCTAAAGGGTGGATACAGCAATTGCAGTCGGACGTGGCCCGGTTCGTCTGGCGGGGGAAAAAGCCTCGGTTACGTAGGTCCCTCTCCCTTTTGTCTACTGAGGCTGGAGGCCTAGGAATTCCTGACTTTCGTAAATACTTCCAGGCTACGCAATTGCGGTACCTGGTCGAATGGTGTAAGTGGGAGTCGGATAAGCATTGGCTCTTTCAGGACCAGGCGGTGGCGGGTCGGCCCCTGCAGGAGATACCGTTTCTGCACCGGTCCCACCGACCTAGGAACCTCTACGCCTCTTTCATTAATAGAGGGCCACTGCGGGTCTGGGATGCGACCTACCTTAGATATGGCCTCACCACATTTCCCTCGCCACTCTCGCCGATAGTGGATAATCCTGCCTTTGCTCCTGGGATGGAGAAGGGAGCCTTCACGCATTGGCGGCAGGCGGGATGTAGAGCATTATGTCACCTGTATGGCCCCGAGGGTGTTATCCCGTTCACACAATTTCGGCTGGACTTCTCGCTCCCTGAGACGGAGAGGTACCGCTATGTGCAGGTTCGGCATTGGGCCCTTCAGCCACAGGTGAGGGAGGTGGCGGATAGGAGGCTCTTACCGTGTGAGAGATGGCTGCTGTCCCGTACATCGGACTCGAAACTAATCTCGGATCTGTACAAGTTTTTGCAAATGCCTCCTACACATTTCTATAACCCGGGGAGGGTGAGATGGGAACGGGAGCTTGGGAGGACACTGAGCCCCAAGGACTGGGAACACATTTCTTTTAGGGCGCGTCACTCAGCTTATCACATGGGCCTCACTGATACTTTTACTAAAGTGTCCACTTACTGGTATTATACGCCTGAGCGGATCCACGAGTTTGACCATAGCAAGACAGACGCATGCTGGCGAGGGTGCGGACTCCGGGGTACACTCACGCACATTCTCTGGGACTGTCCCCTGCTACTGGGCTACTGGAAAGAAGTGCTGGACGAAATTGATTCTCACTTTGGCATAGAGCTCCCGCGCTTCCCAGCCTACACTTTGCTAGGACTCCCAAACGACCTAATGTATCCCCTCAAGTCCAGAAGGGGCAGGCAGATCGCCATTGCACTTGGATCTGCAGTACAGAATATCTTGATATACTGGCGTACAGACACGGTGCCCACGATAACAGGGTGGCTCCACCGGCTGTGGCATGTGCTGGGGATGGAGAAACTGTCTTTGGTGGTGGCTGGAGATGTAACGCAATTTAATGAACTATGGCAACCATTCCACTCATTGCTGGTCACAGAGTTTAGGGAGCTCACTTGTCCGAGGTACCTTCGCCTCCTGAGGCTTACGAGCCCGCTAGCGCCGGCTCCGTGAGGGGGACGGATCCTTCCTTCCCCGTTTCCAACAGCTTGGGGAGAGGGGCGGTCTGTTAGTAGCGCACTGGACGAGGGGTGGGGTGGGTGGGAGTTGGGGGACGTTGGGGCGTTTGAGGGGTGGGGGTGGTTTGTATTGATATGTTGTGTCATGCCAGACTCTTGCTTCCTTTCAATGGCTGATCTCATGTTGCTGTATAGGAGTTTGGATGTGACGTGCTTAAATGAATAAAATACTTTAAACATAAACTTTACTGGTAGAATGGCCTAATGTACAGTGTTCCCAAGAACTATGAACCTTGATCCACTAGAAATTTAGTAGTGTCATAGTGTTGCAGGAAATATTCCTTTTGGATTTGGCTCATGGGCGTCTATTGACAAGACACACAAGTCTCACTGAGGCTTGTGACGGAACAGCCAGCCTCTTCAGTTAGACCCCAATGGGTATTCAGTTCACATAGTTTTCCTGTGAGTAGGTAGGAAGAGTGACTCACCTGATACAACTGCACTTTTTGAAGAGGATGAACAGTGGGAAACGTTTGTGCTGATGGTTTTATGCGAACCTCCCCATTTGGGGGGGAGGGAAGAGCACACCTTGTTTGATCTCCTTAGCCCCAAGGTAATGAGTGTTACAACCCCGTCAGAGAAAAGGAGAACAGACAGGTGTATCTCACTCTTCCTTACGATGAGTTAAGCTTCTCTGGATTCTGAGTATTATGAGTTAGACACCCATGCCAGAATTACTTATTTTTGTAGATGTTGTTTTAGATCTGTAAATTCTCATCCCACTTCCTTGTAATAGCAGATACACAGCTGTTGGTGCTTTTCAGTCATATGCTGGTACAATGCCTTGCAACACACGTCCTGGCGACCAATAACTTTCTTTTAATGGGTGGCTTTAACTACCACGGAGAAGGCATCTCAAATACAGAGGTAGCTCAAATACTTGCAGACCTGGAAATGTTAGGGCTCCAACAGAAGGTGTCTGGCCCCATGCCTACCCCAGGTCACACTCTGGACTTGGTGTTTACTAACTCTCAGTCCTTAGAGACACACCCTCCCCAGCCCTTAACTTGGACTGATCATCACTTGATCAGTTTTCATGTACCAAGGGCTGCGGGCTTGGAAAGTACAGATAAAAGACCTTTGAGATACTAGAAGCAAGTCACTCCTACCTCTTTTTTAAATTGTTATACATTGCAGGGATAAAAAGTCTGTGTTGGTTAATTACGTAGCGTTCTTTCCCAAGCGTTTGAAAGGATTGCCCCTCCCAAAACAAGTTTAATCCAATCCAAGTAGACACCACGTCCCCCCTATTACTTGGTGGGTATGAGAATTGAAAAATCGGCATGTAGAAGACTAGAAAGGAGATGGTGTCAAACTAAAGCTCCCTCAGAAAAAGATGTAACAAATCAATGCTTACCAGCCATAGGAAAATCAGAGAAGCACGTAAAAGCCATAATACTAATAAGGTTGGTCAGGTGGGCTAATCGGCAAAATAACTATTCAAGATCCTTAATGCATTCACTAAACCATTTGCCTACACATTCATTATCCCGGTGTTAAACCTGGCGTCATTGGCGTGTGTGTGTCCTGTGTTTTTGCCTTTGCCTCCTGTTATTTTGCTGTGTGTTTGTCGTAGTGTGACCCCCTAGAGGGAAAGAGCCACTATACGCAAGGTTCTTGGTAGTTTCGAGTTTTTTATTAGGTTAGAGGTATAACCATGTGGAACCATATATTACAACGCCTTCCCGGTCTTCCTCCTCTCAGAGAGCGTCTCTTATCGTCTTCCGGCTCCCCCTCCGACTCTCTCAGGGCCGTTTACGTGTGAAGGGAAAAAACAACAAAAAGGCATACGGGTGAGATGAGGAGCTTTGAATTAGAAGGGAGAAGGACTAAGGGAGTGTGGGAACACCGGGGCTGTCACCGCGTTATATTCACCTCCAAAAGACAATGAATACTCGTAGAGGAGTGTGAGGGGAGAAAGAAGAAACAAGAACTTCCTAAAAAAAAAGTACACTCACACCCCCGTGACCTCCCCGACTCCCACTAGCTAGTCCCTCCCCGTGTAAAGGCAAACCCCAGGACTCGGTCCCGTACCTTTCCCAGCCACGCTCCTCCAGGAACGTGGCTGGGCGACTCGCGTTGACGTTGGCCTCCTGGCTCTCGGATCCTCCCTCCGACTCTGCTCTCCTCCGTCCGATCACCGTCCCTCGCTCTCCTCTCTTCAGCGTTCTCCGCCGCTCCACCGATCCTCGCTCTCCTCTCTTCACGGTTCTCCGCCGCTCCGCCGACCCTCGCTCTCCTCTATTCACCTCCGTCAACCACCTCGTCCGCACGCTCTCGCTCTTCGCCTCCGCTCCTTCCTCCGGCTTTCGCGTCCCTGTCCTCTTCCGGGTGTGCTTTACAGTCGAGACGGTCTTCTGATTGGTCCACGGCCAATGACGCCGCACCTGCCCATTCCGCCTCCTTAAAGCTCCAGTCCTGGTTAAAGGAGCCGTCAGCGTCCTGAGGTCGGGGTGGAAACGAAGAATCGTTAATGTCTCCACCCCGACCTTTCTCGGTAGCGACCCCGTGACAGTGTTGTACTTCGTTTTTGCTGGTCTAGATGCTTTGGGCACTTTGCCACTGCTGTTCAGTGCCAAAGTGCAAGTTCTCCCTCTGTACATTGTTGTTATGGATTGGTGATTCCAGGATTGGTTATTTGATTTACTACTAAGTCCCTAGTACGGTGCACTGCGTTTGCCCAGGGCCTGTAAACCAAATGCTTCTAGTGGGCTTGTAGCACTGATTGTGCCACCCACACAAAAAAGCCTTTCAAAGGTAACTCACACCTGCCACTGCAGTGTCTGTGTGTGTGTGTGTAGTCTAGTACTGTCATGTCGACTTGGCAAATGCACCCACTTGCCATGCCCTAACCTTCCCTTTTCGTACATGTGATTCACCCCGTAAGGTAGGCCCAAGGTACCTCTGTGGGCAGGGTGCAGTGTTAGGTGAAAGGTAGGGCATGCCCTGATGTGTGTGGCATGCCCTGATAGTGAAATGCTGCCAATTCTGTTTTTTTCACTATTGCAAGGCTATCTGTCCCATAGCATAGAATGGGAGTTTATTTATAACATCTCATAAATATAACTTCTCAGTGGGACCAGATAGGAATATAAAGTTTATTATTCCTGAACTCCGAATCTAAAAAAACACCTTTTTGTAGAGGTGATTTGTACATTCTGTGTTAGAAAATTCCACTTTTAGAAAATAGGTATTTTCTTGCTTAGCCATCCTGTGTGCCTCTGCTGGTTTGTGTATTGACTGTCTGGTTTTGGAGTGGCAGGGACTGGGGATGTGCATTCTCTTCAGACAGCCACTTGGGGGAGTTAGGTGTGTCCTGCCTTTCCAGGGTGAATCGGGGCTGGGCTGAATAGACCTGGGCTGCATTTAGAGTAGGGGGGAGATTTCTTTTATACCTGAATGGGCCTGGTCTGCCTTGGACAATGCTGTCCCCACCTCCTGCCAGGAAGCTGTACTGGAGAGGACAGAACTGGTTTTGGTTGGGCAAAGAACTGCTCCGCCACCAGAGAACAAGGGATTTTGTGCTCTAAAAAGTGGTGCCTAGACCCCTAAACTTTAGATTACTTTGGACTTCAAGAGGAACCTCTGCCATTGAGAAGAGCTGGAAGAAACTGGAGAAGGTGTACTGCCCCATTGCTGTGTACTGATGGGGTTGGCCTGCAGTAGCTGTATCTGCCAAAGAGAGGAATTGTGTGTATCCTGCTTGAGAAGTATCTTCAAGGGCTTGGAATTGGAGCTTGCCCCCTGTTCAAGAGGTCTCAGGAACAGCAAAGACCCCACTATCCTTCTGAGAACCCTCTCTGCAACCACTGGTTTCATTCGCCGCAGAAGAAAAGAGCAACCGACTATCACATATTCCTTTGTAGGCTTCCGTGTCCTGAAGGCCCCGCAGAAGGCACCGCCGCACTTCGCACCGCGTCCTTGTCTCGACGATCTTCAGTGAGCCGTTGCTCGCACCTTGTCCTGTGGGCACCGCATTCCACACTGCCTCACTTCACCCTGCCTGGATGTCACAGACACGGTCGCTGCTCGACCGGAACATCGACTGGCTCCGTCGCCTCCACCGCAGCCTGCCAGCACCTCATCGAGCGCCGCCTCACCCTGCACCGTAAGTCTTGGCCTCACCGACGCCATCTGGACTATCGTCACTGAGCCGCTGCCTGCACCGCTTCCATTTTTCCATGCAACCATGACAGTGCCCTGACCGGCTCATACCATCGTGTCGGCCGTGATGAGAAAGTAACTGTCTTCGAGTCTGTCTTCGCTTTAGCTGACCCGCACCGATACGGTCAGCTGGAATTGTTAAACACTGTTGTTTTCAGCATTGTGGTAGCCCCAGATTGAGCTACAGACTTGGTAGATCTGTGTTTTTCAGCTAATTCGGCAATTCAAAGGTTATCTTGCAAAGTAACTATTTTTACAGTATTGTTTTGAGGATTTTTGTCATTTTTGGTCTTGTTTGGTTTAGATAAAGTTTTCCTTATAATTCTAAACTGGTGAGGTGTCCATTTGTAGAATTTTCATTGTATTACTGTATGCATGCACAAATGCTTCACACTGCCTGTGAGATAAGCCTGTCTGCTCGTGCCAAGCTACCATGGAGGTGAGCAGGGGTTATTTTAGAAGTTTATCCCCCTTACCCTAACTAGGAAGAAGGGTCCCTACATGGACAATGGTGCAAACCATTGCGGCCTAGAGACCCCCATTGCTAACAGCAGCACGCGATAGGGCACACAAAATTTGGTCAAGAAATTTTTACGGCCAGCAGTTTGCCGATATCCTATCAGACCTTTCAGGGTTGCCCCACCGAAGGAGGGGTGGGGGTGTCCGGAAAAAGACAAGACGGTCAAATGGAAGCTTGCAGGGATTTCAACAAAGGCCTCTGCAATAGAGAATATTGTAAATTCCGGCATGAATGTTCAGTGTGCCCCGGAAGACACGCCTCGGTCAATTGCTTCGGGAAGGGAGTTCAAGCAAGCTACCAGGCAGGGCATAAGACAAAGGGGACCGGACCACGGGGGCACAACATCAAGGTCAAGCAACAGGTTACAGGACAGGGAGGGGTGGACATGGATCTGGATGCAAAGGCTCATACGCCTATTAAGCTGGACAGGTTAGAATTTTGTCTTTCCCAATATGGCGGGAAGGATGACCCCAGGCTATTGTCACAAGGATTTACTTGGGGGTTCAAACTGGGTTATTAGGGCCTGAGAATGTGGCGCTGAGTGGCTAACATGAAATCAGCCAGCACGCACAGACAAGTGGTGCAGGACAAATTGGTCAAAGAGATTCAGAAATGCAGGATTGCGGGCCCCTTTGACATTTGCCCAATAAAAAACATAATTGTGTTCCTTATAGGAGTGGTACCCAAAAAGAAACCAGAGCAGTTCCTGTGAATACAACACCTATGATGGCCGGAGGGCCAAACCGTTAATAATTTTATACCAGAAAAGCAAGTTTGTGTCCTTTTCCTCAGATGATGTGGCCTTGTCCTTGGTGGAAAGAGTGGGACAGTGGGCGCTACTGGCTGACAGTGGCATTAAGTCAGTTTTCCGTTTGCAGCTGGTACAACCTGCCGACTTTCAGCTTTTGGGAATGCAGTTTGAAGGAAAATGGTATGTGGATACGGCGTTTACCATGGGCTGTTCCATTTCGTGTGCTCTCTTTGATTGCTTCCGGAAGATTCTTACAATGGCACCTTCACGTGGCATACAGGGCATGAGCGTATTATGTATTACTTGGATGACTTATTTTTCGTGGGGAACCCCAGTTCCACAGACTTCCAGCATTTTTGCTGGTAAGTTGTCAGGACATCCTGGGGGACCTTTGGGTGCCGCTTGCACCGGAAAAAACAATAGGACCCAGTACGGTGCTGTCCTTTCTTGGCATTGAGATCGATTCAGGGGTTATGAAAGCCAGAGGATCAAAACTGACCACGCAGCGGCTTGCAAAGGTCATGGTGAAGGAGGTGCAGGTGCTCACAGGGCATTTGAATTTTGCATGGTAGGTGGTGGGAGCAGGGAGATGGCATTTTGTAGGAGGGTGGGATTGTTACTGTTGGGTCTGCCTTCACCGCATCAACATGTGAGACTGTCATCAGGTGTCCAAGAGGACCCGAGGATGTGACGAGTCTTTGTCCAATCCTTTTATGGGAGTCCATTGGCTGCCCTAATAGAAGTGGTCTGGGATGCAGATCTTTTCAGATGCAGCAGAAGATTTTGACTGTGGGCTGTATTGGCAGAGTCAATGGTGCACAGAGGAATGGCCATTGGAGTGGAAGCAGGGTGACTGCAGCATTACTTTTTGGGAATTTTCTCTTGGTGGTAGTAGTGGCATTATGGTGAGATCAGTTGTCACATAAGAAATTGTTCTTTGAGATTGATAATATTTGGTACAAGTGGTCATGTCAACAGTCAGTCTGCCAGAGATGCACAAGTTTTGAAGTTGATGAGGGTCTTTGAGTGGAGATGCCTGAAACTGGTCCTTGTTTTTAGGGCAGACAAGTGCCAGGTGTGAAAAATGACATTGCTGATGCTTTGTCTCATTCACGGTGGGAGAAATTTCATGGGCTGGCCACGGAGGAGAAAACAGTCAGGACCTAGATGCCTCAGGACCTTTGGACAATAGGAGACAGAGTATGTTTCAGTTGATAGTGCTTATGCATAGGCTTGGTCGGAATTCTTAGTGGGTAGGGCTCAGGAAAGGAAGGAGGAGGCGCTTGGAAGGATGATTTGGTGCAAGTCCAGGGTTTGATTCTGGAAATTTGGGCCAGGGAAGCTAGATGGTTAGGTCCAAAGAAGAGGCCATTGACTCTGGGTCTATTGTGTGAGGCGATTAGGGTTCTGCTCAGTGTTTGCTAAGGAGAGGGGGAGACTGTGTTATTTTCAGCATTGACGGCCTGGATGTTCTTCGGCACGTTGCGGGTATCTGAGCTCTTAGGGTGTAGGGAGAGTCGAGGGTACACTAGGAGGAAGTTTTGCGGTGTGAGAAAGGCCTACAGGTGTTGCTTTACAGATCTAAGATGGATCAGAGGGGTCAGGAGCATACTGCTCCGGGTTTACCATGTGAATAAGCTTTGCCTGGTCCGCTGAGGGTCAGTTCTTAGGTCTCAGATTGTGCCGGGGGAGGGGACGAGAGTGTTTCAACATGGGGAATGGGGAGCCAGTGTCAGCGTTCCAGCTTTTAGCAATACTGTGCAAGGCGTTTGGGATCCTGGGCGACAAAAGTTTTTGGAGACATTCCTTCTGTATAAGCATGGCAACAGAAGCCTGTAGGCGGGGTTAGAGTCACAAAAGGATTATGGGTCTGGGAAGATGGTCTTCAAACGTTTTTCAATGCTATTTTAGAGGGGGGAAAGGGGTATTTTGAGTAATTCTGACGGTTGTCAACTCTTGTTTCTGTTTTTGCAGGTTCAGTTCCCGGTCCGGAGATTGTTGGTTTGAATATCTGGATGGTGGGCCATTCTTTCATGAAGTAGGCCGAGAGGCATGCGAGGAACAGCATTCATGATGCAAATTTGGGCTTTGATGCAGACATGTATCCTGTTAACTTGCATGGGAAAGGGGGCATGCAGTGGAGGGAGCTTTTCCCATGTCTGAATAGGCTGTTAGTAGGAGGCAAGTGTCCTGATATCTTGTTGTTACACATTGGAGAAAACGATTTGATAGTGGATAAAGGTTTTGTGTTTATAAAGTCAAAGAAGGAGGACTTACAGGAGATTAGGTGGCAGGGGATGGATGCCATTTGTTGTGGACACAGTTTGTGCCCCGGAGGGTCTAGCGTGGGGCTCTTAGACTGGCAGCGATAGACAGAGCCAGGAGAAAGCTCAACAGATATATGCACTCGTTTTGTATGCAGGTTGGTTAGGCTGGAGTGGAGCATTTGGATCGGCATTATGATGACCGGGATTATTCTGTCGGGATAGAGTACACTTATCTTTCATGGCAGGGAGTTGTACTTGCTGCAATTGAGGTTAGTCAAGCATCCCAAAGTAGGGAGGTGGGCAGAAAAAGTTGCTGCGGAGGCCTTCGCCCCCCCCCCCCCCCCCCTTTTACCTGGGTAGCGGCTGGAGAACTTGCCATGGTTTACCGAAGTTCATTGTTGTTGACAGCAGCAATTCAGGCTGAAAAGAAGAAAAGAGTAGACTAGTTCACACTTGGAGGAGCCAGTAAGTTAAAGGTTATGTAGGAAGTTAAGTAAGTTAGAAGTTAATAGTTGTAGGAAAGAGGAACTGGAGTTTAAAGTCTCAGTTGCGAGTGATCAGCTCTGAAACAAGTAAAGTTACAGAATTAAGTTATTGTGGGGGGAATGTAGGGATGGAGGTAGCTTAATATAGGTGAACAACTTTGAACAATTTTGTATAGTGAGGTTTGTAGTTTTGTAAGGCAAAGGCCTAGTTTGTTTTTGTGATTGTGCACCTCTTCCAATAAAGGGGCCTTTTTCCACCCAAACCTTGTGTCAGTGGTAAGTGCTGCTCCCCCTCTTCCCCAAGCCACGCTCACAGAGCCAAAACCAAGATGCACCGCCTCTGAATTTTATGGTGGAGAGAGCGACATCCATTGGTGGTGGTGGTGGTGGTGGTGGTGGTGGTATGGGGGAAGAATGCACAGAAATGGTGTAGAGATGGAGCAGGATGCAATAATTCACTTTTTTTAAATCTTGCATTTATGATATCTTCAGCTGTTTAGGCACAGTTGCTGTCTAAAAGAAAAAAATATCAATCATAATATTCATATAGAGAAGAGTTATTGATCAGTGGGCTTCACTCATTGGTCTGTTAAATGGTCATTCTCATTTTACTACCACCCACCTCCGCGCACAGCAAGGGATAATGAGTCCGCTCACTTTAACCATTGTCTCCCTTCACTTTAAATGACTGCACAAAGCCTGTGCACATTGTTCACAACTCCTACAAAAAGTTAATTTCTCTTCCCTGACATCTGGTTCAATGTGTATTTTTTTACATGATTTCTTTTTTATATTAACTTTGCACACTGTTTGTCTATTTTGTCTGCACTTCAGGTAGCAAGTAACATGCCAATTTAGCTATTGGATGCGATAAAAATATAAAAAATTAAATAAATACAAATTCATTGAAAAAACAAAGGTTAAAGTGAAGCTATGGTTGGCTTGGGCGATGACACTTAAATGTGGGTTTTAATAAAACCTCAGAAATACACTGAAAAACATATCAAATGGAGTTATGGTTACAAATTAGAACCGAAAAAACACTGAAATTCTCAACCAATGGCTAGGATCACAATTAGTAACTCACAACAACCATGCAAACCATAACTCACATACCAAATACAATGCTTATGTCACCAAATACAATGCTTATGTCCTTATAAAATGTATGCCAATAAATAACAATACCTAAAAGGGTTATGTAATTACATAAAAACACATGCTCGAACTAACAAATGATAGTACCGTCCTATTTGTCTCTCGAGTGTTAAAAGTAATGTGATATGTAATTTTATCAGGAAGATTACTTCTGAGGTTTGTACTTGCATCAGTTGCATCCATTGTGAGGTCATGAGCATTTGGTGTATGAGTTATGGGTTAAATGGCTGTTGTCAAAGTCCTGAATTCTACTCTCAACAAATAACAATCGCATCCCAAAGACAAAAAATGAATTGGGTGAAAAGTGTCAGTCATTATTAAACATCTTTGAGAGATGCATTATTTTGTTGACAAAGTCACATTTAAAGTGGAACTTCCTATAAAATTATTTAAATAACCTGAAGAATTTATTAGAGGTTTCTTGCCTTGTCAATGTGAATGTCTTTTAGTTATGTTGTCTAGCAGCACATTTGCTGTTCAGTATAGCTTAAAGTCACCGAAAGCCCTGAATCCCAAGATGTTGAGCTGATGCAGAGTCTCTTTGCTTCCCATATTAAGTTTATTGTCCTACCCCTCCTAACAGACAAAATTGTTATGATGTGGCCTGCGTTGGCCCCATCATGGTGCTTTTTTCAGTGACTTTTAGCCCTGCTGAACAGCAGATGTGCTGCTAGAAACCATGGCTAAAAGACATTCACATGGACAAGGCCAATAGCTCGGGCATGCCGAGACCTACTGGCTTACCAGTGCTTGTTCGGTGTTATGGGGACTTGCTGAACAAATGTGGAAGGGATAGAGAAAACAGTTGAGGAGCTTTGAGGTGAAGTGAGGATGTGGCATAACAGGCTGAACTGCCAACAAGGGAACTGGGGAACCAGGTTTGAATCTTGATGTTGGCTGAACAGTTTGTGATTCTGGGCAAATCGCTTACACTTCCCCCTGCATACAGCAATGAATGTTTAATATAACTGGTGAGCCCTTAAAGCTCTCCAATACCATCGGCCGGAGCTAGAACTATGGCAAGATGGAGAACGGAACAATCGCTCCAATATCATGCCAAAAAATAAAATGAAGTATTGACGAGAGAGGTAATGGGGGACGGATCAAGCGGAGAAGAGGAGGAAATGGGCCAGCAACTATTGGAGCGGGTGGGAGGAAACAACAATGAAGGAGGGAGAAAGTACCTGAACTGAAGCAGGATCAGCGACAAAAATGAATGCGTCATTGTGGAATGCAACTGGTGAGCACTTAAAGTGCTCCAATACCATTGGCTCATGTTCGTGCTATGGCAAGATGGAGCTAGCGCTCCAATACTACTGTGCAAAAAACCCAAAAAGCAGTGCGGTTTGTTTTAATGACCTTTTGAGAAATGTGTTTGTTTACGTACAAACGCATGTATTTTTGTGGTATATGTACAAGGGATATGGCCTGAAAAATACAAGCACTCCTGTAGAGTGCTTGAAAACAAAGAAAAAATTGCTGCGCTAACCAGGAGCAGTGTAAGGAGACATGTACTTGATCTATGCGCTATGGGAGGGACAAACACAAGAGGAGGGCATGACGCCCGCATGCCATCACGAATGGCATCAAAGAAAATTAAAGTGACGCTCAATTATGCCAATGGTATGAGACGGGCACCCTGTAAGCCCACAGATAAAACACAGAACGTCTGTTCGAGACCTAAAAACAATAGTTTTCGCCTAGGTGAAACCTATTGGCTTTGCCAATGTTTGTTGTGCTTAGAAATGGGGAGATTAAGTGATTTATCCATAATAACAAAATGTGGAACTAAGGCCAAAGCTAGGGAGATGATATGGTGTCCTTTCAGGAGAGGATGCTGCGAAAGGGCCAGAGCTGCCGGCTATGGAGCTGGTAAACCAGGTTTGAGTTTCGGCTTCGGCTTAACATCCTTGATTTTGGGCAAATCACTTAATCTCGTCATGCCTACAGAAAGGAATATGTGCTTGAGTAAAGCAACTGGTGCTAATGTAAAGCGCCCCAATACCTTTGGGTGGTGTTGGCGTTATATAAAACTGCTCCAAAAAAGTAGCTGGTGCTAATGTAAAGCGCTCCAATACCTTCGGGAGCTATATGAGAACTGCACAAAAAACAGTAACTGACGCAAATGTATAGCTCTCCAATACCTTTGGGTGGCATTGGAGCTATATAAAACTGCATAAAAAATTGTAACTGGTGCTTATGTAAATCTCCCCAATACCTTTGGGTGGTGTTGGCGCTACATAAAAATGCACAAAAAGAATGTGAAAAACAGTCAGTGGAGGAGGGGATGTATTCAATGGAGTTCAATGGAGGCAAGCAGCAACGGGCAGAAGGTGGATGGGCCATCAATAGCAAATGCGGGCACCTATGAGGAGATTCAGTGTTCCGCCTGTATTCACAAAACGTGGAACTGAGGCCGAGGCTATGTAGGTGATGTGGCATCCTTTTGGGAGAGGATGCGGCCTAAGGGCCTAGCTGCTGATAATGGAGCTGGGAAACTGGGTTTGAGTTTTGTGGTGTTGGCTTAACATCCTTGGCTCTGGGCAAATCACTTAATCTTCCCGTACCTACAAAAATTAATGTGTCCTTGTGTAAAGTAACTTGTCCTTATGTAAAGCTCTTTAATACCTTCGAGTGGTATTGGTTCTACATAAAACTGCACACAAGATACAATGTGAAAAGCAGAGTCTGGGGAGGAGGGGACGTGGGGCATTGGAGATCTGTGCAACTGGAGTTCAGCATAGGCAAGCAACGGGCGGGAGGATGACTGGCAACCAACAGCAAATGCGGGCTGCCACAGGGAGATTAAGTGATTTGCCAAAGTTTACGGTGTCCTTTTGAAAAGTACCTGGTGTTAAAGTACAGCAGTCCAATACTTTCGGGTGTTGGTGCTTTATAAAACTGCACACAAAAAATGTGAAAAGCAGAGTTGGGAGAGGAGGGTATCTGTGCATCAGAGGGCAAGCAACAACGGGTGGGAGGAGGACCGGCAACCAACAGCAAATGTGGGCTGCCACCAGGAGATTAAGTGATTTGGCCGTAATCACAAAATGTGGATCTGAAGCTAGGGAGATGATGTGCTATCTTCTGGAGAGAGGATGTGGCGCAAGGGCCAGTGCTCCAGACTATGGAGCTAGGAAACTGGGTTTGAGATTCAGCACTGGCTTAACATCCTTGATTCTGGGTAAATCCCTTAATCTCCCTGTGCCTACAAAAATGAATGTGTCCTTGTGTAAAGAAACTTGTGCTAATGTAATGTGCTCCAATATGTTTGGTTGGTGCAGTCGCCAAACCCAATTAATCGCAAAGAAAAAAGTAGTGCCATAAAATGAGGAGGAAAAGTTCGAAGCGTACACTTATTACAAGCTCCACTGATAAGAAAAAACACAAAGACGAACACAAAAAGGAAATGGCATGCTGCAAGCAAGGACAAGCATTTGCAATGCAATAGGCCTCGCATGAGAGTTTGAGCAATTGGCATTGTAAATGACAATGCCTTTAATGTATGTTTAGTCTTTAAAACAGTTAAATAAAAGGCATTGTCATTTACAATGCCAATAGCTTAAACTGTCACAAATGCTTAGCTTTGCACTTTAATCATTGTGTTTTTTATTGCAAACATGTCACACAACTCACTTTAAAGATGATACTTTACAATTTTTACCATTGGGCAGTGGTGCAGATTTTAATGCAAATGTGTTATTGGGGCAGCAGTGGTATGCTAACTATACAGCGTAGGTTGCATGTTGTGTGCAGGTTTGTCTGGAGGTCAGCTTAACTACTTACCTGGGCTTGAGAGGTACAGGGGCATAACGCAGGGCCCTGAGGCGCAGGGAGGCCCATCAGCCCTTCGGGAGGGCACCATTTAGCCCAAGACCAGTGAATATCTGTGAAATAGGAGACTACGGGGGCCCTCGTCACATTCTGCGATGCGGGGGGGATTTAAGTTACCCCACAAGTTTAGTTGTCATCCAGAACCACACAGCTGCGCCCCAGAGTGGGAAAATGTCCAGACACTGGGTCTCCAGGCATTTATTCCTTCTGGACAAAAATTACCTTATAGCAGTGCCTGTTATGTAGCACAATCCCTCAATCAAGATTTTACTACGGAGAGTTGTTGTAATAACCAGAGGAAACACTATTTTCTCCGGTTGTACTCACATAATCGGCAAACATGCTTAACATTTTGTAAAAAGAGCTACCGGTTATGTTAGTACCGGAAAGGCCTTTTCTGCAATGCTTTCGGATGTATTCATTATTGGGGCCAAAACAGCTCTGACTGGTCTCCCTTGTTTCTCCCACCAGTGTTTCTTTGACAAAATTCAAGTGTACACAAATTAAACTCTATTGTCTCATTGCTGTTTTGCCTACCACTCATATAACGCCTAAAACTTTAAAAAGTGGACAAATGATGAAAAACGAGGATTCATTATTTCTTGTCTCGTAGGTGTACATTTTACAGTTAAGCCTGCAGCTGCGTGCCGGAACGTTGCCAAATCTCTATTTAGTATTCAGATCTCCCTCCATATCACCAGCCCAAACTGTCTAAGAGTTTCTTATAAATGAACAGAGCCAGGCCTCACAAACCGAGGCATACAAATCCGCAGACTTTATCCTCCTGTGTGTGTCCAGATGTCTGCAGGTTACATTAGGTTACACGCCTTGGAGTCGTGCTGCTTTAAAAGTGAGGAGAATTACATGCATAGAATTTGAAAAAAGCAAACACACGAAGCCAGGAAAGGGTGCAGTAGCACAGGCTGTTAGTGCCACTATTGGCAACACACCCCACTCACATACCAACAGAGCATGCATGCATAAATAAATACACAACACAACTTTTGTTTGGGAAAAATATTGCTGCAGGTTTATTCCATACAAAGTATGCAATATGGTGGGTTATCTTACGGGAGATCCAAGGGCAGGCAGCTGTAACCAACCTATGCTGCCCTGCCCGCCTGATGAGCCAAGCACTGTGGGGAACCCAATCAGTGCTACACCTAATGGGGCGATCCTCTTACCGGATCACGTGACACATTGGTCCCTTGTTACTCACGCCCCTTTCAGGGCGGAGCGTAGCAAGGCAAGCCCCCGGTTGTTCAGGCCCACAACCGCCCGAAGGACTAACGGGGCGCCAACGTAATTCTTCCAGGAACCTCCCATGAGGCTCCTGGTATTTGGCTCTGGCACCCCTATTGTGCTCTTGCAGAGGTACCCTTCTGTACCCATTTGCTTCCAGATTGCCCTGCAACTCTGCCTGCAACGAAAAAGAAAACATTACAACGTCCTATATACTTCGCCTGCCTGCCCCATGCCGGGTAAGCGGTAGGGTGTTGGACGGCATGTCTGGCGCAAAGAGGACTACAGGATGGCCGGGGGAGGCCTAAATATCCTCCCCACTTCCTCAGAGCGCCGGAAATAACGCACCTCACATACCTAAGGTAAGGGGGGACTCCTCCCTGAGTCCCAGCATAGAGGGGTGGGGTAGTGCCCAGATGGTGCTAAGTGAGCCGCCCTTTTAGGGTGGCCCCCTACGTGGGCCACGGGCAGCCGCACAGTGCCACTATTGGCAACACACACCACCTACACACCAACAGAGCATGCATGCTTAAATAAATACACAACACAACTTTTGTTTGGGAAAAATATTGCTTCTGGTTTATTCCATAAAAAAGTATGCAATATGGTGGGTTATTGTACGGGCGATCCAAGGGCAGGCAGCTGTAACCAACCCATGCCGCCCTGCCCGCCTGATGAGCCAAGCACTATGGAGAACCCAATCAGAGCTACGCCTTATGGGGTGATCCTCTTACCGGATCACGTGACACATTAGCCCCTTATTACTCACGCCCCTTTCAGGGCGGAGCGTAGCAAGGCAAGCCCCCTGGGAATGCCCTCTCGCACGCTCCAACACTGCCGCCACCTTGCAACCATAGCACTCCTCTCTCCCCTCCACCTGGTTTCCCACCGTACACACAGCCTAGTCCACGACTCCTGACCAACATGGACCATTCCCTCCTCCCACATGACCTCCTAGCCCCCCCTCCCTATCTCACTTCTTACCCAGTCTCTCCTAAATATAGAACTCCACCTCTCAACCCTTGCGTTAGAACTCTCTTCTCTCAGAAATGACGTCAACTCCCTCTCCACAAAGATCCTTCCAATCACACCTATCCCCTGGACAACATTACCTCCCCTAACGACAATTCATCACCCAGACCGCCATGCAGTAATTGTTGACCCATACCACCACACTTCCCGAACCATCTCCCCCCCCGACCTCCCTTGGCCTCAATAAAAACTAACCCCCACCACATTCATCTATCCCTGTGATCCTGGGAACAAGTAGGACCCCGTCCTCCCCAGCCTCGCCCAGACCTCCACAACAACTCACCACTATCCACTCCTGTTCCCCCACAAAAATAAATGACTCCAAACCCCTCAACTGCATGCCAGTCAACTGCCGATCGGCAACTTGTCATGCAACTGAAATCGCTGAAACCATCCTTACTGAAAGCATTGACATAGCCTTCTTGACGGAAACATGGCTCAATGACCACTCCTCATCAATCCTTGACCTGCTTTCTCCCCCTGGTTACTCCATCCTCAGAAAAGACAGGCTTAATAAAATCAGTGAGGGCCTCGCTATAATTTATAAAGATGAACTCCAACTCATACCTGTCCTGCACCCTGACCTTACTACTTTTGAATACCTTGGTGCCGAACTCATAGTTCAGGGTTCCCCCCTATTCGCCTACATAATATCTACCATCCCCCTGGTGACCCTCTCTCCTTTGTTGAAGAATTGTCTGATCTTCTTATCCAATCATGGATTACCAAATCTAGACACCTCTTCCTTGGGGACTTCAACCTCCACTGGAACAAAATAGACGACCCCTCGGTCAATCTCATCAATGACCTACTTTATATCAGCGACTTGAAACAACTTTTCAACTTTCCAACACACGCCAAAGATGCCACCCTTGACGCTGTTATCACTAGCAAGGCTTCTCTTTCCCACATTATCCCCATTGACTGGTCCGACCACCACCTCATCCTCTTCGCGATAAACCGCTCTGTGCCCCCCCCGTCTAATACAACTAAACAAATGAAGCAGACCAGAAATCTTCACCTTATTCCCCCAGGCGAGCTGGAGACTATAATAAAAGCACATCTATGGCTTACTCCTCTCTCCCAAAGTGCCAGTGACCTTACAGAACATTACAACAAATCCATTGTTGAGGTCCTTGACCAAATTGCCCCAGCCAAAATAAAACTATAAAAAAGTAAACCCTCCAAATCCTGGTTCAATACCGACCTTAACAATGAGAGGCGAGCTCTCAGGCAGACTGAACGCACATGGAGGCACCTGCCCTCCCCCTCAAATCTTGCCCTCCTCAGAGCCACAAGGGCCAGCTACAAAAAACACATCTTTAATGAAAAAGCATCTTTCTTCCGTTCACAACTCGACCGGGCAAAAAAATCGACCTAGGGAACAATTTAACATTGTTAAAAACCAAACTGCCTCGTCTTAACTCCACCCCCCCACATAACCAACCTTCCCTCCTTAACATTCTCCCCGTGTCTCCTTCCATTCCTATCCCTCCCCCGGATTCTGCTCAACTCACCGTCACCCCCTCGGAACCTTACTACACCGTCCCCCGGTGAAAAAACTATGCTTCCTGGAATAACTTTTGTCCTGTCTCAGAAAGGGATGTCCTCAGCGTCATCACCAAGCTTAAACCATCCTCACATACCAGAGATCCTATCCCGGCCTATCTAGTACAAGACCTAAAACACATCGCCCCATTTTGGACCACTATCATTAACTCCTCCCTTGCCACCGGTAGTGTCCCTGCATCCCTCCAAATAGGCCAAATTATCCCCACCGTCTAAAACGCTACAGCTGACCCCAGTGACTTAAATAATCTGCGCCCTATTGCTAACCTTCCTTTCTTATCTAAGGCCCTGGAAAAATGCGCGCTACACCAGCTGGACAAACACATCGACTCATTCAACCTCTTGGATGCTACACAATCAGGTTTTCGAAAGGGCTGTAGCACTGAAACAGCCATGCTCAACATTACTGACGACATCCATCGCTCCCTAGACAAAGGTGAATTCTCCCTTCTCATTCTTCTTGACCTCTCTGCTGCCTTTGATACTGTTAATCATGCTGCCCTACTCAATATACTCAAAGACCGTTATAGCTTTGACGGTACTGTTCTCAAGTGGTACAACTCCTTTTTCCAACATAGAACCCAACAAATTAAAGTCAGTAATTACCTTTCTAAACCTCTGCCAGTCACCATGGCCGTACCCCACGGCTCTATTCTGTCTCCCACCCTATTCAACCTCCTCATGGAACCCCTCACCCTTATTCTTAAACAAGCGAAAATCTGTTACCACCTCTATTCCGACGACACCCAACTTTACTATAGGATCAAATCCCATGCCGATGTTTTACATCTCAACGATGCCTTAACTAAGATCCAATTATGGTTCCATCACAGCCACCTCAAACTCAACCCTAAAAAAACTGAAATCATTCTATTTTCTCCTAAAAACAACTTGCTCCCTATTCAACACTGGATCTCTGACATCCAAGCTCCCAACTGCTCTCTCTCCATCTCCAACTCAGCCAAATCCCTCGGCATCAGCATCAACCAGAACCTCAGTCTTACTCCCCACATAAAAAACTTGGCCAAAGGTGCTCTCTTCATACACCATCATCTTAAAAAAATCAAACCCTTTATTCCTGCCGATGACTTTAACCCCTTCAGTGCCACGCCCTTTCCCCCTCCTGTGCCGGGCGTTGCACTAGTGGGTGGGGTTCATGACGAGATAGTCTCGTCATGGGCACAGCGCAACCGTGCTCCATGACGAGACCATCTCGTCATGGGCACTGAAGAGGTTAAATCAGTAGTGCAATCATTGGTCCTTTCAAGAATTGACTACGGTAATGCCACTCTTGCTGGAACTCCTAAAGTCCACCTTGCCCCTATCAAATCCGTTCTTAACCTTGCTGCCAGGCTTATTATTGACTGTAAGCGTTTTGATCACATCTCTCCCGTTCTCAAAGACCTCAAATGGCTCCCGATTGAAGGCAGAACCACCTACAAGACTGCTTGCATCACGCACAAAGCCCTCCATCAAAATACCCCATCTTACCTCTCCGACAAACTCCACAAAGCAGGCTGCACCAGAACAATGAGGAGCACTAACGCTCTTGTCTTTGTCCCTCCTCTATTAAAAAAGAAATCAACACAGTCTCGCTCTTTCTCTGGAAATGCGCCCTCTTTCTGGAATGCCCTCCCTAAAGATCTACGCTGCAACCCGTCCTACCCCAGCTTAATACACTGTCACTGGCTACTAATCCTTACCCTGCCTTGTCATTATAGATCCCATCCACTTCTTCCAGCTCTGCTATCTTCGATCTGTTGTTTGATCTAGGTCTTCCTAGTTTTTCCCCATTTAAAATCTGTTTCAAGTGTTCAAATTGTTTTGTCGTATTATTTCAATGTACCAAAGCTATATTTTAATTTTGTATTATCAAAACTTGTTAAGCGCTCTGATACTCTTGGGTCCAGCCAGCTCTTTATAAAAGCTTTTAAATAAATAAATAAAATAAATAAAGCCCCCGGTTCTTCAGGCCCACAACTGCCCAAAGGACTAACTGGGCATCCATGAGGCTCCTGGTATTTGGCTCTGGCACCCCTACTGTGCTCTTGCAGAGGTACCCTTCTGTACTCATATGCTTCCAGATCGCCCTGTAACTCCGCCACAGCTCTGGAGGCGGCGCCCGTTGCCTAAGGAGCCCCCCCCCCCACCCCCACCAAAACAGCTCCTTTCTCACTACAACCTGCAATTTTTCTAGGCCTCATTCATGTCCAGTAGGAACAGATCCAAGCCCACCTGTGCCAAGTGCATCCCAACTACCCTTGGTGTTCGGCCGGCTTAGCCCATGCCTTATGAAGCCAAAGCCCCTTGCTCTGCGAACTTGCGCATGGAGCGGTTTATCCTTCTCTGGGTATGTACCGCTGCCTCACATCACCTGCAAGAATGTGATGGCCTCCCAGGAGGAAGCTCTACTCTTAACCATCGCTATATTACCCTTCAAGCTGATGTAGACTCCCTGCAACCTGTAGTTGCAATCCTTCTAGCAATTCTTGTTCCCCAACACCCATTTCCCAAAATTTTGGAACAGCAGCACACTTGCTTAGAGGACCGCTTCCACAACCAGCCTATATACTATGGCTATGCGGGCGGGACATTTCATGCATAACTTGAAGCAACCCAAAGCAACCCAAAACCTGGCCTGGGAGCAGAGTGCACCTACTTTGTTGAAGTTGACCGGACATGTGCACAGACCTTTGCGATTACTAAACCATGGCGAACAGCACTGTTCGTTTTGCGCACACTATTGCAGTCACAGCAACCATTTGGAGTGACAACTTACGCCACCTACCAGGCTTGCTTAACTAAAGCTTGATCACAGATACACACATACCTGCTAACCAGCTGTGACCCTTGATGCTCAATACAGCTCTCAACCTAGTACTTTGTTATCCCAGGACCTATGTTAGCCTTCATTGCTTGTAACAATGCCCCCCTACCCATGGCAGTGAGGTCGGGGCCTCCTAAGTGGATCACCAAGATGGTAGGGAAACCTTCCCCTCCTGCCAGTCTCTGCTCCTATCTGTTCGGAGCTGCTCCATCTCATTATGGGGGAACCCAGCCTGACAAACTGCGTCTGGGAAACCGCATGGAGCTATTTATCCTTTTCTGGAAGGTACAACTGTCTCACATTATCTGTAGGAATTTGATGGCCCCCCAGGAGTGAGCTCTACTCTTACCATAACTATGTTATGGGACAGTAGCACCCTTGTTAGATGACTGCTTCCACAACCAGCCTATCTACTGAGCCTATCAGGGCAAGGAATATTGTGCTTAACTGAAGCAACCCGAAACTTGCCCATTGAGCAGGCACATACTCTGCTGCAGTTGACCAGACAATTGCACCGGACCTTTTTGATTGTTAAACCATGGTGACCAGGAATGCTCATATTGCGCACCCCAATGCAGGCACAGCACCCTGTTCGGAGTGGCAACTTCCTCCGTCTGTCAGGCTTGTTTAACTAAAGCTCGATCACATGACCCTTGGAGCTCCAGCTAGAGACCTAATTCCCTATGTTATCCTTGGAATGATTGCCCTCCACAAATTCAACTCCACATTCAGCTTAGCCTCTAGTCACCTTATAATTCAGGGTAGGACCTACATACCCCACATGACCAGGGAGTCGTGTGTACATTACCAATGATACTATTAGAATCTAAGGTTCCCAGCCATTGAACATGTGACATTAAACGAGGGAGCCTTTGTGTACTTGCCATTTATCCCTCCTTTCGTACAGCAATTTTGCCTTTACAGTTTAATCTGTGGTTTTCACCCCCGACTTCCCAGGCTGCGTTCTGCTGGCCATGGCGCAGCTGCTGATGTAATAAGGGAATCTCCTGGTTGCCACTTGCATTAAAACGCCCGCCTGAAAGTGCTATGTTGTAAGCGATTAAATGCCTAACTTAATCTCTTCCCCTTGAAAAGATACCACAAACCACATTGTTCATGAGAACCTTAAGAAGCACACAATTCTCACCTGGAGGTACCTCTAAATGAGAATGGCTCTACACTGCCGTAAGGCCAGAGACACACATCTTAAACATATTTACTGGTTTCGCCACATGGCACCCTTCGGGTTGGACTAGTCTATCAAATTCTGCCAGCCAACCCCCTAGGTGGAGTTTTGCACTCCCAAACTTCTGCTAGTGTAAACCACGGTCACGCCTCCTGTTCAGTTGAATTTGGTAATTCACAACACTGACAACCGCAGGGGTCTACAACTGGGCTGTGTATCTGCGGCCCGGGATGACCTTAAACAGACGGCTAGGTGTGGATGGCTGCTACCATTGCCCGGCTGAAGTGCAATACCTTTGCAAATCACTCCTGACAAGATGGGCCAATTCAGGTAGATGACGAGGGCTGTCTGACCTACCTTACTTTCACTCTTACCATTCGCTGTGTATAGTGCTTGATGGACCATAACCTAATTGTGTTTTATGTTAAGCGCGCGTGCCCTCTGGGCATGATGCAGCTGAATAACCGGTGTATGTTACCCACTTGCTGATACTTATTTACCGCTAACTGCCCTTACTTGGATTGAAGGAATGCTAGATGCTTCCTAAGGACTGTAGACTTACTGCTCCAACCCAGCTTGACCCCAACTTTGGGACAACCTAAGTAGTAACCATGCTCTTCATGGTACGTCTACCCCCCAGCGTTGACTATCAACCTATTTGGGATACAGGTTGCAGAAGATGCCGCTTCCAGTCTCAGGTTCTAGCCCATAGAAGGATAACCCAGTGGGCAGACAAGTCTGTGGGAACCAGCGGGGAACAATATGTGCAAATACCTGCCGTTTCCTGAATGTTGGAAATGCCAAAATGGTCTATAATATCTTGTCGCCATTTGTGCTCTAACGCAGTGTTTACCAAACTTGTTGCACCGCAGCACACTTGTTAGATGACAACTACCACAACCTGCCTGCTGCGCTGGCTAAAGCGTGGGTGAATATGTCTTAACTGAAGCGACCTGTAACCTGCCCTTGTTTGCAGAGGGCACATTTTAGCTGCATCGCCCAGACATAGCAAGATGAGACGAGATTGCGAGCCCCACTCCCACACAACTAAAATTAAACATAGTCCATCAGGGGCCGCGGCCTTGCCTTTGCCCTCTGTGGTGTGACCTGGACTGCTAAGTCAGGGTGTCATGAGCTCACACATTCACGTGTACCCGTTCCTCTTGTGCTACACCGCTGGGGGATTAGTATGCTCCACGCCTACTTGAACAGAATTAGTGATGGTCCCTCGAGGGGTGAAAGGTCAGGGCCTTATCCCTGAAGCTTGTCCATCCAGAATTCTACAGGAAAACTACAGCATTGCTTTGTAAAGCTGTTCCTGGTTCCACTATTCATTACAGTCGATGTGCTCTACCAGATTTGAACAAACATCTTAGCTAATCGTATGCCTGCCTACTTCACAGGGCTGACTGGTTTAACGATTTACAATTGAAATTGCCCAAGCAAATGGGGCCTTGCACTGAAACTCTACTGGGTTATCTCAACTTTCTTTCAAAGCTAGAAATGCCCACCAAGTGTACATGGTACCTGTTTGTATATGGTGCCAGCAGATGTTCCTCATAAAGGCCCTTGTAGCCAATCACACAATGCAGTCTCAACAATATTTCGCAACACCTCTCTTTGTGTTGTAATTGCTCAGAGTAAGTGTAAAATTGTACTTTCCCACCATTGTGCTGGAAACCGACAGCAAAGAAAGACCGAACATGGACATAAGATCCCAGTTTCATAGAGTAAAACAATAATTATCCTGCACCATTATCAAATGTGCCACATGCCCCCATGCCCTATCCACCTGTTGCTATGCAGATGTCATCCAATTCAATGACATAGGCGACATATCAACCAGTTCTCGCCTTTGTGGTCAGCAAAATTCCTTATGCCAGGATTTCTCCACTGATACCTATTTATTTAGAAATCTCTTTATTAAAGTTGCAACTGTAATCATACAATACATCTTGTCTTAGTTTAGTGCACATTTACAGTCAAAACATGGCATAAATTTGTGAGATTATACAAATAATTGCAGTAATCTGTAACAATTAAGTGGCATGCAGCATTGTCTGAAGCGGTAGGCTCAGAGGCTACAAGTGAAATTACTCCTGCATCGTGTGTTTTGACGGCTTACCCCATGTAGGGATTATAAAATAGTAGCCTTGGTTACTATACACGTGCTCTCCGGTTGTTCCAACAAACAGATAACCAATTATTTTCAATAACCATTCTCTGGAGTTGTCTCCTCCACAGATTAGCAACTAAAAGAACAACAGCAGCTCTCAACATGTGTCTAGGTGCCCCCCCTCCCAACTCCCCTCCTACTGGGCCCCCCCCTCCCCCAGCCCTCGCTACAGAAAGTGGCATGTCTACGATGGCCTGCGTGCTCCCATGGCTCGCCACCTGTGTCAAAGCTGCAGCACCCAGTGTCGTGATACCCCACCAGGCAAGTTAGCCCTTTAACGCCTAACGCAGCTCCCTCAACTCACCCCTATCGTCTGCCGAGTTTGCCACACCCAATTGCAACAGGGCCTGTAGCATCTCCCTCCATTGTGATGCGATGGGCGTCATCCTGAGTCCCAGTGTTTCCTCCCTCCGAAGGGCCACCTCCTCCGCCTTTGCCCAGACTAGGAATGATCTACGCCACGCCTGCACATGTGGTGGGGTGTCTGCCTTCCAGCGCTTGGTGAGGAGCCGCTTCGCCACTATGATCCCCAGGTCTATAAAGCGAGAGGCAACTTTAGCGGCGGGCGGTCTATGGAAAAGGTGCAACAAATAGATAGCCCATTCAGAGGGAAGCTCCCGACCCGTGCATTTGCGGAGCTCCTCTCGTATTGCCTGCCAGTATGCACCCAATGCCGGACAGGTCCACACCATGTGAATCAGGCCAACATCCGCCTCCGCACAACGGAGGCAGCATGCGTCCGCACGATGGAAATATCTATTAATAGCGGCCGGCGTAAGGTATGCCCTGTGTAAGATGAAGACTTGTATTTGACGGAATCTCATGTTCCTGGGCACTCTTCTCGGACCCTGTAGTACCCTCTCCCAGGGCCCGATGACGGAGAAACTGGCCTCGGGCTAGCCCTGTCTCTTCCGCAAGGGTCGTGAATGGTAGAAGAACTCCATCTCGGTAAAGATCCTCTAAGGTATAAATATCAGCTGCATGCCATTCCGTCAGTTCCACAGCCCAAAGTACACCCTGCCCACTGGGGGAGTCCTCCAAAGGAATGGCTGGCGCATAGGGGGTTCTCGATCTGGTAAGTCGGAGACTTCTGCGATAACATTTCCAGGCCACTACTAACAGCAGCGGCGCCGGCCTCATCGCGCCTGTCGCCGGATGAAAGATCCTAAGTATCTCAGCCAACAACAGCGGGGGGTCCGATGCCATGGCCGTATCATCGCGGCTCCTGTCTGCCAGCCAGCGAGCTACCCACTGCAATTGCGCCGCCAAATAGTAATGCTCAAAACATGGCATTGCAAGCCCACCCTGGCCTACGGGGAGATGCAGTGCGACCCTGTGTTGCGCTGTTCCCCATATAATGTCTCGGAGGGAGCGTGTGAAGCCCGAGAAGGACGACGCCGGGACGTATAGAGGCAGATTGGCGAAATAGTACAGCAGACGAGGCAAGACTACCATCTTAACCAGTGCTACGCGGCCGGTGACCGAGAGGGAAAGTGTGCTCCAGAACTTCATCTGAGACCTGATCGCAGTTACGGCTCTTCCCAGATTGCCCTCAATCAGATCTGCCGGCCGGCGGTATATCTGGATTCCCAGGTAACGAAAGGTGTCCGCCTGCCACTGTACCTGTACTCCTCCTAGGGGGTAACCGGGGTCCCGAGCGTCTGCTCCAAATGCGTATAGGCAGGACTTAGCTGCATTTACTCGAAGCCCCGAGAGCGCTGCAAAATCGGACAGAATGCGTTCCAACCCCACAGGAACACAAGCCACGTCTCTGACAAACACCAGGAGGTCATCTGCATAGAGGGACACCTGATGTGTCGCATCTCCCAGTGGGATGCCATCCGCCAGCTCCTTGCGGATCGTCGCCACCAGTGGTTCCATCGCGAGCGCGAACAGGAGGGGTGACAGCGGACAGCCCTGTCTAGTGCCGCGGCCGACCGGGATGGGGTCAGATATGTACGGGCCAGTTCTCACCCGCACCGTAGGGCCTTTATACAGAAGAGTCGCAAGTTGGAGAAAGCCAAGCCCCAGCCCGAAATGTGACAGCGTCGCCACCAGGTATCCCCATTCCAGACAATCGAATGCTTTTTCCAGGTCCAGAACCAGACAGCCTGCTCTGGGCCACTGTCAGTCGCCACTCGAAAAAACCTCCGCAGATTAAGAGAGGTACTGCGCTTAGGCACAAAGCCATTTTGGTCGCTGTGAGCCAGCGCTGGCACCACTGGCGCCAGCCTTTCCGCCAGTACCTTCACCAGGATTTTATAATCCGTATTGAGCAGGGCAAGTGGACGATAGGACCCTAACTGGGTGGAGTCCCGTCCAGGCTTAGGGAAATCAGATAGGCCTCGCGCATCGACCCAGGTCGAGCACCCTCCTCTAGGGCGGCCCGATAAAGGGTATGAAGTTTAGGTATCAATGATTCCCTGTAGGATTTGTAGTACTCTGCCGGGAGTCCATCCGGGCCCGGTGCCTTCCCCGTAGCTAGAGAGGAAATTGCATCCCCTATCTCATCTGTAGTGGGGGGACACTCCAGAGACTCTTGGTGTGCCGCCTGGACCTCGGGCAGTTCCACGGCCTCTAAGAACTCATCCAGGTCACATGCCCGTCTCCTTCCCGTTGACCGATACAAGGAGGTGTAGTGTGCCGTCAACGCCTGGTGAATTTCCCATTGCGTGTATACTAGCGATCCGTCAGGTCCACATATAGCACTTATTGGGGCATGAGCAGACTCCCGCCGTATCAACCAGGCCAGTACTCTCCCAGCCCTATCCGATGTAGCATGTACTCGGGCCGAGTGGGCCGCATAGTTGTGGCATCGCAGCCGGTCTAGCAAATCGGCATAGCGCGCCCGGAGCTCCAGCAGGCGGTCCGAGTCCGTACCGCCACCCTCTCCGTGCAATTCACAGGAGAGTAGACGGGACTTCTAGGCAGCAAGAGCACACGCCAGCTGTTTGTGAATGTTCCAAGTCGCGCCCAAGCAATGCCCCCTAATGCATACCTTGTGGGCGTCCCACTCTAACAGTTTGCTGCCTGTAGAGCCCTCATTAAGGTAAAAATATTGTTCTATCGCTGTACCCAAGGAGGCGCGAAACTCCACATCCTCCAGGGCCGCCGTCTGAAGGCGCCACGTAGGAACCGGAGGTCTATCAGGACGCCACCGGAGTCCCACTATGAGAGGGTTGTGATCTGAGTGCGTCCGGCCCATGTACTCTGCACGGACCACCAATGGAAGCAGTGAGTGGGTGCCCACCACCCTGTCTAATCTAACATGGAGGCCGTGTACTGCCGAGTAGTAGGAATATACATGGTCATCGGGGTGCAAAGTGCGCCACATGTCAAGCAGAGCCCAGTGTGTCAACCAGGTGGTTAAAGCTTGTGCATTCGAGCCCACCTGTGTACCCCGGAGTGTCGGGAAAGATCGGTCCATGTGTACGTCAAGTACCGAGTTAAAGTCTCCCCCCAGGAGCCAAGGAAGACCAACATATGGCGCCAGCACCGCAGACAAACTAGCCAGGTATGAGGACTGCTCAACATTCGGCGCATAGAGGGAGCCCAGTAACACCTGCTGTCCATCAAGTCGACCGTGCACTAGGGTATATCTCCCACCTGGGTCCACCAGCTCCTCCAGACAGACAAACGGAGTTCCCGCCCTCACCCAGATCAGTGTGCCCCTGGCGTGTGCTGAACAGGTAGTGCCATATACCTGTCCCCTCCAGCGTGTGCGCAGCCGGTCCAGCTCCCTCGGTGTCATGTGTGTCTCTTGCAGGAGAGCTACGGCTGCTGCGTGTCTTTGCAAATATGCAAAGACGGAGTATCTACGCGCTGGTGTATGCATACCTCGGACATTCCATGTGATTACATTTGTAGTGGCCATGTGAGACTTTTATGTTTATACCCGTGGCAGTGCCTAGGGATTCTCCACTGATACCTATGATGCTGAAACTGGATTTGTAAGGCGCACGTGAGGTTCTGCGATCGTCCCAATGCTAGTCGCCATGTTTCCAACTTATCAATACTGTCCAACTTAGTGAGGGCACTATGAAGACTCGTGGGGCGGAATAGAGGTCTAAAGCATTAGAGCCAGTTAAGAAACCGCCAGGAAACATCGACATCATGCAGGAACTAGCCAATGGGGCCACTTCCCCGAAAATCGGCCACAATCCAGTAACCCCCATAATACCGCAACCCAGACATACACCCGGGGGTGGGGGTGGCAGACAAACAGGCAACTCTGGTAAAGGTGAAAGCACGTGCAAATTCCATCCTTGCAACCCGGGCATAATACTAATTAGAACCGCACATCAATATAGGCAAGACAAAAGGACAGCCGAACACAGCCGCGCCAAATCCAAGAACCATCTACGGTTTAAAGCCCACTGAGGGGAGAAGTACAGTTCCTGCGTACTTCAAAAGCAACACTAAAGAGAAGGTGGACCTCTCTGGAATGCCTCACCTTAGCCCCCAGACATGCCCGAGTGCTAGGGGGGTTGGGGGCAGAGAAACAATGACCAACTGATGCCCCGGGTGGGCATGCATACCTAGTCGCGGCGGGAGCGCACACGGCGTCCCTGGGAGACCCTGGCTCTACATATCGACCACAAACTGTGCCATCTCGCCTTCCTGATGCACACACGTCACCTGCTACGTACAGACCCCAGCACCGAGGTGCTCCTGTAGGGGCAATTGGCAGCAGACTAGCTGCTGCTGTACGTCACCGTCCCCGTATCTTGGATGTAAACATTCGGAATTTGGACGTGTGCGCCTCTGCACTGTCAGTAACCTTCCTCAAAATGTGCATGAAAGAAACTGAACTGTATAAATTAAAAGGAGTTCCAAACAGGTGCCCCCCAATAATTTTGACCCAGGGCGGCTGGTAGTACTACAGCATGTGCTGTTGATTACAAGTAAATGCACTCTGAACTCAAACCTTCAGGGTGCCGTGTTTTTAACACGTCAGAGCCCCCCACGCGTGCTGAAGCCTGCTGTGCCTTGCCCTTGCCTGGTATTTGCCGCTATGTCATTGCATCCCTATATTTACTACAAAAAGAGCACTACACCTACCACAAGCCCATCTATTAGCTTAGTCAATGCTTATTCGTTGCATAAGCTAAATATGCCACAATTATAGCTTTGTTGCATAGCCAACCGAGAGTTAGCCGCCCCCATCCATAGCTGCCAAGTTTTCAGATTGCTATGTGTGAGATTTTCATCATTTCAGTGCAACTAAGAATGACATTTAAAAGATTATGAATGACACTTTCTTGCGAGCAAAATCAAACAATGAAGATGAGGGAGACATATCGATATCAGTAATTACACCCATTTGACCAACGAGAATCTCTAAGAAGGCCAAGGTTTAAGGCTGCTTTTGTGAGACATTTCCTAGCTTGGAGTGTGCATATGTGTGACATTAATGTATTTGTGATACTTTGGGAGGCAAAGTGCCTGGTATGGTATGAAACTGACGTAGCTCAGACGGAGCAGAGTATCATAAATATACAGTCAGTCTGAACAGCCTGGCACCGTTAAGTACAGGAGATCGGCACATGCAAAGTACAAGCCTTGTGCGACGTACACACCTTGCGCTGAGGGGGAAACCAGCTCGTGCCGACCGCCTCACACTGAGCACACCACTCACTGACCCATGGTGCCTTCAGCGAGCCGCACCCCAAAGACCCCCCCAAGCAGCAGCTGCACCTAGAGAGAGCACTGCCCTCCCCTCCCCGGAGACGGGAGGCCCGAACCTTCCCCTCTTGAGCGCAGGACACCAACCAGGCGAACACTGGCACAACCTATAGTGCCTAGCCCCACCACCAAATAGGCTGCACTCATCGCACCCCTTTGCTGGTGACGGGCAGCGAAACCTTGCCTTCTGGAAAAAAGTGTTCCTGAACTCTCACCTTTGACCGTATTATGAATTCCGGCAATCCAAAAATTTAAATATATTAACCCTCCCTCATACAAGTACAAGCATGGTACTAAGAGTGAGGCCCGAGGTGTGCCTTTTAATGAATCGCAGGAGAAAACCCATTAAATGGTCAACTTCCAATACTCTAGCGAGAAAGGAGAAACAACAAAAACAGAGGGACAGTGCCACCCGATGGTGTAAACACCTCATTGCACTCTGTAAATTACCTGGACAGACAATAGGTGTGTTAGCGTTGTCCTGATCGTTCAAAGGCTATGTAAGGCTGCCCGGGGGGGGTTGCGCAGCGGCCCGCCCCTTGGAGGGCGGCCGCCTTAGTGCCACAGGAAGGCACCGGGGTGGGAGGTCGAGTCCCTGGGCTAGTCCGGGGGAGACCCCAACAGATAGCTGTTTCCGGCGAGGGCGGGGAGGAGACAGGGGTACATATACTGTCTCCGCCCCCTCCTCGTCCTCTTGTCCGCTCGTTCGCCTTGGCTAGTCGGTCGTCGCGGATCCGTGTAGTCGTGCTCCCTCCTTCTTCATCTCCCGGTGAGTCCTGCCGGCTACCTTCCTCTCGCCCCGGCCCTGTCCCTGGGCAGCTCCAGGAGACGGGGCCCTGTGGTCGGTGTACCACGGGCGGGGGGGAGGGCCGTGCGCGGACGGCTGGTTGTGTTCTGCGTTATGGGGGCAGCAGGGGAACTGCGTGGTGGAGACTTGACCCGGTCGCACACGGTTTGGGTGCGTTACTACGTTGTTGGTGGTTTGCCCCATCGTTCGATCAGCATCGGGCCTGTTTTGGGAGGTAGGCATGGTGACCTTTCTATCTTGGGCCTCTGGCTGGTTACTCCCTGTCCTCCCATCCCCTTTGGTTCGTCGCGGGCTACGCGCCAGGAGAGAGCATACGGTCCTGTCCGGAGCTCCTAGTATCGAGGCCAGGCCTTGCTGGTGGCAGCGGGAACTAGAGATATCCGCTCCTCCCGCGGAACGGGCCGAAACTTAGCGGTAGGGTTTTAATTATTCTGCGGGTCGCGGTGCATTGGGGAGGAGGGGCCTCGGGGTCGCGTCCACATTCTGTGTTTCTTGGTCAAATCACTTAATGTCCCCGTGTATGTATGTGCAATGTTATTACGGTGCTATGCAAAGTGCTACAATACCTTTGGGTATCATGTGACCCTCAGGCTGTTACCATGTGCCAACTATTGGGGCGCGCCTGACCACAGCCAACGCGCGCTGGCCTGCCTCCTCCACGGGCTGTTGTGAGGGGGAGCTTGGGACGGCGGGGAAGACATGGTTGTGTGGGCGGAATTCCGGCGTGAGCGGCGGGGGCCTCCCGTGTGATCCTTTATCTTCCTGGAGAGCGAGCAGGTTTTGTATGTGAGGTTTTGACTTCTGTGAAGTTTGTGCAGAGGGTTAATATGCCTGCTGCAAAGAACGTGTGTCAAGTAGGTTACAGAGTGCGTCTGAGGTAAATAGGTCCACATCCAGTGTTGCTGGCAATACAAGTTAATTTTCCAAGATGCTTATTAAATTATGGCCACTACTCCTCTGTCTCGCCTTGTGTGGTCATGCGTCGGCGCCGTGCAGGTTGCTGGCCTGTCTCGTGGTTGATGGCCGGCCTCTTCTGTATTGCGGTAAGTCGGGCCCCTGCCTCATGCATTGGGGGGCCCATGGTCTGGCGGCGAGGACTGTCGTGCCCACGTCGGGGGCGATGGATCCCATGGGGTTCGGGCAAGGTTCTCGTCCCCCCCCCCAGTGTTATTTGCCCGACCGCGTGATTATTAAAAAAGTGATTCTTAGTTCCGGCCCGATGCTGCAGGTTGCGCTGCCACCTAGGGTGCGGGAATCGAGGGCTCGAGTCGCGAGGCCGCATCTTCCCCCGTGAACCTGGGCATATCACTATTCTCCGCCACCGGTGCCAGGCCGCGTCTTCACCCGGTGATCCTGGACTAATCTCTTACGTCTATCAGGAGCTTGCCCTGTCTTGTGCCTGTCGATTTCAATCTCTTCCTTCGTATGCCGGTGCAACACTGTTCCGGCTCGGAGCCCACCGGCTGCGCTTCCGCCCACGGTGCGGGCAACCAGGGTCGAGCCGCGAGGTCGCGTCTTCAGCCGGTGATCCTGGGCAACTCACTTAACCTCCGTATGCCGGTGCGACGCATTTCTGGCGCCATGTTGAGCAGAGACTGGTTAGCGCTGTTTGTTAAAATGTGGGGCTAATGACATCACAGGCGCGTGTTCGATCCCCTTATGGGTCAATGGGTCAAAAATGTCATCTCGTTCGGGGCGAGTACGAGCAATATAAGTGGGACAGTCCACCACCGTGGACTTGCTGCACTGTCCATGATGTGAGTGCATGCAGGTCGTGGTATGTCTCCTGTAGAACCTGCGCTGGTATCCGCACGAGGGGGAAACGTGCATCACCGCAGTCAGCATCGGGGCTGAGAACAATTAGATTTGCGTGCTGGGTGCCCAGGCTATTGTGCCTGCATATATGATCTGCTGGCAGGCAGGCAATTCGCTTTGCCCGTAGGTTGCATTGTTTTCATGCGCTAACGGCTATGGTGACGCCATAGATGAGCAGTTAGGGAGGCGGGTAAGTTATTTGTGCCCATATGAAGTTTTGTTGTCTCATTGGTGATATAGCCCAAGCGTGTAGAGTTTAGGAACCCAGGTTCACGAGGTGGTCCGACCCTGAGGGGCCTGGGGTGCGACGATAATTGGCATAAGTATCGCACATCTGAGCAAAGGCATAATGCGGTGTTCAGGACAGCTGGTCGCAAGGCTGTCCCGAGTACATGGCGTATTGGGTGCTTCTGTTGATGTTCACGGGAGCTATGAAGTGAGTAGCGGGTTTTGAAGGCTAAGTGCTTATTGGGATACATTGAGCGCTAGATGGGGCCACGTGTTAAAAGCTGCCGACCGCTGCTTGAATGAGTCGTAGCACGTGGTTGGAGGGACGAGTTGATCATATGTCGTCTAGCACACCGATTGTAAGTGAACGGAGGTAATTGCCTTGCCTATGTACTAGGTAGGGCAGAGCATGCGGCGTCACGTTACAAGCTATTGGCGCTGTACCATTGGCCAACTGCATATCCCGAGTGGGAGGGTTGGCTGTGCTGCTCGACAGGCACAATGAGTTCTCTAATGCCAATGTTTATTTCAACCCGCATGGTGTAGGGCATTTTGGCGGCCCCAGGCAGCTTGCCTATGCAAGCACGGCACTAGGGTTAGGTCACTGGGAGGTAGCACTGCCCTGCTTGACTCTATTAAAACTGCAGGTTGTGGAGCACTAGGAACATTACATGGGCCTCGAGTGCTCCTCTGTTTTGACTAATTTAGGCGGCCGTAATTGAGAGAGGAGGTGGTCCGTCGGCGCTGTCGCTCCTGGTGCAGGAAACCAGGGTTCGAGCCTCGAGCTCCACGTCCACATCCCGTGAGTCTGGGCAAATCACCTTTTCTCCCCGTGCACGAGTGTGTAATCTAATTATGGTTCTATGTTTAGCGCTCCAATAACTTTGGGTTGAGTTCGCGCGATATACATATGGTGTGCAGTAACGCACAGCCAGTCTGGATCATTGTGGTGTAAGGAAGGCGGTGCTTCAGGGTCGCCCAGGCATAGAAAGGTCTCTTAGCGTCAGCCGGCTAAAAGGTGGTCGGCTTCATCGCCAGCGCTAGGTGCACATCGCCAGTCCGGCTCCATTATGGCTGCTGCTTTCCAGTTCGGGCACGCGCACTGTGACCCGGTTTGACATAGGGGCTCCATCACACTAATCATGTGCTGAAGTAGTAGCAACTCAGCACAAACGGTGACCTGCATTTGCAGTGGCTTTGTAGTGGGAGGCATTCGTTTAAATAGCTCACTGTTCAGATCCCTGGGAGAACCCAACATATTTGGAGAGGGAACCTTTGTACACACTTCCATAAAATCCTTACTACTGGGAGAGTGGAGAAAGATGTAGGGGAGGAACTGGTTTATATGCAGCAATAGCTGCAAAGAGAGCTAACAGTTGCACTCAATGAATTACTAAACATTGCCTAGTACTGTCTCTTTTGGGCCCTTTAGTGAATCACCTGACCTCTTGGCAAGCTTGATGCACTGCTTCTTCTATTTGCAGGTGGAGGATCGCCAGATGCTCTTGGGATTTAAACGTCAACTATTATGCCCTAACCACTTTCCATAATGAAGGAACTGATTAAGTCCACGGTTCCTCTATTCTAAAATATTGTGCTGGTGGTAAGACTATCTTATGTATTGCACACTGCATATAGCATTGATTGGACTGGTCACTCAAGGAGGTGATTTATCTCATCATTAAAATACCTGAACTATGTTCATACTCTTATTCGTATCGCAGGATTCTTTGAACTGCATTTCCCTGCCTTCCTGCCTAATTTCCCCTTAATGATTGACTTTGGAATACCTCTAATATCCATGGCTTCATACCCTGTGCCATTTGAAAGCAGTGCCCCTTTTCTTTATCAGGATGTTGCATCTTAGCACAGCGACATTTGAAATGTTGGATATGTGTATGGGTATTTTGGCATCCTCTAAATGTTTGCCTCTGTGACAGAACCTGTTTCAGTCGGCCACAGGGCTCTGTACACTTCAACTCCTGCTACCATAGTATAAGGCTTGTGCTCTCCCACTTAAACCTGGTGAATTCCAAACACCTATTTCGCACACTTAATTTACTATTAAGTACTGATTATATGGTGCTATTTGTACCGAGGACCTGTAAATGAATGCTACAAGTGGCCTGCAGGACTTACCGCTTCTCCCTACTTCGGAAACCTGAGCCAGTTGGGGAGCCCTGCAGACCAGTTTTTAATTCTTATCCAATACTTGTAGCTTGCGCTGTTGGTGTCTTTCCTAAAGAATTGGCTGTTTACTGGTGTGGGGGGACAGCCCAGCTGTCGTACACGCAGGCAGGCTGACATGAGGTAGAATAGCTCTTGGTGGGCCTTGCAACAAAGCTTGATGGTGAATTATTTCACTATATGCAACGAAAAGCACTGACCAGCCGATAGATGGGTTTGGGTAGGTAGTGCTCTTCGCGTTGAAAATATAGAGATGCGATGCTAGGGCGCAGTATGTCATGTAACTGGAGCTGCTCCCCACCACTATGGTCGGGAGCAGGGGGAGGTGTCACTTTGCATCCAGCACCTAGGCGAAGCAAAGAGTGACGCCTAGTGTTGATTGAGTGTTAATGTTACCTGGTCGTTCTTGGCCTCCTGAGGGTAGGATGTCCTAGCGGCAAGGAACAGCTAGGGTGGTTTTCGTGTGCTTCAGTGACAAAAAACAAAAAAAACAAAAAATGCAACGGGGGCCCGGCTCACACGGTAGTGGGCAAAGATCACACACGCCACAGGTGCCGAGGCCTGTCCTGATGCCTGGCGTTGGGCTCCCAGGTTACTTCTGAAGGGCTAGGCCTTCAGACGCTGAAAGGATGTTCATTGTTATTTACTCGATTGTTAAACAATGGGCTATTTTCTGGGTCATCCGCGGATGTAGAGCGTTAGGCGCTTGTCTTTCCATAGGGTCGGTTTGTTGCGGGATGGTGGTTTTTGGGGCAGGTCACAGGCTGCTTCCTCTCGCTGTGTTTGTTCTTCTAGGTGTGGTCGGGTCAAGTGACGGAGGAGAGCAATCATCGCGTGGTATATCTGGGCATGAAGGAACGCCAGGCAAGATTGTAGCGTAGGCAGATAGTGGTACCTATCGGGGACTAGATGTTGGTCTCAATGGCATGCCGCCATGCAAGGGGGCCATGTACTTGGGTCACGTCAATCAGGCAGTGACAGGTGAACTGGGACCAGGTGTACTAGAATATACAGGAGTGGTTCCCACCACGGGCGGTCAGATAGGAAGTTGTCATCTTGATTTTCACTGGAAACCCTCACTCCATCACGCCTATTGTAAGCTGAGGATGCCTGTTGATGCTGTTAGACCTGCTATTAGTTAGTACACTCACTGTTGTGCCTTGGCCCGGTTTGTCTCGCATCAGGGCCAGTTTGGGGTTACTGGCGAGTTGTTTGCTCTGCGGCTGAAGCGGGCGCTTCTAGAACAGAGCAAGATTGATTGGCAAGGCAGCATGGCAAAGGTCTTTTCGGCACTGGCAGAATGGTTCAGGCTGCGAAGTAGTGCCTTCACAGAACATGGATTTGTCAACATTCAGCTAGGAAATGATTAGCAGCAGGAAGGTATTGAACCATGGTGAGCAAGTGCTTCTGGGTTCGTGCTCAACAGGAGCAAGGGAATTGCAATCTGTTCCATCAGGGTACGTGGACCGTCTATAGCGCCAGATACTGTAAAGCTGCCATTTTCGCCCTGGGCTGGAGTGTCAATGTCATCCAACTTTGCAGCCAGACTCTGAGCAGGCAAAGCAAAGGCATACTTGCGATGCTGCAACGGGCACTCAGCAGTAGAGTTAGATGTCATCATACCCCGGTATGACGCAGTGATGAAACGTAGGTTGTGGCCACACACGACCAGGCACTCGAGGGCAGCTGGGGCGGGGGCGTGCCAGTGCCAAGAGGGTGCGGGTTGCCTGGGTAGGGCTGCTGGCTTGGAGGGAGCACTACTCTGATCGCCACAAGGGCACGTCTTGTTTCTTAGAAGGCTGTATTGTTAATTTTATGGCATGGTGCCAGTTGCTTTAGTTATGCGCACGTTTCTTGGCAGTGTCAGAAACATTCAGAACGCAATGCTGGTGGTTAGCCTGTTGTCATGCTGTTCAGAGGTATTTTAGCTCAGGCATGGCCAAGCATGGGTTATAGGCCGGTGGTCTGCCCTGGGATTCCTGTAACAGGCAGGGGAAGCAACATAACTTGGAGGGGCTTGGGTTTGACCTCTGAATACTAGGGCGGAGCCTGGTTGCTCACTTAGTAGCCCGCCCTTGAGTTCGACGAACCAGGTACCTTTGATGCGAGTATCGGTACCGGGTAACTTCCCCCGCCCTCCAGCACTGGCTGGCAGCTATGCAGGTTGTGGAAGTGGCCTTCCAACGGGGGCTTATGGTCCATATGATTAAGGGAAACACCGGGGTAACACTTTTTGGGCTATAAATCAGCGGAGAACAATTGGCTTTCCCAGTATTTAAATAGAGAAGAATTTTACACGTTGTTCTCCTCTGTGGTGACTCTGTCCTGTCTCTCCCTGGTATACTAGCAGAATTTTGGGAGGGCTAGGCTTTACATTTGGTGGTGACTGATGGAATACGATGGGCGTACTCCAACGGAGTGAAAGAGGAAGTAAGGTGGGCTTGTCAACTCTTACCTCCTCCCGCATTGGCCCCGCCAGGCAGGAGTGTCTTGTCAAAGGGATTGTTCTTCAGCCATGCAAAGGCAACATTGGACCAACGCCTAGTTTTAGGTTTAAGGTCATTTCAGTCAAAAATCGTCGGGAGTTTAGAAAGGATGGGGGCACCTGTCCTGATGGTGCATGCTGGCTGCCGGTCCGGTTGGGCGTAGACTTGTTTTAGCTGGGACCTGGGAGAAGCCCGGTATCAGCATGCTGTAGGTAAAAAGGCCTACCTGGAGCCATGCGCAGTTGCGCAGACCAAAGAGGTCTTGGCTTCATCAGGCATGGTCTTATACACGCCGAGTCCACAGGGTGCCTGGAGGGAGATGGGGTGCACCTCTCCAGTTTAGGCATGGACCTTTTCCTACTGGACCTAGGGGAAGCTTGGGCTGCAGCAGGTTGTAAGTAAACAGGTCTACCTTGGTGGGGGGCCCTGGTAGTGACGGTGGCCACTCCCAAGGCTGTGGAGGAGTTACAGGGCGATCCAGGGTCTGCACATACCAAGGGGTACATCATGCAGCAGCACCGCGGGGTGCTAAGCCAGGATACCCAGGGATGTTTTAGCGTGTCCCCAGGAAGAACGACGGCGCCCCGTTAGCCGAAAGGCGGTTGTGGGTCTGAGCAACCGGGGGCTGCCATGTATGCTCCGCCCACCCATCACGGGGGGGCGTGTGAAGCAAGTGGACTGGTGGTCCACGGATGGGAGGGGTGGACCCTCCCAATATTTGGTATACACCAGTTGGCGTTGCCATGGTGACTCTAGGCTTATCAGACGGGCAGGCGGCATAGGGCTGGCCTGCCCTGGGATCGCCCGTAAGATAACCCACCTTGTTTGCATATTGGTTATGCTAATAAACCTGCAGCAATATTTCGCCACTTACATTACAGTGTCGTGTGTTTTATTTATGTACTTATGTACTTATGTGCTTTGTGATAACTGTTGCCGATATTGGCACTATGTAAGGCTGCCCGGGGGGGGGGTTGCGCAGCGGCCCACCCGTTGGAGGGCGGCCGCCTTAGTGCCACAGGAAGGCACAGGGGTGGGAGGTCGAGTCCCTGGACTAGTCCGGGGGAGACCCCAACAGATAGCGGTTTCCGGCGAGGGCGGGGAGGAGACAGGGGTACATATACTGTCTCCGCCCCCTCCTCGTCCTCTTGTCCGCTCGTTCGCCTTGCCCGCCCCTCCGCTTACCCGGCGTCCGGAGGGACAAAGGGGGGGGGGGGCAGGTTTTTTCTAACAATTTTACTTTGTGTTGCAGGAGGAGTTACAGGGCGATCCAGGGTCTGCATATACCAAGGGGTACATCATGCAGCAGCACCGCGGGGTGCTAAGCCAGGATACCCAGGGATGTTTTAGCGTGTCCCCTGGAAGAACGACGGCGCCCCGTTAACCGAAAGGCGGTTGTGGGTCTGAGCAACCGGGGGCTGCCATGTATGCTCCGCCCACCCATCACGGGGGGGCGTGTGAAGCAAGTGGACTGGTGGTCCACGGATGGGAGGGGTGGACCCTCCCAATATTTGGTATACACCAGTTGGCGTTGCCATGGTGACTCTAGGCTTATCAGACGGGCAGGCGGCAGAGGGCTGGCCTGCCCTGGGATCGCCCGTAAGATAACCCACCTTGTTTGCATATTGGTTATGCTAATAAACCTGCAGCAATATTTCGCCACTTACATTACAGTGTCGTGTGTTTTATTTATGTACTTATGTACTTATGTGCTTTGTGATAACTGTTGCCGATATTGGCACTATGAACAGCCACCAGTTATGCCAACCAGTTACCAAACGAAGTTTACAATTAACAGGGCACAATCAATGGCAAGGAAAACCCCTTTTTGGCACGGGCCCTCACCCAAGTCAGCACGAGGGGCTGGTGATCCCAATATGCTGGGCCCCCTTCACCCAGGGAAACCGAAATATTAAAGGGTTTCGTCCCTCAATTTACTTAAAATGTAGCCCCTCAGCATCGACCCCCCCTGTTATGTGGTGGGGTTTGAGGTGCGGGAGTGTCACAATAAAGACGCTGCTCCTACCTCGCCCCCCAACAGGCTCAGTGCCGCGACGCCGAAGCTAGGCGCACGACACTACAATCCGCTGGGGCCATGCCTGCACTGTGACGCAGAATCCACCGCCATGCGCTGAGGGCAGCGCCACCCCTGCACATTCCTGACCTGGCACGCGGCTCGCCCCCAGGACAGAGTCAGAGTCAGGGCCACGCGACGCTGCACTGAGCAGCCCCACATCCCTGATCGCGGGGCTGGGAGCCCGGTAGGAGGATGTCCTACCGCCATCCGCCTTTAAAACAATGGCCAATAAAACGGACCTTGCCTTTTGATAACGATAAATCCACGCTTCCGGGGAGACTGTCTTAGCCCTTTTGCCATGCTCCCTTCAATCCAGAAGAAAAAGGGGGGGGGGGGTGCTCACGCTCGCTGCCCCCACCAACACCCAGGAATGTATATCGCTGATCACCTAACATCGACCTGCAGTAGTGTGATGAAGGAATGTCGATACAAAGACCAGAGCGAGATGGTCTTCAATTCCTTTTCGGCTGTAGTCAACTGAGCCATTTCAGCCCAGAGTTCGCCTGCAGAAACCTCAAACCCAGCCATGTGCCCCATGAAGCCCCATGGGCGGGTCACAATATTAAATTACCGGCAGAGGCCGCTTCACCAAAGGATGTACTTCCTGGTAGGAGGCCGTATGGTGGTGGCAAATCGGGGCCGAGGAATCCCCCGACAGTGGAGCCCCAGGAGACACACAACCGGCGGTGACCTGCGCCAAATACCTGCCTAGCCCGTCCCCCATCCCCAGGGAGTCGGCGGGAAACCAATAGTGACCACACCGTCATCCGCTTCATTCAACACGCATGCACAGACGTCACCCAAGGATTACACTGACAATTTCATTGTGGGTGAAGAACTGCTGCAGGTTTATTTCATACAACATAAGTATGACGATAAATGGGTTATCTTACGGGCGATCCAGGGCAAGCAGCCCCTCGCTGCTCCGCCCGCCTGGTGAGCTGGCACGCACGGTGGGTCGATGCCCGGCAGTGCGGCACATATTTATTTTCAGATCATCCACTGGGTCACGTGATCTGTTTCCTACTCCCGCCCCTTCTGACAGGGGCGGAGCGTGATGTGGCACACCCCCGGTTGGTCAGGCACCCCAACCGCCCGAAGGACTAACGGGGCGCCGTCGCGGTCTTCCCAGAACCCCCTTCGGCTCGTGGACCTTGGCTCGGGCACCCTTACTGTGCCGGACAGGGGTACCCTTTCTGTACCGCCTGTCGCAGAGGTACCCTTACTGTACCCGTCTGCCTCCAGATCGCCCTGTAACTCCGCCTGCAACGCAAAAGAAAAACATTAAAACATTCCAATAACGCGCTGTCTCTGCCACGCAGGGTAAGTGGAAAGGGTGGGAATACGCGTGTCCGGGCAGGAGCGGCGCGCAGGAAGCAGAGGAGGAACTGGGCGAGAGGGACGCCTATGTAGGGGGGGGGGCTAGCCTCGCCCACCTAACGGCCCACCTCCACACTCATTGGGAGATCTCCTCCCTGGGTGCGGCCTCGCGCGCGAGGCAGAAGAAGGGGGAGGGGGAAGGGGAAGGCTGCGACGGGCGGCCACTAGAGAGCTGCCCTGCTGATGTCCCACTGCGTGGGACGCGGGCAGCGGCATAGTGACCACACAGTCATCCGCTTCATTCAACACGCATGCACAGACGTCACCCAAGGATTACACTGACAATTTCATTGTGGGTGAAGAACTGCTGCAGGTTTATTTCATACAACATAAGTATGACGATAAATGGGTTATCTTACGGGCGATCCAGGGCAAGCAGCCCCTCGCTGCTCCGCCCGCCTGGTGAGCCGGCACGCACGGTGGGTCGATGCCCGGCAGTGCGGCACATATTTATTTTCAGATCATCCACTGGGTCACGTGATCTGTTTCCTACTCCCGCCCCTTCTGACAGGGGCGGAGCGTGATGTGGCACACCCCCGGTTGGTCAGGCCCCCCAACCGCCCGAAGGACTAACGGGGCGCCGTCGCGGTCTTCCCAGAACCCCCTTCGGCTCGTGGACCTTGGCTCGGGCACCCTTACTGTGCCGGACAGGGGTACCCTTACTGTACCGCCTGTCGCAGAGGTACCCTTACTGTACCCTTCTGCCTCCAGATCGCCCTGTAACTCCGCCACAGCTCTGGGGAGGCTACCGTCGCTGCCAGAGCCCCCCCTTCCTCCCTTTGCTGTTATATGTGCCCTGCCCCTGCGAGCCAGCTTATAATGGGCTAAATTAGGGGTCCTGTTCTGTAACCCGTAAAAGACGGGATTAATTTGCAACATTACTCAGAAGCCCAGGGCAGACGAACAAAGGATGTCTGTTGGCCCCACTGCCGTAAGCTTAGACGTGACTGGTGTTCCTAACCTTCTAAGCGATGCCACAGCAGATCATCCTAACGTAATTATGGGAAGATCTAGCACCTGCATATGGAGCCAGAAATGAACCATAGCTGAATTCTTCAATCCATCGATTCCCTTCATATCCTAGCACGAAGGTTTTAATTTCCACTCCATCTACAAAGGTGATGTATTGATAGCGTCATGGTTCCTGAGTTGCTGCGGCTACTGCGAGGATTGCATGATTTCTCGGCTGGGCAAAACCTTTATAACGCAACTGCTAATCGGACGCCTTTATCATGACTCCCAATATGACTGACTGAGCTGCCGAAGAATACATCTCTCAGCTCGGGGACCCAAATTTGTGAATGTTTCCCAACTCCCTGGCTCCAAGAAAGGCTGAGCGAGAAGAGCAACACCTAAATCTGTTTCTCACGCTGGGAAATATGGCATTGGTAACAAGGCATAGGTGAATTAGGCACTTATGGACCTGCAATCTTATTAAGATTTTTCAATTGGCCAAATTAAGTGCCTTCCTGGCTTGTAATTGTGTTCCCAACAGCTACAGCACAACAAGCAGGGTGAAGGTAGCGTGTGAGTCAGCCACTTTACCTACGTATATAAACACAAGCTGACATCACGGGTATATAAATTTGCTTCCTTTCACATGGTATTATCCTATTGTTTACTGCAAACTGACCCATATCTTAGCAACATCTCCTCGTTATTGCCTTTCTACTTGCAAATTAAGCTACATTAAATTGGACGATAGAGTCTTATACTAGTCCCGCTGTCCATCCCAATCTTTTCCTGCTCTCCACTGGGACAGCGTATCCAATTGCCTCGCTTGTTGAATAGAAGCTAGCTTTCGGACTTTATTGCTGCTGGAAAGGGTCAATAGGTTTGCCTACAGTCCTTGTTATACCGGTGTTGCTGTGCTATAGGTAATTCGTGGCACCGCCATAGTGGCTTGAAAATGAAACGTCTTATTTTATCAAATGATTTGTTGTGAGCCCCAGTTATGATTTCGTTCATATCTACATAGTTGACAGTGTCTCTATCTTGCCAATACCTGGGTCACGTCCGCCTTAAATGACGACATTACATCTGGCTTTTCGCTAGCCTTGCCCATTAACCTGTCAAATGTCTGTGGAGAGCAGCACATCTCTGGTCATGCTCAAGGTCGCTCTCTGCTCTCTCAATTATTACTATGTAGCTGAGGGCATGCCATACACGGGTGTCTGGTTGAAGTATGCACAGGTCATTGACACTCTCCCACGTGCAGTGCTGTGAACCGTTTGAAGTAGTTCATCAGATTCAGCCCGCCACCCCCTAGGTGGAGGCTTGCACTCCCAAACTTCTGCTCGTGTAAAACCCGGCCACACCTCCAGTTCAGTGAAATTTAGTAACTCACAACACTGACAACCCCAGGGGCCAAATACTGGGCTGTGTAAATGCGGCCCAATACCACCATGAACAATTAGCTTGGAGTGGATGGGCGTTAACCTAGGCTGGCTGAAGGCAAAACCTTTGACCATCACTCCTGGCAAGATGTGCCAACGCAGGTAGAATAAAGAGTTATCCAGCCCTCCTTACTTCCTTTCCCAGTTCGACACAGGTCGAAGAAGAATGCCCCTTCCAGAAAGGTCATGGCCTTATCCCTGAAGCCTATCCATACAGCATTCTACCGGAAATCTACAGCATTGCTTTGTAAAGCTTTTTCTGGTTCCACAATTATTTGTGGTCGATATGCTCTCCCTCAGTTTGAACAAAATCTTAGCTAATCGTACGCCTGCCTAATTCCCAGGGCTGTCTGGCTTAATGCTTTTCGCCTGGAATTGCCCCCCCAAATGTGGCCTTGCACTGAAACTTAACTTGGTTGTCTCAACTTTCCTTTTAGAGCTAGGAACGCCCCCCGTGCTCCTTGTGTTTACGAAATGGACCCGCTCCTTAATTTCCAGCACACAATGCACTTAAATGACATCTGGCCCTGGCGCCTATCAAACCACAGTGACAGCCTCTGTCACCTTCATACAATACATAAACAAACCTCACAAGGTCGCAGAAGCGGCAGCCAGGCTAAGTCTCGGTCAACCATGTCACTCTGTGCTTTGCTCTGTGATAGACAAACCCAGGCCTTCCGCCTGTCTCAAAACAGCTCATGCTGCTGCCTTTCCTATATAGACTAAGCTGCCACTATGACTGAGTTGCAGAAAATATCACACCAGCTGTTTCCTAATAGCAAGGCTAAAGATGAAAGGCAGCCGCATCTCTTGACTTAAGCGTGGAACTACACAATACCTTCAAGATGTTATGTATGATACACAAACCCAAGCCCACAACTTGCCTCAACACAGCACAGGCTGCTGACTTTTCTATATAAGCTAAGCTGCCACTATGACTAATTTGAGAGAAACCTTACCCCAGCTGTTTTTTAATAGCAAGGCAAAGATGAGAGACAGCAGCATCTCCTGACTCAAGCGTTGAACTTACAATAATAGCATTGGTCGCTCAATTTCTGTGTTACACCTTTCCACAAGCTGACCATTGCATCATGGTTGAGACTGGGATTTAGGCTGAACCTTGACATATTTGTACACCTGCTGCCAGGGAACATCTATCTACCTATATACCTGCCCTTATCCTGTTGCACCACTTGGGACACAACTTCGACCCTTCGTACCCACCGGCATGGAACTAATGCCAACGAGATTCCCCCCTAGTACCGGATAATCCTAATAAATGCTGCATTTTGGGACAAAGATACCAGGGAATAAATGCAAGGGGGGCTCTCGAGTGCGTGTGAACCCATGTCATTGCGATTAGTAACAGTTGCTCTGTTCGAGCTAGAACATGCGACTTTATTCATTTAATCAATTAATCTGCAAAGCATGCCATTCCCCAACTTGGACATACACACAACCGCCTCTAGTGTCCTGCAATACCAGCTATTCCGAATCTGGCCGACGAAAACTACCATTGGCCAAAAGCTAAACTAGTAAAAACTATACCATATGTTTCTCAAAACGCTTACCATAAACCGTAATGAGTACAGACTCGTCATAGATCACCCTGGCCCCCCAAACCTTTCCCAGGGAACTGGAGCGAAATGAACTCAATTGCGCAGGGCATGACATACCAGAAGTTACTGATGACGACGTTTCCATGACCATACTCACAGATGCATTTAATTAGTTATATAGCGCCACTCCTCCAGTGTAGGGTGTCCGCGACTTTGCATCTCACACAAAATCCGCCGAGCCAATCAATCATATGCATATGAATCAGTGTATAGGAAAGGTGACCTGAGCCAAAGGACTCAAAGTGTAGGCGATTCATGGCCTTCCCCACTGGCAAGCAGTATAGTTTAAGGCTGCTTGGAGTGGAGAAGCACAAGCTCGGTCGAGTCAGCCAAATTAACCCTCTTTGCAACACTAATCAATGTTCTAATGATGTCTGCTTAGTGGTGTGTACGCAGCTCTAGGATGAGCGTTCGTAGCTCACTGTTGACTATTAGGGCTGTAAGATATACATTGCAAGTGACAAAAGGGTGCCTCCTTTGAACACAGTAACCTGCTGACCTCTATACATCATACGCACTCTGAAAATCTACTTGGCACACGTTCTTTGCAGCGGGCATATTTAACCCTCTGCACTACTACATTGAAGTCAAAGCCTCCACTATACAAATTCTTGATCTTTCTCCAGGAAGGTAACGAATCACACGAGTTATCCTGACATTTATGTGGGGCCTGGAATTGCCGCGGAAAGAAACGCAGCATCAGGTGCTTCAAAGCAGTATCTAGATCAACTTTAAAGACACCAACATATCCCGCCTCTGCGTGTTGGGCAGCAAAAGGCAACCATCCCAGTACGTGTAATCTAGAAGCACCAAAATGCGTATGTACGACAAAAACCAGTGCAAACCGTCTTTCAGCAAACAAGAGCCTCAGAGGAGTCCTCCAGTGGACATTGCAAGCGCACCCCCACATTTCCCTAGTACAATGCAGACACACAGGTAGTGCCGTCCATGACATCGCGCCCGGTCCCAAACGGGGGGGGGGGGGGGGCATGGCAGCATTCACGCAATGGCGGGGGCTGGCCCGAGCTCCGCCGGTTGCACCAGCACGAAGCAGCGCCCCACGGCTGGCGGAACCCATCACCAGTTCCAGAAGCCCGACACCCGTGCACGCCAGCGGCGGCCGCCCGAAGCCGCGGCGGCACCCATGTCCCCCACGCCGCGAGGCTGGCGCCTGCGCGAAGCGGTTCAAAGCCCCGCATGCAAATCCAGAGGCGGGGGGGGGGGGCACCCGGGGCCTCAAGCACTCCCGGCCAGCACCCAAGCACCGACTGTGAGCCCCCCCCTCAATGGCTTATGGCCACGTGGCTGCCGGCGAGACGGTGTGCAGACAACTGGGCACAACAACCGAGGCAAACCGCCCCCGTGTAGCGGCGACACGCACAAAATGTAACCCATGCTACTTTTACCCCATGCACCAACTAGGATCGAACCTTTGACCTTCGGTTTTTTCACACAGACATTAGGAATGTTTGCATCAACCCACGGGGCTGTTTTAGCTGCCGGCTTTCCAAACAAGAAACCACACCCGTAAAGCCCGAACAATCACGCGTCAGGGCCTCCAGGCGCCAATTTGCCGCCGGCTCCGGAGAAAAGGGAGACCGATTGCATTGCAATTATTACCATGTAGCTGAGGGGAATGCCCGCCCCTGTTAGGCAGGGGTAGATAAGGCGATTTGCAGAATCACAGGATGCTCAGCGTCATTCCCGAGACTCGAACCCATATAGCGCGAACTCGACCCAAAGGCAGCGGAGCGCTTCCCACGAGCACCATATTTACATTACACCAGCAGGCACGGAGAGACCAAGCGACACGCCCCAGAATCCCGGGAAGCGGAAGCGACCCCCAGACTCGGACTCCGGCACTCAGCCCCACAGTCGGCCGGCTAACCGCAGCGCCACATCCCCTCCCCGACTCATCCGATCCGATCGTCATACATAAAGCGCGATTCTGAACCGCCCCAGAGCGGGCCCGGAAAGGAGCAGTGACACCCTAGATAAATCCCCCCGTAAACAAAGATCAGGAGGTAAGGGACTTAGCAAACAACTAAGAGCCAGGGTATGGACACCAATTAAAATCAGCGAGCAGTATGAAATGCAGGGTTAAAATACATCTAAAATCACAGGGAACGAACCACCCAAAGCTTTGCTTGGATGTATCATTAGTTACTAAACAACATAATTCTGGTAGATTAGTGACTGCATTCCGATTCTCTGCAAAGGGCCCCTCGTCCATTCATCTCCCAAGCACACTGATCTCCAGCACCCGGGGCGCGACATTTTAGGTCTTTCTCTATTGTTCCCAACCTAAGGGAACTCTATCACCTAGTGGCAGAGTGAAAACTGCTATTCAAATATTGCTCGAACACCACATGAACAGGATCACGCATACCCCGTGGCACATGCGTGGCCCTGGACCCATCATCTGTGCACCAGCTCATCCAGGAACCAACACCTGCCACTCAACGATACCCAGGGACCAACAACTGCCACCCAACGACACCGGACCCGCAGGCCAGCACCCCACACCCTTCCTTGACCTTGTTGATTCCTCCCCGTCTCGAACCCAGTCTGTGTTGCACTGCTCCCAATTCCCGACACGTGAAAAGTGACATATGCAATCAATGACCCACACACTCACTGCCAATCCCAGACTGGGAACCCACCGTCCTGTGCCCTCGCGTGCGCTCTGTCCCACCATCAGGACAGGGCCCCCGAAAAGACAAATGGCACTTCTGATCCGAATCCTAGCCATGAAGGACACCGAGACTGATCGGCTCTGCACCGATCACCTCCGTGGAAGAAGTGCGCGCTCCCACCCAGAGACCGGGAGAGCACACCCCCAGTGGCCAAGTACAATGTGTGGCAAAACAGTGGGACGAACAGAACACACCGCCAAAACCGGGGCCCAGAGTCACACAGCATCGGGGAAAGACGGGAGGCGGCACTGCCCTGCACTCCCCAAGGAAAACAACGCCAGACCAGGGACACAACCGTGCGACGTGCACAGGAACCCGCGCGGCACAAGAGACCAGCGGCACGAGAGCCCCGCACCACAAAGGCCCCGGCCCCGCACCCACACTCAGCGCCCCCCAGCCAAAGCAGAGACTTGCATTATATCTAATGCTCTGTGCAGGTGCAGGACCCGAGCCCCAACATTACACAATCAGGCGCGGGTGGATCGAGCGACCCACCCGCAGTCGCCGCGCGGCTCGACCCGAGGCCCAGGAGCGCCGCACATGAGCACATACCTAATCGGGCGGGGGGGGGGCCGAAGATATTGGAGCGCTTTACCTGAGCCCTATTACCTTACACATGCACAAATTCATTTTGGAAAACAGCGCGACAATCCCGATCGTTTAGTTGTTTCCAGAGACGGGACGCGACCCAACCATTCTTCTGATTTGTGGGTTTCGCACCCACTGCTCTGCCCCAACCCCGCGAGGTGCCTCTCCTTGCCTTGCCTAAATGACTTGCCCCGGATCACAGGTCGCTGCTGCCTCCATAAGGAATGCCGCCCGCAGACCCACCCCTATTCAGAATGAAAGTATAGGACCGCCGTACATAGCGAACTCTCTACCAACTGAGCTATCCAAAGCTCCAGACGTTCTCTAACAAATCACCGCCCTCGCCCTAATCTTGCGCCCCCTCCGCCCATGGCCATCCGAGCCACAGGGCCCCGTCGACCTGGTACTGCCCAGGGACGGGGCCGGGACGGAGTAGGACAGCAAGACTCACCGTAGTAGGTCACAGCGACGAGACGACGCCCCATGCAACGAAACGGGAACCACGACCGACGCTGCACAAAAGGCGAGGTGGGCGACATAATACGCGTGTCCGGGCAGGAGCGGCGCGCAGGAAGCAGAGGAGGAACTGGGCGAGAGGGACGCCTATGTAGGGGGGGGCTAGCCTCGCCCCCCTAACGGCCCACCTCCACCTGCACACTCATTGGGAGATCTCCTCCCTGGGCTCGGCCTCGCGCGCGAGGCAGAAGAAGGGGGAGGGGGAGGGGGAGGGGGAGGGGGAGGGGGAGGGGGAAGGCTGCGACGGGCGGCCACTAGAGAGCTACCCTGCTGATGTCCCACTGCGTGGGACGCGGGCAGCGGCATTCTCTTGGGCCACTGAAACGTAGCCGGGGCCTGGGAACTACACCCCAGCCCTCATCTCCCGCTGCGAACAGGTAAACCCGGTATGAGCTCAGATGCGGGAAACCGCAGGGCACCAGCGCACCCCTACAACTATGACCCCAAGCACCCACAGGGCCCCTGGAACACTCACAGCCCGCGTAGCTGCAGGGGGGTGCTCATCCCACGCATCCCCTCCCACAACATGACCCAACCCCATGGCCAGGCCCAGCAGGAGGCCCGTGCTGGCCGGCTGCACAGTGGTACCAGAGACGTGAGCAGCAGGGCATGCTCCGCATGGACCCAGGGCAGCTAGTAGGCCCCGACAGAACACGCTGCCTGATCGCGGTTCAGGGCATTTATTCTCAGGGGGGGTCAGCCCCCGGGGCCTCATAAATACATGATTTCCCACTAGCTTGGTCCCTGACGGTGGTACAGCCGGGAATTAACCCGTACGCCACCCCCCAGCCAAATTTGTCCCCTGGGCTAACATCGCCAACCCAAACTCGCCGTGCCTTCGTCCGGCGGTCTGGCTAACGGGCCATGAAGTTCATCTCCACCGGAAGCCACCACGACACACCCAAAACGTAGCAGTCGGAGAGGGGGGGGGGGGCGGGGGGATCAATGATCAACCCCCGAGCCATGGCCTCGTGATTGTGCGCGGGTGATGACCACTAACCACCTTCGCGGCGCAGACCAGGACGATGACCCAACCGCAGAATGGACCCGCAAGACCTCTCAAGATGGCGTGTCTGGCACAAAGAGGACGTCAGGATGACCGGGGTAGGCCTAAATACCCTCCCCACTTTCTCAGAGCGCCGGAAATGACGCGCCTCGCGTGCCTAAGGTCCTGGCATAGAGGGGGTGGGGTAGTGCCCAAATGGCACTAAAGGGGCCACCCTTTTAGGGTGACCCCCTGCGTGGGCCAAGGGCAGCCACATACTAGGTGTCCCTGTAGGTGCAGCACCTTATGTTGCTATTAGAGGTCTGTTTATAGCTCCACAGGGACACCTAGTAACAGCCTGTGGTACTGCAACCTTTCCTTGCTTTGTGGATGTGAGGAGAGGCAGCGCCAAAGCTGCAAGAAAAAGAAAGTGCGCCACACTAAAAGTATGCATACCATGACGATGTAAGGGAAACAAAATTAGGAATGCTAAAGCAGGGAGGATGGGAGGTGGTGGTGTGGGGACGGCACTGGGGAGATTAAGTGCCGCAAGAGGGGGAGGGATTGCAAGCGAGACGAGAGGCAACAGATTGCCAGAGGTAGCCAAACCAAAAAATAGTGGTCACCGACTTAAAAAGCAGACCGTGTAACAACACAAGTAAAAAGTCCAATCATTATGGGAGGTTACAAATGCAGACAAGGCGGTACCAAGGAGGGACTACTAAACCAGCAGCGATTTTGCAAGGACAGTAACGGGACCCTATAAAAAAATGGGCGGGGAAATGGGTAGAGCTTCTATGCCATACCTCAAAACAGCATGCCTCACAGAGCAGCACATGAGCTGCTCAGTCTTGACCTAAAAAGACAGTAGAGAATAGACAAGCATTTGTAATGCAATCTGTCTCGCATTTGTTAAAGTTAGAGCTTTTGGCTTTGAAAATGACAAAGTTTAGAAAATACCTGTAGGAAATCCAGTGAGAAATTATAGGGCTAAAAGGGGTTCCATTTTTTTCATGTGGGGTTCTTCTCCTGTGGTGGGTACATGGATTAGTTTGAAGATACCTCAGCCCCTGCATTCCCAGTGCTTCTTTGCATGCACCTGCATTCATTGAATATAGAGCCTACCGGATAGTGTAGGTTGCTTAGTTAACAAAGTTCTGGCATGTGTCTAATGTTAAATACATCCAGGATAAAAATTAAGTAGAAATGGACTAAAGCACGGTCACGAAGCTAATACACCATGATGAAAGTGTTTACATAGCGGCTATAGTATTTATGGGATGGACGCACTAGTTGTGCACGTTCTTTTAACTCGGTGTTTCTGCATGCGTTCTTGTCCTGATTATGTTTAAAATCAACTTAATTCAGAATGCATATGCCTTGTTTAAAAAGGTGCCCGAGATGAAGATGCACTGTAGTCCTTTAAAAGATGGATACGCGTAAGCACTTTCCTCTTATTTCAAAAACACGCCGGTAGGAGAGCTCGTAAAATGAATTTAAACCAGCTTTGTTGGTTGAGCGTTCCCGAGTATCACTGTGAAAACATGCTACCAACTATGGTGAACGTTTGAGTGCTGGAACATTAAAGATCAGGTGTATGATAGGGTGCTTTTGCATGAACATTCAATTTACTTTACAGCTGCGGGTCCTATCATGAGGCCATTCACGGATATTTGAGCAAGCATTTGCAATGCAATAGGTCTCGCATTTGCGAAACTTTGAGCTACTGACATTGTAAATGACAAACCTTTTATCTATGTGTTGGTTTTGAAAACAGATAAATAAAAGGCATTGTCGTTTACAGTGCCAATAGCTTAAAATTTCGCAAATGTGAGACCTATTGCATTGCAAATACTTGTTTCTTTTGATTTCAGCCCTCCATGGGATAATGAATGCCACATGGCTGTTTTTTAAATGGCCAGGCCTGTATTTGTAAGTCTTTTTTGAAACTTAAGCCTAAAACAGGAAATACATAAAGAAATCAGTTAAAAAATATTTGAGAACTGTCTAAATCTTTTCGTTATGATTGCTAGAATCTAGAGAGGGAAAATTGGCATGTTACAAAAGAATCCTGACAATTTTATATACATTTTCTTTCACCTAACAACTCTTGGCTGTTGCAAAGTAGCAAAAGTAAAGAAAAGGCCACTATTTTTTCTAAGAATGATGACAACCCTACGTGGGACAGTATGTGTTTTCTTGCTCTCTCTCTCTCACTCCACTGAGTGCTGCATTTAACAAAATACTTATTACTAATGTAGCACAGTGGGTCAGGAGAGACCACACAAGATTTGTTGCTGGGCAACTATAGAACTCATGTTTCTCTCTATTTATATATCCTTCGCACTCAACGTATCAGGTGCCTGGAGGCATGATTTGTAAGTCAAAGTAGCCAGGTTGCATATCACAGCTTCCTCAGGGAGGTGGTGTGTACTAGATGTTCAGAGTTCAACAGAGACAATAATGACACTTAATAGCACTATCAAGCTAGTCAATGGTTTCACTTTAGTGTGAAAAATCATTTTATTACACACACAGCAAAATTGTGCACTTACAGAAGAAGATAAAGGGTATGAAAGACAGGAATTTAAGAGAGGTTTACATGCCAAACTGACCCAACCCATTGCCTTTGGCCAGGGTCTTTCATGTAAATAGACTTCCGACTACAGGTTTTGTATAATCAAGATTCTCTTATCAACTTCTTACTTGTCTGCCGTAGAAACATTTTTTTTCTTTTCATAAACTTTTATTGACAAAGTTGCATAGTCAAAGTACAATCTTGCAATGAAGCAAAGCACCATGCATATAAGCACAAGCATATATTACAAAGGGGACCAATGGCTCAGAACATCAGAAAGCAATATCATAGTAAATGTTACACAGGCACATTTGGACATAAAGCAGTCATTGTCATGAGATGCAGATGTCTTGGGAAGGTAGTTGGGCCCTGCTGGGAAGAGAAAGGGGCAGGGGGAGGGAGGCCGATTACTGTCCTACACCAGCGGTCGCCGCGGGCGGGGTGCCGGCGCTGGAGAGGAAGCCAGGCACTGGGGGAGCGAGCAAGTAGGTATGAGATAAAGGGCTCCCATATGTTGAGTGGGCGAGATCTGGCTGGCATAAGGTCCCAGAATTCAGACAATAGGGTCTGGCAGCGCGATGCATCCTCGAGCCAGTGAGCGTATTTTGGTGCAGGTTTGTGACCCCAACACATGGAAACTCTGCGCCACGCGAGGACAAGCAACATGGCAGTTAGACGGCTGAAAGCGTCTAGGCAGAATTTAACAAAGCCGAGGAGGCAGAGTGGTGGGTCAGCGAGGAGGTGATCTCTGATATAGCAGAACAAACCTTGCGCCAGTAATCGGAGACCTTGGGGCATAACCAGGCAAGGTGAGCGAAATCTGCCACGCGAGCCGAGCATCGTAGGCATCTGTCACTGGGAATACGTCCCAGCTTGTGCAACTGAACGGGGGTGCGGTAGAGCCTGTGCAAGTCTTTGAAATGGATGGATAAGGCGCAGGCGATAATTAGGTGACAATCGCCTGGTCTGCTTGCAACAGTGTAGCCAATCAGCTTGAGGGATATCTACGCCGAGGTCCTCGCCCCACGCAGCACGAGCGCGATCAGTGGAGATGGAGGTGGCTGCTAGCATGAGGGCATAGAGTTTGGTTACCAACTTCTGAGGGGAGGAGGACGAATACAGAAATTCAAGAGCGGTCATCGAGGTGGGAGGCAGAGGGAAGGCAGGGTGTAGCTCCTTACAGTTGGCCTGTAGCTGATAAAAAAGCAGAGTGTCCATGGGGCCGGAATCCTCAGCCAGGAAGTAAAACATATCCCCCGGATAGAGATCTGCTACCGTGTTCAGCCCCAAGCGGGTGGCATGCTTAGCCATGCCGGATGGTTGGAGAGGAGGAAAATCCGGGTGTCGTACTATCGGCATTGAGTTTGCTGAAAGCAAGGGGGCACCTGAGAAACGACAAAGATCCTCCCAGGCCTAGCGCAAGGTCTCTACCGTGTCTATTTCAGTACCAGGGAGTTTGGCCGGGGCAAACAGGGCAGTGGTGAGCAGCCATGGGGCAGCAAGATCCGCTTCGACTGCCACATGCGGCTGGAAGGGAGTGGGGTGAAGCCAAAAGTGCAGGAAGCTGGCCTGAGCACACATTGCATAGAGCTTGAAGTTGGGGGCGCCATTGCCGCCACATGACATTGGGAGAGTGAGAACGTCGTAAGCAATCCTGGGTTGCTTACCAGCCCAGATAAGAGAGATGATCAGCGAGCGAACCCTAGGAAAAGAATGGGGGGTGAGAGGAACCGCTATGTTCAGAAATAAATATAAGAATTTTGGAAGGACGACCATCTTTGCAATGCCTATTCAAACAGCTAAGGACAGGGGCAACCGGCTCCAAAGGGGGATCTTCGACTCAAGCCAGTCCACCATACAACCAAAATTAGCCCTCCAGATTTCGTCCACATCCCTGCTCAGCCAGACACCTAAATAGCGAGTGGGGCCTGATGCCCAGACGAAAGGATAGTCCGAGGTGAAAGGAGTGGTGGCGTCTGTGAGGGGGAAGAGGACCGACTTGTTCCAGTTGACCTGTATTCCTGAATAGCCACTAAATTGTATGATCTCGCGTACTAAAGGACTGAGATGTTCCTGGGGATGACGCACATATAAAGTGATGTTGTCCGCATACATAGAAACCAAGAGGGGGCGTGTCGCAAACCCGATTCCCCTCTGTGTGTGGTGTTGTCTGAGTCGGGCCGCCAGTGGTTCCATTGCAATAGCGAATAGTAAAGGTGAGAGCGGGCACCCCTGGCAGTGCCACGTCCGATAGGGATGGGATCAGATACCATGCCATTAATCCGTAGACGAGCGGTGGGGAGAGTGTACAATAGTGACACTTTACGAAGAAAAACCGAACTGAAGCCGAGACGTGGGAGGATAGAGAACAAGAAGGACCATTCCAGGGTGTCGAAGGGCTTGGTGGCGTCAAGCAAGACGACCACCTCAGGAAGTGCTGGGTTGATTTGGTGAAGGATGGAAAAGATGGTCCGAAGATTATGGGAAGTTGCCCGGCCCGTTATGAAGCCAGACTGATCTGGGCAAGCGATTAGCAGTTTGCCGATGATTTTGTTATCAATATTAATGAGGGACAAAGGGCGGTAGGAGTCTCGCAATTCAGGGGGTTTGTCTGGCTTAGGAAGAAGGGTCAGCATGGCCTCCTGGAGTGAAGATGGAAATTGGCCACTCTCAAAGGACTCATTATACATGGCGGACAGATGCGGCACCAGGAGTGAAGCGAAAGTCTTCTAAAAAGAGATGGGTAAGCAGGCATGCTGTTGATAGCGGCGAGTATTTCCTCTTTAGAGAAGGGCTCGTCCAGATATTCCCGGTGATGGTTTTCGAAGCATAAGTGCTCGAGGGTATCGAAATACTGGTCGAGGACCTCACGTGAGGGAGCAGAACCTGCTGTGTACAGTTGCGTATAAAAATCCATGAAACGCGCCTTGGTCTTCTCAGGAGAGGTGGTACGAACTTGACCACCGTCCTGGAGCGCTATGATGTAGGATGCGGTACAAAAGGGGGTGGTGATGGATGGAGCATCTGAACCAATCAAACACTCACACCCAGTCAACAGATCTGGGTTTGATCCATCACCGTTCTTTAGCCCACTCTGCCACCCCAGTTCAGACATGGCCATATGCAAATCAGTCTGACCCTGTGCCTCATGGGAACAGTCCAGCCCGAACTCCCAAGCCATGCCTTCCCTGGACCGGAAACAAGCTTCCTAGGACTGGTTTCTGGCATTTCAGCCGTCTTCAGCCAGGCTTGCTTGAATCCAGTGGCAAAGTGAGCAAGGGACTCACGTCTGAGCATACCCTGCCAACTTATGGCGAACAAAGCGGTACAAAAGAGGGTGCATCAGAACCAATCAAACACTCACACCCAGTCAACAGATCTGCCATGTCTGAACTGGGGTGGCAGAGTGGGCTAAAGAACGGTGATGGATTAAACCCAGATCTGTTGACTGGGTGTGAGTGTTTGCTATGACCTGTGTGTGGTATGTTTTACTTGTGTATATAAATTGTTTCATTAATGTATTCCTTGTGTTGTTACTTTAACTATGGTCAGAACCTTGATGTGTCCTTTGGTTCTGATTTTGTGGAACCTTGACTACGGTTGCCTAGCAAGAGATCAGTTGGGACTCTGCTGGCCAACCTGTTTGCTGTGTAGCCGTGGGTTCCTGAATTGGATCTTCATTTACAGAATAAAATACGTTACTCTGCCTTCCAGTCTCAGCTTCCTGTCATTTCAGCTTCATCCCCATACCACATGTTGGTACCAGGAGTGGGTTGAGCTGTTGTGTTTGAGACCGTCTTTTATCTGTTCCTGTTATCATGAACCCACCAGCTTTTCCTCCTCTATCGAAGTGCTGAACTGGAATGCAAGACTTCACATCCTATTCTCAGGTGGGCCCGTTAGTAATTTCTTTAAAAATGGCTATCTTCAAGGATGTCTCTGCCGAACTGCTATCTAACCAAACAGTCGCTCTTCCTCGTGACCATCTACTGTGTGCTCTACGCACTGGGACATGTCCTGCATTGTGTCTGCATGCACCGCTGCTCTTCTTAGCCACCACGCTCCAGTGCGCGCGCATCAACCCACCTCTACTGTACCCCAATCTACCCCACTCCTTTCCAATCTACCCCACTCCAATCCATCCGGTCTACCACACTCCAATCTGCTCCACATCAGCCCATCGCACTCTAATATACCCCAAATCACTCCATTTCACACTTCCCCAATTTACCCTCCGTTCACTCTACCCCAATCTACCCTGATCTACAGCATTCCTGTCTACCGCAATCCACCCAAATTAACTCCTTTCAGACCTGCAACAGCTGGGAGTTTTTTCACTTGCAGCTACAATTACTCATATAGCTGAGCTGTGGGCCCTACTTATCAATCTTCCCACTGTATGACAGCTCATTCGCACTGCATATTGATATATTTCTTTATTGTGCAGCTCACAATTTCGGGGATGAATTTCTCGCAGTTCCGCTGTTGGGGTGTAGTATGCTGCACATTAATGTTGAACGCTCGTGTGCTGGTTGCACGAGAATGCCTCTTGCAGCTCATGTGTTCTTTTAAATGTAGTTCCACAGTCGGGCCCTGAACGATGTGCGCCAGGATTCTGCCAACATTAATCAGTTGGTGGAGATCCTGGTACGCAGCGGGAGTGCCTGGTTGTGGGTGCGGTAACTGCGAAATAAATCTTCTTACCTCATCGGATCTTCTCGAATGACTATCTTTACAATTGGCGACAAGGACGAAGACGAACCTACGCATCCGGCACCCACCAGCATAATTTATACATTTTGAAATATTTTCATTTGTCCTGAGCCGCTTTCTTTTTTCTGCTCCTCGCTCCTGCTTCAACTTGAAGTCCCTCAGCTGATGTCCTTTTCCGGTGTGCCTCTTCCCGATTTATGGACCGCATCTTTAATCAGGCTAGCTGATGACGTTGATTTCTCGGACATCACCTCTTCAACGTTCTGTTGCTTAGCAACTAAGAAAGCCTCTTCGAAGCTGACGCTCCTTGCTCATTACGCTCCACGTAAGCGTATCCTAGCAACGGAAGCAAGCTTCACCGAGGCATTTAGACGCTCCTTGCTCATCACGCTCCACGCAAGCACCCTCACGCTGTCGGCCATTTTAATTTTCATAGTTACACCGGCAACTCAATGCTGAAAGTTCACAGCTTACTTCACTGCTTGGTGTTTGTTTCTTCGCATTGCTGATCTCCAGATCCCAGGTAGGATCCAACCTTCACATCCTCACAGTGACAGGCACACTCTTTTCTTGGGTACATTTCAGCCTGCGCTTTTCAATGGTGACAGGCACACCTTCCATATGCACTTTATATTTAAATTGAGTCCTTTTAATATTGTTTATTAACATTTTTGCTTAATCTATCTTAACGTTATTACAAAGCCTTGCCTGAAACTGTGAATAATAGTGCCTGACTCTCCTCATTTAATTACTGCATATTTAAGATCATCTTATTCATAAGAAGGCAGTTACTGAAAATGTTGTTACTGTATTAACCACAATTTCACTTGCAGGTAATGTATTCACTTTGCCTATCCAATTCCTTTAATGGCTACTTCTCAGTAATTTGCGCAACCTCCTCCTTTTTTTACAACAACCTGGAAAACCTGGAATTCCATTGCACCAATGGGTTAAAGCTTTTGAAAACCATATTGCTACCATAGACGCTGTAAAATTTTCTCCTGCTCGCAAAGTGGCTATTCTTTATGGTTGTATGGGACTTGCTGCGCAAAATGTGTTTGAGAATTTACCAAAGTTTCCCACGCCAGCTAGCGAAGCTGGCAATACGGAACATTGGGAACCTTATAAAGAAGCCTTAGCTCGCTTGGCAAGACATTATGACCAAGAATCTAACATTATGCTTGAGAAACATAATTTCCACAGGAGAAAACAACGCGAGGATGAAACAGTGGATGAATACATTGCTGCATTACGCGTTCTTGCATCCACTTGTGAGTTTGAGATAGATCCAGAAATATATATATACCTGATCAATTTGATTTGCTTGCTATTCCAGAAAAATACAAGAACACCTTCTCAGCTGTAGAAAGCCATCCTTACAAGACACTATTGATATCGCTAACAGCATTGAAAGGTCTATCATTACATCAAAAGCTCTTCAACAGGATCAGTCTATTAGCTCTTTTAAGTCAATTTTGAGTGATCCTGGAAATTCTGTTAATGCTGTTAATGTTTATAGATCTTCTAAGCAATGTGTTATAGGTGTGGTTCCCGATCACACCTTTGCAATCATCCCATGTGTCCCGCTTCCAGAAAAAGATGTGTTTCATGCCAAAAAATTTGACATTTTCAAAGTGTTTGAAAATCTGCCAAGAGACCTACCAGAATTAATAGAATAGAGGTTACAGAATCTATTGAGGATTGTACACAACAATTTCATGATATGATTGTTTCAATTGAATGTCATTCGGTTTTCAATCCTCATCATGTTAAAGGTTCCCTAGGTGTTGCATTATTTGGAAAAATTGAGATTCCAATTATGGCAGATTCTGGTTCTCCAGTAACTATTTTATCCGATGTAATGTTTTTTGAAAAGTGGCATAATTCCATTACCTTGACGAAAACAAACGTCAATCCAAAAGCGTTTGGAGAATTTGACATAGAAATGTTAGGATATTTTAACTCAAGGTTGGAATGTCTTGAAAGGTCAATACACACAAAAGTTTATGTTGCCGTTAGGGGATGCAAAATAGTTGGATGGCAGGATCTTGCCAGGATGGGTCTACACCTTGTTCCTGGTTCTGATAATCCCATTGCACTTGGTGATCCTCCCCAAGGTTATTCCCCAGCTGGGTGGTCAGAAAACGAATTGAACACATTAGATTGTATCGATGTCACAGATTATTCACATGATGTTAAAAAGATTCTAGATTTATTTCCCAATTTATTCTCTGACAAACTGGGTACCGTCAAAGGGTTCCAACATCAGATAAAATTCAAACCACATGCTCAACCCTTTGTACCTAAAGTTCGCCCATTACCCCTCAGTGCTAGGGATGAACTCAAGTCAACGCTCAAAAAAATGTGTGATGATGGTGTCATTGCACCATGTCACTCTTCAGAATGAGTTTCTCCCATCGTTATTGTCCGAAAAAAATCTGGCGATGTTAGACTATGTGCAGACTTGCGCACTTTGAATAAAAACATCCTTATTGATTGTCACCCACTCCCAAAAATTCATGAACTTCTTGCCAGCTTAGGGGGTGCCAAATATTTTTCCATAATAGATCTCCGCTCAGCCTATCACCAGATTCGCTTAACAGTTGATTCCCAAGATCTCACCACTTTTGTCACACCCTGTGGTGTCTACAGATATCTTAGGCTTCATTTTGGACTGGCCTCCGCGGCCAGCGTCTTCCAAAAGATGATGGATAATCTTTTTCAGGATGTGCCGGGGGTCCAAGCTTATCAAGATGATATTCTAGTCTTTGCCAAAGACTGGGAAACACATGTAAAAAACCTAACTTGTGTCCTAAGCAAATTGAATGATGCAGGTATGACTATCAGATCTGACAAATGTCAATTTGCCACACAACAGTTAGACTATTTAGGTCATACCTTGTCTTCTCAAGGAATCAAGCCAAAGTTTTCACTTGTCAAGGCCATCAGTCATGCTGTTCCTCCCAAGGACAAAGATGTACTTCGCTCATTCTTAGGTTAGGCAGAGTACTATGCCCGTTTTGTTAAAGGTTATGCTCAGACTGTGGAGCCTTTGCACGCCCTATTTCGCAAAGGTTCAAAGTTTCTTTGGTCTAATGAGGTCTCATCCTCATTTGATCCAACCAAAAAACTCATTGTGGAAGCCCCCGCACTTCATGCTTTTCAAGATGATTTCAAATGTTTCATCATGGTGGATGCCAGTCTCACAGGTTTGGGTACAGTTCTTGGTCAGTGGGTTGCAGGAAAGGAACACACCATAGCTTTTTCATCAAGAATGCTTAAACCTGCAGAGACCCATTACAGTACAATTGAACGCGAAGCACTTGCTTGTGACTGGGCAAATGAAAAGTTCAGGAATTACATTTGGGGGCGTGAGTTTGAACTGTTCACTAATCATAAACCTCTTACACATTTACTTGATGGTGATGGACTTGGGAGAACCACTGCCAGATTGGTCAGGTTACTTTCAAAATTGCAAGAATTTCATTTTTCTACCAAACACATTTCTGGCGTAAGAAATTTCAGGGCTGATTGCCTTTCACGCATGGCGTTTCATGATGCTTCTGGTATGGATGATGTTGAGTACACAGAGTGGGTTGTGGCGGCACTTGATGTCATCAAAGAGTGTCCTAATATTACTGAACAAGTATGGTTAGAAGCTTATAGTAAGGATGATATTCTTAAACTGGTCATGCAATATATTGTAAAGGGTTGGCCAGAAAATAGGAAACTTTCCACTGAGTTAAAAGCCTTTTCCATGGTTGCTTCCAAACTTTCCTTGGTCAATGGCATGGTTATGAGGCATGAATCTTTTGCTCCCCCATCAAGTTTAAGGGAGGATATCATTAAATGTGCATATCATGGTCATTTAGGCATCTCAAAAACCTTGCAACTCATTAAGTTGTATTAGTGGTGGCCATCCTTAGACGCCCAGGTCAAGTTTCATATTGATTCATGTTCAGAGGACCTCTTATCAGACAAGAAGTGGAAAGTTATGAATACACCCTTACATCCTGTTCCATTTCCAAGTAAACCATGGGAAAAAGTTGCAATAGATTTTTTAGGTCCTTATGATCTTTTAGCTCATGATTTAAAATTTTTAATCATGTTGATTGATTATCATTCCAAATGTTTTGTGACTCACCCAGTTCCACTAATGCCATCAGATTTTTGAGGAAGGTGTTTGCCATTGAAGGTTCACCCTCCATTGTTATTAGCGGCAATTGTACACATTTCATTTCTCAGAAATTCTCAGCATTTTTGTCAGAAAAGGATGTCACTCATTTCAAGGTTGCTTTATACTCGCCATCATCTAATGGATTGGTAGAAAGGGCTAACAGATTGGTCAAGGATGCCATTCAAGCAGCTCTTTCCTCAGGATTTTCTTGATGACAAATTATGGTCATATAACATTTCTCCACATTGCACCACGGGTCTTCCTCCTTTTTCACTGTTGAGAGGTAGAAAGGTTCACACTACGTTGTGCCCCAATTGGTTACAAAGTAAACAAATCAAGAGTACACATAATGATACAAATCTTGCAGCTCGGGTTTTAGAAAAACAAGCTCATATGAAAGATGTGCATGATCAAAAGAAAAGTTTTTAATAATTCTGATTTGAAGATGAATGATTGGGTTCTTATCAAGAATCCAAAAAGGGTGACAAAAGGCTTGTCTAGATTTTCTTCTCCAGTGCAGGTCATAAACAAGCAAAAGTTCAGCATTCCTTGGTTATAAGGGATGGTGGAACAAAAGATCACTTGTCCGCCTTTCTGATTCACAGGTTTCCTCTTTTCTCAAATTATCCAATCAGCAGTTGAAACAATCTGACTGGACAACCTGGTTACATGATTCTTCATCTGTTGCTTCTTCGTTTGTTTCTCAGAAGGAAACTGGTGAGTCTACTGGTGGACAATTGCATAATGAGCTTCCTCATGGTGGACAATTGCATAATGAGGTTCCTCATGATATCACTGGATATACATCTGCTTCACCTGTTGTTTTAGGTACTCGCTCAAGAAGATTGCCTGTTAGACTTAATGACTTCGTTTTGTCTTAAAAATGTTAAATTGTTTTTCTGTTTTTTTTTAGTTCTCTTTTCACTTTTGTTTGTTAGAAAGAGAGAAGTTGTAGTATGCTGCACATTAATGTTGGACGCTCTTGTGCTGGTTGCGCTAGAATGCCTCTCGCAGCTCATGTGTTCTTTTAAATGTAGTTCCACAGTCGGGCCCTGAACAATGCGTGCCAGGATTCTGCCAACGTTAATCAGTTGGTGGAGATCCTGCTACGCAGCGGGAGCGCCTGGCTTTGGGTGCTGTAACTGCGAAATAAATCTTCTTACCTCATCGGATCTTCTCGAATCATCATCTTTACATGGGGTTTTCGTATTTAGCAAGCCTTGCTCTGTTTCTAAGTTTCGTTTATGTGATAGCCTTCACACAGGGAGGGAGCCTTTTTTTGTCCTTGGTTGCGTGACCTTAGCTGTTCTTGCTGGTCGAGTTGAGGTCGTGTTATTTGTTGTTTAGTAGGGCTCTTTCTTTTCCCCACTGTCTCCTTTCACTGTTTTTTGGCAACATTTGCTCAACTCGGCCCCTTTGCATCATCACATGACACTTGTTGTCGGTTATATCTTGGGTTTGTGTGTTTGTCTTTCACACTCTTCAGCTTCCCTTGTGTTACCCCCAACAGTGTAAAATAAGAGCAGTAGGGCATGAGGAGAGGACATGCATCAGGGTTGCGTACAAACCCGCCATAGTGTCCCTAAAACCTTTCCAGGTCAGAATATACTGCAACAGGGGATTAGGCGCTATATGGCAAGGGGCATCCGAAGCATGTTGAAGGCTGTGTGTGAGCTGTTGACACGGCCAGTGTTGCGAATGAGGGATCCCGTGATCGCGTTTGAGATCTGGAAAGGGGACCAATACACCGTCCTCAACTAGGTCATTCACTTGACGAATCCCCTTGTTCCTCCACTGCGACCAGTCATCCTTCTCAATTCCAATCTTAATATTCATGTTATGTCATAGTGCCACTTTAAGATGGGGTATGCATGGCAAGCAAGGCAGATGATGGGCACAATGCCATGCATAATGTGTGGCATGCATAAGAAACGCGTTACTTACCTGTAACAGCAGTTATCCAGTATTGGTGTCTTTCATAGATTCACATGCCTGAATCATTCCCCGTCGTCGAGACGGGAGCCTCCGGTACATAAAAAAGTAATGTCCTATAGACATACATAGAGAAAAATAGGCCTAAGGGCCTCCCCTTAGCAGCCTATCCTAGTCCTTATGTAAAAAGGACCAAACTCTTAGAGTCAGCCAATCAGCTATCACCTCCCTCTAGAACCTTCCTGGCAGGAGCCTCAGTCCCTCAGATTTTCGTACGCACCAGCTAGGTAGGCGTAATATAGTTAAGAGAGATGTGAGTCCTTCCAGGGGAGGCGGGAGGGTTGCATGTGAATCTATGAAAGACACCAATACTGGATAACTGCTGTTACAGGTAAGTAACGCGTTTCTTATCCAGTATTAGGGGTGTCTTTCATAGATTCACATGCCTGAATCAGAGTAGTTAGCAATACATTATGCACATTTCTGAAGTAACATGCCATAAAGATATTTGAGATAATACAACTATTATCATATCAGTTTGAAACATTGGCATACGTCAAAACAGTAACTCAGTAAAGAATGTGCATACCAGGATGGCGGGATGTTGGAAGGCTCACCTCACTGGAATAGATGGCGAAGCACCGCCTGGCCCACTGCCGCATCCTTCGTAAGTTCGGCATCAAGGCAGTAGTGTCTGGAGAAGGTGTGCGGTGCCTTCCACGTCGCCGCTCTGCAGAAGTCCAAAATCGGCACTCCAGCGAACAGCGCTGCTGATGTGGACATCGCTCTGGTGGAGTGCGCTTCCACCCTGTCTGTCAAAGGCCGTCCGGCCCCGTCATGGCAGAATGCTATTGCCGAAGAGATCCACCTTGAAATGCTCTGTTTGTTAGAGGCATACCCAACCTTGGCCTACTGTAGGCCACAAATAGTTGTGATGACTTCCTGAAGCTCTTTGTTTTGTCCATGTAAAACTTAAGACACCTTTTGAGATCCAGAGAGTGGAGTGTCCTTTCTGCTGCCGTGGTAGGGTTTGCAAAGAAGGACCGTAGAACCACCGGCTCGTTGAGGTGAAAGTCTGAAGGGACTTTCGGTATGAACTTAGGATTCGTCCTCAGCACCACCCTGTCCTGTTTGAACTGCATGAAGGGTTCCTGAATGGAGAGAGCTTGCAGCTCGCTGACCCTCCTGGCAGATGTTAGAGCGAGCAACAGAGCCGTTTTCCATGAGATGTACTTGATGGAAGCTCGATGAATGGGCTCAAAAGGGTGCTTCATGAGTTGGTTGAGGACCAAGTTGAGGTGCCACGTCGGTGGGACCCGTCGAGGTCTTGGGAAGGACCTATATCGCCCCTTGAGGAACTGTTTGATAAGCCTACTGGACCAGAGAGACGGGCCCTTGTAAGTCCTGGTAAAACGTGAAATTGCCGCCAGATGCACCTTTATGGATGCATGCGCCAATCCCGACTGTGCCAAGTGTAGTAGATATGGCAATATCTGTTCAGGTGTGATATGGAGTGGTCTCAGGCCTTTCTCTAAACACCAGACGCAGAAGCGCTTCCATTTGAGAGAGTAGGTTTTGTTGGTACTGTCCGCCCTCGCTTTAGCTAGCACGTCCCTGCATTCCTGCGGGATGTTTAAATGGCAGAGCTCTCTGTGCTCAGGAGCCAGGCCGATAACCTGAGCGATTGCAGGTTCGGGAATCGCACCTGCCCGTTGGACATCGACAGCAGGTTCGGGTGTTGTTTGAGACGAATCGGTGTCCTGATGGAGAGGCGATGAAGGTCCGAGAACCAGTGCTGCCTCGGCCAGAACGGGGCAATTAGGATCAGGGTACAAGGCTCCGCCTTCATCTTCCTGAGGACCCTGGAAATCATCGGGAACGGCGGAAAAGCGTACGCAAATACGCTGAACTAGCCTATGGAAAAGGCATTTCCAAGCAACCCTGGTTGGGGATGCCAGCTTGCGTAGCTTGGGCATTTGGCGTTCTCCCTGGTGGCAAACAGGTCGATTCCTGGGACTCCCCATTCTGAGAATACGTGTGTTAGCGAATTCTCGTCGAGCTCCCATTCGTGGGAGAGTGATTTCTGCCTGCTTAGGGCATCTGCAATGGTGTTGTCCTTGCCCGGGACATAGTCCGCTCTGAGAGTAATCCCATGGAGAACCAGCCAATTCCAGATCTTTTGCGATTCGCGTGATAGAGTAAGCGAACGCGTTCCTCCCTGTTTGTTCAGGTAGTGCATCGTCGTGGTGTTGTCCGTTCTGACGAGCACCTGGGAGTTCTGGATGCGCGGTAAGAAGGCTTGCAGCGCTAGATACACAGCCCTCAACTCCAGAAGATTGATATGGAGGTGTTGCTCCTGATCTGACCATTTGCCACTCACTCTGAGGTCCTGAAGGACAGCTCCCCAGCCCGCCAGAGATGCATCGGTGGTGATCACAAGTGGCGCTGCTGGAAGCAGGAACGGCAGTCCCGTAGACAGATTCCTGTAATCTTTCCACCATTCGAGGCTTTTGGATATTCGCGGTGTTATCCTCACAATGTCTTCGAACGAACTCGTACTCTGAGTCCACTGGTTCGTGAGGGCTTCTTGCAATGGACGCATCCGAAGCCTGCAGTGAGGGATGAGGAGAATACAGGAAGACATCATTCCCAGGAGTGATTTGAAGGTGCGAACCCTTAGGGACTTCCTTGATGCCACCGCCGTGGCCAGAGATATTATCTTGTTTTTTCGTTCTTCCGAAGGGAATGCCCTCGCGCATTCCGTATTCAAGGTTGCCCCTAGGAAGGTGATGCTTCTTGTTGGGGACATATAGGATTTCTGGAGATTGAGAGTCAATCCTAGATGTTGGAAAAGATTGGTACAGGCGTTGGAGGATTTGGTTGCGCCTGCAGCTGTGGGTGCCTTTACCAGCCAGTCGTCTAGGTAGGGGAAGACTTGGTGACCCATTTGACGCAGGAAAGCTGCCACAGGAGAAAGGCACTTGGTGAAAATCCGCGGAGCGGATTTGAGGCCAAATGGCAGGACCTTGAATTGGTAGTGCTGTCCTGCCACCTCGAAACGTAGAAACTTCCTGTGCCTCTTGAGAATCGGGATGTGATAGTAGGCATCTTGAAGATCCAAAGATGTCATGAAATCTCCTTTTTCTAGAATGCCTAGAATTTCTTGGAGCGTCACCATCCTGAACGACTGACTCTTCAGGAAAAAGTTGAGTGCCCTGAGATCTAGAATGGGCCTCCACTTCTTTTCTTTCTTGCGTATCAGAAAGAAGCGGGAATAGAATCCTTTCTCCCTCTGAGCCGATGGAACTCGCTCGATCGCTCCTTTCTTCAACATCTCCGATATTTCCCGGAGTAGCAGTCGCAGATGTCTGTGTGGGAACCTGCGGGGAGGGGTTGCAGGTGGGATGGTGGTAAATTCTAGGGAATGGCCGAATCTTAGGAGTTGGAGTACCCAGCGATCCGTGGTGATGAGGCGCCAATTTTCCAGGAAATGGGTCAATTTTCCTCCAATTTTTAATGAGGGAGATGGTATGTGGACTGGCTGGAATAACTGGTCACTGGCGTCCGCCGGTGCCCTTCTTCTGGTTCTTACCCCTGAAGTTAGACCGTCCATACGAAGACTGTCGACCTTGTTGCTGCTTCTGCTGGTACTGGGTCTTATTCTGGAAGGAATATGAAGACCTATTTTGGTAGGATCCTCTGTAGGAGGACTGGCCTCTAGATTTGTTGCCCCGAAAGGACTGATTCCTCGCCTGCAAGGTTCCAAGCGCTCGAGCAGTGTCAGTGTCCTTCTTGATAGCTTGGAGCGCCTCATCAATCTTTTCTCCGAAAAGATGTTGTCCGTCGAAGGGCATGTCCAGTACCTTCGTCTGCACTTCCTGCCTGAACGATGTTGCCTTCAGCCATCCCTGTCGGCGCAGGACTGCAGCCCCAGCCAGTTGACGAAAGCCTGTCATGGCCACGTCTATGGCACAGTCAATGATTTCGGCCGCCGAGGTTTGACCCTCCGAAAGTAGTGCCTTGACTTCCCCCTGAACTGCGCTTGGTAGTTCTGCTAAATATGGGGCTATATCCTCCCAAAGTTGGCGGTTATAACGCCCTAACAGGGCTATGGAGTTGGCCACCTTAATGGTCATTGCCGAAGTGGTTGAAAACCTCTTGCCAATTGTGTCCAATTTCCTGCCTTCCTTGTCCGGTGGGGCTGACAAAGGGGAGGAAAGATTACGAGAATTTTTCTGGGCCGCCTGGGTCACAACCGAATCCGGTTTCGGGTGCCCATTAAGGCAAGCCGGTGCCATGGATGGAGCTTTGTACTTCTTGTCCAGGCGTGGAACAACCGCAGGTACGGAAGCCGGCGTCAGCATTAATTTCTTTCCCTGGTCCCAGAGAAAGTCAATGATAGGGATTGACTTCGTCGACTTCTTCGTCTGCTCCTTAAAGTCATGCAAGAAGCACTCAGTCTCCGTTGATTCCATGACCATATGAAACCGCGTCGCTGCTCGTTCAACTATCTTATGAAAACCGCCAATATCCACTGGCGGTGAATCAGCTTGGCGCGGTTGTGGGGAAGGTGGGGAGGATGCCACATACTCCTCCTCCTCATCCTGGTCCATCCGGTCTTCCTGGACCTCTCCCTCTTCCATCTCCTCAGCCTCCTCATCCGATGACTCTATCACCTGAGGTGGCGGTTTCTCGTGGCAGACCTGAGTCGCTGGTCGTGATTGCTTTGCGGCTGTCGTTGATGGAATTGTAGTAGGCACTGGGCCCCCTGTGTCCAGTGCTGGCGACTCCGGGAAACGTTGCTTGTAGTCCCGGATAAGGAATTTGAGGTCATTAACTATCGACAGGGGAAGACATACCATCGGGGTGACCTCCGTGCGAACCTGTTCCTGGACGGGGCGTTCCTGCCCGCTCATCTCCTCCTGTTCCTCGTCCGTGCTTTGACATTTGACGTACAGCTCAGACGGGGAAGTAGCCTGATCAAAGAGCTCTTCTTCCGACTCCTCACTCTGAAGAATCTCCATAGGCAAATTGGTTTGCACCTTACTTGGAGATGTCGTTTCAGGTGTAATCTGCGGTCTGGACAGTTTGCCAGATGGCGATGCCTCTACAGGAACCCCTGCTGTCTTCCTTGCTGACATTCCTACCAGTTCGGATTTCCCCATGGACGACGACGACTTTCCCGTCGACGATACCGTAGTCGACGGCATGGTCTTTGCTGACGGCGGCTCCGTCGACGATACTCTCCTCGTCGACGATGCGCTCGTCGACGATTCATTCGTCGTCGACGCCTTCGTCGTCGATGCCTTCGACGTCGACATCTTCGTAGACGATGCCTTCGTAGTCGATGCCTTCGTCGTCGACACCCTCGTCGTCGACGTCTTCGTCGTCGACTCTTCCGTCGACGGTGGACTCCTCATCGACGATGTCTTCGTCGACGGGACAATCTTCGTCGTCGACGATGACTTAGCCGCCGACGACGGTTTTAACAGTATAATAGACGAAATAGGAGTACCTGCTGACGACGATGAAGGGGTGGTTGTCGTCGACGAGAGGACTGACGACGCTGTTGTTGTGGACACGGTCGTCGTCGCTGTGGAGACATGACCTGGCGCCCTTTTTTTGCGCTGAAGAAGGCGTCGCAATTTGGCTGGCCGACAGGGTAGGCTTCTTAAAAGTCAGAGAGTCCTTGCCAGACACTGAAGACTTTGCAGATCTTGCCTCTGAAGACTTCTTGTGTGTCTTCATAGGAGGAGCGTCTGAGGGGCCAGGAGACGTCACTCTCGGCCTCTTCAGGGAGACTTCAGAGGCTCCGGAAAAGCTTGCCTCTGAGGACACCACACTCTCCCTGTCCTTGAGCCTGTCCAGCCAGATAAGGAGACGACCCTCTCTGTCTCTCAAGGTCTTGTGAGGGAAAGACCTACATATTTTACAGTCCTTAGGGACGTGGTCCGGATACAGGCAATACAAGCAGAGGTCATGCTTGTCGTCCACATGAAGCCTCTTCTTCCCATATGAAGAGCAAGCCCTGAAAAGGGCTTTCTTCTGGGATTTAGACATGCCAGGAGTTGTAGAAGAAATAAACACTCACTGCAGTAACAAGAGGCTTGAAGTGGTCTGCGTTCAATCCTTGAAGTAGAAAGTCCCCAAAAAGTGAACAATCTGGTTTGAAAGAAATCCTGAGGAGAACTCAGGCTGGAGACTCCCTAGCACAACGTGCGGTAGAAAATCTGAGGGACTGAGGCTCCTGCCAGGAAGGTTCTAGAGGGAGGTGATAGCTGATTGGCTGACTCTAAGAGTTTGGTCCTTTTTACATAAGGACTAGGATAGGCTGCTAAGGGGAGGCCCTTAGGCCTATTTTTCTCTATGTATGTCTATAGGACATTACTTTTTTATGTACCGGAGGCTCCCGTCTCGACGACGGGGAATGATTCAGGCATGTGAATCTATGAAAGACACCCCTAATACTGGATAATCGGGTTGCCCAAGGGGCTAGAAAAAACATGGCCTGTGGAAAGTGCTGTAAGTTACCCTATTGAATGATGCAGATAACGCTCGATAAAAACCCACATAGTTGTCTCATTAGCCAGCTTTAGCATCTGCACCACATGTGACAACTGCGAAGCCAACCAGTAAGACTCACTGTGGCGAAGTTGCAGTCCCCCTGCTGTACTTTTAGCTTGTAGTTTAGCAGCCTTGTGACGAGGCCTGCTCCAATCCCCCCCACACAAAAGTACCTATCATCCGGTTGATCTCCTAAGCATGCTGCTGGGTATTTTCAGGAGAAGCATCCCAAATATGTCATTAAATCTCAGCATCACATTTATTTTATTAATTTAAAGCCGGCCCCATAGAGATAGATGCAACGTCAGCCACTAGATTACGGTGTTCAGACAAAGGGCCCATTACGATGAGACACGGAAAGCCTCCAACCTCCTCGCGGGTTTCAGTTTTGACCACTGCATTATGATGCAGGCGGTAGAAAGTGAAACCGGCCATTCCGGCTGGATTCTGATGGGCTCAAGGAGCCCGTTGGCCAGTCGGAGGCCTGCCCATAATCCCTATGGGCAGCGTTTCTGCCATAGGGATTACAATGTCGGTATCATGGATTTGGCAATGACTCGACGACCTTCCACTTTTGAAGGTCACCGACCACTACTGGGCACCTTTAAAGTTCCCTCTGGGTGCATGTCATAATACATCTAGTACTGGTAACATTACAGATTTATTAATACAAGGTGTCTGATACCAAACACCATAGGTTTCAGTAAAGCCATTATGTAGCTGGGGAACTCATAATGACCAATTCCCAGTACATATACTTAAGATGGCCTTCCTGCTCACTTGTACCATCTAGTATTTGAACTAAACAGAACAGGAGCATAGCTGCTTATGTAGATATGTCCCCCACATATAATATAATGCACTATGCCTTGGGACTACAAGGCCTGCTGTAGGGGTGAATTACATATATTATATGCATTGCCTTTGCCATGTCACACAGTGAGTGTGCCATGTTGTGTTTTCACACATAATTTGCACCACTTCACACAGCCTGCAATGGCAGTCTGAATGGATTTGGGTGTGGATCCCTTAGGGTGGCACCATACAAGCTGCAGCCCTTAGGGACCCCTTAGGGACCCCTTCAGTATCCATCCCCTAGGTACTAGGGTTACCATTTACTAGTGACTTACTGGGGTGCTAAAGTCTTTGCCAATTGGGGTACAATTGAACAGTTACTTTGTATTGGGGAAAGGGCACTGGCACTGGAGCCTGGTTAGCACGTCTCAGTGCACTGGGAGAGTCGCAAAACAGCACCTAGTTGTTCTATTAGGGGCAAAAGATGAGGGGCCAACTGCAACAAAATTCCAGTTTCATACAGGGTGTCAAACACCCCTACTGAAGCTTCATCAATGCCCATCCCAACTGGGCATGGTAGTTCTCCCTCAGATCTCAGGATTACAGTCACGTACAACACAACGGCCTGGAGTCCCTGCCCTGAGATCACCTATTTTAAATGTATTTTCATTGCAGGAGCTCTCATCTTCGTCTCTGATACAAGTCTTAATGCTAGAGTGCTCAAGTGGGTGTGTGTGGGCAGAGCTCTGTATTTCTAGTCCTCGCCTTTTACAAATCATTGTATCAAGCCACTGACAGCCTCACCTACTAAGCAAGTAGAGGGGGGGGGGGGGGCAGCAGGCTAATAATATGATCGGCAAAGCCCAAACCAAGCCATGGGTCAGGCTTGGCTCCAAGAGTCTGTGCACCCCCTAGCTATGAAAGCGTTTGGCATATATTTCGTACAATAAATATAATATAGAAATGTGATCAATCGCTCAAAAGTTTATTTCTTTAACATGTGAAACTGTTTGACCTTAATACATCAGATATCTCTTTAATGACAGACATTTACTAAAACTGACAGTTTTTAGAAACATTCATGGCTTGCTCTCCAATGGCAATGCCATTAGATGAACTAAGAGGCAAGTCAGTAGTCATGGACATCCTACATGTGGCCTAGATTCTTATTTTAGATGAAGCAACATTACAGTCTGCTAAATCAACAAGCATTTGCAATGCAATAGGTCTCGCATTATAAAAGTGTGAGCAGCTGGCATTGCTAATAATAATGCAACACTAGCTATTGGCTTTGTAAATGATAAATAAATGCCATTATGTGTTTGTTTTATAAAATAGATTAAAAAAGGCATTGTCATGAACAATGCCAATAGCTTAAACTTTTGCAAATGCGAGACCTATTGCATTGCAAATGCTTGTTCTGTGTGCAGCCCTAATTTCCTTTCCTCTGCGTGGGTAAAGACAAGCCAGCCATCTGTTCTGGGAACGTGGTCCTACGTAAACATGTCACCTTGCAGTCAACGTGGCGCTGGCTGGTTCCTGAAGAGCTCTTCTTAGTAAAGCACTCGCTGCTTCTTTAAATGACCAACTTCTTTTCTGCTAATTTTTATAGGTTTAGGGACGTTTCGTAAGAAATACTGTTCTTGTATATTTTTCTCTTTCGAGTTATTGAACCTATTATTATTCAGAGATCTAGGCAAACGTGTACAGACTAATGGAGAATTATGTACTTGGAAGCATCAGTGCTTTAAATGGAAAAAAAAAAAAATGCAGGCACTAACTAAATGTAACAGAAGGGGCGAAGCTAAGGGCGTGGCTTGGAGACAAGCAGTTAATTTGATATGTTCTTGGTGTGAAACTGTGCACAATTACGCAGCAACAGTTCTGCTATTTATAGAGCATTCTTTTTGTCTATGTATTTGTTGTTAAATGCATATAATTGCACAAACATTGCAATGCACACACATTTTTATATTCACTGAATACCAGCGTATGCCCAGGACATTTGACAAACCATGGAAATATTTCTTGATTAAAATATTTTCCCTGATCTTTAAGGTGGAAATGTCCCTGGTTAGCTCAAAAAGGCACACAAACCCACACTCTCAGATATTCACCAAGTGGTATGCAAGCAAAATAAGCATACACAGATAAAAGCACAGATACTCACCCAATTATATGCGTTTCCACACAAGCCGGTACAGAAAAACGAAAGGAACAGAGGGCAGAAAGGCACGAAAAACGAGTGGCACAGAGGGCACAAAAAAACGAGTGGCACAGAGGGCAGAAAGGCACAAAAAAAAAGAGGGAAACGAGTGGAACAGAGGACAGAAAGGCACAAAAAAAGAGTGGAAAACGAGTGGCACAGAAGGGCACAAAAGACGAGAGGAGCAGAGGGCAGAAAGGCACACAAAAAACGAGTGGAACAGAGGGCAGAAGGGCACAAAAACGAGAGGAGCAGAGGGCAGAAAGGAACAAAAAAAGGGGGAAAACGAGTGTAACAGAGGACAGAAAGGCACAAAAAGAGGGAAAACGAGTGGAACAGAGGGCAGAAAGGCACAAAAAACGAGGAAAAACGAGTGGCACAGAACAAGAGCGCACTGAAGCTGACGAGGAGGGAGTGGGAGTGGGGGCGGGCGCAGTGGTGCGGGCCGCAGTTGTAAAAGGCAGGGAGAGGGTGAGATTGAGGAAGGGAAAGATAGGGATCAAAGGAAAAAACAAGGGGGTGGCAAATGGTGTGCACTTTGATGTCCTCAGTGGCCCCGCGGCTCACTGAGGACATCAAAGCAAGTGATCAGGCAGTGCTTTTCAGGCTGCCAAATGGTGCGCGCGCCCAGGGCACATGCACTGTATTTGGAGGCCTGAAAAGCACTGTTTGCACTTCCAAAACTCGCTTACTATAAGTCTCGCCAGAGCAGCGCTAAAGCGCTGTCTCAGACGAGACCTAAAAATAAGAGGTGCTTGTACAGAGCACATCCTGAATTAAAGTATTTAAAAGTGTTCTGATGTGAAAAACAAGAAAAGGGAGGCTCTGTGAAATTAAATATTTGCCTAGGATCATAAACCTTTGACAAGCAGGAAAGCTAGTATTGATTCCTGCTCACCTGGCTTCACATTTCGAAATACAGCCACCAGATATACATCTGTTTTGTCTTTCATTTTTGGCTCAACCTATGAAAAAAACCAACCATAGATTGCAGACCCAACCCAGGGCTCGCAGATCCAACTACCAATCCAAGATTGCATTTACTCGGGGGATGTTACACCCCAAACACCCCCCAAAGATACCCCCCAGGTGACATCCTTCTGCAATACATGAAAAACATAGTTACATGGGGCTACTCTTGGGAGGGTTTGTGACACTTCTGTAATCCTTTTGCAAATTCAGCAGGTCACATACCAGGCAGTCAGCACTTGTTTTGACGATCCAGGTTATATTTACCAGGCATGGCTCTAGGAGGCCGACTGCCACCTGTCTCGATCCTGCACTTCCAAATGTCTTTCATTGGTCCCAGAGCAGCATGTTGTCATGATTTCAGAGGCTGTGAAGAAATTAAGAAACAGTGGTACAGCCAGTGCTCAATTTGAGTCAGTGGTTGCAGGTAGAGTCCACTGGAACTTATTTTTAGGCAGAGTAGCACTTGTTTCCTCATCAGAAGTTTACCCAGAGAAAAGCACAGAGAAAAAAACACAATTAGGGGAAACAAAAATCAAGTGCAAGACGGAAAAACAGTGGTATATGGTAAAAGCATGGATGAAAAGGAACCTTCAATATGAGCTAAAGGGGTTGTGGGTGTCTGGTTGTGGATGAAAGAGGAGTAGGTTAGAATCAAGACTATGCAGTCTTGGTACTAAGTGTAGCAGGTTAGCGGTCCTGCTATCTGGGGTCACACTGAATGCTGTTGCATCACATTCTCTGGCCAGGCGTGGCAGAGGCAAATTAATAAAAGGGAGAGGACCCCTTGGGGTCACACTCTGACACAAGCAACCAGTATGCTTGCCTCGTATGTCCAGGTCCAAGACCTTACAGGCTGGTGCAACTCTTGCGACGAGGGTGCGGCCGAGCCCTCGCATCATGCACCACTACTCACCGGCAACATCTCCGGTATTGGCGCGGTGGCAGATGCGTTCCTGGTGCCGCCACGCATCCACAACTCAAGCCTCCATTGAGCCTGCCCTCCTTTTATCCTGAGGTTGAGCATGGCATCCGCACTGCCTCCTCTGCCTACACAAACTCCCACAGTGCCAGGCCGCTCCTAGCCCTGCCCGCCTCGCTCAGCTGCATGAGTGATCCCCAGCAGGCCCGGGGAAAGAGTGAAGGCGAACCAAGCAGCAATCAAGAATCCAGTCTACATCGGTTTACAACCTGCTAAATTGAAGCTCAGCACAGCACAGCCACATCAACAAGCAGTGGCTAATTCAAGTAAGGAGTGGGCAGTGGAATTTTTTTTTATCTTATCCTTTATAATAAGTTCCAAGGGCTTGTGCTAGTTGTTTCCAGCTAAAGAATACAGGGAGTCAGGATGCATTCAGCCCACCTGCTAGTATTGTTAACCGTCGGGGCAGTGACACAGCCCGTCAAGGAATCTCAACACCCAAACCACCAACCCAGAGTCAAGAAACACTCACTACATGGGGGACAAAGATCAGCTTTGCCAGCTGAACCCTACACAACATGCCCTCACAGGGGTGCTATCCCCATTTAGTGAACTGGCTGATCCTGCTACAGCATCCCCCAGATGGAAAATGTGGCTCGGCTGACTGGAAAACTATTTCATTGCCTCAAGGGAAACAGACAGCACCATCAAAAGATCACTCCTCCTCCACCATGCAGCAGAATAAATATGCACATTATTCAAACAACTACCTAACAGGACTTAACACAGACTATGATGCAGCTCTAAGGGCACTTAACGCCCATTTTGATCCCCAGCTAAACCCGACTTTGAAATATTTAATCTGCCCCAGGACCTTCAACGAGAATCCAGGGACACGTTTTATTATAGGTTGTGCGAACTTGCGAGCACGTGCACAGAAGACGACGAGCTAAAGGAAATTCACGCTCAACTCATACAGGGATGCCAGAGCAAAACCTGCGAGGCCTGATTCTACGCCAACCAAACATTAGCCGAGATGACATCCTGATCCTAGCACGCTCACACAATCTGTCCTCAGCACGGGCCCACAAAACGGATCTAGCCATCACACAGTCTCCCGAAAAGCCCACCTTTTTCAAGATGGAACGCGTTGATGCGGTCCGAACCAAAGGCAGAAGGGACAAATTCAAAGGATCGTAGACCCAACTCACGAAGCCAAATTGTGGGTACTGCGGCCCTGACGAACACCCAACTAACGAGTGTCCGGCACCTGGCCGCACCTGCTCGACTGTGGAATCCAGAACCATTTTCCAACTGTGTGCAGGAAGAAACTCAAGAGCAAAGGCTCCAGAGACAATCAGCCATCAAACAGGCTGGTGCTCTATCTCTTGTACCTATCGCATCAAGACGATGCCAGACCATCAGCAATACCGGGCCGCCATGCGGAAGATTCCTTCCCTAAGAAGAGACGTTCCTTATCTCGTTTACAAGGGAATTGAAGCACCACAGGAGGCCACAGCCCACATGTGTTGCCTGAATAACAGGATCCGAGGTGAAGGCAGTAATTGACACAGGGGCCTCCGTCAACGTGATGCTAGTGCTACAATACAACCGTATGAGACCCAAGCCTCTCCTAGCACCATCCCACACCAAAATATTCAGGTATGGGAGCCAAACGCCGCAACTCCTCCGCGGACGAATGTCAGTACCAGTGCAATCCGAAGGTCAAGACGTGACTGCCACCTTCCATGTCATTGACCAAGAAGCAGACATGCTCATCAGCAGCCACACAGCAAAGGGCCTCGGACTCGTGTTCTTCACCAAGAGGGTGAAGTCACACCAATTTGAAGAACTGCTGGACCGTTTCCAAGAGCTGTTCCAAAGACTGGGTTGCCTCAGACACCCTCCAGTGAAATTACACATCGACCCACTGATTACGCCGGTGGCGCTCACACACCACCGTGTCCCCTTCCACCTACGTCCCCTAGTGGAAAAGGAACTCAAAAGACTAGAGGAACAAGGCGTATTGAAAAGGTCTCTGGACCCACCCCCTGGGTCACACCAATGGTCATAGCAGAGAAACCCAGGCAACCGGGAAAGATCCGCTTATGCATTGACATGAGGCTACCGAACCGGGCCATAAAGAGGGAGCGACACATCACTCCCACCATGGACGAAATTGTGGCAGATGTGAATGGTTCCTGTTGGTTCTACAAGCTGGACCTCAACCGTGGGTACCACCAGCTGCTCCTCGCAGAAGAAAGCCGGTACATCACCACCTTTAGCATGCACCTAGGCTTATGCCACAACAAGCACCTTAACTTTGGCATCTCATCACCCGCTGTTTCAGAACGCAATACACAAGACACTGTCTGGATTACCAGGTGTCCAAAACGTCAGCGATGACACTCTGATCCATTTGTAGATGGCTGCAAACACCATAAGCACCTAAAGGCCACACTGAGATGCCTCCATGAGCATGGGGTGATGCTGTGTAACGACAAATGGTCCTTCTGCCAGCCATACATAGAGTTCTTTGGGTATGCCTTCAATCAATCCATAGCCATCAAGTGTGCGCCTACCATCCCCACCGTCCAAGAAGTAAGGACTTCCTAGGAATGGCCACCTACAGCGGGAGGTTCATCCCGGACCTAGCTACAATTGCTGAACCCCTGAGATCCCTCACGAAGGTGGATGCGAAGTGGATGTGGGGGTTCCAAGAAGAAGCAGCATTCCAAAAGATCAAAGAGACCCTCCTTGACAACACTAAATTGGTCTACTTCGACCCAAGGAAGCAGACTGAACTCCTGGGTGATCCTGGGTGCTATCCTCGCCCAGGAACAAGAACTAGATCGCTGGGCCGCACTGGCGTTCGCCAGCAAAGGATTGACACCAACAGAGACACGGTATGCCCAAATTGAGTGGAGGCCCTTGCAATCAAGTGGGCCTGTGGACACTTCTATCTATACCTAAGCGGCCAGCCTTTCAAGGGTATCACTGACCATCAGTGGTTGGTCCCACTCTTCTGAGGGTCGGCTCCTCACCCGCCTCCGTAGATTGAAAGGTGGGCCATTCAGTTACAATACTACCAGGTGGAAGTGATCTACAGTCCCCGATCAAAGAACCCTGCCGACATCCTGTCACCCCCTCCTGAAAACCCCACATGGTATGTATTACATTACAAGGGGACCCTAATTCTTGAAGCTGGGGTAATAAATGGTTTCGGGAAACAGTTGTTCATTTAAGGGGAGTCGATCTCAATTGCGATATTTAATTAAAGAAAGGGATTGGTGGGTCCTATAAATTCTTAAGACACCGCTATATACAGTGTATCACAAGCAAGTATGGAACAGGACACATATAAACATTGTCAAACTATTTTATTCATTGAACAATATTATTTTCTTATTTCAATTTGTTAAGAGGTTTATAGATCAAGTGCTCACAAATAAGTGTAAAGGGTCACTGTGGTGAGTGAGAAAACTTTAAAAACATGCATCGAATTTAAAAACAAGAAGGAACTCATTCAGGGCACTGTTTTATATAATAAAAAAGGAGTTAGGTGGTACTTTAGACGACGGTGTTTCGATCACATGTTATAGAGATCTTCATCAGGACTGGTATGTGAGCACCTAATATCAATAAAGTAAAGAAAAAGATCCTGCCACATTAATGGCCTCCCTTTCTAATTCCAGTACCAAAAGCCCCCTCTTGGGTGTGCCACCGTGAGCCTTCAATTTGTGAATTCCAGCGGATTGCTTTAATACCACATCTGATTCACCTGTGTACTCCGGGAATCCAGCCTCGAATACTCAGTAATTATATGTTAGTCACGGCTTACGTCGTTCCCTCATTGACTTCCTCACAATTTTTTACAAGGAGCTTTTTCTCTATCCTTTAACCTCTTTACCTTCTCATTTGATTCTTCTGATTAAGTCATTCACTAGGGGGTTTAAAACTGTTAATTATAATTACGATTTCATTTTCCTTTCTAAAACTAAAATCATTAGAAATATGCAGGCTACTGGGTTAACAATCTGACTTCGACACTTTTCTTCTTTACTTTATAGATATTAAGTGCTCGCACACTTGTCCTGATAAAGATCTCTATCGTATGAGATCGAAACGCCTTCGACCATAGTACAACCTAACTCCTTTTTTATTATATAAAAAAAGTAATCTGAAGGAGTTCCTTGTCGACGAACCCGGACACCATACGTAACTGGGGTAAAGAACTGCCCCAATCAAGCAGCTCCTACGGACCAACTGCCCCAAGATGGTGAGACCAAAAAGAAATATACGGCACCAGGAGATGGAGACACCCCGCCCGAAAGCAGATAAGTATAAAGAAACAATAGTCCTGGACCAATTATTCAAGTAAGTATTAGATTAACAGGATTATTATTTCAACCTATTGGAGCTTACATTTTTCAGCTCACAACCAACTGTAAATCGTTAAAGTAATCAAAACAAACAGATGTGCAGAAAACCACTAAGTATTATTTCAATATATTTATTTAGTCATTTAAAGGAAAAATGTTCTAGGGAACGTGTAAGAAAAAGTGCTCAATCATATATATAAGGATTTAAGAGAGGTCAAAGTGTGTAGAAAAGTAAAGGGCATATATGTACAAGACTGTACAAAACTGATATCAAATAAAGAGTTAGATGCAACCTGGCCACATGCAAAATATTCATTTGTATTATAGTTTCCTAAAGTTGTGAGGAGAGTTTCCTTAAGGCTGTAAAACAGGGGTAATGGGGAAGCAGGAAATGGACCAGGTGCGGTAGGGGGTAGCGTTGACGTTTCGATCCGTCTCAATGGCAACCGAGGGACTTTAATACCTCAGCCATGCGGATCTTCCTCAGGACAAGGGGACAGGTGAAGTGACCCTCATCAATCTTGCAATGCTCAATTGGAGTCCAAAAACTGGTTACACCAATGCCCGTAAATTGGCAATGACCAACTAAGCACAAATCCCGTTATTCAGTAGGTTTAACCCAAGATGGTGGTGCCCAAAACATCCAAGAAGCGTAATATTCAGGCCTGCATGTGTGGCAAGAGTTTGCTGAATTAATCAAGCAATCCGAGGCACAGCGTAATGTATACGACTGGAGACGATCTGATCGAGGTCCTTACTCGAACGTGGCAAGCGTTGTAGTAAGGACGTAGCAATACTGGGAGAATGGGATGGGGAAACACTAACAATGGCAAACGTGTATATCCCACCGGGACACCAATCGAAGACCCTGGCTATGCTAGGCAACCCGATAACGGAACTACCCCACACTTTAACTATACTGGGAGGGGGTTTTAAAATGACAGAAGACGCTGGACTTAATCACACCACAGATAGACAGACAGACCAGCCCTGGAATAAAAGGCTATACTTGTTCACACAAGTACTAGGCTTGAGAGACATCTGGAGGGCACTGTATGGCACACAGCAGGGGTACTCCTATTATTCAGAGGCACATGGCGCCCACTACCGTAGTGATTACTATTTCATGCCGCAACCAGCACTACATAGATTCATAAAGGTGGGATTCCTGGCACAGGGAATCCCTGAACTGTCCTCACTAATTATCCACCTAGAAACCTGGAGACTAAGGGGGAAGGTGACTGGAGAATGGCGACATGGGCCTAATCCAACCTGAAGAAGGTAGATTGCCTGCGGGAGGACACCACGCATTACCTCAAAGAAATACACTATGTTATGTTAATTCAATTGTTAATTTAATTAATAACGCTCGAGAATTACCCCACAAGGGTTTTCTCTGTGCAAAACAAATCACAGGTAAAGCGGAAACAGCTAAATTAGAACAGCACTGTCTTAAGCAATTTTCTAAATTTAAAATGATCCATGCACATTCGAATGTGGAGAGGTAGAGCATTCAAGTAAAGAGGAACTTGGTAAGAAAAAGACCTGCCCTCTTAGCGGGACCTTCTGGCCCACGGGATACTGCGCAATGCTTTGTCACTGGATCTTAGCAGTCTAACTGGATGATAGTAGGTAAGTTGCGATGATAGGCATCTAGGAACTTTCCCTGTCAAAGAGTTGTGTGTTAAACAGCAAATTTTGAAAATGATTCTTTTTTGGACCGGTACCCAATGTAGTGAACATAGGAGGGAAGAGGATGCTGTCCCAGGTGGAAGATTGCAAATGAGATGGGCAGCAGTGTTCTGCACCAGAGTTGTCCTCCCTGAAAGTGGGAGGAAGGAAAAAGCTCTCCTCAGCAGGCGCATAGTGTAGAAACAGGTGGCAATAGTAGCCAAAACCTGTTCTTTTATTGTGAGGGGTTGGTTCAAACAGACAGCCAGGTTCTTGATGATTTGTTTGAGAATTGGGGGCATGCCATGTTCTGGAGGCCACCAGTCAGAGACCCAGAGCTGTTGAGCCTTGCCAAACAGCTTAATCTCTGTTTTACCTGCATTCAACTGGAGGCAATTCTCTGTCATCCAGGCAGCAATGGCTTTCATTCCGGCTGAGAAGTGATTTTTCTCCCTGACCAGATCTTCATCAACGGAAATTATTAGCTGTGGATCGTCAGCATAAGATAGTACTTCGAAGCAGAAAGCTTTAACAATCTTGTCAAAAAAAGTGTGGGGCTCAGACACGAGCCCTGAGGCACGCCCTTGTCCAGCTTCATGTTACAGGATTTATAAGAGTCCAGAGTGATTATGAAAGGGAGAAAGGGAGGTGTCCATGCTCTGGTAAGCCTACATGGCCACAGTGTGTGGCCAGATAATATCAGGGGGGTAGGAGATAAATGTAATGCAATGAAATGGTGGAAGAACTCCTTACACCAGAGAAAACCTATCTCCTGCAATCCTTGACAGCACAAAATGCCTGCATTGCACTGATGCAGGAGACGCACCGAACACTGCTCACTGAGTCAGCTAAGAGGTCCTATGTCGCATGGCAGAAACAAAACTACGAAGTGGGTGACATGGCAGGCAAGTTCTTAGCATGGTTCACCACCAGGGAAAGACACAGGAACTCCATACCCACGATAATAGCCACAGATGGCAAGAACATAAGTTGCAGAGAGGCCATAGCCAATGTTTTGACTACATTCTTCAATTACTTCTTTGCTTCAAAATCACATCAGCCCAATAGAGCCCTGAATACGTTTGTCGATGACTGCCCTTGTAGACACCTGATGGGGTTTAGGGCCGGAGACTAGAGAATGACCTAACACAGAACAAACTGCAGCTGACCTTCACCTAATTGCAATCTAGGAAAACTCCAGGCCCTAATGTGCTCCTGTGGACTTCTTCAAATAAATGGCAAGCGAGATAGTACCCCCACTACATAATATGTTTATTGAGGCACACCAGAGAGGAGTACTCCATGCAGATTTAGACACAGCAATGAAAGTGGTCATACCCAAGGTAGGAAAACCCTGAGAACGCTGGGTCTTGTACAGGCCCATTTTACTCCTCAACTCAGACACTAAAGTTCTTGCTAAGGCATAAGCAAACTGACTAGGAAAAGTAATACTGGACCTGGTCCACCCTGACCAGAGTGGCTTAATGCCCCACAGGTCCACGAAGCTTAATCTAAGAATCCTATACAACAACATGGCAGCGGCAAGATGCTTGAGTGAACCAATTGTTGTGGCATCCCTAGACATGCATAGAGCATTCGACTCACTAGAATGGCCCTTACTTTTTGAGATCCTTCAAAAAAGCGGTTTCGGCCCAAATTCCTGAAATGGGTAAGGCTGCTTTATACTCACCCCAGGGCAGGCATAAAAGTTAATGGGGTCCTATCCCGGACTTCCGGATATGATGCAGAACCACTCAGGGATGCCCCCTGTCGGTGATTCAATTTGTGCTATATTTTACAGCTGTCCAGCCAGACAGGTGTTTTTAATATATAGTTGCTTAAATATACACAAAATTCAGTAACTTCTACTCGGTCTTCGCCTGGAACAAACCTCCCCCAAGTCACTCTGACCTAGAGCTAGGCAAAATGTATACAGGCATACCATTGTTACTGTCCTGATAATGATCCTATATCTTTTGTAAGGATCGAAACGCCGTCGACTTGTTGTACGCCATATACAACTCTTTATTTAATACTTATTATGTGTAATGGTGTCTCCACTATAATTTGTTTGTCCTACCAAAATGTGTCTCATACAAACAATTTACTCTGCCTGAGCCTTTTTGTATTATGTTGTATGTCCTTCCCACTAAGTTGGATACAGGCTTGTGTAACACTTTATTTGTTTCTTGCTGAATTTTGTGTATATTTAAGCAACTATATATTAAAAACACCTGTCCGGCTGGACAGCTGTAAAATATAGTACTGATTGGGTCTATATTTATTGTTTGCTCTCATTAATCCTTGTCTAGGGACCACTGTCTTTAGAAATAACTGAGACTGACTGCAGCCACTGTGGGTCAGAAGGAGACTATTGAGGTTAGGTGGGGGAGGGTTCATAGTGCATGTGTCATATGTTAAAGGGTTTGGTTTGAGGAAGTGGGGCGGGACATCTTTAACCTGGATTGAGAATTTTCAGGTAGCACCAATGTTACAGCTGTAAAATACATTAAAATGCGCTATAAAAAAAGAATGAGACGAAAAGGCAGGGGTGTCTGATAGTGGATTAAAAGGCACCATGTGGAATCAAGATTATTCAACCTGGGTATTTAGCCCCCGATGTTCCACAGTGGGGTCTACAGAGTACTGACAAAAACTTAAGAGCCCCAGCACTTATTCTTTTACAAATTAAACACTGGCTACACTCGCTGTTAAAATGACTGCTAGACGTCCGAGTCCATCTCAGAGCACCACATATGTACAACATAAAATATGCTTTCTTGTGTTGCATATGTACTTTTTCATGCAGTATTGTGCATTTTGGAATGCCCAATAAAATTTGTATTAAAAAAACCTAGTAATTTGGATGTCAGCTGGAGAGAGGGTCTAGGTTTGTTTCAGATAGTCAGGCTTGAACTTATCATTTGTTGTTGGCAAACAGGAGGAATTCTGTCTTGTTCGAGCTGAGTTTTAGTTGTTAGAGAGATCATGGACGGATTGGGGATATGGCGCATATTTGCAGGACATGTGCACAGTCACATAGGTGCTCTGGAAAGAGGCTCTTTCCTGTGTTGAACATATCACAGTGTTTTCCTTCCTGTGGACTCCTAGGTGTTTCTGCTGGGCGCCTTTGTGCAAAACACATCATACAATTCATTCTTCTTTGAGCTCTTTGACATCTCAGCTTTCACTGGCAACTCCAATCAAACTGGCCGAAATGTCGACGGACAAAATGAGCTCCTCTATTATTTTGATGGTTGGCTAGGATCTATGTGAGATTTCCTGGTAAATTTGTCTGGCGTTGTACAGTTTTACTTCTATATTACAAAGTGTACTGGGTCATCACAGCATGTAACACTTGAGCAGTTTTCCTGCCAAGAAGTGACATTGTCCTATTGTTGACCATCTCTCTACCCTCCTGGGATGTGCAGGGGCTGTGGTTGCAAGATAGTTGATAATGTGGTTTAGTTGTTGTGCAAATATTCATGTTGACTTAATGTTAACCATTTACTTTTTCTCATTGATTTTGACAGTCAGCATTGTGATTAAGCGTTGCTATCTAGAGTTTAAATTGTACAAAGCTGTTTCTGATTGAGGTTTAATAAAAAGTTGTTTACAAAACAGTAGGTACATAATTGGGGTGTTAGCTTGTTGTGATGTGCAACAGGACCCACTGTGAGTCTTTCACTTTAGTTACATGTTTTTAGCTTGATATCTTTTTCTTATGCTGACTTTTACATTTGTTATACTTACGCGATAATGTGCTAGGATGCTCCTGTAATATTTCTTAGTAAGCCTTATTATCATGTTATTTGTACACTCTGTCCAAGGCTAGGCACATGGAACGTGATGCCCTTGTATTTGATTGTTCGGTTGGAGACATCTTCAACACTCCAGACAGACCATCACATCAGTTCTGCACCTATTCACACAGTGCCATTGGAACAGTGCTTTTATTATATAAGCAGCCAGTGCATTACATTTGGCAGATGAGCACTTCTGCTCGGATTGTCCTGGAACGGGGTGCACTGTGACTGAGATTCAGCCCTGCTGACTCAGACATTTATGCTGCCAAGGATGATAAATAATCTGCTCTACATCAGATCAGCTTCTAGGCAAAACATACCCAGGGAAGGGGGTTAGGCTACCCCAATGGATCTGGCAGAGGGTACTCCCACTATGCTCTTGATAGCGGAGGTAGCATTATATAGGAGTATAAGTATAATAATGTAGTAATGCTATAATGTTTAAACTGTTTATTTTTTCACCAGTCTTGTAATGCTGGTTTCAATGCTTTGTTTCTTCTGCCTAATAATTGCAGCACACTCTTTCAATACACAAATATGACTGTTTCAACAAATTTTTGAAAAGCCATATTTGTATCTTTCTTGTGTTTACCTTGAGTATACATAAGTGACAAAAAAGAATAGATCTGTTTCCACAATTTCCTTGGGGAATAAAGAGTGGTCATGTTTGAGGTTGCTGATACCATTTGGTACCCTGGTATGTTTAGGGGTTCAGATGGGGCACTGTGAGCTAGCTAGGAATTAGGCCAACATTTCCTGATGATATGTGCAAACAGAGTTTCCATATCTTGACATTTATCTTTTTTTTAAAAATATATTTTATTGGCATTTTGATAACGACATTATGTTTGTATCAGTACACATCATCAATAACAGTAAGCATTTACATCCCCATGATTCTTATATGTTCTATTGTCACCAGAACATATCCAACAACTTTTTGAATTAACCATCACTCCCCACACCCCCTCCAACCCCACCACCAGGTCAGTTTCCTTTCAGAGTACAGGCTCTCATAAACATTTCCGCAATATATCAGTTTAGATGCTTAATCATGGTCTAGTTCGCCTTCCGTCTTTATTCACTGCTGTTGGAGGTCAGTACAATCGGGCCGTCTGAGATGCAGGTGTGTGATCTCCCTGCATAGCTATCAACATAGAGATCCATGCCAGGATATCCTCCTCGGCCTTATTATCCTTCCGGACTATTTTCATTCTCATCAGCTCTGCCGTCACCCAATCACACACATCCTGTTTCCAGTCTGTATATTTGGTGGTCGGGGATTCATCCATGCAATAACAACTCGTCTTCTGGCTAAAACCAGCCCAAGATTAACTAGTCTCCTAGTGAGTTTCTTATTCTTTGGAGCAGGCAATATCCCCAACAGTGCCTGTTTGCAATCACTGGTGATACTCCAGCCCGTAACCTCCTGCAGACCTGTGAACACGTTCTCCCAGAAGGGGAGCAGCAATACACATGACCATATCATATGGGGAAAGTCTGCCCCATGCTGTTTACATCTAGGACATTCGTCCGAGAAGGATGGGTAGATAATGCTGAGCATGTGTGGGGTGAGATATACTTGATGTACTCAATTATATTGAAGAAGTTTAAATCGTGTATTGGTGCTAGCCCTCTGTTCCCCTTCATGGACATTCCTTCATTCACACTCTGTGAGAGGTTCATTCTGCAGCATATCCCACTTCTGCTGGATTTTGAGAGTCTCTCCCGCCAGATCATCTCTGTGTCGTCTATAGAGATCAGTCTCCCCCCGCCATGTATAGCGTGACTTTCAGAATGTTGATAGCGGAGGGCTCCTCTGGGAAGCCCGGCCAAAGTTTCCGCGCGACACTAGAAACTTTCCCGTATTGAAGGAATTGGCCTGACCCGAGGTAAAAAGTTTCCTGTGCTTCTTCACTGAGCAGGAACCTTCCATCTACATAGAGGTTCCCTAGCATCTGACAACTGCTGTCTCTCCAGCGGCGAACCAACATGGAGTCTGCAATATTTGCAAATGGACGTAATTCCCAGAGGGGCATATCCGGAGCATACGGGGCATGCTGCACCACTCTTCTCACCGCATTCTCTCACACAGTTGCCACATGGCGCACACTTCGTGTGGCTACTTATTGGGGACTCCACTCCACAGCATCAGCAGCACTGTCAGCGTGTGGTCGTCGTGAGTACCCACCAACAGACTCTTCTCCCAGTTTCCCACACTGTCTAACTAGTGGACTGCATCTTGGAGTTGCAAAGCCATGTGATAAAACTCCAGGCGGGGCAATTCCAATCCTCCCTTTTCCCATGTCCTCTGCAGCGTTGTCAGCCACACCCTTCTATGTTTTTTCCCCATAAAAGTTCTATCAGCAGACTTTCCAATCTGTGGAAGTATGATCACAGAATGATGTAAAATGAATGCTGCAGTGCATTTAAGCAGTGGGGCAAAACAATCATTTTGGCAACCGCTATGCGCCCCATGAGAGACAATGGTAACTCTGTCCAGAATCGAATTGACCCTCGCAGTCCCTCCACCACCCGGCCGACGTTAAATTTAAGATAGTCTGTTTCTGTGTTGCCAACCGAATACATAAACAGCGTGTTTCCTCCCTTGCCCATGGCAATTGAATCTGTGGTCACTCCCCTTCCGGAATCACAGCTAATCTACTGACAGGAACCACCTTGGATTTCCCGGGGCTAATACGAAGTCCCGAGACCTCTCCAAAGTCATATAGCTCCATCATAAGTACAGGGTTGGAGTTCTCCGGACTTGTCAGATAGACCAGTACATCGTCAGTGTACAGTGATACCATATGATTGGTCTCCCCAACCTGACGCCCCCAGGGTCCATAACAGCTCTCAATCGAGCGGCCAAAGGCTCCATGGCCATTGCAAATATTAAGGGTGAGAGCGGGCAACCCTGATGGGTGCCTCGTTCCAGAGAAAATTGTCTCGACACCACTCTGCCCACCCGAACTCTGGCAGAGGGATCCGAGTACAACAACCAAATCCACTTTAAATATTGTTCCCCCAACCCAAATCGACGAAGTACTTGACACATATAGGACCACTCTACTGAATCAAGCGCTTGTTTGATATCTAACAGTGCTACAGAGCAATCAGTTTCCTGCGTCGCCGGGGCATGCCACATATGTGCCAGCCGGCGTAGATTATGAGACATACTCCTCTTTGGTATGGCACCCGCTTGATCCGAATGGATAAGCTGTGGTATCTTGGGAAGGAGGCGGTCCGCCAATATTCTGCTGAGCAGGTTTACATCAATATTGGGCAAGGAGATTGGCCTATAAAAGCTGGGCAGGTTGGGGTCCTTGTCTTTGTTCAGCATCATGGCCACTAGTGCTGTCCTCATAGAGGGCAGTAGGAATCCCTTTTCTAATGCCTCGTTATAAACTTCCAGAAGTCTATCCATCAGCAGAGGGGCAAATTGCCTATAAAACTCGGCCGGTAGTCAGTCAGACCCCGGATTCTTAGCCGTCTTTCATCCGACTGATAGCCCTGCTCAGTTCCTCCTTGGTGGTTGGTGCACTTAAGGCCTCCGTTTCTTCAGGTTCAAGTCGGGGGATTTTAACTAAGTCCAGGTTTATACGGATTGCTTCGAGGTTAGGGCAAGACTGCACTGTGTATATCTCACTTAAATGGCCTGCCATCACATCAGCAATCGCTCGCTGTGTGTACACTTGTGCCCCATTCTCGGATCTATTTTGCGTAATTGGAGCCACAGATTCCTCTTGCCTTACGAGTCGGCTCGGCAGCTTCCCTATTCTATCTCCGTCTCTATACAAATGTTGCCTATAGGTTGTGTGGATGTGTTTTTCCAACCGGCCAAGTTCGGTCAGATGGGCCTCTTTGGCTGTGCACCACTCCTTCTATTTCTGGGGAGCCGAGGCAACGTCAGACACAGTTCTCCTGGAAGTACCTGCCTAACTCTTCAGACACTGTAGCCATGAATGGAGGATCTGTCAGGGCTTCAGTATTTAGTCGCCACAATGGTATTTCAGATCTCGGTCACCTCCTTCCCAACTCCATCAAGACTGAAGAGTGATCTGATAAATATCTGGGCAAGTACGTAATCCCCCCACAGTCCATCCAAAATCCGCAGAGAGGAACCAAAATTCTAGCCGGCTGGAAGTTCTGGTGGCGGGCGTGTAACATGAGAACTGCCTGAGAGCGGGGTGACCCTCTTGCCAGACATCTCGGAGGCACAGCCCTCCTAATAGTCTTTTAGCGCACTGGTCATTTTAGGCTTAGTGTGAACTCTCGGGGGTTTGCGGTCCAGGGTTCTGTCCATGACACAATTTATGTCCCCTGCCAGCAACAATGGTGCCCCCAGGTATGGTGTGGCCGCCTCTAGGAGGTCAGGGAAAAAGGAAGCGTTATCCTCATTAGGGGCGTATACATTAATAATTCACATTCAGTGCCATCTAGTCTACCGTGTAGGATTACAAACCTCCCTTTCGTGTCCACCACATGATGCAAATGTTGGAAAGGTACACCTGGTGCCACCCATATTAAAACCCCCCTTGCAAACTCCGAATATGAAGTAGCATACATTTGTCTTTTCCATAAACATGCTATAATGTCTCCCCTCCCCAGATGTGGGTTTCCTGAAGGCATGCTATAGTTACTTTATACCTCTTCAAGTGTGCCAATATGCGCCTACTTTTTTCAAAGCCAGCAATGCCACAGACGTTCCACGTTATCAGCTTATTCATGGAGGTGCATATTCTTTTCGACCATGTACTCAGTGCTGGAATTTCTATCAACTGACATTTGTGAAGGAAGGGTTCCTTAAAACATCCCCTAACATTCCCAATTCCCCCCCCCACCCCTTGGGCAATATCACATCTCCCTCTCCACAACAACATAACAAGGTGAAGCCATGTAGATGTCGCCCAATGTCCCATAAGAGATCCCCCTAAATTGGCATCTTGTGAAGGAGAACCCCCTACCCAAACTAACACCACCCACTCCCCCTGCTCAACTGTAGTGGCTGGATAGCGGATGAGGTGCGAGGGCAAACCTCCAGCTCCTCAGCCAGGTACCCGCCACTGGAGGGCAAGCCCCCATCAGCATTGCTTAGATCGTACAAGAAACTGCTGTGACCATATGTCTACTATGTTCCTCTATCACCACCCAATTAGATCAGTCTTACCAAGTGTCTCATATTTGGAGGCAACACAGCTTCAAGCAAAGTGTCTCTCAAGTCCTCAGCTTGCACCACCGCTAACTGTCCGTATCCTCGCCAGGGTTGCTAATCAGGGGGCGGTCCGGCAAAGTTGCCCCCGAGTCCTGCACAACATCCGAAGCCTGCAGTGTTCCGTCTGGGCAGACCCTGATGCGTCCAGGGCTCCAGTTCCTGTAGCTGTCTCGCGAGGGAGTACACCGTCGTTGCCTGCCCAATCCCGTTTTCCGAGGTGTCACTGTGGAGGCCATAAGGCAAACACCCGGGGACCCCCTAGAATCCAGCCAATCACTCGCCTCCACCGCCAAAAAGAAAAACACAGTCTTTCCATTGCTCTTGACAGTCACTTTTGCCGGGAAAAGGAGGCTGTACTTGAGGTTGAGATCCCGCAACTGCCGTTTTACTACCAGAAAGGATCGGCATTGCTCCTGCACTCGCTGTGTGTAATCTGGGTAAATGGATATCTGATGCTTCTCGTACATTAGCGGGCCTCGGTTATGGGTGAGCTGCAGGATGGAGTCCCTGTTGCAGAAATTGAGGAAGCGGGCTATGAGCGCCCTTGGAGGTGTCCCTGGCTTTGATGGCGGGACCAGTGCCCTATGTGCCTGTTCCACCGTAAAAAACTTGGAGAGCTTCTTGGGGGCCAGCGCCGCGACCAACCAGTCCGCCAGAAAAAGATCTGCAGCCGGCCCTTCTGCTTTTTCCGGTATCGTGAAAGACCAGCCTAAGATCATTCTGCTTAAGTTTTGCTGTTTAGGGATGTCACTAAACTATTGTTTCTTTGTCCTTTTTGTTCCTTCCAGGTGTGTATGTTCGGATTGAAGACGCAGGGTTTGGAAGCATGTGTTAGGTTGGATCTAAATATATTATACTCTATAGAGAATCAAGAAATATTAAAGTTGTATTTGATCTTTTGGCAGTTTTTAATTCTTTCGCTGATTGGTGAAACGGTTGGCTCATAAGAATCTTGCCCAATATATACTATTGTATTTACCCACAGACACAGACTGGTTAAAACCATTTTTTTACATCAGCCCCCTTGTTTTACAAGTCAGTATTGATAGCAGGTCATATGCCAAACACCTTTTAACTTTGGAAGAAGTGAGAACATTAAAGGGTAGACCCTCAGCTTTCCAAAATTGCAATCATACATTAGAGAGGCGTACCCCTATATGATGCATGAATGTTTGATATATCCCAAGCGAGTGGGCAGATAGCACTCAGGTAAATTAGTGCCCGCACCACATTTGCTGGATCAGGTAAGAAGACCATCTGCTGATGAGCTTAGATGTAGAAAACCTTTATATAAGATGACACAAAATGGCCATGTGACAAAATTTCACGGGACCAGGTCGGGAACGTTTATCTTTACGGCGATGGCCGCAAGTCAGCAACATTCAGGGACGCAGGGAAGCATAATGGGTGTGAGTGGACGCGCTCCCTTGATAAAGTAAGATTTCTCTATTCCCTTCTGGTTTTTTCTTCTATGCGGCTCACAAATCTTTACATGCTGTGACAATTAGACGCATGATAACAAGCTTCCAACAACTTTCTTTTTCAGTGTTTGACCACAGGGACAGTCTCTCCCTACAGTACCCTACGGTGTTTGTTGACTGAACAAGCCATGTAGGTAGACAATTTCAAGCACTTTGGTTCATGTGGGTCAATGTATCTCCCCCGTTTTAAGGAACATTTAAAATTACGTTTAGCACTGCGTGTACCCTGTCTGTGTGAATATATGTACCCATACTGTATTAAATTAGCTCAGGCATATAATGTTTGGGGGATGTTTCACGTGTGGAGCATGTTTTTACATGCACTTTTAAGGGATGTTGTAGACGGAATGAGGAGTACTGGATTAATAATACCGCTCTCTCTTTCAGAAAAAGACCATCCAAGAAAAAAGTCCTAAGTGTATGGTTGGTAATTTGCGTGCATGCTTAAATAATTATTTTGTACTAAATGTTGATTTTAACTGATAAATGCAGGGTTATATTAAGTCCTGAAAAAAGCCGATTGACCCTAGTTGGGCAGAGAAACAGCTGAAACATGTCGAACTTGTAGATGTCCTGGAACACTGCATCCAAATGACATCTGATTGTTGTTTTTAATCTTGCCCTAGACACTATAGAATAAAACCCATCAATAGAGGATCTAAAGGTATTTTTAACTCATTTACACTCCCTGCACTTCCATTCATAAGAGCTCTGCTTACAAATGAGCACATGAGTGAGGGCCCTATGATGAAGCAAGCTACAGTGGGTACCTGTGGGTGAGGACTCTATTATATATATATTATATGGATTTAGCAGCAGATTGATCCATACATATGTGGAAATAAGATACAGATCCCAGCAAATGTGGTGCGAGCACTAATTTACCTGGGTGCTATTCGACAACTCGCTTCGGATACATCAAACATTCGAACATCATACAGGGTTACCCCTCTCTTGTGTATCATATGCCAAAAACCCCAGTTTTTAAACATTCAATGCAATGTATAGTGACAGGCACCTGTAAAAAGGCTGCTATCACAATGCACATGGGATAGTGGTGAAAACTTGACACAAGACTTTTCATACGATACACCAACAAAATTCATGGCTGCAAGATGTCCCATTGTTATGTGTAAAACCTTCAGCTAATCCTAGTTTTTTACCAATCTGCACTTTAAACCAGGGGTTTTTGAGTCCACGATTGCAATGTTTACAGCTAAATTTCAAGTCCCAGAATACGTTTTGTCTGTTAAAAGGTCAAGACAGACTTAAAGTAAGGCATTTGGCATGGGAACACTTGGCATTTAAGATTGCACCCAATACAGCAGCATCACCTGAATGTAGTCAAGCAAAGAGTGCTGAAAAGCAGTGGTGAGCATGCTTAAAGCATCAAGTTTCAGGTACCTTAGAATGAATGGCCACAAATTAATCTGGTGTAATTTAAGTTCTATCAAGATACTATGGCAAAGATGACCTCCTCTACAGTGTCATAATAATCAGTAAGGAGTAGGTGAATGACCCACAACTGTATCTATGAATTTGTTTATTAAAACATTTGAATATATATTCCTTGTTAGACGTGTCATCCTTGGAAAAGTCTTACCCCAAACATTTTTGCCTTCACCCATCCTGTTTTAGGAATTTCATTTTTTTGTTGGCATTAGGACTCTGTGCACTTTACTACTGCTAAACAGTGCTAAGGTGCTGGTACTCTCTCCCTAAAACTGGTACAGCTGGCTTACTCCTGAGTGGCATATTTAATGTACTTAGTGTCTGGTATATGGTACTACATGAACCCATGGATTGTAAATTAAATGTTACGAGTGAGCTTGCAGCACTTATTGTGCCACCCACTTAGGTAGCACTTTAAAACATGTCTCACACCTGACATTGCAGCCTGTTGTGCATTTTTAAAATTTCCAATTCCACCTGGCAAAATAAACCTTTTGGCAGACCTAAAAATTCCTTTTTAATACAAATAAGTCACCCATAAGCAGGCCCTAAAAAGCCCATAATGCAGATTGCAGTGTATTTAAAACATAGGACATGCACTTTTAAGCTTTACATGTCCTTGTAGTGAAAAACTACGAAATTCGTTTTTCACTACTGTAAGTCCTTCCTCTCCCTTTGGATAATATTTAATAAGTGCTAACTTTTGATTGAGAGCAGGTAGGAATGTCACGTTTGGACCCAAATGAAGTATACATTAATAACCACTTTAATACTAAAGTTGAATTTTAAGTCACTGAAAATGCCACTTTATGAAAGATTTGCTGCCCTAACCATATGATGCCTGCTGCCAGGGTCTTGTGTCACAGGACTGTGAATAGCTTAGCAGTTGGCATTGAGGATAGGCCATCCTGCCTGGATGGTTGTGGCAGAGCTGTTCTCTACCCCAATTACATTTCAAAGGGCTGCCTTCAGTACACACACAAAGGAACCTGATACTACTATTGTCACCCCAAACTTCTTGGAGCCTCGGCAGGGGAAGGGAAGAACTTTACAGAAATATATGGTGGGGTAGCCTAGAAGATTCACCCACTTCAAAGGCTGGCACCAGGTATACATATTGGACCCTCATACAAACTCTTTATTACACTCCTGGACCTGTGGAAGACATGAGAGGGACAGCCTGGATCCCCAGAGGACTCCCCTGCTGCTTGAGACCCGACTTGTTCTGAGGACTGCCCTGCTGCTACCAGAGGATTGCCCTGCTATTACCAGAGAGTTGCCTTTCTCCCCAGAGGACTGCCCTGCTGCTAGAGACCTGCCTTGCTGCTTGAAACCAAGACTACCAGAGTGACTCTAAGTTGTCTCCTCGGCGGCGACAAAGACTGCTGTCTTGACCCAATGAACTCTACCATCTCCTGGACTCTTCTTCAGAATTTATTCTAAGTTCGAGGGTAAGCCAAGACTGGGCCTACCCCACCTCGTGTATCCAACCGATGCTCTCCCACGCTCAGCCTTAACTTTGGACTGTGCTTTCACGGTTTCGTGCGTCCAGATACCTGCATTTGGTACTTTGATCTTTTAAGTGCTAGATTTCACTAAAAACTTTAAAAGTTTGTAACTCCAGTTCTACTGATTGGATTTAATTTAATTTGGTGTCATTTTATTTATTAAAATCTACTCTATGTTTCTAAATTGATTTGGGACTTTTCTTGTGTTGTGTTTTCACTTTATATTTTTTTATAAGCAATTTTATTGATTCTTACAGTAAACAAACACCAGCAAATCAGCAGTGGCCAGAGAGGATAACAAATCCCAATCAAATGAATGATCAATTCCAGACCGCTCGACCCCATAATGTTCAGTTAGATATAAACAATGTTGACTACTCCATGGTACCCAGCCACTTACCCCACACCTACGATACTTCTTTGGACAACCCCCTACTTCATACATAGGTTTTTCTTGTGTCGCACACCAGTCCACCCCCTTCCGCCACTTCCCAGAGCAAGGTGGAGTTGGAAGCTTCCATGAAGCGGCTATGTCTCGCTTAGCCACGACCATAGCCGTGTTGAAAAATTACTTCTTGGCTGCACCGCGTGCAGGAAGCAGCTGGATAAAGCTGGATAAGAGCCTGCCCGATGAAGGCGTACTGGGGTTAAATAGGCGGCGTGTAAATTATATAGTTAGATCAAGCGGAGTTTAGCTGCTGCAGTAATCATCTTGGGTGCCATGAGAACATTGCGGGTCCTCATCCAATGGACCCACCCACTCCTCCCATTGGCTTCTAAGCCGGTTCAGTGAGGTCGGGGTGTTATTGACCAGTGTCCGGTAAATGCGGGAAATTCCCCCCTTCCCCAGGACGCCCAGCTCAATCTGTGCTTCGGGAGGGCTGCACTCAGGGATCCTTGTGTCTCCCGATATGTGTACATGGAGGGCATGTCGCAGCAAATATTTGTAAAATTGTGTTGGGTGTAGGGAGTATTGGGACTGAAGGTCTTGGAAGGAGCGCATGTGGCCGCTCGCCCACACATCCCCGAGTTGCAAGATCCCTATAAGGTCCCATGCTCTAAATCCCTGCAACCCTCTGACCTCCCGGAGCCATGTGCCTTGCCAGAGAGGCTTATACTGTGTGTCCATTAAGTATGATGCAGTGCTACCCACCAGGCCAAAAGCGTGGTGCGTGTCACCTCTGGTAAGGTGGACGTAATGGACTCCCCGTACATCAGGGACTGGATTTTGGGCAAACCTAGCTCACTCAGTTCAAGCCGATTGGCCGGGTTGGACCAGCCCCCATTAAACCAATCATGTATGGTAAGTAGGCGGGTCGCCAGGTAGCACAAGTATAAATGTGTCATCCCCATGCCCCCATCGAATGGAGGAATCCGGCAAAGGGTCAGAGCCAGACGAGGCCTCCCCCCAAAGGAATTTGGTGGTCATACTATCCAGCTCCCGAAACCAGGCCCGCGGAAAACAGAAGGGCGTGTTTTGGAGGACTTAAAGGAATCTGGACAGAATCATCATTTTAAACAGGGCGACTCTCCCCAAGGGATTCAGGGGGAGCGCCTGCAACTTGTGAAGATCCGCCTTAGCTTTTTTCACAAGCGGGGTGATATTGAGGGACCAGCCTTGGTCCGGGAGAAGGGCGACCCAGATCCCTAAGTATTTGAAAGACTGACGCCTAAGCGGTATTGTGGATTGCCAGTCATAGCAGCCTCTAGATAAGTGCAGGGGGACCAGGACCGACTTATCGGAATTCAGCCAGAGGCCAAAGGCCTGCCCGAAGGATTGCAAGATCCAGAGGCAATAAGGGCCCGACTGGGCGGGTTCAGCCAAAAAGATTAAAACACAGTCTGCATAAAGTGCGATCTTGTCTGCCTCCGAGTAGGGCCATTCCCATCCCTGAATGCGGTCCTCGGACCGAATCAGGGTAGCCAGGGGCTCCATCGCCAAGGCGAAGAGAAGGGGCGAGAGGGGGCATCCCTGTCTCGTTCCCCTTTGAATGGGTAAGGCCTCCAATAAGGCCCAATTGACTAAGACTCACGCCTGGGGTTGGGCATAAAGTACTTTTACCAGATTACGGAAGTGGGGGTCAAAACCCATCGCAGCCAGCATTTCGCCCAGATACCTCCAATCCACTGAATCGAAGGCTTTCTCGAAATCGACGAGAAGAATCGCCAAGTAGGGGGTGAGCAAGTGGCGGTGAGCCAAGGCCAGATGAAGCCTCCGGAGACAGTGCCTAGTTCCACGCATGGGTATGAACCCGCATTGGTCCGTGTGGACCAGTGTGGTGAGGTAGGGCTTCAGCCATTGGGCGAGAATTGTAGCATACAGTTTAACCTTTGTATTTATAAGAGAAATGGGATGGTAGTCCGCGCATTGATGAGATGGGGGTTGAGATTTGGGAGAACCACGATGGTGGCCATATCCGTCTCGGGCAGAATGGAGCCCTTCGCCAGAGCCTCTTTGAACAGATCTGCGAGGCGTGGGACGAGGGTCTCACAATACATAGCATAATATTCCTGGGGGAGGCCATCCGGGCTAGGGGTCTTACCCGATGTGGTGTGAGCTATTGCCTCATTAATCTCCTCGTGGTTGATAGGGCGGTCCAAATCAGCCTGTGCGGCAGAACCCAGCTAGGGAGGTGAGCACAACCCGCATCCAGCAACTCGGGGAGCGACAGTACAGGGCTCCACTCTGCGTAAAGCTGGCGATAGTAGGAGGCAAAGGCGTGGGCCATTGCCAACGGGGATCGATGTGTCGACCCGTCCAGGTCCACTATTTCAGGGATAATGCGGTTCGCCCTAGTGTACGTGGCTAGCCTGTGGAGAATTGTGCTATTCTTGTCGCCCCAGCCATATACCCTTACTACGAAGGATCTCCAGAGGAGCTTGGCGGCATCCATTGAAAACTGCCTGATTTCAGCCCGAAGGTGAGCGAGTTGCCTGTCTCGGGAAGTGTCACCCTCAGTAGGAGGGGATTGCTCGAGACGTAATGCTTGCACCTCTCGTGAGGTGATCTACTGGAGCCGGACCTGCTCCTGGTGCTTGAGTTGTCCCTTAGCAAAGCCATGGATGGTGGCCTTGCCCGCCTCTCATAGGGTACCCAGGGAGGGAACCAATCCATCGTTGGTCAGGAAGTACTCCTTAAGCTCTGCCCCCACCACCTTTCTAAATTCCTTACCTTGGAGGAACCAAGCGTTCATCCGCCATGTTGGGTGTGTCGAGGGGGGAGGAGCCCCCATACTAAGGATCAATGGGGAATGGTCGGAGATACCCCTGGGGAGTATGCGGACGTCTTGAATTGTGTGGCAGTCAGTGGATGGGACAAAGATTGCATCTATGCGCGCTTGTGTGTGGTGTGCTGCGGAGATATGAGTGAACTGTTTGATGTGAGGGTGCCAGACTCGCCATACATCGCAGAGGCCCAGGAATTCGGATCAGTTTGTTAATTGTTTTGCTATCACAAGTCTAGAGTTAAATGGAGGGCCTGTCGTTTTGAGGTGTGGAGTGGAAACCGCGTTAAATTTGCCCTCGATAATCGTGGTCCCCAAGGGCAAGGTGGCCAGCAGGGCGGTGGAGTGTTTCAGGGTCAGTGTTTTCACTTTATTACTGTATGTGTGCTGTATAAATAATTTACAGAGTGCCTCAGAATTAAGCCTACTACATTTGTGCCAAGCTACCAGAGGGTTAAGCATAGGTTAATTTAGTGACTTTTGTGGTTCACCCTGACAGGTACAGTGGTTGTTGCTTAGGTAGTGTTTTCACCTTCCTCCCCACCCATCAACCCAATTTCTTGCAGCACTCACTCATACTTTTGTAATCCATTAATTGTCCTTTAAAAAGTGTGAGAGGTAATGAGATGTGAGAGAGGGTAATTAGATTTGAGAGTGAGCGGGAGTGCAAAACATAGACTTTCTATTCATAAAACAGTCAAACATAAACCCAATGGAAACGCTGCCAATGGGCAGATGCTACATACCCTGCATTACGTCTCCTTTAAATTAAATATATGCTTTATAAAGATCAATGCAAAAAAATAAGTTTTGTGAACACTGGAAAAATATACTCTTTGTTAATTTTGGCTGCTATGCAGCAGAATAAACACTCATGTTAAAAGGTTTGTAAAACAATGAACAAACACCACTGAAATCCCCACAAAAAAATAAACACTTAAAACAGGACAGCCTAACCATTTTATTGGGTAAAAATCAGTTAAAATGTTATTGGGGGAAATGCCTGAGTGCTTGTACTGTCTCTTGTCAAACACCTTCAAATTGATTTCTCATTTTCTATTGGCAGCACAAGTGACTATTACGCAGAAAAGGCAGCATTGTGATCTCCTGAATAAGGGTCTGCGGTTGTCAAAAGTCTGGCGCCACTTTGCCATGAAGGTGTTGTTGGTGACAGATGGCTATAGATTGCAACACTTTGAAATAATATGGGCCCCTTTAAAACAGCTAATTTGTATAACAAATATCCATTCTGATGATCAGAGAGCTGGCAATAAATCCTCCGTACTCCACATCCTTCCCAAATGCCCTTATGTAGTACATGTTTAGAATAAACAATGGGAATGGAAACTCCACCCCGAGATAACAATGATGCCCGAGCCCCACCCCAGACCCATTCTTTTAATGCTCTTCACCACTTCTAAGTTGTGATCTGTCTTGGAATGCTCTATGGCTGCGCCTCTGGTTGACAATGTAAATTTGAACTGCATTCTTGTGGTCAATTCTTCCCTTTTGGATCCTTAAATAATGTTGTTTTAAAGGGAAATGCTGCCAGTTACTTCCTGAATGCCAGGGGGTTGTTGAAGTTAAATAGGTCTGGAGGCAGTTTGTTCCACAAGCAAGGTACAGACACTGAGAAGCACCTGTGTACTCTGGACTTGAAAGTCATTGTAGGGACAGAGAGAGTTGTTGAAGTGTAGTGGCCTGGACTGTGTGCATTTCTTGATTTTGTTCTGTAGCTGTTTAGGTGCTGAGCCATCAAAGCATGGATGCATCATGCAGGCCTTTTTCCTCATCCTGAAAGAATAGCAAGTCTCTAGCTCTTTTTTCAATATAGAATGCATGGATTGAGATAATTTCTGAGTGAGCCTACCAGACAAAAAAGGGTGGGTGTATCTAAATGGAAAGTGAAATACTGGAGTATGTAAAGTGAGGGTATCTTCCTTAATAGGAAGTGTTGCCCTCACACACCCATGGGGGTGTCATGCGTCATCATTGGACTTTTGCTCCTCGTGGGGCTGGCGCTGCAATGCCCCAAGTGCCCCGCAAGAGGGTTCTTTGGCGGAGATTGTTTTGTTTCAGCTGTGATGGTGCGTGCGGGTTTGTGGGGATTATGGATATGAATATAGTGAGAAAACAAGTGGTCTTAAAACTACCCAGGGGTATATTTATTCAGGGGTCCCCTAAGCAGAATTAAAATCATTTAAGTGTAGATTGTCACAGCAAGGTTACAAAGCATTACAATCTGGTGTGTGGCGTTTGGAAGCTTGGGTTGTCATTTTTCATGCCTTATTGGTCCAGGAGGGATCTGTGGTGTTTCTTCAGGACCAAAGAAATTTGATCCCCTATCCATACTCAGGGCAGGGTGTGCAAAGTTAACCTGGGTTATGTATAACGATCGATAGTGTGAGACAAAAGGTCAATAGTACCTAAGAGTTGATCACCCTATCACGATCTCATAATTCTACCCAAATCGACAAGTGGAAGTAGTTCCAGAAATGCAGGGAAACGTGTAGGTCGAACGCGATCCTCCGCATCGGACTGATCGATAGCGCAGTATCTACGCGGTCCTCTTGATCTAAGGCACTTGAAGTCCTGACGATTTGGGTTGGATGATGATATTGCAATAGGGTAATCAACTCTTAGGTACTATTGACCTTTGCCACCCTCTTTTGTTTATGTTCATATCTCCATTGAGGAGCATGGGTGCTGGAGCTTGAACTGCTCCTTGTCCCCCGTATTGTGGTTAGTGTGTCTACTAGACAAACACAAGAGGCCTGTTTATAGGTTGTGAAGGTGACCTATGATATTGAGCTAAACACATAATCAATATTATAAAATTATATATAACCATGTAAAATAAATAGTGCTAGAGCTTCTGAAAAATGGACATAGCAATCAATACAGGGTTAGAAGAAAGATCACTATGTTACAGATACCGTGTAAGTGGATTGAGTACTCTACCGGACCAGCAATTGTAGCTGAGGTGTACTTATTTGTGAAGTATCTACTACCAGCAGTTAGAGACGAATGGCAGAACTCTACAGAGTGCATATGCTATTTCAACCATCCATGATATCACACTGACTACTTTGATGTTTGATGACTAACAACATAGTGTATTTCTCTGACAGTTTTTCCACAGTGCAGTCTGTTTCTTGTGATTTTTCCTCCCATTTTCTTTGTATTGTCTAAGTTCATTTTTATCAGCCCTTCAAAGATCAATACAAGATGATTCAGTTGGACAAGTTTCAAAGGAACCAGCTCTAAACACACCTCCGGGTAAAGTTTGCAGGAACGGTCACTGTCTTTTTTTTTGCCTGCTTAAAATATAAATATGGATGTTACACAGTTCATTTAGAAATTGTAGGGGCCCTGAAAATTGCAGGAAAAGTTTTGTAAGGAAGTGTGCAAAACGTTTCAAAGAACACAAATGAGCAAGGAAAGATAGAATGTGGAAATCATATGTGATTGGAACACAGATATTAACCACATCCTGTAATGGCGCATAATATGTTTACAATACGTTTGTGGTAAAGATGCTAATGAAAACAGTTCAGGAAACATACAGCTGGGATATCAAATCTAGAAGCACGTTTTAAAGTAGCTTAATACAAATAAATACACGGATTGAACTACAGTGGAATTGACTAGCAGTGCTATGCTTATTAAATATGTTAAATAATCCCTACGAAAATTGTGTGCAACAAATCAGTAACCACTAGTCTACTGTCTTACCAAACGTTCAATTCCACATGTTCAAGGCTCGAAGGATAATTGATAAAGCAAAGAAATGCATGTCTTTCTTATTTTCTTTGTAAAATATTTACTATCTTGAGCCAAGAAATACATATTTCATTTTTTTCTGTGCAACAAAGTCACTCTCTTGAGGTTATGTATAACTGGGTTGCACTGTACTGACCTAAATTATACAACTCGTCCAATACTATGCTGGTTAATGTCAGCTGCCTGTCAATCGTGGCTGAACTATTCTGACCAAGTTGGGTCATGGAAGAGGCAGTGAGCCCCAGTCTTTGAGAGGGCATCCCAATGTTCATCATCCTCCCAGATCCCAATAAATCAGGCCACAACCTATTTTGTTTTTGAAGAATAAATGCCACATGTTTATCATGAGTGGTCAACTTAGAGGTAGGCGATCCTTACACTGCCCCGCCTTGTGTCCTGTTTATCTTTCTTGCGTTCAGACACCATTATTGTCACTTCCAGAGAGTCGGGGTCTCTGACTACTTCCGGAGCATCTGCTTCTGGGTCAAAGTTTACAGCGGTCTCCTCCACGAGCTGGTATTGGGCTTTTCTGGGTAAGGCAGGAAAGCGCTCATAATTTATCTCAGACCAAGTCACAGTGGCCCAGCTTCCTTGTGGTATGAACTGAAGCATCTTCTACTCACTCTTCTGATCAGTGCTCGTGCTTATGTAAAGATCTGTCTGCAATGCAACTCCTGCAATAAGAGAAAGTTAAACCCGCAGTGGACGCTTTGTGCCCCCTAGATCTAGCTGAGTCACACGAGTCTGTAGAGTGCACTATCACCTGGAAGTGTATCCGGGCGATCAGCAGGTGAGTCTAGCTACACCTAGGGCCTGGTGGGACTACTAAAAAAGCCAGGTGGTCAACTTCTTGTGGAATTCAAGAAGTGAGGAAGAAGTTGTTACGTGTATCAGGAGGTTTTTCCACACTTTAAGAGTAATGTAGGAGAAGTCCGGACAAGCAGAGGTGTCTGGAAGGATTATGAAAGCAGATGCAATTGTTTTTTTATTTCTATTTCTTTTAATATATCTTTTTATTGAGAACAAGATTGGACAATCCAGACAACTTACATTCATGAGCAAACGCAGTGCTCTTTGTGGGCGGCAAACCTGGAAGCACATGATCAAGCATTACATTACAATCTCAATTCACCAACAGCAGGTCTATTAAGTCCTCGTTTCTCCCAGCTGGCGGGGGATCACACAATCTCCCCTTGTATTAATTCCAGTTTTCCCACATCTGTGTCCACTTAGTGAAGCACCCTCTAGATATATATATCGTCTTCTCTGTCACCATACAGCAGTCCATATCCTTCCGTCATTTATCTAAAGTTGGTGGGTCTCGCACCTTCCATTTCCTAGCTATATTTCTTCTTGCAATCATCAGCCCCAGATTCACCCATATTCGTTCTTTAGAAGTCAAATCTGTCAGGCCCCAGATGTTCAGGAGACTTAATTTGATGTTACAGTCAATTCTTGGTCCCATTACTCTATCCATGCACCCCGCTACCGCTGAGCAGTTCCTTTGAATAGTCATACACTCCCATAGGATATGTATAAAAGTACCCTCCTAACCACATTTTCAGACAAACCCTGCCTCAGTGTCATATCCCATTCTCACCATTGTTGGTCCAGGGAGGTATATTCTATGAAGTATCTTCAATTGCACTAGCCGAAGCCTCAAGGAAATGGCCACCTCCCTGGGAGAGGCCAGTGCCTCAAGTCACTGTTCATCGTCAAGCCCCGCAACGTCATAATCCCATTTTGTTTGAAGCCGGAGTAGAGGGTCCATCGTGTTATTGATTGGTTTTTTATATATTAGCGATATGGCTTTCTCTGGGAGGTCTCCGTCTAAGACTTTATCTTCAAGCAGGGAGAATTCTGGTGGTATTTCCCCCTTTCTTATCACCGCTAGTAAAGCATGCCGGATCTACAAGTACCTATAGTTTTCAGTGTCAGCCAGCTCATAGTCCATCTGCAGTTGGCCAAAGGGAATTACGCCACCCTCTTTCCATAGGTCTTCTACCCTTGAAATACCAATCAAGTCCCAACGGTCAAATCAATGGGTGCGTCTCAACTTGCCTGATTGATCTGTGTGCCAGTGTGGTGTGGCCTGCGTGATCCTGCCCTCCCATCCTAAGCTCTTCGTAGCTGCTTTCCATACTTGGACTGCGTGTCCCGTGGGCTCAGTCAGTTTCATCTTTGCTGGGTTTGAATACAATGCGCCTGCGAAGCTGCCCCCAGGCAGGAGCCATCTATCCATTTGGAAACCTGGGACTTCCAGTGGCCGATATGTACATTGATTTATCGCTATGAGCTCTTTCGCCCAATAATATTTTTTGATGTCTGGGAGGCAAATTCCCCCATCGTACCACCCATCTGAGTGGTGATTCTTGGTGGTTTACAGTCCCACAAAAGTTCTCTGAGGACACTATTAATGTCTCTAAAGTATTCAGACCCCACTGGGTGCGGCGTATTTTGCAAGACATACACGAAACATGGGTGGGACATCATTTTAAATAGGGCTGCGCGCCCTAAGAGGGACAAAGGGAGCGATCTCCAGTGGAGGACATCTCTCTTAAGTCGCCGTAGTGGGGGCTGAAGATTGTGCTCGTTAAAGCGTGACGGGCCTTTGGATCCCCAAGTATTTGAACTCTTCCTTCGCTTCCGTGATAGTGAAACCCCTCGGTAGTGAAGGTGGCGCCGCACTTAAGACATAGAGTACAGACTTAGACAGGTTAATTTTATATCCAGGGAATCTACCAAAAACAATGAAGATATGCAATATCCTATTCAGAGAGGCCACTGGTGACGCTAAGTATAATAAGATATCGTCCGCGTACAATGAAATACGGTCTTCCCAACCTTCAGTCCATCTGAGTCCCCTGACCACTGGATCTTTCATATCCACATCACCAGTGGTTCGAGTGTCAAGGCAAAAAGCAGAGGTGAAAGAAGGGCAGCCCTGCCTGGTGCCTCTGCTGAGTGTGAAGGTACCTGATTTCCTATTGTTGACTACCACTTGGGCCAACAGATCTTTATGAAGGAGTCAAATCCACCCGATGTATTTCTGGCCAAACCCCAGTTTCTGCAACACGGCAAACATGTAGGGCCTTTCAATGGTATCAAATGACATGGCCGGATCGAGAGACACCACCACCGCATCTTCCCTGAACGTCATTGCTCGGTTTAGTACTCCATGAGGTCTTCGCAAGTTGAGGGAAGTGTTTCTAGCTGGCATAAAGCCCGATTGGTCCGGGCGAACTAACATTGTGATTACCTGTAATAAACGAGCAGCCAACACCTTCACCAATATCTTGGCATACGCGTTAAGCAATGATATTGGCCTACAGGAGGAACACAGATTTCTTGGCTTCCCTTCCTTAGGAATGACCACAATCGTTGTAAACCTCTGGTCAGTGGAAAGTACACCCTCCTTACTCTCTTGGAACATTTTAGTTAGGTAGGGTGCAGTTTTACTGATGGTAAGCTTATATAGTTCAATGGGCAAGCCATTGGGACCCATTGCTTTACCCCCCCCCCCCGCAAATCCTTTATGGCCTTTTCTATCTCTATACTTGTCAGCCCTTGGTCCAAGTCCGAGCGCTCTTCCTCAGTGAGAAACAGCAGTGAGACATCTCTCAAGAACGAGACCGCCTCCTCCTCTGTATAAGACATCTGCGATACATAAAAAGAGTGATAGTATTGGCCAAATGCATCTACTATCTCCTGCGGTTCGGTGAGCCTTATACCGACTCTGCCTCTATTTCTACCACTACTCTATTTGCTTCGTCCCTGTGGTCTAGCCAGGCCAGTAGCTTCCCAGCCTTGTCCCCAACATTATATATTCTGCTAAGCATTGCCCTATATTCTGCCCTGGCAGATTCAGTAGCCAAGTCGGTATATTCTTTTGTTTTCAATTGCAGAGCCTGCCTTGTATCTTCTGTGCTGTCATCTAGAAGATTACTCTCTAGCTGCAATATGTCTTCTTCTAGGTGAACTATTTCTGCCTGTTTCTCTTTCTTTGACCCCACGATATGAGAAAAGACCACACTCCAGATGACCACTTTGTAAGCCTCCCACAGTGTCAGAGCTGAGTACACTGTGCCCCTATTTTCCTGGAAGCATACCTCCATATCTTTTGTCTCTTATTTGGGGGATTTTAAAGTACCACGGGTTGATAGGAGCCATTCTACTGGCTGTGGGCTCACCCACCTCTAGTCGGCACCAGACGGGTGAGTGGTCTGATATGAACCTGGATAGGTGGTTCACCTCTTTGATACTACTCATTTGGCTCGCCAACGTCACCACATAATCTATCCTGTACATACTACAATGGGCCCCTGAGTAGAAAGTATACTGCCTCCTCCATGCATCTACTAAACCCATTGCTCCCCAAAAACTGGGTATGTGCGTTCGGGATGGAGTCAAAACTCTCTGGGGCCATCGATCCAAGGAATCTGAGACAATGGGATTGAAATCCCCCCTCAATCACCAGTCTTTCCTCTGGCAGGTCAAGAAGGAGGCTTCCAAGGTCCCTGAAGGCTGAGGCTTGGAGACCCGGGGGTATGTAGACTGAGACTAGATTTAACTTGCGACCCTCCCTCGTCCCTGTGATCGCCACAAATCTACAGAGGTTATCAGTCAAGAAACGATCAATCGTCATTGGAAAAGGGTTGCGCACCATTATCCCCACCTCCCTGGATCCTGAACCCCTGCCTCGACATTGCGTTACATGCATTTCCTAATAAGTGCATTTCTTGTAATAAGATCACATCTGGGGAATGTCGTTTTATGAATTGAAGCACAATTCCCCTCTTTATCTTGTCCCCCAGTCCTTTAGCATACCAAGATATCAATCTGAGTCCTTGCTTAGCTGTTGAGTTCATACTCGTCTAGGGTGGTAAACTTCAGTTGCAGGGGGAGCCCCTCATAGTACCCAGCGTTTTTTGTGGCATTTAACGCCCATCCTGCCCACTATGCGTCTGTGTCGCCTTGTTGAACGTGCTCATTTCGTTATCACTAGTGCACCACTTGTTGTCCATCTTGTCCGAACTGTGTTTTGTGAACAGAACTAAACTTCCCTTCCCCCCATACTGAATCTAGCAAGACTAACTGTGTATCGGAACCTCTCGCCACCCCAAACTTGCAGAGTGCCTATCACCCACCCCTATAACTCAATGTGAGTGTGCCCAACCTGACACCCGTTCAAACAATACAATCCATTACTGATTCGATAGCGCAATGCACTCATCAATTACTTCTTGAATAGCATTGTTCAGTCCCGCACCGACTATATGGAATTGTAGTTCGTGCCTTGCCCCTTCTAGTGTTTTGTTGGAGAGACCAACCGTTACCATGCCCTGAGCAGGAGTGACTGCAGTGCCTTCACAATTACAATGAGCCATACAGACCAGTTCTCACTTTGCGCCGTCGTCGTATGCTCATTCTTTCGGCAGGGATCTCATCCCCTGCTCCCCTCTTGGCTGCTCTTGACTATTATTCTGACTTTGCAGATTCTTCTTGCCGGCCAGACACCAGCTGTCCAGCCAGTCCCATGCCTCTTCAGGGGTGACGAAGAACCAGACCTTTCCCTCTGATTCCACTCTTAATTTAGCTGGAAAGATCATTGCATATTTTACATTCTTGTCCCGCAGTGCTTTCTTTACTTCTAGAGAGCTGTGCCGTTGGCGCTGCACCTTGAGCGAGAAATCCGGTAAGAAAGTCACTTTATTATTTTGAAATTCAATTGGTGGTGTTATGCGCGCCGGTATGTAGAAAAATATCCCTATCCGTATAGTTGAAGATTCTCGCAACTACGGGTCTGGGGGGGGTGGGGCTCCAAGTTTCGGTTTGCCCCCTGGCACTCTATGCGCTCTCTCAACAGTAAAGAAATTCAACAGTCTAGTAGATTTCAGGTAGTTCGTGACTAGCTCCTCCACAAACAGGTCCGCTGCTTGGTCCTCCGCACGTACTGGGACCCCCAGTATGGGCACGTTGTTACGCCTTGAGCGCCCTTCATACTCATCCAGTTGAGCATCCAGTCACACACCTAGAGACTGCAGGTCATCCACCCTCTGCTGAAGGGTGGTGGTGTCCTTAGCAAGGGAGCCCTCAGTCGATTCAACTTCTTTGAGTCTAGTGTTCATTGATCGCATGTCCGCTCTGATTAAGGATACTTCAGAGGACACAGAGTCAATCCTGGACTTCAGTGATGTACTCACGGTCGTGATAGCCATTAGGATATCCTGCAGGGTCGGTTCCTTTTCCCCTTCAGCGTCCTGCTGTTTCTCGGGTGGGTCTTGAGTTCTCTTTTGACTGGGGCCGGAGACCTTGTCCCACGCATACTTTTCCAATTTGGCCTGCATGAAGGCCTTGGTGTTGTGACCACCTGCCATGCTGGAGCCGTAGGAACCTGCGTACAGGTGAGTGGAAGCCAGCCGGGTAGCCCTTCTATTTCGTTAGGTGGGTGCTTCTGGGTTGCGTCCTCTCTCAGGAGGAAAACTCTGTCTGTAATGGCTGTTGCCTCTGGTGTTGTACCCCTCCAGTAAATCTACCACTACTGCACCCTTGGTGTCCCCAAGAGTGGCACGCCGTCAGTGTTGCTGGCTGCTAATCACCGGACAGCACTTGATCTCTAAGATGTACTCAGGTTTCCCTTCAAAGGCACAGGACCTCCCCGGTCCACCAGCGAGTGCTGCGTCCTTAGGACCAGCGAGTCTCGATTCCCTGTTCAACCCTTACCGTCGTGGAGATGCAGGCTTCTCCCCGTTACAGCCAGTGATTGATCTCAAGCCGGCCGTTGAGGCGTCTCGACACCTATAACTGCTCACATCAATACTGTGTAGTATTGGGCTCTAATCTGGCCTCTCGGACCAACGCCGAGCACTTCTCACTGCGGATGGTGAATCTTCCGCTCGTGGCCGCTCCCTGTAGCCGGATTGAAACAGTGGGCTTTGTGCGCTCTGTCAGGTGTTCCTGACTACGATCGGGTGATTCAGGCCTTTCTGTCCACTGGGGTAACTGGAGGGAGGGAGGAGGGGGGACACCAGCAGCACTTCTCTAACGCTGCCCCCTGATTTACAATCCCGGGGGGGGCAGGTACACTCCGTGATTGGATCGCTCGCCCCCTCCTTACATTAGATAAGCCCAAGCAATGTAGGCCTTCCGTGCCACCTCAGCTCCGTCTGTCCCCCACGGCACCGATCGTGCTCGGGCGCTTCCTTTTCAGCGCGCCACTCACCGGAGACACAGCTCAGCTGGGGTCTCTTCACAGTCCTTTGTTTCTGGTCATTCAGCTCAGCGATCTCCGCAGGATGTACGGCCGGAGAAGCAACCAAGACCAGGCCCAGCAATGTACATCGGAGCTCCCTCGCCCATCATCCACCGCGGATACAGTCTCTCCAGAGCTGCCACGCCGTGGGGCAAATCTCAGGTGTCTCTCAACCAATTTGGTCGGTTCAAGGCTCAAAATGAGCCTGTAGGAGTCATGGGATCGAATCTGACGACTACAGCTTAGTAATCCCGAATTTATGGACGGTTGGTCTCGTTAACGGGTGCACTCGGACGGAGCCGCCACAAGGTGCGCCCATTTTCCTCGGCAGTTGGCCATGCCCCCCGCAGATGCGATTGTTGAGGTGTGCTGGGGACGATGTCATGTTGTGCCTTGAAAGTGTGGGTGAGGACTTTGAATTGTGTTCCTTTGAGAACTGGGAGAGTCAGTGGTCTGCAGTGTTCTTTGTTGATTCCGGCAAAGTTCCCATAGTCCAGCTTGCTTGTGACCAGGGCATGTGTGACGGTTTTTCGGATGCACATTGGGAGGCATTTGAAAATCTTCCTCAGATTTTGAGGGGATGATGACAGCCAATTTGCAGCCAAGTTATAAGAAAAATGGTTACTCCTCCTAGATATAACTATGGTTTTGGTATTCTACCACTTACAATTCCTTAGATGCTCCTTTTGACCATAAATAAGCATATTAAAGTATTTATCCAGGCGGGCAGAAAGACTAGGCCTAAACCTGCAAAACATCATGCATGCACAAGGGCGGGGGTCTTCATCTACCGGATATGTATGTGTACTATCTTGTTCACTGCCTCTTACATCTGGGATATTTCAGATCTCCTCCTGTGCATCGGCCCTCTTGGGTCACTATAGAAACATCTGTGGTGTACACAACACCAGGCCTGAGTACACTATACTGTGCTGGACCTCTCCCATTATTAATGGGTGTCCCCACAATGGCCGCAATGCGGACAGTCTGGAGAGATGTGCATAGGAGTCTGGGCATAAATTGGCAACTTCGCCAGGGAGCACTAGTCTGGTCTAACACAGATCTTAAGATAAGGCATGACACTTTCTACTGGCCACAATGGGCTGAAAAGAGGGATTATTTCGATTGAGGAGGTTTTTGATACCACTACCAATATGATGAAGCCCTTTAAAGCCCTCTGTAGGACTTTTCCTTGAAGCAAGTTCAGTATTGGCAATACTGGCAATTGCGCCATTGCTTAAGCAGTGTGCTCTGTGCCGGGCCACTGTCCCTATCAGAGTCCCCTATTAGGAAGTACTAACTTACATAGGGCAATTTCAAGGGGGGTAATCAGTTTATACCAGATATTATTGATTTACTATATTCTCCTAATATTAGCATGAGCCGTAGCAGTATTGGCAGGCCTGCTAAAGAAGTGAATATGGGAAACAGCCTTTACAACGTGGCAATTACCACGCAGTGTCTTTACCACACATGCATTTTTGTTTTTACCAAATATACTATTTCTAAGCTTTGTAAGTCTATTTAAGATAAGTATTTACACATATATAAATGAATAAATATATATATATATATGTATATATGTATATATGTATATATATATATATATATATATATTACCTACTGGCGGTCGCCAGTAGGTAGTTATAGTTAGGACCCTCTTACCATAGGAAATCCGCAACATTCTATTTTGAATAACTTTGGCGCCGGTCGACGAATCCTCGCGAAATTTTCAAAATAGGTGGGGCGTTGAGCTCCGCTCCTACCCTGAAAGTCTCGGGGGAATTCGTCAAGCGGGGGCTGAGATAAAAGGGGGGTCCCAAAACGCGTTTTTCCCATGCATTTTTCCATAGGACCTTTAGACAGAGCTACAGCCCGAACGGCTGAACAGAATTAAATGAAATTTGGCAGAGAGGTAGTCCTCAGGTCAAGGAAGTGCCTTTTGTAGGTTTGGTGTAAATCTGTTCAGTAGATTCTGAGAAAATAGCCTTTAAATCAATATATATATCTGAGCCAGCTTACGGTGCGCTTACGGTGCGCTTACCGTACGCGTACGGTGACGTGCGCGAGCGCGATTATGATTGGCTCTTAGATCTTAGTAAACATTCGAATTGGCCGAAACCAGGAAGCGGCGGCCGCCATTTTCTCTCTCGCATTTCTGGATGTGGCAGCAAAATGAAGCCTAAAAATGTCTAAAGGGGCAGTATATTGAGATCATAACCACCCAGCAGTGATATACGGGTCCCCAAACAACCCCCAAGGCCAAAAAAAAAATATATTTTTTTTTCGACAAATCGGCGATTGTTTAAAAAAAAAAAATTATCCACATTCTCCCCACCCCGTGTGCAAATGGTGCCCGCAGGGCAACATTTGTGCATGTCATATCAGACATATGAAAATTATAAAGAATACATTTCACAACGATGCGCATAATATGTCCCCCATGTGCGCACGGTGCGTGAAGCGCATCGTGCGTACATGGCCCATCCCGCATAACGTGGGCACGCGGTGCGCGCAGCGCACCGCGTGACCACCGTGCGTGCACGGCACTAACTGCGTAAAGTGGGCGCGCGGTGCGCGAAGCGCACCGCGTGGTCACTGTGCGCGCACGGTGCGCGAAGCGCACCGTGCGCGCACGGAACGAACTGCGTTAACTTGGCGCGCACGCCACGAATGGCGTAAAGTAACTTAGCATTTAAAAAACCATACAAATTCACTGAAAAAACCATAGGTTTCACACACGTTATAGTTAGGAATTAGCATTTAAAAAACCTTGCAAATTCACTGAAAAAACCATAGGTTTCACACATGTTATAGTTAGCTGTACATTTCACTCGTAAAAAACCAATGAAATTCCCCCGTTATAGTTAGTGCAGGCAACTATAACTCACGCGACCGCAATCTTCTGCTGATGACATATGTGTCTTTATGAAAAAAAAATATTTGTAATATATGTATAGATATATGTATAGCTAAAATGTAATGGAAGAAGACATGGGCAAATAAGTGTCTAAATACAGTATTAGCATCAGCAGAAGATTGCGGTCGCGTGAGTTATAGTTGCCTGCACTAACTATAACGGGGGAATTTCATTGGTTTTTTACGAGTGAAATGTACAGCTAACTATAACATGTGTGAAACCTATGGTTTTTTCAGTGAATATATATATATATATATATATGTTCCAAATGAGATTCCCGCAATCCTGGCAAAGGTCACCGCTGCAGAGAACAGGAAAACAGCCTCACCAACGCAGTTTAGTTAGCACAGTTTATTTTAGCAAAAGAAACAGACGCGTTTCGAACTTTCGTTCTTTGTCACATGACCCGTTTTTTACATTCCACTTACTTAAATCAAAAACATCACATGACGACAGTGAAATAGATATAAACAAAATACTTTACATTATTAGCATGTTCCTTATTTTGCACTTTTCAAACAAAACTTTATCAAACATGAGGACTCCATAATTATTTGTATGTCTTATTCAGAGATTGGATAATGTTGTAGTATTTTTAAATTAAACTAAGAAACCACAGTTGCCTTATTTTTGTGAAAATCATATGGATTCAAAATACGAGGGTAAACTAGTCACAATGTGATTCTGATCATCTCACATGTGATGACCTCCCAAGGCAACAATAAATCTCCTCAATGATAGTCATGGGGCTTGTAAAGTAGAAGTGCGCTGACTGAGCTTATGGGTATAGTACCCTATTTCTTCTAGCAGACAATAATTTGTTCTCGTGTATGATCAACTTAAACTCAAGATTTGTGGGGATATATATATCACATCCAATTGGAGTAAAACTCAAGTAATCTACTTGGATGTAGAGGTGTTTATACAGAAACAGATGGTCTGTACTAGAATCTATCGGAAACCCACGGCCACCAACAGCATCCTCCATGCTAACAGTGGACACCCACAACATCTAAAATGGAGTATTCCATAGGGTGAAATGCTCCGCATTAAGAGGAACTGTTCAGAAACCAGTGACATTGAGAAAAATCTAGAAGACACAGGTGTTAGATTTCTGGCAAGAGATTATCCCCAGAATGTCATAGAAGAAGCAAAGGACAGAGTAATGGAGAAGTCAAGATCAGAATTGTTGAATGAGCAAGATTATCCGGACAGTGACGATACAATTCGGATCATTCTGGATTTTAATGTAGAAAACAAGTGTCTAAGGAGAATCATTAAAAAGAATTGGAATATATTATTGCTTGATGATTCACAAAAGAGGAAGTTACCATCTACTCCTAAAATAACTTATAGGAAGACTGCTTCACTAGGCGATATCCTGACACAGAGCCATCTGAACACACCCGGAAAGGAAAAGGGAACATGGTTAAAAACACCTGGATTTTGGAAATGTTCCAAATGCAAAGCATGTGAACATGGAATCAATACACAATCGTATTCATTGGCTAATGGAAAAAAGGAATGGATCACTGCACATATCACGTGTGAAACAAAATACGTGGAATATGTTTTAGAATGCCCCTGTAAACAACTGTATGTTGGGAGCACCATCAACAAACTAAAATTGCGCATCCTGCAGCATTTGCGAGCAATAAGAAACAAGGATCTGGCATACCCAATGGCCAAGCATTTTTCTGAAAAACATCAAGGGAATAATCAAGGATTACGATACTTTGGAGCTAAAGTGATGAAACAAAATGAAAGAGGGGGTGATAAAACCCTGGAACTCAGAAGAGCAGAGTCCAAATTCATATTAGCTCTGGGAACAGAAAAACCTTTTGGCCACAACTTGGATGCAGAACTACATGTTCATTTATAAAAACCACGGAAGTCTGAACCCTGATAATTAAATTGCTCAGAGATAAAACTCAGAAAAAATGAAAAGGATGAAAAGTTGAGTGAGAGAGATGAGAGAAGAAATAATAGCTAGTGATAAACATCATCTTTCCAACATGATACCCAACTGAATGATCGGACAATCATTAGACATGAAGAAAATCTTCACTCATTTTTTTATGGTTGATGGGAGTAAGAGAGCCCTGAAAGGATTACGACTGCGTGAATAAGACTGAAAATGGACTGAATATTAGAAACATCTATATTGAATATTTAGACTGTGGAATATCCCAAGCGAATATATCTTTTTGATATTTTTTTATTCTTCTTTTCAATTATGAGAAACACTGAAAATATTAATCTGGAGAAAGACAATGTATCTCAAACTTTGAAATTGCAATTTTGCACAACATATTTGCACTATGCATTAGTCACTTTAACTCTTTGGGTCTAAAATATGTCTCATGGGGCTGTTAAATTTTTAATTTTTTAAAAAATTTTTTTTAACACAGGCCTATAAGGTATAGTTTGTACAAAGTACTTCACTCCATTACAACTTCCTTGCCTAAACATTGGAAACATGCCAAATGGGAATTAATGATTGATCCAAATTGATATTTTGTCGATATGTAATTTGCACTTTGCACGTGTCACTTTTCCTTCTTTCTCCCTATTTTTAACGACTAATTGAAATCGCTTGGGAACAAGTTGTCTTATGACATGGTCTTTATCACTTATTGTAACCTTTTGATTTTATTTCAATATCAATCTATTTATAGTTCCATTTTCAGCTCAGCTGGGGCTTAACCTTAGTTTTTTCCAATTTGATTTTGGATACGATCATGAACACGATTTTGATGATTTTTTAAGAACCTCATGTTTAGTGTTGACATATGAATGTCTTCCACTTCCTTTAACCCTGAAAAGAGGAGAATAAAAAGGTAAAAAGTACTTTACTGAAAACACCGCCAATAATGTTTGAATAAGAAAATATAAAAAAAGTAAATTGAAAGAAAATGGTAGCAATTACATGCCACATTAAGAAAATTTAAATGTGGGTTAACATTCTAGTCTATGTGTTTAATGCAAATAAACAAGGGAACATTTTTTGCACTTTATCAGTTTAAAAATACAGTCTAGATGGGGGACTCTATGGTCCAGTTGAAGGCATCTGCCGAAATGCGTCGACCGTCCCTTTTGTTTTTTGCACTTGGTGTCAGAGAAGAAAAAATAAATATATTTTAAACAACTTGACTTGCCGTGCTGTGGAATCCCTCTGTGCCGTGGATACTTTGGTGGGGGACACTGACAAGTTGTTCTGAAGATATATATATTACCTACTGGCGGTCGCCAGTAGGTAGTTATAGTTAGGACCCCTTTTCCATAGGAAAACCTCAACATTCTATTTTGAATAACTTTGGCGCCGGTCGATGAATCCTCGCGAATTTCTCAAAATAGGTGGGGCGCTACGCTCCGCACCTACCCTGAAAGTCTCGGGGGGCTGAGATAAAAGGGGGGTCCCAAAACGCGTTTTTCCCATGCATTTTTCCATAGGACCTTTAGAACGAGCTACAGCCCGAACGGCTGAACAGAATTACTAGAAATTTGGCAGAGAGGTAGTCCCTAGGTCAAGGAAGTGCCTTTTGTAGGTTTGGTGTAAATCTGTTCAGTAGATTCTGAGAAAATAGCCTTTAAATCAATATATATATCTGAGCCCGCTTACGGTACGCTTACCGTACGCTTACCGTAAGCGTACGGTGGCGTGCGCGAGCACGATTCTGATTGGCTCTTAGATCTTAGTAAACATTCGAATCGGCCGAAACCAGGAAGCGGCGGCCGCCATTTTGTCTCTCGCACTGAGTGTTGTTTATCAAACAAGATGGCCAAAAACATGTTACGGGGCTGTTTTGACAACTCCCTCCCACATAGTCATGTTGAGGGAGTCCCCAAACATCCCCCAAGAGCAAAAACGGTTTTATTTTTTTTTCGGCAATTTCGCCGAGTACGCTTACCGTACGCTTACCGTAAGCGTACGGTAAAAAAAAAAAAAAAAAAAAAAAACACTATCCACACTTACCCCAACCCCTGTGCTTTTGGTGGCCGTAGGCCACCAAATGTACAGGGCTTATTAATAGGAAAAAAAAACTAAATTTTGGCAACATGAAATTATAAAATCGAAATAAAAAAAACACTATCCACATTGACCCCACTCCCTGTGCTTTTGGTGGCCGAAGGCCACCAAATATACAGGGCTTATTAAAGTTGATAAAAACCGTGCACGGAACGAACTGCGTTAAGTGGGCGCGCACGCCTCGAATGGCGTAAAGTAACTTAGCATTTAAAAAACCGTACAAATTCACTGAAAAAACCATAGGTTTCACAAACGTTATAGTTAGGAATTAGCATTTAAAAAACCTTGCAAATTCACTGAAAAAACCATAGGTTTCACACATGTTATAGTTAGCGGAAATTTTACTGATAAAAAACCAGTGAAATTGCCCCGTTATAGTTAGTGCTGGCAACTATAACTCACGCGACCGCAATCTTCTGCTGATGACATATGTGTCTTTATGAAAAAAAAATATTTGTAATATATGTATAGCTAAAAATGTATGGAAGAAGACATGGGCAAATAAGTGTCTAAATACAGTATTAGCATCAGCAGAGGATTGCGGTCGCGTGAGTTATAGTTGCCAGCACTAACTATAACGGGGCAATTTCACTGGTTTTTTATCAGTAAAATTTCCGCTAACTATAACATGTGTGAAACCTATGGTTTTTTCAGTGAATATATATATATATATATATATATATATATATATATATATATATATATATATATATTGTATCATAAACTTCAAATAATGACGCTCACTCGGGAGTCCATTGCAACCATAGAGGTTTAATAAAGTGAACCGCTACGCGTTTCGACACAGGAAGTGTCTTGATCACACGATTTTCACAGTACTACGTGACGTGTATAAGTAAACAGGAAACATAGAAAAGGTACTACATTGGGAGCAAGCCCTTTCTGCTCCGTTTTTTGGCATCCATCTTGGAACAGTACCCACAGTAGGTATATAATGATACACACAATGTATGATCTTGAACAAAATGCACATATAGATACATAATTATATTTTATATGCTATTGTCCTTAATTAAAAAGCGGTATAAGTACCCATGAGACATCTCTATTTCAAAACGATGTTCAACCATGATTATACATGCCTGTGTATCGATTGCTTGAGCCTAAATAAAGTTCAAACATATTTGATTGTTTAACAGGCAAGTGCCTTTGCAACAATACTATTGATTATACACAATCGGTGGAACCCTTTTGTACGCGCTCTAGTGGCTTATTGTAGATACTTTTCATGAATCCCGTAAATACCGCAATCCTCTGCTGATGCTAATACTGTATTTAGACACTTATTTGCCCATGTCTTCTTCCATTAAATTTTAGCTATACATATATTACAAATATTTTTTTTTCATAAAGACACATATGTCATTAGCAGAGGATTGCGGTCGCGTGAGTTATAGTTGCCTGCACTAACTATAACGTGGAATTTCATTGGTTTTTTACGAGTGAAATGTACAGCTAACTATAACTTGTGTGAAACCTATGGTTTTTTCAGTGAATTTGCAAGGTTTTTTAAATGCTAATTCCTAACTATAACGTGTGTGAAACCTATGGTTTTTTCAGTGAATTTGTACGGTTTTTTAAATGCTAAGTTACTTTACGCCGTTCGTGCCGTGCGCGCCCACTTCACGCAGTTCGTACCGTGCGCGCACGGTGCGCTTTGCGCACCGTGCGCGCACAGTGAGCACGCGGTGCGCTTCACGCACCGCTCGCCCACGTTAGGCTGGATGGGCCATGTACGCACGATGCCCTTCGCGCACCATCCGCACACGGAGGACATATTATGCGCTTCGTTCAGAAATATTTTATATTACATGTTTATTGAAATGTCGATATGCCATGCACAAAAGGTGCCCTGCGGGCACCTTTTGCACACGTGGGGGGGGGGAAAATTTGGATTTAAATTTTCTTTAATTAATTTTTTACCGTACACGTACGGTAAGCGTAATCGGCGTTTTTTCAAAAAACAAAAAAATGTTTTTGGGGCATTTGATGGCCTTCTGGTACACCATAACCAAGGGTAGGTGGTAAGGAGCTGTCTAGCATGCCCCCTTTTTATGATATCCAACTTTGTTTTTCCTCCCACTCCGAGTGCGAGAGAGAAAATGGCGGCCGACACTTCCTGGTTTCGACCGATTCGAATGTTTACTAAGATCTAATAGCCAATCAGAATCGCGCTCGCGCACGGCACTGTACGCGTACGGTAAGCTTACGGTGCGCGCTCGGAGCGTGCTTACAGATATATATATTGATTTAAATGCTATTTTCTCAGGAACTACTGAACAGATTTACACCAGACCTACAAAAGGCACTTCCTTGACCTGAGGACTACCTCTCTGCCAAATTACAAGTAATTCTGTTCAGCCGTTCGGGCTGTAGCTGTGTCTAAAGGTCCTATGGAAAAATGCATGGGGAAAACGCGTTTTGGGACCCCCCTTTTTTCTCAGCCCTCGCATGACGAATCCCCCCGAGAATTTCAGGGTAGGAGCGGAGCGTAGCGCCCCATTAGTTTTGAAAATTTCGCGAGGATTCGTCGACCGGCGCCAAAGTTATTCCAAATAGAATGTTGCGGATTGCCTATGGAAACAGGGTCCTAACTATAACTGGCGACCGCCAGTAGGTAATATATAAAATTCACTTAAAAAACCATAGGTTTCACACAGGTTATAGTTAAGTGGACATTTCACTCGCAAAAAACCAATGAAATTCCCTCGTTATAGTTAGTTCAGATAACTATAACTCGCCCGCCTGCAATCCACTGCTCATGACGTCACATATTACATCACTCATGACATGGTCAGTGGCATCACTCATGACATCACTGATGACATCATCCTTGTGATAGAGTGGCGGTCGCGCGAGTTATCTGAACTAACTATAACGGGGGAATTTCATTGGTTTTTTACGAGTGAAATGTCCACCTAACTATAACCTGTGTGAAACCTATGGTTTTTTAAGTGAATTTGCAATGTTTTTTAAATGCTAATTCCTAACTATAACGTGTGTAAAACCTATGGTTTTTTAAGTGAATTTGTACGGTTTTTTAAATGCTAAGTTATGTATTTATTAATATATTTATTTTTTAAGGTTTTTCACCGTGCACGCACCGTGCGCGCACGGTACGCTTTGGGCACCGTGCGCGCGCTTTGGGCACACAGTGCGCTTCGCGCACCGTGCACCGTGCGCGGACCGTGCGCGCACCCCACGATTTTTATAAAAAAAATAAAATGTTTATTTAACCCATGGGGGTCCTTCTGTGACCCCCTGACAAAGGCTAGGGGGTCAGGAACTCTCTTCCCTGCCCCCTTTTCACGTTTCCAACCTTTTTTCCCCCTTTCCTTTTCAGTGCGAGAGACAAAATGGCGGCCGACACTTCCTGATTTCGACCGATTCGAATGTTGACTGACATCTAACAACCAATCAGAATTTCGCTCGCGCACGGCACGGTGCGCGCACGGTGCGCGCGTATAGATATGTATATGCTTTTAAATGCTATTTTCTCAGGAAATACTGAACAGATTGACACCAGACCTGCAAAAGGCACTTCCCTGACCTGAGGACTACCTCTCTGCCAAATTTCAAGTAATTCTGTTCAGCCGTTCGGGCTGTACCTTCGACTAAAGGTCCTACGGAAAAATGCATGGGGAAAATGCGTTTTAGGACCCCCCTTTTTTCTCGGCCCCCGCTTGACGAATCACCCCGAGACTTTCAGGGTAGGAGCTGAGAGGAGCGCCCCATTAGTTTCGAAAATTTCGCGAAGATTCGTCAACCGGCGCTCAAAAAGTTATTCAAAATAGAATTTTTGAGATTTCCTATGGAAACACGGTCCTAACTATAACTATCTACTGGCGACCGCCAGTAGATAATATCTATATATATATATGTGTGTGTGTGTGTGTGTATATATAATTATATATATATATACACATTCACGCACACACACACACCAATACATGCATATATGCATACATAAATATTCATGCACATTTAAGGGTTATGAGGCATTTTTAGGGTTTAGGAGCGGCGGGGTAAGGGTATTGTGTGGAAAGGCTATTTTCAGGGTTTAGGATTGGATAAGGGTATTGGGTTGTAGGGGTATTTTTAGGGTTTAGGGATGGGTAAGGATATTGGTTGCAAAGGGTATTTTTAGGATTTAGGGTTGGGTAAGGGTATTGGGTCGTAAGGGTATTTTTAGGGGATTGGGTTGTAAGGGTGTTTTTAGGGTTTAGGTGTGGGTATTGGGTTGTAAGGGTGTTTTTGGGGTTTAGGGGTGTGTAAGAGTATTGGGTGGAAAGGGTCACTTACCTGACTTATACTTACCTGCGTAGTAAAGGCAGATGCTTGGTAAATGTATGCCATGTAGAAAAAAACATGGTATGCTTGGTAAAAGCATGCGTTGTAACGTCATGCAACCGTAGAATAAACTCATGAAGACTGGTTTCTAAGATTCTAGGAGAAGCATGATTAAAGTTTTCCTATTTTAAAACTTTACATGACTAGTACTGGTCTCCGTAAAAAATTGAAAATGGCTCACCTATTGCCTCACTACAACTGTTTGAGGGTGTCAGGAAACTAGGTGCAACCTTCTCCATATACTGTGGTCTTACATGAAATTATCCCACCACTGGATAAATATATGGAGCACTCTTATTGCACCAGCCATACTTGCTGTCTTACATGATGTTCTAGAGGTGAATGACAGTGCTATTCATTGGGAGAGATGGATATCGACGGCCTTAATAGTGGCAAAGGTCTGTATCCTCAGGCCCTGGTGCCGGACGACACTCCCTGCGCACAAGGAATGGACGACCAAACTCTTTTGTTTAGCCACTTATGAGAGTTGCATATATAACATTCAGGACAAAAGTACACAGTTCAAAGATTTGTGAAGTCCTTTCAAAAGTTTAAAGGAACCCTAGCCCCTATCACGTGACGAAAAAGGGCTTGTGTGCGCTTACTCAATATAGTTGTCATAATGGGTCTTCATACACCATCCACGTGAATGTGACTCAATGGGAGGGGTCAGATTTAAGAATGATGGACTGATTTTGTGAAACATGGACTAGTGTTCTGATGGACTGACTATGGAGGAAGCGATGGACTGGGGAGAAAGTTTTGGGAAGAGGAATGCTCTTTGTTCTTGATTTTCTGCGCCTTGCTAATTGCTCTTTCATATTTACTTCTTGCTCACTACTATTTATTGATAACACTCTATTGACAGCATTAATATTGGCTTATATTCTTCAAACTATCCTTCTCCATTTTGTGTTTTCCATTTAGTTTTCTCTTATCAGTCATTTATGTACACATTTGTTGTAAAACATGTGTTGATGCAGCCATAGTTGCCTGCAAAGAGGCAAAGATTGGTGAAGATTTTACTCTCCCGGACATTGACATCGACTTGAATATGGAGGGTGGGGGGTACCTTAGATTGTGGTTCCTCTCTGAAAGTGCTGGGTGAAGGGGTCAACCTAATTCAATTCCCCCTTCTGTTCTCTGCCTCCATTTTACCTCCACTCTACTGTAGTTCCCTCTCATTTGGAGGGTTCACTTTCTGAATTGGATTATGTTGTTTTCCTTCCGAGAACGCAATTAAACACTGATCTTCTGTTTTGCACTTAAAGTATCTTGTTTTCTATTTGTCTTTATTGGACAAAAACTGTGCTAAGTTCCGACCATGTACTGGAAATGATGTCTGCAATTTAGTTTGAAGTGCAAAATGTAAACAAGTTTGGCCCCTCCAAGTCAAAATCAGTAGAAAATCCCTTTAAGGACAACATTGTGAAACAGAAATCTAAAATGGTGTGCCCTCAAGAGGGTTAAAAGATGCTTCTGTTCAAGATGACATTGCATCATATGCTGACCCCCCAAAAATTATTGGAATCCTGAAAAGGAAGAGCTATGCTCAAATGTGTTATTTGGGGACTCGGACCAATCCTGCTTCACGGGTAAAGCTAGGATAGAGATGTTCCCAATTGGCAAAAAGGGGTAAAAAAGGCTAAAGGCTAAAAAAAGCTGGGAAAGTAAATGGATCAGCTCTGCAGCTAGGTGTAGGGCTAGAAGGCTAGAAAGGGAGTCTGCAATTGCTAGTACACTGACCACATTGTATCATGCAGAGTCAAGTGGTATTCCAAGCAGCTCTCTGATGGAGCATAAGGTGGAATCTTCTGCAAGGTGTAAGAAGGGTATAACTAAGAAAAGAGAATATAAAAAAACGAAGATTCTCTAAACAAAAATCAGAAAAACTGATTTTTTCTATGGATAATGAAGCACAGAGTTTGAAGGTGGGGTGTTCGAAGAAATTCCCACCTGAAGGCAGTGCCTCGATTGCACCTTCTACGCAGAATTCCCCGTATAAAAAAATATTTAAAAAATATGATGATCTTGTTGGGATGGAGGCGAGAGCCAGATCAGCGCCGGCTATTTCCATTCCGCCTCCTCATACCCTTCAGGGGGCCTCGCTTCCCATATCCAACACTTGAGTCTCCTGGAGTAGGATGGAGAATGTGAACTGGGGTTCCCCTTCCCTTGCCGGAGTTAGGCTCTAGTAATGCCAGTAATCTGATTGGGTGGTTTCGAGGGGTAAATCCCCACCCAAGAGGGGCAAACAAGGGTTATCATTCATCAAGTATGAGAAATGTAGATTATGGCACCTGTCTCGCACTCTCGTCCCTGACATCACCATGGGGCAAAATCTTTTTGTCCAAAGGTTGGGGAACCTTTATGGATTCCCCCGATAGGCTTCTACAAAGGACCTGTGTGGAGCAGAATGCTATGTCATCTGTTTTGGATTTTATCTTGTTACTCAACAACAAGTCTCCCCAGTAAATAGAAGGCCAATCCTTAATTACCTTACGGAGATTGATGCCTTAAAAGTGGTGAAAAGAGGTGACATCCTAAATATAACTATTCATTCGCTTGGTCAGTCCCCCTATTCCAGAGTCACTTTTGGGGCCTTGGTTCTTGCTAATTTGGCTGCCCAGAATTGTGAGGACTTTTTAAAGTGAAGAGATTGATGTTGTTGTCCCAATTGCCAAGTACTGGGAATCCCCGATCGAATAAACAAATAGCTCAAAGGTACTCAAGTCGACGGTCATTGATGCAGTGGAGCCTGACTCTGAATTTATAAGTGGGAACCCCAAAGATATATTTATTTCACAGAGTAATTAACATAGTGGAGTTTCCGGTATACCATCCCCAGACTACTGATTTGAAGGACGATTTTTCCCAGTAGAGCTGGGATGCTGGTGCTCTGAATAACCCATGTCCTACCCAAGATCAATGAGCCCTTGTGGTAGCCTGGGTGGGCTATTTTTGTCACTGAATATGTCCGAGTTGAGACAAGATGAGGAAAAATGTAATCTTTTGAAATCTTGTAATCCCTTAATCATGTGCCTACAAGAAATGTGGTCATGAACCGAGTTTGATTGCAGTGGTTATTTTGTATTTTCCTGTACTGCAAGGTGTTCTGAAAGGGGTCATGCTAGTGGGGGGCAATCCTGCTAAAAAACACGGTTAATTTGAATAACACACAATCCAGAAAAACAACCCACAGAATACACAAAGACGGTCACCCATGCACTCATCACCAGCAGACTAGACTACGGCAATGCACTCTATGCTGGCATCACCCAGAAACAGCTCAAGAAACTTCTGAATGCCCAAAATGCCGCAGCCACATCACTCAACAATTCCGTCAACTCCACCGGCTCACAGTCAATAAGAGAATCACCTTCAAGATCCTCACACATGCCTACAAAGGTCTCCAAGATGCAGGACCAGCATATCTGAACCATCGCCTCTCTTTCCACGCACCCGCCAGACAGCTTTGCTCTGCCCAACTAGCCCTGGCCACCATCCCACAGATCCACAAGACCAGAACCAGAAGAAGATCCTTCTCCTACCTCGCGGCCAAGACCTGGACACCCTGCCCATCCTCCTCAGGCAATCACACTCGCTGACCCAATTCAGGAAAGATCTCAAAGGCCTGGCTTTTTGACTGAAACTCAACGCCCAGATGGATCTGCAGCCTTCCTCCCCCATCAGGGCCTTGAGACCCTTACAAGTGTGTAGCTACACTATATAAACTCCTGATTGATTGATGTAGTCTATATACATCCTTTGAATTTGTGAATATGTTTGAAGTTGGCGTTCCTGGGAGACAATAGTGGTCAATCCTTCTTCCTATTAGTCAACATGTACTTTCCACCTGGAAACCGTTTGATCACCTTGTGAGTTCACTCTTTTCCTTTGTTCATGATATTTGTATTATGGAAGATTACTCTAGGTTATAATTATGAGGGACCTAAATGCCAAAGTGTCTAATTCTGCCTCTGTAATCTTTGCCATTGTTGACGAAGCAGATATATGGTGCATTCCGGAGATTCTGTTTCTGATAAAATTAGAAAGTACAATCGTGGGTTCCTATTACTTGAGACCCTTAGAAAATTCGACCTGATTATATTAAAGGGGAGATCTCCTGTGGGCGAATCCACTTTGTATCCTTTTCATGCTTCCTCTACTAAGAGTCTTCTTGATTATGTGGTATTCTCCTTCAAAATGTTTGGGCTTTGTGAAAAACCCACTGTTTTATTCCATCTAATACAAGCCGGCGGGGAGCGCAAGGGGAGGTCGCAGGGCGCTGAGAGTTGCGACTTAAGAGGTAGGACACAAGTGGAACCCATATGTCAATTGGGCGGGATTTGGTTGGCATTATGTTCCAGAATTCGGACAGGAGTGTCTGACAGCGCGAAGCATCCTCAAGCCAAGTGTTAGCCTTAGGTACAAGCCTACGCCACGCAAGGACAAGGAGCATCCCAGTCAAGCGGCGCGTGGCTTCTGGGCAAAATTTAACGAAGCCTAAGAGGCAAAGTAGAGGGTCAGGCCGGACCAGTGACGAGGTGATCTCAGAAATAGTGGCACAGACCTCGCGCCAGTATGCGGAGATCCAAGGGCACAGCAAAGCGAGGTGGGAGAAGTCCGCTGCAGGAGCAGAGCATCGCAGACATCTATTATTGGGGATAAGTCCCATCTTGTGCAACTGAGCAGGAGTATGATAAAGCCTATGTAAATACTTAAAGTGAATGAGGCGCAGACGGTAGTTTGGAGATAGGTGTTTAATCTGATTGCAACAGTATAGCTAGTCGACTTGAAGGATATCGACACCCAGGTCCTCACTCCACGCCACACGTGCCAGGTCAGTGGAAATGGGAGATGCTTCCAGTGTAAGGGTGTAAATCTTAGTAACTAGTTTCCAGGGGCAGGGGGACGTGTAAAGGAAGTCAAGAGTGGCCATCGAGGAAGGAGGCTGGGGAAATGAGGGGTGAAGCTCCCTACAGATAGCCCTGAGTTGATAATAGAACAGAATGTCCATGGGGCCAGAGTCGGCAGCGAGTGAGAAGAATGTCTCCCCAGGGTAGAGGTCCGACACTGTGGTAAGTCCTAAGCAGGTTGCATGTTTAACCATTCCGGATGACTGGAGGGGGGGGGGGGGGAGCCGGATGATGAGCAATAGGCATGGCATTCGCTGTAAGCATGTCGGAGCCGGAGAGTTTGCGGAGCCCATCCCAGGCCCAGCGCAGGGTCTCCACTGTGTCAATCTCAGTACGTGGGAGTTTTTCCAGGGCAAACAAGGCAGTTGTGAGTGGCCACGGGACGGCAAGGTCAGCTTCCACCGTGATATGTGGCTGAAAAGGAGTAGGGTGGAGCCAAAAATGGAGAAACCTGGCCTTGGCGCTAAGGGCGTAAAGTTTAAAATCGGGGGCACCAAGACCGCCACGCGCCATCGGAAGCGTAAGGATATTATATGCAATTCTGGGCTGTCGACCGACCCAGACCAGAGTGATGAGCAATGAGCAGACATTGAGAAAGAAGTGGCCAGTGAGGGGGATAGGAATGTTAACAAATAAGTACAAAAATGTTGGAAGCACCACCATCTTGGCGATGGCTATGCGACCGGCCAGAGACAAAGGCAACCGGTGCCAGAGGGAAATCTTGAACTCAAACCAGTCCACAGAACGGCCAAAGTTAGCTCTTCAAAGTAGTCCACAGCACTGCCAAAGTTATCTCTCCAAAGTTCGTCTACGTCCCTGCTCAGCCAGATGCCTAAGTATCTTGTTGGGCCCAACGCCCACACGAAGGGGTAATCCGGTGTAAAGGGCCTATCCCCTTCACTATTTAACCTATACGTCAAACCATTAACTGAGGTATTGCATAAGGCTAACATTTCCTTTCACATGTACGCTGACAACACCCAGCTGTATATGAAGATATCATCTCCGGAAGAGATCAACACTATGAACCAAGCACTCAAGAAAACCGTTGAATGGCTAGCTGATAATCATCTTAAGCTCAACTCACAGAAAACCGAATTCCTTCTGATCTCCCCTCCTAAAAGTTCACCCAAAATTAGAGAATGGACCAAGATGATCACAGCACTAAACGGTACCCCGACGATAGTTGATTCAACCAAATCCCTTGGTATCACACTGGATAAAGATCTAAACATGCGAGCACACATCAACACAATGGCAAAAAATGCTTGTTTTCATCTGAATTACCTCAGAAAACTGAAGCCACTCATCGATCCCGGGGATCTGAAAATGGCAGTACAGGCACTGGTCATATCAAGAATTGAATATGGATGCTCAACTCTATCAGGACTCCCTAAGATCTCAACAGCTCCCCTAAAAGCTTGTCTCAATGCAGCAACCAGACTTCTAACAGGAACAAAAAAATACGACCACATCACTCCACATCTGAAAGAGCTCAACTGGCTACCATACGAGGCAAGAATAGAGCTAAAAATTGCATGCATTACACACAAGGCAATACACCACAAAACTCCACATTACCTAGCCCATAAAATTACGCTGTCCGGAGGCACTAGACCCTCGAGAGGATCGGAGGATTTTCTACTGAAACCAGTATTATTCCGTAAGAAAAAACTTACGATAGAGTGTTCACTGGAGCTGCTCCAAGGATTTGGAATTTGCTCCCACCGAATATCAGAAGAATCATCTATGCTCCACGATTCAAAAAGACTAAGTCCCTTCTGATGGGTAAATTTCTCCCATAACGAACAATGTGTTACTTAACAATACTATAACCAGCTTGAATATAGAAGAACTCAGAAATGGTAGTATCTAATGATCTCTATTATTCCGCATTATATTTGTCTTGTGTATGGATAAATATATGCCAATGTTCGTGAATACATAGACTTGTTCTTGATGATATCGAAGGTGACTGAAATGTAAAGCGCTCAGACACCCAATCTCTGGGTCTGGTTTGCGCTATAGAAAACAATGAATAAATAAATAAATAAATAAATGCAATTGGTTCAACTGAAGCAAATGAAAAGTAAATTTTCCAAAATGCTCTTGTTTGTTACATGAAAACCTTAAGTTTAAAGGATGGTGTTAGGCACATATGGAACAATGAGAAACTAGTCATGCTGGGGTGGGCATGCATATACTTTAAACAATGTGTTGCTGGGCCATGTTTATTTTCACGAAGCCAAAACTCATTGTGTTAGTGCTAACAAAGAGCTCCTGCTAAACATAAAGTACAAGTAGTTTTTTACCATCTCTGGCGTTCCTCCTTTCTTTGAGATACATATTATCCAGGACTAGTTCTCCTTTGGGACATGCAGCGCACAAATTGGCTGTACATCATGGATCATTTAGACCACCTAAAAAAAAAAAAAAATAGACTGAAACAGCACTGAAGTATTTCAGTAATATGGTCTCGTTCTTATAAGAGAGAACTGCAACTGGTATAGGTACCCGGGGAGGCGGGTGGGCGCATGTGAATCTACAGCTCTACATGCCAAGAACATATGTTTACTGGGTAAGTAACATTTTCCGTTTGAGGCATGTGAGCTGCATATCATATACAGCAGTATTCTCCCAAAGCAGTGGCTAACCTGTAGCTGTTGCAGTTGTCTGAAAGAGTGTCTTAAGTACTGCCTGGCCTACATTAGCCTGTTGTCTCTCTAACACATCAACGCAATAGTGCTTGGTGGAAATGTGCGGTGTAAACCATGTTGCAGCTTTACAGATGTCAGCTATGGGGCTGTTTCCTAAGAAAGCCATAGTAGCCCCTGTTTTGCGGGTGGAATGCACTCTAGGGGGTATTGGTAAAGTCCTTTTTGCTTTTGCATAGCATGTTTGAATACATTTAACTATCCACCGAGCAATACCTGATTTAGAAATAGGATTGCCTTTGTGTGGTGGAGCAAAATCACAAACAGTTGTTTAGTGTTACGAAATGTTTTTCTTCTTTCTATGTAATATAATAATGCTCGTTTAACATCTAACGTGTGTAGAGCTCGTGCTGCCACTGAATCTGGTTGAGGAAAGAACACAGGCAACTCAACAGATTGATTAATGTGAAAGGCAGATACCATTTTGGGTAGGAATTTGGGGTTAGTGCGAACGACCACTTTGTTTTGGTGTACTTGACAAAATGGTTCCTCTATGGATAATGCTTGAAGCTCACCCACTCTCCTCAGTGATGTAATCGCAATGAGAAAAGCAACTTTCCAAGTGAGAAATTGCAGTTCACATTTGTGCAATGGCTCGAATGGTGGACCCATTAGTCTGGTAAGGACAATGTTAAGTTTCCACACTGGAGCAGGTGGAAGTCTTGTTGAAATAACTTTTTTGAGGCCTTCCATAAAAGCCTTGATAATGGGTACCCTGAAAAGGGACAGATGCTGTCTGTTTTGAAGGTATGCAGCTATTGCAGCAAGATGTAAGCGTATGGATGTGTAAACTAATCCTGACTGCTGTAAGTGTAGTAAGTAACAAATGATATTTTGAATGGAAGCATCAAACAGTATATAAAAAAACGCTTCCATTTAGCTGCGTTAACAAGTTCTTTTAGTAGGCCTTCTGGCCTCTTTAATGATATTCATACAGTCTGGTGGAATGTTCAGATAACCAAACTCTATGATTTCAGGTGCCAGATCGCTAGGTTGAGTTCTTTGGGCTCTGGATGTTTTATCTATCCATGTCTCTGTGTGAGGAGACTAGGTATGAGATGTAGTTTTTGATGAGGAACTACTGAAAGCTCCAGCAGGGTAGTGAAACAAGGTTGACGGGCCCATGTGGGAGCTACTAGGATCAGTGTGAGGGATGTTTATCTGAGCTTCTGAACCACTAGTGGAATGAGTGTGAGAGGCGGAAAAGCGTGGGCAAATATCCCAGACCAGTTCATCCATAGTGCATTGCCTTTGGATACCTGGAGGCAAAGTTTGGGCATTTTGCATTTTGGTTTGTTGCGAACAGGTCTATCTGTGGGGAACCCCACCTTTGAAAGAATGAGAAGAGAGCTTGAGGGTGAAGTTCCCACTCGTGAATCTGTTGTCTCTGCCTGCTGAGATGATCTGCAATCTGATTGTTTACTCCTGGGAGATGTTCTGCCTGGAGATAGATTTTGTGATGTATGGCTCACCTCCAGATGGCTTGTGCAAGTGTTGACAGCTGGAGAGAGTGTGTCCTCCCCTGTTTCTGTATGTAATCCATGGCCGTCATGTTTTCTGTACATATCCGGACAGTTTTGCCTACTAGGTGAGTCTGGAAGGCTTTGAGCGCTAGGAATACTGCTAGCAGCTCTAGATGATTTATGTGAAGTTGCTTTTGCTTTAGACTCCACAAACCTTGAATTGTGTGAGTTTGGAGATGAGCTCTATGGAACTGGGTCAATGAAGTGCCGTCCTTTGGATAGGTTTTGTGGATTCCACCACTGCAGAGAGCAATGGGTGCTGCCGTCCACCAACACTAGATTTAACAATTGACCCTGAGACTGATTCCACTGACGTGCTAAACATTCATGAAGGGGACGCATCTGAAGTCTTGCATGGGGAACTATCATGATGCAAGACGCCATCATTCCCAGTAGTTGTATAAACACCCGAGCTGTTAATGACTGATTGGGCTGAAATTGTGAAACTGGAGCCTGAATATTGTGGATCCTGGCTGTATTGGCACGGGCTACAGCTTTTAGCGTATTGAGAGTGGCTCCCAAGTATGTTTGCGCGTTGGAGGGTCAGAAGTGGGACTTTTACAAGTTTTTCGTGAACCCCAGATTGTGCAGTAATTGTACTGTTATTTGAGTGTGCTGGAGCCAATTTGGGTGAGAACTGGCTTTGATGAGCCAATCTTCCAAGTATGGGAAGACATGAATATTCTGTCTTCGTAGGTAAGCAACGAATACTGCCAGGCATGTGGTGAATACTCTGGGAGCAGTGGTGACTCCGAATGGAAGCACTTTGAACTGGTAATGTTGTCCTGCTACCACAAACCTGAGATATTTGTGATGAGTGGAATGTATCGGAATATGGAAGTATGCGTCCTTTAAGTCTAGAGTAGACATAAAGACGCCTTGCTGTAGGAGTGGAAGCACTTGTTGAAGTTTCACCATGCGAAAGTGATCTGAATGAATATATTGATTTAGCTCTCTGAGATCCAATATGGGACTGATAGAGCCATCCTTTTTGGGTATGAGAAAATATATGCAGTACACGCTGGGCACTTGATATTGTAATGGTGCGGGCTCTATAGCTCCTTTTTGCAGAAGAGAATGAACCTCCTGTCTGAGGAGGTGTAGATGCCCTGGTGACATTTTGTGTGGACGTGGAGGAATGTTTGGGGGATTGTTGGTAAGCTCCAGGCAATAACCAGATTGGATAATTCCTAGGACCCATCTGTCTGAAGTTATTGTATGACAGACGGGGAGGAATTGAGAGAGACTTCCCCCAACAGGTGTGGAATGATCGGGGAAGAAGAGGCAAGTCACTGTTTGTTTGTTGCGAGGGAAGTGCGGGGTGTGGAACCTCTACCTCTCCCCTTGCCATTATTGCCCCAAAAGCCACCTCGAAAGTAACCTCTTGAAGAGGGTGATTAACTGTTACCTCTGTATAATGTTGAGGTGTTGTCTGTGGAGGTGTTTTTGGAGCCCCCACTGTAGAAGGAGCGACGTAAAGAGGGTCGATTGGATGGGGACTGCAGAGCTCCCATGGATTTAGTAACATCTGTGTCCTTTTTCATCTTCTCTAAAGAAGTGTCTACCATAGGACCAAATAGATGCTCTTTGTCAAAGGATACATTTAAAATAGAAGCCTGCACTTCAGTTTTAAATCCTGAAATTCTGAGCCAGGCGTTTCTCCTTAGCAAGACACAGCTGCGCATCTAATGGAGGTGTTTGAAATCAGTTTCCCTTCCTGAACTAGATCGTTTGCCTTGGCCTTATGTTCGTCTGGTAAAAATTGGAGCAATTGCTCCAATTCGTCATAATGCGCTCTATCATATCTAGCTAATAGAACTTGAGTATTGGCAATACACCAGTGATTGGCTGCTTGGGCAGCTACTCTTTTCCCAGAGGCATCTATCAATTTAGATTCCTTGTTTGGAGGAGGGGCATCTACTGACATCTGTGAGTTTGCCCGTTAACGGCGTTAGAAACTACAAGGAAGTCTAGTGGTAATTGACCCTTGATGTAAACTAGATCTGAAGGTGCCGCTTTATATTTTTGTCTACCCTGTCTACCCTTGGTAAAAGGATTCTTGCATGCACAGGACCTTTAAAAATGTCGTCCACATGTTTAAGCATACCCTTAAGCATGGGTAGTGTATGAGTGGATTTTTGTGACGAGCTTAAAGTTTCAAACAGAAAATCTTCCTCAAGAGACACTTTGTGAAGCTGGACTCCATGATATTGAGCAGCTCTATTTAATAATTCTATGTACCCTACATTATCATCTGGTGGAGAGGGTTTTAAAGGGTAGAAGTCTGGGTCATTGTCCGTGTTTGGATCTGTATTGTAATCATTCCAAGGATTGTCATCTGCTCCATCCCCATCCTCATTATCCTGGTTGTCAGGTGATTGTGGTGAATTTGTGGGTGTTATAAGCAAATGTGGGTTAGGTGGGGAGGAAGGTGATAGAGGAAGAGGAGAAGGGTTAGTACCAACACTTTTCCTTTTAAGAGAAATGTGGCTGACTCGATCCCGAGCTGGAAGCCTTTGGTATTTGTTTCGGTGCTGAGCCTGAAGGCCGGGCATTGGAAACCTGTTCTCGGTGACGACCTTGGCCCGATGGCATAGGAGGGACTGGAGCCTTTTTCTTGAGCATAGTTTGGGGCAGGGGAGCAACAGCACTCATGGTACATCGACCCTGTGGAATCTCTTCTTCCATGTCGGTGTCGGCTTCTGACAGGGAAATGTGTTTGTCTTCTTCTTCGGCTACTTGCAGGTCAAAGGCATCGTGGTTGGAATCTTCCCTGAAGAGATCCAGAGCAGAGCCGCTATGTTGGATTGGAAGTATTGGCACGCGTCGCAGTTTTGTTCGTTGTGTTCCGGAGACAGACACAAGTTGCAGACTCCGTGGGAGTTGGTGCGCCGGTACTTGACTCGGCATCCGAGACAGAATTCAAATGGAGTCCGTCCCATCGACTGCGAGCTGACCTGACGCGGCTAGGCCCAATGGCCTTCCACAAAGTTTGCGATTGAAAGAAATTTTCTGAGTCAATACGATATGCCGGAAAAGGAAACGCGATCAAATACAGTACTGTCGAGGTTAAGTGGATTGTGCACCGAGGGCAACCCTAGAAACGGTATTAAACCGGAGCGCAGCAATTCACGTCCGAACCTGAAAAAAAGCAATCTAACAATGGAGTCGATGCCCATGCACACTATCACTTAAAGGAGGAGTCACCTACCTCATGACTGGAAAGACTTGTTCGAAGAAAAACAAAGTGCAAACATCTGGACCAAACACTAGATGGCAGGAGTATGCAAGCATGTGATCTACAGCTCACATGCCGTGACCACATTGTTCAGCTTGCTGTTTTGAAGTTTTCTTTTACTAGGTGGAAGAGTACAATATATGTCCTTGAAACAACAGAGCATGATTATAAGAGTTATCTTGCTAATGCCACACTAAATCCCCGTGACAAAAACATACACAGATCCTTAATATCTTTAGTTGCTGACTCTAACTATGCGCCCTAGTTAATCAAGGCGTTTAATTCAGAAAAAATCTTTTTGTGCATGCACTGATTGAATAGAAAATCTAAATTTTAATCCTGAATCACATTCAGACATCAGACCTTTTTGTTCCTGACACAAACTAATAAGAAACAAGGGCTTGGTGATCGAAATGTGCAATGATACGCGGTGGCAGTCAATTTATACACTGTCATTGATGATTGAATTACAATATGATGGCCAGTGCTTGCAAGAGCAGGTTTTTGCATGCATTAGGTGAGACTATATGTATGGGAAGGACTTATCTGAAGCAAATCTAGTTAAACAGCAAGCCACTGCTGTGTATCGGCTTGACCCCAGTGATATGATTACTGATTGTTTATAATGGATTATAGTTTTCCAGGATGGCGGTTTCTATCATTTCCAAGGGAATCTTCAGATTCTTTCAGAACTTTGGGAAGGTTGGGGACATTGACGTGGATATTATTCCAGATCCTCAGCGCATAGACTGAGTAACTGAGTAGTCTGGCCTTCTCTTTTTCACAGTTTTTGATATCTAGTCTGGCAATATGTTGCCAGGCAGTAGAGGTCACTTTCTGATGTTGTCATTATTGCAGCAAAGGTAGGCAGAGATGATATTTCTGATGACGTACATAATGCAGCTCTTCTTCAAAATGATGCAGTTTGGGCAGGGAGACAATGTAGGTCCTTCAGGGTTGGGGTGATGTAGCTGAGCTTCTTTAGGCCTTTCATCAAACATGCTTCATCATGTAAAGGACTAGTGTGCTTTTTCTAAAGTCTATTATCAAGGACGAAATAATTCACTTTCTTCAGGAAGGAGAGCTGTTACCCAGCTGCTCAGGGTTGTTTTGGAAATGCATACTTTGAAGGAGAGTTTGGTATTCAGAGTGAATACTAGCAATTTGCTTTGCATGCTAACACAGAGTGCTTACCTTACAACGCATAGGATACACTCCATATTCCCCAACACCACAGTGCCATGTCCCAGAAGCCCCGAAAAAGATGCCGATTTACTACATATGCTCTGGGCCTGCCCTGCCCAGTTTAATTACTGGAGCCAGGTCACAGCAGCCCGGAGGTAGTTGGAGGTACAACGTGGTACATGGCTGAGAGTTGCCTTCTAGGCCTTAACCCCTGAAAAAAAAGGTCATAGAGTCCAGGCTAGATTTGCGGATCTGGCACTTATTCTGGCCAAACGTAGCATCACCAGGAGGTGGAAATCGGCTGCCCCACCTAGGGTTTTTACATGGAGAGAAGAGTTAGAACACTGGGGCCTAGCAGAGAGTGGCACTCTCTGCAGGGAAGAGCATCATGGATTAAGGGAAATGACCCATAGCGATGAGCTAAGACCTCTTACTGGAGTCCTTCAAGGCTTCTGACATCTTTTTCACCCTGGGACAAGTTACTATTATTCCTGTATAGCACTTGCCCACGATGGACTGTGTTTTAGTCACTCTGGTACGCCTGCCCCTTTTGCTCCTCTCATTTACATTTGCTAATCTTCTCAATGTCTACCATCCCATGTAATAAGTTGGGAACCTATGTAACCTTCCAAAGTTTGGGGGACATCACCCAAGCAGATCTCTCAAGGAGTCGGAGATTAATTGTCGCACCCATCAGAGGGAGGGGGATGGTCTTTAATCAGCATTACTCACAGTTAATTATTATCTTTTTAATCTGGGTTGAAATTAGATATCAAATATATATTTATAAACCTATCGTCTATGAAAGCGTCCTTACTGTTGTATTGCACACGGACTTTACTTAATGTGCTAGTTATGTATACAAATACTGCCAAACAGCGGCGGCTGGTGACATTTGAAAGTGGTGAGGTGTAAAATAACGGTCCTACTACACTGCGGCGAGCGAGCATAGCGAGCTAGCCCAATCAACCTACAGGGTGTTCGAGGGGGTTCTCCCCCCAAGAAGAGTTTGAAAAAAGAGTGGACAAATGGTGCATTTTCAAGCAAATTTGAGAAAGCAGGAAGGTTTATAAAGCAATTGGGAATCTGTTCTAACAAAGACAGTGACTGGTAAAACTGTCAGTCTAATCGGATGCATATCAAACGCCGGCCTACCACGTGCTCTGTCTATCTGTGAAACATCACCTCTCCTTTTCTCTATTCCATTTTACTCAAATTAAAATAATAATACATTTTGGAAACCTGAAATGCAGGGTGTGAAAAAATAACAAATCAATGACAATTCAGCGTAATAAATGACCTAACACATGAAGTCAAGTTGGAATAAAGTAATTAGAAGTAGCAATGAGAAGTCAATCAATCAATCAATCAGGGAATTATAAGTGCGCTAATCCCCCATGAGGGTCTCAAGGTGCTGGGGGGGGAGGGAATGCAGCTCCGTTCAGCTGAAGAGACAGGTCCTGAGAGTTTTCCTGAAGGTGTTCAGAAAGCGGGCACGTCTGATGTCTGCCGGTAGCCCGTTCCAGGCCTTGGCTGCAATGTGAGAGAACGATCTTACGCCTGCCCTGGCTCGTGGATGTGCGAGGTTACAGCCAGAGCAAGGTTGGACGATCGCAGGTTTCTTTTGGGTACGTGGAAGTTTACCCTGTTGTTGAGGTATTTGGGTCTGTTGTTGTATAGGCATTTGTAGGTGTGGGTGAGGAGTTTGAAAGTGACTCTCTTCTCCACTGGGAGCCAGTGGAGTCTCCGCAGGTGTTGGCTGATGTGTTCGTGCCGGGGATGCCGAGGACGAGTCTGACCACGCTGTTCTGTATTGTTTAGAGTTTGGGGAGTAGGGACATATTGATGCCGGCGTAGAGTGCGTTGCCATAGTCCAGTCTGCTGGTGATGAGTGCATGGGTGACTGTCTTCCTTGACTCGGGGGGATCCATTTGAAGGTCTTGCAGAGGATGCGGAGGATGTTGAAACAGCTGGAGGTGATGGTGTTGACCTGTCAGTTCATGGCGAGTGATGAGTCGAGTACGATGCCGAGGTTTCTGGTGTGGTCTGAGGGGGTAGGGGGCCTTCCATGGGCGGTGGGTCACCAGGTGTTGTCCCATGCTGAAGGAGTGGGTCCAAGGACGAGGACTTCTGTCTTCTCGGCATTGAGTTTTAGGCAGCTGTTGGTCATCCAGACTGCGACTTCTTGCATTCCTCTCTGGAAGTTGAGTTTTGCGGTGGTGGGGTCTCTGGAGAGGGAGAGGATGACCTTAAAACATGTAAACTACATTACAGCATGGGTTTTAGTGAAATGTAAGGTGTTATATAATGACTTTCTCAAGTAAATGTACTGGAGATTAGACTCCCAAAAGAGTTGATCTCTTATTTAAATAAGTGCATGACACACATAATTTGAGATGAGGAGGCATAGTTTAATTCTATCATTTTTCTCCAAGCCGAAAGGCTAAACATTTTATAGCATGACAGAGATGCTACATGAGCTAACACAGAGTTCACTCATGTCAGACTTCTACGGTATTCCCGCCGGGGAATCATTCACAAGGAATAATTCATTGGTTAACATTTTTTCATCCGCTCCTGTCAGAGGTTGATCCCGGAGAAAAGCTTGTGTCGTCTCACCACAATTGCCCTGCTCCTTCCTTCTCTTCACAGAGATTCAGTGATGAATCCGGGCTCATAGCAGCAGCTCAGCACCTATGGCCTCAGTTACCAACAGTGCATTGCAAAGTGACAGAGCAAAGTTTAACCAGATGATTTTCTTTAAAAGAGGAGACATTTCTCATTAATATTGATTTGCAAGATTAAAGTTACAAGTGCTCTCGCTGCCTATCCTCGATACACCATGCAGTATGATGAATGGGAGGGACGAATACTGACAAAGTACGGCTGCGGCGTGTGACAGGGACAGGACTGCACTAGAGCTGGTGTGACAGTACTGGAGCAGTGCTACTCCACAACTCGTGCAACCGAAATAGCCTAGGGCTGCCCAAAGCTCAACTCACCCAGCAAGCCAGGTCTCTTCTAGCTCTTTTGTCTGGTAAAAAAAAACAGCTGAGAGGTAGACGAGAGCACGTCTCACTGATGTTCTTTGTACACCATTGGTTGATGGGCAGTGCACTGATGAATAATAGCGTATATACTTTCTTGACCGTTAAAAAGGGGTAAACTTATAGTAACTTCTATAGCAGTAGGAAGAAATAACAAATGTGCAGTATACGAAGGACTCTGAAACTGCATAGGAAACCATGGAACAGCAGAACTTTTAGAAAAAAAATGCTCCCCATCCCCCACCCCCACCTACCTGCCATTTCCATGTGTGTTTTATCATACTCGATGCATGCACTTGACATAATGTGGCCTCGTCCCAATTGCCCATATATAAAGGGTGTGCCTTTTAATCTATTGTGTTTTTTAATAGTGATGTATCATTGACAAAGTTGGCATTAGGCCACATAGGTTTAACCTATTGCCTACTCTGCACCGCTGTGTGCCTAGAATGTACACCTTTCGCCTAGAAGCTTCACACCAAATGTGGATCCTGATTTCACCCCAGTAGTGTAGCTACCATTGGTCCAACAGGTGCCGTGGCACCAGGGCCCAGGGCCCTGAGGGGTCCGTTTAGAGATAGACAATGGATGAAAAGACAGGAGGGAAAAAGACAGAGGTGAATGAAAGAGTGCAGAAGGCACTAGAGAGAGTGGATAGAAAGAGATCAGAGAGAGGGAGAAGAGAGAGAAGTGAAAAGAAGCGAGAAAGAGAATGGATGGAGAGAGACAGGCAGAGTGAGGCAGAGAGAGGGGGGAGGAGAAAGGGAGTTTTAACTGTTTTCCCAGGGCTGCTTTAGATTCCCTGATTAGCCCTGCACCCCCAAAACTCACCCCTGCGCCTAGAAGCCTCATCCCCTGCAGTACTTAAAGCCCCATCTTCTGTGCATCCCAATTCCGAGTTTATCAAGTTCGCTAAATACATGTGTGATCAGCCCACATCAATTATCATGCTTGATTAATGCATTATTACTATCATAATGTTTGGAGAAGACCCACAAAGTTTAAAAATAACATTTAAAATACTTATGGAGTGTATAATAGACCACAGTCTCATTATTTCCAATAAAAGCCATTGACTGGTTAATACCCCTTGCTCTATGCTGTAAAAGGAAGCAGCCGCGGTAAGGTATGTTAAATCTATTACTTGTTGGATCAGACGAACACCACGTGAGACCCCAAGAATCCGTGACACACTCCTGGGAACCCCTCTTGCGTTCCCACCCCACCCTGTGCGTCCTATTGTTGCTTTTTATTGAGCCTGTGTAGTGCCTGTCAAAGGTGTCTTCACAGCGGTACTACAGCCGGCCGGAATGGAAGTCTAGTAGTATATGGTGGTTTCAACACGTGTAGACAGCAGAGGAGCAGGTACGAGGCCAGTGGGCAGAGTGTTAGAGCATTCCCAGAATTTGAGCCAGGTGAGTGAGAGAGGAATGATATTATTATTAATAATAATGATAATCATAACGATAAAAAATTAAAGGTATAAAGCTCTGTAGAGCACTTATTTTCTGGTAGGAAAGACTCTTGGCGCTAACGAAGTGAAAGCGAAGCCCGCAGGGAGTTATGGAAACAGTCGGGTTCTCAGCTTCTATTGAGCTTGGGGTGCTCACTGGTGTTCCTGACATTCTTTGGGAGAACGTTCCAGAGTTCAGTCGCCAAGTATGGAAAAAACGGTTCCCGCACCCTATGGCATTCTGCTATAATATGGCCCCAACAGCGAACTCCTCTAATACACACCAACAGTACACATTTGGCAGAACACTGCACACCCCCCAGCGCGGAACAGATATGCTTCAGCGACACCAAACTATACAATATAAAGTTGGGTATCACGGTGCTCATAACCACAGTCCACATTAGGACTTGGCACACATTCAGTCGCGGTCAGCATGACGGGCGGGCGGGGGGACGGGTCACATGGGGGAGTCGCAGGGGGAGGCGAGAGGGGTTTAATTAAAATAAAATTAAACGTACCTTCTCCCGACTCCCGTGCCGCCTCAGCTCTTGGCCGGGTCCAGACTCCCGCTCCTGCCGCTCTCCTGAACAGAAAGCAGACACCCACAGGCAGCCTCCCTCCCCTCCACCAATCACAACGCTGCAATGGCAGCGTTGTGATTGGTACGGACAGCGCCCAGCAGGGCGCCTGTAGGGAGGCCATTTTCTCTATGTATGCTGCATGCAGCCTACATAGAGAAAATGTAGAGTGCGCATGACTGGTTTGGTTGGCCCCTCAGCCAGGGCCCACAACTGTGGACTAGCCACGCCTCCCCTACTTTCCAGTAGACCGGCCCACCCGCCTGCCCACAACAAGGCTCTTCTGCTTTCTCGCAGTGCAAGAAGCAGAAACATAAAATGGTAGTTTTACCATTTTATGTTTCTGCTTCTCACACTGCGAGAAAACAGTGGGGCGACGCCCTCCACCCTAATGGAGGAGCTGCCCCTGCTTACTTTTTAAACATACGCATGGACATCTCTATTCTACTCTTACTAACTCCAGTCTCACCCTCTGCGGGAAAACAATCTAACAATGGAATCGATGCCCATGTGCACTTTCACCGAAAGGAGGAGTCAACTACCTCGTGACTGGAAAGACTTCTTCGAAGAAAAACAAAGTGCAAACATCCAGACCCAAAACTAGATGGCAGGAGTATGCAAAGCATGTGAATCTACAGCTCTACATGACAAGAAAAGATGTTTACTGGGTAAGTAACATTTTCCTTTTCTTCATGGAAGTGTTAGTGATCAGCCATATACCCTAGAACTATGATTCTGAGCAAATTTGCAACAAGGATCATCTTAGAGACTTAACTCTGCAGTGTTTTAAGTCTCTTCTTTTGCGGATAAGCAACATTCTTAGTACTTAAAGATCTCATTCAAGCCAAGCAACATTTGGAAATGATGTAACTAGAGTGATTCATACGTGGACCTTTTCTTAAAGTTTAGGTTCCCTCCGAAGTCCCATCCCTTCCATTAAGGAGCTAAATTAGATTTTTAGCTAAGCTAAATTACCTTAACCACTGTACTATAACTTGCCATTTCATTGAAACTCATTTTTTTCTATTTTCATGTCAATTGTGGAACAACTTTACATTTATTCCTTTAGATGTCATCTTTTTTGGTTTCTGGAAACGATTTGACTATATAATAAGTTTAGATATATTGAGTATGACAAAATGTATTACCCTGTGAATTTTGTGTCAGATTTTGAACTTTTTGAGATTCATCACTGACCTCAACAAGCATTTGTTAAATATATATAGGTGTTAAAGATTATTTGAAAGCAGCTCTGTAGCTGTTGCTGAAATTGGTTGGTTTATAATACATTTCTAATAACCAATGACCTAGCAACTGTGTGTTGAATGGGCATAAAAGCGTTTTATCTGTTAACTAGCTTTATTCATTAAAACGTTCTGCAGGTAGAAAACTTTCTGCAGGCATGGCAATGAGGTTTTATTTGGGGTGATCCGAAAGTAGCTTTTAGTGTTTGAAGGGCCACAGGATTTATTTTGCTGTGCTATTGCAATTCGTGCTCAATGGAATTTCAGTAAATGTGCATGTTCTCAGGTTCTTTCTTTGGCTTGGTGTAAATCTGCTCAGCAGGTAATGAGAACTTTTTCGCACAGCTTAGGAGCCCAGAAGTGTTCATGAACACCCCCTGAAGTACTTGCAGGCAAAGGAACTAGGGGCAAACAATTTGAGAAGACCCCGTCTTGCTCACAGTGTATTTGGTTGAAGGTTGTATACAGAATTTGACACTTAGCTAAAGGCCATTTGCCGTCAAGGACTGGATGCTGGATCATTCTTTGTTCCTTAGTTTGGTGTATCTGGGGGAAGGGGCAACACTCTCAAGTAGCCATGGAGCTCCATTGTGGCCAAAGCGTAGGAGCAAAGTGTCAGTAAAAAGTAGCTCTAACAGCCAGAAAAAACTTCCAATACGAATTATGGCACTAGGTCAAAATCTAATAGTAGACATTTGAGTAGGCAGGTGTAAGGTGGCTAGTGGTACTGACAGGACTGTACTGAGGATATGAGCAAAAGAAAAATGGAAAAGTAAGACTTCAAGAGAAGAAAGCGTTGAAATACTGCATCAACCAACAGGACTACTGTGGTTGGGGTGCCTCGCCCACTGACTCTATGGACTCCGTGTTTCATTGCCCTACATCCTGCATTACCAGCGCGAGGATGCATTCCTGTGGACTGTACATAGCAAACCTCAACAGCGACTTGTGGTACTGTAAATTTCGGAACCATGTTGGTAGCATGGTCCTACCATGCCGATTTTGGTATCAGCGGACCGCAAATGACTAATGCGGTATGTATGAGTGTTTTTGTCACGTTTCCCCAATGAACTCACCGTGTATGCAATACTACATATTAAACCCTCGGGTTCCATTTTAAAACGGTAAACATTTTGTGGTTGCCCTCACATAGGCTGCGCACCGAGGCCATGCCTAGGCCTAAAGGACACGCAATCTTTCTGTGACTTCTTTGTGACCTGTGCAAACTGACTCCGCTGCCCGAGGTCAGTCCTGCCCGGCCGGTTCCTGTTACTGCGGCCTAATGGGATTAGCATCAGGGCTCGACACATCATAAAGTCGTGCATCCCACACGAACCCTGACTAATCTCTTTCACACCTGACTCTGTTTCCTACTTTATGGCTCGTTTTACGAGGAGGAGGTGTCCGTTTTATTGGGGTCTGCTGATATCTGATGAGGGTTCTGAGCCTCGCTGGGTAAATGATTATGTGCTGACCGAGCTGAAATGTGGGATTATCATCATGACTGTGCTCTTTCTTTGAAGCGAAAATATGTGAACGACCACTTGTAAAATAGGGGCGGTGTTGCCCAGAGCGTAATATTCTGTATATAAGAAAAGACTGGTTTTTGGTTGGGAGCAGTCTCCTGAGAACATACACCGTGCTGTACTTCTCGGATACCTGTGATTGGTCTGCAGCCAATAAATACGATCTTTGACTTCATCTAGAAGACTCTGTGTTTCTGTGGTCTGAAACAGGAAGAACTCGAAGTCTTCGGGTGTGTCCCCTGGCACCGCTGGGTTGGTTCTGAAAAACCCAGTACTTCAGTTGGTGCCCACGTTGGGCGGTTTCAGCGGTACCGGTCCAAGCCAGAGGTTCGTGAGGAGCTACGTGTGAAAATTCTGGAGGAAGGCCGCCACTTCATCGACCCCTGCATGTCGACGTGGTCCGAAAGTCTTTACTGCGAGGTTCTCCGCGTCCCGACGGCTACGAAGGACTGCTGCCCTGACTGTCGCTCTGTTTTAGACCCATGATGATTTGGTAGAGCGAAACGATCTAACGAGTCTTCTGGTGACGTCATCGATACCTCAGTTAAGTATAAGTGGAGCGTCTCCCAGTCCTTAGTTTGGTTCTTAGTTTGGTATCCCTTTGGGATCGCTTTGATTTGGAACTTGCAAGTGCCAAAGCCGAAGGACTCTTGTATTCACGAGATTATCGTATTCGATAATCCTTTGACATTTGAAACTAGACTAGTGAGCGAAGATGCCTGGTTCTAGTATATTTGGAAATTTGTTTTGTCTCGGTTATAATAAGGACTCCCGATTAGAGGATTCGTGTCTGGTTCCTCCAATTGGAACTCCAACTTATGAGCTTTATGTAAAACATGGCGTGGGCCCCATTACGTACAATGAAGTATGGATCCGATACACCAGGAAAGATGGTGATTTAAAATGGCCCCAATATGGTAGTTTCGACACAGAGATTTTGGATAATCTAGAGGTTAAATTATTTAAAAAGAAAGCCCGGCCGGCGATGTTTGATTCTTTCCGCCTATGGCGAAAGGAAGCCAAACAGAAAGAAATCAAATTAGCGAAGAAAAATAAAAGAGAGAAAGGTATGTCGATAATGCAAGCAGCCTTACAGTTTAAAGATAATGAAGAAGAACAAATGAATGAGCAGCTGCGCAGGCAACGTAAACTAGTGATTGATAAATGCTACCCAGTTTTGCCGCCCCTTCAGCAAGATGCGTCAAAAGAAAAGGAGAAAGATCCCCTAATGTCACATTTGCTGAGTTCGCCACCCCCGTATGCGCAGAGTGCTACAGCACCTCCGCAACCCTTAAATGTACAGCCTCTAGTTAATTTGCCGCAAGCCTTCCCGCAGCCGCCAGCTCCTCCTCAGCCGGCTCCTATCCCTACGGCGCAGCCCTCTCAAGGGCCGCCGGTTTCGCTACCTGTCTCTTCTGCGCTCCCTGCGACTCTACCTAGTACATCAGCTGCCTCTCTCGGCACTCTTCCTGATACGATCCCTGTACCTGTCTCCGCACCCGTTTTTCTTCCCTCTGTCTTTCCCCCTGTTCTTGCCTCAACTTCACCTTCTACACGACAACGAATAGCTAGTGCGGTCACTAGTTTTATATCGCCTCTCTTCGGGTCATCTAGTACGACCCCTGGTTCACAACGTACGCATTCGCGTAGTCAGCTGCCAGGTTCTGAAGAGAAAGAAGTATTAGACCGCATGGCATATAAATGGATTGTTTATCCTTCAAGATATGATGTGGAATCTGTTGTAAATGTCTTTCATCAATGGGAAGCACCAAAACAGAGATACGTTTTCGAGAAAATGTGTGAATTCCTCTGTGAGGAATTGGAAGATCATGGTCTAGATTCAAGCCCGCGGGAGTTGTGTCATGTACGGTTCGATTTTGAGAAAGGCACGATTGTGGGCCCCGATGTTGATAGAGCAGTTACGACATTGTTGTCCTTCAGGAATGGGGATTGTCATCAGTCGTTGTTCGAACAGGAGTTCCCTGTAGGGAAAAGGTAAAAGCGCGCCAATATCCGATGCGTGAGGTTCCTCCAGTTTGGAGACCTGGTGATTTAAAAGCTAACCCACCTGTTCAGCCACATTTTCAGCGTGTTTGGGTACACGTGCCATGGAAGCGAGCTGAAGTAATAGCGCTTAAGCAGACATTGCCTGACCCCCGTAAAAACCCTGCAGGATATTATAAGGAGTTATCACAGACCGCAGAATCGTTTGTCATGAATTTAGCTGACATTGATATGTTGTTCGGGAATGTTGTTCCGCAGCCTTTGTGGGGATTGATTCGTAATGCAGATCATGCTGCAGAACTAGGTGACACATGGACTAATATCATTGCTGCAGACACCAGACAAGTTGGTGGTGTCAAGCCTGAGCCCGCGGTAGCAGAACTCCCTGGTAGAATAATTAATTATATGAAAACTTTAATGCCCGCGATGCGGGTGAATTGGGATAAATTATCGGCATGCAAGCAGAAGAAAGATGAGTCAGTGTCCGATTTCTTCACCAGGTTCGAAGAAACTTTTATCGACCATAGTGCACAAGATATGAGTACGGAAGGTGGTCAACGATTATTTGCTGATAAATTTGTGCATAATTTGCTTCCCAAGTTGTGTAAGAAATTGAAAGATTCTGAGAGTTCTTGGGCTGTTTCCTCTTCAGCACAAATACTGGCTACTGCACAGTATTACGAAAATAGGGATAAAGATGAGAAAGATAAAGCAGACAAGAGAACAAAAGAATTGAAAACGAAGGTTCTGTTACAACAGGCCTACCCACCACGCGGTAGTCAGAGTAACTATCAGCAACCTCAGCAGTTTCAAAGAAACATGCAAAGGTTCGAATATTCCCAACCGCGTGTTCCTGTAGGTCCCAATCAATGTTCGTATTGTAAAGAAGAAGGTCATTTTAAGTATAGTTGTCCTATATTGTTGCAGCGTACGAATAATGCTTATGGCACGAGAGGTAGAGGTGGTCAGCAAGCTCCTAGAGGTAGAGGGCGTGGGAATGTTCCCCAGAACGCGCGTCCTCTTCCGCCTCAAAATACGATGAATAGTTTTGATCAGCAAGCCAATGCAACTGGTAGGACAGCTCAGTACTATAACGATGACTATTATGCGGAAGATGAAAATGCGGAAGGTAATGATTACTAGGACAGCCATAGACAGAGAGAGGGAGTTGTTTCAGTGCCAGTGGACCAGAGTGGACCATATGTCAAGGTGACTACAGCGGGTGTATCAGAGCCTTTTCTATTGGATACTGGTGCTGCAAAGAGTTCTATTATGCACTCAAAACTCCCTGGCGCGCCTTTGTCTGGCGAAATGAATGTTTCAGTAGGTTTTTCTGGCGCCCCGGTTAGGAACCCGATCTCTAGTCCTATGCCCCTTTCTGTTGGACCTTGTGAGCTGAAAGCACCCCTTATCCTAACGACAGGATGTGGTGAAAACCTGTTAGGATTGGATTTGTTAAAGAGATTACATGCGACATTATATTGTTCCCCCTCAGGAGTGCAACTTACACTGGGTAGGGAAGTGATTTCTCCAATGTATTTGTCGAAGAATAAACTGCCAGCTGAATTGTCGTCTCTTCCGGATGTCCTTTGGGCTTCTGGTCTTAATGATGTGGGTCTCTTAGAAATACCGCCATACGTGGTCACTTTGAAAGCCAATGTTAAATTGCCGCGCATTCCCCAGTACAAGAGCTCTAATGAAGGTGAGAAAGCGTTGTTAGCGATCATCTATGACTTGATTGAAAAGGATGTAATTGAAGAGACAAGAGGCAACGTTTGCAATAGTCCGGTTCTGCCTGTTTTAAAACGTACTGACCCTTCTCAGCCACCTGTTTACAGATTTGTGATCGATCTTAGAGAGGTCAATAAGATAGTTGTGCCACAGTTTCCAGTTGTCCCTGATATAACTGCCTTGTTAACTATGATTCCAGCTTCCACTGCTTGGTTCTCAGTGGTCGATTTAAAGAATGCTTTCTTTAGCATCCCGATTGCAGAGGAGAGCAGGGATATTTTTGGTTTTAGTCTAGGAGGTCGAAGCTTCCGTTTTCAACGCGCTCCACAGGGCTACTGTGAAAGTCCATCAATATACAGTCAGGCTTTAAAAGCGCAGCTTGATACAATTGTTCTACCTAGTGGTGCTTCCCTTATTCAGTATGTTGACGATTTACTAATCGCCGCGGATACTGAGGAGATTTGTAAAGAAGCTACAATGTCGTTGTTGCGTCATTTGTCTACTTTTCATCACAAAGTGTCTCTCTCAAAACTGCAATATTGTCGACAAGAAGTGACCTGCTTAGGCCATCTCTTATCGAAAGAGGGAAGGAAACTGGCCCCAGAAAGAATTCAGGCCATTGCACAATTGAGCGTGCCAAGAACACAGAGAGAAGTGCGTGCTTTCTTGGGTATTACTTCATACTGTAGGCAGTGGATCCCGAGTTTTTCTTTGCTGGCAAAACCTTTGATAGCATTAACATGTAAAGATACCCCGAATACCGTCCCGTGGTCTGAAGAGTGTCAGAAAAGTTTTTCGGAATTGCGTAATGCATTATGTTCAGCTCCTGTGTTGGGTACCCCCGACTACAGTAAGCCCTTTACGTTGTTTGTTCACGAGAAAGAAGGTTGTGCATTGTCAGTGCTGACACAGTCTTTTGGAGACAAACAGCGTCCGTGCGCGTATTTTTCATCAATTTTGGATCCGGTAGCCAAGGCATTGCCAAGTTGTTTGAGAGCCACAGCGGCAGCAGCTGTCTCTATTCGACAGTCTGCTGGGTTAGTAATGAACAACACGTTGATTGTGATGGTTCCACACGCAGTGGACACGTTATTAAACAGGACCAAGACACAGCACTTAACTAATGCTCGATTGTCAGGTTATGAGTTGACACTATTAGCGAGTCATGTACACATAAAGAGGTGCAACACGTTGAATCCAGCTACTTTACTGCCGATTTCAGCAGACACAGATGAGATTGAACAACATGATTGTCTGTTCAGAACAGAAGAAGAAACAAAAGGGAGAGTGGACCTTAAAGATACTCCCCTGGTTGAGTGTGATGGTACCTTATGGGTGGATGGTTCGTGCTTCAAACTTCCGAATGGTGATACGACTGCTGCATATGCTATCACGACTTTGCGCACGATTGTTGAAACTGCACGTATACCACATAATTCGGCTCAAGCAGCAGAATTAATTGCCCTTACAAGAGCATGCGTGTTGTCGAAAGGAATGAAAGTGAACATATATACTGACAGTCAGTATGCCTTTGGCGTGGCCCATAGTTTTGGGCGCTTGTGGAAAGAACGTGGGTTCCTGACTTCGCATGGAACTAAGATTCAGAATGGTCAGTTGGTGAATGATCTCCTTGAGTCATTGACCTTGCCATTACAAGTTGCGATTGTGAAATGCACTGCCCACAAGAAAGTTACCGATGATGTTGGTTGTGGTAATGCATTTGCTGACGAAGTTGCGAAAGAAACAGCAAAAGATGTTACAACTCGAATGTATGTTGCAGGCCCTGCAAGATGGGTTGGTTATGTTGGAATGTGTGAAGACACGATAGAGAGTGTGAAGTCCCTTCAAGCTGAAGCCACAGAGAAAGAATTGAGTATGTGGAAAGAAAGTAAGGGTAAATTGGATGAAAATGGTTGTTGGGTTGGTTTGTTAGAACACCGGCGATGGTTGTTACCTGATGCATATGTGCTTCCAGTGGTCACGATGGCACATGGAATGGCGCATATCAGTGTGAAAGGGATTTGTAAGTTGTTAGCTCCAGTATGGCAGAATGCTGGAATTCCCAAGTGTGCAGAGAATGTGATCAAAAATTGCATGGTATGTTTGAAATACAATCCTGGTAGGGGAACCCCAACTCCAGCTGGTCATTTTGCGCCTCCAACGTATCCGTTTGAGGTTTTGCAGCTAAAGCTAAAGCCCTTGTCAAGGAATTTTTCCCTAGGTTTGGAATGTCAAGAATGGTATGGAGTGATAATGGGAGTGAATTTGTGGGACGAGTGATGAAGAATGTATGTGAGGGACTAGGTATAAAGCAGAAATTCCACGCTGCCAATCACCCCCAATCAGCTGGACTAGTAGAGTGTTACAGTGGCACTTTGAAACTTAAGTTGGCTAAGATTCAAGCAAGTTCTGGTCTTAAATGGCCTGATGCTCTGCCCTTAGCACTCCTATCAACAAGAATGACTGCGCATTCACGAGTGGGACTTAGTCCCTACGAAATCGTGTTTGGACGCCCGGCCAATATATGGGGAGTGCCAAGGCCTACAAAATTCAGTGAGATCGAACTTCCAGTACTGCTTGATTATTTGTATGAATTGACGGCTAAATTGCGTGTTTTACACCAGCAGGTGCATGATACTCTGCCTCAGGTCTCTGAAGCTCCAGGACATCCTATCAATCCTGGATCATGGGTGCTGGTCAAAAACTTCAAGAGGACAAAGAATGATGAACCCCGTTGGACCGGCCCCCATCTCGTCCTTCTTTCAGCGAGATCGGCTGTTCGAGTAAAAGGGAAAAAGAACTGGATACACGGCGTTCACTGCAAGAGGGTCCCTTTGCCTTTGCCTTACGACCAGTGGGTCCAGGAAGGGATCGCTGACTCAGAGACTGAGACTGTGCCTCGTTTTCTGCCGTTTAGCGATGCACGAGTAAAAGGAACGCTTTCTGAGAAGGAAAGCGATGACATCTTGCAAGAAGCTGTGCCACCGTCAATTCGATTGGACACTACCGAGCCTGAACTCTTGTTTCAAGACCAAACAGTACCTACAAGAAGTCGTTACAATTTGAGGCCGAGAACTATGGACAAATAAAAATTCTTTTTCTTTGATATTTTTTGAGTAGTGCAGCTCTCTCTTCCATCTGAGAAACTTTCTTATTTTTACTTTTTCGAACCGCCATCCGGGTTCAGCTGCAGGGTCGCGGTGCCAAGACTTTGGGGTACAAGCCGGAGACGTTAGGTCAACGGTCTGGTTGGTCTAGGGCATTCCCTGGACTGACAGGTGTACTCCTTAGCAGAAGACACTCATCCGCCGCGAACAGCACGATTAGAGGATGGAGTTTTTCGAGATGAAGAGACCCGCTGAGGAAATAAATTTTAAGAGCAGAATATATAAAGTAATGAATAGCAAACGTTTTGTAATATTATGTATATTTGTACTACTTAGCATGATGATATTTTCTGTAGGTTATGTATTATTGTCTTTTCAGGTGCCGTTTGCACCCACTATACAGCCCATACCTCCTCCTACTGTTCCCTCACACTCTTTCCACCCTCTGCCTGAACACAAACAAGCTAGACGTTCTGAGTTCGTAAACAATTCGTTTATTCAACTCCTGCACCAGCACCAACTAGTTATGAACACAACAAATTGCTGGGTGTGTGGTTTGATGCCGCATACCATCGATAAGGGTATCCCGTATCTAGTGCTGCCATTTAGCTATAATGGGTCATCATGGGCATTCCAGACTATGTTTCTTTTTGCACTTGAGACCTATTCCCCACGACCACCGCGTTCCAATAGACCTAGCACGAACAATAAAGCCTTGATGAGAGGAGTTGCTGATATGAGTAGAGATATCGATGCATATTCATCTATTCCCAAGGATGAGTTGCGAGCTTATGTGGGTTGGAACGCGACGGGGTATAGCATTAGTCTAGGCGAGAAACAGCGTAAAAGTTCATCTCCGATTTGGGTCGTACCCCACATAGGTCGGTTCTGTTTACAAGGTAATGGTCAGAATCCAAGAGCTCAATTACGGAAGAGTGACTGTGCTGAAACGTACATTTTTCCATCACAGTTTTCCCCTGCGTTTTTGGCTGCCAAGGGTACATACTTTGTTTATAATGACCGAGCATATACATGGTTGCCCCCTGATTTCTCGGGCACGTGTTATGTTGCAAATTTTCTACCGCCGACATTTACTGCCGCCTCTGATTATCACAAGACCAGAGTTGTGAGAGGCGTTGTTAGTAAGGAGGATACTGCCGGTCAGGAAGCGGGAGACTTTTTCCTGGGTTTCCTGCCGTTTTGGGGACCAATGGTCAATAGTAGGAACCTGAGACAACTGACTCGTGTAGTTGAATCCACTGTTAATGTAACGGCTGGTGCCCTTGGTAACTTGGCAGCTGAGCTCCAAGCGGATCGCCTCATGACGTTGCAGAACCGTATGGTTCTAGATGTCATACTTGCAGACCATGGTGGGGTATGTAAGGTTATCCAATCAAGCTGCTGTATTTTCATACCAGATAACGCTCCGACAGTCTATCAGGCCATTTCCAAACTGCTTAAGATTTCCGAATCCACTCATGTGGATAAAGGAGACTGGTCGATGATGGGGTGGTTCTGGGGACTGATATCAGCTTGGGGATGGAAGATTCTAATAGTCACTGGGACGATCTTAGCCATTCTTTTCCTGTTCTGTCTATGTATACAGTGTGCTCCTGCAATGTGTAGCCTCTGTGTTGCATCATGTGTAAGGAACCCTGTATCAAGGGACGAGCTAAGCAATAGGATGATGCTACAGCAACATCTTCATGACTTTATGAATATGGACCTGGACTCAGATTAGTATGAGTATAGTTATTGCCTATGTAAGGGCAAAAGGAGGATCTGTGGTACTGTAAATTTTGGAACCATGTTGGTAGCATGGTCCTACCATGCCGATTTTGGTATCAGCGGACCGCAAATGACTAATGCGGTATGTATGAGTGTTTTTGTCACGTTTCCCCGATGAACTCACCGTGTATGCAATACTACATATTAAACCCTCGGGTTCCATTTTAAAACGGTAACCATTTTGTGGTTGCCCTCACATTGGCTGCGCACCGAGGCCATGCCTAGGCCTAAAGGACACGCAATCTTTCTGTGACTTCTTTGTGACCTGTGCAAACTGACTCCGCTGCCCGAGGTCAGTCCTGCCCGGCCGGTTCCTGTTACTGGGGCCTAATGGGATTAGCATCAGGGCCGACACATCATAAAGTCGTGCATCCCACACGAACCCTGACTAATCTCTTTCACACCTGACTCTGTTTCCTACTTTATGGCTCGTTTTACGAGGAGGAGGTGTCCGTTTTATTGGGGTCTGCTGATATCTGGTGAGGGTTCTGAGCCTCGCTGGGTAAATGATTATGTGCTGACCGAGCTGAAATGTGGGATTATCATCATGACTGTGCTCTTTCTTTGAAGCGAAAATATGTGAACGACCACTTGTAATATAGGGGCGGTGTTGCCCAGAGCGTAATATTCTGTATATAAGAAAAGACTGGTTTTTGGTTGGGAGCAGTCCCCTGAGAACATACACCGTGCTGTACTTCTCGGATACCTGTGATTGGTCTGCAGCCAATAAATACGATCTTTGACTTCATCTAGAAGACTCTGTGTTTCTGTGGTCTGAAACAGGAAGAACTCGAAGTCTTCGGGTGTGTCCCCTGGCACCGCTGGGTTGGTTCTGAAAAACCCAGTACTTCAGACTAGACCCTACAAGGACACCTGCAAAAGCCATAGCCCCCTCTTCCGCGGACCATCAGTGAGACTCCCTGCTTCCCTGCCAGCTCCTGTGGGAATTGTTCGACCGTCTTTCAGTGCGAATGTATGACATATGAAGTGGTGTCTGTGGACAGGGTCTGATGAGAGGGTATGACTGAAAGTACCGTTCTGTACCCCTTTGTGCATAGACGAAAGCAGTCTACAGTTGGTTCTGGCGCACAGGTGCAGGATATGACCGTTGGTCGCACCCTAGATGAAAGCAGATACAAATGTCACAAAAGTGGCGCAGGTGGTCAAAATGCTTTAATCTCTCCACGTGTTAAGTTCTAAAGTACCCTTCACCTACAATCACTAGATTTCTTACACTGTGGCACAACCGAAAACATGTTGTATACCATCTTTTACTCTGATCACTAGATTATTGGCCAAGAAAATAGAGGACTGTGATCTTCCTAGAGTCCTTCTAAAGTTGCAGGAGAAGCCATCATTTAGGTGGCTGTGGAGGTCGCAACACATATGTGCCCCAGTGCGTGTCAAGCTGCCCTGCTCCCCCAGAACTCAGAGAAGTAGTATTTAGGACAGGGGTCTTCAACCGTTTTGATAATAAAAGCTACTTAAGTTCATTGAAAATCATCCCGAGCTACTAATAGTATTAGTGTTGTAATAGTGAGAATGTCGGACAATATTACATTAGTGGCCACCCCATGCAAGATTACCAGCAGTAATCACCTCTGTGTATCAGGCAGGGTTGCAAGCAGTAAAAAGGCTTAACCAGTTTGGACTGCCTGTACATGAGTAATGCATGTCAGCCAAAGCTGCAATGCCCCTGTCACCAAGATATTAATATTAGTATTAAGTCGCAACTTGATTTATCACTCAGATATCACCTTTGAATATATTTTGGACAATCAGACATTTTCTCCAAACAGCAGTATTTGGTGTGCTTATTTTGCCAGCCAATAAGTAACAGCAAGGCCTGCTAGTACCTCAATATTCTAAAGGCCAGGCAAAATCAAATAATACCTACGTTTGCTTTGTTTTCATACAGGCTTAATACTTGGATTCAAATGAGCGGCTCATGCCTATTTCCGGCCTAATTACAAAATTAAGGAATGGCTTGCATGCGTAAATTTTGCTTTGCCTGATTATTAGTGGTTAGGTTTTGTCGCTTCTGGATTTACCGGGTGTGGAAGAACCTGCCCCGATTTATTTCAGCCCGAAAAATCACACGAGACTGACGGAAGACGCAGCAGCAGCCAAATCTAATGCTGCCTGTTTTTCTACTAAAGGGGGTAAGAATGCAGGGCTTCCCCCCATTGAGAAAACACATCTTCCCCTTCCTTCCCCTACTGCCCTGCACCTCCTCATCTTCAACCCCATGCCCGCGCACCACCCCTGCATACTTTTACCATCTGTTCTCACTCCATGAGGATTCATGGCCGAACAAATTGGCACCGCACTGTAATTTCTCATTTTGTTTGTAATTGCACACTAGCATGCAGCAAAATCACTCCAGTGCTGTGCAACTTGAAATTAGGGTCTCAGTAAGTTTCCAGTCGAATATTAGCAGTAGTCATTGATGATGTGCTGGTGAAGGCCTCAACCTCTATGTACACTTACTCATTTCAAGTATTTCTTCGCTAAGAATATCTAGAGGAACAAGTATCTGGGCTGACTAGCCTCTCTAACATTTGTTATGTTTTGCTGGGTTTGTCCCACTCAGCTACGTCCTGAGGGGTGTATCACTGTAGGCACCCGGAATATGCAGCATGGTGGTAGGGACCATGTAAAGGAGGTTCCGGAAACCCGGGAGGAAATAAAAAAGGATACCGGAACCCGAGCAGGGATCTTCGGTCATCACACAAAAGTACTGCTTGTGTGTGCTGTTTCTTTATACTGCATCTGGGCCTAAGTCCGGCAACAAGATTGCAAGCATTGGCGTCTCATTGTCCAAGAACGCAACATTTGCCTGTTTGAGGAGACCTACAGAATGGTTGCACTGAATTCCATGAAATGACAAAGAAACTGCATTTTGATGCCTACTCCAGGCCAATTAAACAGGAGCAAAAGGCGCACTCCCAACTACATTAATCCATAAACTGAGCAAACTCAGGGAGTTCTAAATGTTTTAGGGCCATTGGATTCCTCACACTTTACTCCCACTAAGTAGCAGTAAAGTGTTTGTGCTCTCCCTCCAAACATTGTAAAATTGACATAATCCTAATTGGACATTTAATGCTTCTAGAAGTCCCTTTTTTACTACATTTCCCCAGCGCCTGTAAATTAAATGCTACTAGTAGGCTTCAGCAATCATTGTGCCTCCCTAATAGTATCTCTATAAGACATGTCTCCAGGTCAGCCTCTGCAGCCTGGTCATGCAGTTTTAAATTGCCATTTCAACCTGGCAAAATAAATCTCATATGATAGGAAGTGGGGAGGGGACAATCCACTGTGGCTTTGATATGGCTAATGACCTCCTTCCAGAAAGTAGTGATCGAAGTGCATGACCAAAAAATATGATAAAAATCTCCACAAGCATTGCGGCATCTCCAACAAAGGTCGAAGGACCCAGCATAAATGGTGTACAGGCGGTATGGCGTGCATTACCACTAATACATGAGTTTATATGCCGTTTCCCTGAGGGAGAAATTATGGTATGTTTTGGGTATGTTGTACCACATGGTGTCCCATTGTTATCTCTTCAGAGTTATCGGCATTGGTATGTGAAGTAACCAGGCAGGAGTAATAGGTTGTAAGCTGGTTATTTATTTGGCTACATAGGAAACGGAGCTCAGTGAACCTGCTCTGCCAATAGCCTCCCAGGAAAATAAGTACAGCAGGTTGCTAGGACACAAACATTCCATGAGTAAATGCATCATGAGAAATTCTTAAAGAAACATCACTTAATAAAAAGGTACATTACAACATATCTTCTTTCCCTACAAATAATAAAATAAAATAAACAAAACAAACAACAAAATAAACAAAATCCCAAAAATAAAACTACACGCTGTATCTTGTGGGTTTAATGACAATTCTGGAACTCTTCCTGCAAGGCATTTGAACAGGAACAGAGCAAGCATTTTTTGTTGAAACAGATGTAACATTCTTTTCTCTTATCCTAACTATCCTGTTCAGGTTCCACCAGTGACCACCATCACAGCATTTCTATATATCTTCACAACTTTGACCGGCTCACTGAATTTACTGTTACTTTTCATGGAATGAATTCCAGACTTAGGGCCTCATGTAGGTAAAAAATTTTTACCGGTTCTTAAATACCGAGCCGTACCGAATCGGTAAATTAGAATCGGTAAGTTATATGTAGGTAAAAATTCGGTAACAGTTACCGATTCGGTAACATTCGGTAAATACGAATCGGAATTCACCGAATCGGTAAATACCGAGGTGATAATTACCGATTCGGAAAATACCGAGGTGGAATCAACCGAATCGGAAAATACCGAGGTGGTATCTACCGAATCGGAAAATACCGAATCGGTACGTACGGATTCGGTAAATAACATCACATGACTTGACGAAACAGCTAATCCTGTGCAACGACAGCCCACCCAACCAGGAACTGCCCACACCCAGGCAGGTGTACACAATTAGCCGAAGTGGCCACACCCAGGCAGGTGTACATAATTAGCCGACCCTGGAGAGGCTCGGAGTGCAGAGGAGAGGCAGGGAGCAGTTGCATGTGCGAGCGGGAAACGAACAGCATGTCCAGCCAGAGAACACAGAAAGACGGAGGGGAAAGGAGGAGGAAGCTCAAATTCAGCCCCAAGGAACTCCAGGTGCTGGTGGAGGAGGTGGTGAAGCAGCACCAGAAGCTGTTTGGGAGGCAATCCCTGCAAGTGCCTGAGGCCGAAAAGCGCAACATATGGCTGGCCATCCAGGCGCAGGTCAATGCTGTGGGAGTGACCCACAGGGACATTGAGGTCCTCAAAAAGCGCTGGTATGACCTGAGGATTGTGACCAAGAGGAAGATGGGCGACATCCAGAAGGAGGCCAGCCAGACCGGAGGTGGAACCAACAGGGCACCTGCCCTCACCGAACTGGAGGAGCTGGTGGCGGCCACACTCGAGCAAGAGAGCGTCGTGGGTCTTGGGGACGCCGACAGCTCTGCCAGAGCCGCAACACAGCAAGGTAAGACGAAAGCACAGCAATGTAGCCGCCCCTACCCCTATCCCACATCCCCCATTGTGAAACGAGAATCACACTGCAGTCCACACGTGTCAGTGCAGACAGGCAATGCATTCCGGGAGATGTAGTCAGGGCAACACTAACCATGACGTAAATGTCACAGGGCAACAAGGCATGTCACGCACTCGAGGCACAAGGAGACAGAGGACAGATTGGAATGTGAAATGATTTATTGTGACGCTTGCAATGCAGCCCTTCGGGGACACTGAGCCAATGTTGTTTTTCTGTCCACAGATGTGACATCATGCAGTACAGGGCATGCTGCAGGGGAGACGGCACACCGGCCACAAAAATCACCTCTAGCCAGCACGAGTTCAGACCAGGGAGCAGGCCCACTTGCAGCCGCACCACCTACGCAGCCAGCCTCGCCGCACACAGAGCCAGCATCACCTCACCGAGAGCCAGCATCACCACCACCAGAGCCAGCATCGCCACTCATGTTCGATTCACCGGCCACATCTCCGCTTGCAGGTGTGAGAATGAGGAGGCGTCCAGCAGCCAGGCTACGAGCCTTAGACACCTCGTCAGACGACAGCATGGGCCCAGAAGACCGCACCGGGCCCCAGGAAGGGAGCCATCCCACTGTGCCCCACACCTCACAGGCAGCACAGACGGGAGCAAGAGGGCGCCGCAGGTCGCGTGTCCAGAGTCCACCAGCACCCACTGACGGCCATGGTGTCTTCTTGGGGCTCGAGGGCCAAATGTTGAAGCAACAGCGCCTGCAATCAAAGGCAGTAATGTCAGTCCAGAGGCACATGCGGGTGATGAGGACAAGCTTAGTCAACATGGACACAAACATTGGCGGCATGGCTGCGGGCATTCGGGACATGTCCCAGTCAATCCAGCAGTTGTGCAGCAAATTAGATGCTGACATCGAAGCACGGCGCCGGGAACGCCAGAGAAGGGACACTACCAGCAGGGCACTCAACCGTCTGGCAACTGCGACTTCCCTACTTTGCCGGCGCTCTGTGACGATGCAGGAGGGCCTAACACAGTGCTGCAGCGACCTGTCTCGGGGGATGGTGCAGGTGACAAGTGCACTAGGGGTGCTATTGACTAGTCAGGCGTCGACAACTGCTGCAGGGGATGCTGCGGAGAGCATCGACACCAGCAGCAGCATCACACCCCCCGTCCCAGAAGCACGCAGGAGCAGCAGGCGGCTTGGGGTTGGCTCTAGTGAGGATGCACAGGCCGTGCAATCCACCACTGCAGCGCGTATGCGCAAACATTGATGTGGCCCTGCTTATCCACTTGCCATTGGGTGACGTAACCCTGGACATACTCATTGTATAGATGGCATATTGCCAGATTGGCCTGTTCATGTGTTCATGGCGTGGTGCCACATTAAACTACGTCATGACTTCTCACAACTCGCTGTGTCCCCTCACTTACTCAGAAATAGTTGCATGTGATCTCTGCCCGTCTCTCTCTCCCATCGATTGCAGTTGGCACTCTAGCTGCGCTGCCCTCGGGCTGGCCTGACTCATCCTCGTTGTCCTCAAAATATGTTAGTTCCACATCTGTACCTTTTTTCGTGGCAAGGTTGTGCAGCATTGCACAAGTGGCAATTATCTTGCAGCAGGTGATGGGTTTGTACTGGCGTGCGCCTACGCTCTTGTGGAGGCAGCGGAACCTGCTCTTCAGCAGTCCAAACGTGCGCTCCACCACATTGCGTGTAGATTTGTGGGCCACGTTGTATCGTCTCTCACTCTGGGTTGCTGGGTGTAGGTAGGGAGTGAGGATGAATGAACGGCATGCATATGCACTGTCGCCTGGATGAGTAAAAGGGAACCATCAGTTACATGCCTCTATACACTCTGATTTGCAGGTTTCAAGGGGCGTCACTGTTACTTACCCAGCAGGTATCCCTCTCCGAATTCTCCGGCTCTCAGTCGTGTGTAGATCCCACTATTCTGGAAGATGTAAGAGTCGTGGGTGCTCCCAGGAAACTTTGCAACAATATCTGTGATGATGTTCCCTGCATCACAGATCACCTGCACATTGATGGAGTGGGTGGACTTCCTGTTCCTGTAGATGTGCTCTGTCTCAGCTGGTGGACAGATTGGGATGTGTGTACCATCAATACAGCCGATGACATGGGGGAACTGTGCCATGTGATAAAAGTCTGTTTTTGTTTTCTGCAGTGCAGCCTGTGTGTTTGGGAAGCTTATGTAGTGGTGCATTCTCTGCATCATGGCATCCAGGAACTTCCTGAAGAAACGTGACAGGCAACTCTGGGATACACCACCCACCGCAGCTATCACCACCTGATAACTGCCGGATGCCAACAGATGTAGGCTGCAGAGCACCTGCACATGTGGGGGTATGGCGTGCGCCCTTCTTATTGGCTGGTCCAGGAGTGGGTGAAGGTCCCTGATTAAGTCCATGATGGTTTCGGGGTGTAGCCTGTACCTCTCATGTATCTCTGCATCAGTCAGCTGGAATAGTGTGATGCGCTGTCTGTAGATTTGTTCCTCCCGTCGCCACACCCTCAGTCCTGCTGCCTGTAGACGTAGGCGCCTTGCAATGACGTACATGGCGGCCATGTTGTCCACGCTGTTGCATTTTGGGATTGCTTATGTGCATTGTTGATGGTTACCACCTGCTTTCCATCCGTGTTAATTACCGACTCTTATTTACCGATTTTCCTGGATTTCTTAATTACCGACTGCTCCTACATGTCATTTTAAAGTTTTACCACTTCATATTTACCACTTCATATTTACCGATTCGTTAATAATGTATTCGGTAAATATGAATCGGTATTTTAGAATTCGGTAACTATGAATCGGTATTTACCGCCTCATATTTACCGAAAAGTGGTTTTTGGACTCCTACATCTCACTTGTCTGAATACCGGTCGGTAACGGCATATTTACCGAAAATCGGCCGTTACCGACCGGTATTTGGCTACCTACATGAGGCCCTAAATCTTAATCATGTCTCCCACATTCAGTGGAACTCTTTTTACACCCTTCATTGAATCAAAATACTCTTTCTGCTTTGTTTGCGTGATGGCCATTTTTTCACTGTCTAACGACATCAGTTGACTGACATCATATTCAGACCTGACCCACTTGCTCATCCATGCAGGTCTAAAACTGGTGTTAGGTTTACGCCCGTGCAAAAGCTCAAAAGGCGAAATTCCGGTAGAGGAGTGCGGAGTAGTTCTGTAAAACCACACCATCGTGTCTAATGATTTGCTAATGTCATGTCTTCCTGCCTTTGCCCATTTAACACACTCACCTACCACTCGTTTCATACGTTCAACTAGACCATTTGCTTTCGGGTGATAGAGTGAGCTTTTATAGTGTTTAACACCTGTGTATGCCAGAAAGGCTTCAAATTCCGAGCTAACAAACTGTTTTCCATTGTCCAAGACCAGAGTTTCAGGTAGTCCCTCTCTCATCCAAACCTCTTTTAAAAAATCCACAATAACTTTAGTGTTTGCTTCCCTAACTATCTTCACTTCCGGCCACTTGGATGCATAATCCATCATGACTAAAATGAAATGACCCCCCCAGGGAGAATTTCATAAGGCCTCATGACATCTATACCCACTTTTAACCAAGGACCTTTAGGACACTCAATGGGAATCAAAGGAGGAACAGACACTTTCAAAGTTTTATCAGATGCACCACAGACACAGCAATTAACAACAACCATGTCAATCTCAGCGTCCATGCTAGGCCACCAATATATGTCACGGATACGTCGTTTTGTAAGGGTAGCACCCAGATGACCTTCATGGGCCTTATGAATGATAGTCTTGCGAAATATCTCAGGAGGCACAAACTTATCCCTCCTTAACAACACACCATCCTCAACAGAAAGCTCATCCCCAACCTTTCAGAAAGCTTGGAGAGAGACTGGAAGAGCCTTCTTTCTAGGCCAACCATTTCTAACAAGAGGAATGACCTCGTGCATAACTGGATCAGAGTTCAAAGCGTTGACCCAATCAATTTCTGAATTAAGATTAAACTCAGGAAGATCCAGCACAGCAACAAGACAATCATCACAATATTCATTTGAAAAATCTTCCAAACAAACCTCCTCCATTACATTAGCCATAACAGGAAAGCGTGAAAGAAAGTCCGCACGCACGTTCTTCCCTCCAGAAATATGTTGTACTCTCAACTGGTACTGCAGCAATTTAGTCACCATATGCATGATTCTAGGAGAGCAACATTTGCTAACACCTCCCCCCAGAATGTTTACGAGAGGTTTATGATCAGTTAACAATAAAAAATATTTTCCCCACACATAAGGCCTAAATTTTTCTATGGCCCACGAGCATGCCAACAACTCCTTTTCCATTACTGAATACTGCACTTCAGGAGTCCGCAACACACGAGACGCAAAACACACCATGTTCTCACAGTTTCCCTCCCATTGGGTTAATGTGGCACCAATCCCTGCTTGACTAGCATTAACTGTCACACAGCAAGACAAATTTGGATCATATGGTTTCAAAATGGGTCCACCCTATAAAGCTGACTTAACCATTTTCAGAGCAACCACGCAAATTTAACACCTTTTTTTAGAAGGTTGCTGATAGGACGTGCAATAGATGAAATTAGGGATAAATTGCGAGTAGTACTCACATAATCCTAACAATGACTTGACCCCTGCCTTGTCAATAGGTTCTGGGGCATCAAGGATGGCTCGAAGTAGACCTGCACGAGGACTCACCCCATCTTCAGATATGACATGACCTAGGTACTCAACATTTGAACAAAGAAATTTGCACTTCTCTTCCTTTAACACAACACCACGTTTTTTAAAGAGTGTCAGAACTTTCCCCAAGACGTTATCATGATTTGAAATATCACTCCCTAAAACCAGCACATCGTCTTGAAACACTACTACTCCATCTACACCCTTTAGTATATTACTCATTATTTTCTGAAAAACAGACGCCGCTGAGGCTAGGCCAAACGGCATGCGACAGTAGCAAAAGGTTCCCAAAGGTGACACAAAAGCCGTAAGGTGACGTGATTCAGGGTCTAGCTCAACCTGGTGGTAGGCGCTTGCTAAGTCCAGTTTAGTGAAAAATCGTGCTCCCTTTGTGAGTGAAAATAGGTCACTAATTTTTGGTAACGGGTACAAATCTACCCATATCTCTTTATTAAGGGATCTCAAGTCCACACAGACTCGAAGATCCCCACCCCTCTTCCTTGCTACGACTAAGGGAGATAACCACAATGAAGAATACGTAGTTTCTATGATCCCTCGTTCACACAACTCCTATAGTTCTTTTTCCAGGTCAGCTCTAACACTAAATGGTAAACCTCTTAATTTATGTTTAATGGGTGTTGCCCCATTCTTGACTATGATCTTGTGCTTAAAGCCCTTGATCTTCCATAAGTACTTGCTGAATACTTCTGGGAATTTTTCTTTCCAACCAAGACTGACATCTTCACAATCTACGACCAATACTTGTTCCTTGGCTCCCGGCCTCAGTATCATTCCGAAGAGCCCCTGGTGGAATCACCCCAATATGTCAAGCCCTTTCACTGCAACGTAAATCTTCCCCTTTATTTTCCTGCCTTTAAATACCATTTCTTCTTCAAAGAAACCCAATAGATCTATTTTCCGTCCTTCGTAAGAGACGGGGGAACGATCAGGAGGAGAAAGAGCGAGAGAACCTTTCCAGGTCGCATCAAACAGTTCTTGTGTAATCATTGTGATTTTTGCCCCAGAGTCTACTAACAATTTAACTGTATCTACTATAGGATCCGCACAAGAGGAAGGGTCGCCAACAACTACCCCTTGATGCAGATCTTGATACAAATTATCATCCAAACTTTGTACAACAGAAATGACCTCTGGTTCGGAGTCGCACCCAGATTCAACAGTGCAAAAAGTAGGCTTCCTAACACTCCTACTCCTCTTGAGACATACCTTTGCAAAATGCCCCAACTTTTTGCAGTAATTACACATAACATTACTCGCTGGGCACTGAGAACCTTTGGTGTGCGGAGGATTGCCACACCTCATACACTTATAGGAACTATTTCCATATGATGGACTTATTGTATCTGGCTTTACTTGGACAGGAGGGTTAGAGGAAACCACAGTTTTTCTACGTGGTTTCACAGAATTTGTGGCATTAATAACATCTATACTCTCAATTGGTTTGTCTTCCAGTTCTTTTAGTTAGACAATTGAACTTTCAATACTTTTGGCTATTTTTATCACTTCATCAAGGGTGGGATTACCCAAACTAAGCAATTTTTGACGTATACTTTTCTCCTTGCAGGTGAACTGGTCCCTGATAAGTTGTTCTGTGAAGTTATCAAACTTACAATCCGCCGCTAATCTTCGGAGCACAGAAATGTAGGCATCCACGTCTTCTCCATCTGTCTGTTTTCTTTTTAAAAAATGGTGTCTTAGCACCATAAGGCTAGGTTGTCAAATGTAGTCCTTAATTTGATGATTGTTTTCTCATACTCGTCAATGCCGCAAAGTTCTTCTTGTGATAGTACAGGAAGATCTCTGTACAATCACAACTTCCCAAACAAATATGGCGGATCTCACGTTACGTGAGAGGACGTGATTAGGTCAGCCTGAGATGTTCCGTGAGGCGGAGATTAAAGGAGGACAGAGAAGTCATGCGCAAACAAGTCACCGCTGAGACTGAGGTAAAATCAGCGCTCGTGAATGCTCTATGAGGTGCGCAAGAGTAGTCTTGTGACGGCAGCGTCCCTTGGTTTATGCCAACAACGTGATAACTTTTACAATTGCTCCGAATAAAATAAATAAAGCGAGAGTCACATTAAGCAGAAAATACTTCGGCGAAGAATCAATTCTTCCCTTGTTTAAGTTGCGAGCAAACGTTGGTGTTCACAATCTCAAAGGATGATGATTCTTGGTATTAGTAAAGTATAGTCATTTAAGAAAAATTACCTTAATGTAGATGTAGATCACGCCATCACGCCTTGTCTCCAATCATCTGACGAGACAAAAGTGTAGCGAAAATCTTGAGCATGTGAATAGCTGAAACAGCGATAACTCTTGAAGACTCCAAATCAGCAGCGCTGCGTCGGTTCTTATATGTAGCCAAAAGAAAAATCGTCGCCAAATATATGAAGTAACCAGGCAGGAGTAATAGGTTGTAAGCTGGTTATTTATTTGGCTACATAGGAAACGGAGCTCAGCGAACCTGCTCTGCCAACAGCCTCCCAGGAAAACAAGTACAGCAAGTTGCTAGGACACAAACATTCCACGAGTAAATGCATCATGAGAGATGCTTAAAGAAACATCACTTAATAAAAAGGTACATTACAACAGTATGGGTGGGTATGGACGGGTGTGCTGTAAGTGTTTGAGATGAGCTCACACGAACCATCATAGGTACGCCCTAATGTTTCAAAAAGAGTGTACGGTTTAATGATTTCGGTATACACAGTGGGGTGATGGACCCAATGTCTCGACTGAAGATATTGTATCCTGGCTGTCAGGTAAGCGGCATTCCGTCTTGCATTGTTCAAAGGTTTTCATACCTGTCCCTACAAATAAGTATCAGAGTGCCCTACAATTGTTATCAGTCCAGTCCTTAAAAGCTTTGGGGGCCAGTGCAGGTATAAATACGAGGTTGCGCGCAACCGGGGTGTTAGGTTAGGTGAGGGGAAGGTGGTCAACCCCTTTGTAAGCATCAGTTTGTCCTAGATGTTGAAGACAGTCTTAGTAGGGTTGGCGATATACTCGCTAGAGCTACAGCTCTGTCCATATTTTGCCAATGAGCCTCACTTTCTAGCCACCCAGGCAAAGATGAATCGCAGATGTGCCGCCCAGTAATATTGTAAGAAGTTGGGGCAAGCTAGACCTCCATGATCGCGGGGCTTCTTAATGAGGACATTGGATATTCTAGGTCACTTCCTTTTCCCATTTAAATGCACTATTGTCACGCTGCAATTGTGCTATGTACTCTTGTGGGATTGGGGTTTGTGGTTTCTGAAACAAGTACAGAGGCCACTGTAAGATGTTCATTTTGACTACGCTAACCCTCACCAACCACGAGGCCGGCAGGGGTCTCCACCTCCGAAGATCCTCTAAGATGGCACGATGGAGGGGAGGCTAGTTCACCCTCATCCATGTGGTAAGCGTGGGTGTGAGGTATAAGCCCAGGTACTTAATCTTGCTGGGCACCACAGAAATGAGGCCAGAGCCTGACGCTGGGGTACGTCAGCTGCTGGTACTGTGAGATTAAGTATGCTTGATTTTGACATATTTACTTTGGAGCCCGATATGGCCGCAAACTTCAGAAGGCTAGAGACCACCACTGGGTAAGAGGTGGCTGGTTGTGAGAGGGTAAGAACCAGGTCATCTTCAAATAAATTAATCTTGTTTATTTGACCCCAAAAAGTATGCCCTGTACTGCTTCGGTGTGCCGGATGTTAATGGTCAAGGATTCCACTGCTAAAGCAAATAAGAGGAGTGAGAGTGGGCATTTCTGCCTCGTACCCCTATGAATTGCGATGGGGTTCTTATTCTGTATGTTGGCCTGAATGGTTGCCACTGGGGCTACATAAGAGGCCATGATTCTAGAGATCATCTTTGGTCCATCCCTCTTTTAACCAAGACTTCGCGCAGAAAAGCCCAATTTACCCAGTCAAAGGACTTCCCTGCTTCCAGTGAGAAAAGGCACGCCGGCAAATGGTAGTGCTGCCCTTTTTCTACTAAATAAGCTATCCGGCAAACATTATCTTCTCCCTGTCTGTTATGTCTGAAGCTTACCTGACCTGGATCTATTAGGGAAGGTAGCTAGCGCTCAGGTCTAGTGGCCAGGATCTTAGTGAAGACCTTTGCATCCGTATTTAACAAGGAAAGGGGGCGATATGAGGAGCAGAGGGAAGGGTCGTCGTCTGGCTTGGGAATAAGCGATATCTCTGCGGCGGCCTTGGAGAGGGTGAGGCAAGGTTTGTGTGTAAAGTAGCTTAATAGGCATATCAGGTGGTCACCCAGCTGAGGAAAAATCTATAGAAACTATTCGGTATGCCAACCGGCACAGGATTGTCTTGCGAAGTGGTAGCACTCGATGCACCAGGCAAACTCTTCCATTGAGATAGGGGCATCCGATAGCTCTGCATGTTGGGACTGTATGGGCCTTGAGTCACACTGTGCCGTATATGCCACTATCAGCACAGCGAGATCTCTTCGCTGTCATACAGGGCTTGATAATAGTTATAGAATTCTCTCCTCTTATCATGCTCTGCGTTTGCCCATCCCTCTGCCAATGTCTTGAGTTTGGCAATATGTTCTTTTGCATATGCTTGGTGCAACCTACGTGCCAGAAGTGTACCTACTTTGTTGATCCCTCGTAATATCGTTGTTTGAGCGCCAGAAGGGAGTGTTCTGCCTTGTTTGTCCGGTGTGCTCGCAGCTGCCCCCGTAGCACTGCCAACTGCCATTTGAGGGGTCAAGTTGGTGTCACTTTGTCTTGCGTCTCTAATGTATTTATCTCTGTTGCCAGTTTATCTTCAACTAAGCGCGCCTCCCTGTTTCAAGTGATATCTACTGATAATATAAACCCCCGAATGGTGGCCTCAAACCTGTCTCACCGCACAGTGTTATGGGTAAAGTAGTCCACAATGCTCTTGCGTATTTCCTCTACATCGACAGGGCCAAGGAGCAGACTTGGTGGCAGACGTCACCATGAGGTGACACTGGTATGTAGAGATGTGGTGGGTCATGTCAGTCCTACATGTGCTTAGTCAGAGAGGAAGATATCAGATATCTCAGCAGTGCCACCTGGCATCAAGGCCCAGGCCCATTATCTCTCTTTTTAGTTGCGTGGACATGGCCCTTGAGCACTGGTATGATGCAAAGCTTCTATCATCATAGGGTCCCAGACTAGATTGAGGTTCATAATTGTTTCCGGAAGACACAGCTAAGGTAGGAGTCTTGTGAGGCATTGGGGACATATATGTTTAGTAATGTGAGATGGTGTTGCTCATTGGTCAAGTGGAGGGTCAGGGACCGGCCCTCTTTATCGCTCATTACCTTTATCATGGTGGGACCTAGTGTTTTAGAGCCAGTGCTGGCTCAGTGGCTTATAGGATATCGTGGGTGTACCATCCTATGTCTGTCTATGCCACGAAGGTGTATCTTGCAAAAAGACGAAGTGGGGTCATGGAGGAGGATATAATCCCAAACTTGGTTGCGCTTGTTGGGGGAGTTAAGGCTATGGACCTTCACAGAAAGACATTTAAAACCCTCATCCATGAAAGGGACGTTGGGTGGTAGTAGTCAACCCAAGTATGGCTACGAATGGCCCCTGAAGCAGACTTGCCCCACCCGAGTAGTGCACCAGGGGGTGAAACATCCAGCGTAACCCACCCACAATCATTACAATTTACACAGTAGCACTAATACTTGTAGAGGAAGAACATCATAACAAACCAAATAACAGTTGAAGACCAATAGGGTCCAACTTGTGTATTCACTTCCCACTGAGACTGGGAAAAATGCACCTGCATCTTGCCAGAAGAGTTACCCTCAAGGGGTGAGTAATGCATGGGGGGCCACCAATGAAGGGCAGGAGTCCATCAAGGTATCTCCAGGGCCCCTCATTCACCACCGCCATCTTAAGTTCCTGATGTGGACCAGATATCTGTCCAGTTCTCATATCGAGGGTGAACCCAGCCATTGCAAGGACGCCCTCACTAACCAAATTCAGGAGCGGAAGGGTGCCTGTGATGCATCCTTGTCCATGCTCCCGAGTTGCTGGATAATATCCTGCTTAGCATCCAGGGCAAGCGATTCCGCCGGGCATTTTTGTGGGGCTACGGGAGCCCTTTCTGGTCCAGAAAGGTTTCAAAGCATCCTTGGGTGCGTGCCGTGCCGGGGAGGAAGGCCCATCTCTATCAGGAGAAGCCATTCCCAGTAGCCGCCTTGCCTCAGCCAGAGAGCATATAGATCCCCGCTTGCCTTACCAGGTAAACAGCAGAGCGAAGGAGTGGCCCTACTGATATCTGATGTACATACCACGCAGTTCGTCTTGATCAGTTTGAACTTCTGTCTGTGTTGCAAGGTCGTAGGTAATGGTCCTGAAATATTTGGATAGTGTGACCCTTGAAGACCAGACCCACTTTCTTTCTGCCAGTGTGTAGGATGGTCTCCTTGTTTGTGAAGTAATAGACACTTGCCAGGATGTCTGGTGGCATGTCAGGTCATTTGTGCGCAGAGGCTACCAGGTGTGCTCTATCCGAGATGAGGGTGCATCGGCATCTCCCCAAATCGCCTGGAGGAGGGCTATCATGAATGCCATGATGTCAGTGCCTTCCTGCCCTTTTGGCACCCCCTGAATACGGATAATGTTCCATCAACTGCAATTTTCTAGGTCTTCTTGCTTGGCCTGGAGGTCAATGTGTTACTCTTTCAGGGCTGTGATGCGCTACCAGAGCATCTCCGGGTTCCCTGACTGGACATCAACCATGTGTTCTAAATCATCCACTAGCTTTCCTATGTCTGATACTTCCTACTTGAGGTCTCTAACACACGCCTTAAAATCTATCTGCGCTTTGTGATCCAATCTTTGACTTAATTTCTTATAGGAAGTGATTCATATAGTCCGGTGTTATGGGAGCCATGGGAGGGGTCTCTCCAGGCTCATCTTTGGTTATAGGGGGGTTGTCCAATTCTGCAGGCACTGCTTTACCGCAGAAGGAAGTTACCTAGAGTCTCCAGCAGACTTCTTGTTGTGTGGCATATCGGCGAGAGGTAATCAACCACCCATTAGAGGGGAGGGCCCAAGAAAGTGCCTGCAATGGTGTGTCCTTTGGGGCTGGTCGCGATTGCCCCCCCTGCTATAGAGTCACTGGAGTGTCGTAAATAAAGTATTACGCACTCATAATTTCTATAGGTATCAATAGGATCATGCATAAAGCAAGAGGCTGAGTCCGTGGTATCAGGTTCAAAAGGGCTTTTATTCCAATAACTCGAGTTATAGGGAGAATGGTTCCATCACCACAAGGGATCAGGAAGGGTCTTCTGCTCAGAATATTCTCAAACTTTATTCACAGAGTACAGTATATATACATTCAATAATATACGTAAGCAGGAGTGCTTCAGGCAGAGCAAGAGAGAATGAGATAAGAGCATGTGGGCGTGTAAGTAGGCGTGAAGGTGGGCGTCCATGTGGGCGTCCACTTGATGAGTCATAGGTGAGTGTCATAGGTGGGTGGATACCTGGAGGGGGTTGCGTGATCAGCTGGAACTTTACTGGAACTTTGCCTTACTTGTGCTCAACTCGAGCATGACGTGTAACTGACGTGTAACTGGGGGAAGGCTGCTGTGCAGTCGGGGAGTCTGGAAGAGAGGCCTTCAGTGTCAGGACGACCAGTACATTTTGTATTATCTGATATCTAAAGTCCGGAGCAGGGACTGATCTGTGACATAGGTTGCCCATCACCAAGAGCCGATGTGGCACCTATTTCTTCATTCACTGCGTAGGCCTTACATGGGGGCTATGGGTTTTTCACTGACGTGAGCTTTGCAATCACACAAAAAGAGACAGAAAGGCTAGGCTCTCTCCTTTGCAGACGGGTGGTGTTTATTCCTCCTTCTCCAGGCAGGAATGTGGTTCAGTAGGAGTAAGCAGATAACCGTGCTCAATACTGTCTCGGCACCCCGGACTGGGCCCCTTTGGCTGAGGCCCAAGTGTGCGAGGCCAAGGATACGCAGCTGCAGCTCTCAGGGCGTCTGAGGCCTGAAACCTCTTTTCGGCTCTGGCTGAGCCACAAAAATGGGCTTTCATGAAAATGACACAAGTGCAGGAAAACATGATGCAAAACGTGTAGGCCTCAATGCAGAATTGTCGTTTCTCTCATGGGAGACTGGATGATGGCAGGCCACGTTATAGCATAAGCATCATGATAGACAGGCCATGGAGGGGAAATGCATGGGATACATGCATGTGTACATAAAGCGTTGGGGGGCACATAGGGGACACATAGGTCTCATAATTTTTATTTCCTCAGAGAGGCTGCACCACAGATAGGTCCTGGCAATCTAGGGGGAGTGGCTCCTAGGCGTGTAGAGTTAGACACACGACCCAGCAGCACATTTACTGTCTCCCCCATGTGTAGTGCTGTGATTCAGCTGGGAGCACGATACGAGGACTGAGCAGGGAGGCTGTGTAAGGGCATGATAGACAGGCCATGGAGGGGAAATGCATGGGATACATGCATGTGTACATAAAGCGTTGGGGGGCACATAGGGGACACATAGGTCTCATAATTTTTATTTCCTCATTCCCTCCTTGTCCCCTAGTGGACCCTTCATGTCACATCTATTCTCATGAGACAGTCGATCTGTTCTCGCAGCATTATTTTTTCATTTTCAATGCTCTGTAAATGGGGATGTGGAACACATGCAGTAGCACACAGGCCGCAAACGGCCGGGCCACACTGCAGACATAGACAACAACTGAATATCATCAGTAGTATTAACCCACAGACGGTCAACACTTTCCATCCCCATGCCGATATTATTCCCCAGAGCCAACCGGACCAAGTCCACGTGCCTGGGTCTTGGTGTATGCTTTGGGCAATCTTGTGGAGCCATGTTATTGCTTTGTATACAGACGGTGCGTTATTAGGGATGAAAACGCAACAGCTGGAGCCGATGATCCTACAAGCCCCGCCCCTATCCGCCAGAATGACGTCAAGAACAAGACGATTCTGAAGAACGACCATTCTCATAGCAGACTGTTCCTGGGTCAAGTTCCCCAGGGCTGATGCAGTCTCATTTGCAACTGTTTCTAGAATCCTTGTTAACCTGCGGATAAGTTTACTATTCTGGACGGGACCTATGAAGAAAAAGAATCCTTTGTTGAAATCTGTATATTGCTCCCAAGCTGTCTCAGTCTGGTCAATGCCGGAGGCATCGAGCCCTCGTCTGTGTCTGATAAGTGCTAGTTGGAGATCTTTATGATAGTTCGATGGGGCCAAGAAAACGGGTGGTAAAAGAAATGATATGTAGCACGTCCCACCCCAGTCTAAGGGCAGTTGCACATAGGCTGTCTGGCCACAAATAAAGTAGGTGTGTCGTGATGCTCTGAAATAGGACTTTCCTATGTCTTTAAACACTATTATAGTATTACACTCGCTGTGCCCCAAATGTACTGAGCCTTCTTTTCTGACACACAAGTTCCCTTTTACTGGCAGGACTGTAATTGAGGATGGACCTAAATTGTGTATGGGCTTAACATTCAACACTATAAAGTCGAGGGTCGCATTTCCTTGCAGATACTCTTCATTTTCTAGATCTGTTCCTTTCCTTTGGGGAAGACCTTCTTCATCTGGGAAACATGCTTCATTCATGACTTTATTCAAGTTACCCCATACCCAGTCACCCCAACACTCCTTGTCTTGACATTCTTTGGCATCACCGTTGATGGATGTCATTAAGGCAAACCATGCTCCGCAAGAACCATTATGGGAGAACGGAAAAGGGAAAAGAGGCAACACTCCCTTCACCTTCTGATACGGGGGAAGTCGGCCACAGACCCAGCAGTCTGTAGCATTGCTAGTCTGATGTGAATGGTGCAGCATCTGAATAAAGGTATTGTTGCGTAAGGCAAGTCGATATGATAGCTCATGGGATGGCAGATCACTAAATGTGTGCTTTATGGTATCATTAGTGGAGGAGTGTAAGAGTGAGGCAATAGGAGGAAAAATAGCATGTAGTATTAAGCTGATACATATTATCGTGATGCATAGAAGAGATAGAAAAATCAAGGTCACTCGACATCTACTACGTAATATTTTACAGTATTTTCTTTTCATTTTGCTCTTTTTATCATTATCATTGTCCAAGATCTTATGCAAGCCAGAATACATGTTCAACCGCTTCACCGCCTAGTGGACTTAATTGATCAAACGGGTTCTGACTTTTTAGATCTAAGTTTAGCTTTGTACTCCTGCTGGGGAGTCTCCTCTAGTAAAGGGGTCTCAAAGTCTGAAAAGTTCGTGTCCTTTTTAAAAGAATCGTTATCCCCGAAGTAGCGTTTACAATGATGAAGATGAACCCATCCTTTCCGTCCTTCGACTTTAACGGCTGTCCTCGTTGTTAATAACACTAACTTCGGCGCCTTCCACCTCAGCTCAAGAGGGCTCGATCTATCAAAGTTCCTTATTAGGACATAATCCCCAGGAGCGATGGAGTGTTCCTTGACCTGGGTGTTGTCAAGGAAGGCGGCAGCAACCTGCGAACGACAAGAGAGTAGTGCAGACATCAAGGAAGCCAGGTAATCTGTCAGCATGTTACTATCAACATCAGTAATCTTTTTAGGCATCGGAGTGCCCCACATATTCGGTGGTCTACCAAAGACCACTTCATAGGGAGATAAGCCTGTTCTAGAATGGGCTACCATTCGCATGTAAAAGAGGGCAACCGGCAGGGCTACCATCCAATCTACACCTTTGTCTGCGCAAATCTTTGCTAGTTTTATCTTTAAGGTCTGATTGTGTCTTTCTACAAGGCCTGCTGCCTCAGGATGTCGTACACAATGGAACTTCCAGGTATACCCTAACAGAAGGGACACCTGCTTAATCAGTACCAGGACATATTTGTAACCTCTACATCTGTTCATTTGGATATAATCCATTTGGAGGACTTCAAAAGGATGGTCAGGTGGAGAGAAATCCACCTTGTTCCACCTCAATGCCTTTACCTGGATTGAATTGGCAACAGATCATACATGTTCTGACTTTTTGTTTCGCTGCTGCACGCAGGTGCTTGTTGAACCATATATTCTGCAAGCTGTCTAGCATTGCTTTCTCTCCTAAGTGTGCAGGACTATGTGCGGTATTTATGATCACTTGTACCATTGAATCAGGAAGAAACCATGTTGCTTTGCCCTTAGTCATCCAACCCTGATCAGTCAGTACCCCTCCTTGTTCCGACCATTTCTTTAATTCGTTTAGAGTAGCATGTGTCTGTATGTCATGTACATCCCTGGAAGGATCCCTGACTGTCATGGCTTTGGTCATTGATGGTATCTGTGAGTTCGTCATGTCTAGTGGGGTCTGAGCTGTCTGTTTAGCAGTTCGGTCTGCCAGATCATTGCCTTGAGAAATGGTATCTGTGGCTTTAGTATGTGCTTTGCATTTCAGGATAGCTATGGCTGTCGGCAAATGTATCGCTTCCAGAAGGGCTTGTATAAGGGGGCCATGCTGTATCTTGGCCCCGTGAGAGGTCAAGAAACCTCTTTCTCTCCACAGTACTCCGAAATCATGAACTACCCCGAATGCGTATTGTGAATCGGTGTAAATGTTTACCCTCAAGTGCTTAGCTCTTATGCACGCTTGTGTCAGGGCGATGAGCTCTGCTGCTTGTGCTGACAGTATGTCTATTCTTTTAGTCTCTATGATTTCAGTAGCAGTGGTCACTGCATACGCTGCCACTAATTCTCCCGCCCCCGTCCTCATGCATGAGCCGTCAACATAGAGTGTTAGGTCAGGGTCTGGGAGTGCAACGTCTGTCAAGTCTTGTCTTGGCTTAGTCACGGTATGTATTACTTCAACACAGTCATGTGGGGAAACGTTTTCTGTATTGGAGGGCAAAAGAGTAGCAGGATTCAGTATGTTGCATCGTCTGATCTCTATGTGTGGTTGAAATAACGTCAGCTCATAACCTGTCAGTCTCGCTACAGTCAGGTGTTGGGTTTGTGTTCGGTTCAAGAGAACCTCCACTGCGTGTGGTACTTGTACTGTCAGGGGGTGGCCCAGCACTATCGAGTCACTTTGTCTTATGGCTAAGGCTGTTGCTGCAACAGATTTTAGGCACGCAGGCAAAGCCTGTGCTACTGGGTCCAATGTACTAGAAAAATAAGCACAGGGCTTGTGTTTTCCTGCATGATCTTGTGTTAGGACAGATAGCGCTGTTCCATCCCGCTCTGTCACAAAAAGCATAAAAGATTTGTTGTAATCAGGGATCGCTAAAACTGGTGCTTGACATAAAGCTCTTTTTAATTCTTCAAATGCCACAGTGTGTTCTTTTGTCCAAGGGAGGACATTAGTAGAAGCTGCCTCCTGTGTCGTCAACTGTATTAGGGGCTTGGCTATGTAAGCATACTGGGGGATCCACTGCCTGCAATATGAAGTGAGGCCAATGAATGCACGTACTTCCTTTTGTGTCTTGGGCTGTGAAAGGCCAGAAATCAATTGAATACGTTCCGGTGCCCACAACTAATTCCCCTGAAAGATCACAATAAAACATGAGAAAAAGGAAAAGCAACATACCTATTTCCTCGGCTTAATTTCTAAGGGGGCTAATTTAATTTCCAAGGGGCTTAATTTCTAAGGGGCTAGCGGGAAGCGAACCTCCTCAGGGGCCAGCAGGAAGCCAATATTCTCCTGGATTGAATTGGCCAATATTCTCCTCCTTCCCCCCGTTTTGACAGGAGGAAATCTGAAACAGATTTCACTGCTGTCAAACACTATCGATCCCTGTGTGCAGCAACTGGGCGTAAGCAAAATTATAGGAGATACACAGCGCATTTGAAATGGCGAGAAATCCTTCTAGCAAATGTACAAACCTCATTGTGTGAGCTCATAGGCTGGCCAAATGACATCTCATATGCAAATGTCCCTATTATGTGAACCTACACCAACCTGAAGTCAATATTAATGCTAGGAGGCCCTAATAGGAATGCTAAGCTTCCTAAATATTTGGAAAACCAAGTTTAAGAACATTTATTAATGTTGATAATTTCATAATTAATAATTTATCTGCTAAAGAAACCAGTCATTTTGCAATAATTTCCACCTATACAATAAGCTGCATCCCTCGCCTTTCATATTCAAACGTCTCCCTTCAGAAGCCCAAACCCAATAGCCTAATTTAACCCCTTCAGTGCCCATGACGAGCTGGACTCGTCATGGAGCACAGTCGCGCTGTGCCCATGACGAGTCCAGCTCGTCATGGGTCCCACCCTTGGGGGAAGCGCTGGCGCTCCCCCCGTGATTCCGCGATCTTTTTTTTTTTTGCTTGGGAGGCAGGGGAAGACCTTCCCCTGCCTCCCCCCGCCCCCCCCGCCCGCGTCATCAATGACGTCAGCGCGGGAGCCGCGCTGACGTCACCGTAGGCTTCCCCTTTGCTCTCCGAGGCGCTGGAAGCCATTTGCTTCCTGCGCGTCGGAGAGTAAAGGTCAGTTTTGGGGCTGGGGAGGGGGTATCAGTGGATGTGTGCGCTAGGTAGGGTGGGGGCACAATGTTGGGGGGGTGTAAGTGGGTTTTTGAGATCTCTGCTTTGTTTCTGCTCTTTGATCGTCAAAGCGCAGGCGATTTGATGCGAATTTCGAAAAAAAAAAAAACGCTCGTTTTCGTTTCTTTGTCTGTTTCACCTGGGGGGTGCTGCTAGCGTGGGATGGGGGTGGGGGGCGTAATAAAGTCAGTCCTAGGGGTTCCAAAGTGGCCAGATTGATTTTATTTGCTTATAAAAACACCAGCATCCGAGTTTGCCAGTGCAGTGTGACTTTCGTTTTCTCGTGTAACTTTGAACTGCATTGTTGTACCAAGGGGGGGCGAAAGAAAGTGAGACAGGGGTTGCAAAGTGGCCAGATTGATTTTATTTGCTTCCAAGTACACCAGCATCAGAGTTTGCCAGTGATGTGCTTTTTTCGTTTTTTTGTCTTCCTTTGAACTGTATTGTTGTTCCCAGGGGGCAAAGTAAAGTTAGACAGAGGGATTGCAAAGTGGCCAGATTGATTTCATTTGCATCCAAGCACACCAGCATCAGAGTTTGCCAGTGCAGTGCGACTTTCGTTTTCTCAGCCTTACTTTGAACAGTATTCTTGTTCCCTGGGTGGGCGAAATAAAGTAAGACAGAGGGGTTGCCAAGTGGCCAGATTATTTTTATTTGGATCCAAGTACACCAGCATCAGAGTTTGCCAGTGATGTGCTTCTTTCGTTTTTTTGTCTTCTTTTGAACACTGTTGTTGTTTCCAGGGGGGGCGAAATAAAGTTAGACTGAGGGATTGCAAAGTGGCCAGATTGATTTTATTTGCATCCAAGTACACCAGCATCAGAGTTTGCCAGTGATGTGCTTCTTTCGTTTTTTTGTCTTCCTTTGAACAGTGTTGTTGTTCCCAGGGGGGGCGAAATAAAGTTAGACTGAGGGATTGCAAAGTGGCCAGATTGATTTTATTTGCACCCAAGCACACCAGCATCAGAGTTTGCCAGTGCAGTGCGTCTTTAGTTTTTTCGCCTAACTTTGACCAGTATTGTTGTTCCCAGGGGGGGCGAAATAAAGTTAGACAGAGGGATTGCAAAGTGGCCAGAATGATTTTATTTGCATCCATGCACACCAGCATCAGAGTTTGCCAGTGCAGTGCGTCTTTAGTTTTCTCGCCTAACTTTGAACAGTATTGTTGTTCCCAGGGGGGGCGAAATAAAGTTAGACAGAGGGATTGCAAAGTGGCCAGATTGATTTTATTTGCATCCAAGCACACCAGCATCAGAGTTTGCCAGTGCAGTGCGTCTTTAGTTTTTTCGCCTAACTTTGAACAGTATTGTTGTTCCCAGGGGGGGGCCAAATAAAGTTAGACAGAGGGATTGCAAAGTGGCCAGATTGATTTCATTTGCATCCAAGCACACCAGCATCAGAGTTTGCCAGTGCAGTGCGTCTTTAGTTTTCTCGCCCAGCTTTGAACAGTATTGTTGTTCCCAGGGGGGGCGAAATAAAGTTAGACAGAGGGATTGCAAAGTGGCCAGATTGATTTTATTTGCATCCAAGCACACCAGCATCAGAGTTTGCCAGTGCAGTGCGTCTTTAGTTTTCTCGCCTAACTTTGAACAGTATTGTTATTCCCAGGGGGGGCGAAATAAAGTTAGACAGAGGGATTGCAAAGTGGCCAGATTGATTTTATTTGCATCCAAGCACACCAGCATCAGAGTTTGCCAGTGCAGTGCGTCTTTAGTTTTTTCACCTAACTTTGAACAGTATTGTTGTTCCCAGGGGGGGCGAAATAAAGTTAGATAGAGGGATTGCAAAGTGGCCAGATTGATTTTATTTGCATCCAAGCACACCTGCATCAGAGTTTGCCAGTGCAGTGCGTCTTTAGTTTTCTCGCCTAACTTTGAACAGTATTTTTGTTTCCAGGGGGGGCGAAATAAAGTTAGACAGAGGGATTGCAAAGTGCCCAGATTGATTTTATTTGCATCCAAGCACACCAGCATCTGAGTTTGCCAGTGCAGTGCGTCTTTAGTTTTTTTGCCTAACTTTGAACAGTATTGTTGTTCCCAGGGGGGGGCGAAATAAAGTTAGACAGAGGGATTGCAAAGTGGCCAGATTGATTTTATTTGCATCCAAGCACACCAGCATCAGATTTTGCCAGTGCAGTGCGTCTTTAGTTTTTTCGCCTAACTTTGAACAGTATTGTTGTTCCCAGGGGGGGCGAAATAAAGTTAGACAGAGGGATTGCAAAGTGGCCAGATTGATTTTATTTGCATCCAAGCACACCAGCATCAGAGTTTGCCAGTGCAGTGCGTCTTTAGTTTTCTCGCCTAACTTTGAACAGTATTGTTGTTCCCAGGGGGGGCGAAATAAAGTTAGACAGAGGGATTGCAAAGTGGCCAGATTGATTTTATTTGCATCCAAGCACACCAGCATCAGAGTTTGCCAGTGCAGTGCGTCTTTAGTTTTCTCGCCTAACTTTGAACAGTATTGTTGTTCCCAGGGGGGGCGAAATAAAGTTAGACAGAGGGATTGCAAAGTGGCCAGATTGATTTTATTTGCATCCAAGCACACCAGCATCTGAGTTTGCCAGTGCAGTGCGTCTTTAGTTTTTTCGCCTAACTTTGAACAGTATTGTTGTTCCCAGGGGGGACGAAATAAAGTTAGACAGAGGGATTGCAAAGTGGCCAGATTGATTTTATTTGCATCCAAGCACACCAGCATCAGAGTTTGCCAGTGCAGTGCGTCTTTAGTTTTTTCACCTAACTTTGAACAGTATTGTTGTTCCCAGGGGGGGCGAAATAAAATTAGACAGAGGGATTGCAAAGTGGCCAGATTGATTTTATTTGCATCCAAGCACACCAGCATCAGAGTTTGCCAGTGCAGTGCGTCTTTAGTTTTCTCGCCTAACTTTGACCAGTATTGTTGTTCCCTGGGGGGGGCGAAATAAAGTTAGACAGAGGGATTGCAAAGTGGCCAGATTGATTTTATTTGCACCAAAGCACACCAGCATCAGAGTTTGCCAGTGCAGTGCGTCTTTAGTTTTCTTGCCTAACTTTGACCAGTATTGTTGTTCCCTGGGGGGGGCGAAATAAAGTTAGACAGAGGGATTGCAAAGTGGCCAGATTGATTTTATTTGCACCAAAGCACACCAGCATCAGAGTTTGCCAGTGCAGTGCGTCTTTAGTTTTTTCGCCTAACTTTGAACAGTATTGTTGTTCCCAGGGGGGGGCGAAATAAAGTTAGACAGAGGGATTGCAAAGTGGCCAGATTGATTTTATTTGCATCTAAGCACACCAGCATCAGAGTTTGCCAGTGCAGTGCGTCTTTAGTTTTCTCGCCTAACTTTGAACAGTATTGTTGTTCCCAGGGGGGGGCAAAATAAAGTTAGACAGAGGGATTGCAAAGTGGCCAGATTGATTTTATTTGCATCCAAGCACACCAGCATCAGAGTTTGCCAGTGCAGTGCGTCTTTAGTTTTCTCGCCTAACTTTGAACAGTATTGTTGTTCCCAGGGGGGGCGAAATAAAGTTAGACAGAGGGATTGAAAAGTGGCCAGATTGATTTTATTTGCACCAAAGCACACCAGCATCAGAGTTTGCCAGTGCAGTGCGTCTTTAGTTTTCTCGCCTAACTTTGACCAGTATTGTTGTTCCCTGGGGGGGCGAAATAAAGTTAGACAGAGGGATTGCAAAGTGGCCAGATTGATTTTATTTGCACCAAAGCACACCAGCATCAGAGTTTGCCAGTGCAGTGCGTCTTTAGTTTTCTCGCCTAACTTTGACCAGTATTGTTGTTCCCTGGGGGGGGCGAAATAAAGTTAGACAGAGGGATTGCAAAGTGGCCAGATTGATTTTATTTGCACCAAAGCACACCAGCATCAGAGTTTGCCAGTGCAGTGCGTCTTTAGTTTTTTCGCCTAACTTTGAACAGTATTGTTGTTCCCAGGGGGGGGGCGAAATAAAGTTAGACAGAGGGATTGCAAAGTGGCCAGATTGATTTTATTTGCATCCAAGCACACCAGCATCAGAGTTTGCCAGTGCAGTGCGTCTTTAGTTTTCTCGCCTAACTTTGAACAGTATTGTTGTTCCCAGGGGGGGGCAAAATAAAGTTAGACAGAGGGATTGCAAAGTGGCCAGATTGATTTTATTTGCATCCAAGCACACCAGCATCAGAGTTTGCCAGTGCAGTGCGTCTTTAGTTTTCTCGCCTAACTTTGAACAGTATTGTTGTTCCCAGGGGGGGCGAAATAAAGTTAGACAGAGGGATTGCAAAGTGGCCAGATTGATTTTATTTGCATCCAAGCACACCAGCATCAGAGTTTGCCAGTGCAGTGCGTCTTTAGTTTTTTCGCCTAACTTTGAACAGTATTGTTGTTCCCAGGGGGGGGGCGAAATAAAGTTAGACAGAGGGATTGCAAAGTGGCCAGATTGATTTTATTTGCATCCAAGCACACCAGCATCAGAGTTTGCCAGTGCAGTGCGTCTTTAGTTTTCTCGCCTAACTTTGAACAGTATTGTTGTTCCCAGGGGGGGGCAAAATAAAGTTAGACAGAGGGATTGCAAAGTGGCCAGATTGATTTTATTTGCATCCAAGCACACCAGCATCAGAGTTTGCCAGTGCAGTGCGTCTTTAGTTTTCTCGCCTAACTTTGAACAGTATTGTTGTTCCCAGGGGGGGCGAAATAAAGTTAGACAGAGGGATTGCAAAGTGGCCAGATTGATTTTATTTGCACCAAAGCACACCAGCATCAGAGTTTGCCAGTGCAGTGCGTCTTTAGTTTTCTCGCCTAACTTTGACCAGTATTGTTGTTCCCTGGGGGGGCGAAATAAAGTTAGACAGAGGGATTGCAAAGTGGCCAGATTGATTTTATTTGCAACAAAGCACACCAGCATCAGAGTTTGCCAGTGCAGTGCGTCTTTAGTTTTCTCGCCTAACTTTGACCAGTATTGTTGTTCCCTGGGGGGGTGAAATAAAGTTAGACAGAGGGATTGCAAAGTGGCCAGATTTATTTTATTTTTACCAAAGCACACCAGCATCAGAGTTTGCCAGTGCAGTGCGTCTATAGTTTTTTCGCCTAACTTTGAACAGTATTGTTGTTCTCAGGGTGGGGCGAAATAAAGTTAGACAGAGGGATTGCAAAGTGGCCAGATTGATTTTATTTGCATCCAAGCACACCAGCATCAGAGTTTGCCAGTGCAGTGCGTCTTTAGTTTTCTCGCCTAACTTTGAACAGTATTGTTGTTCCCAGGGGGGGCGAAATAAAGTTAGACAGAGGGATTGCAAAGTGGCCAGATTGATTTTATTTGCATCCAAGCACACCAGCATCAGAGTTTGCCAGTGCAGTGCGTCTTTAGTTTTCTCGCCTAACTTTGAACAGTATTGTTGTTCACAGGGGGGGGGCGAAATAAAAGTTAGACAGAGGGATTGCAAAGTGGCCAGATTGATTTTATTTGCATCCAAGCACACCAGCATCAGAGTTTGCCAGTGCAGTGCGTCTTTAGTTTTCTCGCCTAACTTTGAACAGTATTGTTGTTCACAGGGGGGGCGAAATAAAAGTTAGACAGAGGGATTGCAAAGTGGCCAGATTGATTTTATTTGCATCCAAGCACACCAGCATCAGAGTTTGCCAGTGCAGTGCGTCTTTAGTTTTCTCGCCTAACTTTGAACAGTATTGTTGTTCCCGGGGGGGGCGAAATAAAGTTAGACAGAGGGATTGCAAAGTGGCCAGATTGATTTTATTTGCATCCAAGCACACCAGCATCAGAGTTTGCCAGTGCAGTGCGTCTTCAGTTTTCTCGCCTAACTTTGAACAGTATTGTTGTTCCCAGGGGGGGCGAAATAAAGTTAGACAGAGGGATTGCAAAGTTGCCAGATTGATTTTATTTGCATCCAAGCCCACCAGCATCAGAGATTGCCAGTGCAGTGCGTCTTTAGTTTTCTCGCCTTGTTCCCAGGGGGGGCGAAGTAAAGTTAGACAGAGGGATTGCAAAGTGGCCAGATTTATTTTATTTGCATCCAAGCACACCAGCATCAGAGTTTGCCAGTGCAGTGCGTCTTTAGTTTTTTCGCCTAACTTTGAACAGTATTGTTGTTCCCAGGGGGGGCGAAATAAAGTAAGACTTAGGGGTTGCCAAGTTGCCAGATTGTTTTTATTTGCATCCAAGTACACCAGCTTCAGAGTTTGCCAGTGTATTGCTACTTTCGTTTTCTCATCTAACTTTGAACAGCATTGTTGTTTCCAGGGGGGGCGAAATAATGTAAGACAGAGGGGTTGCAAAGTGGCCAGATTGATTTCATTTGCATCCAAGTACACCAGCGTCAGAGTTTGCCAGTGTTTTGCTACTTTCATTTTCTCGTCTTCCTTTGAACAGCATTGTTGTTTCTAGGGTGGGAGAGGTTACCATTTCTGTAGGTACTGCAATACCTGGTTGATGGGTGAATTGGAAAACACAATGTGCACCATGGTTGTACTTTATACTCTTTGTAAGTTGACACCACTACATTACACCTGCTTGTGCTAAGACTAGAGGTATAAAAGTGCAATAAATGGCAGACACGCAAAACACAGGAACACACTGGGTAGGCACTTCTACGGGCATGGAGAACAGAATTTCCTATAATGTAAAGACTTACTTCACACAATGGAGAGGGTGTGAATTAAGTTTGGAAGTGTCTTTGCAGGAGGAGAAATTTGAGGTTAGTTTTGAAGGACTGGGAAGAGGGAGGGGGTGGTCCGGAGCTGAGGCTCAGTTCCAGAATCTTGCCACGTTGCTTGTAAAGGATTGGGCCATCAATCTTTCCTTTTTGAAAGTAGGAGGGTCAAGCAAAACATTTTGCGCAGTACGTGATGGTCTAGAGCATTATATGTATATGTTACAATAAAGTTTTTTTTCCTCTTTTTTTTCTAGACTAAAGCTTTTCAACGGTGGCTGTTCTGCAGTTTTGTGTAGTTGCATTGTGTTGGTAAGAATTTTTTTGTTGTTGTATTTACACCAAATGAGTAATAATGTAATGTCCGAATGATTTTTTTTGTAAGTGATGTCATAATGGCGGCATATTTAGTTAGTGGTTTGAGCATGAAAATCTTTGCGATGTGTTTTGCATAGTCTTATGTGTAATTGTTTTTCTCTTTCTTTTTTAGTGGGATATTGTTGATCCATACTGTGTCTGTACAGAGTAGGTGGTGGTGAGTAGTTTTGCTGCCTCTGGCAAGTGAGTGGTATTGTTTTGGAGTATATTTGAGTTTTTGATAAAGGTGCTTTTTGCTTATTACTTATTTTACAAAGAGTTTGTTGTTGTTGACAAGTTACATTTATTAGTAAGCAATATGGCTAGCCGTAGAATGACTGCTCAACAGGTGGTCGGTATGCTTCTTGAATCTTCCTCTGATCATGATTATGAGACTGACAGTGCGTCTGAGGGAGAGGAGGGAGGGGAAGATTCTGGCAGTGAGTTTTCACTCAACATGGAATCATCGGATGATGAAGGTACTCTCAGTGCAGATGAAGGTACTCTTGGTGTGGATGAAGCAACTCTCAGTGCGGATGAAGTGCCTGTCTTAGAGGAGGAAACTGCTGTGCCGATGGTGCAAGAGGCATCTGGATTGCAGTCTGAGGCTGCTAGGCTTCCTACTGGAAGTGCTGGACTTTGGGTTGATCCAAACATGGTGCAGCCGGTGTTGCCTGCCTTTAGTGGTGTTGCAGGGTGTACAGTGAATTGTGAAAACTTTTTGCCTATTCAGTTTTTTCAGTTGTTTATGGATGATGTATTTTTGGGTGAGATTGTTGAGCAGACGAATTTGTATGCTGAACAGTTTTTGAGGATCAACAGTGACAAACTTAGGCCCCAGTCTAGAGCTACCCGGTGGACTCCCACATATCTGGAAGAGATTAAGAAGTTTTTGGGTTTGACTTTATTGATGGGTGTGGTAAGGAAGCCAACCTTGGCTTCATATTGGTCTACTAGCCCCTTGTTGGCAACTGCCATATTTCCTGCAGTTATGACTCGTAATCGGTATTTACTTTTGCTACGTATGCTGCATTTTGTTGATAATTCAATGGCGTTGCCACGAGATCACCCTGACTGTGACCGTCTTTTTAAGATTCGGCCCGTTCTTGATCACTTTGTGGATCGGTTTTCTGAGATCTATACTCCCGGTAAAGAAATATCTATTGATGAGTCTTTGGTCTTGTTCAAGGGCCGTTTGGTTTTTAGGCAGTACATCCCTAGCAAGAGGGCACGCTATGGAATTAAGCTGTATATGTTGTCTGAGAGTAGGACAGGATATGTATTTAATTTTCGTGTGTATACTGGTAGAGATTCTGCCATTGACCCCCCAGGATGTCCGTCCACTTTTGGAGTTGCAGAGAAAATTGTGTGGGATCTTGCTAGGAGACTGTTTAACAGAGGCCACCATTTGTACCTGGATAACTTCTATACTGCTGTGCAATTATTTAAGGAATTGTATAAAGTGGACACTTTTGCATGTGGCACAATCCGCTCTAACCGTAAAGCTTATCCGAAAGAGCTTGTTTGCAAAAAACTTCAGAGGGGGCAGTGCAGTTCCTTGCGTAGTGATGAACTACTAGCTGTGAAATTTGTGGACAGGAGGGATGTGTACATGCTGACTACCATCCATGATGAGAGTACTTCACCTGTGGCTGTTTGGGGTCAGGTTGCTGAAGTGCGCAAACCTGTGTGCATTCTAGACTACAATAAGCACATGGGTGGTGTTGACAGAGTAGATCAGAGGTTGGAACCTTACTCTGCTATTCGTAAGGCTTATGTTTGGTATAAGAAGTTGGCCATCCATTTCTTCGAATTAGCAATGTTCAATGCTTTTATTGTGTTCAAGGAGTGTTCTCCTGCGTCAAAGTTGACATTTATTCAGTTTCAGCACTCTGTGATAGCTAGCCTTGTTGTTGTGGAACAGGCAAGTGTTCCTAGATTTGAAGTGGTGGAGGATGTGGTTCGATTGAAAGATCGCCACTTTCCTGATTTCATCCCTCCCACACCGGCAAAAGATTTTCCCACTAGGAGATGTAGAGTCTGTTGGCGAAGAGATAAGCGGAAGGAGACTCGTATGTACTGCTCCGACTGTCCATCTAAACCTGGGCTGTGTGTCCCTGCTTGTTTTAGAGCGTACCATACCCAAAAGAAGTTTTGGGAGCAATCATGAGTGGTAAAGTTAACTGATTGGTTTGTTTTCTTTGGAAAATGTGATTCTGTTTCCAGGTTGGCTTTAGTGCAATGTGTTAAGTTTCTGATTTTGTGTTTGTAGATTTTTATGTATTTGTGATTTGTTTGTGTTTTTATTTTTGGCTAAAAAAATCCTAAATGTGTTGGCAGTGTGTGTGGACTGGCACTTCTTTGGCGGTGTACGTGGAATGGTGCTTGGCTGGCGGTGTGCGTGGACTGGTGCTTGGCTGTTGGCGTGCGTGGCCTGGTGCTTGGCTGGCGGTGTGTGTGGACTGGTGCTTGGCCGGCGGTGTGCGTGGACTGGTGCTTGGCTGGCGGTGTGTGTGGACTGGTGCTTGGCTGGCGGTGTGCGTGGACTGGTGCTTGGCTGGCGGTGTGCGTGGACTGGTGCTTGGCTGGCGGTGTGCGTGGACTGGTGCTTGGCTGGCGGTGTGCGTGGACTGGTGCTTGGCTGGCGGTGTGCGTGGACTGGTGCTTGGCTGGCGGTGTGCGTGGACTGGTGCTTGGCTGGCGGTGTGCGTGGACTGGTGTTTAGCTGGCGGTGTGCGTGAACTGGTGCTCGGCTAGCGGTGTGCGTGGACTGGCGCTCGGCTGGCTGTGTGAGTAGTGACTTGCTGCTGGTCACTACACACACTGCTAGCTGAGTGCCACTCCACGCAATCCATCTACTTGTGTAGTTTCTGTTTCAGGAATGTGGGCGTGTGAAAGTGATGGGCCCTTGAATGGCGCTGTGTGCTGGTGGGAGTTTTGTTATGTGATGGGCCCGCGGCTGGCGGTATGAATGGTTTTGTATGTCTCACGCGTATGAAAGGTGTATGAATGGCCTGTAAAGAGGTTGGTGCCTTGTCGTGGCTTTACAGCTCACGAGCTGTGAGTCAATGGTTCAGTTTCTCGCCCTTTCAATTATTAACAGTGCATTTCATTGTTGTGAAATCACTTGCTAATACAATTGTATATTCTAAACCATCACTCACTCTCGTGCCAAATCCAACCAGTATGTGTGTGTGCTTGAGGTTTAGATGGCTGTGCAGTAATATTTGCCTTTCTGAAGCAGGGTGTACCTTGTCCCTTTTGTGAATTTTGTAATGTGTTTTTTTTGTGCCTGGTGGTGTGAATGGTCTTGTGTGTATCACGTATGAAAGATGTGTGAATGGCCTGTAAAGCGGTTGGTGCCTTGCCGTGGCTTTACAGCTCACGAGCTGCGAGTCATTGGTTCAGTTTTTTCTCCATTGAATTATTGACAGTGCATTTCATTTTTGTGAAATCTCTTGTTAATAAAATTTAATATACTGAACCATCACTCGCCCTCGTGCCAAATCCAACCAGTATGTGTGTGTGTTTGAGGAATAGGTGGCTGTGCAGGATTCTTTGTCTGTTTAGTTTCTCTGCCAAAGTGTATGTTCCATGTAAAAATAACCCACCGACTGTAGATATTGTGGTAAACCCATGGGAGTTCATGGTGATGTCTCTCTTGTGAATTTCAAAAAGGTTTTTTATCCTCAATGTCCTGCAAACCTCAAAATATCGATCACATTGTCCATGCAATTTTGTTCCAAAATTCTCACGTTGTAGAAACAATGTCGAAACTTTCTTGTTTTGCAAGGGGGTCAACTGTCTTTTTGGCCCGTGCTCGGCGGCCAGCTAGGGAAACCTACCAAATCCACCATTTCTGAAAACTAGACACCCGGCGGCTTCCAGGGAGGTATGGCTTGCGTGGATCCCCCAACGTTTCCTGACCCTGAATCCCCAGCAAACCTCAATTTTTGCTGAAAAAATCACTTTTTTCACACATTTTGGGGTGGGAAAGTAGTGGCATCACCGGGCTCACACAAATTTACCACCACCCAGCGTTCCCCCAGGTCTCCCGGTAAAAATGGTGCCTCACTTGTGTGGGAGGCCCAAGTACCCGCCGCAGGCAAGGGCCCAAAACGCAGTGAGGCGACATCAAAAGGGCCTGTCGCAAAACCACCTGGTTTTGCAAGGGGGGTCACTTGGGTTTTTGGCCCGGTGCTCGGCGGCCATCTAGGGAAACCTACCAAACCCACACATTTCTGAAAACTAGACACCCGGCGGCTTCCAGGGAGGTATGGCTTGCGTGGATCCCCCAACGTTTCCTTACCCAGAATCCCCTGCAAACCTAAATTTTTGCTGGAAAAATCACTTTTTTCACACATTTTGGGGTGGGAAAGTAGTGGCATCACCGGGCTCACACAAATTTACCACCACCCAGCGTTCCCCCAGGTCTCCCGGTAAAAATGGTGCCTCACTTGTGTGGGAGGCCCAAGTACCCGCCGCAGGCAAGGGCCCAAAACGCAGTGAGGCGACATCAAAAGGGCCTGTCGCAAAACCACCTGGTTTTGCAAGGGGGGTCACTTGGGTTTTTGGCCCGGTGCTCGGCGGCCATCTAGGGAAACCTACCAAACCCACACATTTCTGAAAACTAGACACCCGGCGGCTTCCAGGGAGGTATGGCTTGCGTGGATCCCCCAACGTTTCCTTACCCAGAATCCCCTGCAAACCTCAATTTTTGCTGGAAAAATCACTTTTTTCACACATTTTGGGGTGGGAAAGTAGTGGCATCACCGGGCTCACACAAATTTACCACCACCCAGCGTTCCCCCAGGTCTCCCGGTAAAAATGGTGCCTCACTTGTGTGGGAGGCCCAAGTACCCGCCGCAGGCAAGGGCCCAAAACGCAGTGAGGCGACATCAAAAGGGCCTGTCGCAAAACCACCTGGTTTTGCAAGGGGGGTCACTTGGGTTTTTGGCCCGGTGCTCGGCGGCCATCTAGGGAAACCTACCAAACCCACACATTTCTGAAAACTAGACACCCGGCGGCTTCCAGGGAGGTATGGCTTGCGTGGATCCCCCAACGTTTCCTTACCCAGAATCCCCTGCAAACCTCAATTTTTGCTGGAAAAATCACTTTTTTCACACATTTTGGGGTGGGAAAGTAGTGGCATCACCGGGCTCACACAAATTTACCACCACCCAGCGTTCCCCCAGGTCTCCCGGTAAAAATGGTGCCTCACTTGTGTGGGAGGCCCAAGTACCCGCCGCAGGCAAGGGCCCAAAACGCAGTGAGGCGACATCAAAAGGGCCTGTCGCAAAACCACCTGGTTTTGCAAGGGGGGTCACTTGGGTTTTTGGCCCGGTGCTCGGCGGCCATCTAGGGAAACCTACCAAACCCACACATTTCTGAAAACTAGACACCCGGCGGCTTCCAGGGAGGTATGGCTTGCGTGGATCCCCCAAAGTTTCCTTACCCAGAATCCCCTGCAAACCTCAATTTTTGCTGGAAAAATCACTTTTTTCACACATTTTGGGGTGGGAAAGTAGTGGCATCACCGGGCTCACACAAATTTACCACCACCCAGCGTTCCCCCAGGTCTCCCGGTAAAAATGGTGCCTCACTTGTGTGGGAGGCCCAAGTACCCGCCGCAGGCAAGGGCCCAAAACGCAGTGAGGCGACATCAAAAGGGCCTGTCGCAAAACCACCTGGTTTTGCAAGGGGGGTCACTTGGGTTTTTGGCCCGGTGCTCGGCGGCCATCTAGGGAAACCTACCAAACCCACACATTTCTGAAAACTAGACACCCGGCTGCTTCCAGGGAGGTATGGCTTGCGTGGATCCCCCAACGTTTCCTTACCCAGAATCCCCTGCAAACCTCAATTTTTGCTGGAAAAATCACTTTTTTCACACATTTTGGGGTGGGAAAGTAGTGGCATCACCGGGCTCACACAAATTTACCACCACCCAGCGTTCCCCCAGGTCTCCCGGTAAAAATGGTGCCTCACTTGTGTGGGAGGCCCAAGTACCCGCCGCAGGCAAGGGCCCAAAACGCAGTGAGGCGACATCAAAAGGGCCTGTCGCAAAACCACCTGGTTTTGCAAGGGGGGTCACTTGGGTTTTTGGCCCGGTGCTCGGCGGCCATCTAGGGAAACCTACCAAACCCACACATTTCTGAAAACTAGACACCCGGCGGCTTCCAGGGAGGTATGGCTTGCGTGGATCCCCCAACGTTTCCTTACCCAGAATCCCCTGCAAACCTCAATTTTTGCTGGAAAAATCACTTTTTTCACACATTTTGGGGTGGGAAAGTAGTGGCATCACCGGGCTCACACAAATTTACCACCACCCAGCGTTCCCCCAGGTCTCCCGGTAAAAATGGTGCCTCACTTGTGTGGGAGGCCCAAGTACCCGCCGCAGGCAAGGGCCCAAAACGCAGTGAGGCGACATCAAAAGGGCCTGTCGCAAAACCACCTGGTTTTGCAAGGGGGGTCACTTTGGTTTTTGGCCCGGTGCGCGGCGGCCATCTAGGGAAACCTACCAAATCCACGCATTTCTGAAAACTAGACACCCGGCGGCTTCCAGGGAGGTATAGCTTGCGTGGATCCCCCAACGTTTCCTTACCCAGAATCCCCTGCAAACCTCAATTTTTGCTCAAAAAATCACTTTTTTCACACATTTTGGGGTGGGAAAGTAGTGGCATCACCGGGCTCACACAAATTTACCACCACCCAGCGTTCCCCCAGGTCTCCCGGTAAAAATGGTGCCTCACTTGTGTGGGAGGCCCAAGTACCCGCCGCAGGCAAGTGCCCAAAACGCAGTGAGGCGACATCAAAAGGGCCTGTCGCAAAACCACCTGGTTTTGCAAGGGGGGTCACTTGGGTTTTTGGCCCGGTGCTCGGCGGCCATCTAGGGAAACCTACCATACCCACACATTTCTGAAAACTAGATACCCGGCGGCTTCCAGGGAGGTATGGCTTGCGTGGATCCCCCAACGTTTCCTTACCCAGAATCCCCTGCAAACCTCAATTTTTGCTGGAAAAATCACTTTTTTCACACATTTTGGGGTGGGAAAGTAGTGGCATCACCGGGCTCACACAAATTTACCACCACCCAGCGTTCCCCCAGGTCTCCCGGTAAAAATGGTGCCTCACTTGTGTGGGAGGCCCAAGTACCCGCCGCAGGCAAGGGCCCAAAACGCAGTGAGGCGACATCAAAAGGGCCTGTCGCAAAACCACCTGGTTTTGCAAGGGGGTCACTTTGGTTTTTGGCCCGGTGCGCGGCGGCCATCTAGGGAAACCTACCAAACCCACGCATTTCTGAAAACTAGACACCCGGCGGCTTCCAGGGAGGTATAGCTTGCGTGGATCCCCCAACGTTTCCTTACCCAGAATCCCCTGCAAACCTCACTTTTTGCTCAAAAAATCACTTTTTTCACACATTTTGGGGTGGGAAAGTAGTGGCATCACCGGGCTCACACAAATTTACCACCACCCAGCGTTCCCCCAGGTCTCCTGGTAAAAATGATGCCTCACTTGTGTGGGAGGCCCAAGTACCCGCGGCAGGCAAGGACAACAAACGTAGTGAGGCGACATCAAAATGGCCTATCGCCAAACCACCTGGTTTTGCAAGGGGGGTCACTTTGGTTTTTGGCCCGGTGCGCGGCGGCCATCTAGGGAAACCTACCAAACCCACGCATTTCTGAAAACTAGACACCCGGCGGCTTCCAGGGAGGTATGGCTTGCGTGGATCCCCCAACGTTTCCTTACCCAGAATCCCCAGCAAACCTCAATTTTTGCTCAAAAAATCACTTTTTTCACACATTTTGGGGTGGGAAAGTAGTGGCGTCACCGGGCTCACACAAATTTACCACCACCCAGCGTTCCCCCAGGTCTCCCGGTAAAAATGGTGCCTCACTTGTGTGGGAGGCCCAAGTACCCGCGGCAGGCAAGGACAACAAACGTAGTGAGGCGACATTTGGGATAGGCAATGTTGATGTCGCCTCACTACGTTTGTTGTCCTTGCCTACCGCGGGTACTTGGGCCTCCCACACAAGTGAGGCACCATTTTTACCGGGAGACCTGGGGGAACGCTGGGTGGTGGTAAATTTGTGTGAGCCCGGTGATGCCACTACTTTCCCACCCCAAAATGTGTGAAAAAAGTGATTTTTCCAGCAAAAATTGAGGTTTGCAGGGGATTCTGGGTAAGGAAACGTTGGGGGATCCACGCAAGCCATACCTCCCTGGAAGCCGCCGGGTGTCTAGTTTTCAGAAATGTGTGGGTTTGGTAGGTTTCCCTAGATGGCCGCCGAGCACCGGGCCAAAAACCCAAGTGACCCCCCTTGCAAAACCAGGTGGTTTTGCGACAGGCCCTTTTGATGTCGCCTCACTGCGTTTTGGGCCCTTGCCTGCGGCGGGTACTTGGGCCTCCCACACAAGTGAGGCACCATTTTTACCGGGAGACCTGGGGGAACGCTGGGTGGTGGTAAATTTGTGTGAGCCCGGTGATGCCACTACTTTCCCACCCCAAAATGTGTGAAAAAAGTGATTTTTCCAGCAAAAATTGAGGTTTGCAGGGGATTCTGGGTAAGGAAACGTTGGGGGATCCACGCAAGCCATACCTCCCTGGAAGCCGCCGGGTGTCTAGTTTTCAGAAATGTGTGGGTTTGGTAGGTTTCCCTAGATGGCCGCCGAGCACCGGGCCAAAAACCCAAGTGACCCCCCTTGCAAAACCAGGTGGTTTTGCGACAGGCCCTTTTGATGTCGCCTCACTGCGTTTTGGGCCCTTGCCTGCGGCGGGTACTTGGGCCTCCCACACAAGTGAGGCACCATTTTTACCGGGAGACCTGGGGGAACGCTGGGTGGTGGTAAATTTGTGTGAGCCCGGTGATGCCACTACTTTCCCACCCCAAAATGTGTGAAAAAAGTGATTTTTCCAGCAAAAATTGAGGTTTGCAGGGGATTCTGGGTAAGGAAACGTTGGGGGATCCACGCAAGCCATACCTCCCTGGAAGCCGCCGGGTGTCTAGTTTTCAGAAATGTGTGGGTTTGGTAGGTTTCCCTAGATGGCCGCCGAGCACCGGGCCAAAAACCCAAGTGACCCCCCTTGCAAAACCAGGTGGTTTTGCGACAGGCCCTTTTGATGTCGCCTCACTGCGTTTTGGGCCCTTGCCTGCGGCGGGTACTTGGGCCTCCCACACAAGTGAGGCACCATTTTTACCGGGAGACCTGGGGGAACGCTGGGTGGTGGTAAATTCGTGTGAGCCCGGTGATGCCACTACTTTCCCACCCCAAAATGTGTGAAAAAAGTGATTTTTCCAGCAAAAATTGAGATTTGCAGGGGATTCTGGGTAAGGAAACATTGGGGGATCCACGCAAGCCATACCTCCCTGGAAGCCGCCGGGTGTCTAGTTTTCAGAAATGCGTGGGTTTGGTAGGTTTCCCTAGATGGCCGCCGAGCACCGGGCCAAAAACCCAAGTGACCCCCCTTGCAAAACCAGGTGGTTTTGCGACAGGCCCTTTTGATGTCGCCTCACTGCGTTTTGGGCCCTTGCCTGCGGCGGGTACTTGGGCCTCCCACACAAGTGAGGCACCATTTTTACCGGGAGACCTGGGGGAACGCTGGGTGGTGGTAAATTTGTGTGAGCCCGGTGATGCCACTACTTTCCCACCCCAAAATGTGTGAAAAAAGTGATTTTTCCAGCAAAAATTGAGGTTTGCAGGGGATTCTGGGTAAGGAAACGTTGGGGGATCCACGCAAGCCATACCTCCCTGGAAGCCGCCGGGTGTCTAGTTTTCAGAAATGCGTGGGTTTGGTAGGTTTCCCTAGATGGCCGCCGAGCACCGGGCCAAAAACCCAAGTGACCCCCCTTGCAAAACCAGGTGGTTTTACGACAGGCCCTTTTGATGTCGCCTCACTGCGTTTTGGGCCCTTGCCTGCGGCGGGTACTTGGGCCTCCCACACAAGTGAGGCTCCATTTTTACCGGGAGACCTGGGGGAACGCTGGGTGGTGGTAAATTTGTGTGAGCCCGGTGATGCCACTACTTTCCCACCCCAAAATGTGTGAAAAAAGTGCTTTTTCCAGCAAAAATTGAGGTTTGCAGGGGATTCTGGGTAAGGAAACGTTGGGGGATCCACGCAAGCCATACCTCCCTGGAAGCCGCCGGGTGTCTAGTTTTCAGAAATGTGTGGGTTTGGTAGGTTTCCCTAGATGGCCGCCGAGCACCGGGCCAAAAACCCAAGTGACCCCCCTTGCAAAACCAGGTGGTTTCGCGACAGGCCCTTTTGATGTCGCCTCACTGCGTTTTGGGCCCTTGCCTGCGGCGGGTACTTGGGCCTCCCACACAAGTGAGGCACCATTTTTACCGGGAGACCTGGGGGAACGCTGGGTGGTGGTAAATTTGTGTGAGCCCGGTGATGCCACTACTTTCCCACCCCAAAATGTGTGAAAAAAGTGATTTTTCCAGCAAAAATTGAGGTTTGCAGGGGATTCTGGGTAAGGAAACGTTGGGGGATCCACGCAAGCCATACCTCCCTGGAAGCCGCCGGGTGTCTAGTTTTCAGAAATGTGTGGGTTTGGTAGGTTTCCCTAGATGGCCGCCGAGCACCGGGCCAAAAACCCAAGTGACCCCCCTTGCAAAACCAGGTGGTTTTGCGACAGGCCCTTTTGATGTCGCCTCACTGCGTTTTGGGCCCTTGCCTGCGGCGGGTACTTGGGCCTCCCACACAAGTGAGGCACCATTTTTACCGGGAGACCTGGGGGAACGCTGGGTGGTGGTAAATTTGTGTGAGCCCGGTGATGCCACTACTTTCCCACCCCAAAATGTGTGAAAAAAGTGATTTTTTCAGCAAAAATTGAGGTTTGCTGGGGATTCTGGGTAAGGAAACGTTGGGGGATCCACGCAAGCCATACCTCCCTGGAAGCCGCCGGGTGTCTAGTTTTCAGAAATGCGTGGGTTTGGTAGGTTTCCCTAGATGGCCGCCGTGCCCAGGGCCAAAAAGCCAAGAGACCCCCCTTGCAAAACCAGGTGGTTTTGAGATAGGCAATTTTGATGTCACCTCACTATGTTTTGCGCCGTTTCCTGTCGCGGGCACTAGGCCGAGCCACACAAGTGAGGGACCGTTTTTCTCGAAAGACTTTGGGGAACGCAGGGTGGGTGGAAATTTGTGGATCCACGCAGATTCCGGAACTTTCCACGACAGAAATGTGGGGAAAATGTGTTTTTTTTGCCAATTTTTTAGGTTTGCAAGGGATTCTGGGTAACAGACCCTGGTGGGAGGCAGTCAAGTCACCCCATCCTGGATTCCCCTGGGTGTCTAGTTTTCAAAAATGTATAGGTTTGCTAGGTTTCCCCAGGTGCCCGCAGAGCTAGGGTTCAAAAACTACAGCTAGTCATTTGTCCAAAAAAGGGTCATTTTTCACTGCGAAATTGAGGTGTGACCAGGTTGCGTTTTGCGCCGTTTCCTGTCGCGGGCACTAGGCCGAGCCACACAAGTGAGGTACCGTTTTTCTCGTAAGACTTTGGGGAACGCGGGGTGGGTGGAAATTTGTGGATCCATGCAGACTCCGGAACTTTCCACGACCGAAATGTGGGGAAAATGTGTTTTTTTTGCCAATTTTTTAGGTTTGCAAGGGATTCTGGGTAACAGACCCTGGTGGGAGGCAGTCAAGTCACCCCATCCTGGATTCCCCTGGGTGTCTAGTTTTCAAAAATGTATAGGTTTGCTAGGTTTCCCCAGGTGCCCGCAGAGCTAGGGTTCAAAAACTACAGCTAGTCATTTTTCCAAAAAAGGGTCATTTTTCACTGCGAAATTGAGGTGTGACCAGGTTGCGTTTTGCACCGTTTCCTGTCGCGGGCACTAGGCCGACCCACACAAGTGAGGTACCGTTTTTCTCGTAAGACTTTGGGGAACGCGGGGTGGGTGGAAATTTGTGGATCCACGCAGATTCCGGAACTTTCCACGACAGATTTGTGGGGAAAATGTGTTTTTTTTGCCAATTTTTTAGGTTTGCAAGGGATTCTGGGTAACAGACCCTGGTGGGAGGCAGTCAAGTCACCCCATCCTGGATTCCCCTGGGTGTCTAGTTTTCAAAAATGTATAGGTTTGCTAGGTTTCCCCAGGTGCCCGCAGAGCTACGGTTCAAAAACTACAGCTAGTCATTTTTCCAAAAAAGGGTCATTTTTCACTGCGAAATTGAGGTGTGACCAGGTTGCGTTTTGTGCCGTTTCCTGTCGCGGGCACTAGGCCGATCCACACAAGTGAGGTACCGTTTTTCTCGTAAGACTTTGGGGAATGCGGGGTGGGTGGAAATTTGTGGAACCACGCAGATTCCGGAACTTTCCACGACAGAAATGTGTGGAAAATGTGTTTTTTTTGCCAATTTTTTAGGTTTGCAAGGGATTCTGGGTAACAGACCCTGGTGGGAGGCAGTCAAGTCACCCCATCCTGGATTCCCTTGGGTGTCTACTTTTCAAAAATGTATAGGTTTGCTAGGTTTCCCCAGGTGCCCGCAGAGCTAGGGTTCAAAAACTACAGCTAGTCATTTTTCCAAAAAAGGGTCATTTTTCACTGCGAAATTGAGGTGTGACCAGGTTGCGTTTTGCGCCGTTTCCTGTCGCGGGCACTAGGCCGACCCACACAAGTGAGGTACCGTTTTTCTCGTAAGACTCTGGGGAACGCGGGGTGGGTGGAAATTTGTGGATCCACGCAGATTCCGGAACTTTCCACGACAGATTTGTGGGGAAAATGTGGTTTTTTTGCCAATTTTTTAGGTTTGCAAGGGATTCTGGGTAACAGACCCTGGTGGGAGGCAGTCAAGTCACCCCATCCTGGATTCCCCTGGGTGTCTAGTTTTCAAAAATGTATAGGTTTGCTAGGTTTCCCCAGGTGCCCGCAGAGCTAGGGTTCAAAAACTACAGCTAGTCATTTTTCCAAAAAAGGGTCATTTTTCACTGCGAAATTGAGGTGTGACCAGGTTGCGTTTTGCGCCGTTTCCTGTCGCAGGCACTAGGCCGATCCACACAAGTGAGGTACCGTTTTTCTCGTAAGACTCTGGGGAACGCGAGGTGTGTGGAAATTTGTGGATCCACGCAGATTCCGGAACTTTCCACGACCGAAATGTGGGGAAAATGTGTTTTTTTTGCCAATTTTTTAGGTTTGCAAGGGATTCTGGGTAACAGACCCTGGTGGGAGGCAGTCAAGTCACCCCATCCTGGATTCCCCTGGGTGTCTAGTTTTCAGAAATGTATAGGTTTGCTAGGTTTCCCCAGGTGCCCGCAGAGCTAGGGTTCAAAAACTACAGCTAGTCATTTTTCCAAAAAAGGGTCATTTTTCACTGCGAAATTGAGGTGTGACCAGGTTGCGTTTTGCGCCGTTTCCTGTCGCGGGCACTAGGCCGAGCCACACAAGTGAGGTACCGTTTTTCTCGTAAGACTTTGGGGAATGCGGGGTGGGTGGAAATTTGTGGAACCACGCAGATTCCGGAACTTTCCACGACAGAAATGTGTGGAAAATGTGTTTTTTTTGCCAATTTTTTAGGTTTGCAAGGGATTCTGGGTAACAGACCCTGGTGGGAGGCAGTCAAGTCACCCCATCCTGGATTCCCCTGGGTGTCTAGTTTTCAAAAATGTATAGGTTTGCTAGGTTTCCCCAGGTGCCCGCAGAGCTAGGGTTCAAAAACTACAGCTAGTCATTTTTCCAAAAAAGGGTCATTTTTCGCTGCGAAATTGAGGTGTGACCAGGTTGCGTTTTGCGCCGTTTCCTGTCGCGGGCACTAGGCCGATCCACACAAGTGAGGTACCGTTTTTCTCGTAAGACTTTGGGGAACGCGGGGTGGGTGGAAATTTGTGGATCCACGCAGATTCCGGAACTTTCCACGACAGAAATGTGTGGAAAATGTGTTTTTTTTGCCAATTTTTTAAGTTTGCAAGGGATTCTGGGTAACAGACCCTGGTGGGAGGCAGTCAAGTCACCCCATCCTGGATTCCCCTGGGTGTCTAGTTTTCAAAAATGTATAGGTTTGCTAGGTTTCCCCAGGTGCCCGCAGAGCTAGGGTTCAAAAACTACAGCTAGTCATTTTTCCAAAAAAGGGTCATTTTTCACTGCGAAATTGAGGTGTGACCAGGTTGCGTTTTGTGCCGTTTCCTGTCGCGGGCACTAGGCCGATCCACACAAGTGAGGTACCGTTTTTCTCGTAAGACTTTGGGGAATGCGGGGTGGGTGGAAATTTGTGGAACCACGCAGATTCCGGATCTTTCCACGACAGAAATGTGTGGAAAATGTATTTTTTTTGCCAATTTTTTAGGTTTGCAAGGGATTCTGGGTAACAGACCCTGGTGGGAGGCAGTCAAGTCACCCCATCCTGGATTCCCCTGGGTGTCTAGTTTTCAAAAATGTATAGGTTTGCTAGGTTTCCCCAGGTGCCCGCAGAGCTAGGGTTCAAAAACTACAGCTAGTCATTTTTCCAAAAAAGGGTCATTTTTCACTGCGAAATTGAGGTGTGACCAGGTTGCGTTTTGTGCCGTTTCCTGTCGCGGGCACTAGGCCGATCCACACAAGTGAGGTACCGTTTTTCTCGTAAGACTTTGGGGAATGCGGGGTGGGTGGAAATTTGTGGAACCACGCAGATTCCGGAACTTTCCACGACAGATTTGTGGGGAAAATGTGTTTTTTTGCCAATTTTTTAGGTTTGCAAGGGATTCTGGGTAACAGACCCTGGTGGGAGGCAGTCAAGTCACCCCATCCTGGATTCCCCTGGGTGTCTAGTTTTCAAAAATGTATAGGTTTGCTAGGTTTCCCCAGGTGCCCGCAGAGCTAGGGTTCAAAAACTACAGCTAGTCATTTTTCCAAAAAAGGGTCATTTTTCACTGCGAAATTGAGGTGTGACCAGGTTGCGTTTTGCACCGTTTCCTGTCGCGGGCACTAGGCCGACCCACACAAGTGAGGTACCGTTTTTCTCGTAAGACTTTGGGGAACGCGGGGTGGGTGGAAATTTGTGGATCCACGCAGATTCCGGAACTTTCCACGACAGATTTGTGGGGAAAATGTGGTTTTTTTGCCAATTTTTTAGGTTTGCAAGGGATTCTGGGTAACAGACCCTGGTGGGAGGCAGTCAAGTCACCCCATCCCGGATTCCCCTGGGTGTCTAGTTTTCAAAAATGTATAGGTTTGCTAGGTTTCCCCAGGTGCCCGCAGAGCTAGGGTTCAAAAACTACAGCTAGTCATTTTTCCAAAAAAGGGTCATTTTTCACTGCGAAATTGAGGTGTGACCAGGTTGCGTTTTGTGCCGTTTCCTGTCGCGGGCACTAGGCCGATCCACACAAGTGAGGTACCATTTTTCTCGTAAGACTTTGGGGAATGCGGGGTGGGTGGAAATTTGTGGAACCACGCAGATTCCGGAACTTTCCACGACAGAAATGTGTGGAAAATGTGTTTTTTTTGCCAATTTTTTAGGTTTGCAAGGGATTCTGGGTAACAGACCCTGGTGGGAGGCAGTCAAGTCACCCCATCCTGGATTCCCCTGGGTGTCTACTTTTCAAAAATGTATAGGTTTGCTAGGTTTCCCCAGGTGCCCGCAGAGCTAGGGTTCAAAAACTACAGCTAGTCATTTTTCCAAAAAAGGGTCATTTTTCACTGCGAAATTGAGGTGTGACCAGGTTGCGTTTTGCGCCGTTTCCTGTCGCGGGCACTAGGCCGACCCACACAAGTGAGGTACCGTTTTTCTCGTAAGACTTTGGGGAACGCGGGGTGGGTGGAAATTTGTGGATCCACGCAGATTCCGGAGCTTTCCACGACAGATTTGTGGGGAAAATGTGGTTTTTTTGCCAATTTTTTAGGTTTGCAAGGGATTCTGGGTAACAGACCCTGGTGGGAGGCAGTCAAGTCACCCCATCCTGGATTCCCCTGGGTGTCTAGTTTTCAAAAATGTATAGGTTTGCTAGGTTTCCCCAGGTGCCCGCAGAGCTAGGGTTCAAAAACTACAGCTAGTCATTTTTCCAAAAAAGGGTCATTTTTCACTGCGAAATTGAGGTGTGACCAGGTTGCGTTTTGTGCCGTTTCCTGTCGCGGGCACTAGGCCGATCCACACAAGTGAGGTACCGTTTTTCTCGTAAGACTTTCGGGAATGCGGGGTAAGTGGAAATTTGTGGAACCACGCAGATTCCGGAACTTTCCACGACAGAAATGTGTGGAAAATGTGTTTTTTTTGCCAATTTTTTAGGTTTGCAAGGGATTCTGGGTAACAGACCCTGGTGGGAGGCAGTCAAGTCACCCCATCCTGGATTCCCCTGGGTGTCTAGTTTTCAAAAATGTATAGGTTTGCTAGGTTTCCCCAGGTGCCCGCAGAGCTAGGGTTCAAAAACTACAGCTAGTCATTTTTCCAAATAAGGGTCATTTTTCACTGCGAAATTGAGGTGTGACCAGGTTGCGTTTTGCGCCGTTTCCTGTCGCGGGCACTAGGCCGATCCACACAAGTGAGGTACCGTTTTTCTCGTAAGACTTTGGGGAACGCGGGGTGGGTGGAAATTTGTGGATCCACGCAGATTCCGGAACTTTCCACGACCGAAATGTGGGGAAAATGTGTTTTTTTTGCCAATTTTTTAGGTTTGCAAGGGATTCTGGGTAACAGACCCTGGTGGGAGGCAGTCAAGTCACCCCATCCTGGATTCCCCTGGGTGTCTAGTTTTCAAAAATGTATAGGTTTGCTAGGTTTCCCCAGGTGCCCGCAGAGCTAGGGTTCAAAAACTACAGCTAGTCATTTTTCCAAAAAAGGGTCATTTTTCACTGCGAAATTGAGGTGTGACCAGGTTGCGTTTTGCGCCGTTTCCTGTCGCGGGCACTAGGTTGAGCCACACAAGTGAGGTACCGTTTTTCTCGTAAGACTTTGGGGAATACGGGGTGGGTGGAAATTTGTGGAACCACGCAGATTCCGGAACTTTCCACGACAGAAATGTGTGGAAAATGTGTTTTTTTTGCCAATTTTTTAGGTTTGCAAGGGATTCTGGGTAACAGACCCTGGTGGGAGGCAGTCAAGTCACCCCATCCTGGATTCCCCTGGGTGTCTAGTTTTCAAAAATGTATAGGTTTGCTAGGTTTCCCCAGGTGCCCGCAGAGCTAGGGTTCAAAAACTACAGCTAGTCATTTTTCCAAAAAAGGGTCATTTTTCACTGCGAAATTGAGGTGTGACCAGGTTGCGTTTTGCGCCGTTTCCTGTCGCAGGCACTAGGCCGATCCACACAAGTGAGGTACCGTTTTTCTCGTAAGACTTTGGGGAACGCGGGGTGGGTGGAAATTTGTGGATCCACGCAGATTCCGGAACTTTCCACGACCGAAATGTGGGGAAAATGTGTTTTTTTTGCCAATTTTTTAGGTTTGCAAGGGATTCTGGGTAACAGACCCTGGTGGGAGGCAGTCAAGTCACCCCATCCTGGATTCCCCTGGGTGTCTAGTTTTCAAAAATGTATAGGTTTGCTAGGTTTCCCCAGGTGCCCGCAGAGCTAGGGTTCAAAAACTACAGCTAGTCATTTTTCCAAAAAAGGGTCATTTTTCACTGCGAAATAGAGGTGTGACCAGGTTGCGTTTTGCGCCGTTTCCTGTCGCGGGCACTAGGCCGAGCCACACAAGTGAGGTACAGTTTTTCTCGTAAGACTCTGGGGAACGCGGGGTGGGTGGAAATTTGTGGATCCACGCAGATTCCGGAACTTTCCACGACAGAAATGTGGGGAAAATGTGTTTTTTTTGCCAATTTTTTAGGTTTGCAAGGGATTCTGGGTAACAGACCCTGGTGGGAGGCAGTCAAGTCACCCCATCCTGGATTCCCCTGGGTGTCTAGTTTTCAAAAATGTATAGGTTTGCTAGGTTTCCCCAGGTGCCCGCAGAGCTAGGGTTCAAAAACTACAGCTAGTCATTTTTCCAAAAAAGGGTCATTTTTCACTGCGAAATTGAGGTGTGACCAGGTTGCGTTTTGTGCCGTTTCCTGTCGCGGGCACTAGGCCGATCCACACAAGTGAGGTACCGTTTTTCTCGTAAGACTTTGGGGGACGCGGGGTGGGTGGAAATTTGTGGATCCACGCAGATTCCGGAACTTTCCACGACCGAAATGTGGGGAAAATGTGTTTTTTTTGCCAATGTTTTAGGTTTGCAAGGGATTCTGGGTAACAGACCCTGGTGGGAGGCAGTCAAGTCACCCCATCCTGGATTCCCCTGGGTGTCTAGTTTTCAAAAATGTATAGGTTTGCTAGGTTTCCCCAGGTGCCCGCAGAGCTAGGGTTCAAAAACTACAGCTAGTCATTTTTCCAAAAAAGGGTCATTTTTCACTGCGAAATTGAGGTGTGACCAGGTTGCGTTTTGCGCCGTTTCCTGTCGCGGGCACTAGGCCGAGCCACACAAGTGAGGTACCGTTTTTCTCGTAAGACTCTGGGGAACGCGGGGTGGGTGGAAATTTGTGGATCCACGCAGATTCCGAAGCTTTCCACGACAGAAATGTGGGGAAAATGTGTTTTTTTGCCAATTTTTTAGGTTTGCAAGGGATTCTGGGTAACAGACCCTGGTGGGAGGCAGTCAAGTCACCCCATCCTGGATTCCCCTGGGTGTCTAGTTTTCAAAAATGTATAGGTTTGCTAGGTTTCCCCAGGTGCCCGCAGAGCTAGGGTTCAAAAACTACAGCTAGTCATTTTTCCAAAAAAGGGTCATTTTTCACTGCGAAATTGAGGTGTGACCAGGTTGCGTTTTGCGCCGTTTCCTGTCGCGGGCACTAGGCCGAGCCACACAAGTGAGGTACCGTTTTTCTCGTAAGACTCTGGGGAACGCGGGGTGGGTGGAAATTTGTGGATCCACGCAGATTCCGGAACTTTCCACGACAGAAATGTGGGGAAAATGTGTTTTTTTTGCCAATTTTTTAGGTTTGCAAGGGATTCTGGGTAACAGACCCTGGTGGGAGGCAGTCAAGTCACCCCATCCTGGATTCCCCTGGGTGTCTAGTTTTCAAAAATGTATAGGTTTGCTAGGTTTCCCCAGGTGCCCGCAGAGCTAGGGTTCAAAAACTACAGCTAGTCATTTTTCCAAAAAAGGGTCATTTTTCACTGCGAAATTGAGGTGTGACCAGGTTGCGTTTTGCGCCGTTTCCTGTCGCAGGCACTAGGCCGATCCACACAAGTGAGGTACCGTTTTTCTCGTAAGACTCTGGGGAACGCGAGGTGTGTGGAAATTTGTGGATCCACGCAGATTCCGGAACTTTCCACGACCGAAATGTGGGGAAAATGTGTTTTTTTTGCCAATTTTTTAGGTTTGCAAGGGATTCTGGGTAACAGACCCTGGTGGGAGGCAGTCAAGTCACCCCATCCTGGATTCCCCTGGGTGTCTAGTTTTCAGAAATGTATAGGTTTGCTAGGTTTCCCCAGGTGCCCGCAGAGCTAGGTTTCAAAAACTACAGCTAGTCATTTTTCCAAAAAAGGGTCATTTTTCACTGCGAAATTGAGGTGTGACCAGGTTGCGTTTTGCGCCGTTTCCTGTCTCGGGCACTAGGCCGAGCCACACAAGTGAGGTACCGTTTTTCTCGTAAGACTTTGGGGAATGCGGGGTGGGTGGAAATTTGTGGAACCACGCAGATTCCGGAACTTTCCACGACAGAAATGTGTGGAAAATGTGTTTTTTTTGCCAATTTTTTAGGTTTGCAAGGGATTCTGGGTAACAGACCCTGGTGGGAGGCAGTCAAGTCACCCCATCCTGGATTCACCTGGGTGTCTAGTTTTCAAAAATGTATAGGTTTGCTAGGTTTCCCCAGGTGCCCGCAGAGCTAGGGTTCAAAAACTACAGCTAGTCATTTTTCCAAAAAAGGGTCATTTTTCACTGCGAAATTGAGGTGTGACCAGGTTGCGTTTTGCGCCGTTTCCTGTCGCAGGCACTAGGCCGATCCACACAAGTGAGGTACCGTTTTTCTCGTAAGACTTTGGGGGACGCGGGGTGGGTGGAAATTTGTGGATCCACGCAGATTCCGGAACTTTCCACGACCGAAATGTGGGGAAAATGTGGTTTTTTTGCCAATTTTTTAGGTTTGCAAGGGATTCTGGGTAACAGACCCTGGTGGGAGGCAGTCAAGTCACCCCATCCTGGATTCCCCTGGGTGTCTAGTTTTCAAAAATGTATAGGTTTGCTAGGTTTCCCCAGGTGCCCGCAGAGCTAGGGTTCAAAAACTACAGCTAGTCATTTGTCCAAAAAAGGGTCATTTTTCACTGCGAAATTGAGGTGTGACCAGGTTGCGTTTTGCGCCGTTTCCTGTCGCGGGCACTAGGCCGAGCCACACAAGTGAGGTACCGTTTTTCTCGTAAGACTCTGGGGAACGCGGGGTGGGTGGAAATTTGTGGATCCACGCAGATTCCGAAACTTTCCACGACAGAAATGTGGGGAAAATGTGTTTTTTTTGCCAATTTTTTAGGTTTGCAAGGGATTCTGGGTAACAGACCCTGGTGGGAGGCAGTCAAGTCACCCCATCCTGGATTCCCCTGGGTGTCTAGTTTTCAAAAATGTATAGGTTTGCTAGGTTTCCCCAGGTGCCCGCAGAGCTAGGGTTCAAAAACTACAGCTAGTCATTTTTCCAAAAAAGGGTCATTTTTCACTGCGAAATTGAGGTGTGACCAGGTTGCGTTTTGCGCCGTTTCCTGTCGCAGGCACTAGGCCGATCCACACAAGTGAGGTACCGTTTTTCTCGTAAGACTCTGGGGAACGCGGGGTGTGTGGAAATTTGTGGATCCACGCAGATTCCGGAACTTTCCACGACCGAAATGTGGGGAAAATGTGTTTTTTTTGCCAATTGTTTAGGTTTGCAAGGGATTCTGGGTAACAGACCCTGGTGGGAGGCAGTCAAGTCACCCCATCCTGGATTCCCCTGGGTGTCTAGTTTTCAGAAATGTATAGGTTTGCTAGGTTTCCCCAGGTGCCCGCAGAGCTAGGGTTCAAAAACTACAGCTAGTCATTTGTCCAAAAAAGGGTCATTTTTCACTGCGAAATTGAGGTGTGACCAGGTTGCGTTTTGCGCCGTTTCCTGTCGCGGGCACTAGGCCGAGCCACACAAGTGAGGTACCGTTTTTCTCGTAAGACTCTGGGGAACGCGGGGTGGGTGGAAATTTGTGGATCCACGCAGATTCCGGAACTTTCCACGACAGAAATGTGGGGAAAATGTGTTTTTTTTGCCAATTTTTTAGGTTTGCAAGGGATTCTGGGTAACAGACCCTGGTGGGAGGCAGTCAAGTCACCCCATCCTGGATTCCCCTGGGTGTCTAGTTTTCAAAAATGTATAGGTTTGCTAGGTTTCCCCAGGTGCCCGCAGAGCTAGGGTTCAAAAACTACAGCTAGTCATTTGTCCAAAAAAGGGTCATTTTTCACTGCGAAATTGAGGTGTGACCAGGTTGCGTTTTGCGCCGTTTCCTGTCGCGGGCACTAGGCCGAGCCACACAAGTGAGGTACCGTTTTTCTCGTAAGACTCTGGGGAACGCGGGGTGGGTGGAAATTTGTGGATCCACGCAGATTCCGGAACTTTCCACGACCGAAATGTGGGGAAAATGTGGTTTTTTTGCCAATTTTTTAGGTTTGCAAGGGATTCTGGTTAACAGACCCTGGTGGGAGGCAGTCAAGTCACCCCATCCTGGATTCCCCTGGGTGTCTAGTTTTCAAAAATGTATAGGTTTGCTAGGTTTCCCCAGGTGCCCGCAGAGCTAGGGTTCAAAAACTACAGCTAGTCATTTTTCCAAAAAAGGGTCATTTTTCACTGCGAAATTGAGGTGTGACCAGGTTGCGTTTTGCGCCGTTTCCTGTCGCGGGCACTAGGCCGAGCCACACAAGTGAGGTACCGTTTTTCTCGTAAGACTCTGGGGAACGCGGGGTGGGTGGAAATTTGTGGATCCACGCAGATTCCGGAACTTTCCACGACAGAAATGTGGGGAAAATGTGTTTTTTTTGCCAATTTTTTAGGTTTGCAAGGGATTCTGGGTAACAGACCCTGGTGGGAGGCAGTCAAGTCACCCCATCCTGGATTCCCCTGGGTGTCTAGTTTTCAAAAATGTATAGGTTTGCTAGGTTTCCCCAGGTGCCCGCAGAGCTAGGGTTCAAAAACTACAGCTAGTCATTTGTCCAAAAAAGGGTCATTTTTCACTGCGAAATTGAGGTGTGACCAGGTTGCGTTTTGCGCCGTTTCCTGTCGCGGGCACTAGGCCGAGCCACACAAGTGAGGTACCGTTTTTCTCGTAAGACTCTGGGGAACGCGGGGTGGGTGGAAATTTGTGGATCCACGCAGATTCCGGAACTTTCCACGACAGAAATGTGGGGAAAATGTGTTTTTTTTGCCAATTTTTTAGGTTTGCAAGGGATTCTGGGTAACAGACCCTGGTGGGAGGCAGTCAAGTCACCCCATCCTGGATTCCCCTGGGTGTCTAGTTTTCAAAAATGTATAGGTTTGCTAGGTTTCCCCAGGTGCCCGCAGAGCTAGGGTTCAAAAACTACAGCTAGTCATTTGTCCAAAAAAGGGTCATTTTTCACTGCGAAATTGAGGTGTGACCAGGTTGCATTTTGCGCCGTTTCCTGTCGCGGGCACTAGGCCGAGCCACACAAGTGAGGTACCGTTTTTCTCGTAAGACTCTGGGGAACGCGGGGTGGGTGGAAATTTGTGGATCCACGCAGATTCCGGAACTTTCCACGACAGAAATGTGGGGAAAATGTGTTTTTTTTGCCAATTTTTTAGGTTTGCAAGGGATTCTGGGTAACAGACCCTGGTGGGAGGCAGTCAAGTCACCCCATCCTGGATTCCCCTGGGTGTCTAGTTTTCAAAAATGTATAGGTTTGCTAGGTTTCCCCAGGTGCCCGCAGAGCTAGGGTTCAAAAACTACAGCTAGTCATTTTTCCAAAAAAGGGTCATTTTTCACTGCGAAATTGAGGTGTGACCAGGTTGCGTTTTGCGCCGTTTCCTGTCGCGGGCACTAGGCCGACCCACACAAGTGAGGTACCGTTTTTCTCGTAAGACTTTGGGGAACATGGGGTGGGTGGAAATTTGTGGATCCACGCAGATTCCGGAACTTTCCACGACAGAAATGTGGGGAAAATGTGTTTTTTTTGCCAATTTTTTAGGTTTGCAAGGGATTCTGGGTAACAGACCCTGGTGGGAGGCAGTCAAGTCACCCCATCCTGGATTCCCCTGGGTGTCTAGTTTTCAAAAATGTATAGGTTTGCTAGGTTTCCCCAGGTGCCCGCAGAGCTAGGGTTCAAAAACTACAGCTAGTCATTTGTCCAAAAAAGGGTCATTTTTCACTGCGAAATTGAGGTGTGACCAGGTTGCGTTTTGCGCCGTTTCCTGTCGCGGGCACTAGGCCGAGCCACACAAGTGAGGTACCGTTTTTCTCGTAAGACTTTGAGGAACGCGGGGTGGGTGGAAATTTGTGGATCCACGCAGACTCCGGAACTTTCCACGACCGAAATGTGGGGAAAATGTGTTTTTTTTGCCAATTTTTTAGGTTTGCAAGGGATTCTGGGTAACAGACCCTGGTGGGAGGCAGTGAAGTCACCCCATCCTGGATTCCCCTGGGTGTCTAGTTTTCAAAAATGTATAGGTTTGCTAGGTTTCCCCAGGTGCCCGCAGAGCTAGGGTTCAAAAACTACAGCTAGTCATTTTTCCAAAAAAGGGTCATTTTTCACTGCGAAATTGAGGTGTGACCAGGTTGCGTTTTGCGCCGTTTCCTGTCGCAGGCACTAGGCCGATCCACACAAGTGAGGTACCGTTTTTCTCGTAAGACTCTGGAGAACGCGAGGTGTGTGGAAATTTGTGGATCCACGCAGATTCCGGAACTTTCCACGACCGAAATGTGGGGAAAATGTGTTTTTTTTGCCAATTTTTTAGGTTTGCAAGGGATTCTGGGTAACAGACCCTGGTGGGAGGCAGTCAAGTCACCCCATCCTGGATTCCCCTGGGTGTCTAGTTTTCAGAAATGTATAGGTTTGCTAGGTTTCCCCAGGTGCCCGCAGAGCTAGGGTTCAAAAACTACAGCTAGTCATTTTTCCAAAAAAGGGTCATTTTTCACTGCGAAATTGAGGTGTGACCAGGTTGCGTTTTGCGCCGTTTCCTGTCGCGGGCACTAGGCCGACCCACACAAGTGAGGTACCGTTTTTCTCGTAAGACTTTGGGGAACACGGGGTGGGTGGAAATTTGTGGATCCACGCAGATTCCGGAACTTTCCACGACAGAAATGTGGGGAAAATGTGTTTTTTTTGCCAATTTTTTAGGTTTGCAAGGGATTCTGGGTAACAGACCCTGGTGGGAGGCAGTCAAGTCACCCCATCCTGGATTCCCCTGGGTGTCTAGTTTTCAAAAATGTATAGGTTTGCTAGGTTTCCCCAGGTGCCCGCAGAGCTAGGGTTCAAAAACTACGGCTAGTCATTTGTCCAAAAAAGGGTCATTTTTCACTGCGAAATTGAGGTGTGACCAGGTTGCGTTTTGCGCCGTTTCCTGTCGCGGGCACTAGGCCGAGCCACACAAGTGAGGTACCGTTTTTCTCGTAAGACTTTGAGGAACGCGGGGTGGGTGGAAATTTGTGGATCCACGCAGACTCCGGAACTTTCCACGACCGAAATGTGGGGAAAATGTGTTTTTTTTGCCAATTTTTTAGGTTTGCAAGGGATTCTGGGTAACAGACCCTGGTGGGAGGCAGTGAAGTCACCCCATCCTGGATTCCCCTGGGTGTCTAGTTTTCAAAAATGTATAGGTTTGCTAGGTTTCCCCAGGTGCCCGCAGAGCTAGGGTTCAAAAACTACAGCTAGTCATTTTTCCAAAAAAGGGTCATTTTTCACTGCGAAATTGAGGTGTGACCAGGTTGCGTTTTGCGCCGTTTCCTGTCGCAGGCACTAGGCCGATCCACACAAGTGAGGTACCGTTTTTCTCGTAAGACTCTGGGGAACGCGAGGTGTGTGGAAATTTGTGGATCCACGCAGATTCCGGAACTTTCCACGACCGAAATGTGGGGAAAATGTGTTTTTTTTGCCAATTTTTTAGGTTTGCAAGGGATTCTGGGTAACAGACCCTGGTGGGAGGCAGTCAAGTCACCCCATCCTGGATTCCCCTGGGTGTCTAGTTTTCAGAAATGTATAGGTTTGCTAGGTTTCCCCAGGTGCCCGCAGAGCTAGGGTTCAAAAACTACAGCTAGTCATTTTTCCAAAAAAGGGTCATTTTTCACTGCGAAATTGAGGTGTGACCAGGTTGCGTTTTGCGCCGTTTCCTGTCGCGGGCACTAGGCCGAGCCACACAAGTGAGGTACCGTTTTTCTCGTAAGACTTTGGGGAATGCGGGGTGGGTGGAAATTTGTGGAACCACGCAGATTCCGGAACTTTCCACGACAGAAATGTGTGGAAAATGTGTTTTTTTTGCCAATTTTTTAGGTTTGCAAGGGATTCTGGGTAACAGACCCTGGTGGGAGGCAGTGAAGTCACCCCATCCTGGATTCCCCTGGGTGTCTAGTTTTCAAAAATGTATAGGTTTGCTAGGTTTCCCCAGGTGCCCGCAGAGCTAGGGTTCAAAAACTACAGCTAGTCATTTTTCCAAAAAAGGGTCATTTTTCACTGCGAAATTGAGGTGTGACCAGGTTGCGTTTTGCGCCGTTTCCTGTCGCAGGCACTAGGCCGATCCACACAAGTGAGGTACCGTTTTTCTCGTAAGACTCTGGGGAACGCGAGGTGTGTGCAAATTTGTGGATCCACGCAGATTCCGGAACTTTCCACGACCGAAATGTGGGGAAAATGTGTTTTTTTTGCCAATTTTTTAGGTTTGCAAGGGATTCTGGGTAACAGACCCTGGTGGGAGGCAGTCAAGTCACCCCATCCTGGATTCCCCTGGGTGTCTAGTTTTCAGAAATGTATAGGTTTGCTAGGTTTCCCCAGGTGCCCGCAGAGCTAGGGTTCAAAAACTACAGCTAGTCATTTTTCCAAAAAAGGGTCATTTTTCACTGCGAAATTGAGGTGTGACCAGGTTGCGTTTTGCGCCGTTTCCTGTCGCGGGCACTAGGCCGAGCCACACAAGTGAGGTACCGTTTTTCTCGTAAGACTTTGGGGAATGCGGGGTGGGTGGAAATTTGTGGAACCACGCAGATTCCGGAACTTTCCACGACAGAAATGTGTGGAAAATGTGTTTTTTTTGCCAATTTTTTAGGTTTGCAAGGGATTCTGGGTAACAGACCCTGGTGGGAGGCAGTCAAGTCACCCCATCCTGGATTCCCCTGGGTGTCTAGTTTTCAAAAATGTATAGGTTTGCTAGGTTTCCCCAGGTGCCCGCAGAGCTAGGGTTCAAAAACTACAGCTAGTCATTTTTCCAAAAAAGGGTCATTTTTCACTGCGAAATTGAGGTGTGACCAGGTTGCGTTTTGCGCCGTTTCCTGTCGCAGGCACTAGGCCGATCCACACAAGTGAGGTACCGTTTTTCTCGTAAGACTTTGGGGGACGCGGGGTGGGTGGAAATTTGTGGATCCACGCAGATTCCGGAACTTTCCACGACCGAAATGTGGGGAAAATGTGGTTTTTTTGCCAATTTTTTAGGTTTGCAAGGGATTCTGGGTAACAGACCCTGGTGGGAGGCAGTCAAGTCACCCCATCCTGGATTCCCCTGGGTGTCTAGTTTTCAAAAATGTATAGGTTTGCTAGGTTTCCCCAGGTGCCCGCAGAGCTAGGGTTCAAAAACTACAGCTAGTCATTTTTCCAAAAAAGGGTCATTTTTCACTGCGAAATTGAGGTGTGACCAGGTTGCGTTTTGCGCCGTTTCCTGTCGCGGGCACTAGGCCGAGCCACACAAGTGAGGTACCGTTTTTCTCGTAAGACTCTGGGGAACGCGGGGTGGGTGGAAATTTGTGGATCCACGCAGATTCCGAAACTTTCCACGACAGAAATGTGGGGAAAATGTGTTTTTTTTGCCAATTTTTTAGGTTTGCAAGGGATTCTGGGTAACAGACCCTGGTGGGAGGCAGTCAAGTCACCCCATCCTGGATTCCCCTGGGTGTCTAGTTTTCAAAAATGTATAGGTTTGCTAGGTTTCCCCAGGTGCCCGCAGAGCTAGGGTTCAAAAACTACAGCTAGTCATTTTTCCAAAAAAGGGTCATTTTTCACTGCGAAATTGAGGTGTGACCAGGTTGCGTTTTGCGCCGTTTCCTGTCGCGGGCACTAGGCCGAGCCACACAAGTGAGGTACCGTTTTTCTCGTAAGACTCTGGGGAACGCGGGGTGGGTGGAAATTTGTGGATCCACGCAGATTCCGGAACTTTCCACGACAGAAATGTGGGGAAAATGTGTTTTTTTTGCCAATTTTTTAGGTTTGCAAGGGATTCTGGGTAACAGACCCTGGTGGGAGGCAGTCAAGTCACCCCATCCTGGATTCCCCTGGGTGTCTAGTTTTCAAAAATGTATAGGTTTGCTAGGTTTCCCCAGGTGCCCGCAGAGCTAGGGTTCAAAAACTACAGCTAGTCATTTGTCCAAAAAAGGATCATTTTTCACTGCGAAATTGAGGTGTGACCAGGTTGCATTTTGCGCCGTTTCCTGTCGCGGGCACTAGGCCGAGCCACACAAGTGAGGTACCGTTTTTCTCGTAAGACTCTGGGGAACGCGGGGTGGGTGGAAATTTGTGGATCCACACAGATTCCGGAACTTTCCACGACAGAAATGTGGGGAAAATGTGTTTTTTTTGCCAATTTTTTAGGTTTGCAAGGGATTCTGGGTAACAGACCCTGGTGGGAGGCAGTCAAGTCACCCCATCCTGGATTCCACTGGGTGTCTAGTTTTCAAAAATGTATAGGTTTGCTAGGTTTCCCCAGGTGCCCGCAGAGCTAGGGTTCAAAAACTACAGCTAGTCATTTTTCCAAAAAAGGGTCATTTTTCACTGCGAAATTGAGGTGTGACCAGGTTGCGTTTTGCGCCGTTTCCTGTCGCGGGCACTAGGCCGACCCACACAAGTGAGGTACCGTTTTTCTCGTAAGACTTTGGGGAACACGGGGTGGGTGGAAATTTGTGGATCCACGCAGATTCCGGAACTTTCCACGACAGAAATGTGGGGAAAATGTGTTTTTTTTGCCAATTTTTTAGGTTTGCAAGGGATTCTGGGTAACAGACCCTGGTGGGAGGCAGTCAAGTCACCCCATCCTGGATTCCCCTGGGTGTCTAGTTTTCAAAAATGTATAGGTTTGCTAGGTTTCCCCAGGTGCCCGCAGAGCTAGGGTTCAAAAACTACAGCTAGTCATTTTTCCAAAAAAGGGTCATTTTTCACTGCGAAATTGAGGTGTGACCAGGTTGCGTTTTGCGCCGTTTCCTGTCGCGGGCACTAGGCCGAGCCACACAAGTGAGGTACCGTTTTTCTCGTAAGACTTTGAGGAACGCGGGGTGGGTGGAAATTTGTGGATCCACGCAGACTCCGGAACTTTCCACGACCGAAATGTGGGGAAAATGTGTTTTTTTTGCCAATTTTTTAGGTTTGCAAGGGATTCTGGGTAACAGACCCTGGTGGGAGGCAGTGAAATCACCCCATCCTGGATTCCCCTGGGTGTCTAGTTTTCAAAAATGTATAGGTTTGCTAGGTTTCCCCAGGTGCCCGCAGAGCTAGGGTTCAAAAACTACAGCTAGTCATTTTTCCAAAAAAGGGTCATTTTTCACTGCGAAATTGAGGTGTGACCAGGTTGCGTTTTGCGCCGTTTCCTGTCGCAGGCACTAGGCCGATCCACACAAGTGAGGTACCGTTTTTCTCGTAAGACTCTGGGGAACGCGAGGTGTGTGGAAATTTGTGGATCCACGCAGATTCCGGAACTTTCCACGACCGAAATGTGGGGAAAATGTGTTTTTTTTGCCAATTTTTTAGGTTTGCAAGGGATTCTGGGTAACAGACCCTGGTGGGAGGCAGTCAAGTCACCCCATCCTGGATTCCCCTGGGTGTCTAGTTTTCAGAAATGTATAGGTTTGCTAGGTTTCCCCAGGTGCCCGCAGAGCTAGGGTTCAAAAACTAGAGCTAGTCATTTTTCCAAAAAAGGGTCATTTTTCACTGCGAAATTGAGGTGTGACCAGGTTGCGTTTTGCGCCGTTTCCTGTCGCGGGCACTAGGCCGAGCCACACAAGTGAGGTACCGTTTTTCTCGTAAGACTTTGGGGAATGCGGGGTGGGTGGAAATTTGTGGAACCACGCAGATTCCGGAACTTTCCACGACAGAAATGTGTGGAAAATGTGTTTTTTTTGCCAATTTTTTAGGTTTGCAAGGGATTCTGGGTAACAGACCCTGGTGGGAGGCAGTGAAGTCACCCCATCCTGGATTCCCCTGGGTGTCTAGTTTTCAAAAATGTATAGGTTTGCTAGGTTTCCCCAGGTGCCCGCAGAGCTAGGGTTCAAAAACTACAGCTAGTCATTTTTCCAAAAAAGGGTCATTTTTCACTGCGAAATTGAGGTGTGACCAGGTTGCGTTTTGCGCCGTTTCCTGTCGCAGGCACTAGGCCGATCCACACAAGTGAGGTACCGTTTTTCTCGTAAGACTCTGGGGAACGCGAGGTGTGTGGAAATTTGTGGATCCACGCAGATTCCGGAACTTTCCACGACCGAAATGTGGGGAAAATGTGTTTTTTTTGCCAATTTTTTAGGTTTGCAAGGGATTCTGGGTAACAGACCCTGGTGGGAGGCAGTCAAGTCACCCCATCCTGGATTCCCCTGGGTGTCTAGTTTTCAGAAATGTATAGGTTTGCTAGGTTTCCCCAGGTGCCCGCAGAGCTAGGGTTCAAAAACTACAGCTAGTCATTTTTCCAAAAAAGGGTCATTTTTCACTGCGAAATTGAGGTGTGACCAGGTTGCGTTTTGCGCCGTTTCCTGTCGCGGGCACTAGGCCGAGCCACACAAGTGAGGTACCGTTTTTCTCGTAAGACTTTGGGGAATGCGGGGTGGGTGGAAATTTGTGGAACCACGCAGATTCCGGAACTTTCCACGACAGAAATGTGTGGAAAATGTGGTTTTTTTGCCAATTTTTTAGGTTTGCAAGGGATTCTGGGTAACAGACCCTGGTGGGAGGCAGTCAAGTCACCCCATCCTGGATTCCCCTGGGTGTCTAGTTTTCAAAAATGTATAGGTTTGCTAGGTTTCCCCAGGTGCCCGCAGAGCTAGGGTTCAAAAACTACAGCTAGTCATTTTTCCAAAAAAGGGTCATTTTTCACTGCGAAATTGAGGTGTGACCAGGTTGCGTTTTGCGCCGTTTCCTGTCGCAGGCACTAGGCCGATCCACACAAGTGAGGTACCGTTTTTCTCGTAAGACTTTGGGGGACGCGGGGTGGGTGGAAATTTGTGGATCCACGCAGATTCCGGAACTTTCCACGACCGAAATGTGGGGAAAATGTGGTTTTTTTGCCAATTTTTTAGGTTTGCAAGGGATTCTGGGTAACAGACCCTGGTGGGAGGCAGTCAAGTCACCCCATCCTGGATTCCCCTGGGTGTCTAGTTTTCAAAAATGTATAGGTTTGCTAGGTTTCCCCAGGTGCCCGCAGAGCTAGGGTTCAAAAACTACAGCTAGTCATTTTTCCAAAAAAGGGTCATTTTTCACTGCGAAATTGAGGTGTGACCAGGTTGCGTTTTGCGCCGTTTCCTGTCGCGGGCACTAGGCCGAGCCACACAAGTGAGGTACCGTTTTTCTCGTAAGACTCTGGGGAACGCGGGGTGGGTGGAAATTTGTGGATCCACGCAGATTCCGAAACTTTCCACGACAGAAATGTGGGGAAAATGTGTTTTTTTTGCCAATTTTTTAGGTTTGCAAGGGATTCTGGGTAACAGACCCTGGTGGGAGGCAGTCAAGTCACCCCATCCTGGATTCCCCTGGGTGTCTAGTTTTCAAAAATGTATAGGTTTGCTAGGTTTCCCCAGGTGCCCGCAGAGCTAGGGTTCAAAAACTACAGCTAGTCATTTTTCCAAAAAAGGGTCATTTTTCACTGCGAAATTGAGGTGTGACCAGGTTGCGTTTTGCGCCGTTTCCTGTCGCAGGCACTAGGCCGATCCACACAAGTGAGGTACCGTTTTTCTCGTAAGACTCTGGGGAACGCGGGGTGTGTGGAAATTTGTGGATCCACGCAGATTCCGGAACTTTCCACGACCGAAATGTGGGGAAAATGTGGTTTTTTTGCCAATTTTTTAGGTTTGCAAGGGATTCTGGGTAACAGACCCTGGTGGGAGGCAGTCAAGTCACCCCATCCTGGATTCCCCTGGGTGTCTAGTTTTCAGAAATGTATAGGTTTGCTAGGTTTCCCCAGGTGCCCGCAGAGCTAGGGTTCAAAAACTACAGCTAGTCATTTTTCCAAAAAAGGGTCATTTTTCACTGCGAAATTGAGGTGTGACCAGGTTGCGTTTTGCGCCGTTTCCTGTCGCGGGCACTAGGCCGAGCCACACAAGTGAGGTACCGTTTTTCTCGTAAGACTCTGGGGAACGCGGGGTGGGTGGAAATTTGTGGATCCACGCAGATTCCGGAACTTTCCACGACAGAAATGTGGGGAAAATGTGTTTTTTTTGCCAATTTTTTAGGTTTGCAAGGGATTCTGGGTAACAGACCCTGGTGGGAGGCAGTCAAGTCACCCCATCCTGGATTCCCCTGGGTGTCTAGTTTTCAAAAATGTATAGGTTTGCTAGGTTTCCCCAGGTGCCCGCAGAGCTAGGGTTCAAAAACTACAGCTAGTCATTTGTCCAAAAAAGGGTCATTTTTCACTGCGAAATTGAGGTGTGACCAGGTTGCGTTTTGCGCCGTTTCCTGTCGCGGGCACTAGGCCGAGCCACACAAGTGAGGTACCGTTTTTCTCGTAAGACTCTGGGGAACGCGGGGTGGGTGGAAATTTGTGGATCCACGCAGATTCCGGAACTTTCCACGACCGAAATGTGGGGAAAATGTGTTTTTTTTGCCAATTTTTTAGGTTTGCAAGGGATTCTGGTTAACAGACCCTGGTGGGAGGCAGTCAAGTCACTCCATCCTGGATTCCCCTGGGTGTCTAGTTTTCAAAAATGTATAGGTTTGCTAGGTTTCCCCAGGTGCCCGCAGAGCTAGGGTTCAAAAACTACAGCTAGTCATTTTTCCAAAAAAGGGTCATTTTTCACTGCGAAATTGAGGTGTGACCAGGTTGCGTTTTGCGCCGTTTCCTGTCACGGGCACTAGGCCGAGCCACACAAGTGAGGTACCGTTTTTCTCGTAAGACTCTGGGGAACGCGGGGTGGGTGGAAATTTGTGGATCCACGCAGATTCCGGAACTTTCCACGACAGAAATGTGGGGAAAATGTGTTTTTTTTGCCAATTTTTTAGGTTTGCAAGGGATTCTGGGTAACAGACCCTGGTGGGAGGCAGTCAAGTCACCCCATCCTGGATTCCCCTGGGTGTCTAGTTTTCAAAAATGTATAGGTTTGCTAGGTTTCCCCAGGTGCCCGCAGAGCTAGGGTTCAAAAACTACAGCTAGTCATTTGTCCAAAAAAGGGTCATTTTTCACTGCGAAATTGAGGTGTGACCAGGTTGCGTTTTGCGCCGTTTCCTGTCGCGGGCACTAGGCCGAGCCACACAAGTGAGGTACCGTTTTTCTCGTAAGACTCTGGGGAACGCGGGGTGGGTGGAAATTTGTGGATCCACGCAGATTCCGGAACTTTCCACGACAGAAATGTGGGGAAAATGTGTTTTTTTTGCCAATTTTTTAGGTTTGCAAGGGATTCTGGGTAACAGACCCTGGTGGGAGGCAGTCAAGTCACCCCATCCTGGATTCCCCTGGGTGTCTAGTTTTCAAAAATGTATAGGTTTGCTAGGTTTCCCCAGGTGCCCGCAGAGCTAGGGTTCAAAAACTACAGCTAGTCATTTGTCCAAAAAAGGGTCATTTTTCACTGCGAAATTGAGGTGTGACCAGGTTGCATTTTGCGCCGTTTCCTGTCGCGGGCACTAGGCCGAGCCACACAAGTGAGGTACCGTTTTTCTCGTAAGACTCTGGGGAACGCGGGGTGGGTGGAAATTTGTGGATCCACACAGATTCCGGAACTTTCCACGACAGAAATGTGGGGAAAATGTGTTTTTTTTGCCAATTTTTTAGGTTTGCAAGGGATTCTGGGTAACAGACCCTGGTGGGAGGCAGTCAAGTCACCCCATCCTGGATTCCACTGGGTGTCTAGTTTTCAAAAATGTATAGGTTTGCTAGGTTTCCCCAGGTGCCCGCAGAGCTAGGGTTCAAAAACTACAGCTAGTCATTTTTCCAAAAAAGGGTCATTTTTCACTGCGAAATTGAGGTGTGACCAGGTTGCGTTTTGCGCCGTTTCCTGTCGCGGGCACTAGGCCGACCCACACAAGTGAGGTACCGTTTTTCTCGTAAGACTTTGGGGAACACGGGGTGGGTGGAAATTTGTGGATCCACGCAGATTCCGGAACTTTCCACGACAGAAATGTGGGGAAAATGTGTTTTTTTTGCCAATTTTTTAGGTTTGCAAGGGATTCTGGGTAACAGACCCTGGTGGGAGGCAGTCAAGTCACCCCATCCTGGATTCCCCTGGGTGTCTAGTTTTCAAAAATGTATAGGTTTGCTAGGTTTCCCCAGGTGCCCGCAGAGCTAGGGTTCAAAAACTACAGCTAGTCATTTGTCCAAAAAAGGGTCATTTTTCACTGCGAAATTGAGGTGTGACCAGGTTGCGTTTTGCGCCGTTTCCTGTCGCGGGCACTAGGCCGAGCCACACAAGTGAGGTACCGTTTTTCTCGTAAGACTTTGAGGAACGCGGGGTGGGTGGAAATTTGTGGATCCACGCAGACTCCGGAACTTTCCACGACCGAAATGTGGGGAAAATGTGTTTTTTTTGCCAATTTTTTAGGTTTGCAAGGGATTCTGGGTAACAGACCCTGGTGGGAGGCAGTGAAGTCACCCCATCCTGGATTCCCCTGGGTGTCTAGTTTTCAAAAATGTATAGGTTTGCTAGGTTTCCCCAGGTGCCCGCAGAGCTAGGGTTCAAAAACTACAGCTAGTCATTTTTCCAAAAAAGGGTCATTTTTCACTGCGAAATTGAGGTGTGACCAGGTTGTGTTTTGCGCCGTTTCCTGTCGCGGGCACTAGGCCGACCCACACAAGTGAGGTACCGTTTTTCTCGTAAGACTTTGGGGAACGCGGGGTGGGTGGAAATTTGTGGATCCACGCAGATTCCGGAACTTTCCACTACAGATTTGTGGGGAAAATGTGTTTTTTTTGCCAATTTTTTAGGTTTGCAAGGGATTCTGGGTAACAGACCCTGGTGGGAGGCAGTCAAGTCACCCCATCCTGGATTCCCCTGGGTGTCTAGTTTTCAAAAATGTATAGGTTTGCTAGGTTTCCCCAGGTGCCCGCAGAGCTAGGGTTCAAAAACTACAGCTAGTCATTTTTCCAAAAAAGGGTCATTTTTCACTGCGAAATAGAGGTGTGACCAGGTTGCGTTTTGCGCCGTTTCCTGTCGCGGGCACTAGGCCGATCCACACAAGTGAGGTACCGTTTTTCTCGTAAGACTTTGGGGAACGCGGGGTGGGTGGAAATTTGTGGATCCACGCAGATTCCGGAACTTTCCACTACAGAAATGTGTGGAAAATGTGTTTTTTTTGCCAATTTTTTAGGTTTGCAAGGGATTCTGGGTAACAGACCCTGGTGGGAAGCAGTCAAGTCACCCCATCCTGGATTCCCCTGGTTGTCTACTTTTCAAAAATGTATAGGTTTGCTAGGTTTCCCAAGGTGCCCGCAGAGCTAGGGTTCAAAAACTAGAGCTAGGCACTTTGCAAAAAAAGGGTAATTTTGCATTGTGAAAATGTGGTGTGACCACGTTGCGTTTTGCGCCGTTTCCTGTCGTGGGCACTATGCCTACCCACACAAGTGAGGTACCATTTTTATCGGGAGACTTAGGGTAATTCAGATTTGTAAAGGAACTGTTATTATCTATTGACTTTACATGCATTTCTGCTTTCCAAATGAAAGATATTGTGTAAAAAAGAAGTCATTCTAAAAAATGACTGATAATTCTCATGCTAGTATGAGTATTCCCAATTTCAGAAATGTGCAAATATCTACTGTTTCTAAACTCTATATTTTGTTCCCAAATCAGAAATACATAGGTGTCTTTCATACCGTTTTTTCCATGTACACTTTTTTACAGAATAATTACTATATACCCGATACATAATAAAAAACCATTGCAAGTTACTACTCAGTTTTTGGCTCTGGGTTCGTCGGGTTCTTGGTGAACCTACAAGTCCTATATATCCCCACAACCAGTAATGTCCAGCGGATGCAACGGTAAATTGCTTTCAAAGAGCTGTCATAATTAGAAGAAGTTACAGGTGAAAACGTTGACACAAAAGGCTGTTTTTTTCAACTGAATTTCAATTTATCCTACATTTAACTGTTTGTTTCTATAAAAAAACCTTGATGGATCTACACAAATGACCCCTTGCTGAATTCAGAATGTTGTCTTCTTTTCAAAAATGTATAGCTTTCCAGGATCCACTATTGCTTTTGTACCCATTTCAGCCACTAACTGGAAGGAGGTCAAAAGCACAAAAAATTGCAAAAATAGGCTATGTCCCAGAAAAATGCCAAAACTGTGTAAAAAATGTTGGATTTCTATCAAAAGTCAAGTATCCCCGAAAAGCTGGGAAAATGGTGATTTCAACCCCACAAACCCTTTTTTGATAACATTTGCAGGGAAAAACCCAGATGCTTTCATTTGCAGCCCGTTTTTCCAATTTTTCCAAAAAAACCCAAAATTTTGCTGTATTTTGGCTCTTTTCTGTGACCCCTCCAGGGGAATCCACAAACCCTGGGTACCTTTAGAATCCCCATGATGTTGGAAGAAAAGGACGCAAATTTGGCGTGGCTACCTAATGCGGTCAAAAAGTTACAGGGGCCTAAGCGCGCACTACCCCAAATAGCCAAAAAAAGGCCTGGCACAGGAGGGGGAAAAGGCCTGGCAGCGAAGGGGTTAAAAACATGTCAACTTTTGGCGCCACCATTTACAAGAATGAGCTTACTAAAGAAAACTTTAAAAAGGAAATCCTGTCAGATATTTTCTCATTACCCTAAATACCGAGCCTCATTTGTGGAAGCCCATTTACAACATTCTAAAAGGCAGAGTTGTCACTCTGGGGTGGCAGTCCTTATTTAAAACAGGCATTTCAAGTGTTAAGATGCCAGTGTACAGATCATAATTGTTCCTTAATGTCCAATCTGGAAACATATGACCGAGGCTGCCTGTCTATAAGAGAAGGGCAGTCATGTGACACATATTTTAGTCTTGCATAACCTTTTTTCTTCTTTTATTCATCTCCAATACCAATTAGACATACACTGATAACGTGTTGTCTGCTATTTTGACAGCATGATAATGGTAATATCATGTCTGTGAAATTTAGTAATAACTAATAACATATATAAATGAGCAGTGATGCGCAATTACCGTACCTACAGCTCAGAGGCGAACATTCTGGCCTGCTTAATTTGTCAGGCTTATTATCAATAACTGATTTTCCTTTCCTGCCTTACTCACCCCCCATCTGACAGAAGCTCATCCTAATGATGAGCAGCTGTCAGCTGGACTGACTGCGTTATTTCTGACACACAGGACCAGCAAGAATAATCAAAAATGAAGAACACACGAACATTTCTTTCTATTTGGAAAGGTGTTATGCATCTATTTCAACACAATGTACCCTGATTTCCTATTTGAAGGCGCATATCTCATGTGTCTTCTCATACTTGTAACCTTTGGATCATTTTGCCAATCCAACTGGTGGCAGCTTTGGGCCACAATTTAAAATTGTCTGAATTTGAAAATCGTTTTTATATAGGCATATAGCCATTAAAATTTCAAGCAAGAGCATCGTTTTACTTTTTGTCTAGAAGCAATGTAACATTTGCTAAGAAATAAAACAACAGTCTTCCATAGACATTTCCTCGGGGCACTGGTTTTGCACAGAATAGAACAAAGGAATGCTTCTCGAGTTTCATTTCTCAGCTGCCCTGTCTTATCAGAGAAGCTAAAACTAGCCCCTCAGCCCGCGGCTTGAGCCTGGGCTGCCAGCCATCTGTTTCTGTCTACTCCTGGCCCTCAAGGCTCTCCGGCTGCAGGCATTACACAGATGCTATGTCAGAGAAGCTTTCTAAGCAGTGCCTGTGTACTGCTCCTTTTCCGGCCCCCACCTTACTGGCTTCAAGGTCAGAATTCTGCTCTATTCAGCCCCCACCTTCTCCTCACTCTGAAGCTGTCAAAGACAAAAAGTCTTCTCAATTCCATATAAACTGCAATAATTCGCCCTATTGAAAGATCGTTTTTATATACAATTTGTTCTCAGGGGGTCGTAATCTTATTTTTCTAATCTCAGTTTAGTAGAAACGCTCACTGTGAATAATGTACAGCACATAACTTACTAGTACAGGGCAGATATTGGGTAGTACTTCACACAATGGTACTTATTTTATCAACCTCTAATAGGTGGGAGTCTCTGCATGTTCAGCGTGAATCAGGACCCACAACCGTCTGGACCCAGCACATTGGCTCACTGAACCACCAAGAACACAAACCTGTATTCTTGAACAATTTGCAAATTCGAAATACCCACAATTTTTCTCAAGCTAAACTTTTAACCGATCACTAATTATTTTTTCGTTAACACTTTGTACATTAGGGGTGTCATCAAATCACAGGTGTTGCTCCTTCTCTAGCTACACCCCTCTCAATTTCCTTTTGACAACGTAATCAAATGTTGGACCATGTAAACACCAGCTATGCGCTGTTCTTTTGGTGGGAGGCTCAAGAACCTTTGGGCTACTATATCATTATTATATGTATCGGGGTACTTGCGGTGGCACTCTAACTGGTCTTTCTACTGGGGCCACTCTTGCTAGTTCCTCTGAAAGGACGGGATAAATACCAGCAACGACAGTATTTCTTTCTCTTTCAGTCTGTTCTCTTTTTACCCGCTCCCCTTCCTCCTGTAACTTCTTTTCTTTGGCTTTTTCAGACTCCTGTCTACTTCTCTCTGCTTTGGCGAACACTTAGTCTGTTCTTCTATGTGACTCCTTGCGCCAAAACTCAATGGCATCCTTCTGAGCAGGTCTACATTTTCTCTTCCATAGCTCTTCCTCTACCTTCATGATGCATTCCGCATCCCACGTTCCCATGATAGGCCATCTATACTTTGTCTCTAAATCCTTCATGTAATCCACCCATAGTTCTAAAAACAACACGGCATCTAAACCATGCTTACAATACATGAAATGTCCAGGTGTGTCTCTAGGCGGAATGTTAACTGGTTCCTCTAGAACACCTTTTCTGGTACATATCTTACGCAGTTTCGAAAACAACGGCATGTTGGAATGTAACCGAAAACAAAAATCACAATGACCCAAAAACAAAAATCACAATGAAACAAACTTACATAAAAACCTGACACATTCAAACCTAACTGAACCTGACTAAGACAATAACATTCATACAGTTAAATCGGTGCACCTGAATACTTGACTTGAATACTTGATGCATGCTCTTGAATACTTGAAAACATACCGGTCTCAGAAGTGAGACACGTCTTTACCGTGTTCATTAAATGAACCCGTCTTTATGCAACCCCCATGAAAAACTCACCGGGAAGCAGAACTTGAAGGCCTCGGACACTTGACGCTGCGCAGGGAATGGCGTATCTTTGGTGGATCTCTAGAAACCTCGGACACAGCTCTCTCGCAGGGTGGGCTCTGGGTCGGGACGATCCGCAATCCTCACCGCCTCGTATGGATGCCTGGTCACAGTCCGTCTCCTTCGTTGGCCTGAGGGAGTTGGCGGGAAAACCCGCAACATGCGCACTTGAAGTCCGTCACGGCTGTGGAAGGGGGCAAAACTGGACCTTCATCTCCGGCGCGTGGGGAAAGAGATTTGTCCCTATTCGGGCGCCATTAAATGTCGTAAATAAAGTATTACGCACTCATAATTTCTATAGGTATCAATAGGATCATGCATAAAGCAAGAGGCTGAGTCTGTGGTATCAGGTTCAAAAGGGCTTTTACTCCAATAACTCGAGTTATAGGGAGAATGGTTCCATCACCACAAGGGATCAGGAAGGGTCTTCTGCTCAGAATATTCTCAAACTTTATTCACAGAGTACAGTATATATACATTCAATAATATACGTAAGCAGGAGTGCTTCAGGCAGAGCAAGAGAGAATGAGATAAGAGCATGTGGGCGTGTAAGTAGGCGTGAAGGTGGGCGTCCATGTGGGCGTCCACTTGATGAGTCATAGGTGAGTGTCATAGGTGGGTGGATACCTGGAGGGGGTTGCGTGATCAGCTGGAACTTTACTGGAACTTTGCCTTACTTGTGCTCAACTCGAGCATGACGTGTAACTGACGTGTAACTGGGGGAAGGCTGCTGTGCAGTCGGGGAGTCTGGAAGAGAGGCCTTCAGTGTCAGGACGACCAGTACATTTTGTATTATCTGATATCTAAAGTCCGGAGCAGGGACTGATCTGTGACATAGGTTGCCCATCACCAAGAGCCGATGTGGCACCTATTTCTTCATTCACTGCGTAGGCCTTACATGGGGGCTATGGGTTTTTCACTGACGTGAGCTTTGCAATCACACAAAAAGAGACAGAAAGGCTAGGCTCTCTCCTTTGCAGACGGGTGGTGTTTATTCCTCCTTCTCCAGGCAGGAATGTGGTTCAGTAGGAGTAAGCAGATAACCGTGCTCAATACTGTCTCGGCACCCCGGACTGGGCCCCTTTGGCTGAGGCCCAAGTGTGCGAGGCCAAGGATACGCAGCTGCAGCTCTCAGGGCGTCTGAGGCCTGAAACCTCTTTTCGGCTCTGGCTGAGCCACAAAAATGGGCTTTCATGAAAATGACACAAGTGCAGGAAAACATGATGCAAAACGTGTAGGCCTCAATGCAGAATTGTCGTTTCTCTCATGGGAGACTGGATGATGGCAGGCCACGTTATAGCATAAGCATCATGATAGACAGGCCATGGAGGGGAAATGCATGGGATACATGCATGTGTACATAAAGCGTTGGGGGGCACATAGGGGACACATAGGTCTCATAATTTTTATTTCCTCAGAGAGGCTGCACCACAGATAGGTCCTGGCAATCTAGGGGGAGTGGCTCCTAGGCGTGTAGAGTTAGACACACGACCCAGCAGCACATTTACTGTCTCCCCCATGTGTAGTGCTGTGATTCAGCTGGGAGCACGATACGAGGACTGAGCAGGGAGGCTGTGTAAGGGATGAGGACCTCTTGTGCGTGAAGCGCTGGCAGTTGTTCAAGGCACACCTATGGACAACCCAGCCCTCACCACTACAATCCTCTAGTCTTTTGAGGTGGGGGGGATGCAGAGAGAAACCTCAAGAGCTCCAATAGGTCACATCGCAAAGGCACCCGCTCAATCCACATCGCAGTCTCAGAGTGCTGCCACCCCTTTGGTGATCATGCGGGCGAGAGGCAGACCCGTTGCTCCAGACCAGGGCACCAGGCCCAGTTCCCCACTAGGCCTACTGGGCTCCCAACATGTAGATGCCTTCAGGCAGCGCGTCCCCCAGGGGGGCCGCAACCAAGTCAGGGAAAGTCTCTCAGCCCCCAGGGACAGCCAGGCTATAGGGGACAGTGATGCAAGGTGCGTCTGTGCTGCGGCTTTCCTGTGGCAGTATCGCAGGCTCATGTGCCCAGTACCTCCCCCTCTTGTGCGGGCCCAGGAGGTAGCAGCAGGGCAAATCCCCCTGCGGGATTGCCAGTACTCTATCTAGCACTGCCCCAGTGGTGGGGCTGCAGCGACAGGCCTTTCCAAGTGGCAGCTTCATAAGGCAGAATCACTCCCTGGCAGTGCTGTAGCCACCTCCGCTCATCTGCTTCTGCTTGACAGGCATCCCACAAAGTAATCGCTGGAGTCATCAGCCCGCTGTAGTCATTGCGGCAGAAGCTCTGGCTCATGCACCCCCTCATAGTATGCCTTTGCCGAGTCTGCATTTCCGGGCCAGGGCTTAATGTCCTTGCAGGAACGCCAACAGTGCCTCGGTACAACACCAACTCTCAAGTTGCCGGCATCAGCGAGGCTAGACCTCCACCCAGGGTGTGCACTTTCTTGCCAGGCCGGTTAGCTATGACTCTTCAAAGTTCTTTCATCATGCGGGGACAGTAGTACTGATTACTCCCCCTTACTGTTTAGCGGTGGGCCAGCTCCGGTGCGTTGGATGGCGATCAAATTCTACTCCATTGTGAGTCTGGCCACGTCCCTACACCTGTCATTGTTTTTTTTTAAAATAAAATCTTTTTATTGAACATTTTGAAGTAAAACAGTTTAGCAGCAGTACATTCACTTAGCCTGCACAGGCTCAATCTTCCAGTACACCCTCCAAGGCAATTTAATAATGACATACAGAACCACCTCATAGGACTGCAGTTGGGTCTTCCACTCTGCTATCTGCCCTCCCAGCAGGAAATCTCCGGGCATGCGAAGGGGTACATATATTTCCTCTAAACTTGTTCCATTTTCCCCAGACCTGGTCGCGCTTCTGGGGGCAACCTCTAGTTTTGTAAACTTCCGCTTCAGCAATCATGCACCAATCCATATCTTGCTTCCATTCAGCCAGAGTCGGTGTCTCCCACACCCCCCATCTTCGAGCCATATTGCGTTTTACAATCATTAGTCCCATGGTAGTCCAGAGCTGCTCAGCGCGATTGAGAATGGTAGGTTCCCACACATTCAGCAGGCACACTGTAGGAGACAGTGATACTGTATCCCTATTTATTTATTTCATACATGTAATTATTGCACCCCAGAACCGTTGGATGGATGGACACTCCTAGAGAGTGTGGAAGAAGGTGCCAGTACCTCCACATGTTTTTCTACCCACGCATCCTCAAGCCTGCCCATTCTAACAAGTGAGGTACATGTAATATATGACCTGTGGAGTATTTTTAGTTGAACAAGTCGCAGTCTTGATGATATTGCCAAATCACGAAGCGACGCAAGCGCCTCCCTCCAGTCCTCTTCCTCCAGAAACCCGACGTCTGCCTGGCTCTTTCTTGGAGACTAAGGAACGGTCTGGTAGGTAATTGATGATTTTTTTATATGTCAATGGGATGGCCTTGCTCGGCATATATTCAGAAATGAGCCTAACCTTCAGAGGAGATGCCTCCGGCAAGTGCTCCCCTCCTGAGGCTGCCCCCTTGAGAGCTTGCCTTATTTGGTAAGAATACTGGTGTAAAGGTTTTCTAGGGTGAAATAAAATTGATGACCAGTGGATATTTGCCCTCACGAACCTGCAGTCCAGTCTCGGTGCCTCCATGAGCCAGGCCGCACCTCGAATGCCACCGGGAGTCAGGATCACCTCTACACCCAGAAAGAGCGCCGGCAGGGGGTCCAGAACGGCCCAGCCTTGTGTGCACCGGCATCACACCACGTCTTGGTCCAGGCGCACGACTAGTCACATCGGCATATCTGGGGGGAAATTTATCTCACAGGATTGTATTTGCCAGACGTGCTCCTCTCAGGAGTCCTCTCCTCCGCCGCCCGATCAGGGTCTCCATTGTGTTTCTCTGCGCTGCGGCAGGAGGAAGGCCTCTTTTCACTACTGCAATCATGGGCGCGCCCGTGCAGCCGAGTCTGCAGCCTCGCGGTCGGGCCTGCGCCCTCATCTCACAGCTGCTTCTGCGCTCTGTCAGGCTGCGACTCCACGGGCGTACAGGCGCACCAAAAGACACTCTTAGGTTCCTGGAGCCGAGACCCCAGGCTCCCAGCTTTGCCGCAGCCTGAAGCACATCTCGTGCAGCTGGATCAATGCAGGACAGTTACGGAGAGATGATGGTAGAGGATGGAGCAGTTGGCCAAGCCCCCTCCACACCCATCATTCTTATGGTGCAGAGGAAGTCCAAACTAACAGTAAGAGGAAGGAGGTTCTATATGTACAATTCACTTACATGTACACACAGGCACAATTGACAAAAGAACAGTAAAATCACAAAAAACTAAATGTATTCACCTGAACTTAGATGCATGCATGCATGCATGCAAAGGCAAGTTAAAGTCTCCTGGCTCTGAGAGAGTGCTGCTCTAGACAGTAGATACATTAACACATGTCTTTTTGCAACTGTGGTAATGGTGGGTAGGCAATCTAGTGTTCAGAGTCCTTGAATTCTGCATGATATTCCTAAACAGTGAAATATCTCTGTGTCTGCAAAATCCCGTAACACATTTTTAAATATAAACACTGAAAAATTATCAAACCTTGCTTATCAGGAAACAATGCTGCAGGCACAATCTTTTTCTGCATTTATTTATATGTTGTTTGTCCCAGTCAGACAAATAAGCTGGTATGGTACTTTGGACTATTTTAATGAGACAGGATATGGATAGTCAGAAAAGGAGTTCACCTCAGTGTGGGTGCTACTGGGAGAGACTGACACACCTATTTCTTCTCCTCCTACCAGGACCTTTTTGTTTCAAGAGGTGCTCTCCCATTCCTTCTCCTTGGCTCCTAAAAGATCCAGGTCATATCTCTTCCACCTTTCTGCTTGACCGCTGTTTGCAAGTGGGGCTACCAATCTTGTTTGAAGACACCATCAGTGTGTTTACCAACACATGTTCTTAGGGGCTCAACGTTTTTCAGAGCATTCTGGTCCGATGTCAAAGTATTCTTCAATGACTATCTTAACATCAAGAGTTTCTTAGTCTTCCAGACTGTTTACTTCTAGATCCTTGTCTTTGAGGCCACATTCCACTTTGTTGAGTTGCAAAACATGGCGCAGACTCAGACTGCCGTTGACATCTCCAGAGTCGCTAGAACCTTCGTCCGAGCAAATAGCACCCTTCCTATCATCAGAGGATGACCCACAAGTACCCCATCCACCAGATGCTACACAGTGCACGCCAGAAGCATCACAATCTGTTAGATCTGGCAACTTTTGGTGTGTTTCCCCTAGCTTTTTGCTTTCTGACCTCCCGGTTTTGACTCTGTTTTTGCTGGTTTAGTGTCTCTGCGTGCATTCCCACTGCTGTCCAGTGTTAAAGTGCAAGGGCTCCTATTGTAAATTATATTATGGATTGGTGTTTTCATGATTGGCATATTTGATTTAGTGGTAAGTCCCTAGTAAATTGCACTGAGAGTGCCAGTGACTTTGAATCAAAATGCTGCTAGTGGACCTGCAACACTGATTGTGCCACCCACATGAGCAGCCTTTCAAAGGGTTCTCAGACCTGCCACAGCAGTGTCTACGCACAGTTTTTACTGCCATGTCGACTTGCATTTGAAATGCACTAACCTTTCCTTTTATGGCATGTAAGCCACCCCTAAGGTAGGCCCAAAGTACCCCTATGGGCAGGGTGCAGTGTATGTGCAAGTTAGGACATGTACTGGTGTGTGTAACATGTCCTGACAGTGAAATATAGTGTAATTTGTTTTTCACTATTGAAAGGCTATTTGTCCTATAGGATAGAATAGGAGTTTACATATAGCATCTTATAAGCAGATCTTCCCATTGGCACAAGTTAGAGAAATGGCATAGTATAACTGAACTCAGAATGTAAAGATGCATCTTTTTATAAAGGTGACTTTTACATTATGTGTTTGAAAATACCATTTTAGAAAGAAGGTATTTTCATGCTTAGCCATCCTGTGTGTGTCTGCTGGTTTGTGTATTGACTGGCTGGCTTTGGAATGACAGGGTCTGGGGATGTGCATTCTCTACAGACAGCCACTGGGGGGGGTTGAGGTGTGTCCTGCCTTTCCTGGATGAGTCAGGGCTGGGCTGCATTTAGAGTAGTGGGAGGATATTTCCTTGCACCTGAATGGGCCTGATCTGCCGTGGACAATGCTGTCTCCACCTCCTGCTGTGAAGCTGGGCAGAGAGGACAAAACTGGTTTGGACTAAGCACAGACACTCGCTGCCCAAGAGAACAAAGATAAACTGAGTATAAATATTGGGACCCAAACCCCACAACGTTAGAACTTGCTGGAGTCAAGGAACCTGCCAAAAAAAAGAGCTGGAAGAACTACTAGGAGAAGTACTGCCCCTTTGCTGTGTTGCTGCTTTGTTGGGTTGGCCTACAGTTGCTGCTTCTGCCTTGGGCAGTGAAAGGACTGGACTGAACTTGCGGAGTATCTCCAAGGGCTTGAAGTAGAGCTTGCCTCCTGTTCACGAAGTCTCATGGACCACAAGGACTTCACCGACCACTGGGTACTGCCTCTGGAACCATGGTTTCAGTTGCCACAGAGGGGGAAATTAGCCGACTACATCATCGACTCCGTCGCTGGATCTGTGTCCTGAGGCACCGCAGAGGGCACCGCCGCATCTCGCACTGCAACCCTGGTCTCACCGACAACGACAGCCACTGAGCCGCTGCTTACAACGTTACCTGTGGGCACCGCACTACAAACTGCCTTGCTTTACTCTGCGGCCCTGGTCTCACCGACACCATCGCTGCCTGCTGACTTTGGCACCTGTGAATGCACTGTGGCTTGGGGGCACAGTTCGTAAGTCTCACGACGCACAGCTCAGTCCCACACCGCAGTCTGGGCCTACCAACTCCCGCTTCTATCAACCCACTCTGTCGCTTGCACCGTGACCTGTCAGCACCGCCTCACTCCTCACTGCAACCCTGGTCTCACCAATGCCGCTGGACGACTGCCGCTGCCTGCACCGCGGCTTGAGGGCACCCCTTGCCGCACTGCACTTCACATCGCAACTGCGACGGTCGCCACAATCGGCTCAAACCAACGTGAACGGCCGGAATGAAAAGGCCGACACCTCGACCGACGTGGTCAGGCAGAACTGTTTGATTCTGTTGTTTTAAGCACCGCGGTAGCACCGGACGGACCTACTGACTCCAAGAAACTGCATTTTTAAGGTTATTCTTGCAAAGTGCATATTTTTAAGTACTGTATGTTGGATTCTCATCATGTTGGTCTTGTTTTGGATATATACATTATTGAATATTTTTCTAAACTGATGTGGTGTCCTTTTGTGATGTTTCCACTGAATTATGCTAGGATCTTCTCCACTCTCACCAGCCACACCATACTATCTTCCCTGTATTCTAAAATGCCGTTAAGTGACTTTCACTTGAAGCATAAAATACTAATGAAAGAGCGAGTGCGAGCAGATCTCATTTGCAGAAGAAAATGGCAAAATACAACTGAAGCAGAGTGCACTTGTAGAAAACCTGCACCATTGTCATACTAATTAAGACCAATTGTGTCCAAGATGCTATTGTCGAGTGACACCTGAAATTAATTTGTTTTTGTTAAGCAATGGGAGACCGGAAGAGCTAACCATCCAGAGGCTGAATTGTGCAATGTGTAATCAGACAGTATTGCCTCTAATCACAGCTTCCTCACTTGACCAAATTGTGTGATCCCTTTACATGACAGTGCCTCATTTTCCAGGAGCGAGCAATTTGAGAAAACCATGAAGTAATTCAGTTCAGGAAGTGCATAGTACCAATATCTGGAACTCTCTACCATGGGAAGTCAGTTGAATCTCATCCACGATTCTTTCAAAAAAGGAAGTGAAAAAAATCCTAATGAACAAGTTTCTGCCCTAAAAGGCCTTAGCTCTACTGTTTGCTAACCTGCTCTCTGTGTTGATGCTTTGATGGACTACTACATAATTGTACTCCTGGGAATCCCAGTTTTAGCATGCTATGCACATATATGTAACAAATGTTTTTCCCCCTACCACTGTGTTCTACCTACCCTGATTGTGAAGCGCTCTGATATCCGCTCGGGTCTTGTTCGCGCTATACAAAACTTTATAAATAAATAAATATTACTGTTGGTTATGTGCAAATGCTTTACATACTGCCTCTGAGATAAGCCTGACTGCTCGTACCAAACTACCAAGGGGATGAGCAGCGGTTATTTCAGTAGGTTATCCCCCTTACCCTGACTAGAAGGAAGGGTCCCTACTTGGACAAAGGTGCAAACCATTGCCAACTAGAGACCTCCATTGGTTGTCAGCTGTGAGGATGGGACCTGTGTTTGCGCTTGACCTACAGTGATTGGTGTACACTACTACCGTATCACAGACCATTACGTACCACATACTGTTTTTTCGGTCTATTTTTGTCTTTCCATCTTTATTTGAACTTGAACTTCGTACTGCATCATGCCTGGTTCAGCATCAACTGCATCCCTAGAAGTGGACTTTGAGGAGGAAAGTTTGAAAACCTACAACGTCAAAGGGTTGAAGGCTATTTGTAAAAACCTGGGGTACTGCCAGTTGCTCAGACATAATTATTGAGGAACATAGATTCTGTAGGAAACTTCTCTGTGTTCCCATTACTTCCCCACATTTTATATGCCATAGGGAATTGGGTTTGCATTTTATAGGGGATTTTATCCGTGCTCGTCCAGCCCTTTTTTGGCTGTCGATCTGGAAAAACCCCGCTGCCAAACTGACTAGGGACATCATTGAGGATTGCCTCCGCTGCGACAGGGGTATGACCATTCCCTGGCTATCAGGAGTGCATAGCATTTTTCGCAGCGTGAACTCTGAAGACATTTTTCTTAAACCCTCTACCACTAAGCACCCCACTAAATGTGAATTTAAAAAAGTACTTTATAAGTCATTTGATGTCGAAAGGGTAATAAGGGAGTCCTTGAAATCTAGTGTTTCTGGTTATTTAGCTTGCAATTTTATAATACATCCCACACCCAGATATTTAACCCTGCCGTTGAGTCATTGGGAGCGAGGCCTTATATTTCGCCTTAGGGCAGGCACCATCAAGCATGCACTTAGCTTCCCTCTATGGAATTTTAATGACCAATGTGTTGAGCCATGCCCTTGTGATTCCCAGAGCAGGCAGACAACTCTACATTTTTTATTCTTCTGTAAATTTTATATGAAGTATATTAAATGGTTTTTAACTCCGTATTTTAAAAAAACAAAACCTATTAGCCTGGAACTTGCATTTTCAATGATTTTGGCCTTGGACGATGATGAACTTGTTTTTCGTGTGAGCTCTTTTTTAAAAACTGCGGTTCGTGCCCGGTCTACTATGTCTTAAAGTTTAGATGGATTATTTCTCATGTGCAAATAGTATTTTAGTTTATTGTACGATTTTATAATTGTCTTTTTGTACTTTTATGGATTCTCAACGATCCGAATAAAGTTTCATTGAATTGAATTGAATTGAAAAACCTAAAGGTCCAAGTCAGAGGCCTCACCAGGAAGGAGGAGCTATAAAAGGCGCTGAGGGCCTGGGAAGCAGCCAGACATGCCAGTGGGCAGTCTGAAGATTTCAATGTGGAGGCAGAAGAGCCTATTCCTAGGGTAGATGTGCTTTGGTAGAGGGGGTCCCTCCAGACCATGCTGCAGTGGCTTGTCCCCAGAGGAGCTGGAGAACAGAAGGGATGCTAGGAGGCTCATGATGGAATCACAGAGGACGGTTTTAGCCAATTTTTCTTTTTTTTTGTAAACAGATTTTATTCAGCAATTTTCAGGTACACAAATAAGACAATGGGATTAAGGCTTACAGCGTGTGATCAGGTGGCAATAAATAAAACAGTCAGGCGCATAGTTCCCGGTGCAGGGTTCCCCATGCATGGGCCATGGGGAATTATCAACAGAGTATGGCGTTCGAGTTCTCAGGGAAGTTATGCGTTGCACCGTCAAGGTAAGAGAACGGCATCCCAATAATTTGTCCCAGTCCGAGCTTATTGAGGTCGCAACAAACAACAAGAATAACGTACCCCTCCCTCCCTTTCCCTTCCCCCCTAAGTAACTCCCGCCCCCACCCCTCAGGCATGTCGCTTGGTCGTCATTGGTTCTGTGGAGAATCCTACCCATCCATACAAGTCAACAGACACAGTGATTCCGCTAGGGAGGTATCTAGACCAGGGAAGCCACTATGGGCTCTAGATTGTCATTCTCCCATATGCCACAACCCAATAAGGCATCGGTTCAGCTCTCACTCACAGGTCCTCTCACTCAGGGGCGGGTTGGTGTTATCTGTCGGGCGCTTGAGCAACTCAACGAATGCCTCCCACGCTCTCGCCATGCCCAGCATTTTTTCATTATCCAGTCTCTGTGCCATTTGCAGCCTAAGAATTCCCTCACAGTCAGCCCATTTTATAAGTTCCCTCTGCCACCTCAAGACACTAGGGGCACCGGCCGCCTTCCAGTGGCTGGTAATTTCTCGTTTAGCGAGGACTAACCCCAGGTCTATAAATTTGCTGGTAACTTTATTCCGGGCAGTGTGGGGGAACCTATGCAGCAGGCAATATCCCAGGGTCAGGGTAGTGTCTCTTTACGTTATGTCGTCCAGTACATTCAGTAACCCCCTCTAGAATCCCTCCAGCAATGGGCACTCCCAAAACATATGTAAAAATTTGGCGTTTTCTAATTGACATCTCAGACAAACTGATCGGGTCCCAAAATACTCATTAATCTTGTGCGGGGTGAGATACGCTCTGTGGAGGCCAAAAAACTGGATTAGCTGGAATCGCGCATTTCAAGAGCATTTCCATGCCCTCTCCACTAGTGCCTCCCACGGCTTCTCAGCTATGGGCATCTCAAGGTCCATTTCCCATTTAAGACGAAGGCTCTCTAACGGCTCCCTCAGTTCCTGGGTGAGCCACCTATAGAGGCAAGTGAAAGCCTTGATCGTCCCAGCGACTAATACTACATATTGGCAGGGCAACGAAACCGGTGGTTCTACCATCCCCTTCTTCCAGTGTTTACGGATGGCCATCGTCAGAGAGGCATGGAGCAGAAAGTCCCTCCTGGGAAGCTCGTGTCGCTCCAGTAAGTCATTAAAGGGTAACAGGGTATTATCCTCAGAAAGGTTTCCAATAGTGGAGATCCCTGCCTCCACCCAGGTCCGTAATCCCTGACAGTCTCCCCCATGGGGCAGGGCCTCACACACCAGCAGCGGGATCTCAGGGGCATATGGGGGTAGGTGTTGAGCTCTCCTACTAACTCGGTTCCAGCATTGGCGTATCGTCCACAGGTCTCTCGGAGCGTCCCTTTCGCTCAATGGGAGCCGTAGTAACATGCGAGAGAGCGGTCTCAGATCCGGGTCTGAGCCCCCCAGCTCGTCCCCATTGCGAAGCCTTCCCACCATCCATTTCATGAACCACTGCAGCTGCGCTGCGTGGTAGTAGGCCACAAAAACCGACACGGCAAAGCCTCCCTCCCGTCTCGGTCTCATCATTGTGGCTAGTGCTACCCTGCGTCTCCCGGATCCCCCCAAAAATCCCGTGATCATGGTGTTAAAATGGGTAAAGAACCTTCGCGGGATCCACAGTGGTAATGACCCAAAATAATAGAGTAATCGCGGTAACGTGACCATTTTTAGGAGCGCCACCCGTCCGCCACTGATAGCAGGAGAGTCCCCCAAAATTCGAAATTACTCTTGGTGGTTGGTATCGCTCGTCCGACATTACCTTCCAGTACATCAGCGTTCGTATGATAAATGCGTACTCCCAGGTAGGTCAGACAGCTGTTCTCCCATTAAACATCAAGCCCATCCGGTGGGTCAGTCCTGAATAGGCATGTCTTGCTCCAGTTGACATTGGGGCCTGCCACCCTTCCTAGTCTGGTCGGTAGAGTTTTGGCACCCTGCAGCTCCTCCGCAGTGTTGGCTAGGAACATTAGAAGATCATCGGCATATAATGCAATAAATTGGGATTGGCCTACTCCATCCAGCCCCCAGTAGTACCGCCCTGAGAGCGCATGCACAGCCAGGGGTTCCACCGCCAGGGCAAATAAGAGGGGAGACAGTGGGCAACCCTGTCTCGTCCCCCTGCCCACATCACAGGCCTCTGAAATCACTCCTCCCACGCGTACCCTGGCGGTGGAGCTCTTATACAGTATTGCTGTCCAGGCCAAAAACCCTTCCCCAAGGCCAAAGGCCCTCAAGACTCTGAAAAGGTAGGGCCATTCAAGGCTATTGTTAGACGGCGACCTCAGAGGAGCCTGGAAGGGGTCCTGACTACCCTGAGACCCACCCTCAAAGTATCGTAGCCGGGCACTGGCGGGAGACTCCCCAGGGGGAGGAATCTCGTATCTAGGATCGTACTTCTGGCACCACAAGACACAGAGTGACCACACCGGGTATTCTGAGAAAACAATCTTTATCAGGTAGGTTATCACTGCAAATATGTACAAGGTGAGCACGGGCTCAAGAGTCTCGGAAGGGGTAGGGGGTAGCGGGACAGTCTCTGGTAAAGGTTCAAAGCAGGGACGTATCCGGCGCACAGCTCACAATCCTCGAGCTGGGGGATACGATGTTGTAGTCGGGGTCCGGCGGGACCGTGAGAGTCTGTTGGAGCCGCGAGTCACTCAGCGGGCTCAGGTACAGGTTCGGAGGTCTTACGAGTTTCAAGGAGCCGCGAGTCACTCAGCAGGCTCAGGTACAAGTTCGGAGGTCTTACGAGTTTCAAGGAGCCGCGAGTCACTCAGCAGGGCTCAGGTACAAGTTCGGAGGTCTTACGATCTTCAGGGAGCCGCGAGTCACTCAGCAGGGCTCAGGTACAAGTTCGGAGGTCTTACGATCTTCAGGGAGCCGCGAGTCACTCAGCAGGGCTCAGGAGGGTCCAAGTTCCAGGAGCCGCGACCACGTCGGCAGGCTCTCGTTGTTCCAGCGTCGAATCTGCCGGACAGACCCAGAGCACCCCTTGTTATAGGTCGACCCCTCTTTGATGTCCGGAGTCTGTGCAGGCAGGGGTCTTGTCACCTGGGGGTCGCTTGTCGGGATTTCCTGCTATTGTCTTTTGATCCTTTCAGGGCCGGGTCGGGAGGAGTCCCAGACACCCAGCAGGCATGGAGCCAGCCCTCAGGGAGGCCGGAGGGCCGATCGAAACCCATCGTCCCGGGGGAGTTCAGAGGTGCGATAGAAACTGCTCCTCCCTCTCTCATCCCCTGGAAGCGTGATGTCCTCCAGCCGGAGTGGCGCCTCTAGGCCCGGGTCGCGCTGGGGCCGGGCGGCCATCTTGGTGCATGAAGTGGGCACGCGGGCCCGGGGTGGCCGAAAGGAGAGAGGCCAGGGACGGGGATGTCCGGGTCGGTGCGTGTGTCCTGGTGGGGAGGTTCGGCTGGGCCGTGTGCTTGGGCTGCAGGTACCAGGTTTCGGTGGTGCGGGGGCACGGAGGGCCATTCTACGAGGCCGGGTCCAACACGCGTCCCCCCCAGCTGAAAGCCGGAGAGAACTGCCCATCAGCTTGGGGGGTTCTCTTCGCTGAGGCGGAAGAACCGGGAGAGGCCGTCAGCATTGGCGTGGTCCGTACCAGGGCGGTGTTCCACGGTGAAATCCATCCCCTGGAGGGAGATTGACCACCGCAGTAGCTTGGGGTTTTCTCCTCGCATCTGCATGAGCCATCGCAAGGGCCGATGGTCAGTTTGGACTCTGAAATGGGTGCCGAACAGGTAGGGTCGTAGCTTTTTGAGTGCCCAGACCACGGCAAAGGCTTCGCGCTCTATGGTGCTCCATCTCTGTTCTCGGGGCAACAGCCGCCGACTGAGGAAGGCGACGGGCTGGTCTAGGCCTTGGTCATTTACTTGGGACAGGACGGCCCCAATGCCATGCTCGGAGGCATCGGCCTGGACTATGAACTCCTTGGCGTAGTCGGGAGCCTGGAGGACGGGGGCAGTACACATGGCCTTTTTTAGGGCATCGAAAGCTTCCTGGCAGGCAGCCGTCCACTGCACTTTCTTTGGCTGTCTTTTAGACGTGAGTTCTGTGAGAGGGCCGACAAGGCTGCCATACCCCCGAATGAATCTTCGGTAGTAGCCCGTGAGTCCCAGAAAGGCTCGGACCTCCGTTTGGGTGATGGGTGGTTCCCAGGCCAGGATGGCGTCGATCTTTGGCTGTAGAGGGGCGACCTGGCCGCTCCCGACCTGGTGCCCCAGGTAGACCACGGATCCTTGCCCGATCTGGCACTTGCTGGCTTTTACTGTGAGGCCTGCCTGGCGCAGGGCGGTTAGCACCCTCCGGAGGTGCTGGAGGTGCTCACTCCACTCTGAACTGAAGACAGCGATGTCGTCCAGATATGCCACGCTGAACTGTTCTAGCCCGGCCAGGACCCTATTCACCAGTCGCTGGAAAGTGGCCGGGGCATTTTTCATCCCGAAGGGCATTACGCGGAAGCGGTAGTGCCCATCGGGGGTGGAGAAAGCGGACCGCTCCTTGGCCCCTTCGGTGAGCGCAATCTGCCAGTATCCGCAGGTGAGGTCGAATGTGCTGAGGAACCGGGCTGCCCCTAGTCGGTCAATGAGTTCGTCGGCTCGTGGAATGGGGTGGGCATCGGCTCGGGTAACGTCATTGAGCCCCCGGTAGTCCACGCAGAATCGGAGCTCGGGGGCGACACCGGGGGCCGCTGCCTTCGGGACCAGGACCACGGGGCTGGCCCAGGGACTGTCAGAGGGCTCGATCACCCCCAGGGTCAACATCTTCGAGACTTCCGCTTGAATGCAGGACCGGACCCGGTCAGGAACCCGGTAGGCTCGGTGTCTCACCGGCGGGCTGTCCCCGGTGTCCACGTCATGAACACACCAGTTGGTGACCCGGGGGGTCAGGGAGAAGAGGTCGGAAAATTGTCTTAGGAGCTGGCGGCAGTCCGCTTGTTGCTGGGCAGTGAGGGCTGGGGAGAGGTTCACTCCTTCCACGGAGCCATCCTGCTCCTTGACACACAGGAGGTCCGGGAGGGGATCCGACTCATCTTCGGCCCCGTCATCGGTGGCCAGCAGGAGGCTCAGTTCTGTCCGCTGGAAGTGAGGCTTGAGGCGGTTCACGTGCAGGACCCGGAGGGGATCCCGAGGCGACTGGACGTCCACCAAGTATGTGACTTCACTCTTCCGCTCAACCACTTTGTAGGGCCCAGTCCATCGGTCCTGGAGGGCGCCAGGCTTCACGGGGGCCATGACCCACACCTGCTGGCCCGGCTGGAACTCGACCAGAGTGGCATTCTGGTCGTACCAGCGCTTCATCTCCTCTTGACTTGCCTCCAGGTTGGCCTCGGCCAGTTCTCGGAACTTCCTGGTCTGGTTCCGGAGGGCCAGGACGTATTGGAACACATCTCGGGGGGTGGTCTGGGGTGCTGCCTCCCACCCTTCCTTAACCAAACTGAGGGGACCTCGGACGGGGTGTCCATAGAGTAATTCAAACGGGCTGAACCCTAAGGACTTCTGGGGGACCTCCCGGTAAGCGAACAAGAGGCAGGGGAGCAGGACGTCCCACTTACGCCGGAGGGGCTCTTCTAGGCCAGCGATCATCCCTTTCAAAGTCCTATTAAACCTTTCTACTAGGCCGTTCCCTTGGGGATGGTACGGGGTGGTGAACTTATAGGACACCCCACATTGTTGCCACAGGGACGTCATATACTTCGAGATAAAATTAGTGCCGCGATCGCTCACGACCTCGCGGGGAAAACCCACCCTGGAAAAGATCCCCATCAGGGCCCGGCCCACCACGGGGGCCGTAATGGTGCGTAGGGGAATAGCCTCAGGATAGCGGGTGGCGTGGTCCACTAGGACCAAGATGAAACGGTGGCCTTGGGAGGTGGGGGGGTCCAGTGGTCCCACGATGTCGATTCCGACTCGTTCAAAAGGGGTACTGACGACCGGGAAGGGTTGGAGGGGAGCCTTGCACTTCCCCCCACTCTTCCCACTAGCCTGGCACGTGGGGCAGGACTTGCAGTGGGCTTCTACCGCTGCTCTCATTCTAGGCCAGTAAAAATGGGTCACGAGACGGCTGTAGGTCTTGTCCTGACCCAGGTGGCCGGCGAGGGGGACGTCGTGGGCTAAGCCCAGGAGGAAATCTCGGAAGCGGAGGGGTACCACCAGTACCCGTCCGGATCCCAGCTCCACCGACTTCTGCTCACTGTACAAAATGTTATTTTCCCAATAGATTCGGTGTGTCCCGGTCTGGTCACCTGCGGCTTGGCCCTCGGCCTGGCGCCGCAGCCCGACCAGGGAAGGACAAGTGGCTTGCTCCCGGCAAAATTCTTCCCGAGTGGGCCCGCCCTCGTGGCGCCAATGGGCCAACTTGGGTAGATCTCCCAACTCGGGGACCGGGGCGGGGTCGGATGGTGCGGGTTCGCCGCGGGCGACGGACCCTTCTGATGGGAGGACGGGAGGACCCTCGGCGGGGACTGTACTGGTCTCTTCGATCGGGGTGCTTTCGACTTCTCTCCGGGGAGTGAGTCGGGCTGACATAGATCGGGTGGTGGCGCACACCCACTCGGGGAGTCCCATCATTCCTAGGTGGGCCTTGCGCTCGACGTGCTTCCAGGGAGAACTCTCCAGGTCGTTCCCTAAGAGGCAGTCGACTGGCTGGGAGGTTCTTACGGCCACCTTGAGTTTACCTATCACCCCTCCCCACTCAAACGGCACCAGGGCTACCTGACACATACTTTCTCTATTGTCTGCGGATATTACGGGGCAAAAGACGTTGGGGAGGATCTGCTCCTCGGGGACTAGGTGCCTGAGGACACCGGTGATACTGGCCCCGGTGTCCCGCAGGGCCTCTACCTGGTGGCCATTGATCTTGACGAGCTGCCGGTATTTCTGTGTGTTGGAGGGTAGGAGGCTACCAGGGATCATCTCCCTATCTCCCAGGGATACTAGGGCCATCGCTGCGGGTTCCCACTCCTCGGCTTCCTCAACCTCCTCCCCCAGGGCTACGTTGGCTATCTGTCTCGCAGGGGTGGTAGGGGAGACTTGGGTGGCCATGGGGCACTCTGGGTCATTGGCGTAGTGCCCGGGTTTCTGGCAACGGAAACATGTGACGGTCACCCGGTGTCCCCGTCTCCCAGGGGGCCCTGTCACCAGTGGGGGGGGGCGCCGGGAAAGGTGGAGGTTGTGTCTTTGGGTGGCTCGGCTGGGACTCTCTCGGCCCTCCCTGGTTCCCTCCCCCCTCTGGCGGGGTGGTCCCTGACTGGCTCGGGGGTACTCTCCTACCATGCCCCGGGAGACCCGGGTGTTGGTCCAGCGGTCGGCCTCCACAGCCAGCTTCCGGGGATCTGTGAGCTTGCTGTCAAGCAGATGCTGACGTAGTTCTATGAAGCAGTTCGCAGCCAGATGTTCCCACAACATGAGGTCAGTGAGTTCGGCAAGGGTGGTGACTTTGCTGCCCTTGATCCACCCATCGAAGGCCCGACTGAAAAAGTTTACATACTCCACCCAGGTGGTGCCCGGGATCTTCCTGCAGTCCCGGAATCGCTGACGGTACATTTCTGGGGTGAGGCCGTATCTTGTGAGTAGAGCCTCTTTCATGTGGCTGTAGGAGGTCTGCAGGGAGAGGGGTAGGTCGAGCAGGGTGTCCCTTCCTTCGCTCAGAAACCGCCCCCACAACCCCGCCCCCCAGTCCTTCTGCGGGATCCGATGGGAGGTCATGGCGACCTCGTAGGCCCTGAACCATTGCTGAATGTCATCGTTTTTATAATATTCCTTGACCACATCCTTGGGGATGTGGACCTTCTGTTCCGCTGGGGAGGCCGTCTCTCGGTTTCCCGGGGGCCTTCCTTCCTCGCTTCTGGCCTTGAGCTCGATTTCTTTCAAGCTGCGTTCGTGCTCTAGTTGGAGCTTCCTTCCTTCGTGCTCCCGTTGGAGCTTCTTTTCTTCTAGTTCGCCTTGTACACGCATTTGCTCTACTGCTAGCTTTTTTTCCGCTAACTTCAATTCGCCCTCGATTTTGAGTTTGGCTAACTCGAGTTCATGATTGCGGCTTCTCTCTCTGTCCGCGAGCTCTTCCGGGGATAGGCCCCCGTCTGGTACGATGCCTCGCACCTGATTGCTACTGCTTTCACTTTGGGGGGGTTCTGCTTCGTCGGGGCGCTCCCCCGTGCCTTCCGGGCGGGAGGCCCCGGTCTCCACCCAAGTTTTCAGTGCTTTCTGCAAATCCTCTTTAGTGTTGAGACCAGTGGTAGCGATTTTAAGTTCTTTGCAAAATTGCTTTAGCTCTTTGTGTGTGTATTCTTCTAGCTGCTCCACCTGGAACACCCTGTTGGCGTTGGTTTCTGCGGGGCTCACGGCGCTTCCTTCTGCCATCTTTGTCGGTAGTGCTTCCGTTGTTCACGGTACGATCTCTAGGTGATGGGCCCGAATCCCGTCGCTTGCCACCAATGTTAGACGGCGACCTCAGAGGAGCCTGGAAGGGGTCCTGACTACCCTGAGACCCACCCTCAAAGTATCGTAGCCGGGCACTGGCGGGAGACTCCCCAGGGGGAGGAATCTCGTATCTAGGATCGCACTTCTGGCACCACACGAGTGACCACACCGGGTATTCTGAGAAAACAATCTTTATCAGGTAGGTTATCACTGCAAATATGTACAAGGTGAGCACGGGCTCAAGAGTCTCGGAAGGGGTAGGGGGTAGCGGGACAGTCTCTGGTAAAGGTTCAAAGCAGGGACGTATCCGGCGCACAGCTCACAATCCTCGAGCTGGGGGATACGATGTTGTAGTCGGGGTCCGGCGGGACCGTGAGAGTCTGTTGGAGCCGCGAGTCACTCAGCGGGCTCAGGTACAGGTTCGGAGGTCTTACGAGTTTCAAGGAGCCGCGAGTCACTCAGCAGGCTCAGGTACAAGTTCGGAGGTCTTACGAGTTTCAAGGAGCCGCGAGTCACTCAGCAGGGCTCAGGTACAAGTTCGGAGGTCTTACGATCTTCAGGGAGCCGCGAGTCACTCAGCAGGGCTCAGGTACAAGTTCGGAGGTCTTACGATCTTCAGGGAGCCGCGAGTCACTCAGCAGGGCTCAGGAGGGTCCAAGTTCCAGGAGCCGCGACCACGTCGGCAGGCTCTCGTTGTTCCAGCGTCGAATCTGCCGGACAGACCCAGAGCACCTCTTGTTATAGGTCGACCCCTCTTTGATGTCCGGAGTCTGTGCAGGCAGGGGTCTTGTCACCTGGGGGTCGCTTGTCGGGATTTCCTGCTATTGTCTTTTGATCCTTTCAGGGCCGGGTCGGGAGGAGTCCCAGACACCCAGCAGGCACGGAGCCAGCCCTCAGGGAGGCCGGAGGGCCGATCGAAACCCATCGTCCCGGGGGAGTTCAGAGGTGCGATAGAAACTGCTCCTCCCTCTCTCATCCCCTGGAAGCGTGATGTCCTCCAGCCGGAGTGGCGCCTCTAGGCCCGGGTCGCGCTGGGGCCGGGCGGCCATCTTGGTGCATGAAGTGGGCACGCGGGCCCGGGGTGGCCGAAAGGAGAGAGGCCAGGGACGGGGATGTCCGGGTCGGTGCGTGTGTCCTGGTGGGGAGGTTCGGCTGGGCCGTGTGCTTGGGTTGCAGGTACCAGGTTTCGGTGGTGCGGGGGCACGGAGGGCCATTCTACGAGGCCGGGTCCAACAGCTATCGAATGCTTTTTCGATGTCAACCGATAGGATGCACGCCTCTAAGTTGTCTTGGATGGGGGTGTCCAGCAGGCGAAGTAGTCGTCTGATATTCATGGCCGTATTCAGGGATGGAATGAACCCCACCTGGTCAGTGTGTACAAGCTCCGTCATGTGCGTCATCAAGCGGATAGCTAAAATTCGACTCCAGATCTTGTAGTCAAGATTGAGCATGGCGAGGGGGCGGTACGCAGTGCGATCCCAGGCTGGTTCACCTAGTTTTAAGAGCGGAATAATCACTGCTTCTCTCGTCGACACGGGCAAGCACCCATCTCGCCTCGACCTATTATACAGGTCCACCAAACGAGGAGTCAAGGCATCCACATATGTGGCGTAAAACTCGACCGGGAGCCCGTCCGTGCCAGGGGTTTTATTCCTGGCTATGCGTTTAATGGCCCCCCTGATCTCACCCAACTCTATGTCACGTCCGAGAGCCTCCGCTGCATCCGCCTCGATTTGAGGAAGTGCAATATCTTCCAAAAATCCCTCCCCAACACCATAGGGTCCAATTGGCTCTGATATAAAGTAGTATAATATTCCAAGAACTGTGCGTTGATATCCTGTTGTCCGTAATGAGTCACGCCATCCCACCCCCCTTAATTCTAGGATCGGCGTCCCCCTCTGCGCTGGATTGGCCAGCCAAGCCAGCAATGCCCCAGATTTATCCCTCTCAGCATGGGCCCGGACTGCATAGGCCCTGTGGTCAAAGCATCTCAGCCGTGCCACCTGAAATGCTAGTGTTTCCCTGGTCTCTAGTAGATCTGCTTGTTTGTCTACCCTTTCCGGTCTATGTTTTTCAGCTTCTCGGAGTCGTTTTTCGGCTTTCTGAACATCGCCTAAAAGAACCCTCCGTACTCCCACCGCTTCACCAATGCAGGGACCACGTATGACAACTTTAAAGGCATCCCACTCAATTTGGGGATTGGCAGATGTTCCAACGTTAGTCTGAAAATACTCCTCTATGGCAGTGTCTATCGTGGTTCGGAATACCTGGTATTCTAGCACCTCTGGTCTGAGACGCCAGTTCGGAATTGTAGGCCTAGTTCGCACCCAGTTTAAGGATACCAGGAGGGGGTTATGGTCAGATATCATCCTATATAAATACTCGCTCGAGGTGATCCCTGCATGTACGTCTGGGGAGCAGAGTATGGATTCCAACCGAACATGCAGCTCATATAGAGCCGAGAAATAAGAGTAGACTCTCTCCATCGGATGATGGGCCCTCCAAGTATCCATCAGTCCCCAATGTCGTTGCCAGTTCGGCCGAGCCCCAATAGTGCAAGTGTGTCCATCTTCAGTTCTCAAGCGATTCCCTTTCCGGAACCCCTACGATGCGCAGGTTGTTTCTTCGTGAGCGCCCCTCACTGTCCTCGGCCCACACCTCCAGCACTTTGATCCCGGTTTCCACCGCTTTCAGGGCCTGCTTCAGTGTGTCCACCGTGCCCGGGATATCCCTCATGGTGGTCTCATTGGCAGCCACTCTCTCCTTAAGCTTGCGGTGATCGTCTTTCAACAGAGTGAGATCCGTCCCTATGGCGTCCATCTTCATCTCCAGTGCTTCCCTCAAGGAGGTGATGGCCTGCATAATGTCGACCAGGGTAGGGCCTCCAGGTGCTCTCTCCACTCGCTTAGCCGGTGCCTCCTCATCCTCCTCTGTGTGATGTTCCTGCTCGTCCGTCCGCAGGACCTCAAATCCTCTTCTCCTGGACGATCTGCCCATCTCGTGCTCTGTCGGAAGAGGTATCAGGGTGGGGGACTAATCCTGTAGATCCCACTCCCTCGAGGTAGGATAAGGTGGGGTGTTCGTTGTCAGCGACAATGACGTGGATGCGCTGGGTCCCGTATTCTCCTTATAATGAACGCGGTCGCTCTCGCATTCAGTAGGCGGTGGGGGAGCCCTCCATATACGGGCCAAACGGGTGCCTCCGTTCAGTAAGGGTGTCAGACGGTCACCCCGAACTACCGAAGGACAAGCAGCAGTCACTCAGCGAGTCCGCAGTGCCACCCTAGGTAGCAGCACAGTTCCAGCTCCCTCTCAGGGCTCAGCAGCTAGGCAGCAGCGCAGCCCACGCTCCTCGCCGCACCTTATATCAGCGCCCAGCTCTGGGGACACCCATCTGCCTCAGGGATCCAGAACAGTAGCCTCCAGCCCTCGAGGCGCCACACAGTTTGCGCTCCCGGTAGTACGTCTTGCTTCCCAGCCCCCTTGAACGGCAGTGGCGAACGCTGGGCTCCACGTGGTGGTATTGCCCCCGGGATTCACCGCGGGTCTGCGTCCTCCCCGGACTGCTACTCCCGCCACCTTGAAGAGTCCTCACCTGCTCAATCTCCGCCTCCAAACAGTTATCCCCAAGTCCAGGAGCAGGGTGCCATTGACTGTTCAGGAAGGGCTAGGCTGCCACAATCTCTGCTCGCAATCGGCGGCCGCAATCACCACCGCGAGCCGGCTGGAGCATCCCGCGCCGCCATTTTAAGGTCAGGCGTCTTCTGCTGAGCTCGTCACAAGCCTCACCGTGTCTCTGTGTCCAGTCCGGTTGTCCTCTCACAGATGGGCGCTCGCTGTCCACACGAACCCGCACTCCACTCCGCCGCCCAGCAGAGTCATTCAGCGCGTGGAGCCCCTCTATCAGCAGAGAGCTCCGTGATGTGGTGCGGTCGCCATTTTGTCCGCGACCCAGCCGGAGCAGGAATGGGGAGAGAAATTGCCATCTTCTTCACACCACAACTCTTCAGCACTTCGAAACTGCGCCCAGATAGGCACCAGGGCTTCCGCCGCCAATTGTGATGCCAGGGGCCACCACAGCGTCTCAGGAGAATTTGCTGTGGAGGGAAGCCACGGAGGAGCTCTGAGGTCTGCTGCTCCCTACATCGGCGTCAAGCCACGCCCCCCTTAGGACGGTTTTAGACCATAAGCATGGGCTCATGGAGCTGGAGTTAACGAGTAAATCCAGCACAGATGGTGGTAGTAATTCCACTCAGACAGGATTGTGCATATTCCCAAGAATGTAGGCAAGGAATTCAAGAAGGGGGATGACATACAAAGCTGGTTTCAGGGTTATGAGGCATCGATTGTGGCCTCTTTTCCCAGAAGAGGGGAGGGAGACTCTAGTGGCTTTTGGTCACGTACGCTGACATGAAGGCGGCCCTTCTCACCAGGTATGGTCTCACTCCTGACAAGTACAGTGATCAGTTTAGGTCCAATAGGAAAACTGATGCACACAGTTGGTTGGAATGTGTTGATTCTTTTTGCAGGTCACTAGATGGTTGGGTGAAGGGCAGTAATGTGACTGATTTTCAGGGGCTTTACAATTTGATTGCATGGGAGCACTTGTCTAGTCTATGTTTTGCAGAGCTGTGCCAGCACCTGACTGATAGTAAGATAGTGTCTCTGTCCGCTTTCCCACTGCTGTCCAGTGTTAAAGTGCAAGTGCTCCTATTGTAAATTGTATTATGGATTGGTGTTTCCATGATTAGCAAATTTGATTTACTGGTAAGTCCCTAGTAAAGTGCACTGAGAGTGCCAGGGCCTGTAAATCAAATGCTGCTAGTGGGCCTGCAGCACTGTTTGAGCCACCCACATGAGCATCCTTTCAAAGGGGTTCTCAGACCTGCCACTGCAGTGTCTGTGTGCAGTTTTGACTGCCATGTCGACTTGACAAGTGCACCCACTTGCCAGGCCTTAACCTTCCCTTTAATGGCATGTAAGTCACCCCTAAGGTTGGCCCAAAGTACCCCTATTGGCAGGGTGCAGTGTATGTGAAAGGTAGGACATGTACTGGTGTGTTACGTGTCCTGACAGTGAAATACACTGTAATTCGTTTTTCACTATTGAAAGGCTATCTGTCCCATAGGATAGAATGGGAGTTTACTTATATCATCTTCAAAGTATATCTTACCATTGGGACAAGATAGAGAAAAAGAGTTTAGTATGCGTGAACTCCGAATGTAAAGATGCATCTTTTAGTAAAGATGATTTTTACATTCTGTGTTTGAAAATGCACTTTTAGATAGTAGTTATTTTCTTGCTTAGCCATCCTGTGTGCCTCTGCTGGGTTGCGTATTGACTGCCTGGCTCTGGAGTGACAAGGGCTGGTGATGTTCATTCTCTTCAGACAGCCACTGGGGGGGTTGAGTTGTGTCCTGCCTTTCCTGGATGAGTCAGGGCTGGGCTAAATAGACCTGGGCTGCATTTAGAGTAGTGGGAGGAGATTTCCTTTCACCTGAATGGGCCTAGTCTGCCATGGACAATGCTGTCTCCATCTCCTGCTGAAAAGCTGGGCCAGAGCACAGACATTCCCTGCCCAAGAGAAAAAAGAGAAACTGAGTATAAATATTGGGGCCCAGACCCCAGAACTTCAGTACTCACTGGAATCAAAGAACCTGCCAAGAAGAAGAGTTGGAAGAACTTCCGGGAGGTGTACTGCCCCTTTGCTGAGTTGTTGCTTTGTTGCGGTGGCCTGCAGTTGCTGCTTCTGCCTTGGGCAGTGAAAAGACTGGACCAAACTTTCTCAACTTGTTGCTTAGTATAACCAAGGGCTTGAAGTAGAGCTCGCCTCCTGTTCACGAAGTCTCAGGGACCGCAAAGACTTCACTGACCTCTGGGTACCACCTCTGGAACTGTGGTTTCAGTTGCCACAGAGGGGGAAGTAGCTGACTCATTCATCAACTCCATTGCTAGCTTCGTGTCCTGAAGGCACCTCAGAGGGCAGTGTGTTAGTTTTTTGGGGGTGGGAGGGGTTTGTGGGGGTGGGGTGGGTTTGTGTTAGTTTTTAGGGGGTGGGAGGGGTTTGTGTTAGTTTTTAGGGAGTGGGTGGGTTCAGGTTCGTTTTTTGGAGGTGGGAGGGTTCGTTTAAGTTTTTAGGGGGCGGGGGATACAGGGTAGTTTTTAGGGAGTGGGAGGGGTTTGGTTTAGTTGTTGGGGTGTGGGTTTACCATGCATTCCTTTACCACAAAAAGCTGTGGTAAAGGAATGCGTGGTAAAAGAAATTGTGGTTGGGACACGGTTGTACTAGAGACTGCGTTGTTTATGGAGTCGTTGTTGAGGAACTCGTTGTTCCAACATACAACCCTGTTGGTTATGTGCAAATGCTTTAAACACTGCCTCTGAGATAAGCCTGACTACTCGTGCTAAGCTACCAAGAGGGTGAGCAGGTTATTTCAGTAGTGTGTCCCCCTTATCCTGACAAGAAGGAAGAGTCCCTACTTGGACAAAGGTGCAAACCATTGTCAACTAGAGTCCCCCATTTCTAACAGTCTACATCAGAGCAGCTTCTCACTCAGTTCAAAAAGTAAGCTCCATTGCATTGGGTAGCTTTTATGGGTGAAAACTAACATTCCTAGGAAGAAAAGCAATAAGTGACCAAGGTCACACCAGTGTATGGACCATCACTAAAGATCAAAAGGTAAGGAAAGATTGAGGAACGTTCTCCCAGAGAAAGGGCACCCCCAGGATATTTTTCCCAGTACTTACAAATCTAGAAAATAAACAAAAAGACGTCAGAAATAAATTCCTCTGCTCTGAATTGTTAGACGCGTTCCTAATGGCTATGTATACGGTTTTGGACTCTAACTGGAGTGATTGTTCACCCTAGTCACCAGGTTCTTTTTCTACGCATCTCCCCTGTTGATGACTTCAAAGATTTTCCTAACCGGAGTAGGGGTGGAAGGAGTAGAAAATTGAATATGAAAACCAAAACTCTGGCTATTCTGTCGTGGGAGCAGATTTACAATAAACTAACGCAGCACGGTGCAGCAAGTCATTTTGCTGCGCCGTGCTGCATTAGTTTGGAAAGCACAGTGATGCAACATATTTACAACAATATGTTGCATCTCTGTGCTTCCCCCTGCGCTGGCGCACAAACTGCTGCCATATGCCGACGCAGGCATCCTTGCACCATGGTGCAAGGAGGCCTGCGTCGTGGGGAGATTGTTTTTGTTCAGGAAGGGTTCCCTTCCTGCACAAAAACAATCTGAAATGCCGTTTTTCAACTTATATGTGTGCTGCATTAGCACACATAGAAGTTGAAAAACAGCATTGTTTCAATGATTATTTATGTGCAGGAAGGGAATCCTCCTGAACAAAAACAATCATTAGAGGTGATTACCTCTTTCTATGTGTGCTGCAGAATGCAGCACCCGTAGAAACAGGAAACAAAAATGAGGAGAAATGAATACATTTCTCCTCGTTGCGCCTCCATATGCCTCCCCTGGGGAGGCGTAGCATTCACACTCATTTCCAGATTTACGTTTCCTCGTAAATCTGGAAATGTGTCAAGTTCCATGGGTGTTGCGTGGGAACACCCACATCAACACCCATGGAACGCCCCTTTCACACAAAGTGCTGCGTGTAAAGGGGCCATATTTACAAGGACAGGAAACGCCATGCAGGGTGGCTTTTCCTGTCCTTGTAAATATGGGGCTGAGAAATGCGCTGCCAGTGCGACACAAAAAGTGACGTACTGGCAGCGCAAAGGGCTTGTAAATCTGCCTCATGGTATTTTGTGACTCCAGTCAAAATAATATCCATGGTCAATTGTGCTTTTCTTTCAGGGCATCCTGCACTCCTGATGGCAGCCCTGCCAAGTTTCTCAGGTCCATGTGTGATGTGCTGCTCCAAGCCAGGTTTTTTTCTTTGAATTCTGGGACTTGTAGTCTTGTTTATTGCATTTTAAAACAGGACTACAAGTCTGAGAATTAATAGGAAAACCCTGGCTTGGAGAAGCACATCACACATGGACCTGGGAAACTTGGAAACTATGTGATACCTTCGTAACAGCCTTTTAGGTTAATGAGACGTCACAAAAAGATGTTTCGGCTTTTGGATTCTGATCCAAAATTCTTAAGGGAAAATCCTACAGTAGATTCTTAAAGAGTGCCAGCTGCGAGTAAAATGTCATACGGTATGACATTTTATTCGCAGCTGGCACTAGAGAGCAAATAAAGAAAAGTCACATTACAAATGAATACATACTTTTTTATTTACAACCCTATTTAGTGTCAAGACCAGGCCTTTGTAGGCTCTTTAAACAACACATGGCTGGCGTTTTTCTTTCGTCAACCCTACTTTATATTCCTTTTCATGAAATGCATTCTCACACTATGGCCATCAATGTAAAATATAAATGTAAAGGAATAGGCAGAGTGGGGCCTCAGGGGGTACTGGAACCAGAGGGAAAAAACAAAGCCTCGATAACCTACAAAGGTATGTAAATATGCACGTGGTCTTTAAAGACCTGTGAAAAACTCGGTCGTGCTGGAGATAAGACTCCAGACACTGCCCAGCCGAGCCCACAGCAATTCGAGCTACAGCAGAAGCCCTTTTAGCCCCATGGGCGTTGCGCGCCTGGTCATACCTGGCCACTTCTAGACCTCTGCCTGAGAAGGAGAGAATAGACGAGTGGTTGCCAGCGAAGCTGTGGTTGTAACCATCTACAGAATGGGCCTTCCCGAAGCAGCAAGCGGGTGAGTTTTAATTATTTGTTTTATCCGTCCATTTCCATGTTCTTGTCTATTTATTCAACTCCAGAGTTCAGTGCATTATAAAATCCAGAATAGTACATGGTAAAGTGTGTCCTGACGGTAGTAAGGAAAATATTTCTCTTTCATTTAAAACAAAATCTAGTATTCAGAGGTAATTACAAATCTTGTAGTCTTTTTGTTTTTCAAGTGATGTGAAAGTACATGTTTAAAATACCTTCTGTTCGCCGTCCGACGTTGTCTTTCTTAAAAACATCGCACCACAGTGAGCAGTAGTATAGTTTCGGGCTTTGCGTTGAACATAAGACAGTCTTTCTTTCAGAGCACACTTTCAACAGTACACATCAATAAATAAATTGGGAACTCGGTCTAAACTACACCGTTTTCTCCATTAGAAGTCCATCATAGACTGTTCTTAAAGACCACTGTTGAGCTTCTCTTTTTCCAGCTTGTGTGACAGGCTAGCTGTGCTAAAGCTCTTGGTGAATCCCATCTAGTAATCTACTGAGCAAAGTTTGGAATGTATTGGTTATTTCGGTGATCTAAAACAGCAGAGGCTGTTCTGGATTGAGTTTTGAGGTGTGTGTAGGTTGTCCATACGTCATCAATGGACGGCACCAGCAGGAGAAGTCTACTTTAGGCCATCGAAGGAAGGCACCAGCAGGTGAAGACTACTTCAGGCCATCGATGGAAGCACCAGGATGTGAATCCTACTATTGTGTCGCTTCTTTAAGAACAAGCAGCAAGCAGATTGTAGGTATGCATTGGTTCTTTATTTGGAAATGAACCATGCAACCTCAGTATCCTTTCATCATCTTTCCTGGACTGCCCTCTTTCTCCTCTGTGGCCCTTTTTTCACCCGTTATCCCCACTTGTTGCTCACAAGATTAGTATCTTTCTGCACTCTGCATCACACCTACCTGAGTTTTAATGTGGAACAAGCCCAGCGACGTATCTCCTGCTTTCCTGTCACATGGACTTGTCGCAGAAGACTTCTCACATGGACTGCCAGTTTGGATTTTGTGTGGTTAACATTCACTTTACTTAATACGTTTCGGAAATGTTTACTCTTTATTATAATCCTCCACGAAATGTACCCGATGCTTAGTCTGATAGTCATAGCTTCAAAAATGGGAGACATGGGTTCATAGCTTCTCTGACATTTTCTCTCATTGTATATATATGGGACAGCATGGTTGGCTGGAAAAATACTTTTTTGATGATAGTACACATGCATTGCTTTGAATCTGCTATATTGATGCTCTCCTGTTGAAATTGTAATGAGATACCGTTGTAATTCTTTGTGAAAGTAAAAAAACAAAAACAAATAAATGCAAATTAAAACTGAAAATGAAATGTAACAAACAGAGACCCTAAAATATGCATATTAATATAAAGTGGCAAAAATAATCTGATTAAAGGTAACGACAGACTATCAAGTATATGTACTTGAATTGTACAGACTAAGAGTCCATGCCTAAAAAAGAATTTGCACAGAATGCCATTTTGTGGGTCTGGCATAAGGCAAGACTTTTGTAAATAAACATTTAGGGGTGCATGGTAAACTCTGCTCCTCCAGTGGACTTTTGCCTGCTCTGCCAGGAGCGTGGAGTTCCAGAAAAACTTGTGTACAGTATGCTAATGTTAAATTGGCGAGCGCGAAAATCGAGCATTAGACTGCCTCCGGGTGAGATTTTTCAACACAGGCAGTAACGACAGGTCGCTACAGCTCAAGTTGAGAAAGCTGCCACTCACATAAAAAATCTATTAGAGTGGCAGAAAGAAGCAGCACTCTCTGGCGTGCCAGGTGGTGCCATTCATGCTGATTGTACAGCGTGGAACATGCTCTTGGCACTAAAAATCAGCGCGAGCAGTGCAACGTACAAAATTCCGCCGCTCGCAGAACTCCATGGAATCATGTAGAGTTTTTAGGTAGGTCCACGGAGTGAAAATCCGCGAGTACCGCCCACCCCTACTTGTTTCCATAAATGTTAATATACACATATAATGTGCTTTAGGTCCGTCTCCTTCAGCCATTGGCTCGTTTGGCACAGGATCCTACAGCCGTTGGTTTGAGACATTGTCAGTCACATTTTGGATCAACCCACAAGAGTTTTTAATTAGCACCTTATTTATTTATGCTTCTACCTCCATTGGAATGCACAGGGACTTTTTTACATCTTAAAACACACATTTAATATTTTTCTTAAATTTATAGTCTTGTTACCTTTTCAATACTTTAGCGCTCCTCTCCCTTGCTGTCCGGCCACTGTTTCATTAATGCACTAATTATTACACCTTGCAGACCCCCTTTGACATGATACATTTAGTACACATTTTTAATGAAGTGTGCCTTTCATAACTTTGTTGTGCCAATGTCTAAATTGTATATTTAATGTACAGTTGGAGCTTTCAAGGTAAGGGTGCTGGAACACATTGAAGAAATTAAAGATAAGCACAATTTGTATGTCTTTTTGTGCCCTTCTAGGAGAAATATTACTATGATTATACTTTGTTGTCATATTTCGAAAATAACAGAAGAGATAGATGTTTGTGTGGATTAAAATCGAATAGTTAGTGTAGAGACTGAAAGCACTTAAATGGATAGTGAGTCTTTCAACAGGACATCCCTGGAAAGGGGAGCTAAGTTGACGGGGGAAATAGTTGTATTTGGGGGTGTTAGTTTCAAAATATTTTAATATTGTTTGTTGCAGCTTTTAGTTTAAGATGAAATACTTGGAGAAAGTGAAACCTATATTTTGCCCTGAATATTTCTAAAAAAAATGGATACACCAACTCCAATATGTTGTTAATCAGATTAAATCAAAATCTGTTAATTTGTGTGCTGTCTTAGCTTAAGTGCAGTCCATCTAAATTGTAAGGTCACAACAATTTAATGCAGGTCTCCATAACTTTTCACTGTGTTAGAGATATATATTTAACTTCTTTCAGTGGCCTTCAGTGTGCTGGCGCTGAAAATGTTTGCAGGAGTTCCAGTTACAGGCTCAGGTCAGCTGTGGCATTGTGAACTGGGCTGTTCTTCCAGTCATTGATGGTGTTTGGTTGTCTTCCTTTTAACAATAAAATTCCGATGTTATCGCAACAGTCAAGGATAACCCCGACTCCAACAATGTATTGCAATTTTGTACTACAGTACCTTTTTTATATAGTTATCATCTACACATTTTACGTACAGTAAATCCACTGTTCAGCAGGGCCTGCTGTTGCAGTATAGGCACACATGCATATCTCTAGAGATGCACCTTCGCCCATCTTTGATTCCAGATAACCTGTCCAAATATTGTCCAGCAAACCTGATTCCCCTTTAGAGAAACCTGTTGAAATATATTCGGCAGACCAGGTTGCTTACGCCCTGTCCTAACATAAACTTATGAATGATGTCATCTAGACTTCTCTCTGTGATTTGTGCATAATAACTTTCTTTGCATACTGGATGATGGGGGTGATTGTCAATTAGTGTGCTTTAAAATCTCAGCGAGTTTTGCTACAATTACGATTTTTATATAATCGGTTGTTTTTTGTGGTTTGGTGTGATTAGTTTTTAGTTGTGCCTTGCAGCAAGCGAGGATTGAGCCAACCCAGGCAGAATTCCCTCCCCTCATGACACCGAGTTTCTGTGTATTCTGTTTGTGTGTGGAGCACTTCCTAAAATAAATCCATCAAAGAAAGAATTTGTGGTGTTTTTTGGGGACGACGAAATAGTTTTCCCATTCAGGAAATAATGTGGGATGTAACTGCAGGCACAGGTCCAGAACCAACTAAGACTGTTTCATTCGCTTTTGAACTCTGATGGTCCAAAAATATATATACCTTCGCTTCTTGCCAACTCCATCTTTTTCACTGGAACAAACCCCTTTTAGCTCAAACTGATTGTTGAATTACTTTATGCCCTGGTGCTTTTGAAAGTTCACTCAAGAAATGCTATAAAAGTGGCTCCTAAAAATTCATATTCTATATCCCCTTGGTATGACCTGGTCAGATCCGATCACCTATGTTCGGCTAGAGATTCATTGACTTCCTCTGGAGAGCTGAATTCAATTTGCTGCCTTGCAGCCCATCTATTCACTATACCATATTTCAATTGATAGTAATTGAAGAGATAAATGTTGATACATTTTAATCTTTTAGGAATGTTTCCATAGATAGATCCTCAGGGGGAAGGAGCCAGTACCAGTAGGTGGCTGACAAAGAGCGATCCTTGGTGTACGTGTGACTACAGGGTTTCCTGAGCCCTTCCTCATGGGGCCTAGATGACCATTTATGAACCTTAATTAGGGTTTCTAGGGACCTAGGAACGTAGGGTGGCAACAAGGATTAGACCACTGACATTGTGGCAGACACATTGTATATATGCTACCAGAGGTTCCGATGTCTGTTCTGACGAATGCCATGGACTCTCTTGAGCCACTAGGCAGAAAGACATATTGACGGTTTAGTGGGGCTGGCGTACTAGTTCCCCCTATTCCACATACTAAGGGGCATATTATCAAGGTCGGCGTTAAAATTATCGCCGCATTAGCGGCAGAAAACTGCCGCTAAAGCGGCGATAATGGGGTTGATAATATGCCGTAGAGAATTCCCATAGAAGCCCATGTTCTGGTGTGAACATGGGCTCCTATTGGAATTCTCCAGGGCATATTATCAAGCCCATTATCACTGCTTTAGCGGCAGTTTTCTGCCGATAAAGCGGCAATCATTTTAACACCGGACCTTGATAATATGCCCCTTAGTTTTTAATACCAAGTGGCATCGGATCTAGTGTAAATGTCAGGCTGGATTACCACATTGAGTTTTAAGTATATATTTCTCCTGGATCCTTATTTAGTAGTAAGTGCTTCCCTGATTTCAGGGTGTAAGCCCGCTATTTATCTAACTAGGTTTTTGAAGAGCGTCGGGAGTCCTATGATGAAGCATGACACCTGGTGGTGTGTGGAACATTCTGTCACATTTTTGTGTATGGCTAGGAGCAGGCTGGTATAACATAAATATATTACATAATGTGACAGATTAGGAAACGGTTTAAGAAAATTACTTTTTTTTTGTGTATAACAGGTTTTGGCTGCAGGCCCGCTCACCTTTGAGGTCCTATAGCCTCTGGTTCCCTACCGTGGATATTTTCCATTGCTGTCATTTCCTTCATTTTTCTTTTTAGATTTTGCTTGAACAGTTCCGCATGAAATTGTGACAGCTGATTAGAAGTTTAGGGGTAGAAGCCATTTTTTTGCTTGCAACCTTCGCAGGGTGACTTCAAAGCGCCCTCTTGTTAAAATTCTGCATAGTCCTTCATGCCAGTCACCCCTTATTCCCTCCAAATGTACTATGAATGTGAGGTTACATGTATGTTTTGCGAATGAGAAGACCTGTACATGTTTCTGGTTTAGATTCTATCCTTGCCCTCCGCATGTCACTACTGCTATCCATTGCCATTCACCCATATTAGCTCCAGCGTAGGATAGCATTGTGAGTATCTAGGCTGCATCTACAATTGAGCAGACATGAATGTTGCAAAATACAGTTTTGAGCAAGCTCTAGCCGGACAGCTGTGTCCTCCAGTGCGATTACATTTTACAAAGGAGGGGTATGGCCACTGTCTCACACTTGAGACAAAGAACATGTACCCTTCTACCCTGTCAGATCTCCCATATCCCGTGTCCAGTTCAGGTAGAAAAACTGCTGCCCCATCACCAGCCTCTCATTTGTGGTCCATCTGTAGGACATTCTCAAACACAATGCATATTATTGCATGCCTTTTATCATCATAGTTTCTGAAACTCTGCCACTACTATGGGATATGTGGTGTGTGTCTATAACCCTCTGATCAGCACACCATTGACCTCTTGGAATCACCATGTCCCAGGACAGAGGACAAATTGGCCAAGGGTCAGGACTCAACATAGCTGCCCTCTTTTGGAGTAGAGTCTCTAGGGCAAAGGAATTACCTGATGTTGCTGTGCATTGAAGCAAACGAGGTAGGCAGCCATTCATGCAGAGTACTGGCACAAGCTTAACCCTAAGGAACAGCTACTTTTAACCTTCTGTGGTTGCCTGCTATCTGTGAGTAGACCCTGTATCAAAATTGGATTGCTGCAGTCTAGGTCAACAAAGAGACCCTTCAACTTATGATTTTTTTGCTGTACTTTTCTTTGTACCCCTTGGAACAGAACCCTGGTACCTTTACCCCTGCGGAGGCTTTGCCTGCAAATTGAAGACTTCAAAAAATGACTTGGACCGGATCCTCCTGTGTGCATCTCCCATCACTGGTCCTCCTCTGCACTCTTCACTTGTGAAGTTTACAACATGAACATCAACTCTTGTAATTTGGATTGCCAGCCACCTCTGAAGGGCAAGCTTGTACCTCCTGTATATAAACCCCTTAGACAAGGTGCTCTGGACTTAGGCCCATTTTTGCTAGGGTGGTATGTTGTTTTTTGTGTGGCACGCTCATTTTATGTGTCAATCAGCATCTTCGAGACTGGGACCTTTCTCACCAGCATCAGAAAGAGTTGATGCTACTACACCCAATCGCATCAGTCCCCAAATTGCATCTAAAATGACCACCTTCTAGTGTGCTCTGTCAGTTAAATCCCAAACCTCTTTTCGTACTGGGATACACATTCACCAACAGACGTATATGTAGCACTGAGCTACGAACGCTTCCATATGCACTCTAGTTGCCCACCAACTTGATACATTAAGATGAATAAGAAAGGTGAAGACAGATGTTCTTCCCTGCTCTAGAGCATAAGCACAGACATCACTGATCTGTTCTAAATAATCTGAATAGTCATATACATTGATCATCATGTTAGCAAAATAATACGTTTTACTGAAGCATAGAACATTTTACAAATAAAAGTCCTACCACTGCCAGAGCAATCTAATGCTCCTAGATTATAGAAAATGTTAGCTGTCTCTGGGTTTCGAAACCTGCGTCTTTCTTCAAAAGCAAGTCTTGGCTCCTAAGAAGCAAGGGCCAAGAAAAAGTTATTGACATTGTAGTGAGCTTTCATAGTGCTCCCAGCATCTTGGCCCACCGATTAAAAAGCTTTACTTGTTTGAAAGGGTCCCCAGTACCTCTGTGTGCGTCACAGTCTGAAGAACTGGAGGAACACTGTGTAATATAATTGTTATAGTGGATGGTCACCATGGCCCTGAAACTAATAGGCTGTGAGTGACTCTATATGTGAGCTGCGAGTTATCTGAATGGAAACAATCAGGTCTTCGCCTTTGAATACTGTGTCATTTCAGTTACTTGTTCACTGAGCTATTGCTAATTCCAAATGTTTGCTGCCAACAAGAGAGTGTATACTTTTGATGTGCTAGCCTCCCAATCAAAGTTAACAGTTACATGGATATTCAACCAGCTTCAGTCTCTGTCTCTTCCGTGTCACAGGAGGATGTGCAAGTAATGCACAATTTACATGAGACATCCTTGGTTCTAGTATCTCTTATGCCACAATTCTTTATAGTGCATCCTTCTACACCAAGGTTACTTCAGTAGTTTGAGTTTTCTCACATACTTTATTGAAGCATCAAACTTCTCTGGTCCCAACTGTGAACTGGAGAAGTCTCCAGGTACACCTGTTAGCCTTCTTTTTGGTTATAAAAAAGTGAAGTCAAACACAGATCTCTCACTAGACATGCCCTCTAGTTTGATCTTGCAGGACTTGAAAGCTGTTCAATTGTACCCAAGAGTCCCTGTCAAATGAGTACTTCTGGACTCATTTGCAGTAGTACGCAATTGAAAAAATACTTCTGTTGCAATCATTATACAAGAACTAATGATCTCAAACCTGAAAAATAACTTTGCATGATATTAGCACGCTATTAGCTCGCCGGGCAAAACTGTATTCCACAGAAACTGAGTCCAGTACAGTAGACAAAAGTTCCTGGGGCCTCATTCAAACTACATATTACAAATTCAGGTGGCTTTAGAAAATGTGTTGCCCACTTCATATTTATCCACAAATCAAGGTAGCAGTCAGATTTGTATGGACAGTAATCTTGTATTTAATTTATAATGATTGAATTTTTACATAGAAGGTGCTCTAGTAGAAAAAAGTGAAAATGGTGCAGTGCATCTGCGGAGTGATGCATAACAAGTCGCTTATATATAAATAAATGCATCAAAGAAACTTGGTTGCCAATGGCTACAACGTTTTATGGGAAAATCTTTGCATTCCGTATAACAACCCACTCAGAACGACATCTAGTGTCAGATGGCAATTCAAGATGTGGTAGATCATCGATGTTATTATCGGTGATATATAGGAAATGTTCTCATTACTGGCCAGCAGCTCTCCATGAGGTTAGGACACTTAGGATTTCAGCTCCTGCCTTCAATTCCCAGTTATTTCAATGTTGGCATATAAACTAAACTAAGGTGCCCTGGCGCCAGGTAATGCAGAAGGACAAACTGAAAAACCAGACCAATTGTGTATAGAGCCGGGTTTGTCAGTCTTTTCTAAAAGAGAGCAGATCTTGTCTTTTACGTAAAGAGAGCAAAAGAGAATTCAAAAGGCGTGCAGCTTGCACAAAAGATGATCTGCCTCCAGCATGGGAAGAGCCCAGCCTATGAACAGGAGGGTACTGTAGGAACTTCTGCTGAAGAAAGTATGGTCTTTTACCATAAAGGGACCTATGTGCGTAAACACAGTGATTTAAAGCTAATCCTCATCTGTACTGGTAACCAGTGAAGTGAGTAAAGATCCACTGAAGCAGAAATATGATGAGGCCAGCATAATGCATTGCATTGTTGTGAATCCCCTGAAGCCTTTTTGGAAGGCCTGCAGATGTGCCCAGAAAGAGAGGATTGCAGTAGTCCAGACGACTTAAAATAATCAACTCGAACACCAGTGAGAAAGCCGAAGCTGGAAGCTATTGTAACATTTTTCCTACCAAGAGCATCAAACAGGAAGACGATGAGCATTTAACCTGCCTGGTAAGGGAGAGCTTATTATTCAGATGGAATACTAAATTGAGAACCTGCTCAGCAGGTCCCAATGCAGCAGGCCAGAATGTATTGTAGATAGAAAGAGGGAAGTAGTTGTTAAAACAGAACGTCTGTTTTGTCCTCTCAAAATTTCAAGTAATTATGAGACAGCCAAGATACCACTGGTACCAAACACTCATGAAAAACAGCAACCGCATTATGCACTGTATTGTCAACAGAAGTAAGTAGTTGGATGTCATCTGCACAGTTCATGAATTTATCCCAATAGGATCCTAAAAGCTGAGCTAACAGGCGGATGTATAAGTTAGAGGGGAACTTGTTGCAAAAGTCTGGGGCACTCCCAAGAGCCAATGCTTTGAATTCAGAGCGGAAAGGCAGGAGTCAAATAACTTGACTCCTGCCCTACAAATATGACTTGTAACATGGAAGAGGTAGGCCCTGAAGATCTGACTCAGCCAACCTTGACAACAGAAAGTCATGAGATATCATGTTGAGTGCTGAAGACAAATTGAGTAAAACCAGGGCACCCAACTGTCTGTTCATAAGGGATGGAGATTAGGGTGGTTGATGTCCCATGGGCAGGACAGAAGCCTGATTGAGCTGAGTCTAGAATCTTGTGCTGTTCCACGATGTGTGTCTGTTGACATGCTTCTTTAAACTTGTTACTGGGCAAGGCAGCAAAGATATGTCGGGGAATTGATTAAGATAGATGGGATGGCATTGGCCTTTTTCAATAAAAGCAGGCTTGGACTTTTTTCCAGTCAACTGGTACAGATGCTTTGCAAGGGATTTATTGCAGATTTTCAAGAGAGTGTTGACTAAACAAGAGGCTCTGAAATCCCAAAATGAAGGTGGCTATGGTTCGAACAGAGATCTCGATGCAGCTAGCCAGCTCATTAAACACATCTGTAGTTGTAGGATCAAACTACAAAAGTGTGAAACTCATTTGTGGAAAGTGGGCCATACTGGATCCCTGAATCAAGCGAACTGCCTATATCAGCATATGTATTCATAAGAGGCAGTAATTTATCAAAGATTTTAGAACTTTTTGCCTCAAAGAAATTGGAGAGTTTATCAAATTCAAGAAGGACTACCTTGGACATGGAGGAGAGGCTAGAGAAAGAACCACTGAGATCTCTATGGATGGGTTGCAAGCACCTAAAAATGCTATATGTGAAGAAAATACCTACTTGCTATAAGGTTTTAGAGTTGTCTTGTGTTCCAGTTTAGCTTTTGGTGCATTATTTGTTCTCCACAGCTTATAAAGTTTTTTTGCACACAATTTTAGCTTCTTTCAGAGAAAGTTTGTGCCATGGGCATGATGGGAAACCATGCCTCTGAGCTCTCTTAAATGGGAGCACAGTATCTAAAGCAGGATTAAAGCACTTGAGATGGCTCTTGTTGTGTGACACTCACTAAGTTATCTTCCCAATCCACCTTCCTGTTCTATCGCAGAGGCTGTTAAAGTGGCTGTTAAAGTGTCCATGAGGTTAATGGCTGATAATTTTGCCCAAGCTCGGGTCGCCAGGGGCATTCTGTTACCACCGTTCAGGTTACTCACATTTCTCAACCACTCCATTCTGTAATGAATCAAGAAATGATTATCCATCTATCCACCCTTCCTTCTTTTTCTTCATCTGTTCTTTTTTATCCATTCGTATGCCATCCATCCCTGTTTTCTCCCTCCTACTTTCCTTTCCTGTGTACATCTATGCTTTTTCATCCATCCACTTCTTCCATTTGTCCACCCTTCTTTCCATCCCTCCATCCACCCTCTCCATATATCTTATCTCCATCTATTCACTCTTCTCTCCATCCCCCTCTCTTAAGCCTTCTTTCCACGCTTCTACCCACCCCTCAAACTTCCTTTCTTTCCCTTCATCCTGCTGTGTTTCATTTGTTCCACCAACCATTACCTCTCTCTGTCTTATTGTCTTGCATTGGTATTTATGGAAGGTTGGGGAGGGGTGCTGCGTAGCAGGGGCTTACGTTATGTCGCTGAACACCAAAGGGTAAGCTCTCCTCTTTTGTTAGTGTCATTAACAGAAATGTGGGATCAAATAAGAAGTTTTCGCTGGGCTCGCCACTGTTTCTGCTTGGCTCTGAGATGCAGTGAGACTGAAGGCGGGGAGTAGACGTCTACTGTATGGACGACAGAGCTGTCACTCATGCTCGCAGCCCGCGGAAGATCCTGAAAAGGCCAGAACGAGAAACGGGTTTTAGAGGAAAGTTTACCATAAAGCATAAAGAACCTTCATTCCTAACTTGGGTGTGTGCCGGAGTCCTGTGAGAGGGCCGGACAGCGCCATGGCTATCTAGGGTAAAGGTTAGTAGCAGTCAGAAGCCAAGTTTTCTTTGCAGAGCCCAGCAGCAGAAATGCACAGGATTTAAAGCGCTCCAGCACCGTGTCATAAAATATGCTGCTTTTAACGCATGGGGACCGAGATTTGGCAACACCGGTTGTGCGTCTCAGAAGCTACGCAAACCTGTCGTGTGCTGAGGAACTTCGAATTCTGATCGCGATCGAATCGACCCGCCATTTTGTGCTCCGCCGCCATTTTGTGTTGCCATCACTCAGGCAGCACGGCGAACAAAGTCTAATCAGCTTTTTCTGCAGCCTGGTGTCGAAATACGCTTTCTGCCTCTATTTGCAAAGCTGGTGTTAGAACTAGCCGAGGACACTGCTACTGATCAAAGAGCCAGGTCTTGAGAAGTCTTCTGAAGGCCAGCAGGTCCTGGGTCTGTCGTAGGTTGGCAGGGAGATCGTTCCAGGTCTTGGCGGCGAGGTAGGAGAAGGATCTGCCTCCAGCGGTGGTTTTCCGGATGCGAGGAACTGTGGCGAGGGCGAGGGTGGCAGAGCGGAGGTTGCGGGTGGGGGTGTGGAAGCTGAGTCGGTTGTTGAGGTATGTTGGTCTGGTGTTGTGTAGCGCCTTGTGTGCGGGAACGAGGAGCTTGAAGGTGATCCTCTTGTTGACTGGGAGCCAGTGCAGGCCTCTCAGGCGGGGTGCGATGTGGCTCCGTCGGGGGACGTCGAGGATCAGTCGTGCCGAGGCGTTCTGGATTCGTTGTAGTCGTCTCTGGAGCTTTCCTGTTGTTCCCGAGTAGAGGGCGTTTCCGTAGTCGAGTCTGTTGGTGATGAGGGCCTGGGTGACAGTTTTTCTCGTGTCGGGAGGGATCCACTTGAAAATCCTGCGGAGCATTCGGAGGGTGTTGAAGCAGGACGCGGAGACGGCATTGACTTGCTTCGTCATGGAGAGGGAGGAGTCAAGGATGATACTCAGGTTGCGTGCATAGTCGGTGGGTTCCGGGGGTGTGCCTAACGCTGTGGACAACCAGGAGTCGTCCCAGGCTGATGGGGTGGGTTCGAGGATGAGAACCTCCGTCTTGTCTGAATTCAGCTTCAGTCTGCTGTCCTTCATCCAGTCGGCGACGGCCTTCATTCCTCTGTGGAGGTTGGCTTTGGCGGTGTTGGGGTCTTCGGTGACGGATATGATCAGCTGGGTGTCGTCGGCGTAGGAGATGATGTTGAGGCTGTTTTGTCGTGCGACGTGGGCGAGTGGAGCCATGTAGATATTGAACAGCGTCGGGCTGAGGGAGGAGCCCTGTGGGACGCCGCAGATGATCTCGGTGGTTCTTGAGCGGAATGGAGGGAGGCGGACGCTCTGGGTTCTGCCGGAGAGGAAGGATGTGGTCCAGGCCAGGGCCTTTTCTTGAATTCCGGCGTCATGGAGGCGCGCTGCTAGGGTGCGGTGGCAGACCGTGTCGAAGGCAGCTGATAGGTCCAGGAGGATGAGGGCGGCTGTTTCTCCTTTGTCCATCAGGATCCTGATGTCGTCAGTGGTAGCGATGAGGGCGGTCTCGGTGCTGTGGTTGCTACGGAATCCAGATTGGGATGGGTCAAGGATATTGTTGTCTTCGAGGTAGCGGGTTAGCTGTTTGTTGACAATTTTCTCTGTCACTTTTGCCGGGAACGGGAGCAGGGAGATGGGCCGGAAGATCTTGAGGTCCTTGGGGTCCGCCTTGGGTTTCTTCAGAAGGGAGTTGATCTCGGCGTGTTTCCAGCTTGTCGGGAAGGTTGCTGTCTCGAAGGAGCTGTTGATAGTTTTCCGGAGGTGGGGTGCGATGGTTGTGCTGGCTTTGTTGAAGACGTGGTGAGGGCAGGGGTCGGATGGGGATCCGGAGTGGATGGAGTTCATGGTTTTGATGGTGTCTTCGTTGCTGACGTGAGTCCAGGCGGTCAGGCGGCGTGTGCGGGTGGTGATCGCAGGGGTGGTGGGCTCGGTGGTGGGTGTGGGGGTGTCGGAGTTGAGGCTGTTGTGGATGTCGGCGATGTTGCGATGGAAGTAAGTAGCCAGGGAGTCGCACAGGTCTTGTGATGGTGGGATGTCGTTGGTGTTGGACCTGGGGTTGGAGAGTTCTTTCACGATGCTGAAGAGTTCTTTGGTGTTGTGTGCGTTGTGGTCTAACCGGTCCTTGAAGGCGGTCCTCTTGGCAGTTCTGATGAGTTGGTGGTGTCTGCGGGTGGCGCTTTTGTGGGCCTCGTGGCTGTCTGGTGTTCGGTCGTGGAGCCATTTCTTCTCCAGCTTCCGACAGGTGCGCTTGGAGGTCCGGAGGTCTTCGGTGAACCAGGCGGCTTTCATGTTGGTGTGGTTAGTAGTGGAGGTTTTGAGAGGGGCGAGGGTGTTGGCACAGTCGTTGATCCATTGTTTGAGGTTGGTCGCGGCGGTGTCTGGGTCGGTGGGGTCGGCGGGTGGTCTCAGGGCGAGGGTGGTAGTCAGTTGGTCCTTGGTGACCTTTCCCCAGCGGCGGCGTGGTAGCTGTTGGGTGCGGTGGTGTGTGGTGGGTTTCCTGAAGGTGAAGTGGACGCATCTGTGGTCGGTCCAGTGGGGTTCGGTGGTGTGGTTGAAGGAGACGTGGGGGCTTGTGGAGAAGATGGGATCCAGTGTGCGTCCAGCGGCGTGGGTGGGTGTTGTGACGAGTTGTTTGAGTCCGAGGTTGGCGAGGTTGTCGATCAGGGTGGTGGAGTTGGTGTCGTTGTTTTCGAGGTGGAAGTTCAGGTCCCCGAGGAGGATGTAGTCTGTGGAGGCGAGGGCGTGGGTGCTGACGAGGTCGGCGATGGTGTCGCAGAACTGTGGTCGTGGTCCTGGTGGTCTGTAGACGAGAGTTCCTCTGAGGGTGGTGTTGGGGTCGGTGTGGATCTGGAAGTGCATGTGCTCGGTGGTGGTGAGGGTGTCGTCGGTGTTGGTTGAGACTCTGAGGGTGTCCTTGTGGATGATGGCGATTCCCCCTCCCACTCCGTTGGTGCGGTCTCTACGGGAGATCTTGTAGCCCTCAGGGATGGCTATGGCGATGTCTGGTGCTGAGGTGGCGTACAGCCAGGTCTCTGTCAGGAAGGCGACGTCGGGAGTGGTGGAGTCTAGGAGGTCCCAGAGTTCGATGGCGTGCTTGCGAGCAGAGCGGGTGTTGAGGAGGATGCAGCGGAGGTGGTTGGGTCCGCTGGCTGGTGGTTTGTAGGGCTGGATGCTGGTATATCTGCAGTTCCGGCAGGTGAAAGGTCCTTGGGTGTGCTTCGGGGTGGCCCAGTAGCAGGGGTGGTATCGTCCGGTGTTGAGTGCGTGGAGGGTGCTGGAGTCGTAGTACAGTCTGGTGTATGCGGGGGGGGGCGGGGGCCAGGGGTTCTGGCTCTAGGTGCGGTCCAGGCGCGGACGGGCGCAGACGAGCTTCCTTTGGCGCGCCAGTGGCGCGCCTGCTGCGCGCGTCCGCTGCGCTTCCGCGTGGCGCCGTCCATAAGAGGCGAAGTGGGAGGGAGGAGCAGCTGGGAGGCGGGAGCGGGGCAGCCAATGGGCGAGGGCACAGAAGGAAAAAGGGGGCTGGGCCGCGGGGTGCAGCGGCGGGAAGCGGGGAGCGGGTGGGGGGCACAGAGGGCGAGGGTACAGGACCGGCAATTAGAAGAGCAGGAAAACAAAATAACAGCCAGAAAGGGGGAGAAAAAACAGAGCAACAATACAGTACCACGAAAACAGGTACCAGGGGCACACCAGCGGCGAACCCTTGGCAGCAGCAGTAGGGGCAGTCACGGGCAACCAGGAGGAGCTGTGCGGCGTGGGGAGTGACCTGAGGTCAGGTCACACTCACTGCTGCGCGGCGCCCTCCTTAAGAGGCCAAGTGGGAGGGAGGAGCAGCTGGGAGGCGGGAGCGGGGCGGCCAATGGGCGAGGGCACAGGGCACAGAAGGAAAAAGGGTGCGGGGCCGCGGGGAGCAGCGTCGGGAAGCGGGGAGCGGGTGGGGGGCACAGAGGGCGAGGGTACAGGAACGGCAATTAGAAGAGCAGGAAAACAAAATAACAACCAGAAAGGGGGAGAAAAAACAGAGCAACAATACAGTACCACGAAAACAGGTACCAGAGGCACACCAGCGGCGAACCCTTGGCAGCAGCAGCAGCAGTAGGGGCAGTCACGGGCAACCAGGAGGAGCCGTGCGGCGTGGGGAGTGACCAGAGGTCAGTATCTGGAACTTCCTTCCATGTCACTCAGAACCCAGCCTGATCTGCTCCCTTCAAAAGGCTACAGAAGCTAACCTCTCCAGGCCCTGTCTGAAGCGACTGTGGCCTACTGCTCGATATTTCCCACTCCGCCGGTTGAGCCCTTTGTGCTGCTTTCGCCCCTATCAAGAAATGTCTCCTTCCGTTGTACTTTACTGGGTGTTTGTGAAGCATATTTATTCCTCTATACTATGGTAGCGCTATACGATATCACAGATCCATAGAAAGAATGGTAAAACGGTATAGGAGAAAATCAAGAATTATCACTCACCCGCAAATGGCAATTTCCAGTCCCTTGCCATCCCTCTTTCACAGTGCGTGCTCCTCGGTTGCTCTTAGGAGGGAGGCATTGCACGCCTCTCAAAAGACCCACAATAAGAAAGAGAAGATCAGACTCCCTGTTTATTTTTGAGCACCTATTTGCTCTAAGTTGGACCTCGTTAATATTTTTTCAAGGTCATTTGAGTTGTGTAGAAATTTGGAGGGAATCAGAAGGGAAGGACAGGGCTCACACAGAAACTTTCAAAGTCCTCACGCTACACAACAGGATAGCTGCAATCGAAGAGCATGTCTAAAAAGCTGCTTGGAGAAAAAATCGAGTTGTAACGTTGATTAAGTAACTGGTTTTAAAATAATTCTCGGGGCTAATGCACTTTTATAAAATGTACTCCGGAAAAATTAGAAGAAAGTGACGGGGACCTGTTAGTGAACGTTGCCTGCTCTGTAAAGAGCTCATATGTCTAAATTTAGCTTTTCTTACAATTTTTAGTTTTTTTCCAGCAAACACTCCTAAGCCATGTACATGCCGCTTTGCCAGATCTGGTGCCTTGTTGGCCATTTGAACTTAGCATGCTGGGTCTTTTAAAACCCAACTTGTAATGTTCGAAGTAACACTAAAAGTCCCAGAATACCAAGTACTGCTGACAGAAAAGGCAAAGGCTGAATTGTAGCGACCTACATGCCAGGAGGCGTCAATGTAGATGTTCCTTTGTCTTCCACATGTAAAAGATCCTATGCTACTTGTAGACGGCCCGTTGATTTACCTCGCCCCGCTGACTGCCTTAAGTAACTCCACCAGCAGCTTCTTGGCATTCGTGACTGGAGCCATGCCTCATACCCAATTCTTAGACCCCAATTGACATCCAATTAAGTTCGGTTGCAGGTCCTACCCTTATTCACTTTGGACATTGCCTCATACCTCAATTCTGGATTCCACCACTGCAATATAAGTAAACTGTAACCTGTCCTGATGATGGCCTAATACCTCTACAGGCCGAAACGCCATCGACTTCCACAGCGGAGCTCCTGGTGCCCCTTTCAAGGATACCCTGTTCGATTATTTTGTATTCTGTACAATTAACTGTTTGGGTATCCTGAATATGCACAAATTTTAAACTCCACTTGTTTCATGTTGCGCCCGTCACTATCGCGGTACATAGCACCCCACCTGTCACTTGCGCCGTCACAATCCTTCACAAACACTTGTGCACAGTATGTCATAGGTTTCATGCCATTCAATGTAACGCAGTGCTATCATTCCATGTGCTTGTACATATGAAGTATAATATGCCAAACGTGTCTACCTACTGAAATACAATTTATTTCATTAAAAAAATGTCTCCCTGGTTTTCTTCCCTTTTGATTTAATCCTCAGCAATTAATTGAGCTACATATATTTGACCTTTAAATAACACCCTTTTTGAGACACTGTTGTTTGTTACAGATTATTGCCCTAGTCTCCTTGGGGTATATGGGCTACCTCCTGTAGTCTGATACTACTTGTAGTTGCACAGCAAAGAATATAATCTTGAGTTTTAAACACGCATTTGCTATGTCAATAGGTGTGGTGTTGGCTGCTTACCTTTTTGATTTTTGTGGGTGCTTATTTCATTATGTCTTGATTTCTGTAAAACTTTATTGTTGAGGGAGCTGATGGGCCTCAGGCAATACCAAAAAAGTAGTCTAAAAGCATAACATGTTCTTTTGTTTTCAAAAGCACACGCTGCCATAGATAGTAGTACCAGGAACTGAAGTTAACTTGTTTTTCTGTATATGTACTCCTTGTGAAAGAGCAGAATGTCTTCGCTCCCGATGATGTTAATCAATGGCTATAGTGGGCTGACCCTTTGCCACATTCTGTATGCTGTAGTAGGTGGAAGAGAAATGAGAATCACTCAACAGACCTTTGTCTATCATGCAGCTCGGGACAACATTCAGCGCCTCATGCGCGCTTTCACTATCCAAGCAGCCTGGCACAATGGCGGCCGCTTCTTTGAAATGAAATAGGTCTCACATTTACAAGAGTTTGAACTATTGGCATTGTAAATGGCAATGCCTTTTATTTATGTGTTAATTATCAAATCATAAAAATAAAAGACATTGTCATTTACAGTGCCAATAGCTGAAACTCTCGTAAATGCGAGACCTATTGCATTGCAAATGCTTGTTAGGTCTGTCGTTAGAAAATAATGCTTACAGACTAAATAAAGCATACTGTGTAACAACAGAAGTAAAAGGGCCAGTACTCATGTGAGGTTACAACTGAAGACAAGGCGGTAGGCGGTACTAACGAGGGACTAAAAAGCCAATTCATGAATCAGAAGCCAGCATTTACAAAGGACAATCACACAAGCCAATGACAATTAGGGCGGAGAGTGGGCGGGGCTTCAAGTCCATACTCGAATACGAGATGCCTCGCAGATCAGCGCATGTGCTACCCAAGCTTGACCTAAAAAGGAGAAAGAACCTTGGGAGGTTTTGGATCCAGTCTTTGGAGAGACCCACACTCAAGCCTGAGATCCTATCTAATGCCACAGAAAAGTTCTGGAAAGTCATGAAACCTGCACAGTGAGAACGAAATAAGAGGGTCTGAATGAGTCCCAGTGCACATCTGTCATGCTAATACCTTTGAATGTCTGGCATCCCACATGCTTGGGTGAAATGTCCTCCATCAACTGGGAGTACTACCAAACAAGTGGTCCATTCACATCCAAGTGCTGTCAGGACCTCCCCTTGTTGCCATCATGATATTTCAGTGCGTAAACCACTCTCTGTTGAAATACGTGGTGAGCTGCTAATCACAAGTTTGAATCCCAAGGCTGAACCTATTTCTTCCAGCTCAGCAATTGAGCAACAACAAACCTAGCAATTGAAGCTTGTTATTTACAGTGCTTAAAAACGGCAGAAGTATGCTGTGAAGCTAAAAAAAATAAGGCATTATTAATATTAATATGATTATTTTTGTTTTTAAGGAAACAATAGCATTATCCATACTAAATGCTGGTACCAAGTTGTCTGGAACCTGCGTGGGAATATACCAGGCCTGTCATGATGACAAGTATGATGTTCAGTCCACAGAATGAGGAAGAACTTCGAAGACACGGAATTACTAGGTGAAAAACTGGCAGTTTTCTACTGGAGACTAATCTACTCACCTTTGGTAGTAAATCTGAGCTGGTGGCCCAAGTTGGTTGCTGTGCTGAAGGGGGTGGTAGGTCAGGAAGGCTTGGGAACGTATCATGCTCCTCGTGCTGCAGTAGGGGATGGGACAAGATCATGGCTGATCCTCTGTTACAGAAGCCAGTGACTGTCCTGAGTGAGTATCAGTGGCGGCTTCTTGGCTAAGGTGGAGGAGTGTCGCCCCACTGCCAGGAGCAGCAAAGAAAGGAAAAAATAAAATGATAATAATGGAATGTTATTATCATTTTATTTTTTTCTCCTGTTGCGGCAGTGTGTGAGGGGGTGGCACAGAGCTGCAGAGGAGGAGTGGTAGAACACTCCTGTGCGCAATGACTGTTTTGTCATGCGCACTTCCCTGTTCTCCATGCATTACAGCCTGCATCGAGAACATGCCCACCCCTCAGCCCATGGCTGAGCACCGTGTCACGGCGCTCAGACCAATCACAATGCTGAATTCAGCGTTGTGATTAGCTTAGGGGTGGGAGCATGGCTGCCTGCTTCCTGTTCCAACCTGGAGTCGGACACAGGCGAGCAGGAGAGAAGACGCGAGACCCGGCGGCGACGGCAAAGTACCTTTTTTTATTTATTTTTTTAAAAAGCAGCCTGCGCCCCAAACCCCTCTCCCCAGCACCTGAACCCCCACCCGCGAGCCATGCCGACCACCCCTGTTGAATTTGGTAAAATAGGCCATGTTATTCACGCCATCTGGTTGCTTCAAGTGTGGGAACACTGGCCCACATGGACTCAATTGGGGTGGTATGTTCCCTGGGGTACTGCTACAACCTACTGGTTCTTGGCACCAAACGCATGTACTCTAACGTAGCCTACCCATAAGCATGTTAAATTAATTCACTTCCAATCAAAAGCCTTTCTTCACTGGGGCAGTGCAGTGATACCTCTGTAGAGGAGAAGGCATGACACGAATACAGAAGGGCCAACTGCGTGTTCATGATACATGTATGCTTTCATGTACCGTTGCTGCCCTCGTGGACTGGAGCCACAACAAGCAAGGAGCACACCTGAAATATTCAAAGTATACATTTACTGTCCAAGAGTACTTAAATAAGCAGTCACCATAATCCCGGACTGAAATGGAAGGCGGTGCACACCTCAGAGATGTTCTTCAAGCCAGATCTGATGAGGCTTGACTGCTGCCCGCAGACCCTGGCCCATCACGTGCCCACGTGCGCCTGAGGACTTGTAGTAAGGAGTCCCTTAATACGTACATACATTGTTAAGTTAGCATAACCACGTTAGCTGTTAGCCATCTTGCTGCTTTTGCGCACGACACTGCATCTACATGTTATTGTTTAAACAAACTGCTGACTCGAGCTTTGCCTCACACGAAAGCAATCTGTTGTTACCATCCCGAGCTCTGCGCAGCGACCTTGGTCTGTACATGATGTGACAAACAGTCTGGGTTGTTAGACAATGCATGTTTTCACTCTAGGTTGATCGACCCACTATTTAGCCATAACACACGGGCAGCTGCGAATACCTGAAAGTTGGTGCTTTTAATATTGCAGACATCATGTTTAATATTCAGACCGAAGACGAGCCTTCCTGCGAGAAGACTCCTGATGCTCCTGTGATGTGATTTCACTAAGCTGATCTTTGAGGTATGGGGTCCCCTATTCAAGCCTAAGAGACCTTCTATTAGCATAATAATAATATTAGCTTCTTAGTAAAGGGAAGGTGGTAGTATCCACTGTCATTATAACATGATCACTCCTTTTATATTCTATGGTACTGTAACGATGCTGATGGTTTTGATTATAATCATTTGTCTGCTTGTATTAGCCAAAGTACTGCATCTTAGGACACGTGGTCTATAAAAATAAACTCTTTTTATTTTCACCGTGTCTCATTTGATTCTTGTTGTGGACTGATGTGAGAATAATATACGAACAGGTATTTCCGATTCCCACCATTCCTTAGAGTACACTGAGTAGCTTGTTCTGGGTTGTCTTTTCATTGGGATCGCCGAGCCAAATCTCGGATAACGAATGGGACACTTATGCTAGCCGGATACTGGGTTCTGGGTTCTGAGGTGAGTTTCTGGTACACCACAATTCACTGAGGTCCTGGGGTTCTACGCATAGTTCTGTGTATAAGCAGAATCCCTGCAACATGGCGCACCTAACGTTTGGTCTATGAGTTGAAACGCCTTAGTAGTGCTTATATTAGTCCACAACACCCTCATTCTTGTTTCCGGATAACAAGTCTGACGGATTTTAACCTACCTATTTCTGTTGATATAGGTTTCTTCAAGCTTGATCATTAAAAAGGTTATTGAACCCTTGTGCTACTGATTAATTCGAGTGTAGCTTGTCCTTATGTCGGTAGATATTGCGGCGCATAGCCGTGCAGCTCTGAAACGTCATTTGACGCAGTATGGGGTGCCGGACACTGGCATGAACGTCATCTTTGTGGTAGGAGCCGATGCGGCTCATCCTTATAAGTTATTCTACTCTTGGGTGACGATTCCGGCAGTAAGTGAGGACGATAATACCTTTCATTCTTACACTGCCACTGCCGTGCCAGCGAACTATACACCGTATAGGACACAGGAAATACCAATATCTGCTTGGCAGCATCTTATTTGGTTTAATGGCGCCCTTCCCCATGTGGTTATACCGCCGAGAATGGGCCCTTTATCGATTGCAGGGGCCACTTGGCCGGTACTAGCCGGATTTACGCCTCATCCCCGTTACCTCACGGTGACGGTGGCTGAATTGCGTGTACTACACACTGCCCTTATTACGGTATATAGGGCTTTGGTGCAGTACGTGTCTCGCAATATGCAGGCGGGGGCACCTGCTGTTGCGGGACAGCCTACTGACCACCACGCGGTAGTCATTAGTCCTGTTATGGTTAATTCTGTTATGGGCAAGCGCCCCCAAACTAGGGATGATTTCCCCTTTTGGCTTGCTGAAAAATTTGACCAAATAGAAGCGGTATACCCGAATACATCTCCTGTGGAGAAACACAGGATCCTTACCATTAGTTTGCCTAAAGACTTGGTCCCCGACATTGATGATTGTGTAAACTGGGGCAAGGTCTTTGCGGCGACGTACTCGCAGTGCTTTGGCACTCCGTCTATGTCGGTACTACCCTCCGTTATTAAGCGTGTTCAAGATAACCACGGTGCGGAGTCTGCGGTAGAATTAGGAATGCGGCTCCTCGGACAGTTTGACCTGGTGGCTTCCATGATGATGTGTAACCTTAAGGGTGATGCTATGCAGTTCCAAGTTCGTAATGAACTGAAGAAAGTTGCTGATGAGGATAAGCCGCGGGAATTTGCGAAAATAATCTCGTCTGCGTACAGAGATTTGGGTCGTAGCTCTTTAGGAGTTAAACCTGTGGTCAAAACTCCCGAGATTAAGCAGCAGGGTAAGGCGGAAGCCTCGGGTAAGGATGACCGTCCAAACTTTCCGAAACAGAATTGGCGCTCGAAACAACAGGGAAAGCAGCAGCAGAAACAGGGCTCTCGGCCTGCCTCTCCCGTTCAGTCAGGTAGTGAACGCACTTATGATCTGCGGAATCGTGCTACTATTAAGTCTCCTGATAGATTTCAGGTTTCTGAACAACGATCTCCTCGTTCTTCACAGGATACATCGGCTTCACAGTCCGGTGGCGGAGGCGGTGGCAAAGGTCGGGGTGCTCCACAACCGCGTGACCAGCCCCGGCAGAGTGAGGGTAAAGGCAAGCAGGACGAATTTACACGACAAAGACCCCCGTTTCAGAAGAAGAAAGTGGCTGCTCTGACGGCAAGGTATGCCTCAGATAGTGCGGACACAGCTTCGGAACCGGACATGGGCACTGACGCTACTGGACAGCGCAGCGGAAATTACCATAGTCCGTCAAGCTCTGCGTCCATTTCTGGCGGCGACAGCAACTGATATATTGGTTACTGTTGAAACAGCTGACACCAGAGTGGCTCCCCCTGACGGACTTTATGAAATAGTCTTGCTAATTGAGGGTGACATACAACGTACAATAAAGGGGATTTTTTGGGATAATCTGACTACCACCTATGATATCCTCCTAGCGGAGGCAGATTGGCCCCCAGCTTTCATTTTGGAAGCTCCTAGAGGGGAGGAGGTAATCCTCCCGTCCTTTGCGCACACGGTGCCTAAGGACCAGGCTGAAGTGTACGCTGAGGAGTGGGCGCTGGCGCTTGCGCCGGCGGTGTATCGTACTCAGGTGGGATGGGACCGGTTGTCCCCCTGCCATGAGATTCCATTGCGGTCTATGCCCCAGCCTCAAACCCAATATCCCATGCGTCGTGAAGCTAGACCGCACGTCGCGGCGATCCTTGAACAATTGGAATATCAGGGTGTTATTGAAACTTGTGTGTCCCCTATGAATAACCCTTTATTCACTGTAACGAAGCCTGACGGCTCGTACCGTTTAGTTTTGGATTACCGGCACCTAAATTCCCATTGCCGGACCTGCGCGGTACAAAATACGAACAATTGTTACTTACCTGTAAACAGGTGGTTCTCCAGTATTGGTGTCTTTCATAGATTCACATGCTTGAATATTCCCCGTCGTCGGAGTGGGAGTCCCACGGTAAATAATATAGCAATATATACAGCCATAATATATATATATACACATATACATAAGTAATCATATAAAACAGAGATATAAGTAAGTAATAACATCAAGAATGTCCCTATATGAAATTTCCATAGAGATACATGGAAAGAGAAAAAAGACATTCGTAGTCTATCTCTGTCATTATGTTAGTCCGAACTCCGGCCAATCAGGTGCCAGCTCCTCTCTAGAACCTTCTCCTCAGAGCTCCTCACCTCAGATTTTCGTAGCACCATAGTGACTCAGAGTGTATGAGGAGAAGAGAGCCTCTGAAGGGAGGAGGGAGGGTCGCATGTGAATCTATGAAAGACACCAATACTGGAGAACCACCTGTTTACAGGTAAGTAACAATTGTTCTTCTCCAGTATTGGGGTGTCTTTCATAGATTCACATGCTTGAATATAGAATAGCTAGCAGTAACAATATCATTGTTTCCATGATCACACAGCTTCGAAATTGTAATGACAATCAATCTTCTTATGCATATGACAGTACTGAATAACTGTAACAGTATAAATGCATCATTATGTCAATTATAAATGGAAACAATATGGAGGAGGGAAGGAAGAGGCTCATCTTATTTAAAAAGATTGCGAAGCACTGCCTGCCCAACTGCAGCATCCTCCTCGTTTAAAGTTGTCAAGCAATAGTGTCTTGTAAACGTGTGTCTGCTCGACCACGTAGCTGCTCTGCAGCTCTGATGCAAAGGCACTCCAGCAAATAAAGCAGTTGAGGAAGACATTGCTCTGGTGGAGTGAGCCCTCACTGGTGACTGCAATGGCTTGTTTGCCTTTTGATGGCAGAAGACGATGGCAGCTGAAACTTAACGTGCAATAGTTGGTTTCGTCACTGGACGACCTTTGTGAAAGCGTCCATAAACTATGAATAGTTGATCAATCCTTCGTAAAGCAGCCGTTCTGCTGATGTAGAATGTTAAACCTAGTTTCACATCCAGGGAATGTAATCTCTGCTCCGTAGGAGTTTGCGGATAGCAAAGAAAGTTCTTAAAATCACTGGTTCGTTAATATGACAGTCTGAAGGCACCTTCAGCAAGAAATTTGGATCTGTACGCAATACTACAGAATCTGGTTTGAACTGTAGGAAAAAGGTGGATTTATTGTAAATGCATGAATGTCACGGACGCGACGTGAAGACGTTAGCGCCCGAAGAAAAGCCACCTTCCATGTTAGATACTACAACTCGACCTTGTGAATCGGTTCGTACGGTGGTCTCATTAGTTGAGCCAATACGATGTTCAGATGCCACAATGGAGGAGATTTGCAAAATAACCCCTAGACGAATTGATGGATAATCCTTGAAGAAACAAAAGGGAAGTTGAACCATCCTGACGGAAACGGAAAATTGCCGCCAGAAAAAACCCCTAAAGGTTGCATGAGAGAAACCCGGAGTTAGCTAAATGCAAGAAGAACGGTAACAATTGTTCTGGTGTGGAGTGAAAACGGGTGCACCCCATTAGATGCACACCAGTGGGGAACACTTTTCCACTTTAATTTGTACGTTTTCACCGTAGAAGGCGCCCTCGCCTGAGCTAAAATGTCTCTACAGTCCTGTGGAGTATCCAAATGGGCAAATTCACAGTGCTCAGGTTCCAAGCTGATAAGCTCAGTGAGGAGGGATTCGGATGACCAATTTTCCCCTTGTCCATCGTGAGTAGATCTGCACGAGGCTGTAGAATGATTGGTTCGGATTGAGACAGTAGGAGTAGTTCTGAGAACCATGCCTGCCGAGGCCAACGGGGGGCTATAGAAGTAGATGGCAAGGTTGCCTCCGCATCTACCACAGAAACTCGAGGTACGAGTGGGATTGGGGGAAGAAAAAACGTAGTCAAACAGATCGTACCAGTCCATCAAAAGGCATTGCCCAGAGATCTTTTGTGGGGAAGCCAGCTTGCGTAATCTCGGCATTTCCGGTTCTCTAGTGTGGCAAAGAGATCCAGCTGTGGGCGACCCCATCGTTGAAATATCCTCTATAGAGTTGGTTGATGCAACTCCCATTCATGGGTCGAAGAGGAGGACCCGCTCAGGGAATCCGCCAGGATATTGGATACCCCCGGTCGATTAACTGCTGCATATCGTGATGCGATGGTTGATAGACCAATCCCAAATCGACTGAGCTAGTCGAGACAGTTTCGGAGATTTTATCCTGCCCTGCTTGTTTATATAGTGCATGCAGGTTGTATAGTCTGTCTATATCAGGACTGATTCTCCTTGGATTAAAGGATGAAAAGCTTTGAGAGCCAGGAATATATAGCCATGAGATCCAACCTGTAGAAGTGCCAGGTTTTTTTTTTTTTTGTTTTTTTTTTTTTTTTTTTGACATATTGACCATTTTCCTTTTATTGATAAAACCTCCAAATGAGCACCCCATCCTTCCAGAGAGGCGTCTGTTATTGTCATGTCTGGTACCATTGTCAGAAGAGAAATGCCTTCCGTTAGATTTAACGGTTGCGTCCACCACCTTTGCGCCAACTTCATCCGATCTGTGACGTTTACAACATCGTTCAAAGAACCTGTAACCTGGCGTTCTTGGACATCCAGTACTCCTTGGATGGGGCGTGTCTGTAATCTGTAATGAGGGATCAATGCAATGCATGATGACGCCATTTTCAGAAAGGACTTCAATATTCTTACAGAAACGGGTCTTTTTGATCTGATAAGGGTTACCAGTCGGAGAATTTTTTGAAGACGGTCTTGGGAGAGAAGTGCCCTTGCTGACACTGTGTCTAAAGTTGCTCCCAGAAAATCCGTGCGATGAGAAGGCAGTAGATGGGACTTTGTGGTATTTATGGAGAGCCCTAAGGCGCGAAAACACCTCCTGTCAAAGATGTGTGTGTTGTAGAAGTTGAACTTTCGATTGTGATTTTAGGAGATAGTCGTCCAGAAATGGAAAGATCTGAACACCCTGGAACGTAGGATGCTACCACAGGGGCTAGCACCCTTGTAAACCCTCGAGGGGCCGAGCGCAGTCCGAATGGTAAACTTTGAACTGGAAAATCCCCTCGACCCACTCGAAAACGAAGAAATTTCCGATGTTGTCGTAGTATGGAGATATGTAAATATGCATCTTGGAGGTCGATTGTTTCCATGAAATCTCCTTGTGAAAATAATCGCAAGATCTCTACATGCGTTCGCCTACGAAAAGAATGTTTCTTTAGATACCTGCTGAGAGCCCTCAGATCTAGAATGGGCTTCCATTCCCCCTTCCTTTTGGTGATAAGGAAGAATCGGGAATAAATCATTTCCCTCTTTTGAAATCTTGGTACTACTCCTATGGCTCCCTTGTGTTATAGAAATTGAACTTGTTGTAACAGTTCTTTGATATGAGCCGGTGGCAGTCCGGTAGGTGGTGTGGGTGGAGGGAATTCGATGAACTCCAAAGTGTGACCTCTTGCTATAATTTCCAAAACCCAACGGTTCCTTGTATGGAGGACCATTGAAAATAGTACCGATAGATTCGATCTCCAATTTTCTGGGACTGATGGAAGTCATGTCTCTTAGGAGTGTAACCCTTGTAAGAGGATTTTCCTCTGTAAGTCTTGGAAGACTGCTGTCGAGAAGTTTGCTGTTGGTTAGAGGAATATCGGTTTGAACCCTGGTTATAAGGTCGATATTGATTGATTCCTCTTCGAAAATAGAGGAGGTGCCGCGTCCGCGTGCACCCCGAAAGGGTTGATATCAAAATTGCAATGTGCCCAGAGAGCGAGCAGTATCTGTATCTTTCTTTATCGATTGGAGAGCTTCATCCACCTGATCTCCGAATAAAACCTCTTCTTCGTCATATGCCATGGTCTTTGACGGTTCCGGCAGTTGCTCAACTAGTGTTGACATATCCGCCCATACTTGACGGTCCTAACGACCCAGGATGGCCAAAGCATTAGCCGCTCTCACCATGGTGGAAGCCATCGAAGAGAATTTTCACCCTATGGCATCCAAACGACATCCACCACGATCAGGTGGTGCAGTGATCGTAGATGCAGGGTTTCTAGCCCGGCGTTGCTCTGCCTGTGTGACTACAGAATCTGGCTTCGCATGACCAGTGAGGCACGCTGGTGCTCCTAATGGTGATTTGTACCTTTTTCTCCAATCTAGCTCCCGTGCTGGAAGACTATGAGGCCTCCATAATCTTTTTGCCTTCCTCCCCAATAAATTCGATTATAGGGATTGTATGTGTTTGTTTAACAGGCTGATCTTTGAAATCGTACAGGAAATAATCCTTCGTTAATTTGAACGTTAGTGCTGTCCTATCCCTTAACTGGTGGAACTTGCATATCAACAGGTGGTGAGTCACCAGGTAGCACCGGAGAGGGAGATGGTGTTTGGGCATGATAGTTATCCCACTCCGCCATACCATCATCATCATCATCATCAGCATCGCCACCATCATCGAGAATCTCACCATCCTCCCTGTCCTGAGGAATTTCTTCTTCTTCTTCAGTATCATGAGGAGGTACTGTCCGAGTTGAAGAATGTCTCAGCGGTACTGTAGGTATTACCACAGAAAGTATTGGAGCCGGTACCGGTTCCGATATAGTTGTTGGCACCACTGGAGTAAGCGGAACCACAGACACTTGTGGTGATAAAGGAAAAACCGCCGATTATAGTTGTCACAACCGATTCAGCTAAACCTTCTTCTGAATCTTGATCTGAGTCAGTGGTAAAACAATGGTTAAGGAAGGCGGGAATCCTCCACCGATATAACTTCACCCGACCTTTCTTGTCAAGTACTCGGTGGTAATGGTAATAAAGGAACAGCAGCAAAGGACGAAGTAGTCGCTGTATATGTCGAAGAGATTTGGATTTTTAATGACCTCTGTGCAGAAGTCGTCTTTTTTAAACCCTTATTTTTACCGATGAGACTGCAGTCGACGGGCTCTGAGGCATAGAAGGCTATTGAAGAGATCTTTGTAGACGGAATCGTCTACGGAACCATCGTCGACGGAAACCACCATCGAAAGATTCATTGCCGATGGAACCATCGTCGACGGAACCACCGTAGACGGAACCAACAAGACGGAACCACCGTAGACGGAACCACCGTAGACGGAACCACCGTAGACGGAATCACCGTAGACGGAATCACCGTAGACGGAATCACCGTAGACGGAATCACCGTCGACTGAGCCACCGTCGACGGAGCCATCGTCGACGGAGCCATCGTCGACGGAGCCATCGTCGACGGAGCCATCGTCGACGGAATCATCGTCGACGGAGCCATCGTCGACGGAGCCATCGTCGACGGAGCCATCGTCGACGGAGCCATCGTCGACGGAGCCATCGTCGACGGAGCCATCGTCGACGGAGCCACCGTCGACGGAGCCACCGTAGACGGAGCCACCGTAGACGGAGCCCTCGTAGACGGAGCCCTCGTAGACGGAGCCCTCGTAGACGGAGCCCTCGTAGACGGAGCCCTCGTAGACGGAGCCATCGTAGACGGAGCCATCGTAGACGGAGCCCTCGTAGACGGAGCCATCGTAGACGGAGCCATCGTAGACGATGAAGCCATCTTTGAAAAAACTGGAAAGTTGAAAACCTCACTAGCCTGAGAACTATGTCTCGTGGGCGACACAGCAGTATTCAAAGAAGAAGAAGTGGCAGATGTCAGAGACATTTTCTTCTTTTAAGGAAGGAGTAGGTAACTCCTGTACACTACTGCGTTTTGAGGCTGTGTGGGAACGGCCAGAAGTAAAGTTTTCTACCTCAGAAAATTACTTCATATTTATCCTTAAGTCTCTGGAGCCACAACAAGAGACGGCCTTCCCTGTCTTTCAGAGTTTTTGTAGAAAAAATTCTACAGAATTTATATTCACCCACTTCATGGTAGGGTAAAGACAGTAAATACACTTACTGTGTGGATCTTCTGAGAATAACGTAGCTTTCCACAAAAGAACAAGGTCTAAACAAAGACTTCTTACTTGAAGTCATCCTGAAGAGAAAAAACTGAGCAGAGCTCAGGGAGACTCCCTTTCACACGACGTGCGGTAGAAAATCTGAGGTGAGGAGCTCTGAGGAGAAGGTTCTAGAGAGGAGCTGGCACCTGATTGGCCGGAGTTCGGACTAACATAATGACAGAGATAGACTACGAATGTCTTTTTTCTCTTTCCATGTATCTCTATGGAAATTTCATATAGGGACATTCTTGATGTTATTACTTACTTATATCTCTGTTTTATATGATTACTTATGTATATGTGTATATATATATATTATGGCTGTATATATTGCTATATTATTTACCGTGGGACTCCCACTCCGACGACGGGGAATATTCAAGCATGTGAATCTATGAAAGACACCCCAATACTGGAGAATCACAGCTCGGCTCTTGTCGACAGTCTCGTGCGTAAAAGATTTAAAACGACACTTGACATTTCCAACGGCTTTTTTAGCCACAACCTGTCCACACTGAGTAGCCAGTGGACGGCGTTTACTTCGGGCGGCAAACAAAAACAATTTACGAGATTAGCCATGGGCTACAAAAACAGCCCTGGCGTCTTTTCCGCTCGCGTGGTCTCTCTCTTAAAGAGAATTGACCCCGACGCATACTCCTATGTTGACGATATCTACCTCACAGATGATGAGCTGATGCCACATCTGTCTCGAGTCGACAATATTATAGTGAGTTTTGCTGACTATGGCTACAAATTTAATTTTGCGAAGTCTCATATCGCGGAATATACAGTGTTGTTTTTGGGCTACGAGCTCAACAATGAAGGTAAGGGGTTAGCTCCCCACTTTCTGGAGAAGTGCGCATGCTTGCGTGCTCCTACAACGCTGAAAAAACTACAGTCTCTGCTGGGCTTTCTGAATTTCGGACGTACGTATATTCCTGATTATGCCCAGCGTATCAAGCCGCTTTACGCCTTGGTACAACCTTCTTTTTCGAAGTCTAGCTGGCAGCTAGAACACTCTGCTATTTTACAGTCTTTACAGGCTGATCTTCTTGCTTCACAATACTTGCTGACGCATGATAACTGCACTAACCTGGTGATAAGAATAGTACCAGGCGCCGTGGGTTTCACGTATTTGACGTTCAATGAGGGCGATACAGTCCCCATTGCGTATAAATCACACTTGTACACCTCTGCTGAATTAAGTTTTTCACGGTCGAGAAAGTTCTGACTGCAGTGCAGATGGCGATCCTTAAGGTACGCGCTCTGTCGCATGGAAAACAGATTCTGGTTGTGACACCGTATCCTGCCCTAGAGGCAGTGACTAAAGCAAGTGTACCAAATTCTAAAGCTTTGCATCCACGGTGGATACAATGGGCCACAACTCTGACATCACCAGATGTCACTTATATCTTTGACGCCTCATTCCAGACTCAGGAGTACTTGCAGTATGAATTCGTTCATCCGGCTCCTCTGTCTTTGCGCCCGCTCGAAGAATACCATTGTGTCATATACACTGACGGCTCGGCGCAGCCCGCGATTGGATCAAAGCACGCCTATTCTGCGGCTTGCGCAATTGTCGTGGGTACATTCGTGAATGGTGAATTCCAATCTGATGCAGTGCATACGCAGTCATTGGGTGATTGTACCGCGCAATTGGCGGAGCTCCGGGCTCTGGTGCTTGCACTGGAGTTTGCTGATCCCCGAGTCACTACTCTTATAGTAAGTGACTCCTTTTACTGTGTCCAGTCTTACAATGACAATTTACACTTCTGGTCTCAAAACGATTATCGTGATACCAAAGGTAGCACAATTAAGCATAAACTGCTTTGGGTTCGAGTGGCAGACTTTAAAGAACGTCTCCCTCTTGTGAATGTTATTCACACTCTTGGTCACCAACGACTTGGTGTCCATGCTGTCGGTAACAGCAAAAACCGCAGTAGCTACATACTTAGTGGCAGCAGTTACAAGATCCAAAAGTAAGATTGATGATGACATCTTGGCAGCTATTGCTGCTACAGAGAAGGGAAGTGATTACCCGAAGGGTTTTCCTTCTCGTTATTTTTATCACTTAAGTCCTGATAACGTCCCGTTAGTGAGGATTAACGACGTTGGTGACAGAATTATTCCCAACGCGGACTGCAGACCGGCACTGATACTAGCAGCGCACGAGGGGTTGGCGTCAGCCCACGCCGGCGTGTCCGCTACTATATCTCTGTTACAACAACGTTACTGGTGGTTTGGTTTATATAAACAAGCGCGCGCTTATGTTCTTGATTGTGACATTTGCCAACAGATTAAACCTTCTACTGTTGCGCGCCCACCACAAACACAGTTGTACATATCTAATAAGCCATTTGGTTGTGTTTATTTAGATCACTGCGGTCCTTTTTCTTCTGATACTGCGTACAAGTATATCTTGGTTGCAGTGGATTCGTGCACATGTTTTCTCTGGGTATGGTCACAAAGGAGTGCTGACTCGCGGACTGTCATCAGGGATTTGCGTGTCTTTGTGGGAACTTTTGCGTGTGGTACCTTCCATTCTGATCAGGGCCCTGCGATCGCCTCTAAGGCTTACAAGGAGGCTATGAGAAATGTGGGGTCCAAGTCAAACTTTCGTCCCCCTACCGACCTGAGGGTAATAGTGTGGTGGAGCGAATGAACCGTGACTTAAAGCAATCTTTGACAGCACGTGTTTTAGGCACAGGCCGGAACTGGCTAGCCCATTTGTATAACGTCGAACGTGCACTTAATAATCTCCCTAGAAGGTCTCTGGGTGGGCGGACCCCGTACATGATGCTCTTCGGAATCAGAATGTTTGTTCCAGACCTTGATGGTCTAGACATGGCGGCGTCGACCGCACCCTTTGACGTAGATGATCACTGTGCTGTTTTGCAGACCCTACAAGAAGCCAGAGACACTCTTTCGAAGGAACACTTGCCCTCCACGTCTGAAGCTGAGGTTCAGATTCCGGTAGTCGGCTGGCTACCCCGAGTTGGAGACCTGGTCCGTGAGAAGGTGGAGAACAAGAAGGAGTTCGGCCCCTCTTATCGTGCACCAGTTCCAGTGCTTGGAGTGCAGGGTACAAGAACAGTCATTTTACCTCCACTTCCTGGTCGAAAAGAAAACAGGTACATCTCTATTGACAATGTCAAACTTCAGCGAGTGGCCGATACTTCTTAGTCTGACTCCAGCAGTTTCATGCCAGACGATGCAAAGAAATTCAATGTTGGTTCCTGCTTCTAACACCTTGTCTGATGTTGCCATCGAGATGCAGTCAGTTACTGATCCCTTGTTAATGCCGCCGACTGGTGGTCTGCCCGAAGAGACTGAGTATGCTTATCCTACGAATGGTCACTCGCCTGTTTTACAATCTACGGCGGTTGGCCAGTCACGTTTCTCCTTTGACACTAACTCATTGCCTCATACTTCCCCTTCAAACATTGCTGTTGTTGCGAGCTGGTTTAAAAGACATTTTTTGGTTACCCCTTGGACATACATTTGGCTGTTGCTTTTCAGTATTTTTTTGTTTATGTCCATTGGATTTGTAATAGTGTTTTTCCGTCTGGTGGATGGTCACTATCTCAAAGAGAGATCAACAATTAGACTTATCAATGGAACTTTGGCCCCTCACTCCTCGTCCCACATCATGAAAAGGGACCAGACTTTTGTGAATATTACTGCCTGGCCCGTTTTGGATGGAATCACGTGGGATGCTGTTAAATTCCAAATTCATGGGCCTACAGAGGTCATCAATGTACCTAATGTATTTCGTGTTTCTATGGGTGATGTGGTTAAGCAGAACATTCGTTCTGATGATTGGGATGTTCATGCCATTGAAGCACTGTTTTCTGATTTGAAATATTATGCCGCTTTTGATGCGGAAGATTTATATGAGAATGCGGCTAACTATGCAGAACAGTATTGTTTTCAGCATTATGGCAATCACTTCCTGCATAAAGCAAACACTTTTCGTAATTTTGTAAATTTTACCCAATGGGAACACTGTCCCACCCCCTCTCTCGGCAGTTCACCTACGTTAGTTGATAAGTATTCTTATTTTACTGATTTCAGTGTCTCCGACCCGGCATCCTTTTATTTTAAAGTTATGCCTGAGTCTGCCTCGAAGTTAGACTGACACACACCAAATTACTCTATTCTAAGTCCTTTATGGATGAGTTGTCAATAAAAGGTTATGATCTGTGGAAGGCTACTATTGATCTTAAATCGGTTTGGGGTTCCAAACCATGGCAGGTTCAGGGAACTGAGGCTTTACATCGTGCCTGTCTTGTACCGAATCATATGTTGTTTTTAAATTCTACCATCTTCCAGACCACCTGTTTCGGATTGGCCACTTCTAAAAAACGAAATTGCCCTTCTGTTCCAGATCTGGGCGCTTACCCAAATTGGGATAACCACACAGATCTGTCCCTCCCTGCTTTGCAGTCATTGGTTTCTAATACATCTTTCAATATTTCGAAATTTAGTGGTGAAGGATGGTTAATTTGGCCTAGCAGTTCTGATACCTGTCAACGTCGTTTTCTAGGTCTGAAACCGGGGTATACTCAACAACGCGTAGACCCTCGGTTTGAGTCATCTCATACAGTAACTACCTACTCTGTAGGGAAATTATGTCAGTCCTGGCTGCGACATTCCACCTTGGCATCTGTCAAAGTTCATTTATCAAGATTACATGACAAAATAGATTTGAATGATTTTGTTAAAGGTCCTGTGGGTGGCAGAACAAAAAGGTGGGCGTATGCTATTTACAACGAAGTATGGAAATTGTCGCAAATTGAGGCGGCTTCCAGATTGAGAGCTATTGATCAAGCCAATATGGAAAAGGTATTGGCAGTTATTGATAACAGCATTAACACTCTTTCTTCTAGAATTTATACATTAGACAATATTGTTTCTTCAATTGTTGATATTGTACATGATGATATGTCTGTATTGTACCATGGTCAAAACCAGTTGCGTTCTGTTATGCAGTTTGCATGGACGTTACAAACGTTAAAGGCAGGAAAGGTCCCCTGGGACTATCTGAATACGACATCATTATTCCTTCCCTTTAACCTTACTGTAAAGCAGCAGTTCATGTCCATGAAAGATGCTACATATTCATTGTTACACATTGAAAAGTTAGAGCCGTTACCTTTCTCTGTGGCGGAATTGAATTCAGCCGTGTGGTTAGTACATGGGTTGATCACTCTCCCGTTTGCACTTTTTAAGTTTACGTCCTGTATGAAACACTATGCTCTGGGTAGATATGAACAGCTGGGTACCGCTTTCATACATGAGGTTTGGTCCCTCCCTTTTATGTATAGATGTACAAGAGACGGTACTGAGGTTTATCTGAAAGGTGAGGAATGTACCACGACACCTGATCATTCTGTAGTATGTAGGCACATTCAGTTGCACGGTGCTTGCAATGTACACGCCCCGAATTTGGCCTGCGTCCTAAAAGGTATCCCGGTGCCAGTGATTACACCATCTTTCACGCTGCTTGCAAACGGTAGTTATTTGATTTTTAATAATGAAGCTTGCTGCGGGATGTAAGTGGGAATCCCATATATAGTAACTGTATCGCAGAGAGTAGTCTGCTGCAATAATGTTCTCTTTCCACCCCCGCATGGGCGGATGGATGTTTCCATCTGGCCTTCGATTCCGACCTTGAAAGCAGAGTTCAACAAGATGAGCAGAATAAGAGCCCTATTGTCCCAAAAGGAGGTGCCATTGACTTCCTCCCGAGAAACATTTGTCCTTCACGTAGCAAATACGCGCACTGAGGTACAGGCGCTTTTGAATACTGACCTCCCCCTGCATTTTGGAGCTTTGATCCAAACAATTTTCAATGCCTCGTCCACAACCGGCCTGGCTCATTTTTTTAAACTTGTGGGCTCAGGCCTCGTGACCTCCTTCCAAACTATTTTTGGTGTGATTCCGGCATTTTTTCACTCTATTTTCTCGAGCGTCTTTGGAGGTGTCCCGCTGATTCTGGCGCTGGTGGCAGGTGTGCTCCTTTTACTTTTCATACTACGGAATGGCTGCTCTTTCTGTGCCTCACGACAACCTGCCCCGTCTGCATCTTCTTCGTGACAGGATGCTTGAATATTATGGTGTCCTGCCATTGGCGACTTTGAGCCTGGCATATGGATTATCCTTCCGGTATTCCTACTTCACCTGCGTGCAACCTGTCTTTCACTGCCTAGATTGTCCCTTTGAATGGCCTCTGGATTTGTGCTTATCCAACACGGTGTCTCCGGACCCGGATTATGATCGACTGATGAGGCCCTTAGTGTCTCACGAGTTCGCCTGTTCTGGTGTTCGGATTATGGCCTGTGGTGCGGCGCATGGAATCCTGGGTAATTGGGACATCGCAAGGGCGGCATATGACTTCTTGGATATGAGTTATTTGGAAGTACACGCTGGTTGCCCTCTGATGGTGCTAGAGGCTCCGCTGATTGAAGAACATGTATGTTCCTTTTCTTTGATTAACTGGATGGCTGAAACCTTTAGTGGCCGTGCCAACGATTTTCTGCTGGAAGCAGTTGCCACGTATGCTGCATATACGTTCATGGATTGAGTGAACTGTCGTTCACTATGTTTTTACTCGCATGTCTTGAACATTACCTGTGCCTCTGCACTGCTGCCCGGCGCAGCGTTTTTTCATTTTTTTTCCCGCTACACGTTTGAGTTTTTTTAAAAAAAAAATTTTTTCTCTCCCCTTTTCGTTTTTCATTTTCGGACTTTGCCTGAACTGAAACTTGTTTTTTAAATTGAATACGCCTTGTTCTGCTCTGTTGCAACTGAATTCTGCGTTCTCTCTTTTCTTGCCTACTAGTTAGTGCTTCGATCAAGGGGGCATGTAGTAAGGAGTCCCTTAATACGTACATACATTGTTAAGTTAGCATAACCACGTTAGCTGTTAGAAAGCCATCTTGCTGCTTTTGCGCACGACACTGCATCTACATGTTATTGTTTAAACAAACTGCTGACTCGAGCTTTGCCTCACACGAAAGCAATCTGTTGTTACCATCCCGAGCTCTGCGCAGCGACCTTGGTCTGTACATGATGTGACAAACAGTCTGGGTTGTTAGACAATGCATGTTTTCACTCTAGGTTGATCGACCCACTATTTAGCCATAACACACGGGCAGCTGCGAATACCTGAAAGTTGGTGCTTTTAATATTGCAGACATCATGTTTAATATTCAGACCGAAGACGAGCCTTCCTGTGAGAAGACTCCTGATGCTCCTGTGATGTGATTTCACTAAGCTGATCTTTGAGGTATGGGGTCCCCTATTCAAGCCTAAGAGACCTTCTATTAGCATAATAATAATATTAGCTTCTTAGTAAAGGGAAGGTGGTAGTATCCACTGTCATTATAACATGATCACTCCTTTTATATTCTATGGTATTGTAACGATGCTGATGGTTTTGATTATAATCATTTGTCTGCTTGTATTAGCCAAAGTACTGCATCTTAGGACACGTGGTCTATAAAAATAAACTCTTTTTATTTTCACCGTGTCTCATTTGATTCTTGTTGTGGACTGATGTGAGAATAATATACGAACAGGTATTTCCGATTCCCACCATTCCTGAGAGTACACTGAGTAGCTTGTTCTGGGTTGTCTTTTCATTGGGATCGCCGAGCCAAATCTCGGATAACGAATGGGACACTTATGCTAGCCGGATACTGGGTTCTGGGTTCTGAGTTTAGTTTCTGGTACACCACAATTCACTGAGGTCCTGGGGTTCTACGCATAGTTCTGTGTATAAGCAGAATCCCTGCAACAGACTAAACACAAGCCGCTGTGCGTGCTCTGCCAGGACTCTCTCCCTTCATTACCCTGGCACGCCGCTCACTCTCTCCAGGCAAAGAGGGGCCTGTGTGGTCTCTGAGGCTCATGTCCCATTCCATTCGTCACTCGGGTCAGAGGTAGCAGCATATCTCTCGCTTAAAATATCGGACAGCCAAGAATCCATGCACATGGCACGCACATAGTTGGAACAGAACAGAACATATATTAACATAATATACTGTCCTCTGCATACTATACCATGACACACAATAGTATTCAACAACATAGTGAACAATAAGGAACCCAACTCTACAATATCGTACAATATCAAACCATAACGTAACTTACTGTAACATACAATGCGTATCATAACATACTGCATAATAACACAAAATACCAGGCAGTACCATACTTCACCATAACCTGTCATGCTGTGCTGTACCATGATATACTGTCCATACTCACCACATCCCATGACAAACTGGTACCATATAGGGTATGGTCCAGCTCCATATCATAACGTAACAGAAAATACATACAGGACCAACATATACCATATAATATCGTAACACACCATACTTTACCCTAATATACCGTACCTTAAATGAGCCTAATGGAATGTACCAGCCCATTTCGTGACATACCGTAACACAAAATACCATACAACATAAGGTAACATGACCAGTGACTCCAGGGAGCCTTCGGCCTGGCCTCGGTTGGTCCTCTTACTGGGACACGATGGGGGAGGAGATAAGCTGTTGTGCCCCCACACAGCCGCAGTTTAGGCAGGGAAACTTTCTGTGCAGTGCCCTGGTGCCCTGGTTTCCTATCCAGAAGTACGGGTGTTCCTTACATGGGCATGGAGCTCGGGGCAATTGGCTGAGGGCTGCAGAGGAGGCTGAGTTGGGGTGACCCCATGCCACTGCCTGGATGTGTGGAGGGAGGAAGGGGAGGAATGCTGAGGCAGACGGCAGAGAGGAGGGGGCGGGGCCACGAGGGCAGCTTCACCAGAACTCAGGACAAGACAAAGAATAGCGCCAGCGACCAAATAAGGAAGTGAAGCAGCAGCACTTCAGAATACAAGTATTTAGGGATTTCTGGAGAGTCTCGGAAAGTATCGGCGCCCGAGCAACAGGATACTACTGGAACACAGATAACTACAGTAAAAGAATTGTAAAAAAAATAAGGTGAAAGAGTTGTTATGAGGTTCTTTTAACCCTCCCTGTAAGCGCCAGGAGTGTGTGTGTCAGATGTGCTTGCAGTTTTCATTTTGTTTGCTATGCCTGGCCTGGTGATGCATTTACGCAAGACCTATTGCATTGCAAACAGGAGTGTGGGTGGGTGAGCGGGCAGGGGCAGGGAGAGAGAAGGCACGAACAACGGGAGGGGGAGAGAAGGCACGGAGAGCCGGAGGGGGGAGAATGCACAGGAAGAAAAGAGTGCTCATGCAACACTCGAAGTAAAGGGGCCAGTAGCCATGGAAGGATACAAAGGACGACATGGCCTTCATCAGGAGGGACTAACAAGCCTATAAACCAATCGGAAGGCAGCATTTTGAAAGTACAAAGACACAAGCCAATGAAAAAGTGGGTGGGGGAGTGGGCGTGGCTTCTCCCCCGTACTCTACTACCACAGATCAGAGGAAGAAAAGAGTGCTCATGCAACACTCAAAGTAAAGGGGCCAGTAACCATGGAAGGATACAAATGATGACATGCCATCATAAGGAGTGACTACCAGCCTATGGACCAATCGGAAGGCAACATTTTGAAAGGACAAAGACACAAGCCAATGAAAAAGTGGGTGGGGAGTGGGCGTGGCTTCTCCCCCGTACTCTACTACCACAGATCAACCCCAGAGCAGCGCTTGTGCATTGGCTCAGGGCTCGAGCTAAACATACATCTAACCGGGCATGCACTTGTAGAACTGGAGAAGTAGGTGCACTCCATCACTAAAGCATGTATTCGCTTATTTTGTTAAGGTACTGATTGTTCAAATCTTCTTCTTTCCCCTCAGATCCAGGCACATCCAAGCTGTTCCTGTCAGTGCCTCTGTTGAAGTCAAGGATTTTAAAGCTAACATATTCTTCGAGGAATTAGAAAAGAAGCTGCAAAAGGTACCTATAGATTTTATTTTCAGCCCACCTAACCTCCAATTATCTTCAAGCTATTTATTCACATTAAGCATTGACAATTATTTGAAACGCAAACAGACGGCACCCTGTACACCAGCACTCTATTTAATGACATATTGACCGGCTTCCGTAATGTTTTAGTGTGAAATATTGTCTGGATCACTCAAACTCCTCATTCAGCCACCCGGAGACGCAGTGAGATGGTGGAGTCTTTGGGCTTGATTAAGAGTTGCTTGTAGTATTCCGACCCATGTGTTAACAACCCCTGTTTACTCATGGGTTGGAATTGCGACTTTGAAGGTATTTTTAACGCATCCGATATTTATTGAATGCATTAAATAGCTCCACTTTCATTTAATTTTGGCAGTTCGAACCTACCACTCTTTTAACAGGAGAAAACATGCGGTATTTACCATATCATGCGTATTTTCGGTGTGTTAAGCACCAAAATCCGCATATTATTCCCCGTGGTATAGTTATTTTTCCGGGGCGATAAATAACGCCTGAACTCCTAATCAGGCCCTTTGCATTGTCGAGCCCATGATGAGCTCAACCTTCAACACATTCAGGAACAGTGGTGTCAGAATGGTGGTTGCATGAGTGCATGAGACATGCGGGAGAGCTGAAGAGCACTTCTCTTGTTAGCCAGGCAAGCACATCCGCTGTTAATGACTATTTACATATCGATGTGTTTACAAACTTCTAACTAATCAGCATCAAAATAACATTTGTGGCCCTGGAGCGCCCTAGCTTTAGGAATTCCCAAGATTAAAGGGAGCATTGGCAAAGCCAATAGGTTTGGCTTCAATATGGGAACAACTGCAGACAGCATTTGTGCATGCCTGAGCTGCACACATTAGTACGTGAAAATCAGTCCTGTTGGCTTTGCCAAGGCTTTCACTTTGCACATCTGTATGTACTCTGCCGTCGCAGCTTCAAATCTCCATAGTGCTGGCAGGTACTTCGCTCTGAGAGCAATTACCTGTACTTGTACTATTTCGTTGTCTAATAGTATTGTGTGTTATTACAAGTCTTAAAGGCATGCTGCTTTCTTTCTGTGGCACTGATTCAAATAAGTAATATTTTTTAATGTGAAAAACATAGATAGTATCAATAATATTAAGCAATTCCAAAATAATACTTTCCTTTTCTAAGAGCTGTATTAACTGGTGATACTGTTTCATACAGAGTGCTACAAAGCTGTATCTTTAGTCTTGTTAATAGTCATCATGTTAATAGTAACAATCATTTTATTGGTAAAAATAATTTTAAATATTATGATGGCCATAAAATCATTTCTTTGCGCATACAAAAAAAACATGAAATCAGTGTTTTGCAGAGAAAATACGCACAGTTCGAGGTTTTGCTTCATAGAGCTAGTAATAAATAGTTAGGCAAAGAAAGAAACGTCCTATTGTTATTATGCCAGAGAGAGGATTTATACATTTGTATAATAAAAGATGCCAGGTCAGATCTTTTACAAGTCAACCAAGCCTTCTATTCTTGTTAGAGAAAAATGTAATTACCAGGTATAATAGGGACATCCACAGAGTGCTGTCAGATCTTTGAAAATAAAATGACATTATTAGTAGATCATACTATCATTCAGGATAAAAACACTTGCAAGAACACATACAAAGCCTGACGTGAAACCCTTGAAGATTTGACATCACTTTGGGCCATCAAGACGGGTATGTGCAGAGCAGAAATACAGCTGTAATGGTGATATATTGAACAGGTTCAATCAATCAATCAATCATAGCATTTGTAAAGCGCACTACTCACCCGTGAGGGTCTCAAGGCGCTGAGGGGAGGGGTGCTGCTACTACTCGAATAGCCAGGTCTTGAGTAGCCTCCTGAAGGTGAGTAGGTCCTGGGTATACCGTAGAAGGATGGGGAGGGTGTTCCAGGTTTTGGAGATGAGGTGGGAGAACAATCTGCCGCTGGTGTTCGCTCTTCGGATGTGGGGGACGGTGGCAAGGGCGAGGTCGGCAGAGCGGAGCTGGCGGTTCAGGGTGTAGAAGGTGAGTCGTCTGTTGAGGTATGTCAGCCCGGTGTTGTGGAGTGGCTTGTGTGCGTGGGTGAGGAGCTTGAAGGTGATCCTCTAGTTGACAGGAAGCCAGTGCAGGTCTTTTAAGCGGGGTGTGATATGACTGTGGGGAGGGATATCGAGGATCAAGCGTGCGGAGGTGTTCTGTATGCGCTGTAGTCGTTTCAGGAGTTTGGCCGAGGCTCCTGCATAGAGGGCGTTGCCGTAGTCTAGCCTGCTGCTGACGAGGGCCTGTGTAACCGTTCTTCTTGTTTCGGTGGAGATCCACCTGCAGATCTTGCGGAGCATGTGGAGGGTGTTGAAGCAGGAGGATGAGACGGCGTTGACTTGCTTGGTCATGGAGAGTGTTGAGTTGAGGATGAACCCTAAGTTGCGTGCATGGTTGGTGGGTGTAGGTGCTGCTCCCAGTGCAGTCAGCCACCAGGAGTCGTCCCACGCTGAGGGAGTGGAGCCGAGTATGAGGACTTCCGTCTTGTCTGAGTTCAGCTTCAGGCAGCTGATCTCTATCCACTCGGTGACGGCTTTCATTCCTTTGTGAAGGTTGGTTTTGGCGGTGAGGGGGTCATTGGTGAGGGAGAGGATCAGCTGGGTGTCATCAGCGTAGGAGATAATGTTGAGGTTGTGCAGTCTGGCGACGTGAGCGAGTGGTGCCATGTAGATGTTGAACAATGTCGGGCTGAGGGATGATCCTTGGGGTACGCAGCAGATGATCTCGGCGGCTTCGGATCGGAAGAGGGGGAGGTAGATGCTCTGGGTTCTGCCAGAGAGGAAGGAGGTGGTCCAGTCCAGTGCTTTGTCACTGATTCCAGCATTGTGGAGGCGTGTGCGTAGGGTGCGGTGGCAGACAGTGTCGAAGGCAGCTGACAGGTCCAGGTGGATGAGGGCAGCAGTTTCGCCGTTGTCCAGTAGGATCCTGATGTCATCATTGGCAACGTTGAGGGCAGTTTCGGTGCTGTGGGTGCTGCGGAACCCGTACTGGGACAGATCCAGGATGCTGTTCTCCTCGAGGTAGCGGGTCAGTTGTCTGTTGACGGTCTTCTCGATGACCTTCGCTGGGAACAGGAGCAGGGAGATGGGTCGGAAGTTCTTGAGGTCCTTGGGTTTTTTGAGTAAGGCGTTGATCTCGGCGTGCTTCCAGCTTTCCGGGAAGGTCGCGGTCTTGAAGGAGATGTTGATGGCCTTGCGCAGATGGGGTTTGATGGTGGAGCTGGCTTTGTTGAAGATGTTCTGTGGGCATGGGTCTGACAGAGAGCCAGAGTGGATGGTGTTCATGATTTTGATGGTGTCGTCCTTGTTTATGTCAGTCCAGGTGAGCAGGGGATCGGTGGGGGTGGTGGCTGTGAGGTCGGAGGTCTCGGTGATTGTTGTGGTGGTCAGGGTGTTGAAGCTGTCGTGGATGTCTGCGATCTTGCGATGGATTCACTGTAAGAATGTGTGTATTTTCCAATACTTTTCGAGTGGCTGACAGCAGGTCACAAATGTGTGACTTTGAACACCTTTTGTGAGTCCTTTTTATTGAAATGTGCGACTTTCCTTCTATTTGAAAAATGTCACTGTACATTTCCAAAGTGTGTCTTCTGTCAGAGCTCAGGTGCATTCTCTCTCTGTCATTAAAAAACTGTCAAACATTAATTTGCATTTGTGTCCTATGCTGTGCACCGCTGGTCTGACTGCTGTCAACAGTCAAAGAGCACTGTCCGCTCCTGGTTATACAGTCTGTTCTACCAGTGTCTCTGGGCATCTCCAAGAAGTTCTGTAGACGGCTTCAAGCTTATGTTTCTACTGTTTGTCCTGAGCAGGCGCCCCCCCATGCCTATGTGAGGGGCGCCCTTAGTAGCGCCACGGGGCTGAGCCTCCCCTGGAGCCCTGAGAAGGGGGGCTGGTAATGGAAGGGCTGGCTGAGTGATGTCAGCGGGATGCGGTGCAGTGAATCTAAATGTAGCAGGTATTTAAGGCTGTGACCGGGGGGTTTCGTTCTCTTTGTCCCCTCGGACCACAGCAGAGCTACAGGAGCGTTGTCGACCACCCACCCACCGGGCAGAAGAGCAAGGCTTCACAGAGGTGGAGCGCTGACAGTTAACAACAAAGGGGGATGCACAACAATGGAGGTGCAGCCATTCGATGGACCCAAGGAAGGGGTAGATTCCTCGTGTGCACTGGGTAGGCAGGGAGGAGGGACTGGCCTGCCGGCAGTCCTGGACTCTACTGACCTAACCCACAATGTATGGACTGAGTAGAATCTTGGGGAGGCTGCCTGTGTTCAGGTACCCCGGTGGGCCGGTGCGGTATGCGGTGCCCAGGATATCAAGTAATGCAACTGTTGGCTGTAGCGCGTTGGGGCCTGCCGGCGCAACGTGCATAGCAGAGTGAAAATTTGGTGGGCCGAGACAGCCAAGTTTAAATGTACGGCCAAGTTCTACGCAGGTTGTCAAGAAATGCAACTGTTGGCTGTAGTGCGTTGGGGCCTGCGGCGCATCGTGCACAGCAGAGTGATATTTGGTGGGCTGAGACGGCCAAGTTAAAATGTACGGCCAAGTTCTAGTGTACGGCCGAGTTACAAGTATAAAATGTATAAAAGTTAAACTGTAATGTCGTACCTAATTTATTACTGCCATTGGCAGGTTGATGCAGATAAAAGTGATGCTGGGAATAATTGAATATATCCAAGAAGGATACTTTTCTCTGGTAATGGTCTGTGGTGAATTACTTGGATTGATGTGAATAAAAAGGCTACGCCGTGGACAACATACTTGATTCAGAGAGTTCTTGAGCGTAGCGGGGTGGTAAGGTGATGGAATTTGGGGAGGAGGGAATGTCACATTGTGCGCTTACTATGATCGAAGCATTTATTTCAGCTGCCTGTAACGGGTACAACATTCATATAATCAGAGCCCACAATGGGTACAAACAATGGGATGTGGATATATATTACAGCACTAAATCAATCACATTCATGACCATGAGGACGTATATCCAATGCAATAAGAAATCTGTTATCTGCCCCTCCACTTGCACACTTGAAGCTTAGCGGCTTGTATCTAATCTAAAATAGCCTATCCATGTGCTTGCCTCTGTTGCCTCTCGAGTGCTGTAGAATGCAATTAGTTTGAGTTATGTATCCTGCACAGGACATGTTTTAGTGGCTTTTCCCTGTCACCAGAATTTTAAATGTGGAGCCTGCAGATTATTTCTCACAACCCGACTGATGTGAACGTGTGTGCTCTATCTCTCACTTTTTCCCACAAATGTGCTAGTCAGGGCTGCAACCCAAGACCGGATAAGAGCAGCATATCGGACATTCATGTACAACACCAAAACACTTCACAAGTAGGCCACATTGTAATACAATATCCCTCCAGCCACACACTTCCTCCTGTTGTAGCATGCAGTCTGTTAGATAGTGCTCTTTGGTGTCTCATAATGGGTATTAAGTGCTATAGACCTGCAAGTACCCTCCATATTACAATACAATAAGGCATGGGAGCCAACAGGCCCAAATGGGAAGCTCTCCACGTTGGGAAAGTTCTTAGGGAGGCTTAAGTAGTTGATCAGCAATCTGGAACAGTATTTATATGTGGGCTCACCCTGCAAAAGCTGAAACAGGGAGGCTTCTGGAAACTAGATGCAACTGGCCCTGTTTTTTAATTGTAAAACCATTGACTGGAGAATTGCTAGAATATAATCATGCTATTTGATTACAGGATAAAAGGCAGCATGGTTTTCACAAAAATTAGAGCATGTTCAGCAGATCTGAATGAATATTTGGTCTTTGTGCCTTATAAGTTAGACCATGCGATGACAATAAATGTAGTTTGCTTAATTGCCAGCAACACTTTTAAAGCAAGTTAAGCATATACAGTTTGATTCCAATAGAGCACTTAGGAACAGAGAGCCTAATTAAGACTTGGGTGATAATGAAAAAACCTTTGATTCTGCAGCAAGCGCAAAATATGGAGGTAATGTCGCTGGTGAAATTTCCTCCACCATACTCTCCACCAATTGATTCTCCTCCGAAGTTACCACATCCTTCAGAAATTTGCAGATTTCTATTTGTACCCAGCACTAAATCGCTTTTCAAGTATCTTGAAACAAATGCTTTTGATCGATCACGGGGTAGAAAGCAAGAGATGGTCAGTGAATTCCTTCTGCAGCCATCCTTTTCAAGTGAAATGAGTGAAAAACAGCAAGGATTTTCAAAAGCTGAGATTCAATGTAGAACATAGCAACCTTCACATTTGCAATAGAGAAATGAAAGGCAGCATCATAACTGGAAGACTACAATATTGAGGACAAAGGCCTGGGATCACTGGAGTTTACATTTGTCAGCCCTCTAGGTCTCTGGACATTTTGTCAATTTATGTATCCGATCGATGGAATAACTGAATGTGTTGGAAGAGATGCAACTTCTAGATACTGCATTAGGGCATTCTGATGAGGACTTACGGGCAGTATTGCGTGGGGCTCCATTTCTTTAGAAGTACATATAAAACAATGTCCAGTTGGCCAACCTACCTGCCTGTTACTTTCTGTTAGTGACACACAGCCTTGCAGGCGCTATATCAACACAATACATGCCTACTCTCCACTGTTATCAGCTTATTTGTATTTGTTAAATGCTTATTCTAAGATGTGATATTTAGCCAAGTTGAGGTACATACTTGGAAAGTTCTGAATCCTAAAGTTCAGCTTCATGTTAATACATGCATGGACGTCTGTCTAGACGCAACATGAAAGTGAGTGCTTTACCCAAAAATGGTGAATAGTTTTGGGCTAGATGACCGAGGAGTAGGACTCCAGGATTTAGGGAGCAAACATCTTACCTGGGTCAGATCATCTTACCGCTGCACCTTGTGCATTGCGAGAAGCAGCATCGCCCTTCCTCTGTTCTGCGATGCTGTGAGATTTGTCTTGCAGAGTTTATCGGATGGTGTACAACCCAAGCGCTATAGCAAGTTGGCTGTGGTAGCACTGTTCAAGGAGCACCACTGATTCTAGGAGGTTGCGTATAGTTCTGCACTACCCACCTAAGCTGCAGCATTAAACTCTTTGCTGGCAGTCCTTTCTTACATGTGACCTAATGTACACTGTTTAACTACACCTGCATAAGTCTGACCATATCCCAGGCCCATGGCATAATTCTGTCTTTCTGTATTTGGAAATGTGGTGATCTATGCGGTTTACGATTTCATTATATTATTCCAGTGATTGATTTGGGAAAGGCAATACTGTATGTTAAAATTGTATATTAAAATCATGGTGGTGAAGCAAAAATGGAGATCTGTTTGTAGATCTTGAGTCAGACTGTGCACACGACTACCGTATCTTCTAGTTAGTTTCATAAGTTGCCTGGTGAACTGTCTGAACTTTGTTCTCTTCACATTGTCACATGTTAACTTTATCTGGGTCATAGTTTAAAAACGAACTTTCGACATGCAAGTCACAACCAGTGGAGAAACACAAGGTCAATTATGTGGTCTGAACGGAGGGACAGGTTTATCTTGTTGAGTAATTTTGTGGAGAGTGACTGCAGGCATGAATGAAATTCCCATCTGTTGTGGCCGCTAAGTTTAAGCTTTTCACAATTTATGTAAAACAAGTAGATTTCAGTATAGAAACCGGGTCAGTTGTGAAACACCTGCTTACAAAGGAGTTATATTTGTGCTTGGCCCCCCTTCGTCGTGCTGGGCCTGGCTTCCCTTGCAGAAAGGAAGGAGACAGGAGTGGCCGCTCGATGCCGTGGTGAAGTGTTGCTTTACATTAGAACTGATGCCCTGATTCTTGCAAAATTGAAATGCTTCCTGCAGGAAACGTTATGTCTACCATTGCTAGCAGCCTCTCTAATTAACTTTCCAAAAGCCATGTCAAGAAAGCTGTTAATATTATTTTTTTTATCAATTATGCACTTAGTACAACAGGAAACTATTCTCTTGTTTCCAATAGTTCCCTGATCATGGTCACTTATTTTGTTCTTCGCTTCTGTTTACTACAGTAGTTTGTTTCTTATAGATCCCTTTTGAGCCGAGAGGGAATGGTTGTATGGGAGTTTGGGGAACCATTTTGGTATGCGAGACTTGCCTACATCTCAAATCACAGTACAAATAAGAATACACTAAAAGATTAATTCTCAAGGAGTGAAATTATTTAGCAAAGGTCTCATACAACTGTTGCGATTATATATCTATATTGCCATGGAGGAGAATATGATTGCCAATATCTAATCCTATATGAAGTTGCCTCAGCCTTCCTAGATAGCTCTACAGAGTGTTTCCATTAAAGTCTTGAGTGGGCCAGAGTTTGGGGTATAGCGTGCAAGGTCAGAGGGAGTCTGTTGATGCAATGTATTGTGCTAAATGTCTGGAGTTGTGCCCAAGGTTTACAATACAGTGCCCAGGGACTTTATAGTTTAGGGGCTGGTAATTAAATACATATCTGCTTAATGAGCTGAGCCAACTCCATTGCTGGGATCATGCTGGGTGTTAGGATTACCCGGGTTTCACAGAACGCTTCATAAAGGGGCAGCCTTCCAGATGTGCCATGCTCACCCCGATCAATAGAAAACAGTATTTACTCAGATTCTCAGCAGAGCCATCATCAGATATAATCACTGGGTAATTATTTCTGTTTCAGGAAGGAGAGCAATATGTTAAGAAGATTGGTGGTATCTTCGCCTTCAAAGTAAAAGATGGGCCTGGTGGGAAAGAGGCACTCTGGGTTGTGGATGTGAAAAATGGCAAAGGTTCGGTGGCTGTCAATTCAGGTGAGTGCTTGTTTCTTTACAGAGGTGTCATGCCATGGGCTATCTCTGTGTCCCTTTAAATTTCCTTCAGTGATTCTTATTTGTATATACAGTGATGTACTGTTTCATGTCGGTGATTGTTTTTGTCAGAAGGATAGAGTGTGTAAAGAGAAAAGGGATGGATGAGCTGTTTGACTCGGCACTAGGGATACTTAATTCTTCATGTTCAACTCAGGTTAGCTGCGAAAGGAGTCGATGAACTATGTGCTAGAGGTTGGTGGTTCTGTTTAAGTAGAACTCCAACTACAACTCTCCCAGTTTATTCATGACCACTCTTATCTCCTTCAGTAAAGGTACTGAATGGACATGAGTGTTGAACTCTATTCCCTCCCTATACAGATGGTCCATCCAAAGCTGAGGTTTCTTAATGGGACAGCATGAGTAAGTTGACACTACCACTGGTCACAGCTTTCTTAAAGGAGTTCTCTCGCTAAAGAAGTCCCCTAAGCACACTCATAGATGGAAAACAAGCCTTAAAACTAAGCCGGGATGGAGTTTTACTCTGTGAATTGCCAGAAAAGCTCTGCTGCGAACTGCAGAGTTCCACCGGGGGCGGAGTACGTTAAGTTGCGCTGCTCGCACTGATTCTTTGTGCCGGGAGTTTGTCCCACACTATAAAATCAGTGCAAATGGAACTACGCATCGTGCCAGAGGGCTGCAGCTTTCTGCCGCTCGAGTAGACATTCTACTTGAGCAGCAGCTTCCTCAACGCCAAACCCAAAGAAACTCAATTTAGCAATTTGGTTACTGAAGTCAGAGTTTGGCTATTTAAATCTGCTTCCAGACTGTATGCATATCTTGAAAGAAGCAAGAAAGCCAACCACCAGAGCTTGTTATGCAGCAAAATGGAAAAGATGTGTTATTTATTGTAATAACAACAGAATTATTCCTTCAGATGCTTCCATTCAAACCATTATTTGTTACCTTTGCATCTACAACGAACTGGGCTAGCTTATACATCCATTAGGATGCATCTTGCAGCAGTCACTGCATATTTGTAAAACAGACAACATTTGTCATTGTTCAAAGTTCCTGTGATTAAAGCCTTTATGGAAGGCTTAAAAAGAGTCATTCCACCCAAAATACCTCCGGCACCGGTGTGGAATCTTAACATTGTACTTACAAGACTCATGGGTCCAACCTTTGAGCCTTTTCACAAGTGTCCTTTGCAGTTCCTTTCGTGGAAGGTTGCCTTCCTCATTGCAATCACTTCATTAAGGAGAGTTGGTGAGCTACAGGCATTAAATTTAGAAAAACCCTTCTTTCAGCTTTGTAAAGATAGCATAGTTCTTCGCACCAATCCTAAATTTCTCCCTAAAGTCATTTCCCCTTTTCACATTAACCAATCAGTTGAGTTACCTGTATTCTTTCCTCCATCGGATTCTGTAGCAGGAAGAGCTCTTTACACTCTTGTTGTCAAAAGAGCGTTATTGTATTGTATTGAAAGGACAAAACATTTTCGTAAAACAAAGCAACTTTTTGGTGCATTTGCTCCACCTCACAAAGGCAAGCCTATTTGTAAATCAGGCATTTCCAGGTGGATTGTTAAATGCATTCAAATTTGCTATGCTAAAGCTAAAACAACTTTATCTATACCTCCAAGAGCTCATTACACTCGCAAAATAAGGGCATCCATGGCCTTTTTAGGTAGCATTCCTATTGTTGATATCTGTAAAGCAGCAACATGGTCCACACCACACACATTTACTAAACACTATTGTGTGGTTGTGTAAGCACGTCAACAAGGCAATGTAGGACAAGCAATGCTAAAGACACTTTTCCAGACAACTGCAACATCAACAGGTTAGCCACTGCTTTGGGAGAAGACTTCTATATAGTCTATGCAAAGCATGTGTATCTGCAGCACACATGCCTCAAATGGATTATGTTACTTACCCAGTAAGCATTTGTTCTTGGCATGTAGAGCTATAGATTCACATATACCCTCCCCAGGCACCTGTATTTGTTACATATGCATGGGCATCTCTACACTACACTCACTTACTCCATTCTCACCCTCTTGCAGGAAAACGATCTAACAATAAAGGGGATGCCCATGTGCACTATCACCAAAAGGAGGAGTCCCCTTACTTCGTGACTGGAAAGACTTGGAAGAAAAACAACTTGCAAACATCCGGACCCAACACTAGATGGCAGGAGTATGCAAAGCATGTGAATCTACAGCTCTACATGCCAAGAACAGATGCTTACTGGGTAAGTAACATAATCCTTCCCATCACTGACTCCATTGTTAAGTCAAGGAGAACGTGGGGTTTAATGTTTCTCTGAGGAGAGATCGGAGATTTGTGAAGTGCAAATTGATTTACCAGTAGCATAGAGGGTTAATATGCCTGCTGCAAAGAACGTACATCATGCATATCACAGAACCTAATGCTGTTAAAAGGGATTAGTTTGGGTAGAAATGTATTCTTATTAGAAAAACCAACCCCAACTACTGTGGTACGTTTTGAATCCTCATTGTGTGCTCCTCCAGATCAAACACTTAAACTATACTTCACAGTTACATACTTTGTTTTACTGTACAATCCTCTCACAAGGACACTAGGTTAGTGCCCTTCCATTTCGGGTTCTTTGCAGCCATTTCAAGATCTTACAGTTTCTCTCACAGTCGTTCAATGTCACTCATAATTACACTGAAATCATGAAAATGTCACACATAGGCAATCTGAAACCTTGGCAGCTATGACCAGGACATGTAAGACTCAAAAGTACATGTCCACCTTTGAAATGAACTGCACCTCGCACATAGGGCTGCCTATGGGTGACTTATATATAATAAAAGGGAAAGTTTGGGTCTGGCAAGTAGGTTATCCTGCCAGGTCGAAATGGCATTATACTGTACATAGGCTCTACAGCGGCAGACCTGAGCCATGTTTAAAGGCTACTGAAGTGGGTGGCACAGTCCGTGCTGCAAGCTCACTAGTATCCATCACGGCGAGGAGTGATCCTGTTCTGGGCCGAGGGGGCTGAGATCAATTAACTTTTTAACAGTATGAGACAAACCCCTATGCAATTGATCCTAGAATTCTTTGAAATAAGATACGTCCCTTGTTCGTATCTTGGATTGTAATTTTATGACTATTGTACATTATTTGACTTTAGCTTTTTGATCACTAAACTACCACATATCTGTTAATAGTATAAAGTTAAACATCCACAGAGAAAAGGCATGTCTGGTTATAACATATATTTTCACTTGATGTCATTATTATCTTTCAAATACCACCTATGATACATTTAATGGCGTGCCACAAAACAACTTATACAATTCATATAGCTCCTTCTATCTAGAACACAATAAAAACATATACATATACAATGTCAAAACATTACATTGACACATTTCATTTATCCTTGTGTGCCATCTCGGGTCAAAACAAGTGCATATTGTAAAAGGGGTGTCCTACAGTGTAGCCCTAAAAATGGTTACTTGTTATTGGATATTTGGGGACATATTTTGCCCCTCAGTGATTCAGTCCATATGGTGCTACAGGGCCCTTGTGTGGTTGGAGATCCTTTATGTGGTCATGGTGGAATCAATACTATCCTCACCTGTTTTATGAATTAATTCTTGCTTTCTTGGCTGTTGAAATGACTCCTTGCCTCTTGAGTTTATACGCCGATGCGCTTCGACCTTCTTATTGGGCCTGAGTAATTTCTGAAGGTCTTTTTTAGGGCTGGTGGAATACTTGTATAGGACACATTCAAGGAGGTGAAAAGTTCAATCGTTTTACTACACCCCCACTCGGGTGTGTGGTCTGTGCTCAACGCGAAACCTTCTGTGTTTGTTCACTTACAATATTCAATCAGTGTTGATATTCGAGACTGTGGTTATTTGTCTGATCTGAAATAAGGTTTCTTCATGTAGGAATTCTCGTGTATGCAGGTCCTGCCGAGGGGCCATTCGTGAGTCTGTCCATGGATTTTTGTGTTCTGTTTTGAGTACAGAGCATATGCACTTTAGAGCTGGTTAGCAGTGGTAAAGTGCCCAGAGTTCTAAAGCCATCAAAAACCGAGGACAGAAAAAAGAGAGGAAAAAGGCAATACGTTTGGGGGTGACTTTGCTGAATGTCTTAGAAATAGGTATTTCATATTTTTGTTTTTCCATTCAATCATATGGTGTGTTTTCTAAACTGTTCAGTGGCATGTCAGGTCGAGTCTGGAGAGGGTCACAAGCTACTTCATGGTACCAGGAAATGAGGTTGGGTGTATTTGCCACCATTAAAGTATTCAGGTTTTTTCTTTCAACAGGAAACATTTTTCTGTGGAATGTACTCAAAAACAGTGACAGTGTCCAAGCCTCCAAATATAGCTCTCAAAATTGGTTGAAAAATACCAAAATTGAAGAAATATTCTTTAAGGGATGAGATTGAAGCTCTTAACTCTTCACTCTTCTAACGTTGAAGAGAGATGTTTCCATGCTCCATTGAGCAGCCCCTTTCTGTATTATGCGGAAAGAAATACTTTAGTTCATAGCTTTTGGAAACCTCTTCGAAGGAGGAGAGCTACTTCCAAGAAATTAAGTATTTTGTCTTGCATATTTAATCATAGACTATTGTTTACAGTGTTATTGCTTGCTTGAAATACACCCCTTTTTTACTTTAGTCACGCCCACATTTAAGACCTGGGATAAGTGGGATTAGTTTTAGTTTACTTTTTGTCCATCTTTACAATCAGTCCTGCATCATCCATCTCAATAATGTATTGCCTCTTACCTTCTTATCTAGGTGCTCAACACCTCAAATTTCTCATCTTGATAAATTTGCTATATTAGTGTGTAAATATATATCTATGTTTATTATCCCCCCAAAAAACGCAGTTGTAAAAAGCAAAAATATTGCACGCTCATAGTTACCTGCATTAGCCCATCCTTTTAAAAAGGCTTAAGTATGTAGTTAATATTAATTAAAAAAATAGGGGCATATTCTCAAGGAGCTATCGCCGAGTTAATGGCACTTTATCGCAGCCAAAGTTGTGATAAATTTATCACCTCATTTACAAGCTGTGTCAACAGCCCATAACACCAGTTCATCCGTGATAGCAGCCACAAAAACATCGCCACAGATGGCCCCTACAACTATCGCTAATGAGATGCAGAGTAGGCGTTCCCGTGCAAAAAGACGCGACAACACCACTCCGCAACATTCTCAACCACCAGCCACATCGGCGAAAAGACCACGAAACATGCGCGTTAGCAGCAGGAAATCAACACCTGCTCTGACCTGGTGTAAAGTCGGACGACAACCGGCAGCAGCCAAGGAAGCACAGCCCAAAGCCAAACATGAAGAACAACAGATGCTCCCCAGCAACTGAACATGCAGCCTGGAGCCCAAATAGGTCAACAACACCCACCGCTACCACACCCAGGACCACAACCGCCCCCCCCCCCGGAACCCACTCCACGGACCACCGCAGAGGCAGCACGGACAAAGACAGCAGACCCACAGGAAACGCACCAGCCTCACAGACTTAACACCAGAGGATTTCATTGCCCACTACAGGCTCAAAAGGACAACCCTCCTACGCATCCTGACAATCGTCGCACAACAGGCTGACGGCACCAACACAGCGGACAACCAACATCCCACCCCACACAAAACTGCATCCAAGTCTCTCACACCTGTCCTGGATGCCATCATCAGCCTGGTACCCCAGTATCTATACACATAGCTCGACAAATCCACTCGCCCGCTCGCATTTGCGAGGGAGAATTGATGAGGACGAGCTATTTTTAGGCCCTACTCGCCCTTTCTGGCGAGTAGGAAGACAAACTAACTTTTGTCCTCTGTCTTTAAAAACGGAGCAAAAGTGACAAGATAACACGATTTAAAGGCATTTTTATTGCTCACAAGGGAGTGAGCAATAAAGATGCCTTTAAATCTTGTTATCTTGTCACTTTTGCTCCGTTTTCAGAGACGGAGGTCAAGTAGGTTGCAGTGAGGTCAAGGGGATTTCCCAAGGGACTAGACCCGCAGGACTAGTACCATTTTTCGGATTTTTCGAGCCCTGATACATCCACCACAATGGGCAAGATCTGCTGGAGACCAAGCAAGTACCATACACCATAGCTGGATGCACATACGTACTGGGGGCAGTCCACGGCACACATGTCCTACTTGTGCCCCATGGTGACACAGCACCTACTCAACGCAACAGAAAGCACACGTCTCACATCAATGTGCAGGCAACATCCGAACACCGTGGAATCTCCACCAACGTTGTCGCCAAATACCCAGCCAGTGTGCATGATTCCTTCATCCTCTGACATTCCATCATCAACCAGCGCTTCCAGGATGGCACCAATGGGAATGCACTGCCCGTTGGCAAGTACCAAATGAACACCCCACACACCTCAACTCCACAACCATGCAACTCACAACTCTGGCAATGCACATGTCACAAAATCACATACAACATGCAAAACAACTTGCCCACCCACCAGACACGACAGAACAACTTACAGTGGTAATCTGGGCAAGCTGTGAACTTGAGCCATCAATGGCATGGCACCTCAGCCACACAATAGTGGAATGTGGGGAGAGGTGGGAACCAGGCATGTGTGAAGGAGGCAGGAGAACCATGATTGGGAAAGTACACAATGCCAAGAGAGGTGGTGATGTGCTGGACAGACCACAGTATGCATAACACACCCACATCCGCTGGTGTATGGAGAGTAGTGGACAGTGGACTAAACCATGTTACCCCAGCCAGTGGGGGAGTTCGCAGAAATGTTGCCTGTTACATCCCCCCCCCCGTAAGCGGGAGTGGAGTGGGATGGTCTAGTGTATGCCAGGCCAGCGTAGGGGTGTGAATAAAAAGAACGTAGCCCTGGGCGTGGTCCTCTTCCGGAATGCCCAACATCTCTGCCAGGGTGACGCCTCTCACCCCGCCACGAGGCTGACGCCATCCTCGTGAGTGGAGTTGCTTGCGATCCTGTGCGCCTGCGGCACCCCGGGCCGCTGGTCCCCGTACCAGTCCTGCCAGGCCCTGCGCAGCCAGGCCACACTGATCACCTGCCGACATTGGTGAATGTCAAGGAGAGGTGTAAGAGGATGACACGTTGCAGTCCGGAGGGAATAGGATCATCGTGATTGAACACTACCGACAACTGCCCTGGTGTCACTAACTCTGTGCATCGCGAGTTAACAACACATGGCTGTGGGCCACTACTGACTGCTGCCTCCGGCCTACACTGCGGTCCAGTAGGTCACAGAGTCTTGATTTAGTGATCGCAGAGTTCATATCAGTGTACCGGCATCATCGCAGACTGCACCCCCTCCCAGCCCCAGTGCCACTAAGTCTGTTCCCCAACATTCATGGACACTCTCTGGTCGTACATTGGTGCAGTCTGAGTCTATGGACTAGGGGGTAGTTTTCATCCCCATGTGGCTGTCACCGAATTTGTGGTGGCAACGAGGCTGTCACTTTCCACTCCTCCATTTGCTGCTTTCGGATAACATCAATCCTCTGCGTCATGCCCTGGAGGACAGCTTCCACTGTCCCCCGCAACCCCCCGCCACATTCACCTCGGACATCGATGAGGACCCGCCCAGTCTGCGTGGCCCTACCTCAGTGCACCGCAAGTCACCGTCCCATAGCGATGTGCCTGTGCCGACCGCTGTGCATCCGGGGCCACTAACTGTGCAGCTCACGTCAAGGACCCTGTCTGAATTAATATTGGATGACCTCTGTGAAGGTGGTCTTGGGGTCATCAACGCCATGTGCAAGTGGCCCTGGGCTGTCCGTTGCCTCCGGCCTCAATTGCGGACCACCAGGGCTCACACATCAAATCGAGTCCTGACCGGGTCGGACGCTTCATCACTGCAGGAGGCACACAGCACCATCGCAAAGGCCAACTCCATCCACCATCTGCCAGAGTTGAAACAGTGGTACTGGCAGACTACCGGAGTTGCTCAGACCTGTTGTGGATGCCATCATCTGCCTGATCCCCTGCTCAGCACTCCAGGTGCCACTGACTCAGTGCACTGCAACCCATGAACCGTTACTGATTGAGTTTTGTGCTGTGGAGTGGTTGCGCAGCAATGTCTCCTCAGGCAGTGTGGGAGACCTGGGACGTTGATGAGGAAGTTGATGAAGGTGTGAGACACCCCACTGCATCTGTATCAGGACTATCCCAAAGGGACACCATCCTAGCAATTTCTTCACATGTGCGCGCTCATCTCTAGTGCCCCAACCTCAGTGCACTGCAACTCACGGACACTTCTGTTTGAATGTTGGGTGACCACTGTCCTTGCTCCGGCTCCCTCCATGTTGCTCAGCAGTTGACTCTGTTATGCAGGTGTTTTTTGTTTCCATTGCACTGGTGTCCACTGTTCAAGTTGTTGCCAGCACCAAGCACTCCGTGCGTGCTGGCTTATACTCACCCCACACACATCCAGCACAGGCGTCACTGTACATGTGGCCCTGCCAATAAAGGGGCCGGGCGCACGTGCCCGTAGCCAGTTCAACTTGATATATGCGTGTGTCCCTGTGGTCTTGTTGCATGCATGAGGGCCCTACAACGTTACATTGTGCTGGGCCTTGGACATGTAGCTTTGTTCTCAGTCACTCAATGCGTATGAGGAGTGGACTGGGCCGTCATACGGGGGACCAGCGTCGGGGTGTGACTTATGATTCCGTGGCTCTGGGCGTATTTCATTGCAGGACATATGCACATGCATGTGTATTTGTTGCGGTGTGGGTCTCCTTTGTGGGGTGTAGGTGGTCCCTGATGAGACTTGAACATGCACGTATGTGATGTAGGTTCGCTTCCATGAGCACTGAGCTCACCCGCACCTACCTCCTTTTGGCATTTTGACACCTGGCATTGGAATGAGATGTGTGCCTCAGTGAAGTTTGTGGAGCCAGCCGTGGTGGCGGGTGCTTCCTGCTGTGTGGTCTGTGCAGCGGCTGGGGTCTTCTCTATGTAGCTAGGTTGCCCTGATCCTGGGGATGGGTTGCCTGAGAAGTCCATGAGCTGTTGTAGGGCGTCAGTGTCAGAGGTGTGGTGGTCGTCTCCTGCATCACTGATGGGTTGTCTGGTCTGACCTGCTGGAGGTGTTGTTTGTCCCTCTGCAATGTGAAGGGGAGATGCATGTTGACATTGTGTTGACATTTATGTTTGCGCATTGTTCTAATTTACATGCAGACTGTGTGACAATGTACATTGGGATTGTTTGGGCGGTGCTGGCAATTTGGGGGGGAGTGTGGACATTGGGACTACATGACGGATGTGAGGTTGTACCTGTGCATATGAATCTCACCGTTCCCTGCTCTGTCCAATGTGATTGGCCTGTTTCTTTGCATGAGGGGACCCAGTTGTGTCCCTTGTTCTGCAGTGTCGGTGTTGCACTTTGTGCCACATTGTCATGGGATGTGCTGTGATTGCTATGTGTGTGTGCCACGGGGATGAGGGACATGATCCTGGGTCATTGTGGTTGTGCAGTGTGCTATAATTTATTGTGCATGTGTGCCATTGTGCCCATCTCCCCCTGTACCCTAGTCCCTGGTCGTTACTCACCCTGTTGTTGTTGTGTCAGGTCCTCTTGAGCTGTGTCTGTAATCCCACCTCCTTGCATCGTCTCCACACTGATGACTGTAGCCTCCATTTCCTCCAGCTCCTCCTGTGGCGCAGGACTCCCACCTCCTGTCTCCGTTGCTGCCTTCCTGTTTGCAGCAGGTTTGTGCCTGGTTTAGGTTTTCAGGTCATGCCAGCGCCTCTTGGCCTCATCCATTGTCCTCCTCGACACTCCAGCTGCATTCCAGTTCGTCTGATTGTGGGACAGTTGCTGGTAGTGTTCTGTCACCTCCGTGACGCTGGTCTTGTGTTGCTACGGACTGCACCCAGTCTCCCTCTCCCTCTTCTCCCTGGCCTTCCCTGAAGCCCGTTGTACCTTGCTGGTGGTCTGTGGGGCTTGTGGGCTTCGCATTGGCCTCTGCGCTCGGTCAGGGTGCCTCCATGGTGCTGTGTACTTTGGATTGTTTCTGGTCTGTTTTTCTTGTTCGGCTTTTATAGTGCATTTTCCTGCCAGAAGCGTGGGATTTGCAGGCCTGTGGCTGGTTTGTGCAGCTTTATGTATCGCGCTTGGCCTCATCGCAGCTTTTTTTGCGTTCGTGTTTTGCATTTTTGCGGCGTGGGGTTGATTTTAATGCGGCCATTTGGCGCGTTATCTGGTGACTATCGCATGGTACTGCTGTGTTGTGAATACTTGGTTAACACGGCGTAAATTTCCTGCGATAGACTGCGATGTTTTAGAATGCGTTAAGTTACTTTTGCTATGATTATCACACGTTCTTGAGAATATGCCCCAGAGCATATTAAGATTTTCTGCAGGGAGTAGATAATGTGGTAGTTTCCCAATAATGTTTTATTAATTTTATGTCAGGCTTTAGCCAAGACCTTTTGGTTTTACTAAGGTTTGTAATGCACTTACTTATAAGGGCTTTCCGCCAGTCCTCTTACACTCATTGGTCTGTGATTGTAAAAAAAGTAACTTTCTAGGCCTTTCCTTCTTCTATCCTCCACTATTCCTTTTATGATCCAAATAACAGACTAACATGTCCACTGCTCAAATTAATTTCATATTTTCCTACACTAATTCACCACTAATCCTTCTCTGGTTCCGGAGTAGCATGCTCCTCGCCGAAAAACGCTTCAACACCTCATCTGGGGTAGAAAGGACTATATAAATGCAAACCTTTTCCTCTTCTATCCTCCACTATCCTTCTCTATCCAAATAACAAAGTAACATATCCACCGCTCAAATGAATCTCATATTTCACTGTACTAATTCACAGCTAATCCTTTTTGGGCTCCGAAGTAACATGCTACTCGCTGAAAAAGCGCTTCGACGCCTTGTCAGGGGTATTACTACCCCTGACAAGGCGTCGAAGCGCTTTTAAAATAAATGCAATTGCAAAACAATATGCATTTTTTATTCTGTCAGCTACATCATGGGGCATTTTGAAAATATACACACTCTCACCGCAGCTTCACCAACAATAAAGTTTAAAAAGAAAAACAAGCGTTGACAGGGCTAGAACATTAGGATATGATAAATCTGAATAACCAGGTTTTGGGAAGATTTCAGAAAGCAAGATTGGCGGCAATCAGCGGATGTGATAATGCAAGGCAGTCAACGTCAATTGGCTACATGTTGTCTGGGCCAGAAGTGACCTGCTTGGCGCCTATAAAGGCGCCTCTCAAGCTCGCTAACGTTAATTCTTTTCACGCTATCAGCGCCGATCCAGAAAGTGCTAACTCCGTCTGTTTTTTTGGGGACTATTTTCTGATGATTTGTCAACCCTTTCTGAGGCTTTAACTTCCAGAGTGCCTTGGGATGTCCCCAAAAGACCTGTGGGCTTTAGATCCCGTGGTTCCTGTTACAGATCCCCACTTTGTTTTCGTCTTATTGCAGTTCACGACTCTCAGATCTTCCCCGACTGCCGCGCCATTATTCCAAAGTCAGTTTGAGTGTTCCCTGAAGATTCTACAGCAGACACCTGTCGACTCCTGATGCTCCAGTCTTGTCACAAGGAAGGTCCCGGGCCTGTTCGCTGAACCATTCCTGGTACTTGTCATCGCGTTCGAAGTTGTTGTTTGGTAAGTTGCATAAGAAATCTAAAACATTTACGAAGTCGAACCGCTCTTCGACTTCACCACGCCTGTTCAAGTCTTCAGATTAGGCTCATGAATGATGCTACCGATGCAGACCCTGCTCCCACACGTGAGCCGTAGAGCCTGAGTCTAGGTTCTGCGCTTCCCACACACAATTAAGAGTTTTAGGAGGCATGCACCTCATTTGGATGGGCGGACCCCAATGCATCACCTTTTGGCCCCACAGTTTGGCAGGTGGCCCCACTAGATTTCCACTGGCTGATCTGCCTTTCGGGGGCAGTCGAGCCCCTTGGATTTGTTCCTGGATCCATATTGGCTCCACTCATGAGACTGCAATCTTCCCTGGAGCCCGTGCCAGTGACGTTGCTCTTGTTATACCCAACTAAGATGCAAAGCCGAACTGGCATTGCATGACGTCGACTCCAGCGCTGTTTGGAACATGACCTTCCGAGTAGGAGTCAGGTCCTACTTTTTTCAATAGGCCCTGTAGGGAGTATGATGGCTAGGTATCGGAGGATCCTTATGGCTACCTCAACCCCATGGAAGGAGAGATAACTGGTATGAGGAACTGGTGGATGCCAGTGGTTTGGACACCTCCCCAGAGTTTGGCTTAGTTTCTCCTCCTTGTGTGACTGAGGAGAAAGGGGGTTCATCTGCCATGGTGGTGAGGAAGGCGGCTGAGGTCCTGGACCTTACGCTGCCTTCAGCGGAGACAAATATCTTGACTGATGTGCTTCAGCCGGTAGTTGCCCCCAAAGAACTCTCCTCACATTTAACGAAGCCCTCATGGATCCAGCTTTGTTCACCCAGTAACCCACCATGGAGAGCCTGCTTGTCCAGGACTTCACATCCAGAGTCAACGGTGGTGTGTACCCTTCCATGCCACTGGACTCCAAGAGGCTGGATACCTTTGGTAAGAGGATGTTCTCATATGCCAGCCTTGCACTGCAGTCTGTGAAAACCACAGGCCTCTTGGACTGACAGTCTCACACAGTTTGAGATTTGGTTGCAAAAGTACTACCTGTGGCCTTGGAAGAGGCCTGAGCCATCCTGACCCAAGCTATTACCGATACCAGGGATACAGCTAACTTCACCATACCCTGCAGGCAGGATATGACCAACTCCACAGGAAGAGCAATTGCATCATCATCGGCCTGCCAAAGCCACGCCAGGGTGAGATCTACTGGATTTTCAGGAGATGTCCAGGCATCCCTTATGGGCATGTCCTTCGATGGCACCCGCCTCTTTGACAACAAGGCAGATCTGACGCTTCAAGCTTTAACGACAGCAGGGCATTATCCAGTCTTTGGGAGTCTCCATGGCACCACACATGCCCCATTCTACCTTTAGCCCTTTCTGTGGCTACGGTTGGAGCTTCCAACCACACAGCCACCAAAGCCAACAGCCATACCAGTACATTTGTGGCTGCAGACGTGTTACCTTCAAGCCTTGTGGTACCCAAAATCAGAGTTCTGCCCAGTCCACTACCCTCTTTCCATCTCTCCCCCAGCAGTCACAGCCTCCAAACCCCTTTAGTTTGTCCTTTTACTATCACAGGCAACCAGTCGGCATCAGGATCAAGCGTCACCTGTCCTGCTGGCAGTCCATAACATTGGATAAATGGGTGCTCCAAATTCTTCAGCAGTTACACCCTACCATTTACCAAAACCCTCCCACCCATGTCACATCCTCAGATTGGCTGATGTTGGACCACCTCTCCTTGTTCCGATAGGAAGTGCAGGCTCTTTTGGCCAAAGGAGCCATCGAGAGAGTGATTGCATCAGAAGTAGTCTGTGACTGCTATTGCCACTACGTTCTGCACCCTGTCAACTTCTATCTGAAAAAGGAAATTCAAGAATGCTCACTGTAGCTCAGGACCCTGGAAACTAGGTAGTGGCTTTGAACTTGGAGGACGCCTATTTTCACATACCCGTACTGCCTGCCCACTGGCATTACCTAGATTCACAGTAGGCCACAAGCACTTACAGTGCTCTGTGGTCCCTTTACCAGCACCCCTCGGGTGTTCACAAAGGTGATGACTGGGGTTATAGCCCATCTGCAGAGGTTAGGGTTTTCAGTCTTCCCCTACCTTGCTGACTGGCTGTTGAAGGTGTGCCAGCCCCAGGTAGTCATCTCCCACCTCTAGACTATGGCAGACCTCCTGCATTCGCTAGGGTTCACTATTTGCATGCAAAAGTCACACCTGACTTCCTATAAGACCCTACTTTTCATCTAAGCTTCTCTGGACACAGTGCAGTTTCGAGTCCATCCTCCAGAGCTGTGAGTCCAGGATATTCGGGAAATGTTTCTGATATTTCAGCCTCTATCCTGGATTTCGGTGAGACTGACTCTGAGGCTGCTGGACCTCATAGCCTCCTACATCCTGCTGGTAAGCCTTTCTTGTTGGCATATGCGAGCTCTACAGTCGGACCTAAAGTCCTACTTGGCGCAGAGTATGGGGAATCTCTCAGACCTACTCCAAATTTTGGGGGTGGGGGGAACTGCAAAAAATCTGCAGTGGTCCCTGATGAACCGTGACTGGGTCAGCGGCAGACCCCTCTCCCTATGCCGCACAGAGCTGACTGTGGTGACAAATGCTTCACTCCTGTGTTGTTTCGGCCATCTGAGAGAGCTTGGGATCAGAGGACTCTGGTTTCTGGCAGAGTCTCAGCTCCATATCACCTGTTGGAGTTTAGAGTGGTTCGCCTGGCACCGAAAGCCTTTCTTCCTTCCATCAAGGGAAGTTTCGTTTAGGTGTTCTAGAACACCACCGCCATATGGAATTGCAACAAGCAAGGCTGGTAGGGTTCATTCTGTGTCAAGAGAGAAATGTACTTGGCACTACAACACCTAGCGGGATCTCTAAATGTCAGGAAAAATGAATGAGCCCTCGATGCTTGGAAAATCACGAATGGGGTCTACACCTTGAGTTAATGCAAGGTCTCTTCCACGTCTGGAGAAGGAAGGAGAACCTTAGCAAGATCTGTTCTCCAAAGCCGAGAATGTGAAATGTCAGCACATTCATGCACAGGAATTTCCAAAGTGGCTCTCTGTTCTGAGACACATTTGGTCGCAAGTGTACTTCAAGCCTCTGGTACGCCCTCCCACCGATACCACTCCTGCCCACAATTCTAAAGAAGATCAGGAATGACCAAGCTCAAATCATTCTTGTGGCCCTGTATTGTGCACAGAAAGAATGGTATCCCGAACTCCTAAGCATGAGCATCAGTCCTCCAATCAGGCTACCATTTTAGTAGTATCTCCTGTCACTGCAACAGGGCTGGTTCCTGCACCCAAACCAGTGCACACTCTGCCTTCATGCATGGAGATTGAGCGGCGGCAACTGACAGTTCATGACCTCTCTTCAGAAGTCCGCAATGTCTTTTTGGCAGCCTGGAGTCCCTCAGCCAAGGCAGTATACTCCTGGCATTGGGCCAAGTTTGTGGCATGGTGTGCTTCCAAAAATATTGATCCCCTCTCTGCACTTTTGTCGGATGTGATATTTATTCTATTGTTAGCCCAACAAGGCTTTGCCTTGGGCACAGTTAAAGGTTATCTTTCGACTGGATCTGCTTTCTTGCGCTTGCCAGATCAGCCCTCCCTGTTCAAGACACCTGTTGTGACTCGTTTCCTAAAAGGACTCCAACACATGTTTCCACCACAACCCTCCCATTATACCTCAATGAGACCTGAACTTAGTTTTTGCATTTTTTATGTGCTCGCCCGTCGAACCTATTCATAGCTGCCCTCTGCGTCTCTTGACCATCAGAACAGTCTTTCTTGTGGCCATTACATTGGGCAGAAGGTTAGTGGGCTGCAGGCAATCTCTGTGAACCCTCCATACACCAGCTTTTTCCAACAAACTGGTTCTGAGAACACTTGCCTTGTTCCTGCCGAAAGTGGTGACATTCTTCCACATCGGCTAAACCATCACACTGTCAACCTTTTTTGCTCCGCCTCGACCTTCCAAATAAGAGGAGAGACTCCATCACCTGATTCCATGAAGAGCGTTATCGTTGTACATGGATAATACAAAAGAACCCTAGGTGGACGATCAACTCTTCATTGGGTTCTCCGGGAGCAAAGAAAGGGAAAACTGCAATAAATGGACAATCTCCAGATGGATTGTACTCTGCATTAAATTTGCCTCCCACCCCTGCAAGGCTTGTGGGCTCATTTCTCCAGAGCCAAGACTGTGACCACTTCGTTGGCTTGCAGAGTCCCTGTCCTGGACATATGTCAGGCTGCGAAGTGGGCACCTCTGCATGCATTTATCAAGCACTGCTGCCTGGATAGTCGGGTATGTAATGAAAGGCACGTTGCCTGTTCGGTCTTCCGGAACTTCCTGGTCTGAATCTCTGTGCATACCCACCTCCGGGGAGGTATTGCTTGGGTATCTATTCTAAGGTAAGGAATCTGTGGCTAGAAGTCTCTGTCAGATGCACAAGTTACTTAACTTCGGTAACGCCTTATCTGGTAGAGACTCTATCTAGCCCCTGATTCCTTACTGACCCTCCGATCCTTCCCTCTTCTGCGATTGGATTTTGGAGATATTGTGACTCATGGAGGTCCTTCATGTCTGCACACTGGTCCATCAGCATTATGTCATGACTCTGTGCTTCTAATGTGGAAATTTCACAAAAAGAAATTGATATCAGCACTCTGGGGTGATGCAAACATCATATCCAGCCGCTACAACACAGTCGATCGACCCCACCTACTATTGTGCAGAGGTAATGCTCAAGATGTACTGGATTAAGTCTTACACCTGGGGAATATTCTAAGTTAAGGAATTTGAGGCTAAATAGAAACTCTACTAGATAAGGGGCTATCGAAGGCAAATAAATTGTTCATCTGTGATGCAGTCACAAATTTGGTGGTGTTGATTCCCATATAGAGTTCTCCACAGCTCTATCAATTACGGAATGCACTAGGTGAAGGTACACCACACAGTTACTCAGTTGAGTGAGTGCGCATGTTTTACACTGTAAATGTATGCTTTTATTCATAGAACCCATGGCAAACCTGTATATTTGTTTATCGTTATTCAAGTAATTCTTTTGTTTCAATTTTTTTTTTTGGGGCAAATGATATTTGAACATATGCTGGGTATCATTATATTTTTTTTTAATGAGCATCAGTTTTTATTGTTTACGTAAATTCACTGTGTCACGGGACCCGTTTTGCATTGTTTTCTCAGTAGAAATTTTCAGAGCCTAATTGAGGGAAACTAAAAGCAAGTGTGACTACACTAGATAAACCATGATTGTGCTACTTATGATTGTGCTACAGAAAGAGCTGTTTATAAATATAGTAAATTCATAGAGTGTCAAACTGTTCCGGCAGTTTTGCAGGATGCAGGGATATTACACTGATTTTTGTCTGTATCGTTTCCCAATCTTTTCTGTAAATGGCTGGACCTAATTTGTTTCAAAGGTGGTATGTTGGGTGGCATTTCTTTAAATATATATATATATGATTCGGCGTGAGCTCACAAAACCCTTTAGCTGATCCAGTTAGTTTACTCATTGGGCTGGAAGGGCAAATACTTCAAAGCAGTTTCATCCGAACTGCACCCAGTCTCTATCAAAGGACAGATCAAAAGATGAAAAATCTTGCAGCACGTATTTCCTTACCTTCTGACTTCACCATGTACCCATCAGACTCTCGCCCCTCCATGTCATGAGATTCCTTGCTTTCCCTCTTCTTGGGGGTGACTGCACTTCTTCTAATCCTCTTTTACTCTTCGACGTCTGCTCACAAATCTCTCCTTCCCCCTACCAGTCATGTTTTGGCCATGCTTATCCCTGCAACTTTCTTTCTGAGCCACCCCTCCAGATTTGGCAGGGTCTTTTCTCTGTCTCTCTCTTCCTCGCTGTATCACGTTCTCCCCATTCTCCCAACCCCAGGGCTTTGGTGCTCAGACACATAGCCCCTTCCTGTCGAACCACATAAACGCATGACTTTTGTCTCTCAAAATATGATACTACGTCCTTAGAAAAAGCCTTTTCTCCCTTCCTTATTATAAGATAAAGAGAGTTTTTTCCCCTGCAGCTGATTAACCTACATCAATGTGCTACGGGATTCCAGTTGGCCAAGAGTCATTATGAACACTTCTCGGTCTGTGAGACTAGTCCATGAGCCATTGAAAATGGCCTAAGTTAACCCCCTTGTTAAAAATACCTTTGACCCAGAAGACCTGGTGGATTATCAGCACATCTACAAGTTGCCTTATTTGGTAAATCTTCTAGAGAAGATTGTCTTCCGTCAGCTATACCATGTGTTGAAGCTACATCAAGCTCAGATGGGATTTGAGCCAGGGCCCAGTACAGAATTAAGGGTCGTATCTGCTCGTGATGTCATAAGTCGTTATGCAGGTTCCAACTTTCAAGCTGCATTGATACATTTCGACCTTTTGACAGGTATTGACACTGTGAAACTCCACATTCTTCTGTCCAGCATCTCCGATATTTTTTTTGCTTGAGTAGACTGTATACTGGAGGTGTTCCTCTAGGTCCCATGTGGTAATGAAGCGACAGGCAGAGGTGAGAGGAGCGACCTTCTTTTTAGTTCTGAGTCACAGAATGCCGTTAACTAACGGCTCACACTCGCTCCAGCATCAACGTTCTAACCGCGCGCCAGGAGCCACGCGCACAGACACAGTAGGTAGGACGGGAGCGGGGAAGGGACAAAGACAGAGTCAATGAGGACAGCATATTACCGTATCTTCGAGTAGACCGTATACTGGAGGTGTTCCTCTAGGTCCCATCTTGTCACTGTTGCTGTTAAATCTATATGTGATACGGCTATCTTACGTGAGCCAGTCATTCGGGCTTAGTCTATTTCTCTATGAAGAGGATACCAAATAATTGCAATACTTACCAGTAATCTCAATGAAGAGGCGGTTTAACCAGTGCTTCATTATGAGGATCCACCACATGGTGGCGCTGTATGTGTGTTTTTTAGCAGAGTTAATTAGTGAAGCATTTCACTATTTAATTTATCTTAAAAAAGTTAGAAAGCTTGGACTTAAACCTACGGTTTACAGTGATATGTGGGTAGCGCCAGCTGCAGTCGACCTGTGTGAAATACCTTGGACCCTGACACTTAATTCTTCACAAAAAGCTCCTCCATGGATTGGATGACAAACCTTCTAAAGCGTAACAGTGGCAAGACTGAAATTCTGTGCCCATTAAACCTTCACCGTTTTGGGAACTACCATTTTGCCGCCCCCCTCCCACCCCCCCCCCCCCTCCACCCTCCATCTTGGACACTGTGTCCACCCCTGTGACAATTGTGAAAGATCTCGGTGTAAAGGTTGACACTTTTTACTCAGACAGATCAGATTTCTTTAGCTGTGAATTGCTGTGTTTTCCATTTGTGTTCACAGAAACATGTACCTTTTCACATACTCTTATAAGGTTCAAATATAGAAAGTGTTTGAGTCAACTGGCTTGGATTACAATAACTCAGTTTATCTTGACCTACCAGCATTTTTGATTCAGAAGTTGTAACTTATCCAAAACTACACTGCGAGACTGGACCATATCTCACTACATTGGTCTCCAGTGAAAGAGTGAATTTTTAAATCATTGTGGTTAGTGCACAAAGCCATTTTTACTCCCGATCAGTGCCTGTACCAGAGTTTGGTGATATTCTCCAAACTGCTGTCTAGGATCCAAAAACAAATTTCTTCTGGAGATTCCTAAGTTTTGTGTGAAGAAGACCAAGGGTTGTAGGTCCTCTTCTTCCACAGCAGACATAAAATGGAACTCCGTGCCACTACCTATGCCAGAATCTCACCATCTGAAATTCAGAAAACTCTTGAAAACTTAACTGTTTCCATCCCCTCAATGACTTGGTGTAGGAAGCTGGGTTTCTGTTGCAGTAACCCCCTCCCCACACTTTTTGCCAGACTATTGATGCACTTTGACATGATGTGCCCTGGGTCCTTGCCAATCAGGTTCCCAGGGCCTGTGTTCTTTCCTAAAACTGTACCCCCAATTGGCACCTCTCTAGCCACATGTAAGTCCCTGGTAAAAGGTACCATGGGTACCAAGGGCACTGTGACCAGGGAAGGCCTCTAAGGGCTGTAGCACATAGTGTCCAACCCTTTGAAGTCCTGTCCCTTAACACACCCACACACACACCCTTCCTTTGCAGGCTGCGTGTTTAGGTGCAGAACAAAGGGAAGAGTCGACATGGCATACTATGCCATGCCTACAACACACTGACCTGGCATAGGTAAGGCACCCCTCTAGCTGGGTGCACTATACCAGTGGTGAGGGTACTGGTGCATGAGCCCTGTACAGTGTCTAAGCCAATTCTTAGACATTGTAAGTGCAGTAATGCCATTAAGAGTATATGGTGCTGGAGTTTGTCATTACAAACTCCACAGAACCATAATGCTTTACTGAAAACTGGGAAGTTTGGTATCAAACTTCTCAGCACATTAAATCCACACTGATGCCAGTGTGAGAAGTAATGAAAAATGTGCTCAGGGGAAAATGACCAGTCTCTGTTGGGTTTCCTGACTGGTACACACCAGCCTGCCATGACAAGACATGTTTCTGGACCCCTGGGGTGGAAGCCTTCACTCCCTGAGCCCAGAATCAAAGTTTTCCTGGGCCGAGGTGGTCACATGCCAGGAAGAGCCATCTGTGGCAGGGGAGCTTCAAAGGCCTTGCCGCCTTTGTACGTGACCCCCAGCCTCTCCTGCTATCAGGGGCAGGCCCCCTTCCTGTCTCTCCTCCTTTTCGGCAGAAAGACAGGAAAATTTTGCACAGCCCAGAAGTTGTGCCCACCTTGGAAAACCCCACCCCTCAGGTGGGGGAGACGAGGTGAAGCCCACTCTGAAAGTGCCCGCTATCTTGCAGATGGCATGTACCCTCCAATCAGGATTAGGGATTGTGCTCACTCCCCTACGTGGGGTGAGCACACCAAGGATGTAGTCACCCTAAGGTCAGTAGTCCTTTGGCTACTGACCTCGAGACCCTTAAAACATACCCTGAATACAGGATTTAGGGGCAGCACTGAACCAAAAAGACGGATTCCCGCAACCTAGGAAGTAGAAGGATGAAAGAAGACACCCAGCAGAGGAGACTGCAGAGAAGAATTGACTTGGCCCCAGCCCTGCCGGCCCGTCAGCAGTTTCCAGAGATCTTGTGCCAAAAGTCAACTTGTCCTGCAGCCAGTAACTTCCAGAGTCCCTGGGGGGTCTGACGGCCTTCAACAAAGACGGATCTCCTGTGAACAGCAGCTCTGTTCAAAGGAAACGGCCAAGATAGACTCTGAGCCTGCTGAGGACATAGAAACCAGATGCCTGGAACCACCACTGCATGCCTACGGTCAAAATCGGGGTGGCCCACCGGTCCCAGTGAGGTCTCATAGTGCTCCAGAGTCTGAGTCCGCTGTGGGTTGACCCCTCCAGGACTCCCCGACATCGCCTGCAGCCTCTGCACGGAGACCCCCTCACCCCTCAACCACGAGTGGCCATGTAAGGTGAAATCCCACCTCAAAAGACGCCCTTGCATCCAGCCGCCATGGGCCCTGGAGAAGAGAACCCGAGGTGCACCTATATCCCAGAGTCCTCCCACTTACCTGCCCAGCTGTTGGTTCCTCTCGGAAGCCTTCCTGGACCAAGCCTGCAGCCAAAATCCCAAAACTTCAACTCCCATTGAAAACAGGGCACCTGATGCCAAAACAGCACCCTGCACCCGGCCATCCCTGCGCCGTTGCGGGTGTACTTTGTGTGCTAACTCGGATCCCCCTTCGCCCTGAGCTAAACCCGAGGAGCTATGCTCCCACAACCTTATGGCCTGCTCGTGAGCAGCCACCAATCGGAGGCCCCTATCCCCCATTTGATAACATTGGGCCTCAGCACTCTGCACCCGGCCACCCTAGTGCCGCTGAGGGTGTTTCAAGAGTGCATCCTTGACCCTGGGAGAACCCTGGTTCTAACTCCAGAATACCAACTCCCACAAATAAGTACTTACCTGCAAACCATTAACTTCATTTCCTTCCATAGGATTGCATAGACTGCTTTTCTTGGAAAAAAAAGTGTGTAGTTGGTTTGTATGAAACATTGACAAAACTGCAAATGTACTAAAAGTGATTTACTTACCTTTTCTCTAGAAAATGTCCCAGTTTGATATCTAGGCATATCATACTGTGTAAAAAACATTACTTAAAAAGTAATCTAGTAAGTAACGTACAAAGTAATCTGTAAAGTAACTGAACAGTAATTTCAAAACATTGACTTACCTGTAATTCGATCAACTGCATTTGAACATGGATTCAATAATTATAATATTTTAGATACAAACAAATTGGTCTGAGTTCAGTCTTTGAGTGTGTGACATCATTTGCTGCCTGAGTGTGTCAACACATGCTTAACACTACCCTCTGATAAAGCCTTACTGCTCACCCACACTACCACAAATAGAAAGTAAGGTGCTATCTACTTTTATCTCTGCCTACCTTTGGGGTTCCACTGGACACACTATAATTCATTTTGGTATAGTATATACAGAGCCAGCTTCCTACACTTGGGTCTATTGCTTTGTAGTCTGTTTTGGAACTTTACGTTGTTGAGTGAGTTTTTTTTGTTAGCATCAAGATACCCTAGTTAGGGTGTATGCTGCGTTTTACACATACAACATCAAAGCTAAACTGAACAATGTCAGATAATTGCAATATAATGGTTGACCTCTCATTGTTCTTAAGTGTTACCTTGTTTACTAAACTGTCAGTTCCAGAAACAGCTGCTGCTGAGACGAGCTTCACCTCATAAACCTACTTTATCATCATAAGATATTTTGTAGCCCATCGGTGTTTGTTTAATTTGCTTATATGCAAAAAACGCTAACGGAATATAATTGGTCTGCAGTTTGCTGACAAGTTTGGCTGTGCCAAGTCATGTGACAGATTAAATTTTGAGAAAGCATGTAGTGCACCATAGGGCATGTCTCAAGAATCTTGCGTATGAACCTAGATCTTACTGTATGTGTACTTACTGATTTACATCCTTCAGTACCACTCACCAGCATAGCAAACGGAACAGGATAGTATCATGTGAAAAAGCATTCTCTATTTAAGTCAGGAAAAACCACAACATTGTTTTATGGTGCAAAGACATATTTTCAGTGGTATCACCAGTAAATTCAGTGTGGTGAATTGCAGGGCAGAATTTCCAACTCTAGAGAGCTACATTTACAAGCTAGAGTGAGCTCTTTCTCCTCACTTAAACTATGCTTTCACGTGCTCATTGAGCTATTATCGATAGCATGTAGTGTTTTTTCTCGGTGCTGTGTAAGTACTCTGGTGATTCCACATCACCCACTGACTATTCTGACCACAACATTTCTTACTACCTTTTGTAATACTTGTGTTCCCCACAACACATGTTTGTATTCACTTTGAGCAATCCCCAAGCTTTCCAGAATGATCTGCTCTGGGATTTTATTAAGCCCCGGAAATAGTGCAGTGCAAGAGGAGAGCCTTGACTGAAAAATGGGGCTGGCTATTTAACTGTGAAAGGACCAGTTGCTTTTCATTTCCGTTTGGTGTTTTGCTGCAGATACGGAGCCTGATTGCACGATCACAATGACCGACCGAGATCTGCAAGATTTATTCATTGGCAAGTTGAATGCACAGACAGTAAGTGACGATGAGAAACAGCTCAGCCAATCGCCAGCTCCTGTGTATCTTTGTCTTAAGAGCCTCTCAAATCATTTGTATTCATACTCAGATAATACATTGAGTTTCTCCATGCCTACGTAAAATTTGAATCACTTTTGTTTTCATAATGTACTTAAGCACCTGTGCTGGCGATCACCGCTCACCGTTGATGGCCAAGCAGAAGCCAAAGGTCTCTGCGTCCATTACACATACATGTCATCACTATAGTGCTGTCTCAGGTGTGTCTTTTGTGGATGGCCGCGTGCCAATGCTTACTTGACGATATGAGTGTATGAATATCTACTTGGGTGCCTAGATAGTTACAAGCGGATTTTACCCTTTCGTGATGCACTGTTTTACCATCAAAATCCTCTTTCTGATGGACACTTTTAACTGCAGCTTTCTCACCTTATGAATATTCCCCTAAGCGGCAGACTAGATCCAAAGGGTCAAACGCAGTACTCCTGCGGCAAAGTAGACAGTGTTTGCAGCTCTACACGGACCAGGGCCGTTTCTACCATTAGGCAAGACTAGGCGGCTGCCTAGGGCGGCAAAATGGGGAAACATTTTACCCATACGTGGCGGGGGGCTACTTTTTGGGCGGATTTAAGCCCACTGTACGCACGGGCATCTGCCTTCTAAAACACAACACCATACAAAGGTGAACAAAAGCCACATGTTTTCATCATTTTGAAGATGCAGTAGTCCCTGGCCTCTGGATATGGTGCTATTCTGCTCTGCAGACACCTTTCTAGATTATAGTCTCAAAATTGTATTCTCAGAATTTACAGTTGCAATAAAGTGAACACTTCCTAATCTTCACAGAGCCTGTTATTTGAGCGTCACTCAGCAGAGGTCGCTCTGCCAAGCCTTTGACGCCCTACAGCGTTTTTATTGCTCACCCTTCATAAAATGGTGCTGCTGAGCGGAAAAGTGGTTACGTTTAAATAAAATAACCATTTCAAAACTCGTTTTTTTGTCAACTAACAAATATCACCTTAACGTAACCGAGATTACTGGTGCTCATTTCTTCGAGCCTGAGAGGATGAAAGGATGAGTTAAAGCCGAGATTACTGGTACTCATTTCATCAAGCCTGAGAGGATGAAAGGTTGAGTTAATCTGACCAAACCACGCTTCAAACCTACAACCTCTTGCTGTCTGTAGGGAAGCTCTTCTTCATATCCTTCTGCAACATGTGCATTGACCCATCAAGCTATTTAAAGTTTTTTTTAAAACACTTTCACATTAATTATTTGAACTTTCAAAAATGCCATGCAGCATTAAAGTCAGTTCTTAGGATAAACACGCTTAGTACAGGGGAAGGACATCCCAATCAGCATGGTACAGGATATGAGGCGATAGAATATTTTGACATAAATACGAATCTAAATATACATAACGTTTGGAAATACTTTCTGTAGACTGGTCGATTGCGGATTTAATGCGATGACAAAAATAACGTCAATCGAAGCGTTATTTCGATTTACAATAGTCTTTGTTTATGTTCTGAGGGCTCTTACTGCTCTAAAATGCAGCAACAATCACTTCTGCTGTGAAGTCCGAAATAACTGCAACAACCAATGTACTTACGAACCATCTCTCGGTAGAACAACCCATGCCCTGAGGCACTTGAGTGTTGCATTTGCCATACTTGTGTTGGGATTAGTGGCATTGTGCCAGGCGTGACACCTTCATCCAATCATTTCTTTTTTGGGGAAGGGGGGCAAAAAACACTTTCGGGTGGAGAAGTGTGGCTCAATGATTAGAGTCCCTGGTCCCGGGCTAGACCCTGATGCAGAGGTCTAGCCCGGGACCAGGGTTCAATTCCCCGCCTTGGCGGATCTTGGGCTAAAAAAAAAAAAAATTCCACGGACCTGATAATTCTCTCCTCGGTGCCATTCCAATCATGGAGTCCCACTCTGCAACTCTGGGCAATAGCTTGCTTAATCTCCACAACGGCCCCCACAACGCTAAGGATGCCTGGCCTCCACCTTGGGGGTGCCCAGGAGTGGACGCCTCACAGGGAAAGCCAGGATGGGTTCCACAGCGGTATTCGTACAAGCGCCTTGAGACCCTTACGGGTGAGTAGTGCGCTATACAAGTATCAATTTACATTTTACATTTACATAGTCCGTATTTAGACGGGTAAAAACAAAAGCGCAAGTTACCGAATGCATCGGGCAGTGGCTAAACGGACTGTATTAGCTGATGGTGTCACGCGTGGCATTGGCCACCTTTATGACGTTTTATGTAACAGCAAGTTTTACAGACGCTTGAATTATTTCCATGGCAGCTTTGCGTTATGCGGATGTAAATTAAAGCCTAAACAGTATGGTATTATACCTTCTTTTATATCTAATGCATTAATTCTTCTAGCCTGGAAGACAGGGAGAGAGAGTGATGGTAGTAAAAGGGAGGGGTCGGCATGTTTCAATTCTCGCCTAGGGCGGCAAAACACCTAGAAACGGCCCTGACACGGACATTGTTTTGCTCCTGAAGTGACAAGTGGAGGCGCATAAAAGCGCTACTCTGGCACACTGACGTCAGTTCCTTTCTTTCTGTGTCTTCAGACACGGATTCTGAGCTCTACTTCATTTGTCTTTGGCAAAATTCTTCACAAAATGTTTTCTTTTTGGCGGCAGAATACTATTCCGGGGCCTGTGAAAAATGAACCCAACTGACATATGGGACTGCGAGGCGAAACTCTGTTGCCAAACATCAGACAACTCCACGCTGTGACAGATCGGAGCTGAAAAAAGGTCCCATTTCCACTCCCAGAGTTGTTCCCGTGACAAACCCTCATTTAGTTCAAAGCAGTGCTTTAAATGGGAAACAATAAGTGCAGGTACTCACTAAAATAGAGGTGTGGCAAGTGGACGGGGCCAGGGGCGGGTCTAAGGGCAAGATATGATCATACCTAATGACTTCTGTACCATTTGCAGCACATATCAAAGCACATGAGAAATGCGTTCATGTCACTAAAACAGATTAACTCATTACAAGCTCCTTGGAAACAGAGCTGCATCTGCCCTGCACTAGAGGGAAAACCTAATCTGCGCCTGCCGTGCTGATCATGGTACCGGTACTCTCTCTGGCTACAGAGAAGTGCCGGTACTGATGGTAAAAAAAATCGGAGGTGCCGGTACTCAGTACCGGTGAGTACCGGCCCATTTAAAGCACTGGTTGAAAGTCCTCTCGTAAATGAAAGAAAACACAGAAGTCCAAGCAGGAATGGAACTCTAGAGAGGGCAAAAGCGTCCCATTTGGTCTGGCTCTCACACTCCAGAAGACCCAATTCTGTATATTTTCCCAGTGCAATCCAATTTTCGAGTCTGACATTATCGCACCAGATCAAGGCCTTTAGGAAGGCCATGTTTGCTCACTTTTGACTCCCTCTGACACGCTTTTGAGCCCCAAAAATCCTATCCACCAAGGCCGCCAATAGGGTTTCTGCCCTCTGCGCCATGTATACCTTCTAGCTCCACACCCACTTCTATTCAGACTTCAGTTTTGGCATTAGTTCCTATGACATTCACACCGGTGCTTACTGTGCCACAGGTGGACCCATAGTGGTTTCCTACTCCGATTCCCTCTTGTCTCAACCGAGGCCGCGTTCCGATTCCACATAAGTGCAGCAAGTAGGCAAGTCTTCAGACACATTGGCTTTACCACGCTGCAGAGCTTGTACATTACACCAGTGCTTTGTTTCTGAATCAGACAATAATACAATAACTTTGATGAAGGGGACACATTTGGCCCACAGTATGAGGAGGGCAATTCGTATGAGGAACTTCAGGATGCCAGTGGTCTAGACAGACTCTGGGGTTTTATCTCCTACTGGTCCTGCTATACCGGAGAGTGTTTCTTTTGCCATTGTTATGCAGAGGGCTGCGAAGTACTCAACCTGCAGCTCAATACCATGTAAGTGAAGGCCAGCATCTCCACTGAGATCCAGCAACCTGGCCAGGCTCCTGCTGAACCTCTCCTGCCATTTCACAAAGCCCTTCCGGATACTCCTAGGCATTTGGGCAAAAACGTGTTCTTGGATGCCATTCAAAAGGCAGGTAAATCATTGAAAGAGACCAGCGATGGGTGACCTGACTTCCTAACACAACAGCCAACCAAAGCCGAAGAATTTGATGATGCAGGCACATATCCGCAGACTAAACTTTAATGTTTTCCTGCAACCCCTCCTGATTGCAAACCTAAATGTATGGAGACCTTTGGCAAGCTCATGTTCTCCTCTGCCAGCCTTTCCCCTATGTTCTGTCAATGCAGACTGTCTCCTGGCACACTACACCCATGCTTTGTGGGATATGGTGGCCCAAATCCTGCCAGTAGTTCAAGATGACCTACAAGCATCTTTAGCCCAAACTATCTAGGACGGCCATGATGCAGCACAATTTATTATTTAGTCCAGCATGGACACCTGCAATCGGCATGAGTGTGGTGCTTCTATGCCATGCCTGGGTGATCTCTACGGGCTTTTGAGGATATGTCCAGGCATCTTTGACTGACATACTATTACATGGCTCTCGTCTGTTTGGTGAGTAAGTGGACTCAGCCCTGGAAGGATTTAAAGTTGCAGGACAGCTTGTTCCATGAGCCTATTTGCCCTACCAGGCAAGTTCTTCAACAGTCCTGCCCCTTCCAGTGGTATGGCAGGGGTTTTCCATATCGCCAGACCCTCTGCCGACATACAATCTTCTCATCTTTTGTGGCCGAGGCCAGTTCTCCCAGAGACAACACTCAGGGTACCATGGGCAGCAAGCTGCTCAATCCTCTGCACCTCTGCAACCACAACATCAAAACAACTTTAGTGTGCCCTTTTAACAAACAGCCATCCTGTAGGAGGCAGGATCTGACATTTCCTCCAAGGGTGGTGAGACATCACTTCAAATGCATCGATCCTCCAAATTGTTCATCGGGCTTTGCTCTCCCATTTCCTCCTCCCCCACCGCACCCTATACTCCCATCAGTGTGGTTTTGCAGCAGTAAGTGGTAGACCCTTTTGGCCAAAGGGCCCAAGAGAGGATTTTGACTTTGGAAGCCCAAGCTGGATATTTCTTCCACTACTTCCTTGTGCCAAAGAAGGAGGAAGGCTTTCATCCTATTTTGGATCACCGCCCATTCAAAGCCCACATGCACAAAGGCATGTTGAAGATTCTCACACTGAGCCAGGTCTTGTCTTCCCTGGATCATCAATTCTAAATAGTAGGTAGTATTGAACCTGCAGGACGCTTATTTTCATATTCCCATCCTACAGGTCCATAAGCGTTATCTGCAATTTACAGTGGGTCAGGAGCATTTCCAATGTGCAATGCTACCTTTTGCACTTACCTGTGATCTTCAACTACTCACGAAAGTGACGGAGAGGGTCTCAGCACACATTCGTAGGTCAGGTTTACCAGTCTTTCCCTACCTTGACAACTAACTTTTGAAGACGCACTGGCCCAAGGCAATCATAGACCACCTCCAGATGACGGTGACCCGCCTAACTTAGTTGGGGTTTGCAATCAACATGCTGAAGTCGCACCTGACTCCTTCGCAGACTCTACCGTTCAAAGCCATCCTGGATACGGTGACGTTTTTTGTATTTCTTCCGATGCAGAGAGTCCAGGATATTTGCACTATGGACCTGATGTTTCAGCCTCTGTCCTGGGGATGGTATTTGGGCTGCTGGGATTATTGCATCCTGCAGTCAACCACACCAGATGGGACATACAGGCTCTGCAGTGGGATCTGAAGTGTGAGTTGATGCAGTGCCAGGTGAGCCTTCCTGATTTTATCTAGGTTTAAGGAAGGCTGCAAAAGATCTGCAGTGGTGGCTGCTAGACTGCGATTGGGTTAGTGAGAGACCTCCCTCTTTACCCCACCCAAAGCTGATGGTGGTGACGTATGCATTACTGCTGGAATGGGGAGGTCAACTGAGAGAGATGGAGATCAGAGAACTTTGGTGCCTGTTGGAAATCTGTATTCACATCAATTTGTTGATGTGATCTGTTTAGCGTTGAAGATCTTCCTACCAACCATCAAGAGGAGGTTGGTGCAGATTCTTGTGGACAACACCACTGTCTAGTCGTGAACCACCAGGCACCTTCGCTTAGCAGATAAAGAATGTTAGTTGGACCAGAGGTGGTGTATGGCATTTTCCAGCAGTTGGTATGAACATCTTTGCCACTTACTGAAAATGTACAATATAAACACTTTTATGCACTGGAGTTTCTAAGAAGGCTGTCTCTCTCTGTGATGCATTCTGCCTAGAGTGAGCTAGAGTCTCCTGTATGCTGTCCCTCCACTGCCCTATCCTGGCTTGTGCTCTGAAGAAGGTTAGAAACAACCTGGCCAAAGTCATCTTAACAGCTCTGGATTGGGCCAGGGGAGTGCGGTGTCCGGAACTCCCAGGCCCGTCCCCGTCCCCCCACCCCTCTTCTAAGCTGCCACTTCAGGAGAATCACTTTCACAGCAGCAGGGCAGGGTCTTTGCGCCGGGGCCTATGCATCCTGCACCTCCATGCACAGAAAGTGAACTGCAGCAGCTGATTCCATTTGATCTCCTGAACCAAAGTAGTTGTTGATACCTTGGCAGCTAGATTCCCTTCTACAAAGTTAGTTTACGCCGGGAAGTGTTTGTGTATTGGTGCGGCGACTGCCAAATGCACCCATTACAGGCCAAACTGTTGGGTGATTTGCGATTTGTTTTTTCTTTGGCCTAGCAAGGACTTGCTTTGGGAACTGTTAAAGACTTCTTGTCTGCCTTTTTGTGTTTTCTGTATCAGCCTTCTTTGTTCAAATCACATGTTGTGACGAGATTTCTTAAAGATTTTCAACACACGTTCCCTCCAGAGCCCTTTGTGATGTCACGGAAAGACTTGAATTTGGTTCGCACTTTTCTAATGTGCACCGCTATCTGCTATGTTTCTTGACCCTCAAAAAATGTCTTTCTAATTGTGATAACATAAGCTTGTGACATGATAGAACTGCAGGCACTCTTGGTCCAGTTGATTTACAAAGCTTATTTTTTTTCCGAGAAACTGGTATTGAGAACTCTAGTAGCATTTCTGGCAAAAGTAGTAACCCATTTCCATGTCAGGCAGCCTAGCACCCTTCTAGTATTCTTTGCCCCACCTCATCCCTCAAAGTAGGAAGAGAGACTGCATCAAATGAATCCAAAAAGAGCCCTCGGGTTTTACATTGACCGTATCAAAGACCATGGGATGAGCAATCAGCTTCTTGTGGGTTTCTCAGGGGCAAAGAAAAGCAAGGTAGTTCAGAAAAGAACCATCTCTTGGTGGATAGTCCTTTGCATTAAAATCTGCCACTCACTAGCTAAGAAGTAGATTTCTCACCCCCCCCCCCCCTGTTCTGTAGAATGGACTCTAAAAAAAGTCCCACTCCACAGATCTGCACAGTGGCCATATCAATTTGCTGATGGGCTCTGTGTCTGAAGGTGCAAATAAAGCTGCCAAACAAACTGACTTCAGCGCGCATAGTTGGTACTTATATACAGTACAGTTTGTCATTTACAGAGTGAAACCAAGTTGGTGCAGAGCAGAACAGCATCATCTACAGGTTTGTAGGAATACTGCTGTAGAGTTTTGCGGATGCAGTCTGATGCCTGGGAAATACTCACAAGGTGAGGAATCTTGAGGTTAGATAAAATATCCATCATCTCCCGACAGCTTTAATATACATTGCTCTATTGCTAGGTGCGCGCTATATAAATGCCAGTGCATACCTAAATATTTCTAAGCTTGGCCGTTGGGTCCATAAATGAGATTTGTTTACTGAGCAGGTACACACATGTTCCGTGGTCATTGTGAGCGTGATCCTGCCGGCAGTCCTATAGGATGTCAGAGTTTGTATTGCTCAGACTATACATGATGGGCAGGATGCAGTGAAGAGTGTAATCCACACCGGCCTGGATGCTATCAATTGCATTTGCAGTAGTTCTGGCAGCAGTGACATGCTTGGAAGGTGTGCAAGGATGAGGTCAGCCGGGTTTCTGCATCCTTGTTGGTTATGCCCTTTGAGGGGTCCAGACTCTCTGGGAGGAAAAGTGGACTCTGGAAAGAGTTAAAGATCGTGTAGCCACTGCACACTCTCTGCGGTTATTGATGCCAATGAAACAATATCCCCATCAGTTCAAAAACTTCAGACGTCAGCCATTCCCAACTGGTAGTTCAGCAGATAGTCCAGTTCTTTCGGGGTCCTGGCACTGGCAGCCACCTTAGAGGACAAAAGGTCCACCAGCCTTCCAATACCTCCTGTCTGACTGCATTGCCTTCCAAGCTGATTTGGTTTATTCGTTGAGGATCATTCTAAGCTGATGGGAGGCAAGATTTAGCATTTCCTCCCCGCTGAAGATCCATTACGTCAGACATAGGTTTTACAGATAACTCAAAGGGGGCTATTCCTTACCATTAATTTCCTCCCGCACCAGAATGCATTTCAGAGGAGTAGTTGAGAATCCTGATGGAGGAGTGAAATATTCTACTTTCCAAGGGTTCCATTGAATATGGGGATATGGAGAGGATTCTACTGCCAATGCTTCCTCGTCCCAAAATAGGAAGGGTCACTGCCTATCCTGGACTTTCAGCCGCTGAAGCTTTTTTGCAGATGGGCAGTTCAAGAGGCTGGCTCATATTCTGTCTACTCTGGACCTTCTATCACTTGCAGTCCAGACATTCTAATCTCCTTTTATTTGTCCTTTCCAGGGCCCTGCAGGGCTTTGCAGTTGGTACAAAGAAAGGTTATTTGTTGTCCCTCTCTGCATTTTGTGTTTACCAGACCACACACCGTTGTTTAAATCACCTGTTGTGATGTGTTCCATCAATAGTTTGACACATATTTCCTCCCAGACAATTTGTAATGCTTCAAGAGGACCTCTAGCTTATTTTGACATTATTAATTTGCATCCCATTCAAGCCTATGCACAGTTGCTCCTAAAGGCTCATGACTTTGAAAACATTATTCCTTATCCTCATTACTTCAGCATGCTGCTAGTAAATTACAGACATTGTTGGTCCAATCACCTTCCTTCCAAAATTTGTGACACCTTTCTATGTTTGTCACTTTGCCATTATATGCACCACCTTACCCCTTGGAAATGTGGAGCCGCACAACACCACATGCCAGCATGCGGAGCACTGGTGTTTGTTTTCCGGACCCAGTCGGGCACCTGTGGGATATTCTAAGGTGAAAAATCTGCGATTAGATGGAGTATCCACTAGAAAGACCATTACCGAAGATAAGTAACTTGTAAACTCTCTTCACCGCTCACTCAGTTTGGTGAATATATGCTCTTTTTCGCATTTTTTTAAAACACTGGTCCTAAAGTTCTATTTAATCGCAATTGCCTCCATGCAAGACCATCATTAAATGGGCCTGTCTTTTCTGTTATGATTCCATTCTTGGCATTCCCACTTATTGGCATGTTTCCCAGCCTCAAATGCACTTTGGCACCTGTCAGCGGGGTAAAGCACACTCCCACGTGGTCAATTCCAGAGCCCTCTCTTCTCTGCATTAATAAGCATACTGTATGGATGTAGTAACAAGAGGAAAGTACGTTACTGAAAGGCTTAAAACAGAGGAGGAAACACCAAATACATTCTATGCAAAATTAAAAATAGAGTGAAACTCCACAAAAACAGGTGTTCATAGTATCTAGTTTTTCTACTTGGAGGGCGAACTCCCAATTCTGTTTTTGGTGTATTCAAGTGATGTTTCTAAGTCAAAGCTATTCTCTTGTGGGTTGAACAAATAGTAGCAAAGGGTTTCGACTTGTAATGTATGTACCAGTCCGTGCAGGCAGAGAGTGTGAGAGAGAGTTTATATTTTATGTCTTGCAGTGCCAGCACCACCTTCATGTAGATACCAAAAACACAGACGCCAATAGTCGCACTTCGGACCAGTCCTTAACTGGAAATACGTACCACTGAAAATCTTTCCTGTTTTTGATGGATTTTTTGTTGAAAGTCTTATGCTTAAACTGGCAGGCTTGTTGAAGTGATGAGAGAATGGGCTGCAGAGAAAGTGCTAAAAATAGTTGTTCTTTCTTGGAAGCCAGGCGTTGATAGCGTTTTAAGTGAAGCCCCGGGATCTGTGCTACCTAGGAGCTTTGCCTAGTGTTGCCTTACAAGTGTTTAACTTGGCCACATTAGCTCATCTTCATTTACCCTTGTCACTTTCTAATCACTAGCAGCAGCTTTCACGCCACATCCTTCTCTATTATTTGCTATACTTTTATATTTTTGATGTTGTTAAAAATGGGGGTCTCTAGTTGGCAGTGGCTTGCTTCCTAGTAGGGACCCATCCTTCTAGTCAGGATAATGGAGTTACACACCCAAGATAACCCTTGGTCACCCTCTTGGTAGCCTGCATCAGCATTTAGGCCATCTCAGAGGCAATGGGTAAAGTATTTGTACATAACACACACATTAACACAGTAAAAACACTACAAATGGACACCACACCTGTTTAGAAAATAACCAATCTTTGTTTAAACAAAACAAGACCAAAACAATAAAAATCCAACATAGATAACTCAAAATATCACTTTTTTAAAAGGTTAAGCAATTCTGTCAATAGAACTCTATAGATTTGGTGATTTTACACAAAGTGCTTTTCGTGCCTCAAAATCCACAAGGAAAACCGGCTGCAGAGGAAAGAAGCGCCAGAAAACACAGCTATCTGTCGGTTCCTGAGTCCCTGGGGAAGTGATGCGGCAGTTCTGCTGCACGCAGGAGAAGTGCTGCGTCAGTTCTGGACTGTAAGGGGAAGCGATGCATTGAAATCCAAGACAGTTCTGGTCTGAGGGTAATGTAGTGGACAACTTAATACACAGCTGCGATGCGTGAAAATCCAGACACACTGGAAGTCGATGTGGCGGTGGCAAACAGGTGCTCCATCAATTCTATAAGCCATGGTTCTGTGGTAAATAATTTAATTACCGGGACTTAATTTGATGCGGAAAATCTATAACAATAGCTCAGTAAAATAAGAGGCAGAATCCGTGGTATTAGAGGTTCGGAACGGGCTTTATTCCAGAATCAATTTAAATTGAGGAGCTCCATATTCCATCACCACGAAGGTTCAGGAAGTGAAGAACGTACTTTATTGATAAGTAATCATTTTTATACAATAGGCATTACAGTGAAGCAAATGCAGGAGGCGTAACAATTGATAGTAAAGATAAAACATACATGCATAGCAAAAGTGGGTGTAACTGGGTGTAACTAGAGAACGTCATCAAGTATGATGTCATAATAGGGTGGTACCATGAAAGAATTTCGCAATGTCAGCAGAAATACTTGGCAGAAATGCGCGCGCAGCAGCATGACGTGTGATTGACGTGCAACTAGGGGGTGAAGGGGACTTGACATTTAGCTCTACATGTGGCGACAGAAGTCTGGAGGGTCAAGTCAACCTAATCCCAAATCATATCTAACATCCTATGTTTAGAGAACTATGTTATCCAAAAGAGAGGTCTCTTAGAGTAGAATTTTATTCTATACTGACTATACTGACTGTTAGTGCGTGTACAAGCGTCTAAGTGTCTACACTAGATGCGAGGGCCGAAATCTTCCATAGTAACAGGGCTATGAATCACTTGAAAAAATGACAGAGAAGCCGGGCCTTTTGCTCGGTAGCTGGAAGAATGTTTACTTAAACTACTAGACAGGAATGCATTGGGTAGGGAGCGGAGCAGATAATTTCGAAGGTGAAATACAGTTTTTGGCAGGCAACAGGCTGATGTCAGGCACCGTTAGCTGCGCAGAGAATGAGGACAAAGTTCATGGATACAGATGCGAGCTCAGACTGAAGCTTTCAGAGGCAGAAGGCAGGAAAAGCTTGATGGCAGAATCAGGGCCTACTTGCCTGGACTGTAAAATGTCATAAGTGAACCATATAAAGCCGGTGGCCTTTCGTACTCAGGAATGGAATATCCGGCCCATTCATGGCGGATCTGAAAGAGGACATGTTGGCGGTGGACGCACATGTGTTTGCGTCTTCATAACTGGAACTGGAGGGAACATACATGTACTTGTGATTTATACATGAAACCGTTGGGGTCCAAGATAGGGGACATAACTGACCAGAAAAATCCATATTTCCACATTCCCTCCTTGTCCCCTACTTGCCCGTCAAGAGATATCAATCTTCATTAATCCATCGATCTGTTCATATAGCATCATTTGTTCTTCTTTCTTCTTCCGTGATGAATGAAATCTTGGTGGTGGAATACACGATGTGGCACACAGACCACAGATCGCTGGTCCACATTGTAGACATAGACAGCAACTGAATAATATGAGGAAGCCAATACCTAGGAAGGATAGGACCTTCCATCCAAAGGTAGATAATACACTCCAAAACCAACCGGACCAAGTCCAGGTGCCTGGATTCTGGTGTATCTGGCTTACAATCTTATGAAGGCGAGTTATGGCTTTATATACAGATGGCGAATTTTCTGGTATGAAAATGCAACAACTTGATCCGATGACCCTACAAGCTCCGCCCCTATCGGCCAGGATGACGTCAAGGACAAGACGATTTTGAAGCACAACAATCCGCATAGCAGACTGCTCTTCTGTTAAATTGCCTAAGGCGGAAATAGTTTCGTTCACTACTGCTTCAAGGGTTCTGGTTAATCTACGTATCAGCTTACTATTGGTAACTGTACCTATATAGGGAAAGAGACCTTTATTGAAATCTGTGTATTTTTCCCATGCTGTCTCAGTGTAATCGACTATTGGGAGATCTCTCCTTTCTCTATTGTGTACTAAATGAGTATTTCTGTGATAATCAGGAGGAGCTAGGAAAACAGGTGGCAAAAGGAATCCGATGTAGCAGGTACCATCCCAATCTAGTGGCAAACGTATGTATGCCGTCTGACCACATATGAAGTAGGAATGGCGGGAAGCTCTAAATGTAGACTTGCCTTGATCACTAAATTCTATTACAGTGGTGCATCTACTATGGCCCATATGTATGGAACCATTCTTTCTTACACATAATTCACCTTTAACTGGAAATACTGACATGGCGGGCAAAATTGGAGTAGCTTCGGATTCGACATTCAGGATCATGAGATTAAGCGTAAAATTACCTAATCCATACACTTCATTTTCTAGATCAGTTCCTGTTCTTTTGGGAAGTCCCTCCTTGTTAGGGTGACAGACTTTGAGTAAAACTAAGTTCAGATTTCCCCATACCCAGTTATCCTGGTAAACTGCAGAATTCGAATCTAGGGAATTAATTAAACTAAACCATGCTCCACAGGAGCCGTTGTGTGTGAACGGGTATGGAAAGAGAGGTAGAATTCCTTTATAGTTCTGATAGGGAGGGAGTCGACCACATATCCAACAATTTGTAGCATTGCTAACCTGATGGGAATGATGTAACATACTAATAAAAGTGTTATTGCGCAGCGCAAATCTATAGGACAATTCATGCGGAGGTAATTCACTAAAAGAATGTTCAGCAGTAATATTGTAAACATGTCTAGAAATAGGATAATATGTGTGCAACAATATACTTGCAGTAATTATTAAAAGACTTAGGAAAAACAAAATTAATAACGTCACTGTGCAATGACTACGCAGTGATTTATAGTACGCATGTCGTTTCAACTTTATCCTTCTGTTTCTTTCTCTATACAGGTCTAAGGGGTACATGTCAGAGACAAATTCGACCGCTTCACCTTGGAGAGGACTTAAACAATCAAATTGCCTGACTGGTTAGACCTGAGTTTTAGTTTATATTGTTCGTGGTTATTCAATTCAACCAAAGGAAGTTTAGAGTCACTCGGGGAAGACACGCAAGGTGTGTCGTTTACGTCTGACGGTAGTCCATGAAATTTCTTGATATGACTTGAATGTATCCAGCCTTTTCGTCCTTCGATCTTTACGGCTGTCCTCGTCGTTAGCAATACGAGTTGAGGCGACTTCCACCTAGGATCCAGCTGAGACTTCCGATCAAAGTTCCTCACTAGAACTAAATCCCCTGGAATTACGTCATGGGGTTTCACCTCGGTGTGGTCGGGAAAGGCTGCAGCTACCTGTGAACGACAAGATTGTAGTGCAGACATCAAGGAAGCCAAGTAATCTGTCAGCATATTACAGTCAACATCAGTTATTTTGCGTGGTATAGGCGTCCCCCACATATTTGGTGGTCTACCGAAGATCACTTCATAAGGGGATAGCCCTGTTCGAGAGTGTGCTACCATTCTCATGTAAAAGAGTGCAACGGGTAAGGCTACTACCCAGTCGACACCTTTCTCTCTGCATATTTTGGACAATCTAATTTTCAGGGTCTGGTTATGTCGTTCCACGAGACCTGCTGCCTCGGGGTGTCGGACACAGTGAAATTTCCACTGATAGCCTAACAAAAGTGAAACGTGTTTCATTAGTTCGGATGAGAACGGCTGGCCGTTATCTGAGTAGACAACACGTGGTAAACCGTACCGTGGGAAGAATTCTCGAACTAACTGTTTGGCAGTAGTCGGGGCAGTGTAATCTGAAACCGGGTATGCCTCTGTCCAACGGGAAAGAGCACAGACAACTACGAGAACATATTTGAATCCTCGACATCGTTCCATCTGGATATAATCCATCTGGAGGACTTCAAAAGGGTGATTAGGAGGCTGAAATCCACCCTGTTCTACGGGAATGCTTTTACCTGGGTTAAACTGACAACAGATCATACAGGTACGAACTTTTTGTTTAGCTGCTGCTCGTAAATGTTTGTTGAACCAAATGTGTTGGATGCTGTCTAGCATAGCTTTTTCTCCTAGATGTGCTGGACTATGTACAGTGTTAATAACGACTTGGACCATTGAATCAGGAAGGAACCACACAGATTTTTCTTTCGTCATCCATCCTTGATCCGTTTGGATCCCTCCTAATTCAGTCCATTTCTTTATTTCGTCTGGCGTAGCATGTGTCTGTATGTCGATTACGTCAAGAGCGGGATCCTTAACCGTCATGCAATATGTTGGTGTCGGGACTATTGTCTTTGTCATGTCGGATGTTTGAGTTTGAGCAGTCTGTTTAGCTGTTCTGTCAGCTAGATCATTGCCTTGAGAAATGATATCAGTAACTTTCGTATGAGCTTTACATTTCATAATTGATATTGCAGTGGGTAGATGTATTGCATCTAATAAGGCATGAATAAGGGGTCCGTGCTGAATGTGGGCACCGTGAGAAGTTAAATAACCTCTCTCTCGCCACAGCACGCCGAAGTCATGTACAACTCCGAATGCATAACGTGAATCAGTGTATATGTTGACTTTTTTATTTGTGGCTTGAATACAGGCTTGTGTCAGAGCGATGAGCTCTGCTGCTTGAGCGGACAAGGTATTTATGCAATTTGTTTCAATGATTTCAGTGTCTGTTGTGACTGCATAAGCGGCCACTAGCTCTCCTGTACCTGTTCTCATACATGAACCATCTACATACAATGTCAGATCTGGGTCTAACAATGGGACGTCTGTTAAATCTTGTCTGGGTTTCGTCGTGATAGTGATAACTTCAATACAATCATGTGCAAGTGGGTCTGTTCCATTTATAGGTAACAGTGTGGCAGGATTCAATGTACTACAACGTCTGATTTCTATATGTGGCTGAAACAATGTTAATTCGTAACCAGTAAGTCGTGCTATAGTCAAGTGTTGTGTTTGTGTCCGGTTCAAGAGAACCTCTACTGCGTGTGGTACTTGTACTGTTAATGGATGTCCTAATACTATGGCATCGCTTTGTCTGATTGCTAAAGCTGTTGCTGCCACTGATTTGAGGCACGCAGGCAAAGCCTGAGCTACGGGATCTAATGTACTAGAAAAATAAGCACATGGTTTGTGTGATCCTGCTTGTTCCTGTGTGAGTACTGACAAGGCAGTACCTTCGCGTTCTGTAACGAAGAGTGTAAACTGTTTATTGTAACATGGTGTTGCTAAAACAGGTGCTTGGCATAAGGCTTTCTTTAGGCTTTCAAAAGCTTGTGTATGTTCCTGAGTCCAAGGGAGAACAGTCGATGTGGCTGCCTCCTGTGTTGTCAATTGAATGAGGGGTTTTGCTAGAAATGCATACTGAGGGATCCACTGCCTACAATATGAAGTGAGGCCTATGAAAGCCCGCACCTCCTTTTGTGTCTTGGGTATTGGCATATTAGCAATTAGCTGGATGCGATCTGGTGTAAGCTGCCTTCCCTCCTTGGACAGCGAGTGACCAAGGTAAACAACTCGCTGGACACAGAATTGCAGCTTAGAAGGGGACACCTTGTGCCCCTTTTCGGCCAAAAATTGTAATACCGTCAGTGAGGCTTTCTCACATTCAGGTTCGCTTCTAGCGGTGATCAGCAGATCATCGACATATTGAAGCAGGGCAGTGTTGACTGGCATGTGGATACTGTCGAGTTCTCGTTTCAGTGCTTGGCTATAAATGCTGGGGCTTTCTGTAAATCCTTGAGGTGCGCGTGTGAATTTAAAGCTTCGTCCATTTAAACTAAATCCGAACAAGTATTGGCTTTCCGGATCTATTGGGACGCTGAAGAAGGCATTCTTGAGATCAATTACAGTAAAGAATGTTGCTTCGGAATCAATGGCTGTCAGTAATGAAGAAATGTCTGGGACTACGGGGTATTGTGGTACTATGCATTTATTTAATTCGCGCAGATCAATAACCAATCGATATACTGGCGAGGCTGTTGGATCGGTTCGTTTAAGAATCGGAATTATCGGGGAATTACATACATTGGAGTCAGTTTCCACAACCACTCTTGGGTAATAAGCTCGTCAATGATTTGTAGTAAAGCCACTACAGCATCTGGGGGTAACTTGTATTGTCGCATTCGTGGAAGTACCACTCCTGCCTTTAGTGTGACTCGATATGGTGTAATGTTCATGCAACCAACATCTGTAGGGCCTTGTGCCCATAAATGTGTCGGTAAAGTCTGTAGTCGGTGATCCATGTCTCGGGACACGTAGTGCCCTTTGAAATCACGTAAAAATAATCTTACTCCTTCCGGAGAACAACATATAATAGCTCCTAGAGCTTTCAAAGTTTTTATGCCTAACAAGTTTTCTGGACATGATTTAGTAAGTAATAAATCTGTAGTTCGTGTCAAGGGACCAATCGTAAGTGGAAGAGGCTGTGTTACTTCGTTAATGATAGGTTTTCCTGAAAAGCCAAGGGAAATATTCTGTGTGCCTGAGAGGGGTGCCCCTGGAACTTCACTACGTTTTATTGTTGTTCGGCTTGCCCCTGTATCAAGTAAGAATTTTCTATCTTGACCTAATAGTTCACTGTGTACATAAGGTCCTTCTTGATCTACAGGGACCTCAATAAGGGGTAAGCCAACTTCCCTCTCTAGGCTGTTTCATGAGTATCGTTGATAATCAGGATAGTCATACTGTGCGGTCTGATACATCTGTCGGGTCGTTGTTTGTGTGGCAGCAATAGGCTGCGGTGGTGGAGCTGGCATAGACTGTTGCGGAGCTGGCATGGACTGTGCATGCTGCGGAGTTCCTTGTTCATTCTGATCCTGTCTAAGTGGCCGTGGTCTTTCTTTTGTGTTACCTATGGCGATATTATGTTTTAAAACGGGACAATCGTGTACATAATGACCTGGCTGTTTACAATAGTTGCACGTCCCTTTAACAGGACCTGTTGAAACACTGGACTGTGTTATACCCTTCTTATGACCGTCAACTGGCACTGTCTGGGAAACTAGCATTTTCATTTTCGTGTCTTTCATGCGTCTATGTTCATGTTCTTGTTCTTCTCTAATTCTATTGTGATGGTACTGTAGCATTTGTAACATTTGTGACGGAGTGTTACCTTGCCAGGTACTCTCGAATTTCAATACTCTATTCTTAACTTGGGGCAAAGAATTTTCAACTAACTTTGTCACAAACAGATGTGGATACGACTCGCTACTTGCTTTTATTCCACTATTTATACCAAAACATTTCTCAAATCGGGAATAGAAATCACTAGTGTCTTCATCTGATTTTTGTTTACAGGCTGAGATTGCACCCCAGTCTTCCTTTTTCGTAGTTAATAAACGTGGCAGTACCTGTACTAGTAGACCTGGTAGTGCTTTGATCTTGTCCCCGAGCCCTGAACCTGGACCTCAAGCTTTTTCTTCGTTTTCTAATGCTGTCCAATCTATCTTCTGGTCTCCAACCTCCCAATCCTTTTCCTTGAGTTTTTCGTAAATGCCCGCAGGCATTAATACCTTCAATATTGTCATAATGTCGGGGTAGGTATATTCTCCCATGAGTAACATATCTTTAATTTCACGATGGAAACCTGCTGGGTCTTTATCATGACTGGGTACCACTTTCTTCATTTCTAATAGTTCTATTTTAGATATGGGTGTGTATACAAACACACGTTTAAACTCATTGTCATCACCCTTTATCGGGTGCACTTCGCGTAAGGGATTCTGTCTATCCATGTAGAGCGTCGTTCTTTCCTTGATGGGCAGTGAGACATGTTCAGGACATACAAAAAGGATGTACTGTTTTCTGGATTCTAGTATTTCTCTAATTAACTTAGTACCGGAACCTCTCCATTTATTCGTGAGTAATTCAGTCAATATATCAGGTAAGGGACCAGGATCGGAGTGTTGGCTTTTATATAATATAAGGAGTTGTTGAATCATATAGATACCAGCTAAACGCTGTTCATCTGGGGCGAGGTTCAAAAACGTATGTACTAGTGTATCATCACCATATTTTCCATGACTATCAACCCAGTGAACGGCTGACCTGGCTAATTCTTGTTCGTCCATAGAATCGAGTATATGATAACCCCTTCGTTCTCGGAGTAATTTGTCAGCGGCTTGGAATGAATGTTCGGGGGACCTTATATTTATTATAGGAGTTTGGAATTTTCTGTTATTATCTGGACGTATCGGACATATCGGATCAGTAAAGCATCTAGTATTATTGCAAGATCTTCCTCTACCTACATAGGCCATTGTTTCTAACTGTCCTGTGGGCAGTTCTAATTCTTCCTCGTCCTCGATTTGTTCTGGTTCGTCCACTGCTAATCTTTCCTCGTGTATTCGTTCTATTTCTTTGCGGATCTTTCGGCTCATAGCTACTATGCATGATCGTTTATCATGTCTCCCCTCTGATATATTCTTACCCCATGTGGTAAGAATTTGCATTTCTTCCGGATTTACCCCTGGTTGATCTTGATTTCTGATCACACAGTTTATGAGGAAACGTAACAGTTCCCCCTGGATTTCCACTTTTTGGTACTCCATGGCTCTGTTAATACTCTCAGGGTCTCGCCCTGACTGAACAAAGTGATATATATTTTCTAAATGTGCAGTCATTCCTGGTAGCTTCCCTAAATATATTGCAGCTCGTCGGATACGTAATGATGCCAGCATCATTTCGTCCCCTTTTCCGGGCACAGGGTCATATCTACAGTCTATTAGAAGTTCCTTGAGCGTGTTGGGAGTTACTAGTTTGGGCGTACGTTGGTGGGCTAATTCTTGAAAGGAAAGTTTATTTGTTCTGGGTGGCGTAGAAAAAATGCTTGATGTACCTCCGGTAGCACCACCTGGGGTGCTGGATGTGAAAGGATTCGTTGAACGTGATATAGCAACCATAGGTGTGGATGCGGATGTAGAAACAGATGTGCTTGCCGGAACTTGTGTCGGAGTTTGCTGTTGCAGAGGTACAGACGAAGGAGGGTCTTGGCGTTGAACCCCCTCGGCAGGCGGTCTATGTGGCGCAGCATTAGCATACGCGGGAGCTGCGTCGTCTAAATAAGAGGAAAGAAAAACATCTTCTGCGGTTCTGGGATGCCCTTTGGGATGTGCTTTTATCGGAAACAATGGGGGTGGCAAGTCTCTTGGTATCTCCGGGGTAGCCTTAGGTAGTCCTTCGGCCAGAAGAGGATACATACCATTCACAAGGGCATTTCTTTGTCTGTCTGTTTGTTCTGACTTTACTCGAGTACCTTCTTCAATTAATACACTTTCTCGAACTTTATTTGAATTTTCCTTACTTTTCTCTTCCTGTCTGAGCGCTTTTTCTGTACGTCTATATGATTCTTTACGCCATAATTCAATGGCATCTTTCTGTGACTGTCTAGCTTTCTTTTTCCACAATTCTTCTTCTACTTTCATAATGCAATCTGCATCCCAGGTCCCAGCTGCGGGCCACCTCTGACTTTCTGGTAATTCCTTGGTGTAGTCTACCCATAGATCAAGAAATAATATGGCGTCGAGGCCATGTTTATGATACATGAAGTACCCTGGAGTGTCCCTAGGAGGAATGGGAACAGCTTCTTCGAGTACCCCTTTTCTGGTTTTGATCTGTCTTAATTTCGAAAAGAGCGGCATATTGAGAACTGATCTGATACCTAATTTTGAACACGTTTAATACCATAAAACACAATAATGAACAGTCATTCACACCACAGTATACAGAACGTATTTAAAACATTTTAACATTTAACATTTAAATAAAAATAGACAATGATGGCCATTTAGGGAACTAGTCACTAAGCATAATACTCGATACTAACTAGGTAAATCTGAATTATATACTAGACATACTTGATATACTGCTAAACAGTACAGATACACTGCTGAAACAGTGCAGACCGGATTTGTGTACCCAAACCCGTCTTGACCGGCACAACCTATGTGCACGTCAGAACGCCTCCCCGATAATGGTACTCACCGGGTAGCTCGGAACGGAAGGCCTCGGAACTGAACTGAACTTGAACCGGACTGGACTCGACTCGGAACTTCGGAAACTTCGGAAAACTGGTGGGCCTCTGTATACCTCGGATCTTGCTCTCTCAGCTAGGCTCTGGTCGGGATACTTCGCACTTCTCACCGCCTCGTCTGGGTGTTGATCGCAGCCTCAGTTACCCCCGCTCGGCAGGAGGGAGATACAGGAAATCCTGTGGGTACGCGTTGTTGTCCGTCCAGCTGTGACAGGAGACCGGGCCTGCAACGCACCGCCGGCGCGTGAGATGAGAAAGTGTCCCTATTCGGGCGCCATTTATGTGGTAAATAATTTAATTACCGGGACTTAATTTGATGCGGAAAATCTATAACAATAGCTCAGTAAAATAAGAGGCAGAATCCGTGGTATTAGAGGTTCGGAACGGGCTTTATTCCAGAATCAATTTAAATTGAGGAGCTCCATATTCCATCACCACGAAGGTTCAGGAAGTGAAGAACGTACTTTATTGATAAGTAATCATTTTTATACAATAGGCATTACAGTGAAGCAAATGCAGGAGGCGTAACAATTGATAGTAAAGATAAAACATACATGCGTAGCAAAAGTGGGTGTAACTGGGTGTAACTAGAGAACGTCATCAAGTATGATGTCATAATAGGGTGGTACCATGAAAGAATTTCGCAATGTCAGCAGAAATACTTGGCAGAAATGCGCGCGCAGCAGCATGACGTGTGATTGACGTGCAACTAGGGGGTGAAGGGGACTTGACATTTAGCTCTACATGTGGCGACAGAAGTCTGGAGGGTCAAGTCAACCTAATCCCAAATCATATCTAACATCCTATGTTTAGAGAACTATGTTATCCAAAAGAGAGGTCTCTTAGAGTAGAATTTTATTCTATACTGACTATACTGACTGTTAGTGCGTGTACAAGCGTCTAAGTGTCTACACTAGATGCGAGGGCCGAAATCTTCCATAGTAACAGGGCTATGAATCACTTGAAAAAATGACAGAGAAGCCGGGCCTTTTGCTCGGTAGCTGGAAGAATGTTTACTTAAACTACTAGACAGGAATGCATTGGGTAGGGAGCGGAGCAGATAATTTCGAAGGTGAAATACAGTTTTTGGCAGGCAACAGGCTGATGTCAGGCACCGTTAGCTGCGCAGAGAATGAGGACAAAGTTCATGGATACAGATGCGAGCTCAGACTGAAGCTTTCAGAGGCAGAAGGCAGGAAAAGCTTGATGGCAGAATCAGGGCCTACTTGCCTGGACTGTAAAATGTCATAAGTGAACCATATAAAGCCGGTGGCCTTTCGTACTCAGGAATGGAATATCCGGCCCATTCATGGCGGATCTGAAAGAGGACATGTTGGCGGTGGACGCACATGTGTTTGCGTCTTCATAACTGGAACTGGAGGGAACATACATGTACTTGTGATTTATACATGAAACCGTTGGGGTCCAAGATAGGGGACATAACTGACCAGAAAAATCCATATTTCCACATTTCAACGATGTGTCAATTCTTTGAGTCACACAGCAGGGCCTGCGTCGTAATCAGTGCGGTGGTCTCAGACTTCGGAAGCAGGTCTGAACACCTAGCAGTGGAGTTCAGGGATGTTACAGGTGAAGTCTTTGATGGCCCCAAGACTTCTTAAAAGGAGGCAAACACACACAAACCCTTGGAGAAACCTCTCAAGCAGGATACACAGCACAGTCTAGTCCTTTTCCTCTCCTAGACAGAAGCAGAAACGTTAGGCCAACCCAGCAAAGCAACACACAGCAAAGGGGCATTACTCCTCCTCTCAGCTCTTCAGCACTTCTTCTTAGCAAAGTCTCCTCTTGATCAATGTGTTCTAAGATGTGGGGTTACAAGTCCAATACTTATACTCCTGGCCTTTGAAGTAGGCATACTTCAAAGGAAAGTCTTTGTTGTCCACAAGATCCTGCCTTGACTCCAGACATACTACGGGGGGTGAAGACAGTATTATAAGAGGCCAGGCACATCCCATTCAGGTGCAAGTGACAACTCTTCCTAATACTCTAGGCCAGGAACGAAAATCAGCCTGGTGATGGGCCATCAGGATATGCAGGCCACACCTCAGCTCCCTTTCTGTGACTGTCTAGAGTGAATGCACAAACAGGCCCCTTTCAGTCTAAACCAGACGTTGATTCCACAGGCAGGAAGAAGCACATGATTGTAAAACAAGAAAACCACACCAAGGATGCCAGGTCTAACAGCCGTAAAGAACCAGTGTTTGAAATACAATCCAGAGAAGCTTAAATCGATGCAGGTTTGCTATGAGCTGGGACGAAAGTGTACCCCATACGTAATGCACTAGAATCACCCTCCCTTTCAATGGGTTCTATATACTTTTATTCCCTTAGGGCTGCCAGTCTTCATTCCATTGAAATGCCAAGTGGAAGAAGATTACCAAGTTCTTTTTTTTCCGATACTTTGTGGCACTTGTACTCCTAAATATACAATGGTAAACACACACCCACAAGTATTAACACTAGTACTTGGACTAAATAATTGACCACATCTGGCATGGGGCATCTTGTTAGCTATGATTCCTTCTGAGTTCTCACTTTCACAAATAAGGTGCCCTTAGACCTTGTGATCAAAGGCTAAACAATGCACAGAAGAACGTATCCACCTTGGCACATAAATGTAAGACTATGTTAATGTTAATCATCACTGAGTAACTTGTATTTATTTTTGGGCTTGGTTTTATGAGCAGCCATTTTCCAGATTTCCACCTTCAGCATCATCAGTTTGAACAGTTCATTGTTCTTTTTCCTCTGTCTGATGATGCTGTTCTACATTGGAGAATGTATATTGCATCACATAATTCTTCCCTTAATTGCTTTGAATACGCTCTGCCATATTGTGAAGCGTAAACCCCCCTGCGTGTTACAGGTCATAGGAGTGTAGTTTTGAGGTGGTGAGCACCTCTCTAAAACCTTGGTTTCTGGACAGTGAAAGATTCATTTTATGGCTGCTACTCACTTTGTATTGTATTGTATTTGCATTTATATAGTGCTTACTACCCCTGACGAGGCGTCTAAGTGCTTTTTCCACGAGTAGCGCACTACTCCAGAACCCATAAAGGATTAATGGTGAATTAGTATAGTGAAATATGAAAGTAATTTTATTTATACATATTTTATTGGATTATAAAGGTACATATCGAGCCAGTGCTTGCGATAAATATTAGGCGCATCGGATACAACCGAAGTACCTACATTAGTGAACACACTGGAACTCCTGCAGAACCTGCAGACAATACAACATAAACATAAACATGACACAGAGCATTTTAAACCTCACAAGATTAAGTTAATTAGGGCATGTTCGACCACCAAAGCATTTGTAAATTTCCTAAGCTGTTCAGGGACTTGCATCACATAGGGGAGCCATTCTATACTGGGTCAATGTCTGGCAGAGGCAGTAGCTCTATTCCCCGATAGATCGCACATCTGGACCATATTTATCTGTATTTTTGGGGGCACCTTCTCGCCTGAAATACTGAGATATCTGCTGTCATGCACAAATCTAAAGCTTACCTCCAGCCACCAATTGTCTGGGGGGATGCCGCCTTCCACTGCTGTGCGATGTCCCTCTTAGCCAGGGTGAGGGCCAGGAAAAGCAGATGCTGTTTATATTTGTTTTCACCAATCCACCATCCGTGCTATGTTATAAGAAAAGTCGCGGGTCAAATGGGAGGCCCCAACCCAGGAAATGATCCAGGCAGGACGCCACCCTACGCCAGAATGGCTGCAGTGCACTACAACTCCATAAGTATGCATAAATGAACCCTTGTCTTTCTGACAGCGGAGACACACTGGGGATGGAATTGCCCCCATCTGCCATAGTCGGGATCAAGTGTAATATATACGATGTATATATTTGAACTGAATGAGGTGATAACACAAGGTCACCGCCGTGCCCCGGGGGCTAGCCAGAGCCTCTGACCAATCATCATCAGTCATATCCGGTAGGTCCCAGAGCCATGCCACCCATGTCTTGTGTATGTTGGTTTGGGTGTGTGTAGCCAGCGTCTGATATAGCTGGTGTATTTTGGGTGCTCCAATGTCCCCTGTGAGCAGTCGCCCTCCTAGCAGGGGAAATTCATGCAGAGTCTCCAACGGGTGCAGTTGGGGGTGAAGTGCGTGTCTCAGTTGAAGATACTTATGAACTTGTGACTTATGTAATTGAAACTCAGTCTGAAGCTAGGTAAAAGATTTAAGTGTAGTTCCCCGCATTACATTTCCCAAAGTAGATATCTCCAGCAAATCCCACTTCCGGAACCTCCCCAGCTCTGCTACCGGGCGTAAATAGGTACCATACCATAGCAACGTCAAACCGGTCAGGCAGCCTTGCCAACCCATCTGCCGGACTGCAAATCGCCAAATTTGTATCACCACTCTACCAGCAAGCGGACAGATTTCCACGCATGTGTGGCTGTAGAGGAGTTGGAGGAGAGGTTTATGTTCCATAGCTCTATGTTCCAACTGGTATGCCGGATCCGACGGCGAATTATGCCACCAGTTGTTGATGACTAACAAAAGGGGATGCTGCACAATAAGCAAACACGTCTGCCGCCGCTATGCCACCACAGCATGTAGACTGCGTACAGGTGCTCAGTGCAACTCTGACTACCCCGCCATCCCATAAAAATTTATTGTGAATGGCATTTATTTGTGAAAACCAGATGTGAGGTATGTCATAAGGAAAATTCTGTACTCTGTATAAAATACAGGGGGGAGACCATTTTAAAAATCGCTGATTGGCTGTACAGTGACAGAGGAAGGTGAGACCAGATTGCCGTCTTGTCCCGCAAACCAGCCATTACCGGGGTTATATTGTGGGCCCACAAGACTTTTGGGCAGGGAGAGACATAGATACCCAGGTATTTGAAACCTGTAGTCGCATGTGACAGTTGCGCCACCCAGTTGGTATGGCCTTTATCCCCACACACCGGGAACAGAACCGACTTTGCGGGGTTAATATGGAGACCGGACGTTTCACCAAATACTCAAAGCATTTTCAAGATACGAGGGCCAGAAAACAAAGGGTCCGTCATAAAGAACAGCCCTTCATCAGCATATATTGCTATGTGATTCGAGCACGACTCTGACCATTCAAATCCCCTAATCACCGATTCGCCTCGAACCCGCGGCGCAAGGGTCTCTACAGCTAGAACGAACAGTAGCGGTTATAGGGGGCAACCCTGTCTCATGGCTTGGCCGATCATGAAGGGGGTCGAACTATGTCCTGCCACCCGGACCGAGGCAGTTAGGTCTGTGTATAACAGTCATATGTATGTCCGAAAGCGTGGACCAAAGTTAACAGCTTCCAGGAGCTGGAATAAATATGTCCAGCTCAGTGAGTCAAATACCTTTTCAATATCGGCTAATAAAATTGCCGCGGGGCGACCCAACTCAGGAGTCTTAGCCAAAGCATTATGAACCCATCGTATATTATTTCTGGTGGAGCAATGTGGCATGAATCCGGGTGGATCAGGTCCAGGATGCACATTCGAAGGCGATCAGCCAGGACCTTACACAGCAGTTTGGGCTAAACTTTTATGAGAGATGGGGCAATACGATGATGGGTCTTCAGGTGGGTGTTCGGGTTTTAAAAATAGGACAATTTTTGCATGTCTCCGGTCCACGGGCAGCACTTGGCTGACACACGCTTCATCTATTGCAGCAAGGAGGTGTGGGATTTGAGAAATGCAGCCGGGAACCCGTTGGGACCAGGGGCTCAGCCCGGGCGGATATTACCAAGAGCTTTGGTAAGTTCATCCACCATGATGGGGGCATCCAGTTGCTCTCTCATGATCTGGGAGTGTGCGAGGGGGACTATCACGTAAGAATTCGGTGATTTGTGCTTCCAATATTTGCTTGGTGCGTCCATAGAGTGCAGAGAAATAAAGAGCAAATTCCTCAGCGACCAGTGTGTTGGAGGAGTATATAGTCCCATCCGACCCACACAGCGTTGGAACGAATGAAAGGGAGTTAGTAGCTTGGCACCGTCTGTGTTGCATTTAGCTAGATTTGTCCCCCCACTGATATATCCTGTGTTGTGAAGCTAACCAGATTTCTTTCACCTCCTGAGTGAGATGCTGTTGTATGGTCTGTTGCCCTAACAGTAAATTTCGTTGGTGATGTGTGTTATAATCTGTTATGAGTTGAGCTTCGAGGCTCCGTTGGCGGTTTTTCAAGGTCTTCTAGCTACGCCCATCGCTTACTTTGGATGGGGCTGTGGTTGCATTATCCGCTATGTAATCTAACACTGTCCTTGATATGATCTCCCGATACTGTAGATCTCGGAGATGCCAAGGAGACATTTTTTCATCTAAAGGGTTTTTTTGAGGCCAAAGTGCTAAGTTTACATAGGACCGGGGAATGATCGGAGAGTCTCCGCGGTAAATGAGATATATGCGAGATCCGGGGAACACAACAACGAGGTGTAAAGATGTGGTCCAGTCTGGACAGGGACTAATGAACCGCAGTCATGTATGTGTAACCTAGTACTTTCGGATGATAGTCCGGCCAAACGTTTGCCCATCCCAATGTAGTGGCTAGGAGATGTAGTTTGGATTGCCCGGGGCTCGTCGCCTATCTATTGGGGCCATCACGTCGTTCCAGACACCCCCAACAGTGTCATACCTTCAGGGAGCTCTTCCCACAGCCGCACAATCTGTTCAATGAAGGTGTTCCCGAGGGGAGATGGGCATATATGCTACCAATGGTGATGTGTTCCCCTACAGCGTTCCTGACACAATAGTGTAACTCCCTTCCGGATCTAGCCATTGCTTGGTATTGACATTGGGGACCCTGCGATGTATAAGTATAGCTGTGCCTCGTGAGCCCCTGGTGAATCCAGAGTGGTAAACAGCATGATATCCAAATCTGGCCAGACAGCGAGTTTTATTGCCAAGCAGGTGCGTCTCGTGTAGGAGGAGAATGTCCGCCGCATATCTTTTAGCCTGTTTTAGAACTGCACCCCACTTAATTTTGTTCAATATCCCTCTAACATTACAGCTGACGATTGTGAGTTCCCCCAAAGGGGCCTGTTGTGTCGAACTAGTCGTCCCCTATCTTTATGGCTACCGCCTGTTGTTATCTTTATGGGGTCTGAACTGTGCCTCTGTGTTCAATTAACCAGAGAAACAAAACATTTTGACCATTGAAAAGAAACCCCCGCCTCACCCGATCCCAATACTGCCTTACAACTGCAGCATATGTCGCGGCAAAGGTTCCACACCAATCTGTTCCCAACTTCCCCTTAAACGTGAACATAAAAGTCTAGGGGCGTGATTGTTCTGTGGTAGGTCGTCACACCATGCTAGTTGTCAAACGGAACGAAAACACAGGAAGCCCCATGTAGCTTAATGCGTCGGGCCACCATCACCAGTTTGTTCACTTTTTTCTGGAGGGCACTTGGTCTTCGACTGTTGAGACTCGGGCTTCTACTTCTGTGCTTTGGTCCACTGCATTCCGAAGGTCCTGCCGCAACAGGGAGACCTCGGATCCCACTGCTCCAATTTTGGCATCCAGGGCATTTCGGGAGTCTACAATGGCAGCCAGGAGAGCCGCGCTGCCCAGCACTGTCCCACCGGCATCTCCTCCAAGGGCTCCACCAGGGGGCATTGTGTACTGGTCCAGCGTACTTTGTTTCGAGCCTGCACTGCCCTGTTTATCTTTGCCCATGTTTACCGGGGGTGCACGGGGGCCTCCGGATCACTGCAGGCTGCCTGGGGGGCATCAGTACCTTCACACAATAGGAGCCACAGGGGGAAAGAAAAACGAGCACGGCTGCCCCCCACTCAATACATTATAACAACCAATGGCCTGCCCTACGATACACCTACTTATATAATACCAATAATCAACAGGGTTTCCAATCTTTTCTGATTTCCCTAGTGTGTGTTTCCTATCACTACTCATGGGTTGTGGTGTATCAATTTAAAAGTGTCAAAGAAACCATCATAACACCTTTTCTACCCCAAATTAACTAGAAAAAGGTGAGGGAGGAGAAAGAGCACCTCACGGTAGTAACACCAAGGGGTTGGTACTCACCAGCATGCCCACTTATCATCATAAATTGCTCTTACTCCATGTGAAAAACAGAAATTATAATCTACTAATATATAATCTCAGTGTAATAAAGTGGTGAAAAGAATAACAGTGCCAAGTGCTTTTATGCGTGTCCAATGAACCCCAGTGAGAACATGAAAGTTTTAATTCTCACCATTAAAAAACAGTGGTGCTTACTAGCTTGTCGTGACTTTATCAAATGCTGTAGCAGATGATCCCCCTCAGGTTGCGCCGGTTGTGCCACCACCGCAGCTTACCCTCGGGGCCTGGCGTCACTCACATATAGGCTGTCTGGCTAATGGGGCCAATCGGATTCCACGGCAGCACTACGCCAGCAGGCCCAGGCCCGGGTGTCGCCGCAGCTTGCCCCCCTCTCAGTCCGCGGCTGATCCCGGGCTGATTGTCTCTTCCTTTGCTTGTCACTGCTGCTAGAAGCTGGTGGGAGGTCAGTCGTTCTGTTTGAGGGAAGGATTATGACGGATTTTGTTATTTTACGGCGTGGACGAGCGGAGCCTCGTTAGAGTGCGTCTGCCATGTTGGCTATTGTAGCCACGACCCATGAAAGTAATTTGAGTGGTGGATATTAGTCAGTTATTTGGATTGAGAAGGATAGCATTTATATAGCGCTTGTTACCCCTGATGGGGTGTTGAAGCACTTTTCTCGGCGAGTAGCACGCTACTCTGGAACCCATAAAGGATTAGTGGTGAATTAGTATAGTGAAATATGAAAGTAATTTGAGTGTTGGATATGTTATTCAGTTTTTTGGATAGAGAAGGGAAGCAGAGGGATAGAAGAGGAAAAAATGTTTTGCATTTATATAGTGCTTGCTACCCCTTTGAGGTATTGTAGTGCTTTTTTTGCCGAGTAGCATAAAGGATTAGTGGTGAATTAGTATAGTGAATTATGAAATTTGAGAAGTGGACATGTTAGTCTGTTATTTTGATTGAAAAGGATGGTGGGGGGATAGAAGAGTGAAGGATTTAGACTTATTTTTTGGAGGTCATAGCAGTAGTAGGAGGCTTGGGATGAGTAAAAAGGGTGTGGAGGGGAAGAGTCAGAGGGAAGAGTTTGGAAAGGCTTGTTTTGGGGGATCGGTATAGTAAAAGAGGTGTCAGACGGTGCAAGGAGGGGTAGAGTAGGGGAGAGTCTAGAAAGGGCTATTTTGGGGATCATAGTAGTGTTATGGGGTTTGTGATGAATGAGAGAGTGTAAATGATATATTGATAGAGGTATAGGGTGAGAAATAGGGTAGTGCATTGGAAAGAGTAGTAGAAAGAGGTTTGAGATGAGTCAGAGAGTTGAGGTAGAATATTTATTGAGAGAGGTATAGGGTGAGAAATAGGGTAGTGCATTGGATATGCTGATTAACCCCTTCTGTGCCACGCCCTTTCCCCCGCCTGTGCCGGGCGTTTTATTAGTGGGTGGGGTTCATGACGAGATAGTCTTGTCATGGGCACAGCGCGACCATGCCATGACGAGACTATCTCGTCATGGGCACTGAAGAGGTTAAGAAGAAAATAATGAATATATAGAACATGGAAAGTATATAGATGCATAAAGGAAGTAAGTATATGTAGATTAAAGATATTGATAGAGGTATATGGTGAGAAATAGGGTAGTGCATTGAGTATGTTTTTTTTTTTTTTGTTTTTTTTTTGGAAAAACCTTTATTGACATTTCAACCAAAGAAAAGTATGGGCCTACAACCCCCGGGGCCGGCCGCTAAGCAGTTGGATTAACAGAACAAATTTTAATCACAGGCAGCACCTCGGGGAGCAGAATCTCCATGCTAGTATACTCTTGGCCACTTAGCAGCCCAAGTAGGAAACCAGGATATAAAAGGTTTTCATTTTATAATAGAGAATGGAAGGATCAGGTGCCAAACAATTTCCCAGTAGCGAAAAATGGCGGGCAGAATAGTAAACATCAACAATAAACAGCAATCTATCAAGTCAGTGGCGCTAAAACAGGAGGTTCAGGATGTGGAAGAATATCACGAGTCATGTGCGCCTACAGTCCCCTGCCCTAAGACCCAGAAAGCACCACGGAAATTGAGGCACAAATGAAAAAGCAGTGTTTGACAGCGAAGGAAACCTACCGTACTGACCCCAGAAAAGAAAGACAAAGAAAGATAAGAGAAGAGAAAAGAGGCCATAGAAACAAAGTAAAAAACGAAAAAATCTCCTCCCCCAGCCCCCCACCCTGCACCTCTGCAGATGACTACGGCCCCCCCCCCCCCAGCAGTGTGCCTGTCGCCCCAGAACCAGACCCGAAATATAGAAGAAACAGAGAAAAAGGAAAAGGAAAAGAAACCCCACCTAACGGGGGAGTGGAGAGAGTATTAATAAACTGGAGGAGGGCCTTCAAACATGCCCCCGGCTTCTCCCTCCCGCACAATGTGTTCCTCCCCAAAGCAAACCGTAATCAACAAGAATTTTTCATGTCAAAGAAAAATGGGGAGCGTTATGCACCTATTACACTATTAGTTATGCCGTGAGAGCACGCAACCCCTGTGCCCGCCCGCCTATCAGATGACAACCTCTGAAGGATCAGTCTTATCCTTGGCCTCTCTTTGCGAATCCACCGATGCATACCCATCGACCCAGTGCCATGTCCAATGCTACGAGGAAAAGGAGCGTCCAAGAAATATTCGGAAGCGACACACACATGTAGGGTGGACGTCTCTGAACACCAACACAGTCATCATTATGGAGGATCATCTTTCCCAGTCCTGCCCCAGGACATGCACTGCACACAAGGTCCAGGATGTAAGAATCAGCCAGAGCAGGCGACCATTGCTTGATTATTGCCTGGGTCGCCGGAGGCTGTGCGTGGGCCAAAGCCACCACCTTCTGCTCAAGTCTAAAACCTCCGGAAAAAGACCCGACCTACAGCCAGCCGACCACACGTTGGCACATTGTCAGGAATTTCCAGCTTCCCCCTATTCACAGGGGCGGCCACGACCCTGTCCTCCTGTGTGAAGTAAAACAAGTCCCTGGTTACCTGGGGACAGGCAGATCGCAACTGTTCCGACGCTGACGCAATACCATCAAGCTTTCTCCCCAGTACCCAGGCGCCGTGAACCAGGGTGGAACGAAGGGCACCGAGAGCTTCGAGTAGGTCACCGTACCCCAGCACAGCTCCTCGCGCCCGCTGCGCTACACTCCTCTTAGCCACATACTCCCAATCTTGCTGCGACCCAGTGTACAGGATGATAGAATCCATCCCATCAAGATGGCCGCAGGGTAGTTCCACCCCAGATTGGGACCGGGACTCAGGCACAAGCGCATCAAGGTCCATGGTACTGCAAACGGGTTCCGGGGGCAGGCAAAATATGTATCCGGTGTATGGTCACAGGTAACAGTTATCCTCACCCTGGACGAGCGCCCGCAAAAATCCGGGAGCAGCCCGCGAAAATCTGGGACGAGTTACAGGCAGCGTCCGAGCCGCTCACTGGCGAGGGCTCAGGCGACTACCGAAGAATCTTGGAATTGCCACCTCGGGCATGCACTCATTCCGCTACGCCCCAGTGGTAGGAATGACCACGGCGAAATTCAGGCCAATATCCGCACCTCTCCGGTATTCCGACTCCACCCAGTCACCAATGGCCGCTGTTGTTGAACTGCCGCCCGGCCATGTTGTCCACTCGAGGTCCCGGTTCCAGGGTTGCACAGGCCGCAAACTTCAGGTGAACATTTCTCCGGCGGTACCGCCGCCAGAAACTTCAGAATCACGCGATCGGTTGCCGCTCTCAATCACCAACACGGGCATATAGCGCTGGCTAAGGATCTCATGCAGGATATCTGTGCGGGATGCGGAGGTTCACGGAGCCGAGAGCCTACGCTGCCGTCCCGATCGCCATCTTGGCTCCTTATGTTTTTTTTTTTTTTTTTTTTAAACAGTAATAAATATATAGATCCAAAGGGGGCGCTAGAGAGCGCGCGGCCAAGATGGCTGTGCCTGCGTGAAGCTCCCGAGCAACGGAGCCGTTCTCCTCTGGTTCTCCTGCCCGGAGTGTGCTGCGGGGCTGCCAGGGCTGCCTACTCCTGCCCGTGAGGCCCCGGCGCCCCGGTGAGACTTGCAGTGTCGGCGGGGGCGGCCTCGGCCTGCGTGCCACCCCCTTGGGGACCTACCCGGTGAGCGGTGCAGGGAGCGCTGGAAGCGGCGTCCGGCCGTGAACATCACCCCATGCCGCGGCCTGCCACGAGGCGGCTGGGCCGCGCGGCGAGGTGCGGACCGTCAGCGGGAGGACTGAGGACTCGCGAGGGACTCCCCCGACGCAACGGTGCACCTGGTATCTGCTGATCACCTGTGCCGTGCTGACGACCACATATGCTGTGATCCTGCCTGTCCCAGCACCCCAAGCCAGCAGGAGCCTGCCGCGGTGGACGGTGGTGGAGGCCATGGCGGCCGGAGGCAATGGAGGCGGACATGAGTGACCTGGTGTGGCGGACCCCCCTCTGGGTGTGAGGCTGTGGACGGGCCCCTGGTGAGCGCCTGACTGCTGCCCCTTGGGGGCGAAGCGGATTACTGTGGTGGCGGAGGCGACCATGGCGGCCGCGCTGTGGCCCTACTACTTGCACCGATCGGCCGGGATCAGGGTGAGGAACCTGGGGAGCTGACCGCTTGCCTGCTGCTGGACGCGATGGGGTGGCTGCTGCGGACTCGGCGGAGTGCGGCCTGGAGGACCTTGGCCACTGGTTGCCCACGGCTCGCGGTGCACCTCCCCCGCCGGCGGCGCTGCCCTGCGCCCTGACACCCCTGGCGTTGGCCCGACTCGTGGCAGTGGGACTGGGCCCCCTTTGATAACGGCGTCTGGTGGTAACTGGAGCCCCGATCGGCCTCGTGCACCACTGAGCCCTCTGAATGCCATCGGTGGAGCAGCTGGCCATGGGGCGGCTTCGGAACAAGCAGGCTGAGACCAGGCTGAGGGCGGACGGCCCTGACGCGATGCCGGGGCGCTCTGCTGGGACCGTGGCACCGCCTGCATCGACCCTGGAGGCCAAAATGGACGCCATGCTGGCAGCGGTCGACCGGCTGGGCAACACGCTGGAGCAAACTCGAACCTCTCTGGAGTCCCGGATCGACAAAGTCACGGTTGACTTCACCCTGCTCCACGCTGACCATCGCAAGCTGGCGGACACCGTTGCCGGTCACAGCCAGGCGCTACAGGACGTGCAGCCGATAGTGCGCAATCATTCTGCCACCTTGCAGGACCTGATCGACCGCGTTAACACCCTCGAGGACCGTGCGGAGGATGCGGAGGGCCGCTCTCGGCGCCAGAACATACGAGTCGTGGGCCTGGTGGAGGGCGAGGAAGGGCGGCGACCAGAGCAGTTTGTTGAAGATTGGTTACGGGACATCCTGCCCCCAGGAGTGCTCTCCCCACAGTTCGTGGTGGAACGGGCGCACAGAGTACCGATGCGAAGGCCTGTCCCTGGAGCCCGGCCGCGTCCTTTCCTGTTTCGCCTCCTCAACTACCGGGACCGGGACGTGATCCTCCGGGAAACAAGGAAGATGGGTGTCCTGACAATAGGGGGTGGCACGGTGATGTTGTTCCCGGACTACACTGTGACCGTTCAGAAGCGGAGGAGCAACTACCTGGAGGTGAAACGCCGGCTCCGTGAACTGCACATCCAATACTCGCTGCTGTTCCCCTCGCGCCTCCGGGTGGTCACGAAAGATGAGACACGTTTTTTCGATGCTCCGTCCGATGTCTGGGACTGGCTGGAGGAAACGGGCCAACATGGTGGCCCCCGGCCCGCGGACCCGGGGCCTGTGGTGCGTAGGGAGAAGAGGCTGAGACGGCGGAGACAGAGGGACCGACGTGGTGGGATGGGGCCGAGTCCCCCGGTGGCACCGAGTCCGGAGAGGATGCGTGTGGAGCGGCTGGAGGCCCTGGAAGCGGTGGCCACTCTGGGGTCTGTGAGCAGCCAGGGGGACGTGGCGGCTCGCATTCACAGTGACACTGAGACTGACCTGTCCTCCTCCCCGTCCATCCTGATTCCGGAAGACCAGGTGTTGCCAGAGGTGACCCCCCAGACAGCCGACCTTCTGGGGTGAACTCTTGTTTGATTGCACTGTGTCCACTGCAGGTACCCCGGGGTGATGGGTGGGTTGCTACGAACTACTCTTGGGGGGGGGGAGCTTTCTGCCTCTGTTGTCTCCTGGACTGTGATTTCTGGGGCCCTGTATGCTTCCATGATTGAGCAGGTTGGGGTGCTGCGGGGGTCGCGGGGCTGGAAGGGCAGCGCGGGTCCCCTTGCACACGAGCCGGGGCTGAGGTTCCGGGCTTGTTTTGGTTGCGGGGGAGCGGGGAGGTGGCGATCCCCACACACACTCCTCTGGGGAGAGGTTGAGCGATTGGCAGCCCTACAGGCACACGAGGCCCTGACGGGGGTGACATGGGGCTCTTGCAGGCCAGGACCAACGGTATTGCTCTTTAGCCCCTCACAAACCCATCTTTGATCTGGTAGCTCACAGGCGATTGGCCTTACATGTTTGGACGAATGCCCGGTTTTGGGGTTCGCCCTTGCGGTTATGGAGTTCCTTTTGTTAATATTATCTTTACTTTTGCCTCTTTGCATTCTGCAGTGTTCTGCAGTTCTCTCACACACCATGTTCTTGCAGCAGGCGGTCTGGGTAGCGGTCCTCCTGGTCTTTCCCCCCCTTCCCCCGGCCGGCCTGCTTCGGCCTGTGGGCCTAGTGTTGTCCGCACTCTACACCGATGGCTGACACTGCAATAGTCACTTGGAACATTAGAGGCATGCACACACCGGCCCGCCGATACTCTGTTTTTGCCTACCTCCAGAGGCACAGGATAGGGGTGGCCCTTCTCCAGGAGACGCACATGACACGGCCGGAACTGGACAGGCTGCGCGCCCGGTGGAGGTGACAGCTTTTTGGGACCACATATTCCGCGCATGCTCGGGGTACACTGGTTTGGGTACGGGCAGGCACACCCTTCACATGCTCCGAGGTGGTGCTTGACCCTGCTGGTCGATACACCTTGGTGCGGGGGCGGCTCAAGGGGCACTCTGTGCTCCTAGGATCTATCTATGCCCCGAACGTTGAACAGCCGTCGTTTCTTGACCGCCTCTCGGTGGCCTTGACCCCGTATGTGGGTCTTCCCTGGTTGCTGGGTGGGGACTTTAATGCCGTGCTGGACACGAGCCTTGACAGATCCTATCCGCCACTCCGTAGCACACAGGCAGTCTCGAACGCGAGGAACCTTACTGATTGGTTGTCACGGTGGGCCCTTCATGACGTCTGGCGCACCTTACATCCCACTGACCGGCTCTATTCATATTATTCTGCGGTGCATGATCTTCACGTCCGCCTCGACAGGGTGGTGAGCTCTCCGTCGCTGGACCCTTTGATAATCCAGGCGGATTACCTGGGCCGGACTCACTCTGACCACAATCCTCTTAGACTGCGTCTCTGCTGGGACCCGGGGAGACCCCCCATTCCCACATGGCGCTTGCAACCGGCTGCTCTTGAGGACGCGGAGTTCCGGGCCTCGCTCGGCACAGCGGTCGAACAGTTCTTTGACCTCAATGAGGGCACGGCGGGGAGCACGTTGACAGAGTGGGACGCGCACAAATCGGCCATGAGGGGACATTGCCTGGGGGCGACAGGGAATATCCGTAAGCAGCTTACGTTGCTACTCACCGCTCTGGAAACTCGGCTACTGGCATGCGAACGTCATGGCGAGGGTGGTGGGCGTGACTCGACCAGGCTGGCCCGGCTCCGGGCACGCCATGCTGAACTGTTGGAGAGGTTGTGTTGCCACAACTACGCTGCCCATTCGGCACCGGTCCACGCCCCGTCGGACAGGGCGGGCGGTTGCTGGCCTGGCTGATCCGACAGGAATCGGGCTATGCGCCAATAGCCTCCATCCATGGATCGGACGGGACGCTGGTGCACACGCAGCGGGAGATCCACCAGATACTCACGGCACACTACAAAGACCTGTACACCTCGGTGGGGCGCCGGCAGGCACAGGATCTTGATCTGTTTCTGGGGGCCGCCGGCCTCCCCACAATTCCGGATGCCCACCAGGAAACATTGGAGGGTCCCCTCACTCTGGAGGAGATAGGGGACGCGGTGGCCTCACTGGCTTCTGGCAAGGCGCCTGGGCCGGATGGTCTCCCGGCAGAATACTACAAAGCATATCGGGGATCTCTGGTGCCCCGTCTGCACGCGTTATATCTCACAGCCCTTGAGGAGGCCACCCTGCCCACCTCCATGAGGGAGGCCTACCTGATCTCTTTACCCAAGCCGGGGCGTGATCCTACTAATCTAGGGTCCTATCGCCCCCTTGCCCTCCTCAACACCGATTACAAAATCCTGGCCAAGGTTCTAGCGGAGCGGCTGGCCCCCACTGTGCCTGCACTAGTGCACAGGGACCAGAATGGGTTCGTGCCGAAGCGCAGCACTTCGCTTAATCTCCGCCGGTTCTTCCGTGTTGCCGCACACGGTGCACAGCATTGGCCGCGGGCGGGCTGTCTAGTGTTAGACCTTGAAAAAGCCTTCGATTGCCTGGAGTGGGGCTATCTGGTGGCAGCACTATCGCATTATGGACTAGGCCTCGGGTTCCTGCAAATGGCGGCGCTCCTCTACAAGAACCCTGTGGTCCGGGTAAGAACTGGCCCGTACACTTCCGAGGCCATCTCGGTTGGCCGAGGTACCAGGCAGGGGTGCCCCCTCTCGCCCCTCCTTTTTTGCGCTTGCCATAGAGCCCTTAGCGGCCACCCTACGGAGGGTGTTGACGGACGGCATTCCAATGGGCGACACCACCCACCAGGTCTCCTTATACGCGGATGACCTCTTGATCTTCGTACGGGACGTGGCGAATATTTCAGGTGACCTTGAGCGGGTCCTCACGGAATTTGCAACGCTTTCCGGGTTAAGGGTGAACGCAGCCAAATCGTGTCTTTACCCGTTCTGTGCTGATGCTCTGGATCCCCGGTTTCAGTTAGGGGGTGTGCCTGTCAGGTGGCAGCCGGACACCTTCCGTTACCTGGGCATCCAGGTGTATCGGCGGCCAGCTGACTTGGTGGAGGGTAACTTGGGCAGGGCGGTGACGGCGATCAGGGCCCAGATGCGCTTCTGGGGCACCCTCCCCCTCGCGGTCACGGGCCGCATTGCACTTGTCAAAATGGTGGCCCTGCCCAGACTCCTCTACTATTTTGCTAATCTGCCGACCTACATTCCAGTGTCCTTCTTCACCGCCTTGGAGCGCTCCCTCTGGGATTTTGTATGGGGCAACGCACGCCACAGAGTGGCGCTCTCTAAGTTGTACCTCCCCACGGGTCAAGGGGGACTCGCGATGCCATGCTTTGCGCACTATTACCTAGCAGCACAGCTGCAATGGGTGGCCAGGTGGTTGGCCGACAGGGAGAGAGATGACACGGCATCCATGGAGCCACCACTCCCCCTGACGGATATTATCGCGTCGTTCCACCCGACGGCCAGAATGGTCAAGCCGGGCCCCCTTCTAGTGGCAGTGGCCTACAAGTGCTATCGGCGTGCCCTCTACTTGACCCGGTCGCATACCCCATACGCCCCTGCCATGCCGATTGAGGGTTCACCTAGCGGTCGAGGGATACTGCGCTCGACGGAGCTTGCGGAATGGCACGCGGCGGACATCTGTACACTAGGGGACCTCTACCACGATGGTGCGCTTATACCGTTCGCTCAACTGGCGGAGGAGACGGGGTTAGCGGCCGGTCAGTTCCTACGCCACCGCTCGCTAATCGCGACGCTGACGAACCGGTGGGGTGCTCTTCAGGAGGAACCGGCACAACACCTCATGATGCAGTACCTCCATGTCATGGGACGGGGCAGTCACATGATTCGTTGGTTCGCAGCTTCCCTGCGCACGCAGGTGGCGACAGACCTGTCTCCGTTGCGGGGTAAATGGGAAGTGGATCTGGATCGCCCCATGACCGACAAGGAGTGGAGGGATACGCTACAGGGACCCACACGGGTCCCCAGGAACCTGCGGTTTCGCCAAATCCAGTACTTTATACTGCACAGAGCATATCTCACTCCCGACTCCATCAACCGCTATTTCCACCGTGCGGACGCTGAATGCCCACGCTGCAAGGCTCTGGATGCTGGACTGGTGCACATGGTATGGAGCTGTCCAGCGCTCGACTCATATTGGCGGACGGTGCACGGAGCGTTAGGTACTTGCGCCGGTCCGCTGGCGTGGAGGGAATGGCCGGCCTGTCTGTTACACTTGTTTCGTAGAACTCCCCCCACGAAGGTTGCCTGTCGTTTCCTCGACCTGGGCCTGATAGTGGCGAAGCGGTTAATTACTAAGCGCTGGAAGGCGGCTGAGCCCCCCCGGGTGCAGGCGTGGCAGAGTTCCCTGCTGGTGTGGGCGGGGGCGGAGGGTACGGCTCTCTTGCGGGAGGAAACGTTAGGCCTCAGACGCACACCCATAGCGAACCAATGGGACGTACACTTACAAGCCCTGATGCAACTGGATGGGGATGCCCTGGGACTCTGTGGGACACATACTGCGGAGACATTCCCTGGGGGGAGGGGAACGGAGGCGAGACTGGGGGACCCACTTTGGGGATTGGCGGGGAGGTCTTAGCTGAGCCGGGCAGATGTGCGGACAATGACAATTGCCTTTAATGGAACGATATGTAACGGGGGATGGGGGGCCGGGCCGGGGGGGGGGGGTGGACTGGGGGGAGGTATCTTGAGGGTCATGTGGTCAAAGACCGAACCTGCAGCTGCTGTTCTGCTGGGCTTCTGTTGTTTAACCTGTTTTTCCTTTTGTTGTTCCATGAATCTGTTTAAATGAGGTTCTTCTCTTTGGGAAGGACACTTCTTTTTGGACGCTATCATGTTCGCTGCTGTAATTAGGACCCCCTACACTCTCCAGTTATGAAGGTAAAGAATCTGGGTGTCCAATGGATAACCAGCTTGTTCTGGGAGATCAAGTGAATGCAACTATATCCGCATATTTTTACATACTGAAGATAATTAAAAAGATTAATCCTGTACTTCCTCCAATTCTTCAAACAACTATGGTTACTACTTTAGTTATGTCTAGACTAGACTATTGTAATGGCCTTTATCTTAACATACTACTGCAGTACGCTAACAAGCTTCAGGTTCTCCAGAATGCAGCAGGAAGATTGTTATTAGAATCCTCAAATTTCAATCAGCTAAATCTGTCCTACGGAAACTTCATTGCTTCCAGTTCAACAAAGAGTGAAGTTCAAAGACTTATGTATCACCTTTAATGTACTACAGGATTCTGGTGCAAAATACTTCCAAGACAGGTTTGCTTGGTACCAGCCGGAGAGGTCTCTCCGCTTCAGCTCTGCCAGAAATGTGATTGTCACCAGGTTTAAACTTTCCTCCTGGGATGGAAGAAATTTTGTGGTGGGAGCCTTCAAACTTTGCAATTCTCTTCCTATGTACATCAAGCTCTCATCAGATATATTGTCTTTCAGAAGGGTTCTCAAAACCTTGCTTTTCAATAACTAGTTGGGCTAATTTTCCTCTGTGTATCACAGCGGCACCTAGAGGCCCCTGGGTTAGTGTTGCGCTAAATAAGAATATATAACATAACCAACTGTGTAAAATCCATAACACCCCATTGACCCCATCAAAGTATTCAGCGCCAGACCCTATCTGAATCCTGTAAGTGTTCCATCAGTTTACCTGCAGAGTCAAAGCGCTCAGACCACAAGTCTCGCCTCCTCTCAGCTCATGTGGACAGTGCAAACCGGCAATGAGGGGCCATACCATTTTTAGGTCTTGCCTACTGACAGAGCATGCGCTGTCACTGCAAGAGGTATTGTTTGCAATAAAGGACTTGAAGCCTGATTGTGGCTTGCCATTCATTGGCTTAATTTTCACTCTTCTTTGCTTCCTTCTAATTGGCCAGCTTGTGCACCGATGTAACTTCCTTTTCTTTCTGTGGAGCATGGACCAAGCACAGATTGATTTGTCTTGAATCGTGTCCCTCCGCTGCTCGTGCTGTGATTTATTTACTATTTATTTACCCCCTCCATACCACACTTTTTCCCCTGCTACTGCCCACTCCTCTACCCCTTCCCATCAATGTCATTGTTTATGTGAGCCGTGTTCCTAGCAGGGACAAGTGAGTTCAGTTTCAGAGTCGGGTTCCTCTTTGAGCTGTGTCCTCGGGAAGTGCTGCTCTTGCTTGTAGTTATGCTCAAGGACGAGGGGGTCCGCAGCTGAAAAGAATGCCATTTGTTTTGCATTTTTTCCCTACTTGTTATGATAACACAGTGTTATGACGGCGGAATCCATCAACTCCACAAAAGAAAGATTTCACTTTTAATCTTACCTTTATTACCACAGAACGCCGAACTAAAGAGCAGCCACAGAGGGGCTTCAGGTGGACCTTAGTTATGTTTAGTAGGGGGCGGTGCTTTCTCATAGCTTTTTGATGAAACCTGCAGTACCCCTTTAAATATCAAAGAATTGTTTTCTAACACATAAAGGGGCATATTATCAAGAACGGCGTGAAAAATATCGCTGCTTTAGCGGCGGTTTCCTGACGCTAAAGCGGCGATAATGAGCTTGATAATATGCCGCAGAGAATTCCAATAGAAGCCCAGATTCACACCAGAACATGGGCTTCTATGGGAATTCTCAAGGGCATATGATCAAGCCCATTATCACCACTTTAGCGGCAGTTTCCTGCCGCTAAAGCGGCGATAATTTTAACACCGTCCTTGATAATATGGCCCTACAATTGTAGCTTGTTTTTTCTTCTTTGGGGTTTCACAAGGGGTCCTTTAATACCAACTGCAATATCTTACTTGTAAGATCGTACATTTTTCACACGACCCCTTCATTAGTCACAGTGTGATGACTTGTTAAGAAACATATGCAAAGTGAAAAGATGTTTACAAGAGAGATGGTTATGGTTGTGTGGTGTTTGGAGAGTGCGTTTGTTTCCTAAAACTGCAGCTTTGTACAATCATGTCCTTACTGTGCCAGTAATGAAAAGCTAGTGTGGGCCTATATACTTTCAGTTTTCTTTATTTTTTGACTTAGCAAAATGAGGACTGATTGTTTTTTTTGCAGTGTAAGAGACTCGCCCAGGTGTTCACTTTTTAAACAAACCAGGTTTATGGATTTATGTTTAGTTTTGATAGGACATGCATGGCTCTTTACACAGCAATAGTAGTTTTTAGGTCGAGCGTAGGCAGCACATGCCCTGCGAGCCATGCTGTATTGGAGTATGTACTTGAAGACCCGCCCACTCTCTGCCCATATTTGTCATAGGCTTGTGTCATTTTCCTTCGTAAATGCTGGCTTCTGGTTCGTTATTAGGCTTGTTAGTCCCTCCTTAGTACCGGCTTGTCTTCATTTGTAACCTCCCATGAGGACTGGCCCTTTTACTTCGGTTTATTCATTCATTACTGAATGTCTTCTTTAGTCTGTAAGCACTATTTTCTTTAATGATTTTCTCTTACTGCAGGAGGGTCTCTCGTGCGCACTTGTGAACACCAGCTTGTTTATTTAACTTGTAGCAAACGGGGAGCTCTTCAGGGGCTATGGGAGACAGAAGGGGGCAACTCAGCAATGCTGTTAGACCTGTCAGCCCTTTGGGTGGTCCCTCCTCATCATTTTTTATTTTGTCCCACTTTTGCCTCAAACCCTGTTAGAATTTTTCCTTTTTGGGAACCACCAGACTTTTTAGTGTTGCTGCAGATTCAGGGAGCCATTTTATCTACCCCTGGAACTTCTGTCTGAGGGCCTGGAGCACAAAATGGTGGCCACCTGTGACATCACCAGCACCCACTGGAACCTACTAGAACCTTCTGCAACATTCTGGAGCCCTGTGACAGTTGGAGGCGGTTTAGAATGTTGGGAAGCTAAGACAGAGAGTTGGCAGTTGGAGCTGGCAGTTGGCACCTGACTGGTGAAGAGAGAGCAGCAGAAACTTGAAGGAGGAAGGAGTGAGGCAGCAGGGGTGGAAACTTGTGCCTGGAGTGGGGTCCATAAACCCACCCTTGATACTAGTCCCTACTGACTGAGCCCAGCCTGGAGCCCTGTGTGGGAAGAAGCAAGAAAAACCATCTTAAGGACCTGGACAGCAGGAACAGGCCTTAGAAGCAAAGAACAGCAAAGTCCTGACCTGATTGTTGGTTTTCCTGGAGTCCGACGTCGAGAAGCCTAGAGACCCGGAGCCCGAGGTGGAGAAGCGGCACTGACTGGAAAAGCAGACGTCGTACCCGGAGCCGCCAGAGGTCGAGAGAGGGCGCCGACGGAGGTCGTAGAGAGTACCAGAGGTCGAGGAGGAAGTCACCCGAGGTCGAGTGAGCGGCGTCGACGGGGGAGTGAAGTCCACCCTCCGGAGTCGCCGGAGACCGAGGTGAAGCGTGCCGGAGGTCGGGAGTGGAGGTCGCACTCCGGAGTCGCCGGAACCTGAGGAGAGGAGCACCGGAGGTCGGGAGTGGAGATCGCACTCCGGAGTCGCCGGAACCTGAGGAGAGGAGCACCGGAGGTCGGGAGTGAGGATCGCACTCCGGAGCCGCCGGAAGTCGACATCGAGCCAAGGCCGGCCGACGTCATCGAACCTGAGGTCGCCATCGGACCGGAGCCGCCCGAAGTCGACATCGAGCCAAGACTGCCCGACGTCATCGAATCGGAGGTCGAGATCGAGCCGAGGCCGCCGACATCGATCCGGAACCGCCTACCGGCGTCGTCAAGAACTGACATTGTGCCGAGGCCGCCGACAGCGAACCGGAACCGCCTCACGGCGTCGACACGACTCCAGCGGCGTCGGAGCTTCAGAAAAAGGGCAGTAAGTGGAATAGAGGGCGCCTAAGGCCCTGTGGAATCCTAAGAGACTACTCTAGGGGTTAGAGAGGTGCTGGAACCAGCTTGATTGTGCCAGGGGTGAGCTGAGACTAATTCAGAGGGGTTGTGTAGAGTGAGAGAGCCAGGTCTCTAGTATTCCCCCTTGATCTACCTCAGTTTAGGCCTCAGCCTTGTCCAAGCCAGGGAGCAGACACCCTCAAGCCATCCACCTAACCACAAGCTGTGCCTGGGCCAAATCAGCCCATAGTAATCTCAAATGTGATCTGATTCTTTAAGTGTCACTGTCAGCTTTTAACTATTTATTGAGAGCACTGTATTTATTGTATTTAACTTATTTATTGCTTCACTGTATTTATTGTTCCACAGTATTTATTGTCGCACAATATTTATTGGTTTGCAGTATTGATTGCCTCAGAATATTTAATTGCCTGTATGTATTGCACTTATATTTATGCCTTAATTATTTATGATCACCCCTATTTATTGAATCCTTAAGCCAGTATTTATTTGACCTGCACTACTTAGAAAGCCTTGTATATTGTGATTGTGTTATTATTTATCTAATCAGCAACTAAGCGAAAAAGAAGATAAACAGAGATATTTTCATAATTTTTACGGTGTAGAGTCGTTTTTGGAACGGATGCACGCATGGTTATTGTATGGGTATGACGTATGCTTAGCACGGTGCCTGATTCCTGACCACTCGAGCCAAGCTACCACTGTATATGTCTGGAGAGACCCCGTTACCACCATCCTTTCCGGTGTGGGAGTGGAGTATTTCCAACATTAATTGGTGTTCAGTGGTGGGATAGAGCTGTGCCTACGCATACTCGACAATAACTGTGGGTAGTCCATAGGCCTACACCGGGAGTTTTCTCAAAGCGGCCTTCCTAATTGTGAGTTTTTGTTTTTCCAAATTTACTCTGGTGGTGGGAGGAGGTATTATATAAGGTACCCCCCTGCATAGTTACTGCAAATAACTGTCCTCTGACCTGAGTGGGCAAGATGGAGTTTGTACTGGAGAATTTAGAAACGTACATTGTGGCCCAACTCAGGGAGTTTTGTCAGCGGGAGGGGGTGTATTGTCCCCCAGGAGCAAAGAAGGGTGCACTCCAAACCAGCTTAAGGGCTTGGGGGGAAGCACGCCGAGAAAGCAAGGCTGAGGAGGAGGACAGGGATAGAGAGCCCGACAGTGAGGGAGCTGGTTTGTACCAACCTGAGGTGGGGAACCTGTTAGCGGGGCCCAGGACACTTTCCAGGAAGGGCAGCAGTGCCTCTAGCGGTGGCTTGTCTGAAGTGGAGTTAACAGACCGGAGGGAGAAAAGACAGCTCACATGGGACTTAGCAAGGCTGGAGAAAGAGAAGGAGGAACAGAGGATGGCTCATGAGATAAGGCTGAAAGAGATAGATCTTCAGATCCTGAGAATCGGGGCACACCCTGTACCTAACGGTGGCAGCAAAGAACGAGAGTACACCAGGGAACCCAAACCCTACCTGCCAAAGGACATAGTAGCTAGCTATGGGGTGGGTGACGATATCGCCAAGTGGCTAGCGGCCTATGAGGTCTCGTTAAGGGCCCATGGGGTTCCAGAGAAGTACTGGGGAGGGGGATTGTACAAGTACATGCCTCCAGCTGGTAGGGATGCATTATTGGCCCTCGAGGAGGATGAGCAGACCCACTACCCCACCATGAAACTGGCGCTCATAAGAAAGTTTGGACTAACACCCGAAAAGTACAGACAGAAGTTCAGGGGTAGTCACAAACTGGGCACACAGAATTGGGTGGACTTCCTGGACTATGCAAAGAAGGCACTAGAGGGTTGGATTCAGGGCAGTGAAGTGAGGAACTACGAGGGGTTGTTTGATCTAGTACTGAAGGAACACCTGCTCGAGAAATGTTTCCCTGAACTGCGTCAACACCTGGTGGATAGCAAGCTGACCAGTCCCCGGAAGCTTGCTGAGGAGGCGGACATTTGGGCTAGTACCCGGGTGTCCACAAGGGGGACTGGAGGGGATACTCAAAAGGCCGGACAGGGCACCCCCCAGAAGAAAGAGGGAGGGGAAAAGAAAAAGGAGTTCTCCAAAGGCCCCCAAAATAACTTCCAAGGGAAGGGAACAGGATTCACCCCTAGGGCTAACCCACCCAGAAACCCTAATCCTGGCCAGAGTCAGCAGCCAAGGGTTGTCCATTGCTACGAGTGCGGTGGCGTTGGACACTATAAAGGAGATCCGAAGTGCCTGAAACGACCACCCCCTCCCATGGGAGGAAAGACCCCCGGAGTAGCTAGTGTAGTGCTCGGGGAGGAGATGCCCTTAACTAAGGGAAGGGAGTGGGCGGGTGTCACTTTAGTGTCCCTGGGAGAACGGGAGATGGTTCCTAAGATCCAGGTGCCCGCAAATACCGTAAAGTATGGGCAGTGGGTCACCATCAACGGCCAAAGAGGGGAGGCTCTGAGAGACACAGGAGCCAGTATGACTATGGTACGTAGTCAACTGGTGTCTCCAGAGCAGGTAATTCCCGATGTACTCCACCCAGCCGCGATGGCTGACGGCAGAACAGGCCACTATCCAGTGGCCGAGGTTCCCTTTGAATGGGGGGGGTTGCAGGTTCACTTCGAGTTGCCGTAAGCCCTGCCGTGCCAGTCGATTGTCTACTGGGGAATGACATGGAGCACAATGCTTGGAAGGAGGTGGAATACCGGACTCATACTGAGATGCTGGGTACACCTGACTGGGCCTGTGTGAGCACAAGGTCCGTGACTACCCGGAGAGGGAGTTCGTTTCGGCTGGAGCCTGGAACAAAGGCCCAGCCGGCTGCCAGTCAAGGGAAGAACCGAGGACAGGAGGAGCCTGCCTCGGCGTCCACACCCCGTAGGACGGATAGGCCACCGGAGGTGGTGGACCAGGAGTCTGCGGTGGGGGATGTCACCGAACTGGAGGACCTACCCATCCCGGCCGAGTGGCACGTGGAGGGAGGCCCGTCCAGGGAGGAATTCTGCCAGGGCCAGAGGGAGTGCCCTACCCTTGAGGGGCTGAGGCGTCAGGCCGAAGCCCAGGCAGCAGGGAACGTTGAAGGGAACTACAGTGTTTACTGGGAGGATGGCCTCCTCTACAGTGAACCCAAGGCACCCCTACATGGATCGTCACGAGCCTTGGTAGTCCCTCAACGTTATCGAGCCTTCCTACTGGAGTTGGCTCACGAGATCCCATTGGCAGGACACCTGGGGCAAGACAAGACCTTCGCCCGTCTTGTCCCACACTTTTATTGGCCTCAAATGAAAGTGTCGTCCGATACCTACTGCCGGACATGTGTGTCTTGCCAAGCCAGTGGGAAAACAGGGGTGAAGCTGAAAGCTCCCCTGGAACCACTTCCTGTCGTTAGCACCCCCTTTGAAAGGGTGGGCATCGACATTGTGGGTCCGTTAGATCCGCCAACGTCAGCTGGTCACAGGTTTATCCTGGTCCTGGTGGATCATGCCACACGGTACCCAGAGGCAATACCTCTGAGGACCATAACAGCACCTGTTGTGGCTAGGGCCCTGATGGGAATCTTTACCCGAGTGGGTTTTCCCAAGGAAGTTGTGTCCGACAGGGGGACCAACTTCATGTCAGCGTACATGCGGGCCATGTGGAAGGAGTGTGGAGTGACCTACCGGTTCACAACTCCTTACCACCCCCAGACCAATGGTCTGGTGGAGAGGTTTAACAAAACCTTGAAAGGCATGATCAGAAGTCTGCCTGAAAGCCTGCGGAGGAAATGGGACGTCCTCCTACCCTGTTTACTCTTTTCTTACAGGGAAGTGCCACAGAAGGGAGTGGGCTTCAGCCCCTTCGAGCTTCTGTATGGGCACCCTGTACGTGGACCTCTCAACCTGGTGAGAGACGGATGGGAAAGAACTCCCAGAAAGCTTCCCCAGGATGTGGTGAGCTACATGCTGGCCTTCCGGAGCCAAATGGCTAAGTTGTGGAAGCAAGCTTCTGACAACTTGGGAGCCAGCCAAGCAGTGATGAAGGCGTGGTATGACCACAACGCTCACCCGGTGGAGTTGGAGCCTGGCCAGAAGGTGTGGGTGATCGAACCAGGAGAGCTTAGCGCCCTCCAGGATCGCTGGTCAGGACCCTTTGAGGTGTTGGAGAAGAAGGGTAAGGCTACCTATTTGGTGGACCTGAAGACCCCTCGTCAGCCCCTACGGGTGCTGCACGCCAACCGCCTCAAACCCCACCACGAGAGGCCCGAAGTCATCTTGATGATGGTGACTGACGGAGCAGAGGACGCGGAAAGCGAGCCTCTCCCCGATTTGTTTGCGTCTCAAGAGAAGGATGGGTCGGTGGAGGGAGTGATTCTCTCCCCATCTCTAACTCCTGAACAGCAGGAGGACTGTCGCCAGGTCCTGGGGCAGTACTCTTCGTTGTTCTCCCTTGTCCCGGGTAGGACTCACCTGTGCGTCCATGACGTGGACACAGGAGACAGCCCACCTGTGAAGTCCAAGATCTACCGGATGTCAGACAAGGTGAAGGCCAGCATTAACAGTGAAGTCACTAAGATGCTGGAGCTAGGAGTGATCGAACCTTCTAGCAGCCCCTGGTCCAGTCCGGTGGTACTAGTACCAAAAGCTGCACCACCGGGTGCCCAACCGGAACTGAGGTTCTGTGTGGACTACCGGGGACTGAATTCAGTGACCAAAACTGATGCTCATCCGATCCCTAGGGCGGATGAATTGATTGACCGGCTGGGAGCTGCCCAATATCTGAGTACCTTTGACCTTACTTCTGGGTACTGGCAGATCTCTTTGACTGATGGAGCAAGGGAAAGGTCAGCCTTCTCCACGCCCAATGGCCACTACCAGTTCTGTGTGATGCCCTTTGGGCTCAAGAACGCACCTGCCACGTTTCAGCGCCTGGTAAACCAGATCCTCACCGGAATGGAGAGTTTCTCTGCTGCTTATCTGGATGACATAGCCGTCTTCAGTAACAGCTGGGAGGATCACTTGCGTCACCTGCAAGCTGTTCTCCAGGCCCTGAGACAAGCTGGATTGACGATCAAGGCCAGCAAGTGCCAGATCGGGCAGGGGTCGGTAGTGTACCTTGGACACTTGGTGGGTAGGGGAGCGGTGCAACCCCTCCAGGCGAAGATCGAGGCCATCATGGCCTGGGAACCCCCCAAGACACAGACTGAGGTCCGAGCTTTTCTGGGCCTCACGGGATATTACCGCCGCTTCGTGAAGGGGTACGGTACCATCGTAGCCCCCCTCACGGAGCTCACGTCCAAGAAACAACCTCGACGGGTAGTCTGGACGGAGGCTTGTCAGCAGGCCTTTGTGAGATTGAAGAAAGCCATGTGCGAGGCCCCGGTCTTAAGGGCCCCAGACTTTTCCAAGGAGTTCATTGTCCAGACGGATGCATCAGAACATGGCATTGGGGCAGTGTTATCGCAACTCAATGAAGAGGGTCTGGATCAACCCGTGGTCTTCCTATCCCGGAGACTACTTCCCAGGGAACAGAAGTGGAGTGCAATAGAGCGTGAAGCCTTTGCAGTGGTATGGGCTCTGAAGAAGTTGCGGCCATACCTGTTTGGCTCGCACTTCCTAGTTCAGACCGACCACAGACCCCTTCGTTGGCTGATGCAGATGAAGGGGGAGAATCCCAAGTTATTGAGGTGGTCTATCTCCCTACAGGGAATGGACTTTCAGGTGGAACATCGGCCTGGAGTGGACCACGCCAATGCAGACGGTCTCTCAAGGTATTTCCGCCTTAGTGATGAGAACTCCCAAGGGGTTGGGTAGCTCTCCCCACTTTCAGCTGGGGGGGACGCGTGTTAGACCTGTCAGCCCTTTGGGTGGTCCCTCCTCATCATTTTTTATTTTGTCCCACTTTTGCCTCAAACCCTGTTAGAATTTTTCCTTTTTGGGAACCACCAGACTTTTTAGTGTTGCTGCAGATTCAGGGAGCCATTTTATCTACCCCTGGAACTTCTGTCTGAGGGCCTGGAGCACAAAATGGTGGCCACCTGTGACATCACCAGCACCCACTGGAACCTACTAGAACCTTCTGCAACATTCTGGAGCCCTGTGACAGTTGGAGGCGGTTTAGAATGTTGGGAAGCTAAGACAGAGAGTTGGCAGTTGGAGCTGGCAGTTGGCACCTGACTGGTGAAGAGAGAGCAGCAGAAACTTGAAGGAGGAAGGAGTGAGGCAGCAGGGGTGGAAACTTGTGCCTGGAGTGGGGTCCATAAACCCACCCTTGATACTAGTCCCTACTGACTGAGCCCAGCCTGGAGCCCTGTGTGGGAAGAAGCAAGAAAAACCATCTTAAGGACCTGGACAGCAGGAACAGGCCTTAGAAGCAAAGAACAGCAAAGTCCTGACCTGATTGTTGGTTTTCCTGGAGTCCGACGTCGAGAAGCCTAGAGACCCGGAGCCCGAGGTGGAGAAGCGGCGCTGACTGGAAAAGCAGACGTCGTACCCGGAGCCGCCAGAGGTCGAGAGAGGGCGCCGACGGAGGTCGTAGAGAGTACCAGAGGTCGAGGAGGAAGTCACCCGAGGTCGAGTGAGCGGCGTCGACGGGGGAGTGAAGTCCACCCTCCGGAGTCGCCGGAGACCGAGGTGAAGCGTGCCGGAGGTCGGGAGTGGAGGTCGCACTCCGGAGTCGCCGGAACCTGAGGAGAGGAGCACCGGAGGTCGGGAGTGGAGATCGCACTCCGGAGTCGCCGGAACCTGAGGAGAGGAGCACCGGAGGTCGGGAGTGAGGATCGCACTCCGGAGCCGCTGGAAGTCGACATCGAGCCAAGGCCGGCCGACGTCATCGAACCTGAGGTCGCCATCGGACCGGAGCCGCCCGAAGTCGACATCGAGCCAAGACTGCCCGACGTCATCGAATCGGAGGTCGAGATCGAGCCGAGGCCGCCGACATCGATCCGGAACCGCCTACCGGCGTCGTCAAGAACTGACATTGTGCCGAGGCCGCTGACATCAAACCGGAACCCACTCACGGCGTCGACACGACTCCAGCGGCGTCGGAGCTTCAGAAAAAGGGCAGTAAGTGGAATAGAGGGCGCCTAAGGCCCTGTGGAATCCTAAGAGACTACTCTAGGGGTTAGAGAGGTGCTGGAACCAGCTTGATTGTGCCAGGGGTGAGCTGAGACTAATTCAGAGGGGTTGTGTAGAGTGAGAGAGCCAGGTCTCTAGTATTCCCCCTTGATCTACCTCAGTTTAGGCCTCAGCCTTGTCCAAGCCAGGGAGCAGACACCCTCAAGCCATCCACCTAACCACAAGCTGTGCCTGGGCCAAATCAGCCCATAGTAATCTCAAATGTGATCTGATTCTTTAAGTGTCACTGTCAGCTTTTAACTATTTATTGAGAGCACTGTATTTATTGTATTTAACTTATTTATTGCTTCACTGTATTTATTGTTCCACAGTATTTATTGTCGCACAATATTTATTGGTTTGCAGTATTGATTGCCTCAGAATATTTAATTGCCTGTATGTATTGCACTTATATTTATGCCTTAATTATTTATGATCACCCCTATTTATTGAATCCTTAAGCCAGTATTTATTTGACCTGCACTACTTAGAAAGCCTTGTATATTGTGATTGTGTTATTATTTATCTAATCAGCAACTAAGAGAAAAAGAAGATAAACAGAGATATTTTCATAATTTTTACGGTGTAGAGTCGTTTTTGGAACGGATGCACGCATGGTTATTGTATGGGTATGACGTATGCTTAGCACGGTGCCTGATTCCTGACCACTCGAGCCAAGCTACCACTGTATATGTCTGGAGAGACCCCGTTACCACCATCCTTTCCGGTGTGGGAGTGGAGTATTTCCAACAAATGCCTTCAAGCATTAGGAATGCAATAAGTCTCGCATTTGCGAGAGTTTAAGCTATTGGAATTGTAAACGACAATGCCTTTTATTTATGTTTTAAAAACCAAAACATAAATAAAAGGCAATGTCATTTACAATGCCAATAACTCAAACGCGTAAATGCGAGCGAAACCCATTACATTGCAGATGATTGTTGTGTGGGAAAAAAATAAAATACCTAAAAAAAAAACATGTACTCCCTACTCACCATTCATGCAGTTGTAATAAAAGAAATGAGTGATGCAAAAACGCAATATCAAGCAGTTGTGGCAGTGCTGTCTACTTTCACAGCTATCTCGAGAAAATCGGCTCCACAAAAAAGTAGCATGGTTAAAAACACAGTAAACAAGCATTGGCAAAGCCACTAGGCCTCACTCATGCGAGAGCCTATTGATTTTGCAGAGTCTTTTAGCCTTGTTGTATAGCAGTGTTAATTGTGCAGCAGGGCTAAAAGCAAAGTTGGTATAAAATGGATTTGGCGTCATTTCCCTTTTTTTCTAACTTTAACTTTAGCCATGCTGCGCAGCCATACTGTTGTAGAACAAGGGTACAAGACATTGGCAATGCTTGTTTATACATGCCCTTCGAATAAAGACCAGTGGATGCACAAATTTGGTGTTAAGTTTTCTCTATGGCCGTGAACAGATAGGTGTCAAGAATGTATGATGAACTTTGTCTTGCCTTATTTCCTGCTTCCATAGTGTCATTCCTCTGTGACCCTTTCAACTTGCAGTTCTTCTTGATTTACTTTTATCAACTATTTCATCATATTCTTCTAATATTTACCACATTTGCCGAGCCTCATTTGTTTCTGATCTTGGTTAAAGTGGTTTAGCCGCATTTTTGTACTATCCATCTCTCAGCAGATGGATCTCCACTAATGTTTTATCCCCTTCCTACATTAAATTCTGTCATTTGAATATTAAGAGATATTTTTATACCATAACGCGACTTTGTGGTGTTGGCATAACATGGCCCACATTACAAAGTACCCTTTAATCTCAAGTCAGAGGCACTGCAGATTTTAGGATGGATCAGAATTGACTAGGATAAGCGGACTTGGAGGTATCACAAGCTTTCGTAATAGAGGATTGTTATGGCCAACAACCACCAAGATCCTTTCAACCCTTGGCTGGTCCAAAATAAAGGTCACATCTGCTCAACGCAGGATAATGAATCCCAAACAGGACACAGACTCTGACCGATAATGCCCGTACCATTGAAGCAGAACATCTGCAACCTGTGAGGAAATAATTTGTTCTTGTGAAAGCTCTCCATGTCTCGCCCATCGAGAATTTGGTTTCTCCATTGGAGACAGGGAGGGCATTAGTGGCCGCCACTGCTGCTCTGTCTAACCATTGCTCCATTTTGTGCCCCATCTTCTAACACTCTAGGTCTGTCACCTTCTATATCTAAATCTTTAGGCTATTGGACTTTGAAGGATTACTGATTGTGAGACCCTGGCAAAAACAGTGCTGAAATTGCACACTCGAAAGTTGTAATACTGTGGAGTGAGGCATTGCAGGGTTTGAACCTCCAGAATGGGATTAACCCACTGATAGCTATAGTTTTCCCTGTTATGAGATGTGCAGTGTCCCAATTAGCAGTGTTTGACTGGAGCATTGTTGCCAGTCTTGACCTGGTGAAAATCATGCAGACAAACTGCAATTTGATTGTCACAAACTCAGAATTCCGGTTCCGGCGCAAATGACTGTTTGCACCCAAATAGAGATTTGTGATAGTGTCAGTATAACCCCCTCCAAGGCAAACTTCCTGATCCTTCAGTAATGATGGTAGTTGCTGCCTTCCTGAAAGGCAGTGTGTCCTTCATATGCAAATGGTGGCACTGGCCCTTGAAAAGATGCCAGTCTAGTGGTCCTTCACTGAGGCAAGCCATTGTGGACCCTGCTAGCAATGCGTGTGCCCACTGCACTGAATTAATTGCCTCACTTCCCTGTTGTCCAAAGAAAGTCCTATAGGAGTACGAAATACTCAGCTTTAGTTTAGCAGACTGCGGATATTCAGCACCATTTCTAGGTTAATGGACATAGGCCTTTTCATGAGGCGCGAAGCATGGCTAACGTCTTTTAACCTGAAAAGGCGCAGGCCGGGCAAAGTAATTGACCAACTGCACAGACATGGCCACATGAAGGTGCACCATCTAGAAGACATGGCCACATGAAGACGCACCTTCCAGAAGACATGGCCACATGAAGACGCACCTTCCAGAAGACATGGCCACATGAAAGCGCACCTTCCAGAAGACATGGCCACATGAAGGCGCACCTTCCAGAAAACATGGCCACATGAAGGCGCACCTTCCAGAAGACATGGCCACATGAAGGCGCACCTTCCAGAAGACATAGCCACATGAAGGCGCACCTTCCAGAAGACATGGCCACATGAAGGCGCACCTTCCAGAAGACATGGCCACATGAAGGCACACCTTCCAGAAGACATGGCCACATGAAAGCGCACCTTCCAGAAGACATAGCCACATGAAGGCGCACCTTCCAGAAGACATAGCCACATGAAGGCGCACCATCCAGAAAATAAGCCTCTGAATTGCAGCATAACGTTTGGTTGTCCAGTGCCTTTTAGTCCTTAGTGGAAGGGCATTCTTCTTGAAACTGCATCACTCCTGACTTGCTCTGTTGCACTTCAAGTAGTGATGGCCTCCGTGATTGTGCTTTAGCTGCCTGCACAAAAGACATTTGTATTCTCAAACTTTTGACATTTAGAACTTTTGCTTACTTTAAACGTCATGTGCTGGATTGAAGCAAGTTTTGAAACAGCTGATCTTCAATCTTGTGTTTTACGCCACGGGTTCCAGTTCCTCATTCTAAACCTTGACCAAATCCACAAGGTGAACCTGCATCTCGAGTCTTCCTTACGGTCATTGATTTGCAAGACCGTCATGTATTTCTTGCTTGTTCTACATTTACAAGTTTGCATCGTTGTTATAGCTCTCTCCGAAACAATGTTTTGTTTTTATTTTAATTTCAAAGAAATATTTTAGATACATCATCATGCCTTTCTGTTTATCCTCCATTTAGGCCAGTTTCGAAGCAATTTAATTGACATATGCAAACCATTCTCATCTGATCTACTGTAGGCTCTTTTGTTCCTTTGTAATGCCCTCCCTACAATCTGTGTAGTACATACAAAATAAAAGAATTTTCTTTTTCTAAACTCTACCACACACCTTTATCTTCCTTTCCTCCTTTTTTATTTTTCGTTCTTTATTCAGTATTCATGCGCTGTGTATCTATTTCACTACCTTCTCCCTACCCATGTTTACAGTTTTTTTGCACTTCTAGCACTTGCCCGCTGTGAAAAGTTTGAATTGAGATGTCTTGTTTTCTAACGTACTGTATCTGAGATGCTGTTTTATATCAACTCCTAAGATGTAATATCCCTTTTCATAATTTGCGCCTTATTAACATAATGTGAACAAGAGGTGTGCAAAGTTTGAAGGTTTCCCTCCCCAGCTTCTGCAGTTATTTCGAACTTGGCAATCTTTTTGTGAACCTCTTAAAAACCGTCTGGTTTAAAAAAGACTAATCTGAGTCCGTTGTCCAAAAGCAGATTTACTACAGAAATTCCCAGGATTAAAACACTTTATTGCGGGAAATGGCTCCAGCAAAAGAATTCGCAAAATAATTCTTGTACAATCACCTGCCTAGTTTTCAAAATTGAAAAACTCAACACATCTTCAAGTTTTTATTTAGATGCATAGTTAATTAAAACCAGTGCAGATTAGAACAAGCATAAACAAGATACATTTTTTTAGACCCATATAAAATGAATATAACTTTTACACAGTAAATCAAATTTTGCATAAAAAAGAATCCTATAGTAGTAAAAAATGCGCAAACAGAAAATAAACCTGTAAACAAGCAGAGGCTAATATAGTTGCCACATGCCAAGGGAACATTTCCCACAGTCTAGCCCTTCTTCATGTCTAGCCTAATAGTTAGCCTGGCGCAATAGACCGCTGGCAAGAGGGGGATTTCCTGCTGTGTGTCATTATCAAAATGATGCATTGTCAGCTGAGTTGTAGGAGATAGGGAGCAATGTGTGTGAGCAAGAGATTTAAAAATGATCAGTTACAGGCTGCTTGTTACAGTGGTGGCCAAGGATGCTGCAGGAACAGTGTCCATGCTGGGTCTTGGTAGTTTTTCTGCCAGTGCCAGAAAGCTTACTGGTTGTCTTCGTATGTGGATCCCACATGAATTAAACTTAGTTTTTGAGCAGGCGGGACCTCTCCTCCTTCAGGTGGATACAAGTGCAGAGCAGATGTAGCATGTCCTCTGTTCCATTGCCGCACAAGCACAAGCGGCAGCCCATTGAGGTTTGCCCCCTCAGCCATGGTCGAAGATGCAGAACAGACAGAAGTATGCCCAACCCATATTTCAGAAACTTTTCCTTTATGTTCCTGTGATAGCCCAGGCTAAAGTAAGTCTGTGGGCTAAGTGATTTGTAACAGTTAATCGTCATCCAGCCGTGGCTGCGGCATGAAAATGCAGCCTTGTCTTCTACTAAAGGAAGACTCCTGATTTCCTTCCTCACCACTTTTTTGGAAGGCTGCATGGCTAGTTGTAGTGTCCCAGGGTTGGGAGAGCCCAGTTGTTGTAAGAAGTTTCTAGCTGGAGATGTCCTCCTGTGCTGAAGCTCTTGCCAGAGTAGATGATTTAGGTTAGGATGTTAGGGATGGCATTTCTGATCTTGTGCCAACTGGCTATGTGAGCCCCTTGCCTTGATAGGTATTGATTGCTGAGGCCGAACTCCAACGGGATCCAACGGGATCCGTGCTGCAGAGGTGTAAATCAGTATGTTGAACAGAATTGTTTAGGCCTTGACTAGTGTGCTGTCCAGGATTCTAAAGTCCCTTACTCTCAAGGCTCCACTTCCATATGTGATGGCTGGTAGTATTTTAGATTGCGCAACCTAGAGGAGTGGTGAGAGCATTGGGCCTGCCAGTTTAGATTTTGAGTCCATTGTCCAAAAGCAGATTTACTTCAGAAATTCCCAGGAATAAAAGCCTTTCTTGCTTTCTTGCGGGGAAATTCCTCCAGCAAAAGAGATTTTGCAAAATAATTATTTTACAAAATCCTGCCTCCTGTTGGCAAAACTGAAAAACTCAACTCATCTTTTAAAGTTTGCTACTTTACCCTCTTGTAATGGCAAAGTTTAAGTTTTGTGCACTCATAATTTGGTGATTTAGGGTAGCACAGATATGCAAGAATTGCACTTGTTTTATGGTGGTGCACAATATTGTAGAGGTTTTTTGTCCTGGTGGTTTCACGTTTTATCTATTTTGTTTCCGTAGGCTTTCATGCAGGGTAAATTGCGGCTGGCCGGAAACGCCCGTGTGGCAATGAATTTGGAGAGACTGCTGGTCCTAAGGGCCAAGCTATGAAGAGCCCTCGTTGGTCAGATTACGCTGTGCATCAGAGAGAAACCCAGATCTTGGTGTCCGCCATCTCTCTGGAATTAGCAGCTCACGGTTCTCCAGAATGAGGACAATTTCCCCCAAAGTTCCTGAGCCTCGTGTAGCCTGGAAGATCTTAGCATTGTCTTAATATGCTGCATAGAATTCCCCTTGCACTCTTTACAATTAATTTACTAATTAAAACCTGTGTTTAGGTCAGAACCAGTCTCAGAATTGCCATTAAAAATCAAGCCCAATCTAAATCTGCTCATGATGAATTAATTATCAGTAGAAGCCATGAACTATTGCATCCCCGTGAGGGGTAAGCGTAAAATTGAACCAAACCACCATAAAAATGAGCACAAAACATAACTTTGTTAAAATGCAATTAAAGTAATTACCTTGATATGGGGTTGGTAACCATAAATGACAATTTACCAGAAGAAATACTTAAGTCCCTCTTAAAAACGAAGCGCAAGATGCAGGGAGCAAGTTGTGTTTATCAGGAACTTTAAAACTTGAAAGCCGTGCGTATCGGCAAAAGTTTCCCAGTTGCTAGGAAACGCACATAAATATTCAAGATGGCCACCACGTTATAGTGACGACACACGTTCACTACGTGAACACGCCGATGCGTGTGACGAGATGAAATGGATGATGAGACTTCGTCTTCTACGTTCACACGCCGGTGCGTGTGACGAGATAAAGAGATAAAGATGACGAGCCTTCTTCGTCGGGTTCTAAACTCGGAGGCTTCACGCGAGGTAAGACTTGTTGTTATTTAAAGTTTCAATTGCTTGGAGATGGCAAAACAGAGCGAGGAAGTCCGTTGGCACCGGACATGTAGTGGCTCAATTCTAGCACGATGCGGAGGGGAAATTCGTTGACGATTACTCAATTTCACCAACACTCAAAATACGCGTGAAATGTCACGATCCAAGCAATCCACAGTATTTAAGTCCATCTACTGACGCAGCAAGACACTCGTATGGCCCAACGAGATAACGAATGCTTTTCCAGCCAATCTTTACTGCTGCACAGAAGATCGTAAAAGTTCTCAAATGTCACACGCAGGTTAAGATGGATCCAATGGGTAATCCAATCCAAGGTTTACAGCCACTTAGAATGTAGCGTACATCACAGGAGCCTTTATGCCTCAAACAAATATGAGGTCGTGTTGGGATCTCTTCCGGTGTTATCCTGCCGACTACGCCAGTGTGAAATCCTTCGTATAAAAAGCAGGAGTCAGAAGAGTAGGTTGATATGCAGGTTTATTCCTAGAGATCCCATCCATCTAAACTCCACCCAGCAAATCCAGTTTACATCTGAACACCCAGCATCAGCCTAGAACTCAGTGACATCACAGATGACACTGTTGACATTCTATAGTGAACACGCTACAGCTCAGTGAGGCAATTAGGTATGCCATGCTTATGACATACTACACATAGTCCATAGTGCGCTTCACTTTGATTTTGGGAATAATGTGTTTGCTAATGTAAAGCATGTTGAAACCTGAATGCACTTTCCTTGGACTGGCTTATCTGGGCCCCATTCCCTTGTTAAAGGTTCAAGAGCATTTTCTGTGGTGGGCAAGTTTATCTTTGGCTCCTGCCAGCCCTCCATGATGATTCTTTTTAATTATCCATTCCTGAAGCATAGTTTTGAAGGTGTGTCACATTTTTGTACAAAAAAATGAAGAAAATACCGAATGCAAATAAAGTGGAAAAATGTATATTTTACCTTCTTTCATGAGACAAAAGAAAAATTGGTACAACGGTTTTGTAATGATTAGTTTCTAAGCAATGCATCACTTGTGGAGGTGGATTTGACATTATTGACAATGAACTGAAGTATTGTAACAAGGCAATTGTAAGAAAGAATGATATCCTATTTAACCAGGAAATTAAACATCGATTTAGAAGTAAATGAGACACTGGTGGTTTTCTAAAGACTGCAGTACATCGGTGCTGTAAAATAATTTTTCATTTCTTTTCTATCTTGGAATTGTTGGTGAATGTTAATTTCCTTATCCTGTATTGTATATGAATTACATTCTAATAATTAAAAGCATGTGCCTCAATCTGAACTTCACACAGCTGTTTTGCATTTCTTTCTCCTGGAGATCTTGCAACCTGTTTGAAGCTAGATTCTTCCTTTCTGATGTACAATGTGGGTCATCCTGCCTAGATAATCCCTTAGTTGTGTTGTATCTGAGACTTTATGCATGTACCATGAGACCTACATTTCCCCTACCCCCGCACCCTAAAATCCCCTCTCGCATATACTAGTACACCCCTTAATTTACCTTACAAATATAGCAGTGCCATTGTTGCTGGTGTTTGTGTTGTATTATAGCATTTCTATAGTACTTTCCTACCTCCTGTCGAGTCCCCAGAGTACTTGTAGGTGAATTGGCCCTGGATCTATAGCCCGATCGGTCCTAAATGGGTGATCTTCTAGTTTGAAATCCTCTAAGTTCCTTTGTGCTGTTATGTTTGGTGGATGTTGACACTAACCTGCACATCTAAGGATGGTAACCTGATTTCAACTGCCATTGCAGGCTGGTGGTACAGCATATATGTTTCCTAAAGTAAATAGCTGAGCTAGCCTTAAACTTCAATCTTCTGTTTTTTTTGGCAAACCCTTTGGACTCTGGAGGCTTGCTCCACTTTTTGTCGCTGATCCTATGTTTAACACCAATAGTCTTAGAAAGTAGCTGTTGCATCAGTCATCTCCTTTGGAATAATACATATAATTCTGAATGTCCTTCCAAAACTGCATGACGGGGAAACATCTTTTACAACTAAGTCCAAGCAAGCGATGCCTTTACTATGAAAGTCTTTTACAGCGAATTATTTTTTTATACAACAAATATGCCTTTACCACGAAAAATATTATTATTATTATTATTCAGTTAAACAGGAAGTGTGCTTGTGTGTGTGTGTATATATATATATTTATATATATATACACACACTTCCGATTTACGTGAATTATATTATCTACTGGCGGTCGCCAGTAGATAGTGATAGTTAGGACCGTGTTTCTATAGGAAATTCGCAACATTCTATTTGGAATAACTTTGGCGCCGGTTGACGAATCCTCGCAAAATTTTCAAAATAGGTGGCGCGCTCCGCTCCGCTCCTACCCTGAAAGTCTCGGGGGGATTCGTCAAGCGGGGGCTGAGAAAAAAGGGGGGTCCCAAAACGCGTTTTCCCCATGCAATTTTCCATAGGGACATTTAGTCCAAGGTACAGCCCGAACGGCTGAACAGAATTACTTGAAATTTGGCAGAGAGGTAGTCCTCAGCTCAGGGATGTGCCTTTTGCATATATGGAGTCAATCTGTTCAGTAGTTTCTGAGAAAATTGCAGTTAAAAGCACATACATATCTATAGCCGCGCACCGTGCGCGCACCGTGCGCGCACCGTGCGCGCACCGTGCGAGCACCGTGCGAGCACCCTAACGTGCGCGAGCGTAATTCTGATTGGTGGTTACATGTTAGTCAACCTTCTCATCGGTCGAAATCAGGAAGTGTCGGCCGCCATTTTGTTTGTTTTCAGTGCGAGAGTGAAAAAGGAAGGTGGCGAACGTGAAAAGGGGGCAGGGTAGAGAGTTCCTGACCCCTAGACTTTGTCAGGGGGTCCCAGAAGGACCCCGAAGGCAGAAAAAAACATTTTAATTTTTTTAAAAAATAATCGCGGGGGTGCGCGGTGAAAAACCAAAAAAATAATAATACATACATAACTTAGCATTTAAAAAAACTTACAAATTCACTGAAAAAACCATAGGTTTCACACACGTTATAGTTAGGAATTAGCATTTAAAAAACCTTGCAAATTCACTTAAAAAACCATAGGTTTCACACGTTATGGTTAGGTGGATATTTCACTCGTAAAAAAACAATGAAATTCCCCCGTTATAGTTAGTTGAGATAACTATAACTCGCGCGGCCGCCACTCTATCACAAGGATGATGTCATCAGTGATGTCATGAGTGATGCCACTGACCATGTCATGAGTGATGTAATATGTGACATCATCAGCAGTGGATTGCGGGTGCGCGAGTTATAGTTATCTCAACTAACTATAACGGGGGAATTTCATTGGTTTTTTACGAGTGAAATATCCACCTAACTATAACATGTGTGAAACCTATGGTCTTTTAAGTGAATATAAATATATATATATATATATATATATATATGAAAGCTCTTGTGTCAAAAACACTCTGCACTCACGGGATTACTTCAATAATTTATTTGCGTGCGAGGACGCGTTCCGGCGTTCTGCCTTCTTCTGCTCGCATATGCAATTGTATATGTTTAGGTGAGGGCACAGTTTTAAATTACTAGCTGACTCCTCATTGGATGCAGCAACTCAAAGGAGGGAGGGGATTGGCTGTTACAATACCAATGTCTTTAACCTTGTTCTTCGGTAAGTTTTCAACCCGTACAGCGGGAGTATATAAAAGAGAGATTAAAGTCCCGATACTTAATGAAGATTTTTTCATATTATGCTTAGATAGCTCTCTCAGGGGTCCACAATTCATGTATTACCTCCCTGCGTCGCTGTCATACATTTCAAAGTGCCTCACTGGTTGTTCTTTGATGACCCAAATTCAGAAGTCCCTTCGTCAAACCCTGGGCTCACGGCACTCGGCGCAGGGGGCGGTGAATATCCGGATCCCCACCAGTTTGGATGACTGTCGATTCCATCGACGCTTGTGCCTTGGGTGCCCAATGGTGGTGCAAAGCGCTGTAATATCCCTGCTCCAAAGTCCACCTTTGCGCATACTGCACTCTTGTTGACGGGTGCATGAAGAGACGGAAGTGGTCCATCCCACATATGAAAGCTCTTGTGTCAAAAACACTCTGCACTCACGGGATTACTTCAATAATTTATTTGCGTGCGAGGACGCGTTTCGGCGTTCTGCCTTCTTCTGCTCGCATATGCAATTGTATATGTTTAGGTGAGGGCACAGTTTTAAATTACTAGCTGACTCCTTATTGGATGCAGCGACTCAAAGGAGGGAGGGGATTGGCTGTTACAATACCAATGTCTTTAACCTTGTTCTTCGGTAAGTTTTCAACCCGTACAGCGGGAGTATATAAAAGAGAGATTAAAGTCCCGATACTTAATGAAGATTTTTTCATATTATGCTTAGATAGCTCTCCCAGGGGTCCACAATTCATGTATTACCTCCCTCCGTCGCTGTCATACATTTCAAAGTGCCTCACTGGTTGTTCTTTGACCCAAATTCAGAAGTCCCTTCGTGGACTTTGGAGCAGGGATATATATATATATATATATATATATATATATATATATTCACTGAAAAAACATAGTTAGGAATTAGCATTTGAAAAACCGTAGACATTCACTGAAAAAACAATAGGTTTTAGGGGTGTTATAGTTAGCTGGACATTTCACTCGAACAAAACCATTGAAATTCCTCCGATATAGTTAGTTGTACTAACTACATCTCGCGCGCCCGCAATCCACTGCTGATGATGTCACATATTACATCATTCATGACATGGTCAGTGACATCACTGATGACATCTCAAATGACATCACTGATGACATCACTGATGACATCATCAAGAGAATGTGGTTTGGTTCGTTATTTAAATATGTATTATATATAGCAATTTGCATTGAAGAATGAGTGGATATATAAATATAAATATCTGGATGGAGGATTTAGTAGCAGTGTGATTGACTGTTTACTTGACTAATTTATAGTGTCTCACTAAATATATTGGATAGTGACTAAACTGTGTGAATATATGTATCACTTTGTCAGTTGTTGTGTAAACTGCTGCACCAGTTGGTTACTAGCTACGTGAAAGTCTATATTAGTTATAGATTAGTTAACTGAGTATTTGTATGGGAGAGTGAATGTGTGTGTGGTTCGTTGGGGGGTGTGTGACAGCCCAAAAGATGTGTGAATAGTTGATTCAGTAGGTATATGAAGTTAAAACTACATGTTATAACAGTTGTTTGGGTGAGTGAATATCTTTATGGGTGTGGTGATGAGCCAATATATGTCCAACAAACTAGAAAAATAAAAGCCAGTGTATGTGTCAGTTGTTGTATATAAATAAGTATACATAAGACTCAGTGATTGTATGAGTGACTGTATGGATAACTGTATACTTGTAATCAATGTTCCCTCTAATTTCTTTCCTCTGTGTGCGGCAGTGGAGGGTCTCTGTGCGCTGCAACCATGGCTATGTGCGCCAGGAACCAGACCGCGCGTGTGCGCGGCGCCAAATGTCACTCAGAACGTTTACTTTAAAAAGTGAAAAGATGGTGCCTTTTCACACATACAGTGCCACAATAAGTGTCTTAAGGGCAGTTTCCAAATTGGGGATTCCCTTAATATCACCCTTCAACGGTGCCTCTCATTCCTCTGTCACATGTATTTCATTTGTTTTATAGCATCTCCCATACCAGTGGTTCCCAAATTTCTCACTCCTGAGGACCCCCATTGAGTCACTACTGGCAGCCGCGGACCCCCAGGCAATTTGTATGATATGAATGTCAAACATTAAAACTAATTTGAAGAAGAAAAAAAAAACACACACATGTGTGCATCAAACAAAGACTAGACTTAAATTACTAAATATTTTAGTATATTCATATTAAAATATTTGCAAAAATAGAAAAATCCTAATGGGAAGGTTGGTGCTGCATCTCGCGACTAACTTTCCATTGTTTGGTTTTATTTCACAGCCTGGGGCTCCTACTCCTGCCAAGGCTGGACTGGAAACTTAAAGCTGCTCTGGCAAATGTTGGCAGACTAGTCCCTATACAGTGCGCACCAAGTGCAGCAAGTGAGTCTGACCACTACAAAGGGGGCATTGGTGGCCTCTCCCCCAAGAAAATTTTGGGGGAAATTGTGCATTTTACAACACATTTATCATTATATATTGAATTGAAATAATGACCTTACTATGCACCAGCATACAACAATCTTTTGTCAATCTTCATTGATTCCCTCACTACTACCCTCCAACAGTGCCTCTCATCTCTCCAAAGCCCCACTGTCACATGTATTTAATTTGTTTTATAGCACCTTTCATACCACTGTAGGGTGTCAGAGCACTTTACATCACACACATACAGAGACAATGAATCATACGTCTGTAAATCAGTGACTAGAAAATGTTACATAAGGCAAAGGGGACTACAAGGTGTAGGATTCACAAGTCATCCATACTGGTCTGGAGAGCACAAACTCAGGATTCAGAACATAACACAGGGGCTAGCATTGACTTTAAAAATAAGGATTTATTTCTACCCAAACAAACCTTTTTAGCAGCATCAGGTTAATGAAGGACTGGGAAAAAGCATAACTTACTAACTTGTACCATGCAGTTTGCTTGCTGCTCTTTGATGTCAGTTCATAGCTCACTGTGCTAAATGCGATTGGAACTTGTGAACTGCATAATAACAAAAGAGTCTCTGCAGCAAAAGCAGGAACTGACTGATCTATGCACAAAACAAAATACTGTTTTTTTTTTTAAATGCGTGGTAGACATTTTTTGCAGCAGGCATATTAACCATCTGGGCTTCCTGAGATGACTCAAAGCTGCCACTGGACAAACCCCCTATCTCTCTGCAGCAGGTACATTAATCACTGGAGTTTTCTTGACCCTTTTATTGCTGCCCAAAAACTGCTGTTTATACAAGGAACTTTGCATTGCTTTTAAAACTGCTGCCTGCGGACCCCCCTGGGAATGTGTCACGGACCCCAGTTTGGGAACCACTGTCTCATACCATTGTAGGATGTCAGAGCACTTTACATCACACACACAGAGACAATGAAGCATGTGTGTAAATCAGTGTAGAGAAAATGCTACATACAAAGGGGACTACAAGGTGTAGGAGTCACATGCCATTCATACTGGTAGCATAAAGAGTGCTTGTCTGGAAAAGCACAAATTCAGGATTCGGAACATAACACAGTGGTTAGCATTGACTTTAACAATAAAAATGTATTTCCACCCAAATAAACCCCTTTAGCAGCATCAGGATAATGAAAGACAGGGAACAACATAAGTTACTAATTTGTACCATGCAATGTGTAAGCAGATCTTTGATGACAGTTTATAGGTCACTGTGCTAGATTATGATTGTCTCTTATGAGCTGCAGAGTAACAAAATAATCTATGTGACAAAAGCAGTAACCAACTGATCTATGCACATAAAATACTGTTTTTTTAAAATACATGGTATGCGTTCTTTGCAGCAGGCATATTAACCCTCTGTGCTACATTAGATAATTGAAACCTGCCCTATACCTCCCTATTTGTCCGTCTACCCCTCCGCCCCCACTTACTTTCTGTTACTGTCGCACTTTTTTTTTTTTTTTGCATCTTTTAGATAGCGCAAACTCGACCCGAAGTATTGGAGCGCTTTAAATGAGTACCGTCTTTACATTACATATTCAGGCACAGGGAGATTAAGTGATTTGCCCACAATCACAGGATGTAGACGCGACATCGAGGCTCGCACTCTGGCCCCAAAGTTCAGCCCAAAGTTCATGCCTGAAATAGTCCCCGCACCGCGCTTTACTAACAAAAAGAGTAGAGCCAGTTTCAAAATACAGCGTGTACTTTCTTAAAGTACACGCTGTGTTTTTAAACTGGCTTTACTCTTTTGTTAGTAAAGCGCGGTGCGGGGACGATTGTAGCCTTTTGTTTAAGTATTGATGGTAATCAGAGCCCCTTCACGGGCTGTGATTACCATCAATACTTAAACAAGAGGCCACAATCGTCCCCGCACCGCACTTTACTAACAAAAGAGTAGAGCCAGTTTAAAAACACAGCGTGTACTTTGGTACACGCTGTGTTTTTAAACTGACTTTTCTCTTTTGTTAGTAAAGCGCGGGGACGATTGTGGCCTTTTGTTTAAGTATTGATGGTAATCAGAGCCCCTTCACGGGCTGTGATTACCATCAATGCGTAAACAAAAGGCCACAATCAGCCCCGTGCTCTGCAGCCACACGCCCCCCCAAGCCGCCACAAGCCGCCCCAAGCCGCCACAAGCCCACAAGGCCTCAAGCCCCCACAAGCCCCCAAGCCCCCACAAGCCCACAAGCCCCCACAAGCCCACAAGCCCCCACAAGCCCCCTTACCTGCACTCTTGACGACTCCTCTCCGGCACCAGTGCAAAAGTGCCTGCTTTTCGCGCCGCCCGCTTCTTAAAGCGGCGGCGCCTCTGCCTCTCTCCTGCGGGACGTCCTGGTTGCGTTGTGTGCGCTCCACATCCGGCAGTGCGTGCTGACGTCAGGGAAGGTGCGCGCGCACCCCCCTTACAGGGTACGGTGCGCGCGCGCCCCCCTTACAGGGAACGGTGCTTGTAATAGTGTTTTTATAACACACTAAGTATGAGTTATTTTCTATATGAATAGATGAAGTGGTGTTTTTATAAGTGTCCAGCTTAGTAAAAGTAAGTATGATCCATTGTTTGCATCAGTGAGTTGGATGACTTCATAAGTGATTAGGATGTGTGCTGGTGTGTAATGTCGATATAGGTGTATAAGTATATTTGATAGTGTTCTATTGATCATTGACAGCATGTATCCGTGAATCTATAGGTAAGTGATTAGATGTGTGTATAGATCTAGGAAACACTGACTGGGTGTTTAAAAACTTGTATTGGTGTGTCAATGGTTTTAAATGTGGCACTCTGTATTTTACAATGAGTGATGAAAGGTTATACTAGTGTATGATGAGGTGTATCTGATTGTCACGTGGGTGATGTCATCAGTGATGTCATTTGAGATGTCATCAGTGATGTCCCTGACCATGTCATGAATGATGTAATATGTGACATCATCAGCAGTGGATTGCGGGCGCGCGAGATGTAGTTAGTACAACTAACTATATCGGAGGAATTTCAATGGTTTTATTCGAGTGAAATGTCCAGCTAACTATAACACCCCTAAAACCTATTGTTTTTTCAGTGAATTTCGACGGTTTTAAATGCTAATTCCTAACTATATCAGGCCTGAAACCTATGGTTTTTTCAGTAAATTTCAAAGGTTTTTTAAATGCTAATTCCAAACTATATCAGGCCTGAAACCTATGTTTCTTTCAGTGAATTTCAAAGGTTTTGTAAATGACAATTTTTAATGTATTAATTGTTATTCTGATTTTTTTTATACTGATTAACTACATTTTTTAAACTATTTATTTTTAGATATTTTTTTCTGATTACATTAATAATTACATTATACATTACAATACAAAATATACTTTCTCAGAATGAATTACTTTAGTTTAAATACTTTGCAAATAGGCAATAGACTTTTAAGTACAGTAGTTACAGTTGTTGCAATGGGAAACACAATTTCAAACACAATGCAACATTGAGCTCAATGTGACTTTCTAGTTAAATGCAATTAGTTACTTTATGGATTACTTTTCTAACCACAGGACTGGATCCTAGATTCAGTCCTTGGACATCTCCTGTAAACAGTTGAGTAAAAGCGTTTTGGTTACAGTAGTGATTTTTAAGGAATATTATTGTATTTTAAAAGTTGACAGAAATTTTTTCACATAGAATCACCAATGTTATCCTATGCAGGTAAGTAGTGCTATCGTTACTTTTTCTTACTCAGTGGTGGATCCTGGATCCAGCACTGGTGAATCTCCTGTAAACAGTTGAAAGAATGTGTTTAAGGCATACAGATTGTTTTTTAGGAATATTTTTAGTTTGTGAAAATAGACACTTAGAAACTTTTCTGGTGAAAACCATACAATGGATTCCTATGGAAGGAAATACAAGTTACTGGTAGGTACACTTAGAATTACTTTTCAGGGTCAGTGCTGGGCTAAAAGATGCAGCACTGGGTTCTCTCCTGATAACAGGTGAGTAAATCGTAATTCGTAGTTCGGCTGATTTTAGAGGAATATTTGTACAATGGTGAAGGAAGGAGGTGACGTGTGCAAACACGCCCTGTGGCACGTTTTAAGTTGGGGAATTAATTCCTCTTCAATCCTGCGGTCCCCTGGGGGCCAACTAGCCCACCAGGTACCTCCATTATGCGCCAGGGAGCTGCCTTGCAGAGAGGTGTTCAGAGGCCACGCCCCTTTTTACAACACTCTGCAACGCAGCTCCGTGGCGCCTACTGGAGGTTCTTGGTGGGCTAGTTGGCCCCTAGGCGACCTCTGGATTGAAGAGGAATACTTCCTCAACATAAAACGCGCCACAGGGCGTGTTTGCACACATCTCACCTCAGGCCCCACCCCCTACCTTCACCACTGTACAAACGCGCCCCGCGGCGTGTTTTAAGTTGGTGGAATAAGTCCCCTTGAATCCTGAGGTCCCCTGGCGGCCAACTAACCCACCAGGTACCTCCAGTATGCGCCAGGTAGCTGCGTTGCAGAGAGGTGTTCAGAGGCCACGCCCCTTTTTACACCTCTCTGAAACGCAGCTCCGTGGCGCTTAGTGGAGGTACCTGGTGGTCTAGTTGGCCCCTAGGGGACCTCTGGATTGAAGAGGAATGAATTCCCCAACTTAAAACGTGCCACAGGGCGTGTTTGCACACATATCACCTCAGGCCCCACCCCCTACCTTCACCACTGTGCCAACTCACCCCGTGGCGCGTTTTAAGTTCGGGGATTAAGTCCCCTTGAATCCTGAGGTTCCCTGGCGGCCAACTAGGCCACCAGGTACCTCCAGTAAGCGCCACGGAGCTGCGTTGCAGAGAGGTGTAAAAAGGGGCATGGCCTCATTACACCTCTCTGCAACGCAGCCCCCTGGCGCATACTGGAGGTTCCTGGTGGGCTAGCTGTCCCCCAGGGACCCCCAGTATTCAAGGGGAATTAGTTCCCCCTCTGCAAACGCGCCAGGGGGCGCGTTTGCAGAGTGGTGTAAGGAGGGGGCGTGGCCTCCGCCCCGATTCCGTCTTTTCTTTTTTGTTTTTTTTAGAAGGGGGGCTATGTAGCCCCCGTCTTTTTCTAATTTATTGGCCCTGGGGACCTCATCCCCCAGGGCCTGCCCCCAATTTGCTTGTTTTAAAGAAAAAATCGTGTGGCCCCCCTCCCGAGACCCTAATTTGCCCCAGGACCCCATCCCCAGGGGCATGGCCAACTTTTTAAAATCCTTTTATGGAGGGGGGCTGCGTAGCCCACCTCCTCTGACCACTTTAAGGCTCTGGGGACCCCATCCACGGGGCCAGCCATTGATTTTTTATTTTCTTGGTGGAGGGGGCCACGTGGGCCCCCTCCCAGGTCACTTATGGCCCCGGGGACCCCATCCCCCGGGGCCTGGCCTCTTGTTGGGGACCGTGGGAGGGTCCCCAATCCCCCCACGGTCCCAGACAGCTTCCCGCCTCCTGCGGGAGCCGGTATTGCTTTTCCACATGGGGAGCAGCTAACATGCTGCTCCCCATGTGGAAAAGCAATCTGCTTTGCTTCATTGAGGTGGGAGCAGGTTTCCCTGCTCTCGCTTCATTGAAGCAAAGCAGTTTGCAATGGCAGAGTGGGAGCCGCGAGGCTCCCGCCCTGCCATTGCAAACAGCAGTGTCCTGGGGGTGGCGGTCCCCAGGGCCTGTACAAGGCTCCAGGAAGGGGGCCGCGCGGCCCCCCTCCCACATGTTAAAGTTGCCCGGGGTGGCGGTCCCCGGGGCTGGGGGGGCCTGAGATCCCCCCCCACCCATTTTTAAGTTGCCCTGGGGGTGGCGGCCCCCGGGGCTGGGGGGTCTGAGAGCCCCCCACCTATTTTAACGTTGCCCCGGGGGTGGCGGTCCCCGGGGCTGGGGGGGCCTGAGAGCCCCCCCCCACCCATTGTAAACAAGCCCTGGGGGTGGCGGTCCCCGGGGCTGGGGGGGCCTGAGAGCCCCCCCACCTATGTTAAAGTTGCCCCGGGGGTGGCGGTCCCGGGGCTGGGGGGGCCTGAGAGCCCCCCACCCATTGTTAAGAAGCCCCGGGTGGCAGTCCCCAGGGCTGCAGGGGGCCGTGAGCCCCCGCCTATTTTATGTTAGGGCCCCGGGAGGTGGCAGTCCCCGGGGCAGTGTGGGGGGATAGGGACCCCCACACTTAATTTGTGAATATGCCCCTGGGATTTGCCACCCCCAGGGGCAAATTGCCATATGTAGCGTGGGAGCCAGTGCTGATTTTTTTTTGTATCGCAGGATGCACGGATCCAGCGCGTACCCTCCCGTTTAAAAAAAATAAATAAATGTCTTGGCCTGAGCAGGCCTAGGGGGTCAGGGTGTTTCTACACTGCCCCCTTTTCCCGTTTTGCGCCTTTTTTTTAGATTTTCTTGTGCCTCGGTAGAACCGAGGCACAAGACGGCTGCCAACACTTCCTGATTCAGAGTGTTGGCAGCCAATTAGCATACAGCTCGTGCTCGGGAGGGTGCGCGGATCCTCCGAGACCATAGATATATATGTACTTTTAACTCGAATTTTCTCAGGAACTACTGAACGAAATTACACCATTTAAGCAAAAGGCACGAGTCTGAACTGAGGACTACCTCTTTGCCAAATTTGGTGTAATTCTGTTCAGCAGTTTGGGCTGTAGCTGCGGCGAAAGGTCCTTTGGGAGAATGCATGGGGAAAACGCGTTTTGGGACCCCCCTTTTTTCTCGGCCTCCGCTTGCCGAATCACCGTGAAACTTTCAGGATAGGAGCGGACCAGAGGTGGCCAAAAGTTTGTAAAATTTCATGAAGATTCGTCAATCAGCGCCAAAGTTATTCCAAATAGAATGTTGCGGATTTCCTATGGAAAAAAGGTCCTAACTATATCTACCTACTGGTGACCGCCAGTAGGTAATATATATATATATATATATATATATATATATCAAAGCTACCAAGTACCCAACGTACGTTGGGTACTTGGTAGCTTTGATATATATATATATATATATATATATATATATATATATATATATATATATATATATATATTACCTACTGGCGGTCGCCAGTAGGTAGTTATAGTTAGGACCACGTTTCCATAGGAAAACCTCAACATTCTATTTTGAATAACTTTGGCGCCGGTCGACGAATCCTCGCGAATTTCTCAAAATAGGTGGGGCGCTACGCTCCGCTCCTACCCTGAAAGTCTCGGGGGGATCCGTCAAGCGGGGGCTGAGATAAAAGGGGGGTCCCAAAACGCGTTTTTCCCATGCATTTTTCCATAGGACCTTTAGAACGAGCTACAGCCCGAACGGCTGAACAGAATTACTCAAAATTTGGCAGAGAGGTAGTCCCTAGGTCAAGGAAGTGCCTTTTGTAGGTTTGGTGTAAATCTGTTCAGTAGATTCTGAGAAAATAGCCTTTAAATCAATATATATATCTGAGCCCGCTTACGGTACGCTTACCGTATGCTTACGGTAAGCGTACGGTGGCGTGCGCGAGCGCGATTCTGATTGGCTCTTAGATCTTAGTAAACATTCGAATCGGTCGAAACCAGGAAGCGGCGGCCGCCATTTTGTGTATTTCACTCTGAAAAAAAAGAGTGAAAACAAGGAAAGGGGGCAATGAGGAGAGTTACAGACCCCCTAACATTTGTAAGGGGGTCAAAGAAGGACAGAAAAGTACAAAAAAAACATTTATTGATTTTAAAAAAAATCACGGGGTACGCGTACGGTAAGCTTACGGTAAGCGTACGGTAAAAAAAATAAAAAAAAATAAATGAAAAGCAGATTTAAGAGTTTAGATATTAGGGAGCTCTAAAAAGAGCTGTTGTGTTTATGAAGTCATTTTTTTAGTGGTACCTACAAGGTTTCACACACGTTATAGTTAGGAATTAGCATTTAAAAAACCTTGCAAATTCACTGAAAAAACCATAGGTTTCACAAATGTTATAGTTAGCTGGACATTTTACTGATAAAAAACCAATGAAATTCCCCCGTTATAGTTACTGTAGGCAACTATAACTCACGCGACCGTAATCCTCTGCTGATGACATATGTGTCTTTATGAAAAAAAAATATTTGTAATATATGTATAGCTAAAATTTAATGGAAGAAGACATGGGCAAATAAGTGTCTAAATACAGTATTAGCATCAGCAGAGGATTGCGGTCGCGTGAGTTATAGTTGCCTACAGTAACTATAACGGGGGAATTTCATTGGTTTTTTATCAGTAAAATGTCCAGCTAACTATAACATGTGTGAAACCTATGGTTTTTTCAGTGAATATATATATATATATATTCACTGAAAAAACCATAGGTTTCACACACGTTATAGTTAGGAATTAGCATTTAAAAAACCTTGCAAATTCACTTAAAAACCCATAGGTTTCACACATGTTATAGCTAGGTAGATATTTCACTCGTAAAAAACCAATGAAATTCCCCCGTTATAGTTACTTCAGATAACTATAACTCGCGCGCCCGCAATCCTCTGCTCATGACGTCACATATTACATCACTCATGACATGGTCAGTGGCATCACTCTTGACATCACTGATGACATCATCCTTGTGATAGAGTGGCGGTCGCGCGAGTTATAGTTATCTGAAGTAACTATAACGGGGGAATTTCATTGGTTTTTTTACGAGTGAAATATCTACCTAACTATAACATGTGTGAAACCTATGGTTTTTTAAGTGAATTTGCAAGGTTTTTTAAATGCTAATTCCTAACTATAACGTGTGTGAAACCTATGGTTTTTTCATTGAATGTGTACGGTTTTTTAAATGCTAAGTTATGTATGTATTTTTTTTTATATATTTATTTTACAATTAACTACGTATTAAATTATATATATTTTTTTGGGTTTTTCACCGTGCGCGCACGGTGCGCGCACCCCCGCGATTAAAATAAATAAATAATTTAAATGTGTTTTTCTGCCTTCGGGGTCCTTCAGGGACCCCCTGACAAAGGCTAGGGGGTCAGGAACTCTCTACCCTGCCCCCTTTTCACATTCGCCACCTTCCTTTTCCACTCTCGCACTGAAAACAAACAAAATGGCGGCCGACACTTCCTGATTTCGAACGTTGACTGACATGTAACAACTAATCAGAATTACGCTCGCGCACGTTAGGGTGCGCGCACGGTGCACGCACGGAGCGCGGCTATAGATATTTATGTGCTTTAACTGCAATTTTCTCAGGAACTACTGAACAGATTGACTCCATATATGCAAAAGTCACTTCCCTGACCTGAGGACCACCTCTCTGCCAAATTTCAAGTAATTCTGTTCAGCCGTTCGGGCTGTACCTTCGACTAAAGGTCCTATGGGAAAATGCATGGGGAAAACGCGTTTTGGGACCCCCCTTTTTTCTCGGCCCCTGCTTGACGAATCCCCCCGAGACTTTCAGAGTAGGAGCTGAGCGGAGCACCCCATTAGTTTTGAAAATTTCGCAAACATTCGTCAACCGGCGCCAAAGTTATTCAAAATAGAATTTTGAGATCTCCTATGGAAACACGGTCCTAACTATAACTATCTACTGGCGACTGCCCCGGGGAGGCTGCGGAATGTGTTCCTGACCACCCTGAGGCCCACCTTTCCCAGTTAGGCCGAGCAAGAGCAGGGAGGCCCTTCCTGGAAGGGTCTCGCACCTAGGATCGCACGCGCTACGCTTCTCTCTTCTGCGGATAGAGGGACACCACACAGTAAATCGTTGCAAGATAATAAGCTTTTATCGGTGGTTATCAGGGATCTTTATGATCCGGCAGGTAGGTGCAGGAGTTCGGGGAGCCGCGACAGCGTCAGCAGGGCTCAGATGGTTCAGAGTTCGGGGAGCCACGACAGCGTCAGCAGGGCTCAGATGGTTCAGAGTTCGGGGAGCCGCGACAGCGTCAGCAGGGCTCAGATGGTTTAGAGTTCGGGGAGCCGCGACAGCATCAGCAGGGCTCAGATGGTTCAGAGTTCGGGTAGCGTTCTTCTGTTCGGGGAGCGATCGAGCCGCGACCAAGTGCGCAGGCTCTCGTCAGTCCAGGTCTTCTCTCTCTCTCGTCCCTTCAGCCCCCCTTGTTATACTCCCCCTCCTCTTTGAAGTCCGGAGTCCTCGCGGAGAGGGGTCTGGTGCCTGGGGGGCGGTGTGTCGGGGTTTCCTGTCGCTCGGCCCCTTGATCTGTTCAGGTGGGTCTGGGAGGGACTCCAGACACTCATCAGGCGAGGCGCCCGCTCACCGGGGGCCTGGTGGTCGATCAAAACCTCCCTCGGGGGAGAGACCAGAGGTGTGACAGGGTCGGCGCCTCTCGGTCTGGTTTGGGGGGGGAGTTTCGTTCTCCCTCGGCCGGGCATGCGTGTTGGGGATCTGGTCGGCCCTCGGGATGTTGGTCCACGGAAGCCGGGAGGCCGTGCCCACGAGGTTCGGCGTGGTTGTAGTGTAACTTGCTGGTCGGGAGGGCCGACGCCACGAGGCCGGTCTCACACGTGCCCCCCCCAGCTGAAAGGCGGGGAGAACTACCCATCCACTTGGGAGTTCTGCTCGCTGAAGCGGAAGAATCGGGACAGGCCGTCTGCGTTGGCGTGGTCAGTCCCGGGGCGATGTTCCACAGTGAAATCCATCCCCTGGAGAGAGATGGACCAGCGTAGCAGCTTGGGGTTTTCCCCTCGCATCTGCATCAACCACCGCAGGGGTCGATGATCTGTTTGCACTCGGAAGTGTGTTCCGAACAGGTAGGGCCGTAGCTTTTTGAGGGCCCAGACTACTGCGAACGTCTCTCGTTCAATTGTGCTCCACCGCTGTTCCCGGGGCAGTAACCTTCGGCTGATGAAGGCTATGGGCTGATCTATGCCTTTGTCGTCGTACTGTGAGAGGACTGCCCCGATGCCGTGTTCCGAGGCGTCCGTCTGGACCACAAACTCCTGGGTGTAGTCGGGTGCTTTGAGCACTGGAGCCGCGCACATTGCGGCCTTTAGGGTGTTGAACGCCTTCTGGCAGGAGGGAGTCCAGTGTATTTTCTTGGGGTGTTTTTTGGAGGTTAGTTCTGTGAGAGGGCCTGCGATGCTGCCATAGTTTTTAATAAACCTTCGGTAGTAGCCGGTGAGGCCCAGGAAGGCCCGGACTTCCGTTTGGGTTGCAGGGGGTTCCCAGGACAAGATGGCGTCGATCTTCGGCTGGAGGGGGGCGACCTGCCCACTCCCCACCTGGTGCCCCAGATAGGTTACGGAGCCGTGCCCAATTTGACATTTGCTAGCTTTGACGGTGAGGCCGGCTCGGCGCAGAGCCAGCAGGACTTGACGGAGGTGCTGGAGGTGCTCGGTCCATTGGGAGCTGAAGACCGCTATGTCGTCGATGGTATGCTGCGCTGAACCCTTCTAGTCCGTTTCCTTGGGGGGTGGTATGGGGTGGTGAATTTGTACGATACTCCGCACTGCTGCCAGAGGGATTTCATATAACGGTAGATAAAGTTCGTACCCCGGTCACTCACGACTTCGCGGGGGAACCCCATGCGGGAGAAGATCCCCATCAAGGCCCGGCCCACCACGGGGGCCGTCACGGTGCGGAGAGGGATGGCCTCGGGGTAACGGGTGGCATGATCCACTAGGACGAGAATGAACCGGTGGCCCTGGGCGGTCTTGGGGTCCAGCGGTCCCACAATGTCGATTCCTACCCGCTCAAAAGGGGTACTGACGACGGGGAAGGGCTGGAGCGGAGCCTTGCGCTTGCCCCCACTCTTTCCGCTGGCCTGGCACGTGGGGCAGGATTTGCAGTGGGCCTCCACATTTGCTCGCATCTTGGGCCAATAGAAGTGGGTGACGAGCCGTTGGTAGGTCTTATCTTGGCCTAAGTGTCCGGCCAGGGGTACATCATGGGCCAGGCCCAGGAGGAGACTTCGGAAGCGTAGGGGTACCACTAGTACCCGGGCCGATCCCAACTCGGCCGACTTCTGTTCGCTGTACAGGAGGCCGTCCTCCCAGTATACCCAGTGGGTGCCAGTCTGGTCGCCTGCTGCTTGGGCCTCGGCCTGTTGTCGGGGTCCGATGAGGGACGGGCAGGTGGATTGTTCTTGGCAGAATTCTTCACGGGAGGGGCCCCCTTCGCAGGGCCACTGGGCCAGTTCTGGCAGGTCCTCGAGGTGCTTCAGGGTCGGAAGGCACTAACCCTTCGTCAGGAGCGGTCGGTTCGTCCAGAAGGGGGTCGTTGGCCTCTGGTGGTGTATTCTGGATCTCGGGGGTGGTGGCGGTGTCTAGCGGCATGGGCTCTTCCCCCTCGGAGGGAGGTGCCCGGAGAGTCATTGAGCGAGTGGTGGCGCATACCCACTCGGGGAGGCCCATCATCTCGAGGTGGGCTCTTCGTTCCACTTGTCCCCACGGGGAGTTCTCAAGGTCATTGCCCAGGAGGCAGTCCACGGGCTGGGAGGTTCGGACCGCCACTTTTAACTTGCCGGTGACTCCCCCCCATTCGAAGGGGACTAGGGCCATCCGACAGAGGCTCTCGGAATTGTCTGATGATATGACGGGACAAAAGGCGCCAGGCAGGATCTGATCCTCGGAGATCAGGTGACAATGAACCGCCGTGACACTCGCCCCCGTGTCCCGGAGGCCCTCGATGCGGTGACCGTTGACCGTCACCTGCTGTCAGTACTTCTTCGTGTTGGCGGGCAGGGACGTTCCGGGGACCATCTCTCGATCCCCTAGGGAGACCAAGGCCATGGCGGCTGGTTCCCATTCTTCGGAGTCTTCTATCTCTTCCCCCAGGGCTACGGAGGCCATCTGTCGAGTCGGCGGGGTTGTTGTGGTGGACCGCTGGTACAGGGGACACTGGGGGTCGCTGGCATAGTGTCCGGTCTGTTGGCAGCGGAAGCAGGTGATCCTCACTCGGGGCCCCGGCCTCCCTGGTGGCCCGGTGCTGGCCGGAGGTGGAGCTGGAAAGGGCGGAGATTGTCCTCTGGGAGGGCTGAGCGGGGATCCCCCCGGAAGCTCCCTTTCCCGGCCTTGATTCCCTCCGCCCCTCTGGCGGGGGGGTCCCTGACTGTGACGACCGTAGTCTCCCACGGGGCCCCGGGAGGCCCGGGTGTTCACCCATCGGTCAGCCTCGACGGCCAGTTTTCGAGGGTCTGTGAGTTTGCTGTCCAGGAGGTGCTGGCGCAGCTCTACGAAGCAATTCGCGGACAAGTGTTCCCATGCGATTAGGTCGAACAGAAGGTGGAGACCTTGCTGCCCTTGATCCATCCGTCCAAGGCCCGGCTGTAGAAGTTCACGTACTCCACCCAGGTGGTACCGGGTATCTTTTTGCAGTCTCTAAACCGTTGCCGGTACATTTCAGGGGTGAGCCCATATCTGGCTACTAGAGCCTCTTTCATGTGACTGTAGGAGTTCATCACGGTGGAGGGCAGGTCCAGCAGGGTATCTCTCCCCTCGCTGAGGAACCGGCCCCACAGCCCAGCCCCCCAGTCCTTCTGCGGGACTCGGTGGGAGGTCATGGCGACTTCGTAGGCCTTGAACCATTGCTGAATATCGTCGTTCTTATAGTATTCTTTCACCACATCTTTGGGGATGTGGACCTTTGGTTCCACGGTGGAGGAGATGGATTGGGTTTCCGAGGGTCGGGCCTCCGCCTTCTTAGCCTTGAGCTCGATTTCTTTTAGGCTACGTTCGTGCTCTAGTTGGAGTTTTTTCTCGTCGTGTTCTCTCTGTCGTTTCTTTTCCTCTAGTTCTCCTTGTAGGCGTAACTGTTCCACCACCAGTTTTTTCTCAGCCAGCTTTCGCTCTCCTTCGATTTTTAATTTTGCTAGTTCTAGTTCGTGGTTGCGATCTCTTTCTCGGTCCGCTAGTTCCTCTGGGGATAGGCCCCTCTCGGGGGCGCCGTTCCTCCCCGGGTTGCTTCGTGGTTCGTTGGGAGGTTCTCCTTCTGTTTGTGTCCGGGGGGTTTCTGCCTCGACCCAGGTTTTTAATGCCCCCTGGAAGTCCTCTTTCGTGCTTAGTCCGGTGGTAGCGATTCCAAAGTCTTTGCAAAATTGTTTCAGTTCTCGGTGTGTATAAGATTCTAACTGGTCTTTTTGGAATGCCGTGCTCGGGTTGGTGCCTGCGGCACCTAGGGAAGTTTCTCCTTCCATCCTTCTTGGTGATGCGTATGCCGTCTACTGCACGATCTCTAGGTGTTGGCTCGGATCCCGTCGCCTGCCACCAAATGTTGGAAGGCGTTCCCCGGGGAGGCTGCGGAATGTGTTCCTGACCACCCTGAGGCCCACCTTTCCCAGTTAGGCCGAGCAAGAGCAGGGAGGCCCTTCCTGGAAGGGTCTCGCACCTAGGATCGCACGCGCTACGCTTCTCTCTTCTGCGGATAGAGGGACACCACACAGTAAATCGTTGCAAGATAATAAGCTTTTATCGGTGGTTATCAGGGATCTTTATGATCCGGCAGGTAGGTGCAGGATTAATGCCACAAGCGGCAGCGATCTTATGATGGAGGGAAAAGGGGTAGCGGGACAGTCTTTCAATCAGTGTCTCTGCGAGGTATCCGGCGCCCAGCTCTCAATCCTCGAGCTGAGGGGATGTTGCTTCTTTCGGCGATCTCTGCCGATTTTCTTGGAGGAGCGGGCCGCGAGTCACTCAGCAGGCACCGGAGGGTCTAAGTTCAGGGAGCCGCGACGGCGTCAGCAGGGCTCAGATGGTTCAGAGTTCGGGGAGCCGCGACAACGTCAGCAGGGCTCAGATGGTTCAGAGTTCGGGGAGCCGCGACAGCGTCAGTAGGGCTCAGATGGTTCAGAGTTCGGGGAGCCGCGACAGCGTCAGCAGGGCTCAGATGGTTCAGAGTTCGGGGAGCCGCGACAGCGTCAGCAGGGCTCAGATGGTTCAGAGTTCGGGGAGCCGCAACAGCGTCAGCAGGGCTCAGATGGTTCAGAGTTCGGGGAGCCGCGACAGCGTCAGCAGGGCTCAGATGGTTCAGAGTTCGGGTAGCGTTCTTCTGTTCGGGGAGCGATCGAGCCGCGACCAAGTCCGCAGGCTCTCGTCAGTCCAGGTCTTCTCTCTCTCTCGTCCCTTCAGCCCCCCTTGTTATACTCCCCCTCCTCTTTGAAGTCCGGAGTCCTCGCGGAGAGGGGTCTGGTGCCTGGGGGGCGGTGTGTCGGGGTTTCCTGTCGCTCGGCCCCTTGATCTGTTCAGGTGGGTCTGGGAGGGACTCCAGACACTCAGCAGGCGAGGCGCCCGCTCACCGGGGGCCTGGTGGTCGATCGAAACCTCCCTCGGGGGAGAGACCAGAGGTGTGACAGGGTCGGCGCCTCTCGGTCTGGTTTGGGGGGGGGGGTTTCGTTCTCCCTCGGCCGGGCATGCGTGTTGGGGATCTGGTCGGCCCTCGGGATGTTGGTCCACGGAAGCCGGGAGGCCGTGCCCACGAGGTTCGGCGTGGTTGTAGTGTAACTTGCTGGTCGGGAGGGCCCACGCCACGAGGCCGGTCTCACATATATATATATATATATATATATATATATATATATATTACCTACTGGCGGTCGCCAGTAGGTAGTTATAGTTAGGACCACGTTTCCATAGGAAATCCGCAACATTCTATTTTGAATAACTTTGGCGCCGGTCGACGAATCCTCGCAAATTTTTCAAAATAGGTGGGGCGCTACGCTCCGCTCCTACCCTGAAAGTCTCGGGGGGATTCGTCAAGCGGGGGCTGAGATAAAAGGGGGGTCCCAAAACGCGTTTTTCCCATGCATTTTTCCTTAGGACCTTTAGACACAGCTACAGCCCGAATGGCTGAACAGAATTACTTGAAATTTGGCAGAGAGGTAGCCATAAGGTCAAGGAAGTGCCTTTTGCAGGTCTGGTGTAAATCTGTTCAGTATTTCCGGAGAAAATAGCATTTAAAAGCATATATATATCTATATGCGCGCAGGGTGCGCGCACCGTGCGAGCACCGTGCGAGCACCCTAACGTGCGCGAGCGTAATTCTGATTGGTGGTTACATGTTAGTCAACGTTCGAATCGGTCGAAATCAGGAAGTGTCGGCCGCCATTTTGTTTGTTTTCAGTGCGAGAGTGAAAAAGGAAGGTGGCGAACGTGAAAAGGGGGCAGGGTAGAGAGTTCCTGACCCCCTAGCCTTTGTCAGGGGGTCCCTGAAGGACCCCGAAGGCAAAAAAACATTTTTTTTTTTTTTTAAAATCGCGGGGGTGCGCGCACAGTGCGCGCACCCTGAAAAACACACACAAAAAAAAAAAATTTTACAAAAAAAAAATAATAATTCGCAGGGTGAAAACCAAAAAAAAAAAAAATAATAATTTTTAATACGCAGTTTATTGTAAAATAAATATATAAAAAAAATAATACATAAATAAATTAGCATTTAAAAAACCGTACAAATTCACTGAAAAAACCATAGGTTTCACACACGTTATAGTTAGGAATTAGCATTTAAAAAACCTTGCAAATTCACTTAAAAAACCATAGGTTTCACACATGTTATAGTTAGCTGGACATTTCACTCATAAAAAACCAATGAAATTCCCCCGTTATAGTTACTGCAGGCAACTATAACTCACGCGACCGCAATCCTCTGCTGATGACGTCAGATATTACATCACTGATGACATATGTGTCTTTCTGAAAAATAAATATTTGTAATATATGTATAGCTAAAGATTAATGGAAGAAGACATGGGTAAATAAGTGTCTAAATACAGTATTAGCATCAGCAGAGGATTACGGTCGCGTGAGTTATAGTTGCCTGCAGTAACTATAACGGGGGAATTTCATTGGTTTTTTATGAGTGAAATGTCCAGCTAACTATAACATGTGTGAAACCTATGGTTTTTTAAGTGAATTTGCAAGGTTTTTTAAATGCTAATTCCTAACTATAACGTGTGTGAAACCTATGGTTTTTTCAGTGAATATATATATATATATATATATATAGTTTCCTTAGGCAAAGCATTTTTTGTTTTGACAATAACTTTATCGCCACTCGACGAATCTTCACAAAATTTCACACAACGTCCCCATTTTGGCCCAGCTGCTGTGTTGAAAGTTTCGAGATCTTATGTCCGAGATACCAGTGATTTCTTGTATAAATTGAAGGACCTTGAGTGGCAAAATGATTATATGATGATGGCGTTAGACAGCACATCATTGTATACCAGTATTAAACACAGGGATGGTATCATAGCATTGCAACTCTGTCTAAAATCAGGATTTGGTGCACTGACGGATCACAGTAAAATGGTGATAAAGATGGTTGAATTCTGTCAAACAAATAATGTATTTATGTTTAATAATCTACATTATCAACAGTTAATGGGCCTGCCATGGGAGCCAGCTTCTCCCCCAGCTATGCCTGCTTGCACATGGGAGCTGGTTCTCACCAAAGACTATGATGAGATTGTTAAAAACAACATAGTTATATGGCTATGTTTTATCGATGACCTTTTCGTAATCTGGAAGGGTGCCGAGAATGAAGCACATGAATTTGTAAAATCCATCAATGAAAACTCACTCAATTTACATTTTACAGCCACCATAAGTAAAACAACGGTCAATTTGTTGGATACTAGGGTATAAGGGTATACATTGAGAACAACAAAATAGAGACTAAACTTTACCGCACGGAAACTGCAGGCAATTCGACCTTACACAGCAGCAGTGCCCATCCGAGACATCTCATAAATAGCATCCCCTATGGGGAAATGCTGAGATTGAGGAGGGTGAATAGTAATCAAATGACATTAAAAGAGGCCCAGGAAGAATCCAAAACTAGATTGCTAGCACAAGGTTATTCACTCAAAACGATCGAAGGGGCAATAACAAAATCCATGATTCCAGATAGACTAGATCTAATCAAACCTAAGTCTGTAACATGTGTGAAAAAACAACGTCTACAGACAAACAAGATCACAGAAAATAATATCATGCCTGAAGAGTTTCGATTTATCATGGAATACAGCAAACAACATAGAGAATTACGCGATATCAACATGCGTAATTGGCCACTGATCTTAAGTGATCCAGTGATAGGGCACACATTGTCAAACAAAATAACTATCACTCACAAAAGGGCTAGTTCTATTCACTTAATGACTATTTCATTGATAAGATCTCTAACATTAAGGCTAACATCCCCGTTGTATCCCAACCCGTACTCTCTGCTTCTCTTCCTTCACCCCCTTCTTCTCTTAACCACTTCCAACCCATTTCCCCTCAGCTTTTTTGGACCTGCTTGTTAAGGTTAAGTCTGGCTCTCCCGCGGATTGCGCTCCTGCCCGCATCCTCAGAGTACTCTACACCAGCTGCCCTGACCCACCTCTCGCTCTGCTTAATGCTTCTCTTACTTTGGGTTCTGTCCCTTCTTCATTCAAATCTGCTATTGTTCTCCCTATTCTTAAAAAACCTAGTCTGGATCCTTCTCTTTCATCCAACTTTAGGCCTATCTCTTTGCTCCCCTATCTTGGGAAGATCCTTGAAAGCCATGTTACATCCTGCTTGTCCACCTATCTTGAGGAGAACCATCTTTTGGCCTCCCATCAGGCGGGTTTCCGCCCAGGCCACTCCACTGAGGGAGTGGTGCTTGCGGTCATGGATGAACTCAAGGGGAAAGCTGACTTGAATCTCCCCCAAGCTCTAGTCCTCCTCGATTTGTCCGCTGCGTTTGACACGGTCGATCATACCATTTTTCTTGACCGTGTCAGCACAGCGGGCATTCAGGGCATCGCCCTTTCTTGGATCGCGTCCTTCCTCCAAGGCAGGACGCAAGCAGTTCACCTTTCCGGTTTCTCTGCTCCCCCCCGTTCGGTTTCCTGTGGGGTTCCGCAGGGCTCTTCTCTTTCTCCTCTTCTTTTCAATCTCTATATTCGTCCTCTTGTCTTCTCTCTTCTCGAGCTGGGGGTCTCTGTGTATAACTACGCCGATGACCTCCAGCTCGTCTTTGATCTTTCATCTCCTCTTGTTTCCCTCCCCAAGTTCTGCTCCACTCTAGTTTTCATCTCTCAGTGGATGAGCTCCAATCATCTGAAGCTTAATCCAGACAAAATAGAGCTTGTCCTCACGGGTGGTCCCTCCAATCCCTGGTCCCTCGCTCATTGGCCCCTTTCTTTTGGTCCCCCCCGGTCCCGGTTTCCTCCGTCCGGACCTTGGGCATTAAGATTAGCCATGACCTGTCCATGCATTCACAAATCAGTTCCGTTGTCTCTTCGTGTTTTCTTTCCCTTCGTCTTATTCGTAAGATTTCTCGTTTTTTTTCTGTTGATGCCCTTAAAACCATAGTCATCGCTCTTGTCATCTCTCGCCTTGACTATGGAAATGGCCTGTACGTTTGCATCCCCGCCTATGAAACTCGTCGTCTTCAGGCCATTCAAAACCAGGCGGCTCGTCTTATCTTTCGCCTACCCAAATTTTCTCACATAACATCCACTCTTAAGTCTCTTCATTGGCTCCCTGTTTATTTTAGATCCTTTTTCAAACTTGCCTGTTTGGCCTTTCGGGCTCATCATCATTCTGCCCCACACTTCATCAATTCCCTCATCACTTCCCACGTTCCCAGACGAACTCTCCGATCCTCATCACTTTCTTTGCTTCACGTCCCCCGCTTTCGCAAAACTCGTACTGGGGGCACCCGCTTCTCGGTCCTGGCCCCCCGGTTTTGGAATAGTCTTCCTCTCTCTATCCGTTCCATCCCCATCTACACCCACTTCCGTAAGGCCCTCAAAACTTTCCTGTTTTCTCAGGCTTTTCCTAGCTAGTCCTCTTGGGTTTCTTTGTGAGTGTGGATGAGTCCTCAGCCCCAGGAAGCCGCTTGGCCACAGTGCGCTTAATCAAATTCCCCTTTTCATTTCATTTCATTTCAGTTCTATGAGGGACAAATTGATGAAGAAAGTCCTGAAGTAATTGAAAATTGTGATTGGTTGAAATCCCACAAAGGATTCTATAGGTGCAAAACATGTAAAGCATGTCAATTGGGCATAAATAAAACCTCATACACAACACCATTCAGTCATGAGGAGGTAAAGATTAACAAATTGCTCACTTGTAAGACAGAGTATATCATATATGTTCTGATGTGTCCATGTGGGCTGCAATACATGAGAAGCACAAAGCTGCAAGCCCACAAACGTATATTTCAACACATCAGGGCAATAACCAATCAAGACTATACGTACCCAGTGTCATGACACTTCATGGAATACCATAACTCTAAGAGTCAAGATCTGAAATATTATCTAATTGACTCAGTGCCCCCAAGCAGACGAGGTGGCAACAGAGAGGCTAAACTGAGAAGGTTAGTGACATGGTATATCCTTGAAATGGACTCCAAGTCCCCGGGTGGGCTAAATAATACTGAGGACAAGTACACCTGATTATAATACCCAAAGTCCAAAGTGATCAATGACAACAAAAAAATAACGTCACAAAATGGTATACCCGAATATGAATTTTAAATACAGTGAATTTTATGTATTTTGCACAGTATGTTTTTAAGATATTTATATATATTTATTTATGTATTCAGTATTTAATATCTGAAACGTACGTGACTCAATTTACATGAATTCAAGCTGCTATATTTATATTTATATTTGTATTTATACGTATATCATGATCCAACAAAGTATAGGTAAGAAAGAATTTAAGAATTCAATGTGCTTTTTGCAATTTACTCCTGGGTTATAAGAGTTGTGTTATCACATCTTATAAAATGTTATTAGTTATTGATTAAAATAAGTGATACCAGAACATTGTTGACATAATACTAACTATAATAAACAATGGTAAAAACATTTGAGAAGAAAATAAAAATTGAGTTTAAGAACAGCACTTAGCACTGGCACTTTATTTTGTACATCAGGACTGGTTACAGAGTATAAAAACATACCTATAAGATTTACCTGCTTTGTATTACAAATTACCTTGAAGAAATTGTTTTATATTTAAATACTGTATTTTGAACATTAATTCAACAAGAATTGAATGTTCTAACAATTTACTTCCTGCATTTAAGCAATTATTTAGTCAATAATGTATGAAACATCAGATTTATTTTTGAAGAACCATGCCCCATACTAATTGAGTATATAATTAAATTATACATGTCGATTCGATAGGGGGCTGATCTTGCTCGACAAAAGTGTTTACATGTTACCATATTAAATCCTTCTCTCTAATTTTAGATAATGAAGGTGATACATGTATATCAAAACGAAAGTATGTGCAAATCAATGACACACATTTTTAAATATTTTAAATATGGTTTCCTTCTTGATATGGTAATCATAATCATATCCACGCATTTATTCAATGACAAATGAACTTTGTAGTATTTTTACCATGTCTATGATCATGTGCAAATCTGAACCAATCACGTAGCACTATGGCACTTTAAAAATGTGAAGCATGACCACAACGTTACCATGTGATCAAGACTCTTAGGGAGTTGAAGCGCGTTATGGCGGCATCAAAAGAATAAATATCTAAAATTTGCACCTACTCTGTGGTCCGTGTCTGTGTGTGACGAAAACGAAGGTGGTAAGCCTGCGGAGAAAGCGATATATATATTATATATATATATATATGTATATATTATCTACTGGCAGTCGCCAGTAGATAGTTATAGTTAGGACAGTGTTTCCATAGGAAATCTGAAAATTCTATTTTGAATAACTTTGGCGCCGGTTGACGAACCCTCGCGAAATTTTCAAAACTAATGGGGCGCTCCGCTCAGCTCCTACCCTGAAAGTCTCGGGGGGATTCGTCAAGCGGGGGCCGAGAAAAAAGGGTGGTCCCAAAACACGTTTTCCCCATGCATTTTCCCGTAGGACCTTTAGTCGAAGGTACAGCCCGAACGGCTGAACAGAATTACTTGAAATTTGGCAAAGAGGTAGTCCTCAGGTCAGGGATGTGCCTTTTGCATATATGGAGTCAATCTGTTCAGTAGTTCCTGAGAAAATTGCAGTTAAATCACATAAATATCTATAGCCGCGCACCGTGCGCGCACCGTGCTCGCACCCTAACGTGCGCGAGCGTAATTCTGATTGGTGGTTACATGTCAGTCAACATTCGAATCGGTCGAAATCAGGAAGTGTCGACCGCCATTTTGTTTGTTTTGGGTGCGAGAGTGAAAAAGGAAGGTGGCGAACGTGAAAAGGGGGCAGGCTTGAGAGTTCCTGACCCCCTAGCCTTTGTCAGGGGGTCCCTGAAGGACCCCGAAGGCAGAAAAAAACATTTTAATTTTCTTTTAAAAATTGCGGGATGCGCGCACCATGCGTGCACGGTGAAAAGCTATAAAAAAAATTTTTTAAACTTAGTTTATTGTAAAATAAATATATAAAAAATATAATAATAAATACATAACTTAGCATTTAAAAAAACGTACAAATTCACTGAAAAAACCATAGGTTTCACACACGTTATAGTTAGGAATTAGCATTTAAAAAACCTTGCAAATTCACTTAAAAAAACCATAGGTTTCACACATGTTATAGTTAGGTGGACATTTCAGTCGTAAAAAACCAATGAAATTCCCCCGCTATAGTTAGTTGAGATAACTATAACTCGCGCGACCGCCACTCTATCACAAGGATGATGTCATCAGTGATGTCATGAGTGATGCCACTGACCATGTCATGAGTGATGTAATATGTGACGTCATGAGCAGAGGATTGCGGGCGCGCGAGTTATAGTTATCTCAACCAACTATAACGGGGGAATTTCATTGGTTTTTTACGTGTGAAATGTCCACTTAACTATAACATGTGTGAAACCTATGGTTTTTTAAGTGAATATATATATAATATATATATACATGTATATATATATATATATATATATATTATTTTTTTTACAGTAACTTTATCGCCACTCGACGAATCTTCACAAAATTTTCAAACAACGTCCCCATTTTGGCCCAGCTGCTGTGTTGACAGTTTCGGGATGATGCTTTAAGCTGGAGCGAGAATAAAGGTCGGGTCCTAAAAGGTATTTTCCCAATGTTATGTCTATGGGGATTTTTCATTTTTTGAACACGAGTACAGCCCGAAACGCTGAACGGAATTACACGAATTTTGACAGAAAAGGTAGATGTTAGTTCAGAAAGCATGCTTTTCGTGATTTGGTGTAAACCTGTTCTGTAGTTTCAAAGATATTTAAAAATTCAAAAAATATAGATATCTGGCAGCCCAAAGTCCTACTGAAACCCTACGAAAATTTGATTGGCTGCCAACACTTTAACCAGGACGTGTTGGCAGCCTTCTTTGAACTCAGTTGAACCGAGTCCCACAAAAAATGTAAAAAGAAAAGGGGGCAGGGTAGAAATACCCTGATCCCCTAGGCTGTTTGAGGCGGGGGGGCTTCATCCCCCAGCCAGCAGTGTGCCAGGAGATGCGTTTGCAGACTGGTGGAGAAAGGGCGTGGCCTCCAAAGACCTCACAGCAATCCCGCTGTGTGAGACTTACTGAAGGTAACAGGTGGAACTGTTAGCCCCTGAGCGCCCTCTGGAGGCAAGAGGATGTCATCCCCCAAGCATCAGTGCGCCAGGATGCGCATTTGCACAGTGGTGGACAAAGGGTGTGTGGCCTCAGACAACCGCTAAGCAATTGCGCTGTGTGGGACTTACTGGAGGTAACTGTGGGACCCATTCACAGACCCACACCCGTTCTTACTCACTCACTGATTCATAAATCTACACACACATCCACTCACTCACCCACACAGCCACTCACACCCATCCACACTCTTACTCCGGCACATTACTGAGAAACAAGCAAAGAATATGTCCAAACATCAGTAGAGCTACAGTGTACAGTCATTCCTTCGAGGAGCCACATAGATGTTTAGCTAGTAAATATCTGACCTTATTTGAGACTGACAATGTTGGGCATATCTTCACGCGGAACCAGCTTCTGGGCTGTTTGCTGCACAATAATACTCTACTGTACTGTTCTGTCTGCATTTGCTGCAGCACACCACTTCTACCAACAATATTCTGGGCACAATACGTGATATCTCGGCTGACTGTGCGGGTGCCCAGTTGTTCACCCATCATCCTCACGAAGCAGGGTGTCAATTAGCGACACTGGTGACTTCAAGTACGGATTCAAACACACTTGAACCTGTACCATACCGTAACTGTTTCTGCATAGTCTTTAATTCTATTTTACTGCTGTGATTACTCCAACACAGTATTATTGTACATTTTTCATATTGGTGGAAGAGGTGGAAACATTCCTGCACATGCAGAGACAATATTACTCTTTATGTTGGACGGGTCTTCGATGAGGATAGTCCTGGCCTTAGTGGTGCTAATAGATGGGTGAACTGGAGATATGAAGGCCGACTATTATTAGCCACGTTTGGGTGGCACGCATCAGGTAGACAGCAGGGAACAGGACCATAAGCACGGTGTTAAATTCAGCCTGTATAATAGTCATCAGTGGGCTCTGAATGCAAAGCGAAGGATGTAGCCTTTAAAACCTGACCATCACATTGTTATTTGAGCCCATAAGTCCATTGAAATTATAAATCGTCAAAATACATGCTAAAAATCATACTAGAATTGATAAAATGTTTAATGTTTATGGTGTTTTTCAAACGCATCAACTAAAGTATATTTTAAAGCAAATAATTGTCTGGTTGTTGCTGTCATTCATTGTATAATATCACTTTATATGCTTCACCAAGTCAATATAGGGTGATTAATTTACATTCCCTCCAGTGATCTCATAAACCCTGCATACTGCCCTATGAAATGGAAAGGCCTAACAGGCAACAGAATTATGTAAAAACTGAGTGTAACATCCTACAGTGTGATCCTGAACAGCATGTGCTGACTGACGACGCCGACTCCACTGTAAGGTTGGAGCCTGGTGTGAACAGCTCATACATTGAAATCCAGAGACAGATCCCTTCTCATCCACTTTAATACATCAGACATAAACTTGCCTTCACCTCAAAAGCCATATTGCCATATTGATTCTCCCAACTTCCTTCTTGGCCAGCCGGCCTCAGCAAAGCCTGCCTGACTCCCTTCTAAGAAACTAGCACATCTGCCTGTGGAGAATAAAGACTTCTGTCAAAATAGTCTGTGTCCCTTCATATCCAACGCTGGACTAACAGAGAGTCTCTTAAACCTGCTGCTCTCCTCCTTTTCCTCCCATCTCTTTTTTCAGGATAGCCTGGACCATGTCTAATATGCATTGGCCTTGGATGGGCACATCAGTGTCCTGCCTCTTCAACTAAACCTTGGGTTTGAACCTCGATTCCTTTCATCCCGGGAGCTCTTTCAAAACTCCTTCCTGTCCTCCAAGGTTTATCTTCCGTGACCTAAACATCGTATAAGATAATGTGATTGGAACACGGCGTTGTTTGGCTGTATTGATTTTGGGTGACCAGAGAGTCGATTATAAAACCACATGCACGGTGAATATGCGTCCCGCGCTAAGCATGGTCAATGCTTTCTGCGGCTTGACTCAGGATGGTGTGTGGCACACATGACTGTAATAATAACACGCTGGCAAGATGCTGCCTCTGTGGTCTACATGCCAAACCCAGGACAGCTGAACTTTAGGGAGTGAACCTTCTGTGATTGGGTTGGTCCACTAACCCTAAATCGCTTGGCTACTCTCCACAGAGCGGCAAGGTTTTCAGCTGTAACAACCAACAAGGCGATCTAAAGAATCCCAGAATTAATCTTAGCCACTGGTGATCACTCCAGTCCACGGTGTTTCTCCCACTATGCTACTATAGACCGAGACCTGACAGATGCACATCACTCTTGGTCTCATTCAAATATGAACAGTCCAGCCCGAACTACCAGGCCAGGTCTTCTCCAGATGGGAACACAAGCAGCCTCACCCAGTTTACTCTTTTTAACCACTGGGACTGCGGTGACACAGAGCACCAGCTGTGAGTGCTCCACAAGGAGGTGCTGTCCTAGTAGAGTTGCAATTTGTTACACAGACTACATACAGATAGATCACTGCAGTAATGCAATAATCCAATGATCTCTTGCGGTGTTTGTAATCTGTGATCAATAAGCTTTTCACAAATCTCTTCAGTAGGTACATCATCAGACCAGTGTTTTGTCCAATAGCGTCCCAGACACCACTATCAACCAAAGCCATGCACCTCCTAAACTCCACCACTTCTAATATCCTTTTTCTGGTACACGGCTCTTCATACTGCAGAAAGGGCCGTTTAGGCATTAGTTAATGGTTATAAACTTTACCCACTTACAGTGTCTAATCATGTTTTTTCAGGAAGGTATTAATTCCTATTTTTAAAAAAATTCTCTGGTTTGATTTGAAACAACAAATTGATTAAGGCCCAGATTTACTAACGCTTTGCGCCAGGTTTGTGTTGCTTTTTAAACAAAAAGCAAATCTGATGCATAGTATAAGTATTATACAGGGATTTACTAGCCAATGGAAATCAGGATTTGCGTTTGATAGTTTCCCAAATGCTGCTTTGAGTAACTTTGCATCAAGGGGCATTCCACGGGTAGGTCATGGGCATTCCCATGCAACCACCCATGGGCTTTGAAGCAAATCCCGTATCTACAACCAACCATAGACTGGGATTTGCTGCAAAATCTCCTTGAGGTAGGCATAACAAGAAGTAGTGTTTTCATTTCTGCTTGTTTCTTATACTTTGCATCAGGCGTGGCACAGGTAAGGGCAGTGGGGCAGGGTGAGGGGGTTGATAGATGAAGGGATAGGTAAAATTAAATTAAAAAAATAAAACCACTTACCATGTGCTTGCTGCATCGCCGACTCGGTGTCGACTTCCCCCGCTCCCGCCCCATTGCTCTTACCTATGCTGGCCGCGCCTGCTTTGCATGCTTGGTGCATTGTAGCGCGCACGCATGATGCAGGAAAAGTATTAAAGGATAGTTTTTGTACTGGAAGGGCCCTTTCAGAAACAATTCCTTACAGAATGCACCCACCTTGACAGTATGGCGCAAGGGTGTGTGCGTTCATGCTTGCAGCCTAAAATTCGCCAGTAGAGAGAGAGAAGAAAAAAGTGCCGTAACGTCGTGTGCTGCACTGCATTGCGTGAAAGTTTCGTAAATCTGGGTCTAAATGCTTTGGCAGTGTAAGATCATTTCTTACAGACAATGTAAAGCTTTGGTGAGATGATCATGAAGATGTGTTTGTGACAAGTTTTGTATGGTTGACTATCTGAAGTGGGACTTTGACTTCTTGGAAGCCTCAACAATGAAGGCAAGAGACTGAACTCCAGATTTGGTACTGAACTCTGGTAGAAAGTGTGAGAAACTACCTCAACTTCATAGTTGGGTGTAACAGATTTGATGAACCATTATTGTGCTGATCAGCGAGGCTGCAGTACATCCCAGCATTACTACTTTGCCTTACTTTGGACAGTATCAACATCTCTTAATAGGTCAGCTGTATTTGTAATGGAACAGTCCAGGCATTTTCCATCACCATACTCTGAATCAAACAGAACTAGCAATTATCAACAGAGCTAACAGATACTCACTGCCCTCAAGAAGGGCAAACTGTTGTCGTTTTCTCTGCTGCTCCAGGTGCTCCTACATGAGGTACCCTGTGCAGTAGTCCGGTTCTGCCATGCTTGAGATTGCCGATTGAGGTACATTAACCCTCTCAGGGGCATATTTTCAAGGACCTATCGCCGAGCTAGCGGCACTTTATCGCCGCCAAAGTGGCGATAAATTCATCGCACTATTCACAGGCAGGTCCTAACAGCCGATATCACCAGTTTTCCGGCGATAGCAGCCGCAAAAAACATCGCTACAGATGACACCGGCAAATAATGCTAATGAGATGCAGAGTAGGCGTTCCCGTGCAAAAAGCCGCGACAACACCACTTTGCAACATTCTCAACGACCAGCCAGATCACGATAAGTTCACAAAACATGCGATAAGGTGCGTTAGCACCAGGGATTTAACACCTGCTCTTACCTGGTGTAAAGTCGGACGACAACCTGCACCATGAAGGAGAGCCCAGCCCAGAACCACACCTGCAGAACGACAGATGCCATGGAGCCACTGATCATGCCGCTTGGAGCCCCAAGAGGGCCACAACACCCACCGCACCCACCCACAGGAACCCCCCCCCCCCCGCCCGGGCAGCTCCGGGGAGGGGGGGGGTGGAGGGGGGGTGGGGGGGTGTTCCTGGATTTCACATCAACTGTGCGAAATCCGGAACAAAACAATTTGCCTGATGTCGCACAATCACAACTATCAACAATCATGTGTGGTCAGAAAAAGGCGAATCAGTGATTCATCTTTGAATTTCAAATCAAAACAATTTATTCAAATTAAACCAAATACAACTATGTGGAAGAGTCATGGCGTGTCTTCTCTGCACAATCTGTAAGTCACAGCCTGCAAGACAAAATTTAAAGATAAGAAGGTGTGTCATCCAAGGACAGAGAGAAAGAAAGAGAGAGAGCATGAAAGGGAGAGAGAGAGAGTGAAAGGAAGAGAGGGAGAGAGAGAGAGAGAGAGAAAGAGAAAGAGCGAGGAAGAGAGGGAGAAAGAGAGCGTAACAGAAGGAGAGCGAGAAAGAGAAAGAGAGCGAGAAAGAGAGAGAAAGAGAAGGAGTGAGAGAAAGAGCGAGAAAGAGAGCAAGAAAGAGAGCAAGAAAGAGAGCAAAAGAGAAGGAGAGCGAGAAAGAGAGCAAGAAAGAGAAAGAGGAGAGAGAGAAAGAGAGAGAAAGAGAGAGAGAAAGAGTGAGAAAGAGAGTGAGAAAGAGAGAGAAAGAGAAGGAGAGAGAGAAAGAGAGAGAGAAAGAGAAGGAGAGTGAGAAAGAGAGAGAGAGAGAACGAGAGAGAAAGAGCGAGAAAGAGCGAGACAGTGAAAGGGAGAGAGGGAGAGAGTGTGCCAACACTGCCGACCCAGGCCTCACTGCTCACCAGCTGCCACCGGTGTGTCACCAACCATGTGCCGGTAAACACTGCAGTCCACCAGGTCCCTTATCTGAAACAGATTACCGAATCATGAATGGCGGAGTCTACATCATTGCACACGCCATCAGCACTTGCCCACACCTGCGCATTCAGTCTGCTACACACCAGCCCCTCCCGCCGCCCAGTGGTGATTGGTCGCCCCAGCGCAACCAGGCCTCACTGCTCATCTTCCGCCAACGGCATGTCTCCAAGAGGGTCCACCACGTGCCGGTGCAAGTTCCAAGCCCGGGTCCAGTGACCTTGGCAGCCTCCACATCATGCAACCCTGCACCGCGTGCCACAAGGTCACACACCTGATTCTGGGTCTTGATTAAACAATGGCAGAGATCACATCAGTGCACAGGGCATCATCGCAGGCTGCACACCCGCCCAGCTCTTTAGGTGCCACTAACTCTGTGAACTGCGAGGCAACGCCACGTGAGGGTAGGCACGCGCTGCCCCCTGGCTCAGGCCTACACTGCAGTCCAGCAGGGCTCACACAACTCCCTACCAGTCCAGACCACCAGGACGGCGCATCATCGCAGGCTGCACACCCGCTCAGCACTTACGGTGCCCCTACCTCAGTGCACCGAAAGTCACCATCCCGTGGCGCTAGGTCCATGCCGGCCGCAATGCATCCAGTGCCACCAACTCAGTGCAACACAAGTCATGAACCCTCTATGATTGAGTCCCGTAATATGCCAGGCGGACGCAGCAATGTCACCTCCAGCAGTGGGGAAGAACTGGGACACGTAGCTGGCTAGAAGTACTCTGGCATGGAAAGCCCTTGACCCTTATGTACACAATTACCCATGCGTCCAAACGTTGCACACACATACGACTCATTGCTCCGAGCTGTGGCACATCATCCACATAACTGCCGCAGGCCTGAGGAGTGCCGGTTATACGAGCGCCACCAACGCACTGTCCGAACATCCCGGGCACATGCACAACGGCTGTCACGTGGAACTGTACCGTGACCGAATGCGGCCTGTCAGTGTCTGATGCATTGGTCTGCATGTTGTGGCCCTTGTCTTGCACGTACTGACACACACATGCAAATTAAGTATACGCAACTTCACTAGTGTTCAATTGTGATATAATGACAAATCGTATGCCTCAATGAGCATTGTCCGTACACATTGAGGGACTGACTGGCGTATTTCACTGAGGGGTGAGTCCCTATTGCCAGCTCCACCCCTGTGAGCCAGACATTGTGGTTGGGATAGTTGCTGAGAGACCTGTGCTCCTACGTGTCTTCAGCAATGTGAGTATGGTGTCCAACTTCTTGCCATGTGGATCAATGTGATCCATCACTACAGGCCCAGTTGAGTGTGAGTAGGTATGTGGAGAGATGTGATGGGGACACTACTTTAGGCCTGCCACCGACTTAGACATTACACACACAGCCCTATTCCTTACATTGCGTGGGGCAAAGTTGTGAAAGTGCGCCATTGTTGTGTCTGTGCATTGAGGCCACAGCTAGTGCACACATTCCCAGTCATCTCACTGCCTATGTGTGTTACGGTCACACATGCGCATTGCTTTCATTTCCCAGGGTGTACCTTTTTGTTCAATCAATGTCTTTACATTCATCCATACTTTCAAACTTGATCAATTGTGGACATGGGACCTCTGTGGCAGTTTGAATGTTTTATTCACATTTGTTGTGGTTGTCGGAGCTGGAGCAGTACATGCAAACACCACATCACATTGTAGACCAGGGTAGGGCCAGCCAAAGTCATTTAGGGATTGAAAAGTACATCGGAAGAGGTAGAGGACAGTCCGCAGTTTGATTGCTGTGTCCTTGTAGAGCAAACAGAACATGGCAGTCCATGTCGAGGTCCAACGTGAGTGTCGCGGAGTGTTCCGGGGGACAGTGGGAGTTGCTGTTAGAGGGCATGATGCAGAGGGCACCACCAAGATGTAACTGGGCATGTGACAGAGAGGATTGCTACTGTCTCCTTACTACTACACAGGTGGAATCACCCACATCTTCGTCCTCTATGTCATCTGTCTGACATGTGGGTGCTGATGTTTGGTCTGCAGCACTGTGTGCCACTGACACATCAGGGGCTGGAGATGTGTGTGTGGAAGTACCAGCAGCATTCATCTGCGACTGCCTTAGTGGCAGCAATGCCATGATGAGGATCTGCAGGTCATGGAAGATACCAACAACTTTTCACTGGTGTGCATCCGTGGCAGCCATTCTTTCCGCATGCATATGCCCCATGTTCTCCATTGTCCTCATCATCTGTGCCATCTCTCGGCTGACATCGCTGAGGCCACTCTGAGTAGGCAGTTGTTCTCCTCTAAGAGGCATGACTCCTGCGGTGTTGGGCATGGATTGTTGGACATCATGGTGTGAACTATGGGTGTCCGTTAGTGAGTGTAAGTGGTCCCTGATGTGACTCAGACACCCACGTATGTCATCTAGTTTGGCTGCCATGTTAGCGAACCCCACCTGCACATGTACAGCCACCTCCTTCTGGCAGTCTAACACCTGGCCTTGGAATGCCATGTGTTCTTGGGTGAGGTGCTGGGAGCCAGCCATGGTGGTGGAGGCTACCTGCTGTGTGGTCTGTGCAGGGGGTGGGGTCACCTCGATGCAGCTGGCCTGCACTGCTCCTGGGGGTGGGGTGCGGAGGCTGTCCATGAGCCGTTGGAGGGTGTCGGGGCAAATTTCCAGTAGGTCCTCTTCATCAACACTGAAGAGATGTCTGGTCTGCTCTGCAGGAGGTGTTGATTGTCTATCTGCAATGTAAAGGGGAGATGCTGGCTGACAGTGTGTTCCATGTATGTTGACCCATTGTACATGTTTACATACAGACTGCATGACAATGTGCATTGTGACTGTTTGGTAGTAGCTGACTATTTCATGCTGGACAGTGTACATTTGAACTACATCAGAGATGTGAGGTTGTACACGTACATTATCATCTCACAGTTTCCTGCTATGTCAGATGTGATTAACCAGTTTCTACGCACAAGCGGTACCAGTTGTGTCCTCTGTTCTGCAGTGAAAGTGTTGCACTTCGTACCACATTGTCGTCAATGTTGATGTGCTGTTATTGCTATGTGTGTGTGAGTCACTCCTGCAGCTGTGATTTTGCTGCCCCTTATTCCTTTGGGGCGGTGTGTCTTTGACTTCTGTGCTCCTACAGTTCTGAGATGTTGCAGACTTGGCTAATTTGGGCTCTTGGGCATGGTTTATCCGCAGATGTGTTGTTGCCGTCAGGGGTTGTGTGTGCACGTAGATGTGTCAGGGTGTGACCTGCTCCTTTACGGATGTGTTCTGCACTCAGCCACCTCAGTGTCGTGGCGTGCAACATGTCATGATAATTGGACTGCAGCCATTGTCAGTGTGGCTCACAGACACGCAGATTTGCTGGTTTTTACACGTGTGCATGGGTTGGTTGTGGGATTGGAGGTGTGTGGGGTGGGACACCTTTATGCCCATAGTGGATGTGGGCCTACTTGCTGGTTGTATGTGTGCTGCAGTGTGCCAAGGGGATCAGGGACATGTTCAAGAGTCATTGTAGTTGTGCAGTGTGCTCTACTTAATTGTGCATGTGTGCTATTGTGCCCATCTTCCCACCGTCCTCTAGTCCCTGTTCGGTACTCACCCAGGTGCTGTTGTGTCAGGTCATGTCGAGCAGTGTCCGGACCCCCAACTCATGCCACCATCTCCCCACTGATGACTGTGGACACCATTTCCTCCATCTCATCCAGCTCCTCCTGTGGCGCTGGATCCCCACCTCCAGTCTGCATTGCTGCCTGATGGTTGTCAGCGAGTTTCTTCTTGGTTTTGCGCTTCGCATCATTCCAGCGCCTCTTGACCTCTCCAATTGTCCTCTTCCTCGCTCCGACTGCATTCACCTTGTCCAGGATGTCCTGCGATATTGCATTTTTATTTGCCAATGGCAAGTTGGGGGTGACGAACTGTTGTTGGTGGTGTTCTATCACCTCTGTGATGATAATCCTGTTTTCCTGCAGACTGAACCTCGTCTTCCTTGTCTTCTTCTCCTTGCCCTTCTGTGATCCCGAGGTCCCAGGTGGGTCCTCCTGGGGGCATGTGGGGTTCTGGTCATCCTCTGTACTTGCTCCAGCTTCCTCCATGGTGCTATGCAGTTTGTAATATTTTGTTTGTGTTTTTCAGTGTTTTTATAGTGCATTTTCCTGCATGACGCGTGGGAATTGCAGGCTTGTCGCTGGTTATCGCTGATTTTTGTAACGTGATTGGCCACATCGCAACTTTTTTCGTGTTTGTGTTTCGCGTTTTTCCTGCGTCGCGTTAGTTTTAACGCGGTCATTTGGCGCGTTATTGTGAGACTATCTCATGGTGCCGCCGGGTTGAGAATACAACGTTAACATGGCGTTATTTTCCTGCGATAGACTGCGATGTGCAAAGTTGCGTTAATCAAATTTTGCGATAATTAACACACGTTCGTGAGAATATCCCGCTCAGTTTCTTGCTGGAATATTCACACAGATCTCTACTCTACAGTAAGTTTAACAGTGTATTCTTGGCTACCCTACACCTGTACTGTATTAGCTCAGGGAATTTTAAAACTTTTCTGTGCCTGTTGTGTCTGTGTGCGGTGAACCTTGCAGTGCTGACGCCTGCGCTTTTCCAGCTTCGTGTCTTCGAGGGAAGCTTGCATTGCTACTGCATTCAGTATACCCATTCTGTGTGTGGTAGGGAATCTTGCAGTGATTATGTCTATGCATATGTGATATATGAGTAAAGAAAACCTGCACTCATAGTGCCCATGTGGTAACTGTGTGTGTGTTCAAGGGAAGTGGGAACATGTGGTACCCATCTGGCACCTGTTCTTTGCATGCAGGGATCAGGCTGACATCTGTTGCGCCCACATCACATGACCAGCTCCTAGCTCACGCCTTCACCGCCATTTCACGTCGCTATGAAGGGTTAAAAGCAAAATGCAACTCACCTGCTGTTCGTCTTGCCGCTGCACTGCTGCGGGTGGTGAACGTGATGCGCACCTCTATTGCTGAGCTCCCCTGACCTGCACCACTGCTGCCTTTGGTTTAACACTTCTGTCGGTGAGAGAGCCGTATTGATATTGGAGAAGCTTTATCTCTTGCTTGCGTTGCTGTAGGGTGTGCAATACCTGGTCCGTGAATGTCGACCTTTTTCTGTTGATGCCCATCTTGTAGCTCTTCTGTGTGGGGGTGGGAAGCAGGGGATTTACACCAGTTTGTTCCCTGACCTCCACCTCCTTCCACTCTCCATTTCCGCCCAATATATACCCTCTGCCCCTAACATTGTACCATTTCAATCCACCCTCCTAGTACTCTGTGCTCTGTTCCAAGGCTGCACCCTGCAGCAGCACCCTCTTGCACCCCTCCACAATAGTGCAGCCATTTTGGCTGGTGTATGGGTGCCGTTCGTGGCTGGAGTCCACTGTGTGTCGTTTTACTGGAGTCCTTTTTTAAACCCAAGGATTTTGTGAGTGCTGCTACAAAGGGGGAGCTGCTAAACATCTTTAACGGTGACTGGTCGCTGAGGATGGAAAACTAACACGGGAATGCGAGGACCAGCAGCCCTGCAATCAGAAACAGCTGTGGCCTCTTCCCGTACTCCCGCCCTCCCGCCCTGACGCCATAAGACTCCTCACGGCCCACGCTTCGCGGGTGCCGTTCGTGGCTGGAGTCCACTGTGTGTCGTTTTACTGGAGTCCTTTTTTAAACCCAAGGATTTTGTGAGTGCTGCTACAAAGGGGGAGCTGCTAAACATCTTTAACGGTGACTGGTCGCTGAGGATGGAAAACTAACACGGGACTGCGAGGACCAGCAGCCCTGCAATTAGAAACAGCTGTGGCCTCTTCCCGTACTCCCGCCCTCCCGCCATAAGACTCCTCACGGCCCCGGCTTCGCGGGAGCCGTTCGTGGCTGGAGTCCACTGTGTGTCGTTTTACTGTAGTCCTTTTTTAAACCCAAGGATTTTGTGAGTGATGCTACAAAGGGGGAGCTGCTAAACATCTTTAACGGTGACTGGTCGCTGAGGATGGAAAACTAACACGGGACTGCGAGGACCAGCAGCCCTGCAATCAGAAACAGCTGTGGCCTCTTCCCGTACTCCCGCCCTGACGCCATAAGACTCCTCACGGCCCACGCTTCGCGGGTGCCGTTCGTGGCTGGAGTCCACTGTGTGTCGTTTTACTGGAGTCCTTTTTTAAACCCAAGGATTTTGTGAGTGCTGCTACAAAGGGGGAGCTGCTAAACATCTTTAACGGTGACTGGTCGCTGAGGATGTAAAACTAACACGGGACTGCGAGGACCAGCAGCCCTGCAATCAGAAACAGCTGTGGCCTCTTCCCGTACTCCCGCCCTCCCGCCCTGACGCCATAAGACTCCTCACGGCCCCCGCTTCGCGGGAGCCGTTCGTGGCTGGAGTCCACTGTGTGTCGTTTTACTGGAGTCCTTTTTTAAACCCAAGGATTTTGTGAGTGCTGCTACAAAGGGGGAGCTGCTAAACATCTTTAACGGTGACTGGTCGCTGAGGATGGAAATCTAACACGGGACTGCGAGGACCAGCAGCCCTGCAATTAGAAACAGCTGTGGCCTCTTCCCGTACTCCCGCCCTCCCGCCATAAGACTCCTCACGGCCCCCGCTTCGCGGGTGCCGTTCATGGCTGGAGTCCACTGTGTGTCGTTTTACTGGAGTCCTTTTTTAAACCCAAGGATTTTGTGAGTGCTGCTACAAAGGGGGAGCTGCTAAACATCTTTAACGGTGACTGGTCGCTGAGGATGGAAAACTAACACGGGACTGCGAGGACCAGCAGCCCTGCAATCAGAAACAGCTGTGGCCTCTTCCCGTACTCCCGCCCTGACGCCATAAGACTCCTCACGGCCCACGCTTCGCGGGTGCCGTTCGTGGCTGGAGTCCACTGTGTGTCGTTTTACTGGAGTCCTTTTTTAAACCCAAGGATTTTGTGAGTGCTGCTACAAAGGGGGAGCTGCTAAACATCTTTAACGGTGACTGGTCGCTGAGGATGGAAAACTAACACGGGACTGCGAGGACCAGCAGCCCTGCAATCAGAAACAGCTGTGGCCTCTTCCCGTACTCCCGCCCTCCCGCCCTGACGCCATAAGACTCCTCACGGCCCCCGCTTCGCGGGTGCCGTTCGTGGCTGGAGTCCACTGTGTGTCGTTTTACTGGAGTCCTTTTTTAAACCCAAGGATTTTGTGAGTGCTGCTACAAAGGGGGAGCTGCTAAACATCTTTAACGGTGACTGGTCGCTGAGGATGGAAATCTAACACGGGACTGCGAGGACCAGCAGCCCTGCAATTAGAAACAGCTGTGGCCTCTTCCCGTACTCCCGCCCTCCCGCCATAAGACTCCTCACGGCCCCCGCTTCGCGGGCGCCGTTCGTGGCTGGAGTCCACTGTGTGTCGTTTTACTGGAGTCCTTTTTTAAACCCAAGGATTTTGTGAGTGCTGCTACAAAGGGGGAGCTGCTAAACATCTTTAACGGTGACTGGTCGCTGAGGATGGAAAACTAACACGGGACTGCGAGGACCAGCAGCCCTGCAATCAGAAACAGCTGTGGCCTCTTCCCGTACTCCCGCCCTCCCGCCCTGACGCCATAAGACTCCTCACGGCCCACGCATCGCGGGAAGCGCGCGGGCGCGCGCCGGGCGAAGCCCGGGCCTAGGGCGGGCCCGTCTGAGCCCGTCCGAGATCGTCTGAGAACGGAACGGGACCTTCCCCTAACAAAATTTGGATAAAGAGAGTCAAAAGGGGTAAGCACGAGGCTCTTGTGTGTAAACGCTGTGGGAATCCGTGTCAAGTGGCTGTAAGTAATTACTAAAGAATGGAAAAAACAGCCAAAAGGGATGGTACCACTAGGCAGTCTACTGGGGTGCACTAATGGGAACATTGGACAACTTCCTGGTGCGAGTGCAATCAGCTCTCGCAAAGGATATCGAATTAACTGAAAAAAGACTATCTCTAGATATCCTATGCGATAAAAGGTCCTCTTTAGGAAGTATGGCTAATTCAAGTTCACCACCTTGTCGACAGCCCGTTAGGTCGAATTCCATGACCTGTATATCTCCGTTGGAGGAAGAGCAAAATGAGGCCCTTTTGTTGTGTCCCACTCCTCTGATCGAAATATCGGATGATAACGCGGATGTCACGAATAACGCCAATCTGCCTTTGACTACCAAGCCTGTATCAAGCATTAAGACCCGCTCTACTAGCAATGCAACAATGGCCTCTGATCACCAACAATTAGCCCCTACTTCGAAAAAAACCCGTAGGGGAAATCAAAAGATTGCTGCTGGGAAGAAGGCCTTAACTGATCATGTTCCTGCTCCCGTCTTAAGGAGGGACATACCACCACGTCTTAAACCCTCAACTGTCGAAACAGCGGCAAATCTATCACCACTCCTGGGGTCCACGTGTGTGGCAGAAACAGACACAGCATTATTTTGGAAAAGACTGGAATGTATTGTAAAGAAGCTGTGTGACCCGATTTACGAAAGGCTTGGTTCGATTGAAAGAAAACTTACATGTATGGAACTCTCACTCATATCGGCTCAATCTCGGGGTGGTAAGCAAGGCATGGGATTACAAAAGGAGTGTTCTAGTGCAGTAGGCCATTGTATTGAGACAAATCTCACTGACAACAATACAATAGCGAAAAATAATCCAACTAACTCTCAGGATCCTCAACCCGCCCCAGCTGCTGGCAACCAGCTAAGACCCGAACTTCCCCTTCCACCCGTGGTATTAAATAGTCCCGGGACAGGCAGAGATAGAATAGATAAGCCACCTCCACCTGCCCAACCTCCTGCGCAAGTTTCGTCGGGTTTAATTGACCTACATCTGCCCCCGGAAGCTGCCCCCTATGTGGTGATCCTAACTGGGGTCCCTTCCTTGGCCAATGGAGCAAAGGAATCCTATTGGGATTTAAAGAATAAGTGTACTTTTTGGCTCAATGACAAGCGACAACTCCCGACCCACATGCGAGCCGAAATTCTGTATGCTAGGCGAGTAAACTGGGTGGGCAGGAGTCCTAAGTTATTAAAGGGGGATTGTGTTGTTATCAATTTCAGGGATAGACGGTGCGTGGAATATATCTGTTCTTGGCCCAAAATCGACCCTTCTCCCGTAATACGTACAATGCCATTATCATTTTTCTACGCACCCGTGTCCCTGCCCTTGGGTGGGACCATACGTGGGGGCTCTGTGCCAGGGGGAGATGCTTATGAGGACATAAGATCCTTCAATAGATTTGATGTGCTCTCTGGGCTAGCGGATTGCGACTGACTGAACAAGGGTAGAGTATATCTTAAAAACGAAAAGTCATGTGTAGCCACGATGCCACTGGGCAATCATGATAATTTACATGTAGTCACAGCAGAAGTAGAGGGTACATGCCATAGGGATCTCCCTAGAACAGTTGATGGAACTAATATCAATACGTTTATTGATCAAATATACATTGGAGGGGCTGGTCAAGGAGGCGCACAAGTTGAATTCCAAAATGAAAGTTTAAGCACTGAGGGTACCCCTTGTTCCTTACAAGATGTAGGCTCTCTCCCTATATCAAAAAACAGGAGTGTCAAAGACGGAACTAATTCCACTGGTCTTGTGTTGTTTCTATCATGGAATGTTGCGGGTATTGGTTCTAAACTTTGTTCTCCTCTGTGGACAGATTTCATCAGCAAGCATGATATCTGTCTCTTTCAGGAGACATGGTCAACCGAGCCTGTGTTTATGTTGGGCTATTTGAAGTTTTTTGTCCCCGCGGTCAAGAAATCCAAGGGACGGCCATCAGGAGGCTTGGTCATCTGGATTAAACAAAGCCTGGAGTATAAAATTCAATTCATCCCAACTCAGAATGATGATATATTGGGAGTCAGGCTGACCTGTAAGCCAAACCTCAAAATCGACGTATACAACGTATACGCAAGGGGCCTACCAGGTGGGAAAATTTCTGAGATAATGCCTGTACTAAATACTCTTGTTGAATCTAATTCCATAGACGCGCTCCCACTTATTGCGGGTGATTTTAATACAACTTTTGAGCCTCTAGGGTCACAAGATATGCTTTTAGCAGAGGAAGAAGACATGAAGTGGGGTGTCCCACTGCTTGAGTCAAAGGCAGTCACCAAGTGGACTGAGGCGGCCCTGTATCTGAAAGGGTTTTGCCTGAGTAACCAATTGAGGGCGGCTAATGGAAGAACTATTTCAGATAGGACATGTAATAAAACGTACGATAATGGTATCAGGGCAAGCAACATAGATTATCTCCTGGTCCACTTAACGATGTGGCACACCCTTGTGGATATGGCGGTTGAGACACGGATAGAAAGCGATCATAACCCGCTAGTTGCAACTTTTAAACTAGGATTGGGTGACAGAGAGGCCCATGGCTCTGAAAAGATCGGTCCAGCTGTCGTTCTATCCAATGATGAACGCCACCTTAAATGGCGTAGTGTAGTTGAGCACCCTGATCTTTTAGGTAGCATCGAGTCCTATGTGGAAGAAGCGTTGACATCAATCACGGCAATAGGCGATAATTGTCAACCTTTAGTTGCCCTAGAGACCATACACGAAAAATTAGTTGTTAGTTTAAAATCATGTTTTTGTAGACCTTTGAAAGCAAAACAGGCCCCCAGACGCAAACAGGAGGGTTGGTATAATGCCTCCTGTAAACATGCCCGCAGCAATTTGGGTCTTGCTCTCAAAACAAAAGATATGAGCAAGATCAAAATAGCTCGCAACTGGCACAAAAAGACCTTATGGAAAGCAAAAAAAGATTGGGATGAGAGTGAGTGGCAAGATTTAAAAGCAGCATGTGCTGATAAAAACCAGAACAAATTCTGGGATATTTTCAAATGGAAGAGGGATGAAATCACTGATAGTCCTCATAATTATGTACCCCAGAACTCTTGGATAGATTTCTTTAAGTCACAATACTCTAAAGGCACCGTGGATGCTAGAATGTTTCACCAGGAGAGGCCGTTTTATAATAGCCCTGTGTTTAGCGCAGAGGAGGTTGACATAGCGCTTGATATGGTTACCCAGGGACGCGCTCCTGGCATGGATTGTATCCCGGCCGACGTATTTCTGCACAATAGAAAAAGATGGTGTTTATACATTACCCATTTATCTAACGCCATAGCCCAGGGAATGACCATCCCTCACTCCTGGAAAGGTGCAGAAATCGTCCCGATATATAAAAAAGGGGATAAATCACTGGCTTGCAACTACAGACCCATTAGCTTAATAGATGCCATGCAAAAAATTCTGGGCAGGCTTGTCTTGGGCAAAATCCAAGCCTGGATGGAAGCTGATAGCATTTTAAGTCCTCTACAGGCTGGGTTTCGACCAAAAACAAGTACAATAGATCAGGTTTTCAGGTTTATTGTCCTCTATTGGCGGACAGTTGTCTTAGAGAAAGGGGTTCTGTATGCTGTGTTTGTGGACCTACGGGCGGCCTTCGACCTGGTCCCACGAGACAAGCTGTGGCAGGTATTGGAGGAGTTGGGGATGGCACCGGAGTTGTTGGCATTGGTCGTCCGCTTACATGAGAACAATTTTGCACGGGTCCGGTGGGGACGACAGGGAGAGGTAACGGAGTCTTTCCCCGTGGAGCGAGGAGGTCGGCAGGGTTGTGTTTTGGCACCGACCTTGTTCTCACTCTTCGTGAACGGGGTGGCTGAGTTCCTCTCCCGGGTCCCCTCGGATGCACCGGCTATGAATGGAACTCGTATCCCAGTTCTCATGTTCGCGGACGACACATTGCTGATTTCCAAAACCCCGAGTGGCCTGCAGCTTACCCTTCGACGCTTTGAAGAGTTCTGCTTGCTGCGTGGTTTGGAAATAAATGTTTCCAAGACCAAGTTTATGGTTCTTAACGGCCCCAAACCATGTAGATTCTATAAACCGTTTGGTGGTGTAATTGCATTGGGTGGTTCACCCCTGGAACAGGTTGATGCATTTACCTACCTGGGAGTCACGTTACAGAAGAATATGTGTTGGAAAAGCCAACTAGACCTGTCAATTTTGAAGTACAAACAGCAGACAGGCTTCCTTATAAAAAGATTTAAAACCTCACAGTCGCAGCCAATAGGCCCACTCCTCGAAATTTATTCAATGAAGATTCGTAGCTCATCATTATATGGTTCAGAGCTATGAGGCTATGGCAACAATCCCAAACGCTTGAATGTAATGGAGAGTGAGTTTATACGGAAAGTTGTTGGTGTACCCAAAAGTACTCCCTTGTTACCCCTTTTCTGGGACCTCGGTCTGAAAACCTTACAAGACACTGCTAATTTGCGACGATTGCTGTATTGGCGTAGGGTTTGGTCAACTGAGGAGCTCAGGCATTATGCTTTGGGTCTGAAAGAAATAATGGAGAAAGACCTTTTCCATAAAATTGAATGGCTGAAGTCTATTAAAACATTACTTCACAGATTGGGGTGGAGCAATCTATGGGATGATCCCCAAAACGCGGTTTTCCCCTCAAAAGAAATCGTCAAAGCTAAGTACTGGGAATTCATAGCTATGGAATCTGTCTCTAAGGGGAGTATATCTCAGATAACAGCTAGATACCTTGAGATCAAGGTCCTCCCTGGGCAGGAACAATTTTGGGACTTGATTGAAGAACCAATTGATCGCAAATTGTATTTCCAGTTCAGGATAGGTACCCTTCCTGTCTGTACGTTTACGTGCAAATGGACCAATGGGTCCCAGGACAAATGCCCTAAATGTAGAGATATGATCGAATCTTTGAGTCATTTCATCTTTTTTTGTCCATTATATGAGCACCCTCGTAAAAAATGGGTACTACCTGTCTGTCGCCTTATAGGCATTCGAAGGTACGAGGTGGCACTGAGAATCTTGCGCTCAGATTCAAGCCCGACAATTGCAATAGCAATGGCAAAATATATAAAGTGGGCTTGGATTATACGGTATAGATATCTAAATGCGAAAGCGACTAATGACTAGGCACCCTAAGGTAGTCACGCATTTATTTATTTCTTATATATCTATTCTTCAAATCTCATATGCATTAACTTTAGTCTAGGTCCTTTTGTGGTTTTGACTAATTTTTGTTAAGGAGGAGCTAATATTGTTGGTTAGCAATGAATTGTTTTACTGAATAGGATGCCTAATAACTAGCAACGATCGGTAATCATGGAATATATTGCAATTTAGGGTGTTCAAGTGTAAAAATCATGTGATTAGTTTATTGTTTTATTTTTTTGGCTAATGTAAATGTTTGATGTACGATACTTTCATGACTTAATTGTCGAATAAAGGTTTCAAATGGTATGGTTTGTTGGCCTGGCTTCTCTAATAACATTTCTGGTACAGTTTGGGGAGCAATATATCCAGTTTCTAACACAATGAACATTTACAGGCATGTGACAGCAGTGTGTCCATCCTCTCACACTAAAGAAATGTCCAGGAACCGTGCAAGATTCATGTATGTGGGAAAATGAGCATCCACCACTGCAGTGGCACCCAATGTGTAGCTCGCGAGCACATGTTGCTCACAGGACCCTAAAGTGTTTCTCACCAAATAATATATAAACTACTACCTTGTTTGCTATTGTTGCACTGGACAATAATTTATTTTCTCTTGATGTGAGAGCGAGTAAGAAGTTCCTGATTGGGTAGACTCAGGGCAGTTATTTCCCGGCATTTGTTCCTCAGATGTGAGGAATTCTGGGTGGACCCGCTCGAATGGAGGCTTCCTTCTCAGGAAGGGGCTGGGAGCTGCAGTCAAGGTCAGGCAGCATCACGCGGCAGCTCTTGAATAGAGCGTTTGTAGGAGGGTAAGACAGGGGCAGCACACCTGTACTCAACCGTCCGGCTCCTGGCACTGACCAGTCCCTGCCCCTGTCAAGTCACTGCTTCTGCCATCTGCTGGTATACATGGTCCGAGTGAGACACCATCCCCACAGTAAGGTACTTTAACTCGGTGAACACAGGGCTTAAAGAGCACATTAACACCATGCATAGTGACAGACAGAGCCCACTAAGCGTGCCTGCTAGGAGCTTTATGGAAAACAGCAAAAGTGTGCCAAAAAGACATTACAAATGAACAATGCACGTGTGCTTTCATTGCTATTTAATTAGCGGAGGTTACAATGATCAAATAGGGCACTATGCAATTGGCAGGCAGTGTATACTGTTGGCATTGTGCAAGCTTGCAAAATGAATTGGAGAGTTAGGGAAAAATGCAGAATGATAACTGGGGTGTTTTGTAAAACTGTTAAGTGTGCTAGCTGGCTATTAGAGAAAACTGGAGTGTGAGCTGGAGAAATCCATACATTAACCTGTGCTGATTGAGACAAAGTGAAACAATTGTAAATGTTAAGTGCCCCTTGTGTTTTCCACCTTGTTTATTTTTTGTATCGAACTCTTTAATAGTGGCGTCTACAATGGACAGAGCTACTACCACTGGTGGTTATATACAATGGTGCTCCCTGACTGTCCCAGTGCATCTCCCGCTGCTTGGACCTGGCTGCTTGTCAGGGTCCGAGGCTGACCGTAGGCAGTAATAGCATACTAAAAACAAACCTGGTCTCGGTAAGTGGTGGAACTGTTTTTATCTTTTAATTTGTTTAGTGAATTCTTTTTATTAAAGATTTCTAACAAAAAATCCCAAAAAGCACATACACCCTCTCCGCAGAACCGTAGGCTTGTCTCCTATGTAACTCACTTATATATATATCAATAGATGACCTTTCAGTGCTTGCTGTCGTATATGTCACCCCCGCCCTGCTGCATTGTGAGCCATGGGCCCTCCCTGCTCGTGAAAGCAGTTGATGAGATATCCATGGCTGCCATATCGGGTCCCACTTTTTTGCACATCCACAACTCTTGTATATCTGTTTCTTGTGTAAGGAGCACCAGATCATATTCATTTTCTGCTGCTCTAGGTCTGGCGCGGCCATAGAACCCAATAGTTGAAGCACATTTCTTCTAGCAACCATCAGGCTCACCGTAAACAAGATCTTTTCGTGTCATGGTGGGGTTACCTCGCCCCAGATATAAATTGCACCAGTTTTTGATGAGAGGAGGCCATCTGCGCCAGCCACGCATCATGCAGTGTTCCACCTCAGACCAAAATGTTTTAAATTCCAGGCACTCCCGTAATATGTGGAACAGGGTTACCCTCCAACCAGACCCTCGCAGGAAGCGATTGTCAGGAACGCGCCCTACCCAGGCCTGTAGCGCTCTGGTGAGGGAAGGTCTTTGGAGGATCTTTAATTGCACCAGTCTGAAACCAGACCGTTTACTACCTCTTGGTGCCATGACCGCCTCCTCCCACTCCCTGTCCTCGAGAGTGACCATGTCCTCCTCCTGTTTAGCTCTAAGGTCAACAAGCTGGACAGGGGTATTCTTAATGATAGTCTGGTATATGATGAATATGGCTTTCTGCAGGATCCCCTAAGACAGAAGTATGCTCTCCATGGGATGTGTCTTAGGGGGGTTGCGTCAGTGGACTTTGGGTCGCCAGAGTGTGTGGGAGCTGCTGGAACTTAAACGCCTCGGTGCTTGACAGTTTAAATTCTACGTGGAAGTCCACCAGGGTTTTCAACCTATCCTCCCCAAACATCACCCAGTTTGATAATCCCTATCTGATCCTTATGGCATACCTCAAGGATCATCCATCTGCCCAAGCCTCTTCAACATCTACATGACACCACTCGTGGGCATCATCAGATCACACAACATAAACATCCTTTTCTACACCGACGACACCCAGCACACCCAATCGCTCTCAGCACACCCCACCTCAACTAAAACCAACTTCCACTACTGTATGAAGAACATCTCAGCCTGGATGAGGGACAACTACCTCAAGCTTAATCCGGACAAGACGGAAGTTCTCATTTTCGGCAAGCAAACCACCCTATGGAACAACTCCTGGTGGCCATCGGAACTCGGTCCCAACCCACTCCTAAAGACCAGGCCCTCAACCTCGGCATCATCCTTGACAGCGAACTTTCCATGAAACGTCAACTCAACGCCGTCTCCTCAACCTGCTTCCACACACTCTGCATGCTCTGACATTTTTTCAAGTGGCTCCCCACCAGTACCAGGAAAACGATAACACAGGCCCTTGTCACCAGCCAACTGGACTTCGGCAACACACTCTATGCTGGCACCACCACTGAACTCATTCAGCGACTACAGCTGATATAGGACGCAGCGGCCAGACTGATCCTCAACCTGTCCAAGAGATCCCACATTACCCAGCACCTGAAGGACCTCCACTGGCTCCCAATCCAGAAGAGATGCCTTTTCAAGACAATGACCCACGTCTACAAGTCCCTCCATAACCAAGGACCCACCTACATGAACCACCGCCTGCACTTCCACCAGCTGAACAGGAACCTCTGTTCGGCTTACCTCGCTCTTGCAGCGATACGACGCAGCCGCACCGGAGGATGCTCCTTTTCCACCTTGCCGCCAAAGCCTGAAACAACCTGCCTTTCCAGCTATGCACTGCACCATCGCTGACCGCCTTCAGGAAGGGGCTCAACGCCTGGCTGTTCGAATGAGACCAGCAGTAAGCGCCTGGATACCCTCCGGTGTGACAAGCTGCGCTCTACAAATACGTTATTGATTGATTGATCCAATTTACCAAAGCCCAGCAGACTTCCAACCTCCCGGAGCAGATCACTATTCCATAAAGGAGTTTCTCTTGTTATGTCCCACTCCAATTAAGTTGGAGCAGTGCTTTGTCCCAGGATCGGACAACTGCCAGTGTGTGCTGTGGTAGTTACATACACTTACATAATCCAGATGTGTAGCCCCTTTCTTCCATGGCGTGTCTGTCTCCTCACAGGAAGGGCATGTCCAGAGGGACTAATGCCCAATCATTAATTGTCATCAGTTGAGAGGCTCAGTAGTAACTCTGTATGTCGTGGAGAGCTGTTCCACTGTCATACACTCCCCCTGTCTGTTTCCTTCGGGCAATTCTAACTGATTTCCCGTCCAATAGCAGTACACGCATTTCCATCTCCCCCAGTTGGAAGAGTGCTGTAGACACTCTGTAGGGGATGTTATGGAGGATGTATGTGAATCTGGGGAGAATGATCATCTTAAACATTGCATCTTGTCCTAAGAGGGACAGAGACGGGCTCCCCGAGTGTAAGGACTGTTGTTGTGGAATTTGTCTAGAACAGCTTATAGGTTCTTCTTGAAGAATTCCTCCGTTTTCCTAGTTCTGTTTATCCCCCAAATATTTGAACCCCCCAAGAACAAAGAGGAATGGTTTCCACAAGTCTGCTTGCAACAGTCTCTGAGGGAGTGGACAGAGAACTAACTTCTCTAAATTGATGCTGAAGCCAGAATACTCCACAAACCGGTCCAGGAGCTGCAGTAGGCGGTCAGTGGTCAACTTGGGTCAGAGAAGGTTGTAGAACTGTTCAGCACAGCCTTTTATTCCATAATTCAAAGTCAGTGTCATACATTTTACAAAGCTGTACTGACCCCTGACCCATAAAAAATTCTACATTTTTCTAAATTTGTATCACAGAATAGTGAAGCCTGCAAATGGATATCCTTATAGGGTTACTATGGAATTTGCAAAGTCTGCACATTGGGGGAATTGTGGAAGTAGACCACAGAATGCTTAAAGTTATATCCTAGAAACTTGCAAAAAGTGTGATAACTAAAATTCTCTATCGTTTCCTGAGAAGAACCCCTCCAAACATCCTTGTAAAATAGTATTTAAGTCTAAATACATTTATACTCATGCCACTACCCTACAGTTCATTAAAATGCACCATTTGCTACAAATTTCTCAATTGTTCTTGAGGGCAGTAAACAACTCTTTTGCTGAATAGTAATGTAATCTTTCAAAAAATGTTTCAAGTATTTATGCAGAAAAAAAGTTTGCTCAAGAGACGTACGTAAAAACAAATAACTAAACACGTCTTGCAATCTCCTATCTCAATCAGATTTCCATCAATAATAAAGATCATTGTAGCACTACATTGATGGTTAAAAAAGCTATTTTCCAATACAAGTGACACAACTTGAATTTTCAGAAGCTTTTGCAAAGAAACAGAAGGGCAGATTTACCAGCCCCATGCGCCACATTAACGCCACCGTTGCGTCACTTCTGTGACGCAGCGGCGGCGTAAACCATGCGCCACGTTGCGCCTTATTTACAACATCATGCATCTAGGGAGATGCGTCACGTTGTAAAGCCCTGCGCCACATGAAACCTGCGTTAGGTTTCATGCTGGCGTTCCGGCGCAGGGTGGGCGTTCCGGTGCAGGAACGCCTCGTAAAAGTGACGCAGTGAAATATACAAGATTTCACTGAGTCACTTTTACGTCCATGCTACTTCAAAACTCTGTGCCTGCTTGAAGCAGGTGTAAGGAGTGACGCAGCATGTTAGGCATAGGGCGCCCCAGAGCATTTCTGGAGCCGTGTTGCGCTTGCAACACGACTCCAGCAATGCGTCGCCCTTACGCGACAGGATGCGACACGCATCGCCATATCTTTGCGCCACGGTGCGCCGCATTGTAAATGCGCTGCATTCGTGGTGACGCAGGGAGGGAATTGAGTGTCACATCTTTTCTTGAGCATCTGCTGATTTGCAGAGATGCGCCAGAACTCGTAAATCTGCCCCAATGTCTTTCCAATTTCGGCTAGTTTTTATGGCCCAGTGCCTTTTAAAATCCACAATTTCACATTTTGTAAACAGCTCATTGAGGACAGCCTACATCCACTGTAGTTTGAGCTTTGTTCACATTTAGTTTGAGCCAGTGACCTACATTGGTTTCTAAGATGACAGTTTGTCTTTACTCTAAATGTCCTCCAAATACTGTTAATTACAGATCATGTACAGGTGTTCATTTTGTATATTATCATGACCATTAGAGTGCTGGTTCATGTTTCCAACACTTCTATGCTCATTTGTTCTATGATGGTTCCAATGTTGCTCATCATTTCAATTGACACATGAATGTTGTTGATTGCTTACAAGAGGTTGGGAACTTAGGCAATGCTCTAAAGGTGAAACGACTGCATTGCCAATCCAATTCCTTGCTTATTCAGTTAAGAAGTGCATACATTTTGGGGCAAGTTTAGTGACATGGGTTAACTGCTAATTTACATTGTTATAATGTGGTTTATGCATATCCTGTCAAATAAGGAATATGAAATGGTTATTAGTACTAGCGTAGCTTTTACTGAATTGTGATCGTGGTTTGTAGAGAATGCATATAGACTGTCTGCAAGGATCTTCACTTAACTTGGTGCCCGGTGCGGGCTCTGCCATGGAGGCTTCCTTTACACCCCACTCACCGCAACTGGGTTGCTCTGCAGTGGTCTGCAGTGGCTTCCTTTTCCGGTGATGGCCAGGGCACCTTGTTTGCCATGTTTGTTTTTCCCTAGCGCATGTTGTGTTTTCTGACCGCGATAAGCATTATAGATCAAGTTCCCTGCATGTCGGCCTAGCAAAACGCCTCATGCTGGGAAAAGATGTTCATAGCCCCTCAAAGTAGAATTGAATTTGAATGAATGAATGAAAAAGCAAAGCAATATCCTGAGGTGTCTAGGCGCTACCTGAAAAACGCAATACAGCTGGATTACGGTGGGGGAGAGAGTGTTATGCTCTAAATAGCCAGGTTTATAAGTTCCTCCTGAATTTTAACAGGTTAGTTTCTCTTTTAAGAGAGGTTGGCAGAGTATTCCACAATTTGGCAGTGGTGGTAAAACTTTTTCCACCTCACTTGGTCTTTTCTATCCTGGGAACAATCAAATTCCTGAGTTCTGCTGATCTTAGCGGCCTAGCCGGGACATATGGTTTTAAATAGCTTGCTAGTTGGATTGGGCCCATTTGGTTAAGAGCTTTAAAAGCAATGCAGAGGGACTTTAACTGAATACGCTTCGCTTCCGGCAACCAGTGAAGCTGTGGAAGACCGGCAGTTACAGACTCAGATTTAGGGATTCCTAAAAGAATCATGGCTGCGGTATTTTTGTACAATTGCAGTTTTTGGATGCTGCGTTTAGTTGCGCTGGTAAGTAAGGCGTTACAGTAATCCAGGCTTGATGATATCAGGACCGATATTACTGTTTTCCTAAGTTCCAAAGGAATTGAAGGTAGAACTTTCCACAAGATTTTTAGAATAAAAAAGCAGCTAGAGGGGGTAGAATTGATCTGAGCCTCAAAGGACAGTTTGTCATCCATTATGACTCCCAAATGTTTTGCTTTAGGGAAAGGCGTGGGTCATGGTCCGAGCTGGTCCGGCTACTATTTGTTAGCCCAAAAAAGCGGGTTGTTGCCAAAAAGTAAGACCGCTGTTTTTGATGAGTTCAATTTCAGACAATTGTCTGGCATCCAATTCCCAGTATGACTCATGCAGTCGTGAAAACTGCTTACTGTGTGACTGGAAGATCCATTTACAGAGACAATTATTTGTGTATCGTCCGCATACGATACTAGGGCAAAACCGTAGCTGTTTATTAGTTTGGCCAGGGGGGGTGATGTATAAATTGAAAAGTGTTGGACAGAGGGGATACATAGTCACCTAGTGCGACCCACTGCAATCGCTCAGATAGGAAGGAGACTAGCAGGGCGAGCTCCTTATATCTTGTCCCTATGGTGGCCAAAGGGTCCATCAGCAGCCCGTGATTAACCGTAGCAGCGCATTATTCACCGTATCAAAGGCTGCTGACAGATCTAGTAGGATCTGGGCGGTGCTACCCCGGTCATCCAGCGTCCATCTGAGCTGCTCAGTGGTTGTGATCAACGTCAGTTCTGTGCTATGATGTGCACTAAATCCAAATTGGGAGGGATCTAAGTTTTCATAGTCCTTGATGAAAGAGGAAAGTTCTAAATTTATTGGCTTTTCCACCACCTTCGATTCGAAGGGGAGACTGTCAAGTCAAGTCAAAAATAGCTTTATTCGGTTAAAAAGTTTAAAACCATCAAAGCATACGACGATATTTCATGTTGCAAATAGTTACAATTACAGTAATCTAATAAGTCCACTAATACAATACCAATTAAACACAATTAGCAACATTTCATTAATAGTAAATGATACAATATGATTGGCACATAATCACAATAAAAAGTATATCATCCAAAAGATTCTGCAGTTTTTACGGATCCCATAAAACCAAAACGAATTCATTAATCCACATTCTCCTACTATTAAACAGTACTAAAAATATGGGGAGGTTACTAAAAGGACTGCGCCCTATTTCTACACCTGATAGCCCCTGTAATGTAGCTGGCGACCCCGAAACATACCAGTGGTGACCCTAGCATTTGCAGATAAACCAGTGCGGGCCTCACTTGCTCAAAATTACGGTTCTTAAAAATAGGAAAGATAAATTTCTTACGCTGCAAAGCGTAAAATTTGCAAAAGAAAACCAAATGCAGCGTATTTTGTTCTGTGGTGTTATCACAAGGACAGGGCCCCAGGGTTCCCTCTTTGAAAAAACCCTTAGGGTAAGCTAAAAGCCAGGGAAGCATGCCATGCTTGAACCTTATTAACAAAAACTGATGGAATGGTTTGTTTATGTAGGTCAGGTATGGCTGAATCTCTCTACCTATACTTAGCGTGACAAACCTCCTGACTGCCGGCTTTCCCAGTTCCCCTCCTTCCCTCAGTAACAATGCTCTACTCAAGAACTGAGTCTTAAAGGCCTTTATTTCTAGTTTACTCAACGCGCTTGGTTTATCAAACAATTCGAGGTAGCCGAGTGACTCCAAGTTAGTTTTGATATATCGAAACCATGGAATAGCCATGGCTTTGTCAAGAGACAAACAATCTTGGATAATAAGTTGATTTAGGTTCGGAGGATGCTGTGCCCAAACTCTCAACCAACCTAATAATGGAGCCACAGAAATTTGATCAGTAAGATAACCTACCCCCAGGTCTTCATGAATATTAAAAATAGGAGCAGATGGGGGGAGTGACAACAATTTCCGGAAAAAGGCATTTTCTACTGATTGGATCTCTGTCGAAGCCTTATAACCCCATACCTCGCTACCATATAGGGCCATGGGAACACACTTAGCACTATATATCTTCATAAGAGCGGGTAGGGGTTTACAGCCCAAACGTTTTGCAAAGCCCAACAGCGCTCCTGTTGCCCTAGCAAGAATATTCTTTTTCTGGGCGCGTTGCATGACCCAAGTTCTCCTGTCATCAAAGACAATCCCCAAATATGGGGAGGTCTGCACTTTTGTGAGCTCCTGCCCATTACAGTAGAATTTAGCCTTTTTCGCCCCCCCACAACCAATTGACATGGAGTGTGATTTTTTAAAATTTATCAATAAGTCTAAAGAGACCATAAAATCATTAAATCCGTTTAAAAGGGCTTGTAGGCCTCTCGCGGTTCTTGCCAGCAAAACCGTGTCGTCTGCATACAATAAAGCGGGAATCAATTTTGGGCCAGCTCTGGGGATATCCTTGCTGGTCGAAATTAAAGCCTCACCCAGATTATTAATGTAAAGCGAGAAAAGCAGGGGAGCAAGAATGCACCCCTGTCTTACCCCTCGCTTTACCTGCCAAGCTTCTGACAGACTCCCGTCATCATTGTAGCGGACGACTGCGGTGGTGTCCTCGTGAATGAGCGCCAGGAAGGATATCAACACCGGGTCAAGCCCCAAAACCACTAGGGAGGCCCATAGTTTTTGACGATTTACAAGGTCGAAAGCAGTGGACAAATCCATAAATGCTAGGTGTAAGTCCCCCTGCTTAGCCACCGTGTACTTCCCAATGATAAGATGTAAATTGAGGCATTGACCCACAGTGCCCTTTCCTTGTCTAAACCCATATTGTAAATCAGAAATTATGGATTTATCTTCCAACCAGTTTGTTAATCTAACGAGAACTACTTTACCCATTATCTTCATGGTAGAATCCAAGAGAGAGATGGGCCGATAACATGCCGGATCTTCTCTTGAGCCTTTTTTGAATAATGGTACTATAACTGCTTTGCCCCATGACCTAGGAGCACCCGCCTTTGATACTGCATTAAAAACAGAAGTTAAAAGCTTCGCCCAGTACCTTGAATCTGCCCTATAAAGGTCCTGGACTTCATCTACCTTAAAATGAATTTTCGAGGCCTGATTGATATCCCCAAAGTTTACTGGGTTAAATTGAAGAATTTCAGAATAGAGACCACTAAAGTGGGCCACCCATTTATCTGGTGGGATAAGACAGTCTCTATTTGTGTTCTCCAGCTCATCAAAAAGTGGACTATTAATCACCTTCCAGAATTGAATGCTATTGTTTAAAACACTTGCTTCTGATAATTCATCCCATGCCATATTTCTTAACTGAATTTTCCTTGTCTTTATTACTTTTTTATAGGACCTTCTTGCCTCCACAATCTTACTTGCGTCTTTCCCACTTTCTTTTAGTGCCGACAGGAGTGCAGAATGAGCACTAGAGCAGGCATGGTCAAACCAATTTTTAAATTTCTTAGGCCTTGGTCTCCCGTAGTGGGTTAAATTACCTGTATTGTTATTCTCTCAAAAGCACCAAGGATTTCCACTGGTTGCGACTCTATTGACAAACATATACTTAAATCCCCAATATTATTATTGTACAAATTCTCGAGAAAATCAGCCGGGGTGATAACATCCCATCTCAAACGTCTTCCCTGATTTATAGAAACTAAGTTTAAGTTTGCAATCGTAGGCAGAGGATTAACCCTCGTCAAAGCCTTAATGTTAATTTCCATAGTGAGAGGATTGTGATCACTTAAGGCATTTTGAGTGACACGAAAGGTACCTATATGGTCCTTCAAAAAACAAGACACAAAAATATAATCAATCGTACTGTGATGGCCCTGTCCAGTGAACCTAGGGACAGGAGATAAAGAGTCTTGCACAGGAGCAAATAAATGAAGGGCAGATACAATACTCTCTAGGTACATCCCACCCTTAGAATGTTCAAAGTGAGTTACCTCTTGAGGGCAATGATCAATATTAATATTTTCAAAACAATTGAGATGACATACATGAATGTTAAAATCGCCAAAAAGTAAAAGAAAATAAGGTGTAACATTATTTGCATCAAACTCGTCCAAAAATGTAAACAGTGCTTTTAGGTGTTCCAGTTCATCAGACCTAGTAAATGAGTTATAAAAATTCACCACTAATAATGACGGGAAATTGGCACCTTCAAGTTTAACCGCCAATATATTTGGAGAACTAGTCGCTAACAGTTCTATACTATACAGTAACTTGAGGCTAAATAATAACGAAAGACCCCCCCGAGATCTCCCCATAGGGGAAGGCACAGCGTTTTTGTTAAAGGACTGATACCCATCCAAATAATAGGGGTCTTTTGCCTCCCACGTTTCTTGAAGGGCAATTATATGGTGGGTAGAAAGAAAAGCCTTCCAATTTATGTCGCCTCTTTTAGATCGCAGGCCGGCAATATTCCATGACAAAGTCATAATTTTATTTGTTATTGGGGTTACCCCCCCCCTGCCCCTTCTCTTGTGGCCCGAAATTCACCGGATTCAATGAACGGAGTTGAAAATCACCAACCTCACTATTTGCAGGAACCGTGACAATCATGTTACCAGTTATAATAGGAGGAACTATTTCACTCCCGTCCACTTGGGCCACCTCGGAGGTTATCTGACTAGTTCCTTCACCATAAACTGCCTCAAGGGGTAAAATTCTATCACCAAAGCCATTTAGGTCAATATTGTCTTTCGCAGTCAGCACCGACCCAGAATCTTTAGAAAAAACCAATCTAGGTTCATTGTTGTGGGCCTGAATATTAACAGCACTGAGTCAATCATTGACATCTAAAGTGCTGAGGACCTCATATCTGTTACTAAGAGCCACTGTACTACTCGCAGGGACGAAGTGAGGGATATACCCACTGTTTCCTGTGGACCCCAAAATGTGAGGTGGATAAAAAAAAAACAATGGAAGAACATTAACATAGTCCTGATGTAATCTGATCGACCCTGCCTGTCTTAAGATGTTGACTACTAAATCGGGAGAGCTAAAGCTCACTACAACACAATCTCCCTTCAACGACTTGTTGGTCTTCCCCACCCATGGAACCCTTCTTACCATTTTAAAACTTTCAAAAAGGTGGCTCCCCAGTACTGTCTTACCAGCCAAAAAGTGGAGGGCTTTATTTTTTAAGGAAGACCAATGCTCTTCCCTACCATCACTAGTTTTCGGAACATTTGCCAAAATTACAGTATACGGACAGGCCTCCGGCGGCAAATGCAAAGGTCGTTCCCTTGATGGATGCTCAGCGAGAGAACTTAATCTCCCTATCATACCCCTAAGCCTCGAGCTATCACCACCGTTGGTTCCTAAGGTAGCTGGAGGAGGATTAATGGGACCTACAGCAGGGGTCGTCATAGACTCAGCTAGGTCAGAAACTCTAGTTGCTACTACACTTAAAGGGTGCATCTCGGGTGGGTTTTGCCTTGGCATTGATACATCCTGGCCCGCTATGTGACGTTCGATGAGAGCGAGTCTGTCATCAATCTTATTAAGTCTGTCCATAACTGGCAGTATAATCGCTCTCAATCGCTCATCCATAAGCTTTAACAAATCGTCCGTCTTAACTCCCGTAGTAACTATTTCCCCCTGAACAATACTCTCGTAACGCCCTTGACTCTTGTCAACCGTGGCCTGGACGGCCACAGTACTTTCCTGACAATCCAATTCATAAACGGAATCTATGTTCCTGGGTTGTTTAGCTTGTTGATGACTTCCTTTAGGGGCTTTATTAGCTTTTCTTTTCCCCTTAACTATTTTAGTAGCAGCAACAGGAAGGGCATGTGACTGCCTAGTACGTATAGCTGGTGGTGAAAAAGGAAAACTAGAGGTATTCACAGAGACGGGAGGAATAACAGGGCTGGACTCTGACACAGACCCAACGGGAAAATGACATACAGATTGTTTCGCAAAATTAGGCTGGGATAATGGCTCCAAAGATAACCTCCTTTCCACCATTTCAATTTCCCTAGAAACAACTTTTTCGGCTTTTTTCAAAAAAGCGTCTAATGTACCCGTACCCCCCATTGCAGAGCACTTGCTGTTACTTTTCGCCATGGAAAGAAATAAACAGGAACAATAATCGAAACTTACTATGTGACAACTGGCGAAAAGACGGAAACCCTCAAGGTACAAAACACCTCCAAATCGCACTGAGCCAAAATAAGCTTATAGGTGAGAAACCAGGACAAGGCCAACCTCTTCAGCCCCTTACGGTTACAGGCGTGGCATTAAACCCCTCCCAGGCACCTAACGTGCAACACCGACAAAGACCTTTCTCAATAAGTCCTGGGAAGCACGCTCCTCGCTGGTCAGAAGATAGTCGATGGCACCGATCAGAGTGTCTTTCCTCGAGCAATAAGGGGGGTGGCCCAGCCCAGCCTCTGTCTGCCCCTGACAGCCACAGATGGCCCACCCTTTGCCCGGGCTTAGCCCTGCGCCGCCCGCGCGCATCCCGCGACGCGGAGGGAGCCTCGTTCTTTTAAGCGCCTCCGGGCACGAACACAACAGGAAATTGGGCGCAATGCGGCCTGGGAGCTGTAGTCTCCCCCTCTCAAGGCCGCGATGGAATGAGGCGGCGTCAGGGGGGACCCACAGCGTCAGGGCCCCAGGAGCGGCGAAGTGACCAAATTAACGTACAGCAGGTCCGCAGGTAGGGAACAAACACCAAACACAAGCACCCGCTCCACCGAGGGAGCCTCGTTCTTTTAAGCGCCTCCGGGTGCGAACACAACAGGAAATTGGGCGCAATGCGGCCTGGGAGCTGTAGTCTCCCCCTCTCAAGGCCGCGATGGAATGAGGAGGCGTCAGGGGGGACCCACAGCGTCATGGCCCCAGGAGCGGCGAAGTGACCAAATTAACGTACAGCAGGTCCGCAGGTAGGGAACAAACACCAAACACAAGCACCCGCTCCACCGAGGGAGCCTCGTTCTTTTAAGCGCCTCCGGGCGCGAACACAACAGGAAATTGGGCGCAATGCGGCCTGGGAGCTTTAGTCTCCCCCTCTCAAGGCCGCGATGGAATGAGGCAGCGTCAGGGGGGACCCACAGCGTCAGGGCCCCAAGAGCGGCGAAGTGACCAAATTAACGTACAGCAGGTCCGCAGGTAGGGAACAAACACCAAACACAAGCACCCGCTCCACCGAGGGAGCCTCGTTCTTTTAAGCGCCTCCGGGCGCGAACACAACAGGAAATTGGGCGCAATGCGGCCTGGGAGCTGTAGTCTCCCCCTCTCAAGGCCGCGATGGAATGAGGCGGCGTCAGGGGGGACCCACAGCGTCAGGGCCCCAGGAGCGGCGAAGTGACCAAATTAACGTACAGCAGGTCCGCAGGTAGGGAACAAACACCAAACACAAGCACCCGCTCCACCGAGGGAGCCTCGTTCTTTTTAGCGCCTCCGGGCGCGAACACAACAGGAAATTGGGCGCAATGCGGCCTGGGAGCTGTAGTCTCCCCCTCTCAAGGCCGTGATGGAATGAGGCGGTGTCAGGGGGGACCCACAGCGTCAGGGCCCCAGGAGCGGCGAAGTGACCAAATTAACGTACAGCAGGTCCGCAGGTAGGGAACAAACACCAAACACAAGCACCTAAAAGAATCATGGCTGCGGTATTTTTGTACAATTGCAGTTTTTGGATGCTGCGTTTAGTTGCGGTGGTAAGTAAGGCGTTACAGTAATCCAGGCTTGATGATATCAGGACCGATATTACTGTTTTCCTAAATTCCAAAGGAATTGAAGGTAGAACTTTCCACAAGATTTTTAGAATAAAAAAGCAGCTAGAGGGGGTAGAATTGATCTGAGCCTCAAAGGACAGTTTGTCATCCATTATGACTCCCAAATGTTTTGCTTTAGGGAAAGGCGTGGGTCATGGTCCGAGCTGGTCCGGCTACTATTTGTTAGCCCAAAAAAGCGGGTTGTTGCCAGAAAGTAAGACCGCTGTTTTTGATGAGTTCAATTTCAGACAATTGTCTGGCATCCAATTCCCAGTATGACTCATGCAGTCGTGAAAACTGCTTACTGTGTGACTGGAAGATCCATTTACAGAGACAATTATTTGTGTATCGTCCGCATACGATACTAGGGCAAAACCGTAGCTGTTTATTAGTTTGGCCAGGGGGGGTGATGTATAAATTGAAAAGTGTTGGACAGAGGGGATACATAGTCACCTAGTGCGACCCACTGCAATCGCTCAGATAGGAAGGAGACTAGCAGGGCGAGCTCCTTATATCTGATCCCTATGGTGGCCAAAGGGTCCATCAGCAGCCCGTGATTAACCGTAGCAGCGCATTATTCACCGTATCAAAGGCTGCTGACAGATCTAGTAGGATCAGGGCGATGCTACCCCCGCCATCCAGCGTCCATCTGAGCTGCTCAGTGGCTGTGATCAACGTCAGTTCTGTGCTATAATGTGCACTAAATCCAAATTGGGAGGGATCTAAGTTTTCATAGTCCTTGATGAAAGAGGAAAGTTCTAAATTAATGGCCTTTTCCACCACCTTCGATGGGAAGGGGAGACTGGAAAGTGGATCCTTGGTGTCCATTGTGGTTTTGTTTTAACAAGGGAAGTATGGATGCTTTCTTCCATTCGAAAGCAAAACTTGGCATTAAATATCGCTGTCAATGGAGGTGCAAAGGTCTGAGGCAATAGATGTAAGATTTTTGGGGGACATGGGTCTGCAGGAGAACCCTATTTAATGGTCCTGATTAATTGTAGGGTTTTTTCTGCTGTTAGTGCCATAAACAAGGACAAGGAGACAAATGGTGCCTTTGTTGCAGGTCTTATTTTAATAAGTTGAACCTGGGCTGTCCCTGGCCATTAGACTGTATTGTAAAACAGCTTTGACCTTATTTTGGAAGGAGTCGCTAAGGAATTGCAGAATTCCTAACTGGCAGCGGTGTCCTGAGGAGTTGGCTGTTTGGACACGCTTTTTACCGTAGTGAACAGGGTTTTGGGACATTTGTTGGCCGCTCTGATTCTCTGGGTACAGTAAGCAGCTTTCTCGCTGACAAGAAGATTTTTATATGTCTGAAGAGATTCTTTGTATTCCTTTTTAGTGGCGGCATTGTTGTCTAATCTCTACTTACTCTCAAGTCTGCAGCATAGTTGTTTTTGCTGTTTAAGTATGTCAATAAACCATGGTTCAGAAGGAGTGCGCCTAATGCAACAGCTATTTTTTGGTGGAGCCAGGCCTGTCATGGCTAAGTCTAGCCAATTTGTGACTGCTAAGTCCAAGTCGGAGGATAGACTTGGAGAAGATTTAGATAACCAGGTTACTAGCTGATTTGCCTCAATTTTACTCCAAGGTCATCTGACAAGATTTTCCGCTGCCTGTTTAAGGCTTGATCTACGTGGTAGGGTGATTACTGCACAGTAATCAGACCAGGTCCGATGACATAAATATTATTATCACATATATTCTTGCTTATTTTCATGTAATAAATTGTCAGATTCATTTCCTATCCAAGATGACTGAACTTTATGAAAATTATGTCATGTCCTGTTCGCCACTATAAAAGGACCTTCATTGTTAGTCCAGTTGCGTCACAGTCGTTTTTGAATCATTGCTCGCTCACTAGGCTTCGAGAACACATTGTTTTTTCCAGTTCTTGTTGCTATTCCTCCACCTATATCCCTGTTGCTTGGTCTGGTCAACTCGAAGGATTTTTCTGGTCTCCGGTTATTTCTCCATCTTGTTGGAATATTTTATAGAGTATTTCTAGACTTACTGATTCAATCTAGTATCTGGAACTGCCTCTGGAGATAAGAGGCCTTTTCCTTATCCAAGAAGACACTCCAAGCATCGCCCTGAAGTCCTTTGTTTGATACTGTCTGCTAGCACTTTGAGGAAGACTGAGGGTGTGATGTACAAGATTCTGGCGTAGGGCAGCGCTGCTGGCCTTCCTGCAGATAGTATGTATGGGTAGGGTGTGCCTTCAAGGGATTTATTAAGGACTTAGTTGTATAACTTGTTTATAGGATAAATATATACCTATGACTGAAATCAATCTTTTCTTTTAGTTTCCAGAAGGTAATACACCATGCAATAGTCAAATGTGTATACAGATCTAAATTTACATTAATTTCGGAATATTTATACAGTCAAAATACAGAGAAATGAAAAGTGGACAAAAGGTGTGTGAGGAACAAAATTCATTTATATCAGTGAATGGTAGTAAGGGTACATAAAAATAAGACAGTTGTATATCAGAGGGGAGACATGATTATACATCCAGTTATTACTCCACTGTACAATATATCAAACACTTTTTCAAAGATATATGATCAATTATCTAGAAAGAAGTGTGACAGTCGACGTTTCGGTCTTCATACGTGAATTTGTGAGACCATCTTCAGGACAAGAAGTTTAAAAGTTGACCCCTCGTAGTGGTTTGAATTGATTATGGAATTTGTAGATATCTTCCTTTCTTAGTATCGAAATTTAAATTAAGACCTCTCGCTTAACGCTTAAAATTTGGCGGTTGTTTAGAAGCAAACTGTTGAAGTATTAGGTGTACTGTGTAGTTACACCTGCAGAAAACGTCATTCGTGTATTTAAACACTCATAGTGGTCTGACTGTTGGTTCAGACAGAATTAAGCCCAATATGAATGGCGCTGTAATCGCTTGCTGCGTAAATCGAGCGATGGTAATTGTTGTCACCGTTACGGGGCGTATTACTTAAATCCCACGAAAATTACTGGCGTGAGCACAGCAGTCATCTACGGTGAATCTCGGCACCGTAGATGACTGCTGTGCTCACGCCAGTAATTTTCGTGGGATTTAAGTAATACGCCCCGTAACGGTGACAACAATTACCATCGCTCGATTTACGCAGCAAGCGATTACAGCGCCATTCATATTGGGCTTAATTCTGTCTGAACCAACAGTCAGACCACTATGAGTGTTTAAATACACGAATGACGTTTTCTGCAGGTGTAACTACACAGTACACCTAATACTTCAACAGTTTGCTTCTAAACAACCGCCAAATTTTAAGCGTTAAGCGAGAGGTCTTAATTTAAATTTCGATACTAAGAAAGGAAGATATCTACAAATTCCATAATCAATTCAAACCACTACGAGGGGTCAACTTTTAAACTTCTTGTCCTGAAGATGGTCTCACAAATTCACGTATGAAGACCGAAACGTCGACTGTCACACTTCTTTCTAGATAATTGATCATATATCTTTGAAAAAGTGTTTGATATATTGTACAGTGGAGTAATAACTGGATGTATAATCATGTCTCCCCTCTGATATACAACTGTCTTATTTTTATGTACCCTTACTACCATTCACTGATATAAATGAATTTTGTTCCTCACACACCTTTTGTCCACTTTTCATTTCTCTGTATTTTGACTGTATAAATATTCCGAAATTAATGTAAATTTAGATCTGTATACACATTTGACTATTGCATGGTGTATTACCTTCTGGAAACTAAAAGAAAAGATTGATTTCAGTCATAGGTATATATTTATCCTATAAACAAGTTATACAACTAAGTCCTTAATAAATCCCTTGAAGGCACACCCTACCCATACATACTATCTGCCCAAGCCCTCAAGGGTATATTGGGTTATCCATTACACAGATTGTGGCCTTCCTGCAGAGCTGCACTATGGCAAAAGAAAAGGGCAGGAATGCGCCATATCTGTTAGATACGGAGTATTCCTGTGCTTTTCCCCTGCGCTGGCACACAGTAGGTGGCCATGTGCCAACGCAGGCACCTTTGCGTCATGGTGCAAAGGTGCCTGTGTTGCAGGGATGATTGTTTTTGTGCAGGAAGAGAAACTTTCCTGCATAAAAAATATCACAAGAGGCTTTTCCCTCTTTTGATGTGTGCAGCAGAATGCAGCACACATCGAAAAAGGAAAAACGAGGAGAAATAAAGGTATTTCTACTCGTTGCGCCTCCCTTACACCTCCTCTGGGAAGTTTTTGGCACTGCCTTAGAGTTACGATTCCTCATAAATCTGGGGCAGTGTCAAAAAGCCATGGATGTTGCTGGGAACACCAACAGCAACACGCACTACACGCCCCTTTAACTCAGAAAATTACGTGAAAGGGAACAATATTTACAAGGCCGCATTAAGCCACGCAAAGTGGCTTAGTGCTGCCTGGTAAATATTGAGCAGGCCCCTGCACCACCGGAGCGTCTTAAAAAGTGATGCTCCAGTGGCGCAGCCTCATTGTAAATGAGCCCTGAGTGTTTTCAGTTTACACTTTGGAAGCTGCTAAATCACACCAGCTCTCGGGAAGGCACATATGGGCCTTGGTATGTCAGTATAGGCCCTTGCATTGCTTTCTGTCAAGCTTACCTTCCCAGATTACTCTCTGAGGAGGGTAACCCTGATCCAGCTTGTTTGGATGGACATTTTTGGAAAAAGGCACCATAGATATCCTAGCTTTATTAATATAAACTAGATCTCTCATTCAGCTCACTGACCATCTTTTTGGACTTGTTTCTCTAGGCTTCCCACTACTCCCTTTCTGGAACTAAGCCTGAAGGCCCTGGATAACAGGCAGTGAATTCTGCTGGAGGCTGCCCTTCGGCTACCAATGACCTTGCCTGAATAGAATCCTTCAGTGAGCCAAGAATCCTAATGCAATGAGCAGAGCCTTGAAGACCTCTGTGATCCTCACCATGAGACCAGAGGTGGGCTGCTGAGGGAGCAATCTCGGCGCAGTCTGATGTTCACAGACTTTCACTGAACCCCTCAAATTCATCACCAGAGATGCATGGAGTAGGCTTCCTGAGAGATTGACAACTGCAGTGTACAGATGAGGCAAGTAATGACTGCCTGATGAATACACAATCTTCACCACACTAACATTCCTTGTTTTTGAGATTCACTTTGGCCCTCACAAAACATGATTTGCTAGTGAGCTTGCTAGATTGAGAACATCTCACGGTGTGTTGTGTGCTCTATGGGCCCTTTCGGCATGCACCCCTTGTTCATTGCTACAGCCGAAGGTCAGTTTCTGCTATGGCATCCATTAATAAAAAAGCACAAACACACACACACATAGACTGTCTCTCTCTAGGAAACACTATCCCTTTATTTTGTAGTGCAAGATATATTCTTTGTTGAATCTCCTGTTCATTTTGTGTGCTTTGTGCTGTTTAAATGTATGGAAACATCTAAGGTTGTGAACCATTCCCAGCTTCCTACAATGTTACCATTTTATAGGGAGATTGTTACTTCTGTGTGCTACAGCTTCTTGTACTGTTCTTCATGGTTTACTATAAGCAGCCTAATGTGAGCTTTCTGCATCTGTACTACTGGTTGAACATTGCATTACGTTGGCTCTGTCTCTCTCCATTACAGGTTTGTTCTGATTCCCCTGAATCTTTGAACTGTGTGCTAAGCGTCAAAAACATCACAACTTCACTCACCTCACGTAGAGTGCGTATCCGGGGTCCTTATTACTATATTGTTTTACCACTGTAATTATTGAGTCAAGGATGCTTAGTGCGACTAATAGTCCACATCAGATCTTCTTTTTGGACATGCCCCGCCACGCCTTGGTAGTCGATCATTAAACTTTAACCTCCCTGGGGGGTCTCAACACAAATTAATGCTAGGGCCAGTATGTCCACATTTTATTTTGCACAAATGTGCAGTTATCAAATGATGATAGTAAATTGCTAACTTTTTAGGTGTGGGAAGCTTTTACTTGTGTTTTAGGGGTGGCAGCAAGTCATTGTAAAGAGTTTAACTAATTGTACAATAAATGAAATTCTGATTCTTGTTTTTGGAGCAATGGGTGGTGGGGTTTCTTTGTATTTTGTATTTTGGCACGCTAGGTGGCCCCTGCTCTGCCCTTGCATCTGCTTGCCATGGAGACCCATCCTGATATTTGTACATACAAATGAATGCAGGTACAGTCATATCCACATGTGCTTTGTTTGATGTGCTAGAAAGCTCAACAGCATGTTCTGACCTGTGCGTGCCAGTGCATAACTTGCACAGTAGTCAGCCTTGACCCATGCACCTCGTAGAATGAGTATATAATTGCAACTGTGTAATGTAAAGTATGAAGATTGTTTCCTGGGTCTCATAAAGACATGGGATCAGGTATTATGAGGAGTCTACACCTTGGACTGCAGAATATTGGGTCTTGCTGGTCTGTGTGGGTCTCCACAGGGGCAAAGTGGCTAAACCGCCCAAAATAAAAGTATACAAGAGCCATCAACCCTGCCTTTTTTAACAATGATCCACAAATATGTACAGAATACTTAACTTTTTGGAGCTCACAGGTCATATAAATTCTTTTTGGGATTGCATTTGGGAATTTCCAGAACTATTTCTTCTTGAGTGTGCCATGCAATGTCAATAATATGCTCCTGGTGCCACATTTCAGGTGTGCGTTGCTCACTCTGTCCTTGCTGATTTGCATTCCAGCACTTGCAGTCCGCAGTCACATAAGAAAAGCAAAGCTGCTGGAAGCAGAATACAAGGATAATAAGCATTGGCAGTGCCAATCAGTCTCGCTTACCTTTACATGCAAGAGAGACCGACTGGCATTGCTTTGCATCTACAACTTAAATCTGTAAAACTGCTAAACTCTGGTGCTCATGTAAAGCGCTCTGATACCCTTGGGCCTAGTTCGCTCTATATAAAATAACACAAAAATGTACATATGCCTCCTTCCTTAATTTAAAAATATCTCAAATGAGACACTGGATGGCTGTCGTACTAGAACAACGGTTTCTTTTGTTTTTTTTTACTGGGAGCTGCATCATGCTTTCTTATCATACATATATTTTTGTAGAGCCTGCTCTGCATTGTTAAATATTAGATGGCCAGTGTCCACGTTATTCTCTCAACTTTACAGATTTGAAAACGTCTAATAGCAGATCAGATTTTTACATAAAAAAAGAATGTTAACTATTATCAACTTTTCTGTTATGAAAATGTAAAAAACATAAATTACGGAAACAAAATTTTGTAGAACCCTCAAATACTAGCTTTGACTGTATTGTAAGAGGTGGCCAAGTACCAGCGCTTTCCAAAAGCGTTTAAAAACTCACACTCAAGATGGCCACAGTTCCTGCAGAGGTGTTCAAACACAAACGTATAGGATTCAAGAAGTCAGCTTCTGTTTGCGGATCTGATCACACATCACTGATTACAGCTCATGGTGTATGACCGTGACCGGCGAAGTGTGAAAAATGCTTACTTAATTAAGTACCAACTCTGAAACTTTCAGTACTGGGAGCCTCCGCTGATGATAGCTGAAAGATGGCGGAAGGCGGCTGACGGAGTGTAGCGCACAGGAAACAATAGTTGAAGCGCGTAGTCTTTTATGTTTCTTTATTCAATAAGTCTTCAATAAGCGAACCCGCAGGAAGCGGCAAGCTCAACAGCATAACAGGTAGAGAAATGAACAGTGACCAAGATTCTAGAATACAGAGGGAAGGAATAAATTGACAGAGAAGAAAGACCTCACAGAATGTTACACATCTTCCCCTTATAGAAAGAACAATTATTTTTTTTTTTTAAATAAAACAACAAAAAGAATCCTCAATACATAAGATATTAAACATATGAACACAGTATCATCATTTTTTTTTTTTTTTAAATCAAGACATGACAAAATCCTTAAAGTGAGCAGGTAGCTTACAAATTCTCCTAGAAGCTAACGCAGAATTAAAACAAGGAGAACTATATGAGGAACAGGAGTTGCTTGTATCATTCTGAGAAAGAGAAGTAGACGTGTTATTAGTTTCATGTTGAGAAGGAGCAGAGGACGTGTTATTAGTTTCATGTTAAGAAGGGAAAACTGGGGATTCAAACAAAATGTAATCATCAGAATCAGAAGTAACAGAAGTAAAAGCAGTTTTAGCATGAATCATGGCTTGTTCTTCTGAAATGGGGACAAGTCTGCTCTTGTTCCACCATCTTCCATCCTCAAGAAGACAAGAACTCAAACCAACCTTCCGAATTTTGTAAGGAGATGTAAAGGAAGATTCTCCTTTTTTGATACTACAAGTTTTTTTAATCAAAACCCATGATTCAGGAATAAACTCTTTGATTTGAGAATGTTTGCGAACGTCAAAATTAGACTTCTGCTTGCTTTGTGCTAAAGTAACAGTTTGACGTATTAAACTACGATTCCTTGGATCATTGAGTCCGTCAGAAAATATCTTTCCAACCATGAAGGTAAGAGTAAAGTACAACATTGTCTGCCTCTCAATAACTCAAAGGGAGTGAAACCAGTTGTCGATTGAGATGAAACATGATAAGAATTGACTTTTTCCTTACGAAAAAGCTTAACGTCTAAACCAGAAGAAAGAGCAGTTTGAATTCCTTCTTTAAGAAAGCGATTAGCTCTTTCAACAAGTCCATTTGCTGCCGGACTATACAAAGCTACTTGAATATGTTTGATATCCATGGAGCTCAAAAAATCTTTCATGGCATTTGAAACAAAATGGGTTCCATTGTCTGTGACTAATTCTTTGGGTGGACCTTCAAGTGAAATGACAGACTTGAGAAATGGCAAAACAGAGTGAGTTGAAGCTGACTCCACGAAGGAAAAATAGATCCATTTAGAAAAATAGTCAATCAAAACTAATAAAAACTTTGAAGAACTTGGTAAGAGGTAGAATGGACCAGCAAAATCTAAAGCAATTTTAGACCAGGGACTGTCTGGGAGAGGAACTGGACGCAGGGGATTCTGAGTAGTTCTCCAATGTTTGTCCGAGATTACACATTGAGGACAAACATCTATAAAGGAGGATACTTGAGTATTTAGAGAAGGCCACCAATAATTTTCTCTGATTTTTTTACAAGTGGCAGTGACCCCAAGGTGACCTGCATATGCGATAGAAATGATTCTATTCCTAAGAGATGAAGGAGGGATAAAACACCCATTTCTGGTACAAATGTCATTTTCCAATGATAATTCTGAAGCAACCTGAGCATAGGATTTTAAATCATTGGGAACATTGCGAATGGGAGGCCACACTTTGACGATGAAATGACCAATTTTTTTGAGAATTTGATCGTTGGAAGAGGCTTCAACCCAATCTTTTTCCGAAGTAGTACCATTAGATATGAAAGAAGCATCAATTGATGCCACTACACAATCAAACTCATCAATATTATCATCAACTTGTGGTAAAGGAAGGCGAGAAAGGCAATCAGCTCTGAAATTTTTCCCGCCTTGTATATATTTAATGGAGAAATTATCTTGCAACTTAGAAAGAATACGTACAAGACGAGCAGAGGCTTTGCCAAGTCCATCACCTTGTAAAAGGTAGACAAGAAGTTTGTGGTCAGTAAAAATAGAAAAAGGACAACCCCAGAGATAGGTCTTAAATTGGGAAACAGCCCAAACACAGGCTAACGCCTCCCTCTCAATTGTACTGTACTTCGATTCAGCAGTAGACAAAGATCTAGATGCAAAAGCAACTGTATGATCTTTACCAAAATTTGTTGACCAAAAACAGCACCAAGACCATTAAGACTTGCATCAACAGTGATAGTGCAATGAAGACCATGAACATAAGGACTAAGAGCAGGAGCATTGGCGACTAACTTTTTGATGTTGATGAAACCTTTATTGACATCATCGGACCAAACAAAGGCAGAACCTTTTTTAAGAAGAGATCTCAATGGTTGTATACATGAGGAATAATCTGATACAAAACTAGCGTAATATTCGCAGAGACCTAGAAACGATCTCAGCGCATCTTTGTCAGATGGAGGTGGAGCTTTAATGATGGCTTGCACATTGCTAAATTTCGGTTTGATGCCTTCGGGTGTGATGCTATGACCTAAGTAATCAATTTGTTCAGCTAAAATTTTGCATTTATCAGACTGAACAGTAATACCTCTTGCAGACAAAATGGAAAAAACTTTGTTTAAAGTATCTAAGTGTGATTCTTTAGACTCAGTGAAAACAAGAATATCATCCTGAAAGGCCTGTACATTTTCAACATCTTTAAATAAGCTGAGGCTAAGCCGAAAGGTAGTCTCAAGTATTTATACGCACCGAAAGGAGTAACAAAGGTGGTGAGTTCTTGAGAATCAACATGTAATGGTATTTGGTGATATGCTGAATGTAAATCGATTGCATGACCAATGTTTGAAAGCATTTGTTGGATGTGAGGTAGAGGATGACAGTCAACTATAATGTTGCGGTTCAATGATCTTAAGTCCACGCAAAGACGAAGATTTCCATTTTTTTTCTTTGCGAGAACAATGGGAGAAACCCATTCCGAGGAATCAGTTGTTGCGATAATGCCCTCTGCGGAAAGTTTCTCCAACTGTTTTTTAAGATCATTTCTGACACTGATAGGAACAGGTCTAACTTTGTGGGTAACAGGTGTAGCATTATTCTTGAGTCTAATGACATGCTCAAAACCCTTTATGTTACCAATTTTGTCAGTAAAAACAGAAGGAAACTTTTTAGGTCTCGCCTAGGCAGCGCTTGCGCTGTCTCTTTGAGACATGCAGTATATACTATTGTGGGAAAGCTTCGTTTAAGCTCCGCCCACTCTCCGCCCATCTTTTAGATTGGCTTACATCCTAAATACTGCTTTCTGATTAGTTTTCGGCTTGTTAGTCCCGCCCCACGACAGCCATGTCGTCATTTGTGTCCTTCCATGGCTATCAGCCCCTTTACCTCACGGACTATTTTCTTCCGTCTTTTCCCCTCCCTCCCGCAGTCCCTGAGTTCTTGGCACGAGGGCTCTGATCTGGTTCCGCTGCTGTCCTGGCAGAGACAGCACCTGTTCTGTTTTGCAGGCCATCCCGAGGCGGAAGCTGCAGAGGAACGAGAGCCTCTCTGGTGGGCGGGGCTCAGTGAGTGGAGCCGTGCTGCCTGTCCCCCTTCTGCCTCGGCTAAGGCCATGCAGCCGAGTTCAGGGGCTCTGTTTTAACAGGAGACTCTACTCCGTGCTGCAACCGAACACGCCTGAGACCAGAAGAGGTCTCTAAATTTGCAGGGACTGCTTGTTCCTTTACTGCGGGAGCCGCATGGAGCCGGACCGCGGCCCCCGCATGTTACACCCGGAAAGCTGCGGCCGATGCGGCCCCGCCCAGCAGGACGCCACGGAGAGCAATGGTCGTTGGGCTGTGTAAAATGACTGCTACGTGGTGAGGAGGAGTGGGCAGTGTAGCAGAGGGCAAGTGTCCAGCGCTGAGAGGCTATGTATGTACTGGGTGCCTCCCTTGTTATACTAACGACAGCAGCGAGAGGAGTGTTTCACACCGCATTGTGATGTATTTAAATTTGTATAGCGCTTCCTACCTATAACGAGGCGCCGAAGAGCATTCCACTTCCGAACCCTCAGAGATCCTGATCTCACGGTCTTATAATGGTCAGGAGGCACAAAGAAAGAAATATCACACGGAAAAAAAACCGATAACGGCTACGATCTCCATTTCCATGCGCGCACTTAAGCACAAAGGTCTCCATACCCAATGAAACACCGAGTTATTCAATAACACACATTGTCAAGGGGTTTTAGTTTAACTTAATTAGCACCATGCGACTGCTCAACCTTCCAACTGAGTGCCGCCGGAACAAGCATGAGCTGGAGTTACAGCACAAGCACTTTAAATCACGTGCTGATTACCCGCTGCACGCCTTTTACTTATTTCAGCAGGGACGGCTTTCTCACGGCCTGTGCCTGTCCGGTACCACTTAGCTACTATAACATTAGCTTCATTCTGAGCTGCCTTCCGTGCCCCTGTACTCTGTAACTGCGCAGTCAAGCAGTCTGTCCCTGCTTGAGCAGTAAGTAACGCTTTAACGCACAGTTTCTGCCCCATTTCACTTTCCCGTTGCGGTTTTCATCTCCACCATCCCTATTTACATTAACGTCTGGTGGTGCAAAACACAGATTGAGTTCTCAGGGTTACTGCGCACTGTGTTTATTTGTTACTGCAGCGGCTGCTTAGGGATAGTTCACTTTATTGATTCATCGTAGCTGCAGGACAGCGCTTTAAATTTTTAATAGCCGCCAGTGCTGCCGAACACGGATCAATAATTGCAGTTACAAGGCACCGTTTTCATTTTAATTTACTGCGACTGGCGAGGACGCTGAACACAGTTTGGTTATAGGCAGATGCCGTACACTCTTTTTGACGGAAATTACGTCTGCTTTTGGTGGTGTTAACCTTTTTTGTTGAGTTAGGATCGCAACGCATTGCCATCATTTTTAAGTAGAGTATTTGCTAGCAGCACCACAGACTCGATGATTTTGTCACATATTTCATTGTTAGATAAGTACTCGTCATTCATTATGCACTACTTTCATGATAGATTGCCAGACGAAACAATATTAAAGTGGTTCGTCATGATGCACCCTCCCGCCTTCCTCCTGCTGTCTCTCATGATTTTGACCCTCTTGACATCCGATGTTTTGCTTCGTATCTCGCGGCTCTCTTCCCACTCTTAACGTTAGTCTGGCCCATCCACACCCAATCAGTGATATATTTTGATACTCTGGGGTGATGAGTACTATTAAGGGCCAATGTGTGACACTCAACAAACAACCCAGAGAAAGATTACACACAGCGAGTGAGCCTCCAACTGTCCTACATACTTCACCTATGTGGGCGCGTCACTACCACGCTAATGGAAACCCATGATTGTTAAAATATATATATTGTACAGGGTGACCGTAGTGCCCAGCCAGAGAGGTGAAATACAGAGTCTTTTAGGGTCAGGTACCTGTGGAAGCAGAGAATGGGCAAGGTGGATGAACCTAACATTAAATATGGTTTCTATAACTTGAGGCAAATAAATGTCAAGAACAGAGATTTTTCACTGGAAACAAGATTACCCACCATCTTTAAAAAGTGCTCTTTATAGAAAACCCTCACATACCTTCAAAGCATGCTTGCTTTGTCAAAAGACAAAGTCTGCCAAAGTTTGCACACAGTCATTCAGAAAGAGATTTAATTCTATTTTGGCCTTTTACGCTACATATAGTAATTTCCGTATAAGCAGCCTCCTAATATCGTGGGTCTACATAAAACTGTTAACAAAATCTAGCCATAACACAAGTAACTTCATACTGCAAAAAACAAGTAACATGGCGTCATAATAAGCCAGTCAGAACAATGGCCTGTCGAGTCAAATGCTCGGTGCTGACGTCTGCGAAGGTCTGTCAGACGCAGTTCGAATCGCAACAATGAAACCCAGGCTTTTGAGGTCAATTGAGCACCATTAAGGAGGCAGAAATAAAAGGGAGCTTCAGTCTGATTCAACGGATTATACTACACTAATCATGCAATGCCAAACCTCCATAGAAAAGGGTGGATATACATTTAAGGTTATTGGGCCTCCAGTGCACATTTCAGAACAGCAACATTTCAGGCGAGTGTAATCCTCCGCACAGGTGTACTGCACTCCAGGTGAGAGAGTGTCTTCTATGTATTCCTCACTTGCGGGCAGTGCTTTAGCTGGGCATTCATGGCAACATTTAGGTACTACAAATAGGGAGATTTTAGAAACATAAATCGAAGGACTTTATTTTCCGTTGTCCCTTTAGGCTGGAGACTCTTAAAAGAAAGGAATTTTTTGCCAAAAAATCGGGAGTCGCCCGCTTGAATAATTGGGCATTACGTGGCCCCAAGGAAGAGCTCTTGTCCACCCCTGCACTGCATCATTCTGCTCCCCATGCACACGCACTGCATCCGTCAAGAGGACACAAGTGCTTCTCGTTAGCATGTCACTCGTGTGCACGTGTGCATGCATGCACGGAGTCCTCAATGCACACAGTACACACCTGGCAGAGGCACGTAAGACAACAATGGTTCTAGTGTTCACACCACGAGAGATCCTTGGGCTAGTTATGTGTGGTTTGTGACAGGGCTCCATTGCTGGTAGACCTTCTTGTGTTGGGACTGTGTTCTGAGTGCAGGCAGGCCATTCTTGCAATGAGTGCTTCATGTGTTCTGGGTGCAGGCCCTGTCTTGCTGGTAGACCTTCCTGTGACCGTGTTCTGCGTGCAGGCCCTGTCTTGCTGGTAGACCTTCCTGTGGCCTTGTTCTGGGTGCAAGCCCTGTCTTGCTGGTAGACCTTCCTGTGACCGTGTTCTGGGTGCAGGCCCTGTCTTGCTGGTAGACCTTCCTGTGACCGTGTTCTGCGTGCAGGCCCTGTCTTACTGGTAGACCTTACTGTGGCCTTGTTCTGGGTGCAAGCCCTGTCTTGCTGGTAGACCTTCCTGTGACCGTGTTCCGGGTGCAGGCCCTGTCTCGCCATGAGAGAGAGCCTTGGTCTAGAAGTGTGTGGTTTGTGACAGAGTTCGGTTGCTGGTAGGCATATCTATGCAGTGAGTGCTCTGGGTGCAGCATGCAGCCTGCGGTGAGAGAGAGCCTTGGTCCAAAACACTTACCAGTGCTCGGTTGGTGATAGGCTTATCTGTGCTGTTTTCTAGATTCCAGTCCATAGAAATTGTCTTTCACGAGCACCCGTAGACAATACTTTTTTCAAATCTTGTATTTCCAGTAATATGACCACTGAAGGCCCTGATTTTATATTAAAAACAGAAGCTTTGGACTATACCATTTCCCACTAAAAGGCATTATTTCTCTCCATGTGTTCCCATACCTGGCGTGTCATGCAGTTTGGTGCTCACTTTCCCTCCATGTTATAGAACAATAGATGTTTCAGCACCCAGGCTAATGTGCTGCATAGCTAAATACATATGAGGTCCCAAAGGCGAGACCGATGCATTGCAAATGCTTGTTTTTTAGGGTATCAATAGTACACAAATCTTCAACATTAGTATCGATGGCCAGTATTGGAAGATCTCCTAAAACAATAGGATTTTTATGACCAGGTTTAAGAATTATACCTAATTTGGCTAAGTCCTTCCAACCTACGAGATTTCTGCCTCTGACTGCAACATATACTTTAGTGTCAATAGATCTCCCAAGGATTTGTAAGAAACAAATGAAGTAACCCAGTAAATCAATGTCCTTTTCACCAAAAGCCTTTGGACAGATGTCAGGAGCTTGAAGTGTGATGGAATAACCCCAGGTGTTATAAAAAGTGGAATCAGCTAACACCGTGATAGGGGCTCCTGAATCAGCCATAACTTGTAAAGGTTTATCATTAATAATGGCTTGGCAAAGGGGATGTTCACACTCAATAGAATCAAGGGATTCATCAATCGATAAAAGGAGATTTGAAAACGTATTGGTACAATCAGAGACAGAAGATATGGAAGGTGAAAGAGATGAGTTTTGTAATTCAACATTGTGAATTTTGACTACTGGAAAAGAACGGCGAGATTTACAAAACTCTTGAAAATGACCAGTTTTCTTGCATTTGCCACATTTTCTATTCAAGGCAGGCCATGAAGGAAAATTTGCAATGTGATTTTTGTTACCACAACGAAAGCAAAAAGTTTTTTAAAAATCATTGTTCATTTTGATGGCAGAAACATTAGAAAACTGTGAATTTTCAGAAACATAGGAAATAGGAGAATGACCCTCTTGGCCTGACAATGCTTGTGAAGAGACAATAGAACGCTCAATACTTTTCCCTATGTCAATAACTTCCGATAAGGAAGGATTACGACAAGCTAAGAGACGCTCTTGCATTTTTTTTAAAAAACAATTAAAAACAAATTGCTCTCTAATGGAGATGTCAGTATAATTGTCAAATTCACAAGTAGAAGCAAGAACCCGAAAAGCAGCTACATATTCTTCAACAGATTCGTCGCTGGCTTGTTTCCTTTTAAAGAAGCTATGTCTCTCCAAAAGAACATTTGGTTAATCTGAAAACTGTTTCTTGAGCTTGCTTATAGCTTCAATGTACAAATTCCAGGTGCCATCACCGGAGGGTCTAGGAAAAGGAGGTAAATTGTCAAAAATCTTCTGAGCAGCAACACCCAAATGGTTGTAAAGAAGAGCGTGTTTTCTTTCTGGAGAAAATTCCTTTCCATCAATAGCCACCAGATAATTTTCAAAAATATGAATCCATTGTTTCCATTCAATTTCCGGTTTGCCAGGTCTTTGTAAAAACGGAGGAGGATGTAATGCGCTATCTGAAGCAGACATGGCGATTCTCAGTAAAATAAAACTGTATTATGGTGACTATATTTCTGCTGCTGCTTTGAAATAAATCTCCTTTTATATATATAATTTTTTTTTCAAATAAATATATAAAACTCTAGAAATAAAACCTTTGTATTAAAACTATCAGGTATATTCCAGAGACAGAAATTGGAACAAAGGCTCAAAAGAATGTTTAGAAGTAAAGTTCCAAGGGAAAACAATATGTGGTATACTTCTGTTGCCAATAAGCCTTTGTTAACAATAATACTGGTTAGAAAATAGACCTTTGTTATCAAGAATGCTGGTTGGAACGTTGGAACAAACACTTGAGAATGTTCATCTCTTAAATACAATTCAATACAAAAGAGCAACTTGTGGAACACTTCTGTTGCAAAATTCCAAAGAATGCAGCCTTTTAGAACATTTTTTTGCAGTCAGCACGCGTATTCACCAAGGAATTCCAAAGCGCGTGAAGTAATTACCATTCTATTCGCCGGAATGCAGGAAACAGCTTTGTTGCTAGGCAGCGTGCAAGAAGCGCGTAAACAAAGCGCATTTAGAGCAAGGCAGCTCGCGTTGGTTGCTAGGAAGCGCGTCAGTACACAGCGCATGAAGATTAGCATGCGATCAATCGTGCCTCGCGCTACTGTAACCGTTAGCCTCACGCTACAACGTTTCCAAGCAAAACAAAGTCAGCGTATAAAATAAAGCAGTCCGACCTGAAGGGGCGTGTCCTCCTGCGGGTCCGTAAAAGAAACAAAGTAACCTTGTAAAAATTCCATGCGATGAGGCTCTTTATGGAGTAACGAAGCTTCCGAGTGAAAGATGCAAAGACGAGAAATCTCTCTTTCAACCCCACTCCTGGTACCAGTATGTAGCGCACAGGAAACAATAATTGAAGCGTGTAGACTTTTATGTTTCTTTATTAAATAAGTCTTCAATAAGCGAACCCGCAGGAAGCGGCAAGCTCAACAGCATAACAGGTAGAGAAATGAACAGTGACCAAGATTCTAGAATACACAGGGAAGGAATACATTGACAGAGAAGAAAGACTTCACAGAATGTTACACGGAGGCAGCTGGCTGGAGCGCGGCTACGTATGCGCGCAGCCGGTAGGCCAACACTGGTTGCTGCTAGTCTTGGTAGGCACGATCTGACGCAACCGTGATGCACTGATGCTGGTACTACTGAGATATGTTGCATACTGCAGCAGAGAAGAGAACGAGACTCTTTCAGCCAGGAAGTCAGGGCACAAGTCCTAAAAAACAGAAGTGAGGGTACAAACCAGGTTAGGCAGTATGCAAGTGAAATCATGGCTCGTGCCATCACAGCGCATGATGTCACGACGCGTGACATTGCACGTGATATCACAGGATATGACCTCACTGGAAGTGACATCACAAGAAGTGACATCAGATAATAAGACCTCACACGTATGTTTATCAGGTATATCATGAGTACATTTACGCGCATTATGAGATTTAACAAATGACCTTTGGCATTGGGGTTGTTCCAAAAAAGTGGCGTAATCCAGATGAAAAATCTGGGCCTCAACTAATAAAAACATTTTTTAAACCCTGCCACAAAGAAATTGGCAACAAGGAGAAGCATGGTAGTAGATGTTATGCGTAATTGGTTGCAAAGTCTACATTTTAAAATATTTGTTTGGGTTAAGGCATCTACTGTGAAGGTGCCCAGTAAATCTCTGTGAATAGTAATAATGGTGAGATAACTCTGGTAGTTAATGCACTTGCTGGAGAGATCTGTGTTTTTTGAAGTCCCAGATTTGAAGTAGTAGAGAAGGTAAATGTGTCTCCTGCAAGGCACATCATCTAACACGTAGATGACAGATTTTTATTTTTTGTAGATAGTTAAGTGGGTTAAGGCTTTTAACACAGAAATCCTTTTGTTACCTGCAGTTTATAAATTGTAATCCTTCTAAAAGACCACAGTGAAGTATGAAGGACATGTGACTCCTACACCTTGTAACTCTCACTGCCTCATGTAACTCATCTTGTACATTGATTTACACATGTACATGATTTATTGTCAATGTATAATGTGTATGTTAAGTAAAGAGCTCTGGCAAACTGCATTGGATTCCATAAAAGAAATGAAATAGTGGTATTGAAATTGTTATTTGAGTAAATAACTGGGTCAGACAAACACACCTAGCATTCTTACAGTGCATGCATCTATTACATACAGGGACTGAACAAAGACAAAAGCTACCTCTCTTAACCCCTTCAGTGCCCGCCCCTTTCCCCGCCCAGTGCCGGCCGTTGCATTAGCGGGCGGGGTCTATGACGAGCTGGACTCGTCATGGGCACAGCGCCACCGCGGCCCATGACGAGTCCAGCTCTTCATGGGCACTGAAGGGGTTAAGTACTAGTGAAGAGATAAGCTGTATGCCTTTGTTTCCCCTCCCTGGCATTTACATTGAAGTGTGAGGTTCCAGGCCGCCTCCAGTCGGGATATTCAAACAAAAGGAGGCCTGATGGCTCCTTAACTTCGGCCCAGCTGGAGGGGAAAAAAGCCCACTCCCTGCTGCTGCTGCGAATCGAAAGCAGACAATGTGCACGCGCTGCTGAACGTGACCCAGTGTCTAAAAATTACACCGGGACATTTTCAACATATATCTGTGGGGCACAACTTCTTGGCAGGGGGGACGGCGTCCATCCTGTGAATAGAGTGGGTGGACGCTGTGTACCTTCGTGTACCCCGGACTCGTGCCCTGCTGTAAGTTCGTTTTTAAAATTGGACTGGCAAGGTTTTGTAACGAGGAAACAATTGTAAAATATGTAGAGTGGTGAATCAGGAGTGTACAAATTAGGCCTGGGCCAAAATTCCGTTCCGTTCGCGGAAATTGCGATAATTTGGCATTTACGCATTCCGCGGAAAGCACGAAAATGTCAAAATTTCCGCATTCCGCAGCTTAGCGATAATTTGTTTCTTGCTTGCGCTGTAAAATAATACATTCTCGCGTGCGCGCGATCGCCTTACCTGAATCCCCGCGTTCGCCGACAAGTTTTCCCTATCCGGTCGCGTTCTCCACGAGATATTGGATTGTTGGTAGCCATTTGCACTGTCTCGCGACAGTTCGCGCCCGCAGTAACGTCATGCGCCGCGCGATCACGTCTTTCTTCTCGCGATCATGCACCGTGAGACAAGTGAAAACAAGATGGCCGCGCCCGCGAGCAACCGTATGGGTAAGTTGGCAAGCCGCGACCACGCAGAAAATACCGCAAACGGGCGGGAAAAAAACTTCCGCATCTTCGCGATATTTCCGCGTGTTTGCGGAGATTTTTAACATTTTCGCGATAATTTGCGAAAGTGAATTTTGCAATTTCCGCCCACCCCTAGTATACAATGTTGTCTGTGATATAGAGCTGGAGCCCAAAACTAGAAGTGTTCACATCTGATTCGGGGTGACTAACAATCTCCAGAGCTTCCTTTTTAACTCAGAAGGACATGGCATTGCCCATGGTCTTACTGAAGGGGACACTAGTATTCTCATCAGTGAGCTCATAGGGGCGCAGAAACAGATTAGAGTACCTGATACAAAATTTACCAGCCCAATAAAAACGATTGAGGATTGATGGTGCCTCAAAGTAGCATTGGAATGGTGCTGTATGAACCACATTCAACAAACATGTAACTATGTAAACTAATCTGTTTAAGAGGCGAATGGTAATAGAGGATGTTCAAGAAAATGACAGATTCTAAATGCTTTGTCATGTCTGACAGAGTTAACTCTGTGAAACTCTGCCTTGGAAATGATGACTGACTTTCATGTAAATATAAGTGTGGTTACCCTAACATGTCCGGCTACTGCATATTAGTTATAGTTACGGAGGACGGTTATGCAGACATTGATATAGTACTCCCACTTTTGGGGAATTTCCAGGGCCCACATTTGATACCAGGCATTGGTGGATGTTCCCCCAGATGCTTTGTCTACAAAATGGCTCCTTGTTAGAACCTGTTCCAGGATGCACATGCAAGCAGAGGTTAATGGGCCACAACTGTGATGAGGCCTTTTACAAATGCTATGCCAGAGCCTAACCTACTAGGGCAATGGAAACTGAATACCAAATACAACGTTTCAGCACCGGCCCTCGGGGTAGTGGGGAAATGGCCCAAGCACTTTCCGGGAGGAAGTGGGGCGGCAGATATTCAGAGCTCAACTTTTAACAAACAGCATGCAGTATTGATTCTCCAATCCAGTGCTCATCTTTTTTTTAAATAAAAGAGGCATATCATCAAGGCCCCGTGATAAAATTATCGCTGCTTTAGCGTCCGTTTTCGGACGTAAAGCGGCGATAATTTTATCGCACTATCAGTAAGGACACGCTAACGCGTGTTTCCATGCCTCAACGCCATTTACCTTAACGCCCAGCTTTGCATCTCTAATGAGATGCTAAGTGGGCGTTCCTGACCAAAATAACGTGAGAAATGTCGCTAACCGACATTTCTCCAATTATCAAGCTGCACGCTAACCTGCATAGCAATAAGAAAAGTAGCGCTAACCGCGCTTATCGCTACTTTCCTTACGCCTGCTTTCAATCTGACTTAGCCATTATATCCAATGGAAGGTGGATATTATGGCTAAGTCTGCCCTGCCCTATCAACAAGCTATCGCTTATGTTTGTGCAATTATCGCTGGATTTCCAGCGATAATCACACATTTTGCAGCTAGCGCTTGGATTTTTATCGCATTGGAGATAAGCGTTGCTGATAGCACGCTATCTCTGCGATAAAATCCAGCGATAGTCGGCGATAATTATCCTCGCGCTAAGCGCGCTTAGCGATAACTATCGCTGGCTGTCGCTGATATGTCCCGAAGTTCTTTATTATACCAGAACAAAATACCACTCAAAGGAGTACGCCCATGGGGTAAAGGGTTCTAGAACAGTTAATACAGAGACAATAGAAAAAATTTACCTGGCTTCGAATAATCTTACAGGCCCAGGCTCACTATGATTAGTATAAGTAGATTTCTGTGATGGCGGCTCATAGGTCAGTCTATTAATACTTTAGTCACTGGCAACCACCACCAAAGCGTTTCTTAAAGCCAAAAGAGTGTAGCAGCAGTGATCAGTCAGTGGGTGATGCTGCAGGGGGAAGCTGGGGAATTGGTTCAAATAAACGAAGAGACCACACTCTGGTGCTGGTGATTTTACTGTCTTTGGTGATCATCTACTCGCTGTCAGTCAGTCCAAAGTATGCTTACGCTCAATGATAGATGACACTGTGAAAACGAAGAAGGTAAGGCAGTTGCTGCTGTTCACTCAAGTGACTGCAGTCACCTCAGTGGATAATGACTCACGCATATCAAAATAGTGGATGCCAATATATATACTATTTTGAGCTAAAACCTAAATTATTCTGTAAATATGGATCTGAAAACTTGAATTGTTGTAAAGGTATGTGTGGTAATGGGAGGTCTTGTTAAGCTATGTGTGGTAAAGGTAGTTTTAATGTAAATAAGTGACAATGCGTTGTAAAAGACATGCATGATAAAGGCATTTGCGTGGTAAAGGCATGCGTGTAAAGTCTGAGTGGTAAAAACATGTGTGGTAAACATTTATTGTAATGTCATATGGTCCTCTGCGTATGACCCCCCTCTTCAGTCTGAAGCCAGTGGGGAAGTTTGAGTCCCTACTTTTCTAGCCATACTGCATACAGGTAACATGGAATCCACTGTCACGTTCCTGAAACTGGTCCAACGTGTTTCATCTCTAGGTGTATCTCTCCTCTGAAGAGCAGACACAGTCTTTATTTCAGGTGATGATTTAGACAGCAGGAGGTGGCAAGGGGTGTCTCAAACTGGAGCACCCTTAACTTGAGCGAAATGACGTGTGAAGCCCTTGCTCCTGCTTTGGAAGTAGTACTTCTGGGAGAGGCAAAGGGTCAGGCCCTACCTGAATGATTCACCACACAACCAAGGAGACCTCAATCTCTACCTCTCCACATCCTTTATCAAACCAAATGATGGTGCTCTGGAAGAGAGAATCAGCAGACCTCTTTTTAAACGATCACTATTTCATAACTAAAGCAGCTCTGTCTCCTTCCTACGACACCTTACTGTTGGATACCAACCACAAAGTTCAGGAATGCCAGCAATGCACTTAGCCAGCCTTGGGAGGCAGTCCCACAACCTCCATCTTGTGTCGCTCTGTACTAGGGGGGATTACACTGACCTCACCGACACACACTTGGATTCAACATGAAGTCGCACTACCTGTCACCATATATACTCACTGTGCCCACATCATCTACCCTGTTCAACATCTACATGACCTTGCTCGCCCCATCGTCAGATGCCATGGACTCAACATTGTATCCCACGCACACGACGCCCAACTCATCCTCTCCCTATCCCACATACCCAATGTATCCAAACATAACTTTGAAGAAGGAATGGAAGCAGTCGCGATGTGGATGAAGAGCAGCTGCCCACAACTCAACCCAGACAAAGCCGAAGTGCTCATCATGGGCCCACACCTCAATGCCTGGAACGACACCTGGTGGCCCCCCGCCCTCGGGAACACGCCCACCTTCACGGACCACTCATGCAACCTCAGAATCATCCTGGACTCGGAATTCAAAATGGACCGCCAAATCAAAGCTTTCTCATCCTCCTGTTTCCACACCCTCTGACTCCTGCAAAAGACCTTCAAATGGAACACAGAAAGACCATCACCCACGCCCTCATCAGCAGCAGACTTGACTATGGTAACACTCTCTACGCCAGAATCAACAAGAACCTCACCCGTAATCTCCAGAATGTTCAGAATGCCTCTGCCAGACTAGTCCTCAATCTACCGCGTCACTGCCACATAACCCAACACCTGCGTACACTACATTGGCTCACCATTGAGAAGAGAATCACCTTCAAGCTTCTCACCCACACCCACAAAGCCCTCCACAACACCAGACCTGAACACTTGAACTACCGACTCACAATCCGTGCACCCTAAAGATCCCTCTGCTCAGCTCAGCTCTCCCTTGCTACTGTGCCTCGCATCAAGAAGACCAGAACAGGAGATTGTTACTTCTCCTACCTCGTGGCCAAGACATGGAACACCCTCCCGCTCCACCTCTAACAAACGCCAACACTCACCAAGTTCACGAGGACCGACCTCAAGACCTGGCTCTTCGATGGATCTCCTTGAACAACATGGACCTGTGGGCCCCCCCCCCCCCACCCTCCCACCAGTGGTGCAAACATTTGAGTTACGCTGGACGGAGGCACATATCTATCAAACCATGTAGTCGGTTCCTTACTAAGGAGCACAAGTGCTGCAAAGACTGAATGACCGAATGTTGCTATGGCTGGTGCTCCAAGAGGGGGACACTGAATGTGGCAGTAACCCACCATGATCTGAGGCACAGGGGAACACTGCAAAATGGGGGAAAACCTCCTCATGCAATGGTAGTGCTCTGTTTAGACTTCACCTTGTGCCAGTTCTCCTCTGAGGCTTTACATGTGTGTGTGGGTGGGGGGTAGCCACAGCATGCACCAGTAGAGCTCTGTGCTCTGAGATGACTGAGGTCAATGTGGAAGAGGGAGTGGAGCTCAGCCTGTGCCAGTTACCCTCAGAGGGAAGGGAAGTGGGCGGAGAGGAAGTGAGCTCAGCATGTGCTGGTGGCTCTGTGTGCTCTGAGGTGGTGAGTGGCCACTGTGCTGTGTGTGCCAGGACTTTCATGTGATGCTATTACATGGTAACTGCAAGACAGGCCCAGCTGCATGTCAACATGATCACATTTAACATTGAGGAATGTGTGTAATAAGCAGAGGGCCTATTGCACACACATTACAGTAGTAGTTGAGTAGTAATGCTAACACTAACAGTATGTGTGTGATCACATTGTTTTCTATTAAGTAAACTCCATGTTTTCTGACACTATTCAAACTAAGAAGACAGGGAAGGAACACCTTCCACTTCTCTGGGGCGCATGTTGTACCTCAGGTTCAATGAACTTTGTAGGGATCTGTCTTGGATGAAAGAAGGAACAAATAGTGTTAGTTTCCACAGCTTCCATATACTTTTGCATAGGGGGATTGTTTGCAGATGTTTGTAGCAAAGAAGGAGGCGAGTATTAGCAGCTCCTCAACGCTCAAAGACATTGGGCATATTAACAAGGGCCTTATCTCTGCTTTTTTGGCTTTAAAAGCCAAAAAAGCAGAGATAATATTATCGCTCTATCTACAAGGGGATGCTAACATGCATTAGCGCATGTTAGCACCCGTTTTTCCGACACCTAGCTTTGCATGTCTAATGAGATGCAAAGTGGGCGTCACTGGGCAACACTGCCTGTAAATTATCGCTGATGTGCACATCGCGATATTTACAAGGAGGCCCATGTATTTTAGCAGGCATTAATGTCTGCTAAAATGCTGACTTAGTTATACTTACCATTGGGAGTGGATTATGCTGATACGACCACAGGGGCGTATAAGCAAGGTTATTGCCATTTTCTTGGAAAACGTCGCTATTGCTGGGATAATTATCGCCATTGCGCTATGTTGTTAATACATCGCTAGCAAGGCGATAATGATCAGCGATAGCCAGCGATAAACATTTTCACGCTGAGGGCGGCCAGCGATAATTATTGCTGCCGCTTGATAATATGCCCCATCAGTGGAAATAAAGGTGTAGGTCTGAATTCAACTGCTGACTGATGAAAGCATGAACTATGCATAGAAACTGCATGTTGATTCGCATAATGTAGCCTTAGCAAACCGATATAGCCATAATAGTTACATGGCTAGCACTATTAGGGATGTATTGTGAAATTTGATTGGGGCTTAGCAAACATGTCCCCTAATTTGCATAGTGCCTGCTGAGTTGTTTATAATAAATATCATGTATACTGATACACATGATTTGTAAGGGAATAACTTATAATAAATAATAGCATATAGTACAATGACAATCATTGTGTATGTTTACTGAGTTCGAGGTACAAGGGCAGGGCTCCCTCACATGATCTCCTGCAGATAATAGATTATGTGACAGGTTTTTCTGACTCCTAACACCCCCGTCTAACAGATTATAACTTGCTAGATGAGGAGTTTTTTTATCTAAAAATTATATATATTTCATTTTGGGGCTAAGGGGATCTACGGGGTGTGAGCCCAGAAATTTTGGTATGAACACAGCAGTGGCAGGAAACTGAGGCCAGAGTTTCCTCAACGAGAGTGGCTGCGATGGGAAGTAATTGGGAGGGGTGAGAATGTGGGGTGTGTAGTCCAGGGGCACCTTGAATTTATAACATGTTGTTCTGATATTTGAAGATAGCTGAGCCACAGGAAAAAACTATATGCTTCTTGTGGCCCGCTTGCAGTCCAAACAGGCTTGCTGACCCCTCAGCTCAGCATGTATAAGCACCAGCCAGAGTACACATGCATCAAGACCAGCTCCCCTGTAGTGCCTGATCGCATCAGCTAGGTCCTGGAGACTCCTTTGTAAAATGAAAACCTGTGTAATGCTCCTGTGGGCTGATCTAAAATGTGAACCACTTTAGACAAGCAAAGACTAAAAGGGTCTGATCGACAGCGACCTACGGGTGATGAGGAATGATGCATAGATATCCATTCATTTGTCAATGGAAGCTTGCGCGGTGGGCAGAAATGGCCCGCAGGTCAAGCTTCCATTGACAAATAGATGTTTGTAAACATCCCTGCACCGTGTGGCAGGCACCTGTGAGTTGTAGAGGGCCAGGGGGGAAGGGGGCCCTGCTAGGGGCCCCCAAAGACAGTTTCCTACAGCCTTTTCATGTTGGAAAGGCTGACATGAAATGGCTGTCAGAAAGTGCCATCATAATCCTGACGGCGGAGCAGAGCCTGCCTCTGCGGTCATTAGGGGATTAAGGTGGCTTCCAACGCTGCCCGTCGCAATTCCCCCTGCTAGTTTCATTCCAACTGCCATCATCCTAATACGGCGGTCGGAATGAAATCTACGATGTCGGGTGGAAAGCCTCTGACCGCTGATTTAAGGCTTTCTGCCCGACATCGTAATCATGCCCTTTGTGTTTACAGACAGTTATAGATGTCAATATTCAAACCAGAAAAATTCAAAACTCATAAAAACGAATTAATTTTCAGTTGCACGTAGTAGCCTTATGTTCAACTTCCCTGTAATCCACCACTGAGACCAAAGATCACCATTGGCAGCGTTGAAGTTCTTAAATGAAAAGATTTTACATTATGTAACCCACTTTTAATTATTCATTGGTTAATTAGAGCCAAGGAGGCTGGCAACAGTTTGAGGTTGAGGCTGGTTATTTTGAAATGCACTCTACACCAATAGCATTAAAACAATTACAGAGCGCCTCTGCTCACTACGGAGTCGTTCTGATTAATTTGACCCTTTTTAAGTGATTATAAATATTTATATTAACCAGGATGGGCATTTGTTGCTGTACGCCCTGCCATGCAAATGGAATACATTAGCAAGTTAATGAGAATTGATCATTGATCTGTTTGTTTTCTCTTTTGTAGGTGTGACCAAAAATAGAGAAAATGTATTCTGCTCAATCCTAACTTGATCAGATGTACCTTGAACAATCTATTCACTCAGGAGCACATGAGCAGTCTAACAAACACTGGACTTGTGAACAGCTCAGTCAGGAACCACAGAGGACAAGGACGGCCCCTTCAGCAGAGACTGATCGGATGCTCCCAAGCATTATGATTTCCTCAGGAAACACGTTTTGTGCAAACGTGCATTTGATTAGAGCTGGAAGGGATATCTGCGCTGCGCATCTGTGAACAATAAAAGGGGATGGCTGTCTGGGGGCTGCCCCCTGTATGAACTATGCCTCTCCTGTCCTGTCCTTTAAAACGCTGCTAGAGATAGTGCGATCAGATTTTGAAAATCAAAAACCGGGAGATTCTATGAACATGGAAGTAGGACTATCATTTTGCATCTGGTGAGGGGAACACAATGGCTAAATTGACGCCATTCCTGAGCAGAGAAAAGACAGACAGCGAAGTCCAAAGGGGTAAGTAAATGCAACTTTTACTCACGGCATTAGGTATGTTAATTTGTTTGTTTTCTGAAAAAGGCTGCTAACTTATTATGCACTGTGTAGAGATCCATCCGGGCTCTCCCGACAATGTTGCACTTGCCCACGCAGCCCTGCACCCCTCGGGGCGGGCTCGTCCCAAGGGTATAAATAAAAGAGGGGGTAGATCGCTCGGGGTCTTCCTGCCACGATAACCAAACGGTGGTCCTGTGTCCTTTACTTCACACACACGTATTCAACTGCGACACAGGCCCCGCCGCGCTACATTGGCGGCGAGGCCAGTCGCACCCTCACGCATGCCTTCCGGTCCTTGGTGGCTCCCTCCAGAGGGTGTGCGGAGCCCACCCGCGGTGCTTGCCCTCCCGCCGCCTACCTGATGCTTCCTGGAGCTCGCGGAGCCCACCCGCACCGCTCCGATCGGGCCGCTTGGACTACGCGGCAGTCCCGCCTTCAGCTCCCGAGCTTCTCCGCCCGTCAGCGCTGCGCCCGCCCATGCGTCTCCCTCAGCACCGGGAGCGCGTTCAGCTGGCGGCGCTTCGGTGCGCTGTGTGTGGGGTAAGTGGAGTGGCCCCGTGCTGCTGTGGCTTGGTTGGCCGATATCCCTGCTTCTGCTCTGCCTCCTGCTGGCTCCTGATCAACGCTGGCTGGTGTGCTGTAAGGGGCCTCATCAGGGCTGCCTTCTCTGCTGCCTGACCCAAAAAAAAAAATCAAAAGGAAAATAACACAGGAGGGAGGATAAAGGACAGAAAAGTGACTCAAGGAAGAAATATACAAAAAGGGGGAGAAGGTCATCCCAGAAACACGACCGTGGGCCACGCCGCAATAAACATTAGCAGCATCTAGGTGGCACATCCAGACACGCAAGCACTGGACATTTACTCAACGCAACGGATGCAGTGGTTCACCTCGAACATACCTTGCGAGCTTTCATCCACAAGGCAGTGGGGGCCAACTGGGGGCCGCAGGCCTCGCCTGCAGGACTACGCCACATGGGACAGTAAAACGATCACTCCTCATCTACTATGGAGGAGCAGAGATTTATGACCTGTTTGAAACGCTCCCCAATACCGGGACGACTACGATGCGGCGGTCGCCGCGCTCAACAGGCACTTCGACCCACAGCTTAATCCTGATTTCGAAAAATTCAAGTTCCGGAGGGCGTGGCAGACCGAATCAGTCGACATGTTCTACGCGCGGCTACGCCGGCTGGCTAGCACGTGCCCATTCACAGACCAGAGGGAGGAGATCCGAGACCAGATCATCTTAGGCTGCCGCTCAAAGCTCCTGCGAAAGCTGATCCTTCGACAGCCAGGAATCTCGCTGGACGAGATCCTGGTCCTCGCCCGCTCCCATGAACTATCGGACGCCCGGGCAGAAGAGATGGAAGCGGCCTTACACACTCCGTGGCCACGGGGACACTGCCTAGGGCTCCGCACATCAAAGAAGAAAAGGTGGAGGACATCCAAAGGCGTCTCGTCAGGTCTCCAAACCGCCACCAGGTGGGTCGTGTGGGTACTATGGAGAAGATCACCCGGCAACAGCCATTTGCGGGGCGAAGGGAAAAACGTGCTCCCGCTGTGGAAGGCTAAACCACTATGCCAGAGTGTGCCGCGACGGGCGGTTCCAGCAGCCATCGTCAAGACCCAGGTTCGGGCCACAGCAGGTTCGCCAGGTCTCTCTCGTTGCCCCGCCACCAACATCGGAAGACCAGCCACAGGCATGACACCCGAGATACGAGGACGAAGACGATGAGGTGTTCGTAGTGTCGTATGTCAGCCGGACAGGCTCCCGACGAAGACCACCTCCCATGTGCTCAGTTTCACTTGAGGGCACGGAGGTACAGGCCCTCATCAACACTGGTGCCTCCGTCAATGTGATGGACTCCGATCGGTATGACCGTCTGTCACCGCGACCCCCCCTCGCACCGTCCACGGCACGAATATACACGTATGGAGGCACAGATCCTCTCCCTCTCCGTAGCGTCATCCGAGCCACCACAAGCTACTCTATGGAGGTACAGTTCCATGTCACCGAAGGAAAGAAAGGAATGTTACTCAGCTGCCACACAGCAGAGGATTTAGGACTTGTCTTCTTCGCCAACCAGGTACACGACTCGCATGCGGAGGCAATACTGAAGGAATTCCCAGCGCTCTTCACTGGCTTGGGGAAACTCAAGGGCAAGAGGTTCAAGCTTCACATAGACCCTACAGTACGGCCGGTAGCCCTCAGACACCGGAGGGTGCCCTTCAACTTACGCCCGCAAGAGGAGGAGGAGCTGTGAAAGCTTGAAGAGCTAGACGTAATCGAGAAGGTCTCGGGCCCCACTCCCTGGGTGTCCCCGCTGGTCGTGGCACCCAAGCCCAAACAACCGGGGGCCATCAGACTCTGTGTCGACATGCGACTGCCCAACACGGCAGTGAAGAGGGAACGTCACATCACCCCCACAATGGACGACATCGTGGCGGACCTCAACGCAGCAAAGTGGTTCTCGAAGCTGGACCTGAATGCCGGCTAACACCAGCTGGAACTGGATCCGGAAAGCCGGTACATCACCACTTTTTCAACCCATGTTGGCCTCCGGAGGTACAAAAGGCTCCGCTTCGGAGTATCGTCAGCTGCCGAGGTCTTCCAAAATGCTATCTGCGAGGCACTGTCAGGGCTGCAAGGAGTGATCAACCTCAGTGACGATATCCTTGTGTTCTCCACATCACTCGAGGAACATCACTCCCACCTTCGGGCCACACTCAAGAGGCTGGCAGATTGTGGACTGACTCTACACAAATCCAAGTGCTCCTTTTATCAAGAAAGCGTAGACCTCTTTGGGTACGTGTTCACTCGTGAAGGACTCCTGGTAGACCCGAAGAAGGCTGAAGCCATTAGGTCGGCCAGCACACCTCAAAGTCCCACCAAAGTGAGGAGCTTCCTCGGCATGGCCACCTACTGTGGACGGTTCATCCCCAATCTTGCAGCCATGTCAGAGCCACTACGCACCCTCACGTGGCATGACAACAAGTGGGAATGGACGCCAGCTGCCAACAAAGCGTTCCAAGACATCAAAAAGGGACTACTAGACAAGATGGTCATGGCGTACTTCCACCCCAGACGGCGAACAGAACTGGTCGTTGATGCTAGCCCGGTGGGCCGAGGAGCGGTCCTCCTGCAGGAACATGGCCCAGAAGTGTGGAAACCCATCGCATATGCCAGCAAAGCTCTCACGGACACCGAGACGAGGTATGCCCAGATCGAAAGAGAGGCGCTGGCCATCAAATGGGCCTGTCAACATTTCCACCTGTATCTGTGTGGACAAGAATTTCATGTCGTGACGGACCACAAACCGCTGCTCCTGCTGTTTGCTGGCTCATCTAGGTTAGCGCCACCGAGGATCGAAAGATGGCTGGTGCAGTTACAAGCTTACCACTTCAAAGTAATCTACCGTCCTGGGGCTTACAACCCCGCGGAATATCTGTCCCGTCACCCGGAGTCTGCGATGCCATCGGCCCCATCGGGGACACCTGCAGCACTGAAGCGTTCGTCAACATGGTGTCGCAAGGGGCATGCCCCAGGGCCATGACGCTGGAAGAAATGGGTTGAGCAACTCGAGAGGACCCCACTCTCTCTCGCGTTCAGACTGCACTGGAGAATAATGGAGGGGCCCATTTCATGGATGGTGCCCGCGCCCTACGGCAAGAGGTCAGCCATGCTCGCTAACAGTTGTGGCATGTCCGGAGCGAACTCAGTGTGGGGAAGAAGGAGTCATCCTGAGGGGACACCTCATAGTGGTTCCGGAAAGCCTACAGAGAAGAGTCCTTGCGCTGGCGCACGTGGGCCATCAAGGAATGGCCAAAACCAAAGCCAGGCTGCGTGACAAAGTCTGGTTCCCAGCAATGCCACGCCTGTACCATCACAGGAGGGGACCCTGCGCCAGCCCCGGTAATCCCAGAAGAAGCGAGCAGGACTCCGTTGACGCATCTCAGCGTGGACTTTGGGAGTTTTCCAGACGGTCGCCACATGCTGGTCATGGTCGACTCGTTCTCGAAATTCCCTATCGTTGAGGTGATAGCGTTGACGGCGTTCACCCATGTGAAGAGGGTCCTGGACCGAGTGTTCGCAATGATGGGGTTGCCCAAGGAGGTCAGGTCGGACAACGAACCCCTTTTTCAGGGGTGAGAATTCCAAGAATACCTCGAACGTCTGGCGGTACGCCACCGGAAGATCACCCTACTATGGCCCCAAGCGAACGGGGAAGTGGAATGGCTAATGAGAACGATTAACCGAGCGCTGCGCATCGCCGTGGAGAATGGAGAAGACCCGGAAGCAGCTCTTGATCAGTTCCTCGGTGCATACCGCCAGACTCCACACAGCACCACCAAGTGTGCTCCAGCCCACCTTCTGTTCAAAAGAGCCCCACGGGATAGCATTCCGTCAGATCCAGGGTGGGTACCTACTGAGCGGGATGACGCTGCCATTCAAGCAAGGAGAGAAACAACCAATCGGAAGGCCAGTGAGGCCCAAAGGGCCCAAGAACCGCAGCTGAGTGTGGGAGACTGCGTGGTGATCAAAGACCGACACCCTGGGTGGAAGGTCCGGACCCCCTATGAGCCCAAGGTATGGACCGTGGTCCACGTTCAAGGGACCATGGTCACAGCGAAAAGGGGGCAGCAATCCATCACAAGGAACGTATCGAGCTTCAAGATGATCTCGGAGGCGGACACGGACCAAGATGGGTCTGGCTATCAAGGATCACCTTTGAGTCTCTCCTCCCCTGTGTCTCCCAGGGAGCGTATCACCTCACCGGTCACCCCTCAGCGAGTCAGTCAGGGCCACACCGGGAATGAACGGCCAACCTGCCAGGACACTGCCGCCGAGGCATCCGGGAGTGTTCCGTTGGGCCCTTCCCCCGAGCCTTGTGTCCGGAGCCAGAAGTATGGTCTCCGGCCGAACCCAGTCCCGAGTCAGAGGCTGAAGGACTTTGTATATACTTCTCCATGACCGGGAAGGACGTGATGGTCCTGACCTGAAAGAAAGGAGGGATGTAGAGAGCCATCCGGGCTCTCCCCGACAATATTACACTTGCCCACGCATCCCTGCACCCCTCGGGGCGGGCTCGTCCCGAGGGTATAAATAAAAGAGGGGGAAGATCGCTCGGGGTCTTCCCACCACGATAACCAAACGGTGGTCCTGTGTCCTTTACTTCGAGCACACGCATTCAACTGCGACACAGGCCCCGCCGCGCTACACACTGGAGCACATGAAAACGTGCTTCCCTTTGTGTTCACTCCACCCTCTCTGAAAATCAAGACTTGTGAAAACATTGGCCAAGACAGATGGTGAAAAACCGGGTCCTTCCTAGCAAATCCCGAATGCCTGGGAATCCTAGCTAGGATGGCAGTGTTTCATGCGAGGAAAGCATAAGAGCAGGGGTTCAACATCTTTCAGAGGTCCCCCACACTGCCAAATGGCAAGGTTTTTGAATAGCATGGCTGCATACTCATTGATTTCACCTTATGCCTCTTTCTTCCACCACCCTACACTTTCTGTCTCTTTATTTCACTTTATTTGTAGTTTTGCTTCCCTCCTATCACACTGTTTTTGTATCTTCCCAACCCTCTCTCTCCCTCCTTCTTTCTTCCTTTTCTCTTTCTCCTCTGAGTCAAAATATGATCATGAAAAATAAGTCCACTTTCCTAAATGTGAGAGCTGGTGCCACCCACCTGTAACTGTAAGTACAAATGGTATTATTATACTCTTGTGTTTGAAGATGTGGCATTGGGGTAAAGGTTTGGTAATGCTGGGTAAGTTAGTTGCTCTCTGGGTGATGATTAGCATGTCACAGTGAGGTTGAGCTAGGAGTGAGAAAGACTGAAACCAGAATAAGGATTATGGCTGGAAGGATGCTAGAAAAAGTGGAGTGAAGTGTGGTCTCTTTCATTATCCTTTTGAACGGTCTGTGAATGAAACATGTCTGCATGTTGGGTGAAATGCCGTACTAAGGCCTGGATGAACTTTAGCTATAAAAGTGAAATGATAGCAGGACAGAGGACATTCTATTCTGGTTTAGTTCACCACCCAAGAACTTGCAACTGTCTCCCTTGCAGTTCTTCAGTCAAACTACCAACCCCTTGGAGAAGGTTAAAAAATGAGGGATCTCTTTGGAGACAGTGCTTAAAGTGAGCGCATAAATGAACCAGGAAAATAAATAAATCCACGACCACCTTTCTGGAATCAAGAAAATCATCCACTTTATATCCAGATATCTAAGAACAGCGCGAGTTTAGGGAGAATTATATAGTTGACTACACTCATTATCTGCAATTAAAATGATCACAAAATCGACACAAAAAGTGTAGAAAGCCGTAAGGCTAAGGCAAGAATGAATTATGGACTGGAGAGAAGAACCGAAGGACTGCACCTCTTGCCAAGATCTGCACTGGTTAAAGGTGGAAGACAGTGTAAGATTTAAAGAACATTGCTTAGGACATAAATGTGTCACTACCACTGATGTTGAGTATAAAAGATATAAGTAAAAACTATTCCATTATACACATAGCCATTGGCCATCCCATAAAAGCCAAGTGCCACCAGCAGTGGTGGCCGGCACAGGGGAGATCGGTGGGGTGTGGTGAGGCGGGGTTGGGGGTGTTAGGAAAGTTGACAGACGGCGGGTTAGTTAAAATTAAATAAAAACATAAATAAAACCACTTACCTTGCGCTTTGCATTAACTAATCTGTCGTCTGTCGGCTTTCACTCCCACTCCTCCCCGCCCCCACCCCGCCTCTCTGACTCACCACTTTTACCTGTGATGGCCGCCACTGGCCACCAAGCGTGTTTTATTTAGGGCCATTAGAAATGAAATAATTTTGCTATCTAGCACTCAAATTGTGGAATGCCCTTCAACTCTCTCCTCAGTTCTAATCATCTGTACTCGGTTCAATGTACTCCTTAAACATCATTTTTTGTTAAGTTCTAGCTCTGCTATGATTGCAGGCAAAAAGCACAACAGCGCCCACTGATGTATTGGGGCGTATTTACCAAGGTGTCACGCAACCAACACAGCAAGACATGCATAAAACATAGAGAGCAGAAAAGTGCGACATCTACAATGATATTGCTCACCTCTGCTCCCTCCTTGCGCTGGTTCACTGTGTGCAGCCTATCGCCAAAGCAGGCACCTTGGTCCATGCTGCAAGGGTACCTGTGTTACGAGTAGGATTGTTTTTGAGCATGAAGGCAAACATTCAGGCACTATATGTGATGCGGAATGCATTACACATAGAAAATTGAAGTAACATGGAAAAATAAAGATATTTCTCATAGTTAGACCTGGGTCTGGGAGACGCACTATTTTGACACAATTCCTGGTTTACTGACATTAGTAAATCTGGGATTTTGTCAAAATCCATGAATGTATGCTTGTGAACGTCCATGCTCCACCCAAGAAACACCTCCCTGGTGCAAAGAAACGCAGGGCAGAGCTCTGCAGTGCATTGCGTTACTTTGTATTTACTAATCCATGCGAAGCGGCTTTGCGTGGCTTACTAACTCCCAGATAAGGACTTGCGTTGCCTTGTGATGACTTGCATCACGCAACAACAATGCAAGCCCCTAGTAAATCTGGGCCATAATTTATTGAAACCCATACAGGTGTACCCCTGGAAGAAATATATCCAAACACTGGATCGAAAAAATTAAACATGGTCCCTCCGTGTTCCATGGCTATTCTGTTCCTTTCTTGTCCTGGATTATTTAGATCTCGTTTTTCAAGTGTGATGCATTGCGATCTCTGAATAGTTTCTTGTTTCCTTGTGTTTCGCGTTTGTTCACATTCTGTCGGGTGCTTACTCATGTTTTGCCTTCTTTCATGTTAAATGCTGTCCTTCTCTTGGCCTTCAATCTGTCCCCTGACTCCTTGCCCATGCCTCCATAGTGGAAAATGACATGAAAACAAATCACAAAGGACAATTTCAGCATGGTTTCTAGGTCAGTCAACCAAGATAAGTGTATGGATACCACCCTTCAACACAGCCCTCAAGATAGACAAACGTCTGAAAAAGCATGGATTGTTAACTTTCCGTTTGAACTTCAAAGTTGATATTTGTCATCACAGAGGCCTTCTTCAAATGCACTGCTCAGCAATAGTTGGTTCATTCATTGGTCTTCTGCACAATATGTGCATATATATATATATATATATATATATATATATATATATATATATCATCTACTGGCGTTTGCCAGTAGATAGTTATAGTTAGGACCTACTTTCCATAGGAAATCCGCAACATTCTATTGGGAATATCTTTGGCGCCGGTTGATGAATCCTCGCAAAATTCTCCAAACTTTTGGCCAGCTCCGCTCCGCTCCTACCCTGAAAGTTTCGTGGTGATTCGGCAAGCGGGGGCTGAGAAAAAAGGGGGGTCCCAAAACGCGTTTTCCCCATGCAATTTCCCATAGGATCTGTTGTCGCAGCTACAGCCCGAACCGCTGAACGGAATGACACCAAATTTGGCAAAGAGGTAGTCCTCAGTTTGGACTCATGCCTTTTGCATATTTGGTGTGAATCTGTTCAGTAGTTCCTGAGAAAATTAGGGTAAAAATGTTAGTGATCTCTATGGACGCGGAGGATCCGCGGACCGTACCCGCACCGTACGCGAACCCTCCCCGAACCAAGCGCGCACCGTCCCAATCGCGCACTGAATGCTAATTGGCTGTCGAGCGTCTCTCTACATTCGAAACCAGGAACTGTTGGCGGCCATTTTCTGCCTCGGTAGAAGCGAGGCTGAAGTAGCAAGGGGAATAAGTGCGTAAAACATATAAAGGGGGCAGAGTGGAAATACTCTGACCCTCTAGAGGTGCATCCTATCGCGTTGGATGCACGGATCCTCTCGCGGTGGGTGCGCGGATCCAAAATCATGGGAAAAAAATATATAAAATAAAGTTTTGCACATATAGTTAAAAAAATATTTTGAAAAATATAAAAAATACCCATTAAGTTCAAATAATGTTTTAAAATTTTTAAAAGTATTAATTGAAAAAATAAGTTTAAAAAATGGTGATAAAAAAGTATTTTAAAAAAAATGTAATTAATGAAATGACACACTGAATTTGAAAAATATAGAAATCCAATCAAAATCATTAAACATGATATCTTCAGAGATAAGTTATAGGTAAAACATGGAAAAAAAATATATAAAATAAAGTTTTGCACATATAGTTAAAAAAATATTTTGAAATATATAAAAAAATATGTTTGAAAAACCCATTAAGTTCAAATAATATTTTTTAATTTTTGAAAGTATTAATTGAAAAAATAAGTTTAAAAAATGGTGATAAAATGTAATTAATGAAATGACACACTGAATTTGAAAAATATAGAAATCCAATCAAAATCATTAAACATGATATCTTCAGAGATAAGTTATAGATAGGAATTAGCATTTAAAAAACCTTTGAAATTCACTGAAAAAAACATAGGTTTCAGGCCTGATATAGTTAGGAATTAGCATTTAAATAACCTTTGAAATTCACTGAAAAAACCATAGGTTTCATGCACGTTATAGTTAGGAATTGGCATTTAAAAAACCTTTGAAATTCACTGAAAAAACCAAAGGTTTCAGGGGCGTTATAGTTAGGAATTGGCATTTAAAAAACCTTAGAAATTCACTGAAATAACCATAGGTTTCAGGGGCGTTATAGTTAGCTGGACATTTCCCTCGTACAAAACCCTAGAAATTCCCCTGTTATAGTTAGTTCAGCTAACTATAACTCGTGCCCCCGCAATGCACTGCTGATGACGTCACATATTACATCACTCATGACATGGTCAGTGACATCACTGATGGTTTTTTCAGTGAATTTCTAAGGTTTTTTTAAATGCCAATTCCCAACTATAACGCCCCTGAAACCTTTGGTTTTTTCAGTGACTATATATATATATATATATATATATATATATATATATATATATATATATATATATTCACTGAAAAAACCATAGGTTTCACACACGTTATAGTTAGGAATTAGCATTTAAAAAACCTTGCAAATTCACTGAAAAAACCATACGTTTCACACATGTTATAGTTAGCTGGACATTTTACTGATAAAAAACCAATGAAATTCCCCCGTTATAGTTACTGTAGGCAACTATAACTCACGCGACCGCAATCCTCTGCTGATGCTAATACTGTATTTAGACACTTATTTGCCCATGTCTTCTTCCATGAAATTTTAGCTATACATATATTAAAAATTTTTTTTTTTAATAAAGACACATATGTCATCAGCAGAGGATTACGGTCGCGTGAGTTATAGTTGCCTACAGTAACTATAACGGGGGAATTTCATTGGTTTTTTATCAGTAAAATGTCCAGCTAACTATAACATGTGTGAAACCTATGGTTTTTTCAGTGAATTTGCAAGGTTTTTTAAATGCTAATTCCTAACTATAACGTGTGTGAAACCTATGGTTTTTTCAGTGAATTTGTGCTACGCGCACCGCGTGCCCACGTTACGCTAGATGGGCCATGTACGCACGATGCGCTTCGCGCACCGTGCGCACATGGAGGACATATGATGCACTTCGTTTTGAAAGGTAATATTTTAATTTTTCGTAATTTTTATAAGCCATGCACAAATGGTGCCCTTCGGGCACCATTTGCACACGGGGTGGAGAGAGTGTGGATAATTTTTTCTTTTATTATTTTTTTTTAACATATTAGAGTTTATCACACCTCTAATAAGCCATGCACAATTGGTGGCCTTCGGCCATCAATTGCACACGGGGTGGGGAGAGTGTGGATAGTTTTTTTTTATTTATAATTTTTAACCGTACGCGTACGGTAAGCGTAATCGGCGAAATTAGCGAAAAAATAAAAATTACATTTTTGGCCTTGGGGGATCTTTGGGGACTCCCTCAACATGGCTATGTGTGTGGGAGCTGTCTAAACAGCCCCTTTACATGTTTTTTGGCTTTATTTTAAAACCTAACTCTCGGTGCGAGAGAGAAAATGGCGGCCGCCGCTTCCTGGTTTCGGCCGATTCGAATGTTTACTAAGATCTAAGAGCCAATCAGAATCGCGCTCGCGCACGCCACCGTACGCGTACGGTAAGCGTACCGTAAGCGCACCGTAAGCTGGCTCAGATATATATATTGATTTAAAGGCTATTTTCTCAGAATCTACTGAACAGGTTTACACCAAACCTACAAAAGGCACTTCCTTGACCTGAGGACTACCTCTCTGCCAAATTTCTAGTAATTCTGTTCAGCCGTTCGGGCTGTAGCCCTGTCTAAAGGTCCTATGGAAAAATGCATGGGAAAAACGCGTTTTGGGACCCCCCTTTTATCTCAGCCCCCGCTTGACGAATCCCCCCGAGACTTTCAGGGTAGGAGCGGAGCGTAGCGCCCCACCTATTTTGAAAAATTCGCGAGGATTCATTGACCGGCGCCAAAGTTATTCAAAATAGAATGTTGCGGATTTCCTATGGAAACGTGGTCCTAACTATAACTACCTACTGGCGACCGCCAGTAGGTAATATATATATATATATATATATATATATATATATATATATATATATTACAGCTCCCAGTCCCACCTTGATCTGCCGAACTCTTGAGGGCGGGTGCCTTTGCCGTGAGGGTAGGACTCACGTATTATCTTCCAGCTCCCAACGGATCACACAGACCCCAGGCACTCACGGGTTACAGATGCACATTTATTTGCAGACGCGTTTCAGCGATTACGGCTTTCTTCAGTGCCAAAATGTGTAAAAATGGTACCCAGCATGCAATGCGTTTAAATAACGAATGCAGCCTCCCCATTGGTGATAAATTCAAGTGTCATGGCTAGCAAGAAAGGACTCTCTAGTTGTCATTTTTACGAGCGCCATCTCTTAGAGATAAAGTTCCAAGCTCCTTAATGCGCTTTCTCAGACATGGATGTCCAGATTAAGTTGTTCCGCTCCATTGGGTGAGCACAGATTATATCTCTGAGTAGGTGCCTTTCCTTGTTGTTATATCGTCCCTTCTTGTATACCGCTAGCTTACTTGTGTAACCCTCGTCCAGCCACGTGTTGTTGTCTTCCAGCCAAACCACAGGTAGCGGTACAATCCCCGCTAGACTTGAGCTTGGATAGCTCACGATACCTTGATCGATGGTAGGGTTTTGTGTGGCGGTTCAGGCAGCAATATTAGATTACAGCTCCCAGTCCCACCTTGATCTGGCGAATTCTTGAGGGCGGGTGCCTTTGCCGTGAGGGTAGGACTCACGTATTATCTTCCAGCTCCCAACGGATCACACAGACCCCAGGCACTCACGGGTTACAGATGCACATTTATTTGCAGACGCGTTTCAGCGATTACAGCTTTCTTCAGTGCCAAAATGTGTAAAAATGGTACCCAGCATGCAATGCGTTTAAATAACGAATGCAGCCTCCCCATTGGTGATAAATTCAAGTGTCATGGCTAGCAAGAAAGGACTCTCTAGTTGTCATTTTTACGAGTGCCATCTCTTAGAGATAAAGTTCCAAGCTCCTTAATGCGCTTTCTCAGACATGGATGTCCAGATTAAGTTGTTCCGCTCCATTAGGTGAGCACAGATTATGTCTCTGAGTAGGTGCCTTTCCTTGTTGTTATATCGTCCCTTCTTGTATACCGCTAGCTTACTTGTGTAACCCTCGTCCAGCCACGTGTTGTTGTCTTCCAGCCAAACCACAGGTAGCGGTACAATCCCCGCTAGACTTGAGCTTGGATAGCTCACGATACCTTGATCGATGGTAGGGTTTTGTGTGGCGGTTCAGGCAGCAATATTAGATTACAGCTCCCAGTCCCACCTTGATCTGCCGAACTCTTGAGGGCGGGTGCCTTTGCCGTGAGGGTAGGACTCACGTATTATCTTCCAGCTCCCAACGGATCACACAGACCCCAGGCACTCACGGGTTACAGATGCACATTTATTTGCAGACGCGTTTCAGCGATTACAACTTTCTTCAGTGCCAAAATGTGTAAAAATGGTACCCAGCATGCAATGCGTTTAAATAACGAATGCAGCCTCCCCATTGGTGATAAATTCAAGTGTCATGGCTAGCAAGAAAGGACTCTCTAGTTGTCATTTTTACGAGCGCCATCTCTTAGAGATAAAGTTCCAAGCTCCTTAATGCGCTTTCTCAGACATGGATGTCCAGATTAAGTTGTTCCGCTCCATTGGGTGAGCACAGATTATATCTCTGAGTAGGTGCCTTTCCTTGTTGTTATATCGTCCCTTCTTGTATACCGCTAGCTTACTTGTGTAACCCTCGTCCAGCCACGTGTTGTTGTCTTCCAGCCAAACCACAGGTAGCGGTACAATCCCCGCTAGACTTGAGCTTGGATAGCTCACGATACCTTGATCGATGGTAGGGTTTTGTGTGGCGGTTCAGGCAGCAATATTAGATTACAGCTCCCAGTCCCACCTTGATCTGCCGAACTCTTGAGGGCGGGTGCCTTTGCCGTGAGGGTAGGACTCACGTATTATCTTCCAGCTCCCAACGGATCACACAGACCCCAGGCACTCACGGGTTACAGATGCACATTTATTTGCAGACGCGTTTCAGCGATTACAGCTTTCTTCAGTGCCAAAATGTGTAAAAATGGTACCCAGCATGCAATGCGTTTAAATAACGAATGCAGCCTCCCCATTGGTGATAAATTCAAGTGTCATGGCTAGCAAGAAAGGACTCTCTAGTTGTCATATAACAACAAGGAAAGGCACCTACTCAGAGATATAATCTGTGCTCACCCAATGGAGCGGAACAACTTAATCTGGACATCCATGTCTGAGAAAGCGCATTAAGAAGCTTGGAACTTTATCTCTAAGAGATGGCGCTCGTAAAAATGACAACTAGAGAGTCCTTTCTTGCTAGCCATGACACTTGAATTTTATCGTGTACCTCACAAGACTCACCTTTGCTTGCGAGGTGATTCCGCAGAGACGACAAGAGCACCCGTCCCTGTACCCACCTGACCCTCGTGAATAGTAGGAACCAACGGGGATGAGATGGACGCAGGGAAGGGAGCCAGAAAGGACGTAGTGGCTTGGTGTGGAAGTATCCTGGGCCCTATGGAAGATAGGAAGGACTATATCAATAAGGAATCCTAACCCCTGTTCTACAGCACCCACGCCAACCCACACACAGAAAAGAAAGTCATTCCGGGGACTCACCGATGCTTCTTCGGATCATGGCAACCAGAATCAGCGCTGCTCCAGGCGAAGAACTCCTGGACACTACTCCTTCCGAAAAATCAAAGTAAAGCACTCCTGCGCCGGTGTGTTGAAAGAAAGGTCAAACCATGCGCAAAGGTGTTCTTGCACAATAAAGCGGCAAACTACGGGGGCAAGCTATAACAATGGCAACGTAGGTGTTAGAACACAGTTCCAAAACGAAATGGGTACTTCGTCACAGTAGCGCTCCTGCGCTATGGACTCTTCAGTACCCCCTAAGCGCACCCACGCTGAAGTGAAGCAAAACCAAGAGTATCCCACCAACGCACCTGCGTTGTAGGATCGAAGAAAACCCCCAAGCGCTCCTGCGCTAAGTAAACTAAAGTGCTCCCTAAGCGCTCCTGCGCTAAGTAAACTAAAGTGCTCCCTAAGCGCTCCTGCGCTAAGTAACCGAAAACATCCCCCCAAGCGCTCCTGCGCTAAACGAACAAAAGGTCTCCAATGATATAAACAAGTATCCCACGAGCACTCCGGCGCTCTGGGATTCAGGCAGCCTCTGCGGCGGGAATTCTCGATGACCAGTGGGGCGCTCCAGTGCAGTGAGAAGGAATACACAAGCACGCCTTCTACTTACTGGAACCAGGTTGCGGGAGTCGACTCGACTCGGAACTCGGCAGTCACGTCTTCGGGGGATCCGGTTGAATCCGAAGCACTGAGCCGGCGGGAAACGCGCAGTGTAAGCGTTTCCCCCGGAAGTGTTTCTCCGACCTCTCGTGCGCCGCAACCACTAGACCGGGACTCACCCTTCCAACCGGAAGTGAGTCTCCCGGTGTTTCTGTGTGCGCGTTTGCGGGGCACCTGACAGTACACCCCCCCAAAACAAAACCCCCTCCCCAACACCCCAAGGACTTAAACAGGGGAGACAGGGCGTGGGCTCAACGGGTGACTAAGATGGAAAGCACGGACTAGAACGGGAGCTTGGCGCACATGGGACAAAGGTTCCCAAGACCGTTCATCCGGGCCGTACCCTTTCCAGTCCACCAGGTAGTATAGCTTACCTCTGGTCCGACGAGAGCCCAGAATGGCCCTGACCTCATACTCAACATGGTCCTCCACCACCACCGGAGAAGGGGGAGAGGGAACAGCGCTACCAGAAGGAACCGCCCTCAGCAGTGAGACATGGAAGACAGGGTGGATCTTCATGTGTGCAGGAAGCAGGAGTTTCATAGCTACGGGGTTGACCACTTTTTCGATGACAAAAGGACCCACAAAACGAGGCAACAGTTTCTTGGGGCCATGCACATTCAGGTGCCGAATGGAAAGCCATACCCTGTCACCCAGACGGTACTCGGGCTCCTTCTGTCTATGGGCGTCGGCATACGCTTTGTAGGTGTCCTTAGCTTTAGCCAACTCAAACCGTGCTTGTTGCCAGAGGCGGCACAAGGACTCATGGTAGGAACGTACCGTGGGTAAGTGGCTGTCCCGGGGTACCTCCCAGGCGGTAGTGCGAGGGTGACGGCCGTGGAGGCAAAAGAAAGGAGACATACCGATGGCAGAATGTTTGCTGTTGTTGTACGCGTATTCCGCCATCCACAGTACCTCGGACCAGTCCTTCTCCACCGTAAGCAGTAAACAACGGAGGTACTGCTCCATGGTATGGTTCGTTCGTTCGGCTTGGCCGTTGGTCTGGGGGTGGTACGCGGATGACAGGCGGACGTCCATCTCGAGGATCCTGCAGACCTCCTTCCAGAAGCGGGACACAAACTGCGAGCCCCTGTCCGTGATAACCACTGACGGGATGCCATGGAGACGAACTACTTCTTGCACAAAGCACACGGCCAACTCCGCAGCGGTAGGCACCTTTGCCAAGGGTATGAAATGCGCCAGTTTGGAAAGGTGATCCACTACGGTAAGGACAGTGGTGTGCCCCGTCTTGGTGAGAGGGAGTCCTACCACGAAGTCCATGGAGATGGTGTGCCACGGACACGGTGGCACCGGGATGGCACGCAGTAGACCAACAGGGGGTGTTGACCTGTTTTTCCCCAACAGACAAACGGCACAATTCGTCACATGGGCTTTTGTGTCACTCGCCATGGCGGGCCACCAGAACTGTCTTTGCACCAGCTCAAGTGTCTTGTGATAACCAGGGTGGCCAGAGAGGACGTGATCATGGCACATGCGGACTGCTTGTTGCTGACTGGGAATCCCTGGTAGGTACAACTGGTCCCCCCGAAACAACAGTCCATCCACACACGTCACTCCTTTGTGGCCCTCTGCCAGAACGTCTGGATCCGCTTGCTTCAGGTCGTCTTTCACTTGCGTCATGAAGTCAGAGGAAGCCACTACGCCCTGGAAGTGCTGTTCCGAAATGATGGGAACCGGCTCGGTGTTGTCGGCCTCCTCCTCGGTTTCGTCTAACCGTGAAAGGGCGTCCGCTTTGGCGTTTTCTTTCCCAGGACGGAAAGTGATTACAAAGTCGTATTCATTGAAGAATAAGGTCCATCGGAGCTGGCGGGCGGTGAGGGCACGTGCTGATCGTAAGAACTGGAGGTTCCTGTGGTCGGTGTAGATGGTTACCGTGTGTTTGGCGTCTTTCAGGAAGTGGCGCCATTCCTCAAAAGCGGTCTTGATTGCTAAAAGCTCCCTGTCGGACACAGTGTAGTTGCGTTCTGCTGGTTGGAGTTTTTTGGAGTAAAAGGCCACTGGATGCAGCTGTCCGGTATCGGTGTTTCGTTGGGACAATACGCCCCCTATGGCGTCCTTAGAGGCGTCTGCCTCTACTATGAAAGGCTGCTTGGTGTCCGGGTGTCCCAGAACTGGGGCTGTGGTGAAACGCCTCTTCAGTTCTTGGAAGGCGCTGTCTGCCGTCTGATCCCAACTGAAACGCACCCCTTTGCGTAGCAAGCGTGTAATGGGAGCCACCATCCCAGAGAACCCTGTGATGAATCTACGGTAGTAGTTGGCGAATCCTAAGAACCGTTGGACCCCTTTTACCGACTCCGGAGGAGGCCATGACAATATGGCTTCCACTTTCTTGTTGTCCATGTGGATGCCTGCCGGAGTGATGATGTGCCCCAGGAACTCCACCGTAGTGACGTGAAACACGCTTTTCTCCATCTTCACATATAACCGGTGTTGTTCCAACCGTTGGAGGACGGAACGCACATGTTGTACGTGTTCTGCTTTAGACTGGGAGTAAATCAGTATGTCGTCTATATAGACGATGCAGAACACGTCTATGTAGTCCCGTAACACCTCATCGATGAAGAACTGGAACGCTGCAGGGGCATTACAGAGTCCGAAAGGCATGACCTGATATTCGAATAGACCAAACTTCGTCCGGAAGGCAGTCTTCCATTCGTCACCCTTTCGGACTCTGACAAGATGGTAAGCACCCCGTAGGTCCAGCTTGGTATACACTGAGGCGTCTTTGACCTGCTCCAGGAGGTTGGATATCAACGGTAGCGGGTAACGGTTTTTTACTGTGATGGCGTTTATCGCCCGAAAGTCTATGCAGGTCCTCAGATCACCCTCCTTTTTCGATACGAAGAAGAGAGAAGAGGACACCGGAGACCTGGAATGACGAATGAATCCGTTGTCCAAAAACTCGTCCAAATACGATCGTAGGTGGATGTTCTCTTTTTCCGTGAGGGAATAGATCCTGCTGCATGGCAACTTAGAGCCAGGGATCAAATCAATTCGGCAGTCAAACGGCCGATGTGGTGGCAGGGTGTTGGCTCCTTTTTTGTCGAATACCTCTGCCAGGTCTTGATATTCCTCCGGTATGGCTGCTTGGGAAACCATCCCCATACCTTGTAACGGCAGCGTTCTAGCTTGTATGGAGCGAGCTCCCATAAGGTCGTCCTTCGCATAACAGTTTCCACAGCAATGCTCCGAATCCAGATGTATGATTCTGGACACCCAATCAATGCGTGGATTGTGCTTCACCAACCACGGTAATCCAAGAATAACCTTGAATTGAGGGGCGTCTATGACGTCAAAGCAGATGGCCTCTGTATGGTGGTTCTCGAAGACCATAGACATATTCTCGGTTTGCTGCCGGATCGGGCCGGACGTCAGGTCTGTGCCATCCGCAGCCTTAACGGTTTCGGGTTGTGCTTTCGACACGGTGTTGATGCCCAACGTACGTGAATAAACGGTGTCGATAAAGCAACCGGTTGCACCGGAATCCACCATAGCGGTCACCAACCAGGATTCGTCTGCCTGGTTTCGTAAGGTTACTTCTACCCCTATGTGGTGGCTGCCATCAAACACCGCAGGGATCGCTGAGGAAAAAGATGAAGAACCCAGAGGACGGATCCCCATGTCTACTGGGTTGTCTCGTTTCCCGACTTGTCACCCTTGGTGATGGGCAACACGAACGGCCTTCTACCACGCGGTTTCGTTGGTTTCACCGGACATTCCCTGACAAAGTGGCCACTTTTACCGCAGTATAAGCATTGGTTCTGTCTCCTTCTTTTCTCTCTTTCTTGGCTAGTCAGTGGTCCTTTGATGCCCCCTATCTGCATGGGTTCCGGGGCCTCGCTCGGGGGGTTGGATTCATCTTTGGCTTTTTCACCGCCCTTGTCTCCCATGGATAAGAAACGGTTGTCACTACCTTTTCCTTTCTCTGTTCTCCTTTCTAGTAGTCGAAAGTTCATCTTCACCACCATATTGATGAACGGGCCTATTTCTTCAGGGGGATCAGGGAACTGTGATATGAGGTCCTTGAGATCATCGCGTAATCCCCGATAAAATACGGACACCTTCTTATCCTCTGGCCAATGGGATTCGATAACCAACCTGTTGAACGTGGTGATGTAATGAAGGAGATCCTGGTTACCTTGTTTGTGATTGAGCAACTCGTTATCGGCAGCTTGCACAAAGGTGTGCCGGGCGAACATACGTCGCATGGCTTCTTGAAATGTCGGTAGGTGGTGTAGCATGGGTTCATCGTTCTCCACTAAGGCAATGGACCATTGGGCGGCGTCTCCGCCCATGTAGGACAGGATGAAGGCTACTTTGGATGAGTCGTCAGGAAAAGCCGCGGTTCTGGCCATGAAATGCAGATGACATTGATGGATGAAGATGCCGTACTTAGTGCTGTCCCCGTAGAAGCGTTCGGGTGGTGCCAGCTGTACAGGATGTGGCGTGATCACTTGTATGGCGGGGTTCGGAGAGGTGGTGGTGGAGGACCCCCCAAAGGTAAACGTAGGCTGCCTCAACAGGCCCTCTTGTACTACTCTGGGGCTAGGGGTGGTTCCCCACGGACTGGTAACCCCTGATGCCATTTGGCCCTGTAGGGCAGTGATGTCATGGCGTAAGGTGAGGTTCTCGGCTTGCATAGCAGCCAACATGGCCGCTATGTCGCCTAATGTAACCTCTGGGTCGCCCATGTCGTCTGGGTGGAATAGTAATCGTGGGCTTCGGATTCTATCGTGTACCTCACAAGACTCACCTTTGCTTGCGAGGTGATTCCGCAGAGACGACAAGAGCACCCGTCCCTGTACCCACCTGACCCTCGTGAATAGTAGGAACCAACGGGGATGAGATGGACGCAGGGAAGGGAGCCAGAAAGGACGTAGTGGCTTGGTGTGGAAGTATCCTGGGCCCTATGGAAGACAGGAAGGACTATATCAATAAGGAATCCTAACCCCTGTTCTACAGCACCCACGCCAACCCACACACAGAAAAGAAAGTCATTCCGGGGACTCACCGATGCTTCTTCGGATCATGGCAACCAGAATCAGCGCTGCTCCAGGCGAAGAACTCCTGGACACTACTCCTTCCGAAAAATCAAAGTAAAGCGCTCCTGCGCCGGTGTGTTGAAAGAAAGGTCAAACCATGCGCAAAGGTGTTCTTGCACAATAAAGCGGCAAACTACGGGGGCAAGCTATAACAATGGCAACGTAGGTGCTAGAACACAGTTCCAAAACGAAATGGGTACTTCGTCACAGTAGCGCTCCTGCGCTATGGACTCTTCAGTACCCCCTAAGCGCACCCACGCTGAAGTGAAGCAAAACCAAGAGTATCCCACCAACGCACCTGCGTTGTAGGATCAAAGAAAACCCCCAAGCGCTCCTGCGCTAAGTAAACTAAAGTGCTCCCTAAGCGCTCCTGCGCTAAGTAAACTAAAGTGCTCCCTAAGCGCTCCTGCGCTAAGTAACCGAAAACATCCCCCCAAGCGCTCCTGCGCTAAACGAACAAAAGGTCTCCAATGATATAAACAAGTATCCCACGAGCACTCCGGCGCTCTGGGATTCAGGCAGCCTCTGCGGCGGGAATTCTCGATGACCAGTGGGGCGCTCCAGTGCAGTGAGAAGGAATACACAAGCACGCCTTCTACTTACTGGAACCAGGTTGCGGGAGTCGACTCGACTCGGAACTCGGCAGTCACGTCTTCGGGGGATCCGGTTGAATCCGAAGCACTGAGCCGGCGGGAAACGCGCAGTGTAAGCGTTTCCCCCGGAAGTGTTTCTCCGACCTCTCGTGCGCCGCAACCACTAGACCGGGACTCACCCTTCCAACCGGAAGTGAGTCTCCCGGTGTTTCTGTGTGCGCGTTTGCGGGGCACCTGACAAATTTATCACCAATGGGGAGGCTGCATTCGTTATTTAAACGCATTGCATGCTGGGTACCATTTTTACACATTTTGGCACTGAAGAAAGCTGTAATCGCTGAAACGCGTCTGCAAATAAATGTGCATCTGTAACCCGTGAGTGCCTGGGGTCTGTGTGATCCGTTGGGAGCTGGAAGATAATACGTGAGTCCTACCCTCACGGCAAAGGCACCCGCCCTCAAGAGTTCGGCAGATCAAGGTGGGACTGGGAGCTGTAATCTAATATTGCTGCCTGAACCGCCACACAAAACCCTACCATCGATCAAGGTATCGTGAGCTATCCAAGCTCAAGTCTAGTGGGGATTGTACCCCTACCTGTGGTTTGGCTGGAAGACAACAACACGTGGCTGGACGAGGGTTACACAAGTAAGCTAGCGGTATACAAGAAGGGACGATATAACAACAAGGAAAGGCACCTACTCAGAGATATAATCTGTGCTCACCCAATGGAGCAGAACAACTTAATCTGGACATCCATGTCTGAGAAAGAGCATTAAGGAGCTTGGAACTTTATCTCTAAGAGATGGCGCTCGTAAAAATTACAACTAGAGAGTCCTTTCTTGCTAGCCATGACACTTGAATTTATCACCAATGGGGAGGCTGCATTCGTTATTTAAACGCATTGCATGCTGGGTACCATTTTTACACATTTTGGCACTGAAGAAAGCTGTAATCGCTGAAACGCGTCTGCAAATAAATGTGCATCTGTAACCCGTGAGTGCCTGGGGTCTGTGTGATCCGTTGGGAGCTGGAATATATATATATATATATATATATATATATATATATATATATATATATATATATATATATATATATATATATATATATATATATATATATATATATATCATGCCACAGTTCGCTTCAGCGAGTTGAGGGCGCACTCGGAAAGCAGAAGACAATGTCTTTATTTACCATCAGACATGGAGGCAGACTTGAAATAACAGGTAGGTCCGCCGACGCGTTTCGGAGAGTTCCTTCATCAAAGGCGAGGCTCAAGTTCATCGCGTTGCTGTTTGACATCCATCTTTAAAATATTTGCCCTCCAATGGGCTCTCAGATGAGACCCCAGTGTCTTCTGGGGATTGTAGTACGTCCCACAGCCTGCATTCAAAACCATATCGGATTGAGCCCAAACATACCAGCAACGGTCCCAATGGGCCGCCAAGTGTGCCACAATGTCTGTAATCCAAAGGCTGCTTTCCCAACAGGGTCCGGAATATTCCGAGCCACACAGCCCCTATCGTCTTCTTAGGGTGGTGCGCCCTCCGCGGCCTGAAACCGCCGCGAATACATCATGCCACAGTTCGCTTCAGCGAGTTGAGGGCGCACTCGGAAAGCAGAAGACAATGTCTTTATTTACCATCAGACATGGAGGCAGACTTGAAATAACAGGTAGGTCCGCCGACGCGTTTCGGAGAGTTCCTTCATCAAAGGCGAGGCTCAAGTTCATCGCGTTGCTGTTTGACATCCATCTTTAAAATATTTGCCCTCCAATGGGCTCTCAGATGAGACCCCAGTGTCTTCTGGGGATTGTAGTACGTCCCACAGCCTGCATTCAAAACCATATCGGATTGAGCCCAAACATACCAGCAACGGTCCCAATGGGCCGCCAAGTGTGCCACAATGTCTGTAATCCAAAGGCTGCTTTCCCAACAGGGTCCGGAATATTCCGAGCCACACAGCCCCTATCGTCTTCTTAGGGTGGTGCGCCCTCCGCGGCCTGAAACCGCCGCGAATACATCATGCCACAGTTCGCTTCAGCGAGTTGAGGGCGCACTCGGAAAGCAGAAGACAATGTCTTTATTTACCATCAGACATGGAGGCAGACTTGAAATAACAGGTAGGTCCGCCGACGCGTTTCGGAGAGTTCCTTCATCAAAGGCGAGGCTCAAGTTCATCGCGTTGCTGTTTGACATCCATCTTTAAAATATTTGCCCTCCAATGGGCTCTCAGATGAGACCCCAGTGTCTTCTGGGGATTGTAGTACGTCCCACAGCCTGCATTCAAAACCATATCGGATTGAGCCCAAACATACCAGCAACGGTCCCAATGGGCCGCCAAGTGTGCCACAATGTCTGTAATCCAAAGGCTGCTTTCCCAACAGGGTCCGGAATATTCCGAGCCACACAGCCCCTATCGTCTTCTTAGGGTGGTGCGCCCTCCGCGGCCTGAAACCGCCGCGAATACATCATGCCACAGTTCGCTTCAGTGAGTTGAGGGCGCACTCGGAAAGCAGAAGACAATGTCTTTATTTACCATCAGACATGGAGGCAGACTTGAAATAACAGGTAGGTCCGCCGACGCGTTTCGGAGAGTTCCTTCATCAAAGGCGAGGCTCAAGTTCATCGCGTTGCTGTTTGACATCCATCTTTAAAATATTTGCCCTCCAATGGGCTCTCAGATGAGACCCCAGTGTCTTCTGGGGATTGTAGTACGTCCCACAGCCTGCATTCAAAACCATATCGGATTGAGCCCAAACATACCAGCAACGGTCCCAATGGGCCGCCAAGTGTGCCACAATGTCTGTAATCCAAAGGCTGCTTTCCCAACAGGGTCCGGAATATTCCGAGCCACACAGCCCCTATCGTCTTCTTAGGGTGGTGCGCCCTCCGCGGCCTGAAACCGCCGCGAATACATCATGCCACAGTTCGCTTCAGCGAGTTGAGGGCGCACTCGGAAAGCAGAAGACAATGTCTTTATTTACCATCAGACATGGAGGCAGACTTGAAATAACAGGTAGGTCCGCCGACGCGTTTCGGAGAGTTCCTTCATCAAAGGCGAGGCTCAAGTTCATCGCGTTGCTGTTTGACATCCATCTTTAAAATATTTGCCCTCCAATGGGCTCTCAGATGAGACCCCAGTGTCTTCTGGGGATTGTAGTACGTCCCACAGCCTGCATTCAAAACCATATCGGATTGAGCCCAAACATACCAGCAACGGTCCCAATGGGCCGCCAAGTGTGCCACAATGTCTGTAATCCAAAGGCTGCTTTCCCAACAGGGTCCGGAATATTCCGAGCCACACAGCCCCTATCGTCTTCTTAGGGTGGTGCGCCCTCCGCGGCCTGAAACCGCCGCGAATACATCATGCCACAGTTCGCTTCAGCGAGTTGAGGGCGCACTCGGAAAGCAGAAGACAATGTCTTTATTTACCATCAGACATGGAGGCAGACTTGAAATAACAGGTAGGTCCGCCGACGCGTTTCGGAGAGTTCCTTCATCAAAGGCGAGGCTCAAGTTCATCGCGTTGCTGTTTGACATCCATCTTTAAAATATTTGCCCTCCAATGGGCTCTCAGATGAGACCCCAGTGTCTTCTGGGGATTGTAGTACGTCCCACAGCCTGCATTCAAAACCATATCGGATTGAGCCCAAACATACCAGCAACGGTCCCAATGGGCCGCCAAGTGTGCCACAATGTCTGTAATCCAAAGGCTGCTTTCCCAACAGGGTCCGGAATATTCCGAGCCACACAGCCCCTATCGTCTTCTTAGGGTGGTGCGCCCTCCGCGGCCTGAAACCGCCGCGAATACATCATGCCACAGTTCGCTTCAGCGAGTTGAGGGCGCACTCGGAAAGCAGAAGACAATGTCTTTATTTACCATCAGACATGGAGGCAGACTTGAAATAACAGGTAGGTCCGCCGACGCGTTTCGGAGAGTTCCTTCATCAAAGGCGAGGCTCAAGTTCATCGCGTTGCTGTTTGACATCCATCTTTAAAATATTTGCCCTCCAATGGGCTCTCAGATGAGACCCCAGTGTCTTCTGGGGATTGTAGTACGTCCCACAGCCTGCATTCAAAACCATATCGGATTGAGCCCAAACATACCAGCAACGGTCCCAATGGGCCGCCAAGTGTGCCACAATGTCTGTAATCCAAAGGCTGCTTTCCCAACAGGGTCCGGAATATTCCGAGCCACACAGCCCCTATCGTCTTCTTAGGGTGGTGCGCCCTCCGCGGCCTGAAACCGCCGCGAATACATCATGCCACAGTTCGCTTCAGCGAGTTGAGGGCGCACTCGGAAAGCAGAAGACAATGTCTTTATTTACCATCAGACATGGAGGCAGACTTGAAATAACAGGTAGGTCCGCCGACGCGTTTCGGAGAGTTCCTTCATCAAAGGCGAGGCTCAAGTTCATCGCGTTGCTGTTTGACATCCATCTTTAAAATATTTGCCCTCCAATGGGCTCTCAGATGAGACCCCAGTGTCTTCTGGGGATTGTAGTACGTCCCACAGCCTGCATTCAAAACCATATCGGATTGAGCCCAAACATACCAGCAACGGTCCCAATGGGCCGCCAAGTGTGCCACAATGTCTGTAATCCAAAGGCTGCTTTCCCAACAGGGTCCGGAATATTCCGAGCCACACAGCCCCTATCGTCTTCTTAGGGTGGTGCGCCCTCCGCGGCCTGAAACCGCCGCGAATACATCATGCCACAGTTCGCTTCAGCGAGTTGAGGGCGCACTCGGAAAGCAGAAGACAATGTCTTTATTTACCATCAGACATGGAGGCAGACTTGAAATAACAGGTAGGTCCGCCGACGCGTTTCGGAGAGTTCCTTCATCAAAGGCGAGGCTCAAGTTCATCGCGTTGCTGTTTGACATCCATCTTTAAAATATTTGCCCTCCAATGGGCTCTCAGATGAGACCCCAGTGTCTTCTGGGGATTGTAGTACGTCCCACAGCCTGCATTCAAAACCATATCGGATTGAGCCCAAACATACCAGCAACGGTCCCAATGGGCCGCCAAGTGTGCCACAATGTCTGTAATCCAAAGGCTGCTTTCCCAACAGGGTCCGGAATATTCCGAGCCACACAGCCCCTATCGTCTTCTTAGGGTGGTGCGCCCTCCGCGGCCTGAAACCGCCGCGAATACATCATGCCACAGTTCGCTTCAGCGAGTTGAGGGCGCACTCGGAAAGCAGAAGACAATGTCTTTATTTACCATCAGACATGGAGGCAGACTTGAAATAACAGGTAGGTCCGCCGACGCGTTTCGGAGAGTTCCTTCATCAAAGGCGAGGCTCAAGTTCATCGCGTTGCTGTTTGACATCCATCTTTAAAATATTTGCCCTCCAATGGGCTCTCAGATGAGACCCCAGTGTCTTCTGGGGATTGTAGTACGTCCCACAGCCTGCATTCAAAACCATATCGGATTGAGCCCAAACATACCAGCAACGGATTACAGACATTGTGGCACACTTGGCGGCCCATTGGGACCGTTGCTGGTATGTTTGGGCTCAATCCAATATGGTTTTGAATGCAGGCTGTGGGACGTACTACAATCCCCAGAAGACACTGGGGTCTCATCTGAGAGCCCATTGGAGGGCAAATATTTTAAAGATGGATGTCAAACAGCAACGCGATGAACTTGAGCCTCGCCTTTGATGAAGGAACTCTCCGAAACGCGTCGGCGGACCTACCTGTTATTTCAAGTCTGCCTCCATGTCTGATGGTAAATAAAGACATTGTCTTCTGCTTTCCGAGTGCGCCCTCAACTCGCTGAAGCGAACTGTGGCATGATGTATTCGCGGCGGTTTCAGGCCGCGGAGGGCGCACCACCCTAAGAAGACGATAGGGGCTGTGTGGCTCGGAATATTCCGGACCCTGTTGGGAAAGCAGCCTTTGGATTACAGACATTGTGGCACACTTGGCGGCCCATTGGGACCGTTGCTGGTATGTTTGGGCTCAATCCGATATGGTTTTGAATGCAGGCTGTGGGACGTACTACAATCCTCAGAAGACACTGGGGTCTCATCTGAGAGCCCATTGGAGGGCAAATATTTTAAAGATGGATGTCAAACAGCAACGCGATGAACTTGAGCCTCGCCTTTGATGAAGGAACTCTCCGAAACGCGTCGGCGGACCTACCTGTTATTTCAAGTCTGCCTCCATGTCTGATGGTAAATAAAGACATTGTCTTCTGCTTTCCGAGTGCGCCCTCAACTCGCTGAAGCGAACTGTGGCATGATATATATATATATATATATATATATATATATATAAACAAGGTTAAAGTAGCGTTACAGTTATGAAAAACTTTTAGTGAGAATGTCATATTTTAAACTAAAAAAATTGTTACTTTAGGGCACGAGGAATAGTTACTTCAGATAACTATAGCTGGTGAATGAATTTCAGTGTTTTTTTTAGTTTAAAACGTTACGTTACCACTGAAATTTTCTCCTAACTATAATGTTACTTTAATCTTTCTTTGTTTCTGTGAATTTCTATGTTTTAAAAAAAATGTAAAGTAAGATATAATTACAATTCCTATCTATAACGTCCCTTTAACCTTTATTTTTTTCAGTGAATTGCTAGCTTTTTTGAAATGTAAAGTAGCATATCACTACCATATGTAAAACCAACCCCTGATTCTTTCTTTTGACATTTTTCAGCCCACAAAACACAATCATAAAAAAATCCACTAGAGGGCTTTGCGCTCCATCTGAAGAGCATAGAGCTCCAGCTAGGGGTGTTTTTGAAAAATATGGTAAGTTTTCTTGGAAACACCATCCTAACTATAAAAACCTAGTGGCGACTACCACTGGGTAATCTATATATATTATACATATTATATTATATATATAAATATATTTTTACACCTGCACTGAAAAACATCTGATGTTCCTCCCAGGAGATCCCCAGTTTGTTGATCATCGAACCATATCTCCATGATACAATTCAGTATTGTTCCCTGAGTACCCCCTGGTACAAGCCCAACTGGCTGAGCACTTGGGGGCCTATTTATGAAATAGTCATGCAGTGCAGTGCAGCGCAGCAAGTCACCTTGCTGTGCTGTGTGACAGGGAAACGGCAACAATGCCCCATATTAAAGGCAATAAGGAGCATTCCTGACTTTTCCTCTATGCTGGCGTGGCTTTGGCAGCCCGGCGCCAACCCAGGCCCCCTTGCACTTTTGTGCAAGGGGGCCTGTGTTGTATGCAGGATTGTTTTTGTGCTTGAAGGGGCACCTTCTTGCACAAAAACAATCTTTAGAGCAAAATGCAGCACACATAGAAAGATGAAGTAACGAGGAGAAATAAAGATATTTCTCCTTGTTACGCCTCTCTTGGGAAGGCGTATCATTTTGGCGCATTTCCAGGTTTACCAGTTCTGGCAAATCTGGGACTGCCTCCAAAACCATGTAAGTTGCATGGGAACACCCATGTAAGGCCTTCCCAGGGCAGAGTAAGGCCTTACTCCAGATATGGAGCCACTCGGGCCATGCAAAGTGGCCTTGCATATCTTCATAAATCGAACTAAAAGACTTGCATTGCTCTTGCACAATGTTGCGTGGTGCATATGTGATACAAACCAGCTCGTAAATAGGCCCCTTTGCATCAATGGAGGGATTTCAATACACCTTGTAGGAGTGCTGCCCCTAGCTCTGAACAGAAAACATTCATTCATGGTCCATGAAAGTGTTGGTATGAGAGGACACAGCACATATAACTGACAACTTATAGTGTGATAAAGGCCACATTAGTGAAGTAGGTGCTTAATACTAAAATGTTTATAACCCTAGGCAAATTGCCTTAAAAACTATTGTACTCACTATACATCTATATAGCCCCACTGCTTGTTCCACCTCCCCGCCACTAATTGTTTCCCCAGCATTCTACCAACTGGACAACATGTCACTGTACCAATACTCTCCATCAAGAACTAACTTTACTTCCTAAAATAATAAACCTTTAACTTCCTGCCTTCTGAAAGTGTAAACATACTCCCACACCCGTTTCAAATTCCTTCACCCTCCTCAACAGCAATAAAACTGATACAAACCATGAAAACATCACGACAAACTGTCAGCTCGGCACCTGCCCAAAAAGTCCGCGGGGGCGCCCCTAATCTAGTTAAATACATCAAGGTCACAGACTTTATCATGCCATCACTTTGAACACATGCAAAGCCTGACCTTTCCAAAAGTGTACTGAGCAGTCTGAAAAGTAGGGTCAGTTCTAACTTTACTGTTGTCCTTGGCAGGGTTTCCCCCAACTTTTTGGCTTCAATTCTCCTGTTTTTGCTGACTTCATTTTTGCTGGCCATGTGAGTCTGCACTCTTTATCACTGTTAACCATTGCTAAAGTGCTCATTATCTCTCCCCTAAAACATGGTAACATTGGCCTCCACCCAATTAGCACATTTAATTTACTTGTACATCTCTAGTAAAGTGGTACTACCTAAATAAACCTTTTGCCTGAACAAAACCTTCCTTTGTAATACATAGAAGTCGCCCTTAGGGTGGTCCCCCATACCACCCATAGGGGAGGGTGCAGTATATTTAAAAAGGTGGACATGCACTTTTAACTTTTACATGCCTTGGAAGTAAAAAAAATCTTACATTCCATTTCACTACTAAAAAGCCTGCGTCTTCCATAGGATCACATTGGGTTACCTTATTACATTTAATAAATGATAACTTTCAGTTGGAAGCAGGTAGGAATATCAAGTTTGGTGTCAAAAGAATTATAATTTAGCACCCTCTTTAATGGTAAAGTCGAATTTTAAGTCACAATTCTAAAAAGGCCCAAACCTTCCTTTTTAATACATATAAGGCAACTGTAGGGTAGGCCCTTAACAGCCTAGAGTGAAGGGTGAAATATATTTAAAAAGTAAGAGATGTACTTTTAAGTTTGCCATGTCCTGGTAGTGAAAAGCCTTTAAATTTGTTTTTTACTATTGCAAGGCCTACCTCCCCCATAGGATAAAATTGGAGTTACCTTATTACATTTAATGAACTGTAATTTCCAATTGTGAGCAGGTAGACAGGTTGAATTTGGTGTCTAAAGAATTGTAATTAAAAGCCCTCTTTAAAGGTAACGTCACAATTCTGAAAATCACACTTTTAAAAAGTTGGCCTTTTCATGCCCCAACCATTTGGTGCCTGCAGCCTCTATTCTGAGTCACATAACTAGGTGTAGTTAGCAGTTGGTCTTTGTCTATTGCTCCCAGGCAAAGGGGAACAGATGTTCCAGCTATTTGGTGCCTGCAGCCTTTATTCTGAGTCACATAACTAGGTGTAGCTAGCAATTGGTCTTTGTGTATTGCTCCCAGACAAAGGGGAACAGGTGTTGGCAGGATGGACCAATTCTGACTTCATAGGGGCTGAAACTATCACCTTCCACACTTGCTCATCACAAAGACTCTACCTCAGCACAATCACAAAGGGCTTCACACTAGTATTTTGTACCCCCAAACAAACTGGGGCCAGGGCAGGGAGGTAGGAAATTCTATATATATATGGGGTGGAACCCTCTAGAAACTTCTCCTACTTCAAAGGTGGAACCATGGATAAGTGCTGGACTGTTGGAAAGTGGATCATTAATAGTTGATTAGTAGTTATTTACCACTAGTGATAAGGCCACAAACATAATAAAAGGGTTCTGGTTAGCTACACTAAGCGGGAGGCCTTGGTCATAATGTTTACCTTCACACTTAGTTGTTTTTCTGGAGCTTTTTCCCTCGAGGTTCAGCAAGGCACTTCGTCAGGCTTGATTCGGGGCGGGATCGCTGGCTTGACTTTCTGCGAGGCCCAGGTCAAATCCTTGAAGTCTGGAGCTCTGGCGCTTTCAGCTGGATTAACCTGAAAGCCAGGCCAGGTCCTGGTTGAAGATAGCCTGCTTGAATTTCAATTTCAGGTTGGTCACCTTATGGAGCTTTTTCTAAAAGTTGCTGCAAACTTCTGGAACTTCTTCATGAAGTTCTTCTTGAGGGTTCAACGTGAGCTAAACACAAGTCCAAGGGTCTGTAATCTCCTAGATGGTCCTTGGTATGTCTGGACTACAGTTCCCACAATGCACCAGGCCAAATCCTTAAAAGTCCACTGGAAGCATTCCAGGATGGGGACTCTTGGTGGAGATGATGCAGGTGGGCTCTGTTCACCTGTAGCTTGCAGGGAGTCTACTCCTTCAGAATCAGGCTAAGTCTTTCAGGTGCTGAGTCCCACAGTGCGCTGCAGGTGCAGTCCTGGTGAGTCCAGTCCTCTTGGTGCAGGCCAGGGAGTCAGCAGAGCAGTCCTTCTTCTTGTCTCTTCAGGAAGCAGATCTGAGGAGCTATTCAGTTTTCCCATATGTATTCACAGTTTCTGGGTGTCAAGCAGGGGGGCACCCTTGACCAATGGGATGCAGGGTGCCACCCAGGTGTATAACTACTTCCTTCAAAGTAAGGCATATTCTTGTCCCATAGAGCACTATTCTCTCAAAATACAACATGAAGGAAATCTCTCCAGAGGAGCTGTATCAGACTAACACAACCCACTGGTTTGGCTAATTTTCCTAAACACTCCCTTTCCAACACGCTCTTTAATTTAATTACTGAGGGTCTTTTGTGGCTGAGTTTGCAGGATGTGGGGGTGGGCGTGTGCTGTCCTAAAGTGTCATTCTCCCTCTGAAGATCAGTTTGGCCACATTACCCCTCTTCCTGCCATCTGCTCTGCAGATTGTACTTTTCTGCCCACAGGAAACCCATAGTCTCTCTAGGAGGGCTTTTCATACCTCATTAGAGCAGCCTGGCCAGCCTGGGCAGAGGCTGGCTAATCAGGAGAGAGCAGCTGAAAGGCTGGATTTAGAAGGTTTAACAACTTATTTTCTGCCATAGTTAATATAAATCTAACAGCGGTTACGTTGTTGGATTTATCTTAACTATTCATTTGATACCTTGAAGTATATTTTTACGTGGCTACTAATATTCATATTTAGATCAAATATTACCTTGTTAGCCTATGAAGCCATTCACTACAATGTGTAAAAATGGAATTGGCAGTTTTTCCCTCACCAGGGCCTATAAAACATATTTTATAACGTCCTTGTTTATTGCTAGAAGGCACCCTAGCCCTGGGGCACCTACGCAAGACCGTATGGGCGACTTAAACAAAAAAAAAGGTAGGTTAATACTGTAGAAGTACCTTTAAATCTAAAGTCGAATTTGCATATAATTCCATTTAAATGCAGCCTGCAGGACTGGCATTTAATATGACAGCAGGCACCACTGTAGTGCACACTCCAGTGCCAGAAATCTACTGGGCCTCTAAACATCCCTGACCTATTATATACTAGGGACTTATAGGTAGTTTGAATATCCCTTACCTTTTTATTTACTAGTGACTTAAAGGGGACTGTTATTCCCAATTATACCAAATTACCATGAACTTTAAATACAGAGCACAGGCCCTGGGTCAGGCAAGCAAAACCAGCATCTAGTGGTCAAAATGGGGGCAGAAAATGGAGGGACAGCAAATAGGTCCTGATTTCTTACAGGTCCTTCAGACTCAACTCTTCAGTACACATCTGGACCTGTTGAAGACTCAGAAGAAGGACTGCTATTCTGCTCTGCTACAAGAAGGACTGCTGCTCTGCTGCCTAAGTGAGAAGGACTAGACCTGCACCTTGAATCCAGGACCAGTAGAATAAATCCAAGGGCTTGTTGACAGGCCCCAGGCGCAGAAAAGGCTCCAACCACCTTGGACCCAGCACCTGGGCTCTGCCTGCTCTTTGTGGTTACACCCCAGTTCTAGACACTTGGGACTGGGCCTGAAAGTGCTCTGCCAGTCTGCGGTTCAAGCAGAACCAATGCATCACCACGCAGCCCCGCATCAGCACCACTACTGCATGACGCATTCCGAAATACAGGATCTCACAACTCCTCGGAACCGCCACTGCAAACTAAATCTTCAAAGAAGGACCGCACCTCACAGCCCGCAGATCCTCAGAACTACTGCTGCGTGGCACATCCTCGATGCACAACTTGCCATCCAGCGCAAGGGACCTCGCAATACTACCCAATAAGGATTTAATGTACTTTGTTCAGCAGGCCTAATTTTGTCCCTGTACCAGGCCTGTACTCCATCGCAATCAGACTGAATATGTGACTTTGTCCCGGTCCGATGTGACCAGATAATCACAATTGGCGCTTTGTGCCTCCAAGCACTATTTGTAGCTAAATCATTAAGATTGCATATCTTTGCAGAAGGTGATGAGGGACACCTGAGCTGCCCAATCTCACAGATAATCACTGACCTTGGGCAGAGCAGCCATCCTAGAAGGGTTGGGGGTCCTGTGGATGATAGGGGGCCACCCTGTGTTGCAACAGCTGCAGGGGCCTGTGTTACACCCATGAACACCTATGACAAACCTTGCATGACAATATGGTATATGGTATATTATCTGGATAGCTCCTGCCACAAAGTCGAATGTGTCCCACCTCTTTATTTACCCTAAAATCCCAACCCAAATGAGCTGCTCATTCTGCTGCACATTTTTCACGCTGCACAAGACTCCCTACTCCTTGGCGTGGCTTTGATCAGAATTATGTTTTCCTATGTATAGAAAATGGCCTTGAGGGGGCGTCACACCTACTGCCGCTGCCACGAGCATCTATTAAAACACCTGAAGTTGAATAACAATGTAATAACTTTTAAATGCAGCCACTCAGCGGGGCACAGGCTCAATTTACATGATGAACCAGCAGAAGTTCTGATAAAGCGTCTTGGGTATGAAACACAGTAAGTCGCACACGCACTTATTATCCCTGCACACTCCTTTAATGGAGTAGGATTGCTTAATTTTTTAATACTACGCCACTTTTTACAGCAAGCATTTTTCAATAACATGCTTATAAATAGGTCCACTATTAAATGTATGCGGGGCGCTTAGCAGTGCTCCCAGGAAAGTGAAATAACTCAATTTACCCGTTAATGAAAATTTTAACATATTTTGCCCTACATTTTCCCATTTTAAACAAACCAGAAAGGGTTAAATAGAAACAAAAGGTGCCACACATTATCTCCATTGAATAGTTGATTTCCCCTAATTTTGTTCACCTGTACAGATGCAGGAGGCATGAAGGACAAACCAAAGTGATGAGTATGATGATAAACACATACATTACACATGTAAGATAATGATGTAAAGCTTTTTGTTGGTAAAGCATTGCATATAGCACCTAAAGCAAGTAAATCAGTTTTTGTACAAATACATGCTGCCTCACCAGAAAACAAACATACATTTTTTAGGTCTCACCTGAGTCAGCACATGTGCTGCATGCACTCTCGCCTGTGAGAGATATTATATACAACAAGGGGTTTGCAGTCCTCTTATTGCTCAATTTTCATTGGTTTCATTGTCACTCTTCTTAGCAAAGAAGTGAAGCCAGCATGTGCATGCCAATTAGATTGGCATGCACATGCTGGCTTCACTTCTTTGTCTTTTGGCTGGAGCATGGACCAAGTATCCATTGTTGAGCTTGATTGCTGGTCTTCCACTAATCGAGCTGTGATTGAGGTACTACTTTTATTTTGTCCTTTTCCCTGTCATCGTTATTGAAGCTCTTGCCATTTGTAGCCATGTTTTACTGTACAACACTCACTTCAAAGAAGCCATCTTCCCCTTTGAAATGGATGTTTATTGGGACAAGAGATGTTATCTGCTTTTATTGTGACAACAGATGGTTTCTGCTTCCAAATGCCTTTCACTAGGACATGGGAACAATTCATCATCATCAACTTTATTCCGTTTTAACAAGAGAACCATAAAAGTCAAACCACACCTTAATTTAACACAAACTATACATAATACAGAGTTAAATAGCAAATACTTTTGATGGATCCATAATAAAACAATTTTATATTACCACGGTAACCAAGATTAACCAGAACAATTAATTGCAGCTGGACCTAAGCTCAATTGCAGCCCTTAAAAAGCTAAGAGTGTATAATACCGAGTTGCTTGAAAGCAGTTGTAAAAATATAAAAGCCGGTCTAACCTACCTAAAGCTGACTTTCTTAAGAATAGAAATGATAAAATACTTTCTTGTGACATCATAAAAACTACAAAACATTAAAAAGTGAATCATATCCTGTGGAGACTTTCTGTCGCAGCCACAGGGTAAGAGACACTGCCCTCTATATGAACCACGGGGATGAACTTAGAGATAATGAAAAAGGTCCCGACGAAATCGAGACAGTAAAAAGCTGTTGTGGGCACTTTTGAACCATACGAGATAGGGCTCAGTGAATGGTACCATCTTCAAAAGGGAATACCTATGAACACTGGGCTTTCTCAACACCTCTTCTTCCCTGTCCTAATGTGCCCATTTTGAAGAAGTTTTCTTTTACTCAATACATATCCTTTCTACATATTCCCTCTGGATTCTCAAATAGATGAGCCCTTCCCTTGCTGGAAAGACTTTCTCTGATATACCTTAACCAGCAAATATGGTTAGAATAATCAAGGGAAAGACAATCCCTCAGACTTTCTTTACTTCGGTCGGCTTCCTTCTTCATCCAGATTTTCATCCATAATGACAATGGACGATAGGCCAGCACATCTGAGAGGAATGCCATCCCAAGTTCTTCTTGGGCTATAAACGATGGAATACACTTGGGTAAGTGGAGTATCCGTCTCAGAAAAGTGTTTTCAACAAATTGCAATACGTCATGCTCATGATAACCCCAAATTTCATTCCTGTAGGTGACCTTCGATTTAGCTTTGTAAATCTGCAAAAGTGCCCCGATCGGTCTACTTCCTAGCCTGGAGGCAAAACTAAGGAAAGACGCAGTAGCCCTTGCAAACTCCCCTTTCTTTCGACTTGTCAAGGGGCGCCAATTTAGGGCTGCATCAAACACCACCCCTAGATATGAAAAGATGTCGATCTTCGGGACCGACGTAGCCCGCACCTAAAAAGGGCAGGGCTTAGCTGGACGCTGGCCCACCTGCATGATAAATGATTTGCTGTTGTTGACCAGCAAGTCCAAGTCCTCCATGAAGTGTACAAAGGAGTTCAATATGCATTATAAACTCCTTGCAGTCCTCACCATGAGGACAGCATCATCGGCAAACAGAAGGACAGGCAAACTTCACTTGCCCACCTGAGGGGAGTCAGTATTTAATTTCAAAAGGGCCTGCTCCAAGTTATTAATATACAAATTAAAAAGAAAGGGGTCTAGGATACACCCTTGACGGACCACTCTCTGTATACAAAACTGATGGGATACTTTGAGATCCTTAGAAAAGCGTACTACAGCCTCTGTGTCTCTATGGAAATCGATAAAAAAACAGAACGGTGTCTCTATCGATGCCAATAGAGAGCACTAACTGCTAGAGCTTGGATCTGTTAACGCGATCAAACGCAGATGACGAATCCATGAAAGCTAAGTAGATGGTGCCAGTACAGGTGACTGTGTACTCATTCAAAAGCATGTACAAATTTAAACTCTGGTCCACCGTTGACGGCCAAGGCCTATATATAAGACTCAGCCGTTGGGGGACAGGCTGGGTGGGCAGAGAATGAAAAGGACTCTGTCTCTACTTTCTTGCCCAGAGAAGATAAGGACAGTGTCCACTTCTCCTGCCCTGCCGCTAGCAGTGACCCTTCTCCCTTTCTTCCTCTTATTTCCTCTCTTTCTGTCTCTGTCTCACTCCCCCTCACGTGCTGAATGACAACCGTGATTTCAAGAAACAGCTCTTAGCCTCTCTTTTCTCTTTTTCTCTTTTACCTTCATTCCTTCCCCAGTGAAATGAATCGTAAAAAGAAAGAAACACTTTTGCTGGAAATGTTGCCTTTTTCTGAAATTTTTCTATTCCAAAGTGCAACCTCTGGACGGAGAGAAAAAAAAGGTTAAAAATACAAAAAATAAATAAATAAATCAAGACAGAAATGACGCAAAGTGGCCAGATTGGTTTTATTCACACCCAAACACAGCGCCACTTTGCAGAGTTTGCCAGTGAAGCCCTACTTTGGTTTTCTTGTCTTTCTTTGAACAGCACTGTTTTCCCTGGGTGGGGAACTGCACCATTTTTTCTGAAATTTTTGTATTCGAAAGTGCAGCCTCTGAACGGAGAGAAAAAAAAAGGTTAAAAATCCCAAAAAACCTGGTTAATGCGTGGAGTGGAAAATGTTTAATGGGATCCTTATCAACTGTTTTCCTTATTTTAGTTTATAAAATGTGTATCACAGCTCTGTACAGGGATGTTGTCTTTTTTAAACAAATACTGCTTACGTTTTGTAAGGATATAAGCAATGGTCATTGAAGCGGGTCCCTTCCGGGCCCTGTAGTCATGTCTTTGACTTTTCAGGCAAAACCACTCATTGATTTCTGAATGATGAGTGTAAAAGCTTTAAGGTGACCATGTTGTTACTGCTTACATTTCACATACTTTACTTAATCTTGCATTCCCTATGAGTGTTTGCTTTTTAGGTCTCGCCTAGCTGCACTGCGCATGCGCTGCTCGCTCTGCATGACTGCTGTAGTAGAGTATTGGAGAGTAGCCGGACCCACTCTCCTCCCATATTTTTCATTGGCTTGTGTCATTGTCTTTCGTAAATGCTGCCTTCGGATTCGTTAATAGGCTTGTTAGTCCCTCCTTAGTATGGCCTTGTCTTCATTTGTACCCTCCCATGGCGACTGGCCCTTTTACTACGGTTGTTACATGGTACCTGGTATTTAGTCTGTAAGCACTATTCACTTTATTGAGTCTCTCTTACTGCAGGCCGGACATGCGCTGCTTCATCTAAAACTGCTTGTGTTTTTTTAAGCAGTAGGGCCACCCCCGTAACACGGGCGCCTTCCTTCAATCACTTTCGCCCGGAATTATCTTGTGTCTGTTTCAACCCCCCCACCCTCCCCCCACCCCCCAGTTAAATGGATTTAGAAATTATTAGCGTGATAAGGCCGGATTCTTGCCTACCTGGTTATCTCCAAGAATCCTCACAGGTCGCCAGGATCTTTTTATATGCCAAATAGCGTAGAGGGGATGAACACAATTATCAAAATATATCTACCACAATTAGACTTCATTTGGAAAGGACCACTGACTCCGAATCTAAATTTTGTAAGATTTTATTACAATCAAAAACTTCTGAACATACAGACACCTCAATACAAGGTGCAAAAGGTAAATGGGCACTAACACAAAAGCGAGCCTACGCAAAATTCTTATTCGGCTTAAAACAAAAAGAATTACAGATTCTAAACGCATCAGGAATATAATGGTCAGGCTGATATCTATCTTTGGAATTATTAGTCAAAGAAGAAAAACATTTCTATCCCTACACTGCCTCTAAGGTGACATCCCTACTTAGCATTCCCATCCCAGGCAAGAGAATCAAGGAAAAAGGTGTCAGAAGTGAAGACCTCCTATGAAGTACATTCACTTAGTCAGAGCTCGATCTGAGATGCTCCTTCTAGCTTCCTGCCTAATCCTCATCTGCTCAACCCACGGGGCACTGTCCCTAATACAAAACCCCTAAATCGTAGAACACGCCCTTCGGCACACCTCTTCGGCCAGGTCTTCCTTCGGTAGTTTTCCATCAGAAATTGTCTGTCGTCCAACGTCCGTTAGCTTGACCTTGGGTCCCAGGCACCTTTCTCGGCAAAAGTAACTACTTCACATTCCAATGCACTCCCCTGTTGGCTTCTCACAGCATCCTAACTCCTAAAACAAAGATCTATTCTCACTAACAAGCTAAATGTCCTTGCACCTGCAACAGAAACATGGGAACGAAAAGAAACACTTCACGTCTTAAGATTTTACATTTCTCTGCAACCCAAAGCCTTTACCAAGGGAATCATTTTCGGCCTACAACATTAGCTAACATAAGAAATGAACAGGCCTTCTCTTTTAACGTATATGCGATCGGGCCTTTGCAAAATTAAACATACTATTAAATCACACTCTAAGCATTAATTCACCACTCTCATGTGCACAAATAAGCAATCTACACGTATAACTTTAACATAGCACACGTTTAACCTAATACATTGCATTACACATACCTAACCATTGTGCTTTTTACTAAATACTTTCACGATAACTTGCAACGTTGATCCTCACAAAAGGGTTATTACATTTCTGATCACCTCTATGTTAAACAATTAAAGCAACACATTTCTATGGCACTTTTAAACATACATTGATTAATATGTGGGTGCTGACTAACGGTGAATATGATGCACCCCTACAAATTTCAGAATCTCATGGTGCTCTATCAGTTACCCACTTTGATGACAAATGTCATCACACCATCACAACCTCATTCCCTTGGAGAAAGAACCGACCTAAATAGTGCTCGTTGCCATTGTACCCTGTCGGAACCTATCCATTCTCTTAAGATGCTGATATTGACTGTCCTGCAGTCTCGCCATACGCCTCTCATTCGCTCTGAGAGCTCTTTCAAATCTGTTTCCCCTGTACCATTTACAGGCTCTGATGAGACCCCACAAGCAAACCACACAAACCACAACAATAATAAGAGGCTTCAACACAAATCCAAGGAACCCTTTTCCCAAGCTTGCAAACCAACTTCCCACACGACCAAATCCTTTACCAATCTTCTCCCACACACCCTCTTCAGTCAAATCTGCAATCTCCTGATGAATCGTGGTAATGTTGTCTATATATTTCTCAAGATCCTTGCTGTTATCTGGAATATACGTGCAACATTCCTGAACTTTCAACAATTTACAGACTCCGCCCTCTTTTGCCAATAATACGTCTAAAGCAAGGCGATTTTGCAAAACCATAGTCCTTATCGACAACATCTCTCCATCCACCAACAACAACGACCTTGCAGTATTCATCGATAATTCATCAACCACAGTCGCCAACTTACTTATCTTCACATCATTCAAAACCACACCCAAACTTGGTATCATTGCTCCAAAAATATCACCGATCACTGCTCCTGCACTAGCAGCTCTCCGCATTTTAGAATGATGTCCTGTCTCCAAAAGATTCAAATCTTCCGCATGATAAATCTTCAGAAAAATAATAGCCAAGTAACATGTACCATACAAATTTGCAGGCAACCTCACATAGGCATTCCTTCCGCACACAAAATACACAGTTGGAAGCACTTGCACCGGACCTTGCAAAAAGTTCTTAGCAGAGTCCTCCATAGTAAAGGTATGGTCACACGCACTCTGTCCTACCGAGACCTTTTCATAATAGGTCTGAGGACGTCTCACACACAACTTCCCCTTCTGCGTCTGATCTGTGGAGAGGTGTGGCTCACTAGTTAGAGGCGGCAGACCCGTAAGCAGAGAATCGGCCAGGGACCAGGGTTCAATCCCCGACGCGGCAGGGTTGTGGACCAGGGTCAAAACGGACTCGATATTTCTCGCCTCGGTACCTACTCTAACCAGGAACAAACTCGGCAACTCTGGGCATTAAGCTTGCCTCATCTCTACAACGGCCCCCCACAGACGCCGGGGATGCCTGGTTTCACCTTGGAGATACCCAGAAAGGTACAATCTCACAGGGTTAGCCAGGATGGGTTCCCCAGCGGTCTACAGCGCCGGGACGCCCCGGTGTTGGGTAGCTGTGCGCTTTACAAGTCTACAACATTTACATTTATTTACATTTACATCTAGCGCTATGGGTCCATAACTCCCCTTAGATCTGTGCAATCTCTCCTCATCGGTCCAATCTACTGGACTCTCTCCTGTATTTCGTGTCTGGGTTAGTTTTCTATATCTATCCTCTATTTGACCAATACATTTCTTCTCAGTTTCCGACAATAAACACGTTAGATTATGTTGGTGAGCATAAGCCGTATCCAAATTCAAAGTCAGTATGAAACACTTACGAAGTCGGTCCTCTGACTTATAATAGTCGTACTTATTCAAATGCTTATAGGCCGGAACTTCAGGAAGTACTGCATCATAATTGGAAAAGAAATGCTCAAACTGCCTTCTCTCATATAAGATGCTAAGCAATAAGCTGCAAGAAATCCCATAGGTTAGTGGAAAGTGATGGTATCTAATACCCTCATCCATGGAAGAAGGTAACTGCATGCACACATAGCAATCTTTCGTATCCATAGCATCAACATACTCATACAACAGCTTTGCATAAGCATTAAGCTTAAAGTCACTTCTAGACAGATCTACGTGAAACCTACGACTCTCTTCAAGTATCAAAGCTCTTTGAGCTCCTATAGTAGCCCCTTTTTGGCTAGAGGTGGTAGGTGTGGGTGTCCCCTGTACCTCCCCCTCCTGCTCATGTGAAACTATATATGAGGCTACGACTATCGCAACTATAGCAGCTATCACTACCCCTAAAAGTGTACCTATCACTAATTTAGCTCTACGATGAGTATTTCCAGCATCTGCCATTTTGCAAAATTCTCAGGATTCAGTTCGACAGCAACATGTAAAAGTCTCTTTCTCATCCGAGTATTGCTTGTCAAACCAGTTCACATAACGCCTTGAAGCTGGAAGTCCCCTAACAATTTTCAGTTCTTTATTTACACAGTCCACAAAAAGACTACCCTAGCTCTCTTTCAGTATCTTGATGGAAAGTCCCTAACTTTATTCTTCTTCCACTCGGGCATAGATTATCTTCTTCTTTGGACCTTTATGTACAACAAAGGGTTTATTTTTAGTCCAGAACGATAATCGCTCCCAAAAGCTCTAAAACCCCTTGCAAAATTTCAAGACGAAGTATCACCAACTCCTGATGTGGTGGCACAATACCAAAAGTCGGAAAAACCAGCGTCTCCAGAATCAACTCACGAACTTTACTCAGAAGCGGTGGATTCGGAATATTGAGGGTCAGTATTCCTTCGATCTCCAATCCTGGAACTCTCAATAACACTTCTATTTTCAAGTTCAGAGTATTGCTGACCAGTGTCAAGGATCTTAGCCTCCCCGTGCTCGGTATGCCTGGCATCAGTCACAGCGTATGTCCACTCTGGTGAGGCGTACCTTTGACACGGCACTCTTACTCTCCTTGACCTTCTCAGGTTAACTCAAGCCTGCTCTTCGTCACTTAGCTCAGATTCAGACGTTTCAGAAACTGGGGCAATATCTCTTCCAGGTGCCAATCTCAAGTTTACTCGTCTCTGGTTCACCGGCCAAACTCTCTCTGCTTCTGTGGCACTTCTGCTCTCCCTTCGGGTACCCTGTGCACTACTTCCTTCTTCAGCAGAATTTGACTCTACTCCACCCACAGCAACACTTTCTCCGTCTGAGTCAAATTCGGGGCTTCGATTTGCACATCCCCTTTCAGCTCGATCTAGTGCACAACCAACTGCATCAGCAACCCTCACAGCTTGGCTTGCCCTCTCAGATGGCTCTGCTACCTCAGCTGGATTTTCATTCATGAGAGGGGCTGTATCTTCCAAGGGTGCTGGAACTCTGCGGGTATGGGAGGCAAGCACCCAGTTCGGCAGTACCCCACACTTCACTGCCGTGTTCGTGACCGGTATTACTTGGTACGACCACGCCAACGAGCATCCAGGCAACACTTCCTCACGTATTTACGCACAAGTACCCAATCCCCTGGGCATAAGTCGTGGCACAGGTCACTCGCGGCTGGAACAACTGCTGCTTGCACCTGCTGAGACACAGAATGGAGTACGTCAGCTAGGCCCGCACAGTAGTCGAGAATCAAGTCATCAGTGATGTTCATCAAAGCAGTGGCAGGTATAGCTGGCAATCGCATCGCTCTCCCCATAAGTATTTCATGCGGTGACAACCCAGTACTCCTATCGGGAACACTACGAAGGCTCATGAGAACTAAGGGTAGTGCGTCAGGCCATTTCAGAGATGTTGAAGAACACACTTTTGCCATCCGTGCTTTCAAAGTCCCATTAACTTGTTCCACAATCCCAGAAGCCTCTGGTCGATAACTGCAATGCAATCTCTGATCCACATTTAAGGCAGCACAGAGCAATTTCATGATCTCACTACGGAAGTGTGTCCCTCTATCCGACTCCAAAGAGGTCGGAAAACCGAACCTCGGGATAAGCTCTCTCAGTAACAGTTTAGCTACAGTGAGTGTGTCACATCTAAGTGTTGGGTAAGCCTCTATCCATCTTGAAAAGACACATACCACAACTAAGATGTACCTCAACCCATTGCACTTTGGCATCACAATGAAATCCAACTGCATCCTATTGAAAGGCCCTCCTGATCTCCCAATGTGGCTCAAAGTCACAGCAGTTCTCTTTCCTACATTCATTTGCTGACATGTAACACACCTCTGACACACAGCTTCAGCTACTGCACGAAACTTCGGATTGTACCATGTCTGTCGAAACACTCGCATCATCGCATCTCTACCAAGATGTACAGCTCCATGTATGAATCTTGCCATCGGGCTCAACAGATATTCTGGCAACACAGCTCGTCCATCGTTCGAAATCCACACATCCACATCTCCCTTCTCACATCCAGCTCGTATCCAACTGTCCCGCTCTTGATCAGAAACTTCATCCTGTAACCATGTTAATTCCTCCCATGTATCAGCCATGGCTAACATCACGCTGAGATCGGTTCTTTCTTGACTTTCTTCTACATGCCCTTCAGTAAATATGAATCCTTGTTCTGCGCAAAACCGGGCAACTTCATCCACGTAGCTATTACCCCGCGACACGAAATCATTCCCCTTGCTGTGCGCAGAACATTTGACAACTGCGATTTCCTCTGGACATTGCAATGCCTCCAACAATTGTCTCACATATTCCCCATTTCTGATAGGTGAACCAGAAGATGTCATGAACCCTCTCTGTGACCCTAACTGTCCAAAGTCATGAACGACACCAAACCCGTACTGACTATCGGTATAAATCGTTACCCGAATCTGGTCAGCAGCCAACCAGGCACGGGTCAAAGCAATGAGTTCAGCCACCTGTTCGGAGTATACCCCTTCTAAACAAGCGGCTTCAACCACTCCTGTGATGGTACATACAGCAAACGCTGCTCTCAGTCGACCAGCACTGTCTCTTAAACATGAACAGTCCACAAAGAAAATTTCATCAGAGTCTGGGAGCGGGTCATCAACAATGTCTGGTCTTGGTTTAGTGCACAATTCAGTCACATCGAGACAATCATGGTCCTCACAATCTTCATCATCTACATTTGGAATAGGCAACAATGTGGCAGGATTTAAAACAGAACACCTCTTCAAAGTCACATTCTCTGCAGCAAGTATAACTTGCTCATAATGAGTCAATCGATTATTTGTGAGGTGCTGTGTTTTAGTCCTTGTCATCAACAGTTCAATGGAATGTGGCACATAGACTGTAAGCGGATGACCCATGACAATGCTCTCACATCTTTCAATACTGACACCTGTTGCAGCAACAGATTTGAGACATCCGGGCAACGCAGAAGCTACTGGATCTACAGTAGCTGAAAAGTAGGCAACTGGTCTACGGACACCTCCATGACTCTGAGTCAAGACTGCCAATGCGCAACCTTCTCTTTCACAACAGAACAATGCGAATGCCCTGTTGTAGTCAGGCATCCCCAAAGCTGGAGCGCAACACAAGGCTTCTCTCAGCCTCAAAAATGATCTCAAACAGTCTTCGTCCCATGGTACCGGATCACTCACATCCTTACGCGTCAGCCGTAAGGGGTTCGCCTCAAAGGAGAAATTGGGAATCCATTGGCGACAATAGCCAACCATCCCCAAGAACATTCTGACTTCTCTCTGAGTGGTAGGCACAGGCATATTCATAATAGCCTCAATACGATCTGGTGACATCTTTCTCTTGCCTTTCTCAATTCGATGACCCAAATACTGCACTTCGCTCAGACAGTACTGCAGTTTGCTCGGAGACACTTTCTGTCCATTCTCTGCCAAATAATTCAGTAGGGCAATAGTATCGATCTTGCAAGCGTCTTCGGTTTCTGACGCAACGAGCAGATCATCGATGTACTGCACCAGAACAGAGTTCTGCGGCAGCACAAGACCTTCAAGATTCTTCTTCAAAATCTGATTGAAGATAGACGGGCTCTCCGTATACCCCTATGGGATACGACACCATGTTAACACGCAATTCTCCAGCTGAAAAGCAAAAATAAATTGGCTCTCCTCATGCAGAGGAATCGAGAAGAAGGCTTCACACAAGTCAATCACTGTGAACCATTCAGCTTCACATGGGATCTGAAACAAGATCACAGACGGATTCGGTACCACTGGACAACATGGAACGACTATATCGTTAATTTTTGGCAGATGTTTTACGATCCTGAACTTTCCACTTGGTTTCTGTAGTCTCATGATGGGTGAATTGCATGAGCTACCCATGATCTCCTTCAAAATTCCCTGCTTGATCATAGACTCAATTACAGGCTTGATTCCTGCAATCGTTTCAGGTGACAAATTATATTGGGGCGTCCTAGGGATCTCCACATTCGGCTTAATCTGGATTTTCACTGGGTCTACACCCTTGACCAATCCGATCTCTTCTCCACTAAGGTCCCAAACATCAATTGATACGGAATCCCTCAGATCGAGTGGAAGTTCTTCCACTGTCAATGCTGGATACATCTCTATGCACACACGCTCATTCGCAACCTTAAAGGTTGCATCATCATCCCTTGTCTGTACTTCTACTCCCTGAGGGGTACAATAAATGGTGCAATTCAGCTTGCACAAAAGATCTCTACCTAACAGGCAAACTGGACTAGAGTCGCAAACCACAAACTGGTGCCGATCTCTGAAATTTCTTATCTTCACCGGAATTGGCTCCGTCAGTGGGCTAGTCAGCTTCTTATTCGCTACACCAACGACTTGGATTGACTGTCCCGAAAGGGGTAGGTCAGGGACTACTGCAGATCGTACAGTAGACCGAGTAGCACCAGTGTCAACCAAAAAGGTTGTAGGGTGACCATCAATGTCTGCTTCCACAAATAGTCCCCTCTGATCTACCTCTAAGACTGCTCCAAGCGCACAGTCCTCTTCCCCTCTCAAGCACGGTTGTGCCAACGGGTCTGAACCATATTCCTCACTCCCTTCAAACATGGGCATCTGTAGGTAAGTTCGGACTCCCTGTTGCAGATTCTGTATCCTAGGTGGTTGAGGTACCTGCACCTGCGGAGCACCAGACCCCCCTTTGACCATCTTCGGTCGAGTCACTGTAGGGACCATTTCAGATACAGGAACCTGAACTATCTCTCCATCCTGCTGTATCTGATTCAATGGGTTCAAAGGACACTCGCGTTTCCAAGTCCGACCTGGTGACAAAGATGACACGCGGTGGTCTTTTTCAATGTCGCCACATCCACCCCTGTCTTCGGATCAATTGAATTTGGTCTTCCCTGACCTTGGGCATTCTGATTTCCTCCTTGGTTATTTCCCTGTTTTCTTCCTAAGGTCCCTCCATTAGGCTGTCCCTGAGCTGTTTGCATCTGAACAAGCATCAATTTGTCTCTCAACTTCCTGTGCTTCGATTCTATCTCATCACTACAGTACCTAGCATACCGTAAAATCTCATTCACAGGCTTGTTCTGCCAACAAATCAAATGCTGCTGTATCATGAGACTAACCTCTGGCCTCAATCCCAACACAAACTTCGAAACAAACTGTCCCATGTCCTTTGTATCTAACACATCCAGTCCACTGTACTGTTTAAAAGCCTGCAAAAGCCCCTCATAAAACTCATGCCCCGTCTCTTTTGGCTCTTGCACTGTCCGATCTATCTTCATCCAATCAATGTCCTGAGGTGAGATTTTCGACTTCAACCATGTGATCACCTGTTCGAACTTCTTCATTACTATGGGCGATGGGCCATTCGAAACTAGATCCCTGTCAGGCTCTGAAGTTGGCCACTCAACAGCAATTTTACATGCCGACCACAGGTCGCTCGGAACCACAATGTCAAACAATGTGTTCAAATCAACCCACAATACTTTCGAGATTTTGACAAAGCGATCAACTTGCTTGTACCACTCCGCGGGCTTCTCCCTTAACCTGGGAAAATCATTTGTAAATGCAGCCAAATCACCCCTACTCCAAGGCACATGCACGTATCCTCCATTTTGTACCTCTCGTAAAGGGTAATTTCCTACCTCCGTCATCCCCCCACCTGGAGGTGGCGTCTCTCCTATAGTTCTCCTAGAACTTTTCTTCTTGGACCATCTTTCTTCCCACTTATCAAGCATAATCCATGCATGCATTGCTATGATCAAATCCTTGATATGAGTTCTCAAACCCATGACTCTCTTTTTTCCAATTCTTGGTCACTGTACTGCAATCTATGACTTCCCTGTAATGATTTTGTTTTGGACAAATCCACATCATACTTTTTAGCCAATTCTGAAAACTTCTCATGTGCAGTTCGTGCCTTACGAGTCACATCTTTCGCTACAAAGAGTAACTCATCTTGTACGTACATATAGGTCCTCTCAAGAGGCAAATTTCCACTTATGATCTCATCTACCTCTGCCTTTAGCCTCACAACATCTAACATTTTCCCTTTCAGGGCTCCCTCCAGTACTTCCCTACAAGCTACACCATCCCTTTCATCATAATCACATTCCCGTTCCTGAGATCTACTCTCTTCTGACATACTCATAGGAACTGAACGATTCACTATCGTGCTTCGTTCACTTTCTGCTGTTCTCACACTCTGGTTCTGATTTCTCACCGGTGGTGCCCACATTCGCAGATCTGATCTTGACTCGGCCAAAGACCTCGGCCTCACTGGTCTCGCCTCTGTCTGTCCCCTAGAGGAGTCTGCTGTAGCTGGTAATGGCGTACTCCATTCTATAGGCTTTGGAGTTTGCTCCATTCCACTCACTGATCCATTTCCTTCAATCACACTCCTCATTCCTACAACTGACTGCACTGAGCTTCCAACTTTCTCTTGATCTGGATCGTAAACAGAAACAATGGGTCCAATGGTGACCGGAACCTTTAGAGCATCCGGTAACCGCGCACCTCTCCCAACCTCTGTGTTGGCTACAGGCTGATTTCTAGTACCCTCAGCTCCTGACGAGATCTTCCCTTCTACTCTTATTTCTGACTGTGTTGGTACTCCACTAGTCCGTTCTGACTGAGACGGTTTTCCCTCGCAAAGATCGGGATTGTATGGAGGTGGTCTCTCAGACAACAACCTCTCTAGCAGGCTATCATCTGTGTCACTGTCATCATCATCATCTGCACTCTTTACCTTTGAGCCATCAGTTTTTACCAATAAGGGATACAACCTGTCTCCTTCTATTGTTTGCACTCTCCACCTTTTCTCTTCTGCATCCCATCTGGCATTCTGGAATGTCTTAATCGACTTTTTCACCCTCTCCTGACTTCGATCTCTTTTCCTGTCATGTGCTGCTCTAATCCATGCATGCAAAGCTTCAAACTGGGTTGGTCTCAGCAAAGGTTGTAAAGCCGCCATCACGGACTTCAACTGATACAACACTTCCAACCTAAATGAACCATATCGCGGGAAAGCTAATTCTCCTTCACCCTGGGTCATCTTATGCCAATTTTCAAGCCAAATTATAGTATGCAACACCACATTTCTTGCCATGTAATGCGCCGGAGTATCCTCGGGAGGGGCCTCTTCTCCCCCACGAGTAACCACATGTTTGTCACCTCTACACAATTCTCGGAAAACTTTATAACATTTCATGGTGAACAAATTTCGATCACACGCAATATTTTCGTCCACTTCTTGATGTCAAACCCACCAAGAGCAGCGCGACTCACACCGACCGACCTATTGCAGCACGACACCTTCTGACGTCACTCTTCCTCCGCTCGCAGCAGTTCCCCTCCTTCACAACTCACTTCTCACCCTTGCATTCGTCCCATTCATACGCTGAAATAACCGTTTGTCCCAAACAAGTTACTTCTCTGACTGTCTGTCCACAGTCTCTCAAAATTGTTGACCTCGGTTGGCAACTGTCTGCCCACGTCCGACCAGACAATCACCTCTGGTAGGTTACAAATACTCAAATTCCACGTACAACAACCCACGACCAGCGTCGGTTTCTCACGCACTCACACATTCGCACCCCCTATCTCGGTCCAGGTGATCGATGACGTCTCACGATCCCCTTTCAGTGGTCAACAAAATCTACCTTGGGTGTCTTCTACACCACAATCGCTTAAGCTACTCGTCGAGCCTAAGAATTTCCCGGTCTGCGAGCGCTCACAGCCTGATCTCACAATCACTCAACACTCACTCCAGCTCCGCAAGACATCGCACAACAAAACAACACCGCAATCTACAAACATCTCACCCTATTCATACTTACTCCTCCACGGACTGCTGCTTTCCGCCGCACCGCTACTCTTCGTCAATCTCCATCAGCCGCCGTCGTCCGCTGCTCGCCATCCGATTAGTCACCATCACTTGACTTCTGTGGGCCTCAAGGATCTCTTATCATAGTCTAGATCTCCCCTCGCTATTGGAAATAACCATCCTACTCTGCTACCAACTGATAAGGCCGGATTCTTGCCTACCTGATTATCTCCAAGAATCCTCACAGGTCGCCAGGATCTTTTTATCTGCCAAATAGCGTAGAGGGGATGAAAACAATTATCAAAATATATCTACCACAATTAGACTTCATTTGGAAAGGACCACTGACTCCGAATCCAAATTTTGTAAGAGTTTATTACAATCAAAAACATCTGAACATACAGACACCTCAATACAAGGTGCAAAAGGTAAATGGGCACTAACACAAAAGCGAGCCTACGCAAAATTCTCATTCGGCTTAAAACAAAAAGAATTACAGATTCTAAGAGCATCAGGAATATAATGGTCAGGCTGATATCTATCTTTGGAATCATTAGTCAAAGAAGAAAAACATTTCTATCCCTACACTGCCTCTAAGGTGACATCCCTACTTAGCATTCCCATCCCAGGCAAGAGATTCAAGGAAAAAGGTGTCAGAAGTGAAGACCTCCTAAGAAGTACATTCACTTAGTCAGAGCTCTATCTGAGATGCTCCTTCTAGCTTCCTGCCTAATCCTCATCTGCACAACCCACGGGGCACTGTCCCTAATACAAAACCCCTAAATCGTCCTTCGGCACACCTCTTCGGCCAGGTCTTCCTTCGGTAGTTTTCCATCAGAAATTGTCTGTCGTCCAACGTCCGTTAGCTTGACCTTGGGTCCCAGGCACCTTTCTCGGCAAAAGTAACTACTTCACATTCCGATGCACTCCCCTTTGCTTCTCACAGCATCCTAACTCCTAAAACAAAGATCTATTATCACTAACGAGCTAAATGTCCTTGCACCTGCAACAGAAACATGGGAACGAGAAGAAACACTTCACGTCTTAAGATTTTACATTTCTCTGCAACCCAAAGCCTTTACCAAGGGAATCATTTTCGGCCTACAACATTAGCTAACATAAGAAATGAACAGGCCTTCTCTTTTAACGTATATGCGATCGGGCCTTTACAAAATTAAACATACTATTAAATCACACTCTAAGCATTAATTCACCACCTTCTCATGTGCACAAATAAGCAATCTACACGTATAACTTTAACATAGCACATGTTTAACCTAATACATTGCATTACACAAACCTAACCATTGTGCTTTTTACTAAATACATTCACGATAACTTGCAACGTTGATCCTCACAAAAGCGTTATTACATTTCTGATCACCTCTATGTTAAACAATTACAGCAACAGATTTCAATGGCACTTTTAAACATACATTGATTAATATGTAGGTGCTGACTAACTGTGACAATGATGCACCCCTACAAATTTCAGAATCTCATGGCGCTCTATCAAGCGTAAGTCATGTGAATTCCAGGTAGCACATAATCCTGGGCTGAAGCTGACAACAGCACATCTGTGTTATATGTCTTCTGTAGTAAAGCCACCAGACCGGTAGTTTTCAAAAGCATGTTTTATTAACAAAAACAATAGCACCACCACTAATACCAGCACCACCAATGCCGCCACCACCAATACCACCCCCGCCAATACCACCACCACCACCAATACCACCACCAATACCACCACCGCCAAGTCCAATACCAGCACCACCATTACCACCACCACTAATACAACCACCAATACCACCACTGCCACCAATACCACACCACCAATACCACCACTACCACCAATACTACCACCACCACCAATACCACTACCACCAATACCGCCACCAGCACCACCAACACCACCACCAATACCACCACCACCAATATCAATACCACCAATACCACCACCACCACCAATACCATCAATACCACCACCAATACCACTGCCACTGCAAGTACCACCACCAACACCACTACCACCAATACCACCACCACAAATACCACCACCATTTATACCACCACCACCAATACCACCACTACCACCACCAATACCACCACTAATACCACCACCAATACCACCACCAATACCATAACCACCACCACCAATGCCACCACCAATTCCACCACCACCAATACCACCACTACCACCAATACTACAACCACAACCAATACAACCACCATTAATACCACCACCTCCACCAATACCACCACCACCAATACCACCACCACCACCAATACTAAAACCACCACCACCAATACCAGCACCACCACCAATACCAGCACCACCACCAATACCACCATCACCACCAATACCACCACCAATACCTCCACCAATACCATCAGTAATACCACCACCACTACCACCTATACCACCACCAATATCACCGCCACCACCAATACCACCATTACCACCAATACGACCACCACCAATACCACCACCACCACCACCAATCCCACCACCACCACCAATAACACCACCACCAATACCACCACCATCATCAATACGACCACCACCAATACCACCACCACCACCAATCCCACCACCACCACCAATAACACCACCACCAATACCACCACCATCATCAATACCACCACCAATACCACCACCAATACCACCAATCCCACTACCAATAGCACCACCACTAATACCAGTACCACCACCACCAATACCACCACCAATACCGCCACGACCAATACCACCACCACCAATATTAGGTTTGAAATTCCCCTCTCACCATAATGCACTTGTTTATGCTATATTAGATTAGCAATATGTGGCTAAATAGATGCCATTTGTGCTCACGTTATGCAACCCACTGAGTTATCCCAATAACATGTAAGCTTTCGTTAGCCCGTGTGACTCCATTTTGTATTTTGTAATCCGTATTAGACTGCTTGGACTGGGCTCATACTAGGCCTTAGTATTCAGAATTGCTTGCCTCAGCAGAACACTGTACTTCGTTATTATTTTCTCTTCCGATCAAGGCTGCTACCTGACTTGCTAACAAGCAACTATTCTTCTTCTGCATACCATTCTCAATGTGTAACTCTGCTCCCAAGTTAGGAGATGCTGAGACTCGGCACAGTGGCCTTGGACTACTGATAGAATGTACCCATCTGGCAGGTGTTAGCTCATCTCTGTGTTTCCTTTGTCTATGCCCGGCTCTGGCCGGTAGTTTTCGACTAGAGGCGTGGCCGAAGTCTCCAAAAGGGGTTTATCATGTATTAGCAAACGTTGGGGAGTCAGTCCCTTCGGCAGACATCTTAGGGTGAAGGTCTGATAGGACTCCTCTGCAGAGTATATGCTGAATGAATGTAAATTTGTATTCTCTACCAGCTGACTGACACTTTTTGGGAAGGCATAGCAGGTGGTTGTAAGTAACTCGCATGGCCCTAGAGGGCCCGCCCTTCACCAATACCACCACCTCCACCAATACCACTACCACCCATACCACCAATGCCACCACCATCACCAGTACCACCACAACCAATACCACCACCACCACCAATACCACCACCACCACCAAAATCACCACCACCAATACCACCACCACCACCAATACCACCATCACCACCAATACCAACACTAATACCACCACCACCAATACCACCACTACCACCAATACCGCCACCACCAATACCACCACCACCACTACTACCACCAATACCACCAATACCACCACCATCACCAATACCACCACCACCAATACCACCACCACTACCAATAGCACAACCACCAATACCAGTACCACCACCATCAATACCAATACCACCACCACCAATACCAATACCATCACCAATACCAATACCACCACCTCCACCAATACCACCACCACCAATTCCACCAATGCCACCACCATCACCAGTACCACCGCAACCAATACCATCAATACAAGCAAGACCAATAGCACCGCCACCAATAGTACCACCACCAATACCACCACCACCAATACCACCATCACCAATAACACCAATACCACCACCACCAATACCAATACCACCACCTCAGAGCCTCTCGCCTACTAGTAATAGCAGGGGCACTGTACGAGGCCGGAGCTGCAGCCGAGAACATCCCTCCCTCCATGCCTGCCATAAAGCACAGCCCACCCTGGAGGTGAAGCCAGGTCCCTACTACAGCTGGAGTGTGTTTTATTAGGCCAACGATAGCAAGGACATTACACATGGCCACATTGCACTCTCAAATTACGGTGAGGGCAGGAACTAGCCTCCCCCCCTGCTCTTCCTCCTGAGCTGCGACAGTATAATCACAGAGCGAAAGGTGTTGGAGCTCTTTGTTAGTGTTTATAGCTTGGATCATATGTAACTCTCACTTCACACTTTGTGTCTGTGTAATTTAGAACACTTACACATCTTCTTCACTGCACTATTTATCACTACTTTGAAGACGCTGCAGGCCGGTCTCTTCCTCTGATATTTACAATCTAATAAGCAGTCGAGAAGGCCCTTTATTGCAATGCAATAGATCTCGCATTTGCAAGAGTTTAAGCAATTAGTATTGTAAATGACAATGTCTTTTATTTATGTTTTAAAACCCAAAACAGGCAGGCATTGTCATTTACAATAGCGGGGCACAATTGGGTTGTAGCTGAAGGCAGTGATAGTTTCTCTCAGTGGGGGAGAGGATGCGGCACTATGGCCAGAGCTGGTGAGTTTGGAACGTGGGAACCAGATTCAGCCTTCATGACCAGTCTACCAGACCACTCTCCTGAGGGAGCACCTTCCCATGCTAGACCTTAGAAGCCCTGGTATCCTAGGACCTGCAGGTGGACCCTAGCGTTGGAAAGTGTGGGTTAACCTTGAAGATCTGTCCACCACAATCCATACCAAAGTTCACCTCCAGTCTTGCGGGCAGGCTTACAAAGCAGCACACCCTAGAGCGACACTGACTATGTCACTGGGGTCACAGGATCTTGAGGCCAGTCCACCTCACACATAGGTACCTCCATTGGCCTTGTTTCAGCAGTAGTATTGCAAATCACAAGGGATCGGCAATACAGGATTTGCACACACACCAAACTAAGTTTGCAAACTTCACGGTCTCTCTGCTTCATGCACACGCACTTTTAACATGTGCTGCCTGGTTTGGGGCCATTGGAATTGTGCAGCAATGGAGGACAAAATTATGTCACAGTGTTGACTAAACTATGCAGGAAAAAATAGGATGCAGCGTAATGCGGTACATTTTCTGATACTTTATTATTTTGATATTTTTACACACACTAACAATCACTACAAAGATTTTGCCTCATTAGTACCAGTGTAACATACAAATGCAGGAGTGAGAAAGGTGACCAGTCAACCTTTGCAAAGGGCCCTCCACTTCGCAGCAACACAAGTAACATTTGTTTGTAACTTTTGATCTGTTTGAGCTACAAGCAATTTTAGTTAAAATCATCTGATTATGGAGCAGATGATGTATTATGTGGCACATATGGCAGAGCCATAATTATGTGGAAAACATTTGCAAACTAGGATAATTTGCCATTCTTGTTTAGAGCGCTGTTGTGGACAAAGGGAGGAAAAGTGCTGATGACAGAAACTGCATGGCTCAGAGACAAATGGCTGGTGATTCCACTTTTAAGCGTATTTGGGACATTCTGTGATTAGAAAGATATCCCACTTTGTGAATGTATTTTAATGTCAATAACTCATATTAAACCTTTAATAAACGTGTATCCTTTGGTGGAATTAAATAAAGTAATAAGCCTTAACCTGTCAGTGAAATGTCAAACAAATACTTAAATTGGGGATGTTTTGATCTTTCTGTCCACACCTCTGACTCCGCCCACTGACCCAGTCCTTGGGTTATTCCCACCCTCTGATTCTCCACCCCCTCTTCCCCACTCCCCCGCCCCCCACTTTGACCACAGATCCGACCTGAATCCAATCCCAGTGGCATCCCACAAGTGGGTGTGGTCGAACTAGGGAAAATAGTGACCTTTGCCCCCTCCCGCCTTTCCCCAAACACTGCAACTCTCGGTGTTACCATTGTTCAATGGTAAGCCTTTCATCAGTCTTGGAAATGAACTCTTTCTGCAGGGATTAAAACCAGTGGCCGGCAGGTTTCACACAGATCCCCGCAGCAAGTTCATTAATGTCCTTACCTGCCTGACTCGCTGGCTCCCCATCACCTTTGTGATGCCTTCCCGCTAAGCCTGGTTCAGACCCGTGCTATGTTCCTGCTCACGTGATTGCCAGTCTTCTAAAAGGACCCTGCTAGGCCAGGATGAGCAGTAGCTGGCACAGCCTGCAAACTCACAGGCCGACACCGTGTGTAACACAGTGTCAGCTCCCTTCACACAGTCACCAGTGGGGAGTCGAAATCACACTGGGGGAGGGCAGGCGAGCTGGAAACCACTGCACAGAGTGGCCTTCCAGCTTGTCTTTGGAGGCTGTAGGCAGCTGATGCCTATGAAGGGGTGTGAAAACACCACAGGACATCGGCGACAGTCTCAGATACCCTTTTTAGGTCTCGCCTGAGACAGCGCTTTAGCGCTGCTCTGGCGAGACTTATAGTAAGCGCGTTTTGGAAGTGCAAACGAGTGCTTTCAGGCCTCCAACTACAGTGCATGTGCCCCGGGCGCGCGCACCATTTGGCAGCCTGAAAGCACTCGTTTTCTTTCACTTTCGGGGCCCCTTTGATGTCCCGCACCACTGTGCCCGCCCCCACTCCCCCTCCCACTCCCTCCTCGTCAACTTCAGTGCGCGCTTGTCTTTCCGCCCCCACTCCCCCTCCCACTCCCTCCTCGTCAACTTCAGTGCGCGCTTGTCTTTTCTTTTCGCCGACTCTGGGAGGGACAATTTACTGGCTTCTGCGAATTCCAAGTGCGTTCATATTTCGACGCGCTCTGTATTTTTCACATCGATATTTATCCGCTGCTGCCTTTCTCTTTGCTTGCGAGATAAAGCACTACCCTGATTGGACACCTCTCAGCAGGCGTTTTCTTCACAATGTTCGTAATAATAAAAAGCCTCGCTGCGCATTTATTCTTGATCCGTGGTCATGCAGCTGCTTTAGCTTGTGAAATAAAAGCACAGAAGGCAGCACGAATTTGTGCGTTTTATTTAGAACTAAACCTCAATCCCTTTCTCAGAGACGCCACGGGCGATGGCGACCCTGCCACACATTGCCTGTTTCTCTGGTTCCTACGCCCGCCTCACAGTACCTAGACCAGAGTGAGGTGGGCGAGGGAACAAATTAACAGGCAGATTGAAGCTAGCCGAAGTTTTAATTTGTATCTGTACAATATTTAGGTGAAGTGTGCTGTGTTAAATCGACAAGACTCCGGTTACCCAGCATGCTAATGTATCTTAAAATGCACACTGGGAAATATGTTCGAGATCTTTTCTAATAATAATCATCCCTTTGCTTTTGACAAGGCGCTGATTTCATGTCTATCGGGACAATATTTCCTAGAGGGATCTTGCGTCCAGTTTCTAGGTCTCTCATCTCCAAGTGGGTTAATGTACAGTGTTGTTAAGGTGATAGAGATTTCCAGAAAGAAAGGGACGGGCGAGGGACACATGTTGTGGGGAGACAAACACGGAGGTGTGAAACTTCTGATGTTTGTACTGAGACGCACACAGCTGTGTGAAGTGCAGTCTAGGCCTTTGAAGGAGCATTGCAGCGCAGCGTGCAACCCAAAGCACACAGACAAGGAGGAGCCTGCTACATGGGGGCAAACATTTGTCACTAACGACACTACTCAAGTAGCAGTCAACAACTCGCCTCGCAACTTTCAGCCAAAAGTTCCAAGCATGCCAACTCTTACTTTTTTTTTATTTAACCAGCACGGCACGCCTGAGCACTAATAATGGTGGCCGCGCTTTTCTTTTATTCCTTGCGATTGCTGAACTCGGTCGCGTGCCTTTTTTCCTATCTATTAACTTTTTTTTTACATTGGCGGCACCAGCGCTTTACGCGTAAACATCGTAAGCTAAAGCGGGTGCTTTACAAACCAGTTTTCATTAAAAAAAAACGTTTTTGCACTTAGGTTTCAATTTAGTTAGAACTCGGATCAGTAATTAAATAGAAAAACATTATTTGCGGCTCCCGCGCTTTACCTTTAAACATGTTAAGGCAGTTAAGCTAAAACGTAGTGTGATTGCTTCAAAAGTAAACAAATATAATTTTTTTTGTCTATTTCTTTACGTTTGCAGCAATCGCAGGACCAGCGCATTAGCTTTTAACATGTTTAAAGGGGCTTTTACAAAAGTAAACACATAGGAAAACAAGCATTTGCAATGCAATAGGTCTCGCAGTTATACGAGTTTGAGCTATTGGCATTGTAAATGACAGTGCCTTTTATTTATGTTTTTAAAAAAACAAACTTAAATAAAAAGCATTGTCATTTACAATGCCAATAGCTCAAACTCGTATAAATGCGAGACCTATTGCATTGCAAATGCTTGTTGTTTTTGGGGGCAGGATTTGGGGGGCATTGGTGGAGGGCAGAATACCTCTTAGGTAGCTCTCAGCATGAGACCATTCTCCATCTAAGGCCCGCCCCTCTTCATACAGTAAAATGTATTTATAAGTTGGCGGGTATGAATTTCAGGGCAAGTGCAAGGTGTGGCTAAGCACTGAGCATGACCATATCACTTTGGGCCTCATTTACAACAAATGACGCAGCGCGGCGCCGCAAGACATTTTGCTGTGCCAAGCTGCCTCATTTTAAAAGGACAGGGATGCGTCATAGTTACAACAATGACACATCGCTGTGCTTTCCCCTGCGCTGGTGCACAATTGGCTGCCATGCGCCAATGCAGGCGACCTTGCACCATGGTCAAGGGTGCCTGTGTTGCAGGGATTATTGTTGTTGAACAGAGACAACTTCCTGCACAAAATCAATCATTGTTTCTGTTTTCCTCTTTCTATGCATGCTGCAGAATAAGGCACAAAGAGGAAGAGGAAAAACAAGGAGACAAAAGTATTTCTCCTCGTTGCGCCTCCTTACACCTCCCCTGGAGTGGCACAGGTTTCTGACTCATTTGCAGGTTTACGAAATTTTGTAAATCTGGGAATGCGGCAGAATCCATGGGTGTTGCGTGGGAACACCCTCAGCAACACCCATCACACACCCCTTTCACGTAAAGTGATGCATGAAAAGGGGCCGTATTTACAAGGCCATAAAATGTCAAGGTGGCTTTGTGTGGCCTTGTAAATATGAGCGGCACACTGTGTCGCTCGTACGTCAAAAAACGTGATGCACTGGGGGGCAAAATTTCTTGTAAGTAAGCCCCTCTATGCCTGCTGTGTCTAGGAATAAGCCAAACGCTGCCGGAGTGGGTTCTGCATTATTTGTTTATATGGCATCTACAGCTAATAGTATTGGGGAGCCTGTGATGCGAATGGAAAAAGATGCCATCAGTAACAGGGGAACCCAAGAAGCTTTGGTACTTATGGAACCAGCCGTAATAACATGGAAAGTCATCCGCCAATGGTCAGTTTGTTTCTGTTGTTTCCAACATAACTGTAAAACAAACAGAAGGAACCTATACTGATTTGTTGTTTGTGAGTACTTGTTGTACTTGTATTCTGGACCCTGGGGTCTGAAAAGCTTATTCAGGGGGCCTGTGACTGCTTAGAAAATTAAACAATATTAACAGATTAATAAAGTTTGTGCAGATAAAAGAGCAAAACACAAAATTAAACATTTTTTAATTTGCAGTTGTAGGCTGAAAATTAAGTTGGTAAGCTCAAATTGAGCACTGCAAATGCAACAAACAGAATGTAGGGGCTTATTTACAAGACCATTGTGCCGCCGGTGAGTCACTTTTATTGATGCCCCGGCAGTGCAATGGGCTTTCCCATTGTTAACAAGGCCATGTAAAGTCACCCTGCATGACTTTTCATGGCCTTGTAAATATGTTTTCCTTTCACGCATAGCTCTGAGTGAAAGCAGGAAGGCTTTTTGTGATATTGTAAATGAGGCCCCAAGTATGGACAACGAGTGACCTCAGTTGAATTTTAAACAAGCCTCAACCGTGCCATTAAAATGAAAATGCGATTTATTTATATTTGTTTGGGAATTAAGGAAAATATTTAATAATTTGTGTATTTGTGTTTTTGATTAATTCTGTATCTCTATTTTTGTGCATTGTTTTGAAATTTAAATCATCCAAGGTGTATAATCCAGGGCCTCCTGGCTTCCAGTAATGACTCGGTGGGGGTTCCCATATTCCAGTAATGGTTCAAGGGGGTCCCCAGATTCCATTAATGATTAAAAGGGGTCCACTGAAGTCAAAAGGTTAAGAACCACTGTGTTGGGTTAACTTTTTTCTTTAAAAAAAACATGATTCTATTTCTTGATGAGTGTGAGCTTTTGTGATAGAGGTGACGGGCATTGGCTTAGTAAAATATTATTTCTTTCTATCACTGACTGTCCAGTTGTTTATGTATACCATTGGTGCTGGGTGTTCTTCTTTGTAGGGGTATTATTTGTAATCTTTCATCCTAGGGGTTTTCAAGTACTTGGAGATCAAGGGCTGGAAACTGGAGATGGTTGAGCGATATGTCTGGAGAGCAGATGTATATTGTACATATGTGATGCTCTGAGATGCACTCAGACCTCTAGTAGTCACTTTTAACAGCGAGTGTAGCCAGTGCTTAATTTGTAAAAGAATAAGTGCCAGGGCCCAAAGTTTTCCACTGTTCTCTGTAGACAACACTGTTGAAGACCGGGGGCTAAATATCAAGTTTGTATAATCTTGATTCCACATGATGCCTTTTAATCCACCATATTTCATTCTTTTTTTATAGCGCATTTTATAGAATTTTACAGCTGTAACAGAGAAATTACCTGAAAAACCTCAATCCAGGGTAAGCATTTCTCTCTCCCTCAAACTAAACCCTTTAGCATCTGACACATGGACTGTGAACCCGCTACCCCCAATAGTCTCCCTCTGAACCGGAGTGGCTGCAGTCACAGTCTCAAGGCAGTTACCATCAGTTTCTTGGCGTCCATGGCATGCCGCTTCATACTTCCCTCCGGTTGGCGCCTGGTGTCCGCCCATGGCACGCCTTAACTAGCAGTCCTCTATGTCCCAACAATCCCATATTTTCCAAAATTTCTTGGGACATCCCCTGCCCTCATATACCAGTTTTTCCATTGTTTGGTATCTCTGCATTTCCTTTCTCCAATCATGCACTCGTGGCCCATACTCACTTCCCCATTTCCTCACAATTTCCCTTTTTCCAGGAGGAATTCCAGGCTGACTAGTGTCCTCTGGTACGCTGTTGCGTCCGAGTCTCTCCATACTCCTAGGAGTGTGATTGTCACCCGTCCACCTATCAAGGTGCTCACTGCTGCCTCCAGTCTAGTCTGCCCTCGTCCAGAACGGCTCCTGTATCGGACAAGCCCATAACGGTATGGAGGAAGGACCCCTGTCAGGCAAAGACTTTTAAACACCTGTTGTTGGCAGACCTTCCTATTTTGTGTAGATGTGTTCTAGTATATAAAATCGTGTTCAGTATTTTAATTTGGATTAGGTGGAAGCGCGCTTCTATCGCAACCTGTTGGCGGAACTGTAAGGCATCCCTCCAGTCATCGTCATCTATTTTCCCACATCCGTCTGTCATCTTGCCCTAAATTTTCTCTGGGCCTCGTGTACTGATCATAAGTGTGCCGTACGTGAGGGAGATGGCCTTGGTGGTCATTTGTACATCCAATAACTGTCTCTCCAAGACTCTTCCATAGTCTCCTCCTCCGGGGTAATCTGAGCCTGCAGTACGTGTCACAGCCACAAGTAGTTAAACTGATGTGTGGGTGACATGTCGTATTCTTTTCTCAGATGTTCGAAGGACACAATGCAGTTTGCGTCCCAAATATCCCCCAGGACTGAGAGGCCTATCAGGTCCCATTTCTTAAACCCCAGAAGGGTGCTGACTGGTCCTAGTTTAGTCCCAACCATAGGGGGGGGGGCCTTGATGCCAATCTCTGTGCCCATCTGAAGAACCAGAACCTTTTGGACCTGGCGGCGCAGGGTACGCCCTCCGTATTCTGGGTTCACCTGCTTCGTTACACAGAGACACGGGACACTCTGTCAGCGTTAGAAGATTGGATTTATTTAGCTGCGGCTAGTACAGTTATCCTAGAAGTACACAAAGTAGGTTCTCAGGAGACTGCCACTTCACTCTGTGGCGCATCAGATTAAATATCCTACAATACAGAATTATTAACAAAACACACGCCCCAAGCAAAGAAGAAAAGAGCCAATAGGGTAAGTGGAAAACAAAGCGGAACCAGTAAGAAGGGTTCGAAAACAGAAAGATCAGATGACTCAAAGAGACCTCTCCTCCAACTGTGTTTGTCATCCCACCCCCGAACTTAATTTATTAACAGATTACAACTGACTTGCTGGTGGTGAGATACGTTTGTGTGTATTGGAGGACAGGCATGACACAAGAGAATGTTAGCAGGAGACAGTGAAGGCCAGTCGATAAGATATGATCGGGAAAGAATAGTGTGAGCCTACAGATAGTTGAAACAGGGATTAGAAAAGCCAGACACGGATTAGTGTACTCGGCTAGTCCAAACATCAGCTTCACAAACAAGGCCGTGGACGTATTTCGACACCAAACTACGGGAAAAGCAGAATAGACTTCGTTCGCCGTGCTGCCTGAGTGATGGCAACACAAAATGGCGGCGGGTTACAAAATGGCGGGTCGATTCGTTCGTGATCGAAAATCGTAGTTCCTCAGACCCTCCTTTTGCCAGAACTCAGGCAAGATAGACTCACGTTAATCTGAGTCCACATCAATAGCCATGAGATCATCAAGCTGTTGTTGTAACATCATCCTTATGTTTTCTGTTACTTGAGGTTTGGGTCTTGAAATGCACATGGTAGCACAAAGATCACAGATAGCGGGACCACAGTGCATACAAAGGCAACAGGAAAATACGATTGTCAAGATTATTCCAAGGAATGTCAATGCTTTCCAGCCCCATTTGGACAGTAGTCCCCAAAACCATTCCGTTAAGGACCAATCTCCTTCGTCCTGATGAATAGACTCGGAGATTATATGCAACTTGGAAATAGCTTGGTATACTGTCGGAGCATCATTAGGAATGAAAATACAACAGCTTGACCCGATCAATTTACATACTCCACCACGATCGGCAAGAATAAAGTCTAAGACAACTCGGTTTTGCAAGGTCATAAGACGATCCGCCTGTAGTTCCGCCGTGATATTACTCAAGGCTCCTACAGTGATGTCTATTGTAGTTTCTACAACACGGACCAGTTGCCTTATATTTCTGCTATTGGCCATTGGACCCCAGAAGGGAAAAATACCTTTAAGGAAATCTCCTCCTTCTTGTCCCGCAGTGTCTTTTGAGTCAATAACTCCTCGGCTGAGACGGGTTCGGTGATAATTGGCAGAAGCAGTGTAAGTAGGAGGAAGAGGGAAAGCTATGTAGCAGGTACCAGAGAAACCCGTTGGCAACCAGGTATAAGCTCTATCATGACAAATGAAATAGGTGCCTTGAGACGGTACTAGAGGAGGTGAGTTCAGAGAGGAATAAATGTATGTGTAGGAACAGTTACTCTTTGGTGCAGTGTCAAAAGAGCGATCGTTTATTTTTAAACAGAAGTTACCTTGATGCGGTACAGTCCAGATTGGTGAGGATTTCTCCTTTCCCATTTTATTATTAAGACTCGACATGTATTGGGTGACGTTCCAATTGGTATATGCTTTTCTTTCATCGATAGAAATCTTGCTATTCTCCATGATTTTAGCCATAACTACCATACCCTTAATCAAAGAACTATGACTAAAATCCGGATAATTAATTTGTGAAGCAACAGACCGTCTGAATTTACTTTGATATGCATTTGAGAAAATAACAAAGAATGCCCAAGCAGAACCCTCGTAGGAGAAAGGAAGAACTAGAAATGGTATTCCCTTCTCAGTAGTATGCGGCATAAGACCACATACCCAACAATCAGTTGTGTTAACCACTAATTGATGCTGGTGTAATAGTTGCACAAAGGAATTGTTGTAATACTCAGTTCTTCTGACAAGTTCATGTGAAGGAAAAGTATGAAAGAGTTGTGGAGAGATAGTAGAAGAAGGCAAAGAGGAGGAAGGGGAGGTGTTTCTTGGCTGCAAAACATAAACTATCCAACCAATAATCACCAAAGCAATACATAATGATATCAAAACACATAGAGTTACATTGTAACGACTGTACATTATTTTACAAGATGCTTTCTTCATTTCATTTCTTCTTTCTTTATTACTTGGTGTAGTTTCCATTTTCACTAGTGGATGCTCACGGCAATCTTCCTCAATCACTGAAGTCACGATGCTCAACCGTCCTATGACACTGAAAATCCTGCAGACCTATTGTCACTACTCAGGTCGTGACCTAGACTCCTACCGTGACCCTGCAACCTAAACAAAACACTACACAAGGGAGAAAAAGAAAGTTCAATTGTTCTTTGGTCTGGGCCTGAGGTTATAGTGCTCCTTCCCTAGAACACTCTGATCTTGAAACAATGTTCTTGGTTCAGTCGTATTCAAGCGACGATGCAATGGAATTGCTCCCTGTAACATGTCGTCGTCCTCTTTTTCAGACAATGTCCCATTCAGGTGTGCATCGCTAAAGGGTACAAATCGTGGAACTGTTTTGCCTTCACAGTCACCAACCCCTCTACGAACCCACTGATCAAAAGGCAAGGGCAAAGGTACTTTCTTGCAATGCACACCGTGAATCCAACTTTTCTTTCCTTCAACTTTAACTGCTGTCCTCGTCGTTAGTAGGACCATTCGGGGCTCCCGCCATCTGGGCTCCAAATTCTTTTTCTTCTGAAAATTTCGGGTGCAGACCCAGTCACCTGGTCGGATGGAGTGACCTGGATCTGTGGAAGCCTCTGGCAAAGCACTCTGAACCTGTCGATGAAGGACATGCAATTTAGTTGTAAGGTCATGCAAGTAGTCAATCAACATTGGGTAGGGCAAATCTGAGAACTTTTTAGGACGAGGTATTCCCCATACGTTGGCCGGACGGCCAAACACCACTTCGTAAGGGCTAAGTCCCAGACGAGAGTGTACTGCAGTTCTGGTGGATAACAGAGCTAACGGCAAAGCATCAGGCCAATTAAGTCCCTTACTTGCTTGAATCTTCGCTAATTTTAACTTCAAGGTCCCATTGTAACATTATACTAAACCCGCTGATTGGGGATGATTTGCCGCATGGAACTTTTGCTTGATTCCAAGACCTGCACAAACTTTCTGCATGACTTGGCCAACAAATTCGCTCCCATTGTCACTCCAGACAATGCGCGGCAATCCAAACCTGGGAAAGAACTCTTTCAGAAGGATTTTGGCTGTGGATAAAGCTGTGTTGTCTTTCAAAGGGTATGCTTCTATCCATCTTGAAAAGGCACATACTACCACCAGAACATATTTGAGGTTGTTGCATCGATCCATGTGAATGTAATCGATTTGCAACACTTCAAATGGGTATGTCGGAGGAGCAAAGTGACCTGCTGGAGTGGGGGTTCCCTTTCCTGGATTATACATCAGACAAACAATACATTGCTTCACTACGTTGTCTGCACATTTCGGGATATTTTCATTCTGCCAAACTGGAGCTAGAAGTTTACAAATGTCTTTTGCACTAAGGTGAGCTGGACCATGAGCCATGGTAACCACTGGGAGTACATAAGCATCCGGTAACAACCAACGTTGATGTTCGGATAATTCTACCCAACAACCCATCTCATCTAATAATCCCGTACTTTCTCTCCACTTGCTTATCTCTCTTTCTGTAGCCTCTTTCTGAATCGTTTTCACGCTTTCCACTGTATTCTCACACATTTCTCTCTCTCTGACCCAATTCGCAGGACCTGCCATATACATTCGACTCGTTGAATCTATCGCTGTTTTCTTTGCTGTTTCATCAGCAAATGCATTTCCTCGTCCAACATCATCCATAATCTTCTTGTGAGCACTACACTTCACTATCGCTATTTGGACAGGTAAAGCAAGTGACTCAAGGAGATCAATCACTAACTGACCATGCTGTATCTTAGTGCCATGTGAAGTTAGGAAACCCCTCTCTCTCCAGAGACGCCCAAAATTGAAATCGACACCAAAGGCATACAGACTGTCAGTGTACACGTTCACTTTTTTCCCTTTTGATAATACACAAGCTCTTGTCAGTGCTATCAACTCTGCTGCTTGCGCTGAATTGTGTCTAACACGTGCAGTTTCCACAATCGTATGTAAGGTAGTTACAGCATAGGCTGAAACCGTATCTCCATTAGGCATCTTAAAACAAGAACCATCTACCCATAGAGTCCCATCTGGATTCTCTAATGGTGTGTCTCTCAAATCAATTCTTCCTTTTGTCTCTTCCTCAGTACGGAAGAAACAATCATGCTGATCCTCAACACTCTCCTCATTTGGAAGGGGCAACAAAGTAGCTGGATTCAGAGTATTGCATCGTTTGATGTGTACGTGATTTGCCAATAGCGTCAGCTCGTAACCAGTTAAACGTACACTCGTGAGATGCTGTGTCTTCGTTTTGTTTAGTAAGGTATCCACTGCATGTGGCACCATGACAATAAGAGTGTTATCTAACACTATCCCAGCGGACTGTCGGATAGAAATCGCTGCGGCTGCTGTGGCTCTGAGACAACTAGGCAATGCTTTAGCTACGGGATCTAACATAGCCGAAAAATAAGCACATGGCCGCTGTCTATCTCCAAATTGCTGTGACAAGACTGATAATGCACAACCTTCTTTCTCGTGAACATACAACGTAAAAGGCTTAGTGTAATCTGGGGTACCCAGTACAGGAGCAGAACACAGAGCAGTGCGTAAATCAGTGAAACTCTTTTGGCACTCTTCAGTCCAAGGAAGGGGCTGAGGCGTATCTTTTAAAGTGAGTGCCAACAAAGGTTTAGCAATCAAAGAGAAGTTAGGGATCCACTGTCTACAATAAGAAGTGATTCCCAGAAAAGCACGTACTTTCCTTTGTGTGGATGGTACTGACATTCGAGCAATCGCCTGAATTCGTTCTGGTGTCAATCGTTGTCCCTCCTTTGATAGGAGATGACCCAAGCAGGTAACCTCTCGACAAACATACTGTAGTTTGGAAGGTGAAACCTTGTGTTTCAGCTTAAACAAGTGACGCAATAGTGCAACAGTGACATCTTTCCAGATATCTTCTGAATCGGCAGCGACTAACAAGTCGTCCATGTATTGAATAAGAGCAGCACCAGACGGCAAGTGAAAAGTATCAAGATGACATTTCAAAGCTTGGCTGTAAATGGAGGGACTTTCACAGTACCCTTGGGGTGCGCGCTTAAATCGGAAGCTTCGGCCGCCAAGAGAAAAACCAAAAATGTCCCTACTCTCTTCTGCAATTGGAATACTGAAGAAGGCATTCTTTAGATCAATAACAGAAAACCAAGTCGCTGTGGAAGGTATCATAGTCAACAAGGCAGTGATATCTGGAACAACAGGAAATTGTGGAATCACAATTTTGTTTACTTCTCGCAGATCAATCACAAACCGGTACACAGGAGGCTTAGAAGGATCAGTACGTTTAAGAACAGGAAGAATAGGACTATTGCATGTGTTGCCTCTTGTTTCTTCGACCACACCCTTCCGAATGAGATCATGAATGATTTCTAAAAGCGCCTTTTCACCTTCAGCAGAAATTCGATATTGTGGAATACGTGGTAATTCAACATTGGGCTTGAGAGTAACAACATAAGGCGGTATCTCAAGACAACCCCCATCGTTCGGACCTGTGGCCCAAAGTGCTGTCGGTAGAGAAAGCAACTCAGGAGGAAACTGATCTTTAGACAGATACATTGGGGTGATCAACTTCTGACCTAAAGTGAGATGCACGCCTGAAGGAGAACAATATATTGTAGCATGCATTCTTTTCAATAGGTCTAGACCCAACAGATTCTCACCACAACCATTCGTTAACAGAAGTGAAGCTTCCAAGTCATAAGGACCCACGGAAATAGGCAAAGGACAAGAAACCGGATTGCGAACAGGGGCGCCAGAGAATCCTACAGAAACATTCGTTAAGCCAGACAAAGGTGCCCCAGGGAGTTTAGAATGAATAATAGAACTTCTCATTGCTCCAGTATCTAGAAGAAATGGCTCTGATACACCCATAGTAGTGACGTTGACATAAGGGCCATTTTGATCTACTGGGATTGGCACAACTCCTCTACTTTGTCCATGGCTGTCCTAGTTGGCATGAAGACTCTCATTTTCGCCTTCAACATAATGGTCCTCATTATAATATTGAGTGGATCTCACATTCTGCTGATCAAAGTAGTTCATAGAATTAGGTGAAGGAAGGGCACGCTGTTCTTGAGTTAACATGCCTCGACCTCTACGTCTGTTTGCTGACTGGAGGCCAGCACGACCTCGTGGAGCAGATGACGCTCCATTGCGCTGCAATAAAACTGGACAACTATTCTTAAAATGACCTTTCTCTCTACAATAGGCACATTGATTAGGACCTAACAAAGGTCGCGGAATGTATGGCTCAGGTTTCTGATACAATCTCTGAAACTGCGGTGGCTGTTGAGTCTGAGGCTGAACATAACGTGGCGGATAAGCTTGCTGCAAGAGAACCTTTGTTTTTAAATCTTTCGTCTTTTTCTCTTGCTTTTCTTTTTCTTCTTTGTCCCTATTCTCGTAATATTGTGCAGTAGCCAATAAATGGGGAGAAGAAGAAACAGCCCAAGAACTTTCTGAATCTTTTAATTTGTGTGACAGCTCGGGAAGCAAATTGAATACAAATTTGTCCACGAATAGTCGCTGTCCACCCTCGGTAGCCATATCCTGACCACTATGATCAATAAATGTCTCCTCGAAACGAGTAAAGAAATCAGAGACACTTTCATCTTTCTTTTGTTTACATGCTGCTAGCTTATCCCAATTCACTCTCAATGCAGGCATCATAGTTTTCATTAACGTAATGATTCTACCAGGAAGCTCCGAGATCAAGGCGTCAGGCTTTGCACCACCCACTTGGTCTCTATCCGTATCAGCTATGTCATCCCAAGTAGCACCCAGTTCCTGTGCATGATCTTCTCTACAAATCTTAGCCCATATTGTCTGTGGGACCACATTACCCATTAAAATATCAATATCTGCCAGATTCATAATACAAGCATCGATTGTCTGCGATAATTCTTTGTAATAACCTGCAGGGTTCTTACGAGGATCTGGTAGAGTCTGCTTAAGGGCCAAAACTTCAGATCTCTTCCATGGTACATGTACCCATATACGTTGAAAGTGAGCTGGAATAGCTGGATTAGCACCTGCTGCCGCAACCTCTTCCTTCCATACTGGAGGAACCTCTCTCATAAGGTAATTTTTCGACGTCAGTTTAACCGACGGATCAGAATCAAGAAAAATCTGAGAGAACAATAAGGTTCTATAAGAGATGAGTGTCCTTACAGCTTCCTCAACTTTGGAACCTACAATAAGTCCTTTTTCAAAATCGGCTTGGACATCTAACAAATCTTGTGAGATTGGACTCGAACTCATATCTTCCCATTCTTTAATGAGAATGTCACACATTACATTAAAAACATACCTTTGCGTAGGTGCATTCCATTGCAAAAAGGTAGGCCTAATATCAGACATACTATATTGTGGACCCTTCTTGATCCATCTTCGTGCCAGAGAATCTATCTTCTCTCGTTCCTTGAAATCTGGGAACTGACTACGAGATTGTCTTTGAGCAAAAGCCAGAGACGCATTAAGAGCTCCAAAGATAGGAGATAAAATACTAGTGACAGAATCTGTGAGACGCTTACGCATAGACGGTGAATTAGACATCAGAACTGGAGACAGAATATTAGGAGAATTATCAAGAGGAGAACTAGAATTCACAGGAGGAGCAGAAGGCAAAGGAGAGCTAAGATCAGGAGATAAAGGCTGAGAAGCTGAAACTAATGGTAAAACCGGCAAGGGCGGTAGTACTGGAGGAGGCAAATGCTGAAGAGCCGGAACTGGCGGAGGTACTACCAGCAACTGAGCAGGCTGTAACGGCTGAGGCACATTAGCATTTTGCGCATAGGGCGGAGGCAACCTCAATAAACGGGACATTAGGGGATCTTCTTCTATATCTTTCTTGTTATCAGAAGGAGAAACAGGCAACACCGGATAGCATTTATCTATCGCCATACGATGTTGTCTTTCTGAAATTTCAGTCACATTGTCAATTTTATCATTCTTGAACTGTTGGGCAGCCTGTATAATCGGCATACCCAGTGCTTTTCTAGCTCCTTTTGCTTGTTTAATTTCTTTCTGTTTGGCTTCCTTATGCCAAAGGCGAAGAGAGTCAAACATTGCCGGCCGGGCTTTTCTTTTGAACAAAACTGTTTCCAAATTATCTAGCACATCAGAGTCAAAACTACTGTTTTCTGGCCATTTAAGAACACCATCCTTCTTCGTGTATCGAGTCCATGTCTCGTTAAAGGCAATGGGGCCGATACCATGTTTCGAGTAGAGCTCATAAGTGGGAGTTCCAACCGAAGGAATCGGACAAGAGTCCTCAAGTCGGGAGTCCCTATTACAACCAAGACAACAAATTCTTCCAAACTTAGTCAGACCAGGCATTTCACAATGTCTCTGGACTGTTCACAAACTTCAAGGGAGTAAAACTCAGTTTACGCAGCACAAATGCACTTACCCTCGGCTTTAGTCCTTGCAAGGACTAAATCTAAGTAACCTAAGGACATCAAACAAAGAACCAAAATTTGTGGGCGCGACCCACGAAAATACTTAACTTAACTAAGGATGTCTTCTTCCACCAACAGAGGCCCGTCTATCGTCTCGCTTTACCATACATCACCAAAGGAATGGGCCAAAGCAGGGCAGCAGTCAGGGCAGCGGTCGCCAGTAGCCGTCAGGAAGGAGTAACCGCGCTGCAAAAGACCTTCGGACCACTTTCGACATACAGGGGTCGCTTAGTGTGGCTCGCGAACCCTCCGGAATTTTCTTGCGAGGTTCCTCACGACCTTCGAGCAGAACCGGTACCACTGAAGCCGCCCCACATTGGGCGCCAATTGAAGAACCAGAACCTTTTGGACCTGGCGGCTCAGGGTACGCCCTCCGTCTTCTGGGTTCACCTGCTTCGTTACACAGAGACACGGGACACTCTGTCGGCGGAAGAAGATTGGATTTATTTAGCTGCAGCTAGTACAGTTATCCTAGAAGTACACAAAGTAGGTTCTCAGGAGACTGCCACTTCACTCTGTGGCGCATCAGATTAAATATCATACAATACAGAATTATTAACAAAACACACGCCCCAAGCAAAGAAGAAAAGAGCCAATAGGGTAAGTGGAAAACAAAGCGGAACCAGTAAGAAGGGTTCGAAAACAGAAAGATCAGATGACTCGAAGAGACCTCTCCTCCAACTGTGTTTGTCATCCCACCCCCGAACTTAATTTATTAACAGATTACAACTGACTTGCAGGTGGTGAGATACGTTTGTGTGTATTGGAGGACAGGCATGACACAAGAGAATGCTAGCAGGAGACAGTGAAGGCCAGTCGATAAGATATGATCGGGAAAGAATAGTGTGAGCCTACAGATAGTTGAAACAGGGATTAGAAAAGCCAGACACGGATTAGTGTACTCGGCTAGTCCAAACATCAGCTTCACAAACAAGGCCGGGGACGTATTTTGACACCAAACTACGGGAAAAGCAGAATAGACTTCGTTCGCCGTGCTGCCTGAGTGATGGCAACACAAAATGGCAGCGGGTTACAAAATGGCGGGTCGATTCGATCGTGATCGAAAATCGTAGTTCCTCACATCCCATGTCCCTCAGTAGGTCACACCAGATTGTGATCACCGTGACTGTCATCAGTGGTGCATCAGCCGCCACTGTGCCACAATATAAGGTGTGGACGTAACCACTCTCCCCCCAGTTCCAGTCTGTCCAGTTGAAATTCCAGGTTGGTCAGTGGGGCATAAGCCCATTTGTTCACTACGCTGACTGGGCAGCCTTGTAGTATTTCTGGATATTGCGGAGTGCTATGCCTCCCTCATAAGTTGTAGTAGAAAGGAAATGGTCCCAGAACAAAAATGCTTTTGAAGCCTGAACAGAATCAGCAGCAATGAATATTACAACAAAGAAGTAACATCCAAGTGTTATTTAATCACACCTAGATGGGAACACATTTATGTTGAAATAGATTCACATTAATCAATCAGTGCGGGGTGCCACGGGAAAGGGGGAAGGGGGTGAAGAGTTGGGTAAGGTAATGGGATAAGTGACATATAAATATTTATAACACTCGTATAAATCAATTGCTAGGCACGCAATTTTGTGCCAAATAATCAGAATGAAATTCATTCACAGAGGAATAGATGATTTGACAAAAACCATATACAATCAAAAGGACACAGTGCACATTGCACTATTGTGGGTACTGGCAAAGTCTTGTGTCGACGTTTCGACCCCTAGGCATAGGTAGGTTGCTTAAGTCCTTACTGGCGGGGTCTTCCTCAGGACAAACGGGACGGTGGAACAAAAAGGGAAGGCACCATGTTAGAAAAAGGACATCTAGTCATTTGGGACTTGGCGTCAGAGGGCGCAGGGCCTGGTGGGCTCCAAGGACGAATAAGGGTGGAGTACACTAATATTGATCAAATCGCAAAGGAGGTACTATTTACTCCATCATCACACGCCGTGACAGACATCGGTGTGACAGGTGAAATTAATCATGGAGGAAATCGGCCTCTTAGGCGGCTGCCATGAATGTCGTGCTCGCGGTTTCTGACAAAGCACTGGACCCGTTGGGAGAGTGCACTAATATGGAGACGCCCTGCGCCGCGTGGCGTCTCCATATTAGTGCACTCTCCCAACGGGTCCAGTGCTTTGTCAGAAACCGCGAGCACGACATTCATGGCAGCCGCCTAAGAGGCCGATTTCCTCCATGATTAATTTCACCTGTCACACCGATGTCTGTCACGGCGTGTGATGATGGAGTAAATAGTACCTCCTTTGCGATTTGATCAATATTAGTGTACTCCACCCTTATTCGTCCTTGGAGCCCACCAGGCCCTGCGCCCTCTGACGCCAAGTCCCAAATGACTAGATGTCCTTTTTCTAACATGGTGCCTTCCCTTTTTGTTCCACCGTCCCGTTTGTCCTGAGGAAGACCCCGCCAGTAAGGACTTAAGCAACCTACCTATGCCTAGGGGTCGAAACGTCGACACAAGACTTTGCCAGTACCCACAATAGTGCAATGTGCACTGTGTCCTTTTGATTGTATATGGTTTTTGTCAAATCATCTATTCCTCTGTGAATGAATTTCATTCTGATTATTTGGCACAAAATTGCATGCCTAGCAATTGATTTATACGAGTGTTATAAATATTTATATGTCACTTATCCCATTACCTTACCCAACTCTTCACCCCCTTCCCCCTTTCCCGTGGCACCCCGCACTGATTGATTAATGTGAATCTATTTCAACATAAATGTGTTCCCATCTAGGTGTGATTAAATAACACTTGGATGTTACTTCTTTGTTGTAATATTCATTGCTGCTGATTCTGTTCAGGCTTCAAAAGCATTTTTGTTCTGGGACCATTTCCTTTCTACTGTCTGATACCCAGGTCCCAGCGACTTTTGGGTTTACCCTCTGTTTTAACGCTCCCTCATAAGTTGAGCATTGTAGCGTACACAGGTCTATTTGTGGTGGGCTGTAATGCCATAACAGGGATCACAGTAGTCTATTTAACATCGTGAAGAAAGTAGGCGGTAATCTATATGAGCTGTTTTGTCGAATGTATGGGAACCTGGGGTACGATCATTTTAGGATCAAATCTTTTTATTGAGAAAAAATTAGGCAGATCACATACACAGCAAGCCACTTACAACCCCTTTCGGGCCGGCCGCTACATTCAGATGCATGTTAAAAGGCAGAGCGTGATTCATTAAAAAGGTGAACACAACCTAAGGGGAGAATACAAATCCTGTCGCCTACAACCCAGATTGGGCCGGCCGCGTATGGGAGGCAGAAGGTGAAGGTCTTACAAGTGCAATAAAAGTGCAGGAAATATCATACGCTGCTGAGAATAACTACAACCATGGCACTGATTTGCTGAGTGCTTTATAGGCTCTGCATCCCAACGGAAAAACCAATGTAAAACAGATGTAAAGTAACTTATAGAATTGAACAAGAATCTCAGTCCCCAGAGTCTTAAAATAGGTAAAATCCATCTTTTCCTTTGCGTTGCATAAAATATACAAAATAAAACTACGTGCATGGTTGATTGCTGGGATTGGTTATTGCAGGGGCAGCTAATTAGTGTTGGAGACCAGTCGTTTAGTTCAGAAAAGCTTACTGCACGATGGAAAAATCTAAATCTAAAACGGGTTAAAACAAATCGATCATACCCACTTAATGCACAATTTAGGTACAACTGTGTACCAAATGTAGTGAGTATAAGTTGATTGGATTGTACCGACGACTTAGCTGCCTCACTTGCAAATCTGTTTGCCTCCATGAGGGTCATACAGGATTTTTAAAGAAATGTTCTATTTACTGTATGCAAAATATCAGGATTGTTAAAATATTCTGGGTGACCCATTGGATTATAATTCAGCTGGGGATCTCCAGAACCCGGTCTAACGTCAGGCGATCTTTTAAAACATCTTGGTTAAAAGAAGTTGTAGTGGAGGTCCAAATCCTGAGCCACAGCAGGACTGGTTGGATCTTATTTGTATCTGAAATGTAAGGCAAACCTAATTCTGTGTGGCATACATAAATAGAGGTATTGTCTGGAACCGCCTGGAGGTATTTTAGAAAAGCATTTTCCACTTGTTAGATAAGTTTGGTATCGCGGTAGCCCCATACACCTGCCCCGTACATTGCTATGCTGGTGCACTTTGCCTTATAAATTTCCAGGAGTTCAACTGGAGGTTTTTTTCCCAGCTTCTTTGCAAAGTTAGCGTGGGCCGCAGTAGCTTTCATAAAGAGCAGACTCCTGTTTTTATGGCCTGATACCATGTCCCCTTGCTATCGAATAATATACCTAAATAAGGAAATTTTGTGGTGGGTTCAACATTTCTATTGCCAATAAAAATCTCCCTGCAACTGGTGCTATGTTGGCTGCACTTCATTATAAAAGTTTTGGAGATATTAACACGCAGGCCAAGATTCTCCATGTACTCAGTGTACCTAGTAAGTACCCTTTGGAGCCCCAATGGAGTACGGGCCATCAGCACATTGTTGTCCGCATACAAGAAGGCGGTATAGGGCGTCTATTTATTTGTGGCAGGTCCTGACACCCCGCTACCAGTGCTTGTTCAAGACCATTGGTATAAAGAGTGAATAAAAATGGTGCCAGGACGCATCCCTGCCTAACCCCCCTCTCAACCTTGAATGGTGCAGTGCATTCTCCTTTAAGCCCATAACGGATCCTTGCTTTGGCATTCCAGTAAAGTTTTCTTAAAAATTGAATTAATGATGTCTCCACCCCCATAGTAGTTAAAATCTCCCATATTTTATCATGTACCACACAGTCAAAAGCTGCCGATAGGTCTACAAAGGCGAGATATAATTTTCCTTCTTTTGACCACGTGTACTTCCCTGTCAGGATGTTAAGGTTTAGTGCCTGTTTGAGCGTTCCAAAACCCTGGCGAAACCCAAATTGTAGGTCTGAGAGCACCTGGTTTTATTTCGCCCAGTCTTGCAATGCTAGATCCTACCTGTCACTTTTTTTAAAAATGGGTACCACACTGGATTCTGACCATGTCTCAATGAATCCAGTAGTACAGCAGGCCGTTAAAACCTGCATTAAAAGTAGACCCCATAAAAGCAAATCAGATTTAAAAAGGTCTACCGGGACGCCGTCAGGGCCGGGTGCCTTACCTCCCTTACTCTCGGTTATTGCATATGTTACTTCCTCCAGGGAAAAATAGAGATCAATGTGCTCACCGGCTGTGGCCGTAATTCCCTGTGTTATTGTTGTATTTTGAGTTATACCATCCTCTTTTCCAGATTTATATACTTTGGAGAAAAAATCCACCCACAGGTTTTCTCCAATAGCAATTTGTACCGTAGGTGTATCCTCAGCTTTAAGAAATGGAGCGTTGACCGCTCGCCAGAAAGCTGCACTGTCCCTCTTTTGTGAAGCTTCGTGCAGCACTACCCATGTTTCATCTTTTAGTTCCTTTTTACGGGACTTCTGAGCCTGAATGTATTCCTTTCTGCACTGCCTGATCTCATGGATACATCTATCTGGTTTGTGTAAGGCTTGTTTTAATCTTCTGTAAGCTTTAGTGCAGCGTGAATCAAACCATCCATGGCTGCTTGTCTGATCTTTCCTGTTCACAACCCACAGGGCCTCTCTTATTTTGTTTGTAATCTGAGAATAGGATTCTAAGATTTCAACATGAGTGCTTTTCTATCCAGGCAGCTTAAAAAGGAGTTTAAACAATTTGCCACAATTTGTCTAGCAAACTCCATTGGCTCAACCTTCCCCCATTGTAAGGAATAACCATTTGTTTTATTCACAGCTATGTTTTTAACTGAGAATACTGAATTACACTTCGGATTGACTAATTCATTGGGGCAGGTTAGATTTACACTAATCACTTAGGGCGATTTTATGTGTTCTGAAGCTCATAAGTCTAGAGGCATATCTATTTGGAAATTATATATAGTCTATAATTGAGTTCATGCCTCTTCCGTTAAACATCTGGGTGAATGGGATGGAGGGTACACAGCTGTTGCAGGTAAAACCTAAATCCAAGGAAAAAATAATCTCATTTAGCATTTCCCCAAATATTGAATGGGGAAAGTGGGAGCAAGCATCATTATTCTCTAGGTGCAATCCACAATTCTTCCCTCCACTCAATGGACACAGACACATATTAAAATCACCCCCCCCCCAAACAACAATCAGTTCCCTTGAATTCCCGTTCTGTAGCTTATTCAAGTCTCTGGCCAATCTTTTTAAAGCGTTCACGATTTGGTCTCTTGCAGCATTAATATAAAAATGTACTAATGCATAACAGCAGTGTTTATCCACATACATAGTTATAATTTGATGAAAAAACATCAGTGGTTATCAGGGTAATCTTGTCAATATTCAAGCAATTAGAAATATAAATGCATAAACCCCTCTTAGATCTCCCATGTTTAACAGGGACTGCTGGAGTATGGAACGCCATATAACCATTAATATGTGTTTCATCTACCGTCCAAGTTTCTTGTAAGCATAATATGTTAAACTTATTGATAAACTTTAACCATATTGGATTTGTGAACTTTGAGCGGAGCCCGGCTACATTCCACAATAACACAGATATATTCCCCGTATTGTCTTGATCAAACACTGACCCACCTGGCTAGACGAATTCCGTGTGAGATGTATCGTGTATCACGTCTGCCTCATGGGATGAGCTATCCACAGAGATACCTTATTGGGTGTCTTTAGAGGTGTCCCCCATACTCAGATAATCCTCCCCCCCTTTACTCCCTGCCATTCGCATCCCAAGGTTATCGGTTCCATGGGACACATATGCATAAATTGTTAAGGTATCATTAACTGGTTTCGTCGTAGCTTTTAATTTGCTACCATAGATATATAGGGAAGTATAGATGTCAGTCTTCCCTGTCAACCTGTTACTACATTTCCTATTTTTGAGTCAATCTATCTCCTCTAATCCTGATAGGGGATCAAATCTGTTTCTTACCGCCGCATTGGGAATATTATATTCATTCCCTGATCCGCCTCCCCTAGTCATTCTGGAGCTACTATGATGGGTTGGCTGATAGAAATAGCCCAGGGGTAACACATTAATACTATGCGGTGTGATGGTGTTATTTCCTGATTTCCAGAGAATATTTTCTACTAATCTGGGTCTTTTAAATGACAGGACAATACAGTCCCCCGGTAATGTTTTACCGCCTTTTCCGAGCCAACATACTCTTCTTACCATATTAAGGTCTGAGAAAAGTAACGTGGTTAACCCTATCTTGGCCCCAAACCTGTGCAATGCTTTATTTCTTAGAGCATCCAATGTTTCGTTTTCCTGTGTCATTAGTCTAGGAACATTAGCAAGGATGACGGTATAAGGTGTAGCTGCTGGTGGTAACTCTAGACAGTCTAGGAATTGTTGGAGTTCTCAATCGAACTGGGTACAGGGGGCGGTCATTATTAAATAGTTAGGCCTGGCTTGCGTTTCTAAAGTTGGGTACCTGTCTCATATTTCCTATTTTGTCCTGGGACTTATCAGACCGTACGGAACGTGGTAGCTCTTCCAATGTCCGTAAAGTTTTTCCAGCATAACTAACCTTGCCTTGTGTCCCTTCCCTATTGCTGGTTCCCTCAGATTGCTTGGCCTGTGTAATTGCAATACCTGCAATTGTTGTCCTTGTGAATTCCCTTCGGCCATCACTATTCTGGGAATTACTATCAGTATTCGTATTAATACCTGTTGCTAGGCAGTTATTTAATCTTTGTTCAATCGCGGAGGCCCTATCAGCTATTTTTACTAATGTTTCTCTAACTAATAGATCTAGATCTTTTACCAAAGTTGTTAGGTTTTCTATGTCTATGGGGACGGCAGCAGGTTGTTTTTTGGAGCTTAGCTTATCTCCTTGATTAGGTAGAATCCATACGTTGTTATGCTTACTTGCTTTCTTGTAGGGTTTCAGTATAGTTGGTTCAGGACCCCCTAAGTGTGGCTGATCATGGTGACCTTAATTTTCTTGTTGCCCCTGGGTTTCTTGGGCATTTAGGCGGGGGTTGCGAGTCCTGTTCCTGATCACTAGCAGAGATATGGTCAGTCTCTTAGTGAATACAACCATTTTGTAAGAACAATTGAGTACCCTACATGCCGTTTATGGTTTACATATGGATAATTTAGCCTGAATTGCGTTAATTTAAAAAACCAAGCTACTTACATACAAGTCCCACGTGTCCGTGTTTGGCTGGGAGTCTGGTCTCCCATTGGCATCGACTACCTGAATGCAAGTTTTAAAAACTACGAGGGGTGGCCCAGCCCAGCCTCCTTTGGCCTCTGATGGGCTGAGACGGGCCCATCTTGGCCCGGTCTTCGCCCCGATATGTGCCCCGCGCGCATCCCGTGCTGCGGGACACCTCAGTCAAATTTATGGCGCTCCTGCGCCTGTCGGGTATCGCGGGTCCTCCTCCAGGGCCCGGCAGAGTCTAGGGACCAGCAGTAAAGTGCCAATGCAGTTGGTTCTCTTAGTTCGAGGCTCCCACCCCGCCGAACACCTCAGTCAAATTTATGGTCCTCCTGCGCCTGCGGGTCTTGCGGCTCCTCCTCCAGGGACCGGCAGAGTCTAGGGACCACCAGTAAAGTGCCAATGCAGTTGGTTCTCTTAGTTCGAGGCTCGTTTAAAAGCCGATCCTGCCCATAGAACAGAATGGGGAATGATGTGTAACATGTTTACCTGCATATCTTCCCATAAGAATGAGATTGAAAATTGGAGTCTGGTATCCCTCAAACTCAGAATTTAATAACACATCTTTTAGGAAGGATGGTTTTTAAATTCTGTGTTTGAAAATAGCACTTTTAGAAAGTGGCTATTTTCTTGTTCAACATTTCTGTGTGCCTCTGCCTGTTTGTGGATTTACTGTCCGGTTTGAGAGTGACAGGGGCTGTGATGGCTCCAGGAGTCTGGGTGAGTCAGCACTAGCCTGAATAGACCTATCTGCATTTGGAGTGGTGGGAGGAGTAGCACCTGGGCCTGAATAGGGCTGTGCCTGCCTTCCACAATGCTGGCTCCATCTTCTGCCGTGTGTCTGATGACCCTGGCCCACACTGACAAAGGAAGAAGATGTGCACTAGCAGAGTGCACCCAGAACTGGTTTGGACTGGGTCCAGGACCCCTCACACTTAAAGAACAAAGACTACTTTTGGGGTATAAATACTAGAGCTCAAACCCCTGAAAGTTAGACTACTTCGTGATCAAGAGGAACCTGTTGCCAAAGAGGACAGCTGAAGAGACGGAGGAGAAGTACTGCCCTTGCTGTGTGTCTGGTGTTGGCCTGCAGTTTGCTGTTTCTGCTGAGGAGAGGACCAAGGGACTTTGCTGTGTGCTGTGTCCCTCTGCTTGAAGAAGAACTTTGCTGTGTGGTGTGTCCATCTAAAGAAAAGTCTCCAAGGGCCTGAGAAGAGCTGGCCTCTTGTTTTTGAAGTCCCAGGAACAAAAGGACTTCACCCCCAGCTTCTCTGAACTGCATTGCTGGGAGCTCTAACCTGCCAGGAGGGGCTGTAACTGTGTGAGAAGAGTTTCGCCGCAACAGCTGTCGCGTTCGCATCACCAAGGAAGTGTGCCGCTGCTGCCGCTGTTCGCCGTCCCATCACCGGAGAAGAGTGCTGGCGCCACAGAGGGTGCATCGCACCACCGGAGAAGCATGTCAGCAGGGCCGTCGCATCGCTGATGAAGCCTGTTGCCGCTGTGCAGCGCCGCATCACCGGAGAAGCGTGTCACAGGGCCCGTTGCATCGTTGAGGAAGCGTGCCGCCGCTGATCGCGTTGCTTCACTGGTGAAGCATGTCACAGGGCCTGTCGTGGCTCAGGAACCACCAATTTCGCCGCACGGCTGTCGGGCATGCACGTATCGCCTCCACATTGTCGCATCGCATCAAAGACACCATTTTATCGCGTCGCACCGGATCGTCGCAACGCATCGAGGCGCCATCTTGTCACACCAGAGCACAGGAAGAATCGACGCATCGCCTTCTTGCTACCCTTTTGTTTGTTCTGTGCTACACATCCCAGGTACTTTGAGACTAAAGTGTTGCATTAATCATCTACAAGTTTATTTTTGTAACAACCTTTTTAAAGACATTCTACTAAGTAACTGTGTGTTAGATTTTTGTTGTTTCAGTCTTGTGTAATTTAGATAAAGCGATTTTATTTATCTAAAGTGGTGTGGTGTCATTTGTGGTGTTTTGACTGTGTTACTGTGAGTGTTAGTACAAATACTTTACACATTGCCTTTGGAATAAGCCTGTCTGCTCGTGCCAAGATACCAAGGGGGTGAGCAGGGGTTATCAAAAGTGTGTATCCCCCTTACCCTGACTAGAAGCAAGGGTCCCTATTTGGTCAAAGGTACCTACCTCTGCCAACTAGAGACCCCCAGTTCTAACACCCCCCCTAATGGACCGGAGAGGATAAGTGAGTATGTAGGCGGGGAATCGGGAAAACTCATTTTTAAAAGCGCTGTCTATGTCATTGAAAATTAACTCCCAAAATCTTGTGAGCTTGGGGCAATTCCACAGGAGGTGTATTAGTGTCTCCAGCACTGACCTTCACAAAGCATATTCCATTTCTGAATGCGCGCCAGGGTATAATACCAATATGAGTAAATTATATAGGCTGTTTCAGTGTGTCCTGCATTATAAGCCATGTTGGGGGCCCTATAGAATATGTCTCCCCAATCTTTATCAGAGGCTGTGCCCAAGTTCTGCCTCCCAGCGAAGTGGACCTGGGGTCCAATGTGTAGGAGGCGCTTTCATCAGGTTGCGGTGGATTTCTGAGGTAAGTTTCTTGTCATCCGTTTAGAGGAACAGCCATTTTTCGAAGTGGGTCCTAGGTCTGCTTGCTTTAGGGTGCGTGTCTGGGCTGAGCACCCAATGGGTGAGTAGGGTGTGGGTGAATCTGTCATGTTCCAGCAAAGAGTATTGCAATTTAAGTTGGTCAAAAGAAATGGGACCGTTGGGATCGAAGAGACAACCAACCCTCTTACAGCTGCGCGCCATCCACCGTTTAGCGACACCCGATGATAACCCAGGAGGAAACTCTGGGTTTGCGAATAATAGGGTCATCAGAGAAGGGAATGACGAGAGCCCAGCAGTGGTCACCACCCTGTCCCAGATTTGTAATGTAGGGCTAGTGACAGGAGATGAGTAGAGACCCAAGGAAATATGAGCCTGGCGGATCCAAGCCTCCCTCCAGATGTGCGAACCCACGATTGTTTGGTCCATAAAGACCCAATGCTCTTCTGTCATTGGGCAGTTCCACTCTATCAAATATCTCAGTTGGTCGGCTTGGTAGTACAGCAAGACATTAGGAACCGCCAGACCCCCCTCCTGCTTATTGCGTTGCAGCAGTTGTTTCTGGTGTCTGGGTCTCGTCCCTCCCCAGATGAAGCGATCTATGTCTCGTTGGAGCTGACGCAGCTCCCCGGGAGGGGGAGAGAGAGGAAGCGTCTGGAAGATGAAAAGGGCCCAGGATAGCACGTTCATCTTTACTGCAGCTATCCTGCCTAGTCAAGATAGAGAAAGGCGAAGCCACCAGTCCAGATCTTTACGGATTGTGGCCCCAAGTTATAGAGTAGTTGACGTGTGTGGTTTTGAGGAGGCTCTGGGCCAAAACTATTCCAAGGTATGGGAGATCGGCTTCCACCCATTGAAAATCATACCGTGCACGAAGAGCTTGCTCTGTGTCTGGTTGGATGGTAAGATTTAAAATTTGCAATTTCAGCCGGTTTATCTTGAAGCCTGACACAGACCCGAACGCGTCCAGCTCAGAGATGATCTCAGGTCGTGAAGAGATGGGCCAGGCAACAAAAAAAATCTCGTCCGTGTAAAGGTTAATCAGATGTTGATCAGCTCCAACTTAATGCCCACTGCGCTGGGGTCCTCTCTCAGCCTCTGAGCGAAGGGTTCCATATATGTAGCAAAGACCCTGCCTTGTGCCTCGCTCCACTCGGAACCTGCTAGAGCTCACTCCATTAACCCGAACAGTTGCACTGAGCGCTCTGTATATACTGTGTACCCAGTTCAAAGAAAGCTCACCCATCCCGAAGCACCTAAGAGTTGCAAACAGATAGGGCCAATGCACTCTATCAAATGCTTTCTGCGCATCAATAGCCAGTAAAAGGGCATCTTCCTGGGAGCGCTAGACGTTGTCGATGAGGTGACACACACTCTTGGTGTTGTTCCAACACTGACGCGAGGGAATAAACCCAGCCTGATCCAGGCCAGGCATCGGGGGATTGAAGCAGTGAGCCAGGATGCTAGTAAACAGTTTCACATCCACATTGAGCAAGGATATCGGGTGATAGGAGCTGCACTGCTGGTGATCCTTCCTGGGCTTCTGGATTACCGAGATGGAAGCTTGCAGCATAGATTCAGTCAGTGCTCTGGTCTCCGTGAAGGAATTAAAAAGGTGGGTTAACAGGGGAGATAATTCATAGCAGAATGTCTTATAAAAAAAAGCGCTAAATCCATCCCGGCCTGGCGATTTCATGAGTTTTAGCCTTTCAATCGAAGAGCTCACCTCTTCTATTCTGATGAGCTGATCAAGTGTCTCTGATTCCAGAGGTGGAAGAGTGTGATCGCAGCAGACTGAACATAGAGCTGTGGGTGAGAGGTTGCTATGGTCGCCCTTGTACAGATTAGCGTAAAACGCCTTGAATTCTGCCGCAATGGCAGAGGCATCAGATGTCGTCAGGCCCGGTCGTGTATGGATGGCTTTGACTGCATTTGCGTGTTGCTTGCTACGTAGGCAGTGGGCTAGCATCCAACGCCCTTTATTAGTCCCTACATGGAATTTGTGTTTGAGACGAAGCATGGCATATTCAGCTCTATCGAGATTGAGGCGCTTGAGCTGACATCGTTCCTGTTCCAGCTTGTGCGAGAATCGGGGAGCTCCCATGTGCTTATGAATGGACGCAAGTTCTAAAACCGATTTACCCAGCTTTCGCAATAAGACCACCTCTGGCAACCAATTTGAGGGTTTTCCAGACTAAGGAAAGAGGAACCTCACCTGAATCCTTAACTTCTAAGTAGTCAGTGATCGTTTACCTTATTGAGGACAGTACGTCAGGGGAACGCAACAGTGTTTCATCATCATGCAGGCACCAGGGTGGTCATTGAGAGGGGGGGGGGGTGTGAGTTGTGAAGGTGAGTGTGATTGCTGCGTGGTCAGATAGGGAGCGCAGCTCAATGGAAGAGTCTGTAATTTGTTCCCATGCTGAAGTAGAGGCTAGGAAATTATCTAAGCAGGCATAGGGTTTGTGTGTCGTGGAATAGAATGTGTAGTCCTGTTCATCGGGTGTTGTAGGCGCCACACATTGCGTAGCCTGCAGTCAGCTAGCCAGGTCAGTCCCTCTGGGGAGAAAGCCCCTGCCTGTCCTGTCCGTTATCTGAAGTGGTCCCGCCCCCATCCATGACTAAGTTAAAGTCTCCACCCACGAAGACAGCCTGATCTGGGGTCTGAAGAACCCCTGCGAGTGCCTCCATAATAAAGTTCTCCTGACGTTCGTTGGGGGCATATAGTGAAGCTATCGTGAAATGGAGTGTACCTAGTTGCACCCGGATGGCCAGTAAGCGACCCTTAATTTCAAAACAGGTACCTAAGATTATTCCCTGGAAGCGACTGGAGAAAAGAACTGCCACCCCCCCCCCCCCCTTTTTCCCCTCCCCGGCGACCAAAACTGGTGTGGGAATCTCCTAGTATGCATTCTATGGGTGTCTTGTGCTAGCAAATGGGTTTCTGAAGCAAACAAATATCCCCTTGCGAGTGTTCTAAAAGAAAAAGTATTGCAGATCTTTTAATGGGATTGTTAAGGCCTTTACATAAAGACTAAGTAGTTTGACCTCCATAGTACAAATGGTAGAGATATCTAGGCAAGCGTAAGTGGGAGGCACAGGATGCTAGCTGCGCCACCTATAGGAGCCAGATAAGCAGGGTGTGGTCACAGTGATACACAGATACATTGTTTGGCTTATAAGTGGTCAGTCAGAAGGGAAGCCTTTTAACAATACCCCAAACCCTCAACAAGAAGCAAAAAACGAAAATAAACAAGTAGTCCATAAAGTCTTCCGTGACTTGGAAGTCTGGATCCATGGGGGTCACCAGGGCAGAGCAAGCCAACACTGTTCGAAGTGGGTAAACGTCTACGCCCCCACCCCTGAATCAGCCACCCTTCTGCGAATGCACAATACCTTATGCAGGGGGATCAGCATCTTGTTTGTCTCTGCCAGAGAGGGAGCGCAGCACCTCCGTCCTCTCCCTTGTCATGGCTGCCAGATTTGTATGGTAAGGAATAGGCCTCAGAACCCACCAGGGGCTGCGGCCGAGCCCGTCCTGGACCCTCTCCTCCGGGGAAGGGCGCAGGGAGGCCGATTCAGTGAGTGCGATCTCGAGGATTTTGTAGGCCTCTGAAAAAGAGCGTAGTTGGTGAGTTTTGCTGTTCTGTTGGAGAATAAGGCGAAATGGATGGACAAGGGAGTAGAAGATTCTCAGAGAGTGGACATGCCTGGTGACCAGATGGAATTCCTTCCGTTTAAAGGGTGTGGATGCTGCTAGGTCTTGAAATAGCTGGAGGGAGTGACCGTGAAATTGTATCTTCTGGTCCGATCGGGCCACCTTGAGGATTGTCTTCTTCTCGGTAAAGTTGTGAACACAGACCAGGATGTCCTCATGTGGGAGAGGAGGTGTCCTGAGGAGATCAACTCTATGACATCTATCTAGCTTGATGCTACTCATGTTGTCTCCCAGGATGCTTCCAAACAGGGCCCTCCAGATACGTTCCCTCAGCGCCTGTGGGGGCTCCCCTAATACAAATGTTGCTTCTTCGCGACCTGTTTTCCAGGTCCTCGGCGTGAGCCTGGAGGTCTAGCTGCTGGTCCTCCAAAGGCAGTCAGCGACAAACACCTTCAGGGCTCTGTTGGGCTGCTGTGATTTTGAAGTATAGAAGTCCTGAAAGAATGTCACCAAAACATTGGCTATGGCCTTTCTGAAACTTATGTTCTTGCCATCTGTGGCTATTATCGTGACATAGGACCTCTTAACTGACTCAGTAAGCAGTGTTCGGTACTCATCCTGCTTCAGTGCAATGTGGGCATTTTGTGCTTTCAAGTATTGCAGGAGATAAGCTTTCTCTAGTGTTATGAGTTCTTCCACCATTTCATTGCATTACATGTATATCCTACCTCCACTGATATTATCTGGCCACATATTGTGGCCATGTAGGTTTTCCAGAGCATGGAGGCCTCTCTTACTCCTTTACATTATTACTCTGGGCTCTTACAAATCCAGTACCATGAAGCTGGACAAGGGGATTCCTCAGAGCTTGTGACTGCGCCCCACACTTTTTAACAACTATGTTGCTCCCCTTTCCAAGATTGTTAACGCTTTCTGCTTCAAAGTACTATCTTATGCTGATGATACACAGCAAATAATTTCCTTTGATGAAGATCTGGTCAGAGCGAAAGATCACTTCTCAGACAGAATGAAAGCCATTGTGGTGTGGATGACAGAGAACTGCCTCCAGTTGAATGCAGGTAAAACAGTGATTCAGCTGTTTGATAAGGCTCAACAGCTCTGGGTCTCCGGCTGGTGGCCTCCAGAACTTGGCATGGCCATATTCCCAAACAAATCATCAAGAACCTGGGTTTCCATTTGGACCAAGCCCTCACAATGAAGGAACATGTTTTGGCTACTATTGGCACCTGTTTCTACACTATGCACCTGCTGAGGAGAGCTTTTTCCTTCCTCCCACTTTTAGCACGGAAAACTCTGGTGCAGAACACTGCTGCCTATCTCATTTGCAATCTTCTACCTGGGGCAGCATCCTCTCCCCTCCTACGTTCACTACATTGGTTACCGGTCTGAAAAAAGAATTATTTAAAAAGTTTGCTGTTTAACACACAGCTCTTTGACAGGGAAAGGTCTTAGCTACCTATCGTCAAAGCGTACTTGCTATCGTCCAGTCAGACTGCTAAGATACAGTGACAAAGTGTTGCTCAGTGTCCCGCGGGTCAGAAGATCCCGTACAGGTTGCATGTCTTTTTCTTACCCAGCTGCTCTTTACTGTAATGCGCTACGTCTCCACATTTGAACGTGCATGGATGATTTTAAATGTAGAAAATTGCTTAAGACAGTGCTGTTCTAATTTAGCTATTTCCACTTTACCTATGATTTGTTTTGTGCCGAGATACCCCTCCTGGGGCAATTCTCAGGCGTTATAAATTAAATTAACAATTAAATTAACATAACATATGTTGGTGCATTTTTTGAGGTAGTGCGTGGTGGCCTCCTACAGGCGATCTACCTTCTTCAGGTTGGAGATGCCCCATAACGCCATTCTCCAGTCACCCTTCCCCTTAGTGCCCAGGATTCTAGGTGGATACTTAGTGGGGAAAGTTCAGAGATTCCCCGTGCCAGGCCACCTCCATGAATCTCTGTAGTTTTGGTTGCAGCGTGTAAAAGTAATCACTATGAGAGTGGGTGCCATGTGCCTCTGAATAATAGGAATACCCCTGCTGTGTGCCATTCAGTGTCCTCCAGATGTCCACCAGGCCTAGTGGTTGCGTGAACAAGCATTGCCTTTCATTTTGGGACAGGTCTGCCCATGTATCTGCGGTGTGATCAAGTCCAGCCTCTATTGTCATGTTAAAACCCCCTGACAGTTAAAGCATGGGGTAGTTCCATTATCAGGTTGCCTAGCATAGCCAGTGTTTCCGATTGGTGACCTGGTGGTGTATACACGTTTACCATCACTACTGTTTCCCTGTACCATTCTCCCAGTATCGCTGTGTAGCATCCCAAGTCATCCGTCCACGTTCTGGTGACGTGGAAGGGAGTTGCTCTCCTAATCAGTATTGCAACTCCCCTGGAGCCCGTGGTATAGCCTGCATGGCTTGCCACCATATATTTCCCTCTAGTCAGTGGCGCACAATTGCCTCCTTTCATATGTGTTTCTTGGATGAAGACAATATCGTCTGTGTGTTTAGTTAGTGCCATCGTCACTAGACCCCTCTTAATTTTGTTGCCCAGCCCAATGACGCCTGTCATCTCAACATTTTAAATGTCTGCCACAATTGTCTCTATCTCTTGTCCTGTATAGTGTTCTTTTCACATTTGTGGCTATGGCCTGTGACAGATTGATGCCCCTTACCACAGAATCATCTATTGTGTCCATCCAGGTTCCCTGTTCATGTCCTTCTCTTGTGTGCCCCAGGTCATGTGATGCCATCCGCTGTCATTGAGGTGACATTAAGCGGAGACTGTCCACCTTCCTGGTCCCCCTACTGTAGGTCCTCATCTTTGGTACTCCCATCGATTTGAGGTCTCTAAGGATCGATCTCTCTGCAGCAACTTTTTCTCTTTCCAATTTGGATTGGTCTTTGGTCGATGCCCAGTGGTACATTTCGGAGGTCTGTGTCACTTCCTCCTTTCCTGCCATTGCTCGATTGTTTGGGCATCCTTCTCCTCTGGCAGTGGGTAACAATAACACTCTAGCCAGCCCCATGCCTCCACTTCCATTGTGAAGAAAGAGGCTGTCCTTTATCAACGATTGTTAGCGTTGCTGGGGAACATTAAGGCGTAGGAGAGCCCCAGCTGGTGCAGGTATCGCTTCACCCCAAGGAATGTTTCACGTTGCCTTTGCACTGCAGTAGTATAGTCAGGGTAAATATGTACTGCGTTCCTATCCACTGTCCAGGGGCCATGTGCCCTTGGTTTTTGTAGGATCACATCCCGGTCACAATAGTTAAACAGTCAAGCCACAGGGGCTCGTAGAGGCACCCCAGGTCGTGGCGGTATACCCGATACTCTATGTGCTCATTCCACCATATACCAACGGGATAAATTCTTTCGAGCACTACGAACTCTAGTCAGTCCTCCAAAAATAACCTCACACTGTTCCCCTCCACTTCCTCATGGAGCCCGACCAGGCGCACATTATTATGATGCAATCTCACTTTTGCATCTTCCACTCTGCCCCTGAGCATGTTTATCTCCTTCTCTAGCACCTGTATGCGGGAGGTCTGAGCAAGTATATCTGGCTATGCCTGTGCCAGTGTGGACTCCACCGACATCACCCTCTCCGCTATCTTCATGTGGTCGGCCTATAGCAACACCACATCCTGCACAACCATTTCAATTTTGTTTTCTAGGGTCACCTTGGTGTCCTGCATGGCCGATAGTATAATGGTCCTGTATGCCCCAAAGTCTTGTTCCGCGTGCGACCCCATTGGTGAGTTTTTATCTGCTTTCGGGCGGTATGTCTCCATTCCCTGGAGCAGTATGTTTGTTTTTGGTCCCACCATCTTGGGCCACTGGCCATAGGAGTTGCTTGCTGGCCAATTGTGGCAGTTATCTAACCCGGGTTCTGTTGGGTGTCCAGAGGTGTTGCAGGTCGTAGGGTCACCTCTGGCCAATGCAGCGTTGGAAGCCAGTGCTGGTGTTGTTAACCACACCTCCTCTCTCAACTTCTCTCCAGGTGTAGCACACCAATATGCACTTTGCCCTTTCTAGTTTGGCTCCACCACCACACGTCAGGCAAGAGCATGCTCTCCTCTACCCCTTTCCCCTACTGGGACTCTCCTCCTTGCTTCACGTCAGTGAGCAGTGGAGTCCATCTCCTTTGCTGTGGCCAACGTCGCCTCGCTTTGCTGATCTATTTCCCAGTTGTCACTTGTGGCACCGTGTCCCCCGCCATGGTTCCCTCACAATGCTGGGGTTTCCCTCGCTTCTGCTGTGTTCCCTCTTGCAGCAGTTTGTGGGAGGCTCGTGTGATTGGGGTCAGCCTGCAACTCACTGTATGTGGTTCCCCACCCTGCGGTCCTGTTTCTCCCCTTCGCTTCCACCTCTTAGCCCCCCTCTCCATTCTGTTTCAGCCGAGCCCTCTGGGCCAGTGTAGCGCCCTTTCTGTGGGGGGAGGGCCTAGGGAGGTCGAGCTCTGCGTGCCTGTTTGTCATGGGGTTTCCAGGGGGAGGGAGTGTTCCGGAGTCCAGACTGTCTGCCTTTTGGGCAGTTCAAAGCAGCCCCTAATCGCTGCAAGCTGCCTCACTTCCTTGCCGTCGCTTCGCCCGGTAAGTACATTGGCCCCTTCTATTCCTTAGAAGACTTTTGCAGCAAGAGTTCACCATGGGTGTCTTTAACTTTTCTACTAGTAAGTAATCCAGGTCTAAAACCACACTCAGAATGTAACAAATATGTTTGGAAATCAAAGGAAAGTATAATAAAGTCACCTGGGATCTAAGGGAGCCTAAACATGTGAGATTACATCACCTGGGGCAGGTTCCACCTAGAGGAATCTAATGTTTGAGTATGCAAATATGGGTTCAGCTGAACACTGCTAATCATACCAAGTGCTTAATTTGTAAAACAATAAGTGCTGGGGCCCAATATTGTGTTCAGAGGCCTACAGTGGCTGCTGCACTTGGTACCTAGACTCTGCTTACTCCTCTTTCTTCCACTGCCAGACACCCACAACCCTTTAGCTGACATTGCAGGTTCTTTTTCTTCCCTGCTTTCACCATATATCACTGTTTGTCCGTATTTCACTTGATTTTTGTTTTCCCCTTTCCTGTTTTTTTCTCTGTGCTCTTGCTCTGGGTAAAACTCTCATGAGCAAAAATAAGTGCCAGTCTCCAAAAACAAGTGCTGGTGGGCTCCACCTGCAACCACCAGCTCAAATTAAGCACTGGCCCTACCACTGTTTATTAATGTCTTTGTAGCCTCTGCAAGCATGACAACCTGTTGCTTTGGGACCAATGAAAGAACCTGGAAGTGCAGGATCCAGACAGGTGGCAGTCGTCCTCCTTGAGCTATGTCTAGTAAATACAACCTGGATTGCCAAAACAAGTGCTGACTGCCTGGATACGTGACCTGCTGAATAAGTATGAGGATTACAGAAGTGTCACAAACCCTCCCAAGAGTAGCCCCTTGTAACTATGTTTCTCATATGGATCATGTATTGCAAAAGGATATCACCAGGGGCGTATCTTTGGGGGTGTTTGGTGTGTAACATCCCCCAAGTAAATGCATTCTTGGATTGGTAGTTGGGTCTGGGTGCCCTGAGATGGGTCTCAAATCTCTGTGTCGGTGTTTCTCATAGGTTGAGCCAAGAATGAAAGACAAAACAGTGACCTTTGATGTAAAACAGGAGAGACAGAGGTGCATACCTGGTGGCTGTATTTAAAAATGTGAAACCAGGTGAGCTGGAATCAATACCAGCTTTCCTGCTTGTTAATTGTATATGATCCTAGGAAAATATTTTTTTTTACAGAGCCTCCTTTTTCTTTATTATCACATCAGAGCATTTTTAAATGCTTTAGTTCAGGATGTGCTCTGTCCTAGCACCTCTTATATTTAATTTAGCACACTTTAATTTTGCTCCATCCAAAATAGGAATCTAAGCCAAGTGTAGGGTGTACATGACTACTGACTAGCCTCTTAGTTCATCTATTGGCATTGCCATTGGAGGACGAGCCACAAATGTTTCTACAAACTTTAAATTTTAGTAAATGTCTGTCATTACAGTGATATCTGATGTATTGAAGTGAAACAGTTTCACATATTAAAGAAATACACTTTTTTAGGATTTTGAAGAGATTGTATCAAATTCTAATGCCAAACGTTTTTATGGCTAGACTGTGCACAGATGCTTGGACCCATTGCTTGGTTTTGGCTTTGCCAATCCTATTATTTGCCTGCTGTCCTCTTCTATTTGCAACTCAGGCTTAGTACATGGGGCCGTCAATGGCTTGATAAAATGATTTGTAAAAGGCAAGGACTAGAAATACAGAGCCTGCCCACATGCACCCACTTGACAACTCTACCATTAACACTTGTATCGGAGACAAAGAAGAGAGCCTGCAATGAAAATACATTTAAAATAGGTGATCTCAGGGCAGGGACTAAAGGCCGTTGTGTTGTAAGTGACCATAATCATGGGATCTGAAGGAGAACTACCAGGCCCAGCTGGGACAGACAGGGGAGTCGCTTCGGCAGGGGTGTTTGGGGTTTGACACCGTGTAGGAAACTGGAATTTTGTTGCCCCCAATAGAACAACTAGGTGCTGGTTTTCGACTTTGACAGTGCACTGAGAACTGCTAACCAGGCTCCAGTGCCAGTGCTCTTTCCCTAATACAAAGTAACTGTTCAATTGTGCTCCAATTGGCAAATGCTTTAGCACCCGTATAAGTCTCTAGTAAATGGTACCCCTGGTACCTAGCGCATTGATACTAAAGGGGGTTCCGAAGGACTGCAGCATGTATTGTGCCACCCTAAGGGACCCACTCTCAAATCCATGCAGACTGCCATTGCAGGCTGCGTACAATGGTGCAAACCATGTGTGAAAACACAACATGGCACACTCATTGTGTACCATGCCAAAGTCACTGCATATAATATATGTACATCACCCCTACAGCAGCCCTTGTAGCCCTAAGGCAGAGTGCATTATATTATTTGTGGGGGACATATCTACATGAGCAGCTATGCCCCTGTTCTGTCTAGTTCAAATACTAGATGGTACAAGTGATCAGGGAAGCCATTTTAAATATATGTACTGGGCCCTAGTCATTATGAGTTCCCCAGCTACATAATGGCTTTAATTTCACTTATGGTGTTTGGTATCAAACACATTGTTATTAATAAATCTACAGTGTTACAAGTACTAGATGTATTATGACATGCACCTAGAGGGCACTTTAGAGGTGCCCAGCAGCGGTCGGTGACCCTCAAAAGTGGAAGGTCGCCGAGTTGTTGCCAAATCCAGTGGCAGGCACTGTGATAAATCACAATGCCTTTAGGCTCACATTCCAAAGCTCTCAATCATGGCTCGTTTTCAGGTTTCATATAATGAGCCATGACTGTGATCTCTGGAATTAAGGTTGAAGACAATGCGAGTCTCTCACAGTGCCTGTCAGTGGGCCGAAAAATACAAATTAAAAGCATACTTACCTATGCTCCCTCGCTTCCTCGTCACCTCTAATCCTCCATGAGGCTCAGCCAACCCTCTCCAAATCCCAATGCTGATCTAATGCTGCAGAGGAGCAGCATGAGAGCAGTGCCAGAATTGGCTGGAACGGGCTGCCTCAATGCTCCAGCAGGCACCCAGCTATCCACCCAGCTATCTAAGACAGCTAGGTGGAGAATTTACACTGCGCATGTCAAGCTGGCCGTGGCAAGACAGCCGGCCAAAGAGACATGCACAGTGTAAATTGGTGGAGTGAGCACCACTCCCCTGCTGGCAGTCAGCAGCAGCCCCACTCCCAAACACTGCTCGGACTGGGAGCAGTGAAAAATAAAATAGTAATTCATTTTATTCTTTACTTTTGCTGCACTGACAGCAGGGGGCGACACTCCTCTGCCCTAAAGGGGGGGGGGCACAGCTGGAGGTGCCCCCTGAAAAACCTACCAGAATCTAGCGTGCTGGCTGACTGGTATCATCCAGCCTGCCACCATAGACAAGTTTTTGACCCCATGCAGGTGAGAGCCCGACCTATCTTAGGTCAAAAACAATGTCTGCTCTGGAAGAATGTGTTCACACCTCCTCCAGCAGGATGGCTAGTGATTTAGCATATCAAGGCCAGGGGCTTCAAAGCCCCTGCCACCTTTGATATGGGACCACAGCATCCCCCAGACCTGGGAGATGCCACACCCTGAGGCCCATTTGGCACCAGGACATGGGGGAAATTTGCTCTGGAATAGGCATGTTGCACCTCCAGACTAGTCACACCCCTAAGGTGTGCTTAATGAAAGAAGGGTTCCACCATCTTTGTTTTGGTGGAATTAGTAACTCTAGGACAGGGTTATGCCTACTCCTTACAGGAAGTGGTCATATAGGGGGTGTAGTGACCACAGGGGTAAGTAGCCCATTGGCTACTACCTTCCCCTTAATGCTCCTAAATGTAGGATTTAGGTGGCCCCCTGACACAGGGAACTCAGACTCATCTGCATGAAAGAAGAAAAAGGACAAAGAAGAGCCAGAGAGGTGAGAACTGTGGACCAGCACCCAACTTGGTTCAAAACCCTGCCTCGCTGCAGCTCCCCCAACAATCACCAACATTGACTCATCTAGAAGCAGAGCAGCCTTCCCAAACCCTTGGAGGTCTTCCCAGCACTTCATCGATCTAACAACATCTCCCTTGAAGTGGAGGAGCCACTCCCCTGCACCAGCAGGCACAGACCGCATCTGCCTGGGACAGCGTTCTGTTGACACTTGGGCCCACTGAGGGAGCAGCACCCCAGCAAGACGTCTTCATTGCTCCAGGAGGTCAGATCCATATCCCTCCTAAATCTGAGGACACCAGGACCTCCAGGAGCCGCACAGCGCCAATTCCCGAGGTACCGGTGCCAGCTGTAAGCACCAAGACTTGTTTGTGTTCAGTCAAAAATCCACTGCAGCAAAAGCTTACCTGCATTTCGAGGGATTCCAAGAGAGGCCAGCTCCACACAGAGCGTGGCTCTGCTGTGTTTCTTTTCCCTCTTCTGCAGTTACACTGAGAACCGAGAAAGCCTCTAACTCACTGACCTGCCAGACGAAACACCTCTGCACCCGAGCTCCCCAGCCCGGGATCACGTAAACCAACAGTGTTTCTGTAGTCCTGAGACACTCAAGAGCCTAGCCACCCTTGGATTCTGCCAGACTGGTCCGCCAGTCCCTACTTGCAGCCTTTTTTCTTACAGGTTCTTTTCCCCATTGCCTTTACCATGTATGTTCGAGGCTACCATAGCGTAAACCACCTCTGCACCTTGACACCCCAGGACAGGTCAACTTGAACTTTCAGTGCTTTCTTGGACCTTGGCCCCTACTTACCTTAAATCCAGAAGAACAGTCCTGTAAGTTGTCTGTAAGTGTACCTACGCGGTGAATGTTTCTCCCGTAGGAAAACATTACCGCGTTCAAGAATCATACCTCAAATCTGACAACTGTCACTTTCTACTGTTAATACTGTAAAAATTGATAACACCTGAAGTACTTACCTGATGCTGATGATCTTGTTGTCAAAAATGTTAAAATCATATAAAAATCTATGTTATTTTTCTAAATTGGTCTTGAGTTTCTTCTTGAGTGTATGTCTCATTTATTGGCTCTGTGTGTATAACAAGTAATTAACACTACCCTTTGATAAGCCCAAATACTACCACAAAGAGACCGTTTGGGATTATTAATTTAAGCCCTGTAAGCCAATAAATGTCGCCTGGACATTCTACATAGTTTACCTCATTTAGGCACATGACATCTTCATTATATTTAAATACATTACTGATAAGGTTATATTTTTTTACATAGCACATGATGTGCTGAATCACTTTATGTTTCTGCAACACCATCACAGTTTCTGTGACATGCTATCTGGCAGTAACGAAAAAGAAAACATATTTCTGAGTACCTGTTTACTTATCTGAGGTCATCATGTATATATCGAAGTGGGATCAAATGATATTCTTGTGTTTCCTCATCTAATAACAGACAAAAATGTCTCGCAGGAAAAACACAACAGCTGCTTGGGTGAAGCAAGAGCAGAAAGCCCCTGCAGGCTGCATATTTGTCAGTATGAGGGATGTTTACTCTCCTTGTCTCTGACTGCAGGAGATACTGCTTGGGGAGAAATTGTATTTGTGTTTGTCTTAGTGTGTTCCGGTTCACAAAAAGGAGTCTGTTTTGTTCCATCGAGAGGAAAAAATCAATCATTGCACTCTGAATCATTTCAGCAGGAGCAGCCAAGTGAAGTCAGAAATGTCCTGCATGAGCTTTTTCAGAGCCTGCTGGCTGTCCGGATGAGTAGTCATTCCAGAGAAAACACACGGCTGCTCAAGAGAGAAAAATCCAGGTTTTCGTAAGTGGGATTAGTGCATGTTAGAAATGGGGCTTCTGGTTGGCTAGGATTTGTACCTTAGCCAGGCCGAACTGAGCCACCATTCTAGCCAGGGTAAGCTAGTTACATACCTAGGGTCACCTGAGCTCACTCTCTGGTAGCTTGGCGCAGAGCAGGCAGACTTATATAAAGAGGCAATGTGTAAAGTATATGTACAACACACACAGTAACACAATGAATACACCACAAAAAGACTCCACACAGGTTTAGAAAAATAGGAATTTTTTATCAAAAGATTTAGAGATATCACTTTTAAATGGATCAAGGAAAAAGCATTTTGTTCACAATTTAGGTATTATTGCAGTCTTAGAAGCCAGTGCGCTTCTCTTATGGTAATGCGGGTCCCCCTAGGGGACTTGTAATCGGGATGTGCTAAATGCAGCAGCTGCGGAGAGTGCTGCACAGCTGCAGGGACCGCTCAGGTCCCGTCATAGATGAACTAAGACAAATCACTGTTACCCTCGGTCACGGGGCTGGGGCAGACCTGAGTCTGGTGTACTCACAGGGTACGTGTTGAATCCTGTTGCCGGTGTTGTTAACAGGCCTCGGGCCCCTCGGGCTGGGAGCCGGGGTATTCCCTGCTGGCATCACTCAAACACTTGGCCGAAAGGGGGCCGTGCTGAGGAATTCCCTTGGTGCAGCGTCAATGCTGGAACGGCCACTCGCTGAAGGGGGCTGTGCTGAAGGAGTTTCACTAGGTGCAGCATCAATTGAAAAAGAATCAACAGGTGGGGTTTTAACAGCAGTGAAAAACAAACTTAGCTGTTTGTCCCTGTCAGGACATGTAAAACTTAAAAGTACATGCCCTGCCTTTTAATTGCATAGCACCCTACCCTTGGAGTTACTGACGGCTTGACTCATGTCTAATAAAAGAGGAGTTTGAGGGCTTGGCTAGGTTTTGAATGCGAAGTCTAAGTTGCAGTGAACTGCGCAGACAGGTCATTCAATGGCCGGCCTGAGACAGACTTGCAAGGATACTTGTGGGGGTGGCACAACAAGTGCTGCAGGCCCACTAGTAGCATTTTGTGTACAGGCTCTGGGTACATAGGGTACCACTTTATAAGGGACTTAGAGGTACCTAAATTTGCCAATAAGGTATACACCAATGTCACCATGTTTAGGGGAGAAGCACATGTACTGTAGGTCTTGTTTAGCAGTGGTGAAGTGCTCAGAGTCCTAAGGCTAACAAAAACAATACAGCAAAAAGTGTGAGGCAAAAGCCAAAAAGTTGGAGGAAGACCACCCTAAGGATGAAAGGTCTAACAGTGCAGCACTGGAAGGAAGAGGCATAGGATGTGAGAAGAGGCTGGGAGCATCAGAGAAGGGACTGTGGGGATTTAGATACAGCAGGTAGATCTTTGTGAGGTGTGCTGCACACCTGTGCACATGCTGCCCGCAGCCACAGGTGAAAGGATTTATGTTTAGAATTACATATTTAGTGATAAAATTGCACTCCTGATGTACGCCCTCCCCCTAGACATTTCACCGGAAAAAAACTGAAGAAATGTCAGGGTGAATAAGGGACTGAGAATGAGTGATTACCACAGGAATCTTGTGATAATTCCTCAGTCCTCAGGGTATAGTTGTAAATAGTTAGATCATTGGTCATAAACGTTGTTTAACGGGTTTAAGGGTTGTTGTTTTTAACATCTTCCTGTGCATTGACTCAATTCTGCACTCTGAACCACTCCAATATTTTAAGAGTTTGTGACCTTCTTCATTTGCACGGTCTTCGTTTAGCACTTGCTCCTGGGATCTGCTGAACTTGAATGTGTGATTATTTGAACTTTGCCAGTAAAGATCATAGTGGTTTTGCTCTGTTACTTTGAATCACACTACATCCTGCAGCTGGGATGTCCCTTTACCATACCTTCATGATAGTTCTCTTGAGCCCTGGAAAGGTCAGCTGTTTTTCTTCTACTATGCCAGATCGTACCCTTGTGTTCTGCTAATTGTGGCTCAGCAGCATTCATTGAGCCGGGGGAAGGGAGGCTTGCAGTTTGACACACCCATGTAGAGCGGGACCACACCATCACCCTGTGGAAGTGAGATACATAGGCCCACATTTATCAAGACTCACACACAGCGTGTTGCATAGAGTTGCAGAAAAATGTATTGTGCTGCACTACACCACTTTTGTGCATCATGAATGCACCGTATTTACTATACAGCACCTCATGGCTCAGGGACGACAGATGTGTCACACAGCCTGACGCAAGTCTATAGTTATGGTGCACCGCACCAGAATCCAACAAAGCTGACTTGTGTGACCCAAGACACCTGTACGTGCCCCAAGTCTGGTTTGCATCACGCAGTAGGCTGTTGCATGGTTCGAAGTACTAAAAGCTTTTGGCACCAAGTTTACGCCACGTTTCTAAAGCCCATCATTATCGGGTCTATTTATCACGAGGTAATCCTCAAACAATGCATAATCTATCCCAAAAGTGTCTATGCGATAGTAGAAACTGCAATAAACTGTACTGTGCATTGAGTACCATGAAAATATAAATCACTGCCAATACATGAGGTCCCATCAACCCAGGACATAAAACCTCTAACAGAAAAATGTATATGTAAAGAAACAAAAATAATGATGTGATGATAATAATGGTACCTACCAAATATAGAGATATGTGCGGCAAATTTGTCGTGTTCCAGTAACAATATGATATTACGACAGGGGTAATATTAAACCCTTGTCTTCTGCTAGTCGTTTTGTCCAACCCATTGGAAAGAAGAGAAGAAAAGAGAAAGAAAAAAAGATAAAAAGGGGGGAGAGCGGATGTCAATCAGGTTTCTAGAAACAGAATGTCTCATATCCCAAAAACTTTTACTATTTAACTGGTTGATTATGGACGGTTTGTATATGTAAACCTACCTCATCAATTTGAGCCGGTACAAAATCCAAACGAAACCAAACGACGGCAAAACGAAGATAGATATTCTTCCAAATTATCTTAATATCGCTTGAGAATTTCAAGACCATATGCAGGGCCTGTGTGGTATGACAGCCACAACAATATGATGCCCAAAGGTAATTATTACTCCCTAGGCTATATCAAAGGTGTGGCCAATATCCCTGTAAAGGAAACGAAAACCTTATGGTAAAAGTTGCACCAAAAAAAGAGAAAAAAAAAAACCACACACAAATACTCAATTCGATAATGAAATCCATGCGGTCCATATTAACCTCAAAATAAGTATGCAAAAAGCACAAATGCATGTTCAAAGTGGCAAAAAGAGCACAATAAGAAAGTCCTCTTACCCATGATAAGGTGCCCAAACAAATGCATTAACCAACATTTTTTGCCCACATTATGGCACACTCGAACTCCCTACAGCAGTGAAAGCATGACCCATGTTATGCACAAAATAAGTAGAATCCAAACCCCTTTCCCTGACATTTGTTTACATGAGCTGGAAGAAACGATCGGGCAGCAATATCCATGCGAACAATTACAACCTCGAACAGAGTGTCCATAAAACATAGACACATGTACAAAGGGACAAGAGTCAATAACAAAGCCCCCCCACCCATGATTAGGTACCCACATATGCAGACTAACCAACGCTTACCCTCATTCATATACACTCGCATATGCGTGAGAGCATAAACCAAAATATACACGAAATAATTAAAATCAAGACCCCTTTCCCCGGGTAGTCAATCCGCATTAATGGTGGTTCGAGCTCTACAAGAGCTCCCTGCGTATGCAAAAAGCCAAACTTACTCGTTATCGTATCCTCCAGCGCCACATCGTAAGTGGCGTTCTTCTGTCAACCAACCATTCAAATTGAAGAGGGAGAACTTAAATACACGTGGTCCGATCACATGACTCGCGTATACGTCATGATCGGCAACCAAAGAACTTATTTGGATGCCGCAACTCCCCGCCATATTAGAGTGGTAAAAAATAAACATCAAAACAGGGTAAACAATTAGAGCATCTAATCCAAAATAAGAAATTAATGACATTTCAAAAGATAAAAACAAAAAGAAAGAAAAATCAATCTGAGTGCCCAGCATTTCAAGACTACAGTAAAAGCAATTTACCGCTCGCGGCCCAAGCACGTGACCTGCATTCTTTAACGTCACTGTGGGCATAGCCGGCAATTTTGCTACCAAAAAAGGGGGAAGGGGTGGAGTGTGCCATTCAGGTTATTAGAAGCGTTAGTCGGCCACACGGACAAAAAATCACACAAATTCTAAAAAATCTCTTCACTCCACGGAAACAGAAAAAGCCGTGTCACCAAATACTCAAAACATCAGCTCAAAGAACCCGACGTACTCAGTGACACCACATGATGCCCACATGCAGGAACACCATAGGTATAACCGGCAGTTCCAAGCACATGACCAGCAGTCCTTGCGTCGCCATGTGCATCACTGGCAATTTTGCTACCAAAGAGGGAGTGTGTACCACTCAAGTCAACGCAAGCCCCCATTGGCCACACGGGCATAAGATCACGCAAACTCAAAAAAGTCTCTTCACTCCACGAAAACAAGAATAGCCGTGTGCCCAAATTCCCAATACATCAGCTCGAAGCACTTTACGTATATAGCACTGCCATATGACGCCCATACGCAAAGTTCTTATAAATATAACCGGCAACGCCAGCACTGCGACACAATGCCATAACCGAATGATTGTATACTTGTAAATACAAAGTTGACAAAAACAATCCCCAATCCAAGGACAACACAGAACTAATGGTTCCCCCTTCTTCACAAAACAACCAAAAGCATGTAGTTCCTACGGATGCAGTTGGGCCACATATTATACCGCCACAAAGAACGAGTAAGATATACATATTCATCGCTGCAAAAGCTCGACAAAATCCGATATATAGAGAAAGGGTACATGCACCATTGATAGAAAAAGGCAAAGGTCATAGTGCATATATAAACTTCTTCATCAAGTATGACTCAGAAAAAAGAATGATTTATAGTCTCAAGAGGTAAACACGGGGGTCTTTAAAGATGGTAGTGCATTTCCTCCTCGGTGTTATGTCCCATTTGTGTGCCCCTCAAGCGACATATCCAAACCGCCTCACGGCGCAGAGCCAATTCCCGGTCTCCTCCCCTTGGGTGCATAGGAATGTGATCTATTCCATGGAACCATACACTATGATCATCAGTGTGATGTTCCCTCATGTGGTAAGTCATAGGATACTTCAAGCCATTGTTCCTAATGGCACAAACGTGTTCCTGTATGCGAGTTTTAAGTGGTCGAATTGTACTCCCCACGTAAATTTTCTCACACCCACAACCAAGTACGTAAACTACATATTTTGTGTTGCAATTTATGAAGTGTCTAATTTCATATTTCTTGGTTGTATTATGGGAGAACTCCTTGATCTTATTTCTCCCATATAAGCACATATTACAGTTTAGGCATGTGAAAAAACCCATGGGAGCCGAGGGTAGCCAAGTTCTATTAATAGGACTCCTGATGTAACTGGGGCACAATAAATTTCGCATTGTTTTGCCCTTGCGGAATGTCAGTTTTGGTTTCAGATGAAACATGTTCTTTCAGACTGGGAGTATAATGTAAGAGGCCCCAATGTTTCCGCAAGATGTTAAATAGGGAAGTACTGTTATTAGTGTACTATGTGATAAATGCCAAATGTGTGTTTTTTGTTTTAATGCCGCCTCTCTCACCTCTGGTGATCAGTGTACTTGCTCTTGTGACCCTTTGTATACGAGAGTCTGCTTTTTTCAATACATCTTTACTATACCCTCGGTTCTTGAATCTATCTTTAACCACTTGGATGTTCTTTCTGAATAATTGATCAGTGCTGCAATTCCTACGGACTCGTACCATTTCTCCGAATGGGATGTTTTTAATTACAGATTGTGGGTGAGCACTGGTAGCGTGTAATGTGCTATTACATGAAGTGGACTTTCGAAAAATCGTACTTTGGAGGGTGTTACTTTCTATGTAGAACATGAGATCCAACAATCCCATACTGCTTGAGCTATGTTTCATAGTTAGACGAACATTATGAGGATTATTGTTAAGAAACATATAATACTCTGATAGCTGATCCACGGAACTCTTCCGCAAAAGGATAATATTGGCGATATACCTCCCCCAGAACACTATCATGTCCATCCAGGGGGAAGCATATCTACCCCAGACATGCTCCCTCTCCCACCAGCCCATAAAAAGGCCGGGGCTAAGAGGGAGCAAACCTGGAACCCATGGCCGTACCCTGGGTTTGTTGGTACCAAGTCCCATTGTGTAAAAATAAATTCTTAGATAAAATGATGTCAGTCATTTCCATCAGCATATTATTGTTGTGTGAAAGGAAGAGCGGAGCAATGCTCCTCATTTACAAAGATATGAAGTATTGCACTATATCTAACCTAGCACCAAAGCAAGCACCGTTTGTCCATGGCGCAAGGGTGCCTGCATTACAGCCAGGATTGTTTTTGTGCTGAAAGGGACACCTTTGTGCACAAACATAATCCTCTAAGGCTTCTTGTTCTATCTATGTGTGCTGCAGAATGCACCATATACAGAAAGATTAAAAATAAGGAGAAATAAACATATTTCTCATCATTAAACCTCCCCTGGGAAGTTGTAGCATTTTGACGCGTTGCCAGGTTTACTAATGTTAGTAAATCTGGAAATGCCCCCAAAAACCATGGGTGAATATGTGGGAAAAGCCATGCTCCACCCATGGAAAGACTTCTCAGGTCAGAGTTATGTAAGGCAGCGACTTGCGCAACTCCAGATTTACTGTACCACGCAGAGCCACGCAAGGTGGCTCTGCGTGCCATACTAAATCTCACTTATGGGCTTGTGTTGCCTCTGTGTCACCTTGCGTGACACAAGGTCAATGCAATCCCTTGATAAAAGTGGCCTGGAATGTCAAAAACATTGATACAGGCCCGCAATCCACATACTAGTTACGTGTGGTGCATTGTGTGCTGCAAAGTTACAAATCTTACATGCCTCTACCAAATTCGAAGGGTACCAACACTGCAGGCTTGTATGTGTGTGCAGGATTGTGTCATACCATCACAAGTGTGAAATGTATAAAATGGGCACAGACAGCATGACACTAATATCCAAGAGTTGGCTTGGTTTATCCTCACTTATGACACAGAACACTTCAGTTCCTCCATATGGGTCACACGCCCACAGTGGCACAAGTATGGATGTGTTTTTAGCTGGTGAGGGTGGGAGACGATAGCCTGGATCGGTGGAATAGCAAATTAGATCCTCCACTGACTCCATCGGACTGGGAACACAAATGTACGCTGACTGGTAAACTGACCCCAAATGGCAATCTCAGAATTATCCATTTTAAATATATTCACCAGGTCTATCATACGCCTCTGAAACTGTATAAAATAGGTCTCCGGGATACCAGTGATTGTAAAAGATGCAGCCAACCTGAGGCAGACTTTTGGCATTTAGCGTGGCACTGTGCACTTGTCGCAAAGTTCTGGGTGGATGTAATACAATGTCTACAGGTTATGTTCAGTCAACAATTGCAATGTACGCCTGCAGTCTGTTTATTAAGCTACGTGCCTCATGTAAAAGGCACCCTGGGAAAGTTTTTGTGGATTGCTCTTTTGCTAACAAAACGTCGAATAGCGTTGACCTGGGAGAGTCCCTTGGCCCCGCGTACTGACCACTGGATAAACAACATGGTTTATTTTAGGGAATCTATTGAGCTGTATGCGGAAGAACTTCCATCATCCTCTAACCTAAGGACATTTGGGAGCCACTACGGCACTATTTATTGACGAATAATCAGCATGAACCTACGCCCGCTAATTAGGTGACATTGCAATGTAAATTGTACTCCTTGTTTTTGTGCCATGTAGAGAAAGGGCGAACTATTGTCTTCTATCTGTGAATGCATGAATAGTATCAATCACATCTGGTTGATTGTTTTGATTGTTGTGTTTGATTGTATACTGCCCTGAGTGGCGGCTTCACGTAGTACCTTTTTCTTGAAAATGAATAAAAAGAATTAAAAAATATTAAAAAAATTATGGATGTGTTTTTAAAAATAAACATACTAGTTGAAATGTTTATGATCAAAACGTTATGCAATTTGCACAGATAGTGAGGGAACATGAGCTTTCTAACCACCAAGCGTTTTCTTTATCTTGTGGAGGGTTACTCCATCTAACATGCACAGGCTTGTTTGTTTTTGGTACATGTCAGTAGAAGGACGAGCCATTCTGAGACTCTCCTCTTATCTCCCCCTTTTTTTGTTGAGACTTTCAACCGCAACTACAAAACCTTAAACGGAACAGAAATGGAGGAAAAACTATGAGGCAGCTGAGAAAATCATATACAAAGCCAAACTAACAAAGCACAAAAAAGATATTATAGAAGCCAAAACTGCGTATTTTTCTAAGCAGATAAAAAATGCATGTGATGCCAATAAAACCCTTTTCTCGGTTATCAACAAGCTGGTACAACCAAATAAGACTAGTCACACTGAAGTAAGTCAAGACTTCTGTAATACATTGGCCGGCTTCTTTCAAGAGAAGGTGGTTAACATTTAAATTAAATTCGCGGCAAAGAACACTGCCCACCCTGAGGTTGAGCATGCACCTGATGATAGAGAAACAAAAAATTATTTCTCCATCTTTATGAACCCCTCAGAGGACCAATTAAAAGACCTAATCTTGTCAATTAAATCAGGTTCCCCATATGATCCTTGCCCGCCCAACATGATGCATCTGATACCTGCTCAATTGTCACCAATTCTGGGGCAAATCATTAATGAAGTGTTTGCGAGTGGAATATTTTCCACTCAGTGGAAATGCACCTCAATCCTTCCACTCCTAAAAAAAGACAACTTGGATAGTACGGAACCCTGCAACTATCGCCCTATAGCAAGACTCCTTTTTGCCGCCAAATGCATAGAGAAATTAATTAATAAACAAATCACAGAGCACATTGAAACTAACTCATTGCTAGACGAAACACAACACGTTTTTAGGAAAAATTACAGCACTGAATCTGCCCTAATTATAGCTACGGAAGACATTCGGAACGATGGAGGGGGTTCGGCGGCTCTGTTACTGCTTGACCTCTCGGCGGCCTTTGATACAGTCAGCCATGAGATCCTGGCTGACCGGTTACATTCTGCAGGAATCAATGATACAGCGTTGGATCTTCTAAAATCTTTCCTAACCGATAGGCAGCAAAATGTGGCAATGGGGATGGCTACCTCCAAGCAGTTTTCCTTACCATGTGGAGTTCCTCAGGGCTCAGCCCTGAGCCCCACACTTTTTAATCTTTATGTAACACCACTAGCACCTATTATAAAAAAAGGCTGGGTTCTCCCTAGCATCATATGCGGACAACAACCAAATAGTGGTGTCCCTAATAAATGGAGAAATGAACCCGGGAGAGGCGCTTAGCACCTGTATGAAGAACGTGAACAATTGGATGGACGAAAATTGCCTGAAGCTAAATGCATCTAAAACCGAGGTCATTGTCTTCGGCAATAAACCCGCCATTTGGAGGCCAGATTGGTGGCCACCACAATTGGGTGTATTACCTACTCCCTCTAGTAAAGTAAAGGATCTAGGTATCACCATAGATAAGGATCTCAAATTTAAAGCACAAATCAGCAAAATTACCGCTGCTCCCTTCTGTTCTATAAGGCTTATCAATAAAATAAAAAAATATATACCAGCTGAACTGCTGAAAACAGTTGTCTTGGCAATGGTCATCACACGGATTGACTACTGCAACAGCCTTTATCTTACCCTCAATTCAGGACTGGTGAATAGGCCCCAGATCATACAAAATGCGGCCGCTCGTCTCATTTTTAAAATCCCCAAAAACTGCATTTGCGAGAGAAGCTTTAAAACAACTGCACTGGCTACCAGTCAGACAGAGATGCACGTTTAAAGCCCTCTGCCTCGCTTTCAAATCATTGCACGGTTTGGGACCAGCACAGTTTAGGAACAAACTGAAGTGGTACGCTCCAAACAGGACCTTATGGTCAGGTCTGGCCAAGAACATGGTAGTCACCCCTTTTAAGAAAGCCAACTGGGGAGGTAGGAGCTTTTTCAGATCAACAGCACAGCTTTGGAATGACTTACCTATTAATTTAAAATCAGCTCCTTCCCTGCTGAGCTTCAGAAAAAGCCTAAAAACTTGGCTATTCACACAAACTGCATAAAATAGGAAAACACTTTCCTTCCTGCTCTGTTTTCACTACTGGTTGTCCCTTCTGTCTTATCTGTTTTCTGTTTCAATAGCGCCAAGGCGCCTTAGGGCAATAATTGCGCTTTATAAATTTTATTTACATTACATTAAAGTAGAACTCCTATGCATCTGAGAATAAAAGTACCCTCACAGTTGTGTAAAATGTCCTTCAGATAAAATTTTACAACTCCTTTTGGAAATCAATTTGAAAGTTAGTCTTCCAGTTCTGGTAAATGTGTGGAGATTCAGGTAGAAATATGTACTAGCAAACTATTTAATGCCTATCATCCATCATGATGCATCCCTATGGTGTGCAGAATTGTAAATGTAAGGTATGTAGGTGGATCTTTGTGTGTTACCGTCGGAAATGTGTGTGGATGGCAATAATCCATGGGGCCTATGTACAAGCCGGTTTGCGTCACTTTTGCACCACGCAACTTGGAACATGCGCAATGCAAACCTTAAACGAGTTTTATGAAGCCACACAAGGCCACTTTGCGTGGCCCTGAGTGGCTCCATAAATCTGAAATAAAGCAACGCAGCGCAAATCACTGCAATGGCTTACTCTGCGCAAGGGATGCATTATATGGGCGTTGCATGGGTGTTCCCATGCAACTCCCATGATTTTTGATCTCCCATGATTTTTGATGAATTACCAGATTTAACAGAACTGGTAAACCTGGAGATGCACCAAAAACATATGCCTTCGCAGGAGAGGCATGACGAATACTCTTTGTATGTGTGCTGCATTCTGCAGCACACATAGAAAGAGGAATATGTCTCTCAGGATATTTTTTGTGTGTACGAAGGTGTCTTATATATGGCAAGGTATTGCCTTAAATATGGCACTATCCTGCCCTTTCCCTTTCACGCAGTGCAGCAAAATGATGTGCTACGCTGCATGACAAGTTCATAAATCTACCCGCAAACATATAAAGGTTAGTAACAATGTTGACAAAAAAATATTGTGTGTTGATATACGAGTTCTACTCAATTTTATACTAAAGGCAAGGCACAAAATATATAGGATACTCCACGAATGTGTCATGTTTTGCTAGCATCTGGTGAACATGATCAGAATAGGGATGTGCTATCAATTGACTAATTCTCAGTCTAGATGATACGGGTTTGTCAACCAATGTCCACAATCGATGAAGACAATTGTGAAGTCAAATCCAGTAATTATCTTGAACAAATGTATATCTACAATTCAAGTTATGGAGTGTTACCATGTCTGAACTGTGACCTATGTACTAAGCCATATGCATACTTAATATGTGTGTGTCAGCATGGTACGTTGTTGCACTTACATATCAACAATGCTATAGAATAAAATTAGGGTGTCTGGTGACTTTGGCTTACCCTACAATATGCCCATATTGACATGTTGGTATATTTGGTTGCAATATCTTTGCATATGATGAAATGTAATAAATGGCTGTTATAATCAATGTGAGATTATCTCAATTAAATACTACCCCTGAAGAATTCTACCATATCCCTCTTCTTTTCCAGATGAAAGCACAACCTCTCCAGCCTGTCCTGGACTCCCCCATGCTCCCCATGGATGACGACACATTCAACCAACTCCTGGACACTATTGACACTTCTCCTTCAATCTTAGCAAGGGAAGAAGATGTTGTTGGGTCTCTGTTGGAACTGGCACTTTCTGGTTGGCTGAGGCAGTACCTCAGCCAGGCAGAACCTACCACTCCTGTCAGGGGCGGGTGATTACACACACTGTATAACCTGCGCTCTCACCCTTGGGTAGCTTGGCACTGAGCAGTCAGGCTTACCACAGAGGCAATGGGCAAAGCTTTGGCACAGCACTCATTCACGATAAATGCCTTGAGCATCACAAAAGAAACTTCACACATGATGTATATAAATAAAGTTTGTATTCAACATACATAATAATCAACACAACATGAACATCATGTATTTCTGTGCATAAATCACATTCACAATTATTACTAGCAGTACTAGGCACAGCTGTGTTCAAATGACATGAGCAATATGCACTCTTGGGAAAGATCCTATTCTACACACACCCCCACCCAGCACCCTTATGAGGGTTGTAAGCCCCAGGCCCACCCTAGCAATTCTTATAATCTTATAATCCAATACCACACAGTTAGAAATCTGAAATATGTACATACACAAAGTCATGCCACTTTTTAGCAGTACCGCTGGCCGAGGCTGCGCAAGGAAAAAACAATGTCAACCGTAATGGTCTTTTGGCAAGAAATCAATGTATCAGGCCAACCGCTTTCCATTGTCATGAATCACATGCGGTTCCCCACTGTCACTTCCACACACACACACACACGCACACACACACTCACTCCGCACCGCTATATAGTGCAACAGATATCAGACAAGTCTGTATGGAAGCGCTCGCACACAAACGCACTCAGCACCCTAATCAGGTACAACTGATATCCAGCAGGTCAATTGCCTACACACTGTAGACCCTGTGGCCACAAGCCCCCCTCCGACCTCCAACTCACCCCAACTATCCTACAGCCACTGATTGGAGACACCCCGTCCTCCCCTGGGCACTAGTCCTCACGCGGCTGAAGTCGCTCTTAGACAGGATCCCAGGAAAGCAGGTGGGGGTAGGCAGCAAGGTCAATTAGTAGGCAGTCAGAAAAAGCGGTTAGGCAGCCACTCAAGAGGTTTACCCATAGGATGCGGAGCAGACAGAGGCAGAGGGCAAGAGACGGTCTCACCAAAGGGGTACCCAAGGGGCTTTTGGCACCAGCCCAGTAATGCGAAGCACGGGGGTCACGCAGTCACTTGACCCACTTCTGATCGTTCTCAGAAGCGTTCCTCAACCCCGGTCAGTCACTCTCAACACCCAGACCCTAGCCGGGCAATACTACCTGGCAACATGGTGTTGTCAGGGAAGGCAGTTGAGGAGAGGGCAATTGGTCTGTCGCGCCCAGTAAGGGAACAGTCGATGAATGGAGAATGAAGCAGGGAGGGCCTCTTGGAAGGAGGAGGCACCCTGTCAGTTACACTTTGATCAGAGTCCCACCTAGGGCACAACATCGGGTCTGCAATGATATGGGTCGCACCAGACCGTTCCGGTCACACACAACAAAGAGTTGCAAATTCCGTACATCCCGGGAAATGAGGCATAACGTCTGGTACAAGTCAATATGGGTTGCACCAGACAGCTCCGGTCACACACACAGGCGCAATGCCTCACAATGTAGAATGGGGCACTACTATGGTTGTGTCCCACTTCCGAGAGTCGCAACCTGTGAATTGGACACCGCACGCAATGAACATGCAGTCGGCATGTCACACGAGAGAGATGCAGCATGGTTGGCGAAGCGGGCCACGCTGGATCCCACAACTGGTGAATCCTCTCACCACCAACAAGGTACCTATGTGTAAGCCTGGGCAAAGCACTACGCTACGCTCACGTAGTTTGCGAAGTTTGCGCTACTTCGCACTACGGGAATTGCACGTAGCACTGTGCAAACACGCGTAGCATATCGTAGCGTAGTGCAGTGGTCATTTTTTGCTTGCTCACGGTCCTCAACATCAAGTTGGCGACCGCAAGCAAGCAAAATGACATCCCGGCGAGACTTTTTCCTAATTTGCGATCAGCAACATCAAGTTGCTGATCGCGGTCGTGGAAAATAAGCCTCTCGGCGAGCTTCTCAACGCGGGGAGGTCAGGTTTCTTATTGCGAGTGGTCGCGTATGCTCGCGACCACTCGCGATGAGAAACTACCAGTCTGCGTTGAGAAAGCTGCCGCTCGAGTAGAAATCTACTCAAGCGGCAGAAAACGACCGCTTGCACTGTGCCAGATGCAGTTTGCACTGATTGCACAGTGCGGACAAGCATCCGGCGCTGTGCAATCAGTGTGAACAGCATTTTGCACAGTGCACTACGCAGTTCACGTAGCTACGTGTAGCTCGCGTAGTGCGAAGTGCACTTCGCGTGGCTACGCATAGCGCTACTTCCCAAACTACGCCCAGGGTTCCTTATGTGTGCCAAGGTCCCCATGATGTGGGGGCCACATACCGGAGATGCGGGCCAAAATTTGGGGCTCCACAGAAGGCAATAGGTCTCCAGGCACAACTCTTAGTTCCACGTCTACGCCGCGCTACCAGTAGGAATCCAACAGACGATGTGGGCACTTGAGAGGGCACCACGCTTCGGGTGTCACAGGTCGATTGTGTGGGTCCCTCTTAGGAGATCTGTGATGGCCTCAAGACCAACAAGCAAACAGGGGGCAAGCTCAACGAGCCCTTGGAGAGCACACTTCAGAGTGCCACACAGCAGCAGGTAGTTGGCCCAGGCCAGCCACTCTTCAGGAAAGGCACACGGTCCCTTTGAATGGCAGTAATCCTCCTTGTGCACAACAGAGTCCTCTGGCAATGTGCACCACGTAGTTCCAGGTTCTCCAGTCCCACATCCCCACGAGCATATCTTAGCCTGTGCTGAAGTGTGGCACCAGTAGTCATACTGGAGTTTGCCTTTGAAGTAGGGATGGTTCGAAGGGTCTCCCTTTGAACCACAGATGTCTCCCCTAAATTTCAGTCCTGTCTGCCATGGGGCCGTGGAATGCAGATCTTTATCTTTAGTGGGGCCATGATCTTACTCCAGAGGCCAAGTGTCAAAACCTCTTCCTCCCATCTCTCCAGGCAGCCCGCAATTGGCAGAGTCATTCCAGTGGCATGCCCATTGTTTTTAGCTGTCGCTGGGGAATGATAGATATGCCTCCCCAACCTCAAGTGTGGACTGAAGCCAAGCACCAAGGCACACAAAGGGTTTTAGAGCACTGAAATGCCCACTTTCTAGTAGTGGCATTTCTACACGAATTACGACAAAGCCACCTTTACCACTTGCAAGAGGTTGTCACTGTGAATCCAAGGATAGGAATCATGAGACTGGTCCACTGCAATCCACTATTGCAGCCTAAAGTGAGTTCAACCATTTCTCCATGTTAGCTTAAGGGAAGAGCAAACCTCATAGGTAGTGAAAACACACAAGGGTATTCCTCATTACCTGGGCAGGGAACACACAGGTGTACCTGCCCTACCTTTCACCTACCACTCGCTTCACCCCTTAAGACGTACCCTCGAGGTACTCGGGTAAAACTGAAAGGTCCACTCAGGATAGCTAGTGACTCAAACAGGACAGTCTGAGTAAACGCACAATTGTGTGCCTCAGCCAGCAATGGCAGGCTGAATACATGTTTAGGAGCACCATCTGTGCAAAGCGTAACCCATCCTGCAGTGGCATGCTGGACACATGTCTAGGGATACCATTGGTGCAGAACGCACGCCCGCCTCCAATGGCAGGCTGGACCCGTATTTAGGAGCACCATCGGTGCAACGTGTCCACCAGCCTGCAAAGGCATGCCGGAAACGTATTGAGGAGCACCATCGGTGCGAATGCGCACACCAGCCTAAAATGGCTGGCAGGGCACATGCTTAGCACGCCCTTGGTGCTGAGTGCACACCAGCCTGCACTGGCAGGTTGGAGCCAGGTCTAAACACATCATAGATGGGAGTGGGCACCCATTGGCGGGCCATGGTAGACCTGACTGATGCTTTAGAAACCTCAGGTGAGCACCACTTCCTAGCATGTGTAGGAAGGGCGTGCACACTTTCACTCTGCACTTACAGTGGAAAAGTGCCTGAGACTCTAAAAAGAGAATCGTCCAGCCTGGGAAGTGTCTCATAGGGAAAGCCGACCCCCCCTAGGCAGGTAAAACGCACATGGGGGGGTTATCCCTACCTGGGCAGTTCACATACAGTTGTACCTACCCGGCCACTCACCTACCCTGGTTTGGTGGTACTGAACGGCCCCTTAGGGTTGGCTATGGAGTGATACCGGAAAACCTAAGTATGAGACATTCTTGACAGGCTATTCAGGCAGTGGCACAATCAGTGCAGCGTCCACCTATTAGCCATTGTCGCACCAGCCCTGGGTATGTGGTGCACCTTCTTACAGGGCACTCACAAGTACAGCAACTAAACCAATCAAGTAAACCCCCAGTCCTGGCATGTTCAGGAAGGGCGCATGCATTTTCCCACTGCAGTGCAGTGGGAGAGTGTCCAGGGTCAGGAAAATGAGCTGGCAAACACCAGGAGGACAAAAAGCAAACAGCTTTAGGGAAATCCCCCTAAGAAGTGCCATGTCCAACAGTGTCCAAGTGAACCAACTCGGACTGTTAATCAAACATCTGTTCCCCATATTACCAGCAAGGACTCTGATGACCCCCAAGTCATGTTTCAATGGAGAGTGGTCGGGTTCTAGCAGAATACGCCAGAAGAAGGCAAGTCGAGGATGGAGATTGTAGGAGGCACTCTTTAAGGAGTCCGGAGGTTTTTCAGCCCCAATAAGGGGTTGCCGAAACAGCACAAAACCCCCATTCTTGGTTTCATGTATTTGATGACTCCTTAGCAAACATCACTGGTATTATGATGCTTCTCATGAATATCATTAACACTCAAGTCAAAATGTTTACCAAGGTCTAGCCACGCAAACTTCCAAGTAGTACAACATGTTACATGTCAGTTTGATATATTCATGCTGCTCACATGACCATAACAGAATGTGTGTCATCTAAACTTATTTCATAACATATATGTAGCAAACACTATGGTGTTGCCATGTGTCAGGCACTTCTGCATCCAGGATATACAGCATTTACAAATGAATATCCCACTTTGACTGTGAGAGCTGGAAAACTCACGTCCATGTTCCCCCAATATATATGCATCAATTGAAGTCTAAGAGATGGATTTACCAAAGGATTGCATTGCAAGGTGACGCAAGGGAAACACACTCCTTTAGTCAAATTTAACAAGCCATGCAAAGCCACCTTGCGTGGCTCCGGGTGGCTTGGTAGATTCAAAGTAACGCAAGGGAGCGCAAGTCGCTGCCTTGCGTTACTCTGCACTGGAAAGGCATTAGATGGGTGGAGAATGGATGTTGCCACGCGTCCACCCATGCTTTTTGGTGCATCCACAGATTTACCAAGACAAGTAAACTTAGGAATGCCTCAAAAACGTATGCCTTCCCGATTGAGGCACAACAAGAAGAAATATCTTTATTTCTCCTTGTTGTTTCCTCTTTCTGAGTGTGCTGCATTTTGCAGCACACTCAGAAAAAGGAAAACCCCTCTAAGGATTGTTTTTGTGCATGAAGGTACGCAAAAACAATACTCTCTGCAATACAGGCACCCTTACACCATGATGCAAGGGTGCATGTGGTGGTGCTAGGCAGCACATAGTGCGCCAGCGCAGGGCGAGAGCAGGAATGTGCCATATCTTGGTAGGCATGGCGCATTCCTGACCTCTCCATTTGACACAGGGCAACAAGTTGTCTTGCTACATTGCGCTGTGTAAAATATTGATAGAGCTGCCCGTAAATGCTCGAACAACCATCATGTGTTGTTGTCTGTAGATAGGATATACAATATTGGGGACCCACATTACACTTGTCATAAACATTGGACAGCAACTCCAATTTATTTACCCTATTGGGTCGAATGTACAGACCAAGAAACAATAACATTTTTATTGATTTTTGATGATGAGTATCAGTAATAAACCTTATCACTATCCCGCTGGACTATTACTTACACTCTCTACCCCTAGGGTGGAGGGAGGCAGACCTTGTGTTAGGACAGTAAGTATCATCCCACCAAACAACCCTACTTGTGGTTTAGATAATCAACCAACTATGGACCCTGGGCGTTCTGGTCGTGATTCTGGTCGTGATCTCTTAGCAGTACACTATGGACCGGCCAATAGCTTGTCTAGAAGCGATCATAAGGTACTACATCTACCACCTGCTGCCGCTCCATTGGTGGTGGTTCTGAGGAACGTACCGACTCTACAAGGTGGGCAGATAAATAAATATTGGTAATGCTAATAGGCATTACCAATATTTATTTGACTAATATATGATGGACTTGCGACAAAATCACACATATAATGGTAGGATACTCCATTCACATTTGTTAGGAGAACGAACCTATACATGGTGATTTGTGACTCAGTTTGTAAAAGTCTCACATCAACACCTCTGTATAAAACACCTAGGTGTCTTGTCCATCCTCTCAGTAATGGTCAAGGATGCATACCCTCATTCACATACACAATGCAGCTTGTAATGCTGCCACACTTACACTGTAGACCTATACTGCCAGTGAATGGGCTGTGCAGAATACAGTGCAGCTCTGTAGGACCAATATGGCACACACATGATGCTAACATTGTAAACATTAATTCATCAGAAGTACTCATGCAAGTGTATGAGCAGAGTAAAATGCAGGATGTTGTATAGAGCCTCAAACATACAGATGATTTTGCCTTCATTTCATATTGTCTGATGGCAAATAGTGCAACAGGGCATGTTGGACATGCTAGGAAGTCTCATTAGAGAGTGCATACAGTTCACCTATAGTTGTCAGTAACATTTTTGTATAATGAGGCTATGACTAGCAAGGGTGACTATCTGATGACTCTACAGAATAGTAAACATACCTTAAAGTAGGCAAACACGAGGAAGGAAAACCATGTGTAGGATTTCACACACAGACATCCAGTAGCAGTTAATTGGCTTTTGTAGAACTCCACTTGTGTCATGAGTAGCGTGAAAGGTTTACATATCAGTTACTCTTATCAAAATGCATTGTTCTATAAGCTTTTTATTTCACATTCAGCCATCCATAAGGGAAATCTTTTTCTGACGTATGAGTGTTTAGTTGGGTGAGGTAAAGAGAGCTATAAACAATATCCATATTTTACTACCAAAATGCATTTGGGCCCAGATTTACTGACCTTTTGCCTTATGTTTGCCCAACTTTCGTGGTGTACCAATAACACGAAAAGCTAGTACATATTTACAAAGCCACAAAATAGGCCATTTGTGCTGCTTTGAATCGGTTAGGGAATAAAAGTTACACAAAATAGTGGCTTGTGCTGCATTGCATTATATATTTGTTTTGGGAGGCGTTTCAAGGGTGGTGTATAGTTGTTTACTGTGCATTCACCATGGATTTTACACAATCCCAGATTTCGGGAGGTGTATACACCTGTAATTGCGTAATAATTTTACACCTCCCAGAGGATGGCGTACATAGGAGAAGCTATCTTTCTTTTTTTATCCCTATAACCTATTTCTACATGTGCTGCATTCAGCAGCACACATGGAAAGAGGAACATGACACGAGGGATTGTTTTTGGCAGACAGGTTTCCCTACCTGTACTAAAACAGTTATCCCTGTCTCGCAGGCAACTTTGCAGAGTGAGGGATGTATCCTTTCGTACCTAGGGCCAGGAACTACTGACTAAGAAAAGACACCAGACTAACGAACAGTACTTTCGATATCGGAGTATGTGCAGGGCATCAATGTATTATTTATATCTATTTAAAGGTTGAGATGCAGACTATGTATTGTGACTGGCATGATACAGAAAGTGTTAGGGATACTTGTAATGGCATCCTTTCGACAATTCTGATGTGATACATACGTCATCAGCAAAGCATCTACAAATGGAGAGGTTGTACGTTTTGTCATATTTACTAATGTATACTTTTTTTTTAAAGGCAGCATTGTTACTAAGAGTACTATTGCCATTCCACGTAACACAAGTGGCAAAATCATTTATCTTTTTTTAAGTGCCCTTTACACATGTAGTTTGTCACATGTTTACATAGATTGGTATCAACACTTTACTGCAGTGCCTATGTAAATCACTGGGAAGCTATCAGTATCCTTTCATGCCACAGCCACTTATTGATGTTGCAGTCGGTGGGCGGTGCAGTCACCCATGTGATGCCCACGATACTAGTTGATACAGCACTAAAATGAATGCATAGCCCTGACTTACTCTCCCTCCAGCCCCTATTACCATAGGAACGTAGTGGAGAACGAGCCATACCAAGGCCCATACCTTCCTCCCATCAAAATGTATTTCTCTCCTGTTACCAGATATAACAAATGCACACACTATATCTATAACTAAATGAGTAAAAGAAAAACAAACATCACTTAACACCGCTATACCACTAAACCCATAAACTACCCCAAACAGATATACAAACAAAAGCTTTACAAGACAATACACTGATGAACACACAAATTACACACAGCTAACACTAAAAGACAATACTATTCACTAACTAAACAAGTCAGATGAGCCACTAACTCCTAATTCCTCACACAGACCAGCAAAAACTCCACACACAACCACCAAGGATAAAGGGAAAGTTAATCTAACTTTCACACGCTTCCTGGTATGCGATTTGTGTCATTTCCAGGGTTCATCCACCCGATTTGTGTAGATTTGTGTCCTATTTTCCGACGCAAGGGCCATGCAATGCATGTTTGTGCTGCGCAGCATCCCATTTTACCACACAGGGGTCACACAATATGTTTGTGCTATACAGGGTCCTATTTTACTATGCAAGGGCCACACATGAAGATTTTGCACTACACAGTTTCCAAATGTACCACACTAGGGCCACCCAAATCTTTTGAGCTGTGCACTGTGTTATCATTCGACCTATAATGCAACTCAGGCAGCACGCACACGTTACCCAACATGTAATCGGCAGTGACACTACACCGCACAGCAATGCACCTTGCTGCATGGCATTGTGTGACAAGGACACAGCAGAAATGTCAGATAATTACAAAGATATGCTGTATTTCAGCCTCATCATAGGTGTTGCATTAGGTGTTTCTTAGCTCCAACAGAGGGAACCTTGCACCATAGTGCTAGGGTGGCTGTGTTAGAGGCAGGTTTGATTGTTAGCAGAAAGTGACACCTTCTGGGCCAACATTAATTTCAACAAGTAATTTTCTCTTTTTATGTGTGCTGCCTTATGCAGCACAAATGGAAAGAGAACATAAAACTTAGACAATAACATTTTTTAGCACTTTATATGGCACTTGAGAAGTTGTAGCATTTATGAGTAGTCCCACAATTACAAATATTTTTAAAGCTGGACATATGTCACAAAACATTTGTGAATGCATGCTAACATCCATGCTTTACCCATTGCACAACTAAAAATGTGTAATGTAGAGTGACACACCACAAGCAAGTGGCTTGTGTCACATTTATTTACAGAGCGACACAAGGCAACACATGCCCTTAAGTCTGATTTCATGTGCCCCACAGAGCCTCCTTGTATTGCTTTGCATCGCATGGTAAATCTGGATTGCCGTAAGGCTGTGCAAGTCACCGCCTTGCCTTACTCTGCGCTGGGAAGGTGTTACATAGGCGGAGCATGGGTATCCCAACATATCCACCCATGTTTTTGGTGCATTCACATATTAACTTACACAAGTAAACTTGAAAATTGGTCCAAATCAGAATTCTTCCCTGGTGAGGCATACACTTGACAGCTATGTTTATTTCTGCAGGTTATTTCCACACTCTATGCATGCTGCGTCCTGCACCACACTTAAAGACAGGAGAATGCCTCAAGGACTTCTTTGAGTGCAAGAAGGTGTCCCTTCCTGCACATAATCAATCCTGCCTGAAATGCAGGCCCACTTGCACCATGGCACAAGGGTGCCTGGGTCGACACTAGTCTGCACTTATTGGTGCGGAGCAGTGAAAGGTCAGGAATGTCCCATATATATTTATATATGGGGCATTCCTGTACTATCCCAGTGATGCTACGCATCACTGCAAGTTGAATAGCAACGTTGTCTTGTATTGCTTTGTTTGATATCTAGAACTATGCCCATTAGCAGAGTGTACATCAATGTAGTTATCCATTGTGTGGGCAGAACAGGACAGTGTGTGACACATACAATTCATCACAAATGTTGTGGGGTGTGTTTTATTGGCAATAGATGTTGTACTTCTTGTACAAATGTTGACCCTATAGCACAACCATATTTTCTAAACTGCAGCTGTCATGACTTACAATAATGACATACTGTGTTGTGTAAGTCCCTTTGTGGACACTCTGATTACACATATTATCAGCTCCTCATCCACAGCATACCTGCTTTAGAATGGGGAAGGTTCTTCCATTTGTTGTTATGTCACTTAACATTCCTGCACAAACAGATGGGTGCATGCATAGGTGCACACATAGTCCTACTAAGGGGCACCTTCACAACCCAAAGTTACCCCTGAAGCTACATGCGTTGACCCACATTCATTTCAATTACACAACACACACGTAGCCTTACAAAGTGGGTTAGCATTACTTAGTGTCTATCATCATTTATGTAACTGGAGAATTCATGCACTTAAGAACCTCAAATACTGTGGTAATAATTACATGATCACATGCCCCTATGAGACAATGGCTGATACTACATACCTTAAATATTCAATGTATTTAGTCAGAGTAACTAGATTCTTCATACCTATCACATTATGTGACACACAGTAGGTGTGTTGAGAAGTTGCATTGATACTCCACATATCCATCAACACTCATTACCTCTTCTCCTGTTAGTGTTCTACACATTCAGCATAGACTGTGAAGTCTGGAGTTGTATCACGGACCGTCTATTTGTATAATGACTCTGTGAGATACCATCTGCAATATGACTGTGATGACATTGGGAGGTGTGATGTTATTTATATATACGTACGTTGATGCATCTTAGATGACTCTACTCAGCTGCCATCATATTTCCCCAGATTACACATCTATGCTTTACTCATGCCTCTGATTTCTGTTGTTGCATAGGAAACCCTCCTCACACTTTTACTAACCAATTAATAAATTCAATGAAATATGGCTACCTACTTAGCACTTTTCTTGATTGTAATTGACACAAACACAGACATGTTTATTGACTGAGAGTTTTGCCTGGGAGTTTTGGGTTGGAGATCATTTTATACTGTTGGCCTTGCATCCTTGTGTGCGCCTGTGTTGCCCATGCCCAGCATTCTGACACAATTCCATTATTGCTTTGCATTGCATAATGATGCATCATGTAGTGATGTGTTAGTGAATCCCACTGAGTTACGGTTGCATTGGATTTTCTGTGGGAACACCTTCCTTGCATTCATTAAATCCTGTGTCACGAAGGGCGATGCCGTGCATCACTTGCACCTCACAGGTTCCCAAAAATAACCAGCAAGGCTCCAGCGCCACTCGGTAAATCTGACTTAAGAACTTTTGTTATCTTTCGTTGCCTTGCGTGATACAAGGGAAAAGCAAGGGATTGATAAATCTGGGCCTTAGTTTGTTGTTCCGCCCTCCTGTCTGGTAACTTACTACTTTTCCTAATCCCTCTCTGATCTGGAAATTCCACGTGGTGGAAAGAAATGCTGTCTGCGCCGGTGACCCATGGATAGTATATCTTGTGTAATGAAAACCTCTGTGTTCAATTTCAGCTTGTCATCCTCAACATTCATTCTGTGGTTATTTGGTTTCTAAACAGGACCGTGCCATTGTCATCGTGTCATTGTCAGATCTTGCCTCTAAACTCAGGATTGCAAATGTCCATAGAAGATTGGAATGTTCGAAGCCCCTTTGAAGGCAATGCAGTGGACGATGGACAATGGTAGCTGGTGTGTGCCTCCAGGTCTCACATTACAGTGTTCTCCATGTTCAACTTAGAACATTCTGCACTCAAAAGGCGACAGCTCTAATAACGTAGTTTTTCTAACTCAGGCTGTATCACTTGTTGGAAAATTGGAACGCTGGAGCCTCATGGAAGACAATGGAGAGGCTCAGGGCCACTGATGGGTGATATGCACATTCTGTTCCAACATTCCATTTCTGTTTCTCTCATTTCAATTTAGAACATTTTGCACTCAACGGGCGGAATGTTCTAATAACATTGTAGCTCTTCTGCCTCTGATTGTATCAGTTGTTCAAGTACCTGCTGCTTGATATGGACTTTCGCATGCAGTTGAGGCCTATCATTAGGGTGGGGCACTGATAAATGTGTTGAATTCCCTTCCAGGCCTTGCTGGCTGTGGGTTTGCAAATGCCACTGTGTCATCGAAAGATCGGGCACCTTGGCCTTGTAAATCATTGTTTTGTCATTTTGTATTAACAAATCATCCAACTTTTTCCATGTTACTTCTTTTACAGATCTCAAGGTGTCCCATGTCAGGGATGATGAGTGTATTCCTTGCTGAGGACACATCACAGAACTGGCACTGCCAGTGCCTGGAGCACACATACAGACCCGTACAGCATGCTGGCCCATCTCGCACTGCCGAGGGATTGGCCCATCTGGCATGGTCACATGAGCCTGCTTGATTGCGCCAATTTTTTGTGGTGCGGTCACGGCCCATGGGCCAAAAACACTGACTCACATACTCGCTGTTTCATGCTGGCCCATCTGGTAGTACCAGAGTGCGAGACAGGGCAGTTCAAAACTGAACCATGCACCAGGCCCAGGCGTTCCATGCATTATATGGGCCCGATCCCCTGCCAGCAGGCAATCAGAATGATCCAAAAATAGGAACTCGTTCTTTTTTTTTTTTCTTTTTTTTTTAATAGTTGACAAAAAGAATTACTGAAACACCCTGTTATTTTCACAACCTGCCTGGCCACAATTCCTACCACTCAGAATAGCTGGGTATGAACTACTAGAAACTCGCACGTGGGGCAGCAATCTTGAAATTATCCAGGGTGCACTGCAGGATATTTGTTGTCTCTGTTGGCATATTTTCCAGTCCATTGGTTTGCAGAATCAGAGCCTCCCAAAAAAGAAAGTTTCACTTTCGGATTCACTTCAGTTTACAGTGCACTTAAGATTCCCCAGCCCTGGTGGCGAAAGGTCCCAGGGCTGGTGTGCAGAGTTTTTTAGGTTGATCCTAGCGTTGCAGCACATGTGCTGCTCGCCTTGCGAGGCATGCTGTAGTAGGATATGTTTTAGGAGTGGTGTGGAAGCCCTGCCCATATTTTTCATTGGCTGGTGTCATTGTCCATGGTAAATGCTGGCTTCCGATTGATAATGAGGCTTCTTAGTCCCTCCTTGTTAACGCCCTGTCTCCTTTTGTGACCACCCATCAGGACTGGATCTTTTACTTGAGGTGTTACACTGTCTCCGTCATTAGTCGGTAAGCACTTTTTTTTTTCATTTGCGCAATGGCGACAGCTTGTTTTAAACTATGTCTGAGGTGATGAGCAGCATTTTCAATTATTCTATTAACACATATGTGTTTGTACGCATTGAACGTTCTGAACCCAGCTGAAGGCGAAGAATGTAAGACCGTTACGAGGAGCGAGTTGCTGGCTGCGGCTCCATTCATGCGAGGAGACAGAATCCAGTCACTGCCAATGTTGGTGTAATGAATAATGGTCATAGACCTGGAACCTTTCATAAACCGAGGTGTCGCCTGGTGCTTGGATACTAGTCACCATGGTCACTCTACTCAGCGGTGCTCGTGGTATACACCAACCACGGATGAAAGGATGTGCCTCTCATCAACAGGCATGTTTTAGGGGCAGATGGTCAAACCCACCGAGCCCCATTTCTGTTGTTCTAAGGACTCAAGTGCGTCTTATTCACACGCGCTACCCTGTCACGCCAGCCGCCTTTCTCCTGGCAGGTTCACTCCTTTAGAGCCAGTGAATCTCAGTTTATACTCTGATCTGTGGGGTCAGGCGTATTTTTAGCAATGAAGCGTTATCCTGGATATTATACTTTTTCAAATGATGGCTCCTGACAGAATGAGAGAGGCGGTGCATTAACGGGGTGCCAGCAGTGGCTCTAACTCCCCACCCTCACCTTTACTGGTACCTAGAAGAAGAAGAAAAGCACCCCCAGGCCAATAGGAGTGACAAGAGAAAGGCCATACGATTTTGCAGTACCGTGCATAGTCTCCATGTTAGTATTGTTTACATAGTGCCTAAACCCAAATTACTCTAGGTGCCAATCCAGACCATAAAGGCGAATGGACATGCTAGGGGGTTAGAGTTAAATTTTCCTTGTTAGCTGCCAAAAAAACTGAGCCCAGGTGTCGGGCTTTGGAGCACAAACTCAGGACTCTGGAACACCAAGTGGTTAACTGATTTCAAAGACCAATGCCTTTAGAAAGACAAGCATTTGCAATTCAATAGGTCTCGCATTTACGCGAGTTTAAGCTATTGGCATTGTAAATGACAATGCCTTTTATTTATGTTTTAAAAACCAAAACACAAATAAAAGGCATTGTCATTTACAATGACAATAGCTCAAACTCGCGTAAATGCACGAGTCGGGGTACCACGTGGGTGGACGGCGTCCCCCCACTTATTTTACCGGGTGGACGCCTTCCCCCCTGCTCAAATGCTGGACTTTAAATGATGTCGTCACTTGCCCTCACGGCCGCCGCTAACTTTCTCAGCTGTTTCATGGGCAAGGAATGAATCAGCTGAGCAGCAGATCTCATTTGTAAAGCACTGCCCGGGGACCCAGAGGGTTGCAGTGCAATAAATAAACACAGTAGACAAGTGTGATTCTAACATCGAACCACGTCCAGCTGTAATATGACGTAATTCGGGCATCACACAGAATACTTGAAGCAATATAAACACTGGCAGCCTAAGATATATATATATATATATATATATATATATATATATATATATATATATATATATATATATATATATATATATATATATATATATATATATATATATATATATATATATATTACCTACTGGCGGTCGCCAGTAGGTAGTTATAGTTAGGACCCCTTTTCCATAGGAAATCCGCAACATTCTATTTTGAATAACTTTGGCGCCGGTCGATGAATCCTCGCGAATTTCTCAAAATAGGTGGGGCGCTACGCTCCGCTCCTACCCTGAAAGTCTCGGGGGGATTCGTCAAGCGGGGGCTGAGATAAAAGGGGGGTCCCAAAACGCGTTTTTCCCATGCATTTTTCCATAGGACCTTTAGAACGAGCTACAGCCCGAACGGCTGAACAGAATTACTAGAAATTTGGCAGAGAGGTAGTCCGTAGGTCAAGGAAGTGCCTTTTGTAGGTTTGGTGTAAATCTGTTCAGTAGATTCTGAGAAAATAGCCTTTAAATCAATATATATATCTGAGCCCGCTTACGGTACGCTTACCGTACGCTTACCGTACGCGTACGGTGGCGTGCGCGAGCGCGATTCTGATTGGCTCTTAGATCTTAGTAAACATTCGAATCGGCCGAAACCAGGAAGCGGCGTCCGCCATTTTGTCTCTCGCACTGAGTGTTATTTATCAAACATGATGCCCAAAAACATGTTACGGGGCTGTTTTGACAACTCCCTCCCACATAGTCATGTTGAGGGAGTCCCCAAACATCCCCCAAGAGCAAAAACGGTTTTATTTTTTTTTCGGCAATTTCGCCGAGTACGCTTACCGTACGCTTACCGTAAGCGTACGGTAAAAAATAGAAATAAAAAAAACACTATCCACACTTACCCCACCCCCTGTGCTTTTGGTGGCCGTAGGCCACCAAATGTACAGGGCTTATTACATCAGTAAAAAAACTATATTTTGGCAACATGAAATTATAAAATCGAAATAAAAAAAACACTATCCACATTGACCCCACCCCCTGTGCTTTTGGTGGCCGAAGGCCACCAAATGTACAGGGCTTATTAAAGTTGATAAAAACCGTGCACGGAACGCACTGCGTTAAGTGGGCGCGCACGCCTCGAATGGCGTAAAGTAACTTAGCATTTAAAAAACCGTACAAATTCACTGAAAAAACCATAGGTTTCACACACGTTATAGTTAGGAATTAGCATTTAAAAAACCTTGCAAATTCACTGAAAAAACCATAGGTTTCACACATGTTATAGTTAGCGGAAATTTTACTGATAAAAAACCAATGAAATTGCCCCGTTATAGTTAGTGCTGGCAACTATAACTCATGCGACCGCAATCTTCTGCTGATGACATATGTGTCTTTATAAAAAAAAATATTTGTAATATATGTATAGCTAAAAATGTATGGAAGAAGACATGGGCAAATAAGTGTCTAAATACAGTATTAGCATCAGCAGAGGATTGCGGTCGCGTGAGTTATAGTTGCCAGCACTAACTATAACGGGGCAATTTCATTGGTTTTTTATCAGTAAAATTTCCGCTAACTATAACATGTGTGAAACCTATGGTTTTTTCAGTGAATATATATATATATATATATATATATATATATATATATAGATAGATAGTAGCTCAAACGCCCACATAATCGGTACAATATGGGAAAAACGCAGGGGCCCTCTTCAGCAAAAACAACTGCAGATTCACAGCCCATAAAATACGCTATTTGAAACACTGCAGTGTGCTGATGAACCCAATCTGCAAATGCTGGTGAATATAATTGGTGCAATCTAGGTGACATGATACACTGTCAAACGCTGACAAATTTTCGAGAAACACTTCCACATACCGAAACGTTTATAGAAGTTGAAGACACCAACTCCTGCTCCACTTGTCCAACAATGAGCTAGTGATAGACGTTGACTACCCTCTCAATAAGGAAGAAACATATCGAATCAGAAATGCACTTAACATTGTTGGACAAACGTGAATATAATCGGGGTTTTAATAATGGAACTCTTACACACCAACGTGATTATTTGGCTACAATTGTAAACGCTACAGGGTGAAAATCAGCAAGTGACTGAGAGAGCCAGCAAAGCACTCGTGTGCCGCATTCTCTTTTTCATTTGTAGCGACACCCATTGCCCTGCATCGCAAGTTTGATACCAACTGGCCGTTCTATGTGGCCTTGTCTGGGAGTCCTACTGTGCTGAGGTTTAACCCAAGACTACTTTGACATTTGCGGCTGGTTTTACATCTTATACTATCATTATTCTGATCATTATCATCTTGTGCACATTCCTTTAAAGGTTTTGTAAAAGGATGGAAATTATGTTTCCAAGGGCCATATGTAGGTAAGTGAAATTTACCGATTCATAAATACCAAATTTTACCGAATCGGTATTTAGAAATCGGTATTTTGTATGTACCTAATTTTTCGGTAAAGATTACCGATTCGGTAAAATTCGGAAAATGGTTACCGATTCCACAATACCGGCCGGTATTCCTGAATCGGTATTCACCGAATCGGTATATACCGAATCGGTATTTACCGAATTGGTATTTACCGATTCGGAATTTACCGAATCGGAATTTCAAAAACACATCAATTGAGGAATCAGCCAATCATGTGCAACCAACACCCCTCCCAACCAGGAAGTGGCCACACCCAGGCAGGTGCACACAATCAGAACCCTCTGAAGAGGCTGGGAGTGCTGAGGAGTGCAACAGAGCCAGTGCCTGAACATTGTTAACTGATCCAGCACAATGGCCAGCCAGGACACAGATGGAGGTGAAAGGAAGAGGAAAATGAAATTCAGCCAGAAGGAACTGCAGGTACTTGTGGAGGAGGTGGTGAAGCAGCACAATAAGCTTTTTGGAAAGCAGTCCCTGCAAGTTGCAGAGTCTGAAAAAGAAGGATCTGGCAAGGAATCCAGTCGCAGGTAAATGCCATTGGAGTGACCCCCCGGGACATTGATGTGCTAAAGAAGCGGTGGTATGACATCCGGATCATCACCAAGAGGAAGATGGCTGATCTTAAAAAACAGGCCAGCCAGACAGGAGGAGGAAGGAACAGGGCACCTGCCCTGACAGAACTGGAGCAGCTCGTGGAGTCCACGATAGAGCCTGAAAGTGTCGTTGGGATTGGTGATGCAGACAGCTCAGCCAGAGCTGCTACCAAAAAAGGTAAGAAGCATGCGCAGCATTGTGCCCCCCCTTCCCCTATCCCAAATCCCCAATTGGGCAATGTGATTCCCACTCCAGTACAGGTTTTTGTTTAGACCAGCAATGCATTATGGGTGATGTAGTCAGTGAAACTCCTATCATGACAGGAATCGCACGGAACAACAAGGCATGTGACACACATCTGCGATAATCAGGCACCGGACAATGAGATAGTGTTGCAGCAATGTATTATGATGTGAGCAATGCAGGGCTGCAGGTACACTGAGCTAATGTAAATTTTCTGTCCACAGGCGACACATCGCGCAGGACTGCTCAGGAGAAGGGAAAGAGGGCACACCGGAAGCACATCACTGAGCAGGCCACCACGAGTGCAGGGCACACAACACCACCAATGCCAACCTCACCACCACAGCCAGCCTCACCACCACAGCCAGCCTCACCACCACAGCCAACCACGCCACCACAGCCAGCATCGCCACTACTGCTAGCCTCACCAGCATCAACACCACCTGCAGTGGTGAGACCTAGGAGGCGTGCTATTGCCAGACTGCATGTGTCCGAGTCCTCCTCAGAAGACTCGAGGCGGGATGAATCAACCACTGTGCCACTGGATGATAGCAATGCTGGGGTGCTGTCCCCCGTTGAGGGAGCACACACAGGTGCCAGACGCCGCCGCAGGGCTCGTGTGAGCAGTCCGCCTCCACAGGGTGAGAGCCATGGTGTCTTCGGAGGGCTGGAGGCAACCATGGTGAAGGTGCAGCGCCTACAAGGCAAGGCAATACAGTCGGTACAACAACAAATGAAGTGCCTCAATGATAAAATGAGCAACATTGACAGGGGCATTTCCTCAATGGCTGAGGGCATGAGGGAGATGGCTGCGGGCATGCGGGACATGTCCCTGTCTGTGATGCTGCTGTGTAGTAAAATGGAGGAGGACAGAGCAACACGCTGAAGGGAGACAGAAAATGGAGCACCATACGAGGGCAGTGAACCGACTAGCTACTGCCACTTCTCTGCTCTGCAGGTGCTCCGTGGCCATGCAGGAGGGGCTTGCGCACTGCAGCACTGATGTATCTAGGGGGCTGGTTAAGGTTACCACTGCTCTTGAGGTGCTGCTGACGAGCCAGTCTGACAATACTGGTGCTGTGGATGTTGTGGACAGTGAGGACACGACTAGTCGGAGCAGCATTACCCCCCCTGTCACAGACACACGGAGGAGCAGCAGATGGCATGGGGCTGCCACTGGCCTCACAGCCAGTGAGGACAGTCAGTCACTGGCATCCCACACTGTAGTGCGTGGCCGCAGACGCTGATGCAGGCCACACTGCCAGGACAGAGTTGGGTGAAGTAACCCATGACTTCCTACAATGGATGTCACCAATTTGAAAGCCCTGTTTGGCTGTTTGTGTTGTGGCGTAGTGCCCACAAATTAAAATTATGTCATTGCATCCAACAACTGGCTGTGTCTCCTTACTTACTTAGAAATAGGTGCATGTGATCTCTGCCCGTCTCTCTCTCCCATCTGTTGCTGCTGGCACTCCTGCTGCGTTGGGCTCTGGCTGTGCAAAATCATCATCATCCTCCTCAAAATCTGTTATTTCCACTTCTGTACCTTTCTTTGTGGCAAGGTTGTGCAGCATTGCACAAGTAGCAATGATCTTGCAGCAGATGATGGGTGTGTACTGGCGTGCGCCTCCGCTCTTGTGGAGGCAGCGGAACCTGCTTTTCAATAGTCCAAAGGTGCGCTCCACCACGTTGCGTGTTGATTTGTGTGCCACATTGTATCGTCTCTCACTCAGGGTTGATGGGTGTAGGTAGGGAGTGAGGAAAAATGACCGCACGGCATATGCACTATCGCCTAGGTCAGAAAGAGGGTGCCATTAGTCACATACACCAATACACATTCATCTGCGGTAAGTATAAGGGAGTGTCACAGTGATTTACCTAGCAGGTATCCTTCTCCAAATTCGCCCGCAACCAGGCGTGTGTAGATCCCACTGTTCCGGAAGATGTAGGAGTCATGGGTGCTCCCAGGAAATTTGGCTACGATGTCAGTAATTATGTGGCAGCATCGCAGATTACCTGCACAGTTATGGAGTGGGTGGACTTTCTGTTCCTGTAGATATACTCAGTGGCTGCTGGTGGGCAGATTGGAATGTGTGTGCCATCGATGCAGCCTATGACATGTGGGAACTGTGCCATCTGGTAGAAGTCTGTCTTGGTTTTCAGCAGTTCAGCCTGTGTGTTTGGAAAGCTAATGTAGTGTTGCATTCTCTGCATCATGGCATCCAGGAACTTCCTGAAGAAACGGGACAGGCAACTCTGGGATACCCCGCCTACCGCAGCTATCACCCCCTGGTAACTGCCAGATGCGAGTAGATGGAGGCTACACAGCACCTGCACATGTGGTGGTAAGGCGTGCGCCCTTGTTGTTGGATGGTCCAGGAGTGGGTGCAAGTCCCTTATCAGGTCCATGATGGTTTGGGGGTGTAGCCTGTACCTTTCATGTATCCCTGCCTCAGTCTGTTGGAAGAGTGTGATGCGCTGTCTGTAAATGCGTTCCTCCCGTCTCCAAATCCTCATTCCTGCTGTCTGTAGACGTAGGCGCCTTGCAATCAAATAGAGAGCCGCCATGGTGATCACACTGTTGCATTTTGGGATTGCTTATATGCATTGTAGCTGATTACCACCTGCTTTCACTCAGTGTTAAATACCGACTCTTAAATACCGAATTTCATGCAATTCGGTAATACCGAATTTACCTACATCTCTTTTCTCGTTTTACCATTTCCTATTTACCGATTCGGTAAATAAGAATTCGGTAATTCCGATTCTGTAATTTAGAATTCGGTAAAGATGAATCGGTATTTACCGATTCATAATTACCGAATCCTGCTTTTTGGCCTCCTACATCTCAATCGCCTAAATACCGGTCGGTAACGTGATATTTACCGAATTTCGCCCGTTACCGACCGGTATTTAGCTACCTACATATGGCCCCAAATGAGGTAATGCGGAAGTAACAGCTGTTATAAAATGCCATGGCGAAAAAACCCAAAATAACATTCTCGTGTTCCCATTTAAGCAGCATGCATTCAGCTTCTTACATCTCCTCATCAGATTTAATTATTAGGCTATCGCCCGATTCCATCTCCTCCAAAACAGATTTAGAAATAATTGAAATTGGGAAATAAAAAGGGTAATTCCCACTCGTAGCCGGTCCTATTCTGAAGCACACTCTCTAGTCACAGTTTATTCAACGGTACAACGGGCTGTCACAAAACATGATTTAGAAATAATTGAAATTGGGAAATAAAAAGGGTAATTGTCCCTATTCTGAAGCACACTCTCTAGTCACAGTTTATTCAACGGTACAGCGGGCTGTCACAAAACATGATTTAGAGTTGATAGAAGTCAATGTTAATTTTGAAGTAGCTAAGCTGATCTTGTCTTCAAGAAGCACACAGGCTATTGTAAACAGGCGCGCAATGCCCATTGGGCTCAAAGGGCTCCAACCCTCCCTCCCCCTGCTGTGTATGGCAGCCCAGCTGAGACAGCTTCCCGGGCACACACACAGCCCCGCCCGAGTACTTCACAGGTCTTTCAGAGACCATTTGCTTGTGAATGAGGGTTTGTTGTTTTTACACTCCTTCTTAGCGCCCCTGCATCTTCACAGATTGCTGGAAGAATTACCCCCCCCCGCCTTAATTTCACTGTAGTTGCGCCTCTGATTGTAAATGTACACCATACTCTCCAGATAGTAAAAACGCCTATTCCCCTTGATTGCTTGAAGGACGCTTAATTGGTTCATCATGAGTTCACAAATGCCAAGCACTTTAGTTTAATAGGCACTTTCCTGTGAATGCCTGGGGAAGCTGCGAAACTGTCATTAACAGTAGACTGCATGAACCTTCACCTCTGTTGTTTAATTTGTGCATGATGTAGGCAGACCTGAGGAGTATATAATGCACGTTCTCCTATAACCAATGACGCATTAAGGGGACAGGGAGTGCACCCACCACGGTTCTATGTAATGCTAATTTTCCATGGTCAAACATCCTGTTGCAATATAACATGTCCTACAATGTCTGCAATAACAGATGCACATAGTATTAGGTTGAAACTGTACAGAGTGCACCTTGCATTTTTTTTTATCATGGTCACAGTGAATTAAACTTGTCAGTATATTTAAATGTGGTGTTCTAGGTAGCGTAATACATTTTATAGTTTTGATAAGCACTATTGTAGTTTCTAGCATGTAGTTTTCTTTGTTTTTTTACAACGTGCAAACTCTGCTTTTGTTCATGGTGCCATGGTTTTAGTATGCCTCGCTTACAACACTTAATGTCTTTACTATGTAGTTGTACACCAAACTTCATCCACATTTGGGCTGTTAATTCCTCTATACAGGGACCTTAAATTGCAGGCTTAAGCACTGAGCAGCTTCAATTGTTAAATCTTGCAATACGTGCACATGGTAGATCTGCTGCACATGTGATGTCACATCCTGTCGTGATGTCACTTTCCTGTCGTGATGTCACTTCCTGTCACACCACCTAACTTGGAGAGTCCCCCCCCACTTCTGTTTTTAGGACTTGTGTCCTGCCTATTGCATTGTGAATGCTTGTTTTAAAACTTCGGTTAAGTGGCGTTGCTAGCACTGTCGTTCAACTCTGTCGTTTGCCCGGGTTTCTTGTCGAACTGCTCCTGTTGCTGATGTACGAAGAGTATAGACTGACGGTCCTTCCAGTTCCAGCCCCTGCCTTCTTTCATGATGTCCTGCAAGTAGCAGAATGTTAAAAAGAATCAAATTAAAAAAACGGCCTGGCTGAATACCTCACATTCCAGATGCGATAGTTTGAGAGTTCTGCGTTATTTCAGAAGTTATGAGCTAGCGCCAATCTGCACCTGAGCTTAACTCGCGTTTTTCAGTCTCGCGCCTGCACCTGTTATAATGGAAATTTAAATGTGTTACTTTTCGCATTTGGTCTAACTTCTCAGAGCATGGCTAAGGTCAGCTTGAACGAACTATCTGTGGCGCGTGGTTCCTTCAGGGTTGTGAGTAAATGTCTTCACGTCATAGCATAGTACTGGCCCGCGCAGAGCTCGGCTGCCTCAGTCTCAGGGCCTCTGTCGCAGAGGTTGGGACATGCTTGCTGTCAGTCAGAAGTACATCGACTAGGCGCACGGAGACAGACACCTGGCACTGCGCACTGAAGTACATCTACGGGGGCACTGAGGCGGGGATCCCCTGGCGCGGCGCACTTTCTCATCACCCACGGGGTCTCGGAGACGGGAATACTTTGGCACGGCGCACTGACACTGCTCATCACCCCCTGGGGCGCTGCGCACTGACACTGCTCATCATCCTCACCGCGCGCTGGAGCGAGCAGGGTCTCCTCACTCTTGGAACGCGTCCGTGCCACATCTGGAACAGATCTGCGCGCGGCGCTGGGCGGCCCTCGGAGCTCGAGCGTGGATGTGAGCTGCGCGTGACATGGCACGGAGCGAGGCTCGTCGGTGAGAAGACGCGCTCTACCCGCCTCTGCCTTCGTTTGTGGCTCCTGCTGTTAGCCCTCAAGGTGAGTGGGGGAGGGTGGACAGACAAGCTGGGGGAAGCAGCTGTTTCAACCGTGTTGCTGAATTATAAAGAAGATAATTATACATGAGTTTGTTTTTCATCCGAAACTACTCTCTGCGGTTGAACAAGTGTTATTTGGATTGCGCTCTCATAGACCGTTACGCATTGACTGCAATTCTGACAAAACTCACGTGGGCAGTGTCTCATTGCTCTGAAGGGGTAGAGGCAGTTTGTACCATATTGTCGGTATCATTTTAATCAGAGGTTCCCCATGCTGCGTATTTGCAGTTCTGCTGATGGACTTACTTTTTGGGTCTGTTTTCAGGATGAGGCACTTTCAGTTGAGTGAGTGATTGCATGCATTCACCGTAGTGTTCATTGCAGAGGGCGACGTCTCGAGGCGTTAAAGAATGTTATCTGGTTCTGGGAACTCACATTTGGAACCTGTGCTGTGTTTGGGTGACATACTTGCAGAGCTTTAAGTGGGATTGAAAAACTCAAAGGGGCGTGGCCGATGCAGTTAAGGGCGTGTCTTAAAACCACCTAAACTAGAAATCTGTGCATAGCATAGTGTGCCCTCCGACTGCTATGTTGCTTTTTCTGCCATTACATGCAGACATATAATACACCAAGTAACATTATACAGACAACAAGCCAGAACTATTATAACGAGTCTCTTTGAAGTTACCCCAAAGGTAGTGAAGCGTGGTACAGTTGCAGAGTTAAGATTTTTTTCTCACCCTGAGGGTGAGGACAACAATGGAGACGCGTCTCAGCACCTGCTTTTTAGATCTGTTGGAGCTGAGAACCGGCAGGACCCGGCCCACTGAAAGCCCTGCACATGTGGATGTCGAAAAGCGACGAAGAGACCTAGACATGTCAAGGTGTCAAACAGTCGTGTTTGCAGCCAGTCCACATCGCTACTAAGTTAGAGCATCAAACGACCTAACGCTGCATAAATACCAACAACAAAACAAAACATTATTGGGATGTTTGCTGGATTACAGTGAATTTCAATGAAGCGAGAAATATACTGCCCATTGGATTCGTTATATTTATTTGTTTATAGTTAGTGATTTTATATGCTCGTGGTTGTCTGCTTGTAGCTGCTTTAGGGTACATTTGGATGACATTATCTAAGGTGGTATTTGGGGATCCCATGCTGCTGAGGGTCATTCCATTGCAGTCAGAGTTCCTGTGTTGGGCATTCGTCTTCCGGTGCCCACATCCTAGTTGCCCCTCGGGTAGCCTTCTCTGCTGAAGTGTGCAGCTGATTTCAGCATAGTGTGAAGTATGTAGCATATGCCCCTGCCTCGAAGAGCGTGGGCCCAAAAACTCACAGTGCAGCAGCACTCTTTATCCGATGGCACTTCCCAAAGCTAGACCTACTGTAATGATTGTGATTTAGATGTTTTCTTTGATTGCCTAAACTCTCTGTACCTGTCCTTAAATTGCCACGCAGGATGGTCTAAAAGTCCCTCAGAACACAGTGCCATGCATCACCACACAGCACCCACCTCACAACAGCATAAATTAAGTTCTAACTTTGAAAATACACCCAACAGTAAGTCATATTGGAAAGTCATATTCAGAATACCCAACAATGCTGCGTTGCCATACTAATGGCAATGAACAATTAAAAAAAATGTAATGGCAGTTTACACCCCAATAACACTACATTGACGAAAAATATCACAGCAGTCCGAGCTGTACCTGCTTGGTGAAATCAACAGTTGCTACTTACTTTCTTTTAACCTCGATTTATATTCTCTCAAAATATTTTCCAAGACTGGGGGTAGAAATGTCGGTGCTGTAGGCGCCATGACGTTTGGTCCCACCCTTACTTTAGAGTACAGCTCCAGCTAATATTTCTAGGGATAATCTGGGGTGGCCCTGGTTGGTGGTGCCTTAGGAGCTCCCCAGATTGCTCCCCAACATAAATTTCGCTATTTACTCCTCTCTGATTAATCTTTGCAACCAGAGCTACCTCGGGAGTGACGTGTCAAAACCGCAAACTATCCATAGGCATCACATGCAAAATTAAAATGTTCTGTTTGGAATGTATTAGAAAGGACAGAGCCTGCTGGAAAGCTGCTCCATTTGGATAACTTTACAACGTGGACGGAAACATTTTCTTTCCATATAGGGCAGCTTACTTTAATTCCCTGCTATTAATAAACCTCCCATTTTGCAGCTGTTTCCTCTGCCAAAGCGTGTCTTAAGGTTCTGGAGAACTGAACAAATTGTGTCTTTGCCTTGTGATACCAATCTGAAAGGACACGCGCAATCAGACTGACCAGGAAAACTCAAAACATATGTCTCTGACATATTTTTTATTAGCATGTTTATAAATGAATGTGTTCAGGGATAGAACAAGATGACACGGTTAGTCACTGGGCTTGGTTTTAGGAATAGGCAAACTTTTTGTTTGTCTTAGTACGAAGTGGAAGCGAATTACTGAACTAATCCGCTCTTTCCAGTAGTTGCGTCTGCATCCACGGAGAAAACAAGCATTGCCAAAAACATAGGTCTGGTGTTGGCTTCCAGCTTTTCGGGTTTCTCAATGTTTGTTTTACTTTGCCATGGTTTATGCATAGCTTTATTGTTGGGGAAGCTGTTCAGCCCTCGTCGTTCTAAAATAAACATTGGTTAAAAGTAAAAACGTCTTTTGTTTTCAAAAAGTAAACATTTCCATAGTAGTCTTTGCCACTGAAGAGGTCTATTTTGTATGTGGAAGTGCTCCTTGTGAAAGGGCAGAATGCTGTCTCTCACAGTGAAGTTAGCCAATTGCTTCAGTGGACTGACCCATTGACCTATTATGTAGTGGGCAGAAGAAAATTGTGAATGACACAATAACAGCAATAATATGGATTAAGAAGACTGACTGAAAGACCCTGTAAATATGTATATATATACATGTTGAAAGTCCGGTTATTCCCGTGATGTATTTAATCCCTAAAGTGCATAAAATGGTCTCGCCAACACCAGGTAGACCTATCATTTCTGCTATCAACAGTGTCAGTGAACATATCTCTCAATTTGTAGACTTTTATCTACAGGATTTTGTAAAGAATTTACCAAGTTATGTCAAAGATACAGGAGATTTTTTGAATAAGATTAATGACATAAAGTGGGAAGAAGGCCTGATTCTAATAACTTTGGACATTGAGTCATTATATACAAGTATCAATCATGTGAATGGACTCAATGCTGTGAAATTCTTTTTAGATAAGAGACCTGTTGAATACTATGGACATAACAAGATGATATTAGACTTGATTTCATGGTGTTTAAATAACAACTATTTTTTGTTTGGCAAAGAAACCCTAAAACAAGTCAGAGGTGCAGCGATGGGATCCTGTTTCTCCCCCAGCTATGCCTGTTTACATGTAGGCTGGTGGGAGGAACAGGTCCTGCAAAGGGTCCACAATATGCATCATGTGCGGCAGTGGCTACGTTTTATAGATGATGTCTTCATTGTTTGGGATGGTAATAAGGAAGAAGCTCAAGAGTTCATAACAACTCTAAATGTCAACTCTAGCAATCTCAACTTCACCTCCAAAATAAGTAGTACAACAATCGAGTTTTTAGATGTACAACTCATGGTTATCAACAATAAGTTGGAGACATCACTATTTAGGAAATCAACAGCAGGAAATAGCACATTACATGCAAGCAGTGGACACCCAAAACACCTAATTGATAGCATGCCCTATGGTGAGCTACTAAGACTAAAACGCATTTGCAGCACACCTCATGAATTGGAAAAATGCACACATGATGCATTGAATAGAATGCGTATCAGAGGCTACAGTGAAAAAGTACTTAACAATGCATTAAGAAAAGCACAAGAAAGACCAAGGGAAACATTGTTTTTATCAAAAGATACACTAGATGATACAAACAAAGAGGATGACGCTCCTCGCCTAATAATGACATATAACAAACAAGAAAGAAAGATCAAGTCGATTATTAGGAAAAACTGGCCTATTATTTGCACTGATGGAGAATTAGGAAACAGGCTACCTGAATTACCTGTTATAACTTATAGAAAATCAAAATCTATGAGGAGTGAACTAGTTAAAATGAGCCCAGAATTTAGCACATCAGGTACATGGCTTAAACCAAGGCAGGGTTTCCATAAATGCTCATCATGTCGTGCATGTAAATTTGGGATCAACATGACACATTATGCGGTTCCTTTTTCTAATACCAAGTTAGCCATTAAAGGCAGCTTTGGGTGTAGAACAGAGTATGCTGTGTATGTCTTGACGTGCACCTGTGGCTTACGTTATGTGGGAAGTACTAAGCTACAGGTGCATGTCAGGATTTTACAGCATCTCAGGGCAATTGTTAACAACGATAGTACATATCCTGTTGCCAGACATTTCAAGGCCATACACAACAATGATTTAAACTGCCTTACATATTACGTGATCAATGCCATTGCACCACTAAGGAGAGGGGGCAATAGGGAAAAATTATTAAGAAGATTGGAAACACGTATTATTTTAGATCTAGACAGTAAGGCACCCCATGGTCTGAACACCATAGAAGACATGCACAATTTTTTATAAACAACAATCAACTTTTAACTATATTTTCATAATTTTTTAATATAGTTATATGTCAATGGTATTTTGCAAGGTCTGTTATTGGGTATATTAGATGAGAACAGAATTAAGGGACCATATATATTTATATATTTATATATTTATATATATATTTTTTGTCGGATATTTTTTATCGGGGTTTTATCTGATATTTTATATCAGGTGTTTATTAATAATGGGTGATTTGTTTGTTGGACTAATTTTTGATATATTTTTATGTAATTTTATATATCTTTTTATATATAATTTTATGTATATATGGAAGCACTTTTTAAGGGTGTTTTTAGCATTATTTTTTGTCGTTATTCTTATCAATATGAAGAGGTCCATCAGATTAGGTTTCTTCGGATCCATGGGTCATAGTATATACACAGTATGTTTTCGGTGAAAATATACAAAAAATTCTTTTTTTAGTAAGCACAAAAGCACTTTGTAGATATCACATACTCTATAGAAGATTGGAATAACAGGAATAATAATATCCAGATTACAACCTCAGGTATAGTTAGGACATTACAAAAACAGATGCGATATACACATTTTGGTTGGATATAGGTGAAGAATTAGAGGCATATTGACAATGGCAAATCACATTTATGCAGATAGATTATCTATGCCATTGCTAAAACAAACGACACTGTTTATAAGATAAAAGTGATTAATCATTCCCTTTTTTGGCATATTTTGCACAAAAAGCGAATTTTTGCACAATTATTTTAAGGTCATGTATATTTATTGATATGCATTTTATTATCATGAATGTTTTAGCTGTTCATTCTGAAGAAACATATATATATATTCATATAGGTATTTTTAGTTTTCAAATGTCTCTATTTATGTTCAAAGCATTATGCAGATTAAAAACGATATATATTTCATGTATCTCCACATGGCCAAATAACAAAAACAATGTATATTTACAAGGTCCACAACAAACAAGAATACCGGTTGTTTTCAAGAGAATTTCTTTTATGTGTATGAAATTGTGATTGCCCAATGGGTGGACACTTAGCATTTGAAAATGTTGGCAGACATTTGCTTTCTCGTGGGATCAAGGGCACAGGGTGCTCGAAACGCGTCGCAGAGGGAGTTAATAAACTACATCAACTGCCTTACCGGTGTGGGTCCGTCTCTCTCTGTTCGCCGAAAGGAAGTACGAGGAGTTTTGGAATATATATATATATATATATTTATAGGCAGAGGCGGCGCAATGAGGAAAGCAAGAGGGAGAGGGAATCTTCAGGCGATGTAAATGAGTCTACAATCACTAAAGAGACTAATACTGTTATCAATTTGACTGATTTAGATCTCAATATTGCTGAAACTCAGCTATTATCTTTGGGTTTGTCCTTTTGCCCTAAAAACAACTTCAAATATATACAATCTCGTATCGATGTTTTCAAATTCATACGCAAATTGAAATTGATGAAATACTTTAAGTTGAATAAAACTACTAATGTTGCCAGCAATATCATTGCCGACTCCCTTCCTAGTAAAAACATCCTCATTTCTGATGTATCCACCCTTAAAACTTTACAGTCTCTCTCTAATGTTGGTGATAATACCTGTGCCAATACTCAGGAAGAATTGACCTCTATGGGTATATCTAGTAGCAGTGCAGGTTCTAGCCCTTTTTGCCCTCGCTCCACATTTGTTCCCATGATGCCCAGGGACGCCATTGATGTGTTCAGTGATCGCATGATTGATGATCTTAAACAACTTAATCGCTCCAGTTCTTTAAATTTTAAACGGCGGAGCTATACTGAACTACAATATTCCAAACTTATCCGTAAAATTAATGACCATGGTGACATTGTTGTTAACAAAGCAGATAAAGGCGGAAATATAGTCTTATGGCCACGGGATATGTATATAACTGAGGCTGAAAGACAACTCAATGACTCCCTTTGTTATAGGAAGGCCTCCTTCTCTGAGCTCAATCGTGTTAAAGAAAAAGTCCATAGACTTTTATCTGATTGGAAAGGACAGGGTTTAATTAACAAAAAGGAGTATTTATTTATGAAAAAGGATCACCCTATTACTCCGACCCTCTACCTTCTACCTAAAATCCACAAAGGTGTGTCTCCTATACCTGGTAGGCCTATCATCTCTGCACAGAATGGTTTGCTTGAACCCATTTCTAAGTACGTTGATTTTTTCCTGCACAGCTATATGGAATCCCTCCCCACATACATCAAAGACACTGGTCATTTTTTATCTAAACTTAACAATGTTGTTTGGAATTCGAATTACTATTTTATTGTCATGGACATTTGTTCACTTTACACTTCTATCAACCACTTTGATGGTCTACGTGCTATTCAATACTATCTTTCTGGTAGAAACATCAGTCATTATGAACACAGTAAGATGTTAGTCCAAATGATTGAGTTTTGCCTCTGCAATAATTATTTCCTCTTTAATAATGAGGTTTTCCAGCAGTTGCGGGGCGTGGCTATGGGGGCTTGCTTCTCCCCCAGCTACGCATGTTTACATGTGGGCTGGTGGGAGAAGCATGTCCTCGGCCACGCCTCCACAGCATGTGATCAAGGCATTGTTCACATGTGGCGTTTCATTGATGATGTCTTCATCATTTGGAATGGATCTAGAGAAACTGCTGAAAACTTTGTGGCTGACATTAATATTAATGATCTCAACTTGGAATTCACGGCTACCATTAGCAAAGAAAGAGTGGAATTCTTAGATGTGGAAATATATGTTGTCAATAATGAAATTCAAACCAGATTACATAGAAAGAGCACAGCAGGTAATTCTACCCTTCATGCGTCAAGCTCCCACCCGCAACATCTCATCAGGAGTATACCTTATGGGGAATTTCTTAGAATTCAGAGAATCTGCAGTAATGAAATAGATCGCAAAAAATATCTTGATGAATCTTTTCATAGATTCCTGGCTCGTGGTTACAAAAGTGATATTCTTCATGATGCCATGCGTAAAGTAAGTAACATCAGAATTGACTGTTCTCATGTCTCCAACACCAGTGTTATGATTCCTAAGGCCATTAAACCTTCTATTAAAGAAGACATGACCATACGACTTATCACCACCTACAGTTGCCATGAGAAAAAAATTAGGAACATTCTTAAGTCTAATTGGTCTATCTTGAAAACTGACATAACTCTTGCCCCCCTCATCCCTGAACATCCTGGCATAACCTTTAGAAGAGCACCTTCTATGCGAGATGCTTTAGTTAAAGTCAGTCCTGAATCTTGCAAATCTACCAATTGGCTTTCTAACCGGAAAGGTTTTTTCAAATGTAGTTCATGCAGGGCCTGCAAGTTTGGTGTGAATACCTGTGAATATAGCGATGCCTTCAGTCAAAACGTTAAGAGAATTGAAGGTTTCTTCACTTGCAAAACTGATTATGCAGTCTATGTGCTCCAATGCACTTGCCATCTCCGTTATATTGGCAGCACCAAACTCCAAGTTTTTAACCGTATCCTGCAACACCTTAGAGCAATTGTCAACTCTGATTCCAGCTATCCAGTGGCGCGTCATTTCAAATTAGTTCACCAGAACAATCTGAAAGATCTTAACTATTTTGTTATTGACGCTGTCCCGATCTCCAAGAGAGGTGGCGATAGAGAGAAGAGGCTCAGACAGTTGGAAAGCCACTACATTCTTCTGTTAGATACCAAGATTCCTAATGGCCTGAACACTGGGGAGGACCTTCATATTTTTCTATAATGTGCAATTCATTGATCTTTCCCTATTTGAATTGTTCTCTGTGATTGAACTGACTAATATATTTGATTTTTTAGATGTTCCTTTATTAGATGCATTCTCTTCTCTTACACTATTCCACGTCATTTTAGTATTTATACTACTTTTCTTATCCAGCTATGTTTTTATCTTGATCATTTTTACTCCATGTGTGTCGTTTTAACTGGTTTTATCTTTTGATTTTACCGGTTTTTAGACTGATGCTGGTGGGGTGCTTATGGTTGGGTTATCCTCATAGCTGGTGATCTATATGGTCTTGATGTTATTTCACTATTGTCTCCACACCTTTTTGCCTGAGTTTTATTGCAGGTATTTGTCCAGTTTCTTATGTCTCTCATTAGGATTATTCATTACTCAAATCCATTTTAGAGTATTTATTCTGTAATATTTTGCACTTGCGAATGTTTACATTAATGAATTCATTCATCCTATTTTCTGGTATTTGGACTACTCCCACATTATATTGCATTAATTATTCTCACAGTGTAGAGCTCAGGTTAGCATTGTTATTCTGTTATTTTAACTTTTTCTTGTTTGTAGGCATCTGCACTATTTTACTCACTGTATATTTTTTATATGAATTTGCTGCTATACGTCCTATTGACAACCAATTTTGGTTTTCAGGTCTGAGCTGTCTCCCATGCAACTATTGTTTTACCAACAGTCTAGGGGCACTTGCCCAAGAGTCTTTTATCCCCTGATTATTATCTTTCTTCTTCAGTATTTATAACAGCGTGATATATTTTTTTTAAAGGATTTTTTATTTACTCAAATAATATCTTTTAATGTTCTCCCGCTTTTACTGATTATAGGGGTTCAATACATTAATTTTACATTTTAATTATTGTATTTCATTATTTTATATTCATTGTTCTAGCCTGTTTGGTTCATGATTGACAGCATGGATTATATCTCTTTCTCAATACTACTGACTCGACCTGTAATGATTTTAGCTAATAGGATGTTTTCTACCTCTATTACATGGTTGGTAGTTTTGGCGGCACTCTCTGCTATTTAAACTCTATGACCCTTGTACATGTCATGTGATCAAGACCGGTTCTCCGGTCGAAACGCGTCATGCTGTCGTGTGAAAAATAAAGCACTTTACCTTATAGCCACGGAGTGGTCTGTTCCTGCTGCTTGTATCATTGGGCATTCTGAAGGGCTTTGGAAACCATATATATATATATATATATATATCTATATTCACTTAAAAAACCATAGGTTTCACACAGGTTATAGTTAGGTGGACATTTCACTCGTAAAAAAACAATGAAATTCCCCCGTTACAGTTAGTTCAGATAACTATAACTCGCGCGCCCGCAATCCACTGCTCATGACGTCACATATTACATCACTCATGACATGGTCAGTGGCATCATTCATGACATCACTGATGACATCATCCTTGTGATAGAGTGGCGGTCGCGCAAGTTATAGTTATCTGAACTAACTATAACGGGGGAATTTCATTGTTTTTTTACGAGTGAAATGTCCACCTAATTATAACCTGTGTGAAACCTATGGTTTTTTAAGTGAATTTGCAAGGTTTTTTAAATGCTAATTCCTAACTATAACGTGTGTGAAACCTATGGTTTTTTAAGTGAATTTGTACGTTTTTTTAAATGCTAAGTTATGTATTCATTAATATATATTTTTTTAAGGTTTTTCACCGTGCGTGCACCGTGCGCGCGCGATGGGTGCACGTTACTCTACGCGCACCGTGCTCGCGCATTGGGCGCACGGTGCGCTGCGCCCACCGTGTGCCGTGCGCGCACGGTGCGCGCACACCGCGATTTTAAAAAAAATAAATACAATATTTTTTTCACCCTTGGGGGTCCTTCTGTGACCCCCTGACTAAGGCTAGGGGGTCAGAAACTCTCTTCCCTGCCCCCTTTTCACATTTTCCACCTTTTTTCCACCTTTCCTTATCACTACGACAGACAAAATGGCGGCCGACACTTCCTGATTTCGACCGATTCGAATGTTGACTGACATCAAACAACCAATCAGAATTACGCTCGCGCACGTTAGGGTGCGTGCACGGTGCGCGCACGGTGCGCGCTTATAGATATGTATATGCTTTTAAATGCAATTTTCTCAGGAAATACTGAACAGATTGACTCCAGATATGCAAAAGGCACTTCCCTGACCTGAGGACTACCCCTTTGCCAAATTTCAAGTAATTCTGTTCAGCCGTTCGGGCTGTACCTTCGACTAAAGGTCCTATGGGAAAATGCATGGGGAAAACGCGTTTTGGGACCCCCCTTTTTTCTCGGCCCCCGCTTGACGAATCACCCCGAGACTTTCAGGGTAGGAGTTGAGCGGAGCGCCCCATTAGTTTTGAAAATTTCGCGAGGATTCGTCAACCTGCAACAAAGTTATTCAAAATAGAAATTTCAGATTTCCTATGGAAACACCGTCCTAACTATAACTATCTACTGGCGACCGCCAGTAGATAATATATATATATATATATATATATATATATATATATATATATATATATATATATATATATATATATATATATATATATATATATATTTTAGTAAAATAAAAATTTCGGTGCAAATGCCAGACCTAAAAATCACTGCTGAAACCTGCTCTGGGCACCAAACTATTTCTAATTGCTGGCCCACCCTTTCTGCCATGAACAGTCTGTGGCAGAATGGAAAGGCTGTGGCACCATTCATTCGTTTAAATCTTTTACATTTTTTATAAACCGGTGTGTAGAAGACAATCAGAATGATCAAACCACAGAAATCCGTTTTCATACATTTAGACATCCGAAATGCTGAAAAAGCGCTGTTCCAGTAACACTGACTGTCCCCAGACAATTCGAATGGCTCCCTTTAGTTACACTATTCTGATTGGCTGCTCAGTTGATATTCAGAATAGGTATAGCAGCAAGCGCCTCCAAGGAGCTCTTTGGGTGAATGAAACCATGTTTATAGAGTGCTACAAATACCCGATGAACATCTCGACTCTAAGAAAGGACTGAATGAGCCAACATGTGGAGAAAGGCATCCTGGAAGGGGACCAAGGAAGAATGACGAACCAGGTTTTCAAAAGTTTCCTGAACTTCTTATGATCTTCATGTTTTTCATCTGTAGAGGTAGCAAATTCCACCAATTGGTGGCCAGATAGGAGAAAGATAGTCCCCCAGATCTAGTTCTAGTTTCAGGATTTGTAGAGCGAATGGCCGCCCGAGGGCTTTCCAGCGCGAGTGGAGAGTGCTGTATTGAGGACGGAGCCCATTAATGGTTTAAGGAAAACAGCCAGGTTTTACGTTTTTTTCTGAAGGCAAGTTCATTTTGCAATGCTCTTAGGTCAGGCGGGGGCTCGTTCCACAGTTTTGGAATCAGGTGTGCAAAGGATCTTCCTCCCCATCTTGATCTTTTGATTCTGGTTGTGCGGAGGAGGTGTAGATGGGAGCATCTTAGTAGTCTAGTGGGGGCGTGGGTGGATATCAGGTTTCTGAGTTTTTCAGGGCCTTTGTTATTTATTGCCCTGTGAGTAACGCATAGGGATTTGAACTTGACTCTCGCTGCAATTGGCAGCCAATGGAGTTGTTTAAGGGATTCTCTAACAGAGACGTAACTGGGGAGCTTGAGCAGGACCCTTGCTGCCGCGTTCTGCACAACCTGAAGTCTATTTATCACATATTTTGGTGAGCCTAGGTAAAGGGAGTTGCCAAATTCGAGGCGCGAGACTATATTGTGACTGCATGACAGTTTTTCTTAGCTGCTCTGGGATGAGGGCCAGTATTTTCTTTATCATTCTTATGAGCCCGAAGCAGATTACAGACAGTTTGTTTGCCTGGTTGTTCATTGCAAGGGTACTATCCATCCAGATACTGAGATTTTTTATAACTGGTTTTGGGTCAGGGGAATTACCCATACAGGATGGCCAACTATACAGTGGCCTGGATATGGCCATGTTGCCTAGTATCATTAATTCTGTCTTCTCTCCGTTCAATTTTAGGCAACAATTCGATGTCCAGTGAGACAACTTATTCAAGCAGGGAGCCAGTTGTTGGATCCTTGGATGAGGTTCATTGGACAGAGAGACAATCAACTGGGTGTTGTCTGCGTAAGATACAACCGAAATGCCAAACTCCTGCACGATAGTGGCAAGCTGTCTCAAGTATATCTTAAATAGCGTAGGGCTGAGGGAGAACCCTGTGGTACCCCATATTTAGTTTGCAGGTGGTCAGCAAAGCAGTCCTTTTCCATCACTTGGTAGGATCAATCTTCCAAAAAAGAGATAAGCCAGTCCTTCGCTTTATCCCGGATTCCTATTTCCCTTAGTCTATTTTTTAAGATAGCATGATTGACGGTATCAAACAGCAGCTGTGGATTGCTTATTGTAGCATTATCTTTGAAACTACATGACTGACTGTGCTGTCTTCACCCTATTATGTATTGAGGATTATAGTGACTTTGTATTGGTGTGCTTTGGTGCGTATGGTAGAGAGCTGCTTCCCTGCTGTGTTGGGCACGCACACCCATCTGCTTTGGATGGAGAAGATTATTCTCCTCCAAATAGTGTTTGGTTTCCATGTTTCTCCAAGAGTTTACCGACGAGAGGGAGTAGAGAGATAGGTCGCAGATTACTAAGTGTGTCTGGATCCAGATGGGTTTTTTTCAGAATAGGTCTGATTACGGCATGCTTCCAATGTTGTGGGACCATGCTGGACTCTAGTGACTTATTAAGTAGCACAGTTAGTGGGGTAAGTATGACCTCTGACCCCTTCAGAAGGGCCTGAGGGGGTGCTGAGTCTAACAGAGATCCTGATTTAGTGGACTTTAACAGATTGAGGATAGCGACTTCCTTGAGTTTGGGAAATTAGGATAGGCTTGGGGCTGTAGCTGAATGACTGCCCTTATTTAAGCCCTCATGTGTTGGGTCAGCGATGTTCTGAAAAAGGCTATAAATGTCTGTCACTTTCTTATGAAAGAAGGAGGCTATTTCGTCACATTTTTCTTTGGTGGCCTGAGGAAAACCATTATTTTCGTGAGGGGTGGTCAGAGTTTTGACTACTCTGAAGAGTTCCTATAGGGAATTAAGTGCCTGAGTGATTTTATCCTTATACAATTTTGCCTGTGCCTTTTTTAATTCGCTGTGATAGGATCTAATGGAGGTTTTGTATGTAACTTTAAGGTCTGGATCGTACTCCTTTCTCCAGTCCCTCTAACATTGTTTTTTCAATGTCAACAGATGGTTGTTGTACCATGGAGCTTTTTTGATTAGGTATTTTATTCCGTGGGACACATGCATCCAGAGACTGACCAACCCAGCTTTCCCACTGCTGGTAGTCCTCCAATAGGCTGCCAGCGAGACTAGGATTGATGTTGGGAACTGTCACATCTTGTAGGGCAGAAGAACGCAAAGCACACCCCGGAGTGCATGGAATTAATGTTTTCCTGCTGTACACAGGACCTGTCTTTTAATCTCCACTATGAACAAGACAGAGTGTTTTAAAGATAGTTTTTTTTAACAGGTAGTCAGTGTACCTCCTTTAAATGTTTGGAGGCAAACTGTTGTTGACATATACTGAAAATGAGTTGAGCTGCAGAGTTCTACGTAAACTGCAGCCATTGCAGTGAATACTGTGATTCTCCCAGAAATAGTGGGTTCTTATAGACCAGCCAGGTCATATTGGGGGCCAGCACCACCGTTTTACAAGAGTCCAAAGGAAGCACAGAAAAATATTTTTTTCAGCACTGTCATAATCAAATGGTGTGAGGCGGAGATCTTATTGATATGGGTTTTAAAAGACAATTGCTGTGCCAACCAAATACCAAGATTCTTGGTGAAGTCGACAAGAACAGGGGCACACCTAGCGCTACAGGCCAACGTTATAGAGACCAGTTAACTGATCATTTCCCAAACAGTAGGATTACTGTCATTTCACTATTCAGTTACAGACAATGGTCAGGCATCCATCGTGCAACTGCTGACACACATTGGCTAAATGTACAACTGCTGACACACATTGGCTAAATATACAACTGCTGACATACATTTGATAAATGTAAGTTTGAAGGCCTTGTGGTTGTTGACTATGGTAATGACAATTTGAGAGTCTCCTGTATCTTACAGGATCTTAAAACCAAAAGACAGGGGGAGGAGCCTAGCGCGCAACCAAGATGGCCGCGTAGGTGCGAGGCTCCCGAGGACCTCCGTGACCTCCTACACATATCCTGAAAATATCCTGTCCTAGATGAGGGGACTGTTTTGGTGAGCCCGAGCTGAGGTGGCACCCGTTTTCCGCTTCCAAATTGGACCTCGGACACCGGCGGGAACATCGATCGAGGTTTGCGGCCTTCTCCACGCCGGACCCCGGATTAGATCTGTGGGGCTATCCGGAGACAAAGTGAACAACAGCGGCGGGCAGGGCTCGGCGACTCGCGTACCCCGCACTTTCACTTTCGCTTTTGCACCCTCCTTGCTGTCTTGGCGAGGTTGGGTCGCGGGGCACTGTGAGGTGGTGTGGCCTCGTTGGGGTACCCTGCCGGCCCGCCGGCTGTGATCCACCCCGCGGATCTGTGGTGGCCCCCCCCAGGAGCCCGTGAACCGGCTTGCCTGCCCTTTACGACGTGATTGGCACGATCGGGGGACTGGAACCATGTCCACAAAGCAAGATGGTGACCGGGCAAAGGTGAAATCGACCCGACGTGGCGCAGCCCAGCAGTCTAACAGCATGGACCGCTACACCCTCCAGAAGGGATCTCCCGAGGTGCCGCGTAGGTCCCCTGAGGGCCCGACTGATGCTCCTGCTCTGCCCGCGGATCTGACCCTGCGGGATGTCATGGGTGCTATCGCCGAGATGAAGGCCTCGGTGAGCCAGCGTTTTGATACACTGGCGCAGAAGATAGACTCGGTCCTCGTGGATGTTGGCTTGGTGAGGGCCGATCTATCCAAGACCAATGATCGGGTCGATTCTTTGGCCCACACCACATCGGGCCTCACGACAGATGTGGCGACCCTCCAAAAGGAGGTGCGCCGGCTTGGCCAGGCGAGTGCGCTGATGGACCGCCGCTTGGAGGATTCCGAGGGTCGGGCCCGGAGGAACAATGTCCGCATTATCGGGGTGCCTGAGGGACGTGAGGAGGCGGCTGCGGACCTATTCGTGGAGGACTTGATTCTCACCCATCTCCAGCCCCGGGGGCTGAGTAAATTCTTCGCGGTGGAACGGGCCCACAGGGTTCCCGGGGGAAGGCCTAAGACCGGAGCCCCTCCGAGGCCTCTCATTGCCCGGATTTTCAACTTTCGGGACAGAGATGCTATTCTGCAATCCTCCAGACTACAGGGACCGGTCAGACTCGACAATATGGACATCAATTTTTATCCTGATTTCACTCCAGCGGTCCAAAAGCAGAGACTGAGCTTTCTCGGAGTCAAACGTCGTCTACGGGACCTAAACCTCAAGTACGCGATGCATTTCCCAGCTAAGTTGCGGGTGGAGGTGGATGGCCGCACGCACTTTTTTGATCGTCCCAAAGCGGCTGGGGACTGGCTGGATACTTTGTCTGGGGATCGGGCTCGGGGGGGTGGGGGGGGAGCGGTTGGGGGAGAGGGCTCGCCGGATCAGGACTGAGGGACTAATATTAGGCCTCGCTCTGGACAAAATTGATGTCACTTTGGACTGTTCGTCTGTTCGAGTAAGTTCCCCTCCTGTGGAGGTCGTGTGGGGTCTCTTGGGGGTACTCCCTCCTCCTCTGGGGGCTTAGTTAGTTTATCCATCTATGGGGCGACAGGCACACTGCACTTTGGGGGGGCTGTTCGGGCTCATGCAGGGGTGCAGGGAGGGGGGAGTTCTGTTGGGGTGGGTGGGTTGGGGTGGGGTGTTGTTCGTTTTTACCACAAGGCAAACCCTTTTTTGTATTGGTCTTAAGGTGCTCTCGGGGGGACGAATGATGGCTTTTGTGTGTGATGGGGGGTAGGGACTTGACTTTGTTGTCTTGGAACGTTAATGGACTGGGGGATAGGATCAAACGAGGTGTGGTCCTGCAGTATTTGAAACGAATCTCACCCGATGTAGTCTTTCTGCAGGAGACACACCTTATTGGTAATTCTTTTTGTGCCATGAATCGGCGTGGCTACCGTTTAGTGGCCCACTCGGGCTTCACGTCGGGCTCACGGGGTGTGGGCATCATGGTGAAGAACTCGCTCCCGTTGGAAATTGATGAGGTGCTCCATGATGATAGGGGACGCTACACTGTCTTGGTGGGGAGAATGGAGGGCAAATTAGTTGTCTTTGTATCAGTATACGTCCCACCGGGGCTACAGTCGACCACTTTTGCAGACCTGGGGCGCCTCCTCCTTGGCCTTCCGGGGGTGCTTCTGGTGGTTGGGGGGGACTTCAATGCGGTGGATTCTGGGACTGTGGATCGTCACCCCCCTAGGGACCTCCCCCGGGCACAGGCGTGGCTGTCCGGCCTCTTGGATACACTGGGATTGGTGGACTGCTGGCGCTTAAAACATCCCACGCAGCTGCAGTACACTTTCCACTCGGGGGCCCATGGTAGCCTCTCACGGCTTGATTATGTCCTTGTCCCGGCGGCCTCTGTTGGGAGGGTAGGAGAGGTGCGCCATTTGGCGCGGGGTATCTCAGATCACTCCCCACTCCTGTTACACATTGATGTCTGCCCGAGGGGTGAGGGCAGGGTAGTTCCAATCAATGCCTGGTACCTGCGCGACCCCATCATTCGCGCTGACTTGATTAAATCCTTACAGCGATACTTTGATGAGAATGTGGGGTCCGTCCCTTCGGCTATCTCCCTGTGGGAAGCCTTCAAGACAGTTCTCAGAGGGGAGGCCCTATCCCTTATTTCCCATGCCCGGAGGCGCGAGCGGGAGGAGGTGACCCGGGTGGAGGCCGAAATTGTCGAATTGGAGGGTGATCTAGAGGGTGGGGTGACAGATGCTGCGCTACATGTCCTACAGCTTAAGCAGGCGGCCTACAGGGCCCTCGTCACGGAGGCGGCCAGGGGCCTCAGTAGGGAGCAACAGGGGCGACTGTATGATGTGGGTGATAAGGCTGGTAAACTGCTCGCGTGGTTGGATAAAAAGGAGAGAGCGAATCGTGTGGTCCCGCTGATTGAGAGGATGGATGGTGTGAGTGTAACCGAGCCAGAAGAAATTGTCTCCTGTTTCGCGGATTATTTCCGTGAAGTGTATTCCCCGGTTTCTCCCTGCTCGGAGGAGGATTCCCATGCCCTGCTTAGGGATATCGCGCTCCCTTCCCTTTCGGAGGAGGACAGGGTGTCGTTGGATGCCGCTCCCACCTCCGACGAAATTGCCCTCGCCATACGCTCGATCGCCTCTGGTAAGGCCATGGGCCCGAATGGTATCCCTATCGAGTTGTATAAGTTGCGACCAGATGCATTGGCACCCCACCTTCGCGCGATGTTCCTGGCGGCCCACTCGCTGGGCTCCCTTCCGCTGGACCAGCGTCTGGCTACAATCGTGGTGATCCACAAGGAAGGGAGACCCCGGGACCGGGTTACATCCTATCGGCCTATCTCGCTCTTAAATGCGGAGCCCAAAATTCTTGCCAAGGTGCTGGCCAATCGGCTGGTCGGCGTGGTGGGCGATCTGGTCCATCAAGACCAGTCCGGATTTATCCCCCATCGCAACACGGCCCTTAATCTGCGGCGCTTGCACGGGGTGCTCGCACGTGTTCCATTCGTGCGGGAGCCGGCCATACTGGCGTCCTTAGACGCCACCATGGCGTTTGACACGCTTGAGTGGCCATACATTTGGGCGATGCTGGCGAAGTTTGGATTTGGCCCGGGTTTCATCAGTTGGGTCAAATTGTTGTATTCAGGCCCATTGGCGCAGGTGGTGGTAAACGGAAGAGTATCGGCCCCATTCGAGCTGGGCCGGGGCACGCGGCAGGGCTGCCCCTTGTCGCCGCTCCTGTTTGCGCTGGCCTTGGAGCCCCTGGCGGAGTGGCTGCGGTGGCATCCTTCCATCCGTGGTCTCCGTTGGACCCCCGAGTACGAGGACCGCGTGTCCCTATACGCTGACGACATCCTTTTGTACCTAGCCTCCCCACGTAAATCACTAATAGTCCTGGTTGATGTTTTACGTTCATTTGGCCGCAACTCAGGCCTTGTCATCAACTGGGCTAAATCATGTGTGTATGTGCTCTCCGGGGAGGCTCCCGTCCTCCCGCGGGGCTGTCCGATCCAGATTGCCGCTCAGGGGTTTAGGTACCTGGGTGTCTACATTACTCTGGACCCGGAGGCCCGCTACGAGCGGAACTTGCTTCCCCCCCTCCAGCGCTTGAAGGAGGACGTCGCGCGCTGGCGGCGCCTGCCGCTTTCGCCGCTCGGCCGGGCGGCGCTGTTTAAGATGATGTCGTTGCCACGCTTCCTGTACGCTCTCCAGAACACTATGGACTTAGTCCCGGCGTGCTACTTCCGTGAGGTGGAGAGTCTACAGCGCCGCCTGTTCTGGGACGGGAGGCCGCGTATTGCCCTGGCGAAGTTGACGCTCCCATGGTACGACGGGGGGATTGCCCTCCCGGATATTAAACGGTATTACTGGGCCTCCCAGTTAGCTGCAATCAACCATGGCCTCTACGGGCCCGCCTTGAACCCGGCATTTGAAATGGACAAGATGCTATTGCCCGGTGGCGACTACAATCGAGCGCTCTACTCTGGCGCGCCCGACGCTCGCCTGACGGGACCTACGCGTGTCATGGTCCGAGTATGGCACGCGGCTAATGCAGCTATGGGGTGGAAGGACCGTTTGACCCGGGCGTCACCGCTGTACGCATCTGAGAGGTTGGGCTCCCTGTGGACCTCGAAGGGCTTCGAGAAGTGGGACATGATAGGCATCAGTAAAGTTGGGGATCTCTGGACGAGGGGGGGATTTAAAACATTCGAGATGCTGCAGACGGAGTTTCAGCTGCAGGACAGTGAATACTTTCGGTACCTGCAGGTCCGTCATGCACTGGGCTCCGTCTTCCCAGACGTTGCCTCCATTCCGGAGTCTTCCCCCCTGGAGGACAGAGTGCTAGATGGCCATGTCCCAGACAGCACGATCTCACTTATTTACAAAAAGCTGATCAATGACCGCTCGGGCTTGCTAACTGGCCTCCGAGAGGCTTGGGTTGCCGATGGGCTGGAGTTGGACGACCAGGACTGGATCTCCGCGGTGGCCTCTCCGAAGGAGGTGGCCATACCGGCTCGCCTTCGCTTCGTCCAGCTTAAGATACTCCACCGGGTCTACATGACGGGGCCAGGGCTTCTGCGTATGGGCTATGCTGAGGATGGGCTGTGTGAGCGTGGGTGTGGTGCTTTGGCGACCTTTCTGCATATTTTGTGGGAATGTCCGAAGGTGGAGCGATTTTGGCGTGGTGTGCACGAGGTCCTGCGAGTGGTTACGCGTGTCGCGCTGCTGCCTGAAGCGAGGAGGTGCCTGTTGAATGTGTGGGAACCAACTGACTACTCGGCTCCGCAGATGTGGTGGGTGACTCTGGGATATATGGTAGCTAAGCGTGATATTGCTCAACTGTGGGGATCCCAGAAGCCCCCGGCGGTGTCGGCCTGGAAAGAACACATGGACTGGTGCATGTTTCGAGAAAAGGTGGTGTATGTGGCGAGGGGTAAGCCTGGGACATGGGTGAAAGTATGGGGCCCCTGGAACGCCTATCGCGGGGGTATCTGCGCGCCACCAATGCTGCCTGCTGCCTCACCAGCCCCGTCCCCTTAGCTGACTCCTTCCCCCAGCCCCGGGCACAGGGTTCCCCCAGTCCTTGCTCTGTTCCCCTTCCCCTCTTTAGACTCCTGTGGATACTTGGGGTCCCCCATTCGGGGAGCACGTGCTGCTACTGTCGATTGCGGGTTGCATTGTGGGTGTGATTTTATTTTTCTTGTTGTTTGTATAAAATGAAACCGTATTGTGGGATCTGACTGATATGGCCCACGGCATTGATACCTCCTGATTATGCTCCTCTGCAACACCAAGTGTTTTATGAACGTATGTCATATGCTCCTGACATCCTAGCGGCCGGCCGGAAGGTTGTAGGCCCATACCTGTATATTCTTGAGATTTGTAATAAACGGTTTCAAAAAAAAAAAAAAAAAAAAAAAAAAAAAGACAAGGACCTGAAAATATGGGATCCCTGTGGGCTTTGAGTCTTCAACTGGGTGCCAAATTTCCTTTTGCACCTGACATGGTGTGGTCTGGGCTACGCAAAGCGGGAGTTTCTGTGATGGTGAGATGTGATGGCATTGATCTCCATTAGACGAAATGTTGCTGCAGTTACCCAGTGCAGTGCTTACAAAGTAAGCATGCATGTGGTTTGCCACAGAGTGCTGTGCTAGCTAATACAGAGCAATGGTAATAGCATTGAGGTATGTTTTTCAAGGAGTTTAGCACCTCAAATCATGAATTGGAAGGTAAGCTCCACTGACTTTTTAAGGAAAAACACTTTTCTTCACTCCATTAGCAGCTGTCATCAGCTACAGTTAAGACATCTTTAGATTCTTCATTACCGCAACCTTCAAGAGGAGCTAACCCTCAATTACCAGTCAACAACAGGCTTCTAAGGAAAAAAGACACTATGGGAAGGTAAGATGTTGTGATCAGAAAGGGAAACACTCCTCACTTAACAAGCCTAAGCTTTCTGACTATGCTGATTGTAGCCTCAAAGGGGCAGTTATGTTATGTTATGTTAGGAACATTTGTAGTGCGCACAGCTGCCCCAGCTAAGGGGCGCCCTGGCGCATGACAAGGTAGACATAACTAACACTGAGCATAGAAACAGAGAAAGAAAAAGGGCGCAGCTAGAAGAGGGGAAAAATTAAAACAGGAAGGTTTTTATAACTTTACGGAACAAAAGAAGGTCTTCCATCAAGCGAATCTCAATCGGAAGAGAGTTCCAAAGCACTGCTGCTTTTACCCGGAAGGACCGGCCACCAGCTCGGCTGAGCTTAAACCTCGGGACCGCAGCGAGCGCTTGGCCCAGTGATCTCAAAGAGCGGGTCGGAACATAACAGGACAAGAGATTCGAGAGGATCTGGGGGGCAGATCCCTTCAAGATCTTAAAAGCCAGACATAAAACTTTAAAATGAATTCTTGTTTTAACCGGCAGCCAATGCAAAGATCGAAGGGTACTAGAGACAGAGCAGGACCTGGGCAAGCCAACTATGGCTCTAGCTGTGGCGTTTTGTACACGTTGAAGGCGGGTGATTTCTGCCTGGTTTGCCCCTACCAGGAGAGAGCTGGCATAATCCAGACGAGATATTACTGTTGCCTGAACCACCAGCTGCCTGGTAGGGGGGTCAAAAAACTTCAGGACAGGTCTTAAGCTCCGAAGGACCCCAAAACAACAGGCCGCGGTTTTCTTAGAGTGCCCCACGAAGCTAAGAGTGGGATCCAACCACACTCCCAAATTTCTCAACTCCGTTACCGGAATTGGAGACGGCCCAAGTTCCGGAGGCCACCATCTGTCCCCCCAGAGCCCCTTCCCCTTCCCGACAACCATGACCTCAGTCTTCTTGGCGTTGAGCTGGAGACAGTTGGCATTCATCCAGCTCGCCACCGCCCTCAGTCCACTCTGGAACCTAGGGGCATCCTGCTCAACATCCCCGCTGATAGTAACCGCTAGCTGAGTGTCGTCAGCATAAGAGACCATAGTCATGCCCCACTGCTTGACGACATCAGCCAGCGGTCTCACGTAGAGGTTGAATAACGTGGGACTCAGCGAGGATCCCTGCGGCACCCCCAGGCCCAGAGGATGGAATTTGGACTGGTACGGTGGTATGGCAACGCAGAAGGAGCGGTCGTCGAGAAAGGACCGGAACCACTGTAGGGCGAGCCCACCAATGCCTATCTCCTCCAGGCGCTGCAGAAGGATGCGGTGTGAAACAGTATCGAAGGCGGCGCTCAGATCTAATAATACTAGCGCCGCCGTCTGTCCCACATCCAGCACCATACGCAGGTGTTCGGCCATGGCGAGAAGGGCTGTCTCCGTGCTGTGCCCAGCACGGAACCCGTTCTGGGTAGCATCCAGAATGTTGGCTCGGGTAAGATGGTCAGAGAGAGCCTGGTTGACGTGGGCCTCACAACTATTGCCGGCCAAGGGAGCAAGGAAATGGGCCGGTAGCTCTCCGGTTTTAAAGGATCCAGGGAGGGTTTCTTCAGGATAGGAGAGACCACTGCCCGCTTCCATTTAGCTGGAACCGTGCCCGTGGCCAGCGAGATGTTAATCAGGGAGCACACCATGGAGCGTCCCACAAAAGACTGGTCCCTGAAGAGGGCAGGTCTTAAAGGATCCAAAGGTGATCCAGATTTGATTTTCTGGGCCAACCTATCAAAACCCTCAGGTAGAAGCAGGGGAAGAGAGTCCATAGTGGGGAGGCCCGGGATAATATACAGGGTCCCCGGTGGTGGCCCCGTACAGGGAAAAGCCCGATAGATGCCCTGCACTTTCTCCAGAAAGAAAGATGCCAAAGCCTCACAGTGAGAGGTGGAAGCCGTTGCCGGGGAGGAGATTCTTTTTGCCAAAAGATCTTTGAGGGCCTTAAATATAGATTTAGACGGGTTAGTACTGTTGCGGAATTCTGCGGAGTAGAACGCCGCGCGGGCTCTACAGATGGCGTTGATAAATCTTAACGGAAGCCAGATACAACGCTTTCTTGGCAGTATCGTAAGACCTCCGCCACTCTCTCTCGGCCCGCCTGCAGCTGCCTTTCAAAGCACGAAGGGCGCTGTCATACCAGGGGCTCGACTCTCTGGAGCTAAGTTTGCTTGCCATGATGGGAATCAATGAGTCAAGCGCCCTGGTAATCCACTGACAGAACAGGTCATAACCCGTTTCAACGTTGTCCAAGGGTCCTAGCGGATCTACAGCCAAAACGTGGTGTAGGTCCTCTAACCTGAGTTTGTTCCAGTGCCTTCTAGGGACTAATCTAGCTGGGGGATTAGCGGGGATCTCAGGCAAAGGGGCCCGGATAGCCACTAAAAAGTGGTCCGTCCACCCTAAGGGTGAAATGGAAGAGACTGTGGCCTCCGTAAGATTAGTAAAAAAGGGGTCCAGTGTATGCCCTCCTACGTGGGTGGGTTGTGCTACCTTTTGAGACAGTTGAAGGGCCTCGAGATCAGCTAGAATATTGATGACAGCCGGCACACTCTGATTGTCTAAATGGAGGTTAAGATCTCCCAGGATGGAAAAATTGGCACAGCCAATTGCCAGAGAGCTAACGGCGTCAGGGAAAGCTTCTCTCAACATCTCAAGTCCACATGCGAATGATGTACCTCCGATGCTTGGGACCTGAAGCTAATCAAGGAGGGTTATTACATAACATTCATCTCCCTTCCATCAGTTTCTGGTACCATACGTAAGCTTTGCCCTCACAATTCTTTCAAGAGGTTAGAGATGCTCCAGGCAGTTCAATCTCTTTTTCCTAGAGGAGAAAAGTGTTCCAGTTCCTTTAAAGGAGCAGGGAATGGTTGTCTATTCTATCATCTTACTGGTACTCAAAGTGCCATGAGGATTCTGGTTTAATTGATCTGAGGATAGTCAACCACTGGATACAGAAAATTATTATTCTATTTCTGGTAAAAAAACATCATGATCATAATAGGTCTTCTGTATGCATCCTTCCATATTCCCATTGCAGTTTTCCATCAAAAGTAGCTAAGACTCTACCTGTTCGGAATCATAATCAGTTCCAGATATTGCCCTTTGGAATTACACTGTTCACTAAGATAATAATTGTAAGTTTTTCTTACATTTTCATGGTTGGATAAATTGTTACTTCACGTTCCATCATCAGAGGAAGCTCAGAAAGGACTGGGTTCTCTTGATATGTGTCTGACTCATCCTGGACTGCTTCTCAAACTGACACAATGCCAGTTGAATGCTGCACATGACAGAGTTTCCTTTGGAGCCCACTCCAGAGCATACCTGGGGATGGTGTTCCTTCCTGCATAGAGAGCAGAGACGCTGAGAATAGCTCTACCTATCCAGCCTCAAATTCCCTGGTTAAGGGTTAGGTGACACATTGCTTTATGTGCAATTTTGGTTTCATGGGTACATCTTCATCTTCATCCTTTACTGGTACATCTTCTGAAGTATTGGAGTCCTGCATCTCAAGACTTCAAAAACATATCCCAGGGACTGTTTCTATTGCCTTCATTCTTCAAAGGCAGTGGAAGCCAAAGCATCTGGTCAGAGGTCTATTGTTTCATCTTGAACATCCCTTGGTAGATACAGTGGACGTCAACCTAAGAGGATGGGAGTATCTCTGCTCTTTTAGTTCAAGGCAGGACCATGAGAGAAAGTCATGTAACGTAACTCTACAGGGAGTTGTTTATAGTTCTTTACCCTATACACCATTTATAAATAATGGCATATTTAAATTGACAGGTGGGACTTAATCAGGATCTATCATTCGGTTAGCAATGTATTTGGGCTACTGTGCAGAACCTCATCTACTGGCACTGGAGGCTGTCTTTATCAAGGCAAACACAAGGAGAGGATGGACGGAGCGCTGAAACTTTTCAGACACTCACCCCCATTCACTATTAGATCTGGGTTGAATCCATCATCGTTTTTTAGCTCACTTCACCACCCCAGTTTAGAGTCAGACATGTGCAAATCAGTCTTAAACCTGTTCCTCATGGGAACAGTCCAGCCTGAACTGCTAAGCCAGTTCTTCCCTGGTCCGGAAACAAGCATCCTGGGACTGGTTTTGGAGTAACACCCCTCATCAGCCAGACTAGCTTGAATTCAGTGGCAAAGTGAGTAAGGGACCCACATCTGGGCATACCATGTCAACTTAGGGCACACAAAGCAAATACAAGGAGATGATGGACGGGGTGCTGAAACTTTTCATACACTCACCCCTAGTCACTATTAAGTCTGGGTTGAATTCATCATCATTCTGTAGCTCACTTCGCCACCTCAGTTCAGACCCAGCCGTATGCAAATCACTCTTAAACCTGTTCCTCATGGGAACAGTCCAGCCCGAACAGACAAGCCAGGTCCCTGAGATAATGTGAACCATAATGAGATTTTTAATTTGTGCACATTCCCATTGTTTGAGTGGTTGATCTGCTCACTGTCCAAATTCCAAGTTCATTACATTCTTCAGAAAACGTCAGATTATGTTATATATATTTGTGCTTCTCCAGTTGCCATGTGCATAGTTCTAAACCACTTTTGTGACTCTGGGTCAAATGGAGAGACAACTCCTCGACTTAAAACAGGAGGATCAGTGCTGGAACCTTGCCCCCCTAAAATCCTTCAACTGGCAGTTAGTACAATAGCTCAACCTTTAATTGCAATTATGAACAAAGCAATTAATTCTGGGCATTATCCACAGTTGTGGAAAGAGTCAGTGGTCAGGCCTCTCCTCTAGAAACCCAATTTAGACCCAAGTGACCTGAAGAATTATCGCCCTATCTCCTTGCTTCCAATCCCGCCAAGATTCTGGAAAACCATCTTAACCATAATCTGATGGCCCATGTGAAGAAACAGGAATTGATGGGCATCTCATAGTTCGGTTTCAAAAGCAATCATGTAACAGAAACTGCACTGTTATCTGCTACAGACAGCATTAGGTGTCTTGTTGACACAGGGCAGGACGTAGTTCTGATCCTTTTGGATCTCTCTATGGCCTTTGACACCATCTCTCCCACCCTGCTCTCTGAACGCTTACAGGATTTGGGTTTAAGAGATATGGCGCTGAAACAACTTACCTCATTCCTTATAGACAGATCCCAGATGGTAATCGTAAATCAACTTAATTCTGCTCCTTTCTCCTTGCCATGTGGGGTTCCTCAAGGTTCTTCCCTGAGCCCTACACAGCTTAACTTTTATGTTTCTCCACTGGTCAAATTTCTATGCTCTTTTGGGTTGTGGGCCATGTTGTATGCGGACGACTCACAGATTATTGCGTCTATTTTTAAAAAGAAAGATGCCACTGTGGTCAACTTCTATAACTGTATGAAGGCAATGGCCAGGTGGATTGGCAAGAACTGCCTAATGTTGAACGGTGAGAAGATGGAGGTGCCAACCATCTGTATGGAACCAAAACTGGTGGCCGGATAGCCTGGGGACACTACCCACCTGAGGGGACTCAGTGAAACCTAGGAGTTATCCTGGAGAGAGGCATGTCTTTGGACCTCCAGGTCAATCGTACTGTGACGTACCTGTTTCTGGATTATCAGAATCTTGCAGAAAGTCTTTCAATTTATTTGTCTTCCTGCAAGAAAACAGGTAGCCTTAGCACTAATATCATCCAAGATTGATTACTGCAATGCGCTTTAAATCGATGCCAATGAGATAACTCAGCTACAAATGGTGCAAAATGCAACAGCAAGCATCCCCAAACATCAGTCAGTCTTAAGAGGATTGTTTGAACGTCACTGGCTTCCTGTACAGAAGTGTATTATCATTAAAGCTCTGTGCATTGTTCATAAAGCCCTGTACAATGCCAGCCCGGGTGGTATTAAAGCCATGTTCCAATGGTATTCCTTCATCTTCACTCGGCAGCCCATAATCTAACTGTTATTCCCAGATTTAACAGAAAAAGATGGGGAGGCAGATCCTTTTCTGTAACAGTGGCTAGGCTTTGGGATTGCCTCCCCACCATCTGAACTGCAGGAAATTCCAATCTCCTTTTAGGAAAGATTTCAAAACCTGGCTTCTCTCCCTGTAAGGAGGTAAACCCTGTTTGCGATAACTGGGCTCTCTAAATGCCGAGTCTACTCTCAGGATTAGTTATTAGTGCTTTGATGCCTTGAGATATTTGTTGCGCTATATAAATCTTTATCATTTTATATCATTTCATTTTGCCATTTGGGCTTACTTTACCGTTTTGGACAATGTGCTGACCATAATCAACGTTGTTTGCTGACCTATTTGGGTTTTTTTGTATTGGAGTCCAGTATAGGAAAGGTCGACAAAATCAAAATAATTGCATCAGATCAAAATAAAAGTATTACATACAATGAAACATAGCAAAACGGAAATGCCAGCACTTGTGGCTCCTATGTTATGCACGTTATATACATCTCATAGATATCATAAGTTTATTCAATTTTACCAGGATTCTAAAACATTTTAAATAGATTTTCCATCCATGTTTGATAGGGACCCCTGAGCTTCCTACCCATGTATTGGACTTTTACCGCATATAAAAGTTATTTCACAGTTTCATAGGGGTTTTCAATGTGTGTCTCCATTTCTGTATTGTCAAAGAGTTTCTCCACCCCATTTCTAATAATTAATGACGGGGCAATTAATGATCCAAAAACACAAGGTGAGCTCCCTGAATCAGACCATCCAATCATAGAAACAGCTCTGAACCCTGGTTAACTGCAACCCTCAAACACCTCGGACCTCGTCCAAAACTCTTTTAATTTTAAATAAGCCACACCATACAACTCCAGGTGGCAAAACCATTATGATAACTTGTGCAAATATTGCTGCAAACAAGAGAGGTGTTACATAGTCATTCTGGTGATTAGCATAGCCTATTCAATATGGAATGCTCCTAAGGTCAGAGTTAATGGTCATTCAATGCATAATTAAATTGACTTTACCCCACACACCTTCCACCAAATCTAACTGCAGTTTCCCTGACAATGCAGCTTTAATTTCAGAGTGGTTGGGTGGACGTTCTTCACAAAATATTTTGTTAGCACAGCAGATTAAGGGTCGACTTTTACAGGATGCATTGTTTTTTTGCAAAATGACATATGTTCAAACATGTTGGTTTGCAAAATTCTGATTTGGTGGGAGTCACAATTTGACCTGCTTCATGAATATGCATGAGGTATGTCGTAAATTTCCATCCACTACAAATCGCTGACATCATGGAGATGCTGGCCTGCTGGGGTCAGCAGACCACTATATCTGTGATTACTTTTGAATAAAGCAATCTTCTTTTTAACATAGCCTGTTTTCCTTAATGAAAAGTGGGGGGCTCTTAAAAAAAGAACATGAAAGGTTTATAAAACTTTTTTTAACAAGCAAATGGAAAAGTGTCCCTAAGGGCCCCTTCCTGTTTTCGAGTGGGTACCACCTACCTTGATGATTCTGGAACCTATCAATGATTTGCTACCAGAATTAGGTTAGCAAACCATTGGTACATGCCATAAACACGCCCCTTTGTATTTGTGATTTGGAACGTAGACTCATATCTGTTTTGTGATTCTGTAACAAGTTACTGAATCGCAATTTGGGTTTTTGAACATACCCAACAGCTATTTTGTGGTTGCGAATTGGAGCCTTTGCAACCACAAAATAGGTTTAAATATAAGTCCTGATTGGGAGTGACCGAAAGATCTGATCGATGATGCTTTTTCTGGATCCTTATTCTTTACTCTAAAATAACTTCCCAACTATAAATATTTATCCAAGTGAGTTTGGCTCTTTATCCCAAATCTCTCTAACAATTCGGAAAGAAGGTACAAATCCACCTATGTCTAGCAGTTGCTCCTGTTTCCAAATCCCTACTTTGTTCCAGTCTGCACCATCTTAATAATATTTTGGTAGGTCAGTGCTATTCCATAGTTGGATACAGTCACATCTTCCTTATTTTTAAACTCTCCTATCGAATATGGCTATGTTTGGCATATGACTTTTTTTCGATAAAGCAAATTATGTTTATTTAAAAAGTTCTGGCCCTGGTATCTTTAAGGAAACCTGTTGCTCTATCATCTTGCTGAAAAATCTTCGAGAAAATGGAGCAGTCTTTCTTGGGGGAAACTGAGGGGCTCATTTATGAGCCCTTGCAACACTTTTGCGCCGCCTGGGCGTCCCTTTTTGGGACGCACTGATGGTGTAAAAAATGCACCATGTTGCGCCCTATTTATAAAGTGACACATCTAGGTAGAGGTATCACTTTGTAAACCCCTGCACTACATTATACCTGCGTCAGGTATAATGTATGCAGGGTGGGCGTTCCCCCGCATTCACGCCTTGTAGAAGTGGTGCAGTGATATCTATCAGATTTCACTGCAACACTTCTAAGACACTACTGCTTCAGTATCTTACACCTGCCTCACAGCAATGGGCACATTGCTGAAGTTGCGTCAGTTTTGCGCCGACAGATACGTCAGTAATACTGACATACCTGTCATTCCTTGCGACATGATGCGTCATACAGTAAATATGACGCATTCATCATGTTGCAAGGAGGGCGCACTGAGAAGTGTTGCAACGCTGTTTTCACACAGCCATGCACCACTTCTCATAAATAAGGCCCTAAACCTCCTCATAAAAGGAGTAGCGGTCACAGTAAAATACCAAATTCCGTAAGGTACCAGCCGCCTTCCTTCCACCAGTAACATAGTTTCCTTCTGAAGACTGTAGGGGATTTGTTCGCCCAGAAAAATTGTTTAATAAACAACCCATTCAATTTCTGAAAACAATTATTCTGTAAGTAGCAAAAAGTATATATCATCGTGGTAATATAACTATTTTTACAAACTTATTTCTCCCAGTTGGTGTATATTGTTATGTTTTTGTCTAGAGGTGAATCATATACGATTGTAGTCATAATGTCAAGAGAGGTAATACGCCACCATGAATCTAGCGGAGTTATTGTGCAATTTAGTATGTTTGTCTTTTCTGGCTACTGTGACTTATACAACTGTGTTGTTCCTCCTTACAATGCTGGACATCTTGAATGCTCAGCTGGGGCATTGCCACACGGTTGTCTTCGGTTTCTTGCGTCAACTATCATCACCAATTTGTGAATAAGTTGGTGCAATCCCTCATCAAAGACACTTAATGCACATTTCCAACAGCGGAAAACAATTTCAGTCCATCGGTATTCACGAGGCTCGGACGCTAGATCCAACACTCTACTTTCTACTGCCAGAAGCATCAATTTCTTTGCCAAGTCATACAATTTATTGTCCAAGCTCACACACGAGGACGACAGATTTTTGTAAAGCAGCAACGCTTTACTGTTACATAATAAAACATAATTTCTCCTTTCTGAAGTTCCATACAAAATTAAAAGTGAAAAGTGCAGTATGGTAATATTTATCAGAATTTCATAGAAATAAGATGTCAGCCCTACCCAAGTGTGTTTTATCTTTCACCACCTGAGACATCACACAACCAGATCGTACACATTATAACATGGCGTTTACGAGTTTGAGAATGTATCGTTCAACTTTCGTTGCATGTTGTTTGGTGTATAGTTGTGCATTTTCATTTTTAGGTCTTGCCTTGGCAGCGCATGCGCTGTCTCGTCGAGAGATGCTGTATACAGTGTAGCGGGGGAAGCTCCACCCACTTTCCACCTATCTTTTTGATTGGACAAAATCCTAAATGCTGCAATCTGATTGGTTTTTGGCAACTTAATCCCACCTCCTGATGGCCATGTCATCATTTTTCTCCTTCCATAGCTATCGGCCCCTTTACTTTAAAACCTCTTTTGTTCCCCTGCCTCCCCCATACCCTCCCAAAGACCGTGACTTCTCTGCCCACCACCACCCCCCACTCCCGTTCGTACCTTCTTGCACGCCTGCACTTTTATTTGCAATGCAATAGGTCTCGCGTAAAGACGAGTACTATTGCATTTATAAATGCTTGTTTTGTACTGGGTTTGGCTGGGGGAGTTCGCACTCTATTTTGCCTGACCTGTCTAGAACACATGCGCATACAACATTTTTCATGCAGAAGGAGTTACTTTAATGTTTGCAACACGGGCCAATTCAGGGCGGAAGGCAGAGACAGCACAAGCAGCGAAACGAAACAGGACAAAGAGAAGCGTGGCATGTTCCACTCCCTCCTCCTCACCCGCAGATCACCCGCCTGACTACTACCAAGAGAGCGCAGAAACTGGCTTACAGATTGTTTGCATCTCCAAGTGACTTGTTCTTCACAAGTGTGGCCCTCAAGTAGTATGCGAACAAAACCATCTCCGGGCAGAGAATGGACTGCAGCTCGGATGGGGGAAGCCGCAGCATCCCGTCATGTGTCACAGACATTATTTGCGTCGAATTACAAAATTAATTTACCGCCAGATGTCTTCCCTGCGGCTCGACTGGCTTTAACCACTTTGCTGTTACCGAGGACCTCCCTGCAGAGCTTGGGTGCTTCATGTTCCTTGGTAACACGCCCAAAATATAGTCAGCAATTTGCGGAAACAAACTAGTATCACCGCTTGTTTCTTGCATTCACATTTCCCCCATGCAGGTTGCCCACCCTCTTTCCCGATCTCTGATCCCTGCTCCTGAAGCTCTTATTTACCACGGATGTAGCAGCTCGGGTTCATCTGGGAAACTCTTCAATAGAGCGCTTTTAAAAGTCCCAGGGAAAATTCCACGCGGTCACCCAGCCTTCTATGCTAACATGCTTCCATTTTTAATTTGGAATATGTATCACTGCAGCGTATGTCCGATGTAGAGCCGTAAAGCACCAACTTCCATATGTCTGCAGAGGAATGCGCCTACCTGAGTTGTTACACGCTGTTAATTGCGGCATGTCTTGTAAGCGAGCAGCGTCGAACCAACATAGTGAGATTTGTTTTCTTTGCAAAGCTGCTGGTCCCCCCTGATGTCTGGAGGGGTTAGCCCCAGCATCCTAATTGAAACTCCGCACAAAGATGTGATCTGTCCAGCTTCACACAGTACCGGTTTAAAAACTTCTTCATAACGCCTTACCCGCTACCCAGGCTCAGGCAAGTTCTAATTGGTTTATTATTCATGTTATTTCCTCTTCATTTTTATAGATGGCATAAACTTGGGAGTAGGCAGTCAACAGCTAATTGACGTTTGTCTATTTTTATATGCTGTCTTATTTGTGCAATTTTACCTGGGATTCGCCGCTGTCCTCAAAATTCTGGGAAGATTCATAGTAGGATATGAATACACCAACGACCTATGTATTATTTCTGTAAGGAAAACAACCCATAACTGCCCTAGCTTGAAAAGGGGAAGACATACACATTAGCAACTGGTGGCACTGCTAACGCCAAACCCCACTCAAATACCCTCCCCCTTCCTTTGTCAAACAAAAGGTCACTTTTGCGCCCCTTCCCTGGAGTAAAGTGTCCTACCCGCTTTCTGCATACCAAAAGGCAGGCATGGGAAATGGTGGGATTAGGTTCTAAGGAACCCATCAATCGCATACCTGCAACCTCTCCCGTTGGCGCCCTCCATTGTGCTTCCACTCTTTCATGCACCCATCCCTCCCCCAGTCCTGGAATTGGGAAGCACATCATCCCATTGACCTTTGCTGTTAATAGCCATGAAAACGTCTTGCCCTCCAATGCACATAAAGTGACTAGGGGCATGGATTAGGAATTGTATGCCCTAAATCTCCTATGTTACAGGAGGTGTGTAATTTTATCACAGGCGACTAGTGAATTCACAACTAGATGAATACTCAAATTATAGACACATTTGTAATGATGTTGCAGGCGTGTATGTATCACACTGGTCTTCCAGCTTAACAGCTTGCTCCATTCACATTAGTGTAGGCTATTCGCCACAATTAAAAACAAAGCTAAGATTCGCCAAGTCCCGAAAACACCACAATTTACTAGGTAGTATTGAGCATTATTTGGCAGACAAAGCAAAAAATAATTGTATACCTATAAGGTCCTAAAGGTGAGACCGATTGGCATTGCCAATGCTTGTTTAATATAGTGTAGAGTTTGTGGAGTTGATAATGCTTGCCCCATTCTCTGGGAGTATCTCAAACTGCTAAAACTTGAGAAAGATTCCATTGTTCACCAAGCCTGTGTCGGGTGTTGAGTACAATCCTGAAAAAAAATGTATAGTGAACTCTGCTTGCCCGAATTTAGAGATGATGTTTCAGAGCTATGGGACAAATGCGCTGAAAGACTTAGCTGCAGTATGTTTTTTCAAGTCATCACATTGTGATCAGACACATAGGGCTCGATTTTTAAAAGTGTTTACGCACCTAAATCTAAATATTGTATGCAAACTATCTGCTTTTCTAAATTCTACATCCTTATTCAGAAAATCAGGATAAGTGGGTTTTTGGAATTGTAAGCTGCACTTGCAGGGGTGGACAATCAAGCAGGATAGTGGGTGTTAGCTTCACTAAGACACTGTATGAATGGTAATAGGCTGGTGAGTTAAGAAGCACAGGGGAGTGAACATTTCACTTTTCCCAACATTAGGAGGGATGAGCGAAGGTCTTGACCATCATGTCATGTCTGTAAGATAGTAATGAAACATATTATATTGGGTGCATTTTTATTTTTAGACAGACCCCCATCAAGAATACAGGAAACTATTCAGTTTCGGGTAGTCTTACAGGGTTCATAGAGGATGTTATGGTAACACAAGATATTTATTATAAATACCTTGTGCTAAATTTCTCTGAAAATTGACACTGGGCAACCAAATGTAGGGCATTCATGTACAAAGTCATGTGCCTTGCAAAAAAAGGTACTAAGGGGCATATCAGCAACACCCGCCGATAATTATCGCTCAGCGCTCTTAGCGTGAGGATAATTATCGCCAGGGAACGTGGATTTTTATCGCTGAGATAGCGTGCTATTAGCATCGCTTATCTCCTCAGCGATAAAAATCCTCACGGTAACTGCCTAACGTGAGATTATCGCTGGAAACCCAGCGATAATCTCACGCAATGTGGCATTAGCTTGCTGATAGGACTCACAAACTTAGCCAGGATATCCACCTTCCATAGGATATCATGGCTAAGTCAGTCCTAAAGCAGGCGTAAGGAAAGTAGCGATAACATGGGTTATCGCTACTTTTCCTGCCGCTATGCTTCATAGCGTGGAGCTTGATGATAGGAGAAATGTCGCTTAGCGACATTCTCCTGTCATGTTAGGTCAGGAACGCCCACTTTGCATCTCATTAGAGATGCAAACCTGGGCGTTAGGAATCCCCATGCTAAAGCAAGGTTTCACGCGTTAGCGTGGCCTTGCTAATCAGGCGATAAAATTATCGCCGCTTTTCGGCCGAAAACGGCCACTAAACCGACAATTTTTTTTTATCGCCAGCTTGTAAATATGCCCCTAAATAAGGGGAATATTTACAAGCTGGCGATAAAAATAAGGGGCATATTTATAAGCTGGCGATAAAAAAATGATCGCCGATTTTGTGGCCGTTTTCGGCCGAAAAGCGGCAATAATTTTATCGCCTAATTAGCAAGGCCACGCTAACGCGTGAAACCTTGCTTTAGCGTGGGGATTCCTAACGCCCAGCTTTGCATCTCTAATGAGATGCAAAGTGGGCGTTCCTGACCTAACATGACAGGAGAAATGTCGCTAAGCGACATTTCTCCTATCATCAAGCCCCACGCTACGAAGCATAGCGGCAGGAAAAGTAGCGATAACCCCTGTTATCGATACTTTCCTTACGCCTGCTTTAGGACTGACTTAGCCATTATATCCTATGGAAGGTGGATATCATGGCTAAGTTTGTGAGTCCTATCAGCAAGCTAACGCCACATTGCGTGAGATTATCGCTGGGTTTCCAGCGATAACCTCACGTTAGGCAGTTAGCGTGAGGATTTTTATCGCTGAGGAGATAAGCGTTGCTAATAGCACGCTATCTCAGCGATAAAAATCCACGTTACCCGGCGATAATTATCCTCACGCTAAGAGCGCTGAGCGATAATTATCGCCGGGTGTTGCTGATATCCCCCCAAATTCTGTAGCACACCAAATGTAAGGATGAAAGTACCCAACAGGCTACAGAAGTGTGATCCTGGACCTTTTCTCATTTGTCTCTGAAAGTTTGTCGTCTTTTTTTGTCAACAATTTGGGATCCTCTAAATATGAGTACTCCCAAATTGCAAATTGGTGCTCCTTAAGGTAATTCCTTTATTAAACCCATACTGGGGACACACCAAATTCATCTCCCCACCCAGCTCTCCTTGACCTTCTTGATAAAGGAACAAAAACATGTTTTTGTTTAAAAAATATATATATATTCATTCAATGTTAATTGTTGAATGATTACACGTTATTTATCGTTCAATTATACATTAGTGAGACCAACAATAAGTTACAAAATACGGTGCATTATGCAGGTTTTCATTAACATGAGATGATTTTGATAAGCAGTCGTTAGATTTAGCTTTATGTAAAAAAAAATACGAACCTGAAAAATTAAACTTTGAAACGTGCAGCCAGGCTTGCATTGGTAGTCAGATATGTTATTTCAGTAAATGGGGGGTGAAGGGGGGTATGTTTGCAGGCGTGTGTGGGTGCGATGGAGTGTTAAGGAAACCATTGAGTCCTCCTTTCTTTCATCTAAACTGGATTAACATCGTTTTAGGTGGTATAGCTAATATTAAGAGGTCTCAATCTATCACCTTTGTTTGTCTGCTTGTTTTCAAGTTAATGCATCTATTGGTGTCCTGTTCTACCTTGTATAATTTGTTGTATCTCTTAGAAAAGTAAGAGCTTGAGGGTGTTGGAGCAGGCAGTGTCTGGTTGGCTGAAGGATTGCAGAACTACCACTCCCATCAAGGGCAAAGAATGACACTCGCTGTATAACCCATAACCCGTGCTCACCCTTGGGTTGCTTGACACTGAGCAGTCAGGCAATGTGTAAAGCAGGGACAGCAGCCACTTGGGATAAACGAGTGTCACAAAAGAGACTTCAGACAGGATGTATGTAAAAACGTTTATATTCAACACACAGATTCAATCATTACAACATGACCATTTTCTACTTTTAAACATAAAATGCAATTGGAAATATTATTAGCAGTACTAGGCCGACTCGTATGGTAATCCTTTCACTAGTATGCACACTATGGACAATTCCTAGTTTAACTCCTCCCCTCCCCCAATTGTGCGAGAGCACCCTTATGCAGTGCATGAATTTAAGATTATGTACATACACATAGAACAATTGTTAGCTGCACCGCGGGCTGAAGCCACGCGGGAAAAAACCCAATGTCAAAAGGTACTGTGCTTTTGGCACCAATCAATGTATAAAGTGGTACCGCTGGCCAGTGTCATGAATCACAGGCGGTCCACACACAATCACGCCCACTCACTCCGCACCACTATGCAGTGCAACAGATATCAGCCAGTCCGTACAGCACTCTCTGACATACTCATACTCACTCTCCAAACTAATGCGGTGTCACTGGTACCTAGCAGATATATGGTTCGCCCTTTTCATACTCCGTGCCCAAGCTCCCTCCACCCTCAGTTCACCCCTTTTGTCCTAATCTCCCAGATGGAAGATAACCAGCCCCACCCCCCGGACACTAGGCTGGACATGGCCAAAGTTACAGTTAGTATGGGCCCTTGGGATGCAGGTGGGAATATGCAATAGTTTTAATTAGGTGGTAGATGTAAACAAGGGAGAGGTTAGCAGCCATTCAGAAAGTTTACCCACAGGTCTTAACATAAGGAGTCATGAAGTCTCTTGACCCACTTCCGAACTGTCTCGGAAGCGTTTCTTCAACCCAGTCAATCTCTCTCACTACTACCTAGTGCCACAATGTCTTCGGGATGGGCCAAGTGTGGAGAGGGCAATTGGTCCACCGCGATGAGAGTCAACAAGGGATCAACCCATGAATGGGGAGTAACATAGGGGAGCCTCTCAGTAGGATGAGGTGCCCCAATCAGTACACGATGATCCACGTCGTCCCCCTGGCAATCCGGCCACAGTAACTGGGACATGCAAGAATGAGCTGCACCAGGCACTTCGGATTCCAAACATGATGAGTTGCAAATTCCGAACCTCCCTGGTCAGGAGGCACCAAGACCTGTGCACATCGAGTAGGGTTGCACTAGGCAATTCTGGTCGCACACAGCGAAGAGTTGAAATTCCGTACCTCTCTTTAAATGAGGCACAACATCCGGTTCACTATGATACAGGTTGCACCACACCAGTCCAACCACATGCACATAGGTGCAAGTTCAGCAGAGTCACATGAGGTAGAATGAGGCACTACTCTGGGTACACCCCCCACCTCCGAGGTTTACACCCCGTGAATCGGACACTGCACGCAATGAGCATGCATTCGACGTGTCACGTGGGAGAAATGCGGCATGACTGATGAAATGAGACACAAGGAGTCCTGCAACCAGTGAATACTCTCGCCACCACAAGACACTTATGAGTACCCGCAGTACGCAAACCACATGCCTCAGATGCGGGCAAGATCTATGGGGCTCTGCACTAGACAATCCGGTCTCAAGACACAAGTCTTAAGTCCATGCTCACACCACGTTACCAGTTTGGATTTAGTAGAGAAAGTTTAGAGTTCATGGCTTTCTCTACCATCTTGGCCAGAAAAGGAAGCCGGGAGATTGTCCTATAGTTACTGGGATTATCTGCATCCAAGGCTCGGCTTTTTTAGGAGAGGGAGAATTGATGCTATTTTCCATTTTTGGGGAAAATATCCTAAAAGAAACATTTGAATAAAAATCAATAATAGGTGACCGGGGACAATGGCTGTAGTACTCTAGGTGGACGAGGTGTCTAGTTTTCATAACTGTCTGAGTTTGGTAGGTTTTCCTAGATGGCCGCCAAGCCTGAGATCAAAAACGCAGGTGAGGTATTGCAAAACTAGGTAGTTTTTTCATAGATCATTTTGATGTTTCCACAATACATTTTAGGCCCTTCCCTGTCTCAGGCACTTGGTCCCTTCCACACAAGTAAGGTAGCATTTTTATCGTGAGACCTGGGGGAATGCTTGGGGAGGGAAATTTATGTCTGCCTCATGATCCCACAACATTTCCACATAGAAATGTGAGGAAAATGTGTTTTCTTTAGCTAAATTTGAGGTTTGCCGAGGATTTTAGGTAGGAAAACATTGGGAGATCTACACAAGTCACACCTCTTTCGACTCCTCCGGGTGTCTAGTTTTCAGAAATGTCTGGGTCATCACAGTAAGTTTTGGGCCATTTCGTGCCACAAGCCCTAGGTCTACCCATACAAGTGAGGTACTATTTTTTACCAGGAGACTTGGGGTAATGCTGGGTGGGTGGAAGTTTGTGACTCCCCACAGATTCCAGAACATTCCATCACAGGAATTTGAGAAAAATATTTTTTTTAATTACAAAGTTTGAGGTTTGCAAAGGATTCTGGGTCACAGAGCCTGCTGAAATCTACACAAGTCACCCCATCCTGGATTCCATTGCATATCTAGTTTTAAAAAATGTACAGGTTTGCTAGATTACCCTAGGTGCCAGCAGACCTAGGGTCCAAACTCCACAGCTAGGAACATTGTAAAAAATAGGTCAGTTTTCACTGAAAAATTGGGTTGTGTCCATGTTGCGTTTTGGGCCATTTCCTGTCGCGGGCACTAGGCCTACCCACACAAGTGAGGTACCATTTTTATTGGATGCCTTGGGGAATGCTAGGTGGGTGGAAGTTTGTGGCTCCCCACAGATTCCAGAACTTTCATTCACAGAAATGTGAGAAAAATTTGTTTTTTTGACAAAGTTTGCAAACAGAACCTGTTGAGAGCCATGCAAGTCACCCCATCCTGGATTCCCCTATGTGTCTAGTTTTAGAAAATGGAGAGGTTTGCTAGGATTCCCTAGATGTCGGCTGAGCTACAGTCCAAAATCCACAGCTAGGCACATTGCAAAAAAGGGTCAGTTTTCACTGGAAAAATGTGATGTGTCCTCATTGCATTTTGGGCCATTTCCTTTGGCGGGCACTAGGCCTACCCACACAAGTGAGGTACCAATTTCATTGGGAGACTTGGAGGAATTCTGGGTGCGTAAAACTTTGTGGTTCCCCACAGATTCCAGAACTTTCCATCACAGAAATTTGAGGAAAGGTTTTTTTTAATTACAAAGCGTGAGGTTTGCAAGGGATTCTGGGTATCAGAACCTGGTGAGAGCCAAACAAGACACCCCATCCTGGATTCCCCTAGGTGACTAGTATTAAACAATGTGCAGGTTTTCTAAGATTCCCCAGATGCCTGCAGAGTAACGGTCCATAATCCACAGCTAGTTATACTGCGAAAAAATGGTCAGTTTTCACTGGAAAAATGTGATGTGTCCACGTTAGATTTTGGGCCATTTCCTGTGACAGACACGATGCCTACCCACACAAGTGAGGTACCATTGTTATCAGGAGACTATGAGGAATGCTGGGTGGGTGGAAGTTTTTGGCTCCCCACAGATTCCTGATCTTTCCATCACAAAAATGCGAGGAAAAAAGTTGTTTTGACAAAGTTTGACATTTGCAAGTTATTCTGAGTGACAGAAACTGGTGAAAGTCACACAAGTCCCCCCATCTTGGAATCCACTTGGTGTAGACTTTCAAAAAATGTACAGGTTTGCTAGGTTTCCCTCGGTGCCAGCTGAGCTAGTGCCCCAAATCCACAGCTAGGCACATTGCTAGAAAAGGGTACGTTTTCAGTGGGAAAATTGTGATGTGTCCAAGTTGCGTTTTAGGTCGTTTTCTGCTGCGGGACCTAGCATTACCTACAGAAGTAAAGTACCATTTTTATTGGGAAACTTGGAGGAATGCTGGGTGGATGGAAGTTTATGGCTCCTCATAGATTCCAGAACTTTCCATCACAGAAATGTGAGGAATGTATTTTTTTGGGCAAAGTTTGAGGTTTGCAAGGGATTCTGGGTGTCAGAACCTGGTGAGAGCCAAACAAGACACCCCATCCTGGATTCCCCTAGGTGACTAGTATTAAACAATGTGCAGGTTTTCTAAGATTCCCCAGATGCCTGCAGAGTAACGGTCCATAATCCACAGCTAGTTATACTGCGAAAAAATGGTCAGTTTTCACTGGAAAAATGTGATGTGTCCACGTTAGATTTTGGGCCATTTCCTGTGACAGACACGATGCCTACCCACACAAGTGAGGTACCATTGTTATCAGGAGACTATGAGGAATGCTGGGTGGGTGGAAGTTTTTGGCTCCCCACAGATTCCTGATCTTTCCATCACAAAAATGCGAGGAAAAAAGTTGTTTTGACAAAGTTTGACATTTGCAAGTTATTCTGAGTGACAGAAACTGGTGAAAGTCACACAAGTCCCCCCATCTTGGAATCCACTTGGTGTAGACTTTCAAAAAATGTACAGGTTTGCTAGGTTTCCCTCGGTGCCAGCTGAGCTAGTGCCCCAAATCCACAGCTAGGCACATTGCTAGAAAAGGGTACGTTTTCAGTGGGAAAATTGTGATGTGTCCAAGTTGCGTTTTAGGTCGTTTCCTGCTGCGGGACCTAGCATTACCTACAGAAGTAAAGTACCATTTTTATTGGGAAACTTGGAGGAATGCTGGGTGGATGGAAGTTTATGGCTCCTCATAGATTCCAGAACTTTCCATCACAGAAATGTGAGGAATGTATTTTTTTGGGCAAAGTTTGAGGTTTCAAAGGATTCTGGGTAACAGAACCTGGTGAGAGCCACACAAGTCACCCCATCCTGGATTCCCCAGGGAATCTAGTTCTCAAAAATATACAGGTTTGCTGAGTTTCCCTAGTTGCCGGCTGAGCTAGGGGCCAAAATCCACAGCCAGGCACATTGCGAAAAAAGGGACAATTTTCACTGGAAAAATGTGATGTGTCCACATTGCGTTTTGGGACATTTCCTGTGGTGGGCACTTGGACTACCCACACAAGTGAGGTACCAATTTTATTGGGTGCCTTGGGGGAATGCTGGTTGTGTAAAAGTTTGTTGCTCCCCACCGATTTCAGAACTTTCCATCAAAGAAATGTGAGGAAAATGTTTTTTTTGGCAAAGTGTGAGGCCACACAAGTCACCCCGACCTGGATTTCTCTGGATTTCTAGGTTTTGAAATATACAGATTTGCTAGGTTTTCCTAGGTGCCAGCTGAGCTAGGGACCAAAATCCACATCTAGGCACATTGCGAAAAAAGGGGCAATTTTCACTTGAAAATGTGATGTGTCCATGTTGCGTTTTGGGCCATCTTCTTTCGTGGGCACACAGCCTACCCACACAAGTGAGGTACCATTTTTATTGGGTGTCATGGGGGAATGCTAGATGGGTGGAAGTTTGTGGCTCCCCACAGATTCCGGAACTTGCGGTCACAGAAATGTGAGAAAAATTAGTTTTTTTCACAATGTTTGCAAGGGATTCTGAGTAACAGAACCTGGTGGGAGCCACGCAAGTCACCCCATCCTGGATTCCCCTATGTGTCTAGTTTTAGAAAACATAGAGGTTTGCTAGGATTTCCTAGGTGTCGGCTGAACTATGGTCCAAAATCCACAGCTAGGCACATTGCAAAAAAGGGTCAGTTTTCACTGGAAAAACTGAGATGTGTCCACATTGCATTTTAGGCCGTTTCCTGTGGCGGGCACTGGGCCTGCCCACACAAGTGAGGTACCATTTTTATTGGGAGACTTGGAAGAATTCTGGGTGGGTAGAGGTTTGTGGTTCCCCAAAGATTCCAGAACTTTCCATCACAGAAATTTGAGGAATAGTTTTTTTTTATTACAAAGCTCGAGGTTTGCATGGGATTCTGGGTAACAGAACCTGGTGAGAGCCACACAAGACACCCCATCCTGGATTCCCCTAGGTGTCTAGTTTTAAACAATGTACAGGTTTGCTAGGTTTCCCTAGATGCCTGCAGAGCTACGGTCCATAATCCACAGGCAGTAAAATTGCGAAAAAATGGTCAGTTTTCACTGGAAAAATGTGATGTGTCCACGTTGCATTTTGGGCCATTTTCTGTCACAGGGACTAGGCCTACCCACACAAGTGAGGTACAATTTGTATCGGGAGACTATGAGGAATGCTGGGTGGGTGGAAGTTTGTGGCTCCCCACAGATTCCTGAACTTTCCATGACAAAAATGTGAGGAAAAAACTTGTTTTGATAAAGTTTGACATTTGCAAGGTATTCTGAGTGACAGAAACTGGTGAAAGCCACACAAGTCCCCCCATCTTGGATTCCCCTTGGTGTCTACCTTTCAAAAATGTACAGGTTTGCTAGGTTTCCCTGGGTGCCGGCTGAGCTAAGGCCCCAAATCCACAGCTAGGCACATTGCGAGAAAAGGGTCAGTTTTCAATGTGAAAATTGTGATGTGTCCATGTTTCGTTTTAGACTGTTTCCTGCGGAGGGACCTAGGATTACCCACAAAAGTAAAGTACCATTTTTATTGGGAAACTTGGAGGAATACTGGGTGGATGGACGTTTGTGGCTCCTCATAGATTCCATAACTTTCCATCACAGAAATGTGATGAAAATTTGTTTTTTTGGGCAAGGTTTGAGGTTTGCAAGGGATTCTGGGTAACAGAACCTGGTGAGATCCACACAAGTCCCCCCATCCTGGATTCACCAGGGAATCTAGTTCTAACAAATGTACAGGTTTGCTAAGTTTCCCTAGTTGCCAGCTGAGCGAGGGTCCAAAATCCACAGCTAGGCACATGGCAAAAAAAGGGGCAATTTTCACTGAAAAAATGTGATGTGTCCACATTGCGTTTTAGGACATTACCTGTGGTGGGCACTATGCCTACCCCCACAAGTGAGGTGCCATTGTTATTGGGTGCCTTGGGGGAATGCTGAGTGGGTGGAAGTTTGTTGCTCCCCACAGATTCCAGAACTTTCCTTCACAGAAATGTGAGGAAAGTTTTTTTTTTTTTTACAAAGTTTGATGTTTGCAAGGGATTCTGGGTAACAGAACTTGGTGAGAGGCACACACGTCCCCCCATCCAGGATTTCCCTTGGTGTCTAGTTTTCAAAAATGTACAGGTTTGCTAAGTTTCCCTAGGTGCTAGCTGAGCTAAGGTTCCAAATCCACAGCTAGGCACATTGCAAAAAAGGGTCAGTTTTCGGTGGAAAAATGTGATGTTTCTATGTTGCGTTTTAGGTTGTTTCCTGTTGTTGGCACTAGGCTTACCCACACAAGTGAGGTACAGTTTTTATCAGGAAACTTTGGGGTAATTCTGGGTGGATGGAAGTTTGTGGCTCCTCACAGATTCCAGAACTTTCCATCACAGAAATGTGAGGAAAATGTGTTTTTTGGACAAAGTTTGAGGTTTGCAATTGATTCTGGGTAGCAGAACTTAGTGAGAACCACACAAGTCACCCCATTCCGGATTCCCCTAGGTATCTAGCTATAAGAAATGTACAAGTTTGCTAGGTTTCCCTCTGTGCTGGCTGAGCTAGAGTCCAAAATGCACAATGTGTAAAATGAAGACATTTTGTAAAATGGCCTCTAATTCACATGCTAGTATGGGTACCCACAAATATAGAGATGTGAAAATAACCACTGCTTCTAAACTCCATATTTTCTTTCCATTTTGGAGACACGTATATATTTCCTTGATACCTATTTTCACTCTTTATATTTTTCCAAATGAATTGCTGTATACACGGTACACAATGAAAAGCCATTGCAAGGCGCAGCTCAGTTATTGGCTCTGAGTACATCGGGTTCTAGGTGAATCTACAAGTCCTGTATCTCCTTGCAACAAGAAGAGTTCAGCAGGTGAAACAGTATATTGTTTTAAAAAATCAGCCATACTTAGATGAAATTACATGTGAAAACAAACGCAGGCACAAATGGCTGTTTTTTCAACTTTATTTCAATATTTATTTATTTCAACTGTAAGTTTTTATAGGAAAACTTTGAACGATCTACAGAAATGACCCCTTGCCTAGTTCAAAATAATGTCTACATTTTCGAATTGGATAGCTTTCTGGGATTGATTATTGGTTTCACACCCATTTCTACCACTAACTGGAAGGAGGTTGAAAGCACAAAAAAGAGGAAAAATAGGCTATGTCCCAGTAAAATGCCAAAACTGTGTAGAAAATGTTAGTTTTCTGACAAAAGTCTGCCTGTTCCTGAAAGCTGGGATGATGGTGATTTTAGCATCGCAAACCCTTCATTGATACCATTTGCAGGGAAAAAAACGGATATTTTCATCTGCAGCACTTTTTTCCCATTCCCCCGCCCCCCCCCAAACATAGCTGTATTTTGGCAAATTTCTCAGGTCCCCTACATGGGAATCCACAAACCCTGGTTACCTTTAGAATCCTCTTGATGTTAGAAGAAAAGGAGCAAATTTGGCTTGGATACCTTATGTGCACAAAATGTTACAGTGGCCTAAGCGCAAAGTACTGCAAATAGCCAAAAAAAGGCTTAGCACAGGAGGGGGAGGTGGTGGTGGGTGTGACCTAGCAGCGAAGGGGTTCATTGGAATACTTTTACATAACTAATCACTACATCATGGTCATTATATTGGCAGTACCTTTACATCATGCTGCTTCAATTTTAATTTAATGTCATTTATTATTTATTTTTATTTAACTTATTTTAATAATTACTCTAATTTTAAACTTAATTTTTATGGTAATCTTAAATTATTAACTAATGTGTTTGAAGAAAATATATACATTATAATAAATATTCATTTAATTATATTTAATGTAATTTAATTTCATCCATCCCTTAACCCTAAAAAGCCTAACTACCCCAGACGCTACCCATCTGTGAACCTTAAAAACTCCATGCTATCCCTACGCACTACCTATCAGTAAGCTACTAAACTCCACACTACCAATAAACATTACTCATCCCTGAACCCTAAAAACTCATAGTAGCCCTATACCCTACTGATAACTAAACTCTAAAAATGACATGCTACTCTATACACAAGCCATCCTTGAGCCCTAAACCACCCATTCCTGAACACAAAAACCCTTATTACCTATTAATGTATTAAAAGCATCAACATTTATATAATACTCATTTTAATACTAATTGTTATTAATAATATAAGCATTTATGTATGGTATTACAATTACATTCTTCTCCATTTATTATTTAACTATATGACTCAAAACAATTAAATATATGTTAAAATAACTATTTTTAGATTATAAAATGAATATTAATTACTATACATAAATAATTAAAGAACAACAAAAACATATTTAAACATATGTATCCTTGTTATATAATTATATATATATATATATATGAGTACATATAAAAGAATTTTTAAACATGTTAATAATTTTAAATATGTTTGCCTGTGATATATAGTATTCCTGATACAAAGGCCTAAAATTTTCTGTTCAAGGTAAAGATTCCCAAACTCCTGTGATGTAACCAACCACTATGTAATGCCTATGATGGAAACGCTGCTCACTATTTGGGCAAACGGTGTGTATACGAGCATATACCGACCCAGAAGAGAACATTATGCTGAACATGTTTACCCAGATAGGAAAGGCTAACAAAATTAATCTTCTAAAGTTGTTTACAAAGGAGTTTAAGGTGGATGAAAATCCTTTTTCAACTGACATGCATGTTCAGGAAAATCTTCATATTAAAAACATTAAGGTAGATTATTAGTTTAAGGATTGATTTTCTGCCAGCCCTAAAATTTTATTATGGTTTTGGAAGCAGAGTGTAAACAAGGAGGTTTGTTATCTCTGGATCCAATTTAGTATTATTGTGTTCTATGTCATTGGCATAGATGCAGAAAAGAAGTCTATGTTAATTAATGTCAGAGACAAGTTTTGGCAGGTAAACACTGCAGTCTAAAAAACACGCTCAAGTGAATAGTCAACATCCATTTCTCCAAGCACCTTGAGTTTAAATCTTTTTTCTTCCCATCTTCATTTACCTGCTCAGTCCAATGACTTTTCCATGTACTCTGTAACAAACGTTTACCTCTGAATGTAATCTACATTGTCTTTCACTCTAACAGCTAGCATTGTCAATTTCTCAATTGAGTTCTCTACACCATCTTCTTTTGAGATTCCATGATTAGCTGTCTGTTGTAAATGGATGATACACAGGCCGGGTGTAGAAACAGGATATCTTTATTGTAGCTTAGTTCCTGGATAGATGAGTAGAAGGTAAAGAATAGCCACCAGGAGCAGCCTCCCTGCTGCTCAGCCTGCTTTCACCAACTGACGCTTCACACACACACAGGCACCCAAACATACTATGAGATCATCACACATCCTCTTTCCTTAGGGAATAAAACAGCAAAGGAGTGCAATAGTGGAAATGTCATTATAAACGATACATTAGAAATAACATAAGCATGAAAACAAACACTTCAAAGTGCATATGACAATAGGTGTAATACATCATGAAAAATAAAAGAATAATTACTAGTAAGAATAACTAGGCATGCCCCATCCCCCTCCCTTGGAGAAGAACAAAATTGCGAGGGCATGACCTTGAGATACACACTGTCCCCACAACCTCCCAGTAAAAGGGTACACTCTTATGCTAGAGAGAATAGCTGGGGCGCTAACTGCCCCTACAAGCTAAAGAAAAGGAACATTAACCTCCCCATTAAAGGGTACACTGTAGAGAATGCGTCACTCTAGAAAACTCAAATGGAGCATTAACTGACTCCACAACTTCCCCAATGAAGGGTACACTGTAGGGTAAAACATCACCCCAGAAACCAAAATTGAAGCATTGACTGGCTCCGACAACCTCCCCGTGGATGGGTACACTCTGTGTTTGAGAATATGACTGGGACGCTAACTGCCCCCACAACCTACATTTAACATAAAATAGGAGCACTAACCGCTCCCACAACCTCCCCAAAAACGGGTACACTCTTTGCTTGAAAAATAAACTGTAACTGGAATAGGTGTACATGGCAGGGTACTCCATACTCAACCTCCCCATATAAGGGTACACCATAGGGTATTCATCACCCTAGGAAACTAAATTGGAGCATCGACTGGCCCCACAACCTCCCCAAAATAGGTACACTCTACACACAAAAAAAAACTAGACTTGGGCACTCACCGCTCTCACAACCTCCCCAGACATGGGTACACTCTAAACATCAAGGACACTGACCACCCATACAACCTCCCTATGACAGGGTACACAGCAGGGTAAGAGTCACCCTAAAATCTGAACTAAGTTACTGACTGCACCCACAGCCTCACCATGACAAGGTACGCCACATCCATAATCGGTGTAAAAATTGGTACAAAGGGCACCATAGACTGAATGGGAGGCAGCGACCAACCACTAAACCTCCTTAGGACAGGGGACACCAACCCCCATGACCTCTTCAAAGATGGCTATACAGTGCAGTATAAACTGGAAGGAGGGCTGCCCTACAACTGATATGCACAAACTTCGACCTTAAGCGCACACACACTAAACGAAACATGCATTATAATGGGCAGCAATATAATGAAAAGAAAGTCTCGAGCTTCAGTGAGCGGTCTCTCACCCGAAAACCTCTCCCATACTGAGCCCTTGTCAAAGAGCTGCATGTTGCTGTCCCCACCCAAAATGCTGATGCAGAAAGTTTAAAGTCGCACATTTCTCCAAAGGGCACAGCAACGTCACCGGATACCTCCATACGCTTCATTAACATTGCTGATGTACTTGCGATAAGCCACACAAGCTATTCGCCTTGCACATTCTCGCGTCTGACTTGCCGCATTGTAAATTACTGGGAAAACGTGTTTGGCAACATACAGATTGAACACCAGCTTGGCAATAGCAGCTGCAGCCAAACACAAGATGGCTGCACGTAATGTACGCCGCGCCGGATGGCTCGCAGCACGTTTATGCTGCAGAGCATCTCTCAGCAAGCCAGGGCTTCGCAGAAACCACGATGTCACAGAGGCTCCCACGAATGAACTGCAGGACTCCATCATTCAGGTAAGTGTGCACGCGACGTGGGCAACACATGCCTGAATTTCAAATTTTAAAGTTGCAAGCAAACTGCCAATTGTCTAGGGGCAGCCAAGGACAGTAATAATCCAGGAAAAAGTACTCACATTTACCAAATAATGCACCGCAAGCAGTCTCTTACTGGAGTTTATATGCGGTGCCAATTTTCCCACAACACGTCGCTCCTATTCCTCAGGGTTGCGGAGGAGTAAACAATTCAGTATCCACAGCAAGATGTAATTCCCCGCACAAGTCAGTTTTGCCAAGTAATCCGGTATTCTCCACATCAAGTTGATTAGCTTCGGACAACTCGCCAAGCTGCGTACCAGCCTCTGCTTATTTTTTTTCGAGTGTAATGCCTCACAGGGGTGCCAGTTTTTCCCAGCACACGTCGCTGGTGCCAATTCCCAAGCACCAGTTGCTACTGCCAATCCAAATCAGTAGCGTGTCTCACGACTGTAGTAAAGCCAGCAGGGCAAGAGTAACATTTCCAATTCAGCAGGATGGCAGTAACTGTTTGCAGACCGGTGGTAGAAGGTGAAACGCCTAGGCTGTAGGCTGTCCAGATGGTAGAGGACACTGGTGGGGCTGATCAGGGCGTTTCTTCAAGGTTTCAATGTCTTGGTTACCGTAATGTTTCCCTTTCCTTAAAGTTTCAGTCTCTTGGTTCCTTAGTTCCTTTGTACAGGGCCTTCCTTACTCAACACGTAGGTTCATCAAGATCGTCTGTCAAAATCCACCCACCCCCACCCGGCCCCACTGCTCTTACCTGCACGGGCCGCTGCTGGATATCTATACTGTCAGAGGAGCTGCTACCACAATGGCTCCTCTAAAGGCACTGTAGCTTTGCTTAGCAGCTGCCCTCATGCTGCTGTTCAGCAACGTTTTTTTTTTTCAGAAACAAACTCACAAACAGGAGTTTTTTCCCCAGTGAACAGAAATTAGCCGATGGTCAGTAAGTGGTTTACACCCATTGAGCCAGCGAAAGCTCTGCCAGTGAAACTGCGCAGTTCACCCAACTCATATTAGAGTGGGGGAGATCAACAGTTTGGCAGACAGAGTTCATCTCCGCATTGCTGCGGAGTATCCAGTCCACCAAACTCTCAATAAGGCTGTTAGTCTGTTTCATGGGAGGGTCCCTCTAATTCACACCTTCCCTTCCTGTACAGTGTTGCCCCATTTCTATTTAAAGTCCTTCTCTTATTTTCTTTTTCTGCTGTATCGGTTCATTCCATTATCCTCATAGTTAGGTTTTCCTAGCATTTCTGAGATGATGGCTCCAAATCTTTGATCTCTTAAGTGAGCTGCTAAATCACTTTGTCTCCACTGGCTATCTTTAGTGCAACTCTGGCCGACCGCTTGCTCAACCTTAGCTTAAATAAAAAATAGGTCTATCTGTACAAAGCACTTTAAGGAACGCAAATGCTTGCATTTGAGACTCTTAAAATGCTTTTTCTTATGTACTAATCCCATATTAGGAGTTGGAAAAGTTTTTCCGACTCCTGAAGTGAGATTCTGAAAGGATACTGGTTTGACATCTGGAAGGGGCATGTTGTAGCCATTCCTTCTGAATGGAGAATCTATGTATTAAGTAGCAATGTTTTACGACTGTAATACAGCTTAAAAAAATAGCTTTTTTTAATTAACATCGCAAAGGGGAGGGGTAACGCATTGGCATAAGGGCAGCTCCCCCCTTCCCCCTTTGTGAATAAAAAAAGGGTTTATTGAACAGTCCAAGGGACCACTACCAACTCTTAAACAAACAAAAAAACTTTTTTTTTTGAATGCAGTCACAATTCCTTTAAGAAAAACCAGCTGCATTAAAAAAAAGTTTGGTTTATTAAAAAGCTATCACAGTTATGTTGGTCTGCTGACCTCTGTAATCTCCTCCAATTTTAGTGAGTCCTAACTTGCGACCTACCTCAGTCATACTCATGTTCATGAGGTAGGTTGGATTCCAACCCACTACAATTCAGATATTTACGAACCAATCTATTACTAAATAGGTTGGCTCTTAAAAATCTTTACTATTTGCAAAAATACTGGTTGCAATTCGCAACCAGTATTTTGCATCTAAATATGTTTACATCTGGCCAAACATTCCTATTCTATGTCAGGACTGGAGGCGAGGATTATGCCTTCTTCCTTCACTTTATTCCACATCCACAGCAGCATGAAGGTAAACAAAAGACTACATTTCCCATGAACCACAGGGAAAGAGTAGTCTAAAAAAACAACATGGTAACAACCAATCAACAGGGAGTATCAACGTCCAATCCATGATGAGAGTGTCCCACATAGTCCTTTGCTAGTGTCCTCTCTTCCTCTTTCTTCGCTGCTCCGCAGCAAGATAAGTACCCTTCAGTTCTTTTCTGTTTAGTGCTTAAAGGGTTATAATTTAATGAGAGCGTTGGATGTCACAATTGTTTCATGTCGATGCTTTCGTTATTGCCATAACTTTATTTATTGTGAAGAATTTCTGTATTTCGAAGTACGCTTTAGCGTTGGTTTTTCTCCTCGCTGTTGAGTTTTCGTCATATTTGAATTTTCATCATATTGCGCTTCAGCGCGTTGGTTTGTTTGCACGCCGCGGGGTCGAGGTTCTCCTCGTCCCTACGCGGCGCTTTGCTGGCTCGCTCCTGGTCCTCCCGCCTCTAGAGGGCGCTGGGGGTCACGGGTGGCGCGTCGCGGGTTTGATTCTCTTCAGGGAATTCAAACGTCGCGCGCGTCAGTTCCCGAGGAGCCCGGTCTGAGGTTTACGCCCGCTTGGGGGTCTGTATCGGCGATCAGCGGTAAAATTAACCCGCGATCGGCCGTATTTTATACAGTACGCTCTGTTCGCTTTAAGAGCTGTTGGTGGACAGAGTCTGGTATTTGGCTCATAAAACGCCTCGCTAGAGGTCTTGTATTTTTTCCCTGCTCAGGGATTCTAAAGGGGACCCAGCCCAGACCGGTGAGCATCCCTTGGCAGTGGGGTGTGTATTTTATATTCTGATTGCCAGCAGTGGTCCCGGGGGGGGCTCGTCTCCCTGTGATTGCGGCTCTTTAGCTACGCACCTGATTTGGCTGACACCCAGCCTCTGGTCCAAGGCCTGGTCACGGGCTATTAAACTGCCACTCCACTTGCTGGGTTCATGGAGTACTACGACGAATTCCCGGAGGAGGAAGACCCTCTTGCGGAGCTGCCCTGGGGGGATGCATTCTATGAGGCTGTAGATTCCTCTATTTATCAGGCTGTGGGCCAGGTTATTTCCCCCCTGGAAGATAGGCTGTCACGCCAAATAAATGAGGCGTTTTCTCGCCTGGAACACCGCATGGGTTCCCATGCTGCCCTGCCTACTCCCTCGGTTCCCCTTCCCACAGGTTCCCCTCCGAGTAAGCGCCCTCGGGTGCCTGGTGTGGATGGCGACGCTTTTGAGCGGTTGCGACAAGCTTTCCTTGACACGCAGACAGTCCAACCTAGGGTTGTTTCCCCCCTTCCCCCTCCTGCCCCTAGGGATGTGGGTCAGAGTACGTCAGGCGATCCCGACTCCGATCCCGGCCCTTCCGGGCCGTGGCTTCCTATCCACATGGCCATGTTCAATTCCTTACCAATCAACTCTCTCCTTCCTTCCCTGCTCGTAATATTGATGTAATCTACTCCTACCTGGCATTCTTCCAGTAATACAAATTTCTGAAAGTATGTCCTTACCTGAGCCATCAAGAAACACACATTTGTGTTGTTGAGTGTTGAATGTGTTGTTAGTGAAAGCTGATGACATCTATTTTAATATGTTGTGCTAATGTTGTTAATTAAAATACCACTCTCAATAATGAAAATAAATTGAATGGTGCAATATGGTTTTGACATCCACGGCTGTGTGATTTACTACTGACAAATTCAAATACCTCTCACGCAGCCCAGTTTACGTGATAAGGCCCTAAGCCTTTATTTTAAGGTGCTATGACTTTTTTTTGTGTTCATCTCTTTTCCACTTTCTGTAACTTCTCTTTTGCCATTTTGTCCATGCTCTATCACCCTTTCCATCGGTGTTCAGCTACCAATTTGTCTTCCCTGGTATTTGCTTATTTTCCGCTCATTTATTTATTTGATTTATTCCGTCAGTAGAGCACAGCTATCACCAAACTGGTATTCTGGCGCTGAGGCAAGTTGGTAGATCCTGCACTACATGTAACCATCCAGAAAAATATGTAGCATATTTATTTAGGGAAAAGCCATGTCTCTTTAGCTTTACTAAATTGTAACAGGGCTGTTGGTGATCTAGGAGTCAACAGCAGCTTGTTCCAAAGATGGTCCACTTTGACTGAGAAGGCCCGGCCCTCTTGTCTTGCCTTACTGAACTTATTGATGCAGACCAAATTAGCAGTATTGGAACGAAGATGTCATCCCAGGGTATACCCCTTCAGTCTTTTTTGTAGGGGTATCTGGCCAGTACCATTTAGTGTCTTGAACACAATGCACATAGCTTTAAACAGAATCCTCTGCTTAAATAGCAGCCAGTGCAGTTCTTTCAAGGTATCGGATTCCGATGATCTGTGAAGGTTGTTAAAGGAACGTTTCGCTGCAGCCACTTGGGCTGTATACAGTCTGTTCAAAAGATACTCTGGAGCCCCAAGTAGCCAGGCATTACAGTAGTCCAACCGATTGAGTATAATACTATGCACCAGAGGCGATTTAGCTTGATTAGGAAGCAATGGTAAAGCCTTCCTACGACTTCGTATTGTGCAAAGCATGTGCCTGCCACTTTTGTGACATGGTTGTCGAAGATGACCCCCGAGTTACGAACCATGTCAGATTGAGTAGCTCATCACCTGGTGGGATGGGCCAAAAATTGGAGAGGAGAGTCATAGGAATCTTGTTTACGAACAGCACAAGAACTCTGTTTTGTCCCCGCTAAGTTTGAATGAATTTGCTTTCATCCAGCTGACAATTTTCCACATGCCTCTCTGGAGCACCTCCACTGCCTCCTCTTGATCATTACTGAGAGACAAAATCAGCTGGGTGTCATCATCATTATTGCCCACATTGATGTCATGCTTTTTCATCAAAGTGATGAGTGAACTCATATTGATGTGAAACAATATCGGGCTGAGCGCAGAGCCTTGTGGTTCTCCTTGACGCAACATTTTGAAAGCAGAGCAGAGCAGTAAGGGGGAAAAGAGACAGACTGACACCTGCCCAATAAGTAGGACTCCAGCCAATGGAACTCTGGTCATCAGTCATTCTGGACAGTATCTTTGGTTTATCAGCAAAGTTCAACACGGAGGGTGCAGTCCAAACAGATGTGTTAATGTCCTCCATAATCTTGCTGATCTTTTTATCAAAGAAATCAGCCAGATTGTCACATAGTTCCTGAGCAGCCGTAACTTCTTGTTTTAAGCAGTCCAGGTCTGTTAATCCCTGAAAAATGTTCAGGACCTTTTGTGCCCCATTATTGGATGCAAAGTTGCTGCTGGCATAGAAGTTGGCCTTAGCTTTCCAGTCCCCTCTCTTATAATCACCCAACGCAAGTTTGAGACACTTTTTGTCTGCTTTGGAATAACCAATACGCCATCTCATATCAAGCTCCTTGCATGCCCGTTTAAGCTCTCTTCTAGTGATTTGTTGTACCAGGAAGCAGATGGTCTGCGGCGCGCTTTTGAGTGATTGAGATTACCCTGCCTAAGGTTTCAACAATCTCTTGTTCTGAGTATCAAAAATGTAATGGAAGTGGAGGACGGATCTCATATTTGGTTTACTCTGGCCCTTCCTTTTCTTAATGCTCCAGTGACTGCTCTGGAGGGACACAGTTGTTTAAAAAAAAAGGGAAAGGACATGAGGGCATGGTCGGTCATGATATAAGATGATCGGGGGCAAATATAAGATCCAGAGTGTGTCCCCCCCCCTAAGGGTTGGGCCATGCACTAGCAGGTGTAAACTCAATGCTTCCCACAACCATTGCAATTCTTTGAAAGGGGATGAGGCATCCATATCAGCCCAGAGATTGAATCCCCAGAATGAAAAAGTTTGCATTACCAAGCGCCATATTGGGGATGACTTCTGTCAAGGGTTCAAAATGAGTATTTAGGAGTCCTGGTGGTCTGTAGCACAGGATGCCCCCAAAAATTACCTTTCTCAATTTTTAGAGCAAAACCTAAGAGATTAAGACTGCATAATTCATTGAGTTCAAATTTCAAGAGTTTCCACCTTTCATTACAAAAGACCTTGGGATGGCTCCTTAGAGCGGGGTTAGGGGCGCGCTGTTGTGTTTAAAACATCATTTTCTCGGCACAGTTTAGACGTTTGCAAAGCTATGTGAAAAAATGACAGATATGCGAGACCCTCGGTTGGTTTCTTAGAGTGGGGTTAGTGATGTTCTCATTGAGTAAAGCTCATTAAACAGTCTAGGAGAGTATACTTCTTACGTTAGCACACCCTTACGCCATAAATGAATTTCTTGTATAATTGGTATGAAATGACATTGTCTGACAATGGATTATGGTTCTGATCTGGTTTTCCTTGTATTTATCTTTTAGGCCCCTGAGGAAGGGTCGACAGACAACTCGAAATGCATTGGGTTTTGTAAAAAGCACTGCGCTCTGATAAAAATAAGATGGAAACATGAATGCATGAAATATTAATTGAATAAATGAATGAATACTTTCAAGGAATAACAATTCTACAAACAAGATTTGGAGTTTTTGCTTTTGAAACACATGGAATCGAGATGAGAAAAGTTTGGTTTCAAGTAAATGTGCACACATACTGGCTCCGCATGACACATTTTGTGTAACACCACACTCAGGGATTTTCTTGTAAATATCCCCCATATGTGTCTGTTCTCCAGCAAGGAGCCAGAAGTTTTAGGGAGTTTTTGTTAGCCTAAAAAAACAGAAAACTTTCTAATTTCTGTACTTCATTCTTACTTGAAATCTGTGAGGGAAACAGGTGTCCAACACATAGACGATCCCAGAAAGCTATGGTTTACTGAAAAGAAGAGAAACTATATCAAGAGGAAGAAACCATTTATGTAATTTTCTCAAGGATTTCCCAAAGAAGCTAATCATTGAGATCAAAAGATAATGACTCCTAAGTAGAAAAAGTGGGTAATAAGGTTTTTACCTATAACTTTTTTGCAGAGAAGTCACTTCCACAACATCAGATACACTTATGTCTATTAGACTCTTCTGGGAACAGACATGTATAATATTTGTAGTTTTTTCAAAAGCCCACAATACCCATGGCCAATAATGGAGCCGTGGTTAACAATGATTATTTCACTGTTTACTGACCATGCAACACGTGATCATGAAAACTGTAATGAATGCAAATTTGGATGAGTAAAGCCTATGTATTTTTGAAATGCACAACAGTCAGAATGCAGTGATAGAGTGTAATTTAAACCACTCTGAACTCTGGATGACCGTGATGCTAGGTGTAAGAAATAGGGTTAGTGGTAAAGACAGGAGAAACCCTTCTCAAGCAGCAACCACAATCCTTGTCAACCCCAAATTAACCTGTGCTCAGCCCTCTAGTAGCTTGGCACAGAGCAGCCAGGCTTAACTTAGAGGTAAAGTATTTCTACAACACTTCAAACAGTAACACCGTCCAAAAAAAAACACACCACAAAAGGATCCCACACCAGATTGGAATAATAGAGTACATTTTAATAAAAAATAAACAAGACCAAAATGACAAACATTAAATCAGTAGAACCAGAGATATGCAATTTTGAAGATTTCAGTGACAAAAGTGCCAAAAATCACAAAGCGCCAACTGTGGACATCTGGCCGCGCTGGACCAGGACAAAGACACAAGTTCAGGCTGACCATGATGGAGTGAGGGCCAACTTCAGGGACCCAGTTAGGCCCACTGAGCAAGAGTATGTTAGTCATGATTGCAGAGTGTAGCGAGCTCCCGTGCGGAGCATGTGTCACTTAGCCGAGGCGATGTGTCGGTTCTGAGGAGCTGTGATGCTACAATACGAGGTCTGGCTCCTGTCAATGAGGGCTTGCGATGTGAAATATGGCATCAAGGAAATACATTGGTCCTGGAGAGCTGTGAGGCTGTGGTGTGAGAACCTGCATCGTCGTCTAGGCTGTTAGTGAACAGAGATTTGTGATGGGAAACCCTGCATCGAGAAAACTTCACACAGGCAGCGATTCTGATGTGGGCAGCGAGGTCAATGAGGAATCTGTTGCGTCGGGAGAACCCTTGCAGCAGAGGCGATGCATCGGTTCAGCTTGGGATTGCGCCGCTCAGAAGAGGAGATGCGCCAGCTCTTCTGGATCCACAGATGGGCTGGCACAGCACATTTAGGCCCACTTCCAAGGGTCCAGGACTGGGTGGTACCACTTGGCAGGGTAGGACTCACAGATGGCCGAGTCCAGTGCTGGATTCAAGGTTGTTTGAACCTTCTGTCACTGATGCTTGAGTCAGAAGGCCAGCCAACTAGCCTTTGGAGTCACTTTGTGATCCTAGGTTCAACAGATGCATGCCCAGACCTTATCCCCAAGACAAGAGGGCAGCAGCCATCAGGTCAGCACAACAGGGCATCAGTCCTTCAGAACAGCAGCCCAGCAGAGTGGCAGGACTTTTCAGCAACACAGTAGTCCTTCTTCCTGGCAGAGTATCCACAGGTCCAGAGGTGCACCGAAGAGTTGGTGTATGATATCCAATATTTTATAGTTCTGCTTTTGCAGTGGGAAATGCTTCTAGAGGTTTACCTTTGAAGTCCCCATGCATCATGCCTTCCCTGTACTTGCTCCAGACTTACTACAGTGAGTATGCAGCACTATTTGTGGAGACAGGACACAGCCTTTTCAAGTGTAAGTGAGCTGTGCCCAGCTCCACCTTCCCATCCTGCCACTTATGGCCCACCCAAGCCAACTCTACTGTGTGTGGTTGTCTAGGAGCAATGCACAAAGCCTATCTGTCAACTACACCCAGTCATGGTACCCAGAGAAAGGCTAGAGGCACTAAATGACTAAGGCAGGAAAATGCCAACTTTCCAAACATTGCATTTTTAAAAGAGTTTAAAATTCTACTTAACCATGGGAGAATATTGTTTAATGCACTTCCAAAGACACCAAACATGACCTGGCTACCTGTTCCCATTTGGAAATTACAGCATATTAAGTGTAATAAGGTAACTCCAATGTTATCCTATGAGAGAGGTAGGCTTAGTAGTAGTGAAAAACGAATCCAAGAGTTTTTCACTACCAGTACATGTAAATCTTAAAAGTACACATCCAACGTTTTACATTTTTAATTACACTGCACACTGCCCTATGGACTGCCTAGTACCTACCCTTGGGGTGATTTATATGGATTAAAAAGAAAGGCTTGGGCCTGGCAAAACGTTTTTTTTTGTTTTGCCAGGTTGAAATGGCAGCTTACCACTGCACATACACATGCTGTAATGGCAGGCAAGAGACATGTTTAAAGGGCTACATAAGTGGGTGGCACAATAAGTGCTGCAGGCCCACTAGTAGCATTTAATTTACAGGCCCTGTGTACATGTAGTACCACTTTACTAGGGACTTATGAGTAAATTAAATATGCTAATTGGGAAAAAGCCAGTGTTAACATGTTTTGAGGAGTGAGCCTATGCACTTTAGCACTGGTTAGCAGTGGTGGAGAGCACAAAGTTTTAAGGCCAGCAAAAACGATATCAGCAAAAATGGAGGAGGAAGGCAAACAGTTTTGGGGAAGACCATCCGAAGGTTGACAGCTCTAACATTAGGTGATAGGTGTGGACTCTTTCTTACAATGGGAAACCAATAATATAGTGGAATTCAACGGGAGAATAGCAATTGTCACATTGCCCTGGATTTCAACACTTCTCCTGATTAAAACGGTACACCACAATAGTGGGTGGAATCATTGTCCTCAAAAGAAAAAGGGCAAACATTTGATGGAAAGCAAAAGAATGAATTTTGAAATCAGGATGTGAGTAGCTGTGCTATTCGTGTCTGGGGTCACTGGCACCTATGGAAGTACATCACCCAAGACATTTCTGAAAATTACACACCCTGGGGAGCCCTGAGTGGTGTGGGTTGCATTTAGGCTCCAGATAGACCTAGGTGGGCTCACCTATGATATACCGAGGAAATATCAGTACATGACCCTAAGTTCTAGCATATACTTTTGATTCCCTCAGGAGATGCTGTTCACTTCAAAACGTTGGTCGGACCTGCATGGGGGTAGACCTGCAGAAAGACTAGGGCTAGTCAACTAACCTACACCTCTTAAAAAAAACAGAGGCACTGCCACATTGTTTGTATGTGACGGATCTCATTAGTTTAGAGCATGAGCTATATTATTAATTGGGGGGGCATGTTGGAAATGCAGCTGAAATATATTGGTTCTTAGTAGGAACTCCACTATGTTTTTTGCTGGAAACAGAGATGACTGGTTTGTCTCTTCATGTGCCCCACATTTATCCGTAAGGGCCCTTGCTGGGCATTACTTATAGGAGGCTTACTTCAAAAGAAAATAAGGTCCCACCACTATGGGGGAGAATAAAAACATCTCGTTGGGATACTCCCTGTAAAAGGACTACAATTCCCATTTATGGCACCCCACGCCTCACGTGATGCTGCAAAACTACGCATCACGTGGGTCTGCAGGCAACATGACCGAAACGAGACTACACTTGCCATTTACCGTGCACCTGCCAACATGTGATACTATTGCACCACGCATCGCGTGGGGCAACACACAGAGAAGACTGCGTACATGTTTGGCTCTTAAGCAGAGCAGCAGCATCCCCGAGCCATACCAGCAGTTAGGAGCTGACTCGCTCAGGTGGAATCACACAATGGGCCTTTTGATGTAGTAAGTGGGGTATGTGTGAATGTATGCCCCCTGGGGGCCTCCTACTTCGGATACAAACTCAAGCCTGTGAATATGGTAACTAATTGGACTTGGTTATGTGTGTATGCCACTATTGTTTAGATATGTGTGCCACAAGAGGTGTGTTATTGAAGTACTGCTCACTACTTGACCTTGAGCATGTGCCACAACTTAATTGTACAATAATGAGCGTATGTTCTTCAACAGTTAATTGAACACCGGCGAGCAAACGGATGCACCGTGTGTGGTGCCAGTTTGTCATACCCTCTTAAAAAATGTAAGGCTCTTTTTCCATATGTATGCATCAGCCACATCTTAACATACTACCGCCTCCAGTTGTCTATGATCGTGCTGGTCACGGAGCAAGAGATGTGTGGTCCATTTGTATTTTAGTGAATGCCTTAAGAAGTCCATTGATTTATAGAAGGGACTTCAAAAGAAGGGGGCAAATATGAGCCTACCCTGGTCTGTAATCTATGTGTATGTTCTGGCTCACGATAAGGCGAGTTATCGAAGAGAGACCGTTTGTACTCCTTCTCATGTATCCTGTTATCTTTAATAACATTATTCCTCTTAGATTTCCTTCAATAAACATAATTGGTTGAACAACTAGTAACCAGACACTACAAAGTGACAGTTATGTGTCTATTACACTTGAGAACATTTTTCTATCCTTCTATATTCCTCAGTGTGTCTATAAAGGACATTGTTCCCCTTCTAGACCAGGATGCCAGTATCGCCTACAATCTATGTGCCTGTGTCACTTATCACGAGTGTTGTCTTATAGTAGAATGCTGTGCAATGTCACTTATATGCCCACAGCATGATCAAGGGTTAAATGGATGCTATTGTTTGGAAGTTCTGAAATGTGTGCCCTTTCTTGTATTTTTACTCCTATAGGTTAATATTCCTTTCAACACATAGGTAGGACTCAACTAATTTATTTGTTTGTTAGTCTATATCTCTCGGCGATAAGTGCGCCTGAGAAAGTTATGGCTCCACAGCCCTGAAGAATGCCCTAGACCTGTTAAGGCTACACATTAGGGCATAAACATGTTGGCTTAGAAAGACGGGTTGAGCCTTTTCCCTCAAATATACCTTCGCAATTAGTTTTTTAGATATACCTGTGGCCCCCACTATTAATGGTGATAAACAGGGAAACCTCAAGGTATTTTAATTAATCTAGATCCTGTCTTTGTCCAGGAGATTTTATCTAAAAGCTCACTCCGGTCAGGGTTTGTCAGGTGGTCGAGTCCGCCCTGGTGATATTATCCTGACAGGGCGGGGAGAGGTTGCAGATAATGGAGCATGACACAGATATGTGTTTGAGGTTACAAATTCCATAAGAATGGTCTTCCATCATATTCTGACAGGAATTCTGGGATGTCCATACTTCGGACTTTGACTTGTGTTTTCAAAATTAGGAAGCAGCCTATCTTCTCTCCTTGTGGCGCTACCGTACCCTTGTTGTGGTTGAGTGTTTAAATGGGGAGGGCGCACGGTGGCCTGACCTCCCCCTCTCCCATGTGTTAAAGATAGTTTGTGTTGATGCCACCACTTTTCTTACCCAGAATACCCTGCAAATGTTAAGCATTGATTAGAAAAGCAGAATGTACTCATATTTCCTTGACAGAAGGTTCTGGTATTAGTGGGGAACAGCAAACTGGTATTAGTGGGGGACAGCAAACGTCCGACCATTCAGTGTTCCTGCTTGTTTCCAATATAAATGGTATCTATCGTGTGTGGGTGGGCTTATCTTAAAGGATAGGAAAAGGCCAAAACTGTGAGAGACAATGACATTGTTCTATCAATATTTCAACCTATTCCTGCCCCGCACAACAGGCCCATCAAAACAGTTGGCGTGCCATTTTTATTTGAATTTTGGGAATGTCGGATGGTGAGACTTTTACCATTTGTCAAAACTTCTGAAGTTTTCCAACATGAAAAAATTTGGAAATTATGATTTTAATTTTAATTTTCTCATACTTTGACATTTGCAGAACAATGTCAGTAATCAAACTTCCTCGGATTAATGCATGCCACATAACCCTGGCATCTCCATGGTCTCTACTTTTTAGAAATGTCTGTGGTTGGTAGGATTCCCTGAGAGAGCTAGCCAACAGGTCCCAAATATTGTAGACATTCACTACTAAATCACTGCTCAAATCCTTTGAAAACTCATGCATGTCTGATACCCACACACTCTCAAAGCTAGGGGCAACACAGCGGTGGGTCAGGCCTTTCTGCAGCTTTCCTGCATGCGGAATACTGAAAGTTATTACCATGTTTGGGAAACAAAATTGCTGAAAATCTTAACAACTTCACATTCACAGTATTACTCCAATCAGCCATCCAGAATAAGGGCGTTTTGGTTCCCAGCAGTGAATGATATCTTTAGGTTGCGTAAATGTTAAAATACATGGCTTGATGCACTTTCATACAGCCCAGGGATGAAATCTGTGACCAAAACAGGTCCCTAAACCATAAAATTCCAAGTATACCAAATGCACTGCACAAAAGAAAACCCATACATGTCTTGTCCCCTTTCCCCCTGTAGACCCAGAGGAACAAAGCCGGGGTCAAACATTGGCAGGGATATAATTCTGCGTGGGCGAGACTGGGGTAATTATCATGGTTTGGAACAAGATGTAAAAATCAGGTTAACCATGATCTCTCAGCCAGTCTGTCAGGGTAAGGAAGGTGTGGCACTCAGCGCTAGAAAATGTAAGATGTCTAAATTTAAAAAATGTATTGTTGTGTAAGTTACAACTGGTATTTTACTTTGCGTTCCATTCCAAACTATGATGAACTACGACGAAAAAAAAAGACTTACCTTAAGCTAGCCACATCGCGCTCTTCAGCTTCTCTGCAGACAGACTCCCAAAATCCCCTGCGGCCAATCCTGATGCTCCTTTCATTCAGCATGAGAGCAGTGTCAGGATTGGCCTGAGCACCCGGGATTTGCGCTCTCAGTGAGCCTGGGAACCCGTGCCTGCTTTCTCCAACCCAGCAACGCAGCTCGAGTTGGAGACAGCTTCAGTGCGCATGTCGGTTTAGCCATCCTGAGATGGTTGGCCAACCCCACATGTGCACTGAAGGCAGTGCATACCACTCCCCCTCAGTGCCTGTCAGCCCCATGGCCCCGCCACCAAGACTTGACACACTTAGTTAGAAGAAAAATTAAACAATAATAAAAAAACGGGTATAAAACCCGTTTTCTTGTCGTTTTATTTTTCAAGGTTTTGAGGGTGCTGGCAGGGTAGGCTACTCTCCTCCACCATTGCGGAGGAGCCACCGCAGCCTTTCATCGTAATGCTGGGTGGTATCCAGCTATAAAAAGCCCTCTTCTAGCTGTAGCCTGCACAAAGCAGTTCATGGTACTGTCCCATTCTACCTCACTGGCCTCATGATCTACTGCACACCCTTCAGAATTCTGCCTTCTTCACATCACTCCTACATACTGAACCCCCTGTGTGCTGCCTCTGGATGCAAGACTCTTATCCCCCATCACTGGAATGCTCTGCCTCCTGGTATCCGTGCCTGCCCCACACTTAAGGGATTTAAAACCAGTCTGAAAAGCTACCACTTGGAACTGGAGAGGAAGAATACCGAAAGATGCACATCACATGCAAAATCTTTCGACTCCATCCTGGGGTGTACCCTGCCACCTGCATAGTTGTTGTTTCATCTCACTGATCATCCCTCAAACATCAGCATCAGTGTAGAAATGCTTCAATCAACCACTTTCATTTGTCTTCCCTAACACAACTTCATCTCATGCTAGGTCTTCTGCCCTCAACACGCTCATGCTAAATAAATACAATTAAATAAAAATAGATGTGCTCTGTACAAATTTAAAAATATTGACCCTTTTAAGTCCCCTTGCCAAACCTGAGGCCATTTCTGTTTTTTTGCAAAATATGGTCCCTGCATTGTTTCCTGGGGCTCGGGAAGCTTAAATCAGCTCATTTATATAATCTGCTGCACCTTCGTGAATAATGAAACATTATCATAGGAGTCTCTGCAGGCATACCCCGCTTCGTGCCATCTTTCAACTCTAAGAAACTTTAGCACAGAGCTAAAAACTATCCAGCAGACTTGGTACTCGTGTTATCACCCTCGAAAGGATGAAATGTTAAGTTCACCCTGCAGGCATTGAAACTTGCAACCTGCAGGTTCTACTCAGTTCTCCGCAAGAGGGTCATTCGACTCCAAAGGTTTAGGGAGGAGCTTAGGAGTCAAGACTTGCCAAGAATTCTCTGTGTAAGGTTTAGATTTTGCTTTTGAAGAAGAGCACTTTCATATTTTTAGTCTCCTCTTTAATTTTATCCATCTGGGCACTTTCAACTCAATTGCTGAGCCTGATTGTCTGAGCTTCGGATCTTTTTTTCTTTCGGCCTTAAAGTCTTAGAAAAGTAAAATACAGATACAAGAATTTCGGCCTTTCAACTAATTGGTCTGTTCCACATACCAAAGCGATCTTAGGGGAAGATACAACTAGACCAATTGGCTATCACGACGAGGAATCTGAAGCCTCTGGGCACCCGTAGAGAGGGATAGCTTCATTAGTGTGTTCTCAAGTACTGTGATTTGTAGAAATAAAAGGATTCTGAAAGTCGATGACGTGGATGGGAAAATCGGTCTGGTACGTGTTGCATTTGGGATAGCAGAAATTTCTAGACTACGTGAGAAGACCCTGGTTTGAAAACTGTTAGGAAGAAGCCCTGTCTGACCTGTTCCATCGTAGCACAAGAAACACTTACAAACTCTGCTTTACCAACTTTAATCTTATTTCTAAAGCAAACACTTTTTTTGGATGATCATTCCACAACAGAAAGTTTCCACTGATATGAACGGTAGACAAGACCCTAAAAATGGCTGTATTTGTTTAGAGTGACACCTGGCCAATATATCATTTGCAGAAAGACAAAAGTTGTGCAAAACATGACATTCCCCATGCATCTACTGAATAAAATACTGGTGTTTATTGAAAAATAAACATTTTTGTTAAATTTTCCCTCAGTTGTATTTAGACTCGGCCAAGGCCTTCATGCGTTATGGGTCAAGTGCGTAAGTACCACCAAGATGTCCATTTCTAAAGCCTGGGAATATTTTTAAGGAAAACAAAATGGTGACGACTGTAACCAACAGATCACTAGTACCTGTAATAGATCACTTGTACTTCTGTAAGAGATCCCGAATCCTTTAGTGTAAATCAGAATGCGGGAGGGCTGAATATGGTGAGTGGGTGGCCCCCACCTAGCTGAACAATCTCTTAATTGGGTTTAGTTTAGAAATGTTGCATTGAGGAATTTTACCATGAAATGGAATTCGGGAATGCCATTCCATTATAATTGACATGCCAACTTTATCAATGAGATACATCTCCTCTTTTCCTGTGCCCTCTATGCATGCCTACCAGGCATCAGCAGCATCGAATACCCTCCCTTGAGAGATTAGATGCGTATACAATTATCGAGATTTAAGAAAATATTTTACTTTAGGAAGAAACTAAAACATAACCCTTTAAGCCATGGTGCATAGTTGGCTTGCTCTGGATAGGCCTCAGTATATAGTACAGTGCCAGGACACATTCCTGGTAATTCAGCGACTGTGGAATTCTGCATCTGATGAAGTAGGTCAAACTTGGTGTTCTTCCTTGCATGCTCAATTAATTGTACATATATGAATGAGAGCAGCTAAGGCAAATCCCACGAATTCCTCTTTCCAAGATGGTAGTCCGTCTAGAGGTAGCTCCTTGAGGTTTCCAATTCAAGATGAAGTTGATTTTTCTTCTGTGAGGTGTCCAATCCAAAATGAAGTTGTCGTTTCATGCAATGTCAGTTCCTGTTTGAGTCTTCTGTAAAGGAGGCATTAACAAGTGAAGGATACATCACAACACATATGTTCCCTAATTTGTTTGTTATGTTCATCGCCCACATGCTCCTATTTTTCTCCAGATTTTTGCTTTTTGCTGCAGGACTCTCTTTTTGATCTTCTACTGGATGTCTCAGCTTGGCTCTTCCCTGTTTTCAGGAAGAGTTTGGAGCCTTGCCTATTTTCTTAAGTATACAGAAAAGTGATGGATGGAATGTTTGAATTAATCTCAGCCACTGGTAATTACTCGGGCTGCACCCCAGTCCATCGTTATTTCTCACACCATGCCACCTCAGGTTCTAACCAGTCATATGCAAAATAGTCTTGACACTGCTCCATATGGCTGGTTCCAAACTGAGGGAGCATGATGGGAAAAACAACAATGGACTGGGAGGCCGCTCAAGTAATTACCAGCGGCTTATTCACTTCAGCATAATCATCATCTTCAATCAAGAGGTAGAAGGAGTTTTGTTCTAGCCTTTTTGGATTTTTCCTCCTAAGTGGGAAGCTCTTAAGGAGATACTTCACCCCTTTCATTTGTACTTTTAAGTGTAGAGTGGCACCCTTGCTCTTACGAGGAGCCAATATGCTTCTGGAAACCAAGAAAGAAACATGATGGAACTTCACAGCATCCAGTCCTTTACAAGCTGTTGTCTCATTAGCAACACTCCTCAGCATCTCATGTGCTCATCTCTCATACAACTCAACAAACATGCCCGCTGATAACATCGCATCATCTTCCCATATCACACTTAAGCTCAACCAGAAGATATATGAGGTTTCTCAGACCATCCCAAAACTTTATACGTTCTGTTTAAACTGCTTCTTCTGTGTGGAATTGGAGTAGAAAGCACTCTCTCATTAGCTTCATCTCCCACAAAAATGTTACATAATTCTGACGTGCCATGCCTAATCAAAGAACACCCAGTGGAGACTAAACCAACATGTGCCATCCAAAAGTCAAGGCACTCCAGAAACAGACTCATAATTGTCTATCAGTCTTTCTTAAGAGACATAGAATTTACTAAAATCAAAATGTTTGCTGCACAATTATAAATAGTCAATCTGTAGTTGCTAAGCTAGCTGCTGCATCAGCAGCATTTTATATCAAAGACACTGACATCCTGACTCTGACAGAGACCAGGCTCACTGATTCATCACAGCAGTGTATCGCTTTCTTCTCACCAAAAGATTAAAACATGCTATGGGAAGACAGGTCTGTCAAAAAAGGTGGGGGTGTTGCTATCATCTATAAAAAAAAACTCTAGTGTAAAATGGTTATCTCACTGTTCATCTGTTGTGATAGTATGACCACTGAGGAGTAGGACTGTGGAGGAGTGTGGCTCAATGGTTAGAGCAGCAGACCCTGAAGCAGAGTTCTGGCCAGGGACCAGGGTTCGATTCCCGCCTCAGCGGGGCTCGGGCTCAATTTCCTCAGACCTGTCTATTCTCGCCTCGGTGCCTATTCTAATCACGGGCCCCACGCTGCAACTCTGGGCAATAGCTTGCTTAGCCTCCACACCGGCCCCAACAGCGCTAAGGATGCCTGGCTTCACCCTGGGGGTGCCTAGGAGTGGACACTTCACAGGGAACGCCAGGAGGGGTTCCACAGCGGTTTGAGTATCAGCGCCAGGAAACCGCAAAGGCGACACCGCAAGGTGGCCGTCTGGTGACAGTGCGCTCTATAAGTACCTTGACACTGACGCCATTCCTCAGTCTATCAGAGCATACAAGAGCATGATATTGACTGATTCACAGATGAGAAAAACACCATTATTGCGGATTTCACTGAGATAAACATTGGTCAGTTACTATTTGTGCTAGAATACACATTCATTGGGTACTTCAAACTGCACTGGTCGAGTATTAAAGACAAAACATCTTCTCAACTAATATCTTCTGCACAATCACAACCTCTTCAATACTGTCAGATTGACAGCGCCCCACACATGTCAAATAATCCCTACCCGGTCTTATCATTGCCAAGAAAGCATTTTAGAAATCACTTACTCACTCCCAGCGGACTGGTCATATCATCACTTATCCCCTTCTGAAACTCCATGACCTACCCTTCATCTAATGAGAAAAAAGACAAGGCTAACCCCATAATCCTAAACAGGAGCCTAGGAGATACGAGTAACATTAAGACACTAGCGCCCTTAGGTGTTAGCTCCCCTAATCTATAAAGAGCACCAGAAATTATATTCCAAGAAAACCTCAAACAAGTTCAAATGTGCTTTGTACAACAAATCTAGTTATTCTAAAAATTAATATATATTATTACATAATCTTTGAATATATCTGTCAGAAAGTGTAGTTAATGCAATCAGTAAAGTGCAAATTAAATTAGCACCCTCAACCCACCTCCCATAACACCATTTTTCATTTCCAACAAACATTTATCTTCTAAATCGTGCACCTTGACACCCATTCTCTATGTTAGAACAGTAAATTAAAAATGAGACTATGCACAAGCATGCAAACAATGCACGCTTGCGCACATTCTGACGCAGATGTGTGCATGCATCACAATGCATGCATGTGCATCAGTTTCCATCCTGGAATGGCATCTTGGAGTGCCAGCCATACATGCAAATACATCTTGAAGCCTGTGTTTGTATGCTGGTGCCAGCAAAACTAATAGCTCAGCCTTATAATGTCAAGACCTATTGAATTTACCAATGCGTGTTTAACAATATATATCCTTTTGTCACTAAATGTTAACTTCAGGGCAAATGATTTAAATTAAATTTATGTTTATGCATTGTTTTCAGCCTTGGTAAAAGTTCTGCAAATTAAACAGGATTTGTATATTTTGTGGTTTACGAAGAATACTGTCAGATTACTTTTCAAACACTATAAAATTGTGTCTAACTTTAAGTGTGTGGTAGCCACAGGAAAACAACACTGGGCACAACGCCCATTTTGTTTCGATAAACCAACTTGTATTGATTTGATCCAGTAGAACCATGAACCATACAGTGCAAGTGATCCATGATAGCCGTAGATTCATGCTAGCAAACAAATTTAACATCCATTGCTTTGGAGCCCAAAGTGGTCCCACCATTTTTCACATATCTTTTTGTGTTTGTGGGGGCATCCTCTAGCAGTATTGACAGATTCCTCCATTTTTGCACACCAGTCCATTGCCTTGTGCTAGGCTACCACGGTAGGTACATTTGACGAGTTCCACCACAGGGCTATCCTCTTGGCAATCAGAGTCCAGAGGCCCACCAAATAATGGTTGCTCCTCCTCCCCCTCAGATCATCCATTAGGCCAAGGAGCGCTATGCGGGGAGAGCAATCAATGGGCTGCTCCAGCTCCTGGATGAAGCACTGAAAATGGAGGCCCAATATCTCTCAATCACAGGACAGAAAGCACAGTGTCAATGTTAAAGAAGCTGTTGAAACAGAATGCAAACTCATCGATATACTTGAACTCTCACAGGTTTCATACTTATTCAAGCTTTCCTTTTCTGTTTTTGTTCTGGTACTTTTTTCCTCTCAGCACGAATTGTTTATGCCATTTCAGAAGGTATTTGAGTATCAAGAAAATGTGTGTAAGTCTTTTGTGTTGCACCCTTGTATGACACCTAAATATGCAACACATATGATATTCCCACCAAGGTTCTTTTGCTATAATGAGTTTAGAGCTGGAGGTATCGCTTCAGAATTGACTTCAAATGTTCCCTCTGACTACAAGATTGAAGATGATAGCTGCAGAAGTCAGGCTCGATGTATAATGTCTTACGAAATGCAAAATGTTTTACCAAAGGCTTCCAAAAAATGAGAGGTAAGCTGGGACCCTGTAGGAAAATGAGCATGGGGGATTGCCCTTGCAATTTCTCAATACGGTGCAAAAGATTTATATTACCTGATTTGCAGAGCAATAGTAGTAGTAGTAGTAGTAGTAGTAGTAGTACCAGTAATATGCTAGAAGTAGTAGCAGTAAGAATATCACTAACCATACAGTATGTTATCTGGACTGGGTATTTTATTAAATGATAGAAGCACATGGGGTCCCCTACTTGCCTCCAAAAGCTTATTGCCGGCACCTTCTTGGGAGGCAGTTCTGGATTTTAGTGCCAGGCTGTGGAAGAAACCATTTAAGGCCCTTCTCCACCTTTGCCATGCCAAATGTTAGAGGCCCATACATTAGAGGCCCATGTTAACAAACAGCTAATGACCTACTTTGAACAGAAGAATCTGTTGAGCATCCCTCAGTCAGGTTTTAGACCTTCCCACAGCACAGAGACTGCTCTACTTGCAGTAGTAGACACCATTAGACTGTCACTTGACGATGGACAACCAACTATGCTGGTGCTGCTTTATCTATCGGCAGCATTCAACACAAACTCACACACAATCCTATTACAATGTCTGCAGCAGATGGGTATCGGGGTACAGCCCTTAACTGGTTGAGTGACTTCCTTAAAGACAGAGTCCAAACAGTCTCTATGGGACCATGCCACTCCAGGACTTTCTCCCTGAACAAAGGAGTTTCCCAGGGTTCTTCCCTGAGTCCAGCATACTTCAATGTATATGTAGCCTCCTTGGCCCAACTGATCAAATCCTTTGGATTTCAGACACTCTCATACACAACGACACCCTGTTGGTAATCTCATTCAGGCAGGACATCAAGAATGTCAAACAAAGATTTACCACCTGCATGAGGGGGGTTGCTTCCTGGATGTCCTCTAACTGTCTCCAACTCAATGGGAGCAAAACAGAAATTCTCTTTTTCGGCTAGGCCGAAAGTCTCTGGACTGAGGACTAGCGGCCGGCAGAATTGGGCCCCACCTCTTTGCCCAGTGGAATTGCAAGAATCTTAGGCATACTCATGGACGATCAACTTTCAATGCGTGATCATATATCCCCCACATGTCACTCCTGCTTTGGCACCATGCGCCTTTTCAGAAAGATCTTTAAAGGGCTCCCATTGAACTCACGTACAGCACTCTTGCAGGCACTCATTAGCCGTCTAGACTATGGTAATACCTTGTTCCTTGCCGCCAACGAATCCCTTTGGTCCTAACTGCAATTCATCCAAAATACAGCGGCACGTATGGTTAACAGCCTACCACCAAGTAATCCATCTGCTTTCACACTCAGAGCCTTACATGGGCTCCCGATTCTTAAGAGATCCCTGTTCAAACTGCTGTGCATAACTTACAAATCTCTATCAGGCTCTGTCCCCAAATACCTGCTAAACAGGCTCGCTCCTCATATCCCTAGCAGGAACTTGCGATCTAGTAATCAATCCTGTCTACGCCTCTGCCGGATTCGTACGGGTAAATATGGAGGTCGTGCCTTTTCCCGCTCCATTGGAACAAACCACAACTGACAATACGCACGTGCCCTAGCTTTGTGGAATTCAAGAAACATCTTAAGACCTGGATGTTCTAACCTATCTCTATGTCAGCTATCTTCCCTCCAAGCACCGAGATGCCTCTACCGGGTTGAGTCATGCACTATCTCAAGCAACAAATAACATAACATAACAAATGCGTATCTGCCACACGTTATGGCAGTGACATCTGCGGGCTCTGTGAGGAGTTTGGCCTTAAGTATATTCTGGATACCATTAGATTAAGGCCAATGTTGCGGTGGATCTTAATATGGTGCAAGAGTGAGCTAACCCTGAATAGACGGATTATTGGGGACTGTTTCACCCTGGATAACATCAGAGCAATTCCTTGGTTGAACTACATCAAGTCCCAACTTGCCTCATTGGGTTGTCTGAATCTGTTTTAATGTTCGAACAAGGTAACTCAGGCCGATTAGATCTGAGTGAAACAACATTTTTAATGGCACACCACTGCTGCAAGGGGAAGGCATTGATTTGCAGAAACCTGCTGTTTTCGCCTATTGCTTGATAAAAGCTGTAACTTTAATTGCGCCTTACTTGACTTGGGTGACTAACTTGTATCATCGCCAGCTTTTATCTAGGTTTAAATTAAATGTCTTCCTTCAACTCATTAGTTTTCCCAAGGGCTGGTCCGCCACTGGTTCCTTTGGACCCTGTACGTGTGTCAATATTTCTGCACAGACTGTCGCCCATTTAATCTTTTTTTGTACTTTTTATAATGTTCCAAGAAAAAGATTTTTGTTACCAATTTTAAAGGTTTCAAAATGTAAACAAGTGAGGCCTGCACTGCTGTATCTTTTAATACTTAACGACATTTACACTTGTGTGAATGTTGGATGTTTGTTAAGTAGCACACTTAAGCTTCGGGAGGCCTGGCACTAATCCAGTTTATGGACTCCGTGTCAATTTACAAGGCAATTCCAACATTTATTTTATTTGTTTGTATTCCTTTTTTGTATCCCTCTTATATATTTATATTGTAATATTGTCTGGAATGGGATTTTTGACTGTGTCTTTTATGTTAATTATTTTATAACCACATAAAGAATATTACTATTTATTTATCTGGACAGTTAAAGAATTAAACAACTACACTAATAAAAAGACAGATATGGTTTTAAATTTCAGAGACCTAAAGACATATATTTTGAATTTTGTTTCCTATTCTTACTTACCAAAAAGAGTCATTCTAGAATTCTAGCAACTTCATTGGTGACTCAGATAAAAAGAAATATTGTTTCCTTGGAAGCATTGTAAGCTTTCCTTAACAGATATGCCAAGATGATTCTTTTGCCACAGTATTTTTATTTAATAAGCTCAAATTATGATGCATATCTGTCTTGCAGGTACCACTCACCTATTCTGATTTATGCCTGATTGGGATGTTTGGTCTGAGCATACCTTGTGACATATTGACGCAAGGCATCTACTTTCTTGTTGGAACTAGCAAGCTAGTACATAACAGCAAAGTTATTATCAGCAAAGAATATCAACCACTGAAAACAGCTCTAATCTGATGGTCACACTTTGAATGCCAGCTCAGCCTTGCAGCCTTGTGAGGTTTTTAAATTGGGTACTGTTAGACCTGGATGATTATTTGACTATATGACTTATTGTTTACAGTTCTTAAAGACATCAGCAGTATGGAAAGATGTGCTGTAAAAAAAGTTACAATTATTAATAAGTCTAGTAGTTAAACTCCAACATAAAGACATTATGCTGGCATGTGAAACTGTTAAAAGATATTTGTTTGTAAATTATTAATTACTCTTTTCTTGAAGGGCTCCTTTGACAGCAAACACTTATTTTCAAACCACAGAATTATGGACTTTTGTGATGAGTTTTCTCCATAAAGCCCAGGTTGCTAATATTTGATTGTCATTGTAAATGTGCCAATGGCTTTATTAGAAGCACCTCCCCCAAGATACAAAGATGGCTGTGAAGTAATAACACTTGTTTACCGTTTGGGGTGATTCCTCAGCTTCAGTTATTGAAAGATTGTAACTTCGTTGAAACACAGCTTGGTGTTGGACAAGTTGTTTCTGAGTAATAGTGGAAGAACCTTCTGTTCAAATTGGAGAAGTATAAAATGAACAGAAGCTCTCAAGTTGGCAGGGGTCAATAAAGAACCTATGATCATTGTTGCAGCATAATAAATTGTAAGAATTAAACTGTTTACTACTATATAGTTCATTTAAATGCACAATCTCACAAGCATACCATACTTTAAAGGATACTGACCACAAATATTTCTCAACTATTGACTTTTGAGAGCAATTCAAGATAACTTCATTGTACGCATGTGGAAGATTAAAAAAATACTAGAAATCCGAAGTGAATTTGTTTGTGCTTGTGTGTTCCTTAATGAGCATTAAAGGCTCATCACACTGCCTAACGTTCAATGGTGATATACTTTTATCCATTTTAAAAGTTTGGTATTGATTTTGGCACTGCTGTATTTTTTTATGGTTTAAATGACTTTTTTGGTTTTAATCACAGATCAAAACAACCAGTACACAAATCACTTCCCAGGTGCTTAATAACAGTGGACATAAAGCTGACAAATGATTCTGATAGGACACAGCATCATATTAGCATCCCTCACGATCACTTCCACGTCCCCTTCCATTTCTGTCTGAACTTTTTTGGCATTGCTGATCTAATCCAGCAGACCAGAAATGAAGTATTGCATCTTAGTATATAACTTTAAATGCAGCCCTATTGTCTGTGCTGGTTCAGAGTTCCTTATTCTTTATGCACACAAACTATAAATGAGAAGCAGCCTATTCTGTCTGTCAGTAGAATGAACAATGGGAAATAAGGTGTTAACTAATACCTGCCTATAGCCAGAAAGAACTGGTATCATTCCTAAAACTATTTGTGTGGCATATGCTTTATTTGAAGAAATAATATCCTTTATTAGATATCTAAATAATTTAAAATTGTGGCACATTCATAAATAAAATTTACATTCTTTGTATTCATATACTATTCCTGATGAAGGGAAAGACGTTGAGGTAGTGTTATCCTAAGCAATTCGTTTTGTATCACGGGTAAACATAGTTGTCTCATCATGCTTAAACAATTAATTGACTTCAAAATTATTAGAAAGAAAAAGTTGGATTTCTACCAGCAAAGAAAGTAGAGGAGGATAAGCAATATATCAATTTATATCGGATAACTAAGTCCAAATACAGCTGTAGCTTGTGGGCTGCCAACCATTATGGGTTATCCTTGACCTAATATAATTAACCTCTAAAGTCCTCTTCTTAAGACTCCAGTTTCCTTCAGCTGTAAAATTAGTTTTAATATCTGTACTGCGCAGGATTGTTTTGGGGGGAAGGAGGTGGCGAGGCACTCTCATACAAAGCAAATATGAAAATATATAGACTCACTTTTATTTGTATTTTGTCATTAGCAAATCTGTTATCTCTATACAATTAATAGCCTGAGTTTCAGATTCACAGTACTGTAAATTCCACCCAAATTCCCATTGGCAGGATTGCCACCAGCTGTAAGTACCACTGCCTGATTGAAACAAAGTGGCAGCATTCTAGTTGGCTGCAAGAAATTATGGTGTAGTTCGAGGTGGGTGAAACCCTACTCAAGCAACAGCCACAATCCTTGTCAGGGTGAACCACAAAAGTCACTATTTTAGCCTGTGCTTAACCCTTTGGTAGCTTGGCACAAAAGCAGTCTAGCTTTTCTCTGTAATAAATTACTTGATACCAAAACAACACAAATCCAATCAGTAGATCTGGAGCTATGCAATTTTAAAGAGTTCAGGTAAGTATGGCAGCATGGTTCCCGGGTGGCGGGGCACGTGCGGCTGTGCAGGGGTGAGGGGGTGATGTGGGGGTAGGCGGTGCGCAAGGTTAAAAAAATAATAATAATAAGAAAATAAACACTTACCTTGCTGCACCGGTTCCCACTCTCTTCCCGCCTCATCAGACTGAGAAACAGAAAGCACAGACAGGCTCCCCTGACCAATCACAACACTGCAATGAAGCATTGTGATTGGTTTTGAGTGTCCTGGTTCGACGCTTAACCAGGGAATGGGGGCCTGGGCTTGTTCTTCACACAGGCTGTAATGCAGCCTGCATGGAGAATGGGGAAAGTGTGCATGACTAGTTTGGGCGACCTGAGAGGGCCAACCAAACAGTCACTGTGCACTTAGGAGTCGGCAAACCACTCCTCCCCTCCCCTGCTTCGAGAGCAGAGCAGCCCTGACCACCCACCAGCCTGCACACTAAGCAGCACAGAAACATAAAATGATAATTACTTATAGTTATTATCATTTTATGTTTCCTTTGTTCTGGGACCGCAGAGACGAAGCACTTTACTTTTACTTTCAAAGGAATAGGAAGATTATTGGTTATAACGAAGCTCTGCCTTGAAAAAGCCCACGGCCATTGGGCCACTAGGGCGAAATACGTGTCGGCTTTTCTCTTCACAATCTCTATCTGCACTCTATCTATGGAAATATAAATAAAACCAAGCACGTGATAAACATCAGAAAAGTTTCTGACATTTATTTTCTTACCAACATTGACTAATCGAGGGGACACAACCCTCTACCCTTCTTCACACTCAAATCTACAATGGGTTTTGGGTGTAGCCATTTACGAGGAATGTGCCACAACTAAATTGGGCCCTGACAATTGTAGCACCATAAGTCCAGAACCTTCCACCCAAACAGTAACTTATGTTTCCTTTGTTGCACTGCTTAAAGCAGTGGGGTGATGCTCCTCTACGGCGGAGTCGCCACTGGTATTGCACCTAAAAGCATAAAACGCCACTCACGGTTATCTGGTTGTGTGAGACCGGGTAAAAGCCACAAGTTCAGGCCGACCACGATGGAGAATAAGCTAGATACAGGGACCAGACTAGTCTAGCTGAAAAAGTTACCTACTAATGTGTAGTGCAAAGAGGTCCGTTAGCAGAGGAGGAGGCCCCAAGGAGAAGGGAGAGTGTCATGGATGGTCACGGCTGTAGCAAGAAGAGCATGCGGGGCATTGCGGATGGTCGTCACTGTAGCACCCGGATCTTGTCAGGCCTCAAGGACGATTGTTGCCTGTGATTCTCATTTGTGGTCACTGAGTGCTGTCATTGCTGTAGTGCAAAGTGCAGATCTTGCGTAGCAGGTCATCGCTGGCGGCCGCTGTAGCGCAAAGAGTTGGGTCCACCAGAGCTTCACGATGGCAGTGAGCGCTGGTGCCAAGATCTTGGCACGAACTGGCTCACGCGCAGAGAGCCCAAAACTACAGGATTTCTCCCTTTCTTCGAGGAGAAGTTCACCTGATGCCACACCAAGGGATCAGGAACTGGAAGGCGCATCTTGGGGACCAGGAACTCACTCCAGCAGAGACCAGCAGGGCTCAGGCAGGCTCAGTTGCAGGTACCCTGGCAGGATGACAGTCCCTTTTCTGTAGTATCCACAGCTCCAAGAGTGTGCTTAAGAGTGGGTCTGAGGGTCCCCTTTTTATACTTCGTGCTCCCTCTGAAGGGGTGAAGCTTCTAGAATTTTCTCCCTACAGAAGTGCCTGGAATTTCCTTCCTCTCTTCACAATATACTAATGTGAAGCCCTATGTGTGTGTGCTGGGCCAGGGACTTTGCAGTGCAATTGTGGTCGGTGACAGCTCCTCATCAGGCCAGGATGGCCCATCCTGTCAACACTTCGACCCTCTATTGTGTTGCTGTTTGGGAGGAATGCACAATGGGCAACTACCAACTTCACCCAGTCATTTGACCCAGAAACAGTCAGTAGGCAACATATGATTAGGAAAAAAAAATGCCAACTTTCTAAAAGTAGAAAAACGAGAAGACAGCTGGGTTGCACTCAGAGTAGACAGAAATATAGGAAAATATCAACCAAAGAAACAATAATTTTCTAAATTGTGCACCATGTGGGGAGGCTCTGCCCGGCCACCCTATTTAAAATGAAAGAGGAAACTAAGACAAGTGTCCTGGACACAGGATGCACTACTAACATTCACTGAAGTAGTGTAAACCATTGAAATTGGATTGGTAAACAAATGTCAACACTGTGTGACCATGAACTAAATACAGAAGCAACAATCACAATACGAAATGTCGATCAGCATTGTGACTTAAAAGATGACTTTACCCTTAAAGGAGGTTTTAAATTTCAATTCCTCGGACACCAAACATGAAATTGCTATCTGCTCCTAAATAACAAAATATTACTTATCACATGTAATAAGCTAACCCAATGCAATCCCATTGGAGAGGAGGGCCTTGTATTAGTGAAAAATGAATTTGAGATTTTTTAACTACCAGGACATGTAAAACTTAAACATACATAGCCAACTTTTTAAAAACAACACACCCTGCTCTATGGGCTGTTTAGGGCCTACCCCGTGGGTGACTTTTAAGTATTAAAAATAAATGTTTAGTGTTGGCAAAATGTTTTCTTTTCCAGGTTGAAATGGCAGTGTAAAACTGCACATGCAGGCCGCAATGGCAGACCTGAGACATATTTAAAAAGGCTATTTAAGCGAGTAGCACAATAAGTGCTGCAGGTTCACTAGCAGCATTTAATTTACAGGGGGACTTGTTATACCACTTTACTAGAGAGTTATAAGTAAATTAATTGCACCAATTAAGTGTAAGATAACTTTACCATATTTACAGCAGTGAGAGCAAGCACTGTAGCGCTTGTTAGCAGTGGCAAAGTGCTCAGAGTCCTAGAGCCAACAAAAACAATTTGGCAAAACAGGACGATTGAAGGTAAAAAATGTAAAACATTTTATAGAATACAGATTATTTAGCAAAATCTTGTGAATCTTGTAACTAACAACTCTTGAGTTCAGGCTTTATGATGAATTATGAAAGTATCTGGTTATGAAAAAAATGTGCAGAGGATGGTTTCACTTTTTGATGGGACAGGAAACCCCTTCTTGTCCCAATTAACTAAGCAGTGATTTGAAAATATTTACATATCCAAGAAGGTGTGATACTCTTTTTTTTATTATTATTGTTTTGGTTTATTCATTTCTTTTTTTTATTGGTTATTTTAATTTTTCATGCAGAGCATAGCCATCCAGTTTGTAACAAACTTAAATAATGAAAATAGGGATAGAAAAACATAATTACATCAATTCAGCTTTATATCAAAACTGTTGTAGTGGGATACAAAAGAAGGGGAAGAAAAAAGGAAACAAGGATAAATGGAAGCCAATGAGTTCTCAGTGAAATAAACAGACAGATCACAAGAAAAAAAGATAGTGTACAATGTGATGGCCGCAGAGAGCGATCGAATCATGCACATTTCTATTTAGTCCTTTCATAAAAACATCACCCCCACCCAGAAGGTCCTAGCTAACCCATTCTGTGTGTTGACATCACATTTGTAACTCTGCACCCAAGGGTCCTGGTTCGCCATGCCACTTACTCCAACTGCTTGTATGTTCAGCTATAAATATTAGTGGAGTATACCAGTAATAGAAGAAGAGGGAGCAAAACTGGTGGTATTGTTATCCCTGAACCTGTTCAAGTGTCACTGCTGGTAATGTCCTCACTAGTCAGTCCAATGACAATTAAAACTACCCAGTGCCACGTGTTCCCTTGGAAAATTCTGGAAAAGCTTTGAAAACCTACCATATGGCTTATTGTCTGTGACGAATATACCGCTTTTTAACGTGTGCTTTTTCCACGCAGGGAATTACAACTCGGTTGTTACAATGACCACGTTGTAACCACGCATACCATTACCCCGCAAGTTGTAACAACGACTTGCAGAGGAGGGGGGCTGGATGTTGGAAAAGTATAATTTACTATTCCAACTCCAATATGCGCAATAGTAGGGAAGGTGTTGGATTTTTAATCCAACACCTTCTGCCCCCTCCGCAAGTCGTTGTTCCGACTTGCGGAGTAATGGTATGCTTGGTTACAACGCGGTCGTTGTAACGAACGCATTGTAATTCCCTTCGGGGAAAAGTTTTCGTGGTAAATGATGTTTACCGTCTGGAATATACCTCTTTTTAACGCGTGCTTTTTCCCCGCAGGGAATTACAACGCGGTCTTTACAACGACTGCGTTGTAACCACGCATACCATTACCCCGCAAGTCGTAACAACGACTTGCAGAGGGGGGGCACTGGATGTTGGAATAGTATAATTTACTATTCCAACTCCAATATGCGCAACAGTAGGGAAGGTGTTGGATTCTCTGTGACTAATGTAAAGAACCATAGTCATTTAATTGTGGTCTCAAGATATTCTATAAAGTTATGCAAACTATATTAGTCTGGATCTGGTGCAAATCCCCAGGCTGTAAACTGCCACATTAAAGTCATTGCCATCGAAAAAATTGTGACAGTGGTTGCTACTACTTCATTAGTTTGCTGAAGTCCTGAATTCCTGTGGTTTCTAATACACATGTGCTGCAGAAGAAATGTAGTTTTATTAATATTTGATTATTGTCCAGGTTGTCAATGTACAATTCAATTATACTGTTAACCACCATCCTACATCCAGGTGTCAAGATTGTGATTGTAGGTATCCTTAAGGGTTCAGACATGCCTTATGGGCCATATCAAAATTAGTGAACAAATCTAAGTAGGGCTACCTGAAGATATTAATAACTACAGGTTCAGAATGAGCAAACATGAATTTGTTACAATGACTATACCCTATATACATGCATTCGAGATTGGTCAAGTGCAGCTCCATCTGGGTTCCTTGTGGTAAAACCATCTATTTGATTTACAAGCTTATCTTCATGAGGCGATTACAATAGGGTCTTTTGTGTTTCCCCACAGTGTCTATGATAGCAAACTGCACATCCAGTCTCTCCTAAGTGTCCTCGTATCTGAAGTTATTTTATTTACATCGTTCAAGGTACTTTAATATCTCACAGATACTCAACAGTATAGATATAATAAGTCATGAAAATAACTATTTCTGATTTAGTATAGAAAGTTTCAGCTTTACATTATGCACTGAAAAAACCTGCCCGTGATGCATACTTATCACAAAGCAATCTCTGCTCTTTTTCAGAGAGAACAATGGTCCAAAGCTGTGAATCCCTACTCCTTGTATGTCTTTTAGTGTACAACTGGAATGGGAGCTACGGTGAGCAAGAAGAAGAGGAAATGGATTACTATGAAACAACTTGGACATTGCCAGAACTTTCTCCACCAGTTGAGAAATGTCCGAAGCACTGCAGCTGTTCACAAGAGGGAACAGTGGACTGTGGAGGGGTAGACCTGAAAGAGTTTCCAACTAATTTACCTGAACTTACCATCCAACTTTCCTTACAGGTGAGATCTGCTAAGTTAGTTTATTATGAATCAGTTGTCAGATTTGTGTTTGAAAAATAAAACATATTTCCTGGGGCTAAACACAGAGACAAAAGAAGAGAGAGAAAATGATACATATGAAACCAAAGAAAGGTTTAAGACTAGCAAACATACAGAGAAACCAAACGTGTTGACTCCAAGCAAAGGCTCTTTAAATAAATACAATTTTCTTCCATATAATTATATTCTAATACATTTAAAGACTTATAGTGAAAGTCTTTTAATGGTATGTCATATTGGATTTCACTTTATTTTAAATATGGTGGTCAGACACATTAAACACATTTTAAATTTTTAGTGACACCTTCTAAAAGGAAAATTCAAAAAATTAAAGGAAGTACGGGTAATCCACAGAGGAAGTCTTAAAGGACCTGACAAACTAGATAAACCGAAGGACAGTCTCACCAAGGTATACTTGTCTAGTGTTGGTGAAGAATGGCATTAATGAGGAAAAGTCTTATTTTTTTATTCCTCATCTTTGAAGAGTACATTTAAAGTACTTATTTTAAGGTGAAAACTTCTTAAGTATATGAGTTGGCCATAAATTAGTCAAAATGATAATAGAGCCAGCTGTTCACAATTTTTCTTCAAGTTGGCTTTGTCACTTTTAGTGCTGTGGATGATTATGTCCACATATTCTTGGTTTATTGCTTGATTTTCTATCTCTCTGTTGTCCTTGGTTACCCAGGATGGATAATGAACTTTTGGGCTAGAATCAAACCCTTTTTAATATAACACCACATGGATTTATCTGGATCTTGAATAGTCAAGTCAAGTTTATTAGCATAGTAACTTAAAACCATGTTATTAAAGAACACCATAAAATCTCATAAAAATGATAAAATATTATATAAACAAATTGTAGACCATTGTGAATTACGAGTTGAGTTCTTGGATGTGTCTCAATCTAATATTATACGTCCTTGAAGGCGTAGCCCTTGATAGAGATCCCTCTTCTAGCATGGAGTGATTTGATAATAAAGTACTGTAGGGCCATGAAACTAAAATGATTAATGCTTGAATTTTTATGTCGTGTCTGCAAGAATGTTTTCAGTCAATTGTAACTGTTTTATGCTGAGAGCCCCTGCCGCAGCCAGCTGGCATCTTTTTAGCCACCAGTGTAAAAAAATGTACTAAACAACAGTTCAACTGTGGGTCCTCTGGTGCGAAGCAGGCCAGCACGGCCTGCATCCAATTCTGAATGCCGCTTTGGTTAAAGTGAGCTTTAAGGAGCTGTGTTTGTATGTCCTAAATGTGATACGGTTATTAAAAGGAAACACACAACAAGCATACGTGTTCATTTGATGATTCATTTGTGATTTTTCCCTAATTTAATGGGATTATGATTGATCTTTTGATACCTAAACAAATGTGGCCTTCATGATATTGCTTTATTTTTGATGAATCATTGAATAAGAATGGTGCTCCTTCCCACATATGCAGTGTGGCTTTAAGGAGTTGCCTCCTCTCCTTGTAGAGTTTTTTGCAGGTGCACAGGAGGTGCAGCAGATCTTCTGTGAATGTTCCACATAGGCGGCAAGTGAAACCTGCATGACGCCTAAGCCAGTGCGGGAGGTGCTAAGTGCAAGGTAGTAGCCCCAAACTATATTTCAAAAATTGGATTTTAAAGTTTTTCGAATATCCTAGGTTGAAGTATTTTTGAGGGGCCAGTGTAGCGTAAGTGCTCAAAGTCATCCAGCCACGGGCCCACTTTGCTAGTGCAGCTTTATCGTCTACCAGCGATAGGAGTTTTATTAATTTCTATACAAGCTTTTTGAATGCAATATTGCTGATGGATAATTCCCAGAGTCACAAGAGCCCTGTGTAGCGCAGGCTTTTTTTAAGCTAAGTTGTGGCAGGTGATGAGTGTCTCTGTTGCAGTTCTAGTGATAGATAGCGATTGAGGGTTTTCTTTTGGGGCCTTCCAGATTTTGTTCCAGGTGATGATGTAGGTTTCTTGCCTTGCCAGGGACTGTTTTTGTAGTCCAAACTCCAGCCTGATCTGTGCCGGTGAGGAGTGATTTGGCAAGCTGAAGATGGTTCTGTAGGCTCTTGTTACTGTGCTATCCAGGATTTTAGCATCCCTGCCCCTCTGTAGTTCGCTACCGTAGGTATAAGTATAGCGTGTGTCACTCGGACTAGGGGAAGCAGCAATGGACTATTTAGTTTTGAGCTGAGTTTCCTTAATGTAACTGTCAGTGCAAACTCCTTCCTTCTGATCGAATCCCTCTGGGTGGTAAAGTGGCCTTCCTTCCTTGACTATAATCACCCCTAAGTATTTGTATTCTGTTGCAGTTTAGATGCATGTTTTACCCCTGTACCAGGCCGGTGGCCTTATGAAATTCTTGATGATCATTATTGTCCTTGTTTTCACCAGATTGATGTTTAGGCCGTTAGTATCGGAGCATTCTTGGGTGGTGGTGAGGAGGGCCTGCGTATGGCTGACCAGGACTATGTCATCCTTGTAGGGAAGGCTTGACAGTGCTAGGCCTCCTAGTCTTGGGGGGTGTGAGTTGCAGGCGTTCAAATGCCAGTACCAAGTCTGCCAAGAAGAGATTGAATGAATTGGAGACAGGACGTATCCCTGATTGAAACCTTTGTTCGTTGGTATGCGTCTTTTGAGAAAAGAGCCATCGCCAAACTTTACCTGGACCCATATGTCACTATGGAGAGCAATTTACAGGTTCAGCGGTTTCTGTGGGATCCCCCAATGGGCCAGTTTACTCCAGAATATGCTATGGTTCACATGATCAGAAGCTGCTATATAATTGATAAAACATAGGTGCACTGGCATTTCTGATACTTTCGCCTTGTCAATCAGCAGTGACATGGACAGGATGTTTGTTGTTGTTCTAACGGACTTTGCAACACCTGTCTGGTTGAGCGATATAATTGATTCTCTAGTAATGTTCCTGTGAAATATTTTGCCTCATTATCTAAGAGAGCAGCTAGGCTTTAAATTATCACCAGGTTTAAATACTGGGGAGATTATCGAGTCCCTCCAAGAAGATGGAAATGTGCTGATCTGCCTTATTTCGGTAAAAGAGACTCAAGAGCTGCAGCCCAGAGTTCTGAATCCTGTTTAAAAAGTTCAATGGGGGATTCCGTTGGGGCCTGGGGCCCCTCCCTCATGCCTTTGTCAGTTTGTCTTCTGATTGCTGTGATGTTGTGGGCTGGAGATTATGTAAGCGTCGTACTTCCTTCTGTTGGTGGAGGAGCTGTGGAACTCTCTTCCCCTGCATGTGTGACCAGCGGGTCCCTCTTATGTGTCTTGTAGAGTCAGGGCCAGTTGTCTGTGGGGTAATATCTTGGTGGAAGTCACTCCCAAGATAACATGGCCGCTCCACTTCCAAGATATAGGATACAACACCCTCATGTGAGGCTGTTGATCGTTCGCCAGAAACTTGAGCTGTCTTTCTTCTTGATGTCGTCATAAAGTTTTGACCAGACCTCCTCTTATCTTTGTCTGTTGGCAGCTCATTTCAGTCTCCTGAGCTGTGTTTTTTGCTGTTGTAATAGTACCAGAGAAGCATTGCCGGTTGAATTATGTTAGAGGGATCTTAAAGAGTGATAGATCATGGTTTTTAATAGTCTTGATTTGAATCCATTGCGCTTTTGGTATGCTCCACACCCTGTTGTAATATTGGTGCACCTTTGGTTTAGTCAGTACAGCAAAGGACTCTGCCATTTTGGTGGTAAATTTCTCCCATCTCTCTATTTAACTTGTTTCGGACCGTGACTTAAAGAGAGATGGCCGATTGAGCAAGACCTCTAATTGATGTAAATGTAATCCTTTTGTAATTAATTGTAAAGATTGATTCTAAAGCAGCCCGTGACAATTCAAATGGATCTTTAATAGGAGCACTGTAGCTAATAATATACATTGCATTATTTAGAGATACTGTGAAATGTCCTACCAATAACTTCTGTTTTTTCTATCCTCTTTATATCTTGGGGAAGCTCTTAAATAAAAGAATATATTGTCCTTAAAATGTGTTCCACTTCACAAACAGTGGTGCCTAGGAGATTTAGTAAAAAACTGCTTCAGAGTCTCTTTAGTTGTATTTGTTTTTCCTAGCAGACTGCAGCTCAGATCAGATTTGATTATGTAAATTGGGTTCTTCAGTTACTCACAAAAATAGATGGACTTCTCTGTAACTGATAAGCTTACATCATAAACACTGTTACTAACCTGAAATATGAGGGTAACCCAGGGAATTTGATGAAATTATTATTCATTGAAAATTCAGCTACCGCTGCCATTGTAGTGAGGTTTTGTTGTGTACTGGTATTTCTGCAATATATTGTAGCAGTGTTGTGTACAATGGAATTGGCGAGCGCATCAGCAATCCTCTTGGAGTCTCAGTAAGAGATATGACCTGTTACGTGACTATATATATCCACAATTTGAAAATGGCATCTATAATGTGCTTACTTGGCACATATAATCAGTTATTATAGCCTGATTTAATGGGGTGAAGTAACAAACGATCTTCAAATCATAGCCCATTCTCTCTCCATGCATCCAGCTTCCTTGCCTCCAAATTTTATTTTCAGTGGCTTTTATTAAATTTTATTAAAATGTTTCAGTAAACTTGCAATCAGCAACAAGTCTTTTTTCACAACATGAATAAACAAGTTGCTCCCCTCATACCTACCTCTCCCTCGACCCACCAATGATCCACCGCAAACCCTTTTATCATTGCACAATGCCATACAAAATAATGGAACAGCTGCCCTTCGACACCACAGCCCTTCTAGCATTTACCTGGACTCTTATCATCTATGCTGTGTACGATAAAGGTTGTGTAATTCCATCAGCATTATATTTTCAAGCCTACCTAATCCCTCAGACACTCAAGAAAGGTTGATGAAATAAATCGTCTAATTTCATGCACAGGTTACACGTCAACACTTTCCTCACCCTCATAAGTTCACAAATGTGTATTCTGGTACTCAGCACAGCCAATTGTTTCACCATGCCTGTTCTTTCACCCCTCCATACTCACTGAAGTTTCAACATCATCCGACCAACCAGGACGCGATCTATAAAACACACTGCCGTTCAGTCTCCCTCCTCTCGCACAAGATCTACAGTGGAGCAGCTCTGAAGTAGGACACAAGGTCAGGAATGGCTCTACGCTACACTCTTGTGCTGAGATTCAGTGTCTTGACACACATTTTCTGGAGTTTGTCAAGGATGCTGTGCGCACATACTGGTAGGGCCTGAAAAAGGAACAATACTGTTGGCAATATTCTTGGTTTGACTAATGCTATATATCCTATTTATTTTCTCAATTCACATAGACTGGTGTAGGATGTGAAGTAAGACGTTGTAGAAGAACAAGGTTAAAATCAAGGAACATGAAAAACTGGATGTGCTTTCATAGTCTGAGGAAGGACAATCTAAACTGGCTTCACAATCTTTTCTGTCAAAATTGGACCCACAAACTTAGGTTACAATTTAAAGTTTTTTGAAATGCTAATCATTTGAAAGTAACCACACCTTCTCACCTACACCATTTCATGCCCTTGAGCCCAGTAGCGGCTGATACTAAGCGCGGGTGGTGGCTTGAGGGTATGGGGGGGGGGAGAGCAGAGGGGGACTACAAAAAAATGAAATGAAACTGACCTACCTTGGTGCCACCAGATGCTTCTGCCTCTGCTCCGTCTCCTCCGTGCCGCAACAGGAAGCTCCCAGCCTCCCAGAATCCCCTGTCCAATCAAAACACTGCCTTAATCACCCTTGTGATTGGTCTGAGCGCCGTGGATCAGCACTCAGACAGGGGCTTGGAGGCTTTGCATGTTCCTCACCAGGCTGTGCAATGCAGTCTAGTGGGGAAGATTCAAAGTGCGCATGACCGTTTGATTGGCCCTCTTGCCCACTTTAGAATGTGCTTTACATTCCTCCCCCTGCACTGGTCAGCCTAGCCCACCCACACCTGAGACAGAAGGAAAACGAAAACTATAACAATGTTAGTTATTATTGTTTTAGTTTTTCTTTTTACACTGCTCACGCAGCAGTGGGGCTACGCTCCTCCTCCTTAGTGGAGGAGCTACCGCAGCTTGAACCACTGAGCATGGGGTTTCCTCGCGGCTTATGATTAATTTAGTAGGATGAATTAGTTGGATGATGGAATTTGACTAATTGTTTGGATATCACAACCTCTTTGGGAAAAGACTGCAGGCTCAGATAAGGTGCCTTAGCCATCCTGGTAACAGTCTTCAGATCAGATTCTTGGAGCCCGAGATGATTTGAAGCTGATTCCAAAGATGATGCCTACTTAATTAAATATAGGCCTTGAGGAAGCTCCTTATCTAATGTTTCAAGGAGATTAAATACTCGTCGGCTAAACCATAATTGATAATGGATAATGCATGTATGAATCTCTGGCTCTTCTGGATGTGGTTATAAATGTGCGATTATTTCTCAACCACAACGAATGTAAATGAATTAAATCAGTAAATATGGACTTTTCTTGAGAACATAGCAATGGAGATGTTTAGTTTACATCAATAACAGAGGAGTGAGAAAAGAAAACTAAATGGCAGTTATGCTAAGAAATAATGCTTATAGGCAATGTCCTCTGTGAATTAAAATGAATAATTATAAGAATGCACTTGTACCCACATCAAAATCGTTATGTTATTTGTATAGCAACTGGGTAAAGTCATGAACTAGTAAATTATTAAAAGGCAAAAATTGGGATAGAGTTCCTGCATAGTAGCCCTTCTGAAAACAGAATAATATGTTATGGAAAAAAATATGAAGTAACACTTTAGATGATGGTAAACTAGGCAAATACATGAAATGCCCTATTTTAATTAAATGCTCCACAACCACTAAATTGCATGCCCAACTAAGGCTCTTAGGTAACACAACAATAAAATCCTTTGGTACAGTGCCTTAACAAACTAACAGGTTTACTATACTAACTCTTAATTTGGGAACATATTGAGCACATTCGTACATAGCTTTAAACATTAGTAAATAATTTCAGCCACCAAAATTATCTTCTTACTGCTGACAATGTTTTACCAATTCCAGGATGCCTATTACCCAGAATCATGAAGCCAGTTCAAAGCATGCTGTTTTAAGTGGCTTGATCAGTAGTGTACAAGCTTTATATATCTATCTTCAACAAGCCATCTTTTTCATGTTTGTTTTCTTATTATCATACTTATTTTGTATGTACCTTGGACAACAATATATCTACATCAATTAAAGCTATGAAATGACCAGTCAACACCTTTTCGGGGGCAATTAATGGCAGCAGAGTTTTGGTCACCTGATCTTCATTTTCCAAGAGAGTTTGTCATAATAAAGCAGCAGCCTTTCTAGTCTTTTGACCTGGCCTATATGTAATCACAACATGATAGTAATATAAAAAAACAAAGTCCACAGTAAGGTATGTACCGCCATAGTGCGTTTGGCTTCTAACAAATAATACTCCAATCCTCAAAAGATCTCTTTATGACCAAAAGTTCCTTAGTTCAGATGGTACAGTTTAACCCCTTAGTTGCTGAGGCTTTTCCACCCCCGGTGCTGAGCCCTTTTTAGGTCTCGCCTACGCAGCGCGCATGTGCTGCATAGGAGGGCCTTTAGCCGTCGCTCTGGTCATTTTCAAGCACACACTCGTACTTGTGGTGGCATCCACCTAGCGGGAGCACGCAGAGGCACGCCTGAGCACAAGTTCAGTGCTTGAAAATGAGAAGACTGCTCTAGAGCGCACGCGCCTCTCTCCTCGCCCACACGTCCCCACATGTTATTTTTACTTGTCGATGGGTCAGCAAACAAAATGGATCTCCTAATTTAGAACATTGCTCAGTCTTCATGTGGCTAAATTCTTGGAAACTTTGAACAAAAATAAAAGTAATAAAAACAGCAGCGTCGAGTACAATGAAGAGATTCACAAAGAATGTGTAAATATTTGAGACTGCATAGAAAATAATATAGCTTATGCATGCTCTGACTTCAGAAAAGCTCGAATTATAAGTGGCAAGATAATATTGGTGTGTTACCTGTCGAACATCGATAAATGTTATGCAGATGAAGGGGGCACCTACACAGTAATCACCTGGTGAGTATTTTGTCTCGTGTCACACTCATAATGCTCCTTTAAATGAGGTCACTCGTTCATTCTCCCTCCCGTCTTCTTGTACTTTCCCTCTGCTTCCTGCTCTCAGTGTCTCGATGCAGGATGGTCCCTGCTGAATGTGCTAAATGAGGCCATTAGAGAAATTCATTCTCTTTATTAGCCTGTTTCAAACCTTTTTTTATTAGCGGCTGAAAACGACCTTTCGGCTGCAGTAAAATGCCATGCCAGTTCAGCCCTTTCATTTGATCTTATTTGGATCAAGTCTTCCCTGAATTAGTGAGTATGTAAAACACGAACATGTTGAGAAAAGAAGAAAACTATTAAAAGGGTTATTCTCGCTCTGATGTTAGGGGCCATCTGCACACCACCACGTGTCTCAGGCATACAGTGCTGCAACAGAGTGTTTATGAGAACATTCTTGAAAGGCTTTCAATTACAGAGGTGATGTGAGCTAGATATACAACAGTAGAACTGTTTGTCTCTTATTTGTCAGTTCCCGGCTATTCGTGGAGTTTTCTAGGCTCCCTTGTCTTTCAGACGCTTTCCATTTATCAGGTTTCATGACTTGGCGGATTGCAATTGGCCACCTGTTTTTACTGGCACTCTCACTGACTGACTCTCCCACTCTGTCTCACTGACTGACTGACTGACTGTCTGACTGATTGACTCATTCTCTCAATCTCTCTCTCACTGACTGGCTGACTGACTCTCTCACTCTCTCACTGACTGACTGACTGACTCTGTCAGTGACTCTCTGACTGACTCTCCCACTCTCTCTCTCGGACTGACTGACTCTCTCACTGACTGACTGACTGACTGACTGACTGACTGACTGACTCTCTCACTCACTGACTTTCACACTCTCTCTCAGTGACTGACTGACTCTCTCGCTCTCTCACTGACTGACTGAATGTCTCTCTCACTGCCTGACTGACTCTCTCAATCTCTCTCACTGACTGACTCTCTCACTCTCTCACTGACTGACTGACACTGACTCTCAGACTGACTGACTCTCACTGACTCTCAGACTGACTGACACTCTCTCTCACTGACTGACTGACTCTCTAATTGACTGACTCACTAACTGACTCTCACTGACTGACTCTCTCACTCTCTTGCTCACTGACAGACTGACTCTCTCACTGACTGACTCACTAACTGACTGACTGACTCACTGACTGACTCTCTCTCACTGACTGACTGACTTTCTCTCTCACTGACTGACTGACTGACTATCTCAATCTCTCGCACTAATTGACTCTCTCACTGTCTCACTGACTGACTGACTCTCACTGACTCTCTGACTGACTCTCTCTCTCACTGACTGACTGACTGACTCACTGACTGACTCTCTCTCACTCTCTCACTGACTGACTGACTCTCTCACTGACTGACTTTCTCACTCTCTCACTGACTGACAGACTGACTCTCACTCTCTCTCTCTCTCACTGACTGACTCTATGACTCTCTCACTGACTGATTCTCACTCTCTCTCTCTCTCACTGACTGACTGACTAACTCTCTCACTGACTGTGATACAGGTACTATATCCCAACCTTCACCCTCCTGTTATTTATGCCCCCATAACAAAAAAAACATAACAAGCAACCATTGGGACAGACATATAGAAGTTTCCAGCATTGAAAGGACAGAAAAAGTCAAGACATTATTTATTGTTAATACTTTTTTAATATGGTCGTTCAGTTGTACATAATGCTTTCTTGGTCATATATAAGGTAACAAAAATGCTTCTGACACTTTATTATAACTTTTCAGCATAATGCAGACTTCCGTACAGCACAGCGTAAAGACATAGGCAAAGTCGATATCTCTGGCTAAACATGTATAAGGTCCCAAAGGTGAGACCTATTGGTTATGCCAATGCTTGTTTGTGTTTGGGGCACTTAGCTCTTAGGCCTTCATAAATTCTTTTTCGCACAAGGTATCCAAGCCAAATTTTTGTCCATTTTTTTCAAACATCCTAGGAGAACTAAAGGTACACAGGGTTTGTGGGTTTCCCTAGAGGGAACTGAGAAAATAAGAAAAAGAAAGCTAATTTTTGTTTGGGGGGAGGTGAAATGGGAAATGAAGTGTTGTGCAAAAAAGGGTATGCCTTTTTTCCTTACAATGCCATTAATAAGAGCTTTGCTGTGCTAGGATGACCATCTTCCAAGATTTCAGGAACAAAAAGAGTTGCAGTAAAAACATCTTTACCACAGTTTTTACATTTTTAAGAGGTAGTCCATTTTCCTCAATTTTATGGGTTGAACCAACTTGCAGTTTGGTGGAAACAGAAAACTACACATTTCAGAAACATGGACAAAGTTATGAATTCAGCAAGGGGTCATTTGTGTAGATTCCTGAACGTTTTATCAAGGACAGTAATTGATGAAACAAAAAAATAATGACTACAAGTAGAAAAAATAGCAATTGGTGACCTGTGAATTTGGGGTTATCTATAGGATCATGTGATGCAAAGGACATTTTATGAAATGTGCTTTTCCTTCCACACTGGCTTACATTTTGCAGAGAAATGTAATTGATACTAACAAAATTGGTAATAACAAATGTCCTGCTATTTTATTTCTCATATGCAGCCTTATAAAAAGAGTACCCCACCTGTGTGACTGGCCTTAGCATCCGCAGCACAAAGCATCACAAAAGGCACATCCCTTCCAGCAAAATAAACTCTTTTTTTACAATGTGCATATTAGAAATCTAGGCCCTATCTCAGCCACCACCCAAAAAAACCTACTAAACCTAGGCATTTCTAAAAACTAGACACTCAAGAAAGTCTAGGGTGGTGTGATTCATGTGGATCCCACTACATTTATGTACCCATAAGGCTTTGTAAACCTCATACATTGGCAAAACCACGCATATTCCTCACATTTCTGTGAGAGAACGCTCTGGAAGCTGTGGTGATCCATAAAGTTCCTATCACCCAGCGTTCCTACACTTCTGTCAATAAAAAGGGTAACCTACTTATGTGGCTGGGCCTAGCGTCTCCGAAACAAAACACCCCAAAACACAACGTGCAGACATAAAAAAATCTGAGCTGAAAATTACCCAGTTTTGTGATGTGGGTACCTGCAGAATTTGGGCCTAGGCCCTGCCACCATCCAGGGAAACCTACCAAACTCAAACATTTTTGACAACCAGGAGAATCCAGACTGTATGTGAGGTGTGACTTGCATCACTAGGTTTTCTTGTCCATAAGGTGTTGCAGATCTCAAACTTTGGCTAAAAACACACATTTTCTTCATTCTGTGAGCAAAGGTTTGGAGCCTGGGGTATCCACAAATTTCCTACCACTCGGATTTCCTATATTTGTCCTAATAAAAATGATACCTCATTTGTGTGGGTAGGTCCTGCACTGTGACAGTAAAGGCCCCAAAATGCAACATTTATAAATCTATTGTTAAGGGGTAAAAGGTTGTCTGAAAATGCAAGATTAAATCTAGCTTTCACATTCGAGGAAGTCAAGCTGGAGATTTTGAGACTAGCAAGGGGCAAGACACCGGTTCTGGATGGGATCCTGTCAGAGTTATATGTTAAAGAACCAGTGGTATGGTCTCCTTTGTTTCCAGCTGTTAAGTCAGGGCCTTTATGCTCATTGTCCTCTAGCTTAGTACTGGTGTTTAAGAAGGGGAACAAGAATAATCCACACGGTGTAGACCCATTTTCCTTGTTGGTTCCGTTGTGAAGGTGATTGGACGAGTTGTTCTTACTTTTTAATAAATATTAAATGGAAAGATCAGGCTCGATCCATACGGCGTTCATGGATCTTACCTCAGCTTTCGACCCAGTTAATCGTTCGAAGCTGTGGAACATTCTCCTCTTGTTAAGGGTCGATCAGGACATTTTTCTTTTTTTGATGGATCTCCATATGGATACTACTGCTTCAGTACGTTATGCCAGAAACTTATTATTCAAGATCCACCTTTTAGTACCAATAGAGATGCCCATTAAGGATGTATTCTGGTGCCGTTTTTAGTTACTTTATTCACTACCAATTTAGAGAGCACTTTATTAGCATCAGGAGCAGACTGCCCCCTGGAAAAGACCTATTCCAGCTCTTCCAGCTCTGCTTTAAGTGGACAATACTGTTCTTTTAGCAAGGACTGTCATGGGATTGCAAATTCTTCTTGACTCATTTGTCTCTTTTATGGAAGGTCTAGATTTGTCAACTAATTTTAATAAATCTTTTATTGTGATTGCTGGCCTTAGATCTACTAAAAACAGGACTTTTTGAGTTCAAGGTAATATCTTACAGAAGGTTCCCTTTTTTAAAGTAGTTTGTTCGATTCACAACTCAGTTGTTAGCCCCTTATTGAAGCAAGAAATATGGAATTTAAGTGGTTGATCTCCTTAGTCACTGGTTTTGCATCCAGGTTGAAAGCATTATTGAAGGTGTACCAAGCAACATGTATTTCGAAGGTTGCTTTTGGTAGGGACCTTTGGGGCTACATAAATTGCTCCTAACTTCAGGTTTGCAAACACAAATTCTTTAGGCAGTTTTGAGTGTGCCACAAGGTGTGCCCTCTTTTGTAGTGCATGAGGTACTAGGTGCAAATTATCTTTCTGACACCTTGGCACTCTTCCCGCCTCTCTGCTGGGTTTCTATCTGGTGCAGTGGGACACCCAAATAAATAGAGGCATCTTGCTTGCGACAATGTCAAGAGGATCCCTGAGCCTAGTTATATCAAGTACTCTTTCTCAGCAATAGGGAGGCAGGAGATGTTTGATAATCCGATGTCCTTGGTTAAAAGTGATATGATTTGGTTGAAATTAATTTTTTATTGAGGTGTCAGGGTGAAAGGATAAGCCTAGAACTTTCTAATGTCTCAGTCAGAGGTACGTGCTCCTATCAACTGTTCCTATTATGGAGCGGTATCTCACTGCAGTAACTAATAACCATCACTGCATTTTACTTACAAAGTTTAGGATGAACTAAGTACATTTGTTATTAGTAGTTCTAAAACCTCGGGGTGAAATGCAAAATCTAGGTATCTGTCGTTGCAACGTTATGTCTCTTCAAGATATCCTACACTTCATGATGTTCTGCAAATATTATGAGAAACCAAGGTGAGATTTTAGGATTCCTGTTTTAAAAGGTTGTCATTTTTATCAAGTTCGTCCAGCATTGTTATTTTTGCAGCCTCTCAGTGAACAGGTTCGCTAATTAATTATAATTATTACTTTGAATTGTTTAATAAGTAGTGTGCCTAGTGATCTATGATTTACCTGTATGCGGTGGTTCATCAAATGTATTCATCGTTGATGTTTAGTATGTGCATCTCAATTTTTTTGATGCATTTATGTTTGCTTTATAATGCATGTATCTTTGATGGTTAACTTGAGTTTAGCTGAATAAAGATTATGATGATGATGAACATTAACAAATCAAACTTTCCCATTCACAATCAACCTTTATTGCAATGTGGGTAGCTTTGGATTTTGGGCTTGGGCTCAGTCATCACACGCGGAAACCTACCAATTCGAAACATTTCTGAAAACTAGAGCACCTAGGGGAGTCCAGAATAGTGTCTCACAAGGATCGCATGACGTTTTCTTGCCCATACGACCTTGAAAAAATCAAACTTTGGCTAAAGTTTTCCTCGCATTTCTGTGAAAGAAAGTTCTGTAATTTTTGGGGAACCACAAATTTCCTAATACCACATACTTGTGCTGATAAAAATATTACCCCACTTGTGTGGGTGGGCCCAGCTCCGGCAGCAGGAAAGGCCCCAAAACACAACATGGACAGATCGAATTTTACCACTCAAAAATAAGCCTTTTTTTGCAATATTGGTAGCTGTGGATTTTGTGCCTGGGCTTGGCTGCAACTCAGGTATATCTACCAAATCCAGGCATTTCTGAAAACTAGACTCCCAGGAGAGTCCACAGTGGTCTCGCTTGTGTGGATCCCTCTACCTTTTCTTATCCACAAAGCTCTTCAAACCTCAAACTTTGGCAAAAAATATACATTTTCCTCACATTTCAGGGAGAAAAAGTTCTGTAATCTGTGGAGATCCACAGAATTCCTTACAAACGTCTTGGTTTGGTATGTTTCCCTGCTTGGGCCCATTCTGGGGTGTGGGCACAGGCTAATGCATGGGCAGGTACATCCACCCCTACTTTTCCCCCCGGCCTTTACCCTGGTGTCCCGTGAGGTTTCTGACACCTCTCCCCTCCCAGAGGTGTAGACTGGGTTTAAACACCTCCTGTATGCCCCTGGGGAGCAGAGAGTCTTTTGCATGCCGGGGCTGAATGAGAGCACAAGCCCATGCCCAGGAGACCTCCCCATTACCCCCCCAACATTCCCTGGTGTTGATTGGACTTTCTGCCCTCCAGGGTGGAGACACACTGACTGGGGGTCAGGGCCGGACTGGACAGAGCGGGCACCGGGCAATCCCCCGGTGCGCCGCATGGGTGGGGGCCGGTTTTGGGCCCCTGGGGGCCGTTTTTGTTACAGGGCCGTTTTTGTAACAAAATCGGCCGAAAACCGGCCTTGGCAAAGAGCTCGGCAGCACCCCCAACCCTCTGCGGGGAGGGAGGGCAGCCAAGCACTTTGCCAGGGCCGGTTTTGTTTCCCAGTCCCGCCCTGCTGGGGGTAACCACCCCCTATAAACCCCCAGGGGACAGAAAGACTGGACAACACATGGTAGGAGGTTTCACAGGTATGAAGATAGCACCGAGGACTTTGGCAGGTCGTCCTTTGCACTTAAGTATATAACTCTGCTGGTGAAAGTTTCTCAGAAAAGTTGAACTTGGCCAGTCTTTGGATTTTTCTGAGATAAAACACCTCCCTTTGCATGGTAAGATTTTTCCTTCTCAATGAAAGCATACTCTAAATTGGAATGTTGGCAGATCGGGCACTAGTTAATCATTCCTTCAAAAAACAAAATACCTTATCTGTTTCTTTTGACCGGACAAAAGCTGCTCCCTTCCTTAATTATTATCCAACGTGTCTTTCAATTTCAGAAAACAGATAGATAACACATGAGTTCATCTCCTAAAAAAAATTGTGAAACCCCAAAACCCTGAATTTCCATGACTTACGCAGTTGTCAGCCACCTGCTGATTTATTTTCATTCACTTTTTAGTCCTTCAGTTATAATAATACACACGAAAAAGTTAACTGTGGTAGCATGCAAATAAAATATCCAATGTAGCAACAGGATGAGGGTCTCTTAAACATTGCAACACTGCCTCGACTTATGAAATCTGAATCTCTAAAGTATGCGAGAAACTCAAAATGTGATCTAGATAGACTATACAAAACACATCCAAATATCATTGCAATACCTTATAAAAAAAATACTGAAATGCAGTGGGAGATTGCAGAGTCCAAAAGGCGTGATCGTATATTTTTAATCCAGCCTTAGGACAGAACCACCTTCTACTCATCACCCTCTCTGACTTTAACCAGATGATAAGCTCCTCTGCAATACAACTTTCTTAAGTATCTAACTAAAGAGCTATACTGGCTTTTTATTATTAGTTTAAAAAATATATGCATGTTTTCAACTATCCCCCCTCTCTTTGGTACAAATAAATAATGGGGAAGACACTGGAGACCGTAAATCAATAAATACCTTATGATGTGTACATATTAAAACTACAGGGGTCATTATGATGGGGTAAGGACCGCCACCGCCAGCCCTGCGGTGGCGGGCCTTTCGCCATTGGACCGCGATTTTCCCCCGCCACATTACGATGGTGGGGAATCCAGACTGCGGCAGGTGGGGATTGGTTTTGGGGGCCCGTTGCGGGCCCCCCTTGTGTCTGGGGGTGGTGTTTGTGCACCGGGTGTGTACCCATGGTGCCCCCTTACATTTTACTGCACCAAGTGGCAGGCACCGTGTGGTGCCTGCCACGTAGTGCAGTGAAATGCACAACATGCATTTTGAACATCGTGCGGGTGCTGCAATCAGCAGCACCCGCCTCAATGTTAAAGTGCAAAATGGGACCGCCAAGGTTGCGGTCGCATCCTAATTGGGTGTGCGGGACCACCGCATGTATTTGCGGACGGTCCCAGTCACCACCACAATGGCGGACGGACTCCAGTCCGTCCGCCATCGTAATCGGCCCCTATATGTTTGTGGTATGTTTTCATATAGTCCATGGCAGATATATGTGATCAAAATTCAGGTATACTAAACCGGCACTTCCGTTGCACTGCTTTCCAAATTTCTAAAATACACTGCACCCAGTCACCTGTGGACACCTTGAACCCACTGAAAAACCAATTCATGTCTGTTAGCCTCATGCACAAGAGGAACAAAGTTGGTGACAAAATCTTGCATGGTATGTGTTCCTGTTGAATGGAGACTGGTGGGAATTACCAGGTTTTGAAAATAAACTATTAGAAATCACATGTTCAGCATGATCTCCAGATTAGCCAAGAGTGGTCTGCACCCAGCAGTAGAAACCTTAGTAAGTATTTTAAAAATATATGGTTGATGTATATTTCCAGCAGCCCAGGGGTGATATCTGTGACTACAGGTACCCTTAACTGGATTTCCATTGCAGCTGCTTTCCAAATTTCCAAAATACATTACACCCATTTATTGACCATGGCCACTACAATCCCAGAGAAAACCTATAGAAATTTAGTACTACTATGCGCAGAAGATCTAGAGGAATAAGTCTGTGTGAGGGAGACTGGAGGGATTAAGACTGTTTGAGGAAAAAATGCTACAAATCGGACAAACATCTTGTTCAATACAATCTTATGGCCAGCTAGTCAGGGTGTGGAGGTATGTATGGCTTATAGCAATCGAAATCTTGGGATGTTATGATATAAAAATATATGGTTGCGGTATATTTCCATACAGCCCAGGGGTTATATCTGTCATCAAAAGAGAGGTACTCTAAACCAGCATTTCTCTTGTAGCTGTTGTCTAAAATGCACTGCATAGTTTATTGTCTATGGACGCCTTATCCCAAACCCGTATATGAACAAAGTTGTGGTCTAGTGTTGGCAGGGGCATATTCCTGTGCTCAAAAGACAAGAGGGCATTGCTCTGTTTTGGAAAAAATGCAAAAAATCTTATAAGTGTCATGTCCAACGTAATCTCCTGGATAGCATAGAAACCTTAGGATTTTTAGATATTAAAAATAAACCAGTGACCAAAATACACATAGCTTAAACTGGTATTTGTTTTCAGTTGCTTTCCAAATTTCCAAAATGCATTGCACCTACTCTATTGAGTAGGGTACCCAGAACGCAGAGAAATCAACACATGTCTGATACCCTATCCGGTACCTCCACGTTCAAAAGACCCAGAGGAATAAGGCTGGGAAGTCAAGCGTTGGCAAGAATATCTTTCTGCATTACTGAGACTTAAGGGAAATGCTAAAAACCTAAGACACAGCATGTTCAAAATATTCTACTGCCCAGCCAGACAGAGCAGGAGAGGTCATCCTCACAGATTCATTCTGTCTTACAGAATTAGAAAATATTTCGTTGTTCCACTTTCCATATAGTTTGAAATCTGTCATTAAATGAATTGTGCGCCATGAAAAGTAATTCTGCCACAATTTTGTGATCTGCAGTAATACATAACATACTATAGCCTTATTGTCCGCCGCAGCGGGCTATAACTACCATTAAAGGCTCGCTCCAGCTCCAGTATTAAAGGCCCCACCCGAAGGCGAGGGCCTTTAACAAGGGAGCGTGATTTTAATGGTCGGTATGGCCCAGCTACAGAGGGCTATAACGCTATTAGAACTTTCTGCCACTAGAGGGCAGAATGTTCTAAAACATAAAACAAAGGCCCTTAACTGGATTTCCATTGCAGCTGCTTTCCAAATTTCCAAAATACTTTACACCAATTTATTGCCCATGGCCACTACAATCCCAGAGAAAACCCATAGATATTTGGTACTTGTATACTCAGAAGATCTAGAGGAATACGTCTGTGTGAGGGTGACTGGAGGGATTAAGATTGTGTGAGGAACAAATGCTACAAATCGGACAAACATCTTGTTCAATACAATCTTATGGCCAGCTAGTCAGGGTGAGGAGGAGTGGCTTACAGCAATCGAAATCTTGGGATGTTCTAATATAAAAATATATGGTTGTGGTATATTTCCATACAGCTCAGGGGTTATATCTGTCATCAAAAGACAAGTACTCTAAACCAGCATTTCTCTTGTAGCTGTTGTCTAAAATGCACTGCATAGTTTATTGTTTGTGGACACCTTATCCCAAACCCGTATATGAACAAAGTTGTGGTCTAGTGTTGGCAGGGGCATATTCCTGTGCTCAGAAGACAAGAGGGCATTGCTATATTTTGGAAAAAATTCTAAAAATCTTATAAGTGGCATGTCAAATCAAATCAAATCAGGAATATTTGTTTAGCGCACACATCACCTGAAGGTCTCATGGTGCTGGCGTACGGCTCCTAGATGTCAGCATAAGAGCAACAGAGCTTATGGTCAAACATGCAAGTATTTAGATTCTGGCAGAAGTGGTTATGGTCAGAGATGATACGTAGGTGTAAAGGCAGTTTGTTCCACAAAGTGGGGGCAAGAAAAGAAAAAGCCAGACCGCCGTTTCTGACAGTGCGTACTCTGAGTGGAGTGAGGAGTGATTTGTTATCGGATCTTGAGGGCCTGCTTGGCTGGTACCAGCTGAGTTTTTTTTCCAGTAGCCTGGACCCCTGCCATACATGTTTTTATGTGTGAGGCATAAGAACTTAAAGCATGTTCTCTTCTTCACAGGCAACCAGTGAAGATGTCTAAGGCTCGGCACTGAGGGGGTTCCTGATGGAAGATAGATTCAGCACCAGCCTAGCTGCTGTATTTTGCAGTACCTGAAGTCTGGAGAGGAGGTCTACATTTATTTCCGACAACAGAGCGTTGCCGTAGTCCATACGGCTGTACCAGTGGTTTCCTAGCTTCTAGTAGGATCCACTTTAACACTTTGCGCAAATTGCGCATAGTGCCAAAACAGGAGCCAATTATATGGTTGACCTGTTTTTTCATTGATAATTGATTATCAATTTGAATTCCTAAATTCCTCACTGTCTGCTTTGGGGGTGGGCAAGGACCAAGATTTGGGGTCCACCAGTCATCTGACCAGTGCTCATGAGCCTTACCGAAAAGTACAATCTCGGTCTTCTTCCAATTAATTGTAGGTGGTTGATGTTCATCCATTTGTTTATGTGAGACATGCAATTCTTAAAGCAAGATTTTGTCTCCATAGGGTCAGGACCAAGGGTGATCAGAATCTGAGTATCATCGGCATACGACACTATGTCAGAGCCGTATGATCTGATCACTGTGGCTAGAGGGGTCATATAAAGATTAAATAGCGTAGGGCTCAAAATTGAGCCCTGTGGCACTCCCATCTTAACAGGCCTACTGCAAGAAACTAAATCGCCAATCTGTACTGCAATGCCGCGTCCATCTTGCAATGTAGAAATGTAATCTGTGCTTTGGTCTTAGACCTGACATCAGTGTGCTGGTCAAGAAGCCGAGGTCCTGTAGAGTATCGTGGTCAGACACACTTGAGTCATTAATAATTGAAGATCTTTAGACATGATGATTATGTCATCCAGACATGATATTGAGTCTTGAGGTATTCTGCCACTGACCGCATAGCCCTCCCTCCCTCATTAAGCACTAGAATGCAGCGAATAAGCCGGATGGAAGGACGGTAAATTCAAACATTTGGCCTGTCTATAGGACAGCGGCGGCTCCTCTGCTATGGCAGAGGAGCGTCACCTCCCACCCCTCAAAAACAGCATTAAAGGAAAAATAAAACACTTGTTTTATTTCTCATTTCCTGTTGTCATGGGGGCGGGGGTGAGAACATGAGGGGAGTGGTGTGTGCACTTCCTTCGTGACCCCCATACCCCCTCTCACCCACCACCCGCCCGCCACTCGGAGCAAACACCGGCCGCTACTGCTATAGGAATTGCAGATGCCTGAAAGGGGGTGGAAATAGGGATTGGTAAGGTAGACATGTTATGAGATCTTATTATATCATCTCTCTCTTGTACAAATAATACTCCTCAGCGGATGGACCCCTTCCGTTTTGAAACTGAATGTACAAGATCAAATAAGTAGAACTTTTCAAGCTAACCACCTTTGTCTTTTCTCTTTGACCAAAGTATCATATCAATGGTACCCATATGAAGAAATGCTGAAACTTATCCCTAATTTTTTGCAAAATTTCTAAATAAATGTATTTATTTGAACAGTCATTCCTTGGAAAGCACACTATGAGCAACAACTACATGTTTACTGAAAAAAAAGAAGTGAAAATGTTTTCTACCTCACATACGTGCAGATTATCAATTCTTGGATTTCACAATGGTTTACAAGAGTAAACCTTAAAAAATGTGATTGTCTCAGGTTTCTAGGAGCACTAATGAAAGCGTTTTACGACAACTGTGCACGTGGAAATGCCTTCTCACTTGTGTAATTGCACGTCTTTTCTGTATTTGCTCCACTAGAAAATGTTTTCTCCATGAAATAACCATTCCCCTGCACCCCACACCTTTTGTGGGTGCACAGTACCCCTGGTGAGAGATTGACTCCTCCAACAATATCCAAGGTGAGAATGGGCCACACAAAAGATTTTGACTCGCCACAAAAAGCTGTGGATGTTTCAGACTGTCCAAAGTACCCTAGCCTTTTCCATGAAATAGGATTGTCGTGTATAATATTATACAATCATTTGGTAATATTATCCATGTGTAAAATCCCTTTACAAATTCAAATTCAGGTTTTGTGAATATCAAACATGGACTTGCACTCAGAAAATAAGTCATTTGCACGTGTGGCACTTCTGCACGTAAAAGACTTCAAGAATCAGCCTTCACAAAGTCTCTCTCTCTCTGGCTCTCTATACCCCTCCCTATACCACCTTGCAGGAAATACATATTCTGTATTCCCTCCGGGTCAGAATTGGAGCCAAAGGAACAGGCGACGAAGAAGTGAACAATCAGGGGGCATATCAGCAACAACAGGCGAAAATTATCGCTAAGCGCACTTAGCGCTAGGATAATTATCGCCGGCTAATGTGGATTTTTATCGCTGAGATAGTGTGCTATTAGCAACGCTTATCTCAAAAGCGATAAAAATCCTAGCGCTAACTGCCTAACGTGAGATTATCGCTGGAAACCCAGCGATAATCTCACGAAATGTGGCATTAGCTTGTTGATAGGACTCACAAACTTAGCCATGATATCCACCTTCCATAGGATATCATGGCTAAGTCAGTCCTGAAGCATGCTTCATAGCGTGGGGCTTGATGATAGGAGAATTGTCGCTTAGCAACATTTCTCCTGTCATGTTAGGTCAGGAACGCCCACTTTGCATCTCATTAGAGATGCAAAGCTGGGCGTTAAGATTTTGTGCGCTAATGCAAGGTTTCACGCGTTAGCGCGACCTTGCTAATTAGGTGATAAAATTATCGCCGCTTTTCGGCTGTAAACGGCCGCAAAAGCGGCGATAATTTTCCATCGCTGCCTTGCTGATATGCCCCCAGAGCTTCTCTTCTTGTAATTCTCTCGGGCAACATCCATCCTATAATTGCACTTCTCACGGATATGAAGATGTTTGTGATCAGCAAATGACAGGTGCACTCCTAGAGATTGCGGATTTATAACGTTGCCATCGGCCAGACAATGTCCAGAGGGGGTATGGTCCTCTCAGATGTAACACTAGGGTGTCCCCGACGAACCTAATATTTGCACTTGGAAGATGAGACTCCTATTACCTGTTGCTAAAAGAAAAATACAGAACGCCCTTACAATTGTCCTATTTGCTTTTAAGATACTGAACTATTTCACTCTAGTCTGGGTCATGTGTAGGTTTATCCTCCTTCCTTCCCAATATTTGCTTGAGCACTGGCAAGTATGCATGGTTTCAAAGAGCATTGATCAGGGTGATTCTAAGGCTCTTATTACAAGTTGCCCCTTTGGATACGATAATTATTGCACATGATCACATCCGACACCGATGCAGTAATTATCGCTTATTCTGAATTTTGGGGGACTGATATGTGGCTTTTGGTGCCTGCTACACCAAAATCTGCATGTCCTGGTAAATACTCGGCCGGGTATGGCTGACAGGTTTGACCAGTTGAAATTAAAAAAAAAAGGGTGCAAAATGTATTGCACCTTCTAGTTGCAGAGTGCACTCAACATCACACTACTCTAAATTGCAATCCCTGCCCAAAAAAATGTTTGAGGATGGCTATTTGATGGGCCACTTGGAATCAGCCCCTTGGTGTTTGCTTAGAATTCCCTGTTGGCTTGCATTTCATCTATCCTTATATCTGCTCAAAGTTGATGAGCACACTCCTTTTTTCTTTGCTTTCTCCTGCCACAGCTACTGTGGATGTTTCGTTTACTCTAGTATACAATACCGAACACAGAACCTAACACATAAATAACCTTTATTAGACTTAAATGTGAATTAACTCAGAATATGGGACAGTTAATTGTGTGGCATGTGGGTTCACGGTGTGTATCCTCTGCAAATTATTGTTTATCAGTAATGCTTGGAATGCGTTTGGCACACACTTTTGAACATCTGGCATACTCTGGATGCTCTAGACATTTTCACACATCCTTACTGCTGTGAGAGTTATTGTACACATCTGGTACTGCTTTAGGATTGATTGAGGATACTGTGTGATCTTCATGGAATTATTTAACATTTCTGCAGTATAATATACTTTATAAGTGTTATCACTTACTCACTCACCCTGCCACCCAATCAAGGAATTATTATGCACATCTGATGCCATGCTTAGCATTGAGCAGATGTTGGAGAGAATGTTTGGAAAATATTCTAATGTGCAGCCCCAGTTTCCATGGAGAAACTGCAAGAAGATTTACATTCCTTGGTGAAGGCTAGATAAGCTGGTAATTGTCAGGTGTTCATATTTAGTCTATCAAATACTTTCTTTTGTGGGACCCACGTGAAAGGTTTTGTGTGGAACACCATTTTAATCTCTTACGAATATTTTTTAACAGCATTTGTAAGAAGTGTGGGTTTTGTTTGACAGGCAAATAATGTGGCATTTCGCAGACATAAGCATCAGCAGCCAACAGGTCACGTGATCAGTGGCAATACTAGGTGGTGACCGCCAGTCATTCTGATAAAATCCAACATGAACCAATACTAACCTGTCTTCTACTGACCACCCAGCATCAGGACCAAACCTATAAGACAGAAAGAACAGTAATAACATGTTTTTATATGGTGTTTCCAAGGCTTTATATGAAGATGTTGCTTCAGCCCAACTTAATAGCTCTGAATTTACCATCATTGGAATAATGGAAGGCTAATATTCCTTCTTGATAGTCAAATGTGTGCTCTTCAGATCACTGTGAGTGTCAGAAATTAACCCACCGAGCCAGCTGGCTGACTTCATTGTCCATCATCAACCTGCGGCGGCCCTAATTTTGCCCATTTCTCTCATGAACACGTATTAGCCATGATGTCATCCACAATTGCTTAACCAAGGGTAATAATCCCTCTGGTGTCAATACATACTATAATTTCCCCAAGTCATAAATGCATAAAATCCCTTATCACCCAAAAAACGATAGCACATACGTGCCCCAGTGGCAAAACATGTTGCAGCACAACACACCCATTTCAACATATTATTTGACCCGTATGCACATCGCCAGTTTTACAATGTACGAATAAATGAAAGTTGTCAATAGCCTGTGCCCAGGTTAAACATGTTTGCCTAGTTTTGACAAAGCATCAACTTACCTTGGTGAATCCGGTCTAAAGAGAGAAGGCAACGCAGAAGAGACACACATTTCATCACAGACAGAACAGTGACACTAGGAATAGCACTAAAGCAATCATCTCCAATGCACAGAAAAAGTGTAGTACAGAGAAGAGCACCAGGGAGAGCCTCCATCTCACAAAAACAAATGATTTGGCATAATATAACAGGGTAATCTTCCCTTACTCAAATAAATCATACACATAGCAAGCAGCAGCAGTGCAAGCTCTTTTTGTACAGAGAACAGGTGGAGCAAGAGGAACAACAGACGTGGGGAGAGTGGTGGAGGGCAAACACGCCTCCATAAGGTTCTGGAGGGACTTGCCTTTGTCCCTTATGGGCCGGATAGCAATTGCAAAAATGATCATTTTGCCCCAATACTTACATGCATTACAACATTCACTATACATGATCCCCTGACATTATTTCCAGACACTAGACGGTCTGTTGGTGGATCTCCTGTGGAGTCCCAAAGGAAAAAGAGTATGCCTGAAAACACTAAAGAGAACGTGCGGAAGAGAGAGGCTTGCGATTCCTTGCCTGGAATTCTATTACATGGCTTCCCAACTTCAGCATGCGGTCCACTGTTTGGACATCGATGATAATTGGGAGAAGCAACTCCTGGCGGGCACGAACGGTAACCGTTCTTTGCCGCAGCTCCTGATGCTCGGTTCCGGGGTTTCCATCTCAATTCCCTACATTGTACGCCATGTGGCTAGTACATGGGAGGACGCGGTTAGGAGGGATATGCCTCTGTGGGCGGTAAGACCCTTCTCATGTATCGCTGGTTCCATTACTGTGCGGGGGGAGTCAGTGACCTCCTTCAATTTGGGGGAAGGACAGTTCCTACAATACGAGAAGATATCAAGGGTTGCACAAGAGGTCTCGCCGTCGATCCCTGAGGAGCCTCCATGCACTGATGTATTGAAGGTAATGTTGTACATGGACAAGGGCATCGACTGGTGTCCCATCTCTATCGACCCTATGAGATGACCTACCGGTTGGGACTCTCCATGGACAGACAAATTGGGATACACTGGTTGGAGTACCTCTAACGAAGGAGGATTGTTTGAGAGTCCATGAGGTAGTCCAAAGTGTAAGCTCCAATGAACGGTTTAAACTCCTCCAAAGTAATTTTGTACATCAGGCATACGGACATTAGGCATGATCTATTCGGGCCTTCTAGGGGTGCACCCATTGTGTGGATCGTCAGAGGCTGACTTTCTTCATATGACATGGGCCTGTCTGTCCCTTGTTTCCTACTAGGAGACTATACTGGCACGCCTGAAAGAAGCTACGGGTTGGGTGGTTCGCATGGAGATCCAACAAGAGCTGCTGTGCTTTCTTCCTGCCCCAAAACATAAGAAGCTTTGCCTTAGTCCCCTGATAACTGAGGCATTGCTGAGAGACACGTGTGAGTGGGCAACTGCAGAGGTGGTCCAAATGAAATACGTCTGGAAGGATGAAAAACTGGAAGACGACCTCCGGGCATGGTCCTCTATGCTGTCTGATTTACGGGAACTGCAGGCACGGGGAGGGCACAAGAGTGTGAATGAGCATGAGTTGAAGTTTTCCCTGGTGTGTTGACCGCTGGATTGTGAATAGTAGATGATGACCAAAAATACCTTGGGATACCTAGGATGCATATGCACAGTTTACATTTTCAGAGACACAAGACCTTGACACGGAATTGGGGAGGGAGGGAGGCGGGAGAGTTAAGTTTATCAGTGTTGGCATGAAAATCCATGGACAGGGTGGGGGTCTCTTTATGTATAGTGCAATGCACCTGCAATGAATCCCATTTGCGGTCTTTCCAACTTCAAACTGTGGATCAGGATTTCTCACATGCATGAGACTGCTGTATTGCTACACTCCTGTTTCCCCCTTCTTTGATACTACGTAAACTACCGGTAACAATGTTTTTTGCTCCCATTATGGTTGTATGGCAGGGAGAGGGAGGCAGGAGGATGAAGATACTTTCAGTAACTTCCTGTGTAAAAACTGTCTGTGTGATGTCAAATGCCAATAAAGTTATATTAACAAAAAGCTTCACCACAGAAACAAAATATTCACAGGACACACAGAAAACCACACTCGTCCACTCACACCCACACCTGCACCTGTACCCATACTCATACCAGGTCCAGGCAACACCATGGCCATCACTGACAAAAATAGTGTAAACTTACCACACTCATCCAACGAGCACACCTGAGAAGAGCAAAAGAGCATGTTTCCTCAACCATGTAAAATGTAGAGCACAGTGTTATGACTTTAAGGCATAAATTAAACTGTCTATGTCTCTAAAATGAATTTTATGTAGTTCTGTGTTGTTATATGTTGCTTGAGGGTGGAAGTCCATAGCATGTCAGTTAGTAGCCGGCTGGCCAGGGATGACCACCCTCATGTTCTGTCTAGTAATGAAACTTATCAGTCACTACTGCATGTCTTCTGTAACTCCATTGCATTACATTGTTTGCCGATGAGTTGCCTAACAAGAAGTGCTAACAACCCAGGAGTTGGTCAGTACAAGCTTTGTGTTAAGCTGTGAGGAACCCGGCTGGTGAGCTAACATTTAGAAAAAGGTACAGTGTATTGTTTTGTGGACAACTGTGCCTTAAGTAAAGAGTGCTATATTGTCTGGCTCAGCACTATGTTTCTACTAGGGTTTTACAGAGTTTTGATCCTTTTGTCTTCAACTGATTAAACTTGAGCCCTGCTGGAGAGGAAGTGGATGTGTGTTCATCACTCGCTTACACTGCAGCGTGTCATTCAAAGACTGTGGGTGTCTAAATGTTTGGTGTCCAAACAAATGATCTAGGCACTTTCACTATGCAGATCACAAATAGATTCCAGGCTCCTTGCTGGAATCTTTTAGCTGCTAGTGTGGAGTGTACCAGCTCTGTACACCGCCACCTCCACCAGAAGCTCATCTCATCCCTGGTTGTACAGATGAAACACCATAACTGTCGTAGTGGAGCAGAAGTACTCAGAGGGACACAATATGCTCACGTTTTTGCCGGTTGTGCTGGAACCTGATGTTAATATCATATTGGATATGTAGAAGGAAGCTGCAAAAAAAGCCTTTAAACTAGATTTGCTAAAGATATAAACATTGCAGTGACATGGTTTAAGAAATACACTTAACCACAAAATACATTAATTTAATGCAAAACTGCTTGAACTCTCACTAAACTGTCAGTTTGGCACAATCTCCATGAACCTTTTCATGATCAACTTATAGTCTAGCGCACTAGTAAAATAAAATGGAGGAAAAGTTGTGAGCAGCAAGAAACCCATCTCTGAATTATTTCGCAGACGTAGCTAAGGTGGTGGAAGATTCAGAATATTGTATAAAGGAAATGGAGAGGTGAGAAAGTAGGAAGGGAAATGACATTGTGTTATAGAGAATGAATGGTGAAATGGATGCCCTGAATAAAGGACCAAACAGATTTGGGTAAAATAGTAATACATCTAGACAGGGGAACAGATTTTTTAATAGATGGTGCAGCAGTCCAGAAGAGTTATTTTGCTAGTAATAAAGAATGCAGAAAGTGTGGCAGCAATGAACACTTTGCCCACAGGACATCTTTAGGATTTTGGGGCCCCTGGGCCAAATGTATTTTGGGGGTCTCTGTTTGGACCAGCTTTGAATTTATGATCCAATTTCAGGTCTTTCATGCTCTCTTTGGCTAGGTCACTGACAGTGCACAGGCACACTCTGTTTTTACATAATCTGTTTAGGGATGGGGACGTGCTTTCAATATTGTAATACAGCAGCAGCTTGTTAATATTACTGCAAATTATCTCTGTGACACTCTGTAATAGACTCTGCAACATCTTCCACATTAAAAATAAATGAAAGGAAAACTATTTTTAAACAATCTGTTTAATAATTATTCAAGGTTATTGGGGCAGACTCTCTACATAACAGAGCCAGCTGTATCAGGGGCCCACCCGAAAGGCTGTTACCTTGGGCCAGAACCCATTTTGCCCATGCCTTAAATGGCTCTGTTTGCCCATATGTGCAAAGACACAAGGAAAGGCACAGAAGCCTCTATAGCTGTTAAGGTGACAAGAGATAGTGATCTTGATAGAGTGCTTATTGTATGTGATGGTCTGTATGGAAAATGCAGGAAGTGTAGACCACAAACTGAGATTGCATTTGGGGGTAGAAGAGTGAACCTAATGGTGGACTTAGGGCCTATGCATATCATTGTTCCCAAAAAAGTCTTTTAGACTGAGGGGTCAAATATAGAACACCTACCTGAAGATAGCTGTCCTAGGGGTAAACCAAGGTGAGGAAATTACCATTCTAAGGTATGTGCAAACCAGGATTGAGAGATGGAGATATTGAAGGCAAGGTGTACATTTCAGAGGATGGGCCCCAACTCTTGGTTGGATGCATCATTATTACATTTTAATAAATCCAAGAACAGCCAACAAATTAATTGTTGAGGAAGACACCAAAAGAGAATCATATTTAATGGAGGGAAAGAAGTGTTCAGGGAAGACTTCGGACAACTCAAGGCTATGCCTCCGGGTACAATTCGGAGATAGCCGAAAATGAGGAGGGTACCTGCCATAGAGAGAAGTCAGAGAGAGTGTTAGAATAATATTAAAATAAATGGTTAAAGATGTATTCATATAACCAATTGAGGTTCAGTTATGCACCAGAGCTCCACTGTCCGCCGCTATCGTTAACCGCGTGTGTGCTCTTTCCTTCGAATCATGAACAGAAAAAAACCTTGATAATGCCTATTGGTTTTGCTTGTGTATGTTGAAAAATTAATTCTATGCATCACTAACATACAGCATTTTATACAGCAGTCATACTCTCTGTTGAGTATACCCTCTTCTCCCTGCTCTTTAACTATAGTTCATAGGTTAATACAGAAAGACCTGATCCTCCCTCAGGCATAGTTCTCCATTGTACCAATTTGGACTGACTCAACAACCCATTCCATACTAATTTTTAGAAACGTGGTTGGTGCTATATGCCACATATTTGAACTAACTGCATAAGAGTCTTATTTTCTTACCCAGTTTTGCTTGTGTGGACCGCTGCTCTGTCTCACACAGTTTAGAGAAGCAACTGGATTATATAGATTACACCGTATAATATTGCACTGGTGCAATTTTTACTTCTCGCCTATGTTGCAAGAGCTTTGTTACTGTACAATGGGTTTAGAGCTCACCCACTGCTTACCATTGGTTGGCTTCATTGTCACTCTGATGATTTGATTGCTTCTTATTTATCAGCTTCCATGGGCTTTCCTTTCTCTTCCTATCTTTGTCCCTCCTCTGTAGCATGGACTCATTCCTGTGTCCTTCCACTGCTCACCTTTTCAGGTGCTACCTTTTCTTTTTGTTTAATCACTCTATGAGATGTCTCCCTTGTGTACTTTCCCTCCCTCAGTGTTTCTCTCCAATACCCCTCTTGCCACCCTCCCTTGCCTGTGTGCTGTCTCAGCTCCTCCCCCTACATTATCCATGTAATTCCTTCAGCCCCTCCCACCCACCACCCGCTGTCCGTGTGATTCCCCCAGCCTCTCCCTCCCACCCACCATTGTTTGCTTCCCCCTGCCAACCCATCATTCTCTGTGTGCATGCTACAGCCCATGCCAACCACCTTCTATTGTCTGTGTGTTTAACTCAGACCCCCTGGTCCACACTCCATTGTGCGTGTACTTGCTCCAGCCCCACCCGCCCACCCTCCATAGTCGGTGTGCTCCACCATCTGCTCTTGCCTGTTCTCTACTCCACCCCGTCCTTCTCTCTCACCCTCCCTCGCTCCGTGTTGCTTTGTCCCTCAACCCACTCTTCAATTAAATGTTTTCTAACAAATGTAGGAGTGGTTGGGAGATAAGTCAACACATAGGACAGTAGAGAAGGATGCAGGTGTGGGGGAGGACAGGCAAGAGTGGATGGGGCTGCATATGACCATGAATAGTAAAAAAAAAACATCTCTATTATGCAATTTTGCGGGCACTGCATTTTTCGCATAATTCTGAATTTGCAGCAATTGCCTCATAATCCATTATCTGTAGCATAATACGCAGATTTAAAAAAATGATAGTTTAAGTGTATCAAATGTTTGTAAAAACGTGGTCACACGTGTTGCTTCCCAGTGGAAGGCCCTTGACAATGGTTAACTTTCTGTTGCTTGTTGAAATCTTTGGGTGTTAAACTGGTACTAATGAGGTGAAACTTTTGTCCTGACACTGTTAACAAGTGTACAAATCACAAAATAATGAAGTAAGGCAATCACAAAATGTGCCACATTACGCCACATAATGTGCCTTTTCTTATCTCATAATTTAGCCAACTCTGCCACATAATGTGGTCCTTGCCTGTCACATAATTCCAGTGGCCCTGTTTATAACCCAGGGAGCCCACGGAGTTTGTCAATAACTTATCTGCTCTCTTTCAGCAGAACATTATATTGGATTATGCACCCTGCAAGAGCTCTCTCTCTAATTCCTCTCTCGTGAAATCATAATCCCTTTGGCTCTTGGACCAGAGTGCCTTTTAGCACAGCTGTGAAACGCATCCTGTCTAAGTGATTTTTAATCGCGCTGTTGTCAAGTGCACTTTACCGTGACTTTAAGCATCTCCTTCAGCTTTGCTATGACAAATGAGGCACTTCTAATGCACTTTAAGCCCTCTCCCCTTTCAAGATAGAGGCTCGTTGAATAAACAAGAACCTTTTCCTTTGGTGGAAAAACTTCCCATTGCTGCTGTTTCACATAGGCGTAAACCTGCAGTATTCCTGGGCAAGGATACAGTCTGAGACCTGAGTGTTTACATCTCTGTTTCCGTCTGCGCTGACAGGCTTTGCTGTTCTTTTGCAGAATAACCAAATCGAGTACGTCCCTGCAGAGGAGCTGGCCAGGCTGTACCGCCTCGAAACACTCAACCTGCAGAACAACCGCCTGTATTCAAAGGGTAAGCGGCGCAAACAAGTGTGCACCCGTGAATAAAGATGTTTTTTAATGTTAGGATCAAATAAAAAGCACAAAGGAGGTGCAGAGGGTTGTAATCAATAGGTACATGTGAGAAGGAGTATGCCGTTGCTTATTCACAGTGAGAATGTCTTGTTCTGCTTTGTGCTGTTAACTAAGTCGGTTTTCCTGGCACCGAGGGTACTCCACTGGTAAATGGAGTGGCACCCAGTAGATATTCAACATTTAGGGGCCTGCAGAGGCCTGAAGGGCTGTGTGGGTAACAAGCTTTGGGGTGATGGCGATCCTGCATCTGATTACAACTGGGCGAGTAAAGTCTGAGCCCCTGAGCAAACTCAATTGAGCTGCTTAGTAAGTGCACCCCTCAACTGCTGGGTATGATAAAGTCCGTACCCCTGCAATTTTCACCGGTTTACATATAGGTAGGTCACACTTACTGATACTTACCAGGGTAAATGTCCTGAAAATACCAAGACAAGTGAATTTTGGTGCAGAAAGCATCTCAATGGCTCTTATCGAAGGGCTCAGCTAGTACTGTTGCACTCCACAGATACAGAACCCCATGGTATCAGATTTTATAGCGTGCGATAAATATTGTATTCCCCACTGGAAGCACTTGCAATCAGGGTCTTACAGTAACATGGACCATGCGATAAATATTGGGGGGAGGGACACTAGGTGGGTATCGCTGCCCTCTCTACCTGTGGCCTGACAGTCTCGCTCGCACACCTTTCTAGCAATGTGGAAGTGGCCCAAAGAACAGCACTTACTCATTGCTGTGAGGTGGCCCTAACATGAGATAGTCAGTACTATGGAAAACTACATAAGTAAGTCAGTAAAGTGCGACTACCAAATGCCTTTCTACCAGTGCAAATTACATTATGGTTTTAACACTAGGCTTTATAATCTTCTTTTGCATTCTGTTCCTTTCTATTATTATCAGTCACAGCCAAAATTTACAAAACACGCACATTAATTGCAATATTCAACGTGATCCTGACAAGTCTGTAAGTATACTAATTACTTAGTGCTTTTTCAAGCACTTAAAAGACATGCCCATGGCTTAGCGCTGTTCCAAATTCAGGGTGGTATTTGTGAAACTCAGTGAAACTCTGATGCAAAAATCTCGTCATCTGTAGGTGTGAGCTCACAGTTGCCATTCACTAAGCATCAACCAACACTTGTAAAGGGATTTGCTTACATGTCACTTTACACTGATGCGCGTGGAGTTTGTGCAATCAAGCGTAGACTACTGGATATTCACAAACATTTGGCAGGTGCATTCCTACCCTACGTAGAATTGGACGTTTACTCCTGTCAAGGGCAGGATTAAATCATTACACAAGATGAGAACTGGTAGGCAACCCTACAAAATATTATGATGAAGTTGCAGAACAAATCATTTTTCAAGTGGTAAAATGTTAGCAAATTTGTTTGGAAAGCAGATGTGCCTTCTTTCAGAAGAGTGCTGGATCATAGAGGCTTGGGCTCAGTTCTCAAGGAATGGTCAAGAGTGGTCCGTGGATTCAGCCTTTGGACACAAAGGGATCAGCCTCAATATTTCTGGTATTTGAAAGACGGATGATTGACCCCATAGAAATTAGTTCTTATTACGCTAATAGATATGACATAGTGTGGGGCAAGACTCTGAAGTTACACAGTAAATTTATTTCAGAAAGCTTTGTGCATGATGCCAAGGCTCCCTCATTTGATCCTTAGCTTCAGATCTTGAATTTGACCCTTGCTCCACCTGGAGTCAGTGAAGGAAATTCAAGGCTAGTGTTGCACAGTCAAATTTTTTAGGCTCATCCTTGTTGCTTGGTTCTGGATTCGTCAACTTCTAGTCATGTGTTTCTTGCAATAGTTCTGGTGTGCTATCACCAGTGATCCTTTCACCTCTTCCCTTTGGCCCATGTGGAGAAAAGGCAAAATATTTATTAGTATGGAAAACTGCAAGCGGATATATTTGACCACATATCATACTCGTGGCCTGAAAGATATGTCAGAATTAAAACATATTTTTTACCTTTTGAATCAATGTCAGGGTCAGTTCCACAGTTGTTGACCCGCTAAAAAGGAGAAAGATGTTCTCTGTATGCCAGCCGTGGAGGCACGTAGACCGATATAACTTTCTTCTAAGGCTTTGTTTATCTTGTCCAGACACCAAAACCATCTTTTTAGCATATGTAAATCTGAGTGTTGCTAGTCTACATTTAGAATTAGATGTTGTGCAGTTTAATCACCTAGGCTAAAGGGCACTTAACAAGAAGAAAGAAAGATTGAATCACTGTGGAGCACCAGATGGGAAAGCACACTGCTCAGGGAATGCTTACTTTAAAATAGTTTTAAAGTTTTAAAGTGTAAATTGAATGGACATAACAAAATATGCATACATTTTATTGCAAGGCACGTGTACATACAGGATTGTGTTCTGTTCTGTTCAGCATTGTACATGCAAGAAGGTATAGGAATCCGCCTCCTTCCCATTCCCTTAGCCTAATATTGCACTTTCTCCAGCAGGCCCAGCACGCCAAATAACACTGCATAAGCAGAGACAGAGGTGGGAACGTAGTGCAGTGCATGGCATTGCAGATGGCAGAAATAAAGACAGCCTATGATGCCTTTTCTCTCTTTCTGTTTACATATTTTCAGTGGCAAACTTACATCAAGAAATATTATGATTAAATCTAACAATTAGAAGTGCTTGACATTTTCCCAGATATGGTTGTTGTCATCTTCACTATAACACCCTCAAATGCAGCCACCGTGGAGCAACTATGACCTTACCCCATCATGCTCCCTTCTTCGCTTCTCCCCCCTTCACATACATAGGGATTTGGCATATAATTGTGACACTGTCCCCAAGAGCTCAGTGTGGTGTCCCACTTTCTTCCATTGGTTTGGGAGGTATTCCAACCATTCCCTGTTCAGCCATTGTGCACCACTTTACTGCTCTTCCCCTGGGTAGGTGTCTAGTCGCCCTTCCCATTTCCACCATATTTTATCTTATTTGCGGTTGCATCCCCTACACTCATAGATAAGTATTTCCTCTGATCATGCATAGTTCCATTCCTTCCCTCCACTTCAGGAGTCCTGGGACATTTGGGCTGCCCTAGTGTTTGGCAATATCTCTCTTCGCTACTGTATAGTCCAGGTTGATCAGTAGTTTATTATAAGATGTAACCTCAGAGTCCATCCAGACCCTTAGCAGTGCCCTCAATGCGGACAGTGGCAAGGGTCCCCCGCAGCTTCTGCCAGGGATTTCGTCCCTCCCTCCCAGAAGGGCCACATTTTGGGCAGTCCCAGAGTGTGTGATAAAATGTACCTCGCTGTCCACACTGTCGGAGGCATTGGTCATCTGAGGCACTATCTATCTTGAGTAGCAGTACACGGGTGCAGTATGTTCTGTGCAGGACTTTTAATTGGATGACATGGAAGCTGGCCCAGATGGCTACTTACCTTAAGAATTGTAGTGCATCCTCCCAGTCATCATCTTCCAGGATTCCCCTAATTTCTTTCTGCCATCTTGCCCTCAATCGTGTTAGCTCTCCCTGTGTGTGTTTTATCAGTGTAGCATATGTAAGAGAGATGGCTTTGGTAGCCAAGTCTCTGTCTACAGTTGTCATTCTAGGGCAGATTCTTCCTTTGTTTCCTCGTTTCTGGGCATCCTAGCCTGCAGGGTGCATCTTAATTTCAGGTACTTAAATATCTGGATGCTTTGCCATTTCATATTCGGCCCATCAGTGTGCAAATCAAACCATTCCGTTAGCATTCCACACGTCCTCCAGTGTTGAGAGGACTATCAAGCTCCATTATTTAAGATCTGGTAAGTTTAGTACTGGAACGAGCATTGTACCTACACACAACAGGGTTATTGGTGTCAAGCGCCCTACTTCCCATTTCTCTATTCAGTTTTCACCATATTGCTAGAACTGTGGCGGTGGCTGGGGGTAATTCAGTGGTATTACCCCTCATACAGTACGTGGAGGTATCCCCTCTCTCCCAGTATGTCCTGGTACGTCTCAACGTGGGGCCCGTCAGCGGGGTGTATGCCCACTTGTATATGATGTGTACCAGTGTCGCCTCATAGTACTTCCAAATGTTCAAGAGCTATGCTCCCCTCGCATGTCTGCAGTGTAGAGAGCGCAATTCATGCGGGCCATCCAACCAGAGGAACGAGCACAGTAGTTTGTTCATGGTCTGAACGAAGGTGTCAGGGTTTGCAAAGGGACTGTTTTCCAAGATATAGCTAAGTCTGGGTAATGCAATACATTTAAATAAGGCTGCTCTCCCCATGACTGAGAGTGTTAGGGCCCTTCAGTGTTTTACGTCAGACTCCAATCTCGGCAGCAGGAGGATTTGTAATGTGTACAGTCCTCTCTGAAGCTCCATAGACCCAGATATTTAAAGTGTTGAGTTGCCGCTTTAAGCAGAAGGGGTAGTGTGTCCCCCGCCGACCAACTTATTGGGAATACCAGGGATTTCTCTCAGTTGATCCCCAACCCTGAGTAAGTGCCATAAATAGTGAATGTTTCCCTAAGGCACTTTAGAGAGATGTCCGGTTCTGCTATATAAAGCAGGAAGTTGGCTTTGTACAGTAATGATCCGGTACTCCTATGAGTTGCTCCAGCACCAGTCCCACGCCTGGCTGTCGACCCTGATCGACTCGACAAACAGCATCAATGACAGGGGAGAAGCCTCTCTTGTATCCTTCCGAATTGGAAATTCCCATGATAGGATTCCATTCACCCTATTTCTGACCCTGGGCTGTGTATACAGGCGGCTGATTCATTTCAAGTATTTGGTCCCGAAACCCATTTTTTCCATAACCGCAAACAGAAAGGGCCAATGTATGGAGTCAAAAGCCTTATTCTCATCCAGGGACGCGATGGTCAGTGGGATCCCCAAGTTATCGGCCGCTGCTATGCCATTGTATAGGCGTTGAAGATTCAATTTGGTCGACCTGTGGGGTATGAACCTGTTCTGGTCCTGATGGATCAGGTCCAAGATAGTCTTTTCACCAAACGCTTAGCAATAATTTCTGTATTTGCGTAAAGAAAACAGATCAGTCTGGACAAGTCCCAGTGATCTCAGGGCTTGCCTGCCTTGGGGCTCAGACCAATGGTTGCAATTTGGAGATCTCTCTGTTGCTCCCCCACCTATAAGCTGTGGTATATATCTCATGTAAGATACTCATCCACACTTGCCACTGGCTGTGCGCTACCACCAATCACACTGGACTCTGTTTGCCTACCCTTAATGTCCAGTTCCCTCATGCTCAACTCGCGAACAAGGAGAATCTGTTTCTTCCAACGCAAGAGCGTTCCTGCTCTCCTCTGCTTGAGTTTTAAGTTTTAACACCTCCAACTCATGCAGCCTTACCCTTTGATTTTCCTCCAACTCCTCTGGTGAAAAACTCCTCCCTGAATGGCTACTACCAGCCCCTGAGGCTGGTCCCTCCACTGGCAAATCCTGTGAACTAAATCCATTCCCTGGGTCATCCTCATCCACCTCACTATCACCTGTCTCCTGAGCCTCTTTGGCTTCCCACCAGGCCCTCAAGGCCACCTGCAGCTCCTCCTTCTTGGTGCTACTCTTCATGGGACATTCCAAAGCCCTGCAGAATTTCCTCAACTGATCAACCTTGTAGGTAAACAGTGCCTCAATGTCAAACTCTAATTCTGCAGACTCAGCATCACCGGCTATCTGGCTCTCCCCCTGAGACATGATGTGTGGATTAAAGGTAACTCAACAATAGAACCACCAAATCAAAGACAATATGTTGTTGCGTTGTGGTCTGCAATCAATTTATGATGAACACCAATTACTGTGAGTGATTTTGTACATAAGCGTTTAATTTATATTAGGATTGAATCCCACCGCTCTGCCGCCAAATGTTGGAAGTGGGGGGTCCTTATCGCTTACCGTCGCCACCAAATGCTAGAGGCAGGCGTCCACGACCCGACCCCTCGCTTCAACGTTAGGCTAGGTAAGGACACCGTCTGAGATAGCCCTGCTCACCCCCTTAGTAGCTTGGCACAAGCAGCCAGGCTTATCTCCAAGGCACGAGTGAACAGTATGTGCAACCACGCTCACAGTAACCTAATGATGTCACCACAAATAGACTCGACACAAGTTTTTATGAATGAGTATAATCTTTATATAAGAAATTATACGATACGACCACAAGATACAAAATTAACATATAAGAATGGATAGTATTCTTTCTGGTGGGTTGGTAGGTTCTAATCCCAACCACTGCTTCTAACCAACAGTTAAGCTCACCGTTTCCAAAATGTTAGGCAAGTCGTGTTGCTAGAATCACACACTTTGCAAAAGGATACAAATATCTGCAATGCGTAACGATATTCTTGTGTACTGTGCAACAGAGAAACAATGCCATGCGTGGCGCCACAGTCGTGTACTTTGCAATTGAAGAAATAATGCAATGCGTATCACTACCAGCATGCCCTGTAACAGGAAGAAACAAAGCAATGCGCCACGCAAGAATCCTGTACGGTGCAATGAAGAAATAATACACTGCACCACGTTATAATCAGATACTGTGCACTGAAGAAATAATTCAATGCGCCACGTTACAATCAGGTAATCTGCAAGGGAAAAATAACGCAGTGCGTAGCGCACCAAGCATGTAGTTCGTCAGCCACAAATGAGGTCAGGCGTCATAGGACAGTTCTATAGTTTGTTAGCAGTAATAATGCAAAGTGTAATAGGACAGTTTTAGGTTCTCCGTTAACAGTGCCTCCGTTATGGATCAAATGATGGCACAAAAATACTGCTTCCCACTCTATCCCCAGTACTGCCCCTCCTTGGGTCAGCACCGGCCGAGATCCGAGCCGAAGCAACATGCTTGCGCAGCTGACAGAAGCGAGAGGCCGAGAGAGTGTCCCTCCAGGCCCGCACCCAGTAGATGCTGCTGGTGGGAGTGCTGCGGGGCGGTGGGGTGGAGGGTAGTAAACTATGGAATACGGCCAAACAGAGGTAAGTAAACATATAAATAAATGAAACTAATTTCATTGCGTGCGCTGCATTGCCAAATGCGATGCAGCGAGCGCAACGAAATTAGTTTTCTTTTTTTGTTTACTTACCTCCGTTTGGCCGTATTCCGTAGTTTACTACCCCCACCCTGCTTCTCCCCCATCCCGCCCCCGCCCCCGCAGCACTCCCACCAGGAGACGCTACTGCCCACACCCCACCCCAGGTGGTGATCTATGTTACCTGGGGGGGCGCGACCCCACTCTCCTCTCCGACTTCAGCGACTTGGGCCTTGATCCAGAACTCCATCACGGGGTGCGGTGGACTTGGGCCGGCGGCTCAGCTTCTCTGGGGCTGCAGGTCCAGACCGCTGCTGTTTTACTCCAGGGGCACGATGACTCCGGCAGTCTCAGTCAACACCAAGATCCACCCTCAGAACTGTGGAGACTTAACTTCAAATTCGGTGCACACCCTACTCAGGCACTCCTCACCAGTGCCTTAGGTTGCACCTCGACACGCACACTGTACATCCTCGACTCGCCTCTTCTCTGGTGCTCACGATGACCCAGCGCTCTTCACCAACGCCCCGCTTGCACCTCGACACACACCCTGCACGTCCGAGTCGCTCCGTTTCTCCCGGTGCACACGATGTCCAGGCGCTCTTCACCAACGCCCTGGCTGCACTACAACACGCACTCTGCGCGTCCGAGTCTCACCTCTTCTCCCGGTGCACACAATGTCCAGGCGCTCCTCACCAATGCCCTGGCAGCACCACGACACGCACGCTGTGCGTCTGAGACTCATTTCTTCTTTTGGTGCACACAACGACCAGGCGCTCTTCACCAACGCCCTGGCCTGCACCACGACACACACCCTGCACGTCCGAGTCGCTCCTTTTCTCCCGGTGCACACGATGTCCAGGCGCTCTTCACCAACGCCCTGGCTGCACTACAACACACTCTCTGCGCGTCCGAGTCTCACCTCTTCTCCCGATGCACACGATGTCCAGGCGCTCCTCACCAATGCCCTGGCAGCACCACGACACACACGCTGTGCGTCTGAGACTCATTTCTTCTTTTGGTGCACACCATGACCAGGCATTCCTCACCAACGCCTTGGCCTGCACCACGACACGCACCCAGCGTGTTCGAGACTCAGCTTACTCCTGCGTGCCCATGATCACAAGGCACAACTTCTGAGGGTCTCAAGCTACAAAAGCACACACACACACTGCGTTGCTTGGACCTTCCCCCGGAAACTTTTATGATCCTGTATTTGCAAACAGGGAGCCAGCTCACCTCTGGCCCTTGGGGTTACAAGACACAGTGCAAAGCACAGTCTTCTTCAAGCAGGGGGATCCAGCGCCTCCAAGCACAGTCCCAACAGCCTCTCCCTTAGTTAGAACAGCAAACTGCAGACCAGCCATAGATCACGAAGCAAGGATTGGTTTTTCCACAGCAGTCTCTTCAGTTGCTCCTTCTTTAGCAGAGGTTCCTCTTGACCACAGAATGGGTCCAAGCCTTTTCAGTCTCAATCCATATCTTTTTCATTCCAACGTTCAGGGGTTTCAGCTCTCATAGTTATACCCCTTAATGTCTTTGGGATTCGTTTGTGCTCAGGGGTCCCTGACCCCCTCCTAAATCAGTTATGGGTGTCTCCCTCCCAGTGTCACCTCTATCCCTTTGATACTGGGGGTCTGGATCCTTAATCACTCAACAGGAAATGGGTCAATTGGTTTATAGCACCAGCCCAGGCCTTTTCACCTCCCAGGCCTTTTCACCTCCCAGGCTTCTCCTCCCCCTGCTCTCCAGATGCAGGGCAGACTGGTGTCATCTTAACCCCTCCTTGGGTCAAGAACTCTAACAGCTCCTCTCACCTTTCAGTTCCAGACAGACAATCCACATTTCAGCAGAGACACACGGAAATGACTAGAGCACAAAACTCAGACACTTTCTAAAAGAGTGGTTTCTGAACACACAGTGACAAAACCACCTTCACAGAAAGATGTGTTATGACACTGTGAGTTCATACATACTAAACTTCACCTCTCCATTATAAACTGACAGGAAACTAGGCTAACAAACACAACACCCAGCCTCCCCCATTCTGTCCTATGGGCAGGATGGCCTTTCAGCAGTGAAAAACGAAATGGAGTGTTTTTTACTGTCAGGACATAACACACTTTAGTATATGTCCTGCCTTTTACCTACACTGCACCCTGCCCAGGGATTACCCAGGACCTACCACAGGGGTGCCCAATGTGTATGTAAAAGGGAAAGTCAGGCCTGACAAGTTGTTGCACTTGTCAGGATAACATGCTAACTTAGCACTCTGTGTGCAGGCCCTACACTGCAGGCTTGAGTTCCCTTCTCCATGCGCCTTTGCATTACTAGCCCTGGCACACACAGTGCACGTCACTAGGGACTTTACTAGTAGGGCAAACATACCAATCATGGCATGGCCAACCAATCACCATTACATTTCACATAGGGAACACTTGTACTTTGACACTGATCAGCAGTGGCAAAGTACCCAAAACATCTTAATTGGCATCTCTATGTCAGGAAAACGGTCTAGGGGGAAAACAAAAAGTTTAGGGAACTTTAGCCAAAAAGGCCAAGTCCTACCGTCCTCAATACCCGTGTAACTGGTGAGTCATTCGATGCAACAATACCTCCAATATGACTCCTTTCCTGGTCGCTTGCACTCAGCAGTGCCAGAAGTTTCCCCCCTTGTCCCCTAGTTCATATATACGTTTCTGCTTGGCAATATGCACCCGCTTAACATCTTATGTGACCAAGGATCGGAATTCTTCCATTTTGGCCACGATGCTCAGCCTTGTAGCTGGCTTCTAATGGTATTCTGCCTCCAAGTCCATAAGTTCCTGATCTAGGTCTAGTCGGCATCGGGATTGCTCCCTTTTTCCCCCATCTTGTCTGCAATGATTACCCCCCTCCACCCTGCCGAATGGTGGCTTTGCAGGCCTCCCACTGGATCAGTGCATCCCTTTCTGTCTCTGGGTTTTCTTTAAAATAGTGCTCCATTGCATTGTCAAGGCATTCCACTACCTTCTTATTTAACAAGCGCCATTACACCATTCTCTATTCTGTCCTGCCTCTCGTTTTTGTCGTCATCAATGTGCTGCTCAGCAGGGAATGGCCTGATATCACATGTGCCTGGAATTCTGCCTCAGTGAACCTGTGGAGTGTTTTAAGACAGTAATCTAATTGTGAGTGGGTATTATGTGCCTCGAAGTAGTAAGAATATCCTCTGTCCGTCCCATGTAGTGATCTCCAAATTAACCACAGACCCATTGCCTTTACAAAGTCTCACAGTTTCCCAGAATGGAGGTTGAGGTTCTGATCGAGGATGGACCTATCTAGTTGCAGGTGCATTGTAATATTGATATCTCCCCCTAATATAGTCAACATCTGGGGGAGATCCCATAGTAATTGTCCCAGGAGTTACAGGGTGGCAGTCTGTAGTCCTGGAGGGAAATACCTATTGATCAGCTCCACTGGTTCCCCTTCCCAGGTGCCCACGACCATTGCCCCGTCAATCTGAGCGGGTCAGCGTGACCTGGAATGAAATGGATTTTTTTTATAGGATCGCAACCCCTCTGGATTCCGATGGGTAACCTGAGTGACCTGCCACTTGTGTATCATCACCTGCCCGAGGAGCACAGTTGGACCCCTTTAGATTAGTTTCCTGTAGAAACACCATATCCCTGGCATAGCGGGCTATAGCTTTGGTCACCAGCCCCTGCTTCCCAACCCATTGACATTTCATGTGAGTAGCTTAAGGGCCAGAGTCTTCATAGTGTGGCCTAGTCGTCCGTTGCTCATGGAGCGAGTTCTGCCCAGATGGGGTGTTACTTTCCCTTGCCTAGTATACTCTAGTATGGCTGCAAACTGTTCAATGTTAACCTTAACGTTATCCTAACTCCCTTCCCTCCCTATCTAACCATGCTGCAGTCTGAGATTTGGCCTCCACCCCAATGCAAAGTAGGCCCATCACCCAACAAAATCAGAGATTCAAAATGTTATCATCAGCGATCGTTATCCCCATACTCCAGTGCATATAGATGGACGGTCCCCTGCCGGCCCATGAGTTGTACATCAATAAATTGCCTTAGCTTTACCACTCCTTTGGGAGTAAGTTCGATGACCCCGTTATTCCACCGCAACCTCCCCCCAGACCCGGATCTGCAGCAAATCCAGCCAGACAAACTCCTTCGAGGTCATCGGGGTGACTTTTGGGAGTGGTCTGCATTCAACATCGTCTTCATAGACTAGGTTCTACTACGATGAATCCCCATGGTCAGTCTCAAGAGCTTCCCATGTGTTGGTAGTCTCCAGGTAGTGTTGGTGCTGGAGATCCATCACTACTCTTGCCCTGTCAATTTGTGCATGTTCTTTAGTTGGTGTTTTAGTGACCACTGCCAATGCGCCTGGTGGCAATTTTTCTGTTCCTGCCATTTCAGTACCTGGTACATTTTACCATTGTCAGGAGGGTAGTACCCCCTTCTCTCTAGCCAGTCCCAGACTTCCTATGCCGCCATGAAGAACTGTGTTGCGCCCCAATCCTGGGTACAGAACTTCACTGGGAAGAGAAGGGCGTTGCATATGTCTAACTTACTGAGGTATTGTTTGACTGCCCAAAAGGCTTTTCTGTGTCATTGGACTACTTTTGTATAGTTGGGGAAGATGTTTACCTTGGTGCCGTCCACAGTCCTTGTGCTGTGCCGCTTGTAGTATGACGTCCCTGCCCCAAAAATTCAGCAGCCTGGCCACCATGGCACGCGGTGGGGCCCCGGGGGAATCAGACATTATTGCAGCGGGAGCAACACTCGCCATCATTCAGTTTGTCTGCCTGAGCTGCTACCTCTTGCTCCAGCTGTTACCTCTTGCTTCACTGCCCATAAGTGGGCACTGTTCTCCATCACCATTGAATAGACCTGGCCCCAAGTGCTTTCTGCTTCTGCTACTATATCCACCAACCTTTTATGGATTGCCGTAAATAAGTTCACATACTGAGAGACTGAGTCAGTTTTATGTTCCAGGGCTCTCTTGGTCTCTTTTATTGCAGCAAAATTGGTTGTTGCATGCGTTTCGAAGCCTCTTTCTGTGAGTAGGAGCATTTGGTCATTGCCATGTACATCCGTGCGTGAGGTGCCTTTCCCCACTGGCTTGGTAACTTTGGGGTGGAAAATAATCCACCGTATGGCGGTCCAGTTTCACTGAATGTGCAAGTGAGGTGTCCAGATGCGACCTCCTGGTTCCTCTGTGAGCTGCCACCGACGGGCGATGCAGTCTCACCCTCTTCAGTCTATTCAGGGGTTATGTCTCCCTTTGCATTATGTGGTGGTGGTGCTGGCATCCACCCATATTCTGTTTTCCGTCCGCAGCACCCTGAGCACCACCCTCCCTTCTTCCCGCTGTAGCTATGTTAGCTGGTATGTCACAGATTACTGGAGCCCCCCTACAGGTGGCCTCAGGTGGCCTCGGAGGTGACAGATCTCCCAATGTTGCAGGGCATGCGTCCAGTCCCCTGGTGCCTTGGCATCAGCATGTGGTGTTTTCTTGCGGGAAGAGGTGAGGTAGGAGTCAACACCCGCCTCAGGCGCGCAATCAGAGGGTCGCCGGTGCAGTGTATTCTCAGGCAGCTCCCAGGTTTCTCACATCCCTTCAGGCAGCCACGATGCCCGCTGGGAGTATTTTGGGTCCCTGGAGCTCTGTGGCTGTGCTCCGTGCTAGCCCCACGTGTTGAAGCACACCTTATGTGTGGACTCTCTCTTGTACCCCCTCTTCCACCCGGGGTCCCGCCTGCCATGGTGCTGAGTGTACGGGGGGCAGGAGGGGGGCCAAGCTCCCCAATCTGGTCACTGTTGCACTCCCCATTCCCGGTCATCTGAGCATCGGCAAGGGGTCCGCGTGGCCGGCAAAGATGGTTACCGACCCATGACCTGCTTAGCAGCCTCTTCCCTTTACACTTCTGTCTCTTCCCCAGTGCTCCTGGTACCCCGGCAGTCTGGCGGGTCCCTGCTCTCCGAGGCCCTTATCCTGGCAGTGGGCCACCCCCCGAGGAGATAGGGTCAGGATACTATCACTCGTGGGCCGTGACGTGGGAGCTCGAACCTCACGCAGCTGTCTCCATGCGGTTCCGAAAAATACATGTATTTTATACATTCAACTGGCAGCATGAGCATTATGGCTTTAGTGGTAAACAAATTAACGATGTAGTGTTCCTTCAAAAAGGGGCCCTCTAAATAGAAATACAGATACATAAACATGGTGCCAAATGACAAATGGTTTGTAGATGTCACCAGAACCGAGAGATTGCAAAATAGCACTATGTTATACACGGTGCCCATTATATATATTTTTGTTATAGTTTATTTTAGGGCACTTAGCTTGAAAACTGTTTTCTTCAAAGTGCAGTTAACAATTGGCTGTGTTTGGAATTAGAAAGCTTGGGCTTTGTTTACCTTTCAGGAATACATTGTTAAATAAACAGTGGGCAATGTCGAGGCAATAGCTGCAGCATTTTCTATATAATTATGGATGTGCTCCATTTGCCACAAAATGTGCTATATTTGCAGATTTCACCAAAATCGTTTCTATCTTCGATGGATAAAAATAGTACTGACTGAGAATGCAATGCATAATTAGAATTTTTTGCCTCGTAATTTAGATAACCTTGATGCAAAATTATCATAGTAGAGCTGAAAATGTTAAATCTCTGCAGAGTGATTTGGGGCGGTCATTATGAAAATTAAGGACGCATTATATAGACAACCGTGAAATATATCCTGTATGTCACAGTTTCTTGTGAAATACAAGTTTTCATACAGGTTTTCATAGCATGACTTTTTGTGCTATAAAAGCACGAAAATGTGATATAATAGTCAGGGCCAGATTTACAAACATGTTACACCAGATTACATCACACAAGTGACGCACATGGGAAACAGAGTGTTTAGTTGGGATTTATTTACAATGTAAAAACTTTTGGGTTGGAAAGTAGCCCTAAAGTAATGCAAAGTATCTAGAGCTGCTTTGCATCAAAGCGTGTTCCATGGGCTGTACATGGGTGTTCCCAGGCAACCACCCGTGGTTTTTGACACAAAGTCTAGCTACTAATAATTGTAGGCAGGTCATTATGCCCAAAAAAGAATCCCCCCTGAGTATGGTGTTAAAAATGAGAAAAAGGAGAAACATTTTTATTTTTCCAGGCTTTTCCGACTTTGCATGTGTGTGCACTGTACTGCACAGTATTATTATTATTAATACTTTATTCGGCATCATAACACAATACCATAAAAGCACAAGTTAATACAATTAAAAAAAAACAATACATTAATAATTAATATTTTCCCAGTTAAAAATCATTTAAAACACAAAATTAATAAATCATTTTCCACGCCCCGTTAAACTAATTCTATTCAAGACGTCCATAAAGTGTTTCTAAGGCGCATCGCCAGTCGAAGAAACTTTATAATGCAATGCATGGTTAATATCTCATATGATATTTTAAGATACAAGAGGGCCACTTTTGCCTGCCTAAACCCTTGTTTTTTTTTTAAATGCTTTTCAAATAAAGCTTTCTTGGATGCCTATACAAAGGACATAACAATACGAAGTGAAGGGTATCCTGCGGCGATCGTAGATCGCAGCTGTAGGGACCCTTCAACTCCAGAGTCCTCGTAAAACCTGCTGGGACAGCCAAGCAATAGATCCAACCTAAAACGTGTCATTAAAAACCTGTCTTGGGCATTGTGAATGAGAGATAAATAAGATTCTATATACAAGGCTGATCTGGTTAGCAGGTGGGCCCTCACTGTTGGTTTAATATTCTCATTGTCTTCTCTACAGGAGCCCAATTGATTCAGCATCTCTCCCTTCACAAATTCCTTGTCCCTCACCCGCAATTTTGTTGGGTGAAAAAAGAATTCAGAATGGCCCAACACCTCAAAGGACTCTTTGACATATTTTAACCACGGGATAGCCAACCCTTTTTCCCTACTCAGACAATCATTAATAATCTCTCTAGATAGTGTTGCATCTGGGTTCGTCCAAATTTTGACCCAGCAGCTGATAGGTTTTAATTTCACACTATCATTCAGGTACCTAGCGTCTAATTCCTCATGAATGATGGTAGGTACTCTGTGGGACTTTTAGCAGTTTCCGAAAGAATTTATTCTCTTCTGTATTAAGCATCCTAGTATCCGCAAAACCCCATATCTCGCTGCCATACAGTATTTTTACACAACAAACAGAGTTGTAAAGGATTAAAATCTGCTCCGGGGACCAGCGTCCCAACCTATTTGCAAAATTCCTGATGGCACCTACACTTCTCGCGAAAGTGCGACACTTTTCCATCAACAAGGGTTTAAAATTTAGCTGCGAGTCAATTACCATGGATGTATGACGTTACAACGCATACATTTACATCGCGGTACACTACATCGCGGTTTTGACAACGCAAGTCGTTACAACGACTTGCGCTAGATGGCGCTCTAGGGCAAGGAATAGGACTTAGGAGTAGTATAATTTACTATTCCAACTCCAGTCTACGTACAGTAGGGAAGGTGTTGGATAGTAAATTATACTATTCCTTGTCCTAGAGCGCCATCTAGCGCAAGTCGTTGTAACGACTTGCGTTGTAAAAACCGCGATGTAATGGCATCGCGATGTAATCCCCGCGTTGTAAACGATGTTTTCCAATTACCATGCCTAGATATGAAAAAGACTGGGTTTTTTCAATGCAGTGTGGTCCAATCATATACTTACATTTTTTTGGGGGGACCTTTCCAACCTCCATGATATATGATTTGGCGAGATTCGCCGACAGGTCCAGTCCATCCATAAACGATACAAACCCGTCTAATAATTTTTGCAGGCCCCGTGGGGTTCGAGCTAAAAGCACTGCATCATCTGCATAAAGCAGAACCGGCACCCCTCTAGTTCCTATCCTGGGCGAGTCTACCCCTAATCTCACCAGGGCTTTTTCTAAACCATTGATGTAAAGGGTGAATAGAAAGGGTGCCAGAATGCATCCCTGTCTAACTCCCCTTGTGCATTTAAATTGATCAGTAGTGCTCCCATCATCGTTGTACCTAATCTGCGCTACTGTGTTCCAGTGTAAAGATCTTAACACATTTACCAAAGCCTGGTCCACTCCCATCCCCTCCATAAGTTCCCAGAGTTTTTTCCTATTTACTCTATCAAATGCTGCTGTCAAGTCCATAAAGGCCAGGTACACGGTCCCCTGGGAAGCGACCGTGTACTTGGCAGTCAGCAGGTATAGGTTAAGACACTGGTCCGTTGTTGAGCGTCCCGTTCTAAACGCATACTGTATGTCCGTGATGATTTTATTGTCATCTGCCCAGTCTAGAAGGCGATTTAAAATCGCCCTACCCAGGACTTTCATGGATACATCGATGAGGGAAATGGGACGGTAACAGGATGGGCTATCCCTGTCACCCTTTTTGAAGATGGCACAATTTTGGCGGAAGACCACGATAGTGGCATACCCGTATCCACCGCTGCATTTAGAACCCTTGTTAGTATAGGTGCCCACAGTGACACTTGGTTGAGAAACAGGTCAGGGGGAACCCCGTCAGGGCCCGGAGCCTTATTTCGAGAGAGGCCCTCTATACCCACTTTAATTTCAGCAAGGGAGAAAATAACTTTTCCTGCGTGAGGTTGATCCTTTGTCTCTTCTGGGCAACTCTCATCAGAACAGTTGTTATAGAGGCCTTCAAAATGCTTCAACCATGTTTCTGGCAGGATATGATTAACTACCTTGGGTTTATCCCTAACTTGGAAGTATGGTTCATTAATAACCTTCCAGAATGCTGTCATGTTTTTAGTCTCTTGTGCTACCCTCAAGTCCTCCCATGCCTGCTGTTGTAGGGCGTGTTTGCGTCTTTTAACTGCTTCTCTGTAAAGATCCCGATACTCCACAACAAACTTTTTGTCCCTCTGGTTTATTTTCAATGCAATTTTAAGATCTCTCAGGGCCCTGGTGCAGGCCTTGTCAAACCAACCATTTGCTTTTTGTCCTCTGTCCCTAGACTTCGATCGAAGTAAACTATCAATCTGCACAGTAACCCTTTCATAGGCCCTGACTAAGTCAGTGCCTTCTATTTCCAGACTCAGGCACCTCCAGATGTTATCCTGTTCATTTTTCATTAAGTTTACATACAAAACCTCTGCATTTGTCTGGGCCCATCTAATTCTTCTCCCTTGGTCGACTACTGTTAGTACCCCCTTCTCACACATCTTCTCTTTATGTCTATTCACACTGGGATCCCCAATGGTGATTACAAGGGGATTATGATCACTGAATTTACTAGATCGAAAAGTGAATCCCCTTACCACCTGTTTTATTATATTTGACACAAAGATGAAATCAATAAAGGATTCACATCCTCTGCCTTTGAACGTGGGGGGAACCCTACTGTGTGACCCTTCCTGCACCAAATCCATAGTATGTTCCAAGGCATAATTTCCCAGCACCTTATTGATTTCGTATCCCTCGGTCGTGTGATCTAGATGGGGAGCACTAGTCACTGGGCAACTTGACCAATCACCGTTTACGTATCCTCTGGCATTTGGGCAGAGGTGACAATTAAAATCTCCCACTAATACCATCTGATACGTTTGACCTTCCTGCGCCATTACCAGCTCCAGTCTTGATTCTAGTTCTTTCAGACTGGCTAATGGAGAAGCCCCGGATCTGGCATTATAGAAATATACCAGTAATATCCTGAGACCCCTAGTGCAAAACGTTAGTCCCTGTACAACATTCGAGTCCCAACCCAGATCTTTCCACCTGCCTCTGAGTTTAAGATCCACATAAATTGCAAGGCCTCCCTTTGCTCTGCCCCTAGCCCCTTTCCTCGCTGGAACAAAGAACAGCTTATAGCCCTCCAAGGCCAAAGAATCCTTTTCCCACTCCCAGGTCTCCTGCAAACATATTATATCAAAGGTTTTAATATGGCTCCACCACTCGTTATTAGTTAATTTCGATCAGAGACCCGCAATATTCCAGGATATAATCTTAAAAGTTATCTCCATTGAAGGGGTTAGAGTGTCCTTTAACTGATCACTTATCAGCACTGGCTCAAAAGATTGACACTGTGCCAGCTCATGTAGGCAGGGTCTCCCTCTCACTGTGGCCCCTAGCTTTAAATTTGAAAGGTCTTTATGCCCTGCGGGAGAGGTGTCGCCTTCCTCATGACCTAATGGTGTGATGGCCTCACCTTGGTCTATCCCCTTACACCTATTCCCCGTGTGTCAGTCGATCTCATTCAGACATTGGGAATCTGCCAGAACGTTAAAGCGATTGTATGACGCAAACGAGAGCCCTGCTTCTTTCCTTCCTTCCAAATCATTACATCTCCTCTCTCCTAGGCTGCCCTTCCTTAAGTCCCTATAAAAAAAGGCCGGTGATAGCAACTGAATGGACTAATTTCCCCCCCCCCCCAGTGATTGTCCCTAGATTGGGCCAGAAGATTCTGTACCAACCACGGGTGTCTAAAATTCAAAATAACCGTGTCACCAGGGAAACTTTTCCTACTAGCACCAATCCACAAGACCCTTCTCGCCATCAGCAGGTGCCTATAATCAATAGGCCTATAATCGGTGTTTCTGGTAAGCCAGTGGACTGCCTTATTGATAAGCATATGGGTGGTCTCAGGCCGAGTGTCAGTGGGGGCGGGAACTCCAGTCATGACTATGGTATATGGGTTTGCCGCTGGTAATAGGTCCAATACGGGCAGGTCCCGAGAACTACGCACGCAGTCCACGCTATCTTGAGCTGCGGGTTGGATGCTGCCCATTTAATCCCCAACATCCTCCTCGTCTCTCAATCTCACACCCTTTACCGTTAATTGCTTGTCCTGCGCTATTTCTCTCCTAGCTATAATCTCCTGCTCCCTTCTTCCTGTATTGTTGCTAACAGTCTTTGTCTTTGCCCTTCGCTGCTCTAAGGGGACATTATCTGTATCATTTGTCCCTGACCTAGGATGCCCATCTTGAGGTTCTTTTCCTTCCTGCCCTGCACTCGACCCGGCCAAAGATGCAATAATTGGCCTTTCTGATAATTCACTGCTACTAGGCGTGCTGGGAACCGTTATTCTGTTTTTCTGTGCTAAGAGTAGCAACACCTTCTCCTCGAGAGTGGTTATTTTTTCCCAGAATGGGGCTAGTTGACAAGAAAAAAGAGTGTCCAACCTCAACCAGAATGCAGCATCTATCCTCTCTCCAATCGCCCTCCCTCCACAGTTAACACAGTGAATAATCCCTTCTTCCTCAGTACCTTTGATGCTACTTTCTTTGTGTGGTACAACACATATCTAGAGGGGAAAACGTTTTAAAGTTTGGCACAGTATTTTGTAATGGAAGTGTACCCTTTCAGTACAAAATCTATGCGAAATGTGCTCCAAATACCATGCAAGAGTGTATGTGTGGTGGATTAGCTCAAATAGTGTCTGTGCAGGAAGAGAGAATAATAGTGCCATATCTTTGTAGCTATGGCACTATCCTGCTTCGTCACGCAATGCTGAGCAGCAACTTTGCTTTCTGTGCTGCATTGCATGACATTGGTGTAAATCTGCCCTTCTGAGTATTAGCAGATTTCTGAACAAACACATTTCAATTACCTCATAGGGCAGTTCAGCTCTACCTGATAATTACTAGACCTGGGTGGAATTTCAATTACGCCAGAGCAATTGGAGCAAATTTGGTAACTGTGTTACTATTTGATGTGGAATTACTGATAATAACGTGAATATGCCTGCTCTCATAATTAAGAGTAACTTGGGGGTAAAAAGTCGTAGCACAAGAGTACATTTAGTGATCCTCAGCGACTGCTTGTGCTGCTGTTTATGTTCTGTTGCATTAAGAACTATTGTCTTAGTGCAGAATGCATCCTCATGTCCATTTTGGATGTAAGAGGGCATTTCACTCTCAGAAACTAGCGCTAAATGCTGAAAGTAAGTTGAGGGAAAATCCTACCCTAGGTGCACATTTAGCAAGCGCGGGTGGCTGCTTGCACTCGCTGTTTATTTTCTGTTGCATTTAGCACTATGTGTTAGTGCAAAATGCATCCTCGCTTCCATTTTGGACTCAGGGTGCCTAGAAAATAGTGCTAAATGCAGAATTACATAATTCCTTGTATCTTACAGAACTTTGGGGTACATTTGCGTGATTGCATTACTTGGAATTGCAAACGTTACAGCCACCCCATATAATTTCAGGCCCTTTTGAGAACGTCTAGTGCAGGGGTCTCCAACGAGTAGCTCGGGAGCTACTGGTAGTTCGCCAGTACCTTCAAAGTAGCTCTCTGAGGTGAAATCAAGCCCAGTATCAATTTCAGAGTAGGTGCCTGTTAAAGAAGGCAGCACTGATCATCTCAAGATCCTAAGAGTGACAGCCAACCACAATTATCACAGTAACTCATACTAACACTCAAACACACACTGTGCCAGCTTATAGGACCTGCTACATGACAGTCTGTATCCAATCTCAATATAATTAAGCCACAAGGCGATTGACCATGTTGCAGTCCCTCCTTTATCAGTCACAACGTGTGTGAACAGTGCACCATCAAAAAAGTATGGCGGCAGTAGCCTGAGCTGTAATCAGTGCTGAACCACCAAAGTGCGGGACTGCAGGAGTCAGAGTGAAAATGTGTCAGTTAGATGCATGATTAGCTCAAGACCTGAGGAGAACAGGGTATGATCCAGACCAGAGAAAATTAAGAGATTCATCAACATTTATGTGTGTGCCCATAATAAACACTATTGCTTTCTGAAACTATGCCTGGTGCCAAGAACCGCCAAATATATATGCTAGCCCCATCAGAAGAGTGTTATATTTGGCATAATTGTGTCCATTCCTGACATAATAGTGCCAATGGCATAATTATGGTCATCCTTGACAATTTTAGTATTTTTGGTCTAGTTGTAGTATGCTGACAGCCATCATAGACCTACTCTGAGCATGACTGGCCTATATGTACCTATTCCTGGCATATTAATGGTCATGACTGATATGTGGTCTTATCCCTGATCCTTCTGGTTTCCAGCCTTGGCACAACTGTGGCCCTAGTATAATTTTGGGCATTACTGGCATAATCCAGGCATCCGTGGTGCTATGGTGAGCATCCATTATGATATAATGGGGTAACCCACAATTGTCCACGGACCTGGGTAACGATTGGTATAGGAAACGACAGTCCTAGACTTCTTTAAAACTACAATTCAGTTATGAAAAACATTAATTAGTCAAAGGGCATCTGGTACATATAGAATTAGCATTGCATCATTAATGTACCACCATTTTCTTTACAATGCAAACAAGTATATCCTCAAAAGACACAAAGGCACAAAATATCGCTCCAATAGTGACTGTTTATTATTTGGTTACTTTTATAACAGATCACCATATTCAATGCTCCAAATAGAGAAAAAGGGGAGTGTGAAAAAGGAAAGTGCTCGTGAGGTAGGTCAGATATAAAGGAGGGGAATCCAAAAGGCAAATTCAATAACCAATCAATTACACATTCTGGTATCCTTAGTAAAACTGGCAGTGGTTCATAGTGGCACCAGTTTTACAGCTAGGCCAGTCCCTTATGGATTTACAAATATTCATTTCATGATTTTCTGATGATGCACAGAGAACATTCATCTGTGAAAAGGCATGCTGGGATGATATCAGGTACAGGCTCACTGGGGGAGAGTGTCGACGTTTCGACCCTGGTGCAATGAGGGTAATTTATATCCTCTGCAGGCGGGTCTTCCTCAGGGGCTGTATCCTGACTGTACCTCACCCTAGGTTGCCTCCCCTCCCCCCGTCCTGAGGAAGACCTGCCTGCAGAGGATATAAATTACAGTGGAAAGTAGTATTAGATAGAAAAATGTGCATTTTCAGAAACTGGTGAATGATAATTCAAGCTGAGCTGGGGAGACGTACTGCTGTGCTTATGTCCTTTGTGCCACTGGGCGTGTCAAGATTTGAATGTTACTTAATAAGTCAAGGGGAGGCATTTAATATTGAAGAACTTTTCCCCAGCATTTCTGTCGGTAACCGCACTTGGTATACTTGGGTGGTAACTCCTGAAAATCTTGCTTTGGGTGGTCATAGTGTAGTCACTATTTTACAGGTATAAAATTTGCTAGTAGCTCGGGAAGACTTTCCTTGAGCAGAAGTAGCTCTCACTACAGAAAAGGTTAAAAATGTACTACCACTTGTCAATATTTTATCGAGAGGCTCACTGAATAAGAACCTTCTAGCCAACTTTATATTTAGCTCAGTGTTTACCAGGGATACACACCCATATTGTTACTTCGTTTTTGAAATAGCTGAGGGGCTTAGAAGAAGCTTAGAGTCTCACATGTATTGGTTAAAGCCAAGTCCCTCTAAAAGGTCTGACAGGACTAATGAGAGTTAAGAAGCCTTTCGAAAAGCGCAAAGTGACTTAAACATATTTTGACAAGTGACTTAAACACTTAAATACTTCGTCCCAACCCATCAAGTTGTGGATAAATTCAGATGGCTCAAGTAATATTTCCCAGTGCAAAATTGTGATAGCTTTGGACACGGTAGTTAAAAGCTGACTTCCAAGAAAAGGAGAACAGGGAAAGAAACAAGCATTTGCAATGCAATAGGTCTCGCATTTACGCGAGTTTACCCTATTAGCATTGTAACTGACCATGCGTTTTATTTATGTTTCAAAAACATAAATAAAAGGCATTGTCATTTGAAATGCCAATAGCTCAAACTCGGGTAAATTCTAGACCCAATGCAATCGGTCTTGCATTTATTAGAGTTCAAGATATTGGCATTGTAAATAACAATGCCTTTTATTTATGTTTTTAAAAAGCAAAACAAAAAAGGCATTGTCATTTAGAATGCCAATAGCTCAAACTCACGTAATTGCAACACCTATTGCATTGCAAATGCTTGTTTTATTTGTAATGTTGGCAGATCTGGGGCCTATACATTTGAGTGCCGTTAAAAGGATGCTGCTGGCAACGCTCCAGAGTTGGATGAGTTATCATCATGAAACCAAATTGTAAGTTTGCGTAGAACAGCAGTAACATTGACCTGTTGTGACCTGTACACCGTTGCTCAAGTGTGTCTTGGCACTTCCTGATGTTATTGTTTCCCGAGTCCACCATATGTGGTTTAGAGATTTCAGAAAGGTGGAAGGCCACGAATCTGCTTTAACATTTCTCAAGAATTCTCTGTCCAGTATTATCACCCGAGTCATTCCCCCAGTATTTTAAATCTGTCCAAAGAATTTGAGCAATAATCGGCAGAAACAATTACCCGCTATCGAAAAAAAAAGTCCCGCTGAAGACGTGATTGGCATTTCTTTGAAGTCACCGTGATTCGTGCTGTTAATTTTCAGAAATATTTGTAATGCGCCGAACGTTTAAACTTCGCCTTTAAATGTTTTGCCATTACCCCCACCCCTCTCCCGATCCCCCCCTCTTGAGCATTACTGGGAGTGTTAAAATAAACTCCAGATTGGCCTGTTGGGAGTCAAACCTGTAACCAGCGAATTACATAAGGGCGCTGGCACAGTGGGTTCCTTGCACGCTGAGCTATCACCGGCAGGCGCACAGCAATTGGAATAATTTTAGGATTGATTTTTGTCTAACAACATGACATTCTGTTTTTTTAGCATGTAATGCGTTTGCAGCCTCAAATTTTAAAAGACCCTAAATTTTGTATTTACTCTAGTATTAGCATCTGAGGATTTTAACTTCTACGACTTTTAGACTGGAAATATGTAAACATGTATGTAAATGCTTGTAGCCATACAAATGGATTTAGTCGTGCACGGTGCCCAAAGAAGACGTGACAAGTTGTATGATGGAAATCCATGGAAGCAGTCGATGCAAGAGAATAGACAAAGTTCTGCGAGTTTTAAAGGCGCTTTGAAGAACTTTATTATGCGATAATGTTCGTTTTGGTCACCAGCTGTCATGCTGATACAAAAAAGTGTGTACTTAGGCTCAGTGATCTCTGAAACAAGCAGCCATTGCTTCAGGTAATAAAACAAGCAACGTCCTTCCTGTAACACATCCCCCCCCCCCCACCCCCCTACCCCCAGCTTGGTGGACCCCAACAATGATAAGCTAAGCCGGACTAATATCATTTTCTTTAAAAGATGCGGATGCCGAGAACAAAAAACAATAAAGTCAGCCACATCACCTAACTAAAACAAGCCTTGGCACAGCCTAAAGGGCTCGTGCGGCAGCAGGGGGAGGGGGCCTGCGCGATTCCCTTGCGGGAGCGTGGGACCATATGGCGCCACCATATGGCGCCGCGCGCTCCCGCAAGGAAATCGCCAGACGTGCACGCGTTGCCATTGAAGGCAATGGAACGCATGCACGTGTTTGGCCGAAAAGCCGAAGCTATAGGAATATGTCTTTTTGCCTAGCAGCGCATGCGCGCTGCGTAGGCGAGACCTAAAAAATTAATTTTAGCTGAGCTGTGGCAGAGTCTGGAAAGGCATCTTGGCGGGTGAACGCTTTGGACAGCAACCGCCACGTTATTGCCAGTCCGCGTGACAGGTGGTATGGTGCCAACGTGGAATCCATGTTACTGCTGCGATCTGCCAACATACTAGAGCTGTGATACTCAAAATACGGTGCTGGGGCCACTTGCAGCCCTCTTGACCTTTACATGCTGCCCCCTGGTGAACAGCAGCATGAGCTGCTGTTTACTTGCCGAGCACTAATATTCAGAATTTTTTTAACTAATCAGGCAAGTATTTATTTGCAGGTTAAATGAAGATATGAAGTAACTAAAGTGGTGCCATGCACCATTTAACTTCAGTTAACCTGCAAATAAAAGCTTGCCCATATATTTAATTAAAAAAAAATCTCCTTGCACAATCCCTGAATCATCGAGACCCGATACTGCCTTCCTGCTGGCATCAGTGCGGCCCTCGGTTACATCACAGACTATTCTGTGTGGCCCCTGGGCAAATGTTTGTGAGTACTCAGGCACTAGAGGCTGCCCTAGTCCTCCTGCCTTTGTACTAAGAGGAGTCTTAGCTTCTCAGTCAGTAAACTGTTACAACACAACCTTTTAGCACTTAGAAACACAAAAAGCGAGTCAAGATGGCAGCCGATTCGGAGGCTGAGTAAGCTGACTCGTATCTTCCTGACCCCCCCTCCTGTATGGACTTACTGGATCCCATTCTGCTCTAAGGCATAGCCGCCCGGCATGATCTGATAGTGGTGTATGGCCGGAGATCAGATCAGCTTATCTCAGCAACGTACCTGGTTTCTCCCACGCGGTACTGGAAAGCTGCTGCTCCGGACTTGGTGCAATCTGTTTCACTCAGCGGCTCTAATGCCTCCCAAACCTGCGAGAGGTACGAAGACCAGCGCTCAAACCTCAACGAAGGAAGCAGGAGCCGTGGGAGGACTGCAGTGCTCAGCCGGCAGTGCCTCTCTGGGCTCTGGTGATGCCATGCAGAACAATTGCTCCTCTGCTCACGGTAAGAAAACACTGCCAGCTCTCTTTCAAGTGACTCAAGCAGTTAAGGCCAAAAAAAAGAATAATGTGGAGTCTGGGGTAGTCGGAGCAGATGCCTCTTTTGACCCTGTATTTGGCTCCCAGATGAGTTAGGAAGCAGCACTCCAACTACCCCCTTGAGACTCTCCCCTAGGTAATGAGATGAGCCATGGAAATGGGGATGGAGCAGAAAAGATTCGGGGGAGCGTTGATAGCGGATAATGTCTGGATGATGGTGGGACGGTTTTGGTTGGAGGGGCGGCAAGCAGTGCCTTGTTCACACCCGTATGATGATGTGGCTGGAGAACATTTGAGAGTGTCCCAAGCTTTGAGAGCTGTGGGGGGGGGGGAAGCAGCCAAGGAATAAATCTAAACCTAGACATAAAACCCAGAATTGGGGTATCAAACCTGTAGTCTGGATAACTGTGACGCCCCACAGTAGGTGGACTCTGGAGATAACTTCTTCTCTCTGTCAGATCCTTCTAACTCCTCGGTAGATGAGAGTTTAGGTGATATAAAGGATTGGTCTGGTCGAGAAATGATGCACAGCGGCAGGAGTGAGACAAGCAGCTTGCATCTGGAAGATCGAAATAATGGCGATGCAGGTGGGCTAGTCCTTCCACTGTGTGGAAGCAGAGGGACCAGAGAGAGCTAATCAGGTCTAAGCCAAAGGGAGCCGCAGTGTTCCTAGTATGGGATTACTCCTTCTCTCCAGGCCTTGAGGGCAGCAGAGATGCAGCATCCTTACCAGCAGCTGAGAGGACAGTAGAAAGCTCAGAGGAGATCTTGCTTTCTGTTATTTACGTGAGCATTATGGCTCACAGAGAGGAGATGCGGACTGAGAGCCAAAGAACCCAGGGGAGGTGCCATAAACTGCAGAGCTCTATCCGTCGTGTTGCTAAGTCCTGCACGGAATTTGCAGATAGGTGAAGTAGAGACGCAAATGTCTATGCTCAAAGATGAACTGGTTGCCCACAAGTCCCTCATGGATTCTCTAAAGTCACAGAAGGATGATACGGTATGGAAGTTAACTGACATGGAAAATCGCCTTAGGAGGAACACTTTGAGAGTTCTTGGTATTCCTGAAGGTATGGAGGGATCGGATGTTCGGAAATTTATTGTGGAGCTGTCATAGAGGCATACCCTGAACTTACACAATGGTCCTGGGATCTGGAGGCTCAGAGGGCTCACCGATTTCCTTTCAAGCAGTGCAGGAGCTCAGGACAGCTAGTAACTAAACCAAGAGCTATTTTGATTTGTTTGAATAATTTTGGGCCCGAGAGGCTATTTATGATCTTGCACGGCCAGATAGGAAAAGGGGAGTGAATTTTTTGTTAGGCCCGATTTTTGTCATGTGATAGTGGAGAAGATGTGGCAACTGTGGCCATTGAGTCCAATGTTCCAGGCAAAGGCGGTTCAGGTTTTTTTGCTTAACCCTGCCAAGTTGAAGGTCATAAGCAAGTAGATTTATCTGGGGTCAGAAACAAGCCTGTAGGACAATGAAGTTTATGACATTACCCAGAACTCGGGGAGGCTGGGTGGTTCCTAATTTTGTATTTTATCACTATGCCTGCCTCCTGCAGAATATGAGGATTTTATTAACAGGAGAAGCATGTGGTAATGTAGCAGATGCCCCCTCCATTTATCAAATGATGCTAGGTTCAGAAGGAGAAAGATTTTTTTTAGGGTGATTGAACCTAGCTACTATATAAAGACCCGGTTTAAGGTTCTTTTGGCTGCGTTTAAAGTCTGGAAACAGGCTCTTAGAAGTTTGAAAATGGGCAATAGGTTATTACACACCTATCTCTGCAACACATATATTACCTCCCATTTGTTGGGACACAATTATGGTCAGGTGGAAATTAAAGGGGGTCACAATTATCAGGGATTTCTATGAGAAGGATTACTTGTATACATTTACTGCACTTAGGGAAAAATACAGATTTTCAAACTCAGATTTTTTAAGTATATTACAGATACGGGACTATCTCCTGAAGAAAACTGCAATCGGGGGACACAGGGAAAAGGGGTCTCATTGAAGCAATCAAACATAGAGAGAAAATCAGTAGCCTTCTAAAAATACAGGAGGGCGATCTTGAAGATCAAAATAAGAAATGGAGTATTATACTGGGCCAGGGTGATTGGTTTCTACAGGAGTCCATTGAGATTGCTGAGAAAATCTTGATCTCCCCGAGTCTTAGGGCACAGCACTATAAAACCATCTTCAACCTTTATCATACACCCGCAAAATTGTTGAAGTGGGGGGGTGCAAATGATGGCAAATGTTTTCGATGTCGGGCAGATTCAGCTGATAGTCTCTATGTGTTTTTTACATGTACAAAGCTGAGTCAGCCTCTTTTAGGGATAGAGGCCTTTTTAACTATGGTGATGGGGATAGAAATTAGGATCACTCCCGCAGCTATGCTATTAGGTGTCACAAGCGTCTCGGTAGCCGTACAGGCTAATCCGCAAGTGGGTTACCTTATACTCATGGCAACTGCTGGAACCCGACTGTGTATCGCTTCGTCGTGGCTTCAAAAAGAACCACCTTCTTTTGAAATGTGGAGAGCTGGATTTTTAGCTTTCTTCAGTTTAGAGCATAGTCTATATTAACTCGAAGGGCCACGAAGAAGGAAACTTGGCTTAACGGTCTGGGGAGCTATACTCGATTATATGAATGCTGAATGTCGTGACCTTCAATTTTGATCAGTTTTATCGCCCCTTTTCTGGCTGATGATAATTGATTGTATGTATTTATATAATTATCACTCCCAGCCCTTAATATTTAATATTGAATATGAATATTACATATGTAATTTATGTGCTTTTTCTGATATATGGTATGTTCTGATAGTGATATCGATTTCTTGCTCCAATCTGACATCATGGCAAAATAAATATTTTAAAAACACAATAAGCTTTAAAAATTTACAAGCACTGGTTAGAATTTAACAACCACCTTAAAATGTATTTGGGGTGGTGAATCCTCTTCCGAAAGATTTTGGTGGGGGAAAATGCGGTAAACGGAGAACATTCAAGAATGCACACGGCCAATAACGTTTGTTAAAATGGACATTAATTTAGTAAAGTATTTTACCCTAGTAAAATTTTGAGAAAAATTACACTACATAGTATTTTAATGTTTCTAGTGTGCAGTGGATCAGTAACATTAGTTAACCCCCTTTTGTTGGCCCCGCATAATGGTCCTGTGTTTAAACATTTCCCAGATAACACACAAAATATCCCAGTAGGAGCACACACATTATGTTTGGTATATGCATAGTAGTCTTGCAAGCACACAACCAAAGCACAGCATTCCCACTAGGCCGTTCCATAGGAGCATATGACTGCCAGGTATACATCATTCCTTAGCATGGGTATCTATTTGTTCCATACCCCAGTAATCACAAAACAGTGCCATATTAAATATAAAATGCTAATTTCCAAGTTGGCCCAGTAACCGCACTTCAAGTTTCAAAATGGCTCAATGCCATGTTTTCAATTTCTTCAATGCTCAATAATATGCATGGTTCCCTTTTCCACGCGATTCTGGTAAACACTTTCATAGTCCCCACAATGTCACAATAAGCATACATTGACAGTTCTCACAACATCTAAATTAACAAACATTGACATTTTCCACAGTACTGGGGTAACCACACTGCATCAGTTGTAGCCAGAGCTTTAAGTGGGATGTATAAAGGGTTGTACTCAAAGGGGCGTGGCCGATATAATTAAGGGCTTTTCTTAAAACACCTAAGTTAGAAATATCTGCTTAGCATTATGTGCCGCCCAACTGGTATTTTGATGCTTCTTTCTGTCCACTTAAAGCCCTGGTTGTTGCAATACCCAGGTATTGCACACATTACCTAGTTGTCTCAATGTCCACAAAGTGCATATTCCTATTTTTCACGGTGGCTCTGTAAATACCCATTGCTAATTCAACATTGGCACCAATGCAAACACACATGCCAGCACATACACACAAGGGCAGGCACACAATCATACTTAAAAAGAGGGTGTCACAGGTCCATACACAGCCACACATGTGAACATACTGTAGCATCCAGGCAACTACCCAGGTGCATACAAAAAACATGAGCGCTTTACTTAAGTAAACACACGTTGTGTACTATTTTTATACATGTTTAACTTGGCAACATGTCATGTCTCACAATCTTAGTTAACTCAGTTCCAAAGATGCCTTGATGTTTATCTTCTAAGATTATTGTCCAGTTGGTCCTCAGTCCACATTGAGATACTAATATTGTACACTGAGCATCCACAGTTAACCTTCTAAGTTACTAACCTTCTCTAATTTGGTACGCTCAACACAATATGCAGAAGTTAAGTGATTTTTGTCTGTTTCCATTGTATTACAACTTCGGCGTACGTCATGACTTTCCCGCCAAAACATTCCCATATCATTGGCACAGCAGTTACCTTTCCACATAATTACCTTTTCCTGCCCTTCTCCTTTAGCTCTACTCGTCTGATCGTCAATCTGAAGGAACTCCTTGTCAAAGTAAAGTGTTGGTATTTGAAGGTTATTTTGACGTAATGATTTAGGAAAGTAAATGTGTTGAAGAAATGCAGACCTGCCAAAACTGAAGTAAATTTTGCAGTGTGAAAGGAGGGTACGTGTTCTTAAAGGCCGTGAAGGGATGGGGTTTGGAGTGGGGGACGGTATTTGGAGTCCATCACAACTTGGTCAAACATGGATAGGGTGGGAGGGCAAGGAGTGAGGACACTGCACAAACCCTCCCACTCGCCACCACAGACAAATCACAAATGCCTCTGTGGCTGCAGCCAATACCCTGGGGAGGTTGTAAAACCCCTGATGCAGGTCATCTGCCCAGAGTCTCTACACAATGAGGTGGAAACCTGCTCTGTGTAGGGGTGCCAGCTCACTGTGCGCACACCACTCTCACCTGGTGACCACGTGAAGGGAGCCGATATCGTGTGACACCATGCAGCACCCTGTGAGTAGGCTGACCTGGAAATGTCGCATGAAACAAAATGTGGAAAGGCAAAGGGGGATGATCCCTAAGTAATTTAAGTACAAGGTTAAAAAAATTGTTTCTTGTTAGTAATTATTAAATCATAATCCTCTGCTTCCACGATGCGATCCTGATAATTTACTAAATTACATGATCTAATTAAACCATCTTATAATGCACAAAATGAGAGTATTGCTGCTGGAAATACATTACCAATCAAAATGTGTCTAATTCTTTTTTGCTGTCATTTAAAGGGCTTCCAGAGGATGTGTTTGAACAGCTGGAGAACCTGCACTACCTGTACCTTGCAAATAATAAGGTAGGGTGAAGGTAAGGTGGAGTAAAGCTTGCAGCTGACCCTTTATCTCAGTCTTTCTGAACAGGGAAAGATGGGTTGCACTAAATTAACCTGCCTCTGGAATACTGCAGATTTTTGATGAGTCTAGGTTACAAGAGCATATATGTGCTTCTTTGACAGTGGCTTTTATTTTATTAGCAGTCACCTGTCATCAGTGCCACCCGTGGGCCCTTAAACGTTAAGGACTATTAGAACTATGTACAACAATATTGTTGAAAAAAATAAGATGGCATAATTTTTTGCCTGATTAGGTCAAAGTAAAGCAGAGACTTTTTATTGCTAGTCATAATAGGTATCTGCACAACAAGTATTGTAAAATATAAAAACGATATGGTCATTGTTCAATTTCCTATCCTTTTAAAAATAATTGATGACTATGTTTTACTATCAAAACTGCATGAAGCTATAAAGACACATATATTTTTTTGATTATATATTTTTTAGATATCATTATTAGTCTACTGCATTTTAAAGTGATAATGTATCCAGTAGGAGCGAAAAAGGAAATTTTAAGGTAAGTATTGTTTTAAAGAAATACTTACACTATTCATCTTGACCTTTGCAAAAAAGAGCAATAATGTAGAAATAAGAACATTTCCAAATGAACTATTTTGGTACACCTCAGGAAAGGGCAAAAGACCTTTGTGTCTTTTGAACAAAGGACATCACTTCGAATTTCCCACTAAAGCGTTTCCAATAAAAACAACTCACAAGGCATTCAAAATATAATGATTCCCAGAAACGTAAGTGACACTCCTCCCCATGCATTTACAGGAAAATAGTGACAAGTTCCACTGATTGAGGATGAAAAGTTGACGTCTTGAGTCTGAACTGCTTAGACAAAGTCTGCTATAGAAAAATAAGTTTTCTGAAAACTTTCAATGAGCAATGCACCTGAACCCTTGTTGCGAAATGAAAAACATATTTTGTTTATCAATCTAAAAGGACAAACTGATTACCTTTCTAAAGGTTATTTATCTTTATAGAAGTTTTTGATTCATTCCAAACTCATTGACAATGTATAAAGTAGGCAGAAATATATTTAAACACCCTTAATATTAAATAAACACTCTTATTGTGATGTGAAAACCTATAGGGTATCTAATTCAGGGGTTCATTCTTGAGTGACACATAATGGACTGTGATTACTCCCATCATTTTGTTTTGCCTTTCTTCTAGTTATCAACATGGAAGAAGCACTGTCTGGAAAATCAGGGAGCGGTGGCCTGTAGTGCACTCACAATGTGCAAGTTGCTGCTCTCTCCCCCACTGAGAAGACGCACAAGGAGAGAGACAACTTTGATTATGGTTTAGCCAAGGCGTAGCCCTTTATCTTTATTCACACAGAATCAGTTCAGAGAAAAATGAGAACCATAGTTAAACAGAAATAATAGTTATGAGAATACAGGACATAAGATCAGCCAAACAGCTCAAAGATTGCACAAACAATACAACAAATATCTCCATTTTCATTAACATGCAACTCTCAGAAGGTATAGTGCCAGAAGGCCACTATTCATTATTCATCTCCCCAGCCCTCAATCAAGGGCATCCCGGGGATTATTGGCAAGCATACCTTATTGGCAACTTTCCCTCCGTATCACAGAGGGATGAGCAATACCCGCATTTCCATGCCATCACATACACCACACCGCTCCATCCGTGCCGGGGGTACATGTCACCTGACAAATCCCCAAAATTTTTCAACTCCAGGCATCCCGGGATAGGGCAGAAAGGTCCAGGACCACCAGCAGGTCAGTCCCCCCTCCTGCCTGGCCAGTGCCCACACAAATCATCCCCCCCGCGAGGTCAGCTCAGTAAATCAGTCCAAATGGTTTTTGGTAGCCTTACTTTTCTGCTGCTAGCAATTCTGCCTTCCAGGAGTGGGAGGGTGGGTGTCTGCTCTGATATATTGGTGCGCGGTGGGGAGAAAAAGAGGGAGTGCAGGAGGGAAAATTAATCTCCAACTCCTCCATCAGGTGTGCACTAGATGCTGCTGATACTGCAGCCAGGGGAGTTAACACCAGCATTCTCCTCAGAAAACATGCATGGCTGCGTATCTCTGGTTTTAAGCCAGGAGTCCATAAAACAATATTAAATGCTACTTTTGATAAAGAACATCTTTTCGGACCACTTCAGACACCCTCTAATTGAGTTTCCTTTCGTCGCTCATTCTACAGGGGAGGTTCAAAAACTACCTCCTCAGATGTCTCTGCATCTTCATACAGACCCCAAACTCAATCCTCCCCCTCTAGAATATTTTCTAGAGGTGGTTATAGAGGCAACAATTCTAAAGGTAGAGGCACACCAACCCATACCTCCCCATCTCCCAACAAGCAGTGACTCCATAACAAATTTCCCGACCATCTTACACCTGTCGGGGGATGTCTGTAACAAATTCTTCCCACTTGGCAATCAATAACATCAGACAAGTGGGTGTTGGACATTATCCAACATGGTTATTGCCTGGAGCTAACCAGCAATCTTCCCAGTATCCGACCTCACACTCACAGACTCTCTTGTGCATGAGCAACTGCTCAAACAGGTAGCACAAGCCCTTTTAACAAAAGGAGCTATAGAACCAGTCCCAATACAACATCAAGAGTCACAGGTCTATTCTTTTTATTTCCTAATTCCCAAAGAGGATGGTTTTCTATATCCAATTCTAGATCTCAGGCCCTTAAACCTATACATACTATCAGAACACTTCCATATGATCACACTTCAAAAAGTGCTTCTACTCCTACAGCAAGACGACTTTATGTAAGCACTAGACTTTAAGGTGGCATATTTTCACATCCCTATTCACCCAGCACATCGCAAATATCTCAGATTTGTAATAGCAGGAAAGCGTTACCAATTCAAAGAGCTCCCATTCGGAGTCACTACTGCACCCAGAGTATTCACCAAATGCTTAGCAGTGGTAGCAGCTCATCTAAGGAGACAACTAATTCATGACTTGCCATATCTGGACGATTTGTTTATCAAGGCCAACACATATCACAGGTGTCTACAACACATTCAAATTACCATAAATCTTCTGCATCCGCTGGGATTCAGAATCAATGTATTAAAATTCCATCTTCAACGGTCACAGCTGCAGCCCTATCTGGATGCTATGCTCAACACTCAAATAGATCAAGCCTATCCAAATGCAACCGGGATCCAAAATTTGCCAAAAATGCTACCACAGTTCCAAAGCAATCAGTTTCTAAAAGTCAGAACTTTCATGCAACTACTACAGATGATGGCATCATGCATTGTGATACAACCTCATGCAAGATTAAGTATGCGTCCTTTACAGGAATGCTTAGCACGTCAATGTAATCAATCACAGGGTCAACTACAAGATCTAATGTTGGTAGACAGCTGCACCTATCACTCTCTGCAGTGGTGGAATACACAAAATGTATCAAAGGGGCGGCCCTTCGTCGACCCCATCCCACAGATTGTGCTAACAGCGAACGCATCCCTGACAGGGCGGGGTGCCCACTTAAAACACCTAACAGTTCAGTGTCTCTGGGACACCAAACACCAGAATCTTCACATCAAATACCTAGAGCTTTAAGCTTTTCACCTAGCACTGAATGCATTTCTACCTCACCTTATAGTCAAGGTTGTCCTAGTCCACAAGGACAATTTGACAGCCATGTACTACATACAAAAACGGGGGAGACGCTCTTCACAACTATAACGCCTCTCTCAGACCTTTTGGCGTTGGGCAATATATCACAAAATACAACTGCTAGCAGAACACATCCTGGGACAGACATCAACTTTGCCGACCTCCTCAGCAGGATGGGTCAACAAGCCCACGAGTGGGAACTCCACCCTCAAGTTCTCCTTCCATACATCCACAGGTAGGGGCCCTTTTCTGGCTGCAGCACAAGCCGCAATGGAAAAATTGATGTTTTCAACCGCCTCATGGGCGGTCGCATCCTAATTTGTCAGATGAAACCGCCGACTACCAGTCAGGCGGTTTCCATTCCGATATGATGTCGGCCTACCGACATAGTAATGAGGGCCTAAATGTTAAAAAGCTAAAAAGAGTGCATATTTATTATGTAATAAAAAATATTTTAACAAATTTATTCATTAAAACATTAATGTAATATTTGTATTTATAAAACTATAATTAAAAAACTTTAAATTAATCCTATACATCACTTTAATAATTATTAATTCATATTAAAATATATATTTTTGTTTTAGGTGGAAATGCATCATTTAATTTAAACTTCGGAAAAATGATGCAATTTTTTTATATATTTTAATTAATTAAAGATTTTATTACAAATAAAGTTACTAGTGCTGTAGTTTTTTTCTTTTCTTCAACATGTAAAACAACTTACAATATTATTTAACATATACGTGTTTTTATTATTGTTTCAAGTTATATAAACTTTTGTTTTTATTTTCTCTATACTTCACAAGAGGAAGACTGTGCAGTGGGGCAGGGGAGCTCCATAGGATAAAGTATCTGGAAATGTAAAGTAATTTAATTTAAATTTGAAATATAAAGTTACATTAATGTTTAAATTTCAAAAAAGTTTGTTACAATGTTTTATAATTAAATAATAAGTATTTACTATTTTTGATTTTCTTTTAACATTAAACTACAATTATTTATATATTTAACTAGTTACAATAATTTAATGTAATATACCAATATTTCCTATGTGGTTTCATAATGTCCTTACTTGTATTATTTTCTATGTGAGGGCGTTGCAGTACCAGTGATTTGCCATGTGTGGCGCTGGCCTAAGTACGTAAGTGGATTTTGTTTGCAACCACTGAAGCTATTTTTGGATACTGTGCACTTGCAAAGAATTGAGTTCAGTGGTCTCGCATTAATTATTAAAGTTTCTTATTTGTGTTTTTGTAAAACCTCTTTGTATCTGGTCCAAACCTAACAACTGTTGAACTAAATATACTAAAAACTGCAACATTAATATAACCTGACAGTGTAATCCGAGATCTCAAATTTGGAAAAACAAGAATGTCTTTGGCATAGTTGAGTATGTCAGAAAACCTGAAAAGATGTGGTGGACCTAAAGAGGAGGACCCTACTCCAAACCACAAAAACAAGCATACGCAGCTACAATTCCATGAAGCCTTGGGCAAAATCGCGATCTTCATATTAAACCTAATATAGTCTTGAAATGTTTTTTTAAAACGTGAAGAAGGACAGATGTTTTCAGTTTAAGGATACCTAAAACAGTTGGCTGTCTCCCGTTGTGGAGCAAACATTGTTCTCAAGAACACACTTTTTTTCTAGAGACTCTTTAGTGTGCAGAGGTAGTTGGCAATATTACACTGCAGAATTCGTCCTTTCATGGCCACAAACATATGCTACATCAGCCATTTCTGCTTCTTCATCTTCTCCCCTGGTCTTGGACATGTGTATGGATTTTGTTAATGGAGCCAGTCCAGAATTTTCTAATTTAGTACAAGTAAAAGAACACCATGGGAAGCTGTGCTTTTGGGCTGCTACAGCATTTCTCTGGCTCATGCAGCCTTGAAGCATCCAACATGGCAAATGGAAGCACACTAGAGCCCTCTGGCCAAGAGGTGACTAATATTCATGTGACATCGTTCCAGCTTCCACCGGCTTATGTTGGCTGCATCGTTCTTGGAAGTCTGCCTGGGATAAGTGGCCAAAAAGAACATCTACACCGTCTCCAAACAATGGAAACAAGACGAACTTTGGAGTCCAAATTGCTACGTCACTTCCATGTTTACCATCTAGCAGTGCTATCTGGGCCGGTAACTAGTGCTAAAATGTGTACTTAATTACATTTGACCGGAATCTAATATTTAGCACAAGAGATTATTTTGCACAGCTGTTCCTTTGCATTATTGGTTAACATTTTTAACACTATCAATTATGATATATAGGAAGTATAGCTGCTTCCCTTTTTGTACTCCTTCCACTGCCCTTTCTAGAATTGGTCCCATCGCCAAGAGACCCTAGGGTACATATTACGCTATGTAAAACTCCAGTTACATAACAAACATAACATGAAGGCAGTCAATGTGAACAATGGTCAGGTGTAAGAAGAGGTAAGTCAGTCAGAAATAGTGGGCGCTTGTCATCTTGCGTTGTGACCTATGTACTAATAGGTTGCAACACAAAATGTCCACTTGTAGGGGGTCGCAGAACAAGCTCCCTGATGCATATTAATGAGGCAGATTGCTGTTTGCGACTTCTTGCAATTAGCTATCCAGGGATGGTGGCCTGCAAAGTTCTGTAGATTTTATCTCTGGGCTTGCATTCCAAACAGGACACATTTATCTGTGGAGGAACAGGTGCTTCTTTTAAAAATATTTCCTATAGGGAAGAGATGGGGGGCCGGGCGGTGGTGGTGCCCTGAGGCTTATCTGACACAAATTCCAAAGAGGAACCTGTTGTAAATCGTTTACCATCTCCTTTTAGTTTTGGTGACTGCGCCTTGGCTTGGAATTGCAGTCACAAATGATTAATTCATAAATTTCTGACTTTCAGTTCAAGGCCCTTCTTCATTGTGACTCGAATGAGTCACAAACCCCCTTTTACAAATTGAAAAAATAAATCCCACTCCAGAAGGGGTTTTGTGTATTGCCAAATACCATTTTGCAGTCGCACACCCTGTGATTTTGCAAATCTCACTGTTTCAAAATGAAAAGTGGTTCGTTTATCTGGACCGCGTCTCTTCCTCTTGATACACATTCTAAAGATAAATGTCTGGTTGCGTATAGGCTAAAAGCACCTAGGCCGATTTCACATGGATTAATAGCTTTTATTAAACTACCTAAGGATGCTGCTGTCTTATTTTCCTGTGCCATTTACATCCAAATTAATTTTCACATTTAGCAATTAGAACCCATCTCTAAATATTGGGCCCGATTCAAAAAGGTAAACTGAGACGAAAGTCTAACTTTACGAGTTTTGGTCTTCACAAAGGGTATTTAGGGGTAGTTTAGTTAGACCTTTGTCTCAGTTTAACTTAAGTTTGGGTCTTAAGTCCAACTGAGACCAAAACTTAAGTTAAACTGAGGCAAAAGTCTAACTTTACTACTCATAAATGCCCTATGTGAATACCAAAAGTCATATAGTTAACATTTTCATCTCAGTTTACCTCTGTGAATGGGTTCCATAGTTTTTAAACTTGTTCCTGAACATTTTTCTCCTCCTATGAACTAAAACTTGCCTAAGTAATAAATCTTCATTCCAGGCCCTCACTCTAATTGCTACAATAGGCTTACTCCTTATTTTAACCTTGATTGCTGCTTTCCCTACTCTTGGCCATTTTTGGTGATTTGTAAAGAAACTCGTTTTATTTTGTAATTCTCTTTCTCTGGAGCGCAACTACGCCAACAAAGGGTACCCAAGAGGGCATTTAAAAACATGAAAGCTTCCTTGCACACTCTTATGAAACGTGCCCACCCTGCAGAAAGAGGAGGCACACAGACACACACACATGCACACACACAAAAAACCTGTCAAAATTCCAAAACTTGTCATTAGTTTAAAATGGTATATTCTGTCTAATACTACTGCATAACGATTAAATACCAATTCTCATCGTACCAATCACCGCCATAGACACTTTTATAGTACATGACAGGGAAGGAGGATACTTTGCACACTCCTTTATGCAAGCGGAATGTCATCATTTTGAATCCTAGCTCCTCATTTAAGCTGATATGACTTCCATCTAACACTAAACAAAGTGAACAGATGAACAAGTTATTTACCTTTGGTAATAATCTTTCTCATGGATATTCTAAACACAGAGTCCTCACCTTTTGAATTCCACCATGAGCAATTCTAGATCTGAAAACCTTTTATCAAATGCTCCAGCATGCTGACAGGTCACGGCATGGAGTCATATTTTTGCGCCACCTCTATATGCAGACCTCAATTTACAATAAAGCATTCCATGCCCTTAGGTGTAGGGCATCAGTGACATATTACAATCTTGACAGTGTGCAAAATCAAACATACAACTTTATGAACCACTAGAAGCCCAATGCACAGAACGGGGAAGCATGTACTGCCGCACTCTGATTGAAAATAGAAGAAACTGGAGGAGGGTTGAGAGAAAGAGAAAGGCGTAGACATGATGAAGAACATGCACAATCCACTGTCAGACATAATTGCAAAACCAGTTTGGCAGGTAAAAGCATATTCTACCCCCTGCTGGCTGCAAATGGGAATTAGATCGATTTAGCAATGGCAGAGGAAGAGGAAGATTAGGCCTGACCATGTTGTTGGTGAACCTGTGCTCTGCCACAACCACCACATGCCCTGTCGCAACGAAAAAGCTGAATGGGTTGCTGAACATGCTGAGATGGCTGCTTCAGGCGTTAAACCAGACCTGGCGAGTAACTCCTGAACATCTGGCATTGTTGATGGAACTGACAGGCCAGGGAGAGCAAGCCCAAAGAGCGGGTCGTAGTGCAGCTCTATCTTTGAATCGCTTGAGAGGTGAATCAATCTTGTTTTCTAATAGCAAGGAGCCAACAAAAGGTATGTCCAGGACTGATGGCGAATCACCAGACTAGTACCCATAGAATGGCCCCCAAAGTCTGTGGTACCCAGAGTGACATGCAAAATGTACTAGGCTGCATCCTGTCTATCATGGACCATCTGGGTGAAGTTACTTCAGAAGTCTTTAGAGAGGGTGGGTAAGATTTTGCCAGCCATTTCCCAGAAGCCATGAGTTTATCTCCCAAACAAGCAGACAGTAGCCAGAGGCAGTAATGTCAAAATGTCAGAAGACCACACTCTCTTGCCATGCGCATCAATGTGTTTCAATTCTCTGGTGGGGCTGAAAGAAACGCATTCAGATGTCTTCTGGTGTGAGTTGGTGTGTCAGAAACACCAGATCACCTGAAGCAGGTCCAAGTCGCCTAGTAGTAACGGTGACATACCTGCAGTTCCGAACATTGTTTAGATCAGCCTGCCAATCAGGGTATTATTTGGGTCTTCATTGAAAGGTAGCAAAGGCTTTGAAAATAAAGGACCACCTATAAGATTCCTGTAAGCAAATTAGGGTTAGTTTCCACAGTTGGCCAATGTAGTTCTCGACACCTCCTCAGCTCTACAAACTACCACCATTTAAGTGCCACTTTCCTCGGTGAGTGGCCCAGATGCTGACTTCAGTTCTCTGAGGAGGCATTAAGGCCACTAAAATTCTGGAGGTTTAAATATAAGCCAGCATCAGTATAGGAATCATAACTATTGTCAGCCGCATGTGAAACCTTCTGAAGGGCCAGAATGATATCTGAGTCTGAAACGAACAAGACCGCAGTGCAAAAAAGATACTTGCACTGAGGCAAAGGTACTGCCACACCATGGGCAGTGCCTTAGTGATCTCGTAATGAGAAATTGGTTGCGATCTAGATGAACTTAACTTCGGATACGAGAATGCTGTTGGGCTCCTATCTGTACCTGACACCCCTGGAGCCATGCCAGCGCTGACCCAGCCAGAACCAGTGTGCCCTTTGTCGAAGGAGTGGAGAAGTGGGGCCAAAAGACATTCCAGTGGGACCCATGATTATTTGAAAAAGCTGCAGCATTTCCTCCTTGAAGGACTCTGTTGTACCCTCTTAGGTACTAGTGAACACTCAGGACACGTTCAACTTTCTTGTAGTCTTTATTGTGGGATCAACGAGCCACTGCTCCTCACACCACCATAGAGAGGCTCCAACTGTCTCTTCATGGAACTTCGACATAGCATCACCAATGACAACACAATGGAATTCTATAAGCACTCTAACAAGCATAGTTAAGCACAACATATTACCTCTTTTTGTAACAACAAAATAAACATAACAAAAGACAATAAAACAAAAACAAGAAATGAAAATAAACATACATTTGTACAATCAAAAAATATACACAAAAAGTTCAGTTAATATAACATCACCATGAACACAACATGGTAACTAAACACATGTAAATTATTAGCGCAACTTCCAAGGAAGACGTCTAACCCGCAATGACTTCCTTGATTCCTGACCGGGCGCACTGGTCCCAGCAACAATTTTAGAGGCACCATTTGTAGATCCAGTGGAAGAAGAAGACAAACTTGCCGGTCTCGTGGAATTGTCAACAGATACATCTAGTGAATCAATTGGTTTGTTTAATGCAGACTGCACTTTGACAACTTTACTCATATTCCACCAGTGACCACCCCTTACCATAATCGCACCACCACAAACCTTTTCTACACACACTGGTTCACCAAAAGACATGCCACCTTTTCTAACACATCTTGTGTTCTTAATGCGAACCATGTCCCCAGGAGACAGCATAACCATTTTGGCTGACTTTTTCTGATTATACATATTAGACATCTTTTCTTGTGCTGCTTTGACACGAGACTCCAAAGCAACATTATCTACACAAGATGAAACCTTGTTAGCAACAGTCCTCAACAACCATCCCGGATAAAGAGTAGATGTAGGCACTCTACCCTTAGGTGAAACAAAAGGTGCAATTTTCGTAAGAGAATGTGGAGTAGTGCGGTAAAACCACAGCATAGACTTAACTGCCCCTTCCACATCTAAGCAATTGTGTTTAGCCCACTTGATACAATCCACAACCACTCTGTTCATTCTTTCGACTAACCCATTGGTTTGTGGATGTCCAACCGAACTCCTCAAATGCTTCACACCTGATTCACTTAAAAATTCATTCATTTCTTGATTAACAAATTGCACACCATTATCTGAAACCATAGCCTCCGGAAACCCTTCCCTCATAAATATCTCTTTGAGAAATAAAATAGTATTGCCAGCAGTGGGAGACGCACAAAACTTAACCTCAGGCCACTTGCTGTGAAAATCCATGAGTACAAATGCAAAACGCAGGATGTGAGGAAGAAAATTAAAAGGACCCACCAAATCAATTCCTACTTTAAGCCATGGCTTCGTCGGAAAGGAAATGGGTTGGAGTGGAGGTGTGACCACTTTCAAACCTTTTTCAGCTCCACAGCAAATCACACACTGCTTGACCCTACCATCTATGTCTTTGTCCATGGTTGTTCCAAGGTGGCCATCATGTGCACAATCAACTAGTTTCATATGAATACCCAAGGGAGGGACACACCTACCATCCCTCATAACAACACCATCTTCAATAGATAGTTCCTCTGCTATTTTCCAAAAAGGCTGAATGTCCTGAGATACACACCTCTCTCGAGGCCACCTTTTCACAATGTACTCCCCCTCACATTGACAAGAGTCAAATCCTCATTCACAGCCTTCTTCCACTCTGCCTCACTGCACGCTTTGTTATCAACTGCGTCTACAACAGCAATGAAACAGTCCTCCTTATCATCCTCTACATCCAAAGGATCATCTTCACACAGGGGTAGCCTTGACAACAAATCAGCTCTAACATTTTGTTTACCTGGTATGTGCTTTGTGATAAAATCATATTGTAAAAGTTTGGTAGTTAACCGTGCAATACGAGGTGTGGCGTATTTTAGCCTTTCACCAGCCAAAATGTATACCAGAGGTTTGTGATCCGTTTGAATGACAAATTTTCTTCCCCAAATATATGTTCTGAACTTTTCACACGCCCAGTAACATGCTAACAGCTCCTTCTCAATCACTGAATAATTAACCTCAGGATCTCTAAGTACTCTAGAAGCATAGCTGATAGTAACTTCATTTTCTCCTGTCCCTTGAGTAAGCACTGCCCCTAAACCATACTGACTGGCATCAACTGTGATGATACAAGGCACTGCCGGATCATATGCTCTAAGAGTTTTGGCATTGAGCATTTCCGACTTGACCAACTCGAATGTTTCCTGACAATTGTTATCCCAATCAAAAGTAACTTTCAATCTCACCATACTAGAAAGTGCTTTCATTTTTGTAGCATAATCAGGTATAAATCGTGAATAAAACTCACACAGCCCCAAGAACAAACGTAGCTCATCCTTGTTCTTTGGACTCGGACATTCAACAACTGCTTTTCCCAAACCAGGTCTAGGACTCACTCCATCACCCGAAACAAGATGTCCAAGAAATTCAATCTCCCTCTTCCAGAATTCACATTTATTTTTCTTTACAACAATACCTTTACTCTCAAAAAAACCCAGGACTGACCTCAAAATTTTATCATGTTCCTCCAAGTATTTGCTGAAAATCAAAACATCATCTTGAAAGATGACTACACCTTTGACTCCTTGGAGTACAGTCTGCATGACCCTTTGAAATACTGACGCTGCAGACGCTAACCCAAAGGGCATTCTGCAAAATTGGAAGGAACCAAAAGGGGAATTAAAGGCAGTATAATGACGTGACTCAACATCCAATAGGATCTGATGATACACAGACGCCAGATCAATTTTAGAAAACCATTGAGCGTCTCTCAATTCTTCAAGTAAATCACCAATCTTTGGAAGAGGATGGGAATCCACCCATATCTCTTTATTGAGACTCCTCAAATCAATACACAAACGAATCTCACCATTCCGTTTTCGTGCGACAACTAATGGACTAAGCCACAAACTTGATTCCACAGGTTCAATCACACCAGAATTCTCCAATCTGACCAATTCTTCCTTTAGATCAGCTCTAAGACTAAATGGTACTGACCTGACTTTGTGTTTCACAGGAACCGCATTGTCTTTTACTTTAATCGCATGCCTAAAACCCTCAACCTTACCCAGCGAGTCAGAAAACACACTGGGAAATTCTTTTTCTAAGCAATTAGAATCAGGTAAATCCTGTACCACTAATACCTGTTCACTTGTTCCTGGTCTCAGTATCATACCGAAAAGGCCTTGATGGTACCACCCAAGAATGTTTAATCCTCGCACTGCTACATAGATTTTCCCATGAATCTTATGATCTTTGAATTGCAACACATCTTCAATGTACCCTTCCAACTCTATTTTGCGTCCCTCATATGAAACAGGTTCTCTATCTGGTGGAAAAAGTACTCTTTCACCCCAGGATTTCTTAAAAAGCTCATATGTGATCATAGTGATCCGAGCTCCAGAATCCACCAGCAACTTCAAGCTAACTGTCCCACAGTAATGTCAGCATAAGGATCAACACAATCCGAAGGATTACCAGAAACGATGCCATCGTCAGTGACAGTGACAATCATATCTTGGAAGTTTTGCACCATGTCACTTTCACTTAATTGTTCATCCTTTACACAATTAACTTTTTCACTCTTATTCACACCAGTCTGACATACTTTCGCCAAATGTCCAATTCTACCACACTTGTGACACTTTGCATTCTTACCTGGACAGAATTTATAATCCTTCCCATGCGGTGGATATCCGCACCTGTAGCACATATTCTTCTTATTGAAAGCCCCTTTGTCATTTGATTTCAACCTGGTAGAGAAATTACTATTGACACTTGGAGAGACAACTACATTGATGGATTCTTTAGATGTGCTACTCGCACTTAACTCTTTAATTGAATTCTGCGCCAGTTCGACACTTTTTGCTACTTTAATAATTTACTCAAGACTGGGGTTACCCATAGTAAGCAGTTTTTGCTGAATTGGTTTGTCAGAACAATGCGCAATGAACTGGTCCCTAACTAATTGATCTCGGTATTCACCAAACTGACACTCAGCGCAGAGTTTACGCAAAGCGCTGAGATATGTGTCTACATTTTCGCATTGTAACTGCGCCCGCTTAAAAGATTTGTGCCTCAAAACAACCAAACTTGGCTGAACATCAAATTTAATAACTAGCTTTTTAACAGCTTCCTGATATTCATCTACCACTTCACCTTCTGCCAAAACAATATCAGGAAGATGCTTAAAAACTTCCCTACCTTCAAATCCTAATGAATTTAACAGAAGAAACTTCTTTCTTTCAGCCCTATAACGTGAGGCACCTATTGCACCAATATACGTTTCAAACGCATCAAACCACTGTCTCCATTGAATCTGAGGCGTACCTGGATTTTCTAGAAAAGGAGGTGGTGGGTTTACTGATTGCATGATGTCCTAAATTATTAAGCACCACTACACAACCCACTTAAACTTTCTAGAACAACAGTGAAATCAAACAGCTTAAAAATAGTTCCTTATAGTCTTGGCAAATAATATTCCCTGCTGATATGGCACAAAAACATCCAAAACGCTTGAGTGGTCTCTCTTAACCCAAAACAAAACGAAATTGGGCAAAAATATCCCCCCCCTTTTTGAATCACAGCACCAAATACGACAGATGTTCCGATCTTGTACCCCATGTAAGCATTGTGCTTCTAGCCGAGAAAGAGGATTATAAGTATTTAGCCTCCGATGATAAACGTCTTACTTGTAGATGTAACGAAAGTTCATGTGCAAGCGGACTTTGACACCCGCTCAGCAGAAACGATCGATAAACCTTTTCACAAGTCGAAAAAAAAATAAAAAATCATCACGCTGACACTCGCAGCTTGTCACCATACGCTGCGTGCTGACGAATGTACCAAGGGGTTTCCGATTGGCTGTTGAGACCAGCGTATTGCCAAATCCTTCTGCAGTATTCTACTGCTGACGAATGTATCAAGGGGTTTCCGATTGGCTGTTGAGACCAGCGTATCGCCGAATCCTACTGCAGTATTCTACTGCGTCATCATTCTTGAAGAGCAGTTGACTAATGCACAACTCTCGCTCAAACGGAATTTCCACACAGCCTCAATAAATCACCATATGCAGGTCACGGCATGCAGATCGATTCCGTGAAGCGCTAATCGACCCCTTCCACTACCCTCCTCACCTCCATTCATCTGACAGCCGCCGGAGAAGTACGCAAGCTTCTCACCTGTGAAATACTGCTGCTGGAGGAGGTAGAATACCAATACGACTCAGTCTGACAGCCGCCGGAGAAGTACGCACACTTCTCAACTACGAAATTCTGCCACTGGGGGAGGTAGGATACCGATACAATTCTGCTTTGTACTCTGCTTCTGTTGTATTATTGCCTCTTCTTCTCGGCCGACATCCACGTTCCGAGGGTGATTACAGCTTGATACATAACACATCCCATCCTCGTTGCCAAAAATTATGTTGTACCCTCTTAGGTACTAGTGAACACTCAGGACACGTTCAACTTTCTTGTAGTCTTTATTGTGGGATCAATGAGCCACCGCTCCTCACACCACCGTAGAGAGGCTCCAACTGCCTCTTCATGGAACTTCGACATAGCATCACCAATGACAACACAATGGAATTCTATAAGCACTCTAACAAGCATAGTTAAGCACAACAGACTCTCCCTGCTATGCAGTTGAACATGGTCCACAACATTTGGGGTGCATCGGCTCCGACTGTGGAATGGGGCCGAAGACAGACAACTTGTGCGATTTGGCCTTTTGTGTGCCAGTGAAGAATCCTGCCGAGACTTCCTATGTTTGCACCAGGATTTATGCTTTGACTTTGTCTAGTACTTACCCATGGGCAGAGACCTGGACCAGTCTTTGGAGTGAGAACGCCCTCACTTCTTTGCTTCCTGCTTCCTGATGGCCTTTGGATGCATCAGAGATCATTTGTCACATGACGTTGAATATTGCTTGTATCCAAACACCAAAGGCAGATGTCATGTGAGTCGATAACTGAAATCTGCTTCCTGCAGTTGTGGCGCGTCTTGAATCCTGTAGTCTTCGGGGCAAAATATCCCTAACGCACTGTCACTGAAGTTGATAAAAAACAGACAGCATTTCAAGAGCGGAGCTGAGGATAAGCATTGAAAGACAGAAAAAAGGAACTAACTTCTGCGCTCATGGTGGTGTCTATAAACAACAGTTTGCCATAACCTCTGGAGGTAGGACGAGGCTGCTGTGGAGTCTGAGGGCATCACCTACTGGCAGGCAGGAGCAATTGCTGAAGAGTTTCCTCTGGCACCTAGGAGAATTCAAAAGGTGAGGAATCGGCATTGGAAGTATCCATCAGATATTCTCATTACTCTGGATACATTTATGACCATCTAATGGGTACTCAACGAGAATTACAGCAATTTCTTTTATGAACTTATCTTGGCTTCAGTTGTATGAAAGTAGGAATGACCAATTAAGTGATCATTTAATGGCACAATGACATTTTAATACTGTAAGAACAGTAAGGTATGCTTACCCATATATACTTACCTTCAGGATATTGTTGTCAATATTTTGGCAGGGCAATATTTTTCTCCTCCTTATTCTGGCATTCAAGCTTTAAAAAGCCATAGAATTTGCTGAATGTAAAGTCTCAGCCTTTTCCTTAGTTCTTACAGTCACAGGGACAACCTCACCATTTAATAGTGACCCCACTAACCATAAAGCTCAATACTCTGTCAGAGGTGTCAGGATGGCTTCCCAAGCCTTCTTGATACTCAGCAACCTTGACTGAAAATATCACACTGTTATTTACCTAACCTCTGGCATAATCTTTGCCAACTCAGTGTTATTTAACAGTGATTATTGGACTCCTCTTTGTTTGCATCTCAATTTGTTTTACACACATTTACGTTTTGTCTTGATTAATAGCTAAGGTATTTTTTCATTTAAAGGTTCTCATTTAAAGTTTACATTTGGACTCTGTTGTGTACCGCATATTTAACAGAACAGCGATATCAGAAATTTCACTCCAACAGCTCTCACGCCATTTTACCTACCGTTCAATGGCTTCGATGCCATTGGGTTGTCTAGTTACTAGAAATGTACTATGCAGTAGGGTACATCTAGAAGGGTGACTGGTAACACCACATGGGCTGTGAAATTCGATGCCATGGTGCCCAGGAGTGTCACCTCTTGGTGCATTACATGTCAGCTACTATAGAGGCCAGCAGCAAAGGAGGCTCATTTTGCTTACTGAACACCAACTTACTCTTTGTGTCTTTGTGTTCAGGGAAGAAGTTGTCCTCTGGGTGAGAGAACACTTTTCTCTTTCCCAAACCAACAAAGGGCAGCTGATGCCACTCCCAAGGTTGTCAAATATCCTGCTTTTCCGTAGGGTACCTTCACAAAGGAAGTAGTGCTTCGACTGTATGTAGGTGGAGATGTGATGTGACTACGCAGATGTCGGAGAAGAGAGCTGGTGTCTTGACACTGGACACTGGAAGCAACCCACCTCCCTTTGCATTTGTAATAGGACTGCTTCATCAGGCAGGCTTTGCTTTACATTGCCTCTGTAACAAGTGCATAAAAGCGAATACGAATTGCACACAAATTAGTACTCTTTTTTGATTGTCCTAAAACAGTGGTAGACATTTCAAACATTTCTTTTTCAGCTAACTGTGGCTCCAAAATATCTCCCACCCTCTTTGGTCAGCGCAGATTTTGCAGCAAATTATCTCACAAAGGTATATGGATCTACCTTTGGACAAAAGCCAGACTTAAGGTATTGGAGTTCATGTTTACTGGTATATATATTGTTCAACCATCGATTCAGACAAAGACTATACAATGATCCTTTATTATGTTTCTGCAAAAGTGAATGGAATATTTTGGTACAATATGTATTATATGAGCTTTTCCAAAATAACAATGATTTAGAGTGTGATCTAAAATAGTTCATTTTCAATAAAGAGAACGTTCTTTTACTTTAACCATGTTGTTACAAGAAGTTGCTATTGTCCATTGGATAACCTGTAGTATCATCCATGCACAATACTCATTGTCGTAGAATATGAGTCCAGTTGACATTGGCAGAGACATCACCTTCAATTTGCCATCACATCCACAGAAGGATCTATGCGTTAGAGTCCGGGGTAGCTGGATTTATTGAGGGAAAATGGAATGACAGCGCAGGCGTTATATGTAGAAATGCCTGATGTCCTTTATAGCTATGAAGGAACATTTGGAAGAGTCAGTAGATGATGCTCACCCACGAGCACCCATAGACCCAGAGAAATTTTAAGCATTGCCTTGCACTGCAGGGCATAATTGCAGTGAAGTGGGAGAGCCTCAGGTTTTACCAGGACATCAAATGAAGGCCATCCTTAGAGTTACTTTCTTTGAGGTGTGCAACCACCAGACATTTGGGGAATCCAGATGTGGCATGTGGTGCTCTGGCAAGTCGATACAACCCACCTCCCCCAAGACTCTTGTAGTGTCTTATATTTAGATGCTGGCATGGTGTGCAAGAAACTTTGGTAAATACCTGGGAAATAGGTGAACGTGTAGGAATGGAAGGTTTAGAGGTTACTGCCAGCTCTCGGAGGCGGGGCTCCATAGCTCCCACTGCCATCTTTCTTGATCTTGTGGCCATGTGAGAAATAGGCAGCAAGTTCATCCCCACATGCAAACTTGGCGGGTGCTAGTCAGGCAACTGAATGTGGCCGAGTCAAGGATCCCACCTTCTGAATGTGAGAACCCCACGTCTGACTTATAGTTGGTGGCTGGGAAGTGATTAGTGAGACCTCTGCAGACAAAAGCTATGGGCTCCCCTCTTCACCCCTATATAAACAGATGCCTCAGTAACGCATTACACTGTAAAGAGACAATAACGCTTTACAGCGCAATCACTTGAGGTAACAGCTATCAGGCTATAAAGGAGAAGAGCCCCTTAATTCATTGTCTTACGTAATTTCATAAAACATTGCATGCAGCTGTTAGGGCACTTTGGAGCACTTATTAAGGGGTAAAGAGGGCTGTGGAATTACGATTGGCATGATAGTTCACTGAGAGTACAATAGATCCAGATCAGTGTTTGTTGCAAGCGCCTTGCAGTATTGATGGATTGCCAAGCCTAGTGAGAGGTCCACTATAAATCCTTCAGCTCCTGCAAGGTGAGGGGGCCTTAGGCATATCAATGGCAAGATGAGGGTACAGGGGAAAGATAATCTACATGCAAGTGGTGTCCAGAAGCTTATAGATGCTTTTATTAGGCACTGACAGAAGCAGAATATTCCTGTATTCAGATCCCTTAGGACCTCTGATAAATCACAGCTCAGTCTATGGTGTGCTGAAAGGGAGCTCCAGACAGTGGATCAGTAGCGGTAAAGAGTCCGAATAGCAAATATGGTATAAGTATGTGGGCACCGTTCATTCTAAGAGCACCTCTCTGTCTTTTTTTGTGACAAATGCTGAGAAGGTATAATTGAAAATACACCAATAGTCGGGTAGTTGGTAACCGTGATCTTGAGGTTGGCACTTCTTTAAACATTTATCAGTGCTCCGATCCACTGAATGAATTGATCCAAGTTTAGCCATCCACAACGAACTCTGAGCTAACATATAATGCTATAGCTAATCCCAGCATACCACCAACATGCTTTCTCCAGTCTGCCAACAACCTGACATTTTTTAAACAGCTCAATGATGCCTGCAATGGTAATTAATTCACTGACTTAATGTCCTAAAGTATCTTCAGAATTACAGAGCAATACACCACCCCACCCTTAGCTTTCAATCTTTATAAGACCTAGGGCCCGATTTTTGTGTCAGTGGAGAGGGAAATCCATCACAACGGCGACTGTGTTCCCTCCCCACCAACATAATGGTCTACCCACCTTATGTAAATTTGGGAGTACCATAGTTTGACGATGGTGGAGACTTCTCCGTCTTCACTATGGTCAAACTCCTCCAATGCCCTGACGGAGTAAGGGTCATTGGAGGTTTGAATATGTGTCCACCCACCTAATTTAGATGAAAGGACATACAGCCCTTCTTGAATGCCCGTCACCGACAGGAAAAACCTAGTGATAAAGGGCAATGATAATGATGACTCCCATGGCAAGGGGGATATTGTGTTTTTCTTATTTTCAAAAAGAAAATCCTGCTTTGGAATTTTCTTTTTGACAATGACATTTTTTTTTTACGTTTAACGTACAGCTCTGCCATGTTGACGGAGCTGTCGATCTGCACTGGCAGAAACGCTGTGACAGCTGTTGCTGTAAATGTTTTAAATGTCCATCACCCTGGTGAAAGACGGGCCTAACCACTATCTGGCCCAGTAGGAAATTGGGTTACTGGTTGAAGGGGGGGACCCTACTTATGCAGCAACCAAACTTTTGTGTCAGTGTGAAACACAAGCAAACCCCAAATCAACCTGTCCTCAACTCTTTTGTAGCTTGGCACAGACTCTGCATCAGCCCACTCACAAAGGGTTTCACACTAGTCTTTTGTGCATCCAAATAAGGTGGTGCCATCGGGGTAAGGAAGGACATTCCAGACACCTCTGTAGGGGGAGGAGTATAGAAGTTTCTCCCACTTCAAAGTGGGCATGAGGTATAAGTAGTGGACCCTCAGACCCAACTCTTCAGATAACTTCTAGAGAGTGGCGGCCGGCAGAGGTAAGAGCAGTGGGGCGAGGGCGGGGTGGGGGTAAGTCGACAGACGATGGGGTAGGTAAAATAAAATAAAAGAATAAATAAAACCACTTACCTTGCGCTCGCTGCATCGCCGACTCGTGCAGCTTACATTACATTATCACACCGAGATTTGGTCAAACCCATCAGCCCACATTCCCAAAAAAAGAGATGAATGAATCCTAACATAAAGTCTTGGTTAGCCTGTCCCCATGGGTGCTGCAATGACATTAATACAGGTTATCCATCCGAGTAGAACTTCTCACAAACACTGTTCCCCCCGAGTACCTGGAACTGGACTAATTCGAACCAGACCCAGAAAGCCATCTTGGAGAGTCTGTCCCAGTGCTTCAGCCGTGAATGGCAGATGTTTAGTTATAGCTCTGATACAACATACCATATCTTGCTCTAGTTTTAGTTTTTGTTCTATGTTTGGTGTTCATTTTCTTATATTTCAGGTCTTTGATTCTGTTTCCAAACATATGTACAGCGCTCTTGGGTCATGTTCACAATTTATAAAACCCTTTAAATAAAATAAATATGGAGATGGTAGTGAAGGAGGGAGAGCACCTTCACATCTGGAGTGCCAGCAGGATGCCGACTAAAGAGGTTGAAGTACCCCACAGCTATGACTGCTTCAGATGCTCTACAGAAGTCTGAGGTTGTGGGTGTCTGGTGGGATGCCCGTGGTTCCCAGTGAGAAGAAGGTAACACTCCAGGGAAGGGGGAACTGAACTACAACATTCATTGCGGGAGTCGTATTCCCAACTGCAATGCACGACAGGAACAGCTTGCAATCCAAAATAGACCACTCCTTGTTGTCCGCCTCCTCTGCCCCCTTCCTCCTCCACAATTCAGGCGCTAGGAAATCATGTTTATCTTTATTTTTCTGTCATTGTGGGGCCTCGAAGTGAAGTAAATGTATTTTACCACGTAGCTGATAATCAGTCTGCAATGCCCGAGTTGCCTGTTTCGATCCTGGAGGTCACTCGCCATTAGCCACGCGCTCCTGTAGCCTGGTCACTCGCCGCGCTGTCAGGCTCCACTGACCACACTGGAACTATTATCAAAATATTTCCATTTACATGTGTGTTCATCTTTGGAAATGATATCAGTAGAACTGTTGCAATACATTTGCAACACAGCTGTTTCATTTGGATTTATGTTACCCTCAATTCCATTATTATTCAATGTGCTGCTTTTATGGTTATTCCAAAACGTTTCTGGTTGAAATTGTATTTTGTGCTAAATTAATAACATGAATTAATTATTGTCAAAGATTTGTTTCATATGCCAGACATGGCCCCCTCCCTCGTTTGACTGGATGCTCCCACTATAACTTACTGGTGAGATATGAGGATGAATTGTGTATTTTTCATACTATCCCTCATGTGGACAGGATTTGGCCTAATAGTTCGGGCCCCACTCCTCTGGTGGGCTTTGCTTGCTTTGCAGTGGCACCTCACCGTAATGGACCAAAACGGCTGATTTGCATCTGGGGTTTCTTGTCTCATTGAGAGTGCATTACTAGTTCATGCCAAACTTCTCCTTCTGTTAGAAATGAGGAACAGATTTGTGTACAGTTATTCTCCTTTTGTGATTGCACAAAGTATACCAACAGTGGTGTAATATGGTACACAGGATACTTTTCAATGGGTTAGGAGCAAAGCAGTTGTTTTTGTTTTTCCTCTTAATGAGTAGCAAGCATGAGTACCCCTTGCATGCTGCGCTTACAAACAAAGGGCCTAATTCACACAGATTTTTTGTGAGCAGGTGTAACTCACTCTAGCAGTCCTCTTCGCTTATTTCTGAATGCCACATGTAAGCCAGCACTCATTACTCATGGAACTGGTATAAGTGTATATTGGTGGGCAAAATTATGCCAGGAGTTGCCACCATTGTTCCATAGATCACCCCAATATGGCCATGGATCACCAGATACCACTGATAGTTTCACATGCCACGGTATAACTGGTCTGCTTTGCACCGCATGGGTGCTCACATGCGCGCACGGCGCAACACACATGTGCAGACACACACACACAATACCAGTGCACATAAATGTGCTCACTTCCTTAGACATGCACACACTTGTGCACACTCAGACACATATGCACACATATGGGCACACACATTCCTTGACAGAAAATCAGGCACTTACCTGTCACTGCTCACACTTTTGCCTCTGAACTCCTATGCTCCTGGGTTGCTCCTACACCAGGGCACCCAGGTCCACCCCAACTATCACAGTCTTGCACTCAAGCTTATGCAACCACCTCTGCCATCTTTCCTTTTTGCCTCTGTCCTCACACACCCGCATAGTGTAGTTGACAATACAGGGGCCTACATCCTGGCCCTTTTTGTCACATTTAAAGCCGACCTGAGACCAGGTGGGACAGTTTAGCTTGCATGTGACCTACTGCCACATCATAAACAGACACTTAAGGAGATGTTCCCAGACTCCTTACTGTAGTATGATTGGATCTGCACTCTATATCCAGAACAATGTCTTTACAGTTCCTTGTCCCTTGATAATAGAGTTTTGATTTCCATACAAAGAAGGGATGTGGTCCGTCGGCTGCGCTGCCGCCTCTGGTGCAGCAAACCAGGGTACGAGCCTCGAGGTCGCGTCCACATCATGTGATTCTGGGCAAATCACTTAATCTCCCCGTGCCTGAATCTGTAATGTAAATAGAGTGCTATGTAAAGCGCTCCAATACCTTCGGGTCGAGTTCGCGCTATATAAATATGCACAAAAAAAAAGTTACTGATGCTGGTTACAGATGTATCCCTTATGCACATCTCAGAGCGCTCTATGCCTCTACTGATGCTCAAGGCTGTCTCCGGGTCAAGAAGCCTATGTGCCTGAAAGTGAGAGAATGAAAGAGGGAGAGAGAGGGAGAGAGAGAGTGAGTGAGAGAGAGAGAGAGAGAGAGAGAGAGAGAGAGAGAGAGAGATATGGTTGCACATTAGTTGAGCTGGTTTCCATTCTGAGGGACTGGAATCCTGTAGCAATTTTCAGAAGGTAGCACGACTCAGACGAATGACCTACTGGGCTGACTGGGCTTCACATCTGTGAGCTACTTACTAATACCCTGAGAGAGGCTGGTAGACCACAAGCTAGTGTGAGGATTCCAATCTACTGCATGCCACGAAGGACCACAATATGCTCTGATAGTCCCAATGTTCAAGAAAACCTTCAGGATGTCACGAATGGTCCCCGATTATGATTTGACAGAAATAATATCTAATCAAGGTCCACTAGATGTCCTGGATGGCCAGCTGTATTAGTCAGAATGTATCAAGATTGTCCAAAGTATTCCATGCATGAGCACCTATTATCACTCCTGAATGTCACAGCAAGGGAAATATATCATGGATAGACCACCATCATGCCTGTCATGGCCAGAATGTTGCAAGAATACCCTCAATCGTTTCATAACCAATATGGCCAGAATTTGGCAGGGCCATAACTGAGCAGTGTAGTTATGAAACATAGACTCCCCCCCCTCCCCCCCCACTCCCGCCCTGCTGCACTCCTGTTGCTAGGCTCAGCAGTTGTAGAGCAGCAGCGCAGCCCACCAATGACTTTTTCAGTTCTCAAAGTCTAGTAGGGCAGCACCCCAAAGACTCCCACCGAAGCTCCATTACTGAAGAATGAAAGGCTGGAGGGGTAAACTGGAAGGGCTCTAGTTGCTGGAAGAACCATGCCTATATTGACGCCTTTGATAAATTAGGTCTAACCCCACACAAGCTGGCAGGTCAGTACCCTTCCTAGAGATGGGTGATGACTGCACCTCTTTCTAATGGGGAGAATGGTGCCTTTTCCAAAACATCACCAGACAATTCTAAAGTATTTTGACTACTGTAGAGGCAGATTACCTTCCTACATGTGTCACCAGGGAAATGGAGAAAATTGTACAACGCCACATAGATCAGAAGCCACACATATTGACAGCGGAATGAGATAGAGAAATTACCAATACTCTAAGAAAGTGGGTCCACTCAGGAGGTTTAAGGCAAAATGCCACATGTGTTATCAGTCTGATCTCCCTATGCTAGGGTCTTGCACAATCTTTTTCCCCTGCACTCAGAATAACAAACACTAAGTAACCAAGCAACAGTTATTCTACTGACACGGAGAAAGTAGGGAATTAGAGGAAGGTAAAGGATATGTTTATTTTGGCCCCTTAGGTCAGATTTTTAAAGACCACGAAAAATTCAGTACATGATGAAATTCAAGGTAAAGATAATTTGTTTCTCCAGTTCCACATGGGGGTATGATTTCATGGTTGTGAGATAATCCTGCAGTGCTGTAATACGTAGACTATGTTTGAATGTGTATAATCTCCGTGAATGATGTATTTCGCATGGGAGCTGAGTCTGTAATTGGAACCATTCAGAGGCCTGTGGGTGCAACAGGTTTGCATGAGCAGATGTTATTCGCATTTGGGATTACAAACTAAAAGTAACAGGCAGCAAAAGGATGGATAGGTGGACTGATAGACATGTAAACATTTATGTAGCATTCTGTGGAACAAGGGCATGAAAGGCAGTGGCACGTCTTGCAAAACAAGAAGTTGCACATGTTAGCTAAACTGCAAGGGGACTGCTTGATAAATTGACATTGAAGCTGGCATAGTTATGATAGCCAGAGGTGGAACCAGTGGCGTGGCGTGGGGGGGTCCACAGGGGCATTTGCCCCGGGCACAAATTCTTAGGTGTACATAATTTTAAAATAAAGTATTGCACCCTCTAAGGTTTAGAAACGAGTTTTTTTTTTAAAATAAAAAAAAGGTAAGTGGTGTTTTTTTGGGGGGTACAGAATTGTTTTTTTGTGTTTGTAGTAGGCTTTTAGGATTCAGGAAATGGGCATTGTCTGGGAGTAATAGGAGGTTTTTAGTGTTCAAAGATAGGTAGTATTTATGGGTTGTAGGGTTTTTTAGTGTTTAGTGATGGATATTTGATAGAAATTTGGATTTCTGGTAGGTAGAGGTATGCACCCTGTACAAGCAGGAACTACAGTCCTAGTCAGGGTAAGTCACAACACACCCTAAATTATCCTGTGCTCACCCTCTGATTGCTTGGCACAGAGCAGCCAAACTTAACAGTAATGTGTAGAGTATTGGTGCAACGCTTCAAACACTAAAACAGAGAAAACACCACAAAGGCTCTACACCAGATTATAAACATAGATTATAATTTTATTGATACAACAAGACCAAAAAGATAAAAATCCAACAAGTAGAAGTTGCAATATGAATTTTCAAAGAATAAATGTCAAATGCCGCTTAGAAGCAGGAAGAGCTTAAATGAGTTATCTGTAATATCTGCAACAATGTCTCAACAGGTATTAATACAGAACCAATTTCGCACTTTATAAATAAGAACACAAAGGGGAAGTACTAAGCACATTACTGAGTTTATATAAGCATTTCAGAATACAGAATGATATAAAGCAGCATCATCATTTATCAACAATAGGCGCAGTGAGTGCAACAAAGTGAACACTTAGTGCTCGTGAACCAGTGCCCATGAACGGCGCATGTGAAACACATTAAAAACAAAAGATAAGCAGTATATATGTAAAAGCTGCATAAGATCTTAGTACATGAGTTGGATATTGAAAAGAAAATTAATGGAATAATTTAATAACTCAAGAAGCCAAAATGTGCTGCTTTAAATGGAAACTGAGTTTTGACCCAAATTATTAACCCCTTCGCTGCTAGGCCTTTTCCCCCCCCTCCTATGCTAAGCCTTTTTTGGCTCTTAGGGGTAGTTCGCGCTTAGACCCCTGTAACTTTATGACCACAGAAGGTATCCACGCCAAATTTGCGTCCTTTTCTTCCAACATCATGGGGATTCTAAAGATACCCAGGGTTTGTGGATTCCCCTGGAGGGGACCCAGAAATTAGCCAAAATACAGCAAAATGTTTTTTGGGGGGGGAAAAATGGGAAAAAAGCTGCAAATGAAAGTGTCTGGGTCTTTCCCTGCAAATGGTATAAAAAAAGGGTTTGTGGGGCTGAAATCACCATTTTCCCAGCTTTTAGGGAATGACAGACCTTTGTCAGAAAACCAAAATTTTTCACACAGTTTGGGCATTTTTCTGAGACATAGCCTATTTTTGCAATTTTTTGTGCTTTCAACCTCCTTCCAGTTGATGGTAGAAATGGGTATGAAAGCAATAATGGATCCTGGAAAGCTATACATTTTAGTAAAGTAGACAACATTCTAAATTCAGCAAGGGGTCATTTGTGTAGATCCTTCAAGGTTTCTTTTTTTTTTTTTAAATAATTCTTTGTATTAAACAATGCAGATGGGGTGGTCAATGCATACAGTCAGTAGATCATCAAATACAGGTGTATCACACTTATGCAAAATAGGAGGTTATTACGCACATCAGTACAGTGAGAAAGAATATTCAGGATAACAGAATTATACATCAAGGAGTCAGTGGTTCGTCAGGGGGTAACATATGGGGGTTCACATATATTGCCACGATAAATGTTTCATTTTGTCCAGAGGACAGCCACGTGACACATAAATAGTTTTTTCCCTTATCAAACACCAGTCCATGTCGGTTTTCCAGGCAGTGAGTGTCGGTGGTGTTGTTGCTCTCCATAGACGAGCGATATTCCGCTTAGCCACCATCTGGCCGAGTGTTGACCAGAGTTTGCCTTTGGTTCAACCCCCATACATCACTCATACATTTATGTATCTCCTTTCAGTAGTTGTGGATTATAGGACACTCCCAGTTAATATGTGGAAAGGACCCCTCTAGGCCACAATTTCTTTTACACATCCCCTCTTCGCTCCTGCCCATAAGAACCAGTCTGGGGTCTGAAAGATACACACGATGCAGGATTTTTAATTGGTCCAACTTAAGTTTTGCTGAGATGGCTACCTCCGTCGGCGAGGAGAGCGCTTCCTGCCATTCCTCATCATCCAATTCCAGGCCGTCCCGCCCCCACTTCTCCCTCAATGCTGTGAGGGGATCTGGGGTATTGCGTATTAACTTCTTATATGTGAGTGAGATAGCTTTTTCAGATAGGTGCCCGTCCGGCAGTCTGTCCTCAAGCGGGGAGGACTCTGGTAGGTGGGACCCAGCCGGGATGTTAGCCTGAAGGGAGTGCCTAACCTGCACGTATCTGAAGTATTCTGATGATGCTAACTCGTGTGTCTGTTGTAGTGAAGCAAAGGTGAGCATTCTGTTTTGCCCCGAAAGGTCACCAATTCGTGAGAGTCTTATTAGGTTCCATTTGTCAAACCCTTTAGTGCGACCCAGCGTGCCCAAGGCTTCGGAGTCCCACAGTTGGGTGGCAAGTGTAAGTCGTTTCCCTCACCCTATAGTGTGGTTTACTGTGTGCCAGATTTACACTGAGAGCTGTGTGGGGCCTGTCAGGGGAAATGTATTAGGTCTGGAATATAGTGCCCTTGTGAAGCTACCATCTGGGAGTATCCACCTGTCCATCTTGTATCCGGGGTCGTCATCCCCACGATAAATGCAATGGTTTATGGCTGAGAGGTGTGCTGCACAGTAGTATTTTTTAACATCAGGGAGCGCTATGCTTCCATCATACAAGCCAAGTGTCAATTTTTGAAGCGATATACGCGGTTTACCATCCCAGAGTAGTGCTCTGTGGGTGGATTCGACGTCTTTGAAAAACCTTTGCGGAACTGGGTCCGGGAAATTCTGGAGAGCATAGAGGAAACAAGGCAATGCCATCATTTTAAAGAGGGTTGCTCGACCCAACAACGATAGTGGAAGTGTTTTCCAGGCATCAGTGTCCCGCTTGAACCTCTGTAAAGATGGAAGGAGCTTTCGTTCATAGCGGATCTTGGCATCTGTGTAAAGGAATATACGTAGGTATTTGAATCCGTCCATTACCGTTTGAATTGGGCAGTCGTTCGGGACCGTGGGGGGGTCACCGTGTAGGACATAGAGCAGCGATTTGCTCCAGTTGATTCTATATCCGGAGTTTCTTCCGAAACTTGTAAAAATATCAAGGACCACTCTCAGTGACGTCCGAGGGGAGGCCAGATATAAGAGGATGTCATCTGCATATAGTGAGATTCGATCTTCCCACTCTGCTGCCCACCTTAGTCCCCTAATGGAAGAGTCTCTCAGTATCCAAGCTACTAGTGGCTCAAGGGAAAGTGCAAAAAGTAGTGGCGAGAGAGGACACCCCTGCCGAGTCCCTCTTTCAAGGGCAAAAACGGTTGAAATGTTGTGGTTTACCACCACTTGCGCCAGTGGTTCAGTATAGAGGAGTCGCACCCATCCGATGAAATTGGACCCACTTGGATATGGGTGTGGCGCCCCAACACACCGTGAAGCTTTCTAAGATTAAGTGCGGTGTTTCGGTGTGGCATCAAGCCCGATTGGTCGGGGTGAACTAGTTTGGCTATTACTTGCCGTAGCCGAAGTGCCAGCAGCTTCGCAAGGATTTTTGGCTCAGCGTCAATAAGGAGATGGGTCTATAGGAGGTACATTCATGTTTTGGTTTCCCTGCTTTGGGTATAGCCACCAGTGTGGCGATACATTGGTCTTGTGGGAATTTACCAATTTCTTTGCTGTCTTCAAACATGTTCTTTAAATAGGGGGCCAGTTTGTCAGGTCTGAGTTTATATAGTTCAATGGGCAGACCATTAGGGCCCAAAGCTTTTCCTGGTTATAACGCTCTGATCGCCGTGGCTATCTCGTCGATCGTAAAAGGACTCTCCAACACCTCTGTTTCAGAGTCAGAAAGGGTAGGTAATTGGATGTCTGCTAGTAGGGCTGTGGAGTCTTCTTCTGGGAATGCCGAGCCACTCCGGTACACTTGTGCAAAGTGAGTAGTGAACTCATGTATTACATCATGGGGTTCTGTTAGTATAGCACCTGAATTACTCTTAAGTTATGGGACCAGCCTGTTCGCCCTTTCCTTTTTATACAACCACGCAATCAGTTTGCCTGCTTTGTCTCCTTGGTCGTACAGGCGTCCGTCCTTGTCTTTCGCTAAGGTTTTGGCAGCATCTGTTGCTAGCGCTCTGTACTCGGCTTCTTTGAGCTGCACTCTATGGAGAGCAGCTTGGTCCTCGCATTCCCTTGCATCATCCTCGAGGCGAAGAAGGTCGTGTTCACATGCGACCATCTGCTTAGTGTCTTCCTTACGCAGTCCAGCTATGGCTGAGAGGGCGTGGCCCCTAATCACTGTTTTGAACGCTTCCCATAGGGTAGAGGGGGAGTGTACTGTGCCGTCATTTTCCTGAAAATAGTGGTCGATGTTCTGGGTGAGTGCAGCTTTAATCTTCGGATTGTGGAGATACCATGGGTTGATGGGCGCTACGCATCCTACCCTTTTTTCACCAATAGTGAGATGTGCCCACAGGGGAGAGTGATCAGAGATACCCCTCGCCAGGTGTCTGATTTCTTGTGTAATAGTGTTGTGTTGTACAGGCATAAGAATATAGTCTATTCTAGACAATTTGTGATGGGACCCTGAGAAGAAGGTGTACTGTTGGAGGTCTGGATGGCGCATTCTCCAGAGGTCTGTGAGGCCGAAGGCCTCAATGAATTTGAGAAGCCAGTTATGTCCAGCATTAATTTCTCGGGGCGGGTGGCGATCTAGCACCCCCGATACAACCGCATTGAAGTCCCCACCCAGTATGAGTTGTCCTTCAGGAAGGGAGAGTAAGAGCGTCCCTAGGTCTTTATATGATTGAGTCTGAAGACCTGGTGGGAGATATACTGCTAGTAGTGTAAGGGTTTCCCCTTCCCATTGCCCTGAGACCCCCGCGAAGCACCCGAGTGGATCCGCCCATGTGTGTTTGATGCAGAGCGGGAATGTGCGTCTAAGTAGGATGCCTACCACGCGTGAACCGGAGGTGAAGCCAGCGTGTGCCACCATTGTGTAGCCCCACCTGTTTAAAGCCTTACAGGAGTTGCCAATTAGATGTGTCTCTTGGAGCAATACAACAACTGGGGAATGGCTCTTCATGTATTGGAACTCTGTGCGCTTTTACTCGGACCCTGGGCAAGTGGACCCTCATCCCAAGCAATTTTGTGCCTGGACCTAATTGCTGTATTTGTCATCACTGTTCGCCGGACCCGCTTCGCGGGTCCCGCTTCACGGAAAAAATCAGCGGAGTACCTGTAGTTTCTACGGCAGCTGGGGAGGTCTGTGGCAGTGCAGCAGGGCTGCGAGCGTTATGCAGGGACTCCATCTCCCAGGAGTCCCTGCCTGGCCAATAGCTGACACCTGGCCCGCTCTCCCTGCAAGACACGCCCCCAGCGCACCGGCTGCATTTAAGAACACCTTCTTTTCCCGGTGCTGGTGGGACTCTGTGCGCTTTTACTCAGACCCTGGGCAAGTGGACCCTCATCCCAAGGAATTTTGTTTCTGGACCTAATTGCTGTATTTGTCATCACTGTTCGCCGGACCCGCTTCGCGGGTCCCGCTTCACGGAAAAAATCAGCGGAGTAACTGTAGTTTCTACGGCAGCTGGGGAGGTCTGTGGCAGTGCAGCAGGGCTGCGAGCGTTACTGCAGGGACTCCATCTCCCAGGAGTCCCTGCCTGGCCAATAGCTGACACCTGGCCCGCTCTCCCTGCAAGCCACGCCCCCAGCGTATACGTACTTAATCACGCTCACATCCGCGAACGCGGGTCGAAGCTCCGGGCAAAGGGCGGGCAGTCTGTGGCAGTCCGGGGCTGTCCAGGGCCGGGTCGGGCCACCCCCCTGACAACAACACTTGTATCTTTAGACATATAGGGGTTTATTATTATTACTAATATCTGGTTACCACTATAGCCTGTGTTAATGTCCACCCGTTCAGGGAAGAGCCCCAGGAGAGGAGGAGAGGGTGGAGCCAGCTGTATTATAGGCACTATGGATCAGTTTATTACACGGGTAGCTGCTGTCATAGAGAAGGAGATTGTAATGACAGAGCGGCGTCTCTCCCAAGAACTTCCTCCGTCGAAACGGTCCTCATTGGGTTCCCTGGCGTTTGTTACCTTGCCTGTATGTAGTTCAGATCCCCTCTCAATTACATCCCCTCCACTGGAGCATTTACGGGTTGCATCTCTGAGGGCCAGTATAGATAGGTTGGAGAGCTTGGCAGCCATATCTATTCCCCCTCCTGTTGATTGTAGTAGTTTTGACCCATGCTCCAGTGAATTCCCTGTCCTTACAACCCGCCCTATCATTCCTACTATCCAAGTTAATATCCCTCAGCCACCTGTCTTACCACTGATGGTATCCAAGAATGTAACTTATACTAAAAGGAAAAGGATTGCTAGCCCACGTAAAGGCAGCTTCCCAAAACTTTATAAGAGACCAAGGAAGCATGGTGCCAGGGGAATAGGAACTAAAGCGGGTGAGGGGTTGGGCACGAAAAACCCCGGGATGGAAAAGGGGGGTGATCACTCAGGTCATATGATTGAGGAAGCATGTGTAGATCCAACATCAGACTGTCATTTAGCACCACCTAATGTCTCTGTAACAATTACACAATTTGAAGATCTGATGATAACATTATTGTCCCCGATTGTAGAGAGAGTAAAAGGGTTGGGAGAGAGGTTGGATAGATTCGAACAGGCAACCTTGGATAATTTCTTCTCTCTAAAAACCCTTATCAAACTGCACTCTAAAATCAGGGAGGATGGACAGGGAGGGGATAGTGGCACCCGGATGTTCCCTGCATCCACACAGGCCACACCTACCGCCTCTAATACAGCAAACACTGTAAATATGTTGGCTGTGGCTAATGCACCTGCTGCACAGGTTGCGGATACCTCAGGCAGTACTAGTCAATTAGGCCTAGCACAACCGAGTGTACCTAAGCCTCTTAAAGTCCCGGTAAAGAAGCCTATCCGGGCTGAGCTGCCGGGTAGGAAGGGAACTCTTAAATATAAGGGAACCTCGAATGGGATTGCCAAAGGCAATGGTCCCGATCAAGCCCACTCGACCAGAACTTGTACTAACCTCCCCAGAGAAACCCAGCCAGAAGAATCTTCCCCCAAAGCGGCTCCAACTTTTCCACCGGTGAATTTGCCCCCCGAGTGCCACCCGTATGTCGCCATACTTACTAACGTACCCACTTTGAAGGATGATCATTATGAATCCCACCAGGCTTTAAAAAATAAAACCATGCACTGGTTAAAGATCAATAGACCTCTTCCTAGGGGTCTAGATGGGATGATCCTAGGAGTGAGAAGGGTAGGGTGGGTAGGTCATGGTCGTAAGCACCTAGAAGGAGATTGTGTGGTGGTAAACTTCAAAGACAATAGGGTTGCTCAAACTATTTGCAATCAAAAGTATGTAATTGGGGGGGCAAGCATTGGTGTAGTAGATTTAACCTATTTTTACCCTAGGACTGCAGCAAATTATAATGGTTTACATTTTGGCGGGGGTTGGAGCAATAACCCTATTTATCCCGAGAATCCTGTCATCCCTCAATTATTCCAACCGGCAGCCTGGCCCGGGTCTTATGGGGGGCCGTCGGGATATTGAACCGACACTTGCCATAGGGTGGCCATCAGGGTCCTAAGCCCAGGTGATGTTCCTGTGCTAAACGAGTTGGGTGAAAGCAATGCCATTCTTCCCTCTCAGTTAGATGAAGCCACTAACCCACCACAGGATATTAACCCGCTCGCAGGAAGACTAAGTGGGGGCAGTAGATTAAGTTTTATAGATCTGACGGAGGGGGCACTAAACACCGAGCCCCGCAGGCAGCCGGTTGTGGCAGATCCAGACTTTAAGATTTTTAGCTGGAACGTTGCGGGTATCTCGAGGAAGCTGGGACTACCAGACTGGAACACCCTTGTGGAGGGTTACTCTATTTGCATTTTTCAAGAAACATGGTGCAGGGAGCCCTGCCATAAGGTAGGATATTTGACATATTTTGTTCCCGCTGTCCCCCCTGTTTTAGGGAAGGGACGCCCTTCGGGTGGTCTCCTCATGTGGGTTGATGTCGCTCTTGATTGTCAGGTGGTTCAGCACCCCACCAACTCTCCCGATCTCCTCAATATTACTATAAAGGGTGCACGGGGTGGCCTCCTCCTGGACATCTTTAACATCTGCGCCAGAGGCACGAAGGGTGGTATACAATCGGCCACAATATCCCTATTAGAAGGTCTGCTCAGGCAGCGCCCCAATAAATCTCGCATCTTGGTGGAGACCTGAATTGTACGTTCGAGCCTTTGGGCTTGGACGATACATTGGGAAGTGGTGAGGAGGACTCCAGGAGGGGGATTCCTGCCCTAGCACTGCCTCCTATCAAGAGGTGGACCCAAGTGGCGGTACAGATTAATTCCCTCAACATGGAATTTGACCTTAGGGCTGTTAATGGGAGGTCAAAGTCTGACTTAGTGCGAGCCCATACTTATAATAGGCCGAAACATACGTCTAGAATAGATTATATTCTTCTTGACGTAAGCCTATGAAGCATCCTGAAGGATATGGAGATCATACCGACAACTGAGAGTGATCATAATCTCCTCTCACTCGCCCTCTTTCCCCAGTGGTTAACTGATAAGGGGGGATCATCATCTTATATAGCTCCAAACCCCCACGAAGTTTTCCCATCCAATTGTGGTAGACGGCTGAAGTGGGCTAAGCTTATCATGTCCGAAGAGAAAGTGGCAGATATAGGGTCACTCCTGGCTGCAGCACAGTGCAAATTGGAGTCAATGACCCGATCGCCAGAGGAGGTCACGCTGACCTTCTGCGACTTAACTTGGGCGCTGAGCAACCTGTTTATTCTCCCTAGCATGGCTCCTCGTGCTAACAACAGGAAGTTGCTGCCCAAAACGCAGGGTTGGTTTACAAAAAAATGCAGAGTCAAGAAAAAAGCGCTGGTAGGGGCTGTCAAATCTAAATCCCAGGTTGCAATTAGGCTCGCAAGGAGAGATTACTCCCAGACCTTAAAGGTAGCAAAAAGAGAGGGGGAGGAGAAGTTCTGGGCGGACCTCTTGGCTGCAAGCTTGGACAGGAATGCAGGGGATTTTGGAGTTTGGTAAGATCCAGGGATAGGCCTGTTGGCACATTGCTGACATGTAACATCCCAGCTCAGAATTGGTTTAGCCACTTCTTGTCCCTTTATACCCCTGCCGAGGGGGTCCTTAATGACTCCTTTGCTCTGGTGGTCGAGGCAAGGGACACTGAGGCCGATGCCTTTACTGACAGAGAAGTGGAGGTCGTAATCAAGTCCCTGGTCCCCCTAAAAGCTGCTGGGCCTGACGGGATACCCGGTGACTTGTTACGTGCCAATCACAAGCAAGGGGGGAAGTTGGTTTCCACTCTACTGAATGCTATTATGGGGGCAGCATCTGTACCTGAATCCTGGAAAGGGGCGGAGGTTGTCCCGATATTCAAGAAGGGATGTCGGGACAACCCCGCTAACTATAGGCCCATAAGCCTTATCTATTCATCCCAAAAGGTGGCAGGGAAGGTGATTCTGGGGAGGATCCTCCAATGGGTGGATGATAACAAGATCCTGTCAGATTTCCAGGCTGGTTTTCGCTCTGGGACCGGGACCATCGAGCAAGCCTTCAGACTGGCGCTCCTGCATTGGAAGCTGGTGGTGCTGGGCAAGGGCAGTCTTTATCTGGCCTTTATCGACCTCAAGACTGCCTTTGACCTGGTACCTAGGGAGGAACTGTGGAGGGTCTTGCAGGGTTTGGGGGTGCCTTCTTATATCCTATCACTCCTGATAAAACTACACACAGGCAATTATGCGCAGGTGCGGTGGGGTAAGAATGGGGAGAAAACTGACAGAATTCCAGTGAGTAGGGGCGTCCGCAAGGGTTGTGTGTTAGCTCCCACCCTATTCTCTCTCTATGTTAATGGTGTGGTTGAGTATCTGCTACAAGAACCTGCTGATGCACCCTCCCTGGCGGGCACTCGGATCCCCACACTGCTCTTTGCAGATGATACCCTCCTCATTGCAAAGACCCCCCAGGGCCTCCAAAAACTTCTTAACCACTTCCAGGAGTTCTGTTCCCTTAGGGGATTGGTGATCAATGTTGACAAGACCAAATATTTGATTATGAATCCTCCTAGGAAACTGGGGTGCCTCCCGGTCTTGAACTCTGCTCACCTGGAGAGGGTATCAGAGTTTGACTACCTGGGAATCCGCCTTAGCGACTCTATGAGTTGGACTCCGCACATTCACAAGATGCTCCTTAACCACAAAAGGGTGGGTGGTGTGTTGCTTAGGGAACATCGTTCTTCCACAAAACAATTTATTGCCCCAGCTGTGGAGATTTATTAAGCTAGAGGGGTTAGTGCTGCCTTGTATGGGGCGGAGTTGTGGGGTACAAGCAATCTCGATGTACTTGCAAAATCGGAGAGCAAATTCTTGAAAGATCTGATGGCTCTCCCTTTGAGCACACCCACAGTTCCAGTATTGCTGGATCTAGGCTGCAAATCAATTGCAGACCAAGCTCGACTTCGTCCCCTGCTCCTGTGGGCCCGCTTGTGGAGGGTGCCTGAATTAGCCTCCTATGCGGAGGGACTGTCCGAGGTGATGTCAATGGGGGGCTGGTATAGGATTAAATGGTTGAGGGACGTTAAACATCTTCTGGGGGAGTTGGGCTTAGGTGAAGCTTGGGTTACTCTATCTGCCCCTCCTAAAGCCACTTTAGAGAAATTGTATTGGGATTGGGTTTCGTCCAAACTCACTGTCGATCCACGCCTATGTAAGTCAACTGTAGCCTTTTTGAGGATTAAAGACGTGGTAGCTTACGAACCCTATCTCGACATGATTTCCATTCCATTTGATAGGGCTTTATATTTTAAATTTAGAGTAGGGAATCTACCTGTAGGTGACCTGATATCCCGGTGGAAATTGTCCCCCCAGCCCTCCCCCTTTTGTGCCCTCTGTTCCACGCGGGTCGAGACGGTGGCACATATTCTTTTTGAATGCCCTGACTATTGCTCTCCCAGGAGGCGCTGGCTCAAACCACTTTGTAGACAGTTGGGAACTCGCTATCACACTGTGGCCCTACGCATTTTATTGTCTGACACATCCACTTTGGTGGTTTGTGGTGTGTCTAAATTTTTAAAGTGGACTTGGTTGATTCGTGCAAAAAGGCTTTCCGTATCAATTTAATCCTGATTTTAATTGTATTTACTAAGTTATTGTTTTTTACTTTCTTTTTTTCTGGGAAAGTGTTTTATTTGTTGTTTTCCTTAACTGTTGAACTGCTTTCAAGATATTTTATGTATCGAAATAAAGCCTATCAATCAATCATGTATTGGAGCACTATGCTTCTTTCCACCTTATCCCGACGCCCATTGACGTTCCAACTGATAAGTTTTAAACTTCTATCCCACTGCATAATCGCTGTAAAAGATCAGGGCGGTATCACGCCCGTGTAACATGTGGCACAACCAAAGCATGACCAAAAATCCGCCCTCAAATCTTCCCCCTCCCAATTTGCCAGAACAAAAGTTTTAAATGACTAAGAATAACATTTGTAACCCAAAGTCGTCCCCCCTCCCTGCTACTCTGCCACGTAGGTTTGAAACTACCCACATCCCCAACTAGTAGAGTGCCTATCGCTCCAAGAACAAATCAAACAATTGACGGGGGAAAAAAGGTGCTAGCACCGACTCCAGTCGCCTAGGGAGTGCCCCCACCCATAGAAAAAACTTATGAGGGTAGCAGTAGAATAATTTCCAGGGAAGTTAATCCCACGTCTTACAAGGCATCCCCCGCCCACCCCACTGCCAAGGAGTGTATACATTACAGTTAGTCGAGGTGGGTCCGCTGGGTAAGAAGTGCAGAGTTCAGAACATTCAGTCTGCTTGGACCATTAGGTTCCCCGGGCTGCTGGACCTTGATCTCCAGGAGCTCTGGCTCTGTTTGTCGACGTCCGATCTACCATCAGCCGACCCCGGCGAACGGATGCGGGTGTCTCTCCAGTCGTCACTCGTAGCCACCGTTGATTTCCGAGTGGCCACCCTTTTCAACCAGTCTTGTACCTCCGATTGGGCCATAAAGAAAAGGGATTTGCTGTCTACTATGACTTTGAGCTTCGCAGGGAAAAACATAATGTATTTAATTCCTCTTTCTCTGAGCTCTTTCTTGACTCCGTCAAAGGAGCGACGTTCCTGCTGGACCCTAAGCGTGAAGTCAGGAAAGAACCGCACTGTCGCCTTTTCATATTGTAGATCTCCTTGCGCTCGGGCTGCTTGTAGCATCGCGTCACGGTCCCTATAGTTGAGTATTCTAGCGATTTTAGTCTTGTGTGCCGCTCCCGGTTTGGGCCTAGGGATTGGTGCCCGGTGTGCCTGCTCGATTGTGAATAGGGAGGAGAGCCGCTTCGGCTGGAGGTGGTTTAGGATTAGGTCCTCCAGGAAGAGGTCCACACTTGGTCCTTCCGAGCCTTCGGGGACCCCGACTACCCTGATATTGTTGCGATGGGCTCTCCCCTCCTGGTCCTCAAGACATCTGACGGTGCTGGTGAACCAACTGTTGTACCCGCTCCTCAAGCTTCTTTGTGGAGGCCTGAAGATCCAGAACATTTGTTCCGTTTACTGTGACTCTGTCCGTGGTTTTATTCATGTCTGCTCTCAGCAGGTTCATTTCAATAGAGAATTTGTCGATTTTAGTCTCGAGTGTGGCACCCAGCCCCTGGATGGCCGCCATGATGGAAGTGAGATACGGTTCGTTTTCTGCACTGCTCCCAACCTGGGCTCCCTCGTCCGTGGTGTTGTATTTTGGGTCTGCATATCTATCAAGTTTGTTTGTCTGCACTGCTGTGCTGCCCTTGGGCTTCATTGTGAACGTGTTCATGCCCAGTCGACCCAGCGGGCGTGTTACATCTCTGCCTTCACACAGCCCGAATTTTAACGACGTTGCGATATCGTGCCACAAATGTCTCAATCTGCACTGTGGGAATGAATAAGCGCGAAATACACAGTCACGGGGGACCAATAATGGGAATATAGTATGTCCTGTCAGTCTTCCGTGCAGACAGTGTAGGCAAATTATGGGATGGCTTGAGGTAATACGGTATCCTTCAAGGTTTCTTTATAGAAACTAACAGTTAAATATAGGAAAAATTGAAAATTTGTTGAAAAAAACAGCCTTTTGTGTTAACGTTTTCACCTGTAACTTCTCCTAATTATGACAGCTCTTTGAAAACAATATACCGTTACATCCGCAGGACCTTATTGGTTGTGGGGATATATAGGATTTGTAGGTTTACCAAGAACCAGACTAACCCGGAGCCAAAAACTGAGCAGCGACTTGCAATGGTTTTTTATTATGGACCGGGTATATAGCAATTATTCTGGGAAAATGTATACATGGAAAAATCGGTATGAAAGACGCCTATGTATTTCTGAAATGGCAATAAAATATAGAGTTTAGAAACAGGAGATATTTGCACATTTCCAAAATTGGGAATACTCATACTAGCTTAAGAATTATCGGGCATTTTTCAAAATGACTTCTTTTTTACATATTGTCTTTCGTTTGGAAGACAGAAATGCATTGAAAGTCAATAGGTAATAACAGTTGCTTTACAAATCTGAATTACCCTAAGTCTCCTGATAAAAATGGTACTTCACGTGTATGGGTAGGCATAGTGCCCATGACAGGAAACTGCTGAAAACGCAACGTGAACACACCACATTTTCACAATGAAAAATTACCCTTTTTTTGCAAAGTGCCTAGCTGTAGTTTTTGAACCCTAGCTCTGTCGGCACCTTGGGAAACCTAGCAAACCTATACATTTTTGAAAACTAGACACCTAGGGGAATCCAGGATGGGGTGACTTGACTGGTCTCACCAGGTTCTGTTACCCAGAATCCCTTGCAAACTTAAAATAATGTCAAAAAAACACATTTTCCTCACATTTCTGAGGTGGAAAGCTCTGGAATATGCGTGGATCCACAAATGTATTCCCGTCCCGCGCTACCCAAAGTCTTCTGAGAAAAATAGTACCTTACTTGCATAGGTAGGCCTAGTGCCCGCGACATAAAACGGTGCAAAACGCAACATGGACACACCACAATTTCACAGTGAAAAATCACAATTTTTGGCAACGTGCCAAGCTGTAGTCTTTGAAACCTAGCTTTGTCAGCACCTACGGAAACCAAGCAAACCTATGAATTTTTAAAACTAGACACCCAGGGGAATCCAAGATTGGGTGACTTGACTGACTCTCACCAGGTTCTGTTACCCAGAATCCCTTGCAAACCTAAAAAAAAATGTCAAAAAACCCATTTTCCTCACATTTCTGAGGTGGAAAGCTCTGTAATCTGCGTGGATCCACCAATTTCCACCTACTCCGCGTTCCCCAAAGTCTTCCCTGAAAAACAGTACCTCACTTGCATGGGTAGGTCTAGTGCCCACGACAGGAAACGGCGCAAAACACAACATGGACACACCACAATTTCAGAGTGAAAAATGACCCTTTTTTGGCAAAGTGCCTAGCTGTAGGTTTTTAACCCTAGCTCTGCCAGCAACTATTGAAACCTAGCAAACCTATACATTTTTGAACACTAGACACCCAGGGGAATCCAGGATGGGGTGACATGACTGGCTCCCGCCAGGTTCTGTTACCCAGAATCCCTTGCAAACCTAAACAATTGTCAAAAAAAACATTTTCCTCACATTTCTGTGGTGGAAAGTTCTGGAATATGCGTGGATCCACAAATGTATTCCCATCCCGCGTTACCCAAAGTCTTCTGAGAAAAATGGTACCTGACTTGCGTAGGTAGGCCTAGTGCCCGCGATAGGAAACGGCGTAAAACGCAACATGGACACACCACAATTTCATAGAGAAAAATGACCCTTTTTTGGCAAAGTGCCTAGCTGTAGTTTTTTAACCCTGGCTCTGCCGGCACCTAGGGAATCCTAGCAAACCTATACATTTTTTAAAACTAGACACCCAGGGGAATCCAGGATGGGGTGACTTGACTGTCTCCCACCAGGTTATGTTACCCAGAATCCCTTGCAATCTTAAAATAATGTCAAAAAAACACATTTTCCTCACATTTCTATGGTAGAAAGTTCTGGAATATGCGTGGAGCCACAAATGTATTCCCATCCCGCGTTACCCAAAGTCTTCTGAGAAAAAGGGTACCTGACTTGCGTAGGTAGGCCTAGTGGCCGCGATTGGAAACGGTGTAAAACGCAACGTGGACACACCACAATTTCATAGAGAAAAATGACCCTTTTTTGGCACAGTGCCTAGCTGTAGTTTTTTAACCCTGGCTCTGCCGGCCCTAGGGAATCCTAGCAAACCTATACATTTTTTAAAACTAGACACCCAGGGGAATCCAGGATGGGGTGACTTGACTGTCTCCCACCAGGTTCTGTTACCCAGAATCCCTTGCAATCTTAAAATAATGTCAAAAAAACACATTTTCCTTACATTTCTGAGGTGGAAAGTTCTGGAATCTGTGTGGAACCACAAATTTCCACCCACCCCGCATTCCCCAAAGTCTTCTGAGACAAATAGTACCTCACTTGCATGGGTAGGCATAGTGCCCACGACAGGAAATGGCGCAAAACGCAACGTGGACACCACAATTTCATAGAGAACAATTACCTTTTTTGGGCAAAGTGCCTAGCTGTAGTTTTTTAACCCTAGCTCTGCCGGCACCTAGGGAAACCTAGCAAACCTATAAATGTTTGAAAACTAGACACCCAGGGGAATCCAGGATGGAGTGACTTGACTGGCTCTCACCAGATTCTGTTACCCAGAATCCCTTGCAAACCTAAACAATTGTCAAAAAATACCCATTCTCCGCACATTTCAGTGGTGGAAAGTTCTGGAATATGCGTGGATCCACAAATTTTCACCCACCCCGCGTTTCCCAAAGTCTTCCAAGAAAAATGGTACCTAACTTGCGTGGGTAGGCCTAGTGCCCACGACAGGAAACGGCGCAAAACACAACATGGACACACCACAATTTCAAAGTGAAAAATGACCCTTTTTTTGGCAAAGTGCCTAGCTGTAGTTTTTTAAACCTAGGTCTGCCGGCACCTAGGGAAATCTAGCAAACCTATACATTTTTTTAAACGAGACACCCACGGGAATCCAGGATGGGGTGACTTGACTGCCTCTCACCAGGTTCTGTTACCCAGAATCCCTTGCAAACCTAAAGAAATGTCAAAAAAACAAATTTTCCTCACATTTCTGGGGTGGAAAGTTGTGGAATCTGCGTGGATCCACAAATTTCCACCCACCCCGCATTTCCCAAAGTCTTCCGAGAAAAACGGTACCTCACTTGCATGGGTAGGCCTTGTGCCCGTGACAGGAAACGGCACAAAATGCAACATGGACACACCACAATTTCACAGTGAAAAATGACCTTTTTTGGCACAGTGCCTAGCTGTAGTTTTTTAACCCTGGCTCTGCCGGCACCTAGGGAATCCTAGCAAACCTATACATTTTTTAAAACTAGACACCCAGGGGAATCCAGGATGGGGTGACTTGACTGGCTCCCACCAGGTTCTGTTACCCAGAATCCCTTGCAAACCTAAACAATTGTCAAAAAAACCCATTTTCCTCACATTTCTGTGGTGGAATGTTCTGGAATATGCGTGGATCCACAAATGTATTCCCATCCCGCATTACCCAAAGTCTTCTGAGAAAAATGGTACCTGACTTGCGTAGGTAGGCCTAGTGCCCGCGATAGGAAACGACGTAAAACGCAACGTGGACACACCACAATTTCATAGAGAAAAATGACCCTTTTTTGGCACAGTGCCTAGCTGTAGTTTTTTAACCCTGGCTCTGCCGGCACCTAGGGAATCCTAGCAAACCTATACATTTTTTAAAACTAGACACCCAGGGGAATCCAGGATGGGGTGACTTGACTGTCTCCCACCTGGTTCTGTTACCCAGAATCCCTTGCAATCTTAAAATAATGTCAAAAAAACAAATTTTCCTCACATTTCTGTGGTGGAAAGTTCTGGAATATGCGTGGATCCACAAATGTATTCCCATATCGCGTTACCCAAAGTCTTCTGAGAAAAATGGTACCTGACTTGCGTAGGTAGGCCTAGTGCCTGCGATAGGAAACGGCGTAAAATGCAACGTAGACACACCACAATTTCATAGAGAAAAATGACCCTTTTTTTGGCGCAGTGCCTAGCTGTAGTTTTTTAACCCTGGCTCTGCCGGCACCTAGGGAATCCTAGCAAACCTATACATTTTTTAAAACTAGACACCCAGGGGAATCCAGGATGGGGTGACTTGACTGTCTCCCACCAGGTTCTGCTACCCAGAATCCCTTGCAATCTTAAAATAATGTCAAAAAAACACATTTTCCTCACATTTCTGTGGTGGAAAGTTCTGGAATATGCGTGGATCCACAAATGTATTCCCATATCGCGTTACCCAAAGTCTTCTGAGAAAAATGGTACCTGACTTGCGTAGGTAGGCCTAGTGCCTGCGATAGGAAACGGCGTAAAATGCAACGTGGACACACCACAATTTCATATAGAAAAATGACCCTTTTTTTGGCGCAGTGCCTAGCTGTAGTTTTTTAACCCTGGCTCTGCCGGCACCTAGGGAATCCTAGCAAACCTATACATTTTTTAAAACTAGACACCCAGGGGAATCCAGGATGGGGTGACTTGACTGTCTCCCACCAGGTTCTGCTACCCAGAATCCCTTGCAATCTTAAAATAATGTCAAAAAAACACATTTTCCTCACATTTCTGAGGTGGAAAGTTCCGGAATCTGTGTGGAACCACAAATTTCCACCCACCCCGCATTCCCCAAAGTCTTCCGAGAAAAACAGTACCTCACTTGCATGGGTAGGCCTAGTGCCCGCGACAGGAAACGGCGCAAAACGCAACGTGGACACACCACAATTTCACACTGAAAAATGACCTTTGTTTGGCAAAGTGCCTAGCTATAGTTTTTCAACCCTAGCTCTGCCGGCACCTAGGGAAACCTACCAAACCTATACATTTTTGAAAACTAGACACCCAGTGGAATCCAGGATGGGGTGAGTTGACTGGCTCCCACCAGGTTCTGTTACCCAGAATCCCTTGCAAACATAAACAATTGTCAAAAAAAATACATTCTCCGCACATTTCAGTGGTGGAAAGTTCTGGAATATGCGTGGATCCACAAATTTCCACCCACCCCGCGTTTCCCAAAGTCTTCCAAGAAAAATGGTACCTCACTTGCGTGGGTAGGCCTAGTGCCCACGACATGAAACGGCACAAAACACAACGTGTACACACCACAATTTCACAGTGAAAAATTACCCTTTTTTTGGCAAAGTGCCTAGCTGTAGTTTTTTAAACCTAGGTCTGCCGGCACCTAGGGAAATCTAGCAAACCTATACATTTTTGAAAACTAGACACCCAGGGGAATCCAAGATGGGGTGACTTGACTGCCTCTCACCAGGTTCTGTTACCCAGAATCCCTTGCAAACCTAAAGATATGTCAAAAAAACACATTTTCCTCACATTTCTGGGGTGGAAAGTTGTGGAATCTGCGTGGATCCACAAATTTCCACCCACCCCGCATTTCCCAAAGTCTTCCGAGAAAAACAGTACCTCACTTGCATGGGTAGGCCTAGTGCCCGCGACAGGAAACGGCGCAAAACGCAACGTGGACACACCAAAATTTCACAGTGAAAAATGACCTTTTTTTTGGCAAAGCGCCTAGCTATAGTTTTTCAACCCTAGCTCTGCCGGCACCTAGGGAAACCTAGCAAACCTATCCATTTTTGAAAACTAGACACCCAGGGGAATCCAGGATGGAGTGAGTTGACTGGCTCCCACCAGGTTCTGTTACCCAGAATCCCTTGCAAACCTAAACAATTGTCAAAAAATACACATTCTCCGCACATTTCAGTGGTGGAAAGTTCTGGAATCCGCGTGGATCCACAAATTTCCACCCACCCCGCATTCCCAAACGTCTTCCAAGAAAAATGGTACCTCACTTGCATGGGTAGGCCTAGTGCCCGCGACAGAAACGGCGCAAAACGCAACGTGGGGAAACCTAGCAAACCTATACATTTTTTAAAACTAGACACCCAGGGGAATCCAGGATCGGGTGACTTGAATGGCTCACTCCAGGTTCTGTTACCCAGAATCCCTTGCAAACCTAAAAAATTGTCAAAAAAAAAAAATTTCTGCACATTTCTGTGGTGGAAAGTTCTGGAATATGCGTGGATGCACAAATTTCTACCCACCCTGCGTTCCGAGAAAAATGGTACCTCACTTGCGTAGGTAGGCCTAGTGCCCGCGACATGAAACGGGGCAAAACGCAACATAGACACACCACAATTTCACAGTGAAAAAAGACCCTTTTTTGACAAAGTGACTAGCTGTAGTTTTTTAACCCAAGTTCTGCCGGCATCTAGGGAAACCTAGAAAACCTATACATTTTTTAAAACTAGACACCCGGGGTATTCCAGGGAGGTAAGGCTTGCGTGGATCCCCCAACGTTTCCCTGCAAACCTCAAATTTAGCTGAAAAAATCACTTTATTGCACATTTTTGTGTGGGGAAGTTGTGGCATCACCAGGCTGACACAAATGCCCTACTACCCAGCTTTCCCCCAGGTCTCCCGATACAAATGGTGCCACACTCGTGTGGGAGGCCCAAGTACCCGCAACTTGCAAGGGCCCAAAATATATTGAGGTGACCTCAAAATTGCCTATCTCAAAACGACCTGGTTTTGCAAGGGGGGTCACCTTTGTTTTTGGCCCCGTCCTCGGCGGACATGTGTGGGTTTGGTAGTTTTCCCTAGCTGGCCGCCGAGCAGGGGGCCAAAAACCCAGGTGACCCCCCTTGCAAAACCAGGTTGTTTTGTGATTGGCAATTAATTTTGATGTCACCTCACTACGTTTTGGGCCCTTGCTTTTCGCGGGTACTTGGGCCTCCCACACGGTGAGGTACCATTTCTATTGGGATACTTGGAGAAAGGCGGGGAGGTAGGAAATTTGTCATTTGTTTCTGCAGCGTGAAACTTTGGCACAATAATTCATGGAAAATGTGACAGACATTTTGAGGTTTGCAGGACATTGTGGGTAAGATAACATGTTGGTATCCACAAGAGAGACATCACCATGTACTCCCATGGGTGTTTAGTTTACGACAATATCTACAGTTGGTAGGTTATTCTTAGATGGAATGTACACCTTGGCAGAGAGACAAAAAAAGACAAAGATTACTGCACAGCCATCTATTCCTCAAGTACAGACACATACTGGTTGGATTTGGCACGAGGGCGAGTAATGGTTCAGTATATAAAATTTTCTTAATAAGAGATTTCACAAAAATGAAATGCACTGTCAATAATTAAAAGGGCACACAACTGTACCAGTGACTCGCAGCTCGTGAGCTGTAAAGCCACAGCAAGGCACCACCGCTTTACAGGCCAGTCACACAACTTTCATACGTCATACACACAAGACCATTCACACTACCAGGCACAAAACCAACACATTACAACATTCACAAAAAGGGACAAGGTACACCCTGCTTGAGAAACACAGAAAAGACAAATATTTCTGCACAACCACCTATTATTCAAGCACACAGACATACTGGTTGGATTTGGCCCAAGGGTGAGTGATGGTTCAGTATTTACAGTTGTATTAACCAGAGATTTCACAAAAATGAAATGCACTATTAATAATTGAAAGGACGAGAAACTGAACCATTGACTCACAGCTCGTGAGCTGTTAAGCCACGACAAGGCACCAACCGCTTTACAGGCCATTCATACACCTTTCATATGTGTGACACATACAAAACCATTCACACTGCCAGCCGCGGGCCCAGCACATTACAACACTCACACCAGCAGACAGCGCCATTCAAGGGCCCATCACTTTCACATGCCCACATTCCTGACACAGCAATCACACCAGCTCACGGATTGCATGGAGTGGCGTTTAGCTAGCAGTGGGTGTAGTGACCAGCAGCAAGTCACTACTCACACACCGCCAGCCAGGCACCCATCCACGCACACCGCCAGCCAAGCACCAGTCCACGCACACCGCCAGCCAAGCGTCAGCCCATTCACCGCCAGCCAAGCGACATTTCATGCACACTGCCAGCCAAGCGCCAGTCCACGCACACCGCCAGCCAAGCGCCAGTCCACTCACTGCCAGCCAAGCACCAGTCCACGCACACTGCCAGCCAAGTGCCAGTCCACGCACACCACCAGCCAAGCTCCAGTCTACGCATGCCGCCAGCCAAGCACCAGCCCACGCATACCGCCAGCCAAGCACTAGCCCATGCACACCGCCAGCCAAGCACCAGCCAACGCATACCGCCAGCCAAGCACCAGCCCACGCATACCGCCAGCCAAGCACCAGCCCATGCACACCGCCAGCCAAACACCAGCCCACACACACCGCCAGCCAAGCGCCAGTCCACACTCACAGTCAGCCAAGCGCCAGTCCACACACACAGTCAGCCAAGTGTCAGTCCACGCACACCGTCATCAATTTATTTTTAACAAGAATAAAAGCACAAACAAATTGCAACTAGATACAAAACTATAACTACAAAAACAACAGCAGGAACTAAAGACATCATTCTAATGCCAACAGTGAAACTGAAAAACAACTATATAAAACCATGCAGACCAGGCAGTAGACTATTAGACTCACGGTTGCTCCCAAAAACTCTTTCGAGTGGGATACAATCTGAAACATGTGGGCACACACAGCCCAGGATTGGAAGGACAATCGGCACAGTGCATACGACTCTCCTTCTGCATACCTCTTCGCAAACAGACTCTACATCTCTTACAGGGATTGTTTTTTTTAGGCGTGGGAGGAATTAAATCAGGAAAGTGGCGCTCTTTCAATCTAGCCACATCCTCCACCACTCCAACTCTAGGAACACTTGCCTGTTCCACAATAACAAGGCTGCCTTTCATAGACTCCTGAAACTGAACAAAAGTCATCTTTGACGCAGGAGAACACTCCTTGAACACAACAAAAGCATTAAAAGTTGCTAAATTGAAGAGATGGATGGTCAACTTCTTATACCAATGTAAACCTTACAAACACCAGTGTAGGGTTCCAACCTCTGATCTACTCTATCGACATCACCCATGTTCTTATTTTAGTCTACAATGCACACAGGTTTGCGCACTTCAGCAACCTGACCCCAAACAGTCACGGGTGAAGTACTCTCATCATGGATGGTAGTCAGCATGTACACATCCTTCCTGTCAACAAATTTCACAGCTAGCAGTTTCTCACTATGCAAGGCACTGCACTGTCCCCTCTGAAGCTTTTTGCAAACAAGCTCTTTTGAGTAACCTATACGGTTAGAGCAGATTGTGCCACACGCAAAACTGTCCACTTTTAACAATTCCTTAAACAATGGCACAGCAGTGTAGAAGTTATCAAGGTACAAATGGTGACCTCTGTTAAACAGTCCTCTAGCAAGCTCCCACACAATTTTCTCTGAAACTCCTAAAGTGGACGGACAACCAGGGGGGTCAATAGTGGAATCCTTACCAGTGTAAACCTGGAACTTAAAAACATATCCTGTCCTACTCTCAGACAATATATACAGCTTAATTCCATAACGTGCCCTCTTGCTAGGAATGTACTGCCTAAAAACCAAACGGCCCTTGAACAGGATCAAAGACTCATCAATAGATATTTCTTTGCCTGGAGTATAGATCTCTGAAAATCGATCTACAAAGTGATCAAGAACAGGCCGAATCTTAAAAAGACGGTCACAGTCAGGGTGATCTCGTGGCAACGCCAAAGCATTATCAACAAAATGCAGCATCCGAAGCAAAAGTAAATACCGATCACGACTCATAATTGCAGGAAATATGGCCGTTGCCATTAAGGGACTGGTAGACCAATATGAAGCCAGGGACGGCTTCCTTATCAAGCCCATCAAAAAAGTCAAACCCAAAATCTTCTTCATCTCATCCAGATTTGTGGGAGTCCACCGGGTAGCTCTAGAGCGGGACCTACGTCTGGCACTGTTGTCCCTCAAATACTGTTCAGCATACAAATTAGTCTGCTCAACTATCTCAGCCAAAAATACATCATCCAAAAACAACTGAAAAAACTGTATAGGCAAAAGAAATTCACAATTCACTCTACAACCTGCATCACCACTAAAGGCAGGCAACACCGGCTGCACCATGTTTGGATCAACCCAGAGTCCAGCACTACCAATGGGAAGCCTTACAGCCCCAGGCTGCAATCCAGATGCCTTTTGCACCATGGGCACATCAGTGCCCTCCTCTAAAACAGGCATTTCATTCACACTGAGAGTAGCTTCATCCACACCGAGAGTAGCTTCATCTGCACTGAGAGTAGCTTCATCATCCGATGATTCCACGTGGAGAGAAAACTCACTGCCTGAATCTTCCCCTCCACAGTAAGGATCAACAATATCCCACTAAAAATGAAAAAGAAAAAAGAAAAGAAAATTACACATAAGACAATGCAAAACACATCGCAAAGAATTTCATGCTCAAAACACTAACTAAATATGCTGCCATTATCACACCACTTACAAAAAAATTCATTCATGCATGACAATAATACTCATTTGGAGTAAACACAATAAAAATGTTTTTCTTACCAAATAAATGCAATTACGCAAAACTGCAGAACAATCACTGCCGAAACCGCAAACAAGAATCAAAAGCTTTACACTAGAATACAAAGGAGAAAAAAACATTACAATCACATATGCAAATATGCACCAGCCAAGCTAAGGGATAGGTGGGCCTAAGAGTATAAATAAAATATTCACCCCCGTAAAAGGGGAGCAACCATTGCCCAAGTGGCCACTCCCCACAGTTAGTCCCTAGTGGTCTAGTGGGCATCTAAAACAACATTACATGGCGAGATCTGCCCCCCCAGGGGGGCAGACAGCCACACACATTGCCCCCAATGGGGAGTGACCCTTGCCCAAGGGGCTACTCCCCACAGTTAGTCCCTGGTGGTCTAGTGGGCCTTTTTGCTATTTTGCAGCTGCAGTCATCAGCAAAGGGAAAAAACACAGTTAGCTGCCTTCCATGATTCAATGGAATGTTTCCACCCCCACAACCTTTATAAAGCGGTAACACATTTTTTATTTGTTAAGCGGGTGATTTCCTTGTAAACCTCTGGGAGCCAGGGCTGATGTGCAATAACATAGCAGCATTATCACTCTCCAAAGGAGCAGGTGGCTTTTTCCGGGACCTATTAGGGCGCTAGGGCTCTTGGAAAGACAGCTAACAAAATGAAAAACTGGCTACTCGGCCTCGCTGTTTTTCATTTTAAGTGTTCTGTCTATTTAAAATATACACTTCACGCTGCTCTGTAAAATTGGTTCTTGGCACTATGCATCTTCATTGATTGTTTATTTCAAAACATGAATGAAGGTTATTTATCATGCTTAGAGATTCGCGAAGCTTAATTGCGCGCCAAAACATATTGGCTCCAAAAGGGGAGCAACCCTTGCCTAAGGGGCCGCTCCCCGCACGCTGTTTGAGCATTTACATTTTTTATTTTTTTTAAATCCCTGGCGCTAGTTGGCATTCCTGCTGCATGATCGCATGATCGTGCAGCAGGAATGCACAAAAGAGGCATCTGCTTCCATTGCGTCGGGGAAAAAAGGTGAGTTTTGGTCTGGGGAGGGGGGATTTAAACAAAAGATGTATCAGGGGAAAGGAAAGGGTTTTCCTTTCCCCTGATACACCTTTTGCTTAAATCCCCCCTCCCCAGACCAAAACTCACCTTGTTTTCCCCGACGCAATAGAAGCAAATGGCTTCCGGCACGTCGGGAAACAAAAGGGAAACCTCCAAAGACGTCAGCGTGCCTTGCGTGCTGATGTCATTGATGATAAGGAGGGGGATCGGGGGTAGGCAGGGGAAGGGCTTCCCCTGCCTTCCCTGGTGGAGGCATGTAGGAGGGCGGCCCACGGGGGGAGCGCCAGTGCTTCCCCCGTGGGTGGGTGCTAGGACGGCTGGGAGCCGTCCGACGCACACACCCACCGTGACGCATGGAAGGGGTTAAAGGTCATCATCAGGACAACAATGCATGTAGATAATGTAGTGCGGATAAGAAGCCAGAGGAGATAGGCAGTAAAGCTGAAATTGTGTACACAAACCGTGGCAACAGCTGAAATCAATGCATTTTTTAGGTCGAGCATTCGAGACCTCTTGTATATACGTTAGTATATACTTATTAGGTCGAGCATTCAAGACCGCTTGTATATACTTTAGTATATACTTATATACTTTAGTATATATTTATATGTGTATGTACTTTGTGGGCTCTGGAGATCAGCCCTAGGACTTGTCTGCTTCCACTTAGGGACGTTTTTTTCTGTTCAACTGCCTCTATTTAACTGTCTTGATAGAAAACGACCAGCAGAGGTCAGTAAAATACCAGAATTGCTTTCTGCTGAGGGACTTTCTTTTTTTTAATTTTTCTGGCAACTGCCTCTATTTAACTTTCTTGATAGAAAATGACCAGCAGAGGTCAGTAAAATACCAGAATCACTTTAGCATTCTCTAGATTCCAGTCCATAGAAATTGTCTTCCACGAGCACCTGTGGACAATAATATTTTTTTTAAATCATGTATTTTCAGTGATATGATCACCAAAGGCCCTGATTTTATATTAAAAACAATGCTTTGGACTATACCATTTGCAGCTGAAAGGCAATTTTTTTCTCCATGTGTTCCCATACCTGGTGTGTCAAGTAGTTTGGTGCTTACTTCCCCTTCATGTTAAAGAACTGTGGATGTTTCAGCACCCAGGCTAATGTGCTGCATAGCTAAATACATATAAGGTCCCAAAGGCGAGACCGATTGCATTGCAAATGCTTGTTATATATATGCTGCTTATCTTTTGTTTTTTAATGTGTTTCACAAGCACCGTTCACATGCACTGGTTCACGAGCACTTAGGGCCTAATTACGAGTCTGGCAGTCCAAGGTTCGCCAGAATTGTGATGGCGTGGCAGTGATGGTCCTGCCCCTGCCCCGCCAAAAGTCATAATCGGGCCCTAAGTGTTCACTTTTTTATACTCACTGCACCTATTGTTGAGAAATGTTAATGCTACTTTATATCATTCTGTATTCTGAAATGTTTATATGAATGCAGTAATGTGCTTGGTACTTCCTGTTTGTGTTCTTATACCTTAAGTGTGAAATTGATTCTCTAATAATACCTGTTGAGATATTGATGCAGATGTCACAGATAACCCATTTATGTGCTTCTTGCTTCTAAGCAGCATTTGACTTTTATTGTATTGAGACATTGTTGCATATATCACTATTTATCCAAGGCACAACTGGGTCTATGGGTTCCCCTGTGGTTTGTTTCGTTAAATGGGTTATCTGGTCACGCTAGACCAGGGCAAAGTCCAAAAGTTCAGGCCAAACCTGATGGAGTGTGGGCCGGACACAGGGACCCACATGGGCCCACTGAACCAAAGTACCTTGATCCGGGATGCGTTGTCTTCAACGAAGATGCGACGTGTAGTCAAAGTGATGCGTCAGTGTCGAGCCACACAGTGGACGAGGTGCGTTGGTTTTCTCCACGCAACTGTGGCGATGCTTTGGTTCCTAGTGCAAGGCGCTGGTTATGAATGCGATGTGTGGCTGCTGCTCCCGCAGCAGGGGATGCATCGATTCTGAAGGTGATGCGCTGGTTCCAAATTCAATGTGCTAGGTCTGCTCTACGCAATGACAAGTATGCGCTGTTTCTGACTCACGCAAAGGCAAAGATGCGCCAGTCCCGATGAGGATGCATGGTTTCTGGATGTAGACGTACCATTGACCTCACTTCCAAGGGTCCAGGACTGAGGTGGCAACACTTGGCATGGCAGACTCACAGCTTGTACAGGCCAGATACAGATGCATGTAGTTGATATCCCTGAGACTTTGAACAGGAGGCAAGCCCTCTGGATTCAATTGATTCAGGTCCAGTCCTTCTCACCCAAGCAGGAGAACAGCAGACAGAAGGGCAGCTCAGCAAGGCAAGAGACCAGCAAGGCAGAGTCCAGCAAACAAACAGTCCAGCAGAGTGGCAATCCTTTCAGCAGCAAAACAGTTCATCTTCCTGACAGAGTGGTCACAGGTCCAGACGTGTACTGAAGTCATGGTGTCAGAGGTGCAGCACTTATACCCAGTGGTGCCGTTGAAGTGGGGTAGACTTCAAAGAAAGCTTTGAATTGTACAGAGGTCCTCCCTTTCTGCCCTGGCTCCTGACTCACTATAGGGGGTTATGCAGCCCTTTGTGTGGGGACAGGACACAGCCCTTCCAGGTGTAAGTGGGAGGCAGTGCCCAGTTCCTCCCTCCCAAGATCCCTTTGTGTGTAGCTGTCTAGAGGGAATACACAAAGCCCAGCTGTCACCCACCCCAGACTGAACAGAGACAGGCAACAGGCATCAAATGGCTAAAGTAAGTAAATGCCAACTTTCTAAAAGTGGCATTTGCTAAACTTTCATTTAAAACCCAACTTCACCGTAAATTGTGATTTTAAATTAGGAGTCTAGTGATATCAAACTTGAAAAGTCTATCTCTTCACAATTGGGAATTAGACTTAAAAGATATAATGAGGTAATCTCAATGTTACACTATGGAGGGGTAGCTCTTGCAGTAGTAAAACACAAAATTGGGAGGTTTTCACTACCAGGAAATGTGAAACTTAAAAGTACATGTCCTGCCTTTTAAATACATTGCACCCTGCCCTGTTGGCTCGACAGAGCCTACCTTAGGGGTGTCTTATATGTATAAAAAGGGACAGTTTAGGCCTGGCAAGAGGGTCACCCTGCCAGGTCGAAGTGGCAATGTAAAACTGCACATACAGGCTTTGCAATGGCAGGTTTGAGCAATGGTTAGTAGGCTACTTAAGTGGCACAATGACGGCTGTAGGCCCATTAGTAGCATTTACTTACAGGCCCTGGGCACACGTAGTGTACAAATACAATGAGGTAACGCTGTGTCTCTCAGAACCTGGGTATTTATCAGAAAAGTTACAGTGGTTCTGTTGGGAAACGGATAATTCCTTTACAAAGACATGTATAATTCAAATGGTATCATCTAATTGTGAAACTAATGGAACAAAAATGAACTTCTTAGAATAGCAATTTTACTTCTTACTGAATAAGGCAATCAGAGTATACATTTATAAGGCTGTCAAGAAATAAGTGTATAGAAAGTAGTGACATAGATTACAGTGAGGTGAAGTGCTCAGTGACTGTGGTGATGTGAACGTATTATATACAGGTGTGAGGGTAAAATATTTACAATTGATCAAGATGGATTTACAATTAAGAGAATGGTCAGAACAACATTAATCAATGTCTCCGGTGGATGGCAAAAGTGCTCATTATTCACAACCGTGAGACTTATTGTAGCTGAGTCAACAGTTAACGTCAACGTTTCGACCCTGACAACAGCCTGATTGATAGATGTCAAAGCGGGTCTTCTTCAAGGCTAAAGGTGTTGTAGACAGCCTAAAAATGAGAGCTGTTCTATCAGGGTTTGTGTTTGTGTATCAGGGTTTGTGTTCCAAATTCCAAATGTAACATGTACAATTGGCATCAGAGTTGAAGGTGAATTACTCACCCAAGAAGGCATAGCTTGGCAGTTCGGGCTGGACTGTTCCCATGAGGCACAGGGTCAAACTGATTTGCATATGGCCATGTCTGAACTGGGGTGGCAGAGTGGGCTAAAGAACGGTGATGGATCAAACCCAGATCTGATGACTGGGTGTGAGTGTTTGATTGGTTCTGATGCTCCGTCCATCACCACCCCCTTTTGTACCGCTTTGTTCGGCTTAAGTTGACAGGGTATGCTCAGACGTGAGTCCCTTGCTCACTTTGCCACTGGATTCAAGCAAGCCTGGCTGAAGACGGCTGAAATTCCAGAAACCGGTCCTAGGAAGCTTGTTTCTCTTCCAGGGGATCCTCATCAATAGTCATAAGCACTGAATATTCTCGCCCATGTGCGGGGACCCCGGAAATATTAAAAATTATATATGAAGACCATATATATACAGCTCTGTATATGTATACACATATATTATTTTTTCCAAGCAAATGCAGCCCCCATAGAAGGCTAAACAATGTATATACAATTATCCAATAATGCATCATAGGTATAAAAATACACCTAAATCTCTTTTTTTGTTGTTGTTTTTTTTAATGAGGTAACACACTCATAACAAAGGAAAAAAGAGCACTGTGCAAAAACACAGAACCATCAAACATTGTTAGCCTGCAGGCTGCATTGCAATACAATACCATAGAGACTGAATAGCCTTGTACAGGTAAAAACTGGCACCGTGCCTTTAAGGCAGCCCTGACTCCAATATCCCATCATGCCTCAGGGGTGACAGTTGGGTCAGTTGTTCTTTCCGGCTCCTTCTGTCAGGACCCTGGAATTCAGCTCTCTTCTTTTTTGACTTTTCAGTCAAGAATTGGTTACTTTTCTAGTAATTTTTTGGCTTCCTCTGGACAGGGAAGCGTTTATCTGTGTTTTCTGACTCAATTTAACAACTTTTTCTGTCAGAAAAATGCCTTCTTTATTTATGCCGTGTCCATCCTGTGGCAAAAAGAAGGCCTCTTCAGACCATCACGAGGTGTGTATTGTCTGCCTCCCAGAGTCTCACTCTCATGCTTCCTGCCGTCACTGCAAGGACCTTTCAAAGAGGACTTTGAAAGAGAGAGAGAGAATTAGACTTCATGGTCTTTCGGAGCGGTCGACATCGAAGCAGCTGGTCCCTGTCTGTTCTTCATCGGCGTTGGGCTCGGTGTCGAAGACTCCAGCGGCGGGATCGTCGCTGAGAGGTGAGGAGTCCAGGGGGAGTCATGCTTCCAAACAAAAATCCACGTCGACGCTCGATCCGGCGGCGAAGCGCATTTGTTCGTCGTCGGCTGCTTCGACGTCAAGAAAACATCCGTCGACGTCGAAAGAGGCTCATCGCGATCATCGTCGAGAAAACACCGTTCGACGTCAAGACATCGCTCAACGTCAAAATCGACGCCAAGAGAGAAGTCGACGTCGCAGGAACACCACAGATGTTCGACGTCGAGATCAGCGTTGACGCCGAGGCACAGATCGGTGTCAAAAGATCCTGCAAGATCCTCGAGGCACAGGTCATCGTCGCATCACTCGCCGTCGAGGCGGATATCTCCATCGCAGTTGACGTCGAGGCGGGTGCCTCCGTCGGAGTCGACGTCGAGGTGGGTGCCTCCGTCGGAGTCGACGGCGAGGCAGGATTCTCCGTCGAGGTCGGCGTCGAGGCAGGAGCCTCCGTCGAGGGCGACGTCGAGGCAGGAGCCTCCGTCGTCTAGGTTCTCCAGACCGGAGAAGATGGTGACGTCGAGGCCAGCTTCCCAGTTGGGTTCTAGACCTCCGTCCAGGACAAGCCCTCCGTCGACGACAAGGCTATCGACGTCGAGGCAGGACACATCGCCGGTGATCCATTCGGCATCCAAGTCCAGGTCTCCGGTGATAGGCCTATCACCGTCGAGACGGTCCCCCGAGGTGGGATACAAGGAGACGTCACACATTCGTCTGACGCTCAGGAAAGTATCAAGACGCAAGTCTCCTCACAGGGTGATATACACCACATCGGAGCACGATTCATCGCGTCCGATCTCCATTTCCCCTTCAGCCTCTCAGAACTCAAGATCAAGATCCGGATCACTAGAACTGTTGGGTGTCTCTCCAGTTCCTCCGGTGAAGCATACATCTCAAGACGAGGGCCATGCTCTACCTCAGAGCCCCGTCAGGGACATGCCTCCGAATCCTTCCATGATTCAGGCAGTTAAGGAGTCCTTAACAAGACTAAGGACTCTAGATCAAACAATACGACCAGCAAGATCCCATTCTCGAGGAAGAGAATTGCGAGGGCGCTCACGCTCGCCCAGAAGGCGATCCAGGTCTACCTCTCAGAGGAGAGAATCAATCAGATCGGGGAGAAGGCGATGGAGGTCTCCTTCATCTTCCTTGTCAAGCCGTTCGTCCAGAAGGGATTACTCACCTACACTCACAGATACTCCACCATCTAGAGTGTGGCCAGTGGACGATATCACCACTTTTCAGGATGTGCTGTGCAGAGGGGCGACTAAGTTGAGCATTCCCTTGCCTCTTCAAGAAACCACCTCTTCGGTCATCTTCGAGACCCTTCATGAGAGAGTGGTGTCTCGTCCAGTGTTGCCTCTAGTCCCTGGGTTGCTTAAACCAGTAATGGACATCTTCCTAACGCCAGCGTCTATCAAATCCGCGCCGGCGCGGATTCTTAAAAAATACCGGCCAGCCCCCGAGGATCCTCTGTTTCTTAAGGCGGACCCTCCACCGGACTCGGTGATTACAGCTGCTGCCAAAAAGACGCATTCAGTGGTATCATCATCCACAGTGCCGCCGGATAAAGACAGTAAATCGCAAGACTCTTGAGGGCAGTCTCATTTCAAACCAAGTGATCAGCGTGGCAGCGGATGGGGCAACGTTGGCAGCGCACTCATATGCTCACGGGATTTCCGCCAGAAGGTCCACTTGGCTGAGGCTGACAGCTTTGAAACCAGAAGCACATGCAAGGATTCTAAATCTGCCTTTCTCGGGTAGTTCGCTTTTTGGTTCTCATGCGGACGATGAGATGGCTCGGATGAAGGCAGAGCTCGACACCATGAAAGGCGTGGGCTTAGAGAAACGGAAAGAATTCCGTCGCCGTAGGGGAACCGACAGGCGTAGCTACCAGCAGAGGGTTCAAACCTCTCACTGGCAGAAAAACCAGGATCAACAAGGGCAAAAGAAGCAGCAATTTCAGTCCCATAGATCATCCAGGGGACGTGGAAATAACCGCCAGGCCGGTGGTGGAAACAAGGCTCAAGGAAAGCAATGAGAACCTGCTTCCTCCAATGCCGTCCACCGCTCCGGTGGGAGGAAGTATTGCACACCATCTCCCAGAGTGGCAATCCATCACAAAGGACAAATGGGTTCTGAATATACTGCGACATGGATACTCGCTTCGTTTCCGGAGTCCTCCTCCCTCGATCCACCCGGTACAATCATCTCACCACCTCAACAGGTTAAGAGAAGAGGTAGCGACCCTGTTGCTCAAATCAGCAATAGAAAAAGTCCCCAGAGCGCATAGAGGGAGAGGAGTCTACTCCAGATATTTTCTGATCCAAAAAAGAAATGCAAAAGCAGAGTTCAGACCCATCTTGAACTTACGGACACTAAACAAGCATATCAAAAGGGAAAAGTTTTGCATGCTTGAGCTTCACCAGATATATCCGCATCTCCGGCAAGGAGATTGGATGTGCTCGCTGGATCTGCAAGACGCGTATTTTCATGTTCCCATACTACAGTCTCATCGGAGATTTCTAAGGTTCATGGTAGGGCCTCTCACTACCAATTCAAGGTCCTACCATTCGGCCTGAAATCGGCCCCTCGAGTATTTACAAAATGCATGGCAGTAGTAGCGGCTGCACTGAGGCGCGCAGGAGTATTCGTCTATCCCTATCTCGACGATTGGCTGATAAAAGGACCATCGCCTCAGAGTGTACACTCACAGCTGGGACGCTGCCTGACCCGGTGTCACAGATTGGGGCTCAGGGTGAACTTCAAGAAATCCAACTTCACACCAACCCAAAGGATACACTACCTCGGTGCAACTATAGACTCCGCAGTAGGAAAAGTGTTTCCTTCGGAGGAGAGACGGTCATCCCTGATCTACAAAGGAAAACAGATTATGACCAACAAGCTCTCTACAGCGCGACAGATTTCGTCTCTGCTGGGGGCCATGGCATCCTGCATATTCCTGGTGCCCAATGCCAGGCTGAGGATGCGTCCTCTCCAACAAGATCTGGAAGACAAATGGGACCAAAGGAATTCGCTGTGGGAGGAACCAGTCTGTCTTTCCTCAGCGGCCAGGCAATCAATCAAGTGGTGGTTGAAACCACTCAATCTACAGGTGGGGCTTCCTTTCATCAAGAACCCCCATCTCAGACGTTGATCACAGACGCATCCCTGGAGGGTTGGGGTGAGCATCTGGGATCCCTACAGACTCAAGGACGGTGGTCAAACAGTGAAAGGTTGTACCACATCAACATGCTAGAACTCAGGGCAGTCCACTTAGCCCTCAAAGCATTCCTGCCAGCCATCAGGACGAGTCCCATCCAAGTACAAACGGACAATACCACCACAATCTACTACCTGAACAAACAGGGGGGTACTCGATCCAGGACGCTCTCGCTGGAGGCTCAGTCCCTGTGGCACTGGAGCCTAGCAAGGAACATTTCAATAAAGACGGTGCATCTGCCAGGAGAGCTCAACGTAAAAGTGGACTTACTCAGTCGTCATTTTCAAGATCCAGACGACTTGGTACTCAACGATGAGGTACTAGAGGGCATCTTCAAGGAGTGGGGACGTCCGCAAATAGATCTCTTCGCGGACGAACACAACGCGAAATGCCGAGGCTTCGCCTCAAGATACCATCGACCAGGATCCATAGGGAATGCCCTTTTGATCGATTGGTCAATGACATTTGTGTACGCCTTTCCGCCGCTCCCGCTGATCCCCAAGATGGTGACCAAGCTACAACACTCGTCTGCCAAGATGATCCTCATAGCACCGGACTGGCCGAGGCAGTGGTGGTACACGGATCTCCTCCACATGTCGATCCGACCTCACAAGCGCCTGCCGTGCAGACCGGACTTGTTAACCTAGATGCAGGGGAAGATTTACCATCTCAGTCTTCCCTCGCTGAGCTTAACAGCATGGCTCCTGAAGTCCTCCAGTATGGCCATTTAAACCTTCCTCAGGAGTGTATGACCATACTGAAGGAGGCTAGGAGGCCTTCTACAAGACACTCTTATTTCTGTAAGTGGAAGAGGTTTTATGTATGGTGTATGCAACATCAGTATAACCCTACAAAATGTCAGGAGGAAGTGATGTTGCCTTATCTCCTTCACTTAGCCAGACTGGGGTTGAAATTTTCTTCCATTAAGGTTCACCTAGCTGCCATTACAGCATATAGGCGCTCCCCCTCACAACAGTCATTCTTCAAGCTGCAGGTGGTTAAAGATTTTTTGCAGGGGCTCAAAAAGGTTTACCCCCCAGTAAGGCCTCCATAGCCTTCTTGGGAGCTGAACCTGGTTCTATCAAAACTTATGAGTTCACCTTTCGAGCCCATACATAAAGCTACTTTGCAGCACCTTACGTGGAAAACAGCTTTTTTGATAGCTATCACTTCAGCACGTAGGGTGAGCGAAATACAGGCCCTCTGTTCTAAAGAACCCTATACTATTTTTCACCTGAACAGGGTAGTGATGAGAACTCATCCATCTTTTTTACCGAAGGTGGTGTCAGATTTTCATGTAAACCAGACTATCTCCTTACCTATCTTTTTTCCCAACCCCTCATCGCCAGCTGAGAGGGCGTTGCACTCTTTAGATGTCAAGCGCGTTCTAAAGTTCTACCTAGATAGGACTAAGGCTGTCAGGAAGGCTGACCACTTATTTGTTAACTATGGTGCTGCCCGCACAGGTTTTGCTGCATCTAAGCGTTCCATTGCTAGGTGGATTGTGTCAGTTATTAAATTGGCTTATCAGCTAGCGCAGAAGCCACTGGCCGCTCGGCCTAAAGCGCACTCCACAAGAGAGAAGGCGGCTACTGCTGCTTTTCTCAATAATGTCCCACTCTCTGAGATCTGCAAGGCAGCCACTTGGAGATCTGTCCACACATTTACGAGGCATTATTGTCTGGATTCAGACACCAGAGCAGACACTCAAGTAGGGCAAGCCTCCTTGAGGAATCTGTTCAATAACTGAATTTTTTGTCAATGGTTTATTTCTCCATGTATAGTGCAGTTCTCAGTTGCCTGCAGGTGGAAGGTGGGCTTGCTATTCTATTCAGTGCTTATGACTATTGATGAGGATCCCCTGGAAGAGAAGGATAAGTTACTTACCTGTAATCCTAGTTCTCTTCCAGGGGTATCCTCATCAAAATCATAAGCAACCCACCCGCCTCCCCAGGCAATTCTGAGTTTTGTATTATTTAACATGGAGGAACTATATCTTTGTATGTAGGACTACAGTCCCGCAAAGAACAACTGACCCAACTGTCACCCCTGAGGCATGATGGGATATTGGAGTCAGGGCTGCCTTAAAGGCACGGTGCCAGTTTTTACCTGTACAAGGCTTTTCAGTCTCTATGGTATTGTATTGCAATGTAGCCTGCAGGCTAACAATGTTTGATGGTTCTGTGTTTTTGCACAGTGCTCTTTTTTCCTTTGTTATGAGTGTGTTACCTCATTAAAAAAAAATAAAAAAGAGATTTAGGTGAATTTTTATACCTATGATGCATTATTGGATAATTGTATATACATTGTTTAGCCTTTTATGGGGGCTGCATTTGCTTGGAAAAAATAATGTATGTGTATACATATACAGAGCTGTATATATATGGTCTTCATATATAATTTTTATTATTTTTGGGGTCTCCGCACATGGGCGGAAATATTCAGTGCTTATGACTTTGATGAGGATACCCCTGGAAGAGAACTAGGATTACAGGTAAGTAACTTATCCTTCCGGTCCAGGGAAGGCATGGCTTGGCAGTTCGGGCTGCACTGTTCCCATGAGGCACAGGGTCAGACTGATTTGCATATGCCATGTCTGAACTGGGGTGGCAGAGTGGGCTAAAGAACGGTGATGGATCAAACCCAGATCTGTTGACTGGGTTTGAGTGTTTGATTGGTTCTGATGCTCCGTCCATCACCACCCCCTTTTGTACCAATAGGTAAGTCGGCCCCTTTCACGAATTCCAGAAGTTTAGTCACCCGTAACCGAGCCTTTAATCTGACTTGCGTTCTGTCAATTGCAGGATCTTGACCGCCTTGCTTTCCAGGGAGAAAAAACTATTAGACATTCATTAATTTGTCTTTCTGGTGCGCTAATCGAACCACATAATCCTGGGTTGAACCACTCTTATGATACAGTCTGTGTGCAACCATCGTTGAGTCGATTTTGTGCTTAACTGACTCAGCGTCGACACATTTTGGTGGATAAAAATGATGTAACCACCTTCTTCAAGCACAAGGATAAAGGTTGAGCTCGAACTTTTCACAACGAATACTTACAAGCAAGGAAAATCGGGAAATGACCGGTGGCATCTTCTTTCCTGCACCAGTTTTAATTTGAGGATCATATCCGTGACCATATTCAAATGAAGACTGAAGTGGAGATTTTTTAATCCCGCAAGTGACAGTATAAAGGATTTTTGGATATATGCCAGTCCTGAAAAAGTACATGTGTAAGGATATCGTTGGGAGATGTGACGCCCTCAATAAGTAACATACAGGAGCTTTGAATTATTTGAAATCAGTTCCCTGTGGCTGAATTGAAACAGTGGGAGTCATTTATCCTTGTGCCTGAAGAAGGTGGTTACATAATTTTAATCCACTGAAACGCGTCGACGCTGAGTCAGTTAAGCACTAAATCGACTCAGCCTTGGTTGCACACAGACTGTAACATCATAGTGGTTCAACCCAGGATTGTGTGGTTCGATTAGAGCACCAGAAAGACAAATTAATGAATGTCTAATAGTCTTTTCTCCCTGTTTTGTATATGAACTTTTCGAGACTTTGTTTTTAATATTTTAATGATTTTTGGTGTAACACAGTGATATTTTGAATGTAATTTTGCAATATTATGAATGTGATTATTGTACTTTTGACGCACTGCTTTTAACAAATTTTATTTATGAATAAAAATCACATATTGAAATTTGGATTCCATGAGGAAGCCCTGGTGATATTGGTATGAATTCAGAATAAATGGTGTATGAATGATCACTATATTACCTGATACAGTCCCAAAGGAAAATTCATTTTGACTGACAGTCTATTTGGTGCCCTGTTCCTTTGGTGTCAAGGGGGCCCCCTCTCTTTCTTTTTCTTAATATGCCAACCTAGGTACAGGGTGTGTACACTGTACAATGCCAAAGTGAAAGTAATAAATCTTCCATGAAATGGGGACATATCTTCACAATCATCACTTCCTCGACATAAGGCACTACTTCAGATATTGAATAATCAAAAGAACTGATATCCACACACCTTCTGACCAGTATCTCTCCTTTCTTTTCTTATCTTCTTTCTTATATTTCTTGTTCTTCCTTATCTTGCTCCTTGTCTCTCCTGAGCAAGTTACTATGCTCTGCAAAATGGTTATGGAAAGCATGGGCTACCTGGTGTTACTGTGAAAGGGTTTTCAGTAGCCAATCAGAGGGATTCAGCAACAGAGACATGCCTTGATTGGTGATGGCAGCCAATCTTACGTGCTGAAACATCAGGCCTTTCAGCTTTTTCGTCCCTCTGTTTTGTTTCTGGGCACCCATTCATGATAGCCCTGTCCCTACCTGTTTATCCTGCCATATTGTACATGACTAGATGAACAGGTATGCAATCTCGAGGCAACACATGGATCACCACAGAATTTTATTCGTTCTTCACACTTTTTCTGTGCATCATACATGTAAGAGGTTCCAGGAAACAGCAGCTCCCCACTCACAATGCAGAATTCAATCAGACCTTCTGAAGAGGACAGTAGGATGGCTTTTTGTCATTTTCCCTGATCCTATTATAATAAAGTCACAAGAAGTGCATCCTCTACCATGCAGACTCACTGATGTCTTTTCACTGATCTAGGTTTCCTACAGAAGATTCAGATCATCATCAGTCTGGGGACATCTCCTTTTAATTGTGTACATGAATTGTATGTGGAGACCCAGCCCTTTTACCAACCGTCCATGCAATGCACGGGTTATCCATAGCGAGATAAGCTCTGTATTGTCCACAGCAGCCTTGCTAGGCACCATCTATCATACAACAAGTAAAACTCCAAATATACCCCCAGAACCGAACCGTGGCTCTATATTGGCACCTAATCTGACTGTCCTAGTCCCAGTGAAATAGCCTTCTCTGCACTGTCAGCAAAACTATGGAAAACCCTCCCAGAATTGATAAGAAACGTCCAAGACGTCTAGGAATTTGGGAAGACAATAAAAATGTCTACGATCCCTGACCGATGAAGTGGACCACCAACTACCAGACTCAACCATCTGTCATCACAATGAGAACATGGACACTACGGAAGGAGAATAATACCCACAATATCTCAAGGATGGTAGGCACAGGCACAGATGCACTAATCTCCCCCTGGCTCCACTCCTCACATAAACACAGCTATTAATTTGTTTCACAAAAGGGTCGGCATCAGCTAAAGAGTATAGCTGATGATGAGTAGATCCTGAGATGCTGTGAGAAAATGTGACAAGTGATGTGAATAAGAAGTGTGGTCTGCTGTTGGAAGTGATATAGTGAATACGTGGTAGAAATAGTTGAGGCAAGTTATGTTGAAAGGACAGCTTTGAAAGTAAAAGATGATGTGAAAGCAGCCAAGACATGTTGTGCAAGTTCAAGTGCATGATTGTGAGAGATACGTTATTGGTTACGTAGGTGAGTGGTATTTTAAACATCTGATGGAAGGTAAATGGCATGGGCAAGCAGGCCTGAGTGTATGTAGCTGCAGTTGAGGTCTTGTGAGAGTGCAAAAGGAGAGTAGCTTAGGTGAAGTTATTGACTGTGCAAAGGGATGCAAAGAGTCGATGGTAAAAGATGCAGCAAGAAGTAAAACAGTGAATGGGTCGTCAACGTGAGTGGTAGCAGGTGAGGGGCGAGTTATGTCTTGCGAGTGTTTGAACATTACAGTGAGTAATGTGGCAAATGATGAAGTGACTGACTAGTTAATGGATGCTGAGGCAGTTTGAGACATGCTTCGAATCAGTGCTGCTGCAATAGGGTGATGACGTGTGAATTGTGTGAACGACTGGTGTAAGTAATGTCGCAAATGTGGATGATTTAGAGATATTCAGTGACTGGCGTTGCATGTGGCTGAATATGTGGCATGCTAATAGGTTCTGTGTAATTTTGTGCATGAGTGTTATTGCATGTAGAAGGTGTACACAATTAGTGTTTTGCCTGGTGTTAAAAGTGAGTGGTGATGTGTGTGATTGTGTGGCGTTTCAAATGGGTTCAAGTGCCACAAGGTGAGTTGCTTCGGGTGAACAGTGGTTGTTTTGCTGAGTTATAATGTGAGGTATGAGACTGGTGCAACAAATGAGGTATGCTGTCAAAGTATTATGGCATTTGATCTTGTTGTGGGTGAGAAATATAGAGGCAATGCGTTGCAAGCAGCTGAGTGAGGTGATGGCCGGGTTCTAGTGGAGAGTCTGGATTGAGTAGGGGAGGTAAGAGTATATGATAGCACCACAGGTGGTGAGGAAATAGTAAGCACATTATGTTGTGAGTGGTATGATTATACATGTACATAGGTGATCGGAATGACCAAGCAAGATGTCAGTGGTGTTGTGACCAAATGTAAATACAAACCTTTCTCCAGGATTGCACACGGACAGGCACTCTTTCTCTCTCTCTTACTCCTTCCAACTGATGTGTAAACAGTTACTGGTTCTTAAGACAATATGAGCAGTCTGCGGCAACCACATGCGACACAGAGTCACTTGAGTCCTGTCTGCTGATAACCAAAAAGCAATGCCTGCAAACTTAAGCTTCCTATCCCCCACTCCTTTCTGCTACTCACCCAAGGCACAGTAACATAAAACACAGTAACATTACAACTCTGCAGATCACACACACATCAACAAAACTTTCCATATAGGCCACCCTTAAAACTCACACCCTTCCAACCAAGCACAATAATCTATGTTGCATGCCAATCTCCAACACAGTGATTCCTTACCACTCCAGGGGTATGAAGCACATATAAATGAAACTACAAAAGTAGTAAGTGGCTGATTCTCTGAATGTGTATGAATGGTGTACGTGATGTGGTTGGCAGTGAATTATATGACTAACACTGTGTTGAGACTGCACCGGAGAGGATGGCGAAAATGTAAAGATCTGAATTATTGCACACACGCTGTCAAAGATATGTCAAATGGCTGTTGAAAAAGTTGTATGAGGGGATGTGAGTGGCTATGGGTGAATGGTTGAATGGCTGTGGATTTGTGCTGTGCTTTGTTAGTAACGATTAGTTTCTAGGGTGTTGTGAGGAATTACGGTAGGTGAAATGTGAATGAGTGATGTGGCCAACTCCTGGAAGTGACACAGTGATTAAGTGGTGCAAATGGCTGAGGCAGGCGATTTTGCAGGTGAAATATCCTGATGTGAATAATATTGTAAACGGCCAGGTCATACTGTGTAAGTCCGAGTAATGCTGCACCTAATTGTAAGTAATGCATGGAATTGATTATGAAGGGGAGTAATGTATTAATTGTTGAATTGTGAAGAAATGGTATGGGCAAGCTGGATCAAGTAATAATGGTTGCAGTTGAGTGTAGGTGTACATGGAGGGTGTAAGTGCTGTGATGGGTAGCTTGATGACCAGTATTGCCTGCTAGCTGTCGGTGTGCACTGTGAGTGACCTTGGATGGTAAGTGGCTTGGATGGTGTTAATGGCTATGGTAAGGTATGTAGTGAGTCTACTGGGTAGTCAAAGTAGGTTATGTGAGCGGCTGCAGGTGAGTGGGTTTGTCAGTTGATCAAGTGGTGAAAGTGAATGAGTTGTATGAGAGCGGTTGTGAGAAAATTAGTGGTGGACTAATTATTATTTTGAAGAAGTGGTTGTGTGAGCAATTTGTGGTGCAAGTGCTTCTGTAAGAGACTGAGAGTAAATAGGATGTGCAATTGGTGCTATAGTGTTGAGTATGAGGAGCATAGTGGTATTCAAATTGGCTTATTGCTGTTGTATTTGGCTGAACATGGGAGGTGTTGATTGCCTCTGTGTGTGAGTGTGGTTGAATGATATTGCAACTTGGAGGGTGGTTGGTTTTTAAACTGGATAGTGGTGGTTGAACAGGGTAAATAGTTGGTGCTATAGATGGCGTTAAAAGTGGGTGAAAGTGTGTGTGGGTGTGGTGTCACACATAGTTGAAGGAGTAGCCTAGTAAATGGATTTGGGTGAATAGGGGGTGTTGCATGGGTGACATATTGTGGAGTGAGATTAGGGTTACAAAAAAGACATGCTTTCAAAGACTGGTGGTATTTAGTTTTTAAGTCTCGCCTACACAGCGCATGTGCTGTGCGGCATGACATGTTGTTTACAATTCATCTGGCTTGCAATCTGCACACAGCATTCGATTAGTGATTTGAAAAATTGCAACTGCTTTGCTCTGGTAGGCTTCCGTTCCTTTCTTATGTTAGCTCCTCCCTGGAGCATGGACCAAGTACATGTGTTCTACCTTTTCTGTCCTTCCCCTTCTTTTTGCAACGCAATATTTTTTTAAATTTTATAAGCGTTTCGGTATTATGCCTGGTTGTGTAATGTGCTACACTACATTTAACACAGGCATACCCTTTCAGCCTATCTGCCATGTCTATTGACTCCTTAGTTACTTACACCCACAACTGTACTGCTCTACTCTAGGCTACTCCACCCTAAGCTACTCCACTCTACGCCATAACACTCTACCCTATGGTACTGCAATCTCCTCTACGTCACTCTACTCTAGGCCACTAACTTTTAGCCATGCTGAACAGCAGTCACAATGCTGTACAACATGGCTTACAGACATTAGCAAAGCCAGTAACTTTAACATAGGTGAGACCTATCGGCATTGCTAATGCTTGTTAATTACAGCTGTGTATGGATGTGAGTGTGGTGGAGTGGCATTGTTGAAATTTGAAGTATATAGCTAAGTGAAGTAAATGGCTGGGTTGTATATAGAGCATGTAGATGTATAGGTGGTGTAAAAAGCAGGCACATTTAAATAGAGTTTGAGTGGCTGTAAACAGTGGATGGTGGAATAGTAAACATCTGGATGGCTGGTGTGACAAAGTAGGTTGTGAGTGTTGTTGAATAGAGAGACGTGAAAACAGTGGGGCCTGAAATTGAGCAGTTGGGAGTGAGTGATGATTTAAGTGGCTACAGTGATTGCTGTTGGATGGGGGGGTGTGGCTTGTGTGGAAAAATGCTCTCACTGATTAATTATTGGTAGGTGGTATTGAATGGATGTGGAGTAATATTGATGAGTAGTAAGTGGTGCCACTTGGCTATTTGGCACTGTGTGTAGGCTGTGGGTAACAGTTGGCTGAAGCAGACAGGAATGGTGTAAAAGACTGAGGGTGATCGGCCTCAAAATTAATTTTGAATGAGTGGTGTTAGTGGCCTGAGGTACAAGGTTTCTACGTAAAATAGTAATGTAAATGGTTGAGTATTGTTATAGGGTGCAAATGGCAGATGTGAAGGACATGGTCAGTGACTAGTGGCATTTGAATGGGTGGGTAGTAATTCTGCATAAGTGGCTTAAGGTGCTGTAACTATATTGTGATGTGAGTGGGTGAACATCACAGCGAAGATTCCATAGTACAGTTTTGTTTCGAATGACTCTGGGAAGGGTGCTCAGTGCACGAGTTTAATGACAACAACGGTGTGTTCTGTGAGAGATGATTTTACTGGCTGTGGGATGTTCAATGTGGGTATGTTTGCGCTGCAGGATCCCAAGAGTGCCCTATGAGACAAAGACGGAGGTTATGTTATGTTATGTTATAGGTTTGTTGAGCGCGACAGCTGCCCCAGCAACGGGGCGTCCCGGCGCTAAGAAACATAGCATGGCCTGTGGGGAGGGGAGGAAGTTTATAGGGGTGGGAAGAGGTGGGCGTTGTACTGAAAGGAAAGGGGAGGCTATTGAGAAAAAATAATTCAGTGCTGTGGGTATTCAAGAGAGGTGTTGACAGTAAAGGGTGCATGCTAAAAATGTTGCAGAAAAGGAGTGCAAGGTTAATACAGTTTATACCCAGGACACGTCTTCTCTGGTCACAGGCTTTGAACATATCTGTTTATTTTGGGAGCTATAATCTTGATTCGGTTCACTTCAATGAACTGGTTTATAGCACATTAAGATTGATTTTGAAACAGAAAGCAAAAGGCATTCACTATTGAAGTCTTTGGCAGCATGTGGTTTGTTACAAGAAAATATTGTTCTGGTTTTGTACTTTATTATGCAGCGCTGCCTGCATGAACAGCTGCACATCTGCAAATAATCAATGCGTTGGCTCTGGCTGGTGCTTGGCAATAGTTACTTTAACAGCAGTGAACGCTACCTGTTTCGCTATTTCTCCCAAGCTCCTTACTAGAACTATGTGGTAAGATTCAAACCTATTTTTGTACATTGTGCTGGACTTGTATATAGGTGTGCTCAAGTTTCAAGTGGTCTGCTGAGACAGGGACCCGCGGGTGGGATTGCTTCTGGCTGTGTTTTGACCCGGCATGACCAGTATTTTAATGCTTCAGCTGCTCCAAAAAGTAGGAAAATCACCTAAATCTGGTATTGTTTTCCCCCATATACATATATACTTAAAAAGAGTAAATATTAGAAGAAAGCACTTATGATCTTATGAAAGCTTTAGGGATCCCGGAGTGATAGTTAAAGTAAACAATGTTAAAAATAAATACAGACGCTTTGATGGACCATGTATGAATCATATCCGGGCCATTGCATAATGTTAAAACGTTAACAAATGGCTAGTATTTTTCTCTGGGAAAGGCGGGAATCCTACCCAAGCTCTGGTCTCCATAACAAAACTCCATGGGGAAGATTTACAAGAAAGTGAGGCATCTATAGAGATGCGTCACTTTCCTTGCGCCACCCTAAAAAATGCTTGCGCCACGATGGACGCGCCGTATTTATAATACGACGCACCATGGCGGAAGGATTGACAGATGCGTCAGAAATTCTGACGCATCTGTTGGGGCAAAAGTCAAGCATTGCTGGAGTCATGTTGCAAGCACGACGCAACTCCAGCAATGCATTTTGTGGCCTATTCCCACAACACTGCGTCAGTCCTTACATCCTAAAAGTGACGCAGTGAAATCTTGTAGATTTCACTGCGGCACTTTTACGAGGCTTTCCTGCGTGTGAACGCCCCCTCTGCATACATTATACCTGGCGCAGGCATAATGTGATGCAGGGCTTTACAACGTGACGCATCTCCCTAGATGTGTCACGTTGTAAATAGGGCGCATTGTTTGCGCCGCCATTTTATCAAAAAAAGTTACGCATAGGCGGCGCAAAGAGGCATAAGGGGCTTGTAAATCTGCCCCATATTATTAGCTCCATCAAGTATTGTAGCATTTAGAAGAAATACGCCTTTACACCATCTCTCCAAACTTATTTTTCACCCTCAATCCAGAAAATGTGAGGTCAAATCACTAAAGTGCCATGTCCCATTGGTAATCTAGGGGCAGATTTACGTTCCCTGGCGCATCCCTGCAAATCAGCAGGGATACGCCAGGGAAGATGCGTCACGCAAGTTTGCCCTTGCGCCACCGCAGATGCGCCGCATTTACAATGCGGTGCATCGTGGTGCAAGGACATGCAGATGCGTGACGCATCTGCCGGCGTAAGGTTGGCGAAGTGCGGAAGTTGTGTTGCAAGCGCGACGCAATTCCAGCACTGTTCCAACCTGCCCTATGCTTAACATGGTGCGTCACGCCTTACGCCTGCTTGAAGCAGGCGTAAGGATTTGACACACCAGCGTCGGAAAAGTGACTGCGTGAAATCTTGTAGATTTCACGCAGTCACTTTTCCGAGGCTTTTTCCGACGTAATGCCCACCCTGCATACATTAAACCTGACGCGGGTTTAATGTGGCGCAGGGCTTTACAACGTGATGCATCTCCCTAGATGCGTCACGTTGTAAATCTGTCACAGCATGGCGCTAGCTTTGCGCCGCCGCTGCGTCACAAAAGTGACGCAACGGCGGCGCAAAACTGGTGCACGGGGCTTGTAAATCTGCCCCATAGTGTTTGATGAGGCAGGGATTCTACGTGTCTACCCAAACAAAAAGCCTGCAAACCTCACGGAGGTTGATGTCTTAAAAAGGAAAAGGGGTTTGTGCTTCCAGCGGAAACCAAGGCCTGATATGTGGGCTGCTGCCTGTCTGAAAGCGCCTCACTTGCCTAAACCAGAGCTCTTCCAAGGTGTGATATGTATTCCTCCCAGACAGGGGACAAAAGAGCAGTGGGTGTGGGGTAGGGTGTTATTCTCCTGATCAGGATGGCATGGGAGGTTGTACCCAGCCCCTTCCCGAGCTTCAAAGGGTAGCTAGAGGGCTGTACCCAACCCTTTCTTAACTTCGGAAGACTACTGCCCTGTCGTTGGCAAATGCAACTCACACCTGAATCTGCCTGCCATATAGTTCAATAGCCAGGCTGGAGGCAGACCCAGGGAGAAGGGAAGAATTGATCAGAACCAGTTTTGGGTTAGACAAAGGCAGTGTCCCTCACCCACAGTCTGGCACTAGGAACAAAGGTGGCAACCCCAGAATTTCTCATCAGAACACTTCTGTACCTGAGAAGATTTAGAAGAAGTACTGCCCTGCTGTCTGAAGAAGGAACAATGGACCTGTTGTTTACTTTGAACCAAGGCATCCAGAATGACTCCAAGGTCAGTTGGCTGACAACCTGTAGACACAACAAGCGTCCAGAGGCCTCTCCTGCTTTCCAGCTGACCAGACTCCACTTTAACTGACCTGGTCCCCTCTGCTAGCCTCTGTGGAAGTGAGTCTTGACCCCCATGTTTTGTCCTCAAGGTCCTAGACTCTTGCCTGGAGTCAACGTATACTACTACCTGCTCAACTGACGATTTCATCTGATCCGAAGCAGCGCGATGCAGACCACCACAGGGCCTAACATTGCAGGACCTCACAGCTCCTGATCAGCGGGTTCACCGGATCCTATGCCGCGTGCAGCAGGATGATGTAGGGCCTTGTATTGCAGCTCCACACTGCCCCTGATCGGCAACTCCACAGACCTGGCTCAGTGTCACGCAGAGCCTCGCATGGCAGCGTAGCCCCCTCGCCAAGGACAAAAGGTGCAACTCCCAGTGGGCTGCATCAGTCCTATACCTGGCACTCCATTGCAGCCATCGTTAACTTTTGACTTTGTCCCAATCCAGTACATCAAGTTCCTGCCTTTTGGTGCTATTTTTACTTCTACTGATTGAATTTGTGCCATGTTGCTGTCATTTTATTTATTAAAATATCTTCTATGGTTCTAAATTGTTTGATGATTCTCCTTGTGTTGTAGTTTCCCTTTATCATTGTTTGATTGCTGGATACATTCTTTACATATTGCCTCTCAGTTAAGCATGACTGCTTTAGTGAAAAACTACCAGAAGGTTGAACACAGGTTAATTTAGTGACTTGTGTGGTTCACCCTGACCATGATTGTGATTATTATTTAAAATGGGTTCTCGCCCCTTCAACCAGTAATCTAGTTCCTTTGAAACAGTAATTCGATTTCTTTGTGTACCTTGTTACTGGGAAACCTAAGAACACTTCTGGTACATTTCTGGGAAACGTACGCACACTTCTGGCACACAACTTGGAACTACTCTTTCAGAAATGCTGATTGTAATATAGTGTTCTAAAGTGTAAAACAAAAAGGCCCATGTCGTCTGCTAGAAAGTTGGTAGTAACTCCTCCATTGCCCCTGTTATATTTTTGTTTCTACTTTGATTTCCAATCCCTTTTATAAAACTTGTTATACAGAGATGAATTCTCCTTCCCATGCCTTTAGTTCGAGTCTGTTTGAATTATGAACCAGTATTCCCGAATTATGGGGCATATTATCAAGGACAGCGTTAAAAATTATCACCGATTGAGCGGCAGAAAACTGCCGCTAAAGCGGCGATAATGGGCTTGATATTATGCCCTTGAGAATTCCCATAGAAGCCGATGTTCTGGTGTCAACATGGGCTTCTATTGGTATTCTCTGCGGCATATTATCAAGCCCATTATCAAGCAGTTTTCTGCCGCTAAACCGGCGATAATTTTAACGCCGACCTTGATAATATGCCCCTATGTTTCTTGGCTCTGACTATCATTTGGAAGTAACTCTTCGGTGACCCCTGTGTGTCAACCGTACGTTCTGACAGAAACAGATTCCGCCGTCTGACTCAGAATCTCTATAAACGACCGCGGCCCGTCCCAGGACTCTTCTTGTTCCTGGGACTGCAGAGACCGCCTGATTCAGCCATTTTAGGTAAGACGGCCTGTCGGCCATCTCTGAGCGCCTGCTTCCTGTTACCATTCTGCATCGTATATGGTGTCTTCCCGCTAGGCAAATACTCAGCGGCTACCCGCCATTTACTAATGCAAGCGTCCTCGCGGCTCACCAATGTTTATCTGACTTTATTTGGGCTGTGTATTTTCTGCATATTTACAGCGATTACGCACCGCTTCTAATTACAGCGTCCTCGTGGGTCATCAACCTGCATCCTGCTTAGTTGTCATTCCCCAGGCGATCAAATAGTAGCAAATTCCCGCAACGTACTAGATCCCTATTCACATTAGCGATTATAAATTTCCGTTTCTCTGACATTATACTGTAGAGACCTAACAGCTGTCTTCCTCTAGCCTGTGACTTAACTGTCAACACTGTATTCACTTCTGTCAAACCCCAGTAAGCAGCATGCGTAATCGGCTCTGCCTGGGCAATTTGTCTCACACTGCTGCTTGTACTATGTCTTTCTCCCCAGGAACATGATTACCAGTCACAACTTTCTGGTAAGCACGATGCCTCATAAAATGGCAATGTAACTTTATCTTTAGTATTGTTAAATACCGCTATACCTTTGGGTTTTGTCATTGAAGTATTTATACATACTTATCATCCGTGCCTTGTTCTCTTCGAGCCATATAACATTCGAGTTCATGGAGATGAATTGTAGTGTTGTTACGTTTTATTGTGATTTTCGCATTTAGCGTATGTGTAAGTGTATTATAGTGCTTTGTATTATGATACTTTCTCTATGTCCGAATGCATGTTAAGTTCTATTTATGAGTATAGCCCTTCTATGATGATGCTGAAATCTTTCATAATATTTTAATGATTTTTTCTGTTTAAGGAATGATGTGAAATTATGGAACATAATTAATCCCTTAAATATATTTTTATCTCCTGCTTTTCCCGCCTTTTCCTTTCTCTTCTCCTTTTTCTTTTTCTCACCTTTCTGCAAAAACATTTTTAATATTCTCTCACTCAACTTTGTTGGGCATGTATTATTATATGCCCACACCTTAACACTTGGTATATTTATATGGTTTTAACGATTGTTTTGAATGGCTACAATCTAATGTTACCGTTGTACTTATTCAGCCTTGAAAAATCTCACGGCTGATTGGCCAACGGGCGAAACACGTGTCGGCTGTTGTTCGTTATATGCTGCCATAGTTGGAACAAGTAAAAGTAAAAATTAATAAATAAACACACTGTGTTTAACATCAACCAATGAACCTTGGACATTATTCCACACATGATACTCATTAAGAAGGCACAGCCCTCCGCCCACCACTTAAACTACTGTACTTTACAATGGCTCTTGGGTGTAGCCATTTGTGAGGCACGTGCCTCTATCTACATTGGGCCCTGACCACTGTAGCACAAAAGCCCAGACTCATCCACCCACATCAGCAACCTTCAATGGTTTTTTGGGCTGTCAGCCTGGATCTATCTCTAACAACTACTTTTTTGATTATTTTACTCAGTAATAGGAACCCAGCCATTGAACGGATGTCTTTTGGGTCCTCTTTATATTAGCGCAGCAGTGAAATTGAATAGCTGTTTTTGCGATATTGCCAAGGAAATCCTGATGAAATCAAAGATAGCACAGGACTGACCTCTCTGTCGTTTTCCCCAAGGGAAGAACAATGAGTCAATGAATGGATATTTTCTGGTATTTGTCCTGATTTTCTTTATTGGTGACTAATATTTGGCCTCTGATATCTGCTTGTTTAGTAAAGAATCCAGCTATCTTGTTCCACATGTCCAGTGAGTTCATTAAACTATCTCTCCTTATGGCTTTAGGAGATTCCTGGCCTTTTGTAATACTGTTTTGTGGCAGTAAAGGAGACAGATGTGATTTTGTTCCTCCCAGTAGGCCCATTTAACTTCCATAATATTATTGGAACTTTTTCCTTCCAGTGACCCTTTTATTTTCATAATAACATTATGTTACATGGCTAAGTGATTTGTATAGCCCTTTCTTGATTGTCATAGCACTTTCTGGGTTGTTTTTAGTTCATCATGAGGCCTCTCAGTCCTCCAACACAGAAAGGCGAGATTCCATGGTCTAACCTGAACATTACCTGAAAAATAATCAGGTCCTCAAAAGTTTTGAAAAGGGAAGATGATAAGTGAAACAGCACATGGCTGAATACACTTCTGGGCACTGTGGGGCATATTTATGAGCCCCTTTCTTTGCTGGAGTGTCACGTTATGTGAAGCTCCGGCAACGCAAACTACAAAATCATATTTATGAGGTTGCACAAAGCCACTTTTCATGGCTTTGACTGGCCTCATAGATATGGAGTAAGTCAAGGCAGCGCAAATGCGCTGCCTTACTTTGCTCTAAGGAGGCGTTCTACAGGCAATGTGGTGTGCGTTCCCACCCAACACCCATGGATTTTGATGCTTACCAAGATTTACAAAACCATGCATACCTGGGGATGTGCCAAAACCGAGGAGAAATAACTTTCTCTTCGTTTTTTCCTCTTCCCATGTGCTGCATTCTGCAGCACACATAGGGAGAGGAAAAAGCCTTCCAAGGTTGTTTGTGTGCCCCTTCCTACAAAACAACAATCCTGCAGACAACACAGGCACCCTTGCACCATGGTGTAAGGGTGCCTGCTTTGGCTCTCGGCTGCTGAAACGGCACCAGCGCACGAGAGGAAGGACAGGAATGTACCGTATTAGATAAATAAAATGCATTCCTGCCCTTTCACTTCGACGTAGAGAAGTGCAGCAAGCTGACTTGCGGCTCTGCCATATGCCAAAAGACCATAAATGAGGACCTGTGCATGCAAGGTGCACAAGGGTGAGGAGACGGTGGCAGAAGCTAGCTATACAGTATGCTCCGCCCACATTCCTCTGCCTCCCAGAGCATCTGCAGCTGTTTGCTGGGGCTGATTCTGGTGTGTGGCGTGGCCCTTGTAACTAATTTAGGTTCTGTAGGGCATAGAGCTACTCACCTATAAGCTGGGAGAACTCTCAAAACGAGGTGCATGAAGCTTCAGAAAGAGGTTACAGATCTGTGAGGAGAAGCTTGAGCAGACAAAAAAACCCCACTTTTTGTACTTGCAGGTTTGCCTGGCTGCTCGTAATCCATTGTTAAGCAGAGCATTGCCTGATCGCTTTGTTTTGCTGCATTTCATTTCTCGTTTTCATTTTCTGACTCTGAGTGTCTTTTGGTGGTCTGTGGGATGCATACGCATTGCGCATTAAAAGTAGGGTAGAATTTAAGCCACGTGTTAGCGAATGCTACATAGCCTGGACATACTTTGATGCTATTAGCCTCTTTTTATGTTTCATTGACCTTCTGCTATGTCTGTTTAAACCATTCAAGCGGCTGCTCTATGTGCTCTTTAATGGATGGTTATATGGAAGAAGAGGCACAGGTGGCGTTCTGGAGCCTGAATCTATATTAATCCTATCACCAAAATGAGAGCCAGCCAACACGGCAAAGATGAACCAAAACATGAGCACATCTCAGACTGTAACTGATCCTACATCAACAGGGCCTTTAATAAAGGTGCAGAAGCACATACCTAATATGGTCTTCCAAGAAGTCTCTGTGTGAGACATCCATACATCTCACATTTTTACCTCTCATACTCTGTCCCATTCAAATCAGGCACCCTTCTAACTACCCTTGCTGAGTTCATTAGACATGCACAATAAAGACACGTTTTCTACAAGTGACAAACAAAGGCACAGGGTTCAATGATGGAGGCAAGCGAATACTACACCCAGGCAGCGAAACTCCGTGCAGGCGATCCTGGTTTAGGAGCAGAAGGAGCCTCGAAATGGATCCGAAGTAGTGGATTCTACTGTGGAATGAGAATTTCCAAGGGGATGCATTCCTAAAGTGCACGAATCTTGTGATCCAGCATTATTTGGACACCTGGCAGGAGGCACCTTTCTCAGTACCCACCAGGTCCCCTGCTCTGCAATTATCCAATGGTTCAACACAAGGGAAGTTGCAGTTTTCGTCCAATAAACGTGCATAGTGGCAACTGAAGAGCTAGGGGCGATCCTGGATCAAGCCGGCTCCGCAGCAATGATCTTGCTGGATCTGAGTGCCGCCTTAGATACAGTTTCCCTCCCAGTCCTCATTCAGAGACTAAAGGAGGCAGGAATAATTAGAATTGCTCTTAAATGGCTAACCGACTTTCTAGAGTGGAGACGCTGCCAAGTTCTGGAGGACTCCTTCTTTTCTACAACCTCTGCATCAAACTGTGGGGTACCGCAGGGATCCTCCTTGAGTCCAACTCCTTTTAATCTTCATGTACGCCCACTGGTAGAAATTGTTCAAACTTATGTGTTTGCTCTTGGCTCGTACGCAGACAACACACAGATTGCTGCCTCAATCTCCACAGACATCAAGAACACCTCGCTGCAGCTGAATGCATGCCTGCAGCACGTTACACACCAGATGTCAGACAGTTATCTAAAACTGAATGGAGATAAAACAGAGGTGTTGGTTGTAGGGAGTAACCCCTCCCCCTAGAATTAACTCAACAGGCTGCTTCCGACAGCAGCTTCATCGGTCAAGAGCTTAGGGCTCTGGATTGATGAGATGCTATGGAAGTCTAGGCGAAGCAGTTGGCAGCATGTTGTTTCTGACTTCTTCGCACTCTAAGAAAGTTTCTAAGCTGGCTTCTAGTCCAGCTGTGCAGAATAGTTGTACAGGGTTTTATCAACTCGTGCCTAGACCACGGGAACTCCATTTACTTAAGGGAGTACCAAATATGTTACCAACGACTGCAGGTAATACAGAACGCAGCCGCACGTACGCTTATTCAAATCCCTAAGCGCACCTCAGTTACTCCTGCTTTGTCAGCACTTCACTTGATGCCAGTCCAGAAGAGAATACAGTTTAAGTCCCTCTACCAGGTCCACTGAGACATATACAGAAAAGGATCCCATCCCATTCATGTTAAACATGCATACATCATAGTTGGGGAACAACCTTTACAACGCAACTGTTACAACGCACTACACTTACAACGCATTTTTTACAACGCATAATCCATTACAACGCACTACACTTACAACGCATGACACTACAACGCATTTTTAAAAACTACCTTTACAACGCATTCCATTACAACGCCTACCATTACAACGCATAATATTACACTACACTATCCAACACTTACTCTACTGTTGCACCCCCTGGAGTTAGAATAGTAATTTTTACCCCTATACTATCCAACACTTACCCTACTGTTGCACCCCCTGGAGTTAGAATAGTAATTTTTACCCCTATACTATCCAACACTTACCCTACTGTTGCACCCCCTGGAGTTAGAATAGTAATTTTTACCCCTATACTATCCAACACTTACCCTACTTTTGCACCCCCTGGAGTTAGAATAGTAATTTTTACCCCTATACTATCCAACACTTACCCTACTGTTGCACCCCCTGGAGTTAGAATAGTAATTTTTACCCCTATACTATCCAACACTTACCCTACTGTTGCACCCCCTGGAGTTAGAATAGTAATTTTTACCCCTATACTATCCAACACTTACTCTACTGTTGCACCCCCTGGAGTTAGAATAGTAATTTTTACCCCTATACTATCCAACACTTACCCTACTGTTGCACCCCCTGGAGTTAGAATAGCAATTAATTTTTACCCCTATACTATCCAACACTTACCCTACTGTTGCACCCCCTGGAGTTAGAAAAGTAGTTTTTACCCCTATACTATCTAATACTTACCTTAAATGCAATTTAATATTATGCGTTGTAATGGTATGCGTTGTAAAGGTAGTTTTTAAAAATGCGTTGTAGTGTCATGCGTTGTAAGTGTAGTGCGTTGTAATGGATTATACGTTGTAAAAAATGCGTTGTAAGTGCATGCGTTGTAAAAGTGTGTGTTGTAACGTCATACATCCATCATAGTTGGCACAAGTCTGACATATTTATGAAAATATCATTGTGAATTGTTACTAAATGTTCCTGGTGCATTTTATTTTCACTTATTTTCAGACAATGTGATAAATCATAATGTACTTGGGAGAATTCGAGGGGCTTTTATATATAGCCTGCAAGTGGACATGTTTGAAATGTATTTTGTTCGAATACGTTTTCCAGATTTCTGAAATGTTTGGGGTAACATACTTTGCTTTTTTGTTTTTTTAAGATCTGTGTACCTTCATAACAACAAACTTTCCGATGCCAGTTTACCTGATCACATGTTTAATGGGTCGGACAATGTGGAAATTCTCATACTGTCCAGCAACTTCCTGAAGCATGTGCCAAAGAATCTACCTGCAGCCTTGTACAAACTGCATCTCAAGGTAACAAAAGCAAGCTACGTGCATGAGAGTGCATTAATGTATTTACAGGACTGATTTTTAGGGTTGAATTAATCAAATTCCCTCTGCAAATATTGCAGATATTATAATAAAAGTTATAGTCCAGTAAAATCTATGCAAGATGTTTCAGGTTTCAGGCATTTTTACATCCCATTCTGCTGTTCTTCTGTGCTTTTCATTTCCACAAAGATGGGCAGTAGAATAAGTTATCCCCTTCCATCATCATACAGATTAATTCTATAAAGGCTACATCTATGTCTGTGCCAAGATTAAAATTAAGGGTGCACAGTGTTGATCATATTAAAGGTGCATCAAACAAAAACTAAAAGCATGGTGCACGGATCGTGTTTAATAGGACTTACTAGTTGTTAAAGACATAGTACACCTTTCACGGAGCAATATATTAGGGGAAGCCTGGGCATGTTGAGAGCCAGACCACAAATATGGCCCTGTTTGGCTACCACACCCACGAGCAATGATACAAAGGCCACTTGTAATGCATCATGGGAGAGACCACGTAAGCAAACACTCAGCTAAGTAGTCCCAAGTTGCGAAGGTCTCCACCAATAAGCTCCTGTCTTCTTCGTAAGCAGCTTCGCAAGCGCACATAGAGTATGAGATTTGACACGTTTATGTCGCCAAACCTGAGAGGAGAGGCACATTTTGACTGAGCCTTCTAAATGGACAAAAGTGTCTGAAACAGAAAGAACCATCCTTGTAATCTTTATTAGAACATTGAAATGTTGAGAGCTCAATTAAAGACAATGGAGTGCTCCGGGCTTCTAATGGATGGTAGAAGCCCGGAGCACCAACATTCCAATGTTTGTTCACAGCTGTTGCTGTGAACAAAGGCCTCACGGAGCCCAAGGGGATTTCACCCCCCTCGGGCTCCGTGAGGCCTTTGTTGTACAAATTAGAACATTCTGCTCTCTAGGGGCAAAATGTTCGGATAGCCCCAGCACGCCTTTTATGCTGGAGCAGGCCTTTAATGGCTGGTAGAGCCCGCTGCGGCGGGCTCGAAGGCTATAATGTACATGCAGGTTAATCAATAGGGAAGCATAGTCTGCGAACGGAGATCATAATACTTGAAACGCTCACCAATGAGGTTTGAAAGTATAAAGTAAGACTGTGATAACTAGATAGGGAACCTCTGCAGACCTGGTGGGTCAGCAAGCCACCTTCCATGCTCTAAATGATCCACTTAATCTCTGTGCACAACATAAGTAAGACCAGGCACATAACACAGTCATTTGGAAGACTATGGTCTCAGTTATTGGAGGCTGAATATTTTTGCACACAAAGTGTCATCAGATTCCTCTCCCAGGGGTCCCAGGCTGCCCCCTCACTAGAATCCCAACTTCCATCACCCATTAGTCTTCTCGTAACCTGGTTAGGAAATTGTGGCAACTCTCTGCTATGACGCGTAGGTCCACATCCAGGTAAACAGTACTTTGTGCAACACAAAAAACATCTAGCAATGTAGGGAAATCCATTGTTTGCATGGTTCACCATTTCTTTTCCCTGGCTAGATGACAATTATGGCTCTCTGTCTGACTGCGCTGAACACCTCTGACTCCATGTGCCCTACCCCTAAAACATGGCAAGTACCATAAAGATCAAATGTCCAAGGTGGGATTCACCATGGCTCTATGGCAGTCACATTTCAGTAAGTACATGTCAAAACAGCTGACAAGCAGCTCTCTTTTCTTGCTGGTAGAACTGTGCTGATGGTGAAGCAACCCCATTTTGACATGCGTATGCCTACCTTTGATACTAAATAAGTCAACAGTAGACTGTGCCTTCAAGTCCACAAGAACCATTAGCATTAAAGTCAGAGTGCAACGAAGAAATTATGCCACAATAAATGTTTCAGAAGTAAAAGGTACACACACTTGTGACTACTATATATGCTTATGGCAGCTTTGTATGCCACAGCTTGCCTCTGTTAAAAAGAGTCAGTTTATGTATGTTGGGGAGGGACCAACATGGCGACATTTTACCAATCAGTGACAATCTAAGCAGCAACCTAATATTTTTAGTAAAAGTGGCACTAAAAGGATTTCTAGAAGTGTTCATTTCTGTCTTTCCTGGATTGGAGTAAAAATCGATGTGCCCAGCCAAGAACTTTCTACAGTGATTTTGATTTCTCTCCAGCCAAGTGCACTGACAGAAAGTGTGAAGTACCTGTGCAACTAGGGCCAAATGTATCACGGTTTGCGTCGCCCTTGCACCACGCAATGAAAACCCAAGTGAGTTTTATCAAGCCACGTAGGGCCGCCTTGCGTGGCCCTGCTTGACTTGCTAAATCAAGAGTAATGCAAAGCAGCGCAAATCGCAGGGAGGTGTTCCATGGGTGGAGCATAGGTGTTCCCACGCATCCACCCATTGATTTTGACGCATTCTCAGATTTACCATCAGTGGTAGGCCTGGGACTGCGTCAAAATGGTACGCCTCCCCAGCTGAAGCAATATGAGGAGAAATATCTGTATTTCTCCTCGTTTCTTCCTTTTTCTACATATGCTGCATTCTACATAGATAGGAAATGCCTCTCGGGATTAGTTTTGTGCAGGATAGGAGTCCCTTCCTGCACAAAAACAATGCTGCCTACATCAATGGCACCCTTGCACCATGACAAAAGTGCGCCAGTGCTTGGAAAGGATTGGAATGTGCTGTATAATGTTAAATACGGCGCCTTTCTGCCCTTTTAGGCAGCACATCTCAGCAAGGTGGCTTGCTGCATTGCACAGCATGAAAAAATGATAAATGAGGGCCTTAGTGTTAGTTAGTTTTTGCCGAAAGCCCCCTACTGACGGCCCAAAATCAGGAAGCCCATGAAATGTAATTATAGGAGAGCTGACATTATCCCTAACCACTTAAACCTATGTTTTGCAAATAGATATGAGGAAAGGGGGAGGTTTGGCAGCTTCCCTCAGGAAGGCAGGCATGGCCTTCAGGTATTCTCAATTTTGCAAGCCAAAGGAAGCTCTTGGCAGAGGAATGCTTTTAACCACAGCCTACCTTACCATAGACACTGACCCCTCACTCTATAGGCCAAAGGGGGGAAACAGGTGACCGGTTTGAAGTTTTTTCTCCTTGCTGGATAGAAAGCGGTGTTTATTTACAAAAGGCAGGCCCAGATCATTGCTTAGGAACCCCAGACATGTGAGTTGGTTTGAGCCTCTTTTCTGTCATGCTACAACACCCAGAAAAGGTGCTTCATGGCTTTGCTCCTGCAAGAAAATTAAGGAAGTGCAGTAAAATATTGAAGTTGACAGGGTGGTAATTCTGAAGGGATATTGTTAAGGTCACCACCAGTCACTGCATCTACATATCACCTACAACTCCAAATGCTACTGGAATCTGGAAGACTGGAGGAGAATGTGGATAGTACACTTCCTGCACCTAAAGAAGGACTGAGAAAAACCTGCTTCCTTCTGACTATACCAAAGGCCATACTCTGGCTCAGAGAATCTGATCTCATAGAACTCCACAGGGAGACGAGGACTGAGGACATCTTAGAAGAAAAACCTGCTGGCCAAAAGGACTCAGCTTTGGTTTGAGCCCTTGATGTTAAAAGCTTTTGAAGAGTGCAAGTCACTTCTATCTATTGTCTTGTATACTGAAAGTGTGGAATCGTTGTGAATGACCAGAAAGAATATATTCAGCTTTTTGTGGAGTTGGGATGTAAACATTCTTTTTAACTCCTGGAGGAAAGGTCTAAGGTGCCAAATCTACCTTACAAAGAGACACATTGAGCAGGGAAGATTTCCTTGTTAATCTCACTCAGAGCTTTTTACCGAGAAGTTTGAATCTCTTGCAGGAACGCAAAAGCCAAATATCTAACATAGTGGAGTCCTACCCAGCCATGGCTTTCAGTCATGCCCTCTGAAGATTTTTCTATTCCCCATTGTTTTCTATTGACTTTCTAAACTGTGACTTCAAAAAATATTATCTTCTGATCTCCTTAACCAACTTTTCTTTCTTTGGTGTTGTTTAAAAAAAAAATTATACTCTTTCTTTACTCATTTCTTTTGGGAATTGTAACTGTTTTATTTCATGAATTTATTTAATGATGTTTCGGTGCTTATGTATATTACACAAATTCTTTCTCTGAAAAAAAACTGTCTCTTGAGACAGCCTACGAGCTAAGTGCTGGTTCCACACAGAAAAGTTCTTTTATCTTAGGCACTAGATTGTTTACCTTTGTGGGAGCTCTGGCACGGCCTATATCAACACCAAGGCCTCTTCCTAACTAGTTTAACCTACAAGCACCTTCAATGGCCCCATTGCTGCCTAGTCAGTTGGGGAAAAGCATAGGATCAGCAAGGTTGGATGGCCAGGACTCCTCAGAAGGACTTTCATACCCACATGACTGGTTTATTGAGATGCTATTTTTGTACACCGAGTAGACTTTTAGACCAGTATGCCTTATATATAGTTAATATAATCTTGGATTTAAACAATGCCACCAAAAGGTAGCGTTCATATTTACCATAAATGGGGGAATGGTACATTTGGTTGCAACATTATGCGCTCTCTGCAGTCTGTCATCAAATTCCAATACTTGCCTACCAATTTTCCCACCAATGCACAACTGTCATTGAAATACTTTTGCAGTCTATAACTTGCAAATACTAATTTTGGTTGCAGAATAACAAACTCGAGAAGATCCCAAAAGGGGCCTTCAGTCATCTCAGAAGCCTTCGGGAACTTTACCTGCAGAATAATCTTTTAACGAATGAAGGCATGGATAATGAAACTTTCTGGTAAGACTTTTCCCCCAGTAACAGGTTGATTGTGCAACCATTGCTGTAATCGTTTGCAGGATATTATCATCTTGCTTTGAGAACTTTACTAGTCCTGCGATGTTGAACTAATGCCTGTGTATGGTATTTTCCAATCTACAATCCTGAATACAATTTCATATAGTTATATGTGTGACAAGTTATTTTCTCCTTTTACTTTTGTAACAGACAAGCTGTAGGTGGGAGTTGTTTTAGCCAGGAAGTTGACAGGGAAGTATTATCAAACAGTGTGCAGTCTAAAATGCAAAAGAAGCTAAGACTTGAAGGTTTTCATCTGTGCATCGGATGTATTAGAAAGCTAAGGGGCAAACAAGTCTGGGTCTTATGCTTCAGTTCCTGTGGTCATGAAGAGTAGTGACCCTCGGTGATGGTGTCAAAGGACACAAAAAGATAAAGTATGGCCAGCAAGTGGGCATTACAATCATAAAGAATATCTAACACATCACCTGCATTGAGGGAGTTTGTTGCACCATTGTAAAAGCTTGGTTAGTTGTCTCTAGGTACCTTATGACAGCAGATGTGTATTTGCAAATGGTCGGCAAACACATGTTTCCCTTACATTGCTTTAGATCAAAATACCACATCCCTAATCATAACAAATGATTCATGGTGGGCAGTTAACCTTTCTTGATGGCTTCTAGGAGATTCTCTGTCAAGTCAGATTGGACGGGACTGATTGCATAGTGTGAGCCTTATCATTGTGGAAAGGAAAAGTTGCTACAGTGAGTACTAGGAAATATGAGTTACTATGCCAAGGAAGGGGGTTACAAAATTTTAACATTTGGAACAGTACAATTATACCTGAAACCATGTGTACTTGACTTTTTCTTTAGTTATAGTGCAGTTACATTGTCTTTGAAGGATTTTTAAGTGCCGTGAAATGAATACGCAGATTAGATCATTTGTACAGCTTTTCAAGTGCTAGGCTTTTTCAGCTTTTAAAAAAAGGCAAAAGATACAGTGGGGATTTTGTTTAATGTTCTTCTTTTGATAGATAGGGGAGATGAAGGGTCTGTGATGGTGAGGGTAATGCATTTGTAGTGAGAGATGAGAGCATCAGTGTCACAGTGAGTGGAATCAATTTGTGTATGGTTTCTGCCCTCCTGGCATGATGGGGAGGACGATGTGTGTGGGAATTTGCTCTGGCTTGCCTTTTCATAAGCGCTCCAGCTTGAAGAAAAGGATACTGGTCAGTGGTTTGACTAGATGATGAGAGAGTGGTCCTTATCGAGTGCAGAAAGTCTTCATGGAGATTGTACGGTTTAAGGTATTTTCTGCTTTGTGGGAGGGTTAATAGCAGGCTCTGTGATCAGTAAGATCACGGAGAGTTTGCCAGTTGATGCTCCACCTCAAAATAAGATGATAGCAAGTTCTTTCCTGGAGGTTGAAGACTTTCCTCTTACAATTGAAAGTCATATCTGAGGTCGGTGTGGGGAAGCCACTCATCTGGAGAATCATACCTTTCTTATTCAGGCAATCTGGGTCTGGGTTTAGTGCTATATCATGTCCCTAAAATGCTTGCACAGTTCTGAGATCAGATTAGTATCATCTTTGAGGCACCCGTAAATAAACATATATAAATAAGCAGCAAGAAGGCAATCTTCCCAGAGGCTGTTGAGTCAACTATGCTAAATTCATGGGACAGTAGATTGTGCAAATTCGATTTCAATTATTATCATGCTTACTAACAAAAGAAGGCCTCCAGGAAGATTGGAGTATCTGTTGTCCAGGCTGAACGTTTTATACAACTAGGTTTAATTGCAGTTGGAAGTGTTCAGTCTTGGAGAAGAGTCTCTCTGATGCAAGCGTACTTCACGCACTTTGAGGGTAGTGGGAACTAGGATGCTTGCAAGATGCTAGCTTGTTAGATGCAGTGGCAAACAGCCTAGTTTTCTTCCCATGGGGAAAGATGATGGGAAGGAGCTGAGATATTGCAGACGAATGCATATCGTAGTGATGTGGAAAGAGGAGATCAGAAAAACATCCTTGTCATCTTCTAAAGTATCCCAGTGAGGGAAGAGGGCAGTTTTTCACTGAATTATGCGCTTGGTGAAAAATGTATGTAAAGACTTAAGAAGGTATCTCAAGTTCGCGGCTGCCCTGAGGACATCATAATATGGCGCATTTTCCTTCATTATGCTGGGCGCCCCTTTTAAAAGGTGCGCCCAGCGCAATGAAGGAAAGTGCGCCGCATGTATAATTCGGCCCCGGGTGTCATGCTTCATCATAAGACTCCCCACGCTCTCCATAAGCCTGGTTTGATGGAGAGCGGATCTACACCTGAAATCAGGGAGGCACTTCTGCCTAAGAACGGGCATGTGATCTATAAAGATTTAAAACCAGTGTGACATCCTCAACAGTCCTTTATATTCACAGGAAATATCACTCGATATTAAAAAACAGTGTGGAGACAAGGGGAATTAGTACCCCACCACCACATGTACCATCAACATGTTTCTGCTTGATGGTTCATGTGAGTCGAAAGCATTCTTCAGGGCTGAAATACAGGATCCAGTTATGGCAGCTACGCACTCATGTGCCACTAATCACAACAGGGTTGACCTTTGTCACCCTTTAATGTACCAGGCCCATAAGTACCCCACTATCGTGTAATCTGGGCCCCATTGAGGAAAGGCTCAGGAACCCCTGTAGTCACACTTTTGTCATGGTGCGTTCCTGTCTGTAAACCTGGCTGTGCCCGCTCCTTTCTCCCGACGGGCATGGATGACCCAATAGTGAGGTACTTATGGGCCTGGTATTATATAGCCTGAGGGATATTTAATAGGCATTATGCAATCTCGGGTATCTTTGTTGTGTGAAGGAGTAGTGGACATTAACATTTTCCCATCAGGATGCTGCCATGACTTCAATTACAATTGTGGCTGATGTGCTAGGAGTTTTCCAGCCTAAAAGGTACATTAGGAGGGCTTTCTGCGCTGGACCACAATAATTTACAGGGCTGTCTTGCACAGACATTGTGGATCTGGTGACATGCAATTGCCAGAGTCGTTATGTAAATCCGATGGCTTTCTATATGCTGGAATTGGTGGTTGTTTGGCCATTGGGATCACCTTTTTCTCCCACAGTCAAAATGACAGTGAAAGGTGCATGTGGAGTGTAGGGCAGCTTTCATTTTTCAGTAGAATTAGCATTATCACCCACTTCTAAATCCTACTCTTGAAGCAGTATTTCAGCATAGGGGCATGTTTTTTAAAAACATGAGCTGAAAGATGAATGAAAAGCTCATCCATGTTTCCTGGGGACACACTATATAAAATGCTCTGGGGCCCAACAGGCATGTGTTTCCAATTTTTTTGAGCACTTTGGAATTACAGATGTGGCTGCAGACACTTGTGTGGCTCCTTCTGTAATACAGATAGTGCCAGCACACCCATAGCAGCAGTGCTATCCTAAAGGGGTGTTCATTCATTTGTATATGAGTGTGGCCCCGTACAGATGAGGTACTCATTTAGCCTGTGTGCCCGTACCATGTATGTATGTATGTAGCGAATTTATAAAGCGCAGGAATCACCCCCGAATGGGTTATCTCCACGCTGCCGAAGAGCGAGAGTCAGCCAGGCACGAGCTACCACAACTTAGACTTTGAATAATTCCTTCTTCAGGAGCTTCTTGAAGCAGATGAGCCTGGGGCATTTGCGTAAGTCCTGTGGCAGGGTGTTCCAGTATTGCGGAGCCAGATAGGCTACAGTTTTGCCTCTTGATCGGATTTTCCTAAAGCGAGGGACCACTAGCAGCCCCTTGCCTTCCGACCTAAGATGACAATTCGGGCAGTAAAGTTTGAACTTGTCTGCCAGATACCTTGGGCTCGCACCATACAAAGCTTTATGGGTGAGACAGCACAGCTTAAGTTTCATAGTGACGTCCATATGTTCATTAAAAACCGGTGGGACGTATATTTTACTACAAGAATCATACGTGACTTTATGCCAGTGCCTTTGAAGACTGTTCAAGGGACATCCAATCATTAGGTGTCTAAGGCAGTTGTTCATCCAAAAAGGAATCAGAGTGGTCTGACCACATCAATGGGCAAGCGGGATCAGCAACAATAAGGGAAGAGTTAGTGAATATAATGTCCAGTGTGTGACCAGCTGAGTGTGTGGGCCCAGAATTGATCATACCTAAGCCTAGAGTGGACATGTCAGCTAAGAAACTCGCCACCTCTATATTCTCCTTCTCTCCACTATGGATATTAAAATCTCCAAGTAACAGGAAGTGTTTGGAAGTCATAGTCTGAGGGGCAATTTTCTCCAGTGATTTTAAATTGAAATCTTATAGTGGCCCAGGGGGGGCGATAGATAAGAGCGCCCTTTAAAATTTCCTGGTGTGTCAGCTCAATTTTAAATATAAACATTTCCATTGTGTTATCTGAATTGGAGTCAATCACTGTAAATTTCAGCACCTTTCTGTAGATTATGGCAACCCCTCCACCCACCTTCCCTGCTCTGTCCAACCTAAGAATCCGATAGTTCTCCGGGAGGGCTAGAGCAATATCAGGCATGGAGGTGGGTTTAAGCCATGTCTCTGCAAGGAGGCCTAAATGTGGGGATTCTTAACTGACCAGATCCCAGAGTTCGGTAGCATATTTAGGTAATGAGCGTACGTTAGCCAGGAAACCCTTCCAGGAACGCAATTGATTAGAAGAGTGGAGACTGACTTGACTAAAGGTAACCCCCCGTCAGACTTTAACTGCTAGCATTGTTATCTTGTGCGTCCAATGTATTGTCATAGCAGTTAAAATGACAATGAAAACAGGCAAACGGACCTTCTTATAGGTGCATGCAAGCACGGAACCAGGAAATGTCTCATCTGTAGAAGTTGAGAGGACGTGTAGATGAGCCTAGGAGCGGTATCTACCGCCAAACGGGCAGAATCTCTGGCTCCTGGTGCCGTACAGGCGTGGACGGGCGCAGACGGGCTTGCCTTAGGCTGTGCATCGGTTCAGGCATCTGGTTAAATAATTAGGTGGGCAACTAGAGCGCTAACCTCAGTTGCGGTAATTTACAGAAAGTTCCACGGGGCTTTCTCACCAAGCGCTAACTTCCTCCAGACAAACGGGACAACCCGCGCTGGACCGGGAAGAAATGCTGTTGGAGCCACACACCGAGTAAGAAGTAAAAAAAAAAATGCTTTACAAAAAGTATTACATGAGTAAGGTAGGGGGCTAAAATCACACAACACACAGTTTAAAAAATGTGCAGGTTTAAAAGCCTAAGCAGTTCGGCCCTTTACACAAGCACAGCCCGTTACACGAGCGATAATACACCATATTATGGATGCAGGCACAGAGACAAATAGTCTGTCAGGAGGTGCACTGGACTATGTGCTACAAATAATTGTCTCACTATCAGTGTGCCCTGAGGGTGTCCCATTGACCCCATCAGACATTCCCTTGCAGGCGGGTTCAGTCATTCCTGTAGCCGCTTGTAGGGGGATCTCTGTCCCTCTTGAAGGTGCAGGCTGGGTGTAATCTTTTCATATTGCGTTGCCCCAAGGACAACAAGAGTTTGCATCTGCCCTTGGGTCAGAGGAGTATCAGCAATAGGGTGTACTATCTGTGTTTGCATGGCACACCTAGTTAAATCTGCAATGCAATACAAACAGGCACAGTCCACTATTACTGTAATATGGGCCCTGGTTTAATAAATGTGACTCTATAGTGAGCAAGTACTCGCAAGGAATTGTGTGGTAAGAAAAGACTAATATGTACACTGATATATTTTTGTTTTAAAGGCACCTGCCCAGCCTTGAATGTTTGGATCTATCCAACAATAATCTTACACAAATCCCTTCTGGTTTACCTCGAAACATAGTCCTGCTACATCTTGAGAAAAATGCCCTGAGGACTATCCCCGCCGATGTGTTCACTCAGATTAGAAATCTTGAGTACCTCCTGCTCCACAACAACAAGCTAAGGGCCAAGGGAATACACCCTCAATCCTTCCAAGGGTTGAAAAAATTGCATACTGTTCACTTGTATAACAACATGCTGGAAAGAGTGCCGAGTGGGCTACCACGACGTGTCAAAAGACTTATGATTTTACATAATCTGATAACCGGGATTTCCAAAAATGACTTTGCCTTTACTTACTACCTGGAGGATCTAAACCTGAGCTACAACAAAATCATCAGCACCCAAATTCACCGTGAAGCCTTCCGCAAACTGAGAGTGCTTAAATCCTTGGATCTTTCTGGCAATAACCTGAAACTTTTACCTTGGGGTTTGCCAAAGAACTTGGAAATTTTGAAGGTCAAGAATAATGAAATTAGCTCTATACCCAAAGGTTCTCTTTCACAGATGTCAAAACTGAAGGAGCTCAACTTGGGTAGCAACAAATTGAAGATCAACTCCATCTACACGGGAGCATGGGCCGAACTTGAAAGTCTTCAGGTAAACGTGTGACTGTGTCCTAAGGGTCTTTTGTACTGATGTGGTAATGTGTTATGTTCCTGTAGAGTCTGTGCCCATCATACTTTGCCCTGATATATTGTGAAGCAAAACATCTTTACAGGTGTTGTCACCAAACCAATAAGCATGAAATGTTTTTCTCACCAGAGGGGCTGATAATCTAATAATCTTGAAAGTATATGCCTGGGTTATGCAATACTGCACTGCATGAATGTGGAACATGTCACTGAGAACTAAGTACCACAATTTCAAATATGATTTAAGAGTTTTGTGTGGAGAGCCATTGAAAGTGAGAGTTATACCCTTGCTAAGGACTATTGTAATCAACAGACTAGGAATTTGACTCCTGGCTAGGCCACTTTACCCTTGTATCATTCACAAGTGGAAAAAAGAGTACTATTTTATTTTGGAATAGTAATCATATTAACACCAGTGATTTACAGCCCTTAGAAATGACAAGACTTTGGCTACCTTTTACGTCAGCCTCTGTTAATGTTTTAGGTTGAGCAGTTGTGTAGAGCGTTTCATAATAATCTGGTAGTTTGGCAAAGTTTACCACTTTCTTCATTAACTGGGTTTTATGAAATATGTACTTGAAATCCTAGCCTTGCTGTCGAGTTTCAAGGTGTGTGCGATTGGAAACAATACATATTGAAGGTGTTGAACTCTGCTTGTGAGTTCAGTGTGAGTTAATGGAGGCTCAAAGCTGCAAGAGTTTATGGAGGTATGAGAAGACATATCTTGTATTGATTAAAGAAGAAGTGCTCTTTTGTGTGGCTTGCCCCAACTCGTGTCTTCACCACTTCGTCTGTCCTGTATTTTGAAAACTTAAGTCTTGATGGCATTTGTATTGAGGTATGTGAGTGCCTAGTAAGGGCTATGAAAAAACACTTAAAATTTGGGAATTAGTTTTGCTTTCTTTGGCTTGACTATGTCTTTGGCTGCTTGATTTGGGAAGTTTTACTGTCTAGTTCTTGATATGTGGATAGATTCCTGCGTGCAGGTTTTTTTTAATTGTTTCATAGGGCACGTTGCAAAACACAGAAATTGTAATAATGGCTCTACCCATATATTTATCCTATCTGTCTATCTGTCTATCTGTCTATCTATCTATCTATCTATCTATCTATCTATCTATCTATCTATCTATCTATCTATCTATCTATCTATCTATCTATCTATCTATCTATCTATCTATCTATCTATCTATCTATCTATCTATCTATCTATCTATCTATCTATCTATCTATCTATCTATCTATCTATCTATCTATCTATCTGTCTGTCTGTCTGTCTGTCTGTCTGTCTGTCTGTCTGTCTGTCTGTCTGTCTGTCTGTCTGTCTGTCTATCTGTCTATTTATCTATCCACCCATCCTTCCAATCGTTTTGTATAGCGCTGCACTTTTAATTGCAGTGCACCATGTTGGGATAACTTGCATTGCCGTTGTCCTTGGTGTAGCTGTTTTGTATACTAATGAATTATCGTACTTCTTAATGTTATGGAGTATGCTGATATGACAATTGTCAGCACACTAAATTCATGATGTGTATTCATGATGTGATACTTTCACTGTCTCATTATATAATTTTTCACAAAAAAAAGACAATGATCACTCTTCCATAAGCCAAGCGCCCTTCGCCTTTGGCTGCTGTGGTTTAGCATGCTTCAGGCATTAGTTCTTGGGGATGCCCATCAGCATTAGCAGTGGCGGTTGCATTCTACAAAAAGGCAGTGGGGCGGGGAGGCTCAGAGGGGGAGTGTGGGGGGGGAGAATAAACAAATATTTAAAATCTTACCTTAAGTTGATGGCTGTGTCCCGCGTCGTGCAGAGTGCTTCCTCTTTTGTGTCCCAGCAGGCGCTGGGGCTGCATCAGACTCCCATCCCAATCCCCACGCTACAGGGCAGTGTGGGGATTGGCCTGAGCGGGCTTTAAAGCCGCTCTTCTCAGACCAGTCTGAGAGTTTTGGTCAGCCTGAGAAGGCCGGCCAACCACACATGAGCACTTAGGGAGTTGAGTGCACGTAGCACTCCTCTTACCCCCTCCCATGCCCCGCCGCCAACCCTTCCTGCACGCGCTGGACGATAATCAAATATCGCTTTATTTTTTAGCTGCTGGCTCTGCCAGTGGGGCGACGCTCCCGTGAGCGTTACTATCAGCCCACGGATTTGGTGTATGTGAACATCTGAAAAGTAGTGCCACACAGCAATCAAGACACAAGCCCACAAGTGCTCTGCGACCCCATACCTCTCATGTTGCTCTGCTTAGCTGCTCCTTCTACCTGCACCCCTTCAGGCAGAACCAGCTGCTCTCCCTCCTCCTACTGAGGGCTCCTGTCATCCCCCCCTGTCCAGTCTTTTTATGCAAATTCAGCTGCTGTTCTGCCTCCTGCCAGCCTGTTTCTCTCATGCACACCTACTGGGTGGTATCATGCAGCTTTCTCAACTCTCCCTCCGCCAGGGTCCGCCTTAAATTGACTGGGACAGCTCCCTGGGCCTAAAGATAATTAAGTGTTTGTTCTGAGGGCGGGGAAGGGGGGGGGGGTCATTGCGGGGTGATGGCAGGAGCTATGGGGAAGATAGGAGGAGAGCAGGGCTTGATGGGGTGCTAGAAATTATGCTGATGTATATAAGGGGCGAATTGCAAAGTCTTTAACGGGACCTGATTGCATGCATGCCAACATTTTAGAAGAGGAGGGTTGGAGATTTAAAAATAATTCTTGGGAGCATGTATTTTCCCCCATTGACTTCTATCGAGGCCTGAATCGGGTATATTGACATGTACGGGACTTGCAAGTGTGCTGCTGCAGGATTGGATAACATATATAAAAATATTTTAAAAATTATTTACCTGTCAGGAGCACACAACAACATTATGACAAGTCAAGGAGAGCGTGACAAAAATGTTGTGCACTGGCCTGCAGGAGCAGGTGACTGGCAGTGCATGCTCTAAATCATACAAGACCTGTCCCTGTCATCTACTGGCCCGAAGAATCAGGTCTTTGCATGCAGGAGTCATGAGAGTGGAGACTAGCCTTGATATCAGTGGTCTCCCGCCTGAATCGAGAGGGTTGGCATGTATGCGATTGAGACCAAGCGGGATGGACGAGTTGCTGTTTGCATGACATTAAGTCAGGCCGCTCCCTGCTGCTCGCCTAGTTCGCCCATGCCCAAGGCTGGCCCTGACCTCCTGCCACCGAGCTGCTCCTTTCATGTGCACTTAGTGTTTTCCATGATGCAACCAGCTGCTCTCCCTCCTCCCTCAAATGCACCTATCTGGTTTCTTGATGCCCCTATTGATGCTTTCATTCCTCCTGACAGGCCCGCCCATTCATGCTCGCCTGGCAGTTTCCTTGATGCAATTCTTACTTCTCCCTCCTCCAGCAGCGACACCCCTATAATACACATCTGCCAGGTCCCTTTATATAGCTCCCACTGCCCTCCCTCCACCTGCCGGCCACTCCACTCCTGCTCGAATGAGTTATCCGTCTAGATTTAAATAAAACAGTATGCTGCTCATAAAATAGTGAACATATAAGTATCAATCAAACCTGGTACAACTGACACTTTATAACACTCCACAGTACTAATGAACCAGCGTCAGAGCTCATTCTGGAGCTGCAAGAGTGCTCCTGTTCATGACCTCAGACAGATGTGTAGTCCTGACCTCATACAGATGTGGAGCCATGCTAGTTTTAGTTAGTCCATTCCAGTGCCTGAGCGCAGCCAAAGCTAACACACTTACTGCGACTGCAAACAACACTCTGAGCCAAAAGTGCTTTCACAAGTGACAACAAGAAGCCTAGTGATGGCAAGCTCGCAATATACCTGCTGTGATGATATTGTGCATGCAAGGGTTGAACCTAATACCACATTCTCATATAAAAATGTCAATTTTTTTGGCTCTTCATCATTGTATACATTTGCATTTGTCATGACCATTGATTGGACAAATCATTAATAACTACAATCATCTCAGTCATATTTGCTATGCTGTTGCTCAATGTTGGAAAATAAAATGACCCAGTCTGTCTTAAGCAATATCCGAAAATTACTACTCTCTATTTAACATGCCTAAGTTCACCTGTCCAAAATTTACGGCAGAATAAATGATCTAAAAAAAGATGTTTTTACCAGGCTGGGCTGGCATCAGAATCTAGAATGCATTCATATACAAGAAATGGAGAAAGCGACTTCTCTCTACAGCAGTGGTTAATTTGCGCTGGTAGTAGCTAGTGGGCAACCCCACCATACATTTCTGGGCACAGAGACTCTTTCTTATTCTCTCGCCGCAGTTGTCAGTCCCGTTCAAAGGTTGAATTAAATGCTTTACTTGCTTGTCCCATTCATTCTCTGCCCAGGATCAAGCAAGATTTTGTGCCATTTGTGATAGATAATGCAACTACATCATCCTAGCACCACTAGAGCTAATACTGCAGCCTTGCCGCCTCATTGGTTCAATGATAAAAGATGCGATTGGCAGGCTGCAACATGGATGAAGCTCACAGAAGTACGAGCGCTTGTATTTTACTGCTTTCGTTGCTGTGTGGTCTCCACACATGCATGGCCCACGGCCACCTGCTCGCTAACATCCCCAGCCCGTATGTGCCCACCAGCTGCCCTGCTGTCTGTGAGTCATAAGCAATTGCCCCTGAGTCTGGGCTGGTCCAACTGGAGCCTAGGCGAAGTCAGAGGGTGCCAGACATCTCACCACCAGTTGAAAATTGAACCCAAACCCAGCAAGGTCCTGCAACTGAACCTACCTCAGCACCCAAATCAGGCAGTACCCTAACCTATCTGGTGTGAACTGCCACTAGCTGGAACCCAGTGACATGACGGAATGCATCAGCACCCCTCCTAATAGAACAGATGAGTCTTGGAATGCCGGATCTCTCCCCAGTACTGCGTGACTAAAGGATGACACACCAGGGGACAATCCACTTTGGAGGTGTTGCAGGGATTCTGCACATGTACAGAACTATGCGCAGGAAACCAGGACCTCAGTGTGTAGTGGTGTACCAAAATACCCACCTCGGTACCCAGAACCCCAATCCGTCTAGCTATTCGTTCTCCGTGCTACAGTGAAGCTACCAATGATTAGACTTCCTAGAACATGTTACTTCATCCCTCTCAGTATACTTGGGAACAAGAACACTCTTTCGGTTAAACGCTCGTACTTGTCCACAACATGAGTAAATAGAGTCAAGGAATAGTTTAAAATGTTTATTTTAACTAACGTGCTCTATAATGCAGTTGTTCGATCTGGGGGTCTCTAGTTGGCAGAGGTATTCACCTTAGACCAAATAGGGACCCTTGCTTCTAGTCAGGGTACAAGGACACACACGGTAGATAACCCCTGCTCACCCTCTAGGTAGCTTGGCTCGAGCAGACAGGCTTATCCCCAAGGCAATGTGTAAGGTATTTGCACGTAGACACCACAATGATCCCCCTTCCGTACACCACAAACGTAGACCACACAGGTGAGTTATATCAAAATTAATATATCTTTATCTAGTTTCCGCAGTTGAAATCAAGCATCACAGGTTTATACAATATTCGCTTTCTTGGTTGGTCGGGATCGTAAGACGATAGTCTCTAGTCTCTTGTGTGATTCGATACTCACTGAGAATGAATCAGTTTGTAGGCTCTTGATGTTTAGGCAGCTACGTTGCTCCGGCGGTGTCGCTGCACTCGTTGTAAAAGCGCTCCTCGGGCTGTTCGGTGCAAGGTTTCCACAACTCCCTCGACGAGCCCCCCAGTGACGATGTCGACGTCACCGGAGTCAGCCACTCACAGCGCGGCTTCGTAGAGCAGGGAAGTACGACTCTGGATCTGCTTCAGGCCCCCGGGTCGCGGCAAGGCACGTGCCGATGAGCACGTCGGTCTTCTTGATTCGGCAACCGGTGTCAGGCCCGGATCAGTGCGGCACCCTCCGGCAAGACAGAGAGCAGCCAGCCCACTTCACAGGCAGATGTTGAGAAGCTTGGTAGAACAGTCCCCGGTCCCTGCAGCACACAGCAGCGCAGGGGGGACACAGCAGAGTCTTGAGTTCTTGGCAACCTTTCTATCCCTGGGTTGCAAAACAGGAGGCCAGCTCTTCTCAGGCCCTTGGAGATTCGGTTTAAGACACAGCACACAGCAAAGTCTTGTTTGGTCAAGTTGGTAGGGTCAGCACACAGCAAGACCCCTTCTCCTCCTCAGCTTCAGTTGTACAGCAGAACAGGTCAGCCCTTAGAGCACACAGCAAGGCAATCTTCCTTTAGTCCTTCAGCGGTCCGTCTTTCAGCAGAGGTTCCTCTTGATGGTAGAATCTAAAAATCTGTTGTCAGGGGTCGTGTACTTATACCCCTAAAAGTCTTTGAAGTCTTTGTGCAAGTGGGTCCTGAGCCCGGTCTGATCCAGTTCTGGGTGTTGCTGGAGCACTTTGTTTTCCTGGCCTCTACATTCTTTTCAGAGTGAGGGGCAGAGTCGTCAGCCGCCCAGCAGGAGGTGGAGCCAGCAGTGTGGCAGGCAGGCACAGCCCTATTCAATCCCAGGTGCTATCTCCTCCCTCCACTCTCCTTGCAAATGTCGCCATTCAGCAGAGGGCTGACTCAGCCAACCTCCCGGGGGATCCCCAGCCCCTGTCACTCTCAAGCCAGACAGTCAATCCACAAGCACGCCCAGGCACACAGAAGGGTCAGACAAGAGAACAGCTACTCTCTAAAAAGTACTATTCTCCAACTCAGGATTTAAAAACAACCTCTCCTAAAAGATGTGTTATTAAATGCTGAGCTCAGGGATATCAAACACTCATGTCTTATCTTGTTCCTATCAGAAGATAGGCGGATAGCCATTGGCACCAGCCTCCCCCATGTTAGCCTATGGAGCAAGATAACCTTGCAGCAGTGAACACACAAAATGGCCGTTGTTCACTACCAGAACATGTTACCTGCACTAGTACATGCTCTACCTTTTACATACACTGCACCCTGCCCAGGGGGGTACCTTGGGCCTTCCATAGGGATGACTGACGTGTATCAAAAGGGAAGGGTTAGGCCCGGTCAGTGTGGACACTGGCCAGGAGGACATGGCAGTCCGGGGACTGCAGGCAGGCCTGCGGTGGCAGGCCTGAGACACTGTTTTAGAGCTACACAGGTGGGTGGCGCAATCGGCGCTGCAGACCCTTTAGTAGCATCTGTCATCACCAGCCCTGGCACACACAGTGCACTTTACTAGGGACTTCATGGTGATACAGATATGCCAATCAGGTATATCCAATCAATATGATATTTTACACAGGGAGCACTTACACTCTGGCACTGATTAGCAGTGGCAGAGTGTCCAAAGCATCTAGACCAGCAAAACGAAATCCAGCACAGCATCAAAAATCCATGTAGCAGAGGCGAAAGATAGGGGAAAAACCCACGCCAAGGATGTCAGGTCTAACAGCAGTACACTAGCCAATACTAGCAGCAAAATGCATAAGATCAAACAAATCAGCATTGTTACAATTCCATATAGAACAAAAGGAGAAATCATATTAAAATGATGGTGGAAATAGGACTATAGCGCCTTGCCACCCTCCCCGTGCTAGAAACTAGTTTATTATAATTATAGAAGACCTCCAGACTTTGTCAGGGGGACCCCATACCTCTGAGTTCAGATGCAGGAATTTACATCTCCGGACAAGCACAGCTCTTCTATCATGGAAAGCGTTTCTCCAAGTGTCTTAACATGCATGAAAGGCAATATTAAAAGCACCATATTTCCAGGTTTGCAGCTGTGTTCTATGTTATGGCTTAGGACGTGAGACTGACCAAAGCAAACAGAGTTCATTGTTTTATGACCTTGAACACACTGTACAGACGAGGAGCAGAGTGTTCAACTAAATATGTGAAATGCAGACAGTTCTCATGTGAAAGCGAGCAGGCAAAGTGTTTGCGAGAAATGTGGCATGTAGTAACGTGAGCAAAAGCGGCAAAATGGCGGCCAAGCATATCTAACTTATGCTAACTTAGCAATGTCCGCAGGTGTGTCCATATCCTCACTACAGAGGGACCATGAGATGCCGCATCGATAGCAGTGTTTTCTGTTCTGTTCCGCAACACACAGGCAGTCACTGGGCCCTACACAAGAAGTATTATGGGTGGTGGTGCTCTAGAAAAGAGACGTGTCTTCTGCAAGACCTGTACCAGAGAGAGAGAGAGCTGTGCTGGGACTTGCACTGCAGGCTGTGACTTAAGTTTCAATTGGTGCTTGAGTTCTTGTGATGAGGCCACAAGATATAGACATGCTCAGCCTGCTTTAATCACTTAAGTCCTGAAAGGTAATGATCCGTTTGTATGATGTATGGGGCAGTTCATGTTTGAGTCTTCAGAGCTTTTATCCATCAAAAGATATGAAGGCCATAATTGTGTCCTTTTTAAGTCGAGCCTAGAGTCAGCGTGCAAGCGCTGCTCTAGGGAAGATCTGTGGTGGTTCACTATGTGAGGGAAGCCCTGCCCACAGCCCCGCCCATTTTTTTATTGGCTTGTGTCTTTGTCCTTTGTAAATGCTGTCTTCTGATTGATTATGAGGCTTGGCAATTCCTCCTTATTATGGCCATATCGTCATTTGTACCCTCCCATTGCTACTAGCCCCTTTACTTCGAGTGTTACACGGTAGGCTGCGTGTTATTTAGACTGTGAGCACTACTTTGTGTGCCTTCTCGCCCCCTTCTCCCTCCACCCGCACTCCCGTTGGCTGTGCTTCCCCCCGTTGTCGGTGATGCAATGCAATAGGTCTTGCGTAAGGGTGAGTCCTATTGCATTGCAAATGCTTGTTTTTTATGGTGCTCGGTCCGATCGCAGCTCTGAATTGCAGTGCTGCTCGCACCCACGGCTGCGCCCCCACTGTGGGTGCTATAATGTAAATGCTGGCCGCCGGTGAATATTAATTAATTTACGAGCTCCACCGGCCCAAGGGAGAGAGTCAGGCCTGTAAATGTTATCTGCTCACATTTGGTGAACGTTCAAAGACCTAAGTCAAATGTCAGATGCTGTTTTTGAGCGCCTCGTTATTTATTTTCTCTGACTACAGAGAGAGGATTTCCTAGTTTGCATGCAGCTACCCCAGCATCATCCCCCTTCGCTGCTTGAGCCCTGCGTCAAATTGCTTGAGTCTAAATATTGAGCCACCCCTTGCAGCTCTCCTCTGTTCCTGCTCTCTCCTTCACTCCGGACCAGTGTAACCTGCATTTAACGTGTCTTATATTCAGAAGGTTTCAGTCCCTACTGCGAAAAGGTGTCCTGTATTTTACACTCTTATTATTGTCACACTACATCAGACTCATTGCGATGTTATCCAGATACGCCAACTCTCGATTAGAGGAAGGGGTTTTAAGCTAAATAGTGATAAGCAAAGGTGGTGCCTGCCAGTGAGTCTGTTGGTGTGCACTTTCCGCGCTGTCACACAATGTTAGTGCCGTGCTTTACTGTATTAGTTTATCACCCCCCTTTTCCTTGGAAATGCCACCGCCTTGCCGTTTTTGTTGTTTACTACACACATAGAGCTCCTAGATTTAAAAAAAACCATGAAAATGTTCCAAATGCACAATACGTTTACATGTATACGGAGTAATTTAAATAAACAGCAGCGTCACAGAAGCATATAAGCTAAAGGAAATGGTCTCAATAAATTAGTGATCAACAGCTTGTTTGAGTTGCACATGAATGTGTGTAAATAGACGTCACACGAATATGCTGACGCCACGTTGCTGAAAGTAGATATACTATAAGCCTGTTTACTGCTTGCACAAAGTGTTCGGATAAATATGGGTACTCACTTCTATGGCTCCCGGTGGTTTGTTTCTAAACCGCTGTGTGCACCCCTCAGCCAGCACAGGCAGTGATTTAATGGCTAAGAGCAGGGAGGAGTGTTGGAACAGCTACCCATTACACAATAACAAGCAGTGGACAGGGTAACAAAATGGCGTTTGGGTGGGATCATTAAGTCGATTGCGTCCACTGTTGAAAGATGACAGTTGGACAAGAGAGATCAACACTATGGTGTATGTACAAACTGTGCGCAGTTTGGGAGGAGAGGATAGGTGTGAGGTGCGAAATTTGTATTTACTTATTTAAGATTTTGCAGATGTTGATCGAGGTACTCAAGAAGTTGGGGGCAAAACAATATACAACACAACGAGATTCAAACGAAAATACTTTTTTAAAACTCTAATTTAGTTCAGAAGGTGATCACTCTCAAATAAGAGGGCCTCAGACAGTTGACAGTGTATGAATGAATGAGACTGTGGAATAAATAAATGCAAGGAAGCCTTCACCATTGTGATGCACGAGCAGAAATAAGAGAGAAGTACAAGAGAAGCTTCAACATCGAGATTCTGTGGGGCATGACCGTTGTGTAGGCTGCATTTGAAAGGCTGGTAAACAAGAGATAAGCAGAGAAAGTAGAGTAAGAGGTTAGAAATCTGGAGAGAAGAGAACAATGTTGTTTAGAGAATAATAGGACATTTTAGAGCGCTTGAGGTTTTGTGGCAGTGACATTGCAGCATCACACTTTTATTTTTAGGTCTCGCCTAGGCAGCGCATGCACTGTCTCGTCGAGAGATGGTGTATATAGTATACTGGGGGAAGCTCCGCCCACTTTCTGCTCATGCTTTTGATTGGCTCAAATCTGAAATGCTGCATTCTGATTGGTTGCCGGCTTATTAGTCCCGCCTCCTGACTGCCATAAGAACATTTTCGTCCTTCGATGGCTATCGGCCCCTTTACTTAAAAAATTTTTTGGTTTCCCTACCTCTCCCTGTTCCGTCCCGTAGTACATAACTTCTTGGACCGCCACCCTCCCGCCACCCCCTCCCATTCATGCCTTCTTTCACGCGCGCACTACCATTTAAAATGCAATCAGTTTTGTGGAAATACGAGTCCGATAACATTTTCAATGCTTGTTTGACATTTCATTGGTGGGTGAATTGGCACTCTTTGTCTCGCATGAGCGCGATGCCTTACATTGTGCGCATGCATGACAAAACAGTGGCGTTTTTCCAATTCACTGCGGTGCCCGTGAAGCCCGCCTTGCCTGCACGCCTATCTGCTCTCAACAAGCACGCAGAGTGCTGCGTGTTTCACCGCCGCAGGCCCGTGACCGGAGAGAAGCACTGAGGGCCGGTATTTCATCACCACCAGCCCCCGATCCCCAGAAGTGCTGAGTGCTTGCTTTGGTTTCACCACCGCTACTCGGGCCGACTGCCCGAGGCCGGGTTCGCTAAGGAGAGGAACCGCGCTGAAGCAGAGTCGGAGGGTCTCTGATGCAGCACCGGCTTCAAGAGTCAGTGTGGAGAGAGTGCAGGCACTGCAGGACCAGGCGCTGCTCCTCCCGCTTCAAGGCGCTCCTGGCAGCGGGTCTGCTGAGGCCGCCTGCTCCTCAGCGCGCCATGCACCCGGAAGCCTCTCTCCTGCTGCTCCTGCTGCTCCTGTGCGCAGCCGGGCTCCTCGCCTCTCCTGCAGCTGTCAGCAGTGAGTGCGCAGAGGACAGCTGCAGCAGATAATTGCTGGGGCGATGGTCTGCTCTATACGTTAGGGTGATTTTATTTAATATTTTTTTGTAGTGTTATACAGCGCAAACTCTGCCGCATGTATTGTAGCGCTTTACATGAGCACCAGTGACGTCACATAAGGGGGGGGAGTAGGATGTTGAGCCCACGCAGGGACTCAAAACTGGTTCCGAAGTGGGCATAATAAAACACATCAGTATGTGCAATACAAATGGTTATTGGTGCATTTATTCACAGACTGTTGCATTCAATATTCCTAATGTGCATGCATATCTCCTTAAAGGCTACAAAAAGTACAAACCCTTCTCCCGAATCATAATTTATCCTGGAAGTCCTTGGGAAGTGACAACAAACTTAGTGTCTTTGTTTCAGTGGGATTGGTAGCAAGGCGGTAAACTTTAGCTAGCTCTCCTGAGAGTTGAATGTGTGTGCTGATTACCCTTTAAGTAAGGTTCTTGTACTGGGCCCAGCTGGAATGGACAATAAGACATCTCCCTCACTCCTTGTTGATACAAACGCAGAGGAGACAAAGTATAGATACTCCTGAATGTGTCCTTGTGTCATGCCAGCAGGGCCATTTCAATTGAAACACTGCATTGGACCCTTTCCTTACTTGGGTACATTTTAAAGGATTATAGTTTGGGACAACCGTCCTGTCACATATTGCTATTATGCACAGAAATTGTGTCAGTACCACTACACTGCGTTTACTTGACACCCTGACCACTCCCCTGTGTCATGCTGTCACAACCCCAGGCGACCAGAGTATATTGGGTGGGTCCCAATACCTCCCCACCCCCAGCAGTCCCATTTATAACAGAGTCCGCAGGACAGCCATTTCTGTATAACTAATTTGCCTTAATAGGCTCTAATCTAATGCTACAATGTAGGATGGCTCTATGACCTCGCGATGCAGTCATCTTCGAGAAACCCACGGGTCAAGATTTCAAAACGTTCCCAAAACGTACTTTTTTTTGTAGTGTTATACAGCGCGAACTCTGCCGCATGTAATGTAGCGCTTTACATGAGCACCAGTGACGTCACACAAAGGGGCAGTACGTTTTATGGGGGGGGGGAAGAGTAGGTGATTTGACCAGAATCACAGGATGTTGAGCCCACGCCGGGACTCGAAACTGGTTCCGAAGTGGGCAGCGCTGGCTGTCACGTCCCCTCCCTCGCTCCTTGACCGGGATCACAGGGGGTGTTGGAGTAGGAGCTGGGAGTGTAGTGCCACGTCTTGCAGCTACAGGTGTTGTGCAACATCTGGCATCCCTGCTCACCTGAGAGTAAACTCCGCCTAGCCAGGGTCAGCAGAAGCACGTAGCAACCAAGACTCCTGCGCCCACGTTACCACTATACAGAGCGGTGCATCCGATTCACAGCTACCGCGCTTCAGTGTATGCCAGACGATTATTAATTGTGTAATGTTCGTGCCTTATCCGGATATCGTTACAACTGCTTCCAAGGAATTCCGGCTTTTAAAGTAAACGACTACTGTTTTTATTCTTAACTTCGGAAGCATCTGATGTGAATTCTTCAAGGAGCAATTCACTTCTGCCTAAGCCAATGCCGCCTCAGACAGTAGACATTTTCTGGTGCTTGTTCCTGTTTTAATTGGTTCCATGGACCCAGCTCATGTTACTGTTTGCTTACGTTGCACGCTTTATGGCCACCTTATCTTTTAGTATTGTATGCTCTGGCCAGACTTCGGTGTCAGAGCACGCTTTAACCCTCTACACCCCAGCACAAAGCCATTGAGAGCGAGAAACAAATGACAACAACACACAGTCCCTTGTGGGAACATAGACTGTGAGAGTAACACTGCAACTTTGTTTTTTACCTACTACCTCTCGTTTTTAAAGGGGAATTGCCAGATGATGTCCAAATATTTAAGAAGCCCCCAAAGCTTTCGTAATTGTAGCCTTTGTTTGGAAATCCTAGGCAGGACAGGTTTGAGCAGCGTCCTTTGGCATATGAATGTGTAACCAGCTCTTCCCAGTTACCCTTTACCCCTCCCTTGTGAGAAGATTCAAGGTATCGATAGCTATAGCAGGCAGTTGCAGTTTTGCCATCAGTTTAATCCCTTGCAGTGTAACTTCGCCTGTGAAACAGTAACAATTCACAACCTGCCTTCCGAGAGCGTAAGCTTGAATGGAGCGGCACGGCATAGATAAAAGGAACAGCAGTAACGGTGACAAAAGGTGGTCATTCAGCAACATGAACTCTTCATCAATATTTCTTGACAGCCAGCCCCCCACCACCCTTCTGGTTTTTAAACAAGTACTCGGAGGCAACACCCGATGTTTTGCACATTGACCCTTTAATAATGCAACGTTCGAGCAACTTCAGAATTATGCTGATCTGTAGGGATACCGCACTGTATAAAGGATGTAGGGAATATTGGCTGTGAGTTGCCTTTTTAATGCCTTTTCGCTTGCCTACCTTTAGTGGTGTGAAACACACTGGTACCAGCATGCTGCACAGAGGATGGACGCATTCTTTAAGTTGAGGATGCATTCTTTAAGGTGCAGCCCTTTTGCTGTTTCTTACACACACTCACATAGCACTATTTTCATGCACCAAAACTATTCACTCTTTCTTTCACACCCAGTGTGTAATAATTGAAGAGCCCTTCAATCCCTGGCAGCACAGCACCCAGGTTATTCCGATCCCATGGCTCTAAATGGCAAATGTGTTATTTTTGAACGCCTTCAGGCTACCTTTATCATGGAAACCAATTGCTATGCACTCACATCTGTTTTGAAAGCCGATATCTTCGGCTAGCTGTAAATATCTGTATCGCTGCTCACACTTGCAAATTTGTGTTTTGTTGCCATGTAAACATGCTATGAATTGCCCTGAATCACCTGCTCAAAAACATCACATAGAGACTGGAACCCAGTTGGCAACCTTCCAAATTATTTAATGTACAAGCTATATTTGCTGTAACTTTGGTGTCTCTGGCGCTTAAGCAAAAATAAACGGTCCAAAGTATAACCACAAAACATCGACAATTGGTGTTTGTTAACTTGCTCTCGCTATTCCCTTTACTCGGCTTTACTTCATAAAAGGGAATTTCAAGTAAGAGAACCCATGGTGGAAGGTTGCCTTTATCACTTTTTATGACAACAAACTATTACTTATATTTCTGAGGACAAAAGCTTACAACGTGCCCCATTACGATATTGCGTCTTTCTTTTCAAAAGACATTCTGGCCCTACAAATTTATACTACCCACCCAATCGCACACTACGTCTCAGTGTCACAAAAGGTTAGGGCCTACTTTGCACATCATTCTACTCCTCACCGCATACATCCACTCCACTTCAATCCAAAACACATGGGTAAAATACTCAGTTACAACGCCAATACCTCTAACGTTAATAAATGTGAGACCAATTTGCATTGCAAATGCTTGTTTAAACAGTGCTGACTTCAAATGCCAAGTTTAAAAAACTCTGAGACTAAGGACCTGGACTGCAGCTTAAGTTCCTGCTGTTGTACAAAATGGTTTAGCGATAAGCAAATTAGTACACCAGGAGTTTACATACTTATAAATCCCTTTCTGACTTCCCTGACGTCTGCTGCGGGTTAACAGTGCGGCTGGCAGTCAACAATATCTTTATTTCTGAGTGTCAAGTTTGGACACTTCTAACCCTTGCTGCTTGCATTGTTCTGGAAAGAACTCCCACGGCAGGTTTTCTAAGGAGTGTTAATGTAGCCGATTAAATCTGAAAGGCCTCTCTGCCCTTTCCCCCACTGGGCTGTTTAACCCTTCATTGCCGATAAGAAAGAAACGTAAGAAAGCCACGAACTAACATTTATTTAGCATTCCACAACCACATTCTTTGGTTGGAGGAGAGAGGATACCATCTTATATTTTAGTTTTCTTCAACCATGTGCTCGCTGCATTGTGGGCCGTGTAGTTTGGCCTTTTAACAGTTTCATCATGGGCTCAAAAAGAAATGTGTCTTGCTTACATTTCTTAGCACTCAGTTTAAAATGCTGCATAGATAAAAACCTATACGGTCCCAAAGGTGAGACCGATTGCATTGCAAATGCTTGTTTCCTAGATGTTTGGGATTGTAAATGTACCCAGTGGTTAGTGAATTCCCTTAGAGGGATCTGCGAAAATTGCCAAAATGTAGCAATTTTCTTTTTCTTTTTTTTTTTTTTTTTAATTGGAAACATATTTTTCAAGATTGACATCATAAAAGCTTTCCTGTGCTACGATCACTATCTTTGCAGCTCTCAGGACCAGGCAGAGTTGTACAAACATAAGTCTTCCCACAATTGTTTTCAATTTTCTAGGTGGTAGTCAATTTATCCTATTTTTGTGCTTCCTATCCAAAATGCAGTTTGTGGTGGAATTGAGTGTGAAATCCATGTGTCAACCTGGAAAGCAAAACATTTCTGAAAAGTAAAAAAAAAAAAAATCTGAATTAAGCAAGGGGTCCTTTGTGTAGACTGTTCATCATTTGCACAAATAAACCAATTATTTTATTCATAAACTAATGGAAATAAGTAGGGAAAAATTGAAATACAAGACGATGTTTCAATCAATAATGTTTTTCTCTAATAGTGGATTTACAAAAGAAATATTCCATTGCATCTGTCAGGCTCTTCTAATTGCAGCAATTTGAGCAATGTATACAGTGTTTGTTGTCTAAAACCGTGAAAGTCAGAAGCATCAATTGAGCTGCAGCTCATAATGATTGTCATTGTGTATAAACCATGCATTAATTTATATGGTTAAATCTAATGAATGAGAAATGGGTATGTAGGAAACCTATATGAATTTTTAAATATGCACAAGATACAACTCTGAATTTGGAGTTACCTATATAATCAAGTTATTTAAAGAGCATTTTGCAAAGTGTATTCTTTCTTACACACTGGCTTACATTTGAAAGCCAAAAATGGAGAGAAAGGTAATTAATAATAACAAATGTTCTACTATTCTGAGTTTCCACACTCCTCCTGATAAAATGGGTACCCCACATGTGTCGGTGTGGTAAGCTTCCACAACAGGCCTCAAAATGCAATGAGGGGACATCAGATTTCTGCCATCAAAATTAACTCATTTTGTAGTGTGGACAGCAGTAGTATTTGCACCCAGAATTGCCCAACACTCAGGTAAACCTACTATTGGACTTGCTGAGTAAAGATCCCAACATTGGCTTCAAAGTAGGCACTAAGCCGAATGACACTTACAAGAAAGTATTGTCACTACAAGAAAACCTAGTTAGAAATAATTTTACAATCACAAAACCACATCATTGAGATATATGAAGGAATTGCAGGACTACAAAGGCCAAATCATTGCCATAGGCCAAAGAATCACTTGTGTTACGAGCCATGTGGTTTACGTAATAGAATGCTATTGTGGCCTCAAATACATAGGGAGCATGATATGCCAGGTTAAGAAATGTATATTAGAACATATTAGAGCAGTACAAAACAAGGACCAGAACTATGGTTTGGCCAAACATCATGTGCAACATTCCAACAAAAACTGGAGGAGTATGCGCTAATATGGAATGAATAGCGTGTGTACGTAAAGATAGGAGGTGTGGAAACAGAGTCCAGAAACTAAGACGCTTGGAATCAAGCCTCATCATCAGGCTCAGGAAAAAGGTTCCACTTGGACTCAATGCTGATGAAGAACTCTTTAAACATTTGTAATCAGTGCCTATATCATGTCCATTTTGGTTTTCTCTTTTCTTTATAATAGTTTTCTAAAAACAAGTAATTATCACTTAGCTGCTTCTAACAACCTAATAGAACATGCGGATACCAAACCTGTGCCTGACACATTAACGGTGGGTCTCTAAAATATACAGAAGGAAGATAGGGGGCACTAAGTCCAATATTCGCTAAACCTGCAGGGTTATGTGGCATGAGAGTACTGTATTATTGTGAAACAAAAATCCACTGTAAAAATGTTAGTATATGGCACTAAACCAAAAGTCAGGGTAATACCGGGCAAGAGATCAGTGTGGCCAAGGGGACAATCAGAAGGGGAAGGGCATGTATGAATCACGAGATCCAGACTCACATAAATGGAACATGAATAACGAAATGGAACAGGCCAATCTCCTGTAAAATATGGTGTGTGTACTAAGCACGATTAGGTGAGACCTTGCAGACACAGGCACGCTTAGAAGGTCTTGGCATATGTATCAAACTTTCTAACTCCTCTTCGTGTAACACACTGAGTGGAATGTTCAAGAAATTAGTTAACACAACAATGGTGAGAAAGGTGCAGCTAATTAAACAATATGATGTCATAATAATGTGTGAAGTTTGGGAGTAACTGTGACAAAAAAAGTGGAAAGGGTAACACAAATGTGATGCAAAACGTTGCTTTCAAGTGCATATGACGTATTTTCAGCTTACTTTCAAGCGCCAGCTAGTTTGTCAGCAAACACCTCTCTTTATTCTTGATGAATAATGGAATTTTACATCCAACTCGGGGCGCTAGAGGGCGCCGGACTGTAATGGCCGCACACCTGTGAGGCTCTCGCCAGCCGGGCGAGTTAGTACTTCAGTAGACCATCCTACATCAAGGAAATAAACTCCTTACCGACGTCGGGTGTTGAGCTGGAGCTGGAGCGCACCGGTGGCGAGTCTGGGGCTGATCTGCCTAGCGGAGCGGGAGAAATCGCTGCCGAGGGTTCCGGCGGCTGCAGCGGAGCTCCTGCCGGAGTATGAAGCCGGCGCGAGTCCTTGCGCGACACCGAGGCATACACGTGGACAGAGGGCCGCGGTGCGCGGCGGCTGCTGGAGGCGGCGGAAGATAACTGGTGCTGTGGACGGACCTTCCGACGGATGGGGAGGACCTGCTGGAGTGCCGGTAAGGCGGTGCCGAGCTGGGGCGCTGCTGGGGGCTCTGAGCTGCGTGCCGGCCGCTACCCGCCGGATCTCTCCACTTTTAGACAGGGAGGGGGGAGGTGCGATACCTGCCCGGAGCTGTCCCTGGAGGTGCGGGACGAACCGAATCCTTGTAGCCTCCCTCCCCCCCCCCTCCTGAACCACGGCGCAGAGACACTCCCGCGGAGGCCGCGCTTGCCGCATACCTTGTTAAAGTCCGGCATGGGAGACTGACTATTGCCGCCTGGCCCCCTGGCTAATAACCCGCGGTGAATGCTGCTGCAGGCATTTCTGCCCCACCGCTGCTGAATCGTTCATGCCAGACACACGCTATTAGAGGAAGCTGATCATCTGGTCGGGCCGGACTGCTCGTCGTCACCAGGCCCCAGGAGGCCTTTGCGGGGGGGCTCCGGCGGAGTGGCGGCCGTGCGCTGCAACTCATCTTTCGGATGGGACATTGTGTTTGGCGATCTCTGTAGTTGGGGTCCCCCGCATTAGTGACATCGTGCCCTTTCCTTTTCGCAAACTATGAGTGGGGCCGTGTGTGGCAGTGGCTCCGGGCTCCGGGCTGTTCCTTATCAAGATACACACCGTGATCCTACCAGCTCTGGCCGGAGTCCCCCATACTGGTGGCCTATAGGGGAATCTGTCTCTGATACCCGGCTATAATGGGGAAAACAGACACTAAGCAATCCCGACTCCCCTTCGAAACTCAAAAGAAAAAAACCCGCGGCCCTCCACCGGGAGACGGCGATTCTGATGGAGGAGACGCTGACGACGTGGACTGGAAGGCGCTCCTGCTCAACATGCAGACTAGCCTCACCTCCATTGACACGAAAATTGACGGTATGTCTCGGCGCCTAGACTCTGTAGTACATAGGCTCGACCAACAAGAGGAGCGAGTTAAGGAGTCGGAGCAACGGATTTCTGGGCTAGAGGATGGGGCGACGGGCACCGCCATCAAAGTATCGCACATGGAGAAATTACTGAAGGTGATCGCCGACAAGAACGAGGACTTAGAAGCGAGGTCGCGCCGCAATAACGTGCGCCTTATTGGTCTGGCAGAGTCTACATCCGTTGGCAAAATGGAAATCTTCATTGAAAAGCTCCTGTCCGATCTATTTGGCGCGTCCGCCTTTTCTCCGCAGTTGGTGGTTGAGCGAGCCCATCGCACCCTGGGCCCTCGTCCCGTGCCCGGAGCCCCCCCACGGCCTATCGTCATCAGATTTCTGAACTATAGGGATCGCGACACCCTACTTCGTCTAGCCCGGGAGAAACAACCTGTCCAATTTCAAAACACTACACTCTCCTTCTTTCCAGACTTTACACAATCGGTGCAAGATGCGCCGTAAATTTGGGGCGGTCAAGAAACGTCTGATCCAAAGTGGAATCCAATACTCCATGTTGTACCCGGCTCGCCTACGGGTGGTCCATCTTGGCAAGCCTCATGTTTTTCATGACCCTTCTCAAGTGGAACTCTTTCTCAAAGATCATAGGGGCTCCCGGGGAGCTGCCGGGTCCTCATCGGAAAGGGCTGGCTCCCGATCGCCCACTTCTGCGCTGGACTGATTAAAAGCGTCATGGCCATTGCTCTGGCCCATCAGGTTGCTCCAGTCTTGCTTTAGCTCACGCCATAGGCCCGGGCCCGAGCGCCCGCTGTGCGCATTGGTCTGTACCCTGGCCCTCGCAGGGTGAGCCGCGGCACACCGGACTCTATTGCTCTCATGGTTTTCCTTGATGTTACTTAACTAAGACCTCGCCCCGGCATTTGCCTCCCCTTCCCGCGCCTTCCGCTGGCTAATGCGCCTGACGGACAGTGGGTGAAATATCGGGGGAGGTGAAAGGCAGGTCCGGACCCCTTGTGTCCCCCAATTGGGTGTTCCCCAGAAGGGTAATGACTTGGTATTCTGTGTTTGCAAGGGGTGGGGGAGATGCTCGGCATGTTTGGGATGTCGGAGTGGGCGGGTGGGGAGGGTTTCAAGGGGTTATATTTGGTTTGTTTGAATTCAGTTTGGGAAAAGTCAACATGCATAGTGTCCTTGCACCATCTGACACCTTCAAAATACAGTGGCATACGGAAGGGACTTGCGTGGTGCGCTCCCGGACCTATTCTTCCACTCTCTGCAGACATGAGTCGCGCCGTACACACTGACATAGAAGGGGGAGGGCTGCTCTCTGCTATCACCTGGAATGTTAGAGGCCTGGGAGATCCGAGGAAGCGGAGACACATCTTAGGGGCGTTGGACAGATTAAGGGTGCAGGTAGTCTTCTTGCAGGAGACCCATATGGATCCCCACCGCGGTGGTACATTTGCCGCCCGATGGGCGGCACACTCTATTTTTGCGCCCTACTCGTCCTATGCGAGAGGCACCGCGATTCTGATAAAAAGAGAGGTCCCCTATACTCCCCTGGGCACCGTAGCCGACCGGGAGGGACGTCATTGTATGGCTTGGGGAAGGATAGGTGTTGAAACCGTTACCATGGCCTGCTCCTATGGCCCTAACAGTGATGACCCTAGCAGCTTTATTGCTCTCTGGAACAGAATCAGGGAAGTGGGATCCACACACCTCATATGGGGGGGGCGACTTCAATGTGGTGCTTGATCCGGCGCTAGATAGGTCCAATCCCTCTACACTGCACTACACCAACACTCACAGATACCTGCGCGACATTTGTGATACACAGGAAATCATAGATGCCTGGCGTCACCTGCATCCGACTCAGCAGGAGGGGACACACTGGAATACTGCACGCGCCACGTGGGCCAGACTAGATTACCTGCTGATTTCCAGAAGTTTAGCTCCCTCGCTGGTCACAGCACAACATGTAGGCCGTACGTTCTCTGATCACTCCCCGGTGCTGGCTAAATTCCGCTTACCTGACGTGATGGGGAGATCGCCCTCCTGGCGACTCCAACCCAACATTTTACTTGACTAGCTGTTCCGCACAGAACTGTGTCAAGACATTGAGGACTTCCTATTGCATAACAAGGGGTCAGTGGAATGTGTCGCCACCCTATGGGTGGCGTTGAAGGTCACAGTGCAGGGAGTTTGTATCTCCAAGAGCTCCGGTGTATTGCGAGCCCTGCGTTCCACATTACACAAATTGGAAACCACATTGCACACATTAGAAACTCAACCCGATTATGCCACTAACTCGGATGCGCAAGCACAATACCGGACGGCACTGTCGGAGTACAAGTCCACAGCGGAGAGAGAGGTTAATTTCAGGGGTAAATACTTCAGAGCGAGAGCTTATGGGGAGGGAGAGCGCCCCGGGAGATTCCTGGCGGGCGTGTTTCGCCCCCAGCGGAGCTCAAATTTTGTATTAGAACTGGAGAGCGACGGAGGGGCACCTTTGCGAGACACAAAATCGCTACTGGATGCCTTCACTGCCCACTATTCGGCCCTTTACTCTACCACCAGAGTAGGTGAACTCGATATGGATGACTATCTGAGGGAACTCACATTGGGATGGCATTCGGACCGTCAGCGGGAGTTCCTGGCTGAGCCCATAAGCCTGGAGGAAATTCGAGACGCAATTGGACAGATGGCGCCGTGCAAGGCCCCCGGCCTGGATGGTTTGCCCATGGATTTCTACAAAGCCTATGTGGATATCCTAGCTCCTGTGCTACGTGAGGTTTATATGGAGGCTTATGAATCCGGTGCACTTCCCCCATCAATGCAGGAAGCTTTAATTACTTCCCTGCTGAAGCCCGGGAAACCACCTCATTATTGCGACTCTTACCGCCCCCTCTCCTTAATCAACTGCGACGCCAAGATTCTGACCAAAGTCTTGGCCAATCGATTGCAGTTGCTACTGGGAGGTCTGGTGCTGTCGGATCAAGCGGGATTCGTCCCAGGCAGGGCCACCTCCCACAACCTCCCGACCCTCTTCTCCATATTGCAGAATGTAGACCCTGGGTTGCCACTGGCGGCGGTCTTCTTGGACGCCACTAAGGCATTTGACTCCCTGGAATGGGACTATCTCCAATGTATCCTGCGCAATATGGGGCTGCCGATTGGATTCACGCAGTGGATAGGTATCCTTTATAGTCGGCCGGTGGCTCGGGTGGGAGTGAACGGTCGGATATCCGAGGCCTTTGCTATATCGAGGGGGACACGTCAGGGGTGCCCCCTATCCCCATTGCTGTTCGCCATAGCGATGGATCCGCTGGCTGCTCGGCTCCGACAGCATCACAGGGACAAGGCTCTGCGCTGCTTGCAGCGAGAGGTGCTCATATCGTTGTACGCGGATGACATCACGCTGTATCTCCGCGACCCTGCTGCTAACCTTAACCCAATCTTGAGGGAATTCATTCGGTTTGCGGGCATGTCCGGAATCCATATTAATTGGGGAAAGTCCACTATATTCCCACTCACCGCGGCTGCCCAGCCGTTCCACCTTGATTATCCATTGAAGTGGTGCGAGGATGAGGTCCGATATCTGGGCATACTGCTCTCTCTGGATCGGGAAGAATTGATGCGCCTGAATTACGGCCGCACATTTGATCATATTCAAACTTGTGTGACCAGATGGATCACACTGCCGCTCTCTTTTGCGGGTCGTGCTTCTCTCATTAAGATGGTGGTACTTCCCAAACTCCTTTACCTCTTCTTAAATATCCCATATTATCCGGGCAAGTCTTTCTTCCAACGTTTGCGCTCCGAGCTTATTCGTCTAGTTTGGGGGGGGAGACGACCACGCCTGAGCTGGGACGTATTAACTCGCCCATTCGCGCAGGGGGGATTTGATTTACCAGAGTTTGAGCTCTACTACTATAGTGCTCAGGCGCACTACGTATATCACTGGTTCCACCCCACTCCCTTTATCCCGCAAATAGCAGTAGAGCATTGGCTGGCGGATCCCATCCCATTGGAGGGTGCCATATTTAGTGCACCAGAGGCAAGGGTTGTGCACCATACCACAGTTTCCACTTCAGTCCTGGCATGGCGGCATATCGCAAAACGACTCCGCACGTCCTTGATGTATTCCCCATTGCTTCCCCTGGCATACCATCCTGAGTTACCCGTTCTGCAGGAACGATTATTTAAGAAATGTATGGACAAACTCAATATTAAGACTTGGGGCGACCTCTATAAAGACGGACAATTTCGTTCATTGACACACATCTTCGCAGACAGCACACCTACCCCAATGGACACATTTCTCTACATTCGACTCCGCAGTGGCGTACGTGCACTCACGGAGGGATTCCCAAATGAACCACCCACCTTAGACCCTTTGCACTTATTGCTAAAGGCTACCACTCCAGCACACGCGGTCTCCAAGCTCTATCACTCACTACACGCTACACCGGACCTAGAACCCTGCAGGGCACGTACAAAATGGGAGGCAGAATTAGGGGTAACCGTTGAGGACGAGATCTGGAGCTTTTGCTGCCTACAGACCGAGCAGATCTCCTCCAGCAGTAGATTCAGGGTTATCCACTACAAGTTCCTGCATAGGCTTTACTGTACTCCTGCTCACATGTGTAGGGTGGGCCTGCGAGAGGATGATCTCTGTTGGCGCTGCCGCTCACCAGCAGCGGACTTTCTGCACATGGCCTGGAACTGCCGGGAAATCGCCGACTATTGGTGTCAGGTATACTCTGGCATTTCAGAGATGATTGCTGTCCCTATGACACCTTCTCCGACGCAGGCACTTCTGGGCTACACAAAAAACGTCAAGAAACCGGTTCGCAGGTTCACCACGGTCGCTTTTCTCATAGCGAAGAGACTCATAGCATGCAGATGGGGGAGAGGCAGGGCTCCTAAATTTAAAGACTGGATCAAAGATATGGTACATTGCCAGGAAACCCTGCTTAGATATGCAGAACTTTTGCCCTCAGCGTCCAGACCTGTAGATATTTGGAGTCCTCTCACAACCTATCTGTTATCACATCCACAGACATAGCATGCCCCCAGATAACCAATTGCTCAGACCCTACACTACTGCCTGGACTGAATGGCCTGGGGGGATGGGGGTGGGGACTCAGTCGGGTGTCAGTTGTCCAGTTATTTCCCTCCTGACATTTGGACCGGCTCTCCCGCTGCTGACTGGCAGGTTGGCCGGGAGCTGCCACAGCCCACTCCTATGATGCGGGGGGGGGGGTGGATGATAATTCCCGCTCACGGCTCTCCCGACAACTATGGATCTACCACTGTGATTATGATGTGTTATATATTGAAGACATGCCATGGGGGGTTGCCGCGCATGTCGGATCTTTCGAATACAAAAGTTCTGCATGTTCCTACGGTCACTGATAGAGTACAGGTTACACGACACACAGCATGTTGCAGCCCCATTAACTGCCGTACCATACGTCGGAGGTTCTTGTGACGCTGCCGGCCCCTAGCGGGTTGTAGGCGGACAGCTGTGTACACTGCCATCTTTCATCTCGCATACTCTGCAGCCGGCCACTCGTTTGGTTGTAGGCACAGGGGCTGTGTATTGTTTATTCCTGCTGAATAAAGGTTTTGTTGAAACTTAAAAAAAAAAAAAAAAAAAAAAAAGAATTTTACATCCAACTCAAATGGGTTTCCGTGCCGGAAGTAGTACGGAAACAGCACTGTTAGCAGTCACTGAAGATCTGAAAAAAACTCTTGATCAAGGCGGTTATACTGTTGGATCTGAGTGAAGCCTTTGAAACTGCATTTCATCCAATCCTAATCCAGAGACATGAAAAGGCTGGAATTACCAGTTTAGCCCTCAAATGGTTTGCCTCTTTTTTGAACAACAGAAGCTTTCAACTCTATGAGGATCCTTTCGTTCAGATTCACATCATTTAAAGTGTGGCTCCATTGAGCCCTACACCTTTTCAATGGTGTCATAAGCAGAAGACACGCTGATTAAAATCTTACTTACTCCTGATATAGTAGCGGTCTCCAGTCAACTAAATGCATGTTTAAAACAGGTAGCAGGTGGATGTCTGTCAGCAGACTAAAATTAAACGGCGACAAAACTGAAGTGCTTGTAGTTGGCAATAACCCCTCAAGTTGGGCTGAATTGTGCTGGCCTGACTAGCTTGGTGACCGCCCTGCCCCAAAAACCAAAGGTTAAAAAGTCTCGTTTTTTGGATTCACAGTAAGCTCACCATGGGAGTCCAGGCCACAACACCAGCATCAAGATACTTTGGCCTTTTGAAGGCTCTCAGAAAACTGCTGGGCCTGTTACCCGGCTTTAAGCAGAGAGTGGTAGTACAAAGGCTATTACATTTAGATTATGGGAATTCTGCTTATCTGGGAAGCCCTCAATCAGTGGTCAAAAGACTCCAACTGGTATAAAATGCAGTGGCACAGACTATGTTGAAAATATTGAAACATTATTCAGCCTCATCCACCATGGCCTCCCTACACTGACTGCGAGTATGCAAGAAGATATAGTTCAAGGCCCTTTGCATAATCCATCTGGCTGTGTATAAGAAGCGCACTCAACTTCCACAGCATCTGTTACGCTCTTACAGCCCTCAAAGATCACTATGACCCGCTGATCTAAGCTACTTACAGTCATTAAGATCAAGAAAGCTAGGAGTGGAGAGTGCTCATTCACTTATTTAGTGCCCAAATTATGTAATGCTTTACCTGTAGCGTAGAATCTTGGGGGTGCATCACGATGCCGGTGGGACCGCCACTGACAGACCGTTGGTGGCAGTCCCACCGACAGACAGCCCTTCAGGCCGAACTCCGCATTACGATGCAGGCGGTCAGACCCTTGACTGTCAGGGAACGGACTGCCACCTCAGATAGGGTATACTGATCCAAACGTGGCGGCGGTTGGAATCCATTTCCGACCGCCTGTTCGTGGAGGGCCCACCGCCATGGAAACACAGCTGGAAAGGGACTTTGGGGGCCCTATGTTTGGACCTCATCCCCAGTGGGCCACTGCTAAGTGGCCAAAGAGGAACATGTGGTGGCCCCCAAATATACATGCACCACATGGTGCTAGGAACACGGTGCATGGATGTTTGGAAAGTTCCCTTTTCTCCTGTGGCTTGTTCTACAGCCCTTTGCTGGGCCGTAACACAAGCCGCAGTAGAAAAAGGCAGTTTCTGACCACCTACATGGCCGTCTTATCAAAATATGGCAGATGGGACTGATAACTCCTTATCATGCAGGCTCAATGCCGCTGCGATCTGACCCCCATCATAATGAGCCCTTAAGCTGCAGGAAACAGCTGAAGACTTTTTTTTTTACTTGAGGCATATGGATTCTAAAACTGGTATGATCTTTTAGCACTGGGAAATGTAAAAAGAACAATTGATGGACAGAATGCGGAACAATGTCATACTTCCAACCCAGTACAGATATCTGGGCCTAAATCCATCGGTTTTTTTGCTCACCATGCCGTTCCAGTTTGGACCTAGCCATATGCAAATCAGTCTTGACCCTGCACCCAATGAGAACAGTCCAGCCCGAACTGCCAGGCCAGGTCCTTCCTAGACTGCAAACAAGCATCCTAGGACCGGTAACTGGGCCTTACCCTTTATCAGCCAGGCTAGCTTGAATCCAGTGGCACAGTGAGCAAGGGACCCATGTCTGGGCATACCCATCCCACTTAGGTGAAAAGTGCTATGCAAACAAATGATGGACCAAATGCTCAATAAATCATACATTCGCCCCCCCAGTCCTGAGATCTCGGTTAAATCCATCGTTCTTTTGCTCACCATGCCACCCCAGTTTAGACCCAGCCATATGCATATTTTCATAGCTGGAGCCAAGATTTTCAGAAAACAGAAACCCAAAACCAAGCTGTCAGTGCCTGATTACTATTGAGTTCAAAACTAGTGCCATCAATTGCCCTCTTCAATGTTTTGCATGTTTCCATTGTCCTTTATTTTAACCAGCTGTTAGGTGATCTTCCATCTGGATCGTGATGAAGGCAGACCAACTTCAGGATTCATGAAGAGTCTGGGGGTGTGACATCAAGTCACTACTTTCACGCTCATGGCAAAGAGTGACTGTAACAGAAGAAGCTGAATTGAAGTCCTGACCTTGCGTCATGCATCCACCTTGGAGACCTATTTTTCAGTTGTACGCTTCCTTGCACCTTACACCCACCTCGAAGGTGTACTGTGAAAGGGTTCTCTTCCTCTCTAATCTGTGTATTCTCCTCCAAATCAAATCTATCATCACCTCTGTGGATTTTCCACAGGGCATCTCTCACACTTTCACCCCTCCTCAAAAGTTTGCCTTGGTTGTTGCAGTGGTTGTGACACCTAGTCATTTTTTTTGTAGCTTTTTACCCCGCAAACTTAGCCTTTACCTGATCACCGGGCTACATTACACAAGGGCAGATTTGTTGGACCATTTTAGCCATGGAACAAAGTTCGAAGGGCCCATATCTGCTCAGCATGTGCAGACTTTGGCCCAGAATTATTAAGGACTTGCATTGTCCTTGTATGAAGCAAGTTGTTGCAAGGTAACACAAGCCCTTAAATGGTTTTTACAAAGCCACGCAAGGGGCTATTTGCTCCAATTTGTGTGACTTTGTAGAGCAATGCAATGCAAATCAGCGGCTTGCACTGCATTGCATTGCATTCCATAGTGGTAGGAGTTCCATTGGTGGAGCATAGGCATTCTCACCAAGCCACCCACGGAATTTGACACAATTCCATATTTACTGAAATCAGTAAACCTGGGTTTGTGCAACAACGGATGCAACCCAGACTGAGGCGTAATAAGGAGAAATATATTTATTTCTGCTTGTTACTTCCTCTTTCTGTGTGTGATGCATCCCTATAAGTATTGTTTTGTGCAGTAAAGTGTCCCATTAAGGGTGCCTGCACTAGGAACCTTCAAGTGCGCCAGCGCAGGGAGAGAGCTGAAGAGTGCTATATAGTAGTAGATATGGTGCTCTTCCACTCTCTCTCATTCATGCAGCACCACAACTTTGCTTGCTGCCCTGTGTTGCATGAACTTTTAATAAATATGCCCCTTTGTTTTTAAGTGGACCTAGTCCATCATCACCAGTGGTTTATTTGTAAAAGCAAGAGTGCCGGTGCCCAAAGCTCTGCTCAGACGCCAGCAGCCAGTGCAATTGAATGTTGGTGTGCCCAAAACCAAGGATGCATAGTCTTAAATACCTCATGCCTCTTTAATCCACTAACAGACACTCCCGGCCTCTTTATACCACTCTTGCAGGTTTCTGCTTTCTCCCTTTGGGTCGATTTTCCTTCTTTCTCCTCCTCATTCTTTCTGTTTTGTGTGCTTTTCTCGCTCTTGCTCTCTGGTAATGTCTCAAGCAGAAAAATAGGCACCAGTCCCCAAATATGAGAGCCTGTGATCCCCACCAGCAACCACCGGCTCAAATTAGGCACTGGTCAATAATACGTGTCTAAAATCTCTAAAATGGCTCCCTTGGTATGAATGGACACGTCAAAACCCTTGACCTTATGCAGAGTGGGCTGCACCACCCCAGTTCGAGCTCCTGCATCACGTACAGTTGCCAATCACTCTGCAGTCTTCTCCCCATTACTTTAGGCTTGAAGACGACTTTCTATGTTTTATCACTTGCTGAAAACGAATCTCTTCTTTTGAGCCTATAGCCCTGCCACCAGATGAAGAGATCTGCTTCAAGTGGCCTCCTTCTTAACTTACTTCGTTTAACTTTTTCTTCTCCCAGGTTTAGTCTGAGCATTACATAACTCCCAGAGTAAAAATTAAATGTTACACTCAGAGATTTATGATAACGAAAACAAAAGAATGTTTTTAAAGAAAAAAGATTTAGCTTTGCAGCAATCATATGTAAATGCAACTCACGCGCTTTAATGCGTGGGTTCTATTTCTATCTAAAAGTCAGAGTTCATGTGTTCAGCTAGGTGCCATATAAAACCTACCATCTGTAATTGTTACATGCAGCCATTTCTCTCTCGAGGAAGAATTGTTCGCTAATTTAGAATTTGATTCATGGAATGTAGCCAATGTTTCACAGATCATCAGAGAACATTAATATGATTAATAACACCCATGGGAACACAGTTATCGAATAACCGCTCATTGTGTTCTACAAGTAACAGGGTTACTGCGCACCGCCTTCACACGCAGATATACATCTGTGGAACATCTGTGGAATGAGTTGAGCTCCAAAGCACCTCTGTTCAATTTTGATGCATACACCTGTAACTGTAACTCTGGACTGTTTGAGCTTTGGCAGCTTTAAGGCATGGGCAACGTGGGAAATTGCCCAGTGCCTTCACTTCCCATGGGGCTCCCTGGTAACGTGACATAAGAAAGTTGCTACAACACCAGCTTTTTCTTTTAATTTGACAGCCGATCATGGTTAACATAATGTTAAGGCAAGATTTGCTAAGGGCTTGTGCTGGGAAATAGTAATTTTCGCTGGAAAGGTGCCCTTTTCTCGGTGTAAATAGCCATTTGTTCTTCTTTGTGTCACTTTGCCTCAAGTGGGTGTTCCTTAGGGGTAACGGAGCTTATCAGCACAATGAGCCATAGATTTAGATGCAAAGCTCGATTTACTAAAAACTTCCAGTCTGGGCTTTGCGCCTAAAAATAATGCCTCTTGCAGCATGCGCTAACATGGAGAAATATTTACATTTCTTCAAACATTCGACACAATGCTTGTGTGCTGCACTATACAGCACACATACAATGCGTGGAATGTTTAAGAATGTGTCTAGGTAAGGGTTTTGTACTGGAAGAGTATGTTTCCAGTAAAAATCCTATGCTAGACGGCATGCACACATCTCGGGACCGTGGGGCAGAGGTTGTGCGTGGAGCTAAGCAGAGTGTCTGTGAGCCAACGCTACGACAGTGAGCAGAACAGGCCTGCTGCCTTCCTCTTGTCCAATGTAACACAGCAACGTTTTATTCCTGCGCTGTGTTGTGTTACAACATAATATCTCTGACTCCTAAAGTACTTGCCTTGTCTACCCAGCTTTAATTCTCGCACCTGCAGGCAGTTGGTGATAATGTCGTGTTTCTCTCTCATTACTGCACCTCACCTCTACCTTAGCGCTCTATCTAAACCACTCTCTCTATATATCTACTGCTCTGTACACCTTCATCCTCCCTCTCTCTCTCAGGTGTCTCTACCTTACCTCTGCCTACCTCACTTCTCTCTCAATAAACTCTGAACTTAACTCACCATAAGTTCACTGCCTCACCTCGCCACCTCCTTTTCTCTTGTTCTACCTCTGTTCATTGTCCTTCACCTCTTGAAATATGTTACCCCTTTCCGGCTACCTCTCTTTTGCTACCTCTGCTTCCTTTTCTCTATCATCAACTCCTCCCCCACCCCTTTGTTTCCCAATTTTAAAAAAGTGTGTGTATCCATTAACACATTGTTGCCAAAATAATGGGTCAGACTGGTGCATTGAGTAATCTTAAACTGATGTATTATAACACTATGCCCACAGTCTGTGTAAATTGTGACAGTAATGTTAGGACAGTTTTCTAGAACTTCCATATGTAGAAATAGCTCATAGAATATAAAAAGTGGTGACCACATGACTGCAGGTCCTCTGACAGCTGCTAGAGGGCAAAAACCCTGAGTGACATGTCTTCAAAGAAGTAGCATATAGCATGGGACCAATTTTATGCCAGATTCTCAGACTAGGCTAATACAACTACCTGTCAGTCCCACTTTGCGGCTTTCTCCTTTGTGGATTTATGTAGTGGCTTTAAAACATTTAAGGCAGCTGAATCCCTTTTAATGGCCACAGTTTGAAGACACATGACGCAATGGTGTCTACGTTGGTGCACGGCTGCTGTTTATGCACTGGTGCAGGGGAGAAGGACAGGAACGTACTGTATCTTATAGATATGGCGCTTTCCTGCCTCTTCTATTTTGAAGCATGGCAGAGCAGGAAGGCATGCTGTGCTGCCATGCATCAAAATATAGTACATGAGACCCTTAGTATTTTATCCTTTTAACATTTTAGATCCACTAACTGAGGGGGCTTGGCCTATGTAGCCATTGTCAAGATCACCAAAACCTAGTTGGAGGCTACTGCCCCTCCATTCGAAATTTCAGACTGGTGTTCCTTTGAGGAGGCTTCCTCCTAGGATGTCCGCTACTCTATCAAAGGCTTGTTTGTGACTAGGGAAGTGTGTTGTTAGTTTCAAGCCATATTTGGCAGCTAAATGTCTAGCACGCTGTAGACATGTTATTCAGTTGTAGAATGTTATGCTGCCTTAAAGAAGTCAGCATAGCTGAAAGAATTCAAATGTATGCCAATTGCCAATGTATGCCAATTGGAAACTGCTTCGTCTGCTTTGTCAGATTTTATTTAAAAAAATGTCACTCTATCTGGAGGTGTCACATGGAGGGGGTTTCATAGTAGGTACTTGTTTCATGATAAGATAAGAGTGAACTAGCATGTATAGTACAACGACTGTTCAGATGAGGTTCCCTGTGTACCCTTGCCATCAATCAGGATGCCAAGATGTCTGACTATATTCAATGGTGCTGTAGAATGACCCATGAAGTTGGACAACGTTTTGCTTCTCTTAGTGATGAGAACAAAATATTAATTATTACATTAAAGGTTTGGACCACATATACATTTTGTTTGCATAGTAAAAAAGATTCTACTATCACCTTTCTTCATGTTTGCATTTTGCGTTTTAGAATGGTTGTTTTCTTTGTTTGAATCATGCAAAATGTAAAATAAATCTGTGTCTTACTTGAAATTGCATTCTGGATTGAAACTGAGCTACTGATGTCCTAGAAATGCTTTTATTTTACTGTTTCCATTATTCATCTTCAGATTTTAGATTTGTCTGAAAATCAGCTTTCCTATATCCCATCAGACCTTCCTGAGTCGTTGGAATATCTTTACCTTCAGCATAACAAGATTGTGAAAGTGCAGGATAGCTCCTTTGACTCTACGCCAAACATTAAGGGAATCTTCCTCAGGTATTGTTGCTTATACTTTACTCTCGATTTAAACCACTAACCAAAAATGTTCTCAGGTGTTTCACCAAAAAAGATGAAAGTCAGCTTCTCTTTATTATTTGCATAAGGATGATTACAATGCACTATTCTGTAGATATTAGCTCAAAACATGGCTCTTGCAAGGTAAGTCATGAAGCTCTTTGGAATATACATCCTCGATGGCATACTATTTCACGTAATCTGGTTTATGCATTAACATTCACAATGGTTAAGTCATGATCTAGTTTCCATTTGTACATGCACCAATGTATTATCCCTTATATAAACACATGATTGCTAATTGTCAAATTCTTGATGCCCCGGATATCTTCATTAAATGAACAAGTCTGGAATTATATTCAAAATAAGTAATACAACTACTTTACTAAAAGTAAATAAAGTAATGCTGTATCCTATTCACACCTGTATTTGAAGTAAATGTATGTTGAACGTTTAAAAACAAAAGTGGGAACATTTCAGCTGGAGATTTAAAGTGAGAAAGTTAATATGTGAAACTGTATACACTTAAAGGGACATGCAAAATGTAAACAGGCATTGCAAAGCCAATAGGTCTGGCGTTGGCTGCCACCCTTTTAGCAATTCCTGTTTTTTTCACATGGTTTTTGTAAAACTTTATTGTTTGGGAAGCTGCGAACCCTCATTAAATCTAAAAAAGATGGCTAAAGGCAAAAATGCTTTTCTGATCTCAAAAAAACACATTACCATGGTATACTCGGTACTGAAGGGAACTACCTGGTGTTTACAAACAGCAACGTGGTATTGTTCATAGGTATGTTGGCGCCGCTAAAAGATTTACACTCTAGTTTCCTGTTCTCTACTTCTAGGACGGTGCGGTAAGGTGTAGAGAACCACAAACTCTACAGAGGGAAGCAAAGCTAGCACAAATTATTCTAATTCACCAGCACACGTGAATATAAAAACATCAAAGTCTTTCAGGCACATGCATCAAGTAAAATACCGGTCGCAAACGGGCAGATTCTCAGAATCTGACCCTTTGCTCCCGGTATTTTTGCATTTGGGATGCATCATCCCAAATGCAAAAATCGCTATTTAAGGAATCTCAAAATTGGGATTCCTTAAATAGCGATTGCATTTAAGGAATCCCTAATTGAGATTCCTTAAATGCAATGCATTACAGTTTAAAAAATAGCGATTTCGCTATTAGCGTGAGCAAATTACCATGAGGCTGGACCTCATGGTAATTTGCGAAAACTTAGAAAAATGCACTTATTTGCATTTTTCTAAGTTTCATGTTGCCCACACACATGCCCTTAGAGCATGTGTGTATGCAACATTTGTGCAGAGTGAACATACATGGGTGCAATAGGGTGTCATTTTGACACCCTTGCACCATCGAAATTGCGGGAGCAATTTGCGAGTACCTACTGGTACTCGCAAATTGCTCCCGCAATCTCTAATTCATTCCTATGGGCCTGGAGGCCCATAGGAATGAATGGGAAGACATTCCTTAATTGCGACTCGCAATTTGCTAGTCGCAATTAAGGAATTTGTGGGAATCGCTATTTCTTTAGCGATTCCTACATGCATAGGGTTTTGCTATTCCTTAATTGCGATTCCTTAATAATCGCTATTAAGGAATCGCAAAACCCTATGATGATGCATGTGCCTGATAGTCTGTTAATGACAATCATAGCAAGCCAAACAAGTCGAAGAGTCATGAGTCAAGTCTTCTTCTTTTCTTTTATTCAAGAAGCCTTCATAAGAAACTCCACAGCCAACACGTGTTTCGTCGTGTAGGGATTGTGGTCCCACGACTTCCTTAAGGCTAAATTCCTCGTTTAATCATGAATTTGAAATGTGGTACAAATTCCAGACCACACAGGGTTCTACTTTTGGACGGTGATATAGCAAAATTCTCTCATTTCCTGTTTCCACACACTACGTCAAATTCACAGTAGGCTATTGGTATGGTTGTCAAATGTCAATACACCGTCCTCCGAAACATAACTCGGCTAAGCCGAGTACAGCTGCTGTACTCGGCTTAGCCGCGAGTGATGTTAACCAGAGGTTTAAGTAGGCTGACTCATTGCCCCATGCTGTATGCTTTAGTGGATTTAAGAAATATGAGAATGACACAACAACAGACCAATGGATGAAGAGAGGTGGCTGAAAGCCCCTTTAAATAAATATATTTGAGATATTATTTTAGCAAAATCAAAGGTTCTTCGCAAACACCAGATCTAAAAAGTGAGAAAGGAAAAATGTAAGAAACAAAAAGTGAGAAAAACACTAACTGCAATTAAACTGTTTTGAGTTGCCTGAAAGTGAGACTCAATAACCCTAATTGTACTGTTAACTTTAACCCTTAACTATATTATGCTAAACCTAGCTGACAGACTTTCCCTTACCCAGTCCCACACTAAGTCTGCACTTAACCTCACACCTAACCCTAACATCAACCCTTTCCCATACCTATTCATTTACACTATCCTTATGACAAATCTGAACCATAGTCCTATCCATAAAGCCTGAATTTAACTGTTGTTTGGCTATGCAATACAACTTACACTAACACTGGTTTAAGGATTCACCCATACCTTGCTATTACCCTATCTGTAAACTCATTTTGTATTTGTTATCCTAAATCTTATCCTTTCCAATGTTTAAAACATTTTTTCTCAATTTTTTTAATTTCTCAATTTTTTGTTTTCCCTTTGACCTACAAGTAATTAAAGTAGCGGAAGCTCCTCCGTTAAAGCAGAGGAGCACCCCCCTTCCCCCCCCCGCTGAGAGCCAGCAGATTCAAACAAGAAAAACAAAATGGTAATAAAAATGTTTTATTATCATTTCATTTTTCATCCTGCAGGCTGGCCGCCAAGCCGACTAGGGCTGGGCGGTGCCATCCTGATGGACAGGAGCTGCAGCAGGGAGGAGTAGTGGTGGGAACAGGCACTGCAAGTTTGCATGTCGGTTTGGCCGGCCGTCTAAGGACGGCCAAACCGACATGTGCCCTTGGCTGCCTTTTTACAACTTTGGCGGTTTTAATGCCAGCCCGCCGTAACGGTGGGACCGAGTACTCCGCCAAGCAGCCGGCCTCCCCGCCCACCGTATTAGGAGTTTCCCGCGGGGTTGGGGGATGCAAGGCGGTAGAGTCACGCTGGATTCCGATGCTGCCTACACTGCTGACTGCTGGACACAACCAGAACGTGATCCCAGCTGGGGGTATGTTAGCATTTTAATATTTTTGCAGTTTGTTATAGCGCTAACCTGACACGAAGGTTTTGGACCAATGACATGATATAAGGGCTCAATCACTCTCGGGTCAAAAATTGGCAAATTTTACTGCCTTTCTGCCGACTCACGCATAGCGGTGTCCCCGCCAATTAAATGTCGTCAAAAAGGCAGGTCATAAGTAGGCTGGCAGAACAAATGCTGGCACCACCTCCATTGGCTGCCTCTGCCTCTCCCACCGCTCTAGCAGAAATGTCAGCAGAGGCTGAGGTCTTGAGGTGGTCTTCCCGCTCACTTCATAACGCAGTGGTTGGACCACTAGGGAAGCGGGTGGTCAGACCGCCGAAAAGCCACAGAGGTTCCCTTACTGCCGAAGTCGTAATTGGCTCCTTAGATCTGTGTTGCACATCCGGGTGGAGAACAAACACAGGCTCCCAGTCTCAGTGTGAGCACAAAATGGGCCCATTCTGACCACTCCCGGTGCTTCTCTCATGTTGGTAATAGTATTAGCAGCTTGACAGCAGCGCCTGGATTGGCGTAGGGGAGTCCAGGAGTCTGTGCTCCAGCCCTTGGACTGCCAGGAGTCCGACAGGAGCAGAAGAAGAGCACAGAGGCAGCGGACGGTACATAATCCTGATTAGTCTTTTATTTCTTAAGAGCCTGTCTTAGAAAGCAGCGAGGAAACACAAGAAACACAAGAAAATAACAATTTGTGCGATCCAAAGGGCTCTCATGGTCTAAGTTGAATTTTAATTTTTAGAGATGGGGAAATTACACTGAACTGTCTGTTTTTTGCTGAAGTTCGATACAAAACAAAATAATGCATGAACTGCTGTGTCTGGAATACTGCATTTTGGATAACACAAAACAATTTCTCCCTTCCTTTGGGAAATTAAGTGAGGCTCCCATAATTTTTCACTTAGACTGGCCTCCTCACACATGCTCCGCCTGTGGCCGATATTATGCCCTTAGGAATGCGTTACCTGCAGATAGACTGTATGGAGGCGTACATTGTAGTTCGGTATTTAGGCTGAATATATAGTTGAGGTGAACAGCAATAGCGGGTATTTAGATTTTGTGCCCTGCATTCATTAGTCAGTATTGATACAGCACATGACAAGCGCTCCGAGGCAGACTCTGCGGGAATCGCGCGTAGATGGTGGTTGGCGCTCTGTGTGATCTCTTAAGGGACAGAAGCACCCAGTAGCGGTGTCTGCTCGGGGGTGACAGGCCTAGAGAGGATACAGGTTCATCAGCTATGTTTTAGGGACTGGTACAGAAATAAGGTACTGTTTTAATAGATCACTTTTTGTGCCTGTGTTTTAGTTTTGTACTGTAGTGAATAGAGTTTGTTAGCATAGCATTACCCAGTTCAAAGGAATCTCTGCGGCCTTTCATCGACCTCGGAGCGGCATATCCTTGCATGTCTGCACATGGAAACAGCCAGCGCAGGGCACCGTCTGTTCTTGGAAACCAAAAGCACTTACTTCCCATGGCGCAGCAAACACAATCAAACCCATTTATGTCTAATGCAGTAGCCATATCATGATTTAATGAGCCAATAGCTGCCAAAGCAGCTATAATTGTAAAAGGAATGATTGCATATCTGTCAAGGGTTCAAGAGACACCACTCCTTAGAGATGTTATGTGCCGCACAATATCCAGGCTTTCTTTTCCATGGTTTGTTTGACAATCTAATCTCAAACGTCCCACGGCGAATGATTAAAAGATGAACGCAAACCCTGAAAGTCTGTCGCTCAAAATGTTAACAAACAGGCACATGACATCCCCTTCATATGCACAGGAGAAAAAGAAAAGTGGATGACTGCAAGTTGTCTAATGGTGCTGAGTCAGAGGACAGAGCTTTTCTGTGAGATCCTGTTTCCTGGAGACACCCACCCCTTACCTATCTATGACCTGACACGCCCTACTCTCTAACAATGGTTAGTCAAGGGTGGGTGCCCCTGCCTAACTAGAAGTAGCATTTGATTGCTCAGATTTCTCACAGCTAATGCCAGCCAATTTTATTTTGGCTTTTTCTGGTAATGGTCACGTGCATAGTTTGTAAAGATTCTTTCTCCCAGCACCACATGGACATTGAGCAGTGAGGGGCGTCTACTTAGTGCAGGCAGACGTACCACAATGTGCCATGAGTCAGGATGTATTCCATTGGAATGGGTTGTATGACGTTATAACGCATGCTTTTACCCCGCATGCCATAACAACGCAAATTATTACCCCAACTTGCTGTCGGAGGTGCGCTAGATGTTGGAATAGTATAATTACTATTCCAACTCCAGTGTGTGCAACAGTAGGAAAGGTGTTGGAGTTAAACCCAACACCTTATACCCCCTGCAACAAGCCATTTGGATTGTAAAGGCATGCGGGGTAAAGCATGCGTTGTGAGGCATGCGTTGTAACGGCTGTTTCCCAATGGAATGTGCCAAGCGGGTATGATATAGCAGACAAATGTGAGGCTTTGAACGCTAGTAGACTGACCAAAATCTTGTAGAAAAGCCTCTTGGCAACAGCAAGAATCAGTGCAGGATGATTCTAGGGGTCAGCGGTTTGAGTGAGCCTGTGTAAAGAGACATATGTGATATATTAAATAGTTTGGCATGAAGTAACAAACAGAAAACATTCTGCTGCATTTGAAGCAGTGTCTGGTAATTTTAGACCATAGCCGTGACTTTGTTAGAGCTTGATGGGAAAGGCACACAGCTACATTTTGGACCAAGCATTCTGTGAAAACACTGCAATGGTATGTGTTCGGAAAGATAAAAAATTAAGGGAAAGTAGGAAACGCTAAACCTTCGATCTCATAAGAGTTTTATGTCTAAAAAGTATGTATTTGAATACACTAAGGGATTTGTTGCTTTGTATTTCTGTGAGAGGAAAAGTGTCAGTAAATACATTAAGCCAAAATTGCACTTTCCACCTCTAATTGACCGTCTGTATGCCTTCACTCTGAGTCTTAAGGTGAATTTTTAGGTCTCACCTAGGCAGCGCATGCCCTGTCTCTTCGAGACATGCTGTATCTAGAATATGGGCTTGAAGAACCGCCCATCTTTTTTTTATTGATTACTCTTTCTGTGCTTAGGAAATGCTGGCTTTTGTTTGGTGGATACACTTAGTAGTCCCTCCTTTTGGACTTTTGTATCCTCCAATGTGGACTGCCTCTATTACATGTGCTCCTACTCATCAGGGTAATGTAGAGAGCTTTGAGAGCACTCTTTTTTTTTGTTGGCCTTCTTCTGCTCGTTAAGTGTTCTGTTTACTGTGCTTCAGCAGCTTCATGTGTCCCTCTTCCCCAACACTGCTTGCCCTCCCCCACCATCCCTCCAAGGTCTACTTGTTTTTTATTTTATTTATTTTAATTACTGCTTCACACTTAATATCCCTGTGCCCTCTCTCCCCTCGCACAACACTGCACACTCGCCCCTGCGAGAAAGCGGCTTGCCTTTTTTTACTTGTAATTTAAATTAGTAGATTTGTATAGCGCAGGCATGGGGGAAGAATAAATGATTTGCCAAGAATCACAGGATGTTGACCAAACCCCGAGGCTCGAACACGGATCCCCAGCTCCCGAGTCAGTAGCTCTGAACGCTGCACCACATCCCCTCCCTCTGGGGATCCATGTTTGAGTCTCCCTCTTTTAACACTGCAGTGCCAGCAAATCACCCCAAAGGTGCTGCTCTTATGTCAGGAGACGGAATCCAGGTTCTTTGTTTTTATTGCACCAATGGCAACATGCCTGATTTATGCAAAATAATCTATTTCTCTAACTTCAGACTCCTCCCACTTAAACATTTCTCCACTTCAAAGCAAGCTAGTACACCTTGGGGTTAGACCCAGTTGGTCTGCCAATATTTAAAACAGCAGATTATTGGAGGAAGAATTAACATTTTCTGTGCTTGAAACACAGTCTTGTGGCCCTACATAACACAGGCACATTTCTTCCTAATTTTGGCAGGCTCCGAGGTCAGACAAACGGCAACAGCACTAACTTATGAAATAATGAGACGGCTAAGAAAAGCATTCAACACTTGATCGGGCTTAATCCAGCAACTGGGCTGCATTAGAAATTGATAGACGGGACACATTTTACACTAAAAGGAAAAGGGTCAGTGCTAAGATATCCTAGCCTAGTTTGGCTTTTTCTTGGCATAGACTTTAATTTATGACGGTCCCCAAGCTCTGCTTTTCTTACATTTCCTTGGCAATTACTCTACATTACTTGACTTCTCATTATACTTCACCAGATTGCTACCAATCCAACATGACGGACAAAATGGGCGCACGATGCCCACATTAATATGTCCGCTATGTTCATGTGAAACTAGTATATTCAGTCTGACCGTGCTCCCTTATTTAATTCTCCACAGGCCCGGTTTGGTCACCCCAACAGCACCATAGTCTTCCCTTCCAAAATTAATCGCAGAAAAAATACCATTTAAAAATGTGTAGATTTTTATAGTGTGGTGATTTGCCAAGGATCACAGGATGCAGAGCCTATGTCGAGGCTCGAATAAAAATCTCCAGCTCCAAAGTCGGCAGCTCTGACCGCCGCAGCACATCCTCTGCCTCTGGGGATCCATGTTCCAGTCTCCCTGACTTCTCATTATACTTGTATACTTCACCACATTGAAACCAATCCAACATGGCAGACGAAATGGGCACACAATGCCTACATTACTACTTCTTATATGTTAATGTTAAATAAGTATATTCAGTCCAACTGTGCTCCCTTATTTAATTCTCAGCAGACCCAGTTTGATCACTTTCCCAACAGCACCATAGTCTTCCCTTCCAAAATTAATCACAGAAAAATTAACTGTATTTAAACATCACCATATTGAAACTGTTAATGTATACGCCAGAAGTCAGGAACTGTATATCATAAAAACGGAAGAACTATTATATGTAACTTCCGTTGAATATATTCTAACAGCTCAGTTAATTAGTTGCAATTGTCAGACCATTTCAAGATAGAACCTTGGAGCTTGGTTTGTTAGAGCCCTTGCTTAATAAAACAAGCATTAGCAAAACCAATAGTTCTCGGCAATCACAGAGCTATAGGTGTTCACAATGTAAATGCATGGTGCAAGCCAACATGCTACTTGTGCTATGCCGACACAAGGCACTTAAATCGATACAAGTTTGATGCAAGAGATTTTTCCCTTACTCTAATGTTGTAACTGAAATAAGTTTGTCCTCTTTCCCACCAGGGTTCTTTCTAATGACACTCCTGAAAAGCTCTCTCTTTCGTCCATTCTCCTCTAAACTCTTCCTCACAAACTGGCAACCGCTCTGTTTCCCACACACTCACATTCCTTCTCCCCTGCCCCATTCTTCTGTAGCCATCCCTTTCTCACTGTCACTCACATACTTATCTCTAAACCCTCTTTCAATCTTTCTGTCTCTCATGCACATATCCTATGCCAATATCACGATCTCTCCTGTCATGCATTATCCCCGACCCTGTACAGCAACTCCTTCACTATTTTTTAATTCCTTTTTCCATTTGTGTCATTTATTTTCCACCTCCCCTCCCTCTTAACCTATTTCCCATTTCTGGCAATAGAGCTATACAAATATAATCACTCCATTACAAACAAACAAAAACAAAAGTATAAAACTGTCATTTACAACTCCAGAGCTCTAACTTTCACAAATGTGAGACCGATTGCATTGCAAATGCTTGTTTTTTATAAGCATCATTTTAGAAACATTTTGAGACATCTGCCAACATCTATCTACACATTTCAAGCCTGAAAAATTGGTGAGTTATTGGTAGAAAATTGTCACTATTAATAACAATTGAATGTTATTGGATTGGCACCAAATAAGGCATTTTTAGGTCTCGCCTGAGACAGCGCTTTAGCGCTGTTCTGGCGAGACTTATAGTAAGCACTTTTGGAAGTGCAAACGAGTGCTTTCAGGCCGCCAACTACTGTGCATGTGTGCCGGGCGCGCGCACCATTTGGCAGCCTGAAAGAAGTCGTCTTTCACTTTCGCCTGTCACACAGCCGCGCTTTGAAGTGTCACACACGCACATACCCTACCACGGCCAGTTGTTAGTTGTTACAGCATATGGATTTTGGACGCTGGACAATGAAATAACAAATACGCGTATTTCTGGAGGTAAAATGCAACCACTGACCGATTCCAGAGGACACCAATGATCAGTTCAACACGCAAGTGGAATCTGCTCCACAGAAGCCCATGAGATGGCATTCTAGTTTTCGCCATGCTTTGGAATGACCTCTTTCGCGCCCCTTGAACGGGATTTACAGGCCGGGGGGATGCCGCTCCCGTGCCGGTGAACTTCGCACGCGTAAAGCGCCTCATGCCTGCCAGACATTCGTTTATGAATCCCTGGCAGACATGCAAAGGAAAATTTAGTCCCAAGCTTACATTTGCTATCAAATGCGTCATTCTGAATCGGGGCCCTGGTGCGTTTGCGTCGACTGCAGGGCTTGAGGGGTCTCCTATTGCCAGCTTCAGCTGGGCCCACCACGAACCCCTCCTCTTAAAGGGCCATGGGCACTTCAAACCCTGGCCACGTGCCAGCTGGCGCATGACATCTTGATGCCAGTGCCCCCGGGGAACAGAGATACTCCGCGTGTTGTCACTTAACAAGTGCTTAAGAGATAAACCGTGAGTTGGAGGCATTTTTTCGACTTTTCCAAGCTGTTTGCAAGAGAAAGGAATGCTTGCACTGTAACAATGCCAGATGTATCCGGCGGGGGCGATCACAGTAATAGCTCTATATAAAATACTTATTCATGTGTTTATTACTACCCAAAGCAAATGTTTCAGCAATCGTAATGTAATTAAAGACTGAAAAAGAAACATTAAGGCTGTAAATTAACGCCTGGTACCATGCACACTGCTCCCCGAGGGGGGTCATCCTACGGCTGTTACACCCTTCAGATTGCAGGGTGCACAGTGGTCTCCGCAGCCGGTGCCTTAACTCAGAAGATATTTTAAAATGTTGTCTGTTCTTTTGGTACAGAGGCTTTTGTGTTAGAAATAAATGTATAGGTTCAGACTCACTCTGTTTCACAGGACTCCCCCTCGTGAGCCCTCCCTTCTGCTGCTGCCACCCCTTTGACTTTGTATGGGGTCCTATAAAGGTTTTCTATTCCCAGCCCTGGCTAATTCACTCAAATTGTATTTTTTTACGCGAGGTCTAGATTCTAGTTGTGTTTCGCATATGGCCCCCCTGTCCATGGGCGGTCCATAGTGAACATTCCCTGCTCATGGCTGTGCGCAGCTCCTGCACAACGCCCCTCCCCCCCCCCCCGCCACCTCCTCTCACCCCATAAACCCCCGCTGCTCTGGCTTGGATGTTATGCACAAGGCTCAGATAACACACACTGCCCTTCACATGCAGCAAGCAGAGTGCTGTGTAGTCCCATGACCCTTGCCCTCGACCCTGCAACCTCTGCACCGACCCCAGTTCTGCAGGTCACAGCTGCACACCTGACCCCCACCACCCCGCTTTCTCCCCACACTCAGACCGCTGTTTGCTAAAACACAAACAAACAAGCATTTGCAATGCATTAGGTCTCGCATTTACGCGAGTTCGTGCTATTGACATTGCAAATAACAATGCCTATTGGCATTGTCATTTACAATGCCAATAGCTTTAACTCGTGTAACTGCGAGACCTATTGCATTGCAAATGCTTGTTTAAATTGCTGAAAATAACATCTGTTCGTTGCCATTTCTAAGGTTAACAGTATTCAATTTAACGCGCCCCCACTTTTACGGCTCACCACTTTGAAAAGTCACCAGCTGCCACTGAGTGAAAGTACCAGTAAGTCACCTACCTACTATAATTTAAAGGGTCCATGTGGTGAATGTTGCCGCAATTGATGTCAAATCCCAAGCTGACATCATCAAACAAAAGAACATTGTAAAAGGCCTATTGTTTGTGTTTGTTAGAACTGCAGCACTGGGTAATGAGAGCTGTTTTTGCCCTCTACACTATATGGGCCTTTAAACAACACATACTTCATTCTACTATGTTTGCTGCAAAAAAATGTATAACTCCTTAAATAAACTTTACCTTTAGGTCCATATAAATGCCCTGCCATTGAATCTAGCATAATTGAAACTCAGTTGACTTGCAGATATGCTTGATGCCACTTAATTTGAAAAACAAATAGGCTGAGCTTGCAGGGCGAAGAAACAGAGCTTGTCCCTGTCGCATAATGTTAGATTTTACCAAGAAAGGGTTACATTAATCGTATGGGAGCTCCCCACAATCTGGAAGCCACCCCATTAATCTTCCTGCAAACACCACCCATATTTACCCATTAAAATGAGCCCCCGACTTCCTAACCATTCAGCAGTGGAGAAATTGCTCGTCCAAGCTAGAGTTTCCAAAATAGTTGATGATTTCTGCTCAACAGTAGCCACTCGAAAAACAAGCAGAAGCAAGTAACTTAATGTCCAAGTTCAAACTAGTGAGATATATAGGTAGGAATGTTGCAATTAGTCCAACCACTAGCAATCACTTAGGTAGTAAATCAACCAATCATTTTTCGCCCATTGTGCCGCTCTTAGCAATGGCCCACCTTATACAAATCAGTAATGACCCTGTTCCTCATGGGACAATACGCCCTGAACTGCAAGATGAGGCCCCCACCAGAAGGCAATACAAGTAACCCAGACAGGTTAAGGCCTTGGTAGTCCACGTCATTGTGATATAGTTTAGATGAATGATACAGTGAGCAAGGGACCTATGTCTGGCTATACTATATACCACTTGGAGGGTTACATAATGTTAGATTAGTAATTAGAGTATTTGCAAGCATTTTTCCCATCACCTTTTGTGTGTGTTTTATACATCATTAGTCACCTTAAAAGTAACATAGGGCCTGATGTGGAAACACCTAGAACATAGAATTCGCCGTTTTTTGCACAGCTACTGGTTATGTTATTTTGATTTATATAACAGTCAAATTGCCTGAGAGGGTACCCAGGTGCTTGGGCAAGGTGCGCAGGTGAATGGTCCCAAGATGCTTATAGGAAGAGTCAGGTCTTCAGCTTCTTGCGGAACTCAAAAAGTGAGGAGGATGCTCTGATGTATTGAGGAAGGTCATTCCATGTCTTAGGAGTGAGCGACCTTCAGTTTTGCAGATGTGGGGAGTGTGTGAAAGTGAGAGTGCAGCAGAGCATAGGTGCCTGGTGGGTTGGTGAAAGTGTATGCAGCTGTTCTACTATTCTGGTCCTGTGTTGTGTAGGGCTTTGTATGTGTCCGTGAGAAGTTTGAATTTGAAGGTTTGCAGATGTATCTCAGATTTGTAACCCGGCTGATGTACAAATCAGTTTCAGCTCATAACCACCATATACAAGCAGTCAGTCGCTCATTAACATGCATGACTCAGACACCTTTTATGACGCATTGCAATTGGCTGCAAATGGAGTGTTGGAGGCTTCAGAGAAGATCACTGCCTCCCCTGACGGCCCTCCGGTGAGAACATGTCGGTCACAAAAGCTTCCTCTTTGTAAATCAGTATCACCTGCTTTGACAGGTCAGTAACCTGGTAATAGCTTGTGACCACCATGGTGGTCGCATAACATTGTGTATCCGATAGAAAAGGGGGTGGTGCCCTCTTTCATGCCCTTTCCCCCTCCAATTCACATGTACACGTTTGTACTTTGCGCAATGGAAAAACATTTCCTCCTTGCAATGCACCATTTATAAATGGCAACTTGCAGTTTTGCATTCACAAATATTGGTTTTGCTAATCACAGACAGAAAAGAGTTTAGTATATTCTACTCCTCTTTCTGGCACCAGATGTTCCTGTGAAACGGTGTCTTTAGTAATATAGATAGTGCTCCAGTCAGAAGAGTGTTTAATTTCAGGCATGTGTAATTTCTTGGTGGTTCTGATATTCGGTTGGAGTGAAGCCCTGAATGCTGAGGTCAGAGTAAACAAGATGTAGAATAGGCACTGGTGATATTTTCATTATGTCAACGTAATTTCACATAATTTCCAGCATTCCTGTTATGCTAGATTCCAGAAACTATGCCATAATGGCACGCTGTGTAATTTTCAAGTCTGCTCGGGTAGAAATCTCATTGATGGGCACAGGAACAGCAACAATGAACAGAGAGCGAGCAGCTGTTGCTCACAGCACTTATGTTTTCAGCTTTACTTTTTTTTAGCACAAAATGTATCGCCGCATCCAAAATAACGTGAGGTTGTCTTTTTGAGCTGAAATATAGCACTGAGATTTGCATTTTGTGTAATATCGCATAATTTCACATAAGGGGGCAGATTTATGAACCCCTTGCGCCACTTTTGCGTCACTTTTCCCATGTTAAAAGTGACGCAAAAGTGGCGCAAGGGGCTTGTAAATCTGCCCCAAGGTTTCCAAACTTTTGCGTAATTAAGCAAAAGGAAACTAGAACATTTTACACACTCCTCTGAAGACTTGTTATGTGAGCTGGCCTAGGGTGCACAAGTATCAAAAAGCATTCAAAAGCAATCCAATAAACCCTGACATAGTGGTTTCAGCCATGCAAGATCCATCACTGGTAGCTTGGCAATAGAGCGAGCCCAGGGCTCATACATACACTCCGTTACCCCTTTTGATGTGCAGCACTAAACAAACGTACACAGCATAGCAATGTGCCATAATGAAGAAGGATTGCATTTGTGACCGTGTTCTTTCCGACTGTGAGTAATATATGCAATTATTCTACTTTTGCTCAAAAGGTACAATATGTTGGAAGTGGGAACTGTGGAGGCAGCTGCCTTCGAAGGGCTCAAGCACCTGCAGGTTCTGGATATTGAGGGCAGCTTTGATATCTCCAACTCTGTGAAAAAAAGAGGTAATTCAAAAGAAGAGGAGGAGGAGGAAGAAGATGAAGGAGATGAAGAAGGAGAAGAAGAGGATCAAGCGACATAAAATATAAAAGGAAGGACATTTTGTATATGGTACGTTATCCTCAGCCCATGTCGTTAATCTTCATAGAGTTACGACAAAGGCCCGCATGCTGTGTAACACAATACCTATATTGTAATAAACCTTTGTTGGTAAGGCCGCGGAGATAAGCTTGTACTACTAATGTGCTTCCATGAACATCAGATATGTCAGTGCTCATAATGCAATATTAGGTTGTAAAAAGGTTCAATTTCATATGACTGACAATACTGTGGCTATGACCTTTGCACTAGTGCAAACCTTTTTTGGACTTGCATAATGCAAAATGGTGCAGACAGATTTTCATTCAATCCGTACTGAAGATTTCTTGGTCTGGGCAAGAATGGAGTAAACAAGTTACTAAACATAAGTGCCCAGTCGATTGCTTTTAAATTATTTTTCGTGTGAAATAAACAGCTTTTAACAACAAGATCGCGGTACATGTGATAAGTTAGAGTATCCTGATTTTACATTATTTTTGTATGAGTACACAGGGTGTCATTTAATGTTTGAGAGCAGAGTGAAGTTTCTCCACTTCATTTAGAGGTGGGGATCCCTATGCATGTGTGCCAGTTAATGCTTCGCCGGCTCTGCTGGCTCACAGTGAAAAGCAGTAGCCTGCCTGACACACGCACACTGCTGTAAAGCCTCTAAGGTCCGACTCCATTTTATATAGGCCAGACTCCATATTGGATAATGGAGGTCGCCATCGTGTAAATCTTACACAGTGGAAGTCGCCATCTTTCCCGATTTATAGAGAACTAATACGTTGGGATGCTCTGTAAAAGTGCCTGCCTCTGTCTCTCTCTGCCTTGTCATTGCAATGGACAGTACTGTTGTCGGCCTGTTGTTTAATCAGGATTTTGACGCTTGATATTCTGGCTTCGCCAGGTAGCTGTCAGCTAGGAGGTGGTGAGGTTCAGGAAGATTATCGTTTTGAGAGTTATCAGATCTGGAGACCATGTGCATGCACTTCTTCAGATCTTTTCCCCCAATTTAAAGAGAAGTGACAAAAAGTGCTGTAAGGAAGCCAGCCAAGCAGCAGTAGCCAGCAAAACCTATCAATCATTGCTTCTAAGCGATAGCAAGTCAGCAGCATTTGCAAAAGTCATTCTTGTGACATTAATAATAATAATCTATGATCACTACTAATTTTTACTAATTGCTTTCTATCCACACATATAGAGGAGGAGACTTTTTAAACAGTGCATACTCATATTGTAGTAGTTGCTGCAGTTTCATTGAAAACATGAAACTTTCAGCCCATGATTTCCTTTTAAAAATGCAAGTGGGCATAGCTTACATGTTCTAAATCAGAACATTATGCAGCTTGACCTTCCTGCTACAATGTACGGTTACTTAGTTTGTTATTTAAATGCTAAATATAGGTTCATTTGACATTTTAAAACTGAAACCTTGCTCACATTGTATCATGGCTGCTTATCAGCCCAGGTGCTTGGTGAAAGCTTCAATACAGCCCACAATACAGCCCACATGGGTGTTTTAATTTTGTGCCATCTGCACAGTTCATGCACATTTATGGAATACTTTCACAAAATGACCTTCCCATTAGTACCCCGCTGCTCCCCCTAAGGTTGGACATGGGCCAAAAAATGTTTTGACAGAGCCAGTGTAAGGCCCATCTTGTCTTGGAGGAGGAGGGCAACACTCCAATTGAGTCCCTAGTCCTACCAGCTGGGTGTTGCCGAGGCACTACGTCTGCCAGGACTCTGCCGCTCTATCCATCCACAGCTAGCTGGGGGCAAGAATCTAAACCAAGAAACGGGCACTGCCTATTCTGTACCAATCAAAATAAAGCTATTGAGCATGTTTTCTTTTTTTGCCCAGTTTATCGGCGCCCAAGAAAAAAATGGGTTCTACTGCTCTGTTATAACATAGCGGCTAGAGAATTTAGAGTTGCACTGAGAATCTTAAAGACAGGCACCAGCCAATGTGTGGTTTTTGTGGTCTCACGGTTCCTCTTGGCTATCTGGAGGATCAGGCAAAATGTACTTGAAGCAGTATTTTAATGTATTAATGTATCAGCATTCAATGCACATTTTGTTACCTTTCTGGCTTTTGCTTTTATCAGGTGTTTTAATATTTAAAGTTGTACTCAGTGTTTGGTTTTATATATTCGTATGCAAATTTTAGCCAGTACTGTTCATATTTCTTGATTTTAGATAATTGTACTGTGATGTTTTATGAACTTTGATGGCAAGTTGCGGAATACATTTCTTTTCGAATCGAATCAAATACACAATGATCAAATATTCAAATTAAGTAATCCAACGTGATTAATGTAAGAAATTGGAGTATTGGGTGGAGTGAGTACCCACCACAAATAATGACCCCAACTATTGTCAGGGGAACACTTAAAGTCACTAAATTAACCTGAGCTCAACTCCTTGGTAGCTATGGCTCAGATCAGACAGCCTAACTTAAAGGCAATTTTTAAAGTATTTATGCAGTACGAAAACAGTAATAAAGTCAAGAAAACAACATAAGAAAAATCCCAAACCAATTTAGAAAACTATAGTAAATGTTAATAAATAAACTGGCACCAAAGAAAGAAAATTCTAATGAGGGAACCCAGAGTTATGAATGTGTAAAGTATAATTGTGGAAATGGTGCCTAAATGTATTAATCACCAACAACAGTCATCTGGTTGTGCTTGATCGGTCCCTATACGGAAGTTAAGGATGACTATAGTGTGGGTTGGATACAGAAACCAGGTCTGACCCAGTTGGAAATTTTACCTTCGAACTTGGTCTCTAAGTTGGAAGTCAGAAAACCTCAGTGGAGCAAGGCAGCAAACTGTGACTTAAGAGGGCTCCTCGTCATCGTATAGTCACTGGATGACGTCTCAGTGAAGCCTTTAACTTTTGGTGGGAAAGCTCTGAGGGGGGAAATTTAGAATTTTGTGCCCAAAAAAGGTCCTCTGCTGGCTGGATACTTTTGGATCTTCGCCCGGTAAAGATTTCTACTTTCGGACTTAGTCACTTTTTTGGAACTTAGGCTCTTCCAGAGTGGCAAGGCTGCAGGTTGTAACCAGAAAGGGCTCCATGAGGCCAAATACCTTCTCTGCAAGATTCTGCTGAATGGGATTTGCTACTGTGAAAAACTCACTAGCTGGGCCAACTTGAATCTTTGGCACAGCAGTAACGCACCTTCATTAGATCGCCTTGGAAGGTTGGTCCCCATCCTCTGGAGGTCTTTGGAGCCAAAAAGTCCCAGGTTTAAGGAGATGATGGGAGGAGTACCCTTTGACCCTTGGGACAGGATTTGGAGTCAAGACTCACACCAGCAGAGAACAGCAGCGGGTCCAGGGCAGGTCCAGTTGGAGCTGGTCAGCTGTGTAATTGGTGAAAAAGGCCTCTTGTAGCTTGTTGTATCACTGTAGCTTGAACAGTAAGTCAGACTTATGACCTTTGGAGTCCACTTCTTTGTCCTGGATACATTAGGGAGAGTAAGTACAGTCTTCTGGGCTTTCTCAGGTCACAGACGGCAGGTCCAGTACTCTTCCGTTTTTCCACAGGTCCAAAAAGTTTCCCAAATGCTAAGTTTATGCCTGGCATCAACCCGTGGGTGGGGGAAACTCTTGGCCACTTCCTCACCAATGGGGTAAAAGGTCTCACGAATGAGCCTACCCACTTTTGTAGCTTTACTGTGTGCCCTATTGCAAACAATCCTACAATGCCTAAAACCAAAATGGCAGAACCTTTCTGCCCCTGTGCAGAGCTGCTGTGCCAACCCCCATGCAACTCTGCACCATCACCTCACTTCCGGAATTCCGAATGGCCTTCAAGGCCTTGCCGTTTGAATAAGCTTCCAGGACCTGCAAGTGCCTAGATACCCTACTGGATGATTAGCTACACTTTATAAATCCTGATTGATTGAAAGATGTGGCCAGGGAAATGAGCAACCCTTCGTGGTCAAGTTCTGGGGGCAGCTCCTCTCCCACTGGGATTGGTGACTGGCTGACGGGGGTAATAAAGAAGGACCCTATTGAGGTGTCAGATAACATTTGCCGGTGACAGGGCTTATTTTAAGTTAATCAAAATCTTGGGCACAGCCTAGAGGATCATCCTGCCAGAGGACAGAAAACAACTTCCAAAACACAGGTCTTTGTCTTGCTCTGGGGGAAGTTTTCACCCTTCATCAAGTGGGCTATTCAGATGTTAGGTGACGTTGAATCTCATGCAAATGTCCTCCGTGCGGCAGGGAAAAGGGAGGGAACTTTTAAAAAGTACCTTTTCTAAAATATTTATTACAAATTCACCATCACTGAATTAGGCTTATAATAAATAATAAAGTTCAAGAATTAATATTGTAGCAGTTTTCTAGCCAGAGATAACATGATTACATTTACTATTGTATCCCATTGCTTTCTTATGGAACAGCCAACCATGCTACATTGCTTGGGGAGGCTTTTCACTGTAAAGATATGCTTAACATTAAACATTTACATGTCCTCCTTTTAAATAACAGGCACCCTGCCTTATGGGCAGTAAGGCTTACTTAAGGGTGACGTATTAATAATTTAAAACAGAAGATTTAGGCCTGTCAAAAGAGGTTATTTCGACAGGTCACATTTTCAGCTTTAACACTGCACAACCAGGCTACAAATAGTAGGCCTGCAGTCATGTTTGCATTGTCACTGCAGTAGGTGGCACAATTGGTACTGCAGCCCACTAGCGACATTTAACCTGGAGGCCCTAGGGACACTTTGTGCATATACTAGGGACTTATAGGAAGGTTAAATATGTCATTATTGGGCATGCCAGTTTCATCATGTGGAAAGGCAGAGCTGAGATACTTCACCACTGGTAAGCAGAGGTAACATGCACAGACTTCTGCAACCACAGTGCCCCTCTCTACTTGAAACCAAGAGGGCAGAACCTTTCTTCCCTTGTGCCAGCAAAAACAGTCAAGGCAAAAATCTGGGGGCGCACCATGCAGAAGATTGTCATTTCCAACAATTACGAGGTTAAAAGAGAATGGACACTGATTAAAAGCTTTTAGCACCGTTAATTGCCTGGAGCTTATGGATGCCCACAGCCCAAGATTCTAAAAAGCAAATACAACTAGAGAAAACATATGAAAAAGATGTACACCCGACAGAAAAAATATGGAGCACCTTGAAGGTGTAATGTTTTCTAATCGTATCCACAAACATCATGAACAAGGGTGAGTGCTATTTATTTGGTTCAAAGGTTATGACGATGATAAATAGTTTTTTAGCAGTTGGAAGTTAAAGCATGTAAGCCTTCAAAAATTGCACAAGTTTGATTATCTGTCATACTAAATAAAGTCCATCAGTTATCAGACTGAATGAAAATGCGATTAGTAAACTTGCAATACCATGTTGGGTAAGTCTTTGCAAAAGCAAATTAGCCATCAGCATGGTGAAAGATTGAATGTAATAACATATATAGTATTATAAGAAACTCACCAATGTGACTGAAAGCACTGTGTAGCTATATAGCCATCCATATGGCATATACTAACAATATTGGGCAATAAAAATAGTAGATATATGTGTGTGAGGCAAAGTGTGTTTATACTAAGAAGGAGTTTAAAACGCATTCCCTTGCAGACTGTATATAAGATAAGAGGATTACTTGCAAAGTTTGAAAGTAATCTTAAAAACTTCTTCCCCAAATAAAGGTTTGTCTTTATGAATATTCATTTGATTCAGAAGCTGACACTGACAATTGAATGGTTAGTTAGTTTTATTTATTTGTACCTCACATTCAGCAGACCGGACCTTGTTGACGCAAAAGCGGATACAATAGTAAGAACAATGAACGTCAAAAGACTGCACCTTCCAGTTTTGAATTGTTATTTGGTTGCAGAGCCTGGGCCCCAAGACCAAGAATCTCCAGTCATTGTGTGATTTGCTTTGTGTTTGGGGAACCATCAACAGCAGAATGTCATCTGAACCCAAAGTTCTTCTAGGTGGGCACGTTATAATCTTCTGCTTAGATCCCGTATATCCATTTCAAGAACACATTTACTGTGCAGAGATAAGATCTGGGCATATTGTGGCCTTTTCAGATTACTGATGAGCTACATTTCTTAAATGAGACATTCTCCATTTTAAGATGGCCAGAAATTAGACCAATTGCTGTATTTTGCAACATGCTACAGATGTGTCCATAGACAACCCAGAAGGTCACTACAAGGGGCATTTGCATAGGTCCAGGATTGGAAAAGAGTAAAACTCTCTTAAACATAGTGGGAGTCTGTATTTAGAAGGCATAGAATTCTCCAAAGCAGGGTACCTTAAACCAACAGCTCCTAATTAAGCTGCCAGTTTGAGGAATATGATTTATCTCAGACTCTCAAATGCTTTACATGTTTTACAAATGTTTTTGAAAGTGCAAATAGGATTGGATATGGAGTGCATAGTTCAGGGAATAAGTAGATGTGTGACTGCTGGCACCAAGCCAGTTTGTGATCTTAAAAATGCTCAAGATCACGATTTCAAAAGGATGTGGTAGATCTTGCAACTCAAAGATAAATCTGGATATAATTAGCACAGGAGTGAAATTATTTATTGCTTCCTTATGAATCAATTAGAACAAGGTTCAGATGTACAAGTTAATTAGTAAAGGTGTAAAGGCGATTCCTGGAGGACATACGCGTTGTAGAGAGAGAAGGCAGGAAAGGCCATAGCTTCAAAATTGTGACCTCTCATTAAGAAAAGTGAAGAAGTGCAAGGCTAAGCTGGGCTTTCCCGCTACCTTTTTAGTTGGTTAAGCAGCACGGTGTGATTGATGTTGAGGATCACTGATGCAAGATCTTCACATTATCAAGGGTGCCAAATCCCTTCATCGCTAGTCAATAGCAGGCTATCCCAACCATTCTCATGTACTCAAATTGAAAATGCTCTAGGATACCATTCTCTTCTCATCATGTTATATTTTTGCTATGTTCTCGGTATTTCCACACTAGAGTCTTGGCACTAAATGACTGGATGACCCAAAAAGATGTGGAAGAAAGCCATCATTTCCAGAGGGAAGGGCCTGGCTCTGAAAAATCTGTGGAATGTCTGCTGTTTTTCAGGAACACTGGAAGTTAATTGTATGGTTATAAAACACTATCATGTTTTTTATTTGTAACAGTAATCCTTTGGATATCTTGGCCCTGCTTAGCCTGCCAATACTATGTCCGTTTCATGCAGAATTTGTTTGTTGCTCAATTTGGTGCGGATTTGTTTTTGTTACTGTCATTAGCTGTGTTTCATGGTTGAATTTGTTAGCCCATGGTTGAAGACTTTGCATTTGTATTTATAGTGGGCCAACGTATAAGTTCTCAATAGTTTGTAGTATTGGTGGTGGAGCTATTGGTGGTAGTGTTGGTATTGGTGATGGTGTGATTAGTGGTGGAGGTTTTAGTGGTGGTGGTGGTATTGGTGGTGTTGCTATTAGTGGTGGTACTGATGGCTGTCCTAACAGTGTTATTGGTGGTGGAATAGTACTTACTGGTGATTGTACTGGTACTTATACTGATATTTGTTGTTGTGGTATTGATAGTGGTGGGATTAGGGGTGGAGGTGGTGGTGGTATTGGCAGTGGTACTGGTTGTGACAGCAGCCTTCATAGAGTTACTGGCAGTGGCGTGGTACTGATGATGCATTTGGTACACATGGTGGGTGGTATTTGTTTAGTGTTATTAGATGTACAAGAGGTGGTGCCGTTGCATTGGGACTGGTGATAGAGATATTGGTGAGGCGTGGTATAGTTGGTGCCCAATACTCTCACAATAGCTGCCAAACCACCTGCTTTTGGAGGTAAGCATCACAACTGGGTTTGAGTTAAAATGTAAAATTTCAATTTCCAATAGCGTGTACAAATGTATGTGTGTGCGTGTGCCTGTAATACCGAGTATAGGTATTTTAAATTCTGACTTCAGTCATCTGTGTGTCCCCCCTTTCGGACGATACAGAAAGCTCAGGGTATTAACAAGCAGGTGGTCAGTGGCCTGCATAACATGTCAGCATGATGCAACAATAATGTAATAATGCCTTTTCATCTTCATTTCTTTCAGGGACCCATATGGAAAGTCATGCATCTATATTTATATCTACACATATTCCAGGAAGCGTCTTTGAATGTGCAATCCATTATACACATGCTTTTTGTTCTGGCGATGGACCAGGCCTCAAGATGACAAAAGACAGCAGCGCTTTAATCTTTCAACGACCCTGCACTTCGTTTCAGAGTTTTTTCACAAGTTCCAAGGGTGGAAACTTCATAGGATTTCTGTAGAACTCACAAAAGCTGGCTTTTGTTCAGTTCAGTTTTTATTGCACATATACAAAGACAATATGCGGCTATTTGTGTTTCTTAAAGTGTAATTTTATAATAAATTAGCCCGCTGTGTTCCAAGGCAACTCAGTTTTCCATTATTGTACTTTTCTCCGTGTTGTTGAACAGTATGGGCTTGGCGTGCGCATAACAGAACAGTGTTTTCCTACAAAAGGCAGGCTGCCTTTCAGACACGTCATGGTGACTCGCCTTCTTCGTACTGTCCCTGGCGTTCCACGTACTGGCTCGCGACTCTTTCCAAACGGGAGAGCCTAAAGGGAGCACTGGGAGTGTTAATTTAAGACGTGGAAGCGAAGCAAGACAGCATGTTAAAGTGCTTGTGGAAATTTACTTCTCTGCTTGAACCTACCTTTATATTTTCAACTCATAAACGTTCCAAGGAGCATGCTTGGAAAGCTGTACTTAGGCACAGGATCCCACTGTAGTACTGGGAGTGTCATGTGGCACACACAACGGGCTCCTAGTGCAGAAATCTACACAGGACAGAATTAAACAGAAAGGGGATTGGTTGTATTTTGTGAATGACCACAAGCACGCACGTTAGTAGGCTTTTCCTAAACTTGCAAACCTAGCCACATCTTGAAAAACCCACTTACCATGCATTGGCTGCGATATAAAATAGACTTAGAGCCCGACGTAGCAGGCTCTACCGGCCATTAAAAGCCCGCTCCAGCGTGAAAGGCCCGAGCCGAAGGCCAATAGTAATTCAATGAAGTCTGCCAGTAATCCTTTTATGAATTCCTCGCAGGTGTAAATGGATTGATTTTTTGCACTAAACATACATCTACAGATGATAATACCATTGCAAATCGGGCCCATAGTATCTGCAACAGTTTTGGGTTGACTGATGTATTAAATAGTTGAAGAGATGGCCTTAGATAGTTGTAAATTGTTGTGAAACTTTAAAGGAATGTGCTTCTTTTGGCTGGAAATGTAGCAACATTTGTTTAGTTTTCTAAAATAATTACAGAGCACAACACAATAATATACCACAAAGTAACATAACAACACAGCAAAAACATAAAAGAGGAAAAAAACACAACCTAACACCACACAATTGCAAGTTTTTGTTCTTTTGTGTTGGTGTTGTATTGTGCTGTGTTGGTATGCTGTTATATTGATAATTAGTCTGATGTATTTTGTGCAGTGGCAGCCTATACTTTTGGCAAGGGGAGGTTGGGGAACAACCGCAAAGATGAACACGCATCCACTCACAACACACACTCCCATATATTCAGGCACGCTGGAATGCACCAAACATTAAAAATAAAATCATATCTACCTGCGCAACTCTGCCTTGGAGATCCCACGAGGTTTGGGACTGCACCCTTCTCTCATTGGCTGTCCTTAGATCAGCCAGGGAGGGAAGGCAGCAATCCCTCACTCATCACAGAGTGGGATGGGGTCCTTGAGACTGCTGACCCCACCCCACTCTGTGACAAGATGTGAGTATTTGACACTCAGCCCTGGGCACTTCAGTGCTTAGAACTGCCCAGGTCCAAGGCAATCAGCGATGCAAGGGGAGGTGCTTTGCCAGGCAGAAGATGTCACGCCCACAGGAGCTGTGACTTCTTCAGCCCGGCAAAGTTCTGCTCAGGCAGCCAGGAGCCAGCATATTTAGCACATGCTTAACTCCTGGCTGCCTCACCTGAAAATAAAGAGAGTCTGTCAGGCTGACCATTGCCCAGCCTAGCCAAAAGGCGACTGGTTTTGTGGTGTCAATATGTTTTGTTGGTGCTTTGTATTGTGCTGTATATGTTGTGTTATTGTACTTTTGTGTTTATTCCTGTTAATATTAAGTGGTAGTGTGGTGCTGCTGATCTACTGCTGCAGACTGCCTATTCACATATGCACAAATATTCCTGTCATATGTTAGTACCCCAATAAATCTGCTATTAAAATAAAACAGTAAAAGGTGTTGGCACACAACCCTGATCATACTTACACCCAGGAAAAGCCATGGCATCAGTCAAAATGTTTTGCTTTTGGGCCACGAAAGAGATGTTGATAGCTTCACAAACATGTGTCCTTTGTTTTCATGAAAATACAGCTTGCAGGGTGCTTCCTCTCAGTCTCTGACACGAGAGGGGATTATGAATATGCACTGTGGAACTTGAAAACCATGCCTCAGTGTTGCATGTATATAGGTGACAACATCACGATGCCTCTCTGCTCAAGCTTAAAAAAGTTTAATAAAATCCTGAAGTGTCTGAGAGCAATGCAAGGCGCAGTGGCCATCGAATACCAATGATTTCCCAAAAACGTTAATCTCTTTCCTATCTCTGGCTCACTTCTGATTACAGATCTAAGTGCATTATATAAATCACTCATTCTACCAGCCATGCTAGAAATGCATGTAGACAATATCCAGGAAAACCTTACATATAGGTGTGTGTAATTTAAATTGACAGCAGTAGGACTCCTGCAAGATCGCACTGTGTAGAAGGCTCAGGTATCTGTGTAGAAGGCTACAGTGCATGATTTGTGACTCCAGATCATTACCAGAAGTTACCCCACCAACATTTAGTCGAGCAAAGGGGTGGTCCAACAGCCACTGCTTTTTGTTACATCCCACACACTGCAGATGTTTCCTGATCTTGGCTCTACTTGTGATTTAGAACATCTGTAGTCCAGTCTCGTAATCACAGCATTGTCAGCAACTCTTCCTCCAACAGCAAGCATTTCCCCTTCCAGAAGGTGTCTCTGAACTAAGAATTGTTTCAGCACATTGGTTATGGATTCATCCACCTTTTATATCTTGTCAGATTTATACCACTAAAGCTCCAATCTGCAATCTCCAGATTGAGACAGTTTCATTTTTCTTACATAACAATATGAATGACATAGAAAACTTCTTCAAGAAATATCAACAAGGTTGTATGAGGTTTGAGTATGCATATAAAGATGTCCATAGAAAGATAGGGATAGATTGTTGTGCGAAAAAGCTATATTTTAGTCAAATCTCTTGGCAGCAGTATCATGCTTGAAAAATTAGGAGATACTGTGCAAAATCGATTAGCATTTGGGAGTTACAATTTTGATCTTTTTTCTTTTTCTATCTTGTGCGTATGCTAGATATCTGATCTTATTTACTGTCAATTGGTTTGTCATCTTCTATGTACCACAGCACCCATAGATGTATGCCCTAATTAAGAGTCAAATGGCAAATGCCAACTCTGATCCTGCTTCGGTAAATACCGCAGAGAGAAAATTGCTTATTAGGAAATTTTGCTCCCTCCAACAAAATCAATATTTTACACAGGCACTATATACTTTGCATGCAAAAAAATGAATATGGAACTTATTGCCTGTGATTTTTAATGCGTGCAATATTTACAGCATGTTAAATAGTGCTATTAATACTTATCACTTGATGATTATTGCATGCCATAAAATCACTAACCGTATATACCCATGTGGAAAATATTGCTGCCTATATTTTACATGTATAGTAACTGACTTATGCATTTTCAGTATGTAATTGAGTGAAATGCAGAGGCATGTGGTAATTACCAAGATATGCAGTATGGGAGATACCCCAGGATTCCAAATTGATTCCTTAAAGTAAAATATATACAATTTAGTCCCATTTATAATGTATTCTCCCTGGAAAATCTTTAAGGTAAAGGAAAGTCGAGGGCAACCAAGTTGTCAATAGTGGCAACAGCATGAAACATCACAAACATCAAATTCACAAGGTTTGAATTACTACCTTAATCTTATTTTCCACCGTTAGAAACTGGGTTTCTGAATGGCAGAGGTATGCACCCTGCCCAAGCGGGAACCACAATCCGAGTCAGGGTAAGTCAGAAACACACTTTAAATTACAATGTACTCATCCTCTGGTAGCTTGAAACAGAGCAGTCAGGCTTAACTTCAGAGCCAATGCGCAAAGTATTTGTGCAACACTTCAAATAGTTACACAATGAAACCACCACAAAAAGACTCCACACCAGTTTAGAAAGATAGAGAATAATTTTATAAATAAAACACGACCAAAATGACAAAAATCCAATCAGTATAAGTTGAGCTACGAATTTTTAAAGATTAAATGTTCCTAAGCACTAAGGGTTAATTGGTCACGCAGGCAAAGTCAAGAGTTCACGGGAACGCAATGGAGCGTGGGCCAGATACAGGACCCGCTGATCAAAAGTACCTTAATCCTGGTCACCAGCAATGAGATGTGTCAGTGATCTCCCTGCAGTTGGGGGTGATGATTTCTCCATGCAACAACGGTGATGCCTCGGTTCCGTGAGCGTTGCGCCTGTTTCTAGGTGCAGTGGTTCCAAATGCGATGCTCCGGTTCCCCATGTTGTAAAGACGATGCGGCGATCTTCCCCATGCAGTGGCGATGATGCGTCAGTCCGGAGGCAATGCAGCGGTTCCAAGTGCAATTCATCAATCTGGTTCCCGCAATGGTGGGGATGCATAGCTCCCAGTCGGCACAATAATGTTGTTGCTTGGGTGTTGGCAGATGCAGCACTTTATACTCACTTCCAAGGGCCCAAGACTGGATTGGCACCACTTGGCAAAGCAGAACTCACAGCATAAAGAGTCCCAGTGCTGTTTGCAGGTTGAAGAGAGAAGTCTTTGATATCTCTGAGACTTCAGAAAACAGGAGGCAAGCCAATCAGCGCTTGGAGATACTTAGGTTCTGGAATGTAGAGATGCAGATCTTGTCCTTCACACTTCCAAATATGAAGGCAGAAAGCAGCAGACAAGCACAACAAAGCAGTTCAGAAAAGTGGCATCCCCCTCCAGCAGCACAGCAGTCCTTCTTCCTGCTAGAATATCCTCAGTTCCAGAAGTGCACACAGTTGCTTTTTTTCCTGCCCTTTCTCCAGATTCACTACAGGGGGGAATGCAACCTTTTGTGTGGGGACAGGACTCAGTCCTTTCAGGCGTGTCAGCTTCTCCCTCCCATCCTGCTCAGGCTGACCCATCAGCATGCAGATGTCCACTGAGTCACACCTACCCTTCCTTTGTCTGTGACTTTCTAGAGGGAATGCAGGATGCCAGCTGTCACCTAACCCAGATGTGACCGGCAGAAGGCACCAATTGTTACAGTAAGAAAATGCCAACTTTCTAAAAGTGGCATTTTTAGAATTCTAATTTAAAATCCAACTTTACCATCAGTTGTATTTTTAAATTGTGATTCCATAGACACCAAATTTGGGAGTGTCGTCTCTTCCCAATTGGAACTTACATTTCTCCGATGTATTAAGACAATCCTAGTGTTATCGTATGGGAGAGATAGGCTTTGCAGTAATGAAACACAAATGTAGGAGTATTTCACTGTCAGGACTTGTAAAACTTAAAAAGACATGCCCTACTTTTTAAATACAGTGCACCCTGCCCATGGTCCATGGGCTGTTCAGGCACTTCCTTAAGGGGGACCTATATGTAATAAATAGGAAGGTTTGGGCCTGGCACGTAGGCTTACTTGACAGTGCGACATGGCAGTGTAAAACTACACACACCAGATCTGCAGTGGCCGGCCTGAGACATGTTTAAAGGTCTAATTAAGTGGGTGGCCGAATCAGTGCTGCAAGCCCACTAGTGGTACAAAAGGGGGTGGTGATGGACGGAGCATCAGAACCAATCAAACACTCGCACCCAGTCAACAGATCTGGGTTTGATCCATCATCGTTCTTTAGCCCACTCTGCCACCCCAGTTCAGACATGGCCATATGCAAATCAGTCTGACCCTGTGCCTCATGGGAACAGTCCAGCCCGAACTGCCAAGCCATGCCTTCCCTGGACCGGAAACAAGCTTCCTAGGACCGGCTTCTGGCATTTCAGCCGTCTTCAGCCAGGCTTGCTTGAATCCAGTGGCAAAGTGAGAAAGGGACTCACGTCTGAGCATACCCTGCCAACTTATGGCGAACAAAGCGGTACAAAAGGGGGTGGTGATGGACGGAGCATCAGAACCAATCAAACACTCACACCCAGTCAACAGATCTGGGTTTGATCCATCACCGTTCTTTAGCCCACTCTGCCACCCCAGTTCAGACATGGCCATATGCAAATCAGTCTGACCCTGTGCCTCATGGGAACAGTCCAGCCCGAACTGCCAAGCCATGCCTTCCCTAGACCGGAAACAAGCTTCCTAGGACCGGTTTCTGGCATTTCAGCCGTCTTCAGCCAGGCTTGCTTGAATTCAGTGGCAAAGTGAGCAAGGGACTCACGTCTGAGCATACCCTGCCAACTTATGGCGAACAAAGCGGTACAAAAGGGGGTGGTGATGGACGGAGCATCAGAACCAATCAAACACTCACACCCAGTCAACAGACCTGGTTTTGATCCATCACCGTTCTTTAGCCCACTCTGCCACACCAGTTCAGACATGGCCATATGCAAATCAGTCTGACCCTGTGCCTTATGGGAACAGTCCAGCCCGAACTGCCAAGCCATGCCTTCCCTGGACCGGAAACAAGCTTCCTAGGACCGGTTTCTGGCATTTCAGCCGTCTTCAGCCAGGCTTGCTTGAATCCAGTGGCAAAGTGAGCAAGGGACTCACGTCTGAGCATACCATTGTATGACATTGTTCTGCATTCTCTCCATCAATTGTTGTTTTTGTTTTTTGCTTTTGCTGCAAGCCCACTAGTAGCATTTGATTTACAGGCACAGGTAGTGTGCTTTACTAGGGGTTTATTAGTAAGTATAATATGTAATTGTGGATAAACCAATGCTACCATGTTTTACCTAAAGAGTGCATGCACTTTAGCACTGGTTGGCAGTGGTAAAGTGCCCAGATTCTTAAAGCCGGCACAAAACAGTCAGCAAAAACAGTCAAAAACAGGGGGTTATATGGCAAAAAGTCTGAAGAAACAATGCCAAGGAAGCCAGGAAAGTGGGGAGAGCTACCCGACACCTTGGGAGTTCCCTTCAATGCAGTGGAAGAACCTGGGGAGACTATCAGCATTGTCGTGGTCTGTTCCAGGACGGTGTTCCACCGTAAAGGCCATTCCCTGTAGGATTCCCACCCCTCATTTGTATTAAACATCTGAGAGGCCTTTGGTCTGTCTGAACCCAGAAGTGAGTGCCAAACAGGTATGGCCATAGCTTCTTCAGTGCCCAGATCACAGCAAAGGCTTCCATTTCTATTGCGCTCCACCTCTGTTCCCTGGGAAGTAACCTCCTGATGAATACTACAGGTTGATCCAGGCCCTCTTCGTTCAGCTGTGAGAGCATGGCCCCTATGCCGGGTCTAGGAGGGTTCCCAAACAAGAATGCTTTCAATTTTTAGCTGAAGGGGATGCACCTTGCTGCCCCCAACTTGGCGACCCAAGTGGAGCACAAAACCCTGGCCTATATGGCACTTACTGGCCTTGATAATCAACCTGCACTCTGCAGAGCCCGAAGCACTTCCTGGAGGTATTGCCAAGTGGTCCTTCCAAATAGAAATTAAGACCGCAGTATCATCAGGTAGGCGGCATTAAAGTCCTCCAACCCAGCCAGAACATGGTTGACCAGCCTCTGGAAGGTGGCAGGGGCATTTTTCAACCTGAAAAGACATGACCATGAAGAAGGAAAAATAATATGATAATAATGCAGAGTTATTATCATTTTATTTTTCCTATTGCAGTGGATCAGTTGGTTATGTGCTGTTGGAGCTGGGATCCGTGACACCAGAGCACTGCAGGGAGAGGAGAGGAGTGGTGGGCACACTAAGTACGCAGGACGCTTTGGCCAGCTGTCTTGGGCCGACCAAAGTGTAATGCACACCTTGCATGCTCTTCAGCCTGGGTGGAGAACATGCCCAGGCTCCCACTGTCTGTCTCTGCACTCAGACAGGCAGTTGGAGCCTTGGTATTTGCTGTGGGGTGCTTGGGAGCCCGGGTGCTTCCTGTTGCCGGACTTGAGATTAAGAGGACGGAGGAGAGGAGGTGGCCGGCTTAGCCAGGTAAGTGTGTTTTTAAAATAAAAATCTTTTTCAATTCCTTGCCCCACTACTCATCGTCCGGTAGCAGCCGCTACTGGGTCAAAGCAGGGGATAGGCTCACACCCTCCACTGACCTATCCTGCTCCCTGGAGGAGGTCGGGGAGAGGTTCACTCTCCTCCTCCATCTCATCATCAGACCTCTCGAAGTGGGGTGTGAGGCAATAGACATGAAGGACACTTAAAGGGTTCTTGGGAGTCTTCAGGTCCACCAGGTAGGTGACATCACTCTTGCGTTCCTCACCTCATAAGGCCCAGACCACACTGTTTGACCAGGCTAAAACAAAACCAGATTGGTATTCTGGTCATACCAGTGTTTTATATGCTCCTGGCTAGCTTCCAGATTCTCCTGTGCAAGTTTCCTAGAAGCTGGCTGTCTGGTTGCGGAATTCCAGCATGTAGCTAACTACACCTTGGGGTGGCTTCTTGGGAGCTTGCTCCCAGCCTTCCTTCACCAAACTGAGAGATCCTGTCACAGGGTGCCCAAACAGAAGTTCAAAGGGGCTGAAGCCAACCCCCTTCTCTGGTACCTCCCTGTAGACAAACAAAAGGCATATCAGGAGGACGTTCCACTTACTCCTCATGGGTTTGGGTAGACCCATAATAATGCCTTTGAGGGTTTGGTTGAACCTTTCAACCAACACATTGGTTTGGGGGTGGTAAGGAGTGGAGAACTTGTAGGTTATGCCACACTCCTTCCACATGCCTTCATGTACCCAGACCGGAAGTTGGTACCACGTTCAGATACCACCTCCTTGGGGAAACCCACGTGGTTAAAGATCCCCATCAGTGCCCTGGTCATAGCAGGAGCAGTCACAGTCCCTAGAGGGATAGCTGGCAGGTACCGGGTGGCATGGTCTATCAAGACCAGAACAAATCTGTTTCCATTGCTGTCTTGGGGTTCAGGAGCCCAACAATGTCAACGCCCACCCTCTCAAAAGGGCTGCTAATAACAGGAAAAGATTGTGTTGGCCTTGCACTTCCCCCTGGCTTGACACTCACCTAGCAGGTAGGGCAGGACCTACAGAATGTACCTTATTTGAGGCCCATATAAGTTGGTGAGAAGCCTGTCGAAGGCCTTGTCTTGCTGTGGTAAATAATTTAATTACCGGGACTTAATTTGATACAGAACATAATAAAAATAGCTCAATAAATAAGAGGCAGAATCCGTGGTATTAGAGGTTCGGAATGGGCTTTATTCCAATGGACGATTCGGAATCGTGGCCTCCAGGTTCCATCACCACGGAGGTTCAGGAAGTGAAGTACATACATTATTGATAATTAATCACTTTTATACAATAGGCATTACAGTGAAGCAAATGCGAGAGGCGTAACAATTGATAAGGAAGATAACATTATACATGCGTAATGAAAAATGGGCGTGATTGGGCGTAACAAAGGAACGTCATCAGGCATGATGTCATAATGGGGTGGTTCCATGAAAGAATTTCGCAATGTCAGCAGAAATACTTGGCAGAAATGCGCGCAGAGCAGCATGACGTGTGATTGACGTGCAGCTAGGGGGTGAAGGGGGCTTGACATTTAGCTCTACATGTGGCGACAGATGTCTGGAGGGTCAAGTCAACCTAATCCCAAATCATATCTAACATCCTATGTTTAAAGAACTATGTTATCCAAAAGAGAGGCCTTCTTGGAGTAGAATCTTATTCTATACTGACTATACTGACTGTTAGTGCGTGTACAAGCGTCTAAGTGTCTACACTAGATGCGAGGGCAGGAATCTTCCATAGTAACAGGGCTATGAATTACTTGCATAAAGACAGAGAAGCCGGGCCTTTGCTCGGTAGCTAGCAGAATGTTTACTTAAACTACTAGACAGGAATGCATTGGGCAGGGAGCGGAGCAGATAATTTCGAAGGTGAAATACAGTTCTTGGCAGGCAGCAAGCTGATGTCAGGCATCGTGAGCCGCACAGAGGATGAGACAAAGTTCATGGTCACAGATGCAGGCTCGGACTGGAGCTTCAGAGATAGAAAGCAAGAAAAGCTTGATGACAGAATCAGGGCCTACTCGTCTGAACTGTAAAATGGCATAAGTGAACCATATAAAGGCGGTGGCCTTTCGTACTTGGGAATGGAATATCCGGCCCATTCATGGCGGATCTGAAAGAGGACATGTTAACGGTGGACGCACATGTATTCGCGTCTTCATAACTGGAACTGGAGGGAACATACATGTACTTGTAACATGCACATAGAACCGTTGGGGTCCAAGATAGGGGACATAACTGACCAGAAAAATCCATATTTCCACATTCCCTCCTTGTCCCCTACTTGCCCGTCAAGAGATATCAATCTTCATTAATCCATTGATCTGTTCATATAGCATCATTTGTTCTTCTTTCTTCTTCCGGGATCTTGAACGAAAATCTTGATGTGGAATACACGATGTGGCACACAGACCACAAATCGCTGGTCCACATTGCAGGCATAGACAGCAACTGAATAGTATGAGAAGGCCAATACCTAGGAAGGATAGAACTCTCCATCCCCAGGCTGATAACACGCTCCAAAACCAACCGGACCAAGTCCAGGTGCCTGGATTCTGGTGTATCTGGCTCACAATCTTATGAAGGCGGGTTATAGCTTTATATACAGATGGCGAATTTTCTGGTATGAAAATGCAACAGCTTGATCCGATGACCCTACAAGCTCCGCCCCTATCGGCCAGGATGACGTCAAGGACAAGACGATTTTGAAGCACAACAATCCGCATAGCAGACTGCTCTTCTGTTAAATTGCCTAAGGCGGAAATAGTTTCGTTCACTACTGCTTCAAGGGTTCTAGTTAATCTACGTATCAGCTTACTATTAGTAACGGTACCTATATAGGGAAAGAGACCTTTATTGAAATCTGTGTATTTTTCCCATGCTGTTTCAGTGTAATCGACTATTGGGAGATCTCTCCTTTCTCTATTGTGTACTAAATGAGTATTTCTGTGATAATCAGGAGGAGCTAGAAAAACAGGTGGCAAAAGGAATCCAATGTAGCAGGTACCATCCCAATCTAGAGGCAAACGTACATATGCCGTCTGACCACATATAAAATAGGAATGGCGGGAAGCTCTAAATGTCGACTTGCCTTGATCACTGAATTCTATTACAGTGGTGCATCTACTATGGCCCATATTTATGGAACCATTCTTTCTTACACATAATTCACCTTTTACTGGAAATACTGACATGGCGGGCAAAATTGGAGTAGCTTCGGATTCGATATTTAGGATCATAAGATTAAGCGTAAAGTTACCTAATCCATATACTTCATTTTCTAGATCAGTTCCTGTTCTTTTGGGAAGTCCCTCCTTGTTGGGGTGGCAGACTTTAAATAAAACTAAGTTCAGATTTCCCCATACCCAGTTGTCTTGATAAACTGCAGAATTTGAATCTAAGGAGTTAATTAAACTAAACCATGCTCCACAGGAGCCGTTGTGTGTGAACGGGTATGGAAAAAGAGGTAGAATTCCTTTATAGTTCTGATAGGGAGGGAGTCGGCCACATATCCAACAATCGGTAGCATTGCTAACCTGATGGGAATGATGTAACATACTAATAAAAGTGTTATTGCGCAGCGCAAATCTGTATGACAATTCATGCGGAGGTAATTCACTAAAAGAATGTTCAGCAGTAACATTATAAACATGTCTAGAAATAGGATAATATATGTGCAACAATATACTTGCAATAATTATTAAAAGACTTAAGAAAAACAAAATTAATAACGTCACTGTGCAATGACTACGCAGTGATTTACAGTATGCATGTCGTTTCAACATTTTTCGGGTTTTTTCTCTATTCAGATCTAAGGGATACATGTCAGAGACAAATTCAACCGCTTCACCTTGGAGAGGACTTAAACAATCAAATTGCCCGACTGATTAGATCTGAGTTTTAGTTTATAATGTTCGTGACTACTTGTTTCAACCAAAGGAAGTTTTGAGTCAATGGGTGAAGACACACGAGGTGTGGCCTTTACATCCGATGGTAGTCCATAAAATTTCTTGATATGACTTGAATGTACCCAGCCTTTCCTGCCTTCGATCTTCACGGCTGTCCTTGTGGTGAGCAAGACCAATTGCGGCGACCTCCACCTAGGATCCAGCTGAGTCTTTCGATCAAAGTTCCTCACTAAAACGAGATCCCCCGGAATTACGTCATGGGGTTTCACCTCAGTGTTGTCAGGAAAAGCTGCAGCTACCTGTGAACGACAAGATTGTAGTGCAGACATCAAGGAAGCCAAATAATCTGTCAGCATATTACAGTCAATATCAGTTATTTTACGTGGTATAGGCGTCCCCCACATATTTGGTGGTCTGCCAAAGATCACCTCATACGGGGATAGCCCTGTTCGAGAGTGTGCTACCATTCTCATGTAAAAGAGTGCAACTGGTAATGCTACTACCCAGTCGACACCTTTCTCCCTGCATATTTTGGACAATCTAATTTTCAGGGTCTGATTATGTCTTTCCACGAGACCTGCTGCCTCGGGGTGTCGGACACAGTGGAATTTCCACTGATAGCCTAACAAAAGTGAAACGTGTTTCATTAGTTCGGATGAGAACGGCTGGCCGTTATCTGAGTAGACAGCACGTGGTAAACCGTATCGTGGGAAGAATTCTCGAACTAACTGTTTGGCAGTAGTCGGGGCAGTGTAATCTGAAACCGGGTATGCCTCTGTCCAACGGGAAAGAGCACAGACAACTACGAGAACATATTTGAATCCTCGAAATCGTTCCATCTGGATATAATCCATCTGGAGAATTTCAAAAGGGTGATCAGGAGGCTGAAATCCACCCTGCTCTACGGGAATGCTTTTTCCTGGGTTGAACTGACAACAGATCATACAGGTACGAACTTTTTGTTTCGCTGCTGCTCGTAAATGTTTGTTGAACCAAATGTGTTGAATGCTGTCTAGCATAGCTTTCTCTCCTAGATGCGCTGGACTATGGACAGTGTTAATAATGACTTGGACCATTGAATCAGGAAGGAACCACACAGATTTTTCCTTCGTCATCCATCCTTGATCCGTTTGGATCCCTCCTAATTCAGTCCATTTCCTTATTTCGTCTGGAGTAGCATGTGTCTGTATGTCAATTACATCAAGAGCGGGATCCTTAACCATCATGCAATGTGTTGGTGTCTGGACTATTGTCTTTGTCATGTCGGATGTTTGAGTTTGAGCAGTCTGTTTAGCTGTTCTGTCAGCTAGATCATTGCCTTGAGAAATGATATCAGTAATTTTCGTATGAGCTTTGCATTTCATAATCGATATTGCAATGGGTAGATGTATTGCATCTAATAAGGCATGAATGAGGGGTCCGTGCTGAATGTGGGCACCGTGAGAAGTTAAATAACCTCTCTCTCGCCACAGCACGCCGAAGTCATGTACAACTCCGAATGCATAACGTGAATCAGTGTATATGTTGACTTTTTTATTTGTGGCTTGAATACAGGCTTGTGTCAGAGCGACGAGCTCTGCTGCTTGAGCGGACAAGGTATTTATACACTTGGTTTCAATAATTTCAGTGTCTGTTGTGACTGCATAAGCGGCCGCTAACTCTCCTGTACCTGTTCTCATACATGAACCATCTACATACAACGTCAGATCTGGGTCTGACAATGGGACATCTGTCAAGTCTTGTCTGGGTTTCGTCGTTATTGTAATAACTTCAATACAATCATGAGCTAGTGGGTCTGTTCCATTTACAGGTAAAAGTGTGGCAGGATTCAATGTGTTACAACGTCTGATTTCTATATGTGGCTGAAACAATGTTAATTCGTAACCTGTAAGTCTTGCTATGGTCAAGTGTTGTTTTTGCGTTCGATTCACAAGAACCTCTACTGCATGTGGTACTTGGACTGTCAACGGATGTCCTAACACTATGGCATCGCTTTGTCTGATTGCTAAAGCTGTCGCTGCCACTGATTTCAGGCACGCAGGCAGAGCCTGAGCTACGGGATCTAATGTACTAGAAAAATAAGCACACGGTTTGTGTGATCCTGCTTGTTCCTGTGTGAGTACTGACAAGGCAGTACCTTCTCGTTCTGTAACAAAGAGTGTAAAATGTTTTCTGTAACATGGTGTTGCTAAAACAGGTGCTTGGCATAGAGCTTTCTTTAAGCTTTCAAAAGCTAGTGTGTGTTCCTGAGTCCACGGGAGGACAGTCGATGTGGCTGCCTCCTGTGTTGTCAATTGAATGAGTGGTTTTGCTAGAAATGCATACTGAGGGATCCACTGCCTACAATATGAAGTGAGGCCTATGAAAGCCCGCACCTCCTTTTGTGTCTTGGGTATTGGCATATTTGCAATTAGCTGGATACGATCTGGTGTAAGCTGCCTTCCCTCCTTGGACAGCGAGTGACCAAGGTAAATAACTCGCTGGACACAGAATTGCAGCTTAGAAGGGGACACCTTGTGCCCCTTTTCGGCTAGAAATTGTAAAACCGTCAGTGATGCTTTTTCACATTCAGGTTCGCTTCGGGCGGTGATCAGCAGATCATCGACATATTGGAGCAGAGCAGTGTTGACTGGCATGTGTATACTGTCAAGTTCTCGTTTCAGTGCTTGGCTATAGATGCTGGGGCTTTCTGTAAATCCTTGAGGTGCGCGTGTGAATTTAAAGCTACGTCCATTTAAACTAAATCCGAACAAGTATTGGATCTATTGGGACGCTAAAAAAGGCATTCTTGAGATCAATTACAGTAAAGAATGTTGCTTCGGAATCAATAGCTGTCAGTAATGAAGAGATGTCTGGAACTACGGGATATTGTGGTACAATACATTTATTTAATTCGCGCAGATCAATAACCAATCGATATACGGGGGGAGCCTTTGGATCAGTTCGTTTAAGAATCGGAATTATCGGTGAATTACATACATTGGAGTCGGTCTCCACAACCACTCCTTGGCCAATAAGCTCGTCAATGATTTGCAGTAAAGCCATTACAGCATCTGGGGGTAACTTGTATTGTCGCATTCGTGGTAGTACCACTCCTGCCTTTAGTGTGACTCGATATGGTGTAATGTTCATGCAACCAACATCTGTAGGGCCTTGTGCCCATAAATGTGTGGGTAAAGTCTGCAGTCGGGAATCCATGTCTCGAGACACATAATGACCTTTGAAATCACGCAAAAACAATCTTACTCCTTCCGGAGAACAACATATTATAGCTCCTAGAGCTTTCAGTGTTTTTATACCTAACAAGTTTTCTGGACATGATTTAGTAAGCAATAAATCTGTAGTTCTGGTCAAGGGTCCTATCGTAAGTGGAAGAGGCTGTGATACTTCATTAACAATAGGTTTTCCTGAAAAACCAAGGGAAATATTCTGTGAGCCTGAGAGGGGTGCCCCTGGAACTTCACTACGTTTTATAGTTGTTCGACTTGCCCCTGTATCAAGTAAAAATTTTCTATCTTGGCCTAATAATTCACTATGTACATAAGGTCCTTCTTGGTCTACAGGGACCTCGATAAGGGGTAAGTCAACTTCCCTCTCTAGGCTGGTTCATGTATATCGTTGATAATCAGGATAGTCATACTGTGCGGTCTGGTACAGCTGTCGTGTCGTGGTTTGTGTGGCAGCAGCAGGCAACGCTGGTGCGGCTGGCACAAACTGTATAGACTGTTGTGGAGCTGGCATGGACTGTGCATGCTGCGGTGCTCCTTGTTCATTCTGATCCTGTCTAGGTGGCCGTGGTCTTTCTTTTGTAATACCTGTGGCGATATTACGCTTCAGGACTGGGCAATCGTGTATGTAATGTCCTGGCTGTTTACAATAGTTGCATGTCCCTTTTACAGGTCCTGCTGAATCACCGGAATGTGTCGTACCCTTTTTATGTCCTTCAGCTGGAACTGTCTGAGAGACTAGCATTTTCATTTTCGTGTCTTTCATGCGTCTTTGTTCATGTTCTTGTTCCTCTCTAATTCTATTGTAATGGTACTGTAACATTTGTAACATTTGTGATGGGGTATTACCTTGCCAGGTACTCTCGAATTTTAATACTCTATTCTTCACTTGGGGCAAGGAATTTTCAACTAATTTTGTCACAAACAGATGTGGGTATGACTCGCTACTTGCTTTTATACCACTATTTATACCAAAACATTTTTCGAATCGGGCATAGAAATCACTAGTGTCTTCATCTTGCTTTTGTTTACAGGCTGAAATTGCACCCCAGTCTTCCTTTTTCGTGGTTAATAAACGTGGCAGTACCTGTACTAGTAAACCTGGTAGTGCTTTAGTTTTGTCCCCAAGCCCCGAACCTGGACCTCGGGCCTTCTCTTCATTTTCTAATGCTGTCCAATCTATCTTTTGGTCTCCTACCTCCCACTCTTTTTCCTTGAGTTTTTCATAAATGCCAGCAGGCATTAATACCTTTAATATTGTCATAATGTCGGGATAGGTATACTCTCCCATGAGTAACATGTCTTTAATTTCTCGGTGGAAACCCGCTGGGTCTTTGTCATGACTGGGTACCACCTTCTTCATTTCTAACAATTCTATTTTTGATATGGGCGTATATACAAATACTCGTTTAAACTGATTGTCCTCGCCCTTTATTGGGTGTACTTCTCGTAAGGGATTCTGTCTGTCCATGTAATACATCGGTCTTTCCTTGATGGGCAGTGAATCATGTTCTGGACATACAAAAAGAATGTACTGCTTTCTGGATTCTAGTATTTCCTTAATTAACTTAGTACCTGAACCTTTCCATCTATTCGTGAGTAATTCAGTCAATATATCAGGTAAGGGACCAGGATCTGAATGTTGGCTTTTATATAGTATAAGAAGTTGTTGAATCATATAAATCCCAGCTAAACGCTGTTCATCTGGGGTGAGGTTCAAAAATGTGTGTGCTACTGTATCATCACCATATTTTCCGGGACTGTCAACCCAATGAACGGCTGACCTGGCTAATTCTTGTTCATCCATAGAATCGAGTAAATGATAACCCCTTCGTTCTTGCAGTAATTTGTCAGCGGTTTGGAACGAATGCTCGGGGGATCTCATATTTATTATAGGTGTTTGAAAATTCCTGTTATTATCTGGACATATCGGACGTATCGGGTCAGTAAAACATCTAGTACTATTACAAGATCTTCCTCTACCTACATAGGCTATAGTTTCTGACTGTCCTGTGGACGGTCCTGATCCTTCCTCCTCCTCGTTTTGTTCAAACTGGTCTACCGCTAATCTCTCTTCGTGTAGGCGTTCTATTTCTTTACGGATCTTTCTGCACATGGCTATTATACATTTTTGCCTATCATGTCTCCCTTCTGATATATTCTGGCTCCATCTGGTAAGAGTTTCCATTGTTTCCGGGTCTACCCCCGGTCGGTCTTGATTTCTGATCACACAATTTATGAGGAAACGTAACAGTTCCCCCTGTATCTCCACTTTCTGGTATTCCATAGCTCTGTTAATACTTTCAGAATCTCGCCCTGTTTGGACATAATGATATATATTGTCTAAATGCATAGTCATTCCTGGTAGCTTTCCTAAATACACCGCAGCTCGTCTGATACGTAACGATGCCATGATCATTTCGTCCTCTTTGCCGGGCACAGGGTCATATCTACAATCTATAAGAAGTTCCTTAAGCGTGCGGGAATTTATGAGTTTGGGGGTACGTGAATGTGCTGACTCTTGAAAGGTAAGTTTATTTACTCTGGGTGGCGTAGAAAAAATATTGGTAGCACCTCCAGTAGCCCCGTCTGGGTTATCAGGCGTGAAAGGATTCGTTGAACGCGATACAGCAACTATAGGTGTGGACACAGCTATAGAAGTAGCTGTAGGAACAGATGTGGAAACGGACGTGCTTGCCGGATTTTGTGTCAGGTTTTGTTGTTGTAGAGATACAGATACAGGATCTTGGCGTTGAACCTCCCCGGTCGACGGTCTATGCGGGGCGGGGCTAGCATACTCGGGAGCTGCGTCATCTAAATATGAGGAAAGAAAAACATCTTCTGCGGTTCTAGGATGCCCCTTAGGATGTACCTTTATTGGAAATAACGGGGGTGGCCAGTCTTTTGGTATCCCCGGAGTAGCCTTAGGTAATCCCTCGGCCAGAAGGGGATACATACCCTTCATGAGGGCATTTCTTTGTCTGTCTACTTGTTCTGATTTCACTCGTGTACCTTCTTCAATTAATAGATTTTCTCGGACTTTAATTGAATTCTCTTTACTCTTCTCTTCTTGTCTACGTGCTTTTTCTGTGCGTCTATACGATTCTTTACGCCATAATTCAATGGCGTCTTTCTGTGACTGTCTGGCTTTCCTTTTCCATAACTCTTCCTCTACTTTAACGATGCAATCTGCATCCCAGGTCCCAGCTGCGGGCCACCTCTGACTTTCTGGTAATTCCTTAGTGTAGTCTACCCATAGATCAAGAAATAATATAGCGTCTAGGCCGTGTTTATGATACATGAAGTACCCTGGAGTGTCCCTAGGAGGAATGGGAACAGCTTCTTCGAGTACCCCTTTTCTAGTTGTGATCTGTCTTAGTTTCGAAAAGAGCGGCATGTTGAGAACTGGTCTGATACTTGATCTTGAACAAACTTAATACAATAAAAACACAATAATGAACAGTCATTCACACCACAATATGCAGGACGTATTAATACATTTAACATTTAACATTTAAATGAGCAACGATGATGATGACGATGATCTAAGAAAACTTAATCACTAAACATAATACTCGGCATTAACTGATTTATTCTGAATTTATATACCTGATATACTAGATATACTGCTAAACAGTACAGATACACTGCTAAAACAGTGCAGACCGGATTTGTGTACCCAAACCCGTCTGGACCGGCACAACTTATGTGCACGCCAGAACGCCTCCCCAGTAATGGTACTCACCGGGTAGCTCGGAACGGAAGGCCTCGGAACGGAACTGAACTGAACTGGACCGGACTGGACTCGACTCGACAACTTCGGACACTTCAGGACATCGGAAACCTGGTGGGCCTCTGTATACCTCGGATCTTGCTCTCTCAGCTAGGCTCTGGTCGGGATACTTCGCACTTCTCACCGCCTCGTCTGGGTGTTGATCGCAGCCTCAGTCGCCCCCGCTTGACCGGAGGGAGATACAGGAAATCCTGCTGGTACGCGTTGTTGTCCGTCCAGCTGTGGCAGGAGACCGGGCCTGCAACGCACCGCCGGCGCGTGAGATGAGAAAGTGTCCCTGTTCGGGCGCCATTTATGTGGTAAATAATTTAATTACCGGGACTTAATTTGATACAGAACATAATAAAAATAGCTCAATAAATAAGAGGCAGAATCCGTGGTATTAGAGGTTCGGAATGGGCTTTATTCCAATGGACGATTCGGAATCGTGGCCTCCAGGTTCCATCACCACGGAGGTTCAGGAAGTGAAGTACATACATTATTGATAATTAATCACTTTTATACAATAGGCATTACAGTGAAGCAAATGCGAGAGGCGTAACAATTGATAAGGAAGATAACATTATACATGCGTAATGAAAAATGGGCGTGATTGGGCGTAACAAAGGAACGTCATCAGGCATGATGTCATAATGGGGTGGTTCCATGAAAGAATTTCGCAATGTCAGCAGAAATACTTGGCAGAAATGCGCGCACAGCAGCATGACGTGTGATTGACGTGCAGCTAGGGGGTGAAGGGGGCTTGACATTTAGCTCTACATGTGGCGACAGATGTCTGGAGGGTCAAGTCAACCTAATCCCAAATCATATCTAACATCCTATGTTTAAAGAACTATGTTATCCAAAAGAGAGGCCTTCTTGGAGTAGAATCTTATTCTATACTGACTATACTGACTGTTAGTGCGTGTACAAGCGTCTAAGTGTCTACACTAGATGCGAGGGCAGGAATCTTCCATAGTAACAGGGCTATGAATTACTTGCATAAAGACAGAGAAGCCGGGCCTTTGCTCGGTAGCTAGCAGAATGTTTACTTAAACTACTAGACAGGAATGCATTGGGCAGGGAGCGGAGCAGATAATTTCGAAGGTGAAATACAGTTCTTGGCAGGCAGCAAGCTGATGTCAGGCATCGTGAGCCGCACAGAGGATGAGACAAAGTTCATGGTCACAGATGCAGGCTCGGACTGGAGCTTCAGAGATAGAAAGCAAGAAAAGCTTGATGACAGAATCAGGGCCTACTCGTCTGAACTGTAAAATGGCATAAGTGAACCATATAAAGGCGGTGGCCTTTCGTACTTGGGAATGGAATATCCGGCCCATTCATGGCGGATCTGAAAGAGGACATGTTAACGGTGGACGCACATGTATTTGCGTCTTCATAACTGGAACTGGAGGGAACATACATGTACTTGTAACATGCACATAGAACCGTTGGGGTCCAAGATAGGGGACATAACTGACCAGAAAAATCCATATTTCCACATGATCTGCCTGTGGCACATCATGAGCCAGACCCAGTAGGGAGGCCCTGAAGCACTGGGGTACCACCAACACACATGTTGCACCAGACTCAGGAGCCTTAGGCTCACCATACAGGAGACTATTCTCCCAGTAAATCAGGAGTTTGCCAGAGGCATCGCCAGCTGCTTGGATCACACCCTGCTGCAGAAGACCCACAAGAGTAGAGGACTCTTTCTGTGCCTTGGAGGACTTCTCCCTGGTGAGACCTCAGTTCTGCTGTTAGTTGGACAGCTCAGGCAGGGTCCCCAGTTCGGCCACATCCTACCCTGTAGGTTCTTGGTCGTCCCCCTCAGGGTCAGCTTCCTCCTGGACCATGAGAGTTTCAGGGGTGGGATACCCGTGCCCCTTGCCCTTCCTCTTCTTTATAGGCACATGGGCCATTCTTCCAGGCTCCGGGTCCTCCTTACTACCCTCTCGAGCTGCCATGGACCGTGTGGTCAGGCACACTTACTTAGGCAACCCCAGCATCTCTAAGTGTGACCTGATTTCCACCTCCTTCCAGGCACTATGCTGCAGGTCATTGCCAAGCAGACAATCCACAGGCATGGATGGGCTGCCAGCTACCCTCAAGCAGCCTGAGACCCCCTCCCCCCCCCAATTCAAAGGGAACCAGAGCCATTGCGTAGTGGCTCACACGGTTGTCAGCACCAACAACTTGGTGGAACACATTAGGGGCTACCTGCTCTGAAGATGCCAGATGACACTGGATGGTAGTCATACTGACTCCTGTGTCTCTCAGAGCCTCCACCCTCTGTCCATTAATGGTGAACCACTGCCTGTACTTCCTACTATTACTAGGCACATGGGTTCTCTGCACTATCTCTCAGTCACCTAGTGACACTAAGGTAACTTCAAATGTGTCCCCACCACTAGCTGGGACAAACTCTTCCCCAAGCGCTACACTAGCCAACTCCGTCTGGTGGGGGACTGTGCCTGCTTGAGACACTAGGCATCCCGTTTGTAGTTTTTGTCCTGTTGACACTCATAACGCTTTGGGGGTGCCCTCCCTGCTGATTTACTGTCAGGGAACCATTTTGTTTTCTTCTCAGCAGGGGGATGAAGTCTTGACACGAGAAACTATTTTGGGGCCCTTTAGAGAACTCCCTGCTTTTGTCCCCACCCTTCTTCTAGAAAGGACCCTGCCCACCCTTGTGGTGATCCCCCAGATACTTTCTTGTGGACCCTGGTGCTGACCCAGGGGTCTGCCTCCTTTGCAAGATCCCTGGGATCAGAGAATTTACTAATAATCAAGTGTTGGCGCAGATCTGGAGAAAAAAGACTAAATGTGCTCTTTTTTAATCAAGTTATACAGCCTCTGATAATCCTTAACATCACTGCCCTTCACCCAACCATCCAGTGCCTTGCAAAAAGAATCAGCACATTCCACCCAGGTATGGGGGGATAGTTTCAGACTGCCCCTAAACTTCTGCCTGTACTTCTCTGGAGTCAAACATATTTCCTGGTTACAGATTCCTTCATGGAGGGATACCTCATTCTGTCAGTCCAATCTAGAGCCAGTAGGGTATCCCTTCCCTCAGTAGGGATATGCTTTTACAGACTAGACCCCCAAGTCCCCTCAGGGATCTTGTGCATCTGTAAATCGATCTCATAAACCTCAGACATCTATCTATTTCATCTCCCACTCCATAGTCATGCACCAGACCCTTGGTTATGTTTACTCTCTTGTCAGAGGACAGTGAAGAAGTGTTGCCACCATCTTGGCTGGACTCAGCCCTCCTGGCCTTTATGTCCAGCTCTTTCAGTCTCACCTCCTAAGCCAATCTTTTTTCCTCCAATTTCAGCTTAGCTCCAATTTAAATTGTATCTGCTCTCTCCTGTTCTCTAGCTCTTCTGGGGACAGGCCTCTAGTTCTACCTGCCTCGTGAAGCCTTAAGTAGAAAGCTCAACCTACTTGCAGACATCCTTGAGCTGGGCCTCTCTGTAACTCTTAAGTTTGGCCAGCCCAAAATTCATTTTTGCAGATGCAATTGCTGCTCCTCCAGTCAAGGACCGGATTTGGGAAAAAATGAAAAATGCCAATTAGGGAAAATTGTAAAAGGTTTGAATGGGTCTTTGATTTGGAAAGTAGTGTACACCAATTACTGTATAGCACTGCACAAATACAACTCCTATCCTCACAGCTGATCACCAGTGTTAGAAACTGGATTTCTGGTTAGCAGAGGTATACACCCTGTCCAAGCAGGAGCCACAATCCTAGTCAGGGAAAGTCAGAAACACACTTTAAATTAACCTGTGCTCACCCTCTGGTAACTTGGCACAGAGCAGTCAGGCTTAACTTAGAGGCAATGTGTAAAGTATTAGTGCAACACTTCCAACAATAACACAGTGAAAACACCACAAAAAGACTCCACACCAGTTTAAGAAAATAGAGAATAATTTTAGAAATAAAACAAGACCAATCCTACAAAAATCCAATCTGCAGAAGTTGAGATATGACTTCTTAAAGATTAAAGGCATAAAGAGCACTCGGAAGCAATAAGCGCTAAACGGGTTAATTGGTCGCCCAGGACTGGGGAAATGTCAAGAGTTCAGGCCGACCGCAATGGAGTGTGGGCCGGATGCAGGACCCACTCAGGGTCTTCTGTGCAAAAGTACCTTAATCCTGCTCATGAGCAACAAGATGCATCGGTGATCCCCAGGCAGTAGTGGTGAGATGCCGGCTTTCTCCACCCAACGGAGGTGATGCGTTAGCTTGTGAGCAATGCACTGGTTTCCATGTGCGGCGGTTCTGAATGCAATGCGCCTAGTTTCCCCATGTTGTAGAGGCAATGTGTTGATCTTCTCCACGCAGTGGAGGGGATGCTGCAGTTTCGATGCAGCGGTTCCATGTGCAATGCATTGATCTGGTTCCGACAACGACGGTGATGCGTCAGCTCTGATCGGTGCATAGATGTTGATGCGTGGGTTTAGACAGATGCAGCATTTCATACTCACTTCAAAGGGCCCAGTACGGGATTGGCACCACTTGACAGAGCAGGACTCACAGCCAGGAGAGTCCAGGTGCTGTTTGCAGGTTGAAGAGAGAAGTCTTTGATATCACTGAGACTTCAGAAATAGGAGGCAAGCTAACAAGCCCTTTGATATACTTAGGTTCTGGGATGTAGGGATGCAGGTCCAGTCCTTCTCACTCTCAGGCAAGGCGCAAGCAGGCAGCTGGCCTACACAACAAGGAGGTTCAGCAAAGTGGCAGTTCCTCCAGCAACACAGCAGTCCTTCTTCCTGGTAGAATGTCCTCCGTTCCAGAATTGTTCTGATTTGGTGGTGTCAGAGATGCAGTACTTATACTCAGTTGGGCCTTTGAAGTGGGGGAGACTTCAAAGAGATGCTTTGAAGTGCACAGGGTCCCTTTTCTCCTTCCCTGGCCCCAGACTCACTGGGGGTTGTATGCGACCCTTTATTTGGGGACCGGACACATACCTTTCAGGTGTGTCAGCTCCCCCCTCCCATCCTGCCCAGGATGTTCCATCATCATTGATATTTGATATCAATATTAACAGCTCACGCGGGCAGCCTCAACTTCGTGCACGAAGTTGAGGCTGCCCGCGTGAGCTGTTAATATTTGACGACCGCAGTCATCAGTGGGATGCGCGACCAATAGGTGCGGGATCCTTATAGTGGTGGTGTGCAGGTACGAGAGATGACAGCACCCACTCAGTTCGGTGTGATGTACCAGTGAGGTGAAGACTGGTTCCTCACCAGCCCTGATGAAGTTGTCGTAAATAAATTGGCAACGAAACATGTTGGCCTTTCGTCTTTGAAAATGGCCAAATACATGCCATTCTTTTAACCTGAGGACCATCATGGCATCAAATAAAAATATATTTTTGCAAGTGAGTCTTACCTCATTTTAACTTAGTGAACTAAATCTCTCTTTATGGGGGCCAGTGAGTACTGAATGACACAAGCACTTGATGATGATAACGTGGGCAAACTGGTGAGTACCAACCAGCAGCTCATCTGGTGATGCTTACGTGAGGTACTTTCTGACCTCTCACTCATTTTTTTCACCAATCTTTCATATTTTTCTCTTGACACTTGAAATGTAATGTGGTGTATTGACGAACTTTGAAATTGAACAATTGGACTAATAGGTGAATGGCAGTGAGTCCGTCTCGTGAGGGAAGTTTAATGTTTTAAAACTCCCCCTGTGTGCCAAAAGAGATAACTGTTCATAACTAATAAGGTCTTTTTGGGTTCATAAGTTACTGAGAGGGGGACAACCTGATTATTAACCCCCTGATGCTCCTTTTTTGTGTATAAGTAGGTTATCTTGCCAGGTCGACTTGGCAGTTTAAAACTGCATGCACAGGCTCTGCAGTGGCACACCTGAGAAATATTTAACAGGATACTTATGTGGGTGGCACAATCAGTGCTGCAGTCCCACTAGTAGCATTTGATTTACAGACCCTGGGCACAGGTAGTGCACTTTATTGGGGACGTATAAGTAAATACACTATGCCCAGATTCCTAAAGCCAGTAAAAACGAAGTCAGCAAAAACAATAAAAAACAGGGTTTCCGAAGGCATAAGTCAGGGGAACCCACGCCAAGGATACCAGGTCTAACACACACTAACAAATGTACTATCTGAACCTTTTTCTCTAGTCCCTGCCATCACCTGTGAATGAGACATGAATAAGAGATACAGGGAGTTTGTGAGAGTTTGTATGATTATGTGACTAAATAGCTGGTGCGACACCAAACTGAAATGGTAATTCTCCAATTGATCCTTTGTGCTGGAACGTTATTGTTTTTTTTTAGTGTCTAAGATCGGGGCCATGACAAGCTCATTTGTTGTTGAGATCATAAGCTCACGCTCCTTATAGGCAAGTGTATGGCAGCACTTTGAGTATTGTATGGTGATGTGACATGTTTTTGCCTGGCAAATCTGAAGTCTATTTAGATGAAACCATTATTGGTAATGTGTAATGTGGTACTGTGTGTTAAACAGTATTTGAGAGCTGAAGAGTGCCTGATGGGAGTGGGAGTTAAGGATCAATTAGTACAGAGAGTGTAGGCGATAAGGTTAGGGTAATATCTTAACTTATAAATTTCATGTCTTTGATGTGTTTTGCTGTTGCCATTATTCATTAGTAACATCCTCATCACCCATAACCTCCAACTTTAATTTGTTTTTCGCACAGAATTTAAATGGTTTCTATAGATGCTTAACACCTACAATTGCTGAAGGGAGCTTAGTTTTTATGTTTTTTTGTGTGAATCCAGATGTTTGCGAACAGATGTTGTGTACTGTCTTGAAATAAATAGTTTTTGTGTACATCACATTAAGGCTACCATCTTTCTAAAGCTCGACATTACTGGGATGTGTTTAATTGAAGTTTGCAAAATTCAGATCATGCATCAAATATAACTTGTGGTGTGTGTATGTATGTAAGAGGTGAAACATTTAGACGTGCCAAGGTAAGCACTTTGCGCTTGCTGAATTTGTTGATGTGTTTTTTGCAATGTTCAGGAATATTAAAGTGTTTGTGATTTGCTAGCTAAATATTGCAGGTGTGATAGTTGGGCTGAACAGATAGTTAGGTGCACCTAAGGGTGCACCTAAGCTAAACACCTGCACAAGTTGATTGTTATGTTCACAACCCTTAATGGTCATGACCGTAAATGTTCCTTACTGTTTCAGCTAAGTAGAAGAATGCTTTTGAACTGACTTGCTATATGTGCAGTGTCATCAACTTTAAATTTTTAATGAAGAATTATCTGTTGATCACAAACATTTACTGTCATACAGTGCACGGAACAATTGGTTTCAGATTATTAATTCAAAAACAGCTGGACAGAAATTCTCCAAACCAAGAAAAGATTCCCAATGGACTTTACGGAGTGTTTTTTGAGTTCTTAACATGGAAGGTTGCCTATGGTGACTTCAATTTTATTTGGACATGTTAGTGGATTGAAGCCATCTCCTTTAAACTTTTTACCTCTTTAATCTATATATACCAAATATTTCAAACTAAAAGACTGAACACCATAGGCCAAGTCCCCCAGGTCTGGTTCAAATTCGTCAAGAGGTCTCGGTAGGGCTGGCCTACAAGGCAAACAAACAGTGCCCGATGGGGCTAGTGTACCAGGTCAGTGTGTAGTCGCATTTTACGGCTGTTTGTGGGTCTGTTTTATGGTCTGCTGGGTCAGTTTTTAATCTTGATTTCCCTGATATTTCAACAGACCGCCTGCAGCAAGCTCAAATCCATGCACTCTTCCATACCTTGCAAAATACTTATACAGCCTGTCCCTACAAGTTAGAAACTGCCCCAGTTTGCAAACATGGGCCACTTTTTTAGATATCTAATTCACTAATGGGGGCAACTTGTATTTTTGTATTTTCCCTATGGTTGATAGAAGACTACTGTTACAAAGAAGAGACGTACAGGTAAGTTATCAGGAGTCTTCTTTATTCAGTCTCAACACCATCACAGGTTCCAGTGAGCTGGAGTCAGCTGTGGAATGTTCACACGTTCTAGCCTGGGCTGTACCAAGGGGTGGAAGGGTAGAGGGGTGGTGGGGCATACCAAGAGGAATTACAACACATCTCCTTACCGAGGGAAGGAAGGAGGAGGGAGGAAGGACCGGGGTGCAGGGCAGTAGCAGTACTGCCTAGAGGATCAAACCTATTAAATTGAACGGGGTCAGAAGGACCTCATAACAGAAGGTCAAAACAATACCAGAAAACAGATCACATAAAGTTCTCATGTGACACAGTAGTCTTTTGTCCACTTAGGTGCAACTGTGGGCCTTAATGACCTCCTTGGGGCCACTCTAGTCATACTACACATTTGTGCCTCTACCTGGGGGACAGACACTTTTCTGTGAGGGACAATCCTGTCCATGCTCCACGTATGTCTGTTGGCCAGCTGGACAACATTTCTTCCCACCTTAGTTACCTTCATGGGTTCAGAGAATCTTGTGGCCTCCCTTCTGCGTGGTTTAGGAAGGTCTAGTCGGACCCAGTCGCCTTCCCTGATCGTGCGAGCATTTACATGTTGGTTTGCGTCATACCTTGCTTTGTACTTGGCTTGGTGATCTGTTACTCGCTTACCAATCTCTTCACGGTTTACATGACACCTTTTCTGCCTTTTTATAGGTGGCGAGAGTCTGGTTTTGGGAACCCTCCCTTTTAATGAGCTAAAAGGAGATACCCCTGTGACTAAGTTGGGAGTCGTGCGATAGGCCCAGAGTGTTTCTTGCAGTGTCTCTTCTGCCGAGATGCCTAAAATCTCTGCGTGCTGTATGCACTCTTTCACCAGGCGGTTCATACGTTCCACCAACCCGTTGGCACGGGGACAATAGAGGGCGGTTTTATGGTGGACGATACCCATGTCAGTTAGGAATTCCCTCATGTTTTCTGAGGTAAACTGCACCCCGTTATCGGTGACCAAGATATCCGGGATGCCTTCTTCAAAGAAGACATCCTTTAAGAAGCTTATGAATACCTTTGTGTCTATTTGGTGGACACATTTATAAACCACCCACCTCGTGTGGTAATCCACCATGACCAGTATGAACCGTTCCTTAAAACTCTTGAGGTTGAGGGGGCCAATTATGGCGAGAGCTAGCTTGGACCAGGGACTGTCAGGCACCAACACGGGGGATAGTGGGGGTCTGTTGCATTTTTTCAGATTTGCTGCATTCACTGTGTGTTCTGCCATAGTATCCATCCCTGGCCACCAGTAATCCAGTCTTATCTTGTTCTTAGTGAGGCTATGCCCCAAGTGACCAATGTGGGCCAGGTCTACAATTTTCTGTCTGAGAGATATAGGTGGGACAATTTTCTCTCCTCTATAAACCATACCGTCCTGAATGTTAAGTTCCAGTTTCACCTCCCAAAACCCGCTCAATGGGGTGGCGACCTTACTCCTTTCGTTAGGCCACCCTTTGAGAATTAGGTCTTTTAAGGTTTGCATATCTATGTCATTGCGTAAGCACTCCTCCCACTCCTCCTTGCTTAGGCAAGACAGCTTTAGGACCCTTTTCTCTTCTTCGGCTAGGGTTGCACAATCATTTGTTTCAGTAGGTGAGCGATACAGGAAATCTGCTACCACATTTTTTGAGCATGGCATATATTTTACAGTGAAATTGTAGCCCTCCAGTTCCAAAATCCACCTTGCTATCTGTGGTGTGGTTTTTTCAGGCCCTTTGGTTGTGAACGCATACATGAGGGGTTTGTGGTCGGTCCTCAAAGTGAAGGGAATGCCCCACAGGAAAAAACAGAAATGTTTGATGGCCCATGTGCATGCCAGTACTTCCTTTTCCACCACGGAGTAGTTTACTTCTGCCCCTTTGAGGGCACGTGAAGCAAAGGCAACCACCTGTTCCTTACCATTGACGATCAGGGTGAGGCTAGCCCCTAACCCTTTATTACTTGTGTCAGTGCATAGGACAGTGAATTTAGTGGGATCGAACCTGCCCAACGATGGGGCGGAGGCAATGCTTTCCTTCACCGTGATGAACGCCGCTTGACAGTTCGCGTTCCATACAAAAGGGGTCCTTGTTTTGAGTAAAGCTCTCAAAGGCTCCACAATACTTGCCTAATTTCTCACAAACTTGGCATAGTATTCGGATAGCCCCAAGAATGATTTCAAGTCTTCCACACATGTTGGAGCGACCGTTCCTTGAATGGCCTCCACCAGGTCTACTTTTGGTTTTATACCGTCCTCAGAGATCGTATAACCCAGGTACTCTACAGATCCTACCCCTATGCGGCACTTCTCTTTCTTTAATGTCAAACCTGCTGCTTCCAATTTGGTCAACACTCTCCTCAAGATGGTATTATGTTCCTACAGGTATTTCCCGTAGATGAGGATGTCATCCTGGAAGCACATAGTACTGGGAAGGTCCTTCAGTACATGTTGCATGATCCTCTGGAGGGCAGCGGCTGCTGATGCCAACCCGAAGGGCATGCGAACATACTGGAAGGCCCTAAGGGGAGTTATAAATTAGGTTAAATGGCAGGAGTGTGGGTGCAGAGCTACCTGGGGTAGGCAGACGAAAGGTCCAATACGCTGAAACAGCTAGCCCTCTTGATTAGGGTAAGGAGCTCATGTATGCGTGGTAATGGGTGCCTATCCACCCATATATTACTGTTTAAGTCTCTGAGGTCCACACATAGTCTGAATTCCTTGCTTGATGCTTTGGTTGTAAGGACAATCGGGGCCAACCACTGTGAGCTTTCTATGGGTTCGATAACCCCTTGTGACAAACGTTTGTTTAACTCGGCTTGCAGGGGTGCTTGCATCAAGTGTGGTATTGACCTAACTCTGTGGGCTACTGGTTTGGCATTACTTTTTAATTTGATGGAGTGTTGGTAGTTCTTTAGTAGGCCCATCTCCTTAGTAAAGACTTTGGGGAAATCATCACAAACCTCAGTTCCCCCCCCCCACTGACTGGCCCACCAGGAGTACCTGGTCAGGGCTATTAGGGTCTAGCTTGATTCCCAGTTCCCTTTGGTGCTTCCACCCTAACAAGTTGGATCCTTTCTGTGTTATGTAAATCTTACCTAACGTACTCCTACCTTTGAACCCTATATTCATGGTTGTCATGCCTAATAAGGGTATGGGGTCCCCATTATAACCCCCGGAATGTATGTTGGGAGGCTGCATGCTTTGTTGCCATGAGGGAAACATTTTGGTAAACATCTCAGCTTCAACTAGAGTGTAGGGTTAGCAAGAATCGGCAAACACTGTCACCTCTCTTTTGTCCAAGGTGATAGTACAAGACGGGAATTCATTAGTCTTACTGTCATTTTGTAACTGGAACACCAGTTTGGCTTCTTGGGGAGGTTCTTGCTCAATAGTCAGAACCACTTTGGGTTGGTGATCTCTACAGAGTCTGGCCAGGTGAACCCTCCTCTCACACTTGTGACAGGTGACTAATCTAGCTTGACACCCTGTGTAATTGGCCAAGTGGCTGGGGCTGCCACACCTATAACACTTAAGTTTAGCCCCTGTGGGAAGGACACTGGGTCCCTTATTCTTGCTCTCCTTGGTGACTTCTTGTGTGCTTATGGCATTTACCTCAGCACTTTTCTCCCCATCTCCCTTCATGGCTACCATGCAATCTGCTGTGTGTTCAATACCCACTGCAATGTCAATAGCTTGCTTAAGATCAGGATTTGCAACTAGGAGCCTTTCTTGTATTTTGGTGTTGTTGGTGCACCTTGCCAACTGATCTCTAATTAAAGAGTCCTGCAAAGCATCAAAATCTCAAGGGTTTGCCAAACCCTTCAAAGCCGCAATATATGTCTTAACGTTTTCGTTTTTTCCTTGAACCCTTGAAAAAAAACTTGTGTCTTTCTAGTACGACGTTGATGGTTTTCCCAAAGTGCTTTTCAAGTCTGTTGACTGCAAGTATGTATACATTTTCCTCATCATTGCTATCCTCCTCCGCTTCTGCTGATGCTGTGATGCTGTCATAAGTCTTGCGCCCTTCAATCCCTAAGTTGTGAAGTAGAGTGTGCAGTTTCCGCAGTGAGGAAAACTTCTCCCCACCTATAGCAATAAGGTAGGACTCCAGCAGTCCAAACCACTGCTTCCATGGTAAGAGTGGCCCCCCCACCTCGTTTAGGAAAGGGGGTGGTTGCGACATATTTGTGATGGCCATTATGTGAACTTCACACAAATACACACTCAGATACTCTGAAACAAACTACAGAGTTAGGCTCTACTTTGACGTTATGCTGCCAGAAAACTAGGACGTGAGCGACTTAAAGCCAATTAAAACACTGAAAATGAAGTTACATGTAAGCTGTGCCTGTCAGCGTGATGGGAAGACAGGCGAACTCATTGCTCGTTGGAAAAAAACAACCTGGTAAGTCACATGTAAGCTGTGCCTGTCAGCGAGGAATGGGACAGGCTTATGAGAGCCAGGAAGACTCATGGATGGCCGCCTCAGGAAACGTTGCACCGCCTCATCAGGTTGGGGAAAATGCGGTGAGGAAAGGGTTACACTCTCATAGCTTCACGCTGAGGGAGGCCTCCATTGCTAGGAGCGTCGCCTCAGTCGATGACGGGGAAACGTTGCACTGCCTCATCAAACTGTGGGAAATGCGGTGAGGAAAGGGTTAAGCTTCAGATCAGCTCTCTGAGGGAGGTCTCTCAAGCTAGCAGTGCCGCCTCAGACGATGACGCCCTTACCCGGAAGGTAGAGGCGATCGGGCTCCGTCATGAGGAAACGCCGCTCTCGCTGGGGCCCTTTCTTGAGAACCCCCCCGGGGATGCCACTCACAAAGGCTGCGATGTTGGGCTAATTTGCCCTCCCAACGAACTCTTCAACTGCGCGGGCACTGGATGAGGCTGCCGCTCACCTAAAAAAAACAAATAAGAAGTTTGTGAACCCCCCCCCCCCCTCCCCTCCCCCCGGGGGCTGCTGCTCACAAGGGCTGCGATGATATGTTAAATGTGCCCCCAGCAAACCCTTCAACTACGCGGGCACTGGCTGGGGCTGCCGTAAAGTTCTTTCATGCTGATACTTTGCACAGGGGCACAATGCTTGGGCAGCCAGTACCTACGATCTGCCGGAGGCTGCTCCTTCTCCTTGCCGATCCCTTCATGGTGGAGTACTCACATTAGCGATGCCACTTAATGACCACCGTCTGCCAGACGACCGGCTTACGTCCCCGTCAGAGTACTGCAATTGTGACAGGACCGCTTGCGACACAGGGGTGGCGCTCTGCTTCTCTGTTTACTGGACAGCAGGGCGATCAGATGCTCTGGACGGCTGGAGGGTCATAGGATGAAATCGACTTCCCAGACACCGGTGGGTTCCTGGAGAACTGATAAGAAGCGTTGTGATACCCAAAGATTCAAGTATCATGAGGCAGAGGTCCGATCATCAGCACCAGGTAAGGTAGGAACCTTATAAAATTACTGGCTGTCACTGGAGTACGTATTGGGGGTGATGGTGTACCGTCCCCACACGGTTGTGCGTCGCCAGTGTTACAAAGAAGAGACGTACAGGTAAGGTATCAGGAGTCTTCTTTATTCAGTCTCAACACCATCCAGGTTCCAGTCAGCTGGAGTCAGCTGTAGAATGTTCACACGTTCTAGCCCGGGCTGTACCAAGGGGTGGAAGGGCAGAGGGGTGGTGGGGCGTACCAAGACGAATTACAACAACTACACTGCTTTGTAACTCTTTGCCTGTGACACTGCCTATCTCAGAGCCCCCCCTGGCCATCCTTCAGTATTGAATACCGATTGGGACATGTTTGACTAGTGAGATTAGTCCTGTGATCAACTGTATGTTCTCATTGCAGTAAAACTGTAGGATTTTTTCTCCCTCAATTTTTTCAACAGAAATATCCCAATGAGAAAATATTCCTCTTTTTTATATACTGCTTCTGCATGTTCTCTCAACCCCATGGAACTAGGGTTTATTCCCTAAATAAGCCTCTCTTTAGGATAAGACACCCTCTGATCCAAGGTGTTCTAATTCAGGGATGTAAGGCAATAGCTGTAATATGTTGTTATGATTCAATATGGCACCTCAACCCAGGGATTTATTTTCAGGTCTGAACTAAAGTTAATTGCTGTGTCCAGGTAATTTGATTTGCTGAGAACTGATTATTTTTCGATGATTTAATACATCATTATTTGCCAAATTCTAAGTGGAGCAATTTGTCTATCATTGCCAGAGGTATCCTAGATATTATCTGGAACCTCCTTCTACCCCCAGGCTGGAAAATCTTCAGTAAGTAATGTACTCAATACACTTGATAAACAAGTTCACCTGTTGTAGGTGTCCCACTCCAACAATGCACCCATGGCAATGAGTTATAATGCCATACATGAGCATCATATTCTTTTGTAAATATTTTGGCCCTGTTGGTCCAAATTGAATGGGATTTGTTGCTTCTTTGCTACTGGTGAAGTGCTTCAGACATTTACGGTGCTTTTGCATGCCTCCTGACCCCCCAATGTTTGATGTTATATTACAGATTCTGTACTCCATGCATTGGTCCATCTTTCTTATTATATGGTTCCTCTCCTCTCTTCTCAAAGGTCCTTCCCTAGTGCAAGGGTTACACAATTGAGATAGATTATATAAAGAATCTAGAGATGCCACATCACCCCTCTGGCACTGCCTGTTATTTCTTGGGAGCAGTCCCTGGGCTGCCCACCCCCTTCATAGCATTATGGAAATGTTTGAAGTGGCAGTGGAAGCACAAATATGAATGCCCTCTCCTCTGAGACATACTTACTCCATTCAGATGCGTTCAACCTTCCTTGACTTTAAATGTTACGGCTGTGATGACTGGTTCTAGAGGTCTACTTGAGCTGACTTTGTCTTCTTTGAGAGCATCCTCTCTTGGGTTGGTTGAGAGAGGGAGTTAATGACCTTATGGTGATTTCTTCCTGCCTCTCCTCCTCCCATGAGAAGGCTTATCCCTCCAAACCAATCTATTGGTCAGGATAAGCGTTGAGGTAGATTCTAGCCCAAGATAGTAATTAACTTGGCCCAACAGCGTAACTCACAGCTTGCATTACCTTACGCGTGCTTCAGGGAAGTTTTTACATTTTAAAGAACATAAACAAACGCAAACAGGACAAACCTGACTCTGCATTTAGGACCTAGGATAATATAGGAAAAGCCATGTCCATGATTTTCCTATGTAATACCAATCTTAAGTTGCATTTTAGGCACATTATACCCCTTTTGTAAAAACAGTTGCAAATTACATATTCTACCCTTAAGTTAGGCAAAAACAGGAAATTTTTTCTTGGATGCCCAACTAAATTATAAGGCTGTAGCAGGCCATAATCGCAATTCTGTCTGTAACAGTGTTAGCTGTGTGCAGATACTGGACCCAGACAATCAGTCCCTCTTTCAGGCTCTACACATGTGCGCACGCATGTGGACCTATAATTTTGGCAAGCAACCATAAGTCCCTTTATCCTAGCTGTACCCAGCAGATAATCCTATGTTAAATGGTGGACACTAAGAATTTTAGCTCAGGTCAATTTTAATTTGGTGCTTAAAGTAAGTGGGGTTCCACAAGGGAGACTCACTCAGAGCAGAGGTCCAAAAACACGGACGTTCAAAAGAAACTGGGGAGTTTTATTGGTCAGTGCTACATTTATTCCCCAAAATTAACAAGCCATGCAGTAGCCCTGGTGGATTTCCTTCAGAACTCATAAGGAGTGCATGTGTCTGTACCTACAGAACTCTGGTTTTCAAATCATGCATGTTTAATAGTAGTGAATACTCTGCTGAGGCAGACCCTACTCTAGCTTTATCAACCTGTAGTATTGGTATATTGCCTTTTGGAGAATGTGCATGTGTGTGAATGTTTGTGCAATCTTGGGAATGCACTGTGTAGCCCTAATAACACATTCCACAGTGATTTTCGACAAGGTAATTTATAACCAGCCTGTAGACTGACGGCTTGACAGACCTTCGCTTCCATGCTAGACCACAGTTCATTCACTATCATCCACCAAAATCTAGTTTTTTTTAAAGATATTTTGCTATGCATTCATAGATTCTTAAATAACAACTGCTAAACTGAGTAATAATGCAGATGTTAATGTTATGTTATGTTAATGTTAAAGGTTTTGTGGAATGTGCGGATACCAATAAGGTGTCTTGAGACTAGAGTCCCAGAAACCAGAGCAAAATTGAAACAATGGTGAGAGTTAACAATGGATCATAACTATAGACACCAGGAACCTAGAAAATAAGGTGAAATTAAGCTACGAAGTTTAAAAGCCAGGTTTTTAAACCCTTCCTTAATTTCAGAAGATTGGGTTGGAATCATAGATGGTTGGGTAACAAATTCCACCATTTTGCTGCAGAGTAAGAAAGACGTCTACCACCCCAATGGGATTTTCTTATTCTTGGGACCCATACATTGTTTGCGGTACTAGACTGTATGGTACGAGAAGGGGAGGACCAATTGAAGATGTCCTGCAAGAAGGACGGACTGATGTAATCCTTTGTGGACTCAACAAAGTGCTTTAAATTGAATCCGTGACCAGATGGAAAGCCAGTGAAGTTCCCTGATAGAGTTGGAAACCAAGCAGATTCACCAGAACTCTGGCGGCCCCTTTTTGAAGTGTCTGGAGTTTTTTATGCAGACGGCTTTGAGATCCTATAATAAAACATTACAGTAATCAATTTTCGAAATAACTAGGGCAAGAATCACTGATTTTCTCTGCTTAAGTAGAAGAAACAGTAGCATTTTTTAAAGGATTTTGAGCATGAAAAAGCAGGAGGAGGTAATCTGTTTCGAATGCTCGGGGAAGTCTACTGTGTTGTCAAAAATGACACCCACATTTCTTACCATCTGCACCGGAGCCGGCAAGGGGCCTAGATTCGGTGGTCACCAAGTATTGTTCCAGAAAGAAATATTTTTGCAGAACATTAGCACCTCCATTTTATCGGAGTTGAGCTTTAAAGGGTCCTACTCCTGCTAACACTGATATTTTGCTCGCCAGTGCCACTAACTTCTAGTGATTCATGAAAAGTCAAGTCTATGATAGCACAGAAGTGCACAACTGGCACAATTTGCACAATTTGCCTGTTATTTCCAGGATGGTGTATCTCGGTTGTCTAGTACGACGTTATAAGTATAACTTAGGATTGGTTTTTTTTTTCAGTTTATCTTTTGTTTCCAATGCACATTCCTAAATCTCCTATTCATGGTGCTACATCACAGCCAATCACTGCTAAGAAATTACTTTATGTACAAAACACTGTCACGTTGTAAACCCTCCGCTTTCAAAATCACCGGGCTTGCGACCATAAAGGAGATTTAGGAATGAACTAAACACCTTTTGTGAGTCAGAAAAATCTTTTTATTATGATGATGATTAATATGATGAGGATGATAATGATGATGATGATTGTCATCATCATCATCATCATTATTATTATTGTTGTTGTTTTGTTGTTGCTATTGTTTATTATCAATATTATTAGCCTTTAAGTCATTTGGCCTCAAGCCGTTTAAACATGGAGGAAATAGGTACAACAACAATAAAAAAAAAAAAAAACCTCCATATATGATAAATAGTTCCTAATTACTTACAATTTATACATTGAAAGGATACTAAACTTGAGTATCAAAAATATAATTTTATTAAAACTGTCCATTGGAGGTCATCAGCCCACAAAGACGTTCAGTGCACCACTCCAATGTGCGCAGCACTGACACAGAATCGTGTGACACTAGACCAAAGTCGGTCACCTCAATAGATGCATGCGGATTCCCTTTGGCAATATTGCAGATGGTGAAATTTGCATGCTAGGACTTTTGTCTAGTTTAATGGAAACTTTATAGCTTTAAAAGAGTCCTACTCCTGCTTTAGTAAGTCTTCTATATTCAGGTGAACAGTGCAAATACAGCCAGCAGGCAGGCTTCAGGCCTTTTAAGACTGCCTGCCGATTGACCAAATCGCATGTCAACTGTTGTTATTGACGGTGATACACCCTTTGCTTTCACTCCTCCTGCACACTGCTAGGCAAGCAGGCTATTAAGCATGCATTAGCATCCAGCCACAGTTTCCGGTCCTCTTGAGCACCCCGAGATGTACAGGCATATGTGCATTACATAACATGCAGGCAGAACAAAGCAGCCTATAGAGCACACCACTGGTCCCATGTTTTAAGTTTAGCGGATGGCTGGTCCACCTTTGTTAGATGGGCTCCAATCCCACAAGAACAGAACAGACTTCTTCATCTCACTGAAACGGGGAACAAACTTAAGGTTCCTGAAGAGCTACAATGCTTTCCTCTATAATCCTTTTCTGGGGCCTGCCTTAAGGTATCCACATACTGTATGTACACAAGCCTCTTCACTTATAGGCTTCGTAAATCTAATGTGAGACTTTCCCAGGATTTCAACGCGATGGCAAGATGAAAATGTGCTTAAGACGTCTTTTGCTGTTGTGCCAAAGACTTCTTGGTATATCAAATAGATCTCATGTCTTATGGCAGAACACAGGAAGAGGTTTACTTTTTCTAGAAGGAACAAAATGGCTGACGTATGAAGAATTAATGACAAATGTCCTTCCCAGGTCCTTAATTTCAAGCAGTTTGACCCTCTGTGTCAACTGGTTGTCAAAGTCTCTGAAAGTCTGCCTGCTTCTGCTTTTGAAGAACGCAGCCTCCTTTTTCCAGATGCAGTTTTTCCACTCTGTTTCATCTGGTGCACAACATTTGCATGCAGCTTGTTTACTGATTTTAGTGTAATTAAAGTGGTTGAAGCACTCACTACATCTAGTTATATGTTGTAGTTGTATTCCTTTTATCTCATTGATTTTCCATTTCAAAGTCCTATCTGGTTGTGCCAGACCTTTAACTGTGTCTTTAGCTCTGGTTTCTTGAGAATGGAACATCGTAGCTCACCCTACGAAAGCCCAAGAAACGTTTTGCATAGCACCAATCCTAAGTGTGAAGGGTCAAAGAAACTAGGAGCACCCTAGGCTGCACATGCATTTCCAAGCACTCCCAAGGCTGGAGCTTTTGCTCTACAGCTGGGAATGCAATGCCTTCTAGGGTCTGAGTCTATACTTGCAGGTTATTTGGCCTGAAGGTTGGCACTCCACCCATCCCGACTTCCAAGGTCAGGAATCTGGGAGTTATCTTTGACGACCATCTCAACTTCATGGCTCATGCTAAAAAAGTAGCAGCCACAGCCCACTACAAATTGAAAATGATAAGAAAAATCATCCCATTCCTCCCTGATGCTGCTGTCAAAACACTGGTCAGTTCCCTAGGCCTATCATCCCTGGACTATTGTAATGCACTTTTCTTAAATACCCAAACCAGAGTTATAAAAAAACTACAAAATATACAGAATGCGGCAGCCCGTCTCCTGTCCAGAACACCCAAGTTTGTACCCACTGGTTAACGATCAAAAATAGGATCAAGTTCAAATCTCTCTGCATAGTCTATAAGGTACTCCATGATCAAGGTCCACGCCCTCTTAAGGACCAGCTCAAACTCTATCGACCGACTAGACAACTTAGATCCACGACTCTCAATCAACTAGTGGTTCCACGTTCTAAAACAGTTTCCTGGGGTGATCGCCGCTTTGCGGTAGCAGCACCCAAGATCTGGAATACGCTGCCACTACAAATCAGATCCAGTAAATCACTCCTTCAGTTTCGCAAGAACCTGAAAACCTGGCTGTTTAACCAGTAAATCTTTCTGGTCCCTCCAACGTTGGGGAGAGTCAGCCGCCCAGTCAAGCGCCAAGACGCCCACGGGTATTCGTTCGCGCTCTATAAATGTCAGAAATAAATAAATAAATAAATTAGGAAAACACAGACATATTGTTGATGGTTAAACAATTGTTAGGACAATGCTCTATATAAAAGTATTATTCACAATGTTTTATTCAATCCTTTATTTAAAAAGGTTACTCACCATGCTCTATTTAAAAGAGTTGTTGATATTGATAGTATTGCTTATTCCTGAAGGGCTGCACTACTATATCAAAGATGTGAGTACATTAACACAATCCTTTACGGGCCAGATGTATGACCATTGATGATTGAGACTCGCAAATTGTATTAAATTGCGAGTCGCAATTTGCGAGTCGCAAATATCAATGTGCAACAGTGTCAGAGACACTGTTTGCGATTCCCAATGGGGTCGCAAATTGCATGCCTCATGTGGTGCCGATTACGATCCGGCAAAAACCGGGTACGAACCGTCGGACGGAGCATATTCTCCGTCCGACGCGTACCCGGTCGTCAAAATATACAAACATGGAATTACGATTCGCACGGGAACACCATTTCCGTACGAATCGTAAAAAACCCCTACCGAACAAAATAAACCTACAAATGCGATCCGGGAAAGCGCCGACCTGACGTCGGGGCGCTCGCAGCCTGCCATTCACGAACCAGGAATCACGATTCGCACCGACGTCATCCCGCACGGTGAATATTTTCCGGCAGCCAAAAACTGCCGGGAAATCAGGACGACGCGAACAAGGACTACCAGTACGCGACGGACAGACAGGACGACGCGAACAAGGAGGACCAGTACGCGACAGGATGACGCGAACAAGGAGTACCAGTACGCGACAGGACGACGCGAACAAGGAGTACCAGTACGCGACAGGACGACGCGAACAAGGAGTACCAGTACGCGACGGACAGACAGGACGACGCGAACAAGGAGGACCAGTACGCGACAGGACGACGCGAACAAGGAGGACCAGTACGCGACGGACAGACATGGACCCGAACCTACGAGTCATCCCGGCCCTCATAGCAGTCGACCTCCTCCACAGGTTCGGACGCAGACGCCGCAGAAGGTCAGAACAACTAAGGGAGGGGGGAAAGTGGGGTGGGGTGGGGGTGGCAGGACCAGGGCAGGCCACAAACCCCCCACCAAAGTCACACAGCACACATGCCCTGGACATACCTGACTCCCATGCCCTGGTCACTACGAAGGGGTGGGGGCGTGTCCAGCTAATCCAGCGACCGCCACAACGGAAGTCCGTCACGACGCGAACCGGCAACACAACAGACAGGTACGTCCCGTACCCACGCCTGAAGAGCGTGGGTACGAGTCGAACCACGCCCACACCCACGTCACCCCAACAATGGCGGGACGGCTCGTACCCACGTGGCAAAGGCCTGGGTACGGCCCGCACAAGCATCACATAGCGTGGGGACGGATATGTACGGACCCTACCCCCACCCCGTATGCATGGAGCGTACCCCCACCCCAACAGTGTAAGTACGACCCGTACCCACCCGCGTACGTATGGAGCGTACCCCCACCCCAACAGTGTAAGTACGACCCGTACCCACACCCGCGTATGTATGGAGCGTACCCCCACCCCAACAGTGTAAGTACGACCCGTACCCACACCCGCGTACGTATGGAGCGTACCCCCACCCCAACAGTGTAAGTACGACCCATACCCACCCGCGTACGTATGGAGCGTACCCCCACCCCAACAGTGTAAGTACGACCCGTACCCACACCCGCATACGTATGGAGTGTACCCCCACCCCAACAGTGTAAGTACGACCCGTACCCACCCGCGTACGTATGGAGCGTACCCCCACCCCAACAGTGTAAGTACGACTCGTACCCCCACCCGCGTACGTATGGAGCGTAGCCCCACCCCAACAGTGTAAGTAAGACACGTACCCTCACCTCGAATGCATGGAGCGTAGCCCCACCCCAACAGTGTAAGTACGACACGTACCCCCACCTCGAATGCATGGAGCGTACCCACATCCGTGTATGTCATGAGCGTACAAATTGTGAAATTGGAGAGGTGGGTGCAGAGTCCTCCCAGCAGTGCCCTGAGACAGGAGGGGTGGGTGCCTATCACTCCCAGCAGTGCTCTGAGACAGGAGGGGTGGGTGCCTATCACTCCCAGCAGTGCCCAGAGACAGGAGGGGTGGGGGCCTATCACTCCCAGCAGTGCCCTGAGACAGGAGGGGTGTGTGCAGAGTCCTCCCAGCAGTGCCCAGACACAGGAGGGGTGTGTGCAGAGTCCTCCAGCAGTGCCCTGAGACAGGAGGAGTGTGTGCAGAGTCCTCCCAGCAGTGCCCAGACACAGGAGGGGTGTGTGCAGAGTCCTCCCAGCAGTGCCCAGACACAGGAGGGGTGTGGCAGAGTCCTCCCAGCAGTGCCCAGACACAGGAGGGGTGTGTGCAGAGTCCTCCCAGCAGTGCCCTGAGACAGGAGGGGTGTGTGCAGAGTCCTCCCAGCAGTGGCCAGACACAGGAGGGGTGTGTGCAGAGTCCTCCCAGCAGTGCCCAGACACAGGAGGGGTGTGTGCAGAGTCCTCCCAGCAGTGCCCTGAGACAGGAGGGGTGTGTGCAGAGTCCTCCCAGCAGTGCCCAGACACAGGAGGGGCGTGTGCAGAGTCCTCCCAGCAGTGCCCAGACACAGGAGGGGTGTGTGCAGAGTCCTCCCAGCAGTGCCCAGACACAGGAGGGGTGTGTGCAGAGTCCTCCCAGCAGTGCCCAGACACAGGAGGGGTGTGTGCAGAGTCCTCCCAGCAGTGCCCTGAGACAGGAGGGGTGTGTGCAGAGTCCTCCCAGCAGTGCCCAGACACAGGAGGGGTGTGTGCAGAGTCCTCCCAGCAGTGCCCAGACACAGGAGGGGTGTGTGCAGAGTCCTCCCAGCAGTGCCCAGACACAGGAGGGGTGTGTGCAGAGTCCTCCCAGCAGTGCCCAGACACAGGAGGGGTGTGTGCAGAGTCCTCCCAGCAGGGCCCTGAGACAGGAGGGGTGTGTGCAGAGTCCTCCCAGCAGTGCCCAGACACAGGAGGGGTGGGTGCCTATCACTCCCAGCAGTGCCCTGAGACAGGAGGGGTGGGGGCCCATCACTCCCAGCAGTGCCCATGGAACGCAAAGGGTGGAGTAGTCACAGATACCATGCCCACAAATGTCAGTCAGGTGCACAAAGACCCTGCAGTACATGTACCACATGTGTTCGAGGCTGGGAGTATACGCATGCATAGCGCAGAAAAGAAAACATGTACACATGAAGTCATGTCAATAGGCCACATACACAAGTACAATGACTACCAAGGATGCCACGAATGACGCAGGTGGAGACATCGCTCAGCATGCATGTGCAAAGGTGAAGGACTACGTCACACACCCAGCTAATGGACACGCAGCTCTGTGCCAAAGTCAGGGGACACCCTGCAGGGAAGAAGTCAGGGTACACAGAGGAAGGAATACACCTTGGGACAATTGCAACATGCAGCAAATGCTTACATGAATGGAGAAAGGTAGCTAACACCGTGTGATGGCACACAGATCCCAGGGTCCCCCCTATGAGCAGCACACTACTACATTTCCCACACACCCAACACATGACCAACACCCACAACCATGTAGCAGCCCCACCAACAGCAAGGCCAGCAATGCAGGAGTGTTCCAAGGGCAAAAATAAATAGCTTTATTCAGCATGAGAAAAAAACTAGTATGACGTGAGTCCAATTTTAACAAAGGCCATAGGGCAGTCCAGGAGTCCCAGCTGGATGGGGGACACAGTGGGATGCGTGTCCCCTAGCTTGCCTGCACAGTTACAATCCGTCGTCTTCCACAGGGGTGAGGGCATCATGTGGGGGGGAAGAAACAGGCACCGCAGGGACAGGAGGGTGAAGGGTAGGCGTCGTGGGTGCAGGGATGGAGGACTCCACCACAGGGGGTGGGGCAGGGCCAAAGGCGGAGGCCAGGATCTCACTGCACACCTTAGCAAGGTCCTCCAGGGACTCCCCTGCACCCGAAGGAACCACAGGCCCCAAGGAGGGGGGGGGTCAGAGGGATGGGTCGCAGCGCCACTGTGGGAGGGTGTGGACAGGGGGGGGACTCAAGCACCCTGACCGTGGACCTCCTTGACCGCTTGCGGGGTGGTGTCACTGTGGGGCTCAGGGACAGAGCGGCCATGAAGGAGTCTTTGGGGGAGATGTGGCCAGGAGAGCTGAGGGGAGGGGATTTTGGAGGGAGTGGATTGGGTGGAATGCGGACTCCCACTCTGGCTGCGTGTCACACGTTTGCCCCCCGACCCAGTGGGTGTGCCTACTGCACCCTGTGTGTGCGTGTCAGGAGGTGTGCGGCGGACCTTCCCTGCTGGTGTGGTGCCTGTGTCTGTTGTGGTGGGTGCATGCTTACGTCTGGCGGTATGTTGGACAGGCATGGGAGTGGGAAGTGTGGAAGGAGCAGGGGTAGGGGGTGGGACGTAGCGCTGCAGGAGACCCACTGCTGCAGTCAGTGTGGAGTCTATGGACCTCAGCAAGTTGCGTTGGTCAGCCTGCGATGAATGAATGCCCTCCAAGTATGCCTCCATGTTGTTGAGGACCTGGCTGTGGCCATGGAGGACATTAAGGATCGCAGTCTGACCAATCTGCAACTGCCGCTGGATGTCCACAGACTCAGCATTGGCGGCAGCAGTGGAGACAGGGGCAGGGGGTGCAGTGCCTGGCAGGAAGGAGACATGTGGTGACCGGGCACGTTGGGAAGGGACACGAGCACGTGGGAGGCGGCTGATGCCAATGGAGGGGGCGGTGCCAGATGTAGGGCTGCTGTCAGATGGTGGTGCAGCCACCGCCCACTCGGAGTGATCATCCTCGGACCCGTCCGCTTCATAGTCTGTTGTGCCAGTCGACAGGTCCCCGGGTTCACTCTCCACCGCCTCTGTCCCACTCGAAGTGCCAGCCCCGATGTCACCGCTGGCACTGGTGCTCGGTCCCTCCGCGCCGTCTGTGTCCATGTCTCCCTCCGTGTCCCCTGACGATGCTGTGGGCAGGGTGAAGAGACAGAAAGTAATCATACACCTGTATACATATGTCACATGAGTAAAATCTACGTAGGTTACAGTGCATAGCCTGAAACAAAGGATGAGTTACAACTACAAAACAAGGTACATACGTAGGCCCTGCAAGACACAGTTGTGTGACCCACCATGCCATGGAAAAACTATGGAGAGCATGACACAATAGCAAATGAGATGACATGGCATTCTGACTGAGGAGCAAGGCCCTGGGGACAATACAGCATTGCATCTGCACCACACAGCGTGGCAGGAAATTGGGATGAGCAGGGACAAAATCCAGGAACTAGAGGCACATGCAGCATAGGTAATACTGAGAACATGCCCACCCTGACTGGCACGCTGCACCTTGAGTGTATGTCCAGACAAACATCACACACTGGCCAGTCCGAGCAAGGAGATGACAGGTCTTGACATGTAGGCCATGGCCGCCCCACCCACCCCCTACATGAGACACATCTGTGGAGACACAGGAAGCACTTACATCTCTTAGTCTGGGTGAAATACACATGGGATGCAATAATTCAAGATTGCACACCAAATACCCAAGGTGCGCCTGTCCAAAGAATCATGTACGAATGGGCATCATCAGATGATTGCTACAAGACACACAGGCAATGGCCACCCTGAGTATGTACTTGGAAAATCAGGTCAGGCTGGACAGTGGACACTTGTAATACATCTCACGTCAATAAACATGGTGCCAGGGGACAATGGCACAGAGCACAACCTATGCTGTAGACACAGAGATTGTCGACATTCTCGGATTACACACATGATACCTAGGAAAAGATGCCCCTGGGGACAGTAGTGGCTACACAACTCCATGCTCCTGAATGGGAATGACTGCAACACACGCTAACATCCCTGCACTATGCGTAACGCACACTCATGCACATCATGTCACAGGCCACCACATGGGACATGCCTGCTGGAAGGCCTCGCACTCAAGAGATTAACTCCCATGTCTGAAATCAGCATTAGTGCCAACTGACATGGAACCCACAAGTCCAGAACTGGACAGGGCACAGGCAAGGTCACTAAACCTCTTACACACCACCCCCACACATGATGCTGCAGGCATTGTACACTTGGAGAAGGTGTCAGGCTACATAACTTTGTGATGGAGTGACTACACAGAGACCAGGGAACACATTGCAAGGTGGGGAAGGGAGGCAGGAGAGGCCTGCAACACTGTGGGTAACAGGATCGGCACAGAACCATAAACCCTGGAAGTGTATCCATGGAACAGTGCACTCACAAATGCTGGTGAAACACAACAAACACACACATGTACCTACCCCCTTCCGGCTGCTGCATGTCCTGTAGACGCCTGTCCAAGTCAGGAAAGACCACCGCCAGCACACGTTTCTGGATGTGGGAGAGACGGCGGCGCCCGCGGTTCTTGTGGCTCTCAGGTGAGTCCCCCAGCAGGACCCGTGCGATCCTCCGCGTCCAGCACCGGATATCCTGCCAGCGTTTCCTCACCTGGGACAGGTGCCGCCTCCGACCATCCGCACTCCTCACGGCGCTGACGGCGTCCAGCCATATCTGCTCCTTGGCAGAGGCGTCTACCTGTGAGGATGAACAAGTGACACTACATCAATACACCTTGCACATGTCACGGGGACACAGATTAGAACACATTTGCTGTTTACAACAAGGCATAGTATGCATCCAACGCATTGCACCTTTGTCATAGGGACATGATCCTGTGGGGGAAGGCCAAAAGCAGTACGTGCCATTGAAAGGACACAGGTGGAATGAGGGCAACTACACAATCAATGATCCAGGCTCACACTGTGCATCACACCCACCCCTCCTGTCTCAGGGCACTGCTGGGAGGACTCTGCACACACCCCTCCTGTGTCTGGGCACTGCTGGGAGGACTCTGCACACTCCCCTCCTGTCTCAGGGCATTGCTGGGAGTGATAGGCACCCACCCCTCCTGTCTCAGGGCACTGCTGGGAGTGATAGGCACCCACCCCTCCTGTCTCAGGGCACTGCTGGGAGGACTCTGCACACACCCCTCCTGTCTCAGGGCACTGCTGGGAGACATCAGGCATTCCCCCCCCCTGGCACCCCCCCTACAGTACATAGCATGTGTGTCACACCTGGACACAATGGCAGAAGTCACAGTCACTAAAAAGGGACACAGTCTGTGCCAGTGGACACTGAACTCACCTGATAACCTGGTCGCCCATACAGCATGGGGTACCATGGGAGGATCACATCCACCAAAGCCATGTTCTCCTCCAGGGTGAATGGCTGTGACCTCTCCACAGCCCTTGACATGGTTCCAGGGAATCAGTAGCAGCAGCTGGGTCGTGGAATACAAAGATGTGCAGGCAAGTGCTCCCTCATGGGACCTGGCTGCCTTATATCTGCCTTGCTGGCCCATCTCATGCACAGGAGTACAGAGTGATTGGTCACTCACATTTGCATCCTATGTTTCCTCCAATCCCTTCAAACCTAGCAGTCTGTGTGTTCTCTATCGGTTTCATTCTCCTGCATGATGTCAGCCCCACAAACACATTGCAACAAAGTAGATAAATTCCAACTGACTACTGCTGTGCACCTACCAGAACACATTCAAATTTTGAACTTGGTCTCCATGACAACCAGCATGCAAGTAGGCCTTAATACTTGTCCCTCATGTGTCCCCTATGTAATTTGGAGCTCCACACACAGGTACGGTGCGTTCCGGGGCCCTAGGGCACCCCAAATGCATTTCAACGGCCCGTACACGCGTGCCTACGTTCACTATCACTATGGGTGGCCTCGCGTATGCGTACAGTAGTGATAGGGAGCGTACAGGCGTGTGTACGGCCCGTACCACTACGAGTACGCATACGCGAGGCCACCCATAGTGATAGGGAGCGTACAGGCGTGTGTACGGCCCGTACCACTACGAGTACGCATACGCGAGGCCACCCATAGTGATAGGGAGCGTACAGGCGTGTGTACGGCCCGTACCACTACGAGTACGCATACGCAAGGCCACCCATAGTGATAGGGAGCGTACAGGCGTGTGTACGGCCCGTACCACTATGGGTGTTCTTGCGTATGCCTACTTGTAGTGGTACGGGCCGTACACATGCCTGTACGCTCGCCATCACGATGGGTACACATACGGCAGCACTCCCATAGTGATATGGGAACGTACACATGCCCTCTTCGCAGCAGTACAGCGGTTTTCACACATCACAGTGGTGACAGGCGGCACACAGGTAGGGATAGGGCGGACATACTTGTCCATGGATGGACATACTTGTCCATGGATGGACATCAAGGCATCGTCTGTGCATTACTACATGTGTGGGGCACAGGTGTGACGGCCTGTGATGTGGAACATTACTCCTGAGTGGAGAAGGCACCAGATGTATGATGAGATGTCTACAGATGTACTGTGTGATGGTGCAATGTGTGCCAGGCATGCCCTTGACTCCTTTGACATGTGTGCATGTCGTACTGCACACTTGGGGTGAGCGTCACTGGCATGGCACGGACACCAACACACGGAAGTGTCCCCTGATGCCCGGTACAGGGGTTATCACACCTGACTTGTCACTACCCACGGTGCACAATGTGACTATGTCATGTATGTGTGGGGGCTTCCCATCAGGTTGATGTTGGAGCACCCTCAAAAGCTGCAGCCGTTGCAGCAACCAACATGTGTCTGTGTGTAGATTGTCATTGCACACTGTTCCGCACACCATGCCACATGTGGTATCGGATGTGAGGTGCACATGTATGCATGGGACACGGAGTAGCGTGACAAGGACATGTCTGCATCCTCACAATGAATGTGTGGTGAGTCATGACATGTGCACCTTCATGGCAAGGTGTGTGGGCTGTCCTAGTGTAATGTCAAGTGACCTGTGGCTCTAGTGTTCCGCTACCAGTCTCTGCAATCGGCATCCTACTTCTACTGATGTGTGGGCGTATGTCACTCCTGTCTTGCGTCTGGCTGTTCACTTGCACTGGGACACAGCTATTCCCATGGCATGGCATGGGGAGGTTCTCAATCTCCGTGTGTAGCTGGGTCTTGGTAGGAGTGTCACCTTGCATCCATACGTGTCCTGGGCATGTAGCACATACCTGAATCCCTATGTAGCATATGTGTATTGACAGATTAACATGTGCTCAGTACATATGAATTGTTGTCGTAGTGCACTCACTCTTCCTTGTCACTTCCAAATTACTGCAGAGCGCCGCCTCTTGCCCGACCAATTCCGGACTTGGCTGCCATGCGGGAGAATGACAGCATCCGGCTCTACCGCTTCACCCAACCGTTGATTCTGGAGTTGTCGGCGAGACTGGCACCACACCTGCAACCGCAGCACAGGTATCCTACGGCACTGACACCCCAGCTGAAGGTAATGGCTGCCCTACATTTTCTTGCCACGGGTACCTTTCAAAATACCATAGCTCATGTTGGTGGCATGTCCCAGAGCATGTTCTGCCGTGTGCTGCATGATTTCTTAGAGACCATGTTGATTCACCTGGATGACTTCATCAAGTTCCCAACCCCTGAACAGTTGACTGCGGTCAAGCGTGGATTCTATGCCCTGGGAGGGATGCCCCATGTCATTGGGTCCATAGATGGTACACATGTAGCTTTGGTACCACCACACGCACGGGAGGTGGCGTACCGCAATCGAAAGCACTACCACTCCATCAATGCCCTTGTGGTGTGTCAGTCCAACATGGTGATTTCACATGTCTGTGCTCGTTTTCCAGGATCAGCACACGATGCCTACATCATGAGGCGTAGCAGGATGCCTGAAATGATGATGCAGCTGCGCAACGAAAGAGCATGTGTTGTTGGTGGGTACAGTCTGTCTGTCCTGTAATTTGCATAGCCTACCAGCACGACCGCTTCACCAGTTCTAACGATGTCCATGTGCTTCCCATGTAGGGGACGCTGGCTATCCCAACATGCCATGGCTGCTCACACCTCTCCGCAACCCCATCACGCCGGCCCAGCTCCGCTACAACACCGCCCATGGCCGGACAAGGCGAGTGATAGAGAGGACGTTTGGCCTGCTGAAGAGCCGATTTAGGTGCCTCCACAAGACCGGCGGCGCGCTCCCATATGCCCCTGCAAAGGTCTGCAAAATCTTCATGGTCTGCTGCATGCTGCACAACATGGCAGTTGAGAGAGCTGTGCCACTCATCCTGGATCAACATGACGAGGACCATCCACCCGTGGAGGACGAAGGGCTTGGCAATGGGGCTAGTGATGTGGAGGATGTGGAGCCGCAAGAGGACATCCGGACTCGGCTCATACGCGACTTCTTTGCTTAGTGGTGAGTACCAGTGTCTGAGTGTGCACGCATTGGTCCCCGTGTGTCATGTGTTGTGATGTGTGTCTCCACCTGCATGTATGGCACGTGAGTCAGAGGTGTGTGTGGGTGTGTCACTGGAGTGATGGTGGCAGTGATGGTTGTATTTCCCCAGTCATAATTGTGACCTAGCATGTTGTCATCCATACATGTGTCGAGTAAATGCACATGCAAGTGGCTGTGCTTTTTGTGGCTGACTTCTTGTGTGTCTCTCTTCCCCAGGTACTTGTGCATGCCGTCTGCTGCTTGCATTGTTTTGGCACTGCTATTCCTCATGGACACGTCATCGTGGGCTGACTCAGCGTTACAGGCACGGACACGTTTGGAAGTCTCCATAGGGTAAGGGATGCATCAGGGGTGTATTGGGTGTGGCAGTTGTTCACGATGTATGCACACTGCCCCTGTCGATGTTTGGTTCCTCTGCAGCCATGTAGCATCCCCATGGGACACGACATGCAGCTGTGTACACCTGAATAGATGGTCTGCCTGGTTGACAGTCATCAGTGATGGGATAGTGGATTGTGATGATGGCATCAATGTGTGTGACACTGCCCTCGGACACATACGGTTAGCATTGGCTTGACATGGTGTGCGACTTCCACATCAGCGGATCAATGGTGTATGGCAGTCTCTCCGTGAGCAGCTGTGGGTGTTTAGCTGTTAGCCGACAATTGTGTGCCAGTTCCATGGCTAACACGCATTTGTGCTGCAGAAGGGGGGTGCCAGTGTTGGACCCACATGTTACTCCACAAGATGTGTTCATGTGTACTTCAAGTTGCCTCTGCAATCCCGAAAACATGACTAATAAAGGTGTCCCTATGCCTCCAAGGTGCCTCTTCTCCGTCAATGCTGGTGTGTTGCCACGGTGCATCCAGCATGTCTGGCATGGTTTTCCCTGATAGTGGCTATGTGTCGATGTGTCGAGTAGCAAGATGCAAGCTGTGTGTGTGGGCTGAGACTGTGTATTGGGCATGATGTCCATGACTGTGTGGGTATTGTGACATGTGCCATCCCCATGCATCCAACGTTGGCCAGGCCCCCATTCTCTGCATCCACCTGACTCAAGCTTGCAGGACATGGTTCTGCCACCTGTCTACACATACCTGGGTGCCCCCCAGGACCCTGGACATGATCCCTGACCTCTGCGCATGACTGTTGCTGTACTCAATGTGTCTGTCAGCACGGTTGTGCGTCCACCCCCTCAGCTGGTTTGGCCCATCACGGGTGTGTATGGTGCTCCATGTCTGTCTTGCCTAATACACTGTGACCCGTGTGTCCTGTGCCAGACTCAGGCCCCAGGGTGTGGATGGTTGGAGTCAAAAGAGAGCTCAGGCATGTTTAGACTTTACAACACACATGTAAGGTAATAATTCAACCAGCAGGCATCTTCTCTTCATGGTGTGAATTTTTATTTTGGGGGGTGGGGGGGGGGATGAAGTGAGGTGCTTTCCAGGAGTTTGGAATCCAAAGTTCAGTAGGGGAGTTGGTGTCCTTGCCAATGTAAATCCTCATTAGTCCATGCCACAGTCTTTGTCAACATTGGTCAGACAGTGACCAGCAGGGCCATGTGGCAGAGAATGTCTCTTGATGCTGTGATGCTGTTGCTCCAGTGGGCCAGGTGCCAGGCCAGGTGTCCTGGGAGATGGTGATGTAGCGCCGACCCTCACGGTCCTTTCCGTGGACGACCCGGCCTCCTGCGGGGACCCTCAGCAGCAGGCCGTGACGATGTTTGGGATGCTCCGTCGGATGTCTCCTCCTCCTCCTGATCCCTCCCTGTGGGTGGTGATGTTCTACGCCGTCTGGCACAGGGAGGGTTGCCCATGTTGTCGGCCATCCGACGGAGTGTATCGTGAATCCCCTGGAACACCGTCACTTGCTCAGCCTGTCTGTCCTCCATCCTCCGTTGGTGTTGCAGTAGACAGGCATGTTGCTCGGCATGTTGCTAGGCCTGCTGGGTCTTTATCTCATCGAGGGTCCCCTTGATCTCATTGAGGGTGGACACAACCTGGGCCATGCCCGTGGTGTCCTGCCGGTATGTGTCCATGATGTTACGGACATGGGCAAATACCGGTTCCCCAGCCAACTGGTCAGGCTCGCGCCTCCGCCGTCCTCCACTCCCACCACCCCTGCCCACTTGCACCTGGCCTGCCCTTGTGGGTACATCGGGTCTCCGGGACCCCTGAGGGGTGGCATTGGCGTTGTCGCCTGCCTCCTCCTGGGTGCCCGGGACACCGTGTCCCTCCTGGCCAGCCTGGCTGCATTGTGGTGGTGGGGCAGGGATCCTGGGTGTCTCCTGGGATGTGGCAGGAGTGGGGGTGGTGGTTGGCACAGTTGTACCTGACGCAGGTGCTGCAGGTGGTTGGACACCAGAGGTGCCAGGTCGGTCGGGGTTGTCCACAGAGTGGTGAGAGTCGTCGCTGCCGGTGGAATCGGGCTCCCGCAGATCCGGGTCCTGTGAGTCTTCCCCCCCAGTGTTGGGGGGTGAACCACAACGTTGACCTGTGTGTGAGAGAGACAATGTTAATTTTGGTCCATGCAACATCCATGTTTCATCAGTTTCAACGTTGGCACATTTCCTCTTGGAATTAGGATCTGTCTTGCATTCCACTCACAGTGCACTTGTGCATGGGTGTGTCCCTTGGGCACCACTTTGGCCCCCTTAACTATGTGTGGCACAGTCTTACTTGCTGCGTCAAGTGTGACTGCAGTCAGCAGTGGAGTGGGCAGGTGTGGCGAGCCATGCATTGGCGCCTTCCGTGTAGCACTGTACATGTGCACATGGAGTGGATCCACACACTTATATAATGCAGGTAGCTGTCGTTGTGCTTCTGAACAGGTTGTCACATGGCCCTGTGTTTTGCCATGGTGAAGAGGGGGGGTTCTGGCACTGGCCACCCTTGGCTACATACACGCAGTCTACCTGCTGACGAGCAGACATTCCCACACACCACACGGCTGATTTGCTCTCCCTGTGTCTCCCTCCCTCTCTGTCCCCCTCTCCCTCCCTCCGTGTGTCAGCCTCCTCCCTCTGTCCGTGTCCCTGTGTCTCCCTCCCTCTCTGTCCCCCTCTCCCTCCCTCTCTGTCCCCCTCTCCCTCCCTCTCTGTCCCCCTCTCCCTCCCTCCGTGTGTCAGCCTCCTCCCTCTGTCCGTGTCCCTGTGTCTCCCTCCCTCTCTGTCCCCCTCTCCCTCCCTCTCTGTCCCCCTCTCCCTCCCTCTCTGTACCCCTCTCCCTCCCTCTCTGTCCCCCTCTCCCTCCCTCCGTGCGTCAGCCTCCTCCCTCTGTCCGTGTCCCTGTGTCTCCCTCCCTCTCTGTCCCCTCTCCCTCCCTCTCTGTCCCCCTCTCCCTCCCTCTCTGTCCCCCTCTCCCTCCCTCTCTGTCCCCCTCTCCCTCCCTCTGTGTGTCACCCTCTGTCACCTCAGCCCAGCTTCCTAGACACACACTTTTTCCAGTCCTTTGAATGGCCCTTGGCTTGTTGCTGTGAGTTTGTTTCTGATCTCCAGGCACCCATTGGGTGTAGTGTCTGTGTGTGCGCTGCTGCTGTGGTTGTGTGTGCTGCCACTCTTTCACAGTGTTGGCTGTTCATTAGCTGCTGTCATGTGCAAAACAGTGCCTTCACCCCCATGTGTTGATGCAAGGCGTCCGCCATTTGCTGGCGAGTCTTTCCTGTGTGGGGACACACTGTTTGTCTGGCTGTGACCTGGGCCATATGGGCAGAGGGCATTGTTGTCTGCTTCTGAGTTGCACTATGTGATTTTTAAGGCCCACCCTCCCGCCATCCGGGTTACCATGTCATGTGTTGGTGTCTTCTGTGGCCTGTGACTTGACATTGTCCTGCTGGGTGCATGGGGCATGGTGGCGGCAGTGGCATGTGCGTGTTCATGGAGTGTGGTTGAGTCATGCGATAGGTTGGGGTGGTTGCGTGCCTGTTAGTGATTTTGGTTGTGGATGACGTTCCCCCCATGTGAGGTGCGTTGTTTGTGTACTCACCCGGGTCTCGGAGTCCTCCTAATCCTTCGACTGCCTCCACCGGCTGTATGGCCATCACCCTCTCCTCCCAGGGCTGGTAGTGTACGGGTCTGCGGGAGGGCCCTCCTCCAGTGGCGTTGGCCTGGTTGTGTTCCTCCAGCATCTTGGCTCGGACCCTCCTCCGCAGATCGTACCACCTGGATTGGCATTCCTGCCTGGTCCTTCTGGTGTCCCCAACAGCATTCACAGCATCGATGATGGTCTGCCACATGGCTGTTTTTGCTGCCATGCTGGTGTTTCTGACCAATGTTCCAAAGAGCTGTGGCTCGACTCTGAGGATTTCATCGACTAGAACCTCCAACTCTCGGTTACTGAACTTTGGATTCTTGGTAGTGGGCATGGTGAGGGGTGTGGATGGTGGGGGGGGTGTGGATGGTTGTGGGTGTGTGGGTGTGGTTGTGCAGGTGTGTGTGTGTGTGAATGTGATGAGGGGGTGTTTGTGAAGGTGGTTGTGTGAAGGTGTGCAAGTGTAAGGTGTGGTGTAGCTTGTAGTATGGTTCTGTGGTGTCTGGCAGCAGTGAGTCTGTTGCAAAGGCTCATGGTTTGTGTGTGTGGGCCCTTTTTATTGGTCTATGGGTGGGTGTGGCTGTGTTTGAAGTTTGGGTGGGTGTGTTATAAGGAGTGGTGGTGTTTTGGGCCTCTGTTTGTTTTTGGCAGTTGCAGGTCAGTGGATGTGTTTTTTTTAGTGTTTGTTGGCCATGTTTAGTGGCTTTGTGCCATTCGAATAGTGTATTCTTGTGTTGTTTTGTTTTGTCCTGGTTGTGTCCGTGCGTTTTGAGCGTGTGTACGGTGTGTACATGGGCCATTTGGTTGTACGGTGCTGTCCTTGTGTGTGGCTTGGTACGACTCGTACATGCGGTTGGGATGTTGGGGCCTGGGGTGCGCTCCGTACTTAGGAGGTTGTGGTGGGGGTGCGACTGGAACGTACTGGGGTGTACATAGACGGTGGTACGACACGTACAGGGGTGGGGGGTGTACATAGACGGTGGTACGACACGTACAGGGGTGGGGGTACGACTTGAACGTACTGGGGTGTACATGGACGGTGGTACGACTCGTACAGGGGTGGGGGTACGACTCGAACGTACTGGGGTGTACATTGACAGTGGTACGACACGTACAGGGGTGGGGGGGTGTACATGGACGGTGGTACGACACGTACAGGGGTGGGGGGTGTACATAGACGGTGGTACGACACGTACAGGGGTGGGGGTGTACATAGACGGTGGTATGACACGTACAGGGGTGGGGGTACGACTCGAACGTACTGGGGTGTAGGTACACGGTGGTACGACACGTACAGGGGTGGGGGTACGACTCGAACGTACTGGGGTGTACATAGACGGTGGTACGACACGTACAGGGGTGGGGGTACGACTCGAACGTACTGGGGTGTACATGGACGGTGGTACGACTCGTACAGGGGTGGGGGTACGACTCGAACGTACTGGGGTGTAGGTACACGGTGGTACGACACGTACAGGGGTGGGGGTACGACTCGAACGTACTGGGGTGTACATAGACGGTGGTACGACACGTACAGGGGTGGGGGTACGACTCGAACGTACTGGGGTGTACATGGACGGTGGTACGACTCGTACAGGGGTGGGGGTACGACTCGAACGTACTGGGGTGTACATAGACGGTGGTACGACTCGTACAGGGGTGGGGGTACGACTCGAACGTACTGGGGTGTACATGGACGGTGGTATGACACGTACAGGGGTGGGGGTACGACTCGAACGTACTGGGGTGTAGGTACACGGTGGTACGACACGTACAGGGGTGGGGGTATGACTCGAACGTACTGGGGTGTACATAGACGGTGGTACGACTCGTACAGGGGTGGGGGTACGACTCGAACGTACTGGGGTGTACATGGACGGTGGTACGACACGTACAGGGGTGGGGGTACGACTCGAACGTACAGGGGTGTACATACACGGGTGGGGGTGTACATACACGGGGGGTACGTGTCGGACGTACGGGGGCTGGGGGGAGTGTTGGGCGCATATGCGGGCACATGTCTCCATGGTTGCTATGGGAGTTCGGTGCGGACGGTGTTTTTGCCATACGGTTGTTGCCTCGGACGCACGGGATGGATCGTGATTCCTCGGTCGGACTTCACCTTTCACATTTGTACGGTAAATCGTACGAGGACGTGTCGGACACATTTTCCGACCCGAGGACGTGTGGGGAAATATTCCCAATGCGGTTCGTATGGACTTTTTACCATGCGAATCGTGATTGCCAGTTCGTACAGCACTTGTACGATTCGTACGGTTAAAAGACCGGATACGAGTCGCACGGGGAATTTTTTTACCGGATCGTAATTGGCACCATAATGTTTGGAGTCACTATTAGGAAGGAACGCCCTTGCAACGCCTCTTCCTAATAGTGAGTCGTTAACCCTATTATGTGAGTCGCTAATTGATTAGCGACTCGCAACATAGGGTTGGCGCATGGGCCACGCCTATTTTGCGGTCGCAAACGGGCCTAAAACCCCTTTGTGACCACAATAAATGGTCGTACATCTGGCCCCAAATGCCTAATAAGTGCAGAGGGATTATGGTTACTGAAGTCAGTGATGCAATGAAGCATTATCATGACATGTAATTCTGGTATTGAAATGTGGTAACATTGATCTGATGTAAACTGACACCCCCTACATGGTTACGTGCTGTCTAGTGTTTAGAAGGGGGAACTGTGAGGTTTGGGGACATGACCTTTTAGGGGTCTCTTGTAATGTTGCCAAAGGTTTTTTCCACCAATCTTAGGTATATTTGTAAATTACTGAGTAGTACTGAGTAGTGTGTGTGCAACAAATGTACCTTTCCTTTTCTAAAGAAAAGGCACAGACTGGACAATCATTTATTAAGTGTTATTATTGAGTGCCAGAGAATTGTGGTTACTAGCCCAAACCAACTCCCTTGAATAGGCCTTGGACTGCTCTGCATCGCTACCCTGAGAGTGTCAAGCGCTACAAAGGGATGTTGGTTCTCAGTGAAGGGCTTATGTGGATTCATTACTTGTGCGGGCTACACATCTAATGGCCTGTTTCCTGACACTGCTCTGCTCTGTAGCCCTGTCTTCTGGAAAAAAGGTATCTCCTGACCCAAATACAGTAGCCATCTACTGATTTATCTCCCACCGCCATCTCTTAGCAGAATCATAGAGAGGTAGGAGACAAGTCAGCTTCAAGAGTGTGCAGACCTAACCACCTTCTCTGTCATGACCAGTCTAGATTCATCCCTGGAAGGAGCGCCAAAACCACTTTGGCTAACATGTGGGAAACAGTCCTACTGCACTTCAGTGAGAACTAAGAAGCGTGTGTGATGTCTTCGGATACAGATTTGTATTCTGATGCATGTACATGTGATGATGCTCTCGGAATGGGAATGGGAGGAGAATTCTAAGGAGAGCAGTTGTCTTGTGCATCTGAGCTGGAAGTTTCCTACTTGTTATCTTCTGATGAGGAATAAACCTAGTACAACATTAAAGGAATCTGCGTAGATTGTTGCATATTTTTGGCGTCGAGTGTCTGCTCAGGGAATAGATAATACATGGTGACCTCCACCCCTGGATAGATACCTAGATACCAACTGAGAAGGTATCACGAAGAAGGATTCTAGAACAGGAACAGTGAGTTGCCTTTTGAGCTCCGTAGGGCAATTGTTTAGATTATTCAATCACGTGAGTAAGACATGACATGTCAGCGTTTTACTTGGTAATGCAGCTTCCTTGACTCGATGCCTGGAATTGAAACTGTACTTCCTACGCTAATTGAAATATAGGCAGTGTTGTATTTGTTTAAAATAAACAATGTGCACTCTTTTCTCCTGCACTTTAAAGAAATATTGGCTTTATTGTGATTGTTTAAGGTATGATTGAAAGAAAGTTTTTACTAAAATACATAGTTGTCACATGTGCAACGTTAATGTGCAACGTATTTTAAACTGACACAACATTAAAATATGTAAAAACGCAGTATGTAGTCAAACCTATTAGTGCTCGGCCTTAAAATGTTTAAGCAAACTTCATTTTACAAATGATTAAAACAAATGTGCTGAGATGAGCTCAAAGGGGCTTATTTACAAGCCCTTTACGCCACCAGTGTATCACTTTTTGCGACGCACTGCTGGCGCAATCTCCTGCCCCATGGTTACAAGGACATGTAAAGTCACCCTGCGTGGCTTTTCGTGTCCTTGTAAATATGGTCCATTCTCGCAAAACTTTGAGTGAAAGGTGTGTGACATAGGTGTTGCTGTGGGTGTTCCCACACAACACCCATGTATTCTGTGCACTTCCAGATTGACAAGAATTTGTAAACCTGGAAATGTGTCAGAATGCTACGCCACCCCAGGGCCTACAGCTTAACTCCGGTAAATCAGAGATCCTGGTATTTGGGAAGGACAGGGAGCTGTGGTCCGATCTATATTGGCCGGACCACCTAAAAGCTGCCCCACTTCCTAAGGAAACCGTAAAAAATCTTGGGGTATGGTTTGACCAGGGATTGACCTTTGAGAAACAAACAAAAGCTGTTGCGGGTGTTTCTTTCGGACTCCTGCGGGGTCTAAAGCCTCTGCTCGGGTTCTACCCCCCTTCGGTGCGCCAGACTATCATCCAGGCATCTGTTCTATCAAGACTGGACTACGGCAATTGCCTATACCTGGGAGCAACAAGGGCCAGCGTAAAGCGCCTCCAGAGGGTCCAGAATGCAGCAGCACGGATTCTGGTCTCATTACCCAAGCACTGTTCAGTAGCGCAGGTTCTCCCCAAACTCCATTGGTTGCCAGTGGACAAACGGATAAAATTCAAGGCATTGTGCATCTCACACAAGATCTTGTCAAGACAGGCTCCACCTGGCCTTCTCCATTTGTTGGAGGCCTATGTACCCAAGCGCCCGTTGCGATCTGCTGACCTAGCTATGGTCTGTACTCCTCGAGTGTGGAGGGCTAGGGCAGAAGGGCGCTCTTTCCGTTGGCTGGCGGCAAAATTGTGGAACTTACTTCCGACCCCTGTTAGAACTATCTTCAACCACCTGGCTTTTCGTAAGGCCTTGAAGACATGGCTTTTCCCCACTTCTTCCATTTAATTGCCTCGATTCTCTTAGGTTCTCGTTTCTGGTCCTTGTACTGCGCTGGCACGCCTCGTTGCAGTGGCAACCATGTGCATTATAAATCTGTAATAATAATAATAATAATAATTAGAAGATTAAGAATATGGTCATGCCCATGGGAAAGGAGGTCTAAGAATCGAAAGTTTGAAGAGGCATACAACGTATGTTGTTTTACTTGAGTAGCTTAATCTCTGTTCTTTATCACCCACAACATGAAGGATCCCACTGACAATTGCTATTCGAACCCTTATCAGTGTCCGCTCCATGCGCAAGTCTAAGTTAAAACATAACAATTACACATTACACAGAACAGTGCAGGGAATGTCGACATACACGAGAAGCATGTTCAACACAACATCACATTACATCGCCTTCCCCCTTCAAAACGAAACCACATAAATCATATAGGTGTACCATTTAATAACTATTGAAGTCATCAAACTTTTCTAGGAACCTTTCTGACCCGAAAACTATTCATACTTCTCATACTATTATGACTGGGATCAACCCGTTTGGAACCTGAAGTAACCACCTGTCCGGTGCCATCATCCACACCACCAGGCACCATCTTATCCTCCACAGCAGACTGCAATCAGTGCTCCCAATCTTGGCCATTCAAGCAACACTTCTTCTGTTGCATGATGTTAGCTTGCTCCCAAGTAACCTTCACAAGTTGTCTCCTGTTCCACCAACCTTTACCCACCACAAATGCTGCCCCCTTGCTAACTTTATTCACTTTCTCTGGCATGGATAATGTAGATTCCCCTTTCCTTACTTTGAGGGGTTTCTTAATTAAAGCCCAGTCGCTGACTGACTCTTCCCTGCCCCCAATGCGACACTACTTGTCAAAATTCATAGCAATTTGCTTCAAAGCAACCCTAGAAGATAACTTTTCAGTACTAGACTTACCAATTCTGGGCACAGTTTTCATCTCACTCAACCAAGATTGCAACAAAGACATGTGCACATCCCTGCCCCTAAACAGAGCGAATGGAGCAACCCTGGTGGTGCAGTGTGTTGGCGTATTAGAATTCCGCAACTTCTGTTCAATGAACTCCCTTACATCCAATCTAGAAGCGATGGAAATCTGTATAACCTCTTTCATTCTTTGTTACCATGTTCCACTAGACCTTTGGAAGTGGGTGAGTATAAGGCAACATTTAGGTGTTTTATGTCCTGTGAGCTCATGAATTTACACATCCTTTCTGGCACGAAATGTGTGCCATTATCCTCAACTATGACTTTGGGTGCCCTTTCGGCTAAAAATATTTTACTCAGGTACTCAATGGTTGAGTCCGTAGCTGGTGTTTCCACAAACCTATTGTACATCCATTTTGAGATATAATCAACAGCCAGAATTAAATACCTCATATTTCAGGGTGATACTGAATATGGACCTTAAAAGTCCAAACCCACCTTTTCCCATGCTGTGCTTGGAAATTGAGTTGGGTGCAATGGAGTCCTTACCGTCCTCCAATGTTTATTTGATATTAGACATTTATCGTTTAAAATTTTAACCTGACTATCAGTAGCTGGCCACCAATAATGCTGTTTTATTTTCAGACCAGTTTTTGTGGAACCAAGATGTCCGTGGTGAGCTTTATTTATGATTACATTACGCAGATCAGTAGGTGGGACTAGCCTGTCACCACGCAGCACTTTGTCATTTTCCACAAATAACTCATCTGCTATGTGTGCAAAATGTTTCAAATCCCCACTAATGCATCTTGATTATGGCCATTTGTGAGTAATATACGCGACCACCTTAATAAAAGTCTGATCCTTCTTGCAAGACTCCCTCCAATCCTCTTCAGCTATTACTGAGTCATACTCTGCCAAGGTGTCCAACACTGATACACACTCAATGTCATCAACATGCGAATCATCCTCATCATCATCTTCCATAAGAATTCTGACAAACAATCAGCCTGAAAATTCTTTCCCCCAGGGTGCGTTTGATCACAACTTTGGATTCTGTGAGCTTAGCCACTAATCTTGTGAGCCTGGCAGATATGTTATTGCTGCTAGCCTTACTAAAAATATAGACCAGTGGCTTGTGGTTTGTATATAACTCAAACCTGCGCCCCCATATGTACATTTTAAACTTTTGCACTGCCCATACACATGCATGAGGTACCCGTTCGATCATGCTGTACTGGCATTCAAACTACTTGAGTGACCTTGATGCAAATGCCACAACTCGCTCACGACCACCCTCCGGCTGAGCACAGCACCCAGACCATGGATGCTAGCATCAACAGGTGTAATCCTCATGAAATGCATGCAGAGCTTGTGCCGTTATGATTAACTCCTTCACTTTTCCAAACACCCTTTCTAAATCTTCTGACCAATTAAACACTTGGCCCTTCCTGAGTAAGGTACGCAATGGTTCCACCGTTTGAGCATAATTAGGCACAAACCTGGCATAGTACTCTGCCAAACCCAAGAAATGAATGAAGAGTATTCTTATCCGTGGGTGTCTCAGCATCGCTAATTGCTCTAACAACAGAAAACTTGGGTTTTATTCCAGCGTCCGACACGTTGAGCCCTAAGTATTCCAACTCCTGCAGAGCAAACTTGCACTTGTCAGCCCTGACTGTCTTGTGTCTTTAATATAGATAGCACTACCTTAAATATAACATTACGCTCCTCCAAGGTCTCTGCATATATCAGGATATCATCCAGATATGCTTGTACCCTCTGGTGCCCGGAAATAATGTATCCATAAGTTTCTGGAACACACTGGCGGATGAAGACAGACCAGATGGGAGCCTCAGAAACATATAGGCACCAAAGGGGGCACAAGCATCATCAAAGTCTGAGACTCAGCCGTCAATGTCACTTGGTGATATGCTGACCTCACATCAGGTAAAACCACTTGGCCCCCCGAGATTTGGCAACAACTCATAAATTCTGGGCAGTGAATGGCAGTCGATGATAATATCTTTGTTTAGGGCACGTAAATTAGAACAAAGTCTGGTCCCTCCTGACCATTTACGTGAGACGAATATGGGTGCTACCCACTGCAACAAATCCGTAGGTTGAATAATCCCTTGCAAGCATAAATTTTATAAAGTGATCTTCAATTCTTTCCTGAAACTCATAGGCACAGGTCATACATTCTGTGCTACTGGCTGTGCATCCGGCATCAACCTAATGTGGCATTCCACGCCCTTCACTAGTCCAACCTGGTCACTAAACACGGATTGGAATGCAGATAAAATGTCCTTAATGGAACAAACCACACAGTCCAACTGACAAATCCCACACCCTTACTGGGTTCTCATCCCCCAGAACCAGACACAGGCCCACACGTGCCAAGTCTCTCCAACCAATGATATGCTTTTCCTTCACAGCTTCATATACCTTTGTATTAGTTTCTCTGCCCAAACATTGTACTTTGGTTAAGAAAAACCCAATCATCTCAATGTCTTTTCCCCAAACGCCTTGGGGTTTACATCTAACTGAGACAACGGAAACTCCTTCCCCCATTTTTCATAAAAGGTAGTGTCTCTTAGGATGGTTATAGGCGACCCCGAAACGGCCATGACCTGCAAAGAAATATTTTTAATGATGGCAGTACTTAATAGACCTTTGACTACTTTGGTTCCATCATCACAGTCCAGTGTTAGAACCAAGTTATTAAGAGAATCTGAACATGTATCGATCTCCACATCAACTCTGTCAACCTTTCCTGGTTTCCTATTATCCCTGCAAACATTCTGAAAATGCCCTAATGTTTTACAAATGAAGCAACGTTTGTTAACAGCTGGACACCCAGCAAAATTTCTTATATGACTTTTGGAGCTGCATCTGAAACAAATAATTGGCGATTCTTTGGAAATAAACTTTGACGATTTTCACATCGCGAATCATCCTGGTCCAAGTCTGCCGAAGAAACCAACATGATAAGAGTGATGGAATCTGCGTGCATGTCTTTAGTAGAGATAGCAGACATTTCTATAATCAGAGCCAAATTAATAACTTCAGACAGTGATGGATTTTTGCAGTTTAGTAATCTTTCCTTAAATTTCTGAGACACACAGTTAAATAGAAATTGATCCCAAATGTAGTCATCCGACATAGAGCCAAAACCACATGTAGTTGCCAAAACCCGAAGCGCTGAAATGTACTCCTCTACCTTTTCATCCTCCATTTGCTTTCGTTTATAAAAATTATGGCGTTTCAACATAATGTTAGGCTCATCTGTAAACTGTTTCTTGAGTCTTACTACTGCCTCCAAATACACATTCCGTTGCCTTTCACCAGTTAACATAATCAATTAGCCGATATATTGATAATATGGGAAAACACTATTGCAAACCAATAAGACATGAAAATGCAAGGAGTGTGTTCCATAAAGAAGCATCTTATTCTAAATAAATGAGGATTGAATGCAATAAGGAACAAAGCTGTAAGTTCAGATACCGATGAAGGGTTTTGATGAGAGAATTGAGCATAAGCATGAACCCTTTGTCCAAAACTTGGTAGAATTCTCAGCTCAAGTAACAGCAGCCCAAGAAATAAGCTAAGACTTTTTATTAAGAGATTTCTACAAAAACTCAGTAAAGAGACTCCTTCTCAGAGAGTTAGGAAAGGGACAAGCATGAAATGCTGTTCTCAATCTGAGGAATCCAAAATGAGGCCTGAGCCGTCTTAGTCTAAAAAACGGAAAGGAATTGAGTGGATTTCCTAGTCTCAGAACACTCTCTAATATAAATACACCTGTTGTATGTAGCGTTAGCAGTAGCAACATTTATGTTCTTTCGTCTTGACGTTGACCAATAGGATTTCAGCATGCTCCTGGGAGCAGGTTTACTCCCCATCTTCTCACCAGAGTACAATCTTCATTCAGACATGTATCCGTGAATGTTACAGGCATAACCTCCTTGTTTTCCAAAATTACTTCCCATGAATCATTCTCCCTGTTGTCTGCATCTTTTGCAGTGAGAACCTCATTATCAGTCATCTAGTACAACAAATGTCTATTCATTAGCTAATAAACAGTATCTTCCAAAACTACAACATCCGCAACAAAGAGAAAAAAAACATCCTGCCCAACGGTAATTAAATGCGAAAAACAAGCATTTAAATAATAATAATACTCTTATACATGACATTGCCAGTGATGTCAAACTTAAAATCCAATCCTCATTTCTATGTTATAAGCCTATGGTTTATAAGTATGGTGGCCTACTACAATTTTTTCATTTAATTCCCTTCAATTTTAAACGAAAACTCCGCACATTATGAATTTTAATAAAGCAATCTGGAAATAACTAAATGCGCCTTAGCAATCACATCCAAAAAGTCAGTATCAATCATTTAAATTGTTAATAGGCCCAGTATTTGCAGCATTCCTGAAACATCATCCCTCTCTGTCTTATTCTGACATCTACGTAAGTCCTCTGACAGAGCTACTTGAACAGTATCAGGCGACCTTTTAAATGTATGGTGATGACATACAAATCCCCTTCTGCTTGGAAAGCATTCCAGTGAACCATTCCAACATTTCTTCATGTTTGGATCAAGTGTTCCACTAGATGACGGACAGCTTCCTGTGCATGAAGACCAAGATTCTAGTATTTGCAGACACTGACTGCAACCCACTACCTTTGAGAGGCCCTTATGCCTAGGTACCCCTCCATCTGCCTTGCCTAAAGTAAGGAACCTAGGGTCTTATTTACAAGCGCCTTGCCACTCTAGTACGTCACTTTCCCCCATATTAAAAGCGAAGCACTGGTGGCGCCAGGGGCTTGTAAATAAGCCCCATAGTTTTTTTTTACACCTAATTCACTTTTTCCTCAGTTGCAAAGAAAGAAAATATGCAGCTCTGTCTTCTGCAAAAGATCTTCTTTCTTCTACACACAGACCAGAGAATCAAACTGGTGACAGGTCTCGTTCTGGTATGCCTCGCCTGCTACATTATCATCTACTCTGGTCACCACTCATTCTCAGGCTACAAAGACTACATAACAGGCAGCCAGAATGTGCCCCAACTTTGGTAAGTGAGACCACATCTTGCCCTCTTTAAAGCACTCCATTGACTAACAGGGAATGCCTGCAAGGAGTTTAAGGTTTGTCTACTGGGGAAAAGGCCCTGCTTACCTGCGTCAATGCTTTAAAAAGTTAAAAGGATTGATGCACAGGATCGGGGTTGTGTGAGCCCTTAGAATTATAAATAGAAACCTTTGTTTTACACAATTTGGTCAAAACTATAAAAGTTTGTTAAAAAGTAAGAATGCTATTGCGAGAGGGTAAACATAAAGTCCAATCATATGTATAGTTAATTCAATTCTAAGCAAAGGAATGTCTAAGCACAAACAATCTGACATAGAGACTGCCTTCCAAAAAAGAGCTGAATGAACTTGGGGGCATATTATCAAGAAACTGCGTTAAAATTATCGCCGCTTTAGCGGCAGAAAACTGCTGCTAAAGCGGCGATAATGGGCTTGATAATATGCCCTGGAGAATTCCCATAGAAGCCCATGTTCTGGTGTCAACATGGGCTTCAATTGGAATTCTCTGCGACATATTATCAAGCCCATTATCGCTGATTTAGCTGCAGTTTTCTGCTGCTAAAGCGGCGATAATTTTAACGCCATGCTTGATAATATACCCCTAAGTATAAAGTCAACAGACAGACTAGCACTGTCGTTGCCTTTGATAGGGTAATCGAAAAGGTCTGGCGCACAGACTAGGAAGAGAACAGATTTTTAGACAGTCCTAGGCAACTCTTGACATGGTGTGAAGTGAGATCATAGGGCTAACAACAAATAATAATTCCTATAAACAAGAAACATTTAGTAACATCTCCTTTGCATGCATAATTAAACATTACGTCATGGAAATAACTTTGCAACACCAACCAATAAGAGACTCAGGAAATTAATAGACTACTAAACAAGCCTGAGCAAAAGACCTTGAGTTGAGTTGTAACTGTACTAGTACACCCTGACAGTGCTTCCTTCTAAGGCACACAAGCAAATACATCTTATTCAACACTAGAAAAACAACACCGTAAAACTGATTCACTGGAGGGAAAACATACATTTAGAAAGCTTTTTGACAAAACAATGAACTGACATTTATCTACAGCAGCTTTAAAATGGATGCCAGTGCGAGCAGGCTGATGCCAGTAATGCTAACTTGAGGCCTGGTTATTTCTAAATGTGGCTTATATTGAAATAAGCATTATATTCTAAACAACAAAAGCGCTCTAACACCTACAAAACCTGCACCGTGCTACACCACTACTAAAAACCTTAATTTAACATTTAAACAATTGTTCAAAAGAAAGAAACACAGAGGCAGATCACTGGGCATGGAAGGACCCAGAACCAGGAGCCTCTAACCATTTCACATGATGTTCAGGAACATCTGAAAACGGAACTGTTCAGCTGTCCTTGAACTAACTTCTTCACAGAAGAAGGTTAAAAACTGATGAATTTTGGACTTGGCTCTCTTAACCTGTCCAGTTCGACTCCAATCTCCAATCCAATAAGTAAGCTCTAGTTCCATCCTGGAAAGTGCTCTAAAGAAACCGAAAGCTGACACACAGCTCTCTTCTAAGCTCCCACTAAACAACTAAACACATACACTTGTAGTTCTTCTCATGCATATCAAATTGAGTTATGAACTATTAATCTAAAAGGGTGCTGTACTCAGTGGCTGCAATGAACTCAGCAGCAGCTACTTGGCTGCTGCCATAGAGCATGGATTGGCCCAGGCAGGAATCGTCACTGTGAAGAGGAGAACTGCCCGGGCACTTTTAAAATCGAAAATTTTAACTTAAGGCTGTCCCCTGCATCTCCCCATTTAAGAAAGATTCACCATAATAGCCTTGTTGCCCAACTATTTGCAGTGCACCCTAATAGGTTCGCCTTGGCGGGTAAGTCTGGGGTCCTAAGCAGGCTTAGCGGATATTGTGTAGGCCAAGGCAACCTGCCCCACTCTGTTGAACCTCTTCACCCACTCTGTGTGCATCTTTTCTCAACCCCAGATCCTCCCACATCGTCACATTGTCAAGTGCTGCTGGCTGTGCCTATCTCAGCTCTCCAGTGCACAGATGTTACTGGCCTGGGGGATGCAGTACTCTCTCATTAGTGCTACTGTCCTGTTGGAATCTTGTGGCAGGCTTGGCAGGAAGTAGCTGGTTCAGTGACAGCAAAACATCAAGCACATGCTCCTGGAAAAGGGCACCCCGGTGGGTAGTGCACAGCCATGACCCTCCGGGGTTGGGTGTCTGCATGTTTTTTGGTCTGTGTGAAAATTGGTGTCTGTTGGTTTGGTGGTCGGCATTCGTGGGTGCAAACTGTACGTATGCATTTGTACCTGTTCACTGTGCAGTTCTCTGTTAATGCACAATACAAAGCAAAACCTGATGGCACTGTTATTTTTGGGTCTGGCTTAACATCACAGCTGTCTGCAACATGTATTTGTACTCTTAAAAATATACAGAATTGTCTTTGACTCCACCCAGTGGAGTATTACTGACTCACCTCATGCTATTGGCAATTTAACTTAGAGTTGTGCCACTGTGAAGTGCTTACATTAAAGCACCATTTTACATCTGAAAAACGCACTCGATCAAAAAAAAGTCAGTTCATTATCTCATCCATGCCGTGTATACAGAAAGCAATCCATTTGGGTTGATTTGTTTACTGCAGTAGGCCTCCTTACCTGTTTTGTCAGGACTAAAGTAAACGTTAGGACCACCACCACCTATACAACCGCCATCATTGTCCCCACAATTCCCAACACCACCATAATACCACCTTTGCCACAACTATTGCCATCAGCACTGTTACCACCCATCACCAAAACAATTACCACAAGGCAGACAATCGGCAAAAGTTACCATTTACTTATACCTTTTGGTCCTCTTCCATAAGGCCTCCTTCCTCCAACATAAGCAGGACCAGCAGAGGTAGCGTAACAATTTACTTTAAGCATTTAACTAATTTTAACTAATTTCTTCGGACAGTACAGACTCTAACGCAAGACCACAGTGACACCCTTATATAAACCTCCACCTGCTCCTTGATTTGCACCTTAGCAGCACTCTACTCCTGCGTTCGGGAGGCATCTTCACTCCTTTTTATATTAATCTGTGTTTTAATTTACTCATTAGCAGCTCTTCACCCGATGATTTTGTAAAGTATGACACTGATGCATTTGTATGAATTGTAATTGACAGCCACTGATCACTCTTAGCCAATGCCCTTTATAGCAGATGTATTTTAACTCATATGAGCTGCATAGTCATGGAGTCTTAAAGCCTAGTGTGTTGAAACTAAGTGTGACCGTGTATTTTATTAAGGATGTGTGTTTTTAAGTATGATCTTAGTAAAAATGCTTTATTCTGTTTTGCACCTTAATAGACTTCATTGTCTAAATAAAGTATTTCTCTACTTCCATTACCACCCTTACCACACCACTTATTATCGCTATCACCACCGTTATTACTGCGCCACATTTGTGAAGGTAGTTGTTTGCACGCTTTTCAACATGAAAGCCAGATCAACTGACTTTGTCAATTCATGTTTTGCTTGTATTGTTATATGTTTGACATAATAAAAACATATACCACGTTATAAATAATACCCCTGACTGTCTGGGTCCTCTGAGGGCGGCGTGGGAGACGGACGTGGGCCTCCTGGAAGATGATGACTGGAGGCAGGCCATGCAAAGCCCCAGAGAGATAGCTATACGGGCCAGGTTTAGACTGATTCAGCTCCGCATTCTACATAGATCCTATGCCTCACGGTCTGCGCAATACCATATGGGCCACTGCACGTCAGAACAGTGCATGAGGGGATGAGGGGAAACAGGAAAGTTTTTTCATATATTGTGGGAATGCCACAAGATCCAAACATTCTGTAGACAAGTGGCCCAGGTAATAGCAACGGTAGTGGGCGAGCAAGTCCCTGTAGAGGCGAGGTGGCATATCCTGGGAGTGATGGGAGAGGCGGTCTGGCCTAAATGGGCCACAACGTGGCTAGCTCTTACAGGAGCGGTGGCGAAACGTAGTATTGCCAGAGCGTGGGGCGCCCAGACTTCCCCAACAGTGCGAGCCTGGGAGAGCGACTTGAATTGGTGCCAGCGGGCTGAGCAGACAGCATATCAGAGTAGGGGGTGCCCGCGCAAATGGGAGAAGATATGGAAGGCATGGATGGCCTTCAGAACTGAGCAGTCCACACCTTAATGTGAGCATTGTTGATAACCTATGCTACACGTTTTACGGCCCGACCCTGCTCTCCTTGTGGGAATCGGGGAACACTAGGGGGGGTCTGATTCGCTCTGCTCTTAATGTATCTGTGTATGCTGATATAACCATTAAGTATGATGTAATGATTATTGAAGCAATTGTTATGTTTCTTTATTTGGTTAATAAAAAGAATTGAATAAATATATATATATATATATATATATATATATATATATATATATATATATATATATATATATTCCCAACAGAAAATAGTCACCTTGCTTGAGAACGCCAACACAGTCAGAGGTAAACCCTTCTTTATTGCAGGTATGCCAAACAGCGCGTTACTCCTCCATGACACAAAGCGCCATACGAGTTTCGGGCATCTGCCCTTGATCACTGGCATTAACACAAGCCCCCACAGCTGCTCATACTTATAGTCTCCGCCCTCATAGCAAGTGCATTATTGGTTAGGGAGTTCTTTACCATAATGGAGTGTTTCTTTCCAAAGTGGTAGCGGCAGGTGCTGTGTCCTTTTAACAATATATCCCAAGTGGGCTGACATGGAGGAAAACTGCACAGTCTCGCAAAATAACCACGCCCACAATAGATGGACCTCAGACTCCACAAGACCCCAATGACGGGTCCGTGGCCAGCAGGATATTCGAGGGGCGTTCTCGCGACGAGGAGCGCCGCTTTTAAATTCCCAACAGAAAAAAGTCACCTTGTTTGAGAACGCCAACACAGTCAGAGGTAAACCCTTCTTTATTGCAGGTATGCCAAACAGCGCGTTACTCCTCCATGACACAAAGCGCCATACGCGTTTCGGGCATCTGCCCTCGATCACTGGCATTAACACAAGCCCCCACAGCTGCTCATACTTATATTCTCCGCCCTCATAGCAAGTGCATTATGGGTTAGGGAATTCTTTACCATAATGGAGTGTTTCTTTCCAAAGTGGTAGCGGCAGGTGCTGTGTCCTTTTAACAATATATCCCAAGTGGGCTGACATGGAGGAAAACTGCACAGTCTCGCAAAATAACCACGCCCACAATAGATGGACCTCAGACTCCACAAGACCCCAATGACGGGTCCGTGGCCAGCAGGATATGCGAGGGGCGTTCTCGCGACGAGGAGCGCCGCTTTTAAATTCCCAACAGAAAAAAGTCACCTTGCTTGAGAACGCCAACACAGTCAGAGGTAAACCCTTCTTTATTGCAGGTATGCCAAACAGCGCGTTACTCCTCCATGACACAAAGCGCCATACGCGTTTCGGGCATCTGCCCTTGATCACTGGCATTAACACAAGCCCCCACAGCTGCTCATACTTATAGTCTCCGCCCTCATAGCAAGTGCATTATGGGTTAGGGAGTTCTTTACCATAATGGAGTGTTTCTTTCCAAAGTGGTAGCGGCAGGTGCTGTGTCCTTTTAACAATATATCCCAAGTGGGCTGACATGGAGGAAAACTGCACAGTCTCGCAAAATAACCACGCCCACAATAGATGGACCTCAGACTCCACAAGACCCCAATGACGGGTCTGTGGCCAGCAGGATATGCAAGGGGCGTTCTCGCGACGAGGAGCGCCGCTTTTAAATTCCCAACAGAAAAAAGTCACCTTGCTTGAGAACGCCAACACAGTCAGAGGTAAACCCTTCTTTATTGCAGGTATGCCAAACAGCGCGTTACTCCTCCATGACACAAAGCGCCATACGCATTTCGGGCATCTGCCCTTGATCACTGGCATTATCACAAGCCCCCACAGCTGCTCATACTTATAGTCTCCGCCCTCATAGCAAGTGCATTATGGGTTAGGGAGTTCTTTACCATAATGGAGTGTTTCTTTCCAAAGTGGTAGCGGCAGGTGCTGTGTCCTTTTAACAATATATCCCAAGTGGAGGAAAACTGCACAGTCTCGCAAAATAACCACGCCCACAATAGATGGACCTCAGACTCCACAAGACCCCAATGACGGGTCCGTGGCCAGCAGGATATGCGAGGGGCGTTCTCGCGACGAGGAGCGCCGCTTTTAAATTCCCAACAGAAAAAAGTCACCTTGCTTGAGAACGCCAACACAGTCAGAGGTAAACCCTTCTTTACTGCAGGTATGCCAAACAGCGCGTTACTCCTCCATGACACAAAGCGCCATACGCATTTCGGGCATCTGCCCTTGATCACTGGCATTAACACAAGCCCCCACAGCTGCTCATACTTATAGTCTCCGCCCTCATAGCAAGTGCATTATGGGTTAGGGAGTTCTTTACCATAACAAGCAAGTGCATTATGGGTTAGGGAGTTCTTTACCATAATGGAGTGTTTCTTTCCAAAGTGGTAGCGGCAGGTGCTGTGTCCTTTTAACAATATATCCCAAGTGGGCTGACATGGAGGAAAACTGCACAGTCTCGCAAAATAACCACGCCCACAATAGATGGACCTCAGACTCCACAAGACCCCAATGACGGGTCCGTGGCCAGCAGGATATGCGAGGGGCGTTCTCGCGACGAGGAGCGCCGCTTTTAAATTCCCAACAGAAAAAAGTCACCTTGCTTGAGAACGCCAACACAGTCAGAGGTAAACCCTTCTTTATTGCAGGTATGCCAAACAGCGCGTTACTCCTCCATGACACAAAGCGCCATACGCGTTTCGGGCATCTGCCCTTGATCACTGGCATTAACACAAGCCCTCACAGCTGCTCATACTTATAGTCTCCGCCCTCATAGCAAGTGCATTATGGGTTAGGGAGTTCTGTACCATAATGGAGTGTTTCTTTCCAAAGTGGTAGCGGCAGGTGCTGTGTCCTTTTAACAATATATCCCAAGTGGGCTGACACGGAGGAAAACTGCACAGTCTCGCAAAATAACCACGCCCACAATAGATGGACCTCAGACTCCACAAGACCCCAATGACGGGTCCGTGGCCAGCAGGATATGCGAGGGGCGTTCTCGCGACGAGGAGCGCCGCTTTTAAATTCCCAACAGAAAAAAGTCACCTTGCTTGAGAACGCCAACACAGTCAGAGGTAAACCCTTCTTTATTGCAGGTATGCCAAACAGCGCGTTACTCCTCCATGACACAAAGCACCATACGCGTTTCGGGCATCTGCCCTTGATCACTGGCATTAACACAAGCCCCCACAGCTGCTCATACTTATAGTCTCCGCCCTCATAGCAAGTGCATTATGGGTTAGGGAGTTCTTTACCATAATGGAGTGTTTCTTTCCAAAGTGGTAGCGGCAGGTGCTGTGTCCTTTTAACAATATATCCCAAGTGGGCTGACATGGAGGAAAACTGCACAGTCTCGCAAAATAACCACGCCCACAATAGATGGACCTCAGACTCCACAAGACCCCAATGACGGGTCCGTGGCCAGCAGGATATGCGAGGGGCGTTCTCGCGACGAGGAGCGCCGCTTTTAAATTCCCAACAGAAAAAAGTCACCTTGCTTGAGAACGCCAACACAGTCAGAGGTAAGTATTTTGCGAGACTGTGCAGTTTTCTTCCATGTCAGCCCACTTGGGATATATTGTTAAAAGGACACAGTACCTGCCGCTACCACTTTGGAAAGAAACACTCCATTATGGTAAAGAACTCCCTAACCCATAATGCACTTGCTATGAGGGCGGAGACTATAAGTATGAGCAGCTGTGGGGGTTGTGTTAATGCCAGTGATCAAGGGCAGATGCCCGAAACGCGTATGGCGCTTTGTGTCATGGAGGAGTAACGCGCTGTTTGGCATACGTGCAATAAAGAAGGGTTTACCTCTGACTGTGTTGGCGTTCTCAAGCAAGGTGACTTTTTTCTGTTGGGAATATATATATATATATATATATATATATTCACTGAAAAAACCATAGGTTTCACACACGTTATAGTTAGGAATTAGCATTTAAAAAACCTTAGAAATTCAGTGAAAAAACCATAGGTTTCACACATGTTATAGTTAGCTGGACATTTTACTCGTAAAAAACCAATGAAATTGCCCCGTTATAGTTAGTTCAGCTAACTATAACTCGCGCGCCCGCAATGCACTGCTGATGACGTCACATATTACATCCCTCATGACATGGTCAGTGACATCACTCATGACATCACTGATGACATCTCAAATGACATCACTGATGACATCATCCAGTGAATGTGTTTTTCTGAAAAGTAAATATGTTTTATATATGTATATCTCAAGGTTGATAGAAGAATAAATGGGTATATTACTGTCTAAATGGATGATTTCTTTTTGAAAAATTGATTGTGTAACTGACTGATTAAGTGTATCATAGTGAATACATGGCTTAGTGAGTAATATTTAAATATGTAAATATCTGTATCATTTTTTCACTTTGTGTATAAGTGGCTGCATGGGTTGGTGAGTAGCTACATGGGTGTCTATATAGGTTATTAGTTGGTTTTTTTGAGTATTAGTCTGAGTGTCTGCATGGTTCGGTGGGGGGTATGACGTAGTGCATAGGTGCATGAATGAGTGACTCACTGTTTGTATGTGTTGAACAGAGCATGTGTGCAGGACTGCATGGGTGGATGCGTGTGTGTATTGGTGTGTTAGTGAGTGAATGACTGTCTCAATAGTGTCTTTATGAGTAACTACATATGTTTTAAACTAGTATATGTGACTATTGGTGTATATATGTGAGTATATGTGAGAGGGAGAGATTGAAAGAGTTCCTGTATGAATAAGTATGTGTTTCTATAAGTGATTGTTTAAAAGACTAAGTATGTGTAAGTTTCCGTAGAAGTAAGTGTGGTGGTGTGTGTATAACTGTATATGCAGGTGAATGTATGTTTGATTCTTTATTAGCATGAGTGACTATGTGTGTGAGTAACTCTATGGATGAGTGGCATTATGTAACAGGATGTATAGGTGTATGAGTACATATGATGAGTGAGTACATGTATGAGTGACTGTATAGGACTGTTGGTGAATGAGTGGATGTGTATGTTGATCTTAGAATTACTGAAGAGGTTGTTGTAACTGGTATTGGTATGTCCATTGTTTTGAAAATTTTAGTCTCTATTTTTGAATGTGTGTATCAAAGCTTATATTAAGGTGAGAGGAGGTCTGCCACTCTATCACAAGGATGATGTCATCAGTGATGTCATCAGTGATGTCATTTGAGATGTCATCAGTGATGTCATGAGTGATGTCACTGACCATGTCATGAGTGATGTAATATGTGACGTCATCAGCAGTGCATTGCGGGCGCGCGAGTTATAGTTAGCTGAACTAACTATAACGGGGCAATTTCATTGGTTTTTTACGAGTAAAATGTCCAGCTAACTATAACATGTGTGAAACCTATGGTTTTTTCACTGAATTTCTAAGGTTTTTTAAATGCTAATTCCTAACTATAACGTGTGTGAAACCTATGGTTTTTTCAGTGAATTTCTAAGGTTTTTTAAATGCTAATTCCTAACTATAACGTGTGTGAAACCCATGGTTTTTTCAGTGAATTTGCAAGGTTTTTTAAATGCTATTTTTTTGTTTTATTCTTCATTTTTTTCAAACATATTTTTAATTTAATTTTCTTACCTTTTATAAAGACTATGCTTAAATTTTTAAAATCATTAAATATTTATTTTATATAATTTTTTTAAATTAAACATGTAAAATTTATTTCCAGATTTTTTTTTTTTTTTTTTTTTTTTTTTTTTTATAGTACGCGTACCGTAAGCTCACGGTAAGCGTACGGTTTACGCAACGCCCGTAATCTATCTACGCTGCTTGCGTATAGTTACGTACTTTGCGTACTGCGCGTGGGTCGCGTGCGCGCTTACGCCACACGCGCACGTTACGCGGAAGTGCCGGGGAGTGACTGTTATGCGCATGCGCGCAAGCGCGTGTCTTTTTTACGCGCATGCGTACTTTTTGCCGTAAGCGCACCGTAAGCGTACCGTAAGCGTACGGTAGGTCATGTGATCATGAAACACAACTTTTGATTGGTTGAAAGTACTTTCAGTTCTAGAACTCTCCTACACCACACCCATTCCCCTCATTTCTGCTTGTGATCCCTTGGGAGAAGGAGCTGGTTTGTCTTTGGGATACGATGGCAGAACAGCAGAGCTCTTCTGAGAGTGAGGCTAGCACCAGCAGCACTGTCTTGAGGCAGAGAGCGAGGAAAGTAAAGCCTTCTTATGTTTGGGATTATTTTACTTTTCCAGAAGGCCAGCAAAAGGTGAATGCACCCTTAGTTACTTGCAAGCTGTGTAAGCGTGTACTTTCTAGAGGTAATCCTAACAGGAAGTATTCCTTTGGGAATCACACCATGAAGAGACACCTCCAGGATGTACACAGAAGGACACATGGTCATCTTTTTGGAGGTAACTCTTCAGAAAGACGAGCCAGTACATCCACAGCAGCTCAGCCTGGACCATCACCTGCAGGGCTTACTCCTTCTTCTGCAGGTCAGGTGAGCCCTTCATCTGTGGGGGGAGAATCTCCTTTTGCTGGCCCTCTGGAAATGAACCTTCGATTTCGGAAGGTTGATATTCATTGCACATTTTGTAAAGGTCTAATTTGTCATAGGGAGACCAGTGTTTCCCTAGTGAACAACAAAATAGATCAGCACATTTGTAGCTTTGAATGATTTTCCCATGCTTCCTTTCCTCTGTCCCTGCATGAACACAACGGTTCTTTTAAGAGCCAACCTTATCTTCCATCTTTTTTTTACTTGTTTTTAAAAACTTTTTTTTTTTTTTTTTACCGTACGCGTACGGTAAGCGTACCTTTTTTTTATTTTTTTTAAAAAAACACTAAAAATCATTTATCACATTACAAAGTCCTTGAGAGACTACAATTTTTATTATTGACTTACCATACTCACTCAAAAAAATATTTATTCATTTGTTTTTTTAAAAAATAGTTTTTAAAATGGTTGTAGTTTCCGAAAATTTTCTATATCGATCTGAAAATAAAGAAAAAAGTATTAATATTTTTAAACCATTTTATAATACAGTACACATATTTACATTTTTTACCAAAAAATATTTTTGCCTTATTTTTGCTGTTTTCAGAATATATTGCATTTCACTATTAATTGTGAAAGCAATTGCATTCATCATTTTACAGCGGGCAAAAAAAATTAACAATCACAAAGATTGTATTAAAAAAGCCCAGAATCTCTTCTCACTTAAACTTATCATTACAGAAATGCATATTATTCTAAAAAAATATCATCTAAAAACAATACTTTTTTCTTTAAAATACCATCTGATATGTTTGTTTGAGAAGTATAATCACAATATTATATCTCAAATAACTCCAAAATACATCTGATTTTATTTCCTTTAGGCCAAATAGTATTTTTTTTTTTTTCCTGGAATAAATTTCCAAGGGAAATCCATTAAAATTCTAAAGTTTAATCTGTCCAGATCTCACCGATTCTCTGTAACATTTTGGTTCACGAAAATTTTTTGAATAATTTATTTAGTCCACAATAGAATTGCTTACTTTTCCACATGGCCAAATAGTAATTTTTTAAATCATTTTTGAAAAAAATTTCCAATGGCAGTTCAATAGCATTCCAAAATTTAAAATGTGCAGAAGTTACCGATTATCTCTAAATTATTGGTTTTTCAAAATTGCATTAAAAATTTAAAAAGTCCACATTACAATTGGTTATCTTTCCTTTAGGCCAAATGATAATTTTAAAAATATTTTTTCTACAAAATTGCAATGGTAATCCAGTAAAATGGTAAAATTATTTTGTCCAGATCTTGCCAAGTCTCTCTAAAATTTAGGTTTCAGGAAGATTAGATAGGAATTTGCTAAATCAAAAGGCAAACGTTGTTTGAAAATCAATTGGGAATCATTACACAGTGTCCAGCCTTTTTCACATTTTAGATAAACTGTGTAATGTCCAGAAGTAACAGTAGGTCCATCATGGAAAATTATTGCAACAGTTACAAAAGTTTTTCCTGAAATTGATAATTGCTGTCCTGTAAACTTCTTTATTAAAGTATCCAATTTTGATCCATCAGCTCTACATCGTTGCATCATTAAAATTACATACTGTCCGTATTCCCTTAAAATTAAAGTTGATAACATGTCAGAATTACACTCACCACATTTCATGCTATGATTAGCATCTTTAACTAATTTTGCAAAAGTGACTGTTTTACTCTCTGGCAATGTCAAATAAATAAACCTTTCATTATCAACAATAGAGCCACATATATTATAACAATTATCACAACTATGTTCCCATTTATAAGAGAGACCAAAAAAAATGTCAATGGGAACTCCTTCTTCTTCCACTACCTGAAGAAAATACATCAAAAATTCGTGTGCATCTTGCTGTTCATTTTGAGAAAACTGTGTTCGTCCTGAACATACATCTAAAAGTTTTCTAATGTCAGTAGCACTTTCTATTTGAGTTTTATCTTTACTCAGCTTTTGAAAAAGGAGACTCAGCTCTGAACAGAATCTTTTTCCCTGATTTACTATTATCTGCTCTTGCAAACTTTCCAGATAAAATGCAACATTCAGCACTACATTTGCATAGCAGTTGACACCAGAGCTATTTTCAAAATGACATCCTACAACCTGTTCTTCATTTTCCTTTTTCTTTTTGCTTGCAATTACATCACTCCTCTTTTTTTTCCTCTTCTCTATATCTTCATTACAGATATTCTCATTTCTCCTTTTACGAGAAACTACACGTTTCTCCAACACAGGATACTGACCTAAATGAGGAGCATAGCTTCTTCTTAATCTATTATACTCCTTTACACAGTTTGTATCAGCACTAACTTTTGAGTCATCAAAGTCTATCATGAATAAACCTGATAATGTTTTGACTCGTGACAAAGCTACATATGCCATACCTTCTTTGAACACAGTTGAACCAATGTTCACAAATGCACAATCTACAGTCAATCCTTGAGACTTGTGAATAGTTACAGCATATGCTAGAGAAAACGGAAACTGCTTCCTACGTACATATAAGTCTTTCACAAGCATAAAAAGAACTGTACAACGACAAATATCTTTAACTTCTTCTATCTGATCAAATTTTATTTTTAAACATTCAATTCCTTCTTTTTTCTGATAATTAATAAAACCCACAACTCTTCCCATTGCTCCATTCACTAAGCCTTTCTCAACATCCAAATTTCTCCTTAAAAACACTCTACAGTTCATGCAAACATATAGATTTTTTTCTAATCCTGCTGTTTTGGAGATGTTCTTCTCTAGTGAGTCCAATTTATTTTTCAGTTTGCCTGTTACTGTGACAGTAATTCTTCCATCCTCAATTTTGTCCACTGCTTCCAATTTCCTGATGTCTTCCTTTTCCAATTTCAAAAGCTCCTCATTAAATATTGAGCATTCACGTAGAGTTGGCATTAAGCAGATGACACTTTTGTTTTCTGCAATATTCTTGTATATTTTCTCTGCAACTATTTCTTCCTTTGGAAATAAATTATGTAGCAGCCGACTCTGTAATGCTTTTTTCCCAACTTCTGTGAGTATTCCAATCCTGATATCTTTCAGAATACTTCCATATTCTTCATCGTTTGCTTGCCTCATATTAGTTGTAAGTTCCTTGTACTCAAAGAAGGACCAAATATTTGTATTTCCAATGCTTCCCAATGACTTCTTCGTGTCTTCATGTGTCACAGTATTAAACACTGGTTGTCCTTTAACTGGAGTAAGTTGCAAAAGATCCCCAAAAACTATGACGTGTTTTCCACCAAATAACACGTCATAGTCTGTCTTCAAAATTTGCTGCATTCTTAAATGCACAAAGGCAAGCATTAAGTTCGATACCATGCTCACCTCATCAATAATGAGAACTTGCATCTTCTTCAATACTCTTGAAACTTCCAAGGATGCTTCTCCAGTTAGCTTGTTGAATTGTATTTTGTTCTCATGCTCCACTGGTAACATTAGCAAACGATGTAAGGTGATTCCTTTTATGTTATATGCTGCTAACCCAGTTGGAGCAGTAACCACACAAGACAAAGTAGAATCCGTTTTTTGCTTTAGGTAGCTTCTGATGACTTTAATTAGGAAACTTTTTCCAGTGCCAGCTTGTCCGCTTACATACATCCTGATTGGATGAAATGATGTGCATGAGCACTCTTTTTTGATATGTAGAAATCCGTGATCAATTTTGTTTTTGATCTCTTCATAAATTTGTTGCTGCTCTTGATTCAGTTGTCTTTCCAAATTTTCTAAGTCTATAAATTCTTCTTGACCTTGATTCATAGCCGTTTCCACTTCATTCATGGCTATTGATGCTTCCTTTTCAACGATTGGTTGTCCTAGGGGATCTTGACTGTATGTTCCTGAACTTTGGCTGTCCTGAGAACTGTCTCTAGCTATTTCTGCTGCAATTGTAGTTTCCTGTTCAATTTCTTCATTTAACATTTGCAGATAAGTTGAGAATGTACTGCATTGTATGCTGTCTTTACAAGCATTAAAAGAATCTTCATAGCTCTGGAATTCTCCCAGTAGTTCATCCTCTGTACGCCATGGTTTAAACAACTGTAAAAGAGCCAAGTAGTAAAATTCTTTCTTGTCGGTAGTGTCGCAACTCAGCTTCCGGTGATTTATCAAACTTCCTTTGGTTTGCTTCCCCAAACATCCTTCTTCACCAACAACTTTATATTTTCCACTGTTGATGTCTTCTGCAGCTTTCCGTGAATAAATGTAGTTCTGTAACACTTCATAGAGACACATGTTCTCCAGATGATGACTTCTCTTGGGATAATATGTGTCCAACATGTTTGTTTTCAATATATCTGTACTTTCTGGGTCATTCTCAGCCAAATATTCAATTTCTCCAACAGATTTCAGTACCCGATTTCTCATTGCTGCAAGGCCTAAACTTGCCCAAATTATTCTTCTTGACTTCGAGTAGAGACTTGCAGAAGATAACCTATCTGAACATTCGTAGGATCCAATTTCTCGATGCGATAACATCTTCAAACTGAAACTGTACAGCTTCTTACTGACAGTCTTCTCGTGAGAAATCTCTTCCCACATTTCCTTCAATTCTGTTTTTTCTGATTTCGTAATGTAAGACGTTACATATCGAGCAACAGCAATGGAATTGTCAGCAACATACTGTATATCCATGTTAGCGTTCCACATGGATAAAATGACTGGGTTGTAGTCATTTATATTTTTAGATTCTTCTTTTCTTTTAAGGTTGTAGGTATTCTTAGGTGATTTTCTTGTGATAGTATGTCTCACAGCTGACATAAAACTGTTGACTCTTCCATTTGAAAGAACAGGTCTAGGAAATCCAAATCGACATTTAGTGTAGTATTTTTCTTTGCTCTTGTATTTCCGTCGACAGTATTTTCCACACCGATGACTTTGGAAACGTAGAACTTGCTCCTTTAACTTGTTCTCTTCTGTGCTTTTTGGTATAGCACATGTTGCATATTCTTCAATGTAAGATAACACTGCTTCATCAGTATCTGTTCCAAACTTTGGGGCATCCTTGATCCACAGCAGCATATGAATATGAGGAGCACCTCTTGCCTGGTACTCTTTTCTCCAAAAGAAATCCACTACTTCTCCAAGGGGTGGATTTTTTTTATTGCAGATGAAGGACATCATAGCCTCAAATCTATGATTGAAATATCTGCAAACATTAACCGGATCCAATGAGCACAGTTCTCCTGCTGTCTTGTATTCGATGTTTTTAATGTTTGAATTGGCCTCTCGTAGAAAATCCAGTAAATCATCCCAAGCGTACTCGGCACAGCTTAGGGTAAGGAACCATGTTGGTGTTCCTAAATTGCGTAACATGCATTTTAGTTCACCATGGCGTCGGTACCAATATTCATTTGTCCCACGCTGACAAGCCATCAGATTGATCAGTTGTGTTTCCAAATGATCATCTCGGTGCTGCACTTTCTCCATAAAATCCTTAGCAGACACATTTTGTAAATGTACTCCACTTTTTAAAATGTGATTTACTGCATAAGACAGTGCAGACAAGTCGCTTTCAAATAAAAGATGGAACAAATAAGGAATACTTTGTCGAAATCTGGGATCTTCAGCATATAGTCTTGTAGTTCGATACTCTGAAGCTGGAATCTGTTCTGGACGTTCATCGTATCGTCCTCCTTTTCCTTTAGGAAACAGCTGGGGAAAACATCGAGCTTCCAAGCTCTCCTCCCATACACTCACGGGATTTCCTTTTGCTTTCTTCATCTGAAAGAGATCAATATTGTCTCCCATAACTTCTTTCGAATGGAGAGGATGTATGCTAAAATGTTCATAAATTTCTTCTTCCTTTGACTTGTCCACTTTTTCAATTTGTCCAGTTGGTGTTTCTGTGTCTCCTTGTAAATCTTCTTCTTCTTCTTCTTCTTCTATATAAATTGATTCATACCATTTGTTATTTTTTTTCAAATACAAATTTGCTCTTTGTACTTTCCGCACATCTACCAGCTCCTGCCAAATCTTCTTATTCTTTGTAGGTACACCATTAACCAGAATAATTAATGGTTCAGTTTCCAAAGTATCCGCATCAATAGTTTCCATATTTTTTTTCAAATCCAAGGGCAAATACACCACTCTACCTTTTAAACCTCTCAGTAAATCTGAAGGAGGTAATTTACCAGTTTTGGGCTCCATACGTACTATGGTCTGGAACGGATGAACACATTGAATGAGTATAGACTCATATGTATTTAATTCAGAAAGTTCAGCAGGAATAGCATCCAATTCTAAATTATTATGTACAGCTCTGGTCGGCATTCTATTTTCCTCTAACTTGTTATAACAGTATTTACAAATACGCTGATCTTCACCCAATTCAAAACAATTTTCTAGAAATATATATGTGGCAAAATCCTTCCACTTATAATTATCTTCATTTTCACTCTTTCTGTAGAGATCAACATTCCTAGTTTGTTTTCTATAATGAGTTCTGCGGCAACAAATACAAGTAAAATTTGGTCTTTCATTAGAGACTATTGCAAATTTTGTTATGTGATCATTAAATGTGTTACTTACAGAGGGTTCTACATTCTCTTCCACTTCTTCCTCATTTACTGTGTCCTTCTCTGCACTGTTTTGTTCAGGACCAAAGTAACAAAACTGAATTTCATCAACAACCTTCTCTACATCTGATACCGTTCCTCGGAACAGAGCCCTATTCAATTCATTTAACTTTATTGCTGGACTTTTGGCAAAATACAACCGTCTCACAAACTTTCTCATTTCAGTATGATGAACAGCCAGCATCCTAAAATGATGGAAAACACTATTGCACACTTTTCTAGATAGACAAGCAAGAGAATGACCCTGCAAACCAGTATTCTCTCTCACTCTGCATGGATCCAGACTTTGAAGCACCTTAATCTTTTGTTTTACACTTTTTTTACTATATTCTCTTAGAAACTCTCGAAATCTGTCAATAGATTCCTGACGCACAGTGCAAATACTACTACAATTCCAAGTGTACACTGGGGCTTTAGGACGTCTCCCCATTGCCTCATCTGCCATCACTTGTACCTCATCTCTTGGAACCATTATCTCCTTCTCCATTATGCAACCATTTTTTACTTCGTATGAACGACCTCTGGTGTCAACTGCATGCAGCAAACTATTACTTTGAAAATAGCTCTCTTCATTAAAAAAAGGTTCACTACTTGAACTATGCATCCACTTTCCTAAAAACACTTTACAAAAGTTTGTTCTGTTCACTACTCTTTTGCTTTTGCTTTGTGATTTCAGTACATTAACCATTTTATCTAATGTACGCATCCTATTCAAAATTAATATGAATAGTTTCCTTTTTAATTCTAATGCTTTTGCTGCAATGGCTTCAATTTCTTTTTTTCTCTTGTAATATTTAGCCTTTTGCTTATATTTCTTTATATCCTTTATCAAATTGGACATAACTCTTCTCTGAAACATTTTTCTACGTATCTCTTTAAATGCTGTTTTTCTGTTTATGTTAAACTTTTCAATTGCAGAAGGTATATTTGCATTAACTAAATTCTCAATTTTTTGCTGTTCTCTATGTTTTGTTACATTTTTCCGAGAACAGACATTTTGTACATTTTTCTTTGTTTTAAATATTTTGTTTAGGAATTGTTTTTTTTGCTTACCAGAAGATTTTTTCTTTTTCCCAACATCAGCATCTTCTACTAACTTTGGTCCTCCAGTTGTCTTCAAATATAGTTTTTTTTTTAGCGTTTTTTGAACTCGAGATTTTGTAGGCATCTTAAATTTTGTTCACTGTTCTTCAGCAATACCTGAAAAAAACTAAAAAAAAAATCTGTTATTGTATTTAAATATATTACTACATTTCTTTTCACAATAGTCACAAAACGAAATTTCTTTGCCAATTTGAATGCACACAAACTGCTCTTTTTTTTGGGCAAGTGAAAATCTCTTTTACAAACTGTCACATTATGAAACCACTTTTCAGATTTTTTAAAAAGCCCATGTCCACAGTGCTACACTCCACCAAGGGCAACCAGCCTTAGTGATGCTGAATGTATTTGCATTACAGACTTAAACCTGAAAACCCCACTGGCTTGTAAATACTGTGCATGACTATACACGGCAAGGACATGGGTGTGTGCTAAGCCTCTGCTTCTTCCCCCAATAATTCGCTCCCCCTTTCCATCTAATGCAACTGTGAAATCACCAGAGCAAGACGCAATAAATCTCTGCCTATAATTCTTCTATGCACACAGAGTCATGTTTTCACATTAGTCCCAAAACGAAATTTCTTTGCCAATTTGAAAGCACACTTACTGCTCTTTTTTTTTCGGGCCAAGTGAAAATCTCTTTTTACAATTTGAAATCACTTTTACAGATTGACACATTATGAAACCACTATTTTTGATTTATTTAATTGCACGTGTCCAAGCTGTTTTTTTTTCAGACCACCACCATGTGCATTCTCTGTGACTGCCTACACTCCAGCAAGGGCAACCAGCCTTAGTGATGCTGAATGTATTTGCATTACAGACTTAAACCTGAAAACCCCACTGGCTTGTAAATACTGTGCATGACTATACACGGCAAGGACATGGGTGTGTGCTAAGCCTCTGCTTCTTCCCCCAAAAATTCGCTCCCCCTTTCCATCTAATGCAACTGTGAAATCACCAGAGCAAGACGCAATAAATCTCTGCCTATAATTCTTCTATGCACACAGAGTCATGTTTTCACATTAGTGCCAAAACGAAATTTCTTTGCCAATTTCAAAGCACACTTACTGCTCTTTTTTTTTCAGGCCAAGTGAAAATCTCTTTTTACAATTTGAAATCACTTTTACAGACTGACACATTATGAAACCACTATTTTTGATTTATTTAATTGGACGTGTCCAAGCTGTTTTTTTTTCAGACCACCACCATGTGCATTCTCTGTGACTGCCTACACTCCAGCAAGGGCAACCAGCCTTAGTGATGCTGAATGTATTTGCATTACAGACTTAAACCTGAAAACCCCACTGGCTTCTAAATACTGTGCATGACTATACACGGCAAGCACATGGGTGTGTGCTAAGACTCTGCTTCTTCCCCCAAAAATTCGCTCCCCCTTTCCATCTAATGCAACTGTGAAATCACCAGAGCAAGACGCAATAAATCTCTGCCTATAGTTCTTCTATGCAAACAGAGTCATGTTTTCACATTAGTCCCAAAACGAAATTTCTTTGCCAATTTGAAAGCACACTTACTGCTCTTTTTTTTTCGGGCCAAGTGAAAATCTCTTTTTACAATTTGAAATCACTTTTACAGACTGACACATTATGAAACCACTATTTTTGATTTATTTAATTGCACGTGTCCGAGCTGCTTTTTTTTCAGACCACCACCATGTGCATTCTCTGTGACTGCCTACACTCCAGCAAGGGCAACCAGCCTTAGTGATGCTGAATGTATTTGCATTACAGACTTAAACCTGAAAACCCCACTGGCTTGTAAATACTGTGCATGACTATACACGGCAAGGACATGGGTGTGTGCTAAGCCTCTGCTTCTTCCCCCAAAAATTTGCTCCCCCTTTCCATCTAATGCAACTGTGAAATCACCAGAGCAAGACGCAATAAATCTCTGCCTATAATTCTTCTATGCACACAGAGTCATGTTTTCACATTAGTGCCAAAACGAAATTTCTTTGCCAATTTGAAAGCACACTTACTGCTCTTTTTTTTCGGGCCAAGTGAAAATCTCTTTTTACAATTTGAAATCACTTTTACAGACTGACACATTATGAAACCACTATTTTTGATTTATTTAATTGCACGTGTCCAAGCTGTTTTTTTTTCAGACCACCACCATGTGCATTCTCTGTGACTGCCTACACTCCACCAAGGGCAACCAGCCTTAGTGATGCTGAATGTATTTGCATTACAGACTGAAACCTGAAAACCCCACTGGCTTGTAAATACTGTGCATGACTATACACGGCAAGGACATGGGTGTGTGCTAAGCCTCTGCTTCTTCCCCCAAAAATTCGCTCCCCCTTTCCATCTAATGCAACTGTGAAATCACCAGAGCAAGACGCAATAAATCTCTGCCTATAATTCTTCTATGCACACAGAGTCATGTTTTCACATTAGTGCCAAAACGAAATTTCTTTGCCAATTTGAAAGCACACTTACTGCTCTTTTTTTTTCGGGCCAAGTGAAAATCTCTTTTTACAATTTGAAATCACTTTTACAGACTGACACATTATGAAACCACTATTTTTGATTTATTTAATTGCACGTGTCCAAGCTGTTTTTTTTTCAGACCACCACCATGTGCATTCTCTGTGACTGCCTACACTCCACCAAGGGCAACCAGCCTTAGTGATGCTGAATGTATTTGCATTACAGACTGAAACCTGAAAACCCCACTGGCTTGTAAATACTGTGCATGACTATACACGGCAAGGACATGGGTGTGTGCTAAGCCTCTGCTTCTTCCCCCAAAAATTCGCTCCCCCTTTCCATCTAATGCAACTGTGAAATCACCAGAGCAAGACGCAATAAATCTCTGCCTATAATTCTTCTATGCACACAGAGTCATGTTTTCACATTAGTGCCAAAACGAAATTTCTTTGCCAATTTCAAAGCACACTTACTGCTCTTTTTTTTTCGGGCCAAGTGAAAATCTCTTTTTACAATTTGAAATCACTTTTACAGACTGACACATTATGAAACCACTATTTTTGATTTATTTAATTGCACGTGTCCAAGCTGTTTTTTTTTCAGACCACCACCATGTGCATTCTCTGTGACTGCCTACACTCCAGCAAGGGCAACCAGCCTTAGTGATGCTGAATGTATTTGCATTACAGACTTAAACCTGAAAACCCCACTGGCTTCTAAATACTGTGCATGACTATACACGGCAAGCACATGGGTGTGTGCTAAGACTCTGCTTCTTCCCCCAAAAATTCGCTCCCCCTTTCCATCTAATGCAACTGTGAAATCACCAGAGCAAGACGCAATAAATCTCTGCCTATAATTCTTCTATGCACACAGAGTCATGTTTTCACATTAGTGCCAAAACGAAATTTCTTTGCCAATTTGAAAGCACACTTACTGCTCTTTTTTTTTCGGGCAAAGTGAAAATCTCTTTTTACAATTTGAAATCACTTTTACAGACTGACACATTATGAAACCACTATTTTTGATTTATTTAATTGCACGTGTCCAAGCTGTTTTTTTTTCAGACCACCACCATGTGCATTCTCTGTGACTGCCTACACTCCACCAAGGGCAACCAGCCTTAGTGATGCTGAATGTATTTGCATTACAGACTGAAACCTGAAAACCCCACTGGCTTGTAAATACTGTGCATGACTATACACGGCAAGGACATGGGTGTGTGCTAAGCCTCTGCTTCTTCCCCCAAAAATTCGCTCCCCCTTTCCATCTAATGCAACTGTGAAATCACCAGAGCAAGACGCAATAAATCTCTGCCTATAATTCTTCTATGCACACAGAGTCATGTTTTCACATTAGTGCCAAAACGAAATTTCTTTGCCAATTTGAAAGCACACTTACTGCTCTTTTTTTTTCGGGCCAAGTGAAAATCTCTTTTTACAATTTGAAATCACTTTTACAGACTGACACATTATGAAACCACTATTTTTGATTTATTTAATTGCACGTGTCCAAGCTGTTTTTTTTTCAGACCACCACCATGTGCATTCTCTGTGACTGCCTACACTCCACCAAGGGCAACCAGCCTTAGTGATGCTGAATGTATTTGCATTACAGACTGAAACCTGAAAACCCCACTGGCTTGTAAATACTGTGCATGACTATACACGGCAAGGACATGGGTGTGTGCTAAGCCTCTGCTTCTTCCCCCAAAAATTCGCTCCCCCTTTCCATCTAATGCAACTGTGAAATCACCAGAGCAAGACGCAATAAATCTCTGCCTATAATTCTTCTATGCACACAGAGTCATGTTTTCACATTAGTGCCAAAACGAAATTTCTTTGCCAATTTCAAAGCACACTTACTGCTCTTTTTTTTTCGGGCCAAGTGAAAATCTCTTTTTACAATTTGAAATCACTTTTACAGACTGACACATTATGAAACCACTATTTTTGATTTATTTAATTGCACGTGTCCAAGCTGTTTTTTTTTCAGACCACCACCATGTGATTTCTCTGTGACTGCCTACACTCCAGCAAGGGCAACCAGCCTTAGTGATGCTGAATGTATTTGCATTACAGACTTAAACCTGAAAACCCCACTGGCTTCTAAATACTGTGCATGACTATACACGGCAAGCACATGGGTGTGTGCTAAGACTCTGCTTCTTCCCCCAAAAATTCGCTCCCCCTTTCCATCTAATGCAACTGTGAAATCACCAGAGCAAGACGCAATAAATCTCTGCCTATAGTTCTTCTATGCAAACAGAGTCATGTTTTCACATTAGTCCCAAAACGAAATTTCTTTGCCAATTTGAAAGCACACTTACTGCTCTTTTTTTTTCGGGCCAAGTGAAAATCTCTTTTTACAATTTGAAATCACTTTTACAGACTGACACATTATGAAACCACTATTTTTGATTTATTTAATTGCACGTGTCCGAGCTGCTTTTTTTTCAGACCACCACCATGTGCATTCTCTGTGACTGCCTACACTCCAGCAAGGGCAACCAGCCTTAGTGATGCTGAATGTATTTGCATTACAGACTTAAACCTGAAAACCCCACTGGCTTGTAAATACTGTGCATGACTATACACGGCAAGGACATGGGTGTGTGCTAAGCCTCTGCTTCTTCCCCCAATAATTCGCTCCCCCTTTCCATCTAATGCAACTGTGAAATCACCAGAGCAAGACGCAATAAATCTCTGCCTATAATTCTTCTATGCACACAGAGTCATGTTTTCACATTAGTGCCAAAACGAAATTTCTTTGCCAATTTCAAAGCACACTTACTGCTCTTTTTTTTTCGGGCCAAGTGAAAATCTCTTTTTACAATTTGAAATCACTTTTACAGACTGACACATTATGAAACAACTATTTTTGATTTATTTAATTGCACGTGTCCAAGCTGTTTTTTTTTCAGACCACCACCATGTGCATTCTCTGTGACTGCCTACACTCCAGCAAGGGCAACCAGCCTTAGTGATGCTGAATGTATTTGCATTACAGACTTAAACCTGAAAACCCCACTGGCTTGTAAATACTGTGCATGACTATACACGGCAAGGACATGGGTGTGTGCTAAGCCTCTGCTTCTTCCCCCAATAATTCGCTCCCCCTTTCCATCTAATGCAACTGTGAAATCACCAGAGCAAGACGCAATAAATCTCTGCCTATAATTCTTCTATGCACACAGAGTCATGTTTTCACATTAGTGCCAAAACGAAATTTCTTTGCCAATTTGAAAGCACACTTACTGCTCTTTTTTTTTCGGGCCAAGTGAAAATCTCTTTTTACAATTTGAAATCACTTTTACAGACTGACACATTATGAAACCACTATTTTTGATTTATTTAATTGCACGTGTCCAAGCTGTTTTTTTTTCAGACCACCACCATGTGCATTCTCTGTGACTGCCTACACTCCACCAAGGGCAACCAGCCTTAGTGATGCTGAATGTATTTGCATTACAGACTGAAACCTGAAAACCCCACTCGCTTGTAAATACTGTGCATGACTATACACGGCAAGGACATGGGTGTGTGCTAAGCCTCTGCTTCATCCCCCAAAAATTCGCTCCCCCTTTCCATCTAATGCAACTGTGAAATCACCAGAGCAAGACGCAATAAATCTCTGCCTATAATTCTTCTATGCACACAGAGTCATGTTTTCACATTAGTCCCAAAACGAAATTTCTTTGCCAATTTGAAAGCACACTTACTGCTCTTTTTTTTTTTCGGGGCAAGTGTAAATCACTTTTACACACTGACACATTATGAAACCACCATGTGTAACTACAACAAAAACAATTCCCATTTCTATTATTCATTTCTTAAGTTACCACATACATCCCCTCTCAAACTGTAAACTCACCTTTAAAATTAGTTAGTTGTGAAAGAAATGTGACACTCAAACAGCAGATTATCAGAGCCAGGATCTCTGTTCTGTTCACCTCTCTCCTCTCAGCAGAACCAGATAATGGCAAACTTTCCCTCTATTTTTCCACACATATACATGTAAGTTTCAAATCTCAGTGCTTCCCCCTTTTTTTCACATGTATTCACACATTTCTATTGGTTGAAAACCAACCCTTTTCCAAAAGTACCCTGCCCCCAACTTGACTTCTGCCTAGTACCCTTCCCCCAACTTGACTTCTGCCTGCTACCATAGCAACAGCTCATGGAACACTGCTGTGTGCAGTTAGGTCAGAAGTTCGACACACAATGTTTCAATTCCACAGAGCAAGAGTGCTTGACTTTTCAAACCTTACAGCAAATCCATAGTACTGTTCTTTGGTTACACATTTTTTTGTACCAATACAAAACATGCTTCTATTAATTTTCACATACAGCCTAGTTTTTATTCTAGAATGGTATGAAACAGCCAATCAGTTCTTTTTGTTTTAAAAAAATATGTATGCCTCCATTTCCAAACTGTCTTTCTTTTCTTATTGCCATTCTACTGAAAGACACCTCCTGAGTGCATCCAGTTCTCCTTTGAAGATGTTCACAGTGTGGATTGTAGGGCACAGCTATGTCTTCTGGAGTGAAAAGTTTGCAGAGAAAACAGATATGGTGAGAGACCTTGCTTTGCCAAATGTAGACATTAAATGGATTGGTCAGAGAGGGTTAAAGTGGCACCAATTGATGCCATTGGTGAAATCCTTCATTCAAATCCAACACCCTGACCTCATAATAGTGCACTGTGGTGGCAATGACCTAGGCACTTTGACTGGGGTAGGTCTGGAAATGCTTATGAAGGACACCTTTGCACAACTGTTTACACTTTTCCCTAAAACTGCCTTTGTGTTTTCCAACATATGCCAAAGGCAAAAATGGAACTGGTCCAATCATTTCTGTCCACAGATTGACAAAGCAAGAAAGCACGTCAACAAATCTGTTTCTGCTTTCCTCCGTGACTATGGTATGGGTGCCATTTACCACAACAACTTGCGTTATGACATGCAAGACATTTATAGAGGAGATGGTGTGCACTTCAATGATGAAGGGAACAGAGTCTTCCTCTTGAACCTTAGACTCTGCATCGGTACTTACTTGTAGGTACCACTAAAAAAATGACTTCATAAACACAACAGCTCTTTTTAGAGCTCCCTAATTTCTAAACTCTTAAATCTGCTTTTCATTTATCTATTTTTTTTTTTTTTTACCGTACGCTTACCGTAAGCTTACCGTACGCGTACCCCGTGATTTTTTTTTAAATCAATAAATGTTTTTTTTGTACTTTTCTGTCCTTCTTTGACCCCCTTACAAATGTTAGGGGGTCTGTAACTCTCCTCATTGCCCCCTTTCCTTGTTTTCACTCTTTTTTTTCAGAGTGAAATACACAAAATGGCGGCCGCCGCTTCCTGGTTTCGACCGATTCGAATGTTTACTAAGATCTAACAGCCAATCAGAATCGCGCTCGCGCACGCCGCCGTACGCTTACCGTAAGCGTACGGTAAGCGTACCGTAAGCGGGCTCAGATATATATATTGATTTAAAGGCTATTTTCTCAGAATCTACTGAACAGATTTACACCAAACCTACAAAAGGCACTTCCTTGACCTGAGGACTACCTCTCTGCCAAATTTCAAGTAATTCTGTTCAGCCGTTCGGGCTGTAGCTCGTTCTAAAGGTCCTATGGAAAAATGCATGGGAAAAACGCGTTTTGGGACCCCCCTTTTATCTCAGCCCCCGCTTGACGAATCCCCCCGAGACTTTCAGGGTAGGAGCGGAGCGTAGCGCCCCACCTATTTTGAGAAATTCGCGAGGATTCGTCGACCGGCGCCAAAGTTATTCAAAATAGAATGTTGAGGTTTTCCTATGGAAACGTGGTCCTAACTATAACTACCTACTGGCGACCGCCAGTAGGTAATATATATATATATATATATATATATATATATATATATATATATATATATATGTAATTATTTTTATTAACCAAATAATGAAACATAACAATTGCTTCAATAATCATTACATCATACTTAATGGTTAGAAACTGATCCATCTCTGCATTATAGCAGAGATGCTTCAGTTTACTTGCGTCACTTAAAAAAACCCTTGCGCCACCATGGATGCATCGCATTAACAATGCGGCGCATTATGGCGCAAGGATTGACAGATGCATCACGCATCTGTTGGCGTAAAGGTAAGGCATTGCTGGAGTTGTGTCGCAAGCACAAGGCAACTCCAGCAATGCTTAGGAATGCCTTTTCCTATTGTGCTGCGTCACTCCTTACGCCTGCTTCAAGCAGGCGTAAAGTTTTTTACGCAGTGACATCGTAGAAGTGGTGCAGTGAAATCTTGTAGATTTCACTGTGTCACTTTTACAAGGCTTTCTTGCGTCGGAACGCCCCCCCTGCATACATTATACCTGACGCAGGTATAATGTGGCGCAGGGCTTTAGAACATGACGCATCTCCCTCGATGCTTCACGTTGTAAATGTGTCGCAATGTGGTGCATTGTTTACACCGCCGCTGCGTCACAAAAGTGCCGCAACAGCGGCGTAAAAGTGTCGCAAGATGCCTGTAAATCTGCCCCACATGTGTTATTGTCTCACCAAAAATTGTTATCCATAATATTCAGCAGTAATTTGAGAGGCCGGCACATCATACTTTTTAAGTTTACCAGAGCTTCACTGCACGTGACGGGAAACATCAACAAGCATTTACAATGCAACGGTCTCGGCATTGTTAAAGTTAGAGCTATTGGCATTGCTCATGACAATGCCGTTTCTTTAAATGTTTTAAAAACAAAAACATAAACAAAAATAATTTCATAAGCAATGCCAATAGCTCTAACTTTACCAATGCCGAGACCATTGCATTGTAAATGCTTGTTTACTGGAGTTCTCGTGTTTTGGCAGCTCAGAAACTTCGTGTGCTTGTCTGAAATGGTAATACGAAGGCCAGTAGTGTCCAGACTGGAGGTACTGTCATTTCTGTCCATATCTTCTAAAATCCTTTCCTTGCATAGAAGCGCAGAAGAGTCAGTAGTAATAGTTCTGCCCATCGTGACGACCAATGTTTGTTGTAATTCATACAGACACCATGGACGTAGCATACTCCCCTGCAGCCCCAGCGCTGCGAGGCGCTACCTTGTACAGGGTGGAGGCTTGGCAGCCCCTTAGTCCTCGACCGGGCAGTGTTATTACAACCTGTGGTCCTATTGTGGCTGGTATGGTAGGTAGCATCAGGGGCATAGCTATCAATAGTGCAGCAGGTGCAGCGACACCGGAACACAGCTTACTGAGGGGTCCAGTGCACCTCCAGTTATAGCTATTGTTTGCAGACCCACTTTGCATTAGGCCCCCTGAGACCCTTGCTATGCCACTGGGTGCACAATAATGTTTGATCAATAACACCAAGAAGTGTGAGGGGGAGTGTTCCTTCGCCATACCTGGGACTCCCATCATTCCAAGTTACATCACTGGCGCACGTTTCACCAGGGAGTGATATGGTTTTCATGGTCTGTACTGTTTGTATAGTTAAGAAAGTTCGAGCTTGGTAATCCCAGGTCACGCAGTTGCCAAATAGTGTGAGCCTCGGCAAATGACTTTGTTTTAAGAGGTCCCATTTAGTTATCCAAAACTGGGTGTGCTTAGAAACGTGCCAATCTCCGATGTGAAGTGCTGTATAGAAAAAAAATGATTAACGTTTCCCACACAATATACCGTGTATTGCTACACTTCAATGCTATGATGACACGTACATGGATAATGGCGCCATGAAGCAGAAAAGCTCACGCTACCACCGCTATCTTCGAAATCACACTGAAATATGGTTTTAGGGTTTTATTTCACCCCATGTCAGGGTTTTTTTGAAGGCCTCTTGAGTTCCTATCGAGCTTAGTAAAAAAAAAAAAAGGGCGTGTATGGAATGGGTTGTGTTTTTGTCTGCTGCATACAGGAAATTAGAAGTGTCTGCTCTGGGAGAAGTGTCGCGCTTTGTTTACGAAATACTCGAGTTTTTCGTCACGCCTGGATAAATAAATAATGTTCCTGCTCGAAGGCAGATAAATGGTTGGGGACACCTAGGAGCCACCAGTGACCCCAGGAGAGTCCAGGAAGACGGATGGCCCCCGCCCCTGCCTGACACCCGGCCCGGCCGCTTATCTGCATCTTAAAGTGGCTCAGAATGTTAGCAGCGGTTTATTTACCCCCCTTCTGTGTGGAGACTTTCACTGATTAATCACTTTCTGGTAATTCGCTCTGCTAACTAATGTCAGAGTAAATTACCCCAGACTCTTTCAAGCTCTGGCCAGGGACGCAGGGGTCAGCGGCACCGCTGGGGCCTCCGACGGTCACACTCTGCCCAGCCGTTTGTTTGCTTTCGAGCTGTTTGCTGTTCTTGCAGCTAGGCCTGGCGACAGCCTGCTCGGGCTCACATCTCGTCTAATTGGCCTGCAGCAGCAGCGAGCACACGATTTAGCAATGTTTTCTTTAAAAACTTCTGGTCCTACCGACACTTTGAGATCGGGTTTCCGGCAGCTTAAATCACACCGTCGTCCCTGCGACTTCCCTGAGAAATGCTGTAAGAAAGTATTAAAAAGAAACATGTCTCCGTGGTTCGCAGGGACGGTGGCCAGGGGGCAGTGGCGTGGGAGGCTGTAGCGTAGCGGGGGCGGCATCCGTAGAATCTGCCGAGGATGCCAACATTAACACGCGCGGTATTTGGTATCACAGTTTCAACAATTTGGCTCCACAAACACGATACCGGTTGCAACAAGGCCAGTAGCAGAGCAAAAGGCACACCACCGCCTTTCTCCGAGGCAGAGCAGAAATGCCTCGGAGAAAGGCAGCGTCCTTTTCGGATTCGGGGGCGTGGTTTGCTGTTGTCTCCTCCTTGAGACTTCTTTCAAAAAACACGGCCCCCGATCCGAAAAGGACGGGGCCTGTTTGGAATGACTGACCTCTTCTCCAATGGCTGGCCAGCATTCAAGAGGCCAGCCAATGGAGAACAGGGGAGAAGAGGGGCGGGTTCAAGCCCTCTTCTCCAAGTCATTAAATCTCCAACTTCCGGTTCTGCCTTTCGGCAGACCGGTAGTCCTCGACCTAAAAAGGGGGTGAGAAACGAGGAGGGGTGTCTGTAGATCGCAAGCACTGTTGTCAAATGTACCACAAAGAAAATAACAAGTCCGGAAACAACACAATCCATGTGATTTGGGTTGATTTACTTCCCTTTGCTGTGCTTCTGTTTCTCAACAGGTCATCCTGTACTGATAAATAAAGATGAATCAGCACATTGTACCCTGCTACGTAATTGAATGAATTAATTAATGAATGGCGATTTTTAAAGTGCACAGCTACCTCAGCGGAGGTGTCCCGGTGCAAGCAGAGCACTAAGGTGTGGGTCGTGAGGTCGTTATGTCTCCCCGAAGAGCCAGGTTTTTAAAGCTATCCGAAATTCAGTTTCTGATTCCAGCAAGCGCAGGTGGGGTGGGAGGGAGTTCCAGGGTTTTGTAGATTGTACCGCGAAAGATCTACCACCTGTACCACCCAATCGGGGTTTGCATACTGCACTTGCCTACATCCCGATTCTTCAATTTGTGCTGAGTAATGTCCTAGTGTTTTTAATGTTCCAGTGGTAATGTCCACAAAAGAAAAATACCTTTGTTTTAGCAGTATCAGCAGTGTTCTGCAGAGCTTGGTAAGTTGAGACGCTCCTCAATTGAAAATTTTTGAAAAAGTCTCAATCATTGCTTCCCGAACCTATTTAAATATTACTGCTAAATCACACAGAAATACAAACAAGAAAAATATGCGCTCTGTTCTTCCAAACTGAACAAGCTAACCATTTGGAGTGCAGAAAATGATACCCATTCCTTGTATTCTTGAGAAGGGAAAGTGTCTTTCTTTTATTTCTGCACATGATAGCCCAAGGTGCATTTTTTTCAGAGGGCACTGCAGCTCCCCCCGGTAACTACGATCAATAATTGCATCCAAGGGTCCGGACAGTGGTGCTTAGGGGTGATTAGAACCCTCCTTGCTCCTCCCAGTGTCCCCTAACAATTTGAGAGAGGTGCAAAATGTAGACTTCTGAGCATGGTTTACGGTAAACATTCCATAACACATTAATTCTTGGAAATGTAAATCGATTAAGTAGGCATTTGTTTCTAAATCATGCACCCATGTCTCAATTAGATTCTCCTATTTATTGCCCTTGTCCATCAGAATATTTTGTGACTCCCAAAATACAACTATACAAAATACACATTCAGCTTAGCTCTGATTCACTACTGATCATGGCCCTCATTTATGGGGATTGGGGGTGGGGCAGCAAAACAAGTTTGCTTGCTGCGCTACCCTATGCCAAAGTGAAAGGGCAGGAATGCACCGCATTTATGCAATACGGTGCATTTCTCTTCTGCCATTATGGCAGCCTAGTGCCAATGCAAGCACCCTTGCACCATGGTGCAAGGGTGCCTGTGTTGTCGGCAGGATTGTTTTTGTGCAGGAAGGGGCAGCTTCCTGCACAGAAACAATCCCAAGAGGCATTTTCCTCTTTCTATGTGTGCTGCAAAATGAAGATATTTCTCCTCGTTACGGCTCACCTTGGAAGGCGTAAGGTTTTTTGGCACTTACTCAGGCTTAAATGCTCTCGTCAATCTAGGGAAGTGTCAAACCCACTGCAGCACCCATGGAACACCTCCTGAGTGCAGAGTAAGGCAACGCAGTGATTTGCACTGCGATTTGCACGGCATTGCTTTACTCCATATCCATGATTCCATTCAAAGCGACGCTTTACATCATCATGTACAACTGGAGAAGCGCCAAATCTGAGGCGTGACGAGGAGAAATATGTTTCTTTCTCCTGATTTGTTCCTCTTTCTATGTGTGTGCATGCCTCTGGGGATTGGGGATTGTTTTTGTGCAGGAAGGTGTCCCTTTCTATACAAAATAAATCCTGCATTCAAATGAGGCACCCTGGCGCCAGTGCAGGGAGAAAAGACAGGAATGCACCTTATTGCATAATTATGGTGCTTTCCTGCCCCTCTCACTTTGGCTTAGGGCAGCACAGCAAAGTGCCTTGCTGCACTGACCTATGCCAAAATACCATAAATGAGGGTCTCAGTATTTTCAAATATCAAACAATAAATTTTTGCAGCATGGCTGCCCAGGAATAAGATTAAAAGTCAGGGTATGGTTATAAAAGTTCTGAATATATTCCTTCAAAAGATATTTGTAACTAATATTTATTATTATATATAATTGATTCATTATTCTAATATTCAGATAAGTTGCTTCCTTAACAATACGAGATTCGTTCTTCTATTCAACATAAAAAATAATTATTTAAGTTTTGCTTTAATTTAATTTGTACCCTGACACACTGCCAAATTGTTCTACCATATCTTGAATATCTTGAATAATTTTGTGGTTTGCCAGCAGCTGCGGCTCCTCCGTAATGGTGGAGGAGCGTCGCCCCGCTGCTCAGCGTCAGCAAATTAAAAATAAAATTATAATAAAACAATTTTATTATCATTTTATTTTTCATTCCCTGATTGAGTGAGCCGATGCTATGAGTGTCGGGTGGGGTGTGGTCAAGCCATCCTCCATGGATAGCAAGGAGGAATGGTGGGCATTGTAAGTGCGCATGTCGGTTCGGCCGGCTGCCTTAGGATGGCCAAACCAACATGCGTACTTAGATTTCTCCAAGCTAGCTGTGTTGTACAGCAGGGTGGAGAAAAGGCTCCCTGTGCCTGAGCGAGCGTTAAGCCAGCCTGCTCAGGCCAATCCCAGCGCTGCTCTCATGCTGGGTAATAGCATGAGAGCAGCATCTGAATTGGGTGGGGTGTCTGGGAGCCTGTGCTGTGTGGCCACCGGGACAGAGGAGCACTGAGACGGCCAGCAGCGGGACCAGGAGCGGCAGCGGCAGGTAAGTGTTTTTTTTAATTATTATTTCACCACACGCTAGCCCACTACTTTCTGTTTCCAGCAGCCGCCACTGATGCCAAGACTTTAGGGGAGTATACTGCCACATCATCTGCAGAGACAGAAATGATAATCGGAACCCCGTTCAATTCCACCGACTCCAGTGTCTGAGTGCAAAATATCCATAGAATACATGGCTCTAAATAAATATCAAATGAGCAGCGGAGAGGTGTTGCATCCCTGTCAAGTGCCCCTGGAAAAACGTATATAGTGCAAGGTCGATTCTGTAGATATTATTTGAGCCCTAGGTTGTTGTCTATAATATTGTATAAGCTCTATACATTTTCTGGGGAAAAGACTTTAGTCCAAAACTGCCCGTAAAAGTATTTATGAGACCTAATCAAATGCTGTCTCAACAGCTAATAAAATCATCCCAACAGGATGCTGAAAGGTATTGGCAGCATTGAACATGGCTATTGCCTTATTGAAGCGCTATGAGGTGTCTCACCCAGCAATAATGCTGTGCTTTGTTCCTGGCTATTATCTTCAGATAAAGTATTCAATACTTTTGAATATATGTTAGCATTGGTTTTGATCACGAATATTGGTCAATATGAGTCACATTCAGGTTTTTACTGAAGAATGAGGAATATTGGAATTACTGTGTAAATCACACTTACTTTCACAAGTATTTCCATCAACATTTTCTGCCAGGTTTTACCTGGCAAACTGTACTTCCTTGGAGAACTATGTGTGGTATTGAGTTACCTCACATCTCAGAATTCCAAATAGACCGTGTAAGAAAATGCCTATTTTTGTAAGCCACCTCCATTTTGTGGACTGATGCCGCTGGTCATGTGCTTTGACCCCTAAAACATGTTAAAATTGGCTATATCCCTAATTGGCCTATAGCCCTAATTGGCATATTTAATGTACCTATAAATCCTGAGTATATGGTACAAAGAGTGCCCAGGGCCTATAAGTTAAATGTCACTAGTGGATTACAAGACAGTGGGGGATATTCACAAGAACGTGTGATAACTATCGCAAGAGTAGCGTAACGCAACTTCCAATATCGCAGCCCATCGTGGGAAAATAACCCTGTGTCAACATGGAATTCACAACATGGCGGTACCATGCGACAGTCCGCCGACACCGCATACAATGCATGCGATACAACCACCACAATGGAGATAAAAACACAAACCACAACACCAAAAAACGCGCGATGGGCCAAAGCGCGATGAGGAAATCAGCAATAAGCAGCACCAGGCCTGCAACACACACCTGGCAGGCCGAAAAAAATCACCATAACAGCAGAAAAAACACCTACACCCAAACTGACCTACACCCAAGCACCATGGAGGCAGCTGGAGCAGGCGCAGAGGACGAGCAAAACCCCACAAGCACCCTGGATGACCAGCCCGGGACATTGGGGACACGGAAAGGCAAGGACAAGAAGACGAGGAAGACAAAGTTCAGTCCGCAGGCGAACAGGATCATGGTCACGGAGGTGATGGAACACCATCAACAACTCTTCGTCTCCTCCAACGTGTCATTGGACACCAAAACTGCAATATGGCGGGACATCGTCGACAAGGTTAATGCCGTCGGAGAGCACAAGCGGACAATGGACGAGGTCAAGAGGCGATGGAATGACATCAAGCGGAAGACAAAGGAGAAACTCTCCGCCAACCAGAAGGCAGCAATGCAGACCGGAGGTGGGGGACCAGCGCCATAGCTCGTGCTGGATGACATGGAGGAGCTGGTGTCGAGAGTCATCAGTGTGGATACTGTGGCCGGAGTCGGGGGACCGGACACTGCTCGACAGAACACAACACAACACAACCGCAAGAGGGTGAGTGACCACCAGGTAATGGGGGGATGGGTGGAGATGGGCACGATGGCACACATGCACAATCAAGCAGGGCACAGTACAAACCCACAATGACCCTGACACCTCGCCCAGACCCACAGACTGTCAGAATGTACAATGCCATGCTGTCAGAATGTCAACCTGTACCATGTGGCTACATACATGTGGACACATTGTAATACACCATCTCCCCTTCACATCGCAGGGGCATCGTCAACACCTCCTGCAGAGCAGTCCCAGCCACTCTTCACTGATGATGAGGAGGACAAACACCAGCATCGCGACGCACAAGCACTCCTAGACATCATTGACATCATCCGCGACTCACCTCCAGGATCAGGGCAGCCCAGCTACATCGAGGCGACCCCACCCACCACCCAAACCACCCAGCAAGAGGCACCCACAGCCCCGGCGCCCTCCCCAGTCTCCCAGGAACAACAAATGGCCTTCCAACTCCGTGTGCTGGAGGGCCAGAGGCAGACGGCTGAGCATGTGCTGGTGGGGTTCGAACTCATGGCTGCCAAACTGGACGCCATCCTTGGGTGTCTATGTCCGCCCCATGGTCTCCAACGAGCCCTGACTGACATCGCTGGAGTCATGACGCGGAGAGTAGAACAGCTGTCTGCTCAGAGTGGCTCCAGCTATACCAGCCCTGAGCTGGCACACATGCGGAGGCTCATGGAGGACATGGTGCATATGGAGGCGGAAAGGATGGCAGCCACCGCTGCACATCATCGGAATGTAGCTGGGATCTATCATGCCCTGCAGACCTCCATCATGGCATTGCTGCCACAAGGCATGGCGCTGATAAATGCTGCTGCCCCCACACCATCAACATCCCCGCCCCCTGGTGTGTCAGTGCCTCACATGTGTGGCATACGTATCCACCCAGGCCCCTGATGTGTCAGTGGCACACATTGTCGCAGCCGGGACTGCAACACCCACAGGGGGGGCAGGGCACACATCCGGAGGACGTGGATGGGTTTGTGATCAGGAGGCACTAGCATTCATTTCAGCCACCTGGCCTGTTTTTGCTTGGTGCCGCACATGGCCCCATGACCTTCCACTGACCCCCGATACACTCCGATGCACTCACCTTGGGCAGCGACATGGATTGCCACTTCCTGTTCGACGACCAATGACACAGCGGACTGACAGCGGACTGTACCCTTCCTCTTCCGCAGTATATGTCATGCCCGGATGGACTCTGTCTGGCCCACAGCGGCCCATATTGTGTAGTGGGCTCGGCATTGCCCTGTACCGCTCCAGCTGCAGATCTGCACTGGATGTGCAAATAAACATCCAGTGACGCACTGCTGTGTCATGTCTTACATAATTCAGGTATGGATGTGTGGATGAATGTGGGGACAGTGCCTTCCCTTGCGTCAATGATGTTTATCCTGTGGGATGCGAGTCAGAGGGTGTGACATTGCATTTTGTGTACCTGGTCCCGTGAACACTACAATAGAGACACACGCATCAGTCAGTTCCTTGTCCGGACATGGACTGTACCACACCCGAGCCCACGAGTCATTGTGGCAAGCCCTGCGCTGGTCCGGCGTACAGCAGGCCAGACCACTTCGATGACGCACCGAGGGGGGCCATCATTGCTACCCATCGCAGGTGTACTCGCTGGTGGTATGCAGGTCACTGGTCTAGTCGTCACAGCCACTCCCTGAGGGCAGGTTTGCACACAAACCACACCCTTCCGGCACAGGCGTCACTGGCCATGTGACTCTGCCAACATAAGGGGCTGACGACGTCACATTCCCCTCTTCCGGTGGTGACTGGATGACGGCCGTTCCATGCTTCTCATTCATAAAGGGCCCATGAGTTGTTGTGCACAGGGTTGGTGGCATCTGAGGCCTGATGCACGACACGGGTCTACCGCCACGTGGCGCTGACTGGGCTTGCACAGGGTTAGTGGCACCCGAGGCCTTGCGGCCGGCACGGGCCTGCCACCACGAGGCGCTGACTGGGGTTGCACAGGGTTAGTGGCATTTGGAGCATTGCGGCCGGCACCGGCACCCCGCCACAGGACGGTGACTTTGGGTGCACTGAGTCAGTGGCACCTTAAGCTGCTGAGCGGGTGTGCAGCCTGCGATGATGCCCCATCCTGGCGGTCCGGACAGCTCAGGTTTTGTGTGCCCTGCTGGACCACAGTGTAGGCGAGAGCCAGCGGGCAGAGCGGGCCTACCACCACGTGGTGTCGCTTCCGGGATTCCAGAGTTAGTGGCACCCATTGGTCTGAGCGGGTGTACAGCCGGCGATCGTGCCGGGTGCATTGGTATGTCCTTTGCCATGGAGTAATCAAGACCCAGCACCAAACGTGAGACCTGTTGGCCTGCGGAGCGTGGCTGCATGGTGTGGACGGTGCCATGTTTGCGGGCACCGGGCTTGTGGCTTGCAGCGGCACGTGGTGGGACCTCCCATATAAGCGCCGGTTGCGGAAGGTGATCAGTGAGGCCTGGGTGTGCATGGGTGGGCATGCTCTGAGGGGCGGCGGGAGGGGTGGGGGTGCCTCTGCCTGGGTGTGCATGGGTGGGCATGCTCCGATGGGCGGCAGGAGGGGTTGGGGTGCCTCAGCCTGGGTATGCATGGACGGGCAGGCGATGTTGTCTTGTGCAGGTGTGTGTACTGTGCCAATCATGTATCTGGACTCTGTTTCAGCTGGCGGCTCTGACTCAGATGTGTGACCTGGTGAACTGCGATACATACCTGCACGTGGTAGGAGACACACCGGTGGCAGCAGGTGAGCAGTGTGGCCTGGGTGCGCAGGAGTTGCACTGTCTCTCTCTCCCCCTCTCTTCTTCTCTCTCTCCCCCTCTCTTCTTCTCTCTCTCCCTCTCTCTTCTTCTCTCTCTCCCCCTCTCTTCTTCTCTCTCTCCCTCTCTCTTCTTCTCTCTCTCTCCCCCTCTCTTCTTCTCTCTCTCCCCCTTCGCTCTCTCTCTGTCCTTTGATGTGCAGAGGACACACCTTCTCATCATGATTTTTGTCTTTGCAGGCTGGGACCTACGGATTGTCCCGAGGGGAGCGGCCATGTGTCTTCATTTCATTTCAGTGTTCATTTTAATAAAGTTTCATTTGTTGCTTCGAAAGTGAATGATGGCTGCTCTTTTCTGTGTCGACGCATGCATGTCACCAGTTGTGATTGTGCAACGTCAGGCGGATTATTTTGTGCATGTTTAGGTGTAGCTGATGTGGCATGTCTTTGGTCGGGGGGTTGCCAGGGAGGGGTGGTCCTGGGGGTGGTGTCGGTGGGTGTTGTGGCCCTCTTGGGTGTCCGGGCAGCATGATGGGTGGCTCCATGGCTTCTGTTGCCCTTCGGGTGTGGCCCTGGGCTGGTCTCCCTTTTGTGGTGCAGGCTGCCGTCCGACTTTACACCAGTTCAGAGCAGGTGTAGATTTCCTGGTGCTGACGCTCCTTATCGCCTGTTTTGTGTTTTTAGAATGTTGTGGTGTGCTGTTGTCGTGGATATTGGCACGGGAAACGCCCACTCTGCATCTCACTAGCGATAGTTGTGCGGGTCCTCTGTGGCGATGTTTTTTGCGGCTGCTATGGTGCTGTGGGCTGTTACCACCAGCTTGTGAATGGGGAGATGGATTTATCGCAACTCTGGCTGCGATAAAGTGCTGTTGACTCGGCGATAGTTTCTTGTGAATATGCCCCATAGTGTGCCGCCACTAAAGTAACAATGAAAAACATGGCTGTAGGCCTCCAGTAGCCTGGCTGTACAGGTTTAAACTGCAAATTCAACCAGCCAAAATAACTCCTCTTGACAGGCCTAGACCCTCCTTTAAATATTAATAAGTCATCTAAAATGACCTTAAGCCAGGGTCCATGATATTTAAAAGTAGGACATGTAAATGTTTAATATCAAACGTCCTTACAGAGACAATGCTCTAAAGCTATTTTCACTGTAGCAGAGTTAGCAGGTCCATAGGAAAGCATTGGGATACTTTATTAAAGCCAATAAAGTTATCTTTGCCTAGGAGTCAGATAAAAAGTTATTTCTTGTGCTTTTTAAAATATTCATTACAAATCCAACTTATTGGCAAAGTTGGATTTGTAAGAAATATTTTTCAAAAAATACTTTAAAAAAATCACCTTTTTCTTGCCTAATTCCTCTAAAGCACATTTGCATGAGCCTTCCTTTTGTCTTCCTGGCCAGCCAGGCTCCAATCCCAGTGGGAGAGGAGATGTCCCTAGAACCGGATTTGAGTGACCACAGAGGAGGTGTTGCTCATTTCCATGGCCACACCTCTAGGATGGGCATAGTAGTTCTGCACAGGGGAAGGAAGGCTCTGCCATGTTGGATTTTGTTAGGGAGCAAGACTCTGGGATTGTTTGCAGTAGGGCACACAGGAACTACTGCAAAAGTGGATAGGATTGCCCCTGGGAACATTTTTCATATTGAAACGTTGTCAGGTGTCACCCCCACCCACAGGCTAGTGCAAGGTATAAGTGTGACACACCTGAGCACGCACTTCGGAAGACTATGGGACCTGTGGAAGCAGAAGAAGGCCTGTACCTACTGTTGAGACCTGTGAGAAGAACCTATGGGCTTGACCTGCTCCAACTTGTACCTGGGAGAAAGAAGTAGACTCCAATCGTCAGTTGGCAGACTTCCTGTTAAATTACAGGGACTCAAAAGCTGCAAGAAGCCCACTTTCCCGAAAGAGCCCTGGGGACTATTTTCAACTGGACCTGCCATGGACCCTGCTTTTTGCTTCTGTTTGATTGAATTCTACCCCCAAGTGCTGTTTCTGAGGTCCTGGAACACTTGGCTGGTAGCAGAGTGAACTCCTCCTGCCTGATCTTAAACGATGGAACTTAGAAACTTTTTGAAAACATTTTGTCTGGAGAACCATCTTTAGATGAGGACTAACCTGCCAACTGATCCTCCAAGGCTGCTTTACTGGTGGGCCTGACTTCGCTGCAGCTCTCGCTATGTTCCTCTCTGCAGCAGCAAATCTGATTCAGTGGGCCCAACGTCCATTGTCTGAAAGAAGATATCTTTATTGGGTCCGACAACGAGCAGCATCCTATTGACATAAACAGTTTTACCTGGCCTTAGTTGATGGTGCTGCCCCATCCTTGTAAATATGGGACAGTTGAAAAAGTAATGGCTGTTGTTGAGGAACGCTCACTGTAACTCCCATTGCACAGCCATTTCATGCTAGGTGAAGCATGGGAAGGAGCCTCATTTACAAGGTGGCGTTAACCAACGTTAAGTGGCTTCATGCTGCATTGAAAATAAGGAGAAGGGGATTTAGCCACCAGAACATTGTTAAAAGTGATGTTCTGGTAGCAATATCACCTTGTATGTATGCCCCTGGGTTTGTGGATGAATGCAACCTCTGTACATACACAGAACATGGTACATATGTAAAGTCAAAAGTGTCAGGATGCCAATGCATACAGATTGGTTTGTGTCAACAAGACTCATTTCACAAATGCATGGAAGGGCCATATACACTGGAGTATGTGTCATCCCTGTGCACACCCCTGTACTGCTGTAAAAAGGTCAGCTGTGCAGCAATGCAGCCGTCCTTGAACCTTGCCTCAAAGTTGTCTGTGTTGCTGCTTGCCTGTCTTCATCATTGCCAGTGCAGGGGAAAACACAAGGGGAGGGCATGCTCATTCTGGGTACGGGGATGTCCTGTGTATGTGGAAATATGCTGGGTCGAAACGGAGGTGATGATCGTGGGAAAAGCTCCCACCATTTGGTCATTAAGCCTGGTGGCCGGGGACACTGGGACACATACTAACACCTAAAGCGGAAGTAAAAAGCCTTGGAGTTTGGTTTGACTCCGAATTGACTTTCGACAACCAAATTCGTAAGGTAGCAGGCAAATGCTATGGGACTATGAAAACCCTACGAAAGATCCTTGACCTCTTGCCATCTAATGCAAGGAAAACCATAGATCACACCGTGGTGACCTCGCAAATGGATTACGGCAATGTATTATACTTAGGAGCTTCCAAAAAAGGGTTGTCCAAATTACAAACGGTACAGAATGCGGCTGCTCGCCTGGTATTAAGCCTCCCGAGAAGAGCCTCTGCCAAGAAAGCTCTGGACAAATTACATTGGCTACCAGTGGGAAAAAGAATCGTTTTCAAGGCAATGTGTCACTGCCACCGCATTTTATTAAGGAATGGCCCACGGTACCTGCAACCACTGTTAACACAGTATACACCAGGCCGGGTTTTAAGATCACAGGGTAGGGCACTGGTGTCAGTACCCAGAATATTTAAGGCCAAAATGGGCGCATGCTCCTTTAGATACCTCGCGGCAAAAGCTTGGAACTCACTACCAATGAATCTAAGAACAGAACAATGCGAATCTAGATTTCGCAAACTACTGAAGACCTGGTTGTTCTCAACCAGTGACTAAAACACAGTCTAAGGGTCAGGTATGTAAATGTCGCATATATTCTCTACGGTGAACCGTTTTAGCGCGGGGACACACCGGTGGTGTAACCATGCGCTCTACAAATGGCAAACTAAACTAAACTAAACTTGCATAGATAAAGTTCCTGCTGCGCCATGTCTAGGCAGAATCTTGACAAAAGGACCCTCAGTAGGTACATCTCACCACCCCCCCAAAAAAACATATTCTGGGGTGCTGCTTGACACATGTCACCTAGTAACAGTTTGCGATATCAGTCTGTTGGGGACAGCCACACATGATGCAAGGAAACAGGATACAGGATAAACCACTCATGATGATGGTCACATCACTGTGTGGCAGTAAGTTGGTTGTCTGGACCTTTATCTTGAAAGCACAGACGAATCAATGCACACAGACAAGTGTGTGAAAGGCATGCATACGATGTCTTACACCCTACAGATCACCAACACGGCACACAATGAAATAGAATGTATGTCAGTGATTCTTATATGACTACTTGGATAGGGCTTGGCCACTTAGTGTTGGGATACAGTGCTAATGTTATAATCCTGAATTCTTGACATGTAATATTTATGGACTGTGTAAACTGCCATTCACAGCTTAGTGTAACAGGTGTACCATGTATCACAGGAGAATGGAAAGTATCATGTATTTTGAATGTCAAATGCTTAACAACATGTAAACATGTAGCAGACAAAAACTATAATATTTTCCCTTTCCATTGCAGAGGATGAAACAATTACCTCCTGGTCAGCACCCTGTAGCAGACATCACCGATGATGATGATGAAAACCTACTAACGATCGACCACAAGACCCTCCAAGAGCTCCTGGACTCCATAGGAACACCATCTCCTAACCTGGGGAGGGTAAGAGGTGTTGCAGCATCTCCACATACCCCATCAAACAACCAACAGGCCTGGCACCCAGCCACACCCCAGGACTCCGAAGACCCACAGATCACCTTTCAACGGACTGTGGTAGGAGTCCAGCGTGAGCTCGCACTTCAGGTGCGGGCAGGGCTGGATACCCTGGCAGCCACAGCAGAGGGGGTCAGTGAATGCCTCAGTCCTAATAGGGACAACTCGGTAGCTATCAGAGTCACCTACTCTTTGCTTTGTGGCCTTTAGCAGTCCCTGGCTGACATCGCTGGTGTCATGAGGCAAAGGCATCAACAACTGCCCTGCCAAAGTTGCACCAGCAATGTAGCCAAAGAACTGGGGCAATTCAAAATATCTTTGAGACCATGAAGCAGAAGCAGGACTCCCACATGGCTGCTATGGCTGCCTACCACCACGACTTTGCTGCTGTGTTGCAAAACCAGCAGATCCTCCTCACTGCAGTGATGCCTCATGTGTTGTCACAGATGAATGCTGCTGCAGCCAAGGCATGCACATCTTCTGCCCCTGCTGTGTATGTGTCTCCCTTGCCTGCTGCATGTACACCACCACCCACACAGGAGACACTGCATACATCCAAGGAGGAAGATGTGGACGGTACATCTTTCCAAAGGAAAAGTCTGCGGTAGCATTCATCTGTGTCAAATGTCTAGTTTCTGCTTAGCCCTGTGCTCACCACCATGCCTGGGACCATCATCTATCACTGTCCTCATTTTGACTTTGCCATGTTCACCTTGGACATTTTTGGACTACCAATGTGGCCATTCCTTCCCAAGGACACTGCGGTCATCCTCCTGACTGATATTTTCCAATTCCTCAACATGTCTCTTGACATGTTCCCCACAAGGACTCTGCCTGGACATCCACTGGCTATATACATTCTTTGGGGTTGTTGTCAAATGAACAGTCCCTTTGTGACCAAATGTGTTTTGCACATGTAAATAAAGGCACCTTTAATTGCCAAATGTGTGTTGTCTGTCACCATGAAACAAGAGAAGTGTCAACTATGGCTAATCTGTGTAGCTACTACATCAAATACAGAGTAAATTTGAAACTTTGGGGTCTGCAGACTGTAGGACCTTGATAGGCAGTGAGATGTCAAAACATGTGTAAAGGACATAATGTCAGATATACATTGAGTGCTAAATCTAGTTGGCCACAATAATGTTTAACTGTTAACATGCCCTCAAAGTTTAGGGTAAAAACATTCTATCTACAGGTGTCATGTACAACCATGGTAACTAGTAAAACATACCTCATTGGGGTGACAAGCAAATGTAGTGACTGCTATCGATGATGAGGCAGCAAACAGGGAATCACCCAACATACCAACATTACGTGCAGAAGTAATGAGGTGCACCAATCCTCCAAGACCTATTGCTTTCGTAAAAACACAATAATCTTGGATAGGACAACTTATTTAGCACCCTATCCAGATGAACTGAGAAAAGGCACATATTGAATTCTACATGGTATGCATGTCTGATCATGTCACTCAATAAGCTGTATGATAGTACCCTGTTCCTAGATCATGAAGCTACTCACACATGCTGTGCAACAATTCAAGCTAGGATAAAAGATTAAATCCAGATAAGTCTTAGCTCAATACATCTCTGATACATATTAAATGTTACTAACACCACAATGTAGAAAAAGGTATGTTTATTTTAAACAGAAACTACCTAAATCTAACCCTATCTACCGTATGCTAAAGTCCTAACCTAACCTATACTGCACTACCTTTTCCAAATTAGCCTTAACACTACCCTAACAAACCTTATCCTACTCTACACAGTTAACAACAAATATTAAACATCAACCCCCCACTCCCCTTAAGTCACAACAAAACAGATAGACAACATATACTACATCTAAACATAAACTACACATGTAAGCTAAACAAATATATGTACATATACATATATTTAGGTGCCGATTCCGATCCGTTAAAAAAAATTACATTACGACTCGTATCCGCATTTTTTTATGTACGAATCGTACAAGTCCCGTACAACCGGTGAAGTACGATTCGTATTTGAAAAATACATACGAATTGCTTCGGGAAAAGTCTACGAGACGTACCCGGACAGTTTTACATACAAATCGTAAAACTGAAGTCCGAGCGCGCAAGTACGATCCGTATCGCCCTTCCGAAAACACAAGCGCATGGAAAAGGCCCCGTACAGAGCGAACGCCGTACTACTCGTATCCGGGTAAACTTGTGCCCGGGATACGAGTCGTACAGCCCCCTCCTCCCCCGCATATGTCAGCACCGTACCCCCCCATGTCCGCACTCTACCCCAGCCCCGTACATGTACGCGCCGTACCCCACCACTGTATCCCAGCCCCGTACGTGTACGCACTGTACCCCACCACCGTACCCCAGCCCCATACATGTATGCACCGTACCCCACCACCGTACCCCAACCCCGTACTTGTACGCACCGTACCCCACCACCGTACCCCAGCCCCGTACTTGGACGCACCGTACCCCAGCACCATACCCCAGGCCCGTACTTGGACGCACTGTACCCCAGCACTGTACCCCAGCCCCGTACCCCAGCGCCGTACCCCAGCTCTGTACATGTACGCACCGTACCCCAGTGCCATACCGCAGCCCCGTACTTGTACGCACCGTACCCCAGCGCCGTACCCCAGCCCCGTACTTGGATGCACCGCACCCCAGCGCCGTACCCCAGGCCCGTACTTGAACGCACCATACCCCAGCACCGTACCCCAACACCGTACCCCAGCCCCGTACTTGGATGCACCGTACCCCAGCCCCGTACATGTATGCAGCGTACCCCAACACTGTACCCCAGCCCCGTACATGTACGCACCGTACCCCACCACCGTACCCCAGCCCCGTACTTGTACGCATCGTACCCCACCACCATACCCCAGCCCCATACACCAGCGCCATACCCCAGCCCCATACATGTACGCACCGTACCCCAGCGCCGTACCCCAGCCCCGTACTTGGACGCACCGTACCCCAGCACCATGCCCCAGCCCCGTACTTGGACGCACCGTACCCCAGCACCGTACCCCAGGCCCGTACTTGGACGCACCGAACCCCAGCACCCTTCCCCAACACCGTACCCCAGCCTCGTACTTGGACGCACCGTACCCCAGCCCCGTACATGTACGCACCGTACCCCAACACCATACCCCAGCCCCGTACATGTACGCACCGTACCCCACCACCGTACCCTAGCCCTGTACTTGTACGCACCATACCCCACCACCGTACCCCAGCTTCGTACTTGGACGCACCGTACCCCAGCACCGTACTTGTACGCACCATACCCCAAGACCGTACCCCAGCCCCATACTTGGATGCACCGTACCCCACCACCCTACCCCAGCATCGCGTATGTACGAACCGTACAACAACATTGCATATGTGAGCACTGTACAACAACATCGCGTATGTACGAACCTTACATACGCTAAAACGACTCGTACAAAACCAGGACACTGTAAAACAGCACAAGGAGGGTAAATTCGACTCGCACAACACCACAAAACATGTCTACAGTAGAAAAAACATCTAAATGACTGACCTGGCACATCCAAACAGGCAAACAGAGGCCCAAACTCACAACCACCTCCTATAACACACCCACCAAAATTTCAAACCTAGCCACACCCACAAATGGACCAATAAAAAGGGCCCACACACTAACCATGAGCCTTTGCAACAGACCCACTGCTGACAGACACCACACACAAACAACTGCACCCATACACCTTAACGGACACATCTTCACACAACCTCCTTCACACAGACCCCCTCTTCACATTCAGACCCACACCGTCACATTCACACCCACACACCCACAACCAACCACACCCACACCCCACACCATGCCCACAGACAAGAATCCAAAGTTCACAAGGGAGGAGCTAGACATCCTTGTCAACGAAGTCATCAGAGTCGAGCCACAGCTCTTTGGAACATTGGTCAGACAGACCAGCATAGCAGAAAAATCACGCATGTGGCAGAGGATTGTCGATAAGGTGAATGCTGTTGCGCCCATCAGAAGAACCAGGAATGAATGCCAAGCCAGGTGGTACGATCTGCGGAGGGCAGTCAAGCGCAAAATGAACAAGGACTACGCCCAGAGCAACATCACTGGAGGTGGGCTGCCCCGCAGACCGGTACATTACCATCCCTGGGAGGAGAAGGTGATGGCCCTGCTTCCGCCGGTGGGATTACACGGAGTCCAAGGAGTGGCAGAGCCTGGTGAGTGCACAAACAACTTACGTAACATGGGGGTAATGCCATCCACACCCCAACTACACCAAATGCACGCAACTACCCCCAAGCCCTCACCTGACACAACCACACACAAAAACAACGCTCATGCCACTAACATGTCCATTCCCCATTCACAAAGCAAGGCCATGCCATGTCCCAGGCTACACGAACCACAAACACAAGACTGGATGCCCGTGATGCTGGGAGGGTGGGGCTCAAAAAACACATTGTTCAACTCAGAAGCAGACATCATTGCCCTCAGCCCATATGGCCCAGGTACATACTCATGCACCATGCTCAATGTACAGGGACTGGCTAAGTACTGACAAGGTAGCTGAGACTTAGCCCTGCTGTAGGCAGCACAAGGCCCTCCTGTGACAACTGGAAACTCAAACACCAACACCACAAGCTCAGATATCTAGGACAGGAACTCACACTCACTGTCATGCCAGCATGCTCCATGAGGGGACAGACACATCACCTGGGAGACCCAATGCCAAATCACACTACACCCAACAGCAGGCCCTGTCACACACACCCCTTACCCAAGCACACACCCCCGGGGCAGGCAATGGATTTACCCACTCTAACAATGGACATGTGACATAACAAGATCAATCCATAGCCAAAGAAGCATCACAGCCAAAAATCTACATGCCAAACACTCACGAGAACATATCAATCTGTCCCCCGCAGCATACCCATCCACAAGTGAACATTGAGAGGAATGCTAGGCACATCCAACTACCTGGAGGAACTGTGCCAACTTGAATATGTATGAAACATGGATGTCGCATGAAACAGCATTAACATTGTCTCTCTCTCACACACAGGGCAACGTCACTGGGGGGGAAGAATCACAGTCCCAGGCTCGGCAGGAAACTGATCCCACTGGCAGCGACGACTCTCAACACTCCGTGGAGGACCCCAACCCACCTGGACCCTCTGGTGCCCAAGCCCCTGCAGCACCCGCTTCAGGTACATCTGTGCCAACCACCACCCCAATTCCTGCCACATCCCAGGAGACACCCAGGAGCCCTGCCCGCACTGAACAACTGAGACAGTCTGACCTGGAGGGACAAGGTTCTCCGGGCACCCAGGAGGAGGCAGACAACCCCACAAATGCCATCCCTCAGGGGTCCTGTAGACCCGATGTGTCCACAACGGCAGGCCAAGCTCGTGTGGGCAGGGGTGGTGGGAGTGGTGGCAGGCGGAGGCGAGAACCTGACCAGCCAGCTGAAGGGACCGGTATGTCACACGTACGTCACATCCTGGACACATACCGGCGTGACACCAGGGCCATCAGCCAGGTAGTGGAGATCCTCACAGAGATTAAGAACCAGCAGGCCGAGCAACACGCCAGTCAACAACAACACCAAGGACGGATGGAGGCAAGACTGGCTGAGCTCCTGGCGGTGCAAACGGACATAAGCCGTTCACTCCATCGGATCGCCGACAACATGGGCAACCCTCCCTCTGCCACCAGGTGAAGACCACCACCAGCCACAGGGAGAGAGGAGGATTCGTCCGACGGAGCGTCCCAAGCATCGTCAAGGCCTGCATCTGAGGGTCTCCGGAGGAAGGTGGGTCATCCACGGAAAAGACCGTGAGAGGCAGCGGACCATCCACATCTCCCAGGTCACCTGGCCTGGCACCTGGCCCTCATGCGCAACAGCAGCACCTCATTCAATGACATTCTCTGCCACATGGATTTGCTGGTCACAGTCTGACCAATGATGCCAAACACTGTGGGCTGCACTCTGATGACTTCAAATGACAAGGATCCCATCTCCCCCTGTGAACTTTGGATTCTGTGCACACTGTATAGCAACTATTTTTCAACACTAAACACGCCCCCCATCTAGAATAAAAGTAAATTTCTTTAATTAGATGTTGCAGTCATTTTGCATGAGTACACAACCTACATGTGGGGAAATGTCAAACTATGCCTGAGTGTTGAACTAACTCCAGCCATCCATACCCTGGGATCTGAGTCTGGTACAGGAAACACATGGGTCACAATGTATCATCCAATACAGACATGGCGCACAATACTCACCCGTGATGGACTCAAGCTGCTGAGGGGGGGGCTTGCAATACTGTGCGGACAGACCAATTTTGAAGAGTATCATTAAGGCGTAGAGGTCATGGCTCATGTGGATGTTCCTGGGGAGGGAGTACCAGGTATGTTTGGCCAGGTGTGAGAACTATGTCCTGCATGCTGGAGTACGGTGGATGTGAAGAATGGTGGCCAGGGCAAGGTTGGATGCACCGAGTTGGCCCAACGGGGTCTCGGATGACAGACGTCCAAGGTTTGTTTGGGTTCTGGGGTTGTGGACTGCCTCCTGAGTGTGGTTGAGGAGTCTGAAAGTCATCCTGCAGCATGCAGTGATCCATTGCAGCTATCTCAGGTGGACGGTGATGTGGATGGGGTGCGGGATGTTGAAGCTGAGGTGTGCAGATGCACCCTGGATGTGGACAAGTTTCCCGTAAGTTTGGATGTACTTGCTCCGTAGAGGGCGGGGCAGTAGTTGACACGGCTGGTGTCGTGGACCTGGGGGATGGTCTGTCTTACCTTGGAGTGGATCTATCTGTGGATCATGTGCATCATGCAAAGGGTGTTGCAGCATGAGGTACAGATGCTGGTGATTTGCATGGCAAATGTGAGTGACAAATCCATGATGCACACCATCTTGTGTGCGTGGCCACTGGGTGCTTGTGTAGGGCCCCTGTGGGTGGGACACAAGGAGTTGAGCCAGCTGTAAGGGGACAATCCTCAGATGATTACCTCAGTCCTGTACAAGTCCAGCCTCAGGTGGCTGATGTTCAGCCATTCATCCACGGACCTCATGCCTTCTTGAATGTTGGAACTGGCAAGGCCTGCGTCTTTGGTGAGGGTGAGGAGCACCTGGCTGTCAATGGCATACGACATGATGATGAGGTTGTGTGCGCATGTGATGGTGGAGAGGGGGGTCCTGGACACATTGAAGATTGACACGCTGAGAGATGATCCCTGGGCCATGTGCCAGATGACGCCACTATACTACATGCTGAAGTCCCACTCCCATGGCCTTGCTGGTGGACGGAGCCGGTGTGGAGTAGGAGGGACATGACCTGGTTGGTGTGACAGGGCCTGGAAGGCGGGGCAGCACTGTGTAGGCAGTTAGAGTTGCACACTCAGCATGCAAAGGTGTCTTGTGTGCGCTTAGGGTATGCCTGAGAGCAGGCGGGTGATTTTCGGATGGACATTGCTTGGCGGGTGGCTGCAACATCAGACTGTAGTGTGATGTGGGTCATGCAAGGACATGAGGGTCGTGCAATGTGCACGTTGCATGTGCTGACGGTCCTGCCTTTGGCACCGCGTGTCCGCGACAGTGGCACAGACAAGATGATGACAGCCAAATGAATGGGTGGAGGGCGGAGCATTTTGGAGGCGTGTGTGTTGCCGAATCCCGCTACTTTGTGGGCCCTTGCTGCAGGGGCCGTAGCAGCAGGTGGCATGTCCTGGAAACTATGCCAAAAGTAGCACACAAAGACAAGGATGTCAGAAAGGACAACTGCAACAGGCGTATGTAAAGGGAGGAGTGTCTAGTTACCCATGGCACACCCAGAGAAAATGGATGCACAGTCACCAAAGATGACTGACACAGGATCAGGAAACAGAAGGCCGAGCTGCGCACAGGAGACACACCCTCAGCAGGCGTTGACGGCCCGTTGTGGGGACCAACATGCCCAAATACATACACAACCATGGACTTCATGCACAATAGAGATTCTAACCCATGAAGAACTGCATGCATGTTGCCAAACTACACATAGACTCATATGCACAATCTTTGACAACTATGCCAGAGATGCCGCATGCAAAGTGGCAAGAGACCTGCATTGACAGAGATGAGGCACCTTGGAGGGTGAGGAACACCTTTATTACTCAGGCTCACACTAAGGGAAATGCATCAATATGAACAGACTCACAGGTCATTTGGCTGAACATGTGGGACCTACACTGGACACCCCCTTCACAACACAGATGTTGTAAATCCAAATGGCCTGACACACAAGTTAAGGGGATGAGCCAAACACCCCCTGCTGCACACGGAGAGGCTGCAAATCCCCATTGAGCCTCTTATGGGGATGTCCCACACTATATCCACCCGTAGCATCCCGTATGTTTCTGAGGGAAGTTTTACACACATTGATGCCTTCATCAGAATCCACAAACCATTACAGATGACTGTCACAAAGGTTGACTATCAATTCATGGGAGTCATGCTACATGTCATGTGCCTCATGGTGAGTCGACATGTATGCATGGTAACACAACATGCACAGGAGCAGTCCCCACACACTCCAAACACGTAACACCCCCAAAATGCCTTGCTGCAATCCTCACCCAAAATGACTTTTCCCCATGTCCGTGCATGGAACGCTGATTCAGCACACGTTGCAATACACATGAGGAATAGCAGGAGGCCAACGATGACACGACCAGACAATATGCGCAAGAACCTGTGGATGACAGACACACAAGAAGTCAGCTAAAAGATTGTTATCCGCATACATGGTCATTTACAGGAATAATGTTGTCACCATGCGAATTGAAAATTTAGTGTCTCAGCTAAAATGTGTGGAATGACATCATCACTCGAGTGACACATCAGAACACCCATCTAAGTCACTTAGCATACAGTCAGCTGGACACACACATTGCAACACATGCCACACAAGGCTCCAAGCGTGCACACTCAGACCCAGTGACTCATCATTATGAGAAGAAGTTGCGTATGAGCTGACTCCGGATATCCTCCTCCTCCTCCTCACTTGCCTCGTGACCAAGCCCTTCATCCTCCACGGGTGGATGTTCCTGCTCATGCTGCTCCAGGATGAGTGGCACTGCTTTCTCCACTGCCATGTTGTGCAGCATGCAGCACACGAGGAAGATTTTGCAGACCTTTGCCGGTGCATATGGGAGGAACCCGCCTGTCTTGTGAAGGCACCAGAATCGGCTCTTCAGGAGGCCAAACGTCCTCTCAATCACTCGCCTGGTCTGCCCGTGTGCATTGTTGTAACAGTGATCTGCAGCCGATCTTGGGTTGCGTGTACTACTAGTGCGTACCCGTACGTGTAGGCACTGGTAGTACATGTACGGGTACGTGTACTACCAGTGCGTACCCGTATATGTAGGCACTGGTAGTACACGTACGTGTAGGCACTGGTAGTACACGTACGGGTACGCACTGTACCCGTACGTGTAGGCACCTTTTTTTTGACTGTCACTTGTGGCATTGTGTCCAGGTGTGACAGACATGCAATGTTGTTTAGAGTGGGTCCCAGGGGGGGGAATGGCTTATGTCTCCCATGCAGAGCATGATGTAGTTCATGTTCAGTATGCGGTCGGCGAGGCAGCTTACTAGTAGGTGTTTCCGGCGGGTGGCTGGACGAGTACAAGTGTACGAGTGTCCAAACCCCCCCTCAGTCGACCATGAGGCACAGTTTTGCCTTTTAAAATATTTTCATTAGACGTACATTACGTATGTATTTTTGATCAACGCATGCAAATTTTGCACAGCGTTTTGTGTTTTTTCACTTATTATTGCACCAAATTAGGTCTTCTAGGAGTGGTACTTACACTGGGCTGGTCCCAGTGTAGTCCTGATGAAGAGCTTGGGAAGCTTGAAACTAGTCGACCGTATGCTAGGTACACTCACCCATTATAGTAGTTTTCTCTAGCATATTACCCACTTTTTAATTAATTAGCTAGGAGCAACATTAAAATTTATATTGGCCCACTAGTTGATTATTTTAACTCACTTTAAACCACTCCACACCACAACACTTGCACAACACATAGTCTTGTTTAGTGCTCCTACGCAAATCCGTAAGTCGCAGCACGCCTCAGCCCGTAGAGGACTGAGAGGACCCCAATGATGAAGCATGTCACCGTGGGGAAACCCTGGTGAGTGAGGGGACTAAAGAAAGGAATTGCCCTTTCTTTCTTTTGCTTGGGTGTTCTTTCGGGAAACAAGTGCTTTCCTTACACCCTTTTTGGTTAGGTTCTCATAATCTGAAGACTCGGATTATTTATTTAGTCATATACATTATGGGAGGGTGAACCTAACCGTTAAAAAACCTCTCCTTCCCCCTTCTTTTTGATATATGTAGTTCATGTGTGCACTCCTCACCTGCATTGTGCTTACTGTGACATTCACTGCATAGTGCATGACACATTCAGCCTGGCTAATCCTTTGTGGCATTTTTTGTCTATAGTCCTGAGGTGATTCAGTGGTCCCCCCGGTGTGACAGGTGACTGTACCCACAGATGTGTGTGAGTTGAGTGGAGCTGTGGTGAGAGTGTCCAAGTGATGTGTACACCCCCTGGACATTGATGTGTGTGAATGTTCCTTGTCATGTGGGTGAGTGTCTATGTGAAGTGTTGCACCACAGCTGCATGGAGGAGGCAACAGCTCTACCCATCTGATGTGAGAAGTAAGCCGTGCTGTGTGTCTGACTTGCTGAGCTAGCCCAACACCTGTGACACCCCACAGGCAAGTCGCACATGTGCAGAGTGAGGTTTGTATCCGCTGTTGCCAATGGCAGGTGGTTGATCTGTGCCTGTGTGTGTCTGTGTACTCTGCTGAGGTTGTGTCTCTCTGACATGGAGCAGGTGTAGTGATGTCGTCTCACTTTGTCATCCTCACAGGTAACTGCCTACGAGAAGGGGGAGATCTGGAAGCGGGCAGTCAGGGCCGTGAGATCGGTGGAGGGTCGCAGTCGGCGCCTAGCCCAAGTCCGAAAACGGTGGCAGGACATCCGGTGCTGGACCCGGAGGATTGCCCGGGTCCAGCTGGGGGACTCACCTCCACGTCCCCACGGCGGGCGCCGACGCCTGACCCACCAGATGAGGCGTGTCCTGGCGGTGGTCTTCCCTGACATGGATAGGCAGTTACTGGAGAGACAGCAGCAAGGAGGGGGTAGGTACATGTGTGTTTGTTGTGTGTCACCAGCTTTTGGAAGTGCTCAGTCTCATGGATACACTGCCAGGGTTTATATGTGCAGTGCATATCCTGTTCCTCCAAGTCAACCGGTGCTGTTCTTCCTCCCTTCCCCTCCTTGACATGTGTTCCCTGGTCTGTGTGTAATCACTATTGCACATGGTCATCTAGGCTGCCAGTTAATCCAAGTGCACATTGCTTTCTGCATCATGTGTGGGGGTGGTCTGTGACATGTGTTGGTACCTTGCCTGTGCCCTGTCCTGTTCAGTCATTTGGGGGTCCATATTTGTTGGCACTGATGCTGCGTCTCAACATAGGAGTGTGAGGTTTCAAATGAACAGACTTGCAGCATGCATGACCGATGTTGTGGCCTCAGACATGATGTGCATGAATGGGAGATATGCATAGTGCCAGGACGGTTGCTCATGTTACAGTCAGATCATTCCAGGACCATGGAGCAGTGTGCCCACTACAGTCCCCTGAGACACCCTTGCCTCGTAATCATGTGTGTCATCCAACACTGTGCCCATTCTGTGTGTGTTCAGCATAGGTTGGCTTCTGTGGCATTGTTCCCTGGCCTCATTTGTATTTATCTAAAGTGTGCTACATGTGTCCACTGGACAGGGTGACCCCATTTGGCTTTTGCATACTCACACTGGGCAGTGCCTGTGTGTCTATTCACAACTATCTGTTGATGGTTGTTTGTCACAAATATGTGTTGGCAGCCTCACGAGGTGATGTGGAGTACATTTGGGAATTCTTGATGCACATTTTTGTAAACCCTGATTAAGAGGTTTCACTTCTTGATCTGTCTCAATCACATTGTCTCAGGTATGGGGGGTTTGTGCGGGCGAGGCCTACATGTCCAAACCTTATGTCTCCTTGCCAGGTCTGACCTGTGTGTGATAATTGTCTGGACAGACACTCAACATGCAGTGACCCAGTGATGTTGTGCAGGGTTTAATGTTTGTGCTTTGCAGCATGTGTCAATAGTTTAAATACATGATTCCTGCTCATCCATTTTTGGCACCAGTGTGTGGTCCAGATGCTACGTAGTTTTGTCTTTGTGTGCTGACATCTGTGTGGACATTCTGGCTTGCCATGAGGGTGTCTCCTCAGTGCAGGTGTGCCTTATTCCAACACAATTTCAGGCCCATTAGCTTATGCATTGTCCTGTGTTTGGACATGTGTGCCACTCCACATGACAGGTAGTGGGTCAGATGTGTTGCCAACTGTGTCATCATGGTACGGATGGCCATGTGACAGGTGGCATGATTCAAGTTGTTAGTCAAAAAGTCTTGTACCTTGGCACTCACTACACTTGTCAACATGTCTTCATGTTTTCAATGCTTGACTTTGATGTTTTGTTGTGAAGGACAATAATGTGCCTGCATGACAGACGTCTCCCAAGGAAGTGCACAAGAAACCACCTTTACACTTTCAGGGAACACGCTGGCACATTTTAAAGAAAGGCACAGTTCGAATAAGACTGTTTTTCAGATTATACATATCCATGTTCCCACAGTGTGGTGGCATTTGGGTAAGTCCTTGGTTGTTGGTGATACCAACTTACGAGTGTCAAGTCATCCAGACCGCCGTGGTCCCATGTATATGTACTTTCTGAAACCCCATTTCTTTCTAACAGTGGCTTCTTTGAATAAGGCTGGCAGCTCATACAATGACTGTGTAAATGTAGTTTTGTGTGCACCTCCTTGTGTGACTTCTTTTATACAGGCACATGTGTGTTCTGTTCACAAAGTGGCACATTCACACATTCTAAACATGTAGATTGTGTAAAGTGGTGTGATTCCCAAGGGATCAAAATGTATTTCGTTTGGGTTTCCAAAGTACTTACAGGTCTCTAAGTGTGGGGACACCTTTAGCATTGAGGTCTGTTATTTAGCCTTGGGTGCACCAATACTGTCTCTTTCACAGTAAACAAGAGGTGGCATGCCTTCATAGTTTTGCTGTGCTCAACTGTTCCCAGACACTAGCTTCTCAGTATATTTCTAATTCAAGTTTTTGGCTGTTGTGTCCTATTTTTCCTTGTTTCCAAGTGGCATGGTGGGTCAACCAACTGGGGAGTACAGAGCTTACATATGTGCGGAGTAATCTAGATGTTACTCATGATGCATTGCCTGATATGCACTGTGACCTATTTTGTTTTGACTCATGTGTCAGATGTATACAGGTGACTGATTATTTTCTGTATCTTCACCTTGCCCACAGCATCATCGGAAGAAACCGAGGGAGACACCTGCACGGACCTGGAGGAGGGATCCAGCACCGGTGCCACCAGTGCTGGCGAGTCTGCGGGAGCAAGTGGCACGGAGGGCGAGGGGAGTCAGGCGGAGTACCTGTCTGGTGGCGAGACCAACTACGACGCTAAAGGGTCTGAGGCTGAACTCATCGAGGGGGCGGAGGCTGCTACAACACCTGCTTTGAGGGCGTGGGTACGGTCCGTACCACCATTGGAGTGGTGCCGTAGGGGTACGCGTGGTACGGACCGTACACACGCCCTCAGAGCGTGGGTACGGTCCGTACCACCATTGTAGTGGTGACGTAGGGGTACGCGTGGTACGGACCGTACCCACGCTCTGAGGGCGTGGGTACGGTCCGTACCACGCGTACCCCTATGGCACCACTCCAATGGGGGTATGGACCGTACCCACGCCCTCAGAGCGTGGGTACGGTCCGTACCACCATTGTAGCGGTGACGGATACGCGTACACGTCCACTTCCGTTGTTGCGGTACGCAGGGATTGGTGGTCACGCCCCCGAAGTGACCAGACCCTGGAGGTAATGTATGTCCTCCATATTGTATGTTTTAATTTGGGAAGGGGGTATGTTTCATGCCCCTCACCCCCCCTTGACCCATGGGTGTTGTTCTCACCTTCTGCGGCGTGTGCGTCGGGTTCGGTGCACCAGGTCGTAGGCTAGGAGGGCCGGGATGACACGTAGGATGGAGTCCATGGCTGTCCGTCGCGTACCGGTGCTCCTTATTTGCGTCGTACTCAATTTCCCGGGAGTTTTTGGCTGCCGTAAAAAATGAGCCGTGCGGAGTGACGTAGGCACGAATCGTACTTGCTGGTCCGTAAAACATTGCCTGACTCCGTACGGACGTCACGTACGCGATGTCCTGGATCAGAATAGTTGGTATTTTTTAGCCGTACGTAGTTTTGTTATTTCTGTACGAATCATACTTGCTGGTTTGTAAGGTGGATTTCCCGGGTACGAGTCGTACGGAGAATACGCTCCGTACGACCATTCGTACCCGGGTTTTACAGGATTGGAATCGGCACCTTAGTGGTGTATTTTTGGATTGTTTTAAATTTTTATCTTTAACAACTACTAAAACATCAACACCCTACCCAAACCAAAAGGAAACTTAACCCATTACACTATCAACAATCTACCCATACCTAAAATAACTATCTACACCTAACTCTAAGAATATCCTAACTATAACATCACACAACATTAAAACCCACTTTACAACTATAAGTTTATAAAAACAGGAGTTGGGCCTCCATTCAAATGCTGCATCACAACGGGATGCCCATTGCTCCCCTAATGTCCTCCAAATGGGTGAGTACCTGGTCCATTTTATGCTGAAGTGTCGCAATCTGCAATTGCATCATGGATAGTTCTCTCCTGTCCTCCCTGCTGAAAGCTGATGGCTGTGCTGGTGGGGCAGTTGCAGCAGGTGTGGCAGGTGCAGCTGAGGCAGGTGTGGCAGGTGGTACAAGATGTTGGGTTCCTAAGGTGCTTGGCACAGGGTTAGCTAAAGCATGCTGCCCTGCAGTGGCAGACTCCCTTGTTGTGGTAGCTCTTGGGGCATGTTGGGGGAAACAGTGCCAGCTTCCTTATCCTCCTCATAGAGCATTTGCATTGCACGGTACCCCATGGCCATCTTCTGCAGATGGCGATACCTGTCCTTTCTAAGCTTGAATGCTTTGGCCTCCAGGTATCATGTTGTCTTTAAGAAAAAACATCACATGACAAGCTGTAAGGGACTGGACAAACACCAACTGGTAACAAGGCCATCTCATCACAAGATTACACTAACAGTAAGGTAACAGTTTGTAACAACTTTTTACAGCTAGAAGCTTGGTGGGACCATTCACATGTGTGGTCTTTATCAACTCACAACATCACATGTAATGAACGGAATTGCACATAGGAATGGCAGAGCTCTACAACATCAGTGTATGGTGTCCCAAGTGAAATAATAAGTCAAACGTATACTCAGACTGAGTCGACCAGGGGAATGTACACAAGGAGACGGATTTGTAAGCCCCTTGTGCCCCCGGGGCATACCATTTACCCATACAAATAGGATGCACTGGGTGTTCTAGGGGCATACAACCAAGCATCAAAGTGTTTCAACTGTACAAAAGTCCCTCATCTGCCAGCTACAATGCACTACATTGTCTGAATTGTCTCCACAGCTACATATCCAGGGTTCCTCTCGTAGTCATCTACCCGAGGCCTGTGAGTACTTGTATGCCACAGCGCAGCTTGGCGTCCCACAGTGCTAAGTAAGCTGTGCACATGGAAAGTGATACAGGGTGCAATGGGGAATTGGACACATCACAATATTAGCCCCTTGTGCCCCCGGGGCATACCATTTACCCATACAAATAGGATGCACTGGGCGTTCTAGGGGCATACAACCAAGCATCAAAGTGTTTCAACTGTACAAAAGTCCCTCATCTGCCAGCTACAATGTACTACATTGTCTGAATTGTCTCCACAGCTACATCTCCAGGGTTCCTCTCGTACTCATCTACCCGAGGCCTGTGAGTACTTGTATGCCACAGGGCAGCTTGGCATCCCACAGTGCTGAGTAAGCTGTGCACATGGAAAGTAATACAGGGTGCAATGGGGAGTTGGACACATCACAATATACAAGACAATTCTCAATTTCAGCCTGTTGTAGGTCTGGGGTGGACTAGTCATCCAACCATCAGATATACTACAGGTCCCAACATGTGTAGAAAACATTCTCATTGTAGCAATCGCTGTCACAGACATGTGTAGCTGCAATGCTCAGATACTCAGTTATCCCCACATTCTACCAGTGTGTACATGGCACCCCATCTGGTCATACACATCACCAACCTCCCTTGCTGGATTATGTTGCCTGTATGTAACTGTGAAACACAGATGCAGAGGCAGATGTCAGATAGACCTGCGACTCATTTGTACAAGGTGATGGGGCTACAGGAACTACACAAGGTTACCATACTCCGAGTCACAATGGCCTAAACCATGTGTATTAAGTAATGTCCACTCTGGACAAATGCTGCTATGTGCACAAACTATACTACCAAGCAAGCCTCTTTGCCTAAGGGTTAGCAATGGATTTTGCTGTTGACTTCACAACACTACTTGCTCATTTAAGGTACATGGTGTAGCAAGTGAACACAGAATCAAGAACCGTTGCAGCACCATCAGGTTACAGCATCATTTGTAGTGTGGAGGGATTTGGCCAATGGGAGACATAGTACTGAATATCTGTGTGTGAACTTATACAGGGGCATATTTTCTGCAGAATAACGGAACGCGGTGTCATGACAAAATTGGTTATGCTGCTCTCTGACATCCTGAAAATGTATGCAAGCAATGTATTTACAACAATATGGGGCACCCCTGCGTTTTCTTTAGCACCGGTGCCATATTTAGCTGCCTAGCGCTAACGCAAGCACCTTTGTGCCATAGTTCAAAGGTGTCTGCCATGCAGGTAATGATTGTGTATATGTATGAAGGTGTCACTCCCTGCACATGAATGGACACAAATGCTTGTTTAAGGTGCCCCTTCCAGCACATGTATAATAATAGTGAAATGATTAGTACTTCTACATGTGCTGCATTCTGCAGAACACATCCATCGCTCCAGCCTCATGTTGAAACAGACTCAAAATGCTCGTATATCCTCCTGTGAGCACAAGTCAATGAGATCTGGATCAATGGCAAGATTGTATGTGTTCTTCACAAGATATATCATCCTCCTGGGGATAACCTGGTCTTCATAGAGCAAATTATGTAGTCCATTTCCGCTTGCTCGGTCCTTCACCCTTACCATATCTTTCTCTGTGATTTCAACCTTCACTAGAATGACACAAATTATCCCTTAGTTTGCTCCTTAAAGGCTTTCCTCTCTGACCTCAACTTCATCCAGGCCTGCAATGGCCCCACCCACAACAAGGGTGCTACCCTTGTCCTTATCATAGCTAGAGACCACACCATTCAACTTGATGACATTATACCCTGTGATTGGTCAGATCATCACCAAATCTCTTTTCACATCTTGGAAAAGGTCTTGCTCAGACAAGGTCAACAGATTAAAACCAAACAGCTGGTTCTCAATCTGAGAGACATCAACATCAATAATCTAACTAACATGAGCAAGAACCTTCTTGAACCTCGCCCTAACATGACCAATGTGGACGAGCTGATGGATCATTACATCAACTCTATGTCAAGTATTCTTGACTCTATTGCTCCAAAGCAGCTCAAAAATATTTCGATCAAGCAATCCAAACACTGGTTCAATGGTTCCCTTAATGAGGAACGTTGCAAAAGTAGGCTTTCTGAGAGACAATGGACAAATTCTCCCTCAACTACTAGTCTCAATCAGTTAAGGGGGTTGAGATGCGCTTACAACAGACATATTCGCAGTGCTAAAACAGATCATTTCAGGGCTTAGCTTGACAGCGCTAAAAACCTACCCAAGAAATTGTTTGAAATCATCAAACAACAAGCTAACCACTCTACTCATCTTATCTTGGCACTCAGGACTCCCGGTCCCAGTGAGGTGGACTTCTCAGCTCACTTCTCAGAAAAGTCTAGGATTATTGAACTGGATCTACAACGTGCCACTCCTAACTTGCGGTCTTTGAGCTCCCTTGCAACTGCGGTACCTACTGCAGCGAGTGCACCTTCCTACCCTACAGTTTGCACTCCCACAAAACAATGCCTCTTGGGATTATTTCCTGCTCCTGGATGTTGCGGAGCTGTTACAGTCTTTGGTATTTTTAAAACCCTCCAATCATTTTAGTGATCTCCTACCCACCTAAGCTTCTCAAAGATCTTAACTCGGCCATTCTACCACTCTGGGCCCGGATCATTCAAGAATCTCTCTTGCAGGGGAGGATTCCTGACTGCCTTAAGATGGGACAAGTCACGCCCATCCCATGAAGCCTAATGCCGACTTAGCGGACCCCAACAATTTCCGTCCGATCACCAGCATCATGACTTTAGCTAAATTGCTCGAGAAATGCGTTCACACACAGCTTTGCAACCACATTGAAAAATTACAGCTCCTTGACCTCTACTAGTCAGGTTTCAGGGCGGGGCACAGTACAGAAACAGCTCTAACTCATGTTGTTGATGACGCCTTGAGATCTCTTGACCTAAATGTTCTTTGTCTTCTGATCCTTCTTGACTTGTCCTCTGCATTTGACACCATCTAACATGTTAACTTGATTGCTCTTTTCAACATGGGATGTGGTTATCTGGCCCTGTCTTGAATTGGTTTGCCTCTTTCCAACATAACCGTACCCAAAGAATCAAAGTTAACCCATTGCTTGCTGCTAATACCCCGGTTACTATTGAAGTACCTCAAGGTTCGGCACTCTTGCCCACGCTCTTCAACCTCGTCATGGAACCTCTCTCTGATATTCTGAACTGCTCTAGCATTCAATACGATATGTATGCTGATGACACTCAACTTTATTTGAAGATCTCCTCTCCAGATAACCTTTTGATTCACTCCTATGATCCCTTCCAAGCCTTAACAGGATTCGACAGGAGACAATGCTTCTTGTTGAAATAATCTGTGTCCGATTGCATCATGATGAATGTTGTTAAGCGCTCAGATACCATCGGGTCTGGCCAGCGCTATATAAGACTCTTAAATAAATAAATACAAACTCTTAATGGTGCGCTTCCAAAAACTCAACAATGGCTAACGCATAATCATCGCCTATTAACTACCCTCAAAACAGAATTTCTCCTGTTTGCCCCCCATCACCACTCGACATCTATGCAAGACTAGATCAAACAACTTTCTGAACTCAACTGCACCCCTCATATTGTTGACTCTGCTAGATCTTTAGGCGTGAGCCTGGACAAACACCTAAATATGCAAGTGCACATCAGTGCCACTACTAGGAGTGCCAATCATCAGCTCAACACACTTAGGAAAATCAAGCCTTTCTTACCTCCTGAGGACATCCAGTCAGCAGTCCAATCCCTAGTTATCTCACAACTGGAATATGGTTTGGTGACCCTAGCTTGGCTTCCTAAAGCTAGTTTAGCTCTGCTAAGAGCCACTCTGAACGCTTCTGCCAGACTCATCATGGGCTCCAGAAAACATGACCATATCACACCTGACTTAATTCAACTTAACTGGCTTTCCATTGAAGTAAGGATCTATTTCAAAGTAGCCTGTCGGACGAACAAAGCTATTCGCTACAACACCCCAATTTACCTGGAAAAAAACTTGAGCTCTCCGGCTCTAGTCGGAACTTAAGAAGCTCTAATACTCTACTACTGAAAACACCTAAATTCAAGAAGAAAAGAACTTACAAATGTGCCTTCTCCGGGCTTGCTCCAAGTATTTGGAATGCCCTTCCTCCTGAGATCAGAATCAGATCCAGCCCATTGACTGCTTCATTAAATAAAACATGTCAGGTGGCTCCTCCTGAATGACCTTCATCAGCAATAGCCCCAATGCCATTTACAGTTTACTTCCTTCTCCTGTTTGACAGTCTTTTTACATTGTGTTCAAAATGTATTTGGGTGTCCTTTTGACATTCTGCTCTGCTAGAACTGACAGCGCCTACAAGTTGGGCCGATACCTGTGGATCTCTTTTTTAAAAAAATGTATGTCGTCGTCCTCTTGCTCCCCCATGACCTTTTTATGTTTCAGGTACTTATGTTCCATATTGTACTGCACTCATGCTGTTACCTCATGCCAATGTTCGTTCTGTTGCACAGCGCTCTGATACCCGTTTGGGTCTTGTTCGCGCTCTATAAAACTTTTCAAATAAAATAAAATAAACCCACAGAAGTTACAAGTCAACATTTGTGTCCATTCATGTGCAGGGAGTGACACCTTCATGCACATACACAATCATCACCTGCAACACATGCACCCTTGCACTGTGGTGCATTAGTGCCTGCGTTGGTGCTAGGCAGATAAATATGGCAACGGTGCTTGGGAAAAAGCAGGGGTGCCCCATAGCAATGTACATACGGGGCATCCCTATGTACATACCTAACCTACATCACTTGTATTTCAACCACAGCAAGGTGTTGCTGTTTTCCATCTCACTAGCACATCTGACTCTAGGACATCAGTCTACTATTGTAATTGCATGTCATCAAGGCCTGTAACTCCGGTTACATTGACCCACTAACAAACATGTCTGCCAGTACCATGTTGATTTCTTCCATGTTACCAACATGTTTAGATTGCATATGTTCAAACTCACATTGTAATGTGTGTCATGTGTGGTAAGCTGTGGCCATAGATGCCACTAACGCCCATAAAAATACTTGTATCAGGTATGTTTTGTCATCTCTGACATATCATGCCCTTACTTCACACTGACATGTGTAAATGAACAGACATATGATGAGAGGTCTACTATGTTTGCTATCATGGATGTGTGGTCACATAAGCCTGTGGATTGCACTGCGGTGACATGGTCAATTCCAAGGCATACTCCCATTGTGTCAGTCCCTCACGCATAACTGGTACATAACTTGCAGAGTGTAGTGTGGTTGAGTTACATACTTCAGTGTTAGGTACTAATAAAGGACGAATTTACATTGCACCATGCCATTCTTACTTTGGGGCATATTACCAATTCCCATATTGCCAACGGAGCATCAATTGTTTGACGGTCGGGTGGCGATGTGTCATGTCTAATATTTACAAGGTGGCACGGTGCCACTTAGCGTTGCTTAACTCCACCTTGTAAATGCAGCCCTTACCACTGCAATCCGCTGCTGTTACATGGGGCGGGCAATGGGTGTTTTGGTGGGCGTTCAAACACAACACCCATTTCTTTTGACGCTGCCCCAGATTTGCAAGTCTGGGGCAGCCCCAAAATTAACACCTCAGAAAAGGAGGTGTTAGGGTGGTGATACAAGGAGAAATGTTTCTTTTCTCCACGTATTGTGTTCTATCTATGTGTGCTGCATTCTGCAGCACATAGAGGAACAGCAAATCACAGTGAAATATTGTTTGTGTGCAGGAAGTTGTCCCTTCACGCCCAAAAACAATCAATCCTGCAGTGCAGGCACCCTCTGAACATATGGGCAGGGTGGCTGTGCAGGTGCTAGACAGGTAAGTTAACACACACCGTATGGAATACACATGGGTAGACCTTATCTCATATTCCTGTGCTGTAAAAATGTTGGACTGTGACACTGCCAAATTTGGCACAGCTCCATAGTCTGAGATTTTTGGTTACATATGCCCCTATGTTCTGTATGACATGACACAACACTTTGCACATATCTATTTTCCACAGTAGACATGGAGGTTTCTGGCTGTATCCGGCCTGACATATCAGCATTGTAATATGGTGTATACATGGGACACACAGTGTGAAGGCGGACTAAAATTACACTACTTACCACCTCGTCGGCCAACAATAAGGTCCAGGTTGGCCAGGAGGTCGTCTTCTCACCCAACACAATCCTGCCAGCGATACTTCAGTTGGTGGAACGTGCTGCCCAATCCAAAGATGCATTGCATTTGCCTTTTTATCTTATCCCATTGAACATTCCATACCTTGACTGGGTATCCCACCAACACTTCTCCTCAGCTGTCCACCATCCTGAGGAGGTAAAACTGGATCAGCCAGAGGAATGCCCAAAATGCATCCTCCGACATGCCAACCTCCCTTCCTTCACCATACATCTTCTCCCACAGACCTTTGCACAATATAAATTAAAAACCCCAAACTAATGCTAACTACCCAATAAACAATTATATACCCAGTAGAAAGACACCCGACAAGAGTACAAACGCAAAAACACAACAAATATGCAAAACAGGACTTGGCAGGGACAGTTGGGACAGCAGACTATATATAACAACTACACTTTTACGGCACACAATCACCAAACAACTCCAGACACAACCACGATGCACAAATGAGACTAACAATGTGAGGAAAAGTGAAAGTGTACAACACAATTCCTGGGTACAGGATACATGCTTACATCACTTCCTGGGCGTTTACGGCATGTTTTTGGAGAGAGCGTGAATTTGTTTGCTGCTAACAGTCTTAAGTCGCTTTTCCATTGACAACTCATGTACTTTGCTAGCTTTTTGTATTTCGGCTATCGAAATTTCCTGCTAATGTCAAAAATGTCCAGCTAAATGGTATTTGACATGTAATTGTACAATTTGTGTAGTTGTTGCATGCCTGGCAACAGTCTACGGCTATGGCATGTGACATCTGTTGTGTATTTGGTTTACCTTGGTCATATGCCATAGGTTCAAAATTTGACTAGGCGCTCAACATGAAAACCTTTTACAGATTCATGCTGTGCCATACCTCACAATGTTTGATTGGCAATCCATGCAATTTTACAAGTTAAACTGTATCCCACATGTTTTATGTATACCTATATATGTGGCAACTACTTACCCCATTCCAGTAAGGTGTGTACCACTGTCATGGGGTGGTGACACACATACATGTGTGACATCCAAGCATTTTCTACATGTGCCAAAGATTTGGGGGCATATATACGAGGCACAAACGCCAACAGACCATCACTTTTGTGCAGTCTCCAGTGGCGTTAAAGCCTTCTCCATTTTATAAGGTGGCACTAACCCATTTTACGTAGCATTTTACTGCACTCTAGAATATCGTCCCATAATGCTTTGCAGGGCCTTTGGTTGGGATTGTATTTTTGCCCATAACTGTGCTTGGGGTGGTCCTAGCGGTATGGGACCACCACCGAATCGTTCCGCATAATGTGCTATTTTTGTTCAATGCATCGGCTTGGTTCTCTCCCTAGGTTAGGGAGGACCCCAAAATCATCACCTCTCTCACTGCTTGATATAGTTTCATCTTCACTTTTGTGAGATGACTATATGAATTTTAGCATGTAAAGATAGAATTATTTATTGTTTAACTGAAGGTTACTGCTTGTTATAGTTTCATTTTCACTTATGTGAGATGACTTTATGTATTTAAGCATGTAAAGATAGTTATTTGTTGTTTTACTAAAAGGTTGTGAGATTTCTGTTTTATTAATATGCATTACATTGAAAATACAATATTTCTGTCTTATTAAAATGCATAACATGGAATTCAGGCACAAACTCTGGAGTAAGCTATTGCACCCACAACCCTTTGATAAAACAACTTTACTTTTACATGCTCAAAAGCATATAACCAATTCACAAAAGTGAGCTTTGAAAAATATTAGGCAATGAGAGAGTTGATGATTTTGGGGTCCCCCCTAACCTAGGGGGAGGACCAAGCAGATGCCTTGAACACAAAAAGCATATCATGCTCAACGATTGTGGTGGTCCCATCCTCCTAGTACCACCCCAAGTTATGGGCAAAAATACAATGCAAACCAAAGGCCCAGCAAAGCATTATGGGGCGAGATTCTAGAGTGCTGTGAAAATTAAAATATCGCCACAGAGTATCCCCGCAACTATCGCTAGTGAGATGCAGAGTAGGCTTTCCCGTGGCAAAAGCCACGACAACACCACACCTCAACATTCTCAACGACAAGCTAGATCGGCGACAAGAACACAAAACCGGTGATAAGGCGCGTTAGCACCAGGAAATCTACACCTGCTCTGACCTGGTGTTAAGTCGAACAGCAGCCAGCACCAGAAAAGGGAGACCAGCCCAGGGCCACATCGGAAGTGTAACAGATGCCATGGAGCCACACATCATGCGGCCCGGACACCCAAGAGGACCACAACACCCACTGACACCAACCCCCGGACTACCCCTCCTTGGCACCCCCCCAATAAAGACATGCCACATCAGCTACACAAAAACATGTACAAAATATTCTGCACGATGTCGCACAATCACAACAGTTGAAATGCATGTGTCGTCACAGAAATGAGCATCCCACATTCACTTTCGAAGCAACAAATAAAACTTTATTAAAATGAACACAAAAATTAAATGAAGATACATGGCGGCTCCCCGCACGAGAGTCCGTAGGTCACAGTCTGCAAGACAAACAACATGATGAGAAGGTGTGACCTGCTCGGGAGAATATAATGCTGGGGGAGGGTGAATTTTTGGACTTCACCATTGTCTTTTTGGCTCAATCCACGCTAGTTTACAGGCCCCCGGGCTCTGCGGGGCCCTTTCTTAGTGGATTGGAAGATGTTATTGTCCCCCGTGCCCTGCGTTTTTTGCAATATCTCTTTCTGGGGGATCTTAACATCCACCTGGACCAGACGGAATTAGGAAATACCCGTGACTTATTGGACTCTCTGAACATGGCACAGCTCACCCAGTGGGTTAGCTTACCCACCCATAGTGGTGGCCATATCTTAGACCCCATTTGTTCCAATTTTCCATCACTATCGAAGACCCGCTCCCGGTCCCTTGGTCAGACCATTGTTTATCCTGTTTTACGTGGGCTGTGGAAGGAAAGTCAATGGATCACCCGTCCAGACTTAGCCCTGCCACCGCAAAAATCGATCCGGAAGCCTTTTGCCTTGTCTTGAAAGAATCAAGACCCGCCCTCCCCGCTGACTTGAGAGGGGCTTTGGCCAGCTTCACTGATTGGATCTTGCAGGCAGTGGACAGTCTCTCACCACCCTCGTGCCGCATCCGATGCAGGGATTCCCCCTCTAAACCCTGGTTCTCAGCTGACGTGAAAACACTTAAGCAACACTGTAAAAAGCTGGAATGTTGCTGGCGTATGGACTACTGTCCAGGGGCTAAGAAGACACTCAGAGAAGCCCAGAAAAGATACTACACGGCCATTAGAGAGGCCAAAGGCCTAAGTAAGCCAGAGACCACTAGACTTCCTACATCAGATGCCTGGTGTGAAAAGCTTTCTAATTTCTTTATCAATAAGATTCGGGCCATCCAGGCAACGTTCGCAAGCCAGACCTCACCTAGGCTGGACATTGTTTCCTCAGATGAGGCACTAGTTCCCGCTTCTATGCTGAAAACCTTCTTCTCCGTCGACTTGTCAGAGTCTCTTAAAATCTTGAAATCCATGAAATCCGAGTCGCCATCAGACCCGTGCGCGGCTAGGCTCTTGGCCTTCGTCGCAGAATCGGTCAACCTTGAGGTTATTACACTCATTAATCTCTCCCTCCAAGAGGCAGTTGTTCCGACGGAATGGAAACAGGCGAAGATCCTCCCACTTCTAAAACAAACATTGCTTGACCCTGGGGACACAGGGAATTATCGCCCTATTTCTCTGCTCCCCTGTGTGGCAAAAATCTATGAGAAGGCAGTTAACAAACAGCTCACTGATTTTGTGAAAGGTGCTAGCCTACTCCATCCAGCGCAATCTGGTTTTAGAGCTGCCTACAGTACTGAGTCCGCCTTAGTCCAAGTCTCTGAAGCAATTCGAGACTGTTTGGACTATGGTGGAAGTGCAGCCCTCATAATGCTGGTCCTGACGGCGGCATTTGATACCGTTTCCCCTTCGCTGCTTTTGGCCCGGCTGGCGGACATAGGTATCTCTGGGCTGGCTTGGAGGTGGCTGCAATCCTTCCTCGAGGGGTGTTCACAACAGGTTTGGCTCCCGTCTTTCTCGTCTCCACCTCAATCTGTGACCACTGGAGTGCCGCAGGGGTCCTCTCTGAGCCCCCTGCTCTTTAATATCTATGTCACTCCTCTGGTCCAGTTAGCGGAAGAGCAGGGTGCCAAGATCGTTGCTTATGCCGATGATACCCAACTTCTGTTCACCTGGGGTAAATCGGAGTTATCCACTTTGAAGGCGAAAGAGTGTCTGACAGCTGTTTTCCAATGGCTCTGTGCTGCTCATCTCAAATGTAATGAGGATAAGTCTGAAATCCTTCTCTACGGAAAGTTTCCCCCCCGGTTCAGGGAATCTCTCTGGCCATCCGACTATCCTATGCCATCTTCATCTGGATTACCAGTAAAAAATCTGGGTGTTTGGTTCGACGAGCAGTTGTCCTTCTCAACCCAGATAAAAAAATTGTCTGGGAGCTGCTTTGGGATATTAAAGTCCCTTAAGAAATTCCTTCCACTGTTGCCAAGGACAGCGAAGGAAACAGTGACCAGGGCACTGATCCTTTCTCGAGTTGACTATGCCAATGGGTTGGATCTGGACCTTCCTGATTACACTCTTAAAAAACTGCAGGTGGTCCAGAATGCAGTAGCTAGGCTGGTACTTAACATTCCCATTAATAAGAGCGTCAAGCAACATCTGCGTATGCTGCACTAGCTACCTGTTATGAAACGCGTCAAGTTCAAGGCCCTGGTCATAGCGCATTGTGCTTTGTATGCTGTAGGACCTGCATACCTCAGGAAGCGTTTTGCTTTCTACACGCCTGCCAGACACCTGAGGTCGGCATCTCAGCTGCTTGCTCAGATACCATGTGTGCGCCTTCAAAGAATGGGGGGCAGATCTCTTGCCGCTAGTGCAGCCATGGTCTGGAATTCCTTGCCTTTTTCTTCACGCAGCATCCAGGATCTGGGGCAATTTAAGAAACAGCTCAAAACTTTTCTGTTTTAATCGCTTTTCAACAAGCACCTCATAGGCTCACGCCGGGACACTCCCAGGAGTAGCTGTGCGCGTTATAAAAATCCAATAACATAACATAACATCAAAGGACAAAGAGAGAGCGAAGGAGAGAGAGAGAGGAAGAGAGGGAGAGAGAGAGAGAGAGAGAGAGAGAGAGAGAGAAGTAGAGAGGGAGAGAGAGAGAGAGAGAGAGAGAGAGAGAAGTAGAGAGGGAGAGAGAGAGAGAGAGAGAGAGATGGAGAGAGAGAAGAAGATAGAGAGAGAGAGAGACGTCCTTGCGCACCCAGGCCACACTGCTCACCTGCTGCCACCGGTGTGTCTCTAACCACGTGCCGGTATGTATAGCAGTACACCAGGACACACATCTGAGTTGGAGCTGTCATCAGAAACAGAGTCCAGATACATGACTGGCACAGTACACACACTTGCACAAGATAACATCGCCTACCCACCCATGCACACCCAGGCAGAGGCATCACAAAGGCACCCGCCGCCCACGGAGCATGCCCGCCCATGCACACCTAGGCCTCAATGCTCACCTTCAGCCACCGGCGTATAGACAGGATGTCCCACCACGTGCCGCTGCAATCCACAAGCCCGGGGCCCACGAAAATGGCACCCTCCACACCATGCAGCCATGCTCCGCAGGCCACCACGTTTGTTGCTGGGTCTTGAATACTCCATGGCATAGGACATACCAGTGCACCTGGCAACATTGCAGGCTGCACACCTGCTCAGTTTTGATTTGTTCAGCATTACGTACATCAATTGTGTGTCTTTTGCACACCCAATCAGCCCAATTGGTGCCACTAAGTCTGTGACCCAGAAGCGAGGCCACGTGGCGGTAGGCCCACGCTGCCCGCTGGCTCTGGCCTACACTGCGGTCCAGCAGGGCACACGAAACCTGAGTTGCCCGGACCGCCAGGACGGGGCATCATTGCAGGGTGCCCACCCGCTCAGCAGCTTAAGGTGCACCCAAAGTCACCGTCCCGTGGTGGGGTGCCTGTGCCTGCCGCAATGCACCGGGTGCGACTTACCCTGTGCAACCCCAGTCAGAGCCACGTGGTGGTCAGCCTGAGCCGTACGCAGGCCTGGGTTGCCACAAACCCCGTGCAACCCAAGTCAGCGCCACATGGTGGTCCGCCCCTGGCGTACGCAGGCCTGGGTTCCCACTAGCCCTGTGCGCAACAAAACTCTTGTGCCCTTCATGATTGGGAACCGTTGCGTCCTTCATCCAGTAACCACGGTCATAGGAGAATGTGACGTCGTCGGCCCCTTATGTTGGCGGAGTCACATGGCCTGTGACGCCTGTGCCGGATGGGTGTGGTGTGCGTGCAAACCTGCCCTCAGGGAGTGGCTGTGACATGCTGGCAACTAGACCAGTGACCTGCAAACCACCAGCGAGTACGCCTGCGATGGGTAGCAATGAGGGCCCCCCCTCGGAGCATAAGCAAAGTAGTCTGGCCTGCCATACGCCGGACCAGCGCAGGGCTTACCACAATGACTCATGGGCTCGGGCGTGGTTCAGAACATGTCCGGACAAGGAAGTGAGTGATGCATGTGTCCCTGTTGTAGGGTCCACGGGACCCGGTACACAAAATGCAATGTAGCACCCTCTGACTGGCATCCCACAGGATGAGCAACATTGACGCAAAGGAAATCACTGTCCCTACATTCATCCACACATGCATAAATGACTGATGAAAGACATTACACAGCAGAGCATCACAGGATGTTTATTGCACATCCTGTGCACTTCTGCAGCTGTAGTGGTACAGGGAAATGCCGAGCACACTACACAATATGGGTCCTTAGAGGGCCAGCCAGAGTCCAATCAGTGGATGACAAGTCTTGCTGAAGGGAAGGGTACAGTCCGCAGCCTGGTCGTCGTGTCATTGGTCATCAATCCACAAGTGGCAGTCCATATCACTGTCCAAGGTGAGTGCATCGGAGTGTATCGTGGGTCAGTGTAAGGTCATGAGGCCATCTGCGGGACCAAGCAGAAACAGGCCAGATGGCGGTAATGAATGCTAGCGCCTGGTCCTTCTGACTACAGTCCCATCCACGTCCTCGTCCCTGGGTGTGTGCCCTGCCCCACCTGTGGGTGTTGCAGAACAGGCTGCCGCACTGTGTGTCACTGACACATCAGGGGCCTGAGTGGATCCGGCTGCTTCACTGGGAGGCACTGACACAACAGGGGGCAGGGATGTGGATAGTGTGGGTCCAGCAGCATTCATCAGTGCCACGCCTTGTGGCTGCAATGCCATAGTGGAGGTCTGTAGGGCATGATAGCTCCCAGCTACATTTCGATGATGTGCAGCGGTGGCTGCCATCCTTTCCGCCTCCATCCGCACCACGTCCTCCATAAGCCTCCGTATGTGTGCCAGCTCACGGCTGGCATCGCTGGAGCCACTCTGAGTGGACAGCTGTTCTTCTCTCCACGTCATGACTCCAGCGATGTCAGTCAGGGCTCGTTGGAGACCATGGGGCGGACATAGACACCCAAGGATGGTGTTTAGTTTGGCAGCCATGATGCCGAAGCCCACCTGCACCTGCTCAGCCATCTCCATCTGGCACTCCAACACACGGCGTTGGAAGGCCATGTGTTGTTCCTGGAGGTCTTTGGAGGGTGCCGGGCTGTGGGTGCCTCCTGCTGGGTGGTTTGGGTGGTGGGTGGGGTCTCATCGATGTAGCTGGGCTGCCCTGAGCCTGGATGTGAGTGGCGGATGAGGTCAATGATGTCTTGGATGGTTTGGGTGTCGATGCTGGCGTTGTCCTCCTCATCATCCATGAAGAGTGGCTGGGACTGCTCAGCAGGAGGTGTTGACGGTGCCCCTGCGATGTGAAGGGGAGATAATGTATTACAATGTGTCCACATGTGTGTTGACGCATGGTACAGGTTGACATTCAGACAGCATGGCATTGTACATTGTGACAGTCTGTAGATCTGGGCGATGACCCAGAATCATTGTGGGGGTGCACTGTACTCTGCTTGATTGTGCATGTGTGCCATCGTGCCCATCTCCACCCATCCCGCTAGTACCTGGTGGTCACTCACCCTGTTGCGGTTGTGTTGTGTCCTGTCAAGCAGTGTCCGGTCCCCCGACTCCGGCCACAGTCTCCACAATGATGACTGTCGACACCAGCTCCTCCATGTCATCCAGCTCCAGCTGTGGCGCTAGGCCCCCACCTCCGGTCTACATTGCTGCCTTCTAGTTGCCGGAGAGTTTCACCTTGGTCTTCCGCTTGATGTCATTCCATAACCTCTTGACCTCGTCCATTGTCCGCTTGTGCTCTCCGACACCATTCACCTTGTCGACGATGTCCCGTCATATTGCAGTTTTGGTGCCCAGTGACACGTTGGAGGTGACGAAGAGTTGTTGATGGTGTTCCATCACCTCCGTGACTATGATCCTGTTCGCCTGCGGACTGAACTTTGTCTTCCTTGTCTTCTTGTCCTTGCCCTTCCCTGTCCCTGAGCTCCCAAGCTGGTCGTCCGGGGTGTTTGTGGGGTTGTGCTCATCCTCTGTGCCTGCTCCGGCTGCCTCCATGGTGCTTGGGTGTAGGTCAGTTTGTGTGTGGGTGTTTTTTCTGCTTTTATGGAGATTTTCCCCACCTACCAGATGTGTTTTGCAGGCCAGGCGCTGCTTATTGCTGATTTCCCCATCGCGCTTTGGCCCATTGCAGGTTTTTTGGTGTTGTGGTTTGTGTTTTTATCTCCATTGAGGTGGTTTTATCGTAGACATTGTCCGCGGTTTCGGTAGACTATCACATGCTACCGCCTTGTTGTGAATCCCACATTGTCACGGGGTTATTTTCCCGCGATGGGCTGCGAAATTGAAAGTTGCGTTACGCTACTCTTGTGGTAGTTATCACACGTTCTTGTGAATATACCCCAAAGTCTTTTATTCTAGTGGCAGGCCAAAAACAGCGGATACAGCCCCAAATTAACACTAAAGGGGGAAAACTGGGAGTTGTTGATTCTTTTAACTACCTAGGTATTATGTTTGACCATTAAATTAACTGGCAAAACATGATTGTAAATAGAGGGATGCAGATGGAAAAGAATATCGGGGCTCTAACTAAATGTATTTAAAAAACTAGTTTAAAACCTGTAGATGTAATAAAAACAGTGTATGAAGCTAAGACGATATCTGCTGCCAGTTATGGAGCGGCTGTTTGGGGAACCAGAGATTGCGCGAAATTGTAATCTATTGAAGATAACTTTAAAAAAAGTTACTTTCACTGCCAAAGTCATGCGTCAATTTTAAACCATATGGAATTGAGAGCCTCTTATATATTACAGATAAAATCTCTGTGGCACCTATTTTAATGTGGCACTCAATATGGCGAAAGGAGACCCTCTCACTGACAAGAGACATTGTAAAGGACGTTCTGAAATGACATGGGGTGGGTAATATCTGCTGGCTATGATAAGTCGAATCTACTTTGAAAGCAGGTGGGTTACATCATCTCTTTTTAGACCCTACAACCTGTTGGTCCATTTCTAAGAATGACTTGAAAGTTCATTTGCTATCTGATTTACAGACAAGAAGGGAGGCTCTAATTACCAAGCTGTCGACAGTTAAAACATACCTGGCAGCCCCTAGCACAATGCAAATGGATATAAACTCAACATATCTATCGTTCGTCACTAACCTACAACACAGGTATATCTTGATGAGATTCCACTTACATTATATTCCTTTGATGTTGGGTCTTCCCTGTAATATCTATGTTGCCTCCGATCTCCCAGTTTGTACCTGTGATGAGCGATGCATACAGAATAATATGCACTTTTTGTTTTGCTGTAAATTTTATTGTAATGAAAGGAAAAAGTTTATTATCCCCCTCATGCGCAAAATGAATTTTAAACAGTGTAGTGTGGCCCTTTACTATCTGCAGTTATTATCTGACTCTCTTACATGTTTATCTTTGGCGTCTTTCTTTTTATCTGCCCTAAAAAAGAGACGTTCAATTTGCTGAATTTTTATCTTTACAAGAGGAAGCAATTTATTGCATTGTGTTAATAATTATGTATGTATACTTTCTTAATGTGGAAATTCTGTATAATCCTTTGTATTTTAACTTTATTGTAATGTTGTGGAATGTTTTTACATGTAGCATACTTTTTATGCCTTCATTCTGTTAGCAAAATAAAATTATTCTCACTGACTGCAATATGGCAGGACATCCTGGACAAGATGAATGCAGTTGGAGTAAGGAAGAGGACAATTGGAGAGGTCAAGAGGCGCTGGAATGATGCGAAGCGCAAAACCAAGAAGAAACTTGCTGACAACCTTTAGGCAGCAATGCAGACTGGAGGTGAAAGCCCAGCGGAACACCAGGAGCTGGATGAGATGGAGGAAATGGTGTCCACAGTCATCAGTGGGGAGACGGTGGCAGGACTTGGGGGTCCGGACACTGCTCGACATGACCTGACACAACAGCACCAGGGTGAGTACCGAACAGGGATTGGGGACGGGGGGAGATGGGCACAATGGCACACATGCACAATTAAGTAGAGCACACTGCACACCCACAATGACTCTAGAGAATGTCCCTGATCCCCTTGGCACACTGCAGCACACATACAAACAGTAAGTAGGCCCACGTCCACTATGGGCATAAAGGTGTCTCCCCACACTACTAATCGCACAACCAACCCATGCACATATGTGAAAACCAGCAAATCTGCGTGTCTGTGAGCCACACTGACAATGCACGTGACACTGCATGACAAATGGGATGATTGCAGCCCAATTATCATGATATGCTGCACGCCACGACACTGAGGTGGCCGAGTGTGGAACACATCCAGAAAGGAGCAGGTCACACCCTGACACATCCACGTGCACACACAACCCCTGACGGCAACAACACATCTGCGGATAAACCATGCCCAAGAGCCCAAATCAGCCAAGTCTGCAACATTTCAGCACTGTAGGAGCAAAGAAGTCAAAGGCACACCGCCCCAAAGGGATAAGGGGCAGCAAAATCACAGCTGCAGGGACGACTCACCCACAATGCTGCACACACACAAAGCAATAACAGCACATCAACATTGATGACAATGTGGTACGAAGAGCAACACTTCCACTGCAGAACAGAGGACACAACTGGTTCCGCATGTGCGTAGAAACTGGTCAATCACATCTGGCAGAGCAGGAAACTGTGAGATGATAATGTACGTGTACAACCTCACATCCCTGATTTTTTTTTTGTCAAACCATTTTTATTGCAGGACCAAGTACAACGTACAGCAACTAGGATGCATGTCAATAATGCAGGTTTCCCGTCCTCCCCTTAACCGTTAGTCCGTGCAGTATACACAGCCGTACTGCCCACATCCTGGAGGCCGGGCGGCGTCACATAGACCCATGGCACATTAATACAAAACTGTCAGGAGCATACTTCCGGAGGGGAGCCCCGCTGCCCGCTTTTGATCACTGTCCCTCTGCTCCCCCAGATGCGCTCAGAACTTACACTCTACTTCCAGAAAACCTTAAACTTATAAACTCCCCCTCCACCCACCCCTCCCTAGTGCCCTCCCCAGTGCCCTCCCCATTGCGCCTAGTCAGGAACAAATAGCATGTGTGGTGGGTAGCAGGAAAAATGCAGTAATCCCTAATCGTGTGTGTTTGGCAGGGGGGCCAGTGGCACAACTTCGTCCGCTGCGTCCTCAGAGTTCTCACCCTCCTCCCCACTGGCTAGGCTATCCCGCAGGGCCTGTACCATCACCTCCCATACCATTGCCGCCGCCTGAGCCCGGTCGTCCGGTTTTCGGTGAGCTAGTTGGTATCTGAGTGTGCTCTCGCTAGCCGCCCATTTGAGAAATTCATTCAGCCATCTCCGGTGTGTAGGCCCCGCCTTCGACTTCCACCCTTTCGTCACCTCTCTCTTTGCTAGGAGAAGGCCCATGTCTATGAACTTGCTGGACATTTTATTCTTGGGCGTATGCGGGAACCAGTGGAGTATACAAACGGCCGCGTCGTATTGTAGGTCTCTATCTGCCACGTCATTCAACGTGTCGCCGACCCCCTCCCAGTACTCCTGCAGGTTTGGGCAGGTCCTCAGCATGTGGACCAGGTCCGCTCCCACTCTGTTGCATCTAGGGCACGCGGCCTCCGCAGCGCCGAAATATTTCCTAATTTTGTCTGGGGTAAGGTATGCCCTATGGAGCACATAAAAGCAACCTCACATCCCTGATGTAGTTAAAATGTCCACTGTCCAGCACGAAATAGTCAGCAACTCCCAAACAGTCACAATGCACATTGTCATGCAGTCTGTATATAAACATGTACAATGCGTCAACATACATTGAACACACTGTCAACCAGCATCTCCCCTTTACATTGTAGAGGGACAATCAACACCTCCTGCAGAGCAGACCAGACATCTCTTCAGTGATGATGAAGAGGACTCCCTGGACATTTTCCCCGACACCCTCCAACGGCTCGTGGACATCCTCCGCACCTCATCCCCAGGAGCAGTGCAGGACAGCTGCATCAAGGTGACCCCACACCCTGCACAGATCACACAGCAGGAAGCACCCACCACCACGGCTGGCTCCCAGCACCTCACCCAAGAACAGATGGCATTCCAAGGCCAGGTGTTAGACTGCCAGAAGGAGGTGGCTGAATAATGTGTGGGTGGGCTTCGACAACATGGCAGCCAAACTGGATGACATACGTGGGTGTCTGAGTCACCTCAGGTCACACTTACACTCACTAACGGACACCCACAGTTGGCACCATGATGTCCAACAATCCATGGCCGACACCGCTGGAGTCATGCCTCTGAGAGGAGAACAACTGCCTACTCAGAGTGTCCTCAGCGATGTTAGCCGAGAGTTGGCACAGATGATGAGGATAACGGAGAACATGGAGCATATGCATGCGGAAAGAATGGCTGACACGGGTGCACACCAGCGAAAAGTTGTTGGGATCTTCCATGCCATGCAGATCCTCATCATGGCATTGCTGACACTAAGGCAGTCGCAGATGAATGCTGCTGGTCCTTCCACACACACATCTCCGGCCCCTGATGTGTCAGTGATAGAGATCAGGGTGTATATAATATCCCTACTTCCACGGATAGAGTAATATCACAGTTACACGCACATACATTCTTCATACACTAGGGCCCATTTCACTAACATACGCTCAAATACTCTACCAGCAATAACCTGTGGAAAGAAAACTCCTAAACACCCTGCATCTATATCGGGGTCGATAAGATCTGGTTATTGAGACTGCCCTTAAACATAATTTAAACAATCTATACAATAATAATCAAAATAGGATACTCAATAATTGACAAGAAATAATAACCAACACCATGTTCAAAATTATATTGCTTTATCTAAAATTAGTCAAAGGAAATCAATCAGAATAAATCATTTTCCTCATAGTTACCTATTCTAGCTAAATGTCAGAACGGGTCAGGACCAGTCTCTCGGTAAAGTCTCTCAAGACGAAGTCCTCTCAGCAACGATCCTCACCAACGCAGATTCGGAACGCGGCAAAAGGCAAATGGCAAGTGGCAAAGCCCTCTCTAGGCTAACAATTCTTATAGCAAATCGAACAAAGGAAAATATAATTTGTATTAACTTCTTCCGTCAAACCTCTGAGCAAAGCGAGAAGGAAAGGATGTAGCATCGCTACATTTGAAAATCTCCGCTCAGGAAAAATCACAAAATAAACATAACGGAACAGGAACCAAAAAATACATTTGTATCTTGTAACTTCCACGTCTCCTCGGCAATGAGATCACAGTTCAGAGTCTTTCTTTAAAGCTCCTTTGTTTCCCAAAGCTGCCAAGGACGCTTCACTTCATTTGGAGATCGCCCAAAACTGCTGCTGTCCTCACGGAAAATTTCAACCAGGCAAAGCAAGGACTGTGGTCAGCTGACTTCAGGACCATATTCAGCAAGGCTCTCTCTCGTCACAAATTCTACTCGAGGCCAGGCTCTACGTATCGGCCATCTTTGTTTAGGCCACAATAGGCCACAATAGACCATCTTAATTAAAAGAGACAAAAACAACGTTACCACAGCATAGTGATTGAACAGCGTTAACCCCACTAATACCCTTATGTGTATGCAATTATCTAGCTCTTGCAACATAGAAAAGCATTAATTCGAAAAGCGTTTCGTGCTTAAAAATAAACAGCACTCAGCAACGTTTAAACATGAAAACATGCACATTATTGTTAAACAGCACACTTATGCATTCCCACGTGTAATTCTCTCTTGTTAAAACATACGAGTTGATTAGTAAGTATAAACACTTACACAAGACAAATAATTAATAATTAATAATTAATAAATTAATATAACAAATAGACATGCCAGAGCTTCAAAACCCAGTTGATTTTCAAACTGAAAACTCTGCTCTAGCAATCCCCCCTTTGGTGATTTTATCACCAAATAAACCCAAAAAAAAAAATTAGTGAAAATTTAGTCCCATTTTAGGAGAAATCGGAAATGTCTTTTTTCTCCTTACACAACACTACACACCAGTCACTCTTTCATCATCCCTTTTTGTTTCTAAATAAACACTCTCCCTCAATTCTTCTAATTCAATTTCTTGTGGTTCTCTTTTCAACCTTTTGTTTTTCTTCTCTTTATTCAGTTTCTTCTTCCCTCCCCTGTTTTTACAACACACACACACTAATCTCAGTATCAGTAAAGCAATAATTATGCAAGTTAAAGGAAACAATATTCTACCTATAATAGTACTACCTATTTTTGCAATAAAATCTTTAACAGCTATCATTTTATTAGCTATTTTAGTCCATAAACTCTCAGCTTCAAGTGGTACTAATTCTTCATGCAAATCAGTAATATTTTTGATATAGACCTTCAGGTCTTTGCTTTCGTCTGGAATGTAAGTGCAACAATGTTGAACTTTCAGCATTCCACAAACTCCACCCTCCTTGGCCAATAAAATATCAAGGGCAAGTCGATTTTGCATTGACATGGCACGTACGGCACTTAATTCCGTATTCACTAAAAGAAACCCTCCAGCGGTATTTGTCGATAAGCGATCCACCACTGTTGACAATTTCCGAATTCCATAAGCATTTAAAGAAATTCCCACTGCTGGAATTAAAACCCCAAAAATATCACCCACTATTTCAGACCATGTTTCTCTTTTGAAACGCATTAGTAAATTAATATGTTCTACATCTGTTATTTTATCTATATGAAAAATCTTTGGAAAAACCAAACCCACATAACATGTGCCATACCAATGGTCAGGCAACTTGTAATAAGCCTTGTTCCCACAAACATAATACACTCCTGGGAAAACTGTATCTTCTCCACCTCTAAAACCCCAACCTGTTGCAATGAAGTATGTATCATGGCACTCACTAGTCCCAACAAAATATGTTTCATATTGGGATTTCCTTCTTGTAATGCATAGTTTACCCTTCTGTGGTACATCTAGAGCTAAAGTTGGACTAGCCCCATTTCTCAATTCTTTCCCCATCTCAATGTCCCAAATTGTCTCACTCACTTCATATTTCCCTGCTTTCTCATGCATGTTCAATCTCCTTTCCTCTACCATATCCAGGAAAGCTTTCTCCTCTTCTTTCAAACTGCAAGTTAAATTATTCTTAAAAATGTAATCTAATGTTAATCCTTTCTCTTCAATAAAAATTTCACCAAAAGTGTTAGCTTCTTTAGCTGGATTCAGCTCTTTATTCATTGGCAAATGCCCAAAAATACTTTCTCTGTTAGACATTTTATAATCTACTTTCCCTAACAAATAAAAAACACTACTTAATATACTACATGAAATACCATATGTAGCTGGCAAATGATGATAAGTAACACCCTCTGAAACGGATGCAGGTAATTGCATACAAACGTAGCAATCCCTTACTTCCATTGTTTTCACATATTCGTACAACAACTTCGAAAAAACATTACTAGAAAAATTATTAATTGACCTATCTTTGTGTATGTAAGTATTACTAATTCTATTCAAAACTACTTTTTGCGAATTCTTCTCTATATTTGTCATGTTTTCTGTATGCATCTCAAATGTAACTTTAAAAGCAACTAATAAAACTAAAACTCCCCACAGTAGCATTAATAATCCAGTACAGCAGCAGCACATTCTACACCATTTTTTAAAGAAGGCACATCTACTTTGATTATCCTCTATGCTAGCCATTTTATTACTTTGACCTTGTCTTTTGACTTAGCCTCTACTACTCCACTACTATTATGCTTTGGATTACTTCAGACAACTGAATTTCAGACTTTCTCTTTTCACTTTTCCTCCAAGTGATTTTTCAGTTCACTCAATTTGGATATTCATCAGTTTTCACTCCTTCTTCTTCAGTAACATCAAATTGTATCAGATCATCAACAACATCTTGTGCATCTGACTCTTCTCCAATGTCAGTCAGGATAATTTTTAAGATTCCTTCTTTTTCCTCAACCACTTTTCTCAAGATCCCCTCCGGATTATCTCGAGTCACTGTTTCTTCTTCTTCTTCTTCAGACAGTGCCACATAAGACCATTCCGGTGATCTGTACTTTTGGTTGGGTCTTCTTATTCTTTTTATTTCCTCAGGTTCTCCTGATTCTTCTTGCTCCTTTCTTTTTACTTCATTTTGACTCGATACTTCATTCACTTGTTCAGCTTTCGATGCATTTGTTCTTATTACTCTGTATCTCAATCTCTTTACTCTGTTGTTAGGCCAACGATCTCCTTTTATCACCTTCTTCGGCCTAATTTCTTTATTGTTTCTTTCTCCAATCCAAGTTCTCTTTCTCAGAACTCGACCTTCTGTTTGTTCATTCTCACTCTCATCCAATTCTGTTTCAAGTGCCTTCTGTTTTCGTTTTCTAGCAGTTTTCTTTTCCTCCACAGTTTCTTTCACCACTATTTGAGACTTCCCTACTTCTGTCCCTCCTCGGGTCTCCGACACGCAATCTTCTTGCTGTCTACTTGTCCCTTCACCTAGCTTATTAGAAAAGTTCCCTACACCTCCTCGGGGGTCTTCTGCAATCTGTCCCTCTCTATCTTCTTCTGACCCTACTTCTTCAAGTACAATCTCAAGTGGTTCTTCAGTCTCCTCCTCTTCTGATTCAGGAGTAATCTCTGTGGAATTGCTCTTTTCTTTTCTTTTTTCTTCACTGCTTTTTGAAATCTCAGGCTCTCTTACAGAATCTGATTTCCTTTCTGAGACTCCCAATGGTTCTCTTGGAGTTTTTTCTGCTTCTTTTCTCACTGGTTCTGGGTCTTCATCATCACTGGAATCTGATTCTTCAAAATACTCTTTACCAGTTCCCTCTTTTGGGTTTGGAACTCTCAGAGTATGACTCGCATGCACCCAGTTTTTCACACCAGCACACTTCACTGCAGTTGTCGTAGTTAGAATGACTTGTCTCTGCCTTCCCCACCTTGGAACTAAGCAATTTCTTCTTCTGTGCACCTTAATCCTCACCCAGTCTCCTGGACTCAGATCATGAGCTTGCTTCTTCTCAAGTGTGGTAGCTTCTTCTCCAACCTGGTGAAACACAGAATGAACTGCGTCAGCCAGGCCTTTACAGTAATCCAAAATCATGTCATCAGTTATTGTCATCAACTTATTGACAGGTACAAATGCATGGCGCATTGCACGTCCCATGATTATCTCGTGCGGACTTAAACCAGTAGTTCTATCTGGAGTAGATCTAATAGTCATTAACACTAGAGGCAAGACATCCGGCCATTTCATGCCGGTGGCTAAGCACATCTTACCAATCCTGTTCTTGATTGTGCCGTTTATCTGCTCAACCACACCAGAAGCCTCTGGTCTGTATGCACAATGTAGCTTCTGCTGTATGCTTAATGCTTCACAAATCAAACTCATGAGTTCATTATAGAAGTGTCCACCTCTATCAGACTCAATCGTCACTGGAAACCCGTACCTAGGAATCAACTCCCCTAACAGTAATTTTGCCACTGTCACTCCATCATTTCTCCTAGTCGGATAGGCCTCAACCCATCTTGAAAACAAACAGACTACCACTAGAACATACCTCAGTCTGTTCACTTGGGGCATTTCAATGAAATCAATCTGCATTCTTGTAAAAGGACCTCCTTCTCTGCCTATTGTTCCCAGACTCACCACTGTCTTTTTCCCAGTGTTAAATTGCTGACAAATCAAACACCTTTGACAGATGCTCTCTGCAATTGTCCTGAACTTTGCATTGTACCAGGTCTGCTTGAACGACCTTATCATCGCATCCCTCCCCAAATGTCCCTGGCCATGATACATCCTTGCCATTGACGACAAAATGGAGTTGGGCATTACTGGTCTGCCATCCCTATAGACCCAAACATGGTCTTTTTCTCTTGGGGCACATCCTGCCTTAATCCAATCTTTTTTCTCTTCCTCTCCTGCCTCATCCTGCAACTGCTTCACTTCATCCCATGTCTCTAAGGCATTAGTAAACATCACAGAGCAAAAAGACATTTCCCCCTCTCGTTCCCTATTAATTGACTGATTTGATTTTGCACAGTATTGAGCAATGTCATTTGCATACCGGTTTCCAACCGTGATAAAATCCTCCCCTTGTCCATGGGCAGCACACTTTACAACTGCTAACTCCTTAGGCAGCTGTATCGCCTCAAGTAATTTCCCAATTGCTTCAGCATTCTTTATTGGAGTTCCACTCGATGTCAAGAAACCTCTTTGTAGCCAAAGCTGGCCAAAATCATGCACCACTCCAAATCCATACTGACTATCAGTCATCACAGTCGTCCTCAAATCTTTCCCAATTTCACAAGCTCTTGTCAATGCCACCAATTCAGCAACCTGTGCAGATTTCACTCCTTTCAATGGTGATGCTTCCATAACCTCTGAAACTTTGCACACCGCATATGCTGCACATAGCACACCCTCATCATTTCTCAGGCATGAACCATCCACAAACAACACATGATCACTCTCATGTAAGGGAAGATCCCTTATGTCTGGTCTCGGTTTTGTACAGTACTCAAGCACATCCAAACAATCATGATCATCTTCTGTTTTCACACCCACATTTCCAATATCCGGCAAAAGTGTCGCTGGATTCACATTTACACACCTCTCAAGAGTCACATTTGATGCTCCTAGAATGACTTTCTCATATTTAGTCAACCGACTATGTGACATGTACTGAGTTCTGCTTCTTGTCAAAAGAATTGCCACATTGTGAGGTACGAATACCCTTACAGGATATCCCATTATGATTCCCTCACTCTGTTCTAGACTCCTGCATGTTGCAGCCACAGATTTCAAACAACCTGGTAAACCCACAGCTACAGGGTCAAGTGTCGATGAGAAGTACGCAATAGGCCTTCTCAGTAATCCATGCTTCTGAATTAACACTGAAAGTGCACATCCATTTCTCTCACTGCAGTACAATTCAAACTCCTTTTCGTAATCAGGCATACCCAAAGCTGGAGCCTCACACATTTTATTTTTAAGCTCTTCAAATGCTGCCATTTGTTCCCCATCTAGTTCCAATGGGTCTGTCATCTCACTTTTTGTCAGTTTAATCAGTGGCTTTGCTATCAGCGAAAAATTAATTATCCACTGACGACAATAACCCACCATCCCCAGAAACATCCTCACTTCTCTCTGGGTCTTTGGAGCTTTCATTTCCCTGATAATTCTGATTCTGTCATCAGTTACTTTTCTCAGACCTTTTTCAATATTATGTCCAAGATAATGCACTTCTTTCTTGCAAAATTGCAATTTGGCTGGAGATACCTTTAACCCTCCATCTGCCAGATGATTCAGTAAAGCTATGGTATCTACTTCACAAGCTTCTCGTGTCTTTGATGCCACAAGTAGGTCATCAATGTATTGTACTAGTACTGAACTTTCAGGCATGATCAAACTCTCCAACGATTTTTTCAACAACTGATTAAATATCGAAGGACTCTCTGTATACCCCTGTGGGATTCGACACCATGCTAAAATACGCTGGCCAAACCTAAATGCAAAAATCGGCTGGCTGTCATGATGCAATGGAATTGAAAAGAACGCATGACACAAATCAATCACTGTATACCACTCAGCATCATGTGGAATCTGATACAGGATCACTGATGGATTTGGCACAATAGGACAACATGCCACCACAATTTGATTAACTTTTCTCAAATCCTGTATGATCCTAAATTTCCCATTAGGCTTCTTTAGCCCCATTATCGGTGAATTACACGGACTACTCAGTAGTTCTCTCAGGACTCCCTGCTGAATCATTTTCTCAATTATAGGAGTTATTCCCTCAATTATTTCTGGTGTCATTTTGTACTGAGGAATGTTAGGATATGTAATTCCCTCTTTCACTGCAATTTTCACTGGATCTACATTATTCATCAATCCCACATCCTCTCCAGTAAAATCCCAAACTGTCCTTTCCACTGTGTCCCTCAGCTCTCGAGGCAAATCCTCTGGATCAAACACAGCAAATGCACCAATTAACTCACTTTCCCTATTTTCTAGAGTCACTCGGTACAAAACATCCTCATCTGGTGTTTCAAAAGCTATTCCATCCGGTGTACAGAAAATTGTGCAGTTCATCTTGCATAACAGATCCCTACCTAACAAGTTCACTGGACTCGTGTCACAGACAATAAATCTGTGCATGTCTGAAAATTTCCCTATCTGTACTCTTACTGGTTCCGTAAGACGTGTTCTGATTTGTGTATTGGCTACACCAACTACTTGGATTGCTTCATCCGAGAGAGGAAGATTTCTAATATCTGTTGACCTGACAGTTGATCTTGTCGCACCTGTGTCTACTAAAAAAGTAACACTCTCTTCATTTATTTTCCCATCCACAAATGGTTCTGCCTGGTCTATTTCTAGAGTTGCACCAAGTATGCACTCTTCTTCCTCTCTTCGGCACCGTCAATAATCACCCTCAGATTCACTCCCTTCATTCTTTAACAAGTACTGTTGTACCTGATTAGAACGCCTTGGTTTGTTTACCTGCTCATCATTGTAGAATCCCGAATCCTGATTATACTTTTGTGCTCCTCTATTCTGCGGCAAGGGCGGTTTTGGCTCTTGACTCTGCTGTCTCACAACTTTCTGCTGTTGGTGCTGTTGATTATTCCCCTCGTTCTGCACCTGTTGATTTAAGGTTTTACCCTCATTATTCACTAATGGTGGATTCGTACAATCATTCCTCCAATGTCCCAATTGGCCACAGTTGTGACAAGGAAACTTTTTTTTCGCTTCCTCAAGATTCCCCTTTCCTTTCCCTGCATATCTAGGTCTATTCCCTGCATTATTTCCTGGATTATTCGCCTGTTCCATCAACTGTGCTTCCTGTCTTTCTGCAACTTTCACTTGTGCCCACATTGCTTTCTCTTTCAGCTTTCTTTGTTTTGCTTCAATTTCATCACTGAAGTATTTAGCATGTCTCAGAATCTCATCTATTTTCTTACTCTGCCAATCCACTGTATGCTCACGAATTCTCTCACCAATTTCAGGTCTGAGACCATATACAAATCTGTATACAAAATGACTCAAATCTTTGTCACCTAGGTGTTCATCTCCACTGAATTGTTTAAACGCCAGTATCAGCCTCTCGTAAAAAGCATGAACCGATTCTTTTGCTTCCTGTTGTGTTCTATCTATTTTTACCCAATCTGTCTCTTTTGCAGGTACTTTACTCTTCAGGTATACCATCACCTGATCGTACTTTCTCATTACCTCTGGATCTGGTGCTCCTGTTCTTGGATCTCTTGGATATTCCTCAGTAGGCCAACTCACAACTATTTTACACTCAGTCCACAAGTCTGCTGGAACAATTATATCAAACAGACTATTCAAGTCAATCCACAGCACTTTTGACAATTTCACAAACCTATCTACCTGCCTATACCACTCGACGGGCTTTTCTCTCAATCGAGGGAAATCATTCGTAAATGATAAAATATCCTGTCTGGTCCATGGAACATGTACATATCCTCCTCCAGGTATTTCTCTCATAGGATAATTATCCACTGATTTCTCTTTTTCTCTCACTGGAAAAGCTGAATAAGTTGTTCTATCTTCAGATTCCTCTCTTTTCTTATACCACCTATCCTTCCATTTTTCTACATCTCCCCATCTTCGCAATAATGCAACCATCTCTTTAATCTGTCCTGTTCTACCAGTTGCATTCAAATTTTCAATATCTTTTTCTGAAAAATCCTTCCTGTAGGTTTTTTGCAAAGCTTTAACCTTATCAATGTCAACTCCCTGCTCATTCGCTATTGCTCTTAACCTGTCATGTGTATTTCTCGCTCTCCAGGTAATGTTTTTACACATAAACATTAGTTCACCATCATGATGACTTTTAAGAATTTCTGTTGGAACTGTCCCTGTAACAAGCTCTTCTAATTCTACCCGTAACCTAGCCACATCAATTGCTTGTGAATCTTTATCCTTTTTCTGAAGAACTTTCATCCAATCATTCAAATCTTCAGCTGTTATTGCAGTAGTTTTTCTCACTGGAACCACTCTCTTTTGCGGTTCTAAAATTGGCATCCCTGAACAACTAGCTTCACTAGCATCTAATATTTCACTACATGTGTCATGTCGGGATTGTCTCAGGTCACTATTTTCTGTCCTTTTTCCTGAATCTCCTGAAGGACCAACTGAACTTATCAAATTATTCCCAACATATGGAATCACCAAACCATTTTCACCTATTCTCTGCTTGTCAAACACAGGCATAACCGGACCTATTGTTACAGGCACCGTAACAGCTTCTAGATTTTTCGTTAACTCCCTAATCTTTTCAGTCAGCTCTGTTGTAGTTCTAGCTAACTCTCTTGCATTTTCGTCACCACTTCGATTCACTTTCTCCCTGAAAGAATTACCACTTCTTGATTCAGATGTCACATTTTCTGTCTCAATGAGACAAACTGTATCTCTTATTGGAGAAACAACTGGTGTACTCTCTTCTGGTTCTGGTCTATTTGGAGGTGGTCTTTTGTAAATCATGTCATTCAAGACTTCATCCTCATATTCATTAACTCCATATCTTCTCATTTCTGACTCAGGAACCCTCTCTGCTCCTTCTTCAACTGTTCTCATTGGATATAATCCCTCTGACATACTAGCATCTCGCCACCTTTTCATTCGATCATGATGAGTCTCACGATCATGTCTCCTCCCAAACACATACCTGTACTGTCCTCCAGATCTCTGTTTTTCTCGCTCATGTACTTCCTCTTCCCATTCCACTAAAGCCTCAAACTGTGTAGGTCTTGGTTTCGGGTCAAGACATAACATCTTTTCCCGTAAATTTCTCAACACGGCCAAATTAAATGAACCATGTTCTGGAAATGCTAGAACACCATCCTCTTTAGTATACCTAACCCAATTCTCCAACCATATACAGGTATGATACCCATATCTTGCAGCCATGTAGGATGCAGGTGTTTTCGGTGGAGGTAACAATTCACCCTCTCTCGTCTTAACATCTTTATCCTTGTTAAACCACTTTTTAATTTTTCCAAAGAATGTTTTCTTCTTTTTCTCTTCTTGGTAATACATTTTAGTTTTTTTTCAAAAACTCTCTACTCTTTTCCGTATTATAAATATACAATACAGATTTTCAACCAATAATAGCGCGACTCACACTAACGCACCAATCCTGGAGCGTCTACGTCACTAGAATAGCTCTTCCAATCCTTGCGCGGCTCACACCAACGCACCAATCCCAGCGCGAACACTATTCTGATCTATTATCCAATCAGAGCGCGTTCTTCCTGACGTCAGCAGTCGCTGCAGTCGCTTGTCTCCTGTCTCCTGTCACTCGTCTACCCCTCCTTTACAAAATCTTTTCAGTAGACTTCGTGTCAAAATTTCTACAAAATCTATTAGTTACAACATATAAACATCTCCATTGTCTGCTTCGCTAACCACAGAATAGTAAAAGAAATCTATTTCACAAGAACCTCTCGTTGACACAGTAGCACATCCCTCTACTCTGCCCTTCTAACATACATTCATTAATTGTTTCCTCTAGGACTTGTCCAAAGAGTCTTACAATCAACTAAATGTATATGCATTCACGCACATTCATACAAGAAAAATATAGTACATACATACAGAATCCTGCTTTTCCCGAGAACAGCGAACAACCTGCTCCACTACAGAATTATAACACACATTAAACAAGCAGTCTACCCTGCCCAGTTCCTCAAACAAGCTCAGAGAATACCTATTACTCCTCCCGCGATAAGCTTTAACGGCAAACCTTACGGATCCCTGGGACTTAAGACCAGAGTTTCACAGATAACCTTCACTACCATACACACTCCTTATATACCAGAAATATATTCTAATAGTAACATACAATAATGTCACTGATTCCGAACCCAGACAATGTGAATTTTCCTGCATACATACAGGACCAACAATCCCGTCTTTCCCGAGAGCAGCATATACTTCCCTCTGCCCTACTACGGAACTGCTACCAGCTTCCAAATTCCAGAAGCACTACATATAACTCAACATGACAACTTCAACATATAGTATTAGTACATATACCAACATCAATAATCAATAATCAATATGTAATCTAATCAGATCAAGACAATCATCAATAACCATCCTCTGCTACCAGGAAATTGATAGAGATCAGGGTGTATATAATATCCCTACTTCCACGGATAGAGTAATATCACAGTTACACGCACATACATTCTTCATACACTAGGGCCCATTTCACTAACATACGCTCAAATACTCTACCAGCAATAACCTGTGGAAAGAAAACTCCTAAACACCCTGCATCTATATCGGGGTCGATAAGATCTGGTTATTGAGACTGCCCTTAAACATAATTTAAACAATCTATACAATAATAATCAAAATAGGATACTCAATAATTGACAAGAAATAATAACCAACACCATGTTCAAAATTATATTGCTTTATCAGAATAAATCATTTTTCTCATAGTTACCTATTCTAGCTAAATGTCAGAACGGGTCAGGACCAGTCTCTCGGTAAAGTCTCTCAAGACGAAGTCCTCTCAGCAACGATCCTCACCAACGCAGATTCGGAACGCGGCAAAAGGCAAATGGCAAGTGGCAAAGCTCTCTCTAGGCTAACAATTCTTATAGCAAATCGAACAAAGGAAAATATAATTTGTATTAACTTCTTCCGTCAAACCTCTGAGCAAAGCGAGCAAAGCGAGAAGGAAAGGATGTAGCATCGCTACATTTGAAAATCTCCGCTCAGGAAAAATCACAAAATAAACATAACGGAACAGGAACCAAAAAATACATTTGTATCTTGTAACTTCCACGTCTCCTCGGCAATGAGATCACAGTTCAGAGTCTTTCTTTAAAGCTCCTTTGTTTCCCAAAGCTGCCAAGGACGCTTCACTTCATTTGGAGATCGCCCAAAACTGCTGCTGTCCTCACGGAAAATTTCAACCAGGCAAAGCAAGGACTGTGGTCAGCTGACTTCAGGACCATATTCAGCAAGGCTCTCTCTCGTCACAAATTCTACTCGAGGCCAGGCTCTACGTATCGGCCATCTTTGTTTAGGCCACAATAGGCCACAATAGACCATCTTAATTAAAAGAGACAAAAACAACGTTACCACAGCATAGTGATTGAACAGTGTTAACCCCACTAATACCCTTATGTGTATGCAATTATCTAGCTCTTGCAACATAGAAAAGCATTAATTCGAAAAGCGTTTCGTGCTTAAAAATAAACAGCACTTAGCAACGTTTAAACATGAAAACATGCACATTATTGTTAAACAGCACACTTATGCATTCCCACGTGTAATTCTCTCTTGTTAAAACATACGAGTTGATTAGTAAGTATAAACACTTACACAAGACAAATAATTAATAATTAATAAATTAATATAACAAATAGACATGCCAGAGCTTCAAAACCCAGTTGATTTTCAAACTGAAAACTCTGCTCTAGCATCAGTGGCACACAGTGCTGCAGACCAAACATCAGCACCCACATGTCAGACAGATGACATAGAGGACCAAGATGCAGGTGATTCCACCTGTGTAGTGGTAAGAAGGAGACAGTAGCAATCCTCTCCGCCACATGCCCTGTCTCATCTTGCTGCTGTCCTCTGCATCATGCCCTGTAACAACACCTCAAACTGTCCCCCGAAACACTCTGCGACACTCACCTTGGACCTCGACATGGACTGCCATATTCTGTTTGCTCAACAATGACACAGCAATCACACTGCGGACTGTCCTCTACCTCTTCTGATGTACTTGTCAATCCCTAAATGACTCTGGCTGGCCAAACCCTGGTCTACAATGTAATGTGGTGTTTGCATGGGCGTGTACTGCTCCAGCTCCGACTACCCCAACGAATGTGAATCAAACCTTCAAAATGACACAGATGTGTCATGTCCATAATCGATCAAGTCTGAAAGTATGGATGAATGTAAGGACATTGATTGAACAAGAAGGGACACCGTGGGAAATGAAAGCAATGCGCATGTGTGACCATGACACACATAGGCAGTGAGATGACTGGGAATGTGTGCACTAGCTGTGGCCTCAATGCACAGAAACAACACTCGCGCACTTTCACGACTTGGCCCCACGCAATGTTAGGAATAGGGCTGTGTATGTAGGGCCCGATTCACAGAACTAACTTAAGACAAAATCCTAAACTTACTACCATTTTGGTATTCACAGAAGGCACTTACACATTTTGGTATTCACAGAAGGCACTTACTCATTTCGGTATTCACAGAAGTTAGGAATCGTAACTTTAGGACTCCTAAATGCCTTCTGTGACTACCGAAAGTCTTAAAATTAGGATTTTTCTCAATTTAGTAGTAGTAAATTTAGGACTCCTAGCTTTAGGACTCCTAAATGCCTTCTGTGAATACCGAAAGTCTTAAAATTAGGATTTTTCTCAATTTAGTAGTAGTAAAGTTAGGACTCCTAACTTTAGGACTCCTAAATGCCTTCTGTGAATACCGAAAGCCTTAAAATTAGGATTTTTCTCAGTTTAGTAGTAGTAAAGTTAGGAGTCCTAACTTTAGGACTCCTAAACTGAGAAAAATCCTAATTTTAAGACTTTCGGTATTCACAGAAGGCATTTAGGAGTCCTAAAGTTAGGACTACTAACTTCTGTGAATACCGAAATGAGTAAGTGTCTTCTGTGAATACCAAAATGAGTAAGTGCCTTCTGTGAATACGAAAATGGTAGTAAGTTTAGGATTTTGTCTCAAGTTAGTTCTGTGAATCAGGCCCGTAATGTTTAAGTCGTTGGTAGGCCTAAAGTAGGGGCCGATTCACAGAACTAACTTTAGACAAAATCCTAAACTTACTACTTTTGGTATTCACAGAAGGCATTTAGTAGTAGTAAAGTTAGGATTTTGTCTTAAGTTTGACTTAAGACAAACTTAAGACAGACTTAAGACAAACTTAAGACAAACTTAAGGCAGACTTAAGACAGACTTAAGACAAACTTAAGACAAAATCCTAACTTAAGTCTGTCTTAAGTCTGTCTTAAGGTGTGTGACCTTGTGGCACAGGGTGCGGGGCTGCATGATGTGAAGGCTGCCAAGGTCGCGGGACCGGGGCTTGGAGCTTGCGCCAGCACGTGGTGGGCCCTCTTGGAGACACGCCGTTGGCAGAAGGTGAGCAGTGAGGACTGGTTGCGCTGGGGGGGCCAATCACCGCTGGGCGACGGGAGGGGCTGGTGTGCAGCAGACTGTGTGCGCAGGTGCGGCCAGGCGCTGATGGCGTGTGCAATGATGTAGACTCCACCATTCATTATTCGGTAATCTGTTTCAGATGAGGGTCCTGGTGGACTGCAGTGTGTACCGGCACGTGGTTGGAGACACACCGGTGGCAGCAGGTGAGCAGTGAGGACTGGGTCCGCAGTGTCGGCACACTCTCTCCCTCTCCCCCTTTCGCTTTCTCGCTCTTTCTCTCTCTCTTTCTCTCTCTCTCTCCTTTTCTTTCTCTTTCTTTCTTTCTCGCTCACTTTCTCGCTCTTTCTTGCTCTCTTTCTCTCTCTCTTTCTCTTTCTCTCTCTTCCTTGCTTCCTTTCACTCTCTCGCTCTCCCTTTCATGCTCTCTCTCTTTCTCTCTCTCTCTGTCCTTGGATGAGCTCATGACACACCTTCTTATCTTTAAATTTTGTCTTGCAGGCTGTGACTTACAGATTGTCCAGAGAAGACCCGCCATGACTCTTCCACATAGTTGTATTTGGTTTAATTTGAATACATTGTTATGTTTTGAAATTAAAAGATGAATGACTGATTCTCCTTTTTCTGACCACACATGATTGTTGATTGTTGTGATTTTGCAACATCAGGCGAATTGTTTTGTTCCGGATTTCATACAGTTGATGTGATATCTCTTTTTCCGGGGGGGGGGGGTTCCTGGGGGTGGTTGCAGTGAGTGTTGTGGTCCTCTTGAGGCTCCGAGCTGCATGATCAGTAGCTCCATGGCATTTGTCGTTCTGCAGGTGTGGCTCTGGGCTGGGCTCCCCTTCATGTTGCAGGTTGTCGTCCGACTTTACACCAGGTAAGAGCAGGTGTTAAATCCCTGCTGCTAATGCGCCTTATCGCATGTTTTGTGAACTTATCGCCGATCAGGCTAGTCGTTGTGAATGTTGCAAAGTGGTGTTGTCGCGGCTTTTTGCACGGGAACGCCTACTCTGCATCTCATTAGCGTTAGTTGCCGGTGTCATCTGTGGCGATGTTTTTTGCGGCTGCTATCGCAGGAAAAGTGGTCATATCGGCTGTTAGCACCAGCTTGTGAATAGTGCGATGAATTTATTACACTTAGGCGGCGATAAAGTGCCGCTAACTCGGCGATAGGTCCTTGAGAATATGCCCCTCTGTTTTAAGTGTAGGGAGTATGTGCAAGCATGGTGAGGAAAAGGAAGGGCCATCTACTAAGATTTAATTACCGCCCATGCATGCTTTCGATTGGCTCAAGTCTCTCTGTTGCACAAACTGGAGCCCAGTTGGATTCGCTTCTTGGTGCTTACTTTAAAAGCTTTATTACTTGGGTTGAGAGACCACCGTTCACTTGCTGATATTGTAGAAGGCATTCATTAAACAATGGATTGTGTGACCCACTGGAATTATTGATGCTGATGTCGGTCCATAACAGGAACTCAAATGAGCCAGCCCAAGTCTGCTTCAACTTGTGACACAGGTTAAGAAAGGCCTCCACACTTTGTAAAGAGTAATTTACAAGACCAATCTCTGGGCAAATCTGATGAGGTTTTTGGTAGCCGCTGCACCTTTTTGTAGATTTTATTCACATGTTGGTTAAGTGCAACCCTAAGCTTGCCCAAAGAGATCTCATAGCCATATGACAAGGTAGGACCTATCTTGGCCCACATTACCTCCAGCATTGACGCTAAATAAGGACCTGTCACTTTTTTAGCGAGTTTAGAAAGACTGACTTAAAGTACCTGGGCTTTCATGGCAATTTGACTACGATGTTTTAATAAAGTGTCCCTTGAGTCAATGTAAAAACCCAGATATTTGCAGGTTTTACCCATCCAAATTTGAAAGTTGTTGTATGACCAGCTGCCACTTCTATAACACTTCCTGCCAAATATAACTACTTGAGGTGAACCTCCAAGTTGTTTATGGTGGTGTAGCTGTATAAGGTATTCAGCAGGAGTTGCTGTAATACTCTCGTAAGACTAAAGAGAGCAAGGTCATCACCATATGATAGACTGCTGATCTGTGCACCACCAATCCTCGGAGCGTGGCTATTTGTTGCATCCAACTCTGCTGAAAGGTCAGATAGAAACAGGTTAAAAAGCAGGGGGGCTAACACACATCCCTGTTTTACTCCCCTGTGACGTCTGTATTTTTCTGGATGGCTGTGAACCAGTACCTATCTTAACTGGAATCCAGGTATTGGTATGGAGCTGAATGATTGAATTCAGTAATTTGGATGGATTTCCCCATTTAGTTAGTTTAGTCCATAGAGCCTCCCTTGGCACGTGATCAAAAACAACTTTGAAGTCCACAAAGCAGCACAAGAGTGCCATAGAAGAAGTGTTTGCTTTATCAGTGAGGATGGATAAGGCTAGGAGATAAGTCAGTGTGCCTGAGTTAGCCACAAAGCCTGTTTGATTTTTTGGTATCAGGCCATTTGAATCGGACCAGCTTTTAAGATCTTCAAGCAACAAACTGGTGAAAACCTTTGCCTCAGTACCCATTGGGGCTATCAGCCTATAGCTGCACGGGGCTGATCTAGAGCCAGTCTTATGAATCAGGGCAGAGTGCAGTGTTTCCAATTTTGGCTTAACACTGTCCTCAAACATGTCTTTATATATTTCCCCAGACAATCTGAAAGGCGATTTGAGGAAAACGCAATGATTTCTCCTTTTATCGCCATCCTAACACCTCCTTTTCACAGGCATTACATATCTTGGCGCAGCCTCAGACTTGTAATTCTGGGGCAGCATCATGAGGCTATGTGTGTTGTGGCGGAATGCCTACTGCAACACCCATTGCATGCCCCTTTCATACTAAGTGGAGCCTGTACATGTGCCTAAATTTCAATGCAGCGTTCAGTCATGTTAAGTGGCTTAATGCCGCTTTGCAAATCAGGAGAAGGGGAGATCGCCACCAGAACGTCAATAAAAGTGATGTAATGATGGCGGTATCCCCTTGTAAATATGGACCAAAGTAGTTTCCTCAGATTTGACATGTTCTTTTACATAGGGTAATATGCATATGTGTGTCCTACATGCTGTTGCAAGAGTTGCTTATGTACAACTATGCTTTTGAGGCCATATGTGCATGGATGTGTGGGGAGATGGCAGCATAGGATGTTGCGACCTCCATTTGACACATGATGCCATATGACATGACAATTTCCTAGGAGTGCATGCTCTTACTTGTGTTCAACTATGCAGGTATACATATAGATATGTTGACAGGTGTCGAGCTAACAAGTACCTGGATTACATTCATGAACCTATCAATGTTTACATTGGTTGTGTTGTAGTTTAGATCTATATAATGCCTCTTCATTGTGGTTCCAATTGCACTTGGATAGTTCTAACTACATAGTATTAGCCTTCTATCATTTGAAAAGTTGTATGTCACCTTACCTATATTGTCCATGCTTTTTGGGATCCCTGATGCACTCTACTCATATGACTTTCATCAGATGTTTAGTGGAGTGATACACACAATAAGTGTGCTGTGATGACGATAGCGCCAGTTATCGCTTGTGAGTGCTATTGCATATCATGGTGGTCACCTTACCTATATTGTCCGTGCTTGTTGGGATCCCTGATGCACTCTACTCATATGACTTTCATCAGATGTTTAGTTGAGTGATACACACAATAATTGTGCTGTGATGACGATAGCGCCAGTTATCGCTTGTGAGTGCTATTGCACATCATGGTGATGGCCATAGGATAGCCACACATTGTCATCATCGCATTGTTATCCTGTTTGGGCTAGGTACAAATTGTACTGCAATTGTATTGTAATTGCATTTATATAGCGCTTACTACCCCTGGTGAGGCGTCAAAGCACTTTTACGTCGAGTAGCATGCTGTTGCTTTCTCAGGTATCACATGGATAACCTATTTATCAGTGATTGCCATGAGTGTTGTAGGGCAATTTCATGTTAGCACAGTGTGGAATGATGAGTCATTCACACTGTATTTCAAAACATATGCCAACATATATTTACAGTGACACAGGTGTGAGGTTTAGTGGAAGTATCATCTACAACTCAGGACATCAGGTTAAGAATTGTTGAATGATGTTGTCCCTTCGCTATATTGCTGCAACAGTTGGTCTGGCTACATTATCCTCTACTTCTTCATCCCCATCTTCCGACTGATCCTGCTCACCATTTGTGATGTAGCCATGGCACATTTGTTCTCACCCATATATTATGTAAGACACAGCACACCAAGATGATTTTACACGCCATTGGCGGTGAGTACAGCAGTCTGCCCCCAGATAAATCTATGCAAACAAATAATGGGGGAAATGCTGAATAAATCATACATTCACCCCCAGTGAAGAGATCTGGGTTAAATCCATTGTTCTTTTGCTCACCATGCCACCCCAGTTTAGACCCATCCATATGAAAATCAGTCTTGACCCTGTGCCTCATGGGAACAGTTTAGACCTGTCAAGCCAGGTTCTCCCTGGACCAGAAACAAGCATCCTGGGACCGGTTTCTGGGTATTACCCTTCATCAGCCAGGCTAGCTTGAATCCAGTGGCACAGTGAGCAAGGGACCCACGTCTGGGCATACCCATCACACTAAGGGTGAAAAGTGCTACGCAAACAAATGATGGACGGAATGCTGAATAAATCATACATTCACCCCCAGTCAAGAGATCTGGGTTAAATCCATCATTCTTTTGCTCAACATGCCACCCCAGTTTAGACCCAGCCATATGCAAATCAGTCTTGACACTGTGCCTCATGGGAACAGTCCAGACCGAACTGCCAAGCCAGGTCCTCCCTGGACTGGAAAAAAAGCATCCTGGGACTGTTTTCTGGTTAGACTGATTTATATAGCTGGTCCAAACTGGGGTGGTGTGGTGAGCAAAAGAATGATGGATTAAAACCAGATCCTTGTGACTGGGGGTGAATGTTTGCATTGTCCAGCATTCCGTCCATCAATTGTTTCTTTTGCCCAGAGAAATCTAGGCACCGGAAATGGGATTTCAGGTCTCCAAAATTCCACTCAATGATGGACCTGGTGCTGCATAGGGCACACCACACCAAGATCATAGTAGCTCCCAATAGTACCCCATCTGCATTTTGTAGTAGGCATGCACTAAAATTTACTAATACCAGATTATGTTATAGTTATTGTCATATACTCTGCTAGATGATTAGTCTGTGCATCAGACATGAGTGGATCAAACACGTTATGCCAGAAGTGTAATTCTCACAAGATGTTAGTGTTGTTATTTATATACATTCTCACATTTCTCAATATACAACATTTCTAATTTATGAACTATGTTACATCTTAGACTGTGAAGAAATTGGTGATGGTAGCATTCCTTCGCCTTCTTGCTGCTGATGTACTTGCATGTTGCCTCAGCTCCTCTTCTCCTTCCTCTCCATCAGCTGGAATTTCTGGTTCTACATTGTCTTCTGGCAATGGCACATTTGTCCGGAAACATATGTTGTGCAGGATGCAACATACAAGGATGCTCTTACAGACCAGGGGTGGGGAGTATAACAATCGACCCCCTGATACATCCAGACAGCGGAATTGGGACTTAAGGACAACAAAAGTCCACTCCGCAATAAACCTGGTGTGGCCAAGAGCTAGATCGCAGGTCATCAGTGCTTGGGTTTTTGGATTATTTACCGGTGTCATCACCAATGGCGTGAGTGCATACCCTTGGAGAAAAAGGTGTTAGATTAGTCAGCAATCATGATATGGATGAGAAGTACATTAGTCACCATTGTGTCCTTTGTCCAGCTTTCTACATTCACCTTGCACACTGTCATGTACATGCCATGAAACCGCAGCATCAAATACATCCAACTGTCAATTGGTAATAGCTATGATGTCTCCGTTTCTTGACATTCAGCTAAGTGGCAATGCTTCATACGATTTTATTAGTCACCAATAACAATTTCTTAGGCAATTGTCTAACAAGCTTTGATTGTGTGGATACATGGGTAACATTCCAAAATGTGAACCCTCATTTTTACAATTACATGACACGTGGCAGTAGCTATTGGAGTTTCTTCATTCTGACACACATCTTTAGTGCAATTTTTAGTGCATTAACATGTTTCAATGTGTCAGGCATGACATGAAAGTGGATGTATGTGACCCTGTGACATGTTTATCTACACATGGTGGGGACACTATACAGAAGTTAGTAGATGTGTTGTGAGGTTGAGCAGAACATTTGAACAAGTAGACTGCGTACACTGCAATGCAAGACAGTAATTGGTAACCATTCATTGTACGTCTGCACTGGCAGTAGCAGTGCATATTTCTTCTATGACAATCACAATATGCTCTTGGAAACGTTGCTGTTTGCTGCCATAGGAGATGTGGTGTGTGCATAATGGGGCACCTTGCTGCATAGTCTGAGCGCTTGGATGAGAGCGGTGGTGATTCAGTCACCACAATTCATTACATGTTGTGCACATTGGATGTGATGTGTGTCTTTGATGTGTGATGTGATGCTGCATTGCTGAGACTAACTATTGCAGTATTAATGTATGGCCATTTTTTGCAATCTCACAGAAGTGTGTTATATCTTCTCTCCTTTTGACCATGGGAATGACTTGTGGGACACAGAGATCACACAGGGATTACCTTGCTTTCTTAATGTCTATTTGTACCTGATCATTACAATGTATTGTTACGTGAGTATCCTAGAAAAGAATTGGGTGTGCACATGGGTACTTGTGTTGTTGTTTGGCCACTGTACGCTGATGAGTGTGGAAAAGGCTGATTTAACCTGTTTCGAAAGCGAAGTGGTGATATGTGCATTTCTTTGACATACACCACATCCATGTTGTTCTGTGTCCAATTCATGACATAATGGTGTGTTTTGGCAAAACGTGCAGCCACCATTGCACATGTCATCTTGTTGTCTGGACATAACGTTATGTTTTGATTTACAGATTCCAAAAGCATTGTCATGGTATGTGTGCTTCTCCCTCTTACAATGTGTGCTACCGAATACGGGTCCAAATCATATTGTAAATGAGAATGAGCCCTATGCTTATGTATCCTCTTTGGTGATTCTCTAGGGTGACACACCACTTGCACACTGTAACATGCTCCCTGTATATTGGATGTGTGTAATTATGTTGCAGTCTACATTGTGCTTAACTGGGAAGGGGTAGCTCATTGTCACAGTATGCAATATTGACATTTGAAAAATGTGTGATGTCCTTGTAGTGGCCTGCCTAACTTCATACCTATTAGGCCTTGCAACGTTATGCAGACATATTTCACATGACAAGGTGGACACGACATGGGCATGTGCTCCACCACAGCATCATGATAAATGACAATCCCTCATCCCATTGGACTGGGTAATGTGGGCCACACTGGCTTCATCAGTGTCAACATGTGCGACTTGTTAACTATGTTGCACTTTTGCCGTAGAGAAATGGATGGTGGCACAGCAACAATGTATGTACAGTGGATTAAAAACATGACCTATTTGAGAATGTTTACCAACATGATTTACTGTCTTTTGGTCTGTCATGTGTTAGAGTTGTATTTACCAACAAGCAGGCCATTCCCATAGGTCCTATTTGGAAACTTTGGTTGATGGAAGATTGGCAGAAGATGTAGAAGTCGTACACAGTGCCAGGGTACTTTGTAAGTACATTTATGAATAAGCTCAGATGGTCCACAATTGCCTTAACATTCATGAAATAGGTGTGCTTCCTGTTGCAATATATGTGTGCAGTATCTGCAGGAGGCACAAGTTGCACATGTGTGCAGTCCATTACACTCAACACATGCAGGAATCCAGCAATGGCATAAAAGTCTTGCTTGTTGTCCTGTTGTTCTTGCACAGTGTTGAGGAAATAGAGGCACTGTGGTGTGAGGTTTACAATGGCATCCTTGACAGTGGGAGGAACCTAGAAGGATGCCTGTGATGCTTCTGCCACTCTGGCGGTGGTGGGCTGAAAAGTTTCTGGCGCCAGCATGTGCAGGACAGCGAGTAGCTTGGTCTGCGGAGGGATGTTGGTGAAGTGCTGGGTTGTTGGCTGCAGCTTTGGCGCAAACTGGTTTAGGAGGCAGACAATAGACCCCCTCTTGAGTCCGTAATGAGCTATGACCGCCTCTTGTCTGAGGTCAATGTCGGTGATCCTCTGACGGTATATCCACTCCCTTCTCCGGCATTGCCTTTGTGGTGGTGGTGGTCTCCTTGATGCTCCTAGCTGCAATAGCAGAAGATCAATAGTGTAGTTGAGCTCACCAAGGATGATTCGGGTCTGTTCTACTTTTATACAAGTGTGTTAGCATCATTTTTAAGACCAGCTAAATCCGAGTGGTAAAAATCTGCCGCCAATGAGACTTAGTGGTAGTTTTTCATTTTTAGCGACGTTCAAGGAAATCCTTGTACATATGGCATTGTGTGTTTTGCAGATGTTTTAAAGTGGGAACGCCTACCATGCACATCATTTTCAGTAAGTCATGCTAGCCGAACTGGCGCTGTTAAAAATAGGTACTAACTGTGCGAAAATGTCGCTAAAGTGGCTTTACGACACTTTGCAAATATGGCGATTGAAAAAAAGGTGCCATAGCATCAAAACAATTTTGCTACTGCAGCGTTAAATCCTTGTAAATATGCCACTGGACCAGCTCCCTTCATACCAGACTGCCTGAGTGAAATCAAGGGTCAGTTGACTAACCTCTTGTACTGCACTAGAGAGGCCTCCCTGCAACTGCCCAGCTGACCTGCTGCAACTGACCTGACTGGACCTGGAACTGGACCTCCCTGATTTCTGCTGGCCTCTGTTAGAGTGAGTCCCTGATCGCCAAGAACTGCCTCCCCACGTCCTGGACACTTGGCTGGAATCTGAGTGCACTCCTCTACAAGAAAATGAGATTTCCTAAAGTTCTGGACTCTTTGCCCCAGACTTTGAGAAGAAAAATCCCTAACCCATTTAGAAAAATAGTATACATTTTAATGAAAATGAGACCAAAATGACAAAAATCTAATCAGTAGAATGGGAGATCTGCAATTTCAATTTCAGGTAAGTATAGTGCTTGAAAGCACAAAGTGCCACTCGTGGGTATCTGGTCACGCAAAATAGAGTGAAAGACAAAAGTTTAGGCTGAATGCAATGGAGTGAGGGCTGGATACAGGGACCAGGTAAGTCCAACTGAAAAAGTTACCTTCAAAAAGTCAAGCACAGGAGGAGGAGCCTAGCGCGCAACCAAGATGGCCGCGTAGGTGCGAGGCTCCCGAGGACCTCCGCGACCTCCTACGTTTATCCTGTCTTCATCCTGCATCGGTTGAGGGGACTGTGTCGGTGAGCCTGAGCCGAGGTGGTACCCGTTTCCCGTTCTCGAATCGGACCTCGGGTGCCGGAGTGAGCACCGATTGAAGTTTGCGGCCTCCTTCGCTCCTGACCCCGGACTCGCGTTTGGGGGCGACCCGGTGGCAAAGTGAACAACAACGGCAGGCTGGGCCTGGCGAGTCGCGTACCCCGCACTTTCACTTTCACTTTTGCGCCCCCTTGCCGTCTTTGCAAGTGGGATCACGGCGCTCTTGGTGTTGGGGTGGCCTCGCTGGGTGACCCAGCCTGCCTGCCTGCTGTGGCCCGCTCCGCCGTCCTGGGGTGACCCCCCCGGACCCCGTGGCCTTGATTGCTTATCTTTTACTGCGTGGCTGGTGAGGGGGTGAGACCCGCGACGATGGCCACGAAACAAGATGGCGATCGGTCGAAGAAGGCCAAGTCGACCCGGCGTGGCACCGCACATCAGGCCAACATCATGGACCGCTACACCCTCCCGAAGGGATCTCCCGGTGGACCGCACAAGTCCTCTGAGTGCCCTCCGGATGCCCCGGATTTGCCCACAGAGTTGACTCTGCAAGACGTCATGGGCGCCATTGCTGAGATGAAGGCCTCGGTGGGCCAGCAGTTTGACACCTTAGCCCACAAAATCGACGCGATCCTAGTGGATGTCAACCTGGTGAGGGCTGATCTCTCCAAAACCAACGACCGGATCGATTCTTTGGCCCACACCGCGTCAGGCCTCACGACTGAGGTGGCGGCCCTCCAAACGGAGGTGCGCCGACTTCGTCAGGCGAGTGTGCTTATGGATCGGCGCCTGGAAGATTCCGAGAGTCGGGCCCGGAGGAATAACATCTGCATCATCGGAGTACCCGAGGGACGGGAGGAAGCGGCGGCGGATCTTTTTGTGGAGGACCTGATCGTTACCCATCTCCAGCCTAGGGGACTGAGTAAATTCTTTGCAGTGGAGAGGGCCCACAGAGTTCCCGGGGAAAGGCCGAGGGTCGGAGCCCCTCCGCGGCCTCTCATTGCCCGGTTTTTTAACTTTCGGGACAGGGACGCGATCTTGCAAGCCTCCAGACTGCAAGGGCCGATGAAGCTGGAAAATATGGAGGTGAACTTTTATCCCGATTTCACTCAAGCGGTCCAGAAACAGAGACTGAGTTTCCTGGGTGTTAAGCGCCGGCTCCGGGACATGAACTTAAAATACGCCATGCTCTTCCCGGCCAAGCTGCGGGTAGAGGTGGATGGTCGCACGCACTTTTTTGATCGTCCCGAGGCGGCCGGGGACTGGCTGGACACTCTGTCTGGGGGTAGTGCTCGGGACGGTGGGGGGGGGGCGGCGGGAGGAGACGGCCCACTGGATCGGGACTGAGGGGTGGATATCGGACCTCACTCTGGACGATTATGATGCCACTTTCGACCAAAGCTTCTGTCTTTGTCCTTTCCCCTCTTTTGGAGGTTGTGTGGGGTCTAGAAGGGGTGCTCTTTCCTCCTCTAGGGGGTCTAGCTAGTTTCACTATATAGGGGCGACAGGCACACTGCAAGTTGGGGGGCTGTCTGGGCTCATGCAGGGGTGCAGGGAGGGGGGAGTTTTGTTGGGGTGGGTGGGTTGGGGTGGGGTGTTGTTCGTTTCTACCACAAGGCAAAAACATCGTTGTATCATTTCTAAAGTGCTCTCTGGGGGACGAGTGATGGCTTCTGTTTATGATGGGGGGTAGGGGACTGAGCTTGTTGTCCTGGAATGTTAATGGATAGGGGGACAGGATAAAACGAGGTGTGGTCCTGCAGTTCTTGAAGAGAATCTCGCCCGATATAGTTTTTCTGCAGGAGACACACCTCATTGGCAACTCCTTTTGTGCCATGAATAGACGGGGCTACCGCCTTGTGGCCCATTCGGGTTTCACGTCTGGTTCAAGGGGTGTGGGCATTATGGTTAAGAACTCGCTCTCGTTGGAGATTGATGAGGTGCACCATGACGACAGGGGACGTTACACGGTTTTGGTGGGTAGAATGGAGGGCAGAGTGGTCGTTTTTGTGTCTGTCTATGTCCCGCCGGGGCTGCAGACGATCACCTTTGCGGATCTGGGGCGCCTCCTCCTTGGCCTTCCGGAGGGGATTCTAGTGGTGGGGGGGGACTTTAATGCTGTGGTTTCCGGAACTGTGGATCGTCACCCCCCTAGGGATCTCCCCCGTGCCCAGGCCTGGTTGTCTGGCCTCTTGGATACCTTGGGGCTGGTGGATTGTTGGCGTTTGAAACATCCCACGCAGCTGCAGTACACCTTCCATTCAGGGGCTCATGGTAGTCTCTCACGACTAGATTATGTCCTGGTTCCGGCGGCACACGTTTGGAGGATGGGGGAGGTGCGCCATTTGGCACGGGGTATTTCGGACCACTCTCCACACTTGTTGCACTTTGATATTCTTCCGAGGGGAGAGGGTAGGGTGGTCCCGATTAATCCCTGGTACCTGCGTGACCCCACCATTCGCGCAGAGCTGGTTAAATCCCTTAAGCGCTACTTTGACGAGAATGTGGGGTCTGTGTCATCAGCGATCTCATTGTGGGAGGCGTTCAAGACGGTACTCAGGGGAGAGGCCTTGTCCCTTATTTCCCATTCCCGGAGGCGCGAGCGGGAGGAGGTGACTCGTATTGAAGCGGAGATAACCGAGTTGGAGGGTGATCTAGAATATGGGGTGACGGATGACAAATTACATGTTCTTCGACTCAAGCAATCGGCTTATAAGGCCCTCGTCACGGAGGCGGCCAGGGGCCTCACTAGAGAGCAACAGGGGAGATTGTATGATGTGGGTGATAAGGCTGGTAAATTGATTGCATGGTTGGACAAAAAGGAGAGAGCGAGTCGAGTTGTCCCCTTGATTGAGAAACAGAATGGTGTGTGTGTCACTGAACCAGAAGAAATTGTCGCCTGCTTTGCAGACTATTTCCATGGGGTGTATTCCCCGGTGTCCTCCCGCTCTGAAGAGGATTCCCACGCCCTGCTCAGGGATATCGCGCTGCCTTCCCTTTCGGAGGAGGACAGAGTGTCGTTGGACGCTGCTCCAACTTCCGAAGAAATTGCCCCCGCCATACGATCGGTCGCTTCCGGCAAGGCCTTGGGCCCTAATGGTCTTCCCATCGAGTTGTATAAGTTGCGACCGGATACGCTGGCGCCACATCTCCGTGCTATGTTCCTCGCGGCCCACTCGGCGGGTTCCCTCCCGCTAGACCAGCGTCTCGCTACTATCGTGGTTATCCATAAGGAGGGGAGGCCACGGGACCGGGTCACATCCTATCGGCCTATTTCGTTATTGAATGCAGAGCCCAAAATCCTCGCCAAGGTGTTGGCCAATCGGCTGGTCGGCGTAGTGTGTGACTTGATTCACCAGGATCAGTCCGGCTTCATCCCTCATCGCAATACAGCGCTTAACCTGTGGCGTTTGCATGGGGTGCTCGCACGTTTCCCAGTTCATACGAGAGCCGGCCATTTTGGCGTCCTTGGACGCCACTATGGCGTTTGACACGCTTGAATGGCCCTATATTTGGGCGACGCTCGCGAAGTTTGGGTTTGGCCCAGGATTCATCAGTTGGGTAAAATTGTTGTACTCGGGCCCGCTGGCGCAGGTCGTGGTCAACGGTAGAGTGTCGGCCTCGTTCGAGCTGGGCAGGGGCACGCGGCAGGGCTGCCCGTTATCACCGCTCCTTTTCGCGCTCGCTTTGGAGCCCCTGGCGGAGTGGCTGCGGTGGGAACCTTCTATTCGTGGTCTCCGCTGGACCCCCGAGTATGAGGACCGCGTATCTCTATATGCTGACGATATCCTCCTGTACCTGGCTTCCCCACGTAAATCACTGATAGTGCTGGTTGATGTATTGCATTCATTTGGCCTTAACTCCGGCCTTATCATCAACTGGGCTAAATCGTGCGTCTATGTTCTCTCTGGGGAGGACCCTATCCTTCCGCGGGGCTGTCCTATCCAGATCGCCCCGCAGGGATTTCGGTACCTGGGTGTCTTCATTACCCTGGACGCGGAGGCCCGATATAGTCAGAACTTGCTTCCCCCCCTCCAGCGCCTGAAGGAGGATGTTGCGCGTTGGAGGCGCTTGCCGCTCTCGCCGCTCGGCCGGGCGGCATTGTTTAAGATGATGTCGCTGCCGCGTTTCCTGTACGCTCTGCAGAACACAATGGACGTCGTCCCGGCGCGCTACTTTCGCGAGGTGGAGAGTTTGCAGCGCCGACTGCTCTGGGAGGGTAGACCGCGTATCGCCTTGGCGAAGCTGACGCTCCCGTGGTATGACGGGGGGATCGCCCTCCCGGATATCAAACGGTATTATTGGGCCTCCCAGCTGGCTGCGATTAATCACGGCCTGTACGGGCCCGCTCTAAACCCGGCTTTTGAAATGGATAAGATTTTACTGCCGGGTGGTGATTATAACCGAGCGCTGTACTCCGGCTTGCTTGACGCACGTTTGACGGGCCCCACTCGTGTCATGGTACGAGTGTGGCACGCGGCTAATGTGGCGATGGGGTGGAAAGGTCGTTTGACCCAGGCGTCGCCACTATACGCATCTGAGCAGTTGGGCTCCCTGTGGACCTCGAAGGGCTTTGAAAAGTGGGACATGATAGGCATCAGCAGGGTGGGTGATCTCTGGACGAGGGGGGGATCCAAAACGTTCGAGATGCTACGGACAGAATTCCAGTTGCAGGACAGGGAGTACTTTCGGTATATGCAGATCCATCATGCGCTATGCTCCGTATTCCCGGACGTTGCCTCCATCCCGGAGTATTCCCCTCTGGAGGATAGAGTGCTAGACGGACATGTACCGGACAGCACGATTTCATTGATCTATAAAAAACTTATCAATGACCGCTCGGGACTGCTGACTAACCTTCGTGAGGCATGGGTGGCCGATGGATTGGAGCTGGATGACGAGGACTGGGTATCGGCGGTGGCCTCCCCGAAAGAGGTGGCCATACCGGCCCGCCTTCGCTTCGTCCAGCTCAAGGTACTCCATAGGGTCTATGTCACGGGGCCAAGGCTACTGCGTATGGGATATGCTGTAGACGGGCTGTGTAAGGGGACCTTTTTTCCATATTTTGTGGGAATGCCCGGAGGTGGAGCGATTCTGGCGTGGTGTGCATGAGGTCCTGCGGGTGGTTACGCGTGTGTCGCTGCTGCCCGAAGCGAGGAGATGCCTGTTGAACGTGTGGGAGCCAACCGATTACTCGGTACCACAGACGCGGTGGGTGACTCTGGGATATATGGTGGCCAAACGCGACATAGCTCAACTGTGGGGTTCCCAGAGGTCCCCGACTGTCTCGGCATGGAAGGACAACATGGATTGGTGCATGTTTCGGGAAAAAGTGGTGTATGTTGCGAGAGGTAAGCCTGGGACATGGGTGAACGTATGGGGCCCCTGGAACGCCTACCACGGGGGAATCTGCACCCCGCCGTTATTGCCCGATCCGTCACCGGCCCCATCCCCTTAGCCAGTCTATCTCCCCGGTCCCAGGCACTGAGTCCACCTAATCCCAGTCTTGCCCTTTTTCCCCCCTTGCTACTCATATGGATTGGTAGGGTCCCCCCCGCTAGGGGAGCACATGCTGCTGTTTCCGATTGTGGGTTGCCTTGTGGATTTGTTCTTGTGTTGTTGTTTATATTAAAATGAAACCGTTATGTGTGCTCGGATGGTGTGGCTACCACCGCTTTTAACTCCTGTGCATTTCCCTTCGCCGCGGCATGGGCGCTATTGTTTGTATCCAATGCTCCTCTTGCATGCTAGCGGCCGGCCTGAAGGTTGTAGGCCCATCTCTGTATATTTTTTTAATTTTGTAATAAACGGTTGCAAAAAAAAAAAAAAAAAAGTCAAGCACAAAGAGTTCTCTTCACATTGGAGTAGACTGCGAGGGGCAGGGAGAGCATGGCCGATGGTCATCGCTGTAGCGTGAAGAGCAGGCCGGGTGACATGAGTGCTCATCGCTGTAGTGGAAGTCCTATTGGACATCACGGATAGCCATTGCTGGAGATTCATGTTGGCAGTCTCTGCGAGCTGTTGACAGTGTAGCATGAAGCTTTGTGTTGGGGGGGTGGTGTGGGTCTGTTTCTCAAGAGCCCAACATTTCAGGATTTCGGCTTTTACTCAAGGAAGAGCACAACTGAAGCACAACTGATGCCACACCAAGGGTTCAGGGGTCTGGTCTCAGACCTCTGGTCTGAGAGCAGCCCTCTCCCCAGCAGCTTTGCCGTCTATGCATCCGCCGCTGACTCCGAGGACCTCCAGGAGGAGGCCCAGGCCCAGTATTGTGCCCGTTCTCCTGCTTCGGTTTTCTGCGTGCTGTAATTTGTGCCAGTTTTTACTTTTATCGTGCCTTGTTCTCTGCTTTTGCCATGATTGTTCCAGTGTTATTGTGCCCCGTTTAGTCTGTTTTTTAGTCTGTGCCTTGTTTAGTCTGTTTTTGCTCCTGCCCGCTTTCCTTCCTGCCACTGCTGCCCCTGTGGCGTCTCCCCACCTGCCGGTTCCCGCTCCCTCCTCCCTCCTCCCTCCTCCCTCCTCCCTCCCCTATCTAATGGCAGCAGCAGACACGCGCAGCGGGCGCGCCAAAGGCAAGCCCGTCTGCATCCGTCCGCGACCAGCGCCAGGGTCCCTGGCCCACCGACCATCCACCGCTACGACGCAGCTGCCCTCCGAGTACTGAACCCAGGAAGGAGAAACAACTGCCAGCAGTCTATGCCGATCACCACCCACGGACAACTCAACTGCCGTTACTGCCGCCAGACCTTTGCCTTCAATCATGCCCCCCGCAGACACCACCCCCACGACGAATGCAAACACCTCCGGAGGCCTCAACTGCATCCTCCTTAATATACGCTCCCTGCACAGACATGCCGTGGAGATCTGGGACCTCCTCGACACCCTCTCACCTGACGTCACTTTCTTTACAGAAACCTGGACCAACGCCTCCTCTGCCCCCGACATCACCACTGCCATCCCCAACAGATACAAGATCCAGAGGATGGACCTCCCCAACCGCCCAGGAGGAGGACTCGCCATCGCACACAAGAGCTCCCTCTGACTCTCCACCTCCAACACGAGCAACTCCTCCCCCACCACCGAACACCTCCACTTTCAGGTCCAGACCATCCCGAATACCACCCTACATGGCACCCTCATCTACAGTCCGCCTGTACCCTGTGCTCCATTCTTCACCGTCATCGCGGACCTCATCACACTCCATGCCGTTGCCTCCATGGACTACATACTCGTCAGGGACCTGAACTTCCACCTTGACAACCCCAACGACCCCAACTCCACCACCCTCCTGGACAATCTCGCTAACATCGGACTGCAACAGCTCATCACCACGCCTCCCCATAAAGCAGGACACACCCTCGACCCCATCTTTACGGGAGGCAACAACATTCACTTCAGCCACACCACGCAACCCCGTTGGACGGACCACCAGTGAGCACACTTCCAAGTGGACAACGCCATGCAGCCCAAACCAGCCCCATGCCCTCCACGAAGGAACTGGAGCAAAGTCACTGAAGAGCAGCTCCTCTCCAACCTCAACGACTCCCCCACCACCTCGACCAACGCTAACCTTGGAGACAAAGAACTCCACAGATGGATCTCCAACTGCGCAGACAAGCTTGCACCGCTACGCAACCAACAACGCCCCATGAATGTTCTCCTGGTTCACCACCGACCTCCAAAAGTCCAGACGCACCAGCAGACACCTTGAGAAGAACTGGAGATACAGCAAAACTGTGGAAGACCGCACTACCTACAAAAACACCATGACGGAATACCACCAACGCATCAGATCCACCAAAAGGAGATTCATGCAAAACAAGATCCTCACCTACTCCAGCAACTCAAAGGAACTCTACAGCGTCATCCAGGAATTTACCAAGCCCCCCAGCAAACCAAGGAGACCACCCCCTCCCAGGACCACTGCAACAAGCTTGGCTCCTACTTCCATCTGGAAATCAAAAGCCTCTACGACAACTTCAACGATCAGACACTCGACTCCGAAACCAGTACCCTCTCCAGCAATGCCAGCCAGCCCACCATCTACTCCTGAACCCCAGTCACCACCGAAGAAATCATCTCGACCATGAAAGGCATCCACTACGGGGCCCCCACGGACCCCTGCCCACCACACATCTCCCACAGAGCTGCCACAGCCATCGCTCCAGAACTACGATGCACCATCAACACCACCTTCAAGACCGGCACCTTTCCCGACGACTGGAAACGTGCAGAAGTCAGACCTCTGCTCAAAAAGCCCTCAGCTGACCCCACGGACCTCAAGAACTCCCGGCCCATCTCCCTCCTCCCATTCGCGGCCAAAGTCACAGAGAAGACCATCAATGCACAACTAACCAAATTCACCAAAGAATACTCCATCCTTGACCCCTCCCAATCCGGATTCCACAGTAACCACAGCACCGAGACCGCCCTACTCGCCGCCACAGACGACATCCACGCCCTTCTCGACCAAGGACACACCACGGCCCTGATCCTGCTCAATCTCTCGGCAGCATTCAACACCGTCTCTCACTGCACACTCACCGCCAGACTCCATGATGCCAGCATACAAGGAACAGCCCCCGACTGGATCTGCTCATTCCTCAACAGAAGAAGCCAAAGAATCAGACTACCTCCCTTCCTCTCCGAACCCACTGAAATCAACTGTGGAGTACCCAAAGGATCATCACTCAGCCCCATGCTCTTCAATATATACATAGCCCCCCTCGCCGCCATTGCCCGATAGCACGGACTCAGCATAGTATCCTACGCAGACGACACCCAGCTCATCCTCTCACTCACCAAGGACACTACTACCACCAAACTCAACTTCAGGAAGAAATGAAGGATATCACATCATCGATGAGCAGTAGCTGCCTGAAGGTCAACTCGGAGAAGACAGAGCTCCTCATCCTTGGACCCTTCCCCTCTGCATGGGACATCACCTGGTGGCCCACCGCCCTCTGCAGTCCTCCCACCCCCACCGACCATGCCCAAAACCTCAGCAGCATTCTCGACTTCTCCCTCTCCATGACCCGCCGGGCCAACACCTCACCTCCAGCAGCTTCAACACCCTACACATCCTCCGAAAGACCTTCAAATGAATGGATCCCCCCCGAATCAAGAAAGACCTTCACCCACACACTCATAACTAGCCAACTCGACTACGGCAATGCCCTCTACACCGGGATCAACAAATCTTTACTCTGCAAACTCCTGACCATACAGAACACTGCAGCCAGACTCGTACTTGGCATCCCTAGACACGGACACATCACCTAACACCTGCAGAACCTTCACTGGCTCCACGTCGAGAAGAGATTCACCCTCAAGATACTCACCCACGCCTACAAATGTCTTCACAACACCGGACCCCAATACCTCAATGAAAGAATCTCCTTCCACCAACCCAAAAGAAACCTCCGATCCACCAACCTAGCCTTCACCGAAACCCCTTGCATCTGCAGAGCCGGAACAGGAGGAAGAGCCTTCTCCTACATCATGGCCAAAACCTGGAACGAGCTCCCAATCCACATCAGAAGCGGCCCCTCCCTGAACATCTTCAAGAAGACACTCAAAACCTGGCTCATCGACTGAACGGAGCTGCTATGCCCCCCCCCAGCGCTTTGAGACCCTCACGATGAGGAGTGCGCTTACAATCCCCCTGATTGATTGATTGATTGATTGATTGATTGATTGATTGATTGATTGATTGATGAGACCTGGGAGGCACCTCTTGAGGATCATAAATGCACTCCAGCAGAGGCCAGCAGGGCTCAGGCAGGTCCAGCTGCAGGTCCAGACAGGTTCAGTTGCAGCAGGTCAGAGAGACCTTTAGAGCTTATTGTGTCCCTGTAGCTCAGAAAAAGAGGTAAGTCAGCTGACCCTTGGAGTCACTCAGCCTGGGATGAAGAGAACAGGCCCAATCTTCCTTCTCAGAAAGCAGGGCAGGCCTCAGGCAGCGGGGCAGCAGCGCCTCCTTCTTATGCAGTATCCACAAGTCCAGGTTGATAAGTGATATTGGTATGTAGTTTGTGGCTCTGTTAAATATTTCCTTTTTTGGTATGACCACTATGCTGTCTTCTGCTGTTGTATCCTGTATTTTCCCAGAGAGTGTGAAGTGTTGAAATGAGTAAATCACTTGTTTTCTTAGTTGATATCAATAAGTCCTATAGAATCAAGCTATGAAATTGTCTGGAATTTGTGCTGCCTACATTTTGGAGTTGTATTATGTTAGATAAAGTCTACTGAGGAGTTGGCCTGAGGGTTACAACTTTATACCTCTTGCCCAGTTCAAAGTGGGAGAAGCTTCTGGAGGTGCCTAGATTTTCCTGCCTCCCTTCCTGTGGTTCCAATCTTGTTTGGGAAACATAGGCTAGTGCGAAGTTCTTTGTGTGAGAGCTGAGCCATTGCCTTTGAAGTGCAAGTGTGGCAGGTGACAGGTTTGCCCCCCCCCATCCTGCCAAGACAAAGCCCCTCTATTGTGATGATGTCGGAGAGGAATACATAAAGGACAATTGCCAACTACACCTAGTCATGTGACCCAGGAAACAGGCTGCAGGCACTAAATGGTTTGGACAAGAAAATGCCAACTTTCTAAAACTATTAGTTAAAGAACTAATTATCTTATACAATAGAACAATTACAACAAATGATACTTTATAAACAGATAACATATTAATAATTATCAGAAAGATTAAAGTGAGAAGAAAGAAGAAAGAAAACACAAAGTGAACACGACCCTTATATATACATAATTATCAAAAATACAAATTTATTACAATAAATAACAAAAATTTAAAAGAAAAAAGAGACAATGGAGCTCTATACAATGCCTTGGTAGGATTAGTAAATGTTTACAGACCAAAAGCAGTGGCAGACAAAAATACGTCACAGAAACAAGGAACAACATAAAAACAAATAATGTGTCCTCAATTAATTCACAGGCCATAAATACGTCGACGGCGTTTCAACCGCTTTGTCAATATACGGTCATCATCAGGACAAAGACAAATTGACAGAACATCCAAATTCTAATTTGAGAAGGCACTCCAACGTCGTTTCACAGAACATTTAGTAAAGGACATCCAAAATAAGAAATATATATGGACACAGATAGAAATAAACGGTGTCGTAGCATGGTGTAATTATTCCATGAGGAGAAGATTTCTAAGATGTACTACGTCTGTGGTACAATAGATCCCAAATCAATTAGCCCAATCGGTACTTACATTACCGATCAATCAACGGTCCCCATTAGGTGCAGGCACTGCCTCCTTGCTCGACACAATCAGGTGGGAAGGTAACACACTTGGTTAGCCGGACGGCTTCAGTTTTTTTGGCGGTAGGGGTTCTAATCATCACCCCGATCAGGAATGTTTAGTATTGTTTTTTCCATAAAGTATTGTTGGTAATCGTATTATAGTATTTTATCTGACAAACAGAAGTCATAGGTCGTTTTAGTTTTTCAATAGTTTCAAGTGAAGGTTGAAACCTGTTAGCAGTTGAGGGACGGACAGTCTGTTGTTAATATCGATGTTCTGGCACGCATTAGCACCATACGCCGGTTTGAAATTAAATACTTGTGGTTGACGGCTATGACGCAGGAGGAGTACTCAGAGGAGGCGAGGACCATATAGCAGTAAGTTAAAGTTCTTCTTCCACGCTCACAGCCAGATAACACCTTTTTATGATAATAATGGGTGCATTTAGGTTACAGTGGACATTTTCCTGTTTTTCAGCTATGAATCGTCCAGAATGTCATAAGGAAACAGGCAGTCTATAAGACACAAGGCAACTTTGGGGTAAAACGTTACATTGGGTTAAAAATATAGGTTAAAGACAGTCAAATAATTGAAAGCTCCAACAGATTTTACAGTGATTTTTAAATTTTTCATTTATTTTTGTAGTGGTGGTTTGAAGACTAGATGCAATTTATTTGACGATTTTACTACTGATGGTATATTTGCCACAACCCTCAGGACAGTGGTTGAGGTACAACAGAGGGAGCGCCTTTAGCTTACGTGAGTTACACCTTTAAATATTTTTCAGTTAAACATTAAGGATGTTTTCCTATAAGTGGCACCACAGATTCATGCTTTGGCTTCATTTTTGTTTCTATTCGTAGTCCAATAGTTTGTGTGCTTCGCCCGAGGATAGGTGAGCTATTATGGATCATATGTAAATACCACGCATCTCGGGGGTTATAAAGGGCCCTGCACTCATTACATTAGGTGCTTTTTCTAATGAACTTGCCTATGGCTGATACTTGTTTACATACACTTCCAGGTGGTTTGTGCTTACATTCACTCTGGTGAAAAGCTTGAATCTTGGTATACATTCTTCTTGCCTAGTTTGGATGCACCTATTTATTTGCGGATATGCGGTATATTCCTGAAAAGCCTAAAAATTCAATTACAGCATAAAAGCATAAGTCTGTTAGTATTACAGTAACAATAATGCATTCTATTGATTTTGTTACTTTTAGTGTGCCCCTGATGAAGGGTTATCCCGAAATGCATTGGGACTCATAACACAACATGGGAATTGTAACGCTACAATGAATTTGAAATTGAAGATTACATAAGCAGATTGACTTAATGCACAATTAAAGAAGAATAAAAAGTGTATTAGAAATGTTGTTGAACTGATGAGTTTTGGTACATGTAGATGTGACATTTTTAAAGAACTGGTGGATGTGATTTCACCTGTAAGTCTTTACATCACTTTGGCATATTTTGCTTAAAAATTGAAGAAAGTAATACCAACGAGAGGCTTGTGAAAAGTGCTCCTTGAAATTTGGTGACATTTGTGTGTCTCAATCGATTGTGATTCATTATGCCTGACAGGAACTGGTCAGGAACTCAAGGTAGCCCCATTTAGAAAATTGTTTAAATGTGGTTACATTTGTTTTACTTGTAAAAGTTTTGGTGTGCAGTTTATAACCATTTCAGTTCAACGTTTATTTTGCCAGGTTGAAATGGCAGTTTAAATTTCACACACAGGCTGCAGAGGTAGGTAGGCCTGGAACATGTTTGAAAGGCTACATAAGTGGGTGGCACAGTTAGTGCTGCAGGCCCACTAATAGCATTTAGTTTACAGGCTCTGGATACCTCTAGTACAACTTTCCTAGGGACTTACATGTAAACTAAATGTGCCAATTATGTGTAAGCCAATTTCACCACGTTTGTAGGAGAGAGCACTAGCACTATAGCACTGGTTAGCAGTTAAAAGTCTGCAGAGTTCTAAGGCCAGCAAAAAGGAATTCAGCAAACAGGAGGAGTGATGGCAAAACATTTAGGAGGAGACCGCCCTAAGGCTGACAGGTCTAACACAGAGGAGACAACACTATTGCATTTTATATGGTAAGCAGATAGTAACATCTTCAAAACAGGGAGTACCACACAAGTTGTTGTTAATGGGCAAAACATAACTTTTTCTTTTACTGTGGCAAGAATGAAATGAGCTTATTTGCAAAAATTCATTGAAACATGCTGACACTCCATAAAGAACATCTGTTAGAACTTCTTTTAAATTGTAATGTTATGTGGCAAATGTATTTGTTGCATGTGTGGAGAGTGCATGTGCGCCAAAACACAGTGCTTATACATAGCTGTTGATGAATTTCAATTAAATGTGATTCAAATAAAGAATAAATCTCTGGGTAGACTTTCCAGAAAAACAAATTTAAACATTCCAAGGAACCTAATCTGTCTGAGCATCAGCTATGATGATAAACTTAATCACTTGAACAAAGTTTTAAAACATTGTGTCATTTTAAGACATGACACAGGACCAGTGCCCAGTTTCTTAGAGGAGCTTTGATTAGGGGCTCATCATACATCTCCCTGAGCCCACAGGTCTTCCAGGAACCTCAAATGTTGAATAAATATAGATTTGTTTTTAAATGCTAAGCTATTTTATTTTTAGGATGGAAGAGTCTGATTTGAGTATGCCCCTTCCTGGAATGTTTGTAGAGAAGGATTTCTTATGTTTTGTTAACCCATTGCAGTGCTTAAAAACGTGTCCAATCATGGACAATGTATTAAAACATATATTCTCAATGTGTACGATTAAATAAGGTAATAACACCATTTTGTGTTTTTAGCGATTGGAAATTGCACACACTGAGGCATGAAGCACTAAATAAAAACAAAGTGGGAGATTTATTAAGATTTTTGCGTCGTGTTTGAGTCACAAAAGTAACGCAAAATCTTTTTTTCCAAATTAACTTTCCAGCGCTAAACTAGCACGGGAAATAACGTAATAAGTAATGTGAAGCAGCGCATTGCGCCACGGGGGCATGCCAAGGGTGGTGCATGGGCGTTCCCATTGAACCACCCAAGGTTTCTCATGCTAAACCCAATTTACTAAAAACAGTAGATAGGGTTTAGCGTGAAAAAACTGCGTCCTTTTCAGCTGGGTGCAAGGAAGGAGAAATGCTTTCATTTCTCCTTCCTTTTCCGACTTTGCATGTGTGCTGCACTGTGCAGCACTCATACAAAGTGGGAAAGCTTTCCCTCGTGTCTAGCATAGTATTTGTACAGGAAGGGTAACCTTCCTGTACAAAACCTATGCTACACTCAATCACACACCCTAGATCTGCAGTGCTAAGGTGTGTACATGGCGCATGGCTGCTGGGAAAGGGGAGGGGAGAGCCATATTTTTAAAGATATAGCGCCCCCCTGCTCCCTCCCTGTCACGCAATGCAGCGCAGCCCACGGGGGGCTGCGCTGCGTTGCATGACTTTTGTAAATCTCCCCCAAAGTATTATATTTCTATATGGGGGAAAGACAACACACAGCTTACTCATGGCAATGCCACTGTTCAACTGAATAATTAGCGATACTGAGCACTGGTTCAAGAAATCCAGAACATGCATAATATGCAGAAAGGACTAGAATGTCTCAAAGGCTTTTTGTTTTAGTGGGTTAAAGTTATGAAAGTAGCAGCCTCTCACACCAAGAAAGCTTACTGAGCTAAGAGCACTGCTGTTTCTTTATGGGTTCCTGCATTCATTATTCATGTTCTTGCTGAAGGCTAAGATAGGCATGTGTGATCTGTTGAGGAGACTAGATGCCAGTGCAGGGCACATCTTTATGCTATTGTGTGTGCGTAAACACTGGTGCTGATGAAGTGACTGTTCTGTGCTTGCACTTCTGCTGACTGCACTTTGACTATTCTGTGTGACAGGATGCTCCAGTCCTGATCCCTGTGCAAGTGAGTAGCCAGGCAAGTAAATCCCTTCCACCATATCCCATTATATACAAGCGAGCAGAGCAAAGTAGCCTGGTACTCCCTAGTAAGATATGACAGGTTGTCTGTCCTACCTAGGATAGTTTCAAAACAAAGGAGACAAATAGTGCATTTCACTGCTGCAGTTGCACAGAATATAGGGCCCGCTGTACAAAGCATTTTACGGGTCGCAACATTTGCAACCTGTAAAATGCATTTTGCCATGTACAAAAATCAAAATACGATTCTGTAACTTGTTACCGAATCGCAATTTGCTTTTGTGTTTCGTTATTAGGAAGGGGTGTGTTTAGGGCATCCCTTCCTAATACTACATAGCACTGGTACGTATGAATGTTTTGCTTCTGGAATGCGGTTGCAAAGCATTCATAATTTACTGACTCTGTAGATGAGACAGTAACCCATTCGCAAACAGAAAGGGGTCCCCAAGAGACTCCTTCCCCTTTGTGAATGTGGTGATATTTTTTAAGAGCAGGCAGTGGTCTCACGGACCACTTCCTACTCTTAAAAAATTAAAAGAAGACTTTATTTTGAATTTTGTTATGCAGTCCATTTTCCTTTAAGGAAAACCGGCTGCATTACAACAACGAAAATATTGCTTTATTTACAAAGCAGTCACAAACATGGTGGTCTGCTGACCCCGGAGGCCACCATCCCTGTGATTGTAGCGGTTCCCAATAGGCGCAAATTGCGAACTGCCTCATGAATATTGATGAGGCAGGTCCATTTGCGACTCATTAGGAATCACAGTGTCTGAGACACTGTTGTACACAGCTATTTGCGATTTCATAAATCGCAATTGGGAAATCGCAGACTGAATTTTTTGTACATGTGATCCATAAACAAACCTACCAGTTTTCAGGGCATTCTGTGGGTATGCTAATAAAAGAATCTAGAATGCTATGCTTCCAGGACATTGTGGGCAAAATAGCAGGATATAACAAAGCCTTGTGGCCAAAATATTGCATACCAAAATATTGTGAAGTTAAGTATAGATTTACTATACTTAGTATACTTATCTCCACATACATGTATCTTGATGATATATACTCAAGATACAAAGAACCGGAGAAGGAAACTTAGTAACAAAAAATGAAAAGAAAAACTTTTATTTTTATTTTTGTAATGCAGCCCATTTTCCCTCAGGGAAACCAGGCTGCATTACAAAAACAAATATTGCTTTATTTAAAAAGCAATCTCAGACATGGTGGTCTGCTGACCCCAGCAGGCCACCATCCCTCTGATTGTAGCCATCCCCAATGGGTTTCAAATTGTGACCTGCATCATGAACATCGATGAGGCAGATCCATTTGCGACCCATTGGGAATCACTGTGTCTGAGACACTGTTGTACATAGCTGTTTGCGATTTTAAGATGGGACTGATATTGTTTTTATTGTACATAATTTCTATCTTCCGTCTTCTTTCATTTAACCACCCTGCCCCCTCCAAATAGATGTTGAGTCTTAAGTTATCCCAGACATTCTAATCCAATCTAAATAGAGGAGTGATTAACAAGAGCCAGCGACCCTTTTCATGGAAAAGGGGTTAGCAGTTTTGGTTTTAGGGCTTCTGGAAATTTCTAAAGTACAGCAAAGAAGAACTGCTGCAAAAGGTGCTGGGCAGAGGGATAGATTTTGGAATCCATTTATCTTACTATGGTTGGTACGCCATCTATTTTATGATATTATGAGGCCATAAGGAAGCATGGCAAGATTTTTGCATTTTTACGGCCTTAGTAAGACTGGGACTTAGCCATGTTTTCAAAAGTCAGTTTTGAGTGTTTTAAAAAATGAGTCAATCGTAATACATACAAAAATACCAAAGAGAGAAAAACAATCCACCTTGTCCACCCCGACCCCCGGTACCCTAACCTATCACCTGTACCCTAATTCCTATCCAAGGCAAAGAAACATACATCTGTAGAAGTCCTTGTTAGTCGAGCCCGACTTCTCCCAGACATGATCATCTGGGGTCATAACCCCTCGTTTCGGTATCAGTTAAAGTATTGTTGGAGGCAATCAAATCTATCACAATCTCTCTGTATTGGCACTAGCCCAACCAAATATTGGTGTTTGTGGGGCCAACCTATGGCTATGTATACGGACATTTCCATGCTCATGCAGAGTTCTAGTCCGTTCTTTCACTCCCCCAACTAATGAGCAATTCCATTTACGAGCAAGGTCTCCTTTGGCCACTGACAATACATCTTGTTAGAGGCCTTCTCATCTGACTTTTTTATATTAAGGGTATAGCTTGATGCAAGGGAATATTGTTTAACAGAATGGATCACTGTAGGAGTGGATTTTGGGGTGATGGTGAGTGATTTGCATTTTTGATGATATCATAGAAGAGTTTTGGGTTGTAACTAGAAAAATAGTTTGTCATGAATCCTGTTTGTGTTGGGGGTATACTGCTGGGGAGAAGATTCTCCAATCTGTTGGACAGTACCTTGGAGTAAAACTTGATTGAGAGGATGTGGTCTGGTGGCTAGAGCTGCAGACTTTGGTGCTGGAAACCAAGGTTCGAGCCTCGGGGTCACTTCCACATCCTGTGATTCTGGGCAAATCACGTAGGCCCACATGCATCAAGAAATGTTTTTACGATTCCGAAATAGCGAAAAATAAGGAATCGGTATTATGGAATTGCAAAAACAAATGCAGCAATGAATTCGGTAAATATTTGCGATTCGGTAAAAATCGCAAATATCTTTACAGATTCCGTGTTTACCGAATCTGTAATTTCGAATTCGCAATTACACAATCGGAAATTGTGAATTATCCATATTGCTGCAATGCGATGACATCACAACCAGGAAGTCTTCCACTGATCCAACACACCTGTACACAGGGAGAGGAAGAGGAGGAGGAAGACTTGTGGAGCACACCCTGGAGGAACTGTTGCTGAACAGGAGCTGTGAGAAAACCGCACCATGGCCACTGAAAGAGCACAAAGAAAAGGAGAAGGCAGGAAGAGAAAAATCAAGTTCCGTGACAAGGAACTTGAAATCCTCACTCAGGAAGTTGTCCAGAGACATGACCAGCTGTTTGGGAAACAATCCCTGCATGTTGCAGAGTCAGTGAAGAGGAAGATTTGGCTTGGGATACAAGCCAAGGTAAATGCTGTGGAGGTGACACACCGTGACATAACCTGCAGAAGAGATGGTATGACCTGCGCAGCCGGCCAAAAGAGAGGGTGGTAGACAGGCTAGCCGCAGCCAAGAATACAGGAGGGGGACCATCCAGCGAGCGTCAAAACACCCCATTGGAGGACATGGTGGAATCCACCTTGCAGCCAGAGGCAGTTGTTGGTGTGATACAGATCGACACCTCAGGACATGCGGGCACCTCCCAAGGTAAGAGCACAGCTAAACATGTTTGTATGTCAAATGTAATCACAAACTGTCACAAATGCATACCCTGCGTAGTGTAGCACACCTGAGTCCAGTCCACCTTTTACCTGCAACACCGTAATGCATTGTGGGAGTTGTATGCAGACAAATGTAAGGGCAAAGCATGGAGGGACTAACAAAGCTCTAGTGCAGCAGAGTACAGCAAGGAAGTGACAACAGTAGACTATTTACATTACAGAGGTAGATTTAATATAACTGCGCCGGCGCAATGTTACAAACAAGTGCAAACACAAACTAACTGAACTTGCACTGTTCCAATCACAGATGCAACACAGGACAGTGATGTGGCTGACGACCACGAGTCCGAGGCACACATGGAACAGCATGATGAGGGACAAGATATGCCAGCATCCTCACCCATTCCTGCTCCCACTCACCGCAGGAGAAGAGTACTCCCTGATTTGGAGAGTGATGAGGACAGCAACACAGGAGCTCACACACAGCAGCCTGCACATACACCACCATCACCACCACCAGAGCCAACACTGTGGCGCAGTTCCGTACAGTTTCGCAGGGGAAGGTCCAGGGCATTGAGCACACCTGTTGAGGACGATGGCGAAGCCACCGCAAGTGTTCGTGTGCTGAAGGTCCAGCGCCTGCATACGTATCATGCAGGGCCAACTTTGATCAATGTCAAGACACATGGGTGGTATTCATGACTGCCTGAGGGAGCTAACTACAGCAGTAGTTGAAGGGCACAGGGCGAACAGCGAGAGCCTAGACATGGTTGTGACTGCCATTGAGGATATGTGCAGGGTCATCCAGCCTGAGCATGTCTCAAATGGCAGGAGGCATCAGACTTCCATGGGACGCATGCAACGTTACACAAGGGCCGAACATAGGCTGAGTCATACCACAGCTCAGCTTTCAAGGCGTGCAGTCAGCATGCAGGTGGAGATGGCCCACTGCTGCAGGAATGTGGCCAGGGGCCTCATCCAGGTCACCACTGCTGTGGAAGGACTACAGACTGCAGCAGCTAGTGGAAACCTCATACGTGCAGGAGGGGACATTGAGGAGGGCTCCAGCCTGAGCAGCCTACTGGTACCTGTGTCACATGGCAGGAGGCGCAGTACCCGGAGTCAAGTCGGCACAGAGGGGTCAATGATGGGGGTAGCAGAGCCTACTGACAGGACCACAGGAGCGCGTGGCAGGAGGAACTAGACAATTGGACATATACTAATCTGGTGACAGAACCAGAAAAAGGCATCCTGTCCACACTGATGTTGCAGTGCCAAGACAATGACATTTGATTGTCTGCACCCACACTGCACTTGTCTGATAATGGTATGCGTGCATCAACACAACTACCCTTCTAACAAAATAAACCTTTCTGAAAATACTGTGCTGTGTCGTGATTACTCACCTTAGAAGTAATGTTGCGTGATTTATGCCCGTCTCCGTCTCCCCTCTGCTGCATCTGGTCCGTGTGCTGCTTGTTGTGGTTGTCTTGGCTGGATGTCTAGTTTTGGCTTGCTATCAGAGTCTTCCAGGGTAATGCCCCTATTAGTGGCAACGTTGTGCAACACAGCACACTTAGCAACAATTTTACAGCATGTCTCTGGCCTATACTGTAAAGCACCACCAGTTTTGTGGAAGATGCGAAACCTGGATTTGAGTACACCAGATGTCCTCTCAATCACATTGCGTGTCGCAATGTGTGCATGATTGTATTGCTGCTCCTTTTGTGTCATTGGATTCAGATAGGGAGTGAGGGTGAAAGACCTCACAGCGTACGCACTATCACCTACAGGGAAAAATAGATATACATTAGTTACTGCTATGTTTCACCATGGTGGACAGGTGTGCAAGACAGAATTACATCTGTTTACCCAGCATATATCCTTCTCCAAATTCACCCGCCAGCAGACATCTGTGTATGCCTCTATGCCGGAAGATGTAGGAGCCATGTGCAGTGCCAGGGTAACTTGCCACTATGTCTGTGATTATTGTTTTTGAATTGCAGATTACTTGAATGTTCAGTGAATGGTATGATTTCCGGTTCCGGTAGATATGCTCATTCACTGAGGGGGGACATATGGGTACATGCGTCCCATCAATGCAACCAATGACATGTGGAAATTGTGCAACCTGATAAAAATTTAATTTAGTTTGCAACAATTCCTGTGGTGTTCTGGGGAACCTAATTTGGTGGCTAGAGTTACCCGCTTCTATTGGTGTTGCATACCTATATTGTTTTTTGGTTTGTGACCCATATGTTGGCTCTGAAACTGAGAATTATAATTAGGGCTCCTGGTTTTATGGTATTTATTTTTTTAACATTTCCATCTGTTGTTATCCATATTTATTTTCTGCACATTTTTTCTGTATTTATCCATTTTTATTTTGTGTTTTCTGAATAAATGAAACTGCAATGGGTATTTTTCCACATTTAATTAACTGATAAATGCATACTCTCATTTGAATGACCAAAAGGTTTTCACAGTATACAGCGTAATAGCATTATGTGAAAACACTTGCATTGTAAAATAGAATGAATAAATGTAGATCTGCATTTAATTAAGCTTTTAATTGGGAAATCTATTGTCTTTTCTCATCCCTCCAACCTCTAGATCTGTACACCTACTCGCCTGGCACTCATGACTGACAGTAGAAAAAACACATTCAAAGAAGGCCTATTTTCCGTATTTTTCTGTATTTAAAAATAAATAAAGACAGGAAAATAAATAGTTTTCTGTCTGTATTTATCCGTAAAAATCAGTAAAAAATGAAAACTGGGAGCCCTAATTATAATCTATTCATATTTTTCTTAGTTTAAAATTTCTAGTAATGCCGTTAGAGTCTAAATTTCTCTTTGAGTTGTATAATTTCTCTCGTTGAGACAGTCTTATATCAGCCACCCATTAAACCATTCATCAGGCCTCTGAAAGCATCATTAAAATCATCTCACACAATTTGGGAGGTAGAGCTGTATTGTACATTCTCCACTAAGCAGCCGAGATGGCTTTTTTAATTGAATTTTTATTGCCGTGTTTATTTAGCATGTTTTTGTTCATTCTGTAGTATGCATGAAGAACAATATCACCTTCCCACTGTATAGTCATTAAAATGCATGCATGATTGGCTACTCACTTGGGTTTTATAATAAAGGTGCCCTCTAATAGGTCAAGGTGAGGCCCAGGAAGAAGGAGGTAATTGATCCTAGATTATGTTTGGTGAGTGAATGGGAAGATCTTGAACTCATAAGTTTGAGGTGTTGAAGTCTCCAGCTGCCCTTGGGGTCAAATCAATCCCACATCCTACGCATAGCTTTATGTGCTTTTGTGAACAAAATGTACACATAGCGAGTCTGTCAACAGACCCATCAAAAGAAAGGCTGTTGCCTCCTAGCATCACTAAGGCATTTTCATCATATGAGATTTATTTCCTTCTCAGGGTTGACAAAAATAAAAGATTGTCACCAGCTGATGAATAGATATTGATTGCATAGCGTTCATTATGAGCTTTTAATAAACCTAGGCAAGTGTCATCTGCCATCTTCATCACAGCAATTATCAACATATTGGATTTTGTTTTTGATCAGAGTTATAACACCAATATTTGTGTTTAGCAGGTGAGCAGTTAATATCACTTAACCAGTTATTTTTCCTTGTCATTGCTTCTTTTAGGCCTATTTTGGTTTCTTGAAGAAACACAATGTCACCCTTTGGTTTGTAGCAGTATTCTGAAATTGTCCTTTTCTTCACTTTATGATTTATTCCCTTAGTTTTGAGGGACAGGATTAAAGCTACATTCTTTGTAGTATTCATTGAGAACGAGTGAATACAGTATCTTGAACTGATGAAAACCGCTAGTATAGACATTTATTACTAAAGTGGTACATTGCAATTGAGAATGAGAACTAAGTCGAGGTGATTCAGTGGACTCTAAAGGAATCATCCAGGACTATGGGAAAGTTCTGCTGCTTAGAAGAAACACATGGACTGACTGAATGCTATAGAATAAAGATAAATAAGAGAAAGAAAAAATATATAGTTTGAGAGAACGAAGAAAGAAACAGTTTCCAGAACTACAATTGCACTCACCTACCCAGCTACCACATAGGTATGGATAAAACAAGTAAGATGTTAAGGGATGAGAGGATTCTTCTTCAGAGCATCCTAGAACCAAGGTTTTGAACCCTTAAATCCACCTAATGGCTGATGTGGCTAAGTGATCTATGTACCAGCGCAATCTTCATTGGACCTACTCCCTTTGTGCTATTCAAATTTTCATGCCACCAAGATTCAGTCATCAGCAGATCATGCAGTTCACAATTTGTATATGTTGGATTAGTGGATTTCAGGGAATCGCCTTTGGTTTTGCGACCTATCTCCTCCCGGATTATGTGGATTGCTTCTATCGGGTGAAGAGCTCCATAGATCTGCCACTTTCTTCTCTTATGTACATGTCAGGACCCTGTTTCTTAAACAATCTCTTAAATGCATTTGTAGAAGGAAAAGTTGATTCATCATTTGTCTTCAATTTTTTCCGTTCTCCCAGTAAACAAACCATTGCAAAAACAAATGATTTTACACTTTTATTTCAAGATGTGTATTTTCTTTATATAATGAGTAAAAAAAGACTAATATCTATTGTTTCAGAAAATGTGTTATATCCGCTGCTGCTTCCTACACACATTTAAGAAATCACATGGAAAATGCAAGAACATTACAATAATGTGTTTACAATACTGCATCCACATCGAAATGTGGAAAACAAGGCTCATATTTTGTTTTCTGATTTTCTCTTTACTTTCTCTGTTAACGCTTTGCTGTTTTATATTTTCATTTTCTTCCATCCAATTATTATTTCTCGGTGTGAAAGCTGTCCCATATCATGATTTAATCCATTTGTTTGGACAAGAAGGCAGGAGATTGAAATGCCTGGACCAACTTGTAAATATTTATAAAAAAATTAATTGCAGAAAGGTAACTGACTCATTCATGCCTTTTGATCCTGGCCAAACGTGCTGCTGGCCCAGTCTCTCCAGTTTAGTGGCCCCATCTCTCCAGGTTAATAGTAACTGCATCACGTTTCTCTTTTTTTTCCAAAGTTCCCATCTTTGGAACAGTTGTCTGTCCTCCAGTTCCCAAGGAGGCCTTATGAGAATAGGTTACACATTTGTTTCTAGCTCGTTGATCTCTATGGTGCAGTGGTCCTTACTGCTGGAAGGCTCAATATGGTTCTCCACCGGATCCACTTCCGGCTCCATGTCTATGTGATGGGATTCTTTCACTGTATCCTGCTGGGGCACATCACTCATGTTTTTCACACAGCCATTTCTCTGATATGCCATGATCTGGTGGATGCTGATATTTTTGGTTTCGCAGATCAGCGGCACCTACAGGTACAAGTAAGATGTCCATGTTAAATCAGCCATCAAGGTTTCAGGTCTATTATATATTAAAGCTCTCTGTGATCTTTATAAATGCAGATAACTTAAAGAAGAGGTTGAAATGTCAGACATCTTGTTGGCACTGTTTTTTTAACATTATTAGACATGCAATACATAGAAGGAAAACTCCACAAGGTTTTGTAATGCGTATAACTTATGAAAAATAGAGGACACCATTAACGAAGGTAAATTTGATTGTTAATGCATGTTTACAACCTAAGTTACCTTTTTAGACCTGCTAGAAATTTACAAAGAGATTCCTGGCAGGCTTAAGTTGACTTATGTGTGTGCAGATCTCTGCATGCATACATCTTAACCAAGGGCAAGAAAAATGGGTGTTCTAATGCAAGTCATCCTTGGAACTTTGTGAACACTCATAAACATGAACATATGTCCCCATTCACTAAATCCCTCTGTCCCCTTTTTTACCATGGAACGGTTGGATTTTTACTTCAGCCAATGGCTGGCATAAATATCTTCCCTGGGTAGGATGAGGAATTGATATAATCCAAATTTGGTTGGACAAGAAGTTTCTAGGGAGGGAAAATGTTTTCACTGTGGAGAAAAGAAAATGTGCATTTGAACAGGTGATCCAATTATTCCTTACAAAGTTGATCAGTAGGGTGCACTCTGCTTGAAGTCATTGGATCTAGCTGGGACAGTCGCAGGATAACACATGAAAACCTGCACCTGTCACAGCTGCTCATGCCTATTTCTGGGAAAACTCGAACAAAGGTGTAAATCTGTGAGTGAGGATTAACCACTTTCTTTGTGAATCGGGTTCTAACATCTTTGTATTGCTACCCTAATTTGTTTTGTAGCCCAGGATACCAGTGAATGGATTTGTCTCTGCTTGAGTGTCTTTTTCAAGTTTTATTTGGAGCTATGACAGCAAAGTTTAAAATGTTGTGGACTAAAACTGCAGTCGTCAAAGGAGGCTGCCACTGAATGGAGGGCAAGGCTCCATATGTCAACAGTGCCAGTAGCGTAACAAAAGAATGGACTCCCCCCAGCAAAATGTGATGTGGGACTCCTGAGTCTCCCAAATCTTAGAGCTATTCCTTTCCTTTGGCTGTTTCGGAGACCCCTCGAAGGGATGGGGGCTCCCTGGAGGGTTGGGGTCCCCCTGTACTGCAGGGGCTACAAGGATGTGCATTACACCCCTGCACTGTGCTAAACGACATCACTGTATTCACTCACAGGTCTCTGGAATGCTTCCACTACAACAGGAAGCAAGGATGTGCAACTCAAGATGTACTGACATGTCAAGCACCTATGTGCATCTGTGTGTGTATATGTGTGTGCACGCATGCATTTAGGTGTGCTCTTTTAGTTGTAAATGAGGATTATTTCAATTAAATTGGGAGCCCTCTGTATTTAAGTTCTTAAATTCAATCGAACGAGGAATGTGGAATTTTAGGGTAAAACAATGGTCTCAAAGACCTTGTGATGGTCACCAACTAACAGTCTGATTTCGAGTTTGGTGGGGAGGCGCTGGGTCCGCCAACGCCACCGAAATGCCAAACCTGTGGTTGGGCCGCCTGCCAAATTATTAGTATTTATCGCGTCTGGTGGGCTTTTTTTTAATGTTCCCAAGGTGGTGCCCTGAAAATGGGCACGCCAAAACAGTTACTGCACGACATGGACTGTAAAGTCCATGCCATGCAGGAACTGGGGTGCATGCTCACAGGGGGTCACATGTTGTGCCCCTTGAATGCATTACATGGTGCAGAGGCACAATATCTTCTCTGCCACGGTTTTCATGGAGGTGGAACTGCCATGAAAACCGTGGCGGACAGGAAACTCGTAATGAGCTTGGCAGGACCGGGGCGATCCCGCCAATCATATTGTGGCCTCCTGGCCGATGCATCACCACCAGGGAACCGCCATTGGCTGCGGGGCAATGGAGGTCCAACCGCCCTAATTGTAATAGAGTGGTTGGAAGTTCTTTTAAAATATCGAAAAATAAAAACACAAATGTTACTGTGGGAGGCAATTTTTTAAATTATTGTATAAGAAATATTATTTTCAAATTAAATAAATACATTTATTTAATAATTCAAAACAAATGTAAATGCTAGATAGACAGATAGACAGAAAAACAGACAGATAGATGGATAGATGGATAGATGATAGATAGATAGATAGATAGATAGATAGATAGATAGATAGATAGATAGATAGATAGATAGATAGATAGAGAGATAGATAGATAGTTTTATTGCACAATTAATTAAAATCATTGCAATCATATTGAATTAAAATCAAACGTAGTGAAAAATGTCCAATATTATAAAAAAGTATATAACAGTTTGTCATACTGTGGATTCTTGAGATTAAATATGTGGACACCATTTTGTCAGCTGTGAAAGCATGAAGGTAAAAACAATTGATGTGGCGTTGTGCCTTACAGTTCTGTGTGGTTGTCAAAGTCCGGCATAGCTTTAACTGCTATCAAGAATTTCATGAAGCGTGCTGCCAGTTGCACTTAGTCACCTTTCATGCACACTACCAGCGCTTCTTGACATGTCCGTAAATTTAAAATGCGCCAAATGGGGTGAAGACATTGGATTCCCAAGGTGCGCAGTTTCTCACAGATGCACAATATGTGAATTAATGTTTTCTTTTCACCCCCGCATGCACGTCACTGTATGGCTATGTTTCTTTCATACCCTTTGCCGTACTTTTATGCCAACAGTGGAATCAAGTTTGTCATCAAAAAAGAAAGGATCACTTGTACCTGTTATCCAGGGTTCAGTGGTTTCTCAACTGTTCCTTAAAAAACCCTCATTCACGTTTTAAGATGGTTCATGTGGTGGTATATCTTGATTCTCCGCCTAAATAACGTGACTGCATCATCATTGAGTTTAGTGTTATGCTTCCTCCACCCGGAGGGAACAACTGGATATGCGCAGTAGTGATCAAAAAAAATTTACGGAAAAAGGTGCTCGTGTGCTGTGAATACAGTGTGATTAAAAAGGATGTTCCCTCATGCTACCTGGACTATCGTTTTTATTGTTGTCTGGTGCATGGGAAAAGAATAAAAATAGAGAAAGTTGTGCAGATCGGACATCAAGTGTGTCCACTGTACAATCAGTCTAAGGGGTGGGTCGACATGTTTCAGCTCCTCATTAGCCCCGTAGGGTCAGGTGAGCTTTCTTCAGGACCTTAGGGTGTTCGTGTTTGAGGGGGGTATTGTCCCCTATCTAAATGAGGAATTCAGGCGTAGATTAGCTGAACTCCTAGTAAAAGGTTATTACCTTCAAGGGCTCCGTTTTGGGGCTTCTAAGGAAGAAATCAGCGCAGTTGAGCGAGATTGTGCTCTGCACGACTTGTGCTGACTCTGTCTTCCTGTTTGCAAGGAAGACAGCATCAGCACAAGTCGTGCAGAGCACAATCTCGCTCAACTGCGCTGTTTTCTTCCTTAGAAGCCCCAAAACGGAGCGCTTGAAGGTAATAACCTTTTAAAAGGAGTTCAGCTAATCTACGCCTGAATTCCTCATTTAGATAGGGGACAATTCCCCCTCAAACACAAACACCCTAAGGTCCTGAAGAAAGCTCACCTGACCCTACGGGGCTAATGAGGAGCTGAAACATGTCGACCCACCCCTTAGACTGATTGTACAGTGGACACACTTAATGTCCGATCTGCACAACTTTCTCTATTTTTATTCTTTTCCCATGCACCAGACAACAATAAAAACGATAGTCCAGGTAGCATGAGGGAACATCCTTTTTAGTCACACTGTATTCACAGCACACGAGCACCTTTTTCCGTAAAAACATTTTTTAATCTCTGATCACTACTGCGAATATCCAGTGGTTCCCTCCGGGTGGAGGAAGCATAACACTAAACCCAATGATGATGCAGTCACGTTATTTAGGCGGAGAATCAAGATATACCGCCACATGAACCATCTTAAAACGTGAATGAGGGTTTTCTAAGGAACAGTTGAGAAACCACTGAACCCTGGATAACAGGTACAAGTGATCCTTTCTTTTTTGATGACAAACTAGTAACTGGAAGGTGAATGGATCACGTTTCCTTCTATCTCCCTCACAATTGATTGGTTACAAACAGTGGAATCAAGCCAAACCATAGTCTCATTGGTTGGCGCTTCATTGTTGTCTTTAAGGGAGAGGACAGGTAGAATGGCAGGCTCCCTGTGGTGTAAAGTTTACCCACCCAACTTCTGTGACTTAGATTTTTCAAGAATAATGCGCCACTTCCAGCCAACATTATATTTGCTTGTTTGGTTAATTGTTTAGCTTCTGCCGTTGTAGGTATGGAGGCAGACCCTATTTTGCGATCATCCAGTGCTTCCACACAGTGTGTTAAGAATTCTTGCCAGGTTGACCCCTGGTTGTTTATCATTAATCAGTTGTATTTCTTTAGTGTTTGGTACCATGCTTGTTTAGCTTTCAGGCAATAGGCTGTGAACCTGGCTTTTAGCATCCACTGTTGCAAAGTCAAATTGAATTCAGTACAGATTTGTGCATGGGAGGTAGAAGTTGGTAGAAAAAACTACTCTAAGGAAGCAAGCTGACTGAGCTTTGCCCTACCATGGTGACATTTTGTCTTTGAAGACTATTGTGCAATGAGCCACTGACGGTAAGAATTTTGCCCACATAGTTCAAATTAGGGGCGTGAGATCAGGTGAATTCATGGCTTTCCTTGCTCTGCAGAACGCCCCCTCTAACGGCTGTGCCATTCCTTGCATTGCGGTGATATGAGTAGAATGCCTTTCTTTGTGGTCGATCCATACTCCCAAGTACTTATATGCAGTAACTATATCAATCAGCTTTCCTTCAACATGCCATGAGCCTCTCCTCTTTATTTGTCTGGAGATAATCATCACCCTTGTTTTTTTTGTCAAAGTTGTATTTATTTTCCAAAGTGTAACATTACACACCGTATACTTGGTTCTTACAATGTCCTTACTCCTGGTTACAAACAATTTGCTATTGCCAAGAGCACAGTGTTCTGACAGCCAGGAGCAAGAAAACAGAGCACTAAGAAAAAACGAAAAGAAAAGGAAAAAAGAAAAAACCCTGAAAAAACATAGACCCACTCCGACGCAAGGTGCCACCCTTCCCTCCATCCCCCCCATCAACAAGTATTAAACACACTAAACAAATTGTAGTACAGCAAATGAAATGTATAGTCCAGGGGAGAGAAGACTCTCGTCAATGCCCCAGCAAGTCCTGAACTTTCTGATGCCCCCCTAAGATCGAACCCTTAAAATTGAAACAAATGGAGTGCTCTTGATCTGGCCAGGCACGTAAACAGGGGAAGACCCTCCGAGAGATACGAGACCAGAGGACCCCACACAAATTCAAAGTTTTTGTAAGAGTCTGCCATAATATCCGCTAAACGCTCCATTGTCAACGCTCTCCACAAGCGGGTGTGCCATTGAGTTAATGAGGGAGCCTCCGTCTTCTCCCACTCCGCCGCTACCGCTAATTTTGCTGCTCGAAGGCACAACCACAGAATAGATTTATCGCCATGTGTCTGGTGCCGCAGAAACTCATTCTGTAGACCCAAGAGCACAAACCCTGAGTCGTCTGGTAGGGGGTAAACCAGGATTCCTTTAAGTTGTGTCAATATTTCTGTCCAGAATGGTCTAATTTTAGGACAGTCCTACCAGATATGCTGGAAGTCCCCTAGAAGCCCGCATCCCCTCCAACAGAGGTCTGACGTTTGGGGGAAGATCTGTTTAAGTTTGGCTGAATGTAAATACCAATCGAAAAGCACTTTATAGTGTGCTTCCCGTAGCCACATTGAGTGATTACATTTCGTAATGTCCCTAGCCACTCCAGACCATTGAGTGTCTGTGATGTCGCAGGGAAAGACCTTTTCCCAGTGTGCTTTATGTCGGGGCTGATGTGTGTGTAGGGTGTCCAGCAGCAGATTGTATAGAAATGTGATGTTACCCCTTGTCCCACTTCCACTCTTCGCAAATTTCTCTATGGGGGTGAGATCTCTCATGCCGCCTCCCCCACAGAGGGGTGAGATACCCAGTGTATCAGCTGAATATAACAATGGCGTTCTGTAATGGGGAGCTTATAGTCGCGGACGCAGTTCTCAAAGGTGCATACATCACAATTATGAAATAAGTCCGATATTGTCAGACACCCTCCCCCCCCCCTTCCTCCAGGCCTTAAAGGGACCTTGCTGTAGGGCCGGAGGAAATGCCGGGTTGAAATGTATTGGGGTGAAAGGTGATGGAAAGGATTTGAGAGCCCCATTCCCTGTGACCGTGTCCCATACCTTAAGTGTAGTACGAGTAGGTGTGCTCAGATAAGCGTTTGGCGGGCGATCTTTCCGTGGCTTCCACAGCACATCCCAAATATACCTTCCCATGAGTGCTCTCTCCATGTGGAGCCAATGTTTGTCTGACTCGTGGGACGACAATTCTGGGATGACCTGTAGTTGCGCAGCTTTAAAGTAGAGATTAACATCTGGTAGAGACAAGCCCCCCTTGGCTTTAGGCAGTCTGAGTACCTTATAAGATAATCTTGTTCTTCCCCCTTTCCAAATGAATTGTGTCATCAAGGAACGTAGGTTAGAAAAAACACTGCGGTCTACTTCGATTGGGAGCCCTTGAAAAAGGTAGAGTAGGCGCGGGAGTACTGACATTTTAATGGCATAAATCCTGCCTAGCCAGGACAGATATAGTAGAGCCCATCTCTTTAAGTCTGCCTTCAATTGCCGGAGCAATGGAGGATAATTAGCACGGAACAATTCCAAAAGTGTGGGTGTGATTCGAATGCCTAAGAATGTGATCTCGCAGACAGCCCACTGGAAAGATGTAGAGCTCCTGAGGTCGGCTACCATCGTTTGGGGGATCGTCAGATTAAGCAAGTGCAATTTAGAGAGATTAGTACGGAATCCTGCCACCCCTTCAAAGTGGTGATCACCTTTGTTTTTGACGTGTTTATTTTCAAGTTGTTTATTTTACAATATGATGTCAATGTGGTCAGAAGCCGTAATGTATGCAGTGTACCCGGATTCTTCCCTCACTGAGATATGATTGTAATTGATTTTCTTCTTTCCCCACTGTACATTTCCCCCCCCCCCCCCGGATGCCACCTTTTGTCCTATAAGTCATTGATACTGTCAACGATGTGCCTACAGATGCTGATTTGATGCCAAATGTTTCTTTTTTTTTTGTATTTGTAATTTGTAAATTCCCCAAAAAAAGTTTATTAAAAAAAAAATGTGGTCAGAAGCCGCTGTAGCCCAACCGAGTTTGATCGAGCAATATAGTGTTAGCCGTGTATTGCAGCGATTGAATTTTAGTTCCAGCAAATTTGGGGGGGGGGGGAGCTTGGGTGTCAGCCAGACAGTTGGTTAAATATGCCAAGTATAGAGCGTGGGGGCCAGTATACATCCTTGCTTTAGTCCCTTGTTGGTTTTAATTTTTTGGGTCGTGGACCAGCCAGAGGAGACTTATTTTGACCAAGGTTTCCGAGAATAGGCCAACAGTGCTGCTAGTAGTGTAATGTTGTTGATGCCCTAGTTTTTTAATTTTAAGTACAATCTCGGGCGGGCCACACTGTCAAAAGCTGTTTGGAAATTGATGCATGCTAGATACAGAGACCTCTCTTTTTTTTACAAGCGTTCTCTCAATCAGGTGGAACATACAAACACGTTACCTTCAAAGTGAGTTCCCTTTTGGAACCCTGTTTGCGTATATGGGATCAATTTACACGCTTCTGCCCAAGCCATCAGTTCTTGTAGTAATATACTGGTATAGCACTTATCATAAACATCTGGGAGTGCGATCATCCAGTAGTTTTCGGGGTTCGATCGCAAGCCTTTCTGGTATATTGGGACCAAGAGGAAGCCCCTCCATGATTCGGGGATACTTCCTCCCAACCTATACTCCCAAAATAAAGGAGCCATTAATAAAGACCATTCCCGTGCCGTACCTTTGTACACCGGGGTGGGATGCGATTTTGGCCAGCCACCCCTCCAGATCGCATTTTTTTGATGAGGTGCATAACTGCGTCTGGAGTTATTTCTTTTCGGTCTTGGCATAGCTCTTGTGACTCCTTGATCCCAGGTACGTTGTTCATTTCGCTCGTATTGATGTTTGCGCAATTATCGCTGGATAACTCAACATAGAGAGCTTCTATGTGGTTTTCCCAAGGTGTATGCGAGATGATAGGTGTTTTAGGTCGCAAGTTTGATCTAAAGCAATTATTCATTCAGTTCCAAAATCGCTTCTGGTCGTGTGACTTTATGATTTCATGTGCTTTCTCCCAGTGTTTTGTACTGTAGGAGAGAATCTTGCTTTCCTATAGCTCCGGCAAATTGATGAAACCTTTGCCTGTAACGATCTGTGTCCAAAAGGGTCATTGGTGTTTTTACGCATGATGTTGTTTAATGTACGTTTTGTTAGCACCATTATTTCTTTTTGTTTTATTAGGCGATCGTCTTTTAGGGATAATTTTTTTCATCTTGGGTTCATCCTGGTGGTTTATTTTTCTCTTGGGTTAATGTGCTATAACATTTTATTCTATTAACGCTATATTACCTAACCATAATTAAATTTTTTCTTTTCTTTTTTCTTTTAAATATTTTTTATATTTTGTGTAAGAAAAAGAAACTTTTATAATGTTTCCTATTCTTTCCCATAGGGTCTCTTCACCACAGTAGCAGATATCGCCCCTTAAATGTGAAAAATTACTATTAGTAACTTTGCACTTAGATGTCTGCATTACCTAAGCTTACAGGGAGAAGACATGTAAGTCTACACTTACTGGCTAATAGCACTAAAGTGAGCATTTGTACCTAAGTGAAGGAGTAGATTTAAATGAGTTCATTTACACATGTAAACCCACCTTTGTGAATGGCCAGTTCTATAAGAAACTATGTGGCACAAATATGGGAATACTATTTGCTCCACTGTATGCATATATATTCATTGGATGGTTGGACGTATAATTGCATAGAAACAGGAGTATACCTCACCATTTCTGGCCCACACAAAGTCAACCTAACAGTTCATTTTCTTACTTGTCACTTCAGTTTGTGACACATGGACAGCTCTCAGGTGCTTTGGTTTTACAAGGTTATCTTAAACATTGTCTCACCTTGCAAAGACAATGAGGCCTATTCACAAAGGTATTTTGGAATATGTAAAGTAGTACGTTTGTAAAACTCATTTACAGAACGTGTTTATCTACTCTTAGTTGGCTTTGTGAATTGGCCTCCAAAACATCTAAAATGTGAATATTCAGGAAATATGTATATACATTTAGTACAAATAGACAGTACAATGTCCTCTTTACATTTTTACTTATAGGGAGTTGGATGTTTCTGGCTACGTGACAAAGGCTTGTAAGAGTACATACACAAGTATTCCTGGTGTATTCATTCCCATACTCATAAATGTTTTTGCCAGTCAGCCCCAATAATTCTAAGTAGCCAAAGAACAACAAATTGTTTTCCACATTTAAAATACTTTGTGAGTCTGCTTTCTACTCCAGACACAACTTTTTTATAGAACTGAAAGGCAACAAGCATGTGATAGAATATTATGGAGAGGACACCCTCAACAATAAAGTAATATTGCCAAAAGAAGTTGATTTCTGGCATAAGATGGTTGCCGTGCTGCATCAAGTAGACCTTCTTCATTCCTTCGTTGGGGTCTTGCCAACCGTGAGGTAGTTAACTTTTTTCCTCCATGGCTGTCTGTTGCTGACACTAGTGCACCCATGTCTCATATACATAACAATGGCACAAGGGGGCTCATCCCAAATGATAACCTTATATTTCCATTACAGTGCTTAATCAGCACAAACTACAATGTCAATGTACAGCTATGGACTTACTCCACAAGTGCTACCCAGTCAACAAAGATCAACACAAGGATGGAGTAAAATCCTGTCTCTCTACACTGCTTTTCAAAACTTCTTTTGTGATTGCATGACATCTGTAAAACGGCTGTGCTGTCCCGCCTGACCAAACATCTATTGAAGGGCAGAATTAAAGGTGCTTTTGGGGCCTAGTTCAAATCAGGAATTATAGGTAATTAAAATAATATTTATCAGAAACCTACTAGTGTATCATCAGTTTCATAACAAGTCTTTATGGAAGTGTGGAACATGGAAAGGTCTCTTGCATTCCATTGAAGAAAATATTCACATTACTATGTCTCGTGCTACAGTTGGGGATTTTATAAGAGCTTAAAAAAGCTTTAAATAAAGTAGCTCCAGATGGTTGGATCAAAAACGATCCTAAACCACAAAGAAGCTGTAGGGTTTCCAGTTACTTCCAATTCATAGAGTAAAATGCCTCAAATTTGAATGGTAAATACACTAATTCCAGTGTGATATAATATAACTGATACTTTAAATTACTGTTTGCTCTCCTTGCTAGGCCAGCCAATCACAATTACTTTTTTAAACAACTTAATACACAAAAGGACATTTCGTATCTTTTGGAGTACATGCTTGTTTCAAGAGCAGGATGTTAAGATTGTCCAACTAGCTTGGTTCTAGCTTGTTTGAGGAAGAGGTAACACCTTCTGGTAATCACACTTCCTTTGCAGTAATGTGCACTGAGTTTGGATCATGTGCCCACGGTGGGGAGTACAGGAGGAGAAAGCCTTAGAGACATAGAAAACTTCCTGAGACAGTCCAATCCAGAAAAGACAGGAGAAAATAAAGAATGAAGAAAAGGCACAAGAATGATCCGGTACAACAGACCTGGAAGAGATCTGCTCCAACATTGTCAGCCTTATATATACTAGACAAGGAATGTAACTCTTGTTCTGAATGTTAAAACAAATGGAGTCCTGTTGAATTGGTGATAGTACACAACAATGTAGTATAGGAGGACTGTAACAATGAGGGGAGTCAGAGTAGTGCTCTGCAACATAATGCCAGAATTCTTGGCAATAAACACCTGAGGAGGCCTCCGCCCAAAGGAGTTATGCCCCATACATGCCAGACATGGTGCCAGAGCAACATGGAGACCTCAGGTGGGAACACCACAGTGAGCCAGAGATCATATGCCTATAAAGAGAAAACTGGAATAACATGCCCTGGGAGCTTTGACAGACTGCATCCCGTGCAGCAAGCAAGGTACGCTTCTGCTGGTTTAGCGGATATAAATAGGCACTTTTGAACTAGGCCTCTTTAGTTTACTATCTCAAGTTGGTGATTTTGAAGTCATACTGGCAGCAATTACAATGAACCCTTCACTCCCAGACCCAGGAAAGACTTTTAATTCACCAATGCAATAGACATGAAGCTTGCTATTATTTCACTTTATTCATCTTACGCCAACCAGAATAAGCAGAAAATAAGTTTTGACAAATCCCAAATTAGGACTTTTGGCTAATCCAGATTTTACTGGGAGCTCATTAGCAAGAAATACTCATCCTCCTAGCACAGACAAATTTAGACACCGGGGGTGGTTATGCTAAACCTGTAATGAAAAATAAAACCTGTCTGCTTCAGTTGCTGTGCAATAAATACCATCCACAGATGTATCCTAATTCAACATAAGTTACCTCTCTGTTAGTTATGGTGCTCGGATCTGGCTCCTGGTAATCGACAAGTGCACTGATCATCAGGCAATTCAGTAAGAATGAAGTTTCAAGGAGTCGGAGAGCATACTGTGCTACGTACCTTAGTTTACTACAAGTAAACCATTTAAACGTTGATGCCACTATATGCTCCTTTCTTATGGAAACAGTCTCCTTTCTGGCTCTACATTGTAAGTTAAAAGAAAATATTTTTGGTGGTGGTTGAGGCAAATCGATGTTCAACATTAGGACACTCATGACATGAGCAGACATCTCAGTACAGATTTCAAGTATCATTTATTTGATGTATTTGCATGTCATCTCCATCCTTTGTAAAGCCTGTATTCCAAGTATGACATTTTTTATAATCAGATGTTGGTGAACATGTATCAAGCATTTTCCTGATCATTTTTTAAACATTCACACCATCTTACATGGAACCTTCACTAGCTGTCTTCTGTCTCATTTTTCCCTATAAAACCATCGATCTGAAAATGACTGTCTATACAAAGAGGCTCCATTTTAGTAAACTTGTGGTTAATCCATAAGCAGGCAGTAGAGCAAAATTCTAAGGCATGAGCTGTTTGGCAAAAAAGAGTAGACAGACAGAACTCTAAATTTACCTGTTGGCCATCTTCTGAAGAAGGGGGATATTTTTTCAGCGATTGCACTGCCAAATGCCAGGGTTGTCAAATACCAAGGCTACCTAGTTTTGAATTAATCTCATGCCTCTTTCATTAACCACACTACAGTCCCTGCCTCTTGATCTCACTCTTGCAGTTTATTTTTCACTCCTACTTTCTGCCTTTTTCATTGTTTCCCTCTCTTTCTAACTATTTTTTGCCTTTCTCTCTCTTGCTTTAGGTAAAGTTTGAGGTTGAGAAATAATTCCGGTGTCAGCGTGATTTACTGCTTTGTCTATAGTGACACTTTATTATACACATAGGGAGATAATTATCTTAATTATCTTAGAGTGCAGTTTCGCTTCCCTTTGGCCTACAGAACAAGGTTGCCAAGCTTTCAAATGCCATAACTCTGGCCCTGTTGGGCTGATTTGGATGGTCCTGGGCTCATTTTACTCATGATGTCGAGCTTCACTGTATCCATCAAGCAATTCCCCATGGAATGGGCCAGGACCTAGGAGTCTGCACAAGGAAGATGAGCCAGGATCCATGATCCTCTGAGATAAGGCGTGCGTGGCCCCCCCCTGTTTATTCTGTCCGCCCGGGGACCCCATCTCTAGGTGTGTTCCTGTTTCTGGGGGGAGGCTGAGACCCCATTCCGACCCCTGAATGCCGCCAAGAAGAAAAAACAGGCGATGGCGGTAAGGGGTACATCCCTGGGCCCCAGTGTTGTTAGGAGTGAGTGGGGAGTGCTGCTGAACTCCCCGATGTGTCACACTGGAGTGCTGCCAGCACAGGGAGCCAGTGTGGACAGCGGAGGTGGGCTCCCTAAGCTGTGTCCGGGTAAGACGGGGCACCCCGAGAGGTAAAAGGTGTGGTGCGAGGCCGCAAATCAAAAATGGAAAAACAAGGGAAATCAAGGTGCAGCGGGAGAGCTGCTATTCTAATAAGCACAGCTCTGAATGAGCGTCTCATAATGCCCTGTGGGGCTTGGTTATTTACACACTAATTCTGGATATTTCTCCCCTTGTGGTGGCCCAGGATGACGGGGTCACCACCCACGATAACACGAAAGGTGCTGCTTTACTAAGGACAGCTTTGTGAAGTTCCCACTTTAAGTTGGGTGGGACCCAAAACATTAACCTCTGCAGGAAGTTTTCTATATTTTTAAACAAACCTCCCAAACCTGGACCTTTCTCTCTAGAGCTGGATGTGCTGCTCCCTCTAGGGGCTATCGGGCACATGCATCAATGTAGCCCTTTGCGATTCCTTAATTGCGATTATTAAGGAATCGCAATTAAGGAATTGCAAAAGCCGCAAAACGTCAGGTTGCAGTGCACTGGGGTGGGCGGAGGGTGCCCTCCGTCAAGGAATGGGTCAGGGACATCACATACGGTCACACCCAATTAAGTACATATTGGGAGTTGCTGCCACCAGCTTCCAGACCCCGGAACATCTGGGATCCATTCTTAACGTGATCAACTAACTCACATGGGGGGCTGAGACGTCGGAGATGGCGGCATTGTAGTCACCCTTGTAGATATATTATATAATTGCCTTGCATTTATGTTTACTGTTTAATACAGGGGACACTAGTCTGGGTGACTAAAGGGGTGTGTTACTCTGGAACTGGCCCTCTCAGACAAAGACAAGTCAGGTAATCATATGTTTTTAACACATCCGTTATACTGTGAGTATACTAAGACATTGGAATTCTATGCACCATGTATGTGAATTTGGAGAGGCAGTTGTAATACGTCATATCATTATTATTGTGTACGAAGTGGACTCATTTGCAAAGGTCTGTTGCTTATTTGATATGAAGCTGGCTTGTTTGAGTGGTTTGTATTGTTGAATTGAAATGCCAATAAAAAAAAAAAAAAAAAAAAGGAATTGCAAAAGACGATGCATGTAGGAATTGCTATAAGATTAGCGATTCCCAAACATTCCAATTAAGGAATGCCTTTTTATTCATTCCTATGGGCCTACAGGCCTACAAGTCCATAGGAAAGAATAGGAGATTGCATGCGCAATTTGCGAGTACCAATAGGTACTCGCAAATTGCGCATGCAATTTCAAGGGTGCAAGGGTGTCAAAAGGACACTCTGTTGCACCCCTGAAATTGATCTGTGCACACATGTTGCGCACACACATGCCCCAAGGGCATGTGTGTGAGTAATGTACAACTTAGAAAAATAAACTTTAGTACATTTTTCAAAGTTTTTGCAAATTACCATCAAGTACAAATTGATGGTAATTTGCGCACACTATTAGCGAAATCGCAATTTGCGATTCCATCATGCATTGCATTTAAGGAATCGTAATTTGCAATTCCTTAAATGCAATCGCAATTTAAGAAATCTCAATAATTTGCGAATTCTTAAATTACGAGAGGCTGACAGGTTGATGCATCGCAGAAGCCATTTTTGCGGGTGCAAACGACCGATTTTTGCGATTCACACCGTTCGCACTCTCAAAAATGATTGATGCATGTGCCTGTAAGTGTATGATTATACTCTTTACGGTCTGAAAGGCCTGAGGGTGATTGAGAGAAATACGTTTTGTGAAGCGCCCTCTAGGCTCCAAGTATATGGTTGCAACGCAATGTCATTACGATGTGCAGCCCTCTAGGGGCTGCTTTTAAAATTGCAGTGTGATGGTTGAAAATGTTTAAAAAATACATTACCACCGATTTTAGTTTTAATAAATGCTTTATAGGTTTCCAATAATGATGACAATTATTACTGCTCACAGTATATATGTTTAATTAGCATTATTAGGTCTGTTCACGCAGGATTATTATTTGTAATAATTGCAGTCAAGTACAACATAATGATTTTAAATGTGTTTGGTTGCTCTTGAACCTTGACAAAACCAATAGACTCACTTTATATATTTGTGTAACGACTTTAGGGGGTCAAAGGTGGTTATGTGATATCATATGTGGTATTTTCCATCTGCCAATGTACATATTTGTAAATTATGGTGCAGTATATAGTAGTATGTGAGCAATAAATGGACTTATCCTTTTCTAAAGAAAAAGTAATGACTGGACAATAATTTGAGTGTTATTATTGCATGACAGTGAAGGGTGATTACTAGCCCACACCATCTTCCCTGAGTAGGCTTTGTACTGCTCTGCCTTGCTACCCTGAGATAGTCAAGTGCTACAATGGGGTGCTTGGTTCTCAGTAAGGGGATTGTGGACCTATTACTTGTGTAGGCCACACAACTGATAACCCTATTTCCTACATTGGTGGCAGCGGTGGGATAATAGTACCAGTTCCAGTATGTATTGAAAACATTTGATCAGTTCAGTTCTTCCACAGATTACCTATGCATTAATGCGCAAATACCAGAACGCAAGACTATGAGAGGGGTTCAAAGTTTGGTTGGGTGAACTCTGGATTTAGGAGAGAAAAGCCCCCGGACACATATGTCATATGAAAACATTGATTGTTGAGAAATGTATTACTATGTTTGTTATGACCAGCTTGCATTCTTTTGAAATTATGTGATGGCGGGGTGGGCATTCACAGTGTTCCCAATATAGTATTCCAGACCAGAGTGTCCTTTGAACCCTTGAACAACACAGTAAGCCAGTATGAGAAGGTTTCATCTTTATAGGTTTAGGGTCTACAACAGGTACCCACACTATAGATCTGGGTGTAGGGGTGGGCTCTGCTTCTGGGGGTGTAGGAGGTGATTGGGGCTCCAGAATATTCTCATGCTTGCTCTGGACATTGCAATTGTCCTACGAGAAAGCCCACTGTGAGTAATTCTTTTTAAAGTTTTTCCTGTCATTGATGCAGGCTAGAAATGACTAGGAAGGTGGTGCGGGAGAATACCCAGGAGTAGTTAACCCCCCCTAGAGGTTCCCGCAAGAAGAGTGGGAGTCCCCCGAGAAATTTTCCCATGGTGTGGGTGCAGGAAAGATGTGGTTTTCATGGTCCCCGCTGATTATCTGTGGGGAAGAGGAGCTAGCCAGGGTGTCTCATAGAGGTGTGCGGCCCTGAGGAGTGATGGTCCTCAAGACTGGAGGTGTAGTAGCAATAAGTAGGCGACTGCCCGAGAACAGCATAGGATGGCATCCTTAGGACTGTTTAGGTCTCGCCTGACCCAGCGGATGCGCTGGTCTGGCGAGACTTATTGAGAGGGCTCCATAAAGTGGTACCAGGAAGCCTAGAGCTACAGTGCATGTGCGCTGGCGCGCGCACCGCACTTGACCACGTTTACTTTCACTTTCGCTTTGATGTTTGATCGCGATCACTTTCGCGGCCGCTTGGCATAGCCAATAGGTCTCGCTTTTGCGACCTTATAAGTATTTAGTTATGCAACTGTTGCATGGCTAAACACTTACAAGGTCCCAAAGGCGAGACCTATTGGCTATGCTAATGCTTGTTTTTTCCTGCATCTGAGGAGGCGGCTGGGTGATGTTTAGTTGGATGTCCAATCAGGTAGGTCCTGTGGGTTCAGATTCCAGGACTGAAGGTGGAGGTTCTGTAGCTGGTGGGTGCGACCCCCAGCATGGTGTGAGGGTGTGCAGGAGGTGCTGCCCAAATCAGGCCCCTGCCTGGTGCAGTACTGGTGTACCAACCTTGGGGTGGATGCCCTGAGTCCCCTCGAAGCCCTGGGTTTACACGCGTTGACATAACTGGTGAGTGTGGCCCCCAGCAAGGTGCAGAAGATAGTTCTGCTCTCAGTGACCCCGGGGGCCAGGTAAGGCCTATCTTAAGTGAAGAGATCCTGTGCTTTGATTGGCTTGGTTTAGTCACTTCTGTCTAGAATTGTTACTCTGAGCTACTAGTGAGGCAGGCTGTGGAGAACTTTGCCTGGCAGACTTCTGGTGGGTGCACTTTAGGTGTACTGGAGGAGGGGATACCCCTGCAGTGCTTGTACCAGGTGTCCAAGTGAGTCCTGTCCAAAGGGAGGGGACCCTGTGCTTGAGTCTAAGATTGTCTTAGCCACTTCTGTCTGGGAGGTTGCTTTTGGTCTGTCAGACAGGCAGCTGTCGAGGACTGAACCCAACAGACTCCAGCATGGTACACTTCAGGTGTGCCAGTCTAGGGTGCTGCCCTAGACTCCTCAGTGCTCTTGGTTTGCCAGGAAATAACTCAGTAGGAGAGAGCAAGCCCTCTGCTGAGTGTGGTGAAAAGAGGCAGTGTGAGCCTTAAGGTGACCTTTTGAACCTTTCAATGGGGGATCTTTATGGTTGTGGCATGCAGGCGAGGGAGTCCACAGGTGAGGGATTCCTATGGTGGGAAATGCCTTGGGGTGACTCCTATCTGGGAGCACTCTGTGATTGGGCTGGGGGTCCCCCTAGGGGACACAGTCATCCCAGGAGTGTGTGATGGTGGCATAGTACCCAGAGTAACTACTGAGGGTGATGGGTAGCGGCTCGTTCAAGGGGCTTGTGTGACACAATTGAGTGAGGGTACTGTGATGTGTATTTTACAGAGTTAAACAACCGGTGACCCATTGGACAGGTTTTAAATCTGTCTGTTTTGTTGGAGTCAGTGCTAAGGCACTGAACCTTTGCCAAGAACTGTGTGGTGGCGGACGCAGCATTGCATAACCCAGGGCAAGGGTGGGCCTAGACCAGCTCAGTCCATATAGATGGTGAGTGTCCTGAATGCATCTGATCTAGAACCAGAAAGGTTCCTAGTGCAGTCTGAGTTTCCAGTGGGGATCGACGGCCACATGGTTGAGTGTGGTGGTTGGTCTTAGCATAGGAAGGCCAGTGGAAGTTCTCAGTAGTAGTAGATGACAGGCGAATGGTGTATCTGGTCAGAACCCAGTGTCACTTTTTACCACTGAGTAGGTAAGAATATCCATGAGTGATAGTGATCCCTTGCCCAATTTCAGCTGCCAGCGGCGCATGTTACAAAGGAGTTCTGTCCATTCAGCATGCCTGGATTTTTTACTTTTGAGATCACCCAGTTTTGGACTTTTTACTGTGGGTGAGTCTCACTGCATGTGTCTCACCCGCGGTAATCACATGTCAAACGGACAGCGTACGTTTACGGCCAGTGTTTGTCTTTTAAGATAAGGCCCCTGCGAAGCAGCACGGGTAAGAGGCACCCGGCTGTTGACACGTGAACATGGGTATACACACGTGTTAATTAATTATCATGGTCGGGGTAGTTCCTCCTATGGCAAGTGGTCACCAAGGGTTGAACCAGGTAGCTGTTACTTCTGTTGAGGAAGACCTGATGGTCAGATCTTGGTGCCCTCACACACCTGTTGGGGTGCCATGCTTCATCTTTGGGCGCTTCTCGTCAGGCCGGTGCTGCAATGCCTGACACGTCTTCAGGCTTTGCGTGGGAGACTACAGTCGTGCACAGCCCAGTAGCGTCACACAGGTAGCCTGGCACAATGGGGACTGCCGAGTTAGATATTCACCTGGGATAGGCCTTATAATGGGAGGGGACTATTTATGGGAGCCTTGCATAATTTTACAATACCTAACGTAATACATGTGTGATTCAGGGGACTGAATCAGACTTATGAAGCCACGCATAGCCACCCTGCATGGCTTTGATTTTCCTCTTAAAGCTTGAGCAAGGCAATGCAGTGCTCGTGAGGTGTTCCATGGGCATTGTGGTGGGTGTTACCACACAACACCAATGGATTTTGATGCTGCTCCAGATTTACAAAATCACACAAACCTGCGGAAGAGCCAAATCCTTACGCCTCCGAGGTGTGACGTACGAGGAGAACTATGCTTATTTCTGCCTGTTTTTACTTCTTTCTACGTCTGCTGCATCCTGCAGCACACATAGAAAGAGGAAACATGCCTCTTAGGATTGTTTCTGTGCAGGAAGGTACCAATTCCTGCACAAAAACAATCTTGCATGCAATGGAGTCAACCTTGCACCCTGCTGTGCCCAGCTAATTGCATTTCTCTTCAGCAGCAGGAACAAAGGCCTCCCCACACAAAGGGAGCAATGAACAATACTTAACCCAGCTCCTGAGGAGGAAAGGGGTGAGGCGAAATGATCTGCATAAATTACTCAGTTGTCACACTTACCAGGAATGAGCCTGCCCAAGTCTACAGAACGAAGGAGAGAGCCCAGGCAACTGGAGCCAACCCAGGAGGAGGTTCTCTTTGAACTTTTAGTGTGCAAGACCATAGGAGTAATGTAATCGTGGGGCGGAGCTGAGACATCAGGAGCAGATGTGACCAGTATCTACCGGATGAAGCCATTTTGAACTGTCCTAACGTGCTGTTCAGGATGGCTGGGGCAGGGGTGAAGAGGTGACATGGCACCCTAGGATTAGACAGGGGTGCCTGACTTCTGGAATCCTCCTCTCCCCTGCCATGGAGAACTTGAAGGAGGAACACCATAACGCCCACTAAGGACTCTGCCTAATTGACTCCAGGATCAGTGGGTCTCCCCAAGGACCAGTGAGGCTGGCCCTCTTACACCCCCTGAGGACCAGTTGGGGGAAAGCCCTGGACTTTTGCACCCAGAAATTAAGGCCGGAGGAAGAGTCGTTCATGGAGCCAAGAGAACCAGCTCCTTGAGGACTGCACCACTTTGAAGGTGTGGAAGGTTGCTGCAACTACTACACTAGAGCTCACCATTAGGAGTAAACTGAGCCTAGGATCGTCCAAACTGTCCCAACAGAGCCCGAGTTATGTCATTTCAAAGTTTGCCAACTTTGACCTTTTCTGCACCATGCACGTGGGGTTCTGCTGCATTGGCCGTCTAATTCCTCTGGAGTTGGCCAGGGCCCAGGGGTTGGCACAAGGAAGATGTGCCATGATCCCTGGGATGTGGGCTTGAATGGGTCCCCCTGCCCTGAGTGTACTCCTGTTTCCGGGGGGGGAGGGTGGCGGGACCGCAACCCCGACCCCCGAAAGCCACTAAGAAAAAGAAAAACCAGCAGATGGGAGGGAGCTCCATCGAGCTCCCCTGCGATGCCATGACCGGGCCCAGGATCCTATCCCCGGGCCCCAAAGGTGTTAGGAGTGAGGGGGGAAGTGCCACTGCAATCACCTGTATGGCCAGACCACCCCACTCCCCGTGTCCTTGACTGGGGGGAGCGGGAGGCCAGCCACAGCCAAACGTGCTTGGCCACAGGAGCGGGCAGGTCAGAAGAGTGCTGCCGACTTCCTCTGCAGCACACTGGAGGGCTTCCGCAAAGGAAGCCGGTTTCGACAGCCAGAGGTGAGCTCCCCGAGCTGCCCCTAACGTGCGACTTCCATACAGGGTACAAATCAAAAATGGATAAACAAAGGAAATCAAGACGATGCTCTCCCCATCGCAGCAGGAGAGCCGCTAATCTAATATGCATGGCTCTAAAGATGCGCCCCGAAATGCCCTACAGGGCTTGGTTATTTTTACATTAATTTTGGACATTACTCCCCTTGTGGTGGCCCAGGACGCCGGGGTGAACACTAACAATAACAGGGAAGGTGCTGCTTTTCTCAGGACGGCTTTGCGAAACCATCACCCTAAGTTGGGGGGTCCCCAAAACATTCACTTCCTCAACTTTTCCTATATTTGTTTAGCACCCACAAGGCTGGAGCTTTCGATCTACATTTGGGAGTGCTGCACCATCTGGGGGCTATGTGTATCTTTACAGTCTTTACAGTTTGAAAGGCCTGAAGTTGATTAAGAGAAATATATACTGTGAAGCGCCCTCGGTGCCAAGTGTATGGTTGCAATGCAATGTCAATACAAGGTGATGCCCTCTACAGGCTGCTTTTTCAATTGCAGCTTGATGCTTGAAAATGTAAAAAAATATATTCACAAACACGGTTTTTACTTATTATAAATGCTTTATTGGTTTCCCATAATGATGACAATGATTACTGCTCACAGTATATATGTTTAATTAGCATTAATAAGGATGTTCACTCAGGATTATTATTTCTGATAACTGCAGTTAAGTACAAAATGGTTATTTTATTTTAACATGTTGTTGGTTGCTCTTGAACCTTGACAAAACCAATAGACTCACTTGATATATTTGAGTAATGACTTTAGGGGGTCAAAGGTGATTATGCAATGTCATATAGGGTATTTTCCATCTGCCAATGTACATATTATTGTGTAGTATTTAGTAGTGCATGAGCAATTCATGTACTTATCCTTTTTTCTTTTTAAAGTACTGACTGAACAATCATTTGTTGAGTGTTATTAGTGTGTGCCAGTGAACGGTGAGCACTAGCCCACACCACCTCCCCTGAGTAGGCTTGGACTGCTCTGCCTTGCTATCCTGATAGAGTCAAGCGCTACAATGGGGTACTTGGATCCCAGCAAAGAGATTGTGGACCTATTTCTTGTGAAGGCCACACAACTAATAACCCTTTCCAGAACACACCCTACACTTATGGAAAGTTTAATTAGGCACTGCTGAATTTGAATAGGAACAATTCAAAAACTGATCAGTAGAGTCCAACACCAGTACTCATGGGCAAAACAGTGACCATCCTAGATGATCTTTTAGATTTGCCACAGGTGACTGTTTCTTCTTATGGTTAGTAAACTAAAGGAACTGGGGGACATAGATGTGTTGGCAGGAGATACATAGCTCCTGGGACCAGCCAGTGCTGTCATCCACCTCAGTTGATGTGTGTCAGATGGGTAGTGTATGACTGGCACCATTGTTTAAGGGACATGGGCTGCTGCTTTTACTGTGAAAGTTGATGAAAAATGTTCAAAGAGAATAAGGAGGCACACCATTGAGGGCCACCAGAAGACAAATACCGGACTGATGGTTGCTGATCGCAGGGGCACTCCACCAATGAGAAATTCACTTGTCTGTCACAACTTTACATTGTCTTTAATTGGATCCTAAAACAGTGTAGGTGCAGTCCTGCAAAGAACTGAATTGCAGATCAACCATACTTGAAAGGATCATTTTCAGGATTTCAATAATGTATTTACTCAGTTTCCATGGCAATCATCGACTAAGGTGCAATTGAACAAGTGCTGAGCTAATCTGTACCCTAAGGGCCTGATTTTGATGCCAGTCGGAGCACACACCGACAGGCCGTTGGTGGCGGTCCGACCTCCGACAGGCCTTCAGTCCGACTGCTGCATTTCAGTGCAGGCAGTCGCACCCAAAAAGGTACAAGGGAAGACTGCCCCCTCCGACAGAATCAGTGATCCCGTCGGGGCAGCATTCAAAATCGCAATCCAGAATGGAGACAGTGCCAAGGCAGGCACCGCCGTCAGGATTACGATATCCCTTTCTGACAGCCTTTTCATGTTGGGAAGGCTGCCATGAAAAGGGATTCGATTTTCAAGCATCTGAGCTGGTGACGCACCCATGCCCTATGAGGTAAGTGTGCCCGGCCGGGAGGCCATTCATATACTCACCTCCCTGCTACTTCTCACGCCGCCCCCATGAATCGGTGCTGTGGCACTAGAGCCCCAATTTTTGCCTGAACTTCTCTTGAGGCCTCAAACCTGGTCACACTGGCTGCCATCTTGAAGTCAGGCGGTGGCCCTCGGCAAGACTGTGCTTCTCTGTTTGCCCATGGTTGGGCCATCTATTGAAAAGCACCAGTGGCCACAGAGTCAAACGGCCACTCTCAGTACACCTGCAGCCTCTGCTTGTCCACAGATGGGCCAAACATATGTCCCAACGGCTGCCATCTTGGAAACAGGCAGTCGCCTCAAGAGAGACTGCAACTGCAACTCTCTGTCCACACACAACTGGGCAGACACCTGCCCTCCTCTGGAAATGTCAGTCCCTGCCTGAGGGCCTCTAAGCTTTTCTACGGCCAACCCCACCAGAGATCCATCTGGAGGTGGTTGAGGGAAAAACAAACCATCAGCCCCCCACACTTGAACTGAGACTACACCTTAGAGCTTAACCCCTGTTAAAACTGCTTACTCTTCGGACATTGCGTACACATACCCAATGCACCATCCCGGGGTGAATGCAAGGACTTCATTCCCCCCACAACTACCCACCCTTCTTATCTGATGTTTAACATTACAGCCCTTCCATTACTCTGTTAAAATGGCAGCCTTCTTTAAAGGGGCAAAGTCATCCTTTAGCAATGTCCATTTCATGACAGTAACTACCCTTTGAAAATCACTGCAATGGAAAGAGGGCTTCACTAATCCCCAAAATGGCGTCCATCTTGAAATGGATATGATCTTATCTTCTGTAGAGTTACAAATCACAGGGGCCATACTGATATGGCTGGTTCTTAATGTCTGGCACTCCGACCAAACAAAACTAGCACAACCAACTTCATAAAACCGTCCAATCCAACCAGATCGACATACCAATGACATCGGGATCATGTCCCTCTACCTCTAAGAATGCAGTGCACTTCGCAAGTCGGCAAACGAGCACGCACCTACGGATGCCCATCTTTATCCTAGCAATGGTTTTTTAAATCATACTTATTACTTCCCCTGTATCAGCCTCCAACATGATGGCGATGCCCGTTGCCCCCAGCTCTCCCCCATCATGCTATCATTGTCTGGCATCTATAATTTCACAACCAAATACCCCCTCAATCTTTCCAAATACACAATGAAAAACCTGAAATATAGAACCCTTGAGACACTACAAGGAAACTCTCCACGCAGACCAATACCATTGCCAACACAAAGGCGCCCTCAAAACTGACCTCCTCCTCTTGACATGCAACACTGACACAAGGCCTTATGCAATTTTCTCCCATCCTCCTCCCTCTCTAACATACACTTTGGACACAAACTCAAATGCTTTTACACCTTTGGCCTTCGGACAACCTTTCTGTCTCCATCTATAATCCTTGCCCTGATCGACTTTATTGATCTCACCCTCTAACCCTCGAACAATGCTCCATGCTTCCCTTCTCCGTTCATACATAACACCCCTCACCCACTCTCCTCCCCTTATGGTCCACCAAGACAACACCTTTCTCCCCGGGCTTTCCTGCAATCTGATATGCCCCCCTCCACCTATTGCTCACCGCCAACACTGGACTTTGAACATCCCACCTACAGACCATCTCCACATCGTTCATCTCTAACATTCCACAAGCCATTATATCCCCCTCTGGTCGCCTCCTCCACCCTCTTCTCCACCCCACAGTCAGCCCATGTGCCTCCCCCTCTCTCCCTTCCTTTATCACCAGTGCCCTGACTTCTCCCAACGCTAGATACCAACAACCAACGTCTCCCCAACCATAATTGATTACCATAACTGGCCTCTAGTCAACAAGCTCCTTTCCTCATTCTCTCACCCCTCACAAAGAATTTACCTCCTCTCATCGGCTCTAACCCATCAAAGCATCTCTCTGTCCTCTTGTTTCTGCTCACCTCATCAACCGCCTCCCAGCCCTCCCCCAAACTTTCCAGTATACCAAGAGGCAGCCATCTACCAGATCCAAATGGACACAATCTCCTCTAGACAACTCAGGCTTATCCTATCTCCTAGAGAGTTACGCATCTTCACTTTCCGCTACCCCCCCTCCTCTTCCCACTGTTGTCTGCCCGATTTCCACCATCATCTCAGACCGCAGCCAAACTCAAACACACCATCCTGGTGTAAGATCATCCCCTCTTAACTTGATACAAATCCCAACTTCCCTCCTGGAACAGCCAAGTGAGAAAGATAGCAGCTTCTCCCTGAACTGCATGCTACACAATTGTCTGTAGTTAAACACTGTCTAGAGATATCGGACTTGATCCTAGCCCATAGTCTTGATATCCTGACCCTTGCAGAAATGTGGCTGAATGACTAATCTAACCACGCTCTAGACCTTCTACTTCCACCCAATTACTCCATTTTGCATCAAGACTGGGAGGATAGACAAGGTAGAGGTCTCACACTTATTCACAGAAACTCCCTGAGATACAGAACCCTTCCAACAACTCATTTTTAGTCTTTCGATTGCATGTTGGTGGAAATTCCCACATCCACTACCTTCAGCATCAGACTGAATGTGATTTGCCATCCACCGTGTCAAAACAACTCCTTCATCAAGGAATGCATGGATATCTTCACCTCTCAACTTATCAGCTCGTACAACACTATCTTCCTCGGAGACTTCAACATCCACTGGGGAAACAGGTTAACAGCTATGTGGACTCTTTTACCTCCTTTGTGAAAGACTATGATCTCCAACAACACTGCCATAAAACCACACACCACAAAGGTGCCATTTTGAACCTGATAATCCCCAATTCCTCCGACCTACAGTCATACCACCTTGTTAGAACTGGGGGTCTCTTGTTGGCAGTGGTAGGTACCTTTGACCAAATAGGGACCCTTGCTTCTAAGTCAGGGAAAGGGGATTACACTACTGGATAACCCCTGCTCACCCCCTTGGTTGCTTGGCACGAGCAGACAGGCTTATCTCAGTGTGTTAAGCATTTGTGAACACATACAGTAATACAGTGAAAACACTACAGATGGACACCACACAGGTTTTAGAAAAATAAGTACTCTTTATATAGACTTAACACAAGACCACAAACGACAAAAATCCACAATATTGTACTCAAAATAGACTTAAAGATGGTAGAAGTCACTTAGTTGATGATAAATGCGACAAAGTTCTCACAAAAGTTCCTGGATGCGTAACGCAAAACAACAAAAGGTTCGCAGGGATGGAGATGCGTCGGTTCCTTACTTCGGGGAAGACAATGCGTCCCACCTCAATACTTGCGCAGAGTAGGGGAAGCGTCTTGGTCCTTACCGGAGGGGAGGTGATGCGTTGATTCTCGTACTGCATTCCGTTTACAATGAGACAAGATGGCGCCTCAGTACGATTTGACATTGCGATGCGATAAGATGGCGCCCTTGATGCGACGACGTGAAGACGATGCGTGCACACCCGGCGGCGAACTCTGTAACTTTGGAGCTGTGACAGCCCTGCGTCACGCTTCTCCGGTGATGCGACGGCGACCTCTGCGGCAGTGACACGCTTCTCCGGTGATGCGTCGGGTAACAGCTTTGACGAAGGCACGCTTCTCTGGTGATGCAGCGGCGACCTTTGCGGCAGCGACACGCTTCTCCGGCAATGCGATGGCAACAGCTGCGACTGAGACACGCTTCTTCTCGTTGAGACGCACTTCCAGCTCCCAGCGAAACGCAGGTTTCTGCAGACAGAATTCCTAGCAAGGAAATTCAGAGGGGAGCTGGTGGTGAAGTCTTTAGTCCTTGAGACTTCAGCAGGAGGCAAGCACAAGTTCAAGCCCTTGGAGTAATATTCTGCAAGATGATGAAAGTTCTTTGAAAGTTCCTTCTCCTCTCCTTGGCACTGAAGACACCACTGTAGGCCAACCCAGCAACATAGCACACTGGCAGGGGGGCAGTCCAACTCCTACAACTTCCTGGGTTCTTCTCCTTGGCAGAGGTTTGTCTTGTTGTTATAGAAGTGATCTAAAGTCTTGGAGTCTGGGTCTCCATATTTATACTATTAAATCCTTTGTCCTCTGGAGGCAGAGGGGCCTGTACCTAGTCCAAACCAGTTCTGTGCAGTCCTGGAACACTTTGTTTACAGGGCTCCTTCTTTCCTTTGACAGTGTGGGACAGGGACATCAGACGCACCACAGGAGGTGGAGCCAGCATTGTGGAAGATAGGTCTATTCAGCCCTGTGCTGACTCACCCTGTCTCATGGAATCCCCCAGCCCCTGTCACTCACAAAACCAGACACACAATACACAAGCTACCAAAGGCAGGCTGGATGGTTAGGTAAGAAAATACCTACTTTCTAAAAATGGTATTTTCAAACACAGACTGTTGCAACCAATTTTACTGAAAGATGTATTTCATCATTCTGAATTCAGGCATACTAAACTCGAATTTCCACCATGTTCCCTGGGTCAGTTAGGATTATAAAATGTTATAATCAAACTGCCCATTCTGGCCTATGGGGACTGGTAGCCTTGCAATAGTGAAAACGAAAATGGCTGTAATTTACAATTAGGACATGCCACACACACCAGCCTTGGCCTACCTTAGGGATATCTGATATGAAGAAAAGGGAAGGTTTGGGGACTGGCAAGTGGGTGCACTTACCAAGTCGACATGGCAGTACTAGACTGCACACAGGCTCTGCAATGGCAGGCCTGAGACACATTTTAAAGGCTGTTTCTGTGGGTGGCACAACCAGTGCTGCAAGCCCACCAGCAGAATTTGATTTACAGGCCCCGGGCACCACATGGTTCACTGTACTACGGTCTGACAAGTAAATCAAATATTCCAATCATGGAGTCACTAATCAATACATAAATTTACAATAGAGAGCATATGCACTTTAGCACTGATCAGCAGTGGTAAAGTGCCCAGAGTCAAAAAAACAGCCAACAACAGGTCAGAAAACATGATACAGACGGAAGGCAAAAAGTTCAGGGATGACCCTGCAAAAAGGGCCAAGTCCAACACACCCCATACCAGTTGACTTGTCCAACCATCTGCAGATCCCACTCTCCCTATCCAGCTTGTATATGAAAACATACGGGCGATCGAAGAAATAGAAAATATGGTTCAGGGACACACCCAACCTTGACACAGAAGCCATGCCCATCATGTCCCTTCCTACCGTAATTTCAATTACACCTCACCTTGATAATGAGGCCACCAACAAGTACACTTCCTGCATCTAATCCCTTATCAACAAAAATGCACCCCTAAAATGCAAATTATCCAGACAAAAACCCTCTAGGCTTTGGTTCTCTAAAGAACTTTATGAAGATTGACAGCTTATCAGAAAATGTGAGAAAGAAGGGAGACTAGAAACCTCTCACCTGAGTATGAATTAGCTTTGCAAACCGCAAAAACAATACAAAGACCGAATGCTCAGAGCACAATCTTCCCATATCAGAGCACTTGTGACTTTTGCAAAGAACGGACCAAAGTACCTGTTCAAGGTTATCGCACAGACTACAAAACCCTCCACCACTTCAGGTCCCAGTGGCTCGCTGCAACACCTTAGTGGATTTCTAAGAAACATTCATATCTCGCTACCCTCCAGCGAATTCCCAGACATGGAGATTCTATCATGCTAGGTGCTGCATTCGTGGTCTTCTTTCTCCCCAATTTCAGCAAACAATTTCCAAAGTGAAACCCTCGAATCACCTTCAGGATGCCATTCCTGGTTCTATTGGCAAATCTCTTGCCACACACCTACTCACCATATGGACCAACATGGTCAACTCCTCTCTCCAATAGGGCCTATTTCCAGAAAAACTGAAAGTGGATCAAGTCTCTCCTCTCTTTAAAAAACAATCTCTCAATCCAGAGAACATGAGCAACTGCCATGAGGTAGCCATACTCCCCTCGGTTCAAACAACCTCCTAACAGTCCCCAGTTAGGTTTCCGCCAGGATCACAGTACAGAAACTGCAATCCTCCAAATAGTCGATGACTCCCTTAGAATCCGCGTCTCCAGTAACTCCTGCCTCATGGTCCTCCTGAACTTGTCCACTGTATTTGTCACTGTCAAACATCTGGACCTCCTCTGCACTCTTGAATAACGCATGGGATGTAGAGGCACAGTTCTCAACTGGTTCTTCTCATACTTAACCGTTCCCAAATTGTGAAATGGGCAACTCACTCTTGAGACCAGTCAGTGTAAATTAAAGCTCGATCCTCTCCCCACCCCTCTTTAACCTCTACCTAGAACTCAGAAATTCTGGGATTCTCTTCCACCTCTACATCACCAGTCAAATATACATGAAATTCTCATCCCCTGAAACACTGACTTCCTTTCAAACATGATCCTAAAGATTCAGAACTGGATGTTTACTACCATCTAAAACTCGAACTAACTACAGGATGGCCAACTTTACAGCCATGGGTTGCTGCCCTGCCACTGTCCAGAGTACTTGCTAGATCACTTGCTATCACCCTTGACAGTCATATCAATCTCCACACAACATTGCAGCCACGGCCAAAAGCACATGACAACAACTTAGGCAGCTTTGGTGCATCAGATAATTGATCCCAGAACAAGACCTCAAAACAGTGGTGCACTCTGTCGTTCTCTCCACACTATATCATGGAATTGCCCTTCTCTCAGGCATGCATAAACTTCACCTAGGCACACTGAGAACAATACTACATGCCGCAGCGTGCTCCGTTTTAAGTCTCGAAATTTGACCACATTTCCCCTGCCCAACTAACCTTCCAATAGATTGGGGGGCGCTAGAGGGCGTACGGCAAGATGGCTGCGCTATAGAGCAGCTCCGCCGGCCGATCCTGCAATCCTCGTAAGATCCTGCATATCCCAACATAATCTATTGCCGAAAGAAACGGGGAAGGGCAGTGGATGCAGGAAACGGGGTGTAGGAATGAAAATACAACACCAGACTGGCCTGCGAGGCGAGTAATAAGCAGTGAACACAAAGGCCCGTGACGACAACATGGCGGCCCGACAGACCCGCTGACTGCCGACTCGCAGAAAGTAAACTGCCGTGAATTACATGACCTGTGACCGAAGACAAGGACCGGTGCCGCTGCTGTCGCAATCCTGATTCCCATAGCGGCTGGTGAGTGCGCTGCACACAACCGGCCGGAGGGCGGAATACCGGCTGAATGACGTCCTTTATCCCAGACCGCCTGGAGGACGGCGTGGGCGGAAACACTCCTGCCGGCAGAGCGAGGCGACATCCTGGGCCTGGTAGCTGCTGCCAGAGGTGAAAACTGCGAGATTGAGGCAACCCGGGTGATTGCTGGGTCAAGACCGAGGTACACAGCGGGAGGCCTGACCTGCTAGCGCTGGAACCGGGGCCCCGGAGACTGCGGCCAAGCCCAGGCCCATTTTAAGACCCACGACGCTGATATAAACGGTGGTCCCCTGCTGGGTAGCTGCAACATTGGTGGGGGCGTGGCAACTGTGTTGCAAACCACCGACACACGTGTGGACTAATAAAGAAGAACACCAAAAACGAAGACCTGGAGGCCAGAACTAGGCGAATAACCTGAGGATAACAGGACTGCCAGAATCCACAAACACTGGTCGCCTGGAGACCTATATTGAAGAGCTTCTAAAAGAGATTTTCGGTGCGGAACAGCTATCACCAGTGCTAATCGTGAAGCAGGCGCACCGCTCTCTTACTACTCGTCCCCCCCCGGGCCCTCCCCGCCCCATAATCTCACGGCTGTTGAATTACAGAGGCCGGGTCGCTGTACTTCGCATGGCAAGAGATAAGGGAACTATAAACCACAAAGGAAACAATCCGGCCTTCTGACCAGACTTTACCGCAACAGTCCAAGCAACCAGGAAAGTCTACCAAGCGGTCAAGAAAGTCTTATTGGCCGAAAAAGTGCCTTATGCCATGCTCTACCCTGCGCATCAAAGTAGAGGGGAAAGCAAGCATGTTCACCACACCAAAAGCTGCAATGGACTATGCCAAGACACTCAAGTCAAGTCATGAAGAAGCTACACAAAATGCGGCAAATGAATAAACCGTCTGTAAGAAAGACTGACCTTTACCCTGGTGTCACAGTCTACTGCCCTTCTGAAGAGAAGAATGGAGTAAATGGACATGAACTATTCGGATAAAATATAACTTTACTGTTCAACCCAATGTTATTAACTGTACCTATATAATATGCATTGATAACAGGTTGGGTAAGCCCATTATAAAGGATCGGCCACCTCCCTTTACAACTGGGAGGTTATTTGTGCTCCAGCGTTCCCCCAACGGGTGCTCCCCATAGTTATATATGGTTCTTCTTGTTGCATTTGGGTACTATGTTCAGAGACATGGGATGGCTTTAGCAAGTTGGGGTCTGCTAAAGTGGGTGGGAGGTGGAACTGGGAGGACGGGGAAGGGGGAGTGGTTGTATGCGGCTACACACAACTTAAAGATCGTTAAAGGTACAGTGCATGTGTCTCCAATATCAATGACATCACACAGACCACAAAATGTGAATACATGGCACAACTAGATAGTGAATTAATAAACTGCCTGATGTGGAATGTTCGGGGATTGAACTCACCCAAAAAAATAAGACAAATGGTAGCATACTTAGATCAGCACGATATTAGGATAGCCATGATATAGGAGATGCACTTGACAAAACAATCCAAGACCAGAATAGGCGCACAATGGGCTGGGTACAGATTAGCATCCTCATATTTGTCATACGCTAGAGTGCTCACATTATTGAAAAAGAATCTCCCTTATTCCATGATTAAAAGTCACATAGATGTGAACGGCCGATATGCAATCACACACAGTAAGCTAGCTGGTAAATTGATCCCTATTGGGAATGTTTATGGCCGGAAACACAGACGACCCGGATCTATTCAAGAACATCTTCACTATATTGAAAGACTGGCCCAATGCGGAGATATTATGGGGAGGAGACCTCAATACCCACCTGTACCCTAGCAGGGACAAATCAAGCAGGAGGGCTGGGCAATCACCCAAAGCAGCTCGAGTTATCAATGAGGGAATGACTGAGCTGGGCCTAGTAGACGGATTATGTTCACGCAATGCAGAAAGCTTAGAGGGCACCCACTCAACCATGGCACATGGTAGTTTGTCAAGAACAGACTACTGGTTACTTAGTGAGGAAGCGAATTCTTGGGTTTCTAAAATCGAGGCGCAACCCAAAACACTATCAGATCATAGCCCCATTAAGGTCCAACTGCACATCCCACAACATATACATCGACAATTCACATCGCGTTTTCGCTCTCATGCGCTTCTATACCCACTATATGTGTCCACGATAAGAGAGGAAATCACACAATACTTTGAGCACAACAAGGGCTTTGTTGATAGCACAGCAATATATTGAGGGAGGCCTTCAAAGTTACGATAAGAGGAAAGTGCATTGGCACAACAGCAGGAATATTAAAGGACATCTTTTTTTTTTTTTTTTTTTTGGAGTGTTTTATATAGCGTGAACTTGACCCGAATCCAATCAGTTATCAGAGCGCTTTACATAGCACCAGTTACGTTACATGAGGACACACATTCATTTTTTTGTTAGGCACGGCGAGATTAAGTGATTTGCCCAGAATCACAGGATGTTCAGCGTCATTACCGAGACTCTAAACCAGTTCCCCAGGTCCGAGGTTGAGCGCCCTAGCCGTTAGGCCAGCTCCTCAGCTATACAATGTGCAAAACACACTAACCAACCTTGAGAGAACATATGAGCGACAACCATGTACGCAGATGCTGGCAGAAATTAAAGAATCAATAATTGAATACAATGAACTCACAAACGAAGAGATCCGATATATGTCAAAAAGATATATACCACGTGCATATGGGGAGGGAGGCAGACCTGGCCACAAACTGGCAACTAAAATCAAAGCCTGTATAGAAAAAGAGACAATCACCAAGATAACGTACGAGACAGGAGGGGATCATTATACAACACAAGATATCATAATGCAATTTAGACACACATACAAGGAACTATACACATCAAAAGGTGGGGCCAGTAGCTCGGAAATAGACAACTATTTATCTGATGTTGCCATTGCGTGGCTATCAGATGGACAAAGAGAATATCTAAGTCAACCAATTACTGAGACTGATGTCCGGGAAGCAATCCGCCCGCTCCCGAACAAGAAAGCACCAGGTCTGGATGGCTTAACTAGTGAATTCTACAAAGAATTTGCAGATTAATTAATTCCTTATTTATTAGAAATGTATGATGAAGCCTAAGAGATAGGCAAACTGCCGCCAACGCTCAGAGAAGCGTTGATAATTGTTCTGCTGAAAAAATACAAACCACCCACCCGCTGCAAATCCTACCGACCGCTGTCACTTATCAACATAGACGTGAAAATACTAGCAAAAATTCTGGCCACGAGACGTCAACCCCTGAGGCCGAAATTGGTCCTTCTGGACCAATCCGGTTTCATTCCAGACAGATCAACATCATATAATCTCAGAGCGCTGTTTGCCATGTTTCACATATTAGATTCTAACCTACAAGCTGTGGATGTGATGCTAGACGCGGCCAAAGCTTTAGCTTCTATAGAATGGAGTTACTTACTCCATATACTTCAGAGAATGGGATTCCCTCCCATATTTATTAACTGGGTGCAACTGTTATATACGGACCCTACAGCACAAATTTGGGCGGAGGGGCACACATCGGACCCCATTAAGATAGGCAGAGGAACCAGACAGGGATGCCCCCTGTCACCCCTCCTCAGAACCCTGACTATGGAACCTCTTGCCTGCATTATACCGCAGCGACATCGAGCGGCGGCATTGAGATTTGCACATCGCCCTGTCAGCATTTATACTACCTTTGTGCCCAAGCGCAGTACGCACATTATTAGTATAACACTCACAACTTCATACCACACGTTGTGGTTGAGGATGGTGATGCACACCCCGGCCCCTTACGATCAATACTGACACACATCAAAAGGGGCACGTCCAAAAATGAAATAAACTCACTAGACACAATTATAGCGGCATGGCAGGCGCTAGGCCATATAACTTCGAAACCACCACTATATGCTCCCCTGTTACCAATTGCGCATCATGCAGACCTGTCAGTGACACAGGAACCGGGAGCCATGCTCACATTAACGCGGGCTGGGATAGACAAGATGCAAGATCTATATATCAATGGATATTTTATCACGGAAAAAGACTTAAGATATGTGCAGAATAGAACACCGCTATTTGTGTTTAACTTCCATAGACTAAAAAAAGCACTACAGACACACTATAACACATTCCCTGCCGAACCATCGGTGTCACTGACTCTCCAGATCTTGCTGATCAGCCCAACTAGACATAAACTAATCACTAAACTATATCGGTCAGCTAGGGAGGAGAAAAGCACAATCCGTAACAAGAGCATGGATCAATGGAACACGAGACTGGACACGCAGATGACGCAAAAAGAGTGGGAACACTGTTGTCAACTAACAAGTGCACTCACACCAAACGGAAATCTACAAATAATCCCTTTCAAATACCTTCAACAAGCATATCACACGCCACAGAAACTGTTCAAACATAGTCTCAGAGATAACGATGCATGTAAAAGGTGCGGGATGGTGGGAGCAGACTTCTGGCATCTAGCCTGGGAGTGCAGACGGGTAGCAAACTACTGGATTGAGGTGATACGCAAGCTAAACGCTATGACTAATATTACACTAGAATGCACACCGTATCAATGTCTGCTCAGCCTTGCACCATCCTTGAGGGAGGAATAGGTAAATTTGTATGGATAGCCTTGCTGCTAGCAAAAAGGAGGGTAGTGATAAAATGGGAAAGCACGGCTGCCCCATCCCCTGAACACTGGCTGAAGGATTTAACTTATTGAAGGGAAAACCTTGTACTATATGCCGAAGAACTACCTGCTTCATCAAGAACGAAAGATATCTGGCAACCGCTACTACAATACTTACGATCCACCGCACAGGACACGTCACTCGATAATGAAGAGTCATAATGCTGTATATGTAAATCTGATATGTGGAATCTGGGTAACTAGAAAAGTGACCTTTGTTGACAACTGTACTAATGCAAAATGTAGCCTCATACTGTTTGTTGGTTTGTTTATTATTATTATACTGCATATTGCAATATATGCTATCATCTTATTTGCACCATCAATATACCTACGATGTAACTCAAAAACATTTTATAAATACAAAAAAAAAAATAACCTTCCAATGGCTTCCCATTGAACCGTGGGCCCAATTTAAAACGGCCTGCCTTACCCATAAAGGGCTCCATTCCTCTTCACCATTGTCTCTAAACAAGAAACTGAAAATCTCAAGGGCACATAGGGGTTCTAGAAATGTCCAATCCCTGCTCCTGGAACCCCCCACCTTCAGTCACGAATGGTACATAAGCCAGTCATTCTCTGCTAGTGCCATAGGAATATGGAACTCGCTACCTTCCTCCCTCCACCTAACCACCTGCCTGGTCACCTTCAAAATGGACTTTAAGTTCCTCCTATTTGACAGACACCTTGGTTAATCATCCTCAACCATACTTAAGTACTCTCTCCACCAGGATATGAACTACCTTTGTTATGTGACCCCACCATCTTAATTGATGCTTGAAATGTGTACTGCCTTGGACCAACAGCTGCAATTGTCCTTAGTCACATCTACCAATGCAAATGTCTGAGTTTCATTACTTTAATTGTAACTCGCTGCAACCTGTGTGCCCTGCTACTGTTGTAAAGTGCTCTGATCCCATTGGGACATGTCTGTGCTATTCAAAATGACAAAAATAAAATAAAAGCAGCTTGTACGGCTTATGCACCTGATAACTGACCTGCACAAATGTCAAATATGCCAACTATAGAGTCAAAAGAGACTGCATGTTTTTAGGGAAATGCACATGCACTTAGGACCTGATTGGCAAGCTGAACTTGCCCAGAGGGAAAACACTAACTATCCAGGTCCACAATAATCACATATTCAGGAAAAGACATGGCAGAAAAGATTTAGGCTAGGTCCAAACTGGGGTGTTGTGGTGAGCAAAATAACGATGGACTAAACCCAGATCTGTGATTGGGGGCGAGTGTTTGAAAAGTTTCAACACTCCATCCAACATTTTATTTTGTGATGTTGCTATGTGCGCCCTTAGTGGTTATGGGTATGCCCAGATGTGGGTCCCTTGCTTGCTGCACCACTGAATACAAGCTATCCTGGCTAATGAGGGGTGATACCCCGTAACTGGTCCCAGGAAGCTTGTGTCCGGTCCAGAGATGACCGGGCTTGGCAGTTTGGGCTGGACTGTTCTCATGGGGAGCAGGGTCAAGACTGATTTCCATATGGCTGGGTCCAAACTGGGGTGATGTGGAGAGCAAAATAATGATGATTAAACCCAGATCTATGACTGGGGGTGAGTTTTTGAAAAGTTTCAACACTCCATCCATCATTTTATTTTGTGATGTTGATGTATGCATCCTAAGTGACTAAGGGTATGCCTAGACATGGGGCCCTTGCTTGCTGTGCCACTGGATTCAAACTAGCCTGGCTGATGAGGTGTGATACCTCAAAACGGGTCCCAGGATGCTTGCTTACGGTCCAGAAAGGACCTGGCTTGGCAGTTTGACAGTAGGGTCAAGACTGATTTGCATAAGGCTGGGTCCGAACTGGGGTGACGTGGTGAGCAAAATAATGATGGACTAAATACAGATCTGAGACTGGGGTTAGTGTTCGAAATGTTTCAACACTCCACCCATCATTATATTTTGTGATGTTGCTAGAAAAGATTTGGGGCCAGATGTATGAAGGTAAGTGTTTGCAATTACCAAATAGCAAATTTTTGCAATTCGCTATTTGGTAATCACAAACAGCAATTACAAATGTGTGTTTTACACATTTTGCAATTCCCAGTGGGTCACAAATAGACCTACTTCATTAATATTAATGAGGTAGGAATCGGTTTGCGACCCATTGGGTTTCGCAAAAATTACAGGGATGGTGGCCTGCTAGGGTTAGCAGACCACCATGTCTGTGACTGCTTTTCAATAAAGCAATCTTTTTTTTTTAATGCAACCGGTTTTCCTTAAAGGAAATCAGGATCTGTTTCCAAAATAAAAATAAAAGGTTTTCTTTTCAATTTTTAAGAGTAGGCACTGGTCCATAGGGCCACTGCTTGCTCTTAAAAAAAAAAATTCCAACCGTTCTCAGAGAGGAAGGGGTCCCTTAGGGATCCCCTTCCCTTTTCCGAATGGGTTACCACCAACTTGAAGTTGGTGATGAAATGTGAATGTTTTGCAACTGCATTTCGTTTGCAAAACATGGGAAGGGATGCCCTAAACACTCCCCTTTCAAGTACTGAATCGCAAACCTAAATTTCGATTCGGTAACAGGATACCGAATCGCAAGTTGGGATTGGTACATACAAAAATGGCTTTTTGCGCTTGCAAACGGCCCGATTCTGCAAATCGGACCGTTGCAAATGTAAAAATGCTCAACACAGTCGCAGCCCGTGCAGGTAAGAGTGGTGGGGCCGGGGAGGGGGGGGGGGGGGTGTGATTTTGACGGGTGATGAAAGAAAATGTAAAAAAAAAAAGATTTTTCCTTGTCGTTGCTTGTCGAAATCCCCCGCAACCCCCCCCCCCCTCCCACCCCCCACCGCTATTACCTGCACGGGCCGCGGCTGACGCTCCATACATCTGGTCCTTATATCCTTACATGCACCGCAGGGCTTCAAGAGTTTTGTGGCTTTAACCTTGACTGAGAGTAGTGCCATGCTCTTTGTGACACTAATAATTAGCGTCGATTTGATGTTACCTATTGGTTGGTTTTACTACAGCACTCTCATGAATGTAACAAGTAGTCCCATACACAGTATGTACAATGCTATTAGAGGGAATTGGATACAAGTTTAAACCACTCAACCCATGTAAACTGTTAAAGAAAATGGCAACTGCAAAATTAATTGCTCAATCAGATTTCTGTAGCCTGCAGCACTTGTAGTTTCCGAGACGGTTCGGTTTCCCAAAACCACCCTCACAGTCAGAGGTAGTTCTGGGTATAGAAGAATACCATAAAATGTATTGTAAATGTTTACATGTTTATAATCTGATAAGAAAGGAAAAATTAAGGTAAAGTTTCTAATTGTTGTCGATAGTATAGTAACCTATCAATGCCTTTAGATAATCTGAAGCCAATACTTATAAAGTTATTTGTCTATTAAGATCGTCTGCTTCAATATTAATTAGTACTCTATGAAATATGAATCTGTTTTAAGGTAAAACTCTCACACTTGTTAACAGGCATCATCTTACCTCGTCGTTCTGCTTTTCAAAGTCCTTTCTGCAGACGTGGGCCATGATACCAGCTGCCAAGGCGTCTCCCAACACATTGATCATGGTTCTAAATCGATCTCTGCAAAATAATGCATTTCATTTGATTATCATCATATATTCCAATGCAATGTTCAATGCCACTAAACTCCAGCCAGTACCCGCCCTTTATGTATAGATAGATCCCATGCTTTCCATAGTATCCCTTCAACTAGATGTACAGCCATCACAATGTATCTGTACCATGTCCTCAATATAGGGACAAAAATGAAATACAGATTAAGCCAATGTGATTTCATTTACATTGTTAAAAATAAATGGACATTGCACTACCTAAATCACTCGGTACTTCTGCAGTGCCCTTTCCTGTCAAAGACTTTATCCTCACTTGTACAGTAACCCAAGGTGAAAAACTGAACAAATAAAATTTAACGAGCAAATGTTTTATCCAACATTTCATGGAAAGTGAATGAGGATTTTCTACACACTTCTAGTACAATACTAATACATGAATGAATGAATAATTGCAACTAACCAGAGATCTTTACTAACCGTCTCTATTTATCTATTTCTGGTGAATCCTGCCCTAACAGCCTGCAAACCCCAAAGTGTTATTGCATGATTGATCCCTGTGCGAGTCTAGGTGGGGAATAACGGACAGGAGCATTGTTACTGACGGTGAATTGTGCATCTTTACGAGTCAATTTTCCATCAAACTTCAGCTTGTGGTAGTCACTGCTGAAAATTAATGCAGGATTTTAAATTCAGCAGAATCGTAAAAATGCCAGGTAATCCGACATTTTGATGCTTCCATACAAGTACATTAGCAAATGCAGAGAAGTAGTCAGTCCATGCATATCCTGATATACAGTGATGTCCCATACAATGGATACAAGCAGATCTTGAGTTGGATAAGTAGCGTACTCAGTGTATTTATTAGATGACCTTCGTAAGGAAGAGATTTCCAACCCCTCTGCAGCTGGTAAAGAAACCTCCTCTTGTCTCCAGAATGTAGTTTAACTTTGGGGACTAACGCAGAGCAATCTGTGGAAACTATACGTTTCAAACGAGTTGGAAGGGATGCAACTGAAGTGTGCGATATGAGGGCGAGACAGAGAGTGTGGGGAACGTAAGAGGACGTATATTACATTTCAGACCACAAATGACCTCTACACCCCCTCGTGGCAACTCAGCACAATAGATGAGATTTTAAGACATTTTAAAACAGTTTATTTAAATAGACACTGGGTACTGGTTGCTGGACCAACAGTTAACCCATTATTGCCTATTGTGAAATCTGTGTTCTCCAACTACAAGTGATACTTCTTGTCCAAGGTTCGTGTTACAGTCGATGTCTAACCTCCCCTATCCTTTAAGTCTCGTACATCTCACAAATTAACAATTCCATAAAAATACTATATCTTCACAAGAAAACGTTTTCAAGTATTTCCTACACAAAAGCACAGATAGTTCTAAAGATGCTCAATTTACTTACAGTGCCCAATCAACGGCAATGATCAGGGTGATGTCATCAGTGGGCAGCCCGACGGAAGTGAGCACGATGACCATTGTCACGAGACCCGCTTGTGGAATGCCTGCGGCACCGATGCTGGCGGCTGTCGCTGTGATGCTTTCGAGAAACAAAAAGGCGCATTTAGCGTTTAATGTGCATGTTTTCTTTGCTGTCATGAAATGCCAAAGGTATGCGAAACGAATGGACAAATTAGTACTTTTTTCATAAATCCTGCTCAAATTAAAGAGCCCAAATACTCTAAACACGTGTTTGTTTGCGCATTCCTCAGTTCCGGGTTAGTCATCTGGTAAAGTAATGATGGCCTCTCCAAAATGTACATGAGTGCAGTGCTTAATTATAGCCGGTGGTTGCGAGTGAGGCCCAGTGTCATTTTTGGGGACTGCACTTATTTTTCCTCATAAGATGTTGACCGGGACCAAGAGAGGGGCAAAAAACACAAACGGGAAAAAAGGGGGAACACATAGATGGAAAAACCGGCACCGAGGGCGGAAGCAGGGATGACAAGGCTGAGAAAAAGGCGGAGCAAGGGACTAGTAGTCAGTGGTCGAAGTGCATTAAAAAAGTATGGGAACTGTGATCCTGAGTCCAATGGGGTTGGGGTCCATGAGCTTGGGGGCGGGGTCAAAGTCATGGATAAAAAGAACACAATATTCGGTAACTAATTTGCTGGTCTTTCACCTTCAAGTAACTGCATACAAAATAGCACACACCTTAAATGAAAAATAAATGCAAGTTAAACTAATCATTAAGAGATGCACTTTTTTTGGTTAGTGCAGTGGAAAATAGTGACTTGTGAGTTTTTAGTGTTAGAAGGTCCTAGCCTGTGACAAAAGCACTGTGAATAGGCACAGAGTTACACATGGTATATATAAGATAGCCTTCCGCCAAGTGCACAAAAAGATTTATGTTTAAGATAAAAAAAAGTGATTCCAAAATAGAGTACTGAGTAATATGCAGAACTGTTTTTGTTAAATTAAAAAAGTACGGACACGACATAACCCTCAGATTCTGCCTCTTTCAACCTCTGCTGGTAGTGGACTAAAGAGGCCTGAGATGAATCGAAGACTCTACAGTATTCAGTGCGCTGATATTTAGCAGCACTGCCGCAGCACAGCTTTGAACACCGGCACCCATTCTTTTACAAATTAAGTACTTTATGAGTACAATACTTTGGTTAACTGTATAAGAAAGATAATATCCTAATTAAGAATATATTGTCAACTAGACACGCAATGTGAAAGAAGTCACAAATGACGTTCCTTAGAGGTCGCATTGACAGTAACAAAGGCTCTAAATGTAGGTAAAGTACCAGGACCACACTGAGTCATGCTAGTCCTGGTAACATTGAACAGGAATATTTGGGTGTTTAAAAGGATTTTCAGACCTTAGGGGATGATTACGATAGCGGTCGGTCAGAGCGCCGCCCGCTATCACGGCAGTCAGGAGACTGCCTGACAAGCATATGGTAGTTTGACTGACACATTACAAAATAATTTAAATTTGAGTTAGCATATTTAAATGAATTAAATATTTATTTCAAAATTATGTTAATATTGCTGCAGCATTTTCATTTTGTTCTACATTTAAAATAAATATGTAAAAATAATTTACAGTAACATTTAACACAACAAATATTCCATTAATTCTTTGAAAAAGTTTAAGTAGCTTTTAAAATGTTACCATCAGAAGATCTCTGCCCCGGTGGCAGAGAACTTGGCCCACATGTGAAAAGAAAAGTTACTTGTAGTAACTTTACATTGTTAACTTAATTTTGAATTAAATATGTATTAATTTAAATATATTACATTAAAAAATAATTTTTAAAACTGTATTGGAAACATCCCACCTAAAGTGAAATATTTTCTTTACCTATTATGTGTTAAAAATTACAAATATAAATATTTTAAAAAATAAAGGTAGACACTTTTTTTACTTAGCTAGTATTACCTATTTTGTCAAACAGTCATTTTTATTTTATTTTATATATAAAGTTTTAACATTGAATTAAATGCAAAATTCAATTTTAAAGATTTATTAAAAAATCCCACCTAAAGTAAAATCTTTGAATTCACTTACTGATTTAAAAAAGACAAATATTTATGTACAGGATGATTTAAATTAATGTAAGTATTTTTAGAAAATAGTTCAATATATTTTTACATTAAAAAAGTTATTAAAATATTTTTATCATAAAATATTTCTTTTTTATTTATATATGACTGTTTAACATTGATTTAAATGGATATATATTTTCAAAGCATTAAAATAAATTAATTTATGTTAACATTATTTCCAATGAGGTTCTGTTTTAAGTCCATTATTTGTTGCAGTACCAGTGGCTGGCCTTGTGTGGTGCTGGACTTACTCAAGGTCTGAGGAGTAAAGGCATTACTGTTTTGGGTGCCTTGTAGATGTAATAACTTTATACACGTAAATATGGGTCAGGATGAAGACATACAAGATACATCTTATAGTACATATTTACACTCAGAAATGGTGAAAGCCCAAAGAACCAAATCTGCTACAAAATGGAAGAGTACATTTATTCACATGCTAATTTTCTTTTTTGAATAGGCCCAGTCATGATGAGGTAATTGAGTGGTTCAAGTACATTGCTTTTTAATGTGATTTTATGGACCAACTCTGGAATAGGTCGTGCTCACATTGAGTACGCCTTGCAGCGTTTCAAACTCATTCAATGCAGATCACACTAGGGGTCAGCAGTGAGTGTCCATACAATTAGGGCACTTGGTAACAAGTTACTAGCCTGTGGACTATCCTCCATAAAATATTTCCCATCCTTGTTGATTTGATTCTAGTGTGGTGTGTTTGTGTTGGGGTGTGACACAGAAATCACTCACCTGTTCCTGGCATCCTGCTGCATAGGTCACAAAATCACTTTTACTCTGGCTTCTGTGATATGTAAAAACATGCCTATGTATTTTAGACCCATCCTTAATGCTCCTACCAAACGATCTTGTAACAGCAATGCAGTTATCTCGATAATACTACCCAGATCCCACTGTAAGACAGACCAAGAGCTTTGGACAAAGTCTGAATAGACAGACATTGAGAAAAGAGGAGGACTATAATACCTTCTTTGTATGTTTCACTTGCTCCAGTGATACATTCAGAGAGAACTCAACTGCATACTAATCTCAAAATCAAGAAAATCTGTAAAGCCCACTGCTTCTAAAATGTATGAGTTACATCCTCTCAGAAGCCTTGTTCATCATGGGTCATAATCAAAATGCCAACGACATAAATATTGAGCCTTATTCCACCAACCTGAGCAACATTACTGTGGGCATTTAGTTCTTGTCAAATTAATGAGAGGGAGAGGCGGCTAACCTCAGGGGAGGCATAACGGAGGCAGAACGAGGAGAAATATGTTTATTTCTCCTCGTTTTTAGGTCTCGCTGAGTCAGCGTGCATGCGCTGCTCGGAGAGACATTTTGTACATGAGTTTTCAAAGTGCTGCTGGCTGGCCTAGCGCTTGCGTTCACGCGAGCGTGCACGCGCGCAGACGGCCGCCAGCAGTCTTTCACGGGTCATTAGTCCGGCAGCCCCGTCCCCATGGAACTGTGAGATCAAAGCGGCCGCGTCACGCCTCCCACCTTACCCTGAAGCAGAGCGATAAAGAACTCATCACGTCTTCTGCGTAACGTATGTCACCGCACTATTGTTTTTCATACTCTACGTTATATGTATCCTCCTCCTTTCGTATACGCTACACAAATATCACTCGGACACGCTACGCTACACAAATATCACTAGACTACTTGGTCACAAAAACATTTCCTGTGCAGATCTGCCCTATAACAAGCCAGACCAAGAGTAACGTAACGATTGCGTAGGGGGTGGGTTCTTGTCAACAACCACTGAGCCTATAGGCAAAAAAAAAAAAAGAATTTCACCTTATCTTTTTGTAATCTCGAGGTTTCTTGCAGAGCAAAGCAAGCATCGCCCATTCTGGATTCAGGAGCTGTGTTCTGTTGACAGGGTACGACTGGATAGTGCAGAACTAAAGCACAAGCTCTTGTTTAAAAGCACAGAACCACTTCAGGGGGCAGGAGGCGGGAGTGTAGGAGGAGTCAAGGGAAAGCAGTTTCACCATGATTGGAGGAGGCAATGTTTACCACACCCAGCAAAAACAGTCTGTTTAATACAGTCAGCGATTCATGAATGCTCAGGCACGGTGGTATTCACGGTTTAGATTGCAGTATACTTTATTTCGGGGTTGTATCTTTTTTCTTCCAAGTCCTATTGGCATCTGTCTTTTCATTGTTTCGTGTTCTTATCTAATTTTTAAAGTGTGCCACATAAGCCCGCAGTCTATTTTTTTAGTCAATTAGAATATAAAATATGCTTGAATACATTTGTTTAGTTACAGGTTTCCACGTAGCCTGTTCATTTAGAGGTTTGTGCTTAGTTAAAGATAATAAAACACAATAATTGAGTTACTGCAGCAAAGAGATGTGTTAAAAAACAATTATTGTGGGTTTTTCGTACATGAATGGGGAACAGTTAGCTGTAATCCTGTTTAATACAAGTCTACATTTATGACCATTTTGCTGGTTAACGATCACGTTGTTTCCATGCTCTAAAACTGATTTTCCACATTTCATTTATGGCGTAATACCACATGTATTTTCTTCAGTAAACACTGACACACTTCTTTAGGTACAGCTAACTCCATACTTACACTTCCTAAAACACTCAAGTATGTGTAGCCTCCAATTTGCAGCGACATGGTTTGAACTTTCTCTGCCTTGCATGCTAATCACAAAACAAGCATTGGCATAGCCAATAGGTCTCGCCTTTGGGACCTTATAAGTGCTTAGCCAAGCAACAGTTCAAGTTGTTGCACCAAGGATATTGTGCTGCATAACTAAACACTTATAAGGTCCCAAAGGCGAGACCTATTGGCTATGCCAATGCTTGTTCCTCTTTCTATGTGTGCATCATTCTGCAGCACACATAGAAAGAGGAAAAAGTCTCTTGTGATTGTTTTTGTGCAGGAAGGTGTCCCTTCCTGCACAAAAATAATTATCTCCGCAACGCAGGAGTCCTTGCACCATGGTGCAAAGGTGCCTGTGCCGGCACACGGCAGCCCATTGTGCGCCGGTACAGGGGAAAAGGACAGGAATGCTCCATATCTAATAGATACAGTGCATTTGTGCCCTTTTCTTTTACCGCAGGGCAGCGCAGCAGCAAGGCCTGTAATGCCTGTAAAAATAATGGATCTCTGTGTAACTAGTGCTACACTGGGAACTGCAAATCATGTGTGTCCTATTCAGGGAGTTGGTGCGAAAGGGTTCTCAGACTAAAAATTGTGTAACCCAGTGGTTCCCAAACTGGGGTCCGGGGACCCCTGGGGGTCCCCAAAGCCTCCTCAGGGGGTCCACGAATACTTTGAAAATCGAATAATATTAACAGATCAATAAAGTGTAGATATATAAAGAGTCTAAATGTACAATTGAACATTTTAAAACATACTGTAAATGTGAAGTAATTTGAAACTGGAGGCTAAAAATTAAATTAGTATCCTCAGATTGATTTGCGGGAGCAGTGCAAGTGCATCTAACTGAATATAGTATGGATGATGAGCGGCCTCAATTGAATTTAGAAAAGCTCCAACCATTCTATTAAAATTACATTTTGATTTCTTCTTTATTTATATGTTTTCTAATTAAATAAAATGTGTTATTCGTGTATTTGTTTGATGATTTTTTTTTGTATTTTTGTGTATTGTTTTGTGGTTCAAAACATCAACATTGCTTAGGCCAGGGTCCCCAACTTCCAGTAATGACATGCGGGGGGTCCCTGGATTCGAATAATGTTTCAGTTGGGGTCCCCGGCTTCCAGTAATGATTAAGTGGGGGTCCCCAGAAGTCAAAAGTTTGGGAACCACTGGTGTAACCCATTAAACGCACCTAGACATTTTTATAATAGGAGTAATCTGCGGAACAAGGTGTAAGACCAAATACATGTGCTCTGGAATCCTGTGCTGTACATTATTTGGGGAAATGGTAGGTTATCTACAAGATCACGTACAGGTAGGAATTACACAAATCTAATTCACACTCTACATTTTGCATTTAGGGCACATGGAGATTAAGTGACAATGTTGAAGCAAAATATCAGGCCGGGATTCAAAATTTGGCCCCAAGATTCCAGAGTTGGCAACTCTAACCGCTAGGCCACATCTCCATTCTTATTGGCACAATGCATCCAGCACACTGCCACTTTTCACCTATCAAAAAAGCAGATGACAGACACTGATTTTGTTTTCAGAAGAGGCCCAAATAAAGGAGATGTTATTTACAAATCAACACACATTTGTTTTTCTAAAGCTTAGAAGCAGCTGATGCTGTAACTTACAAAACAGCACTCACTTGCTAAGCAACAATCTTCAACTGCCAAATTGGTCATGCTAGAGAAAGTAGTGCACATTTTCCACAACCGAGCACATGGGGCAGGCATTGTTCACAAACCCAGAACTCCACACGTAAAGCAGACAATGCCAATGCTCTAATACAAGGCCTCGATCCAGCATCTACAATGGGGCAAGTCACCAACTCCCTCCAGGAACCCTGTTTTTTTCTCTCTCTCTCTCTCTCTCTTTCTCTTTCTCTTTCTCTCTCTCTCTCTCTCTCTCTCCCTCTTCCATTCAACTCTAGCTGAACTAAACCCAGTGCACACACCTAGAAGTCACTAATGCAATGCTTAGTGAATAGGCCTCAATGCCTAAACTCTCCTCAACATTAGTAATCACCTTGCCTTCATTTTTCGTCCGGATAAAGACTTTTCCAAATGCATGCCAAAGGGATTTTCATGGTCACCTTAATTTAGGATACTCTTAATTTCACTCTTTGATGGCAGGAAGCATAACAGTTTGGATCCATCTGGCTCAGATCCTTTTCAGAAGGGTTGCATGGATCATATGCTCTTTCATTCATGGTGTTTACAACATTGACACAAACAAAAGAGAAGGTAGCCAGGCTAAAATAGGCACTCACAGGATGTGGGGAACCAATATCAATTCTCAATAGTTTAGTGGTGATCTAGAACCAGGCTGGCTACCAAACAGCCTCAACATACAATCCCAGGATGGGGTAAATGCACTAATTAAATCATGAAAGTTTTGAGCACTCACAAAAGTCCCACAAATTCCAGAAGATGAAATGATTCAGGATTTCCTTATTCAATTTCCCATCCAGTAGTTCTTCACTTGTAGGGGCGAAGACAAGCACTTCCGTATAACATCACAAGAACAACCAACACATATTTCGTCGTGTGGCTAATGAGCTTCCGACTTCCTCAGGGCCGGGTTCATTCCTTCAGTTTTGAATACTATTGAGTCTGTATCAGGTACGGTCAGTAAATGCCAAGTGTAAAGGTCACAGATCCTTCCTGCAGTGTCCAGTATTGTCTCTACTGACTGCACGAAGTGAGTGGTAATTCAGTATAATGATGACAAGTTTGTTAAAAGCATTTAAACGTCCAGTTCCCCGAGTGTTAGGGTCATCAGACCGAGAGTGCTCCCCATAACAATTTTCGGTGTTCACCCTTTAATGTAGTGCCGCGGAAAGTGCAGGGCCTGCAATACTGAGGTCACCCATCACACTGGAGAAGCATCTGCACATCCCCTGTGCAGCCAAGGAGAGAGGAGCCATGGTCTAAATCGGTACTTGGGATATAGTTAAAGAAATCCCTTAAAGTGTCTGGGGAGAAAAAAGAGGGAATTCTAGCATATGTATGGCACATACATCTGCCAGCTTCTCACCCTTCGACAAATGCCTTCTCAAATCATTTTATTTCTTGTATTTTTCTTTCTATACCTATTTATAGGTGCATTTTAACATAACCGAAAAACAATGAAGGGTCCTTGACCATTCAGGAGCCTCACCTGTCATTATTCTCAGTCCCAAAAATCTGGGGGCATATTTACAAGGGCTTTAACTCCGCTTTTTTTGGCTTAAAAAGCCAAAAAAGCGGAGATAAAACTATCACCCTATGTACAAGAGGGTGCTAACATGCATAATCGCATGTTAGCACCCTTTTTCCCAATGCCTCCCTTTGCATCTCTAATGAGATCCAAAATGGGCGTCACTGGGCGTACTCCGGATGGACAACCTTGCAAATATCGCTGATGTTCACATCGCGATATTTACAAGGCTGCCCCAGCATTTTAGCACACGTTAGTTTTTGGAGAAAACAGCTGTTTTCTCCAAAAACTAACGTCTGCTAAAATGCAGACTTACCTATCCCCAACATTGGGGTGGATTATGCTGATATGACCCTGTGGATCGTATCAGCGAGGTTATCGCCATTTTGCAGGGAACATCGCTGGAAAACCAGCGATTTTCTCTGCAAAAGGGTGACAACCTCGCTATGTCTGGAATTTTTATCGCCCTGGAGTAACGCGTTGTTAATAACGCGCTACCAGGGCGATACATTCCAGAGATAGCCTGCAATAATATAATTATCGCTAACCACGGCCGTTGTTAATATGCCCCCTGCTTCTTTCTGTTTTGAAGGAGGTGAACTGGTGTTGAAACACACCAGATTTGTCTAGCAAAGGGGCCTTTCACAGACTGAGAGACTTGGATTACTAATGTCTTTTGGGAAAGGTGAGAATTGCCACAACTGAAGCACAGAAAGATGAAAATAACTCTCATGCTTAGAAGGTAACTTACTCCAAGACAAGATAGCATAGGCACTGGAATCCCTTCATATTCTTACTAGGATCAGCAGTCACAGAAAACCACCCCAGATTTTGCACAACTCAGATCAGGCAAAGTAGGGTATGCATTTGATGTGTAGCCCTAAAAAATACAGGGAGTTATAGCAGGTGGATCCTTGGCTTTGAGAATAAGACACCAGGCATCAACTCGCTCTTGAAAGAGAACAGCCATGGCTTGTATATATGTGTGTGTATGCATGTGGTATTTATCAAGGCAACGAAGTACTCTACAGGGCCCAAGGCACAGATACAGTAAACTTGTGATTGGAGGGGTAGCTGGTTTCTAAAAGCTAAAGTGGATTGTTACTGCATTATGCTGTAATGTTCTTTAAAAAGATGTGTTTTTATCACTTTGCTCAACTGGAGATGGGTTGGGAAGTCCTGATGGATAAGCGTAAGTGAAGTGACCACAATCACAACCGGTTTGTGGAGGAAGACGTATTTATTACTGCTCATCACAACGACAGCTTCCAGGGAATGAATCTATGCTTCAAGCACAAACATTCCATCACCCAGGAGCTATTAGAACATTCAAGGTGCCATGACATCACCACTGTAGCTATTACAATATCTCCCTTCTTTGCATAAACAATATAGAAAAACAATAAAGAAAAAACAGCAAAACAAGATAAATAAATTTCATACAGAAAAAAATGAATAACAAAAGATATCACTTAAGATACAAAAACTAGCTTGATAACATCTACAAATACTGTAACATTTTACAAATCCATGCGTTTGGGAGCAATTCTTTTGCGCGTACTCCTTCTGATCGATACAGAAGATCCCTCTGGAGACCTTTTTTGGGAGGACCCATTACAGGACAGACTTTTCCCATTCAACCCCAACATATCATCCTCTAGGGAAACATTATCGAAACGAGATACCGAATTTTCCCTTAAACCCATTCGCAGTGCAACCTTGTCAGGGATTCTATTAACCCTAGAGACATTCCACCAATTTTTTCCCTTGACTTTCACAGCATGCCGCGAGACCACACACACAGGTTGACTGAATTTAGAAAGACCTTTGGGCACATTGTGCGGGATCTTTATCTTGACCCAATCCCCTTCTTTGATATTGTGAGACCACTCCTCTTTAAGAGAACTCTCTCCAGAAGGATAAGAAGTATTTTCCTCAACATAATTTTTATGGCATACCTGTGAAGGCACAGATTTCTCAAAAGAGGAAGACAAACCTGAACTAGACAAAAGTCCCCATTGCCTCATCCAAGCTGGACACATATTGAACGTGGCAATTCTCCCTCTCAGTAATTCAAATGGACTTTTCCCGAACTCAATACCCGGTGTGGTCCGATGTGCCCACAACATACTCTGAACAGCTCCCCCAATATCCATATTTCCAGAAACAGCCCATTGCACACAATCAACCAAAATACGATTCATGCGCTCAATGAAACCATTTCCCTGTGGGTGATAGAGAGCCACACATTTATGAAGAATGCCAGATTGACTTAAAAAACAAGACATTTCTTTGGAGACAAATTGCACTCCATTGTCTGACACTAATTCTTTAGGAAAACCTTCCCTTGCAAAAAGGCTTTCCAAAAACTTGATAACTTTTGTCGTATTAGGCTCAGTCATAAAACACACTTCCCACCACTTACTGTAATAATCCGCAACCACCAAAGCGAATGTATACTTGTTAGATAAGACATTGAACGGATCAATGAAATCTAAAGCCAGTTTCATCCAAGGCCCTGAAGGTAACTCAACTCTTACTTTGGGAGTAATAACCGTCTTGATTACTTTATCACTGGAACAACATGTATAACAATTCTCAACCATACTTTCTATATCCCGATCCATTGAAGGCCACCAATAAATGGAACGAACGCTGCGCTTGGTACAAGTCTGCCCCAAATGACCTTCGTGCCCTGCCTTAATTATGCGATCTCTCAAACTCACTGGAGGTACGAATTTGTCACCACGCAAAATCATTTCGCCTTCCTCTAGAGAAAGTTCATCAGCCACTTTGGCAAAAGGTTGTAATTCAGAGTCTAAATGTTTCTCCTTTGGCCAACCCTGAATGATATACCTTTTAACCTCCCTAAGAACAGAATCTGCTTTTAACGCATCAAACCATTCATCCTCCTTGAAACACCCCTCTTTACAAACATCAATACTTGCAATTAAGCATTCCTCATCTTCTTCAGCAACAAATTCTTCTTGCACCACCGGCAACGGCAGTCTGGAAAGAAAGTCAGGTCTAATATTTTTTTCCCCAGGAATATGTTCAACCATAAAGTTATATTGAAGAAGCTTAGAACTCAACCTAGCAATCCTGGGCGTGTGATCTTTTACAAGAACACCATTGAGAATGGGAATGAGAGGTTTATGATCAGTCATGAGCTTAAAAGATCTACCCCAGAGAAAACCTTTAAACCTTTCAAATTCCCAACAACAAGCGAGAAGTTCCCTTTCGATCACAGATTAGTTTTTCTCACTGGGACGCAATGATCTAGAGATGAATCCAACCGTGTGTTCCGACCCACCTTTCATTTGAGTCAACATGCCACCCAGACCATCCAAACTAGCATCCACTGACACAATGGATTCTAAAGCAGGGTCATATGGAGTTAAAATGTTACAGTGGTTCAACTCATTCTTGATTTTGTCAAAGTCATTTTGACATTCCTGATCCCAAAAAAACACAGTTCCCCTCTTCATAAGCTCTCGAAGATGGGCAGTCTTAGCTGAAAGGTTAGAAATGAATTTGGCATAAAATTCACACATGCCAAGAAAAGATGAAACTTGTTCCTTGGATCTAGGGGACAGAACCTTAACAATGGCTTCAATCAATCCAACTCTAGGAAGGATGCCTTCGCCTGAAATACAATGCCCGAGATACTCAATGGACTGCACTCCAAAAACACATTTGCTTAAATTCCCTACAATACCCTTTTCTTGTAATCTGTTTAACACCTCAGTTAAATTCTTATCATGTGATGACCTGCAAACACCAGCTACCAGAATGTCATCCTGAAAAACAACTGTATTCTGCACACCCATCAGAACTTTTTCCATAACACGCTGGAAAACAGAGGCAGCGGATGCTAACCCGAAGGGCATCCGCTTAAATTGGAAAGTTCCAGATGGAGAAACAAATGCAGTCAAGTGTTTGGATGACCCATCCAATTCCACCTGATGGTATGCCGAAGACAAGTCTATCTTTGAAAACCATTTAAAACCTTGAAACTTTGACACTATGTCATCAATACGGGGTAGTGGGTGTGAATCCACCCAGATATTCTTATTGAGACTGCGCAAGTCAATGCAGACTCTGAGATTCCCATTTTTTTTCCGTGCGACGACCAAGGGACTTAACCAAAGGGAAGACTCAACCGGTTCGATCACTCCTGTCTCACACATCCTTTCCAACTCTTTTGCTAAGTCATCTCGAACACTCAAAGGTACATTGCGCAGTTTGTGTTTGCAAGGAATGGCTCCATCTTTTACCTTGATGAGATGTTTAAAACCCTTGATTAACCCAAGTGACTCAGAAAAAACTTTGGGAAATCTGCTTCCCCAGCTAGAATATTCATTAACACCTATTGACTCATTCACAATTTATACCGGTTCCTTAGTGCCTGGCCTAAGAGTCATTCCAAACAAGGCTTGGTGGTACCACCCCAAGATATCTAGTCCTTTGATAGCTACATAAATTTTTCCAGTGATAGTTTTTTCTTTGAACATTAAAGTGCTTTCAAAGAAACCTTTTAGTTGAATCTTTCTTCCTTCATAGGACACGGGACTTCTATCTGGAGGTTCCAAATGCCTGTCACCCCATACAGATTCAAACAACTCTTCCGTGATCATCGTCATGCGTGCTCCCGAATCAACGAGCAATTTTAAAACTTTACCATCCACTACTATATCTGCTATCGGGTCTGCACACTCCTCACAATCATCCTTTACTACTAACATGAAATCTCTCATGGAGTGGAGAAGTGTAGCTCACTGGTTAGAGCAGGCATACCCTGAAGCAGAGGTCAGACCCGGGACCAGGGTTCGATTCCCGACGCGGCAGGGTCTGGAGCCCAATTGTCCACGGACTTGATAATTCTCGCTTCGGTGCCTACTCTAAGCATGAGTTCACACTAGGCAGCTCTGGGCAACTAGCTTGCTTAATCTCCACAACGGCCCCCCCGCGGCGGGATGCCTGGCTTTCACCTTGGGGATGCCCAGTATGGATTATCTCACAGGGAAAAACCAGGACGGGTTCCCAATGCAAGCGCTGGGATGCCCAAGGGTAACCGTGCGCGATATAAAACTCCTAATAATAATAATAACTCACAACTTCTGTGTTGTTTCCTGGATTATCGCTCTCTTCCCACACAACATTGATGTTCCTTCTGGAATTACACACTTTTGCAAAATGACCCTGTTTGCCACAATTTCTACATAAAGCATTACGAGCAGGGCACACTCGTGAATTGGGAAAATGTGCAGAATAGCCACACTTTGAACACATATTCTTCTTCTGTAAATAGAATTGTTTCTTATCTTGTTTTACAACTTGACACTTCCCTTTAACCTCATTGCTATTTTTTTCACTACTGTTTTTTTCAGGTATGCTATTCTTGTCTGCACTATTTTTGCCTTCATTTACAACACCAACAATTGCTTTATCTGATCTCAGCTCATTGGACGACGATTGTGATAATTCAATGCTTTTAACAATGGAAATTGTTTCCTCAAGAGATGGGTTTTTCAAAGTTAATAACTTTTGTTGAACTTTTTTGTCTCTACACCGTACTACAATTTGATCTCTTATGAGTTGAGACGTGAAAGTCTCGAACTCACAGTCAGATGGCAAAATGCGTAGAGAAGCAACGTATGACACAATGCTCTCCGAAGTTTGTTGTTCCCTCGTGAAAAACTTATGCCTAGCTACTACTAAACTCTTTTCCACATCAAATTGTTTTTCTAACATTTGAATTGCTTGATCAAAATCATTAAGTGGTTCAACCCCCTCTGCTAGCTCTGGCAAAGGTAAATGTTCAAGTACGGCTTGGCCCTCAAAACCCAAATTATGTTCAAGAATAAATCTTTCACGTTCAGCACTGAATCTGAGACCCCCAATGGCTCCTAAGTACTTCGTGAATGCCCTGTACCATACCTTCCACTCTACTGGTGGGTCCCCTGGAAGCTGTAGAAAAGGAGAAGGTGCTTGTACATTCTGCATGATGAAAAAAAAATTGGCTGAAATAACTAACTAGTCAATAACCAAACAGTTCTACACAATTTTCACTAGCACTATAAGTTTTCCCCTTTTTCCCTGACCATTAAAATGACATTTATGTTGTAATATAATATTTTCCATTACATTACATCTTATGTTTGTACCGATTTTTCGTTTACAAAAGTTGTGCCTGAATTTGTACCCTATATTTGACCATATGTGCTATAATCGATTAAGTGCTGCAGCTTAACATGAATCCTTTGCTTAAACAACCATCCACAAGATGGCGCTAAAATGCCAGTGGAATGATAACAATTAAAGTAATAAAAAAAATGTTCATCCGTTGGTTGTGCTTTAAATGTTAAACTGCATGAAATAGTACCTTGAGCACAACTAACAGTCAAACGCCGATGACTTGTCCACTATTCATGCCAAAAACTCGATCACTTTCATGGCGTAGTTGACACTGTGGAAAAAAGGACACTGTACCCTTTGATGCGTGATGGCCAATAGGGATTGGGCGTATCTTACGTATCTGCGTTGACGTCAAAACGCACAGAGACGTATGCCGTATGGCTCAAGGCGCGCTCCTGCTGCTCTGCGTGAAGGAACTGGCACGAAGGACGCGAACACCATGGAATCCTGGTGATGGACTCCGCGCGACTCAATAAAGGCAGTGAGTACGCGAGCCAGTTTCAAATGGCAATAGACGTAACTGACACAACAAAAATGTGGCCAGCACCTTCGATACGAAACTTAGACAAAATAGATCCGTTGACATCTAGACTTCCGCTCCATCGACCGTCAGACCCCCTCAGTGCCGTTCACCATAAGAACAATCACTGCTCATGCACCTCGTCCGTGCACACACTCCCGATGACACTCCAGGTGACACTAGATCGGCAAAACACCTCCAAAGGGTCTAGTTCAGGATCGTGGATAGATGCCCAGACACAATCAGCAGCCCAACACCACCTCTCTTTGTGGCCACACGTTGCTGACAATAACAACGTTCCGTTGTCAAGCAAGTTGTGAAATTGACTTCAGATATGCCCGTAACCGAGACGGAATGTCCCATCGGTTATACGAACAAACGTGGCACAAAACAGGTGTTAAATGGTAGCGGCAGTTTCAGTCGATAACCTTTCAAGTATTGCCCGGCGGTAATCGCCTCTCATACCATTCAATAATTTACCAATGAAAGAGGCAGGCGCCGGAGACTGGAAGGCAGGAAACAAAGTTTTTATTCCGTCGGAGCAGAACACATCAGATCAGACAGCAAGGTATCGTCACGAGGTGCTCTAACTGCATCTCTGAGGCCTGGCCTCTTATACATAGGTTTATGACTTTATTGCAGGTTTATCATACATGGCACATTCTTGAGATCACTTTGATGCATGAAAGAACGTCTTCAGAATCCTTGGCTCAGATCCGATCCCACGCATAGCTACAATAGAAGTTCCCACCCCACCCGCAGTAGGAGATGGCTATCACACAGCAGGATATTCCGCCAATTCCCGGGGGTGTGTGTGACCGGTCGGGTCTCAGGGGGTGGGGGGCCTTGATCTACTGTAATCACTTTGATGTGGGGCGTTTCCCTTACAGTAGGGACAATAAACTGCATCCGCAGGGCTAGGTGATGGCCTGGGATCGGTTCGGACAATGGGGCGCAGAGGAAGGGGGTTATCAAAGAGATGCATGACCAAGTATGGGATGTCGGTCAGGCGTGGGATGCGGTTCCATGGCAGGTTCGCGCAGAAGGAGAGGGTTTATGGCCCGTGTATGAGAGAGCGGGGGTGGCCGGCGCGCGGGGGATGCTTGCAGCGCCAGGGGGACGCGCTGGCGATCGGCAATGAGCAGGGAGAGACCAGGGTGCCTAAAATGGCTGCCGTGCGCTTTCCTGTGTGTCGCGCTGGGGAGAGACAAGATGGCGCAGATAATGTTCAGTTTGCAAGCTAAATTTCCACAGTCCTCCCTTTTAACATATCTCGCCAGCTTGTCTAGTTCGGATCTATCCCCATAATACTACGAACTTCCACCTCATACAGAGCTTTCATTCGTTCCGCTTCAAAGTTCAAAGTCTTAGGGCAGATGCAGTTCATAAAAAGCGAACATAAAGGTGGCAGACACTGAATCCCCAAGCAACATCCACATAGTATCACAATCGGTATTAGGATAAATGAAATCAGCCTCCATCCCCAACTTTTAATAGTGTCCCAAAACCAACTCCCAAGGGACCATCCTTCTTGCTCCTGATGAACCTCTGCGGAAAGTCTGTGGAGGTGTTCAATTGCTTTGTAGACTGAGGGTGAGTTATCCGGTACGTAGGTACAACAGCTGGACCCAATGATGCGGCATGCTCCTCCACGATCAGCCAGAACCACATCTAGAACGAGGCGGTTCTGAAGAGCCACCAGGCGGACGGCCTGAAGCTCGGCGGTGTTGTTGGCGAGGATGCCAGCCGTAATGTTCATCGCCGTCTCGACTGCCTGAGTTAAGTGGCGGATGGCACGGCTGTTTGCCATTGGACCCCAGAGTGGAACAAGTCCCTTTACTGCATCCAGGAACTGTGCCCCGGTGGAGTCGGCTTGTACAAGGTCTTTGGCACGTTTCTGTCGGTGATGGTTTGCTGGAGCCACATATGTCGGAGGAAGGACAAAAGCGATGTAGCAGGTGCCTCCCCAACCTTTCGGGAGCCAGGTGTAGGCCTTAGTACCACAGATGAAGTACATATTCGGGGAGGCAACAAAGGAGGGTGGATCAACTGAGTCCAATGTTCGGGTGATGAGGCAGGAGCTGTGGCCCACCAGCTGCGCCCCCAGGCCTTCGAGGCACACAAATCCAGTGATGTTGATGACGGATAGGGCCACTGTCAGGGTGGCGGCCGTTCATTTCCGGAGGTAAGAGAAGGTGGGTCTGGCTGGGTTGTTGAACACTTGCATTTCAACTCGTTCTTTGGCAGGGATGTTCATGTGAAAGGAAGTGTTTGATCTCAGAGGGCAAAGGGGGCAGAAGTTTTTCCAGTTTTGTTCAGCCAGAACCCATGGTAGAAGTGTGACACAGTTTTGCCGGAAGTGGCATTGTCCTTGTAGCTTTCCTGCAGGAGGATTAGCCAGGCGAGGCAGGAACCATGGACAGAAAAAGGTGAAGGGATGAAAGGGATAGAGTGTCCAGTGGCATGTGGTAGCAATCCACAGATCCAGCAATTAGTGGCGTTGGCGGCAAGATTGTGTTGGTGGAGCAACTGCACAAAAGAGTTATTCCAGAACTCCTTACGCCTTTCTCGGAGTTGGGGTGAAAGTGAGATCAGATGGTGTTCTTTCATGGTGGTAGGTTGAACGGTGGTCAGCAATGTCTTATGAGCGGGTGTGCTCTCCTCCATGATCCAGAAGGTGACCACGAGGAGAAGGCAAAAGAGAAGGGTAATGAAAAGTGCAATAGTCTTTGAGCTGTGCATTCTGTCAGTCTTTGGGTTTTTGTAGTGGATCTTCGGACGTCCGGTTGCTTCCATCATCTTCATGTCGGGCGCTTCCATCACCTTCAAGGGACTCGGTAGCGGGCAGAACCACAGACTTTGTTTAGTTTCTCTCCTGGTGGCCTTTGAGGTGACTAGGCTACCGCTCTGAGATTTCCACTTAGTTTGTGGTCTGCTTAGCCGAAGTTCTCTCCTTTCGTCGCAAGTTATACCCTTCTTTGGATGGCACGGTGGGATCGGGATATTTCACTAACTCAAGTGTCTCCGTATCTGGGCAGCGGCTCAGGGATGGTCGGTCTTTGTCCAGAAGTTCTTCTTGGGCGGTGATGTTATCCGTGGTCGTCAGGGTCGGTGATACCTTCTTGCAGTGGTGTGCATGCAGCCAATTGCGTTTCCCCTCCACTCGAAGAGCTGTTCGGGTGGTGATCAGGACTTGCAGGGGGCCTGTCCACCGGGGCTCCAGACTCTTGGTGCGCTGGAAGTTACGCACTAAGACAAAGTCACCGGGTTGGATGTCGTGTCCGGGGCCCCTGGAAACATCGGGAATGGCTTGCAGCACCTGCTGATGGATAACAGACAACGTTTTAGTTAGGTTATACAAATAGTCAGACATGAGGACGTCCGGGACGTCGTGGATGGATGTTGGCTTTGGTGCAGTCCAAAGGTTCATGGGCCGCCCGAAAACGACCTCGTAGGGGGTTAAGTGGTGTTTAGTGGGGGTGGAACGCATTGATAGCAATGCTAGCGGGAGAGCGTCTGGCCATTTCAGTCCTGTGGTGGCAACTATTTTTGCTATCTTAAGCTTCAATGTGGCATTATGTCGCTCAACCAAGCCTGCAGATTGGGGATGGAAGACCGCATGGAATTTCTGTTTTACACCCAGCCCCTTTAAGATGAGTTGGATAACCTCGGCTACAAAGTGGGGGCCGTTATCGCTCCACAAAATTCGACAAAGGCCGTATCGGGGGAAGAATTCTTTCAGTAGTACTTTTGCGGTAGTCATAGCGGTGTTGTCGTGGGTTGGGTAGGCTTCCACCCACTTGCTGAAGGCACACACAACGACAAGTACGTACTTAAAACCTTGGCACCTTTCTAACTGGACATAGTCCATTTGTAGGACTTCAAAGGGGTGATTGGGAACCCCAAACCCTCCCCGGGGTACAGCAGTTCCTTTCCCAGGGTTGTGTTGGAGGCATACCAGGCATTGTTGGACCAGACGTTTGGCTGAGTCTGGGATTTTGTCGTTGTGCCAGACTTTGGAGATGAGTTCGATCATGGGGGCAGACCCTATGTGTGCGGGGGAGTGTGCCATGGTCAGCATGGGGATCAAGTATGAGTCGGGTAGCAACCATTTGTTCGAGTCTTTAGTTCGCCAGCAACCGTCATCGTCCTTCAATCCCACCCGGGCCCATTCAGTTAATTCGTGTGGTGTGCTGGCTAGTTGGATATCCCTAATCGTTTCCCTAGCATCCTTCCATTTCTCAGTTTGTGACCTGGTCACGTACATATGGGTCGTGGACCTATTCTCGGCTGTGGTTCGGGCAGTAATGTCAGCTAGTGCATTTCCCTGTCCTATAATGTCTGTCACCTTCTTGTGTGCCTGGCATTTGATCACAGCCAGCCGTGTGGGGAGGAGGACTGCTTCGGTCAGGGCAGAGACTAGATCTCCATGCAGGATGGGTGTGCCATGGGAAGTCAAGAATCCCCTCTCTTTCCATAAGAGCCCAAAGTGGTGAACTACCCCGAAGGCGTACTGACTGTCTGTGTAAATGTTTGCGGTCGTCCCTGCTGCCAGGATGCATGCTCGTGTGAGAGCAATTAGTTCCGCCGCCTGTGCGGATAGCTGTGTGATGCGGGCTGTCTCAACAACTGTTCGGGCTGTGGTGACTGCATAGGCAGCTGAGGTGGTGCCATCGGGGAGCTTGATACACGAGCCATCCACCCACAGTTCTCCGTCAGGGTCCGGGAAGGCAGTATCCCGGAGGTCAACCCTACTCTTGGTCTGTTCGTCGGTGAGGGTCACGCAGTCATGTATAGGGGACGCATTGGGGTCAGCGTCAGGGAGAGGTAGTAGAGTAGCTGGATTCAGAGTGGTGCATCGTTTCAATGTGATGTGGGGTGCAAGCAGAGTTAGTTCGTAACCAGTCAGTCGTGCGCTAGTCAGGTGTTGAGTCTTGGTTTGGTTCAGGAGGGTGTCAACCGCATGGGGTACCAATACTGTGAGGGGGTTCGAGAGCACGATCCCCTCACTTTGCCGGATAGAGACAGCAGCGGCGGCTACTGCTCGAAGGCAGGCGGGCAAAGCTCTGGCTACAGGGTCAAGAGTGGCAGAGAAGTAGGCACAAGGGCGTTGTTTAGGGCCTATGGACTGGGTTAGGACAGACAACGCACATCCCTCCCTTTCGTGGGTGTAGAGGGAGAAAGGTTTAGTGTAGTCTGGGGTTCCTAGGACTGGGGCCGAGCAGAGGGCGTCTCGTAATTCTTTGAAGGAGGATTGGCATTCGGGTGTCCAGGGGAGGGGGAAGGGGACATCTTTAGCCAGCAGGGAAAGCAGAGGTTTTACAATAAGACTGAAGTTTGGCAACCATTGTCGACAAAAGGAGGTGAGGCCTACTAGAGACCGCACTTGCTTCTGAGTTTTGGGAACAGGGCTTTCTAGGATGGTCTGAATTCGGTCAGGGGTAAGTTTCCTCCCGTCTTTGGATAGTAGGTGGCCTAGATATGTCACTTGGGGTTGGCAGAATTGCAACTTCTTTCTGGAGACCTTGTGACCGTTTTCCGCGAGGAAGTGGAGGAGGTGAATGGTGGCTGTGACGGCAAGTGGAGTGGTGTCGGCCGCCAAAAGAATGTCATCGACGTACTGTATTAACACCACTCCATCGGGTAGTTGGACTGCATCTAGTTGTCTCTTGAGGGCTTGGCTATAAATGCTGGGACTCTCAGTGTAGCCTTGGGGTGCCCTACAGAATCTGTACGAACGGGCTTTTAAAGTGAAGCCGAACAGGTAGCGGCTGTCTGGGTGGATGGGGATGGAAAAGAATGCGTTCTTGAGATCAATAACGGTAAAGGTGGTGGCAGTGGACGGAATCAGGGTGAGGATGGTGGTGATGTCTGAGACCACGGGGTACTGAGGTATGACTACTTTGTTAACTTCTCGTAAGTCAACAATAAAGCGGTATGCTTTCTCATCTCCCTCGCCTTGCTTTTTTACAATGGGTAGGATAGGGCTGTTGCAAACATTACTGACTACTTCTTCTACCACTCCTGCATCGACTAGGGACTCGATGATTTCCACCAATGCCTTCTCGCCTTCGGGCGATATCCGATACTGTGGAAGCTTTGGGAGCACTGCGTCCGGTCGGACGGTTATGTGTACTGGGTCGATCACCATGCGCCCTACATCTGAGTCGGTTTTAGCCCATAGATGTGAAGGTAACGTGTCGAGTAGGGACAGGTCAGCATCGGTTATAGAGAGCATACGTCGTGTGTGACAAGGTCTGAACAGATCTGGGTTATCGTGCAGGATGACTCGAACTCCGTCTGGGGAGCATCTGATGGTAGCTCGAAAATGTTTTAGCAAATCAAGTCCCATAATAGCATCGGGGGTGTTGGAGGAGAGCAGAAAGGTCGTGTCAGTGGCGTTATCTTCTAAGTCAAAGGAGATTGGTGCTGATAAGGGGTTAGTGGAGGGCGTTCCATCGAAGCCTATTGAGGTTACATGTGAGCCAGACAAGGGTGCCCTAGGAATCAATCGTTTAGATAACGCACTACGTGTCGCCCCAGTATCTACCAGGAATGGAGACTTGGTGCCCAAGACCTTAGCAGTGACGTAAGGACCTTGCTGGTCAACACGGAGTTCGACTGGATCCCTCCCTTGCCCCTGGCGGTCCTATGCGAAGTCATGGGTGCTTTCGTGGTCGGACTGCTGACACTGGTTTTGGCGGGGGCGATCAAAGGTGTTTGGTCTGCCTGGCCTGTCGTTGATGGCGTCGTTCGTGTACCCTCGTCCCTGTCCTCTATTTCTGGGGTCATATGCTGTGTCTCTGGGGTCCCTATTTTTGTTCAATTCCAGAAGGACCGGGCACTGGGATTTCCAGTGTCCGAACCCTCTACAGAACGCACATTGGTTCCCATCTAAGTCTCTCCGTCCGTTGTAGGGTGCAGGTGTATTGTCTCTAGGGGGTAGCTTTCTAGGGGCGGTTGGTTGGTAATTCCCTTTCGGGGGTTCCCTTCCTATGGTCACCCCTTGCCACTGTGCTATCATTACCCTCTCCTTCAGTTCCTTTTTCTTCATCTCTGACGCCCTATCGTTCTCATTCTTTTGGTTTTCGTAGTATTGGGCCATCTGGAGGATTGCTGCGGGTTTGGAGGCTGCCCAACTACTCTCGCTGGTCTGTAGCTTCTGGGAGACTTCTTGTGACAGACCCTTCACATAATTCTGGACAAAGAGGTGATGTCCAGTTGCAGTGGTCATGTCCTGGCCACTATAATCGGAAAACACAGTCTCGAATCAAGAGAAGTATTCAGACACATCCTCCTGGGGTTTCTGGCGACAAGCCGTCACTATCGACCAGTCTACCTTTCTTTCTGGGATTAGAGTCTTCAACTTCTGTACAATCTTGTCTGGGAGCTCCAATATGGCTTTCGGGGGTTTCTGTCCCGGTTCTCGCTGTTTATCTATGGTATCGAGTTGTACCCAGGTATATCCGAACGGCTCAGCGTGGTCAACTTTCCGGATTTGCTTCCACACATCAGCCGGCAGACATAACCCGAAGAACAAGTCGATATCTGCTAAGGTCATTATTGTTGAACCTAAGGCTGTACCTAGTTCGGTGTAGAAGGCAGTCGGGTTCTTTCTTAAGTCGGGTAGGGTTTTTCTAAAGGTCAAAATGTCTTGTCGGTCCCATGGCTGGTAGACCCAATTATATACAACACTTCCCTTCGCATCTTGGTGGTTGATGTCGTCATGTGTTCCCTGACCTCGTGGGGGGACCCAGTAGGGGGCGGCCTCTTTGATGGGCCTCATGGTATCAGTCCTTCCTTCCTGGGGCTTAGTCGCTATGGGGGTTTCTGCTTTGGTTGTCTGTCTGTGTTCTTTAAGGTGTCGATAGACCTCGAGTGTACGAGTGAAGAGGTTCGTCACATCGCCCTCTCCTTCTTCCCCAATGTCTACCTTCCTATATAGGGCCGCTAAGCCTTCGGGACCTTTATCGTGGTACCTATCCTCATATGTATTCAGGGCGTGATAACAAAGTCGTACGACAAAGTGTCGTCTGCGGCTGTCGGCATACGAGTTATACACGTCTGTTATATACTCCTCACTTTCCTTTCGCTCCACCAGTGTCCCTACTATCCTGTCGATTCCTGCTCGTTCATCCTTTGTTAGTCGATTCATTCTGGTGGAATCTTTCTTTCTCACCTCAGGGTCATCCAACGTTATTGCCGACGTTGTGTTCAGTACAAGAGGCTCGGCCGGCGCGGAGGCCGTGAGGACCGAGGCCCCTGTACTGCTTTCGCTCGTGTTTGGGGGTTGTGGGTGTTGCACTACCGATTGGGAGGGTGCGTATGGAGGGGGCATGTAAATGATCGGGGGACCTAATAGTAATTCGTCATTCATTCGTTGCTTAGAGGACAACTCAGGGTAGAGCATAGAGGGGGTCCTAACAGCGTACTGGCCTGATGTTTCGGGCTCCTGTCTTAGTTTAGTTTCCCTTCTCTCCTTTATTTCTTCTTCTAACTTTCTAGCGGCAAGGTGAGCTGCCTTTCGTAATTCCTTTTCTGCTTTTACTTCTTCCCTCTTTTTCCGTTGTGTTGCTTCTTTGCGCCACATGCCGATACTGTCAAGCATAGTACGCGTCGTCTTATTGCTACGCAGGGCTATTTCTAGCATTTCTATCTTATGGTCGTCGAAGGATCCCATCAGTGGCCACTGACTCTCGGGGTCCTTCCTTGTATATTTATGCCATAGCTTGCTATAAGCTACGGCGACTAGTCCATATTTAGTGAACATGTCCTTATTAGGGGTGCCTTCCAGTGGAGCCGGATGGTCCACCTCTAATAAGCGGTCCGGGCAGAACCAACTACCAATCAGTGGGGAGAAGATAGGCATGACGGGTTTCAACGGGGACAAAAGTCAGCACTACCTATCCTTTCACTGCTTGCAAAGACTAGACAGAATATCTCTATTCCTCATTATTTGAAAGCAGAGAATACCTCCAAAGAACCAATATCGAACAACTAGTGTTCGGACAATCAATCAATCAATGGGGAGATAAAGATAGGCACGACGGGTTTCAACGGGGACAAAAGTCTGCGTTACCTACCCTTCACTATTTGCAAAGACTAGACAGAATATTTCTATTCTACGTTATTTGCAAACAGAGAATATCTCAAAGAGCACTATTCTTCAAAACAATCAATGTTCGGACAATCAATCAGTGGGGAGATAAAGATAGGCACGACGGGTTTCAACGGGGACAAAAGTCTGCGTTACCTACCCTTCACTATCTGCAAAGGGAGAGAGAGAGAGAGTATTTCTACTCCTCCCCGTTTGTAGACAGCGAATATCTCAAAGAGAACAATCAATAAGCAATACTAGTATTTCAATCAATCAATCAATCGTTTCGCAATTTGTCGTGTTTCACGACCTTACCCGGACCGCGTGGACAGTTTCTCGTCTTCCGCCTCCAGCGCCCGATCGTCCTCTACTCTCCGTATTTGCCGCGGCACTCCTGATGGTTCCCAGTCAGGACCGTAGATCACTCGAGAGAGGTCTGCTCGGAACCAGTGAAGTTCGGATGATCGGCTGCCAGACGAGGGTCTATCGGGCAGGAGCTCTCCTGATCGTTGCAGTCGTTCACTCTGTCGTCGGGACCTCTCCCACTGGATCCACGTGTCGCTGATGGGCCCCACGCTTGGGACGCCAATTGTTAAATGGTAGCGGCAGTTTCAGTCGATAACCTTTCAAGTATTGCCCGGCGGTAATCGCCTCTCATACCATTCGATAATTTACCAATGAAAGAGGAAGGCGCCGGAGACTGGAAGGCAGGAAACAAAGTTTTATTCCGTCGGAGCAGAACACATCAGATCAGACAGCAAGGTATCGTCACGAGGTGCTCTAACTGCATCTCTGAGGCCTGGCCTCTTATACACAGGTTTATGACTTTATTGCAGGTTTATCATACATGGCACATTCTTGAGATCACTTTGATGCATGAAAGAACGTCTTCAAAATCCTTGGCTCAGATCCGATCCCACGCATAGCTACAATAGAAGTTCCCACCCCACCAGCAGTAGGAGATGGCTATCACACAGCAGGATATTCCGCCAATTCCCGGGGGTGTGTGTGACCGGTCGGGTCTCAGGGGGTGGGGGGCCTTGATCTACTGTAATCCCTTTGATGTGGGGCGTTTCCCTTACAGTAGGGACAATAAACTGCATCCGCAGGGCTAGGTGATGGCCTGGGATCGGTTCGGACAATGGGGCGCAGAGGAAGGGGGTTATCAAAGAGATGCATGACCATGTATGGGATGTCGGTCAGGCGTGGGATGCGGTTCCATGGCAGGGTCGCGCAGAAGGAGAGGGTTTATGGCCCGTGTATGAGAGAGCGGGGGTGGCCGGCGCGCGGGGGATGCTTGCAGCGCCAGGGGGACGCGCTGGCGATCGGCAATGAGCAGGGAGAGACCAGGGTGCCTAAAATGGCTGCCGTGCGCTTTCCTGTGTGTCGCGCTGGGGAGAGACAAGATGGCGCAGAAAATGTTCAGTTTGCAAGCTAAATTTCCACACAGGAGTCTTTGATCCAAGGCTGCAAACGGTTTTTCTCCCAATAGAATTCACAGGCCAAAACAAATATTTAAAAAACGGCACAACTCTACACACACGTGGGTACGAACTAAGGATGAGCAGTAAATCCTCAAACGCGTCGCCAATTGAAGTGACCACAATCACAACCGGTTTGTGGAGGAAGACGTATTTATTACTGCTCATCACAACGACAGCTTCCAGGGAATGAATCTATGCTTCAAGCACAAACATTCCATCACCCAGGAGCTAATAGAACATTCAAGGTGCCATGACATCATCACTGTAGCTATTACAGTAAGTCACTTCAGATCCTGTGTTCATAAATGGAGAAGGCAGGATGCCTTATTTTTTCTTTTGTGCCATTATTCATCTCCAGTCTGATGATACCCTGGTTAAGGAAGTGCTAATTTGCCGGAGATAATGAGATTGTGAACATGATAGCAAAGAATCCGCCATAAATTCTTTGCGGTTGAGGTAGCTGGTTTTGAAGATGGTGAGTGCTGGCAAGGGCAACTATTGATGTTCCTTGAGGGTTGGGGTGATGCAGTCATATTCCTTCAGTCCCTTTATGAGATGTTCTGCTGCTACATTTATTATACTTTCGGGCTGGGGGGAGGTGAGGAATTCGGGAGACCATGTAGAAGGGCATCACCAACATCCAGATCTTAGAGTATAAAGGCTTGAACAGTAGTTACAGTAATTCTGAAGTCACATTCTCTGAGGAAAGGATTAACTTTCTTTAGTAGAAGGAGCTGGAACCATGCCGTCTTGGTTATCTTGGCGATGTGTTCCTTAAGGGTGAAATCAGTGCTCAGGGTGAATTCGAAAGACTTGGCCTTTGGTGAAAGTTGGGGTTTGAATCTATCCAGGTTCATATAATTGAGCCTGGTCTGGACAAGTTGTTGCTTGTCATACTTTGCAAACGCCAAGAATTCAGTTTTGGTAGGGTGAGCTTCAGGTACGAGCTGGACATTCAGGTCTGGTTATGGTGCAAACAGTGTTTATGTTTTGTTACAGAGATGTATATGTAGAGTGTGTCCTTCCATTTCTATGGCCTTACAGAACTGTCAGAGCTTTGCTACTTCCCCTCCATGGTTGCAAGGATTTTGTCACAGACCAGAAGCTGATTTATGTTTGTTGATAAGTGCTTTATTACGACTTGAGTGGTCCTGCAGCAACACCACCACCGTGCTGTCTGCTGGAGGGCAGCCAAGGCCATGGTGTGCCTGCCAGATTACGATTGTAATCAATGGCAGGTGGGAGGAGAAGCGGCAGTCTGACAGCAGTGGCTTGTTAGGCTCATGGGAGATATGCAGACTGCCGCAGGGAGAGTACAGACAGCATGTTCTACACGGCATGGCATGCATGCCACACCATGCAGGAACTGGGGTGCAAATCCAGTGGGGCACAACATGTGCCCCCCTGCTTGCACCTCCAGGCCTAGTAGCGGACTTAGTTGCCTCTCTGCCACTCTTTTCATGACAGGCTCACTGCCATGAAAGGGGCCATTGAAAGCCACTTCATAATATGCTCTGCAGTGCTGCAGAGGCACCACCAGCATATTGGAGCACCCAACTGTTGTGTGACTGCCGTATGATCCTGGACCCCCAGCGGATGCAGTGGTCCTGTGGCAGTCCGACCTCCACACTCGTAATACTGCGGGCGGGCCCGCAGTGTGCAAGTGGTCAGCCGCCACTGTGAGTACCATTAACAACAATGGGGTAACCCTATGTCCCTCGTAACCTGGGTAATAGTCATAAGAAGCTACAAGTGGTTCCAAAGAAAACGACTTTTTACTCCAAAAAACATTGATTAATGCAATCAATTATTGTCACTATTTTCTTAAAAATGAAAGTAACACACCCCGGATGATGTACAATAAATGAAAATTCAAATACATTTGTTTTTCCAAAGAAACTAATTAGAACAGGCTGTCAAAGAAACACAAAAAGAACAATGACATCACAAAAAACACAAATTGATAAGTGATTACAATGACAAGTAGTGAAACAAAAAGCAACATGCCAAATTCAGACAAAAAAAGAAGAAAAAGAGCACAATAACATAGATTTCTCTGTCCTCCCCTAGGTTCCAACTGTAACTTGCAATGTCCGTTCAGCGTATAGTAATAGTGGACCTGGACATGAGATTGTTATACGTCAATGTTTCGACCCTTTAAGGTATATGTGCATAATACATCCAGTAGGGTCTTCCCCAAGACAAAACACCAAAAGACAGCCCCAGGAGTCCATATGGCCAAAGAAAAAACCGCTCCTCTGTACACGGAAGGAGTGTGTTCAAGGAGAGGGAATTATTCACCTCTGGGCAACCATCAAATCCTGGTGGGTTCGAAAAGCGCCTAAAGGAGACTTCATGTGCACTATGTTCTGTCTGGCAACATTGGCACAAGTCACTCCTTTGTGATAAAGGTAACAACTTCCCCATGTGTAGTCCCACAGGTGAGAGAGGGGACCAAATCTTAATAAGGCCACAATCTCAATGAAAAAGGTTCCTTTAGGTTGGAGGCAAAAATCCCCTTTCAATGATAAGGACGTCTGCATCACCTGCAGTCAATGTCTTACACCCGACGGCATGGCGTGCTCGGTCCCGGCTGATCTCAGCATAGGACCACTGCACTCGTAATAAGGCCCTTAGTGAGTGTGCTGCCCAACTTAAGGTTTGTGCCTGATATAACTGTGAGCACGGTGCCTTTTGAGGAGTGCATACTATCCCTTTCGCTGGGCATACTGTGGAGTGTGAGGTGGATATCGGTGTTAGTGGTTATACATTGTAGTGAAATGGTACATTGTTTTGTGAAGAGTGGGTTGCTGTTATGCTTGGAGACTAGAGGTCTCACTATATAGAACCCGCGAACTGCAGTTGATATGTGCATGGTTTTCTGTATAATGGTTCTGTATGAAGGTTTGTTTGGAGGTTGTGATTGTAATTATGGTTAGTACCGTTCTGAGCTCAAACAAACTTTAGGGAATGTTAGAACTGTATTGAGTGTTATTCCTAATGTGTTCTTTGCATGTTGTGTGTCGTTTCCAAGAGGAAGATGGTGCCGTGTGTATCCACATACTGTTGCCCCACTGTGGTGCCACACCCATGTGTGCAGGCAGCCTTGTCCAGTGTGCTCTGTGGTATGTCTGTTGTTTATTATTGTGTAAAGTGTTGTAACCTCATTGTTTCAAAAAACCTGCAGAGTATCCCAGCTGCATTGGATTGTAGTGCCCGCTAAAGGTTAATAAGGTGTATCGAATATTAGTATGTTATTGAAGGGGCTGCTATTGTGAGTGTGATGATTCTTAGTGTTGGATGTGTGAGATTGTCTCATGACGCCTCTTGGATGCTGGGAGTTAAGAGTAGAGATAACCAGTGGTGTCAGCTTATGACTTGCCCTAGCGTGTCTCAGTATGAAATCCCTGACAAGAGGTTTGAAGGCTGCCACGAGCCCCTGAAGCTCAGCTTCCAGTGTTTGTCACGTGAATTGAGACCTGGTCGGACAGGCAGTCTTTTTGTCCTGGTGCATAAACCTATTGTCGTCACCCCCATCCCACCGCGCAATATGTCGTCACCCCCATCCCACCGCGCAATATGTCGTCACCCCCATCCCACCGCGCAATATGTCGTCACCCCCATCCCACCGCGCAATAACTCTCCCACTGGGGGTGGAATATGTGCGTCAGTAGACTGTGCTGCAGATAATGAATGACTAGCACACATGTTCCTTTATCCTGTCATCTCCATGCGTTCATGACTGGGCGAGAACCAAGGCGCTGCTCTCCTTCCAACTCTGTTTGATCTTGGCTGGTGTCTCCTCACTCCGTCAATGGCCTTCTAATCCTCCTTCATTCCCCTGTGTCAAGTGTTGCTACATCAAAGCCATTTGTTTGGCCTGCAGAAAATGTGTCCTGCCAGCAGATATGCGATCTGTGCAGTACCTTCCAGGAAAGTAAGTGGATTAGAGCCCCTTTCTGGGAGGGTACATTTCTTGGCATTTCTCTGTGGCAAGCAAAGAAAAGAGCTAATAATGAGTCAGAAACAAGATCATTAACTTCATGTGAGTCTAGTTACTTATTTACCCGTCACAATATTTGCAATCTGTCGTTTTTGGCTCTCTGAATGCAATATCTCCTATGTTCCCTTTTTTCTATCTTGGGAGGAAATTGTACTTTGCCCATTTCATTTAAGTCGGAGGGGAGACTATGCAATCCTGAATGTTGATCGGGAGATGAGCAGAAGAGAAGGAGATGGGAGTGTTTGGCGCCTGTTGTACCGGTGCTGCACCCTTTCATGCCTCTATCCGACTCCTGCAGCTTCTTGCCCTGAATGTGGTGCTGATAACTTCTGTTGTAAACCCTAAACTCTCACACAGCAGCAGTTATTTATTACGTTTGTGCACAATTATGATTCTGCTGGTGGAATTGGGTGAAATGTGTTATTTTGCACTTGATGCAATTGCAAAGTTATGAACTCTTGCGCAACTATGCCGCATACAATACTTGACATCATTCTCTTTGGCAAAAAGTCAGTGCGCTGGTATTTCTAAAGTTTTGTTTGAAACCCTCCTCGGACGTTTGATTGATTTCTTTTGAGCCACAATAAATCTGTGTTTTTTTCCCATCAATACATATTGTTTCTCATTTTGAAGTATTAGCCGCCTGTTCTAAACAATATACATAGAGTGGGCTTCAGGTCCGCTCTATACTGCCATTGGCTTACTTGGTTCAGCCTTGTCAGTTTCTTGTGTGGCCCATTTAGTAAATTATTGTTTTCTTGCCAATTTTATGTGTGTAAAAGTATATGCTTCTACTTGTAACAACAGGTACATTTTTTGTGCTGATTTTGCTCTGATCATTTTTTTTTTGTTGCTTGGTGGGGCCACAGTTAGGAAAGCTGAACTGCCCGCTTACTTTATGAGCTCCAAATTCATGTATGTGGGAGTACTTGCTACTTTCATCTTGATTTTAGTGTGGTGGTGAAAAAGGGTTGGTGGTTGACTGGGGTGTGAGCCCTAGTCAAGCAGCAGCCACAATCTTAGTCAAGGTGAAGCACAAGCCAACCCTGAATTAATCTGTGCTAAACCCTCTAGTAGCTTGGCACAGAGCAGTCAGGCTTAACTCGGAGGCAATGTGTAAAGTATTTATGCAACACTTCAAGCAGTAATAAAGTACAAAAAAAAAAAAAAAAGCACAAAAAAGGATCTCACACCAAGTTAGAAAAATAGAGTAAAATATAACAAATAAAGTAAGACCAATTTAAAATAATCCATTCACTGGAACCAGAGATATGCAATTTTAAAGATTTTAGTGAAAGTAGCACCACAAAGCGGCAAATGTGCCTATCTAGTCACATCGGACCAGGTCAAAGTCACAAGTTCAGACCAACCGCAATGGAGTGTGGGTCAGCTACAGAGACCAAGTTAGGCTCACTGAACAGAGTACCGTAAATCCTGGGTTGCGGAGCGTTGTGAGGATCTGTGTCAAAGATGCGTTGTGCAGCAAAAGCGATGGGTCGATTCCGAGGTGCGGTGAGAGTGTGAAGCAAGGAGCCTGCATTGTCATTAAGGATCATGTCAACGGGGCAATACGAAGTCCGTGATAGAGTATGCGGCGCGCAGTTGTGGCGATGCGTCGGTTCCTATGAGAGCTGCTAGGATGTGATGTGGAGTCCGGCATCATTGTCGAGGCTGCCGTCGATGAGGGATGTGGTTGCCTGCACCGAAGATGCTTCAAATAGTCGGGGCGATGCGTCAGTTCCGAAGGGCGGCAATGCGCATCTTTGTGACAGGTTCAATCCATGCAGCAGAGTTGATGGTTTGGTTCTGCTCGGGCTTGTGCCAAACACCAGAAGAGATGCGTAGGCTCCACTGAATCCACAGAGTCTGGCAGATCATCTTAAACCCACTTCCAAGGGACTGAGGTGGCACCACTTGGTAGGGTTGACTCAGAGAGTACAGTCCTTGTGCAGATGCAAGGTTGTTGGAAGCTTGCTGTGTTCCTGAGGCTTCAGATCAGCAGGCCAGTAAACTAACCCTTAGAGTCACTCTGGGTTCTGGGTGCAAGAGATGCAGGTTCAGTCCTTCACCCCCAGGCAAGAGGCATGCTTTTGAAGTGCACATGTGCTCTGCCTTCTTGGCCCTAGCTCCATACTAACTACAGGGGCTATGGAGACAGGACACAGCCTATTCAAGTGTAATTGGGGCTGGCATCAGCTTCCCCTTCCCATCATGCCAATGATGGTTCACGCAGTCAAACCTTAGCTCCCCATCGGGTCTGGCTGTGTAGGAGGAACACACAAAGCTGTTCTCAGTAGGACATCTGCTGGGGGGCAAGATCCAACAACACCAGGATGACCCTGTTGCCCATGGCTGTTTTGGGGTCCAGAGGCTCAACAAAGTTGATGACCACCCTTTCAAAGGGGGTGCCAATAAGAGAAAATGTTTGCGTTGCAGCCTTACCGCTTACCTCCTGGCTTGCCACTAGCCTGGCAGGTAGAAAAGGACCTGCAGAAAGCATCTGAGGTCCTCCTCATTTGATGACAATAAAAGTGAGTGACAAGCTTGTCAAAGGTCTTGTCCTGCCCCAAATGACCTGCAAGGAGTACATCATGAACTAGCTCCAGTAGGAAGGCCCTGTAGCATCAGGGGACAACCAACACACATGTTGCCCCAAGTTCAGGATCCTTAGGCTCACTATAGAAGACATCATTCTCCCAGTAAATCATGTAATCAACAGAAGTGTCACCAGTTGCCTGGCCCTTTTCCTGCTGCCATAGGCCCTCAAGAATGGAGCACTCCATCTACACCTTGAAGAACTCTTCCCTTGTGGGACCCTCTTCCTGCTGCCAACTGGCCAGCTCAGTTACGTTCCCCAGCATGGAAACATCCTTCCCCATAGGCTCCGGGTGTCCCCTCAGATTCAGCCTCCTCCTGGACCGTGGGAGTTTCAGGAGAGGTTTTCCCCACACCCCTTGCCCTTCCCTTTTTTGCAGGCACCTGGGCCAGTCTTTTAGACTCAAGGTCCTCCTGGCTACTCTCTCTGGCGACCATAGACCGGTGATCAGGCACACCCACTCATGTAACTCTAACATCTCCAAGTGCAACATGAGTTGCACCTTTTTCCAGATGATGTGCTACAGGTCATTACCAAGCGGACAATCCACAGGCATGCAGGGACTCACAGCTACCCTGAAGGACCCTGAGAATCCCCAACACTAAAAGGGATCCAGAACCACTGGGTAGTGACTCTCATGGTTGCTAGCTGCAACAATACGTTGGAACAAATTAGGGACTACCTGCTCCGAGGTCACCAGATGGATCTCTGCCATGCTTACAATCTGGGAATAATGGTATCCAACAAACTGACCTTTACAGAACATGGAAAAAATATCTGGACTACTAGTTTCCATCACCTATTTATAATAAGGAAGATTCTCCTTTCTACATCCTGCCTCTAGAAACGATTTGGTGCAAGAGCTGATTCTGTTCAGAATGGACTACTGCAATGCTTTACCAGTTGGTCTACTTAAACACCTCCTTTAACAATTGCAGCTGCTCCAAAACACTGCTGCTAGGTGGATTCTAGGACTAAAGAAAAGTGCATCTATATCAAAGTCTCTGCAAAAGCTTCACTGGGTGACAAGAGATGCAATGTTAAGTCCTGCTGTCTTTAGCATAAGACCATCTATAACACTGGAGAGGACGCCTACATGGCATCTTTTTTTTCCTGGCACAAACCTTCACAGGATTTAAGATCTAAATATTTATCTTTGGTCAAAATGCCAAGATTACAAAAATCCAGATTAGGTGAATGCTTCTTGGTAGGTGTGACATCTAAGGCTTGGAATTTGCTGCTAATGTCCCTCCGTCCAAACCAATTAACTCAATTTTCAGAAAACAATGCCAGAACTAAGACATTTCTGTACAGACACAATTTCTAGTGAAAGGTAGAGTAAGGTCTTTGCAGTTTTGTCTTTTCTGTTCTTCTCTCTTCTGTACTCTTCTCTTTCCCCTTCTTATACATGATTGGACTGTCTCTGCTTGTTTTCTCAGGAGTACCAGGTCACATCTTCCTGAAATAGCTGTTGGCACTTTGTAAATGGTTTCAATTACAAAATTTCTGTTGATCTCGCTCCATCCTCTTTCTCGCCTAACCAGACCAAATTCTGTCAATTGCCATCATTTGAACCCCATTGGAATTAACAAGCAACTCACTAGGGCCGGTCAGTCGTCCTACATCAGCTGTAACTATGTAGCATTTTATGATTCTGTCGGAAAATTAACTTAGGTAGATTGTTGTTTAGAAAACATATTTTTAAGTTCTTCACCAATTTATTTAGAGTCAAAAACATACTTTACCCCAGCTGTTTTGTAAACTTTTTTTGTTTAAGATTTAAAAATAAAGAGCAACCGTTTATAAAAAGCTCCAACCCACGACAATGTTTTCAGTAACATATCAATGGTAAAGTTGGCTTCATGAATTCAACATGGATTAAGATAGTGTGAAGTTATAAGTAATGTGCAAAACTATTTAGGTTTATACTACATCTGCAGATGTAAATAAGTTAGAAGTAGTTAACAAAGGAAATAACTAAAAACAAAACATTTCAAACAAAAATGAAGTTTTGCCATGGCAATTAATTTTTTTATGTGACAGGGAATGTTTCTACCTCTTTCCCCAAACTCACAACCATGAGTTGGCGTTCACATCTTCATTGCAACTGTGATAATTTTTAGTTGGACTGTATCCAGACTCAACCCTACACCATGTTTTTAGAAATAAAAGTTGAGTCTCGTCCAATCCCACCCTGATAATAAAGGGGACTTCGGAGGCAATCTTTCCATCACAGACTGAGGGCCTCATTATGATGCTGGTGGGACTGGCTTCTGCGGTCCTTTCGGAGGCGGTTGGACCGCTGCGGTCTCAACGGAAGCGGTCGGTCAACCGCAGACTACAATGCATGCATCGTGTCGTTTGACCGACCACTGAATGACCACCAACAGCCTTTCTCTGACCGCCGAGTTGGTGGTCAGAGAAAACCAGCATCCATAGGACAGTACAGGGATCTCGGACAGCCGTCCAGATTACGATGTGGATTTCCGATGACCTGACCATGGCGGTCCGACCGGCTGCCTTGAGTCGTTGGATATGAAGGATTCGGGGTGCATAGTAACCCAAATCTGCTTCTCTCCAGCAGTCTCCACCGTGATTCCCTTCCTCTAGGTGCCCCCTACACCTAGACAGCTGAACCCTGATGACTCCGATCCTGTGGGCGCCAGAATCCAGGTAAGTCATTCTGCAGCATGTATCCCCATTGACTGGACTGTGCACATTCTGCCACCCTTCAGTAACTGGGTACATGGTGCACAAGGCATATCCCCACATGTCATGCATGTGTGTACAATTCATATGTTTAATGAGTTTTGTATGCATTTGCAGTGACATGATATGCGCTCCGCTGTAACTGTGACCGCTGAGGTAGCAGTGATTGCATCATAATTTGGTGGGGGACCCTTCACGGCCTCGGCGGTTGGAAAGGGCTTGTAAGGCCGGCAGTCAGACGGTCAGTCTGATCAGCATCGTAATGACACCCTGAGTGTTTAGTGTCCTGGTTAGTACAAAATACCAAAATATCAAAGGGGAATGGATCACTTGTACATGAGTAACTAGGGTTCAATGTTCTTGCCGTCTTTCAATGAAACCCTCAATCATGTATACAGGCCGTGAGGCGGTATATCTTGGTTCTCCGCCTTGTTAAGAATGTGACAGCATCATGATTGGGTTTCTTTTTTGTCGTATGCTATCCTCCACCAGGAGGAGTAACCACTGGTTATTGCAGTAGTGATTAGTAATGAAAAGAGTGAAAGTGCTCAAGTGAGGTGAGTTTTTTTAAAAGAAAGCCACACATTCACCGAACTGTACCTTTATTCATTTCGGAATAATGTAGTCAGCTAAAAATAGTGTTGTGCATAGGAAGACAAGTTACCGGTCTAACGCACCGGAGTGTCTATGTGAAGGGTCGACATGTTTCAGCCCCATTAATTACATATATATATATAGATAGATAGATAGATAGATAGATAGATAGATAGATAGATAGATAGATAGATAGATAGATAGATAGATAGATAGATAGATAGATAGATATAGAGAGGGAGAGAGAGAGAGAGAGAGAGAGATATTAATTACCCATATATATATATATATATATATATATATATATATATATAGATAGATAGATAGATAGATAGATAGATAGATAGATAGATAGATAGATAGATAGATAGATAGATAGATAGATAGATAGATAGATAGATAGATAGATAGATAGATAGATATTTCGTGCATATTTTTCATTTTGCAAATAAAATTCCCGTACACTCCGGGATGCTACAAATGATTTATTGGCAAAATATCTCTCTATCAACGTGTTTCGCCTTTCGGCTTGTTCACGGTATCCGTGAGCAAGCCGAAACGTGCTGGTAGAGAGAGATTTTGCCAATAAATCATTTGTAGCATCCCAGAGTGTCCTTGAATTTTCTTTGCAAAAGGAGAAATCTGCACGGTATTTGATAGGGTTACCGGAACCCTTCCAGAACCGCCTCGCTTGAAGCTCTGGACTTCGGAAACTGTGATATATATATATATATATATATATATATATATATATATATTACCTACTGGCGGTCGCCAGTAGGTAGTTATAGTTAGGACCCTGTTTCCATAGGAAAACCGCAACATTCTATTACCTACTGGCGGTCGCCAGTAGGTAGTTATAGTTAGGACCCTGTTTCCATAGGAAATCCGCAACATTCTATTTGGAATAACTTTGGCGCCGGTCGACGAATCCTCGCGAAATTTTCAAAACTAATGGGGCGCTACGCTCCGCTCTTACCCTGAAAGTCTCGGGGGGATTCGTCAAGCGGGGGCTGAGATAAAAGGGGGGTCCCAAAACGCGTTTTTCCCATGCATTTTTCCATAGGACCTTTAGACACAGCTACAGCCCGAACGGCTGAACAGAGTTACTTGAAATTTAACAGAGAGGTAGTCTACAGGTCAAGGAAGTGCCTTTTGTAGGTTTGGTGTAAATCTGTTCAGTAGATTCTGAGAAAATAGCCTTTAAATCAATATATATATCTGAGCCAGCTTACGGTGCGCTTACGGTGCGCTTACCGTACGCGTACGGTGACGTGCGCGAGCGCGATTCTGATTGGCTGTTAGATCTTAGTAAACATTCGAATCGGTCGAAACCAGGAAGCGGCGGACGCCATTTTGTGTGTTTCACTCAGAAAAAAAAGGGTGATAACTTGAAAAGGGGGCAAGGAAGAGAGTTACAGACCCCCTAACATTTGAAAGGGGGTCAAAGAAGGACAGAAAAGTACAAAAAAAACATTTATTAATTTTAAAAAAAATCGCTGGGTACGCGTACGGTAAGCTCACCGTACGCGTACGGTAAAAAAAAAAAGAAATGAAATGCAGATTTAAGTGTTTAGATATTAGGGGGCTCTAAAAAGAGCCGTTGTGTTTATTAAGTGATTTTTTAGTGGTACCTACAAGTAAGTACCGATGCAGAGTCTAAGGTTCAAGAGGAAGACTCTGTTCCCTTCATCAGTGAAGTGTACACCATCTCCTCTATAAATGTCTTGCATGTCGTAACGCAAGTTGTTGTGGTAAATGGAACCCATACCATAGTCACGGAGGAAAGCAGAAACAGATTTGTTGACGTGCTTTCTTGCTTTGTCAATCTGTGGACAAAAATGATTGGACCAGTTCCATTTTTGCCTTTGGCATATGTTAGAAAACACAAAGGCAGTTTTAGGGAAAAGTGAAAACAGTTGTGCAAAGGTCTCCTTCATAAGCATTTCCAGACCTACCCCAGTCAAAGTGCCTAGGTCATTGCCACCACAGTGCACTATTATGAGGTCAGGGTGTTGGATTTGTATGAAGGATTTCACCAATGGCATCATTTGGTGCCACTTTAACCCTCACTGACCAATCCATTTAATGTCTACATTTGGCAAAGCAAGGTCTCTCACCATACCTGTTTACTCTGCATACGTTTCACTCCAGAAGACATAGCTGTGCCCTACAATCCACACTGTGAACATCTTCAAAGGAGAACTGGATGCACTCAGGAGGTGTAATTCAGTAGAATGGTAAAAAGAAATGAAAGACAGTTTGGAAATGGTGGCATACATATTTTTTTATAAAAAAAAGAACTGATTGGCTGTTTCATACCATTCTACAATAAAAACTAGGCTGTATGTGTAAATTTATAGAAGCATGTTTTGTATTGGTACAGAAAAATGTGTTACCAAAGAACAGTACTATGGATTTGTTGTTAGGTTTGAAACGTCAAGCACTCCTGCTCTTTGGAAATGAAACATTGTGTGGTGAACTTCTGACCTAACTCTACACAGCAGTGTTTCAAGAGCTGTTGCTATGGTAGCAGGCAGAAGTCAAGTTGGGGGAAGGGTACAAGGCTGAAGTCAAGTTGGGGGAAGGTTACTTTTGGAAAAGGGTTGGTTTTCAACCAATAGAAATGTGTGATTACATTTGAAAAAAAGGGGGAAGCACTGAGATTTGAAATTAACATGTATATGTGTGGAAAAAGAGAGGGAAACTTTGCCATTATCTGGTTCTGCTGAGAGGAGAGAGGTGTACAGAACAGAGATCCTGGCTCTGATAATCTGCTGTTTGAGTGCCACATTTCTTTCACAACTAACTAATTTTAAAGGTGAGTTTAGAGTTTGAGAGGGGATGTATATGGTAAATTAAGAAATGAATAATAGAATTGGAATTCCTTTTGTTGAAGTTGTGTTTATCATTTTCTGTTTTGGGAGAAATTTAAATGTGAGGAACATGTAAAATAATATGGACTATGTTTTCACAATAAATTAAGGTGTACTGGTATAAATAAGGAATACTTTTAGGGTTTGAGGTTGCACTCAGTAATGCAAATACATTCAGCATCACTAAGGCTGGTTGCCCTTGCTGGAGTGTAGTCAGTCACCCAGGTTACACATGTTGCTGGTCTCAGAAAGCTGTTTGGTATTGCTCTGGTGATTTTACATTTGAATTAGATGGAAAGGGGGAGGTATTTTTTTATGCAGAAGCAGACTCTTAGCACACAGCCAGCTGCTTATCCTGTGGAATCATGCACAGTATTCACAACCGAGTTGGGTTTGAGGTTTCAGTCAGTAATGCAAATACATTCAGCATCACTAAGGCTGGTTGCCCTTGCTGGAGTGTAGTCAGTCACCCAGGTTACACATGTTGCTGGTCTGAAAATGTTGTTTGGACATGTGCTTTTTTAAGAATCTGAAAAGTGGATTCATAATGTGTCAGTCTATAAAAGTACTTATCACTTGCCAAAAAAAAGAGTAGTAAGTGTGCTTTCAAATTGGCAAAGAAATTTTGTTTTCTGACTAATATGAAAACATGACTCTGTGTGCAAATAGGAATTACAGGCAGAGATTTATTGCGTATTGCTCTGGTGATTTTACATTTGCATTAGATGGAAAGGGGGAGCTATTTTTTTGTGCAGAAGCAGACTCTTAGCACACAGCCAGCTGCTTATCCTGTGGAATAATGCACAGTATTCACAACCGAGTGGGGTTTGAGGTTGCAGTCAGTAATGCAAATACATTCAGCATCACTAAGGCTGGTTGCCCTTGCTGGAGTGTACTCAGTCACCCAGGTTACACATGTTGCTGGTCTGAAAAAGCTGTTTGGACATGTGCTTTTTTAAGAATCTGAAAAGTGGATTTAATATGTGTCAGACTGTAAAAGTATTTATCACTTGCCAAAAAAAAGAGTAGTAAGTGTGGTTTCAAATTGGCAAAGAAATTTCGTTTTCAGACTAATATGAAAACATGACTCTGTGTGCAAAGAGGAATTACAGGCAGAGATTTATTGCGTACTACTCTGGTAATTTTACAGTTGCATTAGTAGGAAAGGGGGAGCTATTTTTTTCTGCAGAAGCAGACTCTTAGCACACACCCAGCTGCTTATCCTGTGGAATTATGCACAGTATTCACAACCGAGTGGGGTTTGAGGTTGCACTTAGTAATGCAAATACAAATATGTAAAATAATATGGACTATGTTTTCACCATAAATTAAGGTGTAGTGGTATAAATTAGGAATACTTTTATGGTTTGAGGTTGCAGTCAGTAATGCAAATACATTGAGCATCACTAAGGCTGGTTGCCCTTGCTGGAGTGTAGTCAGTCACCCAGGTTACACATGTTGCTGGTCTCAGAAAGCTGTTTGGTATTGCTCTGGTGATTTTACATTTGCATTATATGGAAAGGGGGAGCTATTTTTTTATGCAGAAGCAGACTCTTAGCACACACCCAGCTGCTGATCCTGTGGAATCATGCACAGTATTCACAACCGAGTGGGGTTTGAGGTTGCACTTAGTAATGCAAATACATTCAGCATCACTAAGGCTGGTTGCCCTTGCTGGAGTGTAGTCAGTCACCCAGGTTACACATGTTGCTGGTCTCAGAAAGCTGTTTGGTATTGCTCTGGTGATTTTACATTTGCATTAGATGGAAAGGGGGAGGTATTTTTTTATGCAGAAGCAGACTCTTAGCACACAGCCAGCTGCTTATCCTGTGGAATCATGCACAGTATTCACAACCGAGTGGGGTTTGAGGTTTCAGTCAGTAATGCAAATACATTCAGCATCACTAAGGCTGGTTGCCCTTGCTGGAGTGTAGTCAGTCACCCAGGTTACACATGTTGCTGGTCTGAAAATGTTGTTTGGACATGTGCTTTTTTAAGAATCTGAAAAGTGGATTCATAATGTGTCAGTCTGTAAAAGTACTTATCACTTGCCAAAAAAAAGAGTAGTAAGTGTGCTTTCAAATTGGCAAAGAAATTTCGTTTTCTGACTAATATGAAAACATGACTCTGTGTGCAAATAGGAATTACAGGCAGAGATTTATTGCGTATTGCTCTGGTGATTTTACATTTGCATTAGATGGAAAGGGGGAGCTATTTTTTTGTGCAGAAGCAGACTCTTAGCACACAGCCAGCTGCTTATCCTGTGGAATCATGCACAGTATTCACAACCGAGTGGGGTTTGAGGTTGCAGTCAGTAATGCAAATACATTCAGCATCACTAAGGCTGGTTGCCCTTGCTGGAGTGTACTCAGTCACCCAGGTTACACATGTTGCTGGTCTGAAAAAGCAGTTTGGACATGTGCTTTTTTAAAAATCTGGAAAGTGGATTCAAAATGTGTCAGACTGTAAAAGTGTTTATCACTTGCCAAAAAAAGAGTAGTAAGTGTGGTTTCAAATTGGCAAAGAAATTTCGTTTTCAGACTAATATGAAAACATGACTCTGTGTGCAAAGAGGAATTACAGGCAGAGATTTATTGCGTACTACTCTGGTAATTTTACAGTTGCATTAGTAGGAAAGGGGGAGCTATTTTTTTCTGCAGAAGCAGACTCTTAGCACACACCCAGCTGCTTATCCTGTGGAATTATGCACAGTATTCACAACCGAGTGGGGTTTGAGGTTGCACTTAGTAATGCAAATACAAACATGTAAAATAATATGGACTATGTTTTCACCATAAATTAAGGTGTAGTGGTATAAATGAGGAATACTTTTAGGGTTTGAGGTTGCAGTCAGTAATGCAAATACATTGAGCATCACTAAGGCTGGTTGCCCTTGCTGGAGTGTAGTCAGTCACCCAGGTTACACATGTTGCTGGTCTCAGAAAGCTGATCTCTGGTGATTTTACATTTGCATTAGATGGAAAGGGGGAGCTATTTTTTTGTGCAGAAGCAGACTCTTAGCACACACCCAGCTGCTTATCCTGTGGAATCATGCACAGTATTCACAACCGAGTGGGGTTTGAGGTTGCAGTCAGTAATGCAAATACATTCAGCATCACTAAGGCTGGTTGCTTTTGCTGGAGTGTAGTCAGTCACACAAGTTACACATGGTGCTGGTCTCAAAAAGCAGTTTGGACATGTGCTTTTATCAGAATCTGAAAAGTGGATTCAAAATGTGTCAGACTGTAAAAGTACTTATCACTTGCCAAAAAAAAGAGTAGTAAGTGTGGTTTCAAATTGGCAAAGAAATTTCGTTTTCTGCCTAATTTCAAAGCATGACTCTGTGTGCACACAGGAATTGTTTTTAGATATTTAATTTGTGAAGGTGTTATTGTGATTTTCACTTCTAGGAAAGGGGTACTTAGTATTTTAAGATTTGAAAAGATCATAAAAAATGTAGTAATATATTTAAATTAAAAAAAGGAATTTTTTTTTAGTTTTTTTCAGGTATTGCTGAAGAGCAGTGAACAAAATTTAAGATGCCTACAAAATCCAGACTAAGGAAAAACCACAAAAAAAAACTATATTTGAAGACAACTGGAGGACCTAAGTTAGTTGGAGATGCTCATGTTGGGAAAAAGAGAAAGTCTTCTGGTAAGCAGACAAAAGATTTTTTAAAGAACATCTTCAAAAAAAATGTACAAAATGTCTGCACTGGAAAGAATGTTTTCAATAGAAAAGAACAGGAAAAAATTGAGAATTTAGTTAATGCAAATATACCTTCTGCAACAATAAAGATTAACTTAAACAGAAAAACAGCGTTTAAAGAGATACGTAGAAAAATGTTTCAGAGAAGAGTTATGTCCAATTTGATAAAGGATGTGAAGAAATATAAGCAAAAGGCAAAATATTATAAGAGAAAAAAAGAAATTGAAGCCATTGCAGCAAAGGCATTAGAATTAAAAAGGAAACTATTCATTTTAATTTTGAATAGGATGCGTACATTAGATAAAATGGTTAATGTACTGAAATCACAATGCAAAAGGAAAAGAGTAGTGAAAAGAACAAACTTTTGTAAAGTGTTTTTAGGAGAATGGATGCATAGTTCAAGTAGTGAACCTTTTTTTAATGAAGAGAGTTATTTTCAAAGTAATAGTTTGCTCCATGCAGTTGACACCAGAGGTCGTGCTTATGAAGTGAAAAATGGTTGCATAATGGAGAAGGAGATAATGGTTCCAAGAGATGAGGTACAAGTGATGGCGGATGAGGCTATGGGGAGACGTCCTAAAGCCCCAGTGTACACTTGGAATTGTAGTAGTATTTGCACTGTGCGTCAGGAATCTATTGATAAATTTTGTGAGTTTCTAAGAGAATATAGTAAAAAAAAGTGTAAAACAGAAGATTAAGGTTCTTCAAAGTCTAGATCCATGCAGAGTGAGAGAGAATACTGGTTTGCAGGGTCATTCTCTGGCTTGTCTATCTAGAAAAGTGTGTAAAAGTGTTTTTCATCATTTTAGGGTGCTGGCTGTTCATCATACTGAAATGAGAAAGTTTGTGAGACGGTTGTATTTTGCTAAAAGTCCAGCAATAAAGTTAGATGAATTAAATAGGGCTCTGTTCCGTGGATCGGTATCAGATGTAGAGAAGGTTATTGATGAAATTCAGTTTTGTTACTTTGGTCCTGAACAAGACAGTGCAGAAAAGGACACAGTAAATGAGGAAGAAGTGGAAGAGAATGTAGAACCCTCTGTAAGTAAAACATTTAATGATCACATAACAAAATTTGCAATAATCTCTAATGAAAGACCAAATATAACTTGTATTTGTTGCCGCAGAACTCATTATAGAAAACAAACTAGGAATGTTGATCTCTACAGAAAAAGTGAAAATGAAGATAATTATAAGTGGAAGGATTTTGCCACATATATATTTCTTGAAAATTGTTTTGAATTGGGTGAAGATCAGACTGTTACAACAAGTTAGAGGAAAATAGAATGCCGACCAGAGCTGTACATAATAATTTAGAATTGGATGTTATTCCTGCCGAACTTTCTGAATTAAATACATATGAGTCTATACTTATTCAATGTGTTCATCCGTTCCAGACCATAGTACGTATGGAGCCCAAAACTGGTAAATTACCTCCTTCAGATTTACTGAGAGGTTTTAAAGGTAGAGTGGTGTATTTGCCCTTGGATTTGAAAAAAAATATGGAAACTATTGATGCAGATACTTTGGAAACTGAACCATTAGTTATTCTGGTTAATGGTGTACCTACAAAGAATAAGAAGATTTGGCAGGAGCTGGTAGATGTACGGAAAGTACAAAGAGCAAATTTGTATTTGAAAAGGAATAACAAATGGTATGAATCAATTTATATAGAAGAAGAAGAAGAAGATTTACAAGAAGACACAGAAACACCAACTGGACAAATTGAAAAAGTGGACAAGTCAAAGGAAGAAGAAATTTATGAACATTTTAGCATACATCCTCTTCATTCAAAAGAAGTTATGGGAGACAATATTGATCTCTTTCAGATGAAGAAAGCAAAAGGAACTCCCGTGAGTGTATGGGAGGAGAGCTTGGAAGCTCGATGTTTTCCCCAGCTGTTTCCTAAAGGAAAAGGAGGACGATACGATGAACGTCCAGAACAGATTCCAGCTTCTGAGTATCGGACCACAAGACTATATGCAGAAGATCCAAGATTTCGACAAAGTATTCCTTATTTATTCCATCTTTTATTTGAAAGCGACTTGTCTGCATTATCATATGCAGTAAATCACATTTTAAAAAGTGGAGTACATTTACAAAATGTGTCTGCTAAGGATTTTATGGAGAAAGTGCAGCACCGAGATGATCATTTGGAAACACAACTGATCAATCTGATGGCTTGTCAGCGTGGGACAAATGAATATTGGTACCGGCGCCATGGTGAATTAAAATGCATGTTACGAAATTTAGGAACACCAACATGGTTCCTTACCCTAAGCTGTGCTGAGTACGCTTGGGATGATTTACTGGATTTTCTACGAGAGGCAAATTCAAACATTAAAAACATCGAATACAAGACAGCAGGAGAACTGTGCTCATTGGATCCGGTTAATGTTTGCAGATATTTCAATCATAGATTTGAGGCTATGATGTCCTTCATCTGCAATAAAAAAAATCCACCTCTTGGAGAAGTAGTGGATTTCTTTTGGAGAAAAGAGTACCAGACAAGAGGTGCTCCTCATATTCATATGCTGTTGTGGATCAAGGATGCCCCAAAGTTTGGAACAGATACTGATGAAGCAGTGTTATCTTACATTGAAGAATATGCAACATGTGCTATACCAAAAAGCACAGAAGAGAAAAAGTTAAAGGAACAAGTTTTACGTTTCCAAAGTCATCGGTGTGGAAAATACTGTCGACGGAAATACAAGAGCAAAGATAAATACTACACTAAATGTCGATTTGAATTTCCTAGACCTGTTCTTTCAAATGGAAGAGTAAACAGTTTTATGTCATCTGTGAGACATACTATCACAAGAAAATCACCTAAGAATACCTACAACCTAAAAAGAAAAGAAGAATCAAAAAATATAAATGACTACAACCCAGTCATTTTATCCATGTGGAATGCTAACATGGATATACAGAATGTCGCTGACAATTCCATTGCTGTTGCTCGATATGTAACGTCTTACATTACTAAATCTGAAAAAACTGAATTGAAAGAAATGTGGGAAGAGATTTCTCACGAGAAGACTGTCAGTAAGAAGCTGTACAGTTTCAGTTTAAAGATGTTATCGCATCGAGAAATTGGATCCTACGAATGTTCAGATAGGTTATCTTCTGCAAGTCTCTACTCGAAATCAAGAAGAATAATTTGGGCAAGTTTAGGCCTTGCAGCAATGAGAAATCGGGTACTGAAATCTGTTGGAGAAATTGAATATTTGGCCGAGAATGACCCAGAAAGTACAGATATTTTGAAATCAAACATGTTGGACACATATTATCCCAAAAGAAGTCATCATCTGGAGAACATGTGTCTCTATGAAGTGCTGCAGAACTACATTTATTCACGGAAAGCCGCAGAAGACATCAACAATGGAAAATATAAAGTCATTGGTGAGGAAGGATGTTTGGTGAAGCAAACAAAAGGAAGTTTGATAAATCACAGGAAGCTGAGTTGCGACACTACTGACAAAAAGGAATTTTAGTACTTGGCTCTTTTACAGCTGTTTAAACCATGGCGTACAGAGGATGAACTACTGGGAGAATTTCAAAGCTATGAAGATTCTTTTAATGCTTGCAAAGACAGCATACAATGCAGTACATTCTCAACTTATGTGCAAATGTTAAATGAAGAAATTGAACAGGAAACTACAATTGCAGCTGAAGTAGCTAGAGACAGTTCTCAAGACAGCCAAAGTTCAGGAACACTCAGTCAAGATCCCCTAGGACAACCAATCGTTGAAAATGAAGCATCAAACGCCATGAATGAAGTGGAAACGGCCATGAATCAAGCTCAAGAAGAATTTATAGACTTACAAAATTTGGAAAGACAACTGAATGAAGAGAAGCAACAAATTTATGAAGAGATCAGAAACAAAATTGATCACGGATTTCTACATGAAAAAAAAGAGTGCTCATGCACATCATTTCATCCAATCAGGATGTATGTAAGCGGACAAGCTGGAACTGGAAAAAGTTTCCTAATAAAAGTCATCAGAAGCTACCTACAGCAAAAAACGGATTCTACTTTGTCTTGTGTGGTTACTGCTCCAACTGGGTTAGCAGCATATAACATAAAAGGAATCACCTTACATCGTTTGCTAATGTTACCAGTGGAGCATGAGAACAAAATACAGTACCACAAGCTAACTGGAGAAGCATGCTTCGAAGTTTCAAGAGTATTGAAGAAGATGCAAGTTCTCATTATTGATGAGGTGAGCATGGTATCAAACTTAATGCTTGCCTTTGTGCATTTAAGAATGCAGCAAACTCTAAGGACAGACTATGACGTGTTATTTGGTGGAAAACATGTCATAGTTTTTGGGGATCTTCTACAGCTTACTCCAGTTAAAGGACAACCAGTGTTTAATACTGTGACACATGAAGACACAAAGAAGTCATTGGGAAGCATCGGTAATGCAAATATTCGGTCTTTCTTTGAGTACAAGGAACTTACTACTAATATGAGACAAGCAAACGATGAAGAATATGGAAGTATTCTGAAAGATATCAGAATTGGACTACTCACTGAAGCTGGCACAAAAGCATTACAGAGTCGGTTGCTACATAATTTATTTCCAAAGGAAGAAATAGTTGCAGAGAAGATATACAAGAACATTGCAGAAAAGAAAAGTGTCATCTGCTTAATGCCAACTCTACGTGAATGCTCAATATTCAATGAGGAGCTTTTGAAATTGGAAAAGGAAGAGATCAGGAAATTGGAAGCAGTGGACAAAATTCAAGATGGAAGAATTACTATCACATTAACAGGCACACTGAAAAATAAATTGGATTCACTAGAGAAGAACATTTCCAAAACTGCTGGATTAGAAAAAAATCTATATGTTTGCATGAACTGTAGAGTATTTTTAAGGAGAAATTTGGATGTTGAAAAAGGTTTAGTTAATGGAGCTATGGGAAGAGTTGTGGGTTTTATTAATTATCAGAAAAAAGATGGAATTGAATGTTTAAAAATAAAATTTGATGAGATAGAAGAAGTTATAGACATTTGTCGTTGTACAGTTCGTTTTATGCTTGTGAAAGACTTATATGTACAAAGGAAACAGTTTCCGTTTTCTCTAGCATATGCTGTAACTATTCACAAGTCTCAAGGATTGACTGTAGATTGTGCATTTGTAAACATTGGTTCAACTGTGTTCAAAGAAGGTATGGCTTATGTAGCTTTGTCACGAGTGAAAACATTATCTGGTTTATTCATGATAGATTTTGATGACTCAAAAGTTAGTGCTGATGCAAATTGTGTAAAGGAGTACAATAGATTAAGAAGAATCTCTGCTCCTCATTTAGGTCAGTATCCTGTGTTAGAGAAACGTGTAGTTTCTCGTAAAAGGAGAAATGAGAATATCTGTAATGAGGATGTAGAGAGGAGGAAAAAAAGAGGAGTGATGTAATTGCAAGCAAAAAGAAAAAGGAAAATGAAGAAGAGGTTGTAGGATGTCATTTTGAAAATAGCTCTGGTGTCAACTGCTACGCTAATGTAGTGCTGAATGTTGCATTTTATCTGGAAAGTTTGCAAGAGCAGATAATAGTAAATCAGAGAAAAAGATTCTGTTCTGAGTTGAGTCTCCTTTTTCAAAAGCTGAGTAATGATAAAACTCAAATAGAAAGTGCTACTGAAATTAGAAAACTTTTAGATGTATGTTCAGGATGTACACAGTTTTCTCAAAATGTACAGCAAGACGCACAGGAATTCTTGATGTATTTTCTTCAGGTACTGGAAGAAGAAGGTGTACACATTGAAAATTTGTTTGGTCTCTCTTATAAATGGGAACATAGTTGTAAAAACTGTTTCAATACATGTGGCTCTAATGTTGATTCTGAAAGGTTTATTTATTTAACATTGCCAGAGAGTAAAACAGTCACTTTTGCTAAATTAGTTAAAGATGCTAATCATAGCATGGAATGCGGTGAGTGTAAATCTGACATGTTTTCAACGTTAATTTTAAAGGAATACGGACAGTATGTAATTTTAATGATGCAACGATGTAGAGCTGATGGTTCAAAATTGGATACTTTAATAAAGAAGTTTACAGGACAGCAATTATCAATTTCAGGAAAAACTTTTGTAACAGTTGCAATAATTTTCCATGAAGGACCTACTGTAACTTCAGGACATTACACAGTTTATCTTAAATGTGAAAAAGGCTGGACACTGTGTAATGATTCCCAATTGGTTTTTAAGCAATGTTTGCCGTTTGATTTAGCAAATTCCTATCTAATCTTCCTGAAACCTAAATTTTTAGAGAGAATTGGCAACATCTGTACAAAACAATTTTACCATTTCATTGGATTACCATTGGAATTTTCAAATTTAAAGATTTTTAAAATTATCATTTGGCCTAAAGGAAAGGTAACCAATTTTATTGTGGACTTATATAATTCTTAATTAATGTTTCGGAAAACAACATTTTAGAGAGAATCGGTAACATCTGTACAATTTACATTTTTGTATTTTATTGGATTACCGTTGGAAATTTAATCAAAAAAGATTTTTAAAATTACCATTTGGCCTAAAGGAAAGGTATCCAATTGTATTGTGGACTTAATTAAATCCTAATTAATCTTTCGGAAACCAAAATTTTAGAGAGAATCGGTAACATCTGTACAATTTAAATTTTGGAATTTTATTGGATTATCGTTGGAAATTTAATCAAAAATTAATTTCAAAAATTAACATTTGGCCTAAAAGAAAGGAAACTAGATGTATTGTGGATTTATTTGAGATATATTATTTTTGAGATTATGCTTCTGTAAGAAAATTGTCAGACGGTATTTTTTAGAAATAGTTTTTGTTATTAGATGATATTTTTAATGAATAATATTTTGCATTTCGATAATGTTATGTTTAACTGAGAAGAGATTCTGAGCTTTTTTTAAACAATCTTTGAGATTGTTATTTTTTTTATGCCCGCTGTTAAGTGATGAATGCAATTGCTTTCACGATTTATAGTGAAATGCAATATATTCTGAAAACAGCAAAAAAAAGGCAAAAAATTGTTTTTGGAAAATATGTAAATATGTGTAATGTATTATAAAATGTTTTATTAAATATTAATACTTTTTTCTTTTTTTTTCAGATTGAGAAAGAAAATTTTCGAAAACTTGAACCATTTTTATAGCAAATAAAATTATATTTTAATTCATAAATAATTTTTTGAGTGGGTATGGTAAGTCAGAAATTTCATGGTCCCTTTTTTCCACTTCTCCACAATCACATTTTCAGTTTTTCATTGTAATCTCTCAAGGACCTTGTAATGTGATAGTTGATTTTTAGTGTTTTTTAAAAAAAAAAAAAATTACGCGTACGGTTAAAAAAAAATCAAAAAAAAGTTTAAAAAAATATTTTAAAAAAAGTTGAAAGGTAAGGTTGGCTCTTAAAATAGCCGTTGTGTTCGTACAGGGACAGAGGAAAGAAAGAATGGGAATATTAGTCGGTAGGACAAATGTGCTGGTCTATTTTATTGTTAACTAGGGCAACACTGGTCTCCCTATGAGCAATTAGACCATAACAAGTGGCGCACCGCATTGTAACCCTCGCAAACCTGATGGTTAATTTCCAGAGGACCAGAAAAAGGAGATGCTCCCCCCACAGATGAAGGGCTCAGCTGACCTGCCGAAGATGGACTCGGCCCTGCAGATGATGGACCAGGCTGAGCTGCTGTGGATGTGCTTGGGGTTTCCTCCAGTATGTCGAGCATATGTCCTACCGTGTACATCATGAAGGTGTCTCAACATAGTGTGATTCCCGAAGGAATACTTCTTGTTAGGATTCCCTCTTGAAAGTACACGGTCACACAGCTTACAAGTCACTAAAGGTGCATTTACCTTTTTCTTGCCCTCTGGAGAAGAAAAATACTCCCATATGAAAGAGCTCTTTTGTTTCCTCCTTCTCTGCCTCAAGGTAGTGCTGCTAGCCTCACTCTCAGAAGAGGTCTGCTGTTCTGCCATCGTATCACAAAGACAACTCAGCTCCTTCTCCTAAGGGATCACAAGCAGAAATGAGGGGAATGGGTGTGGTGTAGGAGAGTTCTAGAACTGAAAGTAGTAAAAACCAATCAAAAGTGTTGTTTCTTGATCACATGACCCAACGTGCGCGTACGTTACGCTTACGGTGCGCTTACGGAGCGCTTACGGTAAAAGTACGCATGCGCGTAAAAAAGACACGCGCACGCGCGCATGCGCAAAACAGGCACGCCCTTCACTTCCGCGTAACATGCGCGTGCAGCGTACGCGTTACGCGCCGCGTGCGTGTGACGCGCGTCTACGCAAATTGCGTAACTGAACGCAAACAGCGTAGAAATCTAACGTACTAAAAGCAAGACGTGCGCTTACCGTACGCGCACGTTAAAAAAATACTAAAAAAAAGGGAAAAAAAGATTCACTATGTTATACTACTATATCTTACCGGTTTAGTTTAAAAAAAAGGTAAAAATAAAAAATATATTGTAGAATTTTTAAAATTTAACCATAGTCTTTAAAGAGGATATAAATTTAAAATAAAAATATGTAAAAAACATTGCAAAAAAAAAAAAAAAAAGGTAAATAATATAAGAATTAGCATTTAAAATTCACTGAAAAAACCATGGGTTTCACACACGTTATAGTTAGGAATTAGCATTAAAAAAACCTTAGAAATTCAATGAAAAAACCAAAGGTTTCACACATGTTATAGTTAGCTGGACATTTCACTCGTAAAAAAACAATGAAATTCCCCCGTTATAGTTAGTTCAGCTAACTATAACTCGCGCGCCCGCAATGCACTGCTGATGACGTCACATATTACATCACTCATGACATGGTCAGTGACATCACTCATGACATCACTGATGACATCTCAAATGACATCACTCATGACATCACTGATGACATCATCCTTGTGATAGAGTGGCACACCTCCTCTCACTCTAATATAACCTTTGATACACACATTCAAAAATAGAGACTAAAATTTAAAAAACAATGGACATACCAATACCATTTACAACAACCTATTCAGTAATTCTAAGATCCACATACACATCCACTCATTCACCAACAGTCCTATACAGTCACTCATACATGTACTCACTCATCATATGTACTCATACACCTATACATTCTGTTACACAATGCCACTCATCCATAGAGTTACTCACACACATATTCCCTCATGCTAATAAAGAATCAAACATACATTTACTTGCATATACAGTTATACACACACCACCACACTTACTTCTACGGAAACTTACACATACTTAGTCTTTTTAACAATCACTTATAGAAACACATACTTATTCATACAGGAACTCTTTCAATCTCTCACTCTCACATATACTCACTTATATACACCAATAGTCACATATACTAGTTTAAAACATATGTAGTTACTCATAGAGACACTATTGAGACAGTCATTCACTCACTAACACACCCATGCACACACTCATCCACCCATACAGTCCTGCACACATGCTGTCTTCAACACATACAAACAGTGAGTCATTCATTCATGCACCTATGCACTACGTAATACCCCCCACCGAACCATACAGACATCAGACACTTATACTGATACTCAAAAAACCAACTAATAACCTATATAGACACTCATGTTGCTACTCACCAACCCATGCAGCCACTTGTACACAAAGTGAGAGACTGATACAGATATTTACATATTTTAAACATTACTCACTAAGCCATGTATTCACTAAGATACACTTAATCAGTCAGTTATACAATCCATTTTTCAAAAACAAATCATCCATTTAGACACTTATATACCCATTTATTCTTCCATCGACCTTGAGATATACATATATAAAACATATGTAATTTTCAGAAAAACACACATTCACTGGATGATGTCATCAGTGATGTCATCAGTGATGTCATTTGAGATGTCATCAGTGATGTCATGAGTGATGTCACTGACCATGTCATGAGTGATGTAATATGTGACGTCATCAGCAGTGCATTGCGGGCGCGCGAGTTATAGTTAGCTGAACTAACTATAACGGGGGAATTTCATTGTTTTTTTACGAGTGAAATGTCCAGCTAACTATAACATGTGTGAAACCTTTGGTTTTTTCATTGAATTTCTAAGGTTTTTTTAATGCTAATTCCTAACTATAACGTGTGTGAAACCCATGGTTTTTTCAGTGAATATATATATATGTAAAACTTCGCCACCACAATCCCAGGAATCCTCAAGTATATTCGAAGACCGGAACAGACGATAACAGACCACGAAATAGGTGCAGGTAAGTAGTTTATTAAGAGTTCAGCATGCCTGCCATGACACATTCTAGCCTACTAGAGGCCTTGTTCACATAGCACCTTGTGAGTAGTATGCTTGTATTTAAAGTGCAAAGTGCATAGTAACAGCTGACATGATTGGTTGCCTACCATGGACATAGAAAAAATACAAATACAAATTTCTCCATATCAAAAGTAAAAACCTGAATAGCAACGAGCACCTTTTTAAATACCTAAAAAAATACATTTCATTAAAAGACACTTATTATGTGCAATTAATCTGTATTCTAAAGTATGAGCAGTTTTTTTTTTAAAAAAGGGCATTTAAATACAAATATCCAATTTAACGCATAGTAGAAATATTCGTGCAAAATATGTAATATGCAAAAAATGTAAGCCCTAGTGGGTTGAAATTGCACATGCAGCTTTGGCTTAATTGTGTCAGAATATGTGACCAATCCCTCAACAATAGGACCCAAAATTTTACAAATACACAGCAAAGCCATTCGATCAATAAACATATCATTGCCAGATGCAATACCTCCTAAGATGTTAATGTATATATCTTTAAAAAATCTGCTAAAACATATATAGGTGCTAGAGTCGTATGGAACAAATAAGTGCCCTAATGGACAATAATTGAACTATGCCCAGATAGCAAATGTCAGTGCTTAATAAAGTGCAAAAAGTGCAAAGAAATGTTACAATGTTAGTAAATTAAAATAACATAGATTTAGAGGGCTAGGCCAAAATTTAAGGACATGTAGTATTGGTGCAGTTGTTTGACAGAAAGAGCCCAGTTACAGACATGTGTAGAAATCTTCACTCGAGTTTAAACCGCGTGGCGTCTTGGTGTCAAGTTCAAGGATGTATTTTGTCTCAAGAGCTCGTAAAAGGGCTTCTCGATTGCCTCCACGTCTGAGGGGCAAAACTGAGTTTATGACAAAATATTTGAGAAGCTCACTTTTATTCTCATGGCATTCCTTAAAATGACGAGCAACTGGGTAGGATGCGTCACTACCATTAATTGCCCTAATGTGCTGGAGTATCCGTTTGTGGACCTGCAACTTGGTACTCCCAACATATTGCAGGCCACACGGACACTCCAGCACATAGATGGCAAAATCAGTTTTGCATGTGGACATCCTGTAAATGGGTTTAGGAATGTCACAGAAAGGGGTCTTATATTCTGTTTTGTTAACACCATGTCTGCAGGCTTTGCAGCTAGTGCATCTTCTAAAACCCTTACTGGAATGGAGCTATGATTTGTTGATGAGTAACTCTGGACTAGTTTTCACCAGAGCATTGCTCACGGAGCGTGCTTTCCTGAATGTAATCTCAGGACTGACTGCCATTAGATTCCCAATGACAGGGTCATTCCGTATCAGGCTCCAATTTTTCTTAAAGATCTTACAAAGGGCCTGATGCTGGCAATTACAAGTCAGGATAAGTCTGGTAGGCTCCCTAACTTGTACTGAGTTAGCAATGGATGTTTTGTTTTGCAAAGCCATTTCCCTGGGAACACAGTTGGCTTTGACGATGGCTTTGTCAATCATAGTGGCTGTATATCCTCTGGCCAGAAATCTAACTTTACTGGCTTCCTGTGCCAAAATACACTCAGAATCAGTGCTGCAGATAGGTCTAATGCGCAACATCTCGCCATATGGGATGCTGCGTATAAGATGTGCCGGATGGTGGCTTGCGGCATGTAAGACTGTGTTGCCCGCAGTAGGTTTCCTAAACAACCGAGTCTCAATTTTGTCACTTTTGATAAAGGTCTCTAAGTCTAGAAAACAAACAGATTCCTGACTTAAATTGGCCGTAAACTGAAGATTAAGATTGTTTACATTGATCAAGGCAATAAAATCCAAGGACTGTCGTTTGGTACCTTGCCAAATTAAGAAGATATCATTAATGTAGCGATACCATCGAAATACATGTCTGGTAAAGATCACGTGGTGTGTGCCATAAAGGACTTGCTCCTCCCACCTGCCCATTTGAAGGCAGGCATAACTTGGAGAGAAGCAAGCCCCCATGGCGACTCCTCTGACCTGTTGATAAAATTGATTGGAAAACATGAAGAAATTGTTTAGACATGTAGCAATCATTGCAGACAACATATATATATATAAGGCCACTGAATGCTGTCGAACACAACAGGTGCCTCCTCGGTGAAAGTGGCATTTACAATTAAATTTTTGAAGCAAACAGGAGCTCTCACGGGTCTTTTTCTTTGATTTAATGCCAACAGACGCGTTTCAGCATAGTCGCCTTTCTCAATGTTGGTTGCATCAATTTAAAACCACATCACTGAGCTTTAAATACATCTTGGTTGCTCGCTATTGAATGATTCTTTTACCAAGCAAAAGCGAACTGTTCGATAGTCAACCATTGTTTTATCAGCATGCATTGGTCTCTTTGCTCGTGAATGTTTCCATCTTGTGGTAATTGTTTCCTCACAGTGATTTACGAGTGCACATGCTGACTTATGTTATGTTAGATTTTTTTTTATTGAGCGCACATTTCACCCGAAGGTCTCAAGGCGCTAACCTGTTCCAGGAAACTGTGGAAAGGAGAGAGAAAAGAGAAAGGCTGGACAGAGAGAGTGTCTGAAAAACAACCAAGTTTTGAAAGCCCTAAGGAACTTTCTATGATCGGTCTAAGTACGTAAATATAGAGGGAGTGAGTTCCAAAGGGTAGGGGCAAGGTATGAAAGGATCTTCCGCCATTCCTGGCGGTACGGATCTTGGGTGAAATGAGAAGATGTTTGTTAGCCAATCGGAGGGTTCTAGAAGGTTTGTACCTAATCAGTTTCTTATCAAAATAGAGGGGACCAAGTCTATTGAGGGTTTTGTGGAACAGACAGTTGATTTTGAATGTTATGCGCTTTCTGATTGGGTGTAGAAGGGGATCGAGATGGTAAATTTAGTACCAATCTCGCTGCAGTGTTTTGAAGGATCTGGAGCTTTGTTAGATGTTCTTAGTTGATGGAAGCCAAAAGTGCATTACCGTAGTCCAGCTGGCTGATGATTAATCCTTGCATGAGAGGCATTTGTGATGACAGTGGAACCCATTTAAAGATCTTACGGAGGCTGTGCATTAGTCTCTAGCAGATGCTGGCTACATGATTGACATGATTGAACAAAGAAAGATGAGTGTTGATCAGTACTCCTAGGTTACGAACGGCCGACTTAGGTGAAGGACAAGTGCCCAGAATGGTAGGCCACCAATCACTTGACCACTGGGTTGATGCTTTGCTAAAGAGAATGATTTCAGTTTTACTAGCATTGAGTTGTAAGTGGTTATTTTGCATCCAGGTGTAGATATCGGACATACACTGTCTAAATCGAAGTTTGGTGTCAGCAAGATCCGGTCCTAGCGTGATTAACAGCTGAGTATCCTCAGCGTACGATACTGTTTCAAAGCCATGAGAATTAATCATGCTGCCCAAAGGTGCCACATACAGATTAAAGAGAGTGGGACTCAGAATAGAGCCCTAGGGGACACCCTTGTCAATGAGTTGGCTGCTGGATACGAAAGTGCCCATGTGCACTTTCGAGGTGTGGTTGGTCAGGAAGCTGCATTGCCAGTCCAATGCGGCGCCCCTGATACCCATCTCACGTAAGCGATTCACAAGAGTGATGTGGGAGAGGGTGTTGAAGGCAGCCGACAGATCAAGGAGGACCAGAATGGTTGACTGCCTGGCATCGAGGATGAGTCTTATATTATCTACAATTTCAAACAGAGCGGTTTCGGTGCTAAGAGAAGCCCGGAATCAGGATTGAGAAGGGTCCAATAGATTGTTACTCTCGAAATAGGTGGTGAGTTGCTTGTTAATTAATGACTCAAGAACCTTCCCAAAGAAAGGTAGGAGAGAGATGGGCCGATAGGTATTGGGTTGCTTAGGGTCCAGGGTGGGTTTCTTCAGTATGGGTTTGACCATTGCCGCCTTCCACCTTGTGGGGATAGTTGAATGCAATAAGGATAGGTTAAGAAGCTTGGAGAGGCAAGGGAGGAGGGCAGGTCCAATTTTGAGCAAGATCTGAGGGGATATAAAGTCAGCGGGGGAGCCAGATTTAATCTTAAGGAGGGCAGTTCTGACTTCCTCTTGAGTGAATTGAGTGAATTCATTTAGGAAGGTGGGGTTTGTAAGATCATTGTTGGCCGGCCCCTGGTGGTGGTGTACGACATCGGTGTAGGGGAAAAGTCTGCTGATGATGTTAATCTTGTCCACAAAAAAAGAGGACAAGGTGTCGGCCCACTCTTGGGATGTAGGCTGTTTGGGCTGACATGAGTTTGGGCAGGAGAATTCTTTTAATATTTTAAACATTTCTTTATGGGAATTGGAGGCCTGATTAATTCTGGCACCTAAGTATGTTTTTGGGCCATGTCTATATGGTCAAGATAGAGTCTGTGGATAGATTTATAGGCCTGCCTGTCATGGGTACTTTTGGAATACCTCCACTTACTTTATGACTTTCTAGCTGCTGTTTTGTCGGATTTTATATCGGCGGTGAACCAGGGTGACGATTTGTGGTGACCTTTAGCTTTTATGACTGGGGCTATTTTGTCTAGGGCCAATCTGTTTGCTGCCTAAAAAGACTCGACTGCAGCATCGGGGTTATCTGTATCAAGTTGGGAGGGAGTGGTGAAATGAAGAGAAAAAGTGGCAAGGTTGACTTTGTTCCACTGTCTGCTCAGAGTGGGTTCTTTGCGTGCGTGATTGGGAACAGGGGTTATCTGTACAGAGAATTTTTATATAGTATGATCAGACCAGAGGGTTGATATTGGGGGCTCCCCCTGATGAGGGGTGAGTTAGTGAATAAAAGTTCAAGTGTGTGGCCAGCTGAATGAGTAGGAACAACTACCCGCTGAGTGAGCCCCAAAGTGTTTAGACCCGAGATGAGGATGTTGGTATGGGTGTCAGACAGGAGCTCGGCATGGTGGTTAAAGTCTCCCAATAGGAGAAAATTAACAGCAGCCAAAACATGCGGTGCAATGGTCTCGATCAAATGGTTGGTGAATTGAACTTTGATTCCCGGAGGGCGATAAAGTAGGGCGCCTCTTCAGGATCCCTTAGTTAGACAGTCCATTTAGAAAAGGCAGAGTTCATCCCAGTCTGAGAGGAAAGTATCCATCATGCTTAATTTATAATTGGCTCTAAAGGCAATGGCTAGGCCACCTCCTCTCTTGTTTTTCCTATCGAGTCTGATCAGTTGGTAATCCAGGGGAAAGGCTATCGCGATGTTGGGGAGCGAAGACTCATGGAGCCATGTTTCTGTAATAAAAAAGATGTCAGGTTTGTCAGAATCTAACAGGGTCCAGATTTCTAAAGCGTTTAGAGATGGAGCGCGCATTACAGTATATCCCAGTGAGATGGTTAGATGGGTCAATCAGGATGTGTTTAGGGAGGTCATGGGACAGGATTCAGGAAGGGTTTGGCAATCGTCAGGGATGTCAATTTGACCGGTCGTGGGCCATACTAACGGAGGGAAAGTTGTGGAGATGTCAGAAGGATTTGCTCTGTTGAATGTAAGGAGCTCTTGACTGGTATAGCGTATTCCAGCCATGGATAATATCAGCTTTTGGTGGAGTAAGTGAGAGAGACGGAAAGAAGCAGATAATAAGAAAGGAGGAAAGAAATGGTCAGTGTCCGGCATCCAGCGGTAGCCAGGCACGGACGGGCGCAGACGGGCTTGCCTTTGGTGCGTCCGTTCTATGCACTTCCTTTTAAACAGGATGGAAGTGGTCAGATGGTGAGGGCTGCAGTGTCTACAACGCTAACCCTGGAATAGGACTTCCGGTGAGAGGTGAAAAATGGTGGTGCGTGTCCCTCCGCTCAAGCGGCACCAGCTGTGGCGGAACGGGACTGCATAGCTAAGTGAACAGGAGAAGAGGTAAGGGCGGCGCACAGAGAGGTTAATAAAGGTATAAAAACAGTATGAGGTAAGACGGGTAGTGAGTAGTGGCATGCCGCGTCAAACCTTGTTTCCGAGTTAAGGCTGCACGCGTCCGCTCTGTACACTTCCTTTTAAACAGGATGGAAGTGGTCAGATGGTGAGTGCTGCAGCGTCTACAATGCTAACCCTGGAATAGGACTTCCGGTGAGACTTGAACCATATTATTATTGTTCCAAGAAAAGTCATCATATTTTTTTCAATTCAAAGTCAAATTAACCCTGTTTCTACTGAAATTGCCATATTGCAAATAATATACCTGCTGGCAGTGGTTTGGTAAACCTTCGCTCCTCATTTGGTAATGGAAACTCAATGCTTACCTGGCATATTCTTGCTTTCAGGTTTTGGCGGTTCTGGCAGTCAAAATAAACATGTAATTCTAAAAGGCCACTAAATACTGCCGAACACTATACACAACAGGTGCCTCCGCGGTGAAAGTGGCATTCACAATAAAATTTTTCCAAGCAAACAGGAGCACTCAAGGGTATTTTTCTCTGATTTAATGCAAACAGACACGTTTCAGCATATTCGCCTTTCTCAATGTTGGTTGCATCAGTTTAAAACCACATCACTGAGCTTTAAATACATCTTGGTTGCTCGCTATTGGATGATTCGTTTTAGCAAGCAAAAGCGGACTGTTCAATAGTCAACCACTGTTTTATCAGCATGCATTGGTCTTTTTGCTCGTGAATGTTAATGTTGATTTTGGATTTGCTATAAGATAAAGATAACACAGTACCTTCAAGTAAAGTACTAATCATTGCAGTCTGTGTGCATTTTAAAATGCCTTTTCGACCTGCCAAAAAATACCTCTTGCCAGGCCTAACCCTTCCTTGTCACCCGTAGGCTAGGTACGAAACAGCCCATATTGTACAATGCATTGTATTTAAAAATGTGTACAAGTGGTTTTAAGTTTTACATGTCCTAGTAGTAAAAAAAACTAAATGTGTATTTCACTATTGCAAGGCCTACCTCTCCCATAGGATAACATGGATTACCTTATTACATTTCATGACTGATCATTTTTGATTAAAAACAGATAGAAATGTCATGTTTGGTCTCCAGAGAATTGTAATTTAAAGTTCTCTTTTATGGTAAATAAAAAACATAATTTAGTGGCATTCAGTCACAGGTCTGAAAATGCCACCTTTAGAAATTTAGCATTTTCTTGTCTTAAGTATTTGGTATCTGCAGCCTGTGTCCTGGGTAACATGACTAGTTGTAGTTGGCAGTTGACCCTTGTGTATTCCTCCAAGACAGTATCACAAAGGGGCACTGGGTGTTGGCAGGATGGGGCATCCTTGCCTGATGGGAGGGGCGGAGCTGTCACCTACCACACTTGCAGTTCGAAGAAGCTGCCTTAGCACATCCACAAAGGACTTCGCACAAGGCTTTTGCCTCCCAAAGTACTGGCTCCTTAATCATAGTTCACTTCTCTGAACCCAAAGGAGAAATCCTGAAGTTCTGGGCACTCTGCAACCACAAACGGGCCAGTTTGCACCAAGGTCTCGCCACACACCGTGACTACCAACATGAAACTACGGTTGACCCCACTATTCACACTACAGCGACTGCCAGCGGCAACCACCAATGCAAAACTCTAGCAACGGCCATCCTCGATGGCAGACGGGATCTTCGGGTTACAGCGATGATCATCCATGACACCAGGCCTTCTCTTCACGCTTTAGTGATAATCATCTGTGACGTTCTCTCTGCTCCTAGTGGCCTCTCTGCTCCTTGTGGACCCCTCCACTGTGAACTGGACTGTTTTTTGTGTGGAGTTTTTTTAGTGGGACTAACCTGGTCCCTGTATCTGGCCCAGCGACCAGAGGGTTACGCATAGGCTAATTTAGTGACTTTTTTGTGTTTCATACTGACAAAGCATTGTGTTGTTGCTTGAGTAGGGTTCCACCCCCCTTAACCAATAACCCAATTTCACACACATAGGTGTGAATTTTTCCATTATCAATTACTTAGTGCTTATTTAAAAGATGCCTGCATTTAGGGACAGGGATGCCAGAGGGCTAGAATCTTGAATTCTGGCTGGTATCCCCATTCCGCACAACTAAATCTTACCATTAAAAGTGAGTTTTGGTCCCTTGAATGGGGAATAACTTTTCAGGCCTAGAATTGCTGGGTCCTTTTCAGCTGGTTTTCCCTGATCCCAGGAACAAATCCGCTGATATTCGTGAACTGCTATGAGCAGATGGATAATGAAAGTGTGAGGCCGGTGCAGGTAAGGGAGTATGGTTGGAGACCAGAAAGGGCTTCCGAAATGAGTGGAGGCTGTTTCCAGGATGGGGGAGTGCAGTCTGCTAGCCCTGTGGTACTGATGGGGTCAGGCTGGTGGTTTGAGTGGTGTGGAGCCTGCGTTGTAAAACTAATTTTGTTAATTTATTTAACTACTTCGCATTAAATGGATTACCCAAAATTATTTTTGAAACTCGACCTCAGAAGAGTAGAATTTTTTTTCTTCTTCATTGGGAGGCAGAGATCTGGAAGCCTACAAATCCTAGACTGCTTTACACTATCATACAAATGAAATAGTAATCATTGAATAGGCAGCCCAGCATGCGTACAGAACCAGCAAGGGAATCCCCTTTTGTTGCAGTGTGCTGGATCAACCCAGGGAAGGTAAATCTAATGATTTATCTGCTGTTGTGGGTCCACTGAAGCTCAGGGGAGGCTTCTGTTAATATTCCCACAAGGCAGTCCTGCAGGTCCATCGTAGAGAACAGAAGCCTCAACATCTCATACATCCATGTTGGTGTTTGGCACCTCCCCATCATTCTCCTGCCATGGCTCTGACCCCCTGTAATTAAGAGAAAATTCCTCCACAGCTGGGGCAGAAGAATATTATGGAGGTGGTGTTGATTCAACCTAACTGGAGGAGTAGCCTCCACCAAGGTCGACCTAACTAGGGAGTAAAGGAAATTTGCTTTTTCCTGATAGGGTGAAAGTCATCATCATTATAAACTTTATTTGATTATTAGATAATAATCATAAAGAACAATAAATTGCATCAGACATTATGGGCCTGATAACGAGGTCAGTGGTCTTATCACCGCGGTTTCCCACCCGCCGTGTTACAATGTTACCGCTGGCCCAGCAGCTGTGTTTCTGATGGTGGTGTATATTCTTTCATTGTGTCGATGCATGTATGTATATTTTGACTGAACAAGTATTAAATGTACACATATGCATGATACATGTGAAAAAATACCTACTACGAGTACTTTTCCACTGCTGAAGTCTGGCCCATATGTGCCCAGTCCAGTCAATGGGTAAATAGTACAAAACTGACTTTCCTAGATTTTTGCACCAACATGGTCGTTTTCTTAGGGATCAAGATGCTGCTGTGAATAGGGGGCCTGGAGTAAGGGATTTATGTGGGAGACTGAAGGAAAGAAAAGGAAATTGGTGAATATGCACCCCAATTTCTAGAGTCCGCCAACTCGATGCAGGCGGTCTTCCCGTCAAGGTCGGCTCATCGGATAGCCATCTCGTAATTCAGACGGCGGTAAACTTCTCTGTGCTGCCTTCTGACAGTTGCTTTTCCCCTACTAACGTCGAGGCAGTCGACAAATGGTTGGCAGTGGTGGCAGTGTTCCGGCGGTCTATGTTCAGCAAACCGCCAACATCGTAATACAGTGTGCAGACAGCCTAGTCAGCGGGTGGTGAATTCGACACCGACACGGTAGACCACCAAAGTCATAATCAGACCCTATATTTCCAGGCAATTAAAAAACATAGCAGTTAATACAGTTAAGATCCGTCAACAATAAAAACAAATGAGAAATACTTAATATTTACCCTAAAATGAATGTGTATAAAAGCAATGAAAACATCCAAGAATATCGGTGGTGTATAGAAGATTTTCAAAATAGGTATACTGTACTTCATACTTAAGCAGTAGAAAGGTTTAGAAAGAAAATTAAGGCAGGTTTACATTTCTTAATGCCCATTACTTTTAAAATCAGAATTACAATTCGTTTAGAGAAAGCAAGATAAAAGTTCCAAAAAAAAGTGAAATGCACTGGACTCTGAGGTAAACATTAATCACACGAGCAATGGCAATTGACCCAGATTCAAATTGTTTGAAGTGAAAAATCAACAGCCACCTAATGGAGCCAAATCTGAACCTTGTAAGCAAAGAGGGTGCCCTGGGATTGATTGCCAGGTCCAGATAGGCTTCCCAGCCTACAGTAGTTTGGATCGCATCATATTCAATAATAGAGGACATTTTGCATTTAGCCGTTAGTCTAGCTTTGTGTTGCATCGAAAAAGGCATGTTTTAACCAGGCCGTGTCTTTATTCTTAGCAAACACAAGGAGATGATGGACGGAACTCCGTCCACCATCTCCTTGTGTTTGCTTTGTTTGCCCTGAGTTGGCAGGGTATGCCCAGACTTGAGTCCCTTGCTCACTTTGCCACTGGATTCAAGCTAGCCTGGCTGATGAGGGGTGTTACCCCAAAACGGGTCCCAGGATGCTTTTTTCCAGTCCAGGGAAGACCCATCTTGGCAGTTCGGGCTGGACTGTTCTCATGAGGAACAAGGTCAAAAATGATTTGCATATGGCTGGGTCTGAACTGGGGTGGCGAAGTGAGCTAAAGAACAATGATGGACTCAACCCAGATCTGTGACTGGAAGTGAGTGTCTGAAAAGTTTCAGCGCTCCCTCCATCATTTCCTTGTGTTTGCTTTGTTTGCCCTAACTTGGCAGGTATGCAGGCTTGCTCACTTTGCCACTGGATTCTAGCTAGCCTGGCTAATGAGGGGTGTTACCCCGAAACCGGTCCCAGGATGTTTTTTTCCGGTCCAGGGAAGACCCAGCTTGACAGTTCAGGCTGGACTGTTCCCATGAGGAACAGGGTCAAAAATGATTTGCATATGGCTGGGTTGGAACTGGGGTGGCGAAGAGAGCTAAAGAACGATGATGGATTCATCCTAGATCTGTGACTGGGGGTGAGAGCTCTGTCCATCTTCTTGTATTTTCTTGTCTTTATCATTGACTTTGATTTGAAAATAAAGTCCCCAGCCCAATCGGTCAAGTCCTGATATAGGAAAGCCAAGGTAGCTCAAGCTCATGGTCACACGCTGGACAATCTTCATGAATAACAAAATTGGGGCTGCTCAGAGGCACCCAAGGAGGCATGGCAGAAAATTATTTACTACAGAACATCAATGGGGGGGAGGGAAAAGAAGCAGTGGTCTATTCAGCTTCCAATGGTTAGTACAAAAATCAACAATGAGGGGGGGAATAGACCACTTGTCCTGTGTACCAGGGTCTCATTTAACGTGGATGGTTGTCGTTAAAAAACCCTCATATACGTACACAAGTCTCGGGCGGTATATGTTGGTTCTCCGCCTTCGTGTGTCGTAATAGCATTATCATTGGGCTTTTTTTTGTTCAAATGCTTGCCTCCCCATGGAGGAAGACATTCCAGGATAACGTCAGAGTCAGAACAAGTGGGTCTGCCGGAGGAACCGCAAGAGGTTTCCCACCACCTGACTAACATCCTGAAGAAAGATGTCCAAATCTAAAAAAAGGAACAGGTACTAAGAGATCCGACTCCTTACATCAAGGGTGGTGAGTACACTATAACCGCCCCCAGAATTCACAAGGTGAGCCCAGCATAGCTCCCCTTAATCTACCTTGGTCCTGACGAAAGCCTCTAGACTCTGCACGAGGCTGAAACATGTAGACCAGACCTCTTAAAGACTATAACCAGTGCATTAGACCAATAACTAGGTCTCCACATGCACGTTCACGATTTTAATTTCCCAAGTCAAATATCTCAAGAATAAAGGAAAAGAGTTTTGACAACCGGGTTTTTTTTCTCCAGAATCACTTTTTCACTGAGCACGAGCACACCCTCTTTTTATCTCTCTGACCACTACTGTAGAACCAGTCGGTCTTCCTCCATAGGGAGGCAAGCATTTGGACAAAAAAAAGCCCAATGATAATGCTATTACGACACACGAAGGCGGAGAACCAACATATACCGCCCGAGACTTGTGTACGTATATGAGGGTTTTTTAACGACAACCATCCACGTTAAATGAGACCCTGGTACACAGGACAAGTGGTCTATTCCCCCCCTCATTGTTGATTTTTGTAGAAAATTATTTACCTCAACTTGAACGCTACTAGCTCCATAGGTCAACACCAGAATACATTATCTGTTATGAATTTCAAACAATGGTACTAATGGTCTGTTGCCTGTGTTCGCTGCCAGGTTAACAATGAACTCTATGGATTGAACAAACAGTTGTGTCCTGTGCCCACACTATGAAAAGTCACGCCTAAGTATGGAAACTGATAAGTCCTTTAATGTGATGGCCCTTTATTTGAAGAGTCTTGGTCTTTAGGTTGTTATGCCTGTAGTCCATGTAAGATGCCTTTGTAAGGTCAGTTTCAAGTTTCAATTCCTTCAGAAAGGTAATGGAGACTTAGATACGAGGTATTTAAGCCATTTGCAGTTTGGGCTATCAGGACCGCATCGTCTGCATACAACAGAATTGGTATAGGCTTAACCTTGACCACCTGCATGTCGTACCCCCTTTCAATTGAACATGTTTCTAGGCCATTGATATATAGGAGGAACAAAATTGGAGCTAGAACACATCCTTGGAGCATCGCAGGTCTAATTTAAGAAAACTGATGCATTTTCCGTTCTCCTCGTACCTGACTATAGCTGATAGACTGCAATTTGGAGCCCATAAAAAGTCCACCAGTTCTTTTTTCAAGACCTTTAGCGAGCACAATTGACCACAATTTGGATCTATTAATGCAGTAAAAAGTACTCAATAGAGCCATAAAGGACAGGTATAGGGAATATGAGTTTGATTCAGAGTATTTATTCATTAAAAGGAGTAGATTTAAGCATTGTTCAAGTGTCCCAACACCTGTCCAAAACCCAATCAACACAGCAAGACTGCACATAGGGTTTTTCACAAACATAGGGGTATTAGCAGCCTTCAAAAAAGCACCTGTATCTCCTGATTTACAAGAGGACACCTAATCTTCCCAGGCCTCAGTCTGAATTTCTTTTCGTCTGTTTTTTAAGGGATTGTTCATGTATGGACAAACACTTGATTATCGAATCCCTATCTCTAGGCTCTATTCTCAATGCCTGGCATAGCCTTTTATTGGCGAGGCTGCATGCTTTGTCAAACCAGGCACTTGGATCTTGGCAAGTACGTTGTATAGGCTTTAATAGTAGTTCCCTTTTTTACGCCCAGCAAAATAAAAACCTCAATCACCTTTGCTGGACTTCCATCCAGAAAAAACCAACAATAGATAAGCTCAAGATTGGCTATAGCCAGTTTGTTCACCAAGGAAGCCAGGTCAGCGGATTTCTAGGTTAGTCAAATTTTCTTCAATTCTTAATCTTAATCTGACAAAATCCCCTGTTTTTCCCTTTACATAGCCCTTTGGAATAAGGAGGGTGATGTATAACAAATTGTGGCGCAATGCTGAGAGCATCTGCATCTAGGATATAGTTACACAGGTTTATATATATAAAAATATATAATCAATAATAGACTTTGTGCCATGGCCTATATAAGTGAAGGCTGCTGAAGCTCTGAGAATAAAAAAATAACCAACATCATGTCCCCGAAAATTGCTTTATAGTATGGCCCCTCTTAGATCCTGAGCATGTATTAACTTCTACATAAAACAGGTTCATAGCCAGGGACCGAGATCTGCCCCCAGCTTGGCATTGACATCACCTCCCACCACCTACGTTCATAGTAAGGTTAGGCAAAGTCACTATGAGCTCAAATAAAGTAGAAAAATGACAAATATTTTTATTTGAGAAATGGTTATTATAGAAATTAATCCTCACCATGCACAGGTTGCCTGGCCACTTTAGATGAAAAGCCTGAATAAGGGGGCCTTCAACGGGTATCAAAGTTATAAGACAAGGTAGAGTAACTCATAACCATTGCAGAATATATTACTTGTCACCCATGTCTTCTGCATGAACAAACTATCAAAATCATGTATGAATTCTAACCAAGACACCCGGATGTTCCAGCTGCCAACTTAAATGATCGATGAAGTACCCTTTTAGTCCTTGTGGAGAAAGATGAGGATGCGCTCTTCCATTATGTGAATCATTAGAGCTTACGTCTGAAAGGGGGCAAACCTATCACAGGTGCCTACCTGGAGAATGGATTCTGCCGAGAGCTGGTATTATGTGTTACCCGTGAGACGCAAAGCTCACCACTTAAGTACATGTAAAAACAACCTTGTGGCAGTGTCCTTATCTGATGACGTCTCGCTTGATTGTCAGAGAGCACTCCTAAGGCGAGGTGAGGATATATACCGTTTATAATCACACAGCCCCCCACAAAAGAGAGTGCACAAGCCCGGAGAGCTCCCAGTTTGGTGGTGGAGAGAGGCATCAATGCAGCATCCCCTCCAGGCCAATAAGACCCAAAGTCAGCCCCATTTTTGCAGAGCTACTGAAAATGAAATATCCCATTGGTCGCTCCCTGCAGCATCATCACAATGGTTGGTGCACCAAGACGAGCTCTACTGCAGCTTATACTGACCATTATAAAGGGAAACAAATAGGAACTGGCTTATTTGCAGATTCACACAACACAACAACTGTTCCAATCAATTCATGAACAGGAAACACTCCATACATCATGGCAGCCAGGTACAACAACCAATCGGCTGATGAAAATTTCAACACCACTTACAAAAACCAAGAGAGGAGCTGTCTTACTGCATCGCTGACCCATACCATCATTGTTGTGTAGTGACTACATAAACTCTGCAAAACAGTTAAAGGTTTCCATAGCCAGACCTAAAAATTCCAAGTCAAAGCATACACACACACATAAGTACATATATAATTAACTATGTATAGCATTCGAGCATCGTAAGTGTTTCAAACCCAAATGTAGTCCCAGCTTGTATAAAAAAAGAGAACTGCTAGAGAATTCAGAGGAAAATAGTATTCCAACTAGTACCGTGCTACAGTGCGCAAAATTGTATCCACCACATTAAAGTAATTTCATGGAAAAACTTGATTAGAAACAGAATGGTCATGAAATACTTTTAAAGTCTTGACAGTTTTACAAACAGAGAAAGGCAGAAGGGGGTTAGAATGTTTCACATTAAGAAAGAAGCTGAGGAGACAGCCAAGTGTTAAGGTTTTTGAAGGTAAAGAGCCAAAACTGAGTTATTTGCTTAATCGGGGTGACAGAAGGTTGAACAAAACGATTTCCACTTGGAAAGAAAAATATTATTGACAATTAAAATGTTAATGAAACAGTTTTCATTTTTCGGTCAACAAAAACTGAATATTCAGCTATGAACACTATAACGACTTATTTCAGTAAGACAGAAAACTATATATTGCAACTCAAGAGACATTATAAACAGATTATTAAAAACAAAACAATTAAGAAAGGCCAAGAAGATCTTAATTGACTTGCATAGTTATATTGTACTAAGGTACTGTGAGAACCGCCCTACAGTGCATCACCTCTGTCTGTCCCTCAAAGCCTACTAATGCAACATAGCTTTCTACATACCCACCCCGACCAACATCTCCCTTGGAGTGCCACAAAACCAAACACTTTCATAAACCCTTCTCAATCTCAATGCGCTCCAACTGGTGATCATCTTCAGAAACGACAACCTTGGATAACATGTGAACAACGATGACACGCAAATCTACTACCGAATCTCTACCACGCTGAGCGACTGTAGGCAAACACCGCACTACCAGGCAGATATTCAGTGATCGATGAACTGCAACTGGAATTTCTTGAATGCCTCAAAAATGGAGATTCTGGTGATCAGACTGAAAACTCCCACCACTGTATGTAATCTTAGAACCAACTTATTCTCAGATCAGCAATGTCACCAAGAATGCATTCTTCTTCCACGCAATGTAGGCCAATTTCTGTCCCTCTCGAACCTGTCCAAATGTATTGCCTTCCCTCTTTCAGCGGTGCTCTACTGCACGGAGTGCTGCAATGGAATCTATATAGGATTCTCCATCAAGACTGCAATGTAAAAAGTGTAAATTTGATACTTGTATAGCGCACTACTCACCCGCAAGGGTCTCAAGGCGCTTGTACGAATACCGCTGTGGAACCCATCCTGGCTTTCCCTGTGAGGCGTCCACTCCTGGGCAACCCCAAGGTGGAGGCCAGGCATCCTTAGCGTTGTGGGGGCCGTTGTGGAGATTGAGCAAGCTATTGCCCAGAGTTGCAGAGTGGGACTCCATGATTGGAATAGGTACCGAGACGAGAATTATCAGGTCCGTGGAATTTTTGAGCCCAAGACCTGCCGAGGCGGGAAATTGAACCCTGGCCCCGGGCTAGACCTCTGCATCAGGGTCTGCCGCTCTAATCATTGAGCCACGCAATGGCGCCTGAACGTTTCCAATAACAAGAGGCCCTCCGCATTCTTGGATTTAAACCTATAGATCACAATAGCCCTACATTGGTTACCCTTCACTGGCTCCTTTTCAAGCAGAAGGATGAATTTCAAACACTTTGCATTGTGCACAAGACCTTGAATCTTAACGTGCCTAATCACCTTTCCAATTTTACAATACCATCCAGCCAATCCAGAGCTTTATGACAAAACAAAGAGACTATGTACATACCAGGGACACTCTAATGTTTTGTGACAGGAACCTAAGGGTCCAAGGTGTTTCCTCTACAGATTTCTGGCCATATCTATATGCCATATACAGGACTGAAGAATGTCGGAGAAGTCTCAAACAAGAGTAGGCGTTTGGAATTCTTTTCAGCTAAAAGAATAAATTGAAGAATGCCAGGAAAATTTCAAATTCCGCCGGCACGGAAAGGCTTCCTTGCAACTGAAACAGTAGAATTACGCCTTATACACTTACCTTTTCAACACACAGGTCCTGGAGTAGACGAGGGAGAGGTCAGCGCAGCTTTCCAAGCTGCATAACTTTAAGTTCGAATTGTAACGAAAATTACCCTTGCTATTCCTTACTAGGTGCGGTTAGATTCCATTTAAACTTGTCTCTTTTTGAAAGCAAAGAGCCTTTGGATATAACCATAATTTAAGTAAATATGGCGAATATTCTGGTTTCATCCTTGATGGAACTATAAGCAATGGCGGCCATCTTGAGCATAGCCTGCAGGAAAAAACGTTTAAATCACAGAAGTCATTTTGGACTTGAATGGTTTGAAATTAATGACAGCTTCACATACAATGTTGATAAGGCAATGAACACAATAGAGAAGAATCTGACAAGCAATCTAATTATGGCTTTAACGGTGCGGGAGCGGGGCACTGACGTTGCGGCCTGCTCCCACACCATCACAGTGATATAATAAGGCCCCTAGTTAGAACCAAATTTCTATAGGAAATAGATTTTTTGGTTCACTAATCATTTTGGGGCTATTTGATGAATCTTCACAAAACTTTCCACAAAGAAGATGAAGCTAACTCAGCTCCTTCCTGAAAGGTTTTGGGATGATTTGTCAAGTGAGGGGGGCCAATAAAAAGGGGGTTCCAAAACGTATTTTCCCCATGCAGTTTCCCATCAGAAAGTTGAACAGCACTACAGCCAAAATAGCTGAACAGAACCACACCACATTTGGCAGAAAGCTAGATCTTTACCCACAAAGGGGCAGATTCCGATCCGGATCGGAAAGCACTCTGACCAAGCCGAGTCCGGAGTGTTTTCCGACCGAGCCGGAGTCCTGCAGTCCGACCGAGCGAGTACGATGCGGCCGTATGCTGTCAGACTCGGTTCGGTCGGACTCCCATAGAAGTCAATGGGAGCCGGTCGTACGACGCATACATGGGCTCCCATTGACTGAATGGGTAGGTCGCGGACAAGTGCGCCCCCTACAGTGAGTACGCGTCGGTGCCATCCGCACCGTACATGCCTGTGTTGGGGAGACCCATGGGTCTCCACCTGTGTCCGAGTCGTAGGGCTGCGGGTGACAGGGGGTCCGACGCAGACCCCCAAAGGCAACCATCCGGACGATTTGCGAGCCGGACACTCCGGCTCGCACAAGCTGTCCAACGCGTGCATCGTACTGGCTTGGTCGTGAATCACATCCATTGCACGCCACGGTTAGCTTACGACCGAGACGTACGGTGAATTTCATGTCGCTCGCTTCGTACTTGCTCGCTCGTACAGCTGTACGAGTCGGGCGGAAAACACGCGTATGGCGTGTAGTTTTTCCGGCCAGATCACGTTCGGTGCCCTTCCGACCCAGATCGGAATCGGCCCCAAAGTGTGCTTTTTAGGTCTCGCCTAGGCAGCGCATGCACTGTCTCATCAAGAGATGCTGCATACAGTATAGTGAGGGAGGCTCCGCCTCCCGATTTATTCTTCAGTTGTTTTTTTAAAATCTGCTTCTTGCTATTTGTTACGTCCCTTCTTTTTCCCTCTTGGGCACACCTTTAGCTATTGGCCCCTTTACATGGTATTCTTACTTTTGTTTCGTGGTTTTTTTTTGTTCGTGGATCTCTTTTTTTTTGTTAATGTGTACTTCAAGAGAAACTTGATTTCCTTTTGCATTTCGCTCGTGGCGATGTTTTTGGTTTCGTTTTCTCTACAGCTTTTTCGCATTTGCCAGCTCGCATTATTATTGCTCCGTGTCTTTGCATCAACGACTTTGCGTTTAATATGAGGCGATGTTTTTGATTTCGTTTTAGCTACAGCCCCCCCGCCGCAGTAACAGGTTTGCTTTCGGTGTGAGGCGATGTTTTGGTTTCGTTTTATGTCCAGTCCCCCGCCGCAGCAACAGGTTTGCTTTCGGCGTGATACGATGTTTTTGGTTTCGTTTTAGGTCCAGCTTCCCCGCATTTGTTAGCCCGCATTATTATTGCTCCGTGCCTTTACATCAACGACTTAGCGTTTCTCCTGAGGCGATGTTTTTGTTTTCGTTTTAGCTATAACCCCTCCACCTCACCACCTCTGTGCGACCGCCTTATTGTTACTATGTGGCAATGAAATTACTGTATACTGTTGGGTGTTTGTCATATTCTTTTCATAGTTATAGACCCTGCCAGTGAACTTAAAAAGAAGCTTGTTTTACTTTTGCATTTCGCTCAAAGCAATGTTTTTGTTTCAGTTACAGCTACACTGTTGTTTTCATTGGTGCTTGCTTCTGAGCGGTGGCTTAATTCTGCGCTGTGTTTTCTATTACAAAAACTGTGCAGCACCAGCTTTGCTTTCTGTGTGAGGCAATGTTTTTTTCTTCGTTTTACCTACAGCTTACCCGCATTTGCCACCTCGCATTATTATTGCTCCGTGCCTCTGCATCAACCACTGAGCATTTCTTGTGAGGCATGTTTTTGTTTTTGCTACAGCCCCCCCCCATCTCCCCCACCTCCCCCACCTATGTACAACCGCCTTATTGTTACTAAGTGGAAATAAAGTAATTGCAGACTGCTTGTTGTTTGTCGATATTATTTCATACTTATGGTAATGCCTAACTGGTATTACGCCCTATTATATTTCGGAATGGGTATGTATTTAGCAATGTGACTTATGTACTAATAGGCCACTTTGGTAACTTTACATTCGCAAACAAAAACAAGATCACCTGCCTAATAATTATTAGGTAATGCACGTTAAGGGCCAAATTAAGAACAAAAAGCTGCAGTGGCACTCATGTTAAAAACATCCTCACACTCTTCATGCCTTTTATTTGCCTCTGTTTTTATCTCCACATTCAACTATCCACCAATTCATTTATCCACCCATTCATCCAGCCAGCTAGCCAGTAACCCACCCACCCGTCCATCCATGCCCCAACCCAAAACCCTCTCTCTCTCTCTCACTCATTGCTAAGGGAACAACTTTTATGCTCTATATTCTGTTCACAAATATTACAACAGAATTTGTTGATTCAAGAATATTTACATATTTTTTAACCTAAGCTATTTAGAACATATTGCCTATTAAAAAAAAATTGCTACTTAAATGTTTGAATACTTTGCCAAGTGAAAAAAAGTAAATTGATGTTCAAATAAAATGTTGCTACAAATTACTAAAGCACTGTCAGTTATTTATTTAAAACTGTATATCAAACACTCTGTATTATTACTATCATATTTTCATACAACACTAATATGGCAGGACCGATTGGCATGGCCAATACTTGTTCTATTTTGGTGTAAATCTGTTCAATAGTTTTGGAGAACTTAAAGTTCAAATTTTAGGTATATCTAGAGACGCAGTAGTATGGTAGACCGGCAGAGTCCCTGTGTCCTTAAAAAAAAAAAAGAACATATAGTCTGAGTCCCTGTGTCCTTAAAAAAAAAAAAACATATAGGGAGGCAGCGTTGGCATTGTGGAGGGGTTCCAGAGGAACACCCAGTGGGGCCATAAGTTGGGTTTTTTTGCGGCACCACTGTACTGCAGCAACTTTAAAAAAAAGGGTGCGCCTTTTCAATTTGAATCACCCCACGTGGGCCAGGGCTGGGGGTCACCATACATCAATATAAGGGGAGAAGCCCAATTAGGCACAGATCTTGCTTCTACTGCCATCTAGAGAGCTGCTGCATGGGGCCCAAGTAATCCCTGCACAGTGACGAGTAGACTCCATGCCACATATTACCAGTGAACATATCCAGTGCATCTCTCTCTTCCGCATGCAGTCTGCAAGCCTGCAAGGGGCATGGGTAGGGTTGCCACCTTTCTGCCATTTGTCATTGTTTTAAGTCTGCAAAGGCCCTGACGTGATACTAAATAGGATTATACACACAATCTTATGAATTCATTTGTAAAATTAAACTTCTGTATTTGTTTACTTTAATTATTAGTCTTGGATCATTAACTAAGTTCATATAGCCGGGACATTAAAATGCCGGTGGTATCAGCAGAAAAACGGTCAGGTGGCAACCCTAGACATGGGGCATGGGAGGCATAACAAAACAGGTCACTGAGAAGAAGAATATTCTACATCATTAGAGGCCCTGTAGTGTTGTAGATGGCTGTAGGGTGCATACCTGCCCATAGACCCAATTCCAGCAGGAGACTCCTGATTGTTGAAGCCATAAATGGCTTTATTGTAGCTGTCTCGTGCATGAAATTTCCTCTGCTTCGAAAGAAGTCAACAGGGGAAATACATTCCCCCAATTTTGTTTTTTAAATCTCCCACATTCATCTTCTAAAATGTTGGCATGTATTAGGATAGTGAAATTTAAGTTAGGCTCAGTTTGTGGTAATACCTGCAATTGAATGCATGCAGAGCAATTCTACAAAAATGCCATTTACTGAGTATCTGCATCCTCTATAATGCATGACAATGCTTTCGGTGGAGAAATATACTACGGCAGCTGGGAGTTCAGACTCTGCTCCCACAGGTATACAGAGTTGGTTTCCCAGGTACTGAGACCACAACACATTAGCAATTACCAGTCGGGCGGAGTTGAGCGATTGAGAGGGCCTCGGCAATGATCTCACAGTAGCACCATCAATGCTATGTTCATGCTACTCTAAGCTTGCAGGTGTGGCACTGCAGTCACCCTACCACCTGTGCCACCCACAGGAGCTCCTTAGCAGTCGGTGTGCAGTGTACCATGGCAGTGGGTGCAGGTAGACTCCAATAATAAACAAGCAAAATGCCATAATTGACCTGGATACCCAATGGCTGTTATTTGGGCTTACCAAAAATTTGACTAAGACTGGCTTCAAAGTCTAAGGCTGAAGGGCGCTCACTCCTTGTCCATTCGATATATGCTGTTATGTGCACAGATCCAAAATGTGAATGCCAGTACAAATGAACAATGGCTTAAAGGGCTGCACAAAACCCCTCTAAGTACATAGCCCTGTGTGACTCCCTCACCACTTTCTTCCACCACAAGATAGCAGACATCCATGATAGCTTCAACACCCAGACAGCCCCAACAGACAGCAACACAACAGACTCTCCGCACACCATCGACCACGACCCCCTGCTAGCCTGGACCAGTGTGAGCATCGATGACACCATCAAGGCCATGAGCACAATCCACTCCGGCTCCCCGTCAGACCCATTCCCGCACCACATCTTCAACAAAGCCAGCAGCTCAATTGCACCCCACCTGCACAATGTCATCAATCTCTCCCTCGAGACCGGGACCTTCCAAGAGAGCTGGAAACACGCCGAGATCAACACCCTCCTCAAAAAACCCAAGGCAGACCCTATAGACCTCAAGAACTTCCGGTCCATCTCGCTGCTCCCGTTCCCGGCCAAAGTCATCGAGAAGATCGTCAACCGACAGCTAACCCGATACCTCGAAGAAAACAGAATCCTGGACCCTTCCCAGTCAGGGTTCCGCAGTAACCACAGCACCGAGACCGCCCTCATTGCTGCCACCAACGGCATCAGGACGCTGCTGGACAAGGGTGAGACCGCAGACCTCATCCTCCTGGACCTCTCCGCCGCCTTCTACACCGTCTGCCACCGCACACTATGCGCACGCCTCCACGCCATAGGGATCCGAGACAAAGCCCTGGAATGTACCACCTCCTTCCTCTCCAGCAGAACCCAGAGAGTCCACCTCCTGCCATTCCGATCCGAAGCCTCCGAGATCATCTGCGGTGTACCCCAGGGAACCTCCCTCAGCCTGACACTGTTCAACATTTACATGGCCCCGCTTGCACACGTCGCCCGACAGCACAACCTCAACATAATCTCCTACGCCGACGACACTCAACTGATTCTCTCCCTCACCAAGGACCCTATCACTGCCAAAGCCAACCTCCACGAAGGAATGAAGGCCGTCGCCAACTGGATGAAGACCAGCCGACTGAAGCTGAACACGGACAAAACGGAGGTCCTCATCCTCGGCTCCAACCCTTCAGCCAGGGACGACTCCTGGTGGCCGACGGCAATGGGGGCAGCCCCGACACCCACCGACCACGCACGCAACCTGGGAATCATCCTCAACTCAACGCTCTCCATGACCAAGCAAGTCAACGCAGTCTCCTCCTCCTGCTTCAACACCCTCTGCATGCTCCACAAGATCTACAGGTGGATCCCGACAGATACAAGAAGAACAGTCACCCAGGCCCTCGTGAGCAGCAGACTCGACTACGGAAATACCCTCTACGCGGGAGACCTGACCAAGCTCATCAAACGACTGCAACGCATCCAAAACGCCTCTGCACGACTGATCCTCGACGTACCACGCCACGGCCACATCATCCCCATCTGAGAAACCTGCACTGGCTGCCCATCAACAAGAGGATATCCTTCAAGCTCCTCATCCATGCACAAAGGGAATCCACAAGACCGGCCCATCCTACCTCAACAAACGACTTTCCTTTATCCCCAACCGCCAGCTCCGCTCCGCCGACCTCGCACTCGCCACCGTCCCGTGCATCCGAAGAAAAACCACCGGCGGGAGACCCTTCTCCCACCTCGCCACCAAGACCTGGAACACCCTCCCACTGAGCCTACGACAGACCCAAGACCTGCTGACCTTCAGGAGACTACTCAAGACCTGGCTGTTCGATCAGTAGCGCCCCCCCCCCCCCACCGCCAGCGCCTTGAGACCCTCACGGGTATGTAGTGTGCTCTACAAATGTTTGGTTGATAGCTGTATATTTATTTTAATATGTATTTCCAAGAGCCCGGCAGACAGTTAAAACAAGCAGGCCAATCCTAAAAAAATGGTGGGCACAGAACAAATGACCAAACTTCATGAGGATCCTCCAACGCCCACAGACAATGACAAAGAGCTGGCCCGGGATGGAACTGAGACGTAAAACATGAATCCAAATAAGAAAAGAATCCTGGACCCTGCCCCACAATCACTTCAGTCAGCATAAACACCACCGAGGATTACCATTCTAGTAGACTAGAAACGACCATTAAACATATGTCTACAGAAATGGCACAACATTGAAACTTGTCACACTGAAATCTGAGGTCTGAAAGGCAATAGCAAAGAAAAAAAAAGAACAGAGGTGCAGCATGCAACCCATAATTGAGGAACCACCCCATGGAAAACCATTTGTGTTAATTAACACAAAAAGGTGGGTTTTCTTTCAGAGGAAAGAAACCAACCGGAGGGAAGGGGAGACCTTCTAAACAGTTAAGGAAGATTTGGATACATTCTCCTGGAACCTGAACTTCAAACCAATAAAGTACCTGGCTACCAATGCAAAAGAAACCGACAGAACCGAAATAACATTGTTGGGCGTCTTGAGATTCAGGGGAGGAAAAAGCTTTCCCTTTTATATACAACCCTCACTCACTCTAGTAGTGACACGCTTCATCATCGGGCTCATCCTGGCTGCTAAAAGCTAGGGTGGGCTAGACCATATTCAAGGAAGCTCTTGTAGATATACTCTTTTTAAATAGTGACTGGGGGTTAATATTAAAAATGACTCATCCACGCCCAGGTATCCCTTTATTAGCAGAGTGGATGGGCACTATAGAAATAATTATACTAATGATAATTATAGGAAGAGGCCATCAAAGAGTACAATGGTCCTATTACCCTCAGCTTATCAACATGTTTCTGCCCTATTCTTAGGGCCAAAATTGGCCCCAGGCATTCATCATGACAAAATGAAAATCCAGAATGGAAATTGTTTGTGATTATCCTGACAGGTGTATGGATGTTTACTTACTTTGTAAGGCAGTCTTGAATTGGGAAAGCCCACTAACTGCCCCTTGAGGCATATGTATTTCTACATGATATTACATCATGCTACTACTATATGTGTGAGCAACTCAATTTACGAGTGTAAATTGCAGCCGTAAATTTTGCTCTCACAAATCATACTATTTGCATACCTAAGTAGAACTGAGATGTATTTAGTATTGGGCCCTACCTGTGATATTATTCATTAACTACACCATCATGCCTCTTAAAACTGGTACCCTTTAAATATTAAACTATGTGACATCAGTTGCGTCAATGCATCACAACAGTGTCTGCCGACTGGTCTTGGACACATTTTCTTCTTTTCTTTTGCCGAACACTAATTGTGCCAGGAACTGCCTTTTTGCAGTTTTCCGTATCCGTACCGCACCTATGAAATATCACTCATTTGTGGTGGTTCTTAGTGGACCGTCGGTACACACGGTACAGGAGAGTGGTGAAACGCTGTAAGGTTTGTGAAATCGCTTCCAGCGGAACAAATTTACAAAAACATGGCAAATTTGTTGCAAGAAGTGTAAGGTTTCTGCGGGTGAATTTAGCGATTTCACATTTCAGTGAAGGGTTTTACCCATCACTACTGCTGACTTGCACAGTGAACCGGTTCTGAAGTACTGCAAGAAGCCACGCCCTCTCAAGCAATGAATGGATGCAGGGCTGCCCGGCAACCTGGATTTGATACATATTAACATCTGCAAGCAAGCACCAGGAATGTAGACGTGGAACAAATAAATGTTTGAATCTGGCTTCCTGTTGCAGATCGGGCATCTCACGGTTCCTGTGTTATTTGTTAATCTTTTTCCAGCCCCTGAAGAAGTCTGTCAGTGTTCTCCGTTATGTGCCTAATAGTGTATAATTAAAAGACGCACTGCTATACTGTCTCTAAGTAAATGTAATACCAGAAAGGGCCCACTTCATATTCTTTTTGGTGCTCCATTCACATAGTCCTAGAAAGACACCCCCCTGCATGATTCCAAGTGTTAACACGTGGGGCCACGCAGTGGTAGTTGGGGGCCGCACACGGAAATGGGCTCTGCAATTCCATGTGCTACATTCTGGCCGGAAATACATGATGGCCATGAAATGGAAATGAAATTCTATTACAGGACCGGAGGCTTCGTATTATGCTTCTCTTTCTATTTATTGCTACTCACAGCAGCCAATGAAAACTTTTCTTATGTAAAACAAACTAAATTTCCCATGATGCATATACCACATCACTTCCTGCAGGGCCCCATAAGAGCCAGTAACACCGGAACCAGTCCTCTTTCTTTGCTGCTCACGCAGACAGTTAAGTTGAGAGCTCCGTTACTTGCATTATTGATTGTTGTGATTTGTATTGCATTTTAAATGCTTTGACTGTGCAAGCAACGCGTGTGAGGGGTATGCGATATTCGCTTATGGACGCGCTAGTATGCATATGCACCGCGTTGTGCTGCCGCTGGTAGCGGTGTTGATTTGGGGGCATTTCTGATGCGAGCGATGCACCGCTGCTTAGCGCGGTAGTTGGGTGACAGACGCGGTGCTCGGCCGCTTTCTCGGTGGCACCTTCAGCACATTTGCGCTTGATTTCATTCCCTCAGCACACGGTACCGCCCCGCCTTCGGTGGGTGTCTATTTCACAGATTGTTGGCGCGAAGGCTCCCCTGGTCTGCCTGTGACGCCGGGAGCCTGCTAATTTCGGTTTTGGATCGTGTTTCCACGTGCGTAGCCCAATTGGGCTGTTTTGGTAGGATTTGGGCTAAGCACGTCGAAACGGCCCGTTTTAGGTGTTTTACTTTCGTTTTTAGTCATTTAGGCTGCGTTTTTCACCTGAGGGCACTGCTGACGCCTGGCTGGCTGAAAAAACGACCTGAGCCCGGAGGGAGCACACCTCCTTGAATCTTTATTCCTGCTCTCTGGCTCCACGACGCCCTGAAGGGCTGTAATAATAGAATCACAGCTGTTGCTGAGGAGCTATGTACCGGTGCTGCTGTGCTTGGGTTGGCTCCCCCTTTGGATTTTTCCCTCCTGGCTGTTGCCTTATGAGCAGATACGTGTACAAGTTTGGTTCTGCCATGGAGAATTGGGTGCATTATGAGGAGGATGATACCTTGTATGAGGAGGAGGTAGGGGGACCTGCCATTGAGGATAATATTGTTGAGGCCCTGGACGCTTCGGTGCAGGAGTCAGTCAACAAGGCCCTGGAAAAAGCAGTTCCGGGAACTGTGCAGCAAGCTTTGGCGACTGCTTTAAAGCCTATCACTAAGCAGCTGGATGGATTTGCGAAGCAGCATGGCTTCACTGCCCCATCGGAGGGGCCGGCAGGAGAGCCCCGGACTGGGTCTTGGCCGCATTCCGATACTTATGAGTCGCTACCGCGCCCGGCCAGGGAGCGAGAGAGGGTACAGGATACTGACTCGGAGTCTACTTCCACCTCTTCTGACACCCCTGATGACTCCGCCCCCAGAAAGAAGTCTCGGAAGGTCAAACATGTGGAGCCTTCTCCGCCGGCCCCCACGCCCTTTACATTCAACCCCTCGGATATCGTTCACCCCAGATCCTCGGACTGGTTGCCTGCCCCCGAGGTGGCTGCGTATTTACACGAGAATTTGCGCAAGGGCTTTGATAAGGAGGTGCGCAACAGGCTGCGGTCCGAATGTCCCAGACCGGACCTCTCGGACAAGGTGGCGGAGACGCCGGACATTGATCCTAGTATGCTTACATTCCTGAAAAAGTTCGCCAAAGACCCCAAGAAAGGTATAGATCGCGCTTGGCGAGGGTGCCAAGATAAGCTCCTGGACGTGGTCGGACCCCTAGCGAAAATATTGGAGATGGCTCTGGAGGCACAGGAATCGGGGAGCACGATTGATTCCCATGTGCTGGCAGGCTGGACCCAACGGGCTATCTGCCTACTCGGGAATGCCAACTGCGCGATTTCAACGGAGCGCAGGAAGTCAATATTGATGCGCATGGACTCTAACCTTACAGAGTTGGCTGCGGCGGAACCTGGGCCGTTGGCGGACGGCAACCTTTTTGGTGACCGATTCGTCAAGGACGTTGCAAAATACGTGGGCACGTTCACGACCCTGGACAAGGCTGGGATCAAACGCGTTTTCCACGCCGGTGTTTTCAACAGGGCCGGACGAGGTCGGGGACGCTCGTTTGGCCGTCAACATTCCCAAGGTCCTCAGCGAGGAGAATTTGGACGCGGCAGAGGAGACTGGGACTCCACCCGCGGTGGCACCTTCTACCCCACCAGGCAGCGCTTCAACAAGCGGCGCTTTAACAAGGGATCCTATCGTGGAGGATTCCAAGCCACCGAGTCTTCAGGTGAGCGCTCCAGATTTACTTCCTCTTCCCTTGGGGGGGCGTATTCGGCATTTCTATCACAATTGGGTTCAGATCTCACAAGACGCATGGGTGTTACAGACAGTTCAGGTCAGGGGTTCCACCTAGAGTTTTTTCAGACTCCCTGTCAGGTACATCGTCCCAGACAGCTTTCTTTTTCCCAACTCGAGTGCGATTTTATAGATTCAGAAATAGAAGAGTTGCTGCGGAAACGCGCGATAGCTCCTTGCAACGAGGGCCCTCGCGGTTTCTGCAGCAATATTTTTCTGGTGCAGAAGAAAGGCGGTGGTTACAGGTTGGTACTCAATTTGAAAGATTTCAACCACTTTCTGACCTACAAGCACTTCAAGATGGAGGGCATCCATCTGCTGGCAGACTTACTAAAGCAGGGGGACTGGTTGGTCCGGCTGGACCTGAAGGACGCCTATCTGTCCGTTCCCATATATCGCCCCCATCGCCGCTTCCTTCAATTTCAATGGCGGAACCGATGGTACGAATATTTGGTCCTTCCTTTTGGACTTTCCTAGGCACCGTGGTGCTTCACCAAGGTTCTGAAACCGGTCGTTGCTTACCTCAGAGAACAAGGGGTTCGCATGATTGTCTATTTGGACGACATGCTCATCATGGCACAATCTCAGGAGTTAGTAGCGCTCCACTTGCGCATGACCATTCATATTCTGCAGAACCTGGGGTTTGTGGTCAACGAACCGAAATCGGTCTTGTCTCCCACACAGAAGATAGATTTTCTCAGGTTCGTCATAGACTCGCAGATGGCCCAACTCAGTCTCCCAACTTCCAAGCTTCGGGATATAAAGAAGGAGCTTCGCTCGTTCCTGACCAAACAGATGGTCTCGCTCAGGGGGATTGCCCGGATAGTGGGACTTCTTGCATCGTCCATTCAAGCGATATTTCCGGGTCCCCTGCACTACAGGGCCCTTCAACGACTCAAGATTCAGCACTTACAAAAGGGCCTTTCCTACACGGACGTAGTCCCTCTTTCTCAAGAAGTGAGGGAGGAGATGCAATGGTGGTTAGCCCACGTCGAGGCATGGAATGGCAGAGCAATTTTTGGCTCCCTCCCAGAGGTAGTCATAGAATCCGACGCCAGCCGTTGGGGTTGGGGAGCGCGCTGCGGAAATATTTCCACAGGGGGATCTTGGTCCCTAGGGGAGTTAGATCTTCATATAAATTGTCTCGAGCTCCTGGCAGGTTCGTTTGCAATCCGGACGCTGGCTTCCAAACGGATCTCATGTTGCATCCTTCTTCGGATGGACAACATATCGGCGGTACGGTACATCAACAAACTGGGGGGCACGAGGTCCTCAATGTTGGTGGAGATAGCGAAAGCCTTTTGGCATTATTGCCTGAACCAGCAGATCTCGGTGATAGCGGAATACATTCCGGGTCAGTCCAATGTGGTGGCAGACTGGAATTCACGCCACCTCAGGGACTACAGCGATTGGCAACTTCTCCCACGAGTGGTCCTGTGGCTACAGGAGGTTTGGGGGATTTGCGAGATAGACCTGTTTGCCTCCAGACTGAACCGTCAGATGACGAGTTTCTTCAGCTGGAGGCCGGACCCTCTGGCGCTGGCGACGGATGCCTTTGCGCAAGAGTGGACTCAGAAATTGAATTACGCGTTCCCACCATTCATCCTCATTTCGCGCGTATTCACTCAAGTGATGCGCCAGAAAGCAGAAGTGATTTTAGTGACTCCCTTGTGGAAGTCGCAGCCTTGGTTCCCATTGTTGCTGGAGGCGAGCTGCGACTTCCCCAGGAGGATCCCATGGTCCTCGACGATGCTCCAGGGCCCTCAGGGGGAGAGACACCCGATGGTCCTATCGGGGCACCTGTCCCTGATGACCTGGAGACTTTCAGGCAATGTTGGCAAATGCCAGGATTTTCGGACCAGGCTGCAAGCTTTATCAATCAAGCGTGGGCCCCCTCTACCAGGAAGCGGTATGCTTCAGCCTGGGGAGGCTGGGTTCGTTGGTGCATGGGACAACATGTGGATCCCGTGGGGGCAGGATTACCCTATATTGTAAATTTTCTGTCAGAAAAGGCGGCGGAGGGTTTGGCGTATCGCTCGGTTAATAACTTCCGTTCCGCCATCTCGGCAGGCCACTCTCAGATTGGGGGCAAACCTGTCGGAATGCATCCTTTAATGTGTAAACTTCTAAAGGGTATCAGAGTAGCTAATCCACCTAAACCTAAGTACACTTCATTGTGGGATGTCTCACTGGTTCTGTCTCTGTTTAATAACTGGCTGGACAACAACAGGTTGTCCAGGAAACAATTGTCGGCAAAACTGGCCATTTTGCTTTGCTTAGCGGCTTGCAGACGTTCCTCAGATGTTAAAGCACTGGATATTACAGGTAGAGTATTTACTCTGGAGGGAGTTTCGTTTTCTATTACGGCTAGGACTAAAACAATGTCACGTAGTGTGGATTATCATGCTTTTCCCGATAATGCTAAACTTTGTGTGGTTCAATGCCTCAAGGCTTATGAAGAATGTACCAGGTCTATTAGGCCTGATGGTGTGGCGCAATTGTTAATAGCTCTGCAAAAACCGTACAAACCTGTGACTGCGGCTACCATACCCAGATGGCTCAAAGATGTTATGCATGAAGCAGGGGTGGCTACCCAAGTGTTTGGTGCACATTCTGTTCGAGGCGCCATGGCCTCTAAGACTTTCATGCTGGGTTCTACGGTGCAAGATATTATGCATTCTGCAGACTGGTCGTCTGAATCAACGTTTAAGCAGTTTTATTATAAACCGGTGGGTGATATATCCTCTGTTGTTTTTAATCAGCGTTAAACTAGCATAATACGAAGCCTCCGGTCCTGTTATGGAATAAAAAATTACCTAGCATTCGCGCCAAGAATTTTCAATTCTATTAAGGACACGGAGGCGAGGATTATTCCACCCGGTTAAATTACTGTAATGTAATTTTTGCCCACCCGTTGTGTATATATTCTGATTATACAGAAGTTACGGGTTGTTTTATCTCTGGTCTTTCAGGATCTGACAAGAAGATGGATTAATCCGGTGTGCAGATTGACGTTCTTCCCAGCTGGTCTGGTGTTCTTCCACGTTGGAAGCTGTTGTTGAACTTTAATACTTATTGGACTTTTGTTCGGAGCAAAGAAAGAGGACTGGTTCCGGTGTTACTGGCTCTTATGGGGCCCTGCAGGAAGTGATGTGGTATATGCATCATGGGAAATGTAGTTTGTTTTACATAAGAAAAGTTTTCATTGGCTGCTGTGAGTAGCAATAAATAGAAAGAGAAGCATAATCCTCGCCTCCGTGTCCTTAATAGAATTGAAAACTCTTGGTGCGAATGCTAGCTAATTTTTTATTCTGGCTGGAATGGGTAGCTCAGGCCGACAGCTTCGCATCCAGTGACCTGGGAATGAGGGCTTAGCTGGCTAAATTGTCACAAGCTGGGGTATGATAGCTGCAATAGTTCAACAAGTGTCAGAAAAACAATTCCGAGAGTTTCTTGCTGGTTCGCTTTTCAAGAGTATATTTTTCAATTGATAATGTGAAGGATTATGTCCTGTTGAGTGACCTGTTATTGCTTCAAACGCCATTGTGACATAAATAGAGAGTGATGTCACAAACAGGAGCGCTTGTGGAAAACGCTCTTAACAGAACAAATGAGCCCCTGTCTTCTGTTGCATCGCTAGAGTGCTGCGGCCTACAGCCCGGGCTGGCCGTAGTGGGCACCAGGCTTTTCCCCGGTGGGCCGGAGGCCGGTTTTCTGGCCATGGGGGCCATTTTTTTTCACTGCAGGCCGGTTTTGCAGCAGTACTGCAATATCAGCCCCCTGTAACAAAAGTGGGAGCGGTGCTTCTCACTAGCACCCCCCGCTCCCAGGGCTGATCCAGCAGCAGTCTGCCAGGGCTGGTTGCTGTTCCCAGTCCAACCCTGGCGGCCTAAGCCAAACAATGTTAGTGACTGCCCTCTTCTGAATCTTCCAAGAACACAAATGTTTGTGAATGCTGAAATCAACCCTCATCTCGTCATTGGAGCCAGGCCAAATGCAAACAAACTCTGGTGACAAAATACGAGGAAGATGTTGCAACTGTATGCTTCAAACCTAAGCATTCTATCGGGATGGTCCAGCTGGAGGGATGAGTGACATTCATTGGAGGGACAGGATGGGGCTGTGGAGAGAAAGAGATGTACATATGAAACTGATGTTCTTACATCACAAGTTTCTTCCATGGGGGTGTGGGTGAGTGGAGAGATGTTAATAAGGCACACTTGAAAGGTAAAGAGATTTCCATGCAGCAGAATGATGCTGTGGGTGTGTTTACTGGGTAGAGATGTTTATGGGTTATAGTGTGGCTGTGGTTCAGGACGGGCTTTAGAGAGATGTTCAGGCGGCACACAACCTTTGAAGACTTGTCCATGGGATGTTGGGAGTAGGGCTGTGCATGGACGTTCGTGGCAATGCAGGTGGTTGTTTGATACTCACAGGACAACTTTAACCCCTGGAGAGCTGTTCACCGTACAGATGGCTAGGAAGAGATGTTTGAAGTGCCCTATGGACTGTTGAGAGATGTTCAATGGGCAGGCTAAGCTTGGGGAGAGATGTTTATAGAAAAGGTGGCGGCTGTGTAAAGGTGTACATGGGATGAGCCTGGACTTGCTGACACAAGTTCAGAGTTTACAGAGGCTTAGAGGAGGTGTTCATGGGAAATGTTAATGGAAGAGACTTGTCTTCTGAGGCAAGACACAGAATTGAGAAAGACGTTCATAGGACAAGGGCTGAGGAGACCTGCTCCTCAGACTCGGTTAGCCTATAAAGAGATGGTCACAAAACAAGTGCTATGGAAGAATACTCTTAGTGGGAAGGGGGCTGTGAAAAGGCTGCATTCAGAAGTATGGGGAGGTGGTCTAATCGGTATAATGTTCATTTAGAAGAAATTGGTGCTTTCGGTACAGCAAGTTGGTCTGCTGATATGCGTTCTGTTATTGGTAATGGTACCCTGGTTATTGCGACTGATACAGTTTGACGTCTGGTCCTCGTCACTACCCTCGGGCCCAAGTGCTTGTCTCGACATTGGGCAAAAAGTGTCGCACCCATTTACGCCCTGGGTGCTAATGCGTAACAACATTTTCAAGCTAAACACTCCAGCTCATTCACCCAAAACAATGTACTGGAAGGAGAGGAAGCTGGGGAATTACAAATAGTCTTATTCAAAAGAATAGGCACAAGAAACACAAATAAAGCTAAAGGCCTGGTGCAGGCATCCAACTTGTGTGTTTGTTCTCTCTGGTAGACTTGTATTTCTGAGGAAAAGTTCATTCCTCAGGGACAGGGGTGTGATCCGGTGTTCTCCAGAGCGCCCCTGATTGGCTACTTCAGTTCCCCTCTCTACTTTTTCTCAACCCCCTTTCACCGCCCTCATCCATCGCAGAAGCGACAGGACCAGTAAATTCTATCCCATTTATGCAGAAAACAGAATCAGTTTTAAAGGGAAACACAAAACCAGTGAACTGAAATGTTCTACTTTTTTGCTGAAAACTTGGTGGAATGTAGCAGACTCGTCTGGCCAGTCCTGCTGCCAGAATGATTGAGGGACTGGCCTGTACTATTGATATCACAGATTGCGCTCAGTTCAGCCGATAAATGTGAAGACAGCAGCAGGGGCCGCACAGAAAAGGGTGGCATGGTGTAAGAGGAAAGCGGGGTAGTACCGACTCACAGAAAGACAAAGAGAAACACTGGCTCTGTCCGAGAGTCGAGTCTTGGGAGCCTGACAAAAATGTTTGGGGTGGGGCATGGTTGCTTTCTCGAACTCAAGAGCACAAAAATTAAGTCTTAACTTATGAGACTGAATTTGCGAAATTACACTGCAACCAGCGCCCGGCATTTTAACACGTTGTGCTCTATCTTATCAGCTAGGAGGCGACGCATTGGTCTCAGACCCCAATACTTCCCAGGACATCTGTTATGAAGGCAAAGAGTCCTGATAACGTGAGGACATCGCCACCGCTGTCCCAGCAGATCTGCCGAGTCAGCAGAAAAGCAGCCCCTTTCTACACTATACGTCTTTGTGATACGAATAGAGAGCGATGTCAAAAACAGGAGCGCAGGTGAAAAATGCTCCTAACAAAATAAACTAGAGTACAGAACTAAAAAAGTATTCCTAAACAATGCATTAAAATGGGCACAGAGTATGTTCAGGAGAAGTTGGTGCGCTCAGGGAGTGCTAAAAACCAGAAGAGGCATGAAGTATGCATGCCCTTAACAAATGGGGAGAACACAAATTGGAGCGACGATCGTGCCAGCGAATGGGAATCCTAAGGGCTGGATGTAAGTCCCAAAGCAGGTACAGCATGTCTCGGTTCAAGAAAGCGCAGGTGCGCCGTCTAGAGCCCCAACCCAAAAAGAGTACATATATAAAGAGCTCCCTAGAATACGGTTGAGCCCATCCTGGCTTTTAGCAGCCAGGGTTAACCCAATGATGAAGCTTTTAACTCTCCTGAATCTCAAGACACCCAACAATTTTATTTTGGTTCTGTGGGTTTCATTTGCATTAGCAGGTGGATAGTTTATTGGTTTGAAGTCCACCAGACAATACGAGAAGGATGAATTTATATGCAGACAGGAAGTTGAAGCATGTCCATTGGACATAGACACACCTGTAAACTATAGACCGGATGGTAGAATGATAACAATAATATAAAGGGGTATTCAGGAGCAATGGCTACTTGTAGAGATTGCCCATGGAAGAGGCACAAGGCAGGAACATCCACCATATGGACACTTGTAAATACTGAGGAGCATCATTCTTAAATGAGGATCATATTATAGCAAGCACAACACCACCAAAGCCCATGCAGTCAAAAACTGCTCGAGTCACCAAAGGACAGGAACTGCAAAGTGGACCCTGGAATAGTGCTATACAGGATACACTCATCTAAAAAGTACCAGAATTGTCCAGTTTTTTGGGCTCAAATTCTGGTGGCAGTAGGAGTCAGTCCAACTACTCTGTTGACAAGCACTTTGGAGCACTAAGGACATGCTCCACTCATGCAGGGTTTTAACACTGACATATCCTTTTGTACATTTACTTTTACGTTTCTGTGATTTTTAGAATCACAAATATATTCCTGGAACTCTAAAGCATGTGTGTTTACATTTCTAGTACTCTTCCAATTCACAGGAGTTGATTAGGAATCTTCACAAGTAACTTTTTTTTTCTGGGATAATATTTTCTCACATTGCTTGGCTCCCCATTACATTTAGGGATGACCTCATACCTTTCCCACACTCAAAAGGCACTTACCTCAACATGTCCCCCTCTTTGTGCAAGGTGTCCTACCGAGCAACACCTCCTGTTCTGTCACAATAAATGTAGGGGAGTGGAAAATTGATCTTGCCCATGCCAGTGGATTGACTGAAGCAGATGAAGGTGACTTAAGGCAGGCAATTTCTCTCCTGCAATTGGAAGTAACTCCTTCTGTCAGCTTTCCGAATGTGGAGTAGCGAGCATGGAGCACGGCTGTTGGGGCATCTCTAGTACAGTGTGAAAAATGGGGCAATTGTTTTGTATATATTTTTGTGTGGTGACACTATAAACAGAAATATGTTCCAAAGCATTTTTGAATGGCAGTGTGGTCTATGCATTGTTTTCAAGATGAGTTTGTACTAGCTTGCCACAGTGAAATTGGTAGACTTAACAGTTTGTGAGCGTCTGACCTTGTTCTCTTGGTGGGTTTTTTATGGTTTTATCATTTCCATACGAATGGAGATTTTCCATAACATTTTAATATTTTGTTCCACAAGGATGTGTTTTGCTAAATTTGTGAGGATTAGGCTTTTGGCACATATTAAACCGTAATTCAATAAAGACGAAAAATGTTAGAACTTGCTCTATTTGATACATATTTAACTTAATTCAATAAAGAAGAGTCTTCGTGGTAGTCAGGGTTTTGGTACTTCTGTAACTTAATGTGAAAAAGATGTGCCAAAAACATAAAAACAACAACACTGTACGGAGGCACACACCTTTGCAAAAGTGGATTCTGATTTTCTTGTTCAGACACCGGTTTGTGAAAACGACATATGCAACCCAAGTGTGGATTGGCAGTGAAATAGTTACTATCACATTAGGAACTTTTGGGACTTTGATGAATGATAACCACTTTATTATTGAGGTGTGTCTTGAAACTGACTCTAAAACCTTTAAGCGGCACACTATGGATTTAGCCCTTTATGATAGATTTGAATGAGGGCGATATGGAGAATTACTTGTTGGGAAAATTGGGTGCTTGCCAAAAACAACGTTTTTGGGATTATGGTTGTTAGAGCTGGCATGAAACATGCCAGGCTCTACTTCACCTTTTAGGCAGAGGCAGGTTGTTATTAATTTATTTTATCAGCTCCCAAACCTTAATAAAGAGTTGTACAGTAAATACAAAGATAGTACGGATGTAAAACCATTATCAAGAGGTGGAAATACAGCCTAAATGTAGTCTGAGGAAAAGCATTCCATTGATGGGTGAAAAAGAGTGTACCATGTCCCTTACATTTAGGAGAGAGCACTGTATGAAAGCACTCAGCACTCTCGGAACCCACATCAAAGCAGCAAAGGCTGGCAAAATAAAAAGTGGACAGCAAAGGAAATACATAGCTAAAGACGAGGAGACAAGAGAGGACTTGCATGAATGTTTCTTCAGTTTGAGGGCCTTATGACCTTGAGATAGAAATATGATTACCGATCAGATGAAAAGATGACGTTTCGAGTCTTTTTTGAAAGTCATGAGTGAAGCTGTCAGGTACAGCTTAAAGTGAGGAGTTCTACAAGCAAACACCAGACAAAGCACAGAATTAACCATATGGCAATATTTCTATTTTGTAAATATACGTTCTAGTTGTGCGCGCCTTCTACACGGTTTGGGTGTCCACTTTCCCATGCAATACTATTGCACCTGGCCACCTCTCTTTGCATCTGCCTAAAGACTACCTGGTCTTCATAATAAGCTCCGCCCACAGCGAGCACATACAGAACACACCTTAAATGTACGGCTCATGTCACAAACACCAGGAGACAATGCCAAGTGTCCACTGCAGAAGGCCCCACCAAACAAAAAACTGTTAAAAGTGACTTTCTTAGTCGCTGTCTTGTAGGCATACCTCCTCATCTGCTCAAATTAAATACCCCTGTACTAACAGTAAGTAGTAAATGAACTAACATGCACCTGACAAAAACACAAGGGAAATAGCTGTGCGCATGTATGCACTAATATGAACAGGGGCGGCTGGTGACATTTGAAAGTGGTGAGGCGTAAAATGTGTGGTGGAGCGCAAAATCCCCTACGTCTGAAACCCTCTAGTCCAGGTCAGCCGGTGTCCATCCAAAAACACCGTACTTTTTAATTTTAGCCATTCCGTGCCTCACCCCAGTCTCTAAATTCTTACTCTAATATGTGCCCCGCAGTTATTGCTACCACCTCGCACTACACGCCCTGTAATCCATGCCCTCTGAAAGGACCACCAACGCCTCCGGGGCAACACTTCTTAGCATTGAAATGTGTCTTACAACTACAAATGTCTTGAGAGTGGCATGCGGCCTTATATATTTCAAACAAAAAGGATCTCTTTGGAAAAAACATAAAAGATCACGGTAAAGCCAAGCAAACACAACTGACGTCTACTCCATGTAAAAACAAAAATGCATACCAGAAGCACATACAGAACACACCTTAAATGTACGGCTCATGTCACAAACACCAGGAGACAATGCCAAGTGTCCACTGCAGAAGGCCCCACCAAACAAAAAACTGTTAAAAGTGACTTTCTTAGTCGCTGTCTTGTAGGCATACCTCCTCATCTGCTCAAATTAAATACCCCTGTACTAACAGTAAGTAGTAAATGAACTAACATGCACCTGACACAAACACAAGGGAAATAGCTGTGCGCATGTATGCACTAATATGAACAGGGGCGGCTGGTGACATTTGAAAGTGGTGAGGCGTAAAATGTGTGGTGGAGCGCAAAATCCCCTACGTCTGAAACCCTCTAGTCCAGGTCAGCCGGTGTCCATCCAAAAACACCGTACTTTTTAATTTTAGCCATTCCGTGCCTCACCCCAGTCTCTAAATTCTTACTCTAATATGTGCCCCGCAGTTATTGCTACCACCTCGCACTACACGCCCTGTAATCCATGCCCTCTGAAAGGACCACCAACGCCTCCGGGGCAACACTTCTTAGCATTGAAATGTGTCTTACAACTACAAATGTCTTGAGAGTGGCATGCGGCCTTATATATTTCAAACAAAAAGGATCTCTTTGGAAAAAACATAAAAGATCACGGTAAAGCCAAGCAAACACAACTGACGTCTACTCCATGTAAAAACAAAAATGCATACCAGAAGCACTTTAAGTTGACAGATTCTCACACTTAAACAATATGGCCATTTACGCAAGCTCTGTACAGTGGCATGCCCACCAGGGCTTCAACCCAGGACTTTAAAACTTTCACTGTGTGCACTGGGACAAGGCTTTGCCATTAACAGGTTAATCGAGCAGCAGTATTTACTGAACAGGAAACAAACAATTTTTAGAATGGTATTGCTTTTTTACACATCCTGCAAGATGCAACGATTTACCTGAGTGCGCGTGATACCAAACAGTACAGAGTTGAGTTGCAACCATTCACCTGAGGGAGCGTGCTACCGTACTGTGCAGAGTTTAGATGCAACCATTCACCTGAGTGCGCGTGATACCAAACCGTGCGGAGTTGAGATGCAACCATTCACCCGAGGGTGCATGGTACCGTACCATGCAGAGTTTAGATGCAACCATTCACCTGAGGGTGTGTTATATATGTTTAGCAGTGATACACAATTATTTCCCATTTTTGTCCTTGTGCAAAAAGTATTTCTGAAAAATGGGCTGCGGCAAATTGTGCTTGCTTCAAATGCTTTACAGATGCAGCAAAATAGTTTAAAACGTATTTGCCTTAAATGCATTGCTATCATTGATAGACAAAATGAAGTGGCACCTGGCCCCTAAGTCTTTTTACTTTTAGCCTATGATATTTTTTTAGATTGGCAAAGGTCCGGTAGTTTCCTTCCCCAGTATTAAAGTTTTGCAAAAACAATGTGTTAGAAATGGGATTTCTGGTTGGCTAGGGCTTGCGCCAAAGCCAGGCAGAAACCACCACTCTAGTCAGGGCTGGGGAGTTACACGCCAAAGATAACCCCTGCTCACCCCCTTGGTAGCTTGGCACGAGCAGTCAGGCTTATCCCGGAGGCAATGTGTAAAGCGTTTGCGCGCGCACCCAGCAACAACACCCAAGGCCCACCACAAAAGAAACTCCACACAAGGTATTATATAAAAATAGCCTTTGTATTATAATAAACACATTAGATGATAATCACACAATTTACACTGTACCAACTGGCACTGGGCAGAATTTTACAAGGGACTATTTACACGGGACAGGGCCACATGGGCGACTGTCAGAATTAGCACAAATCACCAAGTGTACATGTAGAACATAACACAAATTAGCACTGTAGAACACAACCAGTAACTACTGGCGCAATAATGACCTTAGCGTCATCACACTAGCAACAGGTATAAAACCTATCCTGCATCCATCACAGGGGCATAAACACCGTATGCAATTTCTCCTTGGTCTAACGCATCAGACCGAACCACCTAAGTATACCTACACTAGGGGCGTACATAACACAGGGAAGTACAATCTCCCTAACACCAACCTAAACAGGTAAAACAACCTCCTAGGCAGAAATGACCACATTTAGAGGTATAAGACACAGGGTGCGCAAAACATACTATACACAGTACATTTCCTAACACCATAAGCATGAACACAGGGTGCGCAAAACATACTACACAGTACATTTCCTAGCACCAAAATCACATTAGAGTCCAGGTTGCGCTAGAACCTAAACGTAGCAGCTGCCCACTACTTGCTGGGCAGCTGCGGACAAGCACAGGGCCTAAACGCAGCAGCTGGCACTAAGTGCTGCGCAGCTGGGGAAGTCAAAATAGGCATGGGCTCTCAAGGGCCCCTAAAATGATGTCACAGACGTTGGAGCCACCTGGGCTCAGAAACGACATGTCCCCCTGGAGCACACCGGCTCCTTTGAGTCATGTGCGCCAACCGTTGGAGCCATCTAGGCTCAGAGAACAAACTGGCACACGTGCTGGAGCCACTCAGGGCTCTGAAATAACAATCTGCCCCGTCGTTGGAGCCTCTCTGGGCTCTAAAATAACCATCATGCTCACGTTGGAGCCACGGGGCTCTTAAAACAAACAGGCACCCGTTGGAGCGGCCCGCTGCCATCCAGGGCCGCTCTAGACTTTATACTGCAGTTCCTGCTGAGCCCCCCACTCCAGCCCTGTACACTCACCGGGCTGTTCTCTCCATCTGGGACCGGGACTTGCTGCACGCCTCGCGCTTCTCACGGGGCTCCCGAGGCTCCCAGCTACTCAAGGGAGCCCCGCTGGGACGCGAGGCAGCTTCACCTGGGTCCTCTCCTAGGGCCCAGGACTTCTCTCCGGTGCGGCGCGCGGGGCTTCCCTTCACAACCGGGAGCCCCTCGCGACCCGGCACTGCCTCTCGCCTTCTGTTTCCAGTTCCGTCCGGCGGCCCCGCTCACAACCAGGCGGGCCGCGGACGGCAGAGTGGATCTCGGGGGCAATGAGGGGTAGGCTCCCTCGTAACCAAAGAACACGGCGCCGCCATCACGGCTAAAGTCGCGGGGTGGGCACCCGCGCCCCACAAATACGGCAAAGTCGCGGGGTGGGCACCCGCGCATACAGTTAATCAAATAAACGGGGTAGGCACCCGTATTGGCACACAACCAGCTGGGTGGGCACCCACGACACGACACGATGAGGGGGAATCCCTACGCTGGGGATTCCCTCTAAGGAATTCGCAGCACCGCAGGCGGCAGAGAGGCGCTCGGGGAAACCAGGGAAGCGCTCTTCCATAATAATAAAGCGCTCCTCAGCAGATAGGAGACACAGCGCTCCCCAAGCGATAGGGCAGCTCAGAGTCCACAAGGCCAGCCAAGGAAGTAAAGGAAAAAGGTCCAGGGAGTCCACCTGGCATCCAGGGGTTGGGCAGGGCCCAGGGAGGCAAGCCTTCCCCTGGGCCCCAGCAGCAGCACACCCCTGGTAGATTCGAGTCAGAGCAAGAACATTTTCATGGGGTCACAGCCCCTCTTTTATACACCAAATCCTTTTGTCTCAAAGGTGCAGGGAAGGGGCGAACCAGATACAACTGGTTCCTGAGCACTTTGTTTTGCTCAGCCCCTCTCCCTATTCACAGAGCAGGCCAGGGTCATCAGTCGCACCACAGGGGGCGGAGCCAGCATTGTGTGGGGGAAAGCCCAGCCCTATCCAGGTCCTAGGTGTACCCCTCCCACTCATCAACCTGCAGAGCTCTCCACCCACCACTGGTGCAGACCCATCCTGACTCCTGGGGCCAGGCACACCAGCCAATCACACGCCAGGCAGTCACTGCACATTTATGCCAGCGTCTAGAAGTGGCGCTTCTGTACTAGCTACAGTAACGCCGCACACATCATCGCGCAGCATTTAATCACACGAGTCCGTACATACCAAACTCGCACCTGCACTCCCCACGCATCAGGAACCACCAGGGACACATAAATTCCCCCATGCATTCCTATGGGAGGGCAGGCCAACCTCACTCAACCACAGAGCGCACGCGCTTTCCACTGGGACACAGTGTGAAAGCGCCTAGAGGCCTAAAACCACTAGTACAACACAGGAAAAAGGCTAGGATACTGCAAAAAGTTCTAGGGGTGAACTTGCCAGAAGGGCCAAGTCCAACACAATGACAAAACAAACACTGACAAAGTCAAAAGGCATGTAGCTGATATTGGCTTTGTTAATTACTTTTTCCCCGCAAGTGCTAAGTTTCTATAATATGTCCCTTAGTCATATTGCTCTGCTAATCTCCCCTGTCCTCTCTAGTGCATGCAGAAATGTTGAAAATAAACAGGGCTGCGTTGTTCCGTATGCGACACGCCTGTCTGTTTACTCACCGCTCTGACCTGAAATGAATGTCACGGCCCTTGAAGCCACTAATGAATGCGCTAGCGCTTTAAACAATCTGCCTTATCTCCAGAAACAGCCCCGCGCCTCCCTTCTCTTCACGTCCTGGAAGTCTGTAAGTTTCCTGCTATATATATATTTTTTACGCTGCTATTTTTATACTTCACCTATATCTGGAAATCAGTCGCGGCTCGCGGGGGGGATGTCGTGCGGGGGGATGTCACGTGCGGGGGGGATGTCGCGGGGGTGTGGGGAGTGTTAAAATACATTTTTTTTAAATCCTACCTGAGGTCCTCAGCACGACGCGCCTCGGGTCCGTCCATTGGCGCATACAGCCCCTCTCAGGCTCTCAGCCAATCCTGGCGCTGCCAGCAGCGCCAGGATTGGCTTAGGGCACGGTTACTGCTCGCCCGCCTGTTCATTAGGAGACCGAGGTTTAAGCCTTGGCTCAACCCTCGGTCTCCTAATGGGCATGCGCCAGCCAGAGCAGACACTGGTGCGCATGACTGGGCACGGAGCGAAAATTCGCTCACCTTCCCCAATCATGCGCACTTGTGCTGCTGCCTGTTGCCCCTGCCTGGTCGGTCTGACAATCATGTCAGTCAACATGACGCCTGACCGCCCACCCCCTTCAGACTCTGAAGGGGGTGGGCGGTCCGACGTCATACTGACTGACATGATTGTCAGTTCTCCCTCTGCTTCTTTGAACTTGAGTAAACTGATTCAGTTTACTTAAGTTCAAAGACAGCAAACGCCAACGCTGCGGGCGGGGGGGGCTACGCCCCAACACCCTAATGGACGCACCGCGCCTGAATATGAAATAATATATGAAAGAACTAAAACGTGTTTGCAGTAAGCTTTGAAGAAAAGGAAAAATAAATGCATGACTAGGCCGCATTTGCATTTCGTAGTTGCATGCTGCATTAGGTCTCAAACAATGAATAATGCTGTTTTGTGCTTAAATCTTATGCTAGGTAACTTTAATAAGAAATAGTGCAAGGGAGGGGGATACACAGTGAAAAACACATTGTCATATAATGAATAAATGTCCGTTTCCATTTTTGCTATAGTATGCGGGATGAAAACTCCATCTTGTCTTAAGTTATCCTGAGTGGGAGGGTGAGATGAGGAGTGGATCTGAACTGTCACCGGTAAGGCAGACACGCTGTGCTCAGCAGAAAGAATGCCAGAGTTGAAGGCCAACATGATGTTCATCGGTGAAAAGATGGAGTCGACCGTGGGACCAGAGTCATGTTCTGCGAATGTTGTCTATTTTATGAATAAAGATCTATAAAAGTATCATATGAGAAAAAACTTGACCACGCGTTAGAACTGAACTGTGAGAAAAGAATGTTAACAATAAAGTGTTCAGAATAAAAGTGAAGTCACCAGGGTTTGACAAAACCACCCCTAAGCCCACCAATCATTTGCTTAGATTTTAGTAATGTTTCAATCTATGTGGGATGGGCATGTAAGTTTAAGGGTATAACTGGGGTGTTATTAGGGGTGTGGTTTAGACTTGCGGGGAGGAAGAGAAGAAGGGTGAATGCGTCACTGTTTGTCAGTTTGCAGAGAGGCCTAGCTATTTCCTGTCCCTGTCCTACCTTTGGGTCCTGTAATCTTTGTTCCGCGATCCTATGTCAGAGAACCCCCACCATCTCCTAGGCCGAGGGGGTGGTTTTCCACAAACCGATAGGTTTGTATTTGTCTCTGACTCATACATGCAAATTGTTTGCAAAAATATTTTTTTCCTGTAACTTTTGTCTCTCAACCTGCCCACTCCGTTGTAGACACACTGAATGTATTATTTTAGATGAAACTATTGTCTCTTCATCTATCCCCTCCGTTAGGTGTATTCAGTTTTCGCAAATGAATTTGCTGAAACTTCTGTCTCTTAATCTTTCCACTCCTTCATGCATAATTGTCATTGTTTAAGAGATGAGTTTGTATTCATTTGATGTTGCTGATGTTTATCTCTCCCTTTGTGAGTTTCATTATTTACATTTGTGACTGTATGCAATGAGCAATCCACATTTATATTAAGATAAAGCTTCATAACTTTACCATGTGTCTGTGGTTATTTAGTTAACTGTAAGGTTAATTTAGATAAAATAAGAGGATGGGGAGAGGAGTTGGCCTAATGGCTAGGGCGGTCAACCTCGAATCTGGAGAACTCGGTTTGAGTCTCGGCAATGACACTGAACATCCTGGGATTCTGGGCAAATGACTTAATCTCCCCGTGCTTAACAAAAATGAGTTTGTCCTCATGTAATGCAACTGGTACTATGTAAAGCACTCTGATACTCGATTCGGGTCAAGTTCGCGCTATATAAAACTCTGTAAAATAAAATAAAAAATAAATAATCATTATCATCAACTATTCAAATAATTGGTCCATCGACCAAGTAGAAGGAAAGTTGATTTATTAAATTAGTAGGCATTCCAATGACGTTAAACATGGTTCTCAGAAAAGAAAAGCAGTGAACGTAACAAATTGACCCCAGCGCATCAGGGATTCTGGGTGAATGTGTATGGGCCATTGTAATAGTATGAATTGAGTATTGATCCCTGATCAGGTATTGACCCCACACTGGATCACATATATTTTTTAAACCTCGCACCTGCACTCTTGCCCCATCGCTGAATTATGCAGTTAAGTGCTGGGTACAAACAAGCATGATGCTTTTAAGTAGAATTGCCACAGCATAAAAAATTCAGATAAGACTCTTCACTAATACCAATCACACGTTCCGATGAGAAGGATCAGCTGGGCTGGCTAATGTAAGAACCAGTTCTAGGATGGTCTTAAAATTGTGTTCCACGTTTATTTTTAGGAGCTGTGGTCAGAGACATTGTAACAGTGCTCAACCCCTCATGGATAATGACATAAATGACTGCATCTCTTTATTGGTGACCTCAAGAATGCTCATCAAATGCACAGAGCCGACCCAGTAGGCCCCACATTCTGAACCAAGAGGGCCAGTAACTGCCCGAGATGGTCCCCCCCACGTATAGACGATCACACGGTGATGTCACACTACGACCAGCCACATATCTGACATTAGCAACTCATATCCCCCACTTACAGCTTTCCCAGTTCACCCCCCCCAATGCTGAATTTAACGCTGTGCGTTGGCAGTTCCAAGGCCGGTGATTATTAATAGGGAATGCACTCCTTATTTCTCGCACTACATAGCACCCATCCGTCATCATGGGGATAGGCACACCCTCGGACTCCTGGGAAATGCGCTCAACCAGGCTCTTGCATGTGCTTATTAATGTATCCGGACCTGCTAAACAGGTAGCACCTGGTCTGTACCACCGGTAAATGTTACTAGAACATTGTATGAATAGTTATTACAAACTCGATTTCTTGTAGATGTATTCCTGTTTGTCCGTATTACGAATACGAATTGCTCAAATATGTCTTTACTACGCCAATCAGCTATGTATGATGTTAAAAACCAATAAACAAATTTAAACAAATCAAATGCACAGTAGAAAGCTTAGTTACTGAACAAACTCTACATAAAAACATAAGAGCATTTCATTCCCGCTAACAGGTACAGAAATCGTCGCTCCCATTTTGACCCACCGTCTTCAATCATGCCCTCATTGACGAGCCAACAGTAAGGGAATTTCACACCACGGTCCCATGTTATTCATTGACTTGCAGCTCAGATGAGCTGAACACTAAATAAATAGAAATGTCAGCCATTTAATTGCGCTTCTTAGCATTTCAAATGAATTTTCTTTCCAAAGAGGATTTTTCTGGCCCAAAAATGTTTTTAAAAAGCAAAAGAATGATTGTGGAATGCTTGCAAAAGTTTCTGACACTGGTGATTACGTGGCCTGCATCCCACTAACCTTATGCCAAAACTGATCATGCTGTGTTCCAGCAAGAACAGTCCAGCACAAACATCATGGACTTGTACCATCTGAAATAGAATACCAGCTACTCCCAACTGTTTGTGAGGTTGCTTGACCTTATTTGTGAGGTTTCACTTGAGTCTTGGGGCACAGCATGGACAAGTCCCACATCTGGGCATTGTATCACACTCAGGGGTTCAGCTTGGTCTGTAAGACTGGGGGAGTGTAAGCTTCAGATTTTCCGACAATCACACTGGCATATCATGTTAACTATTATTTGAGGAGCAATGCATGGGGGGGGGCATAAGGAACAATGGAAAGGGAAAGGAGTGTGGATTGTGAGAGGTACTTAAAAAATAGGCATTTTACAAAATACTGTGTTTTAAGACCTTCAAAACACAAGAATGTGTGGTTTTTTTCTGAGTGAGTGTATAAAAATCCCAGGTGATATCCATAGACACCTCACCATACCCGACTGAAAGCTCTTGTACCCAACTATTTACTAAATATTATATTTATTAGGCGGGTGTAACACCCTAAACACTCTTCTTGAAGCTGCTCCCCTGATCATAATTAGGACATAAGGTTGAGAAAAACCAAAAGTGATGGGTGGAAGAATTGCAAAAATCTCACTCACTGGATATTGCTTGGTGCCACATTCCAGCCCAAGATTGTTTGCACTACCTATGCCACGCTAGATAGGGACCAGACCCGATGCAAATCAGAAAAGTTCCTACACCAAGAGGAATAGTTCATTCTGAAATGCTAGGCCATGGTCCATCTGAAAATTGAAACAATTATGGCAACCAGTACTGGTTGTTTCAGTCGCATAGACAAATGTAAATGTTTCAAAACTATCTGAGAGTAGGAAGGGCTGAGAAAGGAATCAATGGCTGCCCACAGAGAATCTAAATGGCATTTATTTATATTGATCTAAAGATGAGGTTTAGTCCTTTCCTACGGGTTCCTAAACGTTATCAGACATGGTAAGTGAGGCCCCAGTAGAGGCAGTGATTTAGTCAGGATCACACTACATTCAAATGGAAAAGAATGGCCTAGAACTCTGTTCTAGTTTCACAAACAAAGGACTAGACCACATCACAAATTCTCAAGAAAAACTGGAAAATAATGGCAAATTTGACTTAATCATAAAGAAGGCTGAGAAAATAAGCAAACTAGATAGGCAGAGTGATACTTTTCTTTTATCACATTCCATTTCCTTTGCTTATATTTTTCAAGCATATGAAAGAAACATGGCATATTCAGTCAGGACTGTTAAAATGCACATTTCTACATCATGCCTATCCCAAAGCACAATACTAGACCTAATCAGCCAACGGGGCTAATGTATACCTTATGGTAATAATCTGCCCAAAGTCCAGTTCATAGTTGTTTACTTGAGCAATAAAGATGGCCGCCACAGCTTCATAGAGAGCAGTTCCGTCCATGTTGATCGTTGCTCCAACAGGCAGCACAAACCTGGCGACTCTCCTGTCGATGTGATTATTCTCCAGCAAACACTTGAAGGTTATGGGCAAAGTAGCGGAGCTGCAAGACATAATAACACAAAGCACTTTACTGCTAGAAGTAATATTTACAAGAAACTCAAGCGTGGACTCCTGCCACACATGGTGGAATTTAATAGCTCACTTGGCTGCCATTTTGTTCGCTCTCTAGTGAAAGGTTCTTTTCTACTTCGTTAAGTTTTGCAAATACTGCTGGAAACAGATCAGGACATTACACGGAGTTGCCAACCATAACAAGATGATGGAAAACACGCTCGGTTTCTGGATTTTAAAATTAGTGAGGATTTGCTCTGTTATTTTCTGCATTATCCTCTGTGGGCTTGCTCCAAAAGTGTATTGATTTGAGTTTAATGAGTTTAACTTACGCCAGAACATGGCAATAGCAGTAAATAAAGTCAAAATAAAAAGAATATCTAAAACTTTACTAGAAAGTAGGGGCTAGGGCCAGCGAGTAATTGGGCGATCTACACCTTTATTTACAGGCAAGCCTCAGGGGTTATGGTGAAACAGAAAATGGCCGCCCCCTGCTATGCTAATGAGCACAAGTCTGTCTCCTGTGGGGCACAACAAGGTACCATTGGAATCAGTGCAAAAGTACCTCACATCTTAGAAGATAAACATACTTTTTACAGCGCAGAAGTCACCCTGTTTGATTTATTTGAGAACACCTGTAAAATGAATACTACCAGCTGCTCAATCTGTCGTCCAGCACCTACTGCAGTAAATAATACACACAGAGCAACATTTATAATACAAAACAATTCAACAGTCAGCAGTTGTCAACCAAACGCTTAAATGAAAACAAATGACTAGGAAAAATCATTTCACGTTGACTTTTCAACTGGTATATCATTTACTTGAAATGCATTTCATTTTCACAGTGAACCAGGGGGCCCAATGTACTTAACACTTTTGCAGTGACAAGCCCTGCGATTTGCAAAAGGGGTCCTGCGACTCAGTCTAAATTGCAATTAGAAGGGTGACAAAAAAGGGATCTACCCTCATAATTAAGACTTGTAAGAAATGTATCAATGGCTTGTGACATCTATTGAGGTAGGAAAGCCTTGAAAAGGTACCAACCCCCAAGTTGGTGTGGTAATTGATTTGAAAGGGTGAAATTGTCTAAGGGAAGTAGGTGGTGGTCCTAGGGGGAGCAGACAGTGGTCCTTTGGTGTCTTCTGAAATAAGGGTGTATTCACAAGAACGTGTGATAACTACCGCAAGAGTAGCTTAACGCAACTCTCAACATCGCAGCCCATTGCGGGAAAATAACCCAGTGTCAAAGTGGAATTCACAACAAGGTGGTACCATGCGATAGTCTGCCGAAACCGCGGACAATGTCTGCAACACAACCACCTTGATGGAGATAAAAACACAAACCACAACACCAAAATACCTGCAATGGGCCAAAGCGCGATGAGGAAATCCGCAATAAGCAGCACCAGGCCTACAACACAAACCTGGCCAGTGGGAAAAACCTCCATAAAAGTAGAAAAACACCCAAACACAAACTGACCAACACCCAAGCACCATGGAGGCAGCTGGAGCAGGCGCTGAGGACGAGCGCAACCCCACAAGCACCACAAGCACCCCAGACGGCCAGCCCGGGACCTCAGGGACAGGGAAGGGCAAGGACAAGAAGATGAGGAAGACGAATTTCAGTCCTCAGGTGAACAGGATCATAGTCACGGAGGTGATGGAACACCATCAACAACTGTTCGTCACCTCCAACGTGTCATTGGGCACCAAATCTGGAATATGGCGGGACATCGTAGACAAGTTGAATGCTGTCGGAGAGGACAGTGGACGAGGTCAAGAGGCGATGGAATGACATCAAGCGGAAGACCAAGGAGAAACTCGCAGCCAACCAGAAGGCAGCAAAGCAGACTGGAGGTGGGGGCCCAGTGCCACAGCTCAAGCTGGATGACATGGAGGAGCTGGTGTCGACAGTCATCAGTGTGGATACTGTGGCCGGAGTCGGGGGAACGGACACTGCTCGACAGGACACACCACAACCGCAACAGGGTACTGGGGGGACGAGTGGAGATGGCCATGATGGCACACATGCACAATCAAGCACAGCACAGTGCACACCCTCAATGACTCTGGGTCATCGCCCAGATCCACAGACTGTCACAATGTACAATGCCGTGCTGTCTGAAAGTCAACATGTACCATGTCGACACATTGCAATACACCATCTCCCCTTAACATTGCAGGGCCACCGTCAACAGCCCCTGCAGAGCAGTCCCAGCCACTCTTCACTGATGACGAGGAGGACAACCCCAGCATCTACACTCAAGCCCTCCTAGACATCATTGACATCATCCACAACTCACCTCCAGGATCAGGGCTGACTAGCTGCATCGAGGGGACCCCACCCACCACCCAAATCACCGAGCAGGAGGCACCCGTGGCCCCGCCAGTCTCCCAAGGCCCCCAGGAACAACACATGGCCTTCCAACGCCGTGTGCTGGAGGCCCAGAGGGAGACGGCGGAGCAGGTGCAGGTGGGGTTCGACCTCATGGCTACCAAACTGGACGCCATTCATGGGTGTCTAGGCCCACTCCATGGCCTCCAACGAGCCCTGACTGACATTGCTGGAGTCCTGACGCGGAGAGAAGGACACCTGTCCGCTCAGAGGGGCTCCAGCGATAGCAGCCATGAGCTGGCACACATGCGGAGGCTCATGGAGGACATGATGCGGATTGAGGTGGAAAGGATGGCAGCCACCGCTGTACATCACCGAAATGTAGCTGGGATCTACCATGCCCTGCAGACCATCATCATAGCATTGCTGCCACAAGGTGTGGTGCTGATGAATGCTGCTGACCCCACACCATCCACATCTCCGCCCCCTGGTGCGTCAGTGCCCCACAGTGCGGCAGGTGTATCCACTCCGGCACCTGATGTGTCACTGCCACACAGTGTCCCAGCCGGTACTGCAACACCCACAGGTGGGGAAGAGCACACATCCGGGGACAAGGACGTGGATGGGTTTGTGATCAGGAGGCACTAGCATTCATTTCCACCACCTGGCCTGTTCCTGCTTGGTGCCGCACATGGCCCCATGACCTACCACTGACCCCGATACACTCCAATGCACTCACCTTGGACAGCGACATGAACTGCCATATCATGTTTGATGACCAATGACACCGCGACCACACTGCGGACTGTACCCTATCTCTTCCGCAGGACTTGTCATCCCCGGATGGACTCTTGCTGGCCCTCCACAGGCCCATATTGTGTAGTGTGCTCGGCATTGCCCTGTACCGCTCCAGCTGCAGGACTGCACTGGATGTGCAATAAACATCCAGTGTTGCACTGCTGTGGTATGTCGTTCATCATCCATGTATGAATGTGTGGGTGAATGTAGAGACAGTGATGTCCCTTGCTTCAATGATGCTCATCCTGTGGGATGCCATTCAGAAGGTGCAACATAGCATATTGTGTACCGGGTCCCGTGAACACTACAACAGGGACACACGCATCGGTCACTTCCATGTCCGGACAAGGACTTAACCACGCCCAGATCCCACGTGTCATTGTTGCAAGCCCTGCGCTGTTCCGGCGTATGGCAGGCCAGACCACTCCTCTTACGCTCCGAGGGGGGGCCCTCATTGCTACCCGTCGCAGTCATACTCACTGGTGGTGTGCAGGTCACTGGTCTAGTTGTCAGCATGTTGCAGCCACTCCCTGAGGGCAGGTTTGCACGCACATCACACCCATCCGGCACAGGCGTCACATGCCCTGTGACTCCGCCAACATAAGAGGCCGACGACATCACATTCCCCTCTGCCGGTGGTGACTGGATGACGGATGCTCCACGGTTCTCAATCATAAAGGGCCCATAAGTTGTTGCACACAGGGTTAGTGGCACCCGAGGCCTTGCGTCTGTCAAGGGTCTGCCACCACGTGGCGCTGACTGGGCTTGCACAGGGTTAGTGGCAACCAAGGCATTGCGTCCGTCACAGGCCTGCCACCACGTGGTGCTGACTGGGCTTGCACAGGGTTTATTTATTTATTTGTGTATTTTGTAGAGCGCAACAGCTGCCCCAACGGGGCGTCCCGGCGCTGATAACTCATGGAACTAGAGGCTAGAATCCGAGGAGCATTATATGGGGAAAAGATGTGTTTTCAAAGACTTTCGGAATGCTAATTCTGTTTGGCAGGCTCGTAATGCAACCGGAAGGTTATTCCAACACCTGGTGGCACATACCTCGAATGTTTTCCCTCCGGCGCGGGTGCGTTTAAATCTAGGGGTTTCTAGCAGAAGTAGGGAATTTGAGCGTAGTGTCCTGATGTTGACATACGGTTTCAGGGTGCTTCTAAGATGGGCCGAGCCTTTGCCCTTGGAGGCCCGGAATGCCAGGGTCATGGCCTTAAAAATGCATCTCTTGGAAATGGGGAGCCAGTGGAGTTTACGGAGGGTTGGGGAGATGTGATGTCTGGCAGGGATTCTCTCCACCAGCCGGGCAGCAGCGTTCTGGACAGTCTGTAGCTTGTGACATAGACCTGCTGTGATGCCAAGGTATAGAGCGTTAGCGTAGTCCAGATGAGAAATTATCAGGGCCTGTACCACAGTCTTACGGCAATCCATGGGTAGGTAATTGATGAGCCGTCTAATTGTCTTGATCTTGGCAAAGCAGGATGACGCTACTGTTTGAACCTGGGCGTTAAAACTGAGATGATTATCCCAGCGCACTCCCAGGTTCCTCACCGAGTCTTTAGGCGTGGGGGCATGGCTGAGATCGGTTGGCCACCATAGATTGGAATCAAGGGGGGATGTAGAATTAAAAAACAGGATCTCTGTCTTTCCTGCGTTAAGTCGGAGGGAATTGGCGTCCATCCAGTTAGAGATGTCTCTAAGGCAGTTTTTCAGTGGGTCAAAGGCGGAGGCAGTGGGGGTATCAAAGGTAAAAAGTAACTGAATGTCATCAGCGTAGGAGGTGGATTTAATCCCAGTTTGCGCGATCAGTTTAGCCAGGGGGGAGAAGTAAATATTGAACAAAAGCGGGCTCAGCGAGGAGCCCTGAGGGACTCCCCATTTTAGTGGTCTAGCAGTGGAGGTGTAGGGAGGGGTGTATACCTGCTGAGTGCGGTCACCCAGGTAGGAAGAGAGCCATCTCAACACTGTGCCGCCAAAGCCTAGATCTCTCAGCCTTCTCAGCAGGATCTTGTGAGAGACGGTGTCGAAAGCTGCTGAGAGATCCAGCAGCACTAACACCGCCCTTGATCCTCGATCCATCGTCCATCTCACAGAGTCGGCCATTTCGACAAGGGCCGACTCTGTGCTGTGGCCTGACCGAAAGCCGTGCTGAGAGGCGTGCAGGAGCCCATGAGATTCGATGTAGTTGGCAAGCTGGGAGTGCACCAGTTTTTCCAGAATCTTAGCTGGGGCAGGCAGGAGAGAGATGGGCCTGTAGTTATTAGGGGTACCTGGGTCAAGGTCAGGCTTCTTGAGGATGGGGACTAGGGACGCATGTTTCCATTTTGCGGGAAAAATACCCGTTCTCAAGGATTTGTTCCAGATATGGTTAAGGTATGGATTGAGCAGGGGTGCCAGTTTTTTGTATTGTTTGGCTGGCAGAGGGTCGTTAGGAGAGCCAGATTTACAGTTGAGTAATTCTATCAGTGTGTCAGCCTCAGAGATTTCTGAAAATTCTAGCAATGAGGGTGACTGTAGCGGATACGTGGTAGAATCCTCAACCGACCCTTCATTATTGGTGATGGGAAAGGAGGAATAAATAGCTTGAATTTTTTCCTCGAAGAATTGTGAAAGTTTATCACACAGGGACTGGGAGGCTGGGCGTGTACGAATCAGGGCGCTAGGGTCCGTGAAGGATCGGACTATGTTGAAAATCTCCCTGGCGCCGTTACTGGCATGTTTAATTCTGGAGGCCAGGAAGTCCCTTTTATGATCCTCAATCAATCTGCGATATTCTTTGAGAGCTGTTTTATAGGTGATTTTACTGTCGAGGGAGTAGTTCTGCCTCCAGGAGCGTTCGAGGGCTTTGCATGATGCCTTTTTCTGGCGAAGCATGTCGGAATACCAGGGTGCGGATGGGGTGGCTCGGTAGGTTTTGATGGGTTTGAGAGGGGCCATAGTCTCTAGGGCTTGGCTGATCCAGGCGTCAAGGTGGTTGATACCGTCGTCAGGATCAGATGATAGGGAGGGTAGAAAATTGTTTAGGTGTTCCTGGAGTGTTTCAAGGGTGATACGACTCCAGTTTCTACCTGATGCTTTGGGGATGACGGTAGGTCTGATAGAGCGGAAGTTGACAATCTCAAAGGGGATGAGAAAGTGGTCTGACCAAATGACCGAGATGGGGGAGGCTACCAGAATGCTGGGTAGGTTGGAACAAATCAGGTCAAGGATGTGACCCGCTTTATGAGTGGGGGAATCTATTTTTTGCTCTAGGTTGCAGGTCGCCAGTGTAGAGATAAAATTATTGCTGTGCGAACATGATGCATCGTTTACGTGAAGGTTAAAATCTCCTAGAGCAGTAAAGTTGGTGTAGCGAGTGCTAAGCTGAATAATGTAATCCGTCAAGGCCGGCAGGAAGGAGAGGTTGGAATGGGGAGGGCGGTAGATAAGTATTCCAGAGCAGGAGGTTGACGAGGAAAAATGGATTGTAAAAGGTAGACCCTCAATGCAGTCAATGGGGTCATATGTGGGGAAGGAAGCCGTCCATTTGGATTTATAGATTAGGGCAACTCCACCTCCCTGTTTACCGTTGGGTCTGTTGGCGCAGGCGATGCAGTAGCCGTCCGGTAAGGCAAGAGTAATGGTGGGGTTGGTGGTCTCATTCAGCCAGGTTTCGGTTAAGAAAAGCAGATCCCAGTTATTGTCCTGGAGGGACTGCCAGATGTCGATTGCGTGTTTGTTCAGAGACCTGCAGTTAATCAGTGCCGCTCTGAGGGCGAGAGAAGGGTCGCCTCCGAAAGAAGAAGCAGAGCGCCGAGCGGGGGCCGGGCCAAGAGTAGAGTCCAGAGAGGGTAGTGAGAACTGGCAGGTTTCACATACAAGGACGTGACTCTGGACGTCCGGGATAGACCAAAGGCGGGTAGGACAAGGGGAGGGTCTCAGGGACAGCAACATGGTCCGGGAAAGGATTGTGGGGGTAGTGCTGGTGCATCGGGCAGAGGGACCGGCCCCGGTCGCGTCGTGATCGCGGACGAGCGCAGACGAGCTTGCCTTAAGCGCGCCTTCGGCGCGCAATCGGCGCGCCCGCTGCGCTCGTCCGCTGCGCTTCCGGTAGATACACATGTATAAAGTGAGGGGGCGTGGCCTCGAAGTGGGCGTGTCCCTGTAGCCACGAGGATAATGGCGGGAGAAGAGGATCGGCGATTACGGCCGTTTCCAGCGCTCGTTTTGGGTACAGAGGGTTGCCTGCACACTGAGCTCGTGTAACAGGGAGTGAAGGTGGGTGCAAATTTAAAAGCACAAAAATACAATTTTTTTAAAAGTAAGAGCTGTGCAAAACACTAACTGCTCCCGGCTGTGCCTCAGGAGGTTCCGTAGGTGATCTGCCGCGCTAGTAGTCGGCGCGCTCTTTGTAGGGTTTGCAGGGGGCGTGGCCTCGAAGTGGGCGTGTCCCTGTAGCCACGAGGATAATGGCGGGAGAAGAGGATCGGCGATTACGGCCGTTTCCAGCGCTCGTTTTGGGTACAGAGGGTTGCCTGCACACTGAGCTCGTGTAACAGGGAGTGAAGGTGGGTGCAAATTTAAAAGCACAAAAATACAATTTTTTTAAAAGTAAGAGCTGTGCAAAACACTAACTGCTCCCGGCTGTGCCTCAGGAGGTTCCGTAGGTGATCTGCCGCGCTAGTAGTCGGCGCGCTCTTTGTAGGGTTTGCAGGGGGCGTGGCCTCGAAGTGGGCGTGTCCCTGTAGCCACGAGGATAATGGCGGGAGAAGAGGATCGGCGATTACGGCCGTTTCCAGCGCTCGTTTTGGGTACAGAGGGTTGCCTGCACACTGAGCTCGTGTAACAGGGAGTGAAGGTGGGTGCAAATTTAAAAGCACAAAAATACAATTTTTTTAAAAGTAAGAGCTGTGCAAAACACTAACTGCTCCCGGCTGTGCCTCAGGAGGTTCCGTAGGTGATCTGCCGCGCTAGTAGTCGGCGCGCTCTTTGTAGGGTTTGCAGGGGGCGTGGCCTCGAAGTGGGCGTGTCCCTGTAGCCACGAGGATAATGGCGGGAGAAGAGGATCGGCGATTACGGCCGTTTCCAGCGCTCGTTTTGGGTACAGAGGGTTGCCTGCACACTGAGCTCGTGTAACAGGGAGTGAAGGTGGGTGCAAATTTAAAAGCACAAAAATACAATTTTTTTAAAAGTAAGAGCTGTGCAAAACACTAACTGCTCCCGGCTGTGCCTCAGGAGGTTCCGTAGGTGATCTGCCGCGCTAGTAGTCGGCGCGCTCTTTGTAGGGTTTGCAGGGGGCGTGGCCTCGAAGTGGGCGTGTCCCTGTAGCCACGAGGATAATGGCGGGAGAAGAGGATCGGCGATTACGGCCGTTTCCAGCGCTCGTTTTGGGTACAGAGGGTTGCCTGCACACTGAGCTCGTGTAACAGGGAGTGAAGGTGGGTGCAAATTTAAAAGCACAAAAATACAATTTTTTTAAAAGTAAGAGCTGTGCAAAACACTAACTGCTCCCGGCTGTGCCTCAGGAGGTTCCGTAGGTGATCTGCCGCGCTAGTAGTCGGCGCGCTCTTAGTGCCACCTGGAGCATTGCGGCCGGCACAGGCACCCCACCACCGGACGGTGACTTTGGGTACACTGAATCAGTGGCACCTTCAGCTGCTGAGCGGGTGAGAAGCCTGCGATAATGCCCTGTCCCGGCGGTCCGGACAGCTCAGGTTTTATGTGCCCTGCTGGACCGCAGTGTAGGCCAGATCAAGCGGGCAGCGCGGACCTACCGCCAAGTGGCGTCGCTTCCGGGATCACAGAGTTGGTGGCACCTACTGGGCTGAGCGGGTGTGCAGCCTGCGATGAGGCCGGGTGCCCTGGTATGTCCTCTGCCATGGAGTAATCAAGACCCAGCACCAAACGTGAGACCTGGTGGCCTGCGGAGCGGGACGGCATGGTGTGGAGTGTGCCATGTTCGCGGGCTCCAGCTTGTTGCCTGCAGCGGCATGTGGTGGGACCTCCTGTCTCCACGCCGGTGGCGGAAGTTGAGCAGTGCGGCCTGGTTGTGCGTGGGCGGGCATGCTCCGATGGGTGGCGGGAGGGGCTGGGGTGCCTCTGTCTGGGTGTGTATGGGCGGGCAGATGATGTTGTCTTATGCGATTGTGTTTACTGTGCCCAACATGTATCTGGACTCTGTTTCAAATGACGGGTCTGTCTCAGATGTGTGACCTAATGGACTGTACTACATGCCGACAAGTGGTTGGAAACACACCGATGGCAGCAGGTGAACAGTGTGGCCTGGGTGTGCAGGGGCGGTGTTCTCTCTCCCCCTCTCTTCTTCTTCTCTCTCTCTCTCTCTCTCCCTCTTCCTCTCTCTCTCTCCCACTCTCTTCATCTCTCTCTCTCTCCCACTCTCTTCCTCTCTCTCTCTCACTCCCACTCTCATCCTCTGTCTGTCTCTCTCTCTCTCTCCCCCCCCTTCGTCTCTCTCTCTCCCACTCTCTTCCTCTGTCTCTCTCTCTCCCACTCTCTTCCTTTCTCTCTCTCCCACTCTCTTCCTCTCTCTCTCTCTCCCCCTCTCTTCTTCTTCTCTCTCTCTCCCCGTCTTCCTCTCTCACTCTCTCCCCCTCTCTTCTTCTTCTCTCTCTCCCCCTCTTCCTCTTCCTCTCTCTCTCTCTCCTACTCTCTTCTTCTTCTCTCTCTCTCTCCCTCTCTCTGTCCTTTGATGTGCGCAGGACACACCTTCTCATCATGATTTTTGTCTTGCAGGCTGTGACCTACGGATTGGCCCAAGGGGAGCCGCAATGTGTCTTCATTTCATTTCTGTGTTCATTTTAATAAAGTTTGATTTGTTGCTTCGGAAATGAATGTGGGATGCTCATTTTTGTGACGACACATGTATGTCACCAGTTGTGATTATGCGACATCATGCGGATAATTTTGTACGTGATTGGGTGTAGCTGATGTGGCATGTCTGTGGTCAGGGTGGTGGGGAGGGGGGGTCCTGAGGGTGGTTGCAGCTGGTGTTGTTTCCCTTTCGGCCCTCTGGGCTGCATGTTCAGTTGCCCGGGTGCATCTGTTGTTCTTCAGGCGTGGCTGTGGGCTGTGCTCCCTTTTGTGGTGCAGGCTGTGGTCCGACTTAGCACCAGGTCAGAGCAGGTGTTATTTTCCTGCTGCTAACGCGCCTTATCGCCTGTTTCGTGTTCTTATCGCCGTTCTGTCTGGTCGATGTGAATGTTGTGGAGTGGTGTTGTCGCGGCTTTTGGCACAGGAACGCCTACTCTGCACCTCATTAGCGATAGTTGCCGGGGTCTTCTGTGGCGATGTTTTTTGCGGTTGCTATCACAGGTTAACTGATGCTGTGGGCTGTTAACACCAGCTTGTGAATGGGGCAACAGATTTAGCGCAACTTTGGCTGCGATAAAGTGCCGTTAACTAGGTGATAGCTCCTTGTGAAAACGCCCCATAGTTTTTAAAGCAACACATGCCTCTTTAAAGAACATGTGTGGCTGAAAACAAATCCTATTCGGAATTGCAATGGCAGAGACAGTATTCCGCAGTCCCTTTCCGGCAACGATTCTTCCATTTGCAGCCAATCACAGGGCACTTGTTTACAACTAGTGACTTGCTTCTTCAATATTCATTAGGTAGATCACTTAATGAGCTGCTGGGAATGGGCATTTTGCAATACAACCTATTAGAATATAAGATGCCTCTCAAATTGACATTCAGGTCACAATAAGTTAGGGAGCAACTTACACCCACTTTTTATGACCTGCCTGCATCTTTATCAGACCATTCATTTGATTTGATTAGGACCTCTTCTTAAATACACATCTAAGGGTATTCTGCTAAGCATCATTGTATTGGGATTAAAAAAACAAACTGCCTATAGTTACTTGTCTTTCACAAGATATGCGTGTGCGCACACAAACACACCAACCCACACATCCACAAACATACACACACAAAGTGAAGAATACATCACATTTCAAAAATAACTTCAATTTAGTCCTCAGATCTTCTTCACATTTCAAGATAGTATTACTAGAATAGAAACTATCTAAAGTACCCACTTCCCTGAAACTGCCCCCTGTATTATTATTATTATTTTTATTTTTTTAAACAAAATTTATTGCGTTTTTCTGGTCTGCACAAACACACGCTGTGTACAGTTTAATAACAAGATATATACCAAAGGGAGGCGATGATACAATCATGAAATGCACAGTTATATGAAATCTTCTATGCATGGTATTAGTCCTCCCTCCCGCCCTCCAAAACAAAAGGAGAAAGGTGAAAAGAACAAATCCCACATTGTGTTGCAATCGCATGGCACTCATTTCAGTCTTACTTCAAATCCTAACTCTAATCTAAACTCCCAAATCCTCCCCACTCCCATCCCTCCCCCAAGCATGTCACTCCCAACTCTCCATAGGTAATGCAGTGTAGGTCTACTGCACTTAAGCTGCACTAACATATCAATGACGGATAGCAGTGTAATGGTTAACGCACAGCAGTTGCATAATCATGTTGCATGATATTTCTAGGGGTATTCTTTCAGGACACTCTCAGGTGCAATCATCCTAATCCACTACCGCTGGTGCGGCAATCACGGGATCTTCATCGCTGTCAGTGTCTGGGATCTTTAGGAGCACTACTAATGTTTCCCACGCCTTTGCCGCTTCTAGTGCCTTTTCACTACCTGCCGTCTTCGCCAACTGCATCCGCACTACTCCGTCACACTCCGCCCATTTAGTGAATTCCTTCTTCCATCTGGCTATGTTGGGGCCCTTCTGCGTTTTCCAATGCATAGTGATTTCCCATTTAGCCAATAAAAGAATTTACTAGTAATCTTGTTTTTGGCCCTATGGGGAAACCAATGCAACATACACGGCCCTATAGCCGGTTCCAATTCCCTATCAGTGACGTTGTTTAGTAAAGTCACTACTTCGGGCCAATAAGTATCTAACTGCAGGCACCCCCAGAACATGTGATGGAAGTCTGCCCCTTCCCCACGGCAGCGCGGACATTCATCTGAGTTATTGTCAAAGTATTTATTCATTTTCGCTGGGGTAAGGTAGGCTCTATGTAATATGTAAAAGTGCACTAATTGAAAATGGGTGATTCTGGTGCTCTTCCACGCTCTTTCCACTATATCAGCACAGGTCTTTTATGTGATCTCTGCCCCCACATCCTCCTCCCATTTGTACTGCAGTGCATTCAGGGGTAATAGCATCTCCTGTGTCCTACGTCTATACAGGCACGTGACTGCCTTAAAGGTTCCCGCCGCTGTCACTATGTATTGACACCCCAGTGACGTTTTTAGTTCAATGAGGCCCTCCCTCCAATGTTTACGGATAGCCGCGGTAAGTGCAGCATGTAATAAAAAGTGTCCTCCCCGCAGGTCAAATCGCTCCTGCAAGTCATTAAAGGGAAGCATAGCGCTATCGTCATATAAATCTCAGACGGTAGACTGGCCTTTCTCTTTCCAACGTGCTAGTCCTCTCCAGGTACCTCCATGGGGTAATACCTCACACATAGATAATGGGATGTCAGACGCATACGGAACTGCAATCCTCGCCCTTTTCAAACTCCTTTCCCAACAATGCCTTGCTGTTTTGAAGTCCCCTGGGAGGTCGCCAGCGCGAACGGGAAGGTTCAGCACAATTTGGGAGAGCACACTCAGCGCCGGGGCTCTGTCCCTCATCTCTTCAGTCCCTCGCATCCTAGCTGCTACGTTTTGTGTGAGCCATTGTAATTGGGCTACTAGGTATTAAGCCTCGAAATCAGGAACTGCCCACCCCCACCTCTGATCGTGAGTGCATCAAAACAGCCAACGCTACCCGCCGCCTACCGGTACCCCACAGGAAGCCTGTGACCATGGCCTTAAGTTGTTTAAAAAATCGCGCCGGGATCTAAATCGGCAAGGTCCTGAAATAGTACAATAGTCTTGGGAGGGCCACCATTTTAAGAAAGACCACTCGCCCAGCCACTGATAGTGGGAGCGTCCCCCAGAAATCAAAACTATCCATCAGACCTCTGATTGCTCTACCGATATTGCCTCCAACAGATCTCCCTGTGTATTATATATCCTTGTACCTAAATATGGCAGGCATCTATACTCCCATTTCACCCGGCTATATCTTGCGTTCCATCTTTATCTCCAAATGGTCGGGAACAAGCAGGACTTTGCCCACTTCACTCGAAGTCCTGCCACCATGCCAAGATCATGAAGCAATTCCTTTGCCCCTCGGAGCGCCTCTCTCGAATTTGCCAGAAACATTAACAGATCGTCTGCATACAGGGCTATATGGTGAATTTGCCCATTCACGTATAAGCCTTGGTAATGTTGCCATGTCCTGGCTTTGGCCGCTAGTCTCGTGGCCCGAGTTACGTCACAGGTGTCAGAAATCAATCCACCAGTTTTAACCCTTGCCGTAGAGTGCTTGTATAATAAGGCTGTCCACTTTATAAATTAATCCCCGAGCCCAAATGTATACATTTCTTGGAACAAGTAGGGCCATTCAAGGCTATCAAATGCTTTTTCGATGTCAACTGCAAAAACAGTGGCTATGTCCTTCGGGTAGTAGTCAGCTTCTAAGATCTGCAATAAGCACCGAACATTAAGAGCCATGTTTCTGGTCGGGATGAGCCCGAATGTATCCTTATGCACTAAGGTCGACATGTAAGGGAGGAGTCTGGTGGCTATAATACGGCTCAAAATCTTGTAATCGGTGTTAAGCATGGATAGCGGGCGACACGCAGATCTGACCCATGGTGGTTTCCCAGGTTTAAGGAGCGGGATGGTAACCGCCTCTTCCGTTGATGCGGGGAGCTGGCCTAACCGCTTGGCGTCGTTATATAGCGTTACTAATATAGATGCCAATTGATCAGTGTAGGTTAGGTAGAATTCTATCAGGAGCCCATCTGTCCCCGGTGTCTTGTTCTGTGCCATATGCTTAATAGCCCCCTTCACCTCTCCGATCTCAATATCCCTCCCTAACAAATCCGCCTGGTCTCTGACCAAACGCGGCAGTCTGACTTTGTGTGTAAATCTACGCAATTCGTTCTCCGTCAAGGTCGATTTACTCTTATACAAGTCTGTATAATACTCAAGAAATACCTCATTTAAACCCTGTTGAGTGCAACAAAGCCAATCCATGGTGGTCTTGGAGCTCCAGGATCACTTATGACGGGTTAGCTAGCCATGCTAATTTGAGCCCCAGATTTGCCCCTTTCTGCATGAGCACGCGTAGTATATGCCTTAAAATCAGCGTAGTCGCTCTACTTGTGCCGCTACCGCCTCCTTTGCTTCCAAGAGCTCCCCTTGCTTATCTGGTCTCCCAGGGCGATCCCGCTCTACCTCCCGAAGGCGCTGATCCACTTCCTGTACCTCCGCCAAAAGCACTTTACGTACCTCCAGTACCTCAGAGATACAGCGACCCCTAACAACTGTTTTAAAAAACATCCCACTCCACTGAAGAAGATGTCGCCATGCAAGCGTTGTTCTGGAAGTATTGAGTTATGGTGGTGCTCACTGTTTCACAAAAGACTTGGTCTTCCAGGGCCTCTGGGCGCAGATGCCATGTAGGTACTTAGCCCGCGTGCGAGACCACTGCATTCGAAGTAAGATGGGGTGATGATCTGATAATGTTCTAGTGAGGTACTCACTACAATGCACTCCGGCATGCACGTCCGGGGAGTATAAAAAGCATCTAGTCGTACGTGGAGATCATGCATAGCAGAGAAAAAGGAATAGTCCCGGTCCCCAGGGTGTTGAGCCCTCCAAGTGTCCACCAGCCCCTATCATCCCTGCCAATTTCGCCTAGACTCCGCTATTTTATGAATGGGTGCATTAGGAAGCAAGGGTGCGAGCGATCTAGGACCACATCAGAGATAAAATCCCCCACAATCAATACTGATCCCGTAAGGAAGGGCGCCAATCTCCCTGACATTTGTGAGAAAAAGGCAGGCTGTTCTGTGTTGGGAGGGTATATGCTCCCCAAAACTATGTCTCGACCATCTAGTTTCCCAGTGACCACTACGTATCGACCCTCTGAATCTGTAATATGGTTCGTGCATTGAAAGGGCACACCCGCCCACACCCAAATCAATACTCTTCTAGCGAACGCTGAATAAGAAGTATAAAACACTTGGCCACGCCATCAGCATTGTAATGTTGCTCCTTCCTGCGCCTGCAAATGAGTCTCTTGAAGTAGTGCAATCTGAACTCCTCTGCGGATTAGGTATGCATGTATTTTATGACGCCTCTACATTGAATGCATTCCCCACACATTCCATGGTATACATTTTAAGTCATTAGTGGAACCCATCGCAATAATTTTAACAATTCTCCAGAAAGTTCTTCCCTAGTGACATTCCTGATCCTAACTAACCCTGTAAGTAACCAAAACCCCCATCTCCCCCTCCCCAGGACAGTTACTATCAAACTAGCACCCATCCAAACTATTGAAAGATACACAAAATCCTCTGGTAGCTACAGAGGTGCAAGGGTGCGCGGCTGACTCGAGGTGTTTACACTAATCGTGGTGCATCAGTCCCATAGAAGTAAAGGTAGTCCGGGGCCTCTAACAGTCATTGTGAGTTCAGCTCCCCTCTAATTACACTAGCCATTCTAGCTTACCACAGCCATTCAAATAATGTTGTCTGCAGTATTAGGTGTCACCACTGGCATCTTCACACTATCGCTGTGGGAGTGTCAGTTTCATTATCTGACGATTCTCTGGAAGATCTGGCCTCTTCTTCTGGGGTAGGGCTCCGACCCAGAGCCAGCACCACCACAGCCTGTAAAGCTTCAGCCCTTTCTTTTTCAGTCTGAGATGATGACGGTTTCTTCTGAGTCCTCCTGCGGGGTCGACAGTTCAAACATTTCACGGGGTCCGTGGATCTCCATCCAGCGGCTCCAAGTTTCTAACCTCGCGGTGTCTCACCTTTGTAAGTCTCTAGCCAATCCCAGGCATCTCTGGGAGAATCAAAATAGTGTGTGTTCCCCTCCAGGATAATGCACAAGCGGGATGGAAACATCAGAGAGTACTGTAGGCCCTTGTCTCTTAGTGCTTTCTTGACCTCCACACAGGAGGCTCGCCTCCTCTGTACCTCCAATGTGTAATCTGGAAAAAGGGTAACCATGTTGTTATCCACAGTGAAGGGGCCTCCAGTTCTCGCTCTATGCAGCAGTAAGTCCCTATCACGGAAGTGAAGTAGACGGGCCACCACAGGTCTTGGAGGCCTCCCCGTGGCCAATGGCTTGGCTCTCTCCCGAGTATAGCAGATAGACCCTCTGGGGCTACTACACTCCTGAACCATGTTTCCAAGAAGGACACCATATCGCCCCCTTCTGTTCCTTCCAGCAGGCCCCAACACTGACATTATTTCTTCGGTTGCACCCTTCCGCATCTTTAGCCCTGCACTCTAACAAGATTACCCTGTCCGTGAGGGCCCCCATCCGCTGCTCCATAGCCTTTTGCACCGGTGTTCATTCTGCAACGCTGGCCTCAGTATTCTTAACCCTCTCCGAGAGTGTTTTATGCTCATCCTACTGTAGGCTAAGCCCAACCACTTGATGGAGGGTAGCCTTCGTGTCCGCTATGGCCTCCAGTGTTTTATTAAGCTGCTCCTGTACTGGGTCCTCCTGAGTAGTCTGCGGCTGTTCTTGAGCGCCCTAGTCTTGCGGCCCCTGGGTTTACCCATGATGGTGTGGTTTTGCCCGGCGAAGCATCCTTATCCCCACTGTGCCTCCTTCAAGTCTCAAGACAGTATCTCACAGGTGATAACCTGCAGTGCACAGGTGCCCCACCTCAGATGGATATCAGTGCCTTTCTCCACAGTTTCTCCCCAGTTTCTCCCATGACAGGTGACCCCTCCACGTTCTCCCAATCAAGTGCCTTCAGCTATCGCCCCAAATCGTCTCACCAGGGGGGGTACTGCTAATCACCTTCCCCGGTGGATCGCCAGTCACGGTATTTGGGTCAGCCGCCTTGACGTGTCAGTTCGGCCATGCAAATCGCCCTTCAGATATCATCCTGCTCTCAGTACCCTTTGAGCCAGTACTCTCTTCCACTTCAAGTTCCAGGCCCTCTCCAGGAGCTGAAATCGCCGTTGCCCACAGGGCTCCGGGCCTCACACCGCCTCCCGCTGGATCAATCCCACCTGCGATCACCGCAGTTCTGCTGTATGTGGCGGCACTCAGGTTCCTGCCACAGGTCGCTCTCATGTAGGTCGCCGTTCTTATGAAAGCCAGGGAGGTTTCAGTGCGGCCTCCTAGGTGCACCGGTCCGCTCCGGCAGCGCAGCACACGCTACAGGGCCCCACTACACATTTTACACTGCTGCAGTTTTCAATCCCAGGTATACAGCTTTGCGTATCAGCCACAATCTTTTATTTTCAACCCCAGGGGGCCCTCCAGTCACAGGCAAACTCCTCTATACCGCTGCCCGCTTTCTCCATACGCCCGGGGCTCGATTCCGCTCTCAGCCACAATGCTACTGTTATCTGCCAGGTACATTTTTGCCACCCCTTGCTCTTCCTCACCGGGTCAGCATTCAGCATCCCTCAGCGGCAGCCTCAGTTGGACTATGTAGATCTTCCGCTATGATCACGTCGGGACTTAGATCTCTCAATGTCGGCCTCCGCTGCCATTTTGTGCAGCCTCAATCGCCCGTTTGTCACCGCTAGCTGCAGCTCTGGTCTCTAGCAGTCGGCAGAGTTGTACCCGGTCCACTCCTTGTGGCTCCAATCTCCCAGAGGGCGCTGATGGTGTTCAAGGCGGCCCCGGCTGTGTGATTGTTGAGGAAAAATTACGGGCTGATGCGGAGCTCTCTGGTCATGCGTCCGCCATCATCCTTGGCCAAGCCACGCCCCCAACTGCCCCCATATCATAAGGGTGATATTCATCGAGCAGTGGTTTTTTAGGCATCAGAACTAAATGTGCAGGTAAAATCAGAACTGTTTGTAAATGACAAGAAACCAGCTGATAGCTAAATATCAAGTAGATCAAGAAAAAAATGTGTTTTTATTCGATTATTCGAAGAAAAAAAACAGCTGGAGAAGATTTTTGTAGTGTTTCTCCTACATTTCACTGATTGTCATTATAGCCTTAGAACCCAATGTAGTGGGCTCTACTGGCCATTAAAGGCCTGCTCTAGCGTCTAAGGCCCAAGTTGAAGGTGAGGGCCTTTAACAAGGGAGCGGGCATTTAATGGCTCACACATTGGGTTTCAGGGGTTTTGATGTCTCTTGACGGGTGCTTACTTACTGGGCAGTTGGTGTCCGGATTGGACCCTTCATCTCTGTTGCAGGTTGTCCAGTACCTCGGGCATTGTTACGGCACGGCTTCAGGTAAGACCTGGTGTCCTCTCACTCGTTGATAGGACAGATCTAACCCTCTGGAGCTGGTGTACTTCTTGCTTGCTTGGGTGCTGGGTTGGAGTCGCTGGAGAGCAGCAAGTCAGTAAACACAACTCTGTGAGTTTGGTGCCTGCGGACTGCATGGAGTAGTTCTTCTACTGTAAGGAAGTTTTCTGGCAATTGGTGGAGGGCTGGTGGTACTCCGGGGTTCATGGAGGCCTCCCAGCAGCAGGATGAGACAGCACACCACGACTGTTGAGTGTTTAAGGCAGGGCTTCATGCCAAAATTCTGCAGCTCTTCTTTGTCCGTTGTCTTCTTTTCTGTTGAATCTAAAGTTCAGGGTACCGAGGTGCCACCTAAATGCGAAATTTAGTGGCATTACAGGGGGAGACAGGTAGTAACCAATGGGCTACCTACCTTTAGGGTGTCTACAGCCTCTATGTGACCACGTTCTTCCCAATTAACATAAGAAAATAGGGGCAGGTTTGCTATTACAATGAGCAAGTGCTATTCCCAAAAGGACCACTAAAATGGAGGGACTGTGAGGTTTCTATGACATCCACGAGTCCTGACTCAAAGAACCCCTGGACTGGGGGTAGTGCTGGCATGTGCGGGTAAACTAAATGATCATAAAGGAGATGTTAATGTTCCTATATACATTATTGCAGTTTTCCAACATCTCCATTTCAATGGGTTGGAAAATGATTACACTTAAAGTATGTCTAAGCATTGTCCCCACAGACATATCCCCGAAGTAGAAGGACCATGGTAGTAGTAGGGGCTAGGACCTTGGGGACAGCATTTGAGGGGGGGGGGGGCGGTGCATCAGGACTCACTCCTACAGAGGCTAGCAATGGAGACCAGGTCAGGTCTGATTCGGTCTGGTCAGCTGGAAAGCAGGAAAAGCCTCTTGATGCTTGTGGGTGTCATCCGTGTAGCTCAAACAGGAGACTGTCCACCTGACCCTTTGAGTCACTTCTGGGATACAGGGTTCAAGGCAAGCAGGTCCAATCTTTCTTTTTCCTAAAACAGGGCAGTCCTCCTTCTGAATCTTCTCAGGTCCACAAGTTTTTTGATTAGAGGTTCTTAGAGTACAACTTTTATATCCAGTACCAGCCTGTGTGCGGCGGATACACCCTTTGTCCAACCTTCCAGTTTCCTTGCGCTTGGCTCCAATCTTTCTAGAAACACTAAGGGCCGGCATTTGTCAGTGGCATGATAGGCATCTTCAGAAGTCAGGAAAGGGCTGGGTACAGCCCTCAGGTTACACTTTGAAGCACAAGAAGGGCTGAGTACAACCCCCCCAGGCCATCCTTCTCAAGAGAGGAACACCCTTCCCCGCACCGAAGGCCCTTTTGTTCCCTGTCTGAAAAGAATCCACATCACATCACTGGAAAGCCATTAAGAGTAATGTGACCCTGGCAGAAAACCACATTTGGTTTGGGCAGAAAACTATCAACTTTGTGCATGTGGCATTTTCAGATTACAAACTGAAGTTACCATTATAGAGGATAAAGTAACCCAGTGTTAGATTAGGGGAGCAGTAACCTTGCTGCAGTGAAAAATGACTTCAGCGTTTTTTTCACTGTCAGGACATGTAAAACTTAGGAACATATGTCCTACTTTGAAAATACCATTCATCTTGTCCTATCAGCTTTTAGGGCCTACCTTTGAGGTGATTTATAAGTATTAAAAAGGAAGGTTTAGGCCTGGCAAAGGGTTTATTTAAACTACACCACAGGCTACAGTGGCAGATCCGAAACATGTTTTTCAGTGCTACTTTAGTGGGTAGCACAATGAGTGATGCTGCCCACCAGTAACATTCAATTTACAGGTCCTGGGTATATGTAGGTCCATAGATTAAGGAATAATAAGTAAATTAAATGTTAGAATCAGGTGTATTCCAATTCTACCATATTTAAAAAGGGGAGAGCACCTGCATTACACCACTGTTTGTCAGGAGCAAAAGTCCTAAAGCCAACAAATACAAGTTCAATAAGGGAGAGCAAAATTCAGTGGTGACCCTGCAGAAAGGGCCAGGTCTAACAATGATGCTAAGAAGAAGCTACATCTTTAAGGTAGAGAACCAATTGCCATGGTTCTATACATTGTGTTGTATGGTGGCTATCTTCAGATGTGAAATGGTAAATCATAAGCCCAACTTCAATGAGTTGATGTTGACATCACTCACAAATTGGCTATATGCAAAATAGACTGAATTTTATCATATATACACACGGCTGCTCTTGGTTTGTTGATGTATTTCATAGGAATTTGATAACAAATGGAAAGCAAGGAATATGGGCCTCATTCTCAGTGGCACAGTAATCTCGAATTGGGTGCAAGCAGGTGTTTGCATCAATATGAAACTATAAGCAGTATATTCGTTGCACACTCCCAAGAATTTGACCATACATATTTCACCAGCAAAAACGTGGTAAATTGTTCATTGGAAGAAGAGAAAGTAACTGGATCCAATCTCTATTTATAAAGCAAAGGCCATAACTATCCTTAGTGCAAAGGTACAACGGGACTGCATCAAAGGGGTGTGAAGACTGCATCCAAAATATGTTTCTTTTACTACCCAACAAGGATGTGCACCATGCTATACCACTGGAACAGCCATTGGGGCATTGGATGGTTTGTAGTCGTGGAAAAGCTTACTCGGGACTCAAACTGTAAAATACATAGAGTGGGCTTTGATTCAGCTTTTATCAGCCATTTGCCTCTTTGGCTCAGGACGCACCAGCCATTGGATTGAGACATTGTCAATTACACCTTGGATCAACCCACAAGATTATTTTAGTCTCGCCATCTTTCTATTTGTTGGTTTTGTGTATCCTTCCACCTTCCTTGTGATTAATGAGGGACTATTTGTTATCTGAAAGGTATAGGTAATCATTACATTTTTGCCTCATTCAATTGGTTATGTCAGGCATGCCTTTTTTTCATAAAACAATTCTGTTTTTTAGTGTGGCATCCATTATTCAGATGCTTTTGTAAACACTCAAGTAGGAAATTCGCTGACTGGTTCTCAAAATGGTGGATAGGACATTTCGCAATGGAAATGTACACAGTGAACTATTGTTTTACTATTACAAGGTGCCATATAGAATTAATGTGTTAGTGGTGATGTAGTGTCACTATTTTTCATTTGCATTTAATAACACATTATTATTCAACATGTATAGTAAACATTTTCATTATGTGCACAAGATATTTACATTTAGGTTAACAATAATGAGTAGGTTTCAGATAATGATTAACCACGGTTAGTAAGTTATGGTAGGCCTTAGAATAACTGACTCCAATTTAAAATGTATTGTTCTATTTCTGCTTGTTATGTATAATCTTTTATCTTCTTGCAGGCACCCAGAGCTACTGTGATCCTGTTAGTCTGGAATGTTATCATTGAAACTTTATGCCAAGGTAACCCAATGAATTTAATGTAAGCTTTCTGTCCCTGGGAAGAGAAGGAATCAGAGAAAAAGAAGTCCTTCCTTTCTTTGACGTCTCTGAAGGCCGTGGGACTGGAACTGGCTGTTAACAAACCCTGGGCGTAGCACTTCGCGAACTGCGTAGTACCCTGTTTGCACTGTGCAAGATGTCGTTTTCAATGATTGCACAGTGCAGACAAGCATCCGGCACTGTGCAATAATCATTGAAATCGGCAGTGCGAGCTGTAGTTTTCTGCCGCTCGAGTAGATTTTTACTCGAGCGGCAGCTTCCTCAACGCGGACTGGTAGTTTCTTATAGCGAGCGGTCGCGAGCATACACGACCACTTGCGATGAGAAACCTGACCTCCCCGCGTTGAGAATCTCGCCGGGAGGTTTATTTTCCATGCTCGCGATCGCCAACTTGATGTTGCTGATCGCGAACGAGGAAAAAGTCTCGCCAGAATGTCATTTTGCTTGCTCGCGGTCGCCATCTTGACGTTGAGGACCACGAGCAAGCAAAAAATGACCTCTGCACTACACAACGCTACGCTCCGCGTGTTTGCACTGTGCTACGTGCAATTCGCGTAGTGCGAAGTAGCGCAAACTTCGCAAACTACGCGAGTGTAGCGTAGTGCTTTGCCCAGGCTTACTGTTAACTTGATCGTGGGAAGGAGGCTGACACTGAGCTCACAGTCAATGTTTAATTTTGATTGGTCTTACTTGGTGAGGACCTGCATAATGTAACACTTAGATGTAATTTTGTGTTGAACTGTGTGGCTCTGTTTTAAGTTAGTTAGACTTGCCTGTTTTTGAATTTATGATTTTAGCCTCAGTTTGAGACAAGATACATCCCCATGGACAAAGCGAAACTCAGAGTTTGCACCAAGTTATCACAGTGCAAACACCAACCACCCTTAACTTTTCCTCTATCAGTAGCCATCTTTTAATGGTAAACGATGATATACTTTGTAAATAGCCAATCCGTCTTAAAATCAGTACCGGAATCACAGAAGTCTATTTATTTTTAATATATAAAACAAGTATTGGCAAAGTAATCAGATCTAGTTTTAATATGCCAACACGCACACACAGGCATAAATGCACACTTGTGTATGCCTATGTTTGCATGTGTTAGCAAGTTCAAGTCAGGCTTGCTGGCATTGCCTATGCTTGTTTATCTCTTCGAGCCCCCCCCGAACGCACACTTTAAGAACTGTCTAGAAAACAGTGCATCCTGCATTAAAGCTAAGACAGCAAGCATTTGCCTACAGAGGTCACTAACTGAAACGAGCTGTCGACACCGTTGACATTTGGGGGCATATTACCAATGCTTTGCAATAAATATCGCAAAGCGCGCTTAGCGCTCATTTTCTTAACGCCAGCTATCGCTGGTTTTCATCGTGAAGATAGCACGTTATCAGCAATGCGTACCTCCAAGGCGATAAGAAATCCAGCGATTGGGGCAAAATGCCTGATTATCGCTGGTAACCCAGCGATGAAATTCCTGCGATAGTGAAATCCTTGGTAATAAGCCAAGGTGGTCTCAGCCTGACAATCCATCTCCCATTGGAAATAGGGCTAAGTCAGGTTTCTAATCGATTAGCGCGAGTTATTTCATCGCTTCGCGGCCATTGGTAATAGGGGGAAGGTGAGCAAGCGACTGCTTTCAGTTGCTTTGAAGTTGGGAACGCCTCCTTTGCATGTCATTAGTGATAAATATCGCTGACATGCAAAGCGGCACCCAAACCGGTCGCTTTCACCAGGAAGCTGTCGCTAACAGCTGTTTGCGACAGCTTGCTGATAGGGCGATGGAAATATCGCCGCTTTAGCGGCGAAAAGTGCCGCTAAAGCGGCGATGACGCCCTTGCTAATATGCCGCTTGATCTCTTAATATTCATTGTACAGTTGTGTATTCAATGTTGGCATTAATATAAAGAAGCCGTGATTGTGGAACATTGGCAGACCCATCGCTCACCCCACTGCTAAACTAGCCCGTCTGCACAAGAATGATGCCCAGACGAGAAGGTTAATTGTTTAAATGAATGATAGGAGAATATAGACACGCAAACAGTTTTTAAATGTAAACAATTTTATGTGACAAACCAGGCACTAGGAGTTTACATTTGCAAAAGACAAGGACATGTTCGCCAGTAAAGGGTTGATTTATTCTAATAAGGCACGCACGGCACAGAATCCTTACTGGCAAACACTATGGAAACCTCTTCTGGCAGAAGTGCAAGCACCTGCAGTAATTGGAAATAAACCGCACGACATGGTTCCTTATGCCAAAGCACGTGTCAGTGGCTGCAGTGAAAACAGCCCCCTGCAGCACAAAGCCGGGACGGGAACTCTGTGCAAAAGAAATGTTTGGACTAATAAAATACAGATCTGTTGTCCTTCAGGGAAATTTCCAGGGCTTCAAGAGCGCCGGGTCCCTTGGGGTCCTCGGCCCGTTAGTAACTAAAAACGCACATTGAAATGCGTCCTTACCAGCCCCTATGTTCATTCATGCCTTCAACTTCACTGGCAAATAACATTGGTCGACTTCTGAACAATTTAATGTAAAAAACATAAAGGCAATCCATGGCAGTGATTAAGTTCCTGTTTATATTTCACGTTTTACTTAATGTTGCCCCCATATAACGGTCGGGTGCACACTATAGAGATCACAGAAACGTAGATGACGTGTTTAGCCATGCCCTTAATGACACAGGCCAAAGACCCCCCTTTTTTTGCTGCCCACTAAAAGCTCTGAAAATTGCTCTTGAGTTACAGTAATCTGCGATTCCGCGCAGACCCTCTTGTGAGAGCGGCAACAGGATTTATATGAGCAAACTGTGTCTTAATGATCATCGGGTTCAAATATCGTTTCTTGTAAATAAAGAAGTGTGCGAAATTCACAGTTTTGTCGCACAAAAAATGAAATTTACATGAAATACCGTTGGCTGCTGTCACCCGTGAAAACGGCATGGACGCGAAGGAATGCCTTGGGTACAGTGGAACCGGTCTGGCCCGAGTATGACATGTCTCTCAGTCTTACACAGCCTACTCATCCCAGTATCTCTTGGGCAGAAATCATGCAACATTTCCTGTTATGCGAAATGGTGAAAAGATCACGCCCTGTCATGCGAAATTCTAAAATTACACGAGGTTTCGCCAGTGTAAAAGGTATTTCGCACATGCCTAGAAGCATCTCATGTGTGTTTGAGAAACTAGGGGGCATATTGCAGATATCATGCAGCGCAGTGCAGTGCAGCTGCACTGCGCTGCGTGCTAGAGAAGGAGCAGGAATGCACCGTACTTAACAATATACTGGGCATCCCTGCCATTTTCCAGCGCTGGAGTACAATGTGGCTGGAAGTCTATGCAGGCACTCTTGCACCACGGTGCAAAGGTGTCTGCGTTGAAAGCAGGATTGTTTTTGTGCAGAAAGGGTCACCTTCCTGCACAAAAACAATACCCTGAGGCATATTCATCTTTCTCTGTGAGCTGCAGAATGCAGCACACAGAGAAAGAGGAAGTAATGAGGAGAAATAAAGACATTTCTCCTCGGTACGCCTCACCATGGAAAGGCGGAGCATTCTGACACATTCCCAGGTCTACTAGTAATGGTAAATCTGGGAATGCTTCTGAATCCATGAGTAGATTCGTGGGAACACGCAAGTTCCACCCATGGAACGCCTTCTCAGGGGGGGTGGCCACGCAGGCAATGGTGTTGGACGTGCTCTGCTAGAGCTCCGTCGCTGACTCCCCACCATCCGTCAAATATATCCTTCAATGCATATTGCTGGGGACAGCAACTGGCCTCAATGGACACCGGCAGGACCAGGAGCGTGTTGCCCAACTCCTGGAGTCCAGGGCTGCTGTGGGCCGCGGCTGGAGCCGCACACCGACTGAAGGGCCCTGGTAGAAGTGCGGGCAGCCCGGCTGCGAGTCTAGGGCAGCACCAGGGATGAGCCACGCCCAACAGGCCGCAAAGAGCTGCAACCGCCGATGTGCCATCACAGTAATTCCCTCCTGGCCATTACTTGCATCGGCGAAGCTGTGGGGCCGTGTACGTTTTAGCGAGTGCAGGCATACGGCGACTGGCACCTCAGAAGCGAGGCAGAACGCAAAGTCGAAGTGCACGCATAGAGCTGGCAGAACAGACCTGAAGCTGCGTTTGACCGACGGTGATCCCTGCCACACAGGAGAATCCCAGAGACACAGATGTGAACACACGGGAGGCACCCCATAACAGGCAAAAGTTCCTCAGCCACCGAGGAGAGTTGGGCGGAATTGCAAACATTAGCCATATGCTCATAACGGCCTGGGAGCAGAGAGAAAGTGAACATCGCCGAGGCCCGCAGCGGTACCATATGCACCGGGCTGTGGCCTCTAACACTTCGGCTCCTGCCTTTCGGACTCCTGAGATCCCAGTGGGACAACACGTGTTTTCTCATTTGCGCTCATTAACAAGCCCTATGCTGTACGTGTATCCCTGCTGATGCAAAAGAGAAGCAAACCTGTGAGACCTGGGGCCTAACAACCGCGGTCAGATCGCAACTGAACAACCTTTGTACCTGGACACACGACGCAACATAACGCCTGCTTGGTCGGCGGGTCTCAGGAACGACCTCTCCCAGCCACCAGAGCACCAGCATAACCATGAGGCTGCTTCCACATGCTCTGTGGTGCCCATATTTCACACAGGAGATGGCCACGAACAGGCATAGGGGGTCTTTCTACTCAGCCCCCCTTGACTCACGCACAGTCGGACTAGATTGCTGGTGAGGGGCCAACTGAACAAATGTCCGCCAAATCGGCTGCTGTCCTGACAGCAGTAGAGAAGCTGAACACAACTATAGATCAAACACGTACCTCTCTCGAAGGCAAGATTGATAAGGTGGCAATTGACCTGAACCTCCTGCATGCAGACCACCGCAAACTTGTGGACAGGACATCTCAGATGGAAGCCACGCTGGCGGAGGCACTACCAAAAACAACAGCTGCGGACAAACGTATTAAAGACCTTGAGACCCAAGTTGATCTCCTGGAAAGCCGCGCTGAAGACACTGAAGGGCGGTCGAGGCACAACAATGTGCACGTGGTGGGTCTTCCAGAAGGTGAGGAAGGAAGGGGCACAATAACATACGAGTCCTGGCTCCACGACCTGATGCCGGTGGGTACACTGTCTCCTCACTTTGTTGTCGAACGGGCGCACAGAGTCCCAGCCAAGCCTCCGCCACTGGGAGCCAACCCTAGACCACTTTTGATCTGCGTGCTGAATTACAGGGACAGGGATGTAGTCCTTCAGGAAACTAGAAAGCTACAGAGTGCAATTGGGAAACAGCACAGTCATGTTCTTCCTTGATTTCACGGCAGTGGTGCAGAGGCAAAGATACTCCTTCATGGAGGTGAAACATCGACTCCGGCAATGAGACCTCAAATACACCTTGCTATTTCCAGCTTGTCTGCGAGTGATAGCGCAAGGTAAATCACACTTCTTTATTCCACGGGAGGCACCTCAATGTTGATGGGACCGAAGGAGAAGATTTCCAGTGACCACCCCGGAAAAAGCAGGAGAGAGAAGAAACATATCAAAGCCCGAATGTCACAAAGCCATGGACCCAACATAGAACAGATGAAACAGGACCAGCGTAGCGCTCTCTAAGCAGCAGCGGAAATCCGAGGGACACAAGGCGAGGTATCATCCGAAGCTCGCCTGCCTGAGAGAGATCGTGAGGGGGAACTATCAGACGAGACCCTCAACTCACAAGACTCAGACATCCTTCTGGAGATTACTCCGCAGACTACTGATGGCCTGATCTAATTTTCTTCGGCATGGAGCTTGGTGAACATGTCGACCACGATATGCTCTGTTCCACGCAAGTACAAACAGACTCAATTGCAATTGTCATATAATAATGCTCCGCAATATTGTATATACATTACAACCGGATGCATTAATGGATGCAGCATCCCGGGAGTCGATAGGAGAGGCTGTGGAGCAATATTTTGAGGTTAATGCAGACACCGCCTCGTCACCTTTGATAGAATGGGATGCTTTCAAAAGAGTCATCAGGGGCCACTGCATTGATACACAGGCGGGTATGTGCAAACGATTGGAGGTGGAGCTCACTACCCTGGAGGGGGCACTAGCATTCCACAAGAGAGGGGCAGTTGAGGGCTTGAACAAGCGAGTAGTTGACAGTAGGAAGGAACATGCTTGATTACTAGATAGACTCCACTGCCTTAACTATGCAGCACATTCTGCACGCACACATCACTCAGGTGAAAAAGCTGGTAGACTCCTAGAATGGCTGATCCAACAAGAAGAGACAACCTCGCCGGTCACTTCTCTCCATTTCATGCAAGACATCACACTATATTCACAACGGGACATACACCGAGAGTTTACAGTGCACTACACAGCGCTTTATAAGTCCTCCACCTTGACTACACCCGAAGATATCCAAGAGTACCTGACAGATTTTAGCCCACCACAGATCACACCCGACCAAAGACTGAAACTAGATGACCCCATTATCCTAGATGAAATCAGAGCAAGTATACGTGCACTAGCAACCAGTAAAAACCCCCGGTCCGGATGGTCTACCGGCAGAATATTTTAAGGTTTATGCAGAGTCCCTGGTGCCTCAGCTCAAGAAAACATATGGTGCCTCGCTAACCAAGTCCATTCTCTCTGCTACACAGAATGAGGCACTACTGATTTCTCTTCCCAAGCCTGGTAGAGACCCAGTAAGGTTAGGGTCGTACAGACCATTAGCGCTACTTAATACAGAATACAAGATTCTTGCGTCCATAATGGTACGGACCCTGGTGTATACGGACCAAAATGGGTTAGTCCCTACTAGAACCACAGCGCTTAATATCCGCAGATTCTTCAGGGTGCAACAATATGCCACAGACGCCTGGACTCGTTCAGGCTGCATGATGTTAGACCTGGAAAAGGCCTTTGATTCACTAGTGTGGCCATATCTATTTGAAGTGCTGAGTAAGTACGGGCTAAGGGGCACATTCCTACACATGGTCAGACTACTCTATATGCAACTCTTTGTCAGAGTTCGGACAGGCCGTTTGCTGTCAGAAAGCATAAAGATCAACAGAGGCACTAGACCCTGTGGCCGCTTCTCTTTTCCCTTGCTATGGAACCATTGGCAACACGGCTTCGTAGTGAAGGTGTAGACTGGGGTATTTGGCTGGGAGACGGTTTATAAGCTGTATCTCTTTATGCAGACAACCTGCTATTATACTTGAGAGATATACATAACATACCTGCCACTATAGCAGATAATCTTAAGAATTTCGAGAAGGTGTTGGGTCTTAGGGTAAGCTGGATGAAGTCATGCCTGTACCCCTTCTGGGAAGAGACCACTGATCTGAATTTGCATATAAATAACTTTCCCCTCTATTGGCAACCATCTACTTTCCAATACCTGGGCATCTTCATATACCAAGATCCCTCTGATATCTTGGAGGGAAACCTGACTAGGGCTGTGTCGGCCATCAGGGCACAGGTTAAGTTCTGGAATACATTTCCTCTAAATGTGATGGGCAGAATTGCCCTGACCAAGATGGTTGTGTTTCCCAAATTACTATACTATTTCTCCAATCTCCCGGTCTATAGCCCAGACAGAACATTTTGAGAGCTTGAGCAGCTCATCCAAAGCCGCATTTGGAGCTCATGTCGCCCCAGAATAGCACTATCGAAACCTTATGCTCCACTGCTACCACTTCTGGGGACCCCTAGAGGCAGGACAGGTACCTCCAGAGGGGTGCTCACACACTGGCATGCAGCCAAGTTACACACACTGGGAGACCTATACAGTGACGGAAATCTGATACCTTTTGAGAATCTGGCGGAGGATCACGACTTGCCAACAGGCCAATTCCTGTTACATAATCCCACCACGAGATCGCTTTCAGCGGTCTGGGAAGACATAACCACAGAACCAGAGATGCGTCTCCTAATACAATACCTGCATGTGATGGGTAATGGATCACACATAGTAGACTGGTTAGCAGAGGCACTACTAACCCATACGACAAAACCTATGGTGGCCCTGCGTTTAAAATGGGAAGAGGACAGGAGAAATCCATGGACAGACCGTGAGTGGGACATGATTCTAGCCAACCCCACATAGATATCGAGAAACTCTAAATTCCGCCTTATGCAAACATATATCACACAAAGGGCATATCTCTCGCCGGACAAACTGAACAAGTATTTTCATATGACCACCTAGGCATGCCCCCACTGCCTACAGACAAATGCAGACCTCCTCCATATGCTGTGGTCATGCCCCTTTCTGAATATATATTGGCAGGCAATCATAACAGCACTCGCAACATACCCTGTAAGACCGCCACCAGAGACATGGGAGGCATGTATACTTGGCTTTTACCCCAGACTAAAAAAACATAAGATCACTGCTCGGTTTATTGACCTATGCCTCATAGTGGCCAAGAGACTGATTACGAAATGATGGAAACACACCGACCCCCCTCCCTGCTCTTAGCAGCTAGAGAACTCGCTCATAGTATTGGCCCAGGCGGAAAGCTCATCATTACACAGGAAGGAAATAGCCGGTCTACTTAAATATCCCATTGCACAATATTGGAATGCAATACTTGCGGAACTGAAGTACACAGATAGAGAGGCTAAGAATAACTCCTCGCAGATGGCGGAAGAGCAAGGCTTGGACACTGATCTCCAGACACCTCACACTCCAGACTCATGATAAACCCAGCATTGGCACGCGAAAGAATGATTTTGAAAGAGACACAGAATGCCAGGGGATAGAGCCCTGATCACTTATCCCATGGGGAACCGATAAGAGGGAAAGATAAACATATTAAAGTATAGATGAGAAGATGGTCTGCTTTCCTTGCATAACATGACACAGACACAGTAGGTTGACAATGTTTTTTTTCTTTTCTTTGATTGACTGTTTGGTTAATACCTGTATCACATTTGCATTAAAATGTAGTCCCGAAACAGGTAACACGATACGAAAAATCATAAGGCATTCCAGATGAACATTCAAATAAACGGGAGGGTAAGGCAAATATATTGCCACCCTAGAGGACATACGTGTGCAACTCACACTCAGTATACATTCGACAACATGTATGAATATAATATGCATATGTATACTTGTCTGATATACAGAACGGGAACTGGTTACAAATTTAAGATGTATGGGCAAATATGCATGATGATGCCCAATGCACCAGCTATGGTTGATGTGTTTTTCTTGGAAATTGAAAATAAGACATTCAAAAAAAAAATGCCAAATGCACCTGGGAAGCCTAAAATGTGCAAAACACTTGTAAGAGCTTTGTTTTTAGGTTTGGCCTTGATTACCTCATGTTACCAAATAAGTACACTAGAGTACGTGCATACAGGTAGTGGCTCAGTCATAGAATGCACATTTGGTATGCAGCAGGCCACTGGTTTGATCTCAGCATACCTCTATTTTCTGTTCTCGCCCCTCTAATTCCATTTCTTCCACAGACTCAGCTGACCAGCCCTTGAGATTAGCATGGCCGTGCCAGAGACTGAGCTGAGGTACTAATACACTACTCGTAAAACTAGTCGTATCTCAGATGCTTGCCTGAAGCCAGTCAGGATTTGGGGGGGTAGACCCACTATGGGCCTAATTACCAATCTGGTGGTCCGAGGACCCCTAGACTCGTGGTGGCACGGCAATGGTGGTCCAGCCACGCCACATCGGCAGTCCGACTGCCCTATTACAAGTTGGGCGGTTGGACTGTAATTGGACCACTGGCCCTTCCAGGGAACCACCGTTCCCTGGCAGTGGGGCGACGGTCAGGAACATAGTAAGATGCAGGGGGTGCCCCTGCAGCACTGCCAAGCATATTACAAGTTCAGGACTGCCAGCATTTTCATGAGGTCTTTCCTCCATGAAAAGGCTGGCGGTGCTGAAACACCTGCCAGGGGATGCATGCAGGGAGGCACAACATGTGCCTTTCAGTGTGAATGAGCCTCAGTACCTGCATGGCAAGGACTATAAAAATCCATGCCGTGTAGGAACCTGTGTGGCGTTCCCATTGCTGTGCCTTTTTCAAAGGCACCGCCGCCTTTGAAAGAGGCACAGCCACAGGAACCACCATGCCGCCCGCCAGACCACAAAATCACTTGTAATCGGGCAGGAGGCAGAGATTGTTGGCGGTGCTGTGACGCATCGGTGGCAGGCCGCCCACCCTCACACTGCCAAAAGCCATAATCAGGCCCTATGTATACACACAGCCCTGTTCTCTGTTGCAGTCAGTGGCAGCTAATGGAATTTGAAAGTGCTGGGGTGTAAGAGCTGTTAACGAATTCTGGTATGCGAACGAGACGGAATTTTATTACGGGTGATCTACCGTGAAAAAATATTTTAAAATTGGTGTACAAATGTGCAATTTTCAGCACTATTTCTGTGATAAATGGGACAAAAATACAGTTCATATAGGCATTTATTAAGGAAAATGAATAAAAATATTTCTTACACAGAAGAGATATGAACTCGACCTGAAGGTATTGGAGCGCTGTACATTACATTACACAAGATCATATTTCTTTTTTTTTTAGGCTCAGGAAGATTAAGTGATTGAAATTTGTCCAGAATCACAGGATGTTGAGCCAACGCAGAGACTCAAACAAGGTTTCCCCAAGTTCCAAAGTCGTCAGCTCTGGCCTTAAGGCCACTTAGTCAAGTACATTGTAATGCAATATATATGCCATATTAAAGCACTCATTACCAAAACAGTGTTTTACCATTAGAGAGTGGAGCCCTGTGTTTACTTGCAGACGGCTTGGATCCCACCCATTACTAACTATTGGTTGACTCCATCATCACTCTCATTTCCTTGCTTCTCATTGACCTGTGGGTGAGGGCTTCATGTCATCTTATGTTTGTCTCATCTGGGAGCATGGACCAAGTTCTAATTAGTTCAGGTGCCCAGTGTCCTTCAACTGATCATGGTCGGAGTGAGGTACTATTTCCTGTCTCCCCGCCCCCTCATTTAAAACTGCTGCTAAAATGCTGCCACAAGGCGCTTCTGCCAGGGACACTCCGCCATTTTGAATGCATTTATTTTACAGTTTGCATCTCTAATAATGACAATAATAAACAGGGATGAGAAAAATGAATTGAACATTTCGGACCTCCCTTGCTGCATGGCGAAGTTTATCGTCTGCCCTGACGGAATGGATCAAGCTTTGAGGTTACAGCATAACTACAGCAAACAAGCAGCAGCTTTGAATGGACAGTGAGGTCATAAAGAGGGTCAAATAAAGGACATTTCACCTTCCAGCGTCCGAGACGCTGAAAGGTTCAATTAACTCGGCCTATGATTAAATCTAATCTGCTTCCCACCACGGGCTCATGATGTAATGAGGACACTTCACGGAAACCACACGCATTGTGCAAAGTACAAATTACTATGAGTCAACGCCAAGGTTTTTCCCTATCCCAGATGAGACGCTGATGCCTGCGTGACATGCTTTTTAGGTGAACCTTTTCCGGTTTGGACAGTCTGCTTTATAAAAGGTTTGTTTCAACATGCCTCATCACCTAAAACACGTGTTGTGATTTCCTTTGTAGTCCCAAAATATGACACGCTGTATGACTGCTGTTACTGCTTCTGAAATTGGGATGGATAAACCAACACATTGTTCAATTGCCTTAGAATAATATAAATTTTGTAACAATTACACTGCCCGTGAAAAACAGCATGCTGCCCAAAAAAGTGTTAAATCGCACACATCTCGGGAGCAAGAGAAGCAGCTGTTTCCAGGTAACCCTGTCTAACACTCACTCATCTGGGGAGTTCCACCAAATGTGGGGAGCGGATGTAGCATCCTTTGATCCTGGGCAAATCACTTAATCTCCCCGTGCCTACCAAAAACGAATGTGTACTTGTGTAAGGTGACTGGTGCTGGTGTATAGCGCTCCAATACCTTCGGGTCGAGGCTGCGCTATATAAATCTGCAAAAAAGAAAAAAATGTAAACTGGGTGAGATTTTTCTAGCACTTTTATGAAAGGAATCACACCGGCTTGTCTTCCTTCAAACTTGCTCAGGTACACCTGTAATTGCATATACTACTTGCAGGGGCTGTGGCGGCGATCCACTATTCATTTACAAAAAGTGCCTAGAATCACAAAATGGGTCAAAGGCCGTAGGTAAAACTGAGACTCGCCACGAGGGATGGGAAGAATTCAGCAGACGCACACCCCGACCCCCCACCCCCCACCCCACGCCTCAGCTCGGGCAGAGTACACACAACATTGTAACCAGTTACTAGCAGATTTTATCAAAAAGTGAGTATAAAAGCAAAGAACTCTATGAGTTTAACCCTGATTGTATTAAAGGGTATGAGAACACCTGTAAGGACACATGTACATGCCAGGGCGGGAAAGGGGCAGACTAGAGACCACTTTACATGCTGCTGCCTCCCGGCATCTGTTCCTTCTTGAAGAGGCGTGTGCACTAAAGAAAACAAGCATTTGCAGTGCAATAGGTCTCGCATTTGGAAGACTTAGTGCTATTGGCATTGTACATGATAATGTTTTTTTTTTAAGTGTTTGCCTTTGGGACCTTGTAAGTGTTTAGCCATGCAGCACATTATCCATAACTTCTGCACACCCCCACAGATCGGGAGGTGCACAGCAGACGGAGTATTGCTTAATGTAATGGAGTTGCAATGTTGGCAACTTCTTCCTTCCTGTTCTAATGCTTGTTTGTTATAGCTTTTTTTGGGTTATGGGGGATATAAACAATGGGAGAGTGGAGGTTAGGAAATAGTCCTGAATTACAACCGGAGCAGCAGATGGACATCAGGGGGGAATAAACAGATGCCAGATTCTGAGGGCCCCCCACTTATGTCAATGGGGCATGTTAGAAACTGGGTGGATAGTCTGTAATCTATGTAAAATAATATATATATATATAAGAATTAAGGCCAGAAATAGAGATAGAAACACTGAAGTAAGAGGGTTTGTGTAGGGGGTAGAAATAAACAGGTGAGATAGACAGACTGAGTTAGTACGAGAGGAGAGCAATAGAATAGAAAGAATAATACTCACAGGAAGGACAAAGGGTGACAGAGAAAAGAGAAACAAGAGAGAGAGAGAGTAATTGTGTGTGTGTATGTGCTTTAGAGAGAGATGGGGTGGTGCTGTGCTGGTGTTGTGGTGGTGCTCAGGTGCTGCTGAGTGATCCTCAGTTGGTGCTGTGGTGATGCAGCTAAAGTGGTGCTGAGAGACGCTGATGGGGTTGCAGTGGTGCTGCACTGATGCTGAGGTGGTGCTGCAGTGGTGCTGAGTTGGCCCTGAGTTGGTGTTGCACTGATGTACTGGTGCTGAGGTTGTGCTGCGCTGATGCTGCACTGATGTTCAGGTGGTGCTGTGCTGTTGCCTAGTAATGGTGAGGTGGTGCTGAGTGTTGCTTAAGTGGTGCTGATGTGGTGTTCAGGGGTGCTAGAGTGGTGCTGTGCTGGTGCTGAGTGATGATGAGGTGGCGCTCAGGTGGAGCTGCACTGGTGCTGAGTGATGCTGAGGAGGTGCTCTGAACATGCCTGCAGGTCATCGACAAAGTTACTTTGTAAAGAGCTCATAAACTTGTCCCTTTTGACAAGGATGTGCCTCTGAGTATGAGTGAGGTATTCCAGCTCAGATGGACACACCAGCACAGACGTTCTGGGACAAAAAAAGAAATGATGCTGCACCCCTTATGCCTCATCTGCAATAAGCACTGCAGTCGGCGCCAGAAGTGGGCAATGATGTCAACATGCACAGTACACTCAAAGCATCCGAATGCACAGCCTACAGATATTAGCTGGCTAACTGTAGGCCATTCTATCCAGCTCGACAAGAGCAGCACTATGCATCCGTAATCTTGCTCAAGTTAAATTAAGACTATGGACTCCGGGCGGTGACTAAGCTTCAAACCGCGCTAGGGAAAACATTGACCCTCACGCCTCGGATAGGCCTACTTAATATATGGGAAGCCACAGACCTCACTGAGATCGAGCAGCAGATGGTAACGCTGGGCTTCACTTTGATCAAGCGAGAGATAGCACGCCACTGGGGGGCTGTTGGGGCACCATTCATACGAGTGTGGGTACAGGAGCTCGACAGATGCATGATAGCTGAAAAAGAAGTGTTTATCATTAGAGGGTGCCCTAGAAAGTGGGAAAAGAAATGGAAGACATGGAATAGCTATAGAGGGTCCCTATGCACATCCCCGTTGGTAGACCTGACATTAAGACGGAAGAAACTCAGAGAAGTGTTAACATTGTGAATGCAATCTTCTTTATGTTATTCATATTGGTGTGCTATGGTGCTGCGGACATAAATGTGAATATATTTGTTTACTTGACAAAATCAATAAAATGTTATTCCAAAAAAAAAAAAAAAGACTATGGACTCCATAGATTAAACAGGCTGGTGGTTGTAAAAAACTAGTGTGGCTGCTATTCAGTCCAGCTAAAAGTTATTTGTGTAAAGGGGCATGGAGTGAAGGGTTTTAAAGTTGAGTAGAATCGAGTGGCGTTGCATAGAGTGGCATGGCTTTGAGCGGCTAGGGGGGCAATGAGTGGTGTGCAGTTGCTTGGAGTGGCATTGTGTGGAGCGGAGTGAGGTTGAGTGGAGTGCAGTTGTATGGAGTGGGGTAGAGTGAAGAGCAGTTGCATGGAGTAGCATTGCGTAAAGCAGAATGGTATTGCATAGAACAGAGTGCCATTATGTGGAGCAGAGTGGCACTGCGTGGAGTAGGAATGGCATTGCGTGGAGTGGTATTGCGTAACATTGTGTGGAGTGGTGTGGTGTAGCGTAGAGTGGAGTGCAGTTGTGTGCAGTGGAATGGCGTTGTGTAAAGTGGAGTTGGTTTGCATAGAGCGGAGTTTCGTTGCATACAGCGTGTGCATTCTATATAAACTTTACGGGAGATAATATGCGCTGTTAAGTCTGCTTTGCAAAGAAATGAGTGCACATGGAAAAGAACGTCATCTGCCAGAGACAACACCGTTTTATTGAGGTGAGTAGCCGTGACCAGAAACCATGAAGTGGAAACAAGAATTTGCAGTCAAGGTATTTTTCAACCCCAGCGTTCAATAGTGCCAGTGGCCGGCTCCTAAGAAAAACGTTATGCCCCTGCAATTTTTTATAAGAAATTAGAGACCAAATAAATCTACAAATATTACCAAGTGACGAAAATTAAATTACATTTTTTAAATGTCATGAACTACAAAGGGAGGGACCGAAGGGGCTTTTTCCACTCACGAGGGAGTGGGAGGTCCAGCAAGAAAAAGTGCCCCAATGATGGGAGTTACAAAAAAGAGAAGTTTCTGCTGTTCCTCTAATGAAGAGAAAGAAGAGTCACAAAAGAAGGCTGGATCCAACTAAGTCTACCATGTGTCTATGGTTGGTAATCCATTTGTTGGATAATAATGCCCTTACACACCCTTTCAGGTGTCATGCTTCATCATATGGGCTGCTCCTCGTCGGGCTCTTTGGCGGAGTTCTTCAATCCAACTGCCGTATGGTGAAGTGCGGGTGTGGGGGCCAAAATAGTGTAGATGTGAAAAAGTGATGTAAAACAGGGTTGGGAGTGCCTAATAGGAAACAATTTTATTCTGAGGGCCTCCTTCCCTGATTAAAAACGTGTGTGTATAGCACTCAACAGAGTGTAATGTCTCATGTAAGAGTGGCCTGTATTAATAATTAATGTCACCACATCATCGTTACCCCAACACACCTGAGAAATCTAAATGCAACAAATCATTTATGAAAATACAGAGCTACCAATTTTGCTTCAAACCACTGTCTCCACTTCCTGCACTAATTACATGCAGACAGTAACTAGGAACGTGAAAGAGGCATGCCCATGAAAGTTCATGAAATAGGTGGCACCGCCTGATCTTAACCTAACAGGTCCTATCAGCTGGTTGTTCTGCAACACAACCAACACCACTGCATACAGCACGAAGTGAAAGAAATTGAAGAAGGCTACCTGCTTAAACAATGGTCAAACATGTAATATTGAAAATGAATAACCCACGGAGTAGGATAAGCATGGAGAATCTATGTACGGTTCTGGTTAATACACGTTGCCCCCGCACCACCACCCGCAAAAGAAAAAAAAGGCTTTGAAAGCCAGAGCTAGAATTTGCATTGAAATATAACCACAGTGATGTTTTGCCAACACTGCTGTGGCAGGACATTACGATGCTTGGCAAAGCCAATAGGTTGTGACACATTAAATAAGTCCCTGAACATTAGTTATTGTGGATTACTGTCTTCTGTCTGTCTGGAAAAAACAGAAGTCAAGATAAAACTCTCTTATCAGATTGTTTTTTAGGTAGCTGCTCAGAGATAAGCCATTCCAAGCCATTCTAAAATTGAAGTTATAGATGCTGTTCTGAGACGAGTTCCACATCAGCTGCATGCCCACTTCTGTCTGCACCCAAAAGCAAACGAGATCTTGTGGCCTGTCCAATAATTACACTGGCACCAGAAACAGGAACCTCAGTCAGCTCCCCACAAACATGTCTGTTACAAAAAAAGTCAAGGGACTCCACATTAACAGCACTCTCCCCAGCCACGCGTGCACTTAAGCTCAGTTTAATAACGAATGGTGTAAACAACACTATTTTGTGAAAAGTTAATGTAACAGTGGGCATGGGAGCAGAATGGCACCTTTGGGTTTGCATCCTATATTACAGTTTGATACGTGTTTTCTATGCACATCTGATAATAGCTGATTTAAAACTGTACATATGTTCAACAAGCATTTGCAATGCAATCAGTCTCGCCTTTGGGACATTATATGTATTCAGATATGTAGCACATTAGCCTAGGTGCTGAAATATCTACTGTTCTTTAACATGGAGGGAAAGTAAGCACCAAATTGAGTGACACACCAGGTATGGTAACACATGGAGGGAAATATTGCCTTTCAGTGGGAAATGGTTTGGTCCAAAGCTCTGTTTTTAATATAAAATCAGGGCCTTCGGTGGTCATGTCACTGAAAATACAAGATTTGAAGAAAATATTGTCTACGGGTGCTCGTGGAAGACAATTTCTATGGACTGGAATCTGGACAATGCTAAGGTGATTCTGGTATTTTACTGACCTCTGCTGGTCGTTTTGTTTCAAGAAAGGTAAATAGAAGCAGTTGCCAGAAAAATTAAAAAAAGAAAGTCAAAGCAATTCTGGTATTTTACTGACCTCTACAGGTCGTTTTCTATCAAGACAGTTAAATAGAGGCAGTTGAACAAGCCGAAAGCAATTCTAGTATTTTACTGACCTCTACTGGTTGTTTTCTATCAATAAAGTTAAATAGAGGCAGTTGAACAGAAAAAAATCCCTAAATGGAAGCAGACAAGTCCTAGGGCTGATCTCCAGAGCCCACAAATTACATACACATATAATTATATACCAAAGTATATACAAGAGGTCTCAAATGCTCGACCTAAAAAGTCTGTGCATTTCAAGAATATATTTTGATGTAACTATATGCAGCAGTGGAGCACTTTACTAACAGTTGCGTAGCAAAAACAGCCCAGAAATCATGCCTGCTGCTGGGGGAACCGTAACAAAATGAAATTGTCCAGCATGCAAAATGCCGTCACTGGCGCTGTGCATGAGGGGAAAGCATTGTGTCACCCTTAAAGAAACATACCCAATCATTGTGTGGCTTAGTAATAACGCTACACTGTGATGGGTTATGTTCTTTAATTATCCAGCCCCCACACTTCCTTCAAACATGAGACTGCAGGAATGGGCTAAACTGAACACAACCAATTCTGAATTTGCTCTCATGCAGCTTCATGTAGAAAAAGCATGACAGCAATGTCAGGATTGATGTGAGCAGGTGAGCCCAGCACCTCAACGGAGACAGGGGGCCTGTGCTGTGTTCCTCAGTACCCCAAAAAAGAAAGTGGGTACTAGGTGCGATGTCGGGCACGACACAGTCAGAAACCTGTCCAACCCCACATGTGCACTGGACCTCAGCTTGCTGCCATTGAAAATCATCAGGATTGGCGTCGCCCTGGCCCCACCTCTGCCAAACAAACATATCAGGCGAACCCGTCCTTTAAAGAATCTGGACTGAATTGGGAATTTTTAAAATTATATGCTTGTGACTAACTGGCTGCACTCAGTAGGGGGGTCAGCGCCCCTATGCCCCCGAAGAGGAACCGCTGCTGGTTGCTGAGCACCAGCCTCTCTCACAGTAGGCAGAACCTTAAGGTTTCCCAAGTTCATGTGGGAGAGCTGCTGATCCCCATCCAAACCCCCACAACCACCAAAACCTTCAGGTGTCTCTAGTTCAGAGATGGCCTAATTTGTGTATTGTTTGCCACCAACGGAAAATGTACACATAACGTAAACTGCCGTGAAATGCTATGGAAGATTCAAAACATGACGGACAGCACATCAAGCCAACGACTGACGAAGGTTGGCACAGAACTCCTTTCTGCATGTATGCTGTATATGTGTGTGGTTTGTCTAGATATGTCTGTGAGGTGCTGACATGAGAGCTTGGGACACCAATCTATTTTATTGGCTTAAACACTGAGCAAACCCTGTTTTAAATTATTTTGGACTCTATAAACTCTATTTCAGTTTTATGATGCCTGCCTAAAATTGAAATTAAAGTGGATGGATTCAAACGATTTTGATAGGAAAAAGTCTGGAATGGGAATTTACGGCACACTGCATAAATCATTCTTTGTAAACTACATCTTTTTGGTCAGGGTGCAGAAGTGTACTTATCAAAGTGTTAATAAGTAGAAATGTTAACTAATTAATCATAAGTTAGGAATGTCCCTAGAAGCATGAATAATCTGAACTAAATAAATATTACTTCTCTAGGTCTTTGTTGGTCAGTTGTCTTGCTGGGAGCCATTATCTGCACTCTGTTAAATTGAAAATGTATCACTTTACTAAATCAGAAACATGTGTCTCATAATTGGCATTATTGCCGCCATCACCAAAACCTTTTTCTAGATCGAAACAATTTAGTTTATACTGATGTTCACCAACCTGTACGGAATGCTTAGCTTGGCTCAACCGATCAGATTTCATATACTAATGGCACTTACAACTGTTATGTGCCTGCATTCTAAGTTCAGTGACAGTGTGAAGTCTACCAGTGATGGGTGAGATTAGGTGGATGGCATCTAACAGGCTTATTGGACATAGGATGGAAATTCCCAGATTTGAGGCCTTATTACTATCTTGAAGGAATGGTCCCTTAGTTGCTTTTTAGGCTAACAATGACTTGTACATTGTCACAAACTGGAAAATTACCTGCCAGTTGCATCTGTGAATGGTGGTACAGTTGCCATTTACAATAAACTACTCATAAGGTTTGATGGTAAGACGCCTTTTGGAGCAGAATTGTCAACACAAGAGTGCATCCTGCTCTCGCACCATTTTAAGAAGCACAATCTAATTTAAGTATTCAATGGCTTTATTGAAGAGATGAGGTGCATACAAACCCAAGCAGGCTCTCCACGTCTCTCCAGTTCCTGAACTCCTTGACTTCACTGTAGATTTCCCAGCATTAAAACATAACAAAATCGAAATACAATAAGGAGGACTGGGAGACTCCAGACAATAGAAAATAGGTATGAGTGTGAACCCATTGTATAGAGCGAGCAGGCTCAAAAATAGTGTGGCAGGAGGAAATCCAGTACCTGGAGCACAGTCCCTTGAATGAAGAATATGTGAGAGAAAGCTCAGATCTAGCCACCCGCACCTTCAAGAGCCCCTCCAGGGGTTGACTGATGGTTTATCAAATACAGGGTGATCTTTGGGTGCGAGTACATAACATCTTCATTTCCTTCTTCCATAAGATAAGTTAAAAGAAATATAACTGAAGTGGACCCTATCCTGTTTTCCATTTCCTATCCTACCTCCCTCAACGGGAGGATCACTGGCATAATATTGATGCATACAATATCGAAACACAAAAATATCAGAAATTAAATCTCGATAACAAAAATATAGACTTCCTATACTTAACTAGCAAAACCACAAATACTGAGAACACAAATATTGTTGTTAAAAATATCAATTTTTACTTATTTTGGTAACACAAATAGTGAAAACAAACAAAGTGTTGCCTTTAAATAAACATATGTGTCAAAAATATCGATTTACACAATATCGACCACAATAATATTGCTAATATAATTAATCATTAATATTAAAAAATCCCTTTTTATGTAAAACAATAATGCGAAATAAACCTAGAACAGTTATACACATGCTTAAAATAAATATAAATATATTATATCACCAAAGTAATTGCCATTTATCCCAATATATTATATAAATAAAATCATAACAATACAACCAAAAAAATATTACCATCAACTCCAAATATTTAGATAACAAACTATTAATAAATACATACGCAAAAATATATTTATATTTAAAACTATCAAACTCTATGTCATCCATTATAAATTAAAAATAAATTAGAGTTCACCATAGAGGAACATAACTGATAAAATAAAATTCTAACTAAAACTATCCCAACCAATAAAATAAAAGTATAAACAACTTTAACCAGTAAAATCAAACAATAAATCAATAATATAAATGGCACACTAATTTAAACAACTAAATACTTCAAAAACAACAAACGCTGCAAAACAAGGAAACTGCTGGATTCTCTAACCAGACCATTAAAGAAGAAATATATAAATCTCAACAACTACCTAAGTAAGTTATTAAAACTTATATTTAAACTAAACCGTACTTGTTAATATATTTAAAAAATATGAAATACCAATTAATTAGTAAAACACTCTCCAACTTATATATCTTTGAATAGGCTTCCTAAAGGAAAAAAAACACAACTTGAAAGAATCACACAGTGCCAGAAAAAACACAAGTATCACAAACCAGAAAACAGATATAAGAAAGTTATAATAGTTAACTCAATAATAAACTAAAAGCTCCCCCAAATAGCAAGTAAAAATAAACCTAATGACCTCAACCTCAACATACTGCCAACAAATTAACATTTAAAATGAAACTAACATTTTGTTTTTCATCTAACAGCAAAGAAAGCACCTGCTCCACATTAGAACACCTCCATCAGAAAAGCTGCAAAACAGTGTGAAACATCTAAACAGAGCATACATGTAAGAATACAAAAAAGATGTAGTTGCATATTTTTACATGTAAATAACAAGCGATCAGACTTTAAAATATTGTAAATATGTATACAATTAGACTACTTTCAGATACAATGACAAAGGCAGCAAAATACATAACATTGCAGAAAGGAAAGTACTTACTATATCACACAGACTACACATAAAGCCAATAAAGTGCATCAATAGAAAAAATAAATAGCAAATGTGGCAAATTTTCTTAAGCATGCTATGGGAGGGCAACTACAAAAGATGATGCTGTAATTCATGTAAGAGAGACAAAACACCCCCAAATATATCCCAGAAATAAAAGTAAGGGAGGTTTTGCAGGATATAAGAGAGGCAGGCACTAGCTCCTAGGAACCCACAACAAAAATCTTTAAAGATATACTGACTGAAGTCCCTGAAAACATCACAGACCAACTATCACCTATTCTAACTTTAAAATTGTAATTGCACAAACTAAAAAAGCCACCAGAGATACTCCTCCTACCCCTAGAAAATACCAAGGCATAAAAATACCTGAACATCTCACGATGACACTTAGACCCTGATTACGAAGGCGGTCTGATGAGCATCCAACCGCCATTCCCGCAGAAATGGAACTGCCCGACAAATACTCAGCAGTTCCACCTGCCTAATTACAATGCAATCGCCATGTAGGAAGTTGGAAAAATGCCTTTTTCCATTGCAGCTTGTGCTGCAGCCGAAAAAGGACTGCAGCACAAGTCACAATGGAAAAAGGCATTTTGCAAACATCCATGAACCATATGCCATGCACCATGTGGTGCTTGGCACACGGTGCATGGGTGTTTGAGGATGGCCCACATGTGCTCCCCCGCCCCATAGCGGAGGCCCATGGGGGAAGTTGGCCCTGCTAGGGGCACCCAAAGCCCCTTTTTGTCTGCCTTTACATCTTGGTTGGACTGGCATGTAGGAAGAGGGAACGGGATATCTTAATATTAAAGCAATTGAAGTTCCTTAGTAGGAGTTTGGGTCGATTGTTCTGCACCATCCCGTGAAGAAAGGAGAGGCTGCATGGTGGGAATTACACCATACCTGATGTGAAGCGCTGCTGTTGTGGCTTACAAGGAATGAATAATCGACCCAAACTCCTACTAAGGAACTTCAATTGCTTTACAGAAAACCTTCAGAATCCACTGTGGATTGAAAATACTCCCATCAATAAACTACAGATCTCAGCATGCACCTACTAGAGGTTTAACAATCATGTACACAGTAACGCCCACGATGGGCGGGTAAAATGACTGCATGCAACAAACGTTTTTTTAACTGGGAGGTTTCTGTTGGACTTTCGTCAAGCTGCCCAAGAAGAAGAGGTTCTTACCTTGAAACGCGACGGCATAAGAGACAAGTCTGGATTGATTTGGTTTGTTTGCCTTAATTAAATAAATCGCTAGGTTTCAGCAGTAGCTGAGTGCGTCTAGGAATGCTTTAGGCCTTTGTTTAGAATATATATATGCCCTACTACCAAATAAAGAAAGCAGCACTTACTACGACCTCTTAAACCACATTAAAAATAAAACAAACTACTACCCCAAAAAAATAGTCATAGACTTTGAGCAAACCATTGTATAAATAAACCCCACACAACCATACAAAGCTGTTGCTATAATTTCAATCAAAGCATATGTAGACACCTCCAACAATCTGCACTAAGGGCCTGACTATGAGTTTGGTGGTCTGACTGCCCAAACGTCGCGGTCTCTAGAACACCGCACCGCCGGTGGTCAGAAACACGAGTTTTCCGATGGGCCGGCGGTGGTCTTCCTGGTGGCGGTCAATGGTTTTCCATATTGTGTGCATATTTCAACTGCACATGTGTCAAATATACACATATGGATCATACATGTGTTATAATACCCCCTACCCATTGCAGTAGCCTGGCCCATATGTGGCCAGTCCAGTCAACAAGTACATTGTACAAAACGGACTTACCTGTATTTCGCCACAAACAGGGTCGTATTCTTTGGGTTGAAGGCACTGCTGTGAAGGGAGGACATGGAGAAAAGGATCCACGTCAAACCCTGACAGGAATAACAGGAAAGGGATGAGTATGTACCCCAAATCCATCGATTCTGCTGAATCAAAGCGTGTGGTCCAACCGCCACAGTCAGCTTATCAGATAGCCAAATCATAATACAGGATGTGGTGAATTTCTCTGTACCGCCCTATGGCAGCTGCTTTTCTCTGACCGCTGCTGTGGCAGTCTGCGGATGGCTGGCGTGTTAGCGGTTCAGCAGCGGTTTTTCCAAATGCAATCTGGCAATCTCGTAATACGGCGGTCGGACCGCTGAGGTTGCGGTGGTTGGACCACAACCACAAGTATGGCGGTCTTGAGACCGCTGTACTCGGAATTAGGCCCTAAGTGTAGAGTATGCTACAAATTGCCAATTCAGCTTTAAAATAAAAATATTTATAGCACTAGCTTACCACTACAATTTACTAATAAAAATACCTTACTACCAACAAAATGAAGACAAACTAAGCCCCTAATGGATTATTTCAAAGGCACTTGGGTGGGCAGACTGCATCACTCTGGACACACACGCCAAAACAAATTCCAAATACCATGGTGGAATGTCCAGTAGCGGCCCATGGAGGTAGTTCTGTGGGGCAGTGAGGCGGGGCAGGGGAGGGGCAGGGCAGGGGTTATAGTAAACACCGGAATATTGATGAACTGAGGAAAGTAAACAATTAAATAAATAAAACGAATTTTGTTGCGCGCCCTGCATCGCATTTTGCCCCACCTCACCGCCCCACAGAACTCCCTCCACCGGCCGCTACTGGGAATGTCCATGACAGCGCCATGGCACAGAAAGTTTTAAAAAAACAACACAGTAGAAGGATGGCACAATGCCTTCCAATCCACCATAGGCAGAATCCAAACTACATTCTATACATTTATAGAAGCATTACAAAAAGACTTAAGTTACCAGCAACTAAGAATTGAGCAATCTGTTAGCCAGATTGCCCCTAAACTTAGCAAACAAACCAGAAGAATGTACAACATGTTACACTTTAAAGTGGAACTCTTCATAAATAACAAAGGAGTAGATTACTTCAAAATGATAGCCAAAAGCATTAAAACATTTTTTGTAAACAACCAAGGTTCCAAATAAAAACTCAACCAACATGACAAATTATTTTTTTATAAATAATAAATATCCAATTCATTGAATCAGTCTAAAGCTTAAATACAATTTCAATGTGAATGAAGACTCAGATAATAAAATAATATATAAATTATTTAAACAAAATATGTACCCGCAAGCAACCAAAAAACTAAAAAACAAACTCAATCCATCACATAAATTAATTAGAATATATAAACCATAAAATTCTAAATAACAACCACATAATATTAACACAAACAATGAAACATAACATTTCCCACGCAAAACAAACAAAATAAATAAAACTTACTACTGTGTAGCTGCAGATCTTCCTCTGTATCCATGTAGTAAAAAAATAATAACCCACCAAAAATAGGGAAAGTATTATCAAAAAGACCAAACAATACTAAATTAAAATGAATCCAATAGAAATCCCTTAAAGCAATCCAAAATATATATGAACCATAAAAAAACACAAAATACCCTTAAAAAAAAGTGAACGCTCCATGAAACCTGAAAAAGGAAAATTGATTTCTGAAACTCTCAATGCCCATAGGACATGTTGTTGACATAAACCTGTAAAGTAGATAAGAAAACCCACCCGTAAAATACATTACAATCCCAAAAATACATATGCATCACACTTAGGGCCTTATTACGAGTGTGGCTGTCATGGGGGCCACTGTACTGGCGGTGGAGGTCCGAGCATTGAGATCTCGGCGGTACGACCTCCGTATTACGAGTTGGGTGGATTGCATTTGCGCAGACCACAGCTGGACCGCCGAGACAGCCAGCACACCACCAGGTTCATGGTCGGGAGGAGGCAGCCACCATAGGGCGGTACAGTGGAGTTGCATCGCCGTGCGTATTACGAGTTGCCTTTTCCACGAGCTGTCCACAACAGTCCGACCACCTGCTTCAAGGTGGCAGACATGAAGGATTTGGGGTGCGTACTCGCCCTTACTTGACCTTCAAGCAGATGTTGATCCCTTCCTCCAGATCCCCCCTTCACAGCAGGATCTTCACCCCAAGGAATACAACGCTGCGACAATCTACAGGTGAGTCCTTTTCGTGCCATATAACTATTGCCAGAACTGCCCACATAAGGGTCAGACTCCGGCAATGGGTAGATGGTATTTTCCACACGTATCATGCATATGTGTGCATCCGACACATATGCAGTCGAAACTCACACAAAGGCATCGATATAGTTGGTAAAAGTACTCACCAACCCCTCAAGTTCTCCGCATCCCCACTGCCAGCACCGTGGTCAACTCGCAATACGGCGGTCCTTGGACTGCCACCGCTGTGAACTACTGGCGGAAGCGGATGCGGTCCTCGGTCGGTCGGACCGCCAAACTTGTAATCAGGCCCTTAGTCATAAAAGTTACATAACACAATTTAACATAGCCTAATGATACATGACTAAAATAATATACGAGAACCCAAAACTATAAACTAGTGAAAAATAATACTATTATACATCTTAATATACGAGAACCCAGAAACAACACTATAACTAATTTGTACCTCCCCCCACTCTCGAAACTCTTAACACCAACAATACTAATGAAATAACAGAAGCTACTTCTACCACATACAAATAAAATTAAACAAAAGGTTTCAGACTTAGATTATAAAATTAAATACACACTCCAACATAAACTATTTTTAAGAAACTGGTGGAAACATAGGCCCTGATTACGAGTCTGGGGGTCCACGGACGGCCAGACTCGCGGCAGCAAGGTGGTGGCGGTCTCCTGACTGCCCTATTAAAAGTCAGTAGAGGAACCGCCACAGCCCCCCACAGCCGCCAGGGAGCCGCCATACTCTGGCAGTGTTGCAGCAGTCAGGATGCAGTAATATGCTTGGTGGGACATCTGCGGTTCCGCCAAGCATATTACAAATTTCCTCTCCACCGGCGGTGTCATGGAGCTTCCTCCTCGATAAAAACAGTGGTGGAGAGGATACAAAGGGGGCCCTGCAGGGCCTCCTGTGCCTCTTCCGCATGGGAATAAACACAGGGGATCACAACATTTGCCCTCCTTTGTGCATGCACCCCAGTTCCTGTACGGCATGGACTTTGCTGTCCAATCCGTGCAGGAACTGTTTTTGGCGTTTTTAGAAGCACCGCCGTAGGAATGCCAAAAAACAGCCTGACCTACAGGAGGAAACTTCTAATCTGGTGGGCGATCTGACCACCGCTTAGGCAGTGTGGCGGAGCCCAAGTCCTAATCAGGCCCCAAAAGGGTTCCATTTACTATTTCCAGTCCAACCTATATCAATTTGGAGAAGATGTTGGACACTAAAAGGGTAACATTTACTGTTCCCACTCCAATTTATACTAATTTGAAGAAGGTGTGGGACACCAAAAGGGAGGAAAAATGCTATTCCCACTCAAATCTAAACCATTTTGGAGGACAGTGTTGGACACTAAAGGGGTGACATATACTATTCCCACTCCAATCTAAACCAATTTGGGGACAGTAGACACTGAAGGGGCGACATTTACTATTCCCACTCCAATCTATACCAATTAAAGGAAGGTGGTGAACTCTAAAAAGATAACATTGACTATTCCCGCTCCAAATATAACAATTTGAAGAAGGTGTTGGACACTAAAGAGAGAAATATGCTATTTCCACTCCAATCTAAACCAAATTGGGGACAGTGTTGGGCACTAAAGGGGTGACATTTACCATTCCCACTCCAATCTCAACCAATTTGGGGAAGGCTTTAGCCACTAAAAGGGTGTAATTTACTGTTCCCACTCCAACCTACACCAATTATGGGAAGGTGTTCGACACCAAAAGGGTATCATTTACTATTCCCACTCCAATCTGACCATACTGGGGAGGTGATGGAGACTAAAGGGGTTACATTTACTAATCTTATTCCGCTCTAACCATATTAAGAGAAGGTGTTGCCACAAAATGGGTGGTGTTTACTATTTCCACTCCTATGTAAGGCTATTTAAAGAAGGTGTTGGACCCTAAACAGGTGAAGTTTACTATTTTCACTACAATCAAAAACATTCAAACACAGTGATACTAATTAACTATTTTATAGAGGCAGGCAATACTCCATACTCACACACATTTTTTAACCATACAATAAACTACAACTTAATCTAAAAACACACTAATCAAAACTACAAACAAATATATTGATATTTAAAAAATAACATATAAAAAATGTCTGTATTAATATTGATAATTAATATAGTTTTACCTTACAATATTTACTACCTTTCCTAAACTTTAAACCATAAATTAAACAATTTAATCATAATCCAAAATCAACAATCATAATATAAAAAATAATATATAAAAACAATTTCTATTTACAGATTTTTTAAAAATAAAATGATAATTTAAAAAAATTAAAATATTTGTCATATTTCAATTAATTTTCAGCAAAGATTTTAAAATGTAAAGCTTGATATAAAAACACTCAAATTGCATTACTTTGTTAAAATGCATGTTTATATGTTTGTGATATTCACATCACTTTTATTCATGTAACTTTTTTTATATTTTCATTTTTTTATCTAATACCATTGAAATATATTTGGATTATTTTAAAAATTAAGGTGCCGATTCCGATCCTGTAAAACCCGGGTACGAATGGTCGTACGGAGCGTTTTCTCCGTACGACTCATACCCGGGAATTTCACCTTACAAACTAGCAAGTACGATTCGTACAGAAATACCATTTCCGTACGAATCGTAAAAAACACCGTAGGGCTCAAAAATACATACAATTCTGATCCTGGACAGCGCGTACGCGCTGTCCGCACTGAGTCAGGCAGCGTTTTACGGACCAGCAAGTACGATTCGTACCTACAGCACTCCGCACGGCTATATTACGGGAGCCAAAAAGTGCCTGAAAAGCTAAGTACGCTGCGATGCACGACGAAAAGGGGGCCGCTACACGACGTACATGCCATCACCCTCATCGTACGTGTCATCATGTACGGTGCGTACCCCAACATTGCATATGTACGGACCGTACACCCCACCCCCACCGTATGTACGGACTGTACCCCCCACCCCCCGGATGTACGGACCGTACCCCCACCCGCATATGTCGGCACCGTACCCCAGGCGTACTCCCACCCGCGTCTGTCCGCACCGTACCCCAGGCGTACCCCCACCCACGTATGTACGGTCCGTACATACGTGGGTGGGGGGTACGCCTGGGGTATGGTGCCGACATACGCGGGTGGGGGGTACGCCTGGGGTACGGTGCGTACATACGCGGGTGGGGGTACGCCTGGGGTACGGTGCGGACATACGCGGGTGGGGGGTACGCCTGGGGTACGGTGCAGACATACGCGGGTGGGGGGTACGGTCCGTACATACGGGGGTGGGGGGTACGGTGCAGACGTACGCGGGAGTGGTGGGTGCCTGAGGGGGGCCGTACGACTCATAGCCCGGGCACAAGTGTACTCGGGGTAGGGGCCGCACAAAGTTCGCTCCGTACCGGGCCTTTTCCATGCGCTTGTGTTTTCGGACGGGCTGTACGGATCATACTTGCGCGCTCGGACTTCAGTTTTACGATTTGTATGTAAAACCGTCCGGGGACGTCTCGTAGACATTTCCCGAGGCCATTCGTATGTATTTTTCACGTACGAATCGTACTTCGCCGTTTAACAAATCCAGTTGGCCGCACACTGCTCGTCACACCAGCATGTTGCCCCAAGGAACATCCCGTGTCCAGGGATGGCTAATGCGATGGCTAATGCGACACATACTTTTTTTCAACACTGTGGCATAGGCGTACTCGCCGTCGCCACTACATCTACCAGAGTTCCTTGGGGCAACATGCTGGTGTGACGAGCAGTGTGCGGCAACTGGATTTGTTATATAAAGGCTCCCTTGAGCCATTTGGGCTGACGAGCTCTGGACCAGCACCTGCGCGCCATGAGAGGTACTCTACCTGTTTTTACGTTATTGGCAGTCCACGCGGCACCCCTTTACACTTACCTACTCCCTGCTGACGAGAGGCAACTACCTCGAAACACGTGTCCAGGGATGGCTAATGCGACACATACCTGTTTTTACATTATTGGCAGTCCACGCGGCACCCCTTTACACTTACCTACTCCCTGCTGACGAGAGGCAACTACCTCGAAACACGTGTCCTGGGATGGCTAATGCGACACATACTTTTTTTCAACACTGTGGCATAGGCGTACTCGCCGTCGCCACTACATCTACCAGAGTTCCTTGGGGCAACATGCTGGTGTGACGAGAAGTGTGCGGCCAACTGGATTTGTTATATAAAGGCTCCCTTGAGCCATTTGGGCTGACGAGCTCTGGACCAGCACCTGCGCGCCATGAGAGGTACTCTACCTGTTTTTACGTTATTGGCAGTCCACGCAGCAACATGCTGGTGTGACGAGCAGTGTGCGGCCAACTGGATTTGTTATATAAAGGCTCCCTTGAGCCATTTGGGCTGACGAGCTCTGGACCAGCACCTGCGCGCCATGAGAGGTACTCTACCTGTTTTTACGTTATTGGCAGTCCACGCGGCACCCCTTTACACTTACCTACTCCCTGCTGACGAGAGGCAACTACCTCGAAACACGTGTCCAGGGATGGCTAATGCGACACATACTTTTTTTCAACACTGTGGCATAGGTGTACTCGCCGTCGCCACTACATCTACCAGAGTTCCTTGGGGCAACATGCTGGTGTGACGAGCAGTGTGCGGCCAACTGGATTTGTCGTACTTCGCCGTTTGTACGGGACTTGTACGATCCATACGTAAAAAAATACGGATACGAGTCGTACGGGAATAAAAAATCCAGGATCGGAATCGACCCCTAAATGTATGAAATATATTAATGTAATAAAATACATTTCAAAACTGGAAAATATTATCTCACACCATATGTAAAAGAATGTTATGCTATGCATCCTATATAGTATTCACACGTACGTGACTATGTATTACCCCGTATGCAATGTAATGAAAAACCAATACTGCAGAATGTTCACTGCATTATCTTATGCACAGCCTATACCCCCTCCCTTTGATGTCTCCTACCTTTCCTACTGTGTATTTATTTCGTTTGCCACTGCCTATCTCTGTCTGCAAAAATTTAATAAAATACTTTTAACACAAAACTAGCGAATATTAATTTGCACATCATGAACATAACATAAAATGTATTTTAAATTAATCATCTGTTTTAAATCTCCCCTCCATCATCCCTTAACAACCCAATAGCCTACAACAAAAAGGGTATAAAACCATTATTTTTATTTATTAATACAACCAAAAATATAAATCTCAACAATTTCATAATGAATACATTATCAATATAAAAACACAAATAAAAAATAATAAACACATAGACTCAAACACACTACAATAAATTACACACTAATTAACACTTACAAATGATATCACATACAGCGATTTTTTCTACACTGATATTTTTTACAATTATATTAAAAACAATATTTTTACCTTCAATATTCCTGTTGGTGATGTTTTTGACATCTCAAAATTCTTGACATGATATTTTTGTATCATGATAATGTTTTACCAATATTTTGTCCAAACAAGCTGTGGGCCAAGGCCTGCAGATCTTTTCCCATTAACCAGCATGAGAGTGGATATTGAGAAAGTTGCGATTGAGGCAGGACAATCTAAACATGTCAAACCTTTTCCGAAAGCAACTCCTGCCCTTACTATATGCCGCCAATATTGTAAAAGCATTTTCAAATACTTAAAGAATACTTAAAGAAGATGCTGGGGTTTACTAATGAGGATGCAAAGAAGTCCTTTCCGGAACATGGTATCTTCAACACAAAACACTAAGAATAGATGCCCCTCAGTGCCTCTCTTTATACAGTGAAATGAGGAGGCACACATGCAGCAAAACATGAATCCAAGATCCTGAGTATGATAAATACTCAGGAGAAGCTGGAATATCAAATCAGCCACCTTAAGAATAGAGTCAGGGTGCTCTATCTGCTTCTCCTCCTGTATATCTATTCCCACAGATCACTGAGCCACAGGCAAAAGAGAAAGAGTGCAGGAACCCAAAGGAGAAGAATCTGTTAGACATATTCTTACTTCCAGGCGATAGGCTTGCGGGGTGCCAATAGTGTTGCACCCAGAAACGGAGCAGCACCTGTGGAACTGGCGCACAAGAGGTTAATGTGAGTGAGCCAATTGGCTAACATCAAAGCACACAGGTCAGAGGGTGATTCTACTTCTACTACACTACTGTTGATCAGTCTAGAGCATGCGCATGCTCTGCCCCGAATAAGGACCAGCAAGACTGCAGTCCCACGATCCTTCACAAAAGCTTAGGACACACTGCAAATCGACTACCTAGATTGTTTCCTCCTTCTTCTAACTAGGTGATGCTAATGATAAGCACCTGTTCTCCACCTTTCTCCTTCTTAGGGACTACCCAATGGCCAAAGACACACTTGAGGTCAATGTTCTATTGACCCCACTCTGACTTAATGAGCATAAAGAAACAATTACGAAGCATACAGCAAAATCTTACTCAAATTGGAGAAGAATTACAGACTGTGATTGAGGTGCACAGTGTACATTGGGCTGATGTGAAGCAGTTGTGTTTGATAGTGCCAAATTAAGTGAGAGAAAGACTGGTGGTGAAAGCTCCATGGCCAAGGGAGGCCCCTGGGCATGATGGGGAGTTGGATGCCATAAAGGATGCACTGTTGAATGAGATTCCAGAGATGTGCCCACTGAAAATAGATTGGACTAGATTTTCCAATTGTAAGCTGGACATGGTTGAGACACCAACTGACTATTTGGACAGACTTAAGGATGTGTTTGAACAGTATTCATGTATAGCCCTTCAGATAGAGATGGGTCAGAAAGCGTCCGGTGCTACTTTTGTTTGTGCAGGGGTTGTTGCAAAATGTTAAGAACTAAGGGACTGATTACGATGGGGGGGAGACCGCAAATGACAGGGTGTTGGTGGTGGTTTCTCAACCATGGGATTGATGTTTCCTGCCCGCCATATTACAATGGCAAACTGGGGAGAGTCCAACTGCTAAGCATCTGACAAGCTCCTTAAGCCCGCCGATGCGTCAGGGGGAATTGTATTCTCTACAATGGTGGTGGTGCCTGCCAGGCACCGTCGTGGGGATTACAATGTCTTCCCACCAGCTGTTCCATTGCGGTGAACCCGCCATGAAAAGGCTGGTAGAAAGGGACACTTTGGGGGCCCGTAGCAGGCACCACTTCCCCCCAGGCACCCAGACATGGGACCTCGGGGGCACCAATAGTGCCCCCCACATATCACTTCCCCATGTGGCAGGCACTGCAAGGTGGCTGCCACGTAGTGCAGGATATGTAAAATGTCCCTTTTTTACATTGTGGCGAGTGCTGCAGCCAGCAGCACACGCCAAAATATAAAAGATAAGCATTGCGACCGCTGTTGTGGCGGTCGCGTTGTAATGCCTATTTTAGGTCAGCCAACTTGTAGATGGCCTGTCCCATTCCCCCATACGATGGCTGACGGACTGAAGTCCATCTGCCATCGTAATCAGCCCCTAAATGACAACCAAATGTATTGGAATGCATACTAACAAGCTAGCAGAATTAGCAACAGTCTCCAATCACTGCTTCGCTTCTCAAGAGAAAAAAAAGAGCTTATTGAATCAAAATAATTATCTCTGGAATTACAGAAAATGCAGCCAGTGGTTAAAAGATTGGGGTGAGGGATTCAGTAAAGGGGGCAATGCAAAGGAGGACAGGAAGTTGTGATAAATGGTAGGGGAAACAGGATGGGCTCGGGAGAGGCTGAGGATCTAGGACATTCTGACTTCTCATGTGGTCAGCTTGAACATTGGAAATGGGATTTCCCAAATACAACTCTCAATGTTCCCAGACTCTCATACCAACCTAGGTTTCATCAAATTGCTCAGAATCCATACCCTCAATTTTAGGACAGCCCAGGAAGTCCAGACTGTGCCACGAATAAGCCTGGAAGATCAAAATTACCCTTATGAAGTTTGTGTCATTAATGGTAATTGTACTACTTGTCTTATTGACAAGGGTGCTAGTCACTAGGCTCTTAAAACATTTTAATTCCCATTGTTACCTCTCTCAGCCCTGTCCATAGATGCAGTCAGTATATCTAATCAGAGAGTTCCCCACCATAATAAAGACCCTATGTCAATTTCTTTAGGACCCATTTCCTGCTCACCCAAACATCTCACTCAAAATTGTTAGGTCGAGATAGCTTTTGAAAATTAAACAATATTGTATTTCTATCCTGGAATGGGTGCTCTTGAACATACCTCAATGATAAGAAAGTAAACTGTGCGCATTACTATGTGAAAGCTTAAGTTGTTCAGATGAATTTGGCCTCACAGAACTGGCTAAGTTAAGAAGGGGCACAAGACTTCAAATGAAAAAAATTAATGCGGCCTTCCCAGAGTGCAATGTCCTTGTCATGAAATTTCCGCTTGGAGGGGCCACTTGTCCTCTACGCAAGTTGAAGCCATCCATAAGTTGCCCCACCCTGTAACTGTTTCCCAGGTAAGTACCTTTTTGGGAATGGTGGGATACTGCTGTAGTGCTGGAGTTACTACTGGTTTTTTTTTGTAGTAATGTGCACTGGGAGTTTGTGAATACCGAAAAGTAGTTAACTTCCTCAATAGTGTAAACCTACTCAAAAGTGTTAGATACCTTTGTGTATCGGGGCCCCATGGTCAAGTTCATTCAGATGTTACAAAATATGTGCTACAGACCCTCATTATCATCTGTAATCAACATACCTTGAGGATGTAGCCAGAGCTATGAGCAAGGCTTGAAGAACACCCCTGATGAAGACAATTGGGTTCTTCTTGGTGATGAAGAGATACATCATTGGCAAAATAAAAAGTCCATGCACGACTAGTCCACAAACCACGGTGATCGCATAGAAGCCCAGCTTCTTCCCAATAGCTGTGGGGTCATCCATTTCAAGTATCTTTCCAGCAATAAGAAAAACAATGCCAAATGGGAAATACCTATTGAGAAGAAAAGGATGTCATAATGTTAAAATGTCACACAAACTAGTCAATAAGCAAAGGGCATGCTTTGAGGAGACCAGGGGGAGGATAACAGTAACAAAATTACCACAAAAAGAAGAAATTGTGATAAATATTTCACATGTTGGCAAAGGGATGGAAATAAATGGACATTTCTTAAAAAAACAACTTATCATATAAAATTTGTTAAAATGTATTATGATTTGATAATCCCCTCTCCTGCACAAAAAGTTCACTTTCTAACCACTGTTAAACAAGCTTTGACACCGCCAATAGATCACCAATAGGTCCAGTTTTCTTGTGGTTAAACATACCAACAGTGGCATGAACAAATGCTGTAGTGAAGGTAATGGTGGTAATAAAGGTATTAATATTAATGGTGGTGGCAATAGTGAAGGCACTGGTTATAATGGGGATAGTGAAAATGATAGTAAAGCTGGAGGTGTAATAGTAGTACGCACGAGTCCTGACAAAAGCATTAAAAAACTGCTTACTGCAGTAAATTACAAACAGGCATTTTGAAAACCAACGAGTGTCACATTTTACAAGCAATTATTAACTATTGACTTCATTGATTTATTGCTGATTCTGTTCCATATTGGCAAAAGGAATAAATGTGCCTCTAACGATGTTGAACAGCATCGACAAATAACAAAAAAAAAGTGTGATGATGTGTATGTGTGCATGTCCACCAATGCTAATGCAGCCCAGTATGATGCAGCCATCATTTAGCCTTTTTTATTTCCTGTTCTAAGATGGCAAATGGCTAACTTAAAGTGGTAAATAAAAATAAATTAAGTTTGTGCAACATGTGCCACAAAAGGAACAGCCCAGCATTAAATTGGTTAGCACTGATGTGATTTAGAGTTGAACATTGACTGCTTTTTCAATAATCTTGCCAATGAATGGTGGGTGAGTGATGGATCGGTAGCTGGTAAGGTCCTAAGGGTCTACTATAGGGGTTGAGTAGTGAAATAGAGAGTTATGGTTGTGTTGTTCGCCATACCTGGGAAATTTCAGTGGGGTTTATTGTTTTGTAATGTAGCTATACTGGTTTGTCACCTGAAGATTTAATTATAATGTTGTTTGGTTATGCTCTTGGTAACTCATCATACGTTCCATTAACAAATACTGTTTTGCTAATATTCTACATTTTCGCATATATTTTGAGTCAAGAAAAAATACACATTATTGTTATATACCAAAATCTTGTATTAATCTTGTCCGGGGTAGGTGAGGGTAGTAACTGACTAAACACATTTTAGATTCTTGCTCTGAAGGGGTGAGATCCAGAGTGTCTGACGATGATGAGTTTTATGGGTGCACGTGATTTGGGCAGGACATTCTGTATTGGTGTGAGCAGTATTGGAAGGATGCTCTCTTTCATGAGTGTATGTTGTGATGGGGGAACGCAATGAGATCATTAGACTTAAAGGTCAGTTTGGTGAGATGGCACTTTAGTTCTACCTTGGGGGGTGTATACAAATGATGACCACAAGATAACAATTAGAGCCCAAACTGCCATTTGTTGTTCCTTTGACCTTTACACGCTGACCAACAGTAAAATCATTCACAAAGAAAAAGCTATCCCTCACCATCATGGTTCCTTTACCAGAAGTTTCCTACTGGATGCTTCGTTTTTCAAGTGCACAGAAGTTGTTATAGAGTTATGCTTTTGTGCGCCAGTGGGTTCTACACTCTTGAATCTTGAAATGTTTTCCAACTAATTCTTCTACTTTGCTAAGTCCAAGGTATTTCTGCCTTTGCTCAGTTGCAGCAGTACAGCAATTCTAACCCTGAGGATCCTGATCCAAATTTGCTCGACCCGTTGAATGAAGAAGAACAAACAAAAATTGTAAAAAACAACTGTGCTGTGAAATGGGTTAGCGCCCAGAAAGATAAGCATTTTTACTTCATCATTGACATTACTTTCTATGTTCCATCCCTCTGTTACTCATGCCTCTGATTGGACAGGTAGGTTGGCTTCTACAAAGTATATCCTTTCTTCGAGATGGTAAAGTATTAACCTGTGCATTGAACCATTGACCTGTTGTGAGACCAAAGACTCTATGGTCCTTTTGGTATCAATTATCAACTCTATGGGCCCGATTCTGATGCGGTTTGTAAATCTTACCAACTGAATCGGTTTGGGAATGGTTTCCGACCGACTCGGATCGGGAGAGTCCGACCGAACGATTACGCTTCACCCGGATGCTTCCAGATACGATTTGGTTGGACTCCCATTGACGTCAATGGGATCCTATGTTCCGACCGAATGCATAGGCTCCCATTGAAGAAAGGAGTGGCTGGGGAAAATCGGGCAGCCTGTGGTGGGCACCCCCTGGTGCCTGCCACACTGTGCATGACTGGTAAGGGGGGACCCATGGGTACCCCCACGGGCCTGATTGGGAAGGCTCTGGGTTTAAGTCTGATTCTGACCGCTGATTCGAGTCAGACGGCATGATTCAGAAAGGCTGTCCGAATCCAGCATCGTAATCAGTCGTTCGGAAACACGGCCTGTAGAGACGTACGATTCTGCACCATACGGCTCGGTCTTTCCGAATGCCGTTGGGTTCGGATTGGGATAGTCCTTACGCCTCTTACTCGCTCGGTCAGTCGGAAACCTTCCTGATTCGCTCTGAAAGATCCGATTCAGATGGAGCAAATGCCATTAGGAAGCCTTCCAAACCGCATCGGAATCGGGCCCTAGGTGTTAATGTTTACTGCAATGTGACTTGATTAATGCCTTGCAGACAAATAATGCTACTTTGAAACAAACCCTACATGAATGCTTACGAGAAGGCCCTAGTTTAATGGAGATCCTTTTAAGATTATGCAATTTTTGCATGCCATCCTGGTTCAGTTTAATCTCTGCTTCTTTCAGGTTGATATTGATTGAAAAAGTGTCTCTTACTTGATAAGCAATCAGACTGGTGTGCCTTTATCATGTGCTTCACATGTTGGAAATTGAGGATGAGTGATGGGCATCTTCCCTCTGTGACGTTGGAAAATGTTGGGTATTACCTGATTAAGAGCTGGTGCATCTGATAAGAATGCAGCATCCATGGATCATTCAAGTGATGGCTTTTGGACAGTTTCTAAGAGCCATATTACCATGGCGGTCGGACGCATCGCTGTGGGATCGATACCGGCCGACAGGTAGTCTGCGGTCCCGCCTGCCAAAAAACGATCTGACCGCTGTGTAAGCGGTTAGAAACTTGCCTTTTGAGACAGAGGCTTGTGTTGCAGCCAGGAAAAGGGCCACAGCACAAGCACCAATGACAAACATTCCTGCACCGGGTGCCAGGCACCATGTGGTGCCAGGCACAGAGTGTAAGGGTAGTTTTATGTTTTTACAAAAGATTCACTTTTATTTTGCGATAATTTTTACACTTAAAAATCAAAGTTTTCCAGAACAGCCGGAACAGCCGACGCGTTTCGTCCACCAAAGGACTTCTTCAGGGCTGTAACAGATATATACAAAGACGTATTGAAAACTTTGTTTTAACAAACAGACAAAACACAAGTTGACATAAAAAAATGCTTAGGATAACATCTAGGTGTTACCAGGCACATATACAAATATTTTCTTAAAAAGGTTATTCAAACCCACACAGAAAAGACATGACAAACTAAGTATGAGCCATTACATGTGGAAATCTATAAATTACAATATACAACAATAGTTTAAATAAGAGAGAAATGCATAGAATCAGTATACATATAATCATCTGTGAAAGGCTTATGGTCAAAAAAACTTTTTTTTTTTTGTGTATCAGAGCACTCCTCTCAAAATGTCTCGTCCTCAGTCTGGTTAAATTATCTGCCAAAACGAGAAAAGATGACCAAGGGAAGAGAATGAAAAAGAATTACAGAAGTAAGTATAAAAAAGTCTGAAAAAGGGGGGGGAGGAGAAAGGATAGGATGGTAGTGAAGAGGTAACGCAGGAAAAACACTGCCAAATGTCAAAAAAATCTAAACGGCCATGCCAGCACGATGAGAATATAAAATATATACACACCAAGCGAAAATAATCAGTGTGACGTGAAAGGTATCTCCATAGATGGTTCTTGATCTTATGTTTTCAACACCAGTGCCGATATACCCAGTGATGAAATCTAGGGTCAATGTATCTAAGGAAAACAAGTACAATATATGTACGTCCATAATTAGATCAGATGCCCGATAGAGAATTGCACCAACAAAATGTAATCATGTAAACCAGGCGAGCAGAACTTACTTCATATCCAAAAAATCAATGTCATGGTTGCAAAGCCAGTTAATCTATGAGAGAGCACACATCCAAATTTGGATCAGACAATGAGGATCGATTAAAGGCAAGTATCATCCAATCAGTTTGGCTCATGTAGATCAGTGAAGATACCTGTGATGGAAGACAGACAGCATATATGTATTCCAACGTGACCATGAATATAAATTTGCAAGAAATGATAATTGAATAAAAAGTCTTATCAATCGGTGAAGGTACATGTATTCATAAAAGAGGGGGGGGAAAGAGGAGGAGGTAGCAAAATGAAAAAGGAGATCCCTAAAGCTGAGATCGCCAACATGATACGATCTGTGGGGTATTTAACGCAGAAAAAGCGGTCCTAGTCTAACGGCCGCCGTCTTGGAATGGTATTCGATACCCCTATCAGTGCATCTATAATCACAAATAAACAACATCTTAGCGCCTCCATTCGGAAGAGTTCGAGAAAGTCGATGGAGGCACAACAGGAAAAAGCCTACAGATACCAACCATACGCTCATGAAAGCCTTAATAATGTTATAAGAAACGCGCTAAGGGGCGGGTTATATCAAACATTATGACGGTGTAAAATGTGAAAGAAAGACGTTGCCTATGGCCACACAGATACACAAACACTCGTATGCTAATTCAAAAACGTCTACTCTATTTTGGATGATAAAAGTTCACCGAGCGTTACTTTCAAAGAAAAAGATTAAAACAATGGATCCTAGACCATCATACATCCAGTAATTAACGCTAAACGAGTATCTACTGAACAAGCGAGCGCTTACCAGAATCCGTATCTCCAGAGGAGGGTCAGCCATCCACCCATCCAATCAGGTAGCCATCAGTTCTCCAATCGGGGGGTTCCATATATATAGGCCATGTAATTCGTCAAAAATGAAACGCACCTGGTTGTTCAAAGACCCACCCAAAGGTTGCCGAGCGACGAGAATGGCAAAGAAGCCCCCAATATCATGGGCGCCATCTTAGAGATATCGGAACGTCAATGAATGTTGATATGTGTGTACCGCAAATGTTAAAAATATAGTTTCAATATAAGTCCCCACTCAAAAGAGGAGATTCTTATTGTTAAACAGCGTAGGTCGAACAAAATGAACGTACCCCCAGTGTGTTAGCTGAACATACAAAAAACCCCGTAAAGGCAAACCACGGCGCGCGATATTACAAGCAAAAATGACTGAGCGACGAAGTCAGTTAATAAAAACTTATGAGTGGAGATAAGAGGGGAGAGAGGAATGGGAAATCACTCGTGTTGTGATCTCCATAGTAAAGCCGGTATGTGGACCCAACGGAAAATACTCCTTAATACATGCCGCCATCTTGGAATGGCCAGCGGGTCTCTTTGGGTAAGAATATAGTCCGTGTTTTTTTGCCCCTCCTAAGCCCCTCAGTTATGTGATATCTATTTAAGAGCAGGCCGTATCCCTCAATACATAAAGTAGAGGTGTATTCATGAAAATGCTGCATTAAAAACGTCATTATCAATGTGTGAAGATGCGTGATACCTGATAGCAAAACAGATATATATATACGACGGAAGGGTCAAACCTAGGATAAAACGGCGTGATCCATCCCCACATAACTAATGTAGTATGGTCAGTATAGGGAGATTTCGAGTCCCAATATCACTTCAGATACACCCATAAGAATAAGATTACTGCCTAATGTGTTTGATGGTGTATTCAATACAATGCTAAGTCAAAACGTCATTATCAATGTGTGAAACTTAATGATGCATGGTAACAGAACATATACATATGTGTGACGGAAGGGTCCATACTAGGATAAACGGCATGACCCATCCCCGCATAACTAGTGTAATACAGTCAGCATAAAGAAAAAACAACAAGTCCCAGTATCTCTTCAGATCCATCCATAAGAATAAAGTTACTACCTCAGAAAAGGATGAGAAACAACCCTTCCCAAAAAAAGAGGTGAAATAGGTTCTTGTAAGAATAGGTAATAAAGCGTCAAAAAAAGTGGGGAAGGGGTTGAGTCTAAGGATGAAAAAACAGTATAGGGGTCCAAATGTTAAGCGCCCTGTAGGTGGGGGGGGGTAAGGATATCAGATTGCAATAAATGCATGGAGGTTCAATCGTAATTAAAAACTAGATCAGGGAATGTGACATGTAAAGAGAGATGCTCTTTAACAGTATAGAAACGATCCAGATTTTCAGAGAACACATCAACCCACTGCAAGAGAGCATACAGACATATCCCTCTTACATATATCGTAAAGGGGAGATGTACCCAGTCAGATGATACCCAAAGTATATGCCTCTAAACCCTTTTGAGATGTTAGGGTAGAGGTGTCTCCAGAATGAAAGCAAAAGGTCTGAGGGCATTTAGAGAAAATAGTGCATCTCTGATTCGCTATTATGGCCCATCTCGACACAGCGGAGTTTGCAAATCCAGCCGGCCTCATTCCTTCTCAGGGCAAGTTCCCTGTTTCCTCCTCGGGGTGACACTGGTATGTGGTCTATGCCAAAGAACCATAGTTCATTGGACTTGTGTTGTTTTTCTTGGAAGTGGAAAGTCAGGGGGTATCTGGAGTCACCGTTGTTTATTGCCCTTTGGTGTTCCTGTATGCGGGTCCTAAGTTCCCTTTTAGTACTGCCCACATATATTATGTTACAAGGGCATCCTAAAATGTATGTGACAAACGTTGTTCTACACGTTATGATGTGTCTGATCTCGTATGTCCTTTCACTGTTGAATTGGAAAGTGCGCATTCTGTTTTTTCCAATCCTACAGACACAGCATTTGGTACATGTGTAGAAACCCCCTTGGCCCTCTCTCATCCAGTTAGAATTGTTTGGCGATCTGATCAAGCTCGGGCAGAGCATATTTCTCAGGCTACGACCACGCCTGTAGGTAATTTTGGGGTTTCGTGTGATCGAGTCCTTAAGACCTGGAACATCCTCCAGGAGTCTCCAGTGTTTGCGGAGGATATTATAGATCCTGCTACTGTCTCTGTTATACCCCGTCACCAGGGCCACGGGCAAATGTTCCCCCCTCTTTTTACGTGGAGTTCTCTCCTCTAGTGTGCTTTCACGCTTGATGTTCAGTGCCCTCTTCTCTGTTTTGTTCATGAGGGTCACTGGATAACCCCTAGCCAGGAATCTTTCCTTAGTCTCTGTGATGTGGTGTATGAATGAGTCTTGGGTGCTACAGATCCTTCTCATTCTTACCATCTCCCCGAAAGGGATGTTGTTTACCACTTGTCGGGGGTGGGCGCTTTCATAGTGTAAAACACTATTACAGGCGGTGCTTTTTCGGTGGACTGTACTGTGGATCACATTGTTCTGCACAAAAAATTGGATATCCAAAAAATCTATTTTCTCCTTGTTCCAGTTTAAAGTGAACTTCACATTATACGGGTTATCATTAAGGTAGGTGTAATAATCCAAAAGGTCTGGGACAGGTCCATTCCAAATGATAATGACATCGTCGATGTACCTGCCCCAGAACAAAACATGCTCAGTCCATGTGGTTGAATGTCTACCCCAGGCATGCACCCGCTCATACCAGCCCATGAAAAGGCCGGCATAAGCGGGCGCAAACCTGGACCCCATGGCCGTGCCCTGTATCTGTTGATACCATCTATTGTCGTGGAGAAAAAAGTTTTTTGACAGAATTATGTCTGTCATCTCCATGAGCATGTCATTGTGAGCCAGGTGATCAGCCGTACGCTGACCCAAATAAAACTCCAACGCCCTGACACCAAACTCCTTCTTTATGCAGGTATAGAGACTGGTCACGTCCAGTGTGACAAACATCATTGAGTCCTGCCACTCCAATCCTTCAAATTTGGAAAGAATGTCCTTACTGTCTTTGATGTAAGCAGGTAGTCTCTGTACCAAGGGTTGCAGAAAGCCATCCACGTATTGCGACAACCTCTCAGTAGGGGAGTTGATTCCAGAGATTATGGGTCGCCCTGGTGGAAAGGGACCACCTTTGTGAACTTTCGGTAGGACATAGATGCATGGAAATGTGGGCTCCATGACTGACAAATATCTATGTTCCTTTTCATCCAAAAGCCCAATTTCCCGCCATTCGAAAAGTCTGTTATTGATATAGTCGCATAGTTGTTTGATGGGGTTAGCGGTTAGTCTCGTGTAACATGTGGTGTCCGAAAGTTGTCTCTCTATCTCCCCCATGTAGTCTGTTTTTTCCATGACGACCACGTTACCCCCTTTATCGGCCTCTCGGATGACTAATGTGGAATTTGCTTTCAGTTCCTTAAGGGCCTGATTCTCGGCCAGAGATAGATTGAATGTAGTCGTGTTATTTTTGGTATATGCAGCCTTCATGTCGTATAAATCGTGGCATACCCTATCATAAAAGATGTCAATATTGGGGTGTGTCCCCATTGGTATGAACTTTGATTTCTCTTTAAGGTTGCTGTTTACATTTAGATCTTCCGTCAAATCTAGTTCAATACGTAAATCCTCCGTATCTATTTCTGTTTCAAATTCAATCGAAAGCATGGCTTTGAGGGCATTAAACTCTGAAACCGTCTGTTCAACATGGGGTTGTTCGGAATTAGTTTCCACACGTGGAGGCAGAGTGTTTGCAAAATGATCCTTTAATTTTAGATTACGTACAAATTTATACACATCAACGAAGATATCAACATCATTCCCCGTTTGAGTCGGGCAAAACCCAAGCCCCTTACCAAGAACAGAAATTTCGTTGTCAGTGAGATCTTTTTTTGAGAGATTAACTATCTTCAATTCGTCAGTCCTGTTTATCCCAGATTCCCCTATTTTCTGATTCCTCCCTTCCTTGTTCTGGTTGTCCTCTCTGGGATTTCGTTTGCGGGTTTGTTTAAGGCGCTGTTCCTGCCATCTCCTACCCCCCCTTCTTGTCTTGTGTCTTTTCCCAAAGTCCTTCCCCCTACCCTGACTTTCTCCATTTCTAATAAAAAAGACGAAGTCTGGATGTTCTCTGCTGGTTTGGGGGTTGGCGTCTCCGGGGTTATGGAGCTAACAGAGGATGAGACTGATGACACACTGCCCGTGAATGATGATGATCCCAGGGTATCCTCACGTTGTCTCTTTCCCTCCCCTGTCACCTTGATGTTGTCGTATTTCCGAGCAAACGTGTAAACCCTTCCATCCCTATAGTCTCTATCATCCCTTCGTATTTTCCTCACTTTCTTATCTTTCAGGTAAATTAGATGATCATCCAAGATTTTGTTTAGGATTTCATAATTTTTCCCAATCGTCTCCTTGGGATCCATGGAGGCTATTTCGGTCTCAAGTTCTGTAATCTCTTGTTGTAGTTTTTTCCCTTTCCCCTCCGCATTTTTTATGAGGATTTTCATCATCACGAATGAGGCATCGTGAAGATTTTTTTCCCAGTCCCTGAGGTCATCCTCCTCTAAATTCTCAAAGGTGGGGAAAATTAAGATTCTTAAACCCCTTGGGATTTTGTCATTTTCCATGTATTTTGCTAAGGTGGTGCCATCCCACCACCTTGCCATTTCCGCCTTTTTCAGTCTCTCAAGTTTTTGAAATTTAATTTTTAAGCCCTCAGGGCTCGGGGTTGCAGTTGTAGTACCCCCGGCCCCCGGGTTGTTACCGAATAGGTCCTGTGCCAACTCATGTCTTCTGTCCTTAAACTGAGCCATATATGTACTAGGATTGGAAAACTAATTAAACGTAACAGAGTGTCCCACTAAACAGTATGTGAGCTAAAACCGTGCTAACAGGGGTGACAAAATATATAGAACCAAACACAAGGCTAGCGGTGGCCCTCTAGAACAGCACCGGTTTTGAAAATTACCCAATATCAGTTATGGTGATATAATTCAATCACCGCAAGTGTGCAAACTTGGTAGACACCCGCCAGCACAATGTCGTTCCAAAAAACTGGAAGATATATGTACAATCACCAAACCAAATGCACCACTTAAACACTGTAAGTTAAATCATATTCAGATTCTTGAGTAGTTTTATGTTTTTACAAAAGATCCACTTTTATTTTGCGATAATTTTTACACTTAAAAATCAAAGTTTTCCAGAACAGCCGGAACAGCCGACGCGTTTCGTCCACCAAAGGACTTCTTCAGGGCTGTAACAGATATATACAAAGACGTATTGAAAACTTTGTTTTAACAAACAGACAAAACACAAGTTGACATAAAAAAATGCTTAGGATAACATCTAGGTGTTACCAGGCACATATACAAATATTTTCTTAAAAAGGTTATTCAAACCCACACAGAAAAGACATGACAAACTAAGTATGAGCCATTACATGTGGAAATCTATAAATTACAATATACAACAATAGTTTAAATAAGAGAGAAATGCATAGAATCAGTATACATATAATCATCTGTGAAAGGCTTATGGTCAAAAAAACTTTTTTTTTTTTTTGTGTATCAGAGCACTCCTCTCAAAATGTCTCGTCCTCAGTCTGGTTAAATTATCTGCCAAAACGAGAAAAGATGACCAAGGGAAGAGAATGAAAAAGAATTACAGAAGTAAGTATAAAAAAGTCTGAAAAAAGGGGGGGGAGGAGAAAGGATAGGATGGTAGTGAAGAGGTAACGCAGGAAAAACACTGCCAAATGTCAAAAAAATCTAAACGGCCATGCCAGCACGATGAGAATATAAAATATATACACACCAAGCGAAAATAATCAGTGTGACGTGAAAGGTATCTCCATAGATGGTTCTTGATCTTATGTTTTCAACACCAGTGCCGATATACCCAGTGATGAAATCTAGGGTCAATGTATCTAAGGAAAACAAGTACAATATATGTACGTCCATAATTAGATCAGATGCCCGATAGAGAATTGCACCAACAAAATGTAATCATGTAAACCAGGCGAGCAGAACTTACTTCATATCCAAAAAATCAATGTCATGGTTGCAAAGCCAGTTAATCTATGAGAGAGCACACATCCAAATTTGGATCAGACAATGAGGATCGATTAAAGGCAAGTATCATCCAATCAGTTTGGCTCATGTAGATCAGTGAAGATACCTGTGATGGAAGACAGACAGCATATATGTATTCCAACGTGACCATGAATATAAATTTGCAAGAAATGATAATTGAATAAAAAGTCTTATCAATCGGTGAAGGTACATGTATTCATAAAAGAGGGGGGGGAAAGAGGAGGAGGTAGCAAAATGAAAAAGGAGATCCCTAAAGCTGAGATCGCCAACATGATACGATCTGTGGGGTATTTAACGCAGAAAAAGCGGTCCTAGTCTAACGGCCGCCGTCTTGGAATGGTATTCGATACCCCTATCAGTGCATCTATAATCACAAATAAACAACATCTTAGCGCCTCCATTCGGAAGAGTTCGAGAAAGTCGATGGAGGCACAACAGGAAAAAGCCTACAGATACCAACCATACGCTCATGAAAGCCTTAATAATGTTATAAGAAACGCGCTAAGGGGCGGGTTATATCAAACATTATGACGGTGTAAAATGTGAAAGAAAGACGTTGCCTATGGCCACACAGATACACAAACACTCGTATGCTAATTCAAAAACGTCTACTCTATTTTGGATGATAAAAGTTCACCGAGCGTTACTTTCAAAGAAAAAGATTAAAACAATGGATCCTAGACCATCATACATCCAGTAATTAACGCTAAACGAGTATCTACTGAACAAGCGAGCGCTTACCAGAATCCGTATCTCCAGAGGAGGGTCAGACATCCACCCATCCAATCAGGTAGCCATCAGTTCTCCAATCGGGGGGTTCCATATATATAGGCCATGTAATTCGTCAAAAATGAAACGCACCTGGTTGTTCAAAGACCCACCCAAAGGTTGCCGAGCGACGAGAATGGCAAAGAAGCCCCCAATATCATGGGCGCCATCTTAGAGATATCGGAACGTCAATGAATGTTGATATGTGTGTACCGCAAATGTTAAAAATATAGTTTCAATATAAGTCCCCACTCAAAAGAGGAGATTCTTATTGTTAAACAGCGTAGGTCGAACAAAATGAACGTACCCCCAGTGTGTTAGCTGAACATACAAAAAACCCCGTAAAGGCAAACCACGGCGCGCGATATTACAAGCAAAAATGACTGAGCGACGAAGTCAGTTAATAAAAACTTATGAGTGGAGATAAGAGGGGAGAGAGGAATGGGAAATCACTCGTGTTGTGATCTCCATAGTAAAGCCGGTATGTGGACCCAACGGAAAATACTCCTTAATACATGCCGCCATCTTGGAATGGCCAGCGGGTCTCTTTGGGTAAGAATATAGTCCGTGTTTTTTTGCCCCTCCTAAGCCCCTCAGTTATGTGATATCTATTTAAGAGCAGGCCGTATCCCTCAATACATAAAGTAGAGGTGTATTCATGAAAATGCTGCATTAAAAACGTCATTATCAATGTGTGAAGATGCGTGATACCTGATAGCAAAACAGATATATATATACGACGGAAGGGTCAAACCTAGGATAAAACGGCGTGATCCATCCCCACATAACTAATGTAGTATGGTCAGTATAGGGAGATTTCGAGTCCCAATATCACTTCAGATACACCCATAAGAATAAGATTACTGCCTAATGTGATTTCCCATTCCTCTCTCCCCTCTTATCTCCACTCATAAGTTTTTATTAACTGACTTCGTCGCTCAGTCATTTTTGCTTGTAATATCGCGCGCCGTGGTTTGCCTTTACGGGGTTTTTTGTATGTTCAGCTATCACACTGGGGGTACGTTCATTTTGTTCGACCTACGCTGTTTAACAATAAGAATCTCCTCTTTTGAGTGGGGACTTATATTGAAACTATATTTTTAACATTTGCGGTACACACATATCAACATTCATTGACGTTCCGATATCTCTAAGATGGCGCCCATGATATTGGGGGCTTCTTTGCCATTCTCGTCGCTCGGCAACCTTTGGGTGGGTCTTTGAACAACCAGGTGCGTTTCATTTTTGACGAATTACATGGCCTATATATATGGAACCCCCCGATTGGAGAACTGATGGCTACCTGATTGGATGGGTGGATGTCTGACCCTCCTCTGGAGATACGGATTCTGGTAAGCGCTCGCTTGTTCAGTAGATACTCGTTTAGCGTTAATTACTGGATGTATGATGGTCTAGGATCCATTGTTTTAATCTTTTTCTTTGAAAGTAACGCTCGGTGAACTTTTATCATCCAAAATAGAGTAGACGTTTTTGAATTAGCATACGAGTGTTTGTGTATCTGTGTGGCCATAGGCAACGTCTTTCTTTCACATTTTACACCGTCATAATGTTTGATATAACCCGCCCCTTAGCGCGTTTCTTATAACATTATTAAGGCTTTCATGAGCGTATGGTTGGTATCTGTAGGCTTTTTCCTGTTGTGCCTCCATCGACTTTCTCGAACTCTTCCGAATGGAGGCGCTAAGATGTTGTTTATTTGTGATTATAGATGCACTGATAGGGGTATCGAATACCATTCCAAGACGGCGGCCGTTAGACTAGGACCGCTTTTTCTGCGTTAAATACCCCACAGATCGTATCATGTTGGCGATCTCAGCTTTAGGGATCTCCTTTTTCATTTTGCTACCTCCTCCTCTTTCCCCCCCTCTTTTATGAATACATGTACCTTCACCGATTGATAAGACTTTTTATTCAATTATCATTTCTTGCAAATTTATATTCATGGTCACGTTGGAATACATATATGCTGTCTGTCTTCCATCACAGGTATCTTCACTGATCTACATGAGCCAAACTGATTGGATGATACTTGCCTTTAATCGATCCTCATTGTCTGATCCAAATTTGGATGTGTGCTCTCTCATAGATTAACTGGCTTTGCAACCATGACATTGATTTTTTGGATATGAAGTAAGTTCTGCTCGCCTGGTTTACATGATTACATTTTGTTGGTGCAATTCTCTATCGGGCATCTGATCTAATTATGGACGTACATATATTGTACTTGTTTTCCTTAGATACATTGACCCTAGATTTCATCACTGGGTATATCGGCACTGGTGTTGAAAACATAAGATCAAGAACCATCTATGGAGATACCTTTCACGTCACACTGATTATTTTCGCTTGGTGTGTATATATTTTATATTCTCATCGTGCTGGCATGGCCGTTTAGATTTTTTTGACATTTGGCAGTGTTTTTCCTGCGTTACCTCTTCACTACCATCCTATCCTTTCTCCTCCCCCCCCTTTTTTCAGACTTTTTTATACTTACTTCTGTAATTCTTTTTCATTCTCTTCCCTTGGTCATCTTTTCTCGTTTTGGCAGATAATTTAACCAGACTGAGGACGAGACATTTTAAGAGGAGTGCTCTGATACACAAAAAAAAAAAAAGTTTTTTTGACCATAAGCCTTTCACAGATGATTATATGTATACTGATTCTATGCATTTCTCTCTTATTTAAACTATTGTTGTATATTGTAATTTATAGATTTCCACATGTAATGGCTCATACTTAGTTTGTCATGTCTTTTCTGTGTGGGTTTGAATAACCTTTTTAAGAAAATATTTGTATATGTGCCTGGTAACACCTAGATGTTATCCTAAGCATTTTTTTATGTCAACTTGTGTTTTGTCTGTTTGTTAAAACAAATTTTTCAATACGTCTTTGTATATATCTGTTACAGCCCTGAAGAAGTCCTTTGGTGGACGAAACGCGTCGGCTGTTCCGGCTGTTCTGGAAAACTTTGATTTTTAAGTGTAAAAATTATCGCAAAATAAAAGTGGATCTTTTGTAAAAACATAAAACTACTCAAGAATCTGAATATGATTTAACTTACAGTGTTTAAGTGGTGCATTTGGTTTGGTGATTGTACATATATCTTCCAGTTTTTTGGAACGACATTGTGCTGGCGGGTGTCTACCAAGTTTGCACACTTGCGGTGATTGAATTATATCACCATAACTGATATTGGGTAATTTTCAAAACCGGTGCTGTTCTAGAGGGCCACCGCTAGCCTTGTGTTTGGTTCTATATATTTTGTCACCCCTGTTAGCACGGTTTTAGCTCACATACTGTTTAGTGGGACACTCTGTTACGTTTAATTAGTTTTCCAATCCTAGTACATATATGGCTCAGTTTAAGGACAGAAGACATGAGTTGGCACAGGACCTATTCGGTAACAACCCGGGGGCCGGGGGTACTACAACTGCAACCCCGAGCCCTGAGGGCTTAAAAATTAAATTTCAAAAACTTGAGAGACTGAAAAAGGCGGAAATGGCAAGGTGGTGGGATGGCACCACCTTAGCAAAATACATGGAAAATGACAAAATCCCAAGGGGTTTAAGAATCTTAATTTTCCCCACCTTTGAGAATTTAGAGGAGGATGACCTCAGGGACTGGGAAAAAAATCTTCACGATGCCTCATTCGTGATGATGAAAATCCTCATAAAAAATGCGGAGGGGAAAGGGAAAAAACTACAACAAGAGATTACAGAACTTGAGACCGAAATAGCCTCCATGGATCCCAAGGAGACGATTGGGAAAAATTATGAAATCCTAAACAAAATCTTGGATGATCATCTAATTTACCTGAAAGATAAGAAAGTGAGGAAAATACGAAGGGATGATAGAGACTATAGGGATGGAAGGGTTTACACGTTTGCTCGGAAATACGACAACATCAAGGTGACAGGGGAGGGAAAGAGACAACGTGAGGATACCCTGGGATCATCATCATTCACGGGCAGTGTGTCATCAGTCTCATCCTCTGTTAGCTCCATAACCCCGGAGACGCCAACCCCCAAACCAGCAGAGAACATCCAGACTTCGTCTTTTTTATTAGAAATGGAGAAAGTCAGGGTAGGGGGAAGGACTTTGGGAAAAGACACAAGACAAGAAGGGGGGGTAGGAGATGGCAGGAACAGCGCCTTAAACAAACCCGCAAACGAAATCCCAGAGAGGACAACCAGAACAAGGAAGGGAGGAATCAGAAAATAGGGGAATCTGGGATAAACAGGACTGACGAATTGAAGATAGTTAATCTCTCAAAAAAAGATCTCACTGACAACGAAATTTCTGTTCTTGGTAAGGGGCTTGGGTTTTGCCCGACTCAAACGGGGAATGATGTTGATATCTTCGTTGATGTGTATAAATTTGTACGTAATCTAAAATTAAAGGATCATTTTGCAAACACTCTGCCTCCACGTGTGGAAACTAATTCCGAACAACCCCATGTTGAACAGACGGTTTCAGAGTTTAATGCCCTCAAAGCCATGCTTTCGATTGAATTTGAAACAGAAATAGATACGGAGGATTTACGTATTGAACTAGATTTGACGGAAGATCTAAATGTAAACAGCAACCTTAAAGAGAAATCAAAGTTCATACCAATGGGGACACACCCCAATATTGACATCTTTTATGATAGGGTATGCCACGATTTATACGACATGAAGGCTGCATATACCAAAAATAACACGACTACATTCAATCTATCTCTGGCCGAGAATCAGGCCCTTAAGGAACTGAAAGCAAATTCCACATTAGTCATCCGAGAGGCCGATAAAGGGGGTAACGTGGTCGTCATGGAAAAAACAGACTACATGGGGGAGATAGAGAGACAACTTTCGGACACCACATGTTACACGAGACTAACCGCTAACCCCATCAAACAACTATGCGACTATATCAATAACAGACTTTTCGAATGGCGGGAAATTGGGCTTTTGGATGAAAAGGAACATAGATATTTGTCAGTCATGGAGCCCACATTTCCATGCATCTATGTCCTACCGAAAGTTCACAAAGGTGGTCCCTTTCCACCAGGGCGACCCATAATCTCTGGAATCAACTCCCCTACTGAGAGGTTGTCGCAATACGTGGATGGCTTTCTGCAACCCTTGGTACAGAGACTACCTGCTTACATCAAAGACAGTAAGGACATTCTTTCCAAATTTGAAGGATTGGAGTGGCAGGACTCAATGATGTTTGTCACACTGGACGTGACCAGTCTCTATACCTGCATAAAGAAGGAGTTTGGTGTCAGGGCGTTGGAGTTTTATTTGGGTCAGCGTAAGGCTGATCACCTGGCTCACAATGACATGCTCATGGAGATGACAGACATAATTCTGTCAAAAAACTTTTTTCTCCACGACAATAGATGGTATCAACAGATACAGGGCACGGCCATGGGGTCCAGGTTTGCGCCCGCTTATGCCGGCCTTTTCATGGGCTGGTATGAGCGGGTGCATGCCTGGGGTAGACATTCAACCACATGGACTGAGCATGTTTTGTTCTGGGGCAGGTACATCGACGATGTCATTATCATTTGGAATGGACCTGTCCCAGACCTTTTGGATTATTACACCTACCTTAATGATAACCCGTATAATGTGAAGTTCACTTTAAACTGGAACAAGGAGAAAATAGATTTTTGGGATATCCAATTTTTTGTGCAGAACAATGTGATCCACAGTACAGTCCACCGAAAAAGCACCGCCTGTAATAGTGTTTTACACTATGAAAGCGCCCACCCCCGACAAGTGGTAAACAACATCCCTTTCGGGGAGATGGTAAGAATGAGAAGGATCTGTAGCACCCAAGACTCATTCATACACCACATCACAGAGACTAAGGAAAGATTCCTGGCTAGGGGTTATCCAGTGACCCTCATGAACAAAACAGAGAAGAGGGCACTGAACATCAAGCGTGAAAGCACACTAGAGGAGAGAACTCCACGTAAAAAGAGGGGGGAACATTTGCCCGTGGCCCTGGTGACGGGGTATAACAGAGACAGTAGCAGGATCTATAATATCCTCCGCAAACACTGGAGACTCCTGGAGGATGTTCCAGGTCTTAAGGACTCGATCACACGAAACCCCAAAATTACCTACAGGCGTGGTCGTAGCCTGAGAAATATGCTCTGCCCGAGCTTGATCAGATCGCCAAACAATTCTAACTGGATGAGAGAGGGCCAAGGGGGTTTCTACACATGTACCAAATGCTGTGTCTGTAGGATTGGAAAAAACAGAATGCGCACTTTCCAATTCAACAGTGAAAGGACATACGAGATCAGACACATCATAACGTGTAGAACAACGTTTGTCACATACATTTTAGGATGCCCTTGTAACATAATATATGTGGGCAGTACTAAAAGGGAACTTAGGACCCGCATACAGGAACACCAAAGGGCAATAAACAACGGTGACTCCAGATACCCCCTGACTTTCCACTTCCAAGAAAAACAACACAAGTCCAATGAACTATGGTTCTTTGGCATAGACCACATACCAGTGTCACCCCGAGGAGGAAACAGGGAACTTGCCCTGAGAAGGAATGAGGCCGGCTGGATTTGCAAACTCCGCTGTGTCGAGATGGGCCATAATAGCGAATCAGAGATGCACTATTTTCTCTAAATGCCCTCAGACCTTTTGCTTTCATTCTGGAGACACCTCTACCCTAACATCTCAAAAGGGTTTAGAGGCATATACTTTGGGTATCATCTGACTGGGTACATCTCCCCTTTACGATATATGTAAGAGGGATATGTCTGTATGCTCTCTTGCAGTGGGTTGATGTGTTCTCTGAAAATCTGGATCGTTTCTATACTGTTAAAGAGCATCTCTCTTTACATGTCACATTCCCTGATCTAGTTTTTAATTACGATTGAACCTCCATGCATTTATTGCAATCTGATATCCCTACCCCCCCCCCACCTACAGGGCGCTTAACATTTGGACCCCTATACTGTTTTTTCATCCTTAGACTCAACCCCTTCCCCACTTTTTTTGACGCTTTATTACCTATTCTTACAAGAACCTATTTCACCTCTTTTTTTGGGAAGGGTTGTTTCTCATCCTTTTCTGAGGTAGTAACTTTATTCTTATGGATGGATCTGAAGAGATACTGGGACTTGTTGTTTTTTCTTTATGCTGACTGTATTACACTAGTTATGCGGGGATGGGTCATGCCGTTTATCCTAGTATGGACCCTTCCGTCACACATATGTATATGTTCTGTTACCATGCATCATTAAGTTTCACACATTGATAATGACGTTTTGACTTAGCATTGTATTGAATACACCATCAAACACATTAGGCAGTAATCTTATTCTTATGGGTGTATCTGAAGTGATATTGGGACTCGAAATCTCCCTATACTGACCATACTACATTAGTTATGTGGGGATGGATCACGCCGTTTTATCCTAGGTTTGACCCTTCCGTCGTATATATATATCTGTTTTGCTATCAGGTATCACGCATCTTCACACATTGATAATGACGTTTTTAATGCAGCATTTTCATGAATACACCTCTACTTTATGTATTGAGGGATACGGCCTGCTCTTAAATAGATATCACATAACTGAGGGGCTTAGGAGGGGCAAAAAAACACGGACTATATTCTTACCCAAAGAGACCCGCTGGCCATTCCAAGATGGCGGCATGTATTAAGGAGTATTTTCCGTTGGGTCCACATACCGGCTTTACTATGGAGATCACAACACGAGTGATTTCCCATTCCTCTCTCCCCTCTTATCTCCACTCATAAGTTTTTATTAACTGACTTCGTCGCTCAGTCATTTTTGCTTGTAATATCGCGCGCCGTGGTTTGCCTTTACGGGGTTTTTTGTATGTTCAGCTAACACACTGGGGGTACGTTCATTTTGTTCGACCTACGCTGTTTAACAATAAGAATCTCCTCTTTTGAGTGGGGACTTATATTGAAACTATATTTTTAACATTTGCGGTACACACATATCAACATTCATTGACGTTCCGATATCTCTAAGATGGCGCCCATGATATTGGGGGCTTCTTTGCCATTCTCGTCGCTCGGCAACCTTTGGGTGGGTCTTTGAACAACCAGGTGCGTTTCATTTTTGACGAATTACATGGCCTATATATATGGAACCCCCCGATTGGAGAACTGATGGCTACCTGATTGGATGGGTGGATGTCTGACCCTCCTCTGGAGATACGGATTCTGGTAAGCGCTCGCTTGTTCAGTAGATACTCGTTTAGCGTTAATTACTGGATGTATGATGGTCTAGGATCCATTGTTTTAATCTTTTTCTTTGAAAGTAACGCTCGGTGAACTTTTATCATCCAAAATAGAGTAGACGTTTTTGAATTAGCATACGAGTGTTTGTGTATCTGTGTGGCCATAGGCAACGTCTTTCTTTCACATTTTACACCGTCATAATGTTTGATATAACCCGCCCCTTAGCGCGTTTCTTATAACATTATTAAGGCTTTCATGAGCGTATGGTTGGTATCTGTAGGCTTTTTCCTGTTGTGCCTCCATCGACTTTCTCGAACTCTTCCGAATGGAGGCGCTAAGATGTTGTTTATTTGTGATTATAGATGCACTGATAGGGGTATCGAATACCATTCCAAGACGGCGGCCGTTAGACTAGGACCGCTTTTTCTGCGTTAAATACCCCACAGATCGTATCATGTTGGCGATCTCAGCTTTAGGGATCTCCTTTTTCATTTTGCTACCTCCTCCTCTTTCCCCCCCCTCTTTTATGAATACATGTACCTTCACCGATTGATAAGACTTTTTATTCAATTATCATTTCTTGCAAATTTATATTCATGGTCACGTTGGAATACATATATGCTGTCTGTCTTCCATCACAGGTATCTTCACTGATCTACATGAGCCAAACTGATTGGATGATACTTGCCTTTAATCGATCCTCATTGTCTGATCCAAATTTGGATGTGTGCTCTCTCATAGATTAACTGGCTTTGCAACCATGACATTGATTTTTTGGATATGAAGTAAGTTCTGCTCGCCTGGTTTACATGATTACATTTTGTTGGTGCAATTCTCTATCGGGCATCTGATCTAATTATGGACGTACATATATTGTACTTGTTTTCCTTAGATACATTGACCCTAGATTTCATCACTGGGTATATCGGCACTGGTGTTGAAAACATAAGATCAAGAACCATCTATGGAGATACCTTTCACGTCACACTGATTATTTTCGCTTGGTGTGTATATATTTTATATTCTCATCGTGCTGGCATGGCCGTTTAGATTTTTTTGACATTTGGCAGTGTTTTTCCTGCGTTACCTCTTCACTACCATCCTATCCTTTCTCCTCCCCCCCCTTTTTTCAGACTTTTTTATACTTACTTCTGTAATTCTTTTTCATTCTCTTCCCTTGGTCATCTTTTCTCGTTTTGGCAGATAATTTAACCAGACTGAGGACGAGACATTTTGAGAGGAGTGCTCTGATACACAAAAAAAAAAAAAAAAGTTTTTTTGACCATAAGCCTTTCACAGATGATTATATGTATACTGATTCTATGCATTTCTCTCTTATTTAAACTATTGTTGTATATTGTAATTTATAGATTTCCACATGTAATGGCTCATACTTAGTTTGTCATGTCTTTTCTGTGTGGGTTTGAATAACCTTTTTAAGAAAATATTTGTATATGTGCCTGGTAACACCTAGATGTTATCCTAAGCATTTTTTTATGTCAACTTGTGTTTTGTCTGTTTGTTAAAACAAAGTTTTCAATACGTCTTTGTATATATCTGTTACAGCCCTGAAGAAATCCTTTGGTGGACGAAACGCGTCGGCTGTTCCGGCTGTTCTGGAAAACTTTGATTTTTAAGTGTAAAAATTATCGCAAAATAAAAGTGGATCTTTTGTAAAAACATAAAACTACTCAAGAATCTGAATATGATTTAACTTACAGTGTTTAAGTGGTGCATTTGGTTTGGTGATTGTACATATATCTTCCAGTGTTTTGGAACGACATTGTGCTGGCGGGTGTCTACCAAGTTTGCACACTTGCGGTGATTGAATTATATCACCATAACTGATATTGGGTAATTTTCAAAACCGGTGCTGTTCTAGAGGGCCACCGCTAGCCTTGTGTTTGGTTCTACAGAGTGTAAGGGTGTTTGGGGGGGCACCACATATGCCCCTCGGGTCCCACAGAGGAGCCCTTTCCGTCTGCCTTTTCATGGCAGCCTGACCACCATGAAAAGGCAGAGGGAAATGGATATCATAATCTTGATGGCAGTGCCTGCGCAAGCACTGCCGCCATTCCGGCATTACTAGTCTGACCGCTGTCCCGATGGGATCTTTGATCCTTTTGGAGGTGGCTGTCTTTCTCCCCAACCACATTACTCCGACCGCCAGCATCATAATCCGGCGATCAGACCACAGCCCTGGATGTCGGGCATACCATCACCGATGACCTGTTGGAGGCGGTCCATCTGACATCGTAATCGGGCCCTAAGTTCGAAATACAATTCGAGTATGCATTTCTATTGTTCTGGATTCTAAGTGCGCAACAATTGTACAGAGCTGCCAACACTTTATTGGAGCTGCTGTGCCTCCACTTCTGCAAAAAGTCATAGCAATATCATAACCCGTATTGTCCCTCAAGACCATTATTAGCTCGGTGCCACTGAAGGTCTTCTTTCTAGCATTACACAGGGGAAAAGTCTCTCTATAAGTTATCTTTTTTGTACACACACAAAGGGATAATGTTCCTACTCAACTTATTGACGTTTTCTTTTTCTTTTCTTAAAAACAGAAGACACATTGTACTAGGGAGCAATTGATCAATAGGTAGATCATTCAATCAGAATGAAAGATGATCAATTTGCTTCAAATTGAAAGGTATTTTGGCTGACAATAAGGTATCAAAGTATTTAGGTGGATATATTTTGAACCAAATTTGTGTATGGTTAAACGTACCAGTCACGTCCATTGTGCTGAAACAGGGTGACAAAACCTCAACATACATCAGATAATATTTGTCAAAAAGGCATTATTCAACAGGCAGAGCAAATATGCATTGACGTCCATTACTGTGATTTAGGATAGAGTACTAGACCAATAAGGTCGGTGAAGCTAAACTTCTACAGCAAAGAGTGGCTACCCCAAGATGTCTGCCAAAGAAGGATGAGACATAAAGCTGCAAAGCATCAGCTCAAGAGTTTTCCCCAGTTCTACTTTGTGGCATCTTTAGACCTGAATGCCACAGACAAACGCTGAAACAGGCAGACACCATCCGAAGATTCAGGACTTCTGGCTGACATGAAATGGAAATGAGAGGTGGTGTGCAACTCCTGAGTGGTGGTGTACAACTCCTGAGTGGTGGTGTGCAACTCCTGAGTGGTGGTGTGCAACTCCTGAGAGGTGGTGTGCAACTCCTGAGTGGTGGTGTGCAACTCCTGAGTGGTGGTGTGCAACTCCTGAGAGGTGGTGTGCAACTCCTGAGAGGTGGTGTGCAACTCCTGAGTGGTGGTGTGCAACTCCTGAGAGGTGGTGTGCAACTCCTGAGAGGTGGTGTGCAACTCCTGAGTGGTGGTGTGCAACTCCTGAGAGGTGGTGTGCAACTCCTGAGAGGTGGTGTGCAACTCCTGAGTGGTGGTGTGCAACTCCTGAGTGGTGGTGTGCAACTCCTGAGAGGTGGTGTGCAACTCCTGAGAGGTGGTGTGCAACTCCTGAGAGGTGGTGTGCAACTCCTGAGTGGTGGTGTGCAACTCCTGAGAGGTGGTGTGCAACTCCTGAGTGGTGGTGTGCAACTCCTGAGTGGTGGTGTGCAACTCCTGAGAGGTGGTGTGCAACTCCTGAGAGGTGGTGTGCAACTCCTGAGAGGTGGTGTGCAACTCCTGAGTGGTGGTGTGCAACTCCTGAGAGGTGGTGTGCAACTCCAGAGAGGTGGTGTTCAACTCCTGAGTGGTGGTGTGCAACCCCTGAGGGGTGGCAGGGTGGCTTTCAGCCCTGTGCTACAGTAAGTATGGTTTTCATTGTCACACACAGGCTCCCATTACAGCTTTTGTTAGTCAACTTCACCAGGTACGTATTGTCAAACCTAACAATAGTTTTAAAACATATACAAAATGTAGTTGTCTATGGTACCTCAGACTCTTCATCAAGTTTCCTACACTGCTACTTTAGCAAGATTTGTAAAAGGTCCTTGAACTAAGAAGACGAAGAGGTACTTTGAGCTTTGCAGCTCATAGTGAGAGATGTCACAGCATCCTCTACTCGCCTTTGTAAGATATGTTCCAGTCTGCAGACGGGCTGCATTCATCAAGTTTTTCAGCATTGCAATTCTCGCTCAGTGAGCATTCCTCTTTGTAAGTGACTGTCAGGCTTTGAAGGCGCAGAAAATGCATGCCTTGGGTCTTGCTATAAAATCATGACACAAAGCTGAAATACAACCAATCCATGTGGAACAAAGCAAATCAAACCTGGCAAAGGTTCAAAACACCAGGCGACTGCACATACTCTTACATAAACAAAAGACTTTAAAGCAAATACATGAATCATATCAACCATTAATTGAAGACGCTAATCCCAAAGGACTGATTCACAAAGGCCCAATGACGCAGACTACCATCATTTTGTGGATTCATAAAAGGATCTACAACAGACATATACATTACAGGAGAGTTCATGCCTCCCAGATTTTATTCCTGCAGATTTTCCCACTAGGTGGAATGTTTGCTTGAGTTAAGCATGCAGAAATATGCAACTGCTCATTTAACGTTTTTCTTTCCAGGAGCAATACTTTTTTCCCTGGAGAAACACATTCCTGTAGCCCACGGAAGCACCCCTTTCATATTGGAGAGGTACCTACACCTTCTTTAAACAGGATAATCTTACATATGTTGCCCAGGCGCCCCTCCACCTGAAAAAAAGTTGTCAATACTCCCAAAAATCCATACTTGTGGATGTTCACTGCATTTTTCATGGGCTCACCTCATCAGCACTTTTTGATTCATATCCCTTTATTTATGATAGTGGAAATCGGCCACACTTGTTGTTTTTTTCACCATTGGTAATGCATTTTGTGCTGTTAAATTACTTTATTATTATTAACATTTGTTAGGCGCAAAACCAATCTTCCCACAATAGCAGAGGATCCTTTATCCCTGAATGTGTGAACAAGGACTAGTGGAATCTGAAAGCTCAATGGGCCTTCTTTCGCACCTACATAAAAGTTTCATCTGCATATCCCTTTGTCAATTTAATTTCAACAGCCCTCTCCAGTAACACTGTATTTCCCTTACACCTTGGGGGCAGATACATTTTCTATGGGAGTCTACTACACCTTGTCTTTAAAAAGTCGTTCTAGACTGGTCACCATGCTAGAAAAGTCACAATTATACTTGAATTAGCTACGAAATACTAAGATTAGGATGAAATGAGGCAAGCTATTTTCTATCAAGGTTGCACGTTTTTTGATAACTGCTGCAACAGATTCCTTGAAGAAAGAAATGTTTGCATTTTACCTCATCATTTATTGCTGATTTAGGGAAAGCAATTAAGATAGAGCATCTTTCTGGATCTTTCATAAAAATAACACATTATTCAGTCATTAAGCTACATACATCGTCGTAATAACCACGCGTAAGGCCCATTTGCTTGTATCCATTTAAAACCACCTCTCTAGATGTGATTTTACTTTTGAAAAACATCAAATCACTCTGAAAACAGGAAACTGTTACTTACCACACAGAAACGGCTACTATCTTCATCACAGATTCATTTAGACACTGACAAAAACTGACCACAGGGACACCACTGTTGCCCATCCTTCCCAGCATTATACCTGTAACACAAAAAGAGAGGTGTACTTTTAATAATAAAGTGGTTGGAAGGAGGCAACCATGGGGTATTTAAGCAGGTGGTGGGGCAGGCAGGCAGGCGTGGGGGAGGGGTTTGAGTGACTTTGGTGCTAGGGTTTCTAGGGAAGAGTAAGGAGGGAGGATGCCTTTTTGATCACTGGCCACCCTCAGCAGTTCTTTCTGTTGGAAGGTATGCCTGTGTGGGTTGGAGAGGATTGGTTGATAGTGTCAGGTTGTGAGTAGGGGAGGTTGTATTGGGAGGAACGCAGTATTAGAGAATCACTTGTGGCAGTAGTAAGCGGGAGGTGGCTGCGGTGTTAGTGCTGAGAAACGCCGCTTGAGAGGATCTCTTGTTGCCGCATGGGTGGAGCAGGTGTTGATGCCCTTAGGTGGGCTGTGTCACAACGACAGTCGCTGCAGGGGGTGGGTGTTGCATTTTTGGCCTGTTCACCTCTGTGGCAGTACCATCATGGGGTCAAGTGGGCTGTTACAGCTGAAGCATGGAGGGGTTCCATTGGTTCGATGTTGCACGGGGAGGACAAAAAAGGAGAGAATGTGGACTAAGGTATGGGAGAACACAATCTCTTCAAAGAAGCCAAAAGGTTAAGCCTCATGATGGAACCAATACAGAGACCGACACGCCGCAGGCAGCAATTGACGCACCTCCAGCGCAAAACGCACCTACGCTGCAGTACATTCTCTCGGCTGTCACAGCTGTGCGCACATCACTTGAATCTCGCATCGATTCCGTCTCCATAAAAATTGCCCTCATCCAGGCAGACTTTTGCAAAATGGACGAGCGAATGAAAGAAGTGGAAGGAGTAATCCAGAATCTCGCCAATACCTCTAAGAACTTTGAGAAACAGATCCAGGAACTACAAGCTACCAGTTGGGCACTTGCGGACCAGCTCGAAGACTATGAAGGCAGGGCTAGAAAGAATAATGTTAGAATTATTGGGGTTCCTGAGAAAGAGGAAGGTCATGCCGCTGATTTATTTGTGGAGTAGTTGGTCACGCAACGTCTGCAGCCCAAGACTCTCTCAAAATGTTTCTCTATTGAACGAGCGCAACGAGTACCTGGGGGTAAACCTAAACCGGGCCAGCCTCCCAGGTCCATACTGGCCCGGGTTTTCAATTTACGTGACAGGGATGTGAGCCTGCAGACTGCGCGGTGTGCCCCTCCTCTAAAATCAATAACAGCACCATCATGTTTTTCCTGGATTTTACAATCAAGGTCCAAAGGCAACGCAGAAGTTTCCTTGAAGTCAAACAGCTCTGAGGGACAGAGCATTGCCTTATGCTATGCTATTCCCCACGAAAGGGTAGAGTCCAAAGGAAAAGCACGGTTCTTCACGGAACCACTGCCTGGGAGTGGCTTTATGGATGGCGGCAGGTGGGAGACCCAAATAACTCATCAGGTGTCGGAGGCGGACAGGGAAGAATGGCAAAGTGGCTACACAGGATCGAGAAGAGAGTGACACCACCCACGCCGATTAAATGGAGAGCGGATAAACTGGCCCGGCATGACACAGCGGCTGTAATTACTCACTCAGAGACACAGATGGAAGGCCCAGAGACTATGTATATGAACTTTAAATGCGCATGGTTAAACAGTGTTACGTGAGAGACATGACCGACCCACGTGATCGCTTGTCAGTGAACAGATGGAGCAGAGGCGCTCTCGAGCCGGACCGGCTGAGTATACAATTTGTAAACAGATAATTACAGACTGTTTGATATAATGGCATGCGGGTCCTAACGGATCAGGGGATCTAGACTCAATGGTTCACATCTCCCCCGAAATTGGGAAGGGAGGGCGATGGGTGCTCTGCAAAGTTGGGGTGGCGGATAGTTTGAAGTTCATCTTGCAGGGAGGCAGGGAGTGGGGATGAATGGGCAAGTTAAGAGGGGTTTATCACTGTTCAATTGTTTTGTACAGGTTTTCAATTGGTCACAGCACGTACTGGTTACTGGTTCCCAAGCATTCTGCCAGACATACGTACACTGCCACATATAATATAGGCATCTACTATACATGCTAACAAGACATCTTTTCCCCCAAAACATACTCGCAGTGGGCAGTAGGAATGAAAAAGATAAACAACTAAGGGAACTAGAGCAGGACATCCTGGCAAGGGAACAGGCCTTGGAGGGCACTCAGGACGGGACTGAACATCACATTTTAGAACTCAAAAGGAAAGAATACAAGGACTGAAAGAGCCAGAGGGAAGCAGCGGGCCAAAACATATAGAATATATGAACAAGGCGACAAAGCCAGTAAGCTCCTGGGATGGATAGATAGAATGGAAAGAGCAGAGCGGTGGATTAGAGTAATACATGGGCAGAGTGGGACGTACCTGCGGAACCCCGAACAAATAGCAGATGGGTTTGCGTGTCATTATGCGCAACTCTATTCCCCCGGCTCAACGGCCACCATAGATGAGGTACGGGAGATAATTACTGACATACAAATCCCAAAATTGACCACAGATGATCAGAAGGCACTGGATGCGGACATCACCACAGAGGAAATTACTCAGCATACGGTCAGGGAAAGCTGGAGGGCCAAATGGCCTCCCAATCAAGCTCCTCAAAACCACATATTCCAAAGTGGCACCTCATCTCCTAAATGTGTACCTTGAAAGTAAAACTGTTTGTGAGCTGTCCAGGGACCAGATGATTGCCTCCATAGTCCTAATCCGCAAGACAGGTAAACCAGAAGAGGAATTTACCTCTTACCGGGCAATATCCATGTTAAATGTGGAAGCCAAAATACTTGCTAAAGTATAGGCCAAAAGACTGCTCCCCATAGTCACACAAATGGTCCACCCGGATCAGTCTGGGTTCATGCCTGGCCGTAACATTGCACTAAACCTACGCCGGCTAAACGGAGTACTTACGAGGAAAAGCACCATCAGTGAAAACACAGCCATACTATCTCTAGATGCCCGTATGGCTTTCAACACCGTCGAGAGGCCGTATATGTTTGCAGTCCTCGAGCGTATGGCCTGGGGATGACATATCTCGAATGGGTCAAACTCCTCTATGATGAGCCACTTGCACAAGTGGTAGTAGATGGGCATGTATCCAAAACATTTCCCTTGCGCCGTAGTACGAGGCAGGGTTGTCTGCTGTCCCCCCTTATCTTTGCTCTTGTCCTAGAGCCTCTCGAGTGCTGGATATGTGGAGACCCATTGATACGGAGGCTGAAATGGGCCAACGATTGGGTGGACAGAATTTCACTTTATGCAGATGACATCCTATTATACATTGCCTCCCCCTTGCCTCAATTAACAAAATACTCCAGATCTGCTCTAATCACGGCAGATATTCCGGGTACACTACTAACTGGTCTAAGTCGGTTGTGTATTTGCTCCAGGGGCCAGCGCCGTCCCTGCCGGCAGAATGTGAAGCCATTGTAGTTACAGAAGGGTTTCGCTACCTAGGCATATATGCAATGCCTGACCCATCACTCTTCTACGACCAAAACCTTCTCGGCCCTTTGACTCGACTGCAGAGCGATGTCCGTCACTGGCGAGCGCTGCCTCACTTGTTGTTAGGAAGTGCAGCGCTATATGAAATTACGGCTCTGCCTCGGCTCTTGCACATGCTACAGAATACCCCTTACAGCGTGCCTGAGACATATTTTAAGGCAATAGAGAGGGAAGTTAGAAGCCTGCTTTGGGATGGTAAGCGGCCACGTACTGCAGGGCCCAAACTGGTCCAGGGACCGTATGACAGGGGAATCGCATTGCCAGATATCCGCTACTATTATCATGCGGCACACCTCTCAATCATAAACGAATGGGTATATGGCGTACAACTGGACCCAGCGTGTCAGATAGATACGTGGCAGATGGGGGTGGAGGGATATAGAGAGGGACTATACACAAAACCACATAGACAACAGTTCACCGTCCCTACTGTCCTAACAAAGGCACTATGGCACTCCACCATTAAGAAACTAGGCTGCTGCAATAGACTGACACAAATGACGCCTCTATGGCACGCAGCTATATTGGGCAACTTAAGTAAAAGTAAAGGTTTCGACAAATGGGACACCATATGCATATTGCAAGTGGGCGATTAGTAAAGAAAGGGAAAATACTGACGTTTGCAGAACTACAAAAGGAATATAAATTGTCCATGTGCGAAACCTTCCGATACCTGCACATACGGCATGCCTTGCAGGAGGCAACTAAAGAAGTAGACGAGGTCCCGGATTCGACACCACTTCAGGATAGACTGCTTGCAGACCCCATGGAAAGTAAAGTAATCAAACTCACTTATAGGGAAGTAATTAATAATTCACCAGTCCCGCTGGAGCGCCTAAATGCACGCTGGCAGATCGATCAGCGGGAATTAGAGGAAGGGGATTGGTGGGATGCGCTCTCCTCACCGTGAGAGGTGGCCATACCATCACGACTGCGACTGGTCCAGCTAAACATTTTGCACTGCACATACATCGCATGCACCACACTGTTCAAGATGGGTCGATACAGTAATGCAGAATGCAAACGGGGGTGTGGGGCAATGGGCACATTTTACCATACACTCTGGGAATGCCCAATTATTCACATATTTTGGGAAGCGGTTAACGAGGTGGTCAGTGAGGTATATGGGATGACTCAGACTATGTCCCCCAAGACCTGCTTGCTTAATATTTGGGATGCCACCTAGACCAACTGTGGGCGGTCACGGGCTATATCCTTGCAAAGCGTAACATCGCTCATAGATGGGGTGTTTCTGAACCGCCAACAATAATGGAGTGGGAGCGAGATGTCGATTGGTATATGTTAGCTGAGCGGGCAGTTTACACAAACAGAGGATGCCCCAAAAAGTGGGATATGGTTTGGGGGAAATGGAACACATATAGAGGCAACATCTGCACCTCCCCGGCAGCACAGGGGAACAAGCCATTAAAGTTAATGCATGACACTATTCCTGTAGCGGGTGGGGGTGGTGAGTGGGATACTGGGATGTTTAGTGACAAAACTAATTGTCTGTTAAGATCCGATGATTATATACATGTTTGTTCCGTATTATGCAGTGCCAAAACATGCAAGAAAAAGAGTTTAAAAAAATGCCAAAAGGTGACTGGTTAAGAAGTGGGACAAAGGGAGCAGGGGGGTTATCCTCAATGCCTGATTAGGAAGCTAGGCAGAGGATTTCTGCTGGCACAACTGAAATCCCTCCGAGTGTGGCTCATGGGACCAGTTGTCAGGTGGTGCTGCAGGCAATAATTAGGCCTGCCAGTGCAGAAGCACAGGAGTGGCAGCAGGTTGCACTTTATCAGAGAGCGTGGCCCACAGAGAGGATTGGGAGAGGGAACAGGGGAGAAAAGGAATGCAACTACAATCACCCAGGTAGAAGGAGCCTGGGAAAGAATGTTGACATCAGAAGAGGCAAAACATTAGCTTAGTATAAGAGGCACTAAGACTGAATGGAGATGAGGTATCAAGGGGCAAGAACCCTGCTCTTGTCAGTGCAGGGTAGGAGAGTTTTTCACCACTAACGAAGGAAGTGGTAGGAAGAGAAAGCTCAGGAAGGAGTCTAAAAAGAAAAGGAATGGGCAAGGATGGGGAGCAGGATGCTTGGGTCTGTAGCACGGGTGTTATGAGGAAGTAAGGTGGAGGACACCATGACTAGGAGCTGTGTTGAGGGGCATCGTAGAATGCTCTGCGGAGCCTCTGCGGGAGGTTTTCTCCCTTGTCCCCCTATGGCTTTGTGTGGCGGCTGTGAGACTCAGCAGAGTAGAGATTTCCAGGCGACTGTCACCTTGGAAATACGCTCTGTGGAGGCCTGCTCCTTTCGCCCCTAACTCCCACTTTACCCCTGCACTTGATTATGGCAGCGGTAACGGATGACATAGTGAGTGCCTCACTTGACTTTCCACGATGTCAAAGGATAAAGATCTCAAACCACCTCACGAGTGGAAAATTAACAGGTACACTAAGGTGGTTGATCCTCCTCCGGATGACCAAGTGGCTCCCTCAGTGCCCGATAATGCAGCCATACTGGCTGTGATTCAAACATCTAGGATGGCCCTAGAAGCCAGGATTGGTGAAGTACAGTCTGAAGTCTCACTTCTGCAACAGGATATGCGAAATGCCACAGACCGTGTGACAGCTGCAAAGAATAGGGTGTCTGAGCTTGAAGATATAACACCTTCCCTAGGAAAAGACCTGGCGGAAATGAAGGCCATCACAAAGGGCCTAGTGTGGAAGACTGACGACGCTAAAAACAGGGCACAGCACAACATTTTGAGACTGGTGGGATTCCCAGAGGGGGTTGAAGATTCTATCACTGTCAGCTTCTTGGGAGATTTACATGGATGATATTCTCCTTTATGTCACGGAACCCCAAGCCACGCTTCTGGAAATGTTCAGCTATTCTGGCTACAAAATAAACTGGGGGAATGTGTGCTTTTCAACCCTTATGGGCTCCCGGAAAGCACTGTCCTACCAGGTAGATTGCGTGCGCATACCTGAACAATGCATGCCTGTACCACGCGGTCTGTACCACGACTGCTTCTTTAGCACGCATGACTTTACCACGCATGCCTTTACCACACAATTTCATGGTAAAGACCTGATGGGTAAAGGGGCATGTGGGCTAAAGATCATACCCCTGCCCTGTAAACTGTCCCTTGTCCTCCTGACCCCCCGCCCTAAGGGCTAAACTATCCCCTACATCCCTAAACTACCCCTACCCTGTAAACTGTCACTTCTCCCCCTGCCGTGAACCCTAAAAATTAACCCCACGCATCAAAAATGACCCCAACCCCAGGCCCCCTGCCCTGAGCCCTAAAAAACTGTTCCCTACCTCCATGCAGTACCCCGACCTAGCCCCTCACCCGCCCTGAGGCCAAAAATTGTCCTCTGCAATAAAACCTATCCCCTACATCCCTAAACTACCCCGTCCTTGCCCTGTGAACTAGCCCTTCTCCACCTGCCCTGAACCCTAAAAATTAAGCCTATGCCCCAAAAACTACCCCGACCCCAGCCCCTCTGCCCTGAGCCCTAAAAACTATCCCCTACATCCCTAAATTACCCCGAACCTGCACCCTGCCTTGTAACCTGTCCCTTTTTCCCCCGCCCTTAGCCCTAAAAACTGTCCCCCACCCTAATAACTACCCTGAACCCATCCTGAGTACTAAAATCTACCCCCACCCTGAAAATCTACCCCTCCACCCCCCAAGACCAAGCCCCAGTCCCACTTACCTCACTGTCCCCTCTCCCACTTCCCGATAATCCTTCCTATTCCTGTCTTCCCCTTCCTGTGCCTCCGCTTGGCAACTAAACAGCGCATTGCTTTAACCACGCATATGCTTTGTTAAGGCAAATGCTTTGTGGAGAAACGTCGCGCGTGGCACAGCCCCCATTGTTAAGGCCATTTCCCATGTCTGACTGCTAACCTGGGGATTTGCATACACTGCCTTTCGAGGAGATGCGGAACGGTGGCGTGGGCTGCCCCTGACTATCCTGGGGAGATCTACCACCTTTTAGATGATTACACTTCCCAAGCTGCTGTATAGCCTCCAAAATATGTACAACACAATTCCAGAAGAGATGTTTAATAAAATAGAAAGAGCGGTAAGGCTATTCCCATGGGGTGGGAGACTTCCGAGAGTGGCTTTGCGAACACTACATCGGAACTCTTACAATGGAAGAATATCCCTTCCAGATGCCCGGCCTACTATTGGGCTGCACACATCTGATACCAATTAACGATTGGCTGTTGGCACCACGGGATCACCCGACTAATATTGGAGAGGGCCTGGTTCCCGCTGCCCTCCCCTTTACATTATATATATGAAGGTGCCGGGTCAGGTAGACTATCACTGGTAACACAGGTGATGTTAGGAGTGCGATGTAGAGCCTCTAAGACGATGGGCTGGGGGGACATGGCCTGGCAGTTCGGGCTGTACTGTTCCCATTGGGCACAGAGTCAAGACTGATTTGCATATGGCTGGGTTCAAACTGGAATGACATGGTGAGCAAAAAAACGATGGATTTAGGCCCAGATCTTTGTACTGGAGTGAATGTATGACATTGTTCTGCATTCTGTCCATCAATTGTTGGTTTTGCTGTAATTTGGGCCCGATTGTTGCAAATAGGGACGTGGACAAATACTGGGGTGTACAGGAGGCCCCCTACACTGCGTGAATGGAAGGCGGGTATAGCTATGTATATGGCCGCAGTGAGGCATATGATTTAAGTTTCCTGCCCGAATCGTACCGCCCCATAGTAATGCAGTTACAGGTTTTATTAGGTATTGGGGACACAGAGTTCTATACCTCTACCGCAGCAGAGAGTGTATGTGTTGATGCTATTGATATGATCGGGATTCATGGGCTTTGATTTCTGGATTTCTACAATTCTCGATGAATAAGACTTGAACTTTGGTACCAATGACATAATCTTCATTGGATGTAATATGTTCACTGTGTTACTCTGAGATAATATTGTGACTATGTTTTGATAACTTGGGATTGCTTGCTCATATCTTTCCACCTTCTCCAATGAGGTATATAGAATGTTTTGAGTTTTAGCTTTAGTGATACATTAAGGACAATATTTGTTTTTAGTGTGTGACTGCAGGAGTGCTCCCCCAACGTGGCGACTCATTAATTCGGACCCTGGAGGTCACAGGGTAAGTGGTAGCACACGTGTTGCATGCTCACGTGCTTTTGCATGAAATCTTTTAAATAAAAGTGCATCACATGTGTGACACGTGCTAGTATTTTCTTAGCTGTCTTGGGTAAGTGACTCACCTCAATTTTTTCTGTCACTTACTGTGGGCAGATTACCCAGATTGGATTAAAGTTTCATTTCTTGTCCTTCTTCTAGGAGAGGACGTTGATGTGATGGTTAGGGGTAAGACATATTCTTGCTCGCGCAGGACAGACTATAGCGGTACTGTTCCATGCGCTGACGAACGCCCTGGAGCCTCCCTTTTATCGAAGGAGGGATCCTATTGATGGCCAAAACATATTGGCACTAAATTGATGTGATGAGACATTGAATCTCAAAATCTCCCAGGTTGAACACTTTTTAATCCTGCCCTGGGTGCCCTCTGAATAAAGGGAATCTCCTGGGTTTATGCAGAGGTAGCTTTTTAATATGATATCTGGACCCCTTGATCAACCAAAACTACTTTATTCTGAGCTCCCTTGTACAATGGCTAAGACCAACGTGTTGGCACTGTCCTGACACAGTGGGGCAGACTGGCCACTGATGAAGCATCCCACAAATAAGTGGGTGAAGCCTTTCCAGCCATAAAACTCGGCTTTCTTTGTTCAAGGAGAACAGGAATACCCTTAGAGTTGAGCCGAATGAGTAGCTGCCATGCAAGGTGTGAATATATTTCAGTATGCTTCTCTCTACCCCTCTAGTTTGTTGATCAATGTTGTGGATGAGCCATTGGATTACCATGATGATTGATCAGAAGAGTTGGAAGAAGGAGAACTGGAGGTGTGCTAGAGAAAAGAAGCAGTGATAGCAGTGCACAGTGGGAAGAGCAGTGGTGGGTACATGAGTTGGTTTCAAGAGGAAAGGAGGCAATGAAGGTTAACTGACTGAGCGGGACCACTGTTTTGCAGAATGTGGACTGGTATTTTATTTTATTTTTTTATTTTACAGTTTTATATAGCGCGAACTTGACCCGAATCGGGTATCACAGCGCTTTACATAGCACCAGTTGCATTACAAGAGGACATATTCATTTTTTTTGTGAGGCACGGGAAGATTACGTGATTTGCCCAGAATCACAGGATGTTCAGCGTCATTGCCAAGACTCGAACCCAGTTCCCCAGATTCGAGGGCGACCGCTCTAGCCGTTAGGCCAACTTCTCTCCACTGTGAAAATCTGGCACATAACAGAGGAAATTCTGAAAAAGGCCTGGCTACCAGGAAGAGGCCTGCAGAGATGACAGCAGGGTTAAAACCAGGTACAGAGAAGATTTTGACGATGGCTGAAGGAGAGTGAGATGTTGAGGGTGGTAAAGAAGTAGAGATCTGTGGGAGGTGACCTGGACATTTTGGAGAGCAAAGGGTTGGCAGAAGACAGAAAAAGATGCAGGACCAATAGATAGGTACATAGAAAGCTAAGGAAAATGCAGAGGATGAGTAAGCACAGAAAATGGAGAATAATGGGGTGGCTAATTGTGTTTAAGGGAGTAATAATCAGGATGGGGCAGAACAGAGTAAAGCACAGAGAGTGTATTACATGGGGATAACCAAGCATTTGGGAACACATTTCATGGTATTGACTAAAGAGAAATTTTAAAGAGGGGAGTTCACTTAGGTTTTTCACATTTGCATAGGGAGTTGAGAGTATTGGGAAGAAAAAGAGTGAGTGTTAGAAACGGGGCTTAAGGTTCCCGTGATAATAGAAAAATGGATGGCAGCCTTTTTGATCCATGCCAGTGTGTAATATGAATAGGTCTATGTGAAGAATGTGGCATTATTTAAGTACATGCATGTAATATGAAAGGCTAAGTTGAGTTTTGAGAGTTTTGTCTGTGTATGGTACGATAAAAAGTTCAAAGCACCATTGACGGGCGAATGTGGTGGGAAGCGGGGTGAGCTAGACACTGATTTATGATTACTGTGGATGGCACCTACAAGGCTGGGCCAATCAGGTTTCTGAGACCTCCACTGTAATGAAACTGCCCTCTCTCATATGTCTAATATTATCTCATCCGTCCGCTTTACAAACTATTGTCTATCTTACCCTTATAGACCTCTCAGCTGCCTTCAATACCGTTGATGACTCCATGCTGTTCCCACCCGTTCTCACTCTTCATATCACTGACAAAGCACTTAGCTACAGTCCTGCTCCTGACTTTAAAGATAAACTTTTATCACCCTTGTGGCGCTCATTTTTATCATCAGCAACTCCATAATCAGTTGGTAGCCCACTGGGTTTAGTTGTCAGCCATCATTTTTCTGGCTCTGTTCTACATCCATCAGTAGCTTTATTTCCCTTTTTGCTTTTTCATAGCATCTCTATGCAGATGACACAAAAATTGTCTCTTTTCGAGCTTTAACCTTTGCCCTTCACGACCGAGTTTCCAACTGGCTCACTGCCACCCAGCACTATCTGGTTCTCTGGTCTCATATGCTAAACTCTTCTATGATGGAAAATAGCTACTTCCTGGCTACAAATGCACCCCACCTCTCACATACCCATAACATTTACGCCTCACTCCCTCATCCTGACTCCATCAGGAAGAAACGTTGGCGTAGTATTCAACCGTACTCTGAACCTGGAGCCCTCCATAATAGCCACCGCTAATGCTGCCAGATGTCAACTTCTGCCCCTTTGCAAAACCTGCCCTAGGATCCGCTTCAACACTGGACTAAAGCAACAGCTTATTAATAGGCCTCCCCAGCATTCATTTCCCCCGCTGCATAAGGTAATACATTTTGCCTCCAGTATTCTCCATAACCTCCCAGAAACACACTTACTTCAAAGTATCCTTCCCAGGTTAGAAGGATAACTGCCAAACAAAACAGGGCCTTATATAAACTACTTGTCCTGTATTTTCAATATTACAAGCAAGACCCTTTTTCTAACTAGCACTTAGCTACCTAGCTGACATCCTTGTTACGTACTCACCCTGAGGGCCAGCTTTAGTGCTGGTGGCACCCGGTGCGACAATCGTTCTCTGTGACCCCCAGTGACTTACTTCTCTATAGATTCCCTCACTACCACCTTCCAACAGTGCCCCTCATCTCTCCATAGCTCCTCTCTCACATGTACTTATTTTGTTTTATAGCGCTACTCATGCGAGTGCAGAGTGTCAAGGCACTTTACAGCACACACACATTATACAGTGACAATGAATCATGCGTGTGTAAACCAGTATGTAAGAAATGCTACATGAGACAATGAGGGTTACAAGGTGTTGGAATCACATGTCATCCATACTACTAGGCAGTATATGTTAAGACTGTTTGATCTGGAGAAGCAGAAACTCAGGATTTAAAATGTACCAGCGTGGTTAACATTGGCTTTACTAATAAGAATGTATTTCTACCCAAACGAACCCTTTTAAGCAACATTAGGATAATGAAATACTGGGAAAAAATACATAATGTTCTAACCGATACAATGCAGTTTTCATGCTGCTCTTTCTTATAGGTGACTGTGCTATATTAGGATTGTAACTCATGAACTGCAAGTAACAAAAGGATCCCTGTGACAAAAGCAGTAACCCACTGAGCTATTCACATAAACTACAGCTCTGTGATCTGCATGGTACACTTTCTTTGCAGCAGGCATATTAAAAGACTGCCCCTCTTTATGAAGAGTCAAAAGTGTGCCGTGACAAAACTCTGATCCCTCCCCTGTAGGAACATTAATCACCAGATTTGTATTCACATTTTTTTTGCCTGAAAACTGATGGACACAAAAGGAACTCGGCAGCAGGTGCTTTTAAACCCATAAGTTATTTTGAAACACAGCGCCCTCTTAGCGTGGTGCCAGGTGCGGCTGCACCTGTCACACTGGCCTAAAGCGGGCCCTGCTCACCCTCCCACAGTCTTCACTCAGCTAACCAAAATCTTCCCTCTCCATATTCAACATAGACATTAGACACCAATCCCTTATAGTATTTACATATATTCCAAATGAAGGGGCAAGACAACAGGTATAATGAGTTGTGGGCAGGAAACCATGAATTATACAGAATAAATTCTTGATATCCCATGGATAATCACAATGCAAGATGGAGGCATGGACCACAATGATCGTACGAAAGAAAATCTATCTGCATTCTCATGGCTCAATAAAGGCCAAGTGACCTCTCTGCCCAAATAATGATTCCATATTATTTGGGGTAATTGTTTTATGTACATGTATTTGCACTTGTCGTAGGGTGTCTTATTTTATACTGGCAAATTATACATCTGTATTAATAATCTCTTAGGGTTGGTTACAAACACCCATAATGCATTTGATAGAAGTATGAATGTCTATGTTGACGATCCATGGGTCTGTAATTAGAATCCTTATATATGTGTATATATGAAAGAGGAACTTGTTCAGACAGAGACTTATATCACACAGGTTTCCATAAAACCTTAGAAGTATGTCACTCAATTTCATGGATTCTTTTAAAACTTACCCATTGTTGCAGAAAAGATGACAATGCCCAGCACGTTCATGCCTTCACTGAAGCCTGGTTCCGATTTGTAAATCACCTCTGGAGGGGGAGTGATGTCCAGTGCAAAGTTCTGGATGTTTGATCCATTCTCATCCTGGATCCCATAGACCAGAATCCTATGAGTGATGCTTTCAGAATGAGAAGCCTTTCCAGATTTGACTATGGGACTGTTCTTCGTACGGTACTGGAAAGAAAAAAAATATTATCACAGGGCATCCAGGGGTCCTTTAAATAGCAAAAAAAATATCGGTAGTCAAAAAACATTATGGTCTGAGATTAGTTTAAAAAAATGTAATTCTTTCCTTGAAACCCATATCTATTTACCATTTTAATGTCTTAGTATTGACATATTAGTGGTTGTATTAACAATGAATTTAAATGTAGAACAACAAAAAGAAAGAGAAGATATATAGACAAGTAGGAAATTAGACTAGAAACATATAGAATTTATATAGACGTCAAAACAAATTGTACAAAAAGCATGTGTTGGATTGGGTTAGGTTATGTTTCGGAATTAGTCTAAATCTTAGAGTAATATATGAAATGTAGGATGATGTGAGGTAAGAGTTAGTGTTAGGATAGGGGATGAAGATTGGGTTTGGGGTTAGGCATGGGATGAAGGCTTAGTTAGGTTTTTAGGATTGTGTAATTGATGGTGTAACGGGTAGTGTAAGAAGAAGGTGAAATAGGAGGGTGGCATTGGAGGCGGTATGTGGGCACAACCAGTAAAATAGCAGATACACCACAGGTAAATGTAGGGATAAAAATCTAACTTTTTTGACTATTTTTGTATTATCTATAGATATACAGTAAAAAAGATCTATATACTGCGAGCAGTGTCGAGTGGGAGGGCAAGCTCACATTGCCCATTACTTAACGTTTTAGACTTGGGATTTACTGCCCTTAAGTAGCCAAGGAGTGTTGGCATTCAGGTAAGGGCGACTGACATCCATTTATTTATTTAGTTTCATTTATTGTTGTATTTTGCAGAGCACCATTTACCATCTTGATGAGTAGAAACGTGAGGAAAAAGCAATGTAAATAAATCATTAGGGCAGTGGAGGAATCAACTTAGTAGAGTAGAATATGGTAAACACATTCATCACACATAATATTCCTCAATAGAATGACATCTATATTAATCTTCATAAAATTTAAAGAATGTCACAAATCGTCTCTTTTTTATTTGAAATGTAATGACTAATACTTCGCTCGAAATATTATTAGCCGAGGAAAGAAAACAATTGTTTTTGCATGCTGCTTCATCAATTATGCATTTTTTCAGTATAGGAAAGGCATGAGAGGGGCGTTCTTGGTGACTCTGCAATGCGTATTAAATGCCCCAGAAGGAATATATACCTAAAACCTAAATAAATGCTGTTGAAATACAGAAATACTATTATTTACAAGGTATATTTTATGTTAAGTGATGCCACATTCACAAGAATACCTGCACAGTTTAATGTGATTCTGAGATCAATGGATTACTTTCTTAAGGCTTCAAAGGTGTCCTTTATGAGCACATTTCCATACGTGACGGTGAGATATCCGGTGAGGTATCCACTGATCGCACGTCTTTCAGACCCTTTGAGTATATGGTAATTTCCAGCTTGTGAATGTGGTATGGGTGAAAGTAGTGCTTAATTTGAGCTGGTAGTTTCCGGTGCTCAGCACCAGCACTTCATTTTCAGCACTGGCACTATCTGCCACAAGGTGGTGCTGTCTGGCTAATTCAGAGGTGACCACAACAACAATTAATTATTAATCCAATATAAATGAAAAATTACTATTACCTGCTGCCCAAGCCAATCCTATAGCTTTGTGGACCTGGAACAGTTTGAATTGTTAGACTTGTAAGAGTGTAATGGCTCGTAGTTGTGTTCTTACTATCATTGGCAGTATGGTAGAGGCAATGGGCGGTACAACTTGCAGTGGCCTCTTGACGAGAGCCCCAGCATTTATTTATTTCACAAATGAAGTACTGGGTGAAAGATATACACATGGTAAAGGTAGCAAAGAAAATTCACTATCTTTGCTGCCTTAAAGAGGCTGTTTGCCAGGTTCACTTCTCCGCAAATAATACGACAACTGACACAATGCAACAGAGGGTGGGTCTATGTAAGGAGAAGAGAGTTCTAAATTATATCAGCAGAGGTTGTAGAAAAGGAGAAAGGAGAATGAAAACCACTCTCACGTCCCCAATTAAATAAGTACATCAACTTGACTGCAATTAAAGTGAAATCAATGGAAATTGATTAATAAGATTCCTAAGAGGTTATAAAGCTAATGTAGCAGCTTATTTAGATCAAATATTTAAAGACACAGGGACCCATGTACAAAGCAGTTTTAGGTCGCAAGGGTCAAATAGGAGCATATTACCAAATCACAATTTGGGTTTGCCAGTAAATTAGTATTTGGGAAGGGCGTGAAAAGGGCAGCCGTTCCAAATAATGATTCCTTAAATTATGTATTAAAACAATAATATTTGACCACCAAGTCGAAGGAGGTGGTAACCATTCACAAACAGGAATGGTTCCCAAGGAACCTCTTCCCCTTTGTGAATGTTGACACCGCCTGCTCCTAACAAATGGCTGTAAAATGTTATCTTTTTTATGTGTGCTGCTGTCTTTTTAGGAAACACTTTTAATAATACCACCATTTTGTATTTTGCAAGTCCATTTCCCCTCACCCTAGAGCCCCACCAGAATTTATGTGTTGAATGGGAATTAGGGCCCATTTCTCCTACCCTATGTAGCCCTAAGGCCTTAATTGTTTACCTATCTGACTTGGCCACAATCCACGTGGACTATGGCAGGGACAGTACACAGTGCTTAGTTTGTAAAAAGATAAGTGCCAGGGCCATCGTCAGGACCACCCATTGCTTATGCCAGCTCTACCAATCGCAGTACAATACAACTACTAACCATCACACTCCTACAAGTTTGACAATTCAGACTATTCCAGGCCATCAAAGCTTTAAGAATGGCTGGGGCAGCAGGCATTAGTCATTTTTCATTGGATCTTGAATCAATAAACAACTGTTGACGTGCTCTTCTATAAATAAGATAAACAGTGCCACCATTTGGCAGACTTCCATTGTGCTGGTTTAGACAATTAAGTGTTGGTGCCAAGCACGGGAAACCCAAGATAAAATTAAGCACTGACAGTACACCTACTCTGAAGCGCCAGGGTGTTCCTATATATTTTGGAGCTGCTCTTTCTACATTGCACACCACTCTGCTCAGGAGTTGACATGTTGCTGTACTAGAACGACCTCAGGTCTATGTGTCTCATTGTGAGGTTTTACGCTTCACCTTCTACCTCAGTGTGCTCAGCATATAGAGCATAGACCTCTCCTGCCTCGGTGTCCTCAAAGTCTTCTTGCTCCTGATCGGGGGGGGGGCAACAAAGTCTTTTCAACCTATTTATTTGCCTTGTCCCTTTTTAGGTTGAGCATTCAAGACCTCTTGTATATACTTTAGTATATACTTATATCTTCTATATACTTTAGTATTTACTTACATGTGTATGTACTTTGTGGGCTCTGGATAGCAGCCCTAGGACTTGTCTACTTCCGCTTAGGGACTTTCTTTTCTGTTCAACTGCCTCTATTTAACTGTCTTAATAGAAAACGACCACCAGAGGTCAATAAAATACCAGAATCACTTTAGCTTTCTCTAGATTGCAGTCCATAGAAATTGTCTTCCATGAGCACCCGTAAACAATATTTTTTTCAAATCCTGTATTTTCGGTGATATGACCACCGAAGGCCCTGATTTCATATTAAAAACAGAGCTTTGGACTATACCATTTCTTGCTGAAAGGCAATATTTCTCTCCATGTGTTCCCATACCTAGCATGTCACGCAGTTTGGTGCTTATTTTCCCTCCATGTTAAAGAACAGTAGATGTTTCAGCACCCAGACTAATGTGCTGCATAGCTTAATACATATAAGGTCCCAAAGGCAAGACCGATTGCATTGCAAATGCTTGTTCTTCTTGCTTGTCCTTTTTTCCGTCCCCTTCCGCCTGACCATTACCCCATTTCCTGTCTGCCTTACATGAGCTCCGTCTTGTTTTGCCAGTTGGTCAGGCCCAGGAAAAAGATGCACGAAACCTTCACCTTCCTCATCATCAAGTAAATGATCTGTCTTCCATCCACACCCACACATATCTGAACATGCATCTTTCCACTCATTCACAATTTAGCATTTATCTGCCCAATAATCTACACACATTGATTCGTACAAACATAATAAAGTAAAATGCCTGTTTTCCAGTCAAGCTGTATAGATTCAAAAAATGGGTTTCTTAAGTGCAAAACATAAGGATGGCAAACATAACTTTAAGGAAATTGGTCTCCCCAGATTTTTTGCTTTTATGGGGTCGGATTTGTTTCTTATACTTTGGCCCTTAGCACTGGAAGACTGCTGAACACCTACCAGTGCATATACTGTGCTGTTTAAACATGGTAACAATTAGCATATCTGCATCCTAAGTAAAGCCACAGTAGTCTGCCTCAAAAAGTGAATAAGTGACATAGAGTCAAATGTCACATGTGTGCTGCAGAGTAGGTTTACACCGTCCAAAGAGTGACTCTAAAATGCAGCATCAGCACTGCCTTACAACCCTCAGTTGCTCTAAACAGAGGCTGCGGTAAACATTTAATAAAGTAAATCTTTTTGACATGTTTAAAATCCTCCTACAAATAATAGTGCTTTGGAGCCCATTAAGCCTGGGTGCAGAATGTGTAAAAGTGAAACACCTAAAACACAATTCTTTAGACTCTACCTCTCTGCTACCCTTTTTTCCTACTCCTCTTTTGTTATAATGTTCTATGTTATTCGTTGGTCTTTTGCTTAGAAAGTGCTCCGCTACAACTGTGACTGCGCTATAGAAATACTAAAAATAAATGAAATAATTAAAAATATTTTCCTAAGCGAGATGACTTTCTTAAGTGAGATGGACAAGAAAAAACATACTGATATTTAGAAAAATCTGATCCATTGTTGAACAGAGATATTTGGTGAATGTGTCCCAAAGATCACTTTTTATAAAAATGTGTTCACCCTTGCTTGAAGACTACAGCAGTGCCAAACTGGTTCTTCCAAGTTCCCCTTCCTACAGTGACAGTAAATAGATTTCCCCAGCAGAAAGGTGTCAATGACTCCCATGGAAAATCATAGGGCTTTTGGGAGCCGGTGGCCAACTAGCAGATCTCTATCAGGAAGAGATGGGGTGTTTAATTACAGGACCTTCCACCCCTAGTTATCTCTCAATGTGATGGAGTGAACAGATACAGAAGAGGAACCCAACAAAGGGTAAGGAAGAATTCTGATTGCCGCACGTCTTTGCCACATAGGACTCTAGTCTGACGCTTGGTTCTGAAGTGGTACTACCTATAGCCAGGCTGACTCCTGCCACTCCAGAAGGTAATCTGGGTCCAGAAGCTGCCTGTGTGTGTTTTTTCACAAGTAGAAAGGGAGTTACCACATTGTAAAAGTCCATTCAGCGGGTGAAATGATAGAGACCCAAACAGTGTCAAGAGCTCATGCTATCTTGGAAAACCCTGAATGGTTCTTTCTGGGATTGTTTAGGGCTAGAGGAAATGTGGCAAAAGACAGATGGCCTGAGTGTGGAACTTTTCTTAGGGTAGTGTGAGGTATTATCACCATCAGTAGCCAATGACTGAAATAAGAAAGGCTGCCCCACAGGGATTTGAGAACAAAGCTGGGCAGGGAAGAATAAATGCAGAAGGAATAACCTGTTACGGTCTGCTGGGAGAGGGCTGAGGCTTGGATCTTGCTTTGACTTGTACCCAAGGTTTTTTTTTTTTTTTTTGTGTCCTCATTTTGCCCCTGGAAAGTCGCATAGAAGCTCTAGGAGAGAAGAGAAAGGTAAAATACACTGTCACAGGTAAACTGGTAGTGCTATCACAGGCAAGGACAGCACTCAGTGTTATTCAAAAACTCTCCAGAGGATGCACCGCGAGATATTGATCCATACAGGGGCAATGTTGCTGCTATTGAATACCCATGATCGGTTTATGAAAACCGTACTCTGAGTATGTCTATATCTAGGAGGGAGATCAGACCATGCAGCGTTAATCATCGGACGATGGGGGGAAAAAAAAAAAAAAAAAAAAAATACCCCAACACACACCTAGGACCAATTCAGAAGGTGCCAAAAATCTAGTTTTTCGGGGTTACCAGATTTTACTAGGTCCATTTTTGACGTTCGCAGTACTGATGAACGCCAGTCTAGCAAGGTGGATGGCAGTGGATCCTTCCATTTCCTGCAGATCTCTCTTCTTGCAAGTAGGATACAATAAAACAAGAGTTTTTTAACAGGACCTTGAATTTCCAAGATGTTCCAAAAATTACAAGCAAGGTGTTGATTGCAATTGGATGCCCCACAGATGTTGTCAACAAAGAGCCTTATAGCGTCCCAATAAGGTAACACCAATGGGCAATCAAAAAACATATGTAGATCAGAAGCTTCTAACAATCCGCACTTAGGGCATGCCACAGTGGATTCAGTAGAAAATTTGGATAACTGCTGTGGGGAAATATAAGCCCTGTGTAGCGTAAAGAGGTGATTCCTACGCAACCACGATGGCTTCACTGTATCCCATAAGATTTTAAAGGAGGAATACCAAATGTTCTCAAGATCTTTCCCGGGGAGAGAGGAACTCCACAATGTCTCAGGTAAGACGAACTCCCCGTCAACCTCATCTAGTAACAAGTTATACCAGAACGAAATCTCTTTAGGTGCAGGAGGTCTGTCCATCATCAGGGTCACTATACTACTCTCACCACCTATTTGAAATCTACCCTTGGCAGAGCTCTGAGTACGGGCCCAACTTGCCATCTGTAAATATTTGAATTTAGAGAGACCCGACCCCACTCTAGCTAGTATGTGATCCCAAGATAGCAAAACTCCATCAAAAAAGAGATCTCCCCAAATTTCCAGACCAGCCTCTCTCAAAGGTGCTGCCAAACTATCAAGAAGCCATGCCGGGGAACCGGGAGAGTTCCATAATGGTGACCTACCTGAAAAATAGCCCACCTTTATTGCACCTCTTAGTTTGACCCATGTTTTTATAAAACCCAACAAAATCTTCAACTTAATCTTTTTAAAAAACTTAGGATCCCCAAATTTAAACAGAAAACCCTGCTGGTCTACACCCCCTCCTCTCAATAATGCAGCAAACATGCTTCCTATACCCACGTTAATCGGCATCTTTAGCAGCATCCTAGCATGGGAAAGTTGGAAAGCCCAAGCATATAGTTGTAAATCGGGTGCTGCTAGTCCCCCCTTTTCTCTTCGGCGCCTAATCTTTTCCCATGCTATCCGAGGTATATGCTCGTTCCAAATAAAAGAACTAATAAGACCTTGCAACTTTTGTAGAATAGAAGGTTCAAAATACAACAGGATATTGTTAAACAAAAAAGAAATTTTGGGGAAAATAAACATTTTTACCAAATTGGCTCTACCCAAGATGGAAAGGGAGAGCAGAGACCACGACCTCATAAGCTTTCTACAATCTCTCATGACCATATCTAGGTTCAGCGGTACGATTTTATCTATGTCCCTAACGATGGTAAGTCCGAGATACCGCATGGAACAGTTTGGCTGGACCCCTGCCACTGGCTCAGCCTCATTCCATGTCATCATCTCTGTTTTAGATGCATTAATCTGGTATCCTGACATACCACCATAGTCATTGGCCTGTGCAATGACCGCAGGTAGTGCTGTACACAGGTCGGAGGAAAAGATGAGAATGTCATCTGCATACAGGGCCACCTTCCTCTCCCATCCCCTATAGATAAAAGGCTTGATATCCACATCATCCCTCAGTCGTTGGGCAAAGGGCTCGATGTATAAATCAAATAGGAGAGGGGAGAGTGGGCAGCCCTGTCTGGTACCCCAGGTTATATATTTTTTTTTTTTTTTTTTTTTAAAAAAACCTTTATTCGTGCATCTTAAAAGAACAAATACGGGCCTACAACCGTCAGGCCGGCCACGATACAGTAAAGCACTGATACCCACATTACAGCCCCCGTGCATCAACGGTCAGGATTAACAACAGGTTATGAGTCACATACTGGAGATATCTTTGAAACCCGGGGAAGGAGAGGTGAAGGTTAATTTTAAGTTTTGATGATTTTATCAGAGAAAAAAGTCAATGAAGGATAAGAGCAAAGGAGATTCGAGTCCGCAAGATAGCTTCACCACACGGGCGAGCAGCAACATCAGTAAGAACAACAATGGAAGTAAAATCTCAAACAGTGAGGCGGTGCAGAGATATATCAGGATAGTCACATGAGCAAGTACGCGCCCCTCCAGAGCCGCCCCCACTCGATCCACCCCACACCCGGACCCCGAATCGAAGAAAGTAGAGCACAGAGACATAAAAGAAGAAAGGCCCATAGAACTAATTGAGAACAGAGTATTACCCCCCCACCCTACACCAATGCGGAGGCTACGGCCTACCCCCCCCCCAGCATAGTGCCTGTCGCCCAATGAACCCGAAATATAGAGAAGAGAGAAAGTAGGAACAGAGTAAAGAAGGGAAGAAAACAGAAAAGAAGGTGGGGAGGAGCCCACTGGACACCAGAGCTCCCCGAACCATCAGCCAGTTATGGCCCCCACACACTGAGAGCCCTCTACTCCAAAAAACGGCATGCAAAGATACCATGGCACCACAGTTTAAGCGAAGGGATACAAGTCGCGACGAGTGCGCGCAAAACATACATACAGTTCCAGTCCCAGGCCAGCCCGTCCATAAACCATAGCGATAGAAGTCAGTCTAGCCCTGGCCCGATCGCGGGCTTGGGATTAAACCAGCTCCTGCGTGAAGGCCCCGTGTCCCGAGCAGACAAAGACAAGATGGCCGCTTGTGAGAGGATGGTGAAGTAGGATCACGAAATGGCCACTGACCATCGATTGAGGTCCCTCGTTGCACCACATAAAATCCAAACCTGGCAAGTAAGGTACAGGAGTTCCACAAAAAGGCAGCAGTGGGCCACCGCGGACGGTCCCTCGAAGCCGTCAGGTATCGCTCAGCAGGATAGCCTCGCGAACGCGGTGAGGCAGGGAACAATGAAGCAGGCAGCCATGACCAGGGGGACAAAGTATCCGCAGTTGAGGTGGAGAGCGGTGGACCCTGGGCGCCGGGAGCGCTAGATGAAGGCACCAGTGTAGCACAATCATACACCGCCGTTGCGTCCCCGCAAGAGGACAAGAGCACCGGGAGACCCACGCCCCGTGGATGACAAACAGTGCGCTCACGACCCGCAGCCGACAGTATGGGGTCAAACCGCTCACTCAGCGCCTGCAGGCCAGCGCACATCTGTAGTTGAAAGTCCCGCAGGACAGCCAGAACGGAGCCGCATGTCAGCGGAAGCTGGGCCCCAACATCGGCAGCAATCCGGGACGGCACTGTGGAGGTGGTGTCCGGAAGAGGGAGGGCGAAGTGGGCAGCGGGCGAGACCGGAGTATCACCCCCCAGCCGCGAGCAGGCACTCAGCGCCATGTTTTGCCGCTATACGTTGCAATGGCCAGGGGGGGGGGGGTCGTGGCAAGGGGTCAATTCCCCTCAGGTCTACGCCGCAACAGGAAAGGCCGACAGTCGCTTCTCTTCTCGCCGGTCCCCCTCGCCGCTGGCTAGGCAATAGGCAAAGGGGGCAGCAGCCTCCCACAGCTCGGTCCTCAGAGCGGGGCAGGAGACCCACCGCACCGGGGCCCACCCCACAGCTCCAGCCCGTCAGGCACAGGGTGCAGAAGGTGTCCGGCCGTCTCTCCCCGGGCTCATCCGGCAACGATCCATGGTGCGAGGCGAGATCGGGACCGCGGGGCTCAGGTTAGCGCTAGCTGGTCCGGTAACTGCGGAGCTTCCAGGAGGCCGGCAAAGGCCATAAGGGCGCAGGGTTTCAGTGCCGAGGACAAAAGCACCCAGAACTCGGGCATCCGGGCGGGTTGAGACTCCGGGAAAGCAGCAGCGCGGTCAGCGCGTCTTCGCACACGGTGCACCTCGAGAATCGGCGAGGATGGGCATCAGGATAGTAGTCCGAGGCCACGGACCGACGGAGCCGGGCGCTCAAGCGTCTGCTCCGGTCGCCATCTTGGCTCCTCCCCCCCAGGTTATATTAAAGGGATCTGACAACTCCCCATTGACCAACAAGGAAGCTGTAGGGTTCCGATACAGCAAACTGACCGCTCCACGGAAAGCCTCCCCAATGTTAAACTTCACCAAGACCCCCGACAGGAATGTCCAATTCACCCTGTCGAAGGCCTTGGTGTCATCCAACGTGATGACAGCTAAAGGCAAGGAATCCGCGGTCGCCATGTCGATAGCACCCATCAGATCATAAGTCAGCTCAAAGAGCTGGCGACCCTTCACAAAACCTCGCTGATCCTGATGTAAAATACAGGGTGCCACCACCCCCAGTCTTTTGGCCAGGACAGATGTAAAAAGCTTATAATCTGAGTTTAGGATGGAAATTGGTCTATATGACCCACAACTATCAGCCTGTTTACCAGGCTTTAATATCAACGTAATAGAGGCATCATTCCAAGATGAGGGAGGGTGCACTCCCTCCAAGAAAATCTGATTGAACAACTGGGTTAAGAAGGGAACTATTGCTGGTAATAAAACCTGATTGTACCCAAGGTTTGGAAGTAGTTCTCATAGGTTCAACCGGCTGCCCTGCTGTGGTCTTACGGAAGTATAGGACAAACGAAGGACATCCTGTGAAAAGATTTGGTTAGCCCATTTGGACTGGACTTTGGCTCAGACCTCTCAAGACCTGTTTCCCACTAATATCTGTGAACTGGTATCCTAAAATCATAAATGCTTTTGATAGCAGCTTGTGAGCTCCAGGACCAGGAGGAAGATATCAAATGATCTTCAACAGTTAAACCTAAACAACGTTTAACCTCCTGAGGACTGGGAAAAGCTTTGAGGTTACCTGATAAATGTTAAACCTTGACAGGCAAGATTTCCTTGGCCATCCCTCTGAGAGTGTTTTGCTACAACAAATAAAGCTTTAGTGAGACCTCATGCAGGAAGCATCTGACATTGATCGGCTCTAGATCCTAGCATTGACCTACTGGGCAATGAGAACCAAGCAAGTCTGAACCTAATCTCTGTCGCAGGGTTAAGATGACAAAGTCATCCCAGCGGCGAAGAGACATCAGTGTCTACAAATTTCACATTGGTGACACTTGGTGCTTATGGCACAAAAACTGATGGTGTCAGCAGATTCTGCTTACCCAATCTCGTGGAGGCCTCATCAGCCACAGCATCCTGCTTTGCCCATTGGAGGTTTTTAACTTCCACGAGGCTAAGTTGAAGTTAAAACTGCTCATCAGGGACCCTTTCCGCATTGTGGTTGGCCTAGAAATGTACCTCGGTCACAGCTACTGATCTTAATAGACTTCTTTTGACTTTTACCTTCCCTTTGTACCCTGCTTTTGGCATTCTCTTAAAAAAGTTATAACTCTTGATACCCTTGACTGATTATGACCATGACCATCTTTTGTTTGTTTTGCTAAATTGGTTTGGAGATTTTACTCTTCTAATTCTGCTCTTCCTGTTTTTGTACTGCGTAAATACTGTGAGAGAAACCGATTACTTGAGCTACTGCTAAGAGGAGCGAGCTTAAAATTTCCCACTGAAATCCACAATTTGCTTCTTTGGAACTTATTTACTTTGTGGGAGATCAAACCTTGCTCTTTTCTCCAGCCAATAATTGAGATTTCGCGAAAATGTATGAAAATTTGCATCATTTACATTCCAAAGGTGTAATAAGCAATTGATTAAGCTATTGTATGCAGGCCCTCATGCCGCCATCTGTCCTCCATTAACATTTACTGACCATCTATTTGCCGAAAATTAATGTTTTGCTGATCCAACAGATTAAATGTATGTATTTACCTTCCATCATATTTAGACCTTTACTCTGAAAAGGGAAGTTTAGGATTTATAATGACAGTAGTGACAGTAACGTGGAACCAGCTAGGAAGTAGAAGATGCTTGAGGGAATATTATAAAGCAAAGTAGAAGGAAAAAGAGAATTTGGTGTGAAATGACCCATCAGATTTCAGTGTAAATTTCCTTTTCCTAAGTGAACACCAATTTAAATTCTGTTGACATTCTTTTGATTATACAAAGAGAAATGTCAATGTCATAGCAAAGAACAATGAACATTCCTTGCACATCCCCCATTGATGCAGCCCCCCCAACAGATATCATTATTCACCTTTAAACCTATGGATGTGGATAATGATGTAAAGCCGTAAACAAGGCATTCAGCATGCCTGAAGAAACTTGTCCAGAAGCCTGTATTGGGTACTTTTCTTAGCACTTACAAATGCAGTATTTTCTCGCTGTCAGACACAATCCTAGTAATAGAAGTGAAATCTCATTCCCTGATGATACTTAGCTGTTTGCAACATGCCCTGTTTTGCAGGCCAGGCCCTTTTCTGCTTGCATTCTCTGGTCGCTTCTCTTTCTTTTTAGGTCGAGCTTGTCAGCGTTTGCTCTGTCGCTTAGTGACCTGTTGTTGATGGTTTGTGGAGTTAAACTCCACCCACTAGTTGCCCTTGCTTTTTTATTTGGCTGTGCCACTGTCCTTTGAAAATCCTTTTTTGCTAATGGGCAATTGTTCCTTTTTTCCCTCCTTTCTATTTCCGCTTTCTAGCTATGCAGCACCGTCCAAGTGCTATCTCCCTACGCTGTCAGTGTTTAAGTATTCCTCTGAGGACTACTTTTTTTTCCGTGGGTCAAGTTACGTATCTACACAACGCGCCGTGCATGTGCTTTCGCTTTTAATATGGGGGCTTCCGCTTTTGCATACATAATTTTGTTTAGAGTGCTGTGCTTTTCACAAGCACTACTGTCTACTTGTTAATTCGCGCTACTCTATTAACATTACTTTTTAGTATCTCGCCAGTCCTCAGAACAGCTGGTCTATCTACTACTCTGCTGTCAGTACTCTGCAAAGCCCCATACGGCCCTTGGTTGCAAACAAAGTCTCCTATGCAACCACATAAATGGAACTGTAATTCGCCACTCGCTATTTTCAGAAAACTACAGACAAACCGGAAAAGACACGGTAAATAACTTCCAGGTCACTGTGACGTTGCGATTGACTTCGGTGACTAACTGGCACATGCATCAACAAAGACTTTTGCGATTCCTAAATTGCGATTTTTAAGGAATCGCAATTAAGGAATTGCAAAAGCCTATGCATGTAGGAATCGCTATAAAAATAGCGATTCCTACAAATTCCTTAATTGCGACTCGCAAATTGCGAGTCGCAATTAAGGAATGCCGTCCCAATCATTCCTATGGGCCTCCAGGCCCATAGGAATGAATTGGAGATTGCATGAGCAATTTGCGAGTACCAGTAGGTACTCGCAAATTGCTCATGCAATTTCAAGGGTGCAAGGGTGTCAAAATTACACCTTATTGCACCCCTGAAATAGATCTGTGCACATATGTTGCACACACACATGCTCTAAGGGCATGTGTGTGCGCAACATGAAACTTTGAAAAATGCACAAAAATGCATTTTTCAAAGTTTTTGCAAATTACCATGAAGTTCAACTTCATGGTAATTTGCTCCCCCTATTAGCGAAATCGCTAATTTTTTAACTTTAATGCATTGAATTTAAGGAATCTCAATTTGGGATTCCTTAAATGCAATCGCAATTTAAGCAATCGCTATTTAGAGATTCCTTAAATTGCGATTTTTGCAAAAATACCGGTCGCAAAGGGGCAGATTCTGCTAATCTGCCCGTTTGCGACCCGTTTTCTCATTGATGCATGTGGCCCAAAATGAGATGAGATCCTGACGGTTGTCATAAAAATATCGAAGTCCAGCACAATGTGGCGAACTGCACCAGCCTTGGGGAGCAAGGAAATGCATCCCCCAGCGCAAGCGCACCTAGCGGACGACCTCTGCGCTGCCAAACGGACACTTCTAAGCACTAAAAGGCTGTCCCTGTTGTTACTTCCTTCCCGGAAATAAAAAGGGTACTCTGTTTTCGGTGTTGTATCTGTCCTGTGGCTGGCGCGTGAATTACCTGTGAAAGTTGATGCATTCGCAGGTGTATTACAGGCACGTTTTCACACTATCATCAGATATGTAGTTCTCACACCCGACCTTGTCTGCGCTTCGCCTGCTCCATTATGTTAACAGAAAATATCTAACGGCCAAGGTCAGTGGAATCAGGCTGAAGTTGCCAGTTTGGTTTCCGTGAAATTTCATGTATTTTAAATTATGTCGATCTGTGTATGAGTGAACAGCAAATGCAGGCCGAGGCAATGGCCGTCAGGCCTTTTGACTTACTTGGGACACACTCGGGGCTTTAAGTGGGCCGGGTCTTGCCGGTACTGAGCACCGGCTGTTCTTAAAAGCAGGTGCCAAGAAGGGTCCTTATCGGGCTCTCCATTTTCGTCCTCACTCTCAGAATGGAATCAAAAATCTTAACTCTGCAGCAGTTCACTGTTTTTGATGTAACTTTTATTTGTTTGCAGTTCTATATTGCAAAACTCAAAGTGCTTTACATGAGCATCAACACGGACATATTAATTGATTTTTTGGTAGGCATGGGTGATTAAGTGATTTGCCCAGAAACACAGGATGTTGAGCCGACGCTGAGGCTCAAACCTGCTTCCTCAGCTCCAACGTTGGCATCGCAAAAACTAAAGCATTTTCAATTTTATAAGCAATGAAGCCATAGCAGTATGTATGCATGTAGTATAATTATCTTATCCAATTTACACCCTTTGACAAAGCCAATAGTCCTGGTTGGTTGTAGGTGTAATGTTACTTGTTGTATTATATATGGGGAGCCAATGAAAGAAGCAGCAAAATACCAGTCGGGCGGCACATTATGCTGAGCACATATTTTTAGCATAAATGTTTTAAGCCACGCTCTTAATTATATTGGCCGTGCCCCTTTGAGAGACCCCCCATTTTTTTCATCCCACTCAAAACCCTAGACACACTCCATTTTTCCAGCACAAAAATACATTATTTTGATTGTGCCGCTTAAAACGTTTTGATTGCACTGTAAGACTGATCTCCATTCAAGGCCTACTCAAATGTTGGCATACTGTATGAATACAGAGCCTCCTTGTTATTGCCTATATGGCATTGCATACGAAGTTTCAGCAGCACTATGTTACAGGCATAAACATAAACTTCTGCTTGCCAAACAATAAATCAGAATGGAAGCTTTTATTGTGAAAATGAAATCTACAGCATTTAAGAAGATGCAGTAAAGAACATTTAATAAGATACGCTAAAGTTATACCTCAAATGTTACCAATAATGTAAGGTGGTAAATACCATGGGCGCAACTAGACCCGAACTTCAAGGGGGGGGGGGGGGTTTCAAACTCCCGGCCAGGGCGGGTAGTCTGTCGCTTTGAGGTCCCTGTCTGCCTGTGCCCCCTCCTCGTGTGTGCACATGCGTTTTATGGATTATAACCCATCTCCTTCCTTTCTTCTAAAATGAATATTTTTATTCTTACACTTTACCGCTAGCAACCCCTTGCGTGTTCAGTAATTATAATGCATGCACTGATTAATTGACAATTCCAATGGACAGTGGTAGGATGAAAGACCAAGTCAGCCCTATTTGTCCTCTCTAAACTCAGTTTTAGTAGATTAGGCTTGTGGAGCTGGTGATGTGTAGGTGACCAATTTTGATGGGATGAAAGATAGAGTGAAAGGGTCGCTGGCATTGTATTAGTTTGTCATGCACCCAATTGTTAGCAATATACACCGTCATCAGTCTTATCATATTGTATAATTTCATGATTGAGTTTCATGCAGTAAATATTTTGCCCTTTACACATTTAAATCAAAGTACATAACCAGTTAGTGCGGCAAACTATCCATGATATCTTTAAAGGACAGTTTGGGCAACAGTTTGCATTCAAGACACATCAGAACAAGGGGATTATGCATTCTGAAACACATTTTTAGAATTTAATTCCATAACGCCCTTTTAAAATCAGGCCCCTTTAAAAAATATCTCTTGGCCTGATATTTAGCGTATCAAGTTTAATTAGTGTGTATCACTTTCCACATAATTGCCATCACATACATCCACTTCACTCCAAAACACATAAGCAAAAAATGTTTACATTACAACGCCAATAGCTCTAACTCTAAAAACAATGCGAGACCTATTGCATTGCAAACGCTTGTTTATATTTTCTGCTCTTTTACCAACTTTCCTCCATTAAAGTTCTATGCATTTTATACCCTCATCTGCTTTGATGGCATATGAAGGTACTTTCATTTAAACAGGTTTGTCCAGAGCCACTGTGATTTAGAGATCAAAGGACTGCTTCCTTTAGGCTTCAAAGGTGTCCTTTATGAGCACATTTCCATACGTGAGGGTGGCCGTAGTGGGCATTGGGTGTTTTCCCGGGAGGCTGGAAGGGTGTGTCCGGTTTTACAGCAGTTGAGGCTGGTTTTGCAGCGGTGCTGCAATATCGGGCCCCAGTAACAAAAGCAGCAGTGCTTCACACTTGCACCCCCGCCCCAGAGGGGAGGGGGGCTGGTCCTACAAAATTGCCAGTGCTGTTTTGGGTTCCCAGTCCAGCCCTGCTACTACGTCTAGCCTATTAAAAGTTATAGACAACCTGCACTGCGTTTTTAGTATGAGAAGAGTGAAAGTCTTTGCAGGTGATCCTAATGTTTTAAACACTTAACTACATCCAGTTAGATATAGAATTGAAAATATCACTGACCTGTTTAAATGTAGCCTCAACAAGGTTCGACGGAAACATGTTCCTGAAAAACAAAACAAAAAAACTGTGAGGATTTTCAAAATTCGAAGCAGTCCAATTTTAGTAAAGCTTTGCGATGTTGCTAAGTTTGGGATGTGAGACACTGTGGCTCAACATTATAAACAGATGGGCAACCAATTCATGCTTGGAAACTGCATTTACATTTAGTGCAGTAGCATGTGCATCATCACATGCTCAGTGGTTGACTTGAAAACAGGCCTTGTTTGTATGTAACTTTGTATTTAAGGCTCTAGTAAACACAATAGTGCAAAACCCGCAGCTTCGCACCTTCTGTGAGCAGCAAGCCGCTTTGAGTGTGTGTGCGAGGTGCGAGGTGGACGAGATCACCGGCACCCGAGATCGCGGAGACCAAGAGCGAGACAGAGAAGAGCGAGATCGTCGAGACCGCAGGGATCACCGGCGGACCCCCGGCTGTTTCTTACACAGCGGTGGAGTGGGGGCTCTTCCCCGACTGTATCTAACCCCGGTTGACACCTATGGGGGTAACGGTTTCGGATCAGCATCAGCTGTGCAGAAGCAGCGCTTTCATCGCTCCTCCGACCCCGGCCCATGGAATCCCCGAGTCTCACCGCACCGCTGAACTGCGTGAACCTCCTGGTGGTGAGTGCAGCTGTGAGTGCAGAGGCGGCAGCGGGAGTGAGGGCTGGTGCAGTGTAGGCACAGTGGGAGAGCCGGGACAAAGCTAAGACCGAGATACAGGGGTGCTATAGTGCAGTGCAGTGTGGCACGAGGAGACGGCGGCTACCGCTGTGGTAGCAATAAGGCGCGGCTAGAAGTGCGGTCAGGAGCCACAGGAGAGAGCTCCAACGCAACCATGAGCCACACAACTTACTGCACAACTTATTGCACATCTTGCTACGTACACCCAGCTGTTGGTTTGCTCTCCCAGCACGGGCATTGACAAAAGCCGGGACCCAGCCAGGACCAGCCGGGATTAAATTGGGACTGGGATTGCAACAGGCGGTCGCTGGCTGAGCGCGGAAGCACCATTGCACGACAGTATGACAGTAAAAACAGCTTAATACAGCTAAATACAGCTAAGCCTCAACTCAGAACTTGAAAAAATCCAAATAAATCTTAAACCCAGTCAGTCATCCACGGAGGATGAGATCGGGCAAGGTTAGGCGGACCCCAAAGCAGCCTAAAAAAACCCAAAAGGTGAGGAAAACTTCTAGTGCCAACCAAGGGGACAAAAAACAAAACTACAACCAAAACATAACCCAGACAAAAAAGGGGATAGCAACAACCTTACAGACTCCACTAATCTCTCTAATCGCAACCCTGTTCAGGAACCAGAAGGGGAGAGGCACAACGGAAGTAAACAAGGCCTTCTTTTTCTTGAAAAATCCTGGGGCCACACTCTTTTTGACTCCACAAGCCCTGCCTGGTCTGCCTGCCCCTCTAAACCCTCAAAAGACGAACCAAACCAAAAGATCAGACACCACTCCAACTACTCAGACATCCTTGGGACTAACAGTTCCTTTGTTGGACCAAGTGGATCCAATTGGACACGACCCAAATCAGGTCTTCAGTAAAAAAAAGCCATACGAGGAAACTGAAGAGAACAACCAGATGAAAGAAACTACCCTGGTAGGGGCTGGCACAGGGGAAATAACAGCACCAGCCAACGAGCTGGAGACACCAGCAGAGGGCCGTGGTGAATTGATGGCAACAGCCATGACTCCTCCCGTCAAAGACATCAAGTTGGTTAAGGAAGGGGAGAAGCAAGGAGTAAGGTCCACCACACCAGTATCATACGCGACTCCAAAAACCGCTTCAAGTACCACCTTAAAACCCACATCCCCCTGCACACTTATAAAGCCACCTGAGCCGAAACCGGCACTGAGAACTGAAGCCCAGATACATAGGACAAGAGCAGCTGAAGCTAACAACCTGAATGACTCTGAAAACTCATGGTTGAAGTTCCTAAGCCCCACATTGAGCCCAACATCTAACAAGGAGACTTCACAAGAGTTAACCAAAACCAAAACAGCAGTAGCCAACAAACTCCCCAAGCTTAACAAAGGGAAGCTGACCATCCGGGGGGAAAATCTGGATAAAAATCTGGATAAAATTGGAACGGTAATGACATCAACCCTGAACACCAGTAATAGCTTGTCATTTCAAGAACAGAACTCGAGTACCAGTCATACATCACAGCAAGAGAATAGACATAGAGCTGTTACAATTCATCCAGAGCTTCTCACGTCTGTAATAGGAATACTCCAGTCCTCTGCAAAGGCACTTAATTGGCAATCAGACAAACTGGACATTCAAATAGACCTAATGAACATTATAGTCTTCCATATAGCAGGGATAGACACTAAACTGGACAAACTGAATAAGCTAATAACAACAGCACAATCAAAATACACACTAGAACAAAGTCCCTGCGCCTGCGCCTAATTACAGGCAAACTGAGCCTCCTTCCAAATCTTTTAAAACAAATTATAGCGCTCAGACAATCATGTCCGCCACGTTCCAAGTCCAAAGAAGCTGAAATCAAAACACATCCAGCTTCTCCCAAACAGGAGGACAAGGAAAAACAAAAAAAGACAAACATAGAAAAGCCAGGCCCCATGCTAAACTGGCCTGTCTCACTCAATCCAACCAAACTAACAAGAAGACAATAAAAACGTGAAAGGAAAGCAAGGAACAAACTATCAGTAGGGAACATGGAGGACGGACTCAAAGTGCTCCCTATATTTGCTACAACTAGAAAAGTAGATCACACATTAAACACTACAAGATAGTCAGAGGGCCCAACGGGCACATCAACTGAGGCCCCAAAAAAGTGGTCCCCATTAAAACCAGGAAGGGAGGAACAAATACCCAAGGAACAAAGAGTCTCTAATGCAGATAACATATTAGAACCCGTGCAAGACGGAAAGGAAAAAGCAGCAAGGAGCAAGAAGAGTGTAGACCTTGTAGTGCAGAAAAAATTTAAATCAAGTCTACAGAGCAGTATTCACATAGAGAGTGAAGAGAAATCAAGCGCATTTAAAGGCAATATAGGAACCCATCAAAGAAGTGCATACCACGTCTGTCCACAACCTACTGGGACAAGGCAACAAGAAAAAAAAGAGGGGCTAAATAAAAAACTTACGCTTCATGGCCTCTATCTCTGCGCCAAACAGGAGAAGCGGATGGAAAGGACAAAAATTACATTACCTGTAAAAGAGTCAGTAAATTCACAACAAAGCAAGAAACAAAGTGAGGGACCGGGGAACAAGGAAACTTCGAATATCATACAAAGTCGGAATGACTTTGCGGGAAAAATCCCACAAGGCAAGGATATCAAGACACCCCCAAATAAGATCACCAAGAGCACACCTTCTATCTCAGCCACAAAGACTGTCCTACCACACGGAGGCCCGAGAGTAACCACAAACAACAAGGGAGAAGCCACCCTCTGGGAGGGTGTACATGCGACCCACACAAGGGCAACAACCTTTGGAAAGGAAGTAACACCCCAAAGTAACTCCTTCGGCGTAACCGGGAAAGAAAACAACCAGGCCAGTAGGCCACCACTAATAATCACACTACAAGGTGCCAAAAGGAGTAATAAGCCTGCTGGAGAAAAGCGCAGAATACAAATATCTACCCTGTCGGGAACAGACAAAGAAGTCAGCTCCAGCAGCAGCACAGGGAAGGACGGACATCTTCTACAACAACTGCTATTAACACCAGAGTACGAATCCCAGGGGTTGCACGACACATTAAATAGGGGCAACATACTCAAACTGATTGCAACTATCCCAGGGCTAAAACATCTAAACTCAGCCCATTTACTTTCAGTGGAATTCTGCAAGGCAGGACACAACAAGACCCCGGAGCAAACACTCACGACATGGCAAACTGAGGAGATCATTCAGCTAATCATGACTTTCAAACAACAATTTGACACATGGGTCATAAGACTCTCGAGACCGGCAAAACCACGGTACCCAGGCCTACTTAGGGAGACATCAGTGGTGAAGGGAAAAGCGGGGATCACCCCGGAGACAAAGGATCAGGTTCATTCAGTCCTCCGGAATGCAAGGGGGCACAGCCCGCCAACAGCAAGATGTAGCGTGAATAAATCCGGGCAACGAGAAAATACTGAAGGCGTCTTGAATCGCTGGAGCTGATTAGCAGGTACGCTGAACAAAGGGAAAGACAATTGACCCTTACACAAACAGCGGCCAAGACACCTTTCACCTCATCTCATGGAACATAGGAAATGGCTAGAAGATGGCTGGCCCCTTCAAAATTGGGCATCATGCGATGTAATCGCCTTACAGGAGACTTGGGCACTAGAGGAGCTGCCGCTCATCGGGTTGCACACTTCAGCACACCAGCAGAAAAAGACAGCAGGTTTGCCGCCCAAAAGGGGGATTATCAGTCTACGTCGTGACTGACATTAACATCAGATCTGAGCAAATAGCTCCTTTTGGATCAAACATGCCACTAATAAAATTGTCTTTTCCTGGCAGAAAGGCACTTAATGCCATACGAAACAGCAACCCCTTCTGGGAAATCATCTTAACAGGTGACTTTAACTCAAATGTATTCCATACTCCAGGAGAGGACGACAAGCTAGCAGCAGACAATGAGTTCTGGAACGTACAACCTAGTAGGGCAACAACTGGTAACAACCCTGGAATACCTGGGTCTGAGGCTCCTAAACGGTAGAACACCAGAAGACTACCCTCCAAAGCACACCCATATTGGAGGGACCTTGCGATCTAGGCTTAACTACACAGCAGTATCACTTCCGTTACTGCCTTTCCTCAAGCAGTTCTTAATTTAATTTACGACTAAAAGTGACCACTCATACTAGCATATCTATTTCAATCAAAAGCTTCCTAAACATCAAAATAGTATGATAATTACAGACCGCTCACTCTTAACCGACTTGAAACGACTGAAATGGACAACCGATAACATTAGAGACCTTCAAGTAAAAGTTCAGAGAATTAAAATGGAAAGTGAAACAAGTCTACACAACCAGATAAAAGACTGGGAAAGTTTCACTGACAAGTTAACAACAATTATGTCCGTTATACACAAAAAAGCGGGGGAGTCAAAAAACACCAAGTCACTTTCAATTGAACTGGTTAAACTTAAGCTAGAAATAAGGAAAAACGCAAGGATACTGAAAAAACACAGTGACGTCATGCCTAGACTGGGACCGAATACGGAATCTTAAGAAAAAGTATAAAAAGACACTATGGGAACACAAAAGAAGAAGGGGGGACAACTTTTGGATCAAATTACTATTCACGGCGAAAAATACCAACTCAAGTGCATTTTGGGGAATAATAAATGGGCTAAAGCACCCTGCGAACTCAATTACCTCAAGCGTACAAGAAGCTGATTGGGCCACACTATTAACAAAGAGATTCACAGACACTGAACCATTGAACCACTTAGAATGGAGGGAGAGGATGCAAGTGTCGCCCAAGGTGCGCGAAGAACAATTGAGCGAAGACAGGAGTGTCCTACAAACTGCAAACAGCGCCCCAACTTGCCGATGGCCTATACTGCACAACACAGAAGAGGCACAACTGAGAGAACACTGTGGGGTAGAACGCGGATCTGGAAATCCAGGCCTCAGCGACGCAGAGGTAAGGAGAATACTCCTGGAGGGCCGTGGTAATGAGGCCCCAGGTCCAAATGGCATTCCCCCCATAATCTTCAAATCAGCCCCAGATTTCTGGAGCGGAAGACTGAAAAATCTGTTTAAAGAAGTGGAGAGAGAATGTCAAATTCCGGCAAGGTTCAGTAAATATTCTGATTTTTAAAGGAGGAGATAGAACGTCTCCTGAGAACTACAGGCTGATAGCACTTTTGGACGTGGATGTGAAGTACTATGCCTCACTACTACTGGAAGACCTGTTTACCTGGTCCGACAGCTCAAAACGGATCACACTTAATCAAACAGGTTTCAGAAAAGGGTGCGGAACCATAACAAATATTTTATCACTCTCACTGATAGCTGACAAATACATCCGAAGGAAACAACAGCTGCATCTCTGCTTTATCGACCTAAAGGCGGCTTTTGACAGCGTGGACCATCTCATTCTATGGGGAAAACTGCACACATGGAAAATACTTAGAGGAATATTGCATTTATACTCCAACACATGGATGGGAGTGAAACTGGGAGATGGCGCAAGGCTATCAAGAAAAGTCAAAACCACCAAAGGGCTCACACAAGGATGTGTCCTGGCCCCCCATCTCTTCAATCTTTTTATGGCAGACCTTGCACCAAAACTCATCAAGATCATATCCCACCTACCTAAATTAGGTACCTTACCATTAACCCATTTATCATACGCGGACGATGTTGTCTTGATGAGCCTAACCAAGATTGGTCTACAAAGATCGCTTGTTGGAATGCTGGAATTTATAGCCAACAACAAGCTAGAGATAAACATTTCAAAAAGCAAAACAATGCTCATTAGCAGACGTCAGACATCCAAACAACAAATCCACCTAGAGGGCAAAAAGCTGGAAGTAGTACCAAGCTACAAGTATCTGGGGTTCTACTTTGACAACAGACACAACCATCGGGAGCAAAAAGGCTACATGACTCAGAGAGCAAACGCCTTAACATTCGCCTTCAGGTCTTTATAAAAAAATCTTAAGAGGCCATCATTCAAACCCCTACTAGCAGTAATAAAAGCCAAAATGCTACCAAGGCTATCATATGGCAGTACAGCTCTACACGGGAAAGACGCTGACCTGCTAAACAAAGCACAAGTTACAATCTACAAAAGAGCCTTTCAAATTCATCAGGGAACTTCCCCAGCACAGACTAGACTAGAATTTGGGGTAACCAATAAAACGCTGGGGAGCATGTACGTAACCAGCAAGCAATGGTACAGCCTGAAACAAAACATAGTAGTCTCGGAACTGAACTAGACTCTGTGGGACGAATTAGAGAAAGATGCAAAGTCCCCATATAATCATTACCTACAAAAGGCACTACTAGATACCTGCACAGGAGATCTTTGGGAAACCAATCTGCCCTACACTGCCTTTAAGCAAATTATAAATAAATCAGCAAAGCTTCAGTCGCTGCTAGTTGATAAAAACACTTTCAGTACGAGAAAACATGCCTGGATGGTAATGACCAACTACAAGACACTCACCCAGCACCATATTTAAACATCAATTTCTCGGCCAACAGAAAGATACAACTAATGGCCTTGCGTCTAGGTAAACTGCCGTCTATTATCTTGGGTCCACGACGGGCTGAAATAATGTAGACTATGTGGGAGCAGCAAAGAAGACCTTGTCCAACTTGTCTGCATTTGTCCTAAATTATCATAAGCACGAGCCACTTTATTAAAACACGCCATGAACATTAGAGGCATAAGGACATGCAGATCGCAATTATAGCTGCCTTGGATCCAACAGACACTTCATTGAACTGCCAATTAATAAAGTTCCTCTCCGTTCACGCACAAGTGGTAAAACGGAACCCTGCGCCTTGCTCGCCAACACCAAATAAGACGGACTGCTCAGAGGCAGATCGTACTTCTGAACATACGGGAGAAGAACATTAGAACACTGGGAGGAACATTCTTCAATTTTATATAGAGGCCTAGCTGTCAACAGCGCTCCAGTTTCACTATTGTAAACCTCGCACGTTGAAATGGTCTGCATTTTTTTTTTGTTTCTTTTTAAACAATGATATTTCTATACATGTAATAATAGTTAAGCAAAAGATTTTTATGACTTTTAGGAAACAAATTTTTTATTGCGGTTCACTGTTTCAGTAAGTGTATTGTTATGGTTTTAATTAACTGAAACAATAAAAATGTTTGACTTTTTTTGACTTTGACAATAGTGCAAATACAAGATAACCATAGAAACTGCAATAATGTACATATGTTTTCTTAACCATTATCTTATAATTCAAATCAATTACACACGTTTTTAAGACACCAGTGACCATTAGATGTCAAGCAGAGTGCATAATAGTGTATAACACCTGGATACCATGCTTACATTTTTATAAAAATGCTTTACTTACCAAATACTAGCATAGTTACATAATGTGCCAATGAAAAGAGTAATGTGTTCTCAGTTGTGCTTTACAGCAAATAAGCATTGACAAAGCCAATTGGGTTGACTTTTATTTAGTGCATGCACACATGCAGACAGAGTGGACATCATACTCCATGTCATACATGACATTGTTTCCAATCTTAAACTTCTATAGGGCAACCAAATACATTTGCGGTGATGCAGGCTTGTTTTTTTCATCATTGAACTAATGAAGAACAGACGTGAGACCTGTGATTGGGAGGTTAGAATTTTGAACAATACAGCGCATACTAAGAGCATCAACATTTTATGAGGTAGGAAACTCCACCATTGATCAGAAAGCAATAATTTCTATGCAGCAGCTATACTTTTTGTCTGCTCCCGGGAATTCAGCGAATAGATGTATGAATAGACCACTAATAACATTTTAGGAGACTCTCATATTCATCTGTGCATGTATTACACTTATCAAGAACAGTAAATGATGTCGGTCAAAAAAATGAATCAACCACGTCGTTATGACGTCAGGATGCAACTCACACTCTGAAAACAAAAACAACCAAGCATTGGCATAGCCAATAGGTCTCGGCTTTGGGACCTTAGAAGTATTTAGCCATGCAACAGTTGCATAACTGAATACTTCTAAGGTCCCAAAAGCAAGACCTATTGGCTATGCCATGCGGCCGTGTGGCCGCAAAAGTGAAAGTGATCGCGATCAAACATCAAAGCGGTTAAGCGCGGGGCGCGCGCCCGCGCACATGCACTGTAGCTCTAGGCTGGCCTGGTAGCACTTTTTGGAGCCCTCTCAATAAGTCTCGCCAGACCAGCGTATGCGCTGGGTCAGGCGAGACCTAATAAATACACACTCAGGATTACATTACAGAAGCCCTTTTTAGGTCTCGCCTGACCCAGCGCATGCGCTGGTCTGGCGAGACTTATTGAGAGGACCACACCTCATAGGAAGTAGGGTCTTTCAGTTTGTGATGCTTGAGTCCCATTCCTTTTCAGGTTTGACTGCAGGCAGCTTTAGCCGTCTGGAAATCATTAGGTTGTCAATTCTACAAAAAGAGAAGGGGTATAGAGATAGAGTGAGCTTTTGATCTTCCCCTTTTATTCCTGCTGGAACAGTTAATTGCTCTGCTATCTCAGCTGACTGATGAACGTGCCTGGAATACAATGGGCCCATGACAGGGAGATTAAGCTTCTCTTTGCAGAGAAAGGGGGCAGGTAAAGAATCTTCACTGCTGTTAGCATACCTCCCTGTAAATTGACTAGGGGGACACTCTCATATCGGATAAAGAGTAGAAAGGAAGATTTCTTTGAAGCCCTGGAGGTAAATAATCATGCTTGGTTGGGTGGTGATTGTCTCAAAGAGGCAGATGTGCCCTAGGTGTGCTGTGTAGGTGTGTGAAAGCCTATGGTATCATCTCTGGCAGTGACAGTTAGAACTGGAGGGATGATGTTGTCTCACCGGATTGGGTTAGTGATTCTAGTGTTCTAGAACTTTCTCCCCTATTTAAACCCCCTGCATATAAAGGAACAGCTAAGACGAGCATGGACAGGGAGAAAGACCAATGCTGCTGATGAACCTGTTTCTAAAGTTTGAGAGCCACCACTTTGGACTTTTATTCCTGGACTCATGCGGAGAGTGGTAAGAGGTTCCTGGCTATCTTAGCCACATTCGAGGCTGGCTTTGCTGGATACCCTGAAGGGAGGGGCTTTCCTTGAACTTCTGTTGACCTGATACACTGCCTTGAAGAGTAGGCACTATGGACTTATTTTTATATATTTATTAAGCAGTTGTATATAACACAGACCAGACTCACGGGTGAAAGAGTACTTTATGTTCTAGGTAGAAAAGCGGTTCATGAGTTACAGTATTTTGCCGAACACACAGATACCTTGCAAGTGGAGGAAGGCCTGGGTGTCTGGGGATTAAAGTCAAATAGGATTGACTGCCATGGAAACTTGCTGAGCTACTGCCAGGAAGAGCCCATGACAGAAGACTGTCAGGGCTAGATAGGAGGGTAGGTCCATGACCCTACAACCAAGTGCTGCTAAGGATGAGGAAGCAGCAACACCAGAAACTGCAGAAAGGTTGCAAATAATCCTCACATGGAATTCTGGAGTCTAGGGGCACAGAACCATAGCCCTTTTGGCTGGAGCATTTCACTAGTGCAAAATTCAGAAATCCCCTTGGCTTAGAGATTTCTGTGTTATCTTAAAAAATTCTAGTGACTCGTGGGTGGCTTGGACCTACAGAACTTGTCCTGAAGTTGAGGGATCCCAAGTGGGATCTTTAGTTGTCCACCAAGGAGACAGTGTGAAATGTAGTTGCTGGAGCAGAGTTTTCTGTTGAAAATGTATCGAGTTTTAAGCTCCAGTTTCGTCTATATGTTATGATTTAAATTACTAATTTTAAAACATTAATTAATAGTTTGTTTTTGTCCGGATTAACCAACATTACTAATAAGAGAAACAACACGTGGGATGCATATATGTTGCTTAATAATAATGTGCGGTTTTATTAAATAAGTGTTGCAAAAGTGCAATTAGTTTTGTGTTTGTGCGTTTAAAATAACGTGTGCTAATGCTTTATTGCGTTGCAGAAGGCTAGATAAATACATACACATAAGGGTATTAGTGGGGTTTAACACTGTACAATCATTATGATGTGGTAACGTTGTTTTGTGTTTCTTTTAATTAAGATGGTCCGTTTTGGCCTAAAACAAGATGGCTGCCATTTACAGCCTGCACTCGAATGACCGAATTTTGATGAGAGGCTTTGCTGAACATGGTTGAGAGTCACCAGACCACAGCCTCTGCCTGGGTAGAAAGTTTTCCGTGAGGACAGCAGCTCTGGGAATGATTCCAACTGTCCTTGGAGAAGGATAAAGCCACAATGAACAATGACCAGTCTGCGGTGGCTCTGCTAAGATATCAAGGAAGAGCATTTACGAAAGAAACATTTGCAAACTTGAGTTTCCTTCTTCCGTGTTTTTATTTTTGTGATTTTTCCTGAGCGGAGGTTTTCTAAATGTAACCGAGTGACATCCTTTCCTGCTCGCTCTACTCAGTGGCTCAACGGATATCCAACATTTGTTAGTAACTTTTTATTTGTTATTTTCCCTATAAATATGTTAGACTAGAGAGGGTCCGTGTTGTTCGTTCTTTGCGCTCATTACATTCATTGTGTCCCTTGCGGTCATCGCGTCTTGGACTTCCTATGCTGAGGACAGCGGCTCGAGAGACTTTACCGAGAGACCTGTCCTGACCCTTTAGCTAGAATAGGTAACTATGAGAATAACAATTTTGCTAATGATTGACTTTCCATTTGAATTAATTTAGATAAACAAGCATTTGTTTGAATTCAAGTGTAAGGTGTTTATTCCTTGTCATTTATTGAGCATCAAATGTATTTCCTATGTTTAAAATCATGACTCAGGACAATGTCATTAAGGTCGCATTGACCTCATTGTAGATGCAGATTGGTTTAGGTTTTCTCTCCTATATTCAGTGTGAATAGAGTAATAGTGTGAATTTAGTGTGATGGGCCCTAGTGTATGATGTGTGATTGTGTGTATGACTGTAGGTTTACTCTGTCCGTGGAAGCAGGGAGAATTTATATGCGCCGATCTGCAGCAGTTTCCTGGTAGCAGTATGATGGTTTGATTATTGTCTTGATCTGATTAGATTGCTAGTATATAGGTTTTGTTGATTTATTGATTTATTGGATTGATGTTAGTATATGTACTAATACTATATGTTGAGCTCATCGTATGAGTTCTATGTAGTGTGTACGGCTTCTGGAATTTGGGAGCTGGTGACGGTTCCGTAGTAGGGCAGAGGGAAGTGAGTGCTGCTCTCGGGAAAGACGGGATTGTTGGCCCTGTACGTATGCGGGGAAAAACGTGTGACAATTGAAGTTGCGCGTCACATTGTCTGGGTTCGGAATCAGTGACATCGTCGTGTGTTACTATTAGGGACATATTTTCGGTATAAAAGGAGTGTGTATGGTAGCGAAGGTTATCTGTGAAACTCTGGTCTTAAGTCCCAGGGATCCGTAAGGTTCGCCGTTAAAGCTTATCGCGGGAGGAGTAATAGGTATTCTCTGAGCTTGTCTGTAGGACTGTGCAGAGGTAAGCTGCTTGGTTAACGCGTGTTATAATTCTGTAGTGGGACAGACTGTTCGCTGTTCTCGGGAAAGGCAGGATTCTGTGTGCATGTGCTACATTTTCTAGTGTAAAAGTGCGTGAATGTATGAGCATTTAGTTGATTGTAAGACTCTTTGGAGCAGTCCTAGAGGAAACAGTTAATGGATGCATGTTAGAAGGGCAGAGTAGAGGGATGTGCTACTGTGTCAACGAAAGTAATTATTCCGTGGTGGAGCAGAGGTAAGCGCTGTTCTAGAGAGAAGCGGGATTCGTGTGAGTAAGATTTTCTTTACTATTCTGTGGATAGCGAAGCAGACAATGGAGATGTTTATATGTTGTAACTAATAGATTTTGTAGAATCTGAAACGAAGTCTACTGAGAAGGCTTTGTAAAGGAGGGGTAGACGAGTGACAGGAGACAGAGCAGAAGCGACTGCAGCGACTGCTGACGTCATTCAGACCGCGCTCTGATTGGGTAGTGGATCAGAACAGTGCTCGCGCTGGGATTGGTGCGTTGGTGTGAGCCGCGCAGGAATTGGAAGGAGTACAGGGTGACGTAGACGCTCCAGGATTGGTGCGTTGGTGTGAGTTGCGCTGTTATTGGACAAAAGATCGTACAGTTGCGGAAGGGACTAGAGAACATTGGTAAACGTTAAAATGTATTACCAACCGGAGGAAAAGAAGAAAAAATCCTTGTTCGGTAAAATAAAAAGGTGGTTTGACAAGGATAAAAACGTAATAACTAGAGAGGGTGAATTGCTACCTCCGACGAGAACTCCTGCATCCTTTATGGTTGCGAAATATGGGTATCATACCTGTATATGGTTGGATAACTGGGCTAAGTATACTAAGGAAGATGGTGTCTTAGCGTTCCCGGAACATGGTTCATTTAATCTGGCCGTGTTGAGAAATTTACGGGAAAAAATGATGTGTCTAGAGCCTAGACCAAGGCCGACACAGTTCGAGGCGTTGGTGGAATGGGAAGATGAGGTGCATGAGCGAGAAAAGCAGAGGAGTGGAGGCAATTATAGGTACTTTTTTGGGAGGAAATATGATTGTGAGACTCATCACAATCGAATGAGGAGATGGCGAGATGCTAGTATGTCAGAGGGATTATATCCTATGAGGACTGTTGAAGAAGCGGAAGGGAGGAAAGGTGCAGAAAAGGTGCCTGATACAGAAGTGAGAAGGTATGGAGTTAATGATTATGAGGATGAGGTCTTGGATGACATGATTTACAAGAGACCACCTCCGTATAGACCAGAACCAGAAGAAAGCACGCCAGTTACTACTCCTGTAAGAGATACTTTGTGAATTATTAAAACTGAGGTTGTGACACCTGATCTGAAAAGTGGTAGCTCTTTCACGGAAAGAGAGAGAGAGAGAGAGCGAGAGAGAGAGAATCGAGTCAGTGACGAGAAAACAAGAGAATTAGCCAGAACCACATCTGAGCTGACTGAGAAAATCCGAGAGCTGACGAAAAATCTTGAAGCAGTTACAGTGCCTGTAACGATTGGTCCGGTTGTGCCTATTTTTGATAAACAAAGAATGGGTGAAAATAGTTTGACAGTTCCTTATGTTGGAAATGGTTTGGTTGGTACTTGTACTTTGGAGGAATCAAGAATGAGAACAGGAGGAAATGATTCGAGACAGTCGAGACATGACACATGTGGTGGAGGATTAGATGTGCAGCCTAATTCAGGATTGAATACTGGTTGTTTGGGAGGAACAATTTTGGAACCACAGAGGATGACAGAACAAGTGGGTGCAGTGAAAAAGTCTACTGAAATAACAGCTGAAGATTTGAATGATTGGTTGAAAGTTCTTCAAAAGAGGGATAAAGATTCACAGGCAATTGATGTAGCCAGGTTGCGCATAGAATTGGAGGAGCTTATTGCAGGAACAATTCCTACAGATATACTCAAAAACCATCATGATGGAGAGTTGTTATTTATGTGTAAAAGTATCACCTGGAGGGCTAAGAGTACACATGACAGGTTAAGAGCAATAGCGAGTGAACAGGGAGTTGACATGGATAAGGTGAAAGCTTTGCAGAAACCTTACAGGGTGGATTTCTCTGACAAAGATATTGAAAATCTAAATGGTGCTGGCAGAACAGGACAGATTAAGGAAATGATTGCCTTATTGCGAAAATGGGGTGATGTGGAAAAGTGGAAGGATAGGTGGTACAAGAAAAGGGAAGATTCAGTGGACAGGACTTACTCAGCTTTTCCCATGAGAGAAAGAGAGAAAACAGTGGATGCTTATCCTATGAGAGAGATTCCTGGAGGAGGATATGTACATGTCCCATGGACTAGACAGGATATTTTATCATTTACGAATGATTTCCCTCGGCTGAGAGAAAAGCCCGTCGAGTGGTATAGGCAGGTAGACAGGTTTGTGAAATTGTCAAAAGTGCTGTGGATTGACCTGAATAGTCTGTTTGATATAATTGTTCCAGCAGACTTGTGGGCAGAGTGTAAAATAGTTGTAGATTGGCCTGCTAAGGAGTATCCAAGAGATCAGAAAACAGGAGCACCAGATCCAGAGGTTATGAAAAAATACGAGCAGGTAATTGTGTTCCTGAAAAATAAAGTACCCCCGAAAGAGACAGACTGGGTTAAGATAGATCGAACACATCAGGAAGCAAAAGAATCAGTTCATGCTTTTTACGAAAGGCTGATACTGGCTTTTAAACAGTTCAGTGGAGATGAACACCTGGGTGATAAGGATTTGAGTCATTTTGTATACAGATTTGTATATGGCTTGAGACCTGAAATCAGTGAAAGAATACGTGAGCATACAGTTGATTGGCAGAGTAAAAATATTGATGAAATCTTGAGACATACAAAGTACTTCAGTGATGAGATTGAGGCGAAACAGAGAAAGCTGAAAGAGAAAGCAATGTGGGCACAGGTGAAAGTTGCTGAAAGACAAGAAGCACAGTTGATGGAACAGGCAAATAATCCAGGAATTAGACCCAGATATGCGGGAAAAGGAAAGGGGAATTTAGAGGAGGCCAAAAAGAAGTTTCCTTGTCACAACTGTGGACAATTGGGGCATTGGAGATCCGAGTGTACCAATCCACCATTAGTGAGTAATGAGAATAAACCCTTAAATCAACAGGTGCAGAACGAGGGGTGTAATCAACAGCAGCAACAGCAGAAGGTTGTCAGACAGCAGAGTCAAGAGCCAAAACCGCCCTTGCCGCAGAATAGAGGGTCCCAAAAGTATAACCAGGACTCAGGATTCTACAATGATGAGCAGGTAAACAAACCGAGACGTTCTTCTAACCTGGTACAGCAGTACTGGTTAAAGAATGAGGGGAGTGAGTCTGAAGGGGACTATTGACGGTGCCGAAGAGAGGAGGAAGAGTGCATACTTGGTGCAACTCTAGAAATAGACCAGGCAGAACCATTTGTAGATGGGAAAATAAATGGGGAGAGTGTTACTTTTTTAGTAGACACAGGAGCGACGAGATCAACTGTCAGGTCAGCAGATAGTAGAAATCTTCCTCTCTCGGACGAAGCAATCCAAGTAGTTGGTGTAGCCAATAACCAGATTAAGACTCGTTTTACTGAACCAGTAAGGGTAAGAATAGGGAAATTTTCAGACATGCACAGATTCGTAGTCTGTGACACCAGTCCAGTGAACTTGTTAGGTAGGGACCTATTGTGCAAGATGAATTGTACAATTTTCTGTACTCCGGATGGAATAGCTTTTGAGACACCAGATGAGGATGTTTTGTACCGGATGACTCTAGATAATAGAGAGAGTGAGATTGTTGGTACATATGCTGTGTTTAATCCAGATGATTTGCCTCAGGAGTTGAGACACACAGTGAAAACAGCAGTTTGGGATTTTACTGGAGAAGATGTGGGATTGATGAATAATGTAGATCCAGTGAAGATTTCAGTGAAAGAGGGGATTGTTTATCCTAATATCCCACAGTACAGATTGACACCAGAAATAATTGAGGGAATAACTCCTATAATTGACAAGATGATTCAACAGGGTGTTTTGAGAGAGTTACTGAGTAGCCCGTGTAATTCACCGATAATGGGGCTAAAGAAACCTAACGGAAAGTTCAGGATTGTGCAAGATTTGAGAAAAGTTAACAAAATTGTGGTGGCATGTTGTCCCATTGTGCCAAATCCTTCAGTGATTTTGTATCAGATTCCTCATGATGCTGAGTGGTACACAGTGATTGATTTGTGTCATGCTTTCTTTTCAATTCCATTGCATCATGACAGCCAGCCGATTTTTGCATTCCGGTTTGGCCAGCGTATTTTAGCATGGTGTCGTATCCCACAGGGGTATACAGAGAGTCCTTCGATATTCAATCAGTTGTTGAAAAAGTCATTAGAGAGTTTGATCATGCCCGAAAGCTCAGTGCTAGTGCAGTATATCGATGACTTACTTGTGGCATCGAAGACACGTGAAGCTTGTGAAGTAGATACCATAGCTTTACTGAATCATCTGGCAGATGGAGGGTTAAAGGTATCTCCAGCCAAATTGCAATTTTGCAAGAAAGAGGTGCATTATCTTGGACACAATATTGAAAAGGGTCTGAGAAAGGTGACTGATGACAGGATCAAAATTATCAGAGGAATGAGAGCCCCGATGACCCAGAGAGAAGTGAGGATGTTTTTGGGGATGGTGGGTTATTGTCGTCAGTGGATAAGTAATTTCTCCCTGATAGCAAAGCCACTGATTAAGTTGACCAAAAGTGAGGTGAGAGACCCATTGGAATTGGATGGAGAACAAATGGCAGCATTTGAGGAGTTAAAGAGCAGAATGTGCGAAGCCCCTGCTTTGGGTATGCCAGACTATAAGAAAGAGTTTGAGTTGTACTGCAGTGAGAGAAATGGATGTGCACTTTCAGTGTTAATTCAGAAGCACGGACAACTGAGAAGGCCGATTGCGTACTTCTCATCGACACTTGACCCTGTAGCTGCGGGTTTGCCAGGTTGCCTGAAAGCAGTAGCTGCTACATGCAGAAGCTTGGAACAGAGTGAGGGCATAATAATGGGATATCCTGTAAGGGTGTTCGTACCTCATGATGTGGCAATTCTTTTGACAAGAAGCAGGACTCAGTACATGTCACATAGTCGGCTGACTAAATATGAGAAAATCATTCTGGGAGCATCAAACGTGACTCTCGAGAGATGTGTGAATGTGAATCCAGCAACCTTGTTACCAGATGCTAACAATGTGAATGTGGGAGATGATGTTGATCATGATTGTTTGGATGTGCTTGACTACTGCACAAAACCAAGACCAGACATAAGAGATTTGCCATTGCCTGAGAGTGATCATGTGTTGTTTGTGGATGGATCATGTTTGAGAACTGATGATGGTGTGCTGAGTGCAGCATATGCGGTGTGCAAGGTTTCAGAAGTTATGGAAGCTTCGCCTTTGAAAGGAGTGAGATCTGCTCAAGTGGCTAAATTGGTGGCATTGACAAAAGCTTGCAAAATTGGGAAGAATCTGAGAGTGACTGTGATGACTGATAGTCAGTACGGATTTGGAGTCGTTCATGATTTCGGCCAGCTTTGGCTACAGAGAGGTTTCTTGACATCGAGTGGGACTCGAATAAAGAATGCTGAAGTGATTGGAAAATTGCTTGAGGCGATACAGCTGCCCAAAAAGTTAGCAGTTGTGAAGTGTGCTGCTCATGGACAAGGAGATGATTTTGTTACTCTTGGTAATCGTTTTGCCAATGACATAGCACAGTATTGTGCAAAGAACAATCATTCGATTAATAGGGCACGAGAAAGGGAAATGTCTTTTTGTTCTGTGATGTTTACTAATGTCCTAGAAACGTGGGATGAAGTGAAATAGTTGCAGGATGAGGCAGGAGATGAGGAAATGAGAGATTGGATTAAGGCAGGTTGTGCCCCAAGAGAAACAGATCATGTTTGGATCTATAGAGATGGTAGACCAGTCATGCCCAACTCAATGCTGTCGACAATGGCAAGAATGTATCATGGTCAGGGACATCTGGGAAGGGATGCAATGATTAGGTCTTTTAAACAAACCTGGTACAATGCAAAATTCAGGTTGATTGCAGAGAGCATCTGTCAAAGATGTTTGATTTGTCAACAGTTCAATACTGGGAAAAAGACAGTGGTGAGCCTAGGAACAATAGGCAGAGAAGGAGGTCCTTTTACCAGAATGCAAATAGATTTCATTGAAATGCCCCAAGTGAATAAATTGAGGTATGTTCTAGTGGTAGTCTGTTTGTTCTCAAGATGGGTGGAGGCCTATCCGACTAGGAGAAATGATGGAATAACAGTTGCAAAGTTACTGTTAAGAGAGTTGATTCCTAGGTACGGGTTCCCAGTGACTATTGAGTCTGATAGAGGTGGACACTTCTATAATGAGCTGATGGGTTTAATTTGTGAAGCATTGAGCATACAGCAGAAGCTACATTGTGCATACAGACCAGAGGCTTCTGGCGTCGTTGAACAGATGAATGGCACAATAAAAAACCGAATTGGTAAGATGTGTTTAGCCACTGGAATGAAATGGCCTGATGTCTTGCCTCTAGTGCTGATGACTATTAGGTCTACTCCAGATAGAACCACAGGTTTGAGTCCGCACGAAATCTTAATGGGACGTGCGATGAGACATGCATTTGTGCCTGTCAACAAGTTGATGACAATAACTGATGACATGATTTTGGATTACTGTAAAGGCCTGGCTGACGCAGTTCATTCTGTGTTTCACCAGGTTGGAGAAGACGCTACCACACTTGAGAAGAAGCAAGCCCATGATCTGAGTCCAGGGGACTGGGTGAGGATTAAGGTGCACAGGAGAAGAAATTGCTTGGTTCCAAGGTGGGGAAGGCCAAGACAAGTCATTCTGACTACGACAACTGCAGTAAAGTGTGCTGGTGTGAAAAACTGGGTGCATGCAAGTCATACTCTGAGAGTTCCAAATCCAAAAGATGGGACTGGTAAGGAGTATTTTGAAGAGTCAGATTCCAGTGATGATGCAGAAACTGAACCAGTGAGAAGGGGGAAAAATCCTGAAAGGGGTGAAGGAGAAAGAGAGTTGAGTGATTCTTTTCCTTTTCCGAGAGAGGCTTCAAGAGAAACATTGAGAGTCTCAGAGGAGAGATCAGATTCTGTAAGAGTGCCTGAAGTTTCAACAAGCAGTGGAGGAGAAAGGAGAGCAAAGAGCAGTTCCACAGAGACTACACCTGAATCAGATGAGGAGGTTGAAAATCCACTTGAGATTATACCTGAAGAAGCAGGGTCAGAAGAAGATAGAGAGGGACAGATTGCGGAAGACCCCCGAGGAGGTGTAGGGAACATTCCTGATAAGCTAGGTGAAGGGACAAGTAGACAGCAAGAAGAGAAAAGTGTCGGAGACCCGAGGAGGGACAGAATTAGGGAAATCTCAATCGGTGGTGGAAAAGACTGTGGAGCGAAAGAAAATTGTTGAAGAACAAGAGGCAAATGAGACAGAATCAGATGAGAGTGACAATGAGAAATCAGAGGGTTGAGTTCTGAGAAAAAGAACTTGGATTGGAGAAAGAAATAATAAAGAAGTGAGACCAAAAAGGGTTGTAAGAGGAGATCTTTGGCCTAACAGAATAAAGAGATTGAGGTACAGACTGACACGAGCAAATTCATCGAAAGCTGAACAGGTGAACGAGGTGTCGAGTCAGAATCAAACAAAAGGTAAAAAACAAAAGGTTACAAAAGAACCAGAGGAGATCAAGAGAATCAGAAAACCTAACCAGAAGTATAGGTCACCGGAATGGACGTATGTGGCACTGTCTGAAGGTGAAGAGGCAGAAAGTCAGGGAAATCCAGAGTGGACCGTACGAGAAGTGGTTGAGGAGAAAACTGTTGGAATCCTGAAAGTTATCCTGACTGACATTGGAGAAGAGTCGGATGCACAGGATGTTGTCGATGATCTGATACAATTTGATGTTGCTGAAGAAGAAGTGAAAAGTGATGACAATCCAAACTGAGTGAACTGGAGGAGTTACTTGGAGAAAAGTGAAAAGAGAAAGTCTGAGATTAGCTGTGTGAAATAATCTAGTGTTCTAGTGTTCCAGTAGTGGAGTAGAAGAGGCTAAGTCAAAAGACACTGCCAAAGTAGTAAAATGGCTAACACAGAGAATAATCAAAGTAGATATGCCTTTTTGAAAAGGTGGTGTAAAATGTGCTGCTGCTGTACTTGATTATTAATGCTATTATGGGGTGTATTAGTTTTATTAGTTACTTTTAGAGTTACAATAGACGCTTTTGGAATACATACTAAGAATGTGACCAATGTAGAGAAGAGTTCACAAAAAGTAGTTCCAACTAGAAGTAGTAACATTTACATACATAAATCCATAATCATGCAGCGCGGGCCCGAGGGGGCCCCCGCAACCCCAGGGGACTGCCACGCTTTTTTATAAATATGCGTCGGGGGGCTCCTGCCCACCAATGCTGCCCCAGGGACCACCACCTCCCCGGGGATTATATTTATTTTGGGTGGGGGACCTCGTGGGCCCCCCTAGCCCAGAGGACCGCCACGTCCCCGGGGTTTCAATAATGTAAATTAAGTGTGGGGCTGCTCCTGCCCTCCCCACACTGCCCCGGGGACCGGGGCACTAATTATTCAAATACGGGGGTCCGTGGGACAACCACCTCCCCAGGGCTATATACATTTTGGGAGGGGGGCAGCACGGACCCCCTCCTAGACCCCTCCTTGGCCTTGGGGATCGCCTCCACCCAGAGCCGGCTCCAGCAATGTTCCCACCCCCGGGCCTTGCAGTTTGCTATGACAGGGCGGGAGCATAGCAAACCCTCCATGAAGCAAAGCAGAATTGCTTTTGGGCTAAGGGAGCTGCATGTTGGGTTGGGGGATTAAGTCCCCTTGAATCCCAAGGGTCCTTAGGGGCCAACTAGCCCACCAGGTACCTCCAGTAAGCCCCACACAGTGGGATTGCTGAGAGGTGGTCTGAGGCCATGCCCCTTTTTACACCACTGAGCACTGCTGGTGGGGCGATGAGGTCCTCTTGTGCCCTGAGGACCTCAGGACAAAAGTGGACTTCATCCCCCCCAGCAGCAGTGCGCCAAGAGGCGCGTTTGCAGAGTGGTCTGAAAAGGGAGCGTGGCCTCGGACCACCTCTCAGCAATCCCACTGTGTGGCTTACTAGAGATAACAGGAGGACTAGTTGGCCCCATGGACCCTCAGGAGGCAAGGGGACGTCCTCCCCCAACCAAGAGCATGCCAGGAGGCGCGTTCTCAGAGTGGTGAAGAAAGCACTTGCACTTGTAAAACTCCACAGAAACTACTTAACTGTGTTTTGAACCGAATGTACTTTTTATTCTCTCAATGTGTAATTTTGTATTGTGGGAAAGTGTGTGGTAATTGCCTTTGCATTACTCTGTGCTAGCCAGCTGCTCTCACATGGAACACCCTACCTTAAGGACTCTAGAATGTAAAGAGTGCTTGGTCTGGTTGCCAAGTGCTGAGAGTCAGTTGCTGCTGGCTGCCTTGTGGCTAGGACGTTGCTGTACCTTGACCCTAAAAGAAAGAAGATCTGCTTTGCTGTTATCCTGCCTGCTTGTACTTCACATTCTGCATGATGAGCGTTAATTCAGGAGTAAATGTGGAATTCCAATATATTTACCTTAAACTTTTGGGGGGAAAACTCTTTAAAGATTACTGTTTTTTTTGTTGGTTTTTCCCAAATAGATGAATAAATGCTATATTGAATAGTTAATAAAAATAGTCTCCATTTAATAAGATCTCTCAACCTGCTTCTCAATATAGAATATTAAATTTAAAAAAAAGTCACAGCCAAAGATATTCTGGAGGGAGGATGACTCTAGAAATACTCTCAAAAGTTTGTCTTGTTTGCTTTCTTCAGCCGCTCACTCCAATACTGGCTAATATTTTACAACCTTCCACCCCCCTCTCCTAATCCACCTTCTGAAAGGTTCTTAGCCCTGCTGGTTTATTAATGTTGTCTGTTTTTATTTTGATTTCAGAATACTGTTTATGTGTGCCATCGAGTTGTTGTTGTAGTTAGGTTTGTGATTAATAGGTCCACATTCATACATATATATATTCTTTATTCTCACACAGAACTAAAGTGACGCACAGCCTCTAAGCCTTCCTTTTGCCACCAGGCCAGTATGGAAATAGAAAAAAACAAACCCAGAGACTCACAAAGAGTCCATGAATGTTGTCATATTTGTGTTTTCCGTCCGGAGTCCGTGCGATATGCCTGGTATTCCTGTGGCTTCTTTCGCAGTGTTCCTGAAGCCACAATTAGTAGCATTTAGGTAAATTCCAGATTGCTCCAAAAGCAAATGACATACATCTCTGGGGTAGATTAACTGCTACCCAAATTTGTCGAGGATTTGAGCCTGTGTTTCTTATCCATCGCTGGCCCGCACGGACAGCTGCCTGCTAATACTGGCACTGGGACAGCCTCCAAATAAATACTTTAATATGTTGTTCCCATGACCTACTTTGGTTGTCCGACTTGGCCGCTGCTGCTATACAACGCCGGCTGGATTGTTTCAAAATCCATTGCATACCTGTGTGTTGAACTATTTGTTGTTTTGTTTAACCCATTTCTTCTACTGTGTCTGACCCACAGTTTTGTTCTAGAATCAGTGCTTAAAAATAAAACAACAAAAACACAGCACTAGGGCAGATTTTTACGCCAGCTCCCAGGCTGTCTACCGTGGGTGTGGAGTATTGGAGAGATAGCCTTTCAGCGACAAGGGGGACTGTACCATAAGTCTTTAAATGATGCATATCATTGTTTTGTGTTGTGCCCTCGAGCTGTGTCTTGAGCCTGTTTCGGTTCTTGTGGGATTCATGTTCTGGATCGCCCAGGAGAGTCGGGGTTATTATAACAATTGCCAGTGGCGTTTGGAGACTCGTCTTTACTGGATGCGCAAAGAGCCGGGCTCTCTTTATTCAGAAATGAACTCTACTCAAATTCACCCATTTAGGTGTACGGATCACTCATTACATAACCGCGCAATAACCACACTCCAAGCTGTTATTGAAGCGTAAAAGGCCATTTTATTAGGACAAGGTTGCAACAATTAAACTTTATTAACAATGCATCACTGTAAACATATAACTTTATCATAACCATACCTCTTGTTCTCCCCCAGCCATTCTCAAACCATCTCACCAGTTTCACTCCACCCCTTTCATTCTGCGATCTCCTTCATATCCCCATTCTCCCGTCACTTGTCCTCCAAACATCCTCTCATGAATTTTTTTTCGTGCATCATTGCATCCCGCGCCCCACTATCAGTCCCCTTTATCCCCTCCCCCCCGAGGGGTGGATCTGCCCCTATGTGACTCACCACCCATCTAAAGTACCGCAATGCCTATGCCCCGCAACCTGTCCTAAACTGGCACGCTAAACAACCAACCCTGTACCCTGGCCTACAATGTGTAGGGTGGGTGGGTGGACTAACTTAACCAAAAATCCTATCCTCCCGGTGGTGCTAGGTGTCAGAAAGAGGCCGACTCCTCCCTTCCCGACACCTTTATACCCCAACCCTTACTCCCGCACCTTCCCTTGCTCCCAATAACCCCCTCCCCAACTTGTCCTTCAGGCCCTGCGCAAAGTGCCCTGAGGGAAGACTGGTCTGTTACCTTCACTTCGCCTGGGGGCCGGCATTGGCGATGAAGAACTCCCTGAGAGCCCACCCTGCTGGTCGCACTTTGACGCTGGCCCATTTTTTTGGCAAGCGTTCTGTTGTGAACACACATTAGTTAATACCAAAGTTTAAAATTTCTATTCCTGTCATTTCACTGGTGTGAGGTACAGTTTATTATTTATTTTCATTTTGATCTAGTGTTTTCCTTGGTCTCTAATCAGCTGGTACAAATACAACCTTTTCTGCAACCCCAGGAAAACCTCCTGTACACTAGTTTTGATCCCAAAAGGAAAGCAGTGTTATTATTCGGTCATTTAGCTCAGGACTGTCAGCAATTTTTAAATATTTTACCTATGGCGCAAGCTCATGTTGGTGGTGGTGTTGGCTGGAATGAGTACGAGCAAGGTTGGAATAGGTGCAGTATTGTCGCAATGGATTGACGATAAAAAACAAACCATGGCTTTTGCTTCTCACTGTTTAAGTTCAGCTGAGCGTAACTACAGTACCATTGAAAGGTAGGTCCTCTCCTGTTGTTAGGCTGTAGAGGAATGCAAAACATTTTTATAGGGTACTGAGTTTGAAATCTATATGGATCACAAACCATTTATTTACTTGCTGAACGGTAATGGTGTTGGCAAATCATCTTCGAGGCTTGTGAGACTGCTCTCACGTCTACTGGAATATATGTTTTCCATTAAATACATTCATGGAGATAAGAACGAGAGATCAGACTGTCTTTACAAAATGCCTCTAGAATCAGACTTGTCAACTGATGGTTCTGATGAAGTTGAATGTGTTGTGTCTGAAGTGGATGATTTAGTTGAAGGTAAAGTAGCTATATCTTTGTCTGATGGTTGGAAGCTTTGCGTGCAGATGGAATTTTGCCAACAGTTATTACATTTGTACAGTCTGGTTAGCCTGATGAAAGAAATCTGGACCTGGATGCTAGATGTTTTGCAAAGCTTTCTCAGGAATTATCTTCTATCAAAGGTTTTCTATGAGGAACGATTTGTGTGTACCCCCAATTTCGCTTTATGATTCCCTGATCAAAATAACCCATGCAGGTCATCTGGTTTTTGTGTGTATGTCTAAAAATGTGAAACAATATTTTTGGTGGCCTTCATTGGACAGTCAAGTCAGCATTTGGGTCAATAATTGTCGAACGTGTCTCCTCTCTGATCAATATTGGAAAACGTATGAGTCACCCTTGCCTTTGCCATTACCTGTTGATGTTTAGATCAAAGTAGCCTTAAACTTTGCAGAGCCTTTTGAGATGTTACCTGCAGGAAAGTTTTTAGTGGTCTTGACTACTTTTCGAAGTGGGATTATTTTGAGTTTGTGGCAGCTCCCAATAGCACTTCAGTAGTCACGTTTCTAGAAAGAGTGTTCCAGTTTGAGGGGGCACCTAAGGAATTGGTTACGAATAATGGAATGCATTTTACCACGATTGAAATGAGGAAGTTTATTGAGTGTTACTCTATCAAACATTTACGAGTAGCGTTTTATTCACTCACTTCAAATGGCTTAGTGGAGAGAATTAATATATTTCTGAAAGAAGGTGTGCAAATAGTGATGGTGATTAGTGTGAATATAGAGGAGTTTTTTGGGCAGAAAGGTTGAGCGTATTCCATTACTTCACAATGCACTACAGGTGTGTCTCCATTCACTTTGTTGCGTAAAAGAGTATCCAGGGTGGATTTGTGTCCTGACTGGCTGAATAATCTTGTTTCCAAAGAAGATGTTGCTTGTTCAGATAAGAATGTGACTTACAAAGTGTCATGCAAGCAGAAAGCTTCTAAAATTATTTTGGACAAAAAACATTGAGTCAAAGAAATTCCCATTGATATTAGTGATTGGGTCCTTGTCAAGAAACCTTATAGGGTAAAAAATGTGGAATCTAAGTTTACATCTCCGTTTAAAGTATTGAAATTGTCTAAAGACGCTGCTTTGATTGATGGTAGAGGCTGGTGGAGCAGAAGATGTTTGGTGAAGGTGATGTCCAAGAAAGCTCAAATTCTGTTGGGTGTTAAGAACAATGAGCTTGTCCCACTCTGAACCAAGTTATATATTCTAGTGATGAGTTTACTGTGCTAGGGGCTGGTCAGGAGGACAGTCAGGGGCTCCCAATCAGCCCACTTTAGTAGATAAGCTTGCAGTTGATACAGCTACTGCAAAAAAACGTGCTTATGTTGTGATGTTTCAATCACAGGTTTGTGAATGTGCTGAACAATGTTTGTGGACTCTGACAACGATGGCTGTAATGGAGCAACTGCACATACTACTGAATAGGATCAAGATAGGTTGAACTTCTTTATTTGTTTGAAGCCTTTTATTCTTTAAACAACAATTAGCAATCCTGCATCATTACTCGCCAGAAAGGTGGGAAATCTGTTAAATGCAGGAAGCACATTTGATAAGAAAGACTAGCCCCATTTGTAATCAAGGTGGCTATCAATATTTTGCCTCTGGCCCACACAAAACAGGAGGGGTGGCAATCCTTTTAAATCGTAAATTCTACGGAGAAGTGAAATACATTTGAGCAGGGAGGGTGGGAGGCTGTTGGTACTTGCCACATGTCAAGGCCATTACAAAACGACAACTACCTCAATATATGCGCCCAACATTAACCGTGAAAAGTACATCAAGCCTGCTCTCGAAGATGTCCTTAAGAGACCTGCGGGTGATATTATAAATAGGGCTCCCAGTTTTATGGTATTTTTTTTTTTTACATTTCCATATATCCATATTTAGTTTTTTGCTCATTTTATCTATATTTATCCATATTTATTTTTGGTTTTGTGAAAAAAATGAAGGTGAAACTGGTATATTTCCACATTTATTTGACTGATAAATATGCATTCATGCTTGAACGCCTGCCAGGCTTAAGTGATATGACCACCCGCAGAAGATAAATCAATGCACTTATATCAAAATATATGCAAATTTAAGCCATGTGCATATCTATGTTTAAGCCTCTTTACTAAAATGCCTTTCTTTTTTAACCACTTACCTATCAATCCACACAGCTATTGGCCTGGCAGTCATGGCAGAGGGTATTTAGAATCACTCAAAAAGTAACCCAATTTCCGTTTTGATCCACATTTAAAAATAAATACAGACAAAAAATATTTTGGGGTCTGTAATTATCTGTAAAAATCAGTAAAATGGAAAACAAGGAGCAATAATTATATTGGGTGGCAATTTGAACTTGGTGGTGAACGGGAATAGAGACAGGTCCTCGAGGAGGACAGGACAGATGGGATACACTTCAGAATTTTTTTTAATATAGTTACATCAAATAGGATTTGTAGATATATAATTGAAACACCACCCAAATAGTATTGGCTTCACACAATAATCTGCAGCACGCAAGACCTATGCACGCCTCCATAATATTCTACAACAAGCTTGATGAAGCCTAGCATAGAGTCACCTAATACTTTGCTGGACCATGATCAATCACACCGACAATCCATCTTCCTCCAACTAACTATATGAATAGGGCTTGGAATCTGAGAGATGCAATTCTGCTCTGCAGGGAGCGTATCACTGCTGTGGATAAAGTTATCTTGAATTTCCTTACGGAAAACAGGGAGGGCGAAATTAGTGAGTGTTAGATGGGAAGCCAAAACAGTGATGAGGGGGCATTTAATTTCACACACTGTGTGGCCCAATGTAGAATGGGGAGAGAATTGTAAAATTAGAAAATCAATTAAAAGAGCTTGGAACAACACCTGACAAACAAACTCATAGAAAACATTTAACTTTTTCCATTAAGAGCACAGGTGGAAGCCTTAGACATTGACAAAGCTGAATACCTCTTACTCAGAACTAAGCAAATATTATATATTTTATATTAAATAAAGATAGGATGCATAGTATACAGAATAATAATGCTCAAGTTAAAATTATGGACCAAGAAGTAGCCGGAATCTTTAGAGACTTTTACAAGAATACTCCTCTGAAAGTGTATCTATTGTTGAAATATCTCAATATCTGATGAACTTCCCAATCAATCCTCATGCCTGAGCAGGCAAAATCTTTAGTAGACCCCATACAAACTGATGAGGCATTAGGAGAGATTGCTAAACTCAAATTCAATAAAGCACCAGGCCCGAATGGCAATATGCCCTGCTTTATTTATTTATATTTTTTTTATTGAAAGTTGTTTTTGTATGTGCTACAAGCCCCTGCCTTGGACGCCTGAATGTCAGCAGTCTTTTGAGCAATCGAAAACTGCACTTTGTTCAGTTCCAGTACTTGGCACTCCTGATTATAACAAGATGTTTGTATTGTTCGTCCATGAGATGGCTGGTTGCGCGCTTTCTGTTTTAACACAAACATTTTGTGCTAAGCAACGGCCTGTCACAAGAGCACGCCCGAGCTGTCTTAGAGCGGTCGTGGCAGCAGCAGTCTGGATAAGACAATCGGCTGGACTCGTACTTGATACTAATCTCACAGTCATGGTACCCCATGCTGTGGATACCCTTTTGAATCTTATATTGAGACTCTTGTCTGTTTGACACTCCCTAAGAAATTAGCCATAGTAAAGTGCCCACCAAAAGGTTATAGATGATGTGGGAAGGGGCAATGCATTTGCAGAACAGATAGCTAAGGAAACAGCCTGGACTAAAATGAAAAGAGTGTTTGTAGCAGGCCCCGCCAAGTGGATGCCTGAAGTTACCATGTTTGAAGACACACTTGAGAATGTAAAAGAGATACAAAGTGAGGCCACCACAGAAGAGTTAGCAATGTGGCAGGAAAGCACAACACAACTGAATGATGAGGGATGTTGGATTGATAAGTCAGGAAAACAAAGATGGATGTTGCCGGATGCATATGTTCTTCCTGTAGTAACAATGGCCCATGGCCCAGCCCATATTAGTGCTAAGGGTATTTGCACGTTCTTAACCCTGTATGGCAGAATGATAACATTTCAAAAACGGCTGCACATTTAGTGAAGTATTGCATGGTGTGCATGATGCACAATCCTGGTGAGGGTACTCCTACACTACCTGGAAATTGTGCACCACCCACTTTTCCTTTTGAAGTTCTCCAGGTGGATTATATAGAACTGGAGAGGTGCAATAATTTGAAGTATGTTTTTGTGGTTGTTTGTGCTTTCAGTAAATGGGTTGAGGCTTATTCTACCAAAGATAATACAGCCATTACGACTGCAAAGGTACTCCTGAAGGAGTTCTTTCCTCGTTTTGGCTTGCCTCGTTTGATCTGGAGTGATAACAGAAGTAATTTCAATGCCAAGATGATTCAAATGATTTGTGATGTGTTGTGTATTAAGCAGAAGTTTCATGCTGCCAATCATCCACAGTCAGCAGGTTTAGTTGAGAAGTACAACTAAACTCTCAAACTGAAATTGGCAAAAAATCAGGAGACCACGGGGTTACAGTGGCAAGATGCTTTACCACAAGTTCTTTTTTCAACTAGAACAGCAGCACATTCTAGGACAGGATTGTCACCGTACGAGGTCGTGTTTGAATGCCTGGCAAATGTCTGTGGGTCGTGCGCCCTCGGCAGTTCAACGATATTGAGTATCCATTGTTGATAGATTACCTCTGCCAGTTAACTGAAAATGTGCTTTCTATTCACCAACAGGTCCGAGAGTCCCTACCCGCTACACCAGAGGGGCCCGGAAACGATATTCAGCCTGGAGACTATATACTGATATGAAACTTTCAGCGGAAGAAGAGTTTGGAGCCATGGTGGAAGTGACCGGAACATGTCCTCTTATCAACACGCACTGCAGTCAAGGTTGCCAGCCGTAAGAACTGGATCCATGCGACTCACTGTTGCAGGGTCCCACTGCCTCTGCCCTATGATCAATGGGCGAAAGATGGAGTAGGGGACTCCGAGTGTGAGACGGTGCCCCGGTTTGTCCCCTTTAGTTATGCAAGGCTAACCTGGACCAAAAGAAATGAAGAAAATTATCAAGTGTTGAGTGCAGCTATTCCTCCGGAAATCAGAGTTGTTCAAGAGCCCCTTTTTGTTTACCCTTCTGTGCCTGGAGTCACTAGGTACAATTTGCCCCCACAGACGAAAGACAGTGCACCAAAGGAGAAGTCAGATTACTTAGGGATGGACTGTGTAAGTTAAGGTGTACTTTGCTACAGTACCAACCGAGTTAGTTTAGGGTGATGTGAGATTTGAGCACTGTTTGTTCATTGGACAGGATAGCTTACAAGTATTCCCTTGAAGGTGGGTACCTTATCCTGATCAACGTGGGAGCCCGAGCTTAGGACAAAGCAAGCTCCACCGCTGGTGCTCAAGAGCGCTAACGTTTTTGATGGACAACAGGAGCCTGTACCAGTGAGGCTCTGTGGGACACTGGGAACTTGTATAATCCCCTTGCGGCATTCTTTTCCCCCTGGTCCCACCATTTGCTATGCACCCCTTTGGCAGAAAGGTTGCTGACGAAGAGCAGCCAGTGATCCCCCTGGTCCATACACATATATTTTGGTCTACCAAAAAGAAAATATTATGCATTGTTTTTGTGATCTTGCTGTTATTGATTCTGGGGGGGGGTGTCCTGGGTTTTGGAATGTGATCAAGATATACCATCATGTACTAAGAATAAGGTTGCTTCACAGGTCCGCACGAAAAGGACAGTCCCGAATAATGTAGTTTTAGAACGCATAAAGGATTTTTGGGAGAAGGTATAACTTGCTATCTCACCGAATCTGTTACAAGTTTATGGACTGCCTAAACATTGTCACTTGTCAATTATACGTATACACGTCCAGCCCACTTTATAGAAGTAAGGGGTGAGTTTGGTATGGGGTATCCTGACCCTTATTTGTATCACCGAAAGCCACGAGGAAAGGGGTATCCGGGGTGTGATAATAATAAGCATTGTGATAATTTGTACAAGAGAGAGCAGAACATCACTTTAGTGGGCTGGCATTATCAAGATTTAACGGTTACTCGAAAGGCTGGTTATTACCCTGCATGTTGCCCGATAATTAATAGTACTGATGCATTCCTGTATGTCAATTGTTGTGGAGTAATACTGTTCAAAAATACAATGTCTCTAGTGAAAAAGAAGGACGAGCACTTTCTGAATGAATACCAGATATGCTCCTGTAGATACCACTTCATGCACACCCAGGATTCTATTTTTTGTCCAATGGCACTTACTCAAATGTTCATAATGGTACAGATGATGTTGCTTTAGGAATGGTGCTCCCTCTAGGGGTGCCATGTAGGCATAATAAACCGAGTGCAGGATGGGTAAAAAGATCATTGACCGCAGAGTTTTGTGATGGGGTGACCGATTTGGAAGTCAATAATTATAGGAATGGTATTACCTTTGGATACATTCTCTCCTCCATTATTAGCTTTGGCGGTGCAGCTATGTCCAGGGGTGAAAGTGCTAGAGAATACTTTGGATGTAAGCTACAGATACTGTCTAACTCTACAGTGGCTGCCTTGCGTGACATCATAACCCAATTGGAAAGTATGCAGATATATTCCGAGCAGACTAGATATGCTGTTGATCTCATTCTAGCTAAGAGCGGTGGTGTGTGCGCAGTATTGGGCGACCAGTGTGTAGTCTGGATCGCTAATATGGAAAAGAAAATTACCCAACATATTTTAGACATTCTAGAAAACGTTAAGGGAATGGAAAGTGGGAACTGGAGTTGGTCACTTTTTGGTAGTTGGGGTTGGATTCTTGAGAAGCTGATTTATTTCATTGTGATTTTGATTTCTTGCTGTGTCCTGGTCCAGTGTCTCCCCTTCTGCTGCTCTTATTGCACCACCCTTCTCGCCCCTAAGAAGGTATGAATACATGATACCAATGCAACAATGATGATACAGAAGGAGGTGGATGAGCTTATGCACATAGGTGAGGGTATTTTTGAGACTTGTTCCCTCCTTACTGTTTCCCTTCCTGAAGCTGAAGATATTGAGTGCCCATAAAAAGGTTTACATATGATTATATGTTTTATTGCCTTTTATGCTTTCTTGGATATTAATAGAAAATGTTAGCTCATGCTAAAAGGAGGGTCTGCTAGAATAGAAAATATGTTTTAGCATTGTTAATTTAAAGTTAGCATTTGCTGCACCATTTCATGTATGGCCAGCATTTTAAATTGTAACTAAAACTAATCCTTTGCTGTTTCCGAGAAATGGCCTTCACTAGGTTATGTTTCTTCTGGGCTGAGTTCTGCTACACTAATGAATACACTGTTCTTTCTTGTTAGATGTAGGCCTTCTCCACTAGTCTAGCGGTGGGCACAGGCAGAATGACCTTGAAAAGCAGATAATGTGTGCCCGGCCTCAGAATCGAAACTTACTCCTTTGTAATTTACTGTCCATCTGCATCTGCTTGAAAAATTCCATGGTGGGCATGCTTTTATAAGTTTCGAAGTGCGCATAATATATCGTTATGCTTGCTGATGTCAGTCCCTCTGCAGTACTCCTAGGTGACTGGGCAGACCGGGCTACACTCTGAGTGTATTTGAATAAACTAGTATTGGTTTTTATTCTCTTCTGTCTGACCGACTCTTCATTTGGTATGGAAGGCTGCAAGGTGGTCGTGAGTGACCCGGGTGACCCTATTTGGGCCAGTTCCTTCATCTCAACACTATGGCTAAAGGTTGGTTAATGCTGCAAACCCTTCCGCCTGATGCCTCTCGCAATGGTCCAGATCGATTGGCCAGCCAGGAATTCTTCAAAACATAAGTGTCCCTTCAAAATGTCTATCGAAACATGGCTTTTTCGGAAACTTCGTTGGGAAACTCTGCTGAAATACGCACCATTTTGAACTGTCGAAATAAATCAACGGAGGAAATCTCCCCAACCGTAAACTACCTTTGGGGAGAAGGGGAAATGAGCTTGCTCATACAATGAAGCTTATACCCCACCACTTTCCAAATTTGGCTGCTAGTGGTATGGATCACTCTTTAAAAGATGTATATTAAAATTAAGTGGCTGGAAAAAGAGAACAGTTTAATGAACTGGAAACTGCGGAAGCAGCTGGTAGAGCAAGAACTTAAGCTGGATATATGTTTATGTGTCTCAGTACCCATTAATTTCAAGAGTATATATTAGCATGGAGATAAATGGACAATTACACCATTATATCGAAATCAAACAATTGCTAGGAGAAAAGCTAAAGGAGCAAGTACCCAAAAATCAGATAAATACGTCATTGAATCACTGCAAATCAAGATATTGTTATCTAAAGAGGAAGCTTACCTCAATAAGTAGACTTAAGGTCACAGACTCTTTCAAATTTTGGGCCAGTCCCTAATAGAATTCGGCCAATGCTGCGATATGGGATACGTTTTCTTCCAGTTGTTTGCAGTATTAATTACTGCAGTAATGAATTTCAGATGTAACTGAGATGCAACCTAGGTATGACCGAAGATAATTTTTAATATTGAATAAAGAAATCTCAAGAATATTATCCCTATTTGTCTACAAGCCATTCTTCTTTAGAATGTTTGAATTCTTTTTAAAGATGCTGTTCCACTTCACAGAGACAAAAAGAACTATTGATGGACAGAATGCATAACAATGTCATACATTCACCCCAGTACAGAGATCTGGGCCTAAATCCATCGTTTTTTTGCTCACCATGCCATTCCAGTTTGGACCCAGCCATATGCAAGTCAGTCTTGACCTTGTGCCCAATGGGAACAGTCCAGCCCGAACTGCCATGCCAGGTCCTCCCTAGACTGGAAACAAGCATCCTAGGACTGGTTTCGCGGGGTTTCACCCCTCTTCAGCCAGGATATCTTGATTCCAGTGGCATGGAGAGCACGGGACTCACATCTGAGCATACCCATCCCACTCGGGGTGACAAATGTGAAAAGAACTATTGATGGACAGAATGCAGAACAATGTCATACATTCACCCCAGTACAGAGATTTGGGCCTAAATCCATGGTTTTTTTGCTCACCATGCCATTCCAGTTTGGACCCAGCCATATGCAATTCAGTCTTGACCCTGTGCCCAATGGGAACAGTCCAGCCCGAACTGCCATGCCAGGTCCTCCCTAGACTGGAAACAAGCATCCTAGGACCGGTTTCGGGGTTTCACCCCTCTTCAGCCAGGATAGCTTGATTCCATTGGCATGGAGAGCACGGGACTCACGTCTGAGCATACCCGTCCCACTCGGGGTGACAAATGCAAAAAGAACTATTGATGGATAGAATGCAGAACAATGTCATACATTCACCCCAGTACAGAGATCTGGGCCTAAATCCATTGTTTTTTTGCTCACCATGCCATTCCAGTTTGGACCCAGCCATATGCAAATCAGTCTTGACCCTGTGCCCAATGGGAACAGTCCAGCCCGAACTGCCATGCCAGGTCCTCCCTAGACTGGAAACAAGCATCCTAGGACCGGTTTTGGGGTTTCACCCCTCTTCAGCCAAGATAGCTTGATTCCAGTGGCATGGAGAGCACGGGACTCACGTCTGAGCATACTCGTCCCACTGTTTCCGGTCCAGGGAGGACCTGGCTTGGCAGTTCGGGCTGGACTGTTCCCATGAGGCACAGGGTCAAGACTGATTTGCATATAGCCAGGTCTAAACTGGGCTGGCATGGTGAGCAAAAGAATGAGGGATTTAACCCAGATCTCTTGACTGGGGGTGAATGTTTTGATTTGTTCTGCATTCCGTCCATCAATTGTGTGTCTTTTGCTTGCTCGCCCTAAGTGCGCCAGGTATGCTCAGACGTGAGTCCTGGGCTCACTGTGCCACCGGAATCAAGCTATCCTGGCTGAAGAGGGGTGAAACCCCGAAACCGGTCTTAGGATGCTTGTTTCCGGTCCCGGGAGAACCTGCCTTGGCAGTTCGGGCTGGACTGTTCCCATGAGGCACAGGGTCAAGACTGATTTGCATATAGCCAGGTCTAAACTGGGGTGGCATGGTGAGCAAAAGGATGATGGATTTAACCCAGATCTCTTGACTTGGGGTGAATGTTTTGATTTGTTCTGCATTCCGTCTATCAAGTGTGTGCCTTTCACTTCACATAGACAGCAGAGGATACAACGAGCATATGAAGATGAACTACGTCCTCATTATGGCAACCAGTGAGAAGTCTATAAATAGGTACAGTGTACTGCAATATACAATGGGCAGTGCTGCTTTCAATACACATTTACACATTTTTAAAATGACATCTTATGCAAAGGCAGAGCCCCTCATTCTGAAGTGGTAGATGATATTGGGCACAGAAACTTACTGATAATTCCCTACGTGTGTTTCTTATCGCAATTCAGAGTTAATGGTCAGGGAATGAGGACTCACATAGTCTTTCTTACTGGTAAAACCACATGGTATTCCGCTTTGCCCACTGCTTTGGCCATGCAAATGTATCTAGGTAACAAGCAGCTAAATCCGTGGTACATTTAACAAAAAAAGTTGATAAATGCCTCAGTTACACGAGAAAAATTATTTTGAACAACTTCAAGGCTTATTTGTACATTGAGTGTTTACAGTCATATTCAATGAGTATCCAAAAAACATGACGTGTGCAGTACGCATTGAAGCTATTGCCAATTAAAGGTCTGCATGTTCGGATAAGAGCTATCTAGACTGAAATAGGCATTACACAATGGAGCTCATATGAAGGTCACTTCATTAACTATCTGGAACACATGAGATTGAGTTTAAACAAATGTAAATTCACTGGACTGATAAATGAACGACATTCTATCCAGTGCATATTTGACACTTTGGATGTCCAGTTGCACCAAACATGTCAATGAATGAATATCCTCAGAAGCAACTGTGCATTCATATAACATCTGGATCTGGAGTCAGTAAAGGAGGGGGGCAATTGGGAAAGTGTTCCCCCATTGATGAGGTCCTGGTCTTTTGTGTCTTCGTTTAAACATCAACCTTGGAAAGAACGCCTCATTATAGACGGTCTATGGAATAAATTAGCGATATCCTCAGGGACCTCTGCGACGTTTGCGCGTGTACTTTTGTAAAGCAGGAAGAAGAAGTGCACTTACCGAATGAGGTCTAACAAGGCATCGGCTGAGCTCATGATGGGCTTTCCACTCTGGTCGGTGTTCTCCTTCTGGGCGGCGCCTCCAGGATGAATGATGGAGACCATCACGATGCCCACTATCACCGCCACAAAGGTGGTCCACAGGTAGTAAGCTATGGTGAATATGCCAAGGCGGCTGGAAGTCTTGGCATCCAGAGCAGCCAACCCTGACATTAAGCTGCAAAGAAGAATAAGACAGTTATGTCAGCATGCATATAGCTATTAAGGTTGTCATACCATATATGTTAAGAAACAATAACTGAAGTCAATGATTATAGACAACTGCATGGATTGCGTTGCAGGGAAATAATAAGCCCTAGGCAACCGATCAATGACTACTAAAGTGGGCATTACGAATTGCGAATGTAAAGCATAAACTTCAATTCACCAAAAGGGAAGGGGTAGCAGCAGTGGAATAACACATCATTTGACATATGATGAAATCACGAGGGACACAGGGTGTCCTACCATCAGCCCCACAATCTGCTACTAGGACTAGGGTAAAAACAAGGAATGTAAACTCCAGAAATAAACAGGGCTCTGGAAGGTTGTTGTCCTTTCCATTCCTACAACAGCCATCACAATCCTTTACACCATAGGAAAAATAGACAGTTTCAAGGGTACCGAAATACAAATTAGCAGTGATATCTGCTACACAAGGCTAACCCTGGTGTGAATGCCCATGATGCAAAGCATGTTAACCTTATCCAAGATGATTGTGTTTTAGATTGTGGAAGGATAACTAGTAGCTTAAGAGAGCAATGTGTGATTGAATGTTACTTCTGAACCTAAATGATACAAAAGTGAGAATATTACAGAGGTTATTACAGAGTCTCTATAGTTATGATTAGGTCTAACTTTACATTTAAAAGGAATATTTGTTTTCTTAACAAATTGGCCCTGTTCGACAAATCTGCACAGCAACTTGTAAAAAAAAAAGGTAGGTCCAATTTGGCATTTGGCATGCCAAGTCAGGCAGCTCTATCGAGTGGGGGCAATGAAAAGGATGGGTCAATAAAGAGACATTTACAATTATAATTCCTATAGGATTCATTGCTACCATATAAAGGGCTGAACTGAATTTCACCAAGCTTGGCATGACAGTAGAACTTGGCTTGGCTTGCTGTCAATCCGTTCAGTAGTTTTTGAGACATTAGCATGACAAGTATTATTCTTAAGCCTCAAATTGAGCAGAGCTTCCAGTAGGGATAGAGCTATCTGGAAGTTAATCCATGAATGATTCCTGGACCCACCTTAAAAAAGTTACTCAACTCCAATAGGACTACGGACCTTTTTCTGGACAGAAAGAGCTTTCAGTATAACCCTTGCCAATGGAAAGAAAATATACTAAGTGACTGAGAAAAGTGAATAAATAGGTAGAATGTATGTAGACAATATGGAGTTAAAGATGAGTAATTCAATAATATATATGTCTATGGCATTACAACATTTAAAATGGTATCAAGGAAACATTCAGACTTTCGGAACAGCCAATACTTGTTTCGCCCGATGCAACTTGAAAGCGTGGACTTCTTCGACGCTTTGTATGGCACCAGAAGAGACATGTTATTTGGGATGGCCCTTTGATAAAATTTCCATCAGCCTTTTACCTGTTCAGGTCCATCGTGTACATCATGGGAGTCACTAATATGAAAAGTGCACAAATGTCCCCCACATGATTGGAGAAAACTCGAAGTCCATTAGACATTATTGCTGTTTCCCAGTACTGCCCACCACAACTTTAGGGTCTGTCGTTGGGAAATCAAAAGTGGCAATTAGTCAATGATTGGGTTATAGTACATCATTTACATTTGTGTTGTTTCCAAACAGTGCCCCCATTAGGGGGCCTTCTTTGGGAAAATCAAAAGTACCAGTTGGTACCCCTTGGCTCCAGGCTTTGGTAACTTCCGTCCTGGAGGCGGGAACCACTTTGGGTCAAAAAAAGCTTCAAGCACAGTGGCAATCCCCTAGACATAGCTGATATTGGAAAAGAGATTCATCCAAGAAAAATAAATACAAGGCCTAGAAGAAAAGAGTCTGGATGGCCTCTAAACCTCATGAGAAAGTAAACACCAAAAATGACTCAAAAGGAGACGGTCCATGCTCCATTTTCAATTGCACTCCTGAAGATAGAAATTGAGTTCATGACAGTGCAGAACAACAGCTCTTTTAACAGCACCAGCTGTGATTTTGGCAGTGGCTACCCCTTTCCCCAACAGGCAGGCTAGTGCTCCCCAAAATGATTGCCCTTTCCCGCCCCCTATATCACTTCATAAACGTACTGGTGTTTCCCCACCAGCGCTTCTTTCGAGATTTGGACCAGATGCTGGGAGACTTGCTGTGCGATGGAGGGAGGCTGCGTGTGGCCCTTTATAAACTCCAATTGCCAGTGGGTCATGGAGGGCTTGGGTGCCATCCTTTGAAACTTATTACCATCGCAGCACAACTCCAATGGGTATCCCGGTGGCTGCCAGGTACAAACCTCTATGAGACAAGCACATAAGAAGGACCTCGCCCCCAAAATGTAGACTGTTCCTACTTGACCTGTATTTCTTCTCATATATCTTACAATTGCTGTTGGTTCTGTTCCCGAAATGAATTTATACTACATATATAAAATCTTTTTACAGACTATGTTAATTAGTCTTTCATCATCTTCATTAGCCATAATGAGCACATATTATACGAAAGTCTACATGTCCATTTCATCATTTCATTCCATGTACTGTGACATAATCCTGTTTTTTCACCATGAACAAATAGCTATAATTTTTAACAAAAAGATACAATAGCCCCCCACACACTCGACTCCACTCATTCATACACTCACCCAAGGTCACTCCTTGCCATACACTACATTCACTCTGTGACCCAGCGTTCTATACATACACTGAACAAACAACAATGAAAAACAGAATTTATTTTTTTCCGTTGTGGCGTTGTGGGCTTAGATCACTTTTCCAAATACGGTCAACGCACGTTTTGGTGTGGGCTTTGATAATGTCCAACCACCTTCTTCAGGACCACACAACAGAACTGGTACTTCAAAGGGTGGTCATGGGGAGGTGGGGGGGATTCTTTGTCACAATGACTGGTCTTTACAGAAAACGGCTAATGCTGGCCAACAGCATGTCACCTCTAAGTCTGATAGTCAATACCACACTACTCTTTACAAATGTACGGTAGAAGCCATATCCTGATGCATTCTCAGGCCAAGGCCCTTAGATAGTGTATTACTGGACTGAGACACCACTCAAATACTGCGCCGATCACAGTAGTAAAATTCACTTCGAGAAATCCTGATACAAGTGTGATGCGTCCTCAAAGTACTTCTACTGATTCCAAACAAATGACGTACGGGCCCCTATGTCACGATTGAAACCACTGGTCCTTCTGCAGAACTCTCTCCTCTCCCTCATCACACTGCCACAAACACTGTCCTTAAAGTCTACTCAAACTGTGTTGGCTTTTTATTCACCACAACTGGTATTCCCATTTCACGTGCCTACCCTTGTGACCCTGAGTTTTACATACACCCCAGCACCCCACACCCCAAACTCATCCCCCATGGGCGTGTGCTCATACCAAGCTCTTCAGAGCTGAGTCAAAATGCATCACCAGACCTAACATTTACAGTAGGTTTAGGTTCTCCCTGAAGGACTTTTATCAGATGAACAACACGCTTTGTTGTCTGACTTGCAAGCATTAGACCAGCTGGCGGTGGCATTTCTGATTCTGGCTTCTGGAATTAACAGTGGCTGGTAGTGCCTTCTATGACACACTTTTCCAATTTCCATTAGTGCCACCTAATAGTGTGCAATGTCCGGGGTGCCTCCACCCTTCATAGCAGGGTCTCCTTCATCCTCACGCAGCTCTTTTCAAGCGGCCACGGTAAGGAGGCGTAAATACACTTGAAGCTGCAGATAAGTTCAGTCAACCGGACGGTATGTTCTCAGTCATAAATCAGCCAGTATTTGTTCTTTGGGCTAAACAGGCTCTAGGGCTAAACAGGCTCTAGGACAACAGTTAAGGAGGCCAGTGAATAGATCTGACTGACTATATATTAGGTGCAAATCATTTTTGTTAAAAGCCTTGAGGGTGAGAAGCCTGTCTCTGTGGACAAGGCCGGGCACACAATGTGTTTCTGACAAAACCATCTTTAAAAGAAGAAGCCAATCAAGAGGACTTCATTTCCCATCATCCATGTGCACAGAAAGTGACATCACAGATTTCCCACCAAAATGTCATTAAAAGAAGAAGCAAAGCAAGAGGACTTGATTTCCCATTATCCATCTGCACAGGAAGTTTCATCAATGGATTTCCCATTAGCCATCTGCACAGTAAGTGACATCATTGGATTTCTCATTATCCATCTGCACAGGAAGCAACATTACTGGTTTACTGGCAAAACCATCTTTAAAAGAAGAAGCCACGCAAAAGCACTTCATTTCAAATCATCCATCTGCATAGCAAGTGACATTATTGCATTTCCCATCATCCATCTGCAGAGGAAGTGACATCACGTCCTTCCTTCTCTCTATTTCAGTCAACATTTCAGGCCACCCCATTGCCCAGGCATCCAAACGAAAGGGCGGACACAAGCAAGGGCATTGCCTGTTTAGGCCTATTAGGGCCTCGAAGGGCCTTGGCCTATAACACCTGTTATAGTGAAACCTATAAGGTTAATGAATCAATCAATCAAGCTGGATTTGTATAGCATGGCTAATCACCCGTGAGGGGATCCAGGCGCTGAGAGTACTGTTACAGGGAGCTAGTTGAACATCCAGGTCTTGAATCTTTTTGTGAATTCCAGCAGAAATGATGAGGCAATTGGGAGACTATGGCAGTCTCAGATACCAGCTAGCGATTGGCAGCTGTGGGGGAGTGGCACGCTGACCAAGAGGTCAAGGAGAAGGTACGATTATAATCATGTGCATCACTCAGACTCTCATTCTGCCAATCTGCACGATTAAAGGAGAAGACTAGCCAGGCACCCACATAGCTTTTGAACAACATATTGATCCTACCTCCTACACATCCCATTAACTACTACACATCATCAAACTACAGAATACACATTCCAATTAATGTTTGTTAATGCTCACACTGCTGTACTCCATGTACCAGACATCACAGACCTCATTACCTATCACAAGCTTGATGCCCTTTTAATCACATAAACATGGTTCACTCCCCTCTCACATCTTCACACATCCTAGACGTCCTTCTTCCCGCAGGCTACAGCATCCATTGTGTAGATGACGCACATAGGAGGGAGGAGGCCTCCCTGGAATCCATAAGTCTTCCTAGGCAGACATGTAACATTAAATCCATGGAGTTGCTGACATGTCATTTCCTTCTCTGTGCAACTCAGGCTGCCACATTCCATCTAATTTTCTGGCCTCCAGGGCAGAACAAGGACTTTATTGATGAATTCTCAGATCTCCTCACTACCTCCTCCATCCGACAAGCCCACACCGCCCTCTTGTATGACTTCAACCTCCCAGACAATAGAAGCTCAAAAAAATGAGAGACACCTTCTTCTTTTTCATCGATACACTCAATGTGATACAGCATGTCACACAACCAGCACACTCCAAATGCCACATACTCGATCTTGTCTTCTCAACAACACCCACAATCCAATGTAAACCACCTATAAACTCGTACTGGATTGACCACTTTGCCATTCTCATCTCTCTACTCACCATACTACAAACAATATCAACAAACCAAGGCCAACACAAAAAAGAAGACCATACTTTCCGATCCTTCAAAGACTTCTCCATAGACAGCCTAATGCTGGAACTCATCTCTCGTCCCATAAACTCCACGCCAATGCCAACACCCTTTTAAATAACTTAAGCAATTGAGAAAACGCAAGCACAAGCCAAAGCTCTCAGAACCCTGGTATCCTACAGCTCTTGCTGACAATAAATGATCCATTTGTAGACAGGAAAGAAAATGGAAGAAAAACAGAACTCTTGAGCACCTCTTGATACTGAAGACCCCCTGTGCAAATTCGGACAGACCATGGTTTGACAAAAGCGTAGATTACTCCTTCTCCGCTGTGGTCATACTTCTCTGACACCCCGACAGAGTGCGGGCCATAAGAGGTTTGATTGAATGTCCTCCCACCATTTTCCAAATGCCTCCCACTGCCAGAAACTACCTGGCGGTAGGGGGCAATGAAACGTGCCCATGGCAAGTGGGGCATAGCTTTTTTTTCATTTTCAAAAGAAAATCCAGCTTTGGGATTTATTTTATTTTTTTAAATATAACACAATTGTAAGTTTGATGCACGACTGTTGCGTTGACGGAGCAGTCCATCCACTTACAATTCATTGACAGGAACTTCTGTGACAATGGTTCCTGCCATCGGATAATTCACAGTTTTGTGAGTGGCTACTTTGTCAGGGTAACAGAGTAGTATACTCCATCACCCTGACAGAGGATAGGCCATCATCCAAAATTGAAATCGGGCATAAAGACAGCCTAGTACCAGCTCTCTCTTCTAAAGAAAAGCAAAACCGTTTCTTTCAGAAAGAAACTTCAGAACTGCTTTTCAAGCCCATGTACACTTGCATTTGGGTGATGGTACTGCCCTCCCCTATTGCCTCTTTGACTCCACACAGGCACCTCCTACATGCCAGTATATGTACCATCCAGGGCCTGAAGAAATATAATCACATCAGCTTCCACACAGATTCAACTCCATTGGCTCCTCTTGTCAGCCAACACCATCTTCAAAACTAGCTGATGATTACAAAGCCATCAAACCAGAACCCTGCTTATCTTGCAGACAAGCTCGCCATCTCTGGTAGTTCTCGTCATACCCTCAGCCAGCACAATATCAGACTGCATACTAAATAATGTAAAAAAGAAAAACACAAGACAAAAGGTCTTTTCCATCTATGCATTCAGGATCTGAAACAACATTCCTGTATCCATCAGGTCCACCCCAATACTGCGTTATAGAAATCACATGTACATTCATACTGTGAAAAAGTGGATTATTAGTTGGGGTAGATTGTAGTCCTCTAAAAGCAATAAAGCGACTATCCTTGTTAGGGTTTGTTCCTTTAAACCTGAGCTCAAGCCCTAGTAGCCATGGCACAGAGCAGACTGGCTTAACTTAAAAGCATGTGTAAAGCATTTAAAAGTACCAAAACAGTTGAAAAGTCGAAAACATTATAAAAATCCCACTCCAATTTTTAAAACTAGAGAATAATCAGAGTGAACAATATGATACTAAAACAACAAAAAAAACAATAAAGGGAACCGGAGATATGAATTTTTAAAGTTTGAAATAAAAATAGTGCCAAAAAAACCTTAAGCCCCAACCGCAGAGGTGCCATCTGTAAGGATCCCGTCTGCTCTGTTATGTTGCTTATGCTGTTCTTTGTTTTGACTTCTACTGTGAGCCTTGCCCCCACCACCCATCCACCCCCATGTACTTCTCCTAATGACTAAACTTTCACTCATACAGTCGATGGTGGTAAAAGTAGTGTGACCTAATACCAGGGAAGCCTATTGGACTGTCCTTGCACTATTTATTTCAATAAAACTTAACTTACTAATTGTGCTTCTAGCATGTGGTCGTACAGTCTCTGTGAGACTTGGGGTACACTTAAAGGTACAAACAAGTCTTTTCACCCGCCTGTACCTGTATACTTGACTTCGCACGCACATGTAACACTTGCGTTCAAGAGGTGTCAAGTCTCAAATCACTGCATGAAAAAATAGAGATAGTTTTAAAGTTTTTCTGCCTCCAGCTCAGGTTTTATCAAAAGGAAAAGTTATATAGCAATTGGAATTCTGAAATTAGCTTTGTGTGAGCTTCTATATTATCGCATTGCCATAAGACAAAGTATGAGTTTAATTTAGGTAATTCTAATACACAAAGTTTAACTTGAATGAACCAATGCACTTGGTCATAAGTAGTGCAGGAGACTCCTTGAGGCAGGGGGTAAATTCTGTTTCACAACTCACGCATCAGTTTAGTTTCTATCAGCATTTTAAGAATAATGTAAGAAATTGGGTTGTTGGTTGACTGGGGTGTGAGCCCTGATCAAGCAGGAACCATAGTCCTTGTCAGGGTAGGGCATAAGGCACGAGGAAACCCCAAATTAACCTGTGCTCAACTCTCCAGTGGCACAGATCAGTCAAACTTACCTTAAAGGCAAAGTGTAAATTATTTGTGCAGCACCTCCAATAGTATCACAATGATAACACACCACAAAAGGATTCCACACCAGTCTTGAACAATAGAGCAAACTTTGATAAATAAAACAAGACCATAATGACAAACATCCAGTCAGTAGAACTGGAGTTATGAATTTTTTAAGAGTTTAGCTTAAAATAGCGCCAAAAAGCATAAAGCGCCAACTGGGGATATCTGGTCAAAGGTTCAGGCCGACCACGGTGGGGCGCAGGTTGGATACAGTGACCAGGTTAGGCCCTCTGAAGTTTTACCTTCTAAATTACATGCCAAGAGTCAGGAGGCTACTGGCGCAGAGCGAAGAACAGGCAAGCGTTGCAGGCAGACATTACTGGAGCTTCGAATTGGCAGACCCCAGGAATGGTCGATGCTGCAGTGTGAAGAGACGAGCTGCCGGAGCTTTGTGTTAAATCTTGTTGCGAGCAGGCCCTTTCACGGTCACGAAGAGCAAGTAAGAGTGAATTTATCACATGTGAGCCACACCAAAGGTCCAGGACCTGAGCAGCACCACTTGGGGTCAGGAACGCTCTGCAGCTGGTTCCAGGGCTGGTGCAGGATGTTAGAGTGCCTTTTATGTCCCTGAGGTTCAGATCAGGAGGTCAGCAGACTAGCAGGTAGGCCGTCAAGGCGTGGAACAAACGGGCATGTGTTCGGCAGCATGACGCCATAATCGGCAAACCAGCATGCAACGCTGTATGGGTGATGTTGCATGTGGGGCCTGTTAGGGCGCTGAAAGCCAGCATGATGATTCTGGCGGCGGTGTGGGGACTTTGAGGGCTCAGGCTAATTCGACCGCAGCAGGAGTCACTTGGGAACTGGCCGATGGGAGGCAGTGGTCTCAGGCCTCGCAGTCCTAGGATGGGATGAAGGAAACGGGCGAGTGGGATTCTAACATTTTATGTTTGTTTTCCATGTACATACCATAGCAGTAGTTGCAGCAGCTGCAAAACAGACAGGCATACATGGAGCAGTGTATGTTTTTCCCGGGGAAAAGATACAAATGTGGAGATCATGCAGGACCCATTGTACAGGGGTGCAAACCTGGGCATATTGGCCTTGCAGATCCCCTTGAGGGGAGTCGTCTGCAATTATACAGTTATCTAAAATCCATTGCTTCCCAGCTCTGGGTAGGAGCAAATAGTATTGTCTCTTATCAGTTTAATATCTGGTACATCAGGGGGGGACTATCTAAAATCAATTGCTTCTCATCTCTTGACTAAGTTCAAGTGGTGTTAGTTCTTATTAATATCTATTACTGCTTCTATATGGGACAATATCGGTCTGATTTACAATCACAAAAGTTGGGGCGCATGTACAGCACCTCGATAATTTCCAACAAAGGACCTGGTTTGCGCTACATAGGACTAAAAATTTGATCTTTTATGAAAACATCAACTAATTGGCTGTGTTTTCATTGACAGTCATGGCATCAAAACGTGTGCGTTCATCCACCGACAACTGGGCAACGCAACAGGAACTTTGCTCTTTCAGCAGCTGTGAAAGGTATTCAAATTCATGGCATTGACTGGGCACTAAAGAGCATGTTGGCGGCCTCAGGGATGGAATAGCCAGCACGGACAATGCAGCATAGGAGTGTGCCCACGCGGTACAAGGGCGCCCTTCCAGCGCCGGCATCAGTGGTCAGAAATCAGTCTCAGGCAACGCACATTGCAGAGGGTGAGTCTGCAGGGCAAGTGGCACCTACTCCCCTGGTGGGCCAGGGCACCACATTGCCGGTTTACAATACAAACGTGGGGATGGTGGGGCAAAGTAATGTGGTCATATTCCAGACGCTGCAGGTTAAGGCCATACCCGCAGCCGTGATACCCCCGTCACCTCGCAAACAGCTTCAACCGCATCCCTACCACACAGTAGGGAGTGTGCCCTCACAGTTGTCCATGCCTGTATCAGGTACAGAACCAGTGGTGTTGGCTGGGATAGTGGTGGAGGGTAGTAATTCCAATGCCGAAGCAGCACAATTTGGGTGCAACCAGGGATGGGGATGCCCCCTGCTAAGGGTGGCGGAGCACAAGCCTCATTGAACTCCAGCCCTGCCCTGTTCAGCAAGGCATTACCCATCGTGAGTCGTGACTCCCTCATTGTCAATAGCATGGCACATACCGCAGAGACGAGGTACAAGATTCGCAAGGGGGGGGTTCTGTGATGTGTTTGATCTAATTAATGCGGGTGTGATCCCCGGGAAAGGTAAATTGGGGAAGGATGGTGAACAGAAAGCAAGGTATGGGTGGAGTGGTCCCTGAAGAACAGGGTGATGGACTTCTCCATTTATTCAGCTATCTTTACAGAGAAGTTCCCTTCTTTAGCACCACAGCTATTTGGGTACGTCTTTGCAACACAGCCCGACGTCAGAATTCCAAGGCACGGGGGGTGTGGCTTGCGCGCCGAAGGAAATGGCGGACCCGATGTGAGCTCCGCTACGTCGCGGGACTCCGACCTTCGTTTTCGAGCCTCACTTGGTATTTATTTATACGGCGAGTGACAGTTACATGTTCCTGCAGATGCGGTGAGTCTGGACACCGCTTCCTGAACTGTTTCCTGAGGTTTTGAGTCTCTTTTCGACGATGGTGATTTTTTTTCCCTCAGAGACGCGAGCGGCTGCCATTTTAGGTCGCTGCACTCGCGTCTTTTCTTACTAATGGATTGTGTTACTACACTCTGGCATTTTTAATCGCGGAGTGTTATAATCAATACACAATTAAATAGAGCGCTATCAAATACCACCATGGTCTCTGCTCTTCAGCTACACTTATGAGGAGAGTTATACTGACTGGACAAAATTACCAAAGAGCCATTCAAAGTTGGTCATGTAACTGAATTTAATGCTGCATCATTACTTACGCTCTATAGTACTATTTTAATGGTTACTTCAGCAATTATTTTTCTGACCATCACACCTCGTTTCTCACAGAAGGATGAATGATTACTGTGCCCCACAGCACTATTTTAATTATGAAAGTCAGGGTCGTGGCTTGTTTGCTGACAGGAATGAAGGTCCCATTGTGATCTCCACTGTGTCTTGGCATTCTGACTTCCTTTTTTGAACCCGATATCCTGAATCTACATAGCAGCAAATGTCAGTTGTGTCACACAGAAGATATGGTCTTCGTTCTTGGGTCAATTTTATGTTACATCTGGAACCTACGTCCACCAATGGTATGTTCATGATCCTGTCAAATATACTATGAGGGTGGAATAGCATTCTTACCAAGAATGATTCCCTGTATTTTTTGAGGAACTCCGCATATTGTTCATTTGACATTTTTGGCTTACTAGCGCTTATTCCACATCCATATTTCCTATCGTGCGAACTATTACCACAACCTGGCTTCTTTTTTTGACATTTGCTGGTTTTACTTCATTTTTACTTTCACTTTTTGGTGATCGCTATTGCAAATCACAATGTCTACAGATTCGCATACTCCCAGATCCTCCGTATCTGGAACAAAACCAAAGCGACATAAAAATGATCCGCCTTCTCCTATCCACTCGTCTCAAAATCCTATTCTGGACTCAATTCTAGATGAAGTACGTGGTCTCCAACCCTTCATGTCCACTACAAATGAAAAACTGAAACAGATTGAGGAAAGATGGCTTGTCATGGAAAGTAAAGTTTTAGACTTGAAACAACGTGTTAGCGATCTGCAGGATGTCTCCACCAAAATTCCTTTACTAGAACAGGAAATTCACAAGTTAAAACTTCATACTGAGGATCTTGAAAATCGTAACCGTAGAAATAATCTACGCCTTTATGGCCTCCCGGAAAATATTGAAGGCCCTGACATGGTCTCCTTTCTTCAAAAACTCCTTCCAGAGCTCCTTGATCTTCCAGCTTCAACAAGTCCCCTCAACATACAAAGAGCACATTGTTTGGGACATTTAAACCCGTCCGCTAATAAACCGCGGGGAATAATTATGCTCTTTCTCGAATTTACAGAGTTGATGCAAGTTTTGAAGGCTGTCAGACTTAAAAGGCGTCTTATTTGGTCGAACCACACTCTCTTCATCTTGCAGGATATTTCTAATGCTACTAACGCCCGTCGCAAAGAATTTCTTGCTTTACGTCCTACGATGAGACATCTCAACATCCAATATGGAATTCTTCATCCATGTCTCTGCAAAATTACACATGATGGCCGATCACGCTCATTTGATGTCCCGGAAAAGCTTAAACTTTACCTTCATAGTCTACCATCACATGGAATGGATACTAATCCTTGACTTCTTTACAGTTCAGGCTTGTTAATCTAGCCTCCTAATGTATTTGTTTCCTTAATGTTTTTCTGATTGCTTAAATTTACTTATTCTTATGAGGTTCTCTTTTTCCCTCCTCCTTTATACCTTATATAGTGGTCCGTGTCCTCTGGCGTCACTATGCTCCTTCTTTTTTGACTTCCTTCTCTTTTGTCAGGTCTGGATGTTAGTCCTTGATCTGTTTGCTTGTCTCTGTCTTTCCTGTCTATTTCTTTTTTCTTTCCGTTATTCTCTTCTATATATTTTCTCTCACTCTTAATTTTGTTTTCTAATAACTGTTTTCTTGTTGATAGTATGTCTTCCCTATCACATATTAATCATTGTCTTTCCATTTTTTCTCTTGTTGATTATACAGTTTTGTGCTCCTATTCCCTCATGTACCCCTTCATCCAACGTCATGGTTAATGTGGTTTCGTGGAATGTTCGTGGTCTTGGTCATCCTGTCAAACGTCAAAAGGTATTGTCTCATTTAGCTAAACTTAACACTCAGGTTGCTTTTTTACAGGAAACCTATTGTAATGACAAAGAATCTCTTAAACTCAAATGTCAATGGGTAAATCAACTTGTTTTTTCTCCTGCTATTGATCGTTATGGTGGTGTTGCTATTTTGTTTCATAAATCTACAAACGCACAAATTGTATCATCGGATTGTGACCCATTTGGTCGCTGGGTAATGGTTGATGTTATCATTAATAAAAGACAAATTACCTTCTTTAATCTATGGGCCGGTTAAACCAGATCCGGAATTCTGGCAATCTATAAAGTTCAAATTAATGTCGGTTTCCAATTCTAATATTGTGGTTGGTGGTGATTTTAATAACTGGCTAGACCCTTTTTCAGACAGACAATCCAAATGTAAATTTAAACCAGATAAAACCCATAAATCATTTCAATCTGCCATTTCCTCTCGTTCCCTATTTGACTCATGGAAAACGTGTAATCCAGATACCTCAGAATTCACTTTTTTTTCACCTGTACACCATACTAGATCCCGTATTGATTATATTTTAATTTCCAAATCATTGCTACCTTGTCTCCAGTCGTCTGACATTGGGTCTATTTTTATTTCTGACCATGCTCCTGTTTCCACCTTTATTGATTTATCTATCACCACTTGCAAACAAGGCCAATGGTGTTTTAACAATCACCTTTTATCAGATCGTACCTTTGTTTCTGAAGCGACCTCCTTTATTAAGGAATTTTTTGTATTTAATAATTATTTAGATACCTCCTTACACAATAATTGGGATGCATTTAAAGCATCCTTTAGAGCCTTCTCTATTGCCTATTCTTCAAAGAAAAAAAAACAGCTGCATGATAAATATAAACAAACCCTAACCCTTCTCAAAGCATTAGAACATAATTACTATTCTTCTAAATCCTCATCATCACTACAAGAATTAATTAAAGCTAAATCCAACCGAAATAAAATAGTTACTACGGATGCATGTAACATCCTCCTTCAGATTAAATCGAAATACCACAGAGACCAAAATAAAGCAGGAAAAATGTTAGCGAATTATTTAAAAATTAAATCAGAACGTAAAGCTATCGGTCCTATTCATTCAGAATCAAATAATGCACTCTTCTCATCTGATTTGGATATTATTTCCACATTTCAATCATACTACAACCTCCTATACACAGAAACTACAAAGCCCTCTGAAGAAGACTTTATTTATTTTTTCCGTAATATTCCCAAACCTACAACTGCCCCGGATATTTTCAAACCGTTTGAAGAAGATGATATTTCTCTCCAAGAATTAACTGATGCTCTTAAATCTTTGAAAAAAGAGAAGGCTCATGGTCCTGATTGCTTCTCAGTTGAATTATTATTAGCCTTCTCCTCAATTTTTGCTCCTAAATTATTAGAACGTTTTAATTCTTTTATATCCAATTCTAAAGCCCGTGGCTCTTTTTTGGAACCATTATTATTGTAATCCCTAAACCAGATAAAGACCCCTCTTTTTGCAAAAATTTTCGTCCTATTTCACTAATCAATTATGACTGTAAACTTTTTGCTAAAATCCTGGCTTCCCGTTTAGAGAAAGTTATTTCCTATCTAATTAACCCGGATCAAGTTGGTTTTGTTAAAGGACGTCTTGCGTCTGATAACGCCAGAATGTTTTCAAATATTCTTGCTCTTAGCAAAAAATATCCTTCTCCATTAGCTGCACTATCTTTGGATGCAGAAAAGGCCTTCGACCAAATTAACTGGAATTTCATGATCCACACATTACAATGGTTTGGGTTTGGTCCAAAGTTTATTTCATATATCAAATTGTTATATACAAATCCAAAAGCATGTGTTTTTGTTAATGGTCTCTTTTCCCCATATTTTTCTCTCCAAAGAGGTACACACCAGGGCTGTCCCCTTTCTCCATTGCTTTCCTTGTTATGCTTAGAACCATTTCTGGAACGCATTAGAAGTAATCCTCTTATTACTGGTTTTAATCTAAAATCCCATCAAATTAAATTGTCTGCATATGCAGATGATGTTCTTATTTATATGTCCAACCCTGTGTCTTCCTTACCTCCTTTTTTGCAGGAAATTTCGTCATTCTCTAATGTCTCTGGCTACAAATTAAATTTCTCTAAGACCGAAATTTTACCCTTAAATCCTTCATGCTATAAACATATGTTTGACTCGACCAACTTTACATGGTGCCCTCAAAAAATTAAGTATCTAGGCACATGGTTCTCCTCTAACATTCGGGATACATTATCCCATAATTTTAATGCCTTAAAACTTAAAATTACCAATTTGTTAAACCTTTGGTCACCTTTATTTTTATTATGGTGGGGCAGACTTGATACAATTAAAATGATGATTGATCCCCAGATACTGTTTATTTTGTCTATGTTACCATTTTCAATCCCTAAATACTATTTTACTCAGATTACTTCATTATGTACTAAATTTCTCTGGAATAACAAGCATGCACGTATTGCTCTATCCATATTAATTCGACCCAAGAACGAGGGGGGTGTAAGATTTCCTGATTTTAAATTATACCACAATGCCTTTTTGATTCGCCAATTTTATGCTTTATACAAAGATTATCAGGATTTACCTAAGCCTTCCTGGGTCAATGTTGAATGCTTATTGTTAAATGACTTTTCAATACGGGATATTGTTTACATGACTAATTGTACTTTTATTTCTAAATACCCAATTTTGGAACACTCTCAAATTCTATTGCATACACTTTTCTTTAAGAATTTTGACACATATCAATTTTTTTTAGCTTCCTCACTATGGTTTAATAAATATATCAAATTTCGTCACAAATCATTCTACTGCAAACAATGGAAAGAAAAGGGCATTTTTTTGTCATTCAAATGATTGTTAATAATATGGTTTTATCTTTTCACTAGTTGCAAGAGACATTTCATTTACCTGATTCATGTATTCAGCAGTATGACACTTTAGCCCCAATACTACAGGGATGTGTACAGAACTTCCTTTCTCAACCAATTCCTACTTCCTTTACTCCTGATACTCCTTTATATCATATCTCTTCTGACACTATTCCTAGTGCCTCTTTTATCTATAAAACGTTATCTACTCATGTTAACACACGGAATAAATCTAACATTGAACTAGAATGGGAACAGGATCTATCTCAAACTCTGTACACCAATGGGATAAGTTTTGGCAGAAACTTTTTAAGACATCTAAAGCTGCTAATATCACACAGTCCTTATATTTTATTTATTATAGAGTTGTTATTACTCCCCTTCTTCTACATAAATTCAACCACTCTGTCACATCTTCCTGTTGGTCATGTCATACTGCTGAAGGCTCTTTAATACATTTACTATTCTATTGTCCTAAGGTACACACTTTTTGGAAAAATGTATGGTCAAAATGTTAATTGATTTTTCCTTATAAGATCCCATTAAATATTCACAATGTATTTCTGGGCACTTTGTCACCTGATCTTGATCACATTTCTTCTAAATCAATTTTATATGACTTATTCCTCGCTGTGGCCTTTAAAGTTATACTAACTTGTTGGAAGGACAACTCTAAATTATCCTTCTTACTTTGGTGGAATTTAATATGTGATGAACATAGGATCGCTTCTGTACCACAAACTTCAATCCACTTACAAATCAAATCTGATCTATTATGGTTACCTTTTACTTCTTTTCTGTCATCGTAACTTTAATTCTTATTATTCTTTTCTCTATATATTTTTTCTTTCTTTCTTTCTTATCTTCCCTCTTTTCTTTTTCTCATTTCTTTGTCTGTCTTCTTCTTTCTTTTTCCTTTCTTCTATCCTTTTTCTATAAAAAATGTAATCCTTTCTTTGTACAATACCGTATTCACGTTATTATCTACACAGGTTCTTAGTATACATTTGTATTATGTTTTATCATATTTTGTAACCTTGTTCGCTATATATTACCTCTTTAATAGTTGTTACTTCTTTATTATTGTATACTTATGTTTAGATCAAATTTTTATTATGTATTCCTGTGTTATTTATCTTCAATAAAAATTATTTAACAAAAAAAAAAAAGAATTCCAAGGCACAGCCTGGTTGCAATTTGACAAAAAATTCGGGCCGATGAAGGCAATCAGACCTGAGGTGGCATGGGACCAGAGGGAGATTAATATTTGGCATGGAGAATTCAACATGGGGTCCCCCCAAGGGAGGTACTCCCTGCCGCAACCGTTTCGGGCTGGGAGAAGAGCAGGGGACAAGGAATTCAGCCTGCTGGCAGTGCAACAAGATGGAGTGTCATAGAGGGTCGGCATCTACGTTCAAGCACTTATGCACATTTTGTGGCACACAAAGGTCACCCCAAAACCAAGTGTTTTAAAAATCACAGCAGGGCAAGGGAGCAGCCCATCCCCAAGGGGCACTAGCACCCACATTCCACTAGACAAGGCCTGCTCCTCTATTCGCTTGAACATACTGGCACATTTATTGGGTAAATACAAAATTGGCCTTGATGCACACCTGCTTTATTATGGGTTTAGGGATGGATTCTGCATCCTGTCAAGTGCTGCGCCGTCCTAAGACCCCCTGGGAATCAACAGTCAGTAGTGAGGAAGTCAGAGATAGCAAGGACAAAGATACTGAAGGAGGAGCATCCCCTTGGGTAGGCGGGAGTGCGGGAAGTAGTGTTCCCAGCTTTGTCTAAGGTGAGGAAGAGCCTCCCAGGAGCCACAATATGGTGGTCGGAGGCGATTCAAAGATAGGTCTGATCTGGGGGTGGGGTGGGGTGGGGACACCCACGAGGGCAATGAATAACTCTGTTAAGAAGCTTATTCAATCTGTGGAGAAGATATTGGTACCCTCTTCTATGAGCATGATTCGGCATAAGTTGCTTCACAGCACATTCTTGAGGATCCCGGCGGAGGTAATCCAGCATTGAAAGGGAAGAGGCCAAGTTCACGAATAATCTCATTGCACTGTGGTGGAAGGACTAGATGCAGAGAAAAGGGGGATACCTCAAAAGTGGACTGATTTCATGGACTGATCCCTTGGCGGGGTAGGGATTTGAGGGCACGGGGCAGGCAGGATGGGGACTGACCTGCTGGTGGGCCTGGACCTTTCCAGCCTAACCCTGAGATGCCTGGATGTTAATGTTTAAGTGGGGCTACACTTGGTCATAGGTACCCCGGCAGGGAGATATCGCTATGTGGTGCCCTGGTGCTCTGTGTTGAGATCAAATGAAGGGTCTTGCCCATCTCTCTGGGCAGAAGAGGGGTAGTACACTGCAAATTTATGTCTTGAGGAATTTGATGTATATATGTATATGAAATTGTATATGGAATTGGGGCCTCCTGGCACTGTTTCCAATAAGGTGCATGCATGCGTACCTCTGTTACCTGGAGCGCGCAGTGCCGTGTGCGGAGCGAACACACACAGCACATCCTGCGAGAGCGTTCACACCGCTGCTTTAAAAAGTGGGCGGTCCGTAAAACAGGTGTTTCCTGGTTGTGGAGAGCGGCGAAATAGACTGACTTCAACAGAAGACGAGCAGCGACAAGTAAGTCTTGCGGGAGCCTGTGGGCACTTGCTTTCTTCTTTTGAATGTAGAGCCCGGGTGTGGTGCATACTGTGTGCTTTTTTTAAGTAGTCATGTTAATTTCAGCACCGTCACGAGCTGCGATTAACATGAATACTTTAAACAAAAGCACACAATCTGCCCCCAGCCGCGCTTTAGTAACAAAAGAAATTCAGCAAGTCTACAAACACAACATGTAAAGCTCACGCCGTTTGTAGACTTGTTGAATTTCTCTTCTTAACAGAGCTGGGCTGCAGGGTGATTGTGTGACTTTGTTAAAGTTTTCAGGTTAATTGCAGCTCCAGACGGGCGCTGCAATTAACCTGAAATCTTTAACAAAGGCCCACAATCACCCTGGAGCTGAGCTCTATTAAGAAAAGAAATGCAGCAACTCTACAAACATGGCGTGTAAAGCACACACCATGTTTGTAGACTTGCTGAATTTCTCTTCTTAATAGAGCTGGGCTGCAGGTGATTGTGTGACTTTTTTAACTTTTCTGTGCTTGGCATAGTGTGCTACCCGACATGTATTTTCCTGTTTCTGTCATTGCATCCAGATATATGATACAACAAGTAGCAACATACCTACAACAAGTCGGACTATTGGCTTTGTAAGTGGTTGCTAGTTACATAAGATAAATAAGCAGCAACTATGGCTTGTATAAATTTCATCCATCTGAATTTGAAAACAGCAAAACTCTCCAGCCATCTTTCTAGTTGTTATGAGGCAGCCAATGACAGAGATCTGCTTGAGTGTCTGTTAGGGTCCTGCTGGTAGTACAGTTTTAACAACCCCTTTAGACAAAATGTGACATTTTAAAAATAAGAAGTTTGACTGTTAATGAGATTCCCTTTTTGTACTTGCATATATTAGGGCAAAAGGGGGTGATCTTCTGTACAAAACTCAGTTCTAAAGTTCATCAGGTTAAGCAGACTGTCTGGTGATAGGAGCTTGCCATACATCTAGTAGTGCAGCTTCCGTACTGTCGTTGGGACAGAAAAGTGACTAATGGGAATTCAACAGTTGGCTTGCGTCTAAATATTGTTCAAATTGTAAGGTGATTATTCTTTCTAGGTTTAATGGGGTCAGAGGAAGGAAGAAAGGGAAATGTAGGTGGTATTTCTTTGCTTTTTTAATGTAGGTGCTAATTATGGCAAATCTGAAGAATAGCCGAGATGAACCTTGACCCAGTGAGACACTGATGATGGTAACAGTAGTCTAGAGCAGTGGAGGAGCAGAGTCTTTTTTAGGGTCTTAATTATTGTTCTTTTATTGTCTTGAGAAACTGACATCTAGAAGGAGTGTGTTTTTTATGCATGATGAGCTGTGACCTGAGCATTCCACAGGACTAGGTGATGTACCAGTGGAGTGATGGTGCTGGTTTTCACAGATCTCTTGTCAGCATTGTCATGTTGGTCTGAGTTTGTATTTTTTCAAGGAATCGAAAGTTGCGTGGCAGTTCACTCACATATAAAAGCCTCTACGCGCACTGCCCAATCTAAGTCATCCCGTTTCACTGCATCTGAAAGTTGTTTTGTTAATTGCAGCTCCAGACGGGTGCTGCGATTAACCTGAAATCTTTAGCGAAGGCCCACAATCACTCTGCAGCTGCGCTCTATTAAGAAAAGAAATGCAGCAACTCTACAAACATGGCGTGTAAAGCACACGCCGTGTTTGTAGACTTGCTGAATTTCTCTTCTTAATAGAGCTGGGCTGCGGGGTGATTGTGTGACTTTTTAAACTTTTCTGTGCTTGGCATAGTGTGCCGCCCAACTTATATTTTCCTGTTTCTTTCATTGCATCCAGATATATGATACAAAAGGTAGCATCATACCTACACCAAGTCGGACTGTTGGCTTTGTCAGTGGTTGTTAGTTGCATAAGATAAATATGCAGCAACTATGGCTTGTATATAATATTGAAAAAGCTTCCACTTAAAGCCCTGGTGACACCACGACAATGTTGCTGCCCCTGAGTTTCAAAAAGAGAAGGGAAGCAAATGTTAGTGAAGAAAATACTCCCGATAGATGGATCAGTTATTTACACATTTGCAGCTGCCATCGGCTCAGACCTGCATCTTGGCAAGATTAAAAATCTTGGCAAGGCCTAACCAGCCTTCCACCCTTCTTAGTTCGTTCAGGTGAGCACAGTTACATAGAGCGAGTGTTTAGAAATGACAAATTCGCAAAAATGGCTCCATATAGAACCCCCAAAGTCGATATGCAGAGACGCTACTTCTGAAGCATTGCCATACCACACTCGCTGTCTTCTCTGAAAAATCTTTTGTCCTTTTTTCTTCCACTCCCCAGCTGCTCTTGCCGTCTCCTTCTCTACTTTTTCCTCTTCCTCATAGCAGTTCGGCTCCACGTTTACCCAATTTCCCCTTCTCCCCCATCCCATTCTTGTCTCCATGTCCCTCTCGCTGCCTGTTCTTTGCTTTCTTTCTCACCGGTTTTCTATTCTTCATTCTCCCTCCCAATTCTTCAACGCCTCTGGCTGCCTTTCTCTCTCCGTCCCTCTCTTACCAATTTCTCCATTACCCCCTTCTTCATTTCTCGACATGGTGCCCTGACTTTTTTTCTACTTTGTTCCTCGCTCCCCCTTTCACCGCCACTAAATCCTATTCCTCACTAGTCTCCTCTCCTTTTCCTTCTGGGTGCTATGCTACAATTTTGAAAACACATACCACTATCCCTGAATATTAGATGGAAGCACATTTAGAATTTGGACCAGTGTGCCTCTGCAGTGTCGGTGACCTGGCCAAAAAGGACATGAAAAAGCTGAAATTGGATCATAAATCCAAAGCTGATCTGATCAAGGGCCCCAGAAATACGTATGGCCCAGGGCCCTCAAAATCCTTAAGATGTCCCTGTGCATTTGCTAAAGTTTTCATGTTAATCGCAGCACTCATCATGAGCTGCAATTAACACGAAAACCTTAACAAATGCACACAATCACCCTGCAGCCCAGCCCTATTAAGAAAAGAAATGCAGCAACATAGCTGCCGAGGTTTCAAATTGCAATGTGGGACGTTTTCAAAATCTCACTGTAATTATTAGTGCCATTTGAACAGGCTTTGAACACCATTATTTGGCGCCTGGTGTAACAAGGTTTGTTGCCGCTCCAATGACCACTTCCGCCACGGATACTCTCATTATCATCCTTTAACAGTGCCCCTCAAGTCCATAACCCCTCTCTCTTTCATATTTATTTTGTTTAATAGCGCCACTCATACCAGTGCAAGGTGTTAAGCACTTTACATCGCATACACATTACACAGAGACCCTGAATCATAGTGTGTAAATCAATGTATAGGAAATGTCACATCAGACAGAGGAATACAATTTATAGAAGGCACAAGTTATCCACACTGGTAGACAGTATGGTTTAAAAGTTCTTGGACTGAAGAAGCACACACTGAGAATTTAAAACGTAACACCATGGCTTTACTGATAAGAATTGATTTCTACCCAAGTGAAACCTTTTTGCAACATTAGGATAATGAAAGACTGGGGGGGAAATTCATAATGTTTTAATCTATACCTTACCATTTGCATGCAGCTCTTTGATAGTTAATAGTTCACTGTCCTATATTAGGATTTAAACTTGTATCAAAAGGAGCTCTCTGACAGAAGCAGTATCCACTGACCTATTAACATTGCATGCAATTTGTGATCTGCATGGTTCACCTGCTTTGCATCAGGCATTTTAACCTTCTGCACAACTTTATGAGTCAAAACTTCCACTAGATGAAACTCAGATCTCGCTGCAGCAGGCCCATCAATCTCCAGAGTTATCTTGACATTTTTATGGTTGCCTGAAAATTGCTGGAGGCAAGGCACACAGCAGCAGGTGCTTTTAAAACTGTATTGTACTTGAAAACACAGCGCCCTTCCAAAGACAGCGCCCGGAAACATATAAATATCAGAAAGAACACCCCTCTCTCCTCCTTTGGAATCCATTAGGGATTATTTTAAAACACTGAAAAGTTTGTAATTACACATGCAATTTGGTATGTCATCGATGTTTATTATAGGCACAGCAATTTATTTTAAATGCACTGCTGCAAGCATGTTTTCTTTTGCTGAAGTTAAACATTCAAACATAGTTCTGTTGCAAAACCTTCCTTTTATTTCATCTGCAGCTGTTTTTGAGAGGTTTTAGCATTTCAAAGACCCGTTCAATCACTAATGTCATTCTCCAAGCAGAAACCCTAGTAAAATGCTGGTCGTATCGTTCCTTCTTGCCAAATACTAATAATGTTGTAAATTAACTTGTCAAAAATCATAAATTACCAGATCTGAGCGGTCAACAAGTGAGCTCTTCCTTTCAGCATGGCTCTGGAGGCATTCACATCTTTTCATATCCTGCCTCTCTCTCTGTAGAGATGACTGTGGGACCTCCTCTGCTCTCCCAATAGTCACACATGAGGACAGGCAGTGGTGTGCAAATAAATATAATTGCCGCTGTGCCTAACTAGTGAGTTCCTGTTGGCAAATGGACACATTCACATGACGCCAATGTCACGTGATGCTGCTGGCTCAGGATGCGTGACTCTCAGCAGCAATATGCAGCCAGCCCAAGTCAAGTGGAGAAGGCAGTATTGATCCCAAGTTTTCCGTTACCACATTGTGCAATTTAATTCAGCCACTAAGTCTACATGTCCTATTCTTTGTTTGTAACTCTTAGAGCCCTTGCTAACAATCTTGTATTCAATTGCAGGTTTGCAGGCTGTATGTTATTTGAATTTGAATGGTCAGGCGTGAGTACCCACAAAGACAAGGTAATTCTGTTTACGTTCCTTGTTGGATTGGGGGTTGCTGGGTAAATAGATTCACAATCTGCACCCCTTTTCTTTTGCAGGTTTGTGGATCCGTACTACAAATACAATTGCACTGGCAGAATAAACAGGTAATTGTTTGGTAGAGTTAAACTGGTGCATCTTGTACATTGTAGTATAACACCATACCTTACCAATGTTTTCTTCTGTTGCAAGTTTCGCAGACAGCACCACACACATTTAAACGGGCATACGTGAGTACAAGCAGAACAGGTAATTGTTGGGAAGAGTTAAACTAGTGCATTTTGTACATTGTGGTATAACAACATACCTTACCCATGTTTTCTTCTGTTGCAGGCTTTGCAGACAGCACCACACACATTTAAACAGGCATACGTGAGTACAAGTAGAACAAACAGGTAATTGTTTGGTAGAGTTAAACTGGTGCATCTTGTACACTGTAGTATAACAACATAGCTTACCCATGATTTCTTCCGTTGCAGGTTTTGCAGACAGTACCCCAATCATTTGAACGGGCGTACGTGAGTACAAGCAGAATAGGTAATTGTTTTAGTAGAGTTGCCTTATGGTGCACATGGTATATTGCTGTATCACAATGTGCTGTAACAATCTTAACTTCTATTGCAGGCTATACGGACCGTGCAACATATAAGTTTGGAAGGGCAGGGCAGAGAACAGAAAGATCCAGGTAATTACACTCTACGTTTTGCCGGCGATGCCTCAGTACTATGTGACAGGTAGCATTCGTGATCATAGGTATCAACTTTAGCCATGTTCCTTTATTTTGCAGGCTTTGTGGCACAGCAGGATAAAACCGGTTTGCACAAAAATGCAAAGCTGTAACTTCTACAGAGTGCGGTGCTCACCACAAAGGAAGAAATGTTGCCTTGTATTCAAAGAAGAGTGGATGAAAGAAATAGTGGAGGCTGAGACACAGAAATCACGAAGTAAGGTTCCCGTGCAACTTGGGGAACTATTTCAATACAGTCCTGAGGTGGGCTTGATTTGCAAAGCATGTGCCGAAGCCAAGGTTGTTGGGGACTTTTCTACAGGGAAGAAATGGAGTGATGGCTGGAAACTGGATTACATGAAACGCCATCTAATTAGCAACGTTCACGAGTCTGCCTTGTTGATATTGAGAAACAGAAGTGCTGCTGCCAGGTTTGGTTATGGAGTGCGGACAATGCTGACAGAAACTGACACCAGCAAAGCAAACAGAATGGAAGTGGTTGAACGACAAAGATCCCTGCTTTAGGAGATAAAGATTCTCATCAACAACGTGTTGCTGGCAGTCAAGATGAATACTTCAATGTTGTCTGTCCAAGACATCCATGACCACCTAGCTTTGTATGTGAAGATGCCAGACAGCTGGAGTAGCAAGAACTATGCCTTTGAGTTACTTGAGGCCATCAATAGTGTGATACACTGTAAAGCTACGGCAGAACTTTGTAACGTTTTGTATCACACATTGATAAGAGCACAGATATTTCTGTTACAAAAATGCTCATCCTGCACTTCAAGTTCCGACCTGTAGCATCAACAGGGCACAAAACACTGTTTGGGGGCATAGTGAAGCTGATTAGTTGTAATGCTGAGGCTATCACTACTGTGAAAGAATTCTATGCTGCCAATGAACTGGACCTTATGAAAAGGGTCATGTTGATATCCGATGGTGCGTCTGTGATGCTGGGTAAGAATAATTGTGTTGCCACTCTCCTCAAAAAATCCATTCCTCATCTAGTTGAGCAGCATTGTGTCGCCCATCGAGAAGATTTGGGAGTTAATGATGCCTGGAAGAGGGTTCCAATGATTAAAGAGACATTATTGAGGACTGTCTACACTTTGTTATCCAGATCTCCTGCAAGCAAGTCCAAGCTGGATGAAATCACATTGGTCACTGAATGTGAAGTGGTCTCTTTTCTACCATTGAATGAAGTCCGGTGGCTTTCAAGGCATTTTGCAGTTGGTGCACTTATTCAGAATTAAGGTTCTGTTCTTAAGTATTTTGAGCATGAGAAAGTTGAAGAGAATGATCAAGTTGCTAAATATTGTTACAAAAAGCTATCGGACTCAAACTACCATATTTCCCTTGCAGTACATAATGACATTCTGGGTGAATTTGCATCTTTGCGCAAACTGTTCCAAAAAAGTTATTTGACTACTGTTGAAGCTGTACAGTATGCAAGAGCAAATATTGGCCAAATTAAGGAACAGTATTTGGGGGACACTGTCTTTTGGAGCAGCACAGTAAGAGATCTGATGGTGTTGTACAAGGAAAGGCAGGAGTTTGACAGTGGGCCTGTTTTGTCTTTTGTTTCCCTTCTTTGTGAGCACATTCAAACAAGGTTCCAGGAAGATGAACTGAAAGAATGGGCAAGTTTTGAATTCCAGGCAATTTCAACACAATCACATTTTGATTTTGGGACTGAGAATGTACAAAGACTTGTTAAAAAGTATAAAAATGTCTTGGTCCTGGGTGATTGTGAAAAACTGGAAGATATTGTTCGACAATACATAGAATATTAATATGTGGTGGTGGAACATGTAAAGGGTGGGTTATTTACCACCTTTCAAGACATGGTTAATTTCACTGTATGCAAAGGTGCTCAGTATAGTGTGCCGTCTCAGCTTGTTGATGTCTGTGCAACATTTCAAGCATCTAGTGCAGATTGTGAACGAGGATTTAGCCTCATGAACACTATCAAGAGTAAATCGAGAAATAGACTATAGCAGAAGCATTTGGATATGCTGATGAGGACAAAGGCCTACCTCCTGAACGGGAAAGTTGAGTCTATCAGCACTGGAAAAATGGCAAAGATCGACGTGAGACGCAACCATGTCACCCATCTAGTGATGGCACTTGACTTGTGTGAACGGCCCTCTCCCACAGTCCATGTTTGCCTGGATGTCACATATTTCACAAACTATCTCTGACGGGATAGCCCGACATTACTCAGTAGCTTGCACATCAAATTGTAAACATGTAAATATGTTATGTAATTTTGTAACTTATTGTGTATATGTAATCTTGTTTAGGCTCTCAACATTTCCCCACCCAATGTACAGTGCTCCAGTTAAAAATCTTTATTAAAACCTTATGATGGTACCACAGTTGGAGTCTTGTGCTTTTCTAAACCTGAAGTGTACTTGCCTGTGTAACTAATTATTGTATGGCGTGTGTATCCAAATTGCAAATCTGCCTTAAGCCCCTTAACGTGACACTGTATGTGTGGAAATGCTCTGTCTTTTAAGTTTTTTAAGCAAATGTTTGGAGTGATATTTGGCGCTGCGCACACGCGCTGTCTGGTTCCTGGCGCACATAGCCATGGCTGCAGTGCACAGAGACCCTACACTGCGGCACACAGATGAAAAACATTCGAGGGAACATTGCCTACTGGCACAATGTGTTTTTTAACACTTGCGCTCCAATGTAGAAAGTTCAAGACGGTGAGGTCTTGTTGTACAGCCCATGTGCTGTGGCTTCTACTATATGCAGTATCTAATGAACCAATGCCATTGTTTCAGCTACTTCTTTGGGGAACCATGTGAATAATGGCTACGTCCCAGTAAACCACCATAACCCGGAGTTGAATTCTTCAATGGGACAACGGAGGCAGGGGGCTGAGTCAGCAGGGGAGGGGCAGCGACTTGCTGGTTGTGTGCGTACAATCGAGGCAAAGGGAACTTTAGGTATTTGCCCAGGATCAGAGGATGCTGAGCCCACACCGGGATTTGAACTTCCTTACCCAATTCCAAAGTTAGCAGCTCTAGCCACAAGGCCACATCTCCTTCAGGTGTTACCAGGTGTCCAGTCCGTGCAAACATGGACGCAGCGAACTGAAGCCTATTTAAGTATCGAGGACACAAACATTACTTGCAGGTCATAGTGTCGGATATTGTAGAATTTCCACCCTCCTGCAAACTTTGCCAGGGGGGTGGGGGGAAGCCAGGGTCGGATTGGTAACGCAGGCACTCGGGAAATGGCCGAAGGGCCGGTAGCCGACTTCTAGCCATGGGCTGTTTTTTGGGGCAACTGGGGGCTGTCTGTGCTGTTAGGATGCCGCCAGCGGACTAGTGGGTGCCTGAGTGGCCTTTCTAGAGACAGATGGGCGGAGGTATTACTCCCTTTCTCTCACTGGGCCGGCCCATTAATGTATGCTGATTGAGCGGGGAGCAGGTGGCCTGAGCAGAAGTGCTCTCGCTTGCATTATGTGTGGCTCAGTAATGTGAACTAATCTGTGCATTTTTTTTTTTATCTAAGTGAGGTTAATAAAACATGCCCCCACCCCCTTTCTTTTCATAAAACTTCACTGAAGCAGTGTTTTGCGGAAAGGCAATATGCAAATGTGGGCCACTTTTTTGGGAGTGCCCGGGTCGATTTTTATCCCAATCCGACCCTGGGGAGAACCTACGTACGACTCTTGTGAATGAGGGTCTTGTCAATATTGTAATCTGAGTGCAGGTCTGTACAGTTTACAGATTGTAAATCCGCCTCCGGACTGCGTAATTAGGTCTCAAATTGGTTTTCGTCATTGCACGAACACGGTGGAAGGAATTTTCAGGATGCCATAAACGCACAATAAACTATGTTTGTATAACAGATATTCAGATGATTTTAGCATTACAAAATATGACGAACGAGTCGCCCACTGAGCAAACAGAATAAATTTGTTCCATCGCGTTTTATAAATATTTTGGAAAGTGGTTACTTTTATTCTAAAGCCAAATCGCTGTAAGTAAACAAAGCTGGTCAAAATGTTTCCTCTGTCTTGTAAAAACTACCCGGCACTTTCAGGTGTTTCCTTTGCTCTCAAAAAGTCCACAAATTACACAATTTTCTGTGAAGCATAGCAACTATTTAGTGCGTAAATAAACACTGTAAAGCGCAAATGGAGCTAAAACCTCTGCTGTTATCCTGCATTCTGTGACTCGGCCACGTTCTTGTGAAGCATTGTACTTGCAGGAAGCCTTTGTGCGCTACCCGGAAGTTATTGAGTGGGGGACCAGTCGGTGCGTCCTGAGGTGAAGCCAAGGACTGAACACTCTACCGGTCATTAACACTGCCAAGATTACATAAAAAGATTCTTGGCCGTAGTAAATGATTTTACAATTGAGGATTTCATCACGCAGGAGTGAGACGTACAATTCACCAATTTCAAGCAGGTGTTATAAATCAACTATGAGCGGGATTACCACTAAGGCCCCCAGTTTTCCGTTTTTACAGATTTTTACAGATATATACAGACAGAAAACAATGTGTTTCCCGTCTGTATTTATTTTTAAATGTGGAAAAATACAGAAAATGGTGCTTCTTTTGAGTGACTCTGTTGTCCATCATGAATTCCAGGTCAACAGCTGAGCTGATAGACAGCATTGGGGAGTTAAACAAGTATTTGCAATGCATTGGTCTCGCCTTTGGGGACTTATATGCATTTAGCTATGCAGCACATTAGCCTGGGTGCTGAAACATCTATTGTTTAATATGGAGGGAAAGAAAGCACCAAACTGCGTGACACGCTAGGTATGGGAAAACATGTAGAGAAATATTGCCTTTCAGCGGGGAATAGTATAGGCCAAAGCTCTGTTTTTCATATAAAAGCAGGGCCTTCGGTGGTCATATAACTGAAAATACAAGATCTGAAAAAACTATTATTGTCTCTTTGTGCTTTGGGGATAAGCCTGTCTGCTCGTAGCAAGCTACCAAGGGGTTCAGCAGGGGTTATCTAAAGTGTGTATCCCCCTTACCGTAAGTAGAAGCAAGGTCCCTACTTGGACAAAGGTACCTGACTGGAAAACAAACGGGAAATATTTTCTCCTACAAATTCATGTACCTCTCAATGGTATTACATTAACTGTGTTAGTAGATATAGTTCCCATAAGCCCAGTGGTTGTGAAGGTAACTTTAGAATGCACTATTAGAAGTTGCAGAAAGGAAGCACACGCACAAACACAAAACCGCATGGTGTTCACCTGACAAAGAAGGAACCCTACAACCACGAGCACCCATTCGGTGTACACCATGTTGGGCCAAATCCTCACTAGACCACCCTCGAAGAGATGCCAAACCGGTTTCTCTAACAACATAGATCATTTATTGTTTATTTTTTAAAAGCGTAGGGTGGTGCCACTCCGTTTCGAGAGTTTTTTTTATTTTTAAAATAATCAACGTACCTAACCCCTTTACATTTGTCCTACCCAATGCATGTTTGTGAGGAAGTTGTCTGCAATATTGTGGGTTCTGTAAGAGCCCTGTCCGGATTCCACCGATGTTCTAAGACCACACAAGGGAGACAGTGACAGACAGGCAACAACGAGTAAACGCAGCCATGTGAAACAGAAAGCGTTAAAAAAAACACAAGTATAAAATGGTCAAATCAAGATAAAAGCATTCTCGCATATGGGTATGTCTTGTTTCGTTCCCATCTGTGACCCCATGTATGCCCTCTCTAAAAATTTGTCCCAGAGACACCACTGGTTCAGTAACCTAGAAGTAAGTTAATATGATACCTGCAATGCTTTTCCTAAAAGTATGTTATTAAGTCGAGGTGCCGAATATGCAAGTGTTAAGCTCCGGGTCCCCCTTAACGAGTTTTACATCTCCTTTGTGATTACACTTGGGCTGGTGTTTTGAAACGATGAATGATTTATCCTAGCAGCTTCCTATAACTGGAACATAAAATGTAAGTGGAAAGCTAGCTGCTAAAAAGTGTGCTGGGGAAATGAATATCAGCTGTCTTGATAAGTATTGTATTGTAATTGCATTTGTATAGTGCTTACTACCCCTGACAAGGCGTCAAAGCGCTTTTTAGGCGAGTAGCACGCTACTCCAGGACCCATAAAGGATTAGTGTTGAATTAGTATAGAGAAACATGCAAGTAAATTTTAAGTGGTGGATATGTTAGTCAGAAATTTTGAATTTGGAAGGATAGAGGAGAAAAGGTTTGTATTTATGTAGCGCTTGTTACCCACATGGGGTGTTGAAGCATGCTACTCTGGAAACCCATAAAAAATTAGTGGTGTATTAGTATGGTGAAACACCAAAGTAATTTGAGTGGTGGATATTAGTCAGTTATATCGAGTGAGAAGATAGCGGAGCGATAGAAGGGGAAGAAATGCTTGTATTCAAGCACCTGTTACCCCTGATGGGCGTTGAAGCGCTTTTCTGGCGAGTAGCACGCCACTCCAGGACCCATAAAGGATTAGTGTTGAAAATTAGTATAGTGAAATATGAAGTAATTTAATTGGTGGATATGTTAGTCAGTTATTTGGATTGAGAAGGGTTAGAAAAGGGAAAAAGGCTTCCATTTATATAGCGCTTGTAATCCTGATGGGGTGATGAAGCGCTGTATTGGCGAGTAGCACACTACTCTGGAACCCATAAAGGATTAGTGGTGAATTAGTATAGTGGAATATGGAATTTGAGAAGTGACAGACACGGTCAGCAAACATTTTATAGGGATGAAGATCACCTCAACTCCTGAGGGCTATTTAAACACATTGCCCCTTAACTCTTGAACGAGCACTAGCAAAGCCAATAAGCCTAGCTTATAAATAGAATTGCCTCTTTGATCACTGATGGTTTAGGCTCCCAAAGTCATCCTTGCACACATTCTTTTATTCATCCGCATGACTAATTGTTGCATTTACCCAAATAAAATAAAACATATGCAAGCTAAATTAAAAGAAGAAATAATATCGGTCAAAATATGGCAGGCATATGCTTGCAATAACAAGATAAAAGTCAAATCAGCTGTTGGCCATCTTTGAACAGTAGGGCAAATAGTGTATCTCTGTTGTAAAGTTCTGGCATTGCATGGCCAATACTATTCCATGATGGTTGTAAGATGTTTAGAGGCAGTGGCTGCGAGCGACAGCAGATGAAATGAGCAGCAAGCAAATGTCTCATTACCACTGGCAGGGGACATGTAGTGCGCACCCAATAAAAAATTACAATGAATCGAAGGGGACTTATTTATTGTTTTTAAAAGGGGGAAAAGGAAAATTCCTTTACTGGCACACCAGCCATTGTACGGACGTGCATTAATTTCCACACAGATGCACACGCAATCAAACGCATTTACTCAACTGGAAAGTCAATGTTTGTATGGTTTCATAGATAAAGTGTAAATGGCATCCATATGGGGGACCATTGGTTGAACTGAAGTGCGCGTCTATCCTGGTGGACAACTTAGCCAGTCAGGTTTTCCTAAGAGTGCAACAATAATTATTACAGTGCAAATCTTGTAACCCTAATCTGCTACAGTATTCTGACCTTTAGTAGTAATCTATCAATCCACCCCATAAAGCCACTGTCCAACGCATGCTCTTCACATTAAGTCAGGCCTACTGCCTTGTCAAAACTATTCATAATAAACATATTGTAGCCTATGAATGGACATGGCTTAACCAGTAAGCCTATAAGGCGTATAGCCTTTACACTGATTTAATGCCATAACAGGCCTACTGATGTGCGGGTTAAATAGCAACTTCCATGCGTATAGCTACAAGATTAAAAATATATACAAAAACAGTTGATATTTGTATATTTTCTCTCAAAATGGTGTAGCAAGGATCACAATGAAAATCTTCTACTCTCCCCACCCACGGTTTGTTAGAGGGCGACCAACACCAAATCGCCTGCCCTTATTAACCCGTGCGAGTTCATGCGACAACAACCTACCAGGAATATTAATACAAATTACAAATGTACATATTACAGTTGGCAATACAAAATACTCTCTCCTCAGAGGGCCCAACAAAGATTAGCACAGATGTAAAGCCGCGGTTTGTCACAGGGAGCAAGTAACACCAAAAAGCCCTTACCTACCACATCAGTGACCGGAGTAACAAAATATAGGCTTCCAGCCTTTAAAACCGAATAATAACATCGCCTTAAATTGTCACTGACTTCAATGCTTTTATTAATGAATGCCAAGCCTACAGCTGACATCATTACATAATAAACAGACCAGACCCATTGCCTTGGTAATTGACTGTAACCACGTTCTGCAGTATTGGGTACCGAATTTTTCCAGAAACCAAAAAGTAACTTCTGCATAACTAAATGCTGTACTTCAGACAAGACGTGGGAGGAGCCAAAACTCCTTTCAGTAGTACTTTTGAAAACTGATGATCACAATGTATGACAGATGCACAGATAAACCAGACCTACAAATGGAGCGGTCACCTTGCATATTTACAGTTACCACTAGCTGGACCACCTATGGGCATCGATTCCCGGACAAGCCTCCAAACAACCACATTACAACAGGTTTACGTGGGACCACAAGCGCTTCCACATCTTAGAAGCGAAACAAAAGGAGCACATCTTCCTTTGGTCTTCAAGCGCAGCATCTAACTATTACAACTAATACCAACTGAAACCTTTTATTTCTATCCTAACCGAAGTGTAGAACTTGGGACTCCATCTCACCTCTTCCGGACACATCAAGCTTAATCAGGGAGAGGATGTGGTCCGTCGGCTAGGCTGCTGACTTTGGTGCTTGAAACCAGGGTTCGAGCCTCGAGGTCGCGTCCATACCCTGTGATTCTGGGCAAATCACTTAATCTCCCCGTGCCTGAATATGTAATGTAAATACGGTGCTATGTAAAGCACTCCAATACCTTCGGGTCGAGTTCGCACCATATAAAAGAAGCAAAAAAAAAAAAACAAACATAAGACGAAACCCATCACAACACAATCAGAGCGCATCTCTATCTCGCATAACCTACGCTTAGCAGACTTCAGACAAGGCAACGGTTAAGAATTAATTTACTATACACAACATATTACTACCGCTTGGCGAATGGTCACATTAGTTAAAAGTGATCTTCAGGATATTGGCCCAAAAATGTGACGTGTCAATGAACAAGGTAGCCACAGATATCTAATGAGCTAAAAATGCAAAGAAATCTAAACTTCCGCAACTGCCAAGCTCAACCATACCAGTAGTAAACAAGGCAGCATGCTGCCACGCTTCCGAAGGTGCAGGTAGTGACTTTCTTTTGATTCGTCGCAGGGCTTGGTAATCAATCTGTTGCTTTGTGAATCAAAGGAAAGTCCCTACGTGTTACCTAATCAGAAGTTCCCGCGCTCTTACAGTGCACTCATTTCTCTGCCATTAGAACTGCACCAAACACGTTAATAGCTTAAAAGAAAACATCGGCCCATTTGTAGAGGTTATACATTACGTGAGTAACTAGTACAGCGTTGAGTTCGGAGACACTGCCAGTGACTCAGAAATCAAATGGCAGAGAAATGGCTGAGAAGGAGATTTACAATTAGCTTCTTCCATCCTCGCCCTTGCTTCTGTGGTGCAGTTCCTGTGCAATTAAAGCTTACCTTAGTGACGGGCGTCCACAGGAGATACCATGCGCTCTTCCTCCCCAGCACCTCTAATGGCAGGCTGCATGGCATGGGCACCGCCATTCTGTTATTCTCTGAGCCGATGTCCAAGCGGCGCGCACACGCACTGCAGCCAATCTGCCTTCCCTGAACCTGCCCTACCCGGAAGTAAGTGTGAAGCGCATGAGCTTCACCTTCGGAAGCGTGGCAGCATTCAGTTCATGATGCTAGCGCACTACGAGTGCGTGACATTTAACGCTCTAGGGCAGCAGGCGCAATAGGGAAAGGAGAACAGGGCCAATCTGCGGGGCTCTCCTTGGTGCACGGGAGCCCCGCCCACACTGAGGCACCAGACGCCGGACTTCCGGTCTTTGCGCACAATGCGCGCTACTTTAAAACAAGCATTTGCAATGAAATACAACTCGCATTTACGCGAGATGTATTGCTGTACAAATGTGAGTGCAGCTTTTAAGAAGGCATGAACGGGAGTGGGAGAGGGTGAGGGGGGTGCAAAAAGTCAGAACTGCAGGAGGGGGCTGGGGGGGGACACAGGGCAGAAAATAGTGTTGGAGTAAAGGGGTCAATAGCCGGGGAAGGATACAAATGACAAGATGGTCGTCAAGAGGAGGGACTAACAAGCTGAAACCCAATCAGAATGCAGCATTTAGGATGTAAGCCAATCCAATAGATGGGCAGAGAGTGGGCGGAGCTTAACCCCTTCGCCGCGGCACGAATTTTGCCGCGGCGCTGGGGGGAGGGTTCGGGGTGAGCGCGGCGCCGCCATTCTCATGACGGAACCACTCCGTCATGAGCCACGGGCGCGCTGTGCTCATGACGGAGTGGTTCCGTCACGACTCCGCCCACTTGCATTATTCGCCTGCACAGGCGGGGAATCAGCGCCGCGTGGGCGGAGCGGCCGCAACGGCCGCAGAATGACAGAACCACTCCGTCATGAGCACACGGCGCCCGTGGCTCATGACGGAGTGGTTCCGTCATGAGCAGGCAAGGGGTTAAACGAAGCTTCCCCTGCTATAGTATATACTGCATGTCTCAACGAGACAGCGCAAGCGCTGCCTAGGCGAGACCTAAAAAGGATGAGATTGTCTTAAATACAGACATATGTTAACCCCTTCCCCGCTCATGACGGAACCACTCCGTCATGAGCCACGGTTGCGCTGTGCTCATGACGGAGTGGTTCCGTCATGCTGCGGCCGTTGGCCGCCGCTCCGCCCACGCGGCGCTAATTCCCCGCCTGTGCGGGCGATTAACGCAGTGGGCGGAGACGTGACGGAACAACTCCGTCATGAGCACAGCTCAACCGTGGCTCATGACGGAGCGGTTCCGTCACGAGCACAGCGCCGCCGCGCTGCCCCCAAACCCACCCCCCCAGCGCCGCGGCGGAATTCCTGCTGCGGCGAAGGGGTTAATATATATTTGTATATACTGTTAATATTTACCTGTGGCTGTAGGATTTTGTTATATTTGGCTGCTTTATTTGCTAAAACGAGACTGTATCGATGTATAAGTGCATGTTCATCAATTCAATAAGTGTGGAAATATACAATTTTATGACCATTTATTTTCAAAACATAAAATAAATCTGGATAAATAAAGACGGAAAGGCTGGAAAAAAACATAAAACTGGGAGTATTGTAACTAAAATCAGTGGTATATTCTTACCATACATTAGAAAATAAAATACACTAAAGTTGCCAGATGATTGCTTGTCACTAAAGATTCAATATTCCAGTCCCGTGCTTTTCCCAGAGCAAATTATTCTTTTCAGGCGGTCATGTTTAATTGGATGCACTGAAATGCATCACAACTACAACTCCCAGAATGCATTTAGCTGTAAATCAAATCCCAGCGCTGAAGCATTGCTGCCTTGATGATATGGAGTAGTCTTTTAACCTTTGAGCACACGACGTCGATGCCTTCTTTTCAAGCTGAGCTTCAGATTCGAAATGAAAGCATGCTCCTGAAATGAACTGTGTCCTGATGCTAAACCCCAATCCCACGCGACAGTGTAAATCTAGTGAGCTGGAGGCCTCTGCATAATCACCGACATCTTTGTCTGCTGAGGTCACACGTCTCCCGGGTTAATTTCTGAAGGTAAACAATACGCTTGTACAGGGTTGTCCGATCAAACCTTTCCGTCACTGCATCCCTACACCAGCAAAGTGTTGTAAAGTAGTGCAAATTATATAAATAAATGTATGCACGCACATTTACACAAAACACCGGCAGCTGCCCTCAGGTGAGGTAACAGCAGAGAGAGAGCCTGTGCAAGGCAGGCCTTTGTCCCTCACAATGCGGCGCCATCTGGATATTGCTTTGAAATAGATGGATTACGGATAAAGCTATCAAAAGGGATTGCTGTGATTAGGAAGACGTTAATCCTGTCAAGAAGTAACGGTCAAGTATTAACCACCAGTAGCCGTTACCGGCATCATGCCTGCTTTCGCTCACCCTCCCCCACCGCTCATTTCGTAATTGCTCGCCATGAAAAGCCCTTCCCGAGGGAGGGATCTCCGGCTGACGCGGCCCGCTGAGCACGCGGGGTGTGCGCGGGATTCAGTCACTTCACCCGGTCCCGCACGCGCCGAGGGGATTGTTTAATAGGAATTTCCAGTTGTGTGATAATTATCGCCTGCCTGCTGTTTCCCTTTGACAGATTTCAGCAAGCAAACTACCTGAATTAATCACAAGGGAAAAGGCACAATATGAGTATTTATTTGTGTTAAATACCGATTCCTCACCCTATGCCTCCTTTCTAAGTGAAAAGCTTGGAACTGCAGGTGTTCATTTATTTATTTAAAAATTTTTATATAGCGCTTGCTTGACCCGTGGGTATCAGAGCGCTTTACACACACACTTTAGGGGACAGAAGCAACATTGCATTACATAGTAGGCAGGCGGTAAGGAAGCAAACAGAGATGTAAGTACAACATAAAAACAAGCATTTGCAATGCAATAGGTCTCGCATTATAAAAGTGTGAGCAGTTCGCATTGCTAATAATAATGCAACACTAGCTATTGGCATTGTAAATGATAATGGCATTTATTTATGTGTTTGTTTTATAAAATAGATAAAAAAGGCATTGTCATGAACAATGCCAATAGCTTAAACTTTTGCAAATGCGAGAACTATTGCATTGCAAATGCTTGTTTAGGTATGCTGCTGCCGTAGGCGGCTATGAGGACAAGTGGCGCGATCTGTATTTAATGACCCACCTGCCCCGAAGTCGCTTTGATTCTGTGGTGCATGGTGATTTTTGACACAGGAAAATGAAATCTCACCAAATTCTCTTGACTATCCTGGAATATTCACCAGGATGCATCACTATTTGACCCGCGTCAATGTAAAAAACAAAAACTCCATCTAAATCTGTACAAAATCTGGCTGTTCATATTTTCATACATTTTCCTTTGATGTCCAGGTAATTAATGTTAAAAGCACATTTTTTTCTATCTCTAAATGTTTGAAATAATCCTGTCCTGCCTTAACCTGCATTTCATACTGTGGCCGTAAAGGCCTGAGTTTAGTCACAGTTAGATTATGGAAATAACATGTACTTGGCTTCGTCTGAGCGAGATCTAAAAGAAAACTACAGTTGGTTCAAAGATGCAGCAATCGACCTGATTGTGGGCCTGAAAACGATGACAATATATTAGCCTTGCTTCGTAAATTCCTCTGGCATCCATTCATAAAATACGTGTGCCTGAAAGCCATGAACTTGGCACACAGAGTTATACATGCCACAGGTTTAAATATGGAATAACCCATAGTTTAGCCTTCTAAAATGAGGTGATGTTTTCCATCCCTGGTCTTAAGTTCGGTAAACTAAAATCTTATAGGGTGGCAGTCTTCTCATTACTAGTGCCCATATATATAACTGGTAACTTTGACCCTCCCCACCCCACCCATGATAGTGCCAGGTGTACCAGTAACTCGATAGGTGTGGAGTTGCTGAAGATTAAAAACGAAACCCTGAGTTTCCGCTGTGAAATTAGGAATTCCGGGCAGAAGTGAGCACACTCTGAAAATCTGGCTTTTTAGTAATGTTTAGAGGGTGTGAGTAAAGTCTGTTGTACTGTTAAATATCCCTTAGCGCCAAGAAGCCTTGGTGTATGCCTGCTTCAGGAGCAAAACAGAACAATATGTAGAGGAGCAGTGGGAAAACATGGGGGAGTAGTCATTTTGTGGCACAGAGACAATGGCGGTCAATGAAAATGAAAGTGGAACATAAGTAGGAAACCTAGTGAAGAGGAGGACTGGCTAGATGAGAAAAAAGACAACAGAAAGAGAGAGCGCAGGAGTGAGTAATTTAAATATAGGAGCATAAAAGATCCAGAGGAGGTACACAAAAGAAGCTCTGACTTGACATTTCGGCGCTGATATAAGCTGCCTGAAAATATCACTTTTTATATGCGTGAACGTCTGCAGTGAATCATATCTCATAACATTAAAGCCAATCCTTTTAAGGATAATATTTCAACGTTCGCCCCAGTTTGCATCGCCAGATATCGTCAAAGACTCACATTGCTCATCCCTACGGCTCTTCTTGGCGTTTCTTTATTACACGATGAGAAAACACGACAGTGACATTTGCGGGGCTTCTGATTAACATTCGTGTTTCCCTCCGTGATAGGTTCGCTCGCTATTTGCCTGCATCAAGAAGCATGCTCACGCCCGGCTGGCAATCTTGGAATTGTGTTTTTTATTAAATAAAACCCATTCCAAGATGGCAGTCAGTGTCTCATGATGTGTGTTCATTAGTGTGCAAATACCTGTGCATGGGTCTCGATGCAAACGGCCGGTTTTAGTTTGCATTTCTAACAGAGCAGATGCCCATATTAGAATGGTTAAATGAAATTACAATAAATAAAAAAATAATAGTGCATGAAGCACAAACAATGACTCAAGCTGCCCAAAAGCACATTCCTGCTGCACAAATAATTAAATAAGTAAATGGGAGTGAGGTGAGAAACAGTCCCGGGAGCATCAGGGAGTAGTAGAGGACACAACTTACCCAATCAGAACAAAGCACAAAGGGTACAGGAGGAAGGAAGCGAGGAAGAGAGGATCACGAAAGGCAATGATAGAGAAACAAATACCACAGGAGCAAGTAAGGACGATAAATTGGCATGAAGGAAGGAGAGCTTAAGAAACTAATGGGGAGAAGAGAGAATGAGAAGACATAGGAACTTTGTCAGCATGGACAAGAGGTAAGAAAAGGAGCATGGCACAGAAAAAAATGCAGGCAGGGTCGATACGTAAGTTCTAAAAAGGAATGAAGTAAAGTAGGTAAATAGGGAAAATAAGGAAGGTTAAGAATGGAAGGCATAGACGAGAAAGCGGATGAAGGAAGGATGAAAAAAGTAAGGAAGGTTGTAAAGAAGGAAGGGAAGAGAGCAAAGAATATACGGTGAAGACAGATTAAAAAGAGAGGAAGGTAGAGGGGAAAGGGCAGGAAAGTAAGAAGCAACAAGTGACGTTGAAGGTGATTCAATGAAAATAGTGGGTGTGCCGGCAGAGGAGGCTGGATCTAAGCAGCGAGACCTAAAAATGCAATTAGTAAATCCCCAGGAAACGACTAAACTCTGTACCTCCACTGCAATGTACGAAAAAACTCTAGTCGGGTCCACTGCCCGTGCGCATATGTTAACTGCCCCGTAACTCGGAGCGACTGGTACAACCAAGGAAACCTATATAATACAAAGAATATACAACGTTCATAAGCACACTAGCTACCGCCATGCCATTGCTTAAACACAAACCAAGAGTAAATACTATGTAAAGCTTACCAATTAATTAGTGGTATGCAGAATATAGGTAGGCACTAGTAAACCTAAAGTACTAGTGAAAATTAATGTCCGTTCCCCTGTTTGCCTGCTGACCGTTATACTGAAAAGGACAAGGAGAAAACGCTCATGAGTCCCGTCTGTACCATAACCATAATCAATAAAAATGATCCGATGTGTGTAAAAAATATAACTCAAGGCTTACCGAAAATGTAAGTTGGCCAGAGAACGCTTAATAGTACGTAAGACCGTAACTTGATATCTTGTCTCCTCGTGAATCACGTTGCATACTGAAAAGAGGAAACGTGCATAAGAACATTGTCTACTGCAGTGTATTTTCTGCAAGACCGTGACAAAATAAACTTACCAAATTGGCGTACTAAAGGTGTCTCACAATCTTCTAAGAACCCGGGTGTAAAACTTCCACGGGGCATATTTAAAGTACCACGATGTCTCCGATTCATCACGTCAAGCGTACATGAACGTAAGGAAGGTTAGAAGTACAGATAGAAATAGGACTAAAGCCTCTGCAAATACTAATCATGGAATCATGTTAACATTCATAGAATAAACATGTCGCATTCATAATGATTCTTTAATGTAATTGAAAATTATACTGCGCTAAAATGAATAATTGTATGCTCATACGAGCCAAATAGTGGGTGTGCCGGCAGAGGAGGCTGGATCTACGCAGCTAAGCGGCCGCGCGAAAGTGAAAGTGATCGCGATCAAAGCGGCCGTGAATGTGAAAGTAAACGCGGCGCGCGCGCCCGCGCACATGCACTGTAGCTCTAGGCTGGCCTGGTAGCACTTTTGGGAGCCCACATATAAAATGTCTCTTCGAGCCTTTGGCTCGCGAGACCTAATTAGGCAAACAGTGCAGGAGAGGGAGCGAATTATTGCTGCCACTAAATACCTCACGCCTGTGTGACCCACTCAGAAGGCCCTGCCTGGCCTATTGAGATTTTCTATAACGTCAACAAACGTGTGCATCACATTTATGTACACATCAGGCAACTGCCAGGTGTTTTATTCGATTTTTTCTCTTCGCCCCCCTCATTTCCTCTGTATTGCTTTTCATTATTTAAAGAACTAATAAAGCTTCTTGAACAAAAAAGATAAGAATGCTGTAATGATAGTTCTACATCAAATTCTTTCGGCGCTGTAAGAGTAAGGACCTATTGTGATGTGTGGGCCGCTGGGATTTGTGGCTGGCCAAACAACAAAGGCACGTGACAGGTATGTTTCAGGAAGGAAGTTTGGATGTTGCCTGTCACCATGGAGTAGATGTGTTTGTTGCTTTCATTGATGGTGTGGGCTCGTTAGGTTTATGTCCTCCCAGTTGATATGTCTCGAATGTAGACACGTTTTTCGTTTCCTAAAGAGACGTTCATGTTATTGTCTCACAAAGACGCAATTTATGTGCGTCATCGGTGTATACTCTCAAATTTAAATCGTTGATCGCATCTTTCGTAAGCTGCAGGCACATCCTTGTTGAAAATGAAGAACACATAAACGTTACAGAAAATTTTAACTACATTTGCAAGACAAACTTTGAGATTTTTTTTTTATTTTCCACCGATCCATGTGCCAATTAGACCCACGTTTCATGTGAAACCATAACTAACCCCTTTCCAGCTTTTTAGTCAATAACACTCCAACTTCCCATTACACATAATGCTACTGGCCAAAAATGCAATACTGGACGAAGATGCCACACATGACACGAGGCCCCTTGACGGCTATACATCTGCTCATCTGTGTCTGTTATTGAATTGTGTGTGCCCTGAGAGGTGCATGGACATAAGAGAGCTTGTGGGTATCACTTGTATGTCTGTACTAGTGTTGTCTGTATGCATTGCTTCATGTACGCTTGTATGAATTCATGGGTACAGAAATGGAAACCCCAGCACTCTAATTATTTACATATACAATTTTTATATGTGAATCTCTCAAAACAAGAAAACAAAACGATGTAGGGAAATAGCTCCTGACAGAGAACATCCAGGAGAGCATATGTTGATCATTCAAACACTGATTTATTCAGTGGTAAATGACCAAAAGCATGATCGATAACATTATATCAAGTCAAGTCAAGTCAAAGATAGCTTTATTCGATTTCATTAAAAACCATAAAAGCACAGAAAATACAACAATCACATATTAAAAAGAATATACAAGTAAATCCAGTTAATTGTATCTTAATAAAATAATCTTATTTGAATATAAAATTGAGGGGTACTAGGACATAGAAGATCTGCATCTAATTACATATTTCAAAAATTTAGATACGGCCTTAATAGTCATTTCATCTTCAAGCATAAGCAGTTTTACAAAGGCTGGTCTGCACTGCCTTAGACCCCAGGTTTTCAGTAAAGGTATCAAATGTCTCTTCCTGCCCCACGCATAAAATTTGCAGAACAAAAGACTATGAATAGATGATTGCTCAGAAATATCATCACATGGACATTTGAGTAAGTGGGGCGACCAATTATTTGTTTCAGGAAATGTGATTAGCCTATAATAACAATCAGTTCTCAAACGGGCCAGTAACATTCTGTCATAACAGGTATAATCAGGCGATAGATAAAACTGTAATCCAAAGCCCTGAAGGAGTAACTGATGATGTGAAACAGATTTTTTCGTACTCTCTTTAATCCACCGACTGTTTTCTAAGAAAGCAAGACATCGGTCTTTAAAATCCTTTCTTGAAAGCGTGGATAATAGAGTTGGATTATTAAAATAATGTGGTAGGCCCATATTTGTTAGAAAAGCCTTTATGTATGCTAACCATGGAATGTTTTTACCTCTTTCGAGGTTGATACAATCAGATAGGACAGTTCTATTTAAGGTAGTAGCTAGTGAGGTCCATATCTTATACCACAGTAACAAGGGGCTAATTCTGATCAAATCAGAGATATAAGTTATGTCCAATTCGTTATGGCACACATACGTGGAGATAGACCTGGGGACTGCTAGCAAGTACCGGAGGAAAATATTTTCCCTTACTTGAATTACCCGGCAGTCTGCAATACCCCAAAGACCGGCCCTGTATGTGGCAATTGAAACACATTTAGCTTTGTAAATGTCCATTAAGATACGGACAGGTCTACCTCCTAATTTGTTTGCGAACTGTTTCAGAGCTCCAAGTGAGCGTGCAAAAGCTAAATTCCTAGTGTTAACTGCTGGTGTCCAAGAACCCCTGTAGTTAAATAAAATCCCTAAATAAGAAAATGAATCTGTTAATTCTATCTTAGACTGATTTAAAAAAGTATTACAAGGAACTTTGGACGCTGATGAACAGCTCATGGTAAAAGTTTTTCCAGTGTTAATTTTTAGACCCCTAGATGACATAAAAGTTGAAAAGGTGGTTAACGCTTTTTGGAGCCCTAGTTGAGTTCTGGCCATGATGACCGCGTCATCAGCGTATAATAAAACAGGAACGGCCTCGCCATTTATCTGGGGATAGTCTACTTTCTGCTTCAATAAAAACTCCGCCACTCCATTTATGTATAAATTAAAAAGAAAGGGAGCCAGAATGCAACCCTGGCGTACGCCTTTCATGATAGGAAATTTGTTTGTGCATTCACCATTTTTACCAAAACGGACCTTTGCTCCTGCTCCACGATATAGCTCTTTGATAAAATTCAAAATATTCAAATCAATGCCTAATAAGGTTAAAGTGTCCCACAAAAATTCATGGCTTAAACAGTCAAAGGCTGAAGTTAAGTCGACAAAGGTCATAAAAAGGTTGCCCTTCTTAGCTATCGTGTATTTTGCAATTATAATAGCTAGATTAAGTCCTTGTTCGACTGTGCCTAGTCCTTCTTTAAAACCGTATTGAAATTCAGAAAGGATGTCGCTGTCTTTAGCCCATAATTGTAATCTATTTAGGATAAGTCTTCCGGCTACTTTCATCAACGAATCCAGCAGCGAGATAGGCCTATAACATTTTGGATCATTACGATCTCCCTTTTTGAAAATGGGGACGATTATTGCTTCCTGCCAAGTCAAGGGGAAACCCTTTTTATTGTAGCTGTTTAATAGGTTGGTCAGGAGCGGGGCCCAAAAGGGGATATTTTCCTTAAATAGATCTATGGGAATCCCATCCGGGCCCGGAGCTTTGTTATTTGAACTTTCAGTTAGAGCTAGCTCCGTTTCCGTTATAGAGAACGAAATATCCAGAGGGAAACCCACAGTTAAAGTGGACAGGCTATTATTCAATGTACTTTGTGTAGGAGTTAATAAACTAAACAGGTCATCCTTCTTATACAGTTCAGTGTAGTGATCTACCCAAGCAGATTGTTCAATTGCCAGATCTATCACATCAGTTTTTCTATCCACAAAAAAAGGAGCGTTAACTGCTTTCCAGAATGCAGTATTGTCTCTCAAACAAGACGCCTTTACTAGGGTAGTCCAGGCATTCTCCTTAATCTCTTGTTTTCGCTTTCGTAAGGTAAGTTTGTAAACTAGTCTGGCTGCTCTAATATCTAAATAATTCCTAGGCGTGGTTTTTAGGTACTGTTTCAGATTTGCATGGGCTTTGCTACATTCAGAGTTGAACCAGCCCTCGAGTTTTGTTCCCCGTCCTTCACTGGGCGTTCCAGTCAGATTGTTAGATATTTGCAACGCAATCGACTGGAAGGCTTTAATAACCATGTTAGGATCTGGAGAATCTGCCAAACAAATCATGATGTTAGAATACTGGTCAGTAATTAGGCTATGCAAGAAGTTTGCAGAATCAACCATTTTCCATTTAATTGCATATCCATTTTTCCTCGCCATTTGAATAGAATGACCATAGAGATTTTCCACTGTGTTTGGTAGTTTTCCGTTCCTCAGTCCAATATCAAAGATTATACTGATGGGAAAATGATCACTCATAGCAATATCCTCTGTATTAAACATGAGGATATTGTGGCGATAGCTGTTAGTGATTAAAGTAAAGTCTATCGTGGAATGTAGTCCATGCCCAAAGAAGGTAGGTTGAAAACTAATTTGTGGGTTGCAAAGCTCGTTAGCATAGCCCAAATTCCAATCGTGAATTAAAACATTTAGTAGATTACCTAACGTTGAGTGCTCGAAATGAGTACAACTTTCGCCCAAGGGATTTGACAAACCGCATGTACCCTTACTGCTGTGTGGGCATAAGTGACAGTTAAAATCACCGGAGAAAATAATACACGTATCTTTATGACCCCGGTCTGCCCCACGATAAATCAAATTGTTTATATCCTCGAGAGTATGCTTGTAGTCTCCCTTGGGAATATTGCTATATAAATTCACCAGAATAATTTGTCGTTTGCCTCCAAAAACGAGGGAAAGAATCTGGTAAAAAACATGACCACCATTAGTCAAGAGCTTTATTGTTGTGGTTACCGCGTTGGAAATATACGTACAGAGACCTCCCGAAGGTCTGCCCCTCCTAGACTGGACTGCAGGGGTAGTGAATGTGCGGTACCCTTCAAGATGGATCTCTTTAATTTCCCAAGACTCTTGCAAGCAGATGATATCATACTTGTCGATAAAGTCTCTAAAGCTGGGATCCGTTATTTTGTTTGATAGGCCCGCAACGTTCCAAGTTAACAAAGCTAGTTTGCTACATTGGGGGACTATTATCGGATCCGTAACCAATGGATTCTCGAAGCCATCTGTTAGATCAGACTGTAGGGGATTAACTCCTGTGGTCTTTCCTTGGCTTGATCGCGGATATTGGGTGGGCATAGAGTTTTCGGGAACGATATGTGTGGGTCCTGCAAGCTCTCTACAGGGTACATCTTCTGTAGTAGGTCGAAGGAAAATATGACTCACTGCTGTTTCAGGGGCTATTCTCTCAGTTAAGGACCCTAGGGTGTCAGTTGATGGGTTGGTTCCTCTTTTGATTTGCTCACTAGAAACCCCACTAAGGGCGCCCTCGGAGGTGGTGGATAAGGGGCGTCAATCGACCGATTCCAGGCAGCTAAACCGGTTGTCGGTCCGTATTCCTCTCCAATTGTCCAATGGGCACACGTCTCTGGTTGTTTGCCAACCCCGCACCCACCTGTCGACTACTCTATCTTGAGTGCCTGCCACGCCCCTGCTTCTATCAAAGTCTGGTTCATAGGGATTCCTAGGTGGGTAAAAGAAAGACAGTCGCATTGTTGCAATATCTTCATTGTTAAGCTGGTTGGGCCATGAACAAATATAGTCAGCGGTATCCGGGTCATCGAAATTTACCAATATACAATCACCCTTCGTGGTTTTTTTGCCTTGCCCTACCCATGGTACTCTACGTACCATAAGGATCTTGCTCGACCTATTGGGAGGCAGAGGCCGTCTTGAATTGAGCCAATGTTGTACCTTGTTTTTCAAAGATCCTACAGACTCCTCTGCATCCTCCCTCAGTTCTGGCACCCCAGTCAGGATCACCAAATAGGGAGTTACTTCCGGGGGCAAATCGATGAATGGTTTCTGTGGTAATACTTTTCCATCAAGATTTGTCTTTGGTAAAGGAGCAGAATTTCTGGGTGTAGTAGCCTTCTGCTTACTAATTTGAGAAGGTTTGCTAGCATTACTAAATAAATTATTCTCGGAAGCGGGAGGATCAGTGACTAAGTTAGGATCTTTTAAAGATGTGCTTTTATTAGGTCGTGAGACCCCCGTTGAATTATTATTAATGGTTTGCTTCCTTACTCCGTCGTTATTTACTCCAGACTTACTCAGTGGTTTAATAAAAGCAGTCAGTTCGGTTAGTTGTTTTTCAACGCCTTTTAATCTGGCCTCTAATGGGGAGAGGTGTAATTTGAGTAATTTACTCATCTGCTCAAGGATTTTAGTGTCCGCCTCTATGGCCATGCTAGTTGAATTTAAACTGGGGGAAACAGTGATACAATCTGTGTCCATCGTAGCGTTATGCGAGTCTAAGCGAGGGTTACTATGCGTAGACTGTTTATGGTTTTGTCCCCCCTCTTGATCACTTAATGGTGGCTCGTGGGTCTCCTTATCTATGGGTCTTGGCAATTTCTGATACTTTTTAGGTTTCTTAACGTATCTCGATTTTCTTTTTTTGACGAGTTTTAGAGATTTGGGTATTGCTCCCTCCCTGCTCCCCCTCCGCTGGGTATCAGTTGATTCGACTAACAAGGGATCGTGTGGGTGAGTCAAGGACCTGTCTGGTTCTAAGACCGAAAGGAATTCAGAAGCTGATACTGATAGGTAAACCATGTTAGGGAGGCTCTGGCGAGCCGGTAGAATATCTGTAGGGACCACATCATTAATTAGTTTATTTGGAGTTTTAACTGAAGCAAAATGACCCAACGAAGATCGTTTTGCCCGTGCCAACTCCTGAGAGACTCTACGTTCCATGAGTGCGATCCCTTGGTCAATCACAGAGTTCGCTCTAACAATGAAGTTATCCAAGGGGCCAGTAATACTATTTAACTCCGTAGCTGTTTTGTTCCTGCTACCTCTTGCTCTTGTGGTTGCCATAGTTTCAATAAGTGACAAAGCACTAAGTTGCCCTAAAACAAACAAAGGATAACAAAGGTATTTCAAACTATCAGATAACAAATCTTAGGGGGATAGCCCGGCCCGGTCTTAATTGGTCTTTAACGGGCTTAAACGGGCCCGCCCTTGGCCCGGGCTTCGCCCGGCGCGCGTCCCGCGAGCGTCCCGCGGGGCGTAATGATAGTTGACCTTTATGGCGTGCCTGATGGAAGAAGGGGGTGTGTCCGGGAAGAGACCTCAGGTGATCGTGTTTTCTCTGCTGAAAGGCCTCGCAGTCCCTCACGCCCACAAACAAGCACAAACAAGCACTGGCAATGGCGATGTGGATGAACGGAGCAGAGTCCCAAGCTCGAGCAGCACCCGCGAAGCGGGGGCCGCGAGTCGTTTTAAGGTAGGCCGGTGATCAGGGGGTGTGTCCGGGAAGAGACCTCAGGTGATCGTGTTTTCTCTGCTGAAAGGCCTCGCAGTCCGTCACGCCCACAAACAAGCACAAACAAGCACTGGCAATGGCGATGTGGATGAACGGAGCAGAGTCCCAAGCTCGAGCGGCTCCCGCGAAGCGGGGGCCGCGAGTCGTTTTAAGGTAGGCCGGTGATCAGGGGGTGTGTCCGGGAAGAGACCTCAGGTGATCGTGTTTTCTCTGCTGAAAGGCCTCGCAGTCCCTCACGCCCACAAACAAGCACAAACAAGCACTGGCAATGGCGATGTGGATGAACGGAGCAGAGTCCCAAGCTCGAGCGGCTCCCGCGAAGCGGGGGCCGCGAGTCGTTTTAAGGTAGGCCGGTGATCAGGGGGTGTGTCCGGGAAGAGACCTCAGGTGATCGTGTTTTCTCTGCTGAAAGGCCTCGCAGTCCCTCACGCCCACAAACAAGCACAAACAAGCACTGGCAATGGCGATGTGGATGAACGGAGCAGAGTCCCAAGCTCGAGCGGCATTATATCAAATTTCAAAGTGTTCATGAAAATGATTTTTTCTATGAAGTTCTTGGAAATCCAATTCTTGTCATGTAGAACGTCAGAAACAGCCAACGCGCGTTTCGTCACCACTGTGACTTCGTCAAGGCTTAAGTAATGCTCGCACAGGGGCCTCAAAATATCTGCTCCCCTGTTGACTCAATTATCCCGTATAAACGCAGATTCCTAGGTCCACATTCGAATCCTCGAACCGATTTCAAATCACTAAATCCTTTTTCGCATAGTCTGGAGTCAAAATTAAATAGAAATCGAATCAAATGCAGCCGCGGTGCGTCCATTGGGGCGTAGGGGCGTAGCCCCACCAGCCCTGCTGCTTGGACCCGCGTTAAATAATTAAAATAAATGTTTTAAACTTTTACGAAATTACCATTTACTGCGCAGCACCGGCGGCGCCGGGCAGCACCCGACTTTATCGGGAGTGCGCAGGGGGGGGGGAGGGGGGGGGGGCCGGCCGGGCTGGCTGGTGTGGATTGACAGGTCTTTAAAAAAAGTTTTTTTTCCCCCGCATGTATGCTTCGGGCAGCAACTTGCCCGAGCATGCGCACCCAGGCTGGCCCCATTAGCTAGTAGGGGGGGGGGGGGGGTGCAGGACCTGCTGGCGGCAGCGCTGGCAGCAAAAGGGCGACAGGGCGAGCAGTCACTGTGCCCTCCAAGCCAATCCTGGCGCTGCATGCAGCGCCACTGCGCCAGGATTGGCCGGTCACCGCAGGGGCAATCCATATTGGACGCCGAGCGCGTGACGTAAGGTAAGCGTGCTGCTCGGATCCGGTAACGGTCGGGTTCACTTCACTCTCGTCTCGACTCGTGCGCGTCGCCTGAGCCCAGCCTCGTGGTCGTGAGGGACGGTGTGTGTGTGGCTACTGCTTGCCCGGCAGGACCTTCATTAGTTCCCCCTAATAGGTAAGGTAACATTTGATGACTGGTTAAAAAATAAACTTTCCACTGCATGTCCTGTCAGGCAGGGAAGGTCCTGATTTGCATGACATCTGAAGAGTGATTTACAGGTTTGGTCGTTCGGTGGCTGGGGTTCACGTCCGCCCCCTCGGCTCGTCTTTTTCTCGGCGCCATGAATGTGACGGCTTAGAAAGCAGGACTCCGGATGATGGGCCCCAGCCGCGGCGCGGTTGTACCAGGGGCCCCAGACGGCTGGGTCTCCACTTAGGCCTCATGTACCCCCTCCCCCACGTGCATTGGCCCCAGGAACGGTGGACGTGCTGCCCCCGCCATAGGCCCAGATGTCGCGTGGAGCTGTTCTGTGTATGTTGGAACGCGCTGATGGGGCTTCGTCCCGCGTTGCTCTCCCGATGGGACCGCAGCGGATGAACATAACAGAAGCTGCCCTACTGACCCCTGGTGCGGGTCCAAGCCGAGAGGCAGGCAGCGCCGCTGGCCCCAGTCAACAGCCACTGAAGGGGGCATTTTTTGGGTGCGGTGGATGGGGTTTGTTTTTGCAGTTAATTCAAGTCACCTTAGCCTCACTTTCCACAAATCTGCAGACGCCGCCTTTGTTTCCAAATTTCTGTGTCGTGTTGAGGTTGCGAGAGCTTACCGCGAGCACTGTATATGACTCCTCTAGCATACACGCCGCGGTATAATTGTGTTCTTAATCCGTTTTAGCACGTAATCGGGCACACTTCTTAAAAGCCTGCCAGAGAAGGATTAATCCAGACGCCACAGCCATGGGGGACCACCATTTGCCAAAGACTTCGCCGATCTGCAGACTTGGAGTGAGGTCGCTCAAAAATAAAATCTCACTTCAAATTAATTTTTGGAACACGGAACAAAGAAGCTTAATGGACGCATAACACAGCCTATTTTACTTTGCCCCTAAATTTTATGGCATTTCCCCCCATTTCACAGTATCTCTGCTCTAAGTGCCTGCAGGTGTCAGGGAAGTTGAACCGTCTCCATTTGGAAGAGGTGTGAATTGAAATGCAGCATATAGATAAATCATTAGTTGGAGAGGTTAGTTGTGCTAAGTGTCTGGTAGAAGGGAGGTGAATATGGGGCCGAGAAGGGAAGGTGGACTTTGAAATGGATTAAAAAAGGCCTGCACAAACGCCTTTCCATAGCCCCTCTGTCACATGTATTTAATTTGTTTTATAACATCTCTCATACCATTGAAGGATGTCAGAGCACCTTAAATCACACACATATAGGGGCAGATTTACAAGCCCCTTGCGCCACAGGTGCGTCACAAAAAGTGATGCACCGGTGACGCATTTTAGTGCCCCATATTTCCAAGGCAGGAAAAGCAACCCTGCGTGACTTTTCCTGGTCTTGTAAATATGGCCCAATTGCACACAGCACTTTACGTGAAAGGGACGTTCCATGAGTGTTGCTGTGGGTGTTCCCACGCATAACCCATGGAACCAGACACATTTCCAGATTTACGAGGAATCGTAAATCTGGAAATGTGTCTGAATGCTACGCCACCCCAGGGGAGGCGTAGGGAGGGGCAACTTGGAGAAATGTATGAATTTCTCCTCTTTCTATGCATGTTGCATTCTGCAGCACGCATAGAAACAGGATATTACCTCTGGTGATTGTTTATGTACAGGAAGGTGTCCCTTCCTGCACATAAACAATCAGTAAAACAATGACGTTTTGCAAGTTCTATGTGTGCTAATGCAGCACACTTAGAAGTTGAAAAACGCCATTTCTGATTGTTTATGTGCAGGAAGTAACCCTTCCTGCATGTAAACAATCTCCCCACGACACAGGCATCCTTGCACCATGGTGCAAATGTGCCTGTGCAGGCGCATGGCAGCAGTTTGTGCGCCAGCACAGGGGGAAGCACAGAGATGCAACATATTGTTGTAAATATGTCGCATCCCTGTGCTTCGAAAGTGACTCAGTGCGGCGCAGCCAAATGGCTTGCGACACACACAGTCAATTTCCTTGCAAATTTGCCCCATGGAGACAATGATTCATACGTGTAAATCAGTGTATAGAAAATGTTACATAAGGCAAATGCGACTACAGGGTGTAGGATTCACATGTTATTCATACTGGTAGGCATTTTTAAAGAGTGCTTGGTCCGGAGAAGCACAAACTCAGGATTCAGAACATAACAGTGGTTAGCATTGACTTTAACAATAAAAATGTATTGCCACCCAAATAAACCTTTTTAGCAGGATTAGGATAATGAAAGACTTGAAACAAACATATGTTTCTAACTTGTATCATGCAGCTTGCAAGCAGCTCTTTGATGACAGTTTATAGGTCACTGTGCTAGATTACTATTGTCACTTATGAACTGCACAGTAACAAAAGAATCTGTGACTAAAGCAGTAACCCACTAACCTAGGCACATAAAAAATGTTTTTCAAAATGCATGGTACACGTTCTTTGCAGTAGGCATATTAACCCTCTGTGCTACATTAGATAAGTCAAAGCTGCCACTTGACACAACTCTCATCTCTCTCCAGCAGGTACATTAATCACCGACGTAATCTTGACACTTTTATTGTTGCTGGAAAACTGCTGATTCTACAAGGAACTTTTTTGTGCTTTTAAAATTACTGCCTGAGGACCCCCTGGGAATGTGTCACGGACCCCTGGGGGTCCGCGGACCACAGTTTGGGAAACACTGCTTTATACCATTTATATTTGGGGTACTTGCGTGGGCCTATGTGAAGTGTGTGTACAAAGTTCAGCTCAACCAGAATCACGGTAACAGCGCATTGCGCTGCCTCTTTTATATTCAGTATATTGTAAGACTGTTTTTCTTCCCCCGCCTTTCCTTGTTTTGTTTCCCTGTTTTCCCCTTGCTTGCCATTCGTTACTCTAGAGTCTAATATTCAGTATGTTGTAAGACTGTTTTTCTTCCCCCGCCTTTCCTTGTTTTGTTTCCCTGTTTTCCCCTTGCGTGCCATTCATTACTCTAGAGTCTAATAGAGTCGGAAGGCCGTAGGGGAAGACTGTGGACTTTTCTTCAAGTTCCTGACGCTCCTGCGGAACGAGCCTGGCAACCATTACACTGCTGTGCAACTTCTTCTACTCTTAGAGCTGAGATTTCCATGAGTCTTATAGTCTGAATTCAGCACCTGAGCATAATAGGACAGAATGTATGAAGCTCTGTGGTAATACTGAATAAGCAGCTACCTATGTTATGCCATCTATTAATGTAATAACTGCACTTTCACAATTGCTTTATTAACCTTCCTGCTTTCTCAAATTTGCTTGAAAATGCACGATTTTTCTTCAAAATTTTCTGGGGGGGGGGGTAACCCCCCCAAACCCCCCTTTTGGGGTTCGGGCTCGCTCGCTGCGCTCGCTCGCTACGGTGCTGTATGCTAATTCGTTTGCGCCCCACCACTTTAAAATCTCACCCACCGCCCCTGATCAAATGTCCATTGATACTGCAAAGTAATCACTCGATAGTACAAGGTAATGGTCGCGCTGTCATCAGCAAATATGTATTCACAGGTTAGGGAACCATGATAAGGCCCTGGGAAATTAGTCCATGTAGTCACGGCAAACTAACTCCCTGCCGTACGTTATATCAAAACAAGTGTTTGAATGATCAACATATGCTCTCCTGGATGTTCTCTGTGTCAGGAGGTATTTCTCTACATCATTTTGTTTTCTTGTTTTGAGAGATTCACATATAAAAATTGTATATCTAAATAATTAGAGTGGCGGGGTTTCTATTTCTGTATATATTGTACAAGTCATTTGGTGGCTTGTGTTATTACATGACTGTGTTTAATTGACCTTAATACCATAATATTTGATAATATTTTTTTGAAGTGCGACAACGTATCCACCTCTACCTTGTGTGGAATTTTGATGAATTCATGGGTGCTAGTCTGTGCGTGCCCCTGAAAGTCTGCAGTTGCAGTGGCATCTGCAGTCTGTGAGGGGAAGGGCAGTGCCTGGGTGTCAGGAAAATGCAGTGTGTAGGGGCAAAGGCAGTGTATTGGAGCAGGACAATGAGTAGGCAACGGGTAGTGTGTGTGAGAGTGCCAAAGGGCGACATGTGGGGGTAGAAGTGTGGGAGACAGGTGCACACTACAGCAGAGGGGCAGTCATTGTGATACAATGTGTACAAGGGATTGCTCAGTGTGCATGTCTGTGTGTTTTGTGGGAATGGAACCTTGCTGCGGACTCCTCCTTACCCCAACAGCAGACCTGTTCACTGCAGGCGTGCTGCCCTTAGGAAAGAAACTGATAACATACCTACCAACTCACACGGTCCCACCGCGTGACACACGATATCGGCTCCTATCACAGTGTCTCCTGATGAGACGATATCACACAGAGGCAGGGAAAACGAGCTGAAAAACACTGTAAATATTGGTTTGCCAGCTCGTTTTTCGAGGCTTTGAACTGCCTATTTTCATTAAAGGGTGAAAACAACCCAGGACATCAGCACCATCCTCAGCAAAAAAAATTGGGGGGGGGGGGGGGGCGAGGGGGGCTTGGGGACAGGGTGGGCTTCAAAAGTGCCTCATAGGTGCTTATCGGCACGAGGCCCGCCCCCTCCTCACACCTGAGATTGTTCTTCAAGTTGGCAGGTATGGGATACTCTTTTTCTCTGTATTAAAACACAAATAAACTGCTCCCATGTTTGATCGTACAAACAATTGATTATTTATACGCTACTGTGCTTGGTTTTAGGTCCCTGCATGTTAATAGTGCAAGTCAATTGAACGCTGTCAAACCTTTGGTGATCGGCACCTTAACGGGCCCAACTCTGCTCAGTGATGTATATATTATGTCCCCAAGTCTTTGAAATCCAGGGGAGAGGACCTAGAATTCTGCACTGTTCAGTGAGACATACAGTGGTGTCTCTAGAAGTAGTTTTTAGGAAGGGCACACTCTGGTTCGCAGATACAACTTTTGTGTCCACCCATCATTGGCAGTTATGAAGGTTGTGTGTGTTTGTTGACACACATGCAGGTATATTTATATTAGTATTATGTCATTGCATTTATATAGCACTTAATACCCCATTGTGGGGAGCGGAAGTTTGGTATCAAAAGGTGAACAGTTTTCATGTGTTTTGGTGTCATGCATAAGTGACCAGAGAGGCGTGCCTATCTTAGTTTGTCTTGGGACTGAGCTGTTAGTGGTGTGATGGAAGTGGAGGTGTGTGACACAGCTTATAGTGTTCTCTAGACTTCAGTCCACTTCTGATATTGTCTTTAACAGTTGGGTGGATCACTGTCAGTATTACGAGTCTGGGAGGGGGGTGCCAGGCAGAGTTGGGAGGAAATAGAGAAAGGCAGCAATATATATGCATTACAGGCATTCTTTATATAGCTTGGAGGTAGGCAGTCCTGTTTTCAGTGTTTATTTTGTGTGGATTCAGTGGGGTTTTTACACTGTTTTTCAAACCCTTGGAAAAGAGATCTTATCAGATTCAGATTTAAAGTCTTTATTTCGATAATAAAATCACAAAAGACAACGAGGTTTACACAAACAGTTAAGGTCATACATTATAAACACCACATACTGACCAATTTACACACAATAAAAACTCTACATTTAAAAATAATCCCAGTTGAACATCCCATTTGTATTTAGACGATCCGTTTGTGTATACAGTTCCTTATTAAAACATAAAATCAATAAATAAAACCATCTTAAAATACAGTGCAATGTCCAATTTTAGATTAAAACTTTTAAAAATGAATCGTATGATCAAGCAACTCCTTGCTATTTATGGGCTCTAATAATCCAAGCCCAGCCCAAAAATTTCGCTGTGCTCACCACAAACAACTCTGAAGTATTGGTCTTTAGTACCCGAATAGCCTCAGCGGACCTACCACAAGTAAAGCGTTGGAACAAAGGTTTTAACCATTTTTTGCGGGGGTCGTGGTACTTGGGGCAGGCAAATAAAAGGTGGCCCTCTGACTCCTTGTGGCCAGGGCACCATTTGCAAAATTCGGTTATTCCTGTGCCCCAATATTTAACAAATGTATTCAGGGGCAGAGAACCCACCCGAAACTGATGGTAGAGTTTCTTATCCAACGGCCTGGTAATAATGTCCCAATAGTTCTCGCGGGAAGGGTCCAGCTTGTTAGCCAGGAACCTGCCAGTTAGACTAGTGGAGCTGGAAGCAGACACTAGGGTTTGTCGGACCGAGGCCCAGTACAGTGCTTTAAATTCTGGTTTGGAGGGAAACACATTAGTTCCAGGAGACAACCACAACTGTTCCAGACCCATTTGGACCAAAATGGTTCTAACCGTACGTAGCCATGGAATTCTCCCGGATCCCTCCAGGGACCTAACTTCGGCAAGCTCCTTAGCAAATGAGACAAGGTCAGGGGAAGACCAAATCCGTCTCCAAAAGGCAACCAATCTGTACCTCGCCATCTCGTTGATTGGATTGCATCCCAAGTCCAAACAAAGGGGTATAGATGGAGTTGATTGAGGAAGCCCCACTAAATTCCGCAGGAACTTGCACTGTGCTTTAAACAGGCTAGATAGATCCGTGTACGCCCAAAGATCCGCTCCATATAAAATAGCAGCGTTAATCTTTGCATCGTAGATTTTTAGCGCGGGGTGCACTCGTTTAGTGATGGATCTCTTTTGTTCCCTGACGAGACAGCCAGTTAGGCGGGCCAGTTTAAGCTGCTGTACAACTACCTGCTCCTTCCATCGCAGGCGAAAATCTAATGTAACCCCTAGGTAGGACATGTGGTCTACTTGTTCCAAGTTGACACCGCCCATCATTACCGAGCTCCGAACCGAAGTATTCCTTGTGAATACCATGAACTTAGTTTTGCTCACGTTAACCTTCAGGTCGTTGATGACACAAAACTCCTCGAAGCGGTTCAATGCCCGTTGTAAACCGCTTCTGGTCTTAGAGAGGAGCAGAGTGTCATCAGCGAAGATGAGCATAGGGAACTTCTTCCCGGCCAGGGAGGGAGCGTCTGTTGGAAAAGTATTGAAAAAGTTTACTACCTGGTCAATAAATAGCAAAAAGAGAGTGGGCGCCAGGACGCAACCCTGACGATCTTATCAGTGTTTACTCCGCTGCCTGACCCCAAAAATAGTCAAAAATGGTGTTTGTCCGGTATATTCCAAACGTGTTGATTTTTTTGTAAACAGACTTTATTGAGTTTCACAAAAGTTGCAGGAGGTCGTTATGCCACAACCCTGTCATACAGCACGATTACAATCAGCCAGCTTGGAACACAATTAAGGCAGTATACCAAACGTGTTGATTATTATAAAGCACATATTTAATTTAAAGAGATAGTAATGCAGGGCATATAGTGTCTTCTCATTTGCAGTGTGTCAAATGGACACATGTTAGACTGCTTCAAGCATCGAAAGTGTGTGTATTGCACTCTCATTCACATCTCACCCAGGCTCATTACCCTATTTCACATCTCATTACCCCTCACACTCAGTCTGTCAGGACTACATGACTATGAATGGATTTAAGAAGTAAGAGTTCTACATTCAAATATTTTAATAAACAAATTCTTGGACACATTTGGGGGGGTCATTCACATATTCCTTACAGACTATCATGGCATGGTAGGGGTGGTCAAACCTGCCAACAGCACTGTACCTTGCGGAACCTTTAAAATTCTGAATTACACCAGATTTATCTGTAGCCCTGCAATCTAAGGCACCTGAAACTAGACGCTTTAAAAATGCTCGCCGCTTCTTTTCTGAACTCTTTGCCTAAATACATTCAGGTGGTGCTCTGTTGAGTGGAGATTAAGAGCTGCCAAGTGTCCCCATGGCAAGTGTCCTACTTTAAGTCAGTCCTGACCTCTTAACAGACATCACATTGCATTAGGCCCCCTGCAGTAAAGTGCAGTTGGGCCAAAGTCAGGGATAGCTGAAGGTATCACATATAACAATGGGCCACCTTGCCGCTATGAATTTTGTTGGTATGTGGATAGTCTTATGTCATGTTTTGACCGATGTGCATGGTGACAACAGTCTTTTCATAGGAACCTGTCACTACACCTTGCATTGAATGTTTAAAGTCTGGGGTGTTGGGCAGTCGACCTGCTAGCAATACCGACTTGTTAGAAAAGGGAGCTGATGTATCAAAGTGTATACCCATTCTGTGACTGTGGGTAAATGTGATAGTATATATTTGCCAAGATTCGTATGAGCCAGTCATTTCCCTAATCAGTGAAAGATTTAAACACTGCCAAAAGATCAACAATTTCTAGAGACAATTTCTAGAGACTTTGCAGTGTACAAAAAAATTAGACCTAAAAGATGTGTCTAAACCCTACAACTTTAATCCAAGCACACAAAACTGGAGGAAACAAAAGGAAGAAAACCAATATTTTAGTGACATTCCTAGCAAAACTCAAGTAGAATAATCTTAGACCAGTCTTTCTTGCCCCTACCTTGTATAACAAAGTTACATTGTGTTACTCCTTCAGGAAGAAATTAAAATGGCTTTTTCTCTCTCTTACTTTACTTTCTTTGAATGGCATTTTAGTTATTGGTTGTGTAGGTGTTTATCATCAGTGTTTAAAAAAAAATGTTATTGCATTTTTCAAGAAATAATACAACCAAGCAGGGATTGAGAAGCAAGTGACCCGCGAACTGCCCAACCTGTTGCGTTATTATGACAAATAGAAAACATTCTCTGTCATCCAACACAAACAACAAATTACAGAGGAGCAGCACACAAAAAGAAAATCTAGTAATAATTACAGTTCTGCAATATCCCAGTAGTCAATCATAATATCATTACCGTTAAGCACTCTTGGACATTTCTCGTAATGGGAGTCATTCAGTCAGCGCCTATTTCCCAGTCCTGTTGATAGTTATATACTACCTATGCATAGGTGTACTCGTTTCTTTTGCTGTCTATGGAGTGGGCTGGTAAATAACTTTTGAGAGGTTGCCAAATATCTCAGGGGCGCAAAGTGACCGGTAGAAGTGTGGCATATATGTCACTCATAGTATCACAGTAAGTGAGGTCCTGAAGCCATGCCCGCACCGACGGTGTTTGCGTTCTGCCCCAGTGTAAAGAAACCTGTTGCTTAGCTATCAATAAGGCAATTGCCGAGAACCTTCTAATGCTTCTCGAGTGGCTTGACATATCCCAAAAGGGCCGTCAATGGTTGGGGTGGGGGGTATAGTTTGTTCCACCATGACGGACAGATGCCTAAAAATATCCTTCCAGTATGTGTTCACAGGCGTACAGTACCATGCAAGGTGTGAAAATCTGCCTCAGGAGTACCACATCTCATACACACGTTTGATACTGTTGGGCTTATTTTTGGATAATAGTTACATAAACTCTATGAAGAGATTTAAAATGTAACAATTTATGTCTATAGTTACTAGAGACGTAACGAATCTGAGCACAACAGTAACACCATATGTCATCAGTAATAGTGATATCAAGATCCTGCTCCTAGATGTGCGTACTTTAGTGCCCACAGGTGGGCGAAGGGAGAGTGACAAGTGGTAAATGAGTGAAACTAAATGAGCACTATCAGGGGAGTTTATAACAAGTGTGAGTGGTGGAAAGTCATCTGGTTCGGTCGAGGCGTCTGGTAAAATCATTAATAAAGAGCCACGAATTCTATGGAGCAAAAAATTGTCCATGTGTGTGGCGGCTCCACATGCGGCTAGTTCGGCAGTCAAGCATGGTCTGGAGTCGCAAAACAGGTCGCCCATTTTTAAAAGTCTATGTTTAAGTAGTGTTCTCTTAGTGAGCGTTTCCATGGTAGGAGGTATCCATGGGTTATCTGCTAGTGGTAACTTTGGAGAGTATAGGGACTCATGTTGTAGGTACCTCCGCAACTTAGTCTATGCCCAACATGTCATGGGCACTGTTTGAATTTCTGTAGGACATCGTGGAAGGCCTCGGGGGAATAACGTCGATAATGAGTGGGGATCTATCTGTGATCTGTCAGGTTTGAGAAATTGAAGGCGGGCATCCGGGTGATACCAGTAATACGTAAAGTGGACTTGGGCTACCAGGTAGTATAGATAGAAGTCAGGAACCCCGAAGCACCCCCTGTTTAAATGGCATCGTCAATGTGGCCTAGTTCACTCGTGGTTGTTTACCCGCCCAGACTAGTCGTATCAAAAGCGACCGGAGTGTATTAAAAAATGTCACTGTTAGAGGAATGGGGATATTTAAGAAAAGGTATACAAATCGTGGTAATACCACCATTTTTATGATAGCAATCCTACCCACAATAGAAAGCGGAAGTTTCGTCCATTTATTGATTTGTGTCTCAAGACGGTCAATCGTGGGACTATAATTTAAATGGATGACCTCAGGGGCACGACAATGTAAATAGATGCCCAGATATTTAGGATGATCAGTGCACCATAGTAAGGGAAATTCAAGGTCACACTGAATGGTGGCAGGGGTCAATGGAAATATTTCGGACTTGGTCCAGTTGATGACCAAGTCCGAGTGCACTACAAAGTGGAGCACCTCTCGCAAAAGAGGGGGCAAATTATCAGCAGGTTTGCGCACAAACAGCATCACGTCGTCTGCGTAAAAGGATGCGATGAGTGGGCCTGTATGTAATTGCAATCCACGGTGTAAATGCCGTTCCTGAATGTGACGAGCAAGCGGGACCATAAATAGCAGGGGTGGAAGTGGACACCCCTTCCTGGTGCCCCATGTTAAAACAAACTGAGGTGTAATCATGCCGTTTATTTTCAGTCGCGCGACCGGATTAGAATATAGTAAGCAAACCAGATTTAAAAAACCAATGGGGACATCCAATTTTTGCATAACAGTATATAGAAAGGACCATTCTAAGGAATCAAAGACCTTCTCGGCGTCCAGCATCACTGCTGCCGCCGGCAAAGTAGGTTCCATTTGATTTATCCTGGAATAAATCTGTCCTGAAAGGGGCATAGTGTGGTGTTGACTAGCAATGCCAGCCGACTGGCAGGTATTTTAGCGAGGTTTTTATAGTCGTGGTTAAGTAGTGATAATGGCCTAAAGGACTGACACTTATGGGGGGGCTTGTCTGGTTGGAGTAGTAGTGTGACAATAGCTTTCCGCTTTGTTGGTGAGAGTGACCCGCAGTACCTCGTCATATACCTCCAAGAGGCGAGGAGCTAGTTCGTGTTGGTAGGCTTTATAAAAATCCCCAGAGAGCCCGTCAGACCCCGGGGCACGGCTGCTAGCTAAATCTTTTATCACCTGTTTGATTTCGTCTGCATCTATCGGGCAGGCTAAGAAATCCCGCTGTCCTTCTTCAAGCCAAACCATGGCTATCTCTTGTAAGTAGCATTAAGGGCCTGTCCAGCAGGTGGGTATCTTGATTGGTATAATTTGGTATAATAATCAAGACAAGCTGTACTGATGTCCTTTCTCTTCATTAGTGAGTCCCCCGAGCCAGTGTCTAGTTGAGTCACAAATGTTGATTGGTACTGGGGTCTAAGGAGGTGCGCATGTGTTCTGCCGGGTCTTTCCCCCTCCCCGTATACTCGGCCCTCGCGTATTTTCCCATATACTTGCACATTCCCAGGCAGCAGCGTCAGTAAATTCAGCCATTAGATTGGAACTGTGAGAAGTTGGCCTGGCATATGCTGTCCACTAGTTATAGTGGGCACCCTGTACCAGTCCAAACAACCCCTTATTGGTTATAGGTTAAAGACAACCTTTATTGATGGCTATCCTAGTGGTAGCTATGGAGAGCAGCCTTCAGGCTAAGTCTTGAAGGAATATAAAGCAGCTTGTTTGACCAGTCTATAATCTCTTGAGTGCCTAAATGAAAGACAACCACACCAGGTATATATATATAAAATATATTTATTTATTTCTAAACACACCCTCCTAGTCTCTTTATGAGACTAGAGGTCAAAACACATAAGTTACACTTCAAACATCACAGTAATAAGCACAAATACACGTCAGGCCCTAGGGGCGAGCCAAACCATATACTAAAATAGTGGTATAAGAACCATGACTTAACTAGACACAAGGCCTAGAGCCTGTAGAATCACTGGGACTCCAAGGAACCACCCAAGGTAGTGACACAGGGGACCCACGGGGGCCGTGTACATTGTGAGAACACAGCCGCGAGCTCTGGTTAGTTTCTATAGGGAAAGTCGCGGTTAGATTTTTAAAGAGTAGGGACACTTAGAAACGAGTCAGGACCAAACCCTTTGGGACTTAGGAAGTTCTAGGGCCAACACCCACAGGAGCACCGGAGTACTCGTGTTACCTCACCCAGGGAAGCCGGGTGCATAGGTGTCAAATGGTGTTGGGTCGCGTCGTCGATTTCAATGGGAGCTGGCAAAGAAGTGCTGCTGCCGGGAAGATGCGAAGTGTCCGAAGAGATCCAAGCCTGGATCAAAGTCGAGAAGAACCTGAAAGCAGAGGGGACAGAGTCTGGGTCACTTGCCAGTGACCAGGAAGGCGATAGGCGGATGCCCACCTATGTCGGTGATTTTAGGTGAAGAAGGTGAATCTTGACTCTTCAGCCATGAGGACCGGGAGGTGTCGAGGATGACCAGGAGCTGGCTTCGAGCTGTCCCACGAAGGATGTCGAGTGCTGCAGCGTCAGTGCCTGGATTGGACACAACAAGCCTTGGCAACAGCAACCCACGAAGAAAAGAGAAAGATGCTTCGGTGCAGACCAGCAGGGTCTGAGGGATTCACCACTTGGTTGGGAGTCAGGGCACGTCTAAAGCAACCACGGAAGCCCAAGGAAATTCAAAGTTACCACCTAAGGGACCTACCAGTCGACGGACCAGGGATCACAAAGGGACCTCGAGAGGAAACACAAAATGGCGGCCCACGGGTCACTCGGGGTGACTAGGCCGACAATCTTCGTGGATCTTCTGCTTGAGGTGGGGGCTACACGTAACCCCAAGCAAAACTTCAAGAGATGTCGAGAAGTCAATGCACTTGCAAAACTGCACGGTGACCAGGAGTTCCGGTTCCACGCTACTCACAAGGGCTGCGTGTCTCAGCTTTGATGGGGACTCAGGTCAGCCTCTGAGATGTCTGGAAATCCTCTTCCTGGGCTGCAAATACTTCGGAGTCCGGCGGGAGCTTTGGAGATGCAGACCGGCAAATTGCTTTGTTGGTGCCTGCCAAGCAGGGGAGTCACTCCTTGACCTGAGGGAGATTTCTTCAGTCCTCTAGTTGTTAGTAGAGCATCGAAGTTCCAGGATTCAGCTTCACAGTGATGTACAGGGATATCTAAAATTCTGGTTACAGAGGTTCCTTACTTATACTAAAGGAAGAGGTTGGACTAACTCTGGGGACCCACCTATGGGAGGGTTTGGAAAGAAGGGTGGCTACACCCATTTCCATTGTCCAGTTTCACGCCAGAGCAGGGTCTGGAAGCCCCTGAACCGGTTTGAGCTGGACTATGCACAGGGACACCAAATGTGCCCCCAGTGCAGGACTTCAAAGCACTCAGAGAGTGCTCCCACCCAGCCCCAATACACATAAGCCTGTCTGGGAGGTGGTTACACCTCCCTGTGACAGGAAACCTATTGTCCATGCCTCCCCTGCCAGAGTTTCGGTCAGCTAGAGGAGTCCAGACCCGTGTCTGTGGCTGCAGCATCCATTTTGTGATGCCAGGGCTCTATTAGATTTCTACCGGGTATACCAGTACTGTCATGCCTCTCCCTCTAGAAGGGTGGGATCATATTCTCACATCAAGAACTGATGTGGGGGTATGATTCCAAGGTGTTTGACACCAAACACGACATGTTTCCATGCAGTCAGTCCAAAGTTAGCATTAACTGTTTAAGATATAATGCACTTAAGAGTATATGGTCAGGCTGCACCACTGACAATCCCGGAGAAGAGATTCTGAAGGCTGCAGAGGGGCTCAGCTCATGCCTGGGCACCTTCTCACATATAACCAAGCACCCTGCCTTCAGGATTGATAAGGCCTGCCATAGGGGTGACTGATAAGTTACTATGTGCAGTGATAGGTGAGGTATAGTGAACCTATACCTCAGTAAGGGGTGCATGCACCACCTTACCCAGGCTGCAGTAGCAGACCTGTGGTGTCGTTTTGCATGGCTTTCCAGGGGTGGCACAATACATGCTTCAGCCCCTTTTAGGCCTCTGGGGTACCTATGCCCTGGGTACATAGTATACCATATACTAGGGACTCACAAGGGTACCCCAGAATCCAATCTGGAGTGTACCTAAAGTGCATGCAATCAATTTAGAGAGGAAGCAGCTAGGCTGGGGCCCTGAATAGCAGGGTCCCAGCCAGACTAAAGTCGAAAAACAGGGAAACACCAGCAAAAAGTGGGGGTAAACATGTGAAGCAGATCCCACTCTCCTACAGGAACGACCCCGGAGCACTGTCAATGATGGGGTACTTTGCATTGCAATGTCAAAATCTTTTAGTTTCCGCTCTATTTTTTAATTCGTTCCGAATGGAACTCAACACACCGGCATGTTTTGAAATGCAGACACCCCGGATAAAGGCCTTAAAGGCATTCCAAAGCACAAGTTGTAACTCAACGGTGCCCTCATTGAATTCAAATAATTCTGTAATAGCATCCATCACCTCACTGGGAAATACTGAATCTAGTAGAGCATTTGCAGCGAACCTCCGTAAGGGACGCTGCTTGGGGACCGAAGGGAAAATCATGTCAAGCAATACCGGGGAATGATCAGAAATAGTGTGGGGTAAATATTCAACCTTCTGTACGTCTATGAGAAGCTGTGGTGTGAGATACCAATGGTCAATTCGGGACCAAGTGCCAAGTGGGGCAGAGTAAAAGGAGTAGTTTCGGGACCCAGGATAGTTAATGCACCTGGGGTCTGACAACAATACTGCCCGCAGTAGAGTGAGAAGGTCTTTCGTAGCCTGTGGTTTCGTGACACGCCCAGGTCTGGTAGTATCAGTGGTAGGGTCCAGTGTGAGGTTGAAATCCACTCCCATTAATATGGTGTCCGAGTTTAATCGGTCAATGTGCAAAGCTATTGTGGAGAAAAAATCGGATGTGTCAACATTGTGAGCGTATATGTTAGCAAGAAGTATAGGCACACCCCCAAGAGATCCCTGAACTAAGATAAATCTGCCTTCTGGGTCCGTCACCACTGATATGGTTTGGAAGGGAAGAGAGCGGTGTACTAGGATGCACACCCCACATGAATAGGTACTGTAACAGGAAAAGAACCGATTTTGCCCCCATGACGCTGCAAACCCATGGGTTGGAAGTGGCACTTAGTGCGTCTCTTGCAGGAACGCAATCTGAATGGAGTGTCTTGCTAGATAGGCCAACATCTGTCTACTTTATTTGGGCACGAGAGCCCTCTTACATTCCAAGATAAACATCTAATGGGCAAGTCAGTAGTGTTTAACTCCCTTGCACCCATTTAACCACCAATATTCTGTTGAATGCAATTGGTAAGATTAGACTGCACCTTGCCATGCTGTACAGAATAGTGTGCTCCAGACAAATTAAACGACTAATAAGAAACAAACTAGAATGAACAACCCTTTTCAACCACCGCACCAACCCCCATCGGATACACAAATCTGCGGCACCAATGAACATAGGGAAAAAAGGGGGAGGAGAATGGTGGGTAGGAAAGAGTGTAGGAAGTCATCCCGAGGGGAATAGCAACGCTCAGACAGAGCCGTCACGTATCCAGATAGTCACTGCTGAAGATATGTCCACTCAGCACGGTTTCATGATTAGAGTCTAGGTCTGTGCTGCTAGATAAAGAGGTGGAATGGCGATCACAGTCTTATCACATATAAGTCAACTGACAATCTCAGTTCAGTCAAGACAGTCAATACGCCACCGGTTTGGCAGTGCAGAAAAAGTTCCATAGATGCGGCACCACAACAGATTCCGAATAACATCAAGCTTCAAGATTGAGTCATCCATCTTTTTCTTGTCGCTGCATCGTCTGCTGATGGTTTTTCCAAAATGTGACAGCTGCATCCGGCGTGTCAAAAATATCTGATTTATTCCCAACCTGCACACGTAGTTTAGCCGGGTATAGTATAGAATATCTCATGTTTGCTTTGTGAAATGAGCATTTCATGTTGGTGTACTTGCGGCGGGCTTCTTGAACTAAGGGCGTAAAGTGTGGAAATAGTGAAATGTTTGAGCCCTGATAGGTGAGCAAACCGCTCTCTCTGGACAGATGGAGCGCATTGTCCCAGTCATTGTAATTGAGGAGTTTAGCGATGATTATCCTAGGGGTCACCTCAGGTCGCGGAGGGTGACCCAGCGATATATGTGCCCGCTCAACTGCGAATGTGGCAGAGAAAGATTCCCTCCCAAACAAGTCCACCAGGATGGATTCAATAAATCTGGACATGGGGCCTGTGTTAGTCGATTCCGCAATTCCAGCACAGTTTATTTCTGGGCGAGCGCACTTCTAAATCTTCTGCTTTCATTGCGAGTTGTTACGTAGGCCGTCTGTCCTATCCAATCTTTTCTGGATAGAGGGGTGAATGTCCTCCAGTTCAGAGATCCGATGCTCTGATTTGTCAATCCAGGCTTCCTGTGCCTCTAAGCGGCCATTGATATCATTGAGACGACTGGTGAGAGTGTCCAAGCGGGCGTTAATAGATTGAAAACCCCCACTAAGTTCGGCCATGATGGCTGCCGCACCCTCAAGCTGACCCTGTTCTGGTTCAGTGGCGCCATCAGTCTCCTCTCGTCAGGGAGTCTTCCCACCCTCAAAGTTCAATTGCCGCTGCTTGAGGTCAGTGCGGCCCATTGTGCAGTCTCAGTGGTGGGAGAGAGGCTCTGAGGGAATACTGCCTGCTTTGGGATCAAAAATATACGTTGTGTATAGCAGTCAGCACCAGGATGCAGTCTATAGGCCCAGTCCACCACAGCACTGCAGGTAAGTTCAGATTTTGTACAGAGGTCGTGATTGCTTATGCAGATTATTCAGCGCGATATAGATCATAAGCCAGCACCTAGCAAACAGACAACCACACAGTGGATCAGCTGAACGCAGTGGAAATCAGCATTAGTGCGCATGTATGTGTAAAGCAATTCCGGCGTCTAGGGCACATTTTATGGGAGTTGATATATGCCTCACGTGTGTCTCAGAGGCAGCGCCATCATCAAACAGCCATGTTCTGCAGGGCGATTAATGCCCAAATCTCTGTGCTGCAGCACTACCTCCGTGTCGCGACCCTTACCGCCATTGTTATAAGTAGATAAATGCTGCCTCAGCTGTCATCACGGTGAATCGCGTCCCCGCTGTCTACGGGGCGGAGGCGCTGATGGGAACAGCGAGGCAGCCGGGTTCACGCTGCAGCCAGCGCCGCCGTCAAGAGAGTCGTCACAAGCCCGGATCAGTCCAGCACGTTAGTGCGCTCCGAGCCCTGCCCTCAGGCTCACCCGAGTCCCCTGTCGACTCAGGGCCTCGAAGGGCCGCGTCTGGCTCGGATACGCGGTGCCTGGATCTCTGCACCACCGGCACATCCAATCGCCGTTTTTGGGGCAAGTGATCCCTCACATCTCCAGTGCCTCCAGTAATTTGCAGATGACCATCTCACAGCATATATGCGCCGGTGGGTGGAAATTAAGCTGCGACGATTCCGGAGCTTTCGAGTCAGGCGGCCATTTTAGTCGCCGGCTCGGCCACGCCCCTGTTTATCATCAGTGTTTATATGTTTACACTAAAGAGACCTGTTTCCCTTTCATTAGGTTTTTTCAGTTATTAAAGGTTTAAACTTAAAACAGGATAACCTAATTTTAGAGTTTAAAATGGCTGGGACCAGCAGGAATATACTACATTCAAGCCCTCTCACATGCACTTTTCACAATCTGACACTCATGCACACATTCTGGACTAAATTTACTAAGGTTTGCGTTGGCACTTGTGCTGTGCAGTTTGACACTGCACAAATGTCTGCAGTACTTGCAAGCCTGTTCAATGTTAAGTAAATTGAGCCAATACTCTGCACCATGCAAGTATCTACACAAACGCTAGTAAATAAAATAACATTCCTGTCACCCTCCCCCCCCCTCTCTCTCTCTCTCTCTCTCTCACTCACACACACATACCCTCTCTCTCACCAACTCACTCACTCACTCTCTTATCAACTCTACCACCTCAGTATAGTCATAAAAAGACATGGCTGCTTGTAATCTCACACATGCTCTTATACACACTTTCTGACATTGCTGTCTCAATCTTTAGCACACACATGCATACAAAAACAGGTTGAGATTAATGCTAGCTGTCACAATAACTTTCTAGAGTGGCTTGCAGAAGAAAGAGATGGAGGTCGTAGAAAATCAAAGAGGGATAAGGGAGGCTGCAGGATTATAATAAATAAAATAGGACAGCTTACTATGTCCTTAGAAGAGGAGCAGGCAAGAGTATAAATGCTAGATTTATATTTACTAGTATGGGCTCTCTGTACAATGGGATGAAATTATACCCAACTGTCTTAAGGGCATGCACACTGTATTTCAATTTCATTGGCAGTGCAAGACAAACTTAGATAGACCAATAGGGCTCACTGCGAGGGTTTTAGCAAGGGGTTTTACCAGTTTGGTAAAGAAGCGATTTACTACCACTGTCAGTCTCACACTGGTCTATAGAGCAATCTGCCGGTGACTGAAGGACTAATCTGACAGGTTAGTGTGTGGGTCGTTTTTTGGGCTGTCTGCTGTCCTGTTCTTTTGTCTGGTGAGTACTCTTGATTTCACTGATATTAACGCAAATATTGCCTGCAGCAAGCACAAATGCATACAGACTCCCATACTTTGCAAAACTATTTTTCATTGTGTATAGTTCAAGCATGCCCTGATTTGCAAATGTGAGTCACTTTTTTGTTGTTTATACCTGATTCGCTAGTGGGTGCTACTTTAATGTTGGTGCCTGGGCCTATTCGCTACCCCAATCCAACTCTGACCACTGTCACATAATTTTAACACCCTCCCCTGCAAATGGGTGCAATTTCCCATAATAAAAGTAGAAGTGATGAAAAACCACAAAACCTGAGCTGCTGATGACAAATAGCTAGCCACTATGCTCAAGCCACCTGTATTATGTCAACTGCCCTCACCCCAAAAAATTTCCAGCTCAGCATTTTTGATCATCTGCAAGAGACACTAAATGAAACACTTTGAAGGGGTAGATGCATGCATGTAGCCTTCTTCAGATGTAGTCACTCCCACCCGCTGCAGTAGCTCATAAAATGCTGAGCATAAGGCAGTGTCACGCTGGTCTGGAACATCACTCAATCAGGTACCACTTCACCCCTCCACATCTGAACCGAAAAAAAGACTAACACAAGAGAAATGAGGAGCAGAGAACACATATTGCCACACAAGAGGTAAAGAAGATGGGAAGTGAAAGTGCATGAGAGAAAGATATAGAATCTCTGTTAGAGGAGAAATAAACTTGTCAAGGAGAGAGTGATGCAGAGGAAAAGAAAGTGAAAGAGCGGGATCGAGGTGCTGAAAGGCAGAATGGAGATATCCGGGGTCAAGCATGACCATCACTGAGAAGAGGAGTGAATAAAAGTACGATTGTCAGAAAAGAGGGACTTTCAGAGAGAGTGCTGGAGGCAACATGGCGGAGAAAGGAAGAGGCTAAGAGCACATATATAATTTGGTGGGAGTCAGGGCAGGGGAGAGTAACATAATAGTGTCCTTCAAGGAGGATAAGTGAAGGGGGCGAATGAGAGAACCTGCACTTTAAGAGAAGTAGCCTGCAGAATGGAAAGAGGGATACCAAGAGGGAAGGGAAGGGGTGCTGGTGGGGCTGCAGCATATTATATGGGTAATAAGTGACACCAGGAGAAGCACTAAAAGTGCGGCACAAAGCAGTACAATGATGTCTTTCCTACGCAGTTTACCTCTTCCACGTGTGAGTAGCTGGCCCACACTATGATTTTTTGTTTTATTCTCAAAGTTGTAGTACTCTTAAACCCATTACAAAATCAGGACCACAAGTCCCAACACACAAAGACAAAAGTTGGACGGAGTGAGCAACTCACTGGAGGATCTAAGAAGCATCACAACTCTGCATACCCTATGTTGCAGCAGAGCACGGAGGGAATTCACCTACAGTTTTTGTCAGTGTTCTGTTGTAGGATCTAAACATGCATTTTAAGGACATATAAGTCGTGGTTAGCCCGTGGAAAACCAAGTTGCCCTCTCCTTCTACGCACGTTCCATGAATTATAATAATATTGTATCATCCATGGAAAACCAAGCTGCCCTCTCCTTCTACACGTTCCATGTATTATTATAATACTGTATGATGTAAAGAAGCAGTTCGTAAGCCCCTGCAAACCTGCAGCCGTAAACATTAGTCAAAACAGAACTGGTTTGGACCTTGAAACTTCAATGGCAGTACAAACAAGCATTTTCAATGCAATAGGACTCGCATTTACGCGAGACCTACTGCATTGAAAACGGGAGGGAGGGCGGAGGGCAGGGAGCGATAACACATGGACTGGGGGAAGGGGGAGGCGAGAACTCACAGACTGCGGGAGGGGGCAGTGGGGGAGAAGGCAAAAGGAAGAAAATAGTTAGAGTAAAGAGGCCAGTAGCCTTGGAAGGATACAAATGACGACATGGTCGTCATTAAAAGGGACTAACAAGCCTTAAACCAATCGAAAGGCAGCATTTAGGGCCTAAACCATTTAAAAAGATGGGCGGAGAGTGGGCAGAGCTTCCACAAAGCTTCCACACTATACTGAATACTGCATGCAGTGCAACGCTAGGCAAGACCTAAACATGTCAAGTTCTTTCAAGTCCTCTTTCAATCCAACCTGATGACTGGCTAATGATAGGCCGATCTTACCTCCTCCCGTATTTATTTCTGAAATGCTATCATAAATATTCCTCCCCTCGACTCTCATGTTATGTAATAAGCGGTATTTTTTTTTAAACAATTTTTTATGGGTTTTTCGATTCTTCATATTGCTTACATTTTGACACACGTCTTGCAGCTTCTCCACTCTTTTATGACAGGCAGATTGTTAGCTGCAGAGGCTTCAGACTAAGGCTTTCGGCCTTCCTTGTGGAGTCCCTCAGGGTTCCTCAATAAGCCCTACCCTTTTTAGCCTCTATATGACTCCTCTGGCCGATCTGGTGAGATCTTTCGGATTCCAGGTGCTCCCCCATGCGGACGACATTCAAATCATTATGTCCATCACCAATGATTTGTAATCAGTCGCAGAGAAGTTAAATCAGTGTATGTCAAGCATTATGTGCTGGATTAAGGGCAACTCATTAAAGATCAATACAGACAAGACTGAGGTGCTAGCATTTGGCTCACAGAATTCCATCTGGTCTAATGTTGGTGGCCTGCAGACTGTGGGCCCCTTCCCGTCCTGGTAAGGACAACAAAAACTGGGGGTTATTTGTGACGAGGGCTTAACCTTTGATGCCCAAGTCTGCCGCACAGTCAGCCCCTGTTTCTACATTCTAAGAACTCTCAGAAAGGTGTTCCCATATATTCTATCTGAACTTCACCGGCCCACCATCATTGCACTGATCACCTCCCGTCTTGACTACTGCAACGCCCTGTACCTTAACATCAATGCGATATCACTGACTAAGTTCCAGGTGGTACAGAACGTAGCGGCAAGACTGATTGTTAAACATTCCTAAACATCAGTCTGCCAGAGAGGGGATTCGAACCTTGCACTGGCTCCCTATCAGGAAGCATATCTCCTTCAAGGTCCTGAGCCCGGTATACAAGGCCATGCATAATAAAGGTTCGCCCCAGCTTAAATTCATGTTTCAATGGTACACTCCCGGGAGGACCTTGAGATCATCCACACAGAAAAAACTGGCTTCGCCCATATTTCACAGGTCCAGATTGGGCGGCCACTCCAACTCTGTTGCCGCCACCAAGCTCTGAAATTTGCTGCCCCCTTTCATTGTCAATGCAGGCTCTCTCTCTGTCTTCAGAAAACTTCTAAAAACATGGCAATTCCCTTCTTAATCGGCAGATTGCACTTTTCTCTTTGCTTCTGTCTGCCCAGCACCTTGACACCTTCGGGTATAGTGCGCTTTACAAATACCATCCTATCCTATCCTATATGTTGCATAAAAGTACAAGTAATTGGCATCGTTATGTTCTACTGTTTCTTTCGTTCTGGATCAAATGGGTGCAATTTAAGCTCGAGGACGATCTGTGGAAGATGGACGAATATTAAATACTAATATAAACCCTTACTTTGGACATATGAAGGGTCAGTTGTTCTTCAGCAAGAACTGTCTAAGACTTAACTGTACCCACCCCCAATTTCTTCTTCCGATCTCCATTGATTTTATTATCTATACTGTGCTCTGTAGTCCGAGTGAAAAATGTAATATGTAGGTTAAAATGTATAAACTAAATAGTAACAAAAACCTTTCCCCATATGATTTATGCTGTGCAGGTAGAGGTCTGCCCCATCCTTCCTCCTACAGCACCCTGCTGTGTTTGCTGTGGTCAGAGCTCAGGCTCGTATGTTTTTTTTCTCTATCCATTGTTTACCAAACTCTAACTAACCCATGTCTGTGATGAATCGCCTGCCTGTCTCTGATGTAGAATATCCAGACACTTTCTCTGGGATGTAGTTTTGGAAAGTAGGGACACCTACATGCAAAAATGGACTTGCTAGCCATAGGGAAATAAACATTAAGAGGAAAAAATGCTTGGAGCAAGTATGCAGTTATCAAAAATTATACAATTCAAGGCAACACAACAATAATAATATATAAAACAATGTGCATTATTGTATGGTGAAAAACAATACCATCGTAAAGTTGAAGATATTGTCGATATACCAGTAAATACTGCTGTGCATCTGTAACACGAGAACCAAAATTACCAGCACCTTTAAATATACCCATCTCTAATACAGGGAATACAAATCTACATTTCCATCTAAAAATATGAAACATACTGTTCAATTATTAGGAATCCACACTATACAGATAGAGAGCACGCCGAATTCTATGACTGGTGTGCAGTTGTTTTAATCTTTTAAGCTAAATACAATGACACCATTCATAACATCTCTGTTTTCCATAACATCTGCAGGAAGTGAAAATAAGAATTTTGAATACATGGCATCCAACAGAACTTTTAGATCGGTGCACAGGAATTGAAAAAGACCCTGTCCAACAGAAGATCCTGATTCCATATAAAACACAGTTACTATTAACCATCCCGGGTAGTGATACATATTGATTGAGAGTCTGATACCTATGATGATTAGTTCCAGTAAAAGTCATTTGTGTTTTTCCTGTTTTTTCCTCAATATAAATAGGCACTTCCCATGTATAATCCAGTCAAGAAGTAAAGGCTATATCTTTTTGCAGCCCTCTGTCGATATAGGAATAGGTAAACATATTTCTGGGCAGCCACCTCTATAAGGATCACATACTGGATAAGAATGGGATATCACCGATCAGATGTTACCACAAGTAATGCATGAGTAGTTCACCAGTTAAGATCTCATTCAAATCTCAACTCATGCCGCTTTGACCCACCCTAACACTGCACTTTATATTCCTTGGTACATAAGGTAACTGCTCTAAAAAAGCATGCTAGTAAATGTATCTAGTATGCATACTCCATATGACTATAAGTGGAATATGCTTTTAATTTTCCAATTTCTTCATTCATCGTGTTCCCCACTGATCTGTACAGAACATAATCTATCAGGACGATTTAATTTATTTAATTTTAAATGTTAGTAAAATACTGAAACTCATTTCAGGCAACTAACATACATATGTGCACACATATCCTTATTTTTGCTTACTATGTATTTCATGCAGAGAAAGTTGAGACGGTCCCATGATGAAGGCACCCCAACCGAAACGCGCGTAGCTTCCACCTACCGCCAACCTTCCCATTGTTCACAGCGAATTTGGATCTCCCTACTTGGTCACAACATGCAATGACACAAATGATTACTTGTCTAATTCAATTGTATTGTTTTCTTATGGACACATGATTGTGTTGTTTTGTTTTCTATACATTGATGATTTCAGCTATTTATCACAAGTTAAGAATCATTTTTTGATATTGGATATAAATATACCAAAAAAGAAACAACAATTTAAAACTAAAACAAAAAGATTTGATAATAAATATATTGACATGGTCGTGTTTTTCACCTTACAATAATGCACGTTGTTTTATATATTATTGTTGTGTTGCCTTGAAATGTATAATTTTTGTTAACTGCATACTTGCTTCAAGCTTTTTTTCCCATTAACCTTCTCTGGGATGTAACAGGACAGCTTGACTGCATGTTTGGGAAAACTTTTTTCCATAAATGGCTTTGACTTAAAAACAAAATAATTTTCAACACTGGCCAACAAAGATTCCCCAGCCTTAGTTAAAAAACAATGGCGGCAGCTGGCTCCAGCTATGGGTTTAAAACCACACGATTATAAACAATACATTAATGCAATACGTTAATAAAAAAAACGAACAAAATAAGTCAAAATTAAAATTCAATATGAACAACGAACAAGACAGACCCCAATAGTTTCAGATGAGTTTTCTCTTAAAGAGATGTGTTCTCAAATGTCCGTTCAAGTCAGTGAAGTTCACAAGAATAAACATATTCTTTCTTCTCCACCTGCAATTGTTGATGCCAATTACTCAGTCAAAAAAATCCAGCACCTAAAAACAATGTCCAGCGCTCCATGAACAGCAGATTGAATTCCAATGTATTGATGACACACACTTCGGTGTAGACAAATTGGTCAACACAACTCTACAATGAGGGGAGCCTGACCATGTACTGTCAAGTGGCTCAGTACTGCATGGGCTCACCCTTCTACTTCATACTCTGCTGTACCTAGAACTGTGTTCCTGGTGCTGTAAAAATGTTTTTTGACCAAGTGACTCATGATGATGGCAGGGGTGGCTTCTGCATCATAGCGGATGAGCATTCCACACTGAAATGCCCCCAGAGACGAAAAAGAATCATTACCATTTAATGTTTCGTCACTCCATCCCCAACATGCAGCAGGGAGAAGGGTGGGCTGCCTTTGCACTTGGTTAAAGTGTGCATGTCCCTTTGGCCGGTTGTCTTGCAATTGCCAGTCAGACATGCACACTTAAAACAAACCTCTCATCCCAGCTGTATTAAGACAGCTGGGTTGATATGAGTGCATGCCTTCAGTGCGCTGTGGAGCGTGGACACAGGCTGCTCCCTCCAATCAGGGCGCTGCTTTCATGCTGGTTAACAGCATGAGAGGAGGCCAGGATTGGCTTGGGAGCCAGCTTCGAGGAGAGAAGTTGATTGAGGACGTTGCGCTCATTGAAGAAAGGTAAGTGTGTTTTATTAAATTTAATGTATCTTTTATTGTGCCTCCCGCCACACCACCCTTTTGGACATGCCAGCCACCACTGGATGATGGATGTCTGTGTTTCAAATCTTTGATACAACATCAACACATTAATTATTAACATGGAGCATTCTGGCCAAATACCCAATGTCCAGCACATGCGCATGAACGAATACACATACCAACACATGTACTGTCCAACAATAATGTGCGATGTGGGGGGCGTGGCTTGGACAACAAGGCAATGGCAGCATAATTCTGCCACTCCCGTTGGTGCAGATCTTCAATGTGGATTTACATTTTTTGTTTTTGCATGAATTTGATCACTGACGATATCTACGGTGATTGGAAGCTCCTGGGAATGCAGTAATATGGAGAACTTTTCTGCACCGTTCTAAGACCCGTTTTATTCTGGGAACTCTGTGATGCCTCCACCCTTGAGATATGCACCACAAAATGGCCGCTGCTGCCGATACAGCCGATCTCAACAATACAAACCTGCAGTTACCCACACTAACTGAAGGCAGCTGATAATCTTTTTCCTACCTTAGCACAAAACCGCTTCAGCATGTCACATCTCCTGCATTGCCCACGGTGACGACTCTGGCCGACAGTACTGAACTTGCTGAATGTTCACTACAATAGCCTGCTTGACTCTAAGGTGGCGCCAGTGAGGATCCCGTTTTCATTTCCGCTCCATTTAATCTAAATATGGGCACAAAAATATAGAACAAACATCGCCCTACTAATCCAGCACGATCGCACCTAATGTTGACTCATTCATAGGGGCTTTCTCTAAATCAGCATAGTCATGCTGATTTATGCCAGTCTGTTGACTTTGCCTGACCCCAAGTTGACATTGCAGAGCTCGTTGAGCGCGAGGCCCTAACTTGCTTCCAACTCACATTTGTCCTCCATGATCTTCTCCTTGACTGGCACCAGGGTGTTCCAGTGATTCTGAGCTACTTTGAACTGATTTAAGGCGAATCTAAACTCCTGAAGGACAGTGAGTGTCTTATGCTCCCTAAAGGTACCCTGTTTTGTGTCTGCTGCTGCACCATTAAATGCTGCGAGTCCTTGAACCATCTATTCATCTATACTCCACCTGCAGCTCTACAACCCATAGAATATCGCACTAGCTCTGAAACCTCACTTTCTACTGCTAACTGAGCATTTTGGAGCGCAAATGTTTTGGGGCATATTCGCTCTTTTCTGCTCATCTTGCACCATCTCCTGCACCGGCTACCACTTTATGTTCTTGCATCTGGGCTCCTCCAAACCCCAAAACTCTAAGCTCCTCTGAACGCCTTCAAATGCCACACAACCTTTACACCATGATGGAAAAAGACTTTAAAGCGTCACTAAAGCTAATCACCCAGCTCCAGAATCATGGATAAAAGGGAAAATAGACATCAATGCAACCATGAAAAAGATTCTAAAGAAGCTGGCTGATGTTCATGAGCTGGGCAAGTCTACTAAAATGAACAGGGACACCATGCAATAGGAACTATATACTATAAGTGTGAACATTAGCAACATAATAAACAAACTCTCAAATGCAGACCAACGAATCAGTGTTGTGAAAGGCGCCTTAAACAGAAAAAGAACTGAAATCACTCCGATAATCCACAAAAACACCAAAAACACCACAAAACACTCCATAAAGAGGTCGAACAGCTGGAAGACAGGAACCGCAGGGGCAACCTGCTTATCTTTGGCATCCTGGAGCGTTCAGAGGCCTGTAAGCCCTCCTGTCTAATTTTCCTGGAGAAATGGCTTCCACAAATTACTGACATAAATTTTCCCAAGGATTCTGAGCTTGAGCATCCCTACCGTGTACCTTCTTTCAAACCAGCTAACAAATCCACAGCTCATTAGATCATCTGCACACCCCATCTCTTCTAGAACATGGAACTGATCCTCAACTACATGCGCAGCCATAATCATATTGCCTGGAATGGCCAGAAAATATACATTTCCAAAGACAACTCCAAAGCAACCGTTAGGACAAGAAAAGGCTTCCTGTCCCTGCGCCCTCTTTTAAAGAAACTAAATCTCCAGTTCTCCATTGCTGGCCCAGCAAGATTTAGAGTTCTGGTGGAAGGTAGACACCACATTTTCCCAGAAGCAAAATACCTCTCTACTTTTCTAGCAGAACAAGAGGAGTACTCTATGGAAGTTCCAACAAGCGTAAAATTTGGCATTATGGTATTGTTATACTGAATGACTCTTGCTGACCCTAACATCACTTATTGACTGATAAGTTTCTATTCCTTTTGTCTTTTTGGTTCATTTCAACAAACATGTTGGTTGTTTGTGACGTGCTTAAATTGGTCTAGTTGCACATTGACAGCTCAGTTACAGCTCAGTTACAGCTTTTACATGCTCATTTGTCACTTTCTCAGTTTATTCTCCTCTACTTCATTGTTTAGGAGCCTTACCAGATACCTTCATCACAAATATTCATTGAGACATCTTGTGCATTGTTTTACCATAAACTTACTACTCCCTTCCATTCCTCTGAGTGTTCTAACACCTACATCAGACCTCAATTTGCAGCATAAAAGCCATGTCTTTCTCTCATGCTTACAGGCTTTCAAATACCACGTACCACGAAACTCTTGCTGCTATTTACCATGCTCTGATCTAAGAAACATACTCCGTTATTAAGTATCACTCACCACATTTGTTAAACATAATGACCTATAAGGATGTTCTCGATGACCAATAAAGTTGACTTACAAGGATATTCTAGCATGAAACTGTTCTTTAATAACTGCTTTTTACTTCCAGTTTCCTTATGATTGTAAATCTTCCTTCCAATTTGTTTACCAAAAATGTTACTGTTTTACTGGTTTTGCAACCGTGGGTTGATGTGATGTTGTCACCTCCTCCTATTTACCTCTTGTAGGTGAGTTGGGTGGGGTGAAGAAGGGGTGGGAAGTTTTGGGACATTTTTCAGCTGTTTTTGCAGGCATTTACTTTCATTCATCTTCTTATGTTTCCTTATGTTTTGTTTCCACATTGTCTTCTTAGTTCATTTCCACTTTACCAAGGACTGTGTGAGCAAAGCTGGCCTAGGTGGAGTTCTCGGAGTCACGGTATGCGGAGCTCCGTGAAGTGACAAAAAGCCTCTGCCATACTACACGGAGTTTCGCCAGCGGCAGAGTCCGGTTCATATCGCTGGTCGTGCTGATTTTTAGCGCCAGGAGTTTCTTCCGTGCTGCAAAATCAGCGCAAACTGTATCATGCGGAGTGCCAGAGGGTGCTGCTTCCCTCTGCTGCATCTTGAGTACATTTTCTACTTCAATGGCAGCTTCCTCAACGTGAGCTGCAGCTTTCTCAACGCGTGCTGTAGCGACTTGCCGCAACCGCCCACATTCGAAATTTTGCCGGGAGGTGGCCTAGTGCGCAACTTCTCTCGCTGACTAACCTAACGTTGGTGAGCCGTTCAAGAGAAAAACAGCATGGCACTGCAGCGGAGATTAGACCCGCTTGTGCATGGAAAAGGTCGACATATTTCAGCCAGTGACCTGAACGGTGTTGTGGCTTTCTTCAGGAAAAAAGGAAGTGCTGCTGCTTATGGTGCTCAACAAAATGAAGAATAACAGGTGTTTATACGGCACCCGCCAGTGATCCCATGAGGCCTCAGTAGGTGAAGCATTCACTGGTGGTACCCGCTGTTGTCGGGTGTTTCACCTCAACCGACCTGGGCATGGGGCACATGGAAGGGAGGGGTATTTTACCTCGATTCCGTTGTGTCGGCAAATGGCTCAACACGTGCCGTCAGCAGTGCCACGCTGTTTTTAATCCTAGCACAGAGAAGCCTGAATAAAATACTGTATCTGTGAACCCTGGTTCATCAATTTTGGATTTAGAATATACCTTTTAGCTTCAAAACATCCCTGTGTTTCTCCTTCTTAGAAAGGGTGTTGTAGCCCGTGTCGTGACTAGGTTTCACAACACGAGGAGGTTCCCCAATGATGAAGCATGCCACTCTCGGGTAGCTGAGGGAAACCGTACTCTAAAAGAGATGCCCCCTTTTCCTTGTAGTCTCTTCCTGGTGTTATGGGTATGATTCATTGACTAGTTCAATAGACCCAAAGGTTCTAGTTCTATGTTTTCTGATTCTTGATAGGGGAGTCAACCTTTGTTGGTCTTTAAATCTCCTCTGCCCCGCCCGTTGTGTTAGTTACCAATTGATTTCACCAGGCTGGGTGCCTTGTTACAGGCACTGCCCAACATCTACAGAACAGACAAGGAACTAAGCCTGTTCATGGTCACCTTTGCAGTGGCCTCTTTCAGAGCATACAGGGTAAGTAAACTTTCAGCAGCATCCAGGAGCAATCTGGGCACTGCATGCCTGCGTTTGAGACATGTTGGCATGGGGTAGGTGCTCATAGTGCTAAGACTGAGGCAGTTTGAAACGGTCAGAAGGGGAAGGGAAACTCACACGCCTCAAGGGCACCCCATCACCCGAGTTCTGCCCGGTATGCCTAGCACAGGACTACCTATGGATAATACCTCAAGAGGGCACCCCACTATTTGTACGAGGGTAGTCTCAGCATGTTCAGGTTCACGGCAGTACTGTGTAGGGTGCTAGCGTGAGCATGTTTTCCCTCGCAGTGTTTTGGGTCTGGGGTAAGATAGCATCAAGCGACTCGCCAGGTGGAAATCCATGCCTTCACGGTGTACATTATTTCTATCCTCACATATGGCTGGCTGCAGATCAAAGAATGGCATCTCGTGACTAATGGTCTGCGCCAGTAATTGTATGTAATGGGTTCTTAACAAGCCCTGTGGGATAATTTCACAATTATTTGAACCTTCTGCGCATGCTTCCCTGTGCAGCTGAGGTGATTCTGCGCAAATTTAGGCGTGAATATTAAGCGGATTCTGTCTGACATGGGCTCATGCATCGAAGCGACTTGGGGGCCTATTCGCAAAGGCCCTTCGGTGAACGAGTTGTAACTCCGTAGTACTGCTTTACGTATTCTTACATGCCTTTCTTTGTGAAAATGGAAAAATCCGGGTCCAATGTATAAACAGCGCACACAGAAAGGACTATGCCCTCTTTGCACTATTACTAATAGGGAGTTGGATTTTTCGGAAACAATTCACAAAGACATGCAAGAGTAAGTAAACGGGTACCCTATACTATTGCAACAAATACTCATAATAAATTCTTTTGTGAATCAGCCCTTCCTTTGCTAACTTCTAAGATTCAGACTTACGGAAGAACCAGGCCTTTATGACAAAAACAGCCTGAATGTAATGAAACTCATAGCTGTGACATGTCAGCTGTACTGACCATCACAAATAACTCTCACTCGCCTGTTTCCAGTGGTGCCGGTGCCACAGAAAGGCCATTGAACAGAAACCCCTTCAATCCTGTTGCTAAATATGACCAGAACCGGTCAAGGAACTTGTGCTACCAGAATCAGAGACATTGCAAATATCAGAAAGGAGTAGAGAGTCAGGAAAAGTACTTTGAGTAGAAGAAACCATCTGTCTATGGCAGAAAGAGGAAGGGCTGGATTACATAGAAGAGCAGTGGTTTTCTTGGTATATGTGCATGGACGTAGGTGACTTTCTGAAACTTGTGGAACACATAAAAAGTGATGAGAATGTGAGGTGTAGTTTGGTTCCTGTGGCACACCAAGGTGGCCTAAATAGGTCTAAGGTAGCTTGTGGTCCTGTTCAAATGGGACCAGCCCTGGAAGTTTAGGTTGGAATGTCCCTTTTGCAGCACGACCAAGGCTGACTTGCATATGGATAGTTCCTATTCGAAGTGGTGTGCTGGGCAAACAAACCGATGGACTGAGATTAAACCAGACATTTTGTTTTCCTTATATCCTGACACCTGGCCACAATACATTGGCATGTGTCCAAGACAACAGAACGAATTTTGATTGGAAGAGACCTGGTCCCGGAACCGAACAAGGACCTTGCACAAACTCTCTGTGTGAAGACAGTGCACGAGAAGATCAGAAAATGCAACACCGAATAAAGTAAGAAAAACACAGGGGATGAGATCTACCTCCTTGAGCCAAAGATTTACTAAACATCCACAGTAAACTCACTGAGCCGGCCGGGGCATGTATTATAAAAGTTATCACGGTACTTGAAAAGCAACAGTAAAGAACTGGTAGAAGTTGATTTACAAAATGATTGGCCCTTATAGAAACAGTTAATTCTAAAATGGCATTAACATCTGGGGGCTGATTCACAAAAGCATTTATGAGTTTGGGAAGGAGTATTACAGGAGTACTGCTTTACATATTCTTACATTCTTTTGTGAATCGGCCTGAAACATCCAACTCCCTTAGTGAATGTGTAAAGAGAGTGCAGTCCTTTTACTTTGTACAAATGCAAATTGTTCATTAATTTTTCCTGAACATTTCCATTTTCTTCCCATGCTAAAAACAAAGTCGGACGCAAGGTAAAAGCTTCCCCGACGTCCCTACATTTTTTTGTTTGCTGTGACTCAGAGTGTTAGAACTGGGGGTCTCTAGTTGGCAGAGGTAGGTACCTTTGACCAAATAGGGACCCTTGCTTCTGAGTCAGGGAAAGGGGATTGCACTACTGGGTAACCCCTGCTCACCCCCTTGGTAGCTTGGCACGAGCAGACAGGCTTATCTCAGAGGCAGTGTGTTAAGCATTTGTTAACACATACAGTAATATAGTGAAAACACTACAGATGGACACCACACAGGTTTTATGAAAATAATTATTCTTTATATAGACTTAACATAAGACCACAAACGACAAAAATCCACAATACTGTACCCAAAATTGACTTAAAGGTGGTACAATTACCTTAGTTCAAGTTGATGGTAAATGCGACAAAGCTCTCACAAAAGTACCTGGATGCGTTTGAGATGCGTCTGTTCCTTGCTTTGGGGGAGATGATGCGTCGCACCTCAATGCTTGCGCAGAGTAGGGGATGCGTCTTGATCCTTACCGGCGAGGAGGTGATTAATAGATTCTCGTGATGCGTCCCGGTTGCGATGCAACAAGATGGCGCTTTGATGCGACGATCCTGTGCGATGCGATAAGATGGCGCCCTTGATGCGACGATGTGAAGACCATGCGTGCGCGCCCTGGCAGCCGTGCGGCGAACTCTGTACTTTGGTGACGTGACAGGCCCTGCGACACATTTCTCCGATGATGCGACGGTGACCCTCACGGTGGCGACACGCTTCTCCGGTGATGCGACAGCAAACAGCTGCGACGAAGACACGCTTCTCGGGAGATGCGGCGGCGGCGCGCTTCTCCGGCGAAGCGATGACAACAGCTGCGGCGGTGACACGCTTCTTCTCATTGCGTCGCGCTTCCAGCTCCCAGCGACACGCAGGCTTCTGCAGATAAAATTCCCAGCAAGGAAATTCAGAGGGGAGCTGGTGGTGAAGTCTCGTGGCCCTGAGACTTCAGCAGGAGGCAAGCACAAGTTCAAGCCCTTGGAGAAATATTCTGCAAGATGATGAAAGTTATGTAAAAAGTTCCTTCTCCTCTCCTTGGCAATAAAGACACCACTGCAGGCCAACCCAACAACACAGCACACTGGCAGGGGGGCAGTCCAACTCATACAGCTTTCTTGGTTCTTCTCCTTGGCAGAGGTTCGCCTTGTTGTTCCTGAAGTGATCTAAAGTCTTGGGGTCCCAGGTGCAGCTCCTCCCACCCATCTGCATGCAGATCTCTCTATTCAGCCCTGTGCTGACTCACCCTGTCTCCTGGAATCCCCCAAACCCTGTCACTCACAGAACCAGACACACAATCCACAACCTAGCAGACGCAGGCTTGGACAGTTAAGCAAGAAAATACCTACTTTCTAAAAGTGGTATTTTCAAACACAGAATGTTAAAACCAACTTCACTAAAAGATGTATTCTATCATTCTGAGTTCAGGCATACTAAACTCGAATTTCTACCTAGTTCCCTGAGTCAGTTAGGATTATAAGGTGTAATAATCAAACTGCCCATTCTGGCCTATGGGGAACAGGTAGCCTTGCAATAGTGAAACACGAAAATGGCTGTAATTCACTATTAGGACATGCCACACACACCAGGGCATGTCCTACCTTATACTTACAATGCACCCTGTCCTTGGGCCTACCATAGGGGTGTCTGATATAAGGAAAGGGAAGGTTTAGGGACTGGCAAGGGGGTGCACTTGGCCAGTCAACATGGCAGTCAGAGACTGCACACAGGCTCTGTAGTGGAAGTCCTGAGACACACTTTACAAGCTGCTTCTGTGGGTGGCACAACCAGTGCATTTGATTTACAAGCCCTGTGCACCCATGGTGCACTCTACTAGGGTCTGACAAGTAAATCAAATAACCCAACCATGGAGTCACTAATCAATACATCAAATTAACATAGGGAGCACTTGCACTGTGGCATTGAATAGCAGTGGCACAGTGCCCAAAGCATCTAAACCAGCAACACATATAAAAAACAGAGGAGGCAATCAGAAAAAATGGAAGGGAGACTCACGCCAATGGTACTAGGTCTAACACACAGCATGTACAGTGCACTGATATCGCTGTAAATAAAGTAAACGCAAACCGCACAGCTAGGCACAGTCTGCTTTCACTTTGATTGGTGCTTACAGGGCATAACTCTGTCTCTCTGGCCTTTCCAGGAGTACCTCTCTAAAGTGGATTCCTACTGGAGGATCACCACAGGACCATGGTCCCCAGCTAAAGATGCAACCACCAGACCACGGGTGGGCATATGCTCCCCCCTCCTAATTTTAAAAATAGTATAGAAAGCTGATTTCAGGGTATTGAAGAAAATAGAAACAGAAGGGGTGGTGGTGGCCAACCCTGTCATCTAGCCATCCTCCACTCCCAAAAAAAGCCCCTAGTGTCTGTGTGGCTAGGCCTAAGGATCACAACAGGAATAGAAACTGTGATTGTATAAAGTCGATGTGGTCTTCTCATGGTCCCTGGTGTGGTCAGATCCTGGGCTGGCTGCTAGGCCAAGCCAAACAAGTGGGAGATTTTTTATCAGGTAAAGAGTGGGAATCCTGAGTGGTTGGAATTTTGTGGATCCCAAGTTTTCTGGACTTTCCCCCACAGAAATGTGAGAAAAATGTGTGATTTTAGCCAAAGTATAGTTTTTGAATGGCATTCTGAGTAAGAAACATAGTGGGACTCATGAAAGTCAAACCACACTGGACTCCCCTTAGTCTCTAGTTGTTAGAAATGTCTGTGATTAGTAGGTTTGCTTGGATGTTGTCCTAGCGCGAGCCCAAATACTGAGGCTACCCACATTGCTAAAATATTAGTGAAAATGTTATGCCTCCATTTTGTATTTTGTGGCCTTTCCTGTTGCCGGGCAAAAGAAACACCCACAGTAGTGGGGTAACATTTTTATCAGGAGAAGTGTGGGAATACAAAATAGTAAGACATTTATTATTACAAATTTAATTTCTCTTAAATGCCCTAAAAACTACATGACAGTACGTGTAACCCCATATTCAGAATTGTACAAATCACCACTATTCCTAAACTCAGTATCTAGGGCACATTTAAAAAATGCCTATGTCTCTTTCAGGGCCATTTTTCATTCATTGGATTTAATGATATGATGGTCAGTACACAATGAATAATCACTATAAACTGTGTTGGAGGGAGGACCACCAGGGAGTCGGAGGGACTACTCCGGCCACCTTCCTACCGCCAAGTTATAGCCGAGCGCCGCTGAGAAGCCTCCGAGGAGAGGTCCTTCTCCTATAATCGTACTAGGCCCAGTAACACCACCACACAGGACTCCGTATCAGTTGCTTATCTTGGTTCTTTATATAAAAAGGAGTGGTTCGTGAAGGTCTTGTAAGCACGATGGAGCCGCGACGTCGTCAGCAGGGCTCAGTAGGTAGGTTCAGGAAGAGTCTTTCTCCGTAGGGTCAGCCGCGATCCGATCAGCAGGGCTCTTGACTCCGGGATACAACTGTCATCTTGTTGTCGGGTCGCCCCAGATATAGGTCTTGAGCCCTTTGATGTCCGGACCCTTGCGCCCAGGAGGGCGGAGAGGCCGGGTAGGGCGCGGCCAGACGCCCAGCAGGAGAGGCGCCAGGCCCCAGAGAGCTGTGGGGCGATCGCACCTAGGTGTGGAAGGACGGTTGGGGGTCCCATCGATTCTGCCCTCCGCTGGGAGTGGGAAGGGCTCACGTGGTATCCCCCGGGCCAGGGGTTGGCGCCTCGATGTCGGGCCTCGCTGGGACCGAGGCCGAGTAGAGCAGGGTCACGGAGGTGGTCACGTGGAGTGACGTGTAATCCAAGATGGAGGAGCCCCGAGGTGCATGGGACCTCGTGCGGCTGAGCGAGGGGGAACAGGACCACGCCACGAGGCCGGCTCCAACACGCGTCCCCCCCAGCTGAAGGCAGGGAGAGTCACCCATCTCCTTGGGGGTTCTCCTCGCCGAGGCGGAAGAATCGGGACAGGCCGTCAGCATTGGCGTGGTCGTTGCCGGGCCGGTGTTCCACGGTGAAGTCCATCCCTTGCAGCGAGATGGACCATCGCAACAGCTTGGGGTTCTCGCCCCGCATTTGCATAAGCCACCGCAAGGGTCGGTGGTCAGTCTGGACCCTGAAGTGGGTGCCGAAAAGGTAGGGCCGGAGCTTCTTGAGGGCCCATACCACAGCGAAGGCTTCCCGCTCGATGGTGCTCCACCTCTGTTCACGTGGCAGCAGTCGGCGGCTGATAAAGGCCACAGGTCGGTCGTGGCCCTCGGCGTCCATCTGGGAGAGGACCGCCCCGACCCCGTACTCTGATGCGTCGGTCTGCACCACAAACTCCTTGCTGTAGTCAGGGGCCTGTAGCACCGGGGCAGCACACATGGCCGCCTTGAGGGCTTCAAAAGCGGTCTGACAGCGGGGTGTCCAGTGTACCACCTTGGGCTGTTTCTTGGAAGTGAGCTCCGTAAGGGGGCCCACGATGCTGCCATAATCTTTAATAAATCGCCGGTAGTAGCCTGTGAGGCCTAAGAAGGCCCGGACAGCGGTCTGGGTTGCGAGGGGCTCCCACGCCTGGATGGCATCGACCTTCAGCTGGAGGGGCGCCACCTGGCCACTCCCCACCTGGTGGCCCAGATAGGTCACAGATCCTTGACCGATCTGGCACTTGCTGGCCTTAATTGTGAGCCCGGCCCTTTGGAGAGCGGCCAGGACTTCGCGGAGGTGTCCCAGGTGCGCGGCCCAGTGGTCGCTGAAGACTGCAATGTCGTCGAGGTAGGCCGCGCTGAAGGCTTCTAGCCCGGCCAGGACCTTGTTTACCAGCCTCTGAAAGGTCGCTGGGGCGTTCTTCATACCGAAGGGCATCACCCGAAAGTGGTAGTGCCCATCGGGGGTGGAAAAGGCGGATCATTCCTGGGCGCCGGGAGTGAGCTTGATCTGCCAGTACCCAGCGGTGAGATCAAAGGTGCTTAGGTAGCGGGCGGCCCCTAAGCGATCGATCAGCTCGTCTGCCCGGGGCAGGGGGTGGGCATCGGTCTTGGTGACTGCGTTCAGGCCCCGGTAGTCTACACAAAATCGGAGTTCCGGAGAAGTACCGGGGGCGGCGGCCTTCGGCACCAAGACCACCGGGCTGGCCCACGGGCTGTCTGAGGGCTCAATGACTCCGAGGGCGAGCATCTTGGCGACCTCGGTCTGTATGCAGGCCCGGACTCGGTCAGGTACTCGGTAGGCGCGATGTCGCACAGGGGGGCTGTCCTCGGTATCCACGTCGTGTACGCACCAGGGGGTCACCCCGGGCGTGAGAGAGAAGAGGGCAGCGAAGGGTTGCAGCAGCCTCCGGCAATCATGGCGCTGTTCTGGGGTCAGCGTGTCGGAGAGGTGGACTCCCTCCAAGGAACCGTCTTGGTCCGAGGACCCCAGGAGGTCTGGCAGGGGCTCGGAGTCGCTTTCGCCCCCATCATCAGTAGCCAGCAGCAGGCTTAGTTCAGTTCGGGCAAAGTGAGGCTTGAGCCGGTTGGCGTGCAGGACCCGGAGGGGGTTCCTCGGGGACTCCATGTCGACTAGGTAGGTGACGAGGCTCTTCCTCTCAACCACCTTGAAGGGCCCGGCCCACTTGTCCTGCAGGGCGCAGGGGTCCACGGGTGACATGACCCAGACTTGCTGGCCTGGCTCGAACTCGATGGTCGAGGCATTTGCGTCATACCAGCGCTTCACGTCTTCTTGGCTGGCTTCGAGGTTGGCTTCTGCCAGGGCCCGGAACTTCCGAGTCTGGTTCCGCAGGGTCAGGAGGTACCGGTAGACGTCGGGGGGGGCATCTTGGACGTTCGCTTCCCAGCCCTCCTTGACCAGGCTGAGGGGCCCTCGGACGGGGTGCCCATACAATAGTTCGAAGGGGCTGAAGCCCAGGGATTTCTGTGGTACCTCTCGATAGGCGAACAGGAGGCAGGGCAGCAGGACATCCCACCTCCTCCGCAGGGGCTCTTCCAGACCTTTGATCATCCCTTTTAGGGTCCTGTTGAACCGCTCGACCAGTCCGTTCCCCTGGGGGTGGTAAGGGGTAGTGAATCTGTAGGTGACCCCGCATTGTTGCCAGAGGGATTTCATGTATTTTGAAATAAAGTTCGTACCCCTGTCGCTCACCACTTCTCGGGGGAACCCCACCCTGGAGAAGATGCCCATCAGGGCCCGGCCCACCACTGGAGCTGTCACAGTGCGGAGTGGGACGGCCTCAGGGTATCGGGTGGCGTGGTCGACCAGTACCAGGATGAAGCGGTGTCCTAGGGCGGTTCGGGGGTCGAGGGGCCCCACGATGTCGATCCCCACTCGTTCGAACGGGGTGTGGACGGCTGGAAATGGTTGGAGGGGGGCTTTAACTCGACCCCCCGTTTTTCCGCTAGCCTGGCAGGTCTGGCAGGACCGGCAGTGGTGGTCCACGTCTCTCCGCATTCGGGGCCAATAGAAATGGGTCACTAGGCGGCTGTAAGTCTTGTCCTGCCCGAGGTGTCCGGCGAGGGGCACGTCATGCGCCAGGTTCAGGAGGAACTCCCGGAACCGGAGGGGAACCACCAACACCCGGCCGGCTCCCAGCTCGGCGACTTTCTGCTCGCTGTATAGTAAGTCATTGTCCCAATAGACCCAGTGGGTTCCCGTGGGGTCCCCCGAGGCCTGGGCGGCCGCTTGCTGTCGGGCCCCCTCGAGGGACGGGCAGGCCTTCTGTTCTTGCTGGAATTGTTCGCGGGTGGGGCCCCCATCGTGGCGCCACTGAGCCAACTCGGGGATCTCGCTGAGGGAGGCGGCCTCGTCGGGAGACAGTTCGGATGGCCCGGCCTCATCGTCGGGTTCCTCCGTGCCGGAGGAGGGTGATAGTTCTGGGCCCATAGGCTGGTCGGTGGCCGCGGCAGCGGCGGGTTGGGCGGTCATGGACCGGGTGGTGGCGCAGGCCCACTCGGGCAGCCCTAGCATCCCCAGATGCTCTCGGCGCTCCACCTGGGCCCAGGGGGAGCTCTCTAGGTCATTCCCCAGGAGGCAGTCCACGGGGGCGTCGTCGCGGACGGTCACTTTTAGGGTGCCGGACACTCCCCCCCACTCGAAGGGGATCCTGGCCATCCGGCACATGCTTTCGGTGTTGTCCGCGGTCCGGACAGGGCATAGGACATGTGGCAGGATTTGTTCGGGGGTCACTAGGTGGCAGCGGACAGCGGTCACGCTAGCCCCAGTGTCCCGGAGGGCTTCGGCCCGTCGTCCGTTGATGGTGACCCACTGCTGGTACTTCTGGGTGTTGCTTGGGATGGCCGCTCGGGGCACCATTTCTCGGGAGCCCAGGCAGACGAGCGACATGGCCGCCGGTTAGCTGCAAAATCGGCCCTGTAACAAAATCGGCCAAAAACCGGCCCTGGCAAAGAGCTCGGCGGCACCCCCAAGCCCCGAGGGGGGGCACCCGAGCACTGTGCCAGGGCTGGTTTTGGTTCCCAGTCCGGCCCTGACTGCATCTCAGTTGTTATCGCTGAGTATCTTGGGGCTTATTTACAAGCCCCTTGCGGCGCCGGCGTGTCATTATTTGTGACGCACCTGTGGTTCAGCGGCGAATTTTCCTGCCCCATATTTCCAAGGACACAAAAAGCCACCCTGCTTGGCTTTTCCTGTCCTCGTAAATATGGCCCTTTACAAGTAGCACTTTGTGTGAAAGGGGCGTTCCATGGGTGTTGCTGTGGGTGTTCCCACCAACACCCATGGAACCTGACACATTTCCAGATTTACGAGAAATCATAAACCTGGAAATGCGTCTGAATTCTAAGCCTCCCAGGGGATGCGTGGATAGGCGCAACGAGGAGAAATTTTTTCATTTCTCCTCGTTTTTTCCTCTTTCTATGCATGCTACATTCTGTGTGGTAGGCTTGACCTTAAAAGGATGGAATGTAGTGCTAGCCAGACGAATTCCCAGCCTATTATGATTTCTTCCATCAGTTTGTTTCTCTGTAGGAATCTCCGACCAGATTCTGAAGTCTGCACTAAAGGCATTAATCTGCACCTCAGAAGCCCAGCAACACTGAATCTCAACTGGGAATGCTTGTGTTCCTGAGCAGAGGGAGCGTGGCCTGTTAGTTCTGGCAGGACGGAACAAGACTGATTTGCATATAATTAGACCTGTTCTGTAGTGTCATACATGAGATAAAGAATGGACTGCTACCCAGAGGAATTTCCAGTGTTTGGCATCGGTTCAAGCATTTCTACCCATAACTGATCTGCTGCCTTAGTCTTCATAATACCCAATTTTGACATAATGACTGCATTGAGACTTGCCCAGCGCTGTGCTACACTGGAAGTCTAGGGCCCGGGTAAGCTCCCATGCCGCATTTTAAGGCGGTTAGCCTTTGTGTTTATTTTTTATCAAGGGAGAGGTTTAATGTTGCTTCTGAACACATAAATAGCTGTAGCATGTGTCCTACAGGAATTGTGAGCTTTGTTGTGTGATGTATTACTTCAGGTGAAATTCAGTGCACAGGGTTCTGTCACGAAAACATTTCAGCCGATCAGAGCTGCAGGTCTGCACTAAACTTGAAGTTGTTTAGATAATACTTTGTGGATTATTTTTTTACATCTTCTGTAAACATGCAATAAGAGTAAGTGGGCATAGTTAGTATTTTCTGACAAAGCAGTTATTTGAATGAAGACTTTATTTTATGCTCAATTGGGGAGCCTGTCAAAGCTATCCTTTCACTTTTATCTGTGAAGATGTGGAGACGGTGCTCACATGAAAGACATATATCAATGAAAGCACTCTAAATGTAGGGGCTTATTTACAATCCCCTTGCGCCGCCGGTGCGTCACTTTTTGTGACTCAATTTCGGCACGTCACTTTTTGTAACCCACCGGCGGCTCATTTTGCTGCCCCTAAATAACAAAGACATGAAAAGCCACCCTGCGTGGCTTTTCCTGTCCTTGTAAATAAGTACCCGTTACACGCAGAATTTTGCGTGAAAGGGGCGTTCCATGGCTGTTGCTGTGGGTTTTCCCACGCAACACCCATGGAACCTGACACATTTCCAGATTTAAGTGAAATCGTAAACCTAGAAATGCGTCTGAATGCTACACCTCCCCAGGGGAGGCGTAGGGAGGCACAGCATGGAGAAATGTTTTCATTTCTCCTCGTTTAGTTTCCTTTTTCTATGCTTGCTGCATTCTGCACCACACATAGAAAGAGAAAACATCTCTTGTGATTGTTTTTGTGCAGGAGGTGTCCCTTCCTGCACATAAACAATCATTACAAAAAATGACGTTTTACAAGTTCTATGTGTGCTAATGCAGCACACACACAAGTTGAAAAACGCCATGTCAGATTGTTTATGTGCAGGAAGGGAAATCTTCCTGCACATAAACAATCATCCTTGTGACGCAGGCATCCTTGCACCATGGTGCAAGGGTGCCTGCGTCGGCGCATGGCAGCTAATTGTGTGCCAGCGAAGTGGAGAGCAAAGGTCTCTGTCATATCCTTGTAGATAGGATGCATCCCTGTGCTTTGAAAGTGCGCAGCGTGGCGCAGCCACAGGGCTTGCGGTACAGCGCTCGGGCACTGTCTTGTAAATGAGGGCTGTAGTGTTTGCAATGAAGGAAGGAACAGAAAAACAGAATGTGTTAATTCAGTTGCAGAGAAAGTCAGAATATACAGGAGTTTAGGGGAAGGAAAGGAAAACAAACAGTGTCCGAACCAAGACAGTTCTACAAGAAACCGGTGATTCATTTTAAGTAACACGTAATACGATTTACTCTTGTTTTTGCCTGGAAATATTCCTGCTGAATGAGGTCAAATTGGGTTGATGGAGCATGTTTATATATGTTATATCGTATATGAAGATAGGGTATCAAATGCAATTTTCCATTTAGTTGGTAGGTTGGCAGCATGTAACCATTTTATTCAAATATATACTTTAAACAAGCATTTCAAACGCAATAGTTCTCGCATTTATGAGAGTTTGAGCTATTGGTATTGTAAATGACAATGCCTTTTATTTATGTGTTGTTTTTAAAACAGATAAATAAAAGGCATTGTCATTTATAATGCCAATAGCTTAGAACTCTCGCAAATGCGAGGCCTATTGCATTGCAAAAGCTTGCGGCGTATTCTACCTCCGTGATTTAGGCCTGTACCTTGGTTCTGCCTCATAATTCCAAGTTTCTGTTGGTGCTAGTTTTTCGCCTGACATGGTGCCATGCTCAGTCAATCAATCAATCAAAAGACTTTATTCGATCATTATCAAATAAGATCATAAAAGTACATAAAAACAGGAAAAAGCTTGGAGTTAAACCCATGACCCGCATACTGCAACATTTCATATATTCCAGGAATACAATAATTATTAAAAAAGGTAATAAATTATTTAAAGAGTTCTTTATGTACATACACGGAAGCCCAATTAAGATTTACGTTAAAATAAATTATAGTTAAAAAGTAGAGGAAATCTAAAACAGTAGACACCAAGGCCAGTTAAAATCCCAGAGACTTTGTCGTTTTCACACAGGCCCATAAAAATGACGCTACTGCAAAACAAACTAAGGGGTCGGGAAGTGATTTTAAAAAGTACAATGCCACCCTACATTGTTTAAAATTGTGGGGCACGTCGGAAAATGTAATCTGTAGAGGGTGTGGCAAGACAGCCGAAACTCTGTTACATGTGGTTTGTCTTTGCCCAGCCTTTAATTCTCAACGCAGGTGCAAACTCAAATTAGAGTGGAATAGGCTGGGTGTTCGGACATGTAGGCAAGCCATTATCGCGGCCCTGAACCCCGAAAATACAGATTTAAACCTGGGTTTAATAACCTTTATTCAGCAAGCATATTGTAATTTTGTGCAAAAGAGGCCTTGCTAATAAAAATTTTAGGGAAGATGAAATTAAATGATTATCATGCTCTGCAATCTGATAGGTTAACTCATCAAATTGTATTCCAAAGAACACTGCCTTGTCTTTAATATGTATGTTGTATTTTTATAGTCAGTGTAACAAAAAAAATGTCTGAACAGTTTTGTACATTACTTTTTAAATGTCTGCTATTATCCAAATGTCATTGAATCAGGTGGTTCAGGATGTAGAAGATCTCTACTTTTATTATGGTTACTGAACTGCTGCTTGCTTTTTTTGTATTTTAAAACAGTTGGTTTTTAATGTGAATTTTGTAATTTCTTTTAAAGATATCTGTGTTATATCTAAATAAAGATTATTACTATGATGTACTTTTTCCTTTCCCTCTGGTAAAATCCACAGAATAATATCAAGTGGAGGTCGGTTTGAGGAGAGTTCATATCACAGGGACAGCGGGACAGCTCTGAGTGGTTAAACCTTTTCACTGGGAACCCCAGCATCAAAGGTATCACATTTAGGTGAAATTGCAATAATATGAATTTATGTTACGACAGTGGAACTTCCTCTAGGTAGAAGTATCCTACCTCTAAGATAGATGGAACTAAATGATAGGTGAGGACTGACTTTTTACTATGATTCTTCTCCCTACGGTTGTATTGGGCCTTCAATATAAATGTATCCTCTAACATTTGTCGTGACGTCAGGCTACAGGCCGCTGGGTCCTTAAATAGATCTTTCATCCCCATCACGTTTAGTTCTAGTTCAACATAGTTTAACCATCTGATCCTTTTATAATTTTCTAATCTTAGACAGTCCCTTATTATATTTTTGGTTAAGGACACTTTGTCCCTACGCCAGATGGAATGCCACACCAAGATCGGGGCTAGTCTAATTACGTCTGTGATATAAGATAAGCCCAACTCCATGTGTAATATATAATGTGTGGAAGATTGTGGAAGAGACACCAGTGATTTAAAAAATGTATTCTCAATGGATTGGAGTCGATCGACATGGGCCATGCCCCAGACACCAGCCCCATAGGTGGCCGCAGACTTAGTTTTAGCGTGGTAAATATGTTTGATGGCGGCTAATGGTTTCGCACCCATCTTAAATATAAAAGCTTTTATATCGCCGCTAGGCTCCTTTCCATTCCCAGGGCCCTCCCCTCAACTAGTCGTGACCATATTTGTTTATTATCAAATAGTACCCCTAGGTAAGGGAAGGACTCAACTACATCTATTTTCCCTGTTTCCGTGTACAGATAAGGAGGTTTATCGAGAACGCCCCCCTGCTATAATTGCGCATGACTTTGTTTGGTTAACCTTCAAGTCTAATGTACTCATGAAGGCCACATAGGCAGTGATGAGACGTTGAAGTCCTATCCCTGTTCTGGCGATCAAGACCTCATCGTCAGCATAAGCCAAAATTGGCAGCTGAGTAGAGTCAGATACGGGAAGTTCCAGGGTTGCACCGGGCAGGGCCTTCTCCATACCGTTTGTGTAGATGGAAAAAAGGAACGGTAGCGGACACAGCCCTGTCTAACTTGAGGCATCGGTATAAAGTTGCCGGATGAAGTCAATTATGGGCTGAGCAATCCCCATCTCTTCCATAGTATGCCAGAGCTTAGGATGGGAAACGCAGTCAGTGCTGCTGAAAGGTCCATAAAGGCAAGATAGATTTTCCCACCCTTAGATACGGCAAACTTTTCCATAATCAATGAAAGGTTAAGGCACTGATCCACCGTACCTTTGCCTCACCCAAACCCATATTGGGGCTGCATTAGTACTTCCTTATCCAGTTCTCAGGCCTCCAACCTGGATAGGAGAAGTCGGCCCATTAGTTTTGCTGTTGTATCTAAAAGTGATATGGATCTATAATTTTTGGGACTTTCATTACCACCTTTTTTGTGAATAGGAACAATTACGCTAGTTTTCCACAAGGGGGGTGGGGGTCCTACAACAGCTATATTATTAAAAACATTGGTCAGTAAGGGGATCCACAAATCATCATGATTGTCCTGAACAAAATCTATTGGGACCCCATCAGGTCCAGCGGCCCTCCCTGCAATAAATGCCAGTAGCCCATTTCTTACTTTAGTAAGTGAGAATGATAAGTTATCCTGCATACTTGGGGGTGCTAAGATTGGTGAGTAGGCAGTAGAGGTGTTGGGCGATAAAAATATTGACAAAGTGTTCCACCCATTCCTCTTCTCCTACATTGGTGTCTAACGTGGGGTCCTTCTGGGTTTTGAAATACGGTGAGTTAATTATACCCCAGAACTCTCGACTGTTACCTGAGGAAGTTGCATGACCAAGCTTTTCCCAAATCTCCTCCCTCAATGTCCTCTCCCTATCCCTTCTAGCCAGTTTGTATTGAGTATAGAGTAATGCTATCTGGCTTTGGTTTCTTGGTTGTGTTTTAATGGCAACGTTATGGGCCTTCCTGGTAATTGAACAGGTGGAATCAAACCAACCTTTGACTTTAGTTTTTTTACCCGTTCTCTGATGAGTCAATGCCATCTTAATATGTTCTAATAAATCCATAAAAGAAAAGACCAGAGCAATTGGGGTGGTTCCTACATCTAGGCATGTACTAATGCTAGTCTGAGTAGATGTTATTATTTCCGGGACCAACTTGAGCTTATCTTTTTGAGCCCATTTGAGTTGATAGCCGTTTTCCCTAGCCAGTATAGGGAGGTCTATAGTCTGGAGTCTACTCTTTACACTACTAGTCAGGGTTAGTTCACAAGTTAAAATTGTATGCTCGCTAAAACCAGTGAATTAGGCATCTGTGTTTCTAAAGTTATCATAAAAAAGGTTAGAAACCATTATAAAATCAATTGTTGATTCCTGGGCTTCCCGGTGGAAAGTTTTCATAGGGGAGTCCTCTAAAGTTGTTCCAGATGTTAACTATGCCCATATTCCTGGTGGACATAGTCTTATTCAGACTATTTCCATAATTACTGTGGTGGAAGTGGAGGACAGGGTTTCCCATCAGATCAGCCAGACCACAGACAGTATCATGGTTATATTTACACAGGTGAATATTAAAATCTCCCATCCAAATTATGGTTGGTACCTTAGCTTTCTTATTAAAAACGAGTGCCTCGTCAATCGCCAAATTTACCTCATCTATGACCATATGCATGTCTAAATTTATTAGAACCCAAGTACCTTCGTTTGGGTATTCAAGAATAAGGAGATGAAAAAAGGGGCTCCTACCATCAAAAATCCTCACTTTCAATTTCAGTGGGTTTGGGATTAGCGGTAGGAGACCCCCCTTGGATCTCCCTACAGCTGACGGGATTGCATTTGTCTGGAAGGACCAGAAATCATTGATGAAGATAGGCTCCACAGCCCATGTCTCCTGAAAACAGGAGATGTCATTGTCCTGCCAGAGTTTTTGCCAATGCGCGTTACCCAGTTTACTGGTAATGCCTGCCACATTCCAAGATGTTATTTTAAATAAACTGGTCATCCCTTCTGTGGTTCCATTAGATTTGATAATAACTGGGGTGACAGGGTATAAAATATTCTCTACAGCGGACCTCTCAATTAATGGCGAGGATAGTCAATGGCATTGATCCAGATCAGTGGTGCAGATCTATTCCTAGTAGAGACCACCCCCACCTCTTCTACACCACCTTCCAATGTGGACCTCAATGTGCCACCTGTTAGATTCGCTCCTGGGGCCTGGGGCAGGGTCTGAGGAGGTCTATAAAAATAATCAAGGGGGAGTCCTACAATCTGTGTGCCCTTAGGAGGGTTTCGGTGTAAATGAGCTAAAATGGTTCGTAAAACTAAGTGATTATTGAAGTTTATCACTACACATTCACCATCCGTCGTTTTCCTAGATGGGCCCACCCAGCCTACCCTTCTGGCCATAATAATTTGGTTAGCCAGTGAAGCACCCCCTCTGACCATGGTAGATGTATGACAAGACAACCAATGTAGTGATTTGTCCATCAGTTGTGCAGTAGAGTCAAGCTGGCCCACCCTAAGAGTCAGAACATTACCCAGTACCAGCACAAGGGGAGAAGATGCTGGAGGGAGGTACAGCATCTGATAACAGGAAGAGGCTGATAAACCCAGATTTGTCCCCAAATTAGGTCCTTGCTATCTTAGTGGGTTAGGATTTCCTTTATCCCTTGATGGTTTTGTCCCTGTGTTGGTGGCGGACCTACTCGGAATCCTTCTACGATCTGAATGTGGCAATGTGTCTCCCCCCAAACTGGTAGTATTAGTCGACTTAGTGTGATAAGTATTGAGTGGTAAGGGAGGGGCTTGTTGGGCATTCACAAATGTCTTCTATGGGTAGATTGTATTGTTTGGGTGAACATGTCAGAAAGTAGAACGGCCGATGAAAATCTGACACGTTTTGTGGCTCAAACCTGGAGCAGTGGTAGAAAAGTATTCTTGTATGCTGCGTAAATCAGGGACAGGATGTGGTAAGTAGTAAGTGATGCAGGGTGCATCGTCGTCCAGCCCAAGGTACCTGTAGGAACGAGCACCTTTGCAGTGACCGAGAACATATCCGTAATCAAAAGTGAGGCTGTGTCCGGAGAATGTTAAAATAAGTGTCAGAATTGAACTGCAATATAAAGATTGTTGACTATGTATCTGAAACAGTGAGGCCTGCTCCAACATAGTCGGGCCGAGCTCTTACAAGGCCCAAGGTGAACGTGAACTGTAATGCCTGTAGTTCTGCCAGAGGCAGCAAGAGGGATCTCTAGGCTTGGGCTGTGTGCCCTCTGACCCACAGTGATGAAGTTGGGATATGCGTTTCTGAGGTCCACAGAGTGACCGGGTGCCGTACTCAAAGTGGAGGAGTTGTGTATGCGTCCACAGCAAGAGGGGCCGGGGCTATGTGCCTTGAATGCCCGCAATTGAGGAAATCATGGTATGCGTTCGGGAGGCCCCTGAAACTATGGGGGGGGGGCTGTTGGCAGGCCCAGAGTGATGGATTATACAAATGTGAGGCCCACAGCATGAGTTGCTGAGGTAGTGTGTCCTCGAGGTGCACACAGAGTAGTGTATTGTGAGCCTCCGAGGCTGCAACAAGAGCGCCTGGGCTTTGTCCTCAAGGCCCACAGTGAGGTGTTCTGGATGTGCGTCCAGCAAGAGGCGGTTGCCTTCCCTCAAGACCCACAGTGGGGGAGTCGGAATGTCCGTTCTCAAAGCGTTCCCTCCATCATATGTGGTTTTGGGTCACAGCATTCTTTTACAAAAGTAGGTTGGCTTCACTAGTGATCCTGAAATGTCCACATTGCTTTTTGACAAACTGTTAAAACCCTCTCTGTCCAAGGAGCTGCGCTGAGCAATGTTTTTTGAATTATAGACCTAAATAGTCATTATCGGAAATGCTGCAGATTCCTCTAGGAGGGAAAGTTATATCCGTGGAAATAACAGTTGTGGTGTTTCCACTGATTCGGCCATTTTATGAGGCTCTATGGATTGTTCCTTTGCTGTTCTTCCAGCAATGAGATGACAATACCAGGTGTGATAGAGCACTTGTATTGGTGCAAAGTCTGTACCCGTCTGGGTACAACATGGACAATGGGAGCGGGCGGGAACAAATGGAATGCAGACAACGGGAGGGGGGCGGGAGCATGGTGAACACGGAAAACAGGAGGGGGTGGGAGCAAAGTAAACCTCAACAGAAAATTAAGAAACAAGCAGACGCAAAAGAAAAAGTAGTGCACTTACCAAAACATATGGCCCATATCGAAGGATCCATGTAGCAGGGGCGGTCGCCTGGGTGGGAACATAAGAGCCACAAGGCAGGACAAGAATCTCTATTACCCAACAAAATGTATGGAATTTGTAAAGGCGGACCAAGCAGCCAATCAAAAGTGGTGGGTGTGTGCTGGGTGTCTTCAAACTTCTTAGAGGGATTACAGTATGCCTCGCAGAGCAGCGCATGCACGCTGCCTCTAGGCTCGACCTAAAAAGGGCTCAGCATCAGGGATAACAAAGCAGCAGCTATGATTTTCTCATGACAAAAGCTGCTACTTGCATGCCCACTGTACCTACAGTAAATGACAAGTAAGCAACCATTATACTAATGGATGAGTAAGAGTGAGCATGAACTATGAAATAATGCAATCATATTTTTCCCAGAGGCACAAATTCAGGCACCAATCAATGCATTGTTTAATACTTAATAGTAATTTAAGTATGAGGAACAAGGAGCTTTTTTTGGTAGGTTCAGAACACACGTTCCTTATCACAGTAACTTAGAAATATAGAATTGTGCAGTTCCTTTGACACAAACAGCGTGTAAATGGTGAGTCAAGTCAGTGGATTATGCTCCAATAGGAGCAAGTGCCCTCACACACCCCAAAAGGTGTCATGCTTTGTCATCTGGGCATGCTCTTCATCGGGCCGGTGCTGCAATGCCCAACAGGCACCCACGAAGGGGCTCTTTGCTGGAGATCTTTTGATATACTATCAAAAAGAGAAGGGGGGACCTGAGAGCCAGTTAATGGCCCAGTGCCCATGCTCCCAAAATTACACAAAACATAAATAGAAGGACACTGTTCCAACAGTAGGGCGCAGACAAACACCCATGTGCTTAAAGATAAAAAAGGGAAGAATTCTAGGTTAAATGGACCCACAAAGTGAGGGAAAGAACGTGTCTTGCCTCTTGTTGCCCTCACACACCCCAAGAGGTGTCATGCTTCATCATCGGGCAGTTGCTCCTCGTTGGGCCGGCGCTGCAATCCCCAATGGGTCCCTCGAAGGGTCACTTTAGCCTCTTTAATTTTCTAGGCAGCAATTGTGACAATGACTCTATGGACCTGTGTTCACCAGGGTCTGTTGGCTGGACACATTCTTCAGCATTGTTCACTAGATTCAGAGAAGTATGAGACTGTATCTCTGTGACAAGTTCCATCCAGGAACAAATGGCTTGGTGGCTACAAACTCTAACTTTGGAACAGGGGACTCCATTCTACTTCAGAGATGCAAAGACTAACTACAAATGCTGGCAGGGTGGGGTGGTGTGCTGTGTTGTGGATCTCTCTGCGAAGGGACTTTGGACAAGGGATGTAGCAGGCCACTCTTCCACGTGGAAAGAACTGATGGACATTTGGAGGACTTTTCAGGCCTCTATATTCTGCCCTACGTCACCTAATATTTCAGATTTGTCTCAAGTGGGGAGTCTCAGAGACAGCTCTATTTGCAGATCAATTAAACTAAAAATATCCCCTGTTCTTTTCAAAATCTGCTGATCGAGAGGCTCTGGGCATTGTCAGTTGACAGTTGCAGGTCTTGAATGCTGGATGTGGTCATTTATCCTCTAACTTCTTGTATAAATAAACTTATACTTTGCTTCACGCTACGCTGCTACTTTACATCTTCTACATTTGGCGACGACTGGAACTAACCACTTGTGCAACAAGGACCCCAACACATCGAGCCAACCTTCAACCATCTCACTTCCTTGCTGTAATTCAGCTGTCTCTGCGCTGATGTGATCCACGTTTCAGCTGGTGTCTTCACTCGCCCTCTGGATTCCCCGACGCACGTCCTCGAATGCGGTGATCCCCCTCCTCCTTCACTGGCGATTTGGTGAGGTACAGGGATCGTGTGCCAGTGAAATCTCTAAACTGTTTGTTGTGGGGAGACTGGGCCACTCTGCCTGGACTGACCAAAAGTGAGTACTGCCTTTGATTTTAATTTTGGAGGTCCACATTTTTCACATAGTTAACCCCTTCATGCCCACCGAAGCCCCTCTTTAAATACACATTTCTTAAATACAGCTGAACAGATTTACACCGAATTAGAGAAAAGCACACTTTCTGAGTAAAGTTCAAACTTTGTGCCGAATTTGCTGTATTTCTATTACAATTCAGCTGTTTTTCTGTACCCGAGAGCAAACCTTCCTATGGGATTTTATAATGGGAATTTGCACTTTTGGAAGCCCCCCTTTTTCTTGGGCCCACTTGAAAGATCATGGCAAAGCGTTTTATGAAGGAGCCAAAGAGGATGTACTTTATTTTATTTTTTAAAGTTCATGAAGCCATGTAAACGTTATTAAGAAAACATAAACATTTAAACACACATATTCATTGAAAAATTAAAGGTTAAAGCAATGTTTAGTTGTGTCAGGTAATAATATCATACTTTATGTTGAATAAGATTAGACATTCATTGGAAAAAACCCAAAGATTAGTTGGATATAGTTAGATAAGGTACTAAGATTTTAGCTTACAACAAAAAAAAATAGAAATTCACTGAAAAAAGGTAAGGTTGAAGTGCAGTTACAGTTAGGTCCTGTAATAAATATAAAAAAGCAAGCATTTAAAAACAAAAGACAACTGAAATTCACCAGTTATAGTTTACTGAGCTAACTATAACCATCACCATGCATTGCATATGACCTCCCATATTACATCCCTCATGACAAGTTAAATGGCATCATTGATAATATCATACTGACACCATCCGATAGAGTTTGGGGACTTGAACTGATTCCACATATTACAGGTGTGGAGAATTTTCTATTCATCTAATATGATTACACACTTAAATACTTCACGTGACCTAAATTTTAAGTCAAGAGGTTGACAGGTATGTACTACACTGTGTAGTTTAGTAAGATACTTATCAAAAAAAGATTCCTTTCTGTGTATTACTCTTTTAGTTGGTGGCCATGAGGCCTACACATTTAGATCAATAACCTTTGATTTTTGACTGTGACACTGGACAAATATTATTACTCCAGACTAGAATATACTTTTTGTTACTCTCAAAATTTATTTTTCATAGGAAAACACTTATATTCAATAAAACCATATTTTAAAATTGCATTCAATATATACTCTGATTGGGTGCTCTGGTACACTCTTATATATGCTATCTAACAATTCCGTATTACGGTATCTATCTCAGAGTCACACACAGTTCAAAATCATGTACTTTCAAAATTGCAAATTAAATACTACACAAATACATTTCATATGCTTTAAAAAGTCCCACTGTCGACGCGTTTCGGTGCATAGGTTACAATAGTAGCACCTTCCTCAGGACGGACGAGAATTTAAAACCAAAGTTTTGTTCTTCTTTTTTAAGTGTAGGTGTTGAAGTCCTTCTGTGGGTGTTCAGGACGACTTTATCACCTCTCAACTTTTGTGATTTTAGACCACTTGCATCATAGTCAGTGGAGTCATAGAATTTTTTAAAAAGTCACGTTGACACATGTTCAATGGTGTCTTAAAGCAGGTACGTCTTTCGATATGCACCGCCTGTATTCAGTTGTTTAGCTGTGCCAATAGGTTTTTCGCCTAATGTTTAAGTTCAGGCTGTCCTTCCCTGCACCTTTTCAAGTGGTGTCCTGATACCAGTTAGAGCCTGCAATATCTTGTGGCAGCCTGAATCTTGACAACGCTGTCTTCTTTTCTTTAAGCGCTGTCAGCCACACTGTAGGTTTTCTTGGGGGTGTTTTTACTTTTACTCCCAACCTTTAAAAATCGGCGAGCCTGCTTGTCACAGCGTCCTTCTTCCACCGCAACTGGCGAAAAACCTATTGGCACAGCTAAACAACTGAATACAGGCGGTGCATATCGAAAGACGTACCTGCTTTAAGACACCATTGAACATGTGTCAACGTGACTTTTTTAAAAATTCTATGACTCCACTGACTATGATGCAAGTGGTCTAAAATCACAAAAGTTGAGAGGTGATAAAGTCGTCCTGAACACCCACAGAAGGACTTCAACACCTACACTTAAAAAAGAAGAACAAAACTTTGGTTTTAAATTCTCGTCCGTCCTGAGGAAGGTGCTACTATTGTAACCTATGCACCGAAACGTGTCGACAGTGGGACTTTTTAAAGCATATGAAATGTATTTGTGTAGTATTTAATTTGCAATTTTGAAAGTACATGATTTTGAACTGTGTGTGACTCTGAGATAGATACCGTAATACGGAATTGTTAGATAGCATATATAAGAGTGTACCAGAGCACCCAATCAGAGTATATATTGAATGCAATTTTAAAATATGATTTTATTGAATATAAGTGTTTTCCTATGAAAAATAAATTTTGAGAGTAACAAAAAGTATATTCTAGTCTGGAGTAATAATATTTGTCCAGTGTCACAGTCAAACATCAAAGGTTATTGATCTAAATGTGTAGGCCTCATGGCCACCAACTAAAAGAGTAATACACAGAAAGGAATCTTTTTTTGATAAATATCTGACACCCAGTCCTTTCTGGTCCCTGGGAAACTCTCTTTTTTTTTAGATAGTTTAGTAAGATACACTATACACATTCCTGAGATGGGAACAGTGGCTTGCAACCTTAGAGCAATGCTTTTAGTACCAGTGAGAAACAAATCATCTCTAAATGGAGCACCCCTACGTTCTGCATTATTCAACACTCAAATACCTCAAAATACTCACCCACTGCAATCACATTTTTATAAGTGCCCTCACTATGTAGAATTTGTCTAAAGCACTGTATTTATGTGACCAGGCCTGTGGTCCAAATCCTGCTTGTCTCCCTGCTGGGTGAGGGGATATCACCCTGGGAATACAAGACCACCTGCTCTGGAGCTTGGAAAACCTGCACCTGCCTGCATGCCAAGATCATTGTGCCCTGTGAGGAAGAGGACAGCCTTGGAAAGAGTGAAGTCCAGTACCCAGTTGAGTGCACTCCTGGTGTGAGGTGTGAGAGACAGCTGCTGCACCGATCGGTTTGTTGCTCTTGTGCAGAACTGAGTCAGGGACCTCTGTATGCCAGGAGAGGGCCGCAGTGAAGATAGCTATGTAAAAAGATTGCCGCGCGGTAAGGCAGATTGCGGCGACCCTCTGAGCCAGGAAGGGCCGCTGTATAAAAGACTGCCTTGGGATGAGGGCCGAAGCCTGTGCGACACCATAGTGGCTATCCCGCATGCCAGGAGGGGCCTCTGTGGTAAGGACTGCCATGTGGTAAGGGCAAAAGCCTTGTGTGGTGCGGCAACCCTGTAAGCCATGAGGGGCTGTCAGCAATAAATGTGCCATGCGAATTGGGCAGGAGCCCTTGAACTGTGTGCAGCGGTGACCTGTAGATCACCAGGATCAATAACAACTGTAACGGACCCCATCCTGTGGACCGATTAAGGATGCCGTGGCAGCATTGCCACCTAAGGGGGATCAAGATCTGGAGCATCAGAATCCCACCCCCTCATTCACTCCCCCCCCATCCCCGGGTGGGGGGGAGCATAGAATCTTACCCTGCAGGAGGTGTTTGGAAACACCTCTGATCGGTGCTGGAGCACAACCGCATAGGCCGCAAAGACCGTGTACAGCAGACTCACCTGAGCAGTACAGAATCTGTTGAGAGTTCCCACGGACGGGGCACCCTCTCAGACGCTGCACGCTTACTCCCTAAGACTTGTTACCAGGCCCTGGGGGACTCTCAGCTTGAAGCGCTGCAGCGCTAAGATACTTTTGGCTGTATTCGAAGAGTCAGAGTGGACTGTGGAGATAAGGCCAATTAGTGAGCATTACCTAGATGCGACCACCAGGGAATGGGGAATAGCCCTAATCATATTGTGAGAAAGGGATGGGACAGGGACTTGCCAAGTTAGAAATAAAATACTTATTTTGGTTATAAAAGTAGTATTTGACTAGACATTGACTTATTGCTGCTGCAGTGTACTTTTTGAGTTAGGAGCTGTGTTCACTAATATGTGTATTGCTTTGTATAAACATGTAGAATAATTATGTTTTTAAATAAAAAAATTAATACATATTTATGTACAACAACACTTGAAAGCCACAGTTTATCTAATGCATCTTTAATCTACATATACTTACCTACTTTATGCATCTATATACCTTCCATGTACTTGGATCTATACATCTATTACTTTTCTCCTAAAAAAGCATACAATGCAATACCCTATTTCTCACCCTATACCTCTCTCTCTTTTTTTCTTTTTTTGTGTCCTCATTACACCATGGTTACTGCAATCTGGGCCGGTACGTAAAGCGAAACACCCTTGATCCTTCTTTGGTCCAAGCAGTTACATACAGTGCCTTCCACGGCATCCAACTGTCCTTCATTAGAAGGGCGAGGGGGGAGCGGCCTAGCCTACTCACCACCCCAATCCATGGCTTGATGTAATCATTGGACTAAGTTTCCGAATTAGATTTCCAAATTTGTTGACCATGGGTACCTTTCAATTCAGCCAATTCAAAAAGGGCTCCCACACCTCATCCGGAGTACTTTTATCCCTTTTAATGTCAAATCTACATGTCCATTTAACCACATTCAACCAGGTTATTGCATTGGGGGGTTGAGGGTCTAACCAATATTTACAGATTTCCCTTCTAGCCAGAAGGATTAAATAAAACTACAACCCCCTCTGTTTAGATCTTAGGGCCTGTTGAGTTACATAGTCCACTCCTAAGAGTACCAAAATTTCTGTTAAGGTTATATTTTCTCCTAGAATATCCCTTATACTAATTTCCACAGAGCTACAGTAATCCTTTAGCCCTGGTTATGTAAAAAAGACATGTAGATAATTTGCTTTAAGAAGGTTACACCTTTTACATCTTGGAACCGGCTGTTGCACAAATTTTGATAGTCTATGTGGTGTCCAGTACAGCCTATGCATGACGAAGAAGTGGTGTCTTTTTAAGATTAGCTGGAGTGACAATGTCATAGAGGAGCTTAACTGAGTCAGACCACAAAACCTTCATACTTCCCTCCTGCAACACCCCTGTCCAGACCTCAGATGGATCTTGTCTTTTCCTCCTCCAAAAAATGTCTGTACCATAAAGCTACTTCTTTAGCTTTCTGTGAGGGGTCCTGTATTAAGGTCTCAAAATCCCAGTTACCTCCAACTTCAGTCCCTGCCATCGTAGGCCATGAAGTGAGCTGTATGCATTTGAACCTTGAGAGCCCGCTTCCCGTCTTAATATGCAAAACTTCCCATGGGACCACTCCGCCATCTGATGTTAGGTCGCCCCATTGTTTGACTCCTGCCTGCTTCAAAGGTAAGCTCAGGGCATCCTGGAGACATTCCGGTGTCCCCGGGGAATTCCATATTGGAGCAAACTCTGAGAAGTAGCCAATCTTAAGGATTCGTCTCACTGCCATCCATAGACTTAAGGCTTCTTTCAGCACTTTCAATCTTACTTTCTTAAAATATTTCTGAGCTCCAAATTTATAGAGAAATGCACCACCGGCTTCTTTGGTCATCTCACTCAAGATTAAGCCCCACGTAGTACTCTCAGGCTCTCCTACCAGCATACGAAAGTTCTTCGATTGAAAGGCCATGCAATAAAGCCTAATGTCTGGCAATGCCAGTCCCCCTTTTTTTAGACATCTTCTGAGTTTTTTCCAAGATAGACGGATCCCCCGGGAAGCCCAAATAAATCTAGAAATCTTTCAAATTTACCCTCCCATATATAGACAGTGGTAGATTTTTCCACCTAGCCAAATTCCTATCTATTTCCTTCATAACGCGCTTCAAGTTTGCCAGGGGGATCTCATCAATCTTCTCTACAATTAATATCCCTAAATATTTAATCTCCAAGGAAACTCTGCCCCCTCATCCATCCATATTCCAACACATTACCTCTGTTTTTTCTAAATTAACAAGATATCCGGAAAGTAAGCCAAATTCGGCAGTCAGCTGTTCTATTCTTAACAATGTTTGTGTTGGGTCTGAGGTGTAAACTACAAGATCGTCTGCGTATAATGCTATTTTACTGTGGGTCGGAAGTTGGTGTATGGGAATGATCTTATCATCTAACCTTAGTTTGTGGTTCCATGTATATATCAAAGAGAAGGGGAGACAGGGGCAACCCTGTCACGTCCCCCTCCTAATTTCGAATCCCCTTGTTAGTACTCCGTTTGTTATGACCTGCCTTGAATGTGTATTTACTATTGGTGACATCATAGAGAATGTTGGTAAGTTGCCAGGTTACAAGATCGTTTGTATGCTTTTAAAACAGAGCTGGGGAGTTGGAGGCTGCTGTATATCGGCCGGTTCTCTCCATTTCGTGTGGCTCTTTGTACTAATAAACCTCGACATTACTTCAATCACTTGGGTTTCCAGCTCATCACTACAATTATTGGCGACGATTTAGAGCTACACAGCGACTTCCAGAACCCTGCGTGCATCGCAACTAACGAGAAGCGGTAAGACTGTTCCGATTCCGCCTCTAATAACGTCTACAGTTTGTCTTGTAAGAAAAGGAAGTTGCATCTTCTCACGCTACCCTTCTATCTCGGATAATCTTCGTTTATTCATCAAAAAAAATAAAATATATAGACGCTATTTAATCTTACCGATCGTAGACTCATTTCCGATAATTCTGCTTGAGCCGCCGTTCCCGCATGAGACCGCCAAATGCATTTTCGGAAAATATCTGCCACAAATCTACAAAAAAAAATGGGTTTTCCGATCATGCGCATTGGTTGCTAGTCACGCATGCGCAGTAGAAGGCCTCAATCTGTTTCAACACGAAGCTGTTGCTTAGCAACAAGAAGCTTGCTGCTTCAAACGGAAGACATAATCTTTGCCGATCTCGACGATCGGCACGTCCTTTCATAATAAAAGTTCAAAAGGTGGAATTCACTAGTGCTTCAAAAGGAAGGCTTAATCTTTGCCGATTTCGACGATCGGCACGTCTTTTTTTTTTTTTTTTTTAACAAGTGTTAGTACAGCGCCTCAGCGCCTCAGCAACATCGGAATCCAAGAGAAGGCACTGGAGTGGATCATCTCGTTCCTCGCCGGAAGAACCCAGAGAGTCCGCCTCCCCCTGTTCAGATCCGAGGCCACCGAAGTAATCTGCGGCGTACCACAAGGATCATCACTCAGCCCCACCCTCTTCAACGTCTACATGAGCCCCCTCGCAGCCATCGCATGCCAACACAACCTCAACATCATCTCCTACGCCGACGACACCCAGCTGATCCTTTCCCTCACCAACGACCCAGCCACCGCCAGAACCAACCTACACGAAGGGATGAAAGACGTAGCCGAGTGGATGATGAACAGCCGCCTGAAACTGAACTCAGACAAGACGGAAGTCCTCATCCTTGGACCATTACCCTCGGCCTGGGACGACTCCTGGTGGCCCCCTGCCCTGGGCAGCGCACCCAAACCAACAGACCACGCACGCAACCTGGGCTTCATCCTGGACTCCTCCCTCTCGATGACAAGACAAGTCAACGCCATCTCATCATCATGCTTCAACATCCTACGCATGCTCCGAAAGATCTTCCGATGGATCCCCACCGAAACCAGGAAGACGGTCACCCAGGCACTCGTCACCAGCCGACTGGACTATGGAAACACCCTCTACACCGGAACCACAGCCAAACTACAGAAAAGACTCCAACGCATTCAGAACGCCTCCGCACGACTCATCCTGGACATCCTCCGACACAGCCACATCTCCGGACACCTGAGGGACCTGCACTGGCTCCCCGTCAGCAAGAGAATCACGTTCCGACTCCTCACCCACGCACACAAGGCCCTCCACGACCTGGGCCCCAGGTACCTCAACGACCGCCTGACCTTCTACACTCCCACCCGCCAGCTACGATCGACCAGCCACGCCCTCGCCGCCGTTCCACGCATTCGAAGAGCCACCATGGGAGGAAGATCCTTCTCCTACCTGGCAGCCAAGACTTGGAACTCCCTCCCCATCCACCTCCGCCTGACCCAAGACCACCTCTCCTTCAAGAAGCAACTCAAGACCTGGCTATTCGAACTGTAGCGATCCCCCCTCCCCCTAGCGCCTTGAGACCCTCCGGGTGAGTAGCGCGCTCTACAAATTTCTTGATTGATTGATTGATTGATTGAGTGTTTAAAAGCTGAGCCTCTCAAGGGTCAAACTGTGCGAAAACCATCATTCTTCACTAACGGTGACTCGCACACCCTTTGAAAACATCATTTTATTGATCAGACAAAAATATACAAATCTAGACGGTGATTCGCACACCTTTAAAGTGCGTGTACCATAAACATTCAAGAAGGATCTTTATATGTATTTCCCTTCAAGGAGAAGGGAGGATATGTTATGACCTGCCTTGAATGTGTATTTACTATTGGTTCCGAAGATGAGTGGTTGAAAGCTCTTGCTGACGATCTTTCTTTACAGCAAGTGTGTGAATTTGTGAAATCGGGGTGGCCAAGGGAGCGTGTTCTTCTTCCTAGCCTACAACCGTATTGGAAAGTTCAGTCTGAAATTTCATTAGAAGATGGTATTTTGCTCCGTTCTGACAAGCTTATTTCGCCGCAGCAGTTTAGAGGAGGAATTATTACACGTGCTCACGAGTGTGTATTTACTATTGGTGACATCATAGAGAATGTTGGTAAGTTGCCAGGTTACAAGATCGTTTGTATGCTTTTAAAACAGAGCTGGGGAGTTGGAGGCTGCTGTATATCGGCCGGTTCTCTCCATTTCGTGCGGCTCTTTGTACTAATAAACCTCGACATTACTTCAGTCACTTGGGTTTCCAGCTCATCACTACACCGTTCAGCAAAATCTTCGCCGTAGAGTGCTCGTACAGTTTTTGTGCTGCACTGATAAAGTTAGAGTTAAATCCCATTATGTCTAAAACGGCCCACAGAAATGCCCAGCTTACCCGATCAAACGCTTTGGCGGCGTCTATTGTGATCACCGCCAAAGGGATCGATCTTTCGACCTCTAAATCTATTGTTCCTATTAATGTGAGTGTCAGATCTTGTATCTATCTCTTAGGGACAAATCCTTTCTGATCGGGGTGTATCAGTTGTGTTGCCTCCTTAGCTAATCTCCCCGCCAATATACCAGTGTATATTTTTAGATCCACATTTAATAAAGATATAGGATGATATGAGTCGGGATTTTTCGGGTCCTTTAAAGGTTTTAGGATTAACATAATGATAGCCTCATTCCAAGAGTTTGGACTTTTCTCCCCTTCTTATATATAGCATTGAGAAGAGACATCAACTCTGTAACTATCTCTTCTGATAATAACTTATAAACCTCAGCTGGAACTGAGTCGGGGCCTGCCGCCTTACCGTTCTTCATACGCTTTAATTGTTCTCTTATTTCAACCTCCGAAAACGGGGAATTCAACCTATTCCAGCCTTCTGCTGTTAGAGCTGGGAGGCCAATGTTACTCAGCCAGCTCTTTAAAGCCTCTGCATCGGGTCTTTCTGACTCTGAATAAAGTTCTGCGAAAAGAGTTATCATTCTTTCCTGCATTAACTCCTCATTATTGGATACATCCCCCTCTGGAATTATGAGCATCTCTCTAATATGGTTTCTTTCCCTATCTGCCCTCGCCTTCCAAGCTAAAAGAGCCCCTGCTTTTTCCCCATATTCAAAGTGTTGCTTACAACTTGCCTCCCACCTTTCCCTGCTCTTATTTTCCAATTTCAGCCAATAGCTCAATCTAGCTTCATCTAGCTTTTTTACTGCCTCCTCATCGGGATATTTATCTTGCAGAAGTGTCCTTTCCAAAATCCCTATCTCCTCCTCCAAATTTTGTAATTCGACTCGTTCCTCTTTGTTCTTATATGCAGCAAGATTTTGCAATACCCCTCTAACATAGGACTTGTAAGTATCCCATACAATGCTTATTGGCGCTGAATTGGCATTAATAATAAAGAATTCCACTGTTTTTTCCTTCAAAGTGGAAGAAACTCTAGGATCTAATAAAATTGCTCTCTTCAGGGTCCATCTGCCAGATTTCCTTACAGTGATCCCCCCATTGTAATACTGACCATACTATGGTCCGATATATGCCCTGGGGATATACAACGTCCTTTATTTTCCCTGCCCATTCTCTATCAACCAATATGTAATCTAGCCGGGAAAAAGAATGATACTTCTTACTATGGAAAGTGTAAGCCCTTTTACCCTCCCTAAATGTCTCCAGGCATCCACCATTCCTAACTCTTAAAGCATATGTTTTAGAGCTTGTCTTGTTTTCAGTGCTTGGGCCTGTGCCCCCCTCCTGCTCTTTGATCTGTCCTCTATTGGGTCTAATAATGTATTGAAGTCTCCTCCTATTACTATGGGGGATGATTTCTCTACCAACCTCATATGCAGGTCCACTTAATATTGGGGGTCGTCCGTATTTGGGCCGTAGAAACCAACACATATAAACTCTATACCTGAGCATCTAAGCGTGACCATCACCCATCTTCCTGAATCATCAGTGCCAGATGTCATCAATTCCACCCCTGATCCTTTCCTCACTATTATAGCAACTCCTTTCGTATAGTTCAGTTGGTTAGATGAAGCATAGCTTTCTATCTAATTATATTTAGAAAACACCCCTCTACTCTGTTATGTTATGTTATGTTAAATAAATTTATAGGGGCGCAACTAACACCATTAGGTTTCTTGGCGCCAAAGTAAAGAGAGCAGAAGATAGCGCAAAGGCCGTTTATTGATAAGATTCTGTGAAAAGAAAAGTTTTAAGGGCAGATCTGAAGCTGGGGTACGAAGTGGTCAATCTCAGGGACAAGGGGAGGGAGTTCCAAAAAGTGGGAGCCAGGAAGGAGAACTTGAGCCCGCCGTGTTTCTTCCTCTTATATCTAGGGATGGAAAGCAAGACCATTTGGGAAGACCGGAGAGTGCGGGAAGGGACGTAGGATTGAAGAAGGGAAGAAATAAAGAGGGGGCCCTGGCCGGCTAGAGATTTGTAAATGATACAACCCAGCTTGAACTTACAGCGGGCGGCTACAGGGAGCCAATGAAGGCTCTTTAGGAGGGGACGGACATGATGATCTCTAGGGAGGCAGTGGATCAGGCGGGCAGCCTGATTCTGGATCAGCTGAAGCCGCCTGAGTTGGTAGGCTGGGATGCCTACATAGAGCGCGTTGGCGTAGTCTAACCTCGATATTACAAGCGCCATCAGGGCCAAGGTAAGAGCCTCGGAAGTAAGTAGCCGGGAGATTTTCTTAATTTTCCTTAATTGGAAATGGCTGGAGGAGACTACCGCGCTAATCTGGGGCGTCATGGAGAGATTACTACTGATGACGACTCCCAGACTTTTAACACAGTTGGCGGGGCTAGGTGGACTGCCAAGGCTGAGAGGCCAAAAAGAAGAATCCCAAGGGTTGAGGGGACCCCCGACAAGAACGAGTTCGGTCTTGTCGGGGTTGAGCTTCAGATGGTTTGAGCTCATCCAGTTGCTGATAAAGCACAGGGTATTTTGAAAGGTGGCAATAGAGTCAGCAGAGGAGTTGATGTTAAAAATTAGTTGTATGTCATCAGCATAATTGAATGCTGTGACATTGAACTGACGGAGGGCGCGGATAAGTGGGGAAAGATACAAATTAAAAAGGAGGGGGGAGAGGGAAGAGCCTTGTGGGACACCACAGGACAGTTTGACCTGGGAGGCAGTAAACTGGGATAGTCTGACAGCTTGATGGCGTTGGGTCAGAAAGGATCGGACCCAGGCCAGAGCGGTGCCCTGGATGCCTGCCTCCCTGACACGATCGACCAAAATTTGATGGTCGACCGTGTCAAAGGCGGCCGACAAGTCCAGGAGGACCAAGGCCTGGCAGATGTTCACGTCCGCGCCCCTGCGCAGTTCCTCCATAACAGAAAGGATGACGGCTTCTGTTGAGTGCGCAGGTCTGAATCCAGCCTGCTGGGGGTCCAGTACACCAGATTCTTCCACAAAGGAGCTGAGAGCGTGAGTGGCGTGCGACTCTAGAACTTTGCTAAGATAGGGAAGAAGAGAGATAGGGCGAAAGTTGCTCATGATGGAAGGGTCTGCCGAAGGTTTTTTGAGGATGGCAACCACCTCGGCCTGTTTGAAGGGTCCCGGAACCTCCCCTATGGCTAGAGAGTTGTTCAAGAGGGCAAGGGGGGGGTAAGGACAGGCGGTAAAAACTTCTCGAAGGACCGAGGGGAGGCAACAATCGCTGGGAGAGCCAGAAGAGACGTTGTGTAGGAGTGAGAGAAAGTTATCCTTGGAAATAGGAGGGAAGTGAGTAAAGGTGTGTGTGGGAGAATAACTGGGGACACAAAAGGATGTAGGGGCAGGTGGGGAGGTGGAAATGCTAGTTTTAATTTTGGTGATTTTCTCCACAAAGAATTGATTAAGAGAGTCGCACAAGGATTGAGAAGGGAGAGGGGCTAAGATGACTCTTTCCGGGTTGGATAATTCATCCACTATAGAAAAAATATCTTTAGATTTATTGGATGAGTTTAAAATTTTGCCTGAGAAGTAGCATGATTTAGCCACAGTAATAGCGTTCTTGTACTCCTTCAGCCGAGACGAGAAGATAATTTTCGATTCGGGGGAGTAATCCCGGCGCCAGCGTCTCTCTGCCTGGCGGAGAGTAAGTTTGTGTGCGCGGAGCTCAGCGGTAAACCACTTTTGAGCATCGTGCCTGCGCCTTGTCTTAAGCGGTTTTAGTGGTGCCACAGAGTCGGCCGCGGCGGTAAGCCAGTGTGTGAGGGTTTTGGACTGAAGGTCGATAGAGATGTTGGGTCCAGTCATGAGTGGGGGTGAAGAACTCAGGAGAGCCGTAAGTTTGTTAAGGTCGGCTTTATTCCAATTGCGCGCCAGGAAATTGGATTGGTGGGCAGCGGTGATAGGGGAAGACAGGAATACGGAGAAAGTGATGAGGTGATGGTCAGACCAGAGACAAGGGGCGATGAGGGGAGCAGAGATGGCAAGAGAGGTGGTCCAGACTTGGTCTAAAATATCATCTGTAATATGAGTTTCTTGTATAATACATACTTGGGCTCTTGATGCTTCTAAGTGTCCCAATGCCATCCTCTGTCTTTTTTTATCTTAAACCCTTCACATTCCATGTTATGATTTTTATTTCATTGCCCCCTCCTGCCATTATTCCCTGTAACGGTACCCCTTGTACCAAAGGATCTTCCGGTTTCTCAACATCCAATCGGACCCATATAAGCTATATGTTATATCAACTCTGTCTAATGAGGACTTATTTTTTTTCCACTGCTCCCCACCCAGTGTAACCTTGAACCCTCCCCATACTTTCAGGCATAAAGCCCTACATTCGAACTGTCGGAAGGAGGAGCTTAGTGTCATATTAGGTGTGTTTTATTTGCATTTATAATGTAAAACTCTGGCACTGATTTATTTGCCTTTTAAAAAAAAAATATATATTATTCTTTATCCCCTATCATATTATTTTATGCGTATATAAAATCCTAGAAAGAGAAAGAAGAGGAGATATTCTCCAGATTGGCAAGCTTATCAACTCGATGTCTCTCCTCCCCTAATAGCATTTATAAGTCTGTCTGCTTCCTCTACTGTCTGTATATTGCTCATTTGGTTATTCCACATTACCCTTAACGTGGCAGGGAATTTTAGTTGAGCTTTGGCCCCCAATTTATTCAGCTCACCCATTTTGTTACCCAGCTCCCACTGTTTCTGGGCGGTTGCATGGCATATACCTGATCTAATGATAAACTGGGTATCTCGAACTGCATAGGGGCCATTTTTTCAATGCAGATGACAGAATAACATCTTTTACCGAGTAGGAGAGAAAGTTAATGAGAATCTTCCTTGGCTTAAGACGGTGAGGGTTCTTGTTAAAGGGGTCTCGATGAACCCTCTGTATTTCTCTATTCAGGTCTATGTCCGGTCCATCCTTCAGGACTGTCTCCGATAGTAATTTTACCATGAATTCTTTAAGATTTGAACCCTCTTCTACCTCTGGGATACTTAAGAACCTCAAATTATTCCTCCGGGCACGATTTTCTAACCTCTCGAGGTCATCTCTGAGGCTTGCGTTCTCTTTTGTCAGAGTCTCTACTCCTTTTGTATTCTTCAGAATGTCGTTCTTCATAGAGCCGACTTTCTCTTCAAGGTTACCTGTTTGAATGGCCACTTCATTCAGTTTTTTAGTTAGCACTGAATATGAGGCCTGTATGTCTGCCTGATTGGCCTCCGACACCTCGAACTGGCCTCTGAGCTCCTTTTTCAGCTCCATTAAGATAGTAGCTAATGTGGCTCCTGAGTTTTCTAGCTGTGACAGCTGCGGCGCTACAGGATCCACTCCTGTTGATATCACTGATGGCCCTGGGGCTACGTGTTCCACAACATCTCTAATTCTGCTTGTCTGGTCTTCCTCCCCCAGCTCCTTCCCCTGTAGACTATTCAACCTATTCTGGGTTGTGATATGGAGATGCGGCATGTTGATAGCCCCGTCTTGAGGTTCTTTTATTCCTTGTTCCTTGCTACCCTTCAGGGACTCACCGGGATTGACTACATCCACCAGATCCTCCCTACTCTGTCCAGTCTGTCCGTTGCCCCTTAGGCCATTTCCTGTGATAATACCTTATAATAGGCTTTTAAATAGGGGGTTATTTTGGTTAACAGGGGTGAGATCTTTTTATTTTTCCCCCTTGGGCTCTTCCCCTGGTTCCCCTGATTCTTCTTTACTTTCCCTACCTTTGTGGGTTTTGTAGGGGGTTTGCCGACAGATAAATGTCCTTCGTTAGAAGAGGGACCTTGACTTACCCCCTTAAGGCTATCCACAGCTCCTGGGGCACGGGTGCGAAGAGTATACCTCGTAATTTGATCTGTGTAGACAGTCAGAGGCTCCCCCCGCTTCTTACCTGCTAGCGGTAGCGTGATCCCCTTCTCCATGGAGGGCTGGACTCTACTTACCCGGTCCCCCTTCCGACACTGCCCGCTCTTCTGGGGGGAATCCCTTTGCCTGATCCACGGGAGATCCGTCCTCTGATGGTGAAAGTATTGATCGAACGCCGCGTTCAGGCTTGTGCTGCCTCTGCCTCGCTGTGCGTGCGCTGCTCTCAGTCGGCGTACTGCCGCTAATGCCTCCCAACACGTCAACTCCAACGGGCCTGATCCGGCCAGTCTCGGAGGTCCCGGAAGCTCCACCATAGAGGAAGCCTCACGATGTATGTTTTCTATTCCTTATTTCCAGGGGCAATACAGACATAAATTCTCTCCACACGGCATAATTCAAGGACAGGTTTCCTAATTCTGGGGGTTGGGGTGGTTTGCGACGCCACAAAATTGAACTAAGTCGATCTAAGCCCGCATCTCCTTTCTGGCGGTCCGCGACCGTTTACCTCGCGGCCGCCATGTTCCCCGTCAACCCCACCCTATACCTCTCTCAATATATCCTCTACTTCAACTCTCTGACTCATCTCAAACCTCTATCTACTACTCTTTCCAATGCACTACCCTATTTCTCACCCTATACCTCTATCAATGTCTTTAATCTACATATACTTCCTTTATGCATCTATATACATTCCATGTACTTATGGATCTATATATTTATTACTTTCTTCTACTTCATCATAACCTATGCACTACCCTATTCTCACCCTATACCTCTATCAACATATCCTCTACATCCACTCCCTCATTCATCCCAAACCCCATACCTCCACTATGATCCCCAAAGTAACCCTTTTTAAACTCTTCCCTACTCTACCTTGCATCATCTGATACCTCTTTACTATACCGATCCCCCCCAAAAACAATCCTTTCTAAACTCTTCCCTCTGACTCTTCCCCTCCACATCCCTTTTTACTCATCCCAAGCCTCCTCCTACTGCTGTGACCTCCAAAGCGAAAAAACACAAAAAAATCTAAATCCTTCACTCTTCTATCCCTCCACTATCCTTTCAATCAAAATAGCAGACTAACATGTGCACTTCTCAAATTTCATATTTCACTAGACTAATTCACCACTAATCCTCTATGGGTCCCGGAGTAGTGTGTTACTCGCCGAAAAAGCACTTCAACACCTCATCAGGGTAGCAAGCACTATATAAATGCAAACCTTTTGTCTCTCTCCTATCCCTCCACTACCCTTCTCAATCCAAATAACTGACTAACATATCCACCACTCAAAATTCTTACATATTTCACTATACTAATTCAATACTAATCTTTTATGGGTTCTGGAGTAGTGTGCTACTCGCCCAAAAAGTACTTCAACACCCCATCAGGGGTAAAAAGCACTATTTAAATGCAAACCTTTTTTCCCTCTTTTTATCCGTCCGCTATCCTTCTCAATCCAAATAACTGACTAATATCCACCACTCAAATTACTTTCATATTTTCACCATACTAATTCAACACTAATCCTTTATGGGTTCCATGGTAGCGTGCCACTCGCCAAAAAAAGCACCTCAACACCCCATCAGGGGTAACTAGCGCTATATAAATGCACACCATTTTCTCTCTTCTACCCCTCCGTTATCCTTCTGAATCTAAATAACTGACTAACCTATCCACTACTCAAATTACTTTTATGTTTTACTATACTAATTCAACACTAATCATTTATGGGTTCCGGAGTAGCGTGCTACTCGCTCAAAAAAACGCTTCAACACCCCATCAGGGGCTACAAGCGCTTTATAAATGCAAACCTTTTTTCCCTCTTTTATCTGTCCGCTATCCTTCTCAATCCAAATAACTGACTAATATCCACCACTCAAATTACTTTCATATTTCACTATACTAATTCAACACTAATCCTTTATGGGTTCCGTAGTAATGTGCTACCCGCCAAAAAGCACTTCAACACCCCATCAGGGGCAATAAGCCACATATAAATGGCAAAGCTTTTTCCCTCTTTTATACGTCCGCTATCCTTCTCAATCCAAATAACTGACTAATATCCACCACTCAAATTACTTTCATATTTCACTATACTAATTCAACACTAATCCTTTATGGGTTCCGGAGTAGCGGGCTACACGCCGAAAAAGCGATTCAACGCTTCGTCAGGGGTAGTAAGCGCTATATAAATGCAATTACAATACAATACAATACAATTACAAGTATTTATTATGGCCATGTGACCAAATACCCCCTGTTGGATAATCTAGTGTGAACAGGTTTGGCCATTCTCATAGATTTTTTTTGGAATAGGCTTTGGCTTTAAGCCTCAACATACTTTCAGAAATACCTCTGCAACCTACATTAGGTGAGCTCAGCCTTTATCTTGTTCAACTGGGAGTAATACTTGCACCCTAAATTTGGTGATTGTAAATGGTGCACCACATAACGTTCAACATGCACAATCATGCTCTCTTCAAAGTTTTATGCTTTTTCCAAGGTTTAGACCCACACATTTCCACTCAGTACAACAAATCACTATATTTTGACCTATAATTTCTCAAAAACAACTGAACAAATGTACACCAAATCACCAGGTATGCTTTCTGAGTAAAGATCTAGCTTTCGGACAAATTTAGTGTAATTCTGTTCAGTCGTTTTTTTCTTTATCCTTTTCTAAATTTCCTATGGGCAATTCCATGGGGAAAGCACATTTTGGGACCCCCTTTATCTCAGCCCCCTCTAGATTGATCACCCTGAAACTTGTTGAAAAGTTTTTGAAGATTCTTGAAATGGTGTCAAAGTTATTAACAAAACAAAAAACGGTCTTTTTCTAGAAAATGTGACCTAATTATACCCACATCACTGTGTTTTTGCGTGTGTGTGTGTGTGTTTGTGTGTGTGTATATATATATATTTTTTTATGGTAGGAATAAAGGTGAAAGTGATGCTGTTAGTTAGGTAAATAAGTCAATATGTCAGTGCCAACATTACGTTTTGAGCTAAAAAAAAAACAGAGTTTTAGTAGTAATAGTAGAGCTAACTATAATTTGTGCCCTACCATTCATTGCTTATGACCTCACATATTGCATCACTCATGACATATTCTATGACACAATTTATAACATCACTGATGACATCTCAAATGGCATCTTTGATGACATCACTGATGACATGATCCAACGAGTGTTAGTTCATTTTTATAGTTGGTGGGTAAGTACCATATCACTCCTCTATCTAATTGTAGACACCCTGTGTCCAGCTAATGAGAGTACGTGTTAACAAAACACATGTGCTCCTAATGCATCATATGTGTGTAGAGGTACTGAACACATTATAAATCTTTGTATTCAGGAGTTACTCTGTGTGCAGGTGACAGTTGATCACTTGTGTCCAGTATGTTCGACTCAAGATTTTTGGTTCTGCTGAAAAAGATTCCAATGAGGCAAAGCTTCTACGTTGCAGATATTAAGTATTGTCAGCAGCCTTGAGTATTTTGGCAAAATCGTTTCAGCATGACAATTTATACATAAGATAGAAGATTGTGTCCATCAGGTACTAACCTATGTACATGTGTTTGATTAGCTTCAGAAGATGGGCCACCTGTAAAGTTTTCACCACAGTATGAAGACTGCAGGTAGTTTGACCATTAGATCTAGCTTTCTGCCACATTTGGTGTAATTATGTTCAGCATTTTTCTGTACCTATTGGCAATTGCATTTGAAAAACAACATATTTTCTCTGCCCCCTTTAAATGGATTGAACACCCTGAAACATTCTGGAGAGGAGCTGAGGCAGATGAACTTTAAAAACAAAAAAGTGTTGGGAAGATTCTTCAAATGGTGTCAAAGTTATTAGCAAAACAAAAAACGGTCTTCTTATGGAAATTCTGACCTAACTATATCCATACCACTGTGTGTGTGTGTGTGTGTGGAGTGCATATATATTTACTGAAAAAAACAAAGGTTAAAGTGACTCTATAGTTCGATAAATATGCCAGTGCCAACATTTAACTAAAAAAACACAGAAATTTGCCAGTGAAAGCAGAGCTAACTCTAACTTGTGCCCTACCATGCACTGCTTATGACCTCACATATTGCATCACTCATGACATGTTCTATGACATCATTTATAGCATCATTGATGACATCTTTGATGACATGATCCAACAAGTGTTAGTTCATTTTATAGTTTACATAGTGGCGGGTAAATACCATAAATTTATAGACCCTGTGTCCAGTTAACAAAACACATGTGCTCTTAATGCATCATAGGTGTGTAGAGGTATTGAACACATTATAATTTTTTTTATTCAGGAGTAACTCTGTGTGCAGGTGACTCGAGTTTTTTGGTTTCACTGTAAAAGTTTCCAATGGGGCAAAGCTTCTACATAGTAGATACAAAGGGGTCTATTATGATGTAGGGCAGATCGCCACTGCCCGCATGGCGGTGGCGATCCGCCCTACATCATACCCCGCCTGCCACCCATTTCCCCCCGCCATATTAGTATGGCGGGGGGGACCCCAGCGGATGGAAACACCGCCCGCCGATTTTCCGCCGGTCAACCAGTCGACTGGGCGGAAAAGGTGCTGGATATGGTGGCAGTATATTGGAATGGGCAGCGGTGCACGGCTTTCCATGGCGGAGACCCAGTCATGGAAAGCCAGGCATATTTTGCTGTCGGGGGCCCGTTGCGGTGGGGGTGCACATGGGGGGTACCTCTGGTAGCCCCCTACATTGTCGCGGACAAGGTGGCAGGCACCGCGCAGTGCCTGTCACCTTGTGCATGGCAATGCACAACGTGCATTCCCAGCATTGTGGCGGGCGGTGCTGTGAGCACCGCCCGCCACAATGCTGGGAATAGAGGATGCCATTGCCACGGTGGCGGTGACATCCTAATTGCCGGTGCGGGACCGCCGCGCCACTGGCGGCCGGTCCCAGCACTGCTAGGATGGCGGGCGGACAAAAGTCCGCCCGCCATCCTAATCGGCCCCTAAGTATTGTCAGCAGCCTTGAGTATTTTGACAGAATAATCTCAGCATGACAATTTCTACATAAGAAAGAAGACTGTGCGTATCAGGTACAAACCAATGTACATGTTCTTGATTAGCTTCAGAAGATGGGCCATCTGTAAAGTTTTCACCATTATGAAGGCTGCAGGTAGTTTGACCTTTAGCACCTTCAGATTTGGGGTATTTTAAATGAATCGTACCTCTTTGGACAACTGTTGCATAGAGTGAACACTGTGCTTAATAGATACTTTCTAATTCTCTGTGGTGCATTTCTCATGAGACTGTCACTGCCTATAAACAGTGTGGTACAGAGTAAACTTTCTCCATAAGGTAAACACTTTTTACGGTATCCATTTTTTTACTCATGTCCACTTCATTTCTTACTGTAGGTTTGGTGACTGTGCAGGGTTTGATAAAGATAAAGACTGTCTGTAGCAGGGCATTGGTTATGTAACAGAAGTTGAGTATCTTGTGACGCTGGTTTTCTCTGAGCAATTGTACACAGATTGAAAACTGTGCAGTTGGAGTTACCCATCTATATGTGGTTGCTTGTTAATATGAACTCAGCTACCCATGAAGTGTATGGTATAGGGTCAGTGTTTTACATAACACAAGATTGCTTCACCTTCGGGGGGTTTTTGTGTGATGGCATTAATGATGCTCTATGTTTTTCTGAGCTATTTGGTACTTACTTTCAACCATCTAATACCATTATCCTTTATAGAGTAATGTGTACAAAAAGTGCTTAGATGTTGTCATCAGTGAAGTCACTTGAGATGTTATCAATAAGGTCATAAATGATGTCATATAACATGTCATGGGTGATGTATTATGTAAGGTCATAAGTAGCGCATGGCATGGGTGCAAGTTATAGTTAGCCCTTCTAACTATAACTGGTGAATTTCTGTGTTTTCTTAGTTCAAAACATTATATGGTACTGACATATTCAGCTAACTGTAATGTCACCTTAACCTTTGTTTTTCCCAGTGAATTCCTAAGGTTTTTTAAAAACAAAATCAGATCTTTTTATCACAGCCATCTATGACGCCACATTAACTTTTGTTTTTTTCAGTGAATTACTAGTTTTTTTTTAATCGTAAGTAATATTTTATTACCATACATAAAGCTAGTCCCTGCCGCGCATGGCCTGCAAGTTGCACGGCATAGCCTGGTGTTTGAACCTACGGCAAACCCCTCACAGTCAATCAACCCAACGCCATGCATGGCCTTTGGCCTTGTATGGCGTGGGTTTGGCCACAGGGCCTGGCTGCAGCCAGACCTTGAGTCCAACCCCCAGCAAGCACCCAACCTACCACCGGAGGAGGGGGTTCCACAACCCCCAAGATACTATTAACGTTGAGTACCCCAAAATATATATTATTAGGGGAGAGGGTCACATGGTCTCCCTCACCAAGCCCTAAGAGGCCCCGGTTAAACCATCCCCCATGGCCAAATATATTAACATTAGGGGAGAGCACACTTAGCCCTCCTTCCACAGCCCAAATGGGCCCCGGGATCCCCCTTTAATTATAAGGGAAGGGGCACACGGTTCAATCCCTGAGCCTTAAGAGGCTCCGGAGACCCCATCCCTGGGGCCAAATTAATTTACATTAGGGGATGGAGGCATGAGGTCCCCCTACCCACGCCCAATGGGCCCGAGAATCCCATCCACCAGGGACTTATTTCAAATATAGATTAGGGGGCACATGCCCCTTCCCCAAACCATAAGAGGCCCTGGGTACCCCACCCCGGGGACAAATACCTTATTATTTGGGGAGGGAGCATGTTGCCCTCTTGCCAAGCACAAATTGGGCTCATTAGACCCCAGGGACCCCATCCCCCGGGGGCATTTGCAATTAAAAAGGAAAGGGGTCCATGCAGTCCTCTACCCAAGACTAATTAGGCCCCCGAGACCCTACCCCCAGGGTCATATTTTAATTATAGGTGAGGGGAGGTGCGTGGTCCCACCCTCCTCAAGCCCTAGGAAGCTCTGGGGACACCATCCCCCGGGGACAAATACCTTCTTAATTGGAGACGGGGCATGTTGCCCTCCCTTGCCAAGTACAAAATTGCCCCGGGGACCCCATCCCCCAGGTCCAAATGTAGTTATAAACGCGAAGGGCCACGTGGCTGCCTCCTTGAGCTCATTAGGCCCCAGGGACCCAACCCCCAGGGCCATTTGCAATTAAAAAGGGGAGGGGCCACATGGCTGCCTCCTTGAGCCTCATTAGGCCCTCGGGACCCCATCCTCCAGGACCAATTTCAATTAAAAAGGGGAGGGGCACACATCAAGTCAAGTAAAAAAATACCTTTCTTGACTCTTTAAAAATCATAAAAGGATGGCAGACCATGATAAAACGCAAAACATTAAATGAGCATTTTTTAAAAAAACATAAGAGAGAAAAGAAGACCTTAGAGTCGTGACCACAGTTAAAAGCTGGCAAGTAGAGCGATGCAGTAAAAAAAAAAAAAAGTCAGCCAGTAGGTTATTTGTTAGCTGCTTGGCTTGAATCAATTTCTTCCAGTTCCTTTGCTGCTATTTTCCAGAATTTTATGGCGCTACAGGAGAGAGAAATCGAAAGCCCTCCAAGACACCTGATGACCGCAGCTCTACATGTTCTAATCTATTCATTCCTTAAAATCTCCTGAAGACTGGATTTGCGTGTTTTCAGTAAAAAAGGGCATGTACATAATAAATGTAGTAGTGACTCCTCCCCTTGACAACAGAGGCGGCATTCCTTCTATGGCCATGTGAATTTCCATTTAGGGGTCAAATCCTTTGAGGGGAATGATCCCAGTCGTAGCAACATCAGGTAATGCTTTTTGTGGTAGGAAATGTCTTCAATCAAATACTGTTGCTGCTTTAGCCTCTGATAGGCCTGCATCACAGCCCAGGCGTAATTTCTTTTGCAAAAATAATGTTATCAGTTAACAAAGAGATCCGCTTGATTGCGGTGTTCACCATGCTTTTGAGTCCAGAATACGTTACTGGTATTGACCAGACCTCCTCTAGCTGTAATGCCGACAAAGATTCCTGCAGGATTGTCGTGGTCGAGTTAGCTTGTCTTGCTTGACTTTCAAGCTCAACCCAACAACGGTGGGCTAGAGTGTTATCTTCTGCGTCCCTCATCCTCCAGTAATACTTTACTAAGGCACCTTGTCTGGCCATGATCTGATTTTTTAGTCCGAATTCTAAACGGATTTGTTCTTGTGAGATGTGTAACTGTATTGAGAACAGTCTTTTGAAGAATGTAGATTGTGCTGTATTTAATGTTGTAGCATCTTTAGTATTCAGGATTTCTGAGCCATACGAGTTGGAGGGTAGGAATTTTGCGGTGATCACTTGTAGCAGATGACCGGTGGAGCAACCTATGAGCTTTTCCTTCAGGATTTTGAAGGCGAATAACAATTGTTTTGCTTTTGTGCATCCTTGTTCCACGTGTTGCTTAAAGTTGAGCTTGCACTCTAGCAAGAAGCCTAGATATTTGTAGGAGGCAACGCGGGCCAATGGTTGTTCGCCCAATTTCCAGGAGAAGGTGTGCCTGTACAATGTTTTATTATGTTTAGAAAAACGCATGACTTTTGTCTTTTGATGGTTAATCTTGAGTTGGTTTAAGGTGGTATAGGCTCCTAGTCCTGTGATCAGTTTCTGCAGGCCAGCTGGTGTTTGTGCTAGCAACACAATGTCATCTGCGTATTGAAGGCACGTTGTCGGAATTTTGCCCAGTTTTGGAGGGTCAGCTGGAATTGACTGAAGGCATCTGTCAAGATCTGACGTGTAAATGTTAAGCAGACAAGGTGCTAAAACGCAACCTTGTTTTAGCCCATTTGATGTTGGAATCTTACCGGTTACGCTTGACCCGTCTCCTTTCTTGATTTGCACCCACGTGTGAGAATACAGATTGATAATGGCATCCAGGAGTCTGGGCGGGACCCCCCAGGCTTGCATTTTAACCCATAGAGAAGCTCTTGAAACTTTGTCGAAAGCCGCTTTGAGGTCTACGAAGCAGGCATACAGGGGCCTTGATTTTGCAAAGGCATGATTGGCTTAAAGAGTGACCGCAGAGATGTTCGTTAGGGTGCCCATCCCCGCCCGAAATTCAGTTTGCGTAGGAGGTATTAGGTTTATTTGACTGACCCAAGCCTCTAACTCTACCAGGAGATTAAATGTGTAAATTTTCGCCTCTACGTCTATCAGCGCAATCAATCTGTAGTTGGAACCCCCAGGGTCATATTTTAACGGGAACCCGATTTATAGACTGGATTAGGGATGCTTCCTCTCCAGGACTCAGGGATCAAACTGTCAGCTGTAACTTTGGAAAAAAGAGGAGTCAGAACTTGAGACCAGAATGCGGGGTCATGCCGAAACAGGGCATTTGGTAGTCTGTTCGGACCTGGGGCTCCCTCGGATTTTAATTTTTTTATAGTTTTTAGCACTTGAGTTTCTGAAAACAACACTAAATCCTTAAGGGATTCGTGGTTCTTGGTATCATTGACTTTATCTCGACCTCCAGCCTCCTTCCCTGTTGATGATTCGCAGTTTGGGGCCGATAGGGGTGTAGTTTCATTATATAGGAGTTCAATGTGAGCTCTCCATTTGGCCTCCAGTATATCCGAATAGCGATGTCGATTCCGGCCATTGGTTAGATGGTTGATTTGTTCCCAAAATAGCCTGGAGTCCCCCAATTTGCAAGCATAATGGAGTTTTGCCCAAATGTGTTCTTGATACTCTTTTTTGGTGAGTTTTATGTCCTTTTTTTACTGTTTTCTTGTTTTAGAAATTAGAAGCAGGAGTTCCTGGTGGTATTCTGGTCCCCGAAATCGTAGTTGTCTGAGGTATTTATTTTTTTGTTGGTTTTGTTTCCTCAGGTTATTGTTGAACCAGGCAGCCCTTTTTACGTTTCGTGCTTTGCGGACATGGGCGTTTTTTGAGAATTTCTTATTAATTTCATAAGTAAAGGACTCCCAAGCTTTGATGGTCAATGTTTCAGAGTTGGATCTTTCCAAAAGACTGGTATAGGTCCTCAATGTTATCCTTATTCCAGTGGAGGCGTTTTAGGTTATAGCATTGTGTTAAAGATGATAGCGCCTTTGCTTTCTCTGAGGTTGTGAAAGATTTTAATAAAGTAAAAGATTACGGCTGGTGGTCACTTTCCGCCCTGTCTTTTATCTGGAAGTTCGCAATGTACGGGAGGAGGTTGTGATCCGTGAAGGTAAAATCAATAGTAGAGTGTGTTTTTTGTGTAACCCTGGTGTATGCTGCGGGCCGATCGGTCGAGCCTTGACCATTAAGTATGCACATTGAGAGGTCTTTCAAGCGGGCTGCGCATTTCTTACCAGAAGTGTCCTGTCGGTTAAGGGCTAGTGTGGGCTCCGTTTTACCCTTACCCCTGGCGTGTTGTAGATTCATGTTAAAATCGCCCGACAGGATGGTTTTGGCATCTGGATAGGCGAGTTTTAATGTTTTTAATGAGGTGATTAATTGTTCGATTCTTGACTTCTTTAGTTTGGATGCGGGGTGAATGTAGATGTTGAGTATGAGCAGGGTGTAGGACTCTGGGACGCCTATTTTGACGCACAACATTCAGGAGCAATCTAAATCTATGGTGGAAGCATGCCATGGAATTTCTGTTGAAATAAATCTAGAGAGACCCCCTTTTGCTCTTCCGTATTTTGTGGCTCTCTTGGCTGGGTTCAGGAATTCTTTAAAACTGATTATTGGGGATGAGGTTGTCTGCCAGGATTCTTGAAAAAGGAGAATGTTGTATTGTGTGATAAAGTCCATGAAATTGGGGTCTTCTAATTTTGAGTGGAGGCCGTGCACGTTTCAGGAACAGATGTTACAACCTTGGTGTAAGTGTGGCACACAACCACTCCCTAACCTCATTAGGCCCTGGGACCCCATCCCCCTGTGGCAAAATGCAATTAAAAAGGGAAGAGGGGCCACTCAGACTAAATGACCCCGGGGATCCCATGTCCTGGAGTCAAATACAATTATTAAGGGAAGGATGGGCATGCCCCACCAAGCCTTTTTCGGCCCGGGATACCCCATTACTTTGAGGCCTAAAGTCAGTGCCCCAGTGCCCATTAGCATCACCCACCAATCAGCACCTTGGAGGCCGCAGGGGGTATTCCCAAGGCCCCACAACCGCAAGCAGCTATCCGCACGGTGCGGAAGCCGGCATTTCTCCCGACCAGACCTATTGAAGGCTTGCTTCCTCTGGTTGGGCTGCTCCTTCTCTCTGTGCCAAATCACTTGCCTTTCTTACTGTTTTCGATGTCACACCACTGGTATTTTATTGATACTTGATTAGTTTCACTCCCTGATGGCACACCTCTATTCTCTCTCTTTCTCTTCTACTTACTCTTTTATTGTTATTTCACTGCGCTTTCTCTTTATGCCAGTCAACTGTGCTGCATCTCTGCCTTTCCACACCACTATTTCCTAACCCCTTCGAGCTCTTTCGCTGTCATCTATATGTACTGTACTAATGGTCCCTCCTTTCGTCATAGTGTAACTTTTTCCTTTTATTGGGTCTATTTCTTCTTGCTTCTTTGCTATTCGTAACTCCCTCTACTTCATGGCCAATTTTCTGCCATTTAGTTTTCCTTCAATGCATTCTCTGCTCCTAGTCCCGTCTGTTATCATTCATCCTAAACTTACAACTAAAAAAATATTAATAATCACATAAGCGAAACCTGTTGCATTTACCAATGCTTGTTTTGTTTGTTCCTCTGGTTACCCCACACAGAGCATAGGGGGGCAGGGTATCCCTTCCCTGCCCTCTTATAATATTTTTATTTTTACACTTCAGAATAGAGGACTAAGTCCCCAAGTCCTGCAATGGCTGCGAGCAACATTTTTCTCATGTTGCTGGTAGCCAATCAGAGCCTTGCTCCCACAGGTGTGCACAAATTAGTTACATGAAAAAATGCTCTCAATAAGAAGGCTCTTTTTTAAAAAATTGGGTTGAGGGACTCTCTTAAGAGTGCCCTGAACCCAACCATCCAGCTATACAAATATATTTTAACCATAATTTCTCAAAAACTACTGAATGAATTTACACCAAATCACAAAACACACACTTTCTGGATCAAGATCCAGCTTCCTGCCAATTTGGTGTAATTCTATTCAGTAGTTTTGGAGAAATTAAGGTTCAAAATCTATGTATATTTCACATCACAGGGAATCTGTAGAGCTGACAGATCTAGAGATAAGATCTGATTGGCAGCCACTGCATCAACAAAGGTGTGATGGCAGCCATTTTAGGACTTGGGGATTCAGTCCCCTATCCTTAAAATAAGTATTAAAAAATAAAGCGGGGACAGGGTATAGCTACCATGTCCCTCTAGGTGTAGGGTACCAAGACTCATTTAAAAATGAAAAAATACATCAAATTTGCAGAGAATCCGTGGATCTGCAGTAAAAAAGATTTTTTTTAAATGGCGGGCTCCAGCCTTTTAAAACAAAAAAGCCCAGGGAGGGCAATAGAATGAGGGGGTGGTGCTACATATTTTGAATGTGTGTGGGGGCATGTGGCCCCCTTCCTCAAACCTTTTCTAGGCCCTGGGTACCCCATCCAATTGATATTAAAAGGGGAGGGGGTGTGCAGCCCCCTTTTCCGGGTAATTTCTGGGCCCCCATCCCCTGGGACTGATTGATTTTAAAAAGGGGAGAGGGGCTTGTGTCATCACAACTCAGGCCATTGCCAGTGAGTGTGTGTTAACTATAACTGGTGAATTTCAGTGTTTTCTTATAGTTTAGAATGGTATATTTTAACTGACATTTTCACCTAACTACAACGTCACTTTAACGTTTGTGTATTTTCCAGTGAATATAGCTCTGCACAATGACCCTAGTGCCAAGGGACGTAGACAGCTATTTGGCAATATTAAGAATATTATAGGAGTCATATAAAAAACTCACACACCCAAACTACAAGACCAGAACCATACCAAAAGTAGTACACAGAAGTACCTAAATACAACACAACACCGAAATAATAACAAAACAGAAGATACCCCACTGAAAACAAAAACATTACACCTAAACAGCACGGCACAACAAAACTAATATATAGAAAAATAGCACACTGAAAAAAATCTCAACACAAATAGTACAACTTTACAACAACACAGCACAACACAAAACACAGCATCACAATAGTGTAGCAACACAATACCAAGTCAACAACACTGTAGGACCTAACAAACACAAACACACAACACAAAAGATCAGTAATGTTACACAAAAATGGCATAAAATGAAAACAAAACAAATAGGACGCCGTAATATAACATCAATTATCATCACAGCACAATAACATAATGGCATCAAAACCATACACCACAACATCAATGATTAAAAACACAAAACAAACAGCAGTCGCAGAATATCTGAACAGGCCTAGAACACAAATGCAAAAACACAATACAACAAAATACCAACACCACAAAATTGCAATGCATTCAACATAACAATATGATACAAAAACACAAAAGATCGAAAACCATGTAACAACAGAACACACAAAAAAATCACAACACCACTACAAGACAGCAATACATCAAAATATTAGCAAAAATGCATTACACAACAATAGCAAACTCCATCCACCTCTGCAGCCATGTTCAGTTTGATGTGGCAAAGGAACAGTGTTGGGTTTCATATATGAAATAAGTAATGCACATTTTGGTTACAATATGTATATCTATGGGCCCCTTGAAGGTCACAGTTCTCATATAATGACTGTGATCACCCTTGTGTTGTTAAAATACAGTCCATGTGTGTACACCAGTCGAAAGCAGTTTACCGAAATGCATAGACCTCAAACGATTTTGTAGTGAACTGTATCATGAACTGACAAAAAATATTCTTTAAGTAGAAAAAAAACATGTAAGATAGATAGATATATAGATAGACAGACAGACAGACAGACCGACGGACAGTGGTAGTCATGGTTCAGCCACACTTTCCATTGAAAAGCTATTTTGTGATTTGCTTATCACCTTGGCCTCCATCAACGGATCTGCAACAAATTTGGTACTCTCTTTGCCAATTTATTTGCAGTTCCGTACAGGGAAATTATAGTTAAAGGAGGTTAAAACAAGCATTTGCAATGCAATAGGTCTCGCATTTGCGAGAGTTTGAGCTATTGGCATTGTAAATGGCAATGCCTTTTATTTTTGTGTTTTGAAAACCTGCAATCAGTGCATAAACACACACTTTGTACTTATAGTAGCAGTTGCTTACGAGAAGCAAGGCTTCAGTAACAGTGCCTGTTTTACTGACAGCCGTGCATTTCATAAGCAAGGACTATAAGTACAAAGTGCATATTTACACGCGCTTGCAGGCTTTCAAAATACATAGATAAAAGGCCTTGTCATTCACAATGCCAATAGCTCAAACTCTCACAAATGCGAGACCTATTGCATTGAAAATGCTTGTTTATACACGTTTGGACGTTCGTGTATGGAACGGACGTGGTTTATGTTTTTTGCCAGGAGGAGGTGAGGGGTGGGGCGAAGATGCCAAGGCCATCAACAAGGATGTGTTTTCTGCATAAACTATCCACATGCCTGGAGGCAGTGGCTGTTACTCAAGGCAGGAGTCCTGCAGGAGGTGTGCAGGCTGAGGACAGTGTTTCAGATTTAACTTTTTGTCCTACAGCTGATGAGCATAATGTTTGCATTTGTGCAAGAAAATAAGAAATTTGTGAGGGTTCACAAATACCGCTTTTAAAAACAGTACTTTCTTTCAATTGTATATTGGGTTAGGACTTCTTGGTTACAAGGTCTTACAGCTGGACAGGCAGGGATGGAACTGGGCAGGTGACAGTCTTTGCAGCTGTGCAACGTTTTTTCGGGACGCTTATGTGTTGAATCCCAGCCACTCCCCTGACTAAATGGTGTGATCCTAAGCAAGTAATATTGCCTTCGTATGCTTCAGTTCCCATATCTTATTGTGAGTGTCCTGCAGGAATTCATTTGTATAGTATGGAACCGCATGCCCTTTGACTGAAGCTACAACTAACAAGAAGAAAGCAGGCATCAATGAAACAGGAACATGTTTTGTGACTTTTAAACTTTCTTTAATCACGTACCACTATAGAATTCATGGTGGTTCATAGCTGCAGAAAGATGTGGCGACGGCACTTGGATTTAGTGCAGACTGTTTGTCATGAATGCGGTTTCATTTTTGTTAGTTCGCAACAAAGCCTTTATTCTCTTTGTTTTGAGGAGCTACACATTTATTTTTGCATATACGGGGGTTCTGCTACATAACCTTTTTTCGCATTTGGAGATTCTGCTGCACGTTTGTTTCCACACATTTGTTTGCTGAGATGGTAAATGGATAACTGCTTAGGTGGCCTGGGTATGACTTCCTATATTGCACACCCTCCCTTGGATGTATCAACCCCTTCCCATTGGTTTAGACCTCTCAGCCACCCCACAAGTATCCCCCATACGCATTTCTTCAATGACCCATTTGTCCATGGCACACACGCATTGTTTTTCCAATGAATTTTAATAGTTCCCAGTCATTCATGTGCACCAATATTTCTGGTACTTAAGTCAATATATTATTGCATCCTAAGACTTTGTACGCTTAGATTTTTTAGTTTATTTATTACCGAGTTAAAAGCAAAGTCGCACGCCCCAGAATGCACTTGCGTTCAGGTAAACTACCAGGACTGGGTGACGGCATAACACAGGACATGGATCTACCTGTCGCAGTGGGCGGTTTGGGCGACCTCAGGCGAGAAGAGTCACATGTCGTTGGGAAACATGTTTTACTGCAGCCCCGTGGTGAGGACCATATATGCGGGTGCCCTGTGCAGTCCAAGGGGACAGGCAAAAGCTACAATCAGTCTTCCTTTAAACCAGCAGCAGTGAGATGGTTTAAACAGAATCATGAGGGTTTAGAAGCAATTTAGAGGGTTGCAAATGGGCAGCTTTACACCCTCCGTGATTCAAAGAAAATATGCCTGGTTTGTGTTTTTGTATCAGGTGGAAATGTGTACTTGTCATCATGCCATGGATATTAACATGCTTCAGTCTATCGTTCTATAAAAGTAGGTAGAAACAAATCCTACTAGGACCACCTTCTGTGTCTAAAGTAGTGTCCAACCATTCCACTTTTTGTGGGATTGTCCAGCAGTTCTTATGTTTGTCCACTTTCCTAATTGTAAGCCTATTTCCAATGGTGAAATATTTGATGCAGGAAATGCTATCTGCTAAGTAGTTGTGGATTTCAGTAGCGCAAGGAGTTAATGATATTCAATTAAAGCTTCAGTGGCCGTGTTTTTGCATAATGGTGTTGAGGAACTTTGGTATGTTGTCCTAAAGCTGAAAGCGCCTTTTCTATCCATCCAGTGGCTTCCTCAGTGCCATATATATGCTGATGACATCACGTCCTGTGAAATCACTTCTGATGATGTCACAGAAGTCAAAGGTTGAGCCCCATAGGTGGTTCGGAAGTTGGTTCTCTTGGAGCCTGGTTAGGGTGATAAACAAGGACGCATCCATCCAGCATCAGAAGGAGGGGAAGTGAACATTAAGGTCACATGTGCTAGATTCGTATTTAAGTTGCTTGGCCGCGCCTCTTGGAAACATTGTTTGTTTTCAGCCCACGCCCCCTTTAGCAGGCTCATTTCCAGGATAGTACATCACCTCGGTGCTGCGTGTCTCTTTTAAAACTTGATTTTCATTTGATGTATAATTTCTTAAAATCTTCAGCTGGGAGTAGGAATGGGTGAACCACTGAAGGCTGGAGCCTGATGCCCGGCTCTAGCTCAGCTCGAGGTCTCCCTGGACCCTCGAGCCCAAAGTGCGCAGAGCGTTCATGTGGCTTCTGTCTGCCGCCCACTCTCTTTTTTTTTTTTTTTTTTTTAACATTTTTTTATTATTTTTGTACCAACACCCCAATACAATTCCACAACAGCCCCAGCCCGCCACCGGAGAGTGACATGACATTGCAACTAGTTGTGCATAAGAAAAGTCACCCTTCCCGCCTGGGCTCCCCCCACCCTCTCCCTCCCTCAACCCATGTCAGTGTGCCCCCATCTACCTATCCTCCCCCTGATGCGACCCCCCCATTACTATGATTCGTGTATGAGTACTCAAACCTATCTCTGGCAGCTTGGGCTTTCCCCCATGTCCAGCCGCGTCTCATGTGTCCACCCATCATCCTGGCCCCCCTCCTACTCCCCACTTGTCGCTTCCTCCTGTCGATCGGGTATACTCCCTTCTCCTCCCGTGTCGGTTGCCGCCCACTCTCTTACCTACTGGGCCACGTATTACAGGCAAAGCAGCAACATTTGATGTGAAACGGGCAAGAGGAAGAGATACTCCTGTGTGCCTGAACTGTACAGCGTGGAGCTAGCAGGCATGGACTCAATCCTGGCTGCCCGCTTCATAAGACTGTGTGATCCTTGACAAGTATTTTATTTTACGGAGTCTACTTTTTAGTATCACAAATGAGAGCACCTTCCAATATGGAAGTTTAAGACGTGCGTTGTAGGAACATCTCGTGTTTTATTTAATAGATCATACCATTGCTTCAGTTAGGAATCTAGGCCATATAGCATGGTGTGCACATGACAAGCGAGTCGCCCCTAAGCGCATTACCCTCACTCTTATCCCATTACCCCGCACACTCAATCTGCCACGACTGTCTGGTTTAAAGGATTATTAATGAAATTAAAAATGAAGACTGCTACATTCAAATGTTTTAATTAAAAAATTCCGAAACACAGTTGGGGGAATTCACCTACTCCTTACTGGATATTATGACACTTTAGGTGTGGGCCCCCACCCCAATCAAATAGAAACCTGTAAGAGTTAGAATTACATCAGACTAATTTTCAGCCCTGCTTTCTAATCCACCTGAAACCTGATGCTTTAAACATGCTTGCGCTGCTTCTCTGCACTCTTTGCCTGACTCCATTGAGGTGGTGCTGCTGTTAGTGGACCTTCATAACTGCCAAGTGTCCAGTGTTTAACAAACATCACACAGTATTTTGGGACTTGAAATTTTTTTTTTATCATCGAAAGCCAGGATTTCATTTATTACATAACTATCCACAGATAGTTGGCACTACACCTTTCATTGAATGTTTAAGACATGGGGTGTTTGACTGTTGACCTGCTATCAATACTGGCTTGCAAGAAAAGGAGGCTGATGTATCAAGGCAGTTTACCCATTCTGTGTCTGTGAGTAAATGTGATAGTACATATCGGTCAGGATTCCTAAGACCCAGCCATTTCAACAATCTGTGAATTTATTAAACACTGCCAAAAGATGAAATATGATGTGAATATTCACAGGTTCTCTACAGTGTATAAATATTTAGATACAACATAAAACATGCTTCTAAACTCTGCATCATTAATCTAAGAATACAAAACTGGGGGAAATGAAAGGAAGAAGGAACAATATTTGAGTGAGATCCCTAAACAAAAAAATGAAGAAGAATCTTAGACCAGTCGCTCTTGCTGCTACCTTGTATACCAAAGTTACATTGTGTTGCTGCCTTCAGGAAGAAATAAAAATGATTCATTCCCTCTCACTTTTTTTTTCTTTTTATAGCATTTTAGTTTGTGGTTGTGCAGGTGTTTATATGGTTACACTGATGAGGGCTGTTTCACTTTTCATGAGCTTTTCTAATTTATTACAGGTTTAAACCTAAAATAGGACAGCCTATCCATTTTGAACAAAAAAACAGCTATACACAGTCCTTGCTCTGTGCCAAAACACCATCCCCTATCGTATCCAAACCAGTAGCACCCATCCTTCAGCCACCCACAATGGCTTCTGGGTCTTGGCCAGTGGCAAAGTTAAAGAGAGGGATGAAAATGGTGGGAAAAATATTCATGTACATAGTTAAGATTGTTCTGGAATTTCGGACCAACAACATAACATAATTTGCTTTTTTTTTTAAAACAAATTCTGAATGTTGAAGATAGAGATTGTTGAAGGTATTCTCTAACATTGGGCATGATTGAAATTAGAATATTCAGGTTCTGTTTAACTTTCATGATATGAATGTTGTTTATCGCCTTACTTGCTAAAGGTACCCTCTCAGTGCTGAGCCATTTTTAGGCCAGTGCTAAAGAAACCATTAGCTGTCTTGTCAGTTTCATGTTTTCCTAAATGTAATGAAATGCCTTTTTTTTTTGCATGTTCACCCCTAAATTTTTTAACAGAATCAGGTGGTTTTTCGACTCTGAGAGTGCACTGAGACCTGCTAACCAGACCTCAGTGCCAGTGTTCTGACCCCTTACACAGTATATGTCGATTTGGCTTAACAATTGGCAAGTGCTGACTCACTTATAAGTCCCTAGTATATGGTACCCAGGGCATATAAGACAGAGTGTCCACCCAGGGCTGTAGCACTGTTTGTGCCACCCTGAGTCTGACAAAGGACAAAATGGCTCCCAGCCTATCACTGCAGTCTGGAAGGGCAGTGTTTGGACTTTTAGTTTGACTTTGTCATTTAAAATCAATGTCAAAGCAACCACGCCCCTTAACCCTATATGTAAGTCTCCCTTAAGGAAGACCTATGGAGATCTATGGCAGGAAGCGCTATATTGTTAAGTAAGACATATACTTTCATATGTTTTAACAGCAACACTTTGAAATTGTTGTTTTGCTACGGAGAGTTAGTAACACCATTTGTTGACATAGAGTTACCGGCTAGCATCCCAGCCTGGCTAACCTCTGATTGGGACTACCTAACTGGGTACTGTAAGGTATCAAATTAATTGTGGAATTAAACACAACATGATGTCCAAGTCGAATTTAAAGTCACAATTAAAGTTCTGCAACGTTTAGAAAGTTGCCACTCTGTGCCCAGGCAGTCCAGTGGCCTGCCAAAGACCCTGACACACAGACAGCTTTCTGCCTGCCTGGGGAGACATGTGAATGACTCTCAGGCTTAGCAACAAAGGCAGGTGCCACAGAGTAAGGTGTGAAATCCTCTCCCAGAAAGGCCACTCAGAGAGTTAGCCCAAAAGGTGAGCTTTAAAGAGGAAGCCTCCTTTGAAGGGTCGCTAGAGATAACACTCCTGAGCAGGCTGACTTTTGTTCATGCAGACAACTTGGAGACAGGGACAGAGAGGGAAAACCCATCCCCAAACCTGTTTTCTCATAGACATGTAGCCCACAGGTAGCCACACCTCTATGGTGGGCTACCAAGCTCCTAACAACTGAAGAGGGGTCCCGACATCTTGTGAGTGGCTCTAATAGTACACTCTGGGACAGCCAGATACTACACATTGCAGGAAACAGATCACCAGGTAGGAGAGGACCGAGTAGCCCATTGGCTAGTGACTGCGTGGTCCCCTTAGAGCACTTTACTGAGATACATATCGCACCCCTGACTCCCTGCCCCTCAGTTCATGTTGAAATTGCAGAAAGGACCAAACAAAGACTGCCCTGTTGCCCTTGAAGCTGCACCCTCAGACGTATTGCACCTGCTGCAGTGGCGTAGCTAGGGGGGGGCGGTGGGGGCGGACCGCCCCAGGCGGCAGTATTTTGGGGGCGGTGGCGGCCGGCGGTTACGCGACCCTCGTGGCACACGGCAGCGGGCAGCAGCGTTTGTTGTCACACACTGACATACGTCACCGACCCAGCCAGCACCCACCCCACACACACCACTGAGTCCGAGGAACCCTGTCTGTCTACACATGTGACATGCAGTGCCTGCAAGCGCACCAGTTGCATTGCACGCACGCACCACCTAGCATAGTGGTGGTGGTGCGTTGCGCGGCGTAACCCTGTATGTGGTTCCCAGGGCCGTCAATCATGTAGTACGCGCGAAAGCGCTACGAATGACGGCCCTGGGCTGCTGGGTATCATGTTTTGGACAGCCCCTGCGCAGTGCTGTTAAAATGCAGCAGTAACGCGAGCCACCTCCTCCACGCGCTGACGTGAGGGACCTGACAAGACTAGAGAGGTTACGTTACCCCACGCTACCCATCACCGGCCTGAGAGAAGGGGGGAATTATCCCGGATCGCGTCAGCAGAAGGCATGGTGGGAATGGGTATGTTACATCAGACGGGCTGACTGAATCCTTGCTAAACCATATCCCTGGATATCAGCAGACTCCCCCATTTGGACTAAACTGGCAGAATATTTGGAAAAAAATAAACCCCCATGAATTCCTGCTATTCATTGAGTTAATTTATCACCTTCCCACACTGTTGGTTGGGCAGCAGCCGTGTCCGGTGGGCCCAGGCTGTAGCAGGATGTTCAGTTTCCTGCCCGCCAGCTGGGCCCCAAGCAGCACCCAGGAAATTACTCGCTGTTCTGCTGCATGGCGAGAAAAGGAGGAAGCCGGTGTTCGAGAACAGATCACCTCCTCCTGAACTCGCCATGTGCTGTTGCTGTGTCCTGCCCAGGCAGAGCCTGACTTGTGCCCCGGACTCACCACTAACAGGATGAGTCGCATAGGGAGCAAGTGGCACAGGATGAGGCAGTGCAGCACGGCTCGCTCTGACGAACAGACAGGCAAGCAATCTCCAGGGTCCCCCAGCAGCTCCTCTCGGTGCATCATTCTATCAAGAGACTTGGTAAGTCACATTTAAATATAATTTACTCCTGCCATTTAAAATATTTGTTACGAGAATGGGGAGGGGGCCCCAGCACAGCACAGCGCCGTGCAAATGGCACACTAACGTTGTCTGTGCTGTAAATACAGGGCCATCTAAGGAGGGAGTTTTGTCTAATTAAACTAGTAGTTGTTGTGCCGATTTATTAGTTCAAAGGGTTTAATATTTTTGCTAGCCAGTACGAAGCAGCAGGTTTTATTTTCGCAACACTAAGAGACTTGCTAAGAGGAAGTCACATATAAATCGGGTGATTAAAGTTCCCACTGGACAGCGGTCATACTGTTTTCTACTGATAGTTTTCACTCTCACAATTAAGTAGCGCAGACAGTTAATATGCCTGCTATAAAGAAAGTCTACCAGCATATTACAGAACTGTATTGTATGTGTATAGTTCAGTGGGTTGCTGCTTTTGTCACAGAGTTCCCTTTGTTACTTGTGGTTCCGCCTCACCTGGAGCTGAGGTTGGGGCGGAGGGTGCTGATTATTTAGAAATTAAAAAATAGCTTTAAAAGCACCTGCTGCAGAGTGTGACTTTCATGTTGCACAAATGAGTGTGTTTTCTGATATTTGTCTGTTTCCATGGACTTCATTGTGTGATTCTGGTTGCAAGAAAGTGTCACTTTAAGTGTCACAAATTTAGTCACTGAATGTCTCTCCACTAAATCTATGAAAATGTCACACATAAGCAATCTGGAATATTAGCAGCTGTGCTTTAATGGGTGTAATTTCTGATATTTATAGGTTTCCCTTGTCTTCATTGCTTGATTTGCTTGCGAGAAAGTATCTCACTCATAGTCGTTGAAACGTCACTCATAATTACACTGAAATTATGAAAATGTCACACATAGCAATCTGAAACCTTGGCAGCTATGTTAAATCCGGAGCGGGGCCCCTCTGTGTACTGTGCAAGGGGGCCCCCTCAACTTTCACTACGCCACTGCTCTCCGTGCCAATGATGACTTCGCCTTCCATGTCGGGGTGTGGCCACATGATTCATGGAACCGAACGGCAGGTTGGGAGCATTGTATCAGAGCCCGGGCCAAACAGCAGGAAAAGAAAAGGGCCTGCTCCGCACACCACACAAGTTAGTTACATCAGGTAGCTACTGCTGTGAGGCCTAAGAACCAGGGCTACTATAAGATATCGTAGCATGAGGAGGCAGCGGCGCCTGAGCACAAAGACGTTGCGAGCACTGACAATCTTTATGAAGAGCGGACAAGCACCAGTCCCTCCGAAGACAGAGGCCCAAGAAGGGGAAAAGGGCTACAATGGATAATTAACCAGGTGATTATACATGATGTGAGAAATATTTGTGCCCAAAATTTGACCGTGAGGAGAGTGGTAATTATATTTGGAGCAGGCCGCCGAGGTGATTGCTAGTGACGGGGGAGGAGGAAGCTGTACAGTACAGCTGTTCAGGGGCCCTCACAGTCAGTCATTTTAATGGAAACTGTTTGTCACGTGTATTTAAACAGCATGCTTTAAAGGCTTCATTTACCTTTTTTTTATTACAGATATACACTAACATTTGCAATGCCAATTGCTCTAAATCAAACAATTGCGAGACCTATTGCATTTCCAATCATAAATCAAAACGTTTGACCACTGGCATATTACACCACTTAGCATCAAAAATTTAATTGACTAAAAAGTAATCACAGACATGGTGGTCTGCTGACCCCAGCAGGCCACCATCCCTGTAATTTTCTCCAGTAGTACTGTGTCGCAATTTGTGATCTACCTTAATTTTCAAAAGGTAGGTCAAATTCTGACCCACAACGATTTGGATTTTTAAGAATAAACCTATAGCACATCTTAACTGTTCACAATATGCAGCCAGTACTTTGTGACCAGATTTTTGTGCCTATGGCCCATCGTTTTCTAAATGCATTTAATCCTAATATCTCTGTTTTGAACCCAACAGTGTGCTTTAAAGGCACCTGATCCTTGCCACTTTTAATAATGTACACTCATGCTTGTACCAACTTTGATTCACTGATTTACTTCTGTATATATCAATATATTTTAGATTTTAAAGGACTACTTCCTTCTGTTATTTGTGTGCATACAGTTACCGGCCGCAACTTTCTGAACACAAAACAACCTGCATTGCAGAGGACACTTGTAGTCTGATGTTGGGGCTATGTGAGTCTACTGTCATGTATGCCTAAAGGAGCTTTCAATTTTTCTCACACCTGGTTTTGTTAGGATTTAATGTTTCACTGTTAGGTTTAACCCTATTTGTGAAGACCTCTGAATCTTTAAACAAGCTATTTGGTGTTTTTTAGGGGTTTATAAAATGTCCGTTACATCCTTTATCCCCTATGGATGATCAAGTAAAGCTATGAAGTTTCCATTGGTTTTTTAAAATCTCACAAAGATTATTTCTTGCTTATTTGTCAGCCACATTTAAAATGTAATTCTTTCCTTCAGTTACTTAATTTGTGAGAGGAACCTAAGCCTTTCCAGGCTTCGACTGGTTTGCTTTTGACTCACACTCTAACTCTATCAGGAAAATTGGCATTCCCTAAGAAGCTTTATTTATGATGCATGGTTAAATTCATTGATGGATCTCCAAGAAAAAACTCAGAACTGAATGGGGTAAAGAAGCATGGGGTCCCAGATACAGAAAGAATTAGCATAGGTTTCAAGCTAGCCTTGGTTTAAAAGACAGCCTGTCATGCTGCTGAGCACCGAACAGCAGGCGATAAAGAAACTGAAGTTTGCTTCAGGTCGAAATTCGCGATTGCGGTCTTTGGTGTTGTTGGCAAGTGATAGGAACAATTTCATCTTAGAACAATTACTTACTTGTGTTATCAAATACATGTTAATAGGCATCTTTACTCCTTATTTTGATCTTCCATAGCCACCACCTTATAAGTGAAATTTCTGGTCTAGAATGTGTGTAGGCTCATCACTAGAGTTCAGCATTTACAAGCATGTGTTCTATGTTAATGCAAGTCACGTTTTACATGCATGGCTCCAGAGTAGCCATAGTCACTCAGAATGCAGGGTGCAAAAGAAAGGAAGGGAAACCAGCTGCCTTTACAAAGGTTTCTTACTTCCACTCACCAAAGGCCACCAAGAACGCTCATGCTTTCTCAGTGTGACACTGGATGTTAGGGCCACTTACACACGAAGGCGGGACCTTAAAACTTTAAAGTGACATCTGATTCCTAGACATGTTCCTCTTACATCTTTGCAATGGTTTGCAACGAGAAAAGGTTTTGACTGCCCTTGGACACTCACCACAAGTGAGCTGCTGTGAGGGCAAGCCTGACCCAGGCCGGAGACAATGGCTCCACAGCGAGCAACTCTGGCATCAATAATCTCCCAAGAACAAAAAGCCAACAGCAAGCTGTGGGAAATCAGGTCAGCAAGCTGGACAGGGGACGCAGTGTGCATGAAAGTGAAAGTGTCCAGTCATATTTGTGAGTCATCACCGAGGAAGGCGCAGCCACCGTTGTGAATAAACACAACACAGATCTGAAATCATGTTGGTTAGCAAGCATCTGACAGTCATACAACACAATCATGAACTTTTTAAAGTCCTGAGGAGTACTCAAAAGCAGAAATAAATTGCGATGAGTTATTAATAGCCTCAATTTAGGAAGGTGTAATAACATCTATTCAGACCAACACATTGCCACTGCATATAGGACTCTGGTCATATTTTTGGTTAAATATGCTGGAGGTTGCAAACAAGTCAACCTTGATACCTCTGAACTTACATATTATTGCAAAAAGAACAATTAATGGACAGAATGCAGAACAATGTCATACATTCACCTCAGTACAGAGATCTGGGCCTAAAGCCTTCGTTTTTTTGCTCCCTATGCCATTCCAGTTTGGACCCAGTCATATACAAATCAGTCTTGATTTGCATATAGCCAGGTCTAAACTGGGGTGGCATGGTGAGCAAAAGAATGATGGATTTAACCCTGATCTCTTGACTGGAGGTGAATGTTTTGATTTGTTCTGCATTGCGTCCATCAATTGTATGTCTTTGTACTGCCGGTGTATTCAACTGTGTAGCCTTGGCCTGTATCATGTATGTGCATGTAACTTGCATGATCGAGGTAACTATTAGCGGCGATATCACGTGTCTCTAGGACCTCTTTAAAGTGCTCGCCGTTCTTTTTACCCAGCATCGCCCCACCCCCCGCTACCTGCCATGGGCGGCAATCTGAGGGATAGCCCCGGGCGCCGGAAGCTCTAGCTACGCCTCTGACCTGCTGCACTTTGGCCTAATAAAGTTTGGACTGTGCCTGCAGCTCCTGCCTTGGGAAAAAGTTGATTACAAGCTCCAGATCAAAGCAGTGACTCCAAGGATCAGTTGGCTGACCCCATGGAACCAGCTCCAGGGACATAAGAGCTGAAGAAGACCAAACCAGCAAGCTGGTAGCGACCACAGAGGTTTTACCACCTGCGGCCCCGCGTACAAAGTGATCAATCATCAATGGCCAAAAGTGGTACCTAAGTTCAATGAATCAGGCAGTGCCATCAGAGCCTGGATCCATTACCCAAGATTGACACTAGCCCCTGCCAAAGGATTTTGCCCCAAAGGTGGTGCAAGGAAACCAGTAGCCCAGCATCGGCTGGCCAGCTGCTGCTAACAAGAGGACTACGTAAGACTCCGACCTCCATGGCCAAAGTTGTCCCACAACACTTGTGGACCGAACACTCTCCACAAAGGCACTCCTGTCGACAGTACCTTAACCGGAGGATCCATGAGCATCTTTTTGCCCTTATCCTCGGCATCAGGACTACTCCATTACAGTCTATGGCAGTTGTACTATAAAGCTTGGAATTTGATGTAAAAACGCTCTGGTGTCCAGGCAACTGTCCAAAGTATCCGATCTGGCCCCCCAGACCTCCATCCTGTCATATTTGGTAGCCCAAGCTGAGCCAGAGTTACCGAATTAAGTATTTCAAACTTTTTGTTGACCAATGCTTGTTTGCAGTTGCTTTTAAAAGTATTTAAATCATTAAAAATCTGCATCTCCGGAACCCTCCAGTGAATTTTGATCATCAAGGTCTCAAAAAATATTTATAAATCGACTCTATTTATATAAATTGTTGTCTGATTTCTTTTGTGTTGTGTGACTTTCCTATTTCATTGCTTAGTACTGTTAAATGCTTTACACTGAGTTCCATTGTCAAGCCTTGCTGCCCGAAGCCACATCTATCCAGGGTTGAGCAAAGGTGATACAAACAAGCCTGACTGGACCCAAGACATTTTTTGTGAGTGTATTTCACGATAAGGCACACAGCCATATTATATAAAACACCCAAATCCTCGCACTGGTGCCTAGCGGTGGGATCCAGAACGTGTCCTTAGCTGTACCAGAAAATTAATAAATTAGTACCCACTGAAAGAGATTGCTATGTTGAAATTGAGAAAAATTTCAAAGGCACCTGTTTTTCAGAAGAAAAAGTTAAAAAAGCAAAAAAGTTTTTGGTTAAGTCTTCAAGGATGGGGGTTAGGGGAATCGACTTGGCTGTCCTTCCCATGCTCAAGATTAATACCCTGAGGTCACTGTGCAGGGGGAGAAACAATTTCCCAGGAAATACTGTAACTAAAGAGGATCTTGAGAAATCCTTTAAAGCTTGTGAGAAATCCAGGAGGGACCAGGCTCAACTGGAAGAGGAGATCACCCCTACGGGCAGTGGGATGATGGAGGATGTTGGAGATTATTTGGAAATTGTCAAGCATTGTTGCTCGAAGCCACAGCTACACAGGGTTGAGCAAAGGTGAAACAAAAGAGCCTGACTGAACCCAAGACAATTTTTGTGAGTGTATTCCACGATAAGGCGCCATATCATCTAATACACACAAATCCTCACTCTAAACATATCATACAAAAATACATACTTACAGAGAGGCTCCCAATCAAAAGTCTTTCACCATTGGTCTGTTGACGTGTCACTCAAATTATACTCCCTCAGACCTCAGCAAAAGTTCTAGATCAAAAGACCAGCCCAGCCCAGCCATTGGATGCTTTCACTTTGACTGACTGCATTTTGCCCTTGAACATTTGCAAATACAGCGAAAAATAGTTTCTTAAGAAGAGAACTTGTTAGACACTTGCACTTCCCAATAAGCAATAGTCCTTATGTATAGTCGTGTTTAATCAACTATTTCCATAACTCAAGCAATTTATTGTAAATTACGTTGATCCCTAACTTTAAACTAGCTTGGTATGTTTATTTATCCTACAGAAAATGAGCATAATTCATTACAGTATCTAGAGTGTATAAGCAGCTTTTTAGATTGAAGCCACACCCCCTCAGGTTTGAAATTGACAATTCAGCCACTTGTACCTCCTCTCAACTAGTAACAGAAAACACTCACTAATTTATACATACCTAACATCCACTTAAAAAATAAACAGTTTAAATTAGTTATCTAAACACTTGAACTTCCCAGTGGAAACAAAACTGCTATATATTGTGCAGTGTAATCACTACAGAAATGTATTGAAATCTCTAATTTTGACTCGTTATTATGAACCAGCTTTGGTGAATAATCCTAAGAAAAACAAGCACAAATGATTAAAATACCAAAAGAGTATATGCAAATGTATACATTAAAGCCACACCCCTCAGCTTGGTGCAGGTCATTTGAAGCAGCTGCACCCGATTTGAGCAAGACTTCTATTAGCAACACGTGGAACTGCAGCTTAATGAAAGAATGCTTAAGCATTTGACATAAGACAGACACCTAGTTACACTAATGGAACTATGGCTTCATGTCAGAATTTCAGTGCTTTTGAATCAGACTTAATAGTGACACCTAATAACGACTAGTGGAATTGCAGCTTCATTAAAACATTTCAGTGCTTTTGCATCTGACTCAATAGGAACACCTAGTAACGACTAGTGGAACTGCATATTCATGTATTCATGCCTTTTACTTGTGAGGGACACCTAGTAGCAGACTAGTGGAACTGCAGCTTCATGTATGAATTTCAATGCTTTTACATTTGAGTGGAAAGGCACACCTAGTAACAAAATTGCAAATTCATGTAAGAATTTTTAATGCTTTTGTGTTTGACTCCAGAGGGATATCCAGTAAATCCCTTGCTTCAAGAAAGAATTTATTTTCAATGCCTTTGTGTATTACTTGAGAGGGCCACCTGGTAAAGATTAGCGGAACTGCACCTTTATGGAAGAATTTCATTGCTTTTGTATCTAGTGGAACTGCAACTTCATGTATTAATTTCAATGCTTTGGCCTTTGACTCAAGAGGGAGACCTAGTAACGACAAATGGAACTGCAGCTTCATCCAAGAATTCCAATGCCTTTGCCTTTGACTTAGAGGGACACCTTGTAACCACTATTAAAACTGCACATTCACATAAGAATTTCAATGCTTTTGTATCTGACTCAAGAGGGACTCCTAGTAACAACTAGTGGAACTGTGGCTTACTGTAAGAATTTTACTAGGAACCAGCTTGGCAAATAATGAATCCTATGGAAAACAAGCACACATGATTAAAAAGGCAAAAGTGTGTATGCAAATTCATATCTTAAACCCACACCCCCTCATCTTGGTGCAGTTCGTTTGAAGCAGCTTCATCTAACTTGGGCAGGACCCCTCTTAACAACAAGTGAAACTGCAGCTTCATGTAAGAATGGCAAATGCTTTGCATGTAACTTGAGAGGGGCATCAAGTAACGACTTGTAGAACTGCAGCTTCATGAAAGAATGTCAATGATTTTGCATTTTACCTGTGAAGGACACCTAGTAATGACTGATGGAACTCAAAGATTTTGCAGTTGACTTGAGAGGGACAAATAGTAAAGACTGTGGGACTGCAGCTTCATGAAAGAATTTCAATGCCGTTGCATGTGACTCGAGAGGGACACCTATTAACAACTGCAGTTTCATGTAACAATTTCAGTGCTTTTGCTTCTGACTCAGTACCTAGTAACGACTAGTGGAACTGTGACTTCATGTAAGAATTTCACCGAGAACCACCTCTGGCAAATAATTACACCTATAGAAAACAAGGGCAAATGATTAAAATAGCAAAATTGCGTATGCAAATGTATATATTAAACCCACACACCCTCAGCTTGGTGCAGGTAATTTGAAGCAGCTTCATCTGAGTTGAGCGGGACCTCTATAAACCACAAGTAGAACAGCAGCTTTATGAATGAATATCAGTGTTTTTGCATGTGACTTGAGAGGGAGACCGGTAACAGACTAGTGGAACTGCAGCTTCATGAAAGAATTTCAACGCTTTCACATTTGACTTTTGAGGGACATCTAGTAAGGATTGGTGGAAATGCACTTTTATGAAAAAATATCCATGCTTTTGCATTTGACTTGTGAGGGACATCTAGTAACCGACTAGTGGAACTGCAGCTTAATGTATGAATTTCAGTGCTTTTGCATCTAACTCTATAAGGACTCCTAGTAATGACTAGTGGAATTGCGGCTTCATGTAAGAATTTCAATGCTTTTGCATCTAACTCCATAGGGACACCTAGTAATGACTAGCGGAATTGCGGCTTCATGTAAGAATGTCAATGCTTTTGCATTGACTCCAGAGTGTCATGAAATGAAATGAAATTGGGTATTTATAAAGCGCGCGGATACTCACATAGAGTGTCCTGACGCTAATCACCAAAACCGTAACAGAAGAACCCCGCCCCACCAACCATAGTTTTATTGTTGGAACAGCCGTGTTTTAAGTTGTTTCCTAAAGAACAGCAAGTCTTGAGTCAATCTGAGATGTAGAGGCAAGTCGTTCCACAGGTGAGCCACTAGAACCTGAAAGGAACGTCCTCCTATCTGAGATTGAGTGAACTTGGGAATCACCATTAGGGATTGTCCAGAGGACCTTAAGACCCGTTTAGGCTGATAGCGTTGGATCCTACTTCTCAGGTAAACCGCACCCGTATCATGGAAGGCTCGATAAGCAAGCACTAAGGCCTTAAACTAGATCCTCTTTCTCACCGGGAGCCAGTGCAGCGCCTTCAGGTGAGGCGACATGCGCATTCTGGGGTTTACCATAAGAATAGCTCTGGCTGCGGCGTTCTGGACAACCTGCAGCCGATTGAGCAAATATTCCGGAAGCCCCAGATACAAGATATTTGCGGAGTCCAGCCTAGATGTAATTACAGGGGCGTAACAAAGGCCCCCGCAGCCCCCGCGGTGCGGGGGGGCCCCGGGCTCCAGGGGGCCCCCTCAACACTTTACCCTGACCTGACAGCTCCTGAGGAAGCCACTTCCAACTGAAATGCATTTTCATTTGCGCCTGCCCCCGGAAAGTCAAACCATAGCATTGCTAATTGTGCTACAATGTAATAATTTGCGCCCAGTGTCAGCAACCGACTTTTGATAGTCGTGGTACGTCACGTCCTGCTGGCGCCTGTGGCGCAGGAGGGCAGGGGTCAGGCAGCAAAGTTTCTGTGCGGCAAATGGTAGTTATGCTCTCATCTCCGCGGTCAAATTTATAATGAATCTACGTAGAGATACCCGACGACTGGGGTCTTGACCGGAGGCGGGTGTGACAGAGGCGTGAGGAGTCTGAGGCTTTCACCAGGGCAGAGCACTGCTCTAGCGCCATGTGGCAGAATTCATCCGAAAGCTTCGGCGCTGTACAAACCAAATATTTTGCGAGGCACAAAGGCGAGGTGAGTTTGGTCCGCAAACCTTTATGTAATGTAAGGTGTATTTGTATGTAGAGCACTGCCTGTCACCGGGGTCGTGAGGGTATCCAGGTGCTGGTTCTTACAGGCTCATCCCAAATGCACAGAGTGGCGAAAACCCCACAATGATTTACTTTTTTATTGCTGTGTTATTTTCATCTAACGCAAACCCTAACATTGACTAAAAGAGAAGCACAACAGACCAATAAATCAGTGCGAGTGTAATGACTTCAGTACAGATATTAATCAACATGCAGACAGTTCTGTTCATTAGTGATTCGCGCATGTACATCCAATCCCACCGAAAATGGTGATGAAAGAGCGATTTGGACACCTTCGAACAATGCCCCACACCAGACTAAAAAGTATGAAGCAATGAGTGTGGGTTCACGAGGGGTACTCCGAGGGTGGTGCGGTATCGCATCGGTGGAGGGGGCAGAGTAGGGAGCACACTACATCCCTGGCGCTCCGTCACAAGGACTCCTACCCCACATGCACGCCAAGCAGATAGAATGGTGGGTTGATGCACCCATGATCCATGGAAAGAGTGACGCCCCTCTTGACTCACGGGACCGTGGCAGCCGTGATGTAGCCCAGAGCAGGAGAGCACACACCATTCACAGACTGTGCAGCTGGTGAGTACCCTTAAAATCATTGCCCGGGTGGCGCCGCAGTAAGTGATTACTTATTCACTCTGGGGATGGGTGGGGTTCACAATGCCATGCTGTGGTACGGAAAAGAAAGGTTTTTTTGAAGTTTACAATGTGAACCCCAGCAAGACTTCATTAAAAATTACCCTCCACATCCCCTTGACGTAACAATCCTTGCAGAGTTTAATTATTATCAGCATCTCTACTGCTGCCGTTGCAGGTCCGGACAGGCGGGAATTTCAAAGTTATCAGAAGGGTGCCAGAAGGAGCTTGTTTGGTGAACAGTCTTTTTTCTATCTTTGCCCTGTGTCTGATCGTTCTATACTCACTCAGGGTCACTTAGTTGATCGCCCATCTTTGGCTAGAGTAGACTGTCCCACTGAGCGCCCCCACAAGCACCAAGAAGTTGCAGCACAAGCACTTAAAGTTACTTGATTTTTACCGCTGCACGCCTTTACATTTATTTCAGCAGTGACGGCTCTCTCACGTTCCGTGTCTGCCAGGTATGTCATTGCGCTTGGTTGCTATAAAATTGGATTCATTCTGGGCTGCCTACGATCTCATTTACTCTAGGAATTATTGTGCAGCAAGCAGCCTCTCTCATCTTCAGCAGTGACACATTAGTGCACAGTACTGTAGTGTAACAGCTTCGGTCGGGAGGGGGTCCCGTACTAATCGACACGCATTTTGCCTCATTACTGCACCATGGGCGGCGCCCTGCGCCAAATAGAACAAGATCTCTCCAGCAGGGGGGCCGTCCTGCCCAGCTTTACAGTACGATCAGATTACAAGGGCACTAGTGCCCTCTAATTTCTAGTGATGCTTTGCAGTAGTTTTAAAATCTTTTTCTTGTTGTTCATATGGCTGTAAATTCTGATATTTATATATTTCCCTCTTATTCATTGCTGTATTTTGCTCTCGAGCTAGTGTCACTCCTAATCACACTGAAATTATGAAAATGTCACACATAGCAATCTGAAACCTTGGCAGCTATGAGAGGGGGGGCTCTCCATGACACGGCTCTACACATTCTACATATAAATATATCCATTACCTTTCTTCTACTCGAAGTTTCATTTGGTCTATAAATTAAAGAAACAATGTTGTTTGTGATAAACGTCATAGAATGTAGTCAGGAAATCGAACTGGCAACCACTGCTCACGCCAGTCAGGCCTAAGGTCACCCACGGAAGGCTGGAGCTCGTGCCCAGTCCCTGGGGATTGGGAAACAATGGGACTATTCCCCTAGGATTCATCATTGGAAAGTTAAACATGGAACTTCGAGGGAGTAAACGGACAATAACTTATGAATGATCTCATGGAAGGTAGGTAAACGAATCCACGACTTAGAGGTGAGCGATCCAACAAATTAACAGTGCGAGCCAAGACAGAGCCGAGCCAAAGGTCTGGGTGGTTCTTGGAGCCCGTGCACGAGCCGAGCCGCGAACACTTTTGCGATGTAAATCATACTTCTTGAACAAGTGGAAGCTGACATATAAATCACATGGAAACACTGTCTGAGACGTACTTATCAAAAGTGATAGTTTTTAACTTGAATTTATAACCATTTCTGCCCCCACCCTGGCAGTAGTGCTATTAATGAACTAAGAGGCAAGACAGTTTTCACGTTTTTGAAGGTGCTTTTATATGCAATAGTGAAGAAAAAGCAGGTAAAAAGAAATATCTGCCTAAGATCACACAATTGAGTTACGGGGGATGCCGCAATGAATCCAAGTGTTCTGGTTCCACTTTGTACAGATCATTCACTAAATGGGTATCTGTTTGTCTCTCCTTTTTATCTCAAATATTAAGGTTTTCTGTTTTCACCTCTTTGTCCATAAAGGTAGAGCGAGGGTGGCAGGCAGAAGGCACATGAAGGCTCGGCTCGTTATGGGCTCAAGGTTCCAATGGGACCTCAAGTTGAGCCAGATCCAGGCTTCAACTTTCAATGGCTCGCCCAACTCTATCTCAACTCAGCTCACAACATTCCTCTGCACCACTTTAGTACTCCTTTTGAAGTAACATGCAGTTTCACACTGCATCAGGCATTACTGTTTCAGTTGTGAAATGTGCATTGCATATATTTCACCAACATAAATGATTAGATTTAAACACCATCACTTCGTTGTAGGAATAGTATATGTCGACAGAACCCTTGAAGGATGACGAACAGACAAAATAACTTTCCATAATTCATAATCATGATAATGAAAAAACATTGGAAAGAGAACAATGAAAGGGTACATTCCATTTTAAAGCATTCATTTACCAAGCCTAACACAGCGCAGGCAGAGTAACGGGCAACAGTAATGTACGGATGGCTGCCAATTAGAAAATGAGACAAGAAAAGCGGTCAAGGTGATGTGTAAATGTTTTCATTTCTATGTTTTTAAGATTTAACTGTGTGCCGGAGCTTAGACGATTAAGAAATAAAGCAAAATACATACATCCCTCCCTCTATCTCTCTCCCAAGCTATCACTACCCGGGATACCAGTAACTCTGGGTGCAGAGGTGTTAGGGTGTTACGAGTGACAGTTAAGTGGTCCCTTAGAAACTTGCACTGGTAGAATCAGACCGCTCAAGCCCAGGCTTGAGCTGAATGCTTATGGCAGTGAGTAAAGATCTCAGTTCTCTGAAAAGCGTGCATTCAGCCAATATTTCTCAGCAAAGCTGCAAAACTGATCATGCGCAAGCTTTCTAAGTGATGATTTAAATCCATGCGTAAAATAGAATTCGAGTGATGCTACAGACTGGACTAATGTAATGTGTTATAAATCGGAGCCACACAAGGGAGGTTGAGAAAGCTCCAGAGGGTGCAGAATTCGGCAGCAAGATTGCTGCTGAACATCACGAGACGCTCCTCCATGGGACCAGACCTTGCTAAACTACACTAGATCCCGCTAAGCAAGAGAGTGTCCTTTAAAGCCACGTGCTTCTGCCATAAAATCTTGAATTATAAAGTACCTTATTACCAATATTCTCTGGTGAAGCCTTATCGAGCCAGAAGAAGTCTTAAGTCTGCAGGAGCTGCGTTCACCATAATCCCCATCATGAAAAAAGCACCCATGGAAGGATGTTCCTTTAGTTTTCTGGCTTTCAAAATGTGGAACACCATGCCTCTGGATCTGAGACAGGAATGCTCAGGATTAGTCTTTCGGAAGAAACATAAGCTTTTTAAACAAATTTAGGGTGGGTAGACTGTGCATTTTGGCTCTATACTGGAGAATTAATTTCTAGCGCAGGAACACTCTGTATGGAGTAACCAGGCGCTTTATACATTTTGTATTATTATTATTTATTTATTTTACAAAAGAAGGTTCGTGCTTGTCATCCCAGGAAAAAGATAAACCTTTGAAAGGTAAAGTGGCTTATTTTAAATATAAATGAAACACGTGGAATATGTTACAATGTAAGGAAAAGTCAGCCTAATTATTGAAAATCACATTTAAAGATTGCAGCAATAGAAGAAAGGATTGTGGGACTGTAGATGTGACATAAAGGTTTGCGGGTATTTAAATATCCTGCTCAGCTACCTTCCCTTCAGGGAAAGACTGGATCTTCATCCACTCTGGATCAGATGCTTCTGAGCAGGTAAAAAGGGACTCAGCTCAATACTTTTATTAGTAACACAGATCAATGTTGACTGGGTGTGGAGTTGGAGTCCTTTAGAGCAGTCTCATGGGTTATTGCTCAGCTGAGATAGGAAACTAAGGCTGCAAGGGCTGAGCACACAGCATTGTCTGGGGAATAATGTGTGAAGGCTGCAGCTCCAGTGGCAGCCGCTGGCGGTACCTTTGGTGATGGCATGTCTAATAACATGCACAATTGTGGTTAAGTGTTCTTTGCTTTGTTTAAGATGTGAATATTTTTGGGAGGTGCTTTACTTGATAATACCAGTTTGGTTACTGTGAACAATCTGATAGGCCCTCTCAAGCTGCCTACTTATGATGATCTTGTTTTCGTTTAACAATAAAGTACTGAAATAAGCCCAACCCCAGCAATGTAATGGCCCCAGGGCTATATTAATACATTCTGAAAGTAACAACTCAACTAACTTGGCAGGATCTTTAAGGTCAAGTGATGGAGTTTCAATGCACTGCTGACAAACATTAACCGGGTTGTAAGTGTCTGACTCCTAAGGCAGCCAAGAACAAGAAACAATCAAGGAGAGTCAGGTTGGATGTAACCGGTAGGAGTGCTTTCAGCTCATGGGCACTTTCCTTCGCGAGTACTTGGAATGAAGCAGAAAATACACAAAGGTTTGGGATCCAAATTTGTAAAAGGCTAAACAATACTTAAGTTAAGAGGGCACCTCTCAAGCAAACGTTTCTCAGATTTGTACTTGTAAACCTGCAAAAGCAACCCTCTACATTCCCAGTTTTATAACATATGCCACATCACTTTAGTCATCTAAAATAGGGGACATAGCTATCATTAGAGCAGCAGGAACAGTGTCACCAGGACCCAGGGACATAAGGGTTACTGCACTCTGATTAGGGCTCTCTTTTACTATACATATGAGCATTTTCTAGATAACTCTAGAACACGGAGTTCGGTTTTCTAGAAACCTAGGCAATAAGCAGTGGGGTAACAATAGCCCCTGCAACCTCCACGGTGTGGGGGGCGACGTCCAGGGAGCCCCTCCGGCACTGTGCATGGGCGGTGGACACGTGGCCTGCAAGCTCCTTACTTGGTTCGGAGAGTGGGGGGGCCCCACTCCATGTACTTTGCAGGGGGGCCCCCTCACGTTTCGTTACGCCACTGTGTAATTAGGGTTTGCACTATGGTGTTACGGGATTCCACCGGGAGTAGAGGAAGAGCGTTTTTTACCATTCTTATCAATCCAATACAAGTGCCAGCAACAGTTTGGATTTGGGACTTCATCGCTTGACCAGTGTCCAACTTAACTCCCAAGTTTTTTACCGTGCTGACTGGGACCGAAGGAGGGGACATGTCGCAAGGCCACCATAAACTCCAGTCAGCACATGGGGGCAGCCCAAAAAAATTATTTCAGATTTTTCTGGATTACACTTAAATTGGTTAAGTTGCATCCAAGAAAAGACCTCCGTTAGACATCTGTTTATCTCCATTCCACGAAAGCTCGCCCCTTTGTCACACGTGAACAGTAGTTGAGTATCGTCGGCATAAGAAATAATCTTGTCTCCGTGTGACTCAGCCAGGCGTGCAAGTGAGGCCATATAAATATTAAAGAGTGTGGGACTCAAAATAACGCCCTGCAGGACACCCACTTGCATTGGAGGAATGGCAGCTGTAAAGGGCGGAGGCCGGATTTCCTGATGCCGCTCAGTCAGAAAGGACTTGGTCATCTAGTAAGGACTTGTAGAAATGCAGCTTTATGAAAGAAATTCAATGCTTTTGCACTTGAATTGTGAGGGTCACCTTGTACTAGTGGAGCTGCAGCTTCATGTCCGAATTTCAAAGCTTCTGCATCCGACTCTGTAAGGACACCTTGTATATCTAATAAAACTGTAGCTTCTGGTAAGAATTTCAATGTTTTTGCATTTGACTCGAGAGGGACCTCTAGTAATGACTTATGGAACTGCACCGTCATGAAAGCTTTTTAATGCGTTTATGTCTGATTCAAGAGTGAGCTCTAGTAACAACTTGAGAAACTGCAGCTCTGGGAAAGAATTTTAAAGATTTAGCATCCGACTCTAAAACAGTACATAGTATTAAATATAATCGGATTCAAAATATTTATGCAAAAATCACATAAATAGCGGATCTAACTTTAAAATCTCATACTATACATAAAAATATGTTATAAGATGCATATACAAAAAAAGTTAAAGAAGAGAAGCAAAAAGAAAAATGAGCACAATATCCCTAACTAAGCCTAATAAAGCACTTACCGTCATTTAGAAGCCACTGTCAATTAGTCGCAACAGATTCTAAGCCTCACAGCTTATTTTAAAAAGGTAAGAACAAAAAAGACAATATCACCAGACAACAACTGTAAATAAATAAAAGCTGGTCGCACCCGCTTGAACTCCAGTCTTTTTAAAATAGGGATGATAAAGGTTTTCCGGGAGTCACATAATACTTACAAAACATTAAAAGTGAAGCATGTCCTGTGGAGACCTCTACTACACCTGTGTGGCTGTGCCAACAGAAGGTGGAAGAGATCAAAGCAAAACCTGGTCAATAAGAAGCGCTAATAGGTACTGAGTCCCTAAAAGGTATAACTCAGTTGATTGTACAGTTTTCAGGATAATGAATTTACGGACACTAGGTTTCCTCAGTTTGCACTCTTCCCTGCCTAGTATCCTCTGTTCTTGAAAAGTCTCCCGCACCCAGCCCAGGTCTTTCTTAGTCACTTGCGTCTGGGTTAGTAAATAAGTCGGCACTTCCCAGTCTTTCAAAACATCTCTTTATATGGTTAAGCCAGGGAGTGTGCGTGGTCAAGAGTCATACACTCCTTCAAAATTAGTTTACTTAAAGACGGACCTAACTTCAACCAGGTCTTCAACCATAATGTTAAGAGATGAACAGCCAACAGGTCGGAAAGGTAGGGCACCCCCAGTTCTTCATGTACCACCATGTTAGATGTTCCCTGGGGCACACATAAAAAAATATTCACTGCCACTTGTAACTTATCCATAGCAACATAACCCTATATTTCGCTACCAAAGCTTTAGTGACACATTTAGCCTGACATAACTGCAGGAGTGTGGCAATCAGTCTCCTGCCTAATCTTGAAGCGAAATTAAAAATAGCCGAATTAGCGTGCACTAAGTCTCCCCTCTTTCTCTGTTTTAGTGGCCCCCATTTCATCTTTTGGTCTATCAGCACACCAAGATACGAGAAAACATCTGTACGGGGAACTTGAGCAGATCCAACCGTAAACCGATAAAGTTTTCTAGAGCGATGTCCCACCTGCATCACATGGGATTTGGAATCATTTATTGACAGGCCCAGGTCCACCATAGAGGAGGAAATAGAGCTAAGCAGTACTTGCAACCCTTTTGCGGTCCGAGACATAAGGACCACATCATCCGCGTATAATAAAACCAGTAGGCCATGCCGACTCACCTGAGGTTAATCTACCTATGACTCTAACAGAACCTTTTCCAATTTGTCAATATACAAATTGAACAGAAAGGGGGCTAAGATACACCCTTGACGTACTCCTCTTTTTGTTGAGATCTGGAGGGAGACCCTGAGATCTTGTGAATATCTAACCTCAGCCTTTGTGTCTCTGTGGAGGTCCTCCAAGAAATGAACAATACCACCCCGATGGCCAACATGGTCTGCCAAAGCTTAACTCTGTTCACACAATCAAAAGTCACGACAGATCCATGAAGGCCAGATAGATGGTACCGGGGCAGACAACCGTATATTTATTAAGAATCATAAATGAGTTAAGGCACTGGACTGTGGTGGACTGCCCAGGACGGAACCAGTATTGGATGTCAGTCAGAATATCACCATCCTCTGCCCAGCTAGTTAATCTGTCTAGGAGAACTTGACCCACCACCTTAACCACAGAGCCCAACAAAGATATTGGTCTATAGCAATGGGTGCGATCTCGATTACCCTTTTTGAATACTGGCCCTATGGTGGAGATGGCCCAAGATTCAGCGGGGGCAGTTTTTACCACTGTATTAATAACCGCTGTGAGGACGGGTGCCCAAAAGTTTGAATCAGAGTTATAAAGATACGGCGGGATACCGTCAGGGCCCGGGGCTTTGTTGTTTGACAACCCGACAATACCTTTCCTAACCTCTTTTACCTTGAAAACCAGTGCTGAGTTCCCACCTCCAATTAAATCAGGAGGACACTGTAACATAACTTTAAAGTGGAGCACACAAACCTCCTCTCTGATGTGGGTGCCCATCGCATTTCCTAAATCTTTATTCAAAAAGGGACTATTTATTATGCTACAAAACCTAGAGCTGTTCTTCAGAGTACTAACCTCAATTAGCTCTCTCCATATTTCCTCCTTTAACGTTGCCCTGCATCTGGTTAATTCTGTCTTATACTCCCTCAAGCTCTAACTAGAGTGATATCTCTTGGACTCTTGCTTAGTGCTTCCTTTAATTTCCTGACCACACGGGAACAATCAGAATCAAACCATCTAGGAGCCTGAGTAATGGGTTGCCGTGCGGGGGCACTGAGAAAGTCTTTTATTAGCATCCGACTTGAGAGGCAGCTCTACTAGTAACTTGAGCAATTGCAGATTTGTGAATTATGTATAGTACTCAAGAGGGAAATTTAGTAACAACATGAGGTATTGCAGCTTGGTGACAGACTTGTTAAACTGTTGCTTCTGACGTGAGAGGGACATCTAATAAAGCTTTAAAGGGCTTCAGTCTTGTTAAAATCGTCACACTATATCTTCTAACTTGAAAATGACATTGGGTAATTACTTCAGGAACGGTATCTATGTGAAAGGCCAGACTGATCGGCTTTGCCAATTCTTGTTTGACTGTTGCAGCATTTCATGGTTAAGCCTTCATAACTTTAGTTCCTTGAAACATAGCAAGTAAAATTTGCATCCTTTTTCCCACAAGTTGAAGATGTTAAATTGGAGATGTAGTGTATTATGTGTCATGTGGATTTTGTTCTAGACTCCAGTGAAGCCAACAGTGAGACAGGGAAGGCTGTCAGCTGAGGAGCTATGTAGACGGTTTAATATATATGTTGTGATCATGGATCTCTACACAATAAAGTAATGCACTGCTACTGCGTATATTGTGGATCCTTCATGGAACAGTAGGGCAGTGTACCACTGATACAGACTCATTTGTATGAGTGGGCACTTTAAATTATCATGGGAACCAGCATTAGGGCACAAAATGGCATTGCAAGGGGGGGTCAAACAGTGGTGTAAATTGCAAAAAAGTGTGACTTCTGAGAAGTTAGGGATATTTTCAGTGCCAGATAGTTGCAAACAGGGAAAAATAGCAGGGTTTCTCACTTAACAATAATTCGAGGGAGCTCAGGAATAACTGAATATAACAACAAGAAGCACTAGACCCTTACAGATAGAAGCTGCTGGACTATGTGACTTCAATATGATCACCATGGACTGGATAAAGTAGGTTTTATCTTAGTTGGTCATACATTATGCAGAAGGTAGAAAAAGAAAATCTTTCTTCCTTACACAGTTTTGGCCGAATAATGTCTTTGAGTAATTGGGTTGTTGGCTGACGGGAGTGAAACCCTACTCAAGCAACAGCCACAAACCTTGTCAACCACTAGAAGTCATTAAATTAACCTGTATTTAGTCTTCTGGTAGCTTGGCACAAAAGCAGTCAGGCTTAACTTAGAGGCAGTGTGTAAAGTATTTATGCAGTACTTAAACATTAATAAAGTAAAAACATAACAAAAGAAAAATCCCACACTAGTTTAGAAAAATAAAGTACTTTAAAAAAAAATATTTACCACCAAAATGACAAAAGTTTTAAAATGATAAATAGCACATAAAAGATCAAAACGTCAACTGTGAAAATGTAGTTGCACAAGATAGAGGCAAAGTCGATAGTCATGACCGACAGCAATGGAGTGCAGTTAGTATATACAAAGTGGAGTTGGCCCGGTTTCCACTTACCTTTGGCCTTAGAAGAATTTGTGATGAAATGTCTGAGAATTTAAAGTTCAGCTGGGCAAGGCAGCCGGTTGTGTCCGAGGAGGGGGAGTTGTCATCGGGGAGCCACTGTACAAAGTCACTCTGAAGATTTCTAGATTTGAATTTAGTGTCTTTTATGGAAGTCGAGAATATCCAGAAGAACGAAGCTGCAGGCTGTAGTGGACGAGGGCTCCATAAGTCTGAATACCCCTTCTGTGAGGAGCTGCTGAACAGGATTTGCAGCTGCGGTGAATAAAGTAGTAGGAGCTGTCCCTGAAGTCAGGCCAACAGGTGATGCACTTTGGGCGGATCGGCAAGCAGGTAGACTCCAGTCTCCTCTGAGGTCGCAGAAAACTTTTTTTTGTCAGAAATCTGTTGGATTTGGTCTATCTGAGCACCTTTAGCACCACTTCCAAGGGTCCATAACTGGGGGAGAGGGGAGGGTCAGGAGTCACTCCGGTTGGGTCCAGGTGGCATTCAAAATGGTTGGAGCCTTTTCTGGCCCTGGGGCTCTGGTCAGGAGGCCAGCCACCTAGCCCTTGAAGTTACTCTGGATGTCTTGGGTTCAAACTGAAAAGCAGGTCTCAATCAGCAGGGCAGTCCTCTGAGGGCACAAGACAGGCTTCAGGCAGCATGGCAGTCCCGCTGTTGCAGCAGGGCAATCATTTGAAGTACAGAGCAGGCAACAGGGCACCCCACTGAGAGTTCTTCTGCAGGTCCAGAAGTGAACTGAAGCGTGGATCTGAGAGCCTTATTTTTATACCTGGTGCCACCTGTGAGGTAGAAGAAACTTCTGGAGATTTCTCCCTACAGAAGCTTCCAAGTCTGTCTGCTGGCACAATAGGCTAATGTGAAGTTCTCTGTATGTGAGCTGAGACAGTGTCTTTGAAATGCAAATGCTGTGCACAGCTCTGCCCCACTATTCTGCCTTGGATGGGCCATTTTGCCAATATCCAGTCTCTCTATTGTGTGGCTGTCTGGTGCGGAATACACAAAGGCAAACTGCCAAGTCATGTAACAAGCAAGCAGGCTGCAGGTACCATATTGTTATGGCAAGAAAATACCAATATTCTAAAAGTGCCATTTTCAGAATTGTGACCTAAAATCCAACTTTACCAATATATAGGAATTTAAATTAAAATCTTTTAGGCACAAAACATGATATTTCTACCTGTTCCCAAGGAAAGGTTATCACTTATTAAATGTGATAAGGTGACCCAATGTTATCCTGTTGGGAGAGGTAAACCTCACAGTTGTCAAAAAACGAATTTGCAAGTTTTTTATTACCAGGACATGTAAATCTTGAAGGGCTGTTTATAGCCTATCTTACGGGTGACTTATATCTATTAGATGGGTAGTTTTAAGCTTGACAACATGTTTATTTTTCCCAGTCAAATTGGTAGTTTTAACTGCATACAGGCTGTAATGGCTGGCCTGAAACATGTTTTTAGAGGCTAACTAAGTAGGTGGAACAATAAGTGTAGCAGGCCCACTAGTAGCATTTAATTTACCAGTCCTAGGTATATGGTATACCACCTTACTAAGGATTTATAAGTAAATTAAATATGCCAATTAGGTGTAATCCAATGTTATCATGTTTTAGGGAGTGAGTACAAGCACTTTAGCACTGGTCAAGCAGTGGTAAAGTGCTCAGAGTCCTAAGGCTAGCAAAAGCGCCTTGAGCAAAAATAGGAGGAGAGTAGCCAAAAAGCTTTGGAGAAGACCACCCTAAGGCAGACAGGTATAGCAATGTCCGATAGTGATGACAGTGAGACCTGCACTTCAGCTATGAGTTCCAAAAGGGGTACGGCTGGTGCTAGCCAAAAGAAATCCAGAGAGAAGAAAACTGAGGCATAGTACTATTGAAATAAGTAGATGCAAGCAGCACAATATAACGTTAGTTAAATGATGTTATATATTTAACCTTTGCTGACAAATGTTATCCTTTCTATTTAAATACACTTGTTCGTTGTACTGTTACTATGCTGCATCCTCAGTATGTCCTCAGTTGTAAATTGAGTTTATGCTTTGCAAGTAAATTCACAATGGCAACTGTTTTTATAAATGTTTCTTTCCCATTTTATTTTGAAAACGCATAAATGTGCATTTATATGCTAAACAGACTGAATACAGTCACTCAACATCCTGGCACTGAAAGCATCCAATGGCTGTACTTTGAGTTGACCCAAAAAGTGGAATAGCTTTCACATAAAAACCAATAGTTGAAATGAGCTGATCCACTGGCCACTGTATACAGGCTTTCATTTGGGCCGCACCAATAACTGATTGACACTTCAAAAAAATTACAGCAAAAGAAGGCTGACACAAAGCCCCTTTAATTATGTATTATTACTCTGGCCCTCATGTATAATTTTTTTGAGATTACATTAGGCTGAAAATACAACTAAAGCTCCCTCTATGCCTGACTTAAAAACAGCACACTGTATAATGTCCAAATTTCCTATTGTCACTGCTATCCACTATAGCTCTGGGATGTTAGAACATTTCCCAGTGTCCTACAAACTAATCTTAATAGGTGATGTTTCCAGAGATTCTGTTCCCTAAAGATTCATACTCCCTTCTGAGTTGGCCTATGGCCAAGAATGTCACAGTGCCAGAAAAAGGCTACTTATGTCTTCCTTTTGCGAGGAAAACAAAACCTGTCCCTGTCTTCGAGACACAGGAGTTCTTAACTCTGTGTAACACCTAATCCGGGATTCACACCTGGCAGACTGATGAGATTTTGTGAGCTAATCCTCTTCTTAGTGTGGAGCCAGGGCATTTGCTGCTATTGTTCTGGCAGTTCTCTTAACAGAAGCAAAATAAAGCGGCCATCTGACTACGGAAATGCTCCTGTTTTTTGAGGGGGGGATTTGGAGGGTCCGTAAGGTCAGTTCAGATATAAGGATTGTCAACTTTGTGTTTGTAATTTTTATTTCCAGACATGATAAACCCATCATTATCAAGCATTTGAAAAAGCAAATAGGTCTGGCTTCATCTTCCAGCCTTTTAGCAATTCTTGTTTTGTTTTGTTGTGGCTTTTGCAAAACTTTATTGTTTGTGAAGCTTACATGGAGTTTGTCAATCTTAACAAAATATTGACTAAAGGCAATAATGTTTTTTGTCTCAAAAAAGTACACATTATCATAGTACTCCCTGGGCCTAAAGGGAACTACTTTGTGTGTGGATGTACTCCTTGTGAATGGTCAGCATGCCGTAACTCATAGTGAAGTCAGCCAATGGATTAAGTGGGGTGACGTGTTGCCCCTTGATGCATGCTCGAGTGGGTTGGAGATTACTCCATTTTTCTGATCTCGTTTTTGCTGGTAATAAAACTCTGTGCACCTTCCCCCTGCTAACCAGTGCTAAAGTGCATGTGCTCTCTCCTAAACATGGAAATATTGGTTCATCCCCAACTGGCATATTTACTTATAAGTCCCTAGTAAAGTGGAACCTCTTGGACCCAGGGCCTACAAATTAAATGCTACTAGAGGGCATGCAGCACTGATTTTGACACCCACTTAAGTAGTCCCTTTAACTATGTCTAATGCCTGTCATTGCAGAGCCTGTTTGCACAGTTTAAAACACTGCCATTTCGACCTGGCAAAACAACTCTTTTGCCACGCCAAAACCTTCCCTTTTTACACATATACGTCACCCCTAAGGTATGTCCTGTACAACCCACAGGGCAGGGTACAATGTATTTAAAAGGCAGGACATTTATGTTTAAGTTTTACATGTCTTGGCAGTAAAAAACTCCCAAAGTCGTTTTTCACTATTGCAAGGCTTATCTCTCCCATACAATAACACTGGGATTACCTTATTACATTTTATAAGCATAATTTCCACTTGTGAAGTGATAAGACCTCCAAGTCTGGTGTCTCTGGATTCACAATTTAAAATCACAACTTATGGTGAAGGCAGATTTTAAATTGCAGTTCTGAAAATGGCACTTTTAGAAAGTTGGCGTTTTCTTACATTAGCCATTTTGAGCCTGCTACCTGTCTCTGTTCAGCTTGGGGTGGGTGACAGATGAACTTTGTGTATTTCCCCTAGGCAGCCACACACAAAGGAAGATTAGGTTTGACCTGATGGGCCATCCTGGGTGGATGGGAGGGAGGAGGTGGACCCAGCCTCAGGTGGATCCAGCCTCATTAACACCTGAATGGGCTGTGTTCTGTCCCCAGACAAAGGGCTGCATAACCCTCTGTAGTGAGTCTGGAGCCAGGGCAGGAAGGGAGGACCTCTGTGCACTTCAAAACCCTGTCTTTAATGTCTCTTCACCCTTCAAAGGCCCAACTGGGTGTAAGTACTGGACCTCTGACACCATGGCTTCAGTACACTTCTGGACATATGACCACTCTGCCAGGAAGAAGATTTGCAGTGTTGCTGAAAGGACTGCCACTGTACTGGACTACTGTTTGCTAGACTCTTGTCTTGCTCTGTTGCCTGCTGTTCTCTCTTGCCTGGTTGAGAGGGACTGGACCTTCATCACTTGAACCCAGAGTGACTTGAAAAGCTTGCTGGCTGGCCTCCTGAGCTGAAGTCTGAGGGACATAAAAGACCTTCAACTTACCTGCTTCTGGACTCTGTAATCTGTGAGTCTGTCCTGCCAAGTGGTGCCACCCCAGTCCTGGACCCTTGGGAGTGATACCTAAGGTGCTTGCTTCAGCAAAAGCCATGCATCCTCTGTTGAACTGGCACATCAGCACCGTTGCGTGGAGCAGAACCAGCGCATCGCCCATGTTGCATTGATCAGAACCAGCGCATCACTCCTGTTGCGTGGATTGGAACCAGTGCATCATTCCTGTTGCGGGACCAGAACCGGCACATCACCTCTACTGCATAGATTGACTCCGATGCATCGCCTTCAGAATCGCCACTGAACAAGGTCTCCCCATCTCCAGAGATGGCATCCTCGATGACAAATCTCTGCATCGCAGCTCTTTGCTCATTGAAACCGATGCTGCACAGATCAGGGTCGGCGTATCATCAGCACTGCGTGGAACAATACAGACGCATCGCTTTGGTGGTGGCCCCCATCTTTGATGTCGATGCAGCCAGGAGAAAGGTACTTGTGTTCAGCGGACCTCACTGGGTCCCCGTAGCCATCGCAGTTGGCCTAAACATTTGAGTTTGTCCTGGTCCAACACTACCAGATATCCCAAGTAAGCGCTTATTACTTCTAAGCTCTCTTTTACAGTTTACTCATTAAAAAATCATATCTCAGGTTCCACATATTGGATTTCTGTTGTTTGGGTCTTGTTTTACTTATTAAATGAAGTCCTATTTTTCTAACCTTGCGTGGTATCTTTTTGTATGGTGTTTTCACTGTTTTACTGTTTGAAGTGTTGCACAAATACTTTACAGACTGCTTATAAGTTAAGCCTGAATGCTCTGTGCCACGCTACCAGAGGCTGAGCATAGGTTAATTTAGGGTTTGCCTGACCCTTACCCTGACTAGGATTGTGGTTGCTGCTTGACTAAGGTTCACACCCCAGACAACCAACAACCCAGTTTCTAACAATGTCTTACACATAATTTTAGTAAAATCAAATGTTCTTGGCTAAGACAGATCTAAAACGACCAATACTTGTGCCATTGACTGCCAGCCTTTTGCTTTTGAGAAAGAAAAATGCAAAGAAAGAAGGAAAGGAAGAAAAAGATAAGAAGGAAAGCAGTAAAGAAGGAAGGCAAGAAAGAATGAAAGAAAGAAGTAAATAAAGAAAGAAAGATAAAGAAAAGAAAGACGGAAAAAAGCAGAAACAAGGAAAGAAAAAGGAAGGAAAAAAGTGAAAGGAAAGAAAGTAGGCAAGAAGGAGAGAAAGTAGGCAAAAAAAAGACCAAAAAGAAAGAAGGCAGAAAGAATGCCAGGAAGAAAGAAACAAAGACAGAAGGAAGTCAATAAATTAACTATTGAGGAAGGCAAGAAAGAACTAAAGAAGAAAGGCAAGAAAGGAGAATAGGAAGACAGAAAAAAGAAGGAAAGAAAAAAGAAAGAAGGATAGAAAGACAGATCCTTGCGAAAGAGCAAAATGCAGTCACTCAAATTGAAGCTATTCAGTGTATAAAGTGGGATGATCACCTGCCCCATGCTATATGCTGTAGTGGGCAGAAGCAAAATGTGAATGACATATCAATAGACCAATGAATGAAAAAGCTGACTGACAGCATCTTAAAATAAGTATATTGTACATATATATATTTTTTAAATCAAAAGGTCTTGGCTAACACCAGACCTAAAAATGTGCGTTCCACTAGCCACTTAAATATAGACCCTGCTTGAGTGACCACCCTACAGGTTATTGATGCTTGAAATGTATATTTAATTTCTGCTGATAAGTACAAGGCATACGAGGTTAACTTTACCCCAGAACTTCATTACTTGAATCCATTCTTTGCTGTGCATGATGACAATTTACTTGTTTTGTACACTGCTATCCAAGGTGACCTTCGTCTATTTCGTCCACAGTGACCCTCCACCCACATTCTTTCAACCCAAAATAACCTTTACCTATTTTATTTAGAAGGGTGTTGTCTGTTTTTGTTCCTGTGTGGCAAGTGTATGCATGTCATATGTGATGACCACCAAGGTGCGGTTATCATACTATCAGAACTAGCACTTAGCAGTGTGATGGATGAAGACGTGGGAGAGACAGGCAATCAGATTTTGGTTTTCAGTAAACTAGCAGTTTCAATCAGCTCTGCAGGCCTCTTTACTGTATTTCTTCTGGTCATAGTCCGCTATGCTGACTACTGCACAGAGTAGTTCATGCTGAGATTTACAGGATGTGTTTATGGACCTGAGACAGAGGTGAGAAGAAAAGATTGTCAGGAGATCTGCTGGTGTGGACTTTTGTTACATTCACACCATATGTGATTGTTACTATGAAGGGTCAGTGGTGTTCTCCTTTAAGGTTTTAAGAGACTTTGAGCTGTGCCTTGGTTCTTGAAGGCCTTGTTGAAAAGGTAGAACTTTTCTGGTCCATGGGCCAATCTTGAGGAGCTCTCTAATACAAGAAATCTGAGACTAGCAAAGGGATGCCATTTAGGGAAACAACAGCCTGGAGTAAGGAGATGATCTAAAGGATGTTTTTCTCTGTCCTGTGTGCTTTGTTGATTTTGTGAATCGATAGTGAATAGCGTTACAGGGTTCCACTTGCTCTAATGCAATATGGCCGCACTCGTGCTCTGTGTAAGCTGCGCGCGTCTGACATTGTGCCTGCCTAACACCTAACGTTTATGTACCACTGTCTTCACTCCTAACAACCCTTCTCTGCAGGACATTTGCATACACTTACTGAAACTGATTACCATTTAAAATTGTATTTCTATTGAAATATCCAGCATTAAGCCCTATTTACTAGCCTAAAACACCGATTGCTACTCAACTCCACATTGCTCAATATGTACACCATGGAACACTGAAGAGACAAAAGGGTGACATGATACAAAACATCAAAAGGAATCATTAAAACTGAATGTATACCATCACATTGGATCCCCCTTCCCCCGAGTGCCATTCATAGGGACACAATCTATTCCATTCCTGGGTACCATCATCAGTCCAAGCTTTCGCTTTTGATGCACCAGGCTAAGAGTCATAGGGGCTCAGAGCAGCTGATGGTTCAAGGGCACCTTGCTCAAATGTTGAAGCTTTCTTGGTTAATTTATTTGACTGAAGTCTCTGCCATGGGAAGTCTGGGACTTGGTCGCTAATCAGCATCTTAGTCTAAGCATAAAAGGACAGACAAGACGGCCCTTATTTACAAATGGCATGCAGGGATTGCTTACCTGTGAGAAAGTAGGTTGTTGGTTGAGGAGAGTGTGAGCCCTTCTCAAGCAACGACCACATGCCTTGTCACTAAAAAGTAAAAAGTCACTAAATTAGCCTGTGCTTAACCTTCTGGTAGCTTGGCACAAAAGCAGTTAGTCTTAACTAAGAGGCAATGTGTAAAGTATGTATGCAGCACTTTAAACAGTAATAAAGTGAGAACACAACACAAGAAAAGTTCCAAATCAATTTAGTAAAATAGAATGAAATCAGTAGACCCAGAGATATGGAATTTCAAAGATTCATGATAAGTATAGCACCTAAAAGCACAAAGTGCCAACTGTGGTTACCTGGTCTCCCCGGACTGGGACAAAGTCACAAGTTCAGGCTGGCTACGATGGAGTGCAGCCAGATACAGTGGCCTGGTTAGGCCTGCTGTGAATTGTACCTTATGTCCTTGATGAGAGCCATTGCGTCGCGCAGTGTCAGTTCCGAGAAACTATGAGAGGTCCTCCATGCTGGGTCGTACCTTTATTCACCATTACTTCGGGTGAAGTGGTGCCAATGGCTCCCGCTCAGTTCTGAGAGAGGTGCGATTAGAGCACTTGAGTCATTACATATACGAGAGAAGGGGGAAATGTTCGTAGAGGGGAGGAGGTTTCTGAGGGAGCGGAGTCCCTATCTGCTCTTACACAATTTTATTTTTTTAGATTGCGACACTCCTTGCGTGCACTGTTGGGTGAGGAAACGTTGGAACCCCTCAAACTTCCCGCTCTGTCTATATTGATTCGCTCCACCACACAAATCAAATTAATCTCTCGCCTCTACACCTCAGCGCAAGAGTCTTTCCATACGGCGTACTCTAAAGCAAGGTTAGATTGGCAATCTGAGTTAGGCTTTCCGATCACGCACAAAATTTGGAAGTATTGCTGTGAGGTAGCACATAAGATTTCTCTTAATGGTAGGCATAGATTGGCCCATTTCAAATTTCTTAACAGAGTGCACTATACACCATCGCGTCTATTTAGATATGGGTTACGGGACACAGACAGATGCAACAGATGTAGCATGGTAGGGGCTGACTTCCTCCATGTTGCCTGGCTTTGCCCAACTATAGAGCAGTTTTGGAGACTAATATTTCACGCACTTACTGATATCACCGGAGTATCGATTGAACCTGACCCCTTGCTGGCATTGCTGGGATATACTAAGCCACTTCGGATGGGAATACGCAAGTTGGTGGCTATGGGTCTATTATTGGCCAAGCGACTAATTGCCATCCGTTGGATGCGGGGCCCCGCACTCACTATATCAGAATGGGACAGTGATATGCTGTATTGTAATACCCAATCAGATGCATACAATGAATTATTGCCGCCTAGCAATAGTCCGAAGAGCTTTTGGGGGCTGTACACGCAATATAATCCAGCCCGTCAGTGCACAACAGATGATCAGGACTGATAGGCTTTCACTAGTAATCAGTTAATGAGGGCACTAGACCATTCTATTTTGCTTTGGTGTGCGGTGAGTGTTGTATAGCTAATGTGCAGAGCTTAAGTCCATTAAGTATTGTTTGTCTATAGTTGAGAGAGCAATCGTTGCAGCATTTTGTTCTTCCGCACAATGATCCCTTCTGATGGGATTGCGCTATGTTCTATGGATGCTGTTCTTTCTTCCAGGGTACACTGTGTGGACATTGCGATTATACTTCCTTTTGGATCTTATGAGAATGTTGTTGATCATGCCCGGATGCTGTTATGCTCTAAATTCACCATGTATTTTTTTCTTCCTACTCACCTGATTCTGTCAATATGGGATATTGGTTTTCTCATTTTTTGTTTGTAAAAAATTCAATAAACAAATAACATTTTTTTTAAACTATGAGAGGTCCTGCATCGAGTTGCTTTGCGCAGCATCGGTCCGAGGAGCGAAGAGGGGTCATGTGTTGAATTGCATCACGCAGCATCGGTTCTGATGAGGTGCTGCAAGGGCAGCGATGTGAGGTTGTGTGTCGAGTTACGTTCTGCTGTGTCCATTCTGATGGGGAGCTACGAGGGCTGCGATGTAAAGCCCTGCATCGAGTTACGTCACTCTGCATTGATTCTGATGAGGAGCTGTAAGGGCTGCGATGCGAGATCCTGTGTTGAGTTGCGTCACGCTATGTTGGTTCTGATAAGGACCACAATTGGGCTCTCACAGCACCTTTATCCAGACTACCAAGGGTCCAGGGCTGGGGGGCACCACTTGGTGTGTCAGGACTCACGGAAGGCATAGTCCTGGTTCAAGGGTGTTGGAGCTTGGTGTGTCACTGTAGGTCAGGCCGCAGGACAACAGAGCAGTCCGTCTTGCAGCAGAGCACCAGGGCAGTAGACCAGTCCTTCTTGCAGCAGAGCAGAAGGGCAGCAGAGCAGTCCTACTTCTGAGTTTTCTACAGGTCCAGAAGTGATCTGAAGCATGGGTCTCAGTGGCCTATTTTTGTACCTGGTGCCCCCTTTGAAGTGGGAGAAACCTCTGGAGGCTGCCCCCCACAGTGCCTTTGAAGTACAAGTGGGTTGTGTGAAGCTAAGCCCCCCACCCCATTCTGCCTGAGATGGCCCATCCAGGTAACACCCAGTGCCTCTATTGTGTGGCTGTCTGTAAGGAATATATAAAGGCCAACTAGTCATAGTCATTTGACCCAGGAACAGGCTGCAGGCACCAACTGGTTAAGATGGGAAAATGCCAACTTTATAAAAGTAAAAACAACAATTGATGGACAGAATGCAGAACAATGTCATACATTCACCCCAGTTCAGAGATCTTGGACTAAATCCATTGTTTGTTTGCTCACCATGCTATTCCAGTTTGGACCCAGCCATATGCAAATCAGTTTTGACCCTGTGCTCAGTGGGAACAGTCCAGCCTGAACTGCCAGGCCGGGTCCTCCCTGGACTGGAAACAAGCATCCTAGGACCGGTTTCGGGCTTTCAGCCCTCATCAGCCAGGATAGCTTGACTCCAGTGGCATGGAGAGCACGGGACCCACATCTGGGAATACCTGTCCCAGTCGGGGTGACAAATGCAAAAAGAACAATTGATGGACAGAATGCAGAACAATGTCATACATTCACCCCAGTATAGAGATCTGGGCCTAAATCTATCGTTTTTTTGCTCATCATGTAAAAAGAACAATTGATGGACAGAATGCATAGCACTTTTCACCCTAAGTGGGATGGGTATGCCCAGACGTGGGCCCTTGCTCACTGTGCCACTGGATTCAAGCTAGCCTGGCTGTTGACAAGTAATACCCAGAAACCGGTCCCAGGATGCTTGTTTTCGGTCCAGGGAGGATCTGGCTTGGCAGTTCGGTCTGGACTGTTCCCATGAGGCACATTGTGAGGACTGATTTGCATATGGCTGGGTCTAAACTCGGGTGGCATGGTGAGCAAAAGAACGATGGATTTAACCCAGATCTTTTGACTGGGGTCAATGTATGATTTATTCAGCATTCCGTCCATCATGTGTTTGCGTAGAACTTTATAAAAGTGGCATTTTCAGAATTGTGACTTAAAATCTGACTTTACCATTCAATAGGATTTTAAATTACAATTCCTAAGACACCAAACATGACATTTCAACCTGCTCCCAATCAAAAGTTGTGTTGCGGCAACAAACGATGTACGTAATGCTGAATAAATTGAACATGCTCCACCAGTCAAGCAATCTGGATTAAATCCATTGTTCTTTTGCTCACTACGCCACCTGAGTTTGGATCCAGCCATATGCAAATCAGCCTTGGCCCTGCTCCTCATGGGAACGGGCAGCACAAACTGCCCAGCTGGGTCCCCCCTGGACCAGAAACAAGCATCCTGAAACCGATTTGGGGGTATATCACCCCTCATCAGCCAGGCTAGCTTGATTCCAGTGGCACAGCGAGCAAGAGACCCATGTCTGGACATACCCATCCCACTTAGGGAGAAAAGTGCTGTAGCAACAAATGATGGACAGAACACTAAATAAATCAAGCATTCTCCCCCAGTCAAGAGATCTGGGTTAAATCCATTGTTCTTTTGTTTACTACTCCACCCCAGTTTGGACCCACTCATATGCAAATCACTTTTTGCCCTGCTCCTCATGGGAACAGTCCAGCATCTACTGCGAAGCCGGGTCCTCACTAGACCGAAAACAAGCATCCTGTAATTGGTTTCGGGGTATATCACCCCTCATCAGCCAGGCTAGATTGAATCCAGTGGCGCAACAAGCAAGGGACCCACGTCTGGGCATATCCATTCCACTAAGGGTGAAAAGTGCTGCGGCAACAAATGATGGACAGAATGCTGAATAAATCAAACATTCTCCCCCCCACTCAAGAGGTCTGGGTTAAATCCATTGTTGACTACGGCACCCCAGTTTATACCCAGCCATATGCAAATCAGTCTTGGCCCTGCTCTTCATGTGAACGGGCCAGCACGAACTGCCCAGTCGGGTCCCCCATGGACCAGAAACATGCATCCTGAATCCGATTTCAGGGTATATCACTCCTCATCAGCTAGGCTAGCTTGAATCCAGTGGCACAGCGAGCAAGAGACCCACATCTGGGCAGACCCATCCCACCTAGGGCAAAAAGTGCTGTGGCAACAAATGATGGACAGAATACTGAATAAATCAAACATTCTCCCCCAGTCAAGAGATCTGGCTTAAATCCATCGTTCTTTTGCTCACCACCCCACCCCAGTTTGGACTCAGCCATTTGCAAATCAGTTTTGGCTCTGCTCCTCATGGGAACAGTACAGCCTGAACTGCGAAGCCGGTCCTCCCTGGACTGGAAACAAGCATCCTGGAACCGGTTTCGGGGTATATCACCCCTCATCAGCCAGGCAAGCTTGAATTCAGTGGTGCAGCAAGTAAGGGACCCACATGTGGGCATATCCATTCCACTTAGGGTGAAAAGTGCTGCGGCAACAAATGATGGAAGGAATGCTGAATAAATCAAACATTCTCCCCCAGTCAAGAGATCTGGGTTAAATCCATCGTTCACTTTGGCACCCCAGTTTATACCCAGCCATATGCAAACCAGTCTTGGCCCTGCTCCTCATGGGAACAGTCCAGCCTGATCTGCCAAGCCGGGTCCTCCCTGGACCGGAAACAAGCATCCTGGAACCGGTTTCAGGTATATCACCCCTCATCATCCAGGCTAGCTTGAATCCAGTGGCACAGCGAGCAAGGGACCCACTTCTGAGCATACCCATCCCACTTAGGGCAAAAAGTGCTGCGGCAACAAATGATGGACGAATGCTAAATAAATGAAATATTAGCACTTATAAAATGTAATAAGGTACCCCAATATTATCCTATGGGAGAGGTAGACCTCACAATAGTAAAAAAAAATAATTGTGAGTTTTTCACGACCAAGCTATGTAAAACCTAAAATTACATAGCCTATGTTTTTAATTACAATGCACCCTGCGCTACGGGCTGTTTAGGGCCTACCTTAAGGGTGGCTTATATGTACTAAAAAGGGAGTTTTAGTCCTGGCAAAGGGATTGTATTGGAAAGTCAAATTGATAATTTAAAAATGCCAACTGGCTGCAATGAAAGGCTTGAGACATGGTTTAGGGAGCTACTAGTAAAGCGGGTGGCACAATAAGTGCTGTAAGCCCACCAGTACTATTTCATTTACAAGCCCTTTGTATATGGTGTACCACTTTACTATGAACTTATGAGTACATTAAATAGATAAATCGGATGTAAGCCAATTTTGACATGTTTTAGGGAGTGAGCACAAGCACTTTAGCACTGGTTAGAAGAGGTAAAATGCACAGACTCTTAAGGCCAACAAAAGCAGCTTCAGAAAAATAGGAGGGGAAAAGGAAAAATGTTTAAGGGTTACCAAGCAAAGGGTACCAAGTCTAACATTACGAAAAATAATAGAAAATGCTACACCCATGAATGCACAGGTGGCAGTGTACTACGAGATTAGAGGCAGTTTTAGATTTCTGGATTTTATCACACAGTAAATTGAGATTTCTCTCTTGATGATAGCTCTGTTCTTTTATGTACTAGGAACAGAATCGCTACGTCTTAGAGTTTAACAAGTGCCTTACTCTCAATTCACACTACTGTGTACTTTATTTTGGCATCCATTCCTGTTCTATTTGCTGTGTTTTGAAAACAAAGTATATTGTCTTTCTTCTTGGCATTTGTGTTTTTTTCTCTCAAAATGGTATTCTTAATAATCGAATATATATGTAGTTGTTGTAATAAAATACATATTCCCTATGTGCACACCTCATTTACTTCATTCATTTAAGTTTATACTAGTCCTATTCCAGTTATAAAGATGGCCTGCACAACACGTAGCAATTCAATACAATTGATTTGTCGTGGTCTAGAGATCTCTGTAGATGCTTGAAGATTGATCTATACATCAAAACTATAACGCACCATTTCCCTTGAGACTCAATTGTGAGGGAGTTGAATTACATCCAGATCCCTTTGGGGGTATCTGGCTGCCCCATAAGTGTTTACTATGCCAAGAGCCTGGACATACTTGACTTGAAAAGAAAAAAAGCAAGAAAGATAGAAGACACTAAAGGCTGCCATTCTCATTCAAAGTTTAACAACTCCTCTCTTCAAAGAACACTTGCCCTAACACAATTGCCACCTGTTACCTGCCTCTCTGGAACAATTATTATCTTTCTTGCAGGGCTTCACCCACTGTTCAACAATGTGTGTCTACGTAGGCAGCGTAGTGTTATAAACAAACCCTTGCATGCATACATACATACAAACATACATATATGCATATATGTATAAAAAACCATGCAAACAAAACAAACATGAACTAGAATACAGATGGGACACACCTTAAAGCTAATGTCATAAAAGAAAATATTACACAAGCTAGACTTTAACTGTTTATGAGATCACAAATAATATGTGTGTAGTTTTAGCCCATTGAAGAAAGCAAACAATGATGGGTGGAAAGCTTGAACTGCTACCAGCCACTTGTAATTATTTGGGGGCCACATCCCAGGCCATCTTTTTTTGCCCACCATGCCACCTCTGACAGGAACTCCTGCACACCGACCACAAACCATTACTAAAAATCCTGTCACCAAGTGGAACAGGGAAAGGGTCAGCTAGGCTGGCTCGCTTAGCCTCCAAGTTACAGGAATATAATTTTAACATTGAGTTCATTTCAGGCTGGCGCAATTTCCAAGCTGATTGTATGTCGCGTCTGCCCTTAGCCTGGGAAGAAGTAGACAAAAGTCGTGTGTCTAAGAGTGAGAGAGAAGGAGCCATCTCCAGTGTTGATGATGTGGTTCAGTGGAGTCGTGGTGTAGTCAGTAAGGAGGAATGGGCGGATGCCATGTCTCAAGATGAGGACCTGAAAGGAGTTCTCAACCTCATTTTGAAAGGCAGACGTAGGGAGAGCACTTTGCCCATCAGCGTTAGAGTTTGAAAGATTGAGAGGGACCCCTTGAAGACCAAGGGAGATAGGGTACTTAACCCAAATACAAAAAGGATATTCCCTTGATCCACCAATTTATAGAGCATAAAGTATTATGTCAAAGAGAAAGTTTTCTTAGGGAAATAAATTTTATCTTTATTTTATAAAAACATATTCATCTTAGTCGATCATACAAATTCATTTACATATCATGAACATCAAAATGGTTAAAAACCTCCTAAAATACAATACAGTTGAATTACAATCACATAAAAATATATAACACCATTACGACCAGCGTAATGTGGAGACAAAACACAAATTGTAAGATTCAAATATTCCTCTTTACGAGTGCACATCAGATTCAATTTTTAGAGATACAGTACATTATACATTGACAAATTAGATTGAGCTCCGATCCGGAAATAAGCAGGACGACGATAATACAGCGAAACAACCAGACTCGCTGATGAAAGAAAAGTTTTTTTTTTAAATACTCGGCAACGCAGGAATCCCGAAAACTACCATAGATTGGGCTGCGACCCGGAAATTAACGGGAAAATTATAAACCAGCAAGTAACCAGACTCGCTGATGCAAGAAGAACAAATTTTAAAAATACCTCGCAGTGCAGAAAGCCGAATAACATAACCATAGAAAGAGGCTCTTCGAAACGAGCAAGCCCGCATTCACAACGACAAGAAAAAACTAAATATACCACTCTAACTCACGAAGAGGGTGATAGAAGAAGAATGTGGTTTTTCTGAAACTTAAAAAGGAATAAGGAACACAGAAAGATACCCCACCACAAAGGAAAAGTATTGAAGTGAGAGACAAAAGTATGTGGTCTTGATAAAGATGGCATTATCATTCTGAAACCATCGAAACGCGTCGACGCTGTGGATAGCGCAATCAGAGAACCAATACAGATTACGTATATACAGATTTGTCAATGTATAATGTACTGTATCTCTAAAAATTGAATCTGATGTGCACTCGTAAAGAGGAATATTTGAATCTTACAATTTGTGTTTTGTCTCCACGTTACGCTGGTCGTAATGGTGTTATATATTTTTATGTGATTGTAATTCAACTGTATTGTATTTTAGGAGGTTTGTAACCATTTTGATGTTCATGATATGTAAATGAATTTGTATGATCGACTAAGATGAATATGTTTTTATAAAATAAAGATAAAATTTATTTCCCTAAGAAAACTTTCTCTTTGACATAATACTTTATGCTCTATAAATTGGTGGATCAAGGGAATATCCTTTTTGTATTTCCATCAGCGTTAGACCCTTCAATGCTGTCATTGACGAATTATCCACTGTCGCTGGACATGTTATCATGCGCAGTGATAAGATAATTCCCCTGTTTGGCATTCGCAAAAGACTCTTCAACTTAGCCCACGAAGGACACTTAGGCCAGACTATTACTAAAAAATGCTTGAGGAATGAACTCTGGTGGCCATGTATGGACAATGAAGTGGTCGATTGGGTTGAGAGATGCAGTGAATGTTGTGAGTGTGAGAAGAGACTGAAGGTTGGACCACAATCTGTCCCGAGTTCGATCCATGATCCCGGGGTGGTTTGGCATAGCATTTGCCTTGATTTTATTGGACCTATGCCAGGTGTTCACCACAGTAAGAGATTTGGCATGGTCATAATGGATGTCCACTCTAGATGACTTATTGTGTATCTGCTTCCTGAAATACCTCTAGAATTACCATTAGAGTACTGCTCACCATTTTCAAAGAGGAAGGTTTTCCCACTGTCCTTATTATGGACAACGGCACCCAATTACCTTCAAATGAAATGTGGAAGTTTCTTCGTGAGTGTGGTATTAGACATTCACTCACCACATTGTACAACCCTCAATTCAATGGGATCGTAGAAAGAGCCAACCGTATGGTTAAAGGAGCCATAAGTCTGGCTCTCACCAATAATCTTGACATTGATGAAACCTTAAACGAATTAGTGTGGGCCTACCGCACCACTGAGAATTTCACCACCGGGGTAGTTCCCTTCATTGCCATGCGAGGTAGAAAACCATCTTCTAAATTTGTACCTCCGTGGGTCAGAGAGTTGGTAGAAGGCAAGAATGTGAGTGGAAGTGGTAAGAGTACTACCATGCATGCATCCTCACTCGGACACACCCAAGAGAAGACTTCGGTTAACATTCAAGTGGGTGACTGGGTCAAAGTGAGATCCGGTCGTTGGGTCAAAGGTCTATGCAAGTTTTGTGGTCCTTTCAAAGTTCAGGAGGTGCATCCTTTCTATGTTGTATTGGCCAATGGAGAAAAATGGAACTTACGGAGAGTAGCTAAGTATCGCTCACGAGACCAATCTCCTAATGCCATTGTCAGAAGGAATTCATGTTCAGGTTACATGTTGGCTCATGATCATCAATTACTCAACAGTACTCGCTCCGGTGCTGAGACGAGAGTGCCAGGTCCCGGTGGTGACAATTTGAGTACTAGCCAAAGGTCCAATACAGAAGATACGGAGTCTCATGGTCCTCAAGACACTCTACCATGTCAGAGACCCTTGTGGGTCAGGAGACTTCCCCAACATTTGCATGATTTCATGGTGGGGTGATTGCCACCTGTATTATCTCTTTCTCTTGTTGTCAGTGAGGTGGTTGCGTTGTTTTGCTCACTGCCCCCTGCCTTGCTTCCTTGTCTCCCTGCCCCGGCCCTTCCCTCGCTCTCCCCTTCCCCCTTTTTCAGTCAATTAATTTGCTCTACCTGCGTGTAGAGGAAAGGGGGGTATGTTATGATCTTGCTGTTACCATGACCACATTCCTCGCGCCACGGTGGAATGTTGAGAATTCTAATGTTCTAATGGGTTGACGGTGCGCTCGCGTCCTGTCAGTTGAGCGGCTGCTGGCTGAAGGATGCAGTGCGCTGATGCTGTGTGTGTCGTGACCAATAAACCTTTGGAACCGACTTCCTGTCTCCGTGTCATGTTGTGATTACAACAAACAGGCTGTATGCAAATGACTTGGTCTTGCTCTGTATTCCCTTTCTGCGGGGTCCTGGCCTGGCAGTTTGGGTTGGAGCAGGACCAAAGCTCGTTTGCATATGGTTTCTTTCTGAACAGGCTTTTTTGTACAAAATATTATGGACTAAATATTCCTTGGTTTCATGTAATTTCTCCTTGCTAAAACAAAGAGAGACTGGACATCTACAACAAATTTGCCCTCCAAAGATGGTAAAGAGAGATGGAGTCATCACTTTAAGTTTAACAGATGCCATATCGTTTACGTCCACTTTGAATTGAGTGCGCTCTATCTCAAAGCCTTTCTTGGTACTTTAAATTATTTATTTATTTATTGTTTTTCTGTGTTGTGCAAATACATATTATTCCCCTTTAGATAATCTTGGGAAATTTGCATAATGTTATGCATGTGGAAACTCTGTAAAACAAAATGCAGTGGAAGGGAGTTTGCACACTCATAGGCTGGGCAAAATATTGCATGAGTCAGTGTGGCTAAAACACATATATTGTCACTTCAAGCACAAACGTTTTTTCATATATTGCATATATTGTACTGGAAAAATGGCTATCCTTTGATGCACTACTTTAGTCCAAATAGGCATTCACAACACTAGGGCCCGGGTAAGTTACACTTTTTGAGTACGTTTATCCTTTGTAGTTAGTTCACTTCTTCGGTATTCATAAGCTTTGAGTATAAATTTACTACAAAATCATAAGTTACATCCTTGGTCCCCCAGACTCATGTTGGCTTACTCTTGCGAGGGTGGGTGTCATCCCTCCCTTAATCCCTCCCTGATCCTCCTTAAACCCCTCTTGCTGCTCCCTAATCCCAACCCCTTTAGTAGTGAATCTGCCACTTTCCGCACCCACTACCGTGTGTCCCTCCTACATTTGCTAGTCAAATCTATACTTACAGATGCAGGGATTTTGCAGTCTGGGTGGAGAACTCTGTGTGTATTAGTATGGGCAAAACTTACACTTTGTCGAAGTTTTTGTAGCACTAAAAATTTACTACAAAGTGCAGTTTGTAAATCAGGCTCAAAATATCTAACTATTGATCCCAAAGAAAGCTCACCATTAAGATTTCGTGTTGTCTGAAGTGGGGTTGTACTTCATTCACAAATCTTACAGCAGCACAATCCTTTATGGAACTCCCCTCACGTCCACTGACATTATGTACACCACTGGGCAGTATAATAGCACTTCTTAACAGTGAGTATTGCATTGTATTGTATTGCAACATTTATATAGTGCTACCATCCCTATGTGGAACACAGAAGCACTTGCCTACATGTGCCACATCCTACTTTGAACAGGGTGTATGGCAAGAAGGGTGTAGTCTTTGATTTGATCTGAAGTTGGGAGTATTTCCATGTCATATATGATGACAGCTGTAGTGCAATTATTATGTTATGGAACAAAGCACTGTTCAACCACTGTGATAGTGGAAGAAGTGGAAGGTATAGGCAGGCAGTTTATGGTTTGCATTAAGAGGCATCTTTGAGTAGCTCTGCAGGTCCCTTTATGGTATTTCTTATGATCAAAGTCTACCTAACTGGTTATTCCTCTAGGTTGTCCTTTCTGAGATACTTTGCTTAGGGTTTATACTCTAGATCAGGCATAGGTTGGAGGGAGAAATGGTGGCGAGATCTGCTGGGATGGACTTTTTAATATCATCCTATATCTGAATGCAATTGTGAGATATCGAGAAGCAGTATGTAGCTTGGTAGGACCTGCAGTGGTGGACTAAATTAAAATCCTCCATTGGGCAGCAGTATGTGGCAGATTTCTTCAGTTATTCAATGCCTGTTCAGTTGGTGATGGGTGGTTTATTGTTGCGGGTTGGCACAGTTCTAGGTGATGGCCATGACTAGTAGCAAGTTTTGTCTCATGTAAGTGTAAGAGTGTCAAGCAGTACAAATGAATTATTATGTAGGTTGTATGAATTACAATTCACTGCTCAACCGCTGAGTGTTATGGTATTAGTATTAGTGTGGGCCATGTGGATTATAAATTGTATTGTATTTAGATAGCACTTACCACCCCCGTCGAGGCATTGAAGCACTTTACATTTGGCTACAATCTGCTCCCAAACCCAAGGTTATTGGTTTTGTCAGTGGTTATTGTTTATTATTGGGATTACTCTTGCGCTCCTAAGTAAGCCATTCCATGCATTTACCCCAGTTTCTATGGGATAGATTACATAAATAGTGGTTAGGTGTGAACTTTAGTGGAGTGGGGTATGTGAATTCATGCAAATGGGTGGTGACATCCACCACCTATCCAAAAGTAGATTACATCTTAGCTTGTTCCACTCAATTTCCACACATTCAGAGCTGTAGATTACCGAGGTTTGAGTAAAATACCCTACCTTGTAGTTGAGGCAGCATATCTTCATGAAGAGCTGTGTAGGTGCTTGGGGTCACAGTTTTGAGTACCAAGCCATGCTGTTCCAATCTCAAATCAGGGCCACCAGAATCAACTGTGCTCAGTCCTACCTGATTTTCTTCAGAATCTGCTGAATTAGCAGCAGATGTGCAAATGCATATAGGAGGCCTGAATCCCAACAAAGACCGAATGTGTCCCTTAAAGATCCTTAAGGAACAAATTCTAGTATGTAAAAGGTGTAATATTCTGTGTGTAATATTCTGTGTTTTACAAGTTACCAAAAAGATGTATAGGTTGAAGGTACCATGTGCCACCCCCAGGTGCAGATGCATTCATGATCTGCAAGAGGATGACTACTGATCTCACCAGTCCTGATGCTGAGGGACCCTGCAGTGTGACTCACTGTTTAGGAGACCTTGTGGAGGCAGGGGTCAGGCAAGCCCAGCAGCCTTTTTTTAAAAATTTCCCTGCCTATCCTTACTCCTACCCCTCCGATGGGGACAAATTCCTCTTCGCCCTGGGTTGTGGAGTAGGTGTATTCCAATGCACCAGCAAACTTGTTAATGATGCTGCCCAGTTTTCACTTCCAAACTGCCTCATTATTATGCTTGTAAAGCCTCTAGTAATGCCACACACATATAAGGAAGGATCTAAGAGGGATTCCCTAGCTCTTCCCATGTCCCTTCATGGACCGTGCGGATGGGCAGAACTAAGGACTGAGGGTAGTTATTACTTTTTTCTGTTGGTGGGAGAGAGGGAGGTGGGAGATATGAAGGAGCTGGGGGGGGGGCAGCCCAGTTCATCCTTCCCTCCCTCCAACCACCCAAACCAATCCACTAACAGTGGGAATTGGAAGGGAGGGACTAGGATTGCTTCTAGTCCCTCCCTTTCATTCCCCACATTCTTCTTCACATCAAGACAGCTCCAAGTGCTTCTCTGTCAAAGTGCTGCTGGTCAGATTTGTTTTAGCCACATAAAGAATCCAAATCAAAACAGCACCTCGCTGCTTCCTGGAAAGAAACTGCGGATATGAGCAGTTCCTGGCTCCTGACTGGTACTCAGATGCACACATATCTGAGCATCAGTGAAGAGCCTGGATCTTTCCTAGAATCAGAAAAAATCCAAACAGCACCTGGCTACACAGTGCCCAGTTCTTTGTTGATGCTTGTTTCCGGTCCAGGGAAGACCTGGCTTGGCAGTTCAGGCTAGACTGTTCCCTTGAGGCACAGGGTCAAGACTAATTTGCATATGGCTGCATCTGAACTGGGATGGCGAAGTGAGCTAAAGAAGGATGATGGATTCAACCCAGATCTGTGACTGGGGGTGAGTGTCTGAAAAGTATCAGCGCTCCGTCCATCATCTCCTTGTGTTTGCTTAGTTCTTTGTTAGGGCACAGACACACACATGCCTGCATGCCAGCAAGGAGCCCAGATGTTTTTTAGATTTTGTCTTACCCTCAGAAAAAATCCAAACAGTATCCAGCTCTTTGCTGTGGCTAAGACACACATATTTGAGACAGCGTGGAGCTCAGCCACTGTTTGGAGTTTTTCTCAACTTAAGGAGAAATCCAAACAGTGCCCGGCTCCTTGCTGGGACACAAGAACACATGTCTCAGCATAGGGTCATCCAGCACCTAGGAAAACCAACCAAGCCCAAACCATCAGCACCTGAATTGGGACCAACGTCAGAACCACTGGTTCTTCTTGCCCTACGCACTGCTGCCCTGCAGAGCTCCCCTGTGCTGTCAACCATGGTCGCCGCTTGCTGCACTGCTGCCAAACTTCACAACATGGAAGGAGTGTTCACATGCACCTCCTTCAAGTTCTCATGCAGTCTCCTACACCCTAAACCCACCACTCCTGCACCAGCAGCACCCCACTCATTCACACTCGCACAAACCAGCCTCCTGCTCAGGCTCACACAGACCAAACTCCACTGACACAACACGCCACACTCACATCCATTCTCCTCAGCACCTGCTTGCTCACCCAACAGATCACAGAGATATGGGACCTGTTCGTCTTCACGGAAAACACAGGACAGCACTACAGACATACCCACCGGTTTGAAGATTGACAGGCAGGACTGTCAGCACAAGTCTGGAGGTGGTGTCACCATAATATTCAAAGATACCTTCAGCTGTCCACCTACACGGACACCCCCACGAGCTACATGGAACACCTCACGTTCAAGATATTCTTCACAGTCAACTTCTCCATGGGTGAAACCCTGATATACAGACCACCAGGACCCTGCACCAGTTTCGACAGTGACATCATAGAGTTTGTCGCACCCCGCATCTTCAATGACAGGTCCTTCATTCTCCTTTAAGACCTTAACTTTCACTTAGAAGATTGCACCGACTCAAACTCCACAGCCATCTAAAAAATCTCAGAAACCTTGGCCTCACCCAATGCGTTACTGAACCCACCCACACCACCAGACATCTATTGGACATTATTTTCTCCTCAGTCAGCAACATCGTAGTCGACAAGCCAGCAACTATGACCTGGACAGACCACGCCCTCATCAGTTTCAGCATACCCATCCTGTACCACCACAGAGCTACCACTATCAAAAACTCCCACCGCAGCTGGAAAGCAATTGAGTACTGAACCCTCTTGGTGCACTGGTCCGAGCACACCAGCAACTTGCAGAAATCCACCATGAACTTCAACAGCTGGATCACTGCATGTGATGACACATTGGCTCCCCTCAAGTGCAACCCAATGGCAAGAGCCATCATGAGACTCCAACTGGTGGACGGGTAAACTTGGACCCACACCCAGCACCCACACCAGGAACCTCTCGATAATCATCATCAGCAAACTGGTCACCGCGGCACAAGTCAATGCTGTCACTGCATGCTGCTTCCACACCCTGAAGATGCTGAGGAACATCTTCGAGGAGCAGCTTCAAAATGGCGCCCAAGCAACACTAGAAAAACTCTCACACATGCCCTAGAACCAGCAAGTTGGACTATGGGAACACCCTCTATGGCAGGATCACAAAGTAACTCACTGAAAGACTACAAACCATCCAGAACTTGAAGCTAGATTCATCCTCAACCTCCAACACAGAACTCATGTCACACGACACCTTATTGAGCACCACTGGCTCCTGATACACAAACATAATTATTTCAGGCTCTTCACACACACATCCAAGGCCCTACACAACGTATGCCCCACCTACCTGAACAACAGCACCTCCTTTCACCAACCACATAGACACCTCCGCTATATAGAACTCCTACTCACACACATCCCACCTATACACAACCAGATTGGTTCTCATACATCGGTCCTAAAGCATGAAGCAGCTGCTAACTCCACATCAGAGCTTGCTCCTCTCTTCTTGAATTCTAAAGGCAGCAGAAGACCTGGCTTTTCAGTTAACCAACACCCACCATAGGCAGGGCAAGGAACACACACCCGCTGAGCACCAGGACACCCTTGTGGGTGATAGTGGGTGATAGTGGCCTTTACAATTACACACCACATAGCAAAACATAGCATTCTGAACGAAAAACCTACCAAGGAGCTGCATGTGGCAAACGTAAGTAGCTCCTGTTTCTACCATTGAAAATCCTACTGCGATTCTTACCCTTTCGTGACTCTCAGCACCGCCATATTCCTGTGTTTAATGTCTTCATCCAGTCCGCTTTCTGTTACTCAGACTGCCCTTATAAATGATCCCCAGGGCAGTGTGTAACTGACTGTAAACACACTCCCACGACCTGTGCATCAGAGGCATGGTCAATGACACCCAGGGAAGCTGGGCCCCTCACTGGGCCGCCCGCACTCCAGACATAGGGTAACATACAAAGTACACATTTTATTTTGAAATGAATAACGTGTTTCATTTACAACAGTTTCAGAGATCGAACAAAGCTGTTCCATTGTCTCGTTTTCCAAAACTTGCTTTGCTTATTGTAAGAGTAAATCTTAGGCAATTTGAAGCCATTTTACAAAAACATGCGGTTGTGGAATTCTGAATTAAATTGTGCTTCGGGAAGGTGTTCGTTAAGTGTTTATTCTCCCTCTTAAACATTTCTCTGGGTGTTTGCATGAATCCTACATTCCCAGAACTATGGCACTGAGCGTATTTCAGCTTTAGGCTGGATTATGTGTGAAATACATTTACAATCACACACACCTCTAGGTGTTTGAAGGCACATAATGCAGTGCTTTTAAAAGTACACACCGTTTACTACCTAAAACAATTGCAGAACAGAAATAGCACATCTGCAGTTTGGTTCCAGTTTATGAGCATATAAAACGTGCATGTAATAAACCGAGACACGTGCGAATGAAGACTCGTGTGGCTTTTAGGAAAAAAAATGAGAACGTCCATGATTTCACACTTTGCTTTTGCAGGAGTTCAGCACTTATTGTTTTATGTCCTACCTTTATAGAACACGACGGGGCTCATTAAGAGTGTCATGCAAGTTCCCATGTGTCCTTGAACTGGGATTAGCACAACCCTCAGAATAACCTGCACTGTACTTAAAACGTAAACTCGTTGGCTGCGAAGGATAAATAAAAACTTATACAAAGAACGCCAACAGGAAAAGATATTGGACCATAGAAAAAACGTGCCAATCCAGTCTCCAGGTTATCTATTCTATGACTTTGAAATTTATTATCTTGTGTTCTCAGATCCGGGACCAAAATCAATAAAATATTTAGACTTTTTGACTTGTGGCTGTCCAGTGCTATCCTGATACAATGCCCTGAGATATGCAGTGGAAGAAGTATAATTCACCAGATAACTAACTTTTTTCTAATTTTCTACAAAAAAAAGGCAATTAAGAGGAAGCAAAGGGTAACTTTATGCCTCTCTGTCTTGCTGTAAAAGAAACACGTTAGTAGGCAAAACAAACAGGCATATGCATAGAATGAAACATCAATAGCCGTATTTTTATGCATCTTTGTTTAATAATCAAAAGATGTGTAAAAAATGAGGGTAAAAGAACAGCACACGATCAATACAGATGCAAAGCTTCTTTTCCTGAAATGGCAGAACCTCATTGGCACTTGGGTTGGCCCAGCGGTGGCTGGACTAACCCATATAGCGAGCCCAACCCGGCTGGTGCAGTTATTGGTAGAAACTGATCTTTCCCACAAGGCGGGAACATCTTCTGCAAAAACAAACAACAACAGATGCTCTTCCGTACCATGGCATGCTGGTGGGCATTTTGTTGCCCCAAAATAAATCCCCATAGCAGATGGTGGCTTTTGGTAAATAAAAAAGCTAAGGGCCTGATTTAGATCTCGGTGGAAGGGTGACCGATATCCCGTCCTCCGAAATATAAAACTCATTATATCCTATGGGCTTTTTATTTCGGCAGACGGGATATCCATCGCTGTTGTGACTGAGTAACCCGTCCGCTAACATCTAAATCAGGCCCTAAGCCCATAACAAGATATAACATCTCCTCCAACGTGTTTGCATCATGGGCATTGATTCCCCAGGTGCCAGGGGTAGCGGAAGTTACATCATATACCCTTTGACCTAAAAGACATCACAGGAAGTGACATCTTAGGACCCTTTTCCAGTGAGGCACATCATAAAGATGGAGCTTTTATCCCATTAACAAAATGTGGTAATGCCACATTAAAAAAAAGAAGAATCAACAACCAGTGTCACGTCGGTCCCCAGCCAACCATGAAGCAATAGGACCTGGGCAACCGGGAGACCATTGCACCATTCAGGTCAGTGGATACCACTTCCTTTGTGGAAAGGAGGAAGAAGTTTTGCAGAGGAAGTGACTTGCAGGCAGGCCTGCACAAGGACATTATAATTACAGACATTCTTCCTCAGATTTAGAGGAACCAATACCACCAAGGAATGCTAAGTTAGGACTAGCTTTGTAATACTTATTAACATCCAGCTGCTGTTTATGGGCGAACGCAGTACCACTGGCAAAGAAAATGGCTGCAGCAGACATCAATGTGGCATATATTAAAAGTATGAACTACTGAGGCTTACTTGTATGGAAACAGAAAGCATGGAAATGCCCACATGACATATACATGTTGAAACTTGCAGTACATACAATTATAGCCAGTTTTTCTCTACACGTCTATGAAAAACCAGAATCAGGAGAAATAGAACTGATTCTAAATATGACAACATAATTACTGCATTACCATGCTACGCCTTCAGCACCTCTCTGTTCTAAATGAAACCCAGAAAGTACACTAAATTCAGAATAATATTGAGAAATGTAATAAAACAGTTTCACATTTCGCTCAAACCGTGCGTCTTCAAAGTTCTTCCAAAACAATCCATTACAAAAATAAACAATGCAAAAACAATGAATTTGCAAATGCTGTTGATTCAATACTGTAGGTGAATGCCTTCGCTCAGGACATTATGTCTTTGTAATGTAAACGCTAAATCCTGAAAACACTCTCCCCAAACCCGCTTACCTGGAGACGACCAACGGCAGAATCAACATTTTCAGCATCCGCATCAAGAGTTCTCCAGGAAACTGGAAGTAATTAATTTCCTAAAAAACATAAATGGAGGCACTGGTTTGATAGGAGCTGTCTCCAGGTGTGGTGGAGTTTCAAACACATGACAATTAATCAACATTGCATTCTGCTTCCATAATCCACATATACCATGAATGCACATCACCTGCTTGTGCAATCAAAGACTCTGTGACACTACTAAAACATATCTCTGGAAAACTCCTGGTGCCTTTTTGATACCTCCAACTCTAATCTCCAACTCTACTTTGCATCATCCTCACCCTCAACCCTTTCCAGTCTGGTGCTTACAAAGCCATTGTCACCGTTACCAATGGCCTTCTCCGTTTGAAGCACTCCATCTTGGATCAATCATGCCTTCCACCCTTTCGACCAAAAGCGCCTTCTCCACCCCATTGCAGTCATCACCTGAATGTCCGATCAACCGTCTCCTGCTTTGAGTTCAATCAGCACAAAAGATACATGAGGCATGGCAAGGTCCTTTTGTGCTTTTCTCTTCAAGTCCCACAGGCAACAGTTCTTCCCCTCTAAACCCACCTGCTCAGTCCTCCTTAGCTTTTTCGGCATATCATTTGGAAATTGTACTGTAAAATGCACCATTAGGACCTATATGTGAAATAAATTCTTCAAAGGGGCAAACCTTCCAAACCCATCTAGAGAACAAGCATTGGCAATGCCAACAAGTCTGGCTTAAATAGAAGGTTGTATGGTACTGTGAAGCGTTACATATAGATGGCATGGGAATGGATTTGAATTTGTGTGGAAGCAAAGAACTGTAGTATAATATTGGTGTAAGTTAAAAGGTCAGGTGACAGTGGCACTGTAAAGCCAGACCTAAAAATCATATAGATTAATGATTACCCTCCTCCCATCTGTTTGCTGCCAGAGAAAAACACCATAAACTATCTTGTTATCTAAGACACTTTACTAGCATTATAATGCCATGTGTGTGCCCCTGAACGTTTAACCCCAGGCTGCTGGATGAATAAACAAACTGATCACAGTTGTGTGGAGGACAAGCATTTTTTGTAGAAGCAGACATCATTTCTGGTCAATGAAACATGTACACCTGACTCCCAACCTGTGGACAAAGACCTCTCCTGATGATTCTCACATAATTGGTGAATACTGTGCTGTCAAGACAGACCATAAAAATGGGCTTGCTTGCTTTGCTTGCTCATAGCCATTCCAGATGTGGTTGAAAATGGGGGTTGTTTATTTTTTCTATCCACTGCCCTGCATCAGAGGACCCTTTCCTTAGAATGATTTCCAACAGTACCTAAAGACAATTCCAACTTCCCCTCTTTTCAAAGACTATTCAGAGCGTTTTTTTCACTAAAACATTTGAGAAAGTTCCCCTCTCCGTTCCATGCTGTCTCCTCCACGTCTCCAGATTCTTCGAGTGTTGTGCTCTAGATTATGCCTTATATGCGTCCCACCTAATATATTAAATATTATAGAAAGGTATTTGCTGGTGGAAGAAAACGATGAAAAGGTCAATCCATTGCACCAAGTGCCTTTCCTACTGCAATATGCCAATCTTCCTTCAATGCCATGCTTCTCCGAAGCTATCCTCAGGTAGCCACCATTTGCACCCATGACCTTTACTGACTTCATTCCCTTTATGCCAAGCACTATAGATGAATGCAGTTGGCAGACTGCACTCCTCATCTGGCATTGCAGGACCAAAATAATGGCAAAGCACATTTGTAATCCAGAGAGGAGTACTTACTGCAAATATTCATCTAGAACATTGTGGAGTGTAATTCTGAACTTGTCCACCAGATTTTTCAGTAACGCTTTTGTATGCAGCAGTACTGGGAAGCCTCTGTAATAAAGCAGTGTGACCCTCTGGATATCCCAGCAAAAACACCCTTGAGAAGACGACAGACGTTGGATTGTTCACCCACTAATAGGGAACGTGAGCTGGGTTTAGACCGTCGTGAGACAGGTTAGTTTTACCCTACTGATGATGTGTTGTTGCAATAGTAATCCTGCCCTTCCGACAACTGGACAACGTCAAACATTCATGCTTCTGTACAAGTAGATACTATATTGTATGTCGGCCTTGAGAGGAAATGCTTCATAAATGTGAATTTAATTAATGTTTACAGCACTGATATTGAAGCAAATGGAGATTTGCATTCATCCAGGTGCCCCAGTTCTACTTCTCAAGTGACTAAGAGATAATGTTAGTCTGACACAGCAATTAACAATTCTAATAGTTTCTCACTTTGGTGTCCCCAAGCATGTCTGCATTCGTATAGCATTAATATAGAACATGAAGAAGAACGGACTATATATCCAATGACACAGCAAAACACTTGCTATAGAAAATGTGTGTGCCCATTACTGAGAAATCACTGATTACAGTTGCTGAGAAGACAGGTCCCTTTGGATATTTCATCTGAATATACTAAAGGATTTGACAAACAGTGCAGTCTGGAACATGAAGGTACATCACAGACTAGAGAGTGACTAACCTACTAATTGCTACATTTCAAGCTTCCATGATTATTCCAGACATGCAAGAGGGATTTGACCTAAGCCCAGAAATGGGCCAACGTCATGAAAAGGTGATTGGGTACTCGCCATTAGATAGCCCATTTATTGTCACTATGTAAACGTATACATGTTTCAGATCCCAAGCCCTCCAAAATCCCCTTGGGCTTGTACGATACCTTGAATGACCAAACATGCCATTCCTGATGAATCACTTAGTTTAGCCACAGAATTTCAAACTACCAATACATAGTTTAACAGCAAGTGAAGAAAATAATGAAAAATTGCTTCCATGTCGAAAATTACCGAACACAACCTAAACACTGACACTAAGTACACGCATAGGAGAAGTAGGTCTTTGTACTGGGACATCACACAGATGTAAGTGCTTTAGCTTCTGCTAATTTCATGGTGCATAAAGTGCTATTTAATGATTGAAATTGAAAACTGAGGCTGTTGAACACATCGATACATTTGGATAACATGAAGCAAATTAGGCTAAACAATGAAGACAGAGAATGGTTAAGATTTTAAATGATAAAGGTTTAATTAATTTAAAAAGTTTACAGAAGGTGAAATCCTCTAGTTAGTATCAATCAATAATCAATATATGGAAGCATCAATTAATATGAAGTTCAAATCAGTTCAAAGTTATAAAAGAAGAGGACGAACTAGCATAGAGACGCCTCAAATTAAAGGTTTAGAAAGTCAGTTCTCCCATAGAGTACCCTAAATCTCCTTCTCTGCTCTTAACTGCGTTGGAAAAAAGACAAAGGCCTGAATAGTATCTTGGCTGACATTATAAACTATGGGAACTTGTAATACGGCGAACAGGATACTTGACACGTTTATGATGGAGTATCCCTTCCGTCAAGATCGTAACCGAGCCCTAAATTATTTTGTCCTATACTCTATTGTGCGCTAGCTCAAATCACACAATTGTAACATTTGCTACAACTACACACAGTTTCAATATAACAATCCATTTAGGTTAGAGTGAAATGATACAATTGCGGGCTCATTCGCTTCTCAGGATCTGCCACAATACAGCTTTTCTCAGTATTCTTCAAACTTACATTATTCACAACAAAATAAGAAAAGGGACCAGCCTGAACTCTGCAGGCGTCTCTCGTGTTCCATGCTCATCATAACATTACACAATGACTACAATTAAAATAAAACATTTCTTCTCCTGAGAAAGTAAGAAACAAGACTCCATGTCCAACAGCATTTGAAATTCTGGTGGCCTATAAATAAAAGTTCACGCACAGTATGAAGCAAGATGGTAACCAACGTTATCCATTCTAAAATGCAGGTCTATATCAATTATGGCCAATCTAAACGTGAATAAAACATAGTTAATAACATTTGTTTGTTTACGTGTTACTGTCATTTTCAATGCAGAACATTTAATAAGAAAGACCCCTAAACAGACATGTACTAAAATGAGCTGTGTGTCTACTAAGATTTGAAATCGAGATTTGTGCATTTTCAGCACAGAGAGGACATAGGGTAGGGCCATGGATCTCAAGCAATAGGAAGTTTTAGGAGTTTGTGCCTGAAATGTGACGTAAAAGGCACACAAATGTCATTCGTGTCGAACGTTCCTACTGGATGAGAAGGTGAATACTGGAATATCTAACAGTGGGGAGTTTCAAGTGCCGTCATTCGTGGATAAATGGTTAATGAATAATTTAGAATGGTGCAGAGGTAAAATCTGGAAAATACTGTAATTGGTGCAATTTTCGAAGAGTAGACTTTTCTTTGGGATGAAATGTGTCTTCACATGAACAGATGTCAGTAATTGTTTGGCAGAGTGTGCTGTGTTCAGAGGTGTGATCAGCAGGCCGGATCTTACAATGGTTCAGCCCATGCGCGCATTTACTATGGACGGCAGCTGTAACAGGAGCGGGTACTGTCGAGGTGCTGTTTCTGGAAAACTGCCACCTATTCAACAGTATGAGCAGGTAATGTCTCTCTGTATGGGTACAAAAAATGAAGGTCACCCACACTGACATAGCACCTGGTTAAGCCTGGTGAATCTGTCCCACTCACCGGAAGAGCCTGGGGACAGAAAGTGGTTTACCAAATTTGGGCATACAGGGTGTGCGTGGCTATGGAATTTGTTGCCAAAGTTGGCAGGTTCAAAGTTAAGATCATTTAGCAATTAACTGAAAGAGTGGTATGGTTCTTAGGGCAAAAAAGTCATTAGGGGTTGTCAGGTCTACATCGGGACTAGTCCAAGAAGGAACCGGTAACAATCGTTCTGAAATTTCTGATTGTGATAGCCTCATGCTTACCAGTGACCCACAGCTTTTCCATAAACAAAATGTTCTGCGCTCTCTAAATAACATCAGTACCCTCGCACCTGGAAGGTGATGGGCACTTATAGAAACTGACAGCTTATGAACACCCGTGCCTCCCTCAGCATCCCCAGATCCACAGACACAGCAGATGCAGGCCCTGTATGTGCATACCAATGATGATTCCTGTGAGATGGCTGCACATCCATGCCCATCTAGGAGCAGTTGTTTAGGGTTTAGGGATTGTCAGACTCCATTCGGGGGGCACATGGCAGGATGGGACTATTGGGCTACATGAGTGGGGGTTGGGGTTGTTTGCCTCTGCTATCCTGTGGTCTATCCTACTATTTTAGCAAAGAAAGTAGAGTTTGGGGAGAGGAGTTGGCCTGTCAGATGAAACAGGGCTAATCAAACGCGCGACTTCGCAGTGCAGCAAGTAAAACCACAATGGGAGACAAGATAGCCCCTCAGAACACAGGTTGATGCCAACATTGCTCCCACCTTGTGGCTGCTTCTTCTGTGTGTCCCACACACCAGGGACACGGCTGAGCTTCTTCTGGACAGTTATTCCTCCCACTGGGCCAGGCTATCCCTGTCCCTCTCTGAGCAGGCAGTCAGGCCTGTAGGTGCTAGGTAGAACCACAACTCCAAGTTGCAGACTTCAGGTGATATCCGGTTTATTTCTGGGAGAACGGCCATCAGACAGACACCAGTTCTGGTTTCACAGCATCTGTTAGTTTTCTGCAGAGCACTCCATTCCTTGCAGAGGAAGAACTTGGAATTGCAACATGGCAGGGTGATCCTGGCCTCACTTTTACACTCATTTTCAAGACAGGGGATGTGGATCCACTCTGTCTAAGCTCATGGAACTGGTTTTGATGGTTCCCTTTCAAATGTCATCTTATGGCTGCATTCTAGACACAGCCTTTGTGCAAGGTGATGGCTCTTGCAGCATTTAGTGATGTTGCTAGGTCAAAGTAGGAGCACCCAAACCATGGGCACACTGAAGTGTGAAGACTGCACCTGGATGTCATCAGCTTTCCTGGGGTAGCAATCAGGGATAGGCAAATGGTCTGATCCTACTTAGGAACTTCCCCAACTTAAGAAACAAAAACTGCTGACCCACCTTTTCTCCACCACCATCCACCAAATCTAATTGGTAATCCCCTGCTTAAAGGTCCTTATAGAATTTCAAAGTTTAGCTCTGTCTTTATAGCTCTCTCTCTATCATTCCTAACTTCACTATCTAGCTCCCCATTCCTTGTCATTAAAAATGCAAGCAAAACATTTCCACTGTGTAAGCAAAGCTGCATCCATTCTTCATTGCGTACCATGCTAAGTCAGGACACATCTAGAATGGATCCCACTGGCTCCTGCAACCATATACACATTGCCCATAGTGTCATTCTCATTTGATGCCACACATATGCACTGTAAACAAGCACTCAGGACACAAACACATGATGTCAACACAAGGGCCGTTGTGCTACACGCAAGCGGAACATTTAACCAAGTATGGCCATTATACACTGAAATTAGTTCACACATCACATCAACACTGGAGAATTACTGGACGATGTAATGAGTTCCCTTCAGGATAGGTCTACTCAGATTCTGATTATCAGATAAAAGTGTATATAGCTTTTGTTTTTAACTAACTGTGATGGAGGTGTGTGAGATTTTAGAACAACGGATTACATATATTTTTGATAAAACTGAATAAAAGTGAAACTTTATTGAAATAATGTTGTTGTGTGTAGATTTAAGATTCTATATATAGGTTTCCCGATTTATACCCTTATATAGGTACAATTGATATTGCCCTTATTTAGGCATAGAATATCCAGCCCTTATTTAGGCACTGTCCATGCTAACCAAATACAGGCATGGTCTCCTACATCCGTCCATCCACGTCACAACGAGTTCTTGGAAAACCAGACTCATAAGCCTTCAGGAATTTCCCTTTCTTGACTATTGATTTCTCCAAGGACTCATTTAGTATGCATGAACATCTATTCCTTAGGGATTCATTCATGACTTTCCGATGCCCGACTTTTACGTCAATATAGGCATTCCTAAACACCTTCAAGGTATAAATATACCTGCACTTGCCCTGGCAAACCACGGTTCCGGTACGATCCAGCTCGACTGCCTACTTGCGGTTCACCACGGCAAGTTCGGAAGGAAATCGAGTTCCAGCCTGACGCACTGACCAGACGCTGGCATCCTCCTCGCAGAGAATCCAGCTCCAGTGTTTCTGTCCCCCTTGCGGGGTGTTAGATATCGAGTCCCGGAAAGAGATTCCAACCTCGCACATTATAAAGGTATGGAGCAGACTAGAATTTAGAGAAACTTTTGGCAACTCTTGACAAAACTAAAACTATAGCTATAGCTAGCTATACTTTAGAAAACAGCACTTACTTCCTACCTTGTACTACACTTAGGTTAGGTACACTGGGGTCGAACTATTTTGAAGTATCAGATGAGTATTCACATTTTAGCCTGTGTTATTTATGTATGTATTTTAATTAATATATGTCATAGCTACAAACCATGCTATTGCAGTGTTATTTTATCTTACTGCTAACTCTGTACATATTGTACTTCGCAGCCTGTCTTTCGATTGTAGCAGTTCATATCTCTTGCATGAGAAATAAGACTGTTCAATAAACCCTTTTTATTGAAATGCCCGTCTCTCTATTTCTGTGCAACTCTGTAGAAATGAAGCATGCACGAGTGAAACTGTTATCTATTGTTTCCACGGTTCTGAGATTGTTCCGACTCTAATGGAAACAAAGTTGTCATGTTTATGCAGTTGTCAGAAACTAATCCCTTCTTGTATATTCGAGAAGTTTCTAGTGAGCTCTGAGTTAGCTGGCACACACAAGTAATTAAGTTTAATGTACTCGATAGAGACATACTGACCTCAGTCCTATGTCAGATTTATAGTGTATATTATTCCAATGCGCAGAGCCTATCAGGGATATCGGAACTACACTACATGGCCCAACGTTTGGTAAGGCACTAATTTAACGCTAGATACTGAAGTAACTCAGTCGTGCTTTTCTCAGAGACCCATACTCATAATACTCCATAAGACGTCTGGAGTGGGTAGGGATAATATCCGCCATAGCTGAGTAGGACAAAAGTCCTATGTATTAGCTGTTTGGTTTGTTCAACGTTGAAGGATACAGTGTTCCAAAATATTGTGCACCTTATCTTTGTTCCCTTGAAACTTGCTCTGAAAACTTTCATTAAACAATGACCGAAAACGGCACAAACACCGATGCTGGTGGAGCTGCGGCTGACCAAGTCACAGCAGCTTTTAATCGTACCAGTTTTAAAGAAACCGTTGAGGATGCGATAATCATCCATCCAAATTTAAGAAGAGCTATCACTCTAAAACGTATAGAACATGGCCTAACACCAAGAGGTGGTAGAGCAGTTTTTGTGATAGAGGCACATGAATCTCACCAGACAGAGGTATTCTATTCATGGATTGTATTCCCAGAATCAAATCCAGTAACACACTTGTTTCACTTCTACAAAGAAGATGATCCACCTGAGGAATATATTCCTTTCGAGGATATTGAAATTCCACTCACATACCAGGAGCATGAGCTCTGGTTTAAAGGCGCCCTAAAATATTACAATCACATTACCAGGCTCTGTCCACTAGGTAGACCAGGAGCAACATGGCCGATTTTAGCCGGTTACACACCTCATCCTGACATTGAAGAAATGTCAGATGTAGAACTACTTGCTCAACTCAAGGAGTTAATCAACATCTACAGACAATTAGTTCAATATGTCATGCGGACTTTCACAGTCCAACCACCATCAACCAGTCACAATCCAGCCCCTCATCAGGGGAATACACTAAAAATCACTCCACAGACTTTACATGCAGTCATGGGTAAAATGCCCACATAACGTGTACAAATTCCATTCTGGATAGCTAAAAAATCACTCAAAACGAAACAGTATTTCCTAATACCAGCCCTTATGAGAAACACAGAATTCTAACTATCTGTTTACCAATGGGGATCACACCACATCTGGAAGACTGCACCACTTGGGGCACAGTTTTTGCTGCAATCTACACAAAAACACATGGTATTCCGTCCATGGCGGTAATACCTGATGTCTTGAAAAAAATTCAAGATGAATACGGGGCAGAGCCTGCTCTGAATTTAGGTATGAAGTTACTGAAAAATTTCGACCAGGTCTCAACAATAATATTATCTAATATTAGAGGAGAAGCAGCATCAGTGGCAATCCGCCAGAAATTAAGGGAATTTGATGTAACAGAACAACCACAAGAACTAATGAGAATAATTTAAAAATCTTATGAAGAATTAGGCAGAGACAGTTTGGGGGGGAAACCAGTTAAACCACAACTGTCTGAAAGTCCTGATAAGGTCTTTCTAAAAAACACTCCTACCTCTTCTAAAAGGAAGTGAGAAAATAGCAAACAGCATTCCAAAAAGAAGCGTTCTCAATCCCGAGGAGGTCTGCTCAAAAGGAGCCCTCTGAAAGGAGGTACAACCTCAGGAATAGGGATAATTTGAAGAAAACCTGACAGATATCAAGATACTGATACACGTTCCTCTCGTACCTTTCAGATTTCATCACAGACATCCGAAAGAAGAGGACGGTCAGAGAACAAAGAAGAGCGCGTGAAGTCCAAAGACGATCAACACGATCAGAAAAACAAACAAAAACCTCAATTCTCCAAGAAGAAGGTAGCAGGTCTGAAGATCAGACATGCCGAGGATTCTGAGAACGCAACTCAAGAACGGAGAAGGGGCTCAGACAATGTTGGACAGTGCAGTAGAAGTTACAGTAGCTCACCAGAACATGAAGGGGCTTCTGGAGACAGTGGACATGAATGAGGACATTCAAGTTGAAACTGCAGATACCAGGGTTAGTTCTTCTCATAGGTTATATGAAATAACACTCCGGATGGAGGGAGACATACCAAGAAAAGTGAAAGCACTCTTTTGGGAACATCTTTCAAGGGGTTATGATATACTTCTAGCAGAACGAGACTGGCCACCAGAATTTGTCAGGGAGTGCCCACAAGGCGAAGACATCATTATGCCAGCCTTCTCCAACGATGTTCCAATACATTTAAAATATACTTATGCAAGGAAATGGGCAGTGGCCCAAGCCCCAGCATTATACAAGAATCATGTAGGATGCGATGAGTACTCACCTCACCACAAAATCCAGTTAAAAAATCAACCAACAGCACAAAGGCAGTACCCAGTTAAGCAAGAAGCTAAAAAACAAGTCAGGGAGATCTCAGATCAACTTGAATACCAGCGGGTGATTGAAACATGCACCTCATCAATGAACAATCCTTTGTTTCCAGTTTCCAAACCAGACAATACATATCGTCTAGTTTTGGATTACAGACACCTAAACTCATGTTGTAAAACATTTGCAGTGCAAAACGCACACAGTACAGCATTAATGAATTACCTTGAGCGTAAAAAGTAAAAAACCACATTAGACAGTTCAAATGGTTTCTTTTGTTAAAATATTGCACCTGAAAGTAGATATTTGACCGCTTTCTCAATAATGGGGACCCAGTGTCAATTTTGTCGACTCCCAGAGGGGTTCAAGAACAGCCCGGGGTTATTCTCAGCAAGAGTAACAGAGTTACTACAAATTTATAATGACGAGGCATTGTCATATGTCGATAATATCCATCTGACAGACGATGACCTGGACAGACACTTGAACAGGGTGAACATCATTATATTGGGGTTCGCCTCTGAGGATTACAAATTAAACTTTAAAAAGTCTAGAATTGTCCATCTCAACGTCCTTTTCCTAGGATATGAACTTTCAAGTGAAGGCAAAAGCCTGGTAGCTAACTTTTTAGAATGGTGTGCGCTGATCCAACCTCCAAAAACGCTGAAGAGCTTACAGTCAATTCTAGGTTTCCTAAATTTTGGAAGAACATACATTCTGAACTATGCAGAGAGGGTTAAACCTCTCTACAAATTAATCTAACCTGATTTCAAAGCCACAACTTGGACACAAGGACACACAGAAATTCTGCGTTCACTTCAAACAGACATGTTAGCAACTAAACACTTGCGAACATGCGTAAACGTACGCAACTTAGTGATCCGAATCATTCCGGGTCAATGCGGATTCACCTACTTAACTTTTAACGAAGGTGAAAAAGTACCAATTGCATACAAATCACACTTGTATACAGGAGCAGAAATGAAATTCACTTCTACAGAAAAGATTCTGACAGCAGTTCAAACTGCTGTAGCAAAAGAAAGAGCCCTAGCACAGGGGAAACGCATTATGGGCGTGACTCCTGTACCAGCCTTAGAGGCAGTTACTTAAGCTAGCATTTTGAATGCAAAAGCTTTACATCCGAGATGGATACAATGGGTTAATTCTCTTGCTGCAACTGATGTTGAATATGTTTATGATCCTTATCTAAAAACACAAGCATTCCTGCAATATGAACACGAATGTCCTCTGCCTACTGAAATTCTCCCCCTTGATCAGTACGAATTTATAATTTATACTGACGGATCTGCACAACCCGCTACGGAGAGTAAACAAGCTTACAGTGCAGCTTGCGCGATCGTTAAAGGTCGTATGCGCGATGGCAAATTCAGACCAATGGTCACAAAAACACAATCTCTAGGAGATTGTACAGCTCAGCGAGCTGAACTACAAGCATTCAAGATGGCACTTGAAAACACGGATCGCAAATTCCCCACACTCATAGTGTGCGATTCTTTTTACTGTGTTCAATCTTACAGTGAATATTTACAGAATTGGCTTCAAAATGGTTTCAAAGATGCAAAAGGTGGCACAATCAAGCATAAAATGCTTTGGGAGCAAGTAGTTCAGTTGAGAAACAGACTACAAAACACTCATGTGATACACACGTTGAGTCATCAACGTGATGGCGTTCACGTTGAAGGGAATTCATTGGCTGATGAAGCCGCGAAAGAGGCTGTGCAAACGGCTTCCGTAGCTGCAATCACTCGTTCAAAAACGAAAATAGACTTATCCGGTTTCACCATGGATTGAACTATGGATTGTTTTGGGAATATAATTCTTTGTACTTTGGTTAGCTCTGGTATTAACTCTGGGTGTGCTGATAAATGGAAGATATATTCAAATGGACACAGCAAGTAACTTACTTCTCCAGCCACACAAATCATCCCATCGTGAAGCAAGAGACTTGTCAGCAGTGAACATCACAGCCGTTCCTTTACATGATTGTATAGTTTGGACCAAACCGAATATGACATTTTTGGCCCGTCTGAGCTTTTGAAGATTCCACATTTATTTAAGATTTCATTAAGTGACTTTATTACTTCTAGTACCTTTTCTGATGATTGGGACTTCGAGACTGTTAATAACATGATGTCTGATCTAGAGATGTCTACTGTATTCACAAATCATGAATATTTAGAGGGTTCAATAGACTATGAACAAATGTATTGTTATAACCACTATGGTCATCATTTCTTGCATAAATCTGCAACACCTAGAAATGTATTTATGTATAACCAATGGGAACATTGTCCTCCACCCCCAAAGGGTAGTTCAAAAACTTTTGCAATGAAATTTCCATATTTTTCAGGCTACATTTTGTCTAATCCGGAAACGTCTTAATTTAAAAATATGAACAAGACAAGAATGAAAAATATGTTAACAAATACGAAACAGATTTATGCTGCAGCCTTTATTGCCCGACTGTCTAGACAAGGTTTCGACTTTTGGGAAGACAACATTGAGACAAAAACTGTCTGGGGTACAAAAGATTGGCAAGTACAGGGGGTAGACAATTTATTTAGAGCCTGTATCATCCCTGAGCAAATTATGTTTTTGAATGACACTGTCCAGCAAACGTCTTCGCTTGGATTAGCCAGGATCAAAGACATGAACACTCCGACCATACCTATACCTGCAAGCAATAGCACTATACGGGGGGAGGTAGACGTACATAATATTTTGCATCACAACACATCAGGTCCAGAATGGAAACAATGGTTGCTCTGGCCCACAGACACGAATACCTTTCAAGATCGATTCCTGAACAAAACACAGGATTTCACTATCAATAGGCCAGACCCACGCTATGTTCAAAGACAGCATCCAGTGGTAGTAACAACATACAGTGTAGGGAAACTATGCCTTGATTGGCTACAGAAAGCTACACTGAAGGATGTTAAACAACACTTATCTTTACTTCAAGAATGCGCAGACCTTAGGGAATTCTTGCTAGGACCAAGAAAACCGCGTCACAAACGTGTCATATATGCTGGTATCTACGCTGCTTATAATGAAGCATGGAAGGTTACCCAAGCAGAGACTGCAGAATGAATACGAGAAATTGATCGTATTCATTTAGAGAAAACTCTCTCTGTAGTAGACAATGGGTTAATGACTCTGTCATCCAGAAAATATTCATTGGACAGCATTGTGTCTTCTGTCATAGACATTATGGAACAAGACTTGGTCATGTTGCAACATGGTCAGTCTCAGCTACGTTCTATCATGATATTGGGCTGGACGCTACAAAACTTGTGTGCAGGCTATGTGCCTTGGCATTTAATCAATACTACGTCACTGTTTTCAGAATTCAATCTCACTGATAAACAGACTGGCACAAAGGGGAGCAGACTACACTATGCTGAGCATTGAAAAGCTGGAAAATTTACCATTCACGGTGGCAGAAATACCAGCTACTGAGTGGATCATACATGGTAAAATTACTCTGCCTGTTACAACTTTCCATTTTCAATATTGCCTAAAACATATACCAGTTGGCAAATATGAAAGGTTGGGTAAAGGATACATCAAGACATCCTGGGATTTACCTTACACACATAGATGTTGGAGTGGGGAACGTGAAGTGTTTCTTAGCGATGAAAACTGTGAACACACACTAAGCGGTTCTCTCCTTTGTCAGGGTATTAACTTACACGGGCCTGTGATGGTTCCACTACAAACTTATCCTCTCACCTGCAAGGTTCACCGGCTGCAGTGATTAATCCAATTTTTGGCCAACTTTCTAATGTGAGTTACATTATGTTGAATGATCACAGCTGCTGTGGCATGTTGCCAGTTATTCCATATCTAGTTACGGTTACATCCAGGGTCACTTGCTGTATGCAAGTCTTGTTTCCACAAATAGACACAGTTAGGGAGTCCCCTTTGTGGCCTTCACTGAACATCTCTTCTATACGAATTGATACTCTAAGCAGAATGAAAGCCATTCTTTTACAAAAAACAGTGCCACTGACCTCGGCTAGAGAAACCTATGATCTCCAAGTTGCAAGGACATCTGCGGAGATACATACCCTTTTGTGTACAAACTGCCCTGTACATTTCTCAGAAATGTTAGGTTGTATCTTAAACATGTCTGATACGAGCGGTATGATACATGTATTTAAGAACGTGTGTGCAGGACTGTTAGCACCTTTTCAAGCACTCCTCGGAATTTTTCCAAACTTCGTGCACTCTGTGTTTGGCGGACTGCCGCTCCTTTCAGCACTCGTTGCAGGGATCCTATTTCTGCTCCTACAGCTACGATATGGCAAGCCTCATCACCAGCGTCACTCCAGGCACCATAGAGAGAGCTCTATTGGAGATGAAGTGTCATGAGCGCATCGTCCAAATTTTGGGTTTACCTCGTCCACGAGAATTAAACACCACATGGTTTCTGTCATTCAGACCAGTCTGGCAAGATTGCATCTTACCTGTTCTACACTGCCTGCTCTGCGGTGAAGAATGCATGCTAGTCATCTGTCTAACACTCCCATCAGTCATGCCTACGGATATCGATACTCTGCTGGACCCAGTAACGGCCCATGCTCTGTGTTGTCCCCAGCGGCTACCAATCCTGATGACGGCATTCATTGAGATTTTACAGACGCAAATTGCTACTGCTGAGGTACGAGAGGAAACAACAGGCACGCAGGTAACATCCGATTCGAACATTGCTGATGCAACCAATGCTGAAGGCGATAGTTCACATCTATGTGCAGTTAATCTTCTAAACGAGGTATTCAAAATTTCACCTACAACGGTAGACAACTTTTTGTCTATAAGATTAGAAGATTTCATGTTTTCTCCAGATCCACACACTGACTTTTGAGTCAGGCACACAGTGTTTCAATGAGACTCTGAATTTGGCCTTCATTCTTTTCAGACAAGGGACTAACTTTGGAACTTTTTCCTATGATTAATTTTTTTTTCCAAATTAGTATTTTTTCATTTTTTGACACAGTAATCTGCTTATAGTAGACCTGTTCATAGAGAACAGAATTCTTTGAAAATCTTCCAGGTACATTATGCCACCGTGTCACATTAACAATTGATTTGATTTAACCTGATATGAAATGGTTACGGCCCTTTATTCTTCTGTGTTAACCAGCCATTTCATCATATGTATATATTTCTGGTTCATTCTTGTTGGCATTTTAAATGCACGCATACACTTAGAATGAAACATTGCTTTTTAATATGTACAGCACCTTATGCATAGCAATGGGTTTGTAATGCATTTTTAGGACATATGTTTTTAGATATGGAGCATGTTTTCGATTATCATGCGATATTCTTTTTTAGACATGTTTAGTATGTTTAGGATTTAGTAATGTCATTCATACAAAACTGGAGTGGATGTTGTGTGTAGATTTAGATTCCGTATATAGGTTTCCCGATTTATGCCCTTATATAGGTACAATTCATATTGCCCTTATTTAGGCATAGAAAATCCAGCCCTCATTTAGGCATTGTCCATGCTAACCAAATACGGGCATGGTCTCCTACATCCGTCCATCCACGACACGAGTTCTTGGAAAACCAGACTCTTAAGCCTTTCGGAATTTCCCTTGCTTGGATATTGATTTCTCCAAGAACTCATTTAGTATGCATGAACATCTATTCCTTAGGGATTCATTCATGACGTTTCGATGCCTGACTTTTACGTCAATACAGGCATTCCTAAACACCTTCAAGGTATAAATATACCTGCACTTGCCCTGGCAAACCATGGTTCCGGTACGATCCAGCTCGACTGCCTACTTGAGGTTCGCCACGGCAAGTTCAGAAGAAAATCGAGTTCCAGCCTGACGCACTGACCAGACGCTGTCATCCTCCTCGCAGAGAATCCAGCTCCAGTGTTTCTGACTCCCCTTGCGGGGTGTTAGATATCGAGTCCCGGAAAGAGGTTCCAACCGCGCACATTCTAAAGGTATGGAACAGACTAGAACTTAGAGAAACTTTTGGCAACTCTTGGCAAAACTAAAACTATAGCTATAGCTAGCTATACTTTAGAAAACAGCACTTACTTCTTACCTCGTACTACACTTAGGTTAGGTACACTGGGGTAGAACTATTTAGAAGCATCAGATGAGTATTCACATTTTAGCCTGTGTTATTTATGTATGTATTTTAATTAATGTATGTCATAGCTACAAACCATGCTATTGCAGTGTTATTTTATCTTACTTCTAACTCTGTACATATTGTACTTCGCAGCCTGTCTTACGATTGTAGCAGTTCATATCTCTTGCATGAGAAATAAGACTGTTCAATAAACCCTTTTTATTGAAATGCCCGTCTCTATTTCTGTGCAACTCTGTAGAAACGAAGCATTCACGATTGACTGAGTGAAACTGTTATCTATTGTTTCCACGGTTCTGAGATTGTTCAGACTCTAAGGGAAACAAAGCTGTCATGTTTATGCGGTAGTCAGAAACTAATTCTTTCTTGTATATTCGAGAAGTTTCTAGTGACCTCTGAGTTAGCTGGCACACACAAGTGATTAAGTTTAAAGTACTCGATAGAGACATACTGACCTCAGTCCTATGTCAGATCTATAGTGTATATTATTCCAATACGCAGAGCCTATCAGGGATATAGGAACTACACTACAATGTATGTGTTAAGTGCTGAGGGTTAAGAACTGAAATAAGTAAGGTCATTATATGACTGGGATAGTTATCAAACAACATGCAAGAGAGCAATGAGTTTGCTTCCCGCGTGGTGTTGTATGAGTAGTGGCGGTTAGTATGCAGTGGGATTTCAGGGATTCAGCAGTAGATTGCCCCAGTTTCTAGCCCCTTGAATTGAACAGTCTGTATAAGGTAGCCAGCAGGGCATGTTGAGGATGTGCCTCTAAATGGATGGTTCTCTTGTGTGCATCACACTTGGAGGTGTAGATGCACTGAGCAGCGTGAGCCTCAATGTATGATGAATTAGGTTTGGTTGGGTTGGGTTAGGTTGGCAAGTTTTAGGTTCTTTATATGAAATTCATACACTATGAGGGTTGTAATTCATGAAATAGTCAAGGCGTTGGACTTAGTAAACGGCCTTTGTAGAAGTTTCCTGAAGCAATTCTTCACCTGCATTGTAGAAGACAGACTTTGCAAATGCAGAAACCTTCGTTGTTCCAGAAGTTGTGAACAGGATTCTCTCATTTTACTGACTGCTTATGATTTTACAAAGTACAAAACTTTGCAGTTTGCTCAGCAGTTGAACAATTTTGTGGTATGATCATAAGCACTCATGAATCCCGAGGTCAAACAACCCTATAAGTATCAGGGGCCATTGATGTTTACACTTTACATCCATACATGAGCTTGTGGCTTTCTTAAAGCAGGTAGTTGACATTTCATGGCACAGGTCATAGTGCTCTGGGTTAGTTCATGACTGAAACGGGAAAGGATGTATGTACCTAAGACAGATGTGCATGGAAGTGGAAGCAGTGCTTATTTCCTATAGGAGTGCACTGCACAGATTCCACAAAATTGAATTTTAAAATATGGTCACAACTCTGTCCAAGGCGCTCCTCGCCCGTGCCCTTTTAAATCTGATGGCGCCCCCTGGAATAGTGAGATCCGCAGTACCTTGCGGATCGCCTGATCTTCGCCCACAGGCTCCACTCACAAGGAAGTCATTGTCAACAATCATCAGCTTGTCACTCATAGCCTAACGTAATCATCTATATGGCCTATTGACAGAGGCATTTTTAGCATACATAAAGAAGTACTCCTGCACTTTTACGGACTCTTACATACCTTTGTGAATTGGTGCAGAAATTCAAAAATTTGAATACAATGGAAATGTTCAGAGAATATTCATATACAAATACTGAAAACAGAAATGACTGTACCCTCTGGACGTTTACTAATAGAGATTAGAACATTTTGCGGCCCATTCGCTAAGGCATGTAAGAATATATAAAACAGTGCTCCTTTGATACTATTTCCCCTGTACTGGTAAATTAATTTGTGAATCAGCCCCACGATGTTTCTGGGTCAAGCTTCTCAAACAGTGCTGCAACCCTCCTCGTCGAGGCCCTTGCTCAATTACAAAATATTGGGTATCTGATACAGACTGTACTTATGTGCTTTTTAGGTACTTCCCAATATGTCAGTCTCAGAGTGGGTTGCATACTCCCCAAAATGGCAATGTCTGGGTGGGGTGCAGACTCTCCAAAACGGTATCCTCAGAAAGGGTGGGAACTCAGAGCGGCAGTCAATGGCAAGGAGCGGGACAGCTTTTAAAATGGGGGTGAACCGAGGGAGGTGGTCATTGTGCGAAATTGAGGTGTTAGTTGAGGGGCATATCAGCCCTTCTCAAGCTACCGCCACAATCCTTGTCAGGGTGAACCACAAAAGTCACTAAATTAACCTGTGCCCTCTGGTAGACTGCCACAAAAGCAGTCAGGCAATGTGTTAAGGTATTTATTCAGCACACAAACAGTTATGAAGTGAGAACACAACACAAGATCCCGCACTAATTTAGAAAAATAGAGTAAAATGTTATAAATTAGTTGACCAAAAAATGATAAAAATCCTATCAGTTCAACTGGAGATAAGCAATTTTAAAGATGTATGGTAAGTTTAGTGCCTAAAAGCATAAAACACCACTCACTGCTATCTGGGGCCGTATTACAGTGAGTATCCCAGGAGCGCAATGGGCATTTGCGCCTGCTTTGTGCACCCCCGGAGCACTTTGGTACTACAGAAGGGGCCGCAGACGCTTGTGCGGCTCCTATGTAATACCGATAGTGCTGGCAAACATAAGGCGCCAGCGCTATCTGCAGGAGGACTCTCCTTCATTTGCATGTGGGTGTGCCGCATGCAAATGAGCGAATCCCTTTGTCTCTCCACCCACGTCGTATTACAGACGTGGGCGCGGAGGCAAAGAAGCTATCAGGAGGCGCACTCACAGTGCGCCACTTAAAAGGTGGCACACTGTGAGTGCGCCTCCATATGGCAGTCCTCTGGCAGGGGAAAGGCGGTTCCATGGACCCTGCCAGACATCCCTTTGCAGGCGGGTGCCGTCACTGACTGAACCCGCCTGCAAGGGGATCTTTAATTCCCTTCAAAAGTGCAGAAGGGTGCCGCCTGCATAGTGAAAACACTGAGCGGTTGTGAAGAGACTGCTCCGGTTTTCACCTGAATGCGCTGCCCCCAGGGCAGCACAAGTTTGCAGCTGCCCTGGGGGCAACGCATTCATGGTATTAGAGCGCATTTTCACTGTTTGCACCCGGCGGACCTTTTTAAAGGTACAACCGGCGCAAACAATTAAAATGCGCTTCTACCATAATACAGCCCCTGGTTGTTTGAGAGTCACAAGTTCAGGCCAACTGCAATGGAGCGCGGGCCGGCTACATGGACCAGGTTAGTTCCGCGGAAAAAGTTACCTTCTCAAGTCCAGCACAAAGAGTTCTGTTCATGGTGTAGGCCGCTGCAAGGAGCAGGGAGAGTGTTGCAGATGGTCGTTGCTGTAGCACGAAGAGCAGGCTGGCGTCGCGGATGGTCGTCACTGTAGTGTGAAGATCCTATCAGGCATTGCTGGAACAAATTTGGGTGTTCTTCACTACCAGGACCTGTAGACCTTAAAAGTACATGTTCAACTTTTTAAACACTAGACACCCTGCTCTAAGGGCTGTTTAGGCCCTACTTTAAGGGTGGCTTATATGTATTGAAAAGGAAGGTTTAGACCTGGCAAAAGGTTTATTTTTCCAGGTTGGATTAGCAGTTTAAAACAGCCCACAGAGGCTGCAGTGGCAAGACTGAGACTTGTTAAAAAAGGCTACTTAAGTGGGTGGCACAGAACGTTCTGCATGCCCAATAGTAGCATTTAAATACAGGCCCAGGGTACAGGTAGTACCACTTTACTAGGGACTCACAAGTAAATTAAATATGCAAATTGGCTTATAGGAGCGAGTACAAGCATTTTATCACTGGTTAGCAGTGGTAAAATGCATAGAGTCCTAAAAGTCAACAAAAACGGGTTCCGAAATAAGGGGGGTGAAGCCAAAATGTTTGGGGATCACCCTGCAGAGATAGCAGTTCAACAGTCATCTTCCACATAGAGGGGGGGATCCTTTGCAAAGGGTGTTGCCGCATTGAAAGATTGCTGTTACTTTCTTTGAAAGATAGTCAGCTCTTCCAAGGCTCCTGCAGTTCATACCTGGATTATAAATCTTACATGTTTGCAGTTCTCCTGTCTTCAGAGCCCTGTGGGGTTCTACAGAATACTTCTCAGTTCCCTCTTTGCTATTGTAAAAAATCGTCAGTCTGCGTGCTCCTGGAAGTTCCATCCGAAAGAGTCTGTGCATCCTACACCACGTTCTAGAGCACTGTTGTGGGTTTTATTAATGTGCTCCCTCTGCAGGCCCATTTATGTTCTCTGGATTTCCCTCCCTTTCCTCATCTCCCTCTGTGTCTTCGTCCTCTTGTTAGGAGGTGGTCTCCATGTGAGTGCCAAGACATTTGGGATGTTGGAGATTGGCAACACTGCTGAAGGCTTGTTTCCATCAGAGTCTGGCACATCCTCTGGTCATAACATGTGTTTTCAATCAGAGAAAGGCGCATTGCTTTCTCAATAGGGCTGTGAAATTAGATACTCAACAAGAGAAAACATATTTCACAATGAAACTGAAAGGACGAAAACCACCCATGTTGCTAATCTGAGGACACTGTCTCACCAGCAACGATTAATTCCGTAAACCACCACCCATCGCCACGTTATCAAATGTAAAGTCGTGAGCTCCAAACCCACATACTTTGGAAATAAGAATGACACAGACACATGGTATATGGTACTTAGAACTGACAATGAGCACGTGCACTTGGACTCTTTTATTGGCAGGGTCACCTGACTGGTGACACCTGTGTTGTGTAGTGATGATACCTATCTCCCTATGTACAATGCTAAGTTAGCACAACCGCGTTAGATGTTAGAAAGCCATCTTGCCGCTTCTGCTGCTTTTGCACGCGACACTGTTGTCACATGTTATTAATTAAGAAATGCTTACTCGACTTTGCTTCACATGAGAACTGTCTGTTGTTTAACATCCTTAACAGTGAGCAGTGACCTTGGTCTGTACACCGTGTAAAGAACGAGTCTGGGTCACTAGACGGTGCATGTTGTTGTGTTCAGGTTGATTGTACCACTATTTAGCCATAACATGCACGCAGCTGCAGATACCTGAAAGACGAGTGCTTTTTAATATTGCAGTGCGGCATGTTTTAGAGTCAGTCGGCAGAAGAGTGTTCCCAGGAGAGAGCCTAGCTGATCCTGTGATGTGATTCCACTAAGCTGACGGATTTTTTTAGCGCTGGGATACCTCCAGGTGACTACGCGCTCTATAAAAATTTTAATAATAATAATAATAATAATACGGTATGGGGTTCCCCATTCAAGCCTAGAGACCATCTAATAGTCTAATAATAATACTAGTAGTTTACTAGCGAAAGGAGGGTGGCTGCTTTCCACTGTCATTTTATTATGACTGCTCCTTTCATTTTCTATGGTATTGTAACAATGCTGATGGTTCTGATCTTAACCATTTGTCTGCTTATGTTAGCCAAAATACTGCATCTTAGGACGCGAGGTTTATAAATTAAACTCTTTAAACTTTAACTGTGTCTCTGTTTATTCTCTTGTGGACTGATATGAGAATAATAACGAAAAGGTATTTCTGATTCCCACCATTCCTGAGAATATTCTAAGTCGCTTGTTCTGGGTTGTCTATACATTGGGACCGCCGAGCTAGATCTCGGATAACGAATGGGACACTAAGCTAGTCGGATAAGGGGTTCTGGGTTCTGAGGGGAGTTTTTGGTACACCACAATTCTCGGAGGTCCTGGGTTCCTGCGCATAGTTCTGTGCATAAGCAGAATCCCTGCAACATGGCGCACCTAACGTTTGGTCTATTTGAGACGCCTTAGTAGTGCTTTAATTAGTCCACAACACCCTCACTCTGGTTTCCGGTTGACGGGAGTGACGGTTTAACCTACCTAGGTTTCGACTAATAGGTTCCTTCAAGCTTGATCATTAAAAAGGTTATTTTTCCTGAACCCCAGTGCTACACTTGATATCGTTGTTACGCTTTAGTGTGTCCTGATGGCGGTTGATATAGCCGCGCATAGTCGTACACCTCTGCGCCGTCATTTGACGGCGTATGGGGTGCCAGTTGAAGGGATGGCTGTTATTTTTGTGGTCAGTGCTGATGCGTCATACCCGTATGAGTTGTTTTACTCATAGGTGATCTTTCCGGCGGTGGATGACGATGATACGTTTCACACCTATACTGCCACTGCGATTCCTGCGGTCTATACCCCATATAGGACACAAGAAATTCCTATCTCTGCCTGGCAGCATACTATTTGGTTTAATGGCGCCCTTCCCCATGCGGTTACACCGGCGAGAATGGGCCCGTTGTCCATTGCAGGGGCCACATGGCCGGTGCTAGCCGGATTTATGCCTCATCCCCGCTATCTCACGGTGGCGGTAGCTGAGTTGCGTGTGCTCCACACTGCCCTTATTACAGTACATAGGGCTTTGGTGCAGTACGTGTCACGCACCGTGCAGGCAGGGGCACCTGCTGTTGCGGGACAACCTACGGACCATCACGCAGTGGTTATTAGTCCTGTTATGGTTAATTCAGTGGTCGGCAAGCGCCCCACCAGTAAGGATGAATTTCCTTATTGGCTTGCTGAGAAATTTGATCAACTGGAAGCAGTTTTTCCAAATACTGCTCCTGTGGAAAAACACAGGATACTCACCATTACTTTGCCTAAAGACCTGGTCCCGGACATTGCCGATTGTGACAACTGGGGGAAGGTCTTTGCGGCGACCTATTCGAAGTGCTATGGCACTCCGTCTATGGCTGTACTACCCTCCGTCATCAAAAAGGTTCAAGAGAACCATGGGGCGGAGGCGGCTATTGAATTGGGAATGAGGCTTGTCAACAGCTTCGATGTGCTTTGTTCCATGGTGATGGGCAACCTCAAAGGAGATGCCATGCAGTTCCAAGTTGGTAATATGCTGGAACTTGTGGATGTGAACGACAGGCCCAGGGAATTCGCAAAAATTATTGCGAAAGCCTACAGAATGGTGAGTCGTAGCGCCTGATGTAGTACAACAAACTAAGGTGAGTTCGTCTACTAAAGACGAAAAACCCAACTTTCCAAAGCAGAGTTGGAGAGCAAAGAAACAGGGGAAACAGCAACAGAAACAGGGTTCTCGTTCTGCCTCACCCGACCGGTCGTCCAGTGACCGCACGTATGATCTGCGCGATCGTTCTCGTATTAAGTCACCTGAGAGATTTCAGGTTTCTGAACAACGCTCTACTCGTTCTTCACAGGAAACATCGGCTTCACAATCCGGTGGCGGAGACTGTGGGAAAGGAAGAGGTGCTCAAGGTCGTGAGCAACCTCGCCAGACCGACGGTAAAGGCAAACAGGACGAGTCTGCACGTCAACGGCCCCCGTTTCAGAAAAAGAAAGTTGCTGCTCTAACGGCGAGGTATGCCTCAGATGGTACAGACACAACTTCTGAACCTGACATGGGCGCTAACGCTGCTAGACAGAGCGGCGGAAGTTACAGTAGTGCGGCAAGCACTGCGTCCATATCTGGAGGTGACAGCAACTGATACATTTGTAAGTGTTGAAACTGCTGATACCCGCGTGGCTCCCCTGAAAGACTGTTTGAAATTGTCCTTTTAATTGAGGGTGACATACAACGTAAAATTAGAGTGGTTTTTTGGGATAATCTGACCTCCACCTATGATATTCTTTTGGCAGAGGGTGATTGGCCCCTGGCTTTCGTTTTAGATGCTCCTCGAGGGGAGGACGTGATCCTCCCGTCCTTTGGGCACACAGTGCCGACGGAACATTCTACGAGGTTGGCCGGGGAGTGGGCGCAGGTGCTTGCGCCTGCGTTGTATCGTAATCAGGTCGGCTGGGATAAATTTTCTCCCAACCATGAGATTCCGTTGCGGTCCATGCCCCAGCCACAACCCCAATATCCCATGCGACGTGAGGCACGACCTCACGTCGCTTCCATCCTTGAACAATTGGAATATCAGGGAGTAATTGAAACATGTGTGTCACCTATGAATAATCCTTTATTCACGGTGACGAAGCCTGACGGATCGTACCGCCTAGTTTTGGATTACCGGCATTTAAACTCACACTGCCGGACATGCGCGGTGCAAAATACCCACGGTTCGGCTCTCGTCGATAGTCTCGTGAGAAAACGGTTTAAAACCACACTTGACATTTCCAATGGCTTTTATAGTCATAACCTGGCCCCTCTCAGTTATGAGTGGACAGCGTTCACCTCGGGTGGCATACAAAAACAGTTCAAAAGGCTCCCGATGGGCTATAAAAACAGCCCTGGGGTCTTTGCTGCTCGAGTGGTCTCTCTCTTAGAGATGGTAGACCCGGAGGGGTACTCGTATGTCGACGATATATATCTAACGGACGACGAGTTGCTTCCACACCTTGCTCACGTGGATAACATAATTACTATGTTTGCTGACTTCGGTTACAAGTTCAACTTTGCGAAGTCCCACATTGCCGAGTACACGGTGTTGTTCTTGGGGTACGAACTCAACAATGAAGGTCGAGGATTGGCTCCGCACTTCCTTGAGAAGTGCGCACGCCTCCGTGCTCCTACTACACTGAAAAAATTACAATCCCTGCTGGGCTTTCTGAATTTCGGTCGCACGTACATTCCTGACTATGCGCAGCGTATCAAGCCGCTTTATGCCTTGGTACAACCTACTTTTTCCAAATCATGCTGGCTGCCGGAGCATTCAGCTGCATTACAGTTATTGCAGGCTGACCTTCTTGCTTCAAAATACTTACAAACCCGTGATAACCACACTAACCTGGTCATTAGAATTGTGCCGGGTGCAGTGGGTTTCACATACTTAACGTTCAATGAGGGCGACACCGTACCCATTGCATACGAATCACACCTGTACACTTCAGCTGAGCTGCGATTTTCCGCTGTCGAAAAAGTACTGACAGCAGTTCAGATGGCAATCCTGAAAGAACGTGCGCTATCACAAGGGAAACGTATGCTGGTGGTGACACCATATCCTGCCCTCGAGGCAGTGACGAAAGCTAGTGTACCAAATTCTAAGGCTTTGCATCCAAGGTGGATACAATGGGCCACTTCCTTGACTTCACCGGACGTTACATATATCTTTGACGCGGCATTACAGACACAGGAGTTCTTGCAATATGAATTCGTTCATCCACCTCCCCTGTCTTTGCGCCCGCTCGAGGATTACCATTGTGTCATTTACACTGACTGGTCTGCGCAGCCCGCAACTGGATCAAAGCACGCCTATTCAGCGGCTTGCGCAATTGTGGTTGGTACATTCGTAAATGGAGAGTTCCAATCCGATGTTGTACATACACAGTCATTGGGTGATTGTACCGTGCAGTTGGCGGAGCTTCGTGCTCTGGTGCTTGCACTGGAGTTTGCTGATCCTCGAGTCACTACTCTTATAGTGAGTGACTCAATTTATTGTCTCCAAGCCTACAACGACTATCTCCGTTTTTGGTCTCAAAATGACTACTATGATTCCAAAGGTAGCACGATTAAGCATAAACTGCTTTGGGTTCGAGTGGCAGATCTTAAAGAACGTCTGCCTCTCGTGAATGTAATTCACACTCTTGGTCACCAACGTGTTGGCGTCCATGCTGTCGGTAACAGTTTAGCTGATGAGGCAGCAAAAACCGCAGTGGCGACATACTTAGTAGCAGCAGTTACAAGATCCAAAAGTAAGATCGATGATGACATCTTGGCGGCTATTGCTGCTACAGAGACGGGGAAGGGCTTTCCAAAAGGCTTCCCCTCTCGTTACCATTATCACTTAAGTCCTGATAACGTCCTGTTAGTGAGGATTAACGACGTTGGTGACAGATTGATTCCCAACGCGGACTGCAGACCATCTTTGATATCAGCAGCCCACGAGGGCATGGCGTCCACGCATGCCGGCGTTGCGGCTACGGTATCTTTATTACAGCAACGTTACTGGTGGTTCGGCTTATACAAAAAAGCACGCGCCTATGTTCTTGATTGTGACATTTGTCAGCAGATCAAACCTTCATCTGCGGCGCGTCCACCACAAACGCAGTTGTATATTTCTAATAAACCACTTGTTTGCGTTTATTTAGATCATTGCGGTCCTTTTACCTCTGATACTGCGTACAAGTACATCTTGGTTGCAGTGGATTCGTGCACACGTTTTCTGTGGGTGTGGCCAGAAAGGAGTGCTGATGCCCGTACTGTCATCAAGGATTTGCGTGTCTTTGTTGGAAGTTTTGCGTGTGGTAGCTTTCATTCTGATCACGGCCCTGCGTTCGCCTCTAAGGCGTACAAAGAAGCTATGAGAAATTTGGGGGTCCAATTCAAATTTTCGTCTCCATACCGGCCTGAGGGCAATAGTGTGGTGGAGCGGATGAACCGTGACTTAAAGCAATCTTTGACAGCCAGGGTTTTAGGTACTGGAGGGAACTGGCTAGCCCACTTGTATGACGTTCAACGTGCACTTAATAATCTCCCTAGAAGGTCTCTGGGTGGGCAGACCCCATACATGATGCTCTTTGGCATACAAATGTTTGTCCCAGACCTTGATGGTCTAGACATGGCGGCGTTGGCCGCACCCTTTGACCTAGATGATCACTGTGCTGTATTGCAGAATCTTCAAGAAGCCAGAGACACTATAGCGAAGGAACACGTACCCTCCACATCTGATGCTGCACTTCAGATTCCGGTAGGCTACCTCGAGTTGGTGACCTGGTCCGTGAGAAGGTGGAGAACAAGAAGGAGTTCGGCCCCTCTTATCGTGCACCAGTTCCGGTGCTTGGAGTACAGGGTACTCGTACAGTCATTTTACCTCCACTTCCTTGCCTGATGTTGCCGTCGAGATGCATGCAGTCACTGGTCCTTTGTTACCACCGACGGCTAGTGATCTGCCTGAAGATCCTGAGTATGCTTATCCTACAGAAGTCCCGGTGCCTCTTTTGCAATCAACTGCGATTACCCAGTCACATTCTTCCTTTGACAATAATTCCATGACTTCCATTGCCCCGTCGAAGGTTTCCATTTTTGCTGCCTGGTTCAAAAGACATTTTTTGATTCCCCCTTGGACTTACATTTGGCTGGTGCTCATAAGTATTTTTTTGTTTATGTCCATTGGCTTTGTGGTAGTGTTTTTTAGACTTATCAATGGACACTACCTGAAAGAAAGATCTACAATTCGTCTAATTGATGGAACTTTGGCCTCCCACTCCTCATCACATATCATGAAGAGAGACCAGACATTTGTGAACATTACCGCCTGGCCTGTCCGTGATGGGATTGCTTGGGATGCTGTTAAATTTCAAATTCATGGCCCCACTGAAGTAATTAATGTGCCGAATGTATTTCGTGTTTCTATGGGTGATGTGGTTAAACAGAACATCCACTCAGATGATTGGGATGTCAAAGCCATTGAAGCACTATTTTCTGATTTGAAATATTATGCTGCATTTGATGCTGAAGATTTGTATTTAGATACTGCAAATTATGATGAGCAATTCTGCTATCAACATTATGGCACACACTTCCTGCACAAAGCAAATACGTTTAGGAATTTTGTAAATTACACTCAATGGGAACACTGCCCCGCACCTAGGCTGGGCAGCTCAGCCACGTTGGTGCAGAAGTACACTTATTTTTCTGATTTCAGTGTATCAAACCCGGCCTCCTTTTATTTTAAGGTAGCGCCTGAGTCTGCTTGTAAAGTTAGACTGACACACACCAAATTGTTGTATTCCAAGTCCTTTATGGACGAATTGGCGATTGGAGGATATGATCTGTGGAAGGCAACTATTGATCTTAAATCGGTTTGGGGTTCTAAACCGTGGCAGGTACAGGGAACAGAGGCTTTGCATCGTGCCTGTCTTATCCCGAATCATATGTTATTTTTAAATTCTTCAATTTTTCAGACCACCTGTTTTGGATTGGGTACTACATAAAAATTAAATACACCCTTGATTCCGGATCTGGGTGCTTACCCTGGTTGGGGTAATCATACAGATCTTCCCCTTTCTAACTTGCAGGCATACGTGTCCAACACATCCTTCAACATTACTGATTTGAATCCGGAAGGGTGGTTGGTGTGGCAGACAAGTTCAGATGTCTGTCAACATCGGTTTCTAGGTTTCAAACAAGGGTATACACAAGTTCGTGTAGACCCACGTTTTGAATCCTCTCATAGTGTAACTACCTACTCTGTGGGGAAGTTATGCCAATCATGGCTGCAACATTCTACTTTAGCATCTGTTAAACTTAATTTATCAAAATTAAACGACAAAATCGATTTGAATGATTTTGTTAAGGGCCCTGCTACTGGCAGGTCCAAAAGATGGGTATATGCTGTTTACAACGAAGTTTGGAAGCTGTCACTGATTGAGGCTGCATCCAGGTTACGAGCTATTGACCAAGCCAATATGGAGAAAGTTTTGGCTGTAATAGATAATAGCATGTCTTTCAGAATTTATACCTTAGATAATATTGTGTCATCTGTGTTAGACATTGTGCAAGATGATTTGTCTGTATTGTATCATGGTCAAAACCAATTGCGTTCTATTATGCAGTTTGCATGGACCTTGCAAACGTTAAAGGCAGGGAAAGTACCTTGGGATTACATGAATGTTTCATCTTTGTTCCTCCCTTTTAATTTAACTGCAAAGCAACAGTTTATGTCCATGAAAGTTGCTACTTACTCACTGCTGCACATTGAGAAGTTAGAACCTTTACCTTTCTCTGTTGCTGAATGAAATTCTGCCGTGTGGCTTATCCACGGGTTGATCACGTTACCTTTTCCCCTGTTTAAGTTTAGTTCGTGCATGAAACATTATGCTCTTGGCAGATATGAACAACTTGGTTCTGCCTTCCTGCACGAAGTTTGTTCACTCCCATTCACGTATAGATGTGTGAGAGACAGTGCAGAGGTTTACTTGAAGGGGGAGGAGTGTACTTCCACTCCAGATCACTCTGTAGTTTGTAGACATATTCAGTTACATGGTGCTTGTAATGTACAGGCCCCTAATTTAGCGTGCATCCTGAAAGGGATTCCCGTGCCAGTTATAACACCGTCTTTTACGCTGCTTGCTAACGGTAGTTATTTGATATTAAATAATGAAGCTTGCTGTGGGATGTTAGTGGGAATTCCTTACATAGTGACTGTATCACAGCGAGTAGTTTGCTGCAATAACGTCCTTTTCCCACCCCCGCATGGCCGGCTCGATGTTTCTATCTGGCCTTCTATTCCAACCTTGAAAGCAGAGTTCAACAAGATTAGCAGAATAAGGGCTCTTTTGCCTCAGAAAGAAGTCGCGTTGACTTCATCCCGTGAAACATTTGTCCTTCACGTAGCTAACACACGCATGGAAGTACAAGCTCTTTTGAATACTGATCTCCCACTACATTTTGGAACCCTGATTCAGACTATCTTTAATGCCTCGTCAACTAGTGGCTTGGTTCATTTTTTTAAAATTGTGGTCTCCGGCCTCGTGACCGCCTTTCAAACTATTTTTGGTGTGATCACCGCATTTTTTCATTCTATTTTTTCCAGCGTCTTTGGAGGTCTCCCTTTGCTTCTCGCCCTTGTAGCTGGGGTGCTTCTACTGATTTGCGTGCTGCACAATGGATGCACTACTTGCGTACCAAGGCAGCATGCCCAGGCTGCTCCATCTGCGTAACCGGATGCTTGATAACTATGGCACTTTACCGTTGGCGAACTTAAGCAGCGCCTATGGATTGTCGTTCCGGTTTCCCTTCTTTACTTGTGTGCAACCTGTTTTTCATTGCCTAGATTGTCCATTCCAGTGGGCTCTGGATTTGTGCTTGTCGTCATCGGTGTCTCCTGCTCCGGATTATGGTCAGCTGATGACCCCCTTGGTGGTTCATGAGTTGGACTGTTCTGGCATCGGGATTATGGCCTGTGCGACTGCGCATTGAGTCCTTGGGAATTGGGACATCGGAAAGGCGGCTGCTGACTTCTTGGAACGGAGTTATCTTGAAGAACCCGCCTGTTGTCCGAGTGTGGTTCTTGAGGCTCCTTTAGTTGAGGAGCACGTGTGTTTCTTTCCCTTGCTTAACTGGATGGCAGATAATTTTGTGGACCGTTCCAATGATTTTCTCTTGGAAGCTGTTGCAACTTATTGTGCCTACACCCTGATGGATTGACTTTGTGCCCTCGTCATTTCATGGAACGGCTATCGATGTTTTGCTTTTTTCCCTTTTAATGAGGTTTTTTCCTAACAACATCATTTTTCTTTTTATTTTTTTCTTCGAACTTTTTCACTCACCTTATATGGACCTATGGTTCAGGCCCTTGGTTCCGTTCTATCGAACTTGAACTCTGCGTTCTTGAAAGTGCGCCCCTAGTGGTTAGTGGTCCGATCAAAGGGGGGTGTAGTGATGATACCTATATCCCTATGTACAATGCTAAGTTAGCACAACCGCGTTAGATGTTAGAAAGCCATCTTGCCGCTTCTGCTGCTTTTGCACGCGACACTGTTGTCACATGTTATTAATTAAGAAATGCTTACTCGACTTTGCTTCACATGAGAACTGTCTGTTGTTTAACATCCTTAACAGTGAGCAGTGACCTTGGTCTGTACACCGTGTAAAGAACGAGTCTGGGTCACTAGACGGTGCATGTTGTTGTGTTCAGGTTGATCGTACCACTATTTAGCCATAACATGCACGCAGCTGCAGATACCTGAAAGACGAGTGCTTTTTAATATTGCAGTGCAGCATGTTTTAGAGTCAGTCGGCAGAAGAGTGTTCCCAGGAGAGAGCCTAGCTGATCCTGTGATGTGATTCCACTAAGCTGACCTATACGGTATGGGGTTCCCCATTCAAGCCTAGAGACCGTCTAATAGTCTAATAATAATACTAGTAGTTTACTAGCGAAAGGAGGGTGGCTGCTTTCCACTGTCATTTTATTATGATTGCTCCTTTCATTTTCTATGGTATTGTAACAATGCTGATGGTTCTGATCTTAACCATTTGTCTGCTTATGTTAGCCAAAATACTGCATCTTAGGACGCGAGGTTTATAAATTAAACTCTTTAAACTTTAACCGTGTCTCTGTTTATTCTGTTGTGGACTGATATGAGAATAATACCGAAAAGGTATTTCTGATTCCCACCATTCCTGAGAATATTCTAAGTCGCTTGTTCTGGGTTGTCTATACATTGGGACCGCCGAGCTAGATCTCGGATAACGAATGGGACACTAAGCTAGTCGGATAAGGGGTTCTGGGTTCTGAGGGGAGTTTTTGGTACACCACAATTCTCTAAGGTCCTGGGTTCCTGCGCATAGTTCTGTGCATAAGCAGAATCCCTGCAACAGTTGGATGGGTGTGGGTGGGTGTATGGGCCAGCCCTCATGGAAGTGGCAGCAGGACACAACATTCCTATGAAATCTTATTAGAAACAAAAACAAGTCCAACCTGTGGGAAGAAATGAAAAACAACCAAAACAACAATTAGTCTCACAGCCTCAAGAGGCAGTCCGCAGGACAGTGATGGGCAGGTGCAGCTGGAAGCACCCAAGCATATCCTCAAACATTTATAATTTATAATTTAACCAGCTACCTCTGGACACTAACACAGTGCTGATGAAGTTCGGGTCCCTCAGCATGCAGTTGGGTGACAGTTCAACTATGTAATGTTGATCGGTCCAGCATGCTCTTGCTGTGATGCAGTGGGTGTTTTACAGTTCAAACTTGGTGCATCAGGCGCATCAGGTGAGTCTATTGCGTATGTTTGACAATGGTGTTGCTTGATCCACTGACACCAGTCTTGGCATGCTGTGACCTGTTGAAGTCTCCGTAACACTGCCTAGCTACCTCCTGGAAGCCCTAGGTGGGGCAAAGTCAAGTCCATCTCTTGCGCTTGGGGGAGGCCCCTTGGTTGGGTTGCCACGGGACTGCCAGTGGGTCGCACTGGGGCTGCATATGTGCCTGCATCTGGCCAGCCACAGGACCACCTCAGAGCCACTACTAAATCGCTTGTGCAACTTCAGGGGTAGATGTGTCCTGGTCAGAATGTGCTCGCACTTCCGGGATCAGGATGCAAGCCAGGTGAGCAGGTAACTGGTTCTTCATATCATTACTGTTGCTTCTTGTCACTTGATATGACAATGGTCTAGGACTCCAGTCGGGGTATTTGATGCTCCAGGGGTGGTGGTGATGCACATGTCACAGATCGAGTGGTTGCCATTAAATAACCTGTGCGACAGGTGGCAATGACTTGCATGGAGTAGGGATGACTGGATGGACTTCGCAGCCACATAGCTTGTTGCATAGTTGGTGCAGTTCTTCTTCTTTGGCATGTGCGTTTGCAAGCAGGGATGCAGTTTACTTCAAGCAGCCAGAGACAGGTGGCTAGACGGTCACACTGAGAAGCATGGGGTAAGATGTACGGTTCGCGCATGCAGGTGGCTTAGGTTTTGGCACTCCCACTGAGCTATCTCCTGTGACATCATTGCACCCCGGTGGCTGGCTTGTGTTAGTAGGTGCACTCAGATACTGGTACGAGTCCTTGGCCTTGTCCCCTTGTTAATTCCTCCTGCGCACCTGTGGTAGTCCGTTCTTCAGTGTGACAGGATTGTCACACTCCTTTTTTGTTTCATCTACTCAACATGGCAACGTGCCATGCTCTCTTTTTCCTCGGTTCTTGCTTGCGGTGTGATGTGGCATCCAGCCACATGTCTTCTCTGCACATGCTGCGAAATGGCGACAGGCCACGCGTTGCATGTCTTCTCTGCACATGGTCCGAAATGGCGTCAGGCCACTTGCTGCATTTTTTCACTGCACATGCTATGAAGAGGCATCAGGCCACATGTTGCATGTCTTCTCTGCACATGATGTGAACTGGTGTCAGGCCACATTTTGCATGTCTTCTCTTCTTCGTGTTGTGGTGGTCGCAGCTTGCCCATTGGGATGCGCAACTCTCCTATTGGCAGTGTTTCGAGATGTAGATGCTCTCTTTCCTGCATTCAGGCCATACTAGGTTTTATCCCTCTCTTCTCTGGGGGAGCCCTAGTGGCGCTAAGCATGCGCAGCATCTCTTTCGCGGGTGTCTAAGAGGCAACCAGGCTCTCTGTAAGCGACATTGTCTCTTGGTGGGTGCCCTCTGTTGGCTCCTGGTGTACTTGCTCTTCTATCTTGCAGTGGCAGGCACTTGCCACCAGGGGCATGCAATGCTCTAATTGCCACCTTCAAGGCGAGAGAGATGGTCAGTTAATCCTTTCAGCCGAAACAGCGTGGGGTGGTGGCTGTTCTGAGAGGGCATGCAGTGCTCTTTCTGCCAGTCTCTGTTTTCTCCTATCACTGTGGTCTCAGATACAGCATGGGAGACGATATTCATGCCACTATTTACCTCTGGAGAGTTGGTGTTCTGTATAAATGCTTTGTATAGCATAGCTGAGGTTGCCTCTTTCAGATCGACATTCTTAAATTACTGTGGCCAACTGCGGTGCGGCGCTACAGCGAATTTAGCTGACGGACCACATCCTCTTTTGTGGATCTATGGCATAACTGGGGCCTCCTGTGCGTGGACTAAAGTATGTGAGGTGCCGCAGGCTCGTACACATGCCGGGCGACAGGGTGGCATGTCCCCACTAAAGTTTGAGCCCCATCGGGGCTGCTTCATGCCGATCACTGCTGCCAGGTGGCGCTGCAGCTTCAGGTGTGGGGATTTCACATATGCTGGTGCGGCCTCGGTTTTCCGTTTAGCCCCGGCCGAGGCCAGTGAATATAAGGTGCTGTAGTATCCTCATGTAAGGTTATTACTGTTCTCCTGTATCTTGTAAATAGCTGCTCAGCCAGTGTGAGAGTTCCATGTGGAATGTTGACGTGACTGGAATGTTGGTTGTTGGTGTGGTGTGAGACAGTTAGGAGAGGATGGGCTGAGCAGCTAGCAGGCTGCTCTTGGTGGGGCTATACCATGGACTTAATTAACTTAATAAATACACTCAAGATATATACTGGCTATGTCTGGTGTGTCACATCAACCTATGGAACCAGGTCACTTCAATTGGCGACGAGTTGGACTAAAGAAACCGTGCGTGCAACCTGGATAGACTGATGTGTAACTGAACTAGTGTAACTTGAAGAAAATGGATTTAATGAAAAGAAACTCCTCATCTGGCGAAACCACCTGGCACCGTGAGCCCCACCAGTGACCACAACACCGGTCGCCCAAACCTCTGTGTGCCAGGTGGAGTGAGGAGTGGAGCTGCAAGTTGTTCCCTAGTGCAGCACAGAGGTTTGCCCCAGTCCTGTGTCTACTTCGAGGTGTTGTGTCCCTGAGCCGTTTGCTGAATGTCTTCGCTACCAAGATCGGTGTCTTTGGAAGGATGCTGGCCCCTGTGACAGTCGTGTAAGAGAAGTGCTAGCTGTCTCTTTGTGTTGGACCGTGGAGGGCCACTTGACGGTCGTGAGGTGAGCGTTTGGGAGCTGTCACCGGAAGAGGGGTCTGGCGATATTTGTAATTTCAGCCAAGGCGTGCTGTGTCTTCATCTTGGTATCTTATACATCTTTACATACGTTAAGAAAGGCTACCTACATCTTTCAGATGGTCTTGTGCCACAACAAATATCTCCAGGGCATCAAACAGCGACTGTGCCACAGGAAGCTGATTTTTGTTTTGTTATACTGCCTTGGGAAGCAAGGTACTCTGTATCTGCGTGTATTTTTAACAGCATGCTGTTCAAGTGAAAGTTCAATGACTGTCATCTAACCTTTTGGTCATCTTTTTATGGGTTTTTGAAAGCACTATCAGCACAGGACTTGTTTTGCTCGACTAGTGACAGTTTATTTTATTAGTCATGTTACTTTGGTGTATGGCTTTTCCACGTGTGCCAACTGAAAGTGATTTGGATTTGGTTTCATCTCCTTCCCTTCAGCATGAGGAGGCCATCGGAGTGAGTAATATTCAGTTTTTAATTGGTTTTTCGTGTCAATGGTTTTCCCTACAGGGAAGCTGGTAAAAACTGCCTCTCTGCGTTTCAAAACTTGAAAGAAAGCGCGCGCTCCTCACCTCTTCACATCCAGCACCTGTGGAACCATTTATGACGTTTTCCCTGCTTGGCAGTCAGATGCTTCGCAGGCTCGCAGCAGGAGCGTGCCTGCAGCCACCCGGCACACCGTAAATTACGTGCCTCCATCCTATGTTCGGCGCCGCTGGAGCACATTGTACTCGAGGTATTCTGAAGTATCCTGCCTGGCTTTGTGCCTTTGCCAACCACGTTTTTCAACGTAGTGCGTTCACTGTTTCCTTTTGCTCAGGGCTTCTACAGCAACACTCTGGCTTCTACTGCTGCACACAGTATGTCTAGCGGACTACCGCCACACCATTTGATGCGTTGGTTGTTCACTATTAGTGTACGGGTCTACTTACAGAGGACAGTGGATGATGTGTCTTTAACTGTTGGTGAGTGGCAGCTTGTTCCTTCCGTTGTCTGCCTTCCGGTGTCAGAGTTGGAGTGTTTTGTGGCAATTTTACATTTAGACATAACAAAAGAGTAACAGGAATATTTTTAAAAGGCTTATTAGACATAACGAAAGAGTAACGGGAATATTGGAGCGACGATGACTTTCAACATCACTGTGTTTCATTATTTTATTCCTCTGCACAAGGTTACGTTGCCATCTAGTGTCCCAAGTTGGAATTCATCTTTTAAATTAGAGACCTGTGTGTGGGTTGGGTTTCGATTTACCAGCAATGTTTGTTCCTGTCAAATGTTTAGTGGAGCTCGTACAAAGTACTATTTTGTTCATGGCAATGCCTAGTCTTTGTTATCATCGTGGTGACAGGCACACCATTGTCATTTTTGGTGCATGTCTACAATATTCAATGCTAAAATGTTTTATTTTACAGGAAAAGTAATCTATACATTTACAATGTCTTGCTATTGCTGCATTCCATCTTTGTTAATTTGCCTTTCACACGTACATGTTTTGTTGGCATGGGAGTAGGTACTTGTCCCATGTCTCTTACTTACGCAGTTTTTAGGGGGTTATTGTCCCACCTATGTCAGTAGTAATTGGTGGTAGTCCTATTTACTCAGTTTTTAGGGGGTATTAGTCCCACCTACGTGAATGTTTATGGGTGTTAGTCCCGTGTACTTAGTGTTTAGGGGGTGTTAGTCCCACCTAGGTCATTGTTAATGGGTGTTAGTCCCATTTACTCAGTTTGTAAGGGGTGGTAGTCCCACCTACGATTTCGGTAATGGGTGTTAGTCCCATCTACTCTGTGTACAGGGGGTGTTAGTCCCTCCTATGTTATTAGTAATGGGTATTAGTCCTTTTTACTAAATTTCAAGGGGGTGTGAGTCCCACCTTTGTCACGTTAGTGTTGTGTGTGTGGGTAGCCGTCTTTTGATGCCTCACTGTGCTGCATTACATTTGGGTGTTAGTCCCTTATACTCAGAGTTTAGGGGGTGTTAGTCCCACCTACGTTTTAGTGATGGGTGACGTCCACCCATTGTGTATTTGTTCTGGGAGTGTTTTTTCTTCTGTATGTTTCTTCAATGTCTAGAGTATTTGTAGTCGTTCTCTATTGTGATTCTCTGTGTTTTCTTTCATATGTATCTTATGTCTTTTCAATCTCCGTTTGGTAGTTTAACGCTCTTTTTGTGTCTTATTAAAAGAGGAGGTTGGTGATAGTTTATTCTTATTTTTCATCCTTTTCTTATCCTTTTTCTTCCGTTTTATAGTCTGCTTCCCTTTCGTGGTATAGTTTATTCATCTTACCTTTGGGTTTTGGACTATTTATCTCTGGTTTATATTTTGGGTTTCGTTGCTTTGTACTTTTAGTATTGTTTATTTTATTGTCAATTGTAAAGAAGGGAGATATTGTAGTATCCTCATGTAAGGTTATTACTGTTCTCCTGTATCTTGTAAATAGCTGCTCAGCCAGTGTGAGAGTTCCATGTGGAATGTTGACGTGACTGGAATGTTGGTTGTTGGTGTGGTGTGAGACAGTTAGGAGAGGATGGGCTGAGCAGCTAGAAGGCTGCTCCTGGTGGGGCTATACCATGGACTTAATTAACTTAATAAATACACTCAAGATATATACTGGCTATGTCTGGTGTGTCACATCAACCTATGGAACCAGGTCACTTCAGGTGCTCAATGCTGCCAGTGCACAGATCGGTCACATCAGCCGCTCTGTGCATGTCTCTGCAGGGGGAAACAGCCGTGGGCCGAGCCAGGATCTTCTCCCCTGTGGGTGGGGCATCATTAGGCTCGCAGGGCAGCTGAGGCAACGTGCAGGCCCCTAAAACACAGTGCTGTGGACGCGCACCACACCGGGGCCAGCTTATATAATTCCCTTAACGTCACCTCCTCCTCCTCTATCCCTCATGGGAAACAGCTAAAAATGTCCCCCTCTGCGTGTTTCAATGGCTCCCTCACTATCTCACTCTATAACGGTACTGTCATGATCCAAGCCAAAGACACCTGTCTCTCTCTCTTTGACCACCTCTTCCCGTCCCTCCTCCCCTCCCCTGTGACCGGGTTATCCCTTGACTCTTCATCTAGCTCCACCCATTACTCCCTCTCTCCTCCCCTGACCCCCCTACACTCCAAAAGGATGCCCCCTCGGGAGGCACAGGTCGACCCTCTTCCCTCCCCCTCCCCTGGGCCCTCCTCTCCCATTCTTCCCCCTCACAGTATGCCCCTCCTTCATCACTTCAGCCTTACCTCTAGCTAATACGCTCCTCGTCCAATCTGCACCGTCCCGGTACTCCAATCTCATCTCCTCCCCCCACCCCTACCTGCCACCCCCCTTTTTAGTCCTTCTCTCCTCCAACCTTCTCCCCTAGTTAACTTTCCTTACGTTCCCCTTATTCCTTCCTCTTCTCCTCTACCCCCTCCTCCCCTCGCTATGTACCCTGATTTCTCCACAAACCCATTGCATCTCTCTCCTTCCCCCCACTCCTCCAGCCATGCTGTGCTACCCCCTTTCCCCCTTGGTAACCCTTTCCCTCTCTCGGGGCATTCAGAACCACTTCCTTTCTTCAACTTCCCTATCTCCCAACCCCCCTCACTCTGCCAGATGCCCGTTCCCTCACAGCCACCTCACCTAGCTGACAGCACCTCTCCAACCCCCTACCCTCTTTTCCTCCCAAACCTCCTTCATTCCTATGACTCCACACATTCCTCCCCTCTCCTTCCTCCCCACCGCCTCGCTCCTCACCTATCTCCCCTTAATTATGTCCTTAATTCCTATCCTTCTTGTAACGCCAACAAAGACAACTCTCCTTTCACCTCTGATGCACCAACGCCCACTCTCAACCACCACCTTTCCCCACCTCTGAACCCTGTACCCCAACTCCCCTCCCGTTCCCCCACCTCTCCCTGCCTTCCACCGCCAATTGCACCCCCTCCTGTTTCCATCGAGCCACCCAACATGCCATGCTCTGCCCTAATCTTTCTGGAAAATAAGCTAGGCTCTCTTATCACCTCCATCTCCCAACTTGAAGCTACCATTTCACTTTTAAGCTCCAAGATTTACACTTTTCCATACACCTCAATTCCTTTGGAAAACACTCACCTTCCCACGAGAGATGCACCTCGCCCCCACACCCCATAAAGCCAAGCATAACCTGTTGTCTGCAAACATCGCAAACTCACACAAGCCCTCGAACGCCACCCTTCTACCACTATCATCTCCAAGTAATGCTACTATCTACACTATTCCGACCATCTCCTCTGTCAGAACCACTCATCCACCTAAACCCTCCTGAGCACCCTCGTATAAGTACAATATCCCTATCACCCCTCATAGCCCAAGTGCCCCGTCACGAAAACAGTCTCGACAGAGCTGCGCTGTCTGCTCCACAACTGCAGATCTGCAATAAAACACAAAGTTGAAATCTCTAATACCATCACCCTTCACAATATTGACATGCTCTTCTTCACAGAGACCTGGTTCAACGATACCTCTCACTCTATGTTTGATCTCTATTACCCACAGGTTATTCTATATTTAGAAGTGACAGAATTGACAAAGTTGGGGGAGGTGTTGCAGTCATCTTTAGAAACTCCCTTCAATTTAAGGTTTTTCCTAACAGCTCCTTCCGCACTTTTGAATGCCTATCTCTTGAGCATCTATTGCACCACCGCCCACCCCTCAGATTCCATGCCATTTACCGCCCGCCTGGTAGCGGCCCTTCGTTTATGGAGGAACTCACTGACTTCATCAGCGACCAATACTTGCAAAGTGACAATCAGATCTTCGTGGGTGACTTCAATCTCCACTTGGGCTCGCCTCAAGACTCTTCTGCGAATTTGCTGGCCACCTTCCTCTCTGCAAACGATCTTATCCAACACAGCACAGAAACAACACACTCTAAGGGCTCAATCCTGGACCTTGTTATTTCTAAAGCAAGCATGCTTACTATCGCTACCCCTATTTATGTAGACTGGTCTGACTACCTCCTCATCCCATTCTCTTTTCACCTATCACACTCTATATCTCTCGGCTACCTCCTGGTTCCGTGACACTAAAAATATTGACCTCGGTACCCTCTGTGAATCAGCTTTGCTATCACTTCCAAGGCTAGACCCGAACCTAGATGTTAACGAACTCACCTCCCAATGCCTCACAGTCCGTGCAGACGAAATCAATAATGTCGCTCCTCTCAAAAGCAAAAAGAAAAAGCCTACTCCCTCAGTACCTTGGTTCAACAAATTCCTCTATGAAGAAAGGAAATACCTAAGATTCCTGGAGAAACAATGGAGACAAGCGCCCTCCACCGATAATATGGCCACGCTTCGTTCAGCAAGATCCAAGTACCACAAGCACATCTTCCTTGGAAAAGCGTTGCACTTCAGAACCCTCCTCGACTCAGCCAAAAATAGACCCAAAAAACTATTTGATCTCATCAAAAATCCAAACTGCTCTCCACCAACCTCCAAGTTGGAGGATTCCACAAAGAAAGCAGCGGAATTCGCTATATTCTTTGATGAAAAAGTGAAATCACTTGTGGATCAGGTCATTCATCCTACCCCTCCAGAGGAGCGCAAATCCTTAGCCATTTGGCAGAACTTTGACCCCATCTCTGAAGATGCCCTCCTCAAATGCATCCTCGAAACAAAGCCCTCCAACCATTCTCTTGACCCCATCCCTAGTTCCATTGCCATTGACTTCTATACCCATTCTCTTTCCTATTGGACCACTCTGGTTAACTTCTCCCTCTGTCAAGGCTCCATTACTGTTTCTTTCAAAACTGGGCAGGTCACCCCTCTGCTTAAAAAACGCACCACTGATGCGAACGACCTCAACAACTTCCGCCCCATCACTAACCTTCCTTTTCTTGCGAAAATCACAGAAAGATGTGTAGCGAAACAACTCTCTCGTCATATCAAGGACAATGATCTTCTTGACAATTTCCAGTCCGGCTTCATTCAAAACTGCAGCACTAAAACAGCCCTGCTGCACGTGATTGATGAAGCACTGCAGATACTCGATTCGGGGGAGCCTTGTCTTCTAATTCTCCGTGACCTTTCTGCAGCCTTTGACACTGTCAATCACAACACTCTCCTTAACACTCTTCAACAGAGAATGGGCATGGAGGGCACTGTGCTTAAATGGTTTGCTTCTTTCCTCTCTGATAGATCCCAAATGATCAAAATAGCGAACAGTCTTTCATCTCCTTTGGCGGTAGGTCAAGGTGTTCCTCAAGGCTCTATCCTTGCACCCACATTGTTCAATCTCTATTTAGAACCATTGGGAAATCTCCTAAGTAAATCAGGGATCCACTATCATCTCTATGCGGACAACACCCAAATCTACCTTAAGGTGGCCTCCACTCACGATCTCTCCATCCTAAGCTCTACTCTCGACTCCATTCAAAACTGGATGTTAACTCATCAACTGATTCTGAATCCCTCCAAAACTGAATTCCTCCTCCTCTCCTCCTCACTTTCTCCTCCCCCGGTTCAATCATGGATGGATCAGATGAATCTACTTAACAATAAACCCATCATTGTCGACAGCGCAAAATCACTTGGTGTCATACTCAACAAAAAACTCAATCTACTCTCCCACATCAATTCCATTGCAAAGTCTGCTCGATACCAACTGCTCCTTCTTTGGGGGATTCGTCGCTTCTTCCCGGAGCAAGACCTTAAAACCCCGGTCCAAATCTGGTTCTCTCCAGACTGGACTACTGCAATTCTCTTCTTACTGGCCTCCCCAAATCCCACCTGTCCCCCCTTAAATCTGTTCTCCATTCAGCAGCTCGTTTCATATATGGGGCCAAAAGAAGCGACCACATCACACCCATTTTATCCACCCTCCGTTGGCTTCCCATCGAGGCAAGATCTATCTACAAGACTGCCTGTATCACCCACAAAGCCATGCACTCCTCCTCTCCTCGCTACCTGGCGAATAAACTGAAACTCTCTGGAGGCTCTAGACCATCACGTAATGTGGAAAATGTATTGCTTGAACCTCCCACTTTCAAGAAGGAAAGATCGATGGTCCAATCCTTTTCAGGCAACGCGGTGAGAATCTGGAACTCACTTCCGCCTCTGCTTCGGACTACCACCTCTTCCTAGGCCTTCAAAACTGATCTCAAAGTTCTCCCCCTTCAAAGACACTTCCAAATTTAATTCACGCCCTCTCTATTATCTGAAGGAAGTCCTTCCATTATAGGAAATTCTGTTCTCCATGACTATAGAAATTCCTTCCCAGTGTGTTCTTGTGGTTTGAGTGTCTGCCATTTATTGCAGTATTATACTTCTACTTGTATTGTATACTCTTTTGTAACATGCACACATCACTTTTCCTCTTGTAACGTATCGTTTGCTACCTCTTGTATTTTGTTTGCTTTTGATACATGCACAATTGCCACCATTGCCTCATGTAACGTAACGTTTGTTCTTGTGTTTTGAGTGTCTGCCATTTATTGCAGTATTATACCTCAACTTGTACTTTGTACGCTTTTGATACATGCACACATGTCACTTTTTCCTCTTGTAACGTATAGATTGCTACCTCTTGTATTTTGTTTGCTCTTGATACATACACAATTGTCACTATTGTCTCATGAAACGTAACGTTTGCTTTTGTAACATGCTCACTTGTAATTTTCTCCTCATGTATCATTACTGTTCCTATTGTGAAGCGCTCTGACACCTTCGGGTTAAGTCCGCGCTATATAAAAACGCGTAAAATAAATAAAATAAATAATTTTTTTTTTTTTTAAACCTGCGGAAGGCAGCCGCATTTGCTTACAGGCCTCACTGGAGTTTGCCTGTGGCTATCTCTTCATTGGGAGGGCGCTCCTCACCCCTCCCACCGGAACAGATGGTGGCATGCAGGAGTAGCTTGCTGGTGTCTCTCAGGTAGGGGCATGACGGTGTGGGCCCGGTCCTACCTGGAGGGGTCTGGACACTTGATTCTCGGCATTCCACCGATAACTATAATCCACCCTTCTCTCTCTCCGAAGCAGTCTTTTTCTTCTAACCCCTCAACAACAGAGGGCTACAGCCGCAGTGCTGAGCCCGATCTCCTCCTCGGGGCAGTTGATAGCAGCGGTGCAATAATACATGCGTCCTCTCCTTTCACGGTGGATGACCACTGGCATCACGGCGTGGGGGTTCTGCATCACTCGTCTCCAATGTAAAGTTGTGGGCTCTAGGCCCACGTACTTTGGAAATAAGTATGACACAGACACATGGTATATGGTAGCTAGAACTGGCCATGAGCACGCGCACTTGGGCTCTTTTATTGGCGGGGTCACCTGACCAGTGAGTGATGCCTGTGTTGGATGGGTGTGGGTGGGTGTATGGGCCAGCCCTCGTGGGAGTGGCTGGTAAAACACTGGACTGTGTCCAGCAGGACACAACATCGACCACACCATTGTTTACCCAAAATGCATTGGCAGTATAGCCAAACAAACTCTGTGCTGGGTGTTTTACAAAGTGACTGCACAGAAAGCAACAAAAACAACCTGTAAAGCTTACTTTGTTTCACATGACGACAGTTGAATTTATTCTAGTACCAGTCTGTGTGTCGAAGAAAAAAAAAGGGAATTTTTCAGGAAAGAACTGTAGTAACTTGTGACTAAAACTAGTTTTCCATATGAGAGCCTCACATGTTTACGCTTCTTTTTCCATTTCACTTCCTTGGAGTTGTGCAACCTCCTCTGTGGATGAAGAGATGCTCAGATTTCGCCTCCCACTCACCAGGGGAGGCAGGCACCGGGCCAATGCACGTTTGCAGAACAATGACTTTTTTTTATTCCCAGATGCACAGCTTTGGAAAGTACTTGGATTAACTGTACATTTCCTGACGCTCGCACTCCAAAAGGTAGCCAAGAGGTGACATTTTAGACCTAGAAGATGACAATTATGACCCTGTCACAATATAAATCTTAAGCTAAACAGCAGGACAGGAATGCTAAGTAGAAACTTGGCATGTATTATTTATATAACATATATGACTATATAAGCTCTCTAAGGGGAGATGAGTGTTGAAACTCAGTGACACTTTTTACTCGATGTTTTCTGCAGCCGTGATGCATTAGACCTAAAGAGTATTTGTATAGCGCACTATACATAGCATGTATCTAGGCGGTGTTCATAGCTGAGATCATTGGGTAGAGGTCATGTTCAGAGTGAAAGTAGTTATGTAAACAGATGCTTCATACGGATGCTCATGCGCAGTGGTGTCGCATAGTCTAATCTTGGGTTGACTACTGAGGCCATCACTAAACTCCTCAGAGTTGTTGGAATGGGTTGGGTAACTTTTCTCTTTGAACAGTAAGCAGAAACTGTTACTTGCTGAGGTCACCCAGGTTCACATGGAAAGGCAAAAATCTAAAGGCCAGAGACCCATAGAGAAACAATGTCACAGGCTATTGAACATTTCACCGCACATTTTGCTACATATTTGTAAGTGAGAGCTGCAATATTTATTTTTATATTTGTGATAGAGACATTTGGAATAAATAATAGAATTGTTTCACTAGCCCGCTGATGGGTATTCATTTACTGAACTCTCACAATAGCTACATTGGATAAATCATAGGGGTGCTCTGCATGTTTATTATTAAATAGAGAATGGCATTTTGTAATGTAATCATAACTTTTATTAAGTGTTTTGAGTTCCTAGAATAACAAAGTGAACTACTTTGTAAGCTACATAAGACGCCGGTACTTGAACTTGTTTTTCTCCTCGTGTCGAAATCTGTCTGTGGTCCTAATGTTGCCACTGAGACTGTCCTTTCTGGGGGGTGGGGGGGGCTGCCGTTGCCATTCAGTCATTTGTGTTCAGTCTGGATGTCTCTGTGAGGTCACAGAAGCTGCTTCCCTTGCATTGCTTCCAGCATGGATTGAGAAAGAACAACACGGAAGTGAAGTTTAACACTCTAATGACGAGCAGATGTTCATAAAAGATGGTTTACTTTAGTGCCTTCTGTGATACAATGGTGTTTAAAATATCACCCGGATGACATAATCTAGTGGGAAATAACACCAAGGCGACGTCACCAAGTGAAACATATATATACTGCAGAGAGAATTAACAAAATATGAATTTCCATTAAGAAATAATAATACCCTGGCGTCCTCACCTTCAAACCATACACACACACAGGCAGCCACACCTTGTGCCTCATTGCAGTTGGGCTACTAATTCCATTTCAGATGCAAACTCTCATTTGTGTCCCTAAAAATATTACAAGTCAAGTGCACATTGCTCCTGATGTAGGTGTTTCCCCTCTTGGTTTTAGCCTCATAAAACCTAGTGGAATCTGGGGGCCAACTATAGTAGCAATAGTACAATAGTGGCAGTAACAGTAGATGCCACTTTGGCATGTTGGGAGCCAAATTCCTAGAGAAGGAAATGGGATATAAGATGTGGATGTACCTATGACAAAGCTCAGAGAGTTGACAGGGTTTGTGGCAAAAGTTATAAGTGAATATTTTCAGAGAAGTTCCCATTTGTTTAGGGGCCTCACTAAACAGGCTAACCTTTTCCCATTGAGCCATTTTGCAGTCTATCTGGTCCTTTTGTTAACTAACAAAGGATCTTGCTTGCCATGCAAGACTATAAGTTGATTTTCCAGTGCAATACGATCTTACCCTTGACTCTGTCGAGGAAACAGTAGGGCCTCCAATTGTCAATGGCTTTGGTGATGGTGTTACTAGAGCTCCAAGCGCCTAGAGGTCCAGAAAGCAGCGCTTGTCAAATGTGGCGCCCTGCCCGGGCCTTTATATTCAGACAGAAGAAGTCCCTCATAAGCATGAGGGTATTTAGCAGAAAACAGACCTCTTCAAAGACCAGAGCTGATTCCTCCAGGTAATATGTCAAAGAAACTGTGCAATCTGGGTCTTCACGAGCATCAGAGAGCTGCGAGAACAAATACTGAGCAAGGTTATGTTGTTTGGTAGCAGAGTCCAACAAAGACCCACGTCTGATTGAGATGATGTGAACTCAAAGAGGCTGTCTGACCAGTTCCACTTGTGTCAAAGCCCTTAGCTTTATCCAAGCCCTGCCACAACCATTAAACACCTGCAGTAAAAGAAATATGGACACTTCTACCCTCACATGACAAATATCACGCAAACTCATTAAAAGACCACATAAAAAGGTCTACTTGTCCCCCTTCACACTTTGTGGCCACTGGTTACTACACTATTGCTATCAAATTGTTGAATTTGTCTTTTTCTGCACATTATTTTCAAATGTCTTGACTATATGGAATTGTACCTGCTGATTTAAATATCGCAAGTACCTCTCCCAGGGTTAGGCCTTGAGGTTGGCCAAACTACGCCAAGGCAGAGTCAAGGATGATGCATGATGGGTTTGGCTGCACCTCTGTCTGCGGGGGTGTTGTAAAAGCACATCCGTCGTGTGCGAAAGGTTCCGTTTTTTCAATGTCCAGTTTGTTTAAGGCTTCCGTGCACATACATTTCCATTACATGGATGGTTATAGATTTCACACAAACATTTTTCATTTAAAATTCCGCAACTTCCCAGAATGACATAATAACTGTGAATAAAAAGGTAAATTCCCACGCATGAAGTCATTCTAGTGAACTACAAATTAATATCAGAGTCCTCACATTCTTTATTAAGGGCAATATCAAAAGACACAAACTATAACATTTGTAGTAATATATTTTAATAAATGTGAGAGTATTAGCTCAGCATTAATGCTGGGTCAGGTTCTTCTCCTCATTTATGCCTTCTGATATCTAAGCATGCTTCCCATAAGAAAATCAACAACTCGCTTGTGTAATACCTTATTACAAGTATGTAGTGATGTCAGGATTCTAACTCCTATTCACCAGTGGTAGTTTCTGGGATGTTGTCTTTTCCAGCTACAAGAGCCTAACCCCTGCAGCTCTTGTTACTGGTGAGGCAGTAGAAAGTGAGGTGGTCAGATGGTGGTGTGCGTGTAGGGCATCTGCCATTTTCATTGCGCCAGTCTGCTTGAAGCAGGCATTGCATAGCCTGGGTTTCCCTGGGTTGGTCTGTTCTTCCATCTCCATTCTCTGGCTTATTGGATTCCTCGCCATCTGACACACCCACTGTAGTATGAACTCCAGTTACTGCAGATACGCATTACGGCTATAATGGCTGCTCAAGACCTAAGGAGTATGCCCTACACTCCTTAGTAGGGACGAACTAGGGTCAGGTCCACAAATGTCTGGTATGAAAACGCACTGGCATCAGTGAAGGCACTCATGCACTGCCCACTCACCACTGAGCATTCAGCCTCAGGAGGCCTGGTGAATGACAGTGGGAGTAAGAACCATCTATAAGCAGGCATTGGCAAAACCAATAGGTTTTGCCTATGAAAAATCTATTGGCTTTGTCAATGTGTTTTTTTACATGTTGTACAGTTTTTAAAAAAAGCAACAAAAAAGACCATTGTTGACCACATCATAGCACTTTGTTTCCCTTTAAGCCATGTTGAACATCAGCCCATGCTAAATACATGTAAAACAAGCATTGGCATAGCCAATAGGTCTTGCCTTTGGGACCTTAAAAGTGTTTAGCCAGAGCAATTGCCTCTAACGAGACACTTTCAACTGAGTTTGTATCACAACAATGAAAAAGAAACATAAAATTCTTTTTTTTTGCAGAACTGACCCTTTGATCTAGCTCCGGTCTGCAAAGAAACTATTAGCAGGGGATTTTAGATCTCCGAAGCCAATAGTGAAGAAATCCGGCAGTAAGCAGCATAACTGCAGAGAAAACTGTATGGGAGAGTGTCCACTGACCCTGCGGAGTTGGGGGGAGGGCCTTTGGTTGAGCCAGGGAGTTTCCGATTTCATGCCCAGGTGGCTGCTGGAGGAGCGCCGGAGGAACTACTGCTGCTGCTATATGTGTAGGAGCCGCGGGCAACAGTAGTGCCCCAGGACAGGGCCGCAAGCATGGCGTTGGGAGGCCGAGGGTCACATGAGAGAGACAACATGGACAACGGGATGGGGGCGGGACCAGAGACAACATGGACAACGGGAGGGGGGCAGGACCAGAAACACAGAAACAAAGTGAGTCTAGTACTCAAAAGGAAACAAAACAAAGGCTGCAACTAAGCAAACCTACCTGTATAGCGACGATTAAAACAGATGCCGCACCTCTTCCCAAGCCAGTTACGGCTGATAATGTGCTTTTGTTCTTAGAGAGAAGCACAAAACAATGTTCACAAGGAACTCATTTATCTTGAACAGTACATAATCTGCAACTAAAGTTGTTGCTCTGATTCAAAAATAGTCAAGGTTATCTGGATTCATTAATGACCCTCTATTGAGTCACAGTATTAATCATATGAATTTGCAATCCTTAAAAAGCCCACAAAATCTTTTCTTTAAAGGTATACCTAACTTCAGCCAAAGTAGGTAATTTTATTTTGCAGTTGTGGTCTGTACCACAGACGTGTTCCTTAAACATGAATCATTTGAGATATTTGCATATCTTTGCACATTTGAAGTGGTATTGTGAACCCCAGTGAGGTGACCATAACCTATTTTAGTGAGTATTGTGTGACATGGTGAGAAAACTGAGACGGTTATTGGTGAAATTCAAAAAGGACGAGCTTAATACAATATACAATAACTTAATTCAAGCTCTCTTTTTTGTATGTTGTCAACAGCGTTTCGACCCTCTTTAGATACAGAGTCTCTTCAGTACTGTGTTTCTGGGGACCAAGAAGGGGAAAAGGGTGTAACCATGATTGGTAAGATAACATGATAACAAGATAAGGGCTTATTAAGGTGTGTGCTGTGGCTTACCAGTACAGCACAGACACGTATCCATGTAGGATCCAGTATGTTAGTTGACAATGATGCAGGGATGATATTTATCTGGACCTGTAATCAGGGAATAGACTATTATAATATCTTATCATTGATAAGGTGCACACCAAGGTGATTTAAGGGGAGGCAGACTCACATTGTTCAGTTCCGCCAGGAATAATAGGGATTCTTCAGAATGTGTGTAGAACCCACACTGTTGGTTCCACGCATATCTACTCACACTTGTGGTTGATGACCCAAGCTGTAGAATAATATTATACAATAGTTGGCGTGTTTCTTAGACGTAGCTGTACTTACCCAGCTCACAAGGATGTATGGGTTGCTCTTGTTATTTTAAATTTGTTCTTAGAGAGAGCTTCCTGCCACAAGCGGAAGATTTACAGAATAAATCGTAAGTGCAAAAGGCTCACAGAGTGATTGTTAATGTCTCAAGCAAAAGCGAAAGCACGGCGCGTTGCATGTAACCTGACCCACCTGGAATTCAGCTGCCACACTGTGCGCCGCTGCTTGCTCCCGACAGCAAAACATCGTGGCAGTGAATCTTTGGAGAAGGGGTGGGACATGCACCCGCCTTTGGCCATTTACGTGCTTTCATTATTGAAAGCCACATGCAAAGGCCAATCGAATGTGTGGGAGTTGTCAGACCTACACGGAGAAGTTTCGGGGAAGTTTGGAGTGCTCACAAGAAGCCTTCCATAGAGCAGCGCATGCGCGCTGCGCTAGTCTCGACCTAAAAACAGTAGTAGGGTATTTGACAGGGTTTGGGGGAGGTGGGGCAACACATCAGAGAACAAACAAAAAGGAGGGCGGAGGTGATGGGCAAACACATGCGGGATGAGGGAGAGTTATTTTTGGACATGCACTCAATACGAGTGGATGTCCAAAAGTAACAGAAGATTACCTGCAGAAGCCTGCAGCCACTAGAAGGACACTGACCACAGAAAGCTGTACTTGGCAGATGCTCCATGGCATGTGCACTCAGAGACGCTCCAATAAGAAGCCGAGGAAAGGATGTGAGTGACGTGGTAGCCAACCAATGGTAAGTGGAGGTAAGTAATGGGTGGGGTCTATATCCTTTTAAAGATTTTAGAATAGCTTTCACAGGCAGCTCATGTGTGCAGTAGGTGAAAGGCATGGCAGGATAAGGCTCTTGAAAAATAAAAACTATTTCAAGCTAAATGGAAAGATTGCAATTCGCTTGCATACGATCCGAAAACAATAAGCCCATTTGACTTGAATAGCAACTGCAAATTGAAACATGTATTTGCTCTCTGGAAGGAAATAACCTTACAAACTTAGAAGGGAAGTAGGAAATCTGAAAAGTCTTACCATTCATTTTATAAAAGGTGTGTGATAATCAGACCCAACCGTGTAACCTGGCACACCCAGAAACTTGCTTAGGGTAGCAGGAGACAAGCGACGAGAACTTTAAGTCTACCAAGGAAGCCGTTTCAACTCAGCTTGATTGTTCTTTGCCTGTGTCTTATTTTTCAAAAGCATTTAAAAGCCAAAGCTGCTATTCAGACATGTAAATGGCTGTGATCCAACCCAGCAGTCACACAACATACAACTTTGCATCACCACCCATAACACTGAAATTGTTATTGTACTTCAATATTAAGGCAAGTAATTTACATTTTAATATGCATTATTAAGTTACTTATTTTTTGTTAAAAGACACAGTTGTATCACAGGGGGCTGGTGTTCTAGGGCCACCATAACGCAGACATTCAGGGGGGATTACCTAACATTTTGCACTGCCTGTGTGTCATAAATGTTACGCAAACCAGGACAAATCTTTTTTAAATATTTACTTTCCAGCGCAAAATTTGTTTTGCGCTAGAAATTAACCTAAAGTAACCCAAAGCAGCGCATATTGGCATTACTTAGTGTCAAGGGGGCGTTACATGGAGGATCCCATGCAACTACCCAGACTTTTTTATGCAAAACTCTATCTACTAAAAATGAGAGAAGTTTGCATAAAAAATAACCCCTTTTGAAACCAGGTGTTAAAAGGAGAAGAGTAATTTCTCCTTTCTTTCCAACCTTGAATGTGTGCTGCACTTTACAGCACTCATACAAAGTAGGAAAAGTACTGGGGTCTAGGTATAGTATTTTGTACAAAACCTATGCTAGACTCATGCACACACCCTTGCACCGTAGCCCAAAGGTGTGTGCGTGGTGCATGTCAGCAAAATTCTGTGTTTGCGATAGGAAAAGGGGAGGAGAGAGAGTCATATCCCTGTAGATGTAGCGTTCTCCTGCTCCCTCCCTGTCACGCAACGCAGCACAGCATTTTTGGCTCTAGCGATGCATTGGGTGACACATTAGTGAAGCTACTCCTCAAACTGGGAACCAACTGCCTCTTTGTGTACTGGAGAGTCAAGCAGAGTAATCCAATGGTGACTCAGGAAGGCGTTATGGCTAGAAACGTAGGGGCTTATTTACAAGCCCCTTGTGCACTTATAAACACTGCCCCATATTTATAAGGGCCTGTAAAGCCACCCTGCGGTGGCTTTTTGTGCCCTTGTAAATATGGCCCCTTTACATGCAACACTTTGCGTGAAAGGGGTGTGCCATGGGTGTTGCTGTGGGTGTTCCCACCAACACCCATGGCTTCTGACGTATTTACAGATTTATGAGAAATTGTAAACCTGGAAATGTGTCAGAATGCTACGCCTCCCCAGGGGAGGCATAGGGAGGCGCAATGAGGAGAACTTTTTTAATTTCTCCTCGTTTTTTCCTGTTTTTATGCATGCTGCATTCTGCAGCACAGATAGGAAGAGGAAATCACCTCTTGTGATTGTTTTTGTGCAGGAAGGTGCCTCTTCCTGCCCAAAAACAATAATTCCCTTCCAGCAAAAAAACAATCATCCCCGTGACACAGGCACCCTTGCACCATGGTGCAAGGGTGCCTGCGTCAGCGCATGCCAGCTAATTGTGCACAAGCAAAGGGGAGAGCAAAGGGATCCGTCATATTGTTGTAGATATGACGCATCCCTTTGCTTCAGAATTAGCGCAACACAGCACGGCCAAATAGCTTGCAGCATCATGCTGCGTTAATTCCTTGTACATAAGGCCCACAGAATTCAGCAATACACATAAATAATACTCAATACATCTGGCTACAGCCAGTAATACTATGCACAAAATGACCAATATAAATAAAATTAAAGTGGGCATTAACAAGATAAAGCCCTCCACAAATGATGTTGCAGAATAACCTAGGTGCAAATCAACATAAGGGGTAAGTAACTCCATATACCTACAACTTGCACTCCTAATATTTATGTGTTAATTTGAAAGACAAAGAGAAAGAAAGGAAATAGAAACATATGCATGTTATTATTGTAATCCTTTGCAAACAAAGAGTGCATAGAAAATTCTGCTTCCCTTTGTTTGAACCCACACAAACCTAGTCTTATCACATTATTTCCAAAGTACAATTTGCGTGCTGACAGACCCTAACCCTGGAAACCAGTAATTTCTCACTGCATATCTATCATATGTCGTTTTTTCCCAATTCCAGGCATTAGACCTACAGCCTTTGTCAGCTGTTTTCATAATTCACAGGAAGGGTCTACAGCCTTTAGTAATACGTTTTCCACAATTAAACCCATATATCTGCTGGCTTTTTCATCAACCCGATTTCCCACCTAGGGAGAGTAAAAGCAACATTTTAGACAGACCTAAAACCGAGCAACATAGCCACATACACTGTATCTCTATAGACAACACCCAGAGCCGGCTCTAGGGCGGTGCCACCGGTGCCACCGGTGCCACCGCACGTTGACTTTGTGTGAGGGCGCCAATATTTATGGTTTTAAAAGCACCTGCTGCTGCTTCCCTGGCCCCCAGCAATTGTCAGCCTACAATGAGAATGTCAAAATGACTGCAGTGATTAATGTACTTCCTGAGAGAGAGAGAGAGAGAGAGAGAGAGAGAGAGAGAGAGAGATTGATTGAAGGTTTGTGTTATGGAAGTTTCTACTCATCCTAAGGTAGCGCAGAGGGGTAGTATGCCTGCTACAAAGAATGTGCATATCACAAAGTGCATATAATGGAATGTAAATAGGTAAGTGAGTCACTATTTTGTCAGAGAGACCATATTGTTGTTAACTCTTTATGAGTAAAAATCCTAATGTGGAACAGTGAGCAAGTAACTGTTATAAAAGAGCTGCATGAAAACGGCAAGGTAAAGGCTGGAGCGTTATGATCCCCCCCCCCCCCTTTTCATTATCCTAATGTTGCAAAAGGGGTTTATCTGGTTAGAAATCAATTCTTATTAATTAGGAGAACCCCCTTAATCATGGTGTTGGGTTTTAAATTCTAAGTTTCTGAGTCTCCTGACCAAGCATTAAACCATCCTGCCTACAAGTATGGATGACCTGTGACTTCTATACCTTCCTGTCTTCTGTCTTATGTAACATTTCCTATACACGGATTTATACACTTATGATTGATTGTCCCTGTGTAGTCTGTGTGATGTAAAGTGTTCTGACACCATGCACTGATAGGAGTGGCACTATAAAACGAATTCAATGCATCTGAGAGAGAGTGGCTATAGAGGCCTGGGGGGCACCTTGAAAGGAAAGTTATGAAGGAATCCGTGGTGGAGGGGTTACCTGGGGGCGCCAACAAGCATTGTCGCACTGGGCGCCACCAGCTGCACCACATTCACAGGGCTGGACTGGAAACAAACATAATTCCTGGTAAAAATGTTCAATCCAGATCTCCCTACCCCCCCCCATTGTAAGAGACAGTGGCTAGAATGCTCCAGGGGTGCATGATCATGCAGCCCACCCTGCACTGAAATCAGCCCCACAGGCTTCAGCCTATAATAGAAATGCCAAAGTGGCAGAATGGCCAGTCCAGCCCTTCACATTCCCTTAGTCAAAACTAAAAAATATGGGGCATATCAGCAACCGGCGCTAATTATCGCTAAGCGCACTTAGCGCTAGGATAATTATCGCCGGCTAGTGTGGATTTTTATCGCTGAGATAGCGTGCTAATAGCAATGCTTATCTCAAAAGCGATAAAAATCCTTGCGCTAACTGCCTAACGTGAGATTATCGCTGGAAACCCAGCGATAATCTCACGCAATGTGTCGTTAGTTTGTTGATAGGGCCTCACAAACTTAGCCATGATATCCACCTTCCATAGGATATCCTGGCTAAATCAGTCCTGAAGCAGGCGTAAGGAACGTAGCGATAACAGAGGTTATCACTACTTTTCTTGCCGTTATGCTTCGTAGCGTGGGGCTTGATGATAGGAGAAATGTCGCTTAACGACATTTCTCCTGTCATGTCAGGTCAGGAACGCCCACTTTGCATCTCATTAGAGATGCAAAGCTGGGCATTAGGAATTCCTGCGCTAACGCAAGTTTTCACGCGTTAGCGTGAGCCTGCTAATTAGGTGATAACATTATCGCCGCTTTTCGGCCGAAAATGGCCGCAAAAGCGATGATAATTCTATCCCCTCGCCTTGCCGATATGCCCCCATATGTCATGTTAGCATGTGCCCTCTCCCTATGGAGAGTATCCGGCCTTGTATCTTCCATTGTTCACATTTGGGGAACTCCTTTCTGATTTTTCTTTCAGCGCTGCATGAGTGCACATGTTTAGCTCCCAGTCCACAAACCCGCCACACCCGATGCCTCTTCCGTGTTGCTTTCTCTCGTGCGCTGCTCTCTCCTGTTTCCTTCTATCCCCACTCATGTCATTTGCTTTTGCGCAATGATGCCCAATGCTGGGGCAGATTTCATTGTGCCTATGCCGTTCTGCATCCAAAGCATTTTTTTCTTTTCTATGTGCGGAACAGCAATTGTGAAAAAAATGCTTGTGCTACAAAGCCTGCACAGTGAAGGGGTACAGGAACTACGTGTTCCACACATCGCAATATCCTGTGGTGGAAGTGATAGGCGCCTGACTCTTTGTGCTTTCCTCGCTCCCTCCTTCCCCCTACTGCTTCCTAAAACCCCTGCTCGCCTGAGCCTCATTTCCATGGAAAGCGGCAGATTTATTTTTTCAGGTCAGACTGGCTGAGCTTTGCAGTTCCATTGGAAAGCATTAGCAAGCTCTCTACCTCTCGGCCCTTGATGCACCATTGTATATCCCTCCCTCCTGCTCCTCGGGCTCCAGTCCTGCCTCTTTTTATGCTGCACACAAAGACAATTACTTTCCTCATCTTACAGAAGCAATGTTAGAAATGGGTTTTTATGGTTGGCTAGGATCGGCACCTAAACCAGGCAGAACCCACTGCTCTAGTCAGGGCAAGTAAGTTACACACCAAGAATAACCTGTGCTCACCCACTGGTATCTTGACACAAAGCAGTAAGACTTATCCCCAGAGGCAATGTGTAAAGCGTTTTCGCAACACACTCACACCAGCAAAACAGTAAATACACCACAATAGAGACTCCACACAGTGATATATTTACAAGCCCCTATCACCACCGTAGTGTCACTTTTTGTGACGCTCCGGTGGCATAGCGGCATTTCCCATATTTACAAGCTGGTGCTAATTAACGTCTCTTTGTAAATATGCCCCTTTCCCCTGCAGTCCTCTGCGGGAAAGGGTGTTGCAGTGGACGTTACACCGCATCACCGATTGCATCACAGATTTACAAGGCTGAAGCAGCGCCAAAACCTAAGGACAGGGAATACCAGGCCTTAGAATGGCTATTCGAGGAGAAATTATAAACTTCTCCTCGTTGTATGCTTTTTATATCTGTGCAGCACACATAGAAAGAGCAAATCACCATTATTGCTTTTTTATGTGCAGGAAGGTGTCCCTTCCTGCATGTAAACAATTGCCCCTGCAGCACATGCACCCCTGCAACATGCTGGCTGGGTGCCTGCGCTGGCGCTGGGCAGCTTTTTAAGCACCAGCGCTAGGGGAAATACCGGGGTGCACAGTATGCTTGTGAATACGGCACATGCCTGTGTTTTGTAAATGTCAGAGCACGGCGTTGCCAAATTTGTCGTAACACCGTACTACGAATCGTTTTGTAAATATGCCCCATAGTGTATTATGCATATAAACATAGACCACAATGACAGAATCATAAATACTGTGCAAATTATGCAAATACTGAGGTAGTACTCATCATAATGACCAAACAAAAGTCAGAACAACACACATTATAACATCAGGGCATGAAATGCAACAGTTAAATTATAGATGAAACATGTGAATCCCCATGTATCATTAGTACTATGCATACCATGAAGGTCCCGACATAGTACTCGTTATCCTGGCTAAGCAAGAATGAACACGGCATACATTACAATCTGAGAGCGTGACATGCAGTAGCTTGATTAGGGACATAAGCCATACATACCCAAATCACCAGAAGCACCTAGATCACATGGCACTTGCGCTTTTACGGAATTTGGAATGGTAATCAGGAAAAACTGGGAACCTCCCTTGAGGCTACTCCATGAGCACCAAGGAAGTACAAACTGATGCCCCTCAAATCTCAAAAAGGCGGGTGACATCAAGAACGTCAGAAGTTTCTAGAAGGGCCCTCCAACCAGTGTGCAGCCAAAAGTAGTGATAATAGTACCCCCAGTTGTGAGGAGCAGGTCTGAACGGTCCATCACAATGTAACCAGGGGGCCTGCTCAGGTCAATGGAAATGCGGGACCTCTCAGGTCAAAAAGGTGCCAACGACTCACCAGGACCTCTTGTGGCCCATCAGGAGAAGTCAAGCCGATCTCTGGTGTCCCGCTGAGACTCCTCGGGCTGGGCCTTTAGCGGAGGCCCCTCCTGCAGCAGCCGTAGTCCACAGTTCTGTGTGCGAGGAGGGGGCCATGCTGAAGGGGGTTTCACATGGCTGACTTGTTCTCTGCTAGGGCAGCTTCTCCATGGAAGGGGGCCCCACTGGGGACTTTTGAACAGCCAGCAAATGACAATCCTTGGCAGCAGGGGAATGTTGCCCCACAACAATGCATCCCCATCATTGGGCATACGTCGTGGTCTGATCTGTCCAGGAATGGAAAACGTAGTGCCTACTATGTGCTACTTTGTAGTAAAACACAGATGAAAAGTATGCGCTTTTCCCACGTACTTTCTCACAAGAGGTGCTCTTCACGCGCTGGTAGAAAGAACAAAGCGCACATCAAGGGCTGGATCACATGTTGGTGCAGGAGATGCTGAAAAAGCCTGTCATTCTTTACCCCAAGAGCAGCGCTGTCCTGAAATTCTTCAGAGATCCTTAGCTGAAAAAGGTGGGAGCCAGCACTCCCTTCCCTGGAGAACACTTGGGGACATTGATTGGCAGGCAGACCAACACACAAAGGCAGATGAGGGTGGTTCCTCCTGGTAACCCTCAGCGTCTTGGCAGAACAAAGTCAGGGAGTAGCTGTCAGCGGGACAACAAACAGAATAGCAATCCAGTGAGTCCTTTAGGCCACCCACCAAGTAGCAGGCAGCAGGCCAACAACAGAAGAGCAGTCCAGATGAGTCCTTTGTGCAGTGCAGCAATCCTTCTGGCAGAGATTCAGTCCCAGTTCCAAAAGTGCTCTGAAATCATGGGGTCAGAACCCATGGACCTATACTCCAAATGTCTTTGATTTAAGGGGCACTTCCAAAGAAGCCTTACAAGTGCACAGTAGGGGGTAAACAAGCGGTTTGTGTGAGGCAAGGATCCAGCCAATACAAATGTATGTGCATCCCGCCTCTCTCTCTCCCAGCCCAGGAAGACTGTCAGTATGCAGATGGATGCAGATGCCTCTCTTGTCACACCCAGCCCTTCCTGTGTTATGGCTGTCTGGAAAGTATGCACAAAGTGTAACTGTCAATCTGCCGTAGACGTGGATGGGAGGCTGCGAAGCACAAAGAGTTATAGCACAGAGAAATGCCCACTTTCTAAAAGTAAAAAGAACAATTGATGGACAGAATGGAGAAAAATGTCATACATTCACCCCAGTACAGAGATCTGGACCTAAATCCATTGTTCTTTTGCTCACCATGCCATTCCAGTTTGAACCCAGCCATATGCAAATCAGTCTTGACCCTGTGCCCAATGGGAATAGTCAAGCCCGAACTGCCAAGTCTGGTCCTCCCTGGACTGGAAACAAGCATCCTATTACCGGTTTCGGGCTTTCATCCCTCATCAGCCAGGATAGCTTGACTCCAGTGGCATGGAGAGTACGGGACCCACGTCTGGGCATACTCGTCCCACTCGGGGTGACAAATGCAAAAAGAACTAGCCTGGCTGATGAAGGGTGATGCCCTGAAACCTGTCCCAGGATACCTGTTTCTGGTTCAGGGAGGACCTGGCTTGGCAGTTCAGGCTGGACTCTTCCCATAAGGAACAGGGTCAAGACTGATTTGCATATGGCTGGGACCAAACTGGGGTGGTGTGGTGAGCAAACGAATGATGGATTAAACCCAGATCCTTATAACTGGGGGTGAATGTTTGCATTGTCCAGTATTCCGTCCATCAATTGTTTGTTTTGCATAAGTCGCCCTAAACGGGAAATCAATTGTTTCTTTTGCATATGTCGCCCTAAGTGGGAAGGGTATTCCCAGACGTGGGTCCCGTGCGCACTACACCACTGGATTCAAGCTAGCCTGGTTGATGAAGGGTGATGCAAACACAAGGAGATGATGGACGGAGCGGTGTAACTTTTCAGACACTCACCCCCCAGTCACAGATCTGGGTTGAATCCATCATCATTCTTCAGCTCACTTCGCCACCTCAGTTCAGACCCAGCTATATGCAAATCATCTTGACCCTGTGCCTCATGGGAACAGTCCAGCCCGAACTGCCAAGCCAGGTCTTCCCTGAACCGGAAACAAGCATCCTGGGACTGGTTTCTGGGTAACTCCCTTCATCAGCCAGGCTAGCTTAAATCCAGTGGCAAAGTGAGCAAGGGACCCACGTCTAGGCATACCCTGCCACACATCTTCCTTCCTAATCAAGAATGGCCAGGAGCCTTCTCCTGCATGTCTTCACCTGCAGTTAGGACTGTGCAACAAGCTTCCATAGTGTTAAGGTCCAGCCTTTTCCTCTGTGCCACTTCACACTTTAGTCCTTCCATTGGCCGGGAGAGTCAGATTTTCTCACTCTCCTGTCTTCCCACTTTGATTATCCTTGGGTGCAACGCTTCAGGTCTCCACACATGTCACAAACAGCATGTCCAGTCCTCTTCAGGTCTTCCAGAGATCCATAAAGTGTTCTAAAGAGCTGGAGGTGAAGCGTCTCTCTTGTACAACACACAAGGTAGTAAATAGGAGTGACTCCTGGACACTCACTAACCAATGGGCAAAACATTCCCCAGGGCAACCCTCCTACTTTTGCTGCACACCCTGTTTGTCATACTGCAAACTATACTGTCCCACAGTGCACGATTTCTAAGAAAAAAACAAGATGGCAGGGCCTTTCTCCCCTAGAGGAAGATGGTCGCCCATCCTGGGGTATGTTTAGGGAAATAAACAGTCCCTTTCTCCTCAACTACACCAAACTGGTTCTGGGACCAGCTTCTAACATAATGGGTTTGTGGCAGTAGAGCTACACTGTGCCCTGGGATCACAAGGCCTCTCGTCCCCGGGTTTCTCTTTACAATTAACTATAGATGGCGAAGGCCTCATTCTGGTCCCCTACAAGGTAAGGAAATTCCTGGACCCAGACAAGTTTCCCTTCTTTGGAGAGGATGAGACACAATTCTCACACCCAGGCCTTCCTGTCAAAAGGCCAAAGCTATTGTTCCTGCACTGAGAGCATTTTTCACACCTAATTAATGGGAAAACACTGACAGGCGGCAGATGCTGGCAAACTAATGCTATTTAGCCTCCTTAAGCTTCAGGCAGTTAAAGTCTAACTTTTTTAAAGTTACATTTCCTTTATATGCATCACTCCTCCAAGTTCACCATTTTCAAATATATTAAAATCAGTGGTTGAATCATTTCTATGGTTTATCCCTATGCAAAGTTAGCAAAAATAATATTTTAATTGCACTTTCGTTTCTCTCATATGTTCAAATACAGCCATATGCACTGAAAAAAGCTTTTTGGACCATTGACTGTAGGAGCATGTCAACATAAAATTCCTATATGTTCCACTTTTAAATACTAGATACCTTACCAGACCTATGTATTTAATATTTAAAAGAAGGTAGGGTTCACTCCTGCCAAAAATGTTTATTTTAACAGGTTTGACTGCAGGTCTAAAAGCTTCAGCAGTCAGGCTACACATGTACGCCTCAAGCCATGTTTCTCTTTTATCAGTCCAGTTGCTGACACTACAGGTTCTGCAGTCCCCAAGTGATATTTAAGTTTCCATACCATTGGTGCATTTTTCAGCATCTTATATCATGGGCTTACTGAAACGTTAAATATGCCAACTGGTCATTAGGCAATTTTACAGTGTCTAGGGACCATAGCACATACAATAGGGACTCAGCAGCAGTGGCCCAGTGTGCATGTTTCAAAAATCAGCAATACCAGTCAGCAAAAATAGGGATGATCATGTAAAAAGAGGGGTTTTCCCACAGGACTCCGCCTTTAAATTAGGGCTAACTCTCATAAGGAAATAGGCTCCCTAAAGATGCCTCAACCACAAGCAAGGGGGTTCGAAGAAACTGAGGAGAATTTCTTTACTTAAAGCGAGTCTAGAGATAGTGTTGACTAAACAGAAAGGCTGCTTCAGCCTACACAGTAAATAATTCTTTTGAATATTTTTACTGCAGAAACATGCAGTTCCATACTTGCCATTTCACACTTCTGTAAATTATGCACATAGACCTTGCAGGCAACAATGTACTGCAATGTGCTGCTGACAAGCCACTTAGTGGATGGCAGAGGTCAACATGGCAGCACACATCTGACACTTGAATTGTGATTACTAATGCAACTGGTCTGTCATATTTCTATGATCTTCCTTAATATTCAGATATGTCAATCAGGATTAGCCAATTATTTACCATGCTATGTGTCAGAGTCAGAGTCATGCACGGTACATGCACAGTGAAGTATTTAGTGGTCTCATAGAACCAAGTGTTCAATCTGCTAGTAAATCCAATAGAAAAATGGGGAAACGTTTCTATGAGCAGTCTAGGATTAGTTATAAAATGAGGTTTATGTGAATGAGAAAATTAACATTAACATTGAATTTTAAAAGACATTTCTCCCTAAGGGCCTCATGTAGGTAGCCAAATACCGGTCGGTAACGGCCGATTTTCGGTAATTATACCGTTACCGACCGGTATTTTGGCTATTGGTATGTAGGGGGACAAATTTTGGTTTCGGAATTTACCGAATCGGTAAAATTACCGAATCGGTAATAATACCGAATCGGTAATGTTACCGAATCGGTAACTTGTCCGATTCGGTAATTTTACCGATTCGGTAAATTCCGAAACCAAAATCGAGATGTAGGGGGAGTGTGTGGGTGTTTTTAAGAGTCGGTATTTACCACCAACTTATAGTTGGTGGTAAATAATTAATGTATGTGTATGGGCATTTTGAAGCGCGTAGCAGTGTGCAATGTGGCATACATACATGCCCTTAGGGCATGTATGTGTGCCACATGTGCACACATGGCCGAATCAGGGGTGCAACAGGGTGTCAATGTGACACCCTGCCACCCTTGCTTGTTCTCCACCATTACCGAATCGGTATTTACCGATTCGGTAATGAGGCATGCCTTCCCCTCAATGGGAAGGTATGCCTCATTACCGAATCGGTAAATACCGATTCGGTAATTACCGATTTGTAACGAATCGGTAAAAAATACCGACTCATTACCTACATACGAGTTACCACTTCTAAAATACCGATTCGGTAACGTTCGGTATTTTAGAAGTGGTAACTGGTATGCTACCTACATGAGGCCCTAAATGTGGTAGAGTTCTGTAAGACATATGCAATAGAAAATGTGTCGGTCTTTGTAAAAGTAACTACAAAAGACCCGTACACCAGCAAAAGGACAGGACCAATTTAACTTTGTAGCTTTTAGAAAATAAATGCAATTCAATTGTGAGCATTTTGCCAGAGAACAGCAGGATTGTGAAAAAAGCTCATATAAGGAATACATTAGTTTTGTGGCTTTTAGAGAGTAGACAAGCCAGTATAAAGCTAAATAGATTCTGCATGCATACTCAGTGGCTTACTGCTTATATCAGTATTCCAAAATGTTCTTTATGTGCAATGTGCTACTTGCTACACATTAAATCATGTGTCCACAGTATTCATTTCTAGTTGCAGACACTTTTCAGGTGTGGCATATCCAAAGGCTTTATGTGAGCAGTATACAGACAGTAGGCTTTCAGCCAACGCTAGTCAGATATTGGTTTGTTTCAGTCTGGCTTGTTTCAGCCAGACACCTTCAGCAGTTGCTTGATTCAAGTGGCTGCCACATTTGGATTGGCTTACTGGAGAATTGAGAGCAGGTATAGATTTTACAGTGTTGATTGGTAAAGGAGCTCTTTTTATCCTACAGGAAATGCTACTTTTCACATTGCCTCATCTCATCTAGTCTAAGCGTGACCTCATACTTGAGACTGAGAAGGTTGGGAGCTATGTCCTAGCTGCCCCACTCAACTGCTGTGACTGCAGTTGGCACCATTAAAAGTTTTCAGTTTTAATAGCTTGCCACTCAAAAATGGCTAATTCTGAAAAGCAGCCACTATAACCCATCTTCCTGTCCTGATCCACCATAAGAAACAGCAGCTGCACGGGAGGCAAGGGTAAAGCAGCAGAAAGTAGGAGACTCAGTGGATGCATCTGCGATCAAGATGGAGGGCACCGGCCTTGATGGACTGCAGAGGCAGGAGGGGCAATCTAAATCCTCATAGCAGGGAGGCTCAAAACGCATGCAACGGCATTAATTACAATGCCACATTCGTAAGGAGCTGGCTGCAGTGTCCCATTGAGGTTACATTACATCATAGTCGAGTACCCGCAATGTGGCCCGTCCATGTATGTGGCATCCTGGGGGCAGATCTCGATGCTGTTTTTTGATGACTGTACCCTAGTGATGTGGCGCAAAAGCTGATTATTCTTTACACAGTGCAACTGCTGATTAAGACACAGATACCTTAAGGTGCACTTCGCACAAGCTGAGAAAAAAACAACACAGAAACTGAGAAAAGTGGAAGTAACAGTAAATAAGAAATGCTTACTTTAAATGCGTTTAATTTGCTCTCTTTCCTATGCAGCATTATTTCATAGCTTGGTACAATGGACTTTTGACACATCTCTATAAATATTGCTATCTCTGTTCTGTCTATGCAACATTTTTTATGAATAGGAAATGTTTCTATTGTTTATTGTGGATTGAATATGTGCGAACCTAACCTTTGTACTGAAACTATGAAGAGAAACAAAGTAAATAGCATTTTGTCAATTAGCCTGTGAGGATTGAATGGACAGTCATTTCTCATGAGCAGCGTGGAAAAGTATGCTGGAGTATCAAAATTATACCTGACAAATGGAAGAATAACGACATGATTATCAGATCATTGTGGAACGACGACTGATGTCAGATGCGAATCCTTTGAAATATAAAAGGTGTCTCCCCAAAGGAGGGGGGACTCTCTTTGGAACGCTTTCGTTGAGAACTTTTTCACAGACTCTTCCTTTTTTTGCCTTTCTACTGCGGTGCTACTGTGGTTGCTGATCGATTTGGAGTCCTTCTTGCGACAGCCTATTAGATTACTTTTCTATGCCCATGCCATTTACTATTTGCAATGAACTTGCCTGCTGCACTATTTTAAGCTATCTGGTGAGAGACCATATCTGAACCTTCCTGATTCTTGACTGAAATACTTAAAATGCTGCTTATATGTATTGATTTTTGATCATTATTACAATAACCAAATTATCTTAAATTGCCTCAGTCTGTTATTTTGTCTTAGTGTTCTTTCTTTAGAAACTGTGTTATTGGACATTGACTCTAAATGTGTGACAGGGAAAATCATAGATTGTTTTCAGAGCATCAAGTTCTGCTGATTTTATTCTGTGTTGCAACTGCAGAATATTAGTGTGTATAGTCTTGGTTAAACTTCTTCAGGAGGCTGGGTCTTCCCATTACAATACTTTATTTCTATAGCCTGGTTCTGAGAGTAGTGCACTTGAAACTCATCTCTAACTTGTTAGTGAGATACTAATTAATGGTGCTCATTGGGTAGCCAATTGTCTTGGACATCCAGATTTCTCACCCCTCACTATGGTGGAAAAAGATCCATCAGAGGTCCATTGCCCCTTTGGTAAAATGTAGTGATGTGATTTGTCAAATCATAATAAGGGCCCAGTACGATTAGAGAGTGAAGTTTAAAAAAACACTTGATCTGAATCACTAGTCTGCACTCATTCTAAATGCAGCATCTAATTATAGTGGAGTGGAGAGATGTTTGGATTATTGTCATAGCGTGTATCACAGGTAAGTAGAGTGAGTTGTCAGTATACAGTACGGAAGAGTAACAGTCTGCTCTTCCCTGTGGTATAATACTAGAGGACGGCTACATTAAATGCATGAAATGTGTTAATCATGTTAGTTGTTGACATTATCCCTTGTAAAATCGATCAAATTTGTCAGTTCAGGTATGTTCCGGAAGAAGATCCTGTTTCAAGCTATTATGCATCACTCACAGAGCAATAAATGACAAAGGATCAACATCTCTTTAATCAAAAAACATCAAACACTTCAGAGTGGTAGTGAAAAGAAAAGGTTTGGAAAGAAGTGACACAAATGTTAGACACCCAGACCTCTGCTCCCTAAGAGTAGCCCCACACAGTAAAGGTAACAGTTTTATGTCCAAAGTATAACAGTTGGAGCTGAAACTAGCCTAGAGGAACATTGCATTACAGTGAAAAGTTTCAGCAGCACCAGGTTTTAAAACCTAGGAGGTAAACTTGATTAGATGGATAGCTGTGGAATGTGGAATGAGGAGACAATTGCAGTATAAACAAGCATTTTCAATGCAATAGGTCTCGCATTATTAAAGTTTGAGCTGTTGGCATTGCTAATAATAATGCAACACCAATAGCAGCTCAAAGATTCAGTAATGTGAGACCTATTGCATTGCAATTGTTTTTTTTGTGTTTTTTTTATATAGCACGAACTTGAGTGAAAGGTGTGTATTTATGTTGCATTGAGTACAGTGTAATTATGTGTTGTGTTATTATGTGGCACAGAGTGGTATTGTGTGAGGTGTGTTTATCTTGCATTAAGTAGAGAGTAATTATGTGACGTGCAATTATGTAGTACTGAGTGGTATGTGGAGTGTATTTATGTTGTATTGAATACAGTGTAATTATGTGATGTGTAATCACACAACCACACTCAACCACACAACCACACACACACAACCACAACCACACACACAACCACACACACAACCACACACACAACCACACACACAACCACAAACACAACACACACACACAACCACACACACAACCACAACCACACACATAACCACAACCACACACACAACCACACACACACAACCAGACACACAACCACCACAACCACACACATAACCACCACAACCACGCACACAACCACAACCACACACACAACCACACACACAACCACACACACAACCACAACCACACACACAACCACATACACAACACACACAACAACACACACACACAACCATGCACACACAACCACACACATAACCACACACACCACACACACAACCACAACCACACACACAACCACAACCACACCCAACCACACACACACACACACAACCACACATACAACCACACACACACAAAACCACACAAACACACACAACCACACAACCACACACACAACCACACACACACAACCACACACACACAACCACACACACACAACCACACACACACAAACACAACACACACAACCACACACACAACCACACACACAACCACACCCAACCACACTCACACACAACCACACACAACCACACACACAACCACAACCACACACACACACACAACCACACCACACACACAACCACACACACAACCCCCCACACACCACCACACACAACTTAAGGGAATCGGGTAACGGAAAGAGAAAGAACTCTATCAAAAATCACACGTTTTCAGTCCAGTCAGAAAGTATGACTTAGCCCCGAGTCCATGTTTTGTAGCTAAGCAGATACAGTCAATTATTTCAGTAAGCCTGACACGACATTAGAAAAAGAGAAGTATAGTGCAATTATTAGGCATGCATTGTTTACCTTGTAACCGCCTTCATTTATTTTACCTTGTTACGAAGTAAATATTTGACGCGCATTTTCGTTTACTTTGCCTTGTAACAGCCTTCATTTATTTTACCTTGTAAACGCGTAAAGATTAGCCACGCATTCCTCCCAATTAAGCAACAAACTGTATTGCAGCCGCAAAGCCACAAGTAAAGTGATCGCAAAACTGAAAGCAAAGCCACAAGTAAAGCGATCGCGAAACCAAAAGCAATTGCTTTTGGAAGCAGAGGCAGCCGCCAATGGTGCACGCGCGCACGCCACAGACAGCCATATGCTTTCAATTAACGCGCCCGTGTCTGGGCACGATAATTGAAACCAGATAGGCTTTAGTGCGCATAACAGACACCAATAGGCCGTGGGCAGAGTGATGCGCCTGCCTTTGGCCTATTGCGTGCTCTGTCTAAAAAATACAGCCACTAAAAGCCCAATAATAGAAGACAAAACAAAAAACACACGCACAAGCGTGTACGATTCCAGGGTCCATTTCTGAACCCCTGACAGAAGGACTCTCGCTGCGCGAGCACTGCTGCGCAGTGCAACGCTAGGCGCGAGACCTAAAAAAGGGAGGCAAATGAAGGCATGGTATGAGAAACATTACTGATGGAACACCAAGGTGCTGCATCAGAACACCAAGGTGATGAGTTAGATGAAACATACAAGCAGACCAATACAGAGAACTGAACTCCTCACCTGAGAGTTGACACTCAAGAATGAAACAGGAGATAGCATGATGATATATGTAAATGTGAAAATGATGACAGAAGCTGCCACTATAAATCTGTATGAATCAATTTGAAAAAGTAACATGTGATGACCTTCTCATTAATGTTTAGAATGGTTGTTGTAAGCAATGTAATGTTGATAAGTAAAGAAAATCTATACAAATTGTTTTAAAAAAAATTAGCAAATTCATCAAACCAAAGAACGTACATTCCAGACTGGCATTGTGTGTAATATTTCCAGTTTACAGGAAGAAAACCATGGGTGGCACTACTTTGTCTTTTAAAGCTGCCAAATTTTGGAATTCGCTACCTGCAAAGATTAGAGCCAATGAGAGTCACTTGGAGGTCAGAGGAATAGTTGATCCTTGGTTATTCTCAACGTGATTCATCAGGAGAACCTATATTATCTCATTCACAAAGATGAGTGACAACACAAATTCTGGCCTGCCAGGCTACAGACAGATGGCCCGGCAGTACTTTCTAATGATCAAAGGAGATCCAAATCCCCTTACTAAAGTCAAGGGAGAAGCAGGCCAACCCAATTCCACTGCAAACATGCCATGCAAGCCTCTATTTCAAACATGAATGTACTAGAATGATCAATACAATCCTCCGAGTCTTACTTGTCACACCCTCAGGGCCAGCAATTCAGACATACCACATAATACTGTACTTACAAAGAGCCGAGAACTAATCAAAAAGAATGGCAATCATCTTAACTATCTATATTACCTGTCAAAGGATGAAATTTCAGAACCATTGACAGCCAACGGAACACCAAAAATGCTACAACACCCACTTCTCACACATGCGCTACCTCTTATTAACCTCCACACACTATACACACACTATAACAAATTCATTTCTAACCCTATATACACCTTCCCACAGGACATATTTCCTAACCACATAATAATCCTGCTCATCTCACTATGCAATTACATATTTTGTATAAAAATTAATAGTTGTATTGAGTTTTCATACTAGATTATATAATTAATCGCTCACAATTCTATCCCCTTAACTAACCAATCAATACTAATTTTCCCTAAAAATAACATAGATATAAGGCATGAAATTCATCCTAAAAATACAATAGAAAAAGCTACAAAATGTCAAACATGCATAAAACACTACTATTATTATTATTACTACCAATACAATAAACCTTGTCTGTTCTGTTCTCTATTACAGTATCTCTGTAAAGGGGACACACCTTATTTCACAGATCACAACCTCTCCTTCTTTAAATCATATCCCTAGAATCTAACGATAGCCAATCTCCTCTCTAGTCACGGCACCAAAAATTGGCATGAACTCAAATATCCTCAACTAATGATCACACTTAACTCCTATTAATTTAATTTACCACAAAGAAAAATGAAATAAATGCATGGAATAGTTTCTTTGAGAGCACAAGACTAATCTCAATAACACAACCAACCATGGCACTGGACTAACTACTAATGTGGGGGTCTGGAGTAAAGTGCTATGCACTGTTAAACACGGCAACACTGCAATTTCAATCCAATAGAATAATTTTTAAAACATATATATATATATATATATACATATATATATATATATATATATAAATATATATATATATCACAAAATACGTAGCCGATAGATGCGCTCTCAGTAACTTAGAACTCCACAGCCAGTCTCTTCAAGAGGTGTTTTAATACGATGCGTTTCAGCTCCTTGCAAAGCCTTGATCACGTAATGACTTGTGCAAACACAGAGGGTGACTGATAAAGTTAATCATGGACATCGACAAGGGACAACATAAACAGATACCATACTATCGTGTGTATGGCAGACATGTTGGAACGGTATGGTAAAGATAGAAACTCATCAAAGTTGTATCCTATATACTCAAGAATCCTCGGAACATAATGTCCTTATATATACATAGTATCAATACCAAGTATGTCATAAGACTAGGGTGATAAGGACAATCCTTAAGACCATAGGCGTGGTGTCACAACACACGAAAAATGAATATTTAACGGCCAAAACCACAACAAATGTTGAATATTATGGACATAAAGACACATAATGACACAAAATGAAATGCTCCCAAATCGTATACATATAAAGAGGCAAGATGATGTAGAATACATCATGAGCGCGGGTCAGCTCGTGAGCTAGTGCATGCACTAATAGTGCTGTTGCCACGTGTAGGAGCAAAGGTGTCCCTGTCTGCCAGCCTTGAGCTAGTGCATCTGTGCAAACTAATAGACAGTATGTTGTGTTGTGGGAAGGCGATATCAAAGAAACTCTATATGTGAATATAGGACGTATTTGTGCTTGACCACATTGTGAAGGTAAAGTGCAACTGCATTACAAGTGTACATGTTGGACCAGTGTCCAGACTACTCAATGGTAGTCTGGACACTGGTCAAGCACAAACACGCCCTATATTCACATATAGAGTTTCTTTGATATTGCCTTCCCACAACACGATATACTGTCTATTAGCTTGCACAGATGCACTAGCTCATGTCTGGCAGACAGGGACACCTTTGCTCCTACACGTGGCAACAGCACTATTAGTGCATGCACTAGCTCACGAGCTGATCCGCGCTCATGATGTATTCTACATCATCTTGCCTCTTTATATGTATACGATTTGGGAGCATTTCATTTTGTGTCATTATGTTTCTTTATGTCCATAATATTCAACATTTGTTGTGGTTTTGGCCGTTAAATATTCATTTTTCGTGTGTTGTGACACCATGCCTATGGTCTTAAGGATTGTCCTTATCACCCTAGTCTTATGACATACTTGGTATTGATACTATGTATATATAAGGACATTATGTTCCGAGGAACTTGAGTATATAGGATACAACTTTGATGAGTTTCTATCTTTACCATACCGTTCCAACATGTCTGCCATACACACGATAGTATGGTATCTGTTTATGTTGTCCCTTGCCGATGTCCATGATTAACTTTATCAGTCACCCTCTGTGTTTGCACAAATCATTACGTGATCAAGGCTTTGCAAGGAGCTGAAACGCGTCGTATTAAAACACCTCTTGAAGAGACTGGCTGTGGAGTTCTAAGTTACTGAGAGCGCATCTATCGGCTACGTATTTTGTGACATTTCAGCCGGCATGCTCCGCCGGCATATGCGCCACCTCCCTCGGGTCCCATATGGTCAGAAGGAGCGAGATTTTGGGAATATAATATATATATATATATATATATATATATATATATATATATATATATATATATATATATATATATATATATATATAAACTTTTACATTACAAAGTTGAGCCAACACCAGACCTCAAATGAGGTTCCCCAAGTCCAAAAACAGTGGCTGTGCCCATTAGGCTAGATCTCCTCCTTTAACAGTGGACCCCAAATTATTTCACTTAGGTAAAAATGATCAGAATTCATTGGACAGATGGATCTCTGTCCAATGATTTTGCCTTTGCACAGATGCATTATCTCTCGGATCAGTTTTAAGGGTCATCCCGTTAGAAAAACTGAACTGACTATTCAGGAGAGGCCCTGTGCAAAGTGCGTCCATTAAGAGATATAACGTAAGGGAGGCCGCAGAAAGAAGAAAGCTGATTCTGGGTACATATAATGGCGTATGAGGACTAAAAAAAAATAAAAAAATAAAAAAAAAATGATCAGAATTAAAATGTTAATTTAAAAATAAAAATATAGCATTCAAATGCCCCAATATATATGTAAATTGATATTCGTTTTGATGATAAGCTACTCACCCAGCACATATTGTATTTGCCAGCACTAAGGATACCTCACCCAAGGCACAAAAGGCAAATTCGCAAAGCTTGGTACAGACAAAGAGCCCCAAAAACAAATGAACAATGAGAACTCCTAAAGCTAACCCCAACCAACCGGTAAGTATAACATTTTTTTACCACTAACACAATATGTTTTCTTCTATGCGATTGATTATGAGCACCATCGCCCAAGGACTGGCACAGCTCTCCATAATTATGAAATAGAAAAACTCTTGATAATGTAGTAGTAAATACAGTGGCATCATTACAAGCAAAGGGATACATTATGATCTCTGCATACAGGGATTTGAATAACGAGTTGTGTAAAATATATCACACCTCACAATTGTCCCCCTGCAAGATTGTGGCAGTTCAGACCTACTGAAATCTATTACGGGCAAAGTCCTCTAAAAAAAGGCAGAATATGCGGGATTTAGAGTGTTAAATACAGATTCTGCCCATTATGTCTCATTTTGAATTTGAAAACTTGGAATAGGAGGTATTTCCCATATGGAGTAAACACACCATCCAGGGGTAATGATATTTGCCACATGTGGTAAATACCCCGCCCTATTCCGCCCACTTGTAATGAGAGCCAAGGGTTTAAATAAAGACATTCCATGGAACTTCTGACAGTTTTTCCTCTTGAGCATAACACAACCGGAACCGAGCATTGGCAAAGACAATAGGGCTCGCCTATTATAATACGGTATAAAGCTATTGGCTTGCCTTGCGTAAAGAAAATTCCAAAATGGCACCCAGTGCATCAGTGCACATGCATGAGTGGCCATCTTGGAATAATTTTTCTCCATGATAAATTCCACTACATGATGGCTGCCTAGGCAGAACACACAAGTCCGTGCATGGATGGCCATCTCAGAATGCGTTTTGTTATAAACAAAAAGCATGTGTGTAGGTGCATATATACTGTAAAACTGGCGACTATTTTGGAATTTTCTATTTTTAATTTAATCTACCATTCCAATGTGGTAGATGGGAATTTAAGAACAATAAATGAAAAAATAAAGTTAGCAGAGTATGCTACACAAAGTAAAAGAATCGTACAGCCTGGTAGAACTGTACAGGTGTACCAGGCTGTACGATTCTTTTACTTTGTGTAGCATACTATGCTAACTTTATTTTTTTCATTTATTGTTCTTAAATTCCCATCTACCACATTGGAATGGTAGATTAAATTAAAAATAGAAAATTCCAAAATAGTCGCCAGTGCATCAGTATATATGCACAAAGAATTTGTAAAATGTTACAAAAATATAAAGTGGGGGGGGGACGGAGGAGCAATGAACAGGTGGGTGAGCAATGAAAAGCAAAGAAGTAAATAGTATGGCATGAGTGTGCAGCTGTGGGGCCTTCGGAAAAGCACTGTGAAAAAAGGCAAGAAATCAATGAAGATATGTGCTCCCATGGAGTGAATGAAAAAGTGAAAAAAGAAAATGTAGTTCCCTGATGTCAGCAGTGGAAGGATACAATTCACACAATCAAAGGAATGGTAAAGCTTCAATGCTCTAGCTGTGGGACAAAAGGAAGGGAGGAAAGTAATTGAAAAGAGAGCAGGGAACTTAAATATACCGGAAATCCACAGAATCATGAGCAACAACCTCTCTACGCATTCCGTTGTTCACAATGTTATGTTATTGATATTTGCTAAGCACAACGATTCACCCTCAGGAGGGCATCTCAGAGCTGTTGCAGCCCACACAGGTAAGAAATAAAATTTGCAAAGATTAAAATTTAAAAGAGGCAGGTTTTCAAGGAATTTTTAAATAGGTAATGTCTATAATAGGCTTTGACAGCAATAGGGCAATAGGGCATTGATAACACCCAGCAAAGGCTGTCTTGCAGGCAAGACCTAAACTACAGACAGGTAAATCTGTCCGTAGGCGACACCTAAAAAGACACTTTTAACAACCCACAATCCTACTGGATCTCTAGTCGAATTGCCATTGATCAGAAACCTTTACCAAGATGATCCTGTCAATAATTCTAGACTGGGTGAGAGATAATCAATTCCTTAAAATTCTTCAAAGAAAATCTGTCATTAGTAAACCAAGTAATGAAGTTTCTGTATATAGTCAACAAATACCACTATAGAAACTGACAACATCTATATGAGGCATTTCAATCAGTCAACAAAGTGAGACTCTGGCAAAAGACATAATCACATGGTGGGGATTAGCACAGTACTAGAAAGCTTAACGAGGCTTTAGCTTGTTCATCAATTTGCACACGTTCAGGGCTGGATGGTCAACTCAGAAAAAAAAACACCCAACAACAATACCTAGACAAACAGGGCTGCATGCTAGCACCAACACTAAACATTATGACCCAGGTTTACAAAGGTTTAGCGTCAGGGTTGCATCATTTTGTGATGCAACTCTGATGCAAAATACTTTTTGATATTTACAAAGCCATGTTTAAATGTCGATTTTATGTATTTGAAATTAAGGCATTGTAGTGCATTTCATTGCCTTGTGTTACTTTGCATCAGGTAGGCATTCTGCAGCACATATGCAAAGAGGAAATAGTATCAAAGGACAGTTTTTGTGCCGGAAGGTCCCCTTTACTGCACCAAAACTATCCTGACCATAACGCAGGCAGCCTTGCACTATAGCACAAGGGTGCCTGCATTGGCGCTAGGCAGCCCAAAGTGCCCCAGCTCATGGAGACAGCAGAACTGTGCCCTTTCTCTGAAGATCTGGTGCAGTTCTGGTCTCTCCAGGTGAGGCAACACAGCACAGCAACTTTTCTTGATGTAATGCGTTGTGTCACTTCTTTGCGAATATTCCTCTATACGTCAGTGATATCTATGATGTAGCGAGGGCAGCATCTGAGTATATTTCAAAGACCAGCAACTTTCCAGTCCCCATCTGTTTTTATGCAGATTCTGCCACAACTGTAAAAACTACCAGGGCCCTGGAAAAAAATCAACCATCACACGAAAGGAGAACTGTCTGGAATTGAGCAATAAAGAATACACGATAAAGCAGTGGGGACCAAAAAGTGGCAAAAACACATCAAGAGCAGGGGCACTGTCCCCTGGCGGGCCCAGTGCCAGTGCATCTGATTACAAAAATGCACTGTTCCCAGTGCAGGAGTAAACCCACTCCACTGGGAACAGCACATTAGTGAAAGACCAACCAGTAATGTGGACTTGCCGTCCTGGCTTACATTGCAGGAGGCAACCTGCAATGGATCCTTGTGCAGGTGGGTGCAGTACATGACTGCTCCTGCCTGTGAGTGGATCCTTTTGCAGGTGGGTGCAGTACATGACTGCTCCTGCCTGCAATGGATCCTTGTGCAGGTGGGTGCAGTACATGACTGCTCCTGCCTGCAGGGGATCCTTGTGCAGGTGGGTGCAGTACATGACTGCTCCTGCCTGCAATGGATCCTTGTGCAGGTGGGTGCAGTACATGACTGCTCCTGCCTGCAATGGATCCTTGTGCAGGTGGGTGCAGTACATGACTGCTCCTGCCTGCGAGTGGATCCTTGTGCAGGTGGGTGCAGTACATGACTGCTCCTGCCTGCAGGGGATCCTTGTGCAGGTGGGTGCAGTACATGACTGCTCCTGCCTGCAGGGGATCCTTGTGCAGGTGGGTGCAGTACATGACTGCTCCTGCCTGCAGGGGATCCTTGTGCAGGTGGGTGCAGTACATGACCGCTCCTGCCTGCAGGGGATCCTTGTGCAGGTGGGTGCAGTACATGACCGCTCCTGCCTGCAGGGGATCCTTGTGCAGGTGGGTGCAGTACATGACTGCTCCTGCCTGCAGGGGATCCTTGTACCTCTATCCCAGGATCCTTCGAAGGAAGGACGATGACACCTCCTCAGAATGGCATGCAATCAGTACCTCCTAACAGCCTTCTTGCCTCTGCATCTGTAATACAGCACAGGCACAAAGGATTATCTTATTTTCATGGGGCCACACCACCATGCAAACCAGGAAGTGCCCCCTTATTATTGCCTCAGTGCAAAATGTGCGCCGGAACAATCTGTATTGCAGAAGCGACTACACGGGCATCTACGGCCCCCTTCTGTAATGGAAAAGTGTCCCCAAGGGTGCAAAAAGTGGGCATACTTTGTATAATAGGGTCGATATAGACAATATCAAACTTGAAAAAGGGGGACAATTCCATTTCTTGATGCTGACAGTGATAGAAATCCTCTCATTGCGTGCCTGCATATTTGCAACATACTGAAAGGAGAGCATTGTAGCAAGAGGTATGTCCCTCTCATGCAGGCAAAGAATAACTAACCACTTATACACATCATCATCATAGTGACCAAGTCTGGAGGCACACTGACTCAGTGAAGTGAAACATGGGGGTTAGACTCAACATCTCAGCTGCCAGCCTAATACAAGCACCATAAGGAAAAGCATACTGCACGTGTCCATGGATACCCAACAGCACCACTGAGGTCAATCATCCACCACTGATGCAGCTTAAATGACGCTGACTCTTTACACGATACATTAACATATAGTGAGATGAGAACATGAATGTGCACCTTGTACACGCTTTAGAAAATGACAATGATTACGAGAGAAAATATAGTAAAAGCACTGTAAAAGCAAGCATAGGTTGTTGAAGTAGTGGAAAATCATATAAGATGTGTCTAATATAGGTAACAATTGAATATTATTCAATGATCAATAAGAATGTATATGTGTCATAACTGAAATGCATTCCTAGGCTTTACCTTCGACTAAAATGAGTCATATGCTGTATTACTATGACAAACGTAAATATAAAATATATTACTGAAAACTGTTCTTTTTCTTATCATCGTAATGTATTAATGAATTATGATTATCTGGTGCAAAATCATCTTACTAGTAGGTAAAAAGCTCAAACTTTCCAAATGTGATGTTTATATGTGTAGTGTCCCAAATTTCCGAAAACGATATTAGGATTCCCTTCTATGCGCATATGTTACATGTAAATGTTTTCTTATTGCAGTAATTGACTACACTTGCTAATGAATATTTACATGTGACAAAATATATGATTGACTATCTGATAAGTTACAGTAGTTCAGAGATATATTTGCATATTAATAGTGCTATATTACCTTTAAATGAATTTAACTTAACACTCATTTCTAGGCCTGTACTTTCTCATGATGTCAATGAGAAAGTATTTTATTATCGCTCTTGCAGCATTCTTGCACTTTCCCATGAGAGCCTAGAGGAGTTGCAACAATATATTAAAATATTGATACTGTTGTGAGAACTGGACTCTAGAGACTAGCACACGGGAAGCTTGTGAAAATGAATAGCCAAGTATGATTTAACCTGTGTGCTCATGACGGGCACTCATTCCCATACTCCATGTGGGAAAATCTCTCAATGTTGCTAGTTTGGCACCTTTTGAGCGGAAGATCACCTTATGATTGATGGACGATGATGGTGTGACACAGTGGGTGTCATCTCCAAACACATGAGCTACAATACCGAAATCTGCCTGGACCGGCGGGTCTGGAGTCCGGATCTCTTGGAGGTTTCTTGTAGGGTGTCAGAGGAGATGCTTCCAGACTTTGACCAGATTCCATTCTAAGTGGAGAGAACTTTGCAGACCTTTTACCTGCCAATGCAATGGCAGAAACCCTTTGCTTAGTGAACTTTCTCTGGACTCCTTGTCTGAACCATAGCTTTGCAAATGCCTTGCCTAGTTTTCCCCTAAACTTGTCCTTCTGACTATTATGAACAATTTCTTTATGGACTTAAAAAACTCTAACTCTTTAGACTCTGTTTGATATGTAGTTTATGCTACACATGTGACTTATGCAAGCCTCTCACTAAGCAATGTCTTGCTTTATTGCTATTACTCCTAATGAAACTCTTTAAATGTCTGAGTCTCTTCAGTTTTACGAATGTTATTCCCACAGGGACTGAGCTTGGGGCTGTGTATAATAGAGATAACCACAGATTTTTTACTGAAAACCAGGTTCTGGTGCTGCTGTTCTGTATCACGCCAGCAGGGTTGTAAGTCTAAGTGATTCCATCTTGTTTTAACTTTTTCAGGAGATTAGAACTTCCAGTTGCTATCCTATATCTTTATAGTATAATCCTACAGGTTGTATATTTGAATCGGATTATTAATCTGTAATTTGGTTACTCATTCCTGGTCCTCATTGGGTAACCAAAGGTAACTTTTAGAAAAAATCTGAAGACTTGGCTATTCTCAGCCTAGTATCCGACAAGGCTCCTGGGGGTGGGGATTTCCAGGTAAACAGTGTGTACCTCATAAACAACTCCCAGAAGGGAGAAATAGGGTCTTAGGGAAAAGTTTAAAGACCAACTTTCAGTTCCAATCCCCAATACAATTTGAAAAAACTACAACAGAAACTGGTGGTCAAAAGAGGCAGTAAGGAACAAACAACCTATCTCTTAGCACCCAAACAGGCTATCCTTCCTACGACAGTCACTCTGGAGCTGAAATGTAGGTGAAGTGTGTACCGCCAGGACACCTTCGGGTAACAGTGCACTTTATAAACCTATATAACATAACATAACCCTAAATTCCTTCACCCCTCAATGCGATAAGCAAGTTTCATCAGAGGACCAAGTGAAGCGAATTGAGATAGAGAAGATAATACATTTGAGGGCCCAGTAAACACTGAATCAAATCCTCCCAATAGACAAAACCCCATCCATTCTCTATTCAGCAAACCATGAAATTAGCCATGATATAAACCTAATCACCAAAACCTGGACAGGGCTGTAGCATCAGAGGGGGAGGGGTGTTTTGGGTCTTTCACCCCCACACCCAATAAATGAATTAACTACTTTGTAGTTGGGTTCCGAGATTCTCAGTTCATCTGGCAGTGTCTGTGTCGGATTACCTTTCTCTTTAGCAGCACTGGAGAGCCAGAGGCACGTCCATCTAAATGATTAAAGTATGTAATCAGTGGCTGCTCCTCCGCTAAGGCAGAGGAGCGTCGTCCCACTGCTTCAGCTGCAAGCTGAATACAAACAGTAAAATTATAATAACGTTAATTATTATCAATATGTTTTTTGTATTCAGTTTGCCACCTGCCGGCAGGCGGGGCTGTGCTCCCGGGGTCACAGGGGGAGGGGTGGTGGCAGCACCTAAAGTGCGCATGGCACTTTGGCTGGCCATCTCAGGACGGCCAAAGCGTCATGCGCACTCTGCCTGTTCTCCACACAGGCTGTGTGCCAGCCCCTCACAACACTGAAACAACCTGGGTCTGGGACTGAGTGAAGAAAGTACACAAATAAGCCAAGGTAAACCCCGAAATAAAGGTGACAACTCTTATAAGAGAGCCGCTCCCAAAACAGGACCCATCAATCACTTAAGGTGGTTATTTGTTATTATCATCTGGGTCTGCCGGCTCCAACCTGCTGGACCAGTTCATGAAGCAGTGAACCGGTCACTAGCATAGAAGAAGCACCAAAGGAGGATGGTCACCTGATCCCTCACGGATGATATCTGTGATGAAATCCTACCTAAGGAGCCAGAATGGGAGATCCTAAAAGCAGCAGTAAAAATAATAAAGTGAATTTAAAAATGACTAAGGATGCTCAAAAAATCTTTATTGGTAGAGGATCCTTGTCAAGATTAAGAAGCAAAATGGCAATATGGCATAGATAATTTTGTCATTATGCTATTGTCCATAGCATGGTCGGTCAACATGTTTCTGCCCACTCAAGATCAAATGTATCAGGGCATTCGTCAGGACCTAGATTACTGCTGTGGTTGAGTGTGAAAACGTGTCAACAAAATATACAAAAAGGTATGTGAATAAACTCATCCTACCGCACCGGTCAGGTCAGGAACATTCAAAACCGGATGCCCATAACTAGTGGGCACTGCCCTCGCCTCAACCTGGTCTCAACTCAGGGAAAGGGGCCCCGCTCTGTCCGTCGGTACCCCGGGGCGGTCTTTGAATCAAGCCCCTGTCTGAGAACCAAACCATGGCGGTCAGACCAATCACAACATAGCGTTGTGATTGGTCAGGGGATTCTGGGAGGCTCTGTACTTACTGCTGAGAGGAGGACGGAGAAAGAACAGTCGGCGGCTGGCTGGCGGCGGTAAAGAGGTAAGTGCTATTTTTTTTTATTATTCCCCCGCTCCTTTATTTCCCCTCCCCCACACCACTACCACGGGTCGTTAGCAGCTGCAACTGCATGTAATACAAACTTTCATTCCTTCTCCCTCACCACACACACGTAGAAGGACATGAGAAACAAAAAAAACACTGAATGCCTGGAAGTCCTATTATCAACAAATTTAGTTATTTGCCACCTGCTCCTCAGGTTGGGCCGAATTCCCAGATAATGAGTAAGTATGCAACTGAGATGTGCGGCTCTACATAGATTTGAATGAATTTGTTTTGGGTATTCACAGACATTTTTTCAGGTTACTCTTGAAAATGTGCCCCAGTCACAGGTTTCCAGATGTATTGATTGAAACCTTTGGTGAAATCTAATTTTGCTCTTATGCTTTTCCATGCAAACACATTCAGAGGAAGTGCAAATACACTTAATCACTTCTTTCTCCACTGGGAACTATTTTTCACCCTGGAGAAAACCCTTTCACTAAATACCCACTAGTTTTGTGGGTGCTCCATTGGCCTTTCAATCAAGGAAATGGATTTACTTTTGCCATTGACATTAGTAAATCTTCAACCTTTTTCAGAGGGGGAAGGGAGTTAGAGAGGAGTTTGTGAACACTGACATACATGTTAGGTTGTGGGTGTGTATTAACGTATAGGCCATTTGCGCCCTGTAACACTCATTCCCCACCCTCCTCAACAAACCTGGGCAAAGATTTGCTATCACAAAAACCTTTGTGAGAGTAAAATCATATACATGTGCAAAACTATGTTATAAAAAGTAGATTTTCACTCATAAAAAGTGCCAGTTCAGTGTGTGAGTCTGACTTGCATGCACAAATCACTTTGAGAATAATGTCCATTGTGGTGTTGGATATCTGCTTTCACCCAGACTACATGCACCTTTCAACCAGACCACATACACTCATTAAGGTGAGATGCTCCTAACATAAAAAATACACACACACACACACCTTTCCCATTTTACTAACTTTGGAGCTTGAAACCCGTAGGTTTCACAATCTATTGGGCTGACTCAATGGAATTGACGAATGTAACCTGCAGATAACAAAGAACTTTCATCTAGACCATGGCAGAGGCACCACATCGGGCCTGCTTTAAGCCCCATCACCACTTCACCATTCCTGTGCCACGGCTATTAGATGTACCTGCTCTTTATTACAGGGACAGGTTGGCTGTGGTGGGAGCACAGCAGGGTTGGAAGACATCAGCATGGGAGTGTAAAATGTTCTTTATGCTTAGTGGCCCTGCAGGGACGCTTAGAGGAAAAAGTATCTTGCAATGAACTCATGGCCCTTTGGCTGTGGGATGTTTAAAGGATTCCTCCATGCACGGTTCTAAGGAGCCTTTAAGATTACCCACACTGTTTTATGCAAGCACATCTCCTCCTTTAGATAAAATGAGAATCCAATGTATTGCTTTGTAAATACCATGCATACCCCCTGCATCCTCTTTTTCAAGTTGGTTCAGGGATGGTTATCCTAAGGATTCCCATGATGCCTTGGGTTGCTGGAGTGACAACAGCCATTTCTCTTACCCCCAGGGGCCCAGGGACTCCCTAGAGGTACCCACAGGGTGTTTTAGGGCTCAGGGAGGGGGGGTGGGGTCAAAGTAGTTTTTAATGGGCTAAGTTTTAGGGTCCGGGCAGGGGACAGGAAAGGGGCAGTTTTCAGGATGAGGCGGTTGGACTGGGGCAGGATGGAGGTGTGGGTAGGTTTTGGGGGGTAGGGACTGTTTTTTAGGGCTCAGGGAGGGGGTTGGGGTCAGTCTTTTTTTTAGGCTAGGCGTCGGGTTTTAAGGATCAGGATAGAGGGTCAGGGTAGTTTATAGGGCTGGGGCAGGTAGAATAGACTTGAGGAGGTCCGGATATTGGGGCTCAGGGCAGAGTGCAGGACTATGATCTTTACCACACATCTCCCTTTACTAATCAGGTCTTTACTACAAAATTGTGTGCGAAAGGCATGAGTGGTAAAGATGCGGTTGTGGTTAAGGCATGCGTTGTTGAGGTATGCATTGTTCCATTACACAACCACCCACAAGTGCACCAGCCATGTGTATTAGGTTTGGGGAACTCTAGGAGATCCCTTGATCTTTGGCGAGGGACAATGTGGGGAACCACATCCAACTCTGTGATAGGAGACCCCAGCACCATCTCCCTGCTAGCGCAGGGAAAAATAATGACAAGTCATATTTAGAAAGAGTCATGAACTCTGCAAAAAAATGTTTTGCATGATGCTAAGCATTGAGCTGTGGTACAAAGTTGAGCTACTGTTTTTGGAGAGGAATTTGTACTTAAGGGAGTTCTTTCGGTGAAAATGTTGCACAATGGCAACTGTTGAAAAGTAAGTTACAGAAAATGTGTAATGGAAATTAAACATGTTAGGGCTGGGAATAACATGCAATATTCTTCTTGCCCCTTGTTTGTGCGTGGTTCATTTTGGCACTAGGTTTTCATGCAAACCATATGGCATTACTTTCACAGATCTGGCTTTGGTGTGCAATGAAATGAGTTTCTGTACAATTCTTGCCCAGTTTTGCCCTTGCTACATAGATAGGAGGACTTGCACTCCATACTGAAAAGCTATTTTGCACTGTGCTCAGGTCAAGTCCTCAGCATAGACTATATTAAATAGGTTTTGATCAATGCTGTTGCTTGCATCGCGACCCGCTACTTAGCGTAGTGCTACATAATAGTAAACCAGGGCCTTACCTGGGTACACCACGGAGACTGCTGGGAAATCTCACACTAACACCCGCCCAGTTCCTGCCCCCCAGCTCCTCCCAATTTCACTGGCCAAGCTTAGCCCCTGCATCAGGACTGAAATGAAAGCTCACAACCCTAAAAATCACTGCTGGAGCTCACCAGTAGATAGACAAAGTTAAAGAATATCGTGGCCTAAATATCGTCTGTCAAACAAATAGTGTCCTAAATATAGTTTATAAAAAATATAAAAATATTGGGCAACTAGAGATCACAATAAAAAATATACATTCAGTGGAGTGGTATTTCTGCAAATGGATATGTAGGCCACAAAATGTATGTCAAGCAATGTTTTTGATATTCTGACATACAACCGATAGATGAGACCAATTCAAGCCTTTAGACCGTGCTATTTAAGTCTATAAAGGGCAGTCTGTTTATGAAGGCCATAGTGGAGATCCGCAAGGTGAGCAACATAAGTTTATGCTGGTGCAAGGGTTGCCTGTGGGAGAAATGAGCACGAATCTAGAAAAACGACTTACTCACTGTGTTAGAATTGCACTTTAAAAATGCTTTAAATGCTTACGCTAGAAAATGACTCATAAGAATAAGCATAAACGCATAATGTTTAGAATCCTAGTAAATAAAGTGTGAAAATACATTAGCTAATCACATGTAGGATTAAGAATGTTCTTAAAAGGTTTGTAAATGAATGCGTGTTTCAAAAATCTTTGCACCAGGCAACGATTTCTTATCGTGTATATTAACAAGGCCCAAAAGTCTTTTCACTCGACTATTGCTCACTGTCATATAAAGAAAACATTTAGTAAAATTGCTCAGCATTAGTGACATCCTTGAGAAAAGTGCTGACTATAAAATCCTGTTCATCCAGCTCCTCACCCCATGTTAGATCATATGTTGGAATACAAAGAACTGCTTATGTTAAACAATAACTTAGAAACTTTTATGAATGTTTTTTCCAAATAACATTGATAGTTGCTTTTATATTACTGACTAGTCATTGTTCACACATCGAGCTCATAGTGCATCCTTTGGCTTAGGTAAGAGGTTTCTCATGAGAACCTTCCCTCATGTAACAAATGCGGTAACAATTGTATCGATCATGCCGACGAGAGTACAGACTGTGGGAATTGGAAGAAGCTTCATATGACTGAGGACACCACCACATGAACTATTCTCATTGGATTGCGGAAAAAGACCCCTACAAAATTCTTAAGAAAGTAAGAACTTATATTATTTAGTGTTCCTAGGTAGTTAGCGCCATCTGTTCCACATTCTCATTCTCTTGCACTTACGACCTCCACCCATCTTTTCATTGACTTTCCTGTGGTCCTGCTGCTGCTGGATCTTTCCTTGTACTGAGACTCTTCTCTTCTTTATGGAGAGTTGATTTCCTCAGCTGTTTCCCTTTTGGATTATTAGTGATCAATGCTACTGCAAGGATCACACTTTTCTTTACAGTTGGTACTGCAGCTGTATGGAACTTGGCTAAGTTTCCAGAACTACTCTTTATGAGAAGTGCATCTCTTACTCGCTAATCTCCAGAGGAACTCTTTATGGGTTCTATTTAGAATAGGTCCTTTAGTTAGATTACTGGGTTCCTTTATGGAACATTGTGCATTTATTTAATGCTGATTTCTAACCAAATCTTTTTTATATTTCTGTAAACCTATCACACTGAATAAAGATAATTCGAGATTCTAACTTGAGGATAAACAAAAAAAAATTGAAACCTTTGCCAACTTCTCATCATTAACTAATCCCCAAAATCTAAACGTCATTGATGTTTTCATTATTTTGAAAGAGCTCCAGTTTTCCTGCAGTGAGAAAGGTCCATCGACCTCTCCGGACCTGCAAGGATTCTCCACGGTGGAATTTGTAAGTGCGTGTATATTAAGACTGAGCCATCTTGGTGAGTGCTTGGGCTCCCGCACCAGTACTGGTAGAAGCAAAGCAATAGAGCACCTACTATTCATTTTCAAATGCTCTCGGCACAACGGAAAGGTACAAAATAAACTCAACCCCTTCTTGAAGCCTGACAAGTGTCAACATCAGACCGTCAACAGTAGCGTGCTTCAAAAACGCCACCAACGAGAGTGAAGAAGGATAAGCACCACCCTTAAGCCCATGAAGGAGCAGGCAAATCCAGGTCAGACCTAAATAAAAACTGGAGGCCACTGAACTTTATTCAAGGTGGTTGCAAGCTAAACCTGACAAACAGCCAATATTTGTGATGAGATTTTCTGTTGTGAGACAACAACAGTAACAGCCCAGAGTGCAATTCAACAACTCGGTAAGGATTGGGAAGGTGAAGTCTCAAGAGTGATACCATCTTCTCCAGGCGCAAGCACAAGGTCCAGCCTATGAAATGCACACAAAGGGCCCGCCTCCTTTAAGTTCTATCACAAAGGATCTCCGACTTTCAATGTCCAATTTGGACAATGATCCACTTGTTTCTCACTTGGTCACAGTGGCATAATGACACATGAGGGGGCTCCCCTGCACTATCCGCTGAGGGGGCCCGAACAATGTATTTGGTCCTTCCATTTCCATAAAATCCCTGCTATTTACAGCACTCAGCTACCACAGAAGTGTGCATTAGGAAGCACTACATAAAAATGAAGATAGGTTGATTTTGAACTATTCTGAATGTATGTTACTTGCCCCACAGACACACGCAAACCAAAATAGTGAAAAAGTGATTTTTTTTGTAAGCTGAGAATTAAGCCACTAAACAGAAGCTGGCACAGAGAATAAGATTGCATTGAAAGGAGGGACATTTACAGAGTGATGGAGACTAATTGGAGAAGAGAGGGAGAGGTGGAGAGGGCAGGTACATTGTAGGAACAACAAGAGAGAAGGAGAAGAGAGGAACTCAAGCATGAGTTTAAATGGGAAAGAAATAGAGAAAATGAGGAGGCAAAGTGCACCTTAGGAGAAGAGGGAGACAAGATTATCAACAGAATGGAAAGTGAGCAACCAATGAGAAAAAGGCTTGGTCTTTAGGGTGGGAGCCATCTATTTAGTGGTCATTGGGGTTTACTGATAAAGCACACGTCGACCAGAGCTTCTTGGAGCTAAAAAGAAAGAAAAAGTAAGACCATGAGCATAGAAGAATGTTCATCTGACTAAACAGATAGGACTTCAGGGAACAAACCCTAGAACTAGATGAGCCCATCACACCCATGGAGATTGGAGCAGCGATATGAGCATTGGCTACCGGTAAAACCCGGGAATGGATGGTCTTGCTTCTGACCACTATAAAACTTATGCAAATATTGCGACAATGCATCTTCAGCAGCTGTATGATGCAGCACTGGATGTGGGCATTCTCCCTCCCTCCATCCGTGAAGCATCCCAAACCAGATAAAGATCTGATCGATACTGGATAATACCGCCCGTTAGCCTTGCTAACTACGGACTACAAAATATTAGCTAGGGGATTTGCTATCCGTCTGGCCCAGCTGGTGCCATTGCTGGTGGGCACTGATCAGAGTGGCTTTGTCGCGGCCTGTATCGCGGATTATACTTACTTGTTGGGGGTGTTGACGGACGCTCTGCTGGCCGCTCCTGAGGTCGCTGTCCCCCGGCTATTCTGGGCTGCGTGTCTCCCCCGCCGCCGCCGCCACAGCATCTCGCGGTTCGGAGCGGGGGGAGACTACAGCCCCCAGACTCCCTTGGGCCACCGACGTCATCCACGCGCCCCGAGGCGCTTAAAAACCATCCGCTACCGCTGGGGAGCGGGAAGCTTGAAACGCGGATTATACTTACTTGTTGGGGGTGTTGACGGACGCTCTGCTGGCCGCTCCTGAGGTCGCTGTCCCCCGGCTATTCTGGGCTGCGCGTCTCCCCCGCCGCCGCCATAGCATCTCGCGGTTCGGAGCGGGGGGAGACTACAGCCCCCAGACTCCCTTGGGCCACCGACGTCATCCACGCGCCCGGAGGCGCTTAAAAACCATCCGCTACCGCTGGGGAGCGGGAAGCTTGAAACGCGGATTATACTTACTTGTTGGGGGTGTTGACGGACGCTCTGCTGGCCGCTCCTGAGGTCGTTGTCCCCCGGCTATTCTGGGCTGCGTGTCTCCCCCGCCGCCGCCACAGCATCTCGCGGTTCGGAGCGGGGGGAGACTACAGCCCCCAGACTCCCTTGGGCCACCGACGTCATCCACGCGCCCGGAGGCACTTAAAATCCATCCGCTTCCCCCGCGTCGCGGGACGCGCGCGGGCGGCGCCGGGCTTAGCCCGGGCAAAGGGCGGGCCGTCTGAGGCCGTCAGAGGACGAAGGAGGTCGGGTTGGGACTACCCCTTAACATTGTGTTACATTTGTCACATCTACTGGATCTACTGGAATTGGGGTGAGTCCTGTAAAGTACTGTAAGCAGTGTCATCACATACTCATATCTGAGATGACGAAGGGGCCTTCTAAATCAAGCACAAGGGCAGCGGGCATGGGGACTTTGGACAATTTTTTAAAACAGGCGGAAACTGCTGTAGTTAATGAAATCGCCTTGGTTGAACGGCGACTGTCTCTTGACCCCACTGGACACCCAAATATTCCGCTACCTTCGGTAGATACTCCCTCTTCTAGTGCACCTCCAGCTGCATTGTATCCCCGTGTGATTCCCAATGGGTCAATTGTGGAAGATTGTCAACCGATAACTACTGCTCCCTTACACATAGAAAGCACAGCCCCCTCACCTGTGGCCATACACACCAGACAGTCTAGGGCTAAAAGCGACTTGCTGATTAAAGGGGGGAAAATTGTCACGGGTAAAAGGAAGGCTAATAAAAATCCAGAGGGCAATCGGAAACAGGCGAAACAACCAAGGACTAATACAACAACCAGTTCTTCCCGCTGTGACTAACAGTTTGGGATCTAATATTCTCCCATCATTAAAAGACACACTGGGAAACACACATGGAAAGGAAGGGCAAACACAGATTAAGGGGGGGGGCACATTCTTTAGTACCCCAACGTGGAGGGGATTTGTCATTACATTTACCGGTAGAGGCATGCCCTTACACTATAATCCTAGCTAACGTTCCTAAATTGGAGGCCGATAAAAAAGAACATTGGACCTCCCTGAAAAATAAGGCTCTCCACTATTTGTCAAATAAAACGGTCTTGGGCCACCATCTTGACAATCATTTTATGATGATTAGAAGGGTTCCATGGGTGGGCAAGACTGCTAAACACCTGGAGGGAGACTGCATAGTTGTAAGTTTCAGATCCCCAGGGCTGGTGAATGATATACTGAGACAGGCAGGGTCATTGAGAATCCATAAAGAGTTTGTGAATGTTCTCCCCTTGGGTTTTTTCTACCCCCCATTTTATACTAGACCGATGGTTTTTGACCAACCCAATAGACTTGGCCCTAATAATTTTGCTGTCCCAGTCTCGAATAGATTTGATGTCTTTTCCAATTTGGAAGAAAACGAGTGACTAGGAACACGCGAACAAAGTATTACCCCTGACATACGGACTGTTGTCCCTGAAGCCGTGATATCGCCAAATAGTGTCCCCACTTCAGTAAACCTGAATCAGGGATTATTGGGTCCCTCATCTAAACTGATCACCTGGAACATAGCAGGCCTAAAAAGTAAATTAGATGACCCTGCTTGGAGAGATCTAATCGGCCTGGGCGATGTCATTGGCCTGCAAGAAACATGGGACACAGAGGACACGCTGAGTATTGATGGGTATGTTAGCTTTTTTGCATCTGCTACCCCGACTAGTATGGGGAGGGCGAAGGGTGGGTTGGTCACTTTAATTTCGGCAAGTATTCCCGGGTCATTGACTCAATTAGAAACAGGCTCGCCAAATTGTTTGGCAATCCAAATTTCAATGATCGAGGGATTTGACATTTTAATTGTTAATTTTTACAACTCCTATGATAGAGTTGCCACGACTGATCACCTGGCCGCGTTAAACTGTTTTTTGGTTAATCATAAGGAGAACAACAAAAATAATAGTAAGAATTGTCTAACCGTAATAATGGGTGATTTTAATATTCATGGTTGTTCTCTTAAGTGCTCTTCCTCGGATCCCTTGGGTCCGACTGAGTTAGGGGATGCTCACTTCGAACACACAGTGGCGGGTGATTTTCTGGAAACCATACTGGCAGACCACGGTCTGCTACTCCCTTTTATGGAAGATGATAATATACCCACTTTTAAAGGAAATGGGAAAAATTGAGTTATTGATTATATTTTTGTTAGCTCAGTTTTTGGGGTTAGTATTAACAGCTACATGGCGACTTGGACCCATTTCAGTGACCATAACCCCGTGATCCTTAGTATTTTGAACCTCTTTAAAAAACCTGTTAAATCCCAAGTTAGCGTAGATAAATCTGATATCCGTCCTACAGATCAGGATCGCAGAATCAGATGGAACAAAGTTATTCCAGGCAATTTTTACAATAATTTAAAAAGTAAAGTAGGACCTGAGCTAAATACGTGCCTGGATTTTGATGCAGGGAATGATGAGGTTCTGGTGGCATACTCTGTAATCTGTTCACAGATCCTTGCAGACCTGAGTTGCCCAGGTAAACATAAGGATAAGGCCGAGCTGGGGTGGTTTGACAAAAACTGCTCAAATGCAAATAGAAAGCTGAAGGCCGCCCTAAAGTCCAAGCCAGTGAATAGGGTTATTGTTGCTGGGCTGAGGAAAGAATATAATAAAATCCTGGATATTAGGAAAAAGAAGATTAGGGAGGACGCGTGGGAAGAACTCTCTTGCGTGGATGTTCTCAGAAATAGCGCCAAGTTTTGGTCAGTGGTAAACAAACCCTTCTTTCGTGACACATGCAATGACCAACTAGATTGCGGTATTGGGAAACAATCATGGCACTCTCATTTTAAATCAGTCTATGAAATGGGCACCTGTGGGGATCCGAGTATTTCTTCCCCTATTGTGAACCCATATAATTTATTAGTCTCTAAGACAGAGGTGGCTGAGGCCATTGGGAAAATGACAAGCAACAAGGCTCCAGGTCCCGATGGTGTCCCAGCGGACCTCTTTAAATCTGATCTTGAGACTTGGTCCATAGTATTAACAAATGTTTTTAATAGGGTATGTATCGCAGGAATTCCGGACACTTGGTCCGAATCTGTGATCATACCTATTTTTAAGAAAGGTAACAGGGGGGATCCTAGCTGTTATTGGCCTATCTCCCTTATTGATTCAGCAGTGAAGGTTCTGGGGCGTGTGGTCCTGGGCAGACTAACAGACTGGCTAGAAGATACGGATACCCTTTCGTGCCTACAATATGGGTTCCGTAAGGGTCGCGGGACCATAGACCAAAGCCTGAACCTTCACCTTTTAATAGGTAAATATACCATTGCTAAAAAAGGGACGTTATATCTAGCATTCATGGATTTGTCCTCGGCGTTCGATCGAGTAAATCGTTCGAAACTATGGGGGCTACTCCTTAAATGTGGCATAGATGCAAATATTGTGTATTTCCTTGCGGATCTACATAGAGATCTCACTGCCACTGTCAGATATGATCGCCTTGGTAACTGCACGGATAAGATCGGAATCACTAATGGCGTTAGGCAAGGTTGTATTTTAGCCCCCCTGCTTTTTACACTTTATATTAATGATTTGGGCTCTGTATTAACTGAGTCATGCAAGGATATCCCTAGGGCAGGTAAATACCTCATCCCGGCATTATTATATGCAGATGATGCCGCCCTTTTAGCACGAACAGCAGTAGGGCTCCAAAATCTTTTAGATTCCTTTGCAAAATTTATGATTGCACTTGATCTTGGCGTGAATTTTTCCAAATCCCATGTGATGATCGTGGGTACCAAACCAAAGAAAGTAAAGACTATGTTTTGTGAAGGCCATGTTCTATCCCGGGTTACCAGATTCCCTTACTTGGGGGTCATCTTTGATGATAAGTCTACTTGGGCCCCACAACTAGCAGCTAAATGTAATGCTTTTGCAAGGGCAACACTCGCTGTCCTAGAGTTTGGACGTAAATTGGGGGTGAAACCTATGCAAGCTATGTTGAACATCTATGTAGCTAAATGTACCTCGATTGCATTGTACGGCGCTGATTTGTGGGGAATTAAAAACGCTTTAGAATTACAGGTCGTAGAAGACAAATTTTTAAAATCTTTATTATCCCTCCCCTGTTCAACCTCGGGCTATATTGTCCACCAAGAATGTGGGATAGACCATCTAGCGGACCGTATAGCTATAGCCCCATTTTTGAAATGGATTTCAATTTGGCTAAACCCTGAACTAGAGTTGAACCATGCGATCATAAAAGATTGCCTATCGCTAGAGTATGGTAAAACTATTCCCTGGTTGAACTATATCAAGAACTTAGCCAGGGAATTGGGTCGGCCAGATATATTTGATTATCCTAGTAATATATTAAAGGGGGACCTAAAATGGGCTAAAGATATCCATAAACAGAGGGCTATGCTAATAAGGGAAGAAAAGGAGTTACTTAAACCCACTGTAAGGGCTCATCAGTTGATTGTTACATCTAATAGTTTAGAGTCGTACCTGGGTATTGTTAACAACATGCATCATCGTTTTTTATTGATTAGGTTCAAAATGAACAAGTTCCATCTTCTACTTACTGATTCTCCTGGGTGGACGAAGGAGAGGGATCTGGAGATCTGCTCCTGTGATAGATTTTCTATCAAAGACACTACGCACTTTATCTTTTTTTGTAGCCACCTGTCTTTAATTCGCAAAAAATTTATTATCCCCCTTATAAAAAATAAAGGATTCAGACAGGTTAAACCAGCACTTTTGCATCTTCAGATGTTGGGTTCTCCTTGGGAGATTTTTAACATAGCTAATTTCTTAGTAATCTCAATGAGGTTAAGGAAAAAAATCACGTGGTCATAGTGTAATTAATTTCTGATTTGTGAGTAATTTTTATCAAATTATCTTTTAACATGTATGTAATACCTTTTTAAATGTTTTTATAATGTTTGTATTGTCTTATGTTCAGTGTACTTTTATGGTTTTTGCTATGAACCGAATAAAGTAATTTTGACTGACTGACTGACTGACTCTTCCGTTTCTTTAGGGTTGACACCTATTCCCTCTGTAACTGGCCACACTCTGGTTGCCTGATGCTGGATCTGGAGAAGGCATTCGACTCCCTGGCATGGCCTTACTTATTTGTGGTACTTAGTAAATTAGGAATCACAGGACTCTGTCACCGTCTAGTCCAATTATTGTGCACACAACCAACGGCAAGAGTGAAATCAGGTACTTATATTTCCAAACCCATACCGATTGGGGGCAGAACCCGTCATGGGTGCCCTCTGTCCCTACTATTGTTCGCCTTAGGGATGGAGCAACAGGCTGCGTTGCTTACAAATCAGGGGGTTGAGTGGGGCATTCCGGTGGGAGATGGCGTACACTCAGTATCATTGTATGCAGATGACATTATGGTATACCTTAAAGATGTGCGCACTCTCCCACTTGCGCTTATGAACACGCTGGCAACCTTTGCTGATTTGTGGGGTTGAAGGTCAACTGGAGTAACTCCTGCATCTACTCCTTTAGTCATGCACAACTGGACCCTGTACTCCGATGTTGTGATGCAGGTATACCCTGGCGGCCTGATACCTTGGGATGCACATATATCACAGTCAGGAGGACTTGATGGCGGGCAATATAGGCAGAGCAATCACTGCACTGCGTTTGCAAATGTACTTCTGGCATATGCCCCTGCTATCGGTTGCAGGCCGTATTTGTGAAGATGGTGGAGCTTCCCAGACTATTATATCATTTTACAAACTTACCCGTCTACATGGCCCTAGGCATTTTTAGGAGATTGGAAACTACCCTATGGGAATTTATATGGAACGACTCCCACGTGCACCTCTCGAAACTTTATATTCCGATTGACCAGGGTGGCCTAGCAGTCCCTAACATGGAACAGTATTATTTAGCAATTGAGAAAAATGGGACCCCCTACAGAGAATACTAAATCCTAGGGCAGGGAAAATGCATTTGAGAAAAAGAGACATAGGCAATTAACTATTCATATATAGACCTATACTTAACTCATTGATATGAACATTGATTCAGTGTATTCAACATTTGCATTAAAAACTTCATTTTATTAATATAAATTCATGGTAAAAAGTTATTGTAAAACATCTAGGGCATACTATAATTGACAACATAACATAGATATATATTTATAATACAGACAAATATAACACAATTCGAACCAGGTATTTCAAACGTTAATATAGAAACCAAACATGAATATAAATGTTTGTTTCATGTTGGAACGTAGTGGCTTAATGATGGAAAAATTCTTTTTTTCTACGCGCTTTTCAGCGTGCTCTGCGCCTTCTTCAGGACAGCCACAGAAATTCCTAAACAGACAATAAAATAAACATATATACAACAAATTACAAACATACAGTGTACACTGAGTCTAGATAACACATATACTTTTTGTTAATTGCAATATAGCATACAATGATAAAAAACTACTTAATCTCTGTGTGGAAATTTAAAGAGGAAAAAAGCAAAAAAGAAAAGATGTGTATAGAAACAATTAAACGGAAGTGAGTAAGATAGGTGAGTATCATTTAATTATTTGATAAAAGTATAGACCCTACAGCAGCACCAGAAATAGGTGAAAGCTAGAAGCCAACAAGGTCTTGATACCAAATTTCGTAGAGCCCCGTGTTAACTAAGGGCAATAAAGTAATATGGCAAAAATGGGTCCAAGTGATTATACGGGGAGCTTACCTAAATTAGCTTTTTAGGTGGAACCACAATAGATGTTTGGAACCAGTGGAGGTATACAAATTACCTATTCTGAGGAGAGAGAATGACAAAAGGAAGTTAACACTTAAAACTGGGATAGTGAAAGGTAACATTTTAACAATGGATAAGTATTTAGTCTGATCCAATGGATTACCTATATTTGAAAGCAGATTAAATGCTTGTTAATAGATGAATAAGGACTTACTTATAATATAATATTCTTTGGATGATATAAAAAGAGAATATATATATTGAGACCTATATATGGCTCCTAAACAGAAATTTATAATTGAAAATTAAAAAAGTGATCACCTAAAAACAGTATATACATATGGGGTCCTTGTGTGAATCAATCAATGAGGTACTGGTACTTGATCCCAAGTCAATTATTTTACTGAGCTAATTAAATCATCTTAAAAAAGAGAAATGCCATATAATTTATATCTACCGGAACCGGCGGTAGACGTATGAGCAGTAAGCTTTGCGGCCATTTACTTACTTGGAGTCAACGCTTCAATCCGAGCAGCCGTACAGCTTATTTGGCATATCTCTTTTTTAAGATGATTTAATTAGCGTGGTAAAATAATTGACATACTTATCATTCTCTCGATTCAGAATAGGTAATTTGTATACCTCTACTGGTTCCAAACATCTATTTTGGTTCCACCTATAAAACTAATTTAGATAAGCTCCCCGTATAAACAGTTGGACCCATTTTGCCATATTACTTTATTGCCCTTAGTTAACACAGGGCTCTAAGAAATTTGGTATCAAGACCTTTTTGGCTACTAGCTTTCACTTATTTCTGGTGGTGATGTAGGGTCTATACTTTTATCAAATAATTAAATGATACACACCTATCTTACTCACTTTCTTTTAATTCTTTCTATACACATCTTTTATTTTTTATTTTTCCTCTTTAAATTATCACAGAGATTAAGTTGTTTTTTATCATTTTATGCTATATGGCAATTAACAAAAAATATATGTGTTATCTAGACTCAGTGAACACTGTATGTTTGTAATTTGTTATATATATATATATGTTTATTTTATTGTCTGTTTAGGAATTTCTGTGGCTGTCCTGAAGAAGGCGCTTAGCACGCCGAAACGCGCAAAGAAAAAATAATTTTTCCATCATTAAGCCACTACCTTTCAACATGAAACAAACTTTTTTATTCATGTTTGGTTTCTGTATTAACGTTTGAAATACCTGGATCGAATTGTTTTATATTTGTCTGTATTATATATACGTCTATGTTATGTTGTCAAGTATAGTATGTCCTAGTTGTTTTACAATAACTTTTTTTAATGAATTTATATTAATAAAATGAATTTTTAATGCAAATGTTGAGAACACTGAGTCAATGTTCCTATCAATGAGTTAAGTATAGGTCTATATATGACTAGTTAATTGCCTAGGTCTCTTTTTCTCAAATACAGTATTATTTAGCTTCACAACTCCAATAGGTGACGAGATGGCTGCTGGGACTACAACTGGCTGACACTGCCGCGGAGGGCCCGCCATGGACTGTGGGGGACATACTTCACCTATTTCACATGTGCACCAGGCGCCGTCCACCGAGTCAGCTGCTAATACAGGTTGCATACAAAAATAACAAAACATACACAACACGCGCAACAACACCATACGCGCTGGCCTTACCATTACAGGGCACGCCTATTAGTAATGGCTCAGTGACTGCTGGGGAATTATCGACCTTCCTAAATATGGGGGTGCAAACACTGGGGGACTTCTACCAGGACGGGACACTTACTCCATCTGAGGAACTGGCGGAGGCAAACGAATTGCCACCTGGTCAGTTTCTACTATATTACTCAGTCCTGGCAACGCTTAGGGGCAGATGGGGATCCCATGTATCACACTATACAATATTTGCATGTTATGGGAAGGGGCATTTACCACACCAGTTGGTTTGTGGAGTCACTCCGTCTCCACATGGCAATCCCAATGACGTCTGTCAGACAGAAGTGGGAAGCAGATAAGGGGCAGCCATTTACGGACAAGGAATGGTCTGAACTTCTGCTTAGTCCCACATACATCCCACGTAACTCACGCTTTAGACTCCTACAACACTATCTAGTCCAGAGGGCCTTTCTCACTCCAGAGAGAATCAACATAATTTATGTGCGGACAGACAGGCATGCCCTAGATGCAAGCACATGGGAGCTGACTTGCTGCACATGCGTCTACGGATCATCAACTAGAATGCAATTAGGAGGAGTGTATTTTGCATCGCTACCCTGGGGGCAAGAGACTAAGAGCAACCTCCCATTTCCTGGATTTGGGTAAGCTAACTACAAAGTATCTGTTAACTGAGAGGTGAAAAAAGCCAGACCCGCCGGCAATATCAGCATACTTAGTATGGGCTACAGCGAAAGGTAAGGCGCTCCGTGTAGAAGATACCCAGGGCCTTCGCAAAGTACTGATAGTGATGAAATGGGAAGCAATGCTGCAGGACTTTCATGGTTTATTGGAGGATAGTGACAGGGACTCAACCACTGCCCCCCCCCCCGGGCTGTTATACTAGACGGGAACACACAACCAGTAGCTCCCACTGGAATATAATAGACCAGAGGGGTTGCCTCTCCTCCCTGTTCCTACACCTGGTCTCCTGTGGTCCTGGGATTGGAGAGCTGATGGTTGGGGGGCGATTATGGAGTTGCCCAGGCAAAGGCAATTCAAGCAAATATGCGTACAGTACTCCCTCACATTCCAAAATAACATAGTGGCAATGCATTGTATAATTATTGTAAAGGAATTACCACTCCCCACTCCCAGTCTTACATCATTTGTAAAAAACATAAAGGAAACAAAACTTCAACAGAAATGTTTATACATGTAATGTCGTATATTGCATCCACACTGCTACTACAGTACTGTGTAAGTGTAGGGGGGAACAACAAACCTAATGTGATCATATCAGTGTGCTCAGAAGTTCTTGTTACACATGTTCAAATCTGTTGCACAATGTGCGGACAGACAGGCATGCCCTAGATGCAAGCACATGGGAGCTGACTTGCTGCACATGCGTCTACGGATCATCAACTAGAATGCAATTGGGAGGAGTGTATTTTGCATCGCTACCCTGGGGGCAAGAGACTAAGAGCAACCTCCCATTTCCTGGATTTGGGTAAGCTAACTACAAAGTATCTGTTAACTGAGAGGTGAAAAAAGCCAGACCCGCCGGCAATATCAGCATACTTAGTATGGGCTACAGCGAAAGGTAAGGCGCTCCGTGTAGAAGATACCCAGGGCCTTCGCAAAGTACTGATAGTGATGAAATGGGAAGCAATGCTGCAGGACTTTCATGGTTTATTGGAGGATAGTGACAGGGACTCAACCACTGCCCCCCCCCCCCCCGGGCTGTTATACTAGACGGGAACCCACAACCAGTAGCTCCCACTGGAATATAATAGACCAGAGGGGTTGCCTCTCCTCCCTGTTCCTACACCTGGTCTCCTGTGGTCCTGGGATTGGAGAGCTGATGGTTGGGGGGCGATTATGGAGTTGCCCAGGCAAAGGCAATTCAAGCAAATATGCGTACAGTACTCCCTCACATTCCAAAATAACATAGTGGCAATGCATTGTATAATTATTGTAAAGGAATTACCACTCCCCACTCCCAGTCTTACATCATTTGTAAAAAACATAAAGGAAACAAAACTTCAACAGAAATGTTTATACATGTAATGTCGTATATTGCATCCACACTGCTACTACAGTACTGTGTAAGTGTAGGGGGGAACAACAAACCTAATGTGATCATATCAGTGTGCTCAGAAGTTCTTGTTACACATGTTCAAATCTGTTGCACAATGTTTAACTAGTAGTCCTAGCAAGTCTAGGCTACCAGACCCCAGTGGGAACGACTGGTAATATCACTAATATACTGCACTATATGATCAATGGGAGGACACGAGCTGACAAAATAGTTGTAACTAGCAATTGTGCATTAAACCTTTAAGATCCTGTATTATTGTTCAAACCACATATGTAGTACATGTAAGCAGATGTTTATTAACAAAAACTCAATAAACAGATGTTTTAAAAAAACAGATAGGACTTCGGAAGTTTTCTAAACTGACGATGGTTAGGTTCAGACGTAGGCAGGCAGGAAGAGTGCTTTGTGTCTTCGCCATGGCCACTGAGAAAGATCTGTCCATATATTTTAGGTGTGTGATCTTGGGACTGACAACAAAAGTGGCTGGGCTGAGAGCAGAGTATGCTTAGGTGAGCACCATTGACATTTGCCGGAAAGTCTGTAAAATGCTGTAACACTGCTCTGCCCTGTGAACTTTCACCATTGTTTAAAAAAATGACACAATGTTTAATTTGAAGGCAGCATGCCTGGTGCAAAATGAGATAAATATGCTAGAATTTGGAGGCATTCACAATACATCCAGAAGCTAAATCCCATAATTTGATGGAATTGTATGAGGGCATTTGATTGGGGTGGGACACATCGCATTGAGGAAGGGATGTGAGGACTGCGAGTTTTTAATTGTCAAAAATAAAATTTGGCCACATTGGCTGTCTGGGTTTTCAACGAAAAATCTGCAATGATATGAGAACTAAGGTTTTGGACTCAGTTTGGCTGCTTTCGTTTTTGCCACATAACTGGCAGCCAGTCCAGGAAGGGTGTCTTAGATAGCTCCAATGGATTCAAGTGGAGTTCAGCTTTGAATTAATAAAATGTTTTTGCTATTCATCATCGGGTAACCAATGGGCAAATCACTCCTAGGAGCCGGGGAAGGCCACTTTACCAATGGGTAAACCAATAGGCAATTAGTCAGGGAATCTTGTGGGAAGCCCTCTTCCTCCAATTAACACAGCCTTAAATTGGGAAACAGAGAAACCAGTAACAAGAACCCTAAATGCAACTACATTGAACAGAGGAGCTGTGGGAGCTTTCAAGTACCAGTTATCATTGCTCTGTGACAGGAATTAAAATATGCATTTTAAAGATGTGCAGTATAAGTCATCAAGATTGTAGTTGGCAGGAAACTGGAGAGCTATCCTGGCTGCCTGGCCTCTTTCTACTGTCTTCAGATACGGCTGTAGGCCACATACTTCAAAGACAGGCACACTCTGCTGCAGTACTAGGACAGTGGTAGGCCCTGTGAGCAGCACTTACACATCTACTGCAGTGGAGAAAGTGAAGCTATCTCTGTTTCCCGTGATAGAGCATAAACGTTATCTTTTATCTATCTCTCCAATTTCAGCCTGACAAAGATTTGTGACATAATTTCACGATAATGACAAATGTGTGTCCGGTTATCAAGTTTAAGAAAACATACAAATAAAGCTTGATTTAGATACTGCATCGTAAAAGCATGCAGAATGTTAGAAGTAGGTTTTGGTAACACTTAACAGTCAATACGCTAATGTGAAGTTTAACAATTATATTGATATATGTTTTTATATGCCAGGATGAATGAGGTAAACAAACGATAACATAACGAAAATTGGTTAATAATAATACTAGAACATGTAATGTGAGCACTGACATTGACGAGAAAAATAGATGCTATAATTCATACTATGTAAAAGCTTACTTTAAATGTGCCTTTCAAACCTGAATGATGTCTTAACTGATAATGTGGCAAAGAGCCTATATGTGAGATAATAGTGAAGTATTAAAAACTTTTATGAGTACCCTATTCTTACGTGAATAAATTACAAATTTTATTGAGATGATACTAACACATTTAATTGAAGAACTAATGCACTGTTTTATGTAATGTGAGATTCATATTTTAGCACACATTTATCGTGCACAAGCTGTGTTTCATGAAGGTCTCAAAACTTGCTTTTTTCCTACTATGAATTGATGAACTGAATAGTTTGAAGCCGATGAGAACCTTTCGTAACGTTTCTACTTGTGCTCTATTACTCAAATATTTCCTTTCACATTTGTAGCTTACTCGACTAGACTTGCAACAAAACTGTTACTTCCTAGAGCACATGCTTGGGAAAGGACTGACAAGGGAAGAGAACATTGACTCGCCTACTTCCTAAGTGTCACAACTAATCATAAGACTAAAGTACAGTGGTCCTAAGGCAAATCCAAGTAATGGATTCCTTAATTCTTCCGGATTTGTATACTTTTACTTACTACATCATCTCATCCTATCAAAACTGACCAATCGGAGAGAGTTGTCTGACAAATTTGGTGATGTCAAGCTGAAATCGATGGAGTATAATTGCCTACACTGTGGACAGGGGCGGTTCCTATCTTGCCCATCTCTCCTCTACCCATCTTGCGGTACAAAGACTGATGATTTGGACTTCCAGAAACAACACGAACTGTGACGAAATACTGCTACCATCTGTTATGCTTGCGTAGTGGAACCTTATCAGCTGAAAGGGTTCCGACAAGCATCTGTGGCATTGATGCTGCAGTGCGGACAGGTGCAGACAGTCCTGTCCATAAACTGGAACTGGTCATTCAGACATTTACTGAATTCCCATTAATTGATTTGGTATGAGAAACTGATTTTCCTAATATATTTACTTTCTTAGATAAAATCTCCCTCGGCAGAGGACAATAGTTCCCTTCATATCCGGATTTCACAAGCCTGTTAATGCTTATTGAATCTGATCGTATTTTAAAATCAGATTGTATGCCAATTATTTAAAGCTAGATGAAAATACAATTCAATTGAAATATCCTGCTGATTCTGTTTCATTATTTGCAGTGGCTAAATTAATCTGATTTATGGTTAACTAACCTAGAGGTAGAATTACCTGTGAAAACGTCATCATAAATAATTGAATGTTGACAATTATCTTGTTCAAGGTCCTCATCAGTCGCGGCCAGCATTAATCGTGGGTGGGTTGGCGGGGGGTGCGTGGGGAGGGTTGCGCAGGGAGCCGGGGCTGGGGGTAAATTTTATAATTAATTTTAAAAAGTACCTGTCCACCAGCCGGGTCCGGTGTTTTCTCAGGTCCTGCTCCTGCTCTCCTGCTCTCCTGCCTCTGGCAGGAACAGGAAGCAGGTAATGTCAGAGTTGTGATTGGTGGGGACGCCACCCAGCCAGGGGCTTACGGGAAGGCCATTCTCTTCATGTAGGCTGCATTGCAGCCTGCATGTAGAAAGGGCAGAGTGCACATGACTGGTTTGGGCGGCCCCAGAGGGCCGAGCAAACAGTAATTGCGCCCTCAGGAGTGGGAACACCACTCCTCCCCTGCCCAGCCCTGCTCCCAGAGCAGCCCAGAGCAACCAAACTCACAGTGCGAGAAGCAGAAACATAAAATGGGAGTTATTGCCACCTCATTCTGTATCATTTGAAGTCTAAGAGTCAGGAAAGCAGGAAGACCCAGATATAGGCGGTTAGCATAATCCAAATGCAATGTCACAAGTGCCTGGATTACTGTCTTTCAGGTCTCTTTTGATGCAATAGCTTCAGCATGTCCGCCACAGTCGCTGGTAAACATGATGAGAGAGCCATTGGTGCAGGATGGAGAAGGTCGCCTGAGTGGAGGCTGGGACAGCCACATAGCTCTCTGGGTTCACTGCAGCTTCAGCAGTGATAGAATGCGGGTCAGCATGGCGAGTGTGAATTTCAGCAGCAGATAGGCTGCAGACATAGCATGATAAGTGCACATCTCAGCATTGGTACAGAGAAGTCAGACAGACTTGGATAGGACTTGGATACGTTCAGGTGTATAGGAACAAGGGCAGGGTCAGACTCAGCAGTGGGATGGTTACAGACTCACCAGTATGTGGCTGCATGCTGTCGCGGGAGGATCAAAGGCGATGCTGCAAGCGAGCAGTTGGAATGATGGCACGTTCAAAAGCCTCTCGTATTTTCAGTGCACAGCTCTCAAGTTTCCCTCAAATCCATGTATAACTTATTCAGGACAAGTTTTTTATTTAAATTCCGGTACATATATGTCTGAAAGAAAATCTTTCTAATTGCCCCAAAGGCAGTGACACTTAGGGGGCTGATTACGTGGCGGAAGGACCGTCACCGCCAGCCATGCGGTGACGGTCCTTCTGCCATCAGACCGCGATTTTCCCCCTGCCAGACTGCAACTGTGGCGGACACAAATACTGTCCGCCACGGAACCGCTACAGGCAATCGTACCAATTGCCTGGCCGAGCGGTCTACATTCATAAAATGGTGGCGTTGCCTAGCAGGAACCGCCCGCCAAATTAGGATGCTGTCTTCAGCCAGCCTTTTCGTTGCGGCGAAACCGCCATTGAAAGGCTGGTGGAGATTGGCTTTGGGGCCCGTTGTGGGCCCCCCTTGTATTGGGGGGGAGATGTGGGTGCACTGACAGGGTACCTATGGTACCCCCCTACATTTTACTGAACTACATGGCAGGCACTGTGTTGTGCCTGCCACGTAGTGCCGTGCACAACATGCATTTTGAACATCGCGGCGGGTGCTGCAGTCAGCAGCACCCACCGCAATGTTAAAGTGCAATGTTATACTGGCGGTCGCATCCTAATTGGGTGTGCGGGACCGCCGCATGTATTGCGGACGATCCCGGTCACCACCACGAGTCCGTCCACCATCGTAATCGCCCCCTAAGTGTGGTCAGTAGCCCATTTGCCATGGTGATGCATTCACCATGGTGAGGTTCCTCGGTGTAGCACAATCAATACATTTTGCACAGGGCTACAGAGTGCTTTACAGAAGGCTCAAAACCAACAGTGTGTCTGAGAAAATGTAAGATAAGCTTTATAAAGCTTAATTTAAAAATGCACAAAGTATGTGACAACACATTTATCAATTAACAGAACAGGGTCGGTTTTAGGTCAATGCGACCGGTGCAGCCACACCTGCAGCGGACGTGAGAGGTGCGCTTTGTTAAAAATAACTTATGGGTTTGAAAGCACTGCTGCAGAGTTCCTTGTGTGCACAGCAGTCTTCAGGGAACAATACAAATGTCAAGATAACTCTGGTAATTCATGTTCCTGCTAGAGAGAGATAAGACTTTTGACTACTGCCAGATGTGACTTATCCGAAAGTAACGCAGGGGGTTGATGTGCCTGCTGCAACCTGAATGTGAACCATGCAGATCACAGAACTGAGTGTGAGTCAACTATGAGTAATGCTGTAAAAAAATAAATGTATGTCAAAGTGGGGCTATAGTGATATGAGGGGCAGTGATGGTGGGTGGTAAAGAGGAAATTCATGGAGAAGGAGGCCAATGGGAGGTCGCCAAGTAGATTGTCACACTGGGGGCCACCAGCTCTAAAGCCCACCCTAGAATGGAACCTGCCGACAAATATATTCCTGCGTGAGGTCTGCAGGAAATCACATTTGATGGCTTCACTTCTGCGGTCAGAATAAAGTTGGGCAGATGCGCTTTGTGGAAGACTTGACATCTTTTTCAACACCCCCTTCAGTGCCACTCTGTTGTACCCTCCTTGTGCGATGCCCTCAGAGCTCTCCTTCTCCTCTGCAGTATTTGACCATCGCTCCTGCCGGGCCCTCCTCAAGTCACATTCCCTCTTCTCTTTCTCTCTTTCTCAGTGCCTTCTCTCTTAGCTGCCAATCAGCCCATATCACATGACATCATAGTCCTGACTTTCTGTCTAACAGCACTTTGTAGGCTGAGTTGTGAAAACTTAAAACTACAAGTACCTGAATGCAAGGTGTCACTTGTCTTTGTTTACTTTAATTGTTAGTCATGGGTCATTAGGGCAGCAGTAGAACACATTTAAAGTGCTTTCTTCTAACATTTACTGTTTAAAATATGTATTGATAATGGGAGAAAAAACGGCTTTACTGATTCTTTTAATTTTTATACCTGCAGGACATAGCTTCCTTTTAAATGAATCAGTGACAGTGCTGGAACCAACGAAAGGAGTTGTGAGGGGTTCACTTAAACGTTGTAAGGATTAGTGTAAAAATAAAAGCAGGCATTTTACACAAGTACAGATTTTGCAATTCTTGGGGTGATTTAGTGATCACTACATACAATGTCAGACCTACACCAGTAGGCCAGATTCAGAGATCAGGGAGCCAATCCCACTTTTTTTTTTACAACAGCAGCATTAGCCATACAGCTAAAGTCCTGCAATTTTCAGTTTCCCTTATTTGTTCTGACCTCAAGCACGGGGGCTCCATTATCTGCTTTTCCAAGTTTCCCAGGTCAATTTCTGAGTAGCTAAACTACTAAAGGTTTTTTTCTTTGTATTCTGGAACTTATAGTCCTGACATTACAATGATATATAGAAGACTACAAGTCCCAGAATGCAAAGAAACAAACTTGGACATGCTCAGCAACTCAAGCATGCATGGACAAAAAAAGTTGGACAGCTCTGTGGTGAACACACTTTGGGGCTGGAAGGAGATCGAGTTTATGTTCTGCACCTAGATGATGCAGCAAGGGTTCTGGGGAGGGCAGGAATAATGCAGATGTGGCAGTGATCCCATGCCTCCCTTTGTTTTTCTTCATTGAGTCCATGAAGGAGTCAGAAAAATAAACGAAACTCAGACTTGTCCTCACCTGTTTGGTCCCACTGCCCCTGTCGAGAGGCATCTTTCTTGAATGTCCAGACTTTCCAGCCCCTGGGCAGCATTGTTATCATGACCTGGGGAAGACTGCCCCTGGCTTGTGTTCAGCAGCGCACACAAATGAAATGCAATGAAAGCTATGCCTGAGCTTGGCTACCACTGCAGCCTGCCTGATAGCTTGTGATACTGAACTCTGACTGAGGGGGCCAGGTGGATGCGGAGGAGCACACGCCCCTAAACTGCAGCCTATCCAGCGCCTCATCAATGCCTTTTGGACTTCAGGAAGCAGCTCCTGGCTGCCTCACTGACTGCAGACACCACAAGCACAAGCTGCTGCTGCTTCACGAGGTCACAGCAGCAGTCAGGTCATGTGCCCGAGGGGCCCCCAAGCACTGGTGGCCCTATGGCTGCCTTAACAGCATTATAGGCCCCCGTGCATAGGAGTGCTCTGGGCCCTGCCTACACAACCACTCACAGGAATAACAATGTTAAACAGAAAATTAGTGTTAAATTCTGGTCTGCATGGGGCCCCTATGCTCGTGGGAAACCCCGGGCCACTGCCCAGCGTGCCCATGCGTTAAGATGGCACCGGTGGCCCCCCACACCGCAGGGGCAGCAATGGTGTTTTTTACGTCGCTGCTTGGTCGCAAGCAAAAGAGTTGGCAGGAGAATAAATAGAGATGGAAGAGGGGAATTTTCTTTCCAGCACTAAGTACTGGCTTTAGGGCGGTGCGACCGCTGCCATTGCTCCGGGCACCAAGGTCGAGGGGGCCCCATTTGAATGACAGGCTGAGGAGAGATCAGAGCAATCAACAGATATCTTCACTTTGTGTGTGCGGCATTTTTCAGATGATAACAACACCATACAACTTTAGCAATAAATGCACTTGATGGAGAGTTCTGTGACTCTAGTGATAGTTTTGAAAGCAGCATTGAGGGTTAATGTACCTGCAGCAAAGCACAAGTGTAGCATGCATATCCCAAATTTGTACAAAGCTCAGTGGGTTACTGGTTTTGTCACAGAGCTTGTTCTGTTACTTGCACTTCATAAATTACCATCTTTCTATAATAGCGCTGTGAGCTATAAACTGGAATCAAAGTGCTCCACATCCATTCACTGTCTCTGTATAAAGTGTGTGATGTAAAGTGCTCTAACACCCTGCATTAGTATAATTAACTCTACAAAAGAAATTAAATAAATGTGAGAGAGGTGCTAAGGAGATATCAGGGGAACCATTGGAGAGTGGTAATGAAGGAATCCCTGGAGAAGGATGTCACTGGGGTATGGAGTAGAGGTACCAACACAGATTGTCCCACTGGGTTCCACCAACCCTAAAACTGGCCCTGCCTCCACTGAATATTACATGACCACATTCTACCAACAAGGCCATGATCACTCATCACTGACTGTCAAACAGGGAGCTGACCTCCTTCTGGTTGTTCTTAGGGTTTGTGAGTGTTATCAACCACAATTGCATTTAGGACTTAGCAGGAGTTTGAGGTTAGACCAGGCAAGGGCTAGTTGACCGGTCCAAGAGGGATTTGGAAGATAACCATGTGCAGTTGTTAAGAATTCCTCACTAATGGGAGTAGCAGGTTTTCACAGATCACAAAGTGGGCAATAGCTGTGTGAAACAGGAGAACTGTGGAACAATTGGCCAGCTTGCCTCACAATTGACCATCTTCAGGCTACAAGGATCACAAAAGACTTATAACCAGAACCTCAAATTAAAAGAAATCCAGGATTTTGTCCAGAGAAAGGAAAATGTTAAAGGCTGTTTTTCATGCAAATGGCCAAAAAACACGAACACAGCAACAAGCGTTCACTTGTACTCACTATGCAACGGTTTGTAAAGTTTTTGGAGTTGGATTGTTCTTTTTGGATTATAGACCAATAGATCGTTTTAAAGACTTAGATCGACCGGATCACCCGACTTGCACATATGGTGGCTATTACCCAATCAATCAAAATGAGTTATTGTTTTTTCGCCTTTTATGTTCCTCCTTTTTCTTCTTTTATTGTATGTGCACACTATTTTCTTCTCGTAAATGATTATTACATGATTAGGTAAATGCAAAATTAGTAGGAACTGCACTTTCCAACGTGACAAGAGGTAAACTGTCAAATCTGCTCTTTACAACAACAGCACAAACTGTAGATGTCCATGAAGCCTCCTCAGGGGGTCCACAACTGCTTAGAAAATTAAACTACATTAATAGATTAATAAAGTGTATATAAATAAAGACACAACATGTCTAAATGAACATTTTAAAACATTCTGTAAATGTGAAGGAGTTTGAGATTGGAGTCTAAAATTTAACTTAGTAGCCTCTCTGTGGGAGCAGTGCAAGTACATCAAGCAGAATATATTATGGGGATCAGTGACCTCAATTTAGAAAATCCCCAGCCTTCCTCTTGATTTTTTATATTTGTGAATTAAATACCGTGTTTCATTATTTGTATGCTTGTTTGATGAATACCTGTATATGTATTTGTTGTGTATTGTTTTGCGGTTCAAATCCACCAAAATGGTTAGGCCGGCGTTTCTCAGCTTCTAATAATGTTTTTTATTTTTATTGTTTATTTTACAGAGTTTTATATAGCGCAAACTCGACCCGAATCGGGTATCAGAGCGCTTTACATAGCAACAGTTGCATTACATGAGGACACATTAATTTTTTTTATGGTTAGGCAAGGCTCAGTAGGGTTCACAGATTCCAAAAGTGATTCAGTGGGAGTCTCTGGGTTCCAGTAATGATCAGTCACGGCCGGCATCACTCGTGGGTGGGGGTGGGGGGTCGCGCAGGGTGAGGGGGGTAATAAAAAAATGTTTTCTAAATAAAAAAAACGTGCCTCCGGTTCCACGTCGTGTGGCGTTTCCTCTCTCCTCTCCACACAGGAAGCAGGCAGCCTCCCTCCCCTAAGCCAATCACAACACTGCAACGGCAGCATTGTGATTGGCTGGGACGCCGACCCCACAGGCGTCTATGGGGACACCATTTCTCTATGTAGGCCGCATGCCCTGTGGCCGACCAAACAGTCAGCGCCCACAACAGTGGGCTAGCCACTCCTCCCCTGCCTGAAACAGGACTGCCCACTTACCCTCCCCCAATCAAACACTGCCTTCTTCTATCTAGCAGTGCAAGAAGCAGAAACATAAAATCGTATTTATAATACCATTTTATGTTTCTGCTTCTCGCACTGCTAGAAAGCAGTGTGGCGACGCTCCTCCGCCCACGTGGAGGAGCCGCCCCTGGTAATAATTAAGTAAGGGTCCACAGAAGTCAAAATGTTAAAAACCACTAATTTAAAACAAGTATCAGTGAATCAAACTGTGCCACGTAACTATGTAACTACTCAGAATAGTCAAAATATGGCTGCAGAAACCTTACTTTTTATGGTTAATACAATGTGGACAGCTGTGGCTCTGAATGTAGTTGCAAATCCCTGCAAATCTAGAAAAACCTTGGAAATATTAAATATTGCTCGATTAATATATCAAGAGCCACACACACATCATGGCACTGATTTTTTTGTAACGTGGTAGAGCCCCTATTTTGAACTGTTAGTGCAAAGATGACAGAGATGGGTTCAGGCAGAACTGAAGGCAACAGATAGATGATATATTAGTGAGAAAAGCAATTTTCTCATCATTATATAACATTGGCAAGACTGACTGCTCAAACATTTCTGTGGTATTTATAAGCAGTACGCTTTCAAGGATTCTATGCATTAAAAGCAGTTTTCTCAGTGGATTTCCCAAGCTTAGTGCGAACATAATCCATTAAAACGTTCCTAAAGCCTATTGCAACCGATAAAAACTGTTAGACTCCTGCTTATTGGCAAGTGAACAAACCAGATGGCAACAGTGCATGTGCACGCAAGCGTGGCGCCATCTTTGAATGCTTTATGCTTTAAAAAATAAAAATGCCACCATGTGTGTGTGAGCGTGCAAAAGGTGTGTCTTGAAAATATATATTTGTTTACATTAATTCACAGATGGCCACTGCATGTGAAAATAGCCAGGATTCTTCAAAGACACATGCATGATACATCCATTTATTTGAAAGGCCACTACGTATATTTAAAATAAAAGGAGATCTATTTGACTGAGATAATCTAGCATTTTGTGTATTCACACATATTTCAAAGATTATGGTTCTACACATCAGGATGATTCTTTTGTCAAAGATTAGTGACCAGAGTTTTGAGGCAGACATATTGAACAAAAATATGCAATTATGTTGGCAATAGTTCTTTTACAAACTTACAGCAGAAATTGTTCCACAATGGTGTGCCCAAAAAACAAACTCATAAATAAGTCACTAAAGTTCAGGACACATGCTGATGGCCTTTTATGGCAAAGAAATGTGCGACTGGGAAAATGAATACTTTGTGCAGAGAGTGTGACGTAATTGAACTGGTGCAGCAAAACTGTTTTCCACATATCAGGAGGGTTTTACGATTTTGTTTTCCCTATCATCAAGATTATTTTTTTGTCTCGCACTCATCAAAAAAAGAGTATAGACAAAGCAGATTTGCACAGCATTATGTCCGACATGAATAAAACTCGTTTGCAATTTCAACGCCTTCGAACTGCAAAAACAAGCATTTGCAATGAAATAGGTCTCGCATTTACGAGAGTTTGATTTATTGGCATTGTAAATGACAATGCCAATAGTTTAAACTCTCGCAAAAGCGAGACCTATTGCATTGCAAATGCAATTTTTGGAAAGCGCCCCATGCCGCGCTTTCACGTTAATGTCAGCCATGCCCCTTTCTTTGGACGAGCCGTGTCTAAAGAACGGGGCGTGGCAACCATTAAAGTGAAAGCTACGCATGGGGTGCTTTTACAAAAAAAAAGCATTTGTTTGTCAAGTTGACAAACAAATTATTTTTTTTGTAAAAGTGCCCCATGCCGCGGTTTTACTTTAATAGCAGATGCGCACCTTTCTTTAGACGTGGCTCGTCCAAAGAAAGAGGCGTGGCCAATATTAAAGTGAAAGCGCTGTACGGGGTGCTTTTACAAAAAAATATTTGCAATGCAATAGGTCTCGCATTTGCGAGAGTTTAAACTATTGTCATTTATAATGCCAATAGCTCAAACTCTCATAAATGTGAATGCTATTTCATTGCAAAGAAGCAGCCACAATTGTCCCGGGCTGCTTAGAAAGTGAAAGCGTACATGGCGTACTGAATGTTGCAGGAAAGCACCTCGTACCTGCATTACTAGAAACTCATTAAACAAAAGAGTGCCTTCAGACTAAATAAACATACCATGTAACAACAGAATTAAAAGAGCCAGTCCTCATGGGAGGTAACACATGAAGACAAGACGGTACCAAGGAGGGACTAACAAGCTTATTAATGAATCAGAAGCCAGCATTAACGAAGGACAATGACACAAGCCAATGAAAAATATGGGTGGAGAGTGGGCGGGACTACAAGCACATACTCGAATACAGCATGCGTCGCAGAGCAGAGCATGCGCTGCCCAGGCTCATCCTAAAAACAGGTAACGCAGCTGCAAAAATGCCTCTATGCCTACACTGACAGCCGCTCACAGGGGACTGACGCTGCACAGCCCAACCTGTTAATGAATACTCATTCACCAGATTGTTTTAAAACACCCTGAGGATGGGTATTTTACAATGTGAGTGTTTAATAGTCAAGTCGCTTTCCAAATCACATACCCATTCCCAAACCAATTGGCACATCTGGTTTTGCCAATGGATCTTAGTACATTAGGCCCCTATATTACTAACGCCAAGCTCTGTACACCTTTGGACAAAGAAAACAATATACTATGACGTCTGCTCTCTAACAGGTCTTGGGGATTCAGGGGTACAGAAATATGCTAGGATTTAGGTGACAGCCTACGAGGACAGTGCGGATAGTGCAGATCGTTCCACCATATGAGGCACTGAATTATGAGGTGCTGTTTTATGTGGTACTGTATTAAGTGGTATTGTGTTAGCAAAATCTAGTAGTAACACATAGTGGTGTTGTAAATGTTATTGCTGTTGTGTCCGCATATGTACTGCAAATGAAAGTATGAACATGTGCATTCACATTTTGACACACATGAAATTGCTGGGACTGTCAGCAACACATAGGGTGCAGTGGATACACATTACCGACCATTTTCTTGGACTCTGTAGGTCTAGTCAAAAGTAAAACAAAAGTCCAGTGGTGAGTAAAGAAATAGAAAAACACTATGCAAAAAGAAACCGCATATATATACCTTAGTATTAATTGCATTGCACTCTAGGTAGATACATTTACATGATTAACATGACCATGTTTAATACAGAGAGCGGCTAAAGAGACCCAAAGAAAAACGTCCCACGACCAGATATTCAAAATCACGAACTGTAAAACTATAGGATTATAAGTTATGTCGGTTTTATGTGCATAGAGAAGAGTGGCAAAATAATTAAATAGATTAAACTCAGAAAGGCAAAAATTAGCGCAGAGAAAGGTGAAAGGAAAATACAAGAGAAAAAGTTAAAAAAAAAGTAGGAAAAAGAAAAAATAAACAAAAGGGAGAAAAAAACAAGCACTGGCAAAGACTATAAACCTGTCTATCATTACTTAACACATGCAAATACAGGTGTGCAGAAATGCTATTTGCATACATTAGCAACGTTAAAGCCAATCGTATTGTCCTTGCCAGAGAGGCAAGGATTTTGAGTGTTCTTCTATAAAGTAGATTTTGCTGTTTGGTAGCCGTCTTTACTCTAGCAACAATGGCCTTTAAAGCCGTATATTGTAATTTGGCACCATCTTGTGGTCATGTGTCATGGCACCAGTAGGCACCGGCTTACAATAGCATCGATATACAATAGGTTGTGGCTAAATCTGTGCAGATGAAGTGTAGTGCAGGTGATGACATCCTAAAAGTAAAAACTCCACATGCATAAAAGTTCGAAGGCGTGTTGCCATTCCTGATGCCCACACACATTGGGGACCTCATGTAAGCACCCATAGTCTGCCCTACAGAGATGCTACACAGGCAGTAAAACACATGCCTGGTCTCTGGCTCTTTATTCCTACTCCTTTGTTCAATGAGAAGATTTAGGGCCATATTAACACGTTTGACACATAGCTGTACATGCGCTATTTTAAGCATTGATTTTGTAATGGAAAGAGACCCTTTAATACTCTCCCCAGTTTGTATGTGAGTTGCTCAAAGTTGAAAAAATAAGGAAAAATTAAAGAATGTCCCCACACTACGCCTGCCTCAAGGAAGCATAAGGGATTAGCTCAAATCCCTGTACTTGAATGCTAATAGATTTGGTTTGCGTCTAAACCTATGGGTGGTTACATTGGAACACCCATGTACCACCTATGGAACACAGCATTGATGTACAGTAACGCAAAGAGGCACGTAGCTCAACTTTGTATTACTTTGAGATACCTTTCAACACAAATCCTGGTGTGGGTTGGATAGTAAATCCCACTCCAACACTTTGCTCTGAGTCTGCATCACAAAAGTGCTACAAATCTGGCACAAAGTGTTAGTAAATCTGTGCCTAAGTGACTTTGGCTCTGAATAATGAGTTGAGGTATTTCACCTTGAGAATTAAAGGGTGAAGTGTCTCAACTCTATACTACAAGTCTCCTTAGGACCATAATTATTGGGTCCTAAAACTCTGTATCAGATACATCAGGCCCAGAGTCACCGGCTCTACCTAGAGTTCTTCAGGGGCAGAGGCTGTGGGCAGCATCACAGCCTTGACCACTTAAACCAGTTGCACTCGTATCCACAGTAAAATAATATCTCACATCACCAACATACAGCTTTCAAGCAGGTGTATTTTGAAAAAGTTTTTTTACCTCTTCAAAACACCATTTTCCACACTACCCCAATTACATTTCTCTCTTTTCCTTGCCATGTTTTTCTACTGCTTCATGAGAACAGCGCACCCACTCACAAAGTAATAATAATAATTACTGAATCCAAATTCAATGAATCTTTATCAGTGGGGCTTAAATCATGGACGCCCTCACTAAATCCTGCTTGGGCTTGACACCTTCAGATAAAATGCAATTTTCAAAGTAGTCTACCTTCACCTTGAAGGATTTGGGTTTATCCTTCCTAATTGTTAAGCCTTGATCTTTTAAGGTACTGAGCATTTTGGCTAGAGTCTTGTTATCCTTTTCTTCTGTGTCGGCAAAAATCAGAATATGTTCCCGGAACACTTTAACTCCAAGAATTCTGTAAACATGACATCCATTACCTTCTTAAATACGCTAGCAACTGATAAGAGACCAAATAGCCATCTGAGATATCTGTAGGCTCCAAAGGTGTCACAAACGTACCACAGAACTATGACTCCGAGTTAAAGGAACAAGATTGTAAGATGCTTTGAGGTTTATTGTTGAGAAGAATTTAGCATTTCAATGATGTGCCAGCATTTCTTGGATTTTTGGTAATTATTGACAATTATCTACTATGCCTCTGATCAAACATCTTAGTTTGCACATAACTAAATCTAGCCTGTTTTTTTTTCTAGCAATGATGATCACTGAAAGCCATTCAGAAGAATCTACAGTTTGAATTATGTTATCAGCAAACATATCAGCTAACAATTCATTAAACTTCCCATGCACACTCAAAGGCACATTTCTTATTTTATGGGCAACTGGAAACACATCTTTCCTCAGAACAATGCGATGTTCAAAACCCTGACAAAACTGACCATATCCGCGAAGAATTCAGTATAACTTCTTCAAATCATCCTCACATTCATGATTAAAACATTCTTCCACAAGCATAATGGGACAATTGTTATCTGGCCTCAAACCTATCACTAACATGCCTTGATCCAGCAACCCCACATCATCTCTGCCTCTAATGGCTATGTATATTTTAGTCAAAAAACTTCAGTCCTTAAACTGCTTAATGACATTGAACTACCTCGACATAAATATGTCTCATCAGATAAATAGTAATGGGTGATCTTAAATCTGCCATTATATTGATGGAGCAGGGCTATTTAAATCTCAATCTCTTGGTAAAATCATCAAACAGTATCCCTCACTGGTCGTATGGACCTTTGATTGTTGGCTTGAAGCATTGAGAGGAAGCTAACATTGGTAATATATTTCACAGTGAAACCAATGTGGTTCCACAATAATGACAGAGAGAATGGCATTTCACCATAAAGGTTTATTTTGCAGGTATTAGTCAAATCATAAATCAGCAAAATTGGTAATGGTTAAGAAAATATAAAAATACGGCCACAATATTGAAATGCTCAAGCATTCTAAATTTCAATATTATAAAATACAGAATGGTAACAACCAATATGGGAAGAATGCAAAATATCCAAATTAGATGTTCCATAACTTGTTCTGTCTAAATTAAGCAATGCAAAGGCGTTGGTGATTTCAAAAGGGGAAAAGAAGAAGGATTCCACATCATGCAAACCTCAGTAGAAATTCAGAGGAAACAAAAGAGTGTCTAGCATAGAGCCTTCCACTCGGGCAACCCACAGAAAGATCTGCTCTCATCAGAGTCAGGATAAGGTCTGCCCTAACTCATTATAAAGCACTAATTAAAAGCACAATCAAAGGTTTCAGAACATCCATATGTCATTCCCACCATCAGGAGTGAATCCAATCCCATGATGGCATTTGCTGGGAGTCAGTAATCCCCCTAAATTCGGATCCTCACACAATTACGTACACATCTGCTCATCCTTGGAAGTTGCATGTTTCTAGTATAATGGGTACAGGAGACTCGTTTCACCATCATCCCTCCACATTAGTTGCCAGCTTTACTTTCTCAGACCTCATTGTCAGTCTAATACATAACAATAATCCTTCCTCTAGCTAACAAGGAACCCAATAATGCACCTGCAGAGGAAAGGAAAACAGCATACTGGCAAACTTTACATGTGCAATGCTTAGCTAAGGCCTAACGTCAAGCTAAGTTAACTCAAGAAACAAAATGGAAGCAAAGTACTGTATTAATAATCCTTAGTACTTAGATCGTTATTAATGAATGTAATAACTTCAGTAAATGCGGTTACATTGATTATTCCTCAATTCTGTACAACTACATGTAATTTCTTAATATGCCCAAAAGTGATGGCCCACTGTAATTTTACACACTAGTTAATGAAATTAATCCCACATTGCATATACAGGTTACATGTAAATGCTCATAAATTACGTATAGAAGGTAAAGCCTGATTTCATGCGGCTCCAATATCAAAATTCACTTTTCCAATCAGTACACTACACAATGGTCCGGTGAATCCTAACTCTTATTCATCCCTACAGTTAAAATTACATTGGACACCCTTATTTCGATCTCCACTTCCAATGCTATTCGCCCTCATAGAATTAATATGATAGTACTACTTTCGTAAAATGTCCTCATTTTCTTTACATTTGACAAATCTTTTCCCTGTTGTAGGATGGTATTCTACATTAACCAAATGTGATACCTATATCAGATACTATTGTCATGGCTTGCAAATGGTCTATTGTCTCTTTAGAATTTGCTATTAACATCCCTGACTTGAGAAGCCATGCCCTTTCCTCACTGCTTAGTGCTTTCCCCCAGTTAAGGCTTCTTCCAAAGTGGAATTTTTTGATCCCAAAAAATTGTTCCTATATCTTAGCAACTCAGAACTATTTGATTTCTTAATAGGTATCAATAGATCTTTCAAAGCTACAGGTAACAGTGAGGACACAACGATGTGCAAAATACTCTTTTCTTCTACTGATTCATGACTGGCTTCTTTCCTTAAGAAGAATCTTTCTTCCACACCACTGGGTTATTTTTCAACATGTTTTTTCCCGTCTGGATGCTGCTTCTTTAAAATCATCCCAATGCTTGATTTGGTCTAAGATAAGTGATAACAATTCTCTTGACTGGCAACTACCAAACACTTAAAAAGAAAAACTTTCTTCTGCTCTATCACATATTCTTTATCCTTAAATAGCTACTAAGTTGTTTTCTAATGCCCTTAACCAACATTTCTCCATAGTAGTTAATATGCCAGGGCAATGGAGGAAAAGGTTAGGTGGGGTAGCACTTTGCTGTGAAACCATTGAACACAGGTTTCTGTAGTTATAAAACATATCAAACCGTTCTTTTCAATAGATCAAGTTACATGTCAAGGCAGGCTGTGAAGCCTAAGATGATGTGTCATTCACTCAGTATACGCATATCTATAATATTGGTTTACTATTTGAGAGTAGCTTAATTCTCAGACTAAATGTTGAATTCAGCACTAAGCAAGATTTGCGATCTTCTCACTATGACTTTCTTTATTGTATACACTGGTCTGACAGCATATGTTCGATCTGTGATTGATCCAATAAATCAGCTGTTTGTATTTTTTAACCTGAATTACTCGTAAATTAGGTTCCCCTGGGTCTGGTTCTTGTCCTGGTCCTTGTGGCTCTGGTCGTCCTAGTGCTCCTTGTGGTCCACCTCCTTGTCCTTATTCTCCTACTATTCATCATCCTCCTGCTACTGGTCCTACTTCTTCCTTACCCAAGGACTTTAGTTAGGTACAGCCTCCAAGTCTGTCACTCAGAATTAATTTTTTATTTTTTATATTTTTAGTTACCAGGTTTTTTTGCTGAGACAGCACTGTCAAGGACAGAAATGAGGGTTCAGTAAAGACAGGGCCTTGCACACTTAAAACACTGCTTAGCAGGTTAAACATTAAAAATACAATTCGCAGGATACATTGTGCAGGTAACTAAAATGTCAATGTGGCTAACAGTCTTCTTATGACATGGGACCAATACAAATCTACACCCGAAACCCACTCTTTTCAGTGAATAACATTAAAAAGTGTGTTTATTCTCAAGCCGCAGAGTGAACTCCTCCTGTCAATTACCAAAATGCATTACCTCTCTCCTGCTTAGACTTCCCCGCTCCACAATGTCCCACTCACTTTACCCCCTGAAAGTGTCCCAAAGCACTTTACCACCAAACAACAATTGATACTGTACGTGTCCATCTCTCTGGAGCACAGATACCACCTGTCTGCATTACCTGTTTGCCGCTGCCTCTCGACTGCTGCTGTGTTGCCAGGTTTGAAATACTAAGCAAGCACAATTCCCCTTCAAAAGAAGCCTAAAGCCACCCCAACGCCTTCCATAGGAAGCCAAAAAGTGCCAAGCCCTCAAAAATCATCAAATAAAGGTGATGAAAACAATGTATTCTCATGAGTGAATAAAATATCTATATAACAACTTTAAAACCATAGTCATTATTCTTTGAAGACAGCCAAATACTCCAGAACAGGATTCCTACTTTTCTTATTTGAATATGTAAATAACATAAATATTTTTATCCAAATTTATTTTACTGTGTTTTCATCTGTAAACAGCTGAGCTTGATTCATTCACTTACCTTTGTACAAACTATCCTAAAACTGAATATTTACTTACTCTCAAATGCTTCATGCTTCTCGCATCCCCATAACAAGATGGCCACCACCCTACCATAACCTGGAGTCCCTTTTTTCTTCATGGCTGGGTAAATAAAGACCTCCTTCACACTATTTATTGGGCCGCCGGTCAAATAGTACATCATTGGTATTTTACCAATCCAGAGCTGTAATACTGTGCCTGGAGTGGTAAAGGGTTTTTCGTGTTTTTTCAGCTCAGTGTGGATGTCACTTTGTTAATCCAATGCTCAAAGGCTTTGCTGTAAAAATGGCAAGAGGCTTTGTCACTTTCTACCTCAATGTGGATGGCACTGTGCTAATACTATGCTTAACCCCTTCAGTGCCACGCCCTTTCCCCGCCCTGTGCCGGGCGTTACATTAGCAGGCGGGGTTCATGACGAGATAGTCTCGTCATGGGCACAGCGCAACCGTGCTCCATGACGAGACTATCTCGTCATGGGCACAGAAGAGGTTAAAAACGTTGCTAGAAAACCAGACATTTGGGGTGAGTAGATTCAGAGTGTTGGTGGTGTTGCAGGGTGCTTCAAATAAAGGAGCTGTCTCCGCCGAACCCTGGGAACTACCCAGAGTTCCCTGCTTCCGTTTTTGCATAATTTACGCAACACTCTAAGCCTGAAATCATATTGTCTTGATCTCACACGCACACACACAGTTGTAACTCCATTGTAAATATGTTTAGTGTTCTTTGTAAACAATGCAATGCTGTATGTGACTATATCAACAGTTAAATCAAATCACTGATTATGATGCAGTGCCGTTTCTAAAGCAAACAGTGACCCTATTACATATAGAGCTCACTTTCTCTGTTTGTCCCATAGCGCACCTTCAAACAGGTGTGTCCTGTGAACAAACAGGAAAGTACACCCGATTATGGTGAATGGGCTGCCCTCAGGGCAACCACAAACTTGTGCTGCCCTCGGGTCAGCGCATTTAAGTGAAATACGGAGCGGCGGCTTCGAAGCCACTCTGTGTTTCACAATGCAGACGGCAACCCGCCTGCACTTTCAAAAGGGATTAGAGATCCCCTTGCAGGCGGGTGCAATGAGTGACTGCACCCGCATACAAGGAGATATCTGAGGGGTTCATAGTACCCTCTTTCACCCCTTGAGAATGCTGCCCTCAGGGAGCGCACTGACAGTATGCCTCCTGACAGCTTCTTTGCCTTTGTGCCTGCGTCCATAATACGGCGCATGCGCAGATGTAAAGAGGTTCCCTCATTTTCATGCCACCCCCAGGCAAATGTGGGTACGCCCTCTTGAGATAGTGCTGGTGCTACATATGTGCCAGCACGATCTGTATTATAGAAGGGTAAGCACAAGAGTCTGCGGCCCCTTCTGCAATACCAAAGTGCCCCCGGGAGCACAAAATGGGAGCACATGCTCGTTGCATCCCTGGTGCACTTTCTGTAAAACAGCACTGTAGGTATCTGTCTCTTTATATAGTGGACCAAAAATAGGTACACCATGTAATGAGTCCAGGCCACCCCAGTTGGCACAAATGATAACCCAAATGCTTTTGTTTGTGGTAGTGTGGGAAAGCGGTTAGGCTTATCAGAGGACAGTGCTCAGCATTTGTTTACACACACAGAGGCAATAAATGAGCCACACAATCAAGAATAAATCCGAGACAAATTTCGAAAAATAAGTCATATTTTTGTATAACATTTTATACCAAGAACTTCGTTATCAAGTAAATATTGATTTTAGCAGGTAAGTAAAATTTTCACTTAAATGCACGTTTACTCACAATGCTTTCCTATTGGAAAAAAGGCAATCATAGCATACAGTTATTTGCGTTCGGTTTCTGTGGGTCTCCTTCAGGAATTCGAATCATAGGGGGGCAAGGTCCACAGTACCACCAGCAGTTACTCGTTACCTGCCCTTGGGCGTCTGGTTGCAGAACTGCTGGTCGGGTTGGTAGCTGTGCACGCTATGCCTGTAGAAAAAAGAGGGGCCACCTGGAAACAAGCTGCAGAGGAGGACAAGTCCGGGAACTCCCAACGAGGGGCTCGGGTCACAATGGTCCTGGGGACAAGAGAGCACAATCGGTTTACCAGTACCCGGGCTGAGGTGCTCAGGTGCAGAGAAGATAGGTCGGCTGGTCTCTGTACCCCTTGGAACCTTGCGGCCGTCGGTCTCGCCGGTTGAGGGTGCAAACATCAGGACAGCTGGGGCACTCTGGAAGTGGGTCTCTGCAGTGTTGATGTCCCTTGATGGCTGCCTAGTCTTGGAGTCACTGGAGTCCCAACTGGATTCTTATAGTCTCTGTTAGCTGCAAGGGGTCCGGTACCCGGGGTATTGATCCAATGTGACTCCTGTTGGTCCTGGTGCCCTCTCACTTGGGGGGACAGATCGAACCTTCAGGAGCGCATGTTATTTTTCCTGGGGGCACTGCATCGGGCTGGCTGGGGAACAGCAACACGGTACTTTGTGTTTCGGTGCCTGCAGTCTCCAAGGGAGATTGCTTGGCAATTTGCAAAGGCTGGCAGTCTCCCGGGGTTCTTGGAAGCTGATCAGCTGCAGTGCGAGACTCTGGGTGGAACTTTCTAGACTTAGTGCGGTAGGCATTATTTGGCGCCAAAAGTCCACAGCAGTCTTCAGTTCTTGCTTTTACTTGTGACTCTTGGTGTAATTCTCTTCTTGATCCATTGACTCTATATTCTTGATGTAAGGGGTGTCAACCTAAATGCTCAATTTAGGGGCGTTACAGGGAATGACAGGTACTAGTCAATGGGCTACTTACCTTAAGGGTGTCTACACCCTTTGTATGAACACTTCCAGTGGGGCGTGGGCATAACCCTGATCCAGAGAGCCTAATTCTACCAAAATTAAGATGGTGGAATTCTGAAAGTTGTGTCCATGTCTAGTAGCCCACCTTAAGGGTGAAAGTAGCCTGAGAGGGGGGCATGCCACTTGACCAGCTAATTTTCCCACCTGTCCTGGTGCCAAATGGGCCTGGAGCAGGGGGTGGCATTTCCCCTGACTGGGGAAGCTTCGGGTGGCATATCAAAGGTGGCAGATGCCTTTGAAGCCTCCTGCCTTGATACTTGATCACTTAGCCGTTCTTCTTGGAGGAGGTGACAACACCTTCAGCTGGAGCAGACATTGTTTATGCCCTCAGAATGCACAGGCTCTCATCTGCAGGGGGTCAGAAAGCTGTCTGTGGTGGCATGCTGGTCTAAACCAGTCAGCCAGCACACCAGTAGTCAGTAGGTTTTCAGGGGGCTCCTGTGAGGTGCCCTCTGGGTTCATGTACTAATAAATCCTTCACTGGAATCAGTGTAGGTTTATTAAGACGAGATGTTTGATACCAAACATCTGTAGTAACAGTGAAACCATTATGTAGCTGTGGAACTCGTAAATACTAGTGTCCACCACATGTACTCAAAATGGCTTCCCTGCCCTCTTGTAATATCTAAGAATCGACTCAGACATCAAAGGGGCATATCTGCTTGTGCAGATATGTCTACACATGTGGCATAGTGCACCCTGCCTTAGGGCTGTAAGGCCTGCTGTAGGGGTGACTTACCTATACTGCATGCAGTGTCTGCAGGCATGGCACACAGGAGGTGTGCCATGTTGTGATTTCACTTTTCTCTGCACAATGGCACGCAGCCGGCAATAGTTTTCATGTTGGTGCTGAGGGTCCCTTAGTGTGGCACAATACACGCTGCACCCTTAGGGACCCTCTTTAGCCTCCTTGCCCTAGGTACCAGGGGTACCATCTACTAGGAACCTACAAGGGGTGCTAAAGGTATTGCTAAATGGGGGTTCAATTGTACAGTTTTAGGGAAAGAGATCTGGCACTGGGTACCTGGATAGAAGGAACCCAATGCAGTTCTCCCAGAAATGCATCAGATACCAGGCAAAAAGAGGGGGTGACCATGTCAAAAAGGGGCACTTTCCAACAGGCCCCAGATGTTCTGGCAATGGGTGAAGTCTCTGATTACACATAGAGATTACATTGTCAATGAGAAAAGCAAGGCCAATGAGGTGTCTCAAAGTAAGCGGAAACAAGAGCTCAGTTAGGAATAATATTTCTGAGAGTTTTTATGTGGCCGGGACTGGTGAACTAGGGGATTAAAGCTTAGGAGTAGTCAAAGATAAAGCCAAGGTTTGTTGAATTAAAGGCCTGCGCAGTTTTAATTTATTGCCTGTTACAGCCTTACTTCTGCACTATTAACTGGAAGCCATAACTTTGTAGCCAGACAGGGTTTGTATATGGGCACTCGAAACATGAATTTGAAAAGTGCTTTGTTTGTAGAAGCCTTGTTCTCGTGCAGATACATTCGAAGGGCACAATCTCTGAGTTTCTCTGAGCATATAATGTCGGAATTGCAACTGTATGTTAGAAAAACAAAACTTAAGTCCATGTGAACCAATCCTAGCATCTTCTCAAACTGGGCTTATATTTGTGTACCATTCTCCTCTTACAGGGCTCCTCTCTTTGGCAAATGACGTCTGCCCAATTTTCTGGGATTGCTACATGTTTTAACACATTTTGCAGTCTCCTTCCAAATACAAAGTACTATAGTTTTGTTTAATACATTGAATGTCTCAGTGACAGGCATGGGGAAAGATATGGGAAGCCGTTCACGTCAAAATTACAGATCCCCATATACGACTCCTTCTGAAATGCATATTGTGATGCAAAATGATTATGAAACACACCAGAATGAATGTAATATCTGTCAAGGTAAATATGATACCTGGCAGAGTGAATTTGACTTGAACCAAAACAAATATGAAACCTGGCAGAGTGAATATACTCCTTAGTGATTAATATGAATAACACACACTGTGAATTGAATAAGAGATATACTGAAATATACATCAATGGTACTTTAATGAGTATGGCCCTCACTATAAAAAATTTAGCAATCAGTGAAACAAATACAATATGCATCAAAAAGAATAGGACATTCCTTGAAATGACTGACACATGCCAAGAGGAATATGACATACATTAAAATTAATATGACAGATTGAAATGAATGCACGTTACTGAAATGAATATATTATATTCTGAAAAGAATATAATGCATAATGAAATTGTAATAACATACAATGAAATGAACATAACACATGTTGCAATTAATATAATTTGAGTTGAAATGAATATTACCTAGATTGCAATGAACATGAGATATACAGAAATCAATAGGAGATGATTTCAAATGAATATGGCTTGTGTTGAAAGGAATATAAGCCCATTGAACTGAATTTGACATGCCATAAAATGAGTATGAACAAAGCTGAAATTCTCATGACATTTGTCAAAATTAATATGGCATGCATTGAAATGAATATGATACATATTTAAATGAATATGATACATGTTAAAATGGATAAGTTGCATCTTAACATGAATATGACAAGTGTTAATATGAATAAAACATGGACTTTAATAAATATAACATTGATTGAAAAAAATCTAAAACATGTTAAAATGAATATGAAATGAGTTGAAATTAATATGAGGTCCATTGAAATTAATTTGACATGTATTAAAATGAATACGAGTAACATCAAAATGAACATGACATTTATGAAAACTAATACAGCTTGCTTTGAAAGTAATTTGATACACATTGACCTGATTATGATAGGTGTGGAAATGGATATGATTCATGTTAAATTAATGTAAGATGTATTATTTTGAATGAGACATCTATTGAAAGAAATATGATATATGCTAAGATGAATAGGACATGCATTGAAATGAATATGAGCCCCATTAAAATTGATTCAAAATGCCTTAAAATGAATATGACCAATACTGAAAATAAAATGAAATTTGTCAAAATGAATATGTTATCCTTTAAAATTAATATGATATACATCAAAATGAATATTTCATGCATTGAAATGAATATGACCTATGTTGAAATAGATGTGACCCATGTTAAAATTATTCTGACAGGTGTTAAGGTGAATCTGACATCTATTGAAATGAATATGACATTCATTGAAAGGAATATGACACATGTTAAGATGAATATGAACCACTTTGAAATTAATATGACACCTGTTGAAATTAATATGGCCACATCAAAATGAATATGGCATTTATTAAAATGAATATGTTATTTTATGAAATGAATATGAAACTATTTGAGATAAATGTAGCATGCCTTGAAATAATAAGCACACATCGAAATGAACACAAGACATGTTTAAATGAATATGACCCCTGTTCAAATGAATATGGCTTGCAATGAACTTATGTTGATTTACTTTAAAATTAGTATTACATATAGAATTGAATATTACATATTCTGAAAGAATATGATAAGGACTAAATTGAATTAACTAAAATTAATATAACACAAATGTAATAGAATATAAAACAAGGAACCAGCCTTTACCATGCATCCATTACATCCATCCATTTGCAACGCAGGTAAGTATTCTACATTTGTCTCACTGTACTTATCACATAGGTAAGTAGTTTTGTAAATAACACAATTTTTTTATGTGGGCGGAGAGGTAAAGGGAGGTAAGGGTGATTTTAGGGTTTAGTGATGGTTAGAGGTAGAGGGAGGTAAGAATAATATTTGGTTTTAGGGGTGGTAGAGGTAAAGGGAGGTAATGGTGATTTTGGGGTTTATGAATTGTTTTGAGGTAAAGGGAGGTAAGGAATAAAAAAGGGTCTCTCATGTACAAAATAAAAAGAAAACCCTCACACATATACATTTATATATATTTACATATATATCCATATACATGGGTGTTCACACAAATGTATATATCTTTATCGTTTGAGGATTAGAATGCCGTCTAAATTATGCAAAAGAGGAAGCAGGGAACTGTGGGTAGTTCCCAAGTTTATATGGAGTTTAGCTCCTTTCTATGGACCACTCTACAACACCACTAAATCTGCTCACCTCAAATGTCCATTTTTCTAGCAAAGTTTCTAAGCATAGGATTTGTACAGTGACTAAGGGCCTGATTACGACTTTGGCAGTCGTGGATCGGGCTGCCACACCAGCGCCATGCTCCAAGACCGCCAAACCCATAGTCTGGCCACTCGCCGTATTCCCATTGGAATAAAGGTCGGGCAGTCCTGCGGCAGCTGGCCGGCCACAGCGGTGCCTATCAAAGACTCATATGTGAACCTTAGAAAGCCAGCGCAGTGTAACTGCCACAGCGCGTTCCAGCACGGAATGGACTGTGAAGTTTATGTTGTGCTGAAACAGGGGGCGCATGCAGACAGGGGTGGAAACCATGTGCCCCCCTGCCTGCATTCCCTGGCCCAGAGGCAACAGGGGGCGCCCTCAGTTTCCACACTTTTCATGGTGGGCTTACCGCCATGAAAACCGTAGCGGTGAGGGAAATTCGTAATATGCTTGGCAGTGCCACAGCAGCACCACCAGCATATTGTGGGCCTCAGACCGCTGCAAGACTGACAGGGATTGTGGATCCCTGTGGTAACAGCAGTCCTATGGACAGTCTGACCGTCAAACTCGCAATACGGCAATTGGACCACTGGTAGCCCACCGCCTCCGCGGGTTTGGTGGTCCATCAGACTGCCAAATTCTTAATCAGACCCTAAGTCTTTTGTCATTTTTAGAACAACGTTTTTAAACATAGGATTAGCTAGCGCCATCCATGCCGAGATATAAAATAACCAAGGCGTTTTACCACTTCAGGCACTGTATCACAACTTTGAATTAAATAAAAGCAACCCTTGACACATGAGTCAATCAGTCAATCATGTGACTTGTAACGCGCAACTACTCACCCATAAGGGTCTCAAGGCGCTGGGGGTGTGTGGGGAGAAGACTGCTGATCTGTCGAAGGCACTGTGGTTCAGTCGAAGAGCCAGCTCTTGAGGTCCTTTCTGAATCGAGGCAGTGATGATGATTGCCTGGGGTGGAGATGCACTGTTTTCTGTCAAGAATTCCTGTCATACGAGGGGAGGAAAACGGTAACCAGCGAAAACGGACTACATCTCCCAGGATGCTTAGCGGTTGAGAGGTTATGTAAACAGGAGAGCTGTTACATAACTCAAGGAAAACACGCCCTTATGTAAACAGGAGAGCTGTTACATAACTCAAGGGAAACACGCCCTTATGTAAACAGGAGAGCTGTTACATAACTCAAGGGAAACACGCCCTTATGTAAACAGGAGAGCTGTTACATAACTCAAGGGAAACACGCCCTTATGTAAACAGGAGAGCTGTTACATAACTCAAGGAAAACACGCCCTATAAAGGGAGGAACCGGGAGGTACAAGGCTGTCGGATATTGTGTTTACACCGACGTACCTGCTTCGTGAAGAGAAGTGTTCCGGAGTGGTGCTCCAGTAAGGCAAGAACGGAGGTAGGTCGAGTCGTTACTCCCTGGGCCGTGTCTTGCCCCATCATCACCTGTGAAGGATCCGGAAGCTCTACCGGTCAACCATTGAGCTTCGCTTTTTGACTCGGCTGAGTCCAAGCGCAGTGGCGCTTTTGCTGGTTGGAGTCGTAACTCCCAGCCCGACCAGAGACACAGGGACTGCCAGCTGTAACGCACACCAGGAGGTGTTTGCCGCGTTACAGACTCGGAAGTCCACAGGATCGATCGAGCGGCTGCTCTCGGTTCAGTCTTCTTGCTTGTGATTGGGGTATCGGTGACGCATCACCAGGAGGTGACTCCGCGTCCCGGTGCAGTCTGAGGAAGAGGTTGAGCGGCTGCTCCCTTCAGGTAGAGACCCCGGCTGGGTGTTTCCCTGACTCCTCGATTCTCCCCAACACTCTTCGTGCCCCTCACAGCCTACCGATTGGCATTGTCGGCCATTTCATTTCTGCCCTCTGTTGGCATACGCCGGGATCGGCGTATATGCAGAGGACGGTTAGGACCATCCGTGCTGTGGGCTGGTAACGTACTTAGCCTGGAGGATTCCAGTGACTATAACTTTTGTTTGTTCTTTGTATTTTATTTGCCTTCATTAAAAGAACTAACCCTTCACAAGTGGTTGCGTCCTCATTGTCGTGTCTGTTAAACGATCCTGAGACGTTCAGGGCGTTACAAAATATCCGACCTTAATAACACTAACTGTCTCCCGGTCGATAACAGACATGGCAACACTTGATGATGTGCTGGCTGCTTTAGCGGCCATGCAAGTTGAAGTGGCTGCCTCTAGGCAAGAAACAGCCGATGTAAAAGCCAGACTGGATGCTATCCAATTGGACCCGCTCACGCCCAGCACCTCCCTCACGAACCAGACCCCTGCGGTAGTAGTGGAAATGCCGGTAGCCATCCCCTTGGCAACACCAGAGAGGTACAGTGGGGATCCTAACACAGTGCAGGTATTCCTCACACAAGTGGCGCTACATTTATCGTGCAAACCAAAGGCGTTCCCCACGAGTCAGGCTCGTGTGGCTTTCCTTATATCCTATTTGGCTGGAAACGCGGCACAATGGGCCGTACCTCTGGTGAGCAGGGACGACCCCCTCTTATGTGATTGGGGTGCTTTTCGCGAGGAATTCCTGAAGGTATTCGACAGAAGGGCTGACTCGTACACGGCGGACCGTGAAATGCTTGAGTTGAGACAGGGATCCAACGACCTGGTGCAGTATCTCAACACGTTCCGAAGGCTGGTTGCGGAAACCAAGTGGCCTGTTGCTAAACAGACGGCGCTCTTCCATCAAGGGCTGTGCGATGAGCTCAAGGACGCCGTGGCTCATATTGACCCTCAACCCAAGACATGTGAGGGCCTTATCAACCTGGTATTACGGCTGGAACATAGGCTAAGTGAAAGAAAGGGGGATCATGGGAGAAAAGGAAAATCCCTTCCATCCTATGTGACGGTGGGAAGTCCTGAAACTTCCACCGCATCCAAGGGAGAACCCATGGACATCAGCGCAATACGAGCGAGCCTCACAGCCACGGAGAAAGAGTCACGCCGTAAACAAGGATTGTGCCTATATTGTGGCAAAAAAGGCCACTACGTACGTGAATGCCCTGCCAAACCGAAGACGTCACGTTATCGGGCCAACCGGTCGGTAACAGCCGTGGTGGACATACCGGCGGAAAACTAGAGGACTCCAAGACCAGAGAAGGGGCATCTCGGAGTCACTCATCCATCCCTTCACTTTCCAACTCGGTCACTAAGGGACAACGACACCTGTTTATCACGGTGCACGTGGGAGTGCATGACCAGTGGATACCCGTTGTGGCCATGGTGGATTCAGGGGCCACTGGCATGTTTATGGACCACAACGAGGCATGCAGGCTAGGGCTAGTGCTTCTTCCCAAAGCAGTACCCGAAGACGTCTATGCGGTAGACGGAAGGCGATTGGTGACGGGGCCCATCGGACAGCACACGGGGGTCCTTCCGATGAGATATGGGAGGAACCATTTGGAACAAATCGATTTTAACATCATCCGAGCGCCCCAATATGGCGTCATATTGGGATTGCCGTGGCTACAGAAACACAACCCCTTTGTGGATTGGCCAACACATCGCATCGAAATGACGTCACCGTATTGCATCCTGCATTGTGGAATAAGAACGGAATCCCTTGACGCAGATGAGAGCGGGAGTCAGACGGTGGCTACAGCGGCAGAAAAAGATGTGGCTCTCCCCCAGGCTTATCACAGTTTTGAGGATGTATTTGATGAGGTGAAGGCGGAAGTGCTACCACCACATAGACAGTTTGACTGCCAGATCGACCTGGTGCCAGGGGCCAGCGTTCCCAGCGGCAGGCTGTATGCCCTGACGGAGCCTGAAAACGTGCATCTCCGGGGGTACCTGGATAAACTCCTCAAGCTAGGATTCATCCGCCCGTCCAAGTCTCCGGCCGCCTCACCACTCTTCTTCATCCCGAAGGCTAATGGGGAGCTGAGAGCCTGTGTGGACTTTAGGGCATTGAATGCGATAACCATAAAAAATCGGTACCCCTTGCCTCTCATCAGTGTACTTCTGGAACAGGTCAAGAAAGCTCGTATCTACACCAAGTTGGATTTGAAAGGGGCATACCATCTGGTGCGCATGAGGGACGGAGACGAGTGGAAGACCGCCTTTAAGACCAGGTTCGGCCTTTTTGAGTACCTCGTCATGCCGTTCGGTCTGTGCAACGCCCCGGCAGCCTTTCAGTACTTTTTGAATGAGGTATTCAGAGAGGAGTTGGATATCTACGTGGTCGTATATATCGACGACATCCTCATCTATTCGTCCAGTGTGGAGGAGCACGTACACCACGTCAAAGCTGTGCTCCAAAAGCTGAGGGAAAACATGCTGTTTTGTAAACTCAGCAAGTGTGACTTCCACGTCACATCCGTGGAATTCCTCGGAGTGATGCTGAGTCCGGAGGGACAGGAGATGGCAGAACGAAAGATCAAGGCGGTGAAAGAATGGCCGGTGCCCCAAAGCGTGAAGGACGTCCAAAGTTTCATTGGCTTCGCCAACTTTTACAGGCGGTTTATAGATGGATTTTCAGGAGTGGTGGCCCCAATCACACAGCTACTGAGGAAGTCCAAGGAGTTTGTCTGGTCCCCTGAAGCGAACAAAGCCTTTGAGGCCCTGAAAAGCGCCTTTGGTAAGGCGCCGGTGTTGGCTCACCCCGATCCGGATCTCCCCTACGTGGTGGAAGCGGACGCGTCGGATGTGGCGCTGGGGGCTATCTTGTCCCAACGCAACCACGACACAGGGGTGCTTCATCCCGTTGCGTACATGTCCCGCAAACTCAACGACGCCGAACGCAACTACCATATTGCGGAGAAGGAGCTTCTCGCAATCAAGGACGCCTTCACCGAATGGAGGCATTGGTTGATGGGGGCAAGACATGTGGTATCGGTGTACACGGACCATCGGAACCTACAGTTCATGACGGCCACTAGACACCTTTCTCCCAGGCAGCTGCGGTGGATGATCTTCTTTGCGGGGTTCAACTTCCGCATCACATATCGGCCGGGGACGGAAAACCGGAAGGCGGACGCCCTGTCCCGTCAATCTGCAGTTAAGGAACCATTGCCTGCAACCGAGCGTTCCATCATTTCCCCGAGGATGGTATTGGGGGTTATCCAACCGGATACTTTCCTGAGGGGAATAAAGAGAGGGATCAGGTCATTCGCATGGCGGAGGTGGCTCCTCAGTCACAGAGAATGGCAGCTGAAGGACGGGATACCCCTGAAGGGCAGGTGCCTATTGATACCCACGCCTAGGCTAAGGAAACAAGCATTCATCTGGTGCCATGACTCTCCATGCGCAGGTCATTTGGGCTTTGAAAAAACGGTGGCTAGCATGGGACGGCATTTCTGGTGGCCAACCATGAGAGTGGATGTCAGGAGGTGGGGACAGGAGTGTCCTACGTGTGCTACCATGAAGGCCGACCATGGCCGAACCCAAGGGCTCTTACATCCACTTCCGACCCCGGATAGACCATGGGATAGCATATCACTGGACTTCGTGGTGGGCCTACCGGTAGACCAGGGGATGACGGCAATACTGGTGGTGGTGGATTACTTGACGAAAATGGGGCACTTCATCCCCTGCAAGAGAGTCCCTACGGCCGGGGAATTGGCGTCACTACTCCTAAAGAATGTGGTACGACTGCATGGATTACCTGGGGTGATCGTGTCGGACCGGGGGTCGCAGTTTACTGCGCAATTCTGGAAGACTTGGTGCACTGCGCTGCATGTTAAGACCGCCCTGTCCACCAGCTACCACCCTCAAACGGACGGCCAAACCGAGCGCCTGAACCAAACGCTCAAACAGTATCTGCGATGTTTTGTGGACCAGGGCAGGGAAGAATGGGTCGACTTGCTATGGGTTGCAGAGATAGCCTATAACAACGCCACTCACAGCTCCACACAGTCATCTCCGTTCTATAGCAACTATGGCCAACATCCCAGGTTCTTGCCATTTCTACATCCGTTCAGAGAGGACAGGATTCCCGCCACAGCGGACAGGGTGGCACACATAAAAGACACGTTGATGCGCTCAAGGGCTGTCCTAATAGAGGCCAAGAGAAGATACAAGGCTGCGGCAGATAGGAAGAGAAGGCCCGGGCCACTGTACCGCACTGGAGACTACGTCTGGATATCCACAAGAAACATGAGGTTTCGAAAGAACAGTGTGTTCCATCCCAAGTACATGGGCCCCTATCGAATTACCAAGTGTATGGGTCACGTGAACGTGAAGGTGTGCTTGCCCCAGTCATTGCGGATACACCCTGTCTTTCATGTATCATTGCTCAAACCAGCACCCTCCAAGCCGTCTGGGACACCTAGGCCGGTATGCGTGGAGTCGGAGGTGGAGTATGAAGTGTCGGGCATACGGGCGTCCAAATGGCGCAGGGGGAAGCTGTGGTACCTGGTTGCGTGGAAAGGCTATGGCCCGGAGGAGCATTCATGGGAACCGGCTGAAGGGGTTCATTCTCCGCGCTTGGTCTCCTTGTTCCATCGGCGTTTTCCTGCCAGCGCTGGACCCGTGGGGAGCCGCTGAGAGGGAGGATGTACTGTCAAGAATTCCTGTCATACGAGGGGAGGAAAACGGTAACCAGCGAAAACGGACTACATCTCCCAGGATGCTTAGCGGTTGAGAGGTTATGTAAACAGGAGAGCTGTTACATAACTCAAGGAAAACACGCCCTTATGTAAACAGGAGAGCTGTTACATAACTCAAGGGAAACACGCCCTTATGTAAACAGGAGAGCTGTTACATAACTCAAGGGAAACACGCCCTTATGTAAACAGGAGAGCTGTTACATAACTCAAGGGAAACACGCCCTTATGTAAACAGGAGAGCTGTTACATAACTCAAGGAAAACACGCCCTATAAAGGGAGGAACCGGGAGGTACAAGGCTGTCGGATATTGTGTTTACACCGACGTACCTGCTTCGTGAAGAGAAGTGTTCCGGAGTGGTGCTCCAGTAAGGCAAGAACGGAGGTAGGTCGAGTCGTTACTCCCTGGGCCGTGTCTTGCCCCATCATCACCTGTGAAGGATCCGGAAGCTCTACCGGTCAACCATTGAGCTTCGCTTTTTGACTCGGCTGAGTCCAAGCGCAGTGGCGCTTTTGCTGGTTGGAGTCGTAACTCCCAGCCCGACCAGAGACACAGGGACTGCCAGCTGTAACGCACACCAGGAGGTGTTTGCCGCGTTACAGACTCGGAAGTCCACAGGATCGATCGAGCGGCTGCTCTCGGTTCAGTCTTCTTGCTTGTGATTGGGGTATCGGTGACGCATCACCAGGAGGTGACTCCGCGTCCCGGTGCAGTCTGAGGAAGAGGTTGAGCGGCTGCTCCCTTCAGGTAGAGACCCCGGCTGGGTGTTTCCCTGACTCCTCGATTCTCCCCAACACTCTTCGTGCCCCTCACAGCCTACCGATTGGCATTGTCGGCCATTTCATTTCTGCCCTCTGTTGGCATACGCCGGGATCGGCGTATATGCAGAGGACGGTTAGGACCATCCGTGCTGTGGGCTGGTAACGTACTTAGCCTGGAGGATTCCAGTGACTATAACTTTTGTTTGTTCTTTGTATTTTATTTGCCTTCATTAAAAGAACTAACCCTTCACAAGTGGTTGCGTCCTCATTGTCGTGTCTGTTAAACGATCCTGAGACGTTCAGGGCGTTACATTTTCCTAGTCTTTACTGGAGGAGAAGGAGCTTCTTCCGGCCGTGGTTTTATGGATACGTGACCAGGGCCAGTTGAGCTGGTCGGAGGTCTCTGGTGGTTGACTGGAATGCGAGACGGTGGTTGAGTTACGCAGGTCCCACGTCATGTAGGGCTTTGCAGGCGCGTGTGAGGAGCTTGAAGGTGATTCTTTTGTTGTGTGGGACCAGTGGAGGTCTCTAAGTTGGTGGGTGATGTGGTTGTGGTGGGGGATATTGTGGATGAGTCTGGCAGAGACGTTCTGAATGTTCTGCAGTTTCTTGAGGAGTTTCTAATTGATGCCGGCTTAGAGTGTTTTGCCGTAATTGAGTCTGCTGCTGATGAGTGTGTGGGTGAACATCTTTCTGGACTTGGTGGGGATCCACTTGAAGATCCTTCGGAGCAGGTGTAGCATGTGGAAGCAGGATGATTAGACTGTGTTGATTTGGTGGTGCATGGTGAGCGAGGAGTCCAGAATGATGCAGAGGTTTCGTGTGTGATCTGTGAGTGTGGGGGGATCCAAAATCTGTGGGCCACCAGGAGTCGTCCCAGGCAGAGGGGGTGGAGACCAGGATGAGGATTTCAGTCTTCTCTGATTTGAGCTTGAGGGAGCTGTCCTTCATCCAGGTGGTGACAGCTTTCATCCCGTCATTGAAGTTGTTCTTGGCGACTGTGGGTTCGTTGGTGAGGGAGAGGATCAGCTGGGTGTTGTGGGCGTAGGCAAAGATGTTGAGTTTGTGGTTCCTGACGATGGCTGCGAGTGGGTCCATGTAGCTGTTAAAGAGAGTGGGGCCCAGGGAGGATCCCTGAGGCACTCTGCATCTGATCTCTGTGGGTTCAGAGTGTAACTGTGGTAGTCTGTCTCTCTGTGTTTTATCAGTGAGGAAGAAGCGGATCCCTTCCAGGGCTTTGTCACCGATGCTGGCTTCATGGAGTCTTGTGCATAGGATGGGGGGGGAGATGGTGTCGAAGATGACAGAGAGGTCCAGGAGGGTGAGGGCTGCAATTTCGCATTGGGCAAGGAGGGTGCAGACGTCATCTGTGGCTGTGAAGAGTGAGGTCTTGGTGCTGTGGTTGCTTCGGAAGACGTATTGGGAGAGGTCCAGGATGTGGTTCTCTTCAATGAACTCAGAAAGTTGGGCGTTGATTGCCTTCTCGATGACCTTGGCTAAGAAAGGGAGCAGAGAGATGGGACTGAAGTTCTTGAGGTCCTTCGGGTCAGCAGAGGGTTTCTTCAGCAAGGGGTTGATCTGAGTGTTTCCAGTCTTTCAGGAAGGTGTCAGAGATGATGGAGCAGTTGATGATGCACCAGAGTTCGGGGCGATGGAGGTGGCGGCTCTGTTGAAGATGTGGGTCAGGCATGGGTCCGAGGGGGCTCCAGACAGAATGCTCTTCATGATCTTGAGGGTGTTTTCAGCAATAAGGGGAGTCCCACTGAGCAGGGTCTGCTGGGGTCCGGTGTCATTTGGTGTGGTGGTTGCGAGTGGGGTGAGAGGGTCTTGGGTATTGAGGCTGTTGTAAATCTACTTAATCTTGCAGTGGAGGAAGGTGCTGCGGATGTTGCAAAGGTCTTGGGAGGGTGGGATGTCTGCTGTCTCTGTGCTGGGTTTGGCACATTTTTTGACCATGGCGAAAATGTATTTGCTATTCAATGCGTTGTTGTTGATCCTTTCTTGTAGGGCAGCTTTCTTTGTTCTAATGAGGCGGTGGTGTGCGATGACAGCGGTTTTGAAGACTGAGTGTTCCTCTGGGGTCTTGCTGCTCCTTCATCACTTCTCGAGTCATCTACAGGTGCATCTGGACTCACGAAAGGCGGGAAAGAACCAGCTGGCTTTTTGGAGTGTTGCTTGCCTGAGGTTTTCTTGAGGGTAGCCAGTGTGTTGGCGCAGTTGGAGATCCATCGGTGGTTGCGTGCTGAGGTATTAGTGTCCGCAGATGTCGAAGGTGGGGTTTCGTTGAGGGAGGTGGTGATCTGTTCTTCGTGACCTTGTTCCAATTTCTGCAAGAGTTTCGGGGGGGGTCACAGTGGTGTACGGTGGGTTTGGATGCAGTGGTGGTCAGTCCAAAGGAGCTCCGAGGTGTGGCTGAGGGTGATGTTGCCATTTGCGGAGAGGATGGGGTTGAGCGTGTGTCCTGCTGAGTAGGTTGGGAAGGTGACCCGTAGTTTGAGTCCGACAGTGGCGAGGTCCTCCAGCAGGGATGATGTGTTGTTAGGGTTGTACAGGTGAAAGTTGAGGTCACCGAAGAGGATGTAGTCTGCGGAGGCCAGAGCGTGTGGTGCGTTGAGGTCGATGATGGAATCGCTGAAGGGAGGACAGGGTCCGTGGGGGGGGGGGGTCTGTAGATGAGGGTGCCACAAAGGGTTGTGTTCGGGTTGGTATGGACCTGGAAGTGGAGGTGCTCCATGTTAGGCGAGTGGTCATCCGAGTGGGTGTGGAGGTGGAGGGTACTTTTGTGTACGATGAGGATGCCTCCATCTGGTTTATTGATGCAGTTCTTGTGAATGATCTTGTAGTCATCCGGGATGGCGGTGGTGATGTCCGTGGCAGAGGTGGAGTTCATCCAGGTTTCAATGAGGAAGATGATGTCGGGGTTGATGGAGTAGAATAGGTCCCAGATCTCCACTGCGTTTTTGTGGAGGGAGCATGTGTTGAGTAGGATACAGCTGAGGTGATTGGGTCCAGTATTTGCTGGCCGTGTGGTAGGTAGGGCTGGAGTGCAGTGGCAGGCGAAGGTACAACTGCAGTTTTGGCAGGTAAAAGGGCCTGGGTGTCATTTGGCGATGTCCGGCGGCAAGCAGTGTGGCTGTCAGTTGTTTAAGGCATGGAGGGTGTTGGTGTCATAGTGGTGAATGGTCCGAGGACCAGGGTCCGTGGGGCTGGGCGTGGTCCAGGAGCCTTCGGCATGCAGCAGTGTGGCTGCCATTAAGTATCGTGAGGGGGAGGTCTGGACAGCTGGGGGGCGGGAGAAGCCGGTAAGGTGCGTTGGAGGAGGGTGGGGCTGCAGGGAAAAGCAGTGGTAGGGACACGGCGAGGAAAATGTACAAAAGTGAACAGAGGAAAAAGTGGAAAAGCGGAAAAATGCAGAAAGTGACAGAAAAGCAGAAAAATGCAGAAAGTGAAAGAGTGAAAGAAAAGCAGATATCATGTAAGGAGTAAAAAAGAGAAGGTGGCAGTCCCAAACAGCGTGCCCCAGCAGAGTGTGTCAGCAGTCACTCACACAGAGTCTCTCGGTGGATTTTCAGGCCCTGCAGGGGCAGCAAGAGCATACCAGGGCCCCACAATGTCAGTCAGGGCGGGCATGAATGCACTCCAGGGCCGCCACAGGTCCCCTCATAGCAACAAGCTCTGGCCAGCCATGGCGAGAAGCGCTGGCCAGCTGTGGTGACCCCACACCCAAGAAGGCAGCTGCGTCCGAGGCCGGCACCAGGCGCAGAATCCCGACCTGCAAGGCCACATGGGTGAGGCACGGCTGGCACACCAAAACCTGGGACACCCCAGCAGGTAGACTCTCAGCTACGCTGCTCAGGCTCCCCACCAACCCAATCAAGGCTGTGTGCAGCCGCAGCAAATCCAGGAGAGAGGTAGGAAAAAATGGGGGGAAAGATGCCCCAGGGAAGTTTGGATAATGGAATAGTTCCTCCGGCCGGCGCAACAAATGTTTAGCTCTTATTAGAGCTCTCCAGAGAGAGACAGCTTTGTCCAAACACAAGACAGCACCCAGTATAGGTGTCTCACACACATATATTTGCATACTTATATAAATATATACATATAGGAGTGTGTGCACACACATATGTATAGATACTATACATATATATAGGTACATATTTATATATATATATATATACACACACACACACACACATATATATATAAAAAAAAGAAGCAGAGAACTCTGGGTAGTTCTCAGGTTTAGGTGGAAGGCAGCTCCTGTATTAAGCACCCTCAACACCAGCAACACTCTAAATTAGATCACCTCAAATGTCTGCTTTTCTATCAAAGTGTTAAAGCGTAGGATTAGCACAGTGCCATCCACGCCGAGATAGAAAGGGACAAAGTCATTTGCCATTTCTACAGCAAAGTTTTCAAGCATAGGACTAGCACAGTGATATTCAAGCCGAGTAATAAAATGACAATAGACTTTTAACATTTCAGGCACAGTATTACAGCTTTGAATGGTAAAATACCAACCAAGCCAACCTGAAATGAATAAAAGCAACCCCTGACATGTGTTTTGCTCTCATTATAGCTCTACCGAGAGGTATAGCTTTGTCCAGACACAAGGGAACACCCAGTATAAGTCAAAACAATACCCTTTCAGGCTTAGAGTGACACATAAATTATGCAAAAATGAAGCAGAGAATTCTGGGTAGTTCTCAAGCTTAGGTTGAAAGCAGCTCCTGTATAGAGCACCCTCAACACCAGTGACACTCTAAATTTGGTCATCTCAAATGTCTGCTTTTCCATCAAAGACTTTGATAGAAAAGCAGACATTTGTCACTATAAATACAACATCCAGAGTAAGAGGAGCAGTCCTCGTGGGAGGCTACAGCAGGAGAAAAAGAGGTACTAAGGAGAGACTAAGAAACAAATTAACCAATGAACAAAAAACAATTCAAAAAGACACTCAAAGGAGCCAATTAAGTACATAGCCAGAAAATGGGCAAGATGTCAAGCCCATATTCTGAAACCAGCATGTCTCGAAGAGACAGCGCAAGTGTTAAGCGAGACCTAGAAATGTTAAAAGGAATACAACACTCAATAATTCATCACTGAGCCTATATTCACAGTGTGGGGATGAAATGTTAGGGAATAGTGATGAAAGATAAATCAGGGCTGATAGAGATCAGAAATGAAAGGGTGATGGATGGGGATAAGGACTGAGACTAAGGCATGAAGAGTAAGTGGTGCGAGATGAGAAGTACTGCATGAGGTATGAGGAGCAAGAGATAAGCAGGGAGAAATGGTAAACGAGGGATGAGTGATTAGGAGTGAAGGCTGAGAAATGAAGACTGAAGAGTAAGAGTACAAAACCAAGGATGAAGGCTGAGGGATGAGGAATGAGAAGTAAGGGATGAGAGTTAAAGAGTGAGTAATTGTTAGTGAGAGATTAAGACAGAGGTGTGAAAGGTTATTGAGGACAAGGAATAATTAGTGATGATAAAGGAGGAAGAGTAAGAGAGGAGAAGTGTAGGACAAGCAGTGAGAGAAGAGAGGTAAAGAATGAGGTAAAAATGAGGTGTGAGGGTTGAAAGATGAGGGATGATGACTGAGGGTTGAGGCCTGAGCAGTGAAAAATGTGAAGAGTGTGGGACAAGGAATCTGGCAGGAGGAGTAAGGTGTAAGGTGTAAGCGATAAGGTATGAGGAAGGAAAGAAGAGATGTAAAGGTCTCAGGATGAAGAAAGAGAAGTGAAAAATGAGAAATGAGGGCTTCGGGATAGGAAGCAAGGAATGAAAAGCAATGAGGTCAGAATGAAAATTGAGGAATGGGAGATGAAGATTGAGGGATGAGAAGTCTGAAGTAAGGCAATAAAGAGATGAAAATGAAACTGAGGAGTGAGAGATGAGGAATGAGAGATAAAGAGTGAGGTATGAGGTGTGAAAGTAGAAGAGTGTCGGATGGGATGAGGAACTAGCACTGATAAATAAGAATTGAATGGTGACGTGGAGAATGGGGGTTAAGGAGGGAGGTTTGATGAATGAGGGGTGATCACTGAGTCATGAGGACAAAGGAAATTGGAGATAGGGATGTGTGATAAGGAATACGTAATAAGAACAGAGGCATGTGGTGTGAGGTATTAGATTGCCCTAAAATAGACAGGGTGGTGAACATTTTAGGATATCATAATTTGTCAATTGCACTTATCAAGCAAAGCGAAAAGAAGAGGTGAAATCCAAGAGGTATAGAATGAGCGATTAGGTGTAAAAGGTGAGGAAGAATGAAGGGAGGATGAGGGAAGAAGGATGAGGGTCCAGGGCTTCTGGAGCATTTAATTGTTGTTAAGGACACACTGAACCTCCAAAAGGACCTTCTTGTAAGAAGATTCAGAAGTTTGATGTCATTTTGAGCATTTTTGTCAAAAATCTCCATAACTTGACCGACCTGTCGTCAACAGCCAAAACCGGCGATATCAAACCGTGACTTGCCCTTGTCATTGTTGTGTGCTCTATCACCGTGGATAGTTCTCCTGCCCTTCCCTAATGGAGAACTCGACCCGGGAGAACCTTTCCTGTCAGGGGCTAGTCACTCCACCCCATTTAGGGCATAAAAACGATTTGAGGTGGGAATTTTAAAAGCAACAGGCCTCATCACATGCTCAATAGGAGTCCTTACAGGGCCAATGCAAAGACATGACCTTTTTTTTGCAAAATTATCACATTCCCTAAAACATAATGGTTTATAAAAATACCCCAGCTGGAATAACCCAATCATAGACTCTGTCCTGAGTTGGGGAAGCTGGCCAAATAACCACTGCCACTACCTGGGGATCTGAAATCTATAATTATGCAATCACTACAATGATCCTTGGGTCCCGACATCAACCACCCCACTCTCCATGTGAGCGAAATCTCATTAGCCATGTAATAGGGGAACTTCCTCTGTTGGGCCAGCCAATTTAAATCATGTATTAGTTAATTCGTCCTAGCCCTACTTACGATTCATTGATTCACATTCAACTCAGGTACTCTTACCAAAACAAGTACATAGGAGCAAGATGCTGTGGTGAGATCGGTCACTGGTTGCCTCTATATGGATACTGGGGTATTTAGAATAGGTGGCTGTATCCCCGCAGCTCTAGTGTTAAAGGACAACGAGGCCTTATTAACTGCTAATGCTGTGTATGTGTGCAAAGTACCTGCAACCTCAGTCCCTTTACCATGGCTAAGTACAGCATCTCTAGGTAAAGTGGCTGTGTAGCTGGTGCTAGAGTCCTTAACCAGTTTGAGTTGGCAGTTGGAGGTCATAACCTGGGCACCATCCTCTACTACTGGTATTGAACATACAACTTGCTTTTGCTGGGATAAAGACCCCTTTGAATGGCCTCCAACCGCACTATCAATGAGGAAAGTTCTTTATGTGGATAGTCTTTAATTTTTTCCAAATTGAACTCTGACATCCGCAGCCCCAGGAGGTGTAAGCTAATCCCCTCTAGGATGGAATTATATGGGTCAATAATGTTCGAGTCAGCATATGGGCTAGCAGGGGCTAGAGGGGACTGAGACGTGTGCTGCTGTTTAGGCGGTTTAGTGGCTCAAGAAGGTCGAGATGTAACTTTCAGGCACGCCCCTGTTGGATTATGGGACAAATTTGCCTCCTGATCACTGGTTTGGTTGTTACCCAACCTCAAATGGTCCACTGCACTATTTGTACCAGTTGGGCTGCATGATAATGAGCCGTCCAAGCTTGAAACATTTAGGACTTCGTGAGACAATATTCTCTCAGTCAGGGCTATTTCTGTGGAAATTATCCCCATAGTCCTCTGCAACATTTTATCGATGCTGGTAGTCTTAGAGGGAGAAGGTTCTTTCGCCTCAACCTCCTGGGGTTTGCGTTTGCCCATTGTAATTTGGCGTTATCAAAACCTCAAGATCATGAGAGGCAGTATCCACAGAATAGCAACCAGGGTAGAGCTATACCCAAACACGTTAACACCTCCATGCTATTAAGCTCTCCAATACAATAATAGATAGACCCCAGGATCACGAGGACAGAGGGTGGGCCCAGCCTCCTCCGGGCTCTATCAGGGGTAAGGACATGCCAGGCCGTGGCCCGCGCTGCAGGAGTTTGGGGATTGCTTTAAGCGCTAAACACACTCCTCCCCTGGCTGCAGGTGCACACCGCCTGGAGCGATGGCAGCTAGGACATGGAGTCCCCAAACAGTGGTGTAAGTCCAAAAGAGTAAAATGGGGGATGGATGGTGACATGGTGGGAATGTTTATACACACTGATTCCTGGACAAAAGCTCTAAATCTAATAGTATCTGAAGCGCCATCTCGACCCCATTGTAGCTTTGATGAATGCCACTATGGTTTGGAGATGCCGTCCTGATGTGTTAAAAATGTTCTGAGAAAAGAGGGATACTGTTGTACTGTTAATCTATTAAAATATATGCTGCCCCATGTGTTAAGGTACTGTATTTACTACAGGGAAGTTTATTGTTTTGTATAGAGTTCATATAACACAAAAGTGAATTTAAAATAAAAAAAAAAAAAAAAAAATTAGAGAATGGTTTAAATATGAGAACTCTTGAAATTGATATAAATAACCGTGAGGCAAATAACACTTTTCTTGAAATGAATATATGCATCACTGGAATTGGATATGAATCACATTGTGTTGCATAGAATACTGAATGAAATGGATAAGGATGTGAATGAATTGGATATGGTGAATTGTGTGTATAACACATACTGAAAAGCACGTGACACTGACAGCCAATCACTGTGGTATCTTCTGACGCCGCATTTTGGCGCAGGGAAGTTAATGGTTCAGGGCGTGGATCCTGTAGGAGGTCAGGGCGCTGTGGCCCTTGCGTTCACCCCATACCACGAGCTCCGCTCGCATTTATGAACGGCAGGGAAATCCTGGAGTGTCCATGCCCATTACCGCTACTCAGTGCGGAGCCTTGATGACCATCAGCGGCTGGAGGAGTGAGGCGGGCATGGCCAGGCTTGCTCCGTGCTTGATGCATCTTTGGGCCCGTGATCCTGGTGGTGTGCCTTTTACTGCCCCTTTGACACGGCGCATGTCCTATAAACTGTCATGTCATGAGAATTTAATTTCCTACGGCTGCGAAGCACTGCAGCCTCGCTCTCAGGTGTCCATCAGCGCCACCCACCTGAGCTCTAGCCGAGTGTCCCTGCTGTATCGTAGCGAGGAGCCACTGCTGCCCCTCGGAGATGCATATTTTTGGTTGAGTGAGGCTGCGGTGGTGATAGCGTCTGCGGCCACGAGGGCGTGGCCGGATGCGCTAGCGGTGAGAACACCGTTCTACTCGGCGTGCCCAGCGGACTCCGCTCTCCCCTTATGAGCCCCTGTTGGTCAGCCGGCCCATGTACGGAGGTAGTACGAGCAGGGCCGGCTTTAGGGCGGGGCGGCCGGTGCCACCTTCCTGGGGGCACCGTGTTTGAAAGTTTATTATGCCTTTGAAGCACCTGCTGAAGCGTTTCTTTCCCCCGGCAATTGCCAGGCCTCGCATAAATGTCAAGATAACTCGTGTGATTAATTATCTTCCTGGAGAGAGATCAGCATTTTGTATAATTGAGGTTTTGACTTGGGTGAAGTTAGTGCAGAGGGTTAATATGCCTGCTGCAAAGAACGTGTACCAAGTAGATTGCAGAGTGGTATGATGTAAACAGATCAGCTGGTTACTGCTTTCACAAGAGACATCCTTTTATTACTTGCAATTTATAACTTAAAGTCCTAATATAGAATAGTGAGCTATTAACTTTAATCCTAGAACTGCATACACACTGCAAAGTATACATTATTAGAACATTGATTAATGTTGCAAAAAGGGTTAATTTGGCTAGAAATCGATTCTTATTATTAAAGAAAACTCCCAACTATGCTGTTTATTTTTCGACTCTGCGTTTGTGCTTCTCCGCACCAAGCACTCTTAAACTATACTGCCTACCAGTATGGATGACATGTGATTACTACACTTTTAGTCCTTTGGCTTATGTAACATTTCCTAGACACTGATTTACACACGTATGATTGATTGTCTCTGTGTAATGTGTGTGTGATGCAAAGTGCTCAGACACCCTACACTGGTATGAGTGGCGCTATATAACTAATTCAATGCATCTGAGAGAGTGTGGTTATGGAGACTTGGGGGCATATCAACAACAACCGGCGATAATTATCGCTAAGCGCACTTAGCGCTCGGATAATTATCGCCGGCTAGCGCCGATTTTTATCGCTGAGATAGCGTGCTATTAGCAACGCTTATCTCAATAGCGTAAAAAAGCAGTGTTAACCGCGCTGCTTTTTTTGTCTCTAACAGGGTTAGTGATATTCTTGATAATAGGAGAAATGTCGCTTAGTGACATTTCTCCTATTATTTTACTCTGGAACACCCCCTTTGCATCTCATTAGAGATGCAAGGGGAAGCGTAGAGTAAAAGGGTGCTAACATGCGAATTTGCATGTTAGCACCCTGTTGTTGATAGGGTGCTAGGTTTATCTCTGCTTTTTTGGGTTTTAAAGCCAAAAAAGCAGAGATAAAGCCCTTGTTGATATGCCCCTTGGTCACTGTTAAAGGGTGCTAGTGAGAGAATCCGTGGTGGAGGTGTTCATTGGGGGGGGCGCCAACAAACATTGTCGCACAGGGCGCCACAAGCACTAAAGCCGGCCCTGAGTACGAGCTACCTTCCGGATCTCTACTGGCGCCCTGGAAAGTGCTACTGTACGAGGCTCCATTGCTACATGATGTCCATCCTGCTCCTAGCCGTGCAAGCTGTTACCACACTTCTTATAAGGCCCTCAAAGTAGTGTGCCATTAAATACTGAAAATGATGGAGATAGACGCTTCGGCATCAGATCAGCGCTCTATAACAAGGTGATGCAATTTCCATCTGGGTCTGCATCCTGGCTAAACACGGGCTGCGCGCTGAATCAGCATCCTGCCAACCCTCCCGATTCAGGTGGGAGACCACCGATTTCAAGGCTAGTCTCCCGCCTCCTGATTCCTGCTGAGAAAACCCCGATTCCTCTGTGGGCTTCTCCAGACAGGCACAGTTTGTGTGACTCAAAGTATCCCTTACCAGTGCCAGTGACCTTCTCTCCCTGCAGGCCAGTGTACATTTTTGTCACGCTCTCTGCTGGCCATGGCACTTTCTTCGTGCTCTGGGCAAAGCAAATAGGTCACACCTATTGTGTACAAGTGAGTGGATTGTGGAAAAGAGAGCTAAGCAGTGTAGTCAGTCAGGGAGCGGAGAGCGTTGAAGACACACAGTTAAGGGTGAAAGTTCCAGAAACAAGCCATTGGCTCTCTGGTGCTCAATAACAAAGAGGGCAAGCAGTTATTTCAAAGATGCTCACTAGCCCAGCTAATCAGCCCTAGTGATGAGCTGGACAAGTGTAGATCACAACCCCCATTAATGAGCTAAAAAAGCAGATAGTGGTGAGAGGCTAGCAGAGTCCTGTAGTGTGCACCTATTCATATAAATCAGCAATTTGGAAGCGGCTTTTGAGACCCTCTGAAGAAAATATAAGTAGATGTTTTGGCACCAAAGCTAATTAAACCTTTATTGACATGATGGCTGAGACCAATATTTGCGGTCTTGTAGTTGTATCTTGAGAGCCACTTTTGTAATCGTCTGTAGAGTGAAAAACGTTCAATGTGATCCTTATCAGCTGTTGTCCTTATTTTAGTTTGTAAAATGTGTACCACGGCTCTGTGTTGAGAAAGTGGTCTTTTTAAACCATACTGCTTATGTTTTGTAATGAGATAAACAAAGGACATTGAAATGGGTCCCTTCCAGGCAAAAACACTAATTGATTTCTGAATGATGAGTGTAAGAGGATAAAGGTAACCATGTTGTTCCTGCCTACATTTCACATGCTTTACTTAACCCCTTCCATGCGGGGCGGATTCCCCCGCTGTGCTGACCGTTACCTGCGCGGGCGTGGTCATGACGGAACGGTTCCGTCATGAGCACAGCTCAACCGACGCTCATGACGGAACCGTTCCGTCATGAGCGTCGAAGGGGTTAATCTTGCATGCCCTATGTTTTCGCTTTTTCCAAGATGGTGGTACTTTTTTTTATGCAGCATAATACTCTTGTCTAGTGCATAATTTTAATTGAGTCGCATCCAGGTGTTTATAGAGGGGCACAATTGGGTTGTAGCTAAAGGCAGTATGAGTTTCTCTCAGTGGGGCCGTATGGTGTTCAGTTGGGGGGGGGGGAGGATGTGGCACTATGGCCACAGCTTCTGAATTTAGAATTGAGAAACCAGGTTCATCCTTCATGACCAGTCCACCAGACCACTCTCCTGAGGAAGCACATTCCCATGCTACACCATAGAAGCCCTGGTGTCTTAGTGTTAGATTTGGTGGTCTCTAGTTGGCATAGGTAGGTACCTGTGACAAATAGGGACCCTTGCATCTAGTCAGGGTAAGGGGGTACACTCCTAAAATAACCCCTGCTCACCCCCATGGTAGCTTGGCACGAGCAGACAGGCTTATCTCAGAGGCAGTGTGTAAAGCATTTGGGAACACATACAGTAATCAAGTGACAACACTACAGATGGACACCACACCAGTTTTATATCAAAAAGAAGTATTCTTTATATAGACTTATCACAAGACCACAAATGACAAAAATCCACAATACTGTACTTAAAATGGTAGAATTAGCTTAGTTCTCTTAAGATGGTAAATGCGACACTCCGAGTTCAATATACCTTAAGATGCGTAACGCAAGACAACGAAAGTGTTGCAAGGATGGTGATGCGTTGAAGATCTGGTGCAAAGAAACAAAGATGGCGTCTTCTTGGTGAGACACGATGCGAGTCGCGACAGGCCCTGCAACACACTTCCCGGTGATGCGGCGGCATCTGATGCGACATCGATCCTCTTCTCCGATCATGCGAGGCGCTTCGGGGACCCTGCGATGACTCATAGTTCTTCTGGGCTGCGACAGGCCCTGCGACACGCTTCCCGGTGATGCGGCGGCATCTGATGCGACGTCGATCCTCTTCTTTGGCGCTGCGAGTTGCTTCGCCATCGATGCGAGCTGCGACAGACCCTGCGACACGCTTCCCGGTGAGGCGGCGGTGTCTGATGCAACGTCGATCCTCTTCTCCGGTGATGCGAGGCACTTTCTCGTTGTGAAGCGACAGTGGCAGTGCAGTGACACACTTCTTGCTCATGAGTCACGCTTGCAGCTCCTTGCGACATGCAGTCCCTCAGAAAGCCTCGCAAAACAGCAGGCACTTCCAAATAACTCTTGGGGAGCTGGTGGGTGAAGTCTGTTGTCCCTGAGACTTCAGCATGAGGCAAGCTCTTTTCTCAAGCCCTTGGAGATCCTTCACAAGTTGAATAAAGTACACAAAGTTCCTTTCTCCTCTCTTTGGCAGTCCGGAAACCACTGCAGGCCAATCCCTCAAGCTTAGGGATAGTCTCTCTGGTCTCTGTCTCTCTGGTTCCGCTCCTCAGCAAAGGTTTCTTCTTGTATGCCAAAGTGATCTAAAGTTCTTGGGTCCCACTATTTATACCCAGTTTCTCTTTGTTCTCTGAAGGCAGAGAGGCCTTTGCCTAGTCCAAACCAGTTCTGGTCAGTCCTGGAGCCCTCTGTTTACATGACGCCTTTCCATTCACAGTGCAGGGCATCAGACGCACCACAGAAGGTGGAGCCAGCATTGTGGAGGGAAGGCACAGCCCTATTCAGGTCCCAGGTGCAACTCCTCCCACCCATCTACATGGAGATCTCTATTCAGCCCTGTGCTGACTCACCCTGTCTCCTGGAATTTCCCCAGCCCCTGTCACTCAAACTCCAGACAAGGAATACACAACCTAGCAGAAGCATCTTTGGATGGTTAGACAAGAAAATAACTACTTTCTAAAAGTGGTATTTTCAAACACAGAATGTTAAAACCAACTTCACTAAAAGATGTATTTTATCATTCTGAGTTCAGGCATACTAAACTCGAATTTCTACCATGCTGCCTGAGTCAGTTAGGATTATAAGATGTAATAATCAAACTGCCCATTCTGGCCTATGAAGAACAGTTAGCCTTGCAATAGTGAAAAACTAAAATGCTGTAATTCACTATTAGGACATGCCACACACATCAAAGATTGTCCTACCTTATACTTACAATGCACCCTGCTCTTGGGCCTACCATAGGGGTGTCTGATATGAAGAAAAGGGAAGGTTTAGGGACCGGCAAGTGGGTGCACTTGCCCAGTCAGCATGGCAGTACCAAACTGCACCCAGGATCTGCAATGGCAAGCCTTAGACACACTTTTACAGGCTACTTCTGTGGGTGGGTCAACCAGTGCTGCAATTCGGCTTACCAGCCCTGGTCACTCCTGGTGCACTGTACTAGGGTCTGACAGGTAAACCAAACCAGGCAATCATGGAATCACTAATCCATACATGAATTTACAATAGGGAGTACTTGCACTGTGGCAATGGATAGCAGTGGCACAGTGCCCAAAGCATCTAACACCAGCAAAAACACGAGGCAACAGCAAAAAATGAAAGGGAGACCCACGCCAAGGTGCCAGGTCTAACACTTAGCACCAGCAGGTGGAACCTAACAGTGGCACGTGTGGGTTAAACTCGAAGACCTGTCCACCACAATCCATACTGAAGTTCACCTCCAGACTTACGGATGAGCCAAAGCAGCACACCCTAGCACGACAGTAACTGTCACTGAGGTCACAGGATCCCTGAGGCCAGTCTGCCTCACCCATTGGGACCTCAATTGGCCTTGTTTTATTAGAAGAAGTGCAACTCGCCAGGTATTGGTAATGTATGATTTGCGCGCACTCCAAAGTACGTGGCTTATTTACAAGCCCCTATCGCCACCTCAGAGTCATTTTCAGTGAGGATGTGATGGCGATAGGGGCCTCAGCTTATTTACAAGGCAGCAGTAAGCCACTTAACGTGGCTTAACGCTGCCTTGTAAATAAGGCACCCCTCACGCTGTATTTAGCATGAAAGGGGAGGGCAATGGGTGTTGCAGTGGGCGTTCCACCCACCCATTGATTTTGATGCTGCCCCCTATTTACAAAGGATGCGTAAATAGAAGGCAGTGCCAAAATTAAGACCAGGGAAAATCTGGTCTTAAACAGGTGAAATGAGAAGAAATGCTTTATTTCTCCTTGTTTTTGCTGTTTCCATGTGTGCTAACACATCTCGAATGAGCAAAGAGGTTAGAGATCCTTCAAATCCCATGCACTTATTAAGTATCATTGCAGTCCATTATCCAAAGCTGACTCTGGGCCAGGATCACATCTAAAGGAAATATAGCAACAATGATACATCATTCCTATGCTATGTGCCTGGCCTTGAACAAACCTCCCTTCTCTCGATAGATCCTAGGATTGGAGGAGGTGCAAGGGAACAAGCAGTGGAAGTAGGGAGGTGTGGGAAACAGGGAAAGTGCAACAAAGGAAAAAGCAGTGGTGGGGTCGGGGGAGGTGGTGATCAGTGGACGGGGCATGAGGGCGGGTGGGAGGGGACAGAGCTTGTAAAAGCATGAGCTCTCTGTAGAGTGCTGAAAAAGAAATAAAAAAATTAGGTCCAAAAGTGATCGTAAAAGCGGGAGCAGTGGTTGTTTTAAAGTACTTGGTCCATACTCTGGTCGGAGGGCTAAACACTAAAAGAGGCATTACCATACATGCCAGGGGCAAATGGTGACAAAGAATATGAGACAGACAATGGAGTGAGTAAATGGGAAGCATGTGGGCTGGCTAAGGCCCACATATTCAACACAGCAGTCTCCTTGATACAGTACATGCACTGTCTAGCCAAGACCTAAAAAAAAACTGGTGTGTGAGCCTCAGTCGTACCAGCGATCCCTGCCTGCCCAGAGCAGAAATTAATATACTTCACCTGTTGCAGTTCCTGCACCGGGTGACTGCTGCTCACATCAGAGAAAGGACCTGTCTGTGCTGGCTCCCGAAACTGATGAGAGGCACATAAGAAATACCCTCCAAAGAATAGAAGAGATGAGGGTTTACTACTCTATGGTAGTCCTCGAATACTTGGTGAGTGTTTGCCAACCTCGCAGTACTTTTGACAAATAGGGAGAGTAAAAATACGGGCATGTTACATACATGCAAACATTTTAGAACAGCAAAAAGGGAGATTTTGAAAACAAAAATCGAGCTAAAGGTTCTTGCCCATTGACTTCTAATGAAGCAGGGGCTATTTCAGGATGGAGACACCTAAAAGAAAGCCATTTTTGGCTTCAGAATCAGGAGTCTCCAAGTCTGTTGGAATGTATGTGTTGGTGCGGATTATGAGCTTGAACAAACATGGGCCAGCAACCCTGGACGTGTGGGCTTCCATTTGTCCCTGTCTATAACCATTTCGTTCTTGGGCACAGAGGAAATGTCAACTGTACTCGAGCGATAATGTAACATAATGCCCCCTCTGCCTGGTGTCTAAATTTTGAAAAAGCGGCCAAGTCGTCCCATGTCAAGTGCGACTCCTTCACCCAGCCCTGACTGTTTATTACACTACTCAACATTGTGAGCCTTGTAGTTTTATTTTTACAATTAAAGTATGACCATAGATAATACAGCATGTTCAGCGCGGATGCCCAAACAGCCAGAGCTTAGGGATTCTGCCGACAGGGACTGCTCTTGTGTGAGTTGGACAACATGTTTGCCACGTTCTCTCTGCCTGCCACAGCGCTTTCTCTGTGCTCCTGACAGGTACAGGAAAAAAATTGTATTTACACTTCTGATATCTGATCCTGCGGAAGCACATTTGCAAGTCCCACACATGACAATAGACCTGATTCAGGCCTCATTAGAAGTCAATGGGATAAAAACATTCTCCCGTTTATTTTTTTAAAAACCTCCGGCTTTCCTCTTCTAAAATATTGGCATGTATGGGAGTGCTTTGATAGTATACACTCCTCGTCGCTTGCTCACATTATCTGCTGGACTCTCAGCGCTGGATTCTGTCTGCGGCCACCATGACTCCTGCCTCTGTCTAGGGTTTACATGCTTTTCACTGCTGACCGAAGGGCTGACGCCTATCTGCTGCCTACACTTTCCCTGCCAAGCTGTTTACTAGCTGTCTCTAACCTTGCTATAATTTCCGTGCCTCCTGAGCATCAGGAGTTTATTCTTAGGAGGCACACTGGGTGCATGAGTACCTCTTAGACTGCTGCCTGGCACCACTGGGGTGTCTCAGGCCTTCCATCTTCTTACCATCGCCAGTGGAGGCATTGTTTCTACTAAGTTGCTCCTGAAGAAAGAGATCACTGGAGGACCCTTGATGAGTGTACACTACTTTCCACAGTGCTCTCTATTAATGATATGCACCCAGCGGGGGGTGGTCCCTTTAGGGCTCCAGGGCTATGCCCCCACCTTGTTATACCAAGAGAGAATAATAATCTTTTATTCACTTTGGTATAAAAAGAGAGGGTTAAGGCAGCTCTGTTAGAGACATTGTCTGGTGCAGGCGCATAAAGGCACCTGCACCAGCCATCAGAGAGTATCTGCAGCTGTTGAAACCCTCAGCTCTGGCCTCAGGCCCCTGACATTCCTTAGTGCCTCCCAATCTGTGACATGGTGAAGTGTCACAGATAAAGTTAGACACCGGTGTTACAGCCTGAAGCCCTGCAGTGCCTGAGGCCACACATCAATCTGCAAGTCACCCCACCCTTTACGAGCTTGTCCCAGAGTTGGGAAAGGGTGGGGTGAATGAGCAGAGTCTGAAAACTCGAATCTGCGACTGCACAGGTTTGAGGTTTCAGTTTTAATTGTCCGAAGCTGAAAGGTTCAGCAGCAAAAGGGACCTGCATAGACAGCAAGGTAAGTAAAAAATGCTTTTAAATAGTGTGTATGTATATGCGAGTGTGTGTCCGTGAGAGTGTGTGTATTTGTGTGCATGTATGTGTAAGTAAAAGAGTGTCAATGAAGGAGTGAGTCAAAGTGAGGACTGTGAGTGATAAGAGTGAGAATGAAGAGTGAGGGAAACAGACAGAGAGTGTAACTGAATGTTACTGTTTGTGAGACTGAGGGAGTCTTAGTGAGTCAGAATGAGTGGGACAGTGAGTCAGTGTGAGAGAGTGATATTGAATGAGTCAGAGTGAGCAAGAATGATTGTGTCTGAGGACCTTTGGAGTTTGTTGAGGTCTCAGTGGCAGGAAGAGACAGTCTTTACGGATTGTCCAGTCTGGCAGTGGCGGGCAAGGTTTCGTGCCCAAATGTCCACAGCAGGTTTTCTGTTCTTGGGGTCAATAGCTCTTCTTTGTCCTTTCTCTTAGGTCCATCAGATCTGAAGTTTAGGGCTTAGGGATGCTGCCTTATATACTAAATGTAGGGGCATTAAATGTAGTACCAGATTGTGAGAAGTTGGCCTGGTATATGCTGTTCACTAGTTAAAGTGACCACCTTGTACCATGCCAAGCAACCCTTATGGTGTGGTTGTAAGTCAACCTTTTCGGACTAGCTGCCCTAGTGGTAGCGTAGGCTAAGCAGTCTTTGAGGCTAAACTCGTTAAAGCGTGTTAAGCAGGCTGTTTTACCATATGTAACCCCCCTTTATACCAATGAAAGGACACCACACAGATATATATTCAAAATATATATGTATTTATTACTCAAAGTATCCCCTAGACTCTTTATGAGCACAGGAGCACAAATTGTTAAACAAGAAAGTATTACAATATACAGAAGTTGCACTTTATATGGATGGGCCCTGGTGGCCACTCAAACCATATACTAAAATAGTGGCATAAGTACCACGAACAGGAAAGGGAAAAGGCCTAGGGCCTCTAGAATCGCTGGGCCTACAAGGAGCTAACGTTAGTTAGTGACCAGGAGGTCCACGGGTCGCGTGTGCAGTGAGGAAAGTTACACGCGGGCTCCCATAGGTTTTCAATCGGTGCGTAAAAGTTCAAAAGTTACTGCTAGAAGGGTCTTCTGGATGGACTACGAACTTAAGACTTAAAACACAGATACTAGAGATGTTTCTCTACACTTGGGCACTGGAGTGCCACCTTTACCTCACCCACAGGAAGCGGGTGCATAGGTCTCGAAGTGCGTCGGGTTTCGTCTATCTGTTCAATGGAGTCTGATGACAAAGATGCTGCAGGCGGTCGGTCCAGAAGAGATGCGGTGGATCAAAGGGCAACTGTCCAGAAAAAGGTCATCTACAAACTCTCACTTGGTTGCCTGAGCATTAGGGTTAGGAAGGGAGAAAAAGAAAGTTCCCAGGAGCAGGTTGTCATGAGAAGCATGCGGCATGGCCTAGAGTGGCGCTCCCCCATCCCTCAAACCTCGGATCAGGCTGGGGAGCTTCTGTCTCATTATCAGTAGCCTGGGACAAACAAGGATGGAGGACATCAGGTTAAAGTGGCTGCCTCAATCAGAAGTTTCACAGTATTTATTGTACAGAAAGTATTTTAAACTTGTTAGCTCGTAGGGCAAATATTGGTTAGCTCAGTCTACGTTGCATGAACCCTCCTCTGGGACAGGAGACTCATGCGGTGACACAAACAGTCTTAGTTTTTGATGCATTTCTGCACAAAAGGTGCAGTGCTTTGAGAAGTAAGGAAAAGGTAGGGCCTGTTGCAATGCATGATCTTAAGTAGCACTGGATACAGCATTGCGCAGTGTATTCCAGCTTGGCACAGTTTTCAGTTAATGGCAAACACCCACACCGGGCCTCTTGGACTGTTAGCGTGAAATCCAGAAAGATGGAAAGAGTGATGTTCTCGTGTGTCAGAACGTCACTGTCTGCTTTTCTCAGGCCAGGTGGCAAACATTCTAGAGATAATTGAGCCCCATGTGAGAGGCTAGGACCCAGGGATCTGTAAGCCCTTTCCACAGCGAACAATGCGAAAAGCTGTCAGCTCCACAAAGGTATTTGAGAAGCCATATTGCCTATGTTTGTTGCCTCAGGCATAAGTATGACTCATAGGTTGTTGCATTATGGTCTGGCTCCAAGTGCTCGCTCTTCACTTTTATGACATTTAGTACTTAAATGATGTTTACTATTTTTTTCATTGTAGTCAGCTGTGTTGCGCTACTTTCAGCTATAGTAATCCATTTTTCTTGCTTGCTGAGAGCAGTGGTTAGCGTGTCCACTCTGGAGTAAAGCATTTCAATCTTGTTATCTATAGATGTCAAGCTTTACTGGATATGTACTAGGTGCAAATTAATTTTGTCGTCATCCGTTTCCATGATGGCTCCCTGAGAGGATAATGCTTGTTCCGATGAGTGAGCTATGTCTGTCCTCTTGGTTTCAAAGTCCAATTTAGCTTACATGGTGTCATCCTTCCCCATCATGCATACAAGGGTATAGGCAATTGGGCACTGCATGAAGCTCCCAGATGCACAGTAGAGGTAGGATATGTGATCATTGGTGGATGCTGTGGTTGCTGCCGGAGCTCAGCTGTGAATAGAGGGCACACTCCCTACAGTACATATGCTGCAGATCTCAACATTCTCAATGCAGTCCACTTCTCTCCAGATCACCCCAACGTCGCTAGGATGAGGGACTGGGCACCCGACAGAATTTTACACAATGAAGGCATTGAAGTCTATGTCCACTTTTGCTCCTGGCACTGGAAATACAGCAGGCTACCCTCAAGGTTAGTCCCAGTAACGATGCACAGCAGCCAATCAATTTGCTTTAGGGTTTCAAGGGGGCCAAATGCAATGCAAGAGCCCATCCCAGGCCAAGCAATTGCAGTGGGGCCAAGCTGTGCTGTGTAGCACCTGTACATACCACAGGGGTACTTTAAAAGGATATATGGGCCTCAGTGGTGGGCATCAGTAACATGCCGAGATGAGGGCGGCCCTGTCCTGACCCAAGACACCCCAAGGCCAAGCAGGCCCCTCTCGAACTCACAGGGCGCTCACCTGTCCCCATGGACATATATATTTTCCTCAGTGCCACTGCGGAGAGTAGGATCTGCTTTCTATGGTTACCCCCACTTTTTGCTGTTGTTTCACTGTTTTTCGAATTTAGTCTGGCTGTGTCCCTGCTATCCAGGACCCCAGCCTAGCTGCTTCCTCTCTAAATTGATTTCATGTACAATAGGTACACTCCAGTTTGGTTACTGGGGTACCCTTGTGAGCCGCTAGTATATGGTACACTAGGTACTAAGGGCATAGGTACCCCAGAGGCCTACCAGGGGCTGCTGCATGTATTATGCCACCCCTGAGAAGCCTTCCAAAATGGTACTACAGGACTGCTACTGCAGCCTGGGTAAGGTGGTACATGCACCCCTTACTAAGATATAGGTTACCTATATCTACCTTTAATCACTGCAAATATAAACCTATCAGTCACTCCTATGACAGGCCTTATCAATCCTGAAGGCAGAGTGCTTGGTTTTGTGTGAGAGGGTGCCAATGCATGAGCTTGGCCCCCATTGCAGCTTTCAGAGCCTATTCTCTGAGACTGTTCAGTGATGCAGCGAGACCATATACTCTTAAGTGCATTATAATCTCGCGGTAAATGCTAACTTTGGAATGGCTGCATGGAAACATGTAGTGTTTGGTGTCAAACACTTTGGAATCCTACCCCCCCCCCCCCAGCCAGTCCTGGCAGCGGGGGTAGAATTCCACCCTTCTAGGGGGAGAGACATGTACACACTGGTCTCACCGGTAATAGTTTAAAAGAGCCCTGGCATCACGAAATGGATGCTGCAGCCACAGACACGAGTCTGGCCTCCTGCTGCTGACCGAACCTCCGGCAGGGGAGGCCTGGACAATAGGTTTCCTGTCACAGGGCGGTGTAACCACCTCCCGGACAGGCTTTAGTGTATTGGGGCTGGGTGGGTGCACTCTGAGAGTGCTTTGAAGTCAGCACTGGGGGCACATTTGGTGTCCCTGTGCATAGCCCAGTTCAAACCGGTTGCAGGGGCTACCAGCCCCTGCTCTGGCTCAAAACTGGACAAAGGAAATGGGTGTAGCCACCCCTCTTTCCAGACCCTCCCATAGGTGGGTCCCCAGAGTATGTCCAACCCCTTTCTTTAGTTTAGTCCATTGTTAATTGAGGCCGTCCTGAAGGGTCGGGGGCTCCGGTACTTGGAGGTTTGTGTTTGGATATATATATATATATGTGTCCAAGGAAAATTCTCCAATCAAAGGGAGCCCCCATCCTGCAGGGCGGCTTCACAGAAAGGGGCATGGAGCATTCCATGATTTGGCAAACCAAAGAAAAAGAGCAGTGAAGCCCAACTCGGTAAATCACTGGCTTTATTGTGTCTCAAGGGTGGCAGAGCATCAGTCCTTACGCGTTTCGGTTGTTGGTCATGGCCTTGCTCACAGGTGAGGAAAGTCTCATTGAATAAACTCGCACCATTTAAATCACAATGATCACGTGACCCGGTGCAATCCTACATTTCCAAAAATGCACCGGGGTGTTGATGCAAACTGTGGTAGATGTACAATAATGCTGAATAGCATCTTGATGCCACAGTCTGATTAAAATCATTGCCCAGTGCTTGGACTGTGATGTAATGTAGATCTTGCTGGATAGCGTCCCAAATCGCAGTTTAAAAGTCTGCATGCAATGTAATGTTAAAAAAATGAAATGTCACATATAAATTGTGTAGCGTTTACCTTCCATGTTTAAAGTCCTCATGATGCACTGCCCATGGTATCACCATATCTTTGAACACAATGGCAGAGAGTCCAAGTTGGCAAGAGGAGACATAACTTCTCTAGTACTCCCTTTCGCACTGCCGTGCAAAAATACCTGGGAAATCCTTTTTGTCTGCATGTCGTCACACGGGACATATATTTATATATCTATGCATATATAGAAATATATATATGTGTGTGTGTGTGTTTATTTTTTAACCTCTACCCACTTCCTACAACCAAAAATTATCCTTACCTCCCTTTACTTGTAACCACCTTTAAACCCTAAAGTCATCCTTACCTCCCTTTATCTCTGTGCGCACATAAAAAATTATCTTATTTACAAAAATACTTACCTGCCTGATAAATTGCTGTGTGACAAATGTAGAAATACTTAATTGTGTGGCAAATGGATGCATGTAATTGATGCGTGGTAAAGGCTGGTTCCTGTGTGTAATATTCATTTTAGTTACTTCATTTTTAGTCCTTATCATATCCTTTCAGAATATGTAATATTAATTTTAATATTTAATATTAATTTATTTTACAGCTGCTCAACATAAGTTCAATGCAAGCCATATTCATTTAAACAGGGGTCATACTCATTTAAACATGGCTTGTGTTCATTTCGTTATGTGGTTTATTCATTTCAAAGCATGCTACATTTATCTCACATAGTTTCATATTTATTTCAAAAGGTGTCATATTAATTTTAATAAATGTCATGTTAATTTTGATGTGGGCCATATTAATTTCACCAGGCGTCATATTCATTTCAAAGTGGTTCATATTCATCTTAGAATGTGTCCTATTCCTTTCAATGAATGTCATATTTATTTCAATGGATGTCATATTCACCTTAACACCTGCCATAATATTTTCAACATGAGTCATATCCATTTCAACATTGGTCATATTCATTTCAGTACATGTAATATTTGTTTTGATGTGCATCAGATTAATTTCAAAGCATTATATATTCATTTTGACAGGTTTCATTTTAATTTCAGCATTGGTCATACTTTTTTTAAGACAAGTTGAATATATTTCAATGGGGCTCATATTAATTTCATTGCATGTCATAGTCATCTTAGCATGTATCATACTCCTTTCAATGGATGTCTCATTCATATTAACACATCTTATATTCATTCTAACATGAAACATATCCATTTCAACAGGTATCATAATCATGTTAATGTGCATCATATTACTTTCAATGTATCCAGTCTTCATTATGATAAATACCATGTTCATTTTAACATTATTTGTATTAATTTTGAAACATGTCAAATTAATTTCAATGAAGCTCATATTCATTTCAACACATTGAATATTCATTTTAGCATGTGTTAAATTCCTTTCAATCAATGTTATATTTATTTCAATGGATACCATATGCATATTAACGCTTGTCATATTAATTTTAGGGTGCAACTTTTCCAGTTTAGCACATGTCATATTCACTTCAATATGTGTCATATTCATATCAATGCAAGCCATATTCATTGTGACAAATGCCATGAGAATTTCAGCTTGGTCATACTCTTTTTAAGGCATGTCAACTTCAATTCAATGGGGCTTATAATCATTTCAACACAAGCCAGATTCATTTTAAATCATCTTCTATTTATTTCTGTATATCTCATATTCATTGGAATCTGGGTAACATTAATTTCACCACAATTCATATTCATTGCAACATGTGTAATGCTTATTTCAGTTTATGTTATATTATTTTCAATGTGCATTATATTCTTTTCAGGATACAATATATTCATTTCAGTAACTTACATTCATTTCAATGTCATATTCATTTCAATGCATGCCGTATACCTCTTGGCATATGTCAGTCATTTCAAGAAATGTCCCATTCTGTCTGATGCATATTGTATACATTTCAGTGATAGCTATATTATTTACAGTGAGTGCCATATTTATTTTAGCATGATTGATATGTATTTCAGTACTGCTCTTATTCAGTTTGTACTGCGTTTTATTTATATCATTCACTAAGCAGCATATTCAATCTGCCAGGTTTCATATTTGTTTTGATTCAAGTCAGATTCACTCTGCCAGGTATCATAATTATTTTGACACATATTACATTCATTCTGGTGTGTGTCATATTCATTTTGCAGCAGGCTATGGATTTCAGAAGGTGTCCTATATGGGGATCTGTAATTTTGACATGAACGGCTTCCCATAGAAAGAGCCAAGAGAGCTGGGCCACAGGTCTCAGATGACACGGATTGAGAACTATTGGGATTGATTTGTGGGTTATATCCTGGTTGAGTTTTTAGACAGCCACAAAGCAACAGAGGCTATTAATTTGTTAAAAATTGTACACGTGTCATGCACGTCCTTCTCCATCCAAAGGATCAGCAGTGTGTCATCTGCACAGGCATAAAAATTAAAACCAGAGGGAATGATGCTGGTGAGAGACACACAACTAAATATTAAATAAGGAAGGATTGAGGTAAGAGACTGCCCAGTTGCCCAATAGACTGCCTGGAGTAAAAATCAGACCTTAAGAGACGGAGTGAACTAGCCTGAAAGTAGCCAGTAATGAAAGATGTATTCCAAACCAGAGTTGTTTTTAATACCAGGACTACAGAGCATAAAACAAGGATAGAGTAGTGGATATTGTTGAATGCCACAAAATAATATGATCATGAATGCAGTCCCATCTCATCCAGAGTACCTCTGAGGTCCTCCAGAGTTGCCTCCAATACTGTGTCAGACCTGTACACAGAGGGGAAGCCAGAAGGTAATTGTGAGACTCAAAGAAAGGTTTCACTTGAGTAGTAACAGATGGTCCATGATCTTGGCACCCAAGGGGTGAAAGAATAGCAGGATCTGCCTAGGGCTTTGCGAGAGCGGTCTTAAAACACATGTATTAATGGCAGTGATGTTAGATGAATTTAGGCAGGCACCGATTCTAGGGGACAGCAGAAGAGGCCACATTTTCTGAACAAGAATGGAAAGAAAATGTCCATTGGAGAGCAAGAATTGATTGAAAGATGTACAATTCTGATGCAGGAAAGGAGGAGAGTGAGGACAGGCTCGAGAATGATGCCAATCATAGATTTCTGGGAAAAACAGACCTATTCAAATCCATTTCATTTATATATTTCTTAAAGTAGGCATTGGACAGGAGGAGAGAAGGATGCATATTCATACTGAGAACTAGCTGAGTTGAATAGTACTTAGCAACTACAGCCTCTTTGGCACTATTGGAGGGCTGATCTATTCTTCATTTTGAAAGCAGATCATATGGACCCGACGATTGGTAATAGAAAATGGCTTTTGCTAAAAACCAAATAGTGAAAATTGACCATAGTACAATAATGAACTCACCACACTCTTTCTGCCCTTTTACAAGAAGAATTAGGAATGGAAGTTAGAACGTGAGACAGGGAACCAAAGAACGTGTGTGGCAGCATGTAAAGTTATCTCACGGCTAGTATATCTATTGCCACCAAAGAGTAAGATTGGGTAAGGGAGAAGTACATGGTGAGAACACAAAAGTGCCAAGGGCTTCTGACGCGCGATGGGAGAGATTTTCTTCCCAGCACCAGAATTGATTGAGGGTTTGCCAATGGACTTGGCAGTAGGTTTGCTGAAAGCAGAAAAGGGCTTGGCTAGGTGCTCTCACCAGCACAGAGGGAAAAACTCCAAAGTCTCGAGCAACATTTTGGAAAAGACAAGGTAAGAACGAGACGTTTAATATGTGTAAGTAATTCCAAATGGTGAGCGCCAGATCCCAAGAATTAGAGACCTGAAATGAGCAGAACAAGAGAGAGAAAATGCCAAGAAGGGGGAAAGGACGGATAGGAAAAGAGTGACAAGGGAAGATTGCAGGATTGAGAAAGAACATGCAAGAGTGAGATAAAGGGGCAGGAAAAGATGTGAGATGGATAATTGAAGGTGTATAATTTTTGTTGTCAAACACTATACACTTTAAAAAATAAAGTTAGAAAGTTAGAGTAATAATGTAGTGCAGCTGCCGCTCCCTTTGAATTATTTGTTAAAATACCGAGTGCCATGGTATTTATTAAAAGTGTAAAGCTTCAGTCAACGGTGATATAAATAGCCAACAACTGACACTGTGTCACACAGACTGGCAGAAGGCGGGGCCTGTGGGGTGAAGTGTCACTTCGGGGAGAAATCAACCTACGGAGGTTTGGAGTGGGATACAGATGGTGCCCGGGAATAAACACCTCTTTCTCTGGTGAATAGCTGGGCTGACACTTAGAAAAGGGCAGCTGTACAGCTGTTCATCGGGTGAGCGGGCACCGGCCAGGGGGTTGCAGAAAGGGCATCCTGAGTAAAACTGCTTCTAGAAGACAAAACTTTCATTCGGATAAAGGTTGTAACACCTCACATCCAAGAGGTGAGGCACAGCTTATTTCTGAAAGTGGGGACACTGCCCATGTAAGGGGAGGGGCAGGGTGTACAGTGGAGCGGCATGGGTGCTTCTGCTGCAAAGCAGTGCTTAATTTGAGCCGTTGTTTTGCGGTGCTCAGCACCAGCACTTAATCAATAACACTGGTGCTTTTCATGAGCACCAGTTAAGGACACATTCATTTATGGGAAGATTAAGTGATTTGTCCAGAATCACCGGCTGTTGGGCTGACACCGAGACTTAAATCTGGTTCCCCAGCTCCGAAGTCTGCAGCTCTGGCCATTACACCACATCCTTTCCCCACTTTCATGGTTAGTAGTTGGTCTGTTACAGGTGGCGCTAACAGGAGAATATGGCTGGTGCAAGCTGCTTCTTGATGAGAGCCCCAGCACATATTCTTTTTTTTTTTTTTTTTTTAAATTAACCACTGCTGGAAAGTGAGAGAAAATCCAATGTCCAGCGCAAGCGCTAAGCAGGTGAATCCTAAAAAGGAAAGACAATCAGAACCTGCAAGCCATTGAGCACTAACACTGTCGTGTTAAATAAAAAATTGTAAAGGGAAACATTATGTCATGAAAAAAGACGAGAAACAATATAAAACTTGGAAAAACAGTGAATCTGAGCTAACTGGGAATGAAGCAGAAAATGTTCATTAGAGAATGAAGTCAAACCCAGAAGAGCAGACGGAAAGCTACTCAAATGTACTGTAAATAGCCACAAAAACAATCGAGTTGTGGATGATATGCCCTGGGGTAACAGAACAATGTTGGCAGAATGCATTGGGTGAGGTAGAACCGATGCCGAGAAGAGGAACTGAAAGGACGCAGGCATGTTCTGAGTGATGTTAAACATTTCATGTGCTGTGCCCTCAGATCTTAAGTGGCCCCTTTATCAGCTGAAGAGAACAGTTGACAAGGATGAAGGATATAGTTCACCGTAAAATTTAGACACACACATGCAGAAAAGATACCTCGCCTGCCGCGAAATCCAATGTTTTGATGAAAAGAAGGTTGTACAATAAAACTCTTGCTAACATGAGCAGACTGTTCACATGAGAACACACTGCAAGTAGGAGGGAATGAAGGGAGGTCAAACCTGAGTGCTTGGACCTACACCTGAGCTCCAAAATCTTCCAGCTCAGATTTGCCATGCGAGCCATGTCCTGCTACCTCCTGGTTCTGTCCTGACACTGAAGGCCACAGTTAACATGGACAGTGATGAAGAAATAGGTACACTGTACATTTCGGCAGTGTAACAACATGGAAGCCAGCTTAAAATGGGCTGCAGCAGGGCTGCTGCGGGGGCTGTGCCCTGACCATGGAGGATAGCACTGGGTAGTGTTGCCGTGAGACGTGCATGCTGCTCGGACAACGGAGCCTCTGCTCTGCCCTTGCCTTCGCCTGGTGAGGTCAAAAGCACAGGGGTGGCGCACTCGGGCCACTTACAGCAAGCCTCCTCTCCCCAGCTCACTCGTAAACGAAGGGCAAGCTGGATATACGCACACAGCATGTGTGATCTACCCCAGTTCATTGTTCTGTGGAGCAGCAGATGTCCTGGTGAATCGAGCCACACATGGAAGAGGGCATAGAAGCCGGGCCAGAATGGGAAGACAAGCTGCTGCACCTGGGTTAGAGATCAGGGGAGGAGGGGATAAGCAGTGGTGCTGACACGCTTGCTCAGAAAGAAGTTTGATGCACATGAAAAGGAGTACTTGGGTCCTGGGATACTGATAAGAAGAACACACTCATCAATAACAGAAAATGGCATGCTACAATCAATACAAACAAAGGAAAAGTAAGTGGCAAGCACACCAACCAATGAAAAGTAAGGGCAGGATGTAAGCCCTTTTTAGGTCTCGCCTGACCCAGCGCATGCGCTGGTCTGGCGAGACTTATTGAGAGGGCTCCAAAAAGTGCTACCAGGCCAGCCTAGAGCTACAGTGCATGTGCGCGGGCGCGCGCGCAGCGCTTTACCGCGATTGCTTTCACTTTCGCGGCCGCTTGGCATAGCCAATAGGTCTCGCTTTTGGGACCTTATAAGTATTTAGTTATGCAACTGTTGCATGGCTAAACACTTAAAAGGTCCCAAAGGCGAGACCTATTGGCTATGCCAATGCTTGTTAAGATTTATATTATATACAATAGATTTCACAAGCATAGCGCAAGCGCTGTGCAGGTGAAACCTAAAAATGGGGGGAAAGGAAGGAGGAAGCAGTAAAAAACAAGGCCCATGCAGGAGAATGCACTTAGAAAAACGGGGAGGAAGCAGAGCGGTGCAGCAGCCCGGGAAGGGTTGGGCCTGTGCCCGTTTAAGAGATAAAGTAATCACAAGGTCAACACAGCAGCCCCAAAATAGCTTGCTACTTGTCCTAGAGTGAAAATAGTTAATTAAGTCCTGTTTTTATTTTTGAAGCTCACACATGTAGTGTGAATGTTATTAAAAGGACTACTTGCCCCAAAAAGCAAAGCAAAACATGGGCAATGTTGTACAAATCCCTAAGGCCAGCAGGGAGCATGACAACCTATAGGTGGGAGAGTACAGCAATAGGTAGCATGATATATGGACCCACCCTCAAAAACATTTCAAATATTTGCTCAGATCCACCCATTGATTGCCTCCTCTCATCACTCTGCTCACAACATCACATATATGGTAGAGGCAGAACCAGTGGGGGGGTCTAATATGTGGCAGGCAGGCAGCCATGAAAATGTAAGTCCTTTGATTGGTGTGTTACCTCCAAAGGATATAATATGATTTCCTCCTTTGGAGGGTGAGGTCAGGCAGGTCATAGGAGGGGAACTTTAAGACTAATGATAGTAACAGGTAAGAAGAGACACAGTGATGTCACAAATCGCTTGTGACAACTCATTGCAGGCTCATTCCAAAATGACATGGCCCGTGTAATAGGAATATGAAGTACAGGAGTTTAGACAGTTATAATACATGGGAGCCTGTAATCCTTGTATTAAAACCTGTTTCTAATTCCCTTATTTAATGCATCTAGTCGCCATTAACAAAGAATTGGCATAGTCGCTCAACTGTAATAAGATATTACAGTTGAGTACTGATGCCATAACTGCTCGCAGCCAGAGTCAGCGGCTAGGCTGAAAGGCAGGCCATGGAGCATAATTGCTGGTGTAGACAAGGAAAATGTGAACTGTATTTTCCGTCTTCTGCTATCATTTTTCAAAAATGAAAAGCATTCAGCCAAAGGAGATATTTATACAACGTGTTTCTTTTTTCCATACTACAGGTCATTACAGGAAAGATAAAATCTCTGCATGTTTCAACACAGCATTTTTAAAATCTTATTTACATGAATTTGACCCTAAAATGTTTTGCAACAATTACTAAACTGACTTTTGGTGTGTTTCACAATACAGATTATGCTTTTATTCTTCATGTCTGCAATGAACATGAAAAAGCAAGGGACTAAGGGGCACATTTATTAAACAATTGCACAGTGCAGCGGAGCAAGTCACCTTGCTGCGCTGCGTCATAGGGAAACAACGTGCTGCCTAGCACCAACACCGGCACCCTTGCACCATGGTGCACGGGTGTCTGCATTATAGGCAGGATTGTTTTTGTGCAGGAAGGGACACCTTCCTGCACAAATCCAATCCATTGAGGCATTACCTCTTTCTATGTGTGTTGCAGAATGCAGCACGCAGAGGAAAAAACAAGGAGATATTAAGATATTCTCTTTGTTACGCCTCACCTGGAGAGTCATGGCATTTGACACATTCACAAGTTTACCAGTGTTGGTAAATATGGGAATGCCCCAAAATCAATGGGTGGATGCTCAGGAACATCCACACTACACCCAAGGAATACCTCCCTGGGGCGGTTTGCACTGCTTTGTGTTACTCTAGATTTATAAAACAATGCGGGGCCTTGGAAGGTGGTCTTGAGTGGCTTGATAAATTTTACTTAGCTGTTGCGTCACCCTTGCGCCCCATTGCGTGGCACAAGGGCGACGCAACTGCTTCATAAATATGCCCCTAAAGATTTAACCTGTTTGTTTGAATGATGATTGTGTGACCATGTATTATATAGAATAAAATACCCTCTGCCTTACATTAAAGTGATATTGCAAGTCACTTCAGAGATTCCATGGCCTTATAAAGGAACTTGGCGTTTGGTGTTGTTCCCTTATATGGTCATGGAACTCCTTGGTGACTTGCAATATCCTTGTATTGGTAGCCATATATTATTATTTTCGTCTTATTGGAGTTCCATTATTCTGCTCTTTGTGTTGCAGGACACTTCACTGAAATGTGTTCCTTGTCTTTGTGTTGTAGAGAGCAAGGTAAGACTCCAGTACTCCCTCTTAGTAGACCCTCCACTGTTTCGAAGTTCTTAAGAGTAGTACCAGACTCAAACTGTCCTGGGCTCTACTGCACCTGCTGTCTCAAAGAAGAGTCTCTTTTATGTGACAAAACGCACAAGACATTTAAAAATACAAGTTTTGATTTAGTTTTTTATAATTTCCCATGTTTTATTTGTTCAACAGCTTTTTGTCTGATATCACCGTTTTTCTGAAATATTATTTGGTAACAACGAACCATCACCTACTTCTCTAAATATAAGCTTAATGTTTTAACTGAAAAGCAGCTGATCTTTGGCACACTTGGTGTCAAGACGAGAAAGGGCAGAGCAATTGATCCCAAGTGGTTTGTACACCCAACTCAGATAAAGATCAAAACAAATCAAGAGAAGAAACAAACGCACACGGTATGGATCTATGTGATTTGTAAATGTAGCACAGAACATGCACATGTTGAAGTATGCTCAAGGGGCCTTTCCATTTTGCATTTTGTGACATATTCAGTTGAGTCATGCCTAAATGAATATTGGATAGGATCAATGATGTCATCAGAAATATCACTAATGATGTCATTGTTAAAGAAATGATATAGCGCATAATTCATAAATAGGTCAATATGTGCAGCTTACCAGGCCCTGTGATACAATTGGACTGAGGGAAAGCAATAGTAGAAGGGTCACTTATGCACCTTCCGGCTGGGCTGCCTAAAGTCCTGTTCTCCTGAGCCTTATGAGGAACGTCTCTTTACTTTTTGTGTTTTACTTTAAATGATCTCAACTCATTTTCATGTTATTTTCCTTTTTTTTCCAGGAACAAAATAATAATTTGAGCAAATGAAGCATTACATTTACATTTTTGGAAAGGTAACTATAGCAGAGAGTGAGGGCCCGATGTATTAATGAGCCGTGCCGCCCTTGCACCATGCAAGGGGATCGCAAGAGCGGTGCAACTCATAAGATAGATCTATCAAGCCGCGCACGGCCCCCTTGCGAGACCCCGAGAGGCTTGATAAATCTAGAGTAACGCAGCACAGTGCAAACGGCTGCTTTGCTTTACTCTGCCCCAGGGAGGCGAGCCATGGGGCGTGCTGGTGTGCCTACGCAACACCTCTGGATTTTGGTGCATTCCCACAGTTATCATTACTAGTAGACCTGGGAATGTGTCAAAATGCCACACATCCCTAGGGGAGGTGTAACAAGAATTAATATCTTTATTTGTCCTCGTTTTCTCCTCGTACTATTCTGAAGCACACGTAGAAAGAGGAAAAGGCCTCCGGAGACTGTTTTTGTGCAGGAAGTTGTCCCTTCCTGCAGAAAAACAATCCAGCTTGCAACACAGGCACCCTTGCACCCTGATGCAAAGGTGCCTGCGTTGGTGCTAGGCAGCACATTGTGTGCCAGCATTGGGAAATGGTAGGAAGGCACCGTGTTATGTTAAATACGATGCATTCCTGAGCTTTTTCTGTCACGCAGCGCAGTGCAGCAAGGTAGTTTACTGCGCTGCATGAGTTTTTGATAAATATTCCCTGGCATCTCTGTTACGTATGTTTTCTCGCAATACGTACGTCCTCTAATGCTGATAGGGCGGGGGTCGCAGGCCAGTGCAAAAGATCTTATAGCGGCCACCACCTGACGCACTTGGTGAAATTTTGTCGGGGCAAAAACAAGAAATTGATCTGCGGAAGCACTTTCACATTTTACTTACGCTGATGTGCCCTCATTTCGCACAAGTAAAGGATTAAGCTAAATCTGGGTCAAAATCTGTGAGGCACATTCCCAATTTAGAAATAAACAAACATGCAAGTACCAAACGTTGCATAACATAAAACAGTAAAAAATATACCCTGTGTGGAGAAAATGAATAGCCTTGGTAGATCGACTCTTACAGAGCGATATCAATTGGATTTCATTATCCCACTCAAGGGCGACGTTGATTTTCTCATGAACTTTTTGGCCCCTGAATCAACACAACATGGCTGCTAGATGATGCTGCTGTCCACTGACCTGCTCAGAGAGACGTCGAGTCCTCAAGAAGAACCCCAAGAGACACCCAATGATGACCGACAAGACCGACAGGATGAGTAGGCCATTCCTCTTGCAGACATCCTTGACCCGGGCCAGTATCGCTTCCAGAGTCACAGCCATGGTGTCCTAGCGGGTCTTTGGGTCCAGGTCAGCTTCCCATGAAGACGCGTCAGCGGCTCCCCTTATTGGAACGGACAGCTCCCCGGCTGCAGAGATCAGGTCAACAAGCTCCCCGCGACGCTTAACTGACCCACAAGGTCGTCCGCCTACCAATAGCCAGCGAGCAGGCTTGCTGCTGGTATTATTCTTCCAAATTAATACCGATAATCCTATTATCGACTGCATCATTAGGAACCTGCAGGGAGATTAGCGAGCTCTAGGAAATGAGATGTGGGTCTGCCCTGCTGGAGGCCTGGGAGTGCGTCCCAGAAGGTAGCCGACAAATGCATGAAAAGAATAGTTGAATCGTATAGCTTAACCTTTCCCAGGCAAAGATAAATGGAAGGCAGTGTCTGTGAAATATTTAATTCTGCTAGAAACTTAGAGGATGAGATTTATAATTGGTGAAAGGTGAAAGGCTCAGTTGGAAAGCAGCAGGTTAGGTGAGCATGTAACTCTTCCCGGCAGGACAACGTGTACATTGTTGCTTTACAAGCATTGCACACATATCACCCATGTGCACATGGTGATAATGTGTGCACCGGCTTGTAAAGCTCTAATGCATACACTTCTTTAAGCACGAGTTCTAATTACAGAGCAACAGAGTGGGGGAGTCAGAGAAAACACATTTCCATAAACAGCATTGACTGCAGTTTAGCACCGTTTTGCCTCATTCATTCACATTATTTTTTAACGTCATTCTTTTACTCCAACTTTCAGTCACCAATAGAGGACAGTGTTTACTTCCTGTCACTCACACAGATGCCTCCATTTTATCAAGCTACAAGCCATTTTGCACACTCTTGTGAATGACACGCTGTCCTTTTTTTCACGGGCTCTGTCACTTTCATCTTCATAAACATAGGGCCTGCCTATCCCTCAACACAGCTCATTATGTCACTTGTATGTTTAAAGCAACAGCATATGGTTTCTGGGTCAAAAGCAGAAGATAATCCCTCATACGGATACTTTATGGCAATCTCTTACACGCAAAGGCGGGAAAGATTAATACACCGCATACAAACATTTTTTCTTGTGAAAGGTAGCCTCTCTCTCCCTCCGTGAGATATAGGGGTAAGCATCACGGCTGTCATGGGTCAGTGAAGTTTCTAAAATGTGTGACGTTCATTTTCAGTTTTGGGGGGAATATCCTTTTTAATCGTAAGCACCTGGAAGCCACAAGCAGCGTGGCCTACTCGTCAGCCGTTGCCTGACCTTGAAATAAAAATCCCTATTTTATCACTGCCCGGTATCAATGTGAAGCCGACGGGCAGCGAGGCCGGTCCCCAGGGGAAGGCTCTGTTCTGGCAGAGTAAATGCACAGCAAATGCACAGCACGGGTGATGCCCAGCCCACAGTACATGTCATAATTCAAGAGCTACACAACTAAGACAAAACCATGAAAACACAACAGGCGGGTGCACTCTCCTTCTGATGCTCGCCCGGTTCCTGATAAAATCCGCTCAGGTCAAGTGGGGAGTTCACTGTCTAAGCAGAACACCCCTCAGTGTTCATCTGTAGTGGCATGCCCTTTGCCAGCTCATTGTAGCACCCTAAACCCAGGCTTTCATTCTCGCCCATCATTCAGCCTGAGTAATATAGTTCCTGTCCTCCCAGGCGAATGACACACGGAGCCGGGGTGGGGGGAATCCATAACAAGCCCCACAGAATCGGAATACGTTGGCCTCTTCACGCTTTGTACCCGCTGACAGGGCCCGCCAGGCTCTCCCTTCGCAGCTGGTACAGACTGGGTTGAGGTGCAGCATGCAGCTGGCACTCGGCGGGCCTTGTGCTGTATATGATGAAGGCAAACGGAGATTTATTATAATTCTTCTTCTTTTTATTTTGCAGTTTTTTATAGCGCAAACTCGACACAAAGGTATTGGAGCGCTATACATGAGCACCAGTTGCGTTACACAAGGACACATTCATTTCTGTTAGCTTCGGGGAGATAAAGTGATTTGCCCAGAAGTACAGGGAGCTGCGCCAACGCCAGACTCGAACCTGGTACCCCAGTTCCAAAGTCGGCAGGTCTGGCTGTTAAGCCATAATCATAATGGTTTGCAGAGTCAGAGGACAAACCTTGTCTCTCAACCGCTTTAAATAGTTGCACTGAGCAGCTGGTCCATGCCAGTCTATGCTGCATTGTAGCTTTTAGCACATCGCTCTAGCAGATGCAGCGTCATTCCAGCTATTGCTTATCTCTGAGTTCTGAAAACTCGAATTAAAAAAAGTATTTAAGAAGTCTCTCGTAAAAGGGATACTGCTCCGTGTGCAGCGCACTCCAATAACGACATCATAGTGGGGAGTAGTATTTATAAACAGCCACAACTTTATGTTATATGGAACCTCCCCCATGGAGGGCTCAGAACTAGAGGTGTGGCACCACGGCCAGGGCGACTGACTCCGGAATCTGAGGATCACAGATCGATCGTCGGCGGCAGATTAGCCCAGCACCATGTGACTCTGGGCAATAGCTTGCTTAATCTTCCCGACGGCCCCCAGCGCCTAGAGACCCTTACCGGTGATTGTTCGCGCTTTACAAATGTGGATATATATATATATATCTTGTGGCTCCGGTTGAATTTGCTTTGCTTGCGAATATTAACAGGAGCTTGGGAGGGTCTTCCAAGGCAGGATAGACTTTGTCACCTATGTGAGACCTGTGCCCAGGACTTAAATCATGTCTTATTTGTCTGTCCCCTACTACAACCTTTACAACGTTGTTATATTGGATCATTTGGGGCAGATTTACAAGCCCCCTGCGCCACCAGTACGTCACTTTTTGTGACGTACTGGTGGCGCATTTCACTGCCCCATATCTACAAGGACAGGAAAAGCCACCCTGCGTGACTTTTCCTGTCCTTGTAAATATGGCCCCTTTACACGCAGCACTTTGTGTGAAGGAGGCGTTCCATGGGTGTTGCTGTGGGTGTTCCCACCAACACCCATGGAACCTGACACATTTCCAGATTTACGAGGAATCGTAAATCTGGAAATGCGTCAGAGTGCTACGCTTCCCCAGGGGAGGCGTAGGGAGGCACAACGAGGAGAAATATTTTCATTTCTCCTCGATTTTTCCTCTGTCAATGTGTGCTGCATTCTGCAGCACATATTAAAAGAGGAAAGGGCCTGTAGTGATTGTTTTTGTGCAGGAAGGTGCCCCTTCCTTCACGAAAACAATCTCCCCATGACGCAGGCATCCTTGCACCATGGTGCAAGGATGCCTACGCCAGCGCATGGCTGCAGTTTGTGCGCCAGCACAGGGGGAAGCACAGAGATGCAACATGTTGTTGTAAATAGGTCGCATCCCTTTGCTTTGAAAGTGACTCAGTGTGGCGCAGCCAGATGGCTTGCAGAATGCACTGAGTCACTTTCTCGTAAATCTGCCCCTATGTTTTTAAAGTATAACATTGCTACAGCCGAGGAGGCCTGAAACTGTTTTCTGGCCCCCCTCTCTGAACCAGTTTGCTTCAAAATGTTTATCTTTTTAAAACAATTTCTAAATATATTTTAGAGCAGGACTATGTTGCCTCGTTTGGTGGAGAGGTGTGGCTCACTGGTTAGAGGCGGCAGACCCATAAGCAGAGAATCAGCCAGGGACCAGGGTTCAATTCCCGACGCAGCAGGGTCGTGGACCAGGGTCAAAACGGACTCGATAATTCTCGCCTCGGTACCTACTCTAACCAGGAACACACTTGGCAACTCTGGGCATTAAGCTTGCCTCATCTCTACAACGGCCCCCCACAGATGCCGGGGATGCCTGGTTTCACCTTGGAGATACCCAGAAAGGGACCATCTCACAGGGAAAACCAGGATGGGTTCCCCAGCGGTCTTCAGCGCCAGGATACTCCATGGATTCACAGTGCGCTTTACAAGTACACCCACATTTACATTTACATTTAGTTGTAGTTGTTGACCGCATAAGTTTCCTTCTGAGCAAAATTTGATGTATCTCATAAATAGTACTTTCAGGGTGGTTTTATCTGAAGGTTGGAATTGTTAGAGAGTTTAAGGGTATGATATGTTTTATATTGACTATGTTATGGTTGCACTTTAAAGGATTTTTGGAAATTGGTGCTATAGTTGCGCTCTTGCATTTCTATTTCTTCATATGCTGCTATGAACACGTTATGTATAACTGAATATCTATTAGCCAGGAACATTGTATTTGCTTTGTGTATGTAAACTAAATAATAATCAGAATTTTTTTTAAAGGATTTTGCCATTTGTTACTATGCTCGAGCACTTGCACGTTTTGTCATCTTTTATGCTGCTAGTTGCTGTGTACTGTATACCGAAATTTCGAATTTTATAAATCTTCTTGTATCCTAATCCTTGTTGAACTAAATGTATCTTTTTAAATATATTTCAGCATCATTGTAAATGCATAGATGAAGTTGTTTAAGAATCTTGTGCTTATATCGCACCACCTTGCAATTCACATGCAACTATGAATTATGCACTATTTTATGAAAACTGTAACTCCCAATGCCTTGTGTTTTTAGCTTGGTTCTAAACAACGCTGATCTGGTAAACTGGAGTTGTTTGTATACATTTTTATGTGGAACTCCTTAATTGAATTTAATTGAATTGCTTATCTCAATGTCTGTTCATGTGGTGCTCACCAGACGCAGAAGTTGGCATAACACCCCCTTCTAATGAAAGACCCACGTCCTTCTTCAGATTCCCTCCACTAACAACACTTAAGCATTTTCAAACAACAGGTGCTGCAGACTTAAACCATTTATTCATTGTTTACGGTTTATTCCTTGCTCCAGGGAAGGTGATGCATTGGTTTCTTACTAATATGCAGGGGAGGTGATGTGTCAGTTCCTTACTAAGAGAGGAGGCGATGTGTCAGTTTCTTACTGCAAGGTGAGGTGATGCGTCGATTCTCTGGGCATGCGTCCTCGGTTCCTACGTGAAGCCCAGCATTGATGTAGACTTGGCGCACAAGTGTGATGCATGGAAACTCTGGATGCTCTGAAATCGATGCAGCAGTTGCGAAACAGGCGCTGCACCAATTCTTCCAGCCACAAGCAGGTGATGCGTTAACTCCTTCAGCTGCACAGCAGGGTTGGAGTCGGAGCGGGGATCTCAGATGTCGGAGACACGGTGCACTGGACTCGGGCGATGCATTGGTTTTTCAACCGCACGCCAAACTTGTGGCAGGAAAAACAGCACTGAAGGGTGATGTGTGGATTTTGAGCTCTCTTTGCAGCAGAAGCCACCTCCAAGGGCCCTGAACTGGAATCGACACTACTTGACAGGTCAGAACCCCCAACAGAGGAGTTAGGGGGCAGCAGATGACGTCTTTGATGGTCCTGAGGCTTGTTAACAGGAGGTAAGCACACACAAGCCCTTGGAGAAACTTCTCAAGCAGGATACCAAAGCAAAAGTTTAGTCCTTAGTCTCTCCAAGACAGAAGCAGCAACTGCAGGCCAACCCAGCAAATCAAACACAGCAAAGGGGCAGCACTCCTCCTGACACTCTCCAGCTGCTCCTCTTGGCAGAGTTTCCTCTTGTTCCAGATGTGTTCCAGAAATGTGGGGTTACAGGTCCAATACTTATACCCCTTTTCGCCTTTGAAGTAGCTTAAGGGGTGCCTTACATGTAGTAAGAGGGAATGTTTGGGCCTGCCAAGTGGGTGCAGTTGTCAGGGCGACGTGGCAGTTTAAAATTGCGCTCACAGACACTGCAATTGCAGGTCAGAGACAAGTTTACAGGGCTACTCATGTGGGTGGCACAACTAGTGCTGCAGGCCCACAAGTAGCATTTGATTTACAGGTCATGAGCACACACAGTGCACTTTACTATGGACTTACCAGTAAATCATATCTGCCAATCATGGATTAACCAATCACCTATACAATTTAGACAGAGAGGATTTGCAGTTTAGCACTGACCAGCCGTGGTAAAGTGCCCAGAGTCCTAAAGCCAAGAAAAACAGGTCAGAAGAAATAGGGGAAACAAGGCAAAATGTTTGGGGATAACTCTACAAAAAGAGCCAGGTCCAACAACAGCCAATATTTTGAGGACTTTCAAAACAGAGAGGGAGAGTGTGTGTGGGTTTTTGTCTCTGTGTATGTAAACATCTCTGGTAAAATCCGACTGACATCTCACAAAATCTGATTGAAAGCACCTGTACTTAACTATTTATCAGAAAATACATTTATTAGGGGGGAGGGGTGTAACACCTCAAACACCCCTCATGAAACTACGCCCCTGTATCTTCTATATACTGTGCAAGCTTCATTTTAATACCTGTGTTAGACCTGTCAGCACTAGGGTGGTCTCACCCTGTTTTTTTTGCCCTTGTCACCTCATTTCTGCCCCCATCTTTTTGTTGGACCTAGGCCTCTGGGCGCCTTACCACTGCCAAACAGTGCTGAGGTGCAGGCGCTCTCTCCTAATAACATGGCTGCCACAGGCCCCTGCTACTGCGGAGTGGCCATTGAATACACACGCACCAGTAGTCAGGAGCAGTCTGGGACATAGTGCTACTGTATCTTTGTCGTCCTGCCTTTTTGTCCCATAGACAGACATGTAGAAGCTCCTGGAGCCTTCCAACCCAGGGAGGAGTTAGGCGTTGCCGCCTTTACAGGAGGGTCACCTAACCTAGGGGTATAAGAGGAAAGGAGGGAAACTGAACTAGTCAGTTGGGGCACCACTGGACCTGGGGGAACTTCTGCCGGAGTATAGGCGGTTGGGCCTAGGGGAGGATCCTACACTACTGGGACTGACTGAGCTTAGGCCCTGCTGCACCCAAGTTAGATGAGGGACTCTGCCAGCCTGCTGATCTTGCCCAGTGAGGGGAACCCAGGGGACCAACTCCAGTATGCTACAGGGAACCATCCTGCCTTTTATGCCTGCCAACTCAACCCCCTTTCCCCCCCAAGAACCTGCAACCAAGCCTTGCCCACAACTAGCGCTGGGACTGAAGTGCTGGGAACCCTGCGAGAACTGCTGCTGCTGGGGGATCAACAGGTAAAGCGCTATACTGCCAGAACTGTGCCCACCTAGCGCTATACTGCTGGAACTGTGCCCCCCTGCGCTATGGAGAAGTAATCTGCCTATGCTGCCCAGCGCTGTGCCCTTTGAGCGCTAATCGCCCCAGATCGCCGCCGCAGCCCAGGTACCTGAAATCTAGCGCTGTGTCAGGAAGTGCGCTATATGCGAAAATCACCACCGCGGCCCAGGCGCCGTGAAGTCCAAAGCGCTGCATGCGCCTCGAGCCTGTGTGTGCCTTCCACTGAAGCGCTGCCTCCGAACGCGCCTTGGGCCCAGGAATCACTGCCGCAGCCCAGGCGCCGCATGAGGGGAATCCGCTGGGGATCAAGAATCACCGCCGCGGCCCCCGGAGTGCAGGGATGGCCGCCGCGGTGTCGGAGTAGGCCACGCTGGGCCGGAGGAGGACGAAGAGAGCGTTGTCAAGTGACTGGGGTGCCGGCCGCATCATCGGCCGCGCTCCCCCCCCCAAGTCGAGCACCCATTGGCGTGTGCGGCCGTGCCCCCAGGAAGCCGCAAACCAATAGGTTCTCGGACTCCAAGACGAGGAGGGAGCCCGGAGCCCGCACCGACATCGGGGAGGAAGGCCTGGGACTCCCCCGGGCCTCTTATCGTAGGAGGAGTGAGCCGCCCCCCCACCCCAGCCAAGCCCTGAGGAAGAGAGTAGAGGCGGGCTGACTGAGGGTAGGGGCATCCCGCGCCTGCAATGACCGGCGCGGAGGCAGCCTTGGAGTCTCCCCGCCTCCCGGACTTTGCGGTGAGTGGAGAGGTCTGGGGCATACGTTTGCGTGGAGGCCCCTGTTACCAGCAGCTGGGACAGCCCAAAGGGAATCAGGGTCCTGGACCGGGCAGCGCAGTACTCTCAGGCTCCTGCCGACCCTGCCTGGGACCGGTTCTTTTCCCCTGCTGCCTGGCCCCTCTGGAACTGCTGGGAGCTGGGGCCTAAATTGGGTATGGAACTGCCCTTAACAATGCTGAGTACTGGTATGCACCATAATCCACAAGAGATGAGTTGTTGATGTTATATGCATGCCCCGGAAGTGTTACCTTGAGGACCATGCTTACAGGAAATCCTGCCTTTATGAGATGAGAACCTCGTAAATGTTGTGCATGTTACCTTGATGTCCCCCTAGCTAGGAAATGTTTTGATGCTGTATTCATGCCCCCAAAGTGTTGCCTCATTGCGGTAGTGCAGAGGGGATGTTACCTCCACTAATGTTTGCTTAAGAGATGTTGCCTATGAAGTCCCTGAACATCAGAAGTGTATTTTTATTGAACTGAGGCCTGAGAGATGTTGACCCCATTAGCCTAGTATCCAAGGAGTGTTACCTGCCTGAACTAAAAATTAGATAAAGAGTCTTGGTTAATAAAACAACCTGATGTGGTGTCTTCTATTGCGTGCAAGTTACTGTCTCAGTGCGAGTGTGTGCTGCACCACTGCTTTACACATTGCCATCTGGCGCCTTCCTGCCTCGCGCCAAGCTACCGTGTCGGAATTGGTGACCCCAGTTCTAACAACCTGGTAGAAATTTCGGAATGTATTCTGCAAATGCAAAGGACAAGAATCTCTTTCTCTTTTGAGTTTTGGTAGGGCTGCATCTTAGCACCAGTTCCATTCAATGCTTTAGTGTTATGAACCCAAATGTACCCCAGTATAGGCCTAGTTAGTTGCATGACCTTTTAACTACATTTGACATACCGTTGTTCTACATAACACTCTGACGCTGACTTTTTACCTAGTTAGGTGATGAATAAATATTGTGTGGTTTTCTCCGAAAACTAGCCTCATTTATTATGCATGAGGATTCTCAGTATCACAGCAGGATTACCATCTTCCGCATAATAACTCTGTATAAGGGTCACCACTAGCGTCATCCTTGGCTGACATGCCCACAGTACCAAGACACATCTATGTAGAAACCCTAAGGGTACCTTTTGGGTTTATAAGCACCACATCTTCGCTGGGCAAACCAGAGGAGAAGAAACTTCCATGCTGATACAAGACGCTGAAGTTGCTGCACACAGACACTCCAGCACGCAGTGGTCTGACATCCCTCGCAGGGTTTCCAACTCAAGACCAAGATGGGGTTCTTCACTCTCTCACATCAGGTAATGGGGTTGGCTCTTTCCTAGGGGGAGTCTTTGTTGCAGGGATTCTGCTCATGCACAAAACTATGCGGAGGAAACCAGGACCTCAGTGAATTGTGGTGTACCAAAAAACTCACCTCAGTACCCAGAACCCCTATCCGACCAGCATCAGTGTCCCATTCCTTATCCGTATTATAGCGGAGGTCCCAATGTGTAGACAACCAGGAATGTTGGGAATCAGAAATACCTGTTCGCTATTATTCATATATCAATCCACAACAGAAGTAATCAGAGACACGGTAAAGTTTAAAAGGTTTATTTTATAAACTACGTGTCCTAAGATGCAGTACTTTAGCTAACATAAGCAGACAAATGATTATAATTAAAACCATCAGCATTGTTACAATACCATAGAAAATGTAAGGAGAAATCATAGTATAAATGACAGTGGAATGCAGCCACCTTCCTTTCGCTAGTAAACTAATATTATTAGGCTAATAGAAGGTCTCTAGGCTTGAATGGGGAACCCCATACCGTAAAGATCAGCTTTAGGTGAATCACATCACAGGATCAGCTTTGCTCTGCGCCTGGAAATGTTCTTCTCCAGAATGTGTTTCAAACGCATGCAAACTGTAACATTAAAGGCTCTCGACATTCAGGTATTTGCAGCTGTGTGCATATTATGACTAGAGAGTGGGACGATCAACCTGGACTCAAAAACATACATTGTCTGGCGGCTCAGAGTGTTTTGCACACAATGTTCAGACCAAGGTCGCAGTGCACGTCTAGGGATGTGAACAACAGACAGTTCTCATGTGAAGAAAAGGCAAGCAAGCAGTTCTCAAATAATAAAATGTCCCAGCAGTGTCGTGTGCAAAAGCAGCAAAAGTGGCAAGATGGCTTTCTAAAGGCTAACGCGCTTATGCTAACATAGCAATGTATGCATCTAAATCGCTACCTTCACTACACCTTGGCTATACACCTACATACATGCTAGGTACACTTAGATACATCCAGTTAGGGTTTGCATCATAATAGTATGCATTATTACTGCTGTGTTTTTATATGCCTGCATATATTCACAGTTTTAGCACTATGGTAGAATTCTACCTTTTATTTACTCTGATGGTCCTTATAATCATATATATCTGTTTCTGTCTCATGGTTGTTGCAACATATGTATTTTATACTAGAATGACACTGGTTAAATATTTATTGAAAACGTCCCCTCCGTTTATTCTGTGTATCTCTCTGAGACAAAGTGAGCACAAGTGATTGAGCGAAAAGTACTGTACTGTTTCCACGATCCCTTAGGGAACAGGGTTATCATGTTTGATAGTTGCCAGAAACTATCCGCTCCTTAATAAGGTTGGGAGGCTCATAGTGGCACTGTGAGCTAACTGGTCTACAGGCTAACATATCCTTTGGCGGTGTCTGGAATCAGTCTGGACACCAATCCCTTAGTTTAGGTTGTGTAAACACAGAGGGCCCGATTCACAGAACTAACTTAAGACAAAATCCTAAACTTACTACTTTTGGTATTCACAGAAGTTAGGATTTTGTCTTAAGTTTGTCTTAAGACAAACTTAAGACAGACTTAAGTTAGGATTTTGTCTTAAGTGTGTCTTAAGTGTGTCTTAAGTCTGTCTTAAGTTTGTCTTAAGTCTGTCTTAAGACTGTCTTAAGTCTGTCTTAAGACTGTCTTAAGTCTGTCTTAAGTTTGTCTTAAGACAAACTTAAGACAAAATCCTAACTTCTGTGAATACCAAAAGTAGTAAGTTTAGGATTTTATCTTAAGTTAGTTCTGTGAATTGGCCCCCTAGATCCTATATAGATTTATAGGAACTACACAACATGGCACCACCAACGTTGGTTTGGTTCTTATTTAAGGGTCAAATCTGAATAGTTCAGTCATTCTTTCTCAGAGACCCCTACTCACATTTAACCAGAGACATCTGTAGTGGGAAGGGAAAAATCCACCACAGCTAAGTAGGTATACATTATGTATTGGCTGTAGGTTTATTCAAGCTTGAAGGATATAGTCCCCCATATTGTGCAAAACTTTCTCTCTTTTTCTATAACCTTCACCCATAATGTCTCAGACAGCAAACACTGCTGCTGATGTCAATACTAGTACTAGTAGGGAGGAAGCTGAGCAGGAAAGTGCTATAAATATTTCAGAAAATTGATTGCAGAAATGCACTTGCTGCAAAATTAGAAAGTGTTGGTCTTTCAGCATTAGGTGGGACCATAACCTTCGTGATAGAGGCGCACCAAGCCTTTAGGACAGAGGTTTTCTGTTCATGGGTTAAATTCCCACCTGCAGATGCACGTCCAAACACATTTCATTCTTCTACTCTGGATGAAATACCAGATGATTACTATCCATACGAGGGCATAGAAGTTCTTCTCGCTTACCAAGAGCATATAAATTGGTTTAAAGGTGCTCTCCCACATACTAAAGATAAAGTGAGACTCGGTCCGCTCAGCAGAGACGGAGCGACTTGGCCGGTCCTGGCTGCTTACATGCCGCATCCCGAAATTGACACACTACCAGTAGTAGACTTACGTCCACTTCACAAAGAAATAATACAACTTTACAGAAATCTGGCAGTTTGTTATGAGAACACTCACACTTCAACCTACAAGGGTCACTCCAGCAGGTCAACTACAAGGGACCGCAACAAAAATCACCCCATAATCACTAAACATGGTTATGGGAAGAATGCCCACTAAACGTGAGTAAATGCCATTCTGGATAGCACAGAAAATAGCACAGCTTGAGGCAGTGTTTCCACACACAGGCCCACAAGAAATACACAGAATACTGACAATGTGCTTCTATATAGCTCCCATGAAAGAGTATTGTACCACTTGGGGTACAGTTTTTGCTGCCATCTACACCAGGATTCATGGCACCCCTTCAATAGCAGTGATACCAAAGGTATTAAGACAAATACAGAATGAGTACGGGGCAGAAACTGTACTGAATTTAGGGATTAAATTAATTGGCAATTTTTCCCAAGTATCTACGATTATGTTGGCAAACATAAAAGGGGAGGCAGCAGCGGTGGCTGTTCGCCAATGCCGGAGGAAATGCACTTCTGCACAACAGGAGCGAGAATTACCTAAAATTATCAAAGATACCTACGCTTCATTGGGTAGAGATAATTTGGGAGCTAGACCTATGAAACCGCAATTAATGGGTAATCCTGAAAAAGAGAACCCCCGAGCAAGCACCTGATTTTTCCAAAAAGAAATGGGATACTAAATAACAAAAGAATAGGCAGAATGCATCACAATCACAGGGTGGGTCTCCTCAACAGGAGCTCACTGACAGGAGGTATAAACTTAGGAACCATGATAACATTAAAAAGCCTGACAGGTATCAGGATACTGATACAGGTTCCTCTCATTCCTTTCAGGGTTCATCAAAAAAACTCTGAGACGGAAGGACGGTCAGAACACAGATCAGAAGAACGAGCAACGTCAAGAAATACACATCGCGATTCAAACAATAATATCAAACAATAAGTTAAACCCAAGAGCAAACCTCAATTTAAAAAGAAGAAGGTAGTTGGCCTTAAAATAAGAAATGCCCAGGCTACTGAGTACTCAACTTCTGAACAGGGAATAGGCTCTGACGATGCTAAACAGTGCAGCAGAGGTAACAATAGCTCACTAGAACCTGATTGAATTTCTGTTGAATGAACATTTCCCAGTGGAGACACCTGATACTAGGGTAAGTGTCCCAGACCAGTTATATGAAATAACACTCCATATGGAGGGGGACATACCCAGGAAAGTTAAGGGTCTCTTTTGGGAGAACCTGACTTTTGGACACAATATCTTTTTGGCTGAAAAAGATTGGCCACCTGAGTTTATAATGGATTGCTCAAAAGGAGAAACAGTAATTTTACCAGCTTTCTCTGACCTCATTCCAAAATCACTTAAATATTCATACGCGTAGGATTGAGCAGTAGCATTAGCTCCTGCATTATACCGTAATCATGTATGGTGGGATGCTGAATCACCTCACCATGTAATCCAGTAAAAACTACTCCAACTCCACAAAGACGGTACCCAATACAACATGATGCGAAAAAACAAGTCAGGAAGATCTTAGATCAACTTGAATATCAAGGTATAATAGAGAATTGCACCTCTTCGATTAATAATCCTTTGTTTCCCGTAATGAAACCGGACAATTCATACCACCTAGTTTTAGACTAGAGGGATTTGAACACTTGCACGAAAACATGTGCAGTACAGAATGCACACAGTGCCGCATTAATGAATAACATTGTGTGGAAGTAATACAGAACAACATTAGATATCTCAAATGGATTTTTCGGCCAAAATATAGTGCCTGAGACAGAATTTTCCGCCCTCTGCTCTTAGCGTCAATTCTGTGGATTGCCCCAAGGGTATATGAATAGCCCCTGGTTGTTCTCAGCAAGAGTATCAGAGTTGCTTCAATATTTTTATGAGGAGGCATTGTCCTATGTAGATGATACCTGTCTGACGGACAATGAATTATTGGATCATTTGACAAGGATGATCAATATAATTTTGGGGTTCACCTCTGAGGGTTATAAATGTAACTTAAAAAAATTAAAACTCGCCCCCCTCAACGTTGTATTTTTAGGATGTCAGCTCTCAAGTGAAGGGAAAAGCCTTGCAGCTAATTGTTTTGAGAAATGTGCACTGCTGCAACCTCCTAAAACTTACAATCCATTTTAGGATTCCTAAATTTTGTCAGAACATACATTTTGGATTACGCAGAAAAGTAAAACTTTTCTACAATTTTATTTCACCTGATTTCTCAGATGGACATTGGACACAGGAACATACAGAAATTCTTTGTTCCCTACAAGGTGATATGATAGCTTCCAAACACTTATATACACGTGTAAACACTATGAATTTGGTGATCCATGTAGTCGCGGGTCAATCCGGATACACTTACTCAACCCTCAATGAAGGCGAAACTGTACCCTTTGCATACAGAACTCATTTATACACAAACACTGAAATGCGTTTTGCATCAACTGAAAAGATATTGATGGCAGTATAGACTGCTGTAGTGAGAGAAAGAGCAATGGCTCAGGGGAAGCGTATAATTGTCGTGACTCAAGTACCAACCTTAGAGGCTGTTACAAAAGCAGGCATTCCTAATGCAAAGGCACTGCATCCATGATGGATACAATTGGCTAATTCTCTCACTGCAACAGATGTAGACTACAAATTTGATTCTACATTAAAAACACAAGCATTTTTGCAGTACGAACAAGAATGCCCTCTATTTATGCAGCACAATATCCTTGGTGCAACAACATCCACTGTTGCATGGCTAAACACTTATAAGGTCCCAAAAGCGAGACCTATTGGCTATGCCAATGCTTGTTTTCAAAGCAACACATCAGGGATAAATCTCACCACTATTTTTATCAATCCAGTGTCTTAGAAAGCTTTGTTCCCTTGCCTGAGGTCCTGCTGGTCATTCCACCTTTCCTGACTTTGACTTCTCCATCATTATCTTCGGTATGAATACATAAGAATTCAGGCATATTAACAAGGAACAGGGAAAATTAACGCTAAGAGTGCTTAGCGTTAATTTTTTTAACGCCCGCTATCGCTGGATAATATCGCCTGGTTATCACGTTATTAACAACGCTAACCGCCTAGGCGAAAAAAAATCCAGCGATAGCGGCATTTTGGGAGGTTATCGCTGGTAATGCAGCGATAAAACTACAAGGATAGGGATATCCTTGTTGATAGCCCATGGTAGACTTAGCCATGTAATCCACCTCCCATTGGATTACATGGCTAAGTCTGAAAATAAGCAGACGTAAGCGACATTTCTCCTATTATTTTGCTCTGGAACGCCCACTTTGCATTTCATTAGAGATGCAAAGGGAAGCGTAGTGAAAAAGGGTGCTAACATGCGATTTTGCATGTTAGCACCCTGTTGTTGATAGGGCTATATTTTTATCTCCGCTTCTTTGGCTTTTAAAGCGAGATAAAGCCCTTGTTAAAATGCCCCTCATAGTCTAAAGCCACACCAGTATGAGGAGGATATTCACATATATTATTGAGCTTCCTCACACGATGGAGATGGATATAAGCATACACTGGTTGCAACAGGTGCATTGTTTGAATGAAGCATGGGGCAACACGGGTGAGTCACAATTGCATGAGGGGGTAGATGTTGACCCAAGGGATAGGTTTTGGAGCATTGGTCTCACCAGTGACGGTTTATGACTCAGTATTACTGTTCATCCCCACAGGATGTCAGCATGCAACAGATGATGGTTCCGAGGGCGTATTGAGAGAGTGAATGATTGTAGTATTAAACGTTATTGCACAAATACATTGTGCGTGTCATGTGTTAAACCCACCTCCTAAACAAACCATTGGAATACTAAGAGAAGCCGTTTCCGTGACAACCTGTTTCATCAACCAAGCTTTAAAAAAAACTGTTCCAAACCGGCATGCCCTATCACATCTCTGATTGGTTCAAATCTGGTTCTGCAGAGGTCGTAGTGCGAAATCGGCATGTTGTTGGTTGCAGAGACTGTAGTTCGCTTCATACAAATTTAACAGTGGGTTTGGGTGCGCGTATAGAGTGTACAGCAACAGATTCGAATCGTGGCGGAAAGAGCGGCAGGGAAAGAAGATACAGGGAGCCATGGACAGACACAGAGCAGGGGGAATGTCAGGTATAGATCGGTGGGAACGTCTGAGTGTGCTGACCAGCACTGGTAAATGGTTCATGCAACACCGAGGGTGGGGGTGTTGGGAAGCAACATGGAGGGCACGGTGGTGGGAAGCAACACAGAGGGCAGGGAAACAGGAACAACATGAGAGGCGGAGGGAGTTGTGTGCGCGCAACTCTAAACCTAAAGTGAACCAGCAGGTCAGTGACACAGCATAATAAAGAATCATACTTAGTTCACACCCAAAACATGAGTCATTTACGATTTAAGAAGACTACATGAAGGAAGAGCCTGCAAAAAGTATTTAAGCGACTACTGATACGTGCTCCGATAATGTACTAAGGTAAGATGCGGAAGTTGTACAAGAATGTTCCAGCGATAATGAATCAGAGAATTAGGACGTGGCAAGCCCGGCTTCGAAAGTGGTGCGTGCGCGTGCGAAAGTGAAAGCAGCGCGTTTGCACATATGTTTACAATTAACGCGAGACGCGGCGGGTGAGGGGCGGAGGAGCGTTTAAAGAGAAAGCGAGAGGAAAGCCAGATGGCGCCTGATCGGGCGCTGAAAGCTGGCAGCTGCGCTCGAGCACGCGCGCGTAACCGCAAGCGCTAGGCCAGCAAAAGCGTGTGGTGGCACTTTTAAAAATCCCCTACTAAATGTCTCGCAGAGCAGCGCATGCGCTGGCTCAGGCGAGACCTAAAAAGGGCTTGCAGCGGGCTCACATGATTCATACGCTATGTCATCAATGTGTTGGTGTGCATGTTGAAGGAAATTCAATGGCTGATGAAGCCGCCAAGGCGACAGTGCAAACTGCTGCAATAGCTGCAATCACTTGTTCTAGCACGAGGATAGACGAACAGATAATGGTAGCTGTCATCGCTTCGCGAAAAGAAACTCAGCCTTGCCAAAAGGTTTTCCACTCAAGTACTCCTACAAGTTAGATTTCCCAAAATATTCCATAAGCTCAAATTCCAGGAGTGGGGGATAGAGTAATACCAAAGTGGATCACAGATTAGGTTTAATTCTAGCTGCACACAAGGGTCAGGATTCAGCACATGCAGGTATTACTGCAACGGTTTCACTACTGAAACAACGTTATTGGTAGCCTGGTCTTACCAGGCAGCCCAAGGGCTTTGTCCTTAAGTGCCACATCTGTCAGCAGATGAAGGGTCCCACTGTAGCATGTCTGCCACAAACACCACTACTGATATCAGACAAACCTCTCTCATATGTCTATTTGGACCACTGCAGCCCCTTACAATCTGATAGGGCTTACAACTACATCTTGGAGGCAGTGGATTTATGCTCTAGATTCGTGTGGGTTTAGCCCCAGCGCTCGGCTGCCACTCAAACTGTTATGAAGGACTTGTGAGTTTTTATAGAGACATACGCAGTTGACACATTACGTTCTGACCGTGGCCCCGTGTTTAGTTAGGGAAGTTTGGGTGTTGCATTGCGGACTGATGGTACTCCATCCGCTAGAGGTTAAATTTGGCCGACAGCCTGGAAGACCTAACTTAGAGTACATTTGTAGGTATACTTTATAACACTTCTATATTCTGGTTGGAGTTACACTTCGTTTCATGGTAGGCACATTCATTACAGAGGATGTAGCCCAACAGCTAGGGTGGTCGATCTCTAATCTGAGGAACCAGGTTCGAGTCTTGGCAATGACGCTCAACATCCTGTGATTCTGGGCAAATCACTTAATCTCCCCGTGCCTACAAAAAATGAATGTGTCCTTGTGTAACGCAACTGGTGTTCATGTAAAGCTCTCTGATACCTGATACCTTTGGGTCAAATTTGCGCTATGTAAAACTACAAAAAACAATTAGAGCTTCTTTCAGTTAGTACATCTCACTGAGCAGGTTGTCGTCAAATACTTTTAAGTAGGGCATTGGCTGAAATAATGAACAGTGAAGGTACATATTGAAATTATGCTGGGTTTTTATTTTTATTTTATGTGGACTGCAGTAATAAATCTGTCAGCATTTTTGATTTTTTAACGTCTTTATTTACTTTGCTTATGATGACTGTGAAACAATCTGGAATGGGTTATTTACACCAAGCAGTTTAGGGTTCACTGATTCTGGAAAGGCCTTAATGACCTTCTACTACTGTGGAAGTCAGGACAAAGTCCATGCAAGCCATGAATCAGGCACCTTACTATGATATAGCTTTATTTCCATCTGCTTTAGTCTTTTTTTTCTATGAATTTCTCTTTCCCTCTAGTGCTCAAGCTCTCCCTGCTTGTCTTCCCTCGTTTTCCTATTCTCTTCTACTGTCCAATGACTGAACTACACAGAGCCCTACCTCGAGTCTAGTCTAGGTCTACGCTTCCAACACTGGCCGTCCCTTGTTCTCCTTCCATTCACTGGATTATATGTAGCCAGCGACCAGCTTTTCTTGCCTAATTTGGTGTCCTGTAATTATGTGTTTCTCCTCTCTCTTCTCCCTTGTGAAAGTCAAGATGAGGTCCCACAAAAACTGTTTTTATATACATGTGCCTCCAATGAAGTTTAGGTAAAGGCTCCCTTATGCTACTACAGCATTGCACACTGTGCTGCCTGCCATGTATGTATGTTGATTTACAAATTTTGCGCTTGTTTGTTTGTCATGTTTTCTTCTCCACTACCACCAGGCAGGAATTAGCTACTTTGCTATGCTGTGTGATTTGGTTTTTCATTTGCATCAAGCCTTCTGTGAGAAGTTGGCCTGGTATATGCTGTCCACTAGTTAAAGTGGCACCTTGAACAATTCCAAACAACGCTTATGGTGATTTAAGAGGTCAAAGATAACCTCAGAAAGCTGTCCAAGAGGTAGCTGTGGAGAGCAGCCTTCAGGCTTAGTCTTGAAGGAATGTTAAGAAGCTTATTTCACCAGAATGCAACCTTATAGTATTGGTTAAATAAAAGGAGAACCTCACAGTAGGTATAAAAATATGTATTTATTATTATAACACTCTCTAGTATGACACAGTATCTTCTACACGAAGATATGCACAAAGCACACAATACTGTAGCACAGAAACAATAATAAATAGCACTAATACACAGTGGGCTCAAGGGGGAGACCAGACCATATACTAAAATACTGGTATAAGAACCACGACTCAAGTCAAGACAGTGTCTAGAGGATGTAGAATAGCTGAGACCCCAAGGAACCACCCAAGGTGAGTAAGTAGGGACCCCACAGGGTACGGGTGCAGTGTCGGAACATAACCGCGTGCTCTGTACAATTCTATAGGGAAGTCGTGGTTGAGGTTTTAAAGTTTAAGGAGCCTTCTCAATGGACTTCGAAGAAACCCCGTGGAAGTTAGGAGGTTGGAGAGCCACCCCACCAGTGCATACCATAGTACCAGAGTTACCTATGCCAGGGAAGCTGGTGCATAGGTCTGACATTGCGTCGGAAACCGCAGTCGATCTCAAAGGGGGACTTTGAAGAAGAACCACTGCTGGAAAGAAGAAAAGTGTCCGTTGGAATCCAAAGGTGGATTCTTGTTGAAGGGTACCTGAAAGCAGAGGGGACAGAGTCTGGGTCACTCAGGAGTGACCAGGGGCTCGATAGACAAAAGCCCACCGATATCGGGTGCTTCAGGCTCGTTGAGGGGGTCCTTGACTCTTCCGCCACGGAGACCAGATGGCGTCGAGGAAAACAGGAGCCGGATACGAGCTGCTTAAGAAAAGGATGTCAAGTGCTGAGGGGTCGGTGTCCGGCGGGAGCACCAACAAGCCTTGGCATCGGCAACCCACGTAGAAGGTCAAGAAAGGTTACGGTTCGGACTAGCAAAGTCCAGGAGACTCACCAAGGTTAGGGGAGTCAGGGCAAGCCTGGAGCAACCAGGGGAGCCCAAGAAAAGCAAACTTGATCCTCAAGTGAACCCACAGGCCGGAGGCACAGGAGTTGCGAGAGGACCTCGAGCACTTTCACCAAACAGCAGCCCACGGAGCACTTGGTGTGAGGAGGCCGGAGTTCTTGATAAGAAATGTTGCCAGAGGTTGGAAAACGCCAACAAGTATATGCAACTGCAAATGAATGCTGTGCACATGGGTACAGGGATTGCAGCCCCCCACGGGGGATTCTGACCTCAAACTTGGTGAGAGGGCAGCTCAGACATCGAGGGATGTAGGAACCCATCTCCTGTACTGCTGGAGCCTTTGGAGTCTGTAGGAGCTCAGGAGCAGCAGACCAGTCAATTTTGATGTGGTGCGTGTGGTTGCAGGTGAGTGACTCCTTCACTCTTAGGGAGATGTTTGCGGTTGTCCTAGATGCTCCACAGGGCCTGCATGGAGATTGTATGGTGCACTGGCACAGACGATGCTTTAGAAGTGGGAGATGAAGTCAGGCCCAGACAAAGTCCAGCGAAGTCCAGAGTGTCCAGATGGTCAAAGTTCAGCGGTTTCTGGTTCAGAATCTTGTCCACGTCAAATCTAGGGTCCTAGGGTCCTAAGCCCTTTTGTACCGAAGGGAGAGGGTTGGATAGATTCAGGGGACTCTCCCAGGGAAGGGTCTGGACAGTGGGAGGTTACTCCCAAGTCCTTTGTCCAGTTTCGCGCCAGAGCAGGAGCCTAGGACTGGTTTGAACTGGATTATGCACAGGGACACCAAATGTGCCCCTCATGCAGACTTTCGGTCGCTGGCAAGCGCACCCACCCAGCCCTAATACACTAAATCCTGTCTGGAAGGTGGTCACACCTCCCTGTGACATGATGCCTATTGTTCTACCTTCCTCTGCTCAAGCTTGGCTCAGCAGCAGGAGGCCAGAAATGTGTCTCTGGTCATCAGCAACCATGTTGTGCTGCCCGGGACAAGAAGGCTGGTACAGGGAACACCAGGGGCCCAACGAAGCTCGCTTCTGAGGGCTGGAATCATAACTCCCACACCGGTTCCCGGTGTGAGGGTATGAATCCACAATGTTTGACACAAAACACGATAAGGTTACTTTCAGCCGTTTTAGAGCTGGTTGGTCAGTACGCGGTCGCATAATGCCACTCTATATGTCGTAAGTGGTTGATACACTGACAACCGGGGAGAATGGACTCTGTAGGCTGCAGGGGTGTTCTGCTCATGCAGTGGCACCCTCAAGTAAGTGGTGCATGCACCAACTTACACAGGCTGCAATGGCAGCCCTGCAGTTCCATTTTGCATGGCCTCTCATGGGTGGCATAATACATGCTTCAGCCCAGGGGAGGCCTCTGGGGTACCTATGCCCTTGGTACATGGGTACCATATACTAGGGACTGACAAGGGTACCCCAGTATCCAATCTGGAGTGCACCTAAGTACATAACGTAACAATTTAGGGAGAAAGCAAATAGACTGGTGTCCTGATTAGCAGGATCCCAGTCAGACTTGTCAAAAACAGTATCACATTTAGCAAAAAGGGGGGATAACCATAAGAAGCAGATCCTACTTTCCTACACAACCCCCCCCCCCCCAAACTGAAGAAGATGAGACTAACCTTGCCCAGATGAGTCTTCATTTTCTAAGTGGAAATACCTGGAGAGTCCTTCTGCATTTGGCATGGTTACTCCCAAGTCTATGTTCCACTGTATAGTCCATCACCTGTAGGGAACTGGACCACCTCACAAGTTTGGGGTTTTCACCCTTTATCTGTTTTAGCCATAGGATGGGCTTATGGTCTGTCTGAATAATGAAGTGAGAGCCAAACAGGTATGGCCTCAGCTTCTTCAGGGCCCAGACCACAACAAAGGCTTCCCTCTCTAGCTGACCAACGTTTCTCTCTGGAGGTCAACCTTCTGCTGATAAAAGCTACTGGTTGATCCTGACCCTCTTCATTACATTGTGACAACACAGCCCCTACCCCCAACTCAGATGCATCTGTTTGGGCAATACATTGCTTGGAATAGTCAGGACTCTGTGGAATGGGAGCAGTGCACATGGACTGCTTGAGATCATCAAATGCCTTCTGACAGCTAACTGTCCACTGAACCTTCTTGGGCATTCTCTTTGATGTGATATCATTCAAGGGAGTCACTATAGGCCCATATCCTTAAACAAATCTCCTGTAATACCCAATCAGGCCCAAGAAAGCTCTGACCTGAGTCTGGGGAGTTGAAGCAACCCAGTCCATGATGGTCTGGATTTTGCTCTGTAATGGTTGAATCTGGCCTCCACCCACAAGATGGCCCACGTACACAACCTTGCTCTGCCCTATCTGCCCTTTGTAGCCTTGATAGTGAGGCCTGCTTTCTGCAGAGCATCCAGGTGCATTCTTAAAAAAAAAAGGGCATTATAATTAATTGATAATGCGCACTAGAGGTTGAAAATGCCGTTTTTGGTTTGGCATCCTCAGCTAATCTGATTTGCCAATAGCCAGCAGTGAGGTCAAATGTGCTCAAGAACTTGGCTGAGGCCAAAGTATCAATCAGCTCATCTGCCCTAGGAATTGGATAAGCATCAGTCCTAGTGACTGTATTGAGTCATCTGTAGTCAACACAAAACCTCATCTCTCTTTTACCACCCTGGGTGTGTCGTTTTGGTATCAAGACCACTGGACTAGCCCAAGGGCTATCGGAGGGCTCAAAAAATCCCAATTCTAGCATCTTTTGGACCTCAGTCCTGATGCACTCTCTGACATGGTCAGGCTGCCTGTAAATCTTATTTTTAACAGGTAGACTCTCACCTGTGTCCCCTTCATGGGTGCACCAGGTGGTCTGACTAGGGTCCAGAGAGAGCATGTGTCTGTATTGATTGAGAACTTTCCTGCAATCAATCTGCTGTTGGTCAGTGAGGCTGCCTGCCACAGCTACACCATTTATTTATTTATAAAGTTTTATATAGCGTGAACGTGACCCACGAGGGTATCAGAGCGCTTTACAGTATACAGTACAAGAACATAAATGGATGAGAAGGTATTCAGTCAATTTGTACAGCAGAGATATAAAATATATGGATGACAAACATAGAGGACTGGGAATCTGCAGGACGTTGTGCAATATACAGTTATTGAACATTAGGGGATTGTGCTAGCAAACAGAGATAAAAGCCAGTTAAGCTTTACATTACATACAGTTATTGAGCATTAAGGGCTGTGGTATTAATCTTACATAAAATAGTCTCTTTCATTCCACCGGAGGTAGGCAATGATAAGTGAGTCTTATAGATGACTCAGTGACAGCCTAGAATTAGGACTTAGGACGAGAATTTGTTCATTAGTAGTATTTTTACTTTCTTTTTTGAATGCGGTAAAGGAAGAGATTCCACGCACTACTGGAGTAAGGAGTTCCAAATCTTTGGAGCAATCCCTGAGAAAGCTCTGCAGCCAGTTCTCTTCTTCTGGAAGGATTGAGGTTTCAGAAGGAAAGTACTCGCACTTCGTAGTTGTCTGCAACCTCCAGATCTTTCCAGCTTTAGAGCCAAGTAAGTGGATGTATTGTTATGAATTGCTTTGTGTGTCATGCAGGCCACTTTTAGGTGAATTTTTGCCTCGTAAGGCAACCAGTTCAGGGCTTTCAAGGTCGGGGAGATGTGACTGTTTCTTTTGGTTCCTGATACCAGTCTAGCAGCAACATTCAGTGATGCCCTCAGCGGAGCCAGTTTGTATTTTGGGAGACCACAGAGCGTGGTGCTTCCGTAGTCTAATCTTGACAGCACTAGGGCTTGTACTGCCGTTTTTAGATCAGCCTGAGGGAGGAAAGGTTTGAGTTTCCTTAGTATACTCAACTTGTGATTAGCTCCCTTGGTGGCATTAGACATGTGCAAATGCATATTCAGATGTTTGTCTATGGTGATTCCTAGGGATTTTGCTGAGTCAATGATACGGGGAACACAGTCAAAGGAGGTTAGGTGTTTTAGCCATAGGTCTAACTTCCGTGTGTGGCTCGGTGGCAAGATGAGGATGAATTCTGTTTTTTGGGTATTCAGCATGCGGTGGTTCTTAGTGAGCCAGCTTTGAGTGTTCAGTAGAATAGTGTTGAGGGCAATGAAGTGTTCTGGGGTAGAGATTTTCAGATACAGCTGGGTGTCATCCGCGTACAGGTGATATAGAATGTTCGCTGATTTCAGTGTGTTTGCCAAAGGCTCCATTAGGAGGTTGAAAAGAATGGGTGATAGGGCTGGTCCCTGTGGGACACCCAGGGTGACAACAGATGGTTGCGAGAATGAATTTGTCCTCTTGATTCTTTGAGATCTGTTATTCAAGAAGGAGAAGAACCATTGCAACACTGTGCCCGAGAGGCCCATCCTTCGTTCCAATAGGGACAGGAGGTTGTCGTGCTTGACTGTATCGAAGGAGGAGGACAGGTCAAGGAGTATCAATAGGCATGACTCATTGCGGTCAAGCATTTTTAGTATGTCGTCCATAATGTGTGTGAGTGCAGATTCTGTGCTGTGACCTTGGCGGAAGCCGGATTGGTGACTGTCTAAGAGGTTGTAGTTCTCAATATGGTTGCATAATTAAATTTGTACACATTTTTCCAATAGTTTCTCCAAAGTGGGGATGTTGGCTATAGGACGATAGTTGTTGAGATCAGATGCAGCGGCATCAGCTTTCTTTAGTATAGGTGTGACCTGCCCTATTTTAAGGCCGTCCGCAATCACACCTTGACTCAGGGAGGCATTTACAATTTTTGCCCATAGCAGTAGGATAGATGTTTTTAAGACTTTGAACAGGGCAAGAGGCAGGGGGTCAGAGAAATGATTGGAGAGGTTGATTACTTGAAGAGTGTTGTCAATTATTTGTTGAGAGATTGGCGAGAAGGTGTGCCATGAGGCATTGTTTTTTGTGGCTTCCCCTGGGTTATTTAAGTGAACTTTGAATAGAGCGCCACATTTAGAATCTTGGACCATAGATTGCGGGAGCGCCATCTTAGATTGGATGTCTAGCTCGATGGTCTTAGTCTTTTCGTGGAAGAAATTGGCCAGCACATCACAGGTAGGTGTGGCCAGGTCATTTAGTTCCCTAGAGTTAGTCGTATTGCATGATTGTTGCTTGACGATTTCAAAGAGTTTCTTTGGCCGATTGATAGCTTGGTTCAGCTGGGTTCTGAAAAAGTCTGCCTTTGCCTTAAGAATCTTCCTATTGTATGAATTCCTTAACCTTCTAAGATGCTCAAGGTTATCAGTGGTAGGAGCAGATTTCCATAGACGCTCTGCAGCTCTTAGATGCTGACGCTCTGAGTTCAGGGCCTCATTGTACCAGGGTTTGGAAATTTTGGAGGAGACATTTTTTCCTTGGAGGGGCGCTGTAGAGTCCAGGATTTCAAGCAAAGTGGAATTGTAGAAGGTTGTGAGGTCATGTACATCAGTCATGTCCGTCAAGAGGGTCAGGGCGGAGTTGCAACGGTTTACCAAGGTGACGGGGTTGATATTTTGTAAGTTCCTTTTCCATTGTTTTTGAGGGTTGGCCCCTTTTTTGAGTGACTTCGATATTGATAGAGAAGAGGATGCAATAATGATCAGACCAATCGCATAGGGTGATGGATTCTAGTAATAGAGTGGTTTGGGGAAATCTGTTCTATGTTGCCATATGGTGCCATCCCGCGAGGACGGCAGGGATAACGGGTGCGTCTGTCAAGATGAGATCACTAGCAAAGCCTAACCCTGTCTCTTCTGAGCTGGGGGATCCAGGTGTGGCATCGCCTAAATAGACTGGGTGGTAGGGATTATTGGGGGTTTCTGCACTGCTTAGGTTGGTGCCTAAGTGCAACCCAGTCTCACCTGGGCCAGGGGACCCATGTCTATTTGGATCAAATGTGTCTGGGTAGCTGGGCACCATGTCAGGGACGACATTAGTCGGATTGGGAGAGTTTGGTGTGGTTTGGTGTGGTACCATCAACTGACCCATCATCAGGGTTCTGAAAGAGGAGATTAGGGAGAGGCTCTCTCTCTTCTTCCTGTCCCTCATCAGTTGCCATGAGCAAGCCCATGTCAGCCCTGTCAATGTATGGCTTGAGCCTGTTCACATGGAGCACCCTATGGGGGCTCCTGGTAGCACAAAGGTCCACCAGGTAGGGGACCTCTCCTTCTGCTCAAGAATGGTATGGGGTCCACTCCACTTATCTGGGGGAGAGCTGCTGGGACCACAGGCTCCAACACCCACGCCTTCTGCCCTGGCTGATAAACAGTCAGAACAGCCTTTTGGTCATGCCAAGCTTTCTGTAATTATTGACTTGCCTCAAGGTTTTTACTGGCCTTCTTCATGCACTCAGCCATCCTGGAGCAGAGACCAATTACATAGTCCACTATGCCTAGCTTAGGAGGTTTGAGAGGTAACTCCCATCCCTCCTTCACCAAACACAAGGGACCCCTAACTGGATGCCCAAACAGAAGTTTAAAAGGGCTGTAGCCAACCCCCTTCTGTGGGACCTCTCTATAGGCAAAGAGAAGGCAGGGCAACAGGACATCCCATTTTCACCTACGTCTGTCTGGGAGGCCCATGATCATGCCCTTGAGGGTTTTGTTGAATCTCTCACCTAGCCCATTGTATTGTGGGTAATAGGGTGTGGTGAACTTATAGTTCACTCCACACTCCTTCCACATTGCAGTGATATAACTTGACATGAAGTTTGTATCTCTGTCAGTTAAGACCTCCTTAGGTAAACCCATTCTGGAAAAGATTCCCAGGAGTGCCCTGGCCACCACAGGGGCTATTGTGGTTCTAAGGGGTATTGCTTCTGGATACCTAGTGGCATGGTCCACCACCACCAGAATATAACTGTGTCCAGATTCCGCAGGAGGGTTCATGGGACCAATGATACCAATCCCAACCTTCTCAAAGGGAACCCCCATCACAGGTAGAGGTATAAGGTGGGCCTTTGTGGTACCACCTGACTTACCACTGGCTTTACAGGTAATATAGGAGCGACAAAACTCCTTTGTGTCCTCTGACATGTGAGTCCAATGAAAGTGAGGGACAAGCCTGTCCCAAGTCTTACTATGGCAAAGGTGTCCTGCTAAGGGAATTCAGATGAATGACCCACCTCCTGGTGGCACCAGCCTTGGGGTCTCTACCCTCTGAGTAAAGGAGTCCCACATCCCATTAGATCCTGTGGGATCCACTGACATTCCCAGCAGCCTCAGCAGCAGCTTGCTGTCTGAGGGGTTCAAGAGAGGGGCAGGTTTGTTGCTCCAAACCCAAGCCTGCCCTGGAAGGGCCCCCTGTCCCCAAGAACTCACCTGATCAGGTTCCAGTTCATCTGGGACAGTTCCTTCACAGGGACTGAAATCATCTCCCTCAAGAGACTGATCCTCACACTGAATCTGGGGGGAAGATACAGTCTTACCCCTCCTGATCTTTCTCTTGGAAGGCTCTTGGTCCATTGTTCCAGGATCCATGGCCTGTTCAGTGTTAGCCAGTTTGGCCTGTGACCTGGTCACAGCAAACACATCTGCAGTGATACCCAGCATTGCTGCATGAGTCCTTAAATCCACATCAGCTCAAGCTGAAGTTTCCAAATCATTGCCCAACAAACACTCCACAGGAAGGTCTGAGCTAACCACAACTTTCTTAGGGCCACTTACCCCTCCCCAGCTGAAATTAACAACTGCCAACAAATGATCAGTCCTGACATTGTTAGAATTGGTCACTTGGTACATTTCTCCAAGTATGATTTGGTCAGGGCCCACAATATTCTCTGTCACTATGGCATACAGGGACACTGGCACTGGTGTCCCTATATGCCATGGCCTCCTTACCATTGATTAAAGGCTGTTGTCTGTATTTGCCGTATTTGCCCAGGTTACTGGGACTGACAAATAAGGTGGCAAGATCCATGCCACCATCACAGACAAGCACAGCTTGAGCTGGAGGTCTGACTAGGCCAGAACCCATCTCAGAGCCCAAGGCTAACCCTACTAATCCCGTGTTCCCTGTACCACCACCTGTACTTGTGTTAGGGGGCGCAGTTGCCTTAGGGGCAGTGGTGGTAGGAACACTTTCCTTTGCTTTTGGACAGTCTACATCTCTTGTCCAATGAGTCTTTACTTTACACAAGTAACACCAAGGTTTCTTTTTGCCTTTACCTTTGTTGGATTGTGACACCCGCCAGATGCAGGTTTTTGGGGCCCTGATGAAGACTGTTTTTGATCTTTACCCTTGTCCCCACCCTTATCTGCAGTTTTAGAATCTTGTTTCTTTTGGTCACCACCATTGTTCTGGTTTTTCTGCTTCACACTGGTTCTGACCCACTTATCTGTCTTCTTCCCTATTCTTGGGGAGAAGTCAGATCAGAGTCAACCAGTTATTGATGCAATAACTGATTTTGGCAGTTATTAAGGGTCTGCTCCCTCATAATCAAACTGTACAATCGCTTGAAATCATTCACTTTGCTGCCAAGCAACCAGCCTTCGAGAGCCTTATTGGCATTATCCACAAAGTCTACCCAATCCTGATTCTGTGTCTTCTGGGTGCGTCTGAAATGAATCCTATACTATTCAGTGGTTAAGCCAAACCCATCAATGAGAGCACTCTTCAAGACTGAGTAGTTATCAGCATCCTCTTCTCTAATGGTGAGAAGCTTATCTCTACCTTTGGCTTTGTCAGCAAAGGAGAGCAACACAATAGCTGCCCATTGTTCTTGAGTGGCCCTCTGAACGCTACAGGCCCTCTTTAAAGCAGTTATCCATTTATGGATGTCATCCCAAACATGGTAGGGAGGGACAATCTTGCTCAGGTTCCTATTATCAAAGGAATGTTCCTTAATTCTAGGGACAATGTTGCTGCCACCATGGGACTCTAGTTCCAACTTTTTTCTAGCTCTCTGGACTTCTAGGGACTCTTTAACAAGGGCCAATTGCTCTTGCCTACACCTAAGCTTAGCTTTCTCAAGCTCAAGAAATTAGTATTCCCTGTCAAAAGAGTGGTCCCTTTTGCTAGAGACAGAGATCCCTACAGACTGTCCTAAGTAAATACTCTCTGAAGAGGGAGATCTAAATCTCCTTGGTAAACTCTGCACTCTTCCAGGAGGAGTAAAGAGAGGGCCCTCATGGCCTCCTCCATTCTCCTCATGAGGATATGAGTTATCCAGGGGAGCACCATCAGGTTCACCCTGGTCAGGGTTAGATTCTAGGTCATAAAAGTTGTCACCTCATGGCCTATCCTCAGTCCCACCCACTCTGTCCTGTTCATCTGACCCAGGAGTATTCCTTAGGTCATCTAACAGTAACACCCCTACTAGGTGTGTTGGCACTTCTCCCTGTGTTCAGCTTTCTAGAGGCACACAGAGCTTTCAATTCTTGATATTAAAGCTCACTGTATCTAGAGGGCAGAGAGCAACTGGCATCTCCTTTAGTAGACACAGTAAGTGTGGTGAGGTGTTGCACCTACCTAACCTAGTGGGAACTAAACTCTCTGAGGTTGGAGAAAGGGTTGACTTACCCAACCCTAAGTTCAGAAAAACTTACTTATTCTAAGCTAGTATTATATGTACTAAGTACTAGTGGTTTTCAATACAAAGATTTATCTGGTAAAACAATGCAGGCTTGAATCCCAACCGCCACACACTAATGTGAGAAGTTGGCCTGGTCTATGCTGTCCACTACTTAAAGTGGGCACCTTGCACCAGTCCAAACAACCCTTGTGGTGATTTAAGAGGTAAAAGATAACCTTAGAAAGCTATCCAAGTGGTAGCTGTGGAGAGCTGCCTTCAGGCTTAGTCTTGAAGGAATGTTAAGCAGCTTGTTTCACCAGAACACAACCTCATAGTATTGGTTTAATGAAAGGAGTGGGCTCCGGGGGAGACCAGACCATATAGTAAAATAGAGGTATAAGAACCACGACTCGAGTCAAGACAGTGTCTAGAGGATGTAGAATCACTGGGATCCCAAGGAACCACCCAAGGTGAGTAAGTAGGGACCCCATGGAGGACGGGTGCAGTGTGGGAACACGACTGCGTGCTCTGTCCAGTTCTATGGGGTAGTTGCGGTTGAAGTTTTAAAGTTTAAGGAGCCTTCCCAATAGACCTCGAAGAAACCCTGTGGAATTTAGCAGGCTGGAATGCCACCCCACCCGTGGATACCATAGTACCAGAGTTACCTATCACAGGAAAGCCGGGTGCATAGATCTGAAGTGGTGTTGGAAACCGCAGTCGATCTCAATGGGGGACTTTGAAGAAGAGCCAGTGCTGGAAGGAATAAAAGTGTCCGCTGGAATCCAAAGGTGGATTCTTGGCAAAGGGTACCTGAAAGCAAAGGGGACAGAGTCTGGGTCACTCAGGATTGACCAGGGGCTCAGTAGAGGAATGCCCACCGATGTTGGGTGCTTCAGGTGCGTTGAGGGGGTTCTTGACTCTGCAGCCACGTAGACCAGGAGGTGTCAAGCATAACCAGGAGCCGGATATGAGCTGCTCCACAAAGGATGTTGAGTGCTGAGGCGTCGGTGTCCGGCGGGAGCACCAACAAGTCTTGGCAACAGCAACCCACACAGAAGGTCAAGAAAGGTTAAGGTTCAGACCAACAAAGTCCAGGAGACTCACCAAAGTCGGAGGAGTCAGGGCAAGCCTGGAGCAATAAGGGGAGCCCAAGAAAAGCAAAGTTGATTCTCAAGTGGGCCCACAGGTCGGAGGCACAGGAGTTGCGAGAGGACCTCGAGCGCTTTCACCAAACAGCAGCCCACGGAGCACTTGCTGTGAGGGGGCCAGATTTCTTCATAGGAAATGGTGCCAGAGGTTGGGGCTACACGAAGCCCAATGCACTTGCTCGGGAAATGCCAACAAGCATATGCAACTGCAAATGACCGCAATGCACATGGGTACAGGTATTGCAGCCTCCCATGAAGGATTCTGACCTGAAACTTAGTGAGAGGGCAGCTCGGACCTTGCGGGATGTAGAAACCCACCTCCAGTGTTGCTGTAGCCTTTGGAGTCTGTAGGAGCTCAGAAGCAGCAGACCGGTCAATCCTGATGTGGTGCCTGCGGTTGCAGGGGAGTGACTCCTTCACTCCAAGGGAGATGTCTTTGGTTGTCCTTTATGCTCCACTGGCCCTGCACGCAGCCTGTATGGTGCATGGGCACAGACGATGCTTTGGACAAAGTGGGAGACGAAGACGGGCCCAAACAAAGTCCAGCGAAGTCCAGAGGGTCCAGACTGTCGAAGTTTAGTGGTTTCTGGCTCAGAATCTTGTCCACATCGAATCTAGGATCCTACAGCCAGGTAAGCCCTTTTGTACCCACGAGAGAGGGTTGGACAGATTCAGGGGACCCTCCCAGGGGAGGGTCTGGACAGTGGAGAGCTTACTCCCATGTCCTTTGTCCAGTTTCACGTCAGGGCAGGAGTCAATGGCTCCCAGGAGGGGTTTGAACGAAACTATGCACAGGGACACCAAATGTGCCCCTCATGCAGACTTTCGGTCGCTGGCAAGCGCACCTACCCATCCCTAATACACTAAATCCTGCCTGAGAGGTGGTCACACCTTCCTGTGACAGGATGCCTATTGTTCCACCTTCCTCTGCTTAAGATTGGCTCAGCAGCAGGAGGGCAGAAATGTGTCTCTGGTCGGCAGCAACCATTTTGCACTGCCCAGGACTAGAAGGCTGGTACCGGGAACACCAGGGACCCAATGAAGCTCACTTCTGAGGGCTGTAATCATACTTCCCAAACTGGTTACCGGTGTGGGGAAATGATTCTACAATGTTTGACATCAAACACGATAGAGTTACTTTCAGCTGTTTTAGAGTTGGTCGCATAATACCCCTCTATATGTCGTAAATGGCTGATACACTCACAACCTGGGAAAATGGACTCCGTAGGCTGCAGGGGTGTTCTGCTCATGCAGTGGCACCCTCTCACTTAGAACCAAGCACCCTGCCCTCAGGCCTAAGGCCTGCTAGAGGGGTGACTTATAGGTTTTAAGTGCAGTGACCCTTAGATATAGTAAACCTATATCTAAAGTCAGTGGTGCATGCACCAACTTACACAAGCTGCAAGGGCAGACCTGTAGTTCCATTTTGCATGGCCTCTCATGGGTGGCATAATACATGCTTCAGCCCCGGGGAGGCCTCTGGGGTGCCTTTGCCCTGGGTACATGGGTACCATATACTAGGGACTGACAAGGGTACCCCAGTATCCAATCTGGAGTGTACCTCAGTACATAACATAACAGTTTAGGGAGAAAGCAGACAGACTTCTGTCCTGAATAGCAGGATCCCAGTCAGACTAGTCAAAAACAGTATCACATTTAGCAAAAAGTGGGGGTAACCATAAGAAGCAGAACCTACTTTCCTACACCTTCTATTTAGGGTCAAGCCTGTGAGAGCATGTGCTAGTGTGTGCTTCTTGCTTGCGACACACCGTTGTATACAGTAAAGGGCTCGGCGCCAGCCCATGCTTGCCATTTGTGCACTTCAGCATCACTCTTCTTTTCGGGCTCCTTAATTGGACATTACTGGTGAAGCGTCAATTCCGGACTTTCTGTGGAGCGGGGAGGAACACAAATTGTTTAAAGTTAATCAGCGCCCGTCTGCTGCTCCCGACTTGATTGGGGTACTATTTCTTTCCCCTAGCCCCTGCTGCTCTCTCCATACTGTTTGTCCATGTGTCTAGAATGTTCTCCAAGCTTCTTTTAAAAAAGTTGTTTCAAGCCTCGCATTCTTGGCATTCGTCCATGCATCTAGATACAAACAGTTAAGGATGAACTAGATCAAATCCTAACCCAGTCAGAGCAGCTAGTTTACCGCTTCGCAGCGCCACTAACCTCTTGGCCCTTTTGAAGAAGAGCAGTACTAGTTACGGCGATGGCTTTCAAAATGTAAAATCAATTTATGGTGATTATTTTAAGTGCTTCAATAAACCAGTTAATATTAAAACAGCCATCAAGCATAATGCAGAAATCCCCAAGGAGGCGCAGTAAAACTGAAATTGGAAGTTGCTCGCATATCCTTCATATAATGAACATCAAATACATCAAGTAAGAACATAATGCAGCAATGCCATGAACATTCTGTTAGAAACATGAAGGACATTTAAAATAAAGGCAATGCACACGATGATCTAAGAAATCGGGCGTATTCCACGGTCGAACAGACAGTCCCTTGAGATGGGAAATGTTTCAATTATATTACTTCTCAAATTAATCAGTGTAATGTGCAAGCTGCATAGAATTACTCTTCTCTCTTTTTATGTTTGCGAACTGCAAATAGTTCGTATTAGAAATGTCAGGTTTGTCAGAAACATATCAGATGCTTTTGACGCCAATTTCTATCACAGCCAAACGCGTACTGTTCTCCAATGGTGGTCTGTTTCCCAAGCTTGCCTTCAGCCGCGGTCTTTCCACGCTAGTGTCGTCATCTCGGTTACTCCGCCCTTTAGAACCCCGATGAGATGATGCTTGAAATAAAAGATGTACTTTGGCCTTTCTCTCTTTTGCTCAGGACGCGTGCCCGCTGAAACTTCTCTCCTAGCAGTAAATTGTTTCCACAAATCCTGCACCGCTGTGTTCAAGGCACAGCACATTGGTATGCTCAAAAGTTATGTTTGAATAGTTATTTTCCTCGAGTGCTTTACCAATCTAGGAGCTATACCTGCCTCATCCTTCAAGCATCATTTTATGTACTTCTGTGTTGTTCGCATTCATTGCCCTGCTTCGTAATCACTGTGCTGTGCGTGTCCACTTTCCAAATGTCAGCAATACTTTGCAAAGAGTAGAAATTACAGCATTCTTTTTGGGTTCCATTGGCCGCTGACTCTATCCCTCATCTTGGAATCAGTCTATCTGGTTGTCACGTTACATGAGTTACATAAAGAAGCACAACCGATTCGGTCTTATCTAGAAAAGAAGTTGTCATAAGTTGTCCCGCTATCTCTTACAAGTGCCTCAAACATGCCCATCGCTGCCTATCCACACAACTAGATAAAATGTAAGTAAAGTAGTGTTGGAATTGGCACTTTTTTCAGGGTCATCCCTAAACTTTTTGCTTTTCTCCTAACCTTTTATTTAGGTCTCGCCTAGCGGTACTGCGCAAATGCGCAGCTCGCTCAGCGAGATTTATTGCTAATGAAGAGTTTCAGTAGAGGGCTTGAAGCGCCGCCCCTCATTTCCATTGGCCGGCATCCCCGTTTATGCTAAACAGTGGCCTGCCATTGGAAATGAGGGTTTTTGGTTGCCACCCTTTGGTCTGCGATCTGGACTGGGTCGCCTGCTTCATGTCTGTCGTGAAGCACTTTCTTATCTTTATGGGGCCATGTGTTTAAACACATGGCCCCATAAAGACAAGAAATCCCAATGCTCCGGCTGCAGCGCGGTCCTTTCACTTTCGGGACCGTGCTTCATTTGGCCGCGAAGAGCGATGCAAATATAAACAAGCAGCGACAGCTTTTATTTTTACACAATGTGGCATCAAGCAACAGCTGAATCCTTGGATGAAGTGCACCACTCTCTAATTGAAGGGAACTGTGCGGGAGGTGCAGTTCCAAAGGTTCGCCATTACATCTGATTACAAGATATTTATTTATCACCATATTTATACTGTAGAGGTGTGCTGTTCTTCTTTACTTTTGCCGCAATCGCTGAACCGCGCTTTACTTTAACATGGTTAAAGGTAAAGCGCGGGTGCCGTGATTGTTGAAAAAGTAAAGAAATTGACTTTTTTTCTATTACTTTACTTTTGCAGCCATTAAAGTGCGGGTGCCGCCAGAGTGTCTCTAATGAATGTCTTCCTGCCTTGTGGATAAAGAAGCAAATTTGTAAAATGTACTGGTCAGTGAATCTGAGGGTCCTGGAAAACCACGGCCTCTTGATCTGAAAATGCGTTTGCACTTCATTATACCACGCCTCACAGACAACTCTCACAAATCTGTTTTTGCAAAATCCCAACCCCCACCTAGCATTACGATAAATTCCTCCACCAACCAGTCCCTAACACAGCAACAGCCAAACTTCCGTAACCTTACTCACACCCCGGGGGTCTGTGGTTTTTTTTGTTTTTAACACCAACTCTCCCAGGCTCTTCCTCCTCCTCCCCCCACTTCTAAGGTTCAGCTGCCTCCTTCCGGGCTCAAACTCAAGCTGCGCAGGAAGATTAACCCTTTCAGGCGGCTACTTTTTCTGCACCAACTCGGACTGTGCTTTAGTAGAAGCCGCACCTTTTCAGGGCAGCGTTACACAGCAGGGTTAATGCGAGTGCCTTAGCGGATCTAGCATCTGGTGCTTATTTTAAACACGGAGCTACATGTTTCTAAAGTGACTGAAGTGTTTTTGTGTAAAGAATGAATGTAGAGATTATATACTGCGTGCTCCCGCCCTATGAGAAAGGAAATTACACTCAATACACTTCCACTCGGTGCCACACATTTTTACAGCACACAATTCAACTTCAAAGCCCCAACCCAAGTAGCGTCTTTGCGACGCCAGCTGCAAACTCATTCATATAAGCAGAAACGGTCCTGGTGAGTCCGCACATCTAAAGCTAAAAAAGGATGCACTTTTAAAGCTGGCATCTATTCTTTTAAAAAAAACTGTTGCCCTCCTCCTCCTCATGCCATCTGATCTTTTTATCACGTTACCTCTGGCTTTCTTTTAACCCACCCCACCGTCCTCCTCCCGCTGTATATTCTTTGTTCCCCACCCTCCTCATTTGTTTTGTTTTCTGGCCCCAAATCACCCCGCTGTTTTAAAACATTGCGCTTCACGTTGTGCAGCAGCACTGTCTGTAAAATTACAAAAAAAACAACAACAAAAGCCATATTACGCGGTCAATACTGGCTGTGTCATAGCACTTTTTCATTATTAAGTTGCAGTTGTACTCTTGTCTACAATGCAAGCATTGTCTCCAGATATAAATATGATTGTTTGTTGACTTATGACCCTTGGGTCTCAATGGTCAATCAGATCACAGGGAAGTGTCCCAGTATCTAACACTTAGAACATTCGTAAAGCCTTTATAAATTTTGAAATATTTATACCAGTACGCTTAAGCACACCTCTTTTATAATCGAGTTCTTCAGTTTACAGTGGGGCTATAGTCCCATACCATCCTTTGCCAGCTCACGGTCCTATAACTCAAGTGTGTTAAAGTTGCAAAATCACTCTGTGTAGTGCTCAATTAAATCACTGAAATAGTAGTAGATCAATTAAGGCAAATACAAAGTCACTCTGTGAATATAATTTGTATTTGTTCGTTTTGCCCCAAAATCTTATATAAAGAGCCTTCAGCCACCTGGGGTTTTTTATATATATATTTTTATTAAATAATAGGTAGTATCTGTCACCTGCTATACATTCCATCCTACATTTTAAGATCCCTTCTTTTTATTTGTATTCATCCATACACACCCCTTTACATTAACATAGCCATACCTTTACTGTACAGTTGCTATAAAAGCTTAGAATATAGTGTGCACTTTCTTTCTTTAAATAATCACTCCACTGCAAACAAAAAACATAAATAAATACATTTGGCATTTACAATGCCAATAGCTCAAACCCCAGCAAATGCAAGACCTATTGCATTGCAAATGCTTGTCTGACATGGTGTTGGTGGTTTTAGGACTGTGGGCACTTTAGCACTGCTGTTCAGTGTAAAGTGTGTGTGCTCTCTGTGATAAATATGGTAAGTTTGGTCTACACCCGTGTGACCTATTTAATTTACCTGTCAGTCCCTTGTAAAGTGGTATCCTATATACCCGGGGCTGGTAATTAAATGCTACTGGTGGGCTTGCAGCGCTGATTGCGCCACCCACCAAAGTAGCCCTTCAAACCAATCTCAGGCCTCTGCCATTGCAGGGCCTGTGCGCACAGTGTTACTGCCGCTGTGACGCAGCACCTAAGGTGTGTGTCATGTCTGTCACCCCCTTTTTACTACATGTCTGTCACCCCTAAGGTAGGCCCTAGCTAGCCCTATGGGCAGGGTGCATTGTAGGTAAAAGGTAGGACATGTACCTTAAGTGTGTGACATGTCCTGCTAGTGACAAACAGCCATTTTGGTTTCTCACTACTTTGGGGCTGCCCTCCCATAGGGATGTATTAGCGATTCCCTGATAAGTGTTTCAGTGGTAATTACTGATATGAGAGGAGCAGCGTGGTCAAGTTTGGTTTGTTTGGAATAGTAATAATAAATGCTACACAATGGTGTGCGCAGACTATTTTAGGAATGCCACTTTTAGAAGTTGGCATTTCTGTGTGCTATGTGTCTGCCTGCCTGATGTGGACGGCATGTCTGGCTTTGGAGTGACAGGGGCTGGTGAGGTGTGTGTGGCTCTAGGAGGGGCAGGGTGAGTCAGCGCTTGGCTGAATAGGGTATCTGCATTTGGAGTAGTGTGTGGAGTAGTCCCCTGACCCTGAATAGACCTGTGCCTGCCTATGTGAATGCTGGCTCTGCCTCCCTGTGGTGTGTCTGATGGCAGAGCCCCCATCTCACAAAGGAGGATGTGAGCACTGTACACAAAGTGCTCCACACCCTGTGTGCTAGATCGCCTGGGCCCAGCCTTTGCCCCCTGGAACTTTGGACTTGAGCGCCCTGTGTGTGCTAAAATATCTCTCCCAGGATGAGGAGAGTGCTGGGGCTTCGCAGTGCGTAGCTGCAACCTATTTCAAGGGTATCCCGATGTGGGGATTCGCCCGCATATTGCTGATCGGAGCGTGATCCCACCCCGCTCTCATGCATCTTTGAAAATCAGGTTCCCACCCCGCATTTCCACTCTTGTGGTGGGTGCCCACCCCGCTTGTGTGCTTCCTTAGCGGGTGCCTACCCCGCTGTGGTGTTTCATGCCGGTGGGAACCCACCCTGCCCTTCGCCGCAAGGAGAAATCACTGCCGCGGCCCGGAAAACAGGCATCTTGCCTGGCTGTGGGCAGAGCTAATCTGCCAGTCAATTGCGGAGTTGCAGCCGGAAGAGGCATGCAGGAAGGAGGACCAGAGCCTACCCTGCCTCCCAGGGCATCCCGGGCCCAACGAAGAAGTCCGGAGAGCCCGGGAGCCAGGAGAAGCCTGACTGTGTGCAGGATCAGCGAGGTACCGGGCCAGTGTCCTCTTTCCTTGAGCCGATTTTGCGCTCCCGGAGGCACCGTGCTGCCTGTGCTTGTTTTCCTCGGGGGCAATTCTGGTGAGAGTCTCGGCATGGGGGCTCAAAGGCCGAGTTGGTGCCAGGCCTCATAATTACAGCTGCACCACACAAGCTCAGGCAGCTGCCACGTTGGGCACATTAGTTTTGTTAGAGTCCCAGTGGGGTACTCAGGGCACAGTAGTGCCAGTGCCATTTTTCCTTTGGGGGCATTTTTGAGATGAAGGAGTGAGATACACTCCCCTGCACCAGCGCTTTGCGCACTTTGCTTCGCTGCATTGGCAGCTACGCCCTAACACTTGGGACATAGGACATTTGAGCCCCAAAGGGAGGCCAGTTGGCCTGGGGGTCATTTCAGTATGTTATGCACCATGAGTATTGCATAAGGTGTTTATGCTGGTGATACCTAATGTGATTTTGCATACTGTGTTTTATGCTAGTATTATGGTTGGGATGTTTAGGCATAGTATGTTTAGGCCTACAGATATTGCATAATGGGTTTGTGCTTATGTGGTTTATTCCTAATATGTCTTATGCCAAAGGTGTTGCCTAATGCGGAAAATGTTCATGCCCAATGTGATGGATGCGTAATGTGATTTATGCCCAGGGTCTTTATGCATAATATTTTTATGCTAATGTGATGCCTACAGAGAATGCCTATGAGGTTTGGGCCCAATGTATTTATGCCTAATGTCATACTATGATTTTTTAGGATGGTGTCTAATGCAAATGTGGTAATGCTGAGGTCATTATGGTACTAGTAGTTACTGGTTGTGTTTTATATTTACTACCTGCATTCTGATGGTTCTGACCGTGGCCCGATTGGCCTGGTCCTGTATATAAACACCTGTGAATATTGCCTAGTGCCAGTTGGCACAGTGTAAATGTGTGATTAGGTTTCTAATGTGTTTAGGATAATACAAAGGCTATTTTTGATATAACCTTGTGTGGAGTTTCTTTTGTGGTGTGCCTAGTGCGTTGCTGCTGTGTGTCTGTTGAGCAAACGCTTTACACATTGCCTCTGGGATAAGCCTGACTGCTCCTGCCAAGCTACCAGGGGGTGAGCAGGGGTTATCTTTGGTGTGTAACTCCCTTGCCCAGACTAGAGTGGTGGTTTCTGCCTGGCTTAGGCGCTTGCCCTGGCCATCCAGAATTCCCATTTCTAACAAGTAGCTAATCATGTGAATCAATGAGTTTTTAGTCAACACAATCGGTTAACAGTCTCAGTGTCTGCTGAGAGGCTTGCAGGTCACAGATTTAAATCCCAATGTGGACCACTCAACTTTTAATACTTTAGAGGCAGATCTGGGTTATTTTAAAATCTATCCAAGTATGAGAAACAGTTCAGCTTGTGTACTTTACAAATTAACTACTGTGTTGGCCATCATGGGGCAGATTCAGCAAAGAATAGGGAATCCTTGCTGACATGGACATGTTTCTAAGATTTATGTTGATTTGCTTTATCATGAGGAAATAGAAAATAAAATTGTGTGTGACTGGAAACCTTTGGCAGTCATTGTTTTTAGGTCAAAGCCTACCAGACAGCACAGCTGTCTGGGTTGCTAAAGATATCTTAGGGACATTTAGAAACCTTCCCTGGGAATGTATTCCGCCCATTGCTGACCATTGGCTCTGTGGTTTGTAACTCATATTTTCTAGCTTTCTATTTCCTGGCTTTATTTCTTTTAGGCTGTCCAGGTTCAATTCATCCTTCCCAATGAGCAAAGCCTTTTCACACTAACTGTCTGTGTATTCTTCCATGAATGCTCCTTTCTGTAAACAGGCCTGGAAATCTTGTTCTTATTTTGTCTCATTTGCTTTCCATTCAAATGCAGAAGTCAAATGTCAGAATCTGTCTTCTGAGGGAGCTTGGTGTTTACTTTTCTTTCTCTGACTTTAAATTGAGACGATTTATGTTACAATGTTGCAAGATACTAGGGGTAGAGGAAAGGGTTTGTTTCTAGCACACAGCAACATTTAAATGAACTGTGTAAGTATTTCAGAATTAGCAAAGTACAAATGAAGCACATAGTTTGTTAAGTCTGGCTTGTGTGGGAAACAAATACTTTAATATGATCAAAACAAATCAATAAACTAGGTATACCAATTCCACACATAATCATTTGTGCGCTGTATAGTTTTATTAGTAAAACTGTATGTCTGTGCAAGTGCAAATGTATTGTCTGTAATGGCAGTGTGCTACCACACCATGAATACCCCACTATACGCCACTGCACTCTACTTTGCACCACTCCACTTTACACTTCGCCACTGCACTTTGCGCCAATGCACTCTACTCCACTTGACACCACTTCAATCCACTGTATGCCACTCTACTCTGCACCACTCTATGCACTGCACTCTATAACACTCTACCCTAGACAACTTTACTCTACACAACTGTACTCTATGCTACTGTATTCTATGCTACTTTAGTCTGCAACACTGCACTGTCTGCCTCTGAACTATAAGCCACTATAATGTACTCCACACCACTGCACTCTATGCCACTTTACTGCACCACTCTACACACTGCACTCTGTTCCATTCTACTCTACACAACTCTACTCTACACAACTGCACTCTATGCTATGGTGGTATTCTATGCCACTGCACTCTAAGCAACTGCACTCTACTATGCACCATTCTAACCTACTCCACTGCATTCTATGATGCTGCATTGTACCCGCTGAAATCTATTCCGCACTACTCTATACCTCTGCACTCTACAACACTGTACACCAATGCACTCTACACCAGTCCACTCCAATCTACACCACTCCATTCTGCTGTATGCCTCTGCACTATACTCTGCACCACTCTGCTCTCTATCACTATACTCTACACCACTCTACTCTACGCCACTGCACTCTGAAACAAAATACTCAAAGCCACTGCATTTGACGCCACTCTACTCAAATCTAAACCACTGCATACTATGCCAGTGCAATTTGTACCACTCCACACCACTGCACTCTATGATATTCTACTCTGCAACACTGTATTCTATGCCACTGAACTCTACCCCACTCTATTCTGTACTACTGTATTCTATACCAATGCACTCTACATCACTCTACTCTGCATAACTCCACTCAATGCCACTGCACTCTGCAACACTCCACTCTATGCCACTACACTCTATGAGATTGTACTCTACTCTGCACCACTCTACACCGCTCTACTCTGCACCACTCTATGCCACTATGCTTTATGCCACTATGCTCTATCCACTCTACTCTGCATCACTGCACTCTACGCCACTGTACTTTATGCCTCACTACTCTACATTACTCCACACTGCACCACTGCCATCTACGTCACTGCACTCTACTATGCAACACTATACAACACTCTAATCTACACCATTACATTCTACAATGCTGCATTGAAAGCTGCTGAATTCTATGGCACTGCACTCTTAACCACTGTACTCTACGCCACCAAACTCTGCACCAGTCCACTCTACTCTACGCCACTTCACTGTACGCAACTCCACACTATGCCACTCCAATACACGACACTCTGTGCCACTCCAATATATGACACTCTACTCCACTCTTTGCCTATACACTCCACGACTCTCCACACCACTCTCCTCTACTCAACTCTACACCACTGCACACTATGCCAGTGCACTTTGCACCACTCTACACCACTGCACTTTACAACACTCTACTCTGTAACACTGCACCTATGCCACTGAACTCTACCCCACTCTATGCCACTCTACTATACGAAACTCTACTCCACTCTTCGACAGTCTACTCTATGACTATCCACACCACTCTACTGTACACCACTAACTTTTAGCCAAGCTGATCAGCAGCTACGTTGGTGTACAACATAACTAAAACACATTAGCAAAGCCTGCATAGGTGAGACCTATTGGCTTTGCCAATGTTTGTTCTCCCTTTTGTTTCCTTTTCTCTTGTATCTTTTCTCCTTTTTCCCCGCAATTTCACATATTTACCTCTCCTTTTCTGCGTCTCCCTTCTCCCTCTTTTACCCTACGCGTACTGAACATACGTTCAGCTGAAAGGTATGAAAATGAAGGAGTTTTCCTAATACGTATTATGTGTTTGGGCCTTAGGGGAAAGGTTAATAATATCATCTTCCTGAAGAACCTTCCTAGTCTTATTTCTTAGTTGTATGTGGTGAAATCTTCTCCCAAGGGCATTAGAGCGGTTTACAGGCACACCAGTTCACATTGCAAAAGGCCAGTATCATGTTTTAGGCACAGGGAGATTAAGGGCCTGATTTACAAGGCACTTTTACATGTTTGTTTAAGTTAATACTTGTAGTAACTTTACTACTTTTCGCTATTCACAAACTATGAGTTTAATTTTATTACTAATAATGTTAGTAGTAGTAAAATCACAGTCGTAGTTTATGAATACCAAAACAGTAGTAAAGTTAGGAAAACCTACACTTTTGTGTAAGTTTACACTTGCTGTAGTTACTTTACTACTATTTTGGTATTCATAAACTGTAAATGTAATTTCACTACTAGCAATTTCACTAGCAGTAAAATTACATTTGTAAAATTACTAGTAGTAAAATTACACTACCTGCCTCTAAAAAATGAAACGAAAACGTTTCATTTTTCTCTTTTTAAATGCTTCCCGTTTTCCTTTAAGGAAAATGGGTTGCATTTAAAAAGAAAAAAACTGATTTATTTAAAAGCAGTCCCAGGGCCAGCCATTCCCAATGGGATTGCAAATAGTGAGTGCCTCATGAATATTGATGAGGCATACAAACTGCAACCCCATTGGGAATCGCAAACAGTGTCTCTGACACTCTTTTACATAGCATTTTGCAACTCACAAATTGCGACAAACAATTGAGCACAATTTGCGAGTAGCAAAATACTATGGTCGTACATCTGGCCCAAAATGCCCACTTTGGCACACAATACCCTTTAAGTGAAAGGGACCACTTTCTGTATGGCTGAAGACATGTTTAGGCACAATCCCATCACTCACAGAGAAAGCAAAACAATGGCTCAAGAGAGCTAACCCGCTGTTATGTTCTAAGCATAGGCACTGTGGAAGTAGAGATGTGGGGGGTGGAGGGTGGGGGTGACAGCACCCCAAAAATAACCATGCTGAAATTCAGAGGGTGAATGAGCCGTAAAGAAGCTGTGTGTTCAAAGACAAAGGTCAAATGTCAGCATCTTTTTTAACAAATTGCTGCTTATTTGGAAACTGGTGTTTACTTTTCGTTCCTTGACTGCAAAGTGAGAGTGCTGGAGTACAGGAAGTGAAAGGAAAGGTTGTAGGATGTTAAACAATTCTAATAGACAATAACTTTGAAATAATGAATTATACACATTTATCAGTAATTTGGAAAGCACAAATGAAGCACATTTGTTTGTAGTTCCGAAGAATGATGGAAAGGAAGATTTTAATAGGATCAAAACAAATCTAGACACTTTGCTTGGTGATGGGCAAATGATAAATAGTCACTGAAATCCTATTTCCATACATTCTCGTTTGTGCGCTATGTACCAGTAAAACTGCATGTCTATTTAAATTTGGTTTGGGAAAAAGGGGGTGGTGATAGACAGAGATTCTGAATGATGCAGAATACTCTTACCAAGTCAAGAGATCATGGTTTTAATCCATCACCGTTTTTTAACTCACTGCACCATCCCAGCTCAGAACCAGGCTACATGCAAATTAGTCTGTACCTGTCCCAGTGCATGATGGGAACAGGGCAAACCAAACTACCAAGCCAATTCTTATACTGGGAAGGAAACAAGCTTCCGGGGACCGGTTTCTGGCATCACAGCCTTCGTCGGCCCGGCTTGCCTGAATCCTGATGGTGCAATGAGCAAGGGACTCACGTCTGAGCATACCCTCCCACACTAAGTGTGGATAAAATCGATTTGGGAAAAAGGGGGTGGTGATAGACAGAGATTCTGAATGATGCAGAATACTCTTACCAAGTCAAGAGATCATGGTTTTAATCCATCACCGTTTTTTAGCTCACTGCACCATCCCAGCTCAGAACCAGGCTACATGCAAATTAGTCTGTACCTGTCCCAGTGCATGATGGGAACAGGGAAAACCAAACTACCAAGCCAATTCTTATACTGGGAAGGAAACAAGCTTCCGGGGACCGGTTTCTGAGCAAGGGACTCACGTCTGAGCATACCCTCCCACACTAAGTGTGGATAAAATCGATTTGGTGATGGATTAAAACCATGATCTCTTGACTTGGTAAGAGTATTCTGCATCATTCAGAAACTCTGTCCATCACCACCCCCTTTTTCCCAAATCGATTTTATCCACACTCAGTGTGGGAGGGTATGCTCAGACGTGAGTCCCTTGCTCATTGCACCATCAGGATTCAGGCAAGCCGGGCCGACGAAGGCTGTGATGCCAGAAACCAGTCCCCGGAAGCTTGTTTCCTTCCCAGTATAAGAATTGGCTTGGTAGTTTGGTTTTCCCTGTTCCCATCACCAGGTTCTGAGCTGGGATGGTGCAGTGAGCTAAAAAACGGTGATGGATTAAAACCATGATCTCTTGACTTGGTAAGAGTATTCTGCATCATTCAGAAACTCTGTCCATCACCACCCCCTTTTTCCCAAATCTATTTAAATTTGGTGGCATTTCAATGATAAATGTGCTGTCTGTTAATTACAGTGTGCTACCTCTCCAGTGCTCCAAGATTCACCTCAGCCTACATACCACACCCATGCTGCTGTGCGACCCTTGGATTTTTCACAATCCCTGTGACTTTAGTTATATAACATACATTGAACTCCCACTGTGAAAGACTGGTCAGACTTTTTTGCGAAGTTTGTTGCAAATCACTTGCGCCTAGATTTACTATGGGTAGCACAGGTGGTAACGTGGCGCTGCAGAATTTTTTGCTACATCCACAGCAGGAGCATAGCAAGGATGCAACGGGCCCTGGTGCATGCAAGGAAATTACCTCCTTTGCTGTTGGGGTAGTAAAGTAAAGCCATTATCAGGGCTCTGGGCTCCTGTGCACTACCCCTGCTGCACCAATGGTAGCTTAGCCCCAGACAGGCGTTTACTATGGTGTGTGAACTGACGCAATGCACTTCATACCACATGAGCAACCACACTAGATCTTAGTAAATGACCCCTTAAGTGCACTGAGGCTGTTGTGAAAGGAGAGACAATGCAGTCTCCAAAGGTGTGCCGCCCCCCCCCCTTCCATTTTTTTCAAATGTCCTGTAGGCCAAGGAGTGATTTTTAGGGTGGCAGAGCACACATACATACCGAGCATTATTAACCAGGTTCAGACTGGAGGGTCTGTCCTTGAGGCACAGTTTAATTCCACTCAAAATGATAGGGGCTCATGGTACCTGAACCCCCACACATTCCATTCCATGCAGGTCAGTGGGCAAAACTCACCTGTTTTAAGAAAAAACATAATGGGGCAGATTTACAAGCCCCTCGCGCCTCCTTGCGCCACTTTATTTGACGCAACGGCGGCACAAACAATGCGGCCAATTTACAATGTGGCGCATCTAGGGAGATGCAACACGTCGTAAAGCCCTAAGTCCAGGGCCGGCTCTTGGTCAGTACGACTGGGGCCCTCGCACCGGGTGCCGGCTTCCTGGGGGAACCATGTTTGCAAGGTTATTATATTTTTAAAGACCCCTGCTGCTGCGTTCCTTTCCTCCAGCAATTACCAGGCAACACAAAAATGTCAAGATAACTTCCATGATTATTGTTCTTCCTGGAAAGATATCGGAGTTTTGTATAGTTGGGGTTTTGACTTATGTGAAGGTAGTGCAGAGAGTGGATGTATGACGTAACAACGCGAGTCATTACAACGCGTGCAGTTACATCGCGGTCGTTACAACGAACGCATGTAACCACGCGATGCCATTACAACGCAAGTCTTTACATCGACTTGCGCTAGATGGCGTGCTAACATTAGAAAAGCGTAATTTACTATTCCAACTCCAGTCCACTTAACAGTAGGGAAGGTGTTGGGATAGTTAACTACACTATTTGTAATGTTAGCACGCCATCTAGCGCAAGTCGATGTAAAGACTTGCGTTGTAATGGCGTCGCGTGGTTACATGCGTTCGTTGTAACGACCGCGATGTAACAGCATCGCGTTGTACTGAATGCGATGTAAACGATGTTTCCCGCAGAGAGTTAATATGCCTGCCGCAAAGAACGTGTACCATGCAGATTATAAAGCGCATATAATGTAATTAGGTCAGCAGGCTACTGCTTTTAAAAGAGACATCCTTTTGTAACTTGCAATTTATACCTTAAAGTCCTAATATAGAACAGTGAGCCATTAACTTTCATCATAGAACTGCGTACACTCTGCAAAGTATACATTAGAGCATAGATTAATGTTGCAAAAAAGGTCAATTTGGATAGAAATTGATTATTAATTGAAGAAAACTCCCAACTATGCTGTTTCTTTTTCTGCACCCTGTAGTCCTTTGGCTTATGTAACATTTCTTATGCACAGATTTACACATGTATGATTGATTGTCTCTCTGTAATGTGTGTGTGAGGCAAAGTGCTCTGACATCCTTTAATGGCATGAGTGGTGCTATATAACTAATTCAATGTATCTGAGAGAGAGTGGTTATGGAGACTTTGTCACTGTTAAAGGGAGGTAGTGAGAGAATCTATGGTGGAGATGGTCATTGGGGGCGCCAACTAACATTGTCGCACTGGGCACCACCAGCACTAAAGCCGGCCCTGAGCCAGGTGTAATGTATGCAGGGTGGGCGTTCCCACTCAAAAAGCCATGTAGAACTGACGCAGTGAAATTTGCAACATTTCACTGCGTCACTCTACGCCTTCACTGCGTCATAATCCCTACGCCTGCCCAGACCAGGCATAAGGAATGACGCAGGGCTTTTTGTATGGGACCTACCTAATTGTTTGTTCACATTGCTGGAGTTGCGTCACTTTCATGAGCAACTCCAGCAAATGCGTCACCTTTGTGCCAACTGATACGTCAGTATTTCTGACGCATCTGTTAATCCTTGCTCCATGGAGCACTGTATTGTAAATACAGCGCATACTTGGTGGCGCAAGGACATTTGGCACTGGCGCAAGGAAACTGACGCATCTATGCAGATGCGCCAGTTCCTTGTAAATTGTGGTGACTTTATTGTCGCCTCTCCTTTCTTTCACTTACATCTTCCCTGCTGCTCAACCAAGATGAGTGCTGGAATGTGTGATGAGGCTCCCGGCATGCGTGGTTGCTTGGTTATGTGTGGAGAGCCAGTTGGTGGATGGGCTGAGCAGCAGGGAGGCTGAGCAGCAGGGAGGCTGCTCCTGGTGGGGCTGCCATTTACCATCTGACTTACCATCTATTTTCCTACTACTTACTTGGAACTGGATTTAATAAACTACATTCTTGGAACCTACTATTTGGCCACATTTGAACTTCTTTTACCCAGTACATAAATCTGCCCCAATGTATGTATTCCAACATGAGATCTGTCACTGGAAGATATGTCTATTTCCGTCGTCATTCTGTGACTATCCTTGTCAAAACCAAAAATGTATTTTTTTGCTTTTCGATTAGACTGCATGATGCCTGGATTCAGCGGAATGCACTTGAGATGAAGTTAGGGGTAAAATGATGTCGCTTGTCACAAACCATGATCTTTATTTAAAGCCCCCTTTACTTTCAAAGAGTGAAAACTGGCGACGTTGAAAAGGCTGATCGCCCGTCTAGGCACAAATATACGTATGATTGCAATGCAACAAGAATGTATGCTGATTATTTAAGATAAAGATGTTGGGTATTTTATCTTCTGTATAAAATGCACCACTGTCCGTAGGATTTCAAAATTAAATCATTAAAACAAAGGAACATGTTTTTCTTGAAACAAAAATAAAATTATTAACCCATGTCATGATAAAAAAAAACTGCGAAACTGTCTTTTATATTTCTCAGTTGCATATACCATCTTCTGTTAACTTATCTTTAAGATGCTTACGTATCCCTATCTACTTTACCGCAAAGCTTGGCTTTCACTGAGGAGACAAAAGATTCAAACTATTCTGTAGCCCCTCGAGTACTTGCAAGCCTCTGACATAATTGACAAACCCCGCAATGACGCCTGCCTTTATTGTACACTGTATTTCCATGCTGTGAGCGTCCTCTAGTGACAAACGAATAAACTGCCCGCCTCCGAATTCATCTTTATTCTTTTGTTTTGTTTTCTCCTGGTACCTCTAGTTATTTCCATTGATGCATTCAGCACATAACGCGCGTGGTTTGCATTTATGGGCATTTCATTAACCCTAACGAGGTGCTGAAGTGCCTAATAGACCGTAGGTTGAGTTGGGCTGGAAGGATGTTAGTTGCAGGGTGCCCTATGTGGGAAGTGTTTCGGCGTCACACGTGATAGGACCAGTGGCGGCCTTCTTATCCTGTTCAGTGTTGCTGCTTAAGTGGGCAATAGAGTGATGAGACTAAGGGGCAGAACGCTTGAGTCTGGCTAGAAGACTGCAGATTGTGGGCGTGGCTTGTGTGGAAAGTGTTAATGTGGTCATTCATGAGAAGTCACTACGGTTTTGTAGGGATGTGCATATGAACATATCCACCATTCTTCGGGGAGATGGGCTCCGGTTCATGGGCGGGCCTGCTTCTGAGTATCTGACGTCCAAACCCTGCTTATGTGGGCGCCGGGTTCTGTTGATTGGGTAGTTCCATCCTGCAGCTTAATTTTGGGAGGCGCTGGACCTCTACCTCATTCCTTAATTCTAGGCGGTCTTTGGAAAACTCTTGTCTTTGCCAGGAGGCAGTTCCAAAATGTTTCTTTTATCCAGTGCTTTAAATGGAAAAAAATAAGTGCAGGTACTCAACAAATTTAGATGTTAGCTAGGGGGCGGGGCTTGGGCGTGGTTAGGGGGCGGGGCATGTGGGTGGGATTAGGGGCGGAGCTATTGGCAGTCCAAAGGGATCCAGCCAGGGGCACACATTTAATGTGATTGAGATTTAATTGGTGTGCAGATGTGCATAATGATACAAAATCATTTCTGGTTTATTTTGATTATTACATTTCCCTTACACATACAAAACAGTACATTTATTATTAAAGTGGGCTTCTCATGGTGCAACACCTAGATCACATTTGACTCGCACAAGATGTTTCCTTAACATTTTTTGGAAAGGTTTAACTATGGTTAACCCTCTTGTCTTTTACAAAGCAACACATGGCCACGTAAGGTGGCCTTCCGGTGCTTGGTAAATATGACTTTAGTATTGCGTTACCCTTGCAACATTTAGCGTGACACAAGAGAAATGCAATTCAATGATAAATCGGTCCCTCTGTTTCAAACATAAGTCCAGTAGGGACAGATTCATGGAAGATTTTCAGGATATTCAATTATGAGGACACATCAGAGGAGGAATAGGATAGTGTTTGTTGCTTCTTGAAACTTGTTGTCCTGCAAAGCATGGAAAGCATGACAGAGACTACAGATCAGGTTAATGTAAATACAACACATGTGGATGCTGTTCGCGGTAGCACTCCGGGTGCTTTCAGGAGGAATCTAAAATAGACATATGTGTGTGCAGATTATATCCACCTAATGTTGTATCCCTGATGCTAAATGAAAAGGCTAAATGTGTTCAGCACTGGTCTCTGATATGTCCTGCGATCTACAGTTCACAAGTTTGAATCTCAGCAAGTCAAACTCAGCTTTTTATCCTGTGAGTTGAGGACCATTAAAATAGGTAGTAGTATTGCTGTAACACAAAAGAAGTGACAATGGGTGGTTTGGATCAGATGATCAGCAGAGAAATCAGTCCTGTTCTGATTATAATGCTTTAAAAATTCCATGTACTGGGTGCCCAGAGAACAGGATAGCGAAGTGATGGAAAGGATGTGCAAGGGGAGGTACAAATTCTGTTGCTTAGCCTTTTAGAGAAGATGAAGACCTCTGCCCTCTCCTGTACAGTGAATTTTAAGCCTACACTATAAACCAAACTTGGTCTCAAAGTGATGTTTTATGATTCCATAACACCCTCAATGGTTTCGACAAACAACAAGGCAGTCTTTGTTTTTTACACATAAAGAAACATTGGTCCCGACTCACAAAATTCTTCTCCTTATAGGCAGGGCCACTAGTGTTATGTGATTGTGCAGCTGTGGCGTTTTACGCATAATTGTAGATTTGACGCACGTGCCACATAATTCATACTCTGCTGCATAATCTGCAGATTTTAACTAAAAGGATGTTTCTTGCTCAAACGGTTAAAAAGTTACTAAAATTGCATCAACATGTGTTGCAGCGCAGTGAAAGGCCCTTTGCAAAGGTTGACTGGCCACCTATCTGTTGCTCATTGCTATATTTGCGTGTTAACTAATGAGGTGCAACCAATGCCCAGACTGTTAAGAAGTGTAAATATGACAAAATAATAAAGTAATACAATCTCAAAATGTGCCACATTATGCCTAATAATATGCTGTATCTAGCTGCATAATGAACTCAACCCTGCCACATAATGTAGCCATCCCCTACCACGTAATTCTAGTGTCCCTGCGTATAGGTGCATTTTGATCACGCACAGATTCTCAAAGAACATTTGGAAGTTCAGAAAATAAGTTGCAAGGCCGGATTAGCATATGCACTCCTTCCCAGGCAAACATTTTGCATGTGAGGACATGCCTACTTGTGTAACAAGCACATATGAAAGAACATCATTCATTAAGAATAATTGTGACACTTCTGTAGTAAACTATCGTTTGCTTGGACTCTAGGAGCTGATAACAGGTGTTACCCAACTCAATGTTACTCATTTTGTTGAGCTCAGTAGGGTAAAAGGCAGAGTGGACCCGTTGAAATTCGAACATAAGACTTTCAGGTGACACAAAGATCTCTGCAGTGGTTGCATTAGTCCACTGAACTATCTTATCATCTTCCAATCAGAAAGGAATGCTCTGCTGCACCTTTGAATTCTCTTTTCTGCATTAATACAGCAGATTAAGGCGTTGCAGTGTAATCTGCAAACCCCTTCCCACAGATGACATCCCAGAGTGGTGGGATACTGACAAATATGAGCTCCTTAGGACATATACATGCCAATGTGCTCCCCTTGGTGACGTAGGCGCAGCGGCACCTGAGATCAGCAGGCTCTGGTCACGGCACCCACAAGGCTCACCTGAGCCCACGCACAATACTACTAATGCATAGAGGGCCAGGCGGACTTCACACGTATAGAATCTGTGCTTGCTGTCTCCAGTCTCTGCACAGAGGCCTCGATTGTGAATTCAGACTTTATTGGGGAGTACCTTGCCTCACTGTGTCACAAATCGGCAATTATGTTTAGACTTTCCTTTGCTTGAAATCCATAATTATTGAACCTGACATGCCGCAGCTAGCACCGGGTGAATTTTTATTTTTTTATTCCTCATAACAGGGAAGTAAAGTTTGACGAAATTCTGTGAAATTCAATTCCACCGACCACGCAGAAAGAGGCCTAAGCCCTGAGAAGTGATCTGTCGGTCAGTTCATGTGGTTTTCTCTAATAAAATCAGACCCACACAGACTACACAAACTGCCCAGTTAAGGGGCATTACAAGCAGCTCGTCTGGTTTGCCCTGGACCCGATTTTTCCACGGAGAGCCACACAATATGCATTAACTGCCAAATCTAGACATTTCTCAAGTTCACCATTTGTGCAGTGTTTGTGGCCCAGTTTTACAAGTTGATAAAAAAGCAGATTGTTCTTGCAATTCTGGTCACTTCTGCAATTTACAGGTATTGCATTATACCTGAGAATAATGGCTTTAATACACTGCTGTTTAATAAACGGCAAACGGAGCTCGCTGTGCTTTCACCTAGAAATTATGTTCTAAGTCCATGTTTTGTCTTAATGGACATTCATTTTTGAATACCCTCCTGGGAAGCACACAACGGCATTTTTTTGTAGGTCATGTTTTTTTAACACAGACATTTGTTGGTACACATTTCTCAAGATTGTCTTAGATCAAAGTTCTTAAAATTGTACATGGAAATGCAACCTTACTGAGGCCGGTGTTCGGACTGTCACCTCCTGACCACGACACTTCCTGCCTTTTTATCCCCTGTCGTGGGGGATCCCTGAAGTCTGTGTCCCACACAGCGTGAGTCTGAGAGCAGGTGCTGTGTGTCTTTAAAAGGCACAACAAGCACGGCTCTCGAGACAGCGGTGCCACTTAGCAGATTATCTCACGGTCATCACTACCAGGTGGACACTGCTTCAGGCATTACAGTGTGAGTCTGGCCCCTCCCAACTCCGAATGAATGCCTACGGGCCGCGGCTTTATTAGCACATTGAAAGGGGAGATTAGCACTCAATTAGAGTGCTTCAGGAAAACGGACCCACTCGTTGTCAGCTGTATTGCTCTTCTTTTTTGTAAATGCCAATATCACTTAGCTTGGCCCATGAGTACCGGTACTCTCTTTGGACAAAGAGAAGTTCCGGTACTCAAGCGCTGAAAATTTCCGGTACTCAGTACCGGTGAGTACCGGCCCATTTAAATCACTGCTTTTATCAGAAAGGAGTTCCTAAACCGCTTTTCTTCATGTACGAGGCAATGATCAGCCAATGCGTCAGCGGTAAGTGGATGGTTTTAATGGAGCACGATGGTGCTCTTTCATTGTACGGGTGCATTATAGTCACGGATAGTCTGCATCCACATATATTCATATGTCGTGATAACAATTTGTCATTAGGTGGTATTTAGCAATAACATGAGAAAAACTAAATGGTAGGAAAAGTGTTGTGCCATGCAAAGAAACAATGTAGCATTCTTGTTATAATATTGTAATTCATACTATTTGATGTCATTTGCCTAACGAAGTTGCTCACATGAGATGTAGCACATTTTGATTTAAATATGTGCCATATTAAAGTTGCACACTAGATGTCATTATTTGTGTTTAACGTGTAGGATTTCATAAGTCGCTTGAAATGAAATGAAAAATGATGTGCTGTTGTAATGCAATGATGTTGAAAGGACAAAATGAAGTGTCCACCCATGTGTGTATTTGAAAGGCCTAGGGGCTTCACTCTTATGTTGGCCGATTTTGGAGGCCTGAAATGTATTTTCCCTGGGGGCTCAAGAGTAGGGCTTGTTAGTAAAATTCATGCACATGTTGAATTTGTTCAGTTCTCACAATTCTGTTGCAGATGGAGAAAGTCGTCTTTGTTAGTTAGAATAACATCTTTTGTTTAGGAGAGTTAGGCTTGGGGAGGATGCAAAACAAATTGTGAGGAGAACTGATAATTGGGAGACGGTGTTCTTTCTCACTGAGGGAGGCCTGGGAATCAAGGTCATCGAGCCAGGAGCTAGGAGCACCGACATGAAAAGGAAAATCACCTGTGGGAAGTGTCTAGCGAGATGAGGTGATCTGTGGGCGTGTTTTACATTTGGTGTTTTTGTATTAGGGACAGCACCCCCGGGTGGAGTCAGGAGAGGAGGTGAGGATATCGAAGGAGAGAGTAGGAGCATCTTAGAAGGAGCTCCGTAGCTTTGGCTACTTGGCCAATACGATGTGAGTGTACTTCTTAGGAAGTCTTCACGCGCTGACACCTTTTCCTGATCTTGCCTGGGGAATGCTAAGTAGGGATGTCAAGATAGTATTAGTGTAGGGATAGACTCATGCTCTTTATTCATTCACCGCAGATGAAGAAGGATCTTGTCATGGGGGCAATGATTACCTGCGTTCTGCTTCTGGAAATTGTCATTCTGTTTATGATTCATCGCATAAGATTAGTAGGTTTGGATTTGTATTAGTTCCCATGTATTTCCACAACTTTGTAATGAGGTGCTTGTATATCCAATTGCTCGTAGTCTCTTTTGATGGGTTATTTCTCCCCTCTACACTTCTCAGCAGGTAAGAAAGGTCCATCGCCATGAGTTCCACAGTAACTTGGTAGGAAGGAACTCAAACCCCATCAGTTTTGTGCTCTGCATGTGTTTGGAGCTTTACATGGGTGAAGGATGGGCCCTTGTAATTAAGGCCCTGTTGGCAACTGAGGCTGGAGTCCCTGGCCACAGGCAGCCAGTGAAGGTCCTGGAGCGCTGGTGTGATCTGCTCCCCGGGGCAAGGGCGCAAGAGTGTCTTGCTGTTGAGTTCTGGATCATTTTTAGGTTGAGCCTGAGCCAGCGCTGCTCTGGCGATCTGTTGTAGTTGAGTATGGAAGAGAAGCCCCGCCCACTCCCCCGCCCATATTTTTCATTGGCTTGTGTCTTTGTCCTTCGTAAATGCAGGCTTCTGATTGTTTACGAGGCTTGTTAGTCCCTCCTTAGTACTGCCTTGTCTTCATTTATACCCTCCCATGGCGACTGGCCCCTTTACTTCGGTTGCTACACGGGGCCTGTTATTTAGTCTTGTAAGCACTATTTCCTTCATTTAACATGGCCTGTGCTTCACTCGCAGCCACGCACGTACCGGGCGCTGCGCTTTTTTCACCATTGCTGCTCGACCTAAAAATACTCAAATTTAAAAGAGTGTGGCGCCGATTTTACAAAGGCTGTGCTTTCATTTTATTTGCAGCTTGAAAGCGCTGCGCTTTAATTTTATTTGCGGCCGTTGCGCTCTTTTCACCATTGCTCACCGACCTCCAACTTTCTTTTTTTTTAAGAGCTGTGATGTCTACAGGCCGTGTCACGTGCTGCATTAAATCACTAAAATAAATAAATAAAGACTCTGAGGCTGACACCGCTTTGAGGACAGTGTACGACCTGGCCCAGGAAGCTTGGATAAAAGACATACATGTATGACAGCATTTCAGTGCACATGCCCACTTGCATATTAGGGCACGAACAGACTGAGAGCTGTGACCTACAGAACACTGGGCGTTCGCCTGACTCCGAGATGGCTTCCCAGGTTCACAGCCACGCCCCCTGAGCTTGGGGCTGTCATTAGTGTTGCAGTTAGCGCTCTAGCGTTAGACGCTAGAGCGCCGGGGGCATAGACCTGATGCGTACGCCACGAGGGTGGCGTACGCTTGTATTTAAATAAAGGGGGCGCGGCCTCGAGTAGGCATTCGTGCCGACACCGGTGACCTGTGTGGTGTCCTTTCTTTAGCGGCGAGCGCGACCCGCTAGGCCTGCGGCCCCTACAGCGTTGGTGACACAACATTGGCGACGAGAAGTGGACCGCACCTCCGTGTGCGCAGAACATCGCACCGTGTCCCGCGGCAGCCCCGCGCGTGCGCACGTGTTGCCGCCTGTCCGGACAGCGCCACGCTCGCTCTGCTGGGGACGGAGCTGCATGATCGGCAGGCCTCAACTACCAACGGTGAGCACACATGTGCACCCAACACTGAGCGCTGAAGCACAGACGGATCCTGTTCCATTTACGCCCGCTGGTGGAAGAGGAGTTGAAGAAACTGGAAGAGCAAGGAGTCATCGAGGCAGTAACTGGACCCACTCCATGGGTATCCCCTATGGTGATAGCGGAGAAGCCCCGCCAACCAGGCAAGATCCGGGTGTGCATCGATATGAGGCTGCCCAACAAAGCCATCAAGAGGGAGAGACACATCACGCCCACGATGGATGATATAATCGCAGACCTCAATGGTGCCCGCTGGTTCTCCAAACTGGACCTCAATGCGGGCTACCACCAGCTGACACTGGCCGAGGAAAGTAGATATATCACTACTTTCAGCACGCACATGGGGTTGCGAAGGTACCGACGCCTTAACTTTGGCATCTCATCGGCGGCGGGAATATTCCAGAACACCATTCGAGACATATTGCAGGGGCTACCTGGAGTACTGAACGTCAGTGACGACATACTGATACACTCCACAACCGTGGATGAGCACTATCGGCGGGTCCAATCCACGTTGACACGGCTTAAGGAGTACGGAGTCACGCTACACAGGGATAAATGCCAATTCTTTCAGCAAAGGATCGAATTCTTCGGATACACGTTCACCAACCAAGGCATCCAGGTAGACCCGAGAAAGTCCCAGGCCATCAAGAACGCCCCGGCACCAATGTCCGCGTCCGAAGTACGCAGTTTCCTCGGGATGGCTACATACTGTGGGCGTTTCATCCCGAATTTGGCTACCACTGCCGAGCCACTCAGGCATCTCACGAAAAATGACACCCTGTGGCAGTGGGGGCAGAAAGAAGATGAGGCGTTCCAAGCCATCAAGACCACGCTCCTTGATCAGGCCACACTAGTCTACTTCGACCCGACAAGGAAAACCGAGCTACTCGTCGACACCAGCCCAGTGGGGCTGGGAGCGGTTCTCACCCAGGAACAAGAACCAGGGAGGTGGGCGACCCTGGCATATTCCAGCAAAGCGCTCACAGCAACGGAACAGAGATACTCTCAAATTGAACGAGAAGCACTGGCCATCCGGTGGGGCTGCCGGCACTTCCACCTGTACGTCTGCGGGCACCCGTTCACAGTTGTAACGGACCACCAGCCGCTAGTGCCCCTCTTCAAAGGGACCGCGCCACACACCCCGCCAAGGATTGAGAGGTGGGCCATCGGGCTGCAGCAATACCAGATGGCCGTTACATATCGGCCCGGCGCCAAGAACCCGGCGGACTTCTTGTCGAGACACCCAGAGAGGGAGGAGCCGTCCCCTACCGGTAAAGAAGAAGAGGATGACGCTGAGGCACACATTGAACTTTTGGCCGCCCTGACATGCCCCCAAGTGCTAAAGATCCAGGAGATTCTACGAGCCGCGGAGCAAGATGCCGTGATGGCCAGAACCCGGGAAGCTCTCCAAAAGGGGTCATGGGCCGACTTCATACAATCCGCTAACTCGTGGACAGAGGATGAGAGAAGAGACCTGCAACAAGTCTGGCGAATACGAAATGAGCTCAGTGCGACCCGAGACAGGATCATCCTGCGAGGGTCCAAGCTTGTCATGCCGACAACACTACGCCGTCAAGCCACACTCATTGCCCACAACGGTCATCAAGGAACAGAAAAAATGAAGGCCCGTATGAGGGCGAAGATATGGTTCCCGGGGTTGGACAAAATGGTGGAAGATGTGGTGAGGAGCTGCCCAGCATGCCAGATGACGAGTGGTCCCGAACCTCCGGCCCCCATCGCGACGGAGGAACCAGGAGCACACCCGTGGGACAAAGTCAACATAGACTTCGGAAGCCTCCCGAACGGGAGAGTGTCACTGGTCGTCATTGACAACTTCTCCAAATACCCCTTGGTGGAAGCATTCCCACCTACAGCATTCACTTTTGTGGGGCCAGCTCTAGAAAAGATATTTAACATGTTTGGGCGTCCCTCAGAACTGAAGAGCGACAATGGACCACCATTCCAGGGCCACGAGTTCCGGGAGTTCCTCCGGTTCCTCCGACACCGGCAGATCACCCCTCAATGGCCGCAGGCTAACGGGGAAGTAGAACGCTTCATGCGAACGTTGAATAAAGTCATACGAATAGCAGGTGCTGAACATCAAGACCCGGAAAGAGAGATCCAGCGATTCCTGGGGGAATATCGGAGCACGCCACACTGCTCCACCAAGCAAGCCCCGTGGACTCTCATGCTAAAGGGGACGCGTCGCGATGGTCTACCTACTGCCCCTGGGTGGGTTCCCCCACCTTTCGAAGCAGAGCGGGCCCTCCAACGAAGAGCGCACCGAAACCAACAAGTGAGCCGAGCAAGAGGCAGTCGGGAACGCGACATCAGGCCGGGGGACAATGTCCTCGTGAGGGACCGAAGACCTGGAGGGAAGTTCAAACCTCGGTACGAGCCTGGGAGCTGGGTAGTGGAACGGAGACGGGGTACGATGGTAACAGCCAGGAGGGGGATGGAATCAACCACACGAAACATCTCGTGTTTCAAGCGAATTCCGGAAGCCACCGAATGCTACCACGGAGGGGTGAACGAGGAGGAAGAAGAGGCCCCGATCCCAGACCTGGAACTTTTGCCAACTCCCGTCAGGCAGGATATAGCCCCAGAGCAGAGCCACCCTGCCCCTGAGGGGGGCGAGGCGGAAGGTGGTCACCCAGCCAGTTCCAACACCCGTGCCACAGCGAGGTATGGTCTGAGGGAGAACCCCCCGCCTAGCAGCCGCCTCAGAGACTTTGTATGCCAAGTAAGTGAGTGACTGTCGGGGACTACAGTTATATTTGTCATCCAAGTTGGAGAGGGATGTTGCAGTTAGCGCTCTAGCGTTAGACGCTAGAGCGCCGGGGGCATAGACGCGATGCGTACGCCACAAGGGTGGCGTACGCTTGTATTTAAATAAAGGGGGCGCGGCCTCGAGTAGGCATTCGCGCCGACACCGGTGACCTGTGTGGTGTCCTTTCTTTAGCGGCGAGCGCGACCCGCTAGGCCTGCGGCCCCTACAGCGTTGGTGACACAACAATTAGGAGACCCTGATGCTGTGAGAATGGAAGAAGGACTCACGGTGGACGGGGCACAAAGGAGTAGGTATCCAGTAAAGATGGCAACGATGGTATTGGATGGGCCGCTGCTCCCTGTCAGCCTCATTGAGCAGGTGTTTACTTTGGTAGTAGGCGGTCTTCCTGTCACCTTTGGGTGGCCGATTGAGGGCCGTGCTGCGACTGCGAGCCGAGCATGTACGCCACAGCCGCTACCATCTTCCTGAACTGCTACGGGCCATAGGAGAAGCAGATTTGCAGTTGTCCGAATGAGGGAGATCTCAGTGCCTAGAAGCAGCTGCAGTAGGAATGCAAGGGGTGGTGGGGATCAATAAGTTGCATGGTTTAACAGATTAACGTTTGGCGGTGTGACTATACTAATGTGTCTTTTAAAGTGACTAATCATTAGTCTGTGAGTGCTAGAATCGCCCTATGTTAGAGGCTCTTCGGATGCTTTTAATGGCTGCAGCTTGAGCCTGCTTACCCGGACGGTGTTTAGGAACGCTGAGTTCCCGTGAGTTCCATGAATGGCCTTCTTTCCTTAACCTCAGCCACAGTTCCAAACTTGAAAATGTTTAAATAAAACGCAACAAATACATTGGATTTCGCTTTTGGTGGTGGTGTTGTCCTTCTGTGTCCAACGGGGAGAGCTTGTTTACAGCAGGTGCCTGATGACTTTTCCATCCGTGAAGTTCACTGAATTTTGGCAAAGAGCTGCAGAGCCGAGCCAGCGGTATACACAGTGCTCCTAGTGTCAAAGTCCTCAAAGCCTCGTTCGAGTTAACAAGTGGAAAGGTTATTTTCACTGTTTCGGCCTTTTTACATATCGCAGAAGATGTGAAATGCTCGTATTGTCTTAGCGGTTTAATAAACATTTTCTGCTAGTCTGTAAAATGTATATATATATATAGTGGCAGTCAGTAACGTTTTCTTTGCACGCCACAACATAGCTGCTTTAAGATACATAATAGAAGTCAGATTTTTTTTTTATTAAAGTGCTCTTTGTATATTTCATGTCATAGATCTTGCCATGAAATTTGAAGGCTTTGATTCAGCTCGGCAGATGGGCGCGCAATATCGCTTGAATCCACTGCTACTTGATTATTCTCTTTTACGTTTTTGTGTCTGGAACTTAGAGCCACCCAGCCCTTTAACGGGCAGGTACCGAGCACCTGCAATTCTTTCATTAGAAAGGAAGAGTACCAAGAAAACCACCACTTCCCAGCAATGGGAGGGCGCCTGCACCTCTCAGCAGCAAACATGCACGCAGGGAAAGTAGGTACCTGCTGTTGTCTGCTTCCATTCAGGGCCGTTTCTAGGTGTTTTGCCGCCCTAGGCGAGAATTGAAAAATGCCACCCCCTCATTGAGCTCTCATGTGACTCCGGCAATATTTGAGACCAATATACTAACTACTACATTATCTCGGTCACTCAACCTGACTGGTGATGACAATCATTAATTTGTTCATTCTCTTAAAAACTCACTCATTCAGTCACTCGCCAACTGATGCATTCATTCATGCAATCACGGAAGGGGGACCAGGAATTTTGAATATGTTAACCCTTAAATAGCTGTGGAGAGGGCCTCGTCACATCATTGGAAACCGGAGGCCCGCTCCGGCAGGCATACATGAAAAATATATGCCAGCCAATGTTTAAGAATAAAGCAATAGGACAGTACATAAGCAATATTGAACACTTGAGTTGTGTCGAAGGACCCAAACGTAAGGCTTTTCTACTATATTTAAAGGAAAATCAGTAAGGCATGACAAAATCCAAAGTAAATATAGTTTATGTTGTCTGTACTACTATTAACAGGTTTGCAGCAATAACCTTTTTTTTGTCAGTGGGGTGAGCACGTTCTCCTAGATAGTCAGCTCACAGATGGTCAGGGCTTACTCAGTTACTCAGCCTTTCACCTATAAGGCGCTAATAAAATGAGTAGAACAAGTTGACTCAATATGTTTCCTAATATACAAGTGCTTTGAGATAATTGTTGCAAGCGCTATACAAGCCATAATTGTCATCCAATCACAAAGAACACTTGGCAGCCATTAATGGAAGGTAAAACGAGGTGTTGCTACAATTAAATATGATTTGGGTGAGCAAGTTACGAAAGGAAGTGGGCTCACTGTGGGTATGCCCTTGCAACCCCCAACCCCCCATTAATGGGTTAAAAACAGAGTGAATGAGTTCTTGGAGAGAGACTGAATTAGTGGTGCCGCATTTTAACCATCCATGTTGGTAGTGACCGCCCCATATAGTGTTCTGGCAGCAGTAGTTGAATTCCGTAAAACTAATTTCCATTTCAGTTTTAGTTTGGAGCAAATTTTCATATAAATCTATCCTTACCTGATATGAAACCGGCCACCAGGATAAAGTCGAGGACTTGGCAATTAGATGTAACCAGAAATGGTCATAATAACAGCATTTTATGTAGTGCTGAAATACCATACATTTTTGTTTCTAAACAGTATTCTTCTACTCAATGGATTAACCCTGGAAGGATGAAAGGCTGAGTAGTCCCTACCGAAGTTTACACCCGTAGTCCGCAGATGGTACACTCACCCCAGCAGCAAACGTGTACTTGTCTGAGCCTCTTGACAGCATCTGGCCATGAAACTATTCATTAAACTATGTAACCTCCAGGAGTAGGCAGCAAAGAGAGTGGGCAATTACCAGAAGTGGTTGGTTACTGTGGGCCATCATGTGTTCTTACGGCTGCTGCGCGCAACCAGCTTTTCACCACTGTTATCGAGTCTGTATAATAAAATCTATGACAACAAGCAGCGTGCCAGACGTCTGAGACCCCTTCACTATGTCCAGCTACATATCATCAGCAACAGCCCCAGGCCTCTCACTGACACTCTCAGCAGAGAGGTCAGGCATTGCATGGGGACGGGGAAAGAATGCACCTCTAAGTGGTCAGGCACTGGCTGTAATGTTGCGCGGGGGGGGGGGGATATGTAGACATATTGTGTGTGCTTTTGTTTTGAAATCAGAACAGTATTTAACTCAGACACGCATAAAAAAACACCCTCCCCCACACGACACACACTTCACAGATTCAGTCAGGTGCAACATACCATTTCAAGGCAGCGCACAATGGAATAGACTAGACTTTACACTTAGATACAGATATATTCAGAGAAGATGTGTTTTTTCTTTTGGGATGTAGTACCCAGCCAAAGAAATGAGGGCGGAGGTGAGGGGTCGCCATTATACCTAATTGTGGAACCGTGGGCAGATCTTTATCTCGCTCTGACACAGTGCCATATTTTAACCAAAATTATGATAACTTTCAAAATTGGCAACCTCTAGTTAATGTTGCAAATGTGCAAACCGAACATTTACACCTATGCAACTGTCTCAAAAACACTTCGCAATTAAAATCGACATTTACCCACCTATCTGTGGGCAGGCACCTTGGGAAGTTGGGGTCAGCACAGGGTGTGAGGTGAGCACGAGCACAGAGGTCCGACTCCGATCGGGTCAAGAGTGCATATTTAGCAGCGCCGGCAGCACGGCCCCCGCCCGCCCGTGGCGCCGAACGTGACGTCACGAAGGCGCGCTGCCCAATGCGCTTTCGAGGTCGAAGGCCGTTCAAGGGGATTCAAATCGAATCCCAAACTCATGTTTTTTGCCGCCCTCCCCCTTTTGCCGCCCTAGGCAGCCGCCTAGTCTTGCCTAATGGTAGAAACGGCCCTGCTTCCATTTAAACCCAGACTTCTGAGACCTATTAAAGTGAAGTGTGATGAAAGTGACCAGAGGCGCACAATCTTTATGACCTTAATTCTGACTGTTGCAAAAGAGCTCGTCGATTGCAGTGGATTGTAGAAGGAATGCTTTTTGCCGATTAGTAAGGACGCAGACAGTCAATTGTGCAATCCCACCCCTCCCCCCAGTTCAGCAGTGCATCGCTTTGTTCCCTTGGTGCCAATCTGTCATGTTAAATCCCCTCTTTACTGTCTGTCTTGAGGGTCCCTCACCTAGATCTTTGTATCTCCCGGGCCTCGCTGTAATTCCATTGCCTCCAGTGAGGGATCGGCCTGTGCTGACCTTCAGTGAGGGATCGGCCTCTGCTGACCTTCAGTTTCTGCGGCCTGTGCTGACCTTCAGTGAGGGATCGGCCTGTGCTGGCCTTCAGTGAGGGATCGGCCTGTGCTGACCTTCAGTGAGGGATCGGCCTCTGCTGACCTTCAGTTTCTGCGGCCTGTGCTGACCTTCAGTGAGGGATCGGCCTGTGCTGACCTTCAGTGAGGGATCGGCCTGTGCTGGCCTTCAGTGAGGGATCGGCCTGTGCTGGCCTTCAGTGAGGGATCGGCCTGTGCTGGCCTTCAGTGAGGGATCGGCCTGTGCTGACCTTCAGTGAGGGATCGGCCTGTGCTGGCCTTCAGTGAGGGATCGGCCTGTGCTGACCTTCAGTGAGGGATCGGCCTCTGCTGACCTTCAGTTTCTGCGGCCTGTGCTGACCTTCAGTGAGGGATCGGCCTGTGCTGACCTTCAGTGAGGGATCGGCCTGTGCTGGCCTTCAGTGAGGGATCGGCCTGTGCTGACCTTCAGTGAGGGATCGGCCTGTGCTGACCTTCAGTGAGGGATCGGCCTGTGCTGGCCTTCAGTGAGGGATCGGCCTGTGCTGACCTTCAGTGAGGGATCGGCCTGTGCTGGCCTTCAGTGACGGATCGGCCTGTGCTGGCCTTCAGTGAGGGATCGGCCTGTGCTGGCCTTCAGTGAGGGATCGGCCTGTGCTGGCCTTCAGTGAGGGATCGGCCTGTGCTGGCCTTCAGTGAGGGATCGGCCTGTGCTGGCCTTCAGTGAGGGATCGGCCTGTGCTGGCCTTCAGTCGAGGGATCGGCCTGTGCTGACCTTCAGTGAGGGATCGGCCTGTGCTGACCTTCAGTGAGGGATCGGCCTGTGCTGACCTTCAAGGAGGGATCGGCCTGTGCTGGCCTTCAGTGAGGGATCGGCCTGTGCTGACCTTCAGTGAGGGATCGGCCTCTGCTGACCTTCAGTTTCTGCGGCCTGTGCTGACCTTCAGTGAGGGATCGGCCTGTGCTGACCTTCAGTGAGGGATCGGCCTGTGCTGGCCTTCAGTGAGGGATCGGCCTGTGCTGACCTTCAGTGAGGGATCGGCCTGTGCTGGCCTTCAGTGAAGGATCGGCCTGTGCTGGCCTTCAGTGAGGGATCGGCCTGTGCTGGCCTTCAGTGAGGGATCGGCCTGTGCTGGCCTTCAGTGAGGGATCGGCCTGTGCTGACCTTCAGTGAGGGATCGGCCTGTGCTGACCTTCAGTGAGGGATCGGCCTGTGCTGGCCTTCAGTGAGGGATCGGCCTGTGCTGACCTTCAGTGAGGGATCGGCCTGTGCTGGCCTTCAGTGAGGGATCGGCCTGTGCTGACCTTCAGTGAGGGATCGGCCTGTGCTGGCCTTCAGTGAGGGATCGGCCTGTGCTGGCCTTCAGTGAGGGATCGGCCTGTGCTGGCCTTCAGTGAGGGATCGGCCTGTGCTGACCTTCAGTGAGGGATCGGCCTGTGCTGACCTTCAGTGAGGGATCGGCCTGTGCTGACCTTCAGTGAGGGATCGGCCTGTGCTGGCCTTCAGTGAGGGATCGGCCTGTGCTGGCCTTCAGTGAGGGATCGGCCTGTGCTGACCTTCAGTGAGGGATCGGCCTGTGCTGGCCTTCAGTGAGGGATCGGCCTGTGCTGACCTTCAGTGAGGGATCGGCCTGTGCTGGCCTTCAGTGAGGGATCGGCCTGTGCTGGCCTTCAGTGAGGGATCGGCCTGTGCTGGCCTTCAGTGAGGGATCGGCCTGTGCTGACCTTCAGTGAGGGATCGGCCTGTGCTGGCCTTCAGTGAGGGATCGGCCTGTGCTGACCTTCAGTGAGGGATCGGCCTGTGCTGACCTTCAGTGAGGGATCGGCCTGTGCTGACCTTCAGTGAGGGATCGGCCTGTGCTGACCTTCAGTGAGGGATCGGCCTGTGCTGACCTTCAGTGAGGGATCGGCCTGTGCTGACCTTCAGTGAGGGATCGGCCTGTGCTGACCTTCAGTGAGGGATCGGCCTGTGCTGGCCTTCAGTGAGGGATCGGCCTGTGCTGGCCTTCAGTGAGGGATCGGCCTGTGCTGGCCTTCAGTGAGGGATCGGCCTGTGCTGACCTTCAGTGAGGGATCGGCCTGTGCTGACCTTCAGTGAGGGATCGGCCTGTGCTGACCTTCAGTGAGGGATCGGCCTGTGCTGACCTTCAGTGAGGGATCGGCCTGTGCTGACCTTCAGTGAGGGATCGGCCTGTGCTGACCTTCAGTGAGGGATCGGCCTGTGCTGACCTTCAGTGAGGGATCGGCCTGTGCTGACCTTCAGTGAGGGATCGGCCTGTGCTGACCTTCAGTGAGGGATCGGCCTGTGCTGACCTTCAGTGAGGGATCGGCCTGTGCTGACCTTCAGTGAGGGATCGGCCTGTGCTGACCTTCAGTGAGGGATCGGCCTGTGCTGGCCTTCAGTGAGGGATCGGCCTGTGCTGGCCTTCAGTGAGGGATCGGCCTGTGCTGGCCTTCAGTGAGGGATCGGCCTGTGCTGGCCTTCACGGCCTGTGCTGGCCTTCAGTCGAGGGATACACGCCCTGCTTTCTCTCACAGTTCTTTTGCAAAGCTCTCAAAAGACATTACTTTTGAACACTGCCGGCATGCCAGGCCAGCGTCTGGAAATGTTGCACTTCTATGGATAATGAAGGATCATCTTGGTCTTGCCACTGCCCTGCCAGATTTCGGGTGTGTGGGTTTGTGAAGCTGCTGCCCTTCCGTGTCTACTTATGACGTGACATAGGAAAAAGTAAACTTATGGCAGTGCGGCTTTAATCCTACATAGTTTGAGGATAGGTCTTTGTAAATTGGATGTTGGACATATGAGGCATTTTCTAAACATACATGACTAGAAGGGAGGAGTAAAGGAATCACCAACTAGAGCTTACACTTTAAAACAATGCAGTGAAAAGCAAAAGTACTCTAGGGTAAGAAGCAACATAGGGACCCTGTTGCTTTGAAGTTAATTCAGTTGTCATATGAAGTGCAAGTAGTCCACACTTGTTAGAATGATCATTTGCTTCCTAGACCTACTTTTTTATTAAAAAAACATTATTGAGTTTTCATTTTCAATCATGGTAAAACAAAACAGAAAATAAACAGGCACGTTCTTGGCTGACAGTATCCATAAAACATAAGCGGTGTTACAGAACATGAGTTTGATTTCAAATTTTTCTCTCATTGTTGATCAGCTCGGAATTAGATGAACCCCCACGTCAGGACATGTGTCGGTGAGTATACTCTCTTAGTCTAGTGGTGTGTGCAATCGGTTGTGTGTTAGTGAATGGGCCCTGATACGTGGATCTTGTGGGTTTCCCTGCATTTGTGGCATTTGTGTATCAGCATTCCTATCAAATGTCTCAAATATTTGCGTGCTTGTGGGGGTATTCCCTATCCTTGTAAAAAAAAATCCAAAAATTGAACAGCAATCAACAATTCTGGCCCACTCTTGGGGTAAAGAGGGGAAGTTCATCTCTCCACTTTCATGTAATATTCCTCTCTGCAATTAAGCAGCCCATTGGTTGTGCAGATGCACCTGATGCTTCCAGTAGTCCCAGGAGAGCAGTTTTGCCTGTAAGGCTAATGTGTAGTTCCACTGCTTTTGTTTTTCATCAGCTTTAAACGTGGGAGGGTTGAGGGTGGCTTTTGTGCCGATTAGTGTCAAAGCCTCCATGTTAAACAACAGTAGATATTACAGCACCCAGCATAATGTGCTGCATCGCTAAATATTTATAAGGTCCCAAAGGCGAGACCGATTGCATTGCAAATGCTTGTTATCCTTTGGAGTATATAGGCTGGACCTACAGATGAAGCTTGTGGATAGTACAGAAGAGACATGACCGGGAAAAACACCCTTTAACTTTTGCAGGAAACGATTATTTATGTATTTTCTTTATTCATTTCACCCATGTTTTTTCACACAACTCAAAACATTTCGATGAGAAATGCTATAGCAAGACGAACAACATCTAGCAGTTGTGGGTGGATGCACAGCGATATGGGTGGGTTAAAATAGCTGCTGTATTACAGCAATAGTGGTTATCACATTCATTAATCATGATATTATATACATTTGTCACATAGTTACAGTGACAGGGCTGCATGGAGAAGCAATTGGTTTTAATTCTTGTAAGATGAGGTGTTCCTCGAGAGCAGATCTGAATGTTGCCAGCAGAGAGATTGAGGACATTTCAGCCAGAAGACTGTTCCAGTGTAGTTACCCGTAAATGAATGTAGGGAACCTCGATTTCGCATATGAAGAGTCGGCTGTGGCTAGGTGGCGTCTGCTTGCTTGTTATAGGTCGGGAGTAGACACGTGACTACTAAGGACTGAGGGTTACAGAGGGGTTTATGAAGGGATCATGCATTTGAAATTGAAACTATTTCTTGATACTTGGCTCACGTTGTGGAGTAGGGAAAGGCTTGCTTTTGTCAGTGGGTACAGTGGGTATTGGTGGTGGTAGTTTTAGTTCCTCGAGCTTCACTATGGGGCTGATTTACTATGTTTTGGGGCAACGCAGTGAAGCAACCAAAAAAAACAGGGCCATCTCTACTATATGGGGCTATTTTTCTCTCTGCCAGCGTTGATGCACTTTAAGCTGCCATGCACCAAGGCACACACCCTTGCATTATACCACAAGGTTGTGGGCATACTATCAAGCATAGGTGTGCCATGGAAGGGAGGCCTTCCAGTACAAATAGTATGCTTTAATACTTTTCCTATTTTGTTTCTGTGCTGTAAGATGAAGCACGCATGCGAAAGAGGAAAAATGGATTTTCCCTCGTGGTCGTCTCTCGAATACCTGCAGCGGCCGCGGCTTTGCCATGGTATGCCCCCTTGACCCAGTAACCTGGCGGTAATTAGCGTTACTTTATGCAACTTCTCAACGCGAATCATGGTTTGTCTTGAAAAGTAAATCTTACCACAACACTTTGCGCTGGGTTTGTGTCACTTTTATGATGCAAACTCAGCGCACAGTGTTAGTAGATATGGGCCTACATGTCTATTTATTTCTGTGAGTCAAATGTACTACACAAATATGTTATACCTTTTCGAAGATTATATGTTGTGTTTATCATTGAAAATAACTTTGTGAATCAACCTTGTCAGCCCAGTCTCCAAGGCCTGTGCTACTGCTGGGATTCTAGACAATCCTTGTGAAATGCATTGTTGCCGTCCTTGCTTGCCTCCAAGCTCGATGAATCGCAATGTACCGCCTGCTAAGGCATTAACTTTCTTTAAGTATTGAGTGAGAGCTGCCAACGTTACTCTTGGAGGATGATGTGTGGTACAATGTCTACACATTTATCAATGTCAAACATTAGAATATCCAATCAGTGTTGTGTTTTTTTTTTTTTTTTAAATAAAAAGACATGCAACTTTATTCATATGAAGATAATTTGATCAATACCTGCATGACGTTTTATGGCATTAATGACACTTCTGAATGCATTTTGAGTTCCTCTTCGACTCTCAATGGGAGGTGCATGGAATTCATAAGGGACACAGTAGCCCTTCCCATGTGAGTGTAGCTAAGCACAGATGTCAATGTGCACAATTTACTTGATTAAACTCTTTTGTCGTATCAAACACAGCCCCCTCTAGCTGTGTGTGGAGACTGCTGACAGGAGTCAGGCAAAGTGTCCACCGTTTCTTGGCTACCAAGTGTGGAAAATAATCAGCAGACACAGGGGCTTATTAACAAGCCCCTTGCGCCGCTGGTATGTCATTTTTCCCATATTAAAAATGATTCACCGGAGGCGCAAGGGGCTTGTAAATAAGCCCCACAGTTTCGATAATGTTTAGATAGGACCATTGGTGGGCGGCGGTACACTGGCCCTTGGACGCTGGCGACTAGTCAACAGGTTTTACCAGTGGCACAGCTAGGTGGGTGTGGAGGGGGCATTCCCGGGCAGCAATGTTTTGGGGCAGCGGCAAGTGCAAGGTAAGTTTGCTTTCTTTTTAGGTCTCACCTACGCAGCGCGCATGCGCTGCATAGGAAAGAGGCCTTTAGTAATCGGCACAGCTTTCCCTGTAAAAACGTGCAAACGTTGCATTGCTTCCAATGGCAACGCGTGCACGTCTGGCCATTCACTTGCGGGAGCATGTTATCAATTATCGTGCCTTGTTGCTCGCTCCTTCAAGGGAATCGCGCAGGCCCCCTCCTCTCTCCCCTCCCCCTGCTGCCGCGCGCGCGCTTGTTGTTTGTTAACCAGAATGTAATTCCTGCCGTGACCAGGGCCCATGGGTGACATGGTTACTCTATGGCGGTGACTTGCTGTGCCTGCGCCTCCGGGTGCCATGACAGTCGATGCTCTTTGGAGTGATGTGCTTTGCTTTGAGCCCCGGGGTGCAGTTGTTACCGCTTGTTTCCCAGCAGTAACCTCCTGCTCCGTCCACATTCCTGCCGCCACTCCTCGCTGCGAGGCCGTCCTCCCCGGAGGGAAGGGGCAGTGATTCGTCGCATAACAACAAAGGCGAGCATGTTGCGCTGCAGCGCAGGTAGTGATTGAGCCGAGGTGCAGCCGCTGCTCCGAGCTTCTGCCCGGCTCAGCCCCCTGCTCCTTCGCACCCGACCCAACCCCAATTCTGACGTACTTTCCGACTTGTGATGATAAACGATCTGCTGGCGGAATACCACTGTGCGATGTACGTATTTTACAAGGCTGCGGGCCTTGTATATAGCTGCAGCAGCGTAGACACTGTGTCATTGGCCATAGTGCAAGGAAGAAATGCTCGGCCGGCCCCCCACCCGGCTGTTTTTAAAATTATAAAAATAAGCAATAATGGGGGTTCAGTGGGCCCCTCGGGCCTCTTGACCACGGTGCTACTGCACCTGGTGCATAAATGGAAGATACGCCCCTATGCTGACTGTATCACCCGGACCCCTTCATTCTCCGTGGTACAGGTGACCCACCAACTATAGGGGGCGGGCCCAGATAGCCAAATGCCTTTCATGTCGAGCTCGCCTCACAAAAAAAACAGCAGCTAAAGAGTTAAATAGCGGGTGGTTGGATCTCAGCCTACCCTGCCAGACCACATGTGTACAAAATGCCTTTCCGCTCTAGGTTAATCCAGCCATCCTGGTGCTTGTTCATTTAACACTGCCTCCCCCCCCCCTCGCCCCACCCTAAAGATGTGGGTTCTCCCGATCAGGAAGGCCTTTCAAAGTGGGCCATGGGCCCTGCACTGCCCTGCAAGGCCCTACGCCAGCTTGCCTTGTTTAGTTCAAGGCCCTGAACCCTCCGGCTACCCCTTTGTAGCACAACCCTACCAGCGCCTTACTACCTGAAAAGCCCTGTTCTCCCACACATGCATTTTCCATCTTGCACTTGACACATTGAGGCACTTCTCTCCTCCACCTACGACCCACCACCTCTCTGGGCACCTTAAAATAGCCCTCAGATACCACGTTCTTTCACTGGTAGCCTCCCCTCTCCACTACTCTCACAGCATGGCCACCACAGAGTGCAATTATAAAAGCACCGGAACTCTACTGCGTCATATCCACATTATTATGCAGCTGCCTTTCGGTGTCTCACTCACCACATCCTCTCCCTCAGATCATATTTTTGTATCTGTTACCAGGCACTACTAAGCTACTCGTGGGAAATATATTGCCTTTAGAACACGAGACTTGGAATTTATTCTCAGCACTCCTCCTTGACTAAACTGTGTGATCCGGGGTAAAGAATTCTGATTTAGTGTCCAGAATCTGCTAAATGCCAGAGCCCCTGCTTGAATGAATTGCATGATCGTGGGCAACTTGTAGCCTTGGTTACCATGGCGTACCCGGTTATACACCTTCTGTATACCTTTTGAAAACCAATAAAATATAAAAAAAAGTTCAAAGTCTGCTAAATACTATGAACGCTGAGGCGGCTCAATGTGTACTGCCCGTCATGCAAGAAACATTAGTTCTACAAGCGTTTTATTTAATTTTTTTTATACAAGATATGTATTAATAAAGATGCAAACACAATCCAAAAATACGTCCATGTCAGCAGATTCGTCGTCCCTTCAGTGGTACAGCTTTCAGTAGTGTCATATCCGTAGTAGCACTGCAGCCCAAAATATTACGGCCCATTGCTCTCCAGTGACTTGACTCCTTTTCAATGGTTAATCATGGGATACGTACCCCTCCACACGTCACCACACTGGCACACAGCTGTGACAAAACTCTAGCCTTTCGACACTATGACATAGTAGCAAGTCATGGCAGTAAAGGAGTGTTTGTCATTAAGTCGAGGGAAGACAGAGCGAACCTACAATACATGGAGTGTTTGAAATAGAGGATGGATTGGTTCCTGTTACTATTTATTGACTGTTTACAAGGTATCTTAGTCCACAGGATTCCATAATAAAGGGCACCATGTTGCACAAAAAGTCCGCAAAAACGGTGGTGTTGCTAGGCGAGAGGGGAGTGACAAATTGACATAATTGCATTTTACATGTGGCTCTGAAAAGCATTCGACCGAAGGCGGGAATAGCCAGAATGCTACAGCAAGGGTTATTCTGAATCTCAGGATGGCTGACTCATTTTCTCGCCATTTTTCAAATTGTCTTCCTAATCACCGCCACATTACAGTTGAGGCCTTCTGTACAGTGCGTCCTGCAGCGTGTGGCATTGCGCCCTAATTTCCCCCCAATTAAGCTTTGGCTATTCCCTTACCCATTTTCTGCACTTCTAGGAACTGCAACTATGTGTTCACGTACTGGGCCTGGGGGAGACCCTTCTGGCTGCTTGCTCCTTCCATGTGAAATACTCTGCCCCCCCCCCCCACCCCCCCTTTTGCCTCTCTTTCAGCAAGACGCTGCAAACGTTTCTCTTCATTTGTCAGTGTAGGTGAATTCACAGTTTGAATTTTCAGCGCCACCAAACCCTTGGTGTTTACACGTTCTGCCTAAATTAAATAATATAAAATAAAATAATAATAAAATGCAACATTCAGGCTCATGTAAAGTATTCAAAGATGGACTTCTTTTCATATTTCTATAGAAAGCTGAGCTAATGGCCTCAGATGTTTGCTCTTTTGGATTACTTGTTTCAAATCATGTACATAAAAGCTCAGTGATGCCATGCCAATGGCAAACTGTGCGCTATAAAAAATACCGTCAATATTACAAATATAAATGAGGGAAGGTACCCTCGTTGCAATTATTGGCAAAATGTAAGCTAAAACGTGAGAATTTGTAGGTCATAAGTGTCGCCCCAAGGAGGTCTCTTAGACTATTGAGAAATAATATGTTTTTTATTGCCTTCTTCAAAGATAATCGTCTTTGGAATGATGAAAGGCTGATTGGACAAGGCAAGATTCGCAGATTCGTTGTGCAGGTGCATCAGTCCACCAAGCTACTAGCGAAACATTATGCCCACCTAAAAGAACAAGCATTGGCATAGCCAATAGGTCTCGCCTTTGGGACCTTACAAGTGTTTAGTTATCCAGCACAATATCCTTGGAGCAACAACATCACCTGTTGTATGGCTAAACACTTATAAGGCCCCAAAGGCGAGACCTATTGGCTATGCCAATGCTTGTTTATTATCCCTGGGCATCTGTCGCCTGCCGCCCATCATCGTCATCTGTTGCCAGCACCCCCCACTCGTTGTCTGTTGCCAGCACCCCATACTCCCCCTGCTCTTACCTGCTTCTGCTGTCAGTAGGCTGCAAACACAGGGATCGTCCCGGGCAGCAAAAGCTCTAGCCACACCACTGATTTTCACAGAGACAGTGCAGAGGTGCAGCCCCCGAGCTTCACCTGGAGTTTTCGATCCAGGGAGGACCTGGCCTGGCAGTTCGGACTGGACTGTTCCCATGAGGAACAGGGTCGACTGATTTGCATATGGTTGGGTCCAAACTGGGGTGGCACAGTGAGCAAAAGAACGATGGGTTAAACCCAGATCTGTGACTGGGGGTGAGTGGTTGAAAAGTTTCAGCACTCCATCCATCATCTTGTTGTGTTTGCTATATACAGTATAGTGCCTGTCAGCCTGCAACCAACAATTCACTCAAATTCAATGCTGGCCCCATAATTTTGGAGGAGGCATTCAAAATGCAGTTACCTTTCAACCTAGAGTGTAGGAACACCTCAAGTTAACCTTATAGCACCTATGAAGAAACAGCTTTTAGACCTCAAATAGAAATTGTCAATATAATTTGTGCATTTTCAAATGATCAGAGAATATTGAAGACCAGAGTTGCAAATCCTTCTTGGAAAACCTGATACCTTAACTACTAAAAATAAAGTTTTCAGAAAAATTTGAAGTTGACAAGGCTCATTGTGTACCTTCTTATCACAAACCACACCATTTTAAGCCAAGGCAAGTGATTGTCAAGGTATTATTCCACCATCATCTGATACTTATCCTGAGGGCTGTTCAAGAGATTCCAACTCTAATGGCGGAAGGATCTACATTCATCAAGACTGCATAAAAGAAACAGTCGCCATGCACAAACAATTCTGAGAACTATGCCTCAGATTGACATAAGCTGGATACAAATATGGTTTATTCGACGCAGCAGTAATGCGCATTTAGAAAAATGATGTTACCAAATCTTTCACTTTCACCAGCAGAACTAATTGCATATCTTGAACTTCAAGCTCCAGTGGCAATGGACGTGCATTCTCCTATCTAATATTTAATTTTTTATGCTGCATAATTACTACTGTTCCTATTGTCCTTCAGCAGGCAAAATGGTGTCGTATCTAATACCTGGATTGTACCTTTGTAGTTTCACTATTTTCTTTAATGTGTTCCTCTTGTAGAATTTATACGTATTATGTAAATCCTATTTGCTTGTCTGTGTTTATATATGGGCTACTTTCTGGTTCTATCTTCCCTCATTTTTCCGGTCCTCTGTTTTTATCCTTTTCTATTGCGATTTATCTGTCCACTATACCTTATATGGCTAATAGCTGAAGTTAAACTTTGCTCCGCTTAAAGTTAAAAGTTTATGCCATCCAGTAAAAAGGTGGAGAATCCTAGATTACTGACATAAATGTAATTTATTGACCTTATCACCACAATACCCATTATACTTAAGCTTATTGAAGATTACACCTTGGTATCCGGTTATACATAGAACATTAATAAGACTGAACTTTTTTCCCTAAATGTCTATTATACAGCTGACATGTTAAGTGGCACTGACATCATTTTGAACTTATCTGGGCCCAAGTATTGAGGAATTTATTTTCCTAAATTCAATAAATGATACTGTTGATATTAACTGTAAACAACTAGTCTCCAAACCTTCACAGAAATTAGACAAATGACCCTTACCCCCACCTCCTCTTCAACCTCGAAAGCGACGAGATCAGCCACCAACTCACCACCATTCTTAACACATCCATCACCACAGCTCCCTTTCCCAGTGCTTGGAAATATGCCGAGGTCAGTTTGGAGAAGGCCGTCAACCTTCAGATCACCAAACACCTCAAGAGACACAACCTGCTAGACCCCTCCCAAACGGGTTTCAGAGCCAACAACAGCACAGAGACAACCCTGATCGCTGCCACAAATGACATCTGTACCCTACTCGACAGAGGAGGTTCGGCCCTTCTCGACCTCTCTGCAACATTCAACACCATCTCCCACCACACATTCATTAAGAGATTAGATCAGGTAGGAATCAAAGATGAAGCGCCCAGATGGCTGGCATCATTCCTCACGGGACGCACACAGAGAATCTGCCCCTCTCCTTCACCTCGCAACCCAAAAGCACCTTCTGCTGCGTCATTCGAGGTTCATCCCTTAGCCCCACCCTCTTCAACATCTACATGACGCCTCTAGCTGACATCGTCAGGTTCCACAACATTAACCTCGTATCGTACGCCGTTGACACCCAGCTTGTCCTCTCGCTCTTGGCAGACCCCACCACAATCAAGACCAACTTTCACAACTGCATGAAAAACGTCACAGCCTGGATGAAGGACAACTGGCTGAAGCTCAACACAGACAAGAATGAAGTACTGATCTTTGGCAACCATACCTCTCTCTGGAACGACACTTGGTTGCCCGTGAAACTCAGACCCAACCCCACACCTAAAGACCACACCTGCAACCATGCACAGATTAAGTTAGGGAACTGTGGTTCAAATGAGGGTTTAGCTCCAGTGCCTCCTGTCCAGATAAGGGTATAAGTACCCAATGCTGGACTTGGCCGTAGTGTAGTCATTTAGTTGCCTTTTCTTCATCTAGGAAGGCGAGGCCCTCAACAGTGGGCGTGAACGCAGGGTTGTAGTGGATAGGGGTATAGGAGGATGGGTAGGATACCATGCCCTGTACATATCTGTCCCATATCTTTAATGTAATGGCTACTGTGGTGCTAATATAGGCATCTGTGTCATTTCTCCAGCCACACCAGTTTCCACAGGGATCTCTGGAGTGTGCCACCAGTTTTTCTCTGAGAACATAGTGAACCAGTCCACTACCAGCTTCAATTGTGCAGTTGCATAATAGCATGGGATGCTAGGAGCTGCCAGGCCCACTGTTGCTCGCAGTTGGGTCATACGCTTCAGCAGAATTCTCAGGCCCTACCCCTCCATAAATGCTGTTAGTTTTCATTGAATTTGTTTTAGATAGAAAGGATCTGGCCATATTGGAAGGGCCTGGGAAATGTAGAGGAGGCAATGTAGCACGCTCATTTTAATCACGTTCATGCGACTGAAATATAAGAGCATTACGTTTCGTGAGGTCTGAAGGTCTGTTGGGATGGTGCAGATCAAAGGTGGGTAGTTAGTAGCAAAGAGGTCCCCAATAGTTTGTGTAAGTTGGATTTCCAAATGTGTAATTCAGGATTTAGCCCATCGGAATTGAAAGCAAGGTCAACGGTCTTTTTGCATCCTCTATTGTAAGGGTCAAATTAAGGATCTCAGATTTATCATAGATGGTCTTATAGCCAGATAATGTCTCACAGGCCTTGAGGAGGTCCACTACCACTGGGGTTGAGGTGTCTGGGGCTCCCAAGATCATGAGAACATCATCAGCATAAAGGAATATTTTAATCTCTTGTGGTCCGAATTCAATCTCTGTTACTGCATCTGTCTGTCAGATTAGGCACTCCAGCAGCTCTATAGATAGGGCAAAAAAGGAGCAATGACAGGGGGGATCCCTGCCAGGTGCCTCTAGCTAATTGGAATGGCCGCAAAAGAAATCCAGTCAAGGTGACTATGACAAGGAGGTTAGAATAGTTAGAAAATATCAATTAGAGGAACCTGGGACCCAGTGAGCCGTAGAAAGTCCAATCCACCCCGTCAAGGGTCTTCTCTGCATCCAACGATAGCAGCAATTATGGTTTGATTTTAAGAGAGGCATTCTCTATCAGATGCCTGGCGTCGCAGAATGAAACCACTCTGATCAGGGTGTATCAGAGTACGGAGTACCTTGTTCAGGCAAATCGCTAGGATCTTTGTGTGAAGCTTAGAGCCGATGTGCAATAGAGCTCTAGGCCGATAGGAAGCACGGTGCTTACCTTCTTTATTAGGTTTCATATGAACTGTCATCACTGTCTCTCACATTTGTCTGAGTTATGGCCTCTGTGATGGGATAGTGGTTGATAATGACACTAATCTTCAGGATCAGCTTAGGTGAGTAGATTTTATAAAATTGGGACATGAGGCCATTAGGGCCTAAGGTCTTATTAGGTTTGAGGGTTTTGATCATGAGTTGCACCTCCTCCGAGAGGATTGGGTTTTTCCAGTGATCCCCTTTTCCATTGTGAGTCTTGACAGATATATATTATCTTGGAAGGTATATTTGTCTGCCATGAGGGGAGGGTTTCCTCTGTAGAGGTTTTCGTAGAAAGTGAAAAATTCATTAACTTTCCCCTCGTGCTATGCTATCCAGGACCAGGAAGCCAAGATCATCTCTATATAAATTCTCCTTCATGTTTACCTGTCAGAAGTTGAGCCGAGGGTGCCCACTTTACATTCTGCAATGTATGATCAATTTTTAAGGTGAGGTAGAGAAAGTTCTGCTTTGTTAGTATAGTGCATTCACAATTACTCTCTGGATGTTTTTAATGGCCAGGTAATCTGAAGAGATGGCTGCTGGAGCAGTTTCTGTTCAAGCTCTTGAATTTCTTCCTCAACTTTCTGTACTTCTAGCCGGTGGACATGCTTGCAAACAGCAACTTAATAATAATAATAATAATACTGCCATTTATAGAAAGCGAACAGCTACCTCCGAGGAGGTGTCCCGGCGCTATAGCAACAGGTGGCGCGGAGGAAAGCCTGCGATAGGTAAATTAATCTTGATTAAAAAGCCATGTTTTAGCTGTTTTCCTAAATTGCAATTCCGAGGTAATCTGACGGAGGGCATTTGGCAAGGCATTCCATAGCATGGATGCCCTGAGCATGAAAGATCTACCTCTCATCCGTGCTTTCCTGACTCGTGGGATACATCGCAGGTTCTGCGAGCTAGACCTAAGTAGACAGTCCTGCTTCTAGACCCCTAGCCTATGCTTCAGATAGCTGGGGCAAGTTCCATGGACTGCACGAAAGGCAAGGGAAAGTGTCTTGAATTTAATTCTATTGGCGACCGGCAGCCAGTTCAGTTCCCTCAGGTGCGGAGAGATGTGTTGTCTGAATGGAACACGTTTGACCAATCTCGCAGCTGCATTCTGAACCATTTGCAATTTCTTTATCTGGTATGCCGGTATGCCCACATAAAGGCCATTTGCGTAGTCCAAACGAGACGTCACTATGGCATGGACCACGACCCGCCGGTGGTTTTCAGGCAAAAGGTGTAAGACTTTACGCAGGTTTCTCAGCCTGCTGAAACATTCTCCTGTCACCTGCTGAATTTGGGCTGAAAAAGATAAATCCGTTTGCCATTTAACTCCCACATTTTTTGCACACTCTGCAGGGGCGGGAGGGCAGCCCATTTCCTCTGGTCACCAGTGATCAGTAATGGGTGGTGGATTTTTACCAAAAAACAACACCTCTGTTTTGTCCGCATTCAGCTTAAGTTTGTTGTTATTCATCCATTGAGCTATATCCTTTAGGCAGCACTTAAAATTCTCAAAAGAGTCACACGACTGGTCTTTAAAAGGAAATACCAAATGGGTATCGTCGGCGTAGGAAATTGCCTTCATCCCCCAGTTGGCAATCAGTGAGAACAGGGGGGCCAGGTAAATTTTAAAAAGTAGAGGGCTCAGGGCCGACCCTTGCGGGACCCCATACCATAAGTGCTTGCGAGTGGACTGATGCAGTGGAAGCGCCACCCTCTGTGTGCGCCTATAGAGGAACGATTTGAGCCACTCCAGGACAGTACCCTGTATCCCAATGTCTGAGAGGCGCTGAACCAATATGACACAGTCCACCATATCAAATGCGGCTGAAAGATCCAGGAGCACCAGTGTTGGACAGGCCACATGAAGGGCTTGCTCCCTCCCCGCATGACAGGGCCCAAGCCCCGGCCCTCCAGGTGTTACCCACAGAAACAACCCGCACCCCGTCTCCAGACGGAACTCCTGCCCCCGGACATCTATGTATCATGGGGCCGAACCACTACCGGCTCCCCCGGCCGGACCGGCCGCCATCTTGGACACTGCACCAAGAGGCCGCGTGGCCTCAGCTCGACCCTAACCCTGGGCCTGGCCAGGCCCCGACATCCCGGCACCACCATCCACCCAGGAGGTGAACGGACCACTTGGCAGGTCGATGGGAGAAAGAAGTGTCGATGGCTCTCCCCCGCCAGGTGCCGATCGCCCTCCAGCTCCCCCGGGCGCTGGCTCCACCCCCCTGCTGGGTGTCTGGACTCCCTCATCCCGGACCTCCCGACCTCCAAGTGCGAGGGTCCGGACATCAAAGGGCGCCAGACCTATAACTAGGGCAGCTCCAGAGCAGGAAGGCAGTTGTATCCTGGAGTCGAGAGACACCGAGAAGAACTCATCCTTGACGGACTACCGGCGCTGCCGTAGCCCTGCCTTGTGAACTATCATCCTGCCTGCTGGCGCTGCCGCGGCCTTCTGCATCCTCCATCCTCGTCGGGACCTGCTGGCGCTGCCGCGGACCGTTGTAACTATTACCTTTGTCGGGACCTGCTGGCGCTGCCGCGGACCGTGTAACGACCACCTTCATCGGGCCCTGCTGGCGCTGCCGCGGTCCGTGTAACGACCACCTTCACCAGGACCTGCTGGCGCTGCCGCGGCCCGTCCAAGCTAGAACACCGAGCTCGAGGATTGTGAGCTATCCATCATCGCATCTACCAGATTGGTAACCAGACTGTCCCGCTACCCCCTTTCCCAAACCAAGAGACTAGAATCGAGGGGACCCCTGAGTCCAGACCTCCTTGTACCATTCCATCGTACCTAAGAAATCGCTTATAAAGAACGTTAAACCTTATCCTTGTGTGGTGTACATCTGTGGGGGGGAAGTTACTCGTCTGTACGCTCGCTGGAGACGGCTCTCCCCGGAGACCTCTCCCCTTGTCCTCGGCCGACCCTCCCGGTCCGTCTAACATTGGTGGCCAGCGGCCGATCCGAATCAACGCGTAATCGTACAGAGAGTAGCTCACCCCACGACAAAACCACAATGTCAACCAAAGAGAGCGGATCCACCGAGAAATTCCAGATGGAGAAATTGGAAGAGTACAGCCATCGTGAATTGAAACAATTCTGCATGGAACTAGGCATTGCTACCACCGGCCTGAGTACTAAAGACGATTTCAAGCACGCCATTGAGTCGTGGGCAGAAACCGGGGCCGCCAGATCCCCGGACCAAAACATTGCAGCATCAGAGAGGAACGCCACGGCTCCCGAGGAGCGAGGAACGGGCCTCTCGCAGGAAGTGATCCAAGAAAGAGAAAAAAACAGACTACATGAGTTAGAAATGGCACGGCTCAAAATGGACGGTGAACTAAAATTAGCCGAGCAAAAACTGAACCTAGAACATCTGCGGCTCCGAGAAGAACGGGAAGAAAAACAGAGGCAGAGAGAGCTCGAAGAAAAGAGATTAGCATACGAACACGAGCGCAAACTGGCAGAAATAGACCTACGGAAGCAGAACAAAGAACCGGAGGTGCCCGAGCGACCGCGCACCCCGGGAGCGACAGAAAAGAAAGTCCACATCCCCAAGGATGTCGTTCGAGAGTATGTCCGAGAGGACGACATACAACAGTGGTTCAAGGCCTACGAGATCGCCATGACCTCCCACCGGATCGATCGAAGTGACTGGGGAGCCGGTCTATGGGGGAGGTTCGTCAACGAAGGCCGCGATGCCCTGCTACAGCTCCCAGACCATCAGATGTCATCCTATGACCACATGAAGGCTGCCCTCCTCACCCGATACGGGCTCACACCCGAAATGTACCGCCAGAGGTTTCGAGACTGCACCCGGATCCCGGGTACAACTTGGGTGGAATATGTCAACTATTTCAGCCGAGCCTTCGAGGGTTGGATCAAGGGAAGCCACGTAACGACCTACGAGCAACTTTTTAATCTCATGGTGTGGGAGCACCTCTCTAACAACTGCTTCGTCGAGCTCAGGCAGCACCTCCTCGACAGTAAATTGACTGACCCACGGCAACTCGCCGCCGAAGCTGACCGGTGGGAAAGCACCCGAGTGGGCCGGAGAGGGCCACACGAACAGCACCGGAACAACCAAGGTCAGCACCGTCCCCGAGGAGGAGGAGGAGGCCAGGGACGAGGAAGAGACACCGTCCCGGCCGCTCCCGCTGCCAGCACCCCGCCCCCGGCCAGCCGGGGCAACCCCCCGATGCGCCCGGGGTTTCGAGCCAACGTCACGTGTCACCGATGCCAGCGAGTCGGCCACTACGCCAATGACCCGAACTGTCCACAGAACCAAACTCCAAAACCCCGCCAGGTAGCTGCCGCCGCCCTGGGGGGAGAACAAATCTCCGAAGAACAAGAAGAATACGAGCAGGCACAACAAGAGTGGGAACCGGCCGCCATGGTTCTAGCGTGCCTAGGGGGAAAAGACATGGTCCCGCGGGCTCCCCTACCCGCCAACACCAGAAAATATAGCCAGTGGGTGAACATTAATGGGCGCCGGGCCGAAGCACTACGTGACACGGGGGCCAGTGTGACGGCCGTCCGCTGTCACCTGGTAAAACCAGAGCAGATCCTGCCGAACAATCTCTGCCCCGTCCATTCAGCCGACAATTCAGAGAGTCTATGTCGGATGGCCTGCGTCCCCTTCGAATGGGGAGGAGTCTCCGGCATGTTGAAGGTGACGGTCCGGGATGATGCCCCCGTGGACTGTCTCCTGGGGAATGATCTTGAGAGTTCCCCGTGGGCCGCCGTCGAAAGAAGAGAACACCTGGGGATGTTGGGCCTCCCGGACTGGGCGTGCGTAACCACCCGGTCCATGGCCGCCCGTGCCATCCCCCGACCAGAAGAACCAGAATGGCCTGCACCTCCTCCCCCGATCGCTCCAGTAGAGGACACCGACTATACCGACCCCCCAGAGCAAACCCCCGAAGGGGTCGCTCAGCCCCAGGACCTTCCCGACCTGGCTCAGTGGCGTCAAGAAGGGGGGCCCACCCAGGAACAGTTCCGTCAAGAACAGAAGACCTGTCCCTCCCTCGAGGGACTCCGCCAGCAAGCCCTCGCCCAAAGCGCAGGGGACACCACCGGAGCCCATTGGATCTATTGGGACAACGACCTATTGTACAGCGAACAGAGAATCGCGGAGTTAGGGGCCAGTCGAGTGCTGGTGGTGCGCCTCCGTTTTAGAGACTTCCTGTTAAATTTGGCCCCCGATGTTCCTCTGGCTGGACACCTGGGCCAGGACAAAACCTACAGTCGCCTGGTGACCCACTTTTTCTGGCCGAAGATGAGAAACGACGTCCTCAACCACTGCCGGTCCTGCCCCACGTGCCAGGCCAGCGGGAAGAGTGGCCGCAAACTCAAAGCACCTCTGCAACCCTTCCCAGTTGTCACCACCCCGTTCGAGAGGGTGGGAATAGACATTGTGGGGCCCCTGGACCCCCGTACAGCACAAGGACATCGGTTCATCCTGGTACTGGTGGACCACGCCACCCGCTACCCCGAGGCTGTGCCCCTGCGAACTGTAACAGCCCCGGTGGTCGGCCGGGCCTTAATGGGGATCTTCTCCCGGGTAGGCTTCCCCCGAGAAGTCGTCAGCGACAGAGGCACAAACTTTATTTCGAAATATATGAAGTCCCTCTGGCAACAGTGCGGGGTCACCTACCGATTCACGACCCCCTATCACCCTCAAGGAAACGTTTTAGTTGAGCGATTCAACCGCACGCTCAAGGGAATGATTGGGGGATTGGAAGAGCCCCTCCGTCGCCAGTGGGATGTACTACTTCCGTGCCTCCTCTTCGCCTATCGAGAAGTTCCCCAGAAGTCCCTCGGCTTTAGCCCTTTCGAACTCTTGTACGGGCACCCTGTGCGAGGGCCCCTCAGCCTAGTTAAAGAAGGTTGGGAGATGGCCCCCCTAAAGACCCCTCCAGACGTCTTCAAGTACCTCCTGACCCTACGCAATCAGACCAGGCGATTCAGGGAAATGGCAAAAGCGAATCTTGAGGCCAGTTAGGAGGACATGAACAAATGGTACGATCAAAATGCCTCCTCCGTCGAATTCGAACCTGGTCAACAAGTGTGGGTGATGTCCCCCACCGAACCATGTGCCTTGCAGGACAAGTGGACGGGGCCCTTCAAAGTGGTCGAACGCAAGAGCCCCGTCACCTATCTCATCGATATGGAATCTCCCCGGAACCCCCTCCGGGTCCTCCACACTAACAGACTCAAGCCTCACTTTGTGCGCTCGGAGCTCAGCCTCCTGATGGCTACAGACAGTGGAGCGGAAGAAGACTCCGAGCCTCTCCCTGATCTCCTGAAGACTCGGGAGAAAGATGGTTCCGTGGACGGGGTCCGGCTCTCCGATGCCCTCACCCCAGAGCAGCGCCAAGGCTGCCGGGACCTCCTGCTGCAGTTTGCTACCTTGTTTTCCCTCACCCCAGGGGTCACCCCCTGGTGCTTGCACGACGTGGACACTGGGGACAGTCCCCCTATCAGACACCGGGCATACCGCGTACCAGATCGGGTGCGGGCCTGCATCCAAGAGGAAGTATCCAAGATGCTCACGCTCGGGGTCATCGAGCCCTCGGACAGCCCCTGGGCCAGCCCGGTCGTGCTGGTCCCCAAAGCTGCTGCCCCCGGCACCACTCCTGAACTCCGATTCTGCGTCGACTATCGGGCTTGAATGCTGTCACCAGGACCGACGCTCATCCCATCCCCCGAGCGGATGAATTGATCGACCGCATGGGGGCTGCCCGCTACCTCAGCATCTTCGACCTGACAGCGGGCTACTGGCAGATCGGTCTCACACCCCGGGCCCAGGAACGGTCCGCCTTTTCTACCCCCGATGGCCACTACCACTTCAAAGTCATGCCCTTCGGCATGAAGAATGCCCCAGCTACTTTTCAGCGACTAGTGAACCAGGTCTTGGCGGGGCTCGAAGAGTTCAGCGCCGCCTACCTGGACGATATCGCTGTGTACAGCCGCCACTGGTCCGACCACCTCCACCACCTCCGAGAGGTCCTGCAGGCCCTCCAGCGGGCCGGCCTCACAATCAAGGCCGGCAAGTGCCAAATTGGTCAGGGATCCGTGACCTACCTCGGACACCAGGTGGGAAGCGGTCTGGTGGCCCCTCTGCAACTCAAAATCGCTGCCATCCAGTCCTGGCAGCCCCCAGTCACGCAGACCGAGGTCCGAGCCTTCTTGGGGCTCACCGGCTACTACCGGCGGTTCGTGAGGGACTATGGCAGCATTGTGGGGCCCCTCACGGGACTCACATCCAAAAACCACCCGAAGAAGATTAACTGTACCCCAGACTGTCAAGCGGCCTTCGAGAAGCTGAAAGCCGCCATGTGCACTGCCCCTGTGCTCCAGGCCCCCGACTACAGTCGGGAATTTATTGTGCAAACGGATGCCTCCGACCATGGCATCGGGGCGGTCCTCTCCCAGCTGAACTCCGAGGGACTTGACCAACCGGTGGCCTTCATCAGCAGACGCCTCCTGGCCCGAGAACAGCGCTGGAGCACAATCGAGAGGGAGGCCTTCGCAGTGGTGTGGGCCCTCAAAAAGCTCCGGCCCTATCTCTTCGGTACCCACTTCCGGGTGCAAACAGATCATCGACCCCTGCAGTGGCTAATGCAGATGCGGGGGGAAAACCCCAAACTATTGCGCTGGTCCATCTCCCTGCAGGGGATGGACTTCACTGTGGAACATCGACCGGGCCAAGACCACGCCAACGCAGATGGCCTGTCACGCTTTTTCCGCCTCGACGAGGAGAGTCCCCAAGAGGATGGGTGACTCTCCCCGCCTTCAGCTGGGGGGGACGCATGTTGGACAGGCCACATGAAGGGCTTGCTCCCTCCCCGCATGACAGGGCCCAAGCCCCGGCCCTCCAGGTGTTACCCACAGAAACAACCCGCACCCCGTCTCCAGACGGAACTCCTGCCCCCGGACATCTATGTATCATGGGGCCGAACCACTACCGGCTCCCCCGGCCGGACCGGCCGCCATCTTGGACACTGCACCACGAGGCCGCGTGGCCTCAGCTCAACCCTAACCCTGGGCCTGGCCAGGCCCCGACATCCCGGCACCACCATCCACCCAGGAGGTGAACGGACCACTTGGCAGGTCGATGGGAGAAAGAAGTGTCGATGGCTCTCCCCCGCCAGGTGCCGATCGCCCTCCAGCTCCCCCGGGCGCTGGCTCCACCCCCCTGCTGGGTGTCTGGACTCCCTCATCCCGGACCTCCCGACCTCCAAGTGCGAGGGTCCGGACATCAAAGGGCGCCAGACCTATAACTAGGGCAGCTCCAGAGCAGGAAGGCAGTTGTATCCTGGAGTCGAGAGACACCGAGAAGAACTCATCCTTGACGGACTACCGGCGCTGCCGTAGCCCTGCCTTGTGAACTATCGTCCTGCCTGCTGGCGCTGCCGCAGCCTTCTGCATCCTCCATCCTCGTCGGGACCTGCTGGCGCTGCCGCGGACCGTTGTAACTACTACCTTTGTCGGGACCTGCTGGCGCTGCCGCGGACCGTTGTAACCACCACCTTCATCGGGACCTGCTGGCGCTGCCGCGGACCGTGTAACGACCACCTTCATCGGGACCTGCTGGCGCTGCCGCGGACCGTGTAACGACCACCTTCACCGGGACCTGCTGGCGCTGCCACGGCCCGTCCAAGCTAGAACACCGAGCTCGAGGATTGTGAGCTATCCATCATCGCATCTACCAGATTGGTAACCAGACTGTCCCGCTACCCCCTTTCCCAAACCAAGAGACTAGAATCGAGGGGACCCCTGAGTCCAGACCTCCTTGTACCATTCCATCGTACCTAAGAAATCGCTTATAAAGAACGTTAAACCTTATCCTTGTGTGGTGTACATCTGTGGGGGGGAAGTTACTCGTCTGTACGCTCGCTGGAGACGGCTCTCCCCGGAGACCTCTCCCCTTGTCCTCGGCCGACCCTCCCGGTCCGTCTAACAACCAGCATAGCTGATGCCCCTGAATCCAGCCCTATCCTGAACGAATCTGCCACCTTTATCAGTGCTGTTTCAGTACTGAAACCAACACGGAAGCCAGATTGGGTGTCGTGCAGGATATCATGACTCTCAATAAAATTAGATAGTTGTCTCTTCAGCATCTTTTCAAGCATCTTATCTGGTGTAGGCAGCAGTTAAATCGGTCTATAATTATTCAATTCAACTTCTGCTATGAAATGGCCTCTGGTAACTCCTTTAAGTGTGTCCCACACCCCAGGGATGGGGACTTCTCCTCCCTCAATGTGTTTAAAACATTCTTTAATCTGGTGATCTATTTCATCTTTGATAACTAGATCCCTAACTAGACTCCCCGCTTCAAGCGCAAAAAACACGGAGGTCTCAGATTTTCCTTTTTGGCACCCTCATTCTGGAACTCTCTGCCGCTGGAACTGAGACTTTCTCCCTTTCACCTTCATTTCAGGTCTCTCCTAAAAACCCACCTCTTCCATGGCATTTACTCATAAATTCTTCTCTCCCCGCTTTCTGCCTCTTGCTGAATAAAGTGAATAGCGCCAAGAAACCGTCCGGTGAATGCCGCGCTTTATAAGTAATTTTTACATTACATTACATTACATTACATTACATCCCTAAGTTAGGATGAGTATAGCCTTCTTTTCCCCGGAATTCTCCTGCTTCCCATCTCTAGGTGGGCCATAACCAGTGCATGGTCTGATATGGAAATTGGCCCTGTTTCGACTGTTAGGGTCAGTCCCATCAGTGCACTGCTCAGCAGTATGTAGTCAATCAGCAATGAGGACAGTGTCCAGGGAAATAGAAGGTGAAAGCCTTGATCATTGTGTTAAGCTCCAGACAGGCATCATGTAAGCCCAGGTCATCAATGATCTTTTTCAGCCTTTTTTGAGAAGGCTCCTGTTTGGGCATTGTGCCCCCTTTCCCGGTCTGTATGTGGGTGCCAAACAATATTAGAATCTCCAGCAAAGATGATGTCACCTCTGGCTAAACTACCCAGAAACCAATCATTGGGGCGTGGCTAAGCATTGAACCATTATGGCCGCTTAGTGTAGCAGCTCCGTAACCCTGAATCCCCCACGTTCATCCGACACCCCGATCTGCTTTGCCTGAAGCGAGAAACGTGAACCGGAGTTCCGACCGCAACGAATCCTACGACTCACGGTCTCGACGGACGTCTGTATCGGAGTTACGGGAGTTGATTGAAGGGGGCCTGTCGGCAGCGCAGACGCCGGAGAACACAGCGCAATCGGATGACGTGGCTGGAGCGTTGCAGTGCCACCCACCTCCCGCAAGAACGCTGGGCCTGGGCTGCGGCGCGGGGAGCGCCTGGCACCGAGGAAGGCGAACATAACCTCTTCACTGGGATCGCCCGACATTGGGACCACGCGCCTGCAGACACCCAGGGCACCAACAGATATCGCGCAAAGGTGCCGGAGATTTGAGCGCCATTAAGCAGCGGCAGCCCAACATCGTCTGGAGATGCCTGCCTGGAGGTGCGGTGAGGTGTGGGGGGCCTTGAGATATAGCCTTTGAGCCAAGTCGGGGGGGACCCCCCACCTCCTGCTAGCTCATCCCCGCTCCGACCAGAGTACGGGAGTGGTACACACTGGGACTATGCCTCCGACCCCCCTCCACACCGTAGCAGAAGTTACTGAGGGGCAAATGCCAGGGCCTAAGTGCCCGTTGGGGAGGCACAGACCCCGACCACTGGAGTGGGGGTGTTGCACTACCCTGTCCGCTGCATCTCCTCGAATTGATGGACCCCGGCACCGTCTGAGTGGTGGAGTGGGTGTCTCGTGACCGCCCTGGCCGAGAACAAGCTGGTGCCACATAATTGATCTCCCCATCTGCCCCGTTTGAATCAGGCAGGGGCCCGCACAGACAGGTATGGGCACAATGGACAGAAACAAGACCACGGGGTCCCGAGGGCTTAAATCAGTACAGCCTAACAAACTAGATCGCTACGCTTTGCCCAAGGACATGCTGCAGAGCTGTCAGTCCAGAGGCGCCTCCCTGGGCGACCAGGGTAAAGACGACCAGGAACTTTCGTTACAGGATGTCATGGACGCTATCACCAGTGTCAAAACCTCCCTTGAACACAAAACGGACACGATGGCAATTGATGTGAATCTGATTAGAGCTGACTTCGCCAAACTTAATGAGAAGGTCAAACAGGTGGAAATAACCACAACCAGTTTGACTGGAGATGTCATGCAGCTCCAAGGAGAGATCCTGGACCTACAGAATTTCCGCAAATGTACTCAACTTAAGCTGGACGATTATGAAGGGTGCCTCCAACGCAATAACCTACGCATTCAGGGAGTTCTGGAACGGGCTGAGGGGCAGTCCCCAGATCTCTTTGTTGAAGACCTCATCCTAAAGGACCTACAACCGAAAGGCCTCAGCAAATTCTTTGTTATTGATGGGGCCTACAGGGTCCCGGGAGGACGTCCTAAGCCGGGAGCTCCCCCACGCCCGATGCTAGCAAGAGTATTGAACTTTTGGGGCAGAAATGTTATTCTCCAGAACGCCAGGACCGGGGGCTCCCCTCCGCTATGAAAACGCAGACATCACCTTTTTTCCAGACTTCACGCAGAGGGTGCTAAAACAGAGGCACACGTTCCTTGCAGTAAAGAGGGAACTCAAGGAGAGGGTCATTAAAAACTCCGTGTTGTTTCCAGCACATCTTCGAGTCGAGGCGGAGGGGAGGACCTGGTTCTTTGAGCATTCAGAAGCAGATGCAAACTGGAATGAGAACAGGAAAGTCTGGAACCCACATGGTCACAGCGGCAGGGACGAAGAGACATCACAACCTCCCGGATGACGAAGCCGAGTCTGCAGTTGAGACTGATTTGGGTACTTTGGGCCTATGGTGGGGCTGGGTCAGGTGGTGGGCTACCATATTATCGATGACAAAAAAGGGGACAATTTTCCATCACTGTTGAACCCCATGAATTTGGTACGTACCTTTCCATTGCGAATATACACTTAAGTCCGGTTGGGGGCAGAGAAACGGAGTGCTCCACCCCCATTTTTCTTCTACTTTTAGTTTTTCACTAGGGCAACAGACACTCTGCAAGGTTTTCGGTTGGCAGTTTTACGCCCAGAGTGCAGGGCAGTGGGTGGGGGGTTGTTGGGAGGGGGAATTCTGTTTGTTTTTTGTTGTAGTTTTTACATCGGCAGTATGTATGATATCGCTCACAGAGGACGCAATGACCTTTTCTAATTCTTCATGGCTACACAGTGGGACAAGAGTGTTAAGATACTGAGCTGGAATGTCAACGGGCTAGGGGACAAGATCAAACGTAGTGTGGTTCTCCAATATATTAAACACCACGCCCCTGATATTGTCATGCTTCAAGAAACCCACCTGATTGACAATGCCTGTAAGGCAATGCACAGATGGGGAAACACTATGTTAGCACACACAGGGTTCACTTCCAGCTCACGAGGAGTTGGTATCATGATGAGAAAATCCTTCCCACTTGCGGTACATGCCACTTGGATGGACGATCGGGGTAGATATATAGGGATTTCGGGCACGTGGGAGGGGCACCCCATCACGCTTATGTCACTCTATGTACCACCGGGCCTACAGGCCACCACATTTAAGGATCTCGGAACCATCCTGCTTGCTATTCCAGATAATCTGCTAGTACTTGGGGGAGACTTTAATTCAGTGGTCTCGGAGCGAGCTTGACCGACATCCCACCCCGGGAGATGGGGTCATCTGCCTGCTGGCTTCCTGATTTCCTTGAGACCATGGGATTGGTGGATGGGTGGCAGACTTATCACCCAGGTAAAGTGCAGCACACCTTTCATTCGGGGGCACACGGTAGCCTCTCTCGTATAGATTACTTCTTAGTTCCTGCATCTCAGGCCACCCACATTCACGAGATTAAACACCTTGCCTGGGGTATTTCTGACCATTCTCCGGCATGGATTCACTTAGTCCTTAACCACAGGCAGGTGGGGAGGCTGGCCCCTATTAATCCCTAAAATCCGCAAAGAACTTGCTAAAGCCATAGACAACTATTTTATAGATAATGACGGATCTGTGACCTCCTCTCAGACGTTGTGGGAGGCTTTTAAGACAGTGATCCGAGGCCAAGCCTTGTCCCTAATCTCCGGAGCAAAGAAAGTAAACCACAAATATATCGCTAACATTGAGACTGAGATTGGTCGAATGGAGAGTGATCTGGAATCGGGAGTCACACCAGACAAACTACACTTTCTGAAGCTCCGACAGCAGGAATATAGGGCATTGGTAACTGATAAGGCCAAAACCCTGGGAAGAGACAAACTGGGAAGGATATACGACCTAGGGGATAAGGCAGGTAAACTAATAGCCTGGCTTGATAAAAAAGAATGGGCAAGCAGGCTGGTGCCTGAACTCTGTGATGGAGGAGACACCCCTGTTACGGATCCGCAAGACATTGCGGACAAAGTTTCCGAATACTTCAGTACTGTCTACTCTGTCAATGCCCCTTACACTGTAGATGACTCCCGCAAATTATTGACAGATATTAGACTTCCCAAGCTCTCGGCGGAGGAATATGACCTTCTGGAGAGCGCACTATCAAATGACGAGATGGCGAAAGGGATCCGATCATTAAACTCAGGGAAGGCCTCCGGATCTAATGGTCTTCCCGTCGAGCTATATAAACTTTGACTCGATAAACTGGCCCCACATCTACGGTCCATGTTTGAAGAATCCAGGGAAAGGGGAACACTCCCTAGAGATCAGAGGATTGCCACCATAGTCACTATTCACAAGAAAGGGAAACCCAAAACTGATTGTGCGTCATACAGACCGATATCTCTCTTGAATGCCAAACCTAAAATTCTGGCCAAGCTCTTGCCCAACCGTTTGATCAAAGTAATTGGAAACCGAGTCCACCCAGACCAATCTGGCTTTATCCCACACCGTAATACAGCTCTTAACTTGCGCAGAGTCCATGGGGTACTGGGTAGAGACGCCACAATCCAAGAGCCAGACATAATAGCCTCTCTGGATGCGACCATGGCCTTTGACACTGTCGAATGGCCCTATCTCTGGGCAGTATTGGGAAAAATGGGGTTTGGCCCGAAATATATCCAATGGGTACAGCTCTTATACAATGAGCCTTTGGCACAGGTAGTGGTTAATAACAAAAAGTTAGCCACTTTCGCACTCAGCTGTGGGACACGCCAGGGGTGTCCACTGTCCCCTCTCTTGTTTGCCTTGGCTTTGGAGCCACTGGAGGCATGGGTGCATAGGGACCCAGTTGTAAGGGGGCTGCGCTGGTCCCCGGAGTGGGAAGACCATATCTCACTCTATGCGGATGACATCCTACTTTATCTGGCCTCCGCAAGAAAGTCTCTGCTAGCAGTCTTAGATATCCTGGCGGTTTTTGGTAAATACTCCAGATACTCCTTTAACTGGAACAAGTCCTTGTTGTTCGTCCTTACGGGAGATCCACCTATACCACCAAAGGGCCGCCCAATATAAATTAACACAGAGGGCTTCAAGTACTTAGGCATTTTCCTCTCCTGAGACCCCTCACTCCGGTATGCTCGGGACTTACTCCCACCCCAGACCAGGCTCAGGAAGGAGCACTTTTTAAAATGATGTCCTTGCCGTGTTTTATATACGCCCTTCAGAATTCTTTGGATCCTGTACCGATGTCTTATTTTAAAGAGGTGGAGGGCCTCCAAAGGGACTTGCTATGGGATGGCAAGCCGCGTTTTGCCCTAAACAAACTTACCCTGAATTAGTACGACGGGAGCATTAGCCTCCAGGATATCAAAAAATATTATTGGGCAGCACATCTAGCAGCCATTAACCACGGCATCTACAGTCGGCCGGACGATCCTGGCTATGCCATGGACAGGTGGCTTCTTCCCGGGGGGAAATACAATAGAGCTCTCTATTCCAAACCTGAACGTTCTAGATTGACTGGCCCCCAAAAACACTCAGTCCACGTATGGCATGCAGCTACTAAATGCCTCGGCTGTGATCGCTGGCTGACGCTAGCGACTCCACTGTGGGACTCAGAACAGCTGGGTAACCTATGGAAATCAAAAGGGTTTGACAAGGGGGACCTTATTGTAATTTCGCACATCAAAGACCTCTGGGATAAAACTGAAGTTAAATCATTCACCACCTTGCAACAGCAATTTGATCTTGCTGATACAGAACACTTTCGCTACACACAGGCCTGACATGCATTGCGATCCCTTCTGCCGCAGGGCACCACCCTTCCCGAGTCTTCCCACTGAAGGATAGGGTGCCCGATGGCCACCTTCCTGAAAAGGCTATCTCCCTGATATACAAAAAAATTATAAACAACATGGTGAATCCTTTCCAAACATTACGGGATAGATGGACGAGGGATGGTATTGAGATGGATGATGAAGAATGGCAGGGGGCAGTATCTTCTCCAAGAGTCATTGCTATTCCAGCGCAACTGAGATTGGTGCAACTCAAAATCCTTCATAGGATATACATGACAGGACCCCGGCTGGTGCAGATGAGGAGAGCTGACGAGGGAAGTGTAGGAGGGGATGCGGCCAAGTGGGAACATTTATGCACATTGTTTGGGAAGGTGACCTCATTCGTCCCTATTGGAAGGAAATACACGGCACCCTCACTGCAGTACTGACCTCACACCTCCACCCTGAAGCCCGCAGGTGCCTCCTGAATGTTTGGGAGCCAACAGACTTGAATATTTCCCTGACACAATGTGTCACTCTGGGATTAACACTCGCCAAAAGGAATATTGCACAGCTATGGGGTGCATCCCAGCCACACACAGTAGAGGCCTGGGAAAAAGACCTTGACTGGTGCATGCATAGGGAAAAGACAGTCTATGTGGCTAGGGGCTTCCCTAAAAAATGGACTCGCATGTGGGGCCTGTAGAACTCCTACCGTGGGGATATATGCCAACCGCCTTGTAATGTCAATTATGATTATCCCCCCTCCCCGTAGATTTTCCATATGATGGACTACTATTATTGTTCTCACTTATTGTCTCCATGATGTATGATTTACTACCTCCTCTGTATCGAATCTAAGATGCCGATGTATGTTAATAAAAAGATTTACAAAAAAAAAAGAAACCAGTCCTTGGCAAAAATAGGGACACAAATTGTGGCTACAATGAGAATGTGAGCGTGCAGCACTCGAGCCAAATTGAGGTATCTGCCCTCCCTGTCAGTGTGGGTCTGTGTGACTCATGGCACGATTACATCTTGAGTATATCACCAACCCTCTCTGTTTAGAAATAACTGAAGAGTATGCCATATGTTTAATTTCCCCTGATCTCTGTGCATAAGATGGTTTTCAGGAAGGTATATAATTTTGGATTGGATTCCCATAGTGCACACCAAACTGCTCCTCGCTTGTTTGGGAGTTCAGCCCTCGGGTATTGAGTGAGATAAGGTGAATCATTGGTCCATATTAATGAGTGATATGCAGGTGTGGTAGAACCGAGCCAATCAAGGGTGGTCTGTGTGGTGGACGCAATGGCATTCCCTACCCCCAGAATTCCCAATTTCCCAGTAACATTCCTAAACTGAAAAGTTAACAGTAATTAACAATCAACCCACAGGCATAAATGGTGTACAGCTTGGAGTGACAGAGGATGCATGTTTAGGCCAGTGGATGAGTGTCTCTCCCATGCACCACTGGATGTGGAGGCAAAAGGTCCATCTCTTCGGCCTGACTGATGCCACCGGAGACGAACAGTTTTGGTCCGTCAGTGCCAGTAAGCCAGGGAGAAATCTGTGGGTCATCCTCCTGCTCCCGCTTAGCCACGTCATATCTAAAAGTGCTTCTTATTCATGACCATCGCACAAACTCAGCCTCAAAAGACATGAGGGATGTTCCCCCTGCCAGGCCATAATATTCTCTTGCCATTCTGCCCCCTTTGTACCTCGTTTGTCTCACTTGTGGGCTCCACTTGGGAGACCATCTTGGTTCCTCATTTCCCTGTCTCTCCGATTCTTCCTATCAAAAGCACGATGAGTTTACTTTAGAATCATTCCTGTAGCCAGGTCATCTATCCTTGTTACATTATGTCCCAGCTGTTCTGGATCCCCTAGGGCACTAAGTGGGTGAAGCTATCAGCCCTTTGTCGGGCGGCTTTGGTGCCAGACCTCCCTCCGCACACTTCTCAGCATTCAACCGGCTGGCAGTCTCTGTCCCACCAGGTCAGCATAGCCCTGTTCATGGTCGCATGCTACTTCGATTGTCTCGGTGCTCTCACGAGGGGCCCGGTGTGGTGTCCCTGGGTTGTGAATCACTGGCTGTAGTATAAATCGTAATGCGAAGCAGGCAGGCCACTTTTTGGATATCTGAAAGGGTATGGCGTTTGTTACCCAGTTCAAAGAAGAGACTGGAGGGATATGTCCATCCGTAGCATATGCTGTTGTCTCGTACCTTCTAAATTATAGGTGGAAATGCCATTTGTCTCTGCAGCATCAGTAGGGAAATGTCCTTGTGCCCGAGAAAACATGGAAGCTCACCTCCCTCGCTTTCCTTGTGTGTTGAAGAACTTCCTCCTTTTCGGAGTAGTAGTGGAACTTGATGAGTACATTGCTGGGACGCTGCTGCTGGAAGGGACACCTAGGGTCTGTGTGATATATCCTATCGATCGTTATTCCAGGGTGGTTATCTCCTTGGGGAGAAAAGAGCAACCCCACCACAAAGGGTTCCAGATCGATATTTAGGATCTTCTCACTCAGTCCTCAGAGGTGGAGGTTATCCCGCTTCTGCAGGTCTTCAAGTTCTTCCAGTTTTTTAACAGCATTTTTGAGTTGAGTTACCAACTCTGTACATTTCTCCGCTGTCGTGATGTGAGTTGTCCACTCCACTTTGAGAAGTCCCTCCGCCACCAGGATGCGTTGTCTCACTGAGTTAACAACTGTTTCAGCTCAGTTATTTTTGTGTCCAAGTCAGCGCGCAGTTCTGTAAGGACCTTGGTGAGATCTTGCCATTGCTCATCAGCAGCTCAGCTTTAAAAGCGCCAGATGGTCACAGTAAGTACTCAATATTTAGTGGGCCGGCGGGAACGATGTTGAAGAGCATCTCACCAGTCCACTATCTTGGCCACACCTCCTCATCTATCCATTTTTAAAATGAGTTGGGTGTCATCTGCATAGTTCTAACAGGTGAGATTGGATGATTTCATCATATTTGGTAAGGAGGTTAAGTAGACATTGAGTAACAGAAGAGATATGATGGACCTCTGAGTAACACCACATTGATGTCAAAGGGCTCAGTAGACTACACTTTGTCTGTCGGTGAGATAAAAAGCAACACATTTTAAAGCATTTTCACGGATTTCAATATTGTGAAGACTTTGCAGTATCACAGGGTGATGGACAATGTCAAATGCAACAGATGAATCCAGAACTAATAAGGCAGCTACTCTTTTGTCCACTGAGATATTTAGAGCATTCCAGATAGATATGATGGCTGACTTTATGCCTTTGCCTGTTTTGAATCCGGGCAGTTGGTCTGACAATATGCCATAATGTTCGATAACATTAGAGAGTTGAGCAAAAACTGCTCTCTTTTTCCCTAAGAACCATCCATTTGATATAGACCTGTGCTTTGCTGAATCAGATGGGTTGAGGTTTTTCTTTTTGAGGAGAGGTCTGATGTAGGAGGTTTTGAGCTCAGGTGGGATAAACATAGTTCTAGGGGGTTGTTGAGTAGGCATCTGACTACCTCTCCTGCAGAGGTTGAGCAAAGGATATCTTTAAAGATTTTTAGTGGTGCTGGGTCTGATGGTGATCCTGATGGTCTGACTGCAGTGATAATATTGAGGAAATCTTTTTGTGGTCAGGTATTGAAAGTATGCACTGATGGATGGTTATTGGTGTAACTTTCTGTGGTGGTTAGGTGACACGTTGTTTTGGCATTGTCTGTGTTCTCCTTCAGGTAAATTTCAATCTTTGTAATTTTATAGATCTAATTATTGGAGATTTTGTCACAGAAGTCTTGTGATCCTGGTGTTTCTGTGTTTAGGCACTCTGGATTGTGGAATTCTTTGTCCTTCCTTCAACGGCCCCTACTCAATCCATCAGAGGAAGTATTCTGTCAACAAATCCTTTTCTGGCTTAGTCGACGGAATACTCAAGTTCTGCCCATCTCTAACTCAAGCAGGCGGACCGAAAGTTTGGCGGCTGGGTTCTCTGTTGCATTTGTGACAGAGTATCCTGTCTGTCAAACTCTAAGTCCGACCTTAGGATGTGTAGTCCATGAAAAGGATTACTGGAATTTGTGGTCACCAAAAACATTAAGGGGCCGATTTACTAAAAATTAATGCAACACACAGCACTTGCCCAGAGTGCCGAATGAAAAGTAAAAAGTAGTTCCCTGAATGTGAGCAGTAGAAGAATACAAATCATCCAGTCTGAAGGATGGTGACACAACTGTGCTCCAGGGGAGGGTAAAACAAAGGAAGAGGAAGGAAAGCCATTGAATAAGAAGCAAGCAAATGACAGTGACAAGCAAGCTTGCCAATGGTAAGAAATGGTGGCCACAAAGTCAACTATATGTTTTTGGCAAACTCACAAAAGGTCTTTCACAAGCTTCTGTTGTCTGGTAGGCAACACCTAAAAAGGTTTCCTGATATGAACAGTGAAAGGCTATAACTCAACCAATCCAAGCTCTCTGAAGGTGAGACCTTAAATTCAGAAGTTGTTGGAAATTAATGCCTCAGAGCAGGAAGTTATCAGAGACAAGGATTCAGAGAAACAAGGCCTCAGACAGTGTGCTTGGGAGAGATCGTCATAAAGGGGGAGACATGAAGAATGAAGACCTAATATAAAAAAGAGAGAAGACCCCAGACAGAAGGACGCAGAGAGGGAAAAGAGGAATCATCAGAGAGGATGCCTCAGACCAGGAAGCCATCAGAAGCAAGGCCTCAGAGAGAAATAGCCTCAGTGAGAAAGCCTCAGAGAAGGAAGGTTTTTCAGAAATAAGTCTTTAGAATGAGTTCCTGAGATGAAGATGGTTTCCTAGACAAGAATAAAAAGCTAAAATAGAAGGCAAGAGACCTTTGAGAGCAGGCTTAACAGAGCGAAAGAAAGAGTTGTAGGGCAAGCGGGAACGGAGAGGAGAATCGTGGACCTCTCATTGAGCAAAGGCCTCGGTAACAGCTTGCTTCTTCATCAAACTCTGTGAGATTTTACAACAAGGGAATTCCTTTAAAAAGGTTTTACAAAATAAACATAGAAAAAGGCCAAGAGAGAGATTGCCAAGAGGGAGGATCTCCAAGAAAGACAGAAAGCCCCATGAGCCTCAGCCTTTACCTCAGGCTTCATATACCATTCCAATACTAAGAAAAAAACGTATTTATGTGGTCACTTCAATCACAACTACTACTCCTGCCATTGCCATACAGAGACCTACACAAATCTCTGCCAATGCACCTCACCCCTGACCTGTAACACACTGTTCAAGCAGCTTTTCACATCTCGATCTTGACAGGTATCACCCCCTGCTGTATCGCTTGTTCTCCTGCAAAGTCACAGCCAGACATGTTATTTGGAAGCCAGCACCTCTCACAGATGTGTACTCTCAGGCACAGTTTGACATGCTGTTGGATTTGGCTATGTGTCTGTTCTCACAGCCCTCCTGGCCACAGGAATCTAACCTCCTTCTAAAGGCAACTTTAAAAAAAACTACTAATAAAAGTCTTTCCTCCCCAGGCTGCAAGAGACACCTAGAGATAAACAGTTGCATCGTCGCTGCAGGTTTTCAGTTGTGTTTGATATCTGAGGAGAATACACAGTTCAGATGCCAGTCTAAATAAACGTGCATGCATTGTTTGCCCAGCACATGTGTGAAAACAAACACACACAGTCGAAGGGTTGGTTCATATTAGAGGGAGTATTTTGTGCATGCAGGTGACTCTGAAAAGTCAATTCAGAAGCATTAGAGACCCAGATCAGGCAAGCGACTGATGAAGGGGAGAAGGGGAGGGGTTTGCAGGCTTTGCACAAGATGCCAGGGCAACATTTCATTGTGGCTTCTTGTCTAGATCAGATACTGGCCCCTTGTCCAGGCTGAAAGAGGCGGCTGCTTCAAAACCACACAACTACTCTCTTCCTTTGCCTTTTCACCTCAAAGTCCCTCCTTCTGTCTCTCTAACACTTACTTTATCCCTTTTCCTCTCACCCTTTCTCTCTTTGTAAGCTACCAGTTCTTGAATAATCTGGTCATGTGCTTTTTTCACTTTGCATATCCGTTTGGGAAGACTGCCAGCCTCCTAATGGAGCCTACAGTAAAGGATAATGTTTGGAGAGGAGAAGTACACCAGGGAGAGAAGAAGTGCTGGGAAGGGGCGTTCATGGAGAGAAACAAACGAGGGAGAGAGCAACATGGAGTACAGGAGAATGGGGGTGTTTTGCAGGGGGGAGAATCATACATGCCAAGATTTCAAAAGCAGAAAGAAGGAGATTCTTAAAAAATAATTGAGAAATGTATTTTTTCCATTGACTTGTACTGAAGTGAGGACAGTTTCAGGCGGGAGAAGCTAAACTAAAGCTATCTTTTGCTTTAAAAATCACGCCTCCTGCCTCAATCGGGTCATTTGGCATGTATGCAGAAGCACTTGAGCGAGTGAGCTGGAAAACACATGCACTGCCATGGGAGTGCTTGATCAAACAGAAAAAAAGAGTTCCCTAAAAGTGAGCAGTGGAAGGATACAAGTCAGCCAGTCAAAATGATGGTAGAGAGTTTACGATCCAGGGAAGGAACAAGATGGGGCAAGGAAAGACATAGAATAAGAAGCAAACAAAGAGGAGTGACAATAAAGCCAACCAAGCAATAGGTAGGGTGAAAGCCCAATGAAGATTCTTTGTAAGCCCCCAAAAGGTCTTTCCTATCCTAACAGCTTGCGATGTCTAGTAGGCGAGATGTAAAAGGGAGGTATGCTTGAGGAGAATGCCTATGATAATATTATAGCAATTTTAGTTATTTAAATTACATTTAAATGAATTCAAATATTCTTTAAGTAATAATAAAAATAAATAAACCCAAAATTGGTTAAGAATTGCAAATCAAATACACAATTGTTATTATTAATATTATTATAGGTAACCTGTAAATCGCATGGCCACCTGAAAAGGTTTCCCAGAGCTAGTCTCCTCACCAAGCCAAGGGCAGTCAAACAGTAACATAATTACATATGATTAAAGATCAGTCTGAAGGACTCATTTTCACCTTGGTAGAGTGGGAGCTCCACAGCGCATTGTCAGGGCTTCCACCGTGCCAAACTCACAGTTTCACAGCCTCAGGTAAAGGTGAGGTAATCACTGATTCTCTGTCTCTGGAGCAACAGTAAATCAATGGGGAAGGCCTGTCAGTCCATGGCTGCTGCCTTTTATGCATAAGGTGATCCTACCTATTTTGAGCAGTCATTATGTTGTATCCTGCCTATTGTATATTTCTATGTATGCTTTTACCCACTTCATGACCTTCCAGTGGAATGCCTCTGCACTGTGATGTACTACGGAATGTTGGGTGTGGGTTGAAGATAAGCCACAGTTATGATGGGGCTGAGCTGCCTGCTGGCTGCTCCTGGTGGGGCTTATTCCAGGCTACTTAACTACTTACAATAAATCTTCATGAAATACCTCAACCAGTCTGGACTACTTTACTACATAATTTTGGCGACGAGTTGATCTTACCTACGTGCTCAACTAAAGAAGTCAAGTTTCAAGAAGGCAACTAAAGAAGTCAAGTTTCAAGAAGGCAACTAAAGAAGTCAAGTTTCAAGAAGGCGAGTTATTCTAAATCTTCATCAATTTATCTTCACGTCAATTCAAGAACTCTATATTCCAGAAGGCAAGATATTCAAACCTCATCAAACATCAAGCAAAGACTCTGGCTTCAGAGCCCCACCAGTGACCACTTCATCGGTCGTCCCAACCTGCATTTGCCAGATTCTTCTTCAATTTTCATCAACTGCTGTGTCTTTTCAACAACTTCAACAAAATCTACACTATTTCAATCTCAGGTAATTCGTTCTCATGGAAAAACGAAATATCATATATAAAAATAACTACTCTACTTAAGTATCTGTCATCCAAGAAAGACTGCTGAGGTTTTGCCCAGATACTACAGAACAGTGAAAGCTGCCTACTAAGTAACGCGGTAATTAATTCAAGACAGAAGAAACCTTTTGGCTGCAGCTCAAGTCTCTGCAAGCTGTGTTTACAGCATCTCTACAAGCAAGTTTTCATCCACACGTCATTGATCTACATGCCGGTTCATCTAAGTGAACAGCGGACTATGATTTGAACACTGGTGGTAAGTGGAAGTTTAATTTTTGTTCAATTGACTGCCATCCGGTGACAGAATCTGTTTGTTTCCTTGCCATCTTGCACGTGGACAGTAACAAAGAGTAACATGAAGGTATACTCTTGTTCAAAACTGGCAGAACATCTATGAGAAACTTTTTGGCGCAGCGGTCATTTTACAACACGAACTGTGACTCATATATTTTTTTTTTTTAAAACAGACTCGTTTTTTTGCTCTAGTGCGGTGAAAATGTTCAAATATTTATGACCCTAGTGACTTGCTCTCAAGAAATCGATTACTCAATATTTTTTATTTATCAATCTACTTGCATGTACACTGTGATATTTAAAACGCGCAGTTTTACATCTCTCTGTTTTACAGGTTGCATGTTTTCAAAAATTCAATTTTTCTCTATTTTTCAATTTGTTGCATGGAAAGTTACTTTTGCATAGTTTGCATAGTTGACATTTACATGCGTGCAGTATTCCCTGTAGGGATTGCACATATCGATTTGTTTTCTCGATTATATCAATGTACATGCATCCGTGCAGTGTTCCTTGCTAGGGAATGTGTACCTCAATTCACTTATCAAGTTGCATGTATTCTGGTTGTATTTCCTAGTTGGAATTACATTGTGTTTCTACTTCTCAACTATTCAATGTTTTTCAATGTTTGACCTTCTCAGGTTGACGATTTGGGGTTTATCCCTCTCAATTTTTCAATGGAGTTTCTATCGAGCCGCACTCCTCTATTTTCAATGTGTAGCCCTTTTACGAGGTTGTCTCTATATGGGTTTTATCCCTCTCAAATGTTCAATAATTTTCAATTTTTAACCGTTTAGGTTGTTGATATGGGGGGTTATCTCTCTCTATTCTTCGATGTCTTCATTGGGGTTTTATTCCTCTCAAATTTCTCAATGTTACTTCAATCTAAAGTATTTTAATGCTGTTTTACAGGGTGGTATGAATGATCTTTTTTTTGTTCTTTCCTCTGCCCCTCTGTTTGCTATTTTTTTTACTCATTGCCTCTCTTTTTTCATACCTTTTTCTTCCAGTGGGTGTGTCTGGAGTAGTTTTTGGTTATATCTTTCTATTCTCTTTCTCGTTGTTTCATTGGGAAGGTATGAAGGTTACTTATTTGTGTTCGTACCTTCTGTTCCTTTTTGTATTAGTTGGAGAAGGGAAGAAGAGTACCTATTTATGGGTTCATACCTATCTATGTGTTCGTACCTTTCGGTTTTACTTCTCAAGTCTTTTTGTTTTATTTTCTGCATTTTGCTTTGCCTTGTGTTCTCAGAGAAGGAATGTGTCTCATCTTTTCTCTCTATTCCTTTTCTGTATGTTTTTGCATACTGTGCATTGCCTTCTGTCGCATCTGTCTGGCCAGTGGGTGTGGTAGCAGTTAATGATCGGTACGCTTTCTCTTTCACAGTTTTTATGCTTCTATGTTCATTGTTCTGTTGTGGAAGAAAAGGAGGTATGTTGTATCCTGCCTATTGTATATTTCTATGGGCCTCATGTAGGTAAATAAATTTTACCGGTTCTTAAATACCGAGCCGTACCGAATCGGTAAATTAGAATCGGTAAGTTATATGTAGGTAAAAATTCGGTAACAGTTACCGATTCGGTAACATTCGGTAAATACGAATCGGAATTCACCGATTCGGTAAATACCGAGGTGATAATTACCGAATCGGAAAATACCGAGGTGGTATCTACCGATTTGGAAAATACCGAGGTGGTATCCACCGAATCGGAAAATACCGAATCGGTATGTACGGATTCGGTAAATAACATCACATGACTTGACGAAACAGCTAATCCTGTGCAACGACAGCCCACCCAACCAGGAACTGCCCACACCCAGGCAGGTGTACACAATTAGCCGACGTGGCCACACCCAGGCAGGTGTACATAATTAGCCGACCCTGGAGAGGCTTGGAGTGCAGAGGAGAGGCAGGGAGCAGTTGCATGTGCGAGCGGGAAACGAACAGCATGTCCAGCCAGAGAACACAGAAAGACGGAGGGGAAAGGAGGAGGAAGCTCAAATTCAGCCCCAAGGAACTCCAGGTGCTGGTGGAGGAGGTGGTGAAGCAGCACCAGAAGCTGTTTGGGAGGCAATCCCTGCAAGTGCCTGAGGCCGAAAAGCGCAACATATGGCTGGCCATCCAGGCGCAGGTCAATGCTGTGGGAGTGACCCACAGGGACATTGAGGTCCTCAAAAAGCGCTGGTATGACCTGAGGATTGTGACCAAGAGGAAGATGGGCGACATCCAGAAGGAGGCCAGCCAGACCGGAGGTGGAACCAACAGGGCACCTGCCCTCACCGAACTGGAGGAGCTGGTGGCGGCCACAATCGAGCAAGAGAGCGTCGTGGGTCTTGGGGACGCCGACAGCTCTGCCAGAGCCGCAACACACCAAGGTAAGACGAAAGCACAGCAATGTAGCCCCCCCTACCCCTATCCCACATCCCCCATTGTGAAACGAGAATCACACTGCAGTCCACACGTGTCAGTGCAGACAGGCAATGCATTCCGGGAGATGTAGTCAGGGCAACACTAACCATGACGTAAATGTCACAGGGCAACAGGGCATGTCACGCACTCGAGGCACAAGGAGACAGAGGACAGATTGGAATGTGAAATGATTTATTGTGACGCTTGCAATGCAGCCCTTCGGGGACACTGAGCCAATGTTGTTTTTCTGTCCACAGATGTGACATCATGCAGTACAGGGCATGCTGCAGGGGAGACGGCACACCTGCCACAAAAATCACCTCTAGCCAGCACGAGTTCAGACCAGGGAGCAGGCCCACTGGCAGCCGCACCACCAACACAGCCAGCCTCGCCGCACACAGAGCCAGCATCACCTCACCGAGAGCCAGCATCACCACAACCACAGCCAGCATCGCCACTCATGTTCGAATCACCGGCCACATCTCCGCTTGCAGGTGTGAGAATGAGGAGGCGTCCAGCAGCCAGGCTACGAGCCTTCGACACCTCGTCAGACGACAGCATGGGCCCAGAAGACCGCACCGGGCACCAGGAAGGGAGCCATCCCACTGTGCCCCACACCTCACAGGCAGCACAGACGGGAGCAAGAGGGCGCCGCAGGTCGCGTGTCCAGAGTCCACCAGCACCCACTGACGGCCATGGTGTCTTCTTGGGGCTCGAGGGCCAAATGTTGAAGCAACAGCGCCTGCAATCAAAGGCAGTTATGTCAGTCCAGAGGCACATGCGGGTGATGAAGACAAGCTTAGTCAACATGGACACAAACATTGGCGGCATGGCTGCGGGCATTCGGGACATGTCCCAGTCAATCCAGCAGTTGTGCAGCAAATTAGATGCTGACATCGAAGCACGGCGCCGGGAACGCCAGAGAAGGGACACTACCAGCAGGGCACTCAACCGTCTGGCAACTGCGACTTCCCTACTTTGCCGGCGCTCTGTGACGATGCAGGAGGGCCTAACACAGTGCTGCAGCGACCTGTCTCGGGGTATGGTGCAGGTGACAAGTGCACTAGGGGTGCTATTGACTAGTCAGGCGTCGACAACTGCTGCAGGGGATGCTGCGGAGCGCATCGACACCAGCAGCAGCATCACACCCCCCGTCCCAGAAGCACGCAGGAGCAGCAGGCGGCTTGGGGTTGGCTCTAGTGAGGATGCACAGGCCGTGCAATCCACCACTGCAGCGCGTATGCGCAAACATTGATGTGGCCCTGCTTAGCCACTTCCCATTGGGTGACGTAACCCTGGACATACTCCTTGTATAGATGGTATATTGCCAGATTGGCCTGTTCATGTGTTCATGGCGTGGTGCCACATTAAACTACGTCATGACTTCTCACAACTCGCTGTGTCCCCTCACTTACTCAGAAATAGTTGCATGTGATCTCTGCCCGTCTCTCTCTCCCATCGATTGTAGTTGGCACTCTAGCTGCGCTGCCCTCTGGCTGGCCTGACTCATCCTCGTTGTCCTCAACATATGTTAGTTCCACATCTGTACCTTTTTTCGTGGCAAGGTTGTGCAGCATTGCACAAGTGGCAATAATCTTGCAGCAGGTGATGGGTTTGTACTGGCGTGCGCCTCCGCTCTTGTGGAGGCAGCGGAACCTGCTCTTCAGTAGTCCAAACGTGCGCTCCACCACATTGCGTGTTGTTTTGTGGGCCACGTTGTATCGTCTCTCACTCTGGGTTGCTGGGTGTAGGTAGGGAGTGAGGATGAATGAACGGCATGCATATGCACTGTCGCCTGGATGAGTAAGAGGGAACCATCAGTTACATGCCTCTATACACTCTGATTTGCAGGTTTCAAGGGGCGTCACTGTTACTTACCCAGCAGGTATCCCTCTCCGAATTCTCCGGCACTCAGTCGTGTGTAGATCCCACTATTCTGGAAGATGTAAGAGTCGTGGGTGCTCCCAGGAAACTTTGCAACAATATCTGTGATGATGTTCCCTGCATCACAGATCACCTGCACATTGATGGAGTGGGTGGACTTCCTGTTCCTGTAGATGTGCTCTGTATCAGCTGGTGGACAGATTGGGATGTGTGTACCATCAATACAGCCGATGACATGGGGGAACTGTGCCATGTGATAAAAGTCTGTTTTTGTTTTCTGCAGTGCAGCCTGTGTGTTTGGGAAGCTTATGTAGTGGTGCATTCTCTGCATCATGGCATCCAGGAACTTCCTGAAGAAACGGGACAGGCAACTCTGGGATACACCACCCACCGCAGCTATCACCACCTGATAACTGCCGGATGCCAGTAGATGTAGGCTGCAGAGCACCTGCACATGTGGTGGTATGGCGTGCGCCCTTCTTGTTGGCTGGTCCAGGAGTGGGTGCAGGTCCCTTATCAGGTCCATGATGGTTTCGGGGTGTAGCCTGTACCTCTCATGTATCTCTGCATCAGTCAGCTGTAGTAGTGTGATGCGCTGTCTGTAGATTTGTTCCTCCCGTCGCCACACCCTCAGTCCTGCTGCCTGTAGACGTAGGCGCCTTGCAATGACGTACATGGCGGCCATGTTGTCCACGCTGTTGCATTTTGGGATTGCTTATGTGCATTGTTGATGGTTACCACCTGCTTTCAATCCGTGTTAATTACCGACTCTTATTTACCGATTTTCCTGGATTTCTTAATTACCGCCTGCTCCTACATGTCATTTTAAATTTTTACCACTTCATATTTACCACTTCATATTTACCGATTCGTTAATTATGTATTCGGTAAACATGAATCGGTATTTTGGAATTCGGTAACTATGAATCGGTATTTACCGCCTCATATTTACCGAAAAGTGGTTTTTGGACTCCTACATCTCACTTGTCTGAATACCGGTCGGTAACGGCATATTTACCGAAAATCGGCCGTTACCGACCGGTATTTCGCTACCTACATGAGGCCCTTAGTATGCTTTTACCCACTTCATGACCTTCCAGTGGAATGCCTCTGCACTGTGATGTACTACGGAATGTTGGGTGTGGGTTGAAGATAAGCCACAGTTATGATGGGGCTGAGCTGCCTGCTGGCTGCTCCTGGTGGGGCTTATTCCAGGCTACTTAACTACTTACAATAAATCTTCATGAAATACCTCAACCAGTCTGGACTACTTTACTACATATTATGATGATAAAGTTTGCACTACCCTGGTCCGCAATGTCAGAAATAGCAAATTCGGGCAGCGAAACAATCAATGTCCCCCCAAATAGCGAAAAAACTCCCTATGCATCTGGACCGGCATTGAAATAGGAAGGGCCTTCTTTTGAGGTTTTTACTTCTGTGAAAAAAAATTACCAGGGGGTTTGGATCCACGTTATGAATGTAAACTTGAAAAGCAAACAATAATATATTGATATCAGAGGTTTGGTCATTATAAGGAGAGTGCTGTAATAATAGCTCTAATAATCAAGAGATGAGAGATCTCTCTACCACAGATACCCAACCTCTTCCCAATCGTTGATGCCCCCACTGGTTCCTGACCATCGTATCTATCCCCTAAGGGCCTAATTCACAAAGAGTCTCTGCACTAATGGTGGAGTTCCCGCACTCCGCGGAGTCTCCACTCTGGGCACTGCAGCGACTGCGCGGTTCGGAGACTCCACCACGGGTGCGCAGACTCTGCCACAAGTTCACAAATTCTTTGTGAATCAGACCGTACGTGTGCACCTCTATCCACACCATATGCCCTCTACCCCTTCTCCAGCCCTCACCTGCCTTGTGTGTTCAGTGCTTATCTGTCTCATTCTTTTCTGCCGAAGGGTAGACTGAGGAGAATTGAGTTTTAACCTCATCTTCAATTGGAATGTCTTATCTCACCAGTTTAGGAAATTGTAAGGACCAGTCTCTGGACACAATGTATCACAGGCCCTACTCTACACACAGTGCCTCATCTTTGCTTGTTACTCTGTAACACACTAACTCCTAGTTTCACCCTCCAAGCTCCGCATGAAGATCCAACTCTATCAAAAGCATGGAATTATACAACTCTACCTCATAATAACTTCATCTGCGTAATTCGGTGTAGCGTAATCACTCAAAATTACCTGAAAATTCTGCAAAATTATGCATTTAATGCTGAAGGAGTAATTCTGCATTTAGCCCTATTTCTTCGCCCAAAAATGCCCCTTTGCGTCTAAAATGGGCACAAGATTGCATTTTGTACTAAGAAAAAGCACTAAATGCAACAGAACAAGCAAACAGAGCAAGTGTGAGCCGCCACTTGTGCTTGCTAAATATGCTCTTGAGGTAGAATTTTCACCCAATTTATTGCCAGCTTTCAGCTCTATTTTCTTAGCTCGAAATACCCCCTCACATCCAAAATGGGCACAAGAATGTATTTTGCGCTAAGAAACAGTACTAAATGTGCTCTCGGAGTAGGACTTTCCCAACTTACTCCCGGCATTTAGGACTATTTACTTATCCCAAAATTAACCCTCACGTCCAAAATAAACGCAAGGATTCATTTTGCACTAAGGAATATTGCTAAATGCAGTAGAGCATGAATAGCAAGGGGGCGCTTGCGAAATGTGTTATCACGGTAGGATTTTTTCCCCTCGTAAATTACTCATAGTTACTCAAGCAGGAGTAATCGCATGAAAGGGTAACGTGGAGTTACCAGAATTAATCCAATTACTCCGTCATAATTGAGATTCTGCCCAGGCCTACTGTTGACCCTCTTCAACAAAATCTGCACAGAAATTCTGCCTGTTTAAAACCCTCTCCTTATCCAGCAGGTACCAGATTCTTTTAAGGAGGGGGTGGTTACAATGGGATGTTCCTCTTCAAGCAAGTGGCCCAAGCTTGATGTCTTTGAGAGGCCCTGTACATTATGAACATGAACTGTGCAAGTTGCCTTGGTGCATTTGTGTTTCAAACATTTGTTTCAAAGTGAATTGGGAGGACCTGCATCACAGACGGTGACCTGCTAAATGTAGCTTTAGAAAAATGTTTTCACTCTTAGGGATGCTAATAAGGAACATGAACATCTTGTACTTATGTGTGCTGATTCTTTACTTTAATTCCTTGACCTTTTTAGGGGAGGCCATAAACCCGACTATAGGTCCAGCATTTGTTACCTTAAAGTTGACCCTCTGTAGGATTTTATAAAATGTGGCAGAAGTAAATTACTACAAAATTATTAAACACACTTCTGCAAGTCATATTAAACTCTTTTCAACTGCAATAATAGTAATTCAGCATTATGTATTAGAACTATCATGAAAATCATTATTCATAATATTTATTTATTCATGAAAATATAAGCATAGAAAAATGCTATCACAGTGCCTCCTGCTGATTATTCTATTATCACTAAATCGCATTAATAAAACTTTATTAATGAGGAAATCCTTCAGTTGCGACCATCATCACATTCTGTTCTTTCTGGACTTTTCCTCTGCCATCTTGATCCGGTTGTAGACATGAATTTTAATACTTTCCATCTCCGTGGATCTTCATCTATTCATCAACTTATTATTACATTTGTTTTTACAATTCTTAATAATACATTCAGAAATTGTCAGTATATGTAATAGAACAATTGCACAAACCATTATAATTATTACAGGGGATAAGATTAGTTTAAGAGTGTTCTCACCTAAATTGCTTATCCATTTACTAACTTTGCTAAAACCCTTTCCTAGCTCACTTAGGGCCTGATTACGATCTTATGGATGAATGGATCCACCCGTTGCTTTTTGGCGGTCTTCATGCCTGCTATCTCGGCGGTCTGACCGCCCAATTTTGATCTTGGCAGGAACTCGGCTACAAGACCTCCGCAGCCCCCCACCGCTGCCGAGTCTCCTGCTCTCACGTTGATGGCAGGCGAGACAAAGGTGGGTCTTGGAGGGAGTCTCACCAAGCTTCCCATCATCCAGATAATCTGCCCTTATGTTCAGATTTTCCTGGCGTGGACACCGCCATGTGCGACTCAGTGGAAAGGTAGGAAGGGAGGTGCAAACTCACCTTTTTTCGTTATCCCACTTAGGAATTTGTGTCAGTCGCCATTGTTCAGGTCCTTCCTGTGCTACTGCCCCCAGGCCATAATGCTCAGTAACCCTGTTGTCACCAGAATAGAAGGTAGGCTTCTCTGTCACTTCTCCTATGTGGTGTATGATAACAGTTACTTTCAGCTCGTGTTATTTTACATACCACAAAACAGACAATACACATAACCTAAATATACATTACGGCACATACACAACATATATATGTATTGTTTGATACCAACACGTAGTACTTACCTATCTTTACAGCAGCGAAACGTCACTCCATCTGGACTCCACTGCCAAATGACCGCTAGCCCATCTGGGACATCTAAATCGGCTCTGAGGTATACTGCCAGTCTGATGGCGTCGGAGTACTCCAGCTGCAACATCTAAATACGGCGAGTAGGAAGGCCTTCAGCTCAGTGGAGTACTCAGTCCTGCTGCTGCCGCGGGATGGCAGGAAGACCGCCAAACTTGTAATCAGGCCCTAAGTCAGGAGCCTAGTTTCCCAAAAGCCAGGTTCCTTAAAAGATTGAACAGCATATGACAGGTTATTAATATAAACAAAACAAGAACTCTACTATTATCAGGTATGTACATACAACAGCTCTTTGCCTTAATTACCTTGTAGACTTCTCCTTCCTTTGTCAGTAGAATATCTAGGGCTAAACAGTTCTGAATAACCATAGCATTAATAGGAATAATTTCTTCATTCACCTGCTTCAATTAAACTAAAGTAAATAAACATCTAATTTTCACATCATTCATTGGACTGCAGTTCCAAAGCTCATTTTTGCTCTTTTCAGGCTCACTAAGAAAAACTAAAGCAAGATAATAAGAACCAACCCAATTTCTCTGCAGATTACAATAAGCATTCTTCCCACAGACATAATAGATTCCTCTCAAAATTAGTTCCCTACCCAACAAATAATTTCACTTCATCTCATAACTTCTTTCACACTCACTCTCTCCCACATCTTCAGTCTTACCATTTTATTTTCCAAGTCTTCTTCATACCATACACAACTCGCCTCTTTGTTCCAACTCCATCCTTAACCTAGGATGTATATTCAAAATTCTTCCTTTTTTTTACTTGTTCCTCTAGTTTTCCCTCTCTCTAATCTCTTTCAATTTTAACTCCTCTTTCATTATAGTCTCTAATTAACCAATTTACCTCTTCACTCAAATGACACACATACGCCACATTAGTAGTTTTAGTGTCATGCTGGGTTTGTGAAATCTTTCTTAAACATTTACTATATTTATCATGAGGTCTTTCCATTCTTACTGGAAGATTTTCTAAAGACAAAATAAAATCAAATAAGGAGAAATAAATTAATCATTATTAAATATAGCAACCTATACATTATAGGACATTTGATAGGACATTGGAAACTGGGAATAAGTTTCTCCCTCGTCAACAGATCTAAACCTGATACTGTTATTAATAATATCTTTATCTCTACAATTGTACAGAATTTTCTGTGCTCTGTATTCTATTTGAGAAAGAAAAAACTATTGTGGTACTCACAAATCGAAAGAAATAAAATGAATTATTTAAAACTTATTTCTTCAAAACAATAATCAAAACAAAAATGAAAAACATTATCTTTTTCTTGTGATTTTTCAAAAGGTTTAGTCATTAGATCTCTTATAATCATTTATCTTTTTCAGTGACTGTCTTTCATTTCAACTTTGTTTAAGTCTCTTTATTCATTCAAGGTGGTTCTTCTTCTGTGTCTGTCTCACTTGCAGATTCAGTCTCAAACTTATACTGACAATGATTCACTGAGTTGCAGTTTTCTAACTCCTGTTGCTTGTCTTCTTCTGATACTGTAGCTAGATATATCCATATCCGTCAGGTATATTTCCTATTTGGTACTCTCTTTCTTGTCAACCTTTTACCCACTGGTGATTCACTCTAAATAGTTTTAGAAGCTGTCTCTCTAGTTTTCCTTCTGGTTCACTGTTCTTGCTTTTGCAAGTTATTATCCTTGGAATATCTTTTTTAACAATTGCCTGTTTCCAAACAGTCTTTGTCAAAGTTCCTTTCTTTCCAAGGAACTTTAACTCGAGCTTGAATCTTGAACAACTTTGCCTGCTTTGTTTACTGCAAACTTCGTTTCTCCTCTGGGGTTTCTTGTGACTCGGATTTTCAACTGCAACTTTTCATTGATTGGATCAGAGACTACTTATTTCTGCAGCCACTTATGGTTTTATCTTTTGCACTGTAACAGCTATTCACTCTGATCCCTTCTTGTAAATAGAACTTCATAAGTTTCAGGTTCATCATCAGAGATTTTACTAACCTTAAATCTTAGAACTTCATTTTTAAAATTTTCTTCACCAGTTTCAAAATGTTCACTTGCTTCTGGATCCACTCTGCAAACTTGAGCTTGGCTTCGAGCTTGACTTTGTGGATTTATGTCTGGTTCATTGTCTTGTTCTTCCACTGCTTCTTCTGCCTCTCTCACTCTCCTTTTGTGAGCAGCATGGATCCACCGCAGCACTCCAGTGCACTTTACTACAGTGTTTGCCATCAATCTCACCTGAAAGGGTCAATGCCACCTCTCTTCAAGGCAGTTCTTCTTTACTTGCTTCCGGACCACAATCCAGACTCCTGGGTTTAGACAGTGGCAAGGAATGTCTTTTGTTTCATCTATTGCCAAATTCACCTGTTGAGAGACAGATTTCTCCATATCAGCCAGACCTTTGCAGTAATCTAACACAATGTCATCGGTTATTGAAACTAGTGCGGCTGAAGGTACATATGCAAGTCTCTTTGTTCTTCTCATGATGATTTCATGGGGCGAGAAACCAGTCTTTTTGTCAGGAGTACTTCTCATGCTCTTCAAAAAAAGAGGAAGTGCATCAGGCCACTTCAAACCAGTTGAAGCACTTCAGCCAATTTATTTTTGAGAGTACCATTAGCTTTCTCAACCACACCAGAAGATTGGAGAAAATAACTACAATGGAATCTCTGATTGATCTAAAATGCTGTGCAGGTTGTTTGCAAAACCTCATTTTTAAAATTAGGACCACAATCTGTCTTAACAGGAAAGCTATCTGATTTGCGGGTGGGTTAGGCATTAACTAGGCCTGAGTGGAGTTTGCGGAGTTCTGGTACGCGAAACTCTGCGCAGTGACCCAAAAACTGAACCGCGCTATACGGAGTTCCACAAGCAGTGGAGTGTGATACGTTGTACTGCTTGTATTGATTTTTAGCGCCAGTGTTTGTCCCACACTGTAGATCAGCATAAAGAGCACCACGTGCAGCGCAAGAGGGTGGTGATTTTTTCTGCTGCTCGAGTAGATGTTTCACTCAAGCGGCAGCTTCCTCAACGCAACTGAAGGTTTCTCAAAGCGAGCGATAGCGACCAGCCGCAACCGCCTGCATTGAGAAATCTTGCCGGGAGCTGATTTGGAGTCAGATTTTCCTCGCTTGCGCGCCCCAACTTAACGTTGCGGGAGAGGAAAAACTCTGCTCTGTGCCACTCTGCTGAGTTTTTTGGAACTCTACGCTCTATGCGGAGTGGGAAAATCTCCGCAAACTCCGTGAGCGGAGGGGAATTTTACGCTCAGGCTTAACCTTAATCGATTTAGAAAACAAGCAGAAAATTACTGAGATGTAGTTCAATCCATTATAAGTTGACATCTCAATAAAGTCTGCCTGGAGTCTTTGTAAATGGGTCCATTGGTTTGCCAATATGATTCATCACTGTCTGTGTTTTCTTTTTCTGATTGTTCAATTGGCATATCATACACCCACTGCAGATATGTCTTTAGCAACATTCTGAATCCTGTGTTTTTCCAGTACTTCTTAAATATTCTCACTAGACTATGTCTTCCTGCATGGCATCTAGAATGTAAATATTTGCACATTGGATACAACATTGGGTCTGGAAGGACATTTTTATTTTACAGTATTTACATACAAATCCTTGTAATTTCTTCTGAAGCCAAATTTTGCCCATTTCTTTTACTCATCATATGGGTCATCTTCCTAGAGAGCTTTCAATTTACTCATAGAAGTTTTGATCCCTTGGCGGTTACTTGTTGGTTTGAGGTTGCAATATGGTGGCACCATCAAGCATATTACGACCTCCACACATTTCATGGCAGTGAGCCCGCCATGAAAAGTCTGGTGGTGAGGCAACTGCTGTTGCCTCAGGGTCATGGGGATTAATGCATGGGGGCACATGGTGTGCCCCCTTTGTATGCATGCACTTCCAGTTCCTGCACAGCATGGCTTTAACACTATGCTATGCAGGAACTTGCTTTGGCATTCCCATTGGGGTGCCTTTCTAAGGCTCACTACCTGGGACTGCCAAAGCACCACACCCCAGACCAGGACATCACTCCTAATGTGGTGGGCAGTCATCGGAAGGGTTTGGCAGTGTGGGAGTGGGGCGCTGACATGGAGGTCTGCTCCCAAATCACAAATCTGGTAATCAGGCCCTAAATCCTTTCCAGTCTTATGGGCAATGCACTTTACCACAGCAATTTCCTTTGGCTTCTGTTTTGCTTTCAACAAATCTAATATGAAGGCACTATTTTTAATAGGCGCTCTGGACTACATTAGCCCCTTTGTGACTACATTTGACCAAAGTCCTGTATAATTCCAAACCCATACTGGTTGCCTGTATAAATTAAATAAACTATCAATAGGGTCTGAGGGAAATATTAGAGACCTAAACGGATTTGAATCCCCCTATTCTTATTAATAAAAATCCGAGGTCTATACAGCGCAACTAAAGATGCAATTCGGAAGTTGCCATACAGTACTTGCATTGAGTGTAAAGTGCAAAAAGTGGAGGTCAAGATCTAGAGTGAAAAAGTGAAACAAGAAAGAGAAGGACTCAATCGGGATTATTGGCATCCCATCATTTCACTTTCAAGTGCCCAGTGTCATCATCTGGGATACTAATCAACTCTTCTACTTCCCTCTTTAGTCACAGAGGGAAAATTTATGAGTTGTATCCTCTTGTCAAGTTCTTGCCAGAGGAAAAAGTATAGAAAAGAACCTCTCTTTCAGAAAAGTGCAGTGCAAGTAGAACAAAGAAAATGTGATTTAAAATAGGATAAGCAATAAAGACAGAAGGTAATATGCTTCTTGCTTATATTATTGAATCGCATTCCTACGTAAAAAAACAGTGCAGGAAAAAACACAGCAGTTATAACTAATCACTGCTTGTGTCTATGGTCGACATTGTTTCAGCTGTTGGGATAAATCTCCCTGCCTTTCTTCAGGACCTCACCCAAAAACAAACTTTGCTACTGCTATATTCAAAATTCGTAGGTATTAATGGGTCACTACTGTACCCTCAGGAACAATATTCAAATCCTCAGTATTTGCTCGATGTATAGGACATCTATAAAACAAACAAGAAATATATAAAAAATAGCTATACATCTAGTACCTCCACCACAATTGCTCACCACTTATGGTATCTTTGGAATCCACTGACTACAGTAGCCTACAATTCCAAGGAACATCCGGTCCTCCCTCTGGGTGGTTGGTGGGATCATTTTCAGAGTTGCAGAAGTACGCTCTTTTGAGACTTTCCTCAGACTGCGGGTCATTACGATGGCGGGCGGACTGCCACCGACAGATTGTCAGTGGTTGTCCACCAGGTCGGTGGCGGTCCACCGGACATCCTGGGCATCGGTCCGACCGCTGGATTACAATAAACGTTTAGAAATATTTTTATGTAAAATATTTACATTGGAAACATTTTGTAACACATTTTATAAAATCGTAGAAATAGTTTACTTTATTGGTTTTAAATTTCAATTCTATTTTAAAAATATTTGTATTCTTTAATTATAAAATATATTTAAAAAAATTATGATTGTTAATGTTGTATTATGATTTTATTTGTCATTATATGGTTTAAACTCTATGAATGGCAGTAAATATTTTGAAAAACACGTTAATTATTAATAGCATTTTTTAAATATTTTAATATTTATATATGTATATACAGGTTGTAGTTTTGGCTAGTCTGTTTTGAGATACGATTTTATTAACTTTTATAGTAAACTAAATGTGTGTGAGTATGGAGTGTTGATTGTGTATTTAATTGGTATTACCTTGTGTAAAATGTTATATTTTGAAGTGGGTATTGTATATTTCACCTCTTTAACATCCAATACCTTCTTAACATAGCCTTAGATTGATTTGGAATAGTATATGTCGCCCCTTTAGTGTCTAAAACCTTCCCCAAACTGTTTTAGATTTGATTGGAGATAGTAAATGTCACCCCTTTAGTGTCCAACACCTTCCTATTTCAATGATTTATGTTGGAGTGTAATTCTTAATGCTTAGATTTTTATTATGAAATATTTAATTTTACTTTTATTTGTATGTAGTAGAAATCCTTTATGTGTTTTGTAGTAGTGTTATTGGTGATTAGAATTCTTATAAAAACAAGGTTTGTTGTATGTTTGTAAGCAATTTTATTTTTAATTAAATTGTATTTGTATAATGAAGACCTGTGACACATTTTTCTAATTTTATTTATGATTCTAAAGTGTATTTATTGTATAAGTTTTACATTTGTAATCCTATATACTTCAGTTAAAAATAAACATTTATATAAAGTTAAGTAAATAAAACATTTTTCATTATTTAAAAAAATACAGTTATGTTTCAATACTAGTGTATGTTTTATATTTTCAACTGTTATGTTCTATTATCTAACAGATTTTTTATATTTCTTAACATTTTTAACATATATTTTTTCAGTATATATTATCAATCAGTCAATTAAAATCTTTATTCGGTTTATAGAAATAAAACCATAAAAGTACACAATAAAAACACTACATTTTATGCAATTATTTTATTTATACTATGCAATGTTTAATTTTTTACAATATTTCTTATTCATTTCGATGAGGAGATAGTCCCTATTTTAGTTTCATTTAGTGGCCATTTTCTGTTTATCACTACCTTCTAATTTGTAAGTAATTTGTGTTATCTTTAGTCTATTTTCTCAGAACCAGGTCACGGTGAGGTGCTACTGTTCGTCAGAACAGGTAAGTCCTTTTTTAAGGATGTATTAGTGTTGCTGTTTTTTACTGGTTTGTAGTTTTGGTTCTTCGTACACTATTTTAATACTGTATTGCTATGTTGTGTTAACTGTGTTATGTTCTGAGCTGGACTGGGAACACATAGCATCCATGGCAATTAAGTCAGTAAGACGGGAGGTCCTTGTAGAAACACTGCTGCTGCTTTTATTACAGGGAACCAAAATTGCAGCACTGCTGCAAAACAGGCCCCCAGTAACAAAAACAGCCCCCACTGGTCCAAAACCGTCCCTCAATCTTCCGGCTCACTGAGAAAACGTCTGGTGCCCACTACAGCCAGTCCAGCCCTGGTTATGTTAGTTATATTTTGATGATTAAGGGCACAGTTATGAGTTTGGCGGTCTTACCACCATCCCTCGCAGCAGAGGTCCTAAGTAGACGCCAAGTCGGCGATCTCCCGTCCGCCGTATTACGATGTTCCCGCTGGCCCAATGGCGATGTTTCTTACGGCGATGTATAACTTTCCCTATGTGTCGATGCTGGTGAGTATATTTTGACTGCACAAGTGTCAAATGTACACATATGCATGACACATGTGGAAAAATACCATGTACGAGTATTTGAAGTCCGGACCATATGTGCCCAGTCCAGTCAATAGGTCAAAAGTGGAAAAAGACTTACCTGTATTTCGATGCCGAAAGGGTAATTTTCCTGTTTTCAAGTTGCTGCTGTGAACGGGGGCCCTGGAGGAAGGGATCCATGTGGAAGACTTAAGGGAAGAATAGGAAATGGGTGAGCATGCACCCCAATTCAGTTGATTCTGCTGACTCGAAGTAGGCAGTCACCCCCCCACAGTCGGCTCAACGGAAAGGCAACTCGTAATCCGGAAACGGTAAACTTGTCTGTACCGACCTCTGACATCTGATTTCCCCCTACCGCTGTTGTAGCGGTCTGCAAATAGCTGGTGGCATCGGTGGGACTCTGGCAGTCTTTTCTTAAGCAACCTGCCAAAATCGTAATTCTGTGAGCTAGACAGGCAGAGAATCTGCCCCCGCCATGATGCTAGGACCATCACTGCCAAGATCTTGATCATGCCCTTAGTGTTATGTATATGTGTTTTTAGGAATGTAATGTGTTTTGCAGGTGGGTTTTTTCATTTACTTTAAAGATTTTTGTGTACAAGCGTATTCTCTGAGCATTGGGAGTTTATGTTTTTTTATGGAAATCATTTTTGGTATATAATAAACCATTGCTTTTTAATATGATTTTCTTTTTTCGGGTTTCCTGGTTGCATGTATCCAGGAGTGTTTCTTTTTTAAAAATGTATTTTCTTTTGGGTGGGAAATGTGATATATTATTGTGTAAACGTTATGCCTCATTATGATGCCAGTTGGACCGAACTTCCGACCGCCATCCCGCAACCACATTCGAACTGCTGAGGCCGGGAAGCTTCGCCTGCAGTTTTATGATACCACTGCTGGTTCAGCGGCGGTCACAGCTACGTTGGTGCACATATCTCTGAATATTTTGAGGCAAATACATACAAAATTCACAGAAAACATGTGAATTGCACACACATGAACGACATATGTGGGGATATGCCTTGTGCACTATGTACCTCATTGCTGGAGTGTGGCAGAATGTGCACAGTTCAGTCAATGGGGATACATACAGCAGAAGAACGTACTTGAATCCTGGCACTCACAGGACTCTAGTATTCAGGGTTCAGCTGTCCAGGTTTAGGGGGGACCTGGAGGGATGGATCTATGTTTGAGACTGCTGGAAAAAGCGGATTTGGGTGAGCATGAACCCCAAATCCTTTGTTTCCAATGACTCAAGGAAGCCGGTCAGACCGCCACGGTCAGGTTGTCGGGAACCCACATCGTAATCCGGACGGCGGTCGGAGATCCATGCACTGCCCTATCCGTGCACTGCCCTGATCACCATCTCGGCAGTCGGAGTAAGGCTGTTGGAGTCGGTGGTCTATCAGCACTTGGTCATGATGTGATTGTTATGTTGAATTGTTATAAATATACGAAATGGATGATAGACCCCTGGTTGGTATTGGCGCTCACCACTTCTAATATTGGGAGGGTGCTCAAGGAAGAAGGGTCATCCATCCTTCTAACTAGTAATCCCTAGAGATCACAAACAATGCCACAAAACCTGAGCACACCCATAAGTATACAACAATATGTAATAATGATGTGATTCAGTTTCTTGAGGTATAAGATCAAGTCTTCATTTATTGATTCTTGCTCCAGCCAACACGTGTAACACGTGTTTCGTCGCCTGGGAGTACCCGCGACTTCCGTAGGGCTGGAAAATGAACAAATATACATAATTTGTTTGTCTGTATCATAATCAGTATCTATATATCTCTCATTCCATATTCACTCATGTCGTGAGAGATAGGTGGAGCCCAAGGTGAGGAGCACATCAGTTAAGTGACATGTATTACAAGTTGTCTGAAAGTTACCACATTTACATAGATCCTAGACACCCACGTTGCTAACAAAGAGTGATATCAGGGATATGTCCCATCAAGGATAAAATAAATAACGTGTAGATCGCCTAGAACGTGTGTATAGAAAATTATCATTGTGAGACACAAGGACCCAGAACAAAGTCACGATGACTATATACATGTATTATGACGAGTGTATCTACCTTACGTAAACAATTGTCTCCTTTGCGTTAAATAGATAGTCGAATGTCTTTCCAATGTCTCGTTCTGCAATAATAAATATATATAAATATCCAAGTACATAATAAGCATCGTAACACTAAGGTTCATGAAACCAAGAAATGTTTCCTAACATATCCAAAATATAATGAGATAGAGCTCCTAATATTTATGGTATCGATAACCAGTCAGGTAAACTGGATCTGAAATACAGTCTCTACATAGACAGCCACGTACTATGACAAGAGTTAAATGACCACATACCCTACACAAACATCATCTGTACTCAAAGCTCAATTCCATGTTCTACAATCTCATTTGACTCAATCTTTAATCATACTGTGTACATATAACCGGCAAACCATCAAAATAAGAATGAATCAGACTCACGTGCTCGTATATTAAATAATAGCCATATCAGGTCAAAAGGTTATTCACATCTATTGGCTAATGGCCAAAAACATCCGACGCTCTGAAAACGGTATAAATCAAAATTTAACTTAAAAGAAAAAACACTGATCTATGCTATACTCTAACAATCCAAACAGTAATATAATGCGGGTCGCGTTAATTGTATAGTAACTTACCAAAGAGTGTATTCACACAATATCGGCATGACTCCTAATTCCAAGTATTCCGCGGAGTAACGTGACCCGGAAGTCTAAGTATTTAAAACCGGTGCCACGTCGATAGCGTCAGATTAACTCTGACTACATTAACGTCCCAGCCTAATGCGGCAGCCATGATGCAACTGTTCACGTTATATGGCTAAGTAAAAGCAATGTTGAAAAAATGCCGTAATTAGATATAAGGAAGATTACGAATATTGTGTTTCTGAATCGAATATATAGTCGCGTGACTGTATATGAATATTACAAAGTGAAGTCACAAGATATCACCATGATTCTTAGTTCAAAATATTCCACAAGTAGTGTAAACCGGAAGTGTATCCATTAACACCGGTACTAGATAGACAACGTCAAGTTGACTCTAAATACATTGACGCACCAGCCTAATACAGCAGCCATGATGCAGTTATCAGTGTTACATAGCTGGGTCAACAACAATGTTACATTATACCGTGAAATACATGAGGGGATAATTCCAAACAATGTGTTTGTAAATAAATTTATCTAAAGCAAAATAAACCCCAAAGCATTGTGAATTACAGTATCGAAGAGAAACTCAAATGATAAAATACTGTCACCATGTGTTAGCATCGCGGATACATAAGTCTTAGTAATTGGAATGGGATAGAGATTGGTCACATGACAGGTATGAAACACATTTGTAAAATGAAATATTACTAAAACAAGTAGACCTATGTTTCGTTGAATAAATGCTTCCTCCATTTAGGTAACATATTTACATAAATATATCGCCAATATAATTCATTGGTGAATATGGTTCTTATCAAAAGAAAAGTTCAACCATCTGAATACCCTGTTTAGGTAGATTAATCACTAATACAATTCATTAGTAGAACATGAAAAACATGTTGCATATCCAGTGAGTGGTGACTGAATAAAATATCTTGCCACCAGTAATTGCTTCATAATCATTACATTATGTACTCAGTAGTTATAGTAGTATATACACAATCAAAATATATATCATTACTCGACATTGGCTATTGTGTCTATATATTGCTTGTGACACACATAGGACTACTGTATATAAAGTATTGTATTCTATTCACCCAAAAAATAGTGTAGCTCATGATCTAAATTGAGCCCATACTCAACAGCTCTCATTTTCATGATCCAAACCGCTTCTCGACGTCTTAATTTTAGCTCTATATTACCTCCTCTGGGGTCATTCTCGATCTTGTCAATCCCACAGAAAGTAAATGGTTTCTGTCTATCCTGCATTGAGCAATCATTAATGTGTACTGCGGTGGAATATCTAGTGTCTTTGTATTTAATCGCTCTTAAATGTTCACTAATGCGTACCTTTAAAGGTCGAATGGTACTTCCTATGTAGAATTTATTACATTTGCATTGTAACATGTAAACTACAAATTTGCTGTTACAATTAATCATTTGACTAATCATAAATTGCTTTCCTTTAGGATTCGTGAATTCTTTTTTCTTGTCCATCGCTAAGTTGCATACTTTACAGCCTCCACATTTGTGGAAACCCTTACAACTTAATGATAACCAGTTCTCTGATGAACTGCTTTTTGGATAACTCGGACTGAGTAGGGATCTAATGGTCCGACGCCTTCTGTATGAAATTAATGGAACTTCACCTAGTTGGTGCTCAAAGTGTTTGTCTGATTTGAGTATATGCCAGTGACGTTTCATGCTTTTCCTAAGCCCTACGGAGAGATCATTATAGTCTGTGATCAATCTGAGAGCCTCTGATTTTTTATTGCATGCTGGTTTATCTTTTAGTGTGTTTGCTCTATTAATTTTACGAATTCGATTTAATGCTTTATCCACTGTATAAGTATCATACCCTCTCTCAACAAATCGATTTTTCATGTCATTCACACAATGATTAAAATCAGCCTCATCACTACAATTCCTTCTCGCTCTAACTAATTCACCATAAGGAATTGAGTCCTTTTGATGTTTAGGATGAGCACTCTGTGCGTGCAACAATGAATTACATGAGGTAGATTTACGATGTAGTTTACTGTGAATATGATTGTTCTCAATGAATAAAACCACATCAAGAAATTCTATTTCTTTGTCACTGCTATTGTGTGTAAAGCGAATTCCCATATCATTGGAATTCAAAAAATCACAGAAGACATTAAAGGAATCATTTGTACCTGACCATATCAAAAGGCAGTCATCTATATATCTTCCCCAATAAATAATGGAGTTGCACCATGTTGAGCCCTTAGGTCCCCAGATCCACTCCTCCTCAAACCAACCCATGACAAGATTAGCATATGAAGGAGAGAATCTGGAGCCCACCGCAACTCCTTGCGTTTGTCTATACCACTGTTGTTCGAACAGAAAAACATTGTTATTAAGAATTAGTTTGATCATGGTTAAGAGCATCTGAACATGTTCCCATTGTTTTGCTAGTCTAGTATATAGGAATTTTTCAATGGCTCTAATGCCCAAATCTTGTCTGATACGTGTGTAAAGCGATGTAACATCCAACGTCGCCAGGATCATGCCCTCCTCCCAAACTACATCCGCCAAAATACTGAAAATATGCTTGGTATCTCGTATATATGACGGCAGATTTTTGACTAATGGCTGTAAAAATAAATCCACGTAATGGGATAAGTTCTCAGTTGGTCCACCAATGCTTGAAATAATAGGTCGGCCTGTGGGAAATTTCTGATGTTTATGTATTTTTGGTAAAGTGTAGATGCAAGGGAATCTGGGTTTATCAACTTTCAAGTATAGAAATTCATCTTGGTCAATTAATCCTTTGTTACGCCACTCCACCAGAAGAGTATTGATTCTGCTTGAGAGTGAGGCAATAGGATTATCTTTAAGTTTGGTGTAACATATAGAATCATCTAATTGTGATTGAATTTCTTGATTATAATCTCTGGTGTTCATGATTACAATGTTACCCCCCTTGTCCGCTTCTCTGATGGTTATGTTCGGCTTATGTGATAGTTCATATAAGGCTTGACGTTCTTTACTTGTAAGGTTATCATTATTTCGATTTGACATATAATGTCCAGATTCTAATAGGTGATAAAGATCTTTAGTTACCAATTTATAAAAGACTTCAATGTTATTGTCACTTGAAAAAGTTGGAGTCCAACATGATTTTGGTCTTAGACCACTAGACAGATTAAGGTCTGTGATTATATCATGGTCCATGAGTAGTTCCTCAATGGACATATGATCCCGATCATCATCAGTCAGTGACAACAGTAATTCTGCATCACGAATATCTTGAATAGTTGTGGAATCAGGAAAGACATCATGGGGGTGTGTTGTTACATCTTTATTTGTGGTTGGCATGAGGGAAAAATGTTTTTTTAGTTTTAACTTTCTCACAAATTTGAAAAGATCAATCATTATGTTACACATTTCACCATGATTATGTGGACAAAAACCCATACCCTTTCTAAGGAGAGACATCATATCACTTGTGAGTGTGAGGTCACTCAGATTAATGACCTCCACACCATGTCCTTGGCTACTCGTTAGGTCTTTTTGTCTGCTGATCTCAGTTTCATGTTGTCTTCTAATTGTCCCACCTCTCTTCCCCCTCCTGGTCTTTTTTGTGTAACCTCCTGACGCCGAGGTGAATCCCTGTTGCCTCTTTTGATTCGCCTGACTTCCCTTAAAAAAAGGTTCTCAGTGTTATTGATGGAAGATATCAATTCTGCTTCACTCTCACTAGAGGGGATAGTATTTAAAGAGGTAGTGGAACTTGAGCTGGCTAAGGTAGTTGGTTTATGGGCCAAGTTCTTATCTCTGTTGTCTGACTCAACCAAGTGATCATATTTCCTGGCGAATGTAAATATACGCCCCTGTTTGTAGTCAATCTCATCCCTTTTTAATTTTCTGGCTTTTCTTTGTTTGATCTCATCCTGATGTTTTTGTATAATATCGTTTAAAATATTATAATTTTTTTCGGTGGCTTCTTTTAGTTTTAGTTCATCAATTTCCAATTGTAATTTACTGATGTCCATTTGCAGTTTCTTGACTTTACGGTCTGCGTTTTCGATTAAAATTTCCATTAATTTGTTGGAGTTGGAAGTAAGTTCCTTCTCCCAACATTGGAGTAAATCATCCTCCAAATCATTGTAGGTCGGTAGGATCTGGGAGCGTAGACCCCTGGGTATTCTGCCCAGTTTAAAATATTGTCTGAGTGTTGCTCCGTCCCACCATTTGGAATTTTCTGCTTTCTTCAGTTTTTCTAATCTGATACATTTATCTCTCAAACCTTCTTTGGTACGTGGGATATCACCAATTGTCAGAGATTGCCCCACTGTGTCACCTCTGGCTAGGCTATCAAATAGGTCTTCTGCTGCTTTTTCTCTATCCATAATATCAAAATTGGGGGAGCCGTCCCACCAGGCTATACAAATACAATAAATATACGAAATGGATGATAGACCCCTGGTTGGTATTGGCGCTCACCACTTCCAATGTGTACTGTATTCTAATATTGGGAGGGTGCTCAAGGAAGAAGGGTCATCCACCCTTCTAACTAGTAATCCCTAGAGATCACAAACAATGCCACAAAACCTGAGCACACCCATAAGTATACAACAATATGTAATAATGATGTGATTCAGTTTCTTGAGGTATAAGATCAAGTCTTCATTTATTGATTCTTGCTCCAGCCAACACGTGTAACACGTGTTTCGTCGCCTGGGAGTACCCGCGACTTCCTCAGGGCTGGAAAATGAACAAATATACATAATTTGTTTGTCTGTATCATAATCAGTGTCTATATATCTCTCATTCCATATTCACTCATGTCGTGAGAGATAGGTGGAGCCCAAGGTGAGAAGCACATCAGTTAAGTGACATGTATTACAAGTTGTCTGAAAGTTACCACATTTACATAGATCCTAGACACCCACATTGCTAACAAAGAGTGACATCAGGGATATGTCCCATCAAGGATAAAATAAATAACGTGTAGATCGCCTAGAACGTGTGTATAGAAAATTATCATTGTGAGACACAAGGACCCAGAACCAAGTCACGATGACTATATACATGTATTATGACGAGTGTATCTACCTTACGTAAACAATTGTCTCCTTTGCGTTAAATAGATAGTCGAATGTCTTTCCAATGTCTCGTTCTGCAATAATGAATATATATAAATATCCAAGTGCATAATAAGCATCGTAACACTAAAGTTCATGAAACCAAGAAAAGTTTCCTAACATATCCAAAATATAATGAGATAGAGCTCCTAATATTTATGGTATCGATAACCAGTCAGGTAAACTGGATCTGAAATACAGTCTCTACATAGACAGCCACGTACTATGACAAGAGTTAAATGACCACATAGCCTACACAAACATCATCTGTACTCACAGCTCAATTCCATGTTCTACAATCTCATTTGACTCAATCTTTAATCATACTGTGTACATATAACCGGCAAACCATCAAAATAAGAATGAATCAGACTCACGTGCTCGTATATTAAATAATAGCCATATCAGGTCAAAAGGTTATTCACATCTATCGGCGAATGGCCAAAAACATCCAACGCTCTGAAAACGGTATAAATCAAAATTTAACTTAAAAGAAAAAACACTGATCTATGCTATACTCTAACAATCCAAACAGTAATATAATGCGGGTCGCGTTAATTGTATAGTAACTTACCAAAGAGTGTATTCACACAATATCGGCATGACTCCTAATTCCAAGTATTCCGCGGAGTAACGTGACCCGGAAGTCTAAGTAGTTAAAAGCGCTGCCACGTCGATAGCGTCAGATTAACTCTGACTACATTAACGTCCCAGCCTAATGCGGCAGCCATGATGCAATTGTTCATGTTATATGGCTAAGTAAAAGCAATGTTGAAAAAATGCCGTAATTAGATATAAGGAAGATTACGAATATTGTGTTTCTGAATCGAATATATAGTCGCGTGACTGTATATGAATATTACAAAGTGAAGTCACAAGATATCACCATGATTCTTAGTTCAAAATATTCCACAAGTAGTGTAAACCGGAAGTGTATCCATTAACACCGGTACTATATAGACAACGTCAAGTTGACTCTAAATACATTGACGCACCAGCCTAATACAGCGGCCATGATGCAGTTATCAGTGTTACATAGCTGGGTCAACAACAATGTTACATTATACCGTGAAATACATGAGGGGATAATTCCGAACAATGTGTTTGTAAATACATTTATCTAAAGCAAAATAAACCCCAAAGCATTGTGAATTACAGTATCGAAGAGAAACTCAAATGATAAAATACAGTCACCATGTGTTAGCATCGCGATACATAAGTCTTAGTAATTGGAATGGGATAGAGATTGGTCACATGACAGGTATGAAACACATTTGTAAAATGAAATATTACTCAAACAAGTAGACCTATGTTTCGTTGAATAAATACTTCCTCCATTTAGGTAACATATTTACATAAATATATCGCCAATATAATTCATTGGTGAATATGGTTCTTATCAAAAGAAAAGTTCAACCATCTGAATACCCTGTTTAGGTAGATTAATCTCTAATACAATTCATTAGTAGAACATGAAAAACATGTTGCATATCCAGTGAGTGGTGACTGAATAAAATATCTTGCCACCAGTAATTGCTTCATAATCATTACATTATGTACTCAGTAGTTATAGTAGTATATACACAAACGCCAATATCTATCATTACTCGACATTGGCTATTGTGTCTATATATTGCTTGTGACACACATAGGACTACTGTATATAAAGTATTGTATTCTATTCACCCAAAAAATAGTGTAGCTCATGATCTAAATTGAGCCCATACTCAACAGCTCTCATTTTCATGATCCAAACCGCTTCTCGACGTCTTAATTTTAGCTCTATATTACCTCCTCTGAAGACTTGATCTTATACCTCAAGAAACTGAATCACATCATTATTACATATTGTTGTATACTTATGGGTATGTTGAATTGTTTGTTTATAAGTTGTAATTTTTTTATGTGATGGATTGAGTTTTGGTGACGATAACATTTAAAAAATATATATATATATTTAATTCAGTCTTCATTACATTGTAATTAATTTTTTAATTAATGTAATACAATTATATATTTATTATTTTAAATAAAAAAGATTTAGTATGTTGGTTTAACATTTGCCATCGTTTTTAAGGACATTGGCAGGTTACTATATATTTTATAATATGCTTTGGATATGATTTCTAATTAATCTACTGTTTATTAATAGCTTGACTTTAAATTTGTAAAATCTCGTACATTCTATAGGTTTGTTTGCTTAGTTTAGTTTTAATTTGGCTAACAGATTGCTCCATTAATATTTTTTGGTAAATTTGTTCTTTTTGTAATGTTTCTTTAAATTTGTACCATGTAAATTGGGTTCTGCCTCGTGCTGTTTGGAAGGCATTGTGCCATCCTTCCACTGCATTGTTTGTTTTGGCTTACTGTGCGAAGGTGCTGTCATAGACATCCCAACATTGTATTTGGAATTTGGGTTGTCATCTGTGTCCAGAGCAATGCAGTCTGCCAACCAAAGTGTCTTCGAAATAGTCCATTAGGGGCTCACATTTGTCTTCATTTTGTTGGTAGAAAGTGCTTTCTAGCAGTAGTTTGTAGTGGTTGGCTACCTCTGTAACAGGGCATAGGCTAGTACCTTAATGTTTTTAATTTCAAAGGCAAATTGCCCTTTTATAGAATATTCCACACTTAGCGCCTCATTATGATGTCAGTGGGATGGCCACTGACAGGCCGGCCGTGGCAGTCCTACAGACATCCAGGCCATCAGTCCAACCGCCGCATTACGATGCAGACGGTTGGACTGTAGCGGTCTGGGGGACAGACCACCACCTCCGGCAGGATCAAGGATCCTGTCGGGGGAGCGGTCAGACTCCTATCTCTACCATGAGGACAGTGCCTGCGCAGTCCCTTTCCGACTGCATTTTATTGGCGGACCTACTGCCATGGAAAGGGATTTTGGGGGCCCCAAGCAGGGCCCCCATCCCTTGTGGGCCACTGAAAAGTGGCATGAGGTGCACATGTAGTGCCCACCCACACATCCATGCACCATGTGCCAAGCACCACATGGCAGTAGAAAAAGGCACTTTCTGACCACCTGCACGGCGGTCCTATCATGATAGGGCTGGGGGGACCGCCGACTTATTGTCGGGCAGTCACCTGCTGGCGACGATGTCCAACCGCCATCATAATCAGGCACTTAGTGCAGATTTTTGGAGGTCTCTCCATATACTTTAGAATGGTTTGAATCACGGCTTGCTCAAAGTCTATGATTATTTTCTGGGAGTAGTAGGTATTTTTTTTATGTTTTATATGGTATAAGAGGTCTTAGTAAGTGCTGCTTTGTTTATTTGGTAGTAGGGCATATATAAAAAGGATATTTGTGTTCTGATAGTCACCAGGTATGGTGTACATCAGAGTGAATGGCTTGGGACACATTTTGAAGGTCCCATCCATTATCCCGGTTTGATATTGGCTAAGTTTTACTATGTTATCTGTTGTAGAGAATATTAGGATTTGTTTCTCATTTTTTAGGTTGTCATGTAAAAGAAAAGATTCCTTGTTATCTACAGTTCTTAAATATTCACGTATTTGTATATCATGGAATCTTACATTGGCAAGTGGGGTATCGTTGGTGGCTTTTTTTAGCTTTTGCAATTACATGTTTTAGTGTGGAGATAGTTGGCAGTTGGCCTGTTATGTGTTCTTAAGGATTTTGGTTGGAGTTTGGTTGGCAGCTTGTGCTCATCTCTCCTATATCCTGCAACATGTTCCTTAGTTCTATTTATTTTACATTTGGGGATGGTTGTGTTCTCTAACATGAATTATAACATCATCTTTTGTAGTTTCACTCATGATGAATACTATTTAGTACCTTTCCAGATTATATTTTTTAATGATGCACTTACTTGGCTGTAGGTGTAGTCTGTGTAATGTAGTAACTGTTTTCCTTTCTCTTGAAGAGATATATTGTGCTGCTTCTGTCATTGTATCTGAAAGTAGTGCAATAGTAAAAATATATATATTATTTTAAAGTTTGTACATTTGTTGTTACAATATGCAACTAATACTATTTTGTATACCTGCATGGATGTTCTATTTAGATGTTTCACACGGATTTGCAAGTTTTTCGTTGAGGGTTTTCTAATGTGGAACAGATGCTTTTCTGTTGGTTGAAAAAAAACCTCAGTTTCATTTTCAATCTTAATTTGTTGGTAGTTTATAGAGTTTGAGATAGTTAGGTTTATTTTTGCTTCCTAATTGGTTGAGTTTACAGTCTTTTATTAGTTTATGTATACTTACTTTCTGATATATTTTTGCTGGTTTGTTATAGTTATTCTTTTCTGGCAGTTTAATGGTTTTTCACGTTGTATTTTTTCTTTTAGGAAGTCTATATAAACAGATAGAATTTGGAGATGTTTTAATATTTAATGGCTATTTTACATTTGTAAGTTTAATAACAATGATATTTTATTTTAAATATAAGTTTTACCTACTTGGTTGGGTAGTTGTTTAGATGTATATATTTCTTCTTTAATAGTCTGATGAGAGAATCCTTCAGAGTTTCCTCGCCCGGCCGTGTTTGCCGTTATTGAAGTATTCAGTTGTTTATAGTAGTGTGCCTTTTGTATTGTTGATTTAATTGTTTGTTTGATTTTATTGGTTAAAGTTGTTTATAACTTAATTCTATTGGTTGGTTTAGTTTTAGTTCAGATTTTTATATCAGTTGAATCCTTCCCAACACTAGTTAAGTTTTTATTCTTTATGTATGATATCTAGTCTTGTAGTTTTGAATGTATATGTATTTATATATATTTATTAATATTTAGGTTGGTATTTAAATGTTTGTAATTAATGGTCGTTTTTTGGGGAGTTGTATTGTTAATATTTTAATCGGAAGATCAGGAGCTTCCCAGTTTCACTGTTACGCTGTTCACTGTTTTCCCGCGGTTCACTGCCGTCGGAGTGGAGCGGAGCGGAGCAGGGTCATCGCGGAATTGTCGCCGGGTTTGATCCGGGCTTGATCCGGAATGAGGCAAGAGGCGTGAGAGGTGAGAGGTGAGGTGAGAGGAGACAAGCGGAGACAAGTCGAGCCGGGTTGAATGGGTTGGAGTGGCAGTCGACCAGTTTCTGTCCTCCCGCTCCCGCTCCCCGTACGGTCCTTGCTCCTTGCTCATTGCTCATTGCTTCTTGTTTCGGCGGACCCGGCAGATCCTGCAGTTCTTGCGGCTCTAGCCCCAGTCCGGCTGAGGCCCCCGGCTCTGGTGATTTCGGTGATTCTCTCGCCTGCTTGCTCCCTGCTCTGCCCTGCACTGGGTGTCAGGTTGAGCTGGGCTGAGCTGGAGCCGAAACGGCGTGAGCGTGCCTGACTGGAGGGCGCGTAAAATCAGAGGCTGTGGATTGTTGTCATCGGAGCAGTCTAGAAAGCAGAGAACGATGAAGCACTAGTTGAGAGTTCAATAACCGTACCCGTATCCGCAACTGGGCTTGAGCTGAGCCAGCATAACGAAAAAATAACAGCTTGACGGAGTAGCATGGAAGTAAGGAAGTAAGGAAGCAGTAAGCAAGGCGAGCAACCTGAAATCTGAGAGAGAAAGAGAGAGTGCTGGCTATTATTAAATACAACGTCACAACGTTATTGAAGTATTACGTTGCACCCTATTCTGAGCACTGCCGGGTCTTACAGTAGTTGCAGCAATAGAGCACTAGTAATCATAACCAGCAACCAGTAACGGGCAGCAGTATTGGATGATAAAGAGCGAACCAGGACCTAGGAGCCAGGAGCTAGGAGGATTTAGGGGTGGAATAGTGGCTTTGCAGATCTAGGCGTAGTTGTCTCCTACCTGAGGTCATCACAGTAATTTGTTTATAGAAATCACAAGAAAGACACAAGAAAGTCATCTGAACAAGCACGGTGGGAGCGGCTCCACTATGCGTTCGGGCAGAGAAAGAGCTCCTGTAACTGTCACAAGAAGAATAAGAAAAGCTCAAGTATTAAAAACACCTAAAATAAAAACAAATACAGTAGGAAGGAATCAATCCTTAATCTCTCCTATTGCACGAATGTTTGAAAAATCTTCAAAAATTTCATATAAATTTGACTTTATGAAGGACCCATTAGAGGCTATGATGTTGATGCAAACAGCAGGAGATGCAAGTAATCTTCAAACACCGATCAAGCCGGATAATAATGTTCAAACCCGAGGTCAAGTTTTAGACGTGCAACCATTGAGTACACTACAAAGGGAAAAAATGAGAACATCAAATACAACAAAGGGTCAAGTTACGGAACTTGAAACACTGTGTGTAGCCCAAGCAACCCTAAAGGAACAGTGTGACTCAGATGTACCTGAAAGATTACTGGATATATTGACTGTCATCAAACAGCTACCTTTGGAGGTAAATATTAAAATTGAGAAAATTAAATGGGAACCTGGCACAGAAACCAATGTAATATTACCAATATTACCAATAGTAAATCAAGACCCTCAAGAATTAAATAAAGATGAAATATCACCAAGCATAGTGAGGAGTGATGTCTTTGTAAGAATTGAGGATGATAACGTTCCTATTAAAGAATCAGACAATGGTAATAGTTTAATGTACTACCTCAACATGGATGACAAGTATGGATACAAAGTAAACAATGGAGAATATAGAAAAAGTAAAGAGGAGATACAGTTATGCAGCACTCCGAGTAATAGATGTTCCTTTAATAACTCAGCATCTCATTGTAATGTAAAAAAAAACTCAGGAAAACCAAATACATAATGACGAGGAGATTGAGAATGATACTCATTTGAATTGCAATACTAAAATGAAAGTTTTGATTAGCCCTCAACCACTGTCATCGCACCCCACCTGCGAGACATCATCAACACATCCTTCGACACGGCCACCTTCCCTGAGAGCTGGAAGCACGCCGATCTCAGCGCTCTACTCAAGAAACCAACAGCGGACCCCACCGAACTCAAGAACTACCGCCCCATCTCGCTCCTCCCGTTTCCAGCCAAAGTCATCGAGAAGACCGTCAACAAGCAGATGGCCGCCTTCCTCGAGATGAATGGATCCCTCGACCCCTCACAGTCCGGCTTCCGAGCCAATCACAGCACCGAGACCGCCCTCATCGCCGCCACCGATGACATCCGAGCCCTGATGGACAACGGAGAAACAGCGGCCCTCATCCTCCTAGACCTCTCCGCGGCATTCGACACTGTCTGCCACCGCACCCTAGTACAGCGCCTCAGCAACATCGGAATCCAGAACAAGGCGCTGGAATGGATCACCTCCTTCCTCGACGGAAGAACACAGAGAGTCCGCCTACCACCGTACAAGTCAGAGGCCTCCGAAGTCATCTGCGGCGTCCCTCAAGGATCATCTCTGAGCCCCACCCTCTTCAACGTCTACATGAGCCCCCTCGCGGCCATCGCACGCAAACACAACCTCAGCATAATCTCCTACGCCGACGACACCCAGCTGATCCTCTCCCTGACCAACGACCCCGCCTCCGCCAGAGCCAACCTGCACGAAGGGATGAAAGAGGTAGCCGAGTGGATGACGACCAGCCGCCTGAAACTGAACTCTGACAAGACGGAGGTCCTCATCCTGGGCTCTTCACCCTCCGCCTGGGACGACTCCTGGTGGCCTCCCGCCCTGGGCACCGCACCCAAACCAACGGACCACGCACGCAACCTGGGCTTCATCCTGGACTCCTCCCTCTCCATGACCAGGCAAGTCAACAACGTCTCCTCGGCGTGCTTCAACATCCTACGCATGCTACGGAAGATCTTCTGGTGGATCCCCACCGAGACCAGGAAGACCGTCACCCAGGCCCTCGTCACCAGCCGACTGGACTACGGCAACGCCCTCTACGCCGGTACCACCGCCAAGCTCCAGAAGAGACTCCAGTGGATCCAGAACGCCTCAGCCAGACTCATCCTCGACATCCCACGAACCAGCCACATCTCCGGACATCTGAGAGACCTTCACTGGCTCCCCGTCAACAAAAGAATCACCTTCCGCCTCCTCACCCACGCACACAAAGCCCTACACGACCAAGGCCCGAGCTACCTCAACAGCCGGATCAACTTCTACGCTCCCAAACGCCACCTCCGATCAGCCAACCACGCCCTCGCCGCCGTCCCCCGCATCCGAAGAGCGACTACAGGAGGAAGGTCCTTCTCCTACCTGGCCGCCAAGACCTGGAACTCCCTCCCGACCGACCTGTGCCTGACCCAAGACCACCTCTCCTTCAGGAAGAAGCTGAAGACCTGGCTGTTCGAGCAGTAGCGGCACCCCCCCCCCCCCCCCCCCCCCAGCGCCTTGAGACCCTACGGGTATGTAGCGCGCTCTATAAGTGTCATTGATTGATTGATTGATTCATTCATTCCATAGCTTCAACGAATTAGGAATTAGGGTCAATTTGGGATATCTTTTATCGTACATCTACTATGACATTAGAGGCCCTGACATTCCAATCAAACAAAATGGAGATTCAAGTGGAACTACTTAATGTGATGGCTAGCTCGGTGGTGAGCATTGATCAAAATTAGCAGAGTTAAATAGTTTAATCAAAAGAGCACAAACGCAAGCCTATACTACAATCATTGATTGCAAATGTGGCCCAATAATAAGTAAATTAATAACGTTACCTGAGGCAATGACTACAATTCTTGAGGATGTAAGTCTGCAAAACGCGAAATATAACGAAGAAGGAGTGTTAGACCTGTCAGCCCTTTGGGTGGTCCCTCCTCATCATTATTTATTTTGTCCCACTTTTGCCTCAAACCCTGTTAGTATTTTTCCTTTTTGGGAACCACCAGACTTTTTAGTATTGATGCAGATTCAGGGAGCCATTTTATCTACCCCTGGAACTTCTGTCTGAGGGCCTGGAGCACAAAATGGTGGCCACCTGTGACATCATCAGAACCCACTGGAACCTACTAGAACCTTCTGCAACATTCTGGAACCCTGTGACAGTTGGAGGCGGTTTAGAATGTTGGGAAGCTAAGCCAGAGTTGACAGTTGGAGGCGGTTTAGAATGTTGGGAAGCTAAGCCAGAGTTGACAGTTGGAGCTGGCAGTTGGCACCTGACTGGTGAAGAGAGAGGAGCAGAAACCTGAAGGAGGAAGGAGTGAGGCAGCAGGGGTGGAAACTTGTGCCTGGAGTGGGGTCCATAAACCCACCCTTGATACTAGTCCCTACTGACTGAGCCCAACCTGGAGCCCTGTGTGGGAGAAAGCAAGAAAAACCATCTTAAGGACCTGGACAGCAGGAACAGGCCTTAAAAGCAAAGAACAGCAAGTTCCTGACCTGGTAACTGGTAACTACCTGAAGTCCGACGTCGAGAAGCCTAGAGACCTGGAGCCCGAGGTGGAGAAGCGGCGCTGACTGGAAAGCAGACGTCGTACCCGGAGCCGCCAGAGGTCGAGAGAGGGCGCCGACGGAGGTCGTAGAGAGTACCAGAGGTCGAGGAGGAAGTCACCTGAGGTCGAGTGTGCGGCGTCGACGGGGGAGTGAAGTCCGCCCTCCGGAGTCGCCGGAGACCGAGGTGAAGCATGCCGGAGGTCGGGAGTGGAGATCGCACTCCGGAGTCGCCGGAACCTGAAGAGAATCGTGCCGGAGGTCGGGAGTGGAGGTCGCACTCCGGAGTCGCCGGAACCCGAGGAGAGGAGCACCGGAGGTCGGGAGTGGAGATCGCACTCCGGAGCCGACGGAAGTCGACATCGAGCCAAGGCCGGCCGACGTCATCGAACCGGAGCCGCCCGAAGTCCACATCGAGCCAAGTCTGCCCGACGTCATCGAACCGGAGGTCTACATCGAGCCGAGGCCGCCGGCATCGAACCGGAACCGCCTACCGGCGTCGTCAAGAACTGACATCGAGCCGAGGCCGCCGTCATCGAACCGGAACCGCCTACCGGCGTCGTCAAGAACTGTCATTGCGCCGAGGCCGCCGACATCGAACCGGAACCGCCTCACGGCGTCGACACGACTCCAGCGGCGTCGGAGCTTCATAAAAAGGGCAGTAAGTGGAATAGAGGGCGCCTAAGGCCCTGTGGAACTCTAAGAGACCATCCTAGGGGATAAAGAGGTGTTAGGACCAGCCTGGGAGTGCCAGGGGTGGACTGAGACTGATACAGTGACCTGTGTGAGGGGTTGTGTAGTTTGGGAGAGCCAGATTCCTAGATTACCCTTGATCTACCTCAGGTTTAGCCTCAGCCTTACTCAAGCTAGGTGAGACATCCTCAGGCCATCCACCTAACCACAAGCTGTGACTGGGCCAAATCAGCCCATAGTATTTTAAATGTGATCTGATTTTACAAATGTCATTGTTGGCTGATATTATTTATTGAGGGTACTGTATTTATTGTATTTATCTAAGTTATTCCTGTAATGTATTTATTGTCCTGAGCTAACTTATTCCTGCACAGTATTTATTCCCTCACAGTATTTATTTGACCTGATCCTATTTATTGCACCTGTAAAGTGTTATTATTTATTTGACCTGCACTTTCTAAGGAGAAGCTTGTGTACTATGATTGTATTATTATTTATTTAATCAGTAACTAAGAGAAAGGAAGATAAACACAGAGATATTTTCATAATTTTTAAGGTGTAGTGTCGTTTTTGGAACGGATGCACGCATGGTTATTGTGTGGGTATGACGTATGCTTAACACGGTGCCTTCCTTACCGCTCGAGCCAAGCTACCACAGCGTGTCTGGGAGAACACCACCACCACCCTTCCGGTGTGGGAGTGGGTTTTTCTAACATGATTGGTGTTCAGCGGCGGGATTGAGCTGTGCCTACGTATACTCGACAATAACTGTGGGTAGTCCATAGGCCTACACCTGGAGTTTTCTCAAAGCGGCCTTCCTAATTGTGAGTTTTTGTTTTTTCCAAATTTACTCTGGTGGTGGGAGGAGGTATTATATAAGGTACCCCCCTGCATTGCTTCTGTCAAAACCTGTCTTCTGTTCTGAGTGGGCAAAATGGAATTTGTCTTAGAAAATGTGGAAAGTTATACTGTGGCCCAACTCAGAGAGTTCTGTCAGAGAGAGGGGGTGTATTGTCCCCCAGGAGCCAAGAAGGCTGAATTACAAACCAGCTTAAGGGCTTGGGGGGAGGCACGACGAGAAAGCAAGGCTGAGGAGGAAGACAGGGATGGAGAGCCTGACAGCGAGGGGGCTGGGATGTACCAACCTGAGGTGGGGAACCTAGTAGCGGGGCCCAGAACCATTTCCAGGAAGGGCAGCACTGTCTCTAGCGGTGGCTTATCTGAAGTGGAGTTAACCGACCGGAGGGAGAAAAGACAGCTCACATGGGACTTAGCAAGGCTGGAGAAAGAGAAGGAGGAACAGAGGATGGCTCACGAGTTAAGGCTGAAAGAGATAGATCTTCAGATCCTAAGAGCCGGGGCACAAACTGTTCCTAATGGTGGCAGCAAAGACCAAGAGTTCACTAGGGAACCCAAACCCTACTTACCGAACGACATAGTAGCTAGCTATGGGGCGGGTGACGATATTGCCAAGTGGCTAGCGGCCTATGAGGTCTCGTTAAGGGCCCATGGGGTTCCAGAGAAGTACTGGGGAGGGGGATTGTACAAGTACATGCCTCCAGCTGGTAGGGATGCATTATTGGCCCTCGAGGAGGATGAGCAGACCCACTACCCCACCATGAAAGTGGCGCTCATAAGAAAGTTTGGACTAACACCCGAAAAGTACAGACAGAAGTTCCGGGGTAGTCACAAACTGGGCACACAGAATTGGGTGGACTTCCTGGACTATGCAAAGAAGGCATTAGAGGGTTGGATTCAGGGCAGTGAAGTGAGGAACTACGAGGGGTTGTTTGACTTAGTACTGAAGGAACACCTGCTTGAAAAATGTTTCCCTGAACTGCGTCAACACCTGGTGGATAGCAAGCTGACCAATCCCCGGAAGCTTGCTGAGGAGGCGGACATTTGGGCTAGTACCCGGGTGTCCACAAGGGGGACTGGAGGGGATACTCAAAAGGCCGGACAGGGCGCCCCCCAGAAGAAAGAGGGAGGGGAAAAGAAAAAGGAGTTCTCCAAAGGCCCCCAAAATAATTTCCAAGGAAAGGGAACAGGATTCACCCCTAGGGCTAACCCACCCAGAAACCCTAATCCTGGCCAGAGTCAGCAGCCAAGGGTTGTCCATTGCTTCGAGTGCGGTGGCGTTGGACACTATAAAGGAGATGCGAAGTGCCCGAAACGACCACCCCCTCCCATTGGAGGAAAGACCCCCGGAGTAGCTAGTGCAGTGCTCGGGGAGGAGATGCCCTTAACTAAGGGAAGGGAGTGGGCGGGTGTCACTTTAGTGTCCCTGGGAGAACGGGAGATGGTTCCTAAGATCCAGGTGCCCGCAAATACCGTAAAGTATGGGCAGTGGGTCACCATCAACGGCCAAAGAGGGGAGGCTCTGAGAGACACAGGAGCCAGTATGACTATGGTACGTAGCCAACTGGTGTCTCCAGAGCAGGTAATTCCTGATGTACTCCACCCAGCCGCGATGGCTGACGGCAGAACAGGCCACTATCCGGTGGCCGAGGTTCCCTTTGAATGGGAGGGGGTTGCAGGTTCACTTCGAGTTGCCGTAAGCCCTGCCGTGCCAGTCGATTGTCTGCTGGGGAATGACATGGAGCACAATGCTTGGAAGGAGGTGGAATACCGGACTCATGCTGAGATGCTGGGTACACCTGACTGGGCCTGTGTTAGCACAAGGTCCGCGACTACCCGGAGAGGGAGTTCGTTTCGGCTGGAGCCTGGAACAAAGGCCCAGCCAGCTGCCAGTCAAGGGAAGAACCGAGGACAGGAGGAGCCTGCCTCGGCGTCCACACCCAGTCGGACGGATAGGCCACCGGAGGTGGTGGACCAGGAGTCTGCGGTGGGGGATGTCACCAAGCTGGAGGACCTACCCATCCCGGCCGAGTGGCACGTGGAGGGAGGCCCGTCCAGGGAGGAATTCTGCCAGGGCCAGAGGGAGTGCCCTACCCTTGAGGGGCTAAGGCGTCAGGCCCAAGCCCAGGCAGCAGGGAACGTTGAAGGGAACTACAGTGTTTACTGGGAGGATGGCCTCCTCTACAGTGAACCCAAGGCACCCCTACATGGATCGTCACGAGCCTTGGTAGTCCCTCAACGTTATCGAGCCTTCCTTCTGGAGTTGGCTCACGAGCTCCCATTGGCAGGACACCTGGGGCAAGACAAGACCTTCGCCCGTCTTGTCCCACACTTTTATTGGCCTCAAATGAAAGTGTCGTCCGATACCTACTGCCGGACATGTGTGTCTTGCCAAGCCAGTGGGAAAACAGGGGTGAAGCTGAAAGCTCCCCTGGAACCACTTCCTGTCGTTAGCACCCCCTTTGAAAGGGTGGGCATCGACATTGTGGGTCCGTTAGATCCGCCTACGTCAGCTGGTCACAAGTTTATCCTGGTTCTGGTGGATCATGCCACACGGTACCCAGAGGCAATACCTCTGAGGACCATAACAGCACCTGTTGTGGCTAGGGCCCTGATGGGAATCTTTACCCGAGTGGGTTTTCCCAAGGAAGTTGTGTCCGACAGGGGGACCAACTTCATGTCAGCGTACATGCGGGCCATGTGGAAGGAGTGTGGAGTGACCTACCGGTTCACAACTCCTTACCACCCCCAGACCAATGGTCTGGTGGAGAGGTTTAACAAAACCTTGAAAGGCATGATCAGAAGTCTGCCTGAAAGCCTGCGGAGGAAATGGGACGTCCTCCTACCCTGTTTATTGTTTTCCTACAGGGAAGTGCCACAGAAGGGAGTGGGCTTCAGCCCCTTCGAGCTTTTGTATGGGCACCCTGTACGTGGACCTCTCAACCTGGTGAGAGACGGATGGGAAAGAACTCCCAGAAAGCTTCCCCAGGACGTGGTGAGCTACATGCTGGCCTTCCGGAGCCAAATGGCTAAGTTGTGGAAGCAAGCTTCTGACAACTTGGAAGCCAGCCAAGCAGTAATGAGGGCGTGGTATGACCACAACGCTCACCCGGTGGAGTTGGAGCCTGGCCAGAAGGTGTGGGTGATCGAACCAGGAGAGCTTAGCGCCCTCCAGGATCGCTGGTCAGGACCCTTTGAGGTGTTGGAGAAGAAGGGTAAGGCTACCTACTTGGTGGACCTTAAAACCCCTCGTCAGCCCCTACGGGTGCTGCACGCCAACCGCCTCAAACCCCACCACGAGAGGCCCGAAGTCATCTTGATGATGGTGACTGACGGAGCAGAGGACGTGGAAAGCGAGCCTCTCCCCGATTTGTTTGCGTCTCAAGAGAAGGATTGGTCGGTGGAGTGAGTGATTATCTCCCCATCTCTAACTCCTGAACAGCAGGAGGACTGCCGCCAGGTCCTGGGGCAGTACTCTTCGTTGTTCTCCCTTGTCCCGGGTAGGACTCACCTGTGCGTCCATGACGTGGACACAGGAGACAGCCCACCTGTGAAGTCCAAGATCTACCGGATGTCAGACAAGGTGAAGGCCAGCATTCACAGTGAAGTCACTAAGATGCTGGAGCTAGGAGTGATCGAACCTTCTAGCAGCCCCTGGTCCAGTCCGGTGGTACTAGTACCAAAAGCTGCACCACCGGGTGCCCAACCGGAACTGAGGTTCTGTGTGGACTACCGGGGACTGAATTCAGTAACCAAAACTGATGCTCATCCGATTCCTAGGGCGGATGAATTGATTGACCGGCTGGGAGCTGCCCAATATCTAAGTACCTTTGACCTTACTTCTGGGTACTGGCAGATCTCTTTAACTGATGGAGCAAGGGAAAGGTCAGCCTTCTCCACGCCCAATGGCCACTACCAGTTCTGTGTGATGCCCTTTGGGCTCAAGAACGCACCTGCCACGTTTCAGCGCCTGGTAAACCAGATCCTCACCGGAATGGAGAGTTTCTCTGCTGCTTATCTGGATGACATAGCCGTCTTCAGTAACAGCTGGGAGGATCACTGCGTCACCTGCAAGCTGTTCTCCAGGCCCTGAGACAAGCTGGATTGACGATCAAGGCCAGCAAGTGCCAGATCGGGCAGGGGTCGGTAGTGTACCTTGGACACTTGGTGGGTAGGGGAGCGGTGCAACCCCTCCAGGCGAAGATCGAGGCCATCATGGCCTGGGAACCCCCCAAGACACAGACTGAGGTCTGAGCTTTTCTGGGCCTCACGGGATATTACCGCCGCTTCGTGAAGGGGTACGGTACCATCGTAGCCCCCCTCACGGAGCTCACGTCCAAGAAACAACCTCGACGGGTAGTCTGGACGGAGGCTTGTCAGCAGGCCTTTGTGAGACTGAAGAAAGCCATGTGCGAGGCCCCGGTCTTAAGGGCCCCAGACTTTTCCAAGGAGTTCATTGTCCAGACGGATGCATCAGAACATGGCATTGGGGCAGTGTTATCGCAACTCAATGAAGAGGGTCTGGATCAACCCGTGGTCTTCCTATCCCGGAGACTACTTCCCAGGGAACAGAAGTGGAGTGCAATAGAGCGTGAAGCCTTTGCAGTGGTATGGGCTCTGAAGAAGTTGCGGCCATACCTGTTTGGCTCGCACTTCCTAGTTCAGACCGACCACAGACCCCTTCGTTGGCTGATGCAGATGAAGGGGGAGAATCCCAAGTTGTTGAGGTGGTCTATTTCCCTACAGGGAATGGACTTTCAGGTGGAACATCGGCCTGGAGTGGACCACGCCAATGCAGACGGTCTCTCAAGGTATTTCCGCCTTAGTGATGAGAACTCCCAAGGGGTTGGGTAGCTCTCCCCACTTTCAGCTGGGGGGGACGCGTGTTAGACCTGTCAGCCCTTTGGGTGGTCCCTCCTCATCATTATTTATTTTGTCCCACTTTTGCCTCAAACCCTGTTAGTATTTTTCCTTTTTGGGAACCACCAGACTTTTTAGTATTGATGCAGATTCAGGGAGCCATTTTATCTACCCCTGGAACTTCTGTCTGAGGGCCTGGAGCACAAAATGGTGGCCACCTGTGACATCATCAGAACCCACTGGAACCTACTAGAACCTTCTGCAACATTCTGGAACCCTGTGACAGTTGGAGGCGGTTTAGAATGTTGGGAAGCTAAGCCAGAGTTGACAGTTGGAGGCTGTTTAGAATGTTGGGAAGCTAAGCCAGAGTTGACAGTTGGAGCTGGCAGTTGGCACCTGACTGGTGAAGAGAGAGGAGCAGAAACCTGAAGGAGGAAGGAGTGAGGCAGCAGGGGTGGAAACTTGTGCCTGGAGTGGGGTCCATAAACCCACCCTTGATACTAGTCCCTACTGACTGAGCCCAACCTGGAGCCCTGTGTGGGAGAAAGCAAGAAAAACCATCTTAAGGACCTGGACAGCAGGAACAGGCCTTAAAAGCAAAGAACAGCAAGTTCCTGACCTGGTAACTGGTAACTACCTGAAGTCCGACGTCGAGAAGCCTAGAGACCTGGAGCCCGAGGTGGAGAAGCGGCGCTGACTGGAAAGCAGACGTCGTACCCGGAGCCGCCAGAGGTCGAGAGAGGGCGCCGACGGAGGTCGTAGAGAGTACCAGAGGTCGAGGAGGAAGTCACCTGAGGGAGTGAAGTCCGCCCTCCGGAGTCGCCGGAGACCGAGGTGAAACGTGCCGGAGGTCGGGAGTGGAGATCGCACTCCGGAGTCGCCGGAACCTGAACAGAATCGTGCCGGAGGTCGGGAGTGGAGGTCGCACTCCGGAGTCGCCGGAACCCGAGGAGAGGAGCACCGGAGGTCGGGAGTGGAGATCGCACTCAGGAGCCGACGGAAGTCGACATCGAGCCAAGGCCGGCCGACGTCATCGAACCGGAGCCGCCCGAAGTCGACATCGAGCCAAGTCTGCCCGACGTCATCGAACCGGAGGTCGACATCGAGCCGAGGCCGCCGGCATCGAACCGGAACCGCCTACCGGCGTCGTCAAGAACTGACATCGAGCCGAGGCCGCCGTCATCGAACCGAGGCCGCCGTCATAGAACCGGAACCGCCTACCGGCGTCGTCAAGAACTGTCATTGCTTTCGATCGTGGGTTGCCTTGCGGGTGTGTGTTTATTTATGTTGTTGTGTTGTATAAAATGAAACCGTATTGTGGGCTCAGAGCCATATGGCCCGCGTTGTGGATACCTCCTGCCTTAGTGTCTATGTAAAACTAAGTGCCTCATTGTATGTATGTCATTTGTTATCGTCACTTTAGCGGCCGGCCAGAAGGTTGTAGGCCCCTACCTGTATATATTTGAGATTGCAATAAACGGTTTCAAAAAAAAAAGAACTGTCATTGCGCCGAGGCCGCCGACATCGAACCGGAACCGCCTCACGGCGTCGACACGACTCCAGCGGCGTCGGAGCTTCATAAAAAGGGCAGTAAGTGGAACTCTAAGAGACCATCCTAGGGGATAAAGAGGTGTTAGGACCAGCCTGGGAGTGCCAGGGGTGGACTGAGACTGATACAGTGACCTGTGTGAGGGGTTGTGTAGTTTGGGAGAGCCAGATTCCTAGATTACCCTTGATCTACCTCAGGTTTAGCCTCAGCCTTACTCAAGCTAGGTGAGACATCCTCAGGCCATCCACCTAACCACAAGCTGTGACTGGGCCAAATCAGCCCATAGTATTTTAAATGTGATCTGATTTTACAAATGTCATTGTTGGCTGATATTATTTATTGAGGGTACTGTATTTATTGTATTTATCTAAGTTATTCCTGTAATGTATTTATTGTCCTGGGCTAACTTATTCCTGCACAGTATTTATTCCCTCACAGTATTTATTTGACCTGATCCTATTTATTGCACCTGTAAAGTGTTATTATTTATTTGACCTGCACTTTCTAAGGAGAAGCTTGTGTACTGTGATTGTATTATTATTTATTTAATCAGTAACTAAGAGAAAAGAAGATAAACACAGAGATATTTTCATAATTTTTAAGGTGTAGTGTCGTTTTTGGAACGGATGCACGCATGGTTATTGTGTGGGTATGACGTATGCTTAACACGGTGCCTTCCTTACCGCTCGAGCCAAGCTACCACAGCGTGTCTGGGAGAACACCACCACCACCCTTCCGGTGTGGGAGTGGGTTCTTCTAACAAGGAGAAAATTGCAAAACCAATGATATCAATTTGAAACATGAGGTAAACCAACACTATGAGTCTGAACAGTGTATCCCTCTTAGGAAAGTGTCCTATAAAGGTAGTTCAACTACGTTAACGGAAAATGATCGGCAACAAGGAAATAAGATCATTGATGAGACAAAGAACCTGGTTAATGTATGTAAGGGAAAAATTATAAAGGAACCAATAATAAATGAATCTGAATCAATGCCCTCTAATGAGATGAAACCATCCAGAAAGAAATCAATAATGGCAATAACGGACAATAGTAGTAAGGAAGCAGATCCGAGTCTACTACATGATACTATTAAATCAGTAAACCTAAATGATGAAACTCGTAGCAAGGGGGGGGGGGGGGACATGGTAGATAAACCACCAGAGTATTGCTTATCGAAGAAACATAAGAAAAAACTTCGTAAAGCAAGGAATAAAGTCAAATCCAGATCGATAATAACACTAAAAAATTCAGAAAGGAGGTCTAATGTTTTGAAAGACAAAGAGCTTAATCAAACTGATGGCTTTAAGGGAAAACAAGCTAAAGAATTTCATGAGGATAGGAGCACACTAATACATGGTAGTAGTAAGAAGTTCTTTGCCATATTTAACAAAGGCACGAGAGAAAACCATCATAAAGTGGATATAAATGATACCCAAAATATAAAAATCAGAGACAGTTCATTATCAAGCAATGGAATAAATATTTATGAATCAGAAAGAACTGGGAAAGACAGTGGAATGTTGGGATCTCACGGCCTAGTTGAAATGACTCCAATGGATCAAAACAGAAAAGAAAAAATAATAAAACCAATGACCAATGTTAGTAATACAAAATTGAAGATGGAGCAGAGTGTGAAAGTGGAAAGACAACATTTACAATCAATTCAAAGAACAATTCAGGTACAGATGAAAAAGATGGACAATATAAAAATTTCAGCTAAAAATGAGCAGATTAAGAAGGGAAGAGAGGATCAGAGTGAAAATCAAATACAATCTATATCTCCAAGTTCAATTCAATCTCAACTCAATTTACAAAACAGCATTTGTGATAAGAAGGAAATCCTTAAGAAGTTAGTTGCAACAGAAAACATCAATGTAATGAGGAAAGAGGACACGGAGGGCCTACAAATAAATAAAACCCTAGGTCCAACACAAGGCACAAAATACAATAGTCCCCAGGTTATCCAGAGGCACAAAACCTCAAGTAATGATGGTCCATGGGATCATGATAAAGAGCCTTGGCAGATTATAAACGATGCTCGTCTGCCTACCATAGATCTTGGAAGACTAAAGAGCTCAGTAAACGACAAACCACAATTGATTTTTGTCCCTGAATATTGCTCAAGAGGCAGCCATGATATTTTAAATAGAGGAAATATTCTTCATCTATTTAAATCTATTCCCTCATTAGAAAAAATCACAAGTGAAAACATTGAATCCATTGAATTTCTTACTAATCCTGACAGTGGCAACGAAATGACATTGATAATATTTGACACTACACTTGTGCTTGAGTTGATTACAAACGTAAAGGAAGTCTTTCTCAGCTGGGGAATAAAAATGATTACGCCAAAGCCTCCAATTTATCCGAAACCTTTTGCTAACCCTCTATCTTTGAATCTTCCACAAGAAAATAAAATAAGTTTACAGGTACACTCTGTGTTAATAAATGCAATTGGAAATACAGAATCATTGTCCAATCAGCTGTTGGATATAATTGAAATGAAAAAACCAATTGGAGTCAATGAAAAGTGGATAGGTATGGCGCTCCACGGTAGTAAAATACAATGACAGAATAAAAAACGAATAAAGTCAAGAGTTAAAATAAATAATGAAGAAACTGAATTTCTTAAATTATGCTCATGGAATATTAATGGCTTAAAAAGAAAAATTAGTAATGCTCACTTATCAACAATGCCCAGTAATTATCATGTCATTCTGTTACAAGAAACTTGGTCTACTAATTCTGTCATGTTTGAGGGTTACAAAGGATATTTCAACCCTGCAATTAAACAAAGTAAAAGGGGGCGCCCCAGTGGGGGCTTAGCCACATTTGTTGCCCTAGAGTTAAAAATGGAACATGAGCAGATTAATACAAACAATCCAAATTTATTAATAATAAAGCTGCGGTATAGGGAAAATAATTTCTTTAAAAACCTGTTTATAATAAATGTATATATACATCCTACGGTAAGTGCAAGAATTTCTATGACATCTTCCCTGATTGCAATGTTATCTCAGTTAATGACTGATGATCCCTTTACTCAGTATATTATATCAGGGGATTTTAATTTAAATTTGTTTGTACCTAATATTAGAGATGAGTTGATACAGGAACAAGATAATCTCTGGGCAATACCGCAGCAAACATTTCCTACTGTTTCCAACGCTTTCAAAACTCAATTAGGCGCAACTTTTGTTAATGACTTAGAAGCTCTGGGATTAAGAATCCTAAACGTAAGGTTACCCCAAGACTCCCCACCGGCTTGGACATTTTATTCACAGGACCATAAATCAAGAATTGACTACACTATGGTATCTTTGAATATTTTTATCAATGTGATCTCTTTTTCAATTGAAAAAACATCTGAGAGTGATCACAGTCAACAAATACTTATTACTAATTTGTCCGTTAATAAACATTCTGAATATAGAACATTGCCAGGCCAGACAGGCTCAGTAAATTATAAGAAATTAATATGAAAGGAGCATAGTAACGAAGATACTAATAAGAAGGCCCTTAAAATTGTAGAAACATGTTTTGAAGATAACACCTTAACTTCAGTTGAAAAATGTGTTAATTTTATCCAAAAACTCGTTAATACTTATAAGCAAAAACATTTTACAAAAGATAATGTGCAAACAGAAAAAGAGAATAAAATTACTCTAGCTACAACAACTAGGATGTTGAAAAGAACTCGTAATCAACTGAGGAGACAGAAAAGGATGAATCCTAATGATATGGACTTGAGTATAAAATTAAAAAGGGTCAACTGTCACCTATAAAAGTTATTGTGGGATGAAAAGAATAAAAAGAAACATGATTATTGGGCCAAAGTACTCTTCTGTAGCAACAAACAAACTCCAGGAAATTCTGGATGTTGATAAACGGCTTAGCTCGATCAAATAGAACAGTTGTAACATCATCTTTAACTGAGAATGAGTGGATCAGGTTTCTGTCTATACATTTAAATCCTCCCAGGGACACAACACAGTTGAAACCTGTGGTTAACATGTCAGAGCCAATGGCAAAGGATAAAATACAAGACATTATTATAACAGAAAATCAAATTTATAAATTGATCCAGAAACAAATAAATGGTGCTCCTGGACCAAATGGTATACCGTTTGCTCTTTATAAAAATGATCCCAGACTATGGTCAGGATACTTGTTAAAGGTTTTTAATGAAATTGTTCAGTTATCATTAATACCTGAAACCTGGAAGGGATCACTGATAGCCCCAATTCATAAAAAAGGAGATTGGTCTTTGCCGGAAAATTACCGACTTATTACGCTCCAGGATACGGATGCTAAAATATTTGCCGGTGTTTTATTATCTAACCTAACAGATTGGGTAAAAGAAAATCAGATAATTCCTCCAAATCAAACTGGATTTATACAAGGTTTAGGTACTACAACAAATATCCTTGTCTTATCGGTTTTAGTGGATAAATATATTAGTAAGAAACAATCATTATTTTTGTGTTTTGTAGATTTTAAGGCAGCATTTGACTGTGTACAGAGAGACCTTTTATGGCAAAAGTTAATAGATATAGCTATACCTCCCTCTCTTTTAAAATTAATTTGACTATTGTACTCTGACACATGGGTTAGCGTTCGGATGGGAGATGGCCTAACAGTAACAGAAAAAATCCCAACAGCAACAGGTTTGAAACAAGGATGTGTTCTGGCTCCATTGCTTTTTAATTTATTTTTAACGGACTTAACGCAAGCTTTGGACTGGGTGAATGCTTGTCCACCCAAACTTGCCAACACCAAGATATCAAACTTGTTATATGCAGACGATGTTATTCTACTTAGCCAAACAAAGGTTGGACTACAACGCTTGCTAAACAGGATATCTACCTACTCCAATGAAAATCGAATGGTTATAAATGAATCAAAGACAAAAATCATGGAAATTAATAAATACTCAAGACTAAAACATAACTATAAATGGTTCCTTGATAACTCACAATTAGAACAAGTAAATACATATAGATACTTAGGAGTATTATTTGACGAACGCGGATCATACCAACCACACAAGATGGATATACAACGGAAAGCAAAAACATTGTGTTAGTGGCATTTAGAACTTTACAGAAATCTATAGGAATGCAGAGTTACGGTCCTTTGTTGAAAGTAATATCAGCAAAACTCTTACCAACCTTGACATATGGTAGCGAAGCATTGTGTGGAAAAGATTCGGTAACAATTAACAACGCAGCTACAAAGATTTATAAAGCCCTTTTTTTAATCCCACATAATGCTTCACCTGCGCAGATACGAATGGAATTTGGGATGACCAATCAGGTCTTTGCGTGAAAAGGCCAATTTATTAAAGTGTGGAAAAGAATAAGAATGGATACTGACAACCAATTGTCCAAACTATTGTGGCAGGAAATAAATTTAAATCAGAAATCTGAGGCAGGGAAATACCTATTTACATCATTAGAGGAATACTCAGCAAACTCAGTTTGGGAAATGCCAATAATATTGAACTCTGTAAAAAAAGTAATTAATAGTACAACAAAGCACTTATCATTACTTCTGGATAAAGATACTCTCTCAAAAAGAAAATATGCGTGGCCACTCCTGAATGGTTATACTAAGCTTAAAGTGCAGCCATACCTTGAAACTCCTTGGGCTGAAAAATTTAAACAAACCTTCATAAAAGCCCGTTTTGGAGAGTTTCCAGGCACATGTCATTTAATGCCATGGTTGACTAACACGGGTCCTAAGACTTGCAGGCTATGTAAATTTGGAGAAGAAAACATCATGCATCTACTTTGCGTTTGTCCAGAGCTGAAAGTTGAAAGAATAATTATCCTTAAGAGACACTTTAACGTTCGTGGAATAAGGAGTTGTAGACAAGCATTAATAAGATGCCTTTATACAGATGATATAATTTTAAACTCAGCCTTTGTAAGATTTTTAGTAACATTGAAAAACAAGTTAGAATACCAAAAATCGAAAAAATGTAGTGATGGAAGTACATAATATGTCAATAATGTAACAAACCTGAAACCTAAATGTTTTTATGCTTGATTTTATAATTTTGTAATGAATTTTTGCGCTATATTGTAAGGTTTTTATTAATCAAACAATAAACTTTTTGATGATTGAATATTTTAGTTGTATAATGTATTGGGGAATGGTAAATATTATGTTGGTGTAATATATTTTTATTCAATTTAAATATGTGTATGAAATGTTTTTGGATTATATGGAGTAATTGTTTTATGTAAAAAGTATTTTTATATATTTTTAATTAGTTTGGTGCTAATATTGTAGTTGATATTGCGTGACTCAATATGTTTGACATATTATATGTTTATTTAGAGGTAACAATATTTTTGTTTCTGATATATTGGGAAAAATCTATATGTTTTTAACAACGACATCTGTAGTCTCGATATTTGTGGCTTTACTAATTAAGTAGAGGAAGTCAATATTTTTGTTATCAATAGTAATCTCCAATATTTTTGTTTTTCAATATTGTATGCATCAATATTATGTCGGTGATCCCTCAATCGCACCACATCTGGTGTGCAGTAAATCACATAATTAATTTAGCAAAATAAGCCCACCCCCAACAAGTTAACAGGACTCAAATCATTAAAATTAAATGGCGTTTATTCTCCATTTGACCAATTTTAACTGGGACATCTGCTGTAACTGATTAACAGTTTGTTTATTACTGATCCCTACAACTTGGATTTCTCTTCCCAAAAGGGGCAGGCTTGAGACTTCCACAGAATGAACTGTATAATGGGTAGCCTCCTTATCAATTAAAATGAAACAGGATGGTCATTGACCTCTCCATCAATGTATGGGACACTTTGATCTACCCCTAGGACAGCCAAAAAAGGAGATATCTCCTACCCACCCCAACCCCCGCCCACCACAGTCATTATGCTGAATAATCATTGGTTTATGTTGGTACCCTGCACTATAGGGAATTTTGTTTCTCATGTTTTGCTCTGGGGCTGAAGGCATCAACATTTGGAATTACTTCTGACTTTGTACAGCCTGTAATTTAACATATTCTGGACCATCACAATTCTTTGCATTTGTGGAACAACTTTCCCCTGAATTGTATTAGAATTTTGATGGCATTCCCTTGTCCAGTTCCTGTCCTTCCCACAGGCAGTGTGTCTTGTCATTATCTCAACATTCCCATTCATGAGGGGAGGAGCCTAGCGCGCAACCAAGATGGCCGCGTAGGTGCGAGGCTCCCGAGGACCTCCGCGACCTCCTGAATTAATCCTGGAGATATCCTGTCCTTGTTGAGGGGACTGTGTCGGTGAACCCGAGCTGAGGCGCCACCCGTTTTTTGGGCTCGAATCGGACCCCGAACACCGGTGGGAGCATCGATTGAAGGTTGCGGCCTTCTCCTCGCCGGCCCCCCGGATTGGAGTAGTGGGGCGATCCGGGGACGAAGTGAATAACAGCGGCGAGCGGGGCTGGGCGACTCGCGTACCCCGCACTTTCACTTTCGCTTTTGCACCCTCCTTGCCTCAGGCGGGGTCGGGCTGCGGAGCGGGGTGCGGTGGTGTTGCCTTGTCCAGGTGCCCGGCTGACCCGCCGGCGGTGGGTTGACCCGCGGCCCGGTGGCCGCCCCCGCCCCCCCCCCCTGACACCCGTGATTTGGTGTGGCGGCCCGTTCGGAGATCTTGGCACGACGGTGGAAGGGCCAGCATGTCCACCAAACAAGATGGCGACCGGACGAAGATGAAGACAACCCGCCGTGGCACGGCGCACCAGGCCAATAGTATGGATCGCTATACGCTCCAGAAGGGTTCTCCGGAGACATCGCGGTCATCCCTGGTGGGCCCGACGGAGGCGCCTGCCCAACCGGTGGACCTGACCCTCCGGGACGTCATGGGCGCCATCGCAGAGATGAAGGCCTCAGTGGACCAGCGTTTCGATACCCTGGCGCAAAAAATTGACTCGGTCCTGGTGGATGTGGGCCTTGTGAGGGCAGACTTGTCAAAAACGAACGACCGAGTTGACTCCCTGGCCCACACCACAACGAGCCTCACGACGGACGTGGTGGCCCTCCAGAAGGAGGTGCGCCGGCTTGGCCAGGCGAGCGCCCTGATGGACCGGCGACTGGAGGATTCCGAGGGTCGGGCCCGGAGGAACAATGTTCGCATTATTGGTGTGCCGGAGGGCCGGGAGGCGGAGGCGGCAGATCTCTTCGTGGAAGAATTGATCCTGACCCATCTCCAGCCCCGGGGGCTGAGTAAGCTTTTTGCGGTGGAGCGTGCCCACCGGGTCCCTGGGGGCCGCCCTAAGACCGGTGCCCCGCCGCGGCCTATTATTGCCCGGATTTTTAATTTCCGGGACAGAGACGCCATCCTCCAGACCTCCAGGCAACAGGGACCGGTCAGGCTGGACAACATGGATGTACACTTCTACCCAGACTTTACTCCGGCGGTCCAGAAGCAGCGACAGAGCTTTCTTGGTATTAAACGTCGCCTAAGGGACCTAAACCTCAAGTACTCAATGCTCTTTCCGGCTAAGCTGAGGGTGGAGGTGGATGGCCGTACGCACTTCTTCGACCGGCCCGAGGCGGCTGGGGACTGGTTAGATACTTTGCCTGGAGATCGGGGTGGGGGGGGCGCGGCTGGCGGGGAGGGCCCGCCGGATCAGAATTGAGGGGTGACTGTATAGGCCTTGCTCTGGATATTGTTCCTTTACCATATATTGCTTTCGTATGTTCCCCTCCCATGGAGGTCGGGTGGGGTCTGCTGGGGGCTTCCCTCCTCCTCTGGGGGACTAGTTAGTACTTAGCTATGGGGCGACAGGCACACTGCACTTTGGGGGGGCTGTCTGGGCTCATGCAGGGGTGCAGGGAGGGGGGAGTTCTGTTGGGACCGGGGGGTGGGGGGGGTGTGTTGTTTGTTAACACCGCAAGGCAAACCCGCAACTGTTTTGTTGTTTTTAAGATGCTCGGTGGGGGGCGACCGATTGTTTTGACGTATGATGGGGGGTAGGGATTTGATTGTGTTGTCATGGAATGTTAACGGCCTGGGGGATAGGATTAAGCGTGGTGTGGTCCTGCAGTATTTAAAACGTATTTCACCAGATGTTGTCTTCCTGCAGGAGACACACCTTATAGGTAACACCTTTCATGCAATGAATCGGCGGGGATATCGTTTGGCGGCCCACTCCGGCTTCACTTCGGGCTCGCGGGGGGTGGGTATTATGGTCAAGAACTCGCTCCCGTTGGAGATTGACGAGGTGCGCCATGATGAGAGGGGACGTTACACTGTTCTTGTGGGACGAATGGAGGGTAGAGTGTTTATCTTTATATCAGTGTACGTCCCGCCTGGGTTACAAGCCACTACATTTGCGGACCTGGGGCGCCTCCTTCTGGACCTTCCGGGTGGCCTGTTGGTGGTTGGAGGGGACTTTAACGCGGTTGCCTCTGGGTCTATGGATCGCCATCCCCCTAGGGACCTCCCCCGGGCACAGGCGTGGCTGCCCGGCCTTTTAGACACGCTGGGCCTGGTGGATTGCTGGCGCTTAAAGCATCCCGTATTGCAACAGTACACCTTCCACTCGGGGGCTCATGGTAGCCTCTCGCGGCTTGATTACATCCTTGTCCCGGCGGCCCATGCAGGGAGGGTGGGGGAGGTGCGCCATTTGGCACGGGGTATCTCAGACCACTCCCCATTGTTGTTGCATTTCGATGTCTTCCCGAGGGGGGATGGCAGGGTGGCCCCGATCAATGCATGGTATTTGCGCGACCCCACCATTCGTGCTGACTTGATCAAATCCTTACAGCGCTATTTCGATGAGAATGTGGGGTCGGTCCCGTCTGCCATCTCCCTGTGGGAGGCTTTCAAGGTGGTTCTTAGAGGGGAGGCCCTCTCCTTTATCTCCAATGCCCGGCGGCGCGAGCGGGAGGAGGTGACCCGGGTTGAGGCCGAGATTGCAGAACTGGAGGGTGACCTGGGGAGCGGGGTAACAGACGCTAAGTTGCATGTTTTGCACTTAAAGCAGGCGGCCTATCGGGCCCTCGTCACGGAGGCGGCCAGGGGCCTCAGTAGAGAGCAGCAGGGGCGATTGTATGATGTGGGTGACAAGGCTGGCAAATTGATTGCGTGGTTGGACAAGAGGGAAAGAGCGAGCCGCGTGGTGCCTTTGATTGAGAGCGTGGATGGTGTGTGCGTCACTGAGCCGGAAGCCATTGTCTCCTGCTTCGCGGATTATTTCCGCGAAGTCTACTCCCCGGTTTCTCCCTGCTCGGAGGAAGATTCCCATGCCTTGCTTCGGGACATCGCACTGCCCTCCCTTACGGTGGAGGACAGGGATTCGCTGGATGCCCCGCCCACCTCGGACGAAATTGCCTCGGCTATTCGCTCGGTTGCATCCGGCAAGGCCATGGGCCCCAATGGTATTCCCATTGAGCTATACAAGCTACGCCCGGATGTGTTGGCGCCCCACCTGCGCGCGATGTTCCTTGCGGCCCACTCGCAGGGCTCCCTCCCGCCGGACCAGCGTCTGGCTACAATTGTGGTGATCCATAAGGAGGGGAAGCCCCGTGAGCGGGTCACATCCTATAGGCCGATTTCGCTTCTGAACGCGGAGCCCAAAATCCTCGCCAAGGTGTTGGCCAACCGGTTGGTTGGCGTGGTGGGCGATTTGGTCCACCAAGACCAATCGGGCTTTATACCACATCGCAACACGGCGCTTAATCTGCGGCGCTTACACGGGGTGCTCGCACGTGTCCCGTTTGTGCGGGAGCCGGCCATCTTGGCGTCCTTGGACGCCACCATGGCGTTTGATACGCTCGAATGGCCATATATTTGGGCGATGCTGGCGAAGTTTGGGTTCGGCCCGGGTTTCGTCAGCTGGGTCAAATTGCTATATTCGGGCCCGTTGGCGCAGGTGGTGGTGAATGGGCGAGTATCTGCCCCATTTGCGCTGGGGCGGGGCACGCGACAGGGTTGTCCCCTGTCGCCTCTCCTGTTCGCCCTGGCCATGGAGCCCCTGGCGGAGTGGCTGCGGTGGCACCCTTCTATCCGTGGTCTCCGCTGGACCCCCGAGCATGAGGACCGCGTGTCCCTCTATGCTGACGATATCCTTTTGTATCTCGCCTCCCCGCGCAAGTCACTGATCGTCCTGGTTGATGTTTTGCGCTCCTTCGGTCGCAACTCAGGCCTGGTCATCAACTGGGCGAAATCCTGTGTCTATGTGCTCTCCGGGGAGGCCCCGGTCCTGCCACGGGACTGTCCGATCCAGATTGCCTCCCAGGGTTTCCGGTACCTGGGTATATATATCACTCTTGACCCGGAGGCCCGCTATGAGCGGAACTTGTTGCCCCCCCTCCAGCGTCTGAGGGAGGACGTGGTGCGCTGGCGGCGTCTGCCGCTCTCGCCGCTTGGCCGAGCGGCCTTATTTAAAATGATGTCCCTGCCGCGCTTCCTCTACGCCCTCCAGAATACCATGGACTTGGCCCCGGCACGCTACTTTCGCGAGGTGGAGGGCCTCCAGCGGCGCCTGTTCTGGGACGGGAGGCCGCGTATTGCTCTGGCTAAATTGACGCTCCCGTGGTACGATGGAGGGGTCGCCCTCCCGGACATCAAACGGTATTACTGGGCCTCCCAACTAGCTGCAATTAACCATGGCCTTTACGGGCCCGCCTTGAACCCGGCATTTGAGATGGACAGGACGCTTCTGCCCGGTGGCGATTATAATCGAGCGCTCTACTCTGGCGCGCCCGACTCCCGTTTGACGGGACCGACGCGTGTCATGGTGCGTGTCTGGCACGCGGCTAATGCAGCTATGGGGTGGAAGGACCGTTTGACCCGAGCGTCTCCGCTGTATGCATCTGAGAGGTTGGGCTCCCTGTGGACGTCGAAGGGCTTCGAGAAGTGGGACACGATCGGAATCAGCACGGTGGGAGATCTCTGGACGAGGGGGGGATTCAAAACTTTTGAGATGCTGCAGGCGGAGTTTCAGCTGCAGGGCAGTGAGTACTTTCGGTACCTACAGGTCCGCCATGCGCTGGGCTCCGTCTTCCCGGATGTTGCATCCATTCCGGAGTCTTCCCCCCTGGAGGACAGAGTGCTAGATGGCCATGTCCCGGACAGCACGATCTCCCTCATATACAAAAAATTGATTAACGATAGATCGTGTCTGCTGACTAGTCTCCGCGAGGCTTGGGTTGCCGACGGGCTGGAGCTGGACGACGAGGATTGGATTTCCGCGGTGGCCTCTCCGAAAGAGGTGGCCATCCCGGCTCGCCTTCGTTTCGTCCAGCTCAAGATCCTTCACCGGGTCTATGTGACGGGGCCAAGGCTTTTACGTATGGGTTTTGCCGGTGATGGAATGTGTAAGCGTGGCTGTGGTGCGTTGGCGACTTTCATGCATATACTGTGGGAGTGCCCGAAGGTGGAGCGATTCTGGCGTGGTGTGCATGAGGTTCTACGAATGGTTACGCGTGTCGCGCTGCTGCCTGAAGCGAGGAGATGCTTGCTGAATGTCTGGGAACCAAATGACTACTCGGTCCCGCAGGCGCGGTGGGTGACTCTGGGATACATGATAGCCAAGCGTGATATTGCCCAATTGTGGGGATCCCAGAGGCCCCCTGCGGTGTCGGCCTGGAAAGAGCATATGGATTGGTGTATGTTTCGTGAAAAGGTGGTGTATGTGGCGAGGGGTAAGCCTGGGGCGTGGATGAAACTCTGGGGCCCCTGGAACGCCTACCGCGGGGGTATTTGTGAGCCGCCGCTGCTACCAGCGGCCTCGCCGGCTCCGTCTCCCTAGATGGCGCCCCTCCCTTGGCCGCGGGCGCGCGGTCCCCCAGTCCCTGATCTACTCCCGTCCCCCTCTTCAGAATTTTGCTGCTGGTTTGGATCCCCCACTTATGGAGCACGTGTTGTCACTTTGGATCGAGGGTTGCCTTGCGGTTGTGGTTTGTTTATGTTGTTTTGCATTAAGAAAATGGAACCGTACTGTGGGCATGGAGCTGTGAGGCCTGCACCATTGATCACTCCTGTCTTCCTACTGTGCACCGCTGAGAAAATTTTTTGCTGTATGTATGTAATATGCTTTTGATGCTCTAGCGGCCGGCCGTGTGGTTGTAGGCCCATACCTGTAACTTCTATAAACTGCAATAAACGGTTCCAAAAAAAAAAAAAAAAAAAAAACATTCCCATTCATGCCATCATTGCTCATGCATCCCTCTTCCACTACCTTGCATCTGCAATGCTACATTTCCCATTTGCACACCTTGCATTTGATTCATCCCATTCATTCCCGGCTGAACAAAATTCAAACCCATTTGTTTTTGGGATCCTCTTTCAAATTGCTTCGCTTGGGCAATCATCAAATTCTCCATAAGCTTTTTCTGCTTTGCATCATAACAATCACTACTGTATTTCACCAGCCTCAAAACCTCATCTCCTTGTCTGTCAGCACAATTCACTCTGCTGAATGTGATTGCTAAGTTCTGGCCTCAAATCTATCACAAAAGCATATACACAACCACTGCCACCATCTTGCTCTGAATCATCGACTCCACTATGGTTTTTGAAAATGTGCATGGCGCTCTCGCAAAAGGGAATCTCTCTAAATTTGTGCTCAATTTATGTCCTTTTCAGGCACTCCTTCCCCTGCACTCATTCACTTCTTGTATTTGTTGGCTACCTCATTAGAAGGAGCATTATTAGGAGACTCCCTAGCTGGTTCTTGTGCTAGCCATCTAACTTCAGCCGTACACTGTGTTCACAAATCACTAGGAACCACAGTCAAATCAATCCCAAAAATTTGGGAAATAGCTGTCAATCTTCAATTTTATACTACTTTTCAGGCTCTTAGAATAGAATAGAAGTGCTTTTTGTTACGGTAAACTTGTTCCCAGGTGGTTTGTGGTAGTAGTGCAATATGGGTGTCATCAATGGCTCCAACAATACCTGGTAGGTGATCAAATCCATAGAAGTCAACCTTCACATTGGCTAAATCCTCACGTCTGGGGAACTGGATGTAATTGTCAATGTGCCTAATCATTCTCGAAAGCATTTCTTGTAGTAACCCACTGAAACTTGGTTATGATATTACCACCATTTATTGCCACAGTGAATTGAAAGCAATCTGTGGCTAGTACTGCCATAAGTTTAACAATTGGTGTGATACATGTGGGATTAGTTTTGTGAGGCAGGAGATCAAGCTCCAACTGATGACATAAATCCAGTATGGGTTGCCTATTCAACTAAAACTTCTTGATGATATCCCTTTCTTCTATGGTCTAAAGGTCTGGATATGGGCGGCACACTGGAGGCTGTTGTCTTCTCCCTCTCCCGGGGCCCTTATGTGTGCAGTGAAAACAAATTTTACCATCTGTCACAATGTCCACTGTAACATATGTGAAGATTAAGCAAAAAGTCATGTGATGGTACATCAATGGGTCAGATTCCGGGACAGAGCTTTATGTCCTTCATCCATCACTAATACCAATTGTGGCCTTGACATGTATATGTAAAATAAATGTGGAAATAATACATTTCAAATGTAGTATCTACAACTTTATTATTATTTTTTCTCACATTACCATTAATGGAGCTGTACACAACACTACGCAAAGATAGCGTTTGACAACAGTAACGCACTACACAAAATATAAGTCTTTGCAATTTTGAATCTCTTTGTTTGTATATATATATATCACCTTGTTGGTGACATAATTAACATTCACCAGCACAGTATTTCCAACCGCTAAAGTGGTGGCTACCTGACCTCGCAGACTGGACATTCGGAATCAGACGCAGCCAGCAGAAGTCGACTACGTAGTGGGCAGTTGACTCCACAACGAACACAGCCATAGGCTAATATAGGTGATTGCAGCAGTAGAGGCCCGATGGCTTTGTCTGTCTCGGTTCATGACCACGTACATCGCGTACATGTATGCCATGGTTTGAAAAATAGCTCACTTGCCTCTTGACACTGCTGCGATCAAGACCTCCTCCACCTTTGCTGCTGTTCGCCACCTCTGAGAGCAATTATGCCAGACCAAACAGGTGAAAGGGCCACTGCCTTCTCAGCAGAGGAGCTGGAGCTGCTGGCCATTGAGGTAATTTCCCTATTTGGCAGCTCTATGGCTCGCCAGATGCACAGGTAACTGTCTGACATACATATGTTACTCTGTTTGGCTGCCTCATTTCAATCTCCCCAGGCCACGATGTGCCTCTATACTCCAGAGTTAAGTGTGGTTATTGTTGTAACATATTGTGGGCCTTACATAGGACACTCTTGTTAGGGATTGTTGATCACTATACATTGTGTAATGAACATCACCCTAGGGATGTGTGATATGTTGAAAACCCTAAATTCTACTTGGGGTCTCTGTAACTATCTATGCATGTATACATTGCATGGTACCTGTGATATTTAGAAAATTCAGATAATGCTAAAAGTTATGGCAAATCTATACACCTTGCAGCATGAGCTGTGTATGTACTCTCTACAATGGCAATGAAGATGATGTTTGCGGGGGCGCTAGAGTGCGCACGGTGAGATGGCTGCGCGTTAGTGAAGCTCTGCTGGCCAAGATCGTAATCCACTCATAATCCTGTGCATCAACGAGGCAGATTTACAAATCTGAGGAGGTACAGTACCATAGAGTGCCCCGGTACCAATTGGAGCTGTCGGGCATTCTGAGCCGTGCAGTAGCGGCCTGTGGTGGGTGTGCTTCCAGACGCTGACGTGAGGCGGGGAAGGGAGATGGGCAGGGCTGGGGGTAGTAAACTACGGATTACGGCCGATTAGAGGTAAGTAAACATATAAATAAATAAAACGAGCTCAGGATCAGCAAACCGATCAGATGTGTTACGGTGCCTGCGTTTACAGGGGAGTGACTCCTTCACCCCAAGGGAGATTCTTCTGTTGTCTTGGAGGTCCACAGGGTCCTGCACGGAGCGATTAGTAATTATTTTTTAGAAAATGAGGGCTCAGTGGACAGCGTAGGCACACTTTGGGAAGCCTTTAAGGTCACCATACGGGGGGGGAGTGTATGGGAGCCCAGGCCGGAGTATTGAAAGATCTCAGGAATAGAATCAGGATGTTAGCCGATAAGATTGGAAGGCTAGAATGTGAATATGAGTTGAACCCCACGGCTGACACACTGGCCCATATACGGGAGCTGGTAACAGAACATAATCAAACGGTGGATCAGGAGATATTGCATAAATCCAGGAGGTCCAGGGCGAGATACTATAGCGAGGGCGGGAGGCCTAGTCGATCCTTGGCACACAAGCTCTCACTACCTAAAGGACAGGAGCACATTGTGGAATTGCTGGATGCAAATGATGTTGCCCAGGACTCTCCCCCCAAGATTAGTAAGGTATTCATTGATTTCTACTCCCAATTATATGGGTCTAGGCAGACAGCCACTGATGATGTAGTTAAGAATTATTTAAAAGGAGGAGCCTAGCGCGCAACCAAGATGGCCGCGTAGGTGCGAGGCTCCCGAGGACCTCCGCGACCTCCTGAATTAATCCTGGCGATATCCTGTCCTTGTTGAGGGGACTGTGTTGGGGAACCGGAGCTGAGGCGCCACCCGTTTTTTGGGCTCGAATCGGACCCCGGACGCCGGTGGGAGCATCGATCGAAGGTTGTGGCCTTCTCCTCGCCGGCCCCCCGGATTGGAGTAGTGGGGCGATCCGGGGACAAAGTGAATAACAGCGGCGAACGGGGCTGGGCGACTGGCGTACCCCGCACTTTCACTTTCGCTTTTGCGCCCTCCTAGCTCTCAAGCGGGGTCGGACTGCGGAGCGGGGTGTGGTGGTGTGGCCTTGTCCAGGAGCCCGGCTGACCCGCCGGCGGTGGGTTGACCCGCGGTTCGGTGGTCGCCCCTGCCCCCCCCCTGGCACCCGTGACTTGGTATAGCGGCCCGTTTGGGGTGCTTGGCACGACGGTGGAAGAGCCAGCATGTCCACCAAACAAGATGGCGACCGGGCGAAGGTGAAGACGACCCGCCGTGGCACGGCACACCAGGCCAACAGTATGGACCGCTACATGCTCCAGAAGGGTTCTCCGGAGACATCGCGTGCATCCCCGGTGGGCCCGACGGAGGCATCCGCTCATCCGGTGGATCTGACCCTCCGGGACGTCATGGGCGCCATCGCAGAGATGAAGGCCTCGGTGGACCAGCGTTTCGACACCTTAGCGCAAAAAATAGACTCGGTCCTGGTGGATGTGAGCCTTGTGAGGGCAGACTTGTCCAAAACAAACGACCGAGTCGACTCCCTGGCCCACACCACAACGAGCCTCACGACAGACGTGGTGGCCCTCCAGAAGGAGGTGCGCCGGCTTGGCCAGGCGAGCGCCCTGATGGACCGGCGACTGGAGGACTCCGAGGGTCGGGCCCGGAGGAATAATGTCCGTATTGTGGGGGTGCCGGAGGGACGAGAGGCGGAGGCGGCGGATCTTTTCGTGGAAGAGTTGATCCTGACCCATCTCCAGCCCCGGGGGCTGAGTAAGTTTTTTGCGGTGGAGCGCGCTCACCGGGTCCCCGGGGGCAGACCTAAGACTGGTGCCCCGCCGCGGCCTCTCATTGCCCGGATTTTTAATTTCCGGGACAGAGATGCTATCCTCCAGACCTCCAGACAACAGGGACCGGTCAAGCTTGACAACATGGAGGTACATTTCTACCCAGACTTTACCCCGGCGGTCCAGAAGCAGCGGCAGAGCTTTCTTGGTGTTAAACGTCGCCTAAGGGACCTGAACCTCAAGTACTCAATGCTCTTTCCAGCTAAGCTGAGGGTAGAGGTGGATGGTCGCACGCACTTCTTCGACCGGCCCGAGGCGGCTGGGGACTGGCTGGACACTCTGCCTGGAGATCGGGGCCGGGGGGGCGGGGGGGGCGCGGCTGGCGAGGAGGGCCCGCCGGAGCAGAATTGAGGGGTGACTGCATAGGCCGTGCTCTGGACGTTGTTCCTTCACCATTTATTGATTGCGTATTTTCCCCTCCTATGGAGGTTGTGCGGGGTCTGTTGGGGGCTTCCCTCCTCCTCTGGGGGACTAGTTAGTATTTTAGCTATGGGGCGACAGGCACACTGCACTTTGGGGGGGCTGTCTGGGCTCATGCAGGGGTGCAGGGAGGGGGGAGTTTTGTTGGGACCGGGGGGTGGGGGGGGTGTGTTGTTTGTTAGCACCGCAGGGCAAACCCGCTACTATGTTGTTGTTTTTAGGATGCTCGATGGGGGACGACCGATTGTTTCGACGTATGATGGGGGGTAGGGATTTGGCTGTGTTGTCATGGAATGTTAATGGCCTGGGGGATAGGATTAAGCGTGGTGTGGTCCTGCAGTACTTAAAACGTATTTCACCAGATGTTGTCTTCCTGCAGGAGACGCACCTTATAGGTAACTCCTTTCATGCAATGAACCGGCGGGGATATCGTTTGGCGGCCCATTCTGGCTTCACCTCGGGCTCGCGGGGGGTGGGTATTATGATCAAGAACTCGCTCCCGTTGGAGATTGATGAGGTGCGCCATGATGAGAGGGGACGTTACACGGTTCTGGTGGGAAGAATGGAGGGTAGAGTGTTTGTCTTTATATCAGTGTACGTCCCGCCTGGGTTACAAGCCACCACATTTGCGGACCTGGGGCGCCTCCTTCTGGACCTTCCGAGTGGCCTGCTGGTGGTTGGAGGGGATTTTAATGCGGTAGCCTCTGGGTCTATGGATCGCCATCCCCCTAGGGACCTCCCCCGGGCACAGGCGTGGCTGCCCGGCCTCCTGGACACGCTGGGCCTGGTGGATTGCTGGCGATTAAAGCATCCTGCATTGCGACAGTACACCTTCCACTCGGGTGCCCATGGTAGCCTCTCGCGGCTTGATTACATCCTTGTCCCGGCGGCCTACGCAGGGAGGGTGGGGGAGGTGCGCCATCTGGCGCGGGGTATCTCAGACCACTCCCCATTGTTGTTGCATCTCGATGTCTTCCCGAGGGGGGATGGCAGGGTGGCCCCAATCAATGCATGGTATTTGCGCGACCCCACCATTCGTGCTGATTTGACCAAATCCTTACAGCGATATTTCGATGAGAATGTGGGGTCGGTCTCTTCGGCCATCTCCCTGTGGGAGGCTTTCAAGGTAGTCCTTAGAGGGGAGGCCCTCTCCTTTATCTCCCATGCCCGGCGGCGCGAGCGGGAGGAGGTGACCCGGGTAGAGGCCGAGATTGCAGAACTGGAGGGTGATCTGGGAAGCGGGGTAACAGACAACAAGTTGCATGTTCTACACCTAAAGCAGGCGGCCTATCGGGCCCTCGTCACGGAGGCGGCCAGGGGCCTCAGTAGAGAGCAGCAGGGGCGATTGTATGATGTGGGTGATAAGGCTGGCAAATTGATTGCGTGGTTGGATAAGAGGGAGAGAGCGAGCCGTGTGGTGCCTTTGATTGAGAGTGTTGATGGTGCGTGTGTCACTGAGCCGGAAGCCATTGTCTCTTGCTTCGCGGATTATTTCCGCGAAGTCTACTCCCCGGTTTCCCCCTGCTCGGAGGCAGACTCCCATGCCCTGCTTCGGGACATCGCACTGCCCTCCCTAACGGTGGAGGACAGGGATTCGCTGGACGCCCCTCCCACCTCGGACGAAATTGCCTTGGCTATTCGCTCGGTTGCATCCGGCAAGGCCATGGGCCCCAATGGTATTCCCATCGAGCTCTACAAGCTACGCCCGGATGTGTTGGCGCCCCACCTGCGCGCGATGTTCCTGGCGGCCCACTCGCGGGGTTCCCTCCCGCCGGACCAGCGTCTAGCCACAATTGTGGTGATCCACAAGGAGGGGAGGCCCCGTGAACGGGTCACATCCTATAGGCCGATTTCGCTTTTGAACGCGGAGCCCAAAATCCTCGCCAAGGTGTTGGCCAACAGGTTGGTTGGCGTGGTGGGCGATTTGGTCCACCAAGACCAATCTGGCTTTATACCGCACCGCAACACGGCGCTCAATCTGCGGCGCTTGCACGGGGTGCTCGCGCGTGTCCCATTTGTGCGGGAGCCGGCCATCTTGGCGTCCTTGGACGCCACCATGGCGTTTGATACGCTTGAATGGCCATACATCTGGGCGATGCTGGCAAAATTCGGGTTTGGCCCGGGTTTCATTAGCTGGGTCAAATTGCTATATTCGGGCCCATTGGCGCAGGTGGTAGTGAATGGGCGAGTCTCGGCCCCATTCGCGCTGGGGAGGGGTACGCGACAGGGCTGCCCCCTGTCGCCTCTCCTGTTTGCCCTGGCCCTGGAGCCCCTGGCGGAGTGGCTGCGGTGGCACCCTTCTATCCGTGGTCTCCGCTGGACCCCCGAGCATGAGGACCGTGTGTCCCTCTATGCTGACGATATCCTTCTGTATCTCGCCTCCCCGCGTAAATCACTGATCGTCCTGGTTGATGTTTTGCGTTCATTCGGTCGCAACTCAGGCCTGGTCATCAACTGGGCGAAATCCTGTGTATATGTGCTTTCCGGGGAGGCTCCGGCCCTACCACGGGACTGTCCGATCCAGATTGCCTCCCAAGGTTTTCGGTACCTGGGTATCTATATCACTCTTGACCCGGAGGCCCGCTACGAGCGGAATTTGTTACCCCCCCTTCGGCGTTTGAGGGAGGACGTGGTGCGCTGGCGGCGTCTGCCGCTCTCGCCGCTCGGCCGAGCGGCCTTGTTTAAAATGATGTCCCTGCCACGCTTCCTCTACGCCCTCCAGAATACTATGGACTTGGTCCCGGCACGCTATTTCCGTGAGGTGGAGGGCCTCCAGCGGCGCCTGTTCTGGGACGGGAGGCCGCGCATTGCTCTGGCTAAATTGACGCTCCCGTGGTACGATGGGGGGGTCGCCCTCCCTGACATTAAACGGTATTACTGGGCCTCCCAACTAGCTGCAATTAATCATGGCCTTTACGGGCCCGCCTTGAACCCGGCATTCGAGATGGATAAGATGCTCCTGCCCGGTGGCGATTACAATCGAGCGCTCTACGCTGGCGCGCCCGACTCCCGTTTGACGGGACCGACGCGTGTCATGGTGCGTGTCTGGCACGCGGCTAATGCAGCTATGGGGTGGAAGGACCGTTTGACCCGGGCGTCACCGCTGTATGCGTCTGAGAGGTTGGGCTCCCTGTGGACGTCGAAGGGCTTCGAGAAGTGGGACACGATCGGAATCAGCACGGTGGGAGATCTCTGGACGAGGGGGGGATTCAAAACTTTTGAGACGCTGCAGGCGGAGTTCCAGCTGCAGGGCAGTGAGTACTTTCGGTACCTACAGGTCCGCCATGCGCTGGGCTCCGTCTTCCCGGATGTCGCATCCATTCCGGAGTCTTCCCCCCTGGAGGACAGAGTCCTAGATGGCCATGTCCCGGACAGCACGATCTCCCTCATATACAAAAAACTGATCAACGATAGATCGTGCCTGCTGACTAGTCTCCGTGAGGCTTGGGTTGCCGACGGGCTGGAGCTGGACGATGAGGATTGGATTTCCGCGGTGGCCTCTCCGAAAGAGGTGGCCATCCCGGCTCGCCTTCGTTTCGTCCAGCTCAAGATCCTTCACCGGGTTTACGTGACGGGGCCAAGGCTTCTGCGTATGGGTTTTGCTGGTGACGGAATGTGTAAGCGTGGCTGTGGTGCGTTGGCGACTTTCATGCATATACTGTGGGAGTGCCCGAAGGTGGAGCGATTCTGGCGTGGTGTGCATGAGGTCCTGCGTGTGGTGACGCGTGTTGCGCTGCTGCCTGAAGCGAGGAGATGCTTGCTGAATGTATGGGAACCGAATGACTATTCGGTCCCGCAGACGCGGTGGGTGACTCTGGGATACATGATAGCCAAGCGCGACATTGCTCAATTGTGGGGATCCCAGAGGCCCCCTGCGGTGTTGGCCTGGAAAGAGCATTTGGATTGGTGTATGTTTCGTGAAAAGGTGGTGTATGTGGCGAGAGGTAAGCCTGGGGCGTGGGTGAAAATCTGGGGCCCCTGGAACGCCTACCGCGGGGGTATTTGTGAGCCACCACTGCTACAGGCGGCCTCGCCTGCTCCGTCTCCCTAGACGGCCCCCCTCCCTCAGCCGCGGGCGCGCGGTCCCCCAGTCCCTGATCTATTCCCATTCCCCTCTCCAGAGTTCTGCTGCTGGTTTGGATCCCCCACTTATGGAGCACGTGCTGTTATTTTGGATCGCGGGTTGCCTTGCGGGTGTGGTTTTTTGGTGTTGTTTTGTTTCAAGAAAAGGGAACCGTACTGTGGGCTTGGAGCTGTGTGGCCTGCACCATTGATTACTCCTGTTTTACTGCTCTACACTGCCTAGAGACTTTTACTGTATGTGTGCAATATGTTTTGGTCATTCTAGCGGCCGGCCGGATGGTTGTAGGCCCATACCTGTAACTTTTACGAACTGCAATAAACGGTTTCAAAAAAAAAAAAAAAAAAAAAAAAAAGAATTATTTAAAAGATATTGCATTGGGGCGGCTATCAAATGGACAAAGTGAATACTTGATTCAACCGTTCGATGTTGACAATGTTAAAGAAGCTATAATGTCTCCGCCTACATGTAAGGTGGCGGGTATTAAAGGGACTACCAAGTGAATTTTATAAAACTCATATTGAAGAGCTAGACCCACAATTGTTAAAGGTGTTTGCCGAAGCATAGGAGACCAGCATACTACCCCCTTCCCTCAGAGAAGCCCTTCTGGTCGCGCTTTTATAGCCAGACAAGGCCACAAACAAATGCGACTCGTATAGACCGTTATCTCTGATAAATATAGATACCAAGATTTTAGCAAAAATGATCGCATGTAGACTGCAGCCTCTCATCCCCAAGTTGGTTCTTCCAGACCAGTCGGGGTTTGTTCCCAAACGTTCCACAGTACATAATCTCTGTACACTATTCGCGGTGCTGCACCAATTAGATCCTGACTCTCCTGCAGTGGCAGTACTATTGGATGTGGCAAAGGCTTTCGACTTGCTGCAATTGGGGTATATATTTGTGGTGCTACAGAGAATGGGAATGCCACCATTTTTCTTGAAGTGGATACGCTTATTGTATACCAATCCACTTGCCAGGGTTCGAGTCAATGAGTGGGTGACTGAGGCATTTCTAATTTGTAGAGGTACAAGTCAAGGTTGTCCATTATCTCCGATGCTTTTTTCTCTGGCTTTGGAGCCACTGGCCTATAAAGTGCGACAGAAACATGCGGAGGCCACACTGGGGTTCCGGCAGCGCCCGCTGGTCATCTCACTATATGCGGACGATATGTTACTATATGTCCGGGATTCGGCTACCCACTTAGCAGCTTTGCTACGTGAATACGTCGTATTTGCGGGGCAATTTGGGGTGGGAATTAATTGGGCGAAATCCACGACTCTATCATTAACAAACTGCACTACGAGATGTCCGGTGGCTTACCATCTTTCCTGGGCCGTGGACCCTGTGAAATACCTGTGTGTGTGGGTTCTTAGGGATCCTGAGAATGACTGTGCTCCCTAAAATTCTCTACTTATTTATTAATATTCCAATAAAATTAAATGCCTCATTTTGCTATCCTTAGTCTGGGCTGGCAAGCAACCGAGGTGTAGCTGGAGCACGCTGACACTACCATTTGAACGTGGCGGATTCGAAGCACCTGATCTACGTCTCTATCTGTGTGCTCAGACGCAGTTCATGCACTATTGCTTTTTTCTGCAGAAATACCTCCCACATTTAGCTGTGGAAGCGGATATGGCATATCCAACGCCACTATCGGCTAGAATATTATATAGGTGTGAAGGAGGCAATAGAAGGGAGATTAATCCTGTAAATTTTATTGTCTGGGCATGGGGCGCGCTGACCACTCGCGCGGGCAGGAACCTTTTGTACGCTCCAAACTTACCAATTGCTGCGCACCCGGGAATCTCAGTAGCACAGGAATGTGGGGCCCTTGCTATACTGCAAACTGCTGGGATCACTAGGCTTGGGGATTTGTACAGGAATGGTTCATTTATTTCTCTAACTGAATTTTTTGCAGATAAGCCATATATGGCTATGCACAATTTTATATATGCGCTCATCAAGCCCGGACTTCCTGCAGGAACCTTGTGTGTTGAAAGCGTAACAGGCGGTATTAAAACGGGGTGAGTGCAAAGGGCTGATCACCAGGATGTATAATGCTTCTCAACGTGAAAACGAGTGGTTTGAGTCCTCGGCGGTAGATAAATGGAATGCGGACCTGGCGCTCCCCATGACCATGGAAAACTGGGAGGTTTGTTGTAAATTGACTGGGCGCCAGACTGCCAATTGTAATCTTTGAATTATTTATTTTGAAAGCCTACATCAGATGTATTTTACCCCTGTGCCACTGTTGAAATTCGGGGTGCGGTAAGACGCTAGATGCCCTAGATGTGGGCAGGATGGTGCAGATTGTATACATGTAGCGTGGGGTTGCACTGCAATAGCGAATTTCTGGCAGAAGGTAACAAAGGCACGCACCGATTTGACATTGGAAAACATTGACTGTACACCGGAGGTATGTCTATTGGGGCTTCTAAATAGAATCAAACCTTGCAACCGATGCATAATCGCTATAGCCACTCTGCTTGCCAAGCGCGCCATTGCTATGCATTGGTATGCCAAAGCTGCCCCAACACTGATTAAATGGATTAGAGATCTTGTCTTCTGTAAGGATCAACTCAATGTTTATGCCGAGGAGCTACCTGAGGCTTCTAGGCCTAAAGATTTTTGGACGCCACTCACCACGTACTTGCTAGAACACCCTGACCTAACATAAAGGAATGTACGTCACTTGCGATTGGATCAATGGATGTGATGTAAATTGATGTACACTGCTGAGCATATATTATGCTGTTTTATTCTCGATTCACTTGTTCTGCCATGGGGGTGCTGGGTCACGGGTGGGGGGCGCTGGGGTGGGGGGGTGTTATATAAATAAATAAAATAATGCTATATATTATGTGATTGATGCATAATGATGCTACAATGTGAGTGTCTTACTGTCATTGTTAGCCTACTAAGATTTAATTTTTTTTTTAAAGAAGATGAAGTTTGCTATGTGTATAGCTCATATATCACTCACCCCAGATCAGGGCTCTCCAAACGGTTGTCTGGGAGCTATCAGTGCCCCTTCAGAGTGGCACGTGGCCTTGTGGTCACTTACTGGATGGGCACAAGGTTATTATTTTTATTTTAAACTGGTCAAAAGGTGCTGTTCATGTGACATCATTATGCTTAGGCTGCAGATAGCTAGGCCTGACAATGAGCTGTGCCCAGGACAGAGCCATGGGCCAGGCTGGGGCTGAGTCTCTGTGGCAATACAACTGATGCACTTAGTTACATCCCAATTGAACTGTATATCCTAGGATGAAAACAAATTGAGTTGTGACCAACAATTAACCCTGGGCGTGACACTACGCTTCGCCCACGTAATATACGTAGCGCTGCCTGCTTCGCAGTTTTCGAAGTAGGCGAAGCAGGCAGCGCTACGCACATGCCAGGGCGAAGCGTAGCTGCCTGCCACCCACCTCCCGCCCGCCCGCCTTTTAAAACATACCCTAATTGTAAATTAAATAAAAGTAAAGACACTTACCTGAAGCGCGGCGTCTCCGGGGCTCCCTCTTCCTGGTTTCCAACTTCTTCTGACAAATGCGCAAGCGCGGACGCCCGCGCATGCGCATTTGTCAGAAGAAGTTGGAAACCAGGAAGAGGGAGCCCCGGAGACGCCGCGCTTCAGGTAAGTGTCTTTACTTTTATTTAATTTACAATTAGGGTATGTTTTAAAAGGAGGGCGGGTGGGAGGCGGGTGGCGCGTAGTGGGGCTACGCGGAGCACGTAGTGTGCGTAGATTTGGGCACACTACGCGCTGCTTCACGTAGCCCCACTACGCCCACTACGCCCACCCTTACCAACAATACCAACCCTGCTTGCTTTCTGATGCACTACATTTGTAATGGTGTGTGAGGTAACCTCTTGAGCTGGCACTTCATTCCATTTACCAACATTTTCAAGTGTGTGCTTTCCTATAAACAGGCCCCTTACTCTCACCGGTCACTTTTTACTGTTCCTTAACTCATGCTTGCAATGTACAAGCCTATCTCACATGTGACACTTTAACAGATATTTGGTAACTTAATATGAGGTGTTGTATTGGAGATTCCTCCGCACTTTCATATTCCCCTAATACAAAAAGACATCCAATGGTAAGTTAATGTCATCCCTTTAACAGTGCCACATTTGGCAAAAGGTGTGTCTTGTGATGCTAGTGCATACCCAACAGACTCAATCAGCCGTAGTATGATATCCAATTAATATGCACACATGTCCACACAGCCTCAGAGAGCAAGCTCTGACCCACACACGTGGCAGCCCTTTCATAGTGCCCTTAGTCATACGATGTAGTCTAACCTATGGATCGTAGGCATCAAGTAAATGTGGCAGGGTAGGAAGATGTCTGCTAAAAATGCACAAGCTGTTGAACCTTCAGTTGGTCACAGTGTTTTGTCCTGTTTCAAAGTAGTTCACATCACAGTAAATGTAGGGGGCCCCTGGGCTGTCTGATGTCACTGGGCTGGCTTACTTAGTCAACAGCTTACAACAAAAGTGTATGTATGTATTTGTAGTGCTCTGCATGTGAAAACTGCACATGTTATATCGTACACTCGGAGTTATGCTTGTGGTAGATGTTGTCAAATAATGTGAAATCAAAACAGATTTACAAAACGTTACGTAACATTCTTTTCATTGTCTCTCTTGTATCCATACAGATCAACGCCCATCAAAACCAGGCTATTTGAAAAGCCATCGTCAGGAGGGTGCAAACCCTAATGGTCTATAGGTGGCGCAGGGTCAATGGCCAGAAGATGTGGGAGGATCTTGGTCGCTGGACACGGAAGATCGCGCAGGCCTAGTTGGGGCTATCCTCCCAAAGTATGTTGTGCCTGCACTGCACCCCAAACCCCCTTAATGGCCCCATCCTTGTGGTGGCCTATCCTGAGATTGATTGGCTGTTGAGGGCCCAACTGCAGCAACCAGGGGGTGAGTCATGACCAAACTTGTAAATGTTACATGACCCTCTTTTTGGTTACAGGCAGGCATTCCCAAAGCAACATTGAGGGTTAGACCTTTCCAACGTACAAGAAGAACTCTTGAATGTGTAGCTCTGGTGAAGGTGCATGATGATGTTCTTCGCCTATTGTCTTTTTGACCAGGAACCCTGCAGATTCCTGTCCACTGCCTATGTAATGTACTGAAAAGACACATGGCTGACTAAAAGTCCTAAATCACCTCATGTAGCCTGATGTTATGTGTAGCAGTTGTACAAAAGAGGTCACTGCTCTTTATTAAAGAAAACACAAGGAGATGAAGGATGGAGCGCTGAAACCTTTCAGAGATTCACCCCCAGTCACAGAGCTGGGTTGAGTCCATCATCATTCTATAGCTTACTTCGCCACCTCAGTTCAGACCCAGCTATATGCAAATCAGTCTTGACCCTGTGCCTCATGGGAACAGTCCAGCCCAAACTGCCAAGCCAGGTCTTCCCTGAACCGGAAACAAGCATCATGGGACCGGTTTCTGGGTAACACGCTTCATCAGCCAGACTAGCTTGAATCCAGTGGCGAAGTGAGCAAGGGACCCACGTCTGGGCATACCCTGCCAACTTAGGGCAAACAAAGCAAACACAAGGAGATGATGGACGGAGCGCTGAAACTTTTCAGACACTCACCCCCAGTCACAAATCTGGGTTGAATCCATCATCATTCTTTAGCTCACTTCGCCACCTCAGTTCTGACCCAGCTATATGCAGATCAGTCTTGACCCCGTGCCTCATGTCCAGCCCGAACTGCCAAGCCATGTCTTACCTGAATCGGAAACAAGCATCCTGGGACCTGCTTCTGGGTAACACCCTTCATCAGCCAGGCTAGCTTGAATCCAGTGGCTAAGTGAGCAAGGGACCCACGTCTAGGCATACTCTGCAAATTTAGGGCAAACAAAGCAAACACAAGGAGATGATGGACGGAGCGCTGAAACTTTTCACTGTGGTGAATGTATGACATTGTTCTGCATTCTGTCCATCAATGGTTCTTTTTGCTCTTTATTTTGTCAGGTCTGATGCTCCTTCACTACTGTTTCTCATGTACAGGTACGCTACATAGCATACATTGTGCTTTTAATACAGTGACTGGACAACACTTCCCATTGGTACGTTGGGATTGTTCACACACATGAGTGTGCATTCATCAGTGGTGCCATCAGTATTTGTGCCTGCACGTTGGTATGTCTAATTTCACTGTTGTTGTTCATCTGCAATAATGTTTCATACCCGATTGTACTGTCTTTATAGGTTGACATCGGACTCCTTCACAAATATGTGTGTGTTGGCCAGTCTGTTTTCTCACAAATAGCTGTGATAGGTATAGAGTTAATGTGAAAACACAGACAGGAATGTGTACTCATTGATGAGTGTGTGCCAAATACCCTAAGGCATTACTCAATGTTGTTGGTCATGTTCAAATGATGAAACAATGAAGGACATGACTGATGACTGGTAGACTTATATTGATTTGTCCATATTTAAAGTTATATGTAATTTATTTGGGAGAAGACACCAATGTAAACTTGACATCTTGATTATTCCAGATTCATTACCTGACTGTTGACATGCATCCAGAAGTGACATGTAGAAATGTAGGAATCATATGAGTGTTTACACTCAGTATGAAATGGCAATTGGTGATAGAGTAAAAATGGTAGTGTGATGTGCATTCCATTAGGACACAGGTGAAAACACCTCTTTTTGTCATAGATATTCACTGAGACACAAAAACCTTCAATGGTCTCACACTACTTTGTCTCTGAATGTGTCCAGGATTGTTATCTCTGCTACATGTGAGACATAGCAGAGCTCCTTCAGTACTGCTTTAATTGGACTATTTTTACATTGGACATATGAGGAGGTGTTAACTAAAAAGTCTAATTGTGAAATGCCCATTTTCAGGTGACTTGATTTCTGTATCTGGACATATTTAAGCAACAGTGCAATATTAACTGACTCTCATTCCATCATGCTGTAGTATCAGAGAAATGACAAATTGCTGATTTCATGGCATTGTGTCAAAACTGTGTAAAAGTATTTTTGTCTAGACATTACGGTGCCGATTCCGATCGGGTAAAAAAAATTCCCGTACGACTCGTATCCGTATTTTTTTACGTACGATTCGTACAAGTCCCGTCCCACCGGTGAAGTACGATTCGTACATGAAAAATACATACGAATCGCTGCGGGAAAAGTCTACGAGACGTACCCGGACAGTTTTACATACAAATCGTAAAACTGAAGTCCGAGCGCACAAGTACGATCCGTACCGCCCTTCTGAATATACAAGCGTATGTAACACGTCCCGTACGGAGCGAACTCTGTACCACTCGTATCCCGGGTAAACTTGTGCCCGGGACACGAGTCGTACAGCCCCTCCCCCCGCGTATGTCCGCACGTCCCCCCGTATGTCAGCACCGTACCCCCCCTATGTCAGCACCGTACCCCCCTCATATCCGCACCGTACCCCAGCCCCGTACTTGGACGCACTGTACCCCAGCACCGTACCCCAGCACCTTACTTGGACACACCATCCCCCAACCCGGACTTGGACGCACCGTACCCCAGCACCGTACCTGTACACAACGTACCCCAGCACCGTACCCCAGCACCGTACCCCAGCCCCGTACTTGGATGCACCGTACCCCAGCACCGTACCCCAGCCCCGTACTTGTACGCACCGTACCCCAGCACCGTACCCCAGCCCCTTACATGGACGCACTGTACCCAAGCCCCGTACTTGTACGCACCATACCCCAGCACCGTACCCCAGCCCCGTACTTGTACGCACCGTACCCCAGCACCGTACCCCAGCCCCGTACATGGACGCACCATACCCAAGCCCCGTACTTGTACGCACCGTACCCCAGCACCGTACCCCAGCCCCGTACTTGTACGCACCGTACCCCAGCACCGTACCCCAGCCCCGTACATGGACACACCGTACCCAAGCCCCGTACGTGTACGCACCGTACCCCAGCACCGTACCCCAGCCCAGTACTTGTACGCACCGTACCCCAGCACCGTACCCCAGCCCCGTACTTGGACGCACCGTACCCGAGCACCGTACTTGGACGCACTGTACACCTGAACCGTCTTCCAGCATCGCGTATGTACGGACCTTACAACAACATTAGGTATGCGAGCACGGTACAACAACATTGCGTATGGACGCACCTTACATACGCGAAAACGACTCGTACTGAACCAGGACACTGTAAAACAGCACAAGGAGGGTCAACTCGACTCGCACAACACCACAAAACACGTCTACAGTACAAAAAACAACAAAATGACTGACCTGGCACATCCTAACATGTAAACAGAGGCCCAAACTCACAACCACCTCTTATAACACACCCACGTCCGCGGTTGTGGACTGCCTCCTGAGTGTGGGTGAGGAGTCTGAAGGTCATCTTGCAGAAGACAGTGATCCATTGCAGCTATCTCAGGTGGACGGTGATGTGACAGGGGCGCGGGATGTTGAAGCTGAGGTGTGCAGATGCACCCTGGATGTGGACAAGTTTTCCGGGAGTTTGGCTGTACTTGCTCCGTAGAGGGCGGGGCTGTAGTTGACACGGCTGGTGTCGTGGACCTGGGGGACGGTCTGTCTTGCCTTGGAGTGGATCAATCTGTGGGTCATGTGCATCATGCGTCGGGTGTTCCAGCATGAGGTACAGATGCTGGTGAGTTGCATGGCAATTGTGAGCGACGAGTCCATGATGCACACCATCTTGTGTGCGTGGCCACTGGGTGCTGGTGCAGTGCCCTGGCGGGTGGGACACAAGGAGTTGACCCAGCTGTAAGGGGGCAATCCTCAGATGATTACCTCAGTCCTGTACAAGTCCTGCCTCAGGTGGCTGATGTTCAGCCATTCATCAACGGACCTCATGCCTTCTTGAAGGTTGGAACTGGCAATGGCTGTGTCTTTGGTGAGGGTGAGGGTGAGGAGCAGCTGGCTGTCAATGGCATACGAGTTGATGATGAGGTTGTGTGCGCATGTGATGGTGGAGAGGATGGTCATGGACACATTGAAGATTGACACGCTGAGAGATGAGCCCTGGGCCATGTGCCAGATGACGCCACTGTACTACATGCTGAAGGCGTGAGTCCCACTCCCATGGCTTTGCTGGTGAGCCACTTGGTGATTTCATCCTGGTCCATCCCCTGGATACCAGTGTTGGAGATGTGTGCGCTGACAGTGTGTGAGCACATCGTGCATAATGCTGTGGAGAGGTCAAGGGGGGTGTCCTCACCATTGTTGAGCCGGGCAAAGTTGTCGGTGTTGGATGGCAATGATGACGGTTGCAGTGGGGTGATTACTGTGGAAGACGGTCTTGTGCAGGTTGCCTGGAGCTCTTTGCGTGGAGGAAGGTTGTCAGTTGCTCGTTGACTGTCTTCCTGATGACATTTGCTGGCTAGGGAAGCACGTTGAGGTTCCTTGAGAGCCAGCGTTCCTGCCGTCCATTGTCTAAGAAGGACCTGGGTCACTGCATGCCTCGATCTACCATGGAATGTGGCTAACTCCAAACATACATACATGACGTGCTGGACGGGGTCTACAAGGATGGGGATTGATGTGGTTGAGATGTTGTGTGGGAAGGGGCCTGATGGAGATCCCCAGGGGATGTTGCACATGAGCCCGGTGTTGTATCTGCTGATGATGGAAGTCCAAAACCTGAGGGTGGTTGGTCCCGCGTATAATAGTGCGTTCTGCCTCTGTGTGCCAAGGCTTGCGTGTATGTCCATGAGCTTGCAGTGGTAGGAAGTTGCAAGGCATTGGCTCAGCCTTGCAAGGGTGGGGTGTCTTTTGGATGGAGAGCTGATGTCAGTGCACTCACGATGCTGATGAGCTCCCTTATGTCGTGCTGTTTTTTGTCCTCCTCCCCATCTGAAGGATCTCCAATTGTCCTTGCTGATGATATGGTGATGGCTGTGTGTGCCGTTTTCCAGGATTGTAAGGCCACTGATGGGTATTTGTGTTGCAAGCTGTGCACACGAGTCCTGCTAGACGTGTATGAGTCCAGTAGGTCTGCCTTGACCCAGGAGGCTTAATTGTTTATGTGCGTCACAGGAAAGTCAGTCAACGTGGCCAGATTGTTGGATCAGTTGCTGATCCAGTGAGTGAGGTTGCAGGGTGTGGCGGTGGTGTTGGCTCCAGTGTCCCACACAGCATGTCTGTGTTGACTTACATCAAGCATCTTTGGGGGATTGGTAGCGGGGTGTGTGGCAGTGTGTTGCCCGTCGGAGACGTGGATGCTAATGTGGACCAATGATGAATGCTGGTGTTGTTCTCATCCAGCCAGAAGTTCCTGGCCCACAGCCACATGTATCCTGTGGATGTGAGGGCGTGCGTGACGATGGACGTGTTGATGGCTTTGCGGAATTGTGGATGTAGGGCTGGAGATCTGTAGATGAGTGTTACTCTGATGGTTTGCAGGGGGTTTGTGCCAAACCGGATTTGTGACCCTGAGTGCGTTCTTGGGAATAGATATCAATTTATCCTCCGGGATTGTTAGTGCCATCCCTGTGGGTGCTCTTGTATCCGTCTGAGATGGCAATGAAGAAGTTGTGTGCTGAGGATGCTTTCATCCAGGTCACTGCCATGATGGCGATGTGTGGGCCTGTTGTGTTGAGGAGGTAACAGAGTCCAATGATGTGCTGTTGGACGGAGCCGGTGTGGAGTAGGAGGGACATGACCTGGTTGGTGTGACAGGGCCTGGAAGGCACGGGTAGCGCTGTGTAGGCAGTTGGAGCTGCACACTCAGCATGCGAAGGTGTCGTGTGTGCGCTTAGGGTATGCCTGTGAGCAGGCGGTTGATTTTTGCTTGGACATTGCTTGGAGGGTGGCTGCAACATGAGACTGTTGTGTGATGTGGGTCATGCAAGGACATGAGGGTTGTGCAATGTGCACGTTGCATGCGCTGACGGTCCTGCCTTTGGCACCGCCTGGCCGCAACAGTGGCACAGACAAGCTGATGACAGCCTAATGAATGGGTGGAGGGAGGAAGGGAGGAGCATCTTGGAGGCGTGTGGGTTGCAGAATCCGGGAACTTGGTGGGCCCTTGCCGCAGGGCCCGTAGCAGCAGGCGGCATGTACTGGAAAGTAGGCCAAAAGTAGCACACAAAGACAAGGATGTCAGAAAGGACAACTGCAACAGGTGCATGTAAAGGAAGGAGTGTCAGGTTACTCATGGCTCACCCAGAGAAAATGGATGAACAATCACCAAAGATGACTGACACAGGATCAGGAAACAGAAGGCCGAGCTGCGCACAGGAGACACACCCTCAGCAGGCGTTGACGGCCCGTTGGTGGGAGCAACTTGATCAAATACATACACAACCATGGACTTCATGCACAATAGAGATCATTATCCATGAAGAACTGCATGCATGTTGCCAAACTACACATACACTCATATGCACAATCTTTGACAACTATGCCAGAGATGACGCATGCAAAGTGGCAAGAGTCCTACATTGACAGAGATGAGGCACTTCGGAGGGTGAGGAACACCTTTATTACTCAAGCTCACACTGAGGGAAATGCATCAATGCGAACAGACTCAGAGGTGATTTTACTGAACATGTGGGACCTACGCTGGACACCCCCTTCACAACACGAATGTAGTAAATCCAAATGAACTGGCACACAAGTTAAGGGGATGAGCCAAACACCTCCTGCTGCACACAGAGAGGCTGCAATTCCCCATTGAGCCCGTCATGGGGATGTCCCACACTATGTCCACCCGTAGCATTCCGTATGTTTCAGAGGAAAGTTTTACACACATTGATGACTTCATCAGAATCCTAAATCCATTACAGATGACTGTCACGAAGGGTGACTGTCAATTCATGGGAGTCATGCTACATGTTATGTGCCCCATGGTGAGTCAACATGTATGCATGGTAACACAACATGCACAAAGGCAGTCCCCACACATTCCAAACACATACCATCCCCAAAATGCCTTGCTGCAATCCTCACCCAAAATGAAATTTCCCAATGTCCGTGCATGGAACGCTGATTCAGCACACGTTACAATACTCATGAGGAATAGCAGGAGGACAACGATGACACGAGCAGACAGCATGCGCAAGGACCTGGGAATGACAGAAACACAAGAAGTCAGCAAAAAGATTTTTTCTCCGCATACATGGACATTTACTAAACAGGAACAATGTTGTCCCCATGCTAATTTAAAAGAAACTGTCCCTGCTAAAATGTGTGGAATGACATCATCACTCGAGTGACACATCAGAACACAAATCTAAGTCACTTAGCATACAGTCAGCTGGACACACACATTGCAACACATGCCACCCAAGCCTCCAAGCGTGCACACTCAGACCCAGTGACTCACCATTATGAGAAGAAGTTGCGTATGAGCTGACTCTGGATATCCTCCTCCTCCTCCTCCTCATCACTTGCCTCGTGACCAAGCCCTTTATCCTCCATGGGTGGATGTTCCTGCTCATCCTGCTCCAGGATGAGTGGCACTGCCTTCTCCACTGCCATGTTGTGCAGCATGCAGCACACGATGAGGATTATGCAGACCTTCGCCGGTGCATATGGGAGGGACCCGCCTGTCTTGTGAAGGCACCGGAATCGGCTCTTCAGGAGGCCAAACGTCCTCTCAATCACTCGCCTGGTCTGCCTGTGTGCATTGTTGTACCGGTGATCTGCAGCTGACCTTGGGTTGCGGAGAGGCGTCATCAGCCATGGCATGTTGGGATAGCCAGAGTCCCCTACATGGAAACATCATGTAAATAAGTGGGTCAGGAGATGCCGTAAGAGCCAGAGATACCACAACACACAGGACAAACAGAGTATATCCACCAACAAGACATGCTCATTCGTTGTGCAGCTGCAGCATCATTTGTGGCACCCTGCTACGCCTCGTGATGTAGGCATCGTGTGCTGACCCTGGAAAACGTGCACAGACATGGGAAATCAGCATGTTAGCAAGACACACCACAAAGGCATTTATAGAGTGGTAATGTTTACGGTTGCGATAGGCTACCTCCTGTGCCTGTGGTGGTACCAAAGCCACATGTGTCTCATCAATGGACCCAATGACATGGGGCATCACTCCTAGGGCATAGAAATCACCCTTGACACCTGTCAACTCCTCAGGAGTCGGAAAATGGATGAATTCATCAAGGTGCTCCAACATGGCTGCCAAAACATCACGCAGGACACGGCTGAACATGGTCTGTGACATGCCACCAACATCAGCTATGGTGAATTGAAATGTACCTGTGGCAAAAAAATGTAGGGCTGCCAACACCTTCATCTTGGGGGTCAGCGCAGTGGGATACCTGTGTCGCGGTTGAAGGTGTGGTGCCACCTTGGAGGTCAAGTCCTCATTCAACTGTTGAGTGAATCGGTAACGTCGGATGCAGGCACGTTCCCTCATGGCACCCAAGTCTGGCATTGTTCGGGGGACAGGCGGTGCCCTGCAGAAATTTGTGATGAATGACGAGTATTGAGAGCATAACAACATCAATGTCAATGAACAGAGCACATGCTCAACTGCTTCTACACATCTGCTAAATACAGAGTCTGGTGTGTGCAATACATCCAGGACACGTATGCTAGCTTGGTGATACTCCTACAAAATGCCAGATACACCCGTTGATTGGCAAGTCTACATGACATGCCCTGAAATGAGCTTGGGGCCAGTCTGAGTGAACAGCCAGAGACATCACATACCGTACATACACTCTCAGAGCGTGTGTACGGTCCGTATCACTATAGTCGTGGTGCCGTAGGAGTACGCGTGGTACGGACTGTACACACGCGCGTACTCCTACTGCACCACTACCACAGTGATACGGACCGTACACACGCTGTGAGAGCGTGTGTACAGTCCGTATCACTATTGTAGTGGTGCCATCGGAGTACGCGTGGTACGGACCGTACACACGCGCGTAGTCCTACTGCACCACTACCACAGTGATACGGACCGTACACACGCTCTGAGAGCGTGTGTACGGTCCGTATCACTATTGTAGTGGTGCCGTCGGAATACGCATGGTAGGGACCGTACACACACGCATACTCCTACGGCACCACTACTATAGTGATACGGACCGTACACAGCCTCTCAGAGCGTGTGTACGGTCCGTATCACTATTGTAGTGGTGCCGTACATGTACGGGTACGTGTGAAACGCACCGTACATGTTTTTGGGATTCAAAAATTACATAGGGGACAAGTATTAGGCCCAAAATGCATGCTGGTTGTCATGGATACAGAGATTTCAGTTGCAATGTGGCCATCATGTGGCCTTGAAAAGTCAGTTGGGCCAAAAATTACAATGTTGCAAAGTGGTGTTTGCCTTGCTATGATGCTCAAAATTTGAACCATGCAAATTCGTGTCATTGGTGTATGTTTAAAGGGATTGGAGGAAACGTAGGATGCAAATGAGTCTGACCAATCACTCTGTACTCCTGTAAATGAAAGCCCCCAGCATGACAGATATAAGTCAGCCAGAACCCATGAGAGGGCACTTGCCTGCACAACTTTCCTGTCGACCACACTGCTGCTGTCTGTGCTTCCTCTGGCACCATGTCGCGGACTGTGGAGAGGGCCCAGCCATTCACCCAGGAGGAGAATCAGGCCTTGCTGGATGTCTTCCTCCACAGTACCCCAGCCTGTATGGGAGACCAGGGGAGCAGGTGAGTGCTGACCCCACTACCTTTGACTGTGCACCTGTTTCGTGGCTGTCACTTCTGGCATTGTGTCCCGGTGTGACAGACATGCAATGAGGTTTAGAGTGGGTGCCGGGGGGGGGAGTCTTATGTCTGTCATGCAGAGCATGAAGTAATTCCTGTGTGCACTCCTCACTTGCATTGTGCTTACTGTGACATTCACTGCATAGTGCATGACACATTCAGCCTGGCACATCCTGGGTGGCATTTTTTGGCTATTGTCCTGAGGTGATTCTGTGGTCCCCCTGGTGTGACAGGTGACTGTTCCCACAGATGTGTATGAGTTGAGGGGAGCTGTGGTGAAAGTGTCCAAGTGATGTGTACGCCCTCCTGGACATTGATGTGTGTGAAGGTTCCTTGTCATGTGGGTGAGTGTCTATGTGAAGTGTTGCACCACAGCTGCATGGAGGAGGCAACAGCTCTACCCATCTGATGTGAGGAGTAAGCCGTACTGTGTGTCTGACTTGCTGGGCTAGCCCGACACCTGTGACACCCCACAGGCAAGTGGCACATGTGCAGAGTGAGGTATGTATCCACTGTTGCCAATGGCAGGTGATTGATCTGTGCCTGTGTGTGTCTGTGTACTCTGCTGAGGTTGCGTCAGTGGGCTGGGGCATGTAACTGCTTTGAGGTGCTGTCCATCAGCCTGGTGTTGCATGTGATGCACAATGTGTGCCGTGATCGGGGAGTGTGTCGCACCACTCCTGCCACCTGTGTAGTTTCAATGCCATGTAGTGCATTGGGGCTTCCACAGAGGCCAATGTCGATATGAGTAAGATGGGATTCCTTGGCAGCATCCTATGCCCTGTTCAACATATCATCGATGTTCAAATGTGTGTCTCTGTGACATGGAGCAGGTGTAGTGATGTTGTCTCACTTTGTCATCCTCACAGGTAACTGCCTACAAGAAGGGGGTGATTTGGAAGCGGATCGTCAGGGCCATGAGAGTGGCGGGGGGTCGCAGTCGGCGCCTAGCCCAAGTCAGAAAATGGTTGCAGGACATCCGGTGCTGGCCCAGCGGATCGCCCGGGTCCAGCTGGAGCTCTCACCTCCACGCCCCCACGGCGGGCGCCGACGCCTGACCACCCACATGATGCGTGTCCTGTCGGTGGTGTTCCCTGACCTGGATAGGCAGTTACAGGAGGGACAGCAGCATGGAGGGGGTAGGTACCTGTCTGTTTGTTGTGTTGTGTGTCCCCAGCTTTTGGAAGTGCTCTGTAGCCTGGATACACTGCCAGGGTTTATATGTGCAGTGCATATTGTGTTCCCCAAAGTCAACCGGTGCTCTTATTCGTCCCTTCCCCTGCTTGACATGTGTCCCCTGGTCTGGGTGTAATCACAATTGCACATGGTCATCTAGCCTGCCAGTTGATCCAATTGCACATTGCTTTCAGCCTCATGTGGGAGGGTGGTCTGTGACATGTGTTGGTACCTTGCCTGTGACCTGTCCTGTTGACTCTGTTGGGGGTACATATTTGTTGGCACTGATGATGAGTCTCAACATGGGAGTGTGAGGTTTCAAATGAACACCCTTGCAGCATGCATGACCAATGTTGTGGCCTCAGACATGATGTGCATGAGTGGGAGATATGCATAGTGCCAGGACGGTTGCTCATGTTACAGTCAGATCATTCCAGGAACAAGGAGCAGTGTGCCCACTACAGTCCCCTGAGACACCCTTGCCTCGTAATCATTTGTGTCATCCAACACTGTGTCCATTCTCAGTGTGTTCAGCATATGTTTTCCTCTGTGGCATTGTTCCCTGGCCTCAACTGTATTTATCCAAAGTGTGCTACATGTGTCCTCTGGACAGGGAGACCCCATTTGGCTTGTGCATACTCACACTGGGCAGTGCCTGTGTGTCTATTCACAACTATCTGTCAATGGTTTTTTGTCACAAATATGTGTTGGCAGCCTCACAAGATGATGTGGAGTACATTTGGGAAGTCTTGCTGCACCTTTTAGTAAAGCCTGATTAAGAGGTGTCACTTATTGATCTGTCTCAATAACATTGTCTCGGGTATGGGGGATTTGTGCGGACGAGGCCTACATGGCCAGACCTTATGTCTCCTTGCCAGGTCTGACCTGTGTGTGATAATTGGCTGGACAGAGACTCAACGTGCAGTGTCCCAGTGATGTTGTGCAGGGTTTAATGTTTGTGCTTTGCAGCATGTGTCAATTGTTTAGATACATGATTCCTGCTCATTCATGTTTTGCACCAGTGTGTGGTCAAGAAGCTACGCAGTCCGGTCTTTGTGTGCTGACATCTGTGTGGACATTCTGGCTTGCCATGGGGGTGTCTCCTTAGTGCAGGTATGCCTATTTACAACACAATAGCAGGCCCATTAGCTCATGCATTGTCCTGTGTTTGGACATGTGTGCCACTCCACATGACAGACAGTGGGTCAGATGTGTTGGCAACTGTGTCATCAGGTAACGGATGGCCATGTGACAACTGACATAATTCAAGTTGTTAGTCACAAGGTAGTGTACCTTGCCACTCACAACACTTGTCAACAGGTCTTCATGTTTTCTATGCTTTAGTTTGATGTTTTGTTGTTAAGAACAATTATGTGCCTGCATGACAGATGTCTCGCAAGGAAGTGCACACCATACCACCTTTACACTTTCAGGGAACACACTGGCACAAATTTAAAGAAGGTACTGTTCTAATGAGACTGTTTTTCTGATTATACATCTACATGTTTCCCCAGTGTTGTGGACATTGGGTAGGTCGTTGGTTGTTGGTGATACCAACTTACGAGTGTCAAGTCATCAAGCCCTCCGTGGGCCCATGTATATGTACTTGCTACAACTACATTTCTTACTAACAGTGGCTTATTTAAAGAAGGCTGGCAGCTTCTTCAATGACTGGGTACGTGTAGTTTTGTGTGCACCTCCTTGGGAGCCATCTGTTATGAAGGCACATGTGTGTTCTGTTCACAAAATGGCACATTCCCACATTCTGACCATGTCGATTGTGTCAAGTATTGTGATTCCCAAGGAACCAAGTTTTTTTAGTTTTGTGTTCCACAGTACTTACAGGTCTCTGAGTGTGGGGACACCTTTGGTATTGAGGTGTGTTACTTAGCCTTGGGTGCACCACTACTGTTTCTTTCAGGGTAAACAAGAGGTGGCATGACTTCATTGTATTGCTGTGCTCACCTGTTCCCAGACACTAGCTCCTCAGTGTTTTCTCATTTAAGTTTTGGGCTGGTGTGTCCTATTGTTCCTTGTGTCCAAGTGGCATGGTGGGTCTACCAACTGGGGAGTACAGGGCTTACATATGTGCGCAGTAATCTAGCTGTTACTCATGATGCATTGCCTGATATGCACTGTGACCTATTGTTTTTGTACTCATGTGTCAGATGTATACAGGTGACTGATGTTTTTCTGTATCTTCACCTTGCCCACAGCATCATCACTGGAAACCGAGGGAGACACCGGCACGGACCTGGATGAGGGACCCAGCACCAGTGCCACCAGTGCTGGCGAGTCTGCGGGAGCCAGTGGCACGGAGGGCAAGGGGAGTCAGTCAGAGGACCTGTCTGGTGGCGAATCCAACTACGACGCAGACGGGTCCGAGGCTGACCTCATCGAGGGGGCGGAGGCTGCTACAACACCTGGCAGCAGCCCAACATCTGTCCCCGCCTCCTCCATTCCCAGCACCGCCCTCCCAGTTGCTCCGGTCCCTTCTGTCCGTGCAGGGCACCCCCATGTCTCCTTCAGGACAGGCACCGCACCCCCTGCCCCTGTCACCCCTGCTGCCCTCAGTGCAGAGTCTGTGGACATACTGTGGCAGTTGCAGGTTGGGCAGGCATCGGTGCTGACTGTCCTCCATGGCCACACCACACTGCTAACACAGATGGTGTCGTTCATGGAGGGCATGTCAGCATCGATGTCTGAACAACGCAGGTTTCTGCGGTCCATGGACACTTCACTGATGGCAGCAGTGAGTCTCCTGCAGAGATTCCCCCCCCTACCCCAGCCCCATCCACACTTCCCTCTCCCATACCTGTCCCATGCACACCCAGACATTCCCAAGCACGCACCCTACCAGACACAGGCAGCACACCACCAAGTAAGGGCAAGCGCACACCTCCTGTCACGCACACTCAGGGGGATGTAGGCACACCCACTGGGTCTGGGGCAAAAAGACATGCACGCAGCCATAGTCGAGTCCGCAGGCCTCACAACCCAGTCCCTCCAAAAGCACTCCCCTTGGCTCCCCTGCCAAACTGACACCCGAAGAGCTGGCCATCACCCACACTGTGACACCACCCCGCAAGCGGGCAAGGAAGTCCCCGGCCAGGGTAGTCAAGTCCCCCCCCCCTGTCCACCCCCTCCCCCACGGGTGCTGCACCCCATCCCTTGCCCACCCCCCCCTCGGCGACCCCCCCCTCCGTTGGCCCTGGGGTTTCTTCCGGTGCAGGGCTTACCCTGGACGCCCTGACAGCAGTGTGCAGTGACGTGCTAACATCCACCTTTGCCGCTGCCCCACCCCCTGCGTTGGAGACGTCCACCCCTGCACCCACCACACCTGCCCTTCCCCCTCCTGTCCCTGCGGTGCCTAGTCCTTCTCCACATGATGCCCCTTCCCCACCGGTCGACGAACCTGAGGGTTCCAATGTGCAGGCAAGCTAGGAGAGACGCGTGCCCATGTGTCCCCCAAGGACTTCTATTGTGGACTGGCCATTGGTCTTTGTATATAGTGTCATTACAATTTTTTATTTTTATGCTGAATAAAGCATTTATTTTTACTATGCACACTATTGCATTTCAGGTATTGATGTTGGTGCTGAGGCTCCTGGAGTTGGTGTAGTGGTAATGTGTTATGGTTCTGAGAAATGTTCTACTCTGATGGTCATGAGGTGGACCATGGTTTCTGCGTGCCATCACAAGGTCTCTGCAAAGATTCATTATTAGTGTGTGTTATTTGGGTTTTGAGACATTGTCCCAAGGAGTGTTCCTTCCTCTGTGGCACCTGACATCTTCCCTGCAAAGAGTTGCACAATTGTTGTGCTGACCTGTGTCTACATTTCCTTTGTTGGTGACGGATCCCTTCAACTATGGCCATGACTGCTCAGCAATGTCTCCGACTGCATCGTCTGTGCCATCCTTGCCAGTCACTGTACTTGTGTATTGAGTATGTCGAAATGCCTTCATGGAGAAATTCTCGCTTTTCAGCACTATGCATGTGTGTACTCCCGGCCTAGCACACATATGGTACTTTTCAGCTGGGTATTTGGACCCCTGACTCACAATTGTGGGAATTGTATCTGTGTGAACTCCACCCTAGTCCTTCCATGTGAGACAACATCTTGGTGGCTGGCCCAGTACCTGCACATTCCTATCAGTCCTGGTATGTGCGTGACAGTGTGTGTTCCCTTTGGCTCTCTTAGCTTAGTAGGCAGTGACATGACTATGCAGTCTTGTGGCATGATCTCAGTGTGTGTATTGTGCTGCATCCGCCAGGGGTGGGTATGCATGTGTTATTTGTCCTCACACCCACATGTGGTGTGTCATGCAGTGGGGGAGTGACATCCATCCTCCTGGGAGTGGGACACTGCTGTCAGTGATGTGTTGTTATGGCACTATCATCATTGTCCACAGTTAGGGATGCGTACATACACCCATGGAGTTGTGGTCATCTGATAATGATGTACACCCCCATGTCTCTGTCCACTGCTGGGAGTCCTCTGCACCGACCCCTCACATGTCTGTCCACTGCTGGGAGTGATATGCACCCACCCCTCATATTGCAGGCCACTGCTGGGAGTCCTCTGCACCCACCCCTCACATGTCTGTCCACTGCTGGGAGTCCTCTGCACCCACCCCTCACATGTCTGTCCACTGCTGGGAGTGATATGCACCCACCCCTCATATTGCAGGCCACTGCTGGGAGTCCTCTGCACCCACCCCTCATATGTCTGTCCACTGCTGGGAGTGATATGCACCCACCCCTCATATTGCAGGAAACTGCTGGGAGTCCTCTGCACCCACCCCTCACATGTCTGTCCACTGCTGGGAGTCCTCTGCACCCACCCCTCACATGTCCGTCCACTGCTGGGAGTGATATGCACCCACCCCTCATATTGCAGGCCACTGCTGGGAGTCCTCTGCCCCACCCCTCACATGTCTGTCCACTGCTGGGAGTGATATGCACCCACCCCTCATATTGCAGGCCACTGCTGGGAGTCCTTTGCACCCACCCCTCACATGTCTGTCCACTACTGGAAGTCCTCTGCACCCACCCCTCACATGTCTGTCCACTGCTGGGAGTGATATGCACCCACCCCTCATATTGCAGGCCACTGCTGGGAGTCCTCTGCACCCACCTCTCACATGTCTGTCCACTGCTGGGAGTCCTCTGCACCCACCCCTCACATGTCTGTCCACTGCTGGGAGTGATATGCACCCACCCCTCATATTGCAGGCCACTGCTTGGAGTCCTCTGCACCCACCCCTCACATGTCTGTCCACTGCTGGGAGTGATATGCACCCACCCCTCATATTGCAGGCCACTGCTGGGAGTCCTCTGCACCCACCTCTCACATGTCTGTCCACTGCTGGGAGTCCTCTGCACCCACCCCTCACATGTCTGTCCACTGCTGGGAGTGATATGCACCCGCCCCTCATATTGCAGGCCACTGCTGGGAGTCCTCTGCCCCCACCCCTCACATGTCTGTCCACTGCTGGGAGTCCTCTGCACCCACCCCTCACATTTCTGTCCACTGCTGGCAGTCCTCTGCACCCCCCACATGTCTGTCCACTGCTGGGAGTCCTCTGCACCCACCCCTCACATGTCTGTCCACTGCTGGGAGTCCTCTGCACCCACCCCTCAAATGTCTGTCCACTGCTGGGAGTCCTCTGCACCCACCCCTCACATGTCTGTCCACTGCTGGGAGTCCTCTGCCCCACCCCTCATATTGCAGGCCACTGCTGGGAGTCCTCTGCACCCACCCCTCATATTGCAGGCCACTGCTGGGAGTCCTCTGCACCCACCCCTCACATGTCTGTCCACTGCTGGGAGTAATATGCACCCACCCCTCATATTGCAGGCCACTGCTGGGAGTCCTCTGCACCCACCCCTCACATGTCTGTCCACTGCTGGGAGTCCTCTGCACCCACCCCTCACATGTCTGTCCACTGCTGGGAGTCCTCTGCACCCACCCCTCACATGTCTGTCCACTGCTGGGAGTGATATGCACCCACCCCTCATATTGCAGGCCACTGCTGGGAGTCCTCTGCACCCACCCCTCACATGTCTGTCCACTGCTGGGAGTGATATGCACCCACCCCTCATATTGCAGGCCACTGCTGGGAGTCCTCTGCACTCACCCCTCACATGTCTGTCCACTGCTGGGAGTCCTCTGCACCCACCCCTCACATGTCTGTCCACTGCTGGGAGTCCTCTGCACCCACCCCTCACATGTCTGTCCACTGCTGGGAGTGATATGCACCCACCCCTCATATTGCAGGCCACTGCTGGGAGTCCTCTGCACCCACCCCTCATATTGCAGGCCACTGCTGGGAGTCCTCTGCACCCACCCCTCACATGTCTGTCCACTGCTGGGAGTGATATGCACCCACCCCTTATATTGCAGGCCACTGCTGGGAGTGCTCTGACCCACCCCTCACATGTCTGTCCACTGCTGGGAGTCCTCTGCACCCACCCCTCACATGTCTGTCCCCTGCTGGGAGTCCTCTGCACCCACCCCTCATATGTCTGTCCACTGCTGGTAGTGATATGCACCCACCCCTCATATGTCTGTCCACTGCTGGGAGTCCTCTGCACTCACCCCTCATATGTCTGTCCACTGCTGGGAGGCCTCTGCACCCACCCACGCACCCCCTTGGTGCAGTACACTGCTGTCCTGGGCCTACACACACACCGAAATAGTGGTAATATGCTGCACCAGGCCGTAGGCCAACATTCGTGGCGTGTGTACGCCTTGTATCCAAAATGTACTGGTGCCGTAGGGGTACGTGTGGTATGGACCGTACCCCCGCATTCATGGGGTGTGTACGTTCCGTACCACCCGTACCCCTACGGCACAAATACAATGGGGATACGGCCCGTACCCACGCTATGTATGCGTGGGTGCGGTCCATATCAATATGGTAGTGGTGCCGTAGGGGTACGCGTGGTACGGCCCGTACACACGCCCTGTGAGCGTGTGTACGGTCCGTACCACGCGTACCCCTACGGCACCACTACAATGGTGGTATGGACCGTACACACGCTCAGAGGGCGTGTGTACGGTCCGTACCACGCGTACCCCTACGGCACCACTACAATGGTGGTACGGACCGTACACACGCTCTGAGGGCGTGTTTACGGTCCGTACCACGCGTACCCCTACGGCACCACTACAATGGTGGTATGGACCGTACACACGCTCTGAGGGCGTGTGTACGGTCCGTACCACGCGTACCCCTACGGCACCACTACAATGGTGGTACGGACCATACACACGCTCTGAGGGCGTGTGTACGTTCCGTACCACGCGTACTCCTACGGCACCACTACAATGGTGGTAAGGACCGTACACACGCTCTGAGGGCGTGTGTACGGTCCGTACCACGTGTACCCCCATGGCACCACTGATATAGTGCTACGGACCGTACCCACGCTATGTATGTGTGAGTACGGTGCGTATCACTATTGTAGTGTTGCCGTAGGGGTAGGCGTACACGTCCACTTCCGTTGTTGCGTGACGCAGGGATTGGTGGACACGCCCCCCGGAGTGACCGGACCCTTGAGGTTATATATGTCCTCAATATTGTAGGTTTTAATTTGGGTAGGGGGTATGTTTCCTGGCCCTCACCCCCCCCTTGGCCCCTGGGTGTTGTTCTCACCTTCTGCGGCGTGTGCGTCGGGTTCGGTGCACCAGGTCGTAGGGCAGGGATGACACGTAGGATGAGGTCCATGGCTGTCAGTCGCGTACCGGGGCTCCGTTTTCGCGTCGGACTCAGTTTTCCGGCTGCTGTAAAAAAATAGCTGTGCGGAGTGACGTAGGGACGAATCGTACTTGCTGGTCCGTAAAACGCTGCCTGACTCCGTACGGACGTCGCGTACGTGCTGTCCAGGATCAGACTCGTAGGTATTTTTTAGCCGCACGGTGTTTTGTACGATTCGTACGGAAATGGTATTTCTGTACGAATCATACTTGCTGGATTGTACGGTGGATTTCCCGGGTATGAGTCGTATGGAGAATACGCTCCGTACGACGAATCGTACCTGGGTTTTACAGGATCGGAATCGGCACCTATATTTGGAAACATCAGTTCACTGTGCTACACTACAAGGGCCAAAGTATGTAAGGCGATAAACTGTCCTAGTGGATACATAAGGAAGGAGTGGGGCAAGTTAAATAATGATATTGGAGCTATCTGGGTTAATGAGATCAGTGTGAGAAAATGCTTTAAGAATATGTAGCATGCATGCATGTGCTCAGGCTAGTGGTGAAGCCAATTGTGATCACATTGAAACCAATGTTATCTGTTAACTTGAAAATGGTTTGTGTTCAAAGGTTATGAACAGTTGTGTTTACGCAGATTCAATAAACCTATTGTATATTTAATTTCAACATCATCACAGGCAAGCGAAGGAGAAAGGGTCAACATCAGTGGCGAAGCAGCTGGCCACAGTGGTTTCACTCCTGAGTCAACAGACAATGAGGGAACCAGTGGCACAGAGGGTGAGGTGAGTGTCACAGAGGACAGAGGCTCAACATCATCATCAGAGTCATCAGGGTTATCCTCCAGTGAACACTCCCTAGTGGTGGCGGACCCCACAGAAACTGTGAGAACATCATCCGTATTCTGACACCCCCTGTACCATCTCTACCCTCCCTGTTGCTCCCCACCGAGTTGTCCATGCTTGCACCCCCAAGAGGTGTGCTGTCTCCTTCACTCCAGGCACCTCACTCCCTGCCCCTGTCACCCCGGCTGTGCTTAGTGAAGCAGCTATTGACCTCCTGAGAAACATCTATGTAGGTCAGACTGCACTACTGAATGTCATCCAGGAGCAAGGAAGCCAACTGCAACAGATGGTGGTCTACCTGGAAGGCATTCACTATGCAATGTCTAGGCATCAAAGATCTTTTCAGGCTCTGGCCTCCTCCCTCACCGCAGCCTCCCATCTCCCCCAACTTTGTGGCCCTCCTTCCGCCCCTTCCCACTCCCAATTCCCTATGCCCAAACCTGTCCCAAAAACATGCACACATGTGCACGCACCCACTCATACAGACCGAAGCAGCACATCTGCACATAAACACAAACCACACAAGAAACAGTTACACACATCACATAGACAAACACCAAACACCCCACCACAACCACATGCCCACACCCACATCACATCCACACCCAGCACAGACAACACCACACCCACATTCACACACCCTTCCCCATCACATCCACTCACAGCACAGATGACACCACACACTCATCTCATGCACACACCACACACTAATTTCATGCACACGCCACAACCCCACCATCACACCCACTCTGGCACACACACACATACACCCACAACCACCCTCACATCCACACACACTGCACACACAACCACACCGACATTCCCCAACACATTGACATGCAGAGCATCCACACCCTTCACATCCACAGCAACACCCTTCACAGACACACCAATCCCACAGTACGCACCCAAAAAACAGAGACTCTCACGATAACGCACCCAACAGACACATGAGATAGAAGACACACCCATACTTGTAGAACATACACCAGAACGCCAGCAACTACACCCTCAACAGTCACAGGCACATCCCACACTGTCACTTCCTCCACCTCCTATACCCCACTCCTTCCCAAACAGCCTATCAAGTTCCCTACTGAATGACTTACCTTTTCCCTTGCCCTAACCACTCAAATCCCTTCCAAACACAGTCCCACCCCTCACACAACCAAGACCACCCTTTCCACATCCAAATCTACCCCTATTACAGAGCTATGCACCGCTTCCACTTCCCAACGCACCCCTTCCAAGCATCAATCCACCCCTTCCACCTCTCCTAAACAAAAGTTCACCTCTTCCAAAATCCCTCCCTTCTAAATAAAAAGCCCACCTCTTTCTCTTCCCTAACCACTCCTCCTAAATAAAAATCCACCTCTTCCTAATCCTAACCCAACCCTTCCCAATAGAAGAACAACCCTCCCAAACCCAAAAATCGATCTCCCAAGTAACTTCTATGAGGTAAATGCCCTGCCCAATTGATGCCCCTTCCTGAGAAGGCTCCCCTGCCAGTGTCCTTTGAATGAAGATTGGTGGCACAGCACTGTACACAGCAGAAATGTTTATTTCTGGACTGGCTAGTGGCCTTCAGTTCTGGGCAGAGATGCACTTGTTTTGAAAAGAAATATTTTGTTCATATTTGAGCACATTTGCCCTGGCATTACGTTTGCGTGCCTATTGGTGGGTACCTAATAATATTGCAGAGCTTAGATTGTGTAAAATATTCATTTGTTTGCACATTATGGCAGGTTCTGCAACGTTTATATTTACAGTGTACTTTGTTACGTACATACAGAGGTTGATATGCTATGTGATGGTCATTAGATTTTAAACTAAGCCATTCTTCATAGCAATGACCACTTTCACCACCTAATTGATGTGAGATGATTCCTTGGGCTGTGCGACTACAGGTGTGTTTGTTTCACCTTGAATGATATTCAATATCAAGAGATTTGTATCTATTGCCCTTTGATCCAGTGCAGGAGTTACACAGGAAAGGGGATCTGTTGCATGGATGGGTGTGTAGCAGGATTCTAACTCGGGATTGACATTGATTTGGGAGGTATTTCAAATGCTAAATGTTACAGCTTGTCTAGATCAATGTCAACATCATGTTTCTTTGCACTTCTCTCTATGATGTGTTGCATATGTGTTTTATGTGGGCAAGGTGATTAATTGTCAGCCATTTTTCTATCCTTTTTTGTGCACGTGTCCCTTTTTTTAAGGTAGCTTCCACCAACTTTCTACATGTGAATCGCGTGCTGTTACAGGTGTGTGAATTTTGATATCTTGCTCTTCAACATTAACCACATATGCATTGCAGTTGGTTATGCTATTGGTTGTCCTAGATATTTTAAAAACCACGGTTCCTGTCCATCTGTTAACAAACACTTCAATGGAAATAAGTAAGTGTGAGGGTTATCGTCGGCTGAGTCAATGACAGTGTTGGTTTTGGAAGTCATGAAGCAACAGCAGCAGTAGGACTTGTAGGATAGGCTCCATTGTGGTACAAGAAGTGTGAAGAAGAGCAAAGATGAGCTTGTGCATTATCTCCTTCTATTCTGTGAACTCAGGTGTGGAGGGTCAGCGGGAAGGCACATTGTGATTGGGCCAACGGGGAAACAGGCGGTCCTACCTCCGACAGCTGACTTACCCTATTCCGCCGTCCACAAGGTAGAGATTTCCTGGTGGCGATGGCGGGACCGTGGCAGTCTTTTGTCTATGCACCCACATGCATCATAATAGGGAGGGCGGACCTCGAAGTCGGCGGACAGGAAGTCCGACGCCATTTCAACGGGGTGACCATTTCTGTCAAACTCATAATCAGCCACTAAATAAACAAAACATCTGCAAAAATAATTAATCTTAGGGAATGCAAGATGAGGAAAACAAGTGAAATGTAAACAGAGACTGCATTACTGACATGGATCACATTAAGGGTTTTGACAATCATTGTTTGGAAATCTATCTGTGTGTTTTCCAGTGAAGTTAACGCTATAAGGCCTTATAAGGACAAGTTTCAAAGTTGGTGTTCACCTACCGCAACTTAAAGAACTGCTGCCTGCACATCACAGGCTAAGAAACCGTCCCAGTTGTGACATGACGGAGACTAAATCCACCCTACTGTCACTACTGGGCAGGGATACGATTGAGAGATTTTTTAAGGGGAAGGGGGTGTTCATCCCCATGCACCCCCTTGAAGAATTGGCCATGGTGCCAATACACAACAAGTGAGCACCTGCATCCGCATCAGCGTGCACCCTGAATTTTACACTTGCAAACAGTCAAGTTCTGTTCCTACCAGTCTTCTCAATGCAGACCTTCAGCAAGTCAGTACAAAGCAAGTTAATGCAGACTCCCAACACTCTCAGTCTTCTGCACATCATCAATTAGATGTGGCCAGCTTTGGTTATATTGTGGATAAAACATGTTAATTTGGGGATGTTAGGGTGTGCACCTCCGACTGCAGGTTACAAGCAAATTGTGAGTGTCACCGTGCCATAGCTGGCAAGTTTCCCAGGCTCATGTGGGATTTATTGCTCCAGTCCAGGGTTTTTCCTTGAATTCTGGGACTTGTAGTCCTGTTTATTCCATTATAAACAAGCATTTGCAATGCAAATTGGTCTTGCATTTGTGAGAGTTAGAGGTATTGGTGATGTAAATGACAATGTCTTTGATTCATGTGTTTTGGATTGGAATGGATGTATGTGGTGTGGAGTGGAGTGGAATAATGTGGGTTGGATTGGAATTGCTAGTTGTGGAATTTTGTGTGGTGGAATTGTGTGTAGTGTAGTGGAATTATGTGGCATGGTGTGCAGTGGAAAATGTGGATAGTAATTATGTGGTGTTGAGTGTACTGGAATTATGTGTAGTTGAATTATGGGCCAGAGTTTAATGATATGAAATGGCATTTTGTGTTGTGGAGTGGTATGTTGTGGAGTTTAATTATGTAGTGTGCTATTGAATTTTGTGATATGATGTGGAATTCTGTGGTGTGGATTGGATGTATGTGGTGTGTCACTTAATTGTGTTGTTGAGTTGAAATATGTGGTTTGTTGTTGAATTATGTGGTGTGGAATGGAAATGTATAGAGTTTAATTTTGTGCCGTGGAAGTGTGCGGGGTTGAGTGAAATTATACTGATTGGAATTATGTGGCATCGTGTGAAGTGTTTATGTGTGGATTGTGTTACTAAGTTTAAAAATGATGAAACATAATTACAAAGAAAGGCGGCCTTTCATTGCCACAAATTTGCAAAACCTTATAATAATATGTAAAGACCTGTCTGGATATCAAAATGAAAACATGCAGAGTCAACCCCCGTGACATTTGTGTCAATGAATTGTACGGGGGCTTGAACGCTTGAACAATGTGGGGTGCTGCTTTGTTTGCTTATGGTCCAAGGGCTCTACACATCTCTGCTTCCAAATGCATTTTGCAATGGGAATCCCACAAACCACAGCGGATGTGCAATACCTGCTGAGCTCCCTCCAGGCATTGGCAAAGCCAATAGGTCTTGGCAATGCGAGATCTACTAGCTTTGTGAATATTAATGTGTTTCAGCATTGCATGGCTAGCTGTTAAGTGTTCCCCAGGCAGATGCAGCACCCACAGCTGACGCGCCGTTACTCCTTTGTGTAATGCCAGGCATAAACACTGGCATTAGTACCAGCCTATGAGGCACTTCCCCTGTGAGTGAAGGTGGGAGACTGTGCGCATGCGTCTAGAATGGAGGTGGAGGATGAGCGGCGCTGCAGGGAAGAAGTGCTGGACTGCTATGGAGAAGAGAGTCCCGGTGCAAACTGCCATAAAGAAGAAATTTCACAGGAACAGAACTGCCATGGAGAAGAGTTGAAGGAACAGCAGCGAGGAACGTGTTAGACGGATGTTATATTTTTTGTTCTGGCAATCAAAGTACTATAAATAATCTTGCTTCATTCCATCTGAGATTACCAACAAGTGATCACAAAAACCTAAGCATGGTTTAGAAAAGTAGTGTAAGTTTTTTATGTTTTGTGTTAGACCACAGCATACAGCATGGGGCAATCCATCTGCCCAATTCAGTAGTAGGCAAGGCCTTTTTGATGTTACTAACAGAATAATGTACTTAGAATAGGTCATTCAGACAGACCTCTTCATTCATTGGTCTGTCATTCACACTTTTTTCCACTCACTACAGCATACGGGTCACACTTGAGCCATCGGCTAACTTCACTATGTGTAGGAACATTCTGCTCTTTCAGAAAAAGCACGCTCACCAAAGCTAGTTCCCTTCAGTGCCCTGGATTAGGCAATGGGTGCTTTCTTAGACACAAAAATATTTTTGCTTTCAGCCATTTTGCGCCAGGAACGCGCCAGTGGCCGGGCCCCTTGCTGTTACTTACCCCATATATTATACACGGGTGATGCTGTTGGACTTGCAGTTGGTGAAATCCACACACTGCATCCCTGTTTCCGGGCAAGAGGGTACACAAAGGTATTCTTGCCCTGGTTGTCATTTTTCTGTTTGCAGGGAGGTCAGTAAAAACGGTGCAGGGACGGCTAATCCGTCTTTTACGACCAGGGACAGTGAAGTGGCAGGGGACGGACATTATGTCGGTCCTTGCGACGCACAGAGACGAACCATAGTCCCGGAATTACTGATGAGCCCAGTGAATTATTTGGTGGGCATCCTCCTTAACCCCCCCTCTGTGGCCAAACACAAATACGAACTTGAATTGTTTTTGACCACCTACTCGCCGGATTTGGCCTTCATTACGGAAACGTGGACCAGTGCGGCCTCCTGCCCAGATTGGAATATTGCCCTGCCCCCTGGTTATGCGTTACACTTTCTTGATTGAAAGGATGGCAGAGGGGGGGGGGGTTAGCCATCATTTACCGGGACAACCTGAAGGTCCAGATTAGGTCCATTGAAAATTTGCACGCAGAAGCGGTGTAATTTAGTATATACTCAAAAGACACAAACGTCTCTCATGGTCTATTGGTTTATAGACCACCCGGACCTAGGGCCGCGTTTCTGGAGGCTCTTCAATTGCATCTAGAGTCCTGTACTGAGTTTGAGGCTTACACGATCCTTGGTGACTTTAACTTTCATCTGGAGGCCAAGAGTAATCCGGACACCACCAGACTTTTGGATAGCCTGGAGGCATACGGATTACAACAATTGGTTTCAGCCCCGACTCATAACGGGGGCCATACTCTAGATGCCCTGTTTTCCAGCCACCCAGATTTGCTATACCTTAGGACAGAGCCCCTCCCATGGACCGACCACAGTGCTGTGTTCTTTAGGGTAGGGGTAAAGATAAAGGCAATTGGCGCTCCTCATAAACCCACCAAGATTATGTTTAGGAGATGGAATAAGGTTACTGTAAGCAGGCCTATAACCAGGCCTTGCATAACTATAAGCAGGCTATCCGGGAATCCAAGAAGGATTATTTTTCCCGGAAAATTTCGGAGGCAGGGAACTCTACTAAACAACTCTTTAAAGCCGTGTCCTTTCTGGCGAATCCTCTGCAGACTAACAGGTTTAGCCCTGATCAGCTATTTTGTGATCAGTTGGCTGTCTTTTTCCAGAACAAGGTGGCCACTATCTATGATGAGCTGCTAAATTCAGTGGGACCAAAAACTCTGCATTGTAAGCAGGAGATACCTATACACAGCCTGACAGCTATTGATCCTTTATCCACAAGCGAGGTCCTGACGCTGTTAAGTTCTATAAAGTCGGGTGTGGCTTCAGATCCCTGCCCCCCTCATATTATGCACCTGGTGGCCGATAGGATTATACCTGGTCTCACGGCCCTGATCAACCAGGTATTAGGCAGGACCCTATCCAGCCACCTGGAAAATGGTGAGTGTGAAACCTCTCCTCAAAAAAGCCTCTTTGGATCCCTCTGAATTTAAAAATTATCGTCCCATCTCGGGCCTTCCCCTGATGGCTCGGGTCACCGAGAAGGCTATAAACCGGAGTTTAACGGAGTATCTGGATAGGAATGCCCTGCTAGACAGATCTCAGCATGGCTTCCGACCCAAACATTCCACAGAATCCGCCCTTATCACGGCAGCAGAGGGTGTTCGAGCCACAGTGGATGGAGGGGGGAGGGCTATTCTTGTCCTCCTGGATCTGTCCGCTGCATTCGATACCGTGAATCATGCAGTGCTGCTGCAGCGCCTGAGGGATGTAGGGATTGTGGATCGGGCCTTGGCCCTGCTCTCTTCTTTTCTAGACAATCGCAGGCAAAGCTTAAATTGGGCCGGCTTACACTCGGCCAATTTCGCCCTGCCATGTGGCGTTCCACAAGGTTCTGCACTATCCCCGACTCTTTTTAACATCTATGTTAAACCTCTGGCCAGTCTGGTCAGGAAACATGGTTTTATGCTGGTGTCCTATGCGGATGATTCACAGTTAGTGATATCAGTTGTGGATAACCCTGATCAAATAGCGGCCAAATTCCATGCTTGTCTTTCTGATGTGATGGAATGGATGCGCTTGAGTTTTTTATAAATCAATACAGAAAAGACCTAAGTGATGGAGTTTGGAAAAGGTCCCTCAGTCTGGAACACCCTATGGTGGCCATCGGAGGCTGGGCAATGTCCCCTCCCGGTCACTAAGGGGAGGAATTTGGGGGTGATTTTTGACGAAAAGCTGAACATGTCAGCGCAGGTCAATTGCCTAACATCATCATGTTTTCTATTGTTAAAAACCTTGCGGAAAATGTTCCCATACATCCCTGCGGCACTACAGAAAACTGTGATGGCCGCCTTATTCATGTCCAGATTGGATTATTGTAATGCCATGTTTTTGGGAATCGATAAGTTCCAGGTCGGAAAAATCCAGTATTTGCAGAATGCCGCGGTTCGTGTAATTCTGAACCTGCCCAGGGGTTGTTCTACCTCTATGGGCAGGAAATCTCTGCATTGGCTTCCGGTTCAACAGAGAATCGAGTTTAAGGCTCTCTGTTTGGTTCACCGGGTCCGCTTTGGTGGGGGTGCTAATGATGGAATAGACAGGTTTAGACATTACATTCCGCCCCGTGCTTTGCGGTCAGCCAACCTTGGCCTTATCTGCACTTCCAGATTTAGACTAGCTAGATGGGGTGGACGTTCTTTTGCCAACTGTGCAGCTAAATTATGGAATCAGCTACCAGTGGAGATGCGACTTCAACCTAGCCATGCCCTTTTCAGAAAGATGCTGAAGTATCGCCTATTCCAGACCCAACAATAATTCGTTATCTGCCGATCACACACACCAAGACACCGTCTGGTATTCAAGCGCTCTATAAGCTTCTTTTATACTTATACTTATACTTTTACATTAGAGTTTTGAAAACTACAAAAGAAGCATTGACAAATCCACAAGGCTAGTGGCCAGCGCCAAACAAACTGTATTTGCCAATGGTTGTTTGATTAGCCTTGTGCCATTTCTTCAGTGAACTTGACAAACAACAGTTCCCTGAGCAGGATTAATCTTTTTACCCTGCATACGTCATCAGAGCTATGAAATGGTCAACACTGCAACTTTACTTATGCATACACACAAATATAAATATATGGACACGATGTTGAAAGTCAAAAGCATTTGTTTATGATACATTACAGAAAGTGCGATATTCGGCACATGAAATTAATTTTAAATAAAGGGTACTTGACGTTGGTGATCATGTTGTGCTTTTATAATACCAAAAAGAAATGTGAAACCAGCATATGGGTATTATCTCACATAAATCAGCCAGGAAATGTAAATATAAAAGGGGGTTAAGCTTGGTATGTTTTTTGAGACTATCAAAGGGGATGTTAGTAAACGCCCAGATAATAGGTGGCTGTGTTTCAACAGCAAGCTTTAGCACTCTCAAGAAGCTGGGTCTGTAAAGTGACAACGGTGCAATAACATAGCCACACCCAGGAAAAGGATGACATGACACAATTTTCTTCAGCTGAACTGCTTCCCAACCCCAGGGCCTCATTGGGATACTTGCTATGATTGTAGGACCGTCCTGCAAAGACTAGTTTGGGACAGGCTACTGCAATTAAGGCAGAACAGAATATGGGTGCTTTGTGCAAGCATTAAACAAAGTGCACCAGAGTCTTTTTTGAGCCAGTGCAAAGTTCACGTTTACTGGTCCTAGACAAATTTGACATTTGCATGCTGACATTTTGATTCCTTATTTATCAACCTTAAAGCAAAACTACAGGTCCGAAATGCAGTACAAAGGGAAGTGTATTATATGGAGTTCAATACTTACACAGTACATTAAAGGAGTACAGAAAGGAGGAGGAAATGGTAGAAAAAAGAAAACTCGGCCGAGGTAGCAGAAGTTAAGATAATGTCGGTACAGAACACAAAGGAGTGAGTAGGCATAGCAGAGAATGGTCACTGCCAGTGCCATGTCATCAAAGCACCGACAGTGCCAACATCTAGTCAAACTACGAAAATATTGGACATGAATGGGTTTGGAAATAGGATAAAGAACAATTAAAAAGGATCCCACAAGTCCCAAGACCAGTGTCTGAGTATATTACAATCAAGAAAGAAAGATCAAAGCAGAGAAAATAATTTAGTAGGGGAAGGAAGTATATTAAGTGGCCTACAAGAACCTCCTGATCTCATTGAATATAATGAACCCATAGAGTCATCATCAGCACAAGCTGACAAAGACACCCTAATTACTAATGCAGCCTTATCATACAAAACATTACAAAAAGAGCTAACTAAAAGAGGAAGAAAAAGACTAAAAAAAGCGCACAACAAAACAAAGAAATTATCTAAACCAACAAATATAAGTTCACTCCATAAACCAAAAGAAAACTATTCAATTTTCAAATCTTCAGAAATACACCAGTGTGAAGCGAAAAATGGGCTGACTGCAAGTTAAAGTAGACCAGACGTGTTGCGTTCTTCTGAAGATGCTGTTAATAAGTCAATATTAACTCATTCCATTGATGCATTAAATTGCCCCGCGTCCAGATGAGACCCTGGACAATGCCTCTATTAGGAAGCAGAGATCTACAGACAACAGTGCAAGATAAAGAGAGAGGAAATAAATCAACAATATAATGCCTCCATTAACCTCACGATCTTGGAAAAGTTCAGTTCAAAGAAAAAAGATAACCTGGAAAAAAACTGTGTTCTAAGTGACATTGTTAGAGTAGATAATTTCTCGGGATGCCAGAAGATACAAGGCTCATCTTCGATACTTTCGAATCATGATCACGTAAAAAACGCAATAACAAACGGAGATGACAGTTCTGCTTCCTCAGTCAAATTAATATTTATTCCACAGTACGTCTCAAGGGGCCCACACGATATTTTAAATCGTAGTAATATTCTTAAACTGCTAAACTCAATTCCAGAGTTTAACAATCTAACATCGGATGACTTAGACTCAGTCCAATTTAAATAAGATCTAAGAAACCCCTCTCAAGAAGTGTCTTGTACTACTTGGCATCGTGAAGAGATAATTAACAAAATCCTAGAAAATTGACCTCAATTTGTGAAATGGGGTATTGAACTCAAGATATGTAATGATAACCAATATCTAACCCTAGTAATTCTAAAGCCTGTTTTAAAGAGATCTTGTCAGCCGAACCCCATGACAAGTGGAATACGTGGAGGGTACACTAAAGTTTTGAAAAGAGCAAAAGGCCCATTATTCGACCCTGTTCTATCCACCGGCATTAAAATTACAAGTTGTAACTCTGGCTCACGAATGTGTGAAGAATTAAACAAAAATCCAATTTTTAGTGATGATTGGGCCTGGCTTCCGAAAATTCTTACTAAAGAGAACGCTGAAGGGAATGACTGAAGGTTGAGCAGCTCGATCAATACATAACAATTCCTTTAGTATTTGTTCGTGGAATGTTCATGGCCTGATAAGATTGCTAGAAGATCAAGATACAGTAATTTTTATACAGAGCTTCAAAGTTCTAATGTTCCAGGAAACTTGGAAAATATGCAAAGAACCCATAATTGGTGATCAGGAATATGCCAATTATGCATCCCGTTCATCTGCCTTTGGTCGAGTAAAAGGGGGGTTATCCACTTATGTGTGGTTGGATCTGGATATCAAGCACTATGAAATCGATTTCCTACTAACTTGGCTATTAGGTATTAAATTAGATTTTAAGAAACTGATAATATTCTAAAATGTATTTTTAAGTTCAAAAAGATCAGATAAGATATCTCAATTCACAGTGCTTTGGGAAATAGCTAAATTTCTGAATTACCAATACCCTGCTTTTACCCTAATTATCTCAGGAGACTTCAACATGCATTTGCTCTCTAAAAATCGTGCTGATAAACCGAATATAGCTTTATTACTGATGTGTTGCTCCCAGCTAAATAAATATGATCTTATGCTGCAACAGGAAGTCACTCAAAATAATACTGAGAGCGCCCCAACATTCAAAAATCCACGGCAACATTCTATTATCGATTATACTATTATTTCAAAGGATCTTGTATATTGCCTCTTGGAGTAGCAAGTGATCCTTAGAGTGGAAATTGACCATAACCTACAAACCTTGACATTGATGTTAACAGATGATCATCTGCCAAAGTCAAAGTCAATTTTCCTTGTATCTGGACCAACTGCATATAATCTGAAAAGGCTAGTGTGGCATCCAACAAACCAAATGGAGATACTGTCATACAAAGAACCCACAATAGAATTAGCACTTTCTGGGAGCAGAAATGGGAAATCAATGGTTGAAATTTAGCTCCGACTCTGTGCTTCTTTGATTTATCACTTCCGGACTAAAAACTACAACTATTGGATACCCTACAAGGCCAGCCAGTAATAACAGGGTGGAATTCACATAGGTTAGACCAGGGGTACTCACAAACATTCTCTCGGGGGCCAAATTTACAGTGTGGTTTGTGGCCGAGGGCCGCACCGGTGGGGGCGGGGGCAGTGGGGGAGGGGACGGGGCTAGAGCAAAAAAAAAAAAACTGTGACCATGAGGTTGAACACAGGCCCCTGCAGCAGACACCTTTGTCCACTGAGCCACCAGACCCGGCATTCACACATCTCTATTGTTAGACCCGGCCCTCGTAACATAGCCAGACCTGACCCCTGCACCTCACACCAGCCCCGAGCCCACGGCCTAGCCGATCCTTCCCACCAGAACACACACCCCCGACCCGGGCTTCCCCGTCCGTGGCCTTCCCCCTTTGGCCACACCGGGCCCACGTGCCCACTTCATGCACCAAGATGGCCGCCCGGCCCCAGCACGACCCTGGCCTATAGGCGCCACTCCGGCTGGAGGACATCGCGCTCCCCTTGGGATGAGAAGGGGGGGAGCAGTTTCCATCACACCTCTGCGCTTCCCTGGGAAGGTGGGTTTCGATCGACCCACCGGCCTCCCCGAGGGCTGGCTCCACGCCTGCTAGGTGTCTGGGACTCCTCCCGACCCGGCCCTGAAAGGATCAAAGGACAATGGCAGGAAACCCCCAACAAGCGACCCCCAGGTGACAAGACCCCTGCCTGCACAGACTCCGGACATCAAAGAGGAGTCGCCCTATAACAAGGGGTGCTCTGGGACTGTCCGGCAGATTCGCCTTGGAAACACCTGAGCCCTGCTGAGTGACTCGCGGCTCCCTGAAGATCGTAAGACCTCCGAACTTGTGCTTGAGCCCTGCTGAGTGACTCGCGGCTCCCTGAAGATCGTAAGACCTCCGAACTTGTGCTTGAGCCCTGCTGAGTGACTCGCGGCTCCCTGAAGATCGTAAGAACTCCGAACTTGTGCTTGAGCCCTGCTGAGTGACTCGCGGCTCCCTGAAGATCGTAAGACCTCCGAACTTGTCCTCGAGCCTGCTGAGTGACTCGCAGCTCCCACAGACTCTCTTGGTCCCGCCGGACCCCACGACGACAAGCGTAACCCCCAGCTCGAGGATTGTGAGCTGTGCGCCGGGTACGCTTCTGCATTTGAGTCCTATTCCCAAAGACTGTCCCGCTACCTCCTAACCCCCCTCCAAGACTTTGTGAGCCCGCGCTCTACTTGTATATATTTTGCCTTGCTGATCATAAAGATCCTACCACTCCGATCTGATAAAGATTTGCTCTTAAGACCTCCTTGTGTGGTGTCTCTCTGTCGTGTGGTGCCGAGTGTACGATCCTAGATACGAGGTTCCTCCCCTGAGGAGTCTCCCGCCAGTGCCCGGCTACGATACCTCGAGGGTGGGTCTCAGGGCAGTCAGGGCCCCCTCCGGGCCCCTCTGAGGTCGCCTTCTAACATCTATCTATCTATCTATCTATCTATCTATCTATCTATCTATCTATCTATCTATCTATCTATCTATCTATCTATCTATCTATCTATCTATCTATCTATCTATCTATCTAGCTCTGTATCCCTCCCTCCCTCCCTCTATCACTCTCCCTCTCCCTCTCTCTGTCTCCCTCTCTCTCTATCTATTTCTCTCTCTCTCTCTCCCTCTGTCTCCCTTTCTCTCTCTCTCCCTCCCTCCCTCCCTCAGTCTCTGTCTCCCTCCCTCTCCCTGTCTCCCTCCCTCTCCCTCTCTCTCTTCCTCTATCTCTCTCTCTCTCTCCCTCTGCCTCACTCACTGTGTTTGTCTCCCTCCCTCTCTGTCTCCCTCCCTGTCTCCCTCCCTCCCCCTGTCTCCCTCCTTCCTTCTCTCTCTCTCCCTCCCTCTCCCTCTCTCTCCTTCCCTCTCTCTCTCCCTGTCTCCTCTCTATCTCTCTCTCTCTCTCTCTCTCTCAATCAGTTTGTCTCCCTTTCTCTCTGTCTCCGTCCCTCTGTCTCCCTCCCTCTCTGTCTCCCTCCCTCTCCATCTGTTCTCCCTCTGTCCCCCTCCCTCCCTCTGTCTCCCTCCCTCTCCCAACTTGTCTGTCTCTCTCTCGCTGTCTCTCCCTCCCTGTCTCCTGCTCTGTCTTTCCCCTCTCCCTCTCTCCCTCCCTCTGTCGCACTCTGTCTTCCTCCCGCTTTAAAATCACCGGCTTCTCTCACTAGCTGTTGGCGGCCCCCCCTTCCTTCCGTCACCTCACCCGGCGCTGAGTCAGCTTCCCTGGAACACAAACAGCCGCCGCACCCAAGTACTTCAAAGTCCAAGTCACTTGTTAATGAGGCTTTGTTGTATTTCATCTCTTCTTAGCGCCCCTGCATCTCCACTCATTCAGAGGGGAGATGCAGTGGCGCTAAGAAGAGGTGAAATACAACAAAGCCTCATTAACAAGTGACTTGGCTTTTAAAAGAATCGCCCGGCCCCCATAGCTCCGCGCTGCTGCAACCGGCGGTGCTTGCACAGGTACAATGTCTGCAAGGTCCGCGGGCCGCCAGGGAAGGCTTGCCGGGCCGCTGGCGGCCCGCGGGCCGTACTATGTGTACCCCTGGGTTAGACCAACAGAAAAAGCACTTAATAAAGCATTACAGGCCATTTTAAAACAACCAAACAGTGCTTTTAAATCCCAAAAATTGTGCTCACTAAAACACTTGAGAAGAATATACAAAAATGATATGTGGAAGGCAAAAAGAACATACCATGAAGAAATATGGACCGAATTGTACTTTGCTCGTAAAACGAACGATTCAAAAGCATTTTTGAGGAGTAATTAATAATCTTGAATATGGCAGTAGAAGAGTTAACAGTGCCAACACCTCAGAATCATGCTTGTTATCCTTCATCAAAATTCTATATGGGTCCCCTTCAGTTACTGTCTTAGACACTAACATCGAACAGTATATGCTAAGACTGCCGACCAACACAAGTAGTGAGATGAAGGAAAAGGATCATTATAACGAAGTCAGACCTTTAGTAACCGAGACACTACAAGAAGAATCAGTCAAAATGGCCATAAATTGGATTAGATCGATTGGGAATCCAGGCCCCAATGGGATCCCAAACGCTGTTTTAGAAGCAAAAATAGATCTCTGGTCAGAAATGTTAACCTCACTATTCAAATGTGTTGTAAAATCTAAAATGATTCCGAAATCAAGGCAAGGAAGTATAATTCAGCCAATTTATAAAAGCCGCTGTCTAGATAATCCGACTAACTATCGGTTAATTGCCCTAACAGATATCAGGGTGAAAATCTTTGCCACATGTTTGCTTAAAGACTTGGAAGACGGAGCCACGAAAGAAGAAATCATACCAATATTCCAAACTGGTTTTCGTAGGGGCCAGACAACGATATTGAACTTGATGTCGCTGACCTTGCTGGCGGAAAGAGCAAATGTTATACATCTGTTTCATAGACCTTAAGAAAGCTTTTGACTCTGTTCCCTGTAACCTACTTTGGGCAAAGCTAGTTGCATGGGGAATTCCTTAACAATTGTTAAACATGATTTTGTTGTTATATTCTAATACGTGGGTCCATGTCAAAGTGGGGGATGGCAGATGTACTACTCGCCGCCTGGAACCCCATGGTGGTCTTAAACAAGGTTGTGTCTTGGCCTCATGTCTTTTTAACCTTTTTATGGCCGATCTACCATCATCTTTTAAAACGGTTAATGCTCATTCTCCAAATTTGTCAGGACAAAATATAAACTATTTACAGTATGCAGATGATATTGTATTGGTAAGCCATACTGCTATAGGTCTACAAAGATTGATAGAATCATTTAATAATTATACTTTAGCCAATTGTCACCAAAAAAAACCCAAAAATCATGACGATCGGTTGGACCAAGTCAGATATGAGAATATGGGATATGAATGGGTTAAAGATTGAAACAATAACACTTTATAAGTATCTAGGTATCTCATTTGATGTCAGAATTTATTTTAAACAGCAAATTATTAATATAAAGGCTAAAGCTACTGCACTGTCTTTTAGTAGGCTGCGAGATACGTTGTTATGTCCGAACCATGATCATTTACTTAAGGTAATGAAGTCAAAGCTGATTCCCTCGCTGGCCTATGGATCAGTAATCTTTCGAGGTAAAGACTCCAAAATCCTTGACAATCTACAAATAAACGTTTTTAAATCAACTTTTAGGGTATCAAGAGCTGTCGTACAGGCTAATGTCCGATTGGAATTTGGCTTGAAAAGGCAATCTTTAGTGAGACAATCTGCATATCTAAAATGCTTACATTCGCTTTTCTGTCTGATCCTGGCACGCTCGAAACCATTGCTGGTAGGAAGTAATGAAGCAATAATTTGTAAGTGGTTGGAGATCCTATCTAACGGAGAGCATAAATACTTTTAAGTCCCAGCCCTTTGAACATATGGTTAGACATAAAGCGGTGTTCAGACAGATATTAAATCAATCAGCAAACTTCTCATCGACCATATTGGACAAGGAGGAGATTGCAAAAAAAAGGCATGCCTGGTCGGTCATTAACTCATTTAATAAACTAGAGCTACAGCCTTATCTTATCTCCTATTTTAAACCGTTTTGAGGGATAAACTTCTTTTGCTACGATTCGGTCGATATCCTAGAAAGGAAGGAACCCCCAGTATGGGTACAAAATTGGTCAACAAATAGTTGTAGACTATGTGGCTTTTATAATGAATCATTATTGCATATTGTATGTGTTTGTCCTCGCAGCAGGAGAGGAAAGCACTGTTAAAATCTATCCTCAATGAAAACGGAGTGAGAACATGTCGCCAAGCAATTATAACTTGTCTTTCAGGGAAATCAGCCCGTTTAAAAACTCAGTTTGTCAAGTTCATCCTTATAGCTGAAAAACAGATAAACCATGAGTCCCCCCTAGATACTAAGGGCAGCCTGTAATGACCAGTAATCTGTTTTTACTGCTATTTAATTTCTAACTATGCTGTGAGACCGACCTGAGCATGGCTAGACTATTAATCCTAATTCATTAAATATTGAAGCTGAAGATGTTATTTTGGCGCAGGAATGGAAAACTTCATATGGTTTTATTACATTGTAATAACCTGTAATAACTTGCACTATTAATTATTAGATCCATTTGGTGTATTTTGGCTTATGAGAAATAATTTTAATTCCTTTTAATTTTATACAATAATATAGAAAGATGATTCAATTAAAAACTGCACTTTTTTAATGAAATGCACAATGGCACTTTTAATGTAGGAAACTACAAAGTAATGTAGTAATGATAGTTTATGGAAGACTTGTATTGGCACAAAAGAAGCTTTGTTTTAATAAAGAAAGAAATATGATATGAAAGATAAATTATAGAATGAAATGCCATTTTAGTGATGGACTGTTGTGACATCAATTAGTTGGTATGTTACATTATCCCCAAATCCAAATCATACTGGCAAGATATTGTCCTGCACTTGATGATTGATGGAAACATAAATTGCTCCATTGCCATTTTGTATTTATAAATCTATTCTCTTAACCAATACAATGAACTGTGTGTGTGTGTGTGTGTGTGTGTGTGTGTATATATATATATATATATATATATATATATATATATATATATATATATAAATATATATATTCACTTAAAAAACCATAGGTTTCACACATGTTATAGTTAGCTGGACATTTCCCTCGTAAAAAACCAATGAAATTCCCCCGTTCTAGTTAGTGCAGGCAACTATAACTCACGCGACCGCAATCCTCTGCTGATGACATCAGATATTACATCACTGATTACATATGTGTCTTTCTGAAAAATAAATATTTGTAATATATGTATAGCTAAAGATTAATGGAAGAAGACATGGGTAAATAGGTGTCTAAATACAGTGATGTAATATCTGACGTCATCAGCAGAGGATTGCGGTCGCGTGAGTTATAGTTGCCTGCACTAACTATAACGGGGGAATTTCATTGGTTTTTTACGAGGGAAATGTCCAGCTAACTATAACATGTGTGAAACCTATGGTTTTTTAAGTGAATTTGCAAGGTTTTTTAAATGCTAACTATAACGTGTGTGAAACCTATGGTTTTTTAAGTGAATTTGTAAGTTTTTTTAAATGCTAAGTTATGTATTTATTAATTCGCGCACCGAGCGCCCACGATGCGTTGTGCGTGCCGTGCGCGCACCCCGCGCTTTTTCGTCAAAAAAATAAATGTTTTTTTCACCCTTGGGGGTCCTTCAGTGACCTCCTGACAAAGGCTAGGGGGTCAGGAACTGTCCACCCTGCCCCCTTTTCACGTTCTCCACCTTTGTTTTTCACTGCCTCAGACTGCGAGAGACAAAATGGCGGCCGACACTTCCTGATTTCGACTGATTCGAATGTTTACTGACATCTAACAACCAATCAGAATTGCGCCCGCGCACGTCACCGTGCGCGCACCGTGCGCGCACAGTGCGCGCTTATAGATATATATGTACTTTTAACTGAAATTTTCTCTGGAACTACTGAACAGATTGACTCCAGATATTCAAAAGGCACATCCCTGACCTGAGGACTACCTCTCTGCCAAATTTCAAGTAATTTTGTTCAGACGTTCGGGCTGTACCTTGGACTAAAGGTCCCTATGGAAAAATGCATGGGGAAAACGCGTTATGGGACCCCCCTTTTTTCTCGGCCCCCGCTTGACTAATCACCCCGAGACTTTCAGGGTAGGAGCGGAGTGGAGCGCCCCACCTATTTTGAAAAGTTCGCGAGGATTCGTCAACCGGCGCAAAAGTTATTTAAAATAGAATTTTCAGATTTCCTATGGAAACACGGTCCTAACTATAACTATCTACTGGCGACCGCCAGTAGATAATATATATATATATATATATATATATATAGATATATATATATATATATACATATATATATATATATATATATATATATATATATATATATATATATATATATATATATATATATATATATATATATATTTATATAGGTATTCTTTGATTGTAGTGATTTTTATTAATTGACAATACAAAGATTTATTATTACCATCAATAACAATGATAATAATAATTATACAACGAGTTTATTATAAAGAAAACTAAATAGTTTGGAAGAGTTTTAAAATATATGTACTGCCTTTTTATACAAACAAATGATTAATTAAAATTATAATATTAATATTACATTGTTTTAGTAATATGAAATAATGTTGGGGATGACGCTCTGCTACTAAGCCTCATAGACTAGGTGGGTTTGGAAACACTTGTCCCCGAGATAAACATGAGCAGTTAAAGATGGCCGTTAGATTAGCGAAATCAATGGAGCGAGGTAGACGTCGTGCTTGATGATAGTAGTCCTTCTTTGGTGTTTAAAGCGTGAGCGCGCGGGTGAGAAAGAGATTCATAACGAAAGGGTCATACCAGGCAGCACGGATCAATTGCTAGAAAAGTGGTATCTTATCGCACCCCAGGGGTACCTTTGGCATTTTATTTCTGTGTTTCCTCCTAACGAGAGTTTGTCCTTTCTCCATTTCCATCACAGCTGAGGGATGAAAGGAGGAAGAAGGGTCAAAGAGTTTTGAAGAGCTGAAACCTCTCATCCATTGAACTATACAAGGGTCTGTGCGTGTGCATCTCTAGTGTTTTGGGGGGTAACTCTTTTCGGCAGTTATGGCTAAAGTATTGATTGCATCCCAGTTGCACAGAAGTGCATCGCTCCTTCTGCCTGTGGCACCTGCTGCCCCTGCTCTGTGCCAGCTTAAGTGGTACAGCAGCCGAGCAGACCCGGAATACCTGTGTAGGAGTATTGTACCTACTATGCACTACCAGAACAGCCTGCCAAGGTAAGAATATTCAGCCGGGGTGTCTTCTTAAAAATTGGAACATGCGATTGGAGTAGTGCTTTTATTTATTAACATGCCGCTCGTGAGCAGTTCAACTGTTCCTTAGTAAGTCGTTAATCATATCAATTTTTACTTAATAAAGTTGTAGTATGGGGATGTAGGAAATAAAACACGATCCAAAGGCATACTACAAAAGTGACGCCACGAATCTTATATGAATCTTATATGAATCTGTTTTGTATGTTCGCTAAGATATAGAGGGCAGTGCAGAGACATGTGGGTGAAAGGTGAAAATGGGAAAGAGCTAGTGCAAACTAGTATAACTTGTTGTACACGTCTCAGTCCACGGGTAAAGATGATGTCGTGTAGATATTAATGGGTCCTATATAAGTCTCCAGTTTAGTATTTTAATGACCCAGGTTAATTTTACCCTTGTTGCTAGTTGTAAGAGGAATCCAGGGTTTGCTATTGTTCTCTAACATATCCACCACGCCACCTCACCTAAGTACTTGCTGATCACATCCTTCAAATGTACTGCTTCTCCATCCGCACATAATCCTGACAAGCACGCAGTTGTTATTCTCCAAGTTTTCCAAAGTGCAAAGATCAGACACGATTGGACAGTTGGTTAGAATAAAAGGGAAAGGGCTCCAGGACCAGGTATCCCCTATAGAATTAGAACTATCTCTTGCTCCTTTTGCTGAAATTTTTGGTTATGCCTCCGTGCCACCGAGCATGTTTTCAAACTCTTCATACAATACTAGGTATATGTTTATGTATATTTTATCTATTGTACTGTATTGTAGCGCTTCCTACCCGTATGTAAGGCACTGAAGCGTTTGCCTACTTGGTCAAGGTACTCCGTGTAGGGTGTGTGGTTGGAAAGGTGTTTTACTAGTTTTTTTATCTTACATGGAAAATGTTTCCATATCGTGTATGATGACCACCACGGTCCTGTTATTGTGTTATGGGACGCAGTGCTCCGCATGGTAATGGAGGAGGAGGTGAGGGAAAGATGAGCAGGTTACGGTTTTCAGTAATGTATCGCTGGTTGCTGCACTGGGTAGTCCAACTGATACTTTGTTTAACGTTTTTGATTCTAAACAAAAGGTCACATTCATATTTATATTTATTTGTTTTTTGAGGCAATGGTGATTAGGTAATTTGCCCAGAATTACATTGGAGAGAGAAATGGTACCGGAGATTTGCTGGGATACTCCCTTTTTAGGTCTCGCCTGAGCCAGCGCTTGAGCGCTGCTCTCGGGAGAGCTTTTGTAAAAGGGGGATCTGAAAGTGCAAACTAGTGCTTTTCAGGCCTCCAAATACAGTGCATGTGCGCTGGGCGCGCGCACCATTTGGCAGCCTGAAAAGCACTGCCAGCCCCTCGCGACGCACCATTTTGTTGCCATAGCAACGAAAATGACGCTTCGCGTGTCTTTTTTTTTTTTTAATGTCGATACAAAAGACAGTGGTCCTGAATTAATATTTCATACACGAGAGCAAAAGGTTCTTACTTATTTGAATGATCTACTAAGTCATGAGCTGAGCAGGGAAAAAGATTTTGAGTAGCTCACAATATTCAATATAACATTTCAATATAAAACGCAACATCCAAATTATAAATCACCAGTTTTTTACTTCATTTTTTGGCAATTTAATTTCAAATTCATATAGTATTCAACTCAGGGTTGCTCCAGAGGGAACGTGCATCTAGCAAAAGTGCTAAAGGGTGAGTGAGTGAGGAGAAGAGTGGTAGAACATAGTAGCAATAAAAATTCTTTAAATTCACAAACGAAGAGAACGGTCGTAATTCACCGTCACAAACAAAACCTGGTCACGTTCAAAATTTACAACAGTACATGTTATATAGTTGAAGAAAAGGACCAATTAATCGTCTGGCACGGAAAAGGGATTGCGTGTCCCAGGTAGTAGAAGGGGCGTCGACGTTTCGACCTGTCTAGGGGGCCTTGGGGGAAGTTTGGACCTTGCCCATGCGGGTCTTCATCAGGACCAGAAGGGCAACCTGAGTGACTCCTGAAAGAAGTCTTGTGCCTGAGAATTTCAGGGCCCTAATTATTAGGGGCGCACGAGGGGCTAATTCCAGACGTCCCTCGTAGTGTAAGGGTAGAATGTCTGGGTTCTTCAGACAACGAATGTGAGTCTCTTGGGATGAACAGTTTCAAAGACGAACTAAAGCCGAGTTAATCGGTTATGGAGACCTCTCAACGCGCTGGTTGCTGACTCCGTGCTCAACCGCCCCTATGAATGGCAGACAAGAGCTGACAACAGGGTGCAAGACGAAGAGGGCTTGACAGGGATACATTCAGCGAGCGGCACAAAGAGGGCGGGCACGTGTGGGACAGTGCAAGGACAAAAACGGCGAGGGACAGAGGAGCATTGAGAGAAGGGGGCTGCAGAGAGGGGAGTAGTAAAGCCAGGTCGTGAGAGAGATATGGGGAAGACAAACCTCTGCGATCAGCTGTCCTGCAGTTCCCCCGGGGCACAAGCAGGCATCCACTTAGACAGAAGTGGATGCCTGCTTGGCTTTAAAATGTTTTTTTTTCAAAACCAGGTATCAAACCTGGATTGTTGAACATAAGTGGGTGCCTACATTATGCCTTTCCAAGAGCAATTTAGTAATCTTGTAAACACTGAGGAAAAACTGCACGTTAAAGCATTTCAAATACAGGCTGTAGGATTCAAAGTTGCTGTATCCATTCAACAACTTATTCCTAATTTTATAGTTGAGCAGGCCTGGTATTTGTTCTAGAGCAGGAGACTCCTGCTACAAGTCTTCTGGTAAGTACTGTACATGATTTCGGCATATTGCTTATCAAGTGGTCCTGATTTTGATACGTGGGCCACCCCCTACCCCAGGATCAGGTCAAGGACATAAGTAATGGTTGGCGGCAGTTGATTATAACAGTGGGTTTCAGTTGTTTGTGCCTGAACCATAGTGGGAAGGGAGCTTACTGCTCTTCCTGGTAAACCTTTATATAGTAAGTCATGGTTAGGCCCAAATCATGGCTCCTGATTGTATGCAGAGTGTGCATGATAGTGCTTGCTTACATGTTAGTTGGGGTAGCCATTTTGGGATCCTCCAATGATTTATATAAGGTACTTAGGCTGCAGGATAAACTCTATTGTATTTATCAGAGCTACTGTCTCTCTTCCCTACATACCTCCATGTGCTGTTTTTTAGTTCACACTCGCCTCTAAATTCTTTCTGAAGCCAGTTACAGTTGTCTGGCTTGAATCATTATTTTGGAGTAAGTAGATAGAAAGGTCTTGTGTTGCTAACTAGTCATGTAATAAGGTAGCCCCAGTAGGTCAGACTGTGGCCTAGCCAGAGGAACACTGACACAGAATAAACCTAAACACAGGTCTATTTGCCACAGCATGAAAGCAATGAGATTCTCCCAAGGCAGCCGCGGAGTAACTGCCTCAAGTGGAACCCTCGCTTTCCAAGCAACAATGGGACATAAACTAAGTTCACATTCCATCCACCAACCCATTACATTACTACACATCTCCTTCCTTATTACATAAACAAAATAAAACAAAGGAACAACTAAAAGGCAATGAAGTTAGAGTACACCAAAAAATACAGTAGATGAACAATGCAAAATGTAACAACATAATAATATAAGATAGAATACATTCCATCAAGGCTCCCGTACATAATTACTCAGTGCTAAGATCTTTGGAAACCTGCTGCTCCCCTCTCCTCTTAGAGAACACTCCTGCACATTTCCTCAATACTCATGTCTTCCATTGCCCTGGTAACACCTCTCCCCAAACAAACATTCAAGCTACCAGTCAACTCATTGTCAATCATCAACATAAAGCCATTTACATTTTCATCATTGTACCCTCCTTTGTCCTTCACATCACCCCCTTTTTAATACAATGCCGCTTTGCGTTGATTCCATGTGTTTCTATTGCTAACAACAATGTACTTTTTGTGTGCCTCTTTCACTTGTAGGGGCCCCAAAACTTTGACAAACCCCCACACACTCTACCATCATGCTTCACCTCAACCCAGTCACCTACTTGAATAATGTCACACTCTTCACAACACTCTCCTTCACTTTAGTTTCACACTTCCACAACCACCCTGGAGTCAATTTGGTGTTATGTTCCCTTCCCCCTTACACATTCAAATGTAGAACCCTTAGTCAGACTATTTTCTAACATGTGATGAGCACCCACCATGCTATTGACTGTAGTTTCTCCTTCCCAGCCTGCCTGAATCATCATGAGGATTGCTCCTTTGACCAATCGATCGTTCCTCTCCACCATAACGTTTGCCTGGGGATTGTAAAGTCCTGTACAGTGATGCCACTATTCTCCAAGTATGACTTCATTTCAACACATTGTCTGTGATACGCTACTGTGGAAACCCCTCCTCAAAAACACCTTATCCAATACCTCAATGGTGCATCTAGTTGTCACCTCCTTCATAAATCTGACAATGAGGCATCTGGAATGGAAATCTACTATGACAACACATTTTTAATATCTCCATGTACACCCTGTATAGGACCAATAAAGTCTATGCAAACTGTACTCCAAGGCTACCCTGGATCAATGATATACCCTGACATGGCTTGTACACTCGTTTTAAGTCATTTTCACTTTCCCTGCACATGATGCACTCCTCACACACTGGTTGATCATATCATCCATCCCTTGCCTCTCTAGCCCTTTTATTTTTTTGTCATGGATTGACCAAGATGCCCCTCATGGGCTAAAGTCATAAACCCATTATTTTACTACAGACACCCATACAAAGGAATGGCCATAAATCAAGTCAAAGACCTCACCTATTTTACGGTGAAGTGGGGCTACGCAATTAACCCCTGCATCCTGTCTTAATGTTGCCAGAGAAGAACGCTCTGATTGTAGAACATAAAGTCAGAGTGACTGTTTCACCTGAAACATTGTTGCCATGGAGCTGTGGCATATTGAAAAGAAAGTCAATGCATAGGTTCATTGGTTCTCTCCCCAGCAAAACATTTTTGGACTAATTGTGCATATAACTGGTCAGCTGGACTAGCTACTGTCCATACGAATGGTTATGAGCTGGCCCTTACAGCTCACCAGGTGTTCCCCTTTAAAGGCAAGGAGCTTTGTATACCACTTCAGAAGAAGGTAAAGACCAGAGGCAGAATCCAGACTGTCTCTTGACTCTGGCGCCCCCAAGACTGAGGAAAAAACTGCTGTAGCTGAAGGACCCACAAGTTTGACTAACCTGCGTGTTGAGGACATGTTCAGATCAGCCAATGACTAAGGTCAACATTAAGACTCTTGGTGCCTATCCCATTCTGCTTTCTTTCTTTTGGGTGGTCCCAAAAGCTGTCATCCTCTGTGTGAGAACTCCTGTGAATCATTATTGTCTGATCTCCTGCAAGCCTCCACCCTGTATTGGCCACTGCTTCTTCTGTGTGCAATGTCCATGTGAGCATGTGTGCTACACCCTGCATTGCTGCACTTTTGCATTGACTTGTGCTTCATATTCAAACAATGATCGTGTGAGCCTGTGTATTGTACCCTGATTTTATCGCCACTATTTCCATAACTGCAGTTCATGTGAGTCCATGTGCTGCACCGACACCTACTGTTAATGAACTCTTCACCTATTTACCATAAAGTCCCTCCCAACAGACGAAACCAAGTACCCACTCTGCCTCTTCCCTTTTGTCACGACTCAATCAGACATCAGCTGATTCTTTAAATTTTTCTCTATATCTTCTGGGGGTCTAACTCATACTACACCTTCCACAGTAAGCTGAACGGGGCTGGACAAGCCACTAGAGTCAAGGGGTCGAGACTGCTAATAGTGTAATACTATTATTCGTTCCACTAGAAAGAAGAGACATGATACTGGTGCCAGGTTACCACAAAGAACTTATAGATAAGAAATAAAGCAATCGCATATGGAGACACACAATCACTCCGGGAACTGATGAGTATAAAACCCTGACCCCTGCCAATGTATACTGAAGCACAGACAGGCGCCCTTTTGTGCTTGACACAGAGGAGTGTTGTTAGGGGTCAGTTAAGGATGGGCCTCTGCCGGACCAGAAGTTCACTGCCGATGTAAAGGCCAAACCCTATAAGCGTGCTTGTAGTCAACATGTCCCCCTCACCCCCAAAATAGGTTTCCTTGAGTTGTCAATACTTATGCATGTTCTCCTCCCAGCAGGGATGTTGTCTCTGAGATAGCTGAAATCCTCTTCGACCTATATGTGGTCTTAGCTTTATCAATCCAGTCATGGCATTAGGTAGTGCAGGGAGACTTGAATTTATTGAGCAAGTGATGGCCTCACCCTGGGTGGCACGGCAAGACAGTAAAATTACGCAATGATACGAGCACCAGTCAGACTAGTGACAGAATGTCAAATATTACAGCATTATTCCTGTTGATTAAACCACAGTAGATTTCCTATTTCTGTTAATATCATGTCTAACAGCTTTCACCTCACCTGCACATCCAGTTTTTGTGAAAACTGTGTGAATGTGACAAACTGCTCTTATCCTGTTCGTGGCTCCCATGAAGCTATTCAAGCTAGCAATTTGAGAACCTGAATACGCTAGCAAATTGAGCCACCAGGGATGCTTACAAAACAGCAATACTTGTCTATAAATTGGGGATTACCGCAATTGTTGTTCCCCTTGATCAATGCAGGTAAGCCTAAAAAACAACAGTCCGTGGGGGATTCCTAAGTGTGTGGTGGTGGTGGTACTCTCCAGAGCAAAGATCTCGATAGGTTTTGTAAGTATAACCAACCCGTTGTTACGGGTGGGAAGGGAAAGAGACCCATTTCTTTTAATAGCCCTCACTCACTCTAATGGTGACATGCTTCATCATAGGGCACACCCCCTACTGCTAAAAGTCGGGGTGGGCTCAACCGTATTTAAGGGAGCACTTAAGATATTGTGTATGGGGGCATACTGTTAAAGATAACATTCCTCACCCACTCCTAAAGAATTCTTTAATAATGGAGCGGGAGCGAAGGTTAAAATATATACAAATGGGTGTTTAGGATGTGATGGTCCTATGAGCCTAAATTCAGCACCAACACGTTTCAGCCCTTCCTATCTGGCCTAAATAGGTCCTGGGCTTTTGTCAGGGTGGAACGCAATGAACTTACTTCCCCCAAAGACGTGAGTGCATATAAACTATCTGTCTCGAGCACTACTAAGTGTTAAAAAACGGAACAAGCCAAATACTTGCGCTTTATTAACAATGTGGATCGTATATCGTCTACATTGTAGTTTGTTTGACAGGTTGTCTGCTTCCCTTTTATAATACTTAAACGTGGGGTAGATTAGCCCCTTATAATAACAAATTAATAACAAGAATGTGGCCCAATGGACATGTTTAAAAGGATCATGGTTAGTCGACTGCAAATCCCTTACGTATATGAAAACTATGAAAATACGGCATGTCGAGCACGTGTAAGGGGACCAGGAATAGCCATTCACTCCATTTTATATGCAAACATTATTGCTAAAATTGCAGGAAGTTTGACGAAGGAAATATCGCTGATATGAAACGGTATACCAACACTGTACTAATTTATGTACGTCATGAGAGACAGTACTGCTTTGTCCTGCTAGATGACAAGTGTTGACGGAGCCAGTACTTTTATTCAGTTTTTAATGTGTTTTGTGTGAAGCTTATATTTTTAAATAACAACTTGCACCAGCTACTGCTATTTTACTGTAATTGTGTTTCCCCTTAGCTATTTTGCACAGATACGTCTTTTAAAAACGCCTGTTTGCACATTAACGTATCCTAAACATTGCTATTTGCACTTAGTTTTACCTGTACTCGGTCCTGTCTGATTGCCGTGACCGGTTGCTCCTCCCCGTTCCACCACGGGTGTTGTCCCGATTGATGTGAAGGGAGTCTACTACTTCCGGTGCACGGCAGTCAGCGCTCTAGTTGCTGCTTCCCCACACGTTTAAAACTGATGCCCTGGCTAACGCGCAGCGGGCGCGCCGAAGGCGCGCCAAAGGCAAGCCCGTCTGCGCCCGTCCGCGACCAGTGTGCGACCAGGGCCAGGCACGCTGCTCGAAATGGAACCGACAGGGAAAGGATCGTGTGGTCTCGAGATGATCTGTGGAGGCTTAACACGGATGTTGACTGCCACTTGCACAGGTTTGACCTAGGCTCCCTCCCCCTCGATCTTACTTGCGGTACGTGTGGGAAATACCTCGGTGTATGGGAGATTGAGGAGAAGGGGCTCCGCAAGTCCAGACCGCTCAGCAAGAGAAGTCTTAGAGCAGGGTTGCTGAATTGTAGATCCCTTTCGAAGCATGCCAATGATATCTGGCTGCTATTGTAAGGCCATGATTGGGATGTTTTATTTTTGACTGAAACGTGGCTTAGTGAGGATAATGTGACTGCTATCGCCTTGGCAGTGCCCCTGGGCTACACAATGTGTCTCGCCAACCGACTGGGTGGAAAAAGAGGTGGTGGGGTAGCTGCTATAATTAAAGATCAGCTCACACTAACATCCTCGGCCCCTATGCTGATCGCGGGCATGGAGGGGCTTCACTTCTGCATTCAGGTGGGCTCTCAGACATCCTTAGCAGGTCTAGTTATCTACCGCCCACCTGGGGGGAATGACTCTAATCTTACTGACCTGCTGGACGTAATAGTGCAGAGCTCCCTCCTCCATCCCTACTTCCTTGTAGTGGGGGATTTCAACATCCATATGGACAGAACAGATTGTGCCCAAGCAGAGATATTAAGGGCCACCCTGATGGCCGCAAATCTGAGCCTAATTAATAAGGGACCTACACACAGGGCGGGTCACACACTCGATCTCATCCTTTCTAATATTGAAGGGGTGTTGTTGGAAGATCCCCTGCCACTACTTTGGTCTGACCATCTGCTTTTACCTTTTTCAATAAATCTGGCAGCTGACAGACCAACGCCAAGTAAACGAGTTTTCATGAAAAGGCAATGGTCGAAGCTTGTCCCGTCCGTTATGGGCCCAGTCCTGGCACAAAATATACCCACGTTAACACTGAACGCTAATTCTGACGCGCAGCGGTTTCATTACTGGATTGAAAATATGATTTCATCCATTGCTCCAGCTAAACGCGCGCTGTCCAAAAGGGACTCCCCCTCTGCTCCATGGTTCTCACAGGATCTTAGAACTGAGAAGGCTAAATGTAAACGTTTAGAGAGGCTGTGGAGGGTAAATTATGGGACTCTGGAAAGAACTCATTATAAGATGGCCTCCCATAAATTTCAGAAGGCTGTCCGAAAGGCAAAGAAACAATTTTTTGCTGCGTCAATTGAACAGGCAGAACACTCCAGCAAGGAAGTCTTCAAGGTGGTTCAGTCCTTCTTTAAACCTAGATGCATTGAAAGGGAGATACCGCCTTCGGTCACTATCTGTAATAAAATCTCGGATTTCTTTGACCAGAAGATTAAGAGTGTTTACGATTCATTTGGCCCAGAGGTAGCAACAGAGAAAACAGATCAATCTGCCAAACTGCTGATAAGCGGACCGCTGACCTGTCTTCAACCTGTAACTCTGCCCGCGGTTTTACAGGAATTAAGGTGTTGCAAGTCAGGCTCGCCGGATGACCCCTGCCCTCCCAAACTGTGGTGCACAATGGCGGATTTTGTGGCCCCGTCCTTACAACACGTCTGGAATACGTCCATCTCTTCGGGGGTCTTCCCAGACATATGGAAACATGCTACCCTCCTCCCTTTAAAGAAAAAGCCTAATGGAGATCCTATGGATCTCAGCAACCTACGCCCTATCTCCCTTCTGGCTGCCCCTGGCAAGATGTTGGAGAAAGTTGTCCAGCGGCAACTCAGTAAATACATTGAGGACAACAAGATTCTGCACGAGACTCAGTCAGGTTTTAGACCGGGTTTTAGCACCGAGACAGCTTTGATCGAGGTGGCAGAATCAATAAGATGGTCGTTAGATTCGGGAGACTCAGCTTTGCTGGTGCTCCTGGATCTTTCGGCGGCTTTTGACACCGTTGATCACGCAAGGTTGTTGATGAGATTGTCTGAAGTGGGCATACAGGATCAAGCGCTGGCCTGGTTACACTCCTACCTGTCCCAGCGAACCCAGAAGGTCGCCTTGGGGACCGTTTCTTCTACACCCAAGCCGTTAGGCTGTGGCGTCCCTCAGGGCTCGGCGCTTAGTCCACTTCTATTTAATATCTATATGGCCCCACTCTTCACACTGATCGCTAACTGGGAGGTCAAGGCAGTATCTTATGCCGATGACACTCAGCTTGTGTATCCATATGCAGAGGGGTCTGAGGCAGCCTTGTCAAATTTTAAAGGCTGCCTCCAGGATGTGGCGCGCTGGATGAACACTAATAAATTGAAACTTAATGTGGACAAAACGGAAGTGCTTCATTTTGGCAAAGGCGCCCCGCCCCCCTCTGAGCTCTGGTGGCCGGCAGCAATGGGCTCCCCCCCCTTCTCCCAGTCCCTCGGCAAAAAATCTGGGAGTGCGATGGGACAACAATCTTTCCTTTGTTTCGCACACACAACAGCTGATGGGCTGTTGCTTGGGTAAACTTAGGAATCTTCGCAAAATCCTGCGACTTTTGCCGACACATTGCAGGAAAACGGTAATCCATGCGACAGTCACATCTAGATTGGATTACGCGAATGGCCTGTTCCTGGGATTGCCCAAATACTTAATTCAACGTTTGCAAGTGGTCCAGAATGCGGCTGCGAGACTGTTAATGCATATTCCATTCAAGCATTCCATCTCTCCGCATCTTCGATCACTTCACTGGCTACCTGTAGCCCACAGGATTAAATTCAAGGCTCTTACGTTAGCTTTCAGATCCTTGTTTGGCTCATGTCCTACTTATCTGAGGGATCGATTGCCAAGATACACGCAGGCCCGCTCTCTTCGCTCCAACCTCCGGACCCAGCTTGCAGTCCCGCGAATAAGAAGGGCCCGGCTGGGTGGCAGAACGTTCTCTGCCAATGTAGCAAGTTTATGGAACTCACTCCCCCCTGAGCTCCAACAGGCCCCCTCTGAATCGTGTTTTAAATCAATGCTGAAAACCTGGCTCTTCACCCAACCTCGTTAATTAACTGTTTAACTGTTTTGCACTTCGGTATTTGTTGTTTTTTCTGCCTGCGTTCAGCGCCGGGACACCTCCTGGAGAGGTAACTGTTCGCGCTCTACAAAATTCTGTATTATTATTATTATTATGATGACAAAGTCTGTCTACCACGGCGTAGCTATGAACATGTTTTGCGAGTCCTTAGCAACAACCAATAAGGAATTGGAACCACGCCCGGTGGGTGTGTCCAATGGGCCGACACCTTTGCCGGAAGCGCAAAAATTACAGGATTTAGCTGCTGTGATTCTCGGCACTAGTGCAAGCAGGGGAGTTCGAGTATCAATAGGTCACAGCGGGGAGGACCTTTGGCGAAGTAAGTGCAGGAGACTGGTCACAAATGGTGGGACTGCTTAAACGAAGGGAGGAAAGTGGGGGCACCCCAAACGGGTATGCCAGACTCTTGTGTAACCTTCTCCTCACACTTACCTTTAAAAACGGGCAACTTCTGTCTGAACGTTAAAAACCTTTGCAATCTTTGTCACCCACAGAGTGTGACTACAGGCCTCCCTCAAGCTCTCCCCTGGGAATCCTTTGCCCTAAGTTGTTGGGGTGAGTGCCTAGGAACTATCATACTACATTAGGGATGGGAGTGAATGTGGAACAAACTGATGGACCGACTGAAAGCATATTGTGAATGAAATAATGCATGTTTGCACAAACCCATAGCACATGTGAAAGTCACAGGAATACATATGGCATGATGTACTTGAAATACAAATGTTTCAACCACAACAGCAAGACTCTTAGTATAAATTGGGATACCAGGTGACAACGCCTACACCTCCACAACAATGGCTCTTTGGGGGGGGGGTGGGGGGGGGGGGGGGGTCGGTGTGAAGTTGGTGATCCTATGTCAATCACATTGTATATGATAATGAAGATAGGTAGCACTCACTCTGGAGGACATCTGTTGGATGGACCGTTCACAAATAACAAGTCCTTGCTTTGTCGTCCTTCACTCCCGCTTGTATGGTCAGATCATAAAGCAGTAATGTTCTCACTCCTCCTTCAAAACCCTCAGTCAGGGATTCGGAATCCCAAACAGCTGAAAAGGGTTCGATCCTGGAACAGGCTTTTTATTGAGGATCTTAACAGCTCCCTGTCCCAGAACACCCTGGTTTACTTCGAGAACCCGTGTGAGGCAGCTGCCACTTTTGAGGTCTGGCTAAGGAGCTCTATAGACCAGGTGCTTCCGGTCAAATCCTCCATTTGCCATAGATCAAGGCACTCTGAACCATGGTTTTCAGAGCAACTCAGACTGGAAAGACAAAAGTGTCGTCGTTTGGAAAGGAAGTGGAGACTTTCCAACGATACTAACAATAGGTTGGTCTATAAACAAGCCTTGCTTGATTATAACAAGTTAGTACATAAGGAGAAAGCTTCTTATTTTACCACAGCCATAATAACCGCTAAAAACTCATTAAAGGAACTCTTTTCCACAGTGAAAAAGCTAGCCAAATGCCCGAGGTGAGCATCTTCCCGTTAAACCAAACATTCTGTAACTCTCTGGCTGCGTTCTTTCAAGACAAAGGGAAAGCGGTCTATAGCGGGTTCTTACAGAGTGCTGCCCCAGGGATGTCTCTATCTTTAGGGACTCCTGGTGCTGTCACAGTGGAAATGGAAATCTTTCCGTTATCTACTGATAGTAGTGACCGCTGTTTCCATTAAGATGCGTGTGCGCACCTCTCTTAAAGTGAGCGCGCACTGCTGTATGTGCAGTGCGCACACACACAGGACACCCCGCAAGATAGTCGTGCTGCTGCTTTAAAAAAGTGAGCGGTGCAAAAATCAGTCACTTCCTGGATGCGGTGTGGCGGAGGAAGAGTTGGGACTCTGGAGTGCAGGTAAGGCTGGCTTTAGGGTTTGGGGGCTTGCAGCTGTTGGCACTTGCGGGGCAGATTGCGGGCTTTTGTTTAAGTATTCATGTTAATCACAGCCCCTTCACGAGCTTTACAAACAAAAGAGTAGAGCAAGTTTAAAAACACAGCGTGTACTTTTGAAAGTACACGCTGTGTTTTTAAACTTGCTTTGCTCTTTAGTATTTCAGAGTTCAAAAGTTGCTTTGAAGACTTAGTCTGGACTTGTTGGAAATGTTGATACTTGAGAAGTTTGTGAGAGCTTGAGGAGGTGGAAGGTGTCAGTGTTCTGAGTATTAAATTCAACATTCTTCTCTGATGTCTTGAGATGGTCTAACGGGTGTTAGATGCTGCTGAGTCTTGGTTCAATTTGTCCTTGTATAACTGATCCTCCTGCATCACTACAAATCACAATTTCTCACCACTTTTTCAAACAAGAACATTACGTCAGCTAGGTAGCCACTAGACAATATGAAATTCAATATACGTGTGAGGCAGTGTTACTTCCTGAACCCATTCAGTGTGTGCGTGTTTTCATATCCTGATGGCAGCAACTCTTCATCCTTCATCAAAATTATATTCTCCATGTATAATCGGCTTTGGGAATTTAACACCGTAAATCACTGTTATTAAAACTTTTGTACACTTTATTATGCTATAATAATATTTTTGGCACTGATGTATGAAAACCATGGCCAGCTCCCTCATTCCAACATTTTACTCCGCTTGATAATCACTACAAGGCAAAGATCATGAGTTCCTTCTATGGTCTCATCTCAACAATGAACTGCATTGCAAACTCCGGGATTAGCTCAATTTATGGTAATACAAATCATTTACAAAGAGCGTACCTTTCCTTAAATGACTAGTATCACAAAGGTATTTTTATTGCTGCTGCTATGGGTGCTCATTTGGAGTGTATTGATAGAGATCAGGGTGTGTACAAAATTCCCACTACCACGGATAGAGTAATCTCACAGTTACACGCACATGCATACATCATACGCTAGGGCCCATTTCACTAACATACGCTCAAATACTCTACCACCAATAAACCTGTGGAAGGAAACACTCCTAAACACCCTGCATCTATACCGAGGTCGATAAGACCTGGTTTTTGTGACTGTCCCTAAGCATAATCTATACAATATATACAACAATAATCAATAACGTAAACCCAATAATTGACAAGAAAGAATATCCAACACCATGTTTAAAATTATATTGCTTTATCTAAATTAGTCAAAGAAAATCAATCAGAGTAAATCATTTCTCATAGTTACCTATTCTAGCTAAATGTCAAAACGGGTCAGGACAAGTCTCTCGGTAAATGTCTCTCAAGACGAAGTCCCTTCAGCATCAATTCTCAGCAACGCAGATTCGGTACGCGGCAAAGGCAAAATGGCAAGTGGCAAAGACCCTCTCTAGGCTAACATCTCTTATAGTTTCTAAACAATAGAAAGATACATTGGGAACATAGAAAAAACTATAATGTCCGCCGGACTTGCTGAGCAGAGCGAGAAGGAAAGGATGTAACATCGCTACATTTGAGAATCTCCGTTGAGAATCTCCGCTCAGGAAAAGTACACATAACGAAAACTACGGAACAGGAACCAAGAAAATAAAACATGTATCATAATTATCCTGCTTCTCCTCGGCCATCGAGCCACAGTTCAGAGCTTCCCTCTAAGGCTCCTTTGTTTCCCAAGGCTGCCAAGGACACTTTCACTTCTCTTGGAGACTTCCCAAAAACTGCTGCTGTCCTCATGGAAAGTTTTTCAACAAGGACCATGGTCAGTTAGCTTCAGGACCATTTCCAGCAGGGGTCTCCCTCGTCACAGTTTTCATATTATAAATCACAGCCAGGCTCACTATTCAGCCATCTTTTCTTAGGCCAACATAGGCCTTAATAGACCATCTTAATTAAAAGAGACAAAAACAACATTACTACAGCATAGTGATTAAACAGTGTTAACCCCACTAATACCCTTATGTGTATGCATTTATCTAGCACTTGCAACATGGAAAAGCATTAATTCAGAAAGCGTTTTGTGCTCAAAAATAAACAGCACATAGCAACGTTTAAACATGAAAACACGCACGTTATTTTTTAAAAACAGCACATTTATGCACACTCACGTGTAACTCTCTCTTGTTAGAACAAACGGATTGATTAATATAAACGCACTTGCACAAGACAAATAATTAATTATTAATTATTAATAAATTAATACAACGAATAGACATGCCAGAGCTTCAAAAGCCCCAGAATTTTCAAACTGAAAACTCTGCTCCAGCATATTACAAAGTATTAGATGAATATCCTACGTCTTACGAGAAGTTCTGAACCAAATATCACAATTCTTAGCTTATACTATTATAAACACCCCCTGCCTGTTCATGGAGCTTTATCCTAAAAGCTTATAACCACTTGACATTCGCACCTTTTTCTATTGGTTATTAAACATATCTATCAAAGTCTACTATCTGATCTTTGAGGCAAGCAGCTTGCTGCTGTCAATGTGTTATGCTGTTTTCCGATTGTTTCAACACTTAGACATTCCAAAGACTCACTTAGTTTTACAACCTGGAACACTGGTAACTCACTTTTCACTTTAAGATTCACCTCTTATGGAATCAGTTTCCACTTCGCATTTAGGTTTCACAGAAAACCTCATGTATTTTTGTGGCTCATTGAATGCTTCTTAGTCTCTTGCTTTTGCAGCTAGCTAGGCCTCTCCGAGTTCTGAGGACACCTAGATCAATGGCCAGAGCTGCTGACTTTGGAGCTGGGGAACCAGGTTTAAGTCTCGACGTTGGCTCAAAATCCTGTGATTCTGGGTAAATTACTTAATCTCCCCGTGCCTACCAAAAATTAATATGTCCTGGTTCAACATAACTGGTGCTCATGTCAAGTTCTCCAATACTTCCGGGTTGAGTTTGCGCTGTATAAAACTGCAACAAAAAAAAAGTGATATGTGCACCAACAGCTGATGAAATCGGTATTGTTGTGTTAGAGGCAATCAAACACTGTCTTTGATATCACATAGGAGTGAAGACCGACATCAATGGCCAAAGCCAGAAGAAGAGCACTGTACCTCACCACCAGCAAGGGATTGGGGATTTTTCACAAAATGTATGTTTGTACAAAGCTACAGGGTGCAGCACCATGCTCTGGTTCACACTGCAAAATAAACAAATTGCTGCAACGAGTTGCCAGCCATTTCAGTTTGTTGTTTGCCTTTGAAGCACTCTTTCATTTCTGCAACCTTTTGAAACTAGGTGCTGGCCTGTTACTTTTAACAGAGGCGCTGTTGGACTTGGCCATTTTTGCAGGGTCAACCCTGAAATTTTTGCCTTCCTCCTGTATTTTCGCTGACCTGTTTTTGTTGTTTTTATGACTCTGGGCACTTTACCACTGCTGATCAGTGCTAAAGTGCATATGCTCTCCCTATTGTAAATTGATGCATGGATTAGTGACTCCATGATTGGCTTATTTGATTTACTTGTCAGACCCTAGTACAGTGCACTGAGTGTGCCCAGGGCTTGTAAATTAAATGCTGCTGTTGGGCTTGCAGCACTGGTTGTGCCACCCACAGAGGCAGCCTGTAAAGTGTCTCAGGTCTGCCAATGCAGAGCCTGTGTGCAGTCTGGTACTGCCATGCTGACTGGGCAAGTGCACCCACTTGCCAGTCCCTAAACCTTCCCTTTTCTTCATATCACACACCCCTATGGTAGGCCCAAGGGCATTGTGCATTAGAAGTATAAGGTAGGACAAGCCCTGATGTGTGTGGCATGTCCTAATAGTGAATTACAGCCATTTTCGTTTTTCACTATTGCAAGGCTACCTGTTCCCCATGGGCCAGAATGGGCAGTTTGATTATTACATCCTATAATCCTAACTGACTCAGGGAACATGTTAGAAATTAGAGTTTAGTATGCCTGAACTCTGAATGATAAAATACATCTTTTAGTGAAGTTGATTTTAACATTCTGTGTTTGAAAATACCACTTTTAGAAAGTAGGTATTTTCTTGTCTAACCATCCAAGCCTGCCTCTGCTAGGTTGTGTATTCCTTGTCAGGAGTTTGAGTGACAGGGGCTAGGGAAATTCCAGGAGACTGGGTGAGTCAGCACAGGGCTGAATAGAGAGATCTCCATGTAGATGGGTGGGAGGAGTTGCACTTGGGACCTGAATACGGCTGTGCCTTCCCTCCACAATGCTGGCTCCACCTCCTGTGGTGCGTCTAATGTCTCTGCCCTGCACTGTGAAAGGAAAGTAGGAGTCATGTCAACAAAGTGCTCCAGGACTGACCAGAACTGGTTTGGACTAGGCAAAGGCCTTCAGAGAACAAAGAGAAACTGTGTATAAATATTGGGACCCAAACCCAAGAACTTTAGATCACTTTGGGAAACAAGAAGAAACCTTTGCTGAGGAGTGGAACCAGAGAGACTGAGGAGAGACTATCCCTAAGCCTGAGGGATTGGCCTGCAGTAGTTGCCTGACTGCCAAAGAGAGGAGAGAAGTAACCTTGTGTACTTTATTCAACTTGTGAAGGATCTCCAAGGGCTTGAGAAAACAGCTTGCCTCCTGCTGAAGTCTCAGGGACAGCAGACTTCACCCACCAGCTCCCCAAGAGTTCTTTGAAAGTTCCTGCTGTTTTTCTAGGCTTTCTGAGGGACTGCGTGTTGCAAGGAGCTGGAAGCACGACTCACGTGCAATAAGCGTGTCGCTGCATTGCCGCTGCCGCTTCACAACACGAGAGTTAAGTATACAGGGGTAACCCTATAACCCAAGGAACCTGGGCCTCGTAGATATATATAAACAATGGTTCCGTAGGGGAAATATTATTTACAATGAAGAAAAATCAATTAAACATAAACACAGCAATCGATGATCTAGCAAAGCAATTAATCTTAAAGGAGGAATAATACTTCAAAAAACGTAACAATTTATTTTTTAGTATTTCATCTGAATTTTAAATCATTCATCAACTCCTTTAGACATGTATAAAAAATGAAAAAGGGCTGTATATACAATGATATTTACAAAACAACGACGCAGTGATAAAGGGGGCTCAATCATAATACAAAATCGGAGTGATTATGTAGATGAAATTCAAAGACAACTTAATGACCGTGATAGTTACCAACCAATCACAAAGGACCCTACCCCCGAAATAAAAATTCTGATTGACTCCTTACTAACACAAGCACTTGATTCAGGTTTCCTTAGTATCCCAGAGTCCAAATTTCTCACCCAGACTAACCCCAGAGTCCCAACAATCTATACTCTGCCGAAAGTCCATAAGAACCTTGACAAACCACCGGGACGTCCAATCGTATCGGGCTGTGGCTCCATACTGGAACCTTTGAATCAATATATTGATAACTTTCTTCAGCCATTTGTGATTGCCACTAAATCCTATGTTCGGGATTCAACCCAAATGATCCAGTTCATAGAGGACCATCCATTTGATAAGGAGAAACAACTTTTAGTAACTTTGGACTTTTCCTCCTTGTACACGAGCATACCACAAAAAGAGGCTCTGTCTGTAATACAAGAAGTACTCAATACAAGACCCGCTCCACATAGAATCCCTACAGATTTTTTAATAGCCATGTTGGACATCGCAATGACAAAAAACTACTTTGTGTTCCATAATCAATACTTTCTTCAATGCAAAGGCGTTGCCATGGGCGCAAGCTATGCGCCGTCCTTAGCAAACCTTTACATGAACCATTTTGAGTGGACCGTTCTTTATGGAGAAAATAATCCTTATAGAGATAGCATCAATATATGGAATAGATATATTGATGATGTCTTTATGATTTGGACCGGTTCAACTACGACCCTCAAGTCGTTTTTTGACTGGCTAAATGGAAGATCCAACGACATTAAATTTACGATGAGTGAAAACAATGAAACCATAAGCTTCTTAGACCTCAATGTGAAAACGGCAGATGGGGTACTCTATACTGGATTGTACAGAAAACCTATTGAGAGAAACGCTCTTCTTAGCTATAATTCGAACCATCCCCGCAGTCTTCGAGATAATCTGCCCTATGGGCAGTTTCTCAGACTGCGCCGCAACTACACATTGAGAGCTGATTACTTTGCGGATGATTTTTCTTCATTGTAAATAATATTTCCCCTACGGAACCATTGTTCATATATAGCTTCACAACACGAAGCACCTCACATCGCCGGAGAAGAGGATTGACGTCGCAGCAGACGCTGCCGCATCACCGGAATACGTGTCGCAGAAGAATCGTTGAGTTATAGCAGGGCCACCGAAGCGCCTCGCATCGCCAGGGGAGAGGATCGACGTCGCAGCAGATGCCGCCGCATCACTGGGAAGTGTGTCGCAGCTCATCACCGGAGAAGAGGATCGATGTCGCACCAGACGCCGCTGCATTACCGGGAAGAGTGTCGCAGGGCCTGTCGCGGCTCGCATCGTGTGGAAACATCTTGCATTGCCAGAGAAGAGGATCGACGTCGCAGCAGACGCCGCCGCATCACCGGGAAGCGTGTAGCATCAAGAAGAAAGTGCCATCTTTGTTTCTTTGCACAGATCTTCAACGCATCACCGTCCTTGCAACACTTTCATTGTCTTGCGTTACGCATCTTAAGGTACATTGAACTCTGAGTGTCGCATTTACCATCTTAAGAGAACTAAGCTAATTCTACCATTTTAAGTACAGTATTGTGGATTTTTGTTTGTGGTCTTGTGATAAGTCTTTATAAAGAATACTTAGTTTTTATATAAAACTTGTGTGGTGTCCATCTGTAGTGTTGTCACTTGGTTACTGTATGTGTTCACAAATGCTTTACACACTGCCTCTGAGATAAGCATGTCTGCTCGTGCCAAGCTACCAAGGGGGTGAGGAGGGGTTATTTTAGGTGTGTACCCCCTTACCCTGACTGGACGCAAAGGCCCCTACTTGAACAAAGGTACCTACTTCTGCCAACTAGAGACCCCCCAAATCTAACAGGCGCCAATAATAAAAACATTTCTTAAAAGATCCTTGCGACGGAACCCTCAGCTCCCCATGTAAGATAGTGTTTAAGTCCTACATTGGCAACACATCTGACAAACGTTAATGGTGTAATAAGGCCCTTACAAGTGCAACATTAGCTACTACTTTTCGTTCCTATCTCCTGAACATTCTAAACAGAGTGAAGAAGCATCATTGACCAAAGAAATAGTACACAAAGGGGTATATTCACAAGAAGGTGTGAAAACTAATGCAAGAGTAGCGTAACGCAACTTTCAATATCGCAGCTCATCGTGGGAAAATAACCCTGTGACAACGTGGGATTCACAACAATGCGGAAGCATGCGATAGTCTGCCGAAACCGCGGACAATGTCTGCGATAAAACCACGTCGATGGAGATAAAAACACAAACCACAACACCAAAAAACCTGAGATGGGCCAAAGCGCGATGAGGAAATCAGCGATTAGCAGCGCCAGGCCTGCAACACACACCTGGCAGGTGGGAAAAATCTCCATAAAAGCAGAAAAAACACCGACACACAAACTGACCTACACCCAAGCACCATGGAGGCAGCCGGAGCAGGCGCAGACGACGAGCGCAACCCCACAAGCACCTCGGACGACCAGCCTGGGACCTCGGGGACAGAGAAGGGCAAGGACAAGAAGACGAGGAAGACTACGTTCAGTCCGCAGGCGAACAGGATCATAGTCACGGAGGTGATGGAACACCGTTTTATCACTGGGCACCAAAACTGCAATATGGCGGGAAAGCATCAACAAGGTGAATGCCGTCGGAGAGCACAAGAGGACAATGGACAAGGTCAAGAGGCAATGGAATGACATCAAGTGGAAGACCAAGGAGAAACTCTCCGCCAACCAGAAGGCAGCAACGCAGACTGGAGGTGGGGGCCCAGCGCCACAGCTGGAGCTGGATGACATGGAGGAGATGGTGTCGACAGTCATCAGTGTGGAGACTGTGGCCGGAGTCGGGGCACCGGACACTGCTCGACAGGACACAACACAACCGCAACAGGGTGAGTGACCACCAGGTACTGAGAGGACGGGTGGAGATGGGCACAATGGCACACATGCACCATCAAGCAGAGCACAGTGCACACCCACAATGACTCTGGTTCATCGCCCAGATCTACAGACTGTCACAATGTACAATGTCTGAATGTCAACCTGTACCATGCGTCTACACACATGTAGACACATTGTAATACACCATCTCCCCTTCACATCGCAGGGGCACCGTCAACACCTCCTGCAGAGCCGTCCCAGCCACTCTTCATGGATGACGAGGAGGACAACGCCAGCATCAACACCCAAACCATCCAAGACATCATTGACCTCATCACCCACTCATCTCCATGCTCAGGGCAGGCCAGCTACATCGATGAGACTGGAGGCACCCACCTCCCCGGCACCCTCCCAAGACATCCAAGAACAACACTTGGCCTTCCAACGCCGTGTGCTGGAGTGCCAGATGGAGACGGCTGCCAAACTGGATGCCATTCTTGTCTCTGTCCGCCCCATGGTCTCCAACGAGCCCTGACTGACATCGCTGGAGTCATGACGCGGAGAGAAGAACACCTGTCTGCTCATAGTGGCTCCAGCGATGCCAGCCTTGAGCTGGCACACATTTGGAGGCTCATGGAGGACATGGTGCGGATGGAAACGGAAAAAATGGCAGCCACCGCTGCACATAATCGAAATATAGCTGGGATCTATCATGCCCTACAGACCTCCACCATGGCATTGCCGCCACAAGGTGTAGCGCTGATGAATGCTGCTGCGCCCACACCATCCACATCCGCGCCCCCTGGTGTGTTAGTGGCACCCAGTGCGGCTGCCGGTTCTGCAACACCCACAGGTGGGGCAGGGCACACACGCGAGGACGTGGATGGGACTGTGGTCAGAAGGACCAGGCACTAGCATTCATCACCTCCAGCTGGCCTGTGTCTGCTTGGTCCCGTACATGGCCTCATGACCTTCCACTGACCCACGAAACACTCCAATGCACTCATCTTGGACAGCGACATGGACTGCCACTTCCGGATTGATGCCCAATGACCTTGGCGACCAGGGTGCGGACTGTACCCTTCCCTTCAGCAGGACTTGTCATCCCCGGATGGACTCTGGCTGGCCCTCCACGGGCCCATATTGTGTAGTGTGCTGGCCATTGCCCTGAACTGCTCCAGCTGCATAACTGCACTGGATGTGCAATAAACATCCATTGATGCACTGCTGTGTCATGTCTATCACCAGTCATTTATGCATGTGTGGATGAATGTAGGGACAGTGATTTCCCTTGCCTCAATGATGCGCATCCTGTAGGATGCCAGCCAGAGGGTGCTACATTGCATTTTGTGTACCGGGTCCCGTGGACACTCCAACTGGGACACACGCATCACTCACTTCCTTGTCCGGACATGGACTGAACCAGGCCCAGAGCCCACGTGTCATTGTGGCAAGCCCTGCGCTGGTCCGGCAGGCCAGACCATTCCGCTTACGCTCCTAGGGGGGGCCCCTAATTGCTATCCGTCGCAGGCGTACTCGCTGGTGGTGTGCAAGTCACTGTTCTAGTTGTCAGCATGTCACAGCCACTCCCTGAGGGCAGGTTTGCACGCACACCACACCCATCCAGCACAGGCGTCACAGGCCATGTGACTCTGCCAACATAAGGGGCCGACGACATCACATTCTCCTCTGCTCGTGGTGACTGGATGACGGACGCCACGGTTCCTTATCATAAAATACACGAGTTTTGTTGCACACAGGGTTAGTGGGATCCCAGGCCTGTGTATGGCACGGGCCGACCACCACGTGGCGCTGACTGGGGTTGCACAGGGTTAGTCGCACCCGGCGCATTGTGGCAAGCACAGGCACCCTGCCACGTTGCGCTGACTGGGGTTGCACAGGGTTAGTCGCACCTGGTGCATTATGGCAGGCACAGGCACCCCACCATGGGACGGTGACTTTGGGTGCACTGAGTCAGAGGCACCTTAAGCTGCTGAGCGGGTGGGCACCCTGCGAAGATGCCCCGTCCTGGCGGTCTGGGCAACTCGGGTTTCATGTGCCCTGCTGGACCGTAGTGTAGGCCAGAGCCAGTGGGCAACGTGGGCCTACCACCACATGGCCTCGCTTCCGGGTCACAGACTTAGTGGCACCCATTGGGCTGATCGAGTGTGCAAAAGACACACAATTGATGGACGTAATGCTGAACAAAGCAAAACTGAGCGGGTGTGCAGCCTGTGATGTGCCGGGTGCCCTGGTATGTCCTCAGTCATGGAGTATTCAAGACCCAGCAACACACGTGCGACCTGGTGGCCTGCGGAGCGTGGCTGCATGGTGTGGAGGGTGCCATGTCTGCGGGCCCCGGGCTTGTGGCTTGCAGCGGCACGTGGTAGGACATCCAGTCTACACGACGGTGGTGGAAGGTGAGCAGTGAGGCCTGGGTGTGCATGGGCGGGCATGCTCCGTGGGCGGCGGGTGCCTTTGTGATGCCTCTGCCTGGGTGTGCATGGGCGGGCAGGCGCTGTTTTCTTGTGCGAGTGTGTGTACTGTGCCAGCCATGTATCTGGACTCTGTTTCAGATGACGGCTCTGACTCAGATGTGTGATCTAATGGACTGCACTACATGCCAGCAAGTGGTCAGAAACACACCGGTGGCAGCAGGTGAGCTGTGCGGCCTGGGTGCGCAGGGGCTTCTCTCTTCTCTCTTTCTTCTTCTCTCTTTCTTCTTCTCTCTTTCTTCTTCTCTCTTTCTTCTTTTCTCTTTCTTCTTCTCTCTCTTCTCCCTCCTCCTTCCTCCCTCCTCCTTCATATCCTCCTTCATCTTCTCCTTCCTCCTCCTTCATCTCCTCCTTCTTCATCTCTGGGTAGTAAATATACCAATGTGTTAGTAGTGACTCCAAACCCCAGGGAGCCTCATTGCAGGTGGGAGGAGCCTGCCTGACACTACGCTACAAAAGCGCTAACTTTGCTCTGCAGCCTGGGACGCGCCCGGGCCAAGGGTGGGCCCATCTGTGCCCGTCCGGGACTGAACGAGGCTGGGCAGGGCCACCCCCTTAACAACTTGGCTACGGGGACATTTTGTAACGTTTATGGTAAAGACTGATTTACATTACATTGTATCATCATATACTGTACTGTATGGATCAATATGAGTAAGCGCAAGCTTGGGGTAGGTCAGGGTGTCGTAGGGACACTTGATGCTTTTTTGCTGAGGGCAGAATCAGCGCTCATTATTGAGATTAAACTTACAGAGCAAAGATTATCCCTTGAGCCTCTCCCTTCTCAGAATAGACTTTGTTTGTACTTACCGAATCTAGCATGATGACTAACCATGAGGCACCTCCTCTTCGGATCAGTTCGCCACAACGCGCTGAATCTGAGATCGTGACGGAAATTGCTTCTTCTTCTTCCTTACCTTCTGATTGAGAATGTAGCCCTGTTAGACCCAAAGTAACTACGAGAGGTCAGAAAGCCAAATTAGGTATTGATCATATTGCTGAACCACCTACCAAGAAAAGGAAGGGCTGAGGACCACAGAAACAGTGTAAACCTGCACAAAGAGTAACTGGGAAGAAACCAAGACACGCCATTAGCGAAAAAGAGCCCAATGAGGGTCTTCCTAATACTACCCCTCCAATCGAGATGGGAAAGCCTGCTAATTGCACACGAGGGGAATTTTTGGGGTAGATTAGAAACCATGATATCTGTACTATTGGAACCAATTCTACAAAAAATAACAATGGTAGAAGCCAGGTTGATTAAGGTAGAGGAGATGGTAAGCTGTAAAGCTTTGGCTCCATTGGCTCCATTGACTGTTCTATGCCAAGCTCTGGCTCGTCAAACAACGGAGGGAAGGGTAAGGGAGCTGGTCAACCTGTAAGCTCTTCCGTAAATAGACAGGACCATAAAATAGACAGGCCCATAACAGGAGTTCTTCTAACAATACTACCCCTAGTACAGCTAACGCCCTCATTCGATGTGGGCTCTCTCCTCTATAGTAGAACCTAGGAATTCTGCTAAAATAAAGGAGCATCAGGCGCCAAGACGTCTGGTAGAAATAAGGAAGTGGAGAGAGATATAAACCTACAAGACTATCGAGACCAACCTCCCAACTTATTATGAAATTTAAATTTGCCTCCAGAAGCAACCCCGTATACGGTTGTCTTAGCAAATGTACCCCCCTACCACATAATGACTTTGAACATTGGTCGACTTTAAAGAACAAGTCACTACATCTTTTAAGTTCAAGGACTGGTATTAATAACACAATTTTCGCAGAATTTAAATGGCACAGAGAATAGGGTGGGTAGTCACTTCGACAAACTCTGCACGGAGATTGTGTTGTTTTAAGTTTTAGTTCACCATCCTTGGTGTACACAATCCTGGAGAGGGGAGACAATGGGTTTGTTAACTCTAATGACATTAACATACTACCTCTTGGATATTTTTACCAACCGCCCAAATGCCACACACCTCAATGGTGTACATCTGCAGGAGAAAACTTCATGGGAAGTAAGGAATATAGATACTTGGTCCCAGTGAGTAATCGTTTTGATGTTTTGAACCCACTGGAAGACATTGACTGACTGGTCTCAGGGAACTTTGTTCAGCCCAAGCCCGCATTAGGTCGGTTTCGGATGTAAGGGTATCTTTGGATTGACTCAGGCAGGAAAGGATGATTCCCCCTCCCATTTCTATCAGTAGACTGCATAGAGATAAGGACCCAGTTCTGAATTTGGAAGTTTTAACTGATCCAATGGGTCGTTTAGATAAATCCCATCCATATAGTAATATAATTGAGGAACTACCTGGGAAAGTAACCCCTACTAACATTTTAGATAATGGTAAAATACCTCTCTGTAATCTTGCCTCATGGAATATTGTGGGTATTTCTTCCAAGTTAAGTAACCACCTATAGTGGGATTTCATTCTACAACTTGAGGTTTTATGTTTTCAAGAAACATGGTCTAAGGAGGCGACCCATATGAATGGTTATAGGATGTATCACACCCCAGCAATAGATGGTCTGAGTGGAAGGGCTAAGGGCGGGCTGTGTACGTATATATCATGCAGCTTGAAAGTAAAGTAAATAATGATGCTTGCTGATGAACCCTATTACCAAATGGTTATATTGGATTTAGACGCAAAACATTGTGTAGTTTTGGCCAACCTTTATAATAACATCCCCGCAGACAAAGTGGGAAATGTTGTAAAAAGTATGATCAAATCGCTGAAATCTGCTGGTAAAAGCAAGGCAAAAGACACGATGCTAATATTGGCTGGGGATTTTAACTGTGCGCTATATGCCAATAACGAGGACAACTTATGTGGTGTTCTAAATGAAGAAGGGGCATATTCATCGCCTTTTCGGCATTCTGCTTTGGGAGAGCAATTTAATAAATTAATTTTTAGCCTTAACTTGCGTTTTGTAAACGAATTATGCCCATCACCCATCCCCTGGACCTTCAAGGGTAGTGGTTTTCACTTTACCATAGACTATATCTTAATGTCAAGTAACCATGCGCATAGCCTTTACTTGTTTAATGTTTCAGAAAATTACCTCAGTGATCATTTTCCATTGTGTCTGTCAGTTATATTACCCTTAAGTAGAACAGTCAGACCTAATAAAAATGATCAGCTGCTAGAAAATATAGCTATTGGGAGACTGAATGGGTATTCCTTGCGCTGGTCCATAGTAGATCAAGTAGCGATAATTAAGACCGTGGTGGTTAAATGTAAATCTGCTATTGGGATTTGTTTGAACGAAACAGCTACCCCAGATAATATCTTAGCCTCATTCCTGGTGATATCTAATGCAATAAAAGAATCCCTCCTTAGACGTATAAGCAGTGATAGACATTCGAATGGATGGTTTGACTCCAGGTGCACCCTAGCATACTCTCTCTTAAAAAAGGAGCTACACAAAACCCCGAGAAACCTGGCTGATCTGAGGCATGCTAGAGTGGAATACAAACAAGCTATAAAGGCTAGAATAACTACCTTGAAAAATGAGGCCTGGGAGGCATTACATAAAGCCTCAACAGCGAATGATAGTTCGGCATTCTGGGAGGTAAAGCACCCTTTCTGTCAAGTGAGGCCGGTCCATCCATTGAAATTGCTATTACTGAGGAACAATGGATCAAACACTTTTCTAGAGTATATAACGGCGAGGGAAACCCCGATGTGACAGGTATCAATGTTCAGGAGGATTATATTTGAAGTCTCCTCTTTATTACTCTGAACTGCTGTTTACCTTAGATGAAGTGGAGCAGGCATTATCCGTAAGCCAGGGTGGCAAGGCTCCTGGACCAGATGGGGTCCCCAAAGATTTGTTTAAATCAAACCTCTCTCTGTGGGGGCCCATCATTGGCCAGGTGATTACTGCTAGTTGTAACACTGCTTTCCCAGCTACATGGGTAGAATCTACCATTGTGTCTATTTTCAAAAAGGTGGATAGACAGGACCCGGGATGTTATAGGCCAATCTCCTTACTGGACACTGTAACAAAAGTAACAGGTAGAATAATTTTAGAATGCCTCCAGGATTGGGCAGAGCAGAACTCTGTTCTATCTGACCTGCAATATGATTTTCGTGCGAGTCTGGGGACGGTGGAAAAGGGTATAAATCTGTCTATCTTGGTTGGGAAATGTACAAGGGCAAAAAAGGGGAACCTGTTTTTAGGATTTGTGGACCTCACAGCCGCATTTGACTGTGTGATCCACAGTAAACTCTGGTCTATTTTAAAAGGTATGGGAGTTGACGTTCAGATTATTTATTTTCTTAAGTGTTCTTATAGTGATGCCAAGGCACGTGTGGGCTGTGGTTTGAAGGGCAAGTGTTTGGCTACATTCCCGATAAGGAGCGTCGTCAGGCAAGGCTGTGTCCTGGCTCCTTTCCTTTTTAACCTCTACATTAACGGCTTGGGGGAGGCTCTTCTCAAAGATAACCAAGACTTCCCACAAGTGGCCAGACGTTCAATACCAGCCCTCCTATACGTAGACGATGCGGTGCTGATGTCCCGCATACAAGTAGGTCTTCAGAGGGTGCTTGACATCTTCTCTCATTTTATGAAGGATCTTGGCTTAGGAGTAAATTCCTCCAAGAGCTTCATTATGCGCTGCGGCTGTGGTACTAAGAAACTTAAAGATATATTTGTGACAGGTCAGAAGATTGGGGTAACCAAAAGGTTCTCATATCTGGGAATCCTCTTTGCTCATAATGAAACTTGGGCACAAGCAGTTGCAGCGAAGAAAGTGATACTCCTAAGAACAACATCTGCCCTCACTAACTTTGCTAGGAAATTGGGAAAATGACCTCCTGAGGAGCTCATTAAAATGTATAAGGCAAAGTGTGTTTCATCAGTAGTGTATGGTGCGGGGGTCTGGGGGTTCACTGATCTGTGGCTTATCCAACGCATAGAAAATTCCTTCTTAAGATACATTTTATCTGTTCCGAATAGTACTTCATCATGTATATGCCATGCGGAGTTGGGACTTCCCTTCATCTCTGACTTAATAAAGCACGAGCCTGTGCTAAAGAAGAGGCAAAGTTAAACAGAGACATCTTATCAGATACCTTGAAAATGGAAGGGGCCCTAAAAATCCCATCGATAAGATACGTTCGCAATTTTTTAAAAGATCTTGGCCGTATTGACAGTTTTACTAATCCTAGAACTATTCGGACTATAACGAGGAAAGAACTAAGAAAAGAGGGCTTTTTGCTTTTGGACACAATTAGAATGTCATCTGAGATATTGCAACCTACAGTCTTGTATAATCAGCTGATTTTAACTACTTTTAACATCCAACCCTATTTAACTTTTGTACCAGGAGTTTATGATAGGTTTTTACTAACTAGATTTAGGTTGGGGGTATTTCATAGACTTTACCTATAATGAATGATTGGTCCCAAAACCTCCAACTCTGCCCTTGTGATAACAATTCCTACCAATCTACGATTCACGTGGTTTTCTTTTGCAGATTTTAGATCCATGCAAGGAAAATGTACTTAGTACCAGTTCTAAAATTGTTTGGGCTCCGTCAATGTCGTCCTGCTCTCCTTGCACTACAACACTTAGATAACGAACACAGTGTTTTTAGGATAGTAATCTTTCTGAAGGAAGTTCTGAGTCAAAGGAAACGTATGCTTATTTAATCGATTCTAATCGGACGAGGGATCCTGTTAATTTAATACTGTTTTTAACTCTGTAATGTACTGTAGATTATGTTTATATTCGTATGATATTGTTTAACTTATGAATTGATTGATGTGTTTTATATCTTTTGTGTGCTTTTATGATTGTCTGATTTAGCAATCGAATAAAGCTTTCTTTGACTTTGAATGTTGTGTTATAAATAGAACTATTTTTATATATACACTTTGTGGTTCTTTTTCATTTAACCTACACTAAATGATTAGATCTGGTAAAAACAAACTGCTTAACACTCCTTTAAGATAAGCCTGAAGGCTGCTCTCCACAGCTACCACTTGGAGAGCTTTCTAAGGTTGTCTAAGACCACTAAAATCACCAAAAGGGTTGTCTGGATCAGTGCAAGGTGCTTCACTTAAATAAGTGTGCACCATATCTAAGCCAGCCTCCTACACGTACCCTTCTACAGAGAGTAACTGATTGGGCATTACATTTATGAGCTGATGTTACATATGCTTCCAGACTTACTGCGTTGTGCTCCAGACCACCATCCAGGAGTAAGGCTTTACTGGATGACTTAGCCAACTGCTGAAAGTCAAAGCCCAAAGAGGAGGTGTTTGGCAGTTCCACAAGATTGCAGTACTACCAGCTATCCCGTGTTTCCAATGACCATGACGATAGTTGGCACCAGGATTGTATAAGTGCCCTTGATTTACACAGGCCACTGAGATCTGCTCTAACCATGTTAAAGACTATTGCAGAATGTGACTCCTCACTCGTTAACAGGGTGTTTGATCGTTGATGAAGTCCGAATTAGACTTTCTTTGATTAGTACATCTGATAGCTCTTTCAGGAGTTAGTGTTGACAGACCCCACACAGCTCTATTAGTAGTAAAGACTCATGAACATTGTAAATTGCAACATCATATCAATGTTGTACTGTACAGTACTCATCCCATGATGTTGTACATCGCAACATTTGACCTATGCTTGGCAGGAGAAGTGCCCAAGATGTCCCATCTATTGAAAACAGGGAAGCAATGTGTTTATTCTTCTTTGTACCGAAATGGGAGGACTGTTTGAATAAGCCTAATATTTAAACTATTGCCAAGAAAGAACAGATTTCTGTCCTGTGTTGATAACTTAGTGTTTCACCCTTTCAGGGGTGAAAGGACAGTAGCATTGAGAAGAGTAAGAGTAGCACCTATTAATAGAATGCTTGTAAGCAATTATGTTTGTGTCGTGCTACGATAGCATTCTTTAATTTTGAGGTTGAAAGCAAAATTGAACTGCAAAAAAAAGTTCAGCAATTAAGTAAAACAAAATATAGAAGTTATCCTTTATACCAATGTATATTAATAACCTCTGACAGTACATCTTTACAATAGGCCCATTTCTACTTGGTGTGTAAATAAACCATTAGGTTTGACAGGGTAGGTAACACCTAAAAAGGCGTCCTACATATGATGAAATCAAGGGAGCGTACTGGACTTCCTGTTCCTAGTTCTGTGCATCACTTGCCAGCACTATAAGGGGGAGTCAGGAGAGGATGCTGCTCTGTCCTGATTATTACTGACTACTTCACGCAGGTCCTAGCCTTTCTGGGGCACACACCTATCAGGAATTCCTCGGATTACCATGAAGGCATGCCTGCCTCAGCAATCAATTTAAATGAGAGGGAGGAAGCATGTTGGTTTGCATTGATTGTGGAGAATAATCGTAATCTGATTATTCCTTTCTTTTTCAGGTTACCTATTCCAAAACTGGAAGATTCTATTAAAAGATACCTCAATGCCCAAAAGCCGTTACTCGATGACGAGCAGTACAGGTGAGTGCATTATATATGTAAGCTATAGTACTGTTATGCAGTAATGGAAGTAAGGCGAAATGAAGATATGGAATTGTGCCTTTGTGCATTTTAAGGAGGATCACCACTTTTTAGTTTTAAGGGTTCCAAGGAAAAGGTAAATATAATGTCATGTAGAGGGGTTCTAAGGGTTAATGACCAAGGTTTCCGGAGGAAGGTCAATCCTGCACAAGGGCCTTGTCTTCTCTAGGGGCCATCCTCACCCTACTTCAAATGTTCCATCCCAGCTACTAATTCAGGTTATTGTACAAGGTTACTGTGTTCAGTATGACCTCCCAAGTGCCAGATGTGGGAATGATTCTGTTTTGGTGGAGGAAAGCTGGCACTTTGGGTGTAGGATGTTTCCTGACTTGACCACCATCTCGTCCCACAGTACTTTCATGAGGCTAAGCTGAAGTTCCTAAACCCATTAATGGAGGATTTAATTGGCTGGTAAGGTGGAAGATGAGTTGGGTAAGGGCTGGCAGAGAGTTGTTGTGGTCCTGAACAGTGAGTGCGCCACTCAGCAAGCACAGTCCGCAGTGCTGAAGGTAGAAAAAAGGCTCTCTTAGATGATCTTTGCTGCTGAGCCGTTGGAGTGAGGAAGTCACCTCCAGGGTCTCTTTTTTTTTTTTTGGCAGGACACCGCCATCATAGAAAATAAACTTGCATTGACCTTATGTTAGTGACTTCTGCTGACCTTCAAGGACTGAGTTGAACAGAATCCCATTACTAGCAAAAGAGGAGTTTTATCATGGCAGCCTGGATTCTATAACAGAATATGAACCTGGGCAGGATGGCTTCACCCTTTTAAGCTACGAATTTGTGTCCAAGTTTCTTTTGGTTCTTCTCACTTGGTTTTTGTTTTAGTGTATGGATGAATGCGCTTTGTAAATCGGTGTTTAAAACTTTATGACCTGCATAAAATCATGGAATGGAGTTTCTCCACTGCTTATAATTTGGCTTTTTTCCTTTCCTTACCTTGTTTGTTCCTATTGTCCTTCCTGCTTCTAGTTGCCCTCTCTGTAACTTACCCTCGATTTTGCTTTAGAAGTAGCTGTTCATTATTTGCCTCACCTCCCTATCCGTCTCCTTTCCCGGGACTCCTGCTCCTCTTTCGAGCACTCCAGTCCCACCCTATATCCAGGATGCACATGGATGTGATATGTATTCTCCTCATTAAAAATTTCAGCCCCTAACAGGTTAATGGTTCGCATTTTGCACGCCATCCTACTGCACAGTTCTTCAGGCAAATGACAAAGATTGATTGACTGAAACTTTTCTACTTAGGACATGGGATATGTAATGTGGGTACTCTGTGCTCTATTATTCCAAGCTTGTGTCGCACTATTTTAATCTTTGTCCCAATGATCAACTGGACGTGTACATTTTGTTTTATGTATTTATTCTAGGCCTGCTGCTGATCTACGTGATCATAGGGAAGAAGTCTTCTGAGGAATTATATGATTATTGATAGCTATGAGGTGTTTGGTTTCCATATACTCAGCTGCACTATATACAAGCATTGGCATAGCCAACAGGTCTTGCCTTTTGGACCTTATAAGTGTTCAGATATGCAGCATATTTACAAAAAATCTGTAGCTTTTTTTGCATGTGTGGTGTCGGTGTCTTTTGCTTTAGGCATCGAATGGGCAACTTCTAACTGGCACTGCCACTGAAACTGCAGATTAAGGTAAAAATATTGATTTAGAAAACACCTACACCGTGATGGACGCTGGTAAACACGACGACGATACATGAGACACGAAATATGGATAATGAGTGGTGCCGAGGGGGTCACACATCCATGTAAGTAGCATGGAAAGGCACAGCTATACAAACCAAGTGCCATGAAGCCTGCTTGTTACACAATGGCATCATGGCAAAGCAGGTCCTAACCTTTTGTGACAGTAAGACTTAGTGTGCGAGTGGGTGGGTAGCATAAAAGTTGCAGAAAATCAGAAGGGCTCAAATGTATTCTGAAAAGAAAGACACAATATCGTAATGATGCACGTTAAGCTTATTTCCTCTGAAACATAAGTAATACTTTGTTATAAAAAGTGACTAAGGCAACCTTCCAACACGGCTTCTCTCACTTTAAATTCCCTTTTATGAAGTAACGCAGAATAAAGTGAACAGAGAGAGCAAGTTTACAAACAATAAATGCAGATGTTTCGTACCTAAACACGGGAAGGGTTGCTATTTGGTTCAAGACAGTTTATTTTTGCTTAAGTGCCAGAGACTCAAAAGTTACAAGAAATGTAGCTTGATATGCACATCAAATAATTTGGGAGGTTGCCAACTGGGTTCCAGTCTGTATGTGAAGTTTTAGAGCCGTTGATTCAGGGCAATTCATGCCATATTTACACAGCAAAAAAACACTCAATTGCTAGTGTGAGCAGTGATACAGATCTTTACAGCTAGTCATAGGTATTGACTTTCAAAACGGATGTGAGCGCATGGCAATTGGTTTCCATGGCAAAGATAGTCTAAAGGCTTTTAAAAACACATTTGCCCTTTAGAGCCACGTGTTGCAAGTTTTTTCTACCATGAACAACAGTAAATTAGCGGCAAGTAGTCTGGCGGGGCGGGGGAGGGTTAAATAGTTTGTAGGATACTTAAAAAGAGAATTTATTTAAAAGAAATGGCCTCAACACTATTTAACGCACCATACAAACCTTGTCATTTTGGGATGTTTAAATAAAATATGTATTTGTAGCACTCCTCATATATTTACTGTATGGTTACCATTTGGGTAGATACATTTTTTTTGTTTACCAAAAGAATAGCATTCTGTGACATCTTTATATTTTTTGTATTTCTTGATCATTTTTCTTTGCTTTTTGGGTGCACAGCATTAGTTCCTGTTAACGAATCCATGTCATGTGTAAACCTGTTCACACCACCGATGCCATCCTACCACCTTCTTCCGTACATTCGAATGCCTATCCCTAGAGCTTCAAGTACAACACTGCTCACCCTTCAGATTCCATGCCATCTACCACCCGCCCGGTAACTGTTCTTCCTTTTTGGAGGAACTCACCAACTTCATCAGTGACCAATATTCTCAAAGTGACAGACAGATCTTCCTGGATGACTTCAATCTTCACTTGGGCTCTTAGGAAGACTCCACTGCCAACAAGCTTGCCACCTTTCTTTCAGCTAATGATCTTATCCAACATTGCTCGGAAATGATACACTCTAAGGGCTCAATTCTGGACCTTGTTATATCTAAAGCAGACCTGCTTACTTTTGCTCCCCCCATCCATGTAGACTGGTTTGACCACTTCCTCATTCCCTTCCGTTTTCACCTATTGCACGTTATAACTCTTGGTCAACCTAAAAGGGCTTTTACCTGGTTCCGCAACACTAAAAACATTGATCTTGACACTCTTTGGGATTCTGCTATGTGTTCACTTCCTAGGCTAGACCCTAACGTGGATGTCGATGATCTCACCTCCCATTGCCTCTCAGTCCTTGCAGTCGAAATCGATAACGTCGCTCCACTCCAAAGCAAAAGGAAAAGACCCACCCCCTCAGCACTTTGGTTCAATAAAGCTCTCTATGATAAAAGGAAGAACCTTAGAATCTTGGAGAAACATTAGAGACAATCTCCATCCACCACCAGTCTCTCTCTTTTACGTTCAGTAAGATCCAAATACCACAATCGCATCTTCCATGAAAAAGCATCACATTTCAGATCCCTCCTCGACTCAGCCAAAAACAGACCCCAAAACCTTTTTGACCTCATCAAAAACCCAAACTGCTCTTCCCTAGCCATCAGCCTGAGGATTCTACAAAGAAAGCAGCAGAATTTGCTATATTATTTGATGAAAAGGTCAAATCACTGATGGATCAGGTCACCCACACCATCCCCATTGAGGAGCAAAACTCCTTAGTCACTTGGCAGAACTTTGCCGTCATCTCGCAAGAGGACCTCCTCAAATGCATCCTCGAAACCAAACCCTCCAACCATTCTTCTGACCCCATCCCTAGTGACTTCGCCATTGATTTCTACACCCATACTCTCTCTTAATGGACCAGTCTAGTTAATCTCTTACTCAAAACAGGATAGGTTACCTCTCTTCTAAAAACAAAAACAAAAAAACCTTGGCTGATGCGAACGACCTCAACAACTTCCGCCCCATCACCAACCTCCCTTTTCTTTCGGAAATCACAGAGAAATGTGTTGCGAAACAACTTTCCCTACATATTATGGACCATCATCTTCTTGACGTTTTCCAGTCTGGCTTCATTCAAAATTGCAGCACTGAAACAGCCCTGCTGCAAATGATTGATGAGGCACTGCATATACTCTATTCTGGGGAATCGTGTCTTCTTATTCTTCTAGACCTCTCTGCAGCCTTTGACACTGTTAATCATAACACCCTCCTTAATACTCTTCAACAGAGAATGGGCTTGAAAGGCACAGTGCTTAAATGGTTTGCCTCATTCTTCTCGGACAGATCCCAAATGATCAAGATAGCGAACAGTCTTTCGTCTCCATTGGCAGTAGGTCAAGGCGTCCCTCAAGGTTCTATCCTTGCACCCACTTTGTTTAATCTCTATCTGGAACCATTAGGGAACCTCCTAAGTAAATCTGGGATCCACTACCTTCTCTATGTGGATGACACTCAAATCTACCTCAAGGTGTCTTCCGCGCACGATCTCTCACTACTCCACTCTACACTCAACTCTATTCACAGCTGGATGTTAGCTCACCTACTCATTCTAAATTCCTCCTATCTACCTCTCTCTCTCCCCTCCTCCTGTTCAATGTTGAAAGGATCAGCCGAATTTACTCAACAGTAAACCCATCATTGTCGACAGCGCTATATCCCTAGGTGTCATACTTGACAAAAGACTCAACCTAATCTCCCACATCAACTCTATTGCTAAGAATGCACGTTACCAGCTGCGCCTTCTCTGGGGGATTTGTCGGTTCTTCCCGGAGAAAGACCTAAAAACCTTAGTCCTATCGCTGGTTCTCTCTAGACTGGATTATTGCAATTCTCATCTGACTGGCCTACCCAAATCCCACCTCTCCCCTCTCAAATCCGTCCTCCATTCAGCAGCTCGCTTTTTCGGGGTCCAAACAAAGTGATCACATCACTCCTATCCTGTCTTCTCTTCGATGGCTTCCCATTGAGGCAAGATCTATTTACAAAACTGCCTGCATCACCCACAAAGTCTTGCACACTTCCTCCCCTTGTTACCTGGCGAATAAACTGAAAATGTCTGGAGGCTCTAGACCTTCTTGGAACGCGGAAACATTTCTGCTTGAGCCTCCCTCCTTCAAAAGGGAAAGATCGATGGCTCAATCCTTCTCAGGTAATGCAGTGAGAATCTCCATTGCTCAGTGCCACCTCCCCTACCCGGATCGTCCAAGCCGACCTCAAATCTCTTCTCTTCCAAAGACACTTTCAGAACTAATACTTTCATTCTCAGGCCCCTCAAGGAAGTTTGTTCATCATTGTAAATTTGTAATGTTTTCTTGTACATTCCTCACTCTAGCTTGCTGTGTTTGATATTGTTTTTTTGCCTTCTATGGTTTTACCCTACCTTTGCTAGTCTCCTGTTTATTTTTGTAACAATTTCCTCATGTAACAAAACTGGTCCTATAGTACAGCGCTCTGACACCTTCGGGTAAAGTCTGCGCTGTATAAAAATGCATTAAATAAATAATAAATAAGATACAAGGTTGCCCTTCATCTGAAACCGCTTAATTGGTATGAAGCAATTAGACACATACTGACTGGAAGCTGACTGCATTTGACTTGCATACCTCAGAATGTGATGTCACATTGGAACTGCTAATGGCCACACTCTGATCGGAATATCCGGAAGAGAAAGCTTTGAAAGGGGCACAAAGGAATTGCGGCTATAATAGAAAAGTAAATACAAACATTTTTTTTATTTTTTTATTTTTTTTTGAAAAACCTTTATTCAGTAAATCCGGAACACAGCTATTCAGCCGACAACCCGGAGGTTCGGCAGCTTAAGTTGAGCAACACAGAAAAGCGTTCGCACTGCACTGAAAGGAGAATCAGAAAAGGTTCAGTTTTAAATAAACACACACACAAACCAAACACTAGCAAGGCGATAAGCTTCGAATGCACATGATGGGTGCCCATAAGGGGAGCTAGTCCCATTTCGTCCACCAGAAACAACGCTATAATGAGAGGAGGGAGGGGGAAAGCAGAGACTCAGAAAAGGCAATCAGTCATCAACAACAAATACATAGCCGGAAAGAATGTCAAGGGGAAAGTTGCTCCTCAGGCGGATCCGGATCAGGGGGCAGACATATGTCCCCCCTGTAGTGGTTCCATCGCCCCCATACTGCATGCCATTTCCGCGGGTGCCCTCTAGCACAATACACTGTCTTTTCCCTGAGCATGCTCCAATCCATATTTTCCTTCCACGCTGCCAGCGCAGGAGGCCCAGCCGAGCCCCACAGGCGCGCGATGTCCCGCTTAGCCACCATGTTCCCCAGGGTCACCCACTGAGTCTGTGCTTCATCAAGATCGGTAGGACCCCAGACGTTCAAGAGACAACACCGCGCCTCCGGCTGCATGACAATGCCCGTCACCTCCCCCATCACTGCATGGACTCGCCTCCAAAACTCCACAATCACGCCGCATTCCCAGATGATATGTAAGAAGGTACCCACCATGCCGCAGCCTCGCTTACATAAACCCTCCTCAGAGAAACCCATACGGACCAACCTAGGACCTGTCACGTAGACTCGATGGAGTATTTTGAGCTGCACCAGCCGCAGACACGACGGAATCGCAACCTCCCTAGGAGAAGAAACTGCATATTGCCAATCTTCGTCATCCAGTTCGAGGCCATCCCTAGTCCATTGATCCCGCAACCCCCGAAGAAGGTTTGCCCGGACATTAATCAGCTTCTAATAGATGAGAGAGATCGCGCTCTCCGGCATATGGCCGTCCAGAATTCGGTCCTCCAACGGAGAGGACGCAGGCACCTTCTCACCCTCCACGAGGACCGACCGCAAGGCGTGACGCACCTGGGCATAGCGGAAAAACTCCGTGCTCCCCAGCTCATACTCCTTCTGCAGCTCCTCAAAGGACTTCACCCTGCCCTGAGCCAGCAAGTCTCCGACCCTGGAGATACCGATCAAATCCCATTTCTCGAACCCTTTTGTATGCCAAAGCTTCCCCAGGATATCAGAATCAAACAACGGGGTAGCGAGGGTAAGCCTGCCCCCCCAACCCAGGGAGTCCATCGCCAACTTCCACACCCGCACCGCCACCCCAGTGGGCCCCGTAAGGGATGAGTCCAACGACTTCGAGTACAAAGCTCTGTGGTAATTACCGCCACGCAGTAACCACCGATCCATGGCATAGCCGGGGCTCAACGCCGAGCCATAGACACCATGATTAATCGCGCACAACTGGGTGGCTCAGTAGTATCTTCGAATGTCCGGAAGCGCAATACCACCGTCGTACCATGGGAGCGTCAACTTAGCGATCGCTATGCGCGGCCGCCCGTCCCACAATAGCGAACGCTGGAGGCTCTCGACCTCTCGAAAGTAACTAGTCGGGACCCATTCAAGGGTATTCTGCAAGGCATAGAGGAAACGGGGAAGAGACATCATTTTAAACAACGCGGCGCGCCCGAGGAGGGAGAGCGGCAACCGCCGCCAGCCCGCCACATCCCGCCGCAGACGCGCCAGGGGGGGGAGCAGATTCTTCTCATATCGCAAGATGGAGTCAGTGGAGATGTAAATCCCTAGATACCGGAAGCCCTGCCGGGCGATCTGGATCGAACAGTTTCGGGGGACAGGCGGAACATCGCCACACAAAACATACAGATATGACTTTCCCCAATTGATAACAAGGCCCGAGTTCCTACCAAAAGAAGTCAAGACGTCGCAAACCACTATGAGAGACTTCTGGGGCGAGGCGAGGTATAATAGGATATCGTCGGCGTAAAGTGAGATACGGTCCTCGTGGTCGGGCGACCATCGAAGCCCACGTATACTCGGATGCCATCGTATCCACGCCGCCAGCGGTTCAAGAGCAAGGGCGAACAACAAAGGCGACAGGGGGCAACCCTGCCGGGTGCCCCTCCCAAGCTTGAACGGCTTGGACGCCCTCCCGTTTACCACAACACTAGCAAGGGGACCCTCGTAAAGCAACCTCACCCAGTCCACAAAACCAGGCCCGAAGCCGAACTTGGCTAGCACAGCCCACAGGTATGCCCACTCCACCGTATCAAACGCCACAATAGCCGGCTCCCGAATACAAACATTTTTAATGAAAAACGTAACTCTGAAATTTAAAAGGCATAAAACCCACAAAGGATGAAAGTAAATTCATTTGTCACATGAATAAAATACATGTGCAGGGGAATTGAGGAACACATTGTACATACTACCACCTAATGGCTTGCAAAAAAAAAAAGTCTTTCTAGTAATAGCAAAGTCCCCCTAAAATGTGTTCAACATGGAAAAAAACGTGTACTGAAACCAGATAAAGCTCGGCGATCGTGAAGCATACCAAAAAGTAAATACAAACAATATTTTAGAAACGTAGCTCTGAAATGTAAAAGGCATAAAACCTACAAAGGAAGAAAGTAAATTAATTAGTTACATGAATAAAATACATGTACATCAGGATTGGGGAAATTGCTATACATACTGCCATCTACTTGCTTGAAAAACAAAGTAATTCTAGTAATAGCAAAGTACACCATAAATATGTTTTGAGATGGAAATAATGTGTACTAAAACCAGATAAAGAGCAGCGATCGTGAAGTGGGCGCCACGTTGAGGATGAAAACAAAACGCGACTACTGCAAAACATGACCACTGATGAGATGAACAAAATGTGTATGAAAACCAGATACATTGCAGCTATAGTGAAGCACAAGTAATGGGGGAAGTCCATAAGGGAGGTTACGAAAGTGCAAACGGAGGGACTAGTAAGCCTTTTCAACAATCAAAAGCCAGAATTTATGAAAGACCGTTAAAGGAGCCAATAGAAAATATGGGAGGTCATTGATGCCCATATTCCAGATACAGCATGACTCGCAGAGCAGCACATGCGCTGTCTAGGCTCAACCTAAAAAGCAGTTGCAGTGGTGAAACTTTGACTTGCAAGATGACTTGGGTCGTTTGCCAGTGCATCTCGCATCATAAATAAAGCTTATTTTGCATTGGTGGGACATGCCTGGGGGTGTTAGTGTTTTTTTTAAGTGAGCACAAGAACCACTAAGCATTCATTATACGAAGCATGTGGGACATTGTTTATTGGAAAGCAGTGTAGGGACTGTGATCCTGCTAGGCATGAGGGAGAGTTTCTCATGGCACTTTACCTTTGTGTTCTGTGCAACATTCCCTCTTCTAGTTCATTTTCCGTCTTAGTGGAAAGAGCAAGCACAGATAAATATGTTTCCAGTAAATTTTGTCACTGTAGTTTACACATGTGATTTTCCAAAATGACTAGCCCTGTTTTGTCGCCATACATTCCAAGCATCATTTTCATATGGAGTCAGTAGGAATGAAAATTGAATTTTGGTGATCATGTGATTGTTTCATGAACATGTTCTAGTTCGTTATTCAGGCACAGAATGGGTCCAGGCACCTGTTTTTATCTAAATGTGTTCTATCTGCAGACCAAGAATAGGCAACACAGAGCAATGGGTGCTTCTTAATGTTTCTGAGTTGTACTATCTGCAGCACACATACTATCTTGTGCATTCTCTAAGTTAGTGAATGCACTGTAAGCAGCCCAGGTACAACAAAACTGCTGGAAGTATTATTTCTGGGGCTTTTAATGGTTGCTGAAGATGTTCTTTATGTTGTTATTTTCCTTCTTTATGAAGGAATATGATTACTTTAGACATGATTTTCAGACCATCACAATGTAAAATTAAGAACCGGAGTGTTGGGTATAGCATTGAATTGGAGGGCATTGATTTTAGATGCATCCATTCGCACAGTAATCTTTGCCACACCAATGTTGATACCCGAGTTTTCAGAAGGAAAGCTTAATCCAACTTTCAGTGAGGGTTGATGACAATGTAGTATCTCTTGCCGTGGACTGATACCCAGCTCATTGTTCAGCTGCAAACTTGCTAGCCACTACAGAGCAATGTATAGTGAGGAGTAAGCTGAATTCATATGAGGAGAGTCCTGCCCTAACAATAGGAGTGGAAGTAGATCTAGGGAGTTATTGGCTTTATGATGGTCAAAAAGGCATACTCACTTCATTATAAGGAAATTACACACTTTAAATAACCCCTGCTCACCCCCTTGAAACTTGGCACGAGCAATCTGAAAGAAACACGTTAGTTAGATTCCTCACCTTAGAATATTCCCAGGCGTCAGACTGGATCCGGAAGATTTTTCGTCAGCAATACCCCTTGGGCGTCGCTAGGCGTCGTCTGCGGCTCCGCGTCCGTCGTCGGCGTTGTGCGCCGGAATGACGTCGTCAGAGTACTTGGACGCCGCCCTCGCGCGCTGACGTCAGTTCTTCTTTTTTCCGCGCCAGTAAGCGCAGATCCGGGAGAGCTACCCCTTTTAGTCTTTTTTGACTAAGTTTTTTTGATCCTTTTTGATCTTGTCTCGACTCCGGTGCCGGTAGGATGCCTGGTTTTAAAGCCTGTGCTGACTGCAACCGCTTGATGTCGGTTACGGATCATCACCGCCGGTGCCTTTACTGTTTGGGCCTCGACCACAACGCGGATTCGTGTTCGGACTGCAAGGCCCTGACCTCGAAGGCTAGATGGGAGCGGTCCCGTAAGCTTCTCGAGCTTCGCCACTCGGCTCCGCGCCCCTCTCGATCCCGGTCCAGAAGTAGGTCCAAGGATCGGTCGCGGAGCCGCAGCCGACGTCATCATCGATCGTCTGGCTCCAAGTCTTCGGGTAAGTCGAAGCACTCCAAGAAGTCCAAGAGGCGACACCGCTCTTCGGACTCCCCTCGCCGGTCGCGCGACTCGGCCGAGGGTCAGGGTGGTTCCACCCCCGCGGCTCCAGCGGAGCCGCAGGCGCCGCGCAAGTCCCCATACCCGCCGGTCCCTGGGACTGACGCGACGCCGGCGGAAGTCAGTGCCTTCCTCTCGGCCATGAGGAATCTGGCTCAGCCGTCGACGCCCACTGGTGCGCCTTCGGGCCCCGCGGACCCGACTGGGCAACCTTGCCTGCCGGCGGCTCCGGCCCCGGCGCCGTCGACGGCTCCGGCCTTGACGCCGCAAGTGCCCGAGGGGCTCGTCCCCGAGTCCCCGCCAGTCGACCTCGTCACGCCTCCTCCGCCGGCGTCGACACCGGTTCCACCTCCGACGCCGGCTCCGCTCGGCGTCGTGCCCCACTTCAGCCCCGGTCCGGACCCGGCGCCGTTACGGCGTCGATGGACGCCGCGTACGGCACCGCTGGAGACACATTATGTCTATCGTCCGGCTCCGCACCTTCCTCCTGTTTACCAGGACACGGATGACAGAGGCGAATGGGAGGGGTCCGAGGACCCTATGGCCGTTCAGGCTCAGCTGTCACAGGACTGGGCAGATGAACTGGGGGAGGCCAGTGGTCTGGATACCTCTCCAGACACTGGATTCATCTCTCCTCTGACTGTGGCTTCGGAGGAGGGTGCTGCTTTCTCTGTGGTGCTGCGCAAGGCGGCCGCAGCCCTTGGGCTCGAGCTGCCTGCCGTGGCTGTGAGGACTAACGTCCTCACTGAGGTGCTTCAATCTGCAGCAAGCTCCACTGAGCCCCTGCTGCAATTCAATGAGGCCCTCATTGACATTCTGCAGGGCACCTGCTCCAAGCCCTCCACAGTTCCTCCTGTGGACAGGAACGTCGCCAGGCGCCACCGCCCTGCTCCGGGCGATCCCAGTTTTCTGTCCCAACACCCCACCCCCGAGAGCCTGGTTATCCAGGCTTCTACCTCCCAATCCTCCTTCCCGACCGCTCCGCCGGACCGGGATTCCAAGAGACTGGAACAGTTTGGCAAAAAGCTGTTCTCCTCCCTTAGTTTGGGCCTGCGGTCCTTGAACACCGCCTGTCTTTTGGACCGTTATTCCCACTCTCTGTGGGATACGGTGGAGGACGTGCTGCCCCTGTGTCCGGAGGAGGTCCAGACACGACTTACCCAGGCTCTGGCCGATGGGAGGGATGCAGCGCGACATGCTATCAGATGTAGGCTTGACACTACGGACTCGCTGGGTAGGGCGATTTCTACCACGGTGGCGCTTAGACGTCACGCCTGGCTGCGGTCCACGTCCTTTTCGGGTGATGTCCAGAGCACTCTCATGGACATGCCCTTTGATGGCACTCGCCTTTTTGGTGAGAAAGCGGACAGTGCGCTGAATCGCTTTAAGGACTCCCGGGCTACGGCCAAGTCCTTGGGCCTCTCGGCCCCGCGGTCGCAAACTTCCGCCTTTCGCCCCTTTCGTGGCCAAGGAAGGGGTGCCTCCTCACGTCCGCCTAGCCACCAGCCGCAGAACCAACCTGGTCGCGGACGTGGTTTCCGCCGAGGCGGTTCTGGAGGACGACGCGGTCAGCCCACATCCACCCCGGCAGCATCCGCCTCAAAGCCTTCCTAGTCCGAGCTTTCAGGCCCATTCCACGCCAGTGGGCGGCAGAGTTCGCCATCACCTGCACCACTGGCGGTCCATCACATCGGACAGGTGGGTGCTGCAAATCGTCCGAAGGGGCTACTCCCTCCCCTTCGAGACGACCCCTCCAGCCATGCCACCGCAGCACCACCGTATCTCGGGGGATCATTTGAATCTTCTCCACGAGGAAGTTTCGGCCCTCTTGGCCAAGGGGGCCGTCGAGCGCGTTCCGTGCCCGGAAGTAGGTCGTGGTTGTTATTCCCACTACTTTCTGGTTCCCAAGAAGGGCAAAGGGGGCCTACGCCCTATCTTGGACCTCCGGAACGTCAATGCCTTCCTCCGGAAGGAAAGGTTCAAGATGTTAACTTTGGCTCAGGTTCTAGCTGCCCTAGACCCTGGATACTGGATGGTAGCGTTGGACTTGCAGGACGCATATTTCCACATCCCCGTCCTGCCGGCCCACCGGCGTTACCTGCGGTTCACGGTGGGTCAGGAGCACTTTCAGTTTACTCCCCTTCGGCCTTACCAGTGCCCCTCGGGTGTTCACGAAGGTGATGGCGGTGGTCGCAGCTCATCTGCGCAGATCTGGGGTTCCAGTGTTCCCCCTATCTCGACGACTGGTTGTTGAAGGCGGGCTCGCCCCAGGCAGTCGTCTCCCACCTCCAGACTACGGCGGATCTCCCGCATTTGCTGGGGTTTTCCATCAACGTGCCGAAGTCACACCTGAGTCCCACTCAGAAGCTCCTCTTCATCGGAGCGGTTCTCGATTCGGCGCAGTTCCGGGTCTATCCGCCGGAACAGCGGGTCCGGGATATTCAGGCCCTGATTCCCATCTTTCGGCCGCTATCCTGGGTTTCGGTCAGGCTAGTGTTGCGGCTTCTGGGGCTGATGGTCTCCTGCATCCTACTAGTGCATCACGCCAGGCTGCGCATGCGGGCTCTGCAGTGGGACCTGAAGTTTCAGTGGGCCCAGCATCACGGCAACCTGTCCGACCATGTCTTGATCTCGGAGGGCACTGCACGGCAGTTGCAGTGGTGGCTCACGGACCGCGATTGGGTCACGGGCAAGAGCCTCTCCCTTCCCCAGCTGGAGCATGTCGTAGTGACGGATGCGTCCCTCCTGGGTTGGGGTGGCCATATGGGAGAGGCGGAGATCAGAGGCCTCTGGTCTCCGGCGGAGTCTCGCCTCCACATCAACCTGTTGGAGTTGAGAGCGATCCGACTTGCACTGAAAGCCTTCCTTCCCTCTGTCAGGGGAAGTGTCGTGCAGGTGTTCACGGACAACACCACCGCCATGTGGTATTGCAACAAACAGGGCGGGGTGGGGTCGTGGACGCTTTGTCAGGAGGCTCTGCGCCTCTGGACGTGGCTGGAACACCAGGGCGTCACCCTAGTGGCTCAACATCTGGCGGGCTCTCTGAACGCCAGAGCAGACGAACTCAGCCGCCGGTGCATGATGGATCACGAATGGCGTCTGAACTCCGAAGTGGCGCAAGGTCTCTTTCAGCAGTGGGGAGAGCCTTGGTTAGATCTATTCGCCACCGAAGAGAACGCGCAATGTCAGCAGTTCTGCGCGTTGGAGTTTCCAAGGCGGCACTCGCTCGGCGACGCTTTTCGTCACGAGTGGAGTTGCGGTCTGTTGTACGCCTTTCCGCCTATACCACTTCTGCCCAGAGTGCTGAAGAAGATCGGGCACGACCGGGCCCAAGTCATCTTGGTGGCTCCGGATTGGGCACGAAGGTACTGGTATCCCGAGCTACTCAGTATGTTGACCGATCCTCCAATACGTCTGCCCCTTCGGGAGGATCTTCTGTCGCAGCAGCAGGGGACGGTCCTCCACCTGAACCTGTCCAGCCTCCACCTCCATGCGTGGAGATTGAGCGGCGGCAGTTGATGCCATTTGACTTGCCTCCTGAAGTCTGTGATATCATTCTGGCAGCCAGGCGTCCCTCCACAAAGACGGTATACGCCTGCTGGTGGAACAAATTTGTGGCATGGTGCACAGCAAAGGCTGTGGATCCCCTTTCTGCCCCTCTTTCTGAGGTTCTCCTCTTTCTTCGGCCCGGCAGGGCTCTGCCCTGGGCACCTTGAAAGGTTATCTTGCTGCCATCTCTGCCTTCTTGCGGCTTCCTGATCAGCCTTCTCTTTTCAAGTCCCCTGTAGTTACACGCTTTCTAAAAGGCATTACTCACACGTTCCCTCCTGTCCCTTTTGTAATGCCTCAGTGGGACTTGAATCTTGTTCTCACATTTCTAATGTGCGCTCCCTTTGAGCCTCTTCATAATTGTCCTCTTCGTCTGCTGACGCTTAAGACTGCTTTTCTAGTAGCCATCACCTCGGCTAGACGGGTGAGTGAGCTCCAGGCTTTATCTTCAAAGCCTCCTTTTCTCTCTGTTCATCCGGACAAGGTTGTCCTTCGGCCTCGTCCCTCCTTTCTTCCGAAAGTGGTGACCCCCTTTCATCTTGGGCAGTCTGTCACCTTGCCCACCTTCTTTCCGCCTCCGCATCCTTCCAAAGAGGAAGAGAGGCTCCACCGTCTGGACCCGAAACGTGCGCTCTCCTTTTATCTGGACCGCACGAAGCAGTTCCGGGTGGACGACCAACTTTTCGTTGGATACGTGGGTGCTAAGAAGGGAAAAGCTGTGCACAAACGGACCATCTCTCGGTGGGTCGTTTTGTGCATCAAAATTTGTTATTCCTTGGCAAAAAAGGACCCTCCTGTTGGGCTGCGCGCCCATTCTACTCGGGCCACAGCGGCTACTACTGCTTTGGGACGGTGTGTCCCTTTGCAGGACATCTGTCAGGCGGCAACGTGGGCTTCGCTACACACGTTTGCCAGGCATTATTGCCTTGACAGCCAAGTCCGGAGGGATGGCTTCTTTGGCCGTTCTGTCCTCCAGGACTTTCTGGTGTGATCTTGGTTCGCAGACCCACCACCGGGGATGGTATTGCTTGGGTATCTATTCTAAGGTGAGGAATCTATTCTAAGGTGAGGAATCTAACTAACGTGTTTCTTTCAGATGAACAAGTTACTTACCTTCGGTAACGATGTATCTGTAAGAAACATTAGTTAGTTAGATTCCTCACCGACCCACCCATCCTCCCCGTTCTGCGAACTGACATCTAGGGTTAAGGATATCCCTTTCAGGGCCCTAGAATTTTTTGGCACCAGTGTCGGTATCTTGCATGGTTCTGCGTTCCTGGCGCGGAAGGCTGTGTACAAGAACTGACGTCAGCGCGCGAGGGCGGCGTCTAAGTACTCCGACGATGTCATTCCGGCGCCCGACGACGGACGCGGAGCCGCAGACGACGCCTAGCGACGCGCAAGGGGTATTGCTGACAAAAAATCTTCCGGATCCAGTCTGACGCCTGGGGATATTCTAAGGTGAGGAATCTAACTAACTAATGTTTCTTACAGATACATCGTTACCGAAGGTAAGTAACTTGTTCGATAGGCTTATTCCTAAGGCAATGTGTAAAGTATCTGTACCGGACACACATTAACAGAGTGAAAGCACACCGGTTTAGAAAAAAAAAGTATCTTTATCTAACCCAAACAAGACCAAAATGACAAATCCAACATACAAAATTCAAATTATGACTTTTAAAAGGCTTCAAAAAATTCTGTCCTTAGAAAACTATGGATGCATGAATTTTACACAAAGTATCTCAAATGCATCCGAATTCACAAGGTCAAACGGCTGCTGAGAAGGGAAGCACTGAAAAGCACAGCAATGCATCAGTTCCTGAGTCCTTGGGGAGGCAATGCAACAGTTCTGCTGCATGCAGGAGAAATTATGTGTCATATCCGGACTGTAGGAGGAAGTGGTGCATCCATTCTAAGACTGTTCTGGTCCGTGGGTGATGCGTCGGAAAACTTGTCGCACAGGTGCGATGTGTGGAAATCCATGACGTGCCTGAGGTTGAGATGGCGGTGGCAACCTGATGCGTCTATTTCTTCAGCTGTGGTCCTACGATGTGTCGGTTCTTACCGCCGCACAGCAGGGTCTGTGTTTGAGAGAGTGCGGTGATCTTGGAGTTCGTGCATGGGACTCTGCGTGCAGCGGACGTTTTAGTTGCTGACAGGTGCCATATCGTTTCTTTGGCTGCACGTAAGTGGAGCGTGGAAATTTCTCCCGCTTTGCGGTGGTGCATCGGAAAATCAGGCACTGGAAGGGTGATGCGTTGCTTTTCTTAGTTTCTTCAAGCTTTTTCAGCTCCCAGCAACAGGAACAACCTCCAGAGGCCCTGAACTGGAACAGTCACCTCCTGGCAGGTCATAACATCCAGCAGTGGAGTTCAAGGAAGCTGGTGGTGAAGCTTTTGTGTCCCTGAGACTTCAGAACAGGAAGCATGCCCACACAAGCCCTTGGAGATTCTTCATAAGCAGGTTCACAGAAAGTTTAAGTCTTTGTCCTCCCTTTGGCAAAGCAGCAACTGCAGGCCAACCCAACAAAGCAACAGACGGCAAAGGGGCAGTACTCCTCCTTATATCTTTTCAGCTCTTCTCCTTGGCAGAGGTTCATCTTGATTCTAGAAGTGATCTAGATTTCTGGGGTTTTAGGTATAATATTTATATCCAATTTTCTCTTTGAGGTCTTTGTTGCAAGAATCTGAGCTCAGTAAAAACCAGTTCTGTTCTCCCTGGTCCATCTTTACTACAGGAGGAGGAGACCGCATTGTGCAGAGCAGACCCAGCCTATTCAGCTAGTGATAACTACTCCACCACTCTAAATGCTGAAAGGTCTATTCAGCCTGGCGGAGTCACCCAGGAAAGGCAGGGGTCACCTCAACCCCCATGTGACTTTCTAGAGTGATAGCCAGCCTTTCAACAGGGAAAAACTAAATGAACAGTATTTCACTATCAGGACATGTAAAACACACCAGTACATGTCCTACCTTTCACATACACTGCACCCAGCCCATGGGGGTACCTTGGGCCTACCTTAGGGGTGCCTTACATGTAGGAAAAGGGAAGTTTAGGGCCTGGCAAGTGTGTGCACTTGCCACATCAACATGGCAGTCTAAGACTGCGCGCGCAGACACTGCTGTGGCAGGTCTGGGACACATTTGCAGGGCTACTTGGGTGGGTGGTCCAACCGGTGCTGCAAGCCCACTAGTAGCATTTGATTTGCAGGCCCTGGGCACACACAGTCCACTTTACTAGGGACTTACCAGAACATCAGCTATGCCAATCATGGAAAACTAATCAGAATCGCAATTTACAAAGAGAGCATGTGCAATTTAGCAGTGGCAAATTGCCCAGAGTCCTTAAGCCAACGAAAAATTGGTCATAAATAGGAGGGCGAACAGTCCGGGGGTTAACCCGCTAAAATGCTAGGTCTAACACTTAACATGGCATGGGTGGGTCATAACGGAAGCTTCCATCACAGAAAACACCTTAGAGAAATTTGAGCTCCATCGAGGTGGTTTTTCTCAGTACAAAAAACTACTGACAATACGTAAAAGGTGCAACCAAATTCACCCTTCCTTTGTGCTGTGATTGTCTTCTGACAAGAGGCTTATGATTGAGTGATTGCACCTTCCATTGGAAGACTTTGATTAAATGTGAATTTGGGCCAAAATACATTCAGGAGCTACTTATGGTGTAGTATTGGGCATCATAATGCCGGGAATCAATACTTATCTTATCTCATACTGTTAGTGAGTTCTACTATGTCGCTTTGCTTCATGCTACTGTCTCTCACCCACATTAGCTGCTGTCACAGACTTTCAAATCATTTGCTTATTAGGTCAGGCTCTGGACAGAACTGTAGGAAATTAAAAGCTAAGAGGACACCATCAAGGAGACCCTCTTTATGGATAATATTCAATGTCACTTTTTAACCTTAATTAGTTCCTTCTATGATAAAAGGACTAGGGATCTATAGAATGTAGGGAAACCGTGTTGCACCTTACTCTTCTGATATGGGGGAGATAATTAGCGTTCCAGTTTTGTTAACAAGCTTAACATGGTACACGCATCCAACTACCCCCAGTGGTTTTGCAAATGTTAACGGAGATAGAAAAACAGCCCATATCCTAGAAGAACCTTGTTAATTAAGGTGAATATCACCCACCACCATTTTTACGTAGTTATGGTCCTACCAGCTACAGCCCCGACCACAGTTAGATAAATTACAAGACGAAGTTAATATATAAATGTGGTGCAACAAGATCAAATCTATGGCGTAGCTAGCGGTTTTGACGCCCGGGGCGGTCCCCCAGTTTTCCGCACATCGACGGACGTGCGTGCAGGCAAGAGTTCGAGAGGGGGTTGTGCTAGTGAAGTGAAGGGTGAATTGCCGCCATGCGTGGCCCTAAAAAACAGCGCCGCCCGGGGTGCACCACCAGCTCCTTCCCCAATACGCCACTGGGTAAACTAATGGTTATACCTATGAAGCTGGTGCAATATATGTTTTAATTTGGTTGGCCATGTCCCAGCAGCTATTATCAGACCAACCTCCTATCTTGGAGCCCCATAACGAAAGGCACAACAGCGATTTAGTTTTTGATGGGGCAACAGGACTGACATTTCAGGGATGGAGCTGAGGAATCTAATGTGATTCGACAACAAAGCTAGGCCATCTCAAGTGCAAGAAACTAAGGAGGTCCTGCATCTTGCTAGCATAAACTAATCTAATTTGACGTTGAGTTTTATAGATCAATGTGTGTGTTTGGCAAAAATGGTTGGAGTCTCCTGGTAGGTTATTGTAACAGATGTTTTTTTTTACAAGTGTCCACCTCAGGAACCTTAATGGATGCACCTTGGGTGACAAGCGTGGGCGCAATAACTTATCCACCCCCAGTTTTTTCATGCCTGGATTATCCTTTTGTTGATAGTGAAAACTTGAGGACAATAAGATCATTTATAATAAACAATTGTGTAGAGAGTGATTGCCATCTCCCAGCTGTGGTTGTTAGCAAGTTTTTTTTGTCTTTGGCTACAGTCTATAATGATGGTCGGTCTATCTCTTAGTGACACTGGTATGAAAATAGGTTTTGGCACTTTGATCCAATGAAGCAAGGTAAAGCTCGTGGCTATATACCGGGATGAGGTGATAATAGAATATTGTAATCAGTCAGTCAGTCAGAAAACTTTATTTCGGCTGTCAGCCATAAAAGTTCATAATACACAATAAAACGCAATAAAACCAGAACAAAAAATGTTAGAAGATGTTACAAAAATACAAAAAGGAATAAAATTTGAAACATATGAGCAAGCACATAAAAAAGAGCACAATATTTAAGATGAGTAGTGCCGCAGGATTTGCCTTAATACAATAATAATAGTCTTCTGATTAGCCACATTGAAAATAAAAATGTGGCAATCACCGTGACAAATAAAGGAGAAGGATCGTACTTCGATAACCTAAACAGGTCTCTTATAGTTCCTAGCCCTCATGTTTTTTGCAAGCTGGATTATCCATTTTCTACGGGGGATTTTATAGGCTGCACAAAAGAAAATTACATGAACCTCCGATTCTTCGATGATACCACACCCAGGGCAGGGCTGTCTGCTGAAACCAGCCCAGTTGTTCGTTCTCGAGAAGAGAGGGAGAGAGCCATGCCTAAATTGTATAAATAGTTTCTTGGCAATAACCGGGTGGATCAAATCTAGTGCAGGCTCAAAGCTATAACCATTTTTGACCTCAAGGAATACCGAGGTCATGTTAGGGCTATTCACTGATCGAAAAACCTGGGTCAGATTATGTTCCTCTATTGTAATCTTATCTCCTGCTTATTGGAATCTATGGTATCTATCATATGGATGTTAAGTTTAGCATATGGGCGGTAGCTTTCACAGCATAACACTTGCAAAAATCAGCCCATATTGCGTTAGTAATCATACCTGAACTCTACGCAGGATCGTAAAATTAAAGTTAAGGATTCTAATAAGGATGTATGCTTCCCCCATGGCTAATAAGAGAGCACAATGCAAACTTTGCCAGCAATCAAAAAGTGATACCATCCATGAAGAAAGCTTGCAGATGAGGCTTATTGCAAAATAATGTTGAAAATCATGGCAAGTGCCAATACAGAGAGCTTCTGAAAAATGGTCAGACCGCTTGTTCTAAACGAAATAACTTGTCTGTAAATGTTGGCCCGCCTAATGTAAAACATGCATTTTGGCTGTGTAGGACCAAGTCACAAAATGATAATGAATATTGGAACTCCATGAATTGTCCAGAAAACCAAAACACTGGTTGTCGCAGTTATTCGCATACTGAAGTAACCACTTATGGCTTCTTAAAACAATTCTTGGGCAGTTGAGTTGAATCTGATGGTTTGGCTAGTGAAATGAAATACCAGTATTTGTAAAGCGCACAGCTACCTCTGAAGTGGTGTCCCGGTGCTGGGGGCCCTCGGGAAGATTAAGCAAGCTATTGCCCACAGTCACATGGTGCTGGGCTAACCTGCCGCCAGCACCGGGGATCGAACCGTGAACCCCGTAGTCTAGAGTCAGGCACCCTGGCCGCTGCACCACACCTCTTTCAGAGTGCTGTTTTAAAGAGAAATCACTGATGGTGGTTGTTAGATCTGGCATCCTTGGTGTGGTTTATCAAACTGTTTGCCTTCTGACCTCTTGTTTTTGCTAGTTGTTGAACTCTGTGCACTTTTTTCACTGCTGGCCAGTGCATGTGCTTTGCATCTAAAATGTAATAACAATTGATTTACCCCTGATTGGCATAATGCTACTGGTGGGCCTGCAGCGCTGATTGTACCACCCACATAAGTCTCCGGCCTGCGACTGCAGAGCCTGTATGTGTAGTTTTAAACTGCCGTGTTGTCCTGGCAAGTTAGTCAGTCAAACAACTTTATTCGGTTTACAGCTGTAAACCCATAAAAGTTCACATGTGCAGGAGAGTAGGATCTGCTTCTTATAGTTACCCCAACTTTTTGCTGATGTTTCACTGTTTTCGACTTAGACTGGCTGGGATCCTGCTATCCAGGACCCCAGCCTAGCTGCTTTCTCCCCTAAATTGATTGCATGTACTTTAGGTACACTTCAGATTGGATTCTGGGGTACCCTTATAAGTCCCTAGTATATGTTATACTATGTACCCAGGGCATAGGTACCCCAGAGGCCTCCCAGGGGCTGCAGCATGTATTGTGCCACCCCTGAGAGACCATTCAAAATGACACCACAGGTCCGCAACAGCAGCCTGTGTAAGTTGATGCATGCACCCCTTACTTAGATATAGGTTCACTATATCTACCTTATATCACTGCACATGTAAACCTATCAGTCACCCCTATGGCAGGCCCTCTCAATCCTGAAGGCAGGGTGCTGGGTTTTATGTGAGAGGGTGCACCTGCATGAGCAGAGCCCCTCTGCAGCCTTTGGAACCTATTTTCTGGGTTCTCCTAGAGTGAGAAATATGACATACCGGGCTACCCGGTACCAGCTTTCTTGACCCTGGCATCACAAAATGTATGCTGCCAGCCACAGACATGTCTGCCCTCCTGCTGCTGAGCCAAGCTCGAGCAGGGGAAGGTTTGACAATAGGCTTCCTGTCACAGGGAGGTGTGACCGCCTCCCAGACAGGCTTTAGTGTATTGGGGCTGGGTGGGTGCACTCTGAGTGCTTTGATGTCTGCACTGGGGACACATTTGGTGTCCCTGTACATAGTCCAGCTCAAACCGGTTGCAGGAGCCATTTGCCCCTGCCCTGGCACGAAACTGGACAAAGGACATGGGTGTAGCCACCCCTCTGTCCTGATCCTTCCATGGGTGGGTCCCCAGAGTGTGTCCCACCCCTTCCTTGGGTATAAAGTAGGAACCCCTTACTACATAACTTTAGATTTTACCTGGACTAAACTCTGCTACAGAAACCAAGTACTTCGACGATCTGCACAACGCTGGAGTAAAGGAGTTACTCCCCTGCAGGGCAGGCACCTAAACGTATCTCACTGGTTTGCATTTCCCGAGCTCCTGAGGAATCCGAAGATTTCTGCAACACATGAGGTGGGCTCCCGTGGTCTCTGAGGTTGATCTGCGCTCTCAGCTATTCTGAGGCCCGTATCCCTCGTGCGGACCGTGCAAACCGAACCCCTGTGCACCGCGTACATTTGCAGCAGCATATGCTTTTTGGCGAGCCCTGAGGCTGTGCTTGGGCTACTTGTAGTCCTAACCTCGAGCAGTAATTGCACCGAAGATTTCCGGCCTACACTCCACGCTGGTATTTTGTGAGTCAGCTCGAGGTCCCTTCACGATCCCTGGTCCTGTGGGTCCCTGTGAAGGTAACTTTGACTTCCCTGGTTGCTCCAGACGTGCCCTGACTCTCCATAGCTTGGAGAGTCCCCCGGACCTTGCTGGTCCTCACCGGAGCATCTTTCCTCTGACCGCGTGGGTTGCAGTTACCAAGGCTTGTTGGTGTTCAATCCGTACACTGACCCCCCCCCCCCCAGCACTCGACATCTCACCTCCGGACTTTGGTCGTCGTCGACATCTCCTGGTCCCCGTGGCTGCAGAGTCAAGCTTCAACCCTCTTCTAACCTGAAACACCTGACATCGGTGGGCATTCGTCTAGCATGACCCTTGTCGCTGTGAAGTTACCCAGACTCTGTCCCCTCTGCTTTCAGGTTCTTCTCATCTCCGATCCAGGCTTGAATCACACCGGACACTTTTCACCTTCACGGCAACAGCACTTTTCCGCATCACGTCATTGAAAACTACGAAGGTTTCTGACATCACTTGACCCCTATGCACCCGGCTCCTCTGGGATAGGTAACATGGGTATCTCGGTACTCTCAAGGGTGCTGGCCTTAGAACCTTCTATGTTTAACTGGGTTTGCTTCAAGTCCTCTCCTAAGTGTCCTTAATCTTCAAAATTCCAACCGCAACTTTCCCATTGAGTTGTACGGAGCTCGCGTCTGTGTTCTCAGACTGCACCCGTCCTCCGTAGGTCCCCTGTGTCGCTACCTTGGGTGGTTCCTTGGGGTCCCAGCGATTCTACGTGCTCTAGGCACTGTTTCTAGTCAAGTCGTGGTTGTTATACCACTTTCTTAGTATATGGTTTGGTCTCCCCTGGAGCCCACTGTGTATTGTGCTATTTACTGTCGTTCTAGTGATTTAAAATTGTGTGCTTTGATCGCTAATCTCATAAAGAGGTTAGTAGAGAGTGTTTAGTAATAAATACATACATTTTATATATTCCTTGTGTGGTTCTCCTTTTCATTTAGTTATTCAGGAGGTTATAATCTGGTAAACCAAGCAGCTTTACTTTCCTTCGAGACTTAGCCTGAAGTCTGCTCTCCATAGCTTCCACTAGGATAGCTTTCAATAAAGGTTTTCTTTAACCTAATCATCAATAAGGGTTGTTTGGACTGGTACAAGGTGCCCACTTTAATCAGTGGTCAGCATACACCAGGCCAACTTCTCACAACATGTATATATAAAAACAACAATGATAAAATTCATAAAACCATTTGTCTAATTCATTACATGCAGAAGGTTAGATCATAAATAAAATATCCATTAAAATCTGAACACTAATGAAATCTATGGTAAAAATAGACCTAGCGACAAATAAATAAAGCCTGTTTATTATGTCACCGGCTGGGGACTGGGTTGATAAAATGCCCTTCACAATACTGCCCTCTGGTCAAATGATGCCCTGTGTTTTACTGCTAATTTAAGAAAATTAAGAACAAATAAGACAAAGAGTCTTTAGTTAGCAGTCGTAAATTAATCAGGGCTGGGTGTGCCTGCCTAAAATTCAATCTCCTTAAAACAGGGACTATTTGTTTCCTCCGGGGAGTCGCATAGAAACGTCAAAAGAACAAAAAAATGAAGCAAATCCTGCGGAGACCCACCGTCGCAGCCGCAGGATGTTAAAAGCTGTCCTATATGGCAACCCCCGGGAAAAACTAACAAGAGATGGAAGAAACCCAGGCGAAACCTAGTTAGCAGAAAACGGTTGTTTGTGCTGAAAGAACCTAAAAGATAGCGCTCTGTAGTTGATGATGTTTTCAGGATTATAAAGTTTCGAACACTAGGTTTCTTCAATATGTGCTCTTCCCTCTCTAATTTCAATAGGCTACTGAAGGAATCCCTGACCCAAACCAGATCCTTTTTAGATGCCATTTCCGTATTACTGTATAGATCTGGTCTGCCCAGTCTGTCAAAACTGGACCTTTATATGTCTTAACCATGAAATATGATGTACTTGATCCACAAACATACACTTTCAATATCCTCTGGGTCAGCGACAGATCCTCATTATGCCACGGTTTCAACCAGAAGATTAGCGGGCGTAAGGCCAAAGTGTCACTCAAATAAGGGACCCCCAGTTCTTTGTGCACTACCATGTTTGAGTTCCGAATTGGGACACCCAATAAACGCTTCAAGAACCTGTTCTCGGCCACCTGCAGATCTTCCATGGCCACATGCCCCCACTGCTGGCCAGTGTGATAGTGCATGTGCTTTGCATCTAAAATGTAATAACAATTGGTTTACCCCTGATTGGCATAATGCTACTGGTGAGCTTGCAGCACTGATTGTGCCACCCACATAAGTAGCCCTTTAAACATGTCTCAGGCCTGCCACTGCAGAGCCTGTATGTGTAGTTTTAAACTGCCATGTTGTTCTGGCAAGTTAACCTACTTGTCAGTCCCAAAGCTTCCTTTTTATTACACATAAGTCACTCCAGGAGTAGGCCCTGGACAGCCCAAGGGTAGGGTGCAGTGTACTTAAAAGGTAGAACATCAGCCTATGCAACTCGCGAGGGGCCCCAAGCTCCATGGGGCCCCCTCCGGCACTGTGCATGGGAGGTCGGCCCCTCGCCTCAGGGAGCTCCTGACTGGGTCTGTGGGGATGGGGGGAGGTGCCCTCCCTCTACTTTGCATCAGACGCCACATGTCCTGGTAGTGAAATACTCTTAAATTCACGCTTCACTACTGCAAGGCCTATCTCTCTCATAGGACAACATTGGAGCTACCTTGTAACATTTTATATGGGTAGCTTCCAATTGGGAAAATATAGGAAAAACAAATATGGTCTCTCTGCTACTTTTAGAAAGTTTTGGAACAACTAGAGTGGTTCAAGAAATTATCACATAAGGAAAAACTGCTAATGTTTAACATAAATAAAACGCAATTAAATTTGAAGACAACAGACATAGAGAATTACGAAAAAATCATGAAAGGGTACCCAGAGCAATTGATCAAAAACCTGTATTATCACTGATATATTTTTTTTTTAAAGGGACAGTTATACAAAAATATAAATGTACTGTGCAAGGGGTGCTCACTTGGTTGCACAGCAAACGTGACAATTTACAGTGTAAACAAAGGAACAATGGCAGAGGAGAAGATTAACCAGAACAAGTCCAACGGATAACCGGAATAAAATGCAATATATGCTTCCTCTTTCATTTGTGCCAAAGGAAGGTGTCGACTGCGTTTTGACCTATTCAATTCATGATTTCATCATCAGGGCAGCCAATCAATAGAATTTGCACCATCTGTATCCCCTTGTAGTGAGTCTGGAGCCAGGAGAGGGAAAGGGCTGGGTATTGTGCACTAAAAAGACCTTTCTTTGAAGTTTCCCAACTTCAAAGACTAAAGTGGGTATAAGTACTGGACCTCTGACACCCTGTACTCCCTACACTGCTGGAACTAAGGACATTATGCCAGTAAGAAGAGCAGATGTGCTGTAGGAGGGACTGCCACTTTGCTAACTGCATTGCTGTTTTGGCCTGCTGATTGCTGTACTGTAGGAGAGATTGGCACTTTGCTACCTGCTTTGCTGTGTTGGCCTGCTGCTTCTTCCTGAAAGTGAGAAGGACTGGACCTGCTCTCTACATCGTAAAGACTTGCGTTTCTCCAAGGGCTTGTTGGCTTGCCTCCTTTTTGCTGAACTCTCAAGGATATCAAAAACTTCACCTTTCAAATTCATCCCAGCACCTGGACTTTACTTGCTGTATGTCTTGCTCTGCCAAGTGTTGCCAATCCAATCCAGGGCCCTAGGAAGTAAGTTTAAAATGCTGCATCTGCCAGATCCTGCGATTCAACATCTCTGTGCTGATCAGACACCGATGTATCAATTGCCGCTACATTCGGATCAACGCATCATCACTGCTGCGAGGTCTGGACCCCTCATACTGTACACGGCATTACCACAGCACCTCTGGACTCACCTCTTCAGGGATCAATGCGTCTCTGCCAGCACGTGGAGACTATCAACACATCATCTCCAGCATGGATTAGCCTGGCGCATTGCTCTCGCGTTGCGGACTCTGCGTTTTGTCCACGGAACTGACGCCTTGCCATTACTGCATTTTGTTCTAGGACAAAGACTAAGGTGATTTGCTCAGGCATCGGCCTGTAATCGGCCTATGCTCCATCACTGGCAGACTGAACTCCACAGTTTGGCTCGGTCCAGCATGACCTACAGTAACCCAAAACGCTATTTGCTTCTAATCTCTATTTTTCATTTATTTTTTAAAAATACATATCTTGGCTTGTACTTATTAAATTTTTGTTCAGAATTTAATAATCTATTTTTCTAAACGTGTGTGTTCGCACTTTACACATTGCCCCTTTAGATTAGCCTGACTACTCCGTGCCAAGCTACCAGAGAGTGAGCACAGGTGATCTTTTAGTGTGTACCTCACTTACCCTGACTTCCTGCTTTATGCCAGAGGATGCTTACCTCTGCCAACCAGAAACCCGATTTCTAACAATGGTAATTTTTATTGTTCCCTGTGCTCAACGCATTGCTGGTGGGAGCTTGTAACGCCCTACCTGAAAATGCTCTATTTTGATCCCCATTTTACGTCTCGCCTACGCAGCGCGCATGCGCTGAATAGGAGAGACCTTTAGTCATCGGCACAGCTTTGCGGCCAAAAACGTGCATGTGTTCCATTGCCTTCAATGGCAACGTGTGCACGTGTGGCGATTACTTGCGGGAGCGAGCGGCTGGTGCCATATGTTATCAGTTATTGTGGTGCCAGCCGCTCGCTCCCGCAAGTCAATCGCGCAGGCCCCCTCCTCTCTCCCCCCCCCCTCCTGCCGCGCGTGCGCTTGTTAGTTCTTAGCATGTGTGACCTATCTATACCCGCAGTGTCCTTTTGTGTGGCACTTGCTTGTGTCATACGTGATACTGAGTAGTTGCGCTTAATACCAAAGCGTTGACACACTAAACTTCCGAAATGTCCAGTCCTGTTAAGTTTACGCATTCAGTTTCCTGCTTTTCTAAGTTGAATGTGAAAGTAGCTAAAAATTATAGTACAGTCTATGAACTTTTGTACTCTCAGCTGACAAGGGCCAAGTTGAAGTCTTCGAGTCAGGCCTTTGTGCGTCAGACCTTTGAATGTGAAATAACATCGGTTTTAAGTAAAGCACTTCCTGCTATGTTTTTGTACAGCATAAAAAAAACACCGGGAATTCAGCTTGCTCCATGTCGGGTGTGGGTTATTACACACTCCTGTTTCCACTTTATTCTGATGCAAATAGTTTGACGTTTCTCATGAGAAAATCATAACTGAGTGCATCACAGAAAATCTAAATCATCCAAAACTTAATAATATACGTAACACGCGCATTCCTTGTTAAGGCTAGCAGCAGAGCCGAGATCCAGATGTTCAACATCAGCCTCCAAGTGCAGCGGGGCTGTCTCAAAGAACACTCCTCTGAAATATTGGCCTCTCTAGTGCATAGATTTTTAAGGGGAAATGCTCACAGCCCTTTCACTTTCAGGAAGCATGCACATTCATGCTGCTGTACACTAATGGGCAATTCTTTGGTAAACTTGGCCTATAGCGTGTGACGTCAGCACATCTAAAATATGATTTGCTTCGGATCTTTACTGGCCGCTTCTCAACTGAGTTTTCGATGACCCTAAATGAGATTTATCAGACCGGATTTCTTGGCCTTTTTGGAGAAAAACTATTTCCATTTGAAGGGAGAATACTCTAGAAAAATGTGAAATCACAGCTGCAGCGTTCCAATAATTTTCCTCGAGGCAAACACTTTAAGAAGTTTTACCCACTGATGCTTTTAATAAAGGGTTCTGAAATATACATTTTCAAGTACAAAAAATGACAGAAAAGTGCAAACGGGGAACAGTTGCAGGAATATACTTTCGAAATGTTACAGAACAAATTTTAATACTGCCAAAGATAACGAGCTGTCTTTCTACGCCTGGAGTCGCCACAGTTTTGGGAGAATTGCTGGGGCGCGTATTCTAAGATTTCATTTCACCTTCACCGCCTGAGCACTTTTCATTTCACTTTCATCCCCCTGAGAGAGCGAGTCTCTGTCCCTCTGGGCCAAAACTGATTGGCAAGGTAGGAGGGTGAGCACAGATCACATTAGCAATGGCTCATTAGATTCTGCTGGAACACTTCTATCTCACACGCACGAGTAGTTGTCTTTATGATGGCTGCGCTGGGGAGGGGGCTTGGGGGAATGGAAAGGCACCACAGGAAAGGGTAGACCCTCTCCTTTTCTCTTGAAACCCTCCCATGAGGATTTTCTGCAATGGAATTAATTTGGGCCACTGGCTCAATGCATGAGCCCCACTACCATGTCACCACGGATGTAGGGCTGGGGGAGCCCTTTCTGACCACAGCTAAGCCCCTCCTCCATTTTCATCTTCTAAGAGGCAATAGGATGGGGATTACCCTTTCATCCCCCCATGGGCAATATACAACCAATACCACCAAGGACATAAAAGACCAGCATTGGCATAGCCAATAGGTCTTGCCTATGGGACCTTATACGTGTTTAGTTATCCAGCACAATATCCTTGGTGCAACAACATCAACTGTTGCATGGCTAAACACTTATAAGGTCCCAAAGGCGAGACCTATTGGCTATGCCAATGCTTGTTTGAAAAGGGGGAGAGGGCTGTCCCAACACAATTCTGTTCATTCGCCATGCTTAGTCCTCCCAGCAATGTGTTGACAAAAGCTCTATACATGCAAATCATTAAGTTGGATAAGCCATTAATACACAGGCAGCAAAAAAGCTTTTAGAAAGCACACTCAGTGCTTTACAGCTGCTTGATAGCTCATAATTGAGTGGGGGGGGTTAAAGGATATAGTTTCGGAACCTAGTCTGTACACTGGAAATGCTCTGTACTAAAAGGGAATCAGGCTTAGCTAAGTTTCCAATATAGTTTGGTTAAGAAATGCTCCACTATTTCATAGATCTATAGATTGCATTTGATTCAATTAACCGGGCTTAATTGTGGGTATACTGATATAACTATTAAAGGGGGTTCAGAACTGTAGGCATTTAATTGGGTGGGGGTCTAATGTCCATGGTGGAAAGGCTATGACTAAAAGATAAGGCATGTAGTCATTTAAAGCAGTGCTCCAAGTTTTCACATTCTTTTTCAATCTGCTGGTTTATATTGGGCACCTCACGAGGGAGGTGGCTGACAGCCCTTTCTATACCATCAGTCCCACATTGATAAGCTGCGCTAATATTGTTTTTCAACATTGTGGTGGTGATAGCTGAAAATTTGTGCTCAAATGAACTCAAAATCAATAAGACTAAGACTAAGACTAAGATTATGGTCTTTGGCAAGCAGACATTCACTTAAAATTTTGTCTGGGGGGTTCCTTTTAGACACAATTAATAAGTAGTCTTCTTTTGTATCTTAATGGAAGCAACGCTTGGCTGGTCCTCTTAATAAATACGTAGATAACCCTGGCAAAAAACGCAATATGTGCTTTGATTTATTTTCGCTTTTGGGGAGGGTTGTCAATGTATACCATGGAAACTGCATATAATTTAAGAATTTCCCCTTTGACGCTGTTTCTCAGGGAAGTGCTTACTCTTGGCAATCCTATTGCCATGCAGTGTTTAAAACTGGAGTTGTGGGTTCGTACCACCATCATGCAGATCTTGCAGGGGGCGTGGCTACGACTGAAATGACAGCAGACGTGTACTGGTAGAGCTCTGAAGGAGGCTCCCCTGGCAAGGCTGATACCTCCGGTCATAGCTGTATGTCAAGACACTACTGAGACGCGGGGAGTCATCCCGGTGCAGCGACATCGCACTGGACTCGCCTGGGCCCCGCTGAGCGTCATCTGACTGGCGAGGCCGCTTGCTGCACGGCCCCGGAGAGGATGGCCTTCACTACGCGAGCCCGGGGTCTGACTCCACCCACAGGGCCGTGAGGGATGGTGCAGTTGCCGAGAACGGCTGGCGTCTGACTCTGGCCCCTACGCTGATGCCTGCCGCTATATGGTGTGCTGTGGTGGAGGACACGGCCGCGCTGCTCGCCTACCTTTGCGAGTGCAGGCTTAACGTGTCTGCTGCTCGCCTTGCTGCGGAGGTGGGGCGGTGAGAGGCGACAGGGACTGGAACTCCGGGAGGGCCGCCGTACTGGCCGCAGAGCTGCGGAGCTGATTTGCATAGCCCCGAGGCCCCCCAATGTGATGTTGTAGACGCCCGACCCCCTGCCGCCCGGACCTGCACTGTCGACGGAGCACAAGGGCTGGCTGGAGCTGTCTGCAGGATCCCGAGCCTGGCCTCTGCCCAGCTAGGCACCCGATGACTGCGGTGGCTGCAAGACGGTGAAAGGTGCGGATCCTGTTTAGCCCCGCTGAACTGCTGAAATCTGGGGGGCGCGACCGGGGAGAGTGCCCCCCCCCTCCTCTTCCGGCTGCTGGGTCAGGTGTGGTTGCTGCCTGATCGGCCTTGCTGTTGCTGCTGCTGGGGCAGGGTCGCGGTGGTTGTGCCCCCCGCTGGCGGACCTCGGGCAGTGACAGGTCATCACCTCTCCACCTCCTGGTGCAACATTGAAGGTGGGGGGAAGGACTGCGACAGAGGCGTAGTGTATGGATCCATGCGCTTGCTGCCTTCCGGGCTTTGCGCGCCGCTGCCCTGGAGCTTCCTTCGCCCACTGTGTGGACGGTGGAGACACCATGAGACTGCTGCCCTACAGGGTTGCTGCTGTGCTGGAGGTGCGGTCTTGAGCTCCGGGCTGCCGTCGCATGGGGCTTCCTGGCTTCCTTACACCGGCCGCTGCACAGCCGAGGTGAGCACGACACCACATGGACACGCCGCACCTGTCGCATCTTGTGCGCTCTGCCTGGGTGGTTTTCCGTTTGCATCTTGTTTAATCCGACACTGATCCTGTCCCACCTTGACACTGCTGTACCCACACTTACCGGGATCGAGGAGGCTGTGCGCTGCAGTTCCGGGTTGAGGAGTTGGGGGGGGGGTGAGGAGTTCAGGAGAGTGGACTGCAGGACCTCATTGTCTGGATCAAGAACTGCTGCCTGCGGCCTACTGGTACAGAAGAAGGGTACATAGTGTCACGCACATCCTGGTTCTCCCTGGGTGCGAGAGAGGTAAAAGTGAACGAAACCCGCACCTGATGTCGGGCGGCACCCGAGCGCGGACCGGAGAAGGCAGAGTGCGAACCAAACCGACGCCATCCAAGCCCCAATCGGACAAAATGGCGAAGTAGGGGTCGGCGGATCAGACCGCAAGCAAGCTAGATGCACTACTGCCAGAGGGGTCCCTCTCACCGCACTTTGTCATAGAGCGTGCCCACAGGGTCCCGGCGAGACCTCTTCCTACGGGATCGAACCCACGGCCTGTACTTCTTCGGATTCTTAACTACCGGGACCGGGATACCATTTTGCAGGAGACCAGGAAACTCCAGGATATACGCATAGAAGACCATAAAGTAATGCTCTTCCCGGACTATACCATCCAGGTACAGCGCCAGAGATCCTCGTTCATGGCGGTGAAAAGGCGTCTGAGGCAGAATGACTTGAAATATTCCCCGTTGTTCCCTGTGCGACTGCAGGTGGTGGCCAACGAAAAAACAAATTTTTTCAACACGCCGGAGGAAGCAGAAGGCTGGCTGGATACATTCGCTGCTGCGGGGCCCCGGGACAAATCTGCAACTGCACCGCTGCCTAAGCTGAAAGACCCTTTCCACCGCAGGCATAGAGAGCGCAGGACTATGAGTCTGGGGATGCCGTCTACGCCACCGATGGGCCCACACTCGGAACTGATCCTAAGCGGGCAGTGCAACGCCTTGCAAGCGGCGGCAGAGATCAGCGGGTCACGAAGAACCGAAGAGGCATCCAACTCCAGCCAACGAGACTTCTCCAGTGACGACGAACGGATTTATGACCTGCAGAATACGCAAGACTCGACCGCACTACCGGATGTCACCCCACAGGCGGCGGACTTGATAACCCAAACGCAGCAGGATCCTGTCTTTGCCAGGACTATAGACCGAGGTATTGGGGTACATAGGCGGGGACGAACTGCTGTTGGAAAGATAGACATTTGAGACGCGAGCCGTCATGATTCCTTGACGCATTGGGGGGCTTATATCTTCCTTTAAGATAAGTATATGGAATGTGAGGGGCATGCATTCGCCGTCACGTAGATATCAGATCTACTCGTACCTAAAGCGGCACCATGTCCAAATTGCCTAGCTGCAGGAGACTCACATGGCCAAATCAGAGATACAACACTTACGCCGTCGCTGGCGCGGCCAGTTATTCGCCACAGGGCACTCAGCATTTGCACGAGGTGCACTAATCTGGGTGAAGGCGGGGGTTCCATTCACGATCACACAGACACTTGTGGAGGGGAGGTATGTAATAGCCAGGGGCGCGCTAGATGGCCGTCAAATAGTGCTTGCATCGATATACGCTCCCAATACAGAACGGGCTGCATTCCTAGATAAATTAACCCACATTCTTGCGCCATGGCATGACATCCCCATGCTTTTGGGGGGCGACTATAATAGTGTCCTTGATGTGTCACTGGACCGCTCTTTCCCGCCCCTCCCAGGTACAAGCACGCACCACGCTATGAAAGCCTTGACTAATTGGGCTATATATTGGCATCTGAAGGATGCCTGGAGACACAGTCATCCCCAAGACAGGGTATATTCTTATTACTCAGGAGCCCATGACCTGCACGTGCGACTAGACCGATATATGCTCTCGGAGGACTTGCTCCCCCATATATTGGCGGTTCACTATTTAGGCCGGACGCACTCGGACCACAACCCGCATGTTTTGGAGATGTTATGGGCGCGCCCCCGCCCGCCGATCACGACCTGGCGGCTGCAACCAGACCTTTTATTGGATGTGCCCTTCAGGGACCTACTGGCAGCAAATATCCCCCGGTATTTTGATGAAAATACCAGTACGGCCACGACACCTTTAGTGGAGTGGGACGCGTTTAAAGTTGTGATAAGGGGGAACTGTCTTGGTGCGCAGGCAGGCATGCGGCGACAGTTAGAAGCAGATCTTACGCAGCTCGAAACTGACTTGCTTAGGAGGAAGGGAATAGCGTTGGGGGGGTGACACTGACCCTTTGGAACATTTTAGAGACGAACATTCTAGACTACTAGAGCGTCTCCGTAAATTGAATTACGCAGCACATTCAGCGCACACCCATCACATGGTAAACAAACCTGGTAGGGTTCTGTCGTGGCTGATACGGCAGGACGTGGCTGCTGCCCCCGTGACAGCGATACAAAATACTCAAGGAGTTATAGTGCACACTCAAGAAGATATACACCGCGCTTTTGAAGAACACTACTCCACAGTATATAGATCTTGCTTGACGGCTACGGCTGTAGACATACAGGATTTCTTGTCCACACTGATGATGCCGCAGCTCATGGACTTTCAGCAGGGAGAAGTGGGTGCTCCTCTTTTGCCGGAGGAAATAAGGGATAGTATATACTCGCTATCGAATGGCAATGCTCCGGGTCCGGATGGACTGCCGGCCGAATTCTATAAGGCATATTCAGCGGTGCTGGTACTGGAGCTGTTGCGTGTATACGAGGCAGCGCTGGAATATTCAAAGCTCCCCCCCACACAAAATGAGGCAACATTGGTTTCTCTTTTGAAGCCAGGCAGGAACCCTGAACTCCTGGGATCCTATAGACCACTGGCTCTGCTCAACACAGACTACAAAATCCTTGCCTCGGCCCTAGCTAAACGTCTTGCCCCGTTCGTGCCAACTCTGGTGCATGCCGACCAGAATGGATTTGTACCAACTAGAAGCACCTCCTTAAATATTCGAAGATTGTTCCGGATCCAGAGGTACGCCACGGAGAAAAGGCCTAGGTCTGGCTGTCTGGTTCTGGACCTGGAGAAAGCTTTTGATTTGCTGGAGTGGCCCTATCTCGCCGCGGTTTTACGTAAATATGAGCTGGGGGATGATTATCTACGACTGGTGCAGTTGCTATACCAACGGCCCACAGTATGAGTTCGCACGGGCAAGCTCCTGTCAGAGGCAATTAGGGTAAGGCGTGGGACCAGACAGGGATGCCCTCTGTCCCCGTTGCTTTTTTCCCTGGCGATGGAACCGTTAGCGGCTCTCCTCCGAGAAGGGGCCGCGGAATGGAGCATCCCCTTGAGTGACGGACTACACACAGTGTCCCTATATGCGGACGACCTGTTATTGTATATACGAGATCTACATGCTGTGCCGCCGGAGATATCAGTACTGTTCGGTAGATTTGAGGCGGTCTCGGGTCTCAGGGTAAACTGGGCCAAATCAGGTGCATACTCTTTCTGTGAGGATGTAATCATTAATGGAACTACACTCCATTGGTATCCGACCACGTTCAGATACCTAGGAATACACATATACAGGTCCCAGACAGATATTCTGGAAGGAAATCTGGTCCGAGCCGTTTCCTCCGTCGGAGCACAGATGAAATTCTGGAAGTCCTTGCCGCTCAATGTGATGGGCCGTGTCACCCTAACCAAAATGATAGTACTACCCAGGTTACTATATTACTTTGCGAATCTACCGGTGTATGTTCCAGTGAAGCTATTCAGGGAATTAGAAGGGATGCTCCGTGGCTTGATCTGGAACGCGGGCGACCTAGAATAGCGCTGCAGAAACTATATGCACCCCCGGAAAGTGGCGGTTTAGCAGTCCCTCACCTGGAACTATATTTAGCGGCGCAATTACAGTGGGTTGCGAAGTGGCTCAGTGACAAGAACCTGGCAGACACGGCAAACGGGGACACAGTCTGGACGCAAGCCCAGATCTGTGGGCTGTTTCACCCTCTAGGAAGAATCCCTCGCCCAACACAAATACACGTCGAGCTGGCTTACAGATGTTTCAGAAGAAGCCTTCACCTCACAAAAGACACGATCCTATACGCCCCTGTACTACCACTTCTTGGGACACCCAGGGGCAGTGACCCTATAACAGACAACGCTGGCGCCCTGGGTTGCGGTGGGTGTGGAGACAATCGGAGACCTGTATGCGGACGGTACCCTACTGTCTTTCGCCACACTGATGGCGGGCAGTGGATTGCCAGCGGGCCAGTTCCTCTTGCAAGCAGCCATTTTGCGAACATTCACACAACAGTGGGGTGACATGGCCGGCGAGCCGCCGACACACCAGTTAATACAGTACCTACACGTAATGGGAGAGGGCTCGCATGTGATACTTTGGCTGGTACAGGCTCTACTCATTCATGTATTGAAGCCACTGCAAAGACTCCACACGCACTGGACAGAAGACAGGGGCCGTCCCTGGTCGGATTAAGAGTGGGAACGTGTCATAGCTAGTGCCATGCATATACCGCGAAACTCACGATTTAAACTAATACAAACTTACATTTTACATAGGGCGTACCTCTCACCAGACAAAATTAATAAATATTTCAATGTCCATACATCCGAATGCCCGAGGTGTCATGTGCTAGGTGCTGATCTATTACATATGTTGTGGTCCTGTTCCCTGCTTCTACCCTACTGGCACGTAATATTGGTAACGCTAACCAACTGCACGAGCACTGAGATACCCTCCACGTGGGAGGTTTGCATTTTGGGGCTCTGCAGGAGAACTAAGGCGGTCTCCAGGTTTCGGGACCTGGGCCTCATAACGGCGAAGCGCCTAATAACTTAAAGGTGGAAGCACAAGGATCCACCAGAAGTATCACACTGGGTGAAATCTCTTGAGGTCTGGGCACAGGCGGAGGGTACTATCCTCCACAGGGAAGAAACAGCAGGGTTACGAAAATATCCTATTGCACAGTCTTGGGAGGAAATGCTAAGAAAGCTCACACACCCTCAGGCAACGCCGCAGTCGCCTCCAGCGCACCAGACAAGATCTGACGCTTAAAGAACCTCCAGGTCGCTGACACCACGCTGACTTCACATGCCACCCCAATAGTATACACTAGGCTGGGCAGGAACCTCACATCCAAAAACCAAACAAAACAGAAAATAAGAAAGAGGAAAAGAAAAACGTCATGTGAAAGCAGCTCCTGAAGCGCATCACTTCCACGCACATGCTCTCATACGGAACGTTAGCAAAGCTGCCCACACATCATACTTGCACGCCGGTCCGGCCTTGACTTCACCTGAAAGGTACTCCAAACACAGGTATCATACGCCCTCAGTTAACTGATGTCTCCACTTTTTCCTTTTTTTAAAAAAAAATTTTTTTCCCCTTTTATAAGTAATTGTTGTTGGATAAAGTTGAATTGTTGTTGCATAGAAGGGGGGAAAACAGAACCAAAAATATATATCTAATGCATAGACTTGATGCGGGAACGCCCATTGGTCTATTTACCCATAACACGTTATATGATGTAATTCCAGAGTTGGATTTTATGGCGAACTGTACTTATCAGCACGCACTGATGTTCTTGCAAACCGCCCTCGCTGGCATGGAGAGGTGTGCTTAGTGCCTTCCTCCTGGCCCTCCATTGGAGATAACAGAGTGTGTGGGCTGTAAGAGCCCGAGGGGTTTTGTATACGTAAATGTAACTCCCACGCCCTAGGCATGGCTGATAATGGAGCACACTGGCGGTAATATTTTGATTTATATGCAAAGTGTTCAGGAACAGGCAACGTCGTTGAAATATTGATGTGTACACCTGCCTGTGGACTAATGTACCAGAAAAGATAACATGCAATAAAGATATTTAAAAAAAAAAAAAAAAAATCATGCAGATCTTGCAGCCTGTTGTACTTTGGGTGTATGATGTGATCAATGCCAAAGGTGATTGTCTTCTTGCTCAGCTGCAAAATAATAATAGATCGGAGTGCATTGCCAATAAGCCTGAGAAAAATGTTGTGCTTCTGCATAGCCAAAAAGCCTACAGCAAAGGCTTTTTGCTGGCTTGGTTTAAATCTCATCTGAAGGCTGTGCTGAGAAGCCACAGCTTTGATAGTGAGCAGACATATTTCGTGGCCCAACATACATTTTTGAACTTGTTCTCTAGTGGTGGCAAGATCAACTCACAGCACAATAAGTGCTTGGATCTGGATGTCAGGTGACTACTTTCGTTTTGATTGAGTCAGTTACCGCTCCTGGACTTCACCAGATCTTTGTCGGAGCAGGTATATTTGACCTTTACCAGAATATTGCTGGATCAAGCTAATTGGTCAGGGTAAGAAAATGCTTTTTTTTGCGTGGTCAGCACCCCACTTTTGGCTGGATTTATTATTGGCGTTTGGACTCTGAACACCGATCCGCACAGAGTGTATGTGTTCTGATCCCTAAAAACATCCAATTTTGGCTAATCTCTGATTGGCATACTTAACTTACTTATAAGCCACTTGGAGATGTAACACTGCGTATCTAGAACCTGTAAGTTTAATGTCACTTGTAGACTGATTCTGCCTCCCCGCTGAGGATTCTCAACTTCCATTCCAGAGACTAAGTCTGAAGGTTAAACTTTCCACCGGACCGAACCTGGTCCTGAATCCTACTTGCGCTTTATTGTTTTTGGCCTTAACTTTGACTGTGACCTGGTTGGTCTAGTGCGACCAGATACCCGTAGTTGACGCTTTGCACTTTTCGTCGCAAGAAATATCTTAAACTTTGAAAAAGCATATCCCTGGCTCCCTGCATCTGATGTTTGTCGTTTTGGGGTCTGTTCGGTCATTACATTTATTATATTTTTCTACATTGGAGTGTTTTTTTTCTTGTTTTCCACATTTTAACAGTTTTGGTTCTGATACATGCTTTACTCATTCCTCCTAAGTTAAGTCTGCTCTATGCTATAGCTACCAAGGGTTGAGCTGGGGTTTAAAATACTGAGACCCAACTGGATCTGGTAAGGAGTAGTGCCCTAATTACTTGAAGAGGACTACCACTCACTTCAACTATGTATCCGCTTTCTTACAGCCAGAAGAATAGCCCAGCTGCATAATGCAGGGAGGACTACTCACTTTAATGCTAAGCTTGAGTCCCCCAGTCAGGGTTCACTTAGCCTTCATCCTTCAATCAATTAAATGAGTACCAAAATAACATCTGTGCGTACCTTTGAACATGTGGACCTGTCCACAGATATTTGCATGGCGCCTTAGAGTGCTTATGGGATTAATTGGCTGTGCTTTAGTGGGCCACCTCTGCTTTCTATTTTCTCTTGCATTAACCTTGATGGTATGCCAGGGTACCTCTGCAGTAGGTAGGATGGCCTCCCAGCAATCTTTTTTTTGGGTTCCCTTCATTTGAGGCTCCTCCCTCCAGAACTGCAGCCTCGCAACAGTTACGCTGCAGAAAGACACGGAAAGGGCCTTTAAAGAAGGTAGGGGTTCTTCAGATTAGGAACCATTCAGGAATGGTCATATCACTGCATGGGTGTGGGTCAGGACATCAGCGTTTCTGCACTCCATTTCTCCCCACAGGTATTTGGCACTGGAAAGCAAGGGAATTGAGGATTGGGAGGAGGAAGACAGGGTTGCAGAGGCACTTGGGATACCATCCTTATTCCACTCTATTTCCCCCACAGGTCACCAGGGTGGGCAGTATTACAGGAGAGAACCTGGCGCCTATACCCTACACACTCTCTTAAGAGTATGGACGAGTGAGAGCTTCCTTAAACTCAGAGGAGAATATCCTCTACACAAAGACTGAGCTACATGATTACAAGTGGAGTAAGGCATTGCTCCCAATACCCCAATAAGGCAATAGGGGCTTCTCGGTACATTTTGACTAAAACTTTCCTGCACAGATTAAGATTGTACCTGCAACTATTGTTGTGATTGGGAACAAATCCTATAGACTGCCTCATGCATGGTTTCTGAGACTACCTTAGGGCTAAGAAACCTAGACTAAGGTGTGGAGCACTATATAAATATAACGCAGTGTAGCAGGTCATCACAGGTGGAGTGGCTCTGTCCTCTTTGGAAGGCCAAATTTGAATCTACACCTAAATCTTGTAGCCCGAATTATCCTAAATGCTCCACGGTTTTATTAGTGCAAGCCTCTCGTGTGCAGAGAGGCTCACGGACGCGGCAGTCTTACCTTGACGAATGTGTGATATTAGGGAGAGACTTATGCTCGCACACTAATTCGAGCAATTCAATATATGAAACTCAGAAAGATTGCAGTGTGATTACACGTTATCAGACCGGAATTGGTCAGATCTCAGTCTGCCGACTACGTAAGGTAAGAGAGTAGGGGTTACAGAGAATCTAACGTCCTGACGAAGGGCAGATGACCCTTTTGGGCTCCTAAGAATGGCTGAAACATGTTGACAGTTATACAGATAATGAGGGGTGCAGGGGTAACAATCCCACAACCTCCCCCCACACACACGCCACCGTCCTATATTATATATATTCTATATATATTCTTTAATCCTGACCAGGAAATCCTTGGGGGGAAAAAATTTGAAGATCTTCCTGAGCTAGTTTTACACCTTATGCTCGATCCCAGCATTGGTCTGCGCAGGGATGTTGTTAGCAAGCCCAGTGATGAAGCATGCCGCAATCTGTGGGTGAGGACATTTTTAACAAACTGCCATATTCATCATTTTGGGATTCAAAGACAGGTGTCCCTCAAAGATATTCAGCATGGCTCTGCCTTAAGATTGTCTTAATTAGAGCTTTAAGCAACCTGTTTGAAGAGGGCTGTGGTAAGCTTCAGCAGTATCTCTGAGCTAGGACAACTGGGATAGAAAGGAAACATTGCTTTGTTAGAGTTCAGTGGGTCTGATCCCCATGAAACTAGAAGGTCGCATCTGGAATTTGTGTTGTGGTTGATGTTATGTGGTTCTTTCAGAAAAACTGAACAGCTGGCACAGAAATTTGAACAAGGAATTGGAAAACAATTGCAAGAGCTGCTGATTGCGGAAGACAAAAAGAATAAGCACACAAGTTACATCTCAGGTAAACAAAAATACATATTTGGATAAAATAAACACTGAGTGATTGTTTAAGAATGTGGCAAGAGTGGTCTATTTTAATGTGTCAGTTTCTGTTTCAGGTGTTAAAACGTATTGTGCCATGACTATTTATTTTAAGCTGTAGATAAAGTAGGTTTTTCCAGAGTGCCTCACCAAAAGGAAGTATAATATGCGCTAATCATCTAATGCAAAATGGTTTCAATCAATCAATTAATATATTTATTTCGGGCCGTAACCCTCAAACAGTTAAATAGTACATACACCAACTCTGGTACCTCCAGAGAAAATCAGCAAAATATTATGCTAGAGTATGCCCTAATTAAGTGCCATTTAGATCACAATTGGAGTCACAGTCTGAAATAGATCGGGCAGTAGTCTGTGAGCAAAGGATTTATCATACAGATAACAGGCCAGTATGTGATCCTAAAGAGGAGGGAGCAAACGAGCATGAATCTTTGGTCAGTGCAAAGAAAGCAGTAAAGCATGATTAAACAAGCATTTGCAATGCAATAGGTCTCGCATTTACGCGAGTTTGAGCTATTGACATTGCAAATGACAATGCCTTTTATTTTTGTTTTTGTTTTTAAAACCTAAATAAAAGGCATTGTCATTTACAATGCCAATAGCTTAAACTCGCGTAAATGCGAGACCTATTGCATTGCAAATGCTTGTTCACTCTTCTAATGGGAACAATGTACTCCTGCAATCTGAGTTTCGGTTTCTATCACATGTATTCTCATTTGCAGCAATGCATGTAGAAACCAGAAGTTCACATAAATTGGGCAGGGGTTAATATTCAGAGGTGTCCTGAGATTGCTTTGCGGAGCAAAAATACACATTGATTGTTTTGCTCAGTAAACTTTAGCAGACTTCAAGTAGGCATACAAGTGTTACTTGTAATCTTAAACACACTCCGCCACCTATGCTGTAACCTATTAGTAGGGCCACTGGAATTATGTGGCAAGGAGGACCAAATTATGCGGCTGAGTTGACTATATTATTTAGCAAGAAAAGTCAAATTATACAACCTAATTCAGCACATTTTGTGATATTACTTAATAATGTTTTCACGTTTACTCTTTCTGGGCAAAAGATTCACCTTATTAGTACGAGTTTAACATCCAAATATGGTAATAAGCAACAAATGAGCCATTCAAACTTTGCATAGGGCCTTCCATTGAACAGCAACATGGTTCACTGCAATTTTAGTAGCTTTTGATTCATTTCAGCTGGAATCATATTTTTTTAGGTTAAAATCTGCAAATTATGCAGCAGATGATGGATGTGGCAAATGCAGCAAATCCATAAGTATGCAGAAACCTTCCCGCCCACAGAGATGCATACTTCCAGTGGCCCTGATACCATGTATGTTACCATATAGGGTGTTTGTAGTCAGTGCTTGTGTATAAAATATGAAGAAAAATCTGTCAGAGCGCCTCTGTGGCCTTACCATAGTTGTTCTGTCATTATTGCTATTGAACTGAACTGCATACACGATGACCTTAACTATACAAACTTACTGTCGTAGCAGCAAAAGATGTGTTTGTCAATTAGAAACTGGCAGGTTTGTTATTAAGGAAACTAATATTTTCTGTGTGTTGTACCTTTTATGAGGACAGTGATACTCGTTGAAATAATCTGAGCGAGGAAAGAAGCGTCTTCTTTGCTCTGCAAACAGCAGTTCTGACGCTAGAGGGAATAGAAACTTCCCTCTTTCGGTGACCTCGGAAGTTAGATAATTACATCTGAAGGACTTTGGTTTCCTCTTTTTAAAGCCTGGGTAATGGCCCGGCCGTGCTCCTGGATAATCATTCTAAGGCCAGCAGCCATTATCATTATTTACAATATGGCTAGCACGTGAGACCGGGTGTTTGCCAGCGCCTGTTCACCGCGTCGCCTTTCAACACTACCATCCTCAGTATGAAGGGCTCCTAGACCTATATGCACCAAATGTTCAAATAACGCACCACCCCCGCCAAAGTGAATGAATACATCGCCCTGAGTGGAAAGCGCGCGCTGTCACACACGCTGAAAGAAGTGATGGGCGAGGTGCAGGGGTCTCTTTTATCGCGAGATCTGTCCACCGAGGTCAAGGGTTTCGCCTCCGGCGCAGATGAGGTAGTAATGAAATCTGTAGCGTGGGTTGCGGGGGTACAATGCGTCCTCACGCATCTCCTGCTCTGATCACAAGGCTGAAGATAGCTGAGACCTGAGTCTAATCTGTCCTCCGAAACCAAGGAATTTACTGGCCTCGTCAAGCACACAGTGCTCCTTTGACAGGTGCGTTATCCTCAGTGCCCTTTGGGTGTTGAGCTGTAATGCGGTTATTGCCCCAGCAACGCTGTTGTTGCTCATTTCTCCTATATCTACTTTAGATTTCATTTCCTCCTTACCTGGTGTGTTTTGTTGCTATTTATGTGGTGTACATCACAAAATGAACTGCATGTATGTATATGGTTGTGTTATCGCTTATACAAGCGCTCGCCATGACGTTTTCGTTTGGCTTTTTCTGCCGTCCTACTTGGACGGCCTCGCCTGCTAAAAGGTTTCTTATCTTTATGGGGCCATGTGTTTGACCTTTTTGACCTTTTGCGACGCACGGAAAGGCAGATGAGCCCGTCCAAATGGGACGGCTCAAAAAGTCGAACGAAAACGTCACTACCACCTCTTTTCCAATGGTTGGCCACCGTTTAGCATAAACGGTGACGCCGGCCAATGGAAAAGAGGGGCGGGGATTAAAGCCCATTACTGAAAATACCCCAAAACGTTAAATTTCGCCAGCGAGACTGCGCATGTGCGCAGCCTACGCCAGGCGAGACCTAAAAAAGGTGTGCAGATTACGTGCATATACCAGAGTCATGAGGGACTGAGACTGCATAATTTAAAATTGTTTTATGGGGGATGGCTGGGAAATTTGCATCTAAATCAGAGAATTTACCAAGATGGGTTAAATAATAATGAGAAACATAATAGATGAGAAGAAAATGTAATCGGACATTTTTTTTCTTTATTGAAGTGCTGGTGGGGTCTGTGCAATTGCTTGGTTTCGGTCACCGGATATGAGTTACATATTGAAAGATCTCAGCAGCTCACTAGGGCATGTTAGACAAATGGGTAAAGGATTGCATGTGGTTGATAAGTAAAGGCATGTGCAGACAAGATTAACAAAGATAACCTAAGTCGTGAAGGGTTAATGTGGAAGTATAACTTCTGCTTTTCCAAACATCCCCTATGAATTCTGTGATATACTGTATAAGAAATTAGTGATAACATCACTGTTTTTTAGCTTGTACAGAAGAACTATGCAAGGAGCCTGTACAATGTCCTTAACCTTACACACAGTAAACTTTCAGTCAAGGTTATTGGCCCACTGTGAGTTTATCCATTTGGTTACTGAATTACAATACTGTTTTTCACTGTAATTTAGACATTATTACTTTTGTCTTCCTAAAAGTTTTAAATAATTGAGTTCTACACTTGTCTAAACCTTCTAAATGCATTTGAATTCACCAACAAGTTTTTAAATGTGTTGTTTACGTTAAGATTTAAAAAGGTGAGTAGATGAGAAGAGATTGTTGTGCTACTTGGAAGACATGTAAACTTTACCTGTGGTCGGAGATCTTCATTTGGGCAAGTGCCTGTGCAGGATGTTACACATCTTTCGAGTGGTCACTTTGAGTGGTCAGGGCCACTGGTTATAAAGCGCTGAAGGGTCAAATTATGTGGCCTGTATGAGTAAATTATGCGGTAAGAAAAGGCTATTTATGCTGCATTATTTGGGCACATACTTTGATGATATTACTTCATTATTTTGTCAATTTTAAACTTGCACCTTTTTAGTGCCAGTTTAACAACCAAATCTAGCAAAAAGAAAGGTGACCAGTTCAACTTTGCAAAGGGCCTTTGATTGTGCGGCAGCACGTGTCACTGTGTTTTTAGTAACATTTTTGAACCTATTGAGCTAGAAACAACAACTATTTTGTTAAAATCTGCAAATTATGCAGCAGATTGTGTGGCAAATGCGGCAGATCTATAATTATGCATAAAACGCCATAGCCAAATTGTAGGCGGTTTTCCCAGGATCAGTACCTCAGTCTTCCCTGCATTAAGCTTTAAGCAGCTCAGGCTCATCCATTTGGCCACCTCTAATAGACAGGTATGGAGTTTCCCTGCAGCATTGAAGGGATCTTGATTATCAGCTGTGTATCGTTTGCGTACGACATGATGGAAATGTTGTGGCGCTCGAAAATATCAGCCATAGGGTGCATATACAGGTTGAATAATGTCAGACTCGGGGAAGAGCCCTGAGGCACCCCCTGCTGTAGCGGAAAGACCTTCGAGAAGTTTTTATGTCCTCTGAAAAAATTGACCTTGTAGGAAAGATGCTATCCACTGCAAAGCTTTTCCATCAATTCCATGGTTGTATAGCTGTTCAAGAAGTAGGCTGTGGGACACAGTGTCAAATCCTGCGCTAAGGTCTAGTAGCAGCAAAGCGGTGGTGTCTCCCATGTCTTCTGCCTGGTGGAGGAAATCGGAGAGAATCCAGCACATCCTTCTAGGAGTATGTTCAGTAACTCGTGCTGTCTGCTCTAATGCATCCTCAATCCAATCTGTCACTTGTGAGTTGGCTGAGTCGATGCCGTGATCAAGAACTGAATAATTCTTGTTCAGTGTTTCCATAAAAACCACTGATGTCACTTTGGCCCATCTGGGAGCCTTGGAAGGCTGACCAGAGAAGTATGTGGGTGGTGAACAATGTATCAGAATGCGAAAAGGTACAGCAAAGTGGTCTGACTAGGGAAGTTGAATAGGGGGGAGCCCACCACTATATATGTAAGTTTTTTTTTTAGTTTTTTTACTTTGAACATTTATTCAGTGCAAGCAATTACTTTCATTTTGGCTGTTTTCATCCAGGCCCTTTTATAAAATCTGCACATTGCCTATTAAGTCTTGTAACCTTTGTAAGATATTTAGCACACTTGCATGTGGTGCATCTGAATTTATCCTATTAATATGTATCTCACTGGGCCTGGATTCTCATGTTTGACTAATTCACTTGGACTTGCTGTTCTGCACTTAACTTGTTATCTTCTCCATAGTGTGTATCAAATTTACAATCTCAAACAGTAAATACTCTGTATGGTATGTTTTAAGCTCTATATCAACAAACAAAAGGAGATGGAAGTTTATTAAATTGTATTAATTTATTGAGGCTTCAACATAAGCACAATAATACATACAGTTCAGCATTATCATCAACCAGTAACAGAAGACTTAAGGCACATTCAGGGTTTGGCAGTTTGACGGAATTAGAGATGTTTCTGAGATACGCAACAGAATGAATCAAATCACACATGGCGGAGGTTGGGATTCTAGGGAGGAAAGTAGGGATAACACTGTAATCCTACATGTGGCTTATCTGTGTCCCGCCTCTAGGCATCTGTTGCCCACGCAGGTGTGGGCTCCGGGTTGTTTACAGGGGCGTCGTGATCCGACGTGTCGCCTGCTAGGCTATGTAGGTACGCGATCAGAGGTTCCCAAATATTGTGCGGCCTACTAGCGCTCAGCATAAGATTCCAAAATTCTGTCAATTGTGTCTGACAATATGCTGCATCAGCAAGCCAAAGATTGAGCGTTGGTGCCGGCCTTCCCCCTCAATGCATTGCCCCTCTTTGTTTGGCCAGGAACAGCAGCATTGCTACGAGGCGTCTGTAGGCATCGGGCACCTCCCTGACGTAGCCAAGCAAGCAAAGAAGGGGATTGGGTGTAAGGGTGATCGCTGTGATAGCACCAATGGACGTGCACATTTGCAGCCACTAGGCTGCCACTTTGGGCAAGACCACGCTAAATGCATAAATGAGCATTAGGTGCCGCGCAGGCAGCATGCATCCGTGGTGAGGCCAATCCTGCGCAGAGCAACTGGAGTGCGATATAGCCTGTGGAGGAAATTGAAGTCCATTTGTCTGAGTCTGTAGTTAGGGGAGAGTTTTTCTGTTTGACTGCAAAAGTATTTCCATTGCTCGGGTGTAGGGCTGCCAAGCAGGTCCGCCCACCAGGCGGCATGTGCCAGTTCGGTGCTAGTAGATGTAGCCGCCATGGACAGTGAGTAGAGTCTGGTGACAAACTTACAGTGTGCAGTAGCTGTGTGGATGTATTCTAAAGCCGCGTTAGTGGGAGGTGGCGCCAGGAAGGACTTTTTGACGCTTTTGCATGTTGCCGCATCTGATGGTATGGTAGGCTGTCTAATAGTGTGGGCGTCTCTGTGGCAGTGCATTCAGGGGGAGGAAGGAAACGGCCATCTGGGTATAGATCAGCATTTATGCTGATACCGAACACTTTGCTCGGCCCGCCATGCCAGGATTTTGTAGCGGGAGGGGAGGCAGGATTTGCAGCAAGTTGCAATGATGGACTGTATAGGGTACCAGTGCCACTGTATTTACGGAGTCCCTCCCAAGCCCAGCGCAGGTATTCAATAGCGTTTATCTCTTTCCGGGGGTTTTTATAGGGCAGTAACAGTGCGGTGTTAAGCGGCCAGGGGGAGACCAAATCCGCCTTTACAGCAGTGTGCGGCTGGAATGGCGTCGGGTGGAGCCAGAAATGCAGGAAACTAGCCTGGGCACTGTAGGCGCATAGTTGCAGGTCAGGGGCTCCAAGGCCACCACGTGCAAAAGGGAGCGTCAGAATATCGTAGGTGATGCACGGTTGGCGTCCGGCCCGTGTACGGGAGATTAGGTTGGATTGGAGTCTGTTAAAAAAAAGTGCACGGTGAGCGGGAGTGGTACATTTAGGAACAAATATAAGAATTTCGGCAAGACAATTTTTTTCACAATTGCGATGCGGCCGGACAAGGAGAGCTGCAATTTTTTCCATACAGGACTATATTGGTAAGGATAGAGAAAACTGGAACCAAGGTGAATATTAAGCTGAGTTTTAGACTGAATACATTTGATATTCCCCAGCTTTTACAAATAAATGTAATAAGCATCAAACTGTCCCACCGGACAATTTAGACCCACATTACATTCATGCTGCACATTCGGTGTTAATAGCACTTTCCTATCCATTGTTACAGAATTAAGGCTGTAATCAATCTTATTGGGTATATGTCCTGCACCCTGACTACAGGATAGATGCACTACTGAAAGACATGTTGCATCTAAGGTGAGTTTGGCAACAGCATTTCCTTCAATTCTGCACCAAAATTCTGCACTCTGCCTTTGGGCAGTAATTCTGTACACAGAAAGTTGATTTGGTAGAGTGAAAGTTATGGCAATTTAGAGTAAACACGATTTTACAACAGAACACTTGTGGCTGGATTCTGATTAGCAGGCTTTAAGCCGCTGCAGATGTCAACTTTGATTTTTGTGATGCTTTATGTTAAGGTCTTCAAGATATTTCTGTTAAAAATGTTGCAAAAAAATCAAATTGTTCATGGTTTACAGATATAGGATACGAGTGCCACATTTAAAGGAATCTACACAGTACAGATATTATTTCTGGCATAACATTTTGCAATCTGTTTGTATTCCAGCGTCCTACTGACCTTAATTCTGGACAATAAAAACATGCATGCATCAATCTCTGACCAACACCACTCACTCTATTTCTCCTAACTCCTTCTCTGCATTGCGTCTCTTTGTTATGATTTTCTTTAACTATCATATTTAAAGTAGATGTGGGGAAGTCTGGTGTTTTTCCCACTAATCCATCTCCCCTTTCTGTCAACCCCTGTAAACTCCTAGAGTCACTTCAATTGATTTAGTTGTGGGAAACCCGCACTTAAAGTTAACCACTTGGTTTGATGTGGGAGATTCTGTCTTTGGCATGACTCTAAGAAGGCTTTAGGACAACATTCTGCTATCCCAGATCCTCTCCTCATTAACGTATTGGGTCTGAGGTACTGGTCTATGATGACAAACTTTTTTTTATACAAGAGAAGAAACGTGAAGGAGGATGTAAAGATGGTGGGGTGGGCAAGAAGACTGGAACAGTGAGTGAAGGAAATGAATGCCAACAAGGTGTTGAGACACCTGAAATAGTCTAAGGGCTTTGTTCTAAGGCTGTCCAAGCTTGTGAATCAGACATATGTTTGAGGTATATTGACCTATATTTAAGTATTATAAATCAACTTCAGTGAGAAATACCATAAATGTTATCTCTGAACTTGGGAAAAACGCAACCAATTTGACTATGAAGCGCTGAAAATTGTTACCTTCAGTCTTCATTTTTATTATGTTATAATGCTCTCATACCAGTTTGGTGATGTTAGGCTTTCTCTTAATTTAAACAACTAGTGGGATTCCTAACTAATATACAAATCGGATGCTCTGCTGCTTCACGTGTCACTAAATCAAGTGTAAGAAATTCAGAAAATATTGCCTGCTAAACTGGGAGCAGATGCGATTACGTCTAGGAGTCAAACTAGCCCACTCCATCGCTAGAGTGGTAATCCTTAATTCTGCTCTTTTAAAGGAAATTAAAACATATATTTTAAGGTGGAATTTAGAACACTTTTCCTGGCTTGGCAGGATGACTAGAATTAAAATTAATATTCTGCTAAGGATCTTATTTGTTTCAAACCATACCCATAACATTACCCAGAGGAACCCTCAATCAATTGCGGTCTCTAATCGCTAATTATACATGGACAAAATAAAAAAACGGCAATAGTGGCTAAACATACGTAGGCCACGTAGAAAAGAGGCCTGGCAATACTTCACGTTCAAACTTCTCAAGCTACCCTTTTAGAATATGTAGTAGAATTGGGGCAAACTCAAAACTGACAAACTTGTTGATGACTCGTGCCTCTTCTCACTTGATGATAATGTTCCTAGGCTGTTTAAGCTACTGAGAATATTGGGGGCCCCTTTGCCTACTCTCCAATCCTCTTTGCTCACCACTACCCCTCTGCTATAGACCTGTTCTATGCTTCGCCAAGCCGGTCGTACATTCTCCTGGCTTCTCACCACTTTGTCCTTTATTCCTCCGCAATGTTGTTGCCCTCCATGACTCTGCCTTCCTATACCTCACGCTCTACATAGGTTCTCAATAGACGGCATACCTTTTTGTCATGATACACTTCTCAGTTATGGTGATGAAATTGTGTGTTCACAGAATGACTTGTTCGACTGTCTTCAAATGTTATTTAAATTTCTTGCTGACTCTTTCGCATATGTATGCTGTATTGCATGTCTTCTATGCTTGAAAATTCAACAAAAAGATTTTAACACAAAACTGTCAAACAGTGGTGTGGAATAGAACATTAAATAGCAACTACTTCGACATGGCCTTGGGACAATGCAATCATTTCTCCCCTTTGACACGTGCCACACTAGTGGCAAAACGGCGACCCAACGAGGGCTCACATCGTTTATGCATATTTGCTTTAACCCGAATTTCCAACCAGCTATGGACAAACAGACCTGTATAAAATGTAGGTACAGCAATAGTGGACTCTCTATTCAAAGATGGGCATATCAAGAAGTTTTAAGAACTCAAAAATCAATACAGTTTATCTAAATGCGAACGCTTTGCATATGTGCAAGTTAGACATTGGGCCCTTCATCCTGTCATGAAAGAAGGCCTTTTTTTTTTTTTTTTTTTTTTGGAGGAAAGCTTAAAAATACACATCATAACAAAAACACAATCTCCGCTATATACAACAGCTAATAGACTGCCAGCACCTATCTAATATGACATCACAAGCAAGATGGGAAAGGGAATTGGGGAGTGAACTAATGGAGCAAGATATACAATAAGGCACGTATATCAGATAAGCACTGCCAAATAAAAGAGAAATCATACAAATTGATTTTCTACTGATAAAGAACCTCTCAGAAACTAGCAGAATGAGACTAAAGGGGATTATTGGAGATGAACTGGAGGTCGGAAATTCGGTTTAAAGTGAATAGGCGTAAACTGCGTCAAGGAAACGCCGGCACAGATGCTTGTTGGCATTGTAGGTTTAGGGCGACACGCAGCCCTTGGAGTGGTAGGATGGGCTTTTTCCGAATCGCCTTTTAATCTCGGACAGTAGCTGAGTTATGGGAACACTAACCTGTTTTATCTAAATTCAGCCAGTGTGACTACATGTGACATGTCCCACTAGCCTGTATACGGTGTTAGTATACACTTAGGAGGGTAAGAGTTCATAAATTATCATTGACTATGACCTTAAAATAAACTACGCGCACCACGCTCTTATCCGTGTCTAGGATATACCATTTTGTGTTCACCTTTTTCAGGTTGTTCTGTGCTGTTTTGTACTATTTAATAATGAAAATGTGCAAAGGGATAAGAAAATGACCCCCTTTTGCATTAAGATGCTTGCGAGAAGCAAGATGTTGCATGATGTGTGTATAAGGTGTCTCAGATCTAATATTGGGGAGTGTGGGCACACTTTCTGTACATGGGCATTCATGGAACAAACATGTCATTGCATGCATTAAGAGAAGCTGCAACAGTGATACAATCTTCCTCCAATTACTCCGAGCAGCTGAGGTTAATGTTTTTTCCGTTTTATCTCTTTTATTTCTACTTTTTATGTTGTATGTTCCTGTGTCCTCCTTCACCTTTATGATTCTAATGAAAACAGGCCCCAGTATATGCCTCTTCGTTTGGGGCACAGGCAAGTAGGCCAGCCTCGCCTGTTGATTTTGCGCCCTGTGTTTGTGACAACTGGTGAGTAACAGACCCAACATCCTTGACTAGATAGTAACATTGACACATTACAGAAAACGGAGATTATCAATCAGCCCTGGACCCTGGTTGGGCTTTGGGAAAGGGCTGAAACAGGTTGACGTAGTATAAGGGTATCGGGGTAGTAATCCTCCCCTTCAACCACCCAAGTAATGAATTCTTATTTTAAGCACATCAGTGGCAACAAAAATAAAGGGAAACTGGGGTGACCACTAGGTATTCTTAATATTTCTATTCCCTGTTAGGATTAGAATACTATCCCAAGTGCTCCCTGGAAGATGGTTGAGCCCCCCCTGCTTTTTAGGGACCAGGGTGCGAGCTTATGATGAAGCATCACTCCAGTAGGGTGTGGGAGAGTCCACAAGAAAAATATTTGATATCTTTTCATGGGCAGGAGGACTAAGCAACAGTAATACCGTTATAGGTAAGGTGGTAGGATACCCTTTGATTTGATTGACACCCAGAAATGGAGAGATTTGCGACTTTCATAGAATCAACACAATCACAGCCACTTACAGGCCTTGAGAGCTTTGTGACATGTGCATAAGGAATTCCAATACATCACAGCGGCCTTCTACTGAGAGGAACTTGTTTAATCATCCTGAACACTCTTTAGAGTCGAGTCGCAGCCTTCGCACATAAAGGCATCGTGGCTACGAAATGACTGATGCGCCAGAAGGTTTGGTTTCTATTCCTTGACAAATCAGTGTAAAAGATGGTAGGAGAAAACATTGCTGCCAAAGTTTGGAAAAGAACAGTCCCTTAAACCTCCACAAATGTCTGCGTTGCTGTGGAGCATCTGGAAAGAAATTGCAACTGACTCTTGTAGATCCATCCTCTGCCGGTTGCGATAAATGAAGGCTCCTGTAATCGAGGTACCCCCCACAATAAAAACCAGTCCCTCACCCACAGAAATCATGCTTAAGAGAAAAATCTAAACAAAAATATTGCATCTCGCTGAGTAGCCTGATCATTGACTGCAAAGAGAAATAGGACCTTGTTACTCAAGTAGGAAGAAGAAAATATAGTCATGAATTCAATTAATGAACTAATCTGAGTACTACCAGGACTAGCTAAGCTGTTATCATGCAAAATGATAAACTGCGTATTCACACTTTCTCTGCAGTAGGACCTTTTCCACTTCCTCATGTTCTCTTCCTCCCTCATCCTCTCTGCTTTCCTCTCTACCAGCTGTTCCTCCCTGCTCATCCTCGGCCTAACATCAGGCATCCAGAACGACTCATTACAATTATGAATTGAACGACTCATTACAATTATGAAGTGAAAATGAATTTGCTTATTTCTTGGAGGGGGTGGAGGGGTAGATTTAGGGGCTTTGTCATTTGCCCTGACCAGTGCATCAGTGTGGTGGTTGAAGGGCATTTTCTTTGTGCACACGATGGGACTCGCAGGCAGGGGAAAGACATAGCAGATAGACAGTTGTGAACTGTTTCTCCGAGCTGTTGTATCTCGTTTTGAATGTTTGGGATTTTGTCCACTCCACATTCTGTAGTGGATTCTTGGATCGCCTAGATATTGAAAATGTATGTAGTCCTACCACTAAGATAATAAAGTGTTTGTTGGGAATATCATCCAGTAAGAATGATTACTCAATAGCTTGTTTTCATTCACTACAAAACCCACATTGTGTGGTTACTACTTATGAGAATTTCACAAATATAGAACAAAGCAGATGCAGGGTTTTAAAGTTGCCACTTCCTTACTCACAATTATCTATTTTAACCAAAACCAATTCTTTTTTTTCCTAGATCATTGGTTCGACATGTATCTCTCTGCACGGGACTCAATAGTTCTGAATTATAATCCATTTATGTCATTCACTCCTGATCCAAAGGCAGAATATAACGATCAATTAACTCGAGCAACAAATATGACAGTGTCTGCCATGCGCTTTATGAAAACCATACGTGCCGGATACCTGGAGCCAGAGGTTTTCCATCTGAACCCTCAAAAAAGCGACACTCAAGCTTTCAAGAAGTTTGTGCGATGGGTACCATCATCACTTTCATGGTACATGGCTTACATGGCCAATGCCTACCCTTTGGACATGTCGCAGTATTTCAGAATTTTCAATTCCACTCGTTTACCAAGACCAAACAAAGATGAGCTTGTGATAGATGACCAGGCTAAGCATCTGCTAGTGCTAAGGAATGGACACTTTTACATATTTGATGTTCTGGATAGAGATGGCAATATTGTGAAGGCGTCAGAAATTCAAGCACATCTGAAGTACATTCTCTCCGACACCACTCCTGCCCCAGAGTTCCCTCTTGGCTTTCTCACCAGTGAACAAAGGGACACATGGGCCCTGCTCAGGCAAAAGCTAGTAGAGAATGGAAATGCAGAAGCCTTGAAGAAGGTAGATTCAGCTGTTTTCTGCTTGTGCCTGGATGATTTCCCCATTAAGGACGCAAATCACTTGTCCCATAATATGTTGCATGGCACAGGTGTCAACCGGTGGTTTGATAAGTCTTTTAGCTTGATAATGGCCAGTGATGGCACCACTGCTGTGAACTTTGAACACTCTTGGGGAGACGGTGTGGCCATGCTGAGATTCCAAAATGAGGTGTTCAAAGACAGCACAGAGAAACCAGCTGTCGCTCCAAAGGACCTGCCGGCAGCCGTGGACTCTTCCAAGGCAGTGACCAGGCTCCATTTTCAGCTGAATGATATCCTGAAAGCAGGAATCGTGAAAGCCAAAGAGAACTTTGATGCTGCCGTAAAGACTTTGGCAGTTGGTACTATGGAGTTCAAAACAGGAGGAAAGAACACTCTAAAGCAATACAAGGTCAGTCCTGACGCAGTGGCACAGTTGTCCTTCCAGGTCGCCTTCTTTAGGCAGTATGGCAAGACTGTAGCCACTTATGAGTCGTGCAGCACTGCTGCTTTCAAGCATGGGCGCACTGAAACAATCCGTTCGGCTACTGTTTGTACTAAGAAGTTCTCAGAAGCCTTAGTTAGAGAACCTTCCAAGTACAGTGTTGGTGAACTCCAAGAGATGATCACACAGTGTTCCAAGTACCATGGGCAACTGACCAAAGAAGCAGCAATGGGTAAGTGGAGATTGTGTAACCAGTGCATGAAAGCTTGTGGTTTTGTCAAATTACATATCTATGTTGGAACCCTCTGTGTGTTTGATGAGACTAACTGCTGGTGAAATGATTTGTTTTTGATAGGTTATAAGCGATGTATTGGTAAACCCGGTCCTCCTTGCGATCCTCCGATAATTTCATTTGATTTGGGTCAACTTGCAACTTATTCGGGGTTTAAGGCTTAGACCGTTCTATATAATTTACAAGAACTCCATTTACATAGGTTACTTACAATAGCTTAAATTCTAGTTTGTTTGCAGGTCCATCTGAGAAAAGCTCATTGTATGGCAGTCTCTACTCTCTTCAGAGTGTCGTTTTGTTGGCATGTAAACAAACAAAAATGCATAATGAGACTTCTATGAAGGGGTTTCCGTACAGTTACTTATTCATCGTGTGTAAACCTCTGTGCTGGTTAGCAGCTGAGTTTCTCGAGATAATGTCTTCATGTGCTCCTTTTTTTCACATGTCCTTCAATAAGCCTGAATTGTTGTCTGTCTTATTTAATTGCAGTATGTAGCCTTGGATGTTATAGTGTGATTTGTATCGTATTTCTCATCCAGTTTGTTCATCTAAAGACGCATCCTGGTACAATTACACATGACAGATTGATCAACAATAATGCACTTGTGTACTCTGCTCATGAAGTGTTGTTGGGAGACCTCACAAAATGCTTTATATTAACCTACTAATATATCACCTGTGGGCGCAAGGAACCCTTAATTCTTACATCCCAAAACAACACCTCACTAGCACACCCATGGGCAGATTGGTCGGGGGGGCGCTGTTAAACTTTGTTAAACGTAATGTGTCCCAATACAAGGCACCAAACAACATATCAAAAATACAGTTTATTAAGGACAGACTCATTAAGTGAGTTCTAGGGTGGAATTAGAAACTTTAACGATATTTCTAAAAAATTCAAAAGGATGCAATACAGAAATTGTAAAGTGCAGATGTATCAGTCATTGTCACGCACGCTCTCAATAATAGGGCAATACAAAATAATAAGCGACATAAAAAATATTCTATGACCCAAATGAGCAGCAAATTCAGTAAGTAATCGTGCAGCATGTCTAGTAGCATCGGAGAGTGTACTGGGTCTATCCTGAATTTGAGGGTTCATATAGGAAATCCTCTCATAGGAATACATTAAAAGTGCAGACTCTGCAAGATGCGAGCAAAACAAAAAACAATTTCAACAAAACATGCAAGAAAGACTTCTTTGAGAATTACGTTATTTGGAAATAAAAACATGACTTTCCTTGACTGTGTGCAGCAGAAATAATAAACCGAATGCGTGCAGGGTGAGACATCCATTTAGAACAGGATGGCATCAAGGCTTAGTGGCATAAGCCACGAGAAGGCACTAATCTAAAAACACACCTATGTTGTATTTACTAGAGTAGTTTAAGGAGCATTGAGGGGTGCCCTGATGGAAAAAAAGAGCTAATCAACAGTTTTTTTTTAAGTTGAAATGCACTCTGCTTTGACCAAGATTATTTCCATTCTGACCTGTTTCTGATACTGCAAAACCACAAGGGCAGACTGTAAGTGCTGCACTTCACTCCTCGTTTCAACAAATCCGGGTCCATTGCACTGCAGTTCTGGTACCTGTCGTTGTTTGGTACTACTGTGCAGCAGAAGAATATTCAAAATGGAAAGGTGCACTGGGAAACGTGTTCTCCTCCAAATAATTTTTCAGACTGTATTTATAAATATTCATTTTATTTGTCTTCCTTCTTCCTCTTTTATAGTTGCTTCTTCCAATGAAATCCATGAGTGTACATACATAATTTATGTACACTCATGGATTTCATGTGAAGAAGTATATAGAAAGAAGGAAGAAAAAAGAAATAAAAATGAATATTTATAAATACAGTCTGAAAAAGTATCTGGAGGAGAACACGTTTCCCAGTGCGCCTTTCCATTTTGAATATTGCTGTTTCTGATACTGCTTTGATTGTTTTCTCTAGGAGTCAGCAACCTACCAAAATGTGCAGGCAGAAAATAGATGTACACCCTCTTTTTGTAGATCTGGCTGTATTGCGCATTGTCTGCAGGAGGGTTGAAGTACGCCTATTAGCATCATAAATAACAAAATAACAAAATCTGGTTTCCTTGAGAGATAAGCTTCTCATACTAGAGGACTATGTCCCTAAAGAAGACACAGTTGTCTGTATGCCACTCTCTGCTTGGGCTCATCTAGAGAGTTCCTAAGTGTGTGATCATGAAAAGGAAGGTAAGGAGCATGGAAAAGCCATGACATGCAAACACAGGCGTGACTGCTGAAAATTTCTTAATGCTGGCTGGTCAGCTATTCAAGTAAGTGTGTCACCTTATGGAAAAAAAACATTTAATAGCCTTGACAGTACATCTAATGAAATTAATTTATGCAAGGGAGGGAATACTACTCCAGGGAACTCGAGTGGTCTGCTGTTTCTAGGTCTAGAGAGACCAGATCAGTTTTACGGGGTTCACATCGACTCCTGAAAAAACAAACAGGGGCTGCAGGGCAGAGGCACAACCTGGCCCTCATCTGCCCCTCACGAACCACAGGGAGAAAAGACCATGCTTTCTACAGAGACCCTCTAACCTTCTTGCCTGCCCCCCTGCTGCCCTACCACTTGCCCTCCACCCCACAACCTTCACTGGCCCCTCCACAAATAGTTTCAACTTATGTGGTGGTAAATATCTGCACTAAACCCCCCGAATCAGGGAAAAGCCTATGCAAAAGAACCAGGCTACTCTGATTCCAGCGGATTATTCCACATTCAGGGCTTCATCTTGTAATCCTGCTATCTCACAGGGCAATAATGGCCAGAATAATTACTTCTGACGCTGGTATCTCTCTAGGGAGATAAAAGGAAATTCCCAATTGAACCCAAAGTTTTTAACTCACAGATGTCTACCTCCCTCCAGTGTGGTCCTCCAGGTGAAAGTTGAAGTCGCTGATAAGGTTGAAGGAGCTGAAGGCTAGCACAAGTGGTGCAATGAGATCTGCAAGGGTTGTCCATAAATTGTGTCTGGGAGGCCGGTAGAGTAGATCCCTCTCCCAGGGTGTTGTTGCTTAAGATGCTGAGCTTGAAGGCCATGTGCTTGAGATGGTCAATGGAGATTGCGTGGAGGGCTTCGGCCAAGTTGCTTTTCGGACTATGGGGGAAGGGTGGTGGACTAGGGGGGTCCTGTTGCTAGCATGAACGTACACAGACAGACTTGCCTTTGGCATGCCAGTGGCACATTCTTGCTTCGGCTGCCATTAAGAAGGTGCAGGAGTGGGAGAAGTTCTAGAGGGAGGTGGGCAGGGCTGGACTGAGAACAAGTGTGTGGTGGGAAACGCAGCGACAGCAGGTGAGATCTCAGCACAAAAAAGGCAGGCAGGACAGCAGGAAGCAAAAGAGGTGCAACAAGGGAAAAGAGCAGGCAACAAGGGTCAGAGTGAGGAAAACATGTGAACTAATGATCCTAATCATGAAAAATGTAATTCAAAATCTTAAAGATACTGGTGGACCCAAAAGATCATTCAAGGCTGATAGGAAAGTTTGGCCCAACTCGTATCCATATAGAGGGTGCCTTAAATATGCTCCCAGATCTGGAAATTTTTTAATTGCTGTAGGATTCCCCGCAAACCGAGGTAATCGGAACCTGGGGCGCCACCAAACAGAGTTGCTAATAGTCCCTGCTACTTTTCCTACTTGCAATTAAATCACTTATTTATTGCTATTTGTCGTACAAATTAGATCAAAACATGATTTTGAATTATCTAAATCCACTGAAACATGCAATGAATGGTGCATTTCACATGTCCACCCTAAATATTTCTTTCTGGGATAGATTACAAATCCCGGATGCTGTGCAGCCTAGCTAAATATGGAGGGGAAAAAACCTGTTGTGTCATTTTCTTGGCGCAAGCACCACGTATGCGTGCTCCTACAGAAGAAACACAATTTCTTTTTATTTGCTGATTTGACGGGGATCCAAAAATTAAAAGGAAAAAAATGCAGAAAAGCATTTTAGTTTTATATACATTTTTCTAATCTGGTGTTGGGAAGCTATATGAGGGCAAAGTGGGTGTGAGAAAAGCAACATGGGTGGGGGACGTGGAATTAACACAGGGACTGGCGGGGGCTGAAGCAACATGTGAGGCTCGAAACACTACCACGGTTGTGGGTGGAGGAAAAGCATCTGGCAGCTGAGTTCTGTATCGTCTGGAGTCTCTTCAGGAGTTGGGTGGTGATCCCTGCGTAGAATGCATTGCCGTAGTCTACCGGGCTGGTGACTAGGGCTTAAGTGACGGTTTTCTTAGTGTTGGCGGGGAGCCATCGGAAGATTTTTAGAGTATGCAAAGGGTGTGGAAGCAGGCAGAGGAGACTGTGTTGATCTGGTACTTCGTGGTGAGTTTGCTGTTCAGGATGATGCCAAGGTTATTTGTGTTGTCTGTCGGTGTGGGTCTGGGTCCAAGTTCAGAGGACCACCGGGTGTCATTTCACCAGGAGGTGGTGTTCCCAAAAATCAGCACTTCTGTCTTGTCTTTGTTAAGCTTCAGGCAGTTGGTCTTCATCCAGTCAGCGACACACGTCATGCAGTTGTGGGAGTTGGTCCTATTTTAGATGGAGGGTCTTCTGAGAGCAAGAGGATGAGTTGTGTGCATAAGATATGATCCTGAGGCCATAAGTTATGATAATGTTGGCCAGAGGCGTTATATAATAAGTGTTAAACAGGGTGGGGCTGAGTGATAAACCTTGAGGGACGCCACAGATGATGCTCTAGGGTTCCAAGGTGAGAGTGGTAGGTGGATTCTATAGGTTTATCCTGTGAGGAAGGATACGATTCATTTGTGGGCATCTCCCTGGATTTCAAAGTGGTGGAGTCTCATGATGAGTGTGTGGTGGGATACAGTCATCGAATACTGCTGAGTTGTCGAGGAGGATCAGGGCTGCTGTTTCTCCATGGTCGAGGAGGGTTCTGTTGTCGTTGGTGGCAGTGATAAAGGTGGTCTTGGTGCTGTTGTTGGCGCGGAAACCAGATTGGAGGGTGTTCAGCAGGTTATTTCTTTTGAGCTGTTCAGCGAGTTGGTGTTTGATGGCCTTCTCAAGGACTTTGGTGGGGAAGGGGAGCAGAGAGATGGGGTGATAGTTCTCGAGTTTGCTGGGGTCAGCAGAGGGTTTCTTTAGGAGGGGTTTGACCTCTGTGTGTTTCCATCTGTCTGGGAAGGCGGCCTTGGTGATGGATGAGTTGAGAATGGAGGTGAGTTTGCAGCTGATTTCATTTCCCCCAAGCATGAAGATGTGGTGAGGGCAGAGGTCCATGGGAGCTCCAGAGTGGATGGAGTTCATGATGGCTGCGGTGCTCTAAGTGGTGAGCTATTCCCATGCGGTGAGTGGGTGGTTGTGGGTGGTGTCAGTAGGTGTGAGGAGGTTGTAGAGATCATTGGGTTGAGGTTCAAAGTTACTGTAGAAGTTGGATATCTGTTTGTGGAAATTGTCCGCCATGGTGTCGCAGAGTTCCTGGGATGGGGTGATCATGCTCTCTGTGGTTGATGGGCGGGAGAACTCGGGCAAAACTGAAGAGTTCCATGCTGTGGTAGGAGCTTGCTTCGATAAAGTCAGCCTCTTTTTGTGTCTTTTAGGTGTTGTTGAGAGGGCTCGGGCTGTGGCATCTTTGCTGGTGTGCCATCTTTTTTCTAGCCATCTGCAGTTGTTTCATTGTCCTGAGTGCTAGTGTATACCACCTGGCTTTTTTGGTGGAGCTTCTGGTCTTGGAGGGCTTGATGGGGTGCCTCTATCAGCGCTGTTGGTGATCCAGGTGGAGAAATTCTGGACGGCCTGTTCCAGGTTGGTTGCGAGGTAGGATGGGTGGTGTTGAGGGCGTCCTTCCATTGAGTCTCTGTAACTTTGCTCCAACTGCGTTGGGAGGAGCTGGAAAGCTTGGTGGTGGTGCATGGGGGAGGGGGGCAGTCCTGCGATGATGAAGTGGACGATGGTGTGGTCAGTCCAAGTGAGTTCAGTGAGGTAACTGTACTTGACTGTCGCTGGCGGCAAAGATCGTCAAGCACGTGTCCTGCGTTGTGTGTGGGGTTGGTAACCAGTTGGGTGAGGCCAATGTTGCTTATGCTTTCCAGGATGTTGGCGGAGTTTGCGTCTTTGGTGTTGTTGAGGCAGAAGTTGAGGTCACTGAGAAAGATTTAGTGCTTGAATCAGTGGTGGGTGGGGCAATGAATTTGGGGATGGCATTGCAGAAGCCTGGGCCTGGTCCTGGGGGTAAGTAGGTGAAGGTTCCTCTGATGGTTGTTCTGCAGTCAGTTTGGAGTTGGAAGTTGAGGTGTTCTATGATCAGTGTTGTATCGTGTTCGGTGATGGCGCAGCGGAATGCTTCTGTGTGGATGATCGCAATGCCTCCTCCATTTTGTTGGCGCGGTCACGGTGTATCATCTTGTATCTGTTGGGCGTCGTGGTGATATCGGGGTGAAGGAGGGGGTTGAGCTAGGAGTCTGTAACACCGGGGTGAGGCTGGTGATGGTGTCCCAGATTTCAGTGTAATTTTTGCAGAGTGATCTGGTGTTGAGCAAGATGCAGCCGAGTGCTTCCACGGCCGTTGTGGATGGTGAGATGGGAGTGGTGTGTGTTTCCGTGAGGGTGGGAGGTCCTTAGTCGCAGGTGAATGGGCAGCAGCGACAGGTGAAAGGTCCTACCGTTGATCATGGAGATGCGATGTAGCAATTGTTGTTGCAGCAGCTGGGGTCCAGGCCTTGGAGCTCGGCTGCTGAGTGTCTATGGGTGGCAGGAGGGCTAGGGTTGCTGGGGCTGGGAGTTGTCTGGGATGAACCGGCGCGAATGGGTTTGCCTTTGGTGTGCCTGCTTCACGTAGCCTCCATTAAGTAGGCACTGGGTGCGGCACTGGGAGGCAGGAAGTGGGAGCAGCTGGAAAAAGGAGCGGCGGCGAACCGGCTCCCAGGCATAAAACGACGGGAATAGAAGACAGCAAGGCTAAAGCAAACCAATCACAGGCAGCACAAATGAAAAGATAACAATGAGCCCAAAAGTAAACAATCTGAGGCAGCACAAATGACAACAGCATCGAGGCCAAAATAAACAGATCAGGGGAAGCACAAATGACGGAGCTGCACTGAGGCTAGAAATATACAAATCAGAGGCAGCACAAATGACAGAACAGCAGCACAAACGAAATGACAGTGCAACACAAGTGTGACACCACCAACTGGCAGGCAGAGTCAAGGACACCTACTGGGCAGCAAGAGCAGGAGTGGATCAAGGATTTGCTTAATGAGGCCGTGCTGAAGCCTCCATTAAGTAGGTCATGAGTAGGGCGCTGAGAAGTGGGTAAAATGAGCGGCGGCGAGGTGGGCCGCTCCCGGGCAAAAAGCAGGCAGGAAGAGCAAACGGGAGCAACAATGAGTGAACAGAAGACAGGGAGGCTAAGGCGAACAAATCACAGGCAGCACAAATGGAAAGATGACACTGGGCCAAAACTAAACAAATAAGGGGGAAGCACAAATCATAGAGCAACACTGAGGCCAGAAATAAACAGCACCACTGAGGCCAGAAATAAACAGCACCACAAAAGAAATTACAATGCGACACAAGCGTGACACCACCAACCAGCAGGCAGAATCAAGGACAACTACAGGCCAGAAAGAGCAGGAGTGGATTGAGGATCTGCTTAATGGGATAGCACTGTGGATCCATTAATTAGGTCCTGAGCGGGGCTCTGGGAGGGGGGAAGCGGGAGAAGTGAGTAAAGAGAGCGATGGCGGGGTGTGCCGGCTCCTGAGCAAAAAAAAGCGGAAAGAGAAAACAGGAGCAACAATGGGCGAACAGAAGACAGCGAGGCTAAAGCAAACAAATCACTCGCAGTGCAAATGAAAAGATGACAATGAGGCCAAAATAAATATTCTGAGGCAGCACAAATGACAGAACAGCAGTGAAGCCAAAAATAAACAGCAGCATGAAAGAAATGGCAATGTGGCACAACCGAGACACTACCAACCAGAAGGCAGACGTGATGGCCAGCAAGAGCAGAAGCTGATGTAGCATTTCAAAAGTGGGAGCAGCAAATGAACAGAAGACCATGACGTAGGTCTAACAAATGGTCTTATTCAAATTTAAAAGGTCATTGGCCTAAATCAGTAGCTCCATAATGAAGGTAATAGCAGTCAATTGACAAGGCCTTAATGAAGAGATATCACATCACTAAGAAGAGGAATGTGGACATTCAGTGTTTTGGTTGAAAAGGAAGTGACCAATTGGATGTTAAAACAGATAACTGGACAACCGTGGAAATGTGATCTGATAAATTAAGGGTCAGTCAGATTGTCCGAATAAAACTGATAGTCCTAGCTAACAAAGGGTCGGTATCCCTTCTGGAAGGAGGCACTAACTTTGAGAGAAGTGGTTTAGTTTTTTTAATATTCTGGGAAATCGTTCCCTTCAATAGGATAATATTAGTCAGGTTGGAGGCATCAAAATACCCTAATGTGTCATTCGTATACTGGTGCTCATTTATTGAATGCATATATTGTGTGCAGAGCTATTGTCTATTTTCTGCTGCTCAACTAAACCACTGCGGGACCCAAGCAGGTGCTAGTCACCTACAAAGCTGCCACAGTACAAAACAACTATTTGGTTTTTATGCAAGGCCCTTATTCCCTCACTGTTGAGTGCAGAAATCGTACAGAGAATGAGTCGGGGAAATACCGTGATGGAGGAGATTAAGAAACTGTTTTTCGTGTTGGTTACATGGAGGACTAACCTTCTTTTTTTGTATCGACAGGGCAAGGATTTGACCGTCACTTGTTCGCTTTGCGTTACTTAGCAGCCACGGGAAGCAGCTCGCTACCTGACTTCTTCCAGGACCCAGCGTATAGTCAAATAAACCACAACATCCTGTCCACCAGCACACTCACCAGTCCTGCTGTGCAATTGGGAGGCTTTGCACCAGTGGTGCCCGATGGCTTTGGTGTAGGGTATGGCATGCACGATGACTTGGTTGGCTGCAATGTGACTTCCTACCCATCCAGAGACATTAAACAGTTTTTGCAATGTGTACATAAATCACTGGAAGACATTTTTAATATCTTAGAAGGGAAATCTGTTAAAAGCTAAGCTTAAACGGTAATGATTGCACTAAATCCGCAAATGTTTGTACTCACCTTTTCAGGGTTTTCAGATCCACAAATGATACGAAAATGAGAACATGGGTGGACTTTGCATAATATCTAGGTTGAGACCGAAAAACAAACCATTAATCAGTATAGAATGTAAATCTCATGTATACAAATGCCCAGAGATGGTAAAAGTTCCTTAATTATTAGTAAACCTTCCAAAACGTGCCTTGTATTTTAAGCAGTTGTGCTGGCGCTTCGCAGGACCAATGGCGGTACACCTTTAGCTGCTCCAGTGTGGAAAGGGAGGCAAATTGTGTTTCACCTTCCAAAGTGAAGTTATGTTTGGGGGATGTTGTATTGATAAGCTTGATACTAAAATTGGAAGGGAGACACCCTTGAATTGCTGCTGTCTGCCCATAGAAGCTGTAATTACTTCTGAGTTTTTTTTTAACCTCAATACCTCATGAACTATACAGTTTAGCTGATGTTTTTTCTGTTGATGAAGCCCTGAATTACTGGAGATGCTAGTCTGTTGTATTTGTTTCTGAAAAACATTGTTTCTGTAGGATGTCGAGCATGACATATACAGCTAAGGACGTCTTTTCTACCCATTCTTTCCTCTTCTAACTCTTTGCCTCACCCTTCTGCCTCCTTACCGGTTACCCTCCCTGACCACCTGTTTGTCCCTCTGGCTGGGTCATCCTGTGTCTTTCTGATTAGCACTGACCATGGCAAGAAAGAATACAGACTACTGAGACAAGCTTTATTGTATCCCAAAAACCCAAATCTGAACTTTAAAAAAATATTACCTCTTGTTAATAATATTTTAGGCACTGTTTGGAATGTATTGCTTTTTTGCCACTAAAACCGAGATTGAATATGGGATTTTAGGGCCTTTTTTTATATCAGTATGTCTATTCTAAATGACTATTTGATTATTCCACGCTTAAGTCATTCATCAATACCAGCATCGGCAGCATGTAGGCCCCAAGTTAGTATTCATCAGCTTTAAAGTGTCATCAGAGGGAGATGCCCTTTGCATTTTGCTTTGATTTCACTGTGTCGGGATGTCCATGTACCTCAGAGCCCCACAACACACCGGACCTCTCAATGTTTTATCACTGAATTTTTGATTTCAGATAAAATCCTCAGCAAATGTTATATTTTCTGGCTTCCAGTTATTTGATAGTAATTGTCGCCATCAGAAACGTTAGCTTGCCATTCTCTTTATTTGTCAAAATACTGTAGACTGACCTCAAACGACTCTGGAGTCCAGCCTGATGTGTGTTTGCATTTGGAGCTGCTAGAATACATTATTATGTCATCTAATTAGATGCATATAATGGTGCAAAGAAACCAGTAAACCAGATTGAGAAATGCTGTACCTTGTTCATCCGCTTTATACACATTGCGAAATGGGTAATTATTCAACTATACATACTGTGTTTGCAGAGGTGCTAGAATACTTGAACTTTAATGTATTTGGGTGAACCACCATCAGTCCTCCTTTGAAATAAAGAAAAAGCCAGCACTGGGACTAATTAAGAAGGTGTTTTTATTTTATGGTTCTTGTTCCCTTTGGCAGTTTACGGCTGGATTTTGTTTCATATATAAAGATTGCATTCTTCTGTTCTGTGTCCTGACTGTTTTCGACCAACCAGCCTTCTAGATGAAGAAAAGTGAAAATAATTCCGTGGAAAGCTGAACTAATGTTGCAGTTGCATGCGCTTTTAATATGTTAAGTGAAGAGGCACTGACTACCCTTGCAACTTAATGACGCTGATTTGTTTAATTAAATAAACATTAATTTTGGAAATGTTTACTTCCGTCATATGTAATTGGGGGACAATTGACTCCTATTAGACGTTTTGCCAGGAAAATGGAGCACCAAAGTCTGGAAGTCTTGATATTTTCCTTGTGTATTTCTCCTGGTTAATAGCGCCATGTTTGACCTGCCAAAATGTATCAGGCGGATGTAGATTTTATCGCATTCAGTATATTTCAAATTTTGATAAAATACACACAACTCAAAATTCCAATATGTGCAGTGATATATGATATTTGTAGAGCGCACAGTTAATCAAGAAGAGTGTCCCAGCACTTGTGAACCATGGCGCTTAGACTGTTGCAGGCCCTGAAAGGGAAGAGAAGATCCTTAAGGTTGTTGCTGGAACAGCCAGGTTTTCAACAGCTTCCTAAAGGTGAGTAGATCTGACACCTGCTTAAGAGTCACCGGCAGGATGTTCCAAACACAGGCCATATGAACTTGGAAAGAACCACCACCAGTCTGGGTGCAGGAAAACTTGGGGACAACCGCCTGATTCCGGAAGGATGACCTCAAAGTTCTGCAGGGGACATAATGTGTGACTCTCCTTCTAAGATAGTGTTCGCCCGTACCTTGTAAAGCCTTGAAAGCTAAAACCAAGGCTTTAAAACTGATTCTTTTTTGGATGGGAAGCCAATGCAGCACCTTCAGGTGGGGTGAAATCCGGGCTCTCAGTCCAACCATGAGGACCGCCCTGGCGACCGCGTACTGGACTGCCTGAAGTCTGTTCAGAAGGGACTCCGGAAGGCCTAGGTATAGGACATTGGAATAGTCCAGCCTAGAGGCCAAAGCAGGATCCTGTGACTAACTGGATTTGGGCCTTCATGGACAGGGTATCATCCAACTTAACACCCAGGTTCTCGACCGTTTTAACCGAGGCGAGGAGAGGTGACATCTCTGATGGCCACCATTGTTTCCACTCGTCCCGAGATGGAGAGACGAAGAAGACTATCTCCGTTTTCTCTGGGTTACATTTAAGTTGATTCTCCCTGAGCCATGTGAAAACCCCAGTAAGGCATTTGTTGATCTTCTCCCCTAAAAAGTCCTCTCCCTTTTCACATGTAAATAGAAGCTGGGTGTTGTCCGCATAGGATATTATTGTTGCGCTGCAAGCTTCAGCCAGAGGGGCAAGGGGGGCACATGTAAATATTGAAGAGTGTCTGGCTCAAAATAGAACCCTGAGTGATACCCACCTTCAGAGGAGGAATGGGGGCGGCGAAAGGAGGGGACTAGACCTCTTGGTATCTTTCCTCCAAAAAGGAGAACCACTTAAGCATCTTGCCACCCAGGTCGCACTCCTGTAATCTGTGCAGTAGTCGGTTGCGTGGCACAGTATCAAAAGCCACGGAGAGGTCCAGCAAGATAAACACCGCTTTCCCTGTAGGAGTTCCCATACATATCTGAATTATATGAGCCACTTGTAATAAGTGTCTACATAAATGACACTGCCGACATGTAAGGGGATAGGTGGAACTATCTATCTTCTGCAACACCTAAAAGTGAGGAGTTTGAGGTTTACCCGGTGGCAGATCGTCTAGATATTCCCTTATTTTAAGAAAAGAAAGACTTTTAATTGTTGTTTTTTCCCCTCCATTTTGTAACCAGCCTCACATAAATATATGCAGGCGCAGTGGTCTGGGTGCTAGCCTTCTTCCTGTCCTGGACATCGGAAGAGTCTGTTCAGTGGATCTTCTCTTCATCCATTGCTTTGTGTGCTGCTCCTTGTCTACTTGCTCTGGTAGAAGGATAATGGAATGCTGTAAGTATTGATCATTGTGTGGTTGATTTTTCCTAGCTAGAGTGACCAGCACCACTTTGAAAAGTTCTGGTTCTGGTTCTCGTAGTGATAAAGTCCAGGCCTGCAGCTCGTCGGCTTGTTCAAAAGACCAGATTATGGATTTTGCATGGGATTAGGTTGAGACTTTGCATGTGTTTTTACCTGCCCAGTGCTGAGTACCATATTGTTTCTCCCTAGTGATGTGTTTGATGATTTATTGCACTTCTCTGGTCTCATTAAGTTAGGAGAGCTATAAATGCCTATTCCATGGTTGCGGTTAGATTAAATTCTGTCCATGTCTGTTGCACAGACACCTAAACTTTTCCATACCTGGTGCATAGCGGGCTGTTAATTTTATATCTGTAGGACTCCCGCCTGTGACTCCCACTTCTCTTACAGTGAATGACTGCATCTCTTGATGCGAATCGAGAGGATCAGAAGATGTAGGAATTAGATTATTCAGCATGTCTCAGTGGTGAGGCCTCTGCATAGTCTCTCACCAACCTGCATAGAGCCAATCACTTGAGCTGCCTCAGGGGAAAATATAAGAAAATAAGATAAAAACAATCAGAAAATGGATGTGGGAAACATACATTTTAAAGCAGCAGTGCTATATAAAATGACAGTACTTTTAACAGAGTATACTTATTATTTTTTATATCATTCTAATTGCATCCCTTATGGGTGATATGCTGGGTCTTTTAATCTTTGTAGTATACCTCGTATCCATGTGTCGTCCTGTTTGGCTTCGTATTCTGCAGAAATAATGACACTTCCACATGTCCCATTCCTTGTCACTGTCCTTACACTAGAGTGCTCACCCAGGATACAGGCAATTCACATTTTTTTAATAAAAGCCTCTTTTCCTGGGGTATAACTTCCTGACCCCCTACAATCACATCCTGGTTTGCCTATCCCCTTCGGAGACTGGGATTCACTTCAGGCCTCCTTCAAGGTGCCTGTTAGCATTTTTCTCTTTTTGTCTTATAATGGTGGTTTCCTGTCTTTCTTCTGTGAGACTGTTTAATGACCATGTTTGAATATGCTCTCAGCTGATTGTCTTTTTGACTTCTGGTTAGATTTCTGCCAAAATATTTGTTTTCTTTTTTCTCCATGCAGCTGGACTCCTAGCCACTGCACTGTAGTTGGCATTGGAGTATTGTCAGTGCTGTCTGCAAGTTTTGGGTAGACATCCTGGGCAGGTGTTTGTTGGCATGTTGAGCGGTTATTTGGAAATCTGTCTGTTGTGTCTTGCTTCAAAATGGCAAGTTCCGAGAAGCTTCTCAGTTGGTTTCTGCCTGAGCCAGGTGAGATACCAAAATTGCATAAATACCACAATGGCAGTTTTTATTGTTTGGCATCTTACATTCTAGATTTGAGTGAAGCTACATGCGTTTTTACTTTTCCTCTCCATCTGTTGCTCTGGCCACATTTGAGGACCTGTCAGCTGTTCACCCTGCTGCCTTCTGTCACCTTTGTTTTTCTGCAGTGCTCTCATGGCATCCATGTCCCCGGTGGCACACGCTCTTTGTGCTTCTTGAGTCCCTTCCTAACCATAATGTCCTGTTTGCTCTTTGGTAGCAGCTGGTAGTTTTGTGCCATTGTAGCTCTCTTTTTAGGAGCTCTCTCTTTCCAGCTTTGAAGTTCTGGCACCTGCTGAATGCTGTTATATTTATATTCTTAGAATGTTATAGTTTGAAGTGTGGGCAGTTTATGCTGAGGCTGGCCAAGGGAAATTCACACTTCAGTGGGCTGAATTAAAGAACTTCAAAAGGCTTCAAGAGTGTGATTTAACATAATTTACCACAGTTTTTTGGCGACTGAGGGCCAGGCTACTGCTTTTAGCCTGTCGTGTGACAGAGGAACCTCTCACTCAGTGAACCCAGCGTGCGCAGAGAAAGGAGTGCGCTTATCCAGGAGAGATAAGATTAAAAGGGTTTGGGCTTGAGGTACTGTGTTGCAGCCCTCATCGCGGCCACAGACGACATTAGTACCCTACTGGACAACAGCGAAACCGCAGCCCTCATCCTCGTGGATCTCTCGGCTGCCTTCGACACCATCTGCCACCACATCCAAGCACACGCCTACACGACACAGGAATACACGACAAAGCACTGGACTGGACCACAGCCTTCCTCACTGACAGAACCCAGAGGGTCCGCCTTCCCCCCCCCCCCCCCCCCCCTTTTCCATTCCGAAGCCACCAAAATCATCTGTGGCGTGCCTCAAGGATCATCCCTCAGCCCTACCCTTTTCAACGTATACATGGCGCCGCTTGCCAATATCGTCTGCTCGCACAACCTCAACATCGTCTCCTGCGCCGACGACACTCAACTGATCCTCTCACTCACCAAAAACCCCGCTACCGCGAAAACCAACCTCCACGAAGGAATAAAGGCCGTTGCCAGCTAGATGCAGACCAGCCGCCTGAAACTCAACCCTGACAAGGCAGAGGTCCTCATCCTCGGATCTACTCCCTCCGCCTGGGACGACTCCACACCTATCGACCACGCACGCAACCTGGGACTCATCCCTCTCAATGACCCAGCAAGTCAACGCCATTTCCTCCTCCTGCTTCAACACCCTCCGCATGCTCCTTAAGATCTACAGATGGATCCCCACCGGAACCAGAAGGACGGGCACACAGGCCCTCGTCAGCAGCAGATTGGACTACGGCAACGCCCTCTACGCAGGGATCACAGTCAAACTCCAGAAGAGACTCCAACGCATACAGAACGCCTCCGCACACCTTATCCTCGACATACCCCACCACACCCACATCACTGCCCACCTGAAAGACCTGCACTGGCTCCCAGTCAACAAGAGGATCACCCTCAAGCTCCTCACCCACGCCCACAAAGCACTGCACCACGCCGGACCAGCATATCTCAACAAGCGTCTCACCTACACCCTGAACCACCAGCTTCGCTCTGCCGCCCTCGCCACCATCCCATGCATCCACAGGACCTCCACTGGTGGCAGATCCTTCTCCTACCTCGCCGCCAAGACATGGAACACACTCCCCACACAACTGCGACGGACCCAGGACCAGCTGACCTTCAGGAGACTCCTCAAGACCTGGCTGTTCGAGCAGTAGCTGCACCTCCACCCCCGCTCAGCACCTTGAGACCCTCACGGGTGATTAGTGCGCTATACAAATGAATGATTGATTGTGTGCTGTAACGTCAAGGGAAGCTGTTTTTGCTTAACTGTAGTGCCTGATGCGAGAGTTAATCAGACTTTTAGGGGCCAGTGGCTCGAGCCAGCAGTTTGGTATAAGCAGCAAAAGTGCACCTGGTTCTAGGGCGCACTCTAAAATGTTCCGCGTGTGTGGTGAAACTCCCACCGCTTATGGCAGCCAGTGTGCGCAGCCAGTGCGCAATCGGCATGGCATTGTTGAGGCGACCGTTCATCGCGTGTGGGAGCTATTGCGTTGCCTGCGTGTGTTTGTTCGCAACCACCATCTGATGTGCATCAGCAGGAGCGGTACGTGACCTGCGCGAGTCCAGAGCAGTTCTTTTATTGCCTAAGCAGTTTTGCAGATCCTCCTTTTGTATTGAAATTCTCTCCTGCTGCAGCTTTTTAAAAGAGCTGTGTCCTGATTTCATGCACAGCATTGTTGTAGAGGGGAGCGACGCGCACAGCTGTTCATTAAAGGGGTATTGTTTTTTTCTCAACTCAGCAGGGTGCTAGACAGCGCGGTGACGCGCACATCGGTTTTTGTTTAAAGAAAATCATTTTTAAAAATCTGATTTTTCTGGGCTTTCATTACATTTTATTATTTGGAGCAGAGTTTTTGTAGTGGTTCTCTTTAAGGAACAGCTGTGATGTCAGGAGGAGTTGAAAGAGGGCCACATGGAGCAAGCCTCAATTGCAGCAACACTGCTGTTTTTGCAGCATTAGGGGACACCGGCCATTCAGTGGGAATACTGGATTGACATGTTTGGCCACTACTTGTTGGCTTTGGATAGTGATGATTATAGTTCTGCGAGGGGAAAAAGCAATCCTGCTCCACTCTTTAGGTTCAGAAGTGCAAAGAAAGTTTACATTTTTGCCACCGGCATTGTATAACGGTGCAAGGATTGCTGATGTTTATAGAGAAGCTAGATGTAGATTGAGCACTAGGTTTGCGAAAGAAACAAACTTTGTCATGGCCAGGTATAAGTTTTATACACAACCGCAGCATTTGGGGGTGACAATTGGTAAGTTTGTATCTAGGTTGAGATAGTTGTCAGTGAAATGCCAGTTTGGTGGTATGGGGAATGAGATGATAAGGGACCAACTTATAGTGCAATGCAAGAGAAGGAGGATCCAACAATGGCTGTGCTCAGCAAAGAATCCTTCTTTTAAGGATGCCATTGGCATGGCAAAAGTGGTGGAAGAGTCAGAATTATGTATGCGGGAGATGAGCAAGCAGGGTACCGGTTCAACCGAGAATGGTGGGGTCGCTTAGGTGGGAAAGTTGGAGAAAACAAGTGGCAAAGTTGGAGCTGTTGTGAAAAGTGCTCAAAGAATGTAGAAGGGTTTGGCTAACAAGCCAAGCTCAAGTAGGTGCAATCGATGTGAAAGTACTTTTCATGGGTCTGAGACAAAACATTGTATTTTTCATGGGTCTGAGACAAAACATTGTTATGCTATTGGCAAAGAGCATAGTAGATGCGGTGGTAAGGGGCATCATGCACACATGGGCAAGAAGTGGCCTAAAACAAAAGTGGCGGTGACTAGTGATGAAAGGGATGAGTTGGTGTGCAACCGTGGAGAGTCCAGAAAATGCATTTTAAGCTTGGGAGATGGTGAGGGAGTAGAGAGATGGAAAATTAGGCCCAAGGTGTGGTTCACTTAGGGAAGTTCTAAAGTAGAACTTATGGTTGACACTGGTTGAAGGTACACCGTTATGCCTAAGGACATTTTTAATGATTCATGGTCTCATATTAGACTATTGCCCAAAGACATTTTTCCAGGAGGGTTTCAAGGGGAGGAAATAAATATCTTTGGGTATTTTAATTTGACAAAGTTCAAGACATGAGAAACACAACGGAAAGTATATGTGTCTGACACTGGACCACCTATCCTAGGGTGGATGCATCAGGATGAACAAAGTATTTTTGTGATCCCAAGAGCATTCGAAGAGGTCATGGTGGTTGAGAAAAACAATGTGGAAGGAATTTTGAATGAAGTGAACGAGTTTGGGGTCCTGGAGAGGTATATCCACAAGATCTGTGTAAAAGCAGGTGCAATACCCGTGAGGCATAAGGTTTGGAAGGTTCCTATAGTTGTAAGGGTGGAGGTCAGTCTTATGTTACGTGAGATGGTGAAGGAGGGCATAATTGAATCTGTGGAGGCTATTAGTTGGATTTCACCTGTTGTGATAGCTAAGAAATCCGACAGACGCTTGAGGATTTGTGTGGACATATGCACTGTGAAACAGAACATAACTACAGATAGTTTCCCTCAATGAGCTGCTCCTTTTGCTTTATGGTGGTAAGTACTTTCCAAAGTTAGATTTGAAGAGTGCTTACCATCAATTTAAGTTGCATTAGACCTCTAGGAATGTGACGGCTTTTATCACAATGGATGGTACATTCCGTTTCACCAGAATGCTATTTGGATTATCTTCAGTGGCGAGTGTCTTTCAAAGAATGATGTCGCAAGTATTTGAAGGTTTTACTAATGTCATATTCTTCCAGGATTTAATTTCAATATATGGAGCAACTGTGGAGCAACACAATCGGAATGTGAAGCAATTGCTCAGCAAGGTGATGGATGTGGGTCTTACCCTGCCTAAGGAGAAGTGTGTTTTTCTATGTGAGGAAATAGAGTATTTGGGTCATACCATTTCTGGGGACGAAGTGAAACCGAAGAGGGGCCTGCTAACTGCAATAAAGTTATCTCCAGAACCCAACAACAAAGATCAGTTAAGGTCGTTCATGGGGTTCATAGAGTATTACGCTAAAATTGTGGATAACTTTCCAACCAAGACTTGGGATTTGAGGGTCTTATTGAGAAAGGGGTGTCCTTTCAAGTGGGGTGATGTTCAAAACACGTGTTTTGAAAAGATCAAATGAAATGTGTGGGATGCTGGAATCTTGCATCCTGTTTTTGATACTACTTTGAATTCTGTTTTGACTGTTGATGCTAGCTCATCGGGGTGGGGTCCGGTTTTTATCTTAGATCCATGGTGGAATAGAGAAGGCTGTAGCCTTTGCATCGCACTCTGAGTACTGGTTCATTGAGCTTGAAGCATTGGTGGCGCCTTGGGCAGCGGAATATTTCAGAACATATCTGTGGCGTGTAAATTTCATAATGAGGCCCGATGATAAACCACTGATGAAAGTCTGAACTCCTAGTGTGACCGGAAAAGGGTCAGCAAGACTGGTGGCTTGCTTACAATAATTCATGTATTCTGTTGAACACATACCTGGATGGTACAATGCTCAAGCTGATGCCCTGTCATGTTTATCTGTGGATTGGAAGTTGGTTGATGATGAGGCTGTTTGCAATAAGGAGAAGGAGGGAGCAGTGGCATGGCTGGACAAAGTTGCGTGCTATGGAGTTGGTGTTTTCTCTAAGGCAGAATGGGTGTAGGAATTGGGTAGCGATGACGTTTTGCAGGATGTGTGCAAGATGGTGGTGACGAAATAGGAGGGAGAGCACCTTTGCAGTGTTGTTGAGGCCTTAGTTACTGGACAAATTATCTGTTTGAGAAGGGAGTGTCTTAATGAGGGGGGACGGATTTATACCACATGAGAATCATAGAAGGAAAATTATCCAATTGGCACATGAGGGGTACCTTGGACAGGAAAAATCAAGAGGGAAGGAAGAGCAAAATGTTTTAACACGGTTCTAAACCCAAGCTCATCCCTGGGAAAATACCATGAATCTTAAGATAGGGTTAGTTCCCCCTTAGCCAAAGCGGGGGGGTGGGGGGTCCCTAAAGGTGGCTAATAGTCCGATCTTGAAGCCCTCACACATCTGTTAGGTTGTCATGCTTCATCATTGGGCGCTCCTCGTCAGGCCGGCGCTGCAATGCCTGACTGGCCTGGGAGACTCTTTGTTGGAGATCTTTTTAATCTCAGGATGCCGTAAAGATGAATGCAAGTGAGGGGGCTACCTAACATTGTAACTAGTGAAGGGTGTAAGTGGTAGACTTCGGGGCCTTCAGGGCATGAAACATGTTGACCACACCTCATTAGAAGCTATCCTGGTACTTGATGACCATATGATAGCACCACTGTTTTTAGCTAGACCTGGTATCTACTTCCTATGAAACTATGTTCTTTTAATACCAGAGCCTATTTTAATCACCACTCACACCCTTCACTAGTTACACTATTACGTAGCCCCCTCACTTACATTGAGATTCAGGGCACGTTGGACAGACCAAGACTCATAGAAGGGTGAAGGAAAGTTTTTGGTGGTCGGCGGTTGACGTACAAACCACTCAATGCGTAGAAAGGTGTCTGGTGTGTAGGAAAAGTGAAAAAAAGACTTCAGGTTGGGAGCAGCCTGAAATGGGTCATATTCATGATCTAAAAGAAGTGTGGAATACTCTTTCTGGATTCTATTGGACCTCTGGTGGGTGTGAGTCAAGATTTGAGGTTGTCCTTGGTACTGGTTGATGATTATTCCAAATGGCTGGTGGTCATATTCAAGAAGGATGTTTCTACAAGAAGTACTATCTTCAATTTGCACAAGATTTTCAGGAGGGAAGGTTTCCCCCCCCTCATACTTTGTTGACCGATAATGGCACCCAGCTAACTTCTTCTGAAATGAAGGAGTTTTTAACTGTGCATGGAATGAAGCATCACCATACTACATTTTATAACCCACAAGGCAATGGCACTACAGAAAGGATTAATGGCATGGTCACGGGTAATGTACAGTTGGCCATGCAGAGTGGTATGAATGTTTCTGTAGCGGTCCAGAAGCTGTGTGGGCACATCGCCCCACAGTCCATAAGGGGCTCAGCAGATTCCCATTTGAAGTTATAAGGAAACGCAAGGCAAGAACTAAATTGGTTCCAGTGTGTTTGGAACGCAGGGAGGAACCAAGTGTACCTTCGAAAGGGTGTAAAGAATCTAAGATTCAGCTAGGTGACTGGGTGAAGGTGAAGGAAGGTCGCATTGGTAGATGTCTATTCAAGTTAAATGGTCCGTTTAAGGTCAAAGAAGTGTATGAGTGGTATGTTGTGTTGGAGAATATAAGCGAGTGGAACAGATGCAGAGTAGCTTTGTATCAGAAGGGAAGAAAATGTATATTGGTGGTGGAAAGTGATAAGGATTGTAGTGGTTTTATGCTGGCTGGAGAGGAAGCACCTAGTTCCCTGAACAGGGGAGGCTAGCGGATTGATGGTGCTAGTGGTTTTGTAGGAGCTCTGGAAGGTGAGAGAAGGGATTGTTGTGTGCAGAGAGAAAGAAAGACCCCTGCATATCTACAGGATTATGTGATGGGATCAGCTTAAGGATAATGGAATGCTGTAAGTATTGATCATTGTGTGGTTGATTTTTCCTAGCTAGAGTGACCAGCACCACTTTGAAAAGTTTTGGTTCTGGTTCTCGTAGTGATAAAGTCCAGGCCTGCAGCTCGTCGGCTTGTTCAAAAGACCAGATTATGGATTTTGCATGGGATTAGGTTGAGACTTTGCATGTGTTTTTACCTGCCCAGTGCTGAGTACCATATTGTTTCTCCCTAGTGATGTGTTTGATGATTTATTGCACTTCTCTGGTCTCATTAAGTTAGGAGAGCTATAAATGCCTATTCCATGGTTGCGGTTAGATTAAATTCTGTCCATGTCTGTTGCACAGACACCTAAACTTTTCCATACCTGGTGCATAGCGGGCTGTTAATTTTATATCTGTAGGACTCCCGCCTGTGACTCCCACTTCTCTTACAGTGAATGACTGCATCTCTTGATGCGAATCGAGAGGATCAGAAGATGTAGGAATTAGATTATTCAGCATGTCTCAGTGGTGAGGCCTCTGCATAGTCTCTCACCAACCTGCATAGAGCCAATCACTTGAGCTGCCTCAGGGGAAAATATAAGAAAATAAGATAAAAACAATCAGAAAATGGATGTGGGAAACATACATTTTAAAGCAGCAGTGCTATATAAAATGACAGTACTTTTAACAGAGTATACTTATTATTTTTTATATCATTCTAATTGCATCCCTTATGGGTGATATGCTGGGTCTTTTAATCTTTGTAGTATACCTCGTATCCATGTGTCGTCCTGTTTGGCTTCGTATTCTGCAGAAATAATGACACTTCCACATGTCCCATTCCTTGTCACTGTCCTTACACTAGAGTGCTCACCCAGGATACAGGCAATTCACATTTTTTTAATAAAAGCCTCTTTTCCTGGGGTATAACTTCCTGACCCCCTACAATCACATCCTGGTTTGCCTATCCCCTTCGGAGACTGGGATTCACTTCAGGCCTCCTTCAAGGTGCCTGTTAGCATTTTTCTCTTTTTGTCTTATAATGGTGGTTTCCTGTCTTTCTTCTGTGAGACTGTTTAATGACCATGTTTGAATATGCTCTCAGCTGATTGTCTTTTTGACTTCTGGTTAGATTTCTGCCAAAATATTTGTTTTCTTTTTTCTCCATGCAGCTGGACTCCTAGCCACTGCACTGTAGTTGGCATTGGAGTATTGTCAGTGCTGTCTGCAAGTTTTGGGTAGACATCCTGGGCAGGTGTTTGTTGGCATGTTGAGCGGTTATTTGGAAATCTGTCTGTTGTGTCTTGCTTCAAAATGGCAAGTTCCGAGAAGCTTCTCAGTTGGTTTCTGCCTGAGCCAGGTGAGATACCAAAATTGCATAAATACCACAATGGCAGTTTTTATTGTTTGGCATCTTACATTCTAGATTTGAGTGAAGCTACATGCGTTTTTACTTTTCCTCTCCATCTGTTGCTCTGGCCACATTTGAGGACCTGTCAGCTGTTCACCCTGCTGCCTTCTGTCACCTTTGTTTTTCTGCAGTGCTCTCATGGCATCCATGTCCCCGGTGGCACACGCTCTTTGTGCTTCTTGAGTCCCTTCCTAACCATAATGTCCTGTTTGCTCTTTGGTAGCAGCTGGTAGTTTTGTGCCATTGTAGCTCTCTTTTTAGGAGCTCTCTCTTTCCAGCTTTGAAGTTCTGGCACCTGCTGAATGCTGTTATATTTATATTCTTAGAATGTTATAGTTTGAAGTGTGGGCAGTTTATGCTGAGGCTGGCCAAGGGAAATTCACACTTCAGTGGGCTGAATTAAAGAACTTCAAAAGGCTTCAAGAGTGTGATTTAACATAATTTACCACAGTTTTTTGGCGACTGAGGGCCAGGCTACTGCTTTTAGCCTGTCGTGTGACAGAGGAACCTCTCACTCAGTGAACCCAGCGTGCGCAGAGAAAGGAGTGCGCTTATCCAGGAGAGATAAGATTAAAAGGGTTTGGGCTTGAGGTACTGTGTTGCAGCCCTCATCGCGGCCACAGACGACATTAGTACCCTACTGGACAGCAGCGAAACCGCAGCCCTCATCCTCGTGGATCTCTCGGCTGCCTTCGACACCATCTGCCACCACATCCTACGCACACGCCTACACGACACAGGAATACACGACAAAGCACTGGACTGGACCACAGCCTTCCTCACTGACAGAACCCAGAGGGTCCGCCTCCCCCCCCCCCCCTTTTCCATTCCGAAGCCACCAAAATCATCTGTGGCGTGCCTCAAGGATCATCCCTCAGCCCTACCCTTTTCAACGTATACATGGCACCGCTTGCCAATATCGTCTGCTCGCACAACCTCAACATCGTCTCCTGCGCCGACGACACTCAACTGATCCTCTCACTCACCAAAAACCCCGCTACCGCAAAAACCAACCTCCACGAAGGAATAAAGGCCGTTGCCAGCTAGATGCAGACCAGCCGCCTGAAACTCAACCCTGACAAGGCAGAGGTCCTCATCCTCGGATCTACTCCCTCCGCCTGGGACGACTCCACACCTATCGACCACGCACGCAACCTGGGACTCATCCCTCTCAATGACCCAGCAAGTCAACGCCATTTCCTCCTCCTGCTTCAACACCCTCCGCATGCTCCTTAAGATCTACAGATGGATCCCCACCGGAACCAGAAGGACGGGCACACAGGCCCTCGTCAGCAGCAGATTGGACTACGGCAACGCCCTCTACGCAGGGATCACAGTCAAACTCCAGAAGAGACTCCAACGCATACAGAACGCCTCCGCACACCTTATCCTCGACATACCCCACCACACCCACATCACTGCCCACCTGAAAGACCTGCACTGGCTCCCAGTCAACAAGAGGATCACCCTCAAGCTCCTCACCCACGCCCACAAAGCACTGCACCACGCCGGACCAGCATATCTCAACAAGCGTCTCACCTACACCCTGAACCACCAGCTTCGCTCTGCCGCCCTCGCCACCATCCCATGCATCCACAGGACCTCCACTGGTGGCAGATCCTTCTCCTACCTCGCCGCCAAGACATGGAACACACTCCCCACACAACTGCGACGGACCCAGGACCAGCTGACCTTCAGGAGACTCCTCAAGACCTGGCTGTTCGAGCAGTAGCTGCACCTCCACCCCCGCTCAGCACCTTGAGACCCTCACGGGTGATTAGTGCGCTATACAAATGAATGATTGATTGTGTGCTGTAACGTCAAGGGAAGCTGTTTTTGCTTAACTGTAGTGCCTGATGCGAGAGTTAATCAGACTTTTAGGGGCCAGTGGCTCGAGCCAGCAGTTTGGTATAAGCAGCAAAAGTGCACCTGGTTCTAGGGCGCACTCTAAAATGTTCCGCGTGTGTGGTGAAACTCCCACCGCTTATGGCAGCCAGTGTGCGCAGCCAGTGCGCAATCGGCATGGCATTGTTGAGGCGACCGTTCATCGCGTGTGGGAGCTATTGCGTTGCCTGCGTGTGTTTGTTCGCAACCACCATCTGATGTGCATCAGCAGGAGCGGTACGTGACCTGCGCGAGTCCAGAGCAGTTCTTTTATTGCCTAAGCAGTTTTGCAGATCCTCCTTTTGTATTGAAATTCTCTCCTGCTGCAGCTTTTTAAAAGAGCTGTGTCCTGATTTCATGCACAGCATTGTTGTAGAGGGGAGCGACGCGCACAGCTGTTCATTAAAGGGGTATTGTTTTTTTCTCAACTCAGCAGGGTGCTAGACAGCGCGGTGACGCGCACATCGGTTTTTGTTTAAAGAAAATCATTTTTAAAAATCTGATTTTTCTGGGCTTTCATTACATTTTATTATTTGGAGCAGAGTTTTTGTAGTGGTTCTCTTTAAGGAACAGCTGTGATGTCAGGAGGAGTTGAAAGAGGGCCACATGGAGCAAGCCTCAATTGCAGCAACACTGCTGTTTTTGCAGCATTAGGGGACACCGGCCATTCAGTGGGAATACTGGATTGACATGTTTGGCCACTACTTGTTGGCTTTGGATAGTGATGATTATAGTTCTGCGAGGGGAAAAAGCAATCCTGCTCCACTCTTTAGGTTCAGAAGTGCAAAGAAAGTTTACATTTTTGCCACCGGCATTGTATAACGGTGCAAGGATTGCTGATGTTTATAGAGAAGCTAGATGTAGATTGAGCACTAGGTTTGCGAAAGAAACAAACTTTGTCATGGCCAGGTATAAGTTTTATACACAACCGCAGCATTTGGGGGTGACAATTGGTAAGTTTGTATCTAGGTTGAGATAGTTGTCAGTGAAATGCCAGTTTGGTGGTATGGGGAATGAGATGATAAGGGACCAACTTATAGTGCAATGCAAGAGAAGGAGGATCCAACAATGGCTGTGCTCAGCAAAGAATCCTTCTTTTAAGGATGCCATTGGCATGGCAAAAGTGGTGGAAGAGTCAGAATTATGTATGCGGGAGATGAGCAAGCAGGGTACCGGTTCAACCGAGAATGGTGGGGTCGCTTAGGTGGGAAAGTTGGAGAAAACAAGTGGCAAAGTTGGAGCTGTTGTGAAAAGTGCTCAAAGAATGTAGAAGGGTTTGGCTAACAAGCCAAGCTCAAGTAGGTGCAATCGATGTGAAAGTACTTTTCATGGGTCTGAGACAAAACATTGTATTTTTCATGGGTCTGAGACAAAACATTGTTATGCTATTGGCAAAGAGCATAGTAGATGCGGTGGTAAGGGGCATCATGCACACATGGGCAAGAAGTGGCCTAAAACAAAAGTGGCGGTGACTAGTGATGAAAGGGATGAGTTGGTGTGCAACCGTGGAGAGTCCAGAAAATGCATTTTAAGCTTGGGAGATGGTGAGGGAGTAGAGAGATGGAAAATTAGGCCCAAGGTGTGGTTCACTTAGGGAAGTTCTAAAGTAGAACTTATGGTTGACACTGGTTGAAGGTACACCGTTATGCCTAAGGACATTTTTAATGATTCATGGTCTCATATTAGACTATTGCCCAAAGACATTTTTCCAGGAGGGTTTCAAGGGGAGGAAATAAATATCTTTGGGTATTTTAATTTGACAAAGTTCAAGACATGAGAAACACAACGGAAAGTATATGTGTCTGACACTGGACCACCTATCCTAGGGTGGATGCATCAGGATGAACAAAGTATTTTTGTGATCCCAAGAGCATTCGAAGAGGTCATGGTGGTTGAGAAAAACAATGTGGAAGGAATTTTGAATGAAGTGAACGAGTTTGGGGTCCTGGAGAGGTATATCCACAAGATCTGTGTAAAAGCAGGTGCAATACCCGTGAGGCATAAGGTTTGGAAGGTTCCTATAGTTGTAAGGGTGGAGGTCAGTCTTATGTTACGTGAGATGGTGAAGGAGGGCATAATTGAATCTGTGGAGGCTATTAGTTGGATTTCACCTGTTGTGATAGCTAAGAAATCCGACAGACGCTTGAGGATTTGTGTGGACATATGCACTGTGAAACAGAACATAACTACAGATAGTTTCCCTCAATGAGCTGCTCCTTTTGCTTTATGGTGGTAAGTACTTTCCAAAGTTAGATTTGAAGAGTGCTTACCATCAATTTAAGTTGCATTAGACCTCTAGGAATGTGACGGCTTTTATCACAATGGATGGTACATTCCGTTTCACCAGAATGCTATTTGGATTATCTTCAGTGGCGAGTGTCTTTCAAAGAATGATGTCGCAAGTATTTGAAGGTTTTACTAATGTCATATTCTTCCAGGATTTAATTTCAATATATGGAGCAACTGTGGAGCAACACAATCGGAATGTGAAGCAATTGCTCAGCAAGGTGATGGATGTGGGTCTTACCCTGCCTAAGGAGAAGTGTGTTTTTCTATGTGAGGAAATAGAGTATTTGGGTCATACCATTTCTGGGGACGAAGTGAAACCGAAGAGGGGCCTGCTAACTGCAATAAAGTTATCTCCAGAACCCAACAACAAAGATCAGTTAAGGTCGTTCATGGGGTTCATAGAGTATTACGCTAAAATTGTGGATAACTTTCCAACCAAGACTTGGGATTTGAGGGTCTTATTGAGAAAGGGGTGTCCTTTCAAGTGGGGTGATGTTCAAAACACGTGTTTTGAAAAGATCAAATGAAATGTGTGGGATGCTGGAATCTTGCATCCTGTTTTTGATACTACTTTGAATTCTGTTTTGACTGTTGATGCTAGCTCATCGGGGTGGGGTCCGGTTTTTATCTTAGATCCATGGTGGAATAGAGAAGGCTGTAGCCTTTGCATCGCACTCTGAGTACTGGTTCATTGAGCTTGAAGCATTGGTGGCGCCTTGGGCAGCGGAATATTTCAGAACATATCTGTGGCGTGTAAATTTCATAATGAGGCCCGATGATAAACCACTGATGAAAGTCTGAACTCCTAGTGTGACCGGAAAAGGGTCAGCAAGACTGGTGGCTTGCTTACAATAATTCATGTATTCTGTTGAACACATACCTGGATGGTACAATGCTCAAGCTGATGCCCTGTCATGTTTATCTGTGGATTGGAAGTTGGTTGATGATGAGGCTGTTTGCAATAAGGAGAAGGAGGGAGCAGTGGCATGGCTGGACAAAGTTGCGTGCTATGGAGTTGGTGTTTTCTCTAAGGCAGAATGGGTGTAGGAATTGGGTAGCGATGACGTTTTGCAGGATGTGTGCAAGATGGTGGTGACGAAATAGGAGGGAGAGCACCTTTGCAGTGTTGTTGAGGCCTTAGTTACTGGACAAATTATCTGTTTGAGAAGGGAGTGTCTTAATGAGGGGGGACGGATTTATACCACATGAGAATCATAGAAGGAAAATTATCCAATTGGCACATGAGGGGTACCTTGGACAGGAAAAATCAAGAGGGAAGGAAGAGCAAAATGTTTTAACACGGTTCTAAACCCAAGCTCATCCCTGGGAAAATACCATGAATCTTAAGATAGGGTTAGTTCCCCCTTAGCCAAAGCGGGGGGGTGGGGGGTCCCTAAAGGTGGCTAATAGTCCGATCTTGAAGCCCTCACACATCTGTTAGGTTGTCATGCTTCATCATTGGGCGCTCCTCGTCAGGCCGGCGCTGCAATGCCTGACTGGCCTGGGAGACTCTTTGTTGGAGATCTTTTTAATCTCAGGATGCCGTAAAGATGAATGCAAGTGAGGGGGCTACCTAACATTGTAACTAGTGAAGGGTGTAAGTGGTAGACTTCGGGGCCTTCAGGGCATGAAACATGTTGACCACACCTCATTAGAAGCTATCCTGGTACTTGATGACCATATGATAGCACCACTGTTTTTAGCTAGACCTGGTATCTACTTCCTATGAAACTATGTTCTTTTAATACCAGAGCCTATTTTAATCACCACTCACACCCTTCACTAGTTACACTATTACGTAGCCCCCTCACTTACATTGAGATTCAGGGCACGTTGGACAGACCAAGACTCATAGAAGGGTGAAGGAAAGTTTTTGGTGGTCGGCGGTTGACGTACAAACCACTCAATGCGTAGAAAGGTGTCTGGTGTGTAGGAAAAGTGAAAAAAAGACTTCAGGTTGGGAGCAGCCTGAAATGGGTCATATTCATGATCTAAAAGAAGTGTGGAATACTCTTTCTGGATTCTATTGGACCTCTGGTGGGTGTGAGTCAAGATTTGAGGTTGTCCTTGGTACTGGTTGATGATTATTCCAAATGGCTGGTGGTCATATTCAAGAAGGATGTTTCTACAAGAAGTACTATCTTCAATTTGCACAAGATTTTCAGGAGGGAAGGTTTCCCCCCCCTCATACTTTGTTGACCGATAATGGCACCCAGCTAACTTCTTCTGAAATGAAGGAGTTTTTAACTGTGCATGGAATGAAGCATCACCATACTACATTTTATAACCCACAAGGCAATGGCACTACAGAAAGGATTAATGGCATGGTCACGGGTAATGTACAGTTGGCCATGCAGAGTGGTATGAATGTTTCTGTAGCGGTCCAGAAGCTGTGTGGGCACATCGCCCCACAGTCCATAAGGGGCTCAGCAGATTCCCATTTGAAGTTATAAGGAAACGCAAGGCAAGAACTAAATTGGTTCCAGTGTGTTTGGAACGCAGGGAGGAACCAAGTGTACCTTCGAAAGGGTGTAAAGAATCTAAGATTCAGCTAGGTGACTGGGTGAAGGTGAAGGAAGGTCGCATTGGTAGATGTCTATTCAAGTTAAATGGTCCGTTTAAGGTCAAAGAAGTGTATGAGTGGTATGTTGTGTTGGAGAATATAAGCGAGTGGAACAGATGCAGAGTAGCTTTGTATCAGAAGGGAAGAAAATGTATATTGGTGGTGGAAAGTGATAAGGATTGTAGTGGTTTTATGCTGGCTGGAGAGGAAGCACCTAGTTCCCTGAACAGGGGAGGCTAGCGGATTGATGGTGCTAGTGGTTTTGTAGGAGCTCTGGAAGGTGAGAGAAGGGATTGTTGTGTGCAGAGAGAAAGAAAGACCCCTGCATATCTACAGGATTATGTGATGGGATCAGCTTAAGGATAATGGAATGCTGTAAGTATTGATCATTGTGTGGTTGATTTTTCCTAGCTAGAGTGACCAGCACCACTTTGAAAAGTTTTGGTTCTGGTTCTCGTAGTGATAAAGTCCAGGCCTGCAGCTCGTCGGCTTGTTCAAAAGACCAGATTATGGATTTTGCATGGGATTAGGTTGAGACTTTGCATGTGTTTTTACCTGCCCAGTGCTGAGTACCATATTGTTTCTCCCTAGTGATGTGTTTGATGATTTATTGCACTTCTCTGGTCTCATTAAGTTAGGAGAGCTATAAATGCCTATTCCATGGTTGCGGTTAGATTAAATTCTGTCCATGTCTGTTGCACAGACACCTAAACTTTTCCATACCTGGTGCATAGCGGGCTGTTAATTTTATATCTGTAGGACTCCCGCCTGTGACTCCCACTTCTCTTACAGTGAATGACTGCATCTCTTGATGCGAATCGAGAGGATCAGAAGATGTAGGAATTAGATTATTCAGCATGTCTCAGTGGTGAGGCCTCTGCATAGTCTCTCACCAACCTGCATAGAGCCAATCACTTGAGCTGCCTCAGGGGAAAATATAAGAAAATAAGATAAAAACAATCAGAAAATGGATGTGGGAAACATACATTTTAAAGCAGCAGTGCTATATAAAATGACAGTACTTTTAACAGAGTATACTTATTATTTTTTATATCATTCTAATTGCATCCCTTATGGGTGATATGCTGGGTCTTTTAATCTTTGTAGTATACCTCGTATCCATGTGTCGTCCTGTTTGGCTTCGTATTCTGCAGAAATAATGACACTTCCACATGTCCCATTCCTTGTCACTGTCCTTACACTAGAGTGCTCACCCAGGATACAGGCAATTCACATTTTTTTAATAAAAGCCTCTTTTCCTGGGGTATAACTTCCTGACCCCCTACAATCACATCCTGGTTTGCCTATCCCCTTCGGAGACTGGGATTCACTTCAGGCCTCCTTCAAGGTGCCTGTTAGCATTTTTCTCTTTTTGTCTTATAATGGTGGTTTCCTGTCTTTCTTCTGTGAGACTGTTTAATGACCATGTTTGAATATGCTCTCAGCTGATTGTCTTTTTGACTTCTGGTTAGATTTCTGCCAAAATATTTGTTTTCTTTTTTCTCCATGCAGCTGGACTCCTAGCCACTGCACTGTAGTTGGCATTGGAGTATTGTCAGTGCTGTCTGCAAGTTTTGGGTAGACATCCTGGGCAGGTGTTTGTTGGCATGTTGAGCGGTTATTTGGAAATCTGTCTGTTGTGTCTTGCTTCAAAATGGCAAGTTCCGAGAAGCTTCTCAGTTGGTTTCTGCCTGAGCCAGGTGAGATACCAAAATTGCATAAATACCACAATGGCAGTTTTTATTGTTTGGCATCTTACATTCTAGATTTGAGTGAAGCTACATGCGTTTTTACTTTTCCTCTCCATCTGTTGCTCTGGCCACATTTGAGGACCTGTCAGCTGTTCACCCTGCTGCCTTCTGTCACCTTTGTTTTTCTGCAGTGCTCTCATGGCATCCATGTCCCCGGTGGCACACGCTCTTTGTGCTTCTTGAGTCCCTTCCTAACCATAATGTCCTGTTTGCTCTTTGGTAGCAGCTGGTAGTTTTGTGCCATTGTAGCTCTCTTTTTAGGAGCTCTCTCTTTCCAGCTTTGAAGTTCTGGCACCTGCTGAATGCTGTTATATTTATATTCTTAGAATGTTATAGTTTGAAGTGTGGGCAGTTTATGCTGAGGCTGGCCAAGGGAAATTCACACTTCAGTGGGCTGAATTAAAGAACTTCAAAAGGCTTCAAGAGTGTGATTTAACATAATTTACCACAGTTTTTTGGCGACTGAGGGCCAGGCTACTGCTTTTAGCCTGTCGTGTGACAGAGGAACCTCTCACTCAGTGAACCCAGCGTGCGCAGAGAAAGGAGTGCGCTTATCCAGGAGAGATAAGATTAAAAGGGTTTGGGCTTGAGGTACTGTGTTGCAGCCCTCATCGCGGCCACAGACGACATTAGTACCCTACTGGACAGCAGCGAAACCGCAGCCCTCATCCTCGTGGATCTCTCGGCTGCCTTCGACACCATCTGCCACCACATCCTACGCACACGCCTACACGACACAGGAATACACGACAAAGCACTGGACTGGACCACAGCCTTCCTCACTGACAGAACCCAGAGGGTCCGCCTCCCCCCCCCCCCCCTTTTCCATTCCGAAGCCACCAAAATCATCTGTGGCGTGCCTCAAGGATCATCCCTCAGCCCTACCCTTTTCAACGTATACATGGCACCGCTTGCCAATATCGTCTGCTCGCACAACCTCAACATCGTCTCCTGCGCCGACGACACTCAACTGATCCTCTCACTCACCAAAAACCCCGCTACCGCAAAAACCAACCTCCACGAAGGAATAAAGGCCGTTGCCAGCTAGATGCAGACCAGCCGCCTGAAACTCAACCCTGACAAGGCAGAGGTCCTCATCCTCGGATCTACTCCCTCCGCCTGGGACGACTCCACACCTATCGACCACGCACGCAACCTGGGACTCATCCCTCTCAATGACCCAGCAAGTCAACGCCATTTCCTCCTCCTGCTTCAACACCCTCCGCATGCTCCTTAAGATCTACAGATGGATCCCCACCGGAACCAGAAGGACGGGCACACAGGCCCTCGTCAGCAGCAGATTGGACTACGGCAACGCCCTCTACGCAGGGATCACAGTCAAACTCCAGAAGAGACTCCAACGCATACAGAACGCCTCCGCACACCTTATCCTCGACATACCCCACCACACCCACATCACTGCCCACCTGAAAGACCTGCACTGGCTCCCAGTCAACAAGAGGATCACCCTCAAGCTCCTCACCCACGCCCACAAAGCACTGCACCACGCCGGACCAGCATATCTCAACAAGCGTCTCACCTACACCCTGAACCACCAGCTTCGCTCTGCCGCCCTCGCCACCATCCCATGCATCCACAGGACCTCCACTGGTGGCAGATCCTTCTCCTACCTCGCCGCCAAGACATGGAACACACTCCCCACACAACTGCGACGGACCCAGGACCAGCTGACCTTCAGGAGACTCCTCAAGACCTGGCTGTTCGAGCAGTAGCTGCACCTCCACCCCCGCTCAGCACCTTGAGACCCTCACGGGTGATTAGTGCGCTATACAAATGAATGATTGATTGTGTGCTGTAACGTCAAGGGAAGCTGTTTTTGCTTAACTGTAGTGCCTGATGCGAGAGTTAATCAGACTTTTAGGGGCCAGTGGCTCGAGCCAGCAGTTTGGTATAAGCAGCAAAAGTGCACCTGGTTCTAGGGCGCACTCTAAAATGTTCCGCGTGTGTGGTGAAACTCCCACCGCTTATGGCAGCCAGTGTGCGCAGCCAGTGCGCAATCGGCATGGCATTGTTGAGGCGACCGTTCATCGCGTGTGGGAGCTATTGCGTTGCCTGCGTGTGTTTGTTCGCAACCACCATCTGATGTGCATCAGCAGGAGCGGTACGTGACCTGCGCGAGTCCAGAGCAGTTCTTTTATTGCCTAAGCAGTTTTGCAGATCCTCCTTTTGTATTGAAATTCTCTCCTGCTGCAGCTTTTTAAAAGAGCTGTGTCCTGATTTCATGCACAGCATTGTTGTAGAGGGGAGCGACGCGCACAGCTGTTCATTAAAGGGGTATTGTTTTTTTCTCAACTCAGCAGGGTGCTAGACAGCGCGGTGACGCGCACATCGGTTTTTGTTTAAAGAAAATCATTTTTAAAAATCTGATTTTTCTGGGCTTTCATTACATTTTATTATTTGGAGCAGAGTTTTTGTAGTGGTTCTCTTTAAGGAACAGCTGTGATGTCAGGAGGAGTTGAAAGAGGGCCACATGGAGCAAGCCTCAATTGCAGCAACACTGCTGTTTTTGCAGCATTAGGGGACACCGGCCATTCAGTGGGAATACTGGATTGACATGTTTGGCCACTACTTGTTGGCTTTGGATAGTGATGATTATAGTTCTGCGAGGGGAAAAAGCAATCCTGCTCCACTCTTTAGGTTCAGAAGTGCAAAGAAAGTTTACATTTTTGCCACCGGCATTGTATAACGGTGCAAGGATTGCTGATGTTTATAGAGAAGCTAGATGTAGATTGAGCACTAGGTTTGCGAAAGAAACAAACTTTGTCATGGCCAGGTATAAGTTTTATACACAACCGCAGCATTTGGGGGTGACAATTGGTAAGTTTGTATCTAGGTTGAGATAGTTGTCAGTGAAATGCCAGTTTGGTGGTATGGGGAATGAGATGATAAGGGACCAACTTATAGTGCAATGCAAGAGAAGGAGGATCCAACAATGGCTGTGCTCAGCAAAGAATCCTTCTTTTAAGGATGCCATTGGCATGGCAAAAGTGGTGGAAGAGTCAGAATTATGTATGCGGGAGATGAGCAAGCAGGGTACCGGTTCAACCGAGAATGGTGGGGTCGCTTAGGTGGGAAAGTTGGAGAAAACAAGTGGCAAAGTTGGAGCTGTTGTGAAAAGTGCTCAAAGAATGTAGAAGGGTTTGGCTAACAAGCCAAGCTCAAGTAGGTGCAATCGATGTGAAAGTACTTTTCATGGGTCTGAGACAAAACATTGTATTTTTCATGGGTCTGAGACAAAACATTGTTATGCTATTGGCAAAGAGCATAGTAGATGCGGTGGTAAGGGGCATCATGCACACATGGGCAAGAAGTGGCCTAAAACAAAAGTGGCGGTGACTAGTGATGAAAGGGATGAGTTGGTGTGCAACCGTGGAGAGTCCAGAAAATGCATTTTAAGCTTGGGAGATGGTGAGGGAGTAGAGAGATGGAAAATTAGGCCCAAGGTGTGGTTCACTTAGGGAAGTTCTAAAGTAGAACTTATGGTTGACACTGGTTGAAGGTACACCGTTATGCCTAAGGACATTTTTAATGATTCATGGTCTCATATTAGACTATTGCCCAAAGACATTTTTCCAGGAGGGTTTCAAGGGGAGGAAATAAATATCTTTGGGTATTTTAATTTGACAAAGTTCAAGACATGAGAAACACAACGGAAAGTATATGTGTCTGACACTGGACCACCTATCCTAGGGTGGATGCATCAGGATGAACAAAGTATTTTTGTGATCCCAAGAGCATTCGAAGAGGTCATGGTGGTTGAGAAAAACAATGTGGAAGGAATTTTGAATGAAGTGAACGAGTTTGGGGTCCTGGAGAGGTATATCCACAAGATCTGTGTAAAAGCAGGTGCAATACCCGTGAGGCATAAGGTTTGGAAGGTTCCTATAGTTGTAAGGGTGGAGGTCAGTCTTATGTTACGTGAGATGGTGAAGGAGGGCATAATTGAATCTGTGGAGGCTATTAGTTGGATTTCACCTGTTGTGATAGCTAAGAAATCCGACAGACGCTTGAGGATTTGTGTGGACATATGCACTGTGAAACAGAACATAACTACAGATAGTTTCCCTCAATGAGCTGCTCCTTTTGCTTTATGGTGGTAAGTACTTTCCAAAGTTAGATTTGAAGAGTGCTTACCATCAATTTAAGTTGCATTAGACCTCTAGGAATGTGACGGCTTTTATCACAATGGATGGTACATTCCGTTTCACCAGAATGCTATTTGGATTATCTTCAGTGGCGAGTGTCTTTCAAAGAATGATGTCGCAAGTATTTGAAGGTTTTACTAATGTCATATTCTTCCAGGATTTAATTTCAATATATGGAGCAACTGTGGAGCAACACAATCGGAATGTGAAGCAATTGCTCAGCAAGGTGATGGATGTGGGTCTTACCCTGCCTAAGGAGAAGTGTGTTTTTCTATGTGAGGAAATAGAGTATTTGGGTCATACCATTTCTGGGGACGAAGTGAAACCGAAGAGGGGCCTGCTAACTGCAATAAAGTTATCTCCAGAACCCAACAACAAAGATCAGTTAAGGTCGTTCATGGGGTTCATAGAGTATTACGCTAAAATTGTGGATAACTTTCCAACCAAGACTTGGGATTTGAGGGTCTTATTGAGAAAGGGGTGTCCTTTCAAGTGGGGTGATGTTCAAAACACGTGTTTTGAAAAGATCAAATGAAATGTGTGGGATGCTGGAATCTTGCATCCTGTTTTTGATACTACTTTGAATTCTGTTTTGACTGTTGATGCTAGCTCATCGGGGTGGGGTCCGGTTTTTATCTTAGATCCATGGTGGAATAGAGAAGGCTGTAGCCTTTGCATCGCACTCTGAGTACTGGTTCATTGAGCTTGAAGCATTGGTGGCGCCTTGGGCAGCGGAATATTTCAGAACATATCTGTGGCGTGTAAATTTCATAATGAGGCCCGATGATAAACCACTGATGAAAGTCTGAACTCCTAGTGTGACCGGAAAAGGGTCAGCAAGACTGGTGGCTTGCTTACAATAATTCATGTATTCTGTTGAACACATACCTGGATGGTACAATGCTCAAGCTGATGCCCTGTCATGTTTATCTGTGGATTGGAAGTTGGTTGATGATGAGGCTGTTTGCAATAAGGAGAAGGAGGGAGCAGTGGCATGGCTGGACAAAGTTGCGTGCTATGGAGTTGGTGTTTTCTCTAAGGCAGAATGGGTGTAGGAATTGGGTAGCGATGACGTTTTGCAGGATGTGTGCAAGATGGTGGTGACGAAATAGGAGGGAGAGCACCTTTGCAGTGTTGTTGAGGCCTTAGTTACTGGACAAATTATCTGTTTGAGAAGGGAGTGTCTTAATGAGGGGGGACGGATTTATACCACATGAGAATCATAGAAGGAAAATTATCCAATTGGCACATGAGGGGTACCTTGGACAGGAAAAATCAAGAGGGAAGGAAGAGCAAAATGTTTTAACACGGTTCTAAACCCAAGCTCATCCCTGGGAAAATACCATGAATCTTAAGATAGGGTTAGTTCCCCCTTAGCCAAAGCGGGGGGGTGGGGGGTCCCTAAAGGTGGCTAATAGTCCGATCTTGAAGCCCTCACACATCTGTTAGGTTGTCATGCTTCATCATTGGGCGCTCCTCGTCAGGCCGGCGCTGCAATGCCTGACTGGCCTGGGAGACTCTTTGTTGGAGATCTTTTTAATCTCAGGATGCCGTAAAGATGAATGCAAGTGAGGGGGCTACCTAACATTGTAACTAGTGAAGGGTGTAAGTGGTAGACTTCGGGGCCTTCAGGGCATGAAACATGTTGACCACACCTCATTAGAAGCTATCCTGGTACTTGATGACCATATGATAGCACCACTGTTTTTAGCTAGACCTGGTATCTACTTCCTATGAAACTATGTTCTTTTAATACCAGAGCCTATTTTAATCACCACTCACACCCTTCACTAGTTACACTATTACGTAGCCCCCTCACTTACATTGAGATTCAGGGCACGTTGGACAGACCAAGACTCATAGAAGGGTGAAGGAAAGTTTTTGGTGGTCGGCGGTTGACGTACAAACCACTCAATGCGTAGAAAGGTGTCTGGTGTGTAGGAAAAGTGAAAAAAAGACTTCAGGTTGGGAGCAGCCTGAAATGGGTCATATTCATGATCTAAAAGAAGTGTGGAATACTCTTTCTGGATTCTATTGGACCTCTGGTGGGTGTGAGTCAAGATTTGAGGTTGTCCTTGGTACTGGTTGATGATTATTCCAAATGGCTGGTGGTCATATTCAAGAAGGATGTTTCTACAAGAAGTACTATCTTCAATTTGCACAAGATTTTCAGGAGGGAAGGTTTCCCCCCCCTCATACTTTGTTTTTTTTTTTTTTTTTTTTTTTTTTGAAAAAGTTTTTATTGAACAATAATTCGGTTACAAGTATGGGCCTACAACCACCCGGGCCGGCCGCTAGGTACATAAGGAAATACACACATATCAAGGCTACAATCGGTTCCCAGGGCACTGCCCCGCAGTGGCTCAAGATAGTTCTCGAAGAACAGCAAGCGTCAGTCCAACAATAACAAAAACAAAGGGAAAAACAATAAAAACAAAAGGCGAGTTATGAGGGAAACCAGTGCGGATCAGGCTCCCCCCGGGAGACTCCAGTCAGGACAATTGAGCAATCCGCTAAAGAGAGGAGTACCGGGAGGCCGGGGACGGAGGGGGGGGGGAAGGGGGTCAAGGGAGATGAACGTCCAAATGTAGTTGTTACAAAAAGCGCCAGGAGCCATCAAGGGTCAGGGGGACATGGCGATATCAGTGTCTACCAGGGGGGGCGTACAGATGCCTCCGCGATATGCGTTCCATTGCCCCCAAGTTCTACCCCATGCCCCCGGCTTGCCACGGGCCACATACACTGTCTTCTCCCTAAACATACACCAGTCCATATTCTCCTTCCATACTGACACGGTGGGCGGCCGTTGAGCGCCCCAAAGTTGCGCTATATCCCTCTTGGCAATCATGTTCCCCAGGGCCGCCCACCGAGTCTGAGCCGCGCTGTAGTCATTGGGCTCCCACACATTCAGGACACAGCGACGCACCTCCGGCAGCAGCACAACCCCAGTGACCTGTCCCATAACCGTGTGGACCCGGCGCCAGTAGTCCGCCACCTCGCGGCACTCCCAAAGGATATGAAGAAAGGTGGCGCTGAGCCCACAGCCTCGCTTACAGAGCCCGTCGTCGGAAAATCCCATCGAGACCAGGCGCGGACCCGTCACATACACTCGGTGGAGAATCTTGAGCTGTACCAACCGGAGACGAGCCGGAATGGCAACCTCCTTGGGGGACGACAGTGCAGACTGCCAATCTTCGTCGTCCAATTCGACCCCATCCCCAGTCCAAGCCTCCCGAAGGCGCACCAGGAGGTCCGCCCGGTGATTAATCAATTTTTTATAAATTAAAGAAATAGTACTATCAGGGACATGTCCGTCAAGTATGCGATCCTCGAGGGGCGAAGAAACAGGGATCTTGGTCCCCTCCCCGAAGACCGAGAGCAGGGCGTGTCGAACCTGGGCGTAGCGGAAGAACTCCCTGTCGGTCAGCTCGTATTCGGCCCGGAGCACCGCGAAAGTCTTGACCGCGCCCTTGTGCCACAGGTCTCCCACTTTGCTGATACCAATCGTGTCCCACTGGTCAAACCCCTTGATGGTCCACAAGCTGCCCAGGCGGTCGGAGGCAAACAAGGGAGTAGCACATGTTAATCGCTCACTCCAGCCCATGGCCGCAGTGGCAGCCCTCCAGGTCCGCACAGCAATCTTAGTAGGACCCGTAAGGGTCCGGCCAGCCAGGCGAGAATAAAGTGCCCTGTTGTAGTTCCCGCCGGGAAGCAGGAACTTGTCCATCTCATACGCCGGATTCAAGCCGGGCACATAAGTGGCGTGGTTAATGGCAGATAGCTGCGAGGCCCAATAGTACCTGCGAATGTCAGGAAGCGCGATGCCCCCGTCATACCAGGGGAGAGTGAGCTTGGCAAGAGCAATACGCGCCCGCCCGTTCCACACCAGTCTCCTCTGCAGGCTCTCCACCTCTCGAAAGTAGGCCACTGGGATAACGTCGAAGGAGTTCTGGAGTGTATAGAGGAACCTGGGAAGGGACATCATTTTAAACAGCGCGGCCCGACCCAGCGGGGACAGGGGCAGCCTGCACCACCGGGCCGTGTCCTCCCGCAGTCGCCGAAGTGGACGCAGGAGATTCTGCTCATAGCGAGCCACCGGGTCCAGCGAAACGTATATCCCCAGGTACTTAAAGCCGCTCAGAGATATTTGAATCGGGAGCCGAGGCGGCAGGAGAGGAAGACCACCAGAGATGGGATAAACGCAGGATTTAGACCAATTGATCGTGAGACCTGAATTGTTCCCAAAGGAGGTCAGAACGTCAAAGAGGACGTTGAGTGACTGCCGCGGTGAGGTGAGATACAGGAGAATGTCGTCCGCATAAAGCGAGACCCGATCTTCGAAGCCCGGGCCCCATCGGATCCCTCTAAGCGAGGGCTCCCAACGGAGCCAGGCAGCGAGTGGCTCCAGGGCGAGAGCAAAAAGCAACGGGGACAACGGGCACCCCTGCCTCGTGCCCCTGCCAAGGGCAAAGGGCCGAGAGACCCGCCCATTTACCACCACTTGAGCCATGGGTCCCGTGTAAAGGAGCCTCACCCAGCCAATAAATCCCTCTCCAAAGCCGAATTTATCCAAGACGGCCCAGAGGAATGGCCACTCAATAGTGTCAAATGCCATCGTGGCATCCAAAGAAACCAGCACGGCCGGTTCGGAGAGGAACTCCGCCCTGGCAAGGGCACCGTGCAGACGCCGCAAGTTAAGAGCGGTGTTGCGGTGCGGGATAAAGCCGCATTGGTCCGGATGAATAAGGTCGCACACGACACTCAACAATCGATTGGCCAGGACTTTCGCCAGGATTTTGGGCTCCGCATTGAGCAGTGAAATAGGCCGGTAAGAAGTACAGCGGTCACGCGGCTTGCCCTCCTTGGGGATAACGACTATAGTGGCCAAGCGCTGGTCGGCCGGAAGGGAACCCGCCGCAAGAGAGTCGCGGAACATGCGGCTGAGGAAGGGCGCAAGCTTATCAGGACGCAATTTGTATAGCTCAATGGGCAGACCGTTAGGACCCATAGCCTTGCCCGAACGAAGGGAACGAATCGCGGTCGCTATTTCATCCGACGATAAGGGGGCGTCCAGCCGCTCCCGGTCCTCAACGGACAGGCCGGGCAGAGCAATATCTCTCAGTAGGAGGCGAGAGTCATCCTCATCCCTGTCGGTCACCGGGGAGTACACCGCCCGGAGGTGGTCAGCGAAGCATTCCACAATCTCATCCGGCTCAGTCACACACACACCATCCGCAGCACGCAACTCGGGGACCACACGATTCACTCTCTCCTTTTTGTCCAGCCACGCAATCAACTTTCCCGCCTTGTCCCCCGCGTCATACAATCGGCCCTGCTGCTCCCTATACATAGTTTTGGCCGCGTCAGTGACCAGGGACCTATACTCGAACTGTTTCAGGCTAAGGGCATGTAGCCCGTCCGGAGTAACATTCGCCTCCAAGGCCGACTCCAGCCCCGAGATGTCAGTCTCCAGCTTCACCACCGCCTCGCTCCTAACCTTCTTGGCCACCACTATCTGGGCGAGGGCGTGTCCGCGTATCACAGTTTTAAAGGCTTCCCAAAGGGACAACGCAGACGACACCGACCCCTCGTTTTCACTGAAGTATTGGTCCATGGCCTTAACCAGGCTGTCACGAGTCACAGGGTCCCGCAGGTACCAGGGGTTAATGGGAGCCATCCGCCCTGCGGACCGCGACCCGGTGTCAAAGAGAAGCCACAGCGGAGAATGGTCGGAGATACCACGCGCCAGGTGTCTGACCTCTCGAATCCGACCAGTCTGCGCCGCGGGCATAAGGAAGTAGTCTAACCTGGAGAGACTCCCATGCGCCCCCGAATGAAAGGTGAACTGACACTGGGTCGGGTGCATTAGTCTCCAACTATCCACCAAGCCGAAGGTCTCCAACATCCCACCCAGCCATGACTGGGCAGCGGGGAGGGTCCTCGGTGGGTGACGATCCAGTTCACCCGAAACAACAGAATTAAAGTCCCCGCCCATGAGCAGGAGGCCGTCCGGAAGGTCAAGCAGCATTCGACCCAAGTCAGTAAAGGTGGAGTTCTGGAGGCCCGGGGGGACGTAGACTGAAACCAGGGTAAGGGGCTGCCCCTCCCACCTCCCAATCAAACACACATAGCGCCCTCTGTCATCCGAGACTATCCTCGTGATCTCCACCGGAAGGGAGGTTCGCAGGAGAATGCCCACCCCCCTGGAGCCAGTTGTGAAACCAGAATGGGCTACGAGGCGGTATCCCCCCCTGTTCATCGCATGGCAGACATTGCCGACCAAATGCGTCTCCTGGAGAAACACCACATCAGGAGTCAAACGACGCAAATATTGCAGTACAACACCCCGCTTAATACGGTCCCCCAACCCATTGACGTTCCACGACATAAGCCTCAACCCGTCTCCCCCCATCCCCTCCAATAGATCAAGAGGCCCCCAGCCCGCAGCACTGTTCCCAAATATGGATAGAAATCAATACCTCGCCCTGTAAACAAAAAACACACAACAAAACAACCCCTCTTCCCCCCCGACCCCCCCCCAAGTCCAACGCCCCCCACCCTGCACCCCTGCGGGCCAAAGACCCCCCCCAACTTGCAGTGTGCCTGTCGCCCCACTAACCCCATTCTACAAAAATACCCCGGAGGAGGAAAGGGACCCGAACCCGCCCGCACCCCTCACGGGTCCTGGTAAGACACAGTATGCAAAAGAAGTAAGACCCAACTGTACAGTGCAAAGCCGCAGAAGCAAGGACCAAAGGTCAGTCTAAGGGGACCCGTCACCTGCGGTGCCCCCAGAGGGCCCGGGCCGGCCACCCCCGTCCGGCAGCGAGTCCAGCCAGTCACTTGCGGCCACAGGAGAGTCAAAAAAGGCTGTCCGCTCTCCATGCTCCACGCGAAGTTTCGCCGGGTAGATCATCGAATACTTCAGGCCTAGCTCGCGGAGACGGCGCTTCACCCCTTGGAATCCCATCCGCTGTTTCTGGACCAGTTGTGTGAAGTCCGGATAAAAGTTGATGGTCGAGTTCTCGTAGCGGACCGGGCCACGGGTCCGTGAAGCCTGCAGAATAGCATCGCGGTCCCTGTAGTGGAACAGTTTAGCCACGATAGGCCTCGGGGGGGCCCCCGGCCGCGGCCGGCCGCCCGGAACTCGATGGGCCCGCTCCACAGCGAAGAATTTGCTTAGGCCAACCGGGGACAGCTGTTGCAGGATAAGTTCCTCGACCACGAGGTCCACCGGGCGGCTGTCGGAGGACTCCGGTACCCCAATGATGCGGATATTATTGCGTCGGGCCCGTCCCTCGAAGTCCTCAAGCCGCCGGGCCATATGGTCGTTGACCACTCCGATGTCCCCAAGCGCGGCCCTCAGATCCGACACCTCCGCACCCAGGGTGGAGGTCCGTGTATCAAGGGCCTGGACCCTCTCGTTGGTTTTAGAGAGGTCGGCCCGAATCAGGGTGACGTCGATCGCAACAGTGTCGATCTTACGGGCCAGGGCCTCATATTGCGTTTCGATGGTTTCCCTGATGCCCTCGATGGCGCCCATAATGTCCTGTAGGGAAGGTTCCGCAGAGACGGTCGTGCCTCCCCCTGCAGCATCCGGGGAGAGGCCAGCAGCGCCAGTGGACCCCCTGCCCTGGGTATAGCGGTCCATGTTGTTGCTCTGGACCGCTCCCCCGCGCAGTGAAGCCTTGGTCTTGCGCCCCTCCGGACCCCCTTTGCCCGCCATGTGAGCGCAGTCTCTCAATGGGACCTCCGATCAAGAGGTGTGCCGGGCGCCAGCGAAAGGACCACAAACTGTCGGTGTAGGGGTCGGAGGCGTTAGGCCCACCAGTAGCAGATGGAAGCAAGCCTCGGGCAGAGGCCCAGGAGGCACCTCGCCACCCTGAGCGCGCACGCCAGCTGATCTCCTGAAGGCCAAAACCGAAACCGAAAGTGCTGAATCGGCAACTGGCACCGCGCTGAGGCCGCTGTTGTTCAATTGCAGCCCGGCCCCACGGGTCACCTTCACCCCGGCCACCTCCGTCGGGTGGGTCCCAAAAGTTCCGACGACGACAACTCAGGATTCCCAGGTCCGATTAGAGTTTTGAAAAGAGATATATGATCAGCTGGTCTTCATCTCCCAGATTCCATAAACCAAATCAGGATAGTCTCAGGATATATTCCGAGGAGCAGAAAGGGTCCGGGGAGCCCTGTGCTCACGCGACCATCTTGGATGCGCGCTAGGCTCCTCCCCCTCATACTTTGTTGACCGATAATGGCACCCAGCTAACTTCTTCTGAAATGAAGGAGTTTTTAACTGTGCATGGAATGAAGCATCACCATACTACATTTTATAACCCACAAGGCAATGGCACTACAGAAAGGATTAATGGCATGGTCACGGGTAATGTACAGTTGGCCATGCAGAGTGGTATGAATGTTTCTGTAGCGGTCCAGAAGCTGTGTGGGCACATCGCCCCACAGTCCATAAGGGGCTCAGCAGATTCCCATTTGAAGTTATAAGGAAACGCAAGGCAAGAACTAAATTGGTTCCAGTGTGTTTGGAACGCAGGGAGGAACCAAGTGTACCTTCGAAAGGGTGTAAAGAATCTAAGATTCAGCTAGGTGACTGGGTGAAGGTGAAGGAAGGTCGCATTGGTAGATGTCTATTCAAGTTAAATGGTCCGTTTAAGGTCAAAGAAGTGTATGAGTGGTATGTTGTGTTGGAGAATATAAGCGAGTGGAACAGATGCAGAGTAGCTTTGTATCAGAAGGGAAGAAAATGTATATTGGTGGTGGAAAGTGATAAGGATTGTAGTGGTTTTATGCTGGCTGGAGAGGAAGCACCTAGTTCCCTGAACAGGGGAGGCTAGCGGATTGATGGTGCTAGTGGTTTTGTAGGAGCTCTGGAAGGTGAGAGAAGGGATTGTTGTGTGCAGAGAGAAAGAAAGACCCCTGCATATCTACAGGATTATGTGATGGGATCAGCTTAAGGATAATGGAATGCTGTAAGTATTGATCATTGTGTGGTTGATTTTTCCTAGCTAGAGTGACCAGCACCACTTTGAAAAGTTTTGGTTCTGGTTCTCGTAGTGATAAAGTCCAGGCCTGCAGCTCGTCGGCTTGTTCAAAAGACCAGATTATGGATTTTGCATGGGATTAGGTTGAGACTTTGCATGTGTTTTTACCTGCCCAGTGCTGAGTACCATATTGTTTCTCCCTAGTGATGTGTTTGATGATTTATTGCACTTCTCTGGTCTCATTAAGTTAGGAGAGCTATAAATGCCTATTCCATGGTTGCGGTTAGATTAAATTCTGTCCATGTCTGTTGCACAGACACCTAAACTTTTCCATACCTGGTGCATAGCGGGCTGTTAATTTTATATCTGTAGGACTCCCGCCTGTGACTCCCACTTCTCTTACAGTGAATGACTGCATCTCTTGATGCGAATCGAGAGGATCAGAAGATGTAGGAATTAGATTATTCAGCATGTCTCAGTGGTGAGGCCTCTGCATAGTCTCTCACCAACCTGCATAGAGCCAATCACTTGAGCTGCCTCAGGGGAAAATATAAGAAAATAAGATAAAAACAATCAGAAAATGGATGTGGGAAACATACATTTTAAAGCAGCAGTGCTATATAAAATGACAGTACTTTTAACAGAGTATACTTATTATTTTTTATATCATTCTAATTGCATCCCTTATGGGTGATATGCTGGGTCTTTTAATCTTTGTAGTATACCTCGTATCCATGTGTCGTCCTGTTTGGCTTCGTATTCTGCAGAAATAATGACACTTCCACATGTCCCATTCCTTGTCACTGTCCTTACACTAGAGTGCTCACCCAGGATACAGGCAATTCACATTTTTTTAATAAAAGCCTCTTTTCCTGGGGTATAACTTCCTGACCCCCTACAATCACATCCTGGTTTGCCTATCCCCTTCGGAGACTGGGATTCACTTCAGGCCTCCTTCAAGGTGCCTGTTAGCATTTTTCTCTTTTTGTCTTATAATGGTGGTTTCCTGTCTTTCTTCTGTGAGACTGTTTAATGACCATGTTTGAATATGCTCTCAGCTGATTGTCTTTTTGACTTCTGGTTAGATTTCTGCCAAAATATTTGTTTTCTTTTTTCTCCATGCAGCTGGACTCCTAGCCACTGCACTGTAGTTGGCATTGGAGTATTGTCAGTGCTGTCTGCAAGTTTTGGGTAGACATCCTGGGCAGGTGTTTGTTGGCATGTTGAGCGGTTATTTGGAAATCTGTCTGTTGTGTCTTGCTTCAAAATGGCAAGTTCCGAGAAGCTTCTCAGTTGGTTTCTGCCTGAGCCAGGTGAGATACCAAAATTGCATAAATACCACAATGGCAGTTTTTATTGTTTGGCATCTTACATTCTAGATTTGAGTGAAGCTACATGCGTTTTTACTTTTCCTCTCCATCTGTTGCTCTGGCCACATTTGAGGACCTGTCAGCTGTTCACCCTGCTGCCTTCTGTCACCTTTGTTTTTCTGCAGTGCTCTCATGGCATCCATGTCCCCGGTGGCACACGCTCTTTGTGCTTCTTGAGTCCCTTCCTAACCATAATGTCCTGTTTGCTCTTTGGTAGCAGCTGGTAGTTTTGTGCCATTGTAGCTCTCTTTTTAGGAGCTCTCTCTTTCCAGCTTTGAAGTTCTGGCACCTGCTGAATGCTGTTATATTTATATTCTTAGAATGTTATAGTTTGAAGTGTGGGCAGTTTATGCTGAGGCTGGCCAAGGGAAATTCACACTTCAGTGGGCTGAATTAAAGAACTTCAAAAGGCTTCAAGAGTGTGATTTAACATAATTTACCACAGTTTTTTGGCGACTGAGGGCCAGGCTACTGCTTTTAGCCTGTCGTGTGACAGAGGAACCTCTCACTCAGTGAACCCAGCGTGCGCAGAGAAAGGAGTGCGCTTATCCAGGAGAGATAAGATTAAAAGGGTTTGGGCTTGAGGTACTGTGTTGCAGCCCTCATCGCGGCCACAGACGACATTAGTACCCTACTGGACAGCAGCGAAACCGCAGCCCTCATCCTCGTGGATCTCTCGGCTGCCTTCGACACCATCTGCCACCACATCCTACGCACACGCCTACACGACACAGGAATACACGACAAAGCACTGGACTGGACCACAGCCTTCCTCACTGACAGAACCCAGAGGGTCCGCCTCCCCCCCCCCCCCCCCTTTTCCATTCCGAAGCCACCAAAATCATCTGTGGCGTGCCTCAAGGATCATCCCTCAGCCCTACCCTTTTCAACGTATACATGGCACCGCTTGCCAATATCGTCTGCTCGCACAACCTCAACATCGTCTCCTGCGCCGACGACACTCAACTGATCCTCTCACTCACCAAAAACCCCGCTACCGCAAAAACCAACCTCCACGAAGGAATAAAGGCCGTTGCCAGCTAGATGCAGACCAGCCGCCTGAAACTCAACCCTGACAAGGCAGAGGTCCTCATCCTCGGATCTACTCCCTCCGCCTGGGACGACTCCACACCTATCGACCACGCACGCAACCTGGGACTCATCCCTCTCAATGACCCAGCAAGTCAACGCCATTTCCTCCTCCTGCTTCAACACCCTCCGCATGCTCCTTAAGATCTACAGATGGATCCCCACCGGAACCAGAAGGACGGGCACACAGGCCCTCGTCAGCAGCAGATTGGACTACGGCAACGCCCTCTACGCAGGGATCACAGTCAAACTCCAGAAGAGACTCCAACGCATACAGAACGCCTCCGCACACCTTATCCTCGACATACCCCACCACACCCACATCACTGCCCACCTGAAAGACCTGCACTGGCTCCCAGTCAACAAGAGGATCACCCTCAAGCTCCTCACCCACGCCCACAAAGCACTGCACCACGCCGGACCAGCATATCTCAACAAGCGTCTCACCTACACCCTGAACCACCAGCTTCGCTCTGCCGCCCTCGCCACCATCCCATGCATCCACAGGACCTCCACTGGTGGCAGATCCTTCTCCTACCTCGCCGCCAAGACATGGAACACACTCCCCACACAACTGCGACGGACCCAGGACCAGCTGACCTTCAGGAGACTCCTCAAGACCTGGCTGTTCGAGCAGTAGCTGCACCTCCACCCCCGCTCAGCACCTTGAGACCCTCACGGGTGATTAGTGCGCTATACAAATGAATGATTGATTGTGTGCTGTAACGTCAAGGGAAGCTGTTTTTGCTTAACTGTAGTGCCTGATGCGAGAGTTAATCAGACTTTTAGGGGCCAGTGGCTCGAGCCAGCAGTTTGGTATAAGCAGCAAAAGTGCACCTGGTTCTAGGGCGCACTCTAAAATGTTCCGCGTGTGTGGTGAAACTCCCACCGCTTATGGCAGCCAGTGTGCGCAGCCAGTGCGCAATCGGCATGGCATTGTTGAGGCGACCGTTCATCGCGTGTGGGAGCTATTGCGTTGCCTGCGTGTGTTTGTTCGCAACCACCATCTGATGTGCATCAGCAGGAGCGGTACGTGACCTGCGCGAGTCCAGAGCAGTTCTTTTATTGCCTAAGCAGTTTTGCAGATCCTCCTTTTGTATTGAAATTCTCTCCTGCTGCAGCTTTTTAAAAGAGCTGTGTCCTGATTTCATGCACAGCATTGTTGTAGAGGGGAGCGACGCGCACAGCTGTTCATTAAAGGGGTATTGTTTTTTTCTCAACTCAGCAGGGTGCTAGACAGCGCGGTGACGCGCACATCGGTTTTTGTTTAAAGAAAATCATTTTTAAAAATCTGATTTTTCTGGGCTTTCATTACATTTTATTATTTGGAGCAGAGTTTTTGTAGTGGTTCTCTTTAAGGAACAGCTGTGATGTCAGGAGGAGTTGAAAGAGGGCCACATGGAGCAAGCCTCAATTGCAGCAACACTGCTGTTTTTGCAGCATTAGGGGACACCGGCCATTCAGTGGGAATACTGGATTGACATGTTTGGCCACTACTTGTTGGCTTTGGATAGTGATGATTATAGTTCTGCGAGGGGAAAAAGCAATCCTGCTCCACTCTTTAGGTTCAGAAGTGCAAAGAAAGTTTACATTTTTGCCACCGGCATTGTATAACGGTGCAAGGATTGCTGATGTTTATAGAGAAGCTAGATGTAGATTGAGCACTAGGTTTGCGAAAGAAACAAACTTTGTCATGGCCAGGTATAAGTTTTATACACAACCGCAGCATTTGGGGGTGACAATTGGTAAGTTTGTATCTAGGTTGAGATAGTTGTCAGTGAAATGCCAGTTTGGTGGTATGGGGAATGAGATGATAAGGGACCAACTTATAGTGCAATGCAAGAGAAGGAGGATCCAACAATGGCTGTGCTCAGCAAAGAATCCTTCTTTTAAGGATGCCATTGGCATGGCAAAAGTGGTGGAAGAGTCAGAATTATGTATGCGGGAGATGAGCAAGCAGGGTACCGGTTCAACCGAGAATGGTGGGGTCGCTTAGGTGGGAAAGTTGGAGAAAACAAGTGGCAAAGTTGGAGCTGTTGTGAAAAGTGCTCAAAGAATGTAGAAGGGTTTGGCTAACAAGCCAAGCTCAAGTAGGTGCAATCGATGTGAAAGTACTTTTCATGGGTCTGAGACAAAACATTGTATTTTTCATGGGTCTGAGACAAAACATTGTTATGCTATTGGCAAAGAGCATAGTAGATGCGGTGGTAAGGGGCATCATGCACACATGGGCAAGAAGTGGCCTAAAACAAAAGTGGCGGTGACTAGTGATGAAAGGGATGAGTTGGTGTGCAACCGTGGAGAGTCCAGAAAATGCATTTTAAGCTTGGGAGATGGTGAGGGAGTAGAGAGATGGAAAATTAGGCCCAAGGTGTGGTTCACTTAGGGAAGTTCTAAAGTAGAACTTATGGTTGACACTGGTTGAAGGTACACCGTTATGCCTAAGGACATTTTTAATGATTCATGGTCTCATATTAGACTATTGCCCAAAGACATTTTTCCAGGAGGGTTTCAAGGGGAGGAAATAAATATCTTTGGGTATTTTAATTTGACAAAGTTCAAGACATGAGAAACACAACGGAAAGTATATGTGTCTGACACTGGACCACCTATCCTAGGGTGGATGCATCAGGATGAACAAAGTATTTTTGTGATCCCAAGAGCATTCGAAGAGGTCATGGTGGTTGAGAAAAACAATGTGGAAGGAATTTTGAATGAAGTGAACGAGTTTGGGGTCCTGGAGAGGTATATCCACAAGATCTGTGTAAAAGCAGGTGCAATACCCGTGAGGCATAAGGTTTGGAAGGTTCCTATAGTTGTAAGGGTGGAGGTCAGTCTTATGTTACGTGAGATGGTGAAGGAGGGCATAATTGAATCTGTGGAGGCTATTAGTTGGATTTCACCTGTTGTGATAGCTAAGAAATCCGACAGACGCTTGAGGATTTGTGTGGACATATGCACTGTGAAACAGAACATAACTACAGATAGTTTCCCTCAATGAGCTGCTCCTTTTGCTTTATGGTGGTAAGTACTTTCCAAAGTTAGATTTGAAGAGTGCTTACCATCAATTTAAGTTGCATTAGACCTCTAGGAATGTGACGGCTTTTATCACAATGGATGGTACATTCCGTTTCACCAGAATGCTATTTGGATTATCTTCAGTGGCGAGTGTCTTTCAAAGAATGATGTCGCAAGTATTTGAAGGTTTTACTAATGTCATATTCTTCCAGGATTTAATTTCAATATATGGAGCAACTGTGGAGCAACACAATCGGAATGTGAAGCAATTGCTCAGCAAGGTGATGGATGTGGGTCTTACCCTGCCTAAGGAGAAGTGTGTTTTTCTATGTGAGGAAATAGAGTATTTGGGTCATACCATTTCTGGGGACGAAGTGAAACCGAAGAGGGGCCTGCTAACTGCAATAAAGTTATCTCCAGAACCCAACAACAAAGATCAGTTAAGGTCGTTCATGGGGTTCATAGAGTATTACGCTAAAATTGTGGATAACTTTCCAACCAAGACTTGGGATTTGAGGGTCTTATTGAGAAAGGGGTGTCCTTTCAAGTGGGGTGATGTTCAAAACACGTGTTTTGAAAAGATCAAATGAAATGTGTGGGATGCTGGAATCTTGCATCCTGTTTTTGATACTACTTTGAATTCTGTTTTGACTGTTGATGCTAGCTCATCGGGGTGGGGTCCGGTTTTTATCTTAGATCCATGGTGGAATAGAGAAGGCTGTAGCCTTTGCATCGCACTCTGAGTACTGGTTCATTGAGCTTGAAGCATTGGTGGCGCCTTGGGCAGCGGAATATTTCAGAACATATCTGTGGCGTGTAAATTTCATAATGAGGCCCGATGATAAACCACTGATGAAAGTCTGAACTCCTAGTGTGACCGGAAAAGGGTCAGCAAGACTGGTGGCTTGCTTACAATAATTCATGTATTCTGTTGAACACATACCTGGATGGTACAATGCTCAAGCTGATGCCCTGTCATGTTTATCTGTGGATTGGAAGTTGGTTGATGATGAGGCTGTTTGCAATAAGGAGAAGGAGGGAGCAGTGGCATGGCTGGACAAAGTTGCGTGCTATGGAGTTGGTGTTTTCTCTAAGGCAGAATGGGTGTAGGAATTGGGTAGCGATGACGTTTTGCAGGATGTGTGCAAGATGGTGGTGACGAAATAGGAGGGAGAGCACCTTTGCAGTGTTGTTGAGGCCTTAGTTACTGGACAAATTATCTGTTTGAGAAGGGAGTGTCTTAATGAGGGGGGACGGATTTATACCACATGAGAATCATAGAAGGAAAATTATCCAATTGGCACATGAGGGGTACCTTGGACAGGAAAAATCAAGAGGGAAGGAAGAGCAAAATGTTTTAACACGGTTCTAAACCCAAGCTCATCCCTGGGAAAATACCATGAATCTTAAGATAGGGTTAGTTCCCCCTTAGCCAAAGCGGGGGGGTGGGGGGTCCCTAAAGGTGGCTAATAGTCCGATCTTGAAGCCCTCACACATCTGTTAGGTTGTCATGCTTCATCATTGGGCGCTCCTCGTCAGGCCGGCGCTGCAATGCCTGACTGGCCTGGGAGACTCTTTGTTGGAGATCTTTTTAATCTCAGGATGCCGTAAAGATGAATGCAAGTGAGGGGGCTACCTAACATTGTAACTAGTGAAGGGTGTAAGTGGTAGACTTCGGGGCCTTCAGGGCATGAAACATGTTGACCACACCTCATTAGAAGCTATCCTGGTACTTGATGACCATATGATAGCACCACTGTTTTTAGCTAGACCTGGTATCTACTTCCTATGAAACTATGTTCTTTTAATACCAGAGCCTATTTTAATCACCACTCACACCCTTCACTAGTTACACTATTACGTAGCCCCCTCACTTACATTGAGATTCAGGGCACGTTGGACAGACCAAGACTCATAGAAGGGTGAAGGAAAGTTTTTGGTGGTCGGCGGTTGACGTACAAACCACTCAATGCGTAGAAAGGTGTCTGGTGTGTAGGAAAAGTGAAAAAAAGACTTCAGGTTGGGAGCAGCCTGAAATGGGTCATATTCATGATCTAAAAGAAGTGTGGAATACTCTTTCTGGATTCTATTGGACCTCTGGTGGGTGTGAGTCAAGATTTGAGGTTGTCCTTGGTACTGGTTGATGATTATTCCAAATGGCTGGTGGTCATATTCAAGAAGGATGTTTCTACAAGAAGTACTATCTTCAATTTGCACAAGATTTTCAGGAGGGAAGGTTTCCCCCCCCTCATACTTTGTTGACCGATAATGGCACCCAGCTAACTTCTTCTGAAATGAAGGAGTTTTTAACTGTGCATGGAATGAAGCATCACCATACTACATTTTATAACCCACAAGGCAATGGCACTACAGAAAGGATTAATGGCATGGTCACGGGTAATGTACAGTTGGCCATGCAGAGTGGTATGAATGTTTCTGTAGCGGTCCAGAAGCTGTGTGGGCACATCGCCCCACAGTCCATAAGGGGCTCAGCAGATTCCCATTTGAAGTTATAAGGAAACGCAAGGCAAGAACTAAATTGGTTCCAGTGTGTTTGGAACGCAGGGAGGAACCAAGTGTACCTTCGAAAGGGTGTAAAGAATCTAAGATTCAGCTAGGTGACTGGGTGAAGGTGAAGGAAGGTCGCATTGGTAGATGTCTATTCAAGTTAAATGGTCCGTTTAAGGTCAAAGAAGTGTATGAGTGGTATGTTGTGTTGGAGAATATAAGCGAGTGGAACAGATGCAGAGTAGCTTTGTATCAGAAGGGAAGAAAATGTATATTGGTGGTGGAAAGTGATAAGGATTGTAGTGGTTTTATGCTGGCTGGAGAGGAAGCACCTAGTTCCCTGAACAGGGGAGGCTAGCGGATTGATGGTGCTAGTGGTTTTGTAGGAGCTCTGGAAGGTGAGAGAAGGGATTGTTGTGTGCAGAGAGAAAGAAAGACCCCTGCATATCTACAGGATTATGTGATGGGATCAGCTTAAGGATAATGGAATGCTGTAAGTATTGATCATTGTGTGGTTGATTTTTCCTAGCTAGAGTGACCAGCACCACTTTGAAAAGTTCTGGTTCTGGTTCTCGTAGTGATAAAGTCCAGGCCTGCAGCTCGTCGGCTTGTTCAAAAGACCAGATTATGGATTTTGCATGGGATTAGGTTGAGACTTTGCATGTGTTTTTACCTGCCCAGTGCTGAGTACCATATTGTTTCTCCCTAGTGATGTGTTTGATGATTTATTGCACTTCTCTGGTCTCATTAAGTTAGGAGAGCTATAAATGCCTATTCCATGGTTGCGGTTAGATTAAATTCTGTCCATGTCTGTTGCACAGACACCTAAACTTTTCCATACCTGGTGCATAGCGGGCTGTTAATTTTATATCTGTAGGACTCCCGCCTGTGACTCCCACTTCTCTTACAGTGAATGACTGCATCTCTTGATGCGAATCGAGAGGATCAGAAGATGTAGGAATTAGATTATTCAGCATGTCTCAGTGGTGAGGCCTCTGCATAGTCTCTCACCAACCTGCATAGAGCCAATCACTTGAGCTGCCTCAGGGGAAAATATAAGAAAATAAGATAAAAACAATCAGAAAATGGATGTGGGAAACATACATTTTAAAGCAGCAGTGCTATATAAAATGACAGTACTTTTAACAGAGTATACTTATTATTTTTTATATCATTCTAATTGCATCCCTTATGGGTGATATGCTGGGTCTTTTAATCTTTGTAGTATACCTCGTATCCATGTGTCGTCCTGTTTGGCTTCGTATTCTGCAGAAATAATGACACTTCCACATGTCCCATTCCTTGTCACTGTCCTTACACTAGAGTGCTCACCCAGGATACAGGCAATTCACATTTTTTTAATAAAAGCCTCTTTTCCTGGGGTATAACTTCCTGACCCCCTACAATCACATCCTGGTTTGCCTATCCCCTTCGGAGACTGGGATTCACTTCAGGCCTCCTTCAAGGTGCCTGTTAGCATTTTTCTCTTTTTGTCTTATAATGGTGGTTTCCTGTCTTTCTTCTGTGAGACTGTTTAATGACCATGTTTGAATATGCTCTCAGCTGATTGTCTTTTTGACTTCTGGTTAGATTTCTGCCAAAATATTTGTTTTCTTTTTTCTCCATGCAGCTGGACTCCTAGCCACTGCACTGTAGTTGGCATTGGAGTATTGTCAGTGCTGTCTGCAAGTTTTGGGTAGACATCCTGGGCAGGTGTTTGTTGGCATGTTGAGCGGTTATTTGGAAATCTGTCTGTTGTGTCTTGCTTCAAAATGGCAAGTTCCGAGAAGCTTCTCAGTTGGTTTCTGCCTGAGCCAGGTGAGATACCAAAATTGCATAAATACCACAATGGCAGTTTTTATTGTTTGGCATCTTACATTCTAGATTTGAGTGAAGCTACATGCGTTTTTACTTTTCCTCTCCATCTGTTGCTCTGGCCACATTTGAGGACCTGTCAGCTGTTCACCCTGCTGCCTTCTGTCACCTTTGTTTTTCTGCAGTGCTCTCATGGCATCCATGTCCCCGGTGGCACACGCTCTTTGTGCTTCTTGAGTCCCTTCCTAACCATAATGTCCTGTTTGCTCTTTGGTAGCAGCTGGTAGTTTTGTGCCATTGTAGCTCTCTTTTTAGGAGCTCTCTCTTTCCAGCTTTGAAGTTCTGGCACCTGCTGAATGCTGTTATATTTATATTCTTAGAATGTTATAGTTTGAAGTGTGGGCAGTTTATGCTGAGGCTGGCCAAGGGAAATTCACACTTCAGTGGGCTGAATTAAAGAACTTCAAAAGGCTTCAAGAGTGTGATTTAACATAATTTACCACAGTTTTTTGGCGACTGAGGGCCAGGCTACTGCTTTTAGCCTGTCGTGTGACAGAGGAACCTCTCACTCAGTGAACCCAGCGTGCGCAGAGAAAGGAGTGCGCTTATCCAGGAGAGATAAGATTAAAAGGGTTTGGGCTTGAGGTACTGTGTTGCAGCCCTCATCGCGGCCACAGACGACATTAGTACCCTACTGGACAGCAGCGAAACCGCAGCCCTCATCCTCGTGGATCTCTCGGCTGCCTTCGACACCATCTGCCACCACATCCTACGCACACGCCTACACGACACAGGAATACACGACAAAGCACTGGACTGGACCACAGCCTTCCTCACTGACAGAACCCAGAGGGTCCGCCTCCCCCCCCCCCCCCTTTTCCATTCCGAAGCCACCAAAATCATCTGTGGCGTGCCTCAAGGATCATCCCTCAGCCCTACCCTTTTCAACGTATACATGGCACCGCTTGCCAATATCGTCTGCTCGCACAACCTCAACATCGTCTCCTGCGCCGACGACACTCAACTGATCCTCTCACTCACCAAAAACCCCGCTACCGCAAAAACCAACCTCCACGAAGGAATAAAGGCCGTTGCCAGCTAGATGCAGACCAGCCGCCTGAAACTCAACCCTGACAAGGCAGAGGTCCTCATCCTCGGATCTACTCCCTCCGCCTGGGACGACTCCACACCTATCGACCACGCACGCAACCTGGGACTCATCCCTCTCAATGACCCAGCAAGTCAACGCCATTTCCTCCTCCTGCTTCAACACCCTCCGCATGCTCCTTAAGATCTACAGATGGATCCCCACCGGAACCAGAAGGACGGGCACACAGGCCCTCGTCAGCAGCAGATTGGACTACGGCAACGCCCTCTACGCAGGGATCACAGTCAAACTCCAGAAGAGACTCCAACGCATACAGAACGCCTCCGCACACCTTATCCTCGACATACCCCACCACACCCACATCACTGCCCACCTGAAAGACCTGCACTGGCTCCCAGTCAACAAGAGGATCACCCTCAAGCTCCTCGCCCACGCCCACAAAGCACTGCACCACGCCGGACCAGCATATCTCAACAAGCGTCTCACCTACACCCTGAACCACCAGCTTCGCTCTGCCGCCCTCGCCACCATCCCATGCATCCACAGGACCTCCACTGGTGGCAGATCCTTCTCCTACCTCGCCGCCAAGACATGGAACACACTCCCCACACAACTGCGACGGACCCAGGACCAGCTGACCTTCAGGAGACTCCTCAAGACCTGGCTGTTCGAGCAGTAGCTGCACCTCCACCCCCGCTCAGCACCTTGAGACCCTCACGGGTGATTAGTGCGCTATACAAATGAATGATTGATTGTGTGCTGTAACGTCAAGGGAAGCTGTTTTTGCTTAACTGTAGTGCCTGATGCGAGAGTTAATCAGACTTTTAGGGGCCAGTGGCTCGAGCCAGCAGTTTGGTATAAGCAGCAAAAGTGCACCTGGTTCTAGGGCGCACTCTAAAATGTTCCGCGTGTGTGGTGAAACTCCCACCGCTTATGGCAGCCAGTGTGCGCAGCCAGTGCGCAATCGGCATGGCATTGTTGAGGCGACCGTTCATCGCGTGTGGGAGCTATTGCGTTGCCTGCGTGTGTTTGTTCGCAACCACCATCTGATGTGCATCAGCAGGAGCGGTACGTGACCTGCGCGAGTCCAGAGCAGTTCTTTTATTGCCTAAGCAGTTTTGCAGATCCTCCTTTTGTATTGAAATTCTCTCCTGCTGCAGCTTTTTAAAAGAGCTGTGTCCTGATTTCATGCACAGCATTGTTGTAGAGGGGAGCGACGCGCACAGCTGTTCATTAAAGGGGTATTGTTTTTTTCTCAACTCAGCAGGGTGCTAGACAGCGCGGTGACGCGCACATCGGTTTTTGTTTAAAGAAAATCATTTTTAAAAATCTGATTTTTCTGGGCTTTCATTACATTTTATTATTTGGAGCAGAGTTTTTGTAGTGGTTCTCTTTAAGGAACAGCTGTGATGTCAGGAGGAGTTGAAAGAGGGCCACATGGAGCAAGCCTCAATTGCAGCAACACTGCTGTTTTTGCAGCATTAGGGGACACCGGCCATTCAGTGGGAATACTGGATTGACATGTTTGGCCACTACTTGTTGGCTTTGGATAGTGATGATTATAGTTCTGCGAGGGGAAAAAGCAATCCTGCTCCACTCTTTAGGTTCAGAAGTGCAAAGAAAGTTTACATTTTTGCCACCGGCATTGTATAACGGTGCAAGGATTGCTGATGTTTATAGAGAAGCTAGATGTAGATTGAGCACTAGGTTTGCGAAAGAAACAAACTTTGTCATGGCCAGGTATAAGTTTTATACACAACCGCAGCATTTGGGGGTGACAATTGGTAAGTTTGTATCTAGGTTGAGATAGTTGTCAGTGAAATGCCAGTTTGGTGGTATGGGGAATGAGATGATAAGGGACCAACTTATAGTGCAATGCAAGAGAAGGAGGATCCAACAATGGCTGTGCTCAGCAAAGAATCCTTCTTTTAAGGATGCCATTGGCATGGCAAAAGTGGTGGAAGAGTCAGAATTATGTATGCGGGAGATGAGCAAGCAGGGTACCGGTTCAACCGAGAATGGTGGGGTCGCTTAGGTGGGAAAGTTGGAGAAAACAAGTGGCAAAGTTGGAGCTGTTGTGAAAAGTGCTCAAAGAATGTAGAAGGGTTTGGCTAACAAGCCAAGCTCAAGTAGGTGCAATCGATGTGAAAGTACTTTTCATGGGTCTGAGACAAAACATTGTATTTTTCATGGGTCTGAGACAAAACATTGTTATGCTATTGGCAAAGAGCATAGTAGATGCGGTGGTAAGGGGCATCATGCACACATGGGCAAGAAGTGGCCTAAAACAAAAGTGGCGGTGACTAGTGATGAAAGGGATGAGTTGGTGTGCAACCGTGGAGAGTCCAGAAAATGCATTTTAAGCTTGGGAGATGGTGAGGGAGTAGAGAGATGGAAAATTAGGCCCAAGGTGTGGTTCACTTAGGGAAGTTCTAAAGTAGAACTTATGGTTGACACTGGTTGAAGGTACACCGTTATGCCTAAGGACATTTTTAATGATTCATGGTCTCATATTAGACTATTGCCCAAAGACATTTTTCCAGGAGGGTTTCAAGGGGAGGAAATAAATATCTTTGGGTATTTTAATTTGACAAAGTTCAAGACATGAGAAACACAACGGAAAGTATATGTGTCTGACACTGGACCACCTATCCTAGGGTGGATGCATCAGGATGAACAAAGTATTTTTGTGATCCCAAGAGCATTCGAAGAGGTCATGGTGGTTGAGAAAAACAATGTGGAAGGAATTTTGAATGAAGTGAACGAGTTTGGGGTCCTGGAGAGGTATATCCACAAGATCTGTGTAAAAGCAGGTGCAATACCCGTGAGGCATAAGGTTTGGAAGGTTCCTATAGTTGTAAGGGTGGAGGTCAGTCTTATGTTACGTGAGATGGTGAAGGAGGGCATAATTGAATCTGTGGAGGCTATTAGTTGGATTTCACCTGTTGTGATAGCTAAGAAATCCGACAGACGCTTGAGGATTTGTGTGGACATATGCACTGTGAAACAGAACATAACTACAGATAGTTTCCCTCAATGAGCTGCTCCTTTTGCTTTATGGTGGTAAGTACTTTCCAAAGTTAGATTTGAAGAGTGCTTACCATCAATTTAAGTTGCATTAGACCTCTAGGAATGTGACGGCTTTTATCACAATGGATGGTACATTCCGTTTCACCAGAATGCTATTTGGATTATCTTCAGTGGCGAGTGTCTTTCAAAGAATGATGTCGCAAGTATTTGAAGGTTTTACTAATGTCATATTCTTCCAGGATTTAATTTCAATATATGGAGCAACTGTGGAGCAACACAATCGGAATGTGAAGCAATTGCTCAGCAAGGTGATGGATGTGGGTCTTACCCTGCCTAAGGAGAAGTGTGTTTTTCTATGTGAGGAAATAGAGTATTTGGGTCATACCATTTCTGGGGACGAAGTGAAACCGAAGAGGGGCCTGCTAACTGCAATAAAGTTATCTCCAGAACCCAACAACAAAGATCAGTTAAGGTCGTTCATGGGGTTCATAGAGTATTACGCTAAAATTGTGGATAACTTTCCAACCAAGACTTGGGATTTGAGGGTCTTATTGAGAAAGGGGTGTCCTTTCAAGTGGGGTGATGTTCAAAACACGTGTTTTGAAAAGATCAAATGAAATGTGTGGGATGCTGGAATCTTGCATCCTGTTTTTGATACTACTTTGAATTCTGTTTTGACTGTTGATGCTAGCTCATCGGGGTGGGGTCCGGTTTTTATCTTAGATCCATGGTGGAATAGAGAAGGCTGTAGCCTTTGCATCGCACTCTGAGTACTGGTTCATTGAGCTTGAAGCATTGGTGGCGCCTTGGGCAGCGGAATATTTCAGAACATATCTGTGGCGTGTAAATTTCATAATGAGGCCCGATGATAAACCACTGATGAAAGTCTGAACTCCTAGTGTGACCGGAAAAGGGTCAGCAAGACTGGTGGCTTGCTTACAATAATTCATGTATTCTGTTGAACACATACCTGGATGGTACAATGCTCAAGCTGATGCCCTGTCATGTTTATCTGTGGATTGGAAGTTGGTTGATGATGAGGCTGTTTGCAATAAGGAGAAGGAGGGAGCAGTGGCATGGCTGGACAAAGTTGCGTGCTATGGAGTTGGTGTTTTCTCTAAGGCAGAATGGGTGTAGGAAGTGGGTAGCGATGACATTTTGCAGGATGTGTGCAAGATGGTGGTGACGAAATAGGAGGGAGAGCACCTTTGCAGTGTTGTTGAGGCCTTAGTTACTGGACAAATTATCTGTTTGAGAAGGGAGTGTCTTAATGAGGGGGGACGGATTTATACCACATGAGAATCATAGAAGGAAAATTATCCAATTGGCACATGAGGGGTACCTTGGACAGGAAAAATCAAGAGGGAAGGAAGAGCAAAATGTTTTAACACGGTTCTAAACCCAAGCTCATCCCTGGGAAAATACCATGAATCTTAAGATAGGGTTAGTTCCCCCTTAGCCAAAGCGGGGGGGTGGGGGGTCCCTAAAGGTGGCTAATAGTCCGATCTTGAAGCCCTCACACATCTGTTAGGTTGTCATGCTTCATCATTGGGCGCTCCTCGTCAGGCCGGCGCTGCAATGCCTGACTGGCCTGGGAGACTCTTTGTTGGAGATCTTTTTAATCTCAGGATGCCGTAAAGATGAATGCAAGTGAGGGGGCTACCTAACATTGTAACTAGTGAAGGGTGTAAGTGGTAGACTTCGGGGCCTTCAGGGCATGAAACATGTTGACCACACCTCATTAGAAGCTATCCTGGTACTTGATGACCATATGATAGCACCACTGTTTTTAGCTAGACCTGGTATCTACTTCCTATGAAACTATGTTCTTTTAATACCAGAGCCTATTTTAATCACCACTCACACCCTTCACTAGTTACACTATTACGTAGCCCCCTCACTTACATTGAGATTCAGGGCACGTTGGACAGACCAAGACTCATAGAAGGGTGAAGGAAAGTTTTTGGTGGTCGGCGGTTGACGTACAAACCACTCAATGCGTAGAAAGGTGTCTGGTGTGTAGGAAAAGTGAAAAAAAGACTTCAGGTTGGGAGCAGCCTGAAATGGGTCATATTCATGATCTAAAAGAAGTGTGGAATACTCTTTCTGGATTCTATTGGACCTCTGGTGGGTGTGAGTCAAGATTTGAGGTTGTCCTTGGTACTGGTTGATGATTATTCCAAATGGCTGGTGGTCATATTCAAGAAGGATGTTTCTACAAGAAGTACTATCTTCAATTTGCACAAGATTTTCAGGAGGGAAGGTTTCCCCCCCCTCATACTTTGTTGACCGATAATGGCACCCAGCTAACTTCTTCTGAAATGAAGGAGTTTTTAACTGTGCATGGAATGAAGCATCACCATACTACATTTTATAACCCACAAGGCAATGGCACTACAGAAAGGATTAATGGCATGGTCACGGGTAATGTACAGTTGGCCATGCAGAGTGGTATGAATGTTTCTGTAGCGGTCCAGAAGCTGTGTGGGCACATCGCCCCACAGTCCATAAGGGGCTCAGCAGATTCCCATTTGAAGTTATAAGGAAACGCAAGGCAAGAACTAAATTGGTTCCAGTGTGTTTGGAACGCAGGGAGGAACCAAGTGTACCTTCGAAAGGGTGTAAAGAATCTAAGATTCAGATAGGTGACTGGGTGAAGGTGAAGGAAGGTCGCATTGGTAGATGTCTATTCAAGTTAAATGGTCCGTTTAAGGTCAAAGAAGTGTATGAGTGGTATGTTGTGTTGGAGAATATAAGCGAGTGGAACAGATGCAGAGTAGCTTTGTATCAGAAGGGAAGAAAATGTATATTGGTGGTGGAAAGTGATAAGGATTGTAGTGGTTTTATGCTGGCTGGAGAGGAAGCACCTAGTTCCCTGAACAGGGGAGGCTAGCGGATTGATGGTGCTAGTGGTTTTGTAGGAGCTCTGGAAGGTGAGAGAAGGGATTGTTGTGTGCAGAGAGAAAGAAAGACCCCTGCATATCTACAGGAGTATGTGATGGGATCAGCTTGAGTCTTGCTTTCTTTAACTTTGGTTTATATGTATTCTTATGCTTTATTCTAATCTCATTTGCCCTTATTTTTTCCTGTACTTCTCCGAATGCCTTTGAGGAAATGCTCATGTTCACATTTTGTTCAGTTATCTATGCCTTTATTTGCAGATCTATGCTCTTATTGTTTATTGGTATGTGAAAGGGGTAAGATGTGCCATTTGTATTATTAGAACAGAACCTTAGTTTGAAGTGTGGGTGGTTTATGCTGAGTCTTGCGAAAGGAAAGTCGCACTTCGGTGGGCTGAATTAAAGAACTTCAAAAGGCTTCAAGAGAGCGGTTTAACTTCATTTACTGCAAATGCCTTCGAAAGTTGGTTGCTCACCTTCGATATTTGCAGGTTTCTACAGTGTATGGATTCATGTTCTGGCAGGGCCTTTCTTCCACTTGACTTCAGTACTACGTTCAGCACCTGCTGTTTCTTCTGTAGCCCCTCTACAGATAGCGTTTTTGGCATTGTCTTCCATTTTTTCATTTGACCTTATCTATCTCCATTTTAGGGCTGTTCATTTTTGGACTAGGATCAATTTGTTTTTTTTGTTTATTTCTCTTTCGAGGCCATTGGTATGATTTTCTATTTTTTTTTTCCCTGCTGAAAATTGCTGGTCGAATGGACTGCTGCGGGAAGGGGTTTTATCCAGGGAGCCCTCTATGGCATATCTCTGTTCCGACTGGTTCAGTGCCCTTTCATCAGGTGTCTGCTTTTTAGGCAGATCAGTATAATTTGTATATGAAGCCTGGGCATTCACTTCGCTTTCTCTCTTGTTTGCATCGACTAGTTTGAAGTTGCACTGTCACCAGGGTTGGAGATCCAGCAGTGTCTGCATCTGTTGTGTGAAACAGATTCTCATCCCTGCTATATTGGGGAAATTGATTTCTTTTCATCCTTTTTGCAATGCTTCAGTTGTGAGGTGGCTGCTCACTGGGTTATTTGGAGGTGTGGGTCCACTGTAGTATTTAATGCTTTGGGTGAGCGGGTTTTCTGTGTGGTGAGTTGCTTTTGTTGACCCTTATTTCCTCAGCAGCTCTTGCTTCATGGCTCCCGGCTTTTTTGTTGCAGTGGTATGGTAGCCCTGTTTAGGTGGTTCCCTGTACTGGTTGCTTCTCCAACCTTATGTCCTGTCCATTTAGGGGGGTGGGGGAGATGGGTTGGATGCACGCACTCATTCGCTGGCATCCTTGTCTCGTATGGAGGTCGTCTCTGTCAGCCCCAATGTTTACTTGTTGCAACTTATGGTTCTACGTGCCTTCTTTCTTGCCCTTTCTGTTGCTGCAGAATTCCTTCTTCTTTTGCTGCGATGAAATAACAAGTCTTCTGATAGCCAAGTCGGAAAATCGAACAATGCACAAACACCTGAAACCTTTCATCATCCAAGGTACAGTCTTCAAAAAGGCGCATGGGACTTATCATTTCCCTAACACTAGGGCCAACATTTCCTAGAGTTTTGCACGTCCAACGTAATACTTAGTATATTTAGTAAATGAGGGCCGAGGTTTTGTTGGAAAACCTGGCGCAATACATTTTCCCAAAGAGGCATCTAGTGCAGTAGGCTAAAGAAGCAAGGGCCATATGTATGAAAAAGTCCATTTGCGATTCTCAAATAGCGATTTTATTTTTTTGTGAATCACTATTTGAGAATCTCAAAACGCTATGTATTTAGGATTTGCAATTAATTTTGCGAATCCTTCATATTCCTTAATTGGGCATTGCAAATTGCGATTTGCAATTAAGGAATACCTCCCATTCATTCCTATGGGCCTAGTGGCCCGTAGGAATGAATGGGAAGACATTCTCAATTTTGCGATTCGCAATTAGAGAATTGCAAATTGAGATTGTAATTTCAAGGGTGCCAGGGTGTCAAAAGGACACCCTGTTGCACCCCTGAAATGTGCATGTGTGCACATGTGGCACACATACATGCCCTAAGGGCATGTATGTGAGTCACATGGCACTTTGAAAAATGCAAAAAAATTGCATTTTTCAAAGAAATCGCAAATTTCCACCAACTTGAAGTTGGTGGTAATATGCGATTCCTAATGGCTAAATTGCACTTTTATTGTGCTTCTTACATTGCATTTAAGGAATTGCAATTTGCGATTCCTTAAATGCAATCGCAAAATTTGCAATCCCTTATTTTGCGAGGGGTGTTTTGTGTCATACATTGGACACTGCTGATTTGCGATCGCAAAACAGCCTTCATAGATATGGTCCCAAGTTCCTTAACTGTTGAAATACTTTGTTCTCTTTCTGCTCCATGCCAGGCCTTAGTAATCCTCGTTGCCCCTAAACCCCTTTAAGATAATATATATTTTCTTTTCTTTTTAAAGTAACAATTCTGCTTTTGCATTCTTTATTTTTAATGGTGCTGACATTTTCGCTTTTGACTTGTTCATAACTACTGAAGCCAAGCCTGGAGTACAGCTCTTGCTACATCACAAGGGTCGCCCAGTGACGATAAGAAGTAGCGACTGAACGTAGTTTACCCTCTCCTCTGGTCTGATACCTCACTCAAGACAATGTTGATTCCCTCCTGCGCCTCCTGCTTTGGAAAGTAAAGGAACGGCAAATCATAAAATGAATGCTGAGCAGTGTCCTCCTACTCTTGTGTTAAAAAACTATTTTTAGTTATGTATAGTCAAAACACGTCAATCAACCTTCTTTCATTAGGTAAAGCTGTTAAAGATAGCCAGATGTTAAACTTTTATTTTTGATATAATGGTACATTACCACCACTAAGGCAAGTTTTTGTTTGTAATGGGCTGCAGTGACACTGTATCACATGTTGTGTCTTTTGCAAAAATGGATTCTTCTAGCACGCATTGCTGTAGGAATGTTGCACTGATCATCTCTTCTGCTAAATGATACCTCTTAAAAAGCCGTGTTGCTGCCTATCTGGAACAGGATTCACTTGTCAGAAATAAAGCCTGAAGCCTTGAAAAGCACTTTGCCAATGACATTCTGTTTCATGTGCAGTCCCGGGGGTGACAAAGGGCACACATATCCCAACCTTTGAGGCAGCATTCCAGGGAAAAGCCTAGGGTGCTTACTGTGATTGCAGCCTTTCTGAGGCATGGATATCCGCCAGCCCCCACTTTCCTAAAAGTCCATGCTGATCAAGTGAAGAAGGTGGCCTTCCATGCCACTAGGAAGGCTGTGGGAGTGCTTATGTATGGTCTAGTGCTCCTCTGGTATATCTTCTACTCTCCAAGCCCACTACTTTCCTCACAATCCCTGGCTTCGGTTGCATTCCATTCAGCATGGGGGTGAACGGACGATCCTCAGTAACATGCTGGCATGCCTCTGCCTTCTTCCCGGACATGCATCGCTGCCACTCAACTCACCCCACCCTTGGCCAAACATGCAAAGTGGGAGCACCTGGAGAGAAAGAACTACTGTAGGAAGAGGGTACTCTGATGCCAACAGAGAAAGAGATGGGCAGAGGAATAGAGGTGGGGGGTGGCTTCGGGGGTGGAGGACGCTTTCGATTCTTTGAGAGAGGGGCTTTTAGTTGGGGGCCATTGGGGGCATACTGTTGAAGGGATTTGCGTCAAGCTTGCAGCATGGTGCATGGGTGATGCAAGCCAAAAATGTGATTTGAGTGGCTTCATAAATCTGGAATAATGCAGCGCAAATCACTGCGTTGCTTTACTCGGCCCTGGCTTTGCGTGGGTGTTTCAACACAACTCCAATGGTTTTTGACACATTCCCAGATTTACCAAAAGTAGTAGATCTGGGAATGTTCCAAAAAAGATACGCCTTCCCAGGGGAAGCGTAACAAGGAGAAATATCTTTATTGCTCCTCGTTACTACCTCTTTCTATGTGGGCTGCGTTCTCCCCCCTTCCTGCACAAAAACAATTCTGCATGCAACATAGGCACCCTTGCGCAATAATGCAAGGGTGCTTTCTTTGGCGCTAGGCAGCCAAAAGGACCAGGCTGGGACAAAGGCAGAAATGCGGCGTATTCTTTTAAATATGGTGCAATCCTGCCCTTTCCCTGTGATGCAGCAAAGCACAGCAGGGTGACTTGCTGCATTGTATTACTTTGCCTTAAATATGGCCCCAGATGTATTGAATTTCATGCAACAATGATGGTTTTTAGGTCTCGCCTGCACTTCATAGGCAAAAAGACCTTTTGCAATCGCTTCGGCTTTTCAGCCGAAAACGTGCACGCGTTCCATTGCCTTCAATGGCAATGCGTGCACGTGTGGCGATTGCCTTGCGGGAGCGAGCTTGACACCATATGTTTGTAATTAACTTACAAACACATGGTGCCCTTGGCTCGCTCCCGCAAGGGAAACGCTTTGTGTGCTGTCGCACTCCCCCCCACCCCTCCCACTTTTAGCACGAGGCGCGCGCGCGCTTATGTTTTTTTTAAATGAGGTTTTTACTTGGGTAAGTTGAAACTTGCCTTCTAAATTTTTGCATTTGCTCTGACATGGCTTCATTTGCATGAAACCCTACCTATCTTATCTGTTTGTAATATAACTCTCATGTTGTGTGCTGTTTTCCTCTGGATTTAATTGTGCAAATCTAAAATAATACATTCACTGACAGCATCCCGCGACGTCTTGTGTCGGCTACGAAGGGGGTGTTGTAAGTCAACCGCAAGCCCCCTGGGAGCAGCTGCAGCTTAGACTTGTTAAATGGGAACCCAAGCTCACGTTACAAGTATCAGTAAGCCGTGTACTCTGTCAAAGCATTCCTCAGACACTGCAGGCCTTTACTTGCGGTTAACATTGCACAACATTAATATGTTGGTGTTTGACGCAGTGGAAGTTGCCTGTTTCCAGTGACACCACATAGGTCATAACAGAAGTCACAAGCTCACATTCATCTTATCTAGTTATTAAAGTATGTACTGGACTTCTTGCCAGTCAGCATTATGCCTTTGGACAGTAGGTCTATACATTGATTATCCTACATTGATTTACATTACAACGTTACTCTTTGTGAAACATCTGTTTACAATCGTACATATCGTGTAATCGAGTAACAATCCCCTTTGTAACCTGTGCATGCCCTAATTTTTTGTAATCCGTTTTTCTTGCTACGTATTATGTCCTCTGGCTAGGTAAAGAGCCTTGCCACTGGTCTAGTCTCCGTTTACATTAAACTGCTAATAAGTAATTTGACGAGTTAGTGTTTGAGGCTAATGCTAGTCTGTTATTTCCTTCGTAGCTTCTGGAGTTTTGGTCATTGCAGCGAGAGCGCTTCGTTACCCAAATTGCACACTAAAAGTAAAATGTCACACTGCACAAGATCATGTTTAAGAAAAAGTTGGAGCTCAGAAATAACCTCCCTACTACATGTTTGTGAAGTCTTTGGCAGTAGCGCAAAATAAATTGAATAGGCCTCTTAGCTTTGCAAATAATTGGCAATATACATTTCAAATGATTACAGTTTTAGGAACCGTCTCATTTGTATTCTCCTTAAAGCTCTGTACTCGAGTTGTAAACTTTGCTTCTAGTGAGTTATCCAAGCATATCGTATGCGTTTACTGGTCGTCAGCTTGGTAGATTTCCTGTGTGCACTGTGATCTCCAAAAAAATGCAAACCTGCAAGAGTACAGTCCAATTAATGTTAATTGTTGTGTAATTGCATTAATATAGTGCTTACTACACCATGTGAGGCATCAAAACGCTTTTTCGGCAAGTAGCATTCTATTCTGGAACTCATAAACGGTTACTGGTGAATTAGTATAGGGAACCGTGAAATTATTTTGAGTGGAAGACATGTTAGTCTGTTATTTGGATGGAAATGGAAAAGTGAAGGGATAGAAGAGGGAAGGATCTAGAGTTTTTTTTCTTTTAATATTTTTGTAGATCATAGTAGTAGGAGGGGTTTGGGATGAGGAAAGGGGAGGCGGAGGGTGTTAGGTTCACAAAACTCAGAGGGACAAACTTCTCACCTCATAACATAACTCTCAGACAAGACATGCATACAACACAACCCTACTCACCTCTTGAAAAAAAACTCCCAGACAACTACAAATGGCAAGTTACAGTATTAGGAGTAAGACTGCATCCCTCATGGAGGCTTGCAGTTTCTGGACTATTGGGTACTTAACACCAACAAGAATGTTTATCTTTTCCTCAAGATTGAGTCGGTACTCTCCAAAATTCCGGTAACTAATTGAACAAGCATTTGCAATGCAATAGGTCTCGCACGTACGCGAGTTTGAGCTATTGGCATTGAAAATGACTGCCTTTTATTTATGTTTTGGCTTTGAAAAAATAAATAAAATGCTTTGTCATTTACAATGCCAATAGCTTAAACTCACTTAAATGCGAGACCTATTGCATTGCAAATGCTTGTTATTGAGGTGTCCTAATGTCAGGATGACCTCATAAGTTCCCTAAATGTCTATTTCAGAGGTGTGGAATGTATCCGTTTGACATAATTTTGTCAGTTTTACTAGTTCATATCCTTTTTTAAGTCAGTTGTTCTTGTTTCTGCTTTAACGTGCAGACATCAGCAGGAGGGTCACTATGAAAAGCACATCCACATATTGTGACCCTGAAAGGGTATGCGTAAGAAAGTGCCCTCTTTTTGCATGGTTGCCCCCACTTTTTGCTAAACTGCTGATGTACTTTGACTTAGTGTGCCCTATGTTCCTCCCAAACAAGTACCCAGGGCTTATGTTCTTTCCTTAAAACTGCATTAGGACAAAACCCAATTGGCATTCTTTGGCCACAGGTCAGTCCCTGGTAAATGGTACCACAGTCACTATGGCCAGGGAAGGCCTCTAAGGGCTGCAGCACTTATTGTGCCACCCTTAGAGGCCCCGTACCTACACACACACACACACACACACCTACACACACACACCTACCTACCTACACACACCTACCTACCTACACACATCTACCTACACACACACCTACCTACACACACACCTATCACCACCCCCCCAATAGGTCAGCCACCTCTCTAGCTTGGTTGCAGTATACCAGTAGTGAGGGTGCATGAGCCCTGTACACCTACTGTGTCTAAGCCAATTCTTAGACACTAAGTGCAGTACTGCTATTAAGAGTATATCATGCTGGGAGTTTGTCATTACGAGCTCCTCAGCACCATATTGGCTTAACTGGGAAGTTTGGTATCAAATGTCTCAGCACATTAAACTAACACTGATGCCTGTGTGGGATTTAATGAAAAATGCACTCAGAGGGCATCTTAGAGATGCCCCCTGAAAAACGACCTAACACTAGTGGCCAGGCTGAGTGGCTGCTCGCCAGCTGCCACCACCAGACATGCTTCTGGACCCCTGGGTCGAGAGCCTGCTGCACTTGGGGTCTGAAACAAGGCACATCCTGGAACGAGGTGCCAAACCTCCTCCCCCAGGATGGGCAGGGTCCATGAAGGGGAAGCTTCAAAGGCTTGCCACCTTTGTGAGCTTCCCCAGGCCTTTCGCTGCTTCCAGCAACTGGCCTCCACCGGTTCTGATCCCCCACTTTGGGCAGGAGAATCGTTGGGAAAACCAAGTGAGGAAGGGAGGTGTGCCCACGTTTGCCAACCCCACCCCTCAGAGGTGGGGGAGGCGAGGTGAAGCACTACACTCAGTCCCCGCCATGTTGGGGATGGGGGACCCAGCCAACCAGAGTGAGGCACTGAAGGGAAGGGGGTTTACCCTCTCCAAGTAAGGGACCCATTGGTCACAACCTTTACCTACCTGTAACACCCCTAAGTCTAGGATTTAGGGGCAACCCTGAACCTTGCCTCCTCAGACAAGAATTGACCAGAAGAAGGACCGAAGAAGCTGTACTGAAACTAAGAGGACGCCGCCGAGTGACTTGGCCCCAGCCCTACTGGACTGTCCCCACATCGAACCTGCTCCAGCAAAATCCCAGTGTGTCCTGCAGCTTCAAGAACCCAAAGGACCTGCTCTGCCTTCCAAACCAAAGACTATGGGCCAGATGTAGGAAGCCAAATTGCGATCGCAAACGCAGAAATTCGCTGTATCTCAGCGTTTGTGATCGCAATTTGGCTGTGTGCAATGTAGGTAGGCAAATACCCTCTTGCAAAATATGATATCGTTAAAATTGTGATTCCTTATTGTGCGCAAGCATTTAGAGAATCGAAATTTGCGATTCCCTAAATGCTATGCTAGTAAGCATCGCAAATTCCGATTTTGCCTTAACAAATCGCAAATAACCACCAACTTAAAGTTGGTGGTATTTTGCGATTTCCTTTAAAAAAGCACTTTTTTGCTTTTTTAAAGTGCCATGTGACTCTCATACATGCCCTGAGGGCATGTATGTGCTCCATATGTGCACACCTCCAGAAGATCTTCGTCCCCGAGCCTGCAGTCTTTGTTGCAACCGGAGAACCCCCAGTGAAAACATTTTGCTCCCGATGCCAAAACAGCACCTTGCACCAAGCCGCCGCTGTGGGTGTACTTTGGGTGCTAACTCGGATCCCTTTTTGCTCTGAGCCTAACTCCAGGAGCTATGCTCCCACCAACCGCCCCTTATCCCCCATTGGATAACATTGGGCCTCAGCATTGTGCACCCGGCCGCCCTAGTGCAGCTGAGGGTGCTTTGAGTGCATCCTTGACACCGGGGTAACCCTGGTTCTTACCCCAGAATACCAACTCCCACAACCAAGTACTTACCTGTTAACCAATAACCACATTTTTTCCATAGGAATACATTGACTGTTTTTTCTTGAAAATGTTGTGTGGAGTTGGTTTGGAATCCGAACTTAAAAAACTGCAAATAACTAAAAACTGCTTTACTTACCTTTTCTCTAGGAAATGTCCCAGTGTGATATCTATATATATTTAAATAACAACAAGAGCACCCATATAAGGTCGACCAGGGACCCTGGGAATTACGTATTTATAAACAACAAAAAGTCCCTAGGAAGGAATGAATGGAAACAATTATGAAAAAGGACCCAATCAGTGCTTATTTTTAAAGACTTGTCCAGCCGGACAGCGGTCATAGATTTTACTGATATAGTAATGAAGCAAAATATCGAAAAAATACACAAAGTGGGACACAAGCCTGTGTCCCGTACAAATAACAAGGAGAAGAACAGAAAAAACAAACGTTCAGGCAAAAAACGTTTGTTGCAAATGGCAGGAATAGAAAATTAACCAACTAACATTACATGGGACACCCTTATGTATCATACTTAGTATTGCTAAGACCATATAGGGTGTTTACAAGTTTCGACGGCGTTTCGATCCTATAAACGAAATATTAGGATCTTCATCAGAACAACATTGATTATGCCTGTACAGTTTAAGCTGAATAGCCTTAAAAAGGAAAGAGGGAAGAAGAGAGAAAAGGGAGATAACAATTTAATATCTAATAAGCAAACAATGGTCGCAAGCTCTAGCTAGTAGCTCACATTGAGTTATTAAAAAAATTAAATTAACTTATTCCACTTTAAACAACTCTGCCAAAGGTAATTTTACACAGGTGTAGATTTTTAAAGACGTAAATTTATAATAAAAAACCTTTCAGAGGGTACAAAAAACTATTACATAAAACAATATAAATCAACACATAGTGACTGAGATTTACAAGTGATTTGTTGTTACAAGTATCTCATTATCACTAATGTGGACACCTATTCCAAACAATATATACAACAGGAAATTGTAACTGATCAAACGGGAAACAAATTCTCAGGTGAATAAATCACAAAGAAATGGGTATAGTTGTCGACGTTTCGGTCTAGATGGTGAAGACATCTGTTAGACCATCTTCAGGACGGTAAATTCAAATGTTGAATGACCCTTAGAGGACTACATGAACGATTTCAGAATGTAGTCAAGTTCATTAAAATGGTCTGTCCGACATCAAGAAGAAAGCTACTGAATAGATACTGTTGTTTCAAGGAGGTCCCAAGAAGGGTTCAGCAGAGTTATCGCGATCCTATAATGGTCCTCACGGACCAGACAGATCCAATTCCAGCGTTTCCAATTATTTGTCTGAAAAAGAGACGGGTAGTGCTCCGTATGACGTTCCGCTGGCTTGACATTAAGCCTTGACATTAAGCAGCACACCTAGAAGTGACAAAACAGCATTTAAAGATTGTTTATGTGCAGGAAGGGACACCTTCCTGAACATAAACAATCTTTCCCTGAACCCAGACACTCTTTCACTATGGTGCAAGGGTGCCTGCTTTGGCGCTAGGCTGCTAAGCGTAGCGCCAGCGCAGGTGGAAACTCAAGGCTGCACCATATTCTTGTAAATATGGTGCAAGCTTGCGTTTCTGCAGTGGCGGAGTGAGGCATTAAGCCACGGCGGCTAACTCCTCACTCCACCACTTCTTTGTACTTATGCCCCTCAGCGTCTTCTGCCCTACGCCTGTCACAGTTGGCATTCGCTCACAAGCGATATTGGTGTAACCTAGCTGGAGTGTAGTAGACACAATGTAAGAATTTATAGTGACTACTAGCCAAAATATATACTGTCTGTTGGCAGCAGTAGGTCCACTGTTTGTCACAGGGGAGTCCCCAGTTCTGCCTGTCATCCAGATTGGCACCGAATCACCCACCACGCCAGCCTGTTCTGTCTGGGTGCAGCGATATAGCTGTGAGACTACATGCGAAGGATATGCAAGGGGGGGGGGGGGGCAAGCATAGGGGGCTCACTTTGGAAATCGGGCGTGGCTGTCTTGATATCCTGTTTCAATCTAATGTATCGGAATGTCTCCATTGTGGTTGGAGTATTATTTCCAAAGAATTCCTCCCTGTTTAGGAGGTAGCCTTCCTTATAGAGGTCCCCCCAGGTGTGCATGCCGAATCTGTGCAGCATCTGGCAGCACATCGCCTCTTGTGTGACTGGAAGAAGGGGGTGGCGGGAAAGTCACAGCAGCGGGGAGTAAAACACAGGTACCCGGAGCTGCCTTGTCAGCCCCTGCTACGCCGCCATGGTACAGACCACCGTTGTGTCCAGTTTCGTGCTCTGAGAGCACGTCCCAAGATAAGCATCAGCTGGGATTGGTGCCATATACCCCTGCTCTATCGCCAAGTGGCGCATATAAGGGGGTGGGTGAAACCATTAAGTCTCAAAATGCACTCGGACACATAAGAAATATATTTCCAAATCTGGGGCTTCAAACCCCCTTTCGAGAATGGTTGTACCAATTTAGTCCATCGTAATCTCGGTTGCTTTCCTCACTAGGCCAAGCGAATTAGATGAGCTCTTAGTTTCAAAGAACTGGTGGCCAGGGAAATACGGAATATTAAGGAAGAGGTATAGTAGCTTAGGCAATATTATCATCTTCACCAATGATATGTGGCTGGCTATGGACAAAGGCATAGAAATCCATGAGGTAATGGAATCCGTTACTGCATCAAGTGTACTGCCTAAGTTAGTGCGCATTAATTCGCCCCTGTCTCTAGAGATAACCATTGCCAAGTATTTCATCTCTTAGTCGCACCATTTCAGTGGATAGTCTGGGGTATATTGAGAGGTGATAGGGTATAAGATCTGGGACTTTTCCCAGTTGATCAGTATTCCAGAACCCCCCCCCCCCCCGAAATGTATAAATTCCCAAAGTCTGGTGTTAAAACTGACCTGCGGATCCCTGATGTACAATATAATGTCTTTGGTGTAAAGAGACACCAATACATGGCTGTTAGGGTACCTGAGTGCATACTCTCGATGGTGCTCTCTGAGCTTAGCTGCTAGTGGTTCTATCACTAAGGCAAACAGGAGGGGCGATAGCGGGCACCCCTGCCTAGTTCCTCTGGAAATGACGAACGGATAAGAGCATACGCCATTTATATAAATACATGCTTGGGGCTGGTGATATAATAGCTTCACCCAGGATAGAAACGGGTGGGCCCCAGCACTCTCATGAGGAAGTCCTAATTGAGGGAATGGAATGCTTTCGTGGTGTCCAAAAAAACTGCCACCGTAGCAAGGTCTGGATCAATATCTTGAAGTACAGATAATAGGGTGCACAGGTTATGGGAGGTTGCTCTTCCTGGTGTAAAACCAGATTGATCTGGCAGCACCTGAGATTCCATTAGGAGGCTAAGTCTATCTGCTAAAAGCTTAGCTAGAAGTTTTGCGTCGCTGTTAATCAGGGACAAGGGTCTGTATGATACACAGGCATTAACAGGTTTTAAAAGGGAAATAATTAAAGCTTCAAGCATGGAGGGTGGGAGAACTCCTGACTTCCAAGCCTCCTTGTAGAGTGTTTATAGAAAGGGTACCAAACTATCCGTGTATGTCTTATAAAATTCGGCCAATAGGCTATCTGGGCCAGGTGCTTGTCCTGACCGTAGCTGCATGATCGTGAGTTTAATTTTGTTTTCTTCAAAGGCAGCTGAGACGAATTCCCTATAAGCAGTACTGATCCATTTTCCAAATATGCATCTATGTCTGGGGGTTGAGACCTGTGAGTGGCATATAGAGAGGTATGGCATATAGAGAGGTATAAAAGAAAGGAAGATACAAAGTATGTCTTCAATATCTCATTGTGGGTGTCCACAGGAGTCCTTGATCTCCAGAATAGAATTTGAGAACCGGAATTTGTGGGTCATTTCGGCAAGTGGCCTTCCGGGACGGTCACCTTCCCCATACCATCTCTAGACTGATATCTACTTAGGAACAAACATAGCCATTCGGATCTGTTTTGGTATTCAGTGAGTGTGTCCCAGAATTTAGTGCATGGATTGGTCCCTTAAGAATGATGTAGTTGTAATTCCAGATTTTTTAGCCTGGTTTCCAATTTTGCCAGAGTCTTATGTATATAACGTAATATACCTCCACTTTTAGCGATGCTGAGACCTTGAATAGTAAATTTAAAGGCCTCCCACCCTATGGCCAACCTCGGGACAGAGTCAACATTGTACTGGAAGAAATCTTTGATTTCCTGCTGAAGTTCTTCCCTGAACGGAGTATCTAACATCGCTTTTTGGGTTAGTCGCCAAGCCAGAAATGGCATTGGGGGGTTCGGCAGGAATAGGTGCGTTGGAACGGGGGAGTGGTCTGAGTACGTACACGGTAAGTGCTGTGTGTGTACCAGCCGAGACCCGTGAAGATGAGCCAGCAGTCTATCCTGGACCAGCTGTATTATAGTGCCAAGAAATAAGTGCCCTCCCTCCTGATGGGTGTATTGTCCTCCAGGCATCTAAGAGCTGGTGCTCCTCTTTCACTTGCTGCATGCTGGTGTAGTGGTGTGGTTGGGGATGAGAGTGATCTAAGCTCGGTTCTAGTGTAAGGTTTATGTTCCCACCCGAAATAACATGAGTGGATCCAATGTTCATCACAAGTCCCCATAATCGGATAAAGAAATTCACATCGTCCATGTTAGGTCCATTAACAGTTGACAAGTGTTACTGATTGGGCCGGCAGCCTACCCCACATTCTGCAATATCGTCCTTGGGAATCCTGCAAGGACCCCTCCACTATGTATGGGGTGTTTCTTCTAATTATTATGGCAGTGCCTCTTGCATATGTGAAATATGAAGAAAAGCTACTATGGGATGCCCATACCAGTGGTGACAGTTTTGTGAGTAGTAGGGTTTATGTGCGTCTCCTGGAGCATGGCAACATGTATGTTATGGCTATCTAAGCAGGCAAGGATATGCCTGTGCTTACTGGGGTCCCCCAGGCTCCTTACATTTCGCGTCAGGAAGTTCTATCTAGATGTTTTAGGGTATCTTGCATCTGTGATCATCTGTGGTGTCTGGGTAACCAGAGAACTCCGATTTCATCTTTGGGTCGATGGTGTGTGGTAATAGATAGTGTGAAATGCCTCTCGTAGTTCAATAACTCCCTACCCATCCCTCCCCCCTCCGACAGTGGCGACCCAATGTCACTGGCAACAGTCCTTCCCCCAGCCACGCCAAAGAGGGTGGTGTGCCCCTAACTCGAACAATGAGTTCAGTAACAGAGTATAAAACAAGAGATGAGAGGGGAAGTGGGAGAGAAAGGAAAAGTAGGGGATAAATGTTAGGCTGTGGTGGTCAGTACAGCATAGATAAGCCATATAGAAGGGGGAAAGGAAGAGAGGGAGGAGCAGGAAGAAGCATAGAGGAGAAGATAAGAAAGAATAGAAACATTTAGGTAGGTTGTAACGGGGATATCCTTCCGAGGTATCGGCTGAGGGGAAGGCTGGTTCTCCTTGAGTTAACGAGGGCGTCCAGGACATCTCCTGGGGTGGCCCTGAATAAACAACTAAGGTTATATCAGTCTTTTCTGCACGTTTGCAGTGTTCCCTTGTTTCCACTAAAATGCAAAAGTGACAAGGTCTGGCACAAGCATCAAAAGTATATAATCAATCCTTAAATTGCAACACCGGACCGACAAATGTTTGTGCAAACATTCAGCCCATGGGGTTAGAGGCTGCCGTTGAGAGTCCAATGACTAGAAGTGAGGCAGATGAGTCACTTCTCCGGATTCTGACATAGGAGATGATGATCTGCTTCCGGGTGATACTCCTGTAGCTGGAGACGAGATGCGGGACATCCACTTGAGAAATTCTAAGACCTGCTGTGGGTTGCTGAAGAAATGTTGCTTCCCCTGGTGCATAACTCTAAGCTTGGCCGGGTATAACATGGCCTGGGTGATGTTGGCCTGCTGGTGCTTTCTCTTGACTGGGAGGAAATTTTCTGAGCCTCCTGGACTGCCATTGTAAAATCTGGATAAATCGCTATGTTGTTTCCTTCAAAAGAGAGTGTACGTTGCTCCCTGGCCATCTGGAGGGTTGTGTCTGAGTCGCAGTAGTATAAGAGTGGCCACTATGGTTCTGGGGGTAGTCCCCGGGCGAGGACGTGCAGGGAGTGATCGATATGCCTTCTCCACCACCAGTAGTAGGGAGAAAGCATCCTTTCCAAAGGTAGAGGTCAGTAGACACTCCACATATTCCTCAATTTTCCCAGTGTTTGTGGTTTCTGGTAACCCAGTGTTCTTAAGTTGTTTATCCTGGATTTCGCCTCTAAATCTTCATTCTTAGTTGCAATAATTCTTAGCAGGCGTTCCATGTTGCAGATTTGATCTACCTTCTGTGTGGAGAAGTCTTCTAGGTCGGATATTCTGCGCTCAGCTTCCCCCAATCGCCCATCATGTTAGGCTAGTTTTTTGTGCTACAAAGTCCATGCAAGTGCGCATGGAGGCCATTTTAGACTATTGAGGTGAGGCTCTGTTTCATTGTTAAGAATTGTGTCTTCCCGTCATCTTCTCCGCTTGGTTGTTCTTTTCATATTCCCATTGCCATAGTGCAGCTGTCTTCTTGATTGTGACTTTGAGCAGATTTTCGGTGTTCAGATGGCAATTTTGATTGCCTCCTATTTGTTCTGCCCATCTCTAAAAGGCTGGAGGAAAATATGGCATTTTACCGTTGTGACAGGGGTCAAGTCGGCGATGCAGAGACAAGTCAGCTTTTGGTGAAATATCCAGCATCAGCAGCAGTCGGTAGCCTTCCCTCCATGTGTCAGCACTGCTTGGCAATTGGTAGCCCAGGAGAGATCCATGTGAGCTGCCTAGGGGAGAGGGAAGGAGGGGGCAGGGGCAGCAAGGTCATCGCTCTATATCCAAAACTAAAGTTGGGCCAGGAGGGCCCAGAATCTGTCTCTCTTTATAACGACCTCCCGCAGCTCCGCCTTACCTCACCATTGGGCTGTGGTGTCAGCCTCGTCCTGACACACCGGTAGACGCTGTCCTCGGGAACTCCAGCCTTCCGACCATGCTCTTCCATAGCACGGCAGCACTCCACAGCAGCTCTTTGGCGGGAGCGGTCCTTTACCTCTAGATTGCACCTGGCCAAACAGACAGGTCCAGCTGATGTGGCCTAACTTCCTCACCAGCCAAGCCCTAAGCCACTCCAGAGCGGAGATGGCCTGTGCAGCTGCGGCACTCTGCTCACTGCTACGGTTCTGAGTGCAGTAGGTGAGTAGGCAATAAAAACGACAAAGCCCTTGTTTGTGTGGTCCTTGTGTTGCAGGAGGCTCACCGCTGCACGTTTAGAAAAGGCTTACGGGGCAGGATATTGTTGTTTTTTGGTCCTAGACTGCGGGATGCTCCCTAAGGGGCGGCTATCTTGCTGGCCGCCTTCTAGCACCCCCAGAGATGTGCCGTATTTACAAAAATTCAGCACACCCCCACTAAAAAAGCTGCCTAGTGCCAGCGCAGGCACCCTCGCTGTGCTGTGCCACTTTCTTATAAATATAACTAAAATATAAATATGAGGCAGCGTCAAAAAGCAATGGGTGTTGCGGTAGAATGCCCACTTCAACACCCATTGCACGCCCCTTTCATGCTAAGTGAAGCATGAAAAGAGGCCTTATTTACAAGCAAGTGTTAGGGAAGGCGTAATGAGGAGAAATATCTTTATTATCATTACTTCCTCTTTCTATGTGTGCTGCATTCTGCAGTACACAGATAGAGGAATATGCCTCAGGGATTCTTTTTGTGCAGGAAGGTGCCCCTTCCAGCACAAAAACAATCCTGCATGCATCGGAGGGACCCTTGCACCCTGGTGCACAGGTGCCCGAGTTGGCCCTAGGCAGCCCATTGTGCGCCTGCGCTGGGGAAAGGACTGGAATACATCGTAGTGGGGTAAATAAAGCACTTTCCTGCTGTTCCCATGTTGCGGGGGGACTGGTGTGATATCCCTGGTCAAGAAGCAACTACAATCCTGGTCAGGGAGAGGTGCAAGCCGACCCTAAATCAACCTGTGCTCAACCCTCTGGTAGCTTGGCACAGAGCAGTCAGGCATAACCTATAGGTAATGTGTAAAGTAAATGAAACATTTTTCCTCATTGCGACTGTTTAAGACCAGGTTTTCCCTGATCTTAATTTTGGCGCTGCCCCAGATTTACGCTGCCCTTGTAAATATGGGGCAGAGTCATAATCAATGGATGTTGCAGTGGAACACCCACCATAACACCCATTGCCCACCCCTCTTGCGCTAAGTATGGTGTGAAAGGGGGCCTTATTTACAAAGCAGCGTTAAGCGGCATAACACTGCCTTCTAAATAAGGCAAAGCACATATCACCACAGAACGTCACTTTTAGTGACCTCTTTTGGTGAAAGGGGCTTGTAAATAAGCCCCTGGATGTTCTGGATTCTGTCCTTGTATGTAGTGCCTGCTTGACTGCCCCATTAGTTGCTCTTGAAAGTTGGCTTTGAGACACGTGTGCCATGATAGTGTGCATGAATACAACATCTTTAAATGGCAAGAGGTGCCGTCTAGGATACCTTTAGTCCCCACAGGTGTAGTTGAGTTGTGGCCACCTACGATTCTCTAACATACACCACAAGTCACTAGACACATCCTTTGTGTTACACGGAAACTATAGTGCTAGACCAAGGCAGCACTCCAGGGTGCATTAATAGGCAGTTTCAGACAGATTGCTTTGAATGCGATAGCAGCGCCAAATAACAGAACCCCCCACCACAGCATCAATCTAGGGAGCCAAATGACTTGCATCAAAGATTTAATCAGCACTGCCATTTGTGGCACTTTACATCGTGTAGCACTTTACATCGTGTAGCACTGGCACAAAATAGGGCCAGATTTAGAGCTGTCGAATGAAAGTATCTGTGCACTTTTGAGGTTCGCCTTAAGAAAACCACACTGGGAGTATACATTAAGGACCATATTTATAAGGAAATTGGGTTGCGGGTTCACCCTAGTCAACCAGAAACCCAATTTATTACACCACTCTAGTAATTATTATAATATTTTCAGGCTAGCAAAGTTTAAACATTTAAATTTTCATCACACTGAAAATATGCCAAAGGACAGCAGAGGGGTTTAAGGTAATTGTTTTTCTTGTTGGTCTTTTCTTCTAAAACTGGTGATATTTTGTCCACAAGGGGGTAGTCAACACTGTTATCTTGTATAGAAATGGATGACTGGGAAAGATTGCCTCAGAGCAAAGCAATGTTGCCCCTTAAAAAGGACGTCTGTGGATCATTTAAGTGTGGAGTAGGCATCACTGAACTACCTTATATTCTTGCACAATTATTTCCTGATACGATTCATAAATATTTGTTGGCTGAGTTATCAGGTGCACTAAAAATAGCTACTTTTGCTCAAGCATGACCTACTTTAGGTCAAGGGTGGGCAAATATTTTTACAACAGCTTTTGATGGTCATGCCTCTTCGTTTTAGGACTGTGAGGGCACATTTATGTTCTTTTTGCAACTTTTGATGACACAATTTGAAGGATTTAATGAAGGATTTTGCGAGAATGTATATTTAAAAAATATAGCTTCCATACTGTATTGGTCCAATAGAAGAAATGTGGTCTGAATCAGCTTGGAAAGCTAACAAAGCTAGACGTTTTGAGTAGCATGATTCAAATAATGCTCCTCATAATATTGTGTGTTTCACAATGATTAAAGATCAAGGGAAAGATTTATCAAAATGTCATGCAACCCAGTGCAGCAAGACACCTTGCTGCGCTGCGTTCCGTGACAGGCAAAGGGCAGAAATGCTCCATATTAAACAAGATATGGTGCATTCCTGTCAACTCCTTGCACTAGCACAATATGTGCTGCCTAGTGCCAACGCAGGCACCCTTGCGCCATGTTACAAGGGTGTCTGCACTGCAGGCAGGATTGTTTTTGTGCAGGAACGGATGACTTCTTGCACAAAAACAATCTTTTGAGGCTTTTTCCTCTTTCTATGTGTGCTTCAGAAAATGGGACCTGCCTCTAATTGTCATGAGGCCCAAAGCATTATGGTTGAAGTACTCACTAAAGGCAACTGATAAATGAATTCCCTCCAATTTAGTAGATTAGCCCCAGAAGTCGGAAAAGTGACCAATGTAGTGCAGAGCCAGATCGGCTTAAAAAGGTCATATCCATATGTGTGGCAAAGCCACAAGGTCTGGCCTCAGATGTGTGAGAAAGGGATGCATGCTGAAATCCAATTGGCTATGCCCTGCTTAGGAAAGCCGAGCCTTCATTGGCACTACTGTATCACACTAAGGGCCCGACTATAATTTGCTTGTTAATTTCCATCCAGTGTGTAAACTCCTATTTATGCACAGGTTGGAATTACCAGTTGGTAGATATGTAATACACCCAGTAATTATCGGATGCGTTAAACTCAAATTTATTTAAATTTTAGCGGATCAAACCTGCAAAATTTAACGGAGGAAAACCATATCGATTTTGGTGCATTAAACAATTCCAGCAGGTATCTCCTCGTAGAGCTAACAGGGAATTTGTAATGATTGTCAAAAAGATGATCTGAAGTCTGTTATGCCAATATCAACCATCTCCAGTTCTCTCAGCGAAAACTTTGGGTTGTAGGGATAAAAAGTTGAAAGATGCAGTTTAAAAAAAAATTAAATTAAATGAAATTAAGGGTATTTTTTTTACATCAACCAAAGGTTTGTTGTGATTGTAATTTCAAGATCAGAGGGCTGAATAGATAGAGCTTGAATCTGCCCACCCTGCTTCTCGAAGTGATGGCGAATAAAGTGGATGTTTCTCATGACATTTGATGAGTGGATCGGTGAATGGGATCAAAGGAAATTTTACATGCAAACCAGGAATCTTATTTATTCCCCAGATAGGTAATTTTTTTTTTTTTTTTTAGATATTGTTTAGAAGGATTGAAATAAACTCCTTCACTACCCTGGTGGAGGAAAGGGAGCACATTGGAGTTCTAAGATATGTCGAGACTGTGGCCAAGTGAACAAGGTTGGAGGTATAATTCAATCCCATTTGTGGTAACCAGGCACAATTTCATGCAGACGCTTGATGCAAGAATACAACTTCCGAAATGCCTTCTTTTCAGTTTAAAGGAGTATGCCTTGATTGTTGAAGTTGCTCTCACCACTGACAGGATGATTCAACACTCACACAAGATGTTGAGGGAACCCAATTCTATAGCAACCAGGTGAAGTGATTGATGGTTGTGGTACAAAATGAAATCCCACATTTTTTTCCAAGGATCTGTTTCATATTTTAGAGAACAAGTTACTTACCTTTGGTAACAATATATCTGTAAGAGACATTGATTAGTTATAGATTCCTTACCTTGTGAATTACCCCCAGGCGTCAGACTGGATCCAGAGAATTTTTTCATCAGCAGTACCCCTGCGCTTCGAAAGGTGGCGTTGGTCGGCTCCGCGTTCGTCGTTGTCACCGGGATAACGTCGCGGAAGCTACTTAGACGCTGCCCTTGCGCGCTGATGTCAGTTCTGTATACGACCTTCTGCACCAGAAGCACAGAGCCATGCAAGACACTGACCACTGGTGTGCAAAACTAGGACCCTGAAAGAAAATCCGTAACCATAGAAGTCAGTTCGCAGAACGGGGAGGATGGGTGGGGCGGTAAGGAATCTATAACTAATCTATGTCTCTTACAGATATATCGTTACCGAAGGTAAGTAACTTGTTCATCTGAAAGAGACAATTAGTTATAGATTCCTTACCTTGTGAATAGATACCCCAGTAATACCAACCCCGGAGGTGGGTCTGCAAACCAAGTTCACACCAGAAAGTCCTGGAGAACAGAAATGCCAAAAAAGCAGTCTCCTCGGACTTGGTTGTCCAGGCAGTAGTGCTTCGTGAACGAGTGCAGAGATGCCTACGTCGCTGCCTGACAGATGTCGTTGAGGGGGACACCCGGTCTCAAAGCAGTGGTAGCTGCTGTCGCCCTGGTGGAATGGGCACGTAGCCCTACAGGAGGCTCCTTCCTTGCCAAAGAATAGCAAGCTTTAATAAACAAAACAACCCATCTAGAGATGGTCCGTTAGTGTAAGGCCAGACCTTTTTGAGCACCCACGTAGCCAGAGAGTTGGTCATCCACCCGGAATGGATCACGTTTTGGATCTAGACGGTGGAGCCCCTCTTCTTACTTAGAAGGATGCGGAAGGAAGGTGGGTAAAGTGATGGTTTGACCAATGTGGAAAGAAGTAATCACTTTGAGAAGAAAGGATGGATGAGTTTGAAGGACAACCTTGTACGGAAGAACAGCATGAAAAGGAGGTTTTGAAGAAAGAGCTTGGAGCTCACTCACCCTGCGCGCAGAGGTGATGGCAACCAGAAAAGCAGTCTTTAAGGTCAGAAGCCTAAGAGGACAGTTATGTAGCCGCTCAAAGGGAGCGCACATAAGATAGGTTAGAACTAGGTTCAAGTCCCAATGGGGCATTACAAAGGGAACAGGAGGAAAAAGATGAGTAATGCCTTTAAGGAAGCGATTTACAACAGGGGACTTGAAAAGAGAGGGCTGATCAGGAGCCTAAGGAAGGCTGAAATGGTGAATAGTACCTCTTTAGAGTGCCCAGAGCAGAGCCCTGCGGGGCCAAAGAAAGGAGGAACAAGAGAACCTCAGAAAGAGGGACAGCCTTTGCTGTGCTTAATGCCCCAAATTGGTTCCATCTCCAGGCTTATAGCGTCTTAGTGGAGAGACACCTGGCTGCCAAGATAACATCACAGATTTCAGGAGGAAGGTCAAAGGCCGTCAACTCTCGCCGCTCAATCTCCAAGCAAGGAGGTGGAGACTAGACAGGTTCGGGTAGAGGATCGTACCCTGCTGCTGCGACAGAAGATCCTCCAGAAGAGGCAGTCGGATCGGAAGATCGATGGCCATGTGTAGCAGCTCGGGATACCAAACTCTTCGTACCCAATCAGCAGCCACCAGGATGACTTGGGCCCGGTCGCGCCTGATCTTCTTCAGCACTCTGGACAGAAGTCGTATAGGCAGAAAGGCATATTGAAGACCACAACTCCACTTGCGACGAAAAGCGTCGCCGAGCGAGTCTAGACTTGGAAATTCTAACGTGCTGACATTGCGCGTTCTCTTCGGTGGCAAATTGATCTAACTAAGGCTCTCCCCACTGCTGAAAGAGACCTTGCGCTACCTCAGAGTGAAGACGCCATTCATGATCCATCATGCACCTGCGGCTGAGTTTGCCCGCCCTGGCGTTCAGAGAACCTACCAGGTGTTGAACCATCAGGGATATGCCCTGATGTTCCAGCCATGTCCAGAGACGGAGAGTCTCTTGACATAGGGTCCATGACCCCACCCCGCCCTGTTTGTTGCAGTACCACATGGAGGTGGTGTTGTCCGTGAACACCTGCCCTACTCTTCCCCGGACAGAGGGAAGGAATGCTTTGAGTGGAAGATGAATCACCCGAAGCTCCAGAAGGTTGATGTGGAGTCCGGATACCGTCAGAGACCAGAGGCCTCTGATCTCCGCCTCCCTCATGTGGCTAGCCCATCGGAGAAGCGATGCATTGGTCACCACTGTGAACTCTGGTTGGGGAAGGGAGAGGTATCTGCCGTTGACCCAATCCCGGTTCGTTAGCCACCACTGCAGTGCCCTCCAATATCTGTACGCAATCGGACAGGTTCCCCTGATGCTGTGCCCACTGAAAATTCTGGTCCCACTGCAGATCCCACATATGCCATCTGGCATGATCCACCAGCATGATGCAGGAGGCCATCAGGCCCAGTAGCCACAGAGTCACCCTGACCGAAACCCGGGATAGAGGCTGAAAGATCAGAATCATAGCCCGAATACCCTGAACTTGCTGCCAACAGCCAGTCGTCAAAATAGGGGAAGACTGGAACCCCTGAACTGCGGAGATGAGCTGCGACCATTGCCATCACCTTTGTGAACACCCGAGGGGCGCTGGTTAGACCAAAGGAGAGCACGGTAAACTAAAAGTGCTCATGGCCTACCGTGAACTGCAAGTAGCACTGGTGGGCTGGCAGGACGGGAATGTGAAAATAGGCGTCTTGCAAGTCCAACGCTACCATCCAGTCTCCAGGGTCGAGGGCAGAAAAGACCTGAGCTAGCGTCAACATTTTGAACTTCGCTCGATGGCTCCCTTGGCCAAGAGAGACGTAACTTCCTGTTGGAGAAGGGCCAGATGATTCTCCGACATGCGATGGTACTGAGGTGGCATGGCCGGGGGGATAGTCTTGAAGGGGAGTGGGTAGCCTCTTCAGACTATTTGCAAAACCCACCTGTCCGACGTGAGGGTGCGCCAGTGGGGGATGTGATGGCGAACCCTGCCGCCCACTGGCAGTTGGTGGCCCTGAAAGGTCAGACTAGGAGGGTTTGGAGACTGCTGCAGAGTGGGCAGTGGTGGACTGGCCCGCTTGCTGGCCCCCAGACCCACGACAGTGGGTCCCACGTCACCGGCCGCATAGAGGCTGAACAGCTTGCGCTGGCCTGTGGCTCGGAGTGGAACGTGGCAGGGCACCCCTTCTGAAGCCACGAAAGGAACAAAAAGCAGACTGCGCAGGGTGGGTGGAGAGACCCAGGGACTTGGCCGTAGCCAGAGAGTCCTTGAAGCGCTCTAGCGCGTTGTCTGCTTTGTTGCCGAATAGGCGACGGCCATTAAAGGTCCTTTCCGTAAGGGTAGCTTGGACATCCCCCAGAAAAGCCAGTCGACCTCAGCCAGGCGTAGCGTCGAAGGGCTACCGATGTTGAAATAGTCGTGCCTAGCGAGTCAGCAGTGTTCAGCCCACATTGGATGGTAAACTTGGCTGCGTCTCTCCCCTCGGTGACTGCATGGGAGAGCACAGCCCGGACCTCCTCGAGGCACTGGGGAGCACCTGCGCTACCGTATTCCACACAGAGTGGGTGTAACGGCCCAACAGACATACGGTGTTTACCAACCGCAGTCCCAAGCTGGAGGAAGAATACATCTTCTTCCCAAGGTGGTCCAGCTTTTTGGATTCCCCCTCAGGTGGTGTGCTAGGGAATGCGCCTTTGGACGTTAAGGCTTGGACCACCAAGCTCTCAGGGGTGAGGTGTTGGGAGAGGAAAGTGGGGTCGCCTGTGGCCAGGCAGTGGCGTCGGGCAATCATCCTATCCACAGGAGCCCCTGTGTTGGACCAGGTGTCCAAAAGGATGTTGGTTAGGGCTTCATTAAACGGCAGCAGGGGCTCCGAGGAGCTTGCTGCCGGTTGAAGCACCTCTTTCAGGATGTTAGTCCTGACTGCCACCGTAGGTAGCTCAAGGTTAGGAGCCTCGGCCGCTCTACGCAACACCACTGCTTAAGACGCTCCCTCCTCCGTAGTCACGGTAGGAGGAGACAACATGCCAGGGTCTGGGAAGGTATCCAGACAACCGGCTTCCCCCAGCTCCTCTCTTCAGCCCGGGTCGTAATCCAACTGGTCAGTCGAATGGTCCGTAGACCCCTCCCAGTCCTCACCCTCCCCTGGTTGCCAATCCGGCCTGACAGAACCAGGGTAGAACAAGGGCACAAAAGTGTCCGCCGGATCCGGTGCTGGTCGACATCAGTTCGGCCCAGTGTCTACGTTGGGGTGGAGGCTGGGGTTGACGCCGGCTGGGGACACAACCGGCGTCGGCTGCGGACGTGGTGCTGGTGGAATCAGCGCCGGTGGAGGTGTTATGAAGTCGAACTGTACCGATCCGGATTCAAGCCTGAATCCAAGGGGACTCTGTGGCACCTGGGCCAAAGCCGCCGGCATGGAAGGTCTAGGGCCCCCAGCCGAGTCCGCGGGGCCGAAGGCGCACCGGCGGAGTCGGGATGCCCAAAGATGGCATGCATCGCTTTGTAGAAACTCTAAAGCTGGGCAGGGGTCCCTCTGGGTCCTGGAAAGGGAGGGAAACTCTGAGTCGACCCTTCAGGCTCCGCACACGGAGCCGCGGGAGGGGCACCACCCACGTCGCATCGGCTGACGGACGGGGAGAGGTCGAAGAGCGACGATGCTTCTTCTTCTTGTGCTTCGACTTACCTGAAGAGTGTGAAGACTTTGAAGAGGACTAGTGACCGGGACCTCGAACGGCGCGGAGCCAACTGCTGGGCCTCGAGAAGCTTTCAGGACTTCTCCTGCAAAGACTTCAGATTCATGGTCCAGCAGTCGGAAAACGACTTGGAGCCGTGGTCCAGGCAGAACAGGCACACGCCGTGGGGATCCACCAACTACATCAACTGTTGGCAGGAGCCGCAAACCTTGAAACGGGCATCCCTAGGCGCACCAGGAGTCGAGGACTCAAAACGGTGTAGACAAAAGTCGATCAAAAAGTGACTTGAGGTACCGCTCTCTCCGGATCTGCGCTGGCTGGCGCGGAAATAGAAAGAACTGACGTCCACATGCGAGGGCGGCATCTAAGTAGCTGCCGCAACATCATCCCGGCCACAAACGCGGAGCCGACCAACGCCATCTTTCGACACGCAGGGGTACTACGGACGAAAAAATTCTCCGGATCCAGTCTGATGCCTGGGGGTAATTCACAAGGTAAGGAATCTATAACTACTTGTCTCTTTCAGATAGGAACTTTACAGTCTGGATATAGCCAGTTCAAGAATTTCACCATTCACAATATCTTCCTAGATTATGAAATCTAAAACTCTGTTTAGAGATTTTAAATTGGCTAATTTCGGTCTCCTCACCGGCCTGAATCCAGATACTTCTTTGACAGTTCAAACCAGGAGATTTGACTGCCTTCAACCGGTACCGGAGGAATCATTTTTAGCAACTGTGAATTCATTTGAGCACTGGGCTTCCCTGACTATATTTATCCTACGTAGTGACTGAAGAGGCTGACCACCTTGATTCCCAATAGCTTTATTTGAATATTCAATAAATCATTAGATTTTCCATGTGTTGCTACATTAGAGAAGTTGCACTAGTCAAAGTCAAACTGCTACCAAAAAAAAACAAAGCTTTTTAGATCCTGTAGTCTTGGGCAATTATCCTACATCACTTCCTCCATTTCAAGGCAAAAATCCTAGCGAAACATATATTAGTCCAACTCTCACTATTTTGGTCTCTAGACTTGTTGACATTGATATCTCGGGTCTCAACCTAAACTGGATCGTTTCTTTTTTTGGGGGGAGAATACAAGCAATCTGTAGATATTTCACGCAGATAAATGTAGAGGGGAACTAGGAGCGCTTAAAGTTCCACCATACAGGCTCCATAGGAAACTATGCAATACAAAAGGTATACAGTCATAGAGGAAGGGAAGATATAGGTCAGGTAAACTGGGACAACAGATCAGGGGATCTGATCGCTCAGAAGCCATAAACCTCACTCATCCGTGTGGGTGTCATGTTTCATCATCGGGCAGCTACCCGTTAGGCCGGGGCTGCAATACCCAATGGACCCCTCGAGGGGGATCTTTGCCAGATATCTTTTGAGCAAGAGATGCCAATATGAGGTGCAGGGTGGGGGTGCTCTAGTTGTAGAATGGTGTAATGTGAAATTGTGGTTTTAAAAATGGCTAAGAGATACCCTATTACATTTAATAGCTGGGTTGTCTTGTTATGATTAAAAGGCAATGGGAGGCTGAATGTGGAAGTAATGGTCCTATCCAGCTCATAAAATAGTGTGTGTGTGTGTGTGTGTGTATGTGTGTGTGTGAGAGAGAGTAGGTCAACATGTTTCTTGCCTCAAGTGTCGCTATCAATCTTAACAATTCTTCAGGACCGAAAAATGAAACCTAATCTACTTGTGGTTGGGGAAAACGTATGTAGCATTAGCAAAATGTACGCCAATCATACAACCAAATCCTCACAGTAAATTACGCCTCAAGATATCTAAAACACGACCTACAAAAGAACAACAAAGAAAATGACAGAAGTACAGAAATTATGCAATGGAGATACAAGAAGGATGTTTTCTGTTTACACCCTTAATGAAAACAAGTGGTGGGATAAATTCATGCCACAGCGCATATCCTTGTTGGTGCAAAGTAGCATGAAAGGCACACATCCAAATCAAGCAGGTGACACACAGATCAAGTAATGCAATAATCACGACTTGTAAGGGCTGGCTTTATACTGGAGCAAAAACTGAAAATTGGCTGTAGGTGCTGCGCTGGGATAGCCCAGCAAGGGAAGGGATGTAAACTCACATGCGAGCTGTGAAACAAGGCGGCCGCCATCTTGAGGTGGAATTTGATGTCAGTTATAAAGGCCGGGTATCAGTGGTATTCGCTACAGAGAGCGCTGGTGAAAGACTGCATTAAAAGGGGAGCAGGAGGAGTGCGAGTGGGGGGACCGCACAGGGGCAGGTAGCAGTGTGCTGAGTGCTCTCATAGAGGAGAGACAAAAGTGGCTGCCATCTTGGAACGGCGTCAGAGATGCTGATTCTCAATGTAGCTGAATGCAGGCGGGGGGGGGTGAGAAGGTGGCGCACAGGAAGTTGACAGGTGCTGACTCCGTACATGCCGACAGAGGCGCCACTTTCTAATGGGGCAGGAAGCTAAGGGGCGTACCCCAAACAAGGCTTATGCTGAGCATGGACACCCAGGTTGAAGAAAGACAGGGGTTGTCAGTTGCCCACTTCACCCCAGGGGATGTCATTGTTCAGGCCAATCAAATGTGTTGTCAAATGGAAGATCCAGTTCTTTTTGAAAAAGAACGGCAATGGATTTATAAATTATCCACACAGCATAAAGGACTGAATGATGAAATACTGTGTGTGGGGGGGGGGGTGCATCCTATAAGATATACAATAGATCATGCATGACAACACAGATGGTTCTTAAGTGTAGAACTACATCACCCGGGCACAGTACTCAATAGGATGGATTTACACCATATCCGAGAAAGAACTACAATCCCCACAAATGTAGTAGTTCATAAGGAGATCACATGACAAAGAAAAGGAAGCCATTTTCTGTTCAAGAAACAAACCTGTAACTTACGATGTAATTGCAACTATGTATCAGAGCCTAAAATACTGGCTATTTATCTACATGACAAAGACCAAGAAGACACTGATTCACATCCCACCAAGGAAGAAAAAACCTAGAACTACAATTCCCCAAAAATGTGTAGTTCTCTCACAGACCTCCCGATCATGTGATGGTCACATGACAAGAAAGGGGATAAAACTGGAGATAGTTGACTCACGCCCCTTGATACAAGGTGCGGGCAGCTAAATAGGTAAAGATGCAGGCGCTGTCTTGACGAAGTGAGTAATATAAAAGAAGGAGAGACCCTGATGCACCTTCTGTTTAAAAATCCTTTTTCAGAGCGCCTAATATACATGCTATGCTTGAGTTTATTTTCTCAATTTGTCCATCACAGTGTGACTATAAGGAGCTTCCCCCCCACAGATTAACCCTATGAAGCCTTGTTGACTAAATAGGCGTAGATAATGTACACTTTTGAAATCACATGCATGGGGTGCAATATCACTTGATTTTAATATATATATATATATATATATATATATATATATATATATATATAATCTCTGAGCTAAACAAGGCCTTTAGGTGCTAAAGGTACCGGCATCGATGCAGAGGCACTGCCAGACAAACAACCCTCCAATACCGCTGGCTGTGTCTTCGTGATCTCATCGCAAGACACTAGCCGTGATTCAGCAGAACTCTACTTCAGATTAGGAACCACGATTGGGGCTGGAGCTAGACCAGCGTTTCTAAAGTGAGAGCTGGTGTTGGCCCATTGGGACCAACGTGGCCTCGGGCAAGGAAATGGAGGGATGGCATGACACCAGCGGCAGCAGCCCAACTGGGCCCTATGGCACCGGGGAATGCCCAGTCAGCAAAAGTCTGGAGGAGGTCGATCAGATCTGAGGGGCCCAAAGGTGCTGCAGCGGGACCAGGAACAGTCTAGCAGAGCTGCAGCATAGCTTCCTTGAAGGCCTCTACTTGCTGCAGAGTCGCAGATGATATGGTAACGTCAGGGGGCATCAGCTCCAACTGTGGAATGGGGTGGAAATCAGATGGCTGGTGTGGAGTCAGGGCATTTAAGAGCTTACTGTGCAAACCTCTCCTGAAATGGGACTCCCATCTGGACTTGGTCTTAGACTTACCTAAGGACGGGAACCTGGATCGAGGCTGCGGTTTTGAGCGTGATTATGCAGCTTCTTATACTCAGCGATGTAAAGCTTCTTCTCCCACTCTCCGATGGCCTTTGGATGCATCAGGGAGCATTTGTCACATGACTTTGAATCATGCTTGGATCCCAGACACCAAAGACAGATATCATGTGGTCCGAGACTGAAATCGGCTTCCTTCAGGTTTTGCATTGTTTGAAGCCTTTAGTTTTTGTGGCAGACATCGCTACCACACTGTCAGCAAAATAGTTTTAGAGGCTGGTAAAACACTGTCAAAAAAGGGGGATCCATATCAAGAGGCATGGAAAAAAGGAACCCACATCAAGTGCTGGGGTGGTGTAAGTCATGGCTCTGCCCAGTCACTTCTGGAGGTGGGGCGAGGTAATCGTGGAACCTGATGGCACCGCCTACTGTCACGCTGGAGCAATTGCTGGAAACATTTCCGGATCCAGTCAGGTGCCTGGGGTAAATTCGAAAGATGAGGACTCTCCAATTGGAAGTACCCATCAGAAATAATTTTAGCCATGTGTGACAAAACTGTATGTACACAAAAGTCATATCTGTTTTAACCTTTTGCATGCAATCTTTTCTCTGTGGGAATTTGTTGATTAAATTAAATGACACAACCCATATTACAGGCCCAAAGTAAAATGGCTATGGCGGAGTCTTTTACAACCACAAAGAATAGACAGACAATACTGGAATATTCAAAGATTTGAGTTTTCCAGTATAATCAAAGTTTTTTCATCAAGAACAGGTTGAACTAATACAGTATTCAAAATATGTCTGAAATATGTCAAGAATTCCAGAAAGTGAAGCGGTCGGTACCCCACTCATCCACAAGGTGCCGCAAAAGAGCTGACCTGCCAAGAGGCACTGCAGACAATTCACTGCTCTCATGAAGCACTGGAAAATTGCTACTGTTCCCTAGATAAGTTTCCCTCTACCTGAGGTGCTACCCCTATTCTACAAAATGTTATGATCAACTCTACATTTCCTACATACTCTAAAGATTTCCTCTTCTAATCTACTGTTTAACTCTCCCCTACAATCTGTAAAATATTAAGCATATTATTCTTTCTCCTCCTTTACGAGTTTTGGAAAGCATTTTCGGAAATGTGGAAATAATGCTGTGCAAAATGTTGCCAGTACCTGGTTCTGTCTTTTTTCAAAATTAAAATGTTTTCATACTTTGACCAAAAATCACTGGGGAGTGGTGCAAAAACCAATTTACAATCTCCAAACAAAATACACTTTTGAAAAATGAACATGTTTATTTTATGCTACATAAGGACAACACATGTTAATATTATATTTCCTCTGTATACAACTGTGAAGTTATTCTCCACATATATTCAATGCAATTCATTCCTTTGGCGTTCATGGGGGAATTTATGATAAAAGGAGACAGGTGTTGCTCAGTTTGAGGTATGAGTGGACGTAGTGAATAGCACCACGGGTAAAAAGTACTATATCAGTTACAGGAATACGAGCAACATGGAAGTCTTTTCAGGTAGTTCTCAATAAGTTAACAATTTTGAGGGTGAGAGTTATTGTGAATGCCTAATCAGAATTAAAAGTTATTTTATACTCTTTCACCAAAAACATGGCTTTAAGGCACACACTACCAGGCACAAAACGAAAAGTACAATGGCACTTAATGCCTTAAAGTCAATGTTGCTATAATTCAAAAATGGCAGTAGGTGTAGAGATAAAATCCTGATGGTCTAAGATATGAACTGCATTCTTCAGGAAGGTGGTCATACTGATTTATAGGGGAAAGGTAAAACCTAGTGTACAGATGATTGCAAAAGTTTGTTAGATAGTATTTTTGTTGATGTGTCGCCATTGGTCAAAAACGCTGTACATGTTCTGTAACACATGAAACTCAGACAGAATATGAACAAAAAAAATAGAAATGTCAGCATTTCACAAACTGATGGGTTACATCGTATATGCCAACAGATTCCTTTATTTTTTCATCGTAGTCCATCCAATCCTGCAAGGAAAAAGGCACCATTAGAAATGTAAATGGATTAACTACAACAGATTCATATTTGAACATATTTGGTAATTAGACAAATAAAACTAACAGTCGAAGGTTACAAAACGGATGAATTACTCTGAATTCAACACAAGGCTTAATTTTCAGACCTTACTAGTTTAAAGAACACAGATCATGAACACAGCAATGAATCCTACAAAATGTCATACACTTCACAAATGTATCACTGGCAAACAGTTCTTTGCTACTTGAGTACAAAGGGATTCTTAAAAAATACTTTCATGTGCAGGGATTCTGTTTAGGAACAGAACTATGCCTGGGATCACAGAATGTCAGTATGTAGGAGGTTAGTCACCATACCACATCAGTACCTATGGGCCAACATCCGACTAGCTCATACTGCCACACCTGCCCAACCTTCCTAGAGTAACAGGTACATTGGCACCCCAGAACTTAACACTCTAGCCCCTCCCAGGGAGCCGTGGTAACGGATCATCACCTTTCGTTCCCTCACTCATGCACGTCCAAAATAAACAGAAAAGAGACACGAAGGAAGGTTACAATATTTATTGAAACTATATTGCTTTATCATAAAGCAACTGTGCTGCAATTAGAAAACATATGCAAGTTAGCAGTGTGAGTAGCATGACTAATAAACTGCATACAACGAAAAGCCCTCTCATGGCGAATGACAAATCTGCCTAAGCCTACCCTCACTATGTGAGCACAGTGATATATCAAAGATCTCTGGGATTATTAGCGGACCCCATACCTGGCAATTGTAGTTAGTTGGTCTACTTCTCAGAATGCGCAGCACGTCTGTTACGGGACCTTTTCTCTGCAAGAAATCTCTCCTCTCTGTTTTCAAAATGGCAAGTCTTGGTTTATGTGATAAGAAATGCCATGCTCGAAAACAGCAGCTGGGTTTCCTTGTTATGTCTATGTGTTAGTGACCGGCCACAGAGAAAAGCAGGGCTTGTGTTGTTCGACCTTGTATGAAATGTTCAGACTGAGTCCCAGGAAGGCGTACTGAATAATAAAACATGTGCAATGTATTTCTAGAATAATATCGTGGCACAAAAACAAACATGCTGTGTGTAATGTGTGCAAAGAAATTAGACCTGTGCGCAGTTAGGCTAACAGGTGAGAACTACAGTGGGGCCTATAGCCTATAGGGAACTCATATCAGTGTCTGTGACGACGAGGTAGTGACAACAATTCTGCCCATTCCTGCAGTTTTTGAGAAAACAAAACCTCTTATCAAGATACATATATAGATAGGAGGTTTTATCAATATATGTATATATATATATATATATATATATATATATATATATATATATATATATATATATATATATATATATGCATGAAATATTTGATTTGAGCCTCATTTTGCCAACTAAAGTTATGAAGTAGTCAAATGTAGTTATAGTTTACATCATTAACTAAACTGTATACACTGTTTATGCCTCTTGGTAACGAATCATCAATCAATACAATTGTTAAGTATCCTTACATGCTGTGTGATCGAACACGACCACTTGAAGAATATGAATGATGTACAATGTATGAAATGTGAAAATGGCAATAAAAATAAGTTAAAAAAAAAAAAATAGTTTACATCATTAACTACATCCCAGCAGTTGATAACAGAAGTAGTGTTAGAACTATAATGCCACTTTGGAAAAGGTCCTTTTTTCCATACAAGGGTGCTTCATATAAGCGGTGAATCTTACTAGAACATGGCCAGGACTACTACTGCTAGGCAAGCATCTCTTTTGAAAGTAACCAAAATGGTAGACAGTATTTAATATATATTGTATTTGACAATTCAGAAGTGTCTATCCGGGTACCATATAAATGAAATTATATTTAAAATAAAATACAGCTAAATGAGGGAAACAATGACTGAACTTGGAAGTTTCAGGGCAGTATCGACTGGCAACCTGATCAAAAGGCCCTACTTCCCTCCTACGCCTAGAGTTGCACCCTAAGTGCCCTCTCTGTCCAGGGGGCTGGAGCGGAAGGGACTCCCTCTGATTAGTGAAAAAAAGCAAAGAAGTCAGGAGTGGAGAGGAAGGATGCCTCAAGAAGCTGCTAAGATGGTGTCAGAAGTGTGCCGAGTCTGGCACAGCTTTGGGCTCAGAAAAGACAAGGAGGGTTGGTAGCACATACCAGAGGTGTGCATTGGTTGTCTGCCTGCTGCTGCATGTGACCATGTAGCACATGTATTAAGAGAATGAAAGTAAATGGTTTCCAATAAGACCTCCTCCGTGGTCAACATAATCCCATAATAAAATTTCAAAGGCCAATCAAAACCAGTCAAAGGTCAGGGTTTTGAACAGAAAAAAGGGGAAGAAAAAATCATTGTGTTTCTTTCTCTGCATGCTCCATCGATGGGTTTAACCGGTGGGGTGTACTACAGACATGACTTTGTGTGCTTTTGAGACCCCGAATCTTGTTCAAGGAGTTGCAAACAAACAATTATTATATAAATATTCCTGTAGGCAAGTCTAATTTCTTTTTTTTTCCCCTATGCACAATATTAAGAGCTCCCTCCTTAGAGGTACAGCGCACCATGGATGAACATCACCAGGGTGCGACCGGATGATGAAGCATGCCACACTAGTGAGTGAGGGTCACTTAATCAGAAGGACTTTTGTTATACTGTGTTCTTAGTCTTTACCTTCCACCTTTTGTGTTATGTTATGCTGTGAATGTGGGGCCTATGACATACTGGGGTTCTGTTTCAGTTACTTGTGGTTAGAGTTGATGTGTCTTCCTGGTATGGAGTTCCTGCCTAAAATTAAACGTGGACTCTGAATATTCATGCCTACTACGTCTTCATTGGATGAATGTCACTACAACAACTTTTCCTTGCCAGAATATGGCCTCTGCCGCATAACAAAGTGGGTGGGGCAGGGAGTAGGATACATCCAGAGTTGCTGGGCCATAGACTTAGGGAGATAGCTGCAAGATCTGAAATACAGGTGCACGCTGGCTCAGAAAGATTCCACTTGTTAAGTGGCACACATGGTCCCCTAGGAGTTAGGAGGAGAGAGTCGACAGAGAGCCCAGGGAGGCAGTTGAATGCCAGTGTTGTGTAGTTCCTAATAACCTATATACGATCTGCGCGTGTAAGACAACATATACTGCAGGATTAGTATCCAGCCGGATTCAAGACACACCTACCGGGTATGTTAGCCTGTATACCAGCTAGCTCACAGTGCCACTAGAAACCCCTCTTACCAAGGAGAGAATAGTTCTAGGCAACTATCGAACATGACAACCCTGATCCCTCAGGGCTGTGGAAACAGTGCTACTTGTCGCTCAGTCACTCGTGCTCGCTTTGTCTCAGAGAGATACACAGAATGAACGGTGGGGACGTTTCTCAATAAGCATTTAATAAACCAGCGTCATTCTAGTGTAAAATAGGTGTGCTGAAACAACCATTGAACAGTAACAGATATAAATGATAATAAGCACTAACAGAGTAAAGTGATGGTAGATTTCTACCATCGTGCTAAAACAATGAATACAGACAAGTATATAAAATACATGACAGTAAAATGCGTACTCCTACAATGCGACCCTAACTAGATGTACCCAAGTGTACCTAGCGTGTATGTGGGTGTAAAGCCAAGAATCCCTCTAGGATTAAGTCAACCCCATTACCTGAAGTGAGGGACTGTGGGACTCCATCTTGGTCTCGAGATAGACACCCCGCAAGGGATGTCAGACCACTGCGAGCTGGAGTGTCTGCATGCAGGAGCGTCAGCGTCTCACGTCAGTGTGGCGGCATGGAAGTCCTTTAGTCCTCTATCTCAGCAAGAGATGATGCATATATACCCAAATTGGTACCCCCTGGGGATATACCTTGCGGTGTCATGTCAAACTAGGATGTCGGAAGGAATGACCCTTGTACATAGTTATTATGCATGAGATGTTAGGCCTGCTTTCCTGCTGTGATTCCAAGAATCCTAAAGCATAATGAATGTGGCTTAAGCTTTTCGGAGAAAACCCCATGTCATCTTCAGGCATTACCGTAACTAGTTAAAAGGTCAGTACTAAGAACCGTTATGCAGTGTAATGGTAGGGGAGAATATAGGTGAACGGTTAGGGGACTATCTGAGCCTATATTGGGATACCTATATGAAGCATAACCCCAGAGATCCCCAGGAGAGATGTGGTGAAACCCAGCATGTGCGAGGAAGAATCGTACAGTGACATACTATTCTGTAAAGCCAGTGACAGAACTGGTTGTTGACGAGCCATTGAAGTCCTTGTTTGCAGGTCAACAAAAAGTGCCATCAGACAGATTGGCAGTTTAGAATCAGTGGCAGGACTGAAATTGACCTGGTCCACATAAGCTAGCAGTGGGAGGCAAGATGAAGGCAGGCCTCAATGAGATCTGAAATGGCAGGGTTCAGTTCTGCGATTTCAAAGGTTGACAGGGGTAACTAAAAAGAGTTGGTAATAGACAAGAAAGGACCCTATCCAGTCTGCTCAACGAGGAGGAAGAATAAGAATGTTCATAGAAAGAAATATGGAGAAGGATACATTCAATGAGCAGAACAAGCTGAGAAGGCTAACCAACAAAAAATAGTGTCCTGCTAACAAAACCTGATTTGTTGGACTTTATAAAAGTCATGCCCAAAAATCTGAGGCAAGGCATAGAGCAAAATGTAGGGGCTGAAAAAGGCCGTCATGGAAGTGAAATGCAACATATAGTCCATAGGAGAGAGAGAACAGAGGTTAGCAAAGTAGCAGTTTATGATATTATACAAAAACCATCAAGCACAGACCAAGCCATCCTAAAACTGGAGAAGAAAGCAGTGACGCAGGAACAAAAAACCTCAAGACGTACAAAACATGGATGAGACAGACGACCTGGATGGATATGTAAAAACAATATCCCAGATGGTCGAAGAAGAAATGCCTTGGTCAAAAAAAGATAGAATGAGTGCAGTGACTGGGAGGAGAAAGAGAAAACTGACAGAATAAGAGACATACTTGCAAAGATGCACTCTTTTACAGTGAAGGGAAGACTCTGATTTTGGAACGCCCTTCACAAAGACCGAGTTTTAGCAAAAAAGATTCCACTGATGCAAGATGGATCACTGACAAGACAGGCCATATTACTGAGCATCTAACCAACCCGAATGTGCATTTCCATTATGGCTGTCCTTTGGACTTGCATATAATCTCACCCATACTATACCTGTAGAGGAAGGAAGGAGGATGCTGAAGCTGAAATCACCAGTTCGGCAAGGCAATTAACATCCCAACAAACCATTAGATGTGAGAGGGCCATGAAACCAGCATAGATGCACAATCGATCAAAAGAGAACATGAACCAATGAGTAACAAATACCAATGGGGGATGCATAAGGTGGACATGGGAGTCATTCCTCCGGGGCTCAGTCACAATAAGGGGTTGGGTCACTGAGGCCAGGGAATGTTGGACACCAGTGCTCCTAAAGTAACAGACGTGATACCTCTCTAGAATGAGTTGGTATTGATTTTAGTAAGAGAACTAAAAAGAAAATTCAGTTGTTCTGCAGGACAGGGTTTAAAAAAATAAAAATTGTCCAAGTAATTCATCACCATTATTACTTACAATGGTACAAGCTTACAAGAAGCAAAAATATTTGAACTTAAAACACTTTTGTATGAAATGTACAAGAGAAAATATCACAGGCATAGAGTGTCTGTCCTCAGTAGTGCTCACTGGTAGAAAGAGGCATTGGGCCTTCCAGATTGTGCATTGGGGCAGCTATGCCTGGGGTGTATCGTCATAGTCATGGAAGCTGAAACAAGGCAGTCTTCTGTGAATCAATGGTGCCATGTCTTGCACCGCTCAGGAAGCGCCATAGTATCCTGCATCGCGTAGAGCAGTTGGGAGATGTAGTTTCCAATCAGTTTATCACATGAAGTTAAATTAACTGACTAATTATAACAACTACAAAAATATGTTAAAATAAGAAACGTAATAACAAATCCATTGCCATCTTTAAACGAGCTTGGTGAAATCTTCGTTGCTGAAGAACGAGGGAGGGAGCCCTGGCTAGGGGTGCTGCTGGGTCACTGAAGGCAGTCTGTCCCTGAGAGAGGCTGCCTCTGAGTGTGGTCAGTCACTGAGGGCGCCACTGCCAGGCATGCCCTGGCAGTGGTGAGTACCCGATGCCCACGGATCTAATGACTGATGGCGCGAAAATCAGGATAAGAAGTGAGGAGGCTGCAGAGGTGAATACGCCACAAGATGGCGGATCGGCGATCGCACTGATATCGCCATTGAGGAGTGGAGCTTGGAGCCGGCGGTGCTTTTGAATTTTCCTCGGCTGCCTGCCACAAGGATTGAGGACGTGTCTAATCAGGAGCGGCCCATGGAAAGAACTCTTCACCCGAGGTGAGGGAGCTGAGGCGGAGTGCTTGCTCTCCCCCAAGAGCCTGACGGCAAAGCGCCGGCTCGGGTGAGGTCGGAACAAACAGGAAGCTGTCCCGGGGCCCTACAGTCAGGCGGCGTCCTGATATTGCGGCTGTGCTGGATCTCGGCCTAATTTGTACCCGCACGGCCGGGGGAGGCCCCCCCGACGGCCCAGTAATGCAGCCCTGTGGTGAGATCACCGGTGCATGGACCATAGGAAACCCATGGCAGCACCCGCGAGAGGCCGGTGAATAACGAGGGAGCTGCGACTGAAGAAGTGGTGAGCCGTCCAGGGAGGCAGAGACAGTGATCACAGTACAGACCCGAGGTATGAGAGACTGGGTGAGAGCCCCTGTGCCAGTCCCTGGGTCACTGATCCCCTTACAATGGGAACCGTCTTCTACCCTGCCGGACGTCAGACACTGCGTCCCTGCTGGGTTTTCCCTCCCACTCCCCCACCTCTTCCCTCCTTCATACATCAGAGTGTGCCCGTGACCAAAGTACTCCTCTCCCCTTGTTGGGGGAAGGATCCTGCATTCTTATGCCATGGAGTCTCACCGCTGAGAGAGTCCACCGTGAATTTGTGAATCACACAAAACTGAGGACAGAAAAATGATCCCTGCCCCACCCTACCGGACGCTCAAACACAGTTACTCTCCTTGTTCACCACGGTGTTTCCCCTACCCCCTCCACCTCCGCTTCCCTCCTTCATCCTTTGGCTACTTCTCCTTTCCCTTCCTCTCTCCCCAAAATTCCTCTCCACCTGCTTGCTTTGTCTATCCTTTTTCCTATGCTCCGTTAAATTCTCCCCCCCTCACCCTTTAACTTTACCCCTTACCCCTCTATATGCCATTTTTCTAAAAAATTTAACTTGTAACTGTTGTGCCTGATGTAACAATGTAGAATTTGTAAGATACGCAACTCTCCTCATGTAAAGCGCTCATAATTCATAGTACTCTTTCTTTCTTTATCTACTTCCTTTGATCCTATCCCCTCTCCCCATAATCTCTCCCCTTGCCTGCTACACTGCCTAGCCCCCTGTCCTTTGTGCCCTTTTACTATGCACTCCTTCTCCCCTTGTTGGGGAAAGATCCAATATTTATACTCTGGAGTCTCAGCGAACCCGCTGAGAGAGTCCACAGCGCCAGGGGAGCCACTCACAGTTGAGGTATGGTATGGCCCCCCTTGCCAAAGCACTCCCTCTCCCCTTTTTGGGGAAGGATCCAGTGTGTAGGCCTTGGAGTCTCAGAGACCCATCTGAGAGAGTCCACTGTGTAAAGGGAACCTCTCGCTACAGAGATGGGGAAATGAACCACTTCCACTGGGACCACAGCTTACTGGACTTTGGACGCAGCTATGACTCGTCTACCGGTTTGTGTCCCTGTCACCTCCCTCCTCTTTCCATGCTGTGTCTCTCACACTCCCCTCCTCTTTCCCTCAATAGTTCTCTGTCTACTTCCCCATCTCCTACCCCCCACTGAATCTCTCCCCTTGCCTGCTTTTTCCCTTATGTATATGTCCTTATTGTTTGTTTCGACCTTACATATAACTATGTTGCCATGCTCTAATAACTGTGTAACCTTTATAACTATGTAACCTGCAACTGTGGTTTGATACTCATGTAAAGCGCTCTGATACTTCCGGGTCTAGCCAGCGCTATATAAAACCTTTAAAATAAATAAATAAATAAACGTATGCAATGCAAAAGGATGGGCAGACCAGTACAACTAAGTAATTGGAAAAGCAGCAGAAAAATAAATGCATTGTTCTCTGAATACATTTGGCAGCAGATTCTTAAACGTTATAGTACTGAGCTAAAGTGGATGAATGAATACTGTGCTCAAATTGTGCTATGGTTGAATGGCTGAGATAAGGTAGGGGTACAGATCTGGCATACAGAGCCTCTTCTTAAGGTTTGGCAAATTCAGTGTTTACCTAGTGGGGAAAAATATTTTGGTGTGTTGGGGGTGGAGGGGGTGGGTTAGAGAGTTGAGAGGGGACACCAACATAGAAATATTAAAACCGTAAAAAAAAATGCATGATGATGGAGAGGTGGAAAAGTATGGTCCTTTGGAGGAACAACTGTGGTGGCCACATATTTGTCAGGATAGAGGCCTTTGAGAGCCCAAAATGTTGAATCCTGTCATGAAAGTGTTTGGTCATTTGTTCTGTTATTCAGACATCTTGTTCAGTTCTGTGTTTTTGTGTCACATAGGAGGATGAGGGTGACCTCTCTCTTCAAAAGTATGTTTTCCACACATTCACCTATGATTTTAACGTCAAGTACCATTAATTTGAGTTGAAACTCGTGTGAATACTCTGAAGCATTTAACCAGAAGGGATGACATCTTTGAGCAACGTATTCTGGACTTGGACTGACTGATCCGTTTGCAGACTTCTCGATTGGTTTTCTCAATGTATAATTTACTGCAGGACAAATATACTGCAGACAACATTCTTAGTTTTGCAATTCGAAAACTTGTGCTGTACATTCTTGGGTCACGTGTGATTTGTGTGCGCTCAATGTCTACTGACAAAACAGTGCATTCTCCACATCTATGAAGTCTTTGAAAAGGTTGCTGCTTTCAAATTTCTCTTAAATCATTCTGAGTTGCCACCTCAGGTTCGATGCAAGGTTTCAGTAGATGATTCTTAAGACAATGTTTTATTTTTCCACGGTAGAGTGGCGTCTCCAATTGGCAGTTGAGGGTAGACAATATGTGCCAGTTTTTGTTAATATTTTTTCTTATTGGTTGGTACTTGGACTGTGTATGGTAATGCAGAGTTGTTTCTTATTTGTTCTTTTCTCAATGGGAGATTTTTATGTTAGAATCATGTTCCTTTGGATGATTTGTTTAGTTACATATGCGGACAGCATCTGGCTTCCAGTAAAATATAGTGTGTGGCATGTCAAAATAATCCTCTTTAGTTGTGCAATTGAGATATTCTTAGGAATTGCTGATGTGGGAGATTATCCAGGAGATTTCCTGGATGGTATTGGTTGTATCGTAATGTAATTTTTCTGGCTGTAGATTTGATGTATTACCAAATTATGAGCTATGTTGTTCAGTTTCTTATCAAAATTTTCTCTCCCTCACTCCTCAGCAGTTGGTGCAGCTTGTGCCCCCCAATGTCTAGCTATTTTGCATTTCATGATCATCATTCCTAGTGTTATCGATATTCGGTCTTTGCAACTCAAATCATTCACCTCCCATATGTTAAGGAGGCACCATTTTGGCTCTGGCGGGAAGTCCACCCCGCACACCCGCGTCATGACGTTCACCACAGCCTCCCAGTATAACCTGATCGCCAGATATTCCCATAAGAGGTGATAAAATGTGCCTTCCTGTCCACATAGACGTTGACATAGTGTGGTAGTCTCGCTGCCCATTTTAACCAACGTAGCTCTAGAAAGTGAGAAGCTATGTAGAATTCTAAGTTGGATTAGTCGTAGTTTCGAGGAGATGGCCACTTCTTTCGAGGAGCTAAGGGCTTCCTGCCAATCCTCGTCTTCCAGCTCTCCCAAGTTTTTATGCTAGTGTTCACAAAGTTTTTGTATATAGTAAATACATTTTAAAGTTTTGTTTATCCGTCTCAAATTTCAGGAGTTTCTGGTTTTACATGAACTATCTGAATTGCCCAATTTGCTTTTCAATCTTGGCTAGTAGTTATTTTTCTTCTGTGAGAATGTTTTCCTTTATTTATCTTCAAATTTCAGGATCTCAGAGAACTCCTTCTGGCAGATTCCCTGTGCACTTTCGATTTCGAGGATGATGCACTCTCGATTACAAGGATTATCCAGTCATGACTGCACTTGGTTTCAGCTAAAGTCTTTTCTATAGATGGGGGTCTTCTGTGTGTATGAATGGGATATTTTTCACCTGCAGATCTCATGAAATTGTATCATGAATACTTTTGTTCTTTATCTTTAAGAGTTTCCTAGTCTTGTTTTGGAGCAAGTTGAAGGTTTTGAGGCCTAAAAGAGGCACTTCTCCGTTGTTCTATCATTTAACACGTCTCTGTCCTAAAGAAAAGCAAAATCAAAACTTAGAACAGAACCAAAATGTTGTCATCCACAAGGAAGACTGAAGCCAAGCATATATTCAAAAGCACAGACAAAAAACACCAGCCAAAGGCAAGCACATGTCTCAGGAACTATGCAAGACCATCCCTCAGAGAGAAGGGCTCCATTTCAAAACGGCCACTTGTAGCCACAGGTCCCCATGCAGCTATAAGGGAAATTCACTTTGCAAATGGGCTCCTACAAGAAAGGACAAATACCTATACACAGGCCCAGGGGCCCATATTAGCACAGCATCAGAAAAAGGGAACCTCCCTCTCTGCAGGGACATACCCTTCACAAGGAGGGATTAAAATGCCCTTACAGTTGGGGAGGATAAAGAAAAAACATCTACTTTAGATCTCAGTATCCACCCCTAATGGAACACACCTTGCATAGACACAAGAAAACAGTAAAGATGCTTTAAGGCAGTAGTCCTGTAAAGGTTTGAATCTCACATGCTCCCAATGGAACGTATGCATGGAATGCTCCAAGCTCCAAGACCAGGTATGGGCATAGCTCTGTGTAATGCCATCTAAGCCTAAAGAAATCTGTATGTGAAAGAGGTGGGAACTGTCAAAGGCCTTATCCAGCACATTTGACTGAATAGCCTAACCGGAATCTCCAAGGAGTGCATCCATGGATACCTACTAAAGGACACAGGAGAACTCATAAACCTGGCCACCAAGTCCATGGTGTCAGGACCATACATAAAAAACAGTTTAGCAACCCCAAGCCCACCTCAAACTATTCCTGCAAAGTGTCTTATCACAGTGAAGTAAAAGGGGAACCACCATCTGTGACATCTTACAAAGGGTATGGGATTAAACAGGCACATGGTGTTGAATGAACAAAGAGTCAGGCTCCCTGAAGAAAACAACTTCTTCCTACCATCTCAATCCGAGACTCTGTCTGCTGACGAGGAGAGGAAAGGCATGCATTAATTCCTGCAGAAAACAAGAACCCACAAGCATAGAAGAGAAGACAGAAATGTCAGGTTTCTGGAGCCAGGTGATGACAACAAGCAAATTGACAGTGGACCGCCTGCTGAGAAGCTGGCCTAACCCAAGTAAACAGACCGGAGTTTTAACCATGCCTCAATTAACACCAACAGCGATTCTAACATGGAAGTGCCAGACTGGAGGATTTCTGTTAAAGTGTTTGATTTAAATTCTGCAACTGGCAAAGTCAAGTCAATGAATTAAGCCATTTTGCCCAAGAATGCCTTAAAAAAAAGAAAATCATCTGAAGAGACAACTTCAAAAGAGGTCTACCTGACTCCTTACCTTCTGGACATGAAAACAGACTATGCCTGAAGCCGAGCATCGTTCACAAGAGGTCCAAGATAATCTTCTCCATGGGTTCCGCTTTGTCCAAAATTGGTCCGAACCCAGAAAATTCCAAAAACGAAGTCAGAGCCATAAAGGAGTTTGGTGTCGAAAACACTGCCAAAACAAACGCAAAGGCTTTCAACGGCATGCCAAAGATTGCTGAAGTTGTGCCAGTAGTATCAGCTGGGCCAGTGCTGGGGTGAGGGCTATTGGCAGAAATGGGTGGAACACAGTCGGCAAAGCCTGGTTAAAAGCCACCACTTGAGCAGGATCCGAACCAGGGCTGGATCCTGCAGCCCAATTTCAGGGCTGGAACAGAGCCAGGCAAAGGCATCATGGTCATATCCACCAAACAGGACATGGTTCTGAGGAGGAGGTCAGCATTGGGGTACAGCTTCACTAACCAAAAGGCATGTACTGCAACCTGAATTGAGGTCGCAATGAGGAGCAGTCCTCCGTTGAATATGTTTTGAACCTGGAGCTGCAAGAATTCCTCCAAAATTAAGTCAGCCCTCTACCCCTATCCCGGAAAAGGGACCTGATGAGGCATCAACATAATCTTCCTTTGCAGCCTTCAGGCATGAAGAAGATCCATCTAGGTTCTCAAAAGATGTTGAAGGTAGGGCACCACAATAGGAAGCAGACTTAGGGGCATGCACAAGATTCAAACTCCAAGGGCAGATGTAGTGGGCGCCTGAAGAGGAACCTCAAGAGCAACAGGAGCAAGATTTATGAAAGCCTGGCCTTAGCTTCAGTGACACAGCCCTAAAACCACTGCAAAATAATTGTTTGTCGTGAATTGGAATGGAGAGGAACTTAGGATGCCTTCTGAAGGGTGCAGAAAAAAAGGAACTGATGTCAGAGTGTTGGCATTACATCTCTCTCCCTTCCCTTCTGAAAACTGGTATGACTCTCTCTTAGGACTAGAACCTTGAATCTAAACGCTGAGGGTAGTGTTTGGTAAATACAGATGTAGAATGAACAGTCATTGGAAATAGGGTGTTATCACATTCAAAGGGGTTGGCATTGGGAGTAGATTTGCTTTTGATTGTGGTTTAGGTTTCGCATGTGTGTTTCTGTTCTGTCTTTGGTATCCACTTTGTATATATTTATTATATATTTGTAAAAGTTACATTCAGGGATGGCATAAATAAAATGTGTTGCCAGAGGCAAATGGGAAAGAGTTATAACCTTGAGGGCCTGTAATATAGGAAGTTCTTTTTTGTTAAGTTAAGGCTGTTTTGTTCTCTCACACAATTATTATTTTTACATTCTATCACTCATTTATTTACACATCTTGCTTTTAAATGCAAGCACCCAGGAGGACAAATCTGGATCTCTTTGCTATTCTTCCCAATGCCAAATGCTCTTTAGCTTACCTAAAACAAAATTATCCTGCCATCACTAAGGGCTCAACCATAAACTGGCTTTGATACACCACTAGGCACCTCAGTGTGCTATCCTGCATGATGTGCATAGTTGCCATTTCAGCTCCCAAACTCCATGCACTCTATGCCCATTTCCCAAGTTTTGCAGCACCTTGGAAAAGCATAAACTGGAGGCACATATTTTGTTTAAAGCAGCACTTCTTTGATGGCAGCACATTGCTTGGTCATTACATCGATGACAGCTACATGGCCAAGGCAGGATTCAGAGTGCCTCTACACTCTGAATCGTTTAAAAACAGACCCACTCCTGAAAAATACACACTAGGCCTCATCATTGTAAAAGCCTAACTCCAAGAACACACCAAACCATCTGTCTCCTGAAGCACCATCAATCAAACTACAAATCATGATGCAGCACGGAGACAGCTACCTTACAAATTGTAGACAACTCCTCTTTGTCCTGTGACAGAACACCTCTGTTTTTAGATATTGCCATACCACTGTAACACCTTAGACATTCTTGGCTATCCCACTCTCATCCACATCCTGAAGTCTCACATGGGATTCTATAGCAAAGTCTTTCACCGTTTCCCTCTTACCTATTCAACCAACAACAGTTCATTCACATGAGCACCTCAAACTACCTATTACCTGCAGAGTCTCTCAGGGTTCGATCCTGTCCCCCGTCATCCTCAACCTCTACAGGGTACCCCTGGGACTCTTCTCACTGATAACAGCATCAAAAGTCCACAATAAGCCAATGGCACACAACTTTACTTTAAAGCCTCCTCTGCTTCAGACATCCAACACCTCAAACCCTGTCAGAACTTCATCCAGATGTGTCCAACAGATACCTGAAACTGAAACCCACCAAAATACAATTCCTGCTAGTGAACAAGAACAAAAGCCCTGGCACAGCAACTCAGACCTGGACAGATTCAAACACAAACTTTCACTCAGCGACATGTCACTCTGGGCATCAACTAAAGCTGTAAGTCTGCCTAGCACCTAGAAGCCTGTCTATTCTAGAGGGATGGAGAGTGCCTGGCTCTGCAGGAGTGACTGTCCAGGAGGAAAGCCCAGCCGTGTTCCCATTGTGTAGAGCACGGAGAAGAAGGCAGCTTGTGTTCTGGAGTGCGACCAGCACCGACCCAAGCTGAGAGCAGTCACCCAGCCTCCCTGCATAGTTCATGTGGTGAACTGCATGAAGTGAAAATAACCCCTAAGTAAGTGCGCCATCTGGCATCGCTGCTGCAACCCCAGAGACCTATAGTGCCACTGCCAACACTGCAACTGTCATCACCACAGAAGCAGAAGACCCACCGTTGCCTGATTAAGCAACTGCTGAAAATGGGTGACTGCCGACAGAGGTTTGCCATGCTGCTTGCTTAAGCGATGAGAACCAAGAGGCGGAGCCACTACCACTGCAACCCTTATCTGCTGACAGAGATACTGCCTGTCCATGAGCTACGTTCGTATGGAATGGAAGCACAAGGCCATGTTGAGCAATGGAGAGACTGCTGGAATGCAGTAGCGGGGTGGAGGTTGTAGCCACTGAGGTTATTGCGGGAGCTACAGGAACGTCTTGAGCTCGTAGTGTTGTAGAACCCTGCAGCTCAACCCCGATTACTGTGTGAATCTTTTGTTTTCCTGTGCTATTAAATGGTTTATCTTTTTCTAAGACAAACACTGGGCTTTATAGTATGTTAGTGTGTCTGTTGTTTAACTGTTGTGTTCAGAGTCTCTGCTCCCTATATTACACTGCTTGAGTAGCCTGTGACTGCTTGCCCTCACCACCCTAAGAGTTAAGTGCAGACAGGCTGTACTTGCCTGAGTTTGCATAGCGGGGCAGTACCCAGGATATGAAATGCAAACTGCAACCAATGTGGTTGGGGCCCCAATAGCCCTGCCTGCCCTATGGCACACTACACAGGGTCAGCTATTATCTTTAACCTAACTTTAATACGAACCATAATCCTTATTGGCAAAGGTATTTAAATTAATTCAGATATTCATTTAGACCTAACACTAACACATTTTTTTTTTTTTTAAACTTAAATATTCTAACCTTGCCCTTTATACTAACCATAATCCATTGTGCAAAATTAATTTTAATAATTATTCTTAACCTAAAACTAAGTTATACTCACCTTGAAACTATACCTACTACCTACATCTAACCTTTTAATAATTTACAATAAACATACATTTATGACTGATGATTCTTAAACAAATTGCATCCATATTTGTGAAGGCTTTTTCTGCTAGCCAAAGATGAGGTCTAATTTTTGCCTTAGCTTAAAAGTGAACAACATAACTAAGAGCGCTTAGCTATTAAAAGAGTCAAACAGAACAACAGTTGCATCGAAAAAATGGTTCTGCATTAAAGATGATTTGTGAGGTATTCTTTCATTATGATGATTTTCCAAAATGAAGAAAGTCATCCTGTCGAAATTAGGCTAATGAAACATGAATTTGGAGAAATTGCAAAATGACAGAATACCTTTGGCACAAAGACAGTGTACTCTTTTCATGGGAAAAGTAGACCTGTATTTTATTAAATACAAAAAGGAGAATTAATTGTAGGGTTTAGAAAAAAGTGGAGGGGAAAGGAACAAGTGGAGAAGCGCAAGGCACTTAAATGGAAGAGGGTTGGTGAAAAAATCATGATGGGGAGAAAAGGGAGAAGGTTAAGCGGGTTCCAACCCCTCCCATTTAAAAACAACTAAACTGAAATCAAACCAGAAGAGATGCATTTTTCCAAAATAAAGACTTTAACAAAGTTATTTTCATCAACCTGATAAAAGCCATCCTTGAAGAAAAATTAATAAGGGCTTGACGAAAACAAAACAAAAATTGTGAGAACTACTTTCTTCAGATATATTTTCCATTGAAAACACATACAACTGCACTGTGGAAAATTAGACCTGCTCAAATTAGAATAAACAATGCCAAAATAGCACAGTACCTTCTCCTCCAAATTAATTTCATGGAAAGGCGTAGCAGATTCAGCACCTTCAGCTGCAAAACCGGCCTGAAAAAGATGGTGATAAATTAATTAGAAGTGTAGTTCTGTTTATCATTATTAAACTAAAATGCTCCTGGGAAGAAAGGCGCAGAACATCAGATTTATCAAGGGAGACCTCCTGTTTAGTTTGTACACATTCAGATTTGTATTCGGAGAAGACTATGTCCCTACCTGTTTTACAATGTGATACATATTTTGGGGCCATGGGTAGTCATACTTATTATGAGAAATGCATAGCATTTTGTGGCTAATATTACGTTTGGTATTAGAAGTTCATCTTAGCGACAGCATACTATCTGAAGGACACGTTATTAATGAAATTTAAACATTTACTTGATAATGGAAGCAGCTTATCACTGGGCTGGGAAGGAGGTCAATTTTATTGTTTGGAATAATTTTTTGACGAGCCGTTTCAGTGGAAGTCATAACTACTTTGACTGATTTTTTTTTTTTGTAAAACCGTTTTTATTGCAGAACAGCATTATCAGCAGAGTACATTCTTACTTTTCCTGCATCGCTTTTACCAGCGCCATATGTCTCGTGGTCATTTAGACAGCCATACACAGCTCATGAGCCCACATCCCAGAGGCCGGGCAGCGACGTTCAGGGTACCATTTTACTGAACTATATTTTAAACTGTACTTTTGCCGCTAACATGGTAGGGTGTCTGCGTTCCGCTTTAGAGTTTTTCTCCCCCCCGTCCCCCGCCCCAACACTGCCCGTCCCCCATCGCTATCCCCTACCCCCCTCCCTCCCTCCCCGCCACCCGTGCCCACGCCCGCGACTGCGACTGTTCCCGGTCTTGGTGTTTGGTCTGGGGTACATGTCAGAAGTACATAACCATTCACTGTGTTTGTGTGGGTGGAATGCTCTGGGGGACTCCCTCGGGCTCGGATGGCATCTCGTCCTCCTCCATCATGCTATTGCGCAGGGCCTGCACCAACCCCTCCCATGCCGTGGCCGCCGCTAGCGCCCTGTCATCAGCCCTGTGAGTCGCTAGTTGGTATCTAAGCGTGCTTTCACTCGCCGCTCATTTCTGTAGCTCCTTGGCCCACCTCTCGTGTGTGGGGCCCGCTTTTGACTTCCAGAGTCTCGTCACCTCCCTTTTGGCTAAAAGGAGGCCCATGTCGATAAATTTACTAGTATTCTTGTTTTTGGGTGTGTGAGGAAACCAGTGTAGGACACAAACCGCCTTGGTGTATTGCAAGTCCCTGTCCATCACCTCGGTCAGTGTTTCGCCCACTGCCCTCCAGTATTCTCGCAGGTGAGGGCAGTCCCACAACATATGCCCTAGCTCCGCTCCCACCGTTCCGCACCTAGGGCACGCCGCGTCTGCCACCCCGAAATACTTCCCAAGATTACTCGGTGTAAGGTAGGCCCTGTGGAGGATATAAAAATGTATCAGCTGGAAGCGCGCGTTCCTGGTACTTTTCCTAGCCCTCCGCACTAGCCCCGCCCACGTAGTGTCAGGGATCTCAGTCTGCACTCCCATTTTGGCTTTAGCGCCACCAGCGGCCGTAGGGTTTCGCGCAACATTCTGGAGTACAGACAGGTCACCGCCTTATAAGTGCCAGCAGACATCATGGTGTACTGGCAGGCTGCGGATGTAGCGGGTTCCGAGAGCCCCTCTCCCCAATGCGCCTGCATCGCACTCGTCACCCCCGCGTGCATCAGGTAGTCTCCTCTCGGAAGGTCGAAGCGCTCCTGCAGCGTTTGGTAGGGGATCAGCGCTCCCTCTTCATATAAGTCACCCAACATTAGGAGGCCCGCCTCCTCCCACACCTGCAATCCCGACCAGTCCCCGCCGTGCGGGAGCGCCGTTACCATTCCCAGCAGGATCTCCGGCGCATATGGTCGCCTCACCCCAGCCCGACGCTGCGAACGATTCCAGCACTGCCGGAACGTCTGCTCCTCCAGAGATAAGTCTCTGATAACCAGCCTCTGCTGTAGTGTAACATACGCCAGTACATGTCTGGGGGTGCCCCCCTCCCTGTCCTGCTCCGGCCCCCGGTACACTCGCGCCACTTCTTGCGTAAAGATCTGCAACTGCGCTGCCAGATAATAAAGTTCAAAGTTAGGCACCGCCAGGCCCCCTTCGTCTTTTGGCCGGGTCAGGGTCGCCATTGCAACTCTGCGCCGTCCTGTGCCCCATAAGAAAGAGACCAATAACGATCGCAACTGACGAAAAACAGTGCCCGGTATCCACACTGGCAACGTGCGGAAATAATACAGAAGACGCGGTAATGCAATCATTTTCAGCAGCGAGATACGCCCCGTTACCGAGAGCGGGAGTGTGGACCAGAAGGACATGCTGCCCTTCAGTGCTCGGATACAGCGCCCCACGTTGCCTTCCAGCATATCCGCGGCCGTGTGGTATATATGTACTCCGAGGTATTTAAGGCAGTCAGGCTCCCAATTGAGCAACGGCCGGACCGCCGGTCGCGGCTCGCCCTGTCGCAACGGGAACAAGCAGGTCTTGGACCAGTTCACCCGCAGTCCAAAGAGCCTGCCAAATCGCGCAAGAAGCCGCTCCGCTCCGTCTAGTGCCTGCGCCGCATTCTCCAGGAACAGGAGCAGATCATCTGCGTATAATGAGATGAGTCGCGGGGCCCCTCTATAATCCAACCCCCTGTAGTAGCAGCCTATTCTGGCCTCCGCCGCGAGGGGCTCCACTGCCAGTGCAAATAAGAGTGGGGAAAGCGAGCATCCCTGCCTGGTGCCCCGACCCACGCAGTACTGGCGCGATACCAGGGGTCGCACCCGCACCCTTGCCACCGCCGAGGCGTATAGGACCTTCGTCCAACCGATGTACCCCTCCCCAAGGCCGAAACGCCGCATGGCTTTGTACAGGTAACCCCACTCCAGGCTATCGAAAGCCTTCTCTATATCTACGGATAAAACGAGCGGCGTTCGTGCATTCTCCTGCGGATCCCCCATCAGGCGAACAAGTCGTCTGATGTTGGCAGTGGTGCTCCGCGCGGGGATGAACCCCGACTGGTCCCTGTGAACCAGTCGCGGCATGTGCCTCAGCAACCTGGTCGCCAGTATGGTGCTCAGTATTTTATAGTCGGTCGTCAACATCGACAGCGGCCTATAAGAAGCGGGGTCCTGTCCTTCCCTTCCTGGCTTCAGTAGTGGGATCATCAGGGCCTCACATATAGATTGGGGCAGCCTACCCCTCGTCTTGGCCTCCCTATACACCTCCTGAAGCCGCAGGGCCAACTAATTTCTAATTTAAAACATTTATAAAGCGCAGCGTGCACCGAACGGTTTCTTGGCGCTAGTGGAGGGGATTGGCTACAGAGACAGAAGGGAGCCCGGGATTGGGCCGGAGAGGGGGTTTACACAGGGAATGCCTGATTAAAAAGAAACGTTTTTAGATCCTTACGGAAGGATAGATAGTGGGTAGACGCACGTAGGTGGTCTGGAAGGGAGTTCCAGAAAGTGGGGGCCAAGGTGGAAAAGTTGGACCCACCCCACTTTTTGCGTCTGAAGGGTGGGATTTGGAGAAGGGACTTGGAAGAGGAACGAAGTTGTCTAGAGGGAACGTATTCTGTTATTAGTGAGGAGATGAAAGCAGGTGCGGTGCCTTGACGAGCCTGGAAAACCATGCAGGCGGTTTTGAACAGAGAACGTTCCTTTATCGGGAGCCAATGAAGCTCCCTGAGGAGGGGTGTGGAGTGGTGGTAGCGTGGGAGACCAAAGACCAGTCGGGCGGCTTGGTTTTGGACCACCTGTAGCCTCCTTAGGCTGTATGCTGGTATGCCGTTGTAGAGGGCGTTGGCGTAGTCCAGTCGTGATATGACTAGAGCGGCCATAATCATTTTGAGTGTCTGGGGGGAGAAGAAGCGAGCGACAGTGCGGATAGTTCGGAGAGTGAGGAAGCAGGAGGAGACTACGGAGCTGATTTGAGAGTGGAGGGTAAGTTGATTATTCATTTTAACCCCCAGAGTTTTGACCGTGGTAGAAGGAGTGGGGGCAGGACCAAGGGTAGGGGGCCAGAAGAGAGAATTCCAGGGACTGGAAGAACCTCCGGTAAGAACCAACTCGGTTTTGTCCGGATTCAACTTGAGATGGTTATGGTTCATCCAGTCCCTGATAAATGTCATGGTGTACTGGAAGCTGGAAACAGAGAGGGGAGAAGAGGATAGATCAAAGATAAGCTGGAGGTCATCCGCGTAGTTCAACACGGTGACCTCCAGCTGTTGAAGAGCGAAGATGAGGGGGAAGATGTAGAGATTGAATAGTAGGGGGGACAAGGAAGAACCCTGGGGGACACCACACGTGACGGGGAGTGGGATGGTTGTAAAATCTCCGAGCCGGACCGCCTGAGTGCGGTCCCTCAGGAAGGAGGAAAGCCACACCAGGGCTGCTCCCTCAATTCCAGCCGCCTTGACACGGGACAGTAAGATGGTGTGGTCTACCGTGTCAAATGCGGCCGAGAGATCGAGGAGTACCAGGGCCTGGTGTTTGTTATAATCCATGCCCTTCCTGAGGTTGTCCAGGACTGATACCACGACTGATTCAGTCGAGTGCCTAGGTCGAAAGCCAGCCTGGCGGGAAGCCAATCCCCCATTGGCCTCTACATGGGTGCTGAGTACCGTGGTGACATAACGTTCCAGCACCTTGCCCAAGTAGGGCAGCAGGGAGATGGGGCGGTAGTTGGCTGAGATGGATGGGTCAGCGCCAGGTTTTTTTAGGATGGGCACTATGGTGGCTGATTTGAGCGTAGGGGTCACTACTCCCTGCGCTAGGGAGCTGTTAAGAAAGGTAATGGGGGGTTCAGGACAAGAGGAGTAGATTCGTTGGAGAATTCGCGCCGGACAGATGTCTGCCGGAGAGCCTGACTTTACTTTGGGGAGTAAGTCTAGGAATACCTCTTCAGTGATGGGGGGGATGGAGGTGAGAAGGCTTTGAACAGTAGGAGGAGAGGGGTCGACATAGGCTGATGAGGGGGGGGGGATGTTGGCTTTGATGGTAGCGATCTTATCGAGGAAGTAAGTGTTTAGTTGATTACAAAGGGGCTGGGATGGGGGGATTTGAGGTGAAGCCTTGTCGGAGTAAGCCAAGTCCTGCACTATGCTGAAGATCTCCCTTGGTTTGTTTACGGCAGACATTATTTTGGTTGAGAAATAGGAGGTTTTGGCGGAAATGATTGCGATCTTATAGTCGGCGAGTGATTTCAAATAAAGGGATTTGAGTGAGGGACAATAATTTTTCCTCCAGTGCCTTTCTGCCTGTCGAGCGGACAGCTTTACATCTTTTAGGTGGTCATTAAACCACCTGTTAGACTCCGTTGGTCGCCGGACGGAGATGCGGCGCAGGGGAGCCACTGAGTCACAACCTCTAGCCAACCAGGTCCAAGTATCTACCATAAAATTCTATCGGCAGGCCGTCTAGGCCCGGGGTTTTATTCTGCGCCATCCGGTTCACTGCCCCTCTTATACTACTTTGACTGATTTACTAGACCAGATATTAAAAAGGGTACAATTATATCAGATGGTCCGGATTTGAGCCAATATTAGAGAATACTAGAAGTAAATTATTTCAAACACTTCTAAGGTGACAAGAGAGGTCAGTAGACTCATACTATAAAAAATATTTTGGTAATCAGGGCAGATATTGCAGCCAAATATTTCTTAATGCTTTTCCTAGTAGTGACTTTTTTATTGGGAAGATAAGACACCAACTGTGACACTGTAAGAGGTGTATCAAAAACTGCATGAACTTGGAGAGACTGGTATATAAGAATAGAGGGTGACCACAACGACTAGAGAAGGTTTGGGAAAGAAACTACGCTAAGGAAGCAACGGCTGCAAAGATGGTGTACAAGTTGAAACCCCACTAAGGTCCAGCTAAAGAAGAGACAAAATGCACAAAAGAGGGCCTAAGGAAAGCTGAAGTTGCCTACATGCGTACTGCTGTATGGAGATTATGAAGCTTTGGTGGTTTTTAACTGTGGCTTTTCATATGGTTTGTCTTGCAGCTGGTTCCAACAGATGAGTTATTCATTCTATTTTAGGACATATTTCTGGTAGTAGAACCCCAAATCCAACTTACAAAGGTGTATCCAAAAAGTGCTGTTAACCAAATACTAATTTACTTCTTTTGAAAGGTTTTTTTGTAGGAAAACCTTCAAATGCATTTTCCAATTAAGGGGCGTGGCCAAGATGGCAGCAGGAGTGGTCGCATAAACGTGAGCTCCGTCCTGCTCCTTCTTTCTCCTGGGAAATAGCTGGCATCCTACACCCCGCTGCACTGCTTTTGACTCCCACAGGGTTGCTGGATCGCCTTGAGCCCTTAGGGGAGACGGTCCACGCCAAAGTGAGGCAGCAGCGACACCGGAGACCAGGAGCTGCAGGACACGGCCTGCAATTTACAGGCTTCACCGGGCGTACTATCCATAGCTGGCAAGGTTTCAGATTGCAATGTGTGACATTTTTATAATTTCAGTGTAATTATGAGTGACATTTCAACAACTATCAGTGACACTTTCTCACAAGCAAAATCAAGCAATGAAGATGAGTGAAACATATACATATCAGAACTTACACCCATTTGAGCAATTTGCCGATTATAGCACAGCGCCACCTGCTATTGTTAACCTGAGGCTCAGAGTAAGTTGCATGGCTAGTCTAAGCAATTAACATTACAATACAATGAGGCATGATGGGGGTCAGGACAAGAGGCTGATTGAGGTACACATAGCCTAGCTATGTAGGCTGTATTATTACAAAAATACACAGTGCAAATAAGAGTGGGGAAAGCGAGCATCCCTGCCTGGTGCCCCGACCCACGCAGTACTGGCGCGATACCAGGGGTCGCACCCGCACCCTTGCCACCGCCGAGGCGTATAGGACCTTCGTCCAACCGATGTACCCCTCCCCAAGGCCGAAACGCCGCATGGCTTTGTACAGGTAACCCCACTCCAGGCTATCGAAAGCCTTCTCTATATCTACGGATAAAACGAGCGGCGTTCGTGCATTCTCCTGCGGATCCCCCATCAGGCGAACAAGTCGTCTGATGTTGGCAGTGGTGCTCCGCGCGGGGATGAACCCCGACTGGTCCCTGTGAACCAGTCGCGGCATGTGCCTCAGCAACCTGGTCGCCAGTATGGTGCTCAGTATTTTATAGTCGGTCGTCAACATCGACAGCGGCCTATAAGAAGCGGGGTCCTGTCCTTCCCTTCCTGGCTTCAGTAGTGGGATCATCAGGGCCTCACATATAGATTGGGGCAGCCTACCCCTCGTCTTGGCCTCCCTATACACCTCCTGAAGCCGCAGGGCCAACTAATTTCTAATTTAAAACATTTATAAAGCGCAGCGTGCACCGAACGGTTTCTTGGCGCTAGTGGAGGGGATTGGCTACAGAGACAGAAGGGAGCCCGGGATTGGGCCGGAGAGGGGGTTTACACAGGGAATGCCTGATTAAAAAGAAACGTTTTTAGATCCTTACGGAAGGATAGATAGTGGGTAGACGCACGTAGGTGGTCTGGAAGGGAGTTCCAGAAAGTGGGGGCCAAGGTGGAAAAGTTGGACCCACCCCACTTTTTGCGTCTGAAGGGTGGGATTTGGAGAAGGGACTTGGAAGAGGAACGAAGTTGTCTAGAGGGAACGTATTCTGTTATTAGTGAGGAGATGAAAGCAGGTGCGGTGCCTTGACGAGCCTGGAAAACCATGCAGGCGGTTTTGAACAGAGAACGTTCCTTTATCGGGAGCCAATGAAGCTCCCTGAGGAGGGGTGTGGAGTGGTGGTAGCGTGGGAGACCAAAGACCAGTCGGGCGGCTTGGTTTTGGACCACCTGTAGCCTCCTTAGGCTGTATGCTGGTATGCCGTTGTAGAGGGCGTTGGCGTAGTCCAGTCGTGATATGACTAGAGCGGCCATAATCATTTTGAGTGTCTGGGGGGAGAAGAAGCGAGCGACAGTGCGGATAGTTCGGAGAGTGAGGAAGCAGGAGGAGACTACGGAGCTGATTTGAGAGTGGAGGGTAAGTTGATTATTCATTTTAACCCCCAGAGTTTTGACCGTGGTAGAAGGAGTGGGGGCAGGACCAAGGGTAGGGGGCCAGAAGAGAGAATTCCAGGGACTGGAAGAACCTCCGGTAAGAACCAACTCGGTTTTGTCCGGATTCAACTTGAGATGGTTATGGTTCATCCAGTCCCTGATAAATGTCATGGTGTACTGGAAGCTGGAAACAGAGAGGGGAGAAGAGGATAGATCAAAGATGAGCTGGAGGTCATCCGCGTAGTTCAACACGGTGACCTCCAGCTGTTGAAGAGCGAAGATGAGGGGGAAGATGTAGAGATTGAATAGTAGGGGGGACAAGGAAGAACCCTGGGGGACACCACACGTGACGGGGAGTGGGATGGTTGTAAAATCTCCGAGCCGGACCGCCTGAGTGCGGTCCCTCAGGAAGGAGGAAAGCCACACCAGGGCTGCTCCCTCAATTCCAGCCGCCTTGACACGGGACAGTAAGATGGTGTGGTCTACCGTGTCAAATGCGGCCGAGAGATCGAGGAGTACCAGGGCCTGGTGTTTGTTATAATCCATGCCCTTCCTGAGGTTGTCCAGGACTGATACCACGACTGATTCAGTCGAGTGCCTAGGTCGAAAGCCAGCCTGGCGGGAAGCCAATCCCCCATTGGCCTCTACATGGGTGCTGAGTACCGTGGTGACATAACGTTCCAGCACCTTGCCCAAGTAGGGCAGCAGGGAGATGGGGCGGTAGTTGGCTGAGATGGATGGGTCAGCGCCAGTTTTTTTTAGGATGGGCACTATGGTGGCTGATTTGAGCGTAGGGGTCACTACTCCCTGCGCTAGGGAGCTGTTAAGAAAGGTAATGGGGGGTTCAGGACAAGAGGAGTAGATTCGTTGGAGAATTCGCGCCGGACAGATGTCTGCCGGAGAGCCTGACTTTACTTTGGGGAGTAAGTCTAGGAATACCTCTTCAGTGATGGGGGGGATGGAGGTGAGAAGGCTTTGAACAGTAGGAGGAGAGGGGTCGACATAGGCTGATGAGGGGGGGGGGATGTTGGCTTTGATGGTAGCGATCTTATCGAGGAAGTAAGTGTTTAGTTGATTACAAAGGGGCTGGGATGGGGGATTTGAGGTGAAGCCTTGTCGGAGTAAGCCAAGTCCTGCACTATGCTGAAGATCTCCCTTGGTTTGTTTACGGCAGACATTATTTTGGTTGAGAAATAGGAGGTTTTGGCGGAAATGATTGCGATCTTATAGTCGGCGAGTGATTTCAAATAAAGGGATTTGAGTGAGGGACAATAATTTTTCCTCCAGTGCCTTTCTGCCTGTCGAGCGGACAGCTTTACATCTTTTAGGTGGTCATTAAACCACCTGTTAGACTCCGTTGGTCGCCGGACGGAGATGCGGCGCAGGGGAGCCACTGAGTCACAACCTCTAGCCAACCAGGTCCAAGTATCTACCATAAAATTCTATCGGCAGGCCGTCTAGGCCCGGGGTTTTATTCTGCGCCATCCGGTTCACTGCCCCTCTTATACTACTTTGACTGATTTACTAGACCAGATATTAAAAAGGGTACAATTATATCAGATGGTCCGGATTTGAGCCAATATTAGAGAATACTAGAAGTAAATTATTTCAAACACTTCTAAGGTGATAAGAGAGGTCAGTAGACTCATACTATAAAAAATATTTTGGTAATCAGGGCAGATATTGCAGCCAAATATTTCTTAATGCTTTTCCTAGTAGTGACTTTTTTATTGGGAAGATAAGACACCAACTGTGACACTGTAAGAGGTGTATCAAAAACTGCATGAACTTGGAGAGACTGGTATATAAGAATAGAGGGTGACCACAACGACTAGAGAAGGTTTGGGAAAGAAACTACGCTAAGGAAGCAACGGCTGCAAAGATGGTGTACAAGTTGAAACCCCACTAAGGTCCAGCTAAAGAAGAGACAAAATGCACAAAAGAGGGCCTAAGGAAAGCTGAAGTTGCCTACATGCGTACTGCTGTATGGAGATTATGAAGCTTTGGTGGTTTTTAACTGTGGCTTTTCATATGGTTTGTCTTGCAGCTGGTTCCAACAGATGAGTTATTCATTCTATTTTAGGACATATTTCTGGTAGTAGAACCCCAAATCCAACTTACAAAGGTGTATCCAAAAAGTGCTGTTAACCAAATACTAATTTACTTCTTTTGAAAGGTTTTTTTGTAGGAAAACCTTCAAATGCATTTTCCAATTAAGGGGCGTGGCCAAGATGGCAGCAGGAGTGGTCGCATAAACGTGAGCTCCGTCCTGCTCCTTCTTTCTCCTGGGAAATAGCTGGCATCCTACACCCCGCTGCACTGCTTTTGACTCCCACAGGGTTGCTGGATCGCCTTGAGCCCTTAGGGGAGACGGTCCACGCCAAAGTGAGGCAGCAGCGACACCGGAGACCAGGAGCTGCAGGACACGGCCTGCAATTTACAGGCTTCACCGGGCGTACTATCCATAGCTGGCAAGGTTTCAGATTGCAATGTGTGACATTTTTATAATTTCAGTGTAATTATGAGTGACATTTCAACAACTATCAGTGACACTTTCTCACAAGCAAAATCAAGCAATGAAGATGAGTGAAACATATACATATCAGAACTTACACCCATTTGAGCAATTTGCCGATTATAGCACAGCGCCACCTGCTATTGTTAACCTGAGGCTCAGAGTAAGTTGCATGGCTAGTCTAAGCAATTAACATTACAATACAATGAGGCATGATGGGGGTCAGGACAAGAGGCTGATTGAGGTACACATAGCCTAGCTATGTAGGCTGTATTATTACAAAAATACAAGAATTATGGAACACCGCAGCAATATACGGTGTGGGAGATCTAAAACTATTGAGGGGCCAGGGCCTATTTTAATTTCTCTTGAATCCCCACATTCTTAGGAGCTATTACCCTCCATAATCATTCACATGGTCTTCATACAAAACGGCGTACTCAGATCAAAAGACCTCCGAAAAAGAAGCCACCAGGCCCGTCGGACATTGCACCGCCGGTCCGACGAGGAGCACGCCCAATGATGAAGCATGACACCCTAACAGGTGTGTGAGGGCAACAAGATCTGAATTTGAAATTTCCCTTCTCAGATCATAGTAACTACTACTATACTTCCAAATTGGCCAATTAGAGGAACTGCTCTTACCTGTCTTTTCCTACGTAGACCACTGGGAGCATTAGAACAGGACCTCTCTAAATATCCAGCTCTCGTGTCCCCCCTCCTTGATTACATACTTGTACCAGTGTGTCATGCAGCAGGCTGAAAGACTAGTCTAGGAAGGCAAGATGGCCGCCGTGAGGTTGTGGTGAGCAGTCGCTCCAGACCTCTCTCCCAAAGATACCTGATGGTTGCTGTCTAAGGAATATATACTTCTCCATGGATTTGGCCATCTGGATACACGAAGGTCTGACCAGGATTCGCACAAAATATCCGAGCCCTAAAGCTCAAATCACCCAGTTTTTCAAAAGATTAACCAAGTGGGGGGCTCTGGTCCGGGCACATCTGTCGAGGATGCCGGCGCGGCTAACGAAAACCAACAAGGAAAAGGAGAGGGATAAAACAAAAGTGCCGCAGGATATACCGGCAAATCGGCGAGAGTCGGGTGACAGAGGCACCCATGCTGACACCAAAAGATCTAGCAATGATCCACCCTCGGGATTAAAACAGCGGAGTCTTGGGGCTACACGGAAGATAATACCCGCACAGAAGACGAGGAGACCCGAGAAATTGCCAAAACCAGAGGCACCGGAGAGCACTGAGCTATGCTTGAATTCGGACTCAGCGCTAACAGAAAGCATTGAGCGTTCGTGCTCCGGACTAGCTACAGATCATCCCACTAAAGGCATCGCTACAGGAACAAATCAAGATACAAACAAAGGAAAGGAAGCGACATTAAGGCAGCCTACCCTCAAGGAGGTGTTCATATCCAGGAAAAATCCTCAGCCGGACACGGAGCAACCCGGGAATCTGAACGTCCTCGAGGACGCAAAGGTAGACGCTACCGGCGAGGACGCATCCGTCGCTAGGCAACCCCGTCTCTCTGCAGCGGCATTCGCTAGTAGCCAGGGTGATGGAGGAGTTAACACAGAAGGTAACGCAGGAGTTACAGCGTCTAAGGTAACTCAGCCCACATTACCTAACGACAGAGGTTTGGAAAATAATAAAGGGCCCTAGCAAGAGCTTAAATCCGGATAAAGTTGGGAGTCCACATACACCCGGGGTAGGTGAAACCATGGGAATGATGGAAGCGCTCATACAGCTAGAAGCCGAAATGAGCAGCAAAAAGGAGAAAGAAACAAAGACCGATGCCACCAACCTTAATTTAGAAGGAAAATGCTCCGCTTCGGTCGCAGATAGCAAGACTACTGGGTCGGAAAAGAGAGAGGGGGCCTCAGTCGATGGGGAATGCTTTTTTTCTCTCAATGAGGACACGGATATATCCCAGACAAGCAACGACACTTCGGAGGAGGGGGAGCTAGATGGTGAAACAAGCTCTGGATCCGACTCATTTGAGCAATTTGCCGATTATAGCACAGCGCCACCTCTATTGTTAACCTGAGGCTCAGAGTAAGTTGCATGGCTAGTCTAAGCAATTAACATTACAATACAATGAGGCATGATGGGGGTCAGGACAAGAGGCTGATTGAGGTACACATAGCCTAGCTATGTAGGCTGTATTATTACAAAAATACACTGAGACACCGACTAGAAGTAATAATCCGAAAGCTGAGCGTCCGACTGCCCTGGCCAGGTTCCAGTGTGTTGCCCATGCTATGACCTATGAGTACTTGTACCAGTGTGTCATGCAGCAGGCTGTAAGACTAGTCTAAAAAACACATACGGCACAGAATTGTTTACTTTAATACATTCTAGCTATTTAGCAGAAGCATGTCCAACTGCCACCAGCCTAGGCCAGTAACCCACGCAACCGGCTGGAAGTGCATCCTTACTACCATTGGAGCACTCCCAGGGAGCTCCTCTGCCTGAACCAGCTGCGGTGTCTGTTGCTTTGTTAGAGATCATGCTTGTGTCCTCAAACTGCTTGCTTCTGCCCACTGGATACCACCATCTGCTAGCTTTCCTGGCTGCAGCTGCCTAGGACCCACGCTATTTGCGGAGCTCCTTGTGAACTTGCCTTGCCACCTGAGCCCCTGGCTAGACTTGCCATGGTTGTGCTGTAGTACTGCTCTTCAACTCTACCACGTGACCACCAAAATTAAATATGCCTGCTATGATGCCCCAGCCAGACCCCCTCTCTACACCTGGCTGTATCCCTAGTTGGGAATAACCCATACAATCATGCTCTAAGCTGCACACACTCCTGACTGTACACAACTGAATGTTGTCTGTGCCTGTGCTGGGGAGCCACACCCGATTGCTTCTGTCCTCCATGTTCGACCTCATGGGAGCCATAATGAATGCACTCTCCGCTTGTTGTAGCAGTACTAGAATTGGAATTGGAATTACATTTGTAGAGCGCGAATTGCTGCCAGGAGGCGTCCAAGCGCTAAGAATATCAGTAATCCAACCAGTGGATCCAGAAGTAGGAGGGGAGCAAGTTAGACTGAGTGAAATAAAAAGGTTTTCAGCTGTTTGCGGAAGGCCGTCAGCTTGGGGTTGGCTCTAAGATGCGGTGGCAGGGCATTCCAGGCCCTAGCTGCGTTGTAGGAGAATGTTCTGCCTCCGGATCTGGATCTTTTAATTCTGGGGGCCGTCGCCAGGAAGGTCTGACTAGAACGTAGGCTTCTTGTGGGCATGTAATGGGAGATTAGGTCCCGAGTAATCCTGGGGCCGGTATTCCAGAAGGCCTGGTGAGCTATACACATAGCTTTAAACATAACTCTCTGTCGCACCGGTAGCCAGTGGAGGGAGACCAGGCCCGCCCTCACTGACTGTCTGCGGGGGATGTCTAATAGAATGCGTGCTGCGCAGTTCTGAACTGTCTGCAGCCTTCTCAGAGTGGCTTCAGGGGCACCAAGGTATAATACATTATTAAAATCAAGGCGTGCCTGGATAAGACCTTGTACGGCCACTTGTTTGGCTTCCAGGGGGAGGAGAGGGAGAATTTTCTTTAGCATCCTCATGATGCCAAAACAGGTAGCTGAAAGTTTTGTGGACTGTATGTTAAAAGACAAAGAACTGTCCAGCCAGACTCCAAGACTCTTAATGCTATTTTTAGGAGTTGGGGGAGGTCCTAGACTGGGCGGCCACAGGGAGGTGGGGAGGCTGAGATCTGAGGAGCCTAGGAGCATGAGCTCGGTTTTGTCCCCATTCAATTTTAAACAGGACAGGGACATCCAGGTCTTTACTGCCTCTAAACACTCTCTCAGTCCACCACAAGCAGATGGATTGGCAGCCTGTGTCATGGAGACCACCAGCTGCGTGTCGTCCGCATAGGAGATGATCTTTATACCGAATGGGCGGACGACATCAGCCAGTGGCCTCATGTACAGGTTGAAGAGAGCAAGACTCAAAGAGGAGCCCTGGGGGACTCCACAATTCAGAGGTCTCCTGGTGGATACCGATTCGCCTTCAAAGACACGGAAAGACCTATTCTCTAGGAAGGACTGGAACCACGACCAGGCTTTGTCCTTAATCCCGGCTTGGGATAGGCGTTCCATCAGGGTGATATGGCTGACCGTATCAAAGGCCGCGCTGAGATCAAGGAGGATCACTGCCACTGATCCTCCATGATCAAGGATTTTCCTGGCTTCCTCTGTGACCATGAGGAGGGCGGTTTCGGTCCCATGCTTTGGCCTAAAGCCCGTCTGGGTGGGGTCCAGTAGATGGTTATCTTCCAGGAAATTTATTAACTGTGAATTAATATATTTCTCCAGGATCTTACCTGTCCAAGGGAGCAGGGAGATGGGGCGGTAGTTACTCAGGTTGGTAGAGTCCAAGGTAGGCTTCTTCAATAGGGCTCTAACCATCGCCTGTTTCCATATGGTGGGAACCGTGCCAGAGGAGATGGAGGCATTTAAACCTCCCTAATAATGGGTAGAGTGACCTGTAAGGCTGCCATTATTATGTCAGGAGGAGCTGGGTCTTCTGAGGATCCGGAATGAACTTTCCGTGCCAGGGAGTCCAGAGTGGCGAGATCCAGAGGGGGGAAGTGGGTGAGCAAAGGTTGCTGATACGTGGATGAGGGGGTGGCGAGATCTGTAAAAGGGATAGAGGAATTAGGGTTCCTAGGAGGGAAGGCAGAGTAGATAGAACTAATTTTCTGATAGAAAAACTCTGCAATATCGTCACAGTGGGTAGTGGACGTGTCCACCTGCCGGCAGGGGGCCCGTTTAGTGAGAGTGTTGATGATCCGGAAAATTTCCTTAGGCTTTGATTTGGCAGATAAAATATTCGCGGAAAAGTATGAGGCTTGTGCTGCTTTTATCATAGTTTTATATTCGCTGATGGCATTTCGGTAAAGAGTTTTATTGTCTGTGGAGTAATCAGAACGCCAACGTCTCTCCAATCGCCTGCAGAGACGTTTCTTGTCTCTCAGGGTCTCAGAATACCATGGGGAGGATTTGTGGGAGCGTTTGAGCGTAATTACCATTTTTGGTAAGACAACGTCAAGGGATTGAGTGATCCAGCTGGCGTATGCCTGGTAGGCAAGGTCGGGGTTGGCATAACTCCTAGGTGGATTTTCAGTGAGTTTGCTGGACCACTTGTCCGCCGCTAAGCGGGACCACGCTCTCATGAATCTCGTGGTGGGTGTTGGCTCAGGGTTTTTGAAAACAGTCCAGTTAATAGGGATCAAAAAATGATCTGTCCATGGCAAGGGAATCGGTGGCGTGATTGAAAGGCCGGGGCAGTTAGTGAAGACCGGATCCAACAGGTGGCCCTTCACGTGGGTGGCCGTGGGAACCCGTTGGGAGAGTTGCAGGGCTGCTAGATCCTCTGCTAAAGTCAATGCTACAGGGTCTGAGGATGATTCAAAATGAAAATTGAAGTCTCCCAACAGGATATAGTTAGAGGTGGTATTCAGACGTTCCGCCACACTAGAAGGTAAGCTGACATGGAATTGTTTCGGGGGGGCGATAAATAAGAGTGCCAGAAAGGCAACTATTAGGTGTTAATTCGATGTTGAAAGTAAGACTCTCACAGTCCGTAATGGTTTCCGAGACCACTCGGCAGTGGAGTTGTTCTTTGTAGATTATCGCCACACCTCCTCCTTTCCCTTTGGGGCGGTCTTGGCGGGAGATTCGAAAACCTGGTGGAATGGCTGCTATGACCGCGTGATCGGCCTCAGGAGATAGCCAGGTTTCTGTGAGGAACAATATGTCTGGTGTGTGTTCCTCTATTAGCAACGCAATTTCGGTCGCATGTTTTGGGAGGGAACGACAGTTCAATAACATCATACAAAAGTTGTGGAGAGGTTCCGAATTACATGTGGGTCTGAAGGAGTGGGAGCAATCCGGGCATGTGGTCGGCAAGGTATCAGCTTGGTAGCCGTTTCGACTACAGTTCCTGTTGAGTATCCTAAGACTGTGAAGAGTGTCAGCACTATAGGTGATGGGACCTGAGGACTGAGAGGCAGGAGGACTGGCCCTAGGCCCGGACTCGGCGCGGACGAGCGCAGACGAGCTTGCCTTATGCGCGCCTTCGGCGCGCAATCGTCGCGCCCGCTGCGCTCGTCCGCTGCGCCTCCGGTGCATACACATTATTATAAGGCCGGGAGGGGGGTATGGCCTCGAGGGGGGCGTGTCCCTCGCTACGGCGTGGCCGATGGCGCCTGCCAAGACTCCCTCAAGCTCTCAGCGTTAGGACCGCTGCTGGGCGCTATCAGGCAGGGAGCAGGAGGCAGCAGGGGGACAACCAAGACAACAACAATTGCAGGTAAATTTTTTAAAATCAAGCATGTGAAAAATAGCGCTAGAACTAACTCCCGGCTGAGCCTCAGGAGGAATACGGTAAACTGACGCGCTCGTAAGTCAGCGGTCAAATATACCCAGTGCAGGGGGGCGTGGCCTCGAGGGGGGCGTGTCCCTCGCTACAGCGTGGCCGATGGCGCCTGCCCAGACTCCCACAAGCTCTCAGCGTTAGGACCGCTGCTGGACACTATCAGGCAGGGAGCAGGAGGCAGCAGGGGGACAACCAAGACAACAACAATTGCAGGTAAAAATTTTAAAATCAAGCATGTGCAAAATAGCGCTAGAACTAACTCCCGGCTGAGCCTCAGGAGGAATACGGTAAACTGACGCGCTCGTAAGTCAGCGGTCAAATATACCCAGTGCAGGGGGGCGTGGCCTCGAGGGGGGCGTGTCCCTCGCTACGGCGAGGCCGATGGCGCCTGCCAAGACTCCCGCAAGCTCTCAGCGTTAGGACCGCTGCTGGGCGCTATCAGGCAGGGAGCAGGAGGCAGCAGGGGGACAACCAAGACAACAACAATTGCAAATACGTTGTGCGCTCTCCTAAGATTAAATGAATTTCATTGTGTTATTCAGACTCACAACTAGTGGCTGGTACCTTACAGTGTTCGTTCTGGCCTTATTCTGCCCCCCGGCTGAGGCAGCGTGACTCTGCACCGGAGATGGCCAGCCCTCACCGCCATCTCTTGACTGCATGTTTCCTCGTTTCGGCCGGCTCGGCTGCCGGAAATAATTTGCCTTTTTTTGGTTGGTTGGTCATTGAACCTGGGTAGACGGATTTTTCAGATCTACCTCCTTGCGATGCAGGGGCACACACCAAAGATCTCCTTCATTCAATTATAAGAAAATCCCTGGACACGGAGTCTCGATCCAGTACCCGTGTTTACTTACCGAATTTCATAAATAGCAGCCACTGCACTGCGCGTGCAGTCACCTCCCTAGATCTCTCCGCTCCAATCACAGGCGGAATACATCATCTTCCTTATCCTGCAGCATTGACTGCGCTCTGCATCCAATTGCTTGCCAGCCCCTCACCCCGATACACACAAAGGGCACCTGGCCGGGACCCTTGTGAGTATCTTTTATTTCTTCTTTCACTCAACCAGTGTATCACATTCTTCACGTGGCTGCACAATCACATTTCAGATGTCCCTACATCCATAGGTCCTGAAGAGACCCTGTACTGCGTTGAAGGGTCAAAACGTCATCAACAACCTAGCAAAACAAACCAATTTAATCAGTCCCGATCATTGTACACAGTGGCTGTGATCATTGTATAATTGCTTATGGTCGTTTTTTATGGAAACCAAGTCACATCTGTCACCAATTTATAAGTTTTATGCTTTACTTTTGGTTCCAGTTTCACATGGGACACCTAGCACTATTATGTCTTTTCTTTTATGTATAAATTTATATATTTTTTGACATATAAAAGCAATATTGGATATACAGCTATCTGTGTCCTGGCTAGCCTCTCTTTCGGACGTCCCCGTAACCCTTTAAAAACTGCGATTGTGCATATTATCAAGACCGTTTTCATTGCCCCGCAAGACCGCTGTTTCTGTTACAAACCTAATTACCCTGGTTCCTAGCAAGTAGGGTCTCCCTTGTTCTTGTTTTCAGGGGAAATAATTCGCCAGCGGGTGGCGTGACCATTTAGTTCCTGTGCCGGCCCCACAGCGCGATTGGCCTGGCTTGGCAGAACAGGTTTTAGTGAGGTGCGAACTGCAGTGTGCTGCGGGGCCGATCACCACGATTTCGCGGCTGCCCGCAAACCAGTGAGTGAGACTGAGCAGCAGTGCCAGTCCGCAGCAGAGTGAGTCCTCGTAACATTTAATAAACTCCCCGTGCTCTCTGGAAGCAGGACGTGTCAGCACAACCTCCTGCGGCGCTACGGCCAGTCTGAGACTGTGTCCCTCACTGAACCTGGGTTGGCCTATGACATCCCTTAGGCTGTCTAGTGACTCATAGCCCTGCTGTGCGCGTGTATCAAAAAAGATATATTGTAGCAGCACTGTCAGCCATTGTGAGGCTGACCCTGAGATGCTAGGAGGGCGCCCAAGCCTACGAGTGCAGCCCGCACAAGCACTGACGCGTGCTGCCAGCCGCCACAAACTGTTTGCATCGTGTGACAGCTGTGAGACTATGCATTATGCGTGACAATGCATTTCAGCAGGGTGATGTTGAGCACCACAATGAAATGCGTTAGCCTGATGCCTGATGCGTGGTACTTAGCAGGACTGACTATCGGAGGCCCAGACTTCCAGGGGTGGCTTCGAGCTACAGAGAGACCTGTGGAGCTGAGGTCTGGAGTATGGAGACGCCTGCAAAACCAGATTGCCCCTAGAAGAAGTATCATGATCTAGGCAGCGCAATTGGCTCCCTCCACCCCCCCCCCCCTGGTTTTTGATCAGACTGACGCTGCCACCAGTGGGGCAAGGGGCCTGTCTGGGCCCAGCAGGCTGCAATGAGCGAGTGAATGTCTACTCCCGGATCGACAGCTCAGGGGAGTTTGAGTGTAGACACACCCCAGGGAACAGGGACCCCCAGCGAGTGCTGTTTAATCGACAGAGTAGTGCTGCCCAGCCCCTCCCCACTCTTCAATGCCCACTATTATGATTACTGTTGCCATTGCCTGCGCCTGTTGAGCTGTGTGCACTGCACTTGTACTGTGAAAGAAAGGCACAGACACTGAACACATTGCTGCTGTGAGACCCAGCTGCACATCTCGGGGGCAAAGCAGGCCACGCTCTGGTGCAGTAAGCGACCCCTCCCACCCCTTCATCTACAAGGGCCGGACCTGAGAGACTAGCACTGCATGGAGGATTTGCAGGCCAACACCCCCCACCCCTTACAGCCCTGGGACAGGTTTGATCCGGTGTCCGGGCTGGTACTCGATGAGCCCGCTCAGCTGAAAAGAATGTAGACGTCCTACCTCCCAGGACTGTGTGAGTCGGCCATTGTTCTAGATACATGTTAATGCTCAGGCCTTCAATCTTATCGGGTAGGCCGACCACCCAGATGTTGTTCCATCTCAATCACCCCTCTGCATCTTTGGCCCTTCGCTTCAATATGTCCAACTGTCGCTGCAAAGCGGCCAGCTCAGCCTGCGTGTCCGATACAACGGGTTGCACCTCCTTTATGGTCACATCGTGGGTGGTTTATCTGGTCATCATTATATTATGTTCCTCACGCATGTGACCCATGTCGGCAATCAAAGTGTCTAGTTTAGGTTCCATTGCTGCATTTAAGCCTTGCGCAGCTGCTAACAGTTCTACAAACTTGGCATTAGTGTCCTGTAACCCATGATCAGCACTGGGGGGCTGCCCCATCAGGGGTGTCCCCATCTCGGATAAGGTGGGAACCTGCTGGGCATCCCCAGGATGGATCCTTTAGGGTGCACCATAATGACAGAAAAGGTGGTGGTGTGCATTGGTAACCCCCTCCACACCGTGGTAGCAATGCGAAACGGGTGTCTCAGGCGTGCCCTGTCAAATGCAGTCCAGTAATAAACAAGTGCACCTCCCACAAGCGGCTCCCCAGAGAAGGAGACCTCGCCTATGGTGTAGTTGGGCACAGACTTCCAGCCGTCTGTGGGGTGGGCTGGTACCTCCTCAGTCTCGTAGGACGAGATGTGTCTTCTATATTAAAGAAAGGGGGGGAGGGTAGGTGATAAAGCAATGACTGAGTCACAGTCTCTTCCGTCACCCTGCAGTGCCTGGAAATGCCTCGCCCTACTGTCCACACTGAAAGGGGGGGCCTACCGACCGATGTAAGAAATCTCCCAGCAACAACACAAACAGAGATCAGGTGAGTCGCCTACTGACATGGCTGCTACGTTCAGAATTGCCCAGATTTCCTATCACCGCTACCCAACAGCAGTCAGGGGGGTTAATAAACACGCAGGAGGCTATCAATGGGGAATTTTGAGAATTATTACCGGGGTCTGTACAGAGAGCCCTCTGAGATACATCCAGATGTGCTTACTACATATATGATACATGTTTATATCTCTCACGTTGATCCCCTCTAGGCCAAGGAATTAGATAGTTCACTCATATTGGAAGAGGCGATCACCCAGATTGCCCGAGGGAAGGTTCCAGGTATCGACGGGTTCCGATTTAATTTTATGCCCATTACAGTACTCGATTGGTCCCGTGCCTCCTTCAGGTGTATGAATGTGCGTTGGCTAGTGGGACCTTGCCGACTTCTGTGAGGGAAGCGGTGATTGAAGTCCCTCACAAACCAGGGCAATATCCCCTAATTGTGACATTCTATCAACCCCTGTCTCTCCTGAATCCGGATTACAAGGTTCTTGGTAAGGTCCCGGCTACCCATCTCACTACAATAGTCCCCTCCTTACTGCATTCTGACCAAAAAGGTTTTATACCCGGGCGCAATGCTTTCATTAACTTGCAGAAGCTGTTCCATTTTATGAACTGGGCAAGATGCACTGGGCCACCTCACTTGACATAGAGAAGGCATTTGACACCTTGGGTTGGCCTTACTTTATGGCAGTTCATGGTCCTCCACTCTTGAGCTGGGTAGCGTTACTGTACAATACTCCAATTGCCAGGGTGCGAACAGGGGACGTAAGAACTGCTTCATTCCTGGTGGCTAGAGGTACACGACAGAGCTGCCCCCTCTCACCGCTACTGTTCGCCTTGGTAGTGGAGCCCTTGGCATGCAAGCTTTGGGATTAGGTGCAATAGTTGGGTCTACTGGGGCTTCAACAGCCCCAAATATTATGCAGACGACTGATTGATTTATTTGAGACCTGGCCCTACGATACTGCCAGACGTCATGGCTCTGCTGACTACATTTGGAGCTATGCCTTGCCTCCATGTTAACGGGGATAAATCCTGTTCATTCCTGCTGTTGCCTATTCCTGAGGACCGTCTGGATACAATGAAACGTACAGAACTGAACTGGCAGTTTGACTCTGTAGGAAGGTAGGATCCTTCTAGCATAGTTACCCCCACTTTATGCCTGGTGTCAGTGTGTTTTTGACCTAGTCTGCTGGGATCCTGCTAATCAGGACACCAGCAACGGTGCTTTCTCCCCTAAATTGACATGGTAAGTACTTTTGTTCCTTCACAATTGGCTACTGGTGTACCCTTGTAAGTCCCTAGTATATGGTACTAATATACCCAGGGCATAGCTACACCAGGGGTTTTCCATGGGCTGGAGCATGTATTTTGCATCCATGGGAGTCCACTTAAACTGTGACTACAGGCATACCCTTGCAGCCTGTGTGAGTTGGTGCTTGCACCTCTCACAACAGATATGTTTCCTTATATCGGAGGTCACTACGCTTAAACCCTGTAACTCACCCTTATGGAAGGCTCTCCAGTCCTGAGAGCAGGGTGCTTGGTTATAAGTGTGAGGGTGCCCCTGCATGAGCAGGACACCCCTACAAACCCAGAGTTGATTCTCCAGGCTTTGAAAGTGCAGTCAGCCATTTTTAGACATATAGTGGACATCAGACATTACGAGATGTCTAACTATATAGTGGCTGCACTGAACCTGGTGAAGTTTGGTTTCAAACGTGTTGGAATCATACTGAAACACCGATTCCAGTGTTGAAAGTATGATCCCATGTACTGGGGGTTCCTTAGGGCCCCCCAGCACTCCCAGTAACAGCCTTTCAGGGTCTGTCAGCAAGCTAGTGCTGCTGCCGACCACAGACACGATTCTGCCCTCCTGCTGCTGAGCTGAGCTAGAGTAGGGTAAGGTAGAACAATAGGTTTCCTATCATAAGGGAGGTGTGACCACCTCCCAGACAGGGCTTAATATATTGGGCTGGGGTGGGGGCGCATGCCAGCACCACCAGACTGCTTTGAAGGGCACATTTGGTGCCATCCTTGCATAATCCACTTTGGACCAGTTAGGAACCCTTGGTTCCCGCTCTGGCGTGAAAATGGACAAAGGACATGGGAGTATCGTCCCCTCAAGTCCAGCCCCTCCTCTGGGAGGGACTCTGGAGTTGTTCCAACCCTTCCCTTAGGGTTCTTAAGGGCCTACCTGTGGGTGGGTCCTTAGATTCGTTGTGGGACAAGACTCAACCCTGAAACTACATCGCTCTTTACTTGTCTGGACACTTGGACTTCGTTGGACTTTGACTGGAACCGAGACTGCAGCTCCTGGTCTCGCTGTTCAAGTAGTCTTCATCGTCTGTGTCTCTGCTTCCTCAACAGACCTGTGGGCATCAAGGACACCCTAAGAAATCTCCCTTGGAGTGATGGAGTCACTCCCCTGCATCTGCAGGCACCGCAACAAAGCTGACTGGTCTGCTGCACTTGTCGGCCTATGGACTTCCCAAGGCTCAGCAACACAGGTGGCGATTCTGCACCTCCCTCAAGGCCTTACCAGTCCTCTCTGCAATTTCGAGGCCAGTATCCCTCGGAGTCACTGGGACGAAATCCCTGTGCACTGCGTTGACTTGACATTGCCAAGGCGTGTTGGCTCTGCACTCCAGACATCTTTGGGATTCAAGAAGCTCCAGCACATCTTCCCTCCAAGATCAGCGCCCTCACGGCATCCTCTGCACCGTGGACCTCCATCTTTGGTGAGCTGCTCAAGGTCTTCTTGCAACTCCTGTGCTTTGTTTTTTCTTTCAAACAGATATTTATTGTTTACAAAATGAGAGTAGGATCCACATGCAGCAATGCACAATTAGACAATAAAACATATACAATGTTAGTCATCTTCTGGTCAGGGTTATCCCTCCCTCGATCCGGCTTGATGTGAACAAGTATTATTCAGTCATGAATCTCGAGGATCTTCTCTTGCTTCAGTGGGCTCCCCTGCTTGCTTGGGCCTGCTCCGACTCTCCTGCTGTTGAGTAAGTCTCTTGGACCGTGCTGGTCCCAACCTTGCTCCTTTTTCATCTGCAACACCGGTTGCAGCTAAGCTACCAAGGCTTGTTGGTGATCCTGCCTGGCACCAACCACCTAGACATCGACATCCGACGTGGGACAGCTCGTGCACGGCTCCTAGTCTTCCTCAAAGTCGCCTGGTCCTCACAGCTGCAGCGACAAGGTCACCGTCGACTCCTCAGAACCTCCGGACATCAGTGAGCGTTGTGTCTCTGTGCCTCCTGTTCACGTCCAAGTGGTATAGAATCTGTTCCCTCTGCTTGCAGGTTCTTTACTTCCATAATCCACTCTTGGGTTCCACCGGACTCCTTCGCAGTCTTCTCCAGAGGCAGCTTCTCCGGAGTCTCCTATTGCTGTCTACGCCAGGTTCCGACGTCACTTCACCCCTATGCACCCAGCTTCCCTGGTGCAGGTAACCTGGTTCCTGGGGCATCCACTGGTGGGGTGGCTCTCCAACCTTCTGTCTTTCAAAGGCTTTCCTCAGGGTCCTCCGGGAAGGGTCCTTCTCTAAAACTGCAACCGCAACTTCTTCATTGACTTCTATTGAGCACGTTGCTGTGTTTCCACTCTGCAAACCGCCTCAGTGGGGTTCCTCAGCACTTTGGGTGGTTCTTTGTGTCCCCCAGCTCCTCTGGGTCTTCTGGTCCAAGTACTGTCCTCCGTTGCAGTTCGTTTTGCACTTTCTTAATATATGGTTGGGTCTCCCCCTGGAGACCACTGTATTTTGTGCTGCTTACCTGATTGCTTTTGAAGTATTCTTGTGCATTGTGCTGATATCTCCGGATAGGAGATATACCAATGTGACAGTGTGTTGTAATAAATAGGCTTATTTTTGCTAAACAATGTGTGGTCTCTTTTTCATCTAATCTACACTACAGATTAAACTGGTAAAACAAGCTGCTTTACGCTCCTTCAAGATAAGCCTGAAGGCTGCTCTCCACAGCTGCCAAAGTTATCAAAGACCACTAAAATCACCATAAGGGTTGTCTGGATTAGTGCAAGATGCATCACTTAAATAAGTGTGCACCATATACTAAACCAGCCTCCTACATACTAAATATCTGAGAGTGCAGGTGTACAATGATCCACATGATTTGCTAGCGGGGAACCTAGGGAAGGCGGTGACTTCTATTCGCTTCTCCCTCCATTTTTGGGCCAAACTACCCTTGTCTTCAATTGGCATTGCCAAAATGCTATTTTTTTTAGCAGCCCTACCATTGACTATCCATAAAGCCTTCTTCCTGGATCTAAGAACGGTGTTGACGGAATTTGATTTGGGGCAATGGCAGGAGATGGGTTGCTCTACATAAACTATTTGCTTTCTTGGATGAAGGTGGCATCAGAGCCCCGGATTACGAATCGTACAATACTGCAGCACAACTGCAGTGGCTGATGCGGATTGCAGAAGAACAGTCTCTAGAATGTTCTGGCATTTTGGATAAGCTGGCGGGGAGACCACTGTTTCATAGGCTTTTTGACACTACCCCTCCTCGGTACACGGATAGTGTGCTGCTACGTACAGGGCTATACGTCTGGAAACGATATGTCAGAGATGGGCAGCGCCATTTGCCTTATGCGCCCAGTCTACCGATTTGGGTCATACCAGAATGCACAGGCTTGAGGACCACGCATCTGGTTTGGGATTGGGAAGCAGCAGGAATCATAATTTGGGCTGATGTGGTGACCAAGGAGGGTTTCTGTGCTTTCGATGTTTTGGCGTTAGATCATGGACTAGGTCCCGAGCAGTTCTTACTGTATTTGGCCGTGCAGAATGTGATGCGTAAGACCTGGGGATCCGATCGAGAGCAACCCCCCACGAGGTCACTCGATGAAGTGGCTTTAACAGGGGGGAACACTACAAGGGCCATCACACATCTATACTATGCGTTGCGGAGTAGACCAACTGCAGAACAAGCACGGTTACGAGATTAGTGTAAATTGGCGCTTGAGACTGATATCACAGACAAACAGTGGGACCAAAGCTTGCAATCGGTCAAACAGGGGACATGAAACGCACAGTTTTGACTAATACAATTTCACTTCCTGCATCATGCAAATCGCACCCCACATAGGATTAGCAACATGTGGTGCTTGTAACGTATGTCCGAGGTGCAGATCCACTGATGTGGACTTCCGTCACACGGTGCAGTTCTGCATATTAATTCGCCTCTTTTGGGAACGGGTGTATCAGGTGATTATCAGCGGTGATAAATAATTTGTTTCCGCTGGACCCGCTTAGATACTTCCTTGACATGGGACTTATCACCAAGAAGAACAAGGGTTTGTTGAGATTCCAGAACTTAACACTCATTTTAGCTAAACAGTGTATTACTATGGCTTGGAAGTCAACTGTGGCGCCCCCACTGAAATGTTGGTGGGCAGACATGCTCCGTTGGGCGCTTGCTGAATGAATATCGGTGCACAAGGGGAGAGGGGATGGATCCACTGGAATGGAACAACTTGAGCGATTAACCTTTACTCTGAGAGATAATGCTTAGGCAGGGGTTTTCCCCTCTTGGTAATCTCCGCTGGGCCCCTTACCACGGTTGGTAAACTAGATGGGCAGGGGTTGGACCCCGCTTCTAGGATGTCCTTGGGGGTATGATGATAGAGATTTTGGCATCTGTTGTGAGGCACAGTACTAAATATTCAGATATTCACTGGAACTGGTTTACTCTTGGATAGGGCACTGATCGGACATACATGGGTTGAGGTGGGGGGTGTTATCTCATTGTTATGGGTACTTGATAAAGCTTGAGTTCGAATGTGAATGCACTTGCGGCATCTGTTGCAATGTACACAGACACGGCACACAGGAACAAACATCATACTTTCAAGCCTCTGCTGGCAAATGCTTTGTCTTTGCTGGATCAAGCATTTTGGCCCATCTGACCGTGGGGTTTTGCCGAATATGGGGGATATTTCCAATGAACATGGATCCGGTGGCTGATTGGTCTCATGTGACTGTGCTATCTAGGACCTCCTGCCTCAACAACAGTGTGAAGTTACTGTAAGCCATATGTGTTTGTACCCATGTATCAACAATATATAAAATGTAATAAAGATATATATATTTTTTTTAATGCACTTTCTAATTATATGATCAAATACTTTAAAAAACAATGATAAAACAGTGCATTAAAGTGCATCTTCCACATCCTTGTTGACAACCTCTATCTGGAAGGTAAGCTAACCCTCTCTTAACAACTGTCCTTTAAGCAATTCTTAAAATTACTAGGGCCATTGTCCTTATCACTATGGTGCTCCCCATTCTTCTCCCATAAAATAAATCTTTGTGACACTAGTGATTTTAGGAAGCAAGATATGCCCTTGCACTTGAATAAGAAGCATGATTTGTTTGCAACTTGCACAGTACTAATAAAATGTGTTAAGTAAATAATTTCTCATGATAGTGCATATAGTAAAAAGTATGTTTCTTATTAGAGTAGTGGTACAATAAAACATTTGGGTAGGGAGAATTACTACTCATATTTAGTGGGTAACCAATCTTGGAATATATAATTTAAAGTACAAATACGTTTGTATCAAAATATTCTCTTTAGCAAAGGATTTGGTGGCTCTATAGTTTGGCAGAGGCTTTGGGGCACATGCACGACCCTTTCATTTTGCGACACCAAGCTGCGAGTCGCAAAATGAAATTCACTAATGTGTCTCAGACACATTAGCGATTCCTAACTGGGTCGCATATGACCTGCCTCATCAATATTCATGAGGCAGGTCGCAATTTGCTACCCATTGGGAAGGGGCAATAACATATGGATGGTGGCCTGCTGGGGTCAGCAAACAACCATATTTGTGTTTGCTTTTAAATAAAGCAACTTAAAAGAAAATGCAGCCCATTTTCCTTAAACGAAAACAGAATGCGTTTCAAAAATAAAAATAAAACCTTTTGGTTTCATTTTTGAAGAGTAGGCAGTGGTCCGTGGGACAAAAAACAATCTTACTTGCCCTTGCGACTCGCTATTAGGAAGGGATGCCCTTGGTACGCCCCTTCCTAATAGCCACTCACAAACCCTATTACCGACTCACAAAATTGGGTTGGGATATTGCAAAAGCCATTTTAGTGGTCACAAACGGGCATATTCTCTGTTTGCGACAATTAAAAACGGTCGTACATGTGCCCCTCAGATACATTTAACTATGAGGTCTTGCGGTTCAAATCTAGTTCAAGAGAGTAATGAATTAAAAACATTACTATAGCACAACTGTCCATTCCAAAATGAGGCGGCACCCTCACTAACGTTTATGCTACCAAGAAGAACCTACCTGTGGCTGGAAGTCAATTGGTTCTAGGCCCCGACATTCAAACTCGACAATAGTCTTAAATCTTTCATTGTCTTCAGCCTAAAAAGTAACATTGAGATTTTATTGAAATGTTTACATATCAGATAACGATCCCTGGCATGAGACACTGCTATTCAAAGCAAAACAATCAATATGCTGTTCTTGCCAAAAAACAGTGTATCATCAAATATTATGACTCATCAGCCAAAACAACCCTATTTGTCATAGAAATAAAATTTCAAGTGTAAATTCAATTCTTTAGCCTATATCATGATCCACAAGAATGAATAAACACAGATTGTTTGCAAATGATTAAGATCAGTTCCACTTTACCACAAGTGGGGGCGGGGGGGGGGTGGGGTGGGGAGTGGGGAGCTCTTGAAAATACCCAGGTTTTATCCTTCATAAATTATTCTACTACTCAAAAGAATTACCTTTTAAATTCTCTAGCAATACATTTCTAAGGCTTTCTTAGTTCTATCATTCCCACGCAGACTTAAGAGAGAAAATAGGGGATTTTGGCTAGTGCAGAACATGCCTCATCTGCTCTCCTTTGGTAACTTGAAACCATAGATTATAAATAAAAATGTTTCTTCCATGTTAGTTCACATTTGAAAGACAACTTGTGATATTGGCAAAATCGGGTCTCCTACTCCATTTCAGTCCACTTACATTTTAATGGGAAAATTCTAGGAGGCAATGACCATTTTATATTACAAATAAAATATTCACATGATGCATAAATAAGCAATCAGGGGGGGCGTGGCTTGGACGCCAAAGAAGATGGCCGCCGGATCGCGGAGCTCCTCACTGACGTGAAGACCGGAGCTTTCACCAGGCATCCTTTCTCTAACCTCGGGATGATGCTGACGCTGGCAAGATGATATGAATCATAGCGCTTTCATGTGAACTCATTTTCGACCTTCAGGGTGAGCTGTTTCACTCTCTTTCAGCGCACTTTCGTTCGCGCTCGTTTCTGTGGCCGCCATTTTGTTTTTTATCTCGGCGCAGAATGTTATCACCTCAGATTTGACTCGAGGTCATGGCTTTTTTATTTTCTACCTATGCAAGGTCGCTCTCTTTGCTTTTCTGAGCATTTGCTGTTTATAAACAACCTGTGCAACATACTTTTCCAAGCCCTTTTTGCCTCATTTCTTTCCTTTTTTACACTGACTTTCATCATTTTTGGCTGGACTTCTGCATTTAAACATTTGTGTATCCACATTTCTCCACACGTTTGCATCTTATTGTGTGGTTTTAATATGGCAAAAGCACGTGCACTCCGTACTAGCTCTACTCTGGGTGACAACGCTACAATGAGTGATTCTAATCCCTTCAGTGTATTACAAGACAGTACGGAAGACCCTGAGCCTACGCAGTTCAATGCCGCTACTACTCAGCCCAACTTACCTCGTGGTAACACTAAACAATTGCCTAAAAATTCATCTACCACTTCTACAAAACGTGTTAAAAAAGATCCACCGTCTCCAACAGGCTCTACAACGATGTTATCCATGGAACTTCTTCTTCAGGAAATTCGCGCACTTAAACCTCATATGGAAGAGACCAACATTCGTCTCCAAAACCTTGAGGATAAATGGTTTCAAATGGAGCAACAGTCCTCTCTGCTTTCTCAACGGGTTGATTCTATTCAGTCTGTCACGTCTCAAATACCTCCATTACAGCTAGAGGTCGCTCATCTCAAGACTCAGATTGAGAATTTGGAAAATCGAAATAGGCGTAACAACCTACGCATTTATGGCCTTGTGGAAGGAATTGAGGGATCCGATGCGCCTTCATTCTTTCAGTCTTTTTTACCAACCCTGCTGGACATTCCTGAATCTCCAAAATTGAACATTCAAAGAGCTCATCGACTAGGCCCAAACTCTAAGTTTGCTTCCTCTACTTCCAAGCCTCGTGGTGTCATTCTTTATTTTTTAGAATACACAGACTTACTTAAAGTTCTTCATGCAGCCAAAAGTAAAGGGAGAGTGTCCTGGCAGGGTAACAACTTATTTTTTGCTCAGGACTATGCGAAAGCAACTGCTGACCGTCGGAAACAATTTTTGGATATGAGACCTGCACTACGGAATCTCAATGCGCGTTATGGCCTGTTTCACCCATGTCTTATGAAAGTCACCCTTAACAACAAAACCACGTCCTATGAAGACCCAGCACGTCTACAAGCCTTTCTTGACTCTTGTATTGAAGGCAACATGGAAATTCCTTGTACTTCAAAGACCTGAAGATATTCAAGGCTTATATCTTATGCCTTTATAACTAAGCGATTGTTTTATCTTTTTTTTTTTTTTTTTAAATGCTTTATCTTTTCTAAATGCTGGTGGCTTATATTAATTTTTGTTCTTCTGTTTCTTGTCATTGTATGTGATCATAAGTCTCGTATATCCTTTGTAATTGGTCTTCCTCTCCCCCTTTTTCTTTATTGTAGAAGCAGCAAGGTATCGTCGTCCTTCCGTGATCGTATCTCCAATGCCTGGATGATGTCTTCGTTTTCCGTTCTGTATCGGGGTACCCCGCGTTTGGTGTGCTGTTTTCCTCATGGGCTTCCACCATCCCCATTTGTCCATGTCTTTTTGTGGTATGTGTTTTATTTATTCTTTTATCTTGTTCTTCTCTAGTTTTATCCTCCTTGTCTTTCCCCCTTTCTCTTTTGTTTTTGCCCTCGCTTCCCTATCCTGTTCTCTATGTTGGGCTCTCTGTTATTTCTTTCATATCTTGTATCTCTTACCTCAGTCCTGCCTCTTCTCCTTCTTTCTTTTTTCTACTGGCATTCTCGTAATAATCTATAACTTCCTCTCTTGTTCTTCCTTTCCTCATTCTACTTTATTCCTTAACTTCTCAGTTTCTATCTTATACATTTACCTCTTTCTTTGGTGTTATAACTTCTCTTTTTCTTGTTTAAATATGTCTAGCTTTTATCAACAGTTTTTTATGATACTTCCTTTTGGTATTAATTTAACGTGCATTGTACAGTTAGTACACATTACATATGATTGTCTCTACGATAATTGAAGAGTTATTATTTATATTTTAGATGACTTTGAATATTGTATCGTGGAATGTCAAAGGCTTGGGTTCTCCCATTAAACGCCAAAGGGTGTTATCTCATATTGCTACTCTAAAAGGAGATATTGCGTTATTGCAAGAAACTCATATAACTGAAGGTGAATTATCTAAACTGCGTCGTCAATGGGTAGGCCATGTATATGCTTCGCCTGGCTCAGGGAAACGAAATGGTGTGACTATACTATGTCACAAACGTTTAGACATTCAACTTGTGAAGCAAGAAAATGACTCTGAGGGTAGGTGGGTTGTTGTATCATTATTGATTAACAAAATTCCCTTAACTATTTTCAATATTTATGCCCCCACAACTTTGGACAAAACGTTTTGGCCTCACCTTCTTTCGTCTTTAATGCAATATACGGATGATTACTTGATATTGGGCGGAGATTGTAATATGATTTTAGACCCCTTTTTAGACAGGCGATCCAAATCCCGATTTTCTCCTTCTTCCATGCACAACCAGTTCACGTCCACTATTCAACAAAGATCTCTAGTAGACTCCTGGAGACTTTGTCATCCTACAACCCAGGAATACACATACTTTTCCCCGGCACACTCCTCCCAATCCCGAATTGATTATATTTTTATTTCCAAATCTCTCACACAACATATTTCCCATTCGGACATAGGATCCATTCTAATTTCAGACCATGCACCAGTTATTTTAAGCTTAGATCTACTTCCCCCCAACAAAGGCACTAAACGTTGGAGATTTAATAACTCTCTATTATTAGACCCCAAATTTTCATCATCATTTTTGGAATTTGCAACCATATTCTTTGCTGAAAATGACACTCCCCTTACATCCCCCCAACTCATTTGGGACACTTTTAAAGCTGCCTCAAGAGACTTCATTATTTCATTCGTGTCCCGTAAGCGTCGAGCATCTATGCAATCTATTCAAACACTTAATTCACAAATTAAGAAATTGGAGCATTCTTATTATATAACAGAAAATCAATCTACGCTGAATGATCTTATTAAAGCCAAACTCTCTTTTAATAAACTCTCTACAGAATTTGCAAACCTAATTCTTTTAAAATCCAGTGCTAAATACTATAACGCTCAGAATAAATCTGGCAATTTACTTGCCAATTATCTTAAGGTCAAAAAAGAGCGCACAAAGATCGATTCTATTGTAACCTCTAATAACACAACTGTCCATATAGATAAAGATATTCTCTCAGAATTTGTCAATTTCTATCAAACGCTCTATACTCCTGAGTTTTCGCCCTCTTTGACGGACATTTCTCATTACTTATCCTCTATCCCCTCCCCGTCTCCCCCGGATGTTGATTTCTCCGCTTTGGACTCAGATATTCTCCCCAGTGATATTCTTAAAGCTATTCATTCACTCAAAAAGGGTAAAGCTCCTGGGCCAGATGGCTTTACCATGGAATTCTACGCACACTTTGCTTCGTTCCTTGTTCCTAAATTACACCAATTGTTTTTATCTTTCATTTCTTCTGGAAAATCTGAAGGCTCTTTTCAAGAGGCTCTAATATGTCTTCTTCCTAAGGACAACAAAGACCCCACTCTGTGCAAAAACTATAGACCCATTTCTTTGATAAATTTGGATTATAAAATTTTTGCAAAGATTTTAGCCCTTCGCCTAGACAATATCTTACCACGGTTAATTGGCAGAGAACAATCTGGTTTTATTAAAGGGCGTTATTTATCAGATAATACTCGTCTCTTTTTTAATGTTCTTAGTAAATCCCATTCTCATCCAGGTTCTTTAGCAGCCATTGCATTAGACGCTGAAAAAGCTTTTGACAGAGTCAACTGGCAATTTATTTTTTCCACACTCCGTTGGTTTGGTTTTGGTCCCAAATTTATTGCATATATCTCATTATTATATTCTTTTCCTAGATCGTTTATTTTAGCCAACGGCCTTATATCCTCTTCTTTTCCCCTCCATAGAGGGGTTCGACAAGGTTGTCCCCTCTCTCCACTTTTATTTATTTTAGCGTTAGAACCCTTTTTAACAAAAATCCGTTTGAATTCTAACATTACAGGCTTTCCTTATGCAGACAGCAATTTAAAACTTTCAGCTTATGCTGATGACATTCTTTTATTTATCTCAAAACCTCAATCATCTATTCCAGCCTTTTTATCAGAAGTTTCTGCTTTTGCTCTAGTCTCAGGATACAAACTCAACATTGACAAATGCGAAATTCTCCCTCTAAACAAATACTGTTTTCACGCTGATTTTATAGATTCTTCCTTTCACTGGAACACTTCTAAAATTAAATATCTGGGTCTATGGTTCACTCCCTCCCTTAAAGATACGGTGGCTCTAAACTTAAAAAATTTACAACTCACCTTAAGTAACTCTACATCAAGATGGCACCCTTTATTCTTATCTTGGTGGGGCAGATTAGATTCGATTAAAATGATGTTAGTTCCGATAATTTTATTTTACTTAGCCAATCTACCTGTTAATATCCCTAAATCTTGCTTCAAAAAAATCTATGGTATTTTATCAAAATTTTTATGGCACAATAAACATCCTCGGATGTCTCTCTCCAAGCTTAAGCAACCTAAGCATATGGGTGGAGTCAATTTCCCTGACTTTTCTTCCTATCACACATCGTTTTTTCTCAAACACTCTGCGTTTCTACTATCTACAGATCTAGACACTTTTAATCCTCGTCCCTTATGGGTAGAATTAGAATCTTCCTTTTTCCATCCATTTTCCTTTGAAGAATTTTTGTCTTTAACTCTCGTCCCATTGAAAATGTCACTCCCTATTCTTAAGAATGCCAGAAAAACTTTTCAGCCTCTTTTGTTTGGAGGTCTTGATGATCGTTCCCGTTTTCTATATTCCCCAATTTGGTACAATAAACATATTAAAATCAAAAATAGGACACTTTTTTGGAAAGATTGGCTGGCACTTGACCTTAAGTGGACCCACCAACTATTTCAAGAAGACGCTTGTATTCCCTTCTCTGTACTTCGCACCCGCTTTTCTCTCCCTCCGTCCTACCTATCGAAATATCGACTGTTGACTTCTACTGCTTTAAATTCTTTCAATAATTTATCCTCAGTCCCTACCCATACAATAGCTTCTCCTCTCACACTTTCTTCTATACATACCACATCCTCGGCATCCACTATTTATAAAAAATTAAGATCTACATCTCTTTCCCGTACTAAGTCTACAACAGAATGCAGTTGGGAGGTAGATTTGGGTATATCTTTTTCAGTCTTAACATGGGAAAAGATCTGGAATAAAATAAGGAAGTCGTCTAGAGCAGCTAATATCACACAAACTTTATTTTTTCTTTACAATAGACTCCTAATTACCCCGACCAAACTACATCGTATAGATCCTACTGTTCCTTCTACTTGCTGGTCATGCCCTACCCCCAATGCAGACCTTTACCACATGCTCTTTACTTGCCCTCCTGTTCATGCCTTTTGGATCAGAGTTTGGCAGCAAATCAACAAAATCTTTCACACACATATCCCTTTTTCTTATGTTCATATTTTCCTAGGTAGTGTCTCAGAGGAATGGTCTTCTCTCGGAACCTCCACCTCTATTGTGGACTTACTTTTAGCCGTTGCATTTCAACAAATTACAAAATCGTGGAAAAATGCCTCTAATATTTCATTCCAAGCCTGGTGGTATGGTGTCTGCTATAATCACAGATTAGACCGAGCTTATGTTTATCCAATTGCTTTGGCCATTAAACGAGATCTGTTGTGGTTACCAGTCACCAATTTCCTAAATGCTTCTGCTCGTGTTATACCGTTGCATACTCCCTGTAATGAAGAAGTACCCAAGCCTCCATGAATTTTAATCAGAAAATTTACTTTATCTAATGTTAATATTTTAATGTACATTGCGCGTTTGTTACTCATACTAATTTTATCATTCACCGAAATGTTTACATACTGTATCCTAGTTACGATATCGCTGTTTATCTTCTGATTTCCCCTCTCTTTCCCACTTTTCCCTCTCTATTTTTCTTTTCTTTCTCTCCTTTTCTTTCTTTCATCTCTCTTGTTCTATAACCAATTTTTGATTTATATTATGGTATATGATGTATTTTGAACTGTTATGTTTCTTATTTATATCCAATAAACTTTTCTTTAAACTCAAAAAAAATAAATAAGCAATCAGCTACGCAGATGTTCTCTACATAAGCCCCTTCTATTTAACCTTGTATGCAAATGAGCTTATTATTAATGCAAAAGTAATGTACAAAGACAAATATTTTACACTTTTCTCTCACTGAACAGCATCTATGTTCCCAAATCACCTATTAAAATGATCCATGTAAAACGCTAATCTAAAGCAATACCGTTTTGATACTACTGAAGCACTGCGTTTATGCTTTCAAAAGTGACTTACATTGTAGGGCTTCATGGTCTGTCTTAAGATATCTATAAGAAAAAAAGACACACACAAGTAAGTATGTTGATCACAAACAGATATGCCCATATAACAGAAGATGCCTCTTCTACACTTCCATCCTCTGCTCATATCATTCCTTAGGGAGTTTCATTCCTACAAGATCCTGAGAAGGGGGTTTGCAGAGCTCTAGTAGTTAATGGCTGAGTCCCATTGTGCGTTAAGAGCCCACTCGCTACACTTGTTGGGTCTCATAACACCAAGACTTGATTCCCAAATGGTCACAACGACCACAGCTCTTCAACTGGATTGAATTAATTTCCTAAATCAATTGCAGATACACATATTAGACTATTATCAGACAGGATCAAAAGGATGATGCTTTTATGCCCAAAGTAGTGCATACAAATGAATAACAGAGCATAAAAACCCAAGTATACGTCTTTCAGTGCACGAAGGCTCAGAGGTCCCATTTCTCCCTACGATGAGCTTCACCAAAGCCTTTTACAGTTTGGTTGCTCATCAAACAAGAGAAACTTCTCTACCCTCTTGATGGGAATTATTCACCTTTGGCCAAGATAAGTCCTTTGCCACTAAGAATGTTTCCAAAACTAGCCCCCCCTTACTCCATCCACCTGCTTGCACCTGTAGCAACTTGACTCCATTTGCACTTGCACTATGCTTTACAGAGGCATTAATGGAGGCCACGCGTAAATTTAAACGGTTATAATGGCTATAAAGACAATCCTATGATGAAAAGTCTTGCTATGTTATTAGATCTACGATTAAGAGTTACACCTTATCGGATCTACTAAAAAAGATTTTTTAGTACAAAATAAAAAAAATCATCAAATCATCTAAAGCACTGAAACGGATTTTTGCATTTGGAAGATACCATATTGCTTTGCTCTGTTAGCCTACTCCAATAAGATTCCTCTCTCATCATAGAGTTATGTCACAATCTAAACTCTTTCTTTCGGAATAAAATGTAGATAATTTAGGACTCCTTCTCTCAACCATCTTTAGACTCCGTCTCTGTACTCAATGACAACTAGGAGTTGGTGACATCTGTGCATTTCACTGAACTATCCTTACATGAGACTCTGGACCCGATGTGAACTATCAGTTCGGGATCTCTCTTAAACTCCTGCCCTGCCAACATCATCTCTCTTGGCAAAGAGACCATCAACCCTATTTTAAGAGATTTGTGTAAATATTTTATTAGAACTTGCTCCACCCCCTTTTCCTGGGAGAATGTACGTCATCCCCTCCAGCCTCTTCAACAAAGGTATCTGTAAGAGCTCCCAGAAGTGCATAGGTTATTTTTTTGTCTGGAAAAACTCAAACTGTATCCCATCCTCCTTACCATTCTGATTCCCTGCATCTAACTGCGGGGTACCTCAAGGATCTTCATTAAGCCCCACTCGATTTAATATTTACATCAGACCCCTGATCTCCATCATCTGGTCATTCGGTACAGTAGTGAGGTTATATGCAGATGAGACATATCTATTTCTCTGCCGCCAAGAACCCTGCACTTACAGCTACCTTCTTATCAATGTGTGCAAGCTGTGGCAGACTGGTTGTTGCCTAGCTGCCTCACTCCCAACAAAGATAAAACCCGGGATTCTTTTCTTTGTCAAAAACTCGATCTATTGGTCTCTGGGTTGGAGGCCATAGGAAGTTGCCTCAATTCTACTCCTGCATGTTCAGCCAAAAATCTCAGCTTCATAGTTGACCAACAGCACCTCTTTCCCAAACAAATGGGGCAAGTAGTGGCCATCTTCTTTGCTCTACTCGGGATGATGAAGAAAATTCAGTCTTTCCTTCTGGAGAACGCCAAGCACACAATCATCCATGCACTCATTAACACCAGACTGGACTATGGGAACTCTTTATTCACAGGAACCCAGGACTACTTGATCCGTGCACTCCCAGTCATGAAAATTGCTGAAGTCGGGCTGCTTCATAGCTTCGGTCTCTGACATGCTCAAACATTTTAATTGTTTGCTGGTTAAGAACAGGATCATCTCCCAAAGTCTCTCTGCTTTGTTCACAAAGTCCTCCACAGGAAAGGACCCGCTAACTTCAATCCAAATTCCAGCTGTATGCCCCACAACACACTCTCGGCTCAGATTCTATGCACCTTCTCCACATTCCATCTATTGAGAAGAGTCACCTGGGTGGTCGCTCCTTCCAGCTTTTAGCCAGAAAAACATGAAAAGCACTCCAAAACACCCTGGACTCGCCTCAAACCCTGGCTTTTTAGCTTTAACCCTTCTGTGCTTCTCATCCATTTTTTGGATCCTATTGCCAGGATGCTCCCTGGCATAACAGTTTGTACGCATTCATAATAAACTCAGTTTTGTTCTAGTCACAATCTCTAAGACACTCTTCTGGGTATCACTCCCAAGTTAATTGCAGCATACACACAGCACTCATCTAGATAAAACAAAGTTGGCTATCTAGTGCCTTGGCATTTAAATAAACAACAGAATACAAATGTACCGTTGTTTTAATGATTATTTTGTGCTTTCATTATGGCAAACTATACCACAATAAACACAACTTATTCAGTCATCCTGGTGGAGTAAACCGACTTTCAACTTTTATAATGCGACTCTAAAAGGTCTATATCATTCAACTGGTATTTTCGGCAAGACGCCATCTTGTGAATTCGCCTTCAGCCTTAGAGTGCTTTATAGGCGTAATGTGTGTAATTCTGCAAATGTACAACAAGAGTGCTCTAAAATCAAAGACACTTTATAAACGCGGTGACTGGCAGAATTCAAACTAAGTAAATAGAAAGTACTGATGAGCCAATAAAAAGATGGCTACAATCTAAGAAAGCTCCTCAATATCCAACAGGATCTTGCCGCTTCCTTGCTCATAAGAAGAAAAAAAAAAAACACATTTCAATGCAAGTATTGAGGTAATGATGCAGCCTACTTTCCCTGTTCCTGTGTACTTGCAAGGCTTTGATGTAAGTGGTATGTGTCGCCCTTTTTTATGATTGCCCTCTAATCCCCCAACCCTTGGCACTTTGGACGGCTCAAGTGGGGCTGATGAACTATTTGCATTGTGGCCATGTCTGTGTTTCCCCAGCTGTAAGATTTGGTGTGCCTGATAGGTACTCTCTGTCACTGTAGCTCAGGCACAATATAAACATAACATGTATTTATAAAGTGTATGTTCACCCCATGTGGCACTTTGTACTGAATGATAGAGGTTTATTGTTACCAGTTCAATTGCACTCATTTTATGGATCTTCTAGGGATGAAAGGCTGAGTGAAGCCAGAAGAATTCAAAGCTGGTAACATGATGCCAAACGCAGGTTTGTATAGTGAATGTATTAATCCATTAAGGACTCGTTCACTAGTCCAGGCTTCCTCTTTCAATGACACTCTGCTGTGGCCAATGTTCTTGAGTCAATCCTGCGGGGTATATGTGGCATTGTATTGTGACCACTCTTCCTCTGCGAGTGCTAATGAGCTTTTAAGAGTGAGAAGATGTGACAGCAAGACCAGAGTTGGCAGTGGCCTCTGAAAATGACAAGTGATCTATGGCTGCTGTACTGCTCAAAAAAGGCTCACTAGTGTTAAGCAAATGGCGCTAGTACCTTTCTTGCACAACGGTTGATTTAACAGCCATGTGGCTAGCTGTATTGTGGCTAGAGTTGGTGCAGTTGCTACAGAGGGATTTGCTCTTTGGGAAAGGGCCACTGGACATTTGATCCTAACCCAGTTCTTCAATGTTCATTGATGTTTTGGCTAGCTTAGACTCACTGGACTATGAGGAGACATACCTTTAAGAAGGAGGTGTATTTGATCAAAAAAATAAACCAACTACCATTACAATATTGCTTTGTATATTGCAGTTGGTCTCTATACAAAGCCACTGCTACTGAGACAGCAAATGAATAGGCTTACAGCTTAATAGAGAGGGCACATTTACCCATACATTGGTACTGATTTGAGGCTTCCACTACTCTGTCTTTTGGTGGATATGGAAAAGACGACTGGAGACCAGCCGAACATTTTACAGTTTTAAAAACCACCAAACTACTGGAACAGACTGAACGCTCAGAGATATAGGTTTGTAAAAAACAAACCAAAGCCAATGTTGTTGATGTACAAAGAAAAATGTTTTTTGTTGCGACAGGCACACATTACGCTTGCGAGTGAGTGCAAAGGATGCATTTCAGTAACTGAAAACGATTTCCTTGCATACTTTAGACACATCTTACATGTGCATGGAAACATACGAATCCTGCAATTTGTCTTTTTTCTACACATGCATGGCTGCAATTTCTGAGCAGGAATGTGGAGAGTGACCTAATTCAGTTTAATAATGTATGGTTATAAGTTTATAGATATTGCATGCTTGTTTTTACTATGTTATTTCTGGGTTTTGTATGGCCTTCACAGTCTCTCTGGAATGCTTTAAAATGATAGATGGCTTCTCAATACTTAATAACTGCACAAATATTAATAAAAAATATGTTGTTAAGGTCTACGAGTTGCTCTATACGACAGGTTAATGATTATGCCTGCTGTAACGTCATGCTGCTGGTATGTGTAGTAGGAGTGTGCCATAGATGGGCGCCACAGGTTACGATTGTGTTAACTCTTGCTTTACAATACCTGTGATGCTTAACACTAGGGAGCTGAAATGTTGGATGAGTATAAACATCATAGTGGTTTGGGATTGGCTGGCAGGAGACATATACAGTACGACCAGACAATGGCTTCAAATAGGTACATAAGTAACAATATATAAATCGGGTACGTTTTAGGCAGACACTTGTCTACTCTGGCATTATATAGAGTACATATGTATCAAGACTCGTAAACATGTTCGTGGTGAATATAGGTCATGCCGTAGTTCAAAAGATGGAGGCATAAGCAGTGGTGGATAAATGAAAGGGGTAATAACCATATAGACTGTCTCGTCCTGTTAGCATATCACTGGCCCGCCAACTGGAGTTATACAAGACATATTGGTCCTCTCTTTGAAAGTCACAGGCAAGTCTGATAACCTTGCAAAGTTATAGCAGCATGTTTAAGGATAGCGCCCCATTATTAAGATCATTAGGCATGTCCCTTGTAGGACTAAGGTCACTCGGTTTGGTAGCTCCTGGGGCCTGTCAATTTCCACTCCTACTAAAGCAACTCTAGAGAAGAATTACAACTTCACAGAACTGTGGTAATCTAACGTCACACTGTGCGGCTGATGGGCAAAGAAAGGGTTTTGTAAAAATGTATCTATTCTGGTCAGTAAGGACGCTCCTAAATTTGACCATGTGTTCCTCGGAGGGGAATGTCAACACTGCAGGACTCCTTGCAATAAAATACATCATCACAGTAGCTTTGAATGCTACTCTGGACAAATGAAGCGGTATGTGATGCGGTAGTACAGGGGCTGCTAACACGCTTAAGGATACAATGACTACGAACATGCATCTCCATGGAGCAGTCATCCCTCTAAAATGGAATCCTCACTGCACCCGCTGTCCATGACTGCTCATTGTGCAGTAATTATTTATGCAGATCCTTTAAAAAAAAAAATGGAATTGGAATTTCAATTGGATTTGTATTTTTTCACTTGATCAGCCTTTCTATAGAACTGCTGAACATAATTATAAAGCGGCACAAAAAACAATTGGAAAGGAGTCGTTAAGTCAAACAAATATATTCTGCGTCATAAATGAGAGGTGGGATGATAGATTAGACATTTCCAATTTGAATGTTGCAATGTCTCTTGTATATACATTTTTACAACAGTGACATGGTAGGGAAGGATGTCGGAGTGGGTATTAGCAGGGCCCTGCTGGGCTGGGCATGTGTAGGGCCAAGAGACATCCAGCTTAGTGTCTAGGGACAAGGTAGATGTATGTCTCTGAAGGTTGATGAGAGTCTTGGTGGCCAAGTTAAAGACTTTGTTCAAATCAGGTCCACTTATTACCAGGGTGTTTATGATCTGACAGTGTGGAACAGAAGCAGTGGACAGATTTCTGAATGTACAGCCATTGCAAGATGTGAAAGTATTCCAGTCCTGAGATTCAACTTTTTTTAATTGAGGCCAATACATGGTCAGCGCAATGCAAGACATTAAGGTAGTTTATTTTGAAATCACCAGAGACTGGAAGAAAGAAAAGCAAGTCAAAATGACCTCAAGGTCTAAAAACATAAACACACAGATAATTCCGAACTTAGCCATACCCAAAAACTGTTTTCTTAGCTAATAATAGTCAATAACTGTACCGCTCAATTAATTTGGGGTAGTGAGGCCAGTTAAATCCACGATATAGCTAAAGTGAGTCTCGAAAAAGCCTTACAACTGATTTTCATACATTATCCACCTGAAGAGTGTCATCAATACCAAACAAAATACACTGAAGAGTTTTACTTTACGGTGAGTTAGACTCAGTATTTCTGGATTGAGATGCACATGCCTAAGTCACAGGACAGAGTTAGCATTCTGATTCCTACTTTTATTACATATCAAAAACGTTTGCAGGGAAGCAAATCAACTGTGTTTTTACGATTTAAGCAACAGGGATCGGAGTACCCTCCGGTGCTGGAAGATCATAAGGCAGCCGGGTATTTTGTTTTGAAAGTGGGCTGTGAAAGCATAAAAGGCGGAGAAGAGAACAATATCTTTGTATTATTGGCATAAAGGTGGCAGTAAAAGCCAAAATAGGAAATTATATCTCAAGGGGTACCATTAGAGAGCTTTGTCCACTATGCCCTGGGAAGCAGAGTTGCAAGCAAAGACTAGTCCATATGCATAAATGATGTGAAGAAAGAGGAGCAGCAGTACTGACTCCAAAAAAACGTTTGTGCAAAAAGCTTTCATAGAGGCAAATTCTTAGAGAGTCACTAAAGAGTTCATCGGGACGTGAATAAATATTTCTTAGCTGCATGCAGTAATGCATTTCTTGATGATTATAGGCAAGAAGTATGATGCACAGGTGCAGTCAACATAGAAAAATAAATTATTGTATTTTAGATTTACAAATGCTTGTACTTCTTGTACAATGGCTTGATATGATCAGTGAGTGGCTAATTAGAAACTCCTGATTTAGCAAACAAATAGATCAAGTTCGGTAAAAGGGATATTCCATTGACTGGCAGTATTACTTACTGAACTATTTTGAAGGCCATGGCAGCATGGTAAAATACTATATTCACCCAAAACACTCCTTAGTTCAGCAGTTTTATAGAGGTTGGAGAAATCAAAGAATAACAAGCATTTGCAATGCAATAGGTCTCGCATTTATGAGAGTTTGAGCTATTGGCATTGTAAATGACAATGCCTTTTATTTAAGTGTTGTTTTTTAAACAGATAAATAAAAGGCATTGTCATTTACAACGCCAATAGCTTAAACTCTCGCAAATGTGAGGCTGATTGTATTGCAAATGCCAGCGCCCATGCTATAAAAAAAATTAAAAAGCATTAGGAGAGAACATGTCCTGCCTGCTGTGCTGGGAGGCTGTAATTAAAGCAAAGCCTACCAAGTAAAAACACTCGTAACAGGTGGTGTCGCCATGGGAAGTTACAAATTGAGACAAGGTGGTGCTAAGGAGGGACTACTAAGCCTATTTAGCAAAGAACAGCCACAGTCTACAGTGGACAATGACACAAGCCAATGAAAAATATGGGCGGAGAGTGGGCGGAGAGGGGAAATACGCCACACCCACCCAGGAGGGGAACACGCCACACCCACCCAGGACGGGAAACACGCCACACCCACCCAGGACGGGAAACACGCCACACCCACCCAAGAGGGGAAACACGCCACACCCACCCAAGAGGGGAAACACTCCACACCCACCCAAGAGGGGAAACACGCCACACCCACCCAAGGGGGCCTGGTCTGACATGGCTGCGGCTCGGTGGGGCTGTCAGAGAGAGCTGTGAGGTGACGAGCACTGCCAGAGCCGCACGCGCCCTGCACCTCTTTTAAAAGCAGCTCCACATCTGGGCCGGGGAGGAGACCTGGGAGGGCGAGGGCTGCCTGCGCATGCGCGGTACCTAGAACTTTTCGCCCGCATTCTAACGTATCGAGTCAGCCTGGCGGCGCGTTGCCTGCGGTTCGTGCTCAGTGGCGGCACGTGCGGACTTTGCCGTACTTGAATGACCGGCTGAAGACGCGAGACCAGCCGAGGAGCAGTGCAGGGTCCCCACAAGAGCCGGTAAGTGGGGGGAGGCATGCTGTAGGTGTAAAGCGCGCCGCACTTGGAGCGTGCGTGCGCATTAAAAAAAAGAAAGTAAAATTGCATGAGGCTTGCGAGGACGGAAGGGGGGCAGGAGATGTGCACATCGCGTGTCTGTACGTGTGTGTTCACGGGCGCGTTCACAATTGCAGTCCGTCCTGCGTGTGCACATCTCCGGTCTCCCTTCCGAAGCAACTCAGTAACAATATATCTCGCTAGCGACAGCGCTTTCGCACTGCGTCGCTAGGCGAGATCTAAAAATGAATGTTGAACTGGAGTGCGGAAAGAACAAAAAGATGTGTAACAATACTCTTCTTTTTGTGTTTTTACTTGAGCTTCCGTATAGAACATAAATGAAGACAACAATGGCTAGTGGACAAAGCAATCACCCCTAACAGTTGTCAGCTTATGGTACCATGTTGAGTTCTATTTCGCTAGCTAAGGCTTGTAGCCACAATGATAAAGAGCTTGCCGCCAGAGGCAATCCACACTGCACACAATTATTTTAACTCCAGCTTTCATCGTTTCAAATAAATCTCAAAATAAATCAATGACCTACCTATGGAATTTTCTCTAGCACACAGCTTGCACTTCTGCACCATGCTCGCACTTCCTCTACCTCCCTTGAGAGGGACGCTGTCCTAACAACAAAAACACAGTCATGTTATGCACATCATATTTTTTAAAATACAAATACTGAAAAGGCTGACCGATAAAGGATACAATGTATTAGCAGAAGAGCAAAGTTTGCCATTTAGGAAAGATATTACATTTTGCTCTCTTTTATGTTATCCTGTTTTTTTCTTCTTTCAAGCACGCCATTTCAAGAGAGGAGGACGAGTTAATGCAGGTTTGGAGTTTTTGGCCACAGCGATTTCTCTTCAGTAAGAGGTAGACAGAGCAGTCTGATAGGGAGAGCTGTTTATGACCCACATTAATGTGAATTTGAATTATAATGAACGATAAGAAAGGGACAGTCTTACAAGCACCCAAGTGAAAAGCTTATCCCTGAGCTCAGCGCAAGTGTGGATTTAAGACTATTTGAGGATGGCAACTATTGTTGGCCTTCGATCTCAAACTGGAGAAAAGGCACGATAGTGACAGCAAGGGATGTAGTGGTGGCACAAGTGTTGGACTGCTATCTGTCCAGTAGCCAACTGGTCTGAGTTAAAGCGCTACCACATGTAAACACAATGTAAGCACATTAACCCCTTGAGTGCCCCGCCCTTTCCACGCCCTGTGCCGGGCGTTTCATTAGCGGGCGGGGTTCATGACGAGATAGTCTCGTCATGGGCACAGCGCAACCGCGGCCCATGACGAGACCATCTCGTCATGGGCACTCAAGGGGTTAAGACAAAGTTAAGAAGCAAAAGTCAGAATACTTTGATAGCTCTCTTGCCTTCTTTAACAGTGTTTTTATTTTTATATGAAATGAAGGTTGGATGACAAGGGAGCCTTCATTATACAATTATTGTTTCGCTTCTATGACATAGAAAGAAACAAAGGACTATGTCCAAGGCTCTCTTTCAACCAAACTATAATTTCATCTAGATACAAAAACAGAAGTTTACTGAAGGCAAGTGAGATTTCAATACAGTTCTAATTCTGCTTCTATGAGAAAAGAAGCTGTGATGGCTCCCTTGCCATGGAGTGAAGAAAAACCCCCAATCCTGGTGGAGAGAAAGAGAAGCTGCCAGAAGGTTCCACAAAGGAAATAGGGAGGGATCGGTGGTGCCAGAAGAGGGAGAACAAGAGAAATGAGGAGCTGCCATTCGGGACAAAAGAGAAGAACTGGGAGAGAGCAACAAGGAGCTTACACACAGGGGAAGAGGGATGGAGCAGAAAGAGCAGACATATGGGAAGAAAAAGATAGGGGCATCAACAAGGAGTCATCTCTCGTGCACTGCAATGCAAGCCGCTGGAGGCAGACGGGAGTCACCCATAAAGCTAAGGGCATTAGTTAACACGCATTGGCATAGCCAATAGGTCTCGCCTTTGGGACCTTATAAGTGTTTAGCCATGCAACAGTTGCATAAATAAATACTTATAAGGTCCCTAAAGCGAGACCTATTGGCTATGCCAAGCGGCCGTGCGGCTGCGAAAGTGAACACGATCAAACATTAAAGCGGCCGTGCGACAGTGAAAGTAATCGCGGTAAAAGCGGCGCCCGCGCACATGCACTGTAGCTCTAGGCTGGCCTGGTAGCACTTTTTGGAGCCCTTTTAATAAGTCTCGCCAGACCAGCGCATGCGCTGGGTCAGGCGAGACCTAAAAACGGAGTTCTCCTCTAGGCTGTGACCTGTATGCTGATCCAAGATGCGAATGACAAAGACAATGGCTGAAAGAGGCTGCTTGAAGAAAGCAGATGACTGATGGGGGCAGAGCGAAAGCCCAGATCTATCAGACATGTGTGCTGTTAGAACATATAAGCAGAACTAAACAAAATGTATACTTGCAAAATATGCAGCGGTAAAAGTGATAAAGCGGTCGACACTTACCATTAAGGTAATATATTGCCATCTTTCAGAGACCTCGTTACAATTTCCACATTTGAACTAGAATAAAAACCAACACAATCCTTTGAACAAAGTGAAATGAAGACTTTAATAGGTGTTAGCATAAGAATCTTCATAGGAATGATGTGAAACATTGTGAAAAGACAGCAAGCAAGATGAACATTGAACAATTTACAAAAAAAGAAGTGGCTGAATCCTTTCCTGTGTTCAAACAAATAACATTTTTTGGGGGTTAAGATAAAAGAAGATTGTTTCAGATGAGCCACTTTCTTACCATCAATTACTTTTGGGCTGCCACAAAAGGAAGACAGTCACCCACATACTAGGAGACCAGATTAAAAATCTAAATGCCACTCCAGGAAAAGTTGAATATTTAAGTATATATTGCATATTTAGATATTGAAAAAAGTGACGTAACTCAATATTTAGGAATGACTCACTCTAAACAATACAACTACCCTACTAATGCATTCATCGAATATACAGATCCCAGCAGTTTAGTGATGAATGTGCTCGAGTCGATAGAATTTAGAATAGGAGTAGATTCCAGAGCGGAAGGTGTTGGGGGCTCGGTTCTGTAGTTTACAGGTAGTCAGAGGAGAGCATCTGTTTAAACAAAGTGGTGCAATACACCGCCCCAAATCAGTATTCAGGGCAGTACCTAGCTCCGTCGTCTGGGCAGGCAATCTGTTTCCATAAGAGAATCTCCTCTACAAGCAGGTATTATAAAGTTTGTATTATAAAAAAATTAACTATGTTAGTTAAGGAGAAACTTTTCATTAAAATCAGAAAAAATATGTAGGGGGCAATTGAGCAATAATACTAGCTGATGGGACAGGAGACCCGCCAATGTTTAAATGTAGAAAAGATATGAAGCAATACAGACGCAAAGCAATCAAACCCAGCCAGCAGTAGAACTGTGTATATTTGTGGTTCAGCAACGTTCTTACATAAAACAAACAACAAAAAATTATTGCCGCTATTTCGGTTTCGACAAACACTTTGTGAAGGCTTCAAGCTCAATGGCACCGTTTTTTAAATCAAACATTTAGACCCTAAGCTGGAAAACTGAATAACACTTGCTGCATGCCAAGACATTGACAGAATGATTACTTGCGGTAACCTTACATGTGGAACATCATCTGGCATGTGGACGCCACAGTCAGTCCATTCTAAATATCTGGGTTGATTCGCGTCTCGCTATCACAGAAGTAAGACTGAGGCTCTCAAAGCAGAAGGGAATGGTAGCCTGCAGATGACTGCTGCCAAAGACCGGCTGCAAGATGGAGAGAAGCCTTGCAAAGAACCGCTGGGCAGCTGTGGCTATTGAAAATGACATCTATTAAGCAGCGCAAAACCAAAGGGGATGATGGACGGAGTGTTGAACATTGCAAGCAGCATTAAGCAGGTGGCTGCACCAATTTACTAATCACATGCAGTTTTCACACTGAAAACTATCTTCTCCTTCATTGCAGAAAAGGCTGTGGTTACAGCCACGGATTAATCTTAAAGACCATTTCATGCTGACATTGGTCTCTGGAGCGTCATTTCAGAGTGTATAATAAGTGCCCTCCCAACCACAGTGGAGATGGCAACAGCCTTCTGTATCAGGCGGTGACTGGTGGTGATGGCGGTGAATTACACTCACGGATACAAGCCTTTTTGTCCAGAAAGTCTGTTGGGGAGCCATACTTCTGGCTCTACCCTGACAGGACTTTTTCAGTCTCTCTTTTAAACAGGTGAGAGGCAGGAGGCTCTCTGGCTGCACCAGCCTGACTTGTATACACATCCTGAACAGGACCAGCTCTGCCCTGCTCTGACCCATGAGTGCTGCTGTAAAAATCCTGCTAAGACAAGGACAAAGGTCAAATTGTATTTTCTTGGAGAATTGTGTACTTTTGAATAAAGGTGCACTGTGGTTGACACAAGCTTGCAATCTATACCTCCTAACCACGATAAATAAGGGCCACATCATTCCAGTAACTAGCATTGTTGCTTGACCTTTGAGAAGACATCTCACACCATTGGGGGGTGGGGTGTGTGGGGAGAGGGGAGGGAGAGACGTGTTTCGGTGACACGACATTCCATGAAGGCTGTCCTCATTAAGGGGTGAAACTAAGCTTTGGATGATGGAAACCCCCGTCCGTTGTTAATAACCAGAACTTCAGGAATCTGAAATGCCAAAAAAGTACAGGAGCAAGGCCCAAACGGGAAAGATGACTGCAAGATCCAACTGACAGGAACAGTGTGTGGGACAGTGGCATCCCAATGGTGGTGGTCAAGGGGACCTTGCCAGCCCCCTTGAGCCCCACCACCACAGCTGGTAATAAAAAAAATATTTTAATGGACTCACTTGCCCCTCCCTGTGTGAGGGCACTCATGCTTCGTGGTCACTGAAAAGGTACTTTACAGCCGTCTCTACAACTGTAATTGGAAATAATTAACAACTGCCACGAGGCTGAAGTCTGCGGGTATTCCTTTTGCAGGGAGACAGTGCATCCTCATTGGGTTGAGTTGGCTAACTGACAATTCTGACCTTGGGGGAGGAAAGCTCTCCCTTTTGTCTGTCCCCAACCAAGGATACTTTTTCCCCTTACTCATTTCAGGAGCAGGTGACATACGGAGTACATATAGCATTGTAGGCATGTGCCTTAACCCTGCCAGTCCGAACCCCTGACGAAGGAGGCGGGGCAGGTATGAGGTTCAGAAATGGTCAACTATATTGCACACCACTTTCTGATTTGGTTTAGTATGCCTTATTAGGTGTTATGCACAACTCCATTGAATGGTGCTAATTTTACTGAAATTGAAAGAATGAAAGGTTGAGATGCAAAGGCACATTGCCTTGTAAGGGGTGTGAAAAGATTTGCAGTTAGCATATAACCCACTAAACATATGATCTAAACGTTATACTAGGACCTCCTCAAGAAACATGAAACCGTTGACCTAACTTACTACGGTCAGATCTGCATGTGCTCCGCAGCAGGCACATTAACTGTTTTTTGATGATATAAAGATTCGACGTATCAACTACTTCAAGGTCTCGGCTGTAAGTGCATTAACCACCTGACTACTAACCTTCAGGAGGCTACTCAAGACCTGGATATTCGAGCAGTAGCAGCAAACCCCCCCACCTTTCCCCCCCCCTCCCAGCACCTTGAGACCCTCACGGGTGAGTAGTGCGCTTGATAAATGTCCTGATTGATTGACTATTGTAACATCATAAACTGACATATGTATTTGCAGATCCCAGATTCACCGGGGGGGCATCTTGGCATTGAACAATAAATGTTTGCTCTCCGACTCAGTCATACTGATCTTATCAACCTCAGAAGAATACAAAGCAGAGTGAGCTTCAGCATTCAAACCAGTGACCAAGAGGTCAAACACAGATTTCTGCAGAGGATGCCACCAGACCAAGGACTAGCACTGTAACCTAGGATCTGCATGTTGCAAACAAGTCCCTGCAGCAGCCACTGTAACTTTCAAAGCTAATTTTAATAGCAGATACATTTAGTCAGCATATATAGATTGGTAAAATGGCTCCGTAGGTTAAGGTCAAACGTCAGCAATCTGGGGACACCCAAATGTTTGCTGCCAACTCAGCCTTCCAACCTTCTAGGAATGTGTACCATTAGAGACTTAAAAGAAATATCCAAATGTGTAATGAGAATTGATTTGTTTGGTCTCTACCTTCCTCAAGTATCCAAGTAAGACTTTAGGGCAGTGGTTCTTAAACTTTTGAATTCTGTAGATGCCCCCTGAATAACTACGGAAGGCCTGTTATGGTATGTTAAAATTTCTTATAGAGCGAACGTACACCAATTGGTTTCTTGCCGCTGTTTTTGGAGATGCCGGAGCCCTATTGATTTAATCGTATGCTTGGGTGAATAACCATGTCTTGAGAAGTATTCTGAATCTCAAAAGGTCTGTGTAGGATCTGATGTCAAGTGGAAGGGTGTTCCAGAATATGTGTGCCAGCACTGCAAACCTACATCCGCCCTGTCACTTCAATTTGTAGGAGTGTGTGACCAAAAGGTTCATGTGGGCTGAGCGCAGATTGCGGGTAGGTATATGCCTTTGAATAAGGCTAGAGATAAATTTTGGACTTGTGCCATGCAGGGACTTAAAAGTAAGGCAGCCAACTTTAAAGGTGCATCGTCGTAGTATGGGAAGCCAATGCAACTTCCCCATGAGAGGGGAGACGTGTAGCCATCTAGGCTGCTGGAAGATCAGTCTAGCAGCCTGGTTCTGTACCAGTTGCAGTCTTTTAGTTAGATATAGTGGTATGCCAAAGTATAGGGAGTTGGCATAGTCACTGTGAGATATAACCATGGCTAAAACAACTTGTATCAAAGCTTTCCTAGTGAGGAGTCTGCTAATCTTCCTTACCTGGAAGAAGCAAGTAGAGATTACTGATCCAATTTGAGTTTTCATAGTAAGGTCACAATTGATTGTCACCCCAAGACTCTTGCGGTAGGGGGATGGAGTAGTGGGGGGGGGAGGGGGAGAAGAGCCCAGCTCAACTGGCCAGAAGTGTGAACTCCATGGGTGATGAGTACCCCCTGTCAGAATAAGTTTAGTCTTGTCCTAGTTACGTTTTGAATGGTTGCTGTTCATCCAATTGCGGATGTGCAGCATAGTAGCCTGGAATTCGGACACCGAGTCAGGTGTGTTATTAATGGTAAACATTAATTGTAAGTCGTCTGCATAGTTGAATGTACACACCTTCCTTTCTTTCAAGGACCGAATCCGTGGAAGGAGGTAAAGGTTGAACAAGTGCGGGGATAATGAGGAACTCTGAGGTACTCCACATGTTGTTCTCATTTTAGGTGCCGTGAACTGGGATAAGCGGACCGACTGGAAGCGATCCTCCAGGAATTATCTAATCCAGCTAAGAGCCGATCCCTGGAGGCCCACATCCCTGACCCGGTCAACCAAGATACTGTGGTCGACTGTGTCTAAGGCCGCGGAAAGATCCAGCAGCACCAGGGCCTGAGGACAGCCTTTTCTGTCTCCTTCCGCTGTGTGTCTAGCACTGTAAGTATCACTGCCTCTGTCGAGTGGGCTGGACGAAACCCTGCTTGGTGGTTGTCGAGGTATTAAGACTGCTCGATAAAGGCACAAAGGCATTTGGCCACATGGAACTCCAGTACCTTAGCCAAGTATGGGAGCAAAGACATTGGACGGTAGTTGGTCAGTCTGGGGGTCGGCCCCTGATTTTTTTTTTTTTTTTTTAGAAGAGGGACAATGATCGCTTATTTGAAAGCTCTTGGGACACAGCCCTGAGATAGTGACTTGTTCAAGAGGGAGAGGGCAGGCATGGGGAGTGCAGAAAAAACTTATTTTAAAATGTGAGGTTGAAGGCTGTCAATGAGGGACACAGATTTTACTATGGTCAGAAGGTCCAAGAATGCTCAATTGCTTATTGGCGGGAATTGATCATGGGAACAGGGATTTTTCGGCATTGATGGTGGTGCCTCGAGGGTGCAGTAGGTAGGAATACAGGCTTTAATCGTGATAATTTTATTGATAAAAAAGGTGTTCAGGGAGTTGCATAGTGCTTGAGAGAGTATAGGTTTTATTGTGACTGTCAGGGTTGGACAGTTCATTGACAATAGAGAATATTTCCTTTGATCTATCAGTGGAGCTCAGGATTTTTGAAGAAAAATAGGTAGCCTTGGTTGTTAAAATGGATTTTTTGTATTCCTTCAGTGACACTAAATAAGTCTCTCTTTTATCAGGGGAATAATTGCGTCTCCATTTCCTTTCAGGTTGGCGTAGGGCTAGTTTTGGGGTTTTTAGATCAGTAGAGAACCATCTCTGAGCCTCATGGCTCCTAGCTGAACCCTTTTGTCCTGAGGGAGGCATGTTCGTTGCTGGCTGCTGTTAGCCATGTGGTGAGATTTTCCTCACCGAGGTCGATAGATGGTTGGTTAATTAGGACTGTGTTAGCCAGCGTGTTACAGAGAGTATTTCTGTTGATGCTATTCCAGTTCTCTGCCATGGCCCCTTCAATAGCTGGGGGTTTAACCGTAGTTATGTTGTTGATGGCAAACTTTAATAAGTAGTTGTAAGACCATGTGCAAGAAGAGACTGTCAGTACAGACACTGCAAGATTGGCTGTCCAGACATGATCCAATGTGAATCCCTTAATATGTGTGGCAGAGGTTACCTGCTGAATAAGATTTAACCCATTAAGTAGGTCGTTTAATTGTGCAGAGTGGGGTTCACCCAGTGTGTCACTGGCTCAATAATTGAAGTCGCCAATCAGCAGGATATTTGCATGGTTGGTTATTAGGTGGGCTATCTGTTCACCCAGGGAATGGGGGAACAGGGGCATGTTCTGGGGGGGGGCCTGTATAGTAGTAGACAGATTAGGGGAGCTGAGACCGACTCCAGTTTGATGACAAGATTGTCCACCAAAGTTAAATCTAACAGGGTTAGTGAAGTAAATTTTAGTTCCTGGCGTATGGTGGCAGCTACACCTCCACCACTTTTTCATGGTGGGCGATTTGCCTGGAGGATGTACTAATTATTGGGAAGTGAAGCCAAAATATCGGATGCGGACTCCTGTCAGAGCCAAGTTTCCAATAGAAAGAGAACATCTGGTTGATTTGAGTCCAGTAGGTGAAATATGTCTAGCTTATGTTTGCCAGGGAGAGAGTGTATAAATAGAGAATTGTTAGCTCAGAGAGCCTATATTTATCCTATTTCTGGGTGTGTCCTGTTTCTTGGGGAGAATGAGAGAATTTGGGGAAGGAGGCCCTTGCTTCCATAATCCCATGCCTAATCAGTCTAGGGCCGATAGAGGGATTAAGTGGGTAGTTTTCAGTATGTAGGAGTTTTAATTCAGACGAGGTGTAAGATAAAAAATTGGGCATAATGACACGCCCCTGGCCCGGACGGGCGCAGATGGGCTTGCCTTTGGCGCGTCTGCTGGGCTCTCGCGATACAGCCGGCATTAAATGTCTGGGTGCCGCCTTAGCTCCTCCTCCCGCCCTCAGTTAACCTGACGTAAGCATTTTCTACCATTTGAAACTCAAAACCAAACAAAAATACAGAAACAAGAATACATCAAATGAATACTGAAATTATGAAATATTAAACCTAGTTAAGCAACAATAAATATATAAATATTAAAATTTGAATGGGCGGTTCGGAGCTATTCAAAACTTAATTTAATTTCTAAAAGACAAAATATTCTAGAGTCTAGTATATCGCTGTCTGTTTTTACTCTTAATGCATGCTATTTTTTTGTCGCCACCAACCAATGCTTCAGTTGAGGCCACGAATTGTCCATACCAGATGCTGTACTTGAGATACTCATGAATCAAGTTAATTCACATTTACAGAGCGTTTTAATATTTTCAATTAAAAACGTTCCTTCCTTACTGATGTATAAATACTTTATTAATCTGCTAATATTTAAAATTTCTAACCAGTCGCGGACCCCAGGTTAATAATCGTCATCGAGCAAAGATCTCTAGGTGAGAAGTGAGAAATGTAAAAGTAAAAAAGTGCGGAATTTAACGTGTTGAAAATGTTTGTCTAGATGAGGAAAGTTGAAGGTTATAAATCTGGATGGTTTCTGCAATTTCAATTTATTGTTTGCCCGCTGGTCTATGATTGAGCAGATATCAGTTGAATAGAAGAATAATCAATTCTAGTAATTGGGTAAAAGCAATCAGAATCTGTACAAGGGTGCTAAATTTAGTGTTATTTCTAAGTGGGTCAATCTGTAAAGCAGCTCTTTCTTTTGATGACTGGGATGTAGGACAGAGTTTCCGAAAGTTCAAGTGAGTCTAGAGTGGTGAAGGAGAAAGAATCTGATCTTTTAGCTCATTGTTAGATAGCACCTGAGGAGATTTTGAGGGACCGGAATATCTTTTTTACCTCAAGGGATTAAGCTGTGTTTGGTAACAGAATAAGAAAATGACAGAGAATGTAGGTGAGAGGCGAAACTGCCTTAAAGTGCATTTACAGTACCATTCAGGAGTAGACAAGAGAACAAAAACGATTTTTCTTCTGATAGAAGAGAGCTTAGTTTTTCATACATGGCGAAGATTTTGAGGGCGGTGTGTGTTCACTGCGATAGGTAGAAGTCTGATTAGTGGCTTCTAGAGTTTCCTATTTAGAGAGCCAAAGCAGGGACAGTGGTTGCGACTGAACCAGTGTTTGTGGAAAGTCCTTTACGGAAGGGAATGTAGTTGATAAGGAGATGCTACATGGAGGGGGTGACCAATTTATGAGTTGAGGCTGAGGATGCCATGATCAAGCTTGGAGCTAGCGGTCTCTTCACATTCTGAAAGGATGAAACGAGTGGTTAAGCACATTGTACTCAGAGATGAGAGACGATTGAAGAGCAGAGATAGTGCAGGGCTTGGGAGGGGATGAAAAGGACTGAAGGGATGGGCAATGCTGGAGTCCAGAATACGTGGTGAGAGTTTGATGTAGAGCATCTTCAAAGAGTTAAGAAGCGTATTGAACAGGAAACCATCTGCCAGATCAATATTTTGCCATTTTTTTGATGGATATAAACTGAAGTGTGGCGAGTTGAATCCAAATAATTTCCTCCTATGACTCAAGATCCTTCCTCAGGATGTCTTTTAATGGGAGGAGTGATGAAAGAAGAAAAGAACGTCAGTTTTGAGACAACCTTTTAAGGCACAGTGGTATTTATCAGCAAATTAATGCTTCCGGAAGTTCTCAGAACCTTGAGTTTGAACTTCTTTGCTGAACAATTAGGATGAGAGCTTATATTTTTGTGTATGGACGGGTTTGGTTATTCTGACGAGAAGATGGGGGTTATTGGATTTCATGATCTTTAGCGAGGGGGAAGTGGATAAGTTGAAAAAGATGGACAATTCATGAAACAGCGGAGTCTTTCTATCGTTGTTCATTTGGATGTGTAGTCTTTTTACGATTTTGGTGGTCTTTTTGCTGCTTCTTGTAAAGAAAAGAAAAACAAAAAGGTATCCCGCACTATTTATAGCTTGAGGAATGGGATAAGACTCTCCTGTGACAGAAGCTTTTGCCTAATGCACCCGCCATCAATCAGATTAAAATCAATTTGAAACTCCACAAATGCAAACAGCAGAGGCAAGGCACCTTTCAAAGTAGATTTACTAGCCAAGACCACCACATTCTACATGCTGGATGCATGCTTCCTAAAATCAGTCTAGAATTGCCAGATCCCACTGGTCTCTGCAGCAAATTCCTTAAGATGTGCCAATAAGCTTATAGCAAAGATCAACCCAGTTAAGTTCAGCATTGAGAGAAGGAATCAGTTTGTAGGGCCAGTTCTGGAATGTCTGGAACAAGTGCCAAACTAGGGATCACAATCTCAAGGCAAGATAACTGATCTTTTTAGGAGTACAAACAGTGAAATAAGAAATGTATGCCAACACTGACTAAACCCAAGATGTCAACATTAGTAAACCTGTCCAAACCACAGGCATTTGTGTTCATTTAAACCTTAAACCAGTCAAAGTCACACCCTCTCCAAGGCTATCAGAAGGGCAAAGGTCCTCCATTTCCATACAATTCTTCAATATAGTGCAGCATCAGGGATCCCACAAGACGCAACTTCCCTATTTTCTGTCAACTCTTCTGAGACAAGAAGGCAACAGATGATATTATCCTTTGCTTTGCCAACGTATGCATTTGGTATCACTCCTTTCCCATTTCTTTCTTCATTTGACAGAACTGTTTTTCAACAGCCAGTTTGTTGCATTTATTGGACATATTAACCAATTGAATTACTTATGCCTGGCACAGATATTGCAGTCACTTCATGCTAGAAGCTTCATGACAAAATGGGGTGTTTTGCATGTTTGCCAGTTGCCGTTCCCTTCTTCGTGAAACTACTCTGTATGTCAATAAAACAGCTAGACGTTCCAAACACAGAAGGGACAACTGTGCAGTGGCTAAAAAAAGATGCAAATCAAAAAGGTAAGCACCTAATTCAAGTACCTTGCATGAATAATCCCATGTTTTTAGTAAACGAAGGGGTAAGGGAGGTGCGTAGCCATAGGTAGGTACATTTACACAAATCCTCTACACTTGGGGGAAAGGAACAGCACTTTGCTACACAGCTTACATGTCCATCAAGAACACTAAGAGAAAGAACGTAGATGCCCTGTGAATGAAATAGATTATAGGTTTGGAAGAGGACCTGTTGGATGCTGAATTGAACATGCGTGAGACAGTACATTCATAAAGTGTCCCAGAACGTTCGTTCTTAAGATCCTGCAGTTAAATTATGTCCAAAGGATGTACCTGACTCCAGCACAGTTACAGACTATGTATCTGGCTGTGACACTTGTTTGCCGCTGGGGCAAATCAGAGTTGGTCACATTTGGCTGCCTGGTGTGAGGTAATCAGACAATGGTGGACAGAGATTATGGACTGGGCAAGCAAGCGAGACACAGGCAATTCCAAGATAAAGCCACGACCTAAAAATGACAAGTCTTACAGTAAAATCATTGATCTAGCATCAGGTTCTTGCAAAGAGGTTAATCTCGATCAATTGGAGATCCACACTGCCATCAGACTGGAGTTGATGGAAGAAAGACCATAGGAGTTGTGCTCAAGCATAGATGGCTGCTAGCAGCCACCAATCATGCACAATGTCTAGACTAAGAGCAGTGTTCACTTGGAAACCCTTGCTGCGAGCTACCAAATGACAATCCCCCATGAACTGCTTGGCTGCCAGACTCATATCAGAAGGAATGGAAACATTCAAAGCAAAACAAAATAACACGTTAGTTGGGCCCTAACACACTTGGGTATGTGTATGCAATCAGGGGCACAATCTTCTCAAAAGCGTAAGCATGAGATAATGTGGTATTCTCGCCTCACTTTCAATTGTTTATATCGCTTATGTTATGGTTGAAATATCTGATCTAATTACTGCCGGAAACACCCCATGTAATGTTACTGTTATGGAAGCTGCAGATACTTTTCAATGATGACATGCATATCATGTTCAGAATGTATCATGTCAATAAAGAATTTTTTTATAGGTTTTACACGAAAAACTTGTTGATAAAACAATAGGCAATTATGAGGTCCAGTGGATTTATGCAATTCTGTGGCTGCTGCTCCAACACATAATTATGGATTTTTAAAACATTTGTTATATATTTTGCTACATAATTTAGTAACTTGTTGCATAACCCTAGTGGCGGCCCTAACTACAGAGTGGTTGGAAGAATTTATTATGATGCTGAAATTCTATTTTATACTCCCTATTTAGCTATCACTTTGTTTAAACCTGGCAGCTTTAACACTGGTATACTTTTCTTTGGTTATGAACTTGCTAGACGGCTAAGGACACCAAAACTATACCATACTGTGCTCAGTAGCAAAAACAATTATCCACATATTCTGAGCTGTGGAATTCCTACCAGAGCTAAACTAGCATGGCAATCCAAGTCTTAATTAGGGGTTCGTGACACCCATGGTCAAGGACACAATACTGAACAAGATGTATACACGGTCATTCAAGGCATAAACCGGTCAAATATTTTTTTGGAAGAGGCTTCCATTATCAATAATGAGCCGCATAGTGGCTACAAAAATGCTACTACTACCCGGGTGCTTGCATATCTTTCAGGGATTGATGTTCTTGCTGCTTTAGTCAATATTTCAAAAAGTGACTGTTAGACCTGGCATCTTTGGAGTGGTTTCTCCTTGTCTTTTTGCCCTTACCTCCTGTATTTTTTGTTAGTGTGCTGAACTTCGTTTTTGCTGGTTTAGGTACTTAGGACACTTTGCAATGCTGATCAGTGCAAGTGCTCTCAGATTAAATTGGGATTCTGATTGGTTAGCCAGGATTGGCAGATTTAACGGTAAGTCCCTAGTAAAGTGCACTGGGTGCGCCAAGGGCCTGTTAATCAAATGCCTACAATGGGCCTACAGCACTGGTTGTGCCACCCACCCGAGTAACCCTGTAAACGTGTCCCAGGCCTTCCACTGCAGTGCAGTTTTTTAACTGCCATGTTGACCAAGCAATTGAACCCACTTGCCAAGCCAAACCTTACCTTTTTCTACATGTAAGGTACCTCTAAGGTAGGCCCAAGGTAGCCCCATGGCCAGGGTGCAGTGTATGTGAAAGGTAGGACATGTGCTGGTGTATTTTGCATGTCTTGAAAGTGAAATACTGCCAATTTCGTTTTTTCGCTATTGCAAGGCATGTCTCTCTCATAGGTCATCACTGGAGCCGCCTTGTAACATTATACAAGTGAAACTTTAAATTGGGAAGTTATAGAGATTTGGAGTTCGGGCTCCCTAGCGCAGAATGTAAAAATACATCTTGTAGTGAAGTTGGTTTTTAAATTGTGCGTTTTAAAATGCCACTTTTAGAAAGTGGGAATCTTCTTGCTTTACCATTCTGTTTCTCTGCCTGCCTGTGGAATCAACGTCCAGTTTAGACTGACAGGGGCTGTTTGTGCACGCACTCTAGACAGTCACACAAAGGGAGCAGAGGTGTGTGTTGCATATCCTGATGGGCCATCACCAGGGTGATGAGTCTTCCTGAGCTAGAGTGGTGGGAGGAGTTTTCAATGACACCTGAATAGGCCTGTGTCTGTCCTCTAACACAGCTGTCTCCAACCCCCTGGAGTGAGTCTGGAACCAAGGCCAGGCACGGCAGGAACTTGCAAACAACAAAGACTTTCTTTAGAAGTATGCCTACTTCAAAAGGCCAAAAGAGGTAGAAGTATTGGAGCTTAAACCCCAGACTTTTAGAACACTTCTGGATCAAGAGGAACCTCTGCCAAGTAGAAGAGCTGAAGAGCTGTGAGGAGGAAAACTGCCCCTTTGCTGTGTGTTGCATTACTGGGTTGGCCTGCAGTTTCTGCTTCTGCTTTGGAGAGGTTAATGACTGAACTTTGCTGTGTGTCCTGCTTGTGAAGTTTCTCCAAGGGCTTGTGTGTGCTTGCCTCATGTTAAGAAGTCTCAGGACCATCAAAGACTTCATCTGCAGCATCCCTGAACTCCACTGCTGGGAGTTCTGACATCGCCCTTCCAGCACCTGTTTTTCCAGCGGGGCAATGCTGTGTGGGAGAGGTTTCCACACACTGCCACCGTGCGGCTGAAGAAATAGATGCAGCACCTGCCATCGACCAAACAAAACCACTGCAGTCTGAGTTAAGCGTACCGTGAACCCAAGTCCGAGACCACCGCCCTGATTCCGACGCAGGCTCTGCTGTGCATCTGAAGGAATCGACCTCACCCGTCTGCAGCTGTGGGAATCTACAGAGCTTGTTTTGCTGCCGCATCGACCCGCAGCGTCTAAATTTTCCATGCATCGCACGTGTGCCATGTCTGCATCGACGCTGGGCTTCAGTGAGGAACAAAAGCCGTGCGTCTGGAGAATCGACGCGTCACCCCCACACACAGAAGTAAACCGATGCATCACCTCCCCTCGCAGTAAGAAACCAACGCAACCCGCCCCTGCATAGCATTAAGGAGGCACCGCATCACCTTCCCTAGAGCAAGGAACCAGCACCTCACCTTCCCTGTGAGTAAGGAGCCAACGCATCACCTCCCCTGGAGCATGGAACCGGCGCATCACCTTCCCTGTGAGCAAGGAACCGGCGCATCACCTTTCCTGTGAGCAAGGAAGCGACGCATCACCTTCCCTGTGAGCAAGGAACCAAAGCAACACCTTCCCAGCGTGTAAGGAACCGACGCATCACCTTCCCTGCGTGTAAGGAACCGACGCATCACCTTCCCTGCGTGTAAGGAACCGACGCATTACCTTCCCTGCGTATAAGGAACCGACGCATCACCTTCCCTGAATGTAAGGAACCGACATTTCTCTGTACTTTCCGGCACCTCACCTCCTCTGCACCTGTTTTTGCTTTGTGATTTTGACGCATCCCAGGCACTTTGTACAAAAAGTGACGCATCCATAGTTGTATACGGACTGAACTGTTTTTTCCTTTTAAAAGTGATATTTTGATATATGCATGTTGGATTTTAGTCCTTTTGGACTTGTTTGGTTTGGATAAAGATACGTTATTCTTCTAAACAGGTGTGGTGTTCATTTGTAGTGTTTTTATTGTGCTACTGTGTGTGTTATGTACAAATACACATTGCCTCTGAGATAAGCCTGACAGCTCGTGGCAAGCTACCAAGGGGGTGAGCAGGGGTTATCTTAGCTGTGTAACTCCCTTATCCTGACAAGAAGGAAGGGTCCCTTTTTGGACAGGGTGCAAGCCTCTGCTAACTAGTGGCATTTTAAACACTCTTGTTTGAGCCAGTGCCCGCCCCATAATTAAGCTTAATACTATTTTCTTTTTTTTTCTTTTTTTTATTGAAAGCAGTGAAAAACACTGAACACATTTGGTCATGGCTTGACATATATAAAAATGACATTAGCATCAAAGAATACATCTCCAGGAAGAACTCCATCCTCTCCTGTGTGACATAGTATTATAAGAGACAAAGCACAATGTAGCTCTGCTTACACACTGAGACATGTAGACAAGATATCATCATCCGGGCACTTGTCGAAAGAAGCATTCCCACCTCTCTCACCTGCTGCGTGAACGATGTGCAAACCAAATCCCACACTGACCTTTCCCTAGTTACTGAAGCACTCTTATCACAAATATAACCCCTATATGCATTCCAGTGTCCCCAAATTTTGGTTCATTTCTAGGGACATCCCGACCCTCATACACCACCTTCTCTGCTAACATGCACCAATCCATGTCTGTCTTCCACTCCAACAATTACGATTCATGCTCCACCCCACACTGGCGTGCAATGTTCCTTTTAACCACTTCTAGCCCCAGTGTGACAGATATTCTGTCTGTACAATCTAGGTCAGTCTACCCGTAGACATTTAGTAGGCACCATTTAGCAGAGATAGCAATACTGTGGGTACAGAGGGAGCCCCCACAGCTCCCTACTGAGTCCCAGAAACGTATGTACGGCCAGTCCCGCAGATTGTAATAGAAGGCACCAGTATGCCCAAACCCACGTCTACATTTTTCATCAATTGGCTCCCCATTTTGAATATAGTGAGTTGTGCGTAGTAGGAACAATGCAAACTTTTTTATTGGATGAGGCAAAACCCCACCCTTATAGCTATCTTGCTGGGAGATGCTAAGGCCTCCAGTCACTCATTGTCTTTCAGGCCGCCTAGGTCGTGAGTCCATCTATCTCGCAGGTACGTCAAGGCATCCGGAACGTTGTTAATCAGCTTATTGTATGTTAGAGATATGGCCTTGCGTGGCATGAACTCGTCCAACAATCTGTCTTTTAACGGTGAAGACACCAGGAGTTCCGCCCCTCTTGGGAGTGCTGCTCTGAGTGTGTGTTGCATTTGCAAATACCATCCAGCTTCACAGGGAGCCAATTCGTATTTTCACTGCAGGTCTGCAAAAGGGATGACATCCCCTCAAGTCAGTAGATCGCCAAGCTGGGAGCAAGGTCCTTAACCAAATCCTCCTTGTGGTCCTAGGGAGCCAAATCCTGGCGAGTCCCAAAGGGGTGTAGCTTGTGTAATTTTGCCCTTACAGCCCATCGGCTTCATTGACGAGTGCCTAACACGTGCCACCACTTACGGATTGTGGGCTTTATGTTTTTGGCTAGTAATAAATAGCACGTACAGATGTCCCCTCGGGTGCATCCTCAAGTGCGCATACAATTCAAAGGTTCATTCAGGGGGCCGAAAGACCCAGCCCTTCACAGTAGTGAACTGGGCCTTCCAGTAGTATTTCTGAATATCAGGGAGGGCAATAGCACCATCATACCACCCCCTCGTAATATTTCGCAGCGCTATTCTCGCCTTGACCTCCGTCCTACAACAGCATTTGGAGTTCGCTTTATGGGGATTTAAACTAGGAGTCTGGCACCAGGTAAGTTGTGTTATGCAAGGCATACAAGAAGCTGGGCAGGAACATCATTTTGAAAAAGGAGGCCCTTCCAAGAAGTGACAGCGGTAAGGATCTCCAATGTTTAACATCATCTTTTAGTCTTTGCAGCAGGAGGAGCAACTTTTAGATGAAAAACAAGTTGGGGTTGGTTGTGACACAAATTCTGAGCGATCGTAATCCCTCCGCAGCTATAGTGGCTTTGCAGCCACCTGGCACTTTTCATGTAGGACCCTGCAAAAATGTAGATTAGGGATTTATGCCAGTTGATCATGTAAGCTGAATACTGGCCAAACAGGAAAAGTCAATGCATTAGACTATCCAGTGTAAAATATGGGTCACCAATGTATGGCAGAATATAGTCTACGTACAGCGATATTCTGTTCTCCCAATCATCTGTCCAACAGAGTCCACGAATCAGTGGATCCTGAATAATCCAGGCTGCAAGAGAATCCAACACTAATGTAGAAATCTGTGGCGACAGTGGAGTACCCTTGTCGTGTGCCACTGATAAGCTCGAAGACATGAGATTGTGCCCCATCGACCTGAATGTGAGCCAGTGGTTTAGAGTGTAGCAAGAGTATCCACTGTAAAAAGAGTGGACCAAAGCCAAATTTTTCTAGGACTTCAAACATAAAGGGCCACTCTATAGTGTCAAATGCCATCTTGGCATCAAGTGAAAGCACTAGGGCACTTTCTTGGATGGCTCAGCACACCATGCAGGGGTCACAAGTTAAGTGAGGTTACTTCTGCTGGACATAAAGCCGGATTGCTCTGGACGGACCAACGTCGTAAATACTTTCATTGGGCATGAAGCCATAACTTTGGCAAGGAGTTTGACCTCCGTCTTTAGGAGCGATATTGGTCGATATGAGGAACATTCAGCTGGGGGCTTACCATCTTTGTGGTTAACCACAGCAGGAATATAGTTATCTTCTCATTTAAGCACTACATACTGGGCTTGCACCCTAGATTAAAAATGCAGAAAACTTGCTTAGGGTCCGTGGTCCCGCGTTGCTGCTGCCCAAGAAGTAAATTATGATTCTCAGTGGCTGGGATTATTCCAAGCACACCATCCGTCACTTTTTGTACACAACAAAATTAAAGACTGCAACATTACTTTTGTTCAGTAGAATATCATGTACATCAATTTTTGGCTTCTACTTCGTGACAATGAAAGACATTGTAAAATTTCTCCAGAGTGAAACGGGAAACTGTATACGCGTACCTAATGTTTTTCATGCAATTTCAAGGGTGTGATATAAAAATAAGACTAAGCAATGAACAGACTGTCTTCAGGGACAGTTAGCTTTACCTGGCTAATTTATTTTCAGAAAACTTTAGTACAAAACTCAATAAACTGTTTGTCCTCAGAGTCACTCATCTTTACCACTCTTTCTTCTGCCAAAAATATATGTTCTGAATATGTTTTTGTAAATGTCCCTTGTACCATCCTCCGTGTGTTTTCACACTGTGCAATTTTTTTTAATTTTTTTAACAGACCGTGCCTACCTTTAGGAACCAGCGAAAATCGTCTCCAAGGGGTCGTACATTTGTGACATGTTCCAATGTTGCCTTAAACTGCAACCCGATTTTCTGCAAATAAAAGAGAAGTAATTTTTAATGCACAAGGGATAGCGCAGAGCATGGGAACAAGTGAGAATAACAAGAGGTGCTTATAGTGTAGCTGAAGAAAGGAACCAAGATAAAATGAGCGGTGATGGGAGTGGTAGCTGGGTGAGTATCTATAAGGTGTCACCAAAATGATGGTGTTTAAGTGGAGGGGACTGAAATGAGCTGATGAGGTGGTACTGTACAAGAGTAAAAATAAAAGGTAAAGTCATAACGATGTGGTTGTGGGGATAGGTGACAGAAGGTAGAATGATGCATATGTCTGATGTGAAAAACCATGGAGACGCGTGATGATGTGGAATACTGAAAGCAGGGGGAGGTTGGAGAGTGTATAAATGAACGGAGCGAGGCCTATGTAGAAGCGAACTAGTGATAATGAGATAACCAATGAGAGCTGGCTAAGTGATGGTCAAGGTAGAAGCATGTAGATTAGTAAGAATGACCTTGGTGATGGTAAAAGCTTGTAGATGAGTGAGGGAGGCCCGAGTGGTGTAGATGAGTGCAAAGACCAAGTTAGTATGAGTGAGTTGAAAGCTACTGAGTGTGGAGGACCAAGGAAACCACACGACTGTGAATAAAGTGCTGTGAGGGGATTAACATATTTGAGACTGTCATTAGGAAGAGAATAGGAGCTATGAGGATAAAGGAATATAGTTAGCATGTAGGTGTAGTCATCTTTCTATTCCTGATCAGAGTGTGTTGGCGCACATATAAACATGTCACCCCCTTAACATGAGATAAAGTCCCAATTTATTTTAAGTAAACCTTGATTGTGTGATATCAACACAACATATACAAAGACAAAAGATAGACAAAGAGTGTTCAGAAAATCAAATCGCAAAGTCCTATGGCTCACCAGCATAACACACTAGACCAGAGGTCTTCAAACTGGGGGCACGCCCCTCTGGGGGTTCATGCGGGATTCCGGGGGGTGCGCAAATACCTCAGAAAGTATTGTAACTAAAGATGGCCTATTAGCACAACTGTTTATATTTCGCGTTTCCAGGCCATCTTTATTTACATGAAGTGGTTGAAGGGCATATAAAAGTATGGCAACTGTGATCCTGAGGCCTTTGGTATCAGGGTCAAAGACATGGCTAAACCAACAAAATATTCTATAAGTATTTTGTTGTTTTTTCACTTACAAAACAACTACATTTAAAACAATGCACACACCTTAAATTAAAAATAACTGCAAATTAAACTAATTGGTGAGAAATGCACTATTTTACATTATGAAATGTCAATTGGTTAAGTAATAACTGCAGATGTCCGCTTGTAAGACCAGAGTCACAGAATTGAATCCTGGTTGGCGCAGTGTGGAATACCGACTAGTGTACCTATAGTGCAATGGGGTCCCAACATGTAACAGAAAGCATTGTGACTATGCAAGTCATTATTTTAAAATTGTATTAGACACAGTATAACATAGGCTACCACACAATGATTTCGTGTATATGATTAAAAAAAATTCTGTTTAAAGAATACATTAGTAATGGTAAAGTATGGGAACTTTTTTGTAAAATTAAAAAACACATTGGGACCTTAGTACCCATACACAAAGCCAACTTCGACCTCTGTTTACATGCAGATTTCCTTTCCGGTGAGCTGTGGGGGTGGTCGGGAGGTGGCCAAAATGGTCATATTCTGAGCCCTGATCATTCAGACTCCTGGGGTCTAAGGGTAATAAACCAGGAAAAGCGGAAATGAGTGAAATCCATCCATAGTGTCAAAAAGATGGCCCTGAGAAGGGGGTGCTATGTGGGCTCTCATTATTTCGTTTACAAATGGACAGAGACAACTTCCCCACATCCTCAGAGAAATGGCCTGAAGAAGGTGTTGAGAATTTGTAACTTTTTTTTGTGGAGTTATATACCATGAACTAGACCCGAAGGTAAGAGCGCTTTACATGAGCACTAGTTATGTTACAGACACATTCATTTTTGTTAGGCACGGGGAAATTAAGTGATTTGCCCAGAATCACAGAATGTTGAGCGTTCCTGCCGAAACTTGAACCCGGCTCCCCAGCACCAAGGTCAACCGCCCTAGCCGTTTGGCCACATTCTTTCCACTGAAATGGAGACTCATAGTTATCAAAGGGGCCATAAGTACTATTAGTGCAGCGATACTGGGGCAACGGTGTGGGGTGGTGTGGGGCACAGCACTCCAATTTAGTTTGTGTTACTACCACAAAGGTGGGTGGGGAGCCAGTTTCCTTGCAAGCATTAGGGCCCACATCACTCTTGGTGCACAAGGTACAGATCCCAAACAACAAGCGAGCAAGATGTAGGTATTTGTCCCATTTCTTTTTTTTACACAAAGTAGCATACTGCTAGATTTTGGTCTCAGGCCTAGGAGTGATGACTCACATACAAAAATACACGTATCTGGACCTACTCAGCCATCACACTAAACAATACTCAAAAACTGCAGCTCACCAGATAAAGCTATATGCTGTGATCATGACTCCTTGTGGTATGAAAACATAGGATCGTGAAACATACTGCCCGCACGGTCCGCACTATGAGGCCATACTAATGGTGCTGATACAACAAGAAGGTAACACCTGTCACCACACTGTACACTCACTGGCAAGACCTGTCACAACACCACACTGGTTAGAGCTATCAACAAAAGACAAACAGTACAGTGCTCTCTTCATAGTGCGCTGAGGAAAAAGTAGACGGACACCTTGACAAATTCGTATATGCGTTATCGTCCAAACAAGAAAGTGTTCAGAAAAAACACACAAGAGTTGTAACTACAATGCACACAGAGAACTAGCATAAACATAACGCATATGCAGAACAGCCACTACAATAAAAAAAATACACGGCCGGAAGAGCTGTCACTACACTCAAATTCAAGAGCTATTAACCCTTGGCAAATTTAAGAGCAACCACCACAACTCAGAGGCAAAAACTATTTCCACCATTCGAGCCACCTGGTCAAAATCCATCATGGCAAATACGCTAAAAATAGTTGCCAAATTACAACCATAGCGAGTGACAGAACTGTTAGCACTACGAAGCATGGTCTCAACGAAAAAAGCATTTACCAATACTGGCATACACGGGCAATGATTTCAACAGGGGATGCACATCTAAAGGTCACACATCGCACAAAGCAAAGTATTTTACTAAATGCAACACACAAGCAGCTGTTATCAGCACAACACCGCCCATGCGGCAACATGTGATGTGTGACAGCTCCACCACTCCGTGTTTTGTAGCCAACATTGCTGCACGTTGCATTCAGGGAAATTTCAGTACGGGCGCAACATCCTAGCACGCAATGTGCTGTTACTAAAAAGCAGCTTAAAATGTAATACAAGCTACGCGGTCACGACGTAAAACCACAAAAATAACTTGAAGAGGGCGTGCACCAGTTCTTACCACCATTGCCGGATGACTGTTTTCAGCCTTTTAAGTGATCCTACTCTACCCTCGGGCAGTTGTAACCTTCCTGTTAGAAATACTGATGTGGGCACTGTGGCTATGCTGCACCTCCGCACACCACTTCTCTGATTCACGAGCTGTCTGTGGCTACTTCGCCAGACTCCGCTTGTCAATCAACCAGTGCGCTGCCGGGACTGGGAGGTTCACGTTAGAACCAAGCAATCGAATCCCTCTCTTTGGCAGCCATCTTGAAGTGGAGTTCTTCTATGGCCATTCAAATACAGCGGTGCGATTAAGGAAATGTTTGTTCTGATATTTCTTTTTTACAGGAGAGAAATGGTCAGATATATTGTAAAGTAGTCTAATGAACACTCGAGGCACGTGTGATCTCCTTGCTATCTTTATTTACATCACAAGAGCAGTTACTCCGAGGAGCGCCGGCCAACACTCCTGCACTCGCTGCAGCGCGCTAACTCCCTCTCTCTCCGCGCTCCACCTGCGCGCGCATCCTCGCGCCTACGTGCCTGCAGGCGTCACGTCAGTGTGACGCGATAACAACTAGACCGCTACATATCTCCCCCTTTTACCAACCCAAAGATCAGTCACTTACAATTCGCCGTCCAGTTCAAAGTCTTGGAACCTGGAAGGCCTTACGACTTGCCTTCCGCTCCTGGTCACCTTACCACTGTACCCTCGAGCCACTTGGCTCTGTGTTTCCTCACGTTCTGTTCCTTCAGTCATCGCTCCTCCGCTGTTCACATTACTTCTCGGCCTGTCCTTCTCTGCCACTGGGGTCTCCCCCCCTTGCTCTCCTACTTGCTCCTCTCCTACATCTGCTTCTTCCCTTTCTTCACTTCCGCTCACCTTGTTCCCTTCATCCACGTCTCCCATTCCTTCACCTTCCGGTTCCCACTGTTCCCAGCTCAATATCTTGTTGCACCGGGCCGTGCGGTCCTGCGACCACACGTTCCCATCGCTGAGCAGGGCCGCTCTGTCATACACTTCCTTGACCTGCATGGGCTTGCTGTACTTGCTGTCTCCTTTCCTTTGTAGGGTAGCCAACTTTACTCTCACCCATTCTCCTCTCACTAACCGAGTGTCCTTCACACTCCTCCTCTTATTGTAGTTGTTGGTGTAGATGGCTTGTGCCCTCTCCAGATTTGCTCTTACTACCGCCGGAGACCATTCACTGGTCACTACCTTCTCCTTCCAGATTCTGTTGTCGTGCGTGAAGGGCTCGCGTCCTCTCAATATCTGAAACGGGCTGTACCCCGTACTTGTGGGCGTTATTCTGTAGGCCCACACCATATTCTCCACCGCTTTCTTCCAGTCTTGGTTACAGTTGATGGCCGCTTGTATGGCCCCCATCACCACCCTGTTAAATCGTTCCACAAGCCCGTTGCCTGCCGGATGGTATATGGCCGTGTGCTTTACCGAGATGCCATTTCTCCCCATGAACTGTTTCCATTTTTCTGATGTGAACTGGGGCCCATTGTCACTTAAGATGGACTTGGGAATTCCCTCTCGGGTGAATGTCTCCGATAGGAACTCCAGGATGTTCTCCGTGTCCATGGATTCACTCACTTTTATCTCTGGCCATTTGGAATAACGGTCGATGAGGACACACACATATTTCTGTACGCTCTGGTCATCCAGCACCGGCCCTAAAATGTCTATCGACAACTCTTCCCATGGGTTTAAGGGAGTGTCGAACTTTCCCAGTGCCGGGCGTAATGGCCTCAGCGTTTTGTCGGCCCCTTGGCATTGGGGACACTCCCTGACGTGTCTCTCTGCTCTCATGTCCATGCCTGGCCACCAGTAGTTCTGTTTCGCTCTGGCTTTGAGTTCCCGATGCCAAGGTGGCCTTCATGTAATAAGTCCAGCAATTTGTTGATGAGGTTCATGGGGGGGATTACTCTGTCTCCCCGGTAGATGAATATGCCCTCGTCTCCCACTGTCAGTTCTTCTCTCACTTCATACAACGGTTTGAGGCTGGGTTTCACCTTTTTCTTATCCGGCCATCCTTGGGTGATGTGCACTTTTGCTTCCATCAGGTCAGCGTCTTCTTCATACGCTTCAGTCCACTCTTGTATGCCGATGATCTTCTCTTGGTCCTCCATGAGAGCCACCATCTCTCCTCTGTCCGCTGGGTCTTCTTCTCCCGGCTCCATGGCCGCCGCACGACTCAGGTAGTCCGCCACTCGGTTCTTGTTCCCAGGGATGTACTCCACGTCATATCTGAATTCCAACAATTTTAGGGACATCTTCGATATCCTGGGTGTGGCACTGGCGTGTCCGCACGATGTTAAGACCTTCACTAACGGCTTGTGGTCCGTTTTGAGCAGGAATCGGGTACCCCATAGGAACTGCCGGAACCTCGTCATGGCCCACACTACTGCCAACATCTCCTTCTCAATGACGCTGTACTTGCCTTCTGTCTCCGTCAGTGCTCTGGAGGCGAAGCTTATTGTCTCCATGTCCCCACGTCCTCGGTCTTGCATGAGTACAGCGCCTAACCCCTTGTCGCTGGCGTCCGTGATGAGTATGGTGGTGCCTTGTGGGTCGTACCCCTTGAGTGGTATTGCTTCTAGGATCCCCTTTTTGATGACTTCAAATTCTGCTTGGGCTTCCGGTGTCCATTGAAACATCGTGCTTTCTCTGGTCAGCCTCCTCAAGTTGTAGGTCTTGGATGCGAATTGTACCACGAACTTGCTGTAGTACTCCGCCATCCCCAGGAATGATCTGACCTCCTCTTTGTTCTTGGGGGGCGGTGCTTCAACGATGGCTTTCACATTCTCCATCTTGGGTGTGATCCCTTGTCGCCCTATTTCGTGGCCTAAATAGGTCACCGACTGCAGTCCCAACCGGCATTTCGACCATTCCGCCGTGAGACCTTTGGCTTCCAGTGTCCGTAATACCATTTCTAGTGTCCGGTCATGGTCTCTCCTGTCTCTGCCCATCACTAGTATATCGTCCTGGAAGTACTGTACGTCCTTGCAGTCTCTGAACAGTTGGTGCATCATCTTCTGGAAGACGGCCGCCGCCGAGGCTAGCCCGAACGGCATGCGACAATATCTATAGCACCCAAACGGGGTAATGAACGACGTGAGACTTTTGCTGTCCGGGTGTAGGGCTACCTGGTGGTAAGCCGATGTGAGGTCGATGGTGGAGTACCACTGGACTCCTCTGGTTCTCGCCAGCATCTCCTCTATCTTGGGAAGGGGAAATTTCTCCACCACTATGTTCTTATTGAGTTCTCTCAAGTCCACACAGAGCCTGACCTTCCCGTTGGGTTTCATCACGACCACCAAGGGCGCCAGCCATTCGGCGCAGGTTATGGGTTCTATGATGCCCTTCTTCTCCAGCTCTTGGAGTTCTGTCTGGACCGCTTCCCTTACTGCAATGGGCACATTCCTCACTTTATGTGCTACTGGAGTGGCTCCTTCCTTTAGTACTATTTTGTGCTGAAATTTCTCCATTTTCCCTACTGTGCCCCCAAACACCTTAGGGTAGTTCTTCTTCCATCTATCCATGTCCGGCCATTCCTCCTGGTCTGTGAGCAGGATCTGTTCCTTCCCCCCTGGGTCAAGCTTTATGCCCAGGTCGCCCTGGTCCAACCATCCCAGGACGGAGGGTCCTTTCTCGGCCACATACAGTTTGCACCACGCTGATCGGCCTCTGAACTCGAACAGTAGACGTCGGAAGCCAAGCATGGGAATGCGATCACCATTATATGTTACCGGTCGTATGTCTAGTTTCTCCAGCCCCGGGCCCAACTTGGTTTGGAACTGTTCTACCCACACTGCTCTCTGTATGATGGTAAATGGGGATCCGGTGTCTGCCACGACTGAAATGGTTATGCCGCCCATGGCCATCTCTAGGACCGGTTTGGTTGATCTCTTGGCATCCACACTCAGTACCTGGTCGTATATGCACAAAACAGTGACCACCTCTTCTTCCGTGGCCTCTTCCTGGTCCTCTGTGCTTTGGTCCATGTATTTCACCACTCCTTTGTGCTGTTTCTTCCGACACACCTTCTCGTAGTGACCCATGATACCGCAGTGCATGCATTTGGCTCTGAAGGCCGGGCAACGTCTGTCATGGGCTTCGTGGGACCAACTTCCACACCTGTAGCACGTTTTCTTATTCTCGCTGTCCGCTTGTTTCCCTTGCCATCTGCTGGTCCCTTTGGCTAGGGGTGGCTTAGTTTTCTGGTCCCTGCGGTGATCTACCTCCTGTACTCTGTTCACCATGGTTGGGTTGACCGTCTCTTTCCTGGTAGCATCGGCGCACCTTTTTGAGAGTTCTGCCCTCTTCACTATGACCATTACTTCTTTGAGTGTGGTGTCCCCGCTCGCCCACAGCTTGTCTTGCACGTTTGCACTGGTGGTGTGCATGATCACCTGGTCTTTTATAAATTCGTCTTCCCACAGTGCGTACCTGCACGGGGCTGCTAGCTTCCTCAGTGCCGCTACATACTCTTCGATGGATTCCCCCACCTTTTGTTTCCTTTGCTGGAAATTGTATCTGTCTACTGAGACACAGACGGTGGGGCGGTATCGCTCATCTAGGTCCTCCACCGCGTGCGCATACACATCATCGTCCGTGTCTTCTCTCTTCGTGGGTACTAAACTCTTGTATATTCTCAGTCCTTCAGGCCCTAGATTTAGTAACAGGATGCGTTTTTTCCTCTGAGGAGTGAATTTTTCTTCGTTCTCGTCCTCCAAGACCCCAATGAAATTGTCTATGTATTCCTTCCAGTCCTCCCATTTCATCATTGGTTCACCGGGTTTCGTTAGGAATTGCACCGGTGCAATCGCATACCCTGCCGGGGTACTCATCTTTGCTTCCTTGGTGCTTGTTCCGTCGGTGGCCTTGCTCGGGGGACTGCCTGGTGTGTTGTCGTTGTTTCTTGTGTGCTTGATCCTCTGGGGGCTCTTATCACTGGACCCCTCTTCCTCCTCTTTGGTAGCCAGTGCAGCGCTCTCTGTGCTTGCTTACGTGCGAAGGCGGCTCGTGTGCTTTTGGCGGTTGTGGGCGGCGTCGTCCCTGTGGCCTGTATGTGGTTCGGGTACTGTACCGTGGCCCTGCCACGCTCCTCGGTTGCTCTGTGCCTTGGGTCGACCAACTCGGTCGGCTGGGGCGTACCCCGTGACTCCCCCACTCCAGGCGGCCTGTGCGGTGTTCTGCTTGGGGCCTGGTGGCCTGTCTTCCTCTGACTCGTGGGGCCACGTGGAGAGTCTTTTTTTTTTTTTCCTCTACTGTGCTTCCCGTAGGTCTGGTTCCTGTCCCGACCTCGTCGCCACTGTAAAGTAGTCTAATGAACACTCGAGGCACGTGTGATCTCCTTGCTATCTTTATTTACATCACAAGAGCAGTTACTCCGAGGAGCGCCGGCCAACACTCCTGCACTCGCTGCAGCGCGCTAACTCCCTCTCTCTCCGCGCTCCACCTGCGCGCGCATCCTCGCGCCTACGTGCCTGCAGGCGTCACGTCAGTGTGACGCGATAACAACTAGACCGCTACATATATGTTATGGAAAAATTTAGCGAGGGCACGGTGCACACATAATTTATAACAGTGTAGTCATTATCGGACCATTCAATACTTTGTGGTTTGTAAACGGGAGGATTTGCGTTTAAAATATTTGTTCCCAATGTTCCAGGATCTGTCGCGATATTTTGCAGTTAATTATGAGTCTAACGCTACAAAATACCCGTGGCATTCCCATGCAGCACCGATAATATCTTGCTTTCATCTCCGTGTCCTCAAATTTGGCAGACGGGGAACAATTTTAGACGCTTCTCCCCGTGAATACTAACCCATGGAACTTGTTCATCGGCGATTGGCCGACTAATTTACTTGTAATCGTCATCTCACACAAAGCAACTGGAGTAAATTTGTGAATTTTTCTTGTGAGCATATGGATAATCGCAATAAAAATTTCAATATCCAAAAATAAACACTGGATTAACTATTTAACTTGGATTATGGAGTAGCGTGCTACTCACTGTAAAGCGCTTCAATGCCTTCTCAGGGCTAATAATCGCACACAATTACAGTTACAATTATGGATTCAAATCCTGCCTTGTAACACGCAAAACTACCATTATTCAAAGATATAAATTCCCTGGTTCAAATCTCCAACGCCCTCCCCTAAACGCTTCACTACTCCGCCCAATATATTGCAGCATTTCTTAAATTCCAGCACCAGCCTTACTGACCAGTAGGGCCAGCGCAATGGATGGCAACCTTAAGTATGGGTGATTGGGGCCTACATTTTTTGCATCCTACCGGTTTGATCCTGTCTTGAGGGGGAAGCCACCTCAAAAGTAATTATGACAAGGATGAGATTGATCAAAGTAATAACTTTTAAAACCAGTTACGAGTGATCATTAGAAGGGGCTAGGTAGTTTCAGGTGAATGGTTGGTGAGATAGACAGACTGGCTGAGATTAGGTAGTGTTAGGTTGGAGGAATAAGGTTTTAAGGAAGAAGTAGTGACCTATGAAATGAGGTGGCATCCTTTTCCAGAATTACAAGAGACATTAAGGCAGACATGCATGAAAGGATCCTATAATCAGAAATTGAAATGCAGAGGATGAAAGATAAGAAGACAGCCACTCTGAAGAAAGAAAGAGGTGGGTTTAGGAGTATTGTGGGCGAAGGTTCCATGACATAAAAAAGCAATTTGAGGATGTAAACTGTAGAAAGAAACAACAATATGGATAGTGTTTCACAAGTTTGAGTGTGCTCATCATTTAGAGCCTGAGCTTGCTGTGTGCCAAGCCCATGGCAGCCCTTTATAAAATAGTCCTAAGCTTGGTACAGGTTCTGTACAATGCACACAAAGAAGTGACGCCGACCAGTTCTTTAAGAAAAGTCTCATTTAATGATCTGCTATTCTTGGTTTTAAAGACAGTTTCACGCATTCACTAAGAAAAGAGTTATTCGACACTGGCTGAGAGCATCTCACCAATGCACAGTCAGATTTATACTTTGCTTTGTTACCTAGTCCCATTCTAGGTTGTTTGTGGCCAGTGTGATATATGTATCTTGTGTATAAGTGAAGTACAGTAATAAAGGCCTATGGGGTCCTTTTTGGCAGCACAAGACAGGAGTGAGGTTGTTTTCCCAGACACTAGAAGAGTACCAGGAGAGAAGTAAGAGGTAGGAGACCTAGACACTGAAGTAGAGACAAAGGAGAAAGAGCTCCAATAGAAACTCAATTAGATCCTTCTGTTGAGAGGGTCTGTCATTCAGTCTTCCTGCAGCACTGCCCTGGTAGATGGTGGGGTAAAGGGCAGGGCTGCAGTCTCTGTTTTTCAGTGAGAAGTGTATTTTCTTGTCTCTTTTTCCTGTGGCTGTTCATAGACAGGTGCAGATAGTTCATACCTCTTTTTGCCTTTGTTGTGGGTACTCCAATTGGAGGCAACCCTGCTGTGAGGAGTGTCACTTTGCACAAAGGTGGGCCTGCAGAACAGCTGAGAGGCACTTGAAAAAGAAAGACACCCCAAACCAGTTTTGTGCATCTAAAATATAATCATGTTTATCTGTACACATACTGTTTTAGATACTAATTCTCATTTGTGAAATAGAAATTAAATATTTATAAGGGCACATGCTATCTTAAGTAGGAATTCATCTTTATATATGCCTGCACTGTTGCAAATGTGAATTAATGTTCACGCCTGCATTTGCTAGCTGAAGCTTTCTTCTGTTCAGCTGCTTGTTACCCATTTAGGTAACGTGTTAATCACAAGATAACATGTTATACCCGATTTAAAAAAATCACGTTATGAACAACCAGTTACTAATATTACTAAGAGAGTCTGTCTAGCTAGACTTACATACTCATTGGCGTTATAGTCATGTTACCCAAGAACAAAAGCAGCTATAACACTTCTTTACTATTAACTCATCACGTTTTTGTGTGCTTTCATGCATCTGTGCATATGCGATCTCAAACAAAAAATGCTGTGGTCATCAAAAGAACACGTCTTCTAATGAGTTAACGGTAAGTAGACAATTGCAACAACAGTAGCAGAGCGATGCACATGGTCCCCAATGTTTTCAGGTCACTAGTCGGAGACAAACCATAATTAGAATACAATGCTAGTATGCTTTGTTGTTCGTGCCCGAACCTCCTCCTCCTTCCACCAATCAGTTCCTCGCACACATCTCTGTTGTTTCTGCCAGCAGCATAAAGGGTTAATAGACGCTTCCACCGGCTACTAGTGAAACTGCATTAGGATAATGTGAGCCATTTCTAGTTTTTAGGAAGAAAGTACGCACAACACAAGAAAGAATGGTAGAGTTGACAGTAAGATTCTGTCCCTGCTCAATCTGCAAGCAGGGAGGTGTAAATTGTGCAGATTCCGTTGGAGGAGTCTGCCTTGCTGATGAGACAGGAGCTCCTCCCAAAGTGGAAGCCTGCTTGTAGGGCAGATGCTCATGTTCAGGAGCACCAGGTACCACACTTTCCCGGCCCAATCTGGAGCAACCAGGATGACATGGGCCTGAAGATTCTTGATCTTCTTCAGAATCAAGACAAGGATCCCTTGCTCCATTCCAGTTGTAATGCATCTCCCAACAAGTGTTCTTGATACTTTAATGCATAAAACTAGTGACACTTTGCATTCTCAACGGAAGGGAAAAGACCTAGCTAAAATTCCTCCCATGGGTGGAATGTGCCCTGTGCCACCTGACTGACATTCAGGGACTCTGCCAGGAGGTAACATTAAAAATGCCCTTTTGCTCTAGCCACCTCCTAGCCCAGGACTAGGACCCCACTTTGCCCCGTTTGATTAAATACTACATGGCAAAGGTGTGTTGTGTGAGAACCTGCGCCAGACCTTTTTATTAATGGATGGTAGGAAGGTCTCCATGGCGAGACAAATGGCCCGTAGCTCCAGTGGGTTGCTGGAGCTGGTCCTTCACTGGAGACCAGAGTCTACTGATCTCCCCCCATGATACCTCTCCTCCTGCAACCCAACAGTGATGAGTTCATCATCACTGTCGGCTCTGGGTGGAAAAGGGAGAACAGTCTGTCGCAGAACAAACTGACCAGTCAGCCACCACTGCAAATCTTGATCCATATCCTCCTAGACCTGGATGGTGTCAGGAAGGCAGCCATGATGCTGGGCCCACTGGAATTTCAGGTTCCACTAAAGGGTTTGGATATGCCACCTGGTATAGTTGAGAAGGCGGATGCACAAGACCAAGAAGCCTCAGAGCCACCCTCACCTTGATCTAGGATCGAGTCTGAAATAATAGGTTTCTAGCCTGAATTTCTAGGACCCTTCACTGCGAAGGAAACATAATGCACTCTAGTGTGCCCAGAATTGCCTCAGTGAACGGAAGCCTTTGTGATGGAACCAGGTGGTACTTCAGCTAATTTATAGTAATCCCAGAGATGCCAGTAGTACCACCATCATCTGGAGATGGTCCAAGACTAACTGCAGCAAGCCCAGATTCAGCAGCCAGTCGTCGAGATACAGGAGCTCCAAACTTCAGCACTCACTTTTGTGAACACATGTAAGGCGATGGTGAGGCCGAAAGAGAGAACAGCAAACTGAAAATGTTCCTGGTCCACCTTGAACCCCAGGCTAATGTCTATGGGACTGGAGGAGAGCTATATGGAAATACCAAGCAAGCCCAAGGACAACATCCTGTCTCCTGGGTATAGAGCAGATATGATCTGAGACAATGTGAGCATTTTGATTGGGTCTTTCGGCAGGATGGCATTCTGGAGTCGGAGGTCCAAGATAGGCCTGGGGCCCTCATCCCTTTTCGGGACAAGGATATGGTTTGAGAAACAATCTATAAATAAATATAGGTTAAAATTTGTCAGCTTTTTCCCAGAACAGCACACGTGCTAACATTTAGACATAAGAAAGAGGGAGATTTTGGGGCAAAGCAAATCAGAAGACTTCATTTTCCTTGTTGATGTATATTGAAGCAAAGGCAGTTTTATGTGGGATATAGCTAAAATAAAGCAATTTTGGCTTAAATGGACCGTATCGCTAGTTGTGCCATGCCACATCACCTAAGCTTTTTGGCTTAAATGGACCGTATGCTAGTTGTGCCATGCCACACCACCTAAGCTTTTATACAAGTGACAGCAGCAACAACAATTTTGAAAGGGTCATGCTGAACCCAATCTATCAGTATTCGCTTTGCTAAGTTACTGCGCCCGCTTTGAAACTTAAATGCAAGAAGCTCATCTCAGATCAGAGTCTCTGAATGTGACTAGAGGTAAATGGTATAAACCTAAAGGAATGAAAACGGAAGAGACATTTTCCTATGAAAGGCTAGAGAAGGTTAGCTGCACGTCTTGATGTAAAGACTGTCTGGCTGTGCAGAGGCTACAGTAGGTAAGTGCCCGCCAGTGCTGTTTTATTTTATCAACGTCTACACGTGTTTGTGTGCACTCCAATGGTAGACAAAATATACTTCACTGTCACTTAATTCAAGAGTGAGAACAGGGACATCGAGCATTTACAGTAATTTTTTCAAACAAAAGTGGCCACCCTACCCATATTGGGTGCCACAAAGGTGCTGGCACTTGCAGACTCCTCCAGTGCATATCCAAGCCCTGTAAAAGGACTAAAAGGATATGTAAGGACTGTGAGATGAACTAAGAGCAATGAAGATTACTAGTCAGTAATTGAGTCATTACCTTTGTGCCCCTTGTCCTCATCCCAGTCATTATGTTCAAGATAAAACAAAGCAACAGGCTTTTGACGAATTTGAAGACACATTTGGAGATAAATCTAAAATATGCAACACCAAAAAGTGTAATGCCTAAAAGAAACCAATCACCAAATATTAAGTATTAAATCACAACATTTCAGATTTGAGAACTGCAGTAATCAAACAGGACTGTGGGTCTGTCACATTATTCAAACGAAAGTCTAACAAAAGTGTGGCCAGATGCCCAAGTGGCAGCTCTGCAGTTCTCCTGAACAGATACTCCTGGCACCTCAGCACAAGATGCAGCCATCCCTCAAGTTCATCTTGCTTGAATTGGAAGTTGAACAGTTCCTTGTTGTCCTTCTAGCAGAATTACTGACCATCTGCTCAGTCAATTTTGTAGCCTTCTTTCCTTTCCCAGACTGACCAAATGTCACAAATAAATGACCTGATTTCCAGTTATCTTGCGTTGCGACCTGTCAATATAAATCAAGAGAGTTCTTTTAACATCCAAAGTACTCAACAGTTTTTCTTCAATCGAAAAAGATGATGGATATAAAGAAGGAAGAATTACCCGTTGCGGCATTAGAAAAGAAAAATTTACCCTAGGAATGTAAGTGGGGTGAGGTTTAAGGAGTACACCATCATCCAGAAACGTGCTGAAAGTAGGGTGGCATGTTAACGTGGAAAACTCTCCAGTCCTGTGGGCAGAAGTCACAGCAACCTCCAGAGGTACAGAATGGTGAACCTGCAAAGCTTTTTAAGACTGAAAAAAGACGCCTAGCAAGAAAAATGGAGCACAAATTGGGTTTAGCAACAAAAAAGCTTCCACAAAGCTTTCCTAACTCAATAACAGGCCCAGCACATTCCCTGAAAGCCTTAATTGCAAACCATTGTAACTTCAATGATGAGAGAGAGATTTAAAGGGAACCCATCCAAGAGGAATTGAAGAACAGAACTACTTCAGGATGGAGCAGAAAGATTTCGCCCCGAGTACCATTTGCGAAAAGGCACCTAGAGTTTAGATTAGGATTTTAAGACAGAAGACCTCTAAGTTTTGAATAGCTTCTATCAATTGTGGAGTGAAACCTGTACTTAATACCTTCAACCTTTCAACTTCCAAATCAACAGACTTGGTTTGAATGGAAGAGATACAGCGGAAGGTCTGAAAGGAGAAGTAATAAGTAAATACCCACATGGAGGATGAACTGGCAGAGACTTCAAAGACGAAATCGCAAGCTCTGTGGCCAGTAAGAAACCACTATGATCAACTACGCTTTCTCCTCCCGAACTTTGGTTTGAGAAAATGGTGAAAAGGTATAAAGAAGTCTTTTGTGCCATTTCATCAACAGACTGTCCACTTCCCAAGCTCTTTTCCCCGGTAACCTGGAGCATTGTCGTTCGAGAAGAACAGATTAAAAAAAATTGGTTTCCAAACCTCTCAATCCGTTTGAAAGTCGTTTTGGGCAAGGAATGTTCCTGAGATGAAGGGAACCTCCTGCTTAGAGTATCCTCAAGCTTGTTGCCTGTCCCACTGATGTGACTTTCTACAAGATTCAACCAGTTGTTCTCTGCCCAAGAAGACAATTGTGTGGCTACTTGATTGAGATACCTGAATCAAGTTCTCCGTTGATGGTTGAAACAGGAGACTGAAATTGTGTTGTCTGTCCTGATTAGAACATTCTTGTGAAGTATTGCCTTTTGAAAGTACTTCAGTGCTCCGAATATCACTGTGAGCTGTCTCCAGTTCGATGAACTCTGGCTCTCTAACGTAGACTAAATTGACATAGTTTGTTGTCCAAGGTTGCTACCTATCTGATGTAACTGGCCTCAACACTAATGCAGGAACCAGATGCATCACTAGCCCTTTGGTTAGATGTTCCTCATTTACTCACCATTCCAAGTCTTTCCTGGTTTCTGGAGAAAGATGAATCAACTTGTCTGTTAGAGAAAAGAACCTGTTGAGATGCCACAAAAGTGGGCACAAATTACATTTTCTCCATCAAAACATGTATAACAAATGCTGTCATATGAGCTTGGGTGTCTAAGAATAATCTGTCTGGACCTTCTTGGCTGTTCATCAACTTGAGAAGCCAAGTCCGAAGGTGTAAGATCCGTTTCTAGAGAAGAAACATTATCCCTAGATCGGTCCTGAATCATGTGCCAATGAAGATAGTCTTTGGAAGGATGTAGTTGGCATTTGGGACTGTGCAGAAGTCCTAGCCAAGTGATGATTGTCCGTTTGGGATTACAAATACAAAAGGATCCTTTCTCTAATGGAGTAACCATTCATCCAGATATGGAAAAACTGAGATTTCCTGATACTGAAGATACGCTACTACTGGAGCCGCCATCTACGTGAAGACCCTAGGGCTGACTTCAAGCTGAAAGGCAGGACTTTAAACTGCCAATGCTGATGTTCCACGCAAAATCTCAGAAATGTGTAGTGCATCTTGAAATAGGAAATATCTAAATATGCATACATAAGGTGCAAATTTATCAGGACATGATTGGTAGGAATCAAAGGATTGATCCCCCTGAAAGGTCTCGATTTTGAATAAAATTAAATCAAGTTTATTAATCAAAATCATTGCATATTCAAATCACAATACCAGAATATTAATTACATCAATTTCAACCAGTAGTAAAACAACAATAAAAACAGCAATTGTTGAAAAGAGAAGGGAACATCAACATCACAGTTCTCTATTTTTCCATTTCCATCTCTGAAGAGCGACATTGGACTACAGCATTTCGATCTAAGAATTTATGGAAATGCCTTGGTTTCTGTTTTTGATCCTGATCAGGAACTTTATAAAACATGAGTTTAGAATTGTATCGGATCAAAACGGACCATTAAAGTTGTCTGCAAGACTGAATGTTCCTTTGACTAAAAACATGACATTGCAGTTCTATCCTATTATCCATAAAAGAGGGAGACATAAAATCCAGATGGACCAGGCTTTGCTTTATAGAGCAGAATCTTCAGTTCCTTCTTCCAGAGATTTTAACCCAAGGTGGAACATGTTCAAGCGACGGTAGACCACAGAATCTAAAAGACATACATTTTTGCTTTAGGTAGATTGAATAACCTAACCAAAGGTATGGTTGCATTTTTAAGGTGTTTTAATTATTCAGGAGCATCTGTGCTTGGGACCTTTTAGACCAGGTTGCCTTATCCTGTAGTTGTGTGTTGGCCAATCACACTTTTCAGCATGTTCTTAAAAGTTGCTTTGGTAAGTGGCATACCCAGAGGTTGTTGATCTGAAGCAAGTGCAACTTTGTTGTAGGTAACGTATGACTGGACAGCATTTCGGGTTAGTGTCTACTTCAGACTATAGCACTGTGTTAAGAGATTTTTGTTTTGTGACTAAGATTGTGACAGCATTTCATAAAGGCTCACTATCTTGCTAAGGTTTGCTTAACTATTCCGAAATCTAAACGTAATTGTGCATGGCCATGCATTTTGAAAAGCCACAAAGACGTTTATAAGTTTTAGAATCTATGACGTCCAGCAGTGATGAATCTCTGCTGAGCAATTCTTCACAACCGTAGGCAAGCGTGGGTAACAGTTTTGCAGCAACAATTTTCACCGTAAGAGAGGGGCCTTTAAACGACTTGTATAAGGGTACAAATGCCACCGTTAATGCACTTACTTTGGCCCTAAGTTATAGTTTTTGGGGCAGGAACGACCCTCTGAAATCAGTGATTACCCCATTTTGAACTGTAAGCCGTGTACAAAAGTGTTCAGGTTTTTAAGCAAGTTTACTAGGCGAAAATCTTTGGATGTCTTCAGGGCTGGTAAAACGATGGAGTATACTTTAGATCTGTATCAGGATCCTTCCATTCCTGCAAAGTGACCTCCGTAACAAAGCAATTAACGGGTAAACTGGCATTAGAATGTCTACTAAGTGAGTATTTTGAGGTCCTAGGTCTTTCAACTGCAGGGAAACTCATTCTCTCTGACATGATATACCAACTCTGGCAAAAAAGTATTTGGAAATATATTTAGTTTTTTGGTCAGTAGCTTGATGAAACATCATCACTCCCATCGGTGTCATCAAAACCTAATGCAGGACTGACCACCATTCTTAAATTGCCATAATAATCATCTTTAAATGTAGATTTCTTAGTAATTTATGAAGGAAAGGCTTAATTTTATTAAAGACATGAAGGAGAGTATTATGATTCTGTAATCTTGCATTTATTTAACAGCAGCAGTCAAGCACTTCAAAAACTATAAATCCAAAGAGGCATAGGAAAAACTAGCCAATGGGAAACAAAACGTAGTATAATTCATACCAAACAGTGACATGTATAACCCATAGCTTAACGGTGAACAGCCCTCTTTTCTCATGTTAGAAACTGATAATAAGAAAACAGAGGAAAGAGATAACACAATGGAAAAAGCTAAAGTAAATGAAAAGAGTTCTTGGCAAAAGTCCTTGAATTTGAGACTCAAAGAGGAAACCGGTGATGCAGAAGGAAGAACGCCAGGAAAATATGCCTTTGAAGAACCGGTAGGTGAAGAGCCATTATGTGCTGGAACGTCCTTAGGAGGAAGGTGGTGGTAACGCTGGAGCAACTGCCAGGTTGGGAAAAAAACACCAAGTTAACAATTTGTTTAGGTGGGATAATACTCGCCTCCGTATCTTTAATAAAATTAAGGCTTTCCGTCATAAATTACTAGGAAAATCAAAATGTTATTGCAAGTCCGGAGGATCCTATTATGCTTGTTCAAAGCATGTTAATTGCAACAGATGAAGCAGTGTGAACAGGTTTACAATAAAATGTGTGAAAAACATCATCATTAGACCAATCGGCTAATCTCTGAATGCCTTTTTAGAAATGGTGGTCTCTAGTTGGCAGACGTATGCACCTTGTCCAAGTAGGAACCCTTCCTTCTAGTAAGGGAGAATCACACACTTGGATAACCCCTGCTCACCTCCATAGTAGCTTGGCACGAGCAGACAGGCTTATCTTAGAAGCAATGTGCAAAGCATTTGTACAACACACACAATAACAGTGAAAACACCACAAATGGACGCCAAACCAGTTTAGAAAAATAAATTATCTATCGAAAAACGAGACCAAAATCCAACATGCATATATCAAGATATCACTTTTAGAATGTCTATTGCAAAAATAAAGCTAATGGAAACATATAGCTCTAACTGGGGCTATTACGACATTGTGACAGGCGCAAACCGGGAGTACAGTGCCGACCGCGAGATGCACAGACCAGCCACGGAGTCACACGGACCCCCATGTAACAGTACCTTAGAAAACACAGCATCACAGAGGTGAGTCATCGATGGGTCATGATGAGGCCAGCTCCTTACTGCCACGGGAGGCGAGGCGTCGAGTCAGCAAGGAGGTGAGGCGGCGAGTCCGGGCTGGCACAGGAGGTAAGGTGGCGTAAGCGCTGAGGCATCGGTTCCGTTCAGCAGTGCAGTGTCGATGAGTTCGAGAAGTCACCCACTTTGGTTATCGGCTCCACGATTGTATTGTAATTGCATTTATATAGCGCTGACTTCCCCCAACGAGGCGTCAAAGCGCTTTTTCGGCGAGTAGCACGCTACTCCGGGACCATAAAGAATTAGTGTTGATTTAGTATAGTCGAATATGAAAGTAATTAAAGTGGTGGATAGGTAAGTCAGTTATTTGGATTCAGAAGGCTAGAAGAGGAAAAAAAGGTTTGTATTTATATAGCGTTTGTTACCCTTGATGAGGTGTTGAAGTGCTTTTTTTTTTGGGGTAGTAGCACGCTACTCCGGAAACCCATAAAGGATTAGTGGTGAATTAGTATGGTGAAATATTAAAGTAATTTGAGTGGTGGATATTAGTTATTTGGAGTGAAAAGGATTGCGGAGGGATAGAAGGGGGAGAATGGTTTGAATTCATATAGCGCTTGTTACCCCTGAAGGGGTGTTGAAGCGCTTTTCTGGCGAGTAGCATGCTACTCCGGCACCCATAAAGGATTAGTGTTGAAAATTAGTATAGCAAAATATGAAGTAATTTGAGTGGTGGATACGTTATTCAGTTATTTGGATAGTGAAGGGTAGCAGCACGATAGAAGAGGGAAAGAGGTTTGTATTTATATAGCCATGTTAACCGATGGGGTTTGAAGCGCTTTTTTTTTTAAGTCTAAAGACTTAAGTTGTGCGTCATAAGTTATGACGCACAACTTAAGTCTTTAGACTAATAGACCTGATGCTCCCATGAGACATGAGCTGAAAACCCCCGATGGAACATAAGCAATTACCTTGAGATCTGACCTAGCCCAAGGCCTGGGTGCCCTCTGTATACTGCAGGTGCTGTCATTGCACATGGCTCGAGTTGTTTGTAATCACAAAAGAGCCCAGGATAAACCATACCTACAAGGCAGCAGTGAGTCCAACACCTCTTCATTTAACTATGTAAGAAGTCAGTCACCAAGAGAATAATCTACGTTCCTCCTTGAAACTATAACATGTGAAGCTAGGGTCACCAGTGATTCCGCGGCCTAGCAAGGGTGCCATGGACCCTCATGCAAGTAGGAAAAAAAAGCCAGCCCCCATCCCATAGTGCGAAAGTTATATATGAAAAAAAGTCCCCTTCCAGAGCTGTGCAATGTCGCGTTTAGCAATAGTGAGGGCCAAAAAGAGAAAATGTTGATTATATCTGTTGCTCCCCATCTCATCAGTGCTGTGTAAGAGGAAGAGTCGTGGATCATATGGAAGTTCCAATGATAGGATATTACTAAGACATGAGGAGAAGGGCTGCAATGCGGAACACCCCCATACCGTATGAAAGAAAGTTCCCTCCTCCCTATTGCATCTCAAGCATGTAAAGGATTGGACGACGCCCATTCCCCGGAGTCTGGTTCGGGTATAGTATGCGTGGTGTAAATATTTGAATTGTATAAGACGGAATCGTGTAGATACCGCCGCGCCTCGAGGGCTGGCGATGGCCTCTGCCCAGCCATCGTCCGTCAAGTCGGGAATGTCAGAAAACATGGCTTTTAAAGAGCCAGTATTTTATCTTAAGAGGGTCACGTTCTGAAGAATAAACCCGAATCTGAACCTTAGTTATGCACAGGGTCAGACTGGCCTACAAGGGCAATAGGCAGCACTCGAAGGACTGGTCTGACAAGTCAGAGAAGGGTCCGTTTTTTGGCAGTTTGTGGGCCTAATGTATGGTCTAATGAGCTTTTACTGTGGATTTCCCAGATATTAAAAAAAGCATTGCCTGCAGCAAGCACAATTCCATGTCAATTTCCATACCTTGCACAACACTTATTGAGTGGGTCTTCGCAAATTCACACCTGCTGAAGTTTGCAAACATTTTGCCTTTTTAGCTATCTTATTCGCTAATGGATGGCACTTATTTTGATGTCAGTGCGGTAGATTTTCATTTTTTTTTTTTTAGACAGATGACGCGCTATCACAGTTTGGGCACTAAAAGCCTGTAATAGGTCAGCTATTTTAACTCCTGTCTGTTCACACAACCCGTGGGTAAACATTAATTCAAATGACTGGTCTGAGATCAAGTTGACACAATACAGTAGCCCTGTTTGAGGGGGCAGATGAAAGGCCTCTGGAGCTGTGTTGCAAAGAATGCCACAAGACACATAGCACAGACGTGAGCTCGCTTGACAGTGAGGGGTGCGCCGTGACGTCTGCACCAGGAGTCCTGATGAGAGAAAGGCGCAACAACCAAGCAAAACCAAATTTACAACACAAAAGACAGAAAAGACTCTTTGTAAGCCAGGAGGGGGTCGACTTTTTGACACGTCAGTTTTAATTAAACCAAAAGTCAGGTAAAGGGCACAGATCTGCCACGCTCTCTACTGTATGCGGACATTTGTATCTGCTACTACCGCGTGCACCTTTCTTTTAGGTAAGAGAAATATTGTAGTTTCTCCTTTTAAATGAACTAAACCCCTCCCAGTTACTCTGCCAGCTTGTCTATGTAGCGGTTCCTGCGACAGTCTGACGGCTTCCAGGCGCTGGAACTTAACATGTGCTACTATTGCAACCAGACGGTACACATGTCATCGACTTTTAGAGCGTGAAAGCCTACGGGCCTAGTTGATCTTTGAAAGTTCATACACTATTTCACATTATTGCCAGTTTCTTGGTTTTTCCAGTGGAAGGTAAAATGACTTGGCATTTTATATTGCGTCATTTTATATTGCGAAGCTATTTTAGTATGGCGGCCTGATTCTGCAGCAAATGCATTAATCCGCTGAGCACTCTTGGCAAACCTCTTGAATGTCGGCTTGTCATCGCACCAGGCTTTGAATATTAAGGATCCCTAAACTCCCTCGTGGATTGTTAAAAATGCTTGCTGGTCGTAAACTCCACAAACATTGAATAACTATGTCAGGTTTTACTATAGTTTTCATACTGGGTTCTAGCGCTATACAAATCTCAAAATAATAATAACAGGCTCCAAATTCAGTCTTTCATCCTTCAGACGTCAATAAAAAGAGTAACATCGAGTTAGGTAGTAATGTACATATCAGTGCCTAGATACCAAATAAAAATGGTATGCTGCGCTATGTAAATAAAGTTAATTGTGTTATTTTCGTCTGCCACAGCCCTACATAAGTTCGCTCAACAATACTTTTTCCAGGCTAACTAAACATCATTTTACATTGAAAGTAGTACTTGTGGCGTGCACATTCCTTGCACAGGATGTGGTTTCAAAAACTTAAAACGGTGCAAAATGTTTCACTACTCTCAGGTCACACATAGTGAACTCACCCCGCAGCTGGTGAAACGAGGTGCAAGCGGCACCAAGTGTTGAAAACCAGATGTGAAATAGGCAACTCTGAACAAAAGGCGCAGCCTCTAAAGAGATGTAGCAGATAGAACACCTGAGCTGTGACATGGCCAAGGTGCGAATGGCGGCGTCACAAGCTACAGTAAGGTCCCTGCGAGTGTGAATAACAAAAGGGCAGAGCGAACGTGAGAAGCCAAACGAGGAAGGGGCAGAGAGGATCGGGTTGCAGACTCTATGGTGGAAGATCAAAAGATAGCAACACAAGAGGAGCCTTCTAGTGACGAGGCGCTAATTGTCTGTCCTGCAAATGGGCACGGGGAGGAAGCCAAGATAACGATCAGGGAGGAATGTAGCTGGTACAATACGCGCCGCTGCTCGTTCCAGAGACCCCTAGGCCATGGGAGTGAAAGTTTTGAGGAAAGGCGGGACATGCACCCGTCTTTGGCCATTTGCATGCTTTCATTATTAAAAGCCACACGCAAAGGCCAATGGGATGTGTGGGAGGAGGCAGACCCACACAGGGAAGTCTCTTGGAAGTCTGAAGTGATTCCAAGAGGCCCTATCCTAGAGCTGCGCATGCGCACTCTGCTAGGCGAGACCTAAACACACAGATCCAAGTATATGGAAGATATATAGAGGCACAATGGAAGAAGTACACGTAGACCAAAGATGCACCAGATAAACTCTGATTTTCAAGTGGTATTGTACTTTAATTTTTTTTTTAACATAATTATTCTACATGTTTATACAAAGCAACACACAAAGATAGGTACATATCTATAGTAAAAATAAATTATTATATACAGAGGGATATGCTGTAAATTTCTGTTTGTGTATGGTGCTTATGTGGGGAAGAGCCAATTCTTGATTAGTTTTCTGAAGATATGGTGGTTGTCTGTGGATCTTATGTAGGGGAGGGTAAAGAGTTCCATAGTTTGACTACTTGAACAGAGAAGGATGTGCCACCCATGTTTTTTTTCTTGTATCTTGGGATTTTGAGGTGAGGTGCCATTTTAGAGCGGAGGTGCCTTTGTTAAATGTGTTTAGTGATTTTATTCCTGATGAAGAGCAGTCCCATTCCATGTATTGCATTGTGGGTGATACAAAGCAGCTTGAACGTGGATCTTCTGGCAACCGGTAACCAATGCAGGGCTTTCAATGCAGGTGAGATGTGGTCTTGCGGTTTGATATGCAAGAGTAGTCTGGTAGCGGAGTGCTGAATCCGTTGTAGTCTTTTCATGGTCGTTAAAGGTGATCCGTGGTAGAGGATATTGGCGTAATTGAGTTTGGACGGAACAAGGGAGATGGTAACTTGGACCTTGTGTGGAAATCCCAAATGAGGGACAATTTGTTGCAGCGTTTTAATAGTGACAAAGCTTGATCTTGCTAGTTTGTCCACTTGGGCATTCATCGATAGCTCGGAGTTCATGATCATTCCGAGGTTTCTTACTTCCTTCGATACTTTAGGTGGTGATCCCAGTTCATCAGACCAGGCGGCAAGCGCGTCATAATGTTTCCAATCGCCATACATGAGTATTTCAGTTTCGGAAGCATTCAATTTGTGGTTTTTCCAAGTCATCCACTGATCCACGGCTTTGAAACAACTGAAAATTGGAGAGTTTCCAAATTTTTTGGGGCATTCCAGTTGAAGGAGTATTTGTGTGTCATCTGCATAGTTCTAGCAGGTGAGGTGAAATTGATTGGACCCCTGCTTTTGTGGAGTATGGTTTGGATGAGAAAGGTGGGGTATGGATGACATTAGTTCTGTTTCGAAGGTAGGACGCGATCCAGTCTAGAACAGTCCCCTCTATGCCGGCTTCATAGAGTCTTTGTTTCAGAGTGTCATGGTCAAGCGTGTCAAAGGCAGCCGAGAAGTTCAAGAGGAGAAGCGCAGCAACCCCGTAGCGGTCTCCGGTGTTCTTCAGGTCATCCAAGACGGCAAGGAGGGAAGATTCTGTGCCTCTTCCCGGACGGAAACCCGTTTGGAAGTCTGAAAGTATGTCATTCTCTTCAATGAATTGTGACATCTGGGTAAACGCTGCTCTTTCTATCAGTTTGCCCAGGAAAGTTCCATTTGTAGCAGGTCTGCGGTTCAGCGAGTCCACGTTTTTTTCTTCAGTAAAGGGCGTTTGTGCAACTTTTTGAGTTCTGGAAATATTCCAGTAGTTAAGGAATCGTTGATGATTCTTCTTACTGGAGTGGCAGCAGAGGCTGTTAAAAGTATTGTCTTGAAAGTTCGTGGACAAGGGTCAGAAGTGCTGCCGGCAGGCCGGTTTGCTTTGACCAAGTCCATAAATTCATTGTGTGAGTTGTGTTGGAAGGAACGGAGAGGCTGGGTTAGAGTATTCTTGGATTGTTGTTTTGTCAAAGGGTTAGTGCTGGTACTTTGTCTCTGTTTTAAGTGAGTCCAACGTGTCTGCTTTGTCAGTGTAATGATTTGCCAGTTTGTCTGTGAAATCTTGAGAAACAGGATGAGTTCCTTCTAGGCAATTTGGTTTGCGAAATTAATGGAGTATTTTTTATAGAATTCTTTATTTGCACATTTAGCATATCACACAATAGGCTCACCCTTTCTATTGCTATGATCTTGCAAGGCTTGCAGGCCAGCTTTATATGTGGAGCTGTGTTAATAGAAGGATCTGGCGAGTCTTTTTATATCCTTTGTAAACTTTTGTTTTCTCGGTCTTATATGTCCAAATTCGGCTTGTTTTTAGCAAGTGAGCTTGTTCTTCCTCAGCTTTATTGGCACATGAGAGTCCGTCAAATAGTCAGATTCAACAGAAACTTGGGTGAAAATCAATTGAGTACACGTTCTCATTAAGCCTCAGATCTTCATACACTTGTGACGGACACAGTCTTGGTGATTACAGTTCTGGCCAGAACCTGTTTTCTCGGGCTGTGTCCAAGATATTTGCTGCAATCTATTAGGATGGACTCACTTGTGGCTGGAACTTCACCAAGCTTAGATAAAATTGCTGAACGATTACAATTACCCGTTTGACACAGTATGACCACTTCCTCCACAATACCAATTAACCTATCAAATAGCCCTTACATAGGTGTATATGTCCGTTAGAGCTAGTATTTGGGGATCCATTTTTTACGACTAAGTAACAAAGGCTTCTGCTATTAACTCCGGCTTTCCACGCTTTGTTTTCATGAGTGCAAACACTGGTAAGGACGGTGGGTGGCCGCTAGCCCATACTCCTGGTTGTTCATACACTGTAAATCTGCCTCAATAGTACAGAGTTAGTGGTGGCATTCCGACGGTGGTGATTGTTTGTTGAGAAGAGAGGGGCACAAGGGTCAATTAGCAACATAGCTTCCATAACGAGATTAAGAGAGAGCGATAAGACTACGTTTATGGGGACAATAGTACATAAAAAACTATATTAAAAGAGAAACTATCCATATTCACGCCCACCAGGACAGGTTAGGGTCTAGAATGCCCTATGGGTAATAAAGACCCGAGAGATTACGGCTGGTATCCAAGTCATATTATGCAGAAATGGAATTATTGAATAAAGGGGAGCTAGCAGGACGTAAATTTAACGGAGGCTTGTGAATTCCTTGCAAAACTCCTAGTCTCCATCTAATCATCCATAAAATGCATCTACAGCTACAGAGGTAGTAGTCCAGTCTACAATTCATGCGATAAGTCCAGGAGAGCATCGCCCTGAAAGTTCCACCCATGTTGTGCCTTGAACTAAAACTATACATTACAGTTCCAATGTCTCCAAGCCCACGGCCATCCTGTGTCACTTTATCGAGAACACGTAAGAAGCCTCCGGTAAGCCCGTCAAAACCGTTGCTGAGCCTATAACGTTAACTTGCCCTCCCACTAGTCCTCTGTAGCCTCACTTTTCTCGTTACATCACTTTTTTCCCTCCTTTTGTTACTCCTGCTCGCATCACTTACCCCTGCTTGGCCACAGCTCCCAGGCTATCAGCCACCTCGGGGACCCAATTCAAATCTCTACCACTGGATACACGACTCCCGCCGGTACCAGGCACCCCACCAGCTGCGGTCACCTACCTAAGAAACCACCGGCTCCGACGCCTTCGGCGCCGACGGACCAGCCAACCCCTCCAGAACTATTCGCACCGGATCCCTTACAGAAAACACTAACTAAGGATCCCAAAACTGGACATTTGATGCTCTCTATCAAAAAGAGACAGTTAGAGAAACCTGCTCCGTCTCCACCTCCAAAAAGGAAGGACTCTGCTACCTCCCCGTTCAGACTACCTTCCCCACATCCACCACCTCCTCCACCTTCCCCTCCTCCACCTCGTCCACCTTCTCCACCCCCACCTCATCATTCCCCGACCCCATCCCCGGATGATGATGATCAAGGGGATCCATATGATGACATAGGGGATGTGCCCCAAGATACACCTACAGGGGACCCCACTCCCACAGGATCCCCAGACCCATGGGACGATTATAATATCCCGGATATCCCTAACGTCCCACAAGACGATCTTTACCTGGAAGAGTGGGCAACAAACACAGAAGTATCAATGCCTACTGAAGACATAACCCACGTGACCCAACAAGAAAGGGTTGGAGAAGAAACAGGCCTGTGGGGTTTTCTGAAGGAAATGACGAGTTGGGAGCGTGAGGATGTTCGGAGATCAACTGTTTTGTGTTTGTACACTTTGAAACATTGTCCAACACAAAGTTTAGGTTGGTCAGGAAAATAAAGGTAAAACAGTGGTTAGATTTGTTTTTGTACGTTTGTGAACTGAGAAAAGAACACCAGTGGAAGTAAACTGTCGAGAAGTAATATCTAAATAGATCAATGTTTGATTGAAATAAGACGTAACAGCATAGTAAGTTTTACAGATAACATTTTTAATGAAAAGATCAGCATTTTCAGGCCAGGAAAACCATTTCAAAACAACATTAATATCCCACAATTTACTGTATTTTGGGATAGGAAGATTGCAAAATGTTACTCCCTTTAAAAGTCGACATATGATCGGATGTTCTCCCATCGGTTTTCCATTGATGTACGGATGCTTCATGGAAATAGCTGATCTGTACAAGTTTATGGTTTGATAAGCCTTGCCTCAACTAGTCTCCGCTACTAAGAAGTTGACAATGTAGACTAGATCAGCTGAAATGGGATTGATGGATTTTCCAAACACCAGCTTGCCAATTAAGACCAAGCTGATTTGCAAGCCTTGATACCTGGAGCCCAGGATTTGTTAATGTACTCTGAATCTTCGGGCAAAAAGCACAAACTACCTAGGAACAGGTTTTTATGTATGGTAGCAAGGTTCAACAATAAGACAGCTGTGCGAACTCTAAACGCTGAGCTCACAGAAATGAAACAGATGGCTGCTAATGGGGATGAGGACAGGTGTAGGAAAAGAGCCAAGTGTGAAAGATTAACCATGTTTTGGGAATCCGAGCTCTACCAATTAATTGAAGACTGTACTGGCATTTGGATAGAGACTAGAGAAGCCAGAAAACACATGAAGGGAATCAAGAAGATTAGAAACAAAGTATGTACTATAGCATTTGCAACTATTTACACATTTGTCTTCTACCCAGGTCAGGATATAGAAATACTGAGAACTGAAATAATATATATTAATGAGTACAAATGGGCACTTGAAATGCGTGAATTTTTAAATTTTTTTATTTTTATTAGCATTTTGCAAAAAACATAGTGTTAACAGGTAAATAACCCATAGGCCAAGGTGCCACAACATCCGTCATCCAGTATTTATCACTTAACAATGTTGCCATAAATCACATCATCATAATGCAGCTGTCAATCACAGTTAACCATTTTGGTACGTATGTAAGTATTGAGGCAGTTCCTCCTCATATGTGAGCAATGTGTCTCTGCAATATGTCAAGTCGTGGATCCATTGCTCAGTCTTCGGAACCGTAGCACCACCCCAGCAAATTGAAATTCTCCTTTTCGCCAATAGCAACGCGATCATGACAAACTTCCGTTTATTGGCACGAATTTCAGGTAAAAGACCCAGCAAACACGTACGAACAGTGCACTCAATGGTAATGCACACCATAATGTTCAACCTCTGTGTTACCTGTAACCAGTAGTCTGCCACTGCAGCACACTGCCATGCCATATGCATGAAGTCTGCTTGTTCTGCATGACAACGACAACAGGTGGAGTCTTCACACAGCCCATATCTATGAAGTCTAGCCGGAGTGTAATAAGTTCGATGAAGATATTTATAGTGTAATACACGCAAGTTTCCATTAGATGTCAACAAGCCCGTGATAGAGCACGCTTTAGTCCAATCCTCTATCGTCAGCGGAACATCCAGGCCACTATTCCATTTCGCCAGCGCTTTGTGTGCCGTGTCCGCAATGTCCTCCTGCAGTTTAGCGTATAGTGTAGATATTAGTCGTTTAGTGGTGGGTGCTGTGATCATTAACTGCAGAGATAATAGCTGCGGTGATTCCGCTGGGTGAGTGGGGTATAAGTTCTTCAGTGCACTTTGGAGCCTTTAATACGTAAATCAAACGTCATCATTCAGATTACTAATAAAGGACAGCTCGTCAAGCTGTTTAAAAGAGCCATCACTGTATAAATCCCCCATGGTACTAAAACCCACTTGTTTTAGCAGCCCCATCCCCACCTCTTCTTGCGTAACAGATAGCTCAGGGTGATGATGGATCAGCAACGCCGGGGCATACAACGGTAATTTACGCGCCTTCCTACCCATTTTGCGCCAGGCACTATTTGTCACGTCTATAGTGTTAATATTCCGATTATGAAGTGGAGGCCTACGATGAGTTATAATAGCATTTAATGGGATCGGATGTGCATCCCCCTCCTCGATTGCCGCATGTGTGAGGTAGGGGATTGGGTGATACCAAAAATGTGCATATTGCGCTTGCGCACATAGAAAGTACAGTAAAAAATCAGGGACCTTAAATCCCCCCTGCGCATAGGGCAATGTGAGAGTGCGTAGTTCAATGCGAGCATGCTTACCAGCCCATATTAACCAAAGGACCATAGTAGAGATCCTACGGAAAACTTCCTGCGGCGGTCGGATCGGGATATTGCTAAAAAGAGAAGTTTGGGCAAGATAACCATCTTTACAATGGCTAGCCGATCCGCTAACGACAGCGGTAAATGAATCCAACGCCCTATTTTTCCTTCCAGCCTCTCAATTGCTCTCCCATAATTGGTTCTGATAACAATTTCGGGATCACGGTGATACCAGACCCCCAGATACCTCCCCGGCTCTGATTGCCACACCAGCGGATAGTCTATGGAGCATGGGTGTGTGGTGTCTGTTAATGGTATAATCAGCGATTTAGACCAATTACTTTTTAGGCCTGACTGCTGCCCGAATTTAATATATTCTCTCAGCAAAGGGTTCAGATGTACCTCAGGGTCACGTACATATAACACCATATCGTCCTCATACAAGGATATATGTAAGGGACGTTGTGGGAATTGAAGCGCTGAGCAATGGTTGTCGTCTAATTTTACAAGCCAGTGGCTCCAATGCCAATGCAAAAAGCAAGCACCCTTGCCGCGTCCCCCTCGCAATATTGATGGGCTCAGATATATACTTGTTTACCCTTATGCGAGCCATTGGGTCTCTATATAATAATTGTACCCATTGGAGAAAGATAAGGGGAAAGCGCATCCGCTGTAGAATCGTGTTGAGGTATAACCATTCAATAGAATCAAATGCTTTAGCCGCATCTAATAGTACAGCAGCGGCTTTATTAGTGGGCAGCAGGTAATGCGACACTGCAAATAATGTTCTGGTATTATGAGCTGTTGATCTGGAGGGGATTAACCCCGATTGATCTGGCAGTATCAAATCAGTCATTAAAGGTTTCAACCGAGTTGCAAGTAGTTTTGCCAAGATCTTGTTGTCTACGTTAATGAGGGACAATGGTCTGTACGAGTCACAATATTCAGGGTCCTTGTTTGGCTTTAGTAATGCAATCAACATGGCTTCCCAGTGTTGGCGGCAGTACCCGTTCATGTGCATTACCGTACATCTGGACCAGGTAAGGTGCGTCGATCAACAAAAGCCTTGTAAAATTCACACGTAAACCCGTCTGGGCCAGGGGCTTTCCCATTCGGCAGGGATTTAATAACTTCTGTTACCTCCTCCACAGTAACAGGTCGGGACAGGTAGGCTTTGTGTATCTGAGAGCCAGGCAATGGAAACATCTGCCAGATAATCCATTAACGCTTCTGGTGGGGCTGTAGGCTGCGATTCATACAATGCCTCATACGCACCCATGAATTCTTTCAGTATACCCTGGGCATCATATTTCAGCACCCCCGTGGCGTCCCTTATTGCCCGAACTGTCTGCGGCGCTTGACCAAAGCAGATTTTTGCAGCTAAGCATTTACCGGACCTGCCACTCTCCCCATAACTTCTTGCTGTCTGCCGTTTCGTCATAAACTTAAGTTCTTCTTCTGCATATGTTTGGTGTTCTGTCAATACAGTCCTAATATCACCCAGTAAAGTGGTGCTCTGTGTTCGCTCATACTCACTTTCCAGGGCGCGCAGTTTGTCCTCACTGATAGTAAGCTGCCGTCTTATGTCTTTAAGAATGCCAGCGTGTGTACGAAGGCAAATACCCCGAATAGTAGCCTTAAAGGCTTCCCATAGCAAACCAGGGTCGTCGGTGGTGGGTGCATTGAGATCAAAGTACTCCTTGATAGCTTTAGTGATAGTGTCTTTGTATACGGCATCTAGTAGAGCTTTGGCGTTGAACCTCGAACTATAAGGGTGCGGCGTATAATACGGCATCTGCAGTGACAGTAACACCGGATTGTGATCAGACAGTGTTCTAGGGAGGTGGCTTATAGACTTCGTCCAGAGCAGTAGGTCGTCAGACCTCAGCCAATAATCAATACGCGACCAGCTGTTATGCGCAGCAGATACATGGGTAGCCTCCATACGCCCTGGGTTAAGGGTTCTCCAAATGTCTGCAAGTTTTCTATCTTGTATAATACCTTGCAATTTACTCAGGGCCCGCCTATGAGGTTCAACCGAGGTACCCGACCTGTCAAGTGTGGCATTCATTGCTATATTAAAATCGCCCCCCCCCAAATTAAAGGGATGTCCGGCAAGGTATTAATCGTACGCCATAAGTTGTGGAAAAAGTCAGGGTCATCAATATTTGGACCATATATATTCAGGATAGCTAGCCTCTGACCAGGCAATGTCACTGTTATAAGAACGTAACGCCCAGCGTCATCCCGGACTGTAGTATCTAGAACAAATTGCAAACCCTTATTAAGGAGGATAATGACCCCTCGGGAATAGTTAGAGCCATGGGTTGCCTCGGCCCATGTATGCCCTATGTGAATGTTAGAGGTGGGTGCGAGGTGCGTTTCCTGTAGTAGGGCAATATCAATGTGTAATCGGTCTAGCTATGTAAGCACCAACCTAATTTTTGGGGGGTTATTAAGCCCTCGTACATTCCACAATAACAAATTTAGGTGTTGAGGTTGTAACCGTACAGTAGACATTAACAATCCACGAACATAATATCTCTAAGTTGGCAGCTTGCACTACTTGTTTGATATATGAACAGCGTAACAGCATATAGCAACCGTATGTAATTCTGGAGTTCAGCCATGTCTCTCAGGCACCCTGGCCCATATAACATGTCCCAGTATCCCCCCATCCACCCACCACCCACCACAGCATCCCAACCATGCCAAAGACATTTCCCACAATAAAACCACAACATAACCAAACTTAGTATGGGGAACACCCACGTGGGGGGTCCACCAGGAGCACACGACTCCATCCAACATAGTGGATGTGGCCAGGTATACGTGTGTGAAGCGATCTGCTTCCGACTTGCCACCCTAGTGATATCGGAGTGACCTCTATGTAGCGCTACACGTCCTGCCCAATATATCATAGAGGAAAGCACATTCCGAGTGGACATCTTTTCAGATGAATTGTAGCAACGGACAGGCCAGGAGAGCAGCTCGAGAGGTACAGTACAATCCCAGTGGCACAAACCTCTTAGAGCCCCCATGTCTCCGCAGCCACAAGTACCTAATTACGCGCCACATAAAATCCAACAACAGCAAACGTGCAGAGGAGCGTGGCCGTCACCAGACGCTCCTCCCCCACACGAGTCTCCCCCACAGAGGGAGAGCGTTGGTGGCATCATCAGTCCAGAGCGCAGGAGCAGCACAGGTTGAACAAAAGAGAGGTCCACACACTCCTGTTCGCTACAATACTGTGCTTACGCCAGTCATACAGCCACCCGGGCTGGTCAGAATAGCAACGGAGCAAGCACGTCAAGCGGAACAGCCATAAGCTTACCATGTCGCACTGCCAAGATGTGCAGTCAGCCTTACCCCATGATGGCTCAGTCTGGATGCTGTTCCGCTCTCCTCACCTCCCTACGTTTGCTGACGATTTTTTTGGATAAAATCCTGCGCTGCCTTTGGCGTCTGAAGAAGCATAGGGCGACCCTCATGTGACACCCTCAGCTGCGCCGGATATAGCATAGCGTATTCGATCCCCAACTCGCGCAGCTTCTTTTTAGCTGGATTGAATTCTTTTCTCACCATTTGAACTGACAGAATAAAGTCCGGATAGAATTCCAGCGCATTACCCTGGTAGCTGATCTGTCGCTTCTCGCGAGCCAGCCGCAGTATGGTGTCGCGATCTCTGTAATTCAGGACGCGGGCAACAATAGGACGCTGAGGTGTTCCAGGCTGTGGTCGCGGAGCAAGGGATCTATGTGACCGCTCTATCACGAAGAGTGGAGAGAGGGACTCCGCACCAAATGCAGCACAAATCATTTCCTCAATATATGTTTCCATGCGGCCTGTGTTCGTGGACTCCGGAATTCCCGCGACTCGGATGTTATTGCGCCGGAAGCGCGCTTCTAAATCGTCCGCTTTATTTCTGAGGGCTTCCATCAGCTTCTCCATTTCAGAGCATTTTTTTGTGGTGCCATGTGATTCAATCTCCACCGCCGTGATACGAGTCTCCGCTTCCACAAGACGTTCACCGTGTCTGTCCAGCTTGGCCGCCATATTATCAACCCGGATAGTGATAGTGTCCAGTTTATTATTTATATCCTGTAGACTACTCTGTATGGCATGCAGAACACCCTCCATGCCAGTGGGCGCCTCTGGTTCCGGGACAGGCTCAACGTCCGATGTGGCAGTTGCACCCTTAGTGGATTTCTTCGATTCAAAGGAGAGTTTGGACTGCGTCTTGTCAGGCTCCCCCATGTTGTCACGACAGGCGACTACAATTCCAAGAGATATCGGAGCAGCAGTCCACGCAGCACAAGCGTAATTCTTCAGTGCACACTGGTATTATGAAGACAGCCGGCCCAGCGGAATCACACCACCATCCTGCGCCACTGCACCAACGCGCAACACCTCACCGGTGCCCGACAGATAAAACAGGTCACGATATACAGTCCCCTGTTCAATTCACAAGGTCAAGCAGAGTAGTAAATATATACTAAAGGTTCTGCCGGTTACAACAGGAAGCAGAATCCCCGCGCGGCAGGCAGCTGTCTGTTGCGTGACCCCACAATGCTAGCACCAATGACAGAGCTCCAGGTACCTCAGTTTCCATGGAAGGCGAAGAGTACCAGCCTTGCCCGCAAGAATCCCGCTCTTCACAAGTGAAAATAGGACCAGGACAGGCGTTAAATCCCAGTCCAGCCATATGTCGCCACACATCGCGGCTCACAGGAGAATCGGCCGCCGATAGTACCGTCCGCCATTTTGCGCAGCCAGCAAGGACAGTATGCCGCTGGGACCTTCCACGCTCTGTAATAATGGGTCCGCTCAGTTCCGATGCGAGACGCCACCATTTGCGATCCAAAAGTTGCCAGAGCAGGGCGCCCCTCAACCCAGGTGCGACTCACCGCTTCAACGCGCGCCCGTATCACTACAGGCCACGAAATCCTCCGGGCGCCGCCATCTTGAGTACGCTGGTCCGCCAGCCGATAAAAAGCGATACAGCCGTGTTGGAGACGCTCAGGATGCCTCACAGCCTTCGCATCGTGTGGCCAACATCTTCCGATTGCTAAATATGTCCGTGGCAGTCGATTGCAGGATCGCAGCACGTCATTATGTAGTGGATCATGGACCTGGCCAGCGGAGCTGTCTTACAAGGCAGCCATTCCGCTGTGCACCCTCTAGCACCCCCCAAATTTTTTTATTCTTGTTTTGTATTTTCAACGAACCATAGCATTGAGGAGGGGGCTGTGCCACAAGGGGATGCCAGGGCACATATTAAAGATACCACCTCGAAATAAGGCTAGTGATATAACTGGGTCCAGAAGCCTCACCTTTTGCATTAGGTGCGGATCATAGCTGAAATAAAGAAAAGTCCAGAAAATATATATGTAATCAATGGTGAATCTGTGGCCACCAGATAGCATGGCAACACACAGCTCTGCCTACAGGAAGGGATCGCGGCAAAGCCCAAAAAAGGAACTTCTTCGACCATAATGCATCACCATGTTAGTGTGAACAACAAGACTGGTGTGAAAAAGGGTGTAAGCACTATTTTCTTGTAAACTGGGTTGAAACCAACACCTCCAAGGGCCTTTGTTGGTGTCAAATCGGGACAGGGTGGTAGAATTCAGATTAGAGGAGACTGTAAAACTAGATTATATCTTCCCTAGATAAGTTATAGTAGACAGTAAAGTCCCCTTCACATGCTTCAAACGCCTTATTGCAGATAATGCAATTGAATGATCTCACAGACATACAATTATATGGAGCGGTCAGGGTTAAGGTACGTCTCCTCAGTCCATGACTCGAGCTCCCAAACAATTGACTGAAATCACAAAGCCTGATGAACTACATGCAAGATACAAAACTGCTGCCAAGAACACCCAGAGATTATTTTCCTTTACTCTTCAAAGCCTAACTCCACAATTGAGGTGAAGGACTTGGCAATTCAAATCAGATCTCCTGTACAAAATAATATTCAAGACGAAAATTCAGAGATCAGTTGCTGATTGCTTCAGAATCGACACTGGGCCCATGCCTTAAGTTGAAACAAGTACGAAAACATGAAAAGTATACATCTAGATTATATGCATATCTAAAGAAGACTGGATGCTGACATGACAAGGTTAAATTGCATGAGTTAGGGCCAAACTGTTGCTGCTTTCATTAAGATATGAAGAAACCCACAAAAACACTTAGCATTGATTTACGATGCATTAGGAGAATTCCGAGAGGTAGAATATGAGGAAGTAGGGTTCCTGTGGGGACAAGCAGGACACGGCAGTTCATGGGCGGTGAAGGCTGAACTTCAGCTTGTTTACTGAATAGAACTAATAGACTATTTCACCTACACATGTTGGATAGTAAGTTAACATTTAACTCACATGCTATATTGAATACATTTCTTAGATACTATTCCAGGGCTATAAGCGTTTAAAATTGCAGTCACAGCATCGCAAATACCAGACTACTTAAACAAGATTACATTTGCATGGGTGGACGATGAGAATAACTTAACAAGCTCTATCTGTGGAAGGGAATCAAATTGCTGGCCAGCAGCAGAGCACATGGGCTTGATTGCCTTGCTAAGGACTTTTACAAGAAATATACTGAACTATTGTTTCACTGACTCTTACCAACGTTTAAAGAAGCATTACAGACGGGTGCACTGCCCTCCGCAGTCAGAGAAGTGATCATTTTAAAGCCAAAAATACTTGGCAGGAAACCAAATAACTGTCCCTTATATAGATTGTGATCTCTAATAAATATTGATTATAAAATATTGGCCAAAATGTAGGCTAATAGATAGATGCCTAATTTGGTTGTACCAGACAGGTCGGGCTTTATTACAGAATGGTCCATTTTATACAATATACACACTAACTGTTGTGCCCCAACAGCTGAAATGCTTTCCCTTGAAGTCGAGAACCTTCAATTACTTGGAATGTACATTTATGCTTGAGATACTGAGGACGGGCAGGTTGGATGAATTATTTCTGAAATCGATCAGCTTATTATGTATGCCCCCCCACAGCAGATGTTTGTAAATGGGTGTGTGTATATATATATATATATATTACCTACTGGCGGTCGCCAGTAGGTAGTTATAGTTAGGACCCTGTTTCCATAGGAAATCCGCAACATTCTATTTGGAATAACTTTGGCGCCGGTCGACGAATCCTCGCGAAATTTTCAAAATAGGTGGGGCGCTACGCTCCGCTCCTACCCTGAAAGTCTCGGGGGGATTCGTCAAGCAGGGGCCGAGAAAAAAGGGGGGTCCCAAAACGCGTTTTCCCCATGCATTTTTCCATAGGACCTTTAGACACAGCTACAGCCCGAACGGCTGAACAGAATTACTTGAAATTTGGCAGAGAGGTAGCCATAAGGTCAAGGAAGTGCCTTTTGCAGGTCTGGTGTAAATCTGTTCAGTATTTCCTGAGAAAATAGCATTTAAAAGCATATATATATGTGGGCGGAGCCTAACCACACATCTCATCCTGAGATCTGATTGGCTGTCAGCACTTCATCCAAGAAGTGTTGGCAGCCATCTTGGGACCAATATACATGATAGCACCTCATTAAAAAGCATTGCAGTTAATAGAAGGTTTTAAGACTTTAGTTACATTATAAATCATTTGTTGATGGTACCATACTCATTTTAGGAATTGTGGTATGTTCTAAGGTGATTTCACCATGTGAAAAAGCCTTCTGCTGGGATATCATGATTGAGAGAAAAATATTTTCTCATGCTTTTACCACAGAGGTTTGGAAGGTGATCTATAGGCTAAACTGAGAGCTTATTTTCTGTAAATTCACATTATCTTTCTCAGTCATGTGAGAATGAAGTCTGACATTCTCAGTAAAACATGTACATCCAACAAGGGCAGAGACTGTCAGTTGATTCCTTTGTGTTCTACTGCAGCTTCCCAGAGTGTTCCAAAGAACTACTAGAGCGCTAACAGTCCTACTTATGATAAACGTATGGCACACCTGAAGCCATCTTGCTTGGATTAAAGTGGTAACTCTTAAAACATTTAATTTAAAAGGAACAAAATGAGGGGGTTCATTTTTCCATAAAAAGTATGATTAGTGCTGCAGAAAGAAAAATTAGGGCACATTTTGAGTGACTTCTCAAATCCTCTTCTATTTGATTAAAAAATTCTGACATGCAGACTGAAACATGCACTTTCAATACCAGCAGCAGTTTTCCCTGGTGAGCAGTAGCTTTACTACAGTGATCTAATGAGCAAAAAGAGTGCTAACATTCTGAATTTATGGCAAATGTGTGACACATCTGAATGCCTTCTTGATGGAATCAAAGTAAAAATCTGAAAGTATTTCCTACTGAGGAGACTGCAGTAAATAAGGAAATTAGGAAACTTCATAACAAATAAGTCTCCCAAGATGGCCACCAGAGACAAAAGAGCCCAAATGTAGCCCAAATATCACCCAGATGTAGCCCAAGTATAGCCCAATGACAGAATGTCCCAGAATGTTCTTAAAAACAACTAGAGCGCTTACTGTCTTCATTATGACAAAAGTATGGCACACCTGAAGCCATCTTGATTGGAATAAACTGGTAACACTTAAAACATTTAATTTAAAAAGGAACACAATGAGGAGGTTCATTTTGCCATAGAAATTATGATTAATGCTGAAGAAAGAAAATGAGGGCACATTTTGAGTGACTTCTCAAATCCTCTTCTATTTCATTAAAACATTCTGACATGCAGACTGAAACATGCACTTTTAATACCAGGAGCAGACTTCCATGGTGCAGTAGTTTTACTACAGTGATCTAATGAGCAACTAGAGTGCTAACATTCAGAATTTATGGCAAATGTGTGACATATCTGGATACCTTCATGATGGAATCAAAGTAAAAAACTGAAAGCATTTCCTACTGAGGAGACTGCAGTACATGAGGAAATTAGGAAACTTCATAACAAATAAATCTCCCAAGATGGCCACCGGAGACAAAAGAGCCCAAATGTAGCCCAAAATCACCCAGATGTAGCCCAAATATAGCCCAATGACAGAAGTGTGCAAAACACTTATTATTTTGTGTTTTTGCAGTGTTATATAGTGCAGACTTGTCAGGTATTGGAGTGCTTTACATGAGCATTGGTTACATCACACAAGAACAAATTCATTTTGGTTGTAGACATGGGGAGACTAAGTGATTTGACCAGAATCACAGAATGTCGAGCTGAAGCAGAAACTTCAACCTGGTTCCCCAGTTGCAAAGTCTGCAGTTCTGGAAGTAACACCACATCCTCTCCCCTAAGTGCAACATTTAATCAAGTGGTCAACTGGATAAAAAAACATAAAGATAACAAATAATTTAAAAGTGCTTTGTCGCTATTTGAAAACTCAGAAAATATGTCCTTATTTTAGTCTTTTAGAGCACTAACCATAATTTTGATGCCAATAAGACCCTCTCATATATGTAATTTCTAAAGGAAATGCTCTAGGTATTACAGTTTTGATTACATCAAGATGATGTCAGGCGTTCCACACTTTTGTAATAAATATAGAATGTTAGCAATCTAGTTGTTCATTAGGATACTGTTGAGAGGCAGAGGCCAGGGGCACGGACTCTGAAAATTGAAGGCAGGTAGGAGGGTGCAAAGGCAACAATTTAACCACACTGAGCAGGCAGGAAGGGCCGTGGAAGCACAACAGACTATGGAGGGCAGTGGAAAGGGGGGCAGGGGCAACAAACCAACAATACAGGACTTGCAAGAGAGGCTGTTGGAGGGAAGATCTATTACGGGTCAAGGAAGCTAGGGGCGGTCCCCAGATCCCCGGGAGCCACCACAGAACTGAGCAGGAGAGTGAGTCAGGGACAAAAGGGGCACCTTAATTTGAGCCGGGGTGCCTAGGAACGCTTGCTCCAAAAATGAAGAAAACAGACATATGAGACATGGAATTGGAGGCAGAATACAATGGCAGTTTAATGAGAAGATGCAACTTCAAAGAAACCGCAGAATAGAGACATAAAGTACAAAATACAGAATCCAGATAATCATACAGCTGTCATAATATTCTCTGTATCTCAATTAATGTACTGACAGAGAGAGAGAGAAAACACATCTATAAATGCATCATGAGAAACAAGTTACACCAAGGAAAATGTTACCTAGGAACACTCACGTTTACTCTTAGAGCAAGCATTCCTGCAATTACAATACAAAATCTTTTAAATGCAAAAGTAAAGAGAACAATGGTTAACCCCTTCAGTGCCCCGCCCTTTCCCCGCCCTGTGCCGGGCGTTACATTAGCGGGCGGGGTTCATGACGAGACTATCTCGTCATGGGCACTGAAGAGGTTAAACATAACATGACATTTCATATAGGTAAAATAGAATAAGATACTTCAAGCAAAGCAGAGCAAGACATTTTAAGCAAAGGAAGACAAGAGCTCCCAGCTCTTGGGGAAAACCTGCACTGCCTGTTAACCTACATACAGACGGCGAGGTAGTCCGTCGATATCTGTGGGTGCTCCCTTTTTATATCATTTTGTGGGCTCCTTTGCACGCTACATCTACCTACGTATGCTACCCAAAAGCTTCGTCTGCAGATTTTACCAGACATTTCGTCATTTACCCACTTAATGCTGACAATGGACTGGGTGAAAAGGTCAGTCTCTCAGGCCAATCGCTTATCGTAAGTTCCATAGAGCAAGCAGAAAATAATGGGTATTGTACGGGAATTCAATATATTCATGTATAAAATCTCCTCAGTTCTCCTAACTTGACGCTCTGCGGTTGCCACTTCCTTAAAAGCGGGAAACCTGCCCAGGAAGCAAGTACCAGTCCAGGATGCAGCCTACTGTATGTCGACAGCTTCAGGGGGATGTTGAACTTTGATACCGAGCACGGAGCACTCGGGTAGGGTGGGGGCTACTAGTTTGGATCAGAAGGCCTCGCAGACCTGCCTTCAGACTGCTATACACTAAAATTGCAGAGCTATGGTCAATTTAACAAAGAGGCCTACATATTGAACAGAAGGGCCTACACAGGGGTTTTATGCTGGCTGAGTGGTAAGGATGTCTCAGGATAATTCTATAGCAACACAGGACCCGCTGGTCAATTTAATACGGCCTACAAATGCAGCTGGCAGGGCAAGGACAAGGGTCTCATACTTCAGGTGTGGACAGAACGGGCCAGGGGCCCCCTGTGATACAAAATCTACCCTCCTTCAAGGCTGTGGCAATGTAATAGACCATTGTGGGCAGAAGGAAGAGGCAATGGTAGTACAACCATACATGCCAACAGACCCGATTCAGCCAGGAAACGTCCAATGTTTTTAAGCTCAAATGGGCTTTATTTGATCTGTCTCCTGTCTACAATATCCTCTTTTTCAATGTAACTCAAAGGGGAAAATCAATACCCCAGTTTTTTTCCAAAATCTCCCTCTTACCAAGTTCAAAATGTTCGCAAGTATGGTACATTGGATCATGGAAGGAAATGGGATAGGGACATGGACTTGGATAACAGAGGACAGGAGGGACATGGAGAGGTGCACCAAACTGACCCTGCAGGGCAGGCATCAGGGTTTGCAGCAGCACAATACACCACACAGGGCATGCAGGACGGGAGTGCAGCACAACAATCCATAGAAAGCAAGAGGGAGGGGACAGGACCATGCACATGGACAACAGAGAACAGAGGGGCAAGAGGCAATGGTAGCTAGCTGACCATAATGGACAGACAGGAGAGAAAGCTGCAGCATAACAGACCATAAAGGGCAGGAGGGACGGATCAGGGGCATTACAATGGAACAGACAAGCCAGGAGGGAGGGAGTAGGGCTGGGGGCAAGGGGGCAGGGCAGGAGCAGCAAGATAGCCATGGAGGTCAGGCAGGATGGGCACTAGAAGCAAGACACACCATGAAGAGCAACAGTGAGACTGTGATGGCATACACACAGACCATGGAGGGAAGGTGGGAGGGGGTCAGGGGCAGCTAACTGACCACACAGGGAAGGTGGGAGGGGCCATGGCAGCACAGAAGACCATGCATGGCAAGTGGGAGGGTTAGTGGCAGCACAATGGCTATGATGGGCAAGAAGGAGGGTGGAGGGGCATGCACAAAGGACGATGGAGGATAGAAGGGAGGGTCAGGACCTGTGCACAGACAAGAAAGTTCAGGGGAAGGGACCTTCACAACAGACCACACGGGGCAGGCAGGAGGAGCAGTTGCAGCACAACAGACCAGGGAGGGCAGAAGGGTGTGGCAGTACAATGGACCATGTAGGACAGGAGGAAGAGGATAGGGGCATGGCATGTGGACAGGCAGGGTGGAGGTGGCAGGGACAGGTTACAGTTATCTGACAATGCTAGGCAGGTGGGAGGGGAGTGGCAGCTCAACAGAACACTCAGAGTAGATAGGAGTGGCAGGTCCATGGGACATGGTGGGCAAAAAGGATGGAGCAGGGGCATGCACAAAGACATCGGAGGGCAGGGGGAAGGAGAATAGGGGCAGCAAGCTAAGCACAGAGTTTAAGCAGGAGGTCAATGATGGGGCATAGAATTGGGCAATGGAGGGCAGGAGGAGTGGACTGGTACATCATACTAAATTGAGGGCAGTGGCAGCACATCAGACCATGCATGGCAGGAGGGAGGAGGCTAGTCCATGGATTCACACAACAGAGGATAGGGAGGAAGGGGATGGGGCAGCAAGCTAACTGTTCAGAGAAGGCGGGTATTAGGAACTTTATTGTTTTTAAAACATTGTGTCTGTGCGAACTACTTAAAATATGAACAAGTATGCAGCATAATCTCACTTTTATTCAGGAAGAAGAGGACGTTTGTGACTGTGACTCCGGGCTCACTTGGCAGAAACACCCCCTGACCCTCCACCCCCTATCGCAAAATGTAATGCCCGTGAAAAGGGTAGGTGAACACAGTGTTATATAGAACATAGTCCTGAGAGCACGATTGAAAATGAAAACTAGATATAGTGTATGGTATAAACTATGCACCAAAAAGTGTGATATAAGATGAACCGGGCGTGAAATATAATATGCAATACATTGTGCGCAATGACAGATTCATTGGAGAGCGCGAGATAGCACAGGCACTAGCGTGTGCTATGCGATATGCGCCTTGGAGTGTAATATGCACAGGGCAGTGTTGTGTAACCTAACTAGTCTCTAAAGTTGTAATATAAAATATGTGCTGGGGAGTGTAACGTTGCATATGCACTGTGACAAAGATATGGATCCCAGATTGTAATATGTATGGCATAGCACTGTGCGTTATAACATAGGCATCGAGAAAGGCACGTTAGATGGGGCAATATAACCCGTGCAAAGACAAGTGTGGCATGACATATTCACGGGGTGGTGTTACAGTGCACATGGGCTAGAGAGTGTCATAGCATATGCACTAGCTAGTGGAATACAACACAGAGGTGTGTGGCACTCGGCAGGCAATGGTGGGTGTAACACAGCATTGGGCTCTGTCAGGAGCACGCTGTGACTCTCAAGTGATGTTCGTCCCCTTTCCAGAGAGTAAAACAAAAAGTATTACACATCCGGCAGTGGATGTGTGTTTTATTAACCGTGAGGGGGGTTTCTTGCATAGTTTTGGTCGAATTTTTGTCGAATCCCCTTTGAATGGCTTGGTGTGCATGTGTATTAAATGTGCCCGTCAATAGCTACCCATGTTTGTATAAATAAACGACAAGGGTGTCTACCAGGATTAGGCACGGTAGGGCATCAGACATGTCAGAGCTTCACTAGTGGTGTAAATACATTCCACGTGGATTCATTGCATGCATAGTCGCCTTTTAATGAATATCACGCAAATCGTCATGGTGATAGGTACGTACGGTTTGTCCAGCATGTCCTAGGTGTTTCTATAAATATATATTTTTAAAAAATAATAAAAAACAGTGGCCGGCCCTGGGGATTGGGGTCAAAAAAATATAATTAGGAGACTGGCCCTGGGGGATGGGGTCATCAGGGCCAATAAATTAGAATAAGAAGGGGAACCAAACAGCCCCCCTTCTTAAAAAACTAAAATAAATAAAAGACTGGCATCGTGCCGGAGGCCATGCCCCCTCCGTGCAGCACTCTGCAAACGCGCCCCCAACAGGCATCTCCAGTATGCGCCAGGGAGCTGCGCTGCAGCCAGGTGTTCTGAGGCCAAGCCCCTTTTTACACCTCTCTGCAACGCAGCTCTGTGGCGCTTACTGGAGGTACCTAGTGGTCTAGTTTGACCCTAGGGACCCTTAGGATTCAAGGGGACTTAATCTCTCAACTTAGAACAGCCACAGGGCGCGTTTACACAGTGGTGAAGGGAGGGGACGGGGCCTGAGGTGACGTGTGCAAACACGCACTATGGCACGTTTTAAATTGGGGATATAATTTCCCTTCAATACTGAGGGCCCCTGGGGGCTAACTAGCCCACCAAGTGCTTCCAGTAAGCGCCACTGAGCTGCATTGCAGAGAGGTGGTCCAGGCCGTGCCACTTTTTACACCTCTCTGCAACGCAGCTCTGTGGCACTTACTGGAGGTACCTAGTGGGCTAGTTGGACCCTAGGGACCCTCAGGATTCAAATGAACTTAATCTCCCAACTAAAAATGGACACAGGGCGTGTTTACACAGTGGTGAATGGAGGGGACGGGGCCTGAGTTAACGTGTGCAAAAATGCCCTGTGGCCTGTTTTAAGAGGTAGTTTTAATCCCCATGCCCTATTATATACTAGGGGCTTACAGAGGAGGTCATGCTAATCACAGGGGGACCCCAACGCATAATGTTCCCTAGTGTATGTAGGTGTTTTCACTGTATTCTAAGTGTCTTTTAACATAGCACTGGCTCTAGGACTGGTTAGTCAGACTCAGTTACCACCAGTATCCGTCTGAAAAAGTTGAGGGTACAGGATGAATTTGCAACAAGGCTTCTTTCTGCTCTTCTTTTTGTTCTTTCTGCACGTTATCCTTCTTCCTGCACTTATCTTCGTATTTGAGGACTTCTGTTGCTTCTTTCTGCACTTCTTTTGTTTCTTTCTGTGCATTTTTTCTTCTTTCTTCACATGTCCTATCTCTGTAGGCATAGTTAGAAATTAGCATTTAAAAAACCTTTGAAATTCACAGAAAAAACCATAGGTTTCAGGCACGTTATAGTTAGGAATTAGCATTTAAAAAACCTCAGAAATTCACTGAAAAAACCATAGGTTTCAGGGGTGTTATAGTTAGCTGGACTTTTCACTTGTACAAAACCATTGAAATTCCCCCGTTATAGTTAGTTCAGCTAACTATAACTCGAGCGCCCGCAATGCACTGCTGATGACGTCACATATTACATCACTCATGACATGGTCAGTGACATCACTCATGACATCACTGATGACATCTCAAATGACATCACTGATGACATCACTGATGACATCATCCTTGTGATAGAGTGGCAGACCTCCTCTCACCCTAATATAACCTTTGATACACACATTCAAAAATAGAGACTAAAATTTTCAAAACAATGGACATACCAATACCAGTTACAACAACCTCTTCAGTAATTCTAAGATCCACATACACATCCACTCATTCACCAACAGTCCTATACAGTCACTCATACATGTACTCACTCATCATATGTACTCATACACCTATACATCCTGTTACACAATGCCACTCATCCATAGAGTTACTCACACACATAGTCACTCATGCTAATAAAGAATCAAACATACATTTCCTTGCATATACAGTTATACACACACCACCATACTTACTTCTACGGAAACTTACACATACTTAGTCTTTTAAACAATCACTTAAAGAAACACATACTTATTCATACAGGAACTCTTTCAATCTCTCACTCTCACATAGACACATATATACACCAATAGTCACATATACTAGTTTAAAACATATGTAGTTACTCATAAAGACACTATTGAGACAGTCATTCACTCACTAACACACCCATACACACACTCATCCACCCATACAGTCCTGCACACATGCTGTGTTCAACCCATACAAACAGTGAGTCACTCATTCATGCACCTATGCACTACGTAATACCCCCCACCGAACCATGCAGACACTCAGACTGATACTCAAAAAACCAACTAATAACCTATATAGACACCCATGTAGCTACTCACCAACCCATGCAGCCACTTATACACAAAGTGAGAGACTGATACAGATATTTACATATTTAAACATTACTCACTAAGCCATGTATTCACTATGATACACTTAATCAGTCAGTTACACAATCAATTTTTCAAAAACAAATCATCCATTTAGACACATATACCCATTTATTCTTCCATCGACCTTGAGATATACATATATAAAACATATTTAATTTTCAGAAAAACACACATTCACTGGATGATGTCATCAGTGATGTCATCAGTGATGTCATTTGAGATGTCATCAGTGATGTCATGAGTGATGTCACTGACCATGTCATGAGTGATGTAATATGTGACGTCATCAGCAGTGCATTGCGGGCGCGCGAGTTATAGTTAGCTGAACTAACTATAACGGGGGAATTTCAATGGTTTTGTACAAGTGAAAAGTCCAGCTAACTATAACACCCCTGAAACCTATGGTTTTTTCAGTGAATATATATATATATATATTACCTACTGGCGGTCGCCAGTAGGTAGTTATAGTTAGGACCCTGTTTCCATAGGAAATCCGCAACATTCTATTTGGAATAACTTTGGCGCCGGTCGACGAATCCTCGCGAAATTTTCAAAATAGGTGGGGCGCTACGCTCCGCTCCTACCCTGAAAGTCTCGGGGGGATTCGTCAAGCAGGGGCCGAGAAAAAAGGGGGGTCCCAAAACGCGTTTTCCCCATGCATTTTTCCATAGGACCTTTAGACACAGCTACAGCCCGAACGGCTGAACAGAATTACTTGAAATTTGGCAGAGAGGTAGCCATAAGGTCAAGGAAGTGCCTTTTGCACGTCTGGTGTAAATCTGTTCAGTATTTCCTGAGAAAATAGCATTTAAAAGCATATATATATGTGGGCGGAGCCTAACCACACATCTCATCCTGAGATCTGATTGGCTGTCAGCACTTCATCCAAGAAGTGTTGGCAGCCATCTTGGGACCAATATACATGATAGCACCTCATTAAAAAGCATTGCAGTTAATAGAAGGTTTTAAGACTTTAGTTACATTATAAATCATTTGTTGATGGTACCATACTCATTTTAGGAATTGTGGTATGTTCTAAGGTGATTTCACCATGTGAAAAAGCCTTCTGCTGGGATATCATGATTGAGAGAAAAATATTTTCTCATGCTTTTACCACAGAGGTTTGGAAGGTGATCTATAGGCTAAACTGAGAGCTTATTTTCTGTAAATTCACATTATCTTTCTCAGTCATGTGAGAATGAAGTCTGACATTCTCAGTAAAACATGTACATCCAACAAGGGCAGAGACTGTCAGTTGATTCCTTTGTGTTCTACTGCAGCTTCCCAGAGTGTTCCAAAGAACTACTAGAGCGCTAACAGTCCTACTTATGATAAACGTATGGCACACCTGAAGCCATCTTGCTTGGATTAAAGTGGTAACTCTTAAAACATTTAATTTAAAAAGGAACAAAATGAGGGGGTTCATTTTTCCATAAAAAGTATGATTAGTGCTGCAGAAAGAAAAATTAGGGCACATTTTGAGTGACTTCTCAAATCCTCTTCTATTTCATTAAAAAATTCTGACATGCAGACTGAAACATGCACTTTCAATACCAGCAGCAGTTTTCCCTGGTGAGCAGTAGCTTTACTACAGTGATCTAATGAGCAAAAAGAGTGCTAACATTCTGAATTTATGGCAAATGTTTGACACATCTGAATGCCTTCTTGATGGAATCAAAGTAAAAAACAAAGTATTTCCTACTGAGGAGACTGCAGTAAATGAGGAAATTAGGAAACTTCATAACAAATAAGTCTCCCAAGATGGCCACCAGAGACAAAAGAGCCCAAATGTAGCCCAAAGATCACCCAGATGTAGCCCAAGTATAGCCCAATGACAGAATGTCCCAGAATGTTCTTAAAAACAACTAGAGCGCTTACTGTCTTCATTATGACAAAAGTATGGCACACCTGAAGCCCTCTTGATTGGAATAAACTGGTAACACTTAAAACATTTAATTTAAAAAGGAACACAATGAGGAGGTTCATTTTGCCATAGAAATTATGATTAATGCTGAAGAAAGAAAATGAGGGCACATTTTGAGTGACTTCTCAAATCCTCTTCTATTTCATTAAAAAATTCTGACATGCAGACTGAAACATGCACTTTTAATACCAGGAGCAGACTTCCATGGTGCAGTAGTTTTACTACAGTGATCTAATGAGCAACTAGAGTGCTAACATTCAGAATTTATGGCAAATGTGTGACATATCTGAATACCTTCATGATGGAATCAAAGTAAGAAACTGAAAGCATTTCCTACTGAGGAGACTGCAGTACATGAGGAAATTAGGAAACTTCATAACAAATAAATCTCCCAAGATGGCCACCGGAGACAAAAGAGCCCAAATGTAGCCCAAAATCACCCAGATGTAGCCCAAATATAGCCCAATGACAGAAGTGTGCAAAACACTTATTATTTTGTGTTTTTGCAGTGTTATATAGTGCAGACTTGCCAGGTATTGGAGTGCTTTACATGAGCATTGGTTACATCACACAAGAACAAATTCATTTTGGTTGTAGACATGGGGAGACTAAGTGATTTGACCAGAATCACAGAATGTCGATTTGAAGCAGAAACTGCAACCTGGTTCCCCAGTTGCAAAGTCTGCAGTTCTGGAAGTAACACCACATCCTCTCCCCTAAGTGCAACATTTAATCAAGTGGTCAACTGGATAAAAAAACATAAAGATAACAAATAATTTAAACGTGCTTTGTCGCTATTTGAAAACTCAGAAAATATGTCCTTATTTTAGTCTTTTAGAGCACTAACCATAATTTTTATGCCAATAAGACCCTCTCATATATGTAATTTCTAAAGGAAATGCTCTAGGTATTACAGTTTTGATTACATCAAGATGATGTCAGGCGTTCCACACTTTTGTAATAAATATAGAATGTTAGCAATCTAGTTGTTCATTAGGATACTGTTGAGAGGCAGAGGCCAGGGGCACGGACTCTGAAAATTGAAGGCAGGTAGGAGGGTGCAAAGGCAACAATTTAACCACACTGAGCAGGCAGGAAGGGCCGTGGAAGCACAACAGACTATGGAGGGCAGTGGAAAGGGGGGCAGGGGCAACAAACCAACAATACAGGACTTGCAAGAGAGGCTGTTGGAGGGAAGATCTATTACGGGTCAAGGAAGCTAGGGGCGGTCCCCAGATCCCCGGGAGCCACCACAGAACTGAGCAGGAGAGTGAGTCAGGGACAAAAGGGGCACCTTAATTTGAGCCGGGGTGCCTAGGAACGCTTGCTCCAAAAATGCAGAAAACAGACATATGAGACATGGAATTGGAGGCAGAATACAATGGCAGTTTAATGAGAAGATGCAACTTCAAAGAAACCGCAGAATAGAGACAAAGTACAAAATACAGAATCCAGATAATCATACAGCTGTCATAATATTCTCTGTATCTCAATTAATGTACTGACAGAGAGAGAGAGAAAACACATCTATAAATGCATCATGAGAAACAAGTTACACCAAGGAAAATGTTACCTAGGAACACTCACGTTTACTCTTAGAGCAAGCATTCCTGCAATTACAATACAAAATCTTTTAAATGCAAAAGTAAAGAGAACAATGGTTAAACATAACATGACATTTCATATAGGTAAAATAGAATAAGATACTTCAAGCAAAGCAGAGCAAGACATTTTAAGCAACGGAAGACAAGAGCTCCCAGCTCTTGGGGAAAACCTGCACTGCCTGTTAACCTACATACAGACGGCGAGGTAGTCCGTCGATATCTGTGGGTGCTCCCTTTTTATATCATTTTGTGGGCTCCTTTGCACGCTACATCTACCTACGTATGCTACCCAAAAGCTTCGTCTGCAGATTTTACCAGACATTTCGTCATTTACCCACTTAATGCTGACAATGGACTGGGTGAAAAGGTCAGTCTCTCAGGCCAATCGCTTATCGTAAGTTCCATAGAGCAAGCAGAAAATAATGGGTATTGTACGGGAATTCAATATATTCATGTATAAAATCTCCTCAGTTCTCCTAACTGGACGCTCTGCGGTTGCCACTTCCTTAAAAGCGGGAAACCTGCCCAGGAAGCAAGTACCAGTCCAGGATGCAGCCTACTGTATGTCGACAGCTTCAGGGGGATGTTGAACTTTGATACCGAGCACGGAGCACTCGGGTAGGGTGGGGGCTACTAGTTTGGATCAGAAGGCCTCGCAGACCTGCCTTCAGACTGCTATACACTAAAATTGCAGAGCTTTGGTCAATTTAACAAAGAGGCCTACATATTGAACAGAAGGGCCTACACAGGGGTTTTATGCTGGCTGAGTGGTAAGGATGTCTCAGGATAATTATATAGCAACACAGGACCCGCTGGTCAATTTAATACGGCCTACAAATGCAGCTGACAGGGCAAGGACAAGGGTCTCATACTTCAGGTGTGGACAGAACGGGCCAGGGGCCCCCTGTGATACAAAATCTACCCTCCTTCAAGGCTGTGGCAATGTAATAGACCATTGTGGGCAGAAGGAAGAGGCAATGGTAGTACAACCATACATGCCAACAGACCCGATTCAGCCAGGAAACGTCCAATGTTTTTAAGCTCAAATGGGCTTTATTTGATCTGTCTCCTGTCTACAATATCCTCTTTTTCAATGTAACTCAAAGGGGAAAATCAATACCCCAGTTTTTTTTCAAAATCTCGCTCTTACCAAGTTCAAAATGTTCGCAAGTATGGTACATTGGATCATGGAAGGAAATGGGATAGGGACATGGACTTGGATAACAGAGGACAGGAGGGACATGGAGAGGTGCACCAAACTGACCCTGCAGGGCAGGCATCAGGGTTTGCAGCAGCACAATACACCACACAGGGCATGCAGGACGGGAGTGCAGCACAACAATCCATAGAAAGCAAGAGGGAGGGGACAGGACCATGCACATGGACAACAGAGAACAGAGGGGCAAGAGGCAATGGTAGCTAGCTGACCATAATGGACAGACAGGAGAGAAAGCTGCAGCATAACAGACCATAAAGGGCAGGAGGGACGGATCAGGGGCATTACAATGGAACAGACAAGCCAGGAGGGAGGGAGCAGGGCTGGGGGCAAGGGGGCAGGGCAGGAGCAGCAAGATAGCCATGGAGGTCAGGCAGGATGGGCACTAGAAGCAAGACACACCATGAAGAGCAACAGTGAGACTGTGATGGCATACACACAGACCATGGAGGGAAGGTGGGAGGGGGTCAGGGGCAGCTAACTGACCACACAGGGAAGGTGGGAGGGGCCATGGCAGCACAGAAGACCATGCATGGCAAGTGGGAGGGTTAGTGGCAGCACAATGGCTATGATGGGCAAGAAGGAGGGTGGAGGGGCATGCACAAAGGACGATGGAGGATAGAAGGGAGGGTCAGGACCTGTGCACAGACAAGAAAGTTCAGGGGAAGGGACCTCACAACAGACCACACGGGGCAGGCAGGAGGAGCAGTTGCAGCACAACAGACCAGGAAGGGCAGAAGGGTGTGGCAGTACAATGGACCATGTAGGACAGGAGGAAGAGGATAGGGGCATGGCATGTGGACAGGCAGGGTGGAGGTGGCAGGGACAGGTTACAGTCATCTGACAATGCTAGGCAGGTGGGAGGGGAGTGGCAGCTCAACAGAACACTCAGAGTAGATGGGAGTGGCAGGTCCATGGGACATGGTGGGCAAAAAGGATGGAGCAGGGGCATGCACAAAGACATCGGAGGGCAGGGGGAAGGAGAATAGGGGCAGCAAGCTAAGCACAGAGTTTAAGCAGGAGGTCAATGATGGGGCATAGAATTGGGCAATGGAGGGCAGGAGGAGTGGACTGGTACATCATACTAAATTGAGGGCAGTGGCAGCACATCAGACCATGCATGGCAGGAGGGAGGAGGCTAGTCCATGGATTCACACAAAGAGAGGATAGGGAGGAAGGGGATGGGGCAGTAAGCTAACTGTTCAGAGAAGGCGGGTATTAGGAACTTTATTGTTTTTAAAACATTGTGTCTGTGCGAACTACTTAAAATATGAACAAGTATGCAGCATAATCTCACTTTTATTCAGGAAGAAGAGGACGTTTGTGACTGTGACTCCGGGCTCACTTGGCAGAAACACCCCCTGACCCTCCACCCCTATCGCAAAATGTAATGCCCATGAAAAGGGTAGGTGAACACAGTGTTATATAGAACATAGTCCTGAGAGCACGATTGAAAATGAAAACTAGATATAGTGTATGGTATAAACTATGCACCAAAAAGTGTGATATAAGATGAACCGGGCGTGAAATATAATATGCAATACATTGTGCGCAATGACAGATTCATTGGAGAGCGCGAGATAGCACAGGCACTAGCGCGTGCTATGCGATATGCGCCTTGGAGTGTAATATGCACAGGGCAGTGTTGTGTAACCTAACTAGTCTCTAAAGTTGTAATATAAAATATGTGCTGGGGAGTGTAACGTTGCATATGCACTGTGACAAAGATATGGATCCCAGATTGTAATATGTATGGCATAGCACTGTGCGTTATAACATAGGCATCGAGAAAGGCACGTTAGATGGGGCAATATAACCCGTGCGAAGACAAGTGTGGCATGACATATTCACGGGGTGGTGTTACAGTGCACATGGGCTAGAGAGTGTCATAGCATATGCACTAGCTAGTGGAATACAACACAGAGGTGTGTGGCACTCGGCAGGCAATGGTGGGTATAACACAGCATTGGGCTCTGTCAGGAGCACTCTGTGACTCTCAAGTGATGTTCGTCCCCTTTCCAGAGAGTAAAATAAAAAGTATTACACATCCGGCAGTGGATGTGTGTTTTATTAACCGTGAGGGGGGTTTCTTGCATAGTTTTGGTCGAATTTTTGTCGAATCCCCTTTGAATGGCTTGGTGTGCATGTGTATTAAATGTGCCCGTCAATAGCTACCCATGTTTGTATAAATAAACGACAAGGGTGTCTACCAGGATTAGGCACGGTAGGGCATCAGACATGTCAGAGCTTCACTAGTGGTGTAAATACATTCCACGTGGATTCATTGCATGCATAGTCGCCTTTTAATGAATATCACGCAAATCGTCATGGTGATAGGTACGTACGGTTTGTCCAGCATGTCCTAGGTGTGTCTATGAATATTTATTTTTTAAAAATAATAAAAAACAGTGGCCGGCCCTGGGGATTGGGGTCAAAAAAATATAATTAGGAGACTGGCCCTGGGGGATGGGGTCATCAGGGCCAATAAATTAGAATAAGAAGGGGAACCAAACAGCCCCCCTTCTTAAAAAACTAAAATAAATAAAAGACTGGCATCGTGCCGGAGGCCATGCCCCCTCCGTGCAGCACTCTGCAAACGCGCCCCCAACAGGCATCTCCAGTATGCGCCAGGGAGCTGCGCTGCAGCCAGGTGTTCTGAGGCCAAGCCCCTTTTTACACCTCTCTGCAACGCAGCTCTGTGGCGCTTACTGGAGGTACCTAGTGGTCTAGTTTGACCCTAGGGACCCTTAGGATTCAAGGGGACTTAATCTCTCAACTTAGAACAGCCACAGGGCGCGTTTACACAGTGGTGAAGGGAGGGGACGGGGCCTGAGTTGACGTGTGCAAACACGCACTATGGCACGTTTTAAATTGGGGATATAATTTCCCTTCAATACTGAGGGCCCCTGGGGGCTAACTAGCCCACCAAGTGCTTCCAGTAAGCGCCACTGAGCTGCATTGCAGAGAGGTGGTCCAGGCCGTGCCACTTTTTACACCTCTCTGCAACGCAGCTCTGTGGCACTTACTGGAGGTACCTAGTGGGCTAATTGGACCCTAGGGACCCTCAGGATTCAAATGAACTTAATCTCCCAACTAAAAATGGACACAGGGCGTGTTTACACAGTGGTGAATGGAGGGGACGGGGCCTGAGTTAACGTGTGCAAAAACGCCCTGTGGCCTGTTTTAAGAGGTAGTTTTAATCCCCATGCCCTATTATATACTAGGGGCTTACAGAGGAGGTCATGCTAATCACAGGGGGACCCCAACGCATAATGTTCCCTAGTGTATGTAGGTGTTTTCACTGTATTCTAAGTGTCTTTTAACATAGCACTGGCTCTAGGACTGGTTAGTCAGACTCAGTTACCACCAGTATCCGTCTGAAAAAGTTGATTTTGCAACAAGGCTTCTTTCTGCTCTTCTTTTTGTTCTTTCTGCACATTATCCTTCTTCCTGCACTTATCTTCGTATTTGAGGACTTCTGTTGCTTCTTTCTGCACTTCTTTTGTTTCTTTCTGTGCATTTTTTCTTCTTTCTTCACATGTCCTATCTCTGTAGGCATAGTGAGAAATTAGCATTTAAAAAACCTTTGAAATTCACAGAAAAAACCATAGGTTTCAGGCACGTTATAGTTAGGAATTAGCATTTAAAAAACCTCAGAAATTCACTGAAAAAACCATAGGTTTCAGGGGTGTTATAGTTAGCTGGACTTTTCACTTGTACAAAACCATTGAAATTCCCCCGTTATAGTTAGTTCAGCTAACTATAACTCGCGCGCCCGCAATGCACTGCTGATGACGTCACATATTACATCACTCACGACATGGTCAGTGACATCACTCATGACATCACTGATGACATCTCAAATGACATCACTGATGACATCACTGATGACATCATCCTTGTGATAGAGTGGCAGACCTCCTCTCACCCTAATATAACCTTTGATACACACATTCAAAAATAGAGACTAAAATTTTCAAAACAATGGACATACCAACACCAGTTACAACAACCTCTTCAGTAATTCTAAGATCCACATACACATCCACTCATTCACCAACAGTCCTATACAGTCACTCATACATGTACTCACTCATCATATGTACTCATACACCTATACATCCTGTTACACAATGCCACTCATCCATAGAGTTACTCACACACATAGTCACTCATGCTAATAAAGAATCAAACATACATTTACTTGCATATACAGTTATACACACACCACCATACTTACTTCTACGGAAACTTACACATACTTAGTCTTTTAAACAATCACTTATAGAAACACATACTTATTCATACAGGAACTCTTTCAATCTCTCACTCTCACATATACTCACATATATACACCAATAGTCACATATACTAGTTTAAAACATGTGTAGTTACTCATAAAGACACTATTGAGACAGTCATTCACTCACTAACACACCCATACACACACTCATCCACCCATACAGTCCTGCACACATGCTGTTCAACCCATACAAACAGTGAGTCACTCATTCATGCACCTATGCACTACGTAATACCCCCACCGAACCATGCAGACACTCAGACTGATACTCAAAAAACCAACTAATAACCTATATAGACACCCATGTAGCTACTCACCAACCCATGCAGCCACTTATACACAAAGTGAGAGACTGATACAGATATTTACATATTTAAACATTACTCACTAAGCCATGTATTCACTATGATACACTTAATCAGTCAGTTACACAATCAATTTTTCAAAAACAAATCATCCATTTAGACACATATACCCATTTATTCTTCCATCGACCTTGAGATATACATATATAAAACATATTTAATTTTCAGAAAAACACACATTCACTGGATGATGTCATCAGTGATGTCATCAGTGATGTCATTTGAGATGTCATCAGTGATGTCATGAGTGATGTCACTGACCATGTCATGAGTGATGTAATATGTGACGTCATCAGCAGTGCATTGCGGGCGCGCGAGTTATAGTTAGCTGAACTAACTATAACGGGGGAATTTCAATGGTTTTGTACAAGTGAAAAGTCCAGCTAACTATAACACCCCTGAAACCTATGGTTTTTTCAGTGAATATATATATATATATATTACCTACTGGCGGTCGCCAGTAGGTAGTTATAGTTAGGACCCTGTTTCCATAGGAAATCCGCAACATTCTATTTGGAATAACTTTGGCGCCGGTCGACGAATCCTCGCGAAATTTTCAAAATAGGTGGGGCGCTACGCTCCGCTCCTACCCTGAAAGTCTCGGGGGGATTCGTCAAGCAGGGGCCGAGAAAAAAGGGGGGTCCCAAAACGCGTTTTCCCCATGCATTTTTCCATAGGACCTTTAGACACAGCTACAGCCCGAACGGCTGAACAGAATTACTTGAAATTTGGCAGAGAGGTAGCCATAAGGTCAAGGAAGTGCCTTTTGCACGTCTGGTGTAAATCTGTTCAGTATTTCCTGAGAAAATAGCATTTAAAAGCATATATATATGTGGGCGGAGCCTAACCACACATCTCATCCTGAGATCTGATTGGCTGTCAGCACTTCATCCAAGAAGTGTTGGCAGCCATCTTGGGACCAATATACATGATAGCACCTCATTAAAAAGCATTGCAGTTAATAGAAGGTTTTAAGACTTTAGTTACATTATAAATCATTTGTTGATGGTACCATACTCATTTTAGGAATTGTGGTATGTTCTAAGGTGATTTCACCATGTGAAAAAGCCTTCTGCTGGGATATCATGATTGAGAGAAAAATATTTTCTCATGCTTTTACCACAGAGGTTTGGAAGGTGATCTATAGGCTAAACTGAGAGCTTATTTTCTGTAAATTCACATTATCTTTCTCAGTCATGTGAGAATGAAGTCTGACATTCTCAGTAAAACATGTACATCCAACAAGGGCAGAGACTGTCAGTTGATTCCTTTGTGTTCTACTGCAGCTTCCCAGAGTGTTCCAAAGAACTACTAGAGCGCTAACAGTCCTACTTATGATAAACGTATGGCACACCTGAAGCCATCTTGCTTGGATTAAAGTGGTAACTCTTAAAACATTTAATTTAAAAAGGAACAAAATGAGGGGGTTCATTTTTCCATAAAAAGTATGATTAGTGCTGCAGAAAGAAAAATTAGGGCACATTTTGAGTGACTTCTCAAATCCTCTTCTATTTCATTAAAAAATTCTGACATGCAGACTGAAACATGCACTTTCAATACCAGCAGCAGTTTTCCCTGGTGAGCAGTAGCTTTACTACAGTGATCTAATGAGCAAAAAGAGTGCTAACATTCTGAATTTATGGCAAATGTTTGACACATCTGAATGCCTTCTTGATGGAATCAAAGTAAAAAACAAAGTATTTCCTACTGAGGAGACTGCAGTAAATGAGGAAATTAGGAAACTTCATAACAAATAAGTCTCCCAAGATGGCCACCAGAGACAAAAGAGCCCAAATGTAGCCCAAAGATCACCCAGATGTAGCCCAAGTATAGCCCAATGACAGAATGTCCCAGAATGTTCTTAAAAACAACTAGAGCGCTTACTGTCTTCATTATGACAAAAGTATGGCACACCTGAAGCCCTCTTGATTGGAATAAACTGGTAACACTTAAAACATTTAATTTAAAAAGGAACACAATGAGGAGGTTCATTTTGCCATAGAAATTATGATTAATGCTGAAGAAAGAAAATGAGGGCACATTTTGAGTGACTTCTCAAATCCTCTTCTATTTCATTAAAAAATTCTGACATGCAGACTGAAACATGCACTTTTAATACCAGGAGCAGACTTCCATGGTGCAGTAGTTTTACTACAGTGATCTAATGAGCAACTAGAGTGCTAACATTCAGAATTTATGGCAAATGTGTGACATATCTGAATACCTTCATGATGGAATCAAAGTAAGAAACTGAAAGCATTTCCTACTGAGGAGACTGCAGTACATGAGGAAATTAGGAAACTTCATAACAAATAAATCTCCCAAGATGGCCACCGGAGACAAAAGAGCCCAAATGTAGCCCAAAATCACCCAGATGTAGCCCAAATATAGCCCAATGACAGAAGTGTGCAAAACACTTATTATTTTGTGTTTTTGCAGTGTTATATAGTGCAGACTTGCCAGGTATTGGAGTGCTTTACATGAGCATTGGTTACATCACACAAGAACAAATTCATTTTGGTTGTAGACATGGGGAGACTAAGTGATTTGACCAGAATCACAGAATGTCGATTTGAAGCAGAAACTGCAACCTGGTTCCCCAGTTGCAAAGTCTGCAGTTCTGGAAGTAACACCACATCCTCTCCCCTAAGTGCAACATTTAATCAAGTGGTCAACTGGATAAAAAAACATAAAGATAACAAATAATTTAAACGTGCTTTGTCGCTATTTGAAAACTCAGAAAATATGTCCTTATTTTAGTCTTTTAGAGCACTAACCATAATTTTGATGCCAATAAGACCCTCTCATATATGTAATTTCTAAAGGAAATGCTCTAGGTATTACAGTTTTGATTACATCAAGATGATGTCAGGCGTTCCACACTTTTGTAATAAATATAGAATGTTAGCAATCTAGTTGTTCATTAGGATACTGTTGAGAGGCAGAGGCCAGGGGCACGGACTCTGAAAATTGAAGGCAGGTAGGAGGGTGCAAAGGCAACAATTTAACCACACTGAGCAGGCAGGAAGGGCCGTGGAAGCACAACAGACTATGGAGGGCAGTGGAAAGGGGGGCAGGGGCAACAAACCAACAATACAGGACTTGCAAGAGAGGCTGTTGGAGGGAAGATCTATTACGGGTCAAGGAAGCTAGGGGCGGTCCCCAGATCCCCGGGAGCCACCACAGAACTGAGCAGGAGAGTGAGTCAGGGACAAAAGGGGCACCTTAATTTGAGCCGGGGTGCCTAGGAACGCTTGCTCCAAAAATGCAGAAAACAGACATATGAGACATGGAATTGGAGGCAGAATACAATGGCAGTTTAATGAGAAGATGCAACTTCAAAGAAACCGCAGAATAGAGACATAAAGTACAAAATACAGAATCCAGATAATCATACAGCTGTCATAATATTCTCTGTATCTCAATTAATGTACTGACAGAGAGAGAGAGAAAACACATCTATAAATGCATCATGAGAAACAAGTTACACCAAGGAAAATGTTACCTAGGAACACTCACGTTTACTCTTAGAGCAAGCATTCCTGCAATTACAATACAAAATCTTTTAAATGCAAAAGTAAAGAGAACAATGGTTAAACATAACATGACATTTCATATAGGTAAAATAGAATAAGATACTTCAAGCAAAGCAGAGCAAGACATTTTAAGCAACGGAAGACAAGAGCTCCCAGCTCTTGGGGAAAACCTGCACTGCCTGTTAACCTACATACAGACGGCGAGGTAGTCCGTCGATATCTGTGGGTGCTCCCTTTTTATATCATTTTGTGGGCTCCTTTGCACGCTACATCTACCTACGTATGCTACCCAAAAGCTTCGTCTGCAGATTTTACCAGACATTTCGTCATTTACCCACTTAATGCTGACAATGGACTGGGTGAAAAGGTCAGTCTCTCAGGCCAATCGCTTATCGTAAGTTCCATAGAGCAAGCAGAAAATAATGGGTATTGTACGGGAATTCAATATATTCATGTATAAAATCTCCTCAGTTCTCCTAACTGGACGCTCTGCGGTTGCCACTTCCTTAAAAGCGGGAAACCTGCCCAGGAAGCAAGTACCAGTCCAGGATGCAGCCTACTGTATGTCGACAGCTTCAGGGGGATGTTGAACTTTGATACCGAGCACGGAGCACTCGGGTAGGGTGGGGGCTACTAGTTTGGATCAGAAGGCCTCGCAGACCTGCCTTCAGACTGCTATACACTAAAATTGCAGAGCTTTGGTCAATTTAACAAAGAGGCCTACATATTGAACAGAAGGGCCTACACAGGGGTTTTATGCTGGCTGAGTGGTAAGGATGTCTCAGGATAATTATATAGCAACACAGGACCCGCTGGTCAATTTAATACGGCCTACAAATGCAGCTGACAGGGCAAGGACAAGGGTCTCATACTTCAGGTGTGGACAGAACGGGCCAGGGGCCCCCTGTGATACAAAATCTACCCTCCTTCAAGGCTGTGGCAATGTAATAGACCATTGTGGGCAGAAGGAAGAGGCAATGGTAGTACAACCATACATGCCAACAGACCCGATTCAGCCAGGAAACGTCCAATGTTTTTAAGCTCAAATGGGCTTTATTTGATCTGTCTCCTGTCTACAATATCCTCTTTTTCAATGTAACTCAAAGGGGAAAATCAATACCCCAGTTTTTTTTCAAAATCTCGCTCTTACCAAGTTCAAAATGTTCGCAAGTATGGTACATTGGATCATGGAAGGAAATGGGATAGGGACATGGACTTGGATAACAGAGGACAGGAGGGACATGGAGAGGTGCACCAAACTGACCCTGCAGGGCAGGCATCAGGGTTTGCAGCAGCACAATACACCACACAGGGCATGCAGGACGGGAGTGCAGCACAACAATCCATAGAAAGCAAGAGGGAGGGGACAGGACCATGCACATGGACAACAGAGAACAGAGGGGCAAGAGGCAATGGTAGCTAGCTGACCATAATGGACAGACAGGAGAGAAAGCTGCAGCATAACAGACCATAAAGGGCAGGAGGGACGGATCAGGGGCATTACAATGGAACAGACAAGCCAGGAGGGAGGGAGCAGGGCTGGGGGCAAGGGGGCAGGGCAGGAGCAGCAAGATAGCCATGGAGGTCAGGCAGGATGGGCACTAGAAGCAAGACACACCATGAAGAGCAACAGTGAGACTGTGATGGCATACACACAGACCATGGAGGGAAGGTGGGAGGGGGTCAGGGGCAGCTAACTGACCACACAGGGAAGGTGGGAGGGGCCATGGCAGCACAGAAGACCATGCATGGCAAGTGGGAGGGTTAGTGGCAGCACAATGGCTATGATGGGCAAGAAGGAGGGTGGAGGGGCATGCACAAAGGACGATGGAGGATAGAAGGGAGGGTCAGGACCTGTGCACAGACAAGAAAGTTCAGGGGAAGGGACCTCACAACAGACCACACGGGGCAGGCAGGAGGAGCAGTTGCAGCACAACAGACCAGGAAGGGCAGAAGGGTGTGGCAGTACAATGGACCATGTAGGACAGGAGGAAGAGGATAGGGGCATGGCATGTGGACAGGCAGGGTGGAGGTGGCAGGGACAGGTTACAGTCATCTGACAATGCTAGGCAGGTGGGAGGGGAGTGGCAGCTCAACAGAACACTCAGAGTAGATGGGAGTGGCAGGTCCATGGGACATGGTGGGCAAAAAGGATGGAGCAGGGGCATGCACAAAGACATCGGAGGGCAGGGGGAAGGAGAATAGGGGCAGCAAGCTAAGCACAGAGTTTAAGCAGGAGGTCAATGATGGGGCATAGAATTGGGCAATGGAGGGCAGGAGGAGTGGACTGGTACATCATACTAAATTGAGGGCAGTGGCAGCACATCAGACCATGCATGGCAGGAGGGAGGAGGCTAGTCCATGGATTCACACAAAGAGAGGATAGGGAGGAAGGGGATGGGGCAGTAAGCTAACTGTTCAGAGAAGGCGGGTATTAGGAACTTTATTGTTTTTAAAACATTGTGTCTGTGCGAACTACTTAAAATATGAACAAGTATGCAGCATAATCTCACTTTTATTCAGGAAGAAGAGGACGTTTGTGACTGTGACTCCGGGCTCACTTGGCAGAAACACCCCCTGACCCTCCACCCCTATCGCAAAATGTAATGCCCATGAAAAGGGTAGGTGAACACAGTGTTATATAGAACATAGTCCTGAGAGCACGATTGAAAATGAAAACTAGATATAGTGTATGGTATAAACTATGCACCAAAAAGTGTGATATAAGATGAACCGGGCGTGAAATATAATATGCAATACATTGTGCGCAATGACAGATTCATTGGAGAGCGCGAGATAGCACAGGCACTAGCGCGTGCTATGCGATATGCGCCTTGGAGTGTAATATGCACAGGGCAGTGTTGTGTAACCTAACTAGTCTCTAAAGTTGTAATATAAAATATGTGCTGGGGAGTGTAACGTTGCATATGCACTGTGACAAAGATATGGATCCCAGATTGTAATATGTATGGCATAGCACTGTGCGTTATAACATAGGCATCGAGAAAGGCACGTTAGATGGGGCAATATAACCCGTGCGAAGACAAGTGTGGCATGACATATTCACGGGGTGGTGTTACAGTGCACATGGGCTAGAGAGTGTCATAGCATATGCACTAGCTAGTGGAATACAACACAGAGGTGTGTGGCACTCGGCAGGCAATGGTGGGTATAACACAGCATTGGGCTCTGTCAGGAGCACTCTGTGACTCTCAAGTGATGTTCGTCCCCTTTCCAGAGAGTAAAATAAAAAGTATTACACATCCGGCAGTGGATGTGTGTTTTATTAACCGTGAGGGGGGTTTCTTGCATAGTTTTGGTCGAATTTTTGTCGAATCCCCTTTGAATGGCTTGGTGTGCATGTGTATTAAATGTGCCCGTCAATAGCTACCCATGTTTGTATAAATAAACGACAAGGGTGTCTACCAGGATTAGGCACGGTAGGGCATCAGACATGTCAGAGCTTCACTAGTGGTGTAAATACATTCCACGTGGATTCATTGCATGCATAGTCGCCTTTTAATGAATATCACGCAAATCGTCATGGTGATAGGTACGTACGGTTTGTCCAGCATGTCCTAGGTGTGTCTATGAATATTTATTTTTTAAAAATAATAAAAAACAGTGGCCGGCCCTGGGGATTGGGGTCAAAAAAATATAATTAGGAGACTGGCCCTGGGGGATGGGGTCATCAGGGCCAATAAATTAGAATAAGAAGGGGAACCAAACAGCCCCCCTTCTTAAAAAACTAAAATAAATAAAAGACTGGCATCGTGCCGGAGGCCATGCCCCCTCCGTGCAGCACTCTGCAAACGCGCCCCCAACAGGCATCTCCAGTATGCGCCAGGGAGCTGCGCTGCAGCCAGGTGTTCTGAGGCCAAGCCCCTTTTTACACCTCTCTGCAACGCAGCTCTGTGGCGCTTACTGGAGGTACCTAGTGGTCTAGTTTGACCCTAGGGACCCTTAGGATTCAAGGGGACTTAATCTCTCAACTTAGAACAGCCACAGGGCGCGTTTACACAGTGGTGAAGGGAGGGGACGGGGCCTGAGTTGACGTGTGCAAACACGCACTATGGCACGTTTTAAATTGGGGATATAATTTCCCTTCAATACTGAGGGCCCCTGGGGGCTAACTAGCCCACCAAGTGCTTCCAGTAAGCGCCACTGAGCTGCATTGCAGAGAGGTGGTCCAGGCCGTGCCACTTTTTACACCTCTCTGCAACGCAGCTCTGTGGCACTTACTGGAGGTACCTAGTGGGCTAATTGGACCCTAGGGACCCTCAGGATTCAAATGAACTTAATCTCCCAACTAAAAATGGACACAGGGCGTGTTTACACAGTGGTGAATGGAGGGGACGGGGCCTGAGTTAACGTGTGCAAAAACGCCCTGTGGCCTGTTTTAAGAGGTAGTTTTAATCCCCATGCCCTATTATATACTAGGGGCTTACAGAGGAGGTCATGCTAATCACAGGGGGACCCCAACGCATAATGTTCCCTAGTGTATGTAGGTGTTTTCACTGTATTCTAAGTGTCTTTTAACATAGCACTGGCTCTAGGACTGGTTAGTCAGACTCAGTTACCACCAGTATCCGTCTGAAAAAGTTGATTTTGCAACAAGGCTTCTTTCTGCTCTTCTTTTTGTTCTTTCTGCACATTATCCTTCTTCCTGCACTTATCTTCGTATTTGAGGACTTCTGTTGCTTCTTTCTGCACTTCTTTTGTTTCTTTCTGTGCATTTTTTCTTCTTTCTTCACATGTCCTATCTCTGTAGGCATAGTGAGAAATTAGCATTTAAAAAACCTTTGAAATTCACAGAAAAAACCATAGGTTTCAGGCACGTTATAGTTAGGAATTAGCATTTAAAAAACCTCAGAAATTCACTGAAAAAACCATAGGTTTCAGGGGTGTTATAGTTAGCTGGACTTTTCACTTGTACAAAACCATTGAAATTCCCCCGTTATAGTTAGTTCAGCTAACTATAACTCGCGCGCCCGCAATGCACTGCTGATGACGTCACATATTACATCACTCACGACATGGTCAGTGACATCACTCATGACATCACTGATGACATCTCAAATGACATCACTGATGACATCACTGATGACATCATCCTTGTGATAGAGTGGCAGACCTCCTCTCACCCTAATATAACCTTTGATACACACATTCAAAAATAGAGACTAAAATTTTCAAAACAATGGACATACCAACACCAGTTACAACAACCTCTTCAGTAATTCTAAGATCCACATACACATCCACTCATTCACCAACAGTCCTATACAGTCACTCATACATGTACTCACTCATCATATGTACTCATACACCTATACATCCTGTTACACAATGCCACTCATCCATAGAGTTACTCACACACATAGTCACTCATGCTAATAAAGAATCAAACATACATTTACTTGCATATACAGTTATACACACACCACCATACTTACTTCTACGGAAACTTACACATACTTAGTCTTTTAAACAATCACTTATAGAAACACATACTTATTCATACAGGAACTCTTTCAATCTCTCACTCTCACATATACTCACATATATACACCAATAGTCACATATACTAGTTTAAAACATGTGTAGTTACTCATAAAGACACTATTGAGACAGTCATTCACTCACTAACACACCCATACACACACTCATCCACCCATACAGTCCTGCACACATGCTGTTCAACCCATACAAACAGTGAGTCACTCATTCATGCACCTATGCACTACGTAATACCCCCACCGAACCATGCAGACACTCAGACTGATACTCAAAAAACCAACTAATAACCTATATAGACACCCATGTAGCTACTCACCAACCCATGCAGCCACTTATACACAAAGTGAGAGACTGATACAGATATTTACATATTTAAACATTACTCACTAAGCCATGTATTCCCTATGATACACTTAATCAGTCAGTTACACAATCAATTTTTCAAAAACAAATCATCCATTTAGACACTTATATACCCATTTATTCTTCCATCGACCTTGAGATATACATATATAAAACATATTTAATTTTCAGAAAAACACACATTCACTGGATGATGTCATCAGTGATGTCATCAGTGATGTCATTTGAGATGTCATCAGTGATGTCATGAGTGATGTCACTGACCATGTCATGAGTGATGTAATATGTGACGTCATCAGCAGTGCATTGCGGGCGCGCGAGTTATAGTTAGCTGAACTAACTATAACGGGGGAATTTCAATGGTTTTGTACAAGTGAAAAGTCCAGCTAACTATAACACCCCTGAAACCTATGGTTTTTTCAGTGAATTTCTGAGGTTTTTTAAATGCTAATTCCTAACTATAACGTGCCTGAAACCTATGGTTTTTTCTGTGAATATATATATATATATATATATATATATATATATATATATATATATATATATATATATATATATATATATTATTACCGTTATGCTATGCATATATGCTGCAATGTGATGAACTGACCTTGGTAACTTGTGCACACTATGTGCTCACTATGTTATTATTACCGTTATGTTCAGCCATGCATACATGCTGCAAATATTTGTGTTTTGAGAGCCTTGTAACAAGTCCAATGGGAATGTGTTCAGCACACTTGTAATTTACAAACCAGCAGGACGACACAAACTTATAGGACGTTCTATTTTCTTCCTCATGTAACAAATTGATTGATGCAATTTTGCGGATTAAGTTCATTATTTGTATGTATCTTAAACCTTATGTTAAGAGGTGGATGACATTTGTAATGGTTGATCTATGTGTAGAAAGGTATTTTACCCGCTCAATAATGGCCGCCACGTTTGCAGTATTTACACTGTGTAGATTGTCCTATGTCTATTGTTATTGGATCATGAAAACTTTCAGTCTGTGTAATTGGTAGCACCTCACACGTGAACAAGGCTTCTGCCGAAACGCGTCGTGTGAATTAAACTGGACTTTGATAACAGTTTGCCTTTCCTTCCTGAGAGTGTACTTACGAGACTTTCTTACAATTTGATTACTTTCCGGCACGCTCCACCGGAGTGTACGCCACCCTTCGAGGGTCCCAGCGTTCCAGCAGGAGCTGCTTTGCCTGAGGATATTTATGGAGGAACGCACTGGACCGGCCAAACATTTACGATCGCACTAAGAATGGGAGATTGGATTTCAATTCATCAACCACACGAAGGTAAGCCCACCTAACTCCGGTTCGGGTCTCGTGGGGAGAGTCACGGTGCAGGATCGGCGGATTCGTAGCGCGACTGTTTCTCTGCGACAGCGGCGGGAACAGCCGAGTGTATTTCTAGCAGCATTGGAGATACTTATTTTGATACCATTGGTATATGCGGATGAACTGCCGAGTGTTGGCCTTCCAGCAGCATTTGATGATATGTATTGCAATACCATTGGTACATGTGGATGAATTTTCAACACAGTATAAGCCACTTTAGCTGCTTAAATTTCGTTGTCTACACGAACATGTGTCTTTTTCCCGTTTACAGTGCGATCTCGTAGAGGACACCTATGTGGATTTATACATCTGTATACCACTTATGGAGTGCCGACTCTTTGCTTTTATAAAAGATAAAAAAAAAGATTGTTTTTTTTAAAGCAATTTTGACTGTTTGCCAAAGGGAACTCTCAATTTTTTGAGGGGGGAAGTTAAGCAAATACAGAAGGATACTATTTTCCAGTTTGATATAACATGGAAGAAGAAGCAGAAAGGAGAGCAGCTGCTCTAACCTTATTCAGTAGAAGACCAGGAGTCATCAGCCAACAGGGCAATACGGACAAAACCAACCCTAAAATACAACCGGTGGAAGAGAAACTTAAAAGACTGGAGAAACTTAAAAGAACTGAAACGTCTAAATGGTGGGAGGCGATCTCATTACAAAACTATGTAGATCAATCTATGGCACCCAGGGGCTTACGAATCTTCATTACCCCGACTTATGAAGCACCCAATCCAAAGATGCTACAAGAATGGTCAGAACATTCGGCAGCTAGTTCTAAGATAATTATGGAAATTTTAATCAAATATGCCTGGCAGGACAGAGAAGAAACCTTGAAATTGATTAAAGAAATTCTGTCTGAATTATCACAATTGATGGATAACAGTACATTTAACAAAGCACTGGACTCTATGAAAGAACGCCTCACGAAATATGAGGAAGAGATAAAGGCAAGGAAGCAAAGAAAAATGAACTGCGACTATGCGGATTACGAAAGAGGCAGGATATTGACCTTTAGCAAAAAATATGATCACCTTTATAGGTCCGAAGTTTCTTCCGCTGTGGCGACAGTGACGACTAACAAAGCAACAGATAATTCCGTCATTAGTGACACAGAATCGGATGTTTCAGAAGGAAACATATCAAGTGAAGAGCAGATTCCGAAAAAGATCAATTTTTTTAGACGAGTTTCGGGTGATGAGAAAAGATCGACAAAAAATGAGACAATCCACCTACGAGAGCGAGAGGATGAGGTCGGGGCAGAGGACAAGGAAGCGATGCAATAGAAAAAAGAGACTTAAGCAATGATGGCAGTACAGACAGAGGAAGGGGCGCTATGGGAAATTGAAGAACACGCTCCAACAGAAAATACTAATGGATATAAACATGGTAAACAAAACAGTTGTTAATCTGTCTAGTAGGCCCATTAGTGACTTGGATAAGAAAACTCTGTGCCTTGGTCTCTCCTTTTGTCCATCATCTCCTTTTTGTTATACAGACGCTAGAATTGACCAGTTCAAATTTGTAAGAAAATTAAAACTCAAAAAATGGCACAAACTCAAAAGGTTAAATTACACTCCGGCCAGACAACATATTACCAGGTCTGATGACAATCTCACAATTGGGGATGTGGATACTCTCATTGCCATAGCCACACTAGCTAATGAAAATGAGATCACCAGTGAAGACATCAGTATTACCCAAACCATAGACAACATGGAACTTGAACGGGGGGCATCTGCTAGGACAGAATTCAGGGTTAAATCAACATTCATACCCACATTACCCCATGACAATATAGACACATTCCATGATTGTACTATTCAGGCACTCATGGATTTAAGACATAAGAATAAGAAACAATCCAGGGATGATTTTAATAACTTGTCCTTTAGTCAAAGACAAGCACTTAAAGCCCTATATGATGACACCAGTATTGTGATCCGCCCTGCGGATAAAGGCGGGAATATTGTGATTTTGGACAGAAAGGATTATATTCAGGAAGCCTTACGCCAGTTGAATGACACTAAATTCTACACACCCATTACCCAAGATATTTATGATCTTAGTATTACCAACTTATGGGAAAAACTTGTCACCTGGAAAGATAAGGGACTTCTGGTGTGGGAAGAATTTTGTTATTTAAAAAATGATCATCCTAAACTTCCCATACTCTATCTACTTCCTAAATTACATAAAGATAGCACGAAACCACCAGGGCGCCCCGTAGTTTCATCGATTGGTAGTGTAAGCGAACACATATCCAAATACATTGACCATTTTCTGAGAGATTTTGTGATTCAGATGCCCAGTTATTTGAGAGACACAAAAGACTTCTTGTGTATAATTGACAAGTTGAGTTGGAACACTAACTTTTTGTTTATTGTCCTCGATGTACACTCACTCTACACTATCATAGATAATCAACAAGGGATGGAGGCATGCGAGTCGTTTTACAACAGAGGCCACTCAGATATCGAGAACACAGCAAGATGATTATGAAAATGATTCTATTTTGTCTTAATAACAACATTTTTTCATTCAATGGCGCCCTCTACAGGCAGATTAATGCTACTGCAATGGGCTCGTGCTTTGCGCCGAGTTTTGCTAATCTGTTTATGGGTTTTTGGGAACAAGAGATCTTTGGCAGTACCACTCTGAAAAAAGATTTCCAACAGGTCATCATGTGGCTTCGCTGCATTGATGACCTGTTTATCATCTGGAATGGCACTAAAGGGGACGCTGAGAGATTTATTGAGAAACTTAACACCAATAAGTATAACATCCTACTTACAGGCAACATCAGTGCAGAGAGGACAGATTTCCTGGATGTCTGCCTAGAAATTAAACAAGGTCAGATTTGCACCTCCCTGTTTCGGAAGGCCACTGCTGGCAATAGTGTCTTACATGCCCTAGTCACCCAGAGGCGTTGAAATGGAGCATACCCTATGGGGAACTGCTAAGGGCTAAAAGAAACTGCAATAACAATGCATCTTATGCTGAAGAAAGGGATAACATCGAGAGATTTCAATCCAGGGGTTATCCTAACTGGGTTCTCAAAAAAGCTAGAGATCGGGCAGAACCCATTGAAAGAAAAGAGACTATCTAATCCAACAGAGCCCTTAACTGATGAAGACACTGACATCACTAGGATGATCCTCACGTATAATTCTGACTCACACAAAATCAAACATATACTTGCCAAACACTGGGATATCTTAAAAAACGACAGTGTCCTTGGTAGTAGTACTCCCAGTAGACCGACTATTACGTATAGACGCAACAAGAATACCCGTGATCTTGTGGTCAGAAATGATAACACAACTTCCCACCACTACTAGCCATGGTCTAATTGGATTTTATCCATGTGGCCACTGCAAGGCGTGCAGGTATAGCAAGTTTAGAGGTACCCTGACATACAATGGCATAACTAGAAAGATCACGCAATTCTTAACATGCAGTACCAGTTTTTGTGATTTACGCAATAGAATGTCCTTGCAAATTATGGTACATTGGTAGTACCACTTGTCCAGCTAAAAAGAGGGTCTTGGAACATCTAAGAGCCATTACTAATCACGACCCTAAGTACCCTGTGGCACGCCACTTTGAAGAATTACATTACTCCAATGTTTCTGATGTAAGTTTTACTATTCTTGAACATATCCCTAGAAATCCCAGAGGTGGTGATAGGGTACTTACCTTAAGACAACGTGAATCCAGGTATATCATAGATTTCCAGACTAAAATTCCGGGGGGTTTGAACATGGATGAGGAGTTATCCATTCACCTCAGAGAGGTCGTAGATTGTTTTTTCTGGGTTTTTTTCTGGAATTTTCTACATTTCCTGACCATGTTATCTTTTTACACCCCTCAAACCCTCTGACTTTGTCTATGCAGTATGTGGTTTTTTGAAACTAGTGTTGTGCCTAGCATGTTGTGACGCACCACATAAGTATGTAGGTCTGTGGCTTGGCTTGTGTTCCTCTTCTTTTACTGGTAATTTTGTGGGTGACCCTATATGGGGGTAGGTTCTGATTACCAGTCCAATGCTGGTCTAAAATGAATTTACATGACTTTCTTGCTTCTTCATTTCCCTGTTTGGATGTGCGGCTACTGCATTTTGCTATTTGATATCTAAACATTATGAATGCCGTAAATTGATTTTAATTTTCTTTTATCTTTTTCTCCCTTTGACTTTTTTTCACAGGAGAAAAGGAAGGGGCCCAATTTCACATATTCACCTGAGCACGGGCAACCTACCCTTTTCATCCGGTATGAAAATACAATTGGCACATCCTTTTCATATGCTGTCACTAGTAATGTTCACTGATATATACACGATCTACTTTGGCCATGTACTTCTATATCATAGAGCACTTGCTGGATAAGAGATTAGTTGTTTCTTGTAAGTCCCACACACTACAATAGGGTAGTCCTAGTCTTGGACTGTCCCTGTTAACTTGTGCACATTATGTGCTCACTATGTTATCATTACCGTTATGCTATGCATATATGCTGCAATGTGATGGACTGCCCTTGCTAACTTGTGCACACTATTATTATTATTATTATGTTTCTTATATAGCGCCTGAATCGACCCCCAAAGGGGTATCTCCGCGCTTGCCTTGGGAACCCGTCCTGGCTTTTCCCTGTGAGATAGCCCCTACAGGGCATCCCCAAGGTGAAAGCCAGGCATCCCGCCGCGGGGGGCCGTTGTGGAGATTAAGCAAGCTTAATGCCCAGAGTTGCAGAGTGTGAACCCATGATTAGGTCAGGCATCGAAGCGAGAATTATCGAGTCCATGGACATTTGAGCTCAAGACCCTGCCGCGTCGGGAATTGAACCCTGGTCCCGGGTCTGACCTCTGCTTCAGGGTCTGCCTGCTCTAACCAGTGAGCCACACTTCTCCACTATGTGCTCACTATGTTATTACCGTTATGTTCAGCCATGCATACATGCTGCAAATATTTGTGTTTTGAGAGCCTTGTAACAAGTCCAATGGGAATGTGTTCAGCACACTTGTAATTTACAAACCAGCAGGACGACACAAACTTATAGGACGTTCTATTTTCTTCCTCATGTAACAAATTGATTGATGCAATTTTGCGGATTAAGTTCATTATTTGTATGTATCTTAAACCTTATGTTAAGAGGTGGAGGACATTTGTAATGGTTGATCTATGTGTAGAAAGGTATTTTACCCTCTCAATAATGGCCGCCACGTTTGCAGTATTTACACTGTGTAGATTGTCCTATGTCTATTGTTATTGGATCGTGAAAACTTTATCAGTCTGTGTAATTGGTAGCACCTCACACGTGAACAAGGCTTCTGCCGAAACGCGTCGTGAGAATTAAACTGGACTTTGATAACGTTTGCCTTTCCTTCCTGAGAGCGTACTTACGAGAATTTCTTACAATTTGATTACTTTCCGGCACGCTCCACCGGAGTGCACGCCACCCTTCGAGGATCCCAGCGTTCCAGCAGGAGCTGCTTTGCCTGAGTGTGTGGTGTATATATATATTTTTGCATCAAGGGATTGATTCATCCCAGGTCCGCCATGAGAATGGGCCTTGCCAGGACCGCTGCCAGGAGCAGCCTGTGACTGCACGGGGAGGCAAGTTCATTACAGCTTGCCCCACGGCCCGGCTTGTTCAATTATTGTGGCTGGACGTTGGGGACTGGAGGGAATCCCTGACACTTTTATTACGGCAAACATCTGCCACTACATGGCCCCCCCTTTGCGAGGCAAATACAGCGCTCATTCGAGCACAATTTGACCCTGACCCTGTTGCAGTATACCATCCAGGTGCACGCTGGGATCTGTAGTCTCCCATTTGACTACAGATATCCTGATAGGTGCATGGGCAGCTGTTCTCCCACCCATGGGAGCGTCGTAGCAACTTCAAAGGAGGGAGAAGATGTAAACCAGCTGAACGCGGCGTCTGACGAAGGCTAGGAAGCCGAAATGCATTATGCCGCAATTCACCTTGTGAATAAAGGATTCCTGAAACTTTCCCCGTTGTGTCCTTGGATTGCTTTCAGTCAAGTGATCTTCTCTTTGATATTTTCGCGTCTGCCAGGAGCGCGTTAACAAGGACCCGTCCATCAAGAGGCCTGGGAGTTTGCTGGCAACAAACTTTTTTGCATCAAGGGATTGATTCATCCCAGGTCCGCCATGAGAATGGGCCTTGCCAGGACCGCTGCCAGGAGCAGCCTGTGACTGCACGGGGAGGCAAGTTCATTACAGCTTGCCCCACGGCCCGGCTTGTTCAATTATTGTGGCTGGACGTTGGGGACTGGAGGGAATCCCTGACACTTTTATTACGGCGAACATCTGCCACTACATGGCCCCCCCTTTGCGAGGCAAATACAGCGCTCATTCGAGCACAATTTGACCCTGACCCTGTTGCAGTATACCATCCAGGTGCACGCTGGGATCTGTAGTCTCCCATTTGACTACAGATATCCTGATAGGTGCATGGTCAGCTGTTCTCCCACCAATGGGAGCGTCGTAGCAACTTCAAAGGAGGGAGAAGATGTAAACCAGCTGAAAGCGGCGTCTGACGAAGGCTAGGAAGCCGAAATGCATTATGCCGCAATTCACCTTGTGAATAAAGGATTCCTGAAACTTTCCCCGTTGTGTCCTTGAATTGCTTTCAGTCAAGTGATCTTCTCTTTGATATATATATATATATATATATATATATATATATATATATACACACATACATACATACATATATATATTACCACCTCTTTTGTTTGCACTGGTGATGGAGCTAATAAAGTGCATGTTAAATGAAGCTCACCCACTTTTGGGATATATAAATATATCAATATAACTGGGACAAATATGAAATGTTCCCAATTATGGAAATGTCTATTCTAACAGAATATAAACCAATAAGGTGTTTAGGTATACATATTCATAGAAACAAGTGAAATGATTCTCGACAATTACCGGAGAACTATAGATACACCGCACTGGGCAAGTTGACCGATGGCTCTCTATACCCATCTTCATAGGTGTAATACAAGTGAATGAATTGTCTAAGCTCCTCTGTCTGTTACTCAAAATACCCATTTGATTACCTCAGATTTGTTTAACTAAATAGGAACTACTGGTGCCAGACCCACATTTGTACTATCTAGCTGCCCAAGCACACTACTAATTTAATCTTCTTCTTAACTGTAAACATGTATTTATAGAGCAGAGACTTGTTGAGTCTGACAGTATTGAGCTCAAAATTCAAAAAGATAATAGAATCCACTCGGCGGCACACCAAACTGACACTTGACTCGGCCCAGTAGTAACAGAGGAGAAGTGGAAACATGGCTGCACCAAAGGAAAATATCCTTCATGTCAAACCATACTCAAATTAATACATTTTAAAATTGCACATAGATTTTACGTTGCACCTCAGGCTTTGGTGAAATATGACAAAGCCTTTATGGAAATTGCAAATACTATTACAGTTGGATGGGATTTTCTATATCTCGCATCGAAATGCCCAGCCATTGTGAAATAGCGAAAGACATTTTTGCTTCACTGAACAAATCGGTGAATTCTAATAAATCATTTCCTAATTATATGCATTTTTCAGGTCAAGTAAAAAATACTTCAAGTCCCTGTAGAAGATGTGCAACCATGGAATTATTACTAGCGAAGAGAAGGGTACACTAAGATGGTTGAACAAACTATACCCAAGACAAAGACTAAATCCATGTGACCCATGAGATGGCAGAAAGCTGTTCAAACATGTCACATTCTATAGCCAGACAGCGGGACTTCTGTGATCCTTTAAAGTGAGTCTCCAAGAGAATTTCCTGCTACGTCACACTTGAATCATTTAGCTTTGGACAACCTTCCACACCAAATAGCAATTGCACTACACCATATGCAGATCCATTATTTTGGCTACTTTGCACCTCGAAACAGTGTGAATTGAATCACTCATTGCTTACAAAGCATCCAATGCAAAGATTTTGATGGTACATGGGTAAAATCTTAATGTGCAAACAAAGAACATAACAGATGTTTCAACAGCCACTTAAATGAAAACAGAAAAGGTGCCTTGGTTTCTTTCACCAGTATTTTATTAAAGGATTGATTTGGGATTTGTAAAAAAAATTCCAAAACATACATAAAAGTCTTTAGACAAACAATAAAAGGAACTAAAATAGATGGAAATTCCAGCCCACCTTACAACAACATAAAATTATAAAATGTACAGAATATTTAGATTGGCTTGATCTTGAAGTGTAACCCAATTAAACTGAAGACGAGACATTTGAGGTCCTGCACCAGGTAGTAAAATACTCGTAAGCCTTCTGGGTCCCTAAAAAGGACATACAAGACAATCATCAGTTTATCAAGTATTACAAGATGTTAAACAGAAAGCGCGAAGAATAAAATAACAGTTATAGAGTAACCTCTTCCCTAATTAGTGGTTCTCTACAGAAGACAGTAGTAATGGTATGCCAGTATAGGTACAGGTATACACATCTAAAGTAACACTGTGGTAAAAAAAAAAATAATAATCAAACATCCTCAAGTAAATATATGTAACATGAGAGCAACTATATTCACCCTTATGAGGAGCCTATTGCCAGATAAAGAAAGTCCTATTTTTTTTTTTAATAAACACATTTTATTGATTTTTAATGGCAGTGTAACAAAGCACCACAAACTGAACTTCTCCCAACATGCTCCACCCGCAACAGAAAATCTTATTAATAAATAACATTGCAAGGGACAGTTTTTTATGCGGAAGACAACCCATAGTATTCCCAGTATTTGCCCCGAAATATGTTGAATTTCCAAGGAAAACCCTGTGCGCTAAAAATTGGTTACTCCTGTTTGGCACACCAGTCCGTGCCAGACTGGCCACAGCTTCAGACTGGGCGGCCTGGGCAGCTTCCAAGGTTGTGCAATGTCACATTTAGCAATTAGGGACACCAAGCCCACACACACCCTTTCGCCCCGCGGCCCTCCAAACTCCTCCATTAGGCCCAACAGGGCCACGATCGGTCTAGTATGGATCGCCAAGGGTGGATGTACACAGGACCTTTCCAGAAGAATGATGGGAATAATGCAGCAACCTCGCGGAACTAAGTGTTTGGAATTTGGAGCAGGAAGTTCAGTCTTAATTTTTGGGCTGATACAGTCTGATGGGTGTAAATGTCCCGACTTCTGGTAAATGGGCAATGCTGCTTCTTACTAATAAATGACACATACATAATTGGTATAAAAACATCAAAAGATTTGACTCTTGGGATTTTGCACAATATAATTATATGGTGCCTGCGGTGTGGGCTAGTCAGTGGATTGTGCCAACTGGCAATTGCCAGTGTGCTGTATTTTTGGGAAAAAAACAGTGGTTTTCTGGAATCTAGCTATGTTTTATCAATAACAACCTTTGATCTCATAAATGTACCATTATCGGTTATAGCAAAGCATCCTAATCTTATGGAGTCATATACCCAAACAGCCTAAAAATGTGAATCTCAGAATGCTGCAGGTAACCTACTTTGATTGGTTCACATCAATAAGGGAGCCAATTTTTGAGGTGGTGAAAGAAATGTGTTCATCTCCAATCACAATTTCGAGTTCCTGAAGAATGGGAAAAAACACGAAGACCATCATGAACACATAACCACAAAATATTTGAATTTTGTCATTTTTTGCATATTTCATCAAGACACACATACCGCAACTTGTCTGAATAAACACCTTCAGTAAATTGCAAACGCATGATGCCAATCAAGAGTTTGTTCACTTGTGTTCTTGGATTTTAAAGTTAAAAGTGTGAGTGCGAAAAGACTGATACTTAAGCACTATTATTGCGCTTTAATATGGAGTCCCAAACAGGCAGTCTTCCCTGAGGATATGTTGCGATACAATCACATTCCTCATCTTGTCCCAAATACATTACTTTGCCCAGAAGCATTCTGCAGATGAGATGAAGCAGAAGCATGGCTATTAACGCAGTTCCCATTTTACTATTTCAGCAAAGGATTGCTGAAAGGACCCCTGTGTACGTTTATTTTCTGAAACAATGAATGTAAGCAGCATGCATGCCATGGATCGGATGGGGAGATGACCCAGAGGAAAAATAAAAACCAATGTTCCACAAACAGGTCAGCAATGCTTCTACCTCCTACTCGCACAATAAAATTGGCCATACAGATGAACCTTAATTATTAGCAATGTTCCATTAATAACATAACTGTGGGATTCTCCGATACAGCAAAGCAGCACATTTACCCACACTATTACTTGCTGTGCACACACCTGCAGTTTCCCACAGCTATCAAGAACAGGCTTTGGCAAAGCCAGTAGGTATTGCAGTTGGGACCTATTGGCTTTGCCAATGTCTTCTCGCAATTCTCTGCAACAGCGCTTCCCAAAAACTTTCGAATCAAGAACAAATTTTTAGCGAGAAACTTTCGCGATCAACCGGGTTTTGGTGGACATGAGAAGGGCCATTTTCTACAGCATCATGTGATGGTGCACTCATTTACAGACAGTAGTTTTTCCATTGAAATGGGCACTAAATTTGTACAGGCATTCAGTTTTGCTGATAAAACTACAGTGCACACAAATCCTAGTGTGCAAATGGAGTATCCGTTAATATTTATTATTTATGTATCACGAAGAGAGCGTCTTTGTTTTGAACCTATTAAGATCTTTGTTCCCATCATACTTTAGAATTACAAAAACGTGGTTCATTATAGCTTTCATAACTGCTGAATGTGTACACTTAATCTACATGCGTTTACATTGTTCTGTATTACAAAAGATTACATCCTACAATCTTTCCCGTCACACTCCCTGTACCCCGGGAAGACAGTCACATAATTCACTTTAATTTTCCTTCTCTGACTGTAAAGTGAGAGGAGTTTGTCAACAACAATCTCCATGTTCAAAAAACAAGCAGCAATTCATCAGAAGACTTAGCCTGACATACGACTTCTGTCTTTGAAGAGCAGCAAACGTGACAATACAGAGTTTAAAGGTATCTTTATTTATTGCTTGGACTTTCACGACACACTAAATACTGGCTCCCGATCCGACAGTTTCAGAAACACTGCTCTACAGTGTCAAGCTTTTTCTCGATCCTCTGCAGCAGCACCAAAAATAAACACGCATTAAAAATGCAATAGGTCTCGCCTTTTATTAAGTTAAAAGCCATTTGCTTCGCTATACAATACCATTAGCAAAGCAAATGGCTTTAACTTAATCAAAGGCAAGACCTATTGCATTTTCAATGCTTGTTTTCAGCTGTTCTCTCTACTTGGGAAACAGAAGGTCTGGTGCAAGGATGTTTAAACTCTCAGGTTAAATGGCCTGTTGCTGTTCCAGTGCTCCTTTTTCCCTAAGCAAAAACTCCTTTTTGGGGCCATTTTAATCTGGGACCACCAAGCGGTTGTCTTTGGTGGCATGCTAAATCTGCTGTGGTTAATGATTGTAATGTTCGCTGCCATGGGGAAGGGAGGGAGACTGAGCTGGTGCTGCTTCCGTGTAGACTCGAGCCGCTGGGTAGTCCCCAGCGGTGCCACCATGTGCCTGGTCTCTAGTGAGGCCCCCACGGTGCCAGCAGGCCCCTTGACCCAGGTGTGCCCTCCTCCGGGTTCCACCACGTGCATTGACTCTGGTGAGGCCCCCGCGGTGCCAGCAGGCCCCTTGACCCAGGTGTGCCCTCCTCCGGGTTCCACCACGTGCATTGACTCTGGTGAGGCCCCCGCGGTGCCAGCAGATGCATCGACTCTGGCGAGGGCCCCGATGTGCCAGCAGGTGCTTGACCCCCGTACCCGTCCCCCCGTGCCAGCAGGCGCCTCGACTCCAATGAGCGGCGCTGCTGTCTTTGGCACTTGAGAAGCGGCATGTAACGCGCACAGCCATCGGCTCCAACCCTGCATGATGTTATAAAGCGCCGGCACACCCAGGGTTTCTTGGTGCTAGAGGGAGACCATCCGGCACTGGTTAGAGGGATTGGGATAAACAAGCGTCTACAGGACCTCCTAAAAGCCAGGTCTTCCTCAGCTCAGGTTATAGCGTCAGGACGCAGAGGGGTGGGGCTAGTTTAATACACGCAGGGACAGTACCCCCCGCCCCCACACACACCCTGAAATATTCCAGCTACGGGGAGACTTCTCTCTCACCTGCAGGACCCCCACCCAGTACATCCGGGTCACGGCCCCCTCTCTCTGCCCCTCAGTACACAACACATGACGTCAGAGAGCAGCTCGCCCGGCTGCCCATGTGCCAGGTTCAGCTCCTAGCACCTCCTCTCTGGGCGCACCGTAGTGGCTCCTGTATGTAAATGCTTCCAAACCACTGAATTCACGAGCTCAGCCTTTCTTTTCCCCATGCCCCCTGTGAAGTAATCGTTGCACGCAGGTTACTTGAAGAAGAGATGTTTATTCCTTAATGACAGCTTAGACAACCACCGGAGGCAGAAACCGTCCGCTCTCCGCCCACTCCAACGCTTATCGAATGCCACCCATAAACAGAGAAACATTCCATCATGGAGTATTCCAAGTTGGAACACTACACCCTGGACCTCCTTTCATCATATTGTTTACAATAACTTATTCCATCTTTCTTCGACTTTCCGTCTGTCTTCGATTTCCGACGTGAATGACTGCCTCTCGTTTCCAAGCCTCGGTTTCAGGACTTTTCACAGCAAAAGATCTTAAAATGAAGATTAAAAGCCCTGGGCATGTGACCCTGTGTGACCCGTGACCGAGCCCGCCACGTACGAATCTAAGCGCTGCAGCAGGACGACGTGTCAGCAAACGCTCAAGCTACAACTTTCAGCAGATGCCCCCACAGAGAGTGCCAACACTTCACCCCTATAAAATAAGAATGACAAGGGTGAACGTTTGCTTAATACAGATTACTGCGGCCTGAATCACCAAGACTCTGTGCGCCCAAGGTCAGCAGAGGCGTGAGGGGCGATGGGGGAAGCGCGGCAGAGGCGTAGCTAGAGCTTGTGGCACCCGGGGCTATCCCTCAGATTGCCGCCCCTTCGGGGTTGCTGGGGAAAAAGGACAGCAAGCACTTGAAAGAGGACCGAGAGACGCGTAGTATCGCCGCTAATAGTTACCTCGATCATGCAAGTTACATACACATGTGTGGCATCCTGGAGTTCTATGCCTGTTGCTATGGACTTTAGAATGTTATGATGTAAATAGCAGGGACTGTTCATTGATAGCTGAGGACGGTAACCTGAAGCAGCTGTTGTGCTTGCTGTCCGTGGATGGGATCCTTTCTTGGAATAAACCTACTTTTACTATGAATTCGGAGTAACCCTCATTCTTACACTTGGCGACAGAGGATGGCTACGGAAGGATCTCAACACTAACGCAAGAAGGACGTTCTCAAGTTCAAGAATCAAAGATTCGTTCTTCTACGTTTCAAAGGTACTGTTTTTAAAATTGTTAAAAAAAAGAAGGCAGGGAAATCATCCTTCCTCTTGATTTCTGGCTGTTTGACATGCTTCTCAGCTCATTGAATGAGAAGCTGCACTCTCAAGCAAAGCAACGCTCCTGATGCGCTTTTAAAGTTATGCTCCTGATGCGCTTTTAAAGTTACGCTATCTAGTGACTTGCACTCCTGGTTAACACAGCTTTGGTAACCGTTGTGTTGTTTACACCGATACTAATCTTTTCCGGCCATTGGCATGTGCAATTTTTCGTTGGTGTTAATACGGCATTAATTGGCGGTTGGAGAAAGCAGGGGCGAAACGGAATTGTTTATCATTGAATCCTACCTTGGAACTGCAATACATGGCTCTCGAGCGGCGTTGCTGAGTTCGACTGATGTTCTCTACTTAGCTTCATTCTACTCATCACTGAGTTCGAGCGGCGTCTCCTCGGCGTCTCTGCTTCCATTGTTGCTGGCGTCTGAACTGTGCGCTGATCACGTCGTTCCGTCACTAAGCGTCCCGTTGCCACCGCAACCTTCACGCTTATCACGTCGACGTGACGGCCATCTTGGAAAACTCCAAGACAACGCGGTGAATTTCTCGTTCTTGATGCAAAGTGATGAAACGTGTACAGTAATTAATACCTGCTCAGAGATACAACGAAACGGACGAAGGTGTCAAACTGTGTGCAGTATTTAATACCTGCTCAGAGATACAACGAAACGGACGAAGGTGTCAAACTTCATTTTCTCTGTTCAACATCACAGGTATTTCCTTGTGTGTCACACCAGTGATACACACACTTGTATTTGACACTACGTTATTTTTTTCAACAGTGACATGCTCACTTAAGCATGTCAAGCCAGTGAAGGAACAAGAAATTGTGAAATTTTATTATTACACAGTGTGCTATTTCTTTCCTATGTTTTGTTGAATGCTCTATGAGTAATGCTTAATTAAGCAGTCTGAGAGTCACGTTAATTTTCTTTAATGCTCATTTAGTCTACTTTTGTTATACAATATGCAGAATGTTACTGCACCTCCGTTCTTCTTGTCATCTCCTGGTGATCCACCCATTAGATGGCAAAAATGGCGCAAGGTCTTTGAGCGATATGCTAGGGTATGTGGGGCTTCGTTAGGTGCGGAAAGGAAAACAGCGTTACTTCTTCATTGCTTAGGCTCGGAAGGTCAGGACGTATTTGATCACCTTCCTGAGCTTGAGGATCGCACTCTCAATGAATATGAAATATGCTTAGCAAAATTGGACAAACATTACTTGCCTAAAGTCAGCACAATACTTGAGAGGTACCATTTTGGTCGCAGATCGCAATTAGATGATGAAAGCATCGAGAATTACATAACTTCTCTTAGGAAGCTGGCCTCTTCCTGTAAATTTGCTGCCACTCTGGATGAGCGGATACGGGACCAATTTATGTTAGGCTGCAACATTGAGCGTGTTAGAGAAGAGTTGTGGCAGAAAGATGAACCGACACTAGATGATGTGATAGTCATCGCCAAAAGGATTGAGCACTCAATAAAATGTGTAGATGTTATTAAGAAAAATGGTGATGTTAAAGGGAAAAGCTTGGTTCAAGCAGTTAAAGGTAACATGAAAGAAGTGGTAGAACACAAAGAGGTCAAGAAGAGTGGAGTATCTAATGAGTCACAGGGTAAATTCAATTTGTCTCTAGTCAAATGTTTTCGCTGTGGGAAAATGGGTCACTTCGCTAATGATAGACATTGTCCCGGCTGGAAAGCCACCTGCAGCAAATGTAAGAGGAAGGGACATTTATCCATAGCATGTAAAGCAAAAAGTTACAAAGGCAAGATCAATGAAGTTGATTATGATTTTGATGATGATTTTGTAACTTTTGAAGATGTAGACTGTGGCCAAATTCAGGTTCAAGTCATACAAAATGGGGAAAGTAAAAATTGTCCGACGGATGAGATTCTTGTTGAAGGGAAACCAACTAAAGTCCTTTTCGATTCTGGGGCCAAGATCACCATAATATCAAAGGCATTTTTTCTCAAGGAAATGAAACATAAAACTAAAATTTTTCATCCAGACATTAGACCGTATGCCTATGGTGGTGAACCAATACACTTATTTGGCTATTTCTGGGGCCTAATAGATTATAAGAACAGGTTAACTAACGCAAAAGTGTATATTTCGCAAAAGGGTGATAGCATACTAAGCTGGTTTCACCAAAAAGATCTGGGGGTGATCTTAGATCCTAATTCCTCACCATCTATCATTCTAAAAGAGAATTTTCAATCTAAATCAATCTCAAGCATCCATCAAATTTCTGACAATGAATTCTCACGCATGTTGAGGGAGAAATTCCCTAAGGTTTTTTGTGCTAATCTAGGTTGTCTTAGGGGCTACATTCATCACATTCGCTTAGTCAAGGATGCGAAACCTGTTTGTTGTAAAGTACGCAATGTCCCAGTTGCCGTTAGAGAAAAGGTTAAAGCTGAACTGGTGAGACTTAAAGCAGAAGGAGTTATTGAGGAAGTTGAGGCAACGCAATGGATTGCTCCGGTTGTGGCTGCACAAAAATCTGATGGCTCTCTCCGTTTGTGTGTGGACCTCAGAGAATTGAATAAGAATGTAATTGTTGATCGGTTTCCCTTACCAAAAATAGCTGACATGCTAATGTTGTTAAAAGGGGCTAAAGTGTTTAGCACACTAGATCTGAGATCGGCATATCATCAGATTAGATTGGATGAGGATTCAAAAGATTTGACTGCTTTTGTTACTCCTTATGGAACATACAGGTTTCTTAGGCTTCCGTTTGGTTTGGTATCAGCTGCGTCGGTGTTTCAGAGGGCTTTGGAGAATGTGTTGGAAGGCCTAAGTGGTGTCAGAATTTATCAGGATGACATATTGATCTTTGGAGTGGACAATAAGGAGCATGATGCTAGACTCTTAGAGGTGTTGAGCAGACTTGATGATTTTAGTTTGACTGTTAAGATTGACAAATGTAAATTTAGGAGAAGTTCCATTGATTATCTTGGCCATACTATCTCAGAAGGTGGCGTATTACCGAAAGAGGGTTTGATCACCTCAATACAAAGAATGGCCTCTCCAACTAATAAGGAGGAATTAATGAGTTTTTTAGGAATGGCAGAATATTATAGTAAATTTGTTCAGGATTTTGCCTCGTTGTGTGTTAATATGAGAGCTTTATTGCGCAAGGGTTGTGAATTTGTTTGGAATGACGCATGTGAAAAGGAGTTCTGTTTTCTTAAACATAAGTTAAACTCAGCCCCCAAGTTAAGCAGCTTTGACCCTGACAAAAAATCGATTCTAATAACTGATGCCAGTCTGAAAGGCCTGGGAGCAGTTCTTCTTCAAAGAGTAGATGGCAAGAATGACGTTATCTTATTTTTGTCAAGGAGTTTAAGGGGAGCAGAACAGAGATACTCAGTAGTGGAAAGAGAAGCTCTGGCTATTTACTGGTCTGTGAAGAAACTTAAAAATTTACTGTGGGGTAGTGTGTTTGAGGTCAGGACTGATCACAAGCCGTTGTGTGAAATTTTCAAGAAAAAGGGCATTGATGCTGTCTCTAGTAGAATCACTAAATGGGTTGTGGGCCTACAAGATTATAATTTTGACATCAAGTATCTTCCTGGGGTAGAGAACAAAGTGGCTGATGCACTTTCTCGCCTTGTTCTCGAAGATGATATGGGAGATGGAGATGAGCATGAGCAAGATGAGGAATTAGTGTGTGTTATTGAAGAAAACATCATTGACAAAGTGAGATGGGAGGAAGCTCTTCAGGCTGACGTTGATCTAAAGAAGGTACTGGAGTGTATTAATGTAGGCTGGAGAGTTAAACCCAAAGGTAACGAAATCTTAGAGAAGTTTTGGCATGTCAAGGATCAACTGTCTGAACAGAATGGTCTTCTTGTTAGAGGCATGAGACTTGTCCCTCCAAGTTCCATTAGGGAAGAGCTTATTTCACTGGCTCACATAGGACATTTAGGAATTTCTAAGACAAAAGAAAGACTGAGATTAGCCTATTGGTGGCCCGGAATGGATTTACAGATTGAAAGGAAAATTAGGGACTGTATTGATTGCGCGTTAAGTGAGAGAGTAGCCAAACCTAAAGTACAGCCCATGGTCATAAGAGATCGTCCTGATGGACCATGGAAAGAAGTAGGATTAGACATTGTTGGTCCCATTTGTCATGCTAGTACAGAATGGTATATACTGGTTCTTATTGATTTTTATTCCAGGTGGCCAGAAATAGCTATCACTCGTGGAATTGAGACGAAGCATGTCATATCGTTCCTCGAGAAGCTCATTGCTAGGGAAGGTATACCTGGCAGCATTCTTACGGACAATGGTGTCCAATTAGTTTCTAAGGAAATGGAGGTGTTCTTGTCTAAACATGGCATTAGACATAAAAAATCCTCACTGTATCACCCAGAGACAAATGGGATGGTTGAGAGGTTTAATCGTGTACTCAAGGAAACCATTGAGATGGCTAAGTCGTCTAATTTAGACTGGCGCCCTGAAGTTTGGAAGAAAGTGGAAGTCTATAGATTGTCACCACATGCTGTCACCAAAAGAACGCCTTTTGAGCTCTTTAGAGGTAGGTGTGCCAATACTATTGTTACTCCCCCATGGGTTAATGACATGCAACCGGACAGATTTAGTGAAAATGAGAAAAGTGATTGGCAGCTAGCAGAGTCAAAGAAAATTGAGAATAGAAAGGTAATTCATGATTTAAGGAAAAATGTGAAGGAAACAGTGGTCAAGGTTGGAGATTGGATTTTAATAAAAAATCCTTCAAATAAAAAGTCTTCTACAGCATTTTTGAAGCCAATTCAGGTCATTAAGATTTTCAACAATGCTGTTAAGACTGCTGATCACCGCATTTGGAATTTGAACAGGGTGGTGGTGGTTAGAAAAGAATTTGCTGCTGCTAAATCTAACCATTCACCTGGTCTGTCACCTTCAACCCAGAATGCACCCAATGTGTCAGCTCCAACCCAGAATGCACCCAATGTGTCAGCTCCAACCCAGAATGCACCCAATGGTTTCCGGAAGTCTTCCAGGGTACCTCATTCTCCAAAGTATTTAAGTGATTTTGTCAAATAAGTTATACCAGACTGTTTCCTGGTTTTTGCTGTAAGTAGGCATTTACACTTTGTAATTTACTTTGTTCTTTTGGAAATGTACATTTGTTTTGTTATTTATTAGGAAGGGAGATGTGTGGCATCCTGGAGTTCTATGCCTGTTGCTATGGACTTTAGAATGTTATGATGTAAATAGCAGGGACTGTTCATTGATAGCTGAGGACGGTAACCTGAAGCAGCTGTTGTGCTTGCTGTCCGTGGATGGGATCCTTTCTTGGAATAAACCTACTTTTACTATGAATTCGGAGTAACCCTCATTCTTACAACATGCCACCCATAAACAGAGAAACATTCCATCATGGAGTATTCCAAGTTGGAACACTACACACCATCCTCCTTTAAAAACAAAAAATGAAAAATAAAAAAAATATATATATCTTTATAAAATACAGTGAAGAAAAAAAATATAAGTAAATAACAATTAGAATTGTACAAAATCTTTCATTTTGACAGGAGTATGCTTAATGTGAGAACTTTTCCTAGGTTCAATCACTTGACTGTCAGAATCAGGGGTGTCACAAATTACAGTAGAATTATCATGAGGCACAATGGGAACCATGCTTTGTGAATTGTCAAAACGTACTGACCGTACCCCTGACACATGCGAACTGGACATAGGATTCTCCTAAGTATCCCATCATGACATATTTATTGTTTCTGAAAATTGCTGGAGGCCAGGAAGGAGGCAGCTAGTTTTTTTAAAACCATAATATACTTGCAAACACTATGCACCCATCCGTAATAGGTACCCAGTGTGGTCACACCGTTCGCACCGCCCTAACCTGCTCAAGGTTCATGTGACCTCAGTGACCGAGTCACAGTGACTGGATTACTGTTGCTCTAGGGTGTGCTGCGTCGTAGGCCTGCCAGCAAGAATGGAGATGAACTTCAGTATGGATTGTGGTAGACAGGACTTCAACGTTAACCCACAAATTACACTACTAGGGTACACCTGCTTGTGCCAAGACATCAAGCCTTCTAAGGGCTAGTGGGGCCTTCTAAGGTCTAGCATGGGAATATGCTCCCTCAGTAGAGTGGTCTGGTGGACTGGGCATGAAGGCTGAACCCAGTTCCCCAGTTCCAAATTCGACAGCTCTGGCCATAGTGCCACATCCTCTCCCCCACTGAACACCATACTGCCCCACTGAGAGAAAGTCGCACTGCCTTCAGCTACAACCTAATCGTGCCGGCTATAAACACTTGGATGTGGCTCAATTCAAATTATGCACTTGATAAGAGTAATATGCTGCCTAAAAAAAAAAAAAAAGTAAATGCAAACACTCATAGGGAATGCAAGATTAAGTAAAGCATGTGAAATGTAAGCAGAAACAACATGGTTACCTTAACGATCGCTCACTCGCTATTCAGAAATCAGCGAGTTGTTTTACCTGAAAAGTTAAGGACATGACTACAGGGCCCTGAAGGTAACCGTTTCAATGTCCATTGCTTATATCCTCAATAAACTTAAGCAGTATGGTTTAAAAAGACCACATCCATAAACCGAGCCATAGTACACATTTTGTTTTCCAATCCACCCATCAACCAGGTATTGCAGTACCTACAGGAATGGTGCACTTCCCCACCTGGGAACAACAATGCTATTCAAAGAAAGACGAGAAAACAAAAGTAGCGCTTCACCGGCAAACTCTGTAAAGTGAGGCTGATGTATTTGGATTTGAATAAAACCAATCTGGCCACTTTGCAACCACTCTGTCTTGCTTTATTTATTTATGTATTTATTTTTCATATTTTAAACCTTCTATTTCTCTCCATCTCGCTGCACTTTGGAATAGAAAAATGTCAGAAAAAGGGCATTTCCTGCAAGAGTGTTTTTCTTTTTTGGATCCATTTCACAGGGAAGCAACTAAATGAAAGAAGGAAAAAGAGGTTATGAACCGTTTCTTCAAGTTACGGTTTTCAGTAAGTGAGGAGCAAGACAGAAAGAGAGGGAATAATAGGAAGAGAAGGGGGGGGAGGGAGGGAGGGGGACAGCTGCCAGCACAAAAAAGAAGGACATTGCCAGAGTCCTATTTCTTCTCTGCCCGTCCCCGAACGTCCACGAAAGCAAGCCGAGCCTTATCTGAATGCCTTTGTCCGCCCCCAAAATAGTGCCGCCTGGGGCGGAGCGCCCCCACCTAGCTACGCCACTGAGAAGAGTTGCTACAGTGCAGGCAGTGGAGGAGACGGAGGGGGGGGATCCTGTTTCACTGCCCCAGAGGCGTGGGTTAGGTTCACACACGCTGGGACAGTGCACCATCCCAAGGTCAGAGGAGGCGTCAGGGGCCTGACTATCAGGTGTAAAGCGACTTTTCAACCACCATTACTCCGTGGCTGCTGGTGCACTCTCTACATCTGCGTGTAAATGGTGACATGTGTCCATTACTAGGCGTTCACCATTACTTCGTGGCTGCTGGTGCGCACTCTACATATTTCCTACACGAAGCCCAAAATTACAATGTCTGCGCAGCTCAGGCTGGCATTAACTGACCCGGCCTAGCCTGCGACCCGCTGCAGGGAGGAGCACTACACGACGCCTCAGGGGTCCAACGTCGGAGCGGTGCTGGTCGGGACTCTACCACATCCATAGAGGTGAGTCCGGCGTAGTGCGGGTGGGGGTTGCGAAAATACATGGACAACGGACCTTATCTTTAGGGAAGGCCATCTAGAAACAGATGGCCCTCCCTAAAGATAAAGTGCTTCACGACAGCCGTGAAGCAGGAGAGCCAGTCCGGGTGGGCCGTCCAAAAAGGCGAAAGGGCGGCAACCGAAAACCCTCTTTTTCAATGGGAAGCCAGAGTTTAACAAACGCTGACGCTACCCAATGAAAAGGAGGGGTGGGGCTTAGAGTCCCCTTCTTGAAACTGCCTTGTTGACTATAGCTCTCGCATGCGCGCTCCGACGCCAGGCGAGACCTACAAAAATAATGAAGAGGTGCTATGACAACACTGGACGGTGGTTGCACCATTCCACAGGTGCGTACCTGCATGGGGAATGACATAGGCGAGTGCGCCGCATGCTTGCACCAACAGAAGGACACCATTTGCTTCAATTTTTTTAATTTACCACTCCAAGATAGCAGACACAATTTGGTTAAGTAAATAAAAAGGTAAAGATTTAGAGCGAAAGCACAACTAAAAAAAAAAAAAGACCCACAGTGGTGGGGCAGTCAGGTAACAGAGGAGCAAATGCATGGAGCAGGTGGGGACGTGGAATGCAAAAGCATTGCACGAGTATCATCACAACTGCAACAGTGATGAGGTCCGATAGATCATGGTCTAGTATTGAATTCCAATGCACAGTAAAAACAACAGGTCCAACCCCATAGTTTTGAACTTTGAAACTTCACATGCTTATTTGCATCTCCCAGCAAACTTCCACTCGCACAAAAGCATTCTAATCACACAAGCAGATTGCCTGTTTGCTTTGATAACTTCTTTAGGACTCTCCTCCCTTCCTTCAGTCTCTTTGGGGCCACTCATGGCCAGGTATTCCAACACTAGCTATTCTAACTTTAGCCAATAGTGTATCCCTTTAAACCCCACTATCTCTGAAGAATCACTAGCAAAACTTCATGCCTCAGTTTGGATAAACGTCCACACAAACATGCATTTAGCACATAGGACACCGGCTTGACCACTTGCGTTTTCTCTTGAACCCCCCCTTAACAGCATGCTCACTACACAAAATGTGTCCCTCTCGTTGGTGTTTTCAGTCACTAATGGAGAACATATTTTTCCTCCAAAAGCAGTGCTCACACATAGTTTTTAAGCCCACAGTACCATTCGCCATGCTGACATACTTTGTCACCTGTTGCACGATTCAGCGTCTTAAGTCATTTCAAAGACCTAACTTAAGTCTCCTAGCCATCTCCATACCATACAGCTGATAAGTTATCACCATGATGGTGCTCTATCCCCAGTGCGCATAGCATCCTTAACTTAACCGCTAACACATTGCTTAGTCTCTCTCCTAACCCTCAGTTCTCAGCAACTAGCAACAAAATCAGATAGCTAAGTGCTGTGATGAGAGGAATAGCCTTGCATTAGAACCCTTCATTCATCAAAGAAAGGGTGTTTTATGGGCTCTATTCAAAGACAGACATCATGATGCTTTTTCGGTCAAAGATTTATTCTGACTGTACAATCATTTGGTTAAGTTTTCTATGAAGACTGTTCTCGCCTGCACTGTTACATTATTACAAAGTGGCATCTGAACTGAATATTTTTCCTCTACTTCAGGTTAGGCAAACATGGTGTGATTTTCTCATGAACTGTACTTTACAAAATGTAAGTAAAGGCATTTTACTAACCTCAACAGAGACTTAAAAAATTAACATGCTTAACCTCCAGAGGAGAAATCCACAAATGCCATGCTAAGGACACACACAATATCCTTCTCTGGCTCGACATCAACAACCCAAAAAGATCTAATGCTAGAATTTCAAACCCAATCAGCCTACTGGGATGCTGCTAGAAGTGGACAACCTTTTTATTGTGAAGCGTCTTTGGAGATTGACCAACATATGAAACTATCGTCTCTTGATGTCAACTGTGCAGTCCTCGCAAATTTCCTTCATCATCTTCATTCACTGTTTTCTGACTTACTCTCCCTTTGCTCCCAGTCATGAAAAACTCCTCCACTTGCATCCATTTCTCAGGTTAAAGATATCTCATAAATATACACTGCGAGTCTGCTAACTGCCCTCTTCCCCTTGTCCTACTTCCGACTAATGAGAATTGCATCTGTCCATGACCTTGTATCCCCATGGTGCTATTTTTACATTTTACTAAATGTTATATGCAGGGGGTTGAAACCCCTCATGTTCTGGCCCTAATGGTCTTTACATGGTTCCTGGAATATCTGGTGTCTGTCCGCTGCACCACATAAAACAAAAATCAGTACATGCACCAGGAGATTAACCAATTCTACTGACCTGCCGTCCTACTCTGTCAGGTGGTGGCCACAGAGCATCATCTTCCTTCGTAATTTCACTGTCATCAATAATTCGCTTTAGTTCCTCCATAACACTTTTGTGTACATAAGCCTAAAAAGCAAGAGTAAACATTTCTTTGATATTCCAAATAAATGCTTTCACAAACGTTAGCAATAAGTGCATATAAACACCTTGAACATCATGCACCCATTTTACCAACAGAATAAAGTGCCTAGAGGCAGGGCCGCTGAAATTATGCCATTTTGAGGCTGTGGCGAGGTTCACATAATTATAGATCTGTTGCATTTGACAAATAAGCCATCATCGGCCGCATAATCTGCAAATTTGAACAACAAAAAATATTCTACCTCATGGTTCAAAAATTACTAAAAATGCAGCAACACATGTTGCCGTTCAGTGGAAGGCCCTTTGCAAAGCTGGACTGGTCAACTTTCTGCTGTTTATTGCTACATTGAGGTGTTAAATTGGTACTAATGAGGTGCAACCAGTGCCCAGACGGTTACCAAGTTTTAAAAAGGCAAAAGAATGAAGTAATACAGCGGCATTACGTTGCACAATTTGCCCCCTCTTGAAACATGATTTACTCATTCATGCGGCATAATTTGGCCCTCTCCTGCGGCATAATTCCAGTGGCCCTGCCTACAGGGAATTAAATATTTCCTTGACCAGGAATGTTCTTTCAATATAGTTTTCATCTACAGCACTGCTTGAGCAGAGATGGAAATAGAAAGTGAGGTACAAAAGACAACACGGAAAAAACTGATTAGAACAAATGTTTTGTTAAAGATAGAGGCGGGCCACAAATAAACAAGCATTTACAATGCAATGGTCTCGGCAATATTATAGGTAGAGCTATTGGTATTGCTCATTTTTTTTTTATCAGATGGGTATATTGGCATCCAGTACCCCACAACTTCAAGCGTTTTGTGGAGGGGCGCCCTCGCAGCGCACACGAGAGGTGAACAAATGAACGACATCCCCATGGGGTAGACACCGGGGCAGCTACTGGAAGTCTGCAGGCCGGGGAAAGGGTAACTGGGGGAAACGAAGGGGACAGAAAGAGACCGGACGGTCCCTCGACCTAAAAAGCAACTAGACACAGGCATTCTGCACAGGCGCTGCCCGCGGCATGAACCCAACAAGTTCAAATAATATCAGACTGGCCACAGCAAATCGTGTCACAGTTTAGTGCGTCAACACTGGGACAAATGCAGTTGTGCCAGTCCATTCGGAGTAGAATGCCGCAGGGTATGGGGGTTGATGTCACTCTCCAGCGCAACAGGGCTGCAACGGCCTCACTTCCTGGGCACTTTGTAATTATTTTTGACTGAGCTTTTTCCTATTTGGGAAGATTACACGAGATGCTCAGCAAAGTAGCAGGCATATTAATTCCGTAAACTACTTCACAGTGCGCCAAGCCTGTGCCCGGAGATTACAGAGATCTCTTCAGCAAGCCCATTAAACCAATATTTTATTTGTGTTGTAGAACAAACTTTCTCTGAGTAGATGCTTTACCCCTAAACTATTATTAAATTAATTCAGCTAGTAACTAATTTAGTAAAATCAGAACATCTTTACTTTTTCCTTGTTATTAATTCTTTTAGGGGTGCAGTTTCTAAAAAAAGAACCCATGGGTAACGGCAGGCAATAAACTGGTTTTCAATGCAGTGTTCCGACTCATCATACACAGCCCTTCGTGACTGGCAACCCGTGACCGCCCCCCTCCCCAGTTTGCGCGTGGTGCTGCTCCCTGTACCTGTCCCCACAAAAAATGGTGGTTTCTCAAATACCGGAGTACATTTTTGTTTAATAAATTTTTCTTGCACTGCCCATAACCGGAACAAATGAACGGAAAACGAATAAAGTATAATAGTTCGCAACTAGTGACTCTCTTACAACTTAATGCCTAAAATGAAAGTTTCTTTAGCAGCAGTAATAGCTCTACGATACAGGTGTTCATATAAAGCATAATACAGCTTTGGTTAAAACTAAAAGTATGTGAAGGGGGCGTTTCTTTTAACGAGGATTGACTACGGGGCAGATTTACAAGACCCCTGCGCCACTTTTGCGTCACTTTTCCCATGGTAAAAATGACGCAAAAGTGGCGCAAGGGGCTTGTAAACACTGCTCTGTCCCGAACACAGCGAAATGGCGCATACAGTGAATAAGTGGAATCCTAGAGGTAACTCACAAATTCAGTTGCCTGGATTTAGATGGGGGTGCACTCATCGGTGCAAGAAAGAGCACAACAAAATACTACCTGGATTTAGAAGGGGGGTGCACTTATCGGTGTTGGAAAGAGCACAAAAACAATGATCACGCTGCTGCACTGCGCATGCTTAACGCGGAATACTAGTCTGAAAAGTGACTCTCTCCAGACCGAATATGGCTCACGGAGTGTCCAGCACACAGCTGCATCCTCTTCACTCTGTTTTGAAACGGAACAAAGAGGAATTGGCGGCACTCGCTGTTCTCATTAAAAAAGTGGGATGATGATCACTCGGAAATAAATTTCCTACACCAATTTATATAAGTCACACCTGGAAGAAACAACGCTCAGGATGAAAAGAAACTGGACCAGCCCTTCATTGGGAAGTTTCACATTTAAAGAGGTGTATGAAGAACCTGCCAGAAACATCCAACAGAAAAGAAAGATAAAGAAGGCTGTGGGGATAGCACGCGTTTAATAATCTGAAGAATACCAGTGAATGCCTGGCGTCACTAGGGGGGGGCGGACCGCACCGGGTGACACCATCGGTGACTTGGGAGCGTGCTTTCGAAATTGAGCCACTTGGTGCTGTTTTGAGACCTGTATGTTCCGGATTGCCCTGAGATGAAACGTAAAAATTTCCGTGTTTTAAGAACCGAAATATCTGTAAAATCTCGGCTCAGGTGACAGGTAACCGAAGTGTCTCAAATGCTCTCTTTGCCGTGCACAGCTGCGCCCCTCGGCGGCCGCCAGGGGGCACCTTCCGAGCAGCTGCAGGCCCAAGGGCTCCCAGGAATGCGGAACCAGAGCAGAGCCGGTGCTTGCTAGCAGTGAGCACTTTGAATGGCTGAGGAGGAGGGCTCCGAGCTGGGATAAACTCCGGAGCTGCAGGAGACCCACAATGAGAGAGGAGCCCGCCACCTGCTCTCAGCCCCTGCGCCCAGAGTTCGCCTGGAGGTAGGAGGCATCAGAGAGGGGAGCAGGGCACCACATACCTCGCAAATCATTCATACGGCGTTTCTTTGCTAGTTCAAAACTGTCCCAATTTGCAACCATACATGAGCCACTTTTTCAGCAAACTAATTTACTAATGGAGACGGATTTTATCTTTGGCGCCTTGGCTATTTTTTTTAAGTCCTACCCTTTTCCTTGCCCCGGTTTAGTTTCCACCTCTTTGCAGTGCTGCAAAGTGTAAACACACGTGGTATTATTGAACCGTAAATGCATAGTTTCTGGTCAAATCTCAAATGTTTCTTTTACATAGTACGTGGTGTTTGTGTGTTTTTCCATTTATTTCTAAATTGCTGAAAAAACGCAGTAACATTGATGACAATCGTGTTGGAGAAAGCGAGTTTTAAAACATTCTTAGGCTTGAAAAAAGAAGCCCAAATGTTTTAAATAATAAATCGTAAGTGCTGCTTTTAATAAACTAATGTTATGCTCACTGCACAGCCCGTGTTGTTTAGACGAAAAATAACAATAAAAACCTAACTTCTGTATGGAGAGTGAAGGCAGCTTCCTTAGAAGCGACCGTACCCCGAAGCTTGGTTGAATTAGTTGTTTTAAGTTGTTTTTATATTGTGTGTCAAAGGGAAACACAAAGGTTTGCGCAAGAAGCCCCCAGATGTTGATTGAACTAACTTTGGCTGTCTCTTCTTGTTCTGTTTGGCTGTGATGTCTCCTCTCGGGCGGTGTTAGTTTTGGACACCGAAAGCTAGCTCACAGTTTGGGCTTTGATGCGCATTTCTGATTACATCTTCACCTACGGCGCCTTCACTTATTTTTTTTCGCTTCCTCTTTCGCGCCTTCTTTGTGCAAATAGGGCGGGTCCTCCGCCTCCAGAGGTACGGATCGGCCCACGTGTTTGTCCCAACCCGCACGTATGCACTATTCAAACCCCACATAATGAAGCCCTGTGTGTGTGTGTGTGTGTGTGTGTGTATGAACCGCATCTACAGATAGCTGCCGTGGCACAATGGCGCCTGTTCAGTGGCGTCACTAGGGGGGTGCGGGAGGTGCGGACTGCACGGGTGACATCATAAGTTACCGCACTGGGTGAAACCAACCCTAGTGACGCCGCTGTACACGTATACACTTAAAAGTAGTGCTCCTCTTAACTAGTCCATCTCATGGAGCGAATTAAGCCACGATACTTTAATAGTTCCACTTTTCAATTCTGCAAGAGCTGGTTTCAAATTAATAATCCTAAATACTATCGTCCTTGTGCAGTGTGATATTCAGCGTTGGGCATACCTTCAAGATCAAACTTCAAAAACGCTTGTTCAAGAGGTTGTAGGCACAAACATGGCGCCGATAGCATTTGCAAACATTTCAATCTGTTCTCTCCGAGAGACCAAGCGCTGCACCGGTCCCAACGTATGAGCAGCTATCCCAGCGGAGGACACCCAACTCCCAGCCATCGTTCAGCTGCTCCCACCATGCCCGCACTCACGGCTGATGGAAGAAAATAAAAAGTAATATTTGGAAGGGGTAGGCAGCTTTGCCAAACCGCCGCCTTTCTCCGAGGCGAAGCAGAAATGCCTCGGAAAAACGCAGCGGCGGTTTCAGATTCGGGGGCGTGTTTCTTTTCTCTCCTCTTGCCATTGGCTGGAGGAGAGAAAAACACGCCTAAAAAAGGGCGTGGCTAAAAACGAGGAAAGAAGAGCACGGAACACGCCCCCGAATCTGAAGAAGGAGCCTATTTGGAGGGACGGCTCTCTCCTCCAATGGCTGGCCTCCGTTTAGGAAGCCAGCCAATGGAGGAGAGGCAAAAAGAGAGGCGGGCTAAATAGCCACTCTAAGAAACATAAGATCTCCGGACTTCCGGTTCTGCCTTCGGCAGACTGGACGGTCCCTCGACCTAAAAAGGGGTATGAAAAAGCTGCACAGAAATATCCAAGCTGAGTCCCAGGAAAAAGAACGAAAGCTGGACTATTAAAATGGGGTAGGAAACGAAAAGGGCATAGGCAGCACATATTTGTCTGGAATAAAAGCGAATAACAGACTGCACTATTTGGAATATTCTATTGAGATACACAGTGAATACATAAAGCAAGGAACAAGTGACTTTGAAGAACAGCATATCAAGTGTACACTATGCTTCCAGGATAAGAGTTAGGAGGGGAACAAGGAAAACTGCAATATAAAAAAGTGGTGTACAGATGGATGAGGGCTCAAAATACATACAAAACTATCAGGAGCTTTGGCAGAGATACGGGAAAGGGAGCATTCGGCAGAATTATGGAAGAGTTTCAGCAACATTTTTTATAATATTTGTCAGCGGTTCTTAAACTTTTGACTAAGGTGGACCTCTCTGAATCAATGTAACCAGAGAACCTCCACTTAGTTTATTACTGGAAGATGGGGACCCCAGCCTAAGACGTTTCAACCATTTGAACTTCAAAACACACAAAAATACAGAAACAAGTATGTATAAAAAAAATACACAAATGATTAACTATTTTTTAATTCACAAATAAATACAGAAAAATACGCATTTTGATGGGAAAGTTGGAGCCTTTCTAAATTCGTTTTTCATTCTAAAAGATTAAGCCACATGCTGAAATCTAGCATTTCAATTTGTTTTCTTTACTCCTAATGTACACTCTTTGTTGGTATTTCAATTGAGGCCACCCATTGTCCATACTCTGCTTGCCTTACTTGTGCTGCTCCAACGAATCAAGCTAAGGATGCCAACATAATTTTTAGCCTCCAATTTCAAATTGCTTCAATTTGCAGAACGTCTTTTTATTCAATTTTACAACCTGTTTCTTTATGTACACTTTATTAAACCGGGGGGGGGGGGGGGGGGGGGGGGGGTCTCTCGGACCACAGATTAGGAACCATTGCTATAGGTTATATAGGTTATACTTCGAGGGTGTGGTTCACAGAAGACTGGTCTGCTTTCCTATATGGGTGCTTGTTAAAGTGGCTTGACGCATACAAATGGGATTTAGTATTTATTCCCTAAACAGTACCAAAGATCCGCTGACAGCTAGTCTTCCAGATGTGACCGAGAGAAGAATGGAAAGTTGGAGAGAGAACATTCCTGCGGCTGAGTTGAACACAGAAGCAATGGAATGAAGGGAAGGAGGTAGAAGGAACTGGAAGAGGCTGGAGCATAAATATGAGGAAGTGGTTACTGAAGGTGGGAGCAAAAAGATACAGAAATATTATGGGTGACACCACTATTTTATAGAGGCAAGATGAATGTAAATAATGGAAAAGATTTTAAGGGGGTCGAGCTAGCTAATGGATTTAGAGCGGAATGAAATAATTGCTTGGTAAAGCAGCAGTTGTATGTTAAGGAAAGAGCCAGCGATCGCTTGACCTCCACTAGGCAGAAGACAGGAAAGCAAATTAACATGGGAAGAAAACAAGAGGGGGGAAAAACAGCGAACTTGCTCTGCCAGTGAGCAAATTAATGGTGGAATAAACAAACAGTTCCACGTGTCAAACTGGTTGGGTTATGCGTCACATTGAAAATAATTACTCATATCCCTGAAAAATTAGGTACATAAACACGTTTTCTACTATTACAACTCCGGAAAAGGCTGCATAGGGACACAGCATTTAAGAATTATCCCCATGCAAGCAATAAGGAAAGGATTCCGCACTAAAATTCAAGGTTCGGCGAGGCAAGTCAGGGCTCTCGAATGAAGCTGCATATGATAGACTCATTCAGGTTGGAACAGATCTTTGCTCACGCATCAAAAGAAAATCAGAACATTTTTACCAGACCTGAAGGTCTAGAGACTTGAATAATCTACTCGCCCTCACTGTAATGGGCTTGACCCATAAACTCGACTCAACTGTGATTCTAGGAAAATATTTTATTTAGAGCTCCCTTTTTCTTTATCATCACATACGAGAGCACCTTCAAATATGCGAGTTCAACAGGTACAAAAAAAAAACTTGCGTTTGATTTAGTAGACTAAACTTTTGCTCCATATATAATAAAAAATGTGTCCACTTGTAGAGTGCACATGACCTCTGACTTGCCTCTTAGTTCACTAATAGAAGTCAACAGGGGCTGGAATGTTTCTCAACACATAGTTTAAAAAAAAAATCACTTTTAATATATATGTTACTCAAGCAGAAAGTGGTAGCAGTTTCATTTACAAATATACTTTGTTCACTAAAATGGACACAAACGTGCACACAAATATGCAGTTTAACTGATAAAACGATATGGCGTACAAATGATAATATGTGGAAATCAAGGTTTCAGCAAATATTTATCATTTTCACATCACCAAGTATTACGATCTGTTTTGAACCTGTTAAAATCTTTGTTTCCATCACACTTCGGAATTACAAAAAAGTGCTTTCCTAACTTACAAAATGTATTTTGAAATATTTGTGCATTTCATTTCAAACTGTTTAAATGTTGTGTGCCCAGTAACATTGCCAGACTGTCCACTTTACAAAATCATCGACTTTTTAGTTAGAGAACGAAAATTAAACGCCAATCTCCAGGATACAAGGTCTTTAAATCTGGTCTTGAAATCTTAAGCACGAATTTGTAAGAATACATAAGCTGAAATTTGACCTCTGTCTGTGAATGCACAGCAAATGTGATAAGATTTGAAGGATTTTTTTTTGCTAATATATTTCCTGACTCAACAGAACACCTGTTCCTTGCCCACTCGAGCTAGCTTGCCAGAACGCCTTAAAAATAGCTCGCTCTGATAAAAGCTAGTTCGCCAAAGCGAGTGGGTGAGTTAAAGATTTCTTGAGGCCTGTTTCTGGTATCTGATATGAGAAACATCACTGTAAGATTCACATATGGTAAGTTATGCAACTATGAAGGGGTATACATTTTAGGTGCACAGCTATTTTGCTACAGAATACACAGCACAGAAGATGTATCCTGTTGGAAAACCACACTCCCACTCTGAAAGGGTGGTGGTGGACTCCCCGAACACACTGTGGTAGCTTGGCTCGAGTGGTCAGGAAACAGGCGCAGTGCTAAGCATACAATATACCCATACAATAACCATGCGTGCATCCGTTCCAAAAACGACTCTACACCGTAAAAATTATGAAAATATTCTTTCTTTATCTTTTTCTCTTAGTTGCTGATTGGAAAAATAAATAGGTCAATCACAATATACAAGTTTCAATTAGTGCAGGTCAAATAAATATTGGCTGTTTGATGAAATAAATAGGGGTGATCATAAATAACAGGGCATAAATACAAGTGCAATATATACAGACAATTAAATACTTTGAGGCAATAAATACTGTACCAATAAATATTGTACACCAACAAGTCCTGTGGACCCATAAATATAGTGCAGCAATAAATAGGTCAAAATTCAATAAATACAGTACCCCCAATAAATAATTAAAAGTATACAGCAACCCTCATATAATCAGATGACACTTCAATTCTTATGGGCTGATTTGGCCCAGGCACAGCTTGTAGGGTTGTGGAAGGCTTGAGGGGGGCTACTCCCTGGCTGGGACAAGGCTGAGGCCTAAACTGAGGTAGATCAAAGGGGGGAATACCAGTGCCCTGGCTTTCTCTCTCCACACAACCTCTCTAGGTTAGTCCCAGTTCACCCCAGGCACAGTCAGATGGGTTTCAGCACCTCCCTAGCCCCTTAGAGCAGTCTCTCAGGTCTCCACAGGGCCTTAGGCGCCCTCTACTCCACTTACTGCCCTTTTTCTGATGTTCCGACGCCGCTGGAGTCGTGTCGACGCCGTGAGGCGGTTCCGGTTCGGTCTCGGCGGCCTCGGCACAATGTCAGTTCTTTGACGACGCCGGCAGGTGGTTCCGGTCCGATGTCGGTGGCCTCGGTTCGATCTCGACCTCCGATTCGACGGCGTCAGGCAGTCTCTTCACGATGTCGACTTCGGGCGGCTCCGGTCCGATGGCGCTCTCGGCTCCGATGACGTCGGCCGGCCTGGCCTCGATGTCGACTTCCGGCGACTCCGGGGTGCGATCCTCACCCCCGACCTCCGGTGCTCCTCCTCACAGGTTCCGGGCGACTCCGGAGTGCGATCCTCACTCCCGACCTCCGGTGCTCCTCTACCTCGGTCTCCGACGACTCCGGAGGGCGGACTTCACTCCTCCGATGACGCCGCTCGCTCGACCTCGGTTCACTTCCTCCTCGACCTCTGGTATTCCTCTCGACCCCCGTCGGCGCCCTCTCACGACCTCAGGCGGCTCCGGGTACGACGTCTGCTACTTCAGTCAGCGCCGCTTCTCCACCTCGGGCTCCAGGTCTTCAGGCTACTCGACGCCGGACTCCAGGGAAACCAGTTCTCAGGTCAGAATCTTGCTGTTTTCTTGGTTCTAAGGCCTGTTCCTGCTGTCCAGGTCCTTAGGATGGTTTTCTTCTGTCTTCTTCCCACACAGGGCTATAGGCTGGGATCCATCAGTAGGGACAAGTATCAAGGGTGGGTTTATGGACCCCACTCCAGGCACAAGTTTCCACCCCTGCTGCTTCACTCCTTCCTCCTTCACTGTTGTGCTCCTCTCTCTTCACCAGTCAGGTGCCAACTGCCAGCTCCAACTGCCAACTGCCTCTCTTATCCTCCCAACATTCTAAACCGCCTCCAACGGTCACAGGGTTCTGGAATCTCCTGGAATGTTCTGGAAGGTGCTGGTAGGTTCCAGTGGATGCTGGTGATGTCACAGGTGGCCACCATTTTGTGCTTCAGGCCCTCAGACAGAAGTTTCAGGGGTAGCTAAAATGGCTCCCTGAATCTGTAGCAACACGAAAAAGTCTGGTGGTTCCCAAAAAGGAAAAATTCAAACAGGGTTTGAGGCAAAAGTGGGACAAAATAAATAATGATGAGGAGGGACCACCCAAAGGGCTGACAGGTCTAACACGCGTCCCCCCCAGCTGAAAGTGGGGAGAGCTACCCAACCCCTTGGGAGTTCTCATCACTAAGGCGGAAATACCTTGAGAGACCGTCTGCATTGGCGTGGTCCACTCCAGGCCGATGTTCCACCTGAAAGTCCATCCCCTGTAGGGAAATAGACCACCTCAACAACTTGGGATTCTCCCCCTTCATTTGCATCAGCCAACGAAGGGGTCGGTGGTCGGTCTGAACTAGGAAGTGCGAGCCAAACAGGTATGGCCGCAACTTCTTCAGAGCCCATACCACTGCAAAGGCTTCACGCTCTATTGCACTCCACTTCTGTTCCCTGGGAAGTAGTCTCCTGGATAGGAAGACCACGGGTTGATCCAGACCCTCTTCGTTGAGTTGCGATAACACTGCCCCAATGCCATGTTCTGATGCATCTGTCTGGACAATGAACTTCTTGGAAAAGTCTGGGGCCCTTAAGACCGGGGCCTCGCACATGGCTTTCTTCAATTTCTCAAAGGCTTGCTGACAAGCCTCCGTCCAGACTACCCGTCGAGGTTGTTTCTTGGACGTGAGCTCCGTGAGAGGGGCTACGATGGTACCGTACCCCTTCACGAAGCGGCGATAGTATCCCGTGAGGCCCAAAAATGCTCGGACCTCAGTCTGTGTCTTGGGGGGTTCCCAGGCCATGATGGCCTCGATCTTCGCCTGGAGGGGTTGCACCGCTCCCCTACCCACCAAGTGTCCAAGGTACACTACCGACCCCTGCCCGATCTGGCACTTGCTGGCCTTGATCGTCAATCCAGCTTGTCTCAGGGCCTGGAGAACAGCTTGCAGGTGACGCAAGTGATCCTCCCAGCTGTTACTGAAGACGGCTATGTCATCCAGATAAGCAGCAGAGAAACTCTCCATTCCGGTGAGGATCTGGTTTACCAGGCGCTGAAACGTGGCAGGTGCGTTCTTGAGCCCAAAGGGCATCACACAGAACTGGTAGTGGCCATTGGGCGTGGAGAAGGCTGACCTTTCCCTTGCTCCATCAGTCAAAGAGATCTGCCAGTACCCCGAAGTAAGGTCAAAGGTACTTAGATATTGGGCAGCTCCCAGCCGGTCAATCAATTCATCCGCCCTAGGGATCGGATGAGCATCAGTTTTTGTCACTGAATTCAGTCCCCGGTAGTCCACACAGAACCTCAGTTCTGGTTGGGCACCCGGTGGTGCAGCTTTCGGTACTAACACCACCGGACTGGACCAGGGGCTGCTAGAAGGTTCAATCACTCCTAGCTCCAGCATCTTAGTGACTTCACTATGAATGCTGGCCTTCACCTTGTCTGACATCCGGTAGATCTTGGACTTCACAGGTGGGCTGTCTCCTGTGTCCACGTCATGGACGCACAGGTGAGTCCTACCCGGGACAAGGGAGAACAACGCAGAGTACTGCCCCAGGGCCTGGCGACAGTCCTCCTGCTGTTCAGGAGTTAGAGATGGGGAGAGAATCACTCCCTCCACCGACCCATCCTTTTCCTGAGACGCAAACAGATCAGGGAGAGGCTCGCTTTCCACGTCCTCTCCTCCGTCAGTCACCATCATCAAGATGACTTCGGGCCTCTCGTGGTGGGGTTTGAGGCGGTTGGCAAGCAGCACCCGCAGGGGCTGACGAGGGGTCTTCAGGTCCACCAAGTAGGTAGCCTTACCCTTCTTCTCCAACACCTCAAAGGGTCCTGACCAGCGATCCTGGAGGGCACTAAGCTCTCCTGGTTCGATCACCCACACCTTCTGGCCAGGCTCCAACTCCACCGGGTGAGCGTTGTGGTCATACCACGCCTTCATCACTGCTTGGCTGGCTTCCAAGTTGTCAGAAGCTTGCTTCCACAACTTAGCCATTTGGCTCCGGAAGGCCAGCATGTAGCTCACCACATCCTGGGGGAGCTTTCTGGGAGTTCTTTCCCATCCGTCTCTCACCAGGTTAAGAGGTCCACGTACAGGGTGCCCATACAGAAGCTCGAAGGGGCTGAAGCCCACTCCCTTCTGTGGCACTTCCCTGTATGAAAAAAGTAAACAGGGTAGGAGGACGTCCCATTTCCTCCGCAGGCTTTCAGGCAGACTTCTGATCATGCCTTTCAAGGTTTTATTAAACCTCTCCACCAGACCATTGGTCTGGGGGTGGTAAGGAGTCGTGAACCGGTAGGTCACTCCACACTCCTTCCACATTGCCCGCATATACGCTGACATGAAGTTGGTCCCCCTGTCGGACACAACTTCCTTGGGAAAACCCACTCGGGTAAAGATTCCCATCAGGGCCCTTGCCACAACAGGTGCTGTTATGGTCCTCAGAGGTATTGCCTCTGGGTACCGTGTGGCATGATCCACCAGAACCAGGATAAACCTGTGACCAGCTGTAGTCGGTGGATCTAATGGACCCACAATGTCGATGCCCACCCTTTCAAAGGGGGTGCTAACGACAGGAAGTGGTTCCAGGGGAGCTTTCAGCTTCACCCCTGTTTTCCCACTGGCTTGGCAAGACACACATGTCCGGCAGTAGGTATCGGACGACACTTTCATCTGAGGCCAATAAAAGTGTGGGACAAGACGGGCGAAGGTCTTGTCTTGCCCCAGGTGTCCTGCCAATGGTATCTCGTGAGCCAACTCTAAAAGGAAGGCTCGATAACGTTGAGGAACTACCAAGGCTCGTGACGATCCATGTAGGGGTGCCTTGGGTTCACTGTAGAGGAGGCCATCCTCCCAGTAAACACTGTAGTTCCCTTCAACGTTCCCTGCTGCCTGGGCTTCGGCCTGTCGCCTCAGCCCCTCAAGGGTAGGGCACTCCCTCTGGCCCTGGCAGAATTCCTCCCTGGACGGGCCTCCCTCCACGTGCCACTCGGCCGGGATGGGTAAGTCCTCCAGGTTGGTAACGTCCCCCTCCGCAGACTCCTGGCCCACCACCTCCGGTGGCCTATCCGTCCTACGGGGTGGAGACGCCGAGGCAGGCTCCTCCTGTCCTCGGTTCTTCCCTTGACTGGCAGCTGGCTGGGCCTTTGTTCCAGGCTCCAGCCGGAATGAACTCCCTCTTCGGGTAGTCTCGGACCTTGTGCTAACACAGGCCCAGTCAGGTGTACCCAGCATCTCGGTGTGAGTCCGGTATTCCACCTCCTTCCAAGCGTTGTGCTCCATGTCATTGCCCAGCAGACAATCGACTGGCACGGCAGGGCTTACGGCAACTCGAAGTGAACCTGCAACCCCCCCCCATTCAAAGGGAACCTCGGCCACGGGATAGTGACCTGTTCTGCCGTCAGCCATCGCGGCTGGGTGGAGTACATCGGGAATTACCTGCTCTGGAGACACCAGCTGGCTACGCACCATAGTCATACTGGCTCCTGTGTCTCTCAGAGCCTCCCCTCTTTGGCCGTTGATGGTGATCCACTGCCCATACTTTGCGGTATTTGCGGGCACCTGGATCTTAGGAACCATCTCCCGTTCTCCCAGGGACACTAAAGTGACACCCGCCCACTCCCTTCCCTTAGTTAAGGGCATCTCCTCCCCGAGCACTACACTAGCTACTCCGGGGGGCTTTCCTCCAGTGGGAGGGGGTGATCGTTTCTGACACTTCGGATCTCCTTTATAGTGTCCAACGCCACCGCACTCGTAGCAATGGACAACCCTTGGCTGCTGACTCTGGCCAGGATTAGGGTTTCTGGGTGGGTTAGCCTTAGAGGTGAATCCTGTTCCCTTCCCTTGGAAGTTATTTTGGGGGCCTTTGGAGAACTCCTTTTTCTTTTCCCCTCCCTCTTTCTTCTGGGGGGCGCCCTGTCCGGCCTTTTGAGTATCCCCTCCAGTCCCCCTTGTGGACACCCGGGTACTAGCCCAAATGTCCGCCTCCTCAGCAAGCTTCCGGGGGCTGGTCAGCTTGCTATCCACCAGGTGTTGCCGCAGTTCAGGGAAACATTTCTCGAGTAGGTGTTCCTTCAGTACTAGGTCGAACAACTCCTCGTAGTTCCTTACTTCACTGCCCTGAATCCAACCTTCCAGTGCCTTCTTTGCATAGTCCAGGAAGTCCACCCAATTCTGTGTGCCCAGCTTGTGACTACCCCTGAACTTCTGTCTGTACTTTTCAGGTGTTAGTCCAAACTTTCTGATGAGCGCCAGTTTCATGGTGGGGTAGTGGGTCTGCTCATCCTCTTCGAGGGCCAATAAAGCATCCCTACCAGCTGGAGGCATGTACCTATACAATCCTCCTCCCCAATACTTCACTGGAACCCCATGGGCCCTCAACGAGACCTCATAGGCTGCTAGCCACTTGGCGATGTCGTCACCCGCCCCATAGCTAGCTACTATGTCCTTTGGCAGGTAAGGTTTGGATTCCCTGGTGATTTCTTGGTCTTTGCTGCCACCATTAGGAACAGTTGGTGCCCCAATTCTTAAGATCTGAAGCTCTATCTCTTTCAGTCTTATCTCATGAGCCATCCTCTCTTTCTCCGTCTCATGAGCCAACCTCTGTTCCTCCTTCTCCTTCTCCAGCTTTGCTAAATCCCATGTGAGCTGTCTTTTCTCTCTCCGATCTGCTAACTCCACGCTGGATAAGCCCCCACTAGAGACAGTGCTGCCCTTCCTAGAAAGTGTCCTGGGCCCTGCTGACAGGTTCCCCACCTCAGGTTGGTACATCTCAGCCCCCTCGGGGTTAGGCTCTCCATCCCTGTCTTCCTCCTCAGCCTTGCTTTCTCGGCGTGCCTCCCCCCAAGCCCTTAAGCTGGTTTGGAGTGCACCCTTCTTTGCTCCTGGGGGACAGTACACCCCCTCCCGCTGGCAAAACTCCCTGAGTTGGGCCACAGTGTACGTTTCTAAATCTTCCAGTACAAACTCCATCTTGCCCACTCAGGTTAGAGGTCAGGTTTTGTGCAGTAACAATGCAGGGGGGTACCTTTAATAATACCTCCTCCCACCACCAGAGTAAATTTGGAAAAAACAAAAACCCACAATTAGGAAGGCCGCTGTGAGAAAACTCCCGGTGTAGGCCTATGGACTACCCACAGTTATTGTTGAGTATATGTAGGCACAGCTCTATCCCACCACTGAACACCAATTTATGTTGGAAAACCACACTCCCACTCTGAAAGGGTGGTGGTGGACTCCCCGAACACACTGTGGTAGCTTGGCTCGAGTGGTCAGGAAACAGGCGCAGTGCTAAGCATACAATATACCCATACAATAACCATGCGTGCATCCGTTCCAAAAACGACTCTACACCGTAAAAATTATGAAAATATTCTTTCTTTATCTTTTTCTCTTAGTTGCTGATTGGAAAAATAAATAGGTCAATCACAATATACAAGTTTCAATTAGTGCAGGTCAAATAAATATTGGCTGTTTGATGAAATAAATAGGGGTGATCATAAATAACAGGGCATAAATACAAGTGCAATATATACAGACAATTAAATACTTTGAGGCAATAAATACTGTACCAATAAATATTGTACACCAACAAGTCCTGTGGACCCATAAATATAGTGCAGCAATAAATAGGTCAAAATTCAATAAATACAGTACCCCCAATAAATAATTAAAAGTATACAGCAACCCTCATATAATCAGATGACACTTCAATTCTTATGGGCTGATTTGGCCCAGGCACAGCTTGTAGGGTTGTGGAAGGCTTGAGGGGGGCTACTCCCTGGCTGGGACAAGGCTGAGGCCTAAACTGAGGTAGATCAAAGGGGGGAATACCAGTGCCCTGGCTTTCTCTCTCCACACAACCTCTCTAGGTTAGTCCCAGTTCACCCCAGGCACAGTCAGATGGGTTTCAGCACCTCCCTAGCCCCTTAGAGCAGTCTCTCAGGTCTCCACAGGGCCTTAGGCGCCCTCTACTCCACTTACTGCCCTTTTTCTGATGTTCCGACGCCGCTGGAGTCGTGTCGACGCCGTGAGGCGGTTCCGGTTCGGTCTCGGCGGCCTCGGCACAATGTCAGTTCTTTGACGACGCCGGCAGGTGGTTCCGGTCCGATGTCGGTGGCCTCGGTTCGATCTCGACCTCCGATTCGACGGCGTCAGGCAGTCTCTTCACGATGTCGACTTCGGGCGGCTCCGGTCCGATGGCGCTCTCGGCTCCGATGACGTCGGCCGGCCTGGCCTCGATGTCGACTTCCGGCGACTCCGGGGTGCGATCCTCACCCCCGACCTCCGGTGCTCCTCCTCACAGGTTCCGGGCGACTCCGGAGTGCGATCCTCACTCCCGACCTCCGGTGCTCCTCTACCTCGGTCTCCGACGACTCCGGAGGGCGGACTTCACTCCTCCGATGACGCCGCTCGCTCGACCTCGGTTCACTTCCTCCTCGACCTCTGGTATTCCTCTCGACCCCCGTCGGCGCCCTCTCACGACCTCAGGCGGCTCCGGGTACGACGTCTGCTACTTCAGTCAGCGCCGCTTCTCCACCTCGGGCTCCAGGTCTTCAGGCTACTCGACGCCGGACTCCAGGGAAACCAGTTCTCAGGTCAGAATCTTGCTGTTTTCTTGGTTCTAAGGCCTGTTCCTGCTGTCCAGGTCCTTAGGATGGTTTTCTTCTGTCTTCTTCCCACACAGGGCTATAGGCTGGGATCCATCAGTAGGGACAAGTATCAAGGGTGGGTTTATGGACCCCACTCCAGGCACAAGTTTCCACCCCTGCTGCTTCACTCCTTCCTCCTTCACTGTTGTGCTCCTCTCTCTTCACCAGTCAGGTGCCAACTGCCAGCTCCAACTGCCAACTGCCTCTCTTATCCTCCCAACATTCTAAACCGCCTCCAACGGTCACAGGGTTCTGGAATCTCCTGGAATGTTCTGGAAGGTGCTGGTAGGTTCCAGTGGATGCTGGTGATGTCACAGGTGGCCACCATTTTGTGCTTCAGGCCCTCAGACAGAAGTTTCAGGGGTAGCTAAAATGGCTCCCTGAATCTGTAGCAACACGAAAAAGTCTGGTGGTTCCCAAAAAGGAAAAATTCAAACAGGGTTTGAGGCAAAAGTGGGACAAAATAAATAATGATGAGGAGGGACCACCCAAAGGGCTGACAGGTCTAACATATCCCCATACTCCCAATCCACCATTAATACCTCAAAGTACTTGCCACAGATAACAAGGCCAGTCAAATACAAATAGTGAGGATTTAACCTTCTACTAAGCCGAACGAAACCTTGTAAACACATGACAGGAACAGACTACGTTCGGAAATATTTCTGTCTTGAACCACCAGGGATTTTTCACAAAATAATATAAAGAGTTCCAAAACCGATAGGATTTATTTTATTGAGCCCACTCATCGAACACCATTTCACGGATTCAAAACATATACTTGAACACTAGCCCTACGTCCAGATAAGGATTACCCAACTACGTGAGTGACTTTTTGTTGTGATAGACACCCCAGCTTTTTTTGTTCAGATAAACCGCTCAGTGGCTTTTGACATGGTACAATACTTTGACTATGTCAATTAGCATCGGAATCAATATTAAGGTCATAAAATGAACTCATCTTTTCTAAGGTTTCTCAAACACAAACCAGTGAAGACAGAGCTGTAAATTATGCAATCACAAATAACCACCAATCAAAACCAGGTAGGTTTCATACACACTGCAAGTACGTGGTGAGGCAGACAGAAAATGCCGTATTCACTTCCCCTATAAACCCCTAGCCCCTGAGCCCAGCAAAAGATTGATGCTCAGCTGCCCAATCACTTGATTGCCCCACATTCAAAATGTGGTTCGGACGCATGCATAACTCTCAAGCGGCACTCACTTCGCATGAGATAATTGACCATATCGCCTCTCATATATTCATCTTGCTTCACTATGTCCCTTTGCATACCTTCATTTAACTCAGACTAAGCAGCCTCCCTTCGAAGTGCTCACATTTATCGTCTAAAAAACAACCACCACCAGAGCAATCTTCAACACAGAAGCCAGGCTGCTTCCCATCTAGAGTTGTCTAAAATGAAAGTACAGCAAGCATTTGCAATGCAATAGGTCTCGCAGTTACACGAGTTAAAGCTAAGGCATTGTAAATGACAATGCCAATAGGCATTGTTATTTGCAATGTCAATAACTCAAACTCGCGTAAATGCGAGACCTAATGCATTGCAAATGCTTGTTGAGATGGGTGTTGGTTGTAGTTTGACCTACATGTGAGGTGTTGGATAAGGTGTGTAAGATACAAAGAGTGTGAGACTATATGCAATCACACATACCTGCCATTCTAAGAGGGGTCAGTATCTTAAGGATGAGACAGTCATAAAGTGCATAGGATGTGGATAGCTGGATTCCACCAAGGACTATGTCGTATGGAGTACACCCAGCAGCAACAAAGGCCCAACCTCTAGATGTACTGCTAAACATTCACTCACAAGCTGTAGCAGAACCCCTAGAGACACTGGTATGCAGTCAGGTTATATACTGTGCAAAATTATCCACACAGAGGCACCACATGCCTCCTAATGTCCTAGAAGTTTAGGCTTTTGAATAAAAAAATAAACACATTTAAAATGAATGTGCATTGCAAAAGTACTCTTGAGGATCGAATTGATAACTTCGCTATCTACTCAGGAATGTCCATATCTGTTAGTGTTTGCATACAAGAATGACATTGCACTGTATTATCAAAACAAGTGTGTCCATCATGTTCCACACTGTCTAAAGCCAAAGGCAAATTATTATGATAACCACCAACTATGAAAATGCTTTACATTTAAATTACTTCCATTTGCTCTTGGGCCGCTTCATGGGAATCAGTGCTTGAAGCAAACCTGCCTTCCAATACATAAGCCTGTCCAATGTAAAGTGTTAATGATAAAAAGACCAGCAAATGAATCATGCCATATAGGTGGCACATATTTCACAGAGGGACTTCATCTCTAGACCCTCTGCTCTTATGATACTTTGCTGCACCCTAACCCAGCCCATCAGAGACAGACTGTAGAAAGATTATATTGAAAAGTGTCTAATATGTACGACAGGATCTAGAAAGAAGAATGATGTGTCCGCTACCCTGAAAGTCAGTAAATTACTCCTAGAGGAGTAAATACTTGAATTCAAAGCCAGATAATTAATAATGATCGGTGGAAATGTGGAATACTTACTAAAGTCTCAGTCCTTAGCAGTCATGCGGCCTACATTCTGGTCTATCATTATTGCCCGCTATGCTACTTCAGAACAACCTTGTGCTAATGAGACTTTGCATCAGAGAGGTACCTCTTGACATATGTGGTGCACTTACTGCATTACAATGATAAACAGTGAAGGGGGAATGATTGCAAATGTCGCAGTCACTTGTGCTAATTTGCAGTCCATAGTTTTTTACTTCCTATATCATTTCAAACAGGGACCATGCCTCACCAAACCAAACTTGGTTCTGCTACTGTAGGAACTGCTCAATTCAAACTGGCAGTCCAAGCCCTCTCGTAGTAACCATTGGCCAGGTTCGGCCTTGTTGAGACTTGTTATTGGGGTGCAGCTGAAGTCGTATGGCAAAATGTTGGATTTGCATATTACATTTACGGCATTACACTGAAACACAGAAGTGAGGGATGGAACACTTTGTTAAGTTTCAGCCACTTCCAATTACTTTGGGATGCGTTTCAGTCTTTAATTTTTGCCAGTCCAGGCAGTGGCAAGCCTTATAAAAATCAGACTTGGTCCTTCTCCAGTCGAAACACTTCATCCAAAACTCCTAGGCTAGCTCCCCTCCGAATTGAAGCTCAAGCAACCACAGCAGGGCCGGCTTTAGGGCGGTGCGAACGGTGCCACAGCACCGGGTGCTGACTGCCGGTGGGGGCGCCGTATACTATTGTTTTAAAAGCATCCGTTTCTTTCCTCTTAGCCTTCAGCAATTTTCAGACAAGTATGAGTGGCGCTAAATAATTAATTAAAGGCATCTAAGAGAGAGTGGTTATGGAGACTTCAGGGGTACTGTGAAAGGATGGTAGTGAGGCAATCCGTGGTGGAGGTGGTCACCTAGAGGGGGGGGCAGCATCCTGGTCTTCATCCCCTGCTAGATAGGATTGGGCAGCGTCTCCGCCTCTGTTTAATGGCTCATGGCTTCCGAAGTGGGTGGGGTGAGGCTGAACATGGGGTGTCCTTTAAGAGGCCAGCAGGGAGCCAGGGCCTCTTTTGTGGTCGCTCACACACCTAATGCCTTCTATCGGCTTCCCCCAAAACGCACGGACGTGGAGCACATAAACTACAGGGCATTGGTGACTTGCAAATACTGCACGTAATGAATGGCCTGTGGGCGCACACATGGAACGAGTGATGCGCGCTCCACACATGGAACGAGTGATGCGCGCTCCACACATGGAACGAGTGATGCGCGCTCCACACATGGAACGAGTGATGCGCGCTCCACACATGGAACGAGTGATGCGCGCTCCATATTATAGGGCCTGTTTTATTAGCCGAGGCAAACGTTTTAGAAGCCGAATTGAAAGGTTCTCCTCAGTTCGCACAATATGATTATTGGATACAAACTGTTGACACCAAGAGAGCCCTGATATTTACAGATTGATGTCCTGCGGAACAGGGTTGAAAAAGCAGTGGGATCTTAGCAAGGACATTTTTATTGTAGCTGTGACATCTGATAGAGTATTAGTATGTGTAAGCTTGTATAGCCTATCAATTGTTTTAAGGTAATGAAATGAATCGCCTTTGACTTTGTGACATTTAAGATATCAATTTGATGTGTTTGCTTTATAAATGATAATAAAATATGGCTAGTTTGCTAAAAAAAAAAATGTATCGATGCCTTGTTTTATTTGTTATTGTTCAGAAGGATTGTACTTCGTTTATGTTTCAACTAAACGAATCATAACGCTTATAATTGCATGTGTTTTTTTTGTTGTCAATATAGTCTTCTAAAGCCTTCAATGTTTCCCTTTCCCAGACACGGTTACAGCTGCTTGGGTGTCGCTATACTATTTATCTTATGACCCTGTACTTTACTTCTGAAAGTTTATTATATTTCCTGTCTTCTATTTGTGCGAAACTTCTGTTTCCTGAAGCGTTCTCTCACCCACAGGTCCTGTTGGCGCCAGATAAAACTGCCAATAAATAATTAAATACATGGCATGTGTATCAATACTTACCTTTTATGCACAAATTTACTCTGGTAGTAGGAACTATATAGGACGGTTCCATCTCTGTTTTGCCTGTTAAATACGCTCGTTCCTTAAGAGTATGATATGGAGGTTGCATTATTTTCTGGCACGTGACATCCTTCGTGACGTCATTTTGCATTGGCTATGGCAGTTCATTCCCCATTTATGTTGTAAGATGTGTGCCCTAATGCATAGTCTTGATTTGCTGAGGGCCTCACTGGTCCTTCTGATAGTTCTGCCCTGGTGTGCGTCAGAGGGTATCTGGGGCAGTCACTTCTCTGCCCCTCCATTCTTGGCTGTGACGCATGCTTCTTGCTTGGCTGTTATTCACAGCATCTGCGTGGGCTGTCAAGCCTTGAAGATGGAGTTACCGTGCACGGACCATTACTTGGAAAAGTTGCCTTATTTATAATGAATGAATCGCCTGCACCAAGTGGCCTGTCCTGTTCGCTGTGTCACAGTGAGATGGGGATTAATGCCACGGGCTCCTGCTGTGATCAGGGGCGCCTGTTTTCTAGTTTAAGTTGTGTTTAAAAGCACCCACTGCAACCTTCCTGACCTACAGCACATTTCATCCAACAATAAAAATGTCAAGCCTACTCCCGTGATTGATGTTTTTCATGGTGATTGATGTTTTTCATGGAGGGAGAAGGAAGTTTTGTCTAGTGGAAGTTTTGACCGGGGGATGTTTTGATTCATCATAAGGTAGTGCAGAGCGTTAATGTGCCTGCTGCAAAGAATGTGTATCATGCAAATCACGAAGTGAACATAATGTAAATAGGTCAGTGGGATACTGCTTTTGTCCGAGACTTCGTTTTGTTACTTGTAGTTTATAAGTTAAAATACTAATAAAAACAGTGAGCTAACTGCCATCAAAGAACTGAAATGCATACTTCAAGTACAGATTAGAGCGTATGGATTTTTCCCCAGACTTTCAATATTCTAATGTTCTACAAAGTGATGATTTGGGTAGAAAACAATTCCAATTATTAAAGCTAATCCCTAACCATGGTCTTACGTTTTAAATTCGGAGTTTGTGCTTCTCCAGTCCAAGCCCCCCTAAACCTTACTGCCTACCAGCATGGATGACATATAAATTCTACCACTCTGTCTTATGTAACGTTTCCTATACATTGATTTACACACATATGATTGAGTAATGCGTGTACAATGTAAAGTGCTCTGACACCCTTCACTGTTATGAGTGACACTATAAAACGAATTAAATGCAGCTGAGTGAGAGTGGTTATGGTGGCATAAGGGGTAGTGGTAGTGCGGGAATTCGTTGTGCAGGTGGTCATGGGGGGCGCCAAAAAACATTGTCGCACAGGGTGCCACCAGCGCTAAAGCCGGCCCTGAACCACAGACCTGTTCTAGCACTGTGTTTCAATGTGATGGGCCAAGAGCAACAACTATGCTCAGACTTTGGTATCAAGCTAGCTGTGTCACAGGACGTAAGCTGGCCCACACTCTTGAGGCCCAAAAAGAACAAAACTGTCTAGGGCTGTGTATGTTCTTATATAGGGGGAGCTTGTCTGGCACTTCAAGCTGACTGTTCCTGTTGGAGCAGGACCATGTTTGATTTGTACCTAGGTGAACCCTGTCTGGAGTGGCATGGTGGGGAAAGAAGATGGGCTCAAGTGCAGTTTTTAGTGATTGGCTGTGGCTCCAGTAAGAAGGAATGAGCAGAATGCTGAAGGTGTTGCCATTGGTGGAGTCTAGATTTAGCGGTCACAAAGTTTAGAGTTGATTGATAAATGGTCATGTGCTTGATGAACAGTGATGTGAAAAGCACTCTGCTTCAAATCAGCAACTAGTTTGTGTCAGTGTGTTGCACTGACTTGGCATCGTACTAGAAGTCTGGTGAAGACCTGAACTGCAGCATTTTGAGCGAGTTGTAACTTACTTTTTAGTTATGCATGGGAGCCTAGGTAAAGACTGCCCTAGCTAAGGCGAAACTGTGCTAATGCATTAACAACCACACTTGGTGATCAGGGTGGATAAATGGTAGTATCCTTTTTGAAGAAAAATAGTGCTGGAAACTTTGGCCACCTTGGTTTCTAGGGACAGGTCATCTTTGATGTAGATTCCTACGTTGCACTACTGTTTTGATTGCTTTTGGGGAGGGTTGTTGAGGGGAGCCCCATACAGTTAGCCACAGGTTTGAGTTTCAGTTGTGCAAACATTGCTTGTGTTAAGGGGTGCCTTCTTTGCAGGAGTGAACTTTAGAACGGTGGACTGACACCCAGCAGGATACCTGTGGTAAGCAGTCCGTTATTGTAGTTCCTCCTTCTTTCCCAGCTGAGGTTCCCTCCATTTGAGAGAGACCAAAAACATTTGGGCGTTGTCCTCATACATGTAGAACTGCACCCCATAAGGTGGAGCAATGTAGCCATAGCAGCATGTCGCTGTATGCAAATGGTGCCACTGTTCACCATTGAGGGACACCACGGATAACTGTCTTGGGTTCTAAGGTTTGTGGTGGTAAAGTCTCCTGCCTCGTCAGCCACCATAGGCTCTTTCGTAAATGGGCGACGGGGCAGCACGAGGTGTAAACAGAATACTTGCTGTTTTGAGACAACCCCCTCCCTCCCCTAGATAAGGGTGTTTGTATTGAAAGGATCCAGAGGGAATAATAAAAGTCCGGCCGAACTGGACTTTTAATGTATGAATTATGAAGCAGGAACTCGCTAACTGGGATGAATAGAGTGGAAGTGGCAAGTGATAAGACAAAGCAGAGGCTATTCCAGTGTATTTGTGTGCGAGAGAAGGTTTGTTTGCATTTTTTCTCGGTCCTGTCCTGGCCTGCCCAGCAGAGCGGCCCTGCTGAGTTTGGCAGAGTGCTGCTGGCTGTGGCTTTGATCACCGAGTCCAAGCTTTGCGAGCAGAGCTGCCGTCACCTTGACGCACTCCCGCGCAGTGATGGGTCCCTAATGTGGGCTGCTTTCACTTTGAATCCCCGGTTACGTAACGCTGTCATAATCATCAGACGCCTGATATCATCAAATGGAAAATATTGAATATACAAACTTCTCCTGAACTGGGAGATGTACAGATTTAAATTAATTAATCAAGATGTAAAGTAGGGAAATGCATTTTTTCTGTGAAGACTTATTTAAGACATGAAAAAAGCATCCTGCATCACGCCAAGAGTATACCGTGCAGTGCTCGTCAACAATTAAGGTGGGGGGTGGGGGAGAGAAGCGGGAGTTCTGATAAACTGGTGTGAAATAGCAGCAGGGAAGGGGGTGGAGAGGGGCTACGAGGGAGAGCGATGTAAAGCCATATGGCTGCTTTGCGCGCGTGCACGCCTCGTGGTAGCTCTATGCCAGGGGAGGCACTTTCAAAAACTCACTTACAAAATGTCTCAAAGAGACAGCTTTCGCGGTCTCAGCGAGACCTAAAAATCGTGTGGGGGGGGGGGGGGGGGGGGGGCGTGGAGAAGACCTCTTATGACACTCAATATATACCTCAAGCTCATTCTTTCTAGCGCCAGCAAAAGCATCTTTGAAACTCAGAAGTCTTCGCCCCTCCATCTAGTCATTTGCAGGATGTTGTTCTTATAATGGACTATTTGTTGTTGCCCATACAGCTTTGATTTTCCCTTGCTCCCTTTACACCACACATCCAAGACAACCTTTTGGCGCTTTGCAAAGTGCTTCGCTGCCAAGTGGTTCAAGTCATGACTATTTAAATAAGTGTAATAAAAATGGTTAATATCATACAATACCTCTTTTCTGATCATGACATCGTTTTTGTAATTGCTGTTGTTGGCATATCTTAATTTCCCTGTTGAAACAAAAATACATACAAATGAAAAGTGCGTTTCAGCCGGGGTTCAGAATTTACAATCCTTTTGCCAATGAAATATACAAACAATGGTCAGACTACTTAAGATTAATATGATATTTAAAGGGGATAGGTCGGAGAACACAAATAATTCAACTTCAGTTTTGAAATTCAACACTAAAATATTTAATTGTGGTTCATTCTGCCACACGGACGACCATTCATAATGATGACTTGTTTGACAAACATGTTTTTTGGGCACAATTCATACATTTCTCGATGCAGATATATTGCTTGAAAGCTTCATAGCTCAGGCTTTTGCGAGCATTCGTCGTTACATTTTTCAGGACATGACAAAGATTTCAAATAAGTCTAGAATTATGCACATATGCCACACTTCACCTATTTTTCTTGTTGTTTTTACATCCAAAGCACGGTATACCTGAAAACAGATACTGAATAGCGTATTAGCATGCTTTATAATAGTAGTGGTGATATTTTCACTCACTTCAGGGGCATGCAAGCCACTTTGGTCATCACCGTTAAAGCTTCACTGCATCCAAATAGGTCGATCAAAGGACTCAAGATTCTCACAGAGCAACCATTTCTGCTCGCCTCCAAGAAAGCTCATATGACTTATCTCCGAAAGCACGGAAAAAATGTAGGCAGCAAGAAGGTGCAACTTGTACAGACCATGCACAGAACGGTATGCGGCTAATAAGGTAAGCAAGCATTGGCAAATGCCACAGAGCAGCCTTATTACTGATATGCTTCTTCACAGACTGCTTGTGTGTTTGAGCGGGCTGGCATTAAGAGAAGGATTCAACAGTTGGATATATGGATAGATGCGTGTGGCTTACATGGATAGGTAGAATAGGTGAGTAAATAGATGACGAGTGCAAGAATAAATGAAGGGTATGTACAAAGTGTAGAGTAACGTTTGGGGCAAAAGGAGGGCGGCGGACCAAAAGAGGGGCGAGCAGTGTGGAAGAAGGGGAAGTGATTGAGAGCATGTGACTAGTTTAATAGGTGGGATGATCAATGAGAAAAGAACAGTGTGGGTGGGTTTGGTACGAGGTTGATCCGGATGGAATAAGACTGTGGAGCGTACATGTGCATGAGATGAATGGAAAAGTTGATTCAGCATGGATTTTTGCATTTGTCTTAGCCACGTAATAAGCAACAAACTGTTGTTATTATTGCATTAGGACTGGTGTTACAATATTGTATTTACCTGAATTATTCATGACTAGATGAAATGTATAATGCCCTCTTCAGCAGTGGCATTTGAGCCATATATTATAAAGCAATGGAATTTCTGTGAGGGTACCCCACCCACTGGTGCATTTCACGGACGACTATTTCAGCTTCAGAAGACAAGACAAGAGATTAAGTGATTTGACCAGAATCACAGAATGTTGAGCTGAAGCAGAAACTCCAACCTGGTTCCCCAGTTGCAAAGTCTGCAGCTCTGGAAGTAACACCACATCCTCTCCCTTAGGTGCAACATTTAATCAAGTGGTCAACTGGATAAAACGACAAAAAGATTACAAATAATTTTAAAGTTCTTTGTCGCTATTTGAAAACTCAGAAAATATGTCCTCATTTTAGTTTTTTTAGAGCACTAACCATAATTTTGATGCAAATAAGACCCTCTCATATATGTAATTTCTAAAGGAAATGCTCTAGGTATTACAGTTTATTACGTCAAGATGACGTCAGGCGTTCCACACTTTTGTAATAAATATAGAATGTTAGCAATCTAGTTGTTTATTGGGATACTGTTGAGAGGCGGAGGCCAGGGACACGGACTCTGAAAATTGAAGGCAGGTAGGAGAGTGCAGAGGCAACAATTTGACCACACTGGGCAGGCAGAAAGGGCAATGGCAGCACAACAGACTATGGAGGGCAGTGGAAAGGGGGGCAGGGGCAACAAACCAACAATACAGGACTGGCAAGAGAGGCTGAGGCAATGTAATAGACCATTGTGGGCAGAAGGAAGAGGCAGTGGTAGTACAACCATACATGCCAACAGACCCGTTTCAGTCAGGACACGGCCAATGTTTTTAAGCTCAAATGGGCTTTATTTGATTTGTCTCCTGTCTACAGTCTCCTCTTTTTCAATGTAACTTAAAGGGGAAAATCAATACCCCAGTTTTTTTTCAAAATCTCCCTCTTACAAAGTTCAAAATGCTCACAAGTATGGTACATTGGATCATGGTAGGCAGGAGGAATTGGGGTAGGGACATGGACTCGGATAACAGAGGACAGGAGGGATATGGAGAGGTGCACCAAACTGACCCTACAGGGCAGGCATCAGGGTATGCAGCAGCAGCAATACACCACACAGGGCATGCGGGACGGGAGTGCAGCACAACAATCCATAGAAAGCAATAGGGAGGGGACAGGACCATGCACATGGACAACAGAGAACAGAGGGGAAAGAGGCAAATGGTAGCTAGCTGACCATAATGGACAGACAGGAGAGAAAGCTGCAGCATAACAGACCATAAAGGGCAGGAGGGACAGATCAGGGGCATTACAATGGAACAGACAAGCCAGGAGGGAGGGAATAGGGGTCTGCACATGGAAACAGAGGGCTGGGGGCAAGGGGGCAGGAGCAGCAAGATGACCATGGAGGTTAGGCAGGATGGACACTAGAAACAAGACACACCATGGAGAGCAACAATGAGACTATGATGGCATACACACAGACCATGGAGGGAAGGTGGGAGGGGGTCAGGGGCAGCTAGCTGACCACACAGGGATGGTGGGAGGGGCCATGGCAGCACAGAAGACCATGCATGGCAAGTGGGAGGGTTAGTGGCAGCACATGGCTATGATGGGCAAGAAGGAGGGTGCAGGGGTATGCACAAAGGACCATGGAGGATCAGGATCTGGGCACAGACAAGAGAGTTCAGGGTTAGGGGCCACACAACAGACCACGCGGGGCAGGCAGGAGGAGCAGTTGCAGCACAACAGACCAGGGAGGGCAGAAGGGTGTGGCAGTAAAATGGACCATGGAGGACGGGGATAGTGGACAGGCAGGGTGGAGGGATAGGTTACAGTCATCTGACAATGCTAGGCAGGTGGGAGGAGAGTGGCAGCTCAACAGAACACTCAGAGAAGATAGGTGTGACAGGTCAATGGAACATGGGGGCAGAAAGGATGGAGCAGGGGCATGCACAAAGACATCGGAGGGCAGGGGGATGGAGAATAGGGGCAGCAAGCTAAGCACAGAGGCTAAGCAGGAGGTCAATGATGGGGCATAGGATTGGGCAATGGAGGGCAGGAGGAGTGGACTGGTACATCATGCTAAATGGAGGGCAGTGGCAGCACAACAGACCATGCATGGCAGGAGGGAGGCTAGTCCATGGATTCAGAGAACAAAGGATAGGGAGGAGGTGGATGGGGCAGCAAGCTAACTGTTCAGAGAAGGTGGGTATTAGGAACTTTATTATTTTTAAAATGTTTGTCTGTGCGAACTACTTAAAATATGAACAAGCATGCAGCATAATCTCACTTTTATTCAGGAAGAAGAGGACGTTTGTGACTGTGACTCCGGGCTCACTTGGCAGAAACACCCCCTGACCCTCCACCTTCCATCGCAAAATATAATGCCCGTGAAAAGGGTAGGTGGACGCAGTGTTATATAGAACATAGTCCTGAGAGCACGATTGAAAATGAAAACTACATATAGTATATGGTATAAACTATGCACCAAAAAGTGTGCTAAGATGAACCGGGGCATGAAATATAATCTGCAATACATTGTGCGCAATGACAGATTCATTGGAGAGCGCGAGATAGCACAGGCACTAGCGCGTGCTATGCGATATGCGCCTTGGAGTGTAATATGCACAGGGCAGTGTTGTGTAACCTAACTAGGCTCTAAAGTTGTAATATAAAATGTGTGCTGGGGAGTGTAACGTTGCATATGCACTGTGACAAAGATATGGATCCCAGATTGTAATATGTATAGCATAGCGCTGTGCGTTATAACATAGGCATCGAGGAAGGCACGTTAGATGGGGCAATATAACCCGTGCAAAGGCAAGTGTGGCATGACATTCACGGGGTGGTGTTACAGTGCACATGGGCTAGAGAGTGTCGTAGCATACGCACTAGCTGGTGGAATACAACACAGAGGTGTGTGCCACTCGGCGGGCACTGGTGGGTTTAACACAGCATTGGGCTCAGCCAGGAGCACGCTGTGACTCAAGTGAGGTTTGTCTCCTTTCCAGAGAGTAAAATAAAAAGTATTACACATCCGGCGGCGGATGTGTGTTTTATTAACCGTGAGGGGGGTTTCTTGCATAGTTTGGTCGAATTTTTGTTGAATCCCCTTTGAATGGCTTGGTGTGCGTGTGTATTAAATGTGCCAGTCAATAGCTACCCATGTTTGTTTAAATAAACAACAAGGGTGTCTACTTGGAGAGTACCCTCCGGCGGGGGCGCCGGGATTAGGCATGGTAGGGCGTCAGACACGTCAGAGCTTCACTAGCGGTGTAAATACATTCCACGTGGATTCATTGTATGCATAGTCGCCTTTTAATGAATATCACGCAAATCGTCATGGTGATAGGTACATACGGTTTGTCCAGCATGCCCTACATGTTTCTATAAATATATTTTTTTAAATAATAAAAAACAAAGGCCGGCCCCGGGGGATGGGGTCCCCTGGGCCATAACTGGCCTGATAAAGAGGGCAACGCAGTCCCCCTCCTAAAGAATTGAAGAAAAAAAAAAAAAAAAGGCCATGACCCGGGGGTAGGGTTCCCCGGGCCGATTAAGGCCTTGGGAGGGCCAAGTTAATTTTTTTCAACAAACAAAATTCGGGTGCAGGCCCTGGGGGATGGGGTCCCCAGGGCCAATACATTAGTTAAAGAAGGGGAGCCACACAGCCCTCCTTATAAAAATAAATAAAAGACCGGCTGTTCTTCTGCTTCCGAGTGCGCTCTCAAATCGCCGAGCGATCTGTTTTTTGATGTTTTCACGGCGGCTCCGGGCCGTGGAGAGCGCACCACCCTAAGGATGTGAAAGGGGCCAATGGGCACAGAATTTGCTGTGCTCGCTTTGGGGAAGTAGTCCTTGTGGATTACGGATATTTGGCGGCTCATTTAGGACAGTTTGTGAGTCGACAGCTCATTCCAATCTTGGTTTAGAATGCAGGCTACGCGACAAACTACATCTCCCAGCAAACACTGGGGTCTCATCTGAGAGCCCATTGGAGGGCTAGTATTCAAATATGTATGTCACGCAGCATAGCGATTTAATTGAGCTACGCCTCTGATGAAGGAACATTCTGAAACGTGTCAGGCGGACTCACTGAACTTACAAATGTACTCTTGTTGCCTGGTGGATAATAAAGATGCTGTTCTTCTGCTTCCGAGTGCGCTCTCAAATCGCCGAGCGATCTGTTTTTTTTATGTTTTCACGGCGGCTCCGGGCCGTGGAGAGCGCACCACCCTAAGGATGTGAAAGGGGCCAATGGGCACAGAATTTGCTGTGCTCGCTTTGGGGAAGTAGTCCTTGTGGATTACGGACATTTGGCGGCTCATTTAGGACCGTTTGTGAGTCGACAGCTCATTCCAATCTTGGTTTAGAATGCAGGCTACGTGACAAACTACATCTCCCAGCAAACACTGGGGTCTCATCTGAGAGCCCATTGGAGGGCTAGTATTCAAATATGTATGTCACGCAGCATAGCGATTTAATTGAGCTACGCCTCTGATGAAGGAACAATCTGAAACGCGTCAGGCAGACTCACTGAACTTACAAATGTACTCCTGTTGCCTGGTGGATAATAAAGATGCTGTTCTTCTGTTTCCGAGTGCGCTCTCAAATCGCCGAGCGATCTGTTTTTTGATATATATGTATATATTGATTATTTTTTACAAGTTTATGTAAAATCACTTGATTCATATATTCAAGACACTGGTGATTTTTTACTAAAACTTCAAAGGTTTGAATGGAAGATGGGTTATTGGATGCTAGCGCTTGATGTATCGTCCCTATATACCAGCATAGTACATAAGGATGGCTTGGCAGCGGTGAATTATTACTTATCAAAAAGGGACGAACATTTTTCTGATCATACCAATATGCTTTTGGAAATGTTGAAAATTTGTCTCAACTACAACATATTCATGTTTAATAATTTGATATAGGGGAGGAGCCTAGCGCGCAACCAAGATGGCCGCGTAGGCTTACGGCTCTCGAGGGCCTCCGCAACCTCCCACGTCTATCCTGACTAAATCCTGGTTAATTTGACGGGCTTTTGCTGATGAATTTGCGCTGAGGTGCCACCCGTTTTCCAAATTCAGATCGGACGCCGGGAACCCGAATGGTTGCCCTCCGAAGTTTGCGGCCTGCTATTGCCTTGGTCCCGATCTAGAGTTGGTGAGGTGCCCGGGTACGAAGTGAACAACAGCGGCATGCTGGGCTTGACTTGCCACGTACCCCGCACTTTCACTTTCGTTTTCAAGTTTGTTTTCTGAGACCGGCTGAGGGACCTTGGTGTTTCAGAGGAGCACGGATGGCGGAGTGTCTGGCCTGATTTTCGGACTATACACGGGCTTCCTGTCTGCGACTGCTGTGTTCTATTGAATTAGCTACCTGGTCCCTGTCCCTGGTGCTGGCGGGTGCCAACCTTGGTGGCCTCCGGAAGATGGCGGCGAGACTAGACGGAGACAAGTCGAAACCCAAGTCAACCCGGAGGGGAGCCTATACTCAGGTCAACAACATGGATCGTTATGCGCAGACAAAGGGATCCCCTAGAGGCTCGCATAAATCGCCTGAGAGGTCTAAAGAGGTCTCGGGCCCATCGTCAGAATTGACCCTGCAGGACGTCATGGGCGCCATTGAGGAGATGAAGGCTGCTGTGGGTCAGCGGTTTGATACCCTGGCTCATAAATTGGACGCGGTCCTGATCGATGTGAATTTGGTCAGGGCAGACCTGTCCAAAACCAACGAGCGGGTCGACTCCTTGACTCAAGCGGCGTCGAGCCTAACTGTGGATGTGGCCGCCCTGCAGACGGAGGTCCGTAGGTTGCGGCTAGCCAGTGACCTGACGGATCGTCGACTTGAGGACTCCGAAAGCAGGGCTAGACGGAACAATGTTCGTATCATTGGAGTGCCGGAAAGATCGGAGGAATCTGCTGCTGATCTTTTTGTGGAGGATCTGGTGATCAATCGTCTCGCGCCCAAGGGATTGAGCAAGTTCTTTGCGGTGGAGCGGGCCCACAGGATTCCGGGTGGTGCGCCCAAAGTGGGTGCTCCCCGCGGCCTATAATCGCCCGACTCTTTAACTTTCGGGATAGGGATGCTATCCTTCAGGCGTCGAGGGTGGCCGGGCCGCTGAAGTTTGAGAACTCTAATGTCAGCTTTTACCCGGACTTCACGCAAGCGGTCCAAAAACAAGGGCTGGGATTTTTGGGCGTCAAACGGCGCTTGAGGGACATGGAGCTGAAATACGCAATGTTATTCCCGGCTAAGCTGCGGGTTGAGTTCCAGGGTCGCTCACACTTCTTCGACCGGCCGGAGGCGGTTGGAGACTGGTTGGATGCCCTGCCTCGGGGACAGGATCGAGACACTCGGATGGCGGAGAGCGGAGAGGATTTGGTGGAGCAGGGCTAGAACTTGGTCCCTGGTGATGGACTAGACTGGTGACGTTTGGTACCTTGGCTCAACTGGACACTAGTTTGACACAATATGCCCTTCAAATGCCTGGAGGTTGTGGGGAGCTTATTGGGGCCCTTTCCTCCTTCTGGGGTTCTTTTTGAGGTATATGTTAGGGCGACAGGCACACTGCGAGTTGGGGGGGCTGTTCGGGCTCAAGCAGGGGTGCAGGGAGGGGGGAGTTGTGATTTTGGGATTGTGGGGGAGGGGGGTTGTTGGGGACTGTTTGTTTGTTTCGCAAGGCAATGTGAAGTTCTCTGCCGACTTGTCCAGGTTGTGCTTTCCGGGATGTGGGTATCATGCACGGGAGTGGGGTGGGGGGTAGGGGATTGAGAATCCTTTCGTGGAATGTGAATGGATTAGGGGACAGGATCAAGCGCGGGGTGGTGCTGCAGTTTTTGAAACGGATTTCGCCCGACATTGTTTTCCTGCAGGAGACACATTTGCTTGGGAACTCCTTCCATGCCCTAAATAGGAGGGGCTATCGCCTCGCCGCTCACTCTGGTTTCACTTCTGGCTCTAGGGGAGTGGGCATTTTGGTTAGGGCCTCTCTCCCATTGGAGGTGGACGAGGTGTTTCACGATGATAGGGGGCGCTATGTGGCACTGGTGGGGAGATGGGAGGGTAGGACTGTTTCGCTCGTTGCTGTTTATGTGCCTCCGGGGTTACAGACTGCTACATTCGCCGATTTGGGGCGTCTGGTCCTGGGACTCCCTGGGGGGGTTCTGGTGTTGGGGGGAGACTTTAATGCTGTTGTCTCCGGGTTGGAGGACCGTTGCCCCCCAGGGATCTCCCTAGGGCTCAGGCCTGGTTGGGTGGCTTTTTGGACACTTTGGGACTTGTAGATTGCTGGAGATTGATGCACCCGGGACAGGCGCAATACACCTTTCACTCGGGGGCCCATGGGAGTCTCTCGAGACTTGATTACATGCTTATGCCGGCGATCCAAGCTGGGATGATTGGGGAGGTGCGTCATTTAGCCCGAGGTATCTCTGACCATTCCCCCATATGGTTGCAACTGAAGGTTGTCCCTGGGGCAGAGGGGAGAGTAGCACCCATTAACCCCTGGTATCTACGTAACCCTAAGATCCGCGCGGAACTGGTCAAGTCCACTGATCACTACTTTAATGATAATGTGGGGTCGGTGTCGTCGGCCGTCTCCCTATGGGAGGCTTATAAAGTGGTGGTCAGGGGGCAGGCCTTGTCCCTTATCTCCCATGCTAAGAGGTGCGAGAGAGCAGAGGTGGTTCGCCTGGAAACTGAAATAGCTGAAATGGAGGAGGACTTGGAGCGGGGAGTTACTGATGAGAAATTGCACGTTCTCAGCCTCAAACAATCGGATTATAGAGCGCTAGTCACGGAAGCCGCTAAAGGGATGAGTAGAGAGCAGCAAGGACGACTGTATGATGTGGGGGATAAGGCCGGAAAGTTGATTGCCTGGTTGGATAAGAAGGAGAGAGCGAGCAGGGTGGTGCCCGTGGTGGAGAGAATGGACGGAGTGCGTGTGACTGACCCTGTGGAGATCGTTGACTGCTTCGCGGATCACTTCCGCGGGGTATACTCTCCGGTTTCTGTGCGTTCGGAGGAGGATTCTCATCTGTTGCTTAGAGACATTGCATTGCCAACCCTATCGGAGGCCGATGCAATATTGATGGAGACGAAGTTGTCGTCAGATGAGATCGCTCTGGCCATTTGCTCGATCGCATCTGGTAAGGCTGTGGGTCCTAATGGTCTTCCCATTGAACTGTACAAGTTGCGTCCCGATAAGATAGCGCCGTATCTTCGGGACATGTTTTTCGCGGCACGTGCGGCGGGTTTCCTTCCCCCTGACCAACGTCTCGCCACCATAGTTGTGATACACAAAGAGGGGAAGCCGCGAGATCGCTGCGCCTCCTATAGGCCCATTTCGCTGTTGAACGCAGAACCCAAAATCCTGGCTAAGGTATTGGCTAATCAGCTGGTTCGGGTCGTGGGTGACCTGATTCATCAGGATCAGTCCGGTTTTATACCCCTTCGGAATACTGCCCTGAATTTGAGGCGGTTGCACGGCGTGCTTGCTAGAGCGGAGTTTATACGTGAGCCGGCCATCTTGGCATCTTTAGATGCCACTATGGCGTTCGACACTTTGGAGTGGCCGTATATTTGGGCCGTGTTGGCGAAATTCGGGTTCGGCCCCGAGTTCATTGGTTGGGTAAAATTATTGTATGCTGACCCATTGGCTCAGGTTGTGGTGAATGGTAGGGTGTCGTCTCCCTTCGCACTGGGGAGAGGTACGCGGCAGGGTTGTCCGTTATCACCCCTTCTTTTTGCACTTTCTTTGGAGCCTCTCGCCGCTTAGTTGCGTTGGGAGCCGTCGCTGCGGGGTATTAGATGGACGCCGGAGTTTGAGGACCGTGTCTCCCTTTACGCGGATGACATCCTTCTGTACCTTACCTCTCCCCGACAGTCGCTAATTGTATTGGTGGATGTATTGAATTCCTTTGGTCGCAACTCTGGCCTGGTTATTAACTGGGCCAAGTCATGTGTTTACGTCCTCTCGGGCGAGGCCCCCCTCCTACCGCGGGATTGTCCTATCCAGATTGCTACACTGGGGTTCAAATATTTGGGAATCTTTATCTCTCTGGATCCCGCGGTCCGCTATGAGCAAAACCTTCTCCCTCCCCTCCAGCGATTGAAGGCAGACGTCGCGAGGTGGCGACGACTTCCGCTCTCGCCGCTCGGACGGGCGGCATTGTTTAAAATGATGTTGCTACCTCGCTTCTTGTACGCTTTGCAAAACACTCTAGATGTCGTGCCAGCCCGTTATTTTCGTGAGGTGGAGGGTCTTCAGCGCCAACTGTTTTGGGACGGGCGGCCGCGGATCGCTCTCGCCAAGTTGACGCTCCCTTGGTACGATGGGGGGGGGTGTCGCCCTCCCCGATATTAAAAGATACTATTGGGTGTCTCAATTGGCGGCGGTGAACCACGGGATATATGGTCCTGCCTTAAACCCGGCCTTCGAGATGGATAAATTACTGCTTACGGGCGGGGATTATAACAGGGCGCTGTATTCGGTGACCACGGATGCGCGGTTGACGGGACCCACGCGGGGTCGCGGTACGTGTGTGGCATGCGGCGAGTGCTGCGATGGGGTGGAGGGATCGCTTAACTCGGGCGACGCCGTTGTATGCCTCCGGGCGGCTGGGTTGTTTGTGGAAAACTAAAGGCTTTGAGAAATGGGATATGATTAGTATATGTAAGGTGGGTGATCTTTGGGCAAAGGGGTCTTTCAAAACGTTTGAAATGCTTAAAACCGAATACAAATTAAATGATAGAGAGTACTTCCGGTATGCACAAGTCTACCATGCGCTGTGTTCCGTCTTCCCGGACGCTGCTGCTATCCCCGAATATTCCCCGCTGGAGGATAGAGTGTTGGATGGCTATGTGCCTGACAGCACTATCTCTCTGATCTACAAAAAACGTATTAATGATCGCGCGGACTTGCTGATCCGTCTCCGGGAGGCATGGACGGGCGACGGCTTGGAACTGGACGATGAGGACTGGGTATCGGCGGTGGCCTCCCCGAAAGAGGTGGCGATCCCGGCACGCTTACCATTTGTACAGCTGAAGATCCTCCATAGAGTGTATGTCACGGGGCCCGGTTTGCTACGTATGGGTTACTCGAGGGATGAAATGTGTAAGCGTGGATGTGGCCTGTCGGGCACCTTTCTTCATATCCTATGGGAATGTTCGGACGTTGTGCGATTTTGGAATGGTATCCACGCCGTAATGGAGGAGGTCACGCATGTCGCTCTGTCGCCAGAGGCTAGGAGGTGTTTGTTGAATATCTGGGAACCGAATGACTATAATGTGGCACAGACGCAGTGGGTGACTCTGGGGTACATGGTGGCTAAGCGTAACATAGCACAGCTGTGGGGTTCCCCGAGGCCGCCCACGATCGCGGTATGGAAGGAGAATATGGACTGGTGTATGTTTAGGGAAAAGACGGTGTATGTGGCGAGAGGCAAGCCTGGGAAGTGGACGAAGTAATGGGGTCCATGGAATTCCTATCGTGGACATATCTGCACCCCGCCTCTGCCGTTAGAGGTCGATATTGCTTTGTCCCCCTAGCCACGCATTCTGCGGGATTGTGTGAAGTGTGTTCTATGTTTTGTCTTCCCGTTGCCCCCCGCTGCCACTTCCTGTCAAGAACTGCTTTGGATACTATACGTTGTCCCCCGCCCTGGGAAGCGCACGCTGCTATTTCGGACTCTCATTGCCTTGAGTGTGTTTTGCATTTAATAGAAAATGAAACTGTTTTTTCCGATTGCTCTTGGCTTATGGCCACGGCCGGTTGCATGTGCTCACGAACTGCCGGGAGCTTCGCTTCTGGTTCATTTGAATGTGTGGCGTTGCATTGCGGGCCCTCGGGCTATGTAGCGGCCAGCCTTGGTGGTTGTAGGCCCTTGTATGTATTTTATTGTGTAATAAAGGTTTCTAAAAAAAAAAAAAAAAAAAAAAATTGATATATCGACAGCTCAAGGAGTAGCTATGGGGGCCAGCTTCTCTCCAAGCTATGCATGCCTGCACATGGGGGCCTGGGAGGAGCTGGTCCTCAGAACAGAGTACAAAGAAACAATGGACTCCAATGTTATAGCATGGTATCGATATATAGATGATTTGTTTGTGGTATGGAGCGGTACTAGAGAAGCAGCTGTTGATTTTGTGGGTTTGATAAATACAAATGATTACAATCTCAATTTTACAGTTAATTTAAGTCAGACTAATGTCACGTTTTTGGACACTGAAGTTTATATCCTTAATGGGGCTATTGAAACCAAACAGTATAGAAAGGAAACAGCAGGCAATACTATTCTGCACGCTGCTAGTGCACACCCCCAACACCTCATCACGAGCATACCCTATGGTGAGATGCTTCGGATTCGCAGGGTCTGTAGTAACCAAATTGAATTGGAAGCGGCCCAAGCATCTAGCAAACTCAGATTCCTACAACGTGGCTACTCCATTAAAACTATTGAGGGGGCCATCAGTAGATCCCTAAACAAATCTAGACAGGAGCTACTCAATAAGTATGACACCACGATGGATAATCAGTCTACTAGTCAATCCAAATCTGAACATCAAAATGATTTCAGGATTATAACGGGGTACAGTAAACAACACTGACCTTTATCGCATATTCAATCGAAATTGGTCCATTCTTTTAAGTGACCCCATTTTAGGTCCAACTTTACCTCGTAAAGCGACTATAACTTTTAGTCGGGCATCCTCTTTGAAAGACCACATTGTCGACACTAATCCTGAGGTGATGGAAAAAACCAGTTGGCTCCAATCTAATGGGGGTTTCTTTAGATGCAAAACGTGCAAAGCTTGCACACATGGGGTCAACACTAAATTTTTTAAAGATGGTTTTAGTGACAGAAAATACAATATTGAGAAGGTTTTAACTTGTAAAACTGAATACGCTATATATGTGCTCCAATGTACGTGTGCACTCAGGTATGTAGGGAGCACCAAGCTGGAGGTACATAAACGTATCCTTCAGCACCTGAGGGCCATTACGAACCAGGACAACACCTACCCGGTGGCGCGACACTTCAAAGATGTACATCGTAGTAATAACAAAGATTTAACTTTTTTTGTTATTGACTCAGTGCCACAAAGTAGACGTGGTGGGAATCGAGAAGCTAAGCTAAGACAGATGGAAACTAGATACATACTTCAGCTAAACTCTAAATCCCCGATTGGTCTTAATGTTAGAGGATTTGCACACCATTTTACATTAAAACCTTCCTATGTATCTATATATTCATATATTCACATATCTATATGAGCTAAAAGAGGGCAATAAATAGTATCAATGCAATTCAAGTCTGGCTACATGATTGGTATCTAATGTACCCATTAGTGGTTATTACTAAGAGGTTTTTTAATGTGGGATATTATTTTTACCTTTTTGTAATCTATTTATTGTTTTAATGTAGTAGATAGTCACCAATCTTGAAGATTTTTTTAGCCAGTGCTTAAAATGTTCCAACAGATTGTATACCGCACTATTATCACATATATTTGTGCGGTTGGTATGGGTAACTATACTGAACTACTATTTCCAACACACTGTACTCTCTTTTTAAATTACTGTAGCCCCAACAAATGAGTTTCATCAAGCACCCTTACCTTTTGGAGGTCTATTATTCTTTGAACTTGGGTGAACACCGATTTGGGTATACCGATTTTCAAAACCCCTGGATGATAGATTTTTCCATCATTGTTTGTATTACCTGATATTGTTCCAATATATTTTATTCTATGTTATAGACTGGAAAGTTGGGTCTAAGGTCGCAAAATAAGGTATCTACAGCTGGGATCAGCTGTGGTTATCGTTCCCTACTTGCACTTTCATTGCACTGAGTTTTTAACCATATCGTCAATGTTTATAAATGTATTTTTTATATATTTTATAGGTTGTCATATATAACAGTTTTTAATGCATTATGATTGAGTGTTAAATTATTGAATATAATGTTAATTTATTGCCATTTGTTTGCACTCAGCATACTTCCTCATACTAGCGCACTATTGCAGGGATCTGCAATTTGATGGGTTCTAGGATCAAGATACATGGAGGTTTTTTGGAGTACTATTGGGGATTTATCCCGTTATTTGACTACATACTACTCCAAAAAGATAGGCATTCTTGTGGGTATTTTACCAATCAGTTTATACCTTTATATATGGCAAGATTACAATGTATACAACGCAAACTTTTGTTTAGTATATATTTGCACATCAAGCACAAGTCTGTTTTCCCTTTGCATGTTTTAACCACATCACGTGCTAAGTAAGGTTCTTCCTATTTAAGGAAGTGATGTATTTTCACTTGTCATGTGATCAAGGCTCAGGGAGAGCCGAAACGTTATGACGACATCGATGCAGTTGAGCGAACAAAACTCTTTGCACTAAAGAAGGTGGTCCGTGTTTTTGAGCGGAGGCTACGAGGAGACAGCCCTGCCAGGGATACAACTGAACTGATATATATATTACCTACTGGCGGTCGCCAGTAGGTAGTTATAGTTAGGACCACGTTTCCATAGGAAATCCGCAACATTCTATTTTGAATAACTTTGGCGCCGGTCGACGAATCCTCGCGAATTTTTCAAAATAGGTGGGGCGCTACGCTCCGCTCCTACCCTGAAAGTCTCGGGGGGATTCGTCAAGCGGGGGCTGAGATAAAAGGGGGGTCCCAAAACGCGTTTTTCCCATGCATTTTTCCAAAGGACCTTTAGACACAGCTACAGCCCGAACGGCTGAACAGAATTACTTGAAATTTGGCATAGAGGTAGTCCTCAGGTCAAGGAAGTGCCTTTTGTAGGTTTGGTGTAAATCTGTTCAGTAGATTCTGAGAAAATAGCCTTTAAATCAATATATATATCTGAGCCAGCTTACGGTGCGCTTACCGTACGCGTGCGGTGGCGTGCGCGATTTTGATAGGCTCTTAGATCTTAGTAAACATTCGAATTGGTCGAAACCAGGAAGCGACAGCCGCCATTTTCTCTCTCGCTCTCTGAGTTGGGCAGCAAAAACGAAGCCAAAAAATGGCTAAAGAGGCAGTTTCGTCACATCCTAACCACCCAGCATTGATATAGGGGCCCCCAAACAACCCACAAGCCGGTAATTCGCCGATTACGCTTACCGTACGCGTACGCTAAAAATTAAAAAAATAAATAATAATCCACATTTTCCCCACTCCGTGTGCAAATGGTGCCCGAAGGGCACCATTTGTGCATGGCTTATTACAGATATAAAATTAACAAAGAATACATTTCAAAAAGATGCGCATAATATGTCCCCCATGTGCGCACGGTGCGCGAAGCGCATCGTGCGTACATGGCCCATCCCGCATAATGTGGGCACGCGGTGCGCGCAGCGCACCGCGTGACCACCGTGCGTGCACGGCACTAACTGCGTAAAGTGGGCGCGCGGTGCGCGAAGCGCACTGTGCGCGCACGGAACGAACTGCGTTAACTGGGCGCGCAACGCCACGAATGGCGTAAAGTAACTTAGCATTTAAAAAAACCGTACAAATTCACTGAAAGAACCATAGGTTTCACACACGTTATAGTTAGGAATTAGCATTTAAAAAACCTTGCAAATTCACTGAAAAAACCAGAGGTTTCACACATGTTATAGTTAGCTGTACATTTCACTCGTAAAAAACCAATGAAATTGCCCCGTTATAGTTCGTGCAGGCAACTATAACTCACGCGACCGCAATCTTCTGCTGATGACATATGTGTCTTTATGAAAAAAAAATATTTGTAATATATGTATAGCTAAAATTTAATGGAAGAAGACATGGGCAAATAAGTGTCTAAATACAGTATTAGCATCAGCAGAGGATTGCGGTCGCGTGAGTTATAGTTGCCTGCACTAACTATAACGGGGCAATTTCATTGGTTTTTTACGAGTGAAATGTACAGCTAACTATAACGTGTGAAACCTATGGTATTTTCAGTGAATTTGCAAGGTTTTTTAAATGCTAATTCCTAACTATAACGTGTGTGAAACCTATGGTTTTTTCAGTGAATATATATATATGTATGTATATATCTCTCTCTCTCTGTAGATATAGTTAGGACCTATTTTCCATAGGAAATCCGCAACATTCTATTTGGAATAAAGTTGGCGCCGATTGACGAATATTCGCGAAATTTTCCAAACTTTTGGCTAGCTCCGGACTGCTCCTATCCTGAAAATTTCACGTGATTCGTCAAGCGGGGGCCGAGAAAAAAAGGGGAGTTCCAAAACTCGTTTTCCCCATGCATTTTCACATAGGACCCGTTGACGCAGCTACAGCCCGTACTGCTGAACGGAATTACACCAAATTTGGCAAAGAGGTAGTCCTCAGTTCAGACTCGTGCCTTTTACTTAAATGGTGTAAATCCGTTCAGTAGTTCCTGAGAAAATTAGAGTTAAAAAGATAGATATATCTATGGCCTCGGAGAATCCGTACACCCTCCCCGCACCGAGTGCGCACCGTGCCATGCACGAGCTGTATTCTAATTGGCTGTCAACACTCCAGATCAGGAAGTGTTGGCAGCCATCTTGTGCCTCGGTAGAACCGAGGCACAAGAAACCTAAAAAACAAACACAAAAAACGCGACAAGGAGGCAGGGTAGAAACACCCTGACCCCCTAGGCCTGCTCAGGGGGTCCCACAAGGACCCCCAGGGCCAAAAAAGAACAACAAAAAAAAAAAAAAAAAAATAGGAGAGATTCGTGCACCCAGCGCGAATTTCGGCCGAAAAAAAAAAAAGTGCGGGCTCCCGCGCTGAATATTCTAATTTGCCCCCGGGGCCAAACCCCAGGGGCAGAATTTAAAAAAAAAAAAAAAAAGTGGTGGGGGGGGGGGGGGGGGGGTATCCCAATCCCCAGCAGGTAAGTGGGGTTATGGTTACTTTTTCTAGGTCTGTGTTGGATCCTAGATCCAGCACTAGTGTATCACCTGTAAGCAGTTAAGAAACTGCATTTAAGATACACAGGCGATTATTAAGGAATATTTATAAGTTTGCAAAATCGATACTTTGAAGAAATTTCATAGAAAAACAGTCAATGGTTCCCTATGGAAGAAAATTCAAGTTACGGGTAAAGTATGTTCTCATTACTTTTGTAATCCAGGGCTGGGCTCCTAGGCTCAGGGCTGGGACCTCTATCCAAAACAGGTAAGTAATTACGTTTTCACAGTTGGTACGATTTTTCAAGAATATTTGTAGTTTGCAAAAATCAACACTTAGAAGAAGAAATTTCACAGAAAAGCAGTCAATGATTTCCTATGGAAGAAAATTGGGTTAGTGGTAAGTACGGTTGTACTTTTCAGGGTCAGTGCTGGGCACCAAGATCCAGCACTGGGATCTCTCCTAATAGCAGGTGAGTATTTCCGTTACTCGGTTGATTTTAGGTGAATATTTTAAGTTTTAGAAACTCCACACTTAGAAGAAATTTCAGAAGAAACCGGTCAATGTTACCCTATGGAAGAAAAATAAGTTATCTGCTTTTGGGTAAGTACTCGACTGGCAGAGTTAAGGTTCTGGGCAGACTCAGGAGTCTCCCAGGGTCAGGTTGGTACAGTTGTTACACCCTCAGCGGCACTGGGACGGCCGTGTGTAGAGTGAGTTAGGCCCAATGTTATCCTATGGGAGGCAGGGGGGCCTTGGTTGGTGGCTGCTGACTAGCAGGCCACACGGCTGTGGGAGCTGGGCTCCTGGTCACTTGCTCAGGGCAAATGGGGAAGTAGGTAGGAGTAGAAGTTGCACTGCCAGGGCCACTCGGGCGGCTGGGTCCAGGGTGCTTTTGAGCCTTCGGGCGCTCAATGGATTTCAATGGGAAAGCTCAAGGACGAACAACGGCTGCAAGCTCGGGGACAAAGATTCTGCCACCATCACTTCGAAAGGTAAGTTGGGTAGTTGGAGGATACGTAGTTACCCAGGAGTCGGGCACAGGGGGCCGCAGGGCGCCTTTTGATGTCGGGAAATCTTACCCTCTGTTGGGGGGGGGGGTCCCTGGTTCTGAGGCTGCAGGCATCGTCAGGAGCGTCAAGGTAGGTCCTTGGGTGCCGGATTCGGGGTCACAGTCGCCGGGGGGACGTCCTCTGGGTCTTTGTCCACTCCGGCACAGGCCAGGTGCAGAGTGTGCAGGGTTCGCGGTTCCAGGCTGATGCCAGGGGTTAGAAACTTGCTTTGAGCAGAGCCACTGCTCATGGGAGTCCCAGATGCTCAGAGTCACAAGGTAGCCAGGTCCTCCGGGGTTTGTGAGGTTGCTGGCCACAGGAGGTGCCAGGATTCAGCAGGAGCAGGTTTGAGGGTCGACAGATCGGTAGGGCTGGGGCCAAAGCAGTTGGTGTCTTCCTCTTCATAGCAGCTGCACGGCAGGTCTTCTTTCTTCTTGTTCTTTGCTTTTTCGGAATCTGGAATCTAAGAAAGGAAGGTTCAGGGTGCCCCTAAATACTAGATTATGGGGCGTTACAGGTAGATAAAGGGCAGGGATCGATGGGTCCCTGCCCTGGGGTTGGTACACCCCCTATCCTGCCACTCTCCTGTGGGAGGGGGGCAGTAGCCTAGTCCCGATTGGGCAGGGCTTCCCATCTTCAAGATAGCGAGAGCCCGGAGATGTGATTCACCTTGCCTCCCCCACCTGAGGGGTGGGGTTGGCAGAGGCTGGCACATCCCCTGTCCTTACTTGGGGTTTCCGGTCAGTCTTCCCACCAGAGTGGGGGTCAGAACCGGTGGGGGCCAGTTGCTGAATATAGCAAGTGGCCTGGAGAAGCTCTCGAAGGTCGCATGCCTTTGAAACTTCCCCCTTGCCCATCCTGGGGGAGGAGACCTAGCCCCTCGCCCAGTATGTGCATTGTTGCAGGCCCAGGAGAGAGGAGGTTCTCCACCCAGGGGTCCAGCAACATATCTGCTGTGTAGCAGCCTAGGCAGCCCTTCAGACAAGACGTGGATTGTAGGTTAGGTTTCAGGAGGCAGCTCTAAGATGCCCTCTGTAGTGCTTTGTACATTAAATCCCACACTGGCATCAGTGTGGGTTTAATGTGCTGAGAAGTTTGATACCAAACTTCTCAGTCTCCAGTGTTGCCATCATGGTGCTGTGGAGTTCGTGTTTGACAAGCTCTCAGCACCATATACTCTTAATTGGCAGCACTGCACTTACAGCGCCCAGGAATGGACCTGGGTACTGTAGGGGCACAGGGCTCATGCTCCTGTGCCCACACCACTGGCATAGGGCACCCAGCTAGAGGGGTATCTGATGTATGCCAGGGCAGTGTAGGTTGCGGGCATCGCACACAGGGATGTGTGCCATGTCGACTCTGTTTTGTCTTGTACCCAGACACTCAGCCTGCAAGGGCAGTGTGTTTGTGTTAGGGTACAGGGCCTCTAAGGGTGGCACAATAAGTGCTGCAGCCCTAAGAGGCCTTCCCTGGTCACAAGGCCCTGGGTACCTAGGGTATCATTTACCAGGGGCAGACATGTGGCCAGGGTGTGCCGTTTTAGGGAAGGAACATAGGCCCTGGGCACCTGATTGGCAGGAGTCCAAGGCACACTCAGTCAAAGTACATTCAGCAATTCAGCAAAAAGTGGGGGCATACCATGCAAGAAAGATGGCACTTTCTCACAGAATGTACCTGCATACAGTGTACACAAGTGTGCGCACACACATATATATACACACATGAACAAAGTGTATGTTTGCGCAAATACAAATTTTAAAAAGGCTACTTAATGTTCAGTTATGCATTACATGCCATAGTATATACTTAACATATGTAAATGAGTGTCTGCATAGGGGTTTATTCTTCCTTGTGTGATGATCTATATATGTTATGTTAATTGTAGCTTATATAGCGCATAATCACCTGCAGGTAGCCACAAAAGTCCCAGGAACATGCAGGCCAGTAAATTATACTGTAGCCAGGGCTTCAATAAAAACATAAGTCTTAAGACTTTTCCTAAAGGAGAGGAGGGCAGAGTCCTTCCTAAGGTTCTCCGGTAATTCATTCCAGATTCGGGGAATTAAAATCGAGAATACTCGGCCACCTTTCGATGCCAATTTGACTCTTGGAAGGGCCAAAAAGCCTGCCGTGGATGATCACAATGTGCGTTCCGGAACATAATTCAACAGACGCTTCTTAATATACTCTAGGTCGCCGGCGTGAGGAGTGTCGCTGTTGGGATTGACAGGAAAACAGACGTTGACTACATGAGTGTTTGGAGCAAGCGACCACAGTGAACACTCCTAGAGAGAAATTACCTACGCCGGAGGACCGTGTGGGTCGGAATTACCACTGCACGATAATAAATACTAATAGGAGCCGATGGAGCCTTCAAAAAGTCGCATGTAAAATACACGAAGGCGACGAAACACGTGTTGGCACTGGCATTGGCTTTCCGACTTGTCACAGTTACTAATATTAAAGAAGGATCAACAAAAGAACTAAAGACCAAAGATTTGCATCATTATTTGCGTGGATAATGTATATTGAAAAATATTACTGCACTACTGCCACAGTTTTAAAAGTGTTGAGTGCCAGGGGATATGTACAATTCGTTCCTTAATATAGCCCGGGTTTTGGCCAAAAATGTCTTTATGAGCGATACAGAGGCCCTTAAACTTGGCTCTCTGTTTAACAGGGAGCCAATGTAACCTGTGCAGCAAAGGGGTGGCATGAGCCCATCTAGGCAGCCTAAAAATCAGCCTGGCTGCATCGTTCATGATCCCCAGCATCTTGCTGATTAATTTCTCAAGGATGCCAATGTACAAAGTATTGCCATAGTCCAATCTGGACACGATCGTAGCAGATACGATCATTTTTAGAGTGGTAGGTGAAAGCAGGAGGGCCAACTTCCGCAACTGTCATATTAGACCCAGGCAGGTGCCAACCACAGAGGACACTTGATTGGCTAAGGTGAGGTTGGCAACTATCTTAATGCCCAGACTTTTAAACGACATGCCAAGCAATGCCAAGCTCCCGCGGCCAGAAAAGGTAGTTCCAGGGGCTCCCCTTAGAGGAGATTACAAGGATCTCAGTCTTGTACGGGTTAACCTTTAGTGAATTGGCTGTAATCCAATAAACCGTGTATCTGAGGATGTTCTGGGCGCTAGACTGAGCTTGCAGGGAGTTATTAATTTGCAGAATAACTTGGGTGTCATCTGCATAATTAAATACTTGACAGTCCATAGCGGCTAGTGCCCGCACTAGTGGTTGCAGATACAGGTTAAAGAGAAGAGGAGACAGAGCTGAGCCCTGAGGGACTCCACAGGTAAGGTCACCCCTTTTTGATATTTGGTCGATCAATTGGATCCTTTGGGACCTTCCTGACAGAAAGGACTTGATCCATTGATGAGCCAGCTCGCCGATGCCCAAATTAGCAATTCTCAGCAAGAGTTGTGCATGGTTGACCGTGTCGAACACTGCCGACAGATCTAACAAAATCAGCGCACTCGTGTCTTTATTATCAGCTCTAATTCGGAACTCATTGAGCACGGCCACCATCACAAGTTCAGTGCTGTGATGGGCTCTGATGCCAGCCTGCCTCCCATGGAGTAGATTATGTTCCTCAATAAAAGATGACAATATTGTGAGGACATGTTGCTCCATAATCTTTGCCAGGAAGGGAAGCTAGGAGATGGACCTATAGTTTTTAAGGTTGGCCACATCCGCCCCTGGCTTTTTTAATAGAGGGGTGACTCTGGCTTCCTTCATACTAATGGGCATGGGCCAGTCTCCAAGGAGTGGTTGAGTAACGAAAGAATAATACTTTCTAGCCCGGGAAGGGCCATACGAAAAATCCTTGGTGGACAGGGGTCGGTGGGGGAGCCTGATTGGACCCTATTCATCAGACCGGATACACGGGCTAAGTTTAGGTTAGGAAATGTGGGGAGCCTAACATCTGGGTTACCGGGAGTTGGAGTCTGGTCCGGATCCACCCAATACCATGGGCTATTGTCTATTTCAATGAGAATGTCCCAGACTTTCTGGAGGAAGAGGTCCTGAAATTTATTGAAGTCCGTTGCCTCAGCTGCCAATTTTTTTTCTGACTTCTGGCTAAGCTCCTTGAGAAATCTAAAAGTTTCCTTCTGTTTATTGGAGGCCTCCGCTATTCTGGCCTCATAGTATTCACCCTTCCTGGCTATTATGGCCTTTTTATATAGAGTTAGCAGAGCTTTATAGTGTGCAAGTGCATCTGGATTGTCAGATTATGTAATTATAGGGAAAAAATCTTTATATAAGTTTATAACAATCTTTGAAATTGAAAGAAAAATAAACACAAACTATCAAATTGTTCAAGTGTATGGAAATGTATGTATATTTATGCAATACATGACTGTGCCAAACTGGACATGTAACTGTTGTGTGCAAATGCATGTCTGCATAAATGTGGGTTTAGGCTTTTGTATAGGATTGTACCTCTGTGTGTATGAATGAAAAAAGTACACACACAGTGTGTGAATCTATATATAACAAATGTATGTTTATGATTACATATAAAAATGTCACAGTACGTAGACTAGTATATGGGTTTATGCTTCTTTGTACGATAATGCATGTATGTAAATATCATTACAGGGAAGTTACCTCTAGGAGTACAACCTGCCTTGCTATACGCAGGTTGGTTTAATTGCCCGAACCACCAAAGCTTTGCGACTTAGCTATCCCTTGGAAATTTTATGGCTAATCTAAACCTGGCGACAACTTTTACTACATCATTCTTAATATCATGTGGTCCACAGTGCACACAACTACACTATTACTGTAGGCACAAGCACTTTATCTAGCATTAGCACCTGCTCCTATCTAGAATTTCTTTTTAACACTTCAGGCTCACGGTCTCAGCATACAGCACAATGCAGAGTAAAGTTCTCAAGATCCATCGGGTCACTGCTCAGTTTGCCATCATCAAAGGGAGGAAGGCCCCCGAAACCCTTACTGCAAATATATCTATTGCAGTGCATTCCAACTGCAACCTATGGTGTGGGCGTATGGGAACTAGGTGCTCTTACAAATCTAAAGAGGGAGGAAAATCGCTTCTTGTGAAGGTTAGCATCAGGCCCAGCATCTTCCTCCCATTTAATTTGCACCGAGTCGCCCGGCCACCCTGTGGCTCTCCATTTGGAGTGCAGAAGGTGCCACACTAACAGAGTATAGTCAAGGATTGTCTGGCCTGCGACAAGGGCCTTCCCATTCCCTGGTTGGCCCATGTCAAAAAATCCTTGGGCAGTGTGGCCCAAATAGATACGTTTTTTGTAAGAGAGCCAGACAGTTGCTTATGGGAAGCAAGCGAAGCATCTATTATCAGAGAAAGCTGAAACAGACATTACGGGTCGAGAGCAAGAAAAGGAGTGTTTTAGATTTTCTGCATTTTAACTTGGAGAAGCTTAGTTTAGATTACTTATGGAGCACGAAAAGAAGCTGGGCATGGTCACTATTGTTTAGCTTTAGAGCTGGTATCGTAAAATGGCTGATATGCTTCCCAAGTGGGTATCAGCAGGAACTCAATCGGAGGACATTCCCATGCAATAACTATTCTATTACAGCCGGGTCTGGTGGCTTAGTGGACTAATGCATCCACTGCAGGGGCCTGTGTTTGACCTCATGGTCACAGGTTCAAGGGTCTGGTGGCTTAGTGGACTAATGCATCCACTGCAGGGGCCTGTGTTTGACCTCATGGTCACAGGTTCAAATCCCGGAGGGTCCACTCAGCCTTTCCTCCATTTGAGCTCAATAAAATGAGTACCATTGAGTTGGGTAACAATAAAACATCTGTTATTCAGCGCCTTGAGACCCATGGGTGATAAGTGTGCTTTACAAATACAAGTTATGTTATTTTAAGAAAAACATGCTGCATTTTCTTTTTTTCTGTGGTTGTTATGTTATATACTCGAGAATGTCTTATACCATTTATGAGAGCCAGAAAGATACTATCCTGAACGCAGGCATTTCGCTTCTTACGCACCCTGTCTGATGACATGCTGTTGCATAATAATTTCTTCATGCTGCTGTATCTTCTAGGAAAACAAAGGTTAGATTATTGAGCGCTCTCTTTCCTATTTTAATGTTTTAAACATGTAATAACTTCTGATGTTCCCTTTATGTATATTTATCAAATGTTATCGTGTGCTTTTATGGGTATTTCATAACCGAATAAATATGTATTGATTGAGCGCAACACTATTTTAAAAATATAACAAAAGGTATCTTCATGCACAACATATATGTGTATGCCTGAAAATTTGAAGATTACAAAATGTATGTACATATGGGTACTTATAGGGGTTTCTTTCTGTCTTGCATAGAGATATTCCCAAGTGTAATGCGTGTGTATAGGTATCAAAATAGTCATTTGCGTGGGCACATCTGTATAAATGTAAATATACATTTTTTGACATTTACAAAAAATCCACCTCTGTATGTCTATCCACTGACTCATCCTAAACCTTTTTGACTACTGTGGACTCTCTGACATCCGTCCAAACTTTTCCCTCTTCCCATCCAATTTATCCAACGAACAGCACATGTCCACCACTCCTAATAACATATTCCCTTTATTAAACCACCTCAATTAATCTATCCCTATTTAAAACACTAGAGTAAATGCATGTGATCGCAAACGCGCAGACTTAAAACTTACCACAGCTAATCTGAATACTGAAAAGGAAGCAACTATTACTACTATCTATTTACATCTAAACATGGGTTCTAGTGTGCTACTCGCTGCAATGTGCTTCAATGCCTAGTCAGGGATAGTAAGCGCCATATAAATACAATCTACAATTTAACAACATCCACTGGAAATTAGAAATGTGTCAGAATAAAACAACTGATCAAATTCCGCAAATGGCAAATTGTAATTTATTTTCCTTATTCTTAATAGGCTTTCACTTAGCCACCGTCTTCCACGATACGAAAATAAATCTACTTGTGAAAACCAATAGAAAAGTGGAAAGGAACTACAAAGGAGCTGAAAGCAGAGTAGTTGTCAGAGCACAGGCGTTCGTTCCTCAGATAATGTGCTGCCAGCACAGCCTATCAAACAAGTTAATTAACTCCAGTATTACTTCCTCACAAGAGGTGTGTGGCAACTTAGCTTCTTTTTAATATTAAAATCCAAAGAAATTGTCTGGAAATTTCGGTAGGAAAAATGCTACGCCGACAGGTTAAAGTACACAAAAATATATTATTGCATCAACGTTGAAGTTAGATAATGCTCAGTTACATCAGACTCAACATGTAACATTAAATGCTATGCATGACTCTGGATCTCCAGGTGATGTATGCAGGGCAACATGAATAAAGAGTTAAATTCTGTGAGCCCTAATGCTTTTATTCAAATGTTTAATTGATCCCTCAAATTGCATTCCTTGAGTGAAAGACGACACTAGTTAAACTACTTTAAAAAAAACTGTCCCTACACCTAACTGTCTTAAGTAACTAATGCCCCATACTATTTCTTCCTTTTTTAAGGTAAACATTCTTTGAGTAGTTGGTGTGTGCCAAACTATCTAGTTTTGTTAAATCCAACAGCATTTTATTTTAGGACTCAACAAGCTAGTTTTCTTCCATGCACAGAGTTAGTAGTAGTTTCCATCTTAGATAAGTTGTGCTTAATTGTAGATAAAGGAGAAATAAGTGCCCTCGCCTTGCTCGATTTCTCAGCGATCATCGATACCATCGACCATTCATTTTGATCTTAAGCCTAGCTGGCAATAGCATAAAGGGCACTTCTTTGAAATGGATTACATCCTTACTCGCTGACGCATGTATGTGGTAACTACAACATATTCTGTGCAGAACCTAGGAGCCTTTGTTGTGGTGTTCTGCCTGCAGTGTTCCATTTTGTCAACCCTCTTTAACATATACATGCTTTATTTAACTAAAAGTCTTCGGAAAGCTGGAGCCCTTTTTATATGTAGCCGGATGAGACACAACTGAATTGCCCAGCCCTTGCTAGTTCAATCCATTATAGACTAACTTTCACATAACAAATGTTTTCATCTAGTAGAAATTTAGTTATGGCTATGCCATTTGTCCTTTCTCTCCGAAAAATAAATTCATAAATCAACTGACTGCATACGGGGCAAAATACTGCACCTGACTAAACACTCGCAGTTCAAACAGGTCTCACATCAGCTTTACTGGCGGTCAGTAGAAAACAGTCAAGCTTAAACCTATGGCTACCATTCCCAAAATAGTTCACTGGGGCGCTCCATATTTTTTTATCAAGTAACTGATCTTTTTATTCCCATTACACCACCCTATGATTGAAGAACACCTTTTGTCAATAACAGTGATACTCCAAGTACGGCCCAGAGGCCACACGTGCTCCCCCCGCTGAACGATCGCACTGGGCTGCATTTTACTTGAAAGAGAAACCCAACATTCAGCAATATACTAAATAAGCGGGGAAGCTTTTATTTACAAGCTAAATGAAGTAAAAGAAAATAAGCAAATAAGGTATGCTGCAGCACATAACTTTATAAACATTCACATTAAGATATCTTGCATCAAATGTATAAAAATTACAAATTATCTTCAAAATGCAAAAAAAGTATTTCATTAACATGCAGAAGTGTTTCACCTTAGTACATCAGGTTATATCAGTGCATTGAGGAGTATTTTTAAGTGATAGTTTTCAGAAATGAACAAAACAAGCATTTACAATGCAATGGTCTCAGCATTGTTAAAGTTAGAGCTATTGGCATTGCTCATGACAGTTTTTGTTTTTAAAACATTTAAAGAAACTGCATTGTTATTTACAATGTCAATAGCTTAATCACTCTCAAATGCGAGACCTATTGCATTTGCACCCACAGAGCCACCCACACACACAGCCACCCACACACACAGTTACCCACACACAGAGCCACATACAAAAAAAGCCACCCACACAGAGCCACACACACAGAGCCTCCCACACAAACAGCCACACACACAAACAGCCACACACACACACAAACAGCCACACACACACACAAACAGCCACACACACACACAAACAGCCACACACACACACAAACAGCCACACACACAAACAGCCACACACACACACACACACACACACACACAGAGAGCCACAGACATAGATCTAGACACATACACATTGATCTTGGGAGCCAAAGCAGAAGTGGCACCCACTTCACCTCCTGTTCAAATGTTAAGTCAAATGAAGTATTGGGGCTGCAATAGTTTCAAATACAGAAAACAATTCTTGTAGTAATATATTTATCGCTAAAATCTGTTCTGAGCAGTCAAAATGTACCCGTTCTGGTAGGAACAGTGAAAAAATTCTTCAAGTATTAGATCATTCTCACTGAGTTGCATACCTGCCAACTCACACGGTGTCACTGTGTTATATACGATATCGGCTACCATCACACGGTCTCCCGGTGAGCCTCCAATATCACAGGGTGGCAGGGAAAACGTGCTGAAAACCAATGTAAATTGCAGTTTTCCAGCTCGTTTTCCAAGGCTTTGAACTGCGACTTCCATTAAGGGGTGTGAAAACTCCCGAGGACATAGGCACCAGCCTCAACAATCTTTTTATTTTTTGGAAGGAGGGAGCAGCTCAGTACAACGTTTTCAGATGCGCTACTGTAAAATAACGAGAAAAGTAAATAAAATGTTTGAGGTAAAAAGTGAAAGACTATACAGTGATACAGCAGGCAGAGAGCTTCACGTTTCCTTCACGTTTCCTTACACATTAGAAGTATTTTCTTGTGATCCTTTTGGCTAATGCTCTTAGCAGCTGTTACACAATCTTTAGATAAAGATCAGATCTCTTGCAACCTCACCCGCCCCATTTGTAGTTTTAGGATAGGGGAATCTATAACACTGGTATTACTCGTGAGCTCTAGGAGGACCTATTGGAAACATGCTACAGTGGAGAACTTAATTAGGCAGAAGGGTTGACTTAATTAATCGCCAAGAATACGGAAATTATGCTGTATATTCTGCACACAAAAGCAAGTTATTCAACACAATCTGTGGCATTAGCATCCAGTTATTCTGACATTTAACCCGCATTGTTATAAAAAAGATCCCGATGCACAAAAGTACACAGATGTCTCAATCTGTGGCATTAGCATCCAGTTATTCTGACATTTAACATGCATTGTTATAAAAAAGATCCCGATGCACAAAAGTACACAGATGTCTCAAGAAAGAACACAATACAAATTCAGCTTTTAAAATTCTAATTTCATACACCAATAAGTAATGATTTAACATAGTAAAGAAGCAGAGGAAAGAAATGTTCAGTACACACCTTAGCACACATCTAACAGCAACACGATGTTCACAACCGTATGCAAACAAAAAGTAATAACACTTCACCTCCATCCGCTTTCCACCGTCCACGGAGAACTCCACCTGTGTGACCTGGAAGTGCCCTGTGGGACCTGGAAGTGCCCAACAAACTCCCAAATGAAGCTGTGCAATGCATAGGTGCCGTCCCCGCATTCCCCAGCACTGCCATCGGATGCTTCCCTCTTGCCCGGACTGCGCTAAAATTATTTGAGTCCCGGGTCGTTTCCTTTCGTAGTTGGTGTTCAGTCATATTGTCGAATACAGTCTCGTCAGCCAGCTTTATTAAAGCATTGCTGGAAAGTCCCCCTGCCGATCGTCTGCCTCTGGAGAGGTAGTCGTGTGCCAAGAGTGAAACGCTCAGTGCTGGAGTCTTACCATGTAACAGGATTTCTTTCAAGTGTCTTTTTAGGGAGCCATTTCAAACGTCCTCCAACCTTTTTGCAGGCGGTGCGCGCCTCTTTTTCCGATGATCGGAGTGTTGGGCTTGTGAATAAGCCGCAACAGGTGTACGTGCTTGTGACCGCCATCTTGGAAAGTGCAGGTCACTGCTTTGGTGTGTCGGCAGTTACCCGAAGACTGTGGACTGTAACTTTACCACGGGTGTGGCTTAATGAGACATAGGCTCACTGCGCTCTCGGCAGGGGCGTGACACGCGCTAGGTCGTGTGCACTCCGTGAAGTCCTGTGTAGGATTGCGGTGATATAAGGACGTGTACTATCTTGGGTGCCTTCAAGCATGATATGTTATTCTTTAAGGCGTGTACTGCAACGAACTGATATGTTGCACGTCCCATCATTGCTATGGGACTGTCCCTCTGTAGCTAGGCTGACATACACTATGTTCCGTATGGTAGTCTCTAGTCGTTGTCTATATAGTTCTCGGGGCGCGACGAACGCCGTGACGCGCACGAACGCCAGAGCGCGCACTGACGTGAGAACGCGCACTGAGGGCAGCTCTGAGGTTTAACTGCTTACGTTACTATAAATGGAGCGGCGCGTTGGGTGAGCTGGCGAGCTCACTGTGATGCGGATGGACAGGGGTGTATGATCTACGCATAAAAGCTGTAATTTCAGTAAAAAAACACTCAGACGTGTATTTCTGTCTTTGAAACGTTCTCCGGGGGAGAGGAACGGGCAAGAGTCTTACAGGAGAGAAATTGAAGGCTAAAGGAGACAAGCACACCACTGCCTTTCTCCGAGGCGAAGCAGAAATGCCTCAGAGAAAGGCAGCGGCGTTTCCGGATTCGGGGGCGTGTTTTTCTGTTCTCTCCTCTTGCCATTGGCTGGAGGAGATAATCAGAAAAGTAGCAAAAAACACGCCCCCGAATCCGAAAAGGACGGGGCCTGTTCGGAGAGACAAAGCCTCTTCTCCAATGGCTGGCCAGCATTCAAGAGGCCAGCCAATGGAGAAGAGGGGCGGGTTTAAGCCCCTCTTCTCCAAAACATTAAATCTCCGGACTTCCGGTTCTGCCTTCGGCAGACCAGATGGTCCCGAGACCTAAAAAGCATTAATTCCTACTCCCACCCTACAACATTGCCAATAAAGAACATAGAGCCAAGTCAGTTGTCACGTCGAACCTTTTGGGTGGCCTGCGTTTTTATTATACATGGACAACATTATAGTTTCTTAAATCAAACACAAGAGATGTTTTTGGACAGTGCATAATCCTGAACGCATGTATTTCAAGGTGCTCTTACATGTGATAAGTGAAATAAAACAATTGCCAAGGATCACACAATTTGGCCAAGTGGGGAACCAGAGATTAATTTTAGGTTTTCTGGTTGCACGTGGCGCAATTCAATTCATTCCAATCAATAATTAAGTTACTTCTTTTACTAGTTACTTGACTCTCCCATGGTAGTGCTAGCGAGCAGATAAGGCTTGCCCTAAAGTGTGGTAGAGAGTCAGCAATTCAAACATAACATAACACAGTATTGGAAAATCTATGACTCTTCTAGTTACTAGAGGCTTAATTAAGAGGGCAGTACGAAATGAAAACCTTAAAATAGCTCCATGACACACGGACTACACCATGTACAGCCTTCACTTCTCCAACGCCAACTTTGCGCCCCCCTCCAGCACAGCCCCACTCTCACAAGCAGGTAGTAAAAGCCAATAGGCATTTCTAGCATGTCCTAGGTACGAAAGATCTGATTCGAAAGCTAATCTATAAAGTGCCACAATGCTAGTTCAGATTGGTGTTGATGGAGCAGAATGTCCAAAAAACGAAGCCTGCTCAGATTGACCCCCCCCCCATAATACGTACTAACAGTGTACAGTGAAGAATTAACACGCAAATCACAAACATGGGGAAACCCGCTTTGCACATATATGCACTAACGTGAAATAATGCATGAAAGAACTAGGCCGCATTTTACAATGCGTTTAGAAAGAAACAGAATGAATGCATGTTTAGGCTGTGTTTTACATTTCGCATCTTGCTTTTTAAAAAAAGGTGAATAAAGCTGCTTTTGCCCTAAGCTTATGCTAGGAAAATATTAACAGGGGATAGTGCAAAGGTGGTAAACAGTGAAAAGTGCATTTCCATGTAATTAACAAATGTTTATATTTCATTCGCCATAGTGAGCCGAATAGTCCTGAAAGTCTTCTTAAATTGACCGAATAGAGGAGGGGTTGGAGATGTGAGCAAGTGTGGCCTAACACAAACAGACAGAAGCGCAGAGTGCTGCAAAGAAGGGACAGAAGTTCAAGGATACTCAGCACAGAGTGTATTGTCTGCCTGCCAAAGGATGAGCCTGGCCGTGGGACCCATGATTTCTTCCAGAGACGTGGCTGAGAATTATATGTGAAAATGCTGAAATGTATCAAACACTACATTGAATAAACTGGTTGAAAGTATGTAATGGGAAAGGATGTAGTACAATGGGCATGTTCAAATTGTGAATGAAGTCACAGTGGTGTGAGACCACCTCCCGAAACCACCAATGAGCTGTCGTATTCCATGAATTGTTTCAACTAATGTGGGACGGAACTGTAGGTTTTAGGGTATAAATGGGGTGCCTAGGGGGGGGGGTGGTTTAGGTCGTCTCCGAGCTTAGGTTTGCACAGGGCAAGCGCAGAGGAGAAAGTGGTGATGCATCGCTGACCATCGGTTTGCAGAGGCTTAGCTGTTCCTGTCCCGCTCTTGGGTTCTGAAGTCTTTGTTGTGTGACTATTTCAGGGGACACCCCACCAACTCCTTGGCCAGGGGGGCGGTATTTCACAGATCCTTTGGGTTTGTATTATTTTTCTGACTCGTACTTTGCATAATTATTTGCAAATGTATTTTTGTCTCTGAAACTTTTGTCTCTCCATCTATCCACTCCTTCAATTGCATATCGTTTTTGATGAGTATGACACGGTTTGCAATAGCGGATTGTTTTCTCTTCCTCTTGTGAATTTTATTGTTTGCATTTGTGACCGTTTGCAATAAGCATTAATCATTTTGAGATAAAACTTTACCTATACCAAGAATCTGAGATTATTTAGCTAACTAGACAGTTAGTTAGGTAGTGCCATCATTACCATCAACTTCTCCACTAAATGGTCCGTCGACCGAGAGGAAAGAGTTGATAAAAGGTTTCGTTATGTATTTAGAATTGTTAAACATGAACCTGTGAAGGAAACAATTTATACGTCATTAAAACTTGACCCCCAGCGCATCAGGGATTTGGGTGAATGTGTTTGGGCCATTTGTATGTTATCGAGTATTGATCCCTGATTAGGCGGAGCGCTGGATCAGTGTGCAACGTGCCCTGTTAACTGAATCCAGGCCCACTGTGTCAGAAAAGTGTAATGAAGTGCCAGATGCTAATGCAATAAAGAGAAAACATGCTGGGCAATCAGTTGGCGAATTGCCCTATGGTCTAATCTTTGTCAAAATATTCTGGTTAATGCTGTACCCAGTTAAGGCTCCATGTTCTTATGGGACAGTAGAGTTTGGTCGTCTTGCACCCTATGGTAGTCTCCTAGCTTCCAAGAAGAATTTACCAATTCGGGTTAGATCCGTTGGTACTGCTGTGGTTTAGATGCATGTCAATGCCCCTTTGCATGTTCCTACCCCATTCTGCAAAAATAAATTGTCTTTAGATAAATTTGCCTCTGTGGTAACACACCCAAGCAAAAGCATACAATGTGTGCTGCAGATTCAGAATGATAGTGTCACAACCTGCACTGCCTATGCCCTGGAGCAAGATTCTTCCAGTGGGACCTATATTCTCATATAGACTTTGTTAAGAGCCTGGTCAGCAGTATATTTTTAGCTCTTGTCTGCCCAAGAATGTTTTGGAATTGTTTTTTTAATCGCAGTTGGCACACTGGAGACAAAACTTTGTGTTTATGAGTTCCAATAGTCTAGAACATGTGCACATAAATTTGGAGACTTCATTTTAACAAATCGCATGCACGAGGCTCTGGAATTTACTCCCTCTTACTTTGTACTCAATCTAACCTTCTCCATGTTAGGTTCTCTTTTAATAGGAAGAGCATAATTTTAAGGAGTACATAATGCTAATTTAACTTGATTGTTTTACTGTTTTCTCAGCTCTATCAGGCCCTGGCAAATGTGTGCTATATAAATACAACATATAGTACATACAGCCTGATTTCTAGAAATGATAGAACAGAGCGATTGAGTGCTTGGTGTAAAATAAATGCCTGCAATGCGCTTGAATATCTCTTTCGGGTGTGACCCAAATCTAGGGACTCAAATCACAGAAGAGTTCAGAGAAACACTGGGAAGCATAAGGAGGAGTTAAGGTATGACAGCGCAAACAGATGTAGCATTTGCAACAGAGATCGGTGTAATCTGTAAGCCACAGGTTCAAATACCTAAATAGTAAAGTCAACCTTTCATGCTTCAGTGGATAATAACTTGGGAACTACTGAGCTTGGCAACTGCAACTATTAATTCCTGTGTTTAGTGTAGGTGCTAGATACAAATTAATTACAGTATGCCAAAAACAAAAAAGTCAGCTGCAGTGCTGCCTCACACACACAGAAAAACAGTTAAAACTACAAACTGAGTAATGTTTTAACGTACAATCTCCATGAAGAGTGGCTCAAGATATAGACCACAGAAAAAAAAGTTAAGCCAATACATTTGCATTGCACCAAAAGGAATACACATTGCAGGGGGCCTGTTAACAATACAGTAGCAAGATGAAGGCATTTCTTTCCACCGCTTTAGTGGCTACCTTGCTCAACTTCCAACAAGTAGTGGTAACAAAACCAGTAAATATCCGAGATCTGGAAGACTGCTACACTACTGAGAAAGTCAAGTTAAAGGCTGAGAATATGCACTATCCGACTATCAAGAGCAGAGTGTGAGATGTGCAGATGGAATAGGTCTGGTGCTCTTCATCTGACATCAAATTGTATGCTACTATAGAATATAAATCAGAAAGGATACACACTCGCGCAGGTCAGTTTTACCAATGGCGTCGCTCCAACAGCCACAGACGACACCAGTTTCATTGTGAAAGGTGTCAAGGTGGGTTAAACAGTGCCGTAATCTGGATGTTAGAGGAACGTAAAATATTCTAGATCTTCTCTAATCGCCCTAAAATGCCATTAATTCTGAGTTGACAATATTAATGTGAGAAATAAGCCTGTCACGCCAGAAAGACCAAGGGAAGGTAGAAAATATACATAGCATCTCCCATCACTAGCTTGTCCAATAAAATTAGCCTCTCCTATCTGTCTTGCCCCTTGAACACCCACAACCCGTCCTCCCTATCTATCCTTGCTAGTTCATCTTTAGAGTGATATGCTAGTATAAAATGATCACAGAAGCCCTTTGTCAGTCTCTCACCGACTCATTTTTTGCAAGACAAGCAATGAATAAAAGGCAGATTTACAAGCCCCTTGCACCCTTTTGCGCTGCCATTGTGTCACTTTTTTTGACTCAACGGCAGCGGAAACAATGCGGCCCATTTACAATGTGACGCATCTAGAGAGATGCATCACATTATAAAGCCCTGCGTCACATTATACTTGCGTCAGGTATAATGTATGCAGGGTGGGTGTTCCCACAGAGGAAAGGCTCATAAAAGTGACGGCACTGCGCCACTTTTAGGACTCCACTGCGTCAAAACCTTACACCTGCCTGCTTGAAGCAGGCGAAAGGAGTGACGCAGTACTGTAAGTATAGGCCTCAAAATTCATTGCTGGAGTTGCGTCGTGCTTGCGACAACTCCAGCAATGCGTGACTTTTGGGCCAACACATGCGTTGAAATTTCTGAAGTATCCGTTGATCCTTGCGCCATGAAGCACTGTACTGTAAATACAGCGCATCCATAGTGGCGCAAGGACATTTGACGCAGCGCAAGGAAACTGACGCATCTATGCAGAACGCATAATTTCCTTGTAAATCTGTCCAAAAGTCTTTAAGCATCATAGACGTGTCATAACAGAACAAGATCAACAACCAAAGCCTACATATATGGAATGGGAGCAGCCCATCTAGATCACCAAATGCCCAGGTCGACTTTTATAAGTTCATGGCATTCCTTAGATTACCTAAATGCATTCTTTTTGGCATCTATATTGCCTACAATTACTTTTTCAGCAACAAGCCTAGCGAATTAAAGACTTTCTTTCTAAGTATGGCTACACCAAAAAAACAGAAACCAGAGGAAAAGCTCCGTTTTTAGGTGTTTTACCAGGGAAAAAATTGAATACTAGACGGAAATCCAAAATTAGAAATCCTACACAAGTATATCGCAATGTTCTCCTGTAGTGTCGACTGGACTAAATTTGTCCCTGCAATACCGTTTTAAGGTCTCGGCCTGACGTAAGCAGCGCATGCGCTGCCTCGTCATACGAGGCTTCTTGGAATCGATACGATTTCAGAAGCCTCGTCCCAGACCCGCCTTCAGTGGTGATTTGTGCGTGTCGTTTGGCTTCACGAATTATGCCAAAGGCAGTGCAATGATTGCACCGATGGTATGTCACTCACTGCTTGTTGCCACCCTATCTCCTTTTATCCCCGCCCTCCGGGATTGGATAGTTTACTGGCGGAGTTACACGTCCTCTTTTACTACTCACTAAGCACTCGTTTTCATTTTCAGCGGGGTACTAATCAGAGTGAACCGTGCCTGTTTGCGTTTGTTTTTTATTTAACTTTGAAACTGAGCACGGCGCCGCTTCACGGACACCGTGATGGATCTTTAAACTTAAGCATTTGCAATGCAATTGGACCCATTGCATTGCAAATGCTTGTTGTCAGTTTGTTGTGCTTGCCTGCCAGTAAGTTGGTGTCTTCTTCGTGTGCTGTCGGTGACTGCCTGGTGTGATTTTCTATCGTTGTCGGCCTGTCTCTCTGAGACTTCCACATGCCCAGTTTACCACCACAGACTGGCGAGGGCCGCTGCCTCGGCCTGGCCGCCGAAAAAGAACCCGACTAGGTTGTGTTTTTTTATTGCTTCCCCTTTCCCTCCTCCTCTTCATTAAAGTTTCTCCCTGGCTCGCACCCAGGGCCTCTTGAAGCGCAGTGACCGCGGTGTGGAGCTCAGTCCAGGGAGGGAAGAGGCGCTGTGACTGCGAGGACAACCTCTGCTCAGCCCAGACCGAGGCTACCTCCGCCAGCTAAATGACCAAATGCCGTTTATCGCTCCTCTGTGCTGTGTGGGGAGGGGGGTAAGATGGCGGGGGGCTCAATGCATAACTCCCAGGACATACTCTGGCAAGACCATAGCAGGTGTATTGTGTGACCGTGTACAGATGTGTATCTCCTGTTTTACTGTGTTTAATGTCCGGAAAAAATCTAATTTCGCTAGGTGCCAGAATATTTTGCTTAATTTACTCTGACTTCTGGGTTCTCCATTACATTTGGCGTTAGGCTGCTTCTACAGATATTGTTCTCGGGCTGTACTTAAATTGTCTATTTACCCTGAGGATTTACTCTGTTGTCAAAGTCTCACGCGCATTCCTACTCTTTCATAAATAATGCAGTCAAACGCGAGATCCGCACAGGTGCATCCTGGGACGAACGCCTTATGCAAATGACGGTCAACAGGGTGGGGTTAGGTCCCTTATAATTGGACAGTTTATAAAAAAGGTAATATTCCGGTGAAAGCTCACTGGGCTTTAGTGGAAGGAGAGTGGTTCGGAAAGGCTTGCAGGGCTGGGAGCACAGTGAGTTTCATGGTAGGCGGATGCATCTGACAGATTGTAGGCTAATACATCTTGAAGACCAGTAGGGAGCTGGGCTGGCTGGTGTCATGGGGGCGTGCCTCCTTAAAGGACAATTGGGCTGGGGCAGAGTAAGTCATGCTGCAAGAACTCTAAAGGACGGCTGGGACAGTGGCCAGTGCCTCTGCAGGATGGCCAGGGGTGGGTCAGAGCAAGACATGTTGCAAGCTCTCTAAAGGACAGCGTGGCTGGGGTAGAGCTGCTGAAAGGACAGCTGGGCTGGGACAGTTCCGCGGTAGGGGAGCCAGGGGCGGGTCAGGGTGAGCCACGTGCCAGGCTAGTGCCCGAGAAAGGCTAGGAGACAGAGAGCCACATATCTGGTTTACCTGTATGTCAGGCTATAATGAAAGGACAAGTATGGTTGGAGTAAAGTCAGTCATATAACAGGGTCCCCTCTGAAGGGCTTCGGAGGAGCTGACTGGTACCTCTACAAGGCCGATAGTGGTGGATTTGAGCTAGGCACATTTCAGGGAAACGGCTGCCCGCAGAGACTCAACAAGGCGGACAGGAGGTTGGAGGGGAGACCTGAAAGGCGTCCTTGTGGAACCTGTTTCTAATCCCGCACACAGCCTCCGCTGTGGGCGCCACGCCTCTAAGCACAAAACACGCAAGTTGAGTTCACACTAGTAACAGGCATTGGTAATGCATCGGCTTCGCCTATGTGATGGATAATGAGCGGGTCGGAGTCCAGGACGAAGGAAAGAGCTGCTCCTGCCATTTTAGTGTGTTGACATCCATGGATGAAAGGCTGGGTCAAACCTGCTCAGACGAAGATAACCTTTGCTAACAGGCTAGTATCTGTAGAGGGCAGATTTACAGACACAGCCATCATACAATGATCCTTGCCAAGTAGTACAAACATTGAGCCCATGCATTATTAGTGTGCAACGCTCCGCCACTCCAAACCTTCAAGTGGCCCGGTCCATGCGTAAGAAAACCAGAAAGAAACAGTTCCCTGTTCAAATAAAACAGCAGCTATAACAAAGCGTACGGTATGGATGTTCTATAACAAAGCATACAGTATGGATGCTCTATACGGATTGATGCTTGTTGTAAATGTTAAGGGTCTGTGTTTGGAATCCCGACTCTACTCCAACGCATTGCCTGATCCTGAGCAGATGCACATATCTCCCTAGATATAAGGCTTCTGTGGTTGGCTAGGAGCATACCACTGCCGCCCGCGCTATGTAGTGATACCAGCTGGGCTGATTAATCTCTTGGTGTGTTCCAGAAGTGTACATTTTCCCACCATCTGAATAATTGCTTTTTTTCCTTCGCTCTTCCGCCAGCCCCACCCAGATAGGTGTACGTTCCTCCTGAAGCCGCTGCTTCCAGGAGTGGGCCAGGAATGCACAGCTCCTACAACACCCACCTTCTGGATATTAGATAAACTCATAAACATGTCACCATTTTTGGAAAAAAAAACCGTATCCTGCCCCACTCTAGAGTGCTCATGAACAGTCCAGCTGTTGTTGAGTGAAATATTTTTGACAAAGTTCCACAAATTGGAAATGATAACCTTAATCAGCCTGCGTTAATATAGTAACAAACCTGGTAATTTCATAAAGCGTGCGCAACACATTTACTGTCTGTTGGCGCTAGAGACACTGAATTTATCCACTGCGGATGGATAGCAGAACTTAGATGGCAGTGACAGCATGTTACACAAGCATTGGTAAAGCATTAGTATTCCCTAGGTGATCAATAACGACCTGTTTTAATCAATCATCCTCCGGGACGAAAGAATAAGCTCCATGAAGAGGATGTGGCGCAGTAGCCAGAGCTGCTGACTGCGAGTTGGGGATCCGGTTAGAGTCTCTGGGCAACATCCTGCGATTCTATGCAAATCACTTCATGTCTCTGGGTGGTTATTTGTTATATAAATATTCAGAAAGAGTAAAAGGCAAAACTTAAAGAGTAAAAGTGGATGTTAAAAGTATTTCGCAGCAGAAACTGATGAAAGAAGAAGACGAGAAACAAGTATTGGTAAATGCAGGGAAATATGCTACAGACACTAGAGATCGAGGGAAGGTAAGTGGCACTCTCAGGAACCAATGAGACCAAGGAAAGAGAGGAGGTGGGATGTACGTCCCTTTTAAGTATATATTAAAAACAACAGGTATGTCAAGCACAGAGCAAGCACTGTGCAGGCAAAACCCAAATACACAATTGAAGAGGCAGCCCACCTTTAGAGATGGTCCTGCCACTGAAAGCTCGAGCTAGGCTTAAGCCTGGCTCAGCTCGAGGTCCTGTGTGAGCCCAGCTTTCATGTGGCTGCTGCCACCCTCCGCTATGCCGAGGCCCGGTGAGAAATGTGGATGCCCTGCGAACAACATATTAACCATCACATTTGATCCATGTTTCTTGCTGTATCAAACACCTTTATTGTCATATTAGCAATAACAGATGGTTCTATTATGTTATATTATTAACATGAAGCATATAATAGGCAATTACTATGCAATGATTAAGCCAATATTTGTTACTTTATTGTAGAGTGCAACGCTTGCGCGTATGGGCACGCTCGGAAATGCTCTCAATTTCCAAGTCATTAGAACGCCCCTTCCTTCTTCCCCCTCCCAAGGACCGCACTAAAAACACAGAACTATGGCCAGGGTATATGGCTAGGACTGCAAATTTCTCCCTGCTTAAGGTGTACTAAAAGGCGGGATTTACCTAAACTGCACGGGGGCACCGCTGTGGCAGACCCACGTCTAGAGAAAAGGTGGGCTGTGCAATGGGGTTCCCGGACAGCGATGCCTCTCTCGCATAGAAGGGCAGCCCAAGTCCCAAGTTCACGCACGAACCTTCCTCGGGTAGGCGCCTAGACTCCTGATAGGCGCTGTAAAACTCCCCATCTAGCAGCCTCGGGAACTTACCATCAGGTCGAAACTCAAACTCCAGGAACTCGTGACCGAACTTTCCCTTATGGCCCACGTAATATCGCAGGTAGAAGTCGCTCCCCATAGCCACCACTCTCAGATTAGCAAGTGAAGCAGCCCCGCCGGCAAAGCACGCACGGCCACTAGCAGCAAAAGGCGCAGTATACTGACGTCAGAGCGTCTATCATCAACACGGAAAGAAGGCCAACAAGCCTTAAAAAAACGTTCGAAAATAAGCAAACGGACAGAGTGACCACGATAGGATAGAAAAAAATTCTTGACACATTGTTGTCGTAAAATCAGTAAATGTGTTTCTTAAAATAGTAACGCGACCGCATCATTGTGTAATATGCGCATGCATCTAAAAATTTAAATTTATGAGGCTGGTGACAAATGTTATTGAATAAACGTTAAAGGCGTCCAGTTTTCAGTACGCACCTTTGAGCGACATGCCATCATTTAAGGGCGGAAATTGGAAAGAGAAGAAGTTTCAGGCGGGAGACAGCAAAAGGAAAGCTAATTCCCCCCCCTCCTTCAAAAATCCCGCCCGAATCGGGTCTATTGGCATGCATGCCACCTTTGTGGCATGTATGACACCTTTAGTGATACTTTATCAGGAGCAGAGAGCAGTGGATTAAAACATGTATGTTACTGTAGTAATGTATTAGCTTTGCTTGGCAATAGAATAGTAGATGTGGAATGTATTACATCATTTAGAATGGCTTGTGTAGTAGAACTTTGGAATGTACTGAGAAAAGCTAGTGTCTTTGTTGGAGGCAGCAGCACCCTTTTTACTTCCTTAAATTCTTTGTAAATAAAGAAGATGAAATACTTAATTTCGTGTGGATCTTTACTACAAACTTTATCAGGAGCAGAGAGCAGTGGATTAAATGTATGTAACTAAATTTAAATATTTTATTTATTAAATGCAGTGCAGCACCTGGATTAAATAAACCACTCACACCGGGCATTGAATACTCTAGTGTGGTAGATGAGGTTGAAATAAGAAACCGTCGCTAGGTTTTTTTCTTCAGATTTATTTCAGTTGTAGAAAAGCCCAAAACCAACAGGGACAGAAGCAATCCATAACACCCCCTTCACCACACTGACTGTTTCTCCCCAAGCAGCTGAGCTCTTGAACCCCGGAACCTATTGCATTTCAATTAACTCAGCACATTCTTATCTAATACAACTAACATACCCTATCCTAATGTAAATGATTACGCTAAATTGCACCCCTGTCTTCCTCTTTACTATTAGTGCTCAGGATCTTTTATTTACCTACTAAACAGTGGTGAAGGGGAAAAACACTTCATAGCACGATGACAATATTATACCTGAAAGTATCACAGACCCCGACTTTAGGTTGGTCTATTTATTATAAGGCCAAGAATAATAAGATGTATACACATCGTAAGATAAACATATAGAGATATAAGAAAATCAATAGAGCCGATTCTACGAATATAAGTAATTCGGCATAACAAGAATACAATGGTAAATTCGAGGATCAGGATACAGCTCAAAATAGAAATAGAATCTAGGACCTTTTTCATTACGAATAAAACAAATTTGTCCCTACACTGTACTAAGAGAAGATGTTATCTAATACCCTTCCATCTATTCCCCCAGGTGTCAGCACGTGTTGACTTCCTGAGAAGTACTCATGTCAAATGGGTTAAGATGCTTATGGCTAGGAGCGAGTTCTAAGAAGCTCCTTTCTCTCCGAAAGCTAGCAGAAGTCTGGGGTCTCTGTTCCTGCGCATCATACAATATAGACCTCAATTCTTGGTTTCATCCTGGTAAAATTTTCCATTGCAACTTTTTCTATCTGGGGAGGTTCACACTCTTTAATTAAGACCAGGTTCGTGTCCTGTCAAAAGATATTCTGGCAGTTAGACTTGAATGGCCTGATGGTAGCAAATTGGCCATTTTCAACGTCTATGCTAGAGGACAACCAGGAGGGCGCATTTCAGAGGTTATCACAGCTCTTGACATCCAACTAGAGGATCTCCCAGTGCAGCTTGTTCCAATAGTGGGGGGTGATTTCAATACCACCTATGAACCCCTCGGCCAAGAAGATCAGGACATTTCTGCCGACCAGGATAATAGATGGGGTATCCCCAAGCTTGGTCTCCCTGTTATCAAAAGATGGTCAGCTGCAGCAATCCAGTTAAAAGCTATGTGCCTAGAAAGAGGATTAAGAGCAACAAATGGGAGAACCCCCTCAGATCAATTGGGTGTGAGCACCTTTGATAATGGGAGGAATAGTAGCCGGATTGACTACCTATTGGTGGATATTAGGTTTTGGCATAGGTTGGTTGATATGGTTATCAAACCTCGGTTAGAAAGCGATCATAACCCTCTTTGTTCATTATTTAACGTGCAAATAGGGGATAAAGAAGAGACCATAGGTGGAGTAACTTCCACCTTGGATATTGTAGCTACTAACAACATGCGCCACATTAAATGGGATAAAATAGCAGAGAATCCTGTCCAGTTGGCTGTACTCAAAAATGAAGTAACTAAGGAACTGGTAAAATTAAATACTCAAATCGATAGCCAGGATTTCCCCCGTATCATGTTAGAGGCTCATGATAACCTTTTTTCCAGACTCAAGGCTTTTTTTCAGAAGGCTTCTCCTAGGGGTAACAGAAATTTAAAAATGTCCACAGCTAAGTGGTATAATAAATCCTGTAAAGCCGCCAGATTAACATTGAGGAAAGAAATAAAGGCAAAGAATTCTATGAGAGTTCGTGAGGCAAGGGATTTTTACAGATCAGTTCAAAAGGTGGCAAAAAGGCAGTGGGATGAGGACAGATGGCGGGATCTAAAATCGGCCTGTGCTTCTAAAGATTCCAAACAATTTTGGAACATTATAAAATGGGACAGGGGTGGGCAAGGGGATCCCCCACAAAATAATGTCCCCCAGTTACAATGGTTAGAATTTTTCAAACCTCAATACGCTTGTAACCAGGTGCTACCGGTTAGTAGCCCTCCACCCACTATCCTTTTCCAAAATAACCTGTTTACAGCTGAAGATGTAAGCATTGCACTAGACTGTGTTACCAGAGGTAGAGCTCCAGGAATGGATGGTATTCCAGCTGACATCTTCCTGACCGATAGACTCTTTTGGTGCCAGTATTTTGCATTGCTTGCAAATTCAGTGGCCAGAGGAGCTCCTATTCCATCTTCATGGAAGGGAGCCGTGATCATTCCTGTTTTTAAAAAGGGGGACAAATCACTTCCAAATAACTACAGGGCCATTAGCCTCATAGATTCAGCACAAAAATTGGTTGGTCGTCTAGTTCAGAGTAAAGTACAAACATGGATTGAGGACCAAAATATCTTATCCCCTTACCAGGCTGGATTTCGTCCATGTACTAGTTCGATCGACCAAGTCTTTTTTTTTATTTTACTTTACTGGAGAAACGTGCTGTTAACTAAGGGGTCACTTTATGCAGTGTTTGTAGATTTAAAATCGGCCTTTGATTTAGTCCCCCGCAGTAAACTCTGGTCTGTTCTTGCCGAACAGGGGATGCCGCCTGACCTCTTGACTTTTCTCGTCCGCTTGCATGAGAATAATTACGCGAGAATCAGATGGGGGGCTCAGGGTGAGCTCACGGACACATTCCCTGTCGAGCGTGGTGTTCGGCAGGGGTGTGTCCTGGCTCCCACTCTGTTTTCCTTATATATAAATGGAATAGTTGAACATCTTAGTAGTTCCCCTACTGATGCTCCTATACTGGCTGGAGCACGCGTACCTGTCCTCATGTTCGCGGACGACACCCTAATTGTCTCACGAACCCCGAGCGGCCTGCAGAAGGCCGTTAATGCATTTGGAGAGTTCTGCCAACAACGTGGACTTGAGATCAATACCTCAAAGACAAAGTTCATGTCTCTGAACCAGGCCAATTCCTTTAAGGGTAAAATCTTTCTTGATGGTACATCTCTTGAACAGGTTGACTCCTTTGCTTATCTTGGAATCTTGTTACAGACTAATATGGGATGGAACTGTCACATGGATATGGCTATATTAAAATTCCACCAGCTTGCAGGTGCACTATCTTTTAATCATAGGTCCTCTTTAACAAGGCCAATCACACCTGCCCTTGAGGTGTATAACATGAAAGTAGTTAATACAGCCCTCTATGGATCTGAGCTTTGGGGTTTTTCCAACTTGAACCGCCTAGTTAAAGCAGAGAATACCTTTTTACGTAACCTGGTTGGTGTGCCTCAAAGTACCCCAACTGTACCTCTTCTGTTGGATCTAGGTAGAAAAAACATCGCTGACCTAGCCAGGTTGCGACCACTTTTGTATTGGAGACGTATTTGGACCACCCCTGAACTAACGCATTATGTACAGGGTTTGAAGGATGTGATCCAGGCGGATAAATTCCATAAAATTCAGTGGCTTAAGGAAATTAGGTCCCTTTTATTAAAGTTAGGCCTGAGTACCTTATGGGATAAACCGGATCCTTCAATTTTCCCAACAAAAAGACACATGAAAGAAAAATATTGGGAAATGGTCCGGTCAGAATCCCATAGAGCTATTATGTCCACGAATCTAACTGGTCGGTTTCTAGATCACAAATCACGTCCAATATGTGAATTATATTGGGACATTATTTAGAGGCCACAAGACCGGAAGTTATATTTTCAATTTAGAGTAGGTACTCTTCCGGTCAAGTCATTTACAAATAAATGGTCCTCAACTTTGGACAATAGTTGTCATAATTGCTCTGATACGCCTGAATGTTTTGCACATGTATTTTTTGCATGCCCTCTTTATGCTGCTCCTCGTCGCAAATGGCTTAAACCCATCTGTCTTAGGTTAGCCACCCGAAGACATATTGAAGCACTAAGGATATTGGGGTCTGATTGTTCACCTCCCATAGCTGTGGCTGTAGCTAAATTTTTAAGTTGGACCTGGATAATACGTTCTCGAACTTCCATCCAACCTGCTGTTAGTTAGTGTTCTTCATGAGTTAATTACTCCTTTTTGTGTTCTGTGAATCTTAACTATTAATAATGATTTAACTTTTTATCGACAGTAATCAATTGGATTTAATGGTTTCTTTTAAAAAAATGTGTGTCGATTGACTTGTGTATCTTAGCTATGAATAATGTTTTAACTTTATCACCGACAGAAATCAATTGGATTTAATGTTTTTTTTTTTTTTTTAAATGTTGTGGATTGTCTTGTAATATTTATTTTGTTAGTGTTTAATGTGTTGATGTGCTTTTACGACATACTGTCGAATAAAGCTTTTTGATGATGATGATGAATAAGATGTATACACATCGTAAGATAAACATATAGAGATATAAGAAAATCAATACAGAGCCGATTCTACGAATATAAGTAATTCGGCATAACAAGAGTACAATGGTAAATTCGAGGATCAGGATACAGCTCAAAATAGAACCAGAATCTAGGTCCTTTTTCATTAGGAATAAAACAAATTTGTCCCTACACTGTACTAAGAGAAGATGTTATCTAATACTCTTCCATCTATTCCCCCAGGTGTCAGCACGTGTTGACTTCCTGAGAAGTACTCATGTCAAATGGGTTAAGATGCTTATGGCTAGGAGCGAGTTCTAAGATGCTCCTTTCTCTCCGAAAGCTAGCAGAAGTCTGGGGTCTCTGTTCCTGCGCATCATACAATATAGACCTCAATTCTTGGTTTCATCCTGGTAAAATTTTCCATTGCAACTTTTTCTATCTGGGGAGGTTCACACTCTTTAATTAAGACCTTTTTGTTCGCCGTGGTGACCTTGATTCCCAAACCAGCCAGACACGAAAGATATCCTCCCTTCTCGCTTCCAACTGTCTTCAAAGCATTCCTTGTATCTTCTCCAATCTAAAAATAACGAGTTGGCATTCCAATACCTGCAGTAAGATGAGAACACTGCTGGGCCTAGGAAGTCGGGCAACTTTAAACAACGTGCGGTTACATTATATGAATATAAACGGTCCTGTTCTAGGTATATGCAGGCATGATGATACATACATAATCATATTATAATATTGTGCTGGAAGCCCTCTATCATAAGCATACAAACTATACTATTATCAGCGCGCTTTCTCTACTTTAAATGCCATTCACGGAGCACACCAACCAGCCCTGCCAAGTATCACACATAAAGCATTAGACTAACGCATTTTCGGGTGGTGATCTGCATCACCGCACAAAAATGCAAAGTCATGCAATCATAGAGCCTCGTGAAGTTGCTGACAACAGCTTAAGCAGGAGATGGGAGCACAGCTATTAATTTATTTATGCATTTTTATATAGCGCTGACTTTACCCAAAGGTGTCAGAGCGCTTCACAATAGGACCAGTTACGTTACATGAGGAAAATGTTACAAATGTACATGTTACAAAACAAATGAGATACAAGAAGAAGTATGATACAGCAATAGATGGCAGTCACCCAAAAACACACTGGGATGACGCTTGCTTAGGCATAGAATACATATTTACAATAGTGAAAGAACTTCCTTGTGGGACTTGAAAGGACGTGTATTAGTTTTGGAAATGTCTTTCGAAGAGAAGAGATTTAAGGTCAGATTTGAAGGTCTGGGTAGAGGTGGTGGTGCGGAGCTGCAGCGGAAGCGAGTTCCAGATTCTCACCACTTTGCCTGAGAAGAATTGAACAATCGATCTCTCCCTTTTAAAAGTGGGAGGCTCATGCAGTAATTTTTCCGCATTACGAGACGGTCTAGAGCCTCCAGAGATTTTCAGTTTATTCACCAGGTTATGAGGGGGGGAAGTTTGCAGGGCTTTGTGGGTGATACAAGCTGTCTTGTAGATTGATCTTGCCTCGATGGGAAGCCAACGGAAGGAAGACAAAATGGGTGTTATGTGGTCACTTCTTTTGGCCCCAAATATAAAACGAGCCACTGAATGGAGAATGGATTTAAGAGGGGAGTGGTGGGATTTGGGGAGGCCAGTAAGAAGAGAATTGCAGTAGTCCAATCTAGAGAGAACCAGCAATTGGACCAAGGTTTTAAGGTCTTGCTCCGGGAAGAAGCGTTGAATTCCCCAAAGAAGGCGCAGTTGGTATCGAGCACTCTTTGCAATGGAGTTGATGTGGGAGAGTAGAGTAAGCCTTTTGTCGAGTAAGACACCAAGGGATTTTGCACTGTCAACAACGATAGGTTTGCTGTTAAGTAGATTCAGCTGATCCATCCAAGATTGAACAGGAGGAGGAAAGAGAGAGGTTGAGAGGAGGAGGAATTCAGTTTTGGAGGGATTCAGAAGGAGTTAATGAGTTAGCATCCAGTTTTGAATAGAGTGGAGAGTAGAGCTGAGGATTGAGAGATCGTATGTGGAGGACACCTTAAGGTAGATTTGGGTGTCATCCGCGTAAAGATGGTAGAGGATCCCAGATTTACTTAGGAGATTTCCCAATGGTTCCAAATAGAGATTGACCAATGTGGGTGTAAGGATAGAGCCTTGAGGGACACCTTGCCCTACTACCAATGAAGATGAAAGACTGTTCGCTATTTTTACCATTTGGGATCTGTCCGAAAGGAAAGAGGCAAACCATTTAAGCACTGTGCCTTCCAAACCCATTCTCTGTTGAAGAGTGTTAAGGAGAGTGTTGTGATTGACAGTGTCAAAGGCTGCAGAAAGGTCTAGAAGAATCAGAAGACAAGACTCCTGTAGTAAATTAGTTGCAGAGAACAGCAGGTAGATTAGAAAGTCCTATATTGAAGATCATAGGAGGAGACAAGAGCGGACTCTTCACCACGGAAGCTACAGGCAACTGCCGTGGAATAGAACCCATAATTGAGGGCAAACATAGAACATAAACATAAGAGCATTCTGTAAGCCATGTAATAACATTCAATACTGCACATCTTCTTCCTTTCTATTGTTAACAAAATGAAGGAAAGAATAAAAAAAAACGAGAAGCAACGAACCAACAAGTTAAAGAAATGAACATAGACTAACAGATAAAATCTTGCAAATAGTCTGGTGGTCTGCGGTACCTCAGGGCACGAGCCGGAGCAACCCTATAAGAAACAGGGTCTGACACATGCACTGAGTGATTCCCAGACGTGAGAGAATCACCCCCCCACCACCACCACGATGTTCACCCAAGGGAACTAATGAAGTGGTTTCCTCAGGGATTTGAGCTAGAAGATAACCACTACTACTCAAAGAAGAGGTGGACTTGTTCTAAGGAGAAGTTGCAACCCCTCTTTGATATAAAGCAATTCATCTAAAATTCCAACATTCACCATTATTGAGAATAACACAATGATCAAGTACCTTTTTTACAGAGAAGGGCCCCTTGAACTTTGACAACCCTCTTCCCACTCTACCACTTTTGACCTTGACAAGGTCACCCACCTTGAAAAGACGAGACACCTTTGAAGAAGAAGGCAGGTCAGAACATCTCCCCTGCAAAGTGACAACTTGCTTCATCCAAGAAGGAACAAGTTTCAAGCCAGGGGCCCGCCCTCTCATAAGTTGAAAAGGGGAAGGTTGCCCATCAATAAGGGGAGTGGTATGATAGGCCTAAAGCATTTCATTTCCATTTTCCGTACCACAGACCCATTTGCTGAGGCCATTTGTATGATTCCTTTAACTACTTTGTTAGCTCTCTCACACATTCCATTGCCTTGGGGATTGTATAGTGAAGTGCGATGATGAGAAACACCACAACTCTTGAGAAAGGTTTGCATCTCCCTGGAGACAAGTTGTGTGCCGTTGTCTGTGATAAGAACCGAAGGAATGCCCTCATCCTTGAATAAGTTGCCCAATAACTTAATGGTACTCTCAGTGGTGACACTATTGGTAAACTCAACTACTAACCATTTAGAGTAAACATCAACTGCAACAATTGCAAATCTGTCCTTTTCGTGTAGCTCACCCATAGGACCAATAAAATCAAGACAGATGCTATGTCAGGGTGAGCCTGGGTTCTGTATATGTGCATCATTGGATTTGGGACCAACCTTAAGTCTTTTTTCAACCTCTTTACAAATAGAACAAATTTCCACCCACTCAACCACTTGAGAATCAATGCCTGGCCACCAGAAGTGATTCTTGAGACAGCGTTGTGTGAGAGTCTGACCAAGATGACCTTCATGCGCTAAAGCAAGAAGTTTGTTCCTGATGCCAAAAGGAGGAATGAACTTTTCTTCTTTGACTAATACACTGTTATTAACAATAGAAAGATCATCAATAACTTTAACATAAGGTCGGACAGAAACTGGGACACAGCTTTCCCTCCTGGTATCTAATTTTAAAAGTCTGAGGACTTCTTGCAGGGTGTGATCAGTACTCATTTCACATTCACAGTCACAGGCCTCAAAAGCACCTCACCTACAAACACAGCATCTTCTATGGAAGCTACGGCAATATCATCAGCACATCCAGCAACACATGGATCAAGAACAGTTCACCAATCCAGAGACATTCTAGAAAGACAGTCAGCCTGAACATTCTTCCACCCCTTGATATATTCAATAGAATATTGAAACTCTTGAAGTTTTGAAGCAAGTTTGGCAATTCTTGCTGACCCTTTTCCAGTACCCCCAGGGGAAAGAACTTTGACTAGCGGCTTATGATCAGTTCTTAAGAGAAATTTCATGCCTCACAAATATGTTCTAAAATATTCCACAGCCCAAGATGCGGCCAACGCTTCCCTCTCGATGACTGAATAGTTTTTCTCAGCATCAGTTAATGTTCTAGAAGCAAAAGAAACAGTGCGTTCAGACCCACCTTTGGACTGAAGTAACACAGCTCCGAAGCCTGTAGCACTTGCATCCACAGTTAAAATAGACTTGTTATTTACATCAAAAGGAGCTAATACATTAGAATTGCAAATTTCTTTTTTGATACAATCAAAACACTCTTGGTGTTGAGCACCCCATGAAAAGCTCACCCCCCGTTTGAGTAAAGAATGCATACAGATGTTTTGTCTGAGAAATGTTTAACAAACTTTGAGTAATACTCGATGAGACCCATAAAAGAACGTTGTTGGTCTTTATCCTTGGGTTGAGGTGCTGAATGGATGTCATGGCACAAGTCTCTCTTAGGTTTGACGCCAGAAGCCCTCATAGTATAACCTAAATAATCAATTTGATCGTCTAAAAACTTGCATTTCTCCTTTCGGAGTGTGAGACCCGCTTCAGACAACTTGTCTAAAACCACCTTGAGAGTAACATTGTGTTGTTCGACTGACTGACCACATACTAATATGTTCTGCTCGTTATTGTGACAGTAGTAGTCAATTAGTCAATGAGCCTTGATGTTTAGTAAGTCTTTAGTAATTCTTTATTTTCCAAAAGAGGTTGCCTGGCTGGCAACCTCTTTTTGGAAAATAAAGAATTACTAAAGACTTACTAAACATCAAGGCTCATTGACTAATTGACTACTACTGTCACAATAACGAGCAGTGCACCACTCCACCAATCCCATTCTCTCATTTTTCTGCACAGCAGTTGGCACTCAACGACGGCGAGTGCTGGAGTTGGTTTGTGCACGCTCACCCTACATTTGACTACCGGTTTACAACAAGGGAAAAACACAGGGAAGTGCGGTCATTGTGTCCGCCGTCGTCTGGAACCACAATTTTATATACTAATATGTTGTCTTGAAAATAGATGGTATAACCTACACCTTCAAAGATGTTGGATACCATTCTTTGGAACACACTGGCCGCAGAATTGAGGCCAAAGGGAAGGCGTGTAAATTGGTAAGTGCCTTGAGGTGTAATAAAAGCAGTCAGATGCTTAGAGTCTTTATGCAAACTGATCTGGTGGTACGCACTTCTAAGGTCCAGTTTTGAGAACCCCTTAGCACCCTTTAAAGAAGTGACCAATTCTGTGATATTCGGTAGGGGAAAGGTGTCTGCGACTACACATTGATTTAAAGTCCTCAAGTCCACACAAAAACGGAGCTTGCCATCAGCCTTCTTGGTGACGACAATGGGAGAAATCCATGGAGAAGCCTCTACAGGTTCTATGACTCCCGTTGTAAGCATGTCTTGAATGAGCCCTTTGACTTCTTCTTTAACAACAATAATGACATGCCTAACCTTGTGCTGCACAGGAATGGAACCTCTTTTCATTAAAATACGATGAGAGTAACCCTTAAGTTGATGTAAACCTTCTCTAAAAACACTGCTGGCTCCAGCGAAAATTTTATCTAAGCCCTCATCTTCAATAACCATGACTTGCGTGGTAGCTCGAGGGTTCACAATTATCATAAGGTCGTACTGATGAACCCATCCAAGAATGGCTGACCCGCATTTAGACGCATATACTTTTCCTTGAATGTGTCTATGAGAAAATGTGATGTGTGCATCAAGTATCCAAGGATGTCAATAGACTCCCCCTGGTAATCCCCTGGAGAAATGTCCTTAGGAGAATTATAGTGTACTTTGAGCCAGTATCGACCATGAGACATAAATCTTGACTATCAATTATGAACATGGCTTTGGGTCTATTCCTACGCTTATCTTCCTCTTCTTCAGTTGCAAGATCCGACTCAACAACTAAAATTTTGTCATTCTCATCAATTACATGTGTGGAACAGTCTACACTGGCTACGCTAGAGCGAGATTTGCCTCGACAGACTCTAGCATCGTGACCAATACGACCACACTTCAAACACTCTTGTTTAGATGCGAAACAAAACTTAGAATCTGAGGTGTGTACTGTACTTCCACACCGATTACACATCTTGACATTATAAGACTTCGGGTTGCTTGTAGGTCTTGAAGAAAAAGTTTTCTTTGAAAGCTTCTTATTTTTGACCGCCGCAATTTCACTAGGATCATCATCATTTTGAACATAATCTGGTGACTCTTGAGTTGACACCTCATTAACATCATTTGATGTTGACCTTTTTTCTAATTCTTTCATGCACACTTCAGACTGCTCTACTACTTTAGCTAAATCTATTGCTGTTTGGAGATTAGGGTTCTTTGCTGCCCAGAGACGTTCTTGAATCTTCTTGTTGTTACAGTGGACTATGAGCTGATCTCTGATCAATTCCTCTGTCATGTTTCCAAACTTGCATTTAATAGACATTTCTCTCTTTTTGACTTTGGGTGTAAAATTTATATCTATTCATGACTAGATTTTCTTGTTTAGAGTATCTAACCTCTAATCGACAAACTGCTTCTTTATACTCATCTGGAAGTGCTTGCCCATTGGCCTGGAGGGCTTGAAGCAGAAAGCGAAAACTCGTTGATCGTCTTTACCAAGAGTACTTAAAAGTAAAGCCTTTTTCCTTTTTGCAGAAAAATCTTGAGCATCTAGAGCGTCAAGGTAATTGTCAAACATGGGAAACCAATCTTCCCAAGATATGCTTGGTTGTCCAGGGTGAGGCAAAACATTAGGAGGAAGAACAACAGAGATATCTTGCGAAGCCATGTCAATAAGCGATAAAGAAGAATTAGAAATGATGAGAATCCCAGAAACAGAGTTTATAACTGAGTGAAAACAAGAGTAATTGAAAGACTTGAGGGTTTACAAAGTATCAAAGTCCAAAACCTAATAGCTGTGTCGGGCAGAACGATATACAGGCGTGTATATCGCCGCAAAAACAATACAACAAATAAAGTACCTGACCAGTGTGAACACACTATAGGCATGTGTATCGCCGAAGAAATAAACGAAAACTTCAGGCTGTAAGTGGCTTCTAGAGCTGAAACGGGCATCCTGAGATGAAACAGGGCTCCGTAAAGAGAGTTACCAAGGTAACCAAGGGAAACAAAATGGCCGTCAGCGTGGGGGCGTTACAGCGCGATAACGTCAGAGCGACGTGGTGTTGAAGGAGGCTGACGGGAGAAATACTGACGTTTCACTGAGAAGTGAAGTGCGTCAGAGAAGCAAAGACCATCAGTTACTAGGAAACATGCAAGAATGCTTGATATACGTCACCTTCCGACGTGCAGCTGCTTCACCAGTACCATGAGAATTCTACGACGTCATCAGAGAGAGAACCACAGCTCGATGAGAAGGATCCCTCTGACAAACAGCAGTGAGTCAAACATGGTGAGTCAGACACGCCAAACTTCTGGTCACGTCAAAGCTGGGCTCATTCACTGTAAGTTGCAGTGAGTCAGATACACCGGCAGCTTTGAGAACACCAACTTCTCTCCTCTGGTCTCACTGATGTCAAGTTGAGTCGCAGCTTGTTTTAGCTGCGCACTAGACGCTCTGATAGTGACACATATCAGAGTCCACCTCCGCTCCGCATGCCAATACTGCCAACATGTTATTCAGAGCACACATATTGAGCATAAGGCAAATTAAGATAATCTTCTGTCCACCCTTGTCGTCACGAAACACCAACAGAACTTCACCTCCAAGTGTCTACGAAAAAACGCTTCCTTCAAAGTCAGGAATTGTTAGAAAAGCTCTGCTGGGCTGCACAGTGGGTTCTAAGTATCGTCGCCAAGATGTAGTAAATTAGTTGCAGAGAACAGCAGGTAGATTAGAAAGTCCTTTATTGAAGATCATAGGAGGAGACAAGAGCGGACTCTTCACCAAGGAGGCTACAAGCAACTGCCGTGGAATAGAACCCATAATTGAGGGCAAACATAGAACATAAACATAAGAGCATTCTGTAAGCCATGTAATAACATTACATAAAGACTAGAGCTAAGACTTATGTACCACAACTCCCCTGAATCGAGTATACGCTGCGCATCATCAATCACTTGCAGCAGGGCTGTTTCCTTGCTGCAGTTTTGAATGAAACCAGACTGGAAATTGTCAAGAAGATCATTGTCCTTGATATGATGGGAAAGTTGTTTCGCTACACATCTTTCTGGAATTTTCGCAAGAAAAGGGAGGTTAGTGATTGGGCGAAAGTTGTTGAGGTCGTTCGCATTAGCTGTGGGTTTTTTAAAAAGAGGGGTTGCTGGAGCGGGTAATTAAAAAAAAAAATTGTATACCCTCCCCATTTTGCATGTTTATGCTAATTAAATTAATTACTTAATTATAATCGAATTAATGGATTGAAGTGGAAATTATTAATCAACCTTATTAATGACTGAAATACACGTGGGATTGCTTTGCATGACTTTATTAAATTGTAAACTAAATTATGTACGCATACTAATGATAGACAATTAGAATATTACATGATATATGTTGCTTTGTGACGTATTTGTGATTTGTGCTTTATTTTGTAAGTATAAACCGCTTGAGTGTTGCTTATTGCTAGATAAATACACACACATATGGGTATTAATGAGGGAATAACATTTATTTAATCATCATCATCATCATAGCTTTATTCGATTTCAGTATAAAAATCATAAAAGCACATTAAAATTTAATACATACAATTAAACTCAATAATACAGATCAAAATATATAACAATTTAAGTGATTCATACTGGGACTAACTCTTTCAATAACATTAATTCTGCACTTCAGCTTGCGTTGGTAGTAGAGTGATCTTCTTTACAGTTCGAGTCAGATTTAAATTTAAGCCATGGAAGATCTGCATCTAATTGTAAATTTAAAAAACTTAGATACAGCACTTATGGTCATTTCATCTTGTAGTAAGAGCAACTTGAATAAGGCGGGTCTACACTGTCTCAAACCCCAGATCTTTAACAAAAGTATTAAATATCTCTTCCTCCCCCATACGTAAAATGTATAGAATAAAACACAATGGATTGTTGATTGCGTGGAAAGGTCATCACACGGGCATTTGATTAAGTTTTTCGACCAATCATTAGTGGCTGGAAAGGTTAACAACCTAAAATAGCTACCAGTTCTCAGCCGAGCTAATAACATTCTATTATTGATTTGTGCTTTATTTTGTAAGTATAAACCGCTTGAGTGTTGCTTATTGCTAGATAAATACACACACCTATGGGTATTAATGAGGGAATAACATTTATTTAGTCATTTCTATGTATTGATTACGTTTTGTGTTTCTTTTGCTTAAGGCCTGCCACAAAATGGCTGCCTCTGGTATCTAACCTGACCGTCGACGCTACACGAGGTTTGGGTTAAGTGCGCCTGCGCTAACGCCAGCTACAGTGGCCTCGTCATGACCCTAACCAGACTGTACCCACCAAGGTCTCCCTGGGAAGCAGGCCAGCTTTTCAGAAAGAACAATAAGATGCCTTTAAAACCGGAACAAGCAAGACTGATGATCTAAGAGACTTTATTTTGTGAGAACCCTGTCAGACGATTTTCGATTGTCCAATCAGAGGAGCTGATGACCCATATTTGTTACAATTTGTCAATGATTTTTACTATAAATTATGGTAGAATAGAGAGGTTGTGGGGGGTTCGTTTTTGGCTTTTCTTGATTTCCTGATGTTATGCTGACGGAGAGGACGGTGACGCTGCAGGACAGCTGTTTCCGTGAATCTTTGACGGACTGAATTAATGCCCAAACTCCTGATGAACTGAAATTACTCAATTTGATGGGCATAGATTTGCGAGACTACCAGATTTGACTTAGAGGACGACAATTAGCCAGAATAGGTAAATATGATTGGCGACTTGATGAAATGAATGATTTAATTTGCATTAATTAGATAAAGATTGAATTGAATAACTACAGAATGAGTTGGGTTGTTTATTCATTGAAAATGTATTAATTTAAAGATAAATTTGAGAATTGGAAGTCAACCTAAACCTGCAACTAACTGATCCATCCCGATTTATGAGAGGAATACTAAAAGGTGAAGTTCAGGGCCTAATGAGTATCAGAAGGTTGCGTAGATTTGTTGCTCATTAGGGTAAAAAGGTAATTCCTTTCATGTCAGCGTTTGGAAGATAATCGCCTCCCGAGAAACACAGATTGATAGTGAGTGAATGTTGGTGTTATGGGCCCCACCAGCGAATGTATGGATAGTGTATGTTTGTGAGATCTTTGGTCTGTGACGGAGGGAGGGATTTCGTACTCCACGCTGTAGCAGAGTAACCTGTCCCGTTTTAAAGGTAACAGGGGGGGGAGCCTTGACTGAGGGAGAGGTTAATCAGCCTGGTCCAATAAGAAAGAGTATGGGTGTAGAAGTCAAAGGCAATGTCAATAGGGATGGGGTCAAGAGAATGTTTGGAGGGCTTTGTTTCGAGGATGCATTTGAAGAGGGCATCTTCAGAGATGGTGTCAAAGTTCTGCCAAATGACTAAGGATTTACGCTCCTTTAGAGTGGTAGGATGAATGACCTGATCCACCAATGATTTCACTTTTTCGTCAAAGAATATGGCAAAATCCGCTGCTTTCTTTGGAGAATCCTCCGGCTTGGAGGTTGGGGAGACCAGTTTGGATTTTTGATGAGGTTGAATAGTTTTTTGGGTCTGTTTTTGACTGAGTCGAGGAGGGTTCTGAAGTGAGATGCTTTTTCAAGGAAGATGTGTTTGTGGTACTTGGATCTTGCTAAATGTAACATAGCAAGATTAGAGGTGGATGGAGCTTGTATCCATTGTTTCTCCAGGATTCTCAGGTTCTTCCTTTCTTCATAAAGGGATTTGTTGAACCAAGGTGCTAAGGGAATAGGCCCTTTCCATTTGCTTTGGAGAGGAGCAACATTATCGATTTCGACTGCAAGTACTGAGAGGCATTGGGAGATGAGATCATTGACATCCAAGCTCGGGTCTAGCCTTGGAAGTGATAGCATATCGGAATCACAGAGAGTATCGAGGTCAATGTTTTTAGAGTTACGGAACCAGGTAGTAGTCATTTTAGGTTGGCAAAGAGTAATAGAGTGTTATAGGTGAAGAGAGAAAGGGATGAGGGATGGGGTGACAACTCTGGAATTTCCTTCCAATTAAGATCAGATCCAGCCAGTCCTTACTAGCTTTTAGAAAAATTACCTGGCTGTTTAATCATTAACTCCCTCTGTCATCTGGTATAAACCCGCTGTCCTTAGCGCCGAGACACCCACGGGTATTTGAGCGCTTTACAAATCTTATAAATAAATAAATACATGAGGAAGAGGTCAGACCAGTCTACATGAATAGGGTCAGCAATAATAAGCATGTCTGCTTTAGAAATAACAAGGTCTAGAATTGAGCCCTTAGAGTGTGTTGTTTCAGTACAGTGTTGGATAAGATCAATTGCTGAGAGAAAGGTGGCCAATCTATTAGCAGAGGAATCTTCCAATGAGCCCCAGTGAAGATTGAAGTTCCCAGGAAGATCTGTCTGTCACTTTGCGAGTATTGGTCACTGATGAAGTCGGTGAGTTCCTCTAAGAAAGAAGAAGAGCAGCCACCAGGCGGGTGATAAATGACATGGAATCTGAAGGGTGAGCAGTGTTGCACTTGAAGCTCAAGAGATAAGCATTCGAATGAATAGAAGGAGCTGTTAGGAAAAGCCTTAAGTTGAAGGGAGTTTCTAAAGATTTTTGCAACACCTCCCCCAATTTTGTCTGTTCTGTCGTTTCTAAGGATAGAGTAGTCTGTGGGCAACAGAAGATCAAAGAGGTGTCGTTGAACCAGGTCTCTGTGAGGAAGAGCATGTCGAGATTGTGAAGGATGATGGTGTCAGAAATTTCCAGTTTGTGTTTCATTGCAGATCTGCAGTTGTGGAGCAAACAGTGCAACTCTGACGAGACTGTTTTGGTGACAGGGTCGATTGGGCTATGAGGGGTGATAGGGATATTATACTTGTCAGAGGGTGCCCGGGAGGAAGAAGGCAGACAATTAGTTCTGACAGAAGCGATGGTCGTAATAGTGTAGATAGTAGGGTTACTTGGAGAGGAAAGTGGAAGGGGGATGGCATTCGAGGTCTTGTAACTTGCCAGAAGGTTAGTGATGTCTGCAGAAGACAGATTATTATTGGCTTATTTGGGGCGTGGGGGCGAGGTGTTTCTCGGGGGATTGGGGAAGTGAGTATTTGCCAAGGGAGTTGGGGTGTTTGGAAAGGTGGAAATCTTAGTCTTTAAGAGTGAGATGGTAGCTTCAAGCTAGGAGATGGAGGTGATGAGAGATCCTAACTTATTTTCCAGAGAGAGTAGGGCTGAGCACAGTAAGTTAGATGGCTCGATTGGGTACAGGGGGGAGTGCAGTTGGCGAGGGAGGGCAGGGAGAGGTGGGAGTGCGAGGGGGTGTTGGGGTACAAGGTTCAAAGATGGAGATAGATGATGATGGTTAAGAGCAGTTGGTGCATGGGAGGTGAAAAGAGAGTTATTTTTGTTGATGTTGTAGGGAGGATAAGAATTGAGGTCGTGATTAGGGGGAAATTGGTGCGGATTGATGAGGGATGGCGGCAAGCAAGGAGGGGAAAAGGGGGGAGTCATAGAATGGCAGGAGGTTAGGGTAGGGGAGAGGGGAAGTGGTTGGAAAAGTTCCGTAAGCTAGGAGAGGTGGATGTGAGGGAACAGGCCCCAGGCAGAGTGAGGGGGGTTGGGTTGTAGGGTAGTTGAAGACAGCAAGTGGAACTGCTGGGTCTGAGGGAGGGAAAGGGAAGGGAATACCGAGGGGGGATAGGGGGCTGAGCAGCATTACTGGAGGAATCAGGGAGATGAAGAGAGATGCAAGGGGTTAGTGAAGAATTTGGGGTACAAGGCGAGGGGGAAGCGGGTGGAAAAGAAGAAAAGAGAAGGGAATATGGGGAATGTATGTAAAGTTAGTTGGGGAACAGGTTGTAGGAGAGGAGGACTAAATAGGGGGTGGCAAGTAGGGGTAGGGGGAGGAGGTAAAAATGAAATACCGGGACGGTGCAGAGTGGAAGAAGAGAGTATTAGCGAGAGGTATGGCAGACGTGTTGAGGGGGGGGTGCACAATGGGTGGGGGGAGGAATGGGAGAGGAGAGAACAGGGGAAGGGGGGAAGAGGGTCTGCCTGTGCCTCTCGGGGGTGCGGCCTAATGGAGTATAGGGGGTCACGGGAGGAGATAGGGAGTAATGGGTGGAGCTAGATGAAGAATCAAGGGAGATTCCAGTTGCAGGGGTGGGGAGTAGGAAGGGGAAGAGGTGGTCAAAGAGAGACAGACAGGTTTCTATAGCTTGGACCAAGACAGTACCATTGTTATAAAGTGCGATAGTGAGGGAGCCGTTGAAACAAGTAGAGGGTGACATTTTTTGCTGTTTCCCATGTGGGAGAGATGAGGAGGAGGTGACGTTGAGGGAATTATAGAAGCTGGTGGACCAGGAGGGGATCTCATGAGTGAAAAAAATGAGGTCGTTTTTGAGCCTCCCAAGATGACCCTTGTAGAATTGGTTAATAAAAAGGGAATCTGGAAAACGTTCAATGGTGTTATGCTTGAACCGTTTTGCTGAAGCTTTAGACAGATTGGGGGATAAATTATTTTGAAGCAGTTAATTCCAGACTTAACTCGAGAGGTGGCCATGCTGGGAAATTGAGGAGGAGGAGGGTGGTGAGGGGAGGAGGAAGGTGCCGCTAGGGTAGCAGTAGTGTGGAGTATAAGAAGAAGAAGGGGACACATATTTCAGTAGTCGAATGTAGTTATCTGATTAATGTGCGGTCAAGAGGCGTTGAGGTTAGCAGGGCAAAAGAATCTGGTCCAACCAAACATTTGCTGCGGCAAATGGACCCTTAGTAATGTAATCAGCAGACAAGGTTCATAGTATGTATTAAATCATGTCGGCATTGGGACCTCCCCACTTTGACCACCCACGAGGTGGCTGGGGTGAATAGGTTAGAGACCTTGGTGATGAGTGCTTTCTTTGGCGGCATAGGGACTGGAGCACGGCGTCAATCCGGGGCCTCCCTGTGGAGAGGTGAGGGAGCGTAGTGGAAGCACGTTGGGAAGGCGCAGAGAACTTGCTGTACCGTGCCAATGACTGGGGCCCCTGTTTCACGGCTGTCGTAGCGTCTCGAGTCTCAATACTGCTCTGTAGACTGACTGGCACTGGACGGTGCATGGGGCAATGGGTGGTGCATCAAGGTTGGGGCAGGCGAGGAGACGTAGGGGGCCTGCTCTGTGACCTAGGCTCAGGGTTGCAGGCCTAAGCCGGAAAGCACCCGACCAATGCCATTTTAGAATCAGGCAGTCAGATTCCAGGGTTTCAGCAACTGTTGTGTGCAAATCAGGGGGACCCCTCCCAAGACTAGATGTAATGAGGTGGCTTAGGCACCCCCTGGGGTCTGTCTCCTTGAAAAATAGGCCCCCTCTGCAGACCTTTGGGGACCACACGGGGCCTAGACCTGAAATCGCCTGACCGACACCATTTTGAAGTTAGGCAATCCGGTCCAGGGCTTCTACGATCGATGTGGATAAATCACTTTTTTCTGGCTGGACAGCACAGAACGAATGGGAGCAAGTTACTTCACTGTTTTTTATTTCATAGCGGAAAAACAATGTTATTAGCACTCATCTGGCAGCTCAGTGTGTGACAGTATAATCAGAAGTGCACTGCTCCGCAGCGGCAGTCACGTCATGTGACTGCAACATTGGCTCCATGAACTGCCATGGTGCGATTAGCATGCAGCAGTTACACTTAAGTTTCGTTTGACACAGGCAGCCCCACCGTTCCTTGCACGGTTGCCTGTGGCTTTCATCATGCAAATACGTCCCTACGACCGGACGGATGCTGGAGAATAGTCGTCGCTTGGCTCTCCGTCACTGACACTCAGGTCAGGTGACACATCATGATACGATGGTAACCACTTACCGCCGGCTGGTGGTGAGTGTTGACCAAACGGAGCAGGCTGAGAATATAGCCTTCCTTTAAGTTTGTTTATCTCATCAAGGGCCCAGGCTGCCGAAGCTCCGTGGCATTGTAGGCTTCTTATATCAGCGGTGGGTGGGGCAATGGGGTCATGGGGGCTGAGAGTATTTCTCAAGGAGTGGGAGACATGGGACTGCAGTCACTTGCTGTTGCTGCTTCATGTTCTATCCTGAAGGAAGCTCCTCTGACTGCTCTCTGAGTTGCGCTTGTGTTTAGGTGTACTGAAAGGACAAGCACGTAATAAAAGTCCAGCTGCAGCAAATCAAACTAGCATCGTGATTAATCACTTCTGTACAGTCCTCTGTGCAGCTCTCTACTCTGCTCAGCTGACCGTAGGACCGGCTGCCAGAGACTAGTCGCGGCCGTGGTACACATTTACTTAGTGCTCATTCTCAATACATTTAATTTAAAGCTGAGCGTGCGTCAGCATGAGCCTGTAGCTCAGTGCTTGTGTCCTCGGGCCTTGCTGAAATGGTGCCTCTGCAGGCTGAGCAGCGAGGTCAGCTGCAGTGGCTCTAGATAACTGATTATAGCAGCTGAGATCTTTTACCGCGTAATACGATGACTTTTGGGAGCACAGCTAAAGTACTGCTTAAGAATATGTTAGGACCCTTCCATTTTTGCTGCTTTACAACACTTTATAGAACTTCTTCGAGTTTCTTGTTGTTCAAATGGGTCTAATTAGTGATAATTATATATTTACCTCGTCTTCATTGCTTAACTTTGCACGCGAGAAAGTGGCAAATGTCACTCATAATTACACTGAAATTATGAAAATGTCACACATAGCAATCTGAAACCGTGGCAGCTATGACCAACAACTAGGACCTGGAGCGATGTAGTCCCGATACAGACTTTGGTGGTTCCAGACTTAAGCCATCTCTCTTACTATGTTTAGGTAGAATTCACATAGATACACCGAAACATTCTCTTAAGAATGACAAACCAAGGTTGGCGTTTTAAGAATTTATATAAAGGATAATAGGCAAATGACAATAAATATGCCTTCAGACATTTAGCAGTAAAGCATACAATTCATAAGTACAAAGAACTCAGTAGAGTTCTAAATGAAATACGGCAAATATTCGCCTTCTAAATAGGGTAAAAAAAATTGTCTCCTGGTTTCAGAAATCCAAGTCCTTTTTATAGGGCTTTAGACAAAGGCTTTCATATATTCTGTAAGAATGGATGGTTTCTAAAATTTACACCAATAGAAAACAAGCTAAACGAACAATTTATTATCAAATACACTTGAGGATTATCTCAGGATAGCAATATGTTATAATCTGCTATGCTTGTGATGCATTCTTTGCACACCTCCATTGTTCTCTGCTCTGCTCAGCCAGTGTGTGATGTCATGGAATGTTGGTTTGCGACTGCAGGTTGTTTGACAGTTAGTTAGAGTGTGCTTGAGCAGAGAGGATGCTGCTCCTGGTGGGGTACTTTACTATGTAACCTGTAACCTCTTCAATAAACCTACAACCTGTTAATTCACATGAACTGGCTACCAAACTCCTGCTTACCAAGAAGGAATCTTTAATTACTACACAATACATTGAGATTCAGTCATTCTCACAACTTTTAGCTGAAAAATTGTACAGAAACATTGTTTGAGGAAGAGCCGAGGACGATCTGATACGTCCTTGATACATAACTGTGAGAAAACGTCTCTGAGAACATTCTCTGCTTAGTTATGCGGACAGTTGTAAAGCTTTATTTAGAACTGAAATCAGCAGTAGTCATCACGTGTTATACTGGGACATTGAGGCAAGATGGAGAACGGTGTAAACACAACCTAATGTTAATGCAAGCCAGTTCACAGTGCTCTTTATTAGCAGAAAATCAGCTCTCACAGTCCCCCCTCTGATGATTTTAATCATCACTTAAATTCTTTATTACAACACATCGGCCATCAATTTTGGATAATTTTGCTTGGTCTCTACCAGGTCCTTCAGAGTGTCGTAAAGTTTGCTTTCCATCTCTTCAGCCTTGACATCATGTCTTTTCTGCTTTCGTCCTCTTGTTGCTGACAGCTTCTTATAACAACTATTTAACCCCTTCTTTGAAGAAATTCCTCTGCAAGACTTCAATGAAATAAGTACACATGCAATTCCAATTAGTATAATTAAAGCAGACTTAGTAGCAATTTCAGGATTACTCCTCCTACACTAACAAGCCATTCTTCTACTTTGGAATATCCTTTACTAATGGATCCAAAGAATGATCATAATCCTTCCCTGGCACCAGACTCTTCCAATTCAGTTAATTCATGTGTTACATTCGAAATGTTAGTAATATAGTTGTCAATCAATCAAAGATGTGTTTATGTAGACCAATGGCCTTTAAACAATACAACATTAAAATATAGTAGCAAATACATATATAATAGTTATTTCCATCTAGTAAGACCATAAATAAATTGTTCAGATAAAACCTATATTTCAATAAAATAGGTATACATTTCTTAAACATACACCACACCTCTACTTGTTTTCAATAAACACTACATTAACCTCTTCAGTGCCCATGACGAGCTGGACTCGTCATGGGCCGCGGTAGCGCTGTGCCCATGACGAGTCCAGCTCGTCATAGACCCCGCCCGCTAATGCAACGGCTGGCACAGGGCGGGGAAAGGGGCGGGCACTGAAGGGGTTAACTGCCCTCATAAATCTACCAATAGCTCATGTTATATCTAAGAAACGCATCTCAGTTAGAAATTCTGTGGCATGCCCTTGAGTCATAATTCCATATTTCAAGAATATTGGGCGTAACTATTGTCTCCGCTGTTGTTGAGTTTTAAGCAATCCAACACAATATGCAATATATCGAATTTGGTGTTCAATCCACAGACACAATTCCCTCCTATGCCAATCGTTTTTGCCGTATTACTTATCTTACAGGGGTTAAGGCCAATTCTTACTCTCAGCACTTCGTTTCTTAACAACGGACTTGGTAAAGTGCACACGTATTGGTAACTCACTTTATAGCGCCACACATTTAACATAAAATCTACAGATTATTTCTCTTTTAGATATTGGTAGTCATTTTCATAGTTGTAGAGAACAACGAGAGAGCTAGGGAAGGATGGGGTGCGTCCGTATCCCCTGTTCTAATGTAAGTTTTATCAATGGTGGACGAACCCAACGATGTGTGATACGATCACTGTAAGACAGTGTTTGGGAACCCACTGGGTTAGTTAAAAGACCCCTCACACACCAACCTAGTTGGTGTCATGCTTCATCATTGGGGTCCCAACTGGGTGGCCGAATGCCCCCCGGTTGTGCTACGACGCCTGACTACAGCGGAGCTGGTGTGGTGCAAGAGTGTGATGTCGTGAAGATTAAAAATATCTCTGAGAGTCCTTGCCATTGGAAATTTTTTACTGGCGGCTCAGGATATACTAAAAACTGGGTATGTGATGCAACTACGAAAGAAATTATTATCTAATAGTTGTTAGTGTGGTAGGTCTACATGTTTCAGCCCTCATGGAGATGTATGGAGCTTTCGTCGGGACCAGTGAGAGGAGTGAGTGGCAAAGTGAGAAGTGCCACGTGATAAGTGAAAAAATAAAAAGGTATGATTACCTACACACTCGCTAAGGTGTGTGGACCCGGTGTCTGCGAACTTGCGGACACCGCAGCGAAAAAGACCTGTGGAAGGAAAAGAGACAGCACAAGAACATGTATAAAACTGACACATGGGTGCCGAATATTTCAGCAACTATAAAATGCAATCTTAGGTGCTGTGATGGAGCAAACCTATCTGTCAGGAGATCGTACCTGTGGCAACACACAAACTGTGATAATGTTGCATGCTAATAAGCGTATGGTTTGTCGAAGGCAAATCAATCTAGGTGCTGAGAAGAAGCAAGCCTCTCTGTTAACATCATAGACCAAGTGGTTGCATTCAAGACAAGACAAACCGTGAGAACAGATGGTGGTGCAATATATGCACGTAAGATGCCTGGTGAGTGAGAGGCATCCGTCGAGTTGATAATAGTACCGTGAGGCCTCAGAGAATTAATAGAGGTGTGTCACAGTGAGAAACAAAAAGGGGGGGGGGGCGGTTGCTTTGTCCCTGTGCGCAGCGCTAAGGTAGAGGAAAGAATAATTACACTATGGCTGAGTTAGATCGCTGAAACGCGGAAAGCCTGTGCAATCCACAGGGAAAGGCGCGCGTCACCTTACTTGGTCGACGAGCTGCACCCGCTTTCAATAGGTGCCAGGCGGGTGCAGTTCTTCGACCAAGTAAGGTGACGCGCGCCTTTCCCTGTGGATTGCACAGGCTTTCCGCGTTTCGCTTCCCTCATGCTCATTACTTCTCTCCTCACATAATTTGCGTGAGGAGCGCACTCCTCCCGTATCCTGACCAGCGATCTTACTCAGCCATAGTGTAATTATTCTTTCCTCTACCTTAGCGCTGCGCACAGGGGCAAAGCAACCCCCCCTTTTTGTAAACATCACAAACCCAGACTTATTTGGCTACGCGCTCTGTCTCACAGCCCCAGCCAGCCCTGACCTTAATGCGCTCACTGGGTTTCTCACTGTGACACACCTCTATTAATTCTCTGAGGCCTCACGGTACTATTATCAACTCGACAGATGCCTCTCACTCACCAGGCATCTTACGTGCATATATTGCACCACCATCTGTTCTCACTGTTTGTCTTGTCTTGAATGCAACCACTTGGTCTATGATGTTAACAGAGAGGCTTGCTTCTTCTCAGCACCTAGATTGATTTGCCTTCGACAAACCATACGCTTACTAGCATGCAACATTATCACAGTTTGTGTGTTGCCACAGGTACGATCTCCTGACAGATAGGTTTGCTCCATCACAGCACCTAAGATTGCATTTTATAGTTGCTGAAATATTCGGCACCCATGTGTCAGTTTTATACATGTTCTTGTGCTGTCTCTTTTCCTTCCACAGGTCTTTTTCGCTGCGGTGTCCGCAAGTTCGCAGACACCGGGTCCACACACCTTAGCGAGTGTGTAGGTAATCATACCTTTTTATTTTTTCACTTATCACGTGGCACTTCTCACTTTGCCACTCACTCCTCTCACTGGTCCTGACGAAAGCTCCATACATCTCCATGAGGGCTGAAACATGTAGACCTACCACACTAACAACTATTAGATAATACTTTCTTTCGTAGTTGCATCACATACCCATTTTTTAGTATATCCTGAGCCGCCAGTAATAAATTTCCAACGGCAAGGACTCTCAGAGATATTTTTAATCTTCACGACATCACACTCTTGCACCACACCAGCTCCGCTGTAGTCAGGAGTCGTAGCACAACCGGGGGGCATTCAGCACCCGGTTGGGACCCCAATGATGAAGCATGACACCAACTAGGTTGGTGTGTGAGGGGTCTTTTAACTAACCCAGTGGGTTCCCAAACACTGTCTTACAGTGATCGTATCACACATCGTTGGGTTCGTCCACCATTAACAGTCATCTTCATAGGACAATTCTTTGCCTAATGCTTTTAGCTCACTCTTGGAAATATCAATATGTAAGGATTGCGGAAGCTGCTGAACTTTCATATCCGTGCAGACGGCAGCCAGGTTAGCCTAGCCCTTTTTGCCCATTTAACTCCATTGTGCACAATTTCATTCTTTCACAACTGAGAAATCTTTTGTCCATCTCCCCCATTCAATTTCCCTCAGAATCTTATTAGGGCTTTTGCGGCCAACATATTCCATGAGATCATGTCAGTTTCCAATCTTATTGCTTAGATCATAGCAGAACTGAGGAGTGACAGTAAATACTTTAAATATTTTGCCTCCTCAGCATCCCACCTGTCTTTCGCGCTAATACATAGCAATTCAGGTCCATATAGGAGTTGCAGGGGGATCATTGCTTCATAGACTTTTATCACCGGTCTGCATGACATATCTCCAAATCACTTATTAAACTTTTTTAGCCTGCTCACCGAGGCGATAGCCCTAGCCTTTAGGGCCTCTAGGTGGATATTCCATTTCAGAGACCGCTCAAACCAAATTCCAAGATACTTGTATTCAGTAACTACTTCCAGTCTCTCGGATCCTAAGTGCCAGTTAAATTTGCTTTCAGTTTTCCGAAAGCAAAGCACTCGAGTTTTGTCCATATTCACCACAAATTTTTTCCACCTACAATAATTCTCAAATTTCCCTAATTTTCTTTGTATGCCTATTTTGGTTTGATCTAAAATCACAAGATCGTCTGCATACAGGAGGCATGCCACGTGTTTGCCATTCATCTTAGGGCTATATCAATTTGCGGCAGCTAAAGTCTCTGGCAGATCAGCAACAAATAGAGAGAAGAGTAACGGGGCTAAAACACATCCCTGTCTCAGCCCATTGTTTATTTGTATTTTCTTTGTTAGGGTCTCCATGGTATCCAGAATAACCGGGGCCCAATTCCTCCTGTGCAGCTCTTGAATTAGCTTTAAGAGGTCTTTAGGAATAACTAATTTTCTCAATGCCTCCCATAGGCAGATTCTATCAACAAGATCAAAGTCTGCACGGCAGTCTACAAAGCAACAAAATAGGCTCCCCTGCTGCTCCACAGACTTACATGCAATGGACCAGAGTGCAAATCAGTGGTCAACTGTTGCGTGCCATTCTTTAAATCCCCCCTGTTCCAGTGGTACTATACCATTTACATCGGCCCAATCTTTTAACATTCCCAGGATTGTTTTAGCAAATACCTTTTCAGCCATGTCTAGCAGGTTGATCAACCTATAGGTTTTTGGGTTTTTTATCTCTCCCTTTTTATGGATCAGTCTGATAATAGTCTTCAGCTTTCTGGAATAATCCCTGTACTCAGAATTTTATCAAACAACCTGTGCAATAACTCTTCCCACCAATCCGGGCGAGTCTTTATTATTTTCATGGGCATATTATCAGGACCAGCAGCACGGGTAAGGCTTAGTCTTGCGTTTGTATTTCTAATGTTTCTTAGTGCAAACATATCTCTGGTATCTCACCTACTCTCTCCCAAGGTGTTGCCTGTTCCTCCACCATCTCGCCTTCTTTACCATATATCTCCTCCAGATGGTCCACCCAAGCTTGCTCCTCCACTACGCAGACCATCCCGCCCTGAGTTTTTCCCGACCCCTCTTGTACTAATTACCAAAAGTCTTTTGTTTTTTAGTTTCGATATCCTCTATCATAAGTCTCCAACACTTTTCTTTGAGTTCTCTTTTCTGGTCTCTGATTAAGTTTTTATACCTGCGCCTTAGCCTCATCAGTTCATTATGGCTTTCACTATTGTACCTTAATTTAAGGTTTCTTTCCCCTTTCTTTATTTTCACTTTAAGGGCCTTACATTCCTTAGTATACCAATTGTTTCTATTGTTTTGGTTGTTTGAGGCTACTACATTTTTTGATCCTTTCCCGTTTAAAGCTACTCTTAAGCACTGTACAACCTGCCCAATGATCTTCTCATACCCTTTCGGGTGGGGCTCTAAGCTATCACCCACTGGCTGGTTTTGCTGATAAGTTGACAATTTTACCATATACTCCTCTGTTAGTCTTGTGGACAGTTTTTTCGGGTATTCCAACTGGACTGGGATCACCTTTTCCTTTTGTACTACATTCCCTCTTTTTAGTTTTAACTTCAGAGGATGGTGATCAATTCCTTCAACAGAGCCCACTTTAAAATCCCTTATTTTATCAAAATTCCAGGCATGCATAAACATATAATCAAATGGGCATAATTGTTGGCCGATCTTAAAGATCTGATGTGCTGGTCGATCCTTGCCTACTGGCCCATTTAGGCAAACCAGGCCTTTCAAGCCCAGATAATTTCACAGTGCTATATTCCATTTAGATCCTTTAGTTAAAAGGAAAGTTGCCGTCTTTATATTAAATGATTTTAGCATTTCTTTGGACCATTTATCCATATTATTTGGGTTCAATCTGTGGTTCATGTCCCCTATTAATATGAGGATATCTTTCGGATAGCTTTCACATAACCAATCAAAATCTTCTTTTCGTTTCTAGTCTATATTTCTCAGACCGCCCCCCTCTATATACACGTTAGCTATAATCAAATTTCCCTTCATAGGGTATGGGTCCCAGGGCTCCACCTTGCATGCTACTAACCATTTACAAGTTACTGATAAGGGTGTAACCTTTCTAGCTATTCTTGTTGCTATTAGGGTAGAGATTCCTCCTGTCGGTCGCCCTAGCTGCCCCTGTGTTGCAGGCTTATTGACTGATACAAAACCTTCTGTCGGGGGGGGGGTTTCATCGCACAGCCAGGTTTCTTGCAAACACACAATGTCATGAATATCTATTATTTTTTTAAAGTATCGGATTTTTAAATTTTACAAAAGCCATCTATGTTCCAGGAAAGAATCCCAAGGCTGTGCAATGACCCAGTATCCTAATCTATTTCACTTAGCCACTCCTCATCGCTCTGAGTTGGCGTGCGACGGTTTAGGGGTATATCTCCCCCAAATCCGTTACTCCAGCTCTTATCTATCCTACCCCCTGATACTGTAATTGCCCTACCTTCCTTTCCATCCAGCTCCTGGCCAATCAGCTTTATTTGTCTTTGCCCCAGGCCCACATGATAGGACAGAAAGACTAATCTTGGATTCTCTGTTGGGGTAAATTATAATTCTGGGACTTTCCTTATTCCTTCCCTCTGCAGCTCTTTTTCTGCTTTTAGTATTGTATGTTTTACTAAGCCAGAGTACGTTATGACTTTGGTTACATACTTTCCATTTTTGTTTTGTACACACCCGACTTGTCGTAGGTCATTCGTCCCTATCTCCTTTAAGCTGCCACATTTAGAGAAGGTTATTAATAGCTGAGATCGATTCAGGGGGTGCAATTTCCCTTAAACTTTCCCCCCCTTTTTAAAATTGTGATACTTTGAGAAGTAGCCATACATTCCTCCCCTCCCTCTCCTCTTGCATTATTTCCACATTTTTACTTTTCACTTCCCTATCCCTCACAGTTGAGCTCCCACTGATCATTCCCTGCACCATCACATTATCTTTTCTGGCTGGTGGTCTACTTGGGAAAATATTCTCCTTCTCCCTCCTTTCATCTTTTTTTGGTCTTAATTGTATTTTTTCCCCTCTTTTTTTATTTTCAGCCTTCGTTCCAAGCATATGCTCTTTCTGTGTTTTCTGCGTTTTCTGGGGTTCCTTTTTTAGATGCAAATTTTCCAACTCCTTACTTTTGCTATCACTGACCCTAGTGCTGGCGATGTTCTTTTTTCCCAGTAACCTCTCCTTTCCTTTTAAGTTCTTGATCACTCTTCTCGATCTTGGTATACATTGTCTTTAGTTAGTAGCTTCTCCTGATCTCTTTAAAAGCATTGGGTATCTCGAGACATATACACTATGACCCCCTGCTATATATATATCTTGGTCTCCTGACTCCCTATTTGCATTTTCATTTACACATCTCACTGGTCTAACCATAGAAGGCATATGTTCTCGAATTTTTTTCAGCTCACCTACAATTAACTGTAGCTGTACCTTTTGGGCTTTCATTGTATCATTATTCACCATAGATACTTCCAGCAGTCCTTGTAAAGTCTTTTGAAGAATCATCATTACATCCAACATGGTTGATGACTGGGTCGCTGAGATCTCTATGTTAGGAGTAGTGTCAAATACCAAGCTTGCAATTTCCTCACTTGCACTTTTCATATTTTGCTCAAGGCTCTCCATTTGCACAAGGCTCTCCATTTGCACCCCCTGTTCAATCTCATTGCCCACCAATCCCGAGGTGCTTTCCTCTGGTTGACCCACCATACTCATCTGTTGCTCGGGACTTTCATCTATGAGGGGGGTGAATAGGCCTGGTGATGATGAAAAGTTGTTTATCTGTGCCAGGAATGTATACACAACATTCCCAAGTGCCAGGGTCCTTGTCAGGAAATCACTGCAGCTTGCACCACCCATTGCTCCTGCCAGCGCTGAAAATGAAAACCACTAACAGTCACACTGTTTCAAGTGTGACAATTCAAGCTATTGCAGGCCCCCAAAGCTATAAGAAATGCTTGCGTGGCAGATAGAACTCATTTTAATATGTGTAGCATTAATAAACGAAGGATGTTGTGCTCATCAATAAATTAGATAGCCAGCACCACCATGTGGCAGACTGTCATAAGTGCCAGTGTAAACAATGAAGTGCCTGTGCTGAGCACCGGAAACCACTAGCTGAAATTAAGCACTGTCCATGCATGAATGATTTTGCAAACTCTGTCTTTGTTCGCTAGGAGCAAATTCAACGAAAGGTGCTTTTGCATGATCGCTCTCATTGCAAGCAATTCTTTATTAATCATAGTCAGTGCATCTGTGGTATTGGTTGCATGCCGATCAACTAAAGTGGACACTTTCCAAATCTTTACATCATTAAGTGCCACTCCTATAGATGGTATAAGTGCGCCAAAGATATCACAAAGAATCTGCTTAAAGGTTCTCTTGGTTAACCTAATTTATTGTTGAAGAGGAAAGTCTAACTCAATAGTATGGTAGGTCCTGAGGAAAACTAAAGCTGTATAGCAACTACCCATCCAATTGTGTAGTAGCTGAAAATAACTTATTTAAAAGACACATAATATATACCCTTTATGCTAACCTCTAAATTTGAAAAGGTTTTCCCTCTCACTAAATAATTATGCCTACACTCACTCCATCTCAATTTCTCAGTTGTCTTGTTCCCCTTTGGCTGTCATATTATGCTTAATGATACCCTTTTAGTGAATTCAATCCTTAATCTTGGAGGTGATTCCTTCAAACTATCCTTCCCTTTCCCAATAATATGTTCTGTGCTTGTGTATTCTTCGCCTCTTTACTTATCTATTCTTATCATTTAATTCAATTAGTCTACAAACACCCTCTCAACTTGGTTAATTTTGCAACTTACGTCGTGCAAGCTATGATTAGTACTACTCAGGAAAGTCACAGGTGCAAAGAATTTCATCATATACTCAGGCTGATCCTCTGATTTTGACCCTTGGTGAAAGCGAGAAATCTGTTTAGTAGCCAATAAATACAGATTTTCCCCATTGATGATTTGAATATTTTCTAAAGGATTTTTAAAATCAGAGTAAAATAGTTTAATGGAATTCTGCTGATAAAATAGGTTTAAGAAGATGGAGCAAGAGAATGAGCAAGACAGAGGTAAATGGAAATAAGCTGCTCCCTTAGCTGCTGAGGCAGGAAGATAAGAGCAGACACAGCAGACCCCCAATTTAATGACCTTGACATATTCTGACATCTTATAATATACATTATAACTGTACACACTCTGTAGGAAGCTAGCTCTGTATATACTATACCAAAGTAAGGTATAGTGTGCACAGAGTCCAGTGGAACCCTAAAGATAGGCAGAGGTAAAAGTAGATAACACCTTACTCTCTATTTGTGGTTTAGTGTGGACGAGAAGTAAGGCTTTATCAGAGGGTAGTGCTAAGCATTTACTGTACACATGTAGGCAAGAAATGGTGTCACACACTCAAAGACTGAACTAAAACCAATTGGTTAGTATAAAAATATTATTTAGGACTATTTTATTACTAGAACCAAATCATAGGCAATAGTGTACTCTCAAAGACACAGTATTATGAATATGCATTTGACTTTGAATTAGCGTTTGTTACAGGTTTGTATACTTCGGCAATAAGCAGTTGAAATTACTTTATAATTACTTGTCTTACTTAGTGTGAGGTATCTCTAGATACCACACTGGTAAATTTCCTAAGGGAAGGAAAAGAAGGTAATGTGTTTTGTAATACAGTGTACAGTTTGGCAAGCTTACTCACGAGACCCTCTTAGTCCTGCAAAAACAATGCAGACCGTTAGTCTTGGTCCACGCAGCAGAGTTGGTCGGAGATTTCTGAGAGGCGGTCAGCGACCGGGGTGGTGAATGAGGTATTGGCAACCTTGTGACCGCAAGGGATCACAGATGGAGTCGGTCAGGATGTCCGGGTTGGAATCTTAGGACCACTTTGGTCAGAGAGTCGGTCGGGTTGTCGCCTTCAGTCACGGTTGGAGGGGCCCCCCAGGGAAGGGCTGCAGGCTTGGGTTACAAGCTTTTGGGGAGGTTCAGGGGTCACAGCGAGGCTAGGATTGCCAGGGGGATCTTCTCAGGGTGTTGGGCCACTCGGATTCGGGCTCAAGGCGCCGGGTGCTGAGTGGTGGGGGACTCACGGAGTCATCCTGAATTAGAGTTGGTTGGTCTTGAGCAAGTCCGATGCTCACGGGAGACAAAGTCTTTGGTTTGGCTATGGCAGGACAGGTCTTCCGGGTTCTTGGGAGCTGCTCGCTGCAGGACACACTGGGATTTCACTGTAGTTGGTCGAGGTCAGGACAGGCCAGTAGGACTGGGGCCAAGTCAGTTGGTGTTCTCCTTTTCTTCCTCAGCAAGGCTCTTTGGTCCTTCTCCTTCTCCTTTCTTCTTGTCTGCTTGTTTCCAGAGGTGAGGTTCAGGGTTGCCCCATAATACTACATTTAGAGGCAGGTGGGTACAGGTCGAAACCAATGGGTCCCTTCCTGGGGGTGGGTACACCCCCTATTAGGCCATTCTCCAGTGGGAGGGGGGCAAAACCTCACTCGGATTGTCTGAGTCCCCCATCTTCAAGATGGCTGGGACTGAGAGTTGTGCTTCACCTCGCCTCCCCCAACTAAGGGGTGGGGTTGGCAAAGGTGGGCACACCTCTCCTTATAACTTTGTTTTCCCACCGATTCTCCTGCCCAATTGGGGGTCAGAACTGGTGGGGGCCAGTTGCTGGGAGCAACAAATGGCTGGGGTGCTCACAAAGGTGTCAAGCCTTTGATGCTTGCCCTTCGTGGACCCTGCCCATCCTGGGGGAGGAGGCTTGGCACCTCGTCCCAGGATGTGCTTTGTTTCAGGACCCCAAGAGCGGCATGCTTTATACCAAGGGCTCCAGAAACATGTCTGGTGGTGGCAGCTGGCGAGCAGCCACTCAGCCAGGACACTAGAGTTAGGTAATTTCTCAGGGGGCATCTCTAAGATGTCCCCTGAGTGCATTTTTCATTAAATCCCACACTGGCATCAGTGTGGGTTTAATGTGTTGAGAAGTTTGATACCGGACTTCCCAGTTTTCAGTAAAGCCACCATGGTGCTGTGGAGTTTGTAATGACAACCTCCCAGACCATATACTCATTACGGCATTACTGCACTTACAATGTCTAAGAATGGACTTAGACACTGTAGGGGTACAGGGCTCATGCACCTGCACCCTCACCACTGGTATAGTGCACCCAGCTAGCGGGGTAGCTTACCTAGGCCAGGGCAGTGGATGATAGGCATGGCACACAGGGATGTGTGCCATGTCGACTCTTCATTTTGTTCTGCATCAGAACATGCAGCCTGCTATGGCAGTGTGTGTGTGTAAAGGTACAGGGCCTCTACGGGTGGCACAATAAGTGCTGCAACCCTTAGAGGCCTTCCCTTGTCACAGTGCCCTTGGTACCTATGGTACCTTTTACGAGGGACCAGAGAGTTGCCAATTGGGTTTTGCAACAGTACAGTTTAGGGAAAGAACATAGGCCCTGGGTACCTGGCTGGCAGGAATCCAGGGCACACTCAGTTGAAGTACATCAACATTAGGAAAAAAGTGGGGGGCAACCATGCAAAAAGGGGCACTTTCCTACACAACCTCCCCTCAAATGAAAGAGGAGGAGACTGTCCTTGCCCTAGAGAGTCTACATTGTCTAAGTGGAAGAACCGGGAATGTCCATCTGCATTGGCATTGGCAGTCCCAGGTCTATGTTTCACGGTAAAGTCCATTCCCTGTAGGGAGAAGGACCACCTCAAAAGTTTAGTATATTCACTTTTCATTTGCATTAGCCATTTGAGAGGTCTGTGGTCAATTTGAACTGTGAAGTGAGTACGAAACAAGTATGGTCTCAACTTCAGGGACCAAACCACAGCAAAGGCCTCCCTCTCAATGGCACTCGCAATGGTAACAGTCCAGCCTGAACTGCCAGGCCAGGTCCTTCCTGGACTGGAAACAAGCATCCTAGCACCGGTTTCGCAGTTTCATCCCTCTTCAGCCAGGATAGCTTGATTCCAGTGGCATGGAGAGCATAGGACTCACGTCTGAGCATACCCATCCCACTCAGGGTGACAAATGCAAAAAGAACTATTGATGGACAGAATGCTGAACAATGTCATACATTCACCCCAGTACAGGGATCTGGGTCTAAATCCATCGTTTTTTTGCTCACCATGCCATTCCAGTTTGGACCCAGCCATATGCAAATCAGTCTTGACCCTAGGATGCTTGTTTCCGGTCCAGGGAGGACCTGGCTTGGCAGTTCAGGCTGGACTGTTCCCATGAGGCACAGGGTCAAGACTGATTTGCATATGGCCAGGTCAAAACAGGGGTGGCATGGTGAGCAAAAGAATGATGGATTTAACCCAGATCTCTTGACTGGGGGTGAATGTTTTGATTTGTTCTGCATTCCGTCTATCAATTGTGTGTCTTTTGCTCAGATAGATGAAAGGCTGAGTGGACCTGCCGGGATTTGAACCTGTGACCATGAGGTCGAACACAGGCCCCTGCAATGGACGCATTAGTCCACTTAGCCACCAGACCCAGTGGTATGCCTTCTTTCCCAATTCTTGGAGAGAAATTAGACCTAGGTCTACCAAATGGTGTTGTAACCTCTCATTAGTGCAATTACTCAAAATATGTTTTTTCATAAAAAGATTTTAAAGTCCATTACTGAGTAATCTATGAAGTCAATCCAGGATTGGTTTTGTGTTTTGTGAGCCCCCTGAATAAAATCCTATATTCCTCAGTTTTGAGTCCAAAGCGCTCACTCAGAGTATTCTCCATGAGATCATATGACCCAGCATCTGCCCCGGTAAGGGTCAGGAGTCTGTCCCTGCAGTTAGAAGTGAACAGTTCCAAAAGGAGTGTCCCCCAGTGTGACTTCCTCACTTTTCTCATTTCACAAGCCCTCTCAAAAGTTGTGAACCATTTGGTGATGTCATCACCTTCCTCAAATTTGGGACAATCCCTTTGGAGATTTTGCGATCATAAGATTGCTCTCTGTCCCTATTTAGTATGTTGCTGCCAAAACTGTTGGGAGCTAAGCCCATGTCTTCTCATTCCTTTTCTGAGCCAGGAGTCTGGTCTCTAAATCTAATCTCTTGGTCAACCTCACTAAGGGGTTGGCCTCCTCATTGAGGCTGTCCTCAATGGAATCAAAAGCACCTGACCCACCTGTGTGGGATCTAAGGGCCATATTATCAGGTTCACACCAGAACCTGGGCTTCTATGGGAATTCACAAGGGCATATTATCAAGCCCATTATCGCCGCTTTAGCTGCAGTTTCCTGCCGCTAAAGCGTCAATAATGTTATCGACATTCCTTGATAATATGGCCCCAGGTACTTTTCTTGGTGTCAGGGTCACTGGGACCCTGACCTGCCTAGAAGGTGGGGGTGTTGGAAGTTATCCTCATCCCCTCCATCTTCTTCCCCATCTGAGAGGTCTTCACCTTGCTCAGAGGGATGGTCCTTAGCATACCCTGCCAACAGCTCCTAGAGCTTTTGTTTGGAGGGATGGGACCTCATGGTAAAGTTTTCAACTTTACATAGAGACCTTAACTCCCTAAATTCTAAGGGCCATATTATAAAGCACAGCGTTAAAATTATTGCAGCTTTAGCGGTAGAAAATTGCCGCTAAAGCGGCGATAATGGGATTGATAATATGCCGCAGAGAATTTCAATAGAAGCTCATGTTGACACCAGAACATGGGCTTTTATGTGAATCCTCAAGGGCATATTATCAAGCCCGTTATCGCCGCTTTAGCGGCAGTTTTCTGCCGACAAAGCGGCGATAATGTTAACACCATTTCTTGATAATATGCCCCTAAGTGGAGATAAGGGGTGAGGTCAAGCTCCTCAACCAGATTCTCTCTGTCATTGGTGATATTTTCACTAATAGCTGGGGTCGTGTTAAGAGACATTCTACAAAAAGTTTCTAACACTTTTACCCCTAACTATAGTGAGCTTTTATTTCTCTAAAATTCTAAAGGGACTTAAGCAAGGCCCTAACAAGATTTTTAGTAATTTGGAAACATTTGTCAATTAAAAAATACAGAATTCTAAAGACAATTTAAGAGTTCTTTCGTGTGATCAGGTGTTGACCAAATCAGTCCAACAAATGCAAAGTTGTATATCCCACTGCTGATCCACCAATGTAGGAAGCTGGCTCTGTATATACCATATCAAAGTAAGGTATAGTGTGCACTGAGTCTAGTGGAACACGAAAGGTAGGCAGAGGTAAAAGTAGATAACACCTTACTCTTTATTTGTGGTAGTGTGGGCGAGTGGTAAGGCTTTATTAGAGGGTAGTGCTAATCATTTATTGTACACACTTAGGCAAGAAATGGTGTCATACACTCAAAGACTGAACTCAGACCAATTGATTAAAATACAAATATTATTTAGGGTTATTTTATGACTAGAAACAAATCATAGGCAAAATTGTACTCTCAAAGACACAGTATTACGAATATGCAATTGGGGCCAGATGTACGGCCCGCCAATTAGCAAGTCGCAAATTGCGTCGCATTTGCGACTCACAATTTGTGACTTGCTAATTGTAATGCACAACAGTGTCTCGGACACTGTTAGCGATTCCTAATGGGGTCACAAATTGCATTCCTCATTAGAGTTAATGAGGCAGGTGCAATTTGCGACCCCTTTAGGAATGGCTGGCATTTACAGGGACGGTGGCCTGCTGGGGTCAGCAGACCACCATGTCTGTGACTGCGTTGTTAATAAAGCAGTTTTTTTTAAATGCAGCTTGTTTTCCTTAAAGGAAAACGGGATGCATTTAAAAAAGAAAAATTAAACTTTTCAGTTTCATTTTTTTAGGGCAGGCAGTGGTCTCTGGGACCACTGCCTGCTCTTAAAAATATTTTTCCACATACTCACAAAGGGGAAGGGGTCCCCTAGGGACCCCTTCCCCATTACAAGTGGTTTACCACCTACTTGAAGTAAGGCGGCTGCAAAACATCAGTATATGGCATGTTGACTCGTGTTAGACCTGACACCATTGGTGTGGATCTCCATTTAATTTTTTGCTGTTGCCTCTGATGTTTTTGCTGGTTTTAGATGCTTTGGGCACTGTTCCACTGCTATTCAGTGCCACAGTGCAAGTTCTCCCTATGTTAAATTGATGTATAGATTAGTGACTCCATGATTGGCTTATTTGGTTTACTTGTCAGATCCTAGTAGAGTGCACTGCGTGTGCCCAGGGCTTGTAAATCAAATGCTGCTGGTGGGCTTGCAGCACTGATTGTGCCACCCACCGGAGCAGCTTGTAAAGTGTGTCTCAGGCCTGCCATTGCAGAGCCTGTGTGCAGTCTGGTACTGCCCTGTTGACTTGACAAGCGCACCCACTTGCCAGTCCCCAAACCTTCCCTTTTCCACATATCAGACACCCCTAAGGTAGGCCCAAGGGCAGGATGCATTGTAGGTAAAAGGTAGGACATGCCCTGATGTGTGTAGCATGTCCTAATACTGAATTACAGCCATTTTCGTTTTTCACTATTGCAAGGCTACCTGCTCCCATAGGCCAGAGTGGGCAGTTTGATTATAACACCTTATAATCATTACTGACCGAGGGAACATGGTAGAAAAACAAATTTAGTATGCCTGAACTCAGAATGATAAAATACATCTTTTAGTGAAGATGGTTTTAACATTCTCTGTTTGAAAATACCACTTTTATAAAGTAGGTATTTCCTTGCCTAACTATCCAAGCCTGCCTCTGCTAGATTGTGTATTCCATGTCTGGTGTCTGAGTGACAGGGGCTGGGGGGCTCCAGGAGACAGGGTGAGTCAGCACAAGGCTGAATAGACCTATCTGCATGAGGGGTGGTGGGAGGAGTAGCACCTTGACCTGAATAGGGCTGTGCCTGCCTTCCACAATACTGGCTCCACCTCCTGGGGTGTTTCTGAGGACCCTGGCCCACACTGACAAAGGAAGAAGGTGTACACTGGCAGGATGCACCCAGAACTGGTTTGGACTAGGTACAGACACTCTCTGCCTTCAGAGACAAAGGATTTTGGTGTATAAAAAGGGGGACCCACACCCCAGAATTTTAGATCACTTCTGGGAATCAAGACAAACCTTTATTGAGGAGAAGAACCAGGAAGCTGAAGGATGAAACTACCCCTGGGCTGTGTGTTTGGGGGTTGGCCTGCAGTGGTTGCTTCATTGCCAAAGAAAGGAGAAGAGGACTGAGTGTGCTTTTCATCAACTTGAAGAAGAGTCTCCAAGGGCTTGAACTTTGAGCTTGCCTCCTGCCTGAAGTCTTAGGGATACAAGACTTCACCAACTAGCTCCCCCTTTGAATTCCCTTGCTGGGAATTGAAGTGCCTGCTGTTGTGCTGGGCCCTCTGAGAGACTGCGTGTCGCTGGAAGCACGATGCAACGTCAAGAAGCGTGTCGCCGCCGCAGCAGTTGCCGTCACATCGCCAAGGAAGCGTCACATCACCGGAGAAGCGTGCCGCCGCCGCCGCAGAGGTCACCGCCACATCACTACAGAAGCATGTCACAGGGCCTGTCGTGGCTCCAATGATCATCGAGTCGCCGCACGGCCGTTGGGCGTGCATGCCTCATATCAACGTTGTTGCATCATAACCGAGACGCCATTTTGTCGCATCGCACCAGAGAGACGTATTGCAGCGAGGCGCCATCTTGTCGCATCGTACCGGAAAGCAGTAAGAAACCGACGTATCACCTCCCCACACAGTAAGGAACTGACGCATCCACTCCCCTGAGTGTAAGGAACCGACACATCACCTTCCCTGCGACCCTTTTGTTGGCTTTGCGTTACACATCCTAAGTACTTTCAGAACTGAGCTATTTCCTACCATTTTAAAGTCTATTTTTTAGTACAGTATTGTGGATTTTTATCGTTTGGTCTTGTGATAAGTCTATATACAAATACTTATTTTTATAAAACAACCTGTGTGGTGTCCATCTGTAGTGTTGTCACTGTATTACTGTATGTGTTCACAAATGTTTAACACACTGCTTCTGAGATAAGCCTGCCTGCTCCTGCCAAGCTACCAAGGGGGTGAGCAGGGGTTATTTTAGGAGTGTAGCCCCTTACCCTGACTAGACGCAAGGTTCCCTATTTGGTCAACGGTACCTACCTCTGCCAACTAGAGACCCCCAAATCCAACAACTCGCTATTAGGAAGGGATGCCCATTCCTAATAGCGAGAGTCGCAAATGCTATTTTATGAATTAGTGACTCGCAAAATAGCATTTGTACATGCTATTACCCTTTTTTGCGGCCGCAAATTGGAGGATCTCCTGTTTACGGCCACAAAAAAAGGGTCGTACATCTGGCCCTTGATGTTGAATTAGCATTTGTTACAAGTTTGTATACTTTGGCAATAAACAGTCGAAATTACTTTATAATTGCTTGTCTTACTCAGTGAAGTATCTCTAGAGACTACACTGGTACATTTCCTAAGGGAAGAAAAGAAGGTAATGTGTTTTGTAATACAGTGTACAGTTTGGCAAGGTTACTCACGAGACCCTCTTAGTCCTGCAAGAACAGAAGTGAGTGGAACGTCCCGTCCCGTAAGTTGGATTTGGTCAAGTGGGTACTCAGTTCGCACTGCCAGCGGCCCAGATGCGGCCGTGTGCAGAGTGCAGGGACCACACGTTAGCCAAGTGGCTAAGCACGGTAATTGATTTGGGGAGTACTGAAGGGCAGGCCACCTGGTTGATAGAACAAAAAGCTCCTGGTGTTGAGGTTAGCACTGAAGGGCCCAATAGCCAGCAAAACTCTACATCACCAGTGGCACATGGGCTGCCGGGTGTAAGATTCAGTCGTCTGGAGTCCCAGGGTTTCTCAGTGCAGAACGTCGGTCTTGGTCCAAGCAGCAGAGTCGGTCGGAGTTTCCTGAGAAGCAGTCAGCGACCGTGGTGATGAATGAGGTATTGCAACCTTGTGATCACAAGGACTCACAGACGGAGTCGGTCGGGCAGTCGCAGTTGGACTCTTTGGACCGCTTTGGTCCAGGAAGTCAGTTGGGGTGTGGCATTCGGTTGCAGTTGGAGGGGCCTCCCAGTTAAGGGCTGCAGGTTTGGGTTAGAAGCTTGTGGGGGGGGGGCTCAGGGGTCACCGCAACTGAGGCTAAGATTGCCGGGGGGACCTTCTTAGGGTGTTGGGCCACTCGAATTCGGGCTCAAGGCGCCGGGTGCTGAGTTTTGAGGACTCACAGTTGGTCTTGAGCAAGTCCGATGCTCACGGGAGACAAAGTCTTTGGTTTGGCGAAGGCAGGACAGGGCCTCCAGGTTCTTGGGGGCTGCTGGCTGCAGGATACACCGGTATTTCACTGTAATTGGTTGAGGTCGGGACAGGTGGTAGGAATGGGACCAAGTCAGTTGGTGTCCTCCTCCTCTTCTTCAGCACAGCTCTTCGGTCCTTCTCCTTCTTCTTTCTTCTTGTCTGTTTGTCTCCGGAGGCAAGGTTCAGGGTTGCCCCTAAATACTACATTTAGGGGTATTACAGGTGGGTACAGGTCAGGACCAATGGGCCCCTTCCTGGGGGGAGACATCCCCTATTAGGCCACCCTCCAGTGGAAGGGGGCATAAGCCTCACTCAGGTTGGTTGGATCTTCCCATCTTAAAGATGGTGGGGACTGAGAGCTGTGCTTCACCTCGCCTCCCCCACCTGACGGGTGAGTTTGGCAAAGGTGGGCACACCTCTCCTCCTAACTTGGTTTTCTTGCCGATTATCCCGCCCAAAGTGGGGGTCAGAACTGGTGGGGGCCAGTTGCTGGGAGCAGCAAATGGATGGGGTAGCTCACAAAGGCGGCAAGCTTTGAAGCTTCCCCTTCATGGACCCTGTCCATCCTGGGGGAGTAGGCTTGGCACCTTGTCCCAGAATGTGTTTTGCGGCAAGCTCTCGATTCAGGGGTCCAGAAACATGTCAGGTGGTGGCAGCTGGTGAGCAGCCACTCAGTCAGGACACTAGAGTTATGTCGTTTTTTCAGGGGGATCTTCAAGATGTGCTCTGAGGGCATTTTTTATTACATACCACACTGGCATCAGTGTGGGTTTAATGTGCTGGGAAGTTTGATACCAAACTTCCCAGTTTTCAGTAAAGCCACCATGGTGCTGTGGAGTTCGTAATGACAACCTCCCAGACCATATACTCGTTATGGCATTACTGCACTTACAATGTCTAAGACTGGACTTAGACACTGTAGGGGTACAGGGCTCATGCACCTGCACCCTCACGACTGGTATAGTGCACCCGGCTAGATGGGTGGTTTACCTAGGCCAAGGCAGTGGATGGTGGGCATGGCACACAGGGATGTGTGCCATATCGACTTTTCACTTTGTTCTGCACCAAAACATGCAGCCTGCAATGGCAGTGTGTGTGTGTGTGTGTGTGTGTAAAGGTACAAGGCCTCTAAGGGTGGCACAATAAGTGCTGCAGCGAATATAGCATGCTACATGCATGCAAATACATTGCATTCGTAACAACGCGATGCATTACTAGGCAAGTCATTACATCGACTTGCAGTAGATGGCGCTGTAACTTTAGGAATGTATAATTTACTTTTCCAACTACAGCCTACGCAACAGTAGGGAAGGTGTTGGAAAAGTAAATTATACTATTCCGTATGTTAGAGCGTCATCTACTGCAAGTCGATGTAATGACTAGCGTAGTAATGGCATTGCGTTGTAACAACGCGGTCGTTGTAACAACCACGTTGTAAAGGCAGGTTGTTTCCCGCTGCAGCCCTTAGAGGCCTTCCTTGGTCACAGTGCCCTTAGTACCTATGGTACCTTTTACAAAGGACTTACATGGGGCAAGATATTTGCCAATTAGGTTTGGCCACAGTACAGTTTAGGGAAAGAACATAGGCCATGGGTACTTGGTTGGCAGGAACCCAGGGCACACACAGTCGAAGTGCATTAACATTAGGCAAAAATTGAGGAGCAACTATGCAAAAGGGGGCGCTTTCCTACGCACTCTCATGCTGGCGGAGGTGCGAAACCTTACTCTCAAGCAAAGGAGACCTATCTACAGGAATAATAAAGCTAGTTGAGACAGAAGTGTAATTCCCTCCTGGCAAGTAAAGATCCAACAACCATCCAAATACAGAAACTAAAATGTCAACTGCAAAACCTGCATATATAGCCTTGTAGTATAGCTGCACCATGTTCAGCTTAATTCAGATCAATGAAATCTCTAAAGCAGAGGTTTTCAATCTGTGGGGTGTGACCCCCCAAACCTTCCCTTTTCCACATATCAGACACCCCTAAGGTAGGCCCAAGGGCAGGATGCATTGTAGGTAAAAGGTAGGACATGCCCTGATGTGTGTAGCATGTCCTAATACTGAATTACAGCCATTTTCGTTTTTCACTATTGCAAGGCTACCTGCTCCCATAGGCCAGAGTGGGCAGTTTGATTATAACACCTTATAATCATTACTGACCGAGGGAACATGGTAGAAAAACAAATTTAGTATGCCTGAACTCAGAATGATAAAATACATCTTTTAGTGAAGATGGTTTTAACATTCTCTGTTTGAAAATACCACTTTTATAAAGTAGGTATTTCCTTGCCTAACTATCCAAGCCTGCCTCTGCTAGATTGTGTATTCCATGTCTGGTTTCTGAGTGACAGGGGCTGGGGGGCTCCAGGAGACAGGGTGAGTCAGCACAAGGCTGAATAGACCTATCTGCATGAGGAGTGGTGGGAGGAGTAGCACCTTGACCTGAATAGGGCTGTGCCTGCCTTCCACAATACTGGCTCCACCTCCTGGGGTGTTTCTGAGGACCCTGGCCCACACTGACAAAGGAAGAAGGTGTACACTGGCAGGATGCACCCAGAACTGGTTTGGACTAGGTACAGACACTCTCTGCCTTCAGAGACAAAGGATTTTGGTGTATAAAAAGGGGGACCCACACCCCAGAATTTTAGATCACTTCTGGGAATCAAGACAAACCTTTATTGAGGAGAAGAACCAGGAAGCTGAAGGATGAAACTACCCCTGGGCTGTGTGTTTGGGGGTTGGCCTGCAGTGGTTGCTTCATTGCCAAAGAAAGGAGAAGAGGACTGAGTGTGCTTTTCATCAACTTGAAGAAGAATCTCCAAGGGCTTGAACTTTGAGCTTGCCTCCTGCCTGAAGTCTTAGGGATACAAGACTTCACCAACTAGCTCCCCCTTTGAATTCCCTTGCTGGGAATTGAAGTGCCTGCTGTTGTGCTGGGCCCTCTGAGAGACTGCGTGTCGCTGGAAGCACGATGCAACGTCAAGAAGCGTGTCGCCGCCGCAGCAGTTGCCGTCACATCGCCAAGGAAGCGTGCCGCCGCTGTCGCCATCACATCACCGAAGCGCGTCACATCACCGGAGAAGCGTGCCGCCGCCGCAGAGGTCACCGCCACATCACTACAGAAGCATGTCACAGGGCCTGTCGTGGCTCCAATGATCATCGAGTCGCCGCACGGCCGTTGGGCGTGCATGCCTCATATCAACGTTGTTGCATCATAACCGAGACGCCATTTTGTCGCATCGCACCAGAGAGACGTATTGCAGCGAGGCGCCATCTTGTCGCATCGTACCGGAAAGCAGTAAGAAACCGACGTATCACCTCCCCACACAGTAAGGAACTGACGCATCCACTCCCCTGAGTGTAAGGAACCGACGCATCACCTTCCCTGCGACCCTTTTGTTGGCTTTGCGTTACACATCCAAAGTACTTTCAGAACTGAGCTATTTCCTACCATTTTAAAGTCTATTTTTTAGTACAGTATTGTGGATTTTTGTCGTTTGGTCTTGTGATAAGTCTATATAAAAATACTTATTTTTATAAAACAACCTGTGTGGTGTCCATCTGTAGTGTTGTCACTGTATTACTGTATGTGTTCACAAATGTTTAACACACTGCTTCTGAGATAAGCCTGCCTGCTCCTGCCAAGCTACCAAGGGGGTGAGCAGGGGTTATTTTAGGAGTGTAGCCCCTTACCCTGACTAGACGCAAGGTTCCCTATTTGGTCAACGGTACCTACCTCTGCCAACTAGAGACCCCCAAATCCAACAACTCGCTATTAGGAAGGGATGCCCATTCCTAATAGCGAGAGTCGCAAATGCTATTTTATGAATTAGTGACTCGCAAAATAGCATTTGTACATGCTATTACCCTTTTTTGCGGCCGCAAATTGGAGGATCTCCTGTTTACGGCCACAAAAAAAGGGTCGTACATCTGGCCCTTGATGTTGAATTAGCATTTGTTACAAGTTTGTATACTTTGGCAATAAACAGTCGAAATTACTTTATAATTGCTTGTCTTACTCAGTGAAGTATCTCTAGAGACTACACTGGTACATTTCCTAAGGGAAGAAAAGAAGGTAATGTGTTTTGTAATACAGTGTACAGTTTGGCAAGGTTACTCACGAGACCCTCTTAGTCCTGCAAGAACAGAAGTGAGTGGAACGTCCCGTCCCGTAAGTTGGATTTGGTCAAGTGGGTACTCAGTTCGCACTGCCAGCGGCCCAGATGCGGCCGTGTGCAGAGTGCAGGGACCACACGTTAGCCAAGTGGCTAAGCACGGTAATTGATTTGGGGAGTACTGAAGGGCAGGCCACCTGGTTGATAGAACAAAAAGCTCCTGGTGTTGAGGTTAGCACTGAAGGGCCCAATAGCCAGCAAAACTCTACATCACCAGTGGCACATGGGCTGCCGGGTGTAAGATTCAGTCGTCTGGAGTCCCAGGGTTTCTCAGTGCAGAACGTCGGTCTTGCTCCAAGCAGCAGAGTCGGTCGGAGTTTCCTGAGAAGCAGTCAGCGACCGTGGTGATGAATGAGGTATTGCAACCTTGTGATCACAAGGACTCACAGACGGAGTCGGTCGGGCAGTCGCAGTTGGACTCTTTGGACCGCTTTGGTCCAGGAAGTCAGTTGGGGTGTGGCATTCGGTTGCAGTTGGAGGGGCCTCCCAGTTAAGGGCTGCAGGTTTGGGTTAGAAGCTTGTGGGGGGGGGGCTCAGGGGTCACCGCAACTGAGGCTAAGATTGCCGGGGGGACCTTCTTAGGGTGTTGGGCCACTCGAATTCGGGCTCAAGGCGCCGGGTGCTGAGTTTTGAGGACTCACAGTTGGTCTTGAGCAAGTCCGATGCTCACGGGAGACAAAGTCTTTGGTTTGGCGAAGGCAGGACAGGGCCTCCAGGTTCTTGGGGGCTGCTGGCTGCAGGATACACCGGTATTTCACTGTAATTGGTCGAGGTCGGGACAGGTGGTAGGACTGGGACCAAGTCAGTTGGTGTCCTCCTCCTCTTCTTCAGCACAGCTCTTCGGTCCTTCTCCTTCTTCTTTCTTCTTGTCTGTTTGTCTCCGGAGGCAAGGTTCAGGGTTGCCCCTAAATACTACATTTAGGGGTATTACAGGTGGGTACAGGTCGGGACCAATGGGCCCCTTCCTGGGGGGAGACATCCCCTATTAGGCCACCCTCCAGTGGAAGGGGGCATAAGCCTCACTCAGGTTGGTTGGATCTTCCCATCTTAAAGATGGTGGGGACTGAGAGCTGTGCTTCACCTCGCCTCCCCCACCTGACGGGTGAGTTTGGCAAAGGTGGGCACACCTCTCCTCCTAACTTGGTTTTCTTGCCGATTATCCCGCCCAAAGTGGGGGTCAGAACTGGTGGGGGCCAGTTGCTGGGAGCAGCAAATGGATGGGGTAGCTCACAAAGGCGGCAAGCTTTGAAGCTTCCCCTTCATGGACCCTGTCCATCCTGGGGGAGTAGGCTTGGCACCTTGTCCCAGAATGTGTTTTGCGGCAAGCTCTCGATCCAGGGGTCCAGAAACATGTCAGGTGGTGGCAGCTGGTGAGCAGCCACTCGGTCAGGACACTAGAGTTATGTCGTTTTTTCAGGGGGATCTTAAAGATGTGCTCTGAGGGCATTTTTTATTACATACCACACTGGCATCAGTGTGGGTTTAATGTGCTGGGAAGTTTGATACCAAACTTCCCAGTTTTCAGTAAAGCCACCATGGTGCTGTGGAGTTCGTAATGACAACCTCCCAGACCATATACTCGTTATGGCATTACTGCACTTACAATGTCTAAGACTGGACTTAGACACTGTAGGGGTACAGGGCTCATGCACCTGCACCCTCACGACTGGTATAGTGCACCCGGCTAGATGGGTGGTTTACCTAGGCAGTGGATGGTGGGCATGGCACACAGGGATGTGTGCCATATCGACTTTTCACTTTGTTCTGCACCAAAACATGCAGCCTGCAATGGCAGTGTGTGTGTGTGTGTGTGTAAAGGTACAAGGCCTCTAAGGGTGGCACAATAAGTGCTGCAGCGAATATAGCATGCTACATGCATGCAAATACATTGCATTCGTAACAACGCGATGCATTACTAGGCAAGTCATTACATCGACTTGCAGTAGATGGCGCTGTAACTTTAGGAATGTATAATTTACTTTTCCAACTACAGCCTACGCAACAGTAGGGAAGGTGTTGGAAAAGTAAATTATACTATTCCGTATGTTAGAGCGTCATCTACTGCAAGTCGATGTAATGACTAGCGTAGTAATGGCATTGCGTTGTAACAACGCGGTCGTTGTAACAACCACGTTGTAAAGGCAGGTTGTTTCCCGCTGCAGCCCTTAGAGGCCTTCCTTGGTCACAGTGCCCTTAGTACCTATGGTACCTTTTACAAAGGACTTACATGGGGCAAGATATTTGCCAATTAGGTTTGGCCACAGTACAGTTTAGGGAAAGAACATAGGCCATGGGTACTTGGTTGGCAGGAACCCAGGGCACACACAGTCGAAGTGCATTAACATTAGGCAAAAATTGAGGAGCAACTATGCAAAAGGGGGCGCTTTCCTACGCACTCTCATGCTGGCGGAGGTGCGAAACCTTACTCTCAAGCAAAGGAGACCTATCTACAGGAATAATAAAGCTAGTTGAGACAGAAGTGAAATTCCCACCTGGCAAGTAAAGATCCAACAACCATCCAAATACAGAAACTAAAATGTCAACTGCAAAACCTGCATAAATAGCCTTGTAGTATAGCTGCACCATGTTCAGCTTAATTCAGATCAATGAAATCTCTAAAGCAGAGGTTTTCAATCTGTGGGGTGTGACCCCCAGGGGGGCTGTGGAGTAATGGGAAGGGGGGCACGCATTCCCCAGCCTTATTGTCAGCACACAAGGATTGCTGAATGGTATCTTCTCCGAGCAGTTGAACCAGAGAGAACTTCACACTAGGAGGTGCTCTGAGAAGCAATCCTATTGTGTACACTTCTCACCAGCTGATGAAGGAGATTGGGTCTTGGCCACAACGACCATTAGGAGGCAATCAGGCTCTGCAGGAGGCCAGTACTAGCTTAATTGAACCCAGCAGGCCTGTTCATGCACTGCGTCCATAAAGGAAGGTGCGAGCTGGGCATGGATGGGGGTTGGAGGTGGCTGTTCTCAGCGAGGGGCAAATGGGATGGAAATCAGAGGCCAGAACCACCCAAATACCAACTTTACTTACCTTCTGCTATCTTGAAATTTGTCATTTTTCCTGTTTGTTTCACCTAGTTTACACAAATACTTTTATAATGCATACTGTAAAGGGCTCTTGTATTTAGAAGTGGTTTTAGATTTTTTATTTTTAGGTTGAGGGACCATCCGGTCTGCCGAAGGCAGAACCGGAAGTCCGGAGATCTTATGTTTCTAAGAGTGGCTCTTTAGCCCGTCTCTCTTTTTGGCTCTCCTCCATTGGCTGGCTTCCTAAACGGAGGCCAGCCATTGGAGGAGAGAGCCGTCCCTCCAAATAGGCTCCGTCTTTTTCAGATTCGGGGGCGTGCTCCGTGCTGTTCTTTCCACTTTTTAGCCACGCCCTTTTTCGAACAGCAGGAACACGCCCCCGAATCCGAAAAAATTTTGAAGCTTCCATCCGCCATTTTTTTGCTGTCGTCCGGCCGCGAGGATTCATCCGTCCAGCGATGTGTTGTTGTGCTGGTGGTGGCGCTGCCGGGGCAGGCTCCAGTTCAACGAGCAGGGATCCGCACCGTGCTTTGGACGCCTTTCCCCCTTGTGCCTCCGGAGCTGGCATTTCCCCGGACTCGCAGTGATCCCGCCGGAGATGGTGTTGGTTACAGACTCCCACGCTGGCTCCTGCGTGGTGTCTCCGGTTCAGGTAGTGCTCCAACTGTCTATGTTAAGCTTCGGGGCTTTACCACGGTCGACCGGACGTCATGAAATAACAGTCCAAGACTAATATCCAAAAAAAGATATTCGGAACACACCCGGCCAGTATGATGTTACTTATCACTGTATGTTTTTAGAAAGTATGGAACTCTGAATGCCGAAAGCTATACTAGTGGCTATATCAAAGTCGCATCGCTATGTTACTTGTGACATGGGTGCTGGATATGGATGGGGTATTCGTGAAGCTGCTTATTCAATATGAAGAGGGCTTATGTTGGTTGTGGCTTTGCCTGCTTCGGATTCATGCTTTGTTGTGGCTTTGCCTGCTTCGGATTCAAGCTTGGATGTCTTTGCCTGCTACAGATTCATGCTTTGTTGTGGCTTTGCCTGCTTCAGATTCATGCTTGGTTGTGGCTCTGCCTGCTTCAGATTCATGCTGTGGCTCTGCCTGTTTCAGATTCATGATTGGTTGTGGCTTTGCCTGCTTTAGATTCAAACTTTGTTGTGACTTTGCCTGCTTCAGATTAATGCTTGGGTGTGTGCTTTGCCTGCTACAGATTCATATCCAAATGCATAATGCGTTCTGACATCTGGGGCGCTCGTGGTACTCCCCACATGAGCAGGATTGCTTGTTAAAACTGGCCGCGTATCCACATGGCCTCGTCCGAAGCATATATGTATAATATATGGGTTCATTACGATGAGACTGTGTTGTCCCGTGCAAACGTTTGCTTCGTATTTTGTTTACAAAAAAGAGGCTCTGTGAAGCATGTCTTTTCTTCCACATTATAGGAACATGAGTGGGACTTTGACGGACTTTGGGATGTGTGCTAGGTTTTCTTCACTCCGTTGTCACTTTCACAATTGAACATAAGATGCACAAGATGCAGCTCAATCCACTTATTATGTGATAGTGTTGGTTAATTGTGAAACGGTTTATGGTATTGAAATACAATGATTACGTGGTGCTTGCCTTTCTGAGACTGATGGTTGTGGGATTCCCAGGTCTGAGTCCATTGGCTATACATGCTTAAGCTCATTGGTACTGACATTTTTGAGATTCTCGTGCCCGGAATCTTTTGGGGATGCTCGCATGTTACTACAAATTGATAGTTGATCCTGACAAAAGAGTGGTTAACACAGTTGTGCACTCATTTTGAGATTTTATGGTCCATTAAGGATGACGTGGGGTTATGCCTTTGTACTGTGACATTGTTGTTTGATTCGCCGCGGGTCCAGACTGCTTCTGTGGGGGAGAGAGCAAGCTTGGAGAGGCGACTACCTTTGGCGCAGAGCTCCCCACACAGCAGCACCAATATCGGGGCTCGCCCCTCACAAACTGCACCAAGCGTGCTGGTGGCGGTATCCTGCTCAAAGAAACTATGACGTGCTGATTAATAAGAGCCATTTAAATCTAAGAACAAGCTCTTGTGTTTTCTTTTCACTTAAGGCCAGCATGTCAGTAAAGACAGTTTTGAATAAAACCGTGGATAGAATTCTACATATTTGCATAATAAAACGTCGTTGTTGCATCCCTCAAGCGCAATCCGTGAAAGGCCGTAAATGTTCATTTTAAAGAGAAGACTTTTGGCTTTAAAGAGCGAGAAATCCGAGCTGTCAAACTTTCGGTAGTGCCTTGACAGCACGCGCTTGACAGGACTCCGGTGTACATGCCGCCCCCCCCACCTTAGTCCACACGCAGTGTCTGATAAACAAACCAAACAAAAAAACATTATTTATATAAACAAGGCACTCCCTTTTTTATGGCAACCTATCTTAAGCTATATCTACTGTTAACTTGTTTTTCATATAGCGCTCCATACTGCTTTATTACCGTTTGAGCGCTGTAAATAATGGAGTGCTATTACCCAATGCATTTGTTCTCCCATTTACCAAAGTAAGACGAATGGGTGGTCCTTGATGTGGCTGGAACTTGTGACCCAAAGAAACTCGTGTTTTAGCAGCGAACCCAGTGTGCCATCCACGTTATGTTGGCAGCGTGTCAGTTTCGAGCGAGTAAATCAATGTAGTTTTAAAAATAACTTACACCGATATCTTCTTTTCCAAGGTTGCCCTTCAGTTTCATTGGAGTGCGGACATTTAAACTTTCAGAATCGTTGTGTCATGTATCAGGCTTGTATTTTCGATTCATATTGCTCTAAAACCTAAATCAATGGTATTCAAGAGCTCAGCTATCATACTGACGTATGCCATTCTCTGCTGACCACATTTCTTTTACTTTTTATTATTTTCGTTTATGATACTTCAGTTTTTAGCGAAAATCCAATCGTAGGCCATTGCTCGACTTTTCTCCTCTCTTGCAAATGGATACCAGCTCTTGCAGGTCTGTACATTTTAGAATTTTTAGGTGTCCTTCTAAATTTGAACAATCCTCTCCACCTGGCTCGAAATGTGAAGCTTAAAGTGTCAGAAACACAAAGTATCCAAGGTTCATGCCTGCTGCCTTAAACTGCTCCAGCGTGAATGTGCAAACTTACCTTGCACAAACACTGCACACGAAAACAAGCAAAAGTTATACTCCCACCGGAGCCAAGTTCAGCAGCGTGTGTGCTCCTCATCACGGGATCAGAACTCTGCAACATCTCACTAACTCACTTTCACTGTCTCTTTCACTACCTCTCTCTATCTCACTACATCACAACACCACTCTGCTTACATCTCACTACCTCACAACATCCCTCTCCCTCACTACATCACTGTTTCACTACCTCACTCTTTCTCACTACATAACTCTCTCTACCTCACTACTCCACTCTATCTCACTACCTCATAAATTCTCTCTCTCAAAACATCATTACCTCACTCTCTAGCTCACAACCTCACAACTTCACTCTCTCTCACTCACTACCTCAATCACTCTCTATCTCACAACCTCACTCTTTCTATCTCACTAACTCACTTTCACTCTCTCTTTCACTACCTCTCTCTATCTCACTACATCACAACATCACTCTATGCTTATATATCACTACCTCACAACATCCCTCTCCCTCACTACCTCACTCTCTCACTACCTCACTCTCTCACTACCTCACTCTCTATCTACCTCACTCTCTATCTCACTACCTCACTCTCTATCTACCTCACTCTCTCTCACTACCTCACTCTCTATTTATATACCCTACTTTCTGGAAAAAGACAACCCTCCTGGGACAGTTAATTCTTATAGTTAATATGCTTCAGCTGGAGTGTCATTCATGGAGTACCATGAGCTGTGAAACGAAAGCTGGGCAGACAGTTAACTGTCAGGGTGCAGTAGCTTGCCTGAAAGTAACACAAATGTGTGGTAGGAGTTAATCTGCAAATGTAAATAAAGGGTGCTTGAAAGCAGGTACTGGTTTCAATTGATCGAATCACTCAAAGCTTTGTGATGAAAAAGATGCATTCTTTTTGAGTGGTAGTGAATAGAGAACAATTGAGCTGTGAAGTGTGTGCTCTCAATTGTTATTGAATTTGTATAACGCTTACTACCCCAGGAGGTGTAAAGGGACAGTTTTGTAAAAAAAAAAAATTATACGTACAATCTGGGTATTACTAAAATGCACGTTTTAAATAATGATGTATATATTCACAGTGCTTTCTGTAACAAACTGTAACCTTCTAGCACAAAAAATGCACAAGTCACTATTTTCCACTGCACCATCAAAGAATTAATTCTGTGGGTCCCTGGTTACACATAGACCTCTGCAGTGTATTAAACTAATAAAGGTTTCATAATGTACTATTGTGCATTTCCCACTGAGTAACAACTTTTTAAATTTATTTTTTACTTAAGCTACCCGTTATTTTATACATAGCTACCTGGCAGTGAAAAACCTAAAGAATTTACAGAATACACTGTTTAATAATATTTCCCCACCGTAAAAATGATTTGCCACGGGAATTAAGGGCGTTTGTGGTTATTGATGGTGAGAATCAGATTCTAGAAATTTTTGTCAGAAGGAGGTCCTTACACCTAAAAACTCTTGAGAAGGTGTTCTCGGCATCAAAAAGTTTGAATACCTTTGCTTTAAAGGGTTAGTTCTCTAGTTATTAACCAATTGTCTATACCTATCCCAAAATCTATCAGGATTTATATTCTGCATTAACTGAAGGTCTATAGGAGTTATCGTCCTCTGACCTTTACCCTAACTTTCGATTCATCCTTTTAGAGTTTTGTCAACTTTCAAAATGAAGAAGGTTTTCATCATCATAAATCTTTGATTTTAAAGAGGCTTGCCAGAGTCAGCCAAGCTGTCATCAGTGTCGAACTTGATTTATGAAGATATGCCCTGTCTGGACCCGAGTATTTTTGGTTGATCTTTCTTTCTCTTTTAGGACATGTTGTATTGCGCAACTCCAAGCTAATGTCTGTGATGTCAGTCTGGTTTAGCCTGTTTCAGTTGTTCTTGTTCCTATAACTCATTATTTTACCTAGTCATCTCTGTTATCGTCTTTCCCATTAACAGGATTTTTTTAGTGTCAGCAGTTTTTGGTAAAAATTCCTTGGAGGTGCTTGAGATTTCTGGTACTGATGAGGCAGATTCACTCTCTGGGTAGAAATCTCCCTGTTCTGTTCTGGATTCCACTCCTTTGGGAATTTGCTACAACAGGTTAGTCTTGGCCTTCCATGAATTTTCACTGTCCTGATGAATGCGTATTCTCAATCCAGTCATTGGTATCACAGTGGTTGCTGGAATAGTAGTTTTCTCGTTAGTCTCTTGTTCTGCATTTTGCTCTTCCAATGGAGATTGCAAATCTCTGGTCTGGTCTTCCTCATCGTCCTCTGAAACTTCAGACTCCTCAAACCTGGGCAACTCAAAGATATGGCAGATTTTGTCTCTGTTTATTCCCCTTTGTACCTCGCCCTATTGGTATGAGACGCTTGTATTCAATTCGGCAGACCAGCACACTTGACAGTAGTGTTGGTAAACAGGATCACCTGGTAGGGACCACGCTAGCACTCTTCTAGACAAGACTTGCAAGCGTGTTTCTTGATGTGGACCCAGTTGCCAAGTTCAAGTCATGCCCTGGAGATTTTCGAACATCTGGAGCAGGGACGTCGACCTGGTAAGAGATAGAATGCACCACATCAGACAATGCTATGCAGTACTCCAGGTCCATGTTATCTGTGATACTCACAAGGGTAGCTGTCAGGACAGAGGGTATTCGCATGGCTCTTCCCTTTAACACTTGATTTACAAGCGGTACATCAGATACTCATGAGCACTGAAGGAAGGGCGTCAGGCCTTTTAAGTGATTCGGAAGCTCAAGCATTAGCCAATTTATCTTTGATTGTCCCATTCAGCTTCTCTACAATTTCTGATGCTTCCGATCTGTATCTACAGTCAAGTCTTTGGTCAGTCCCAAAGGTGTACAGGGTAGCTGCATGATGTCGCTTTTAAAGTGAGTTCCTTGATCCTGTTCAAGATAACCTGGCATCCTGAATCACAGTATTAACTCCATCAACCATAATCTGGTAACTATTAGGCAGTCTCATCTCCGGGTAGGGTGTGCCTCGATCCATTGTGAGAATAGGCACACGATGACGAGGATGTATCTTAACTGATTGCATCGTGGCATTTTCACAAAGTCACTCCGATTAAATGGACCATCAGACTTTCCAACGAGACTCATAGTTACTGCAACTCTTTTGCCTACATTTTGCTTCTGACAGGTCATACATCGTTGGCACAAATCTTTGGCCATCATTCTGAAACCAGGATTAAAACAGTAGGAATGAAAGTAAGACGCCATTCTATCCCTACCTACATGAGTTGGACCATGCACGTGTCTCACCATCGCAAGCAGGAGGAAATCTGGAAGAACTGGTTTACCCTCATTAGACCCCCAAATATCACTGGCATCTTTTATGCATCCCATCTTTTCCCACCTAGCCTTTTCAAGCTCTGGGGCAGAGTGTTGTAGTTCTCTTAACTCACTGAAAGTGCGTACAATCTGAAATAACATATTGAACACAGCCTTACCTCATTATTGCATGGTTCATCAAGATGGAATGCACTGGACTGAAGAGCGCAGTCTCAACCGACTTCTTCCACATAGCGGTTACCTCTGGTGACAACGTCACTGCCACTCCTGTGTGCAGCACACTTCACCTCTGCAATTTCCTTAGGCAGTTGGAGAGTCACTGACACTCCTGTGGGAAGCACATTTCACCACCGTAATTTCCTTAGGCAGTTGGAGAGCATTTAGCAGATTTGAAACCTACAACCCATTATGTATTGGGGTGCCAACCAATGTCAGAAATCTCCGCTGTGACCATAACCATTGGTGGCTGGTGAGATTTGTGAGTGGTGGTGCTTGACTTGGTCCAGGGTGCGAGGGAGTTGGGTGCACGGCATTTTTTAGCCACTAGTTCAGGTGAAGTGGACCCCTGGCAATTCTGGGACATGGTGTGTCGTGTAGTTCCTATAAAAAATATACAGGATCTGCGCGTTTCGGCAACATACACTGTAGGATTGGTGTCAGACAAACTCTGATCACCCCCACTGGGTATGCTGGCCTTCTTGTACCAACTAGCTCACAGTGCCACTAGAATCCCCTCTTACCAAAGAGAGAATAGTTCCTGGCAACCATCAAACATGACAACCCTGATACCTCAGGACCGTGCAAACAATGTACTACTTTTCGCTCAGTCACTCGTGCTCACTTAGTCTGTCTCAGGGAAATACACAGAATAAACAGGCTGGACGTTTTCAATAAGAATTGTTTGAACAGTTGTTATTCTGGTGTAGAATAGATGAGCTGTAACCAACAACTGTTAGGCAGTATAAGGTATAAATGATTAGCAGTATGCTAAAGGTAAATGGATGGTATAGCTCTACCATCTTACTACAGTCATAAATACATATGAATATAAAAAAAAACACATGATAAAAGATGCGTACTCCTACGAATCCTCCCTAACTAGATGTACCTAAGTGTACCTAGCATGTATGTAGGTGTTAAGCCAAGAATCCCTCTAGGATTTAGTCAACCCCAAAACCTGAAGTGAGAGACTGTAGGACCCCGTTCTGGTCTTGAGTTGGACACCCCGCGAGGGATGTTAGACCACTGTGAGCTGGAGTGTCTCTGTGCAGGAACCTCAGCGTCTCTGGTCAGTGTGTCTGCCGGGAAGTCTTGGTCTCCTCTGTCTATCTTAGCAAGATGTGATGTATATATACCCATAGGTCCCCCAAGGGGTCCTACTTTGCTGAATTACTGTGTCAGCCTAAGGATGACGTCGGGCATGAACTTTGTACATAGATTTTATACAGGAGATGGCAGTCCTGCTGTGCTTCCAAGAACCCTCATGCATAATGTATGAGATTTCGAACTAGGTAAAACCCGCGTTCTGAATGCAGTGTAATATCTAGGTAAAAGGTCAGTCCCTGTAAACTGTGACAAGTGTAATGTAGGGAGAGAATATAGGTGGCGGGTAATGAGATTACCGGGGTCTATGTTATGATACCTATATGGAATATAACAGGTGGAGCTGCACCTGCTGCACAATTGTTACCTACTCTTCTGGATATAGAAGAAGCATAAGACAATTGGCAGAAAAACAGGAGTATCCTGGAGGGCACTGACATCCTTAATGCACCTTTCATGGAGACCCCTTTAGGTTTCTTTTTTAGGTTTCTTTATATCACTGACCAGCCTTAGTGTGAAAATGACAATTTAGAGGTGGGTACACAAGCTACAATCATGATTTCAGGGATTGACACTCAGTTATTGCTGCCTGCAGCCTTCAGTCCAGGAGAAGGCGCGCACTGTGAAATGCTCTTTATTCATTGTGACACGTACCTTACTAAAACAGCCACACTCTACTGACTCAGATCGCAATGCTACTGCACACGAAATAAATTGCAGACAGTTGTTGCTGTCTTTGCAATGTAGTATATAATCTGGTGGTCAGACATTATTTAATCTGTTCTAGACCCTAAAGAGGTCCAATTACAACTAGCCAAATAGGTCAGGCCCGGTAGTGGGCACTTTTTTTAACCTTACCTTGTGAACTGCCAACCCCATGACGTTGACGGTTTACTACTTCGGTCTAGCTCACTAGCTGCCGCTAATAAATCATGTGTCTGAACCTGAGCTAAAATAGCGTCCAGCTCCAGCATCAATACACACACAGGAAGCAGACACCACAAGTTGACTCTGTGCAGTGTGTCTTAAAGTCCTGATGACAAACTGTGCAGACTTGATTTCTTGGCTTCCCGTCTGCAGCCTCTACTACATACTTTCCCAACCCCACCTCCCCCATAAAGAGTTGGGAAAAGGTTGGGTGGCAATGCTCTCCACTCTCTGATTAACATGGAGGCCTAGCTCTACAGCGCTTGCGTCTGAAATGCCCAGTGCGGACTTTACCCTCACTTCATCAGGGGGTGGAGACTTGTCCTTGATGGTAGGTCTTTGCTGAGCTGATGATCTCATAGGCCTCAGGGCTGTGAGATTTTCAACCCGGCAAATGCTATAGACTTTTGGACCACCCAGGGGAGCAAGTAGGAAAGGAGCTGTGAGTCACGTGTCCGCACTAGTGTCATCACAGCAACAACGGTGAGCGGCAGACAGTGCCCCCAGTTCTAGCAAGTGTGTATTTGTTTAAAAACAAAAGCAGAATTAGGTTATGCTATGGTAATATTATTTGTAAAGCGCATGGCTGCTTCAGCGACAGGGCTTCCCAGCGCTGACCACAGTAGGCCGGCATACTGCAACAAGAGAGGTGGGGGGCACCCAAAGGTCTGGGTAGCAAACAACCATGTTTTAGGTTATTTCCTGAAGCAAAGATGACCCAGAGTATTCCTTAGGTCAGGGGTCATGCTGTTCCACAGGGCAAATGCAAAAAGAACTGTTGATGGACAGAATGCAGAACAATGTCATACATTCACCCCAGTACAGAGATCTGGGCCTAAATCCATCGTTTTTTGCTCACCATGCTATTCCAGTTTGGACCCAGCCATATGCAAATCAGTATTGACCCTGTGCCCAATGGGAACAGTCCAGTCCGAACTGCCAGGCCAGGTCCTACTGGCTCACTACGCCACTGGAGTCAAGCTATCCTGGCTGAAGAGGGGTGAAACCCCGAAACCGGTCCTAGGATGCTTGATTCCGGTCCAGGGAAGACATGGCTTGGCAGTTCGGGCTGGACTGTTCCCATGAGGCACAGGGTCAAGACTGATTTGCATATGACCATGTCTGAACTGGGGTGGCGCGGTGAGCAAAATAATGATGGATTAAATCCAGATCTGTGACTGGGGGGGGTGAATGTTTTGCCAATGTGCAACATTCCGTCCATCATCTTGTGTGTTTTGCTGTTCGCCCTATGTGGGAAGGGTATGCCCAGACGTGGGTCCCATGCTCACTACACCACTGGAGTCAAGCTATCCTGGCTGAAGAGGGGTGAAACCCCAAAACCGTTCCTAGGATGCTTGTTTCCAGTCCAGGGAGGACCTGGCCTGGCAGTTCGGGCTGGGCTGTTCCCATTTGGCGCTGGGTCAAGACTGATTTGCATATGCCTGGGTCCAAACTGGAATGGCATGGTGAGCAAAACAACGATGGATTTAGGCCCAGATCTCTGCACTGGGGTGAATGTATGACATTGTTCTGCATTCTGTCCATCAATACAGCAAAAAAGGATTGCAGGAGGAGCGAGGAATGAAAAAAGGAAATTCCCCTGGGGCTCATCAACTTGAATAACAAACAAATCGCCCTACAACACAAAAACTCGCATGAATTAATGGAAATAAGCGAATTAATAACAGGCCCCAATGGAATCCCCAATGCCCTTTTTAGGGGAGACGCCCATTACTTTACTCCACTATTCAACGAGTTGTTCATTACAAATGGAATCCCAGAATCATGGAGGGGAAGCATCATCCAATCAATTTTCAAAGGGGGAAACTCAACAAAGCCGACAAATTACAGATTGATTGCTTTAATTGACGTTGAAGCAAAGTTATATGCAAGCTGCTTGTTAACCCAGTTGAAAAAATGGTCAGACAATCACAACCTCATCCCAAGATCTCAAACAGGGTTTCAGGCTGGAGCAGGCATGCTAACAAACCTAACGTTACTAACATTGATAACTGAAAAAGCCAAATTTAAGAACACCCGCTTATTTGCCTGTTTTGTGGACCTTAAGCAAGCTTTCGACAGTGTGCCCCGTAAACGTTTATGGGAAAAACTGGACAGCTGGGGCATTCCAACAAAGTTATTAAATGCCATTAGAGAACTATATTCGTGTACATGGAGTCGGGTAAAGTTAGGGGATGGCCAGTGGATAACCAAGAAAATATACACCCAAAATAGTCTGAAACAGGGGTGCGTGTTAGCTCCAGTTCTTTTCAATCTGTACATATCTGATCTTGAAGACACTCTCCTGGAAACCAATAGTCATCCCCCATCGATAGCCAATGAGGAAATCAGGTGCCTTCAGTACGCCGACGACCTAGTACTATTAAGCCAAACTCCAATCGGCTTACAACGAGGAATGAGCGCCTTAGCCAAATATTTGTCAGCACAAGGGCTAGAACTGAATTTACTAAAAACAAAGGTTGGTGGATGCCAAATACAAGAGATTCAAATGGCACATAGAGGGTAAAAAAGTTGAAGCAGTCACCTCCTATAAATATCTTGGGTTCATGGTAGAACAAAAATTGAGCTATAAATCAGAGCTCACCTCAATGAGGTAAAAATCTCAAAACCTGATATATGGTTTTAACGTTCTGGCCTGGCAGTTCAGGCTGGACTGTTCCCATTGGGCGCTGGGTCAAGACTGATTTGCATATGTCTGGGTCCAAACTGGATTGGCATGGTGAGCAAAAAAACGATGGATTTAGGCTCAGATCTCTGTACTGGGGTGAATGTATGACATTGTTCTGCATTCTGTTCATCAATTGTTCTTTTTGCATTTGTCACCCCGAGTGGGACGGGTATGCCCAGACGTGGGTCCCGTGCTCTCCATGCCACTGGAGTCAAGCTAACCTGGCTGATAGGGGTGAAACCCTGAAAATGGCACTAGGAAGCTTGTTTCCAGTCCAGGGGGGACCTGGCCTGGCAGTTCAGGCTGAACTGTTCCCATTGGGCGCTGGGTCAAGACTGATTTGCATATGGCTGAGTCCAAACTGGAATGGCATGGTGAGCAAAAAAATGATGGAATTAGGCCCAGATCTCTGTACCGGGGTGAATGTATGACATTGTTCTGCATTCTGTTCACAATTGTTCTTTTTGGATCTGTCCTGCTGGGCATCTGGGACCAAATTAAAATCGTCCGGGGACTCCAGAACTGTATGTATCGTGTATCGGAGGAAGGCTTCCTGCTGTTTGTTGGGACAATAAACCGAGGCTATCATGTGGATGTGCGACCCCATCGATATCCTCAATGCCAATAGTCTACCCGCTACCTCATCGTGCACCCCCACAAGAGTCCACGGGAAAAGTGTGGATAATAGGATTGCCACCCCTGCCCTTTTCCCCTGTCCCGATGAAAAATATTGTCGGTCAAACCATCTAGACCGGAGTCTCTTCCAGTCGACTCTCAAGAGGTGGGTCTCCTGTATGAGACAGATATCACATTTAGCATCTCTCAACAAGGCAAGAAGCGCACGTCTCTTATTAGGCGAATTAAGGCCCCTATCATTGAAGATCATAATAACCACCTTAAGACCAGTCATGAGGTGAGGTTTGGGTGTACGCCTGTGCCGCAACCCACCTGTGGCTCTCAAACCCATCTGCACCTAAGGTCCAGCGCACCCCCACCGCCGTAATCTAGTGGAGGGCCCCATAACCCCACCGTCTCCCACCCGCGGTATGACACACCTTCCAGCTAACGGAGTGTAGGAGTCTGGTGTGGTGTGGTGAGGGTGTGGTGTTGCGTGGAATTGCATTGCCAACCCGGGCCCCCAGGGGATCCCACTGGTAAGAGTACCATCCGGAGACACTGACGGTGCCCTTCAAACTACCGAAGCACACCCGCCTCCCGCGTAAGCAACGCCCGACCTCCCCTGTCCCCCTTTGACCCCCCCCAAGGTTCCAGCATCTAGGGATTACCCTACCTGTCCGTTTGGGGGCTTCAGATCTCCTATGGGTAGGAAGAAAAAGATAGAGAAAGAGGAGGGAGATAGAATGAAATAAGAGAAAACGAGCAGAACTTCATGTCGTCCTCCATCTTCGATGAGTCGCACAATTGTGCAAGGGTCCAGGCATCCGACGAACAGTCATCACCCCTCCGGAAATGTGGCTCCCCCCACCAAGGCCGACATCTCTAGGTCTTGGACATGACTCTTCCACATCACCGCTGGCTCTCAGGACAGCAGCTAATGAGCTCAATCTTTGGCCTGGTCACTGGAGTCTCCCTGAACCTGAATTTGTCGCAGAAGAGCTTCCCTTTCCTTCTGACGCTCCTCCTCTGATGGCTTCGTGTTGTTGCCCTTCTTGGGGCCTCTCCTCCTCGTCGATTTTGGAGGCTTTCCATAAGACGGGCCCCCCTCATGCTTCTCCTGGTCAACTGCCTCCGTCAAGGCGTTCCCAAGGACTTCCCTCGCTTCCTTCATGTTGCACACTCCCCGCATCTCCTTGTTCCACACAAAGGACAATCTGAACGGGTGACCCCACCTGTAGCGGATTCCTTGTTTTCGTAGGAAGACTGTGACCGGTCACAGCTCCTTGCGCCTCTGAAGGGTGAGGGGTAGAGGTCCTGGAAGACTCCCACTTGAAGCCCCTCGAACACCCCGGGAAAGGGAGAAGAAGCCGACCAGCCAGATGGTCGCCAGAGGAGAGAAGAAGCCGACCAGCCAGATGGTCACCAGTGAAAAGAAGAAGCCGACCAGCCCAATGGTCGCTGGCGAGAAGAAGAAGCCGACCAGCAAGATGGTCGTCAGGGAGAAGAAGAAGCCGACCAGCCAGATGGTCGCCAGGGAAGAGAAGAAGCCGACCGGCCAGATGGTCCCCAAAGAAAAGAAGCGGACCAGCCAGATGGTCGTCAGAGAGGAGAGGCCTGACAAGAGGTCTGATCAGAAGAATGGAGAAGAAGTCCGTGATGTGAATGACGGAGAGGATGTCCGCGAAGAGGACCCGAGGAAAGGTCCGCGAAGAGGACCAGAAAGAGATGGACGAGAAGTTCAACATCAGTAACTAGAATTTGGAAGGAATCAAAGAAAGAAGGTCGCGACGACCGGTCCAGTCACATAGTGGAAAGAAGACAGTGTCCTATTGCTGGGACTAGACCAGAGGGAAACGTGTAGAGTGCACTCTACACGGAGAAGCCTGGTTAGGACGATAAAGAATGCGAGAGGACCAGACCGCATCGCAAATGAAGGAAAGACGCCAGGAAGAAAGAAGAGGATGACGGGATGTCAGCCTACAAAGGAGGAAGGTACAGTGGCACCGCGCCACGGGGCAGACAACCAACACAGGCGTGCAAGGGACATTGAGGCGAAGTGACCGGGCAGAGTATTCGCGTCACCACAGAAGAGAACACCCCGAGACATCGGACCGCCGCCTACTGCCCCATCAAAGAATAATGGTGAAGTCATCAACACCACCAAGGAGCAGCACAACACCTAAGGGAATCCACACACTCCAGGCAACCGGAGTCCAAGAAGGCAGGCCGTCCAGGAACCGTCTGTGCACCCCTGTCAGCCTGCAGCAAACGGAAGTAGAGCACAACCGAATATTAGAAGATCCACCCCTTGGGATAAAGCAAGACTAGGCCGTGGCCCTGTTGGGAGTTCTGAAGCGACCCCTACGCACAGCCTACACGAAGGCCCGCACAGCCCACGCGGTCAAGTGGAAATACAGGGGCCTCGGCGGAATTCCAGTGAAATTGGAGTCCGAGTGGGAGAGATGTTCGGCAGCAGCTCCTCGACATTGCGCAGGATGCCCGGAGGCCACAGCCGGAGACTGGTTGCCCTGCCGCCCTGAGAGGAAGACACAGAACCGGATTCCTGATGGCGAAGACACCAAGATGGAAACATCACCCTTGGCGGACACATGAGCGACTAGGCTGTGAGTCCCGTTGGCAGTTCGGAAGCGACGCCTTAGCGTGGCCCGCGCGGAGCCCGCACGGTCCACACGGTCCCATGACCGCCCAGCAGGAAAGCCCACCCAGAGGCGCCGCTGAGAGAGGTGCCCAAGCGAGAGAGGCAAGTCGGAAGCATCTTGGCCGTCAAGATACTGGAACAACAGCTAACACGTCACCTCCAGACAGTAACCTCATGACAAGAAACATCACAGAGTGGATCTCATCACAGCTCCCAGTATCCTGATGAAGGACTCGTGTACATAGACATTGTTACTGATAGGCCAGGTTGGTCTCAGGTAGTTTGCCAAGACGAACCCGAACATCACGAACAATGGTGGTCCAAGAAATCCAACACCGCCGGACTGTGGCCTGAAGATAAGGCTACTTGTGATTTATTTTGGGGTGTCTGTTTTTCTTTACAGGTTGGACTTCGTATGTTTCCTTTTATCCAAAAGTTGGGAGGCTGGATACAGTCTAGTGTTTCTGATGTTGTTAACCTACACTAAACACCCACCCACCACAGGCGTCACCAGTCAGGTGACACTGATAATAAAAGGGGCCCAGCGCACGTGCTCGTGGCCAGTTATCTACTATCCATCTGGTGTCAGTGTAGCCCTTCATAAAGTATGTGGGCCTAGCGCCCCCGCCACTTTACAAGGGGGTTGGCGGCCAAGAGAAAAGCTGGCTTAAGCGGTGGCTGACTTTGGCTCACCAGCAGAGTCTGAGGGCCAGAGCAAGCTCGGGATGCGAGCAGGGCCTGGGCACACAGGAGGAGAGCCTGGATACTGGGGAGACCAAAAAGCGAGTGCACAACATACCCATAGGCAGCTAGCGGTCTGATCCTGGGAACGGGAGGACAGAAGGAGCAACAGAGGTGGACCACCAGGCCGAAACCAGAGGGGAGTGGGCGCAAGGCAGGGAAAGGAACAGCTGGCAAAGAAGAACATGACAAGCCCTACTGAGCCCTGCATTGAGTCATTATTCTGAGTAACTTGGAGCAACACAGAACAAGCAGAGGGGGCGTATTAGGGGGAAGAGAAGACGAGGCAGTCCACACACTTCCTGGACGAAAAGGAGCCTCTTGGACCAAGAGGACTGACTGGAGCGACCTCCCGGGCCTACGTAAACTGAGGGGCCCAGGGTGCGGGCCACACCAGCACTCTGACCTCTGAGCGGAAGAAGCAGACCAAGAAGAGACAGGAAGTCCTCCCAAACAGGGTCACACATACGGAGGTAGCCACCATGTGCATGGTGTCTAAGAGGCGCGACCCGGAGCTGCAGGATCAGATAGGGGATGACCCTGTGGGCACAGGCCTGAAAACAACTGGGCGTAACGCCGGGGGAGATGCCCCAGAAGACCCCTCCCTCTACAACATACTCCAAGCTATCGAGACCTCAAGAACGGCGATGGAAACAAAAATGTATACCCCCAGAGAGGACTTGGGCCTGCTGAGAGCTGATCATAGGAAGCTGGCAGAGCGGGTCACAGAAACGTAGGGGGAAATCCGAGACATAAAACCCCAGTTGACCATAACTACACACAAACTTACGGACATGGAAAAGCGAGTATATGCGCTGGAACTCAGGGCGGAAGGCGCCTGAAAAAACAGAGCGCTACGCAATAACCTGCGTATAGTGGGCCTGCCGGAGAAGATTGAGGGTGGCAACATGGTAGCACACCTGGAAAACTGGATCTTAGTCAACGTGGCGGAAGAATGGCTGTGTCCACACTTCGGTCTGGAGCGGGCACATAGAGTCCCTGCAAGAGCACCCCCACCTGGACGACCACCGAGGTCGGTGGTGGCACGTCTGCTATTCTATAAGGACAGAGATCATGAGCTGGGCCAGGCCCAACTGAAAGTGCAACCCACAGGTGACAATAGCAATGTCAGAATATTTCCAGACTTCTCCTGGGAGGTACAAAAACAGAGAACATCGTATATTGCTGCCAAAAGGAAACTGCGGCAGATTGGCATACAGTACTCCATGGTGTTTCCAACCAAACTGAGAATGATATTGAATGAAGGGACAAAGTTCTTTAATATGCCACAGGAGGTATGGGAATGGATTGACTAGTATGCTTCACAGGAACGAGACAATTCAAGGTAAGGGAGGCAAGAAGTGCGCATGGCCCGCCAAAGTGGGAGAGGAGGAAAAACTGCCAGCCAACCTACAGCTGCGGAAACGCAATAAGAAAGAGACAGAGCGGTGGCAGCGATAGTATTCCTCAGCACACTCTGAAAACAGTATACCACATCAATGTCCAGAGAAGATCCAAGGTTCTTGGAACAAAGCTCTAGCAAGGTGGGAGAGGCCAGCCAAGAACTTCCATCGATGACTCCCAGATCAGCAGATGAAATTATCTGAACACTTTGTGGCACGCAAGTATAACAGGGAATTTTAAAATATGGAGGGGGCCTCAGAGAGCTAAGTGCATAATAAAAGGGGCTGAGAGGGCACAAGACCAGGACCTGGTATTCAATTGATATATGTATGGGGGGGGAAGCCTGGGGGATCCTGGGGGGTATTGCTCTTTTCCGAACCGAGCGTTTGAGCCATCACTACCCGAACTTTGGACATTACCAATAGATGCAAGTTAGTGCACAGTTTGGATGGGAGAGAGATTCTCACATGTCCTGGGGAGGGGGAGTTGGAATGATTATACAGTTTTAAGTTGGGGACACTGCAATAAACCTGAGATGGAATTGATATTAGTAAGCAGTAGTCACACCTGTCTATCTCACTCATTGGAAGACTCTAGTATCGAGGCAGGTAGAGGTAAGGGGGAATAAGGAATAAGGAATCAAAAGATGACATGTAATCTAATACCCTGGAATGTACAGGGCATGCACTCCATGCAGAAGCGACATAAAGTTTTCTCCCACCTGTGTAAACGTGGGGTTCATATTGCCATGTTGCAGGAGACTCACACCCTGGCCTTAGAGGGCATGGCACTGCACCGGAGATGGAGAGGCCAGGCATACTACACTTTCTTTCTCAGCATTCCCGAGGGGGGTGCTGATCTGGATAAGGGTAGGTGTTCCTTTACAGTGCAGGGGGCAGAAGGTTGACCCTGAGGACCGATACCTGATAGTCACAGGTAGATTAGATGGGCAGGACGTGACATTATTCAACATATACGGGCCAAACAATGATCAGACCACCTTCTTGAAGAGGATGTCTGGCATCTTAGCACCTTACATGACTGGTCCCGTCATTATGTGGGAGACTTTAACTGCATTGCAGACCCTGACTTGAACGATCCCACCCACCACTCTGGGATTCCCCGGTGCACAGGACAGCAAAGTCTTTTAGAGAATGGCAGACCCACTGGGGGCTAGTGGACACCTGGAGGCACATACACCCACTAGATAAAGAATACTCGCACCTGTCACATGCCCATGAACCAAAACCCAAAAAGGAAATGCAAAGCAAAAACCAAAGGAAATGATGGACGGAGTGTTAAACATTGCAAGCACTCGCCCCCATGCTTTGTTCGCCATAAGTTGGCAGGGTATGCTCAGACGTGAGTCCCTTGCTCACTTTGCCACTGGATTCAAGCAAGCCTGGCTGAAGACGGCTGAAATGCCAGAAACCGGTCCTAGGAAGCTTGTTTCCGGTCCAGGAAAGACATGGCTTGGCAGTTCGGGCTGGACCGTTCCCATGAGGCACAGGGTCAGACTGATTTGCATATGGCCATGTCTGAACTGGGGTGGCAGAGTGGGCTAAAGAACGGTGATGGATTAAACCCAGATCAGTTGCCTGGGGGCGAGTGCTTGCAATGTTCAACACTCCGTCCATCATTTCCTTTGGTTTTTGCTTTGTTCGCCATAAGTTGGCAGGGTATGCTCAGACGTGAGTCCCTTGCTCACTTTGCCACTGGATTCAAGCAAGCCTGGCTGAAGACGGCTGAAATGCCAGAAACCGGTCCTAGGAAGCTTGTTTCTGGTCCAGGGAAGACATGGCTTGGCAGTTCGGGCTGGACTGTTCCCATGAGGCACAGGGTCAGACTGATTTGCATATGGCCATGTCTGAACTGGGGTGGCAGAGTGGGCTAAAGAACGGTGATGGATTAAACCCAGATCAGTTGACTGGGGGCGAGTGCTTGCAGTGTTCAACACTCCGTCCATCATTTCCTTTGGATTTTGCTTTGTTCGCCATAAGTTGGCAGGGTATGCTCAGACGTGAGTCCCTTGCTTACTTTGCCACTGGATTCAAGCAAGCCTGGCTGTAGACGTCTGAAATGCCAGAAACCGGTCCTAGGAAGCTTGTTTCCGGTCCAGGAAAGACATGGCTTGGCAGTTTGGGCTGGACTGTTCCCATGAGGCACAGGGTCAGACTGATTTGCATATGGCCATGTCTGAACTGGGGTTGCAGAGTGGGCTAAAGAACGGTGATGGATTAAACCCAGATCAGTTGACTGGGGGCGAGTGCTTGCAATGTTCAACACTGCGTCCATCATTTCCTTTGGTTTTTGCTTTGTTCGCCATAAGTTGGCAGGGTATTCTCAGACGTGAGTCCCTTGCTCACTTTGCCACTGGATTCAAGCAAGCCTGGCTGAAGACGGCTGAAATGCCAGAAACCGGTCCTAGGAAGCTTGTTTCCGGTCCAGGAAAGACATGGCTTGGAAGTTTGGGCTGGACTGTTCCCATGAGGCACAGGGTCAGACTGATTTGCATATGGCCATGTCTGAACTAGGGTGGCAGAGTGGGCTAAAGAACGGTGATGGATTAAACCCAGGTCAGTTGACTGGGGGCGAGTGCTTGCAATGTTCAACAGTCCGTCCATCATTTCCTTTGGTTTTTGCTTTGTTCGCCATAAGTTGGCAGGGTATGCTCAGACGTGAGTCCCTTGCTCACTTTGCCACTGGATTCAAGCAAGCCTGGCTGTAGACGGCTGAAATGCCAGAAACCGGTCCTAGGAAGCTTGTTTCCGGTCCAGGAAAGACATGGCTTGGCAGTTTGGGCTGGACTGTTCCCATGAGGCACAGGGTCAGACTGATTTGCATATGGCCATGTCTGAACTGGGGTGGCAGAGTGGGCTAAAGAACGGTGATGGATTAAACCCAGATCAGTTGACTGGGGGCGAGTGCTTGCAATGTTCAACACTCCGTCCATCATTTCCTTTGGTTTTTGCGACATGCCCATGAACTTCATGTTCAGCTGGATACCTTCCTATGTTCACCTGACATGCACGCTTCAATGCAGGGAGTGGAGTACCTGACACGAACAATATCGGACCACAATCCAAATCTGATGAGACAACAATGGGGTACGCAATACCAACCCATCCATACTTGGCGCCTCAAACCGGAGGCACTGGAGGACCAGGCCTTTCTCCAGGGGATCAGGGGACATATCACATCCTACTTTGCTGACAACGCCCACTGCACCAATTCCAGGCTGACGGAATGGGAAGCCTTTAGGGGGAGATGCATGGCAACATCTATCGGGGTACGGCGGGCACTGCTTACAGATGTGGAAAGGGAGTACAGAGCCTTAAGAGATATAGAGTTATGACACCCTGAACACCCAGAGCTCTGGCAGGAACTCCTAGATGCGAAGGAAGAGGTGGCAGTCCAGGAGGAAAGCATATATGGACCGGACCCATGCGGAACAGGATAAGGCGGGCAGATAATTGGCTTGGCTGGCCAACCCGGCCCGCAGAGGGAATAATATTATAGAGATAGCTGATCAAGCAGGACACCCACTTTATAAGCAGGATGAAATAAACAATAGATTCCTTAACAACTAAAAAAATCATCTATAGAGCTCGGGCCCCAAGGGGAAGGGGAGACACAGCAATTTCTGGCCAGGCTCCCCTTGCATACAGTGTCAGAGGAGGAGGCAGACCAACTGGGAGCCAACATCCTGCACACAAGACTAGAGTAGCTATCAAAGAATTAGCCAGAGGCAAGACCCTGGGAACAGATGGGCTCCCTATGGAGTTCTATGCTACCTATGTGGAGGAGCTGGCTCATTGGCTGGTAGAGGTATACACAGCGGCCAGGGAGGAGGGAATCCTACCAAAGACCATGTGTGAGGCAGTGGTGATTCCACTGCTTAAACCAGATAAGTCCCCTCGCGAATGCACGGCCTACAGGCCGTTGTCGATGCCTAAAATCGACTTTTTAGGTAAACTACTGGCAACAAGGCTCCTTTCATAATTAACTTCTCTGGTCCATCCATACCAGGCGGGGTTCCTGCCGGGTAGAAATATGACTTTAAACATATACCGGCTTCTCTCTATCTTAGAAATGGGCAGATGCGAGGAGCGGGAGGGAGCGATCTTCACCATAGATCTAGAAAAAGCCTTCGACAGCCTGCAGTGGGACTTCCTCTATGATGTACTAGCAAAGATGGGGGTAGGCGAGGGATTCATACACTGGGTGAAACTGTTGTACTCAAGCCCGCTAGCCAGGGTGCGCACGGGCTGCATGATCTCGGAGCAGTATCGGGTGGAGAGGGGCACTCGCCACTGTTGTTTGCTGTGGTCGTGGAGCCCTTGGCCTGCTTGGCACAGACAGGCAGCAGATATAGAGACTTACTGCTGGGAGGGCAAGTACACCACATAACATTGTATGCAGATGACCTCCTCCTGGTCCTGAAAGACCCTGTGGAGGAGTCGCGAGGGGCTAGAAACATAATGGAAGAGTTCGGGGCCTTCTCGGGGATAAGAGTTAATTGGCAGAATTCTCGACTCATCCCATTGGTAGAGGTCCAGCAACCTCCTGAGGGGTTGGGTGACCTGTAGTGAGAGCCCCAATGCTTTAAATACCCGGGGTGAGGGTTTTTCACTCGCTCTAGGATACATAGAGAGGAACCATAGGAGGAGCGTTGAGGTCGTTAAAGGACAACATGATTTTCTGGGGAATAATTCCTATTTCTGTAGCGGGAAGGTTCTCATAGTTAAAAATGGTGTCCCTCCCCAGACTGTTGTATTTTTTACCATGTTGCCTGTATGGATTCCCAGAGAATGGTTCCGAGAGCTAGACTCAAACATTTCGGCATTTATATGGGGGACTGGCAGACTGAGGGTGGCCCTGACAACACAAAAGTGACCATCGGCAGAGGGGGGACTGGCGGTCCCGGATTTCGAGGCGTACTACCTTGCAGGGCAGCTGCAGAAACTCACACAATGGATAGCAGGGAGAATGACACCAGACAGGAGTGTATGCCCTTTTACCCCCGAGAGGGATGCATTAATCGGCACACTATTGAGAACCGCAAAGCCACAACACATACACACAATGGAACATAGGGTGATACAGTGGTGCTGGAATAGATTGCCATGGGGGGCAATCAGGGGGCTGGAAGAATGGGAGCAGGCAGGGGCCACAAAAGTGGGGGACTTATACAGGGATGGGGAATTGATATCTTTTGAAGAATTTGGCATGAACTGGGACATCCCTCAGGGCCGTTTTCTGCTCCACAGGGCGATTATGGGGGTCATGGGATGGCACTGAGGAATGGGTACCCTTGATCCAGCACGATACACCACGTGTGAGTATATTGGAATAGCTGGGGCACTTAAAAACTGTTACCTGCCTGTATAGGGTGATAGGCAATGACTCTGCTAAGACACTGGACACGCTGACAGAAGATCTGGGAAGGCCCCTTGAGGATAAGGACTGGGAGAGTATCCTGCAGAGGACACACCGGATCTCCAGAAACGCTAGATTTTGGCTGATTAGTTTCTATATACTTCACCGGGCATACATACATCACTCCGAATCGAATGAACCGCTTTTTCCATAGAGACGATGTGGAGTGCCCGAGATGCAGGGAGGTAGGAGCGAACTTCAGTCATATGGTGTGTAATTGCCAGGCCCTGGCCCACTACTGGCAGGCGGTGATGACCGAGATGGCCCGAATCACTGGGCGAGTGGTGCAGTTCGCACCGGCGCATCGTCTATTCAGCGTTTTCCCCCACACAGCGAAGACAAAGCTTACTGACAAATTTCAGGACTTGCCCTTCATTCTAGCCAAGCGCAAAATCACTAGCAGGTGGAAGGCACCGAACGGCCCCAATATAACTAGATGGAAGAAGGAACTGGAGAAATGGGCGGGCTGTGATGGCAGAATTTTGCTCAGGAACGCTAGAAGGGGCGTGGGTTTCTCGAGAGAGCCAGGGCATGGGAGGCACTAGTAGAAGAGGCGAGGTGAGCTGACCGGGGATCTGGATCTACTACCCCAACAATGCCCTCACAACAGGAGGGCCCCATGGGATGGAGTACCAGAGCAGGAACCCTGGGAGGTAAGTCCTTACCACAACAGGAAACATAGGGGCAGATTTACAAGAAAGTGACACATCTGTAGAGATGCGTCACTTTCCCTGCGCCAACATGCCAAATCCTTGCGTCACCATGGATGCGCCGTATTTACAATACGGCGCACCATGGCGCAAGGATTGACAGATGCGTCAGAAATTCTGACGCATCTGTTGACGGAAAAGTCACGCATTGCTGGAGTCGTGTCGGAAGCACGACGCAACTCCAGCAATGCTCAGGGGCGCCCTATGCCTAACATGCTGCGTCACTCCTTACGCCTGCTTCAAGCAGGCGCAGGGTTTTGACGCAGCTTGGACGTAAAAGTGACTCAGTGAAATCTTGTACTTTTACAGGGCTTCCTGCGACGGAACGCCCACCCTGCATACATTAAACCTGACGCAGGTTTAATGAGGCGCAGGGCTTCACAACGTGACGCATCTCCCTAGATGCGTCATTTTGTAAATGGGCCGCAAACTTTTACGCTGCCGCTGCGTCACAAAAGTGACGCAACGACGGTGCAAAAGTGACGCAAGGGGCTTGTAAATCTGCCCCATAGATCGGTTTTAGACTGGGAGTGACCTCCGAAAAAGTTTTAACCACTCAATAAATAACATGAGGTGTGACAGCTTAGCTAAGTCAGGATAATTTGATGACTTTCAGTGGGGGTGTGGGAGGGGGGAGTTGGGAAAAGTAGGGGGGAAGAAATAAGACTGAATGTATGGGCTGTACTTTGTAAAAAGATATAACTTGTAAGAAATGTTTGAAACTCTATGTTTGAATGTAAATAACATTGCAAGATGTATAAAAGAGAGCCACAGGTGCAAATGAAAGGAAATAAAATATGTTAAAAAAAATAATCATACAACTGTACTGTACTAACAGAGACAGAAACAAATATTATAATACTTCATCATAAGTACATGTATATAGAAACTACACATACTTAGATAAACGAGTGAAAATAAATAGGAGTCTATAAAACACTTAATACGAAACAAAATCATTATACGCGCCAGGTACTTTGATCCTTCTAGTGGAAGCACGCCTGACGTCACTTTTGGATACACTTCTAATATCCTTGCCATCAACATTAGCTTTGTCAACAAAACCTTCTTCCACCTCCATTTGGACACTGATAATTGAGTCATTATCACTAGACAGGCCAGTTTTATTTTTGAACACAGAATTTGGGGATTCCGTAAAAGTAATCCTATCCCCAACACTCTCATCTGTCTGATTATCAATAGAATCCAGGAACATGTTATCACCACTCTGTCCTTGTTTACCTAAAATCTCTTCCTGTCCAGGTTTCAAAGCAAGAACTGAACTTTTGTTTCACCAGCCTTTATTTTTCAAGAACAAAGCAGTTTTGGATATTTTAACAACTTGCAATGAACCCATGAACTTAGATTCACTTTTACACACACAAGTAGACTTGCACACTAAAACCTAATATTTTTTCTGACAACTGTGGGCTTGGCCCTATACACCACATTATGATAAGCTTTATTCCTCTACTGCTTGATAGGCATATTCAACTTCACTTCATCAATCTTTCTTTTTAAAAATCAACACAAACCATAGTAGCTTTTAATATTTTAGGAGTAAGAAAGAATGTGCATCTCTACCTCTCAACAAACAACATGGGGAAACCCCAGTGGTCGAATGAAGAGTAATGTGATAACTCCAAATCTTTTCTTTGAGAAATTCGACATGTTTATTGTTTTCCAACCCCGTTTGTATTCCCTCTTACAAATATGTGTTTGGCCTCTCACCCTGACCATCAGCAGAAGGACAACATAATGGAACTTTCAAAGCAGGTGCTTGAACAATAAGTGATTTGATGTTTTCAAATGCCTCATCCTGTTCAACTTCTGATTTAAAACGTACTCCTTTACACAATGATTTCCGTAAATTTTAGCAAAAGTCTGTTAGCCCTGAACAAATCTAGCATAATATGCTCCAAGCCTAAAAAAAGACCTGAGAGACCCTTTATCACACGGTTCAGCCGCTTTAGAAATACCATCTAATCAAACAGGCTTGGGTTGAATACCATTCTGTGTGGTTATATGACCTGGATCTTCAATCTCTGTTTGTAGAAATTTACACTTATCATTGCTGACTGTTATACCCCTTTCTTGCAGAATGCCTAAAGCTTTATCCAATACGACACTGTGTCTTGCAATACTTCCTGTAAATATTAAAATATCATCTAGAGTGGCTTAACGTTGCCTTGTAAATTAAATGAAGCGCCTATAGCCACAGGGACGACGTTAAAAGGGTAATTCCTGTGGTGACAGGGGCTTGTAAATATGCCCCTAGTCCTGTGATGGCTGCCTGCAACACTTTTCTCATGTTACTGGCAGCCAATCAGAGCGCTCGCCCACTTGGCAGTGTGACCCCTGCAGGAGGGGTATGGCCCAAGGGAAAAAAAAACTTCATAGACCAATTAGAATGCTCTATTTTTGAATTAGCGCTCCCTCAAGATTCTTGCGAGACTCTCGTGGACCCAACCATACAGATATACAAATATTCTTGCATCTTTATTTTTCAAAAACCACTGATCGGATTTACACCAAATCACAAAAAGCACAATCTGTGAATCAAGATCTAGCTTCCTGTCAAATAAGGTGTAGTTCTGTCCAGCAGTTCTTGCAGTAGCGATGCTTAATGAAGTCTATGGCAAATGCATGAAAAAATTTGCTTCTGGGACCCCACTTCTTTCTTTGCACCCGCTTGACAGATCACTCTAAAACATTCCAGGAAGGAGCTGAAGTAAATTAACTTTTTCTTTCCAAAGTTTTCTGAAGATTTGTCGAATGGCACCAAAGTTATTAGCCAACCAAAAAACACCTTGTCTATGGAAAAGCAATCCTATCTATACCTACCTAGTGGCAACAGCCAGATCTCATTCAATAGGAACATGAGACTGACAGCTAGAGTGCCCAAATGCCACATAAATCCAATAATACATATTAGAAAAACATTTATCGCCACATCAATGTTGCGTATAGCTACAACATAATCATCTGAGGTGCAAAGAAAATCATAACCACCCATGCCCCATAATCATAATTGTGCCCTGGATGGGCTGTGTCAGTTGAAAAAGGCCTAACATAGTTAAAGCCCTAAATGGGCTAGTTTCTAACACAGCGGCTCATTGACCCCCTTGGCTAAGTCTGCCTTCTTCCCTTTCTTACTGCAATTTACAAGTGTACCCCAAGCTCTTCCCCCATGTTAACGCCCATCGGTGATTTCGTCACCATGTCAAGGATATAGCGTGATTCTAATCTACGCAATTTATTTCCCCTGTCCCCTCCTCTTATGTCACATGGTACATGGTCTATGCAAAAATATTTTAACAGTTTCTATCACTGTTATGGTGTGACTGAAAATGCCTCGCCACCGGGTAGCTCATAGTCCTTTATACTGTTCATACATTCATTAGACGTGATTCGGGAGTAATTGTCTGGATTATTTAGTTGATGGTACATCACCTTGCAATAGTTCTCTCGGGTCTGCAACACTAAATTGCCCCCTTTGTCAGAGGGCTTGATCACAATTTCTTCATCAAATTCAAGATTCTTGAGTGCCTGTCTCTGCCCAAGTGAGATATTCCATGTCTTACTGGTATCCTCCATATCGTGCCTTAGCTTCAGGAGGTCTAGATTCACTCTCTCTGAAAAGATATCAATAGCATCCATTGTCGTTTGGGGAAAGAATTTCGAGGTCGGTCAAAACGGACTAGAGGGTCTCGACTGTGTTATCCCCCATTGGAAGATCCGATCCATGTCATCAAAATTGGTCACATCAGTTGGTATATCACTGTTGCCCAACTCTTCCAAGACAGCTAGAATGTCCAAATCATTTCCACTCAAAATGTCTGTGCTTGATGAAAGGGGTTCCCCTCTTCCTACTCTTAAGTCCAAGCCTCTCAATTTGAAGAACTTAAACAACTTCAGCCTCCTCACAAATTTGTAAACATCTATGCGAGTTTGTGCATATTCAAAGTTACTTGTGGGACAAAAGGATAGTCCCAGTTTCAACACTGTTTCTTCCGCAGGTGTCAATTGTTTAGATGTCAGATTGATAATTGTGATATTCTCTGATTCACCTGGGGTGGTTACTGCGTGAATTTCGTGTTCCGTTTCGGGTGAGTTCTTTGGCCTCTGTTTGCCCCTCCTCGTTGCCACCCCCCATTCTCGTGGAGCGGCAGCTGGTGGCCTGCCTTTTCCTCCCCGGAGCCACGTTTGGCGGATTAAGCTGAACTCTTCGTGAAAATGGTGAGGCCCTAGGGCACTTGCTCCTGCTCCGCTCACCTCTTCCTCAGACTGTTCCACGTCTGTAACTTCGGATTCAGAAGTGTCCCCTTTTTCAACCTCCTTGCGATCCCTATTGTTTCTTAGATCGCGACGAGGTGCATCATACTTCTTAGCGAACGTGAGATTCCTCCGCAGTTCATAATCTTTGGCATCACGGTCAAATTTTTGCTGTTTGATTTTTAGCTCATAGTTCTCAAGGCGCTTTTTCATTGACGCCTTTATTTCCTCATGTCGAAATTTCTCACCCTCGCTGGTGATGTTCTTTTCAATTTTCCTGATTTCTTTCAATGCTTTTTCCCTGTCCCTTCAGGCGAACTTCACAAGAATCCCCAGCATCCCCTCCAAGGAGTCTGATGTAAACTCTGCCCATTTCTCAAGCAACTTGGGGTTTAGGTTCTCGTATGCAGGGACAGTGTAAATGCGCAGTCCTCTTGGCACTCTGTTTACATCAATGTAATGCTGTAAGGAATTGGCCTCCTGCCACTTCCTAATTTCTTGCTCATACAGCCGTTCCATCTGTAGATACTTCTGTTTCAATTCTTGTTGGTGCTTGCTTGGGGTACCCCCAGTGTCAGTAGAACGCATGCCTGGTCTTGTTCTAAAAATATCTGAGGCCGCTTTGCGGCGCGCTGCTTCGCAGAACATCAATCAATCTATAGCGGGAATCCGCAGAGTGCACTCCCCCTTTGCTATGACCCGCTGTAGGTTCAATTGGAAACTGCTCACGATCATCACACAAATGCAAATGTTAGTATCCTTACCGCTACTTGGCTTGGTCGCAGTGTGGCATTCGGAAATCTGTAGCCAGCTTTACATCCCTTCAGCGGAGCTGTGCGGGAGATTTTTGTCAATATCCTTAGCTCCAAAGCCTGCCAGTGCTCCTGCGCTCGCTGGCGGGTGCACCGTGTACGAGGGCAGACTCGTAGAAAGTATTCACACTCCAAAGACAAATCACGGGCACTCACGGGGTAATCCTGATCTGCATTTATTGGCACAAATTACAAAACAAACACGTTTCAGCGGGAAGCCTTCCTCAGTGTTGGCCTCCGCCGCGTTTAAACCTCCATAAATACATCGTCAGTGACAGTCGTTATGACCAGTAATTGAAAGTCAGCCAAATCTTTTACATCAAAGGTCAGGCATGTAAACATATATGAGCCACTATAATTAAGTGGTAAGTTTCTGCGGCCCCTTCAAATACAAACTGCGCTCAACCCTCTGCGTTCGGGCTGAGAGTCATTCCACTCTTACTCTTTTATCCAACATATCGCATTCAATAGGAACATTAGACTGACAACTAGAGTTCCCAGATGCAACCTAAATCCAATACATATTAGAAATACATTTATCGCCACATCAATGTTGCATACAGCTACAACATGATCATCTGAGGTGCAAAGAAAGTTATAACCACTCATGCCCCATAATCATTATTGTGCCCTGGATGGGCTGTGTCAGTTCCCGAACCTATTCAAAATATATTACATGTATGTAAAAGGTGCCCTGAAATCGTGCCCTATATGAGCTGCACTCCCACTTGGACTCTCACTCAGCTTACTATGCATGCTGTTGAAAAAAGGCCTAACATAGTTAAAGCCCTACATGGGCTAGTTTCTACCACAGCTGCTCATTGACCCCCTTGGCTAAGATCGTCTGCTTCCCTTTCTTACTGCAATTTACAAGTGTACCCCAAGTTCTTCCCTCATGTTAATGCCCATCGGTGATTTCGTCACCATATCAAGGAAATCCTGTCCTATAACTGCATCCGACTTCAAAATCTTCCAGTTTGCCTGCATGATCTTCCTCACACTACCAGCTGCTCTAGTGAAGCCTGTTATAAGCCTGAAGTTATTCTTCGCTTGTGGCAGGGTTTTATAGCCTTATTTCAATAAATCAACCCTTGGCTTTTCTGACACTCGCTGCCTCGCTTTCTTCAAGATGCCTCTCTTATATCCTCTTACTTCAAATGATGCTCTCAGATCCATCTCTCTCAAAATCTACTTCTCTGGTACTGTTCCTCTTAATGAGTAGCAATTCCCCATAGGGAATGCTATTGATTAGATTGCTCGGATGGCTGCTTCTGACGTGCAACACTGAGTTACCCACTGTGGATTTCCTAAAAAGTGCTGTCTGGATTTTACCCTCAACTACAAACACTTTCAGATCTAGGAAATTAGCCTCTGTCGAGCTGAATTCACTTGTGAACCTCAGGTTAAGGTCAGAAACTCAATGTACCGTAAGGCAGATTCTTTTGCGCCTCACCATATCAGGAAGAGATCGTCAATGTAACGTCTCCAGCTGACTGTGCTCGCTACCCACCTGTCACAGGTGTCTGACCATGCCACCTGCTTCTCCCAGAAGCCTACAAACAGGTTTGCATATCTGGGGGTTTAGCAGGCTCCCATGGCCGCACTCTTCTGCAGTCTATTGATCGGATTGTGAAAGATGAATATGTTATTCTCTAGACAAAAATTTAGGAAATCCAGCAGCATTTCACTATGCTAAGCATATTTTAACGATCGATTCCTTAAAAAATATTTTGGGGCATTTATGCCATCTTGATGTGCTATGCTTGTGTACAAGCTCAACACTTAAAATACGTGGGGAGTACCATCCACCCAGTAAAAGTCCACACTTTACAACACCAGCAGGCTATTCAGAACAGAGACCAGAGCTACCCGGTGGCGAGGCATTTTCAGTCACACCATAACAGCGATAGAAAACGGATAAAATATTTTTGCATAGACCATGTACCGCGTGACATAAGAGGAGGGGACAGGGAAAAGAAATTGTGTAGATTAGAATCGTGCTATATCCTTGACATGGTGACGAAATCACCGATGGATCTTATGTTTATGTATATAAAAAAGGTTGTAATTAGGAGGTTATAGTAATAGGATATGATGTCTCTAAATCTGAGGGAATGTTGTTCTTTATGTAAATTATTTTGGATAGATTGTTTGTATAAACACTGAATTGTGATCTCTATGTTTGAACAGCCCTGAAGAAGCGCCAGTGAGCGTGAAACACATGTAGGCTGTAGTGCTAAAGAACTAACTCAACGCAAATAATAAAAGAAAGATTGAAGAAGAAAAAAATTACAAGATTCATCATTAATATTTGATTATTCGTATATGTCCCAATAATATTGTTGATGTGTATATATATATTCACTTAAAAAACCATAGGTTTCACACATGTTATAGTTAGGTGGATATTTCAATCGTAACAAACCAATGAAATTCCCCCGTTATAGTTAGTTCAGATAACTATAACTCGCGCGCCCGCAATCCACTGCTCATGACGTCACATATTACATCACTCATGACATGGTCAGTGGCATCACTCATGACATCACTGATGACATCATCCTTGTGATAGAGTGGCGGTCGCGCGAGTTATAGTTATCTGAACTAACTATAACGGGGGAATTTCATTGGTTTTTTGCGAGTGAAATATCCACCTAGCTATAACATGTGTGAAACCTATGGTTTTTTAAGTGAATTTGCAAGGTTTTTTAAATGCTAATTCCTAACTATAACGTGTGTGAAACCTATGGTTTTTTTCAGTGAATTTGTACGTTTTTTTAAATGCTAATTTATTTATGTATTATTTTTTTTTAATATATTTATTTTACAATAAACTACGTATTAAAATAATTTTTTATTTTTTTCACCGTGCGTGCGCGCACCCCCGCGATTTTTATTTGTAAAAAATTATTATTTTTTTTTTTTTGGGTTTTTCACCGTGCGCGCACGGTGCGCGCACCCCCGCGATTTAAATTTGGGGTCCTTCAGGAACCCCCTGACAAAGGCTAGGGGGTCAGGAACTCTCTACCCTGCCCCCTTTTCAAGTTCGCCACCTTCCTTTTTCACTCTCGCACTGAAAACAAACAAAATGGCGGCCGACACTTCCTGATTTCGACCGATTCGAACGTTGACTAACATGTAACCACCAATCAGAATTACGCTCGCGCACGTTAGGGTGCTCGCACGGTGCGCGCACGGTGCGCGCACCCTGTGCGCGTATAGATATTGATATGCTTTTAAATGCTATTTTCTCAGGAAATACTGAACAGATTTACACCAGACCTGCAAAAGGCACTTCCTTGACCTAATGGCTACCTCTCTGCCAAATTTCAAGTAATTCTGTTCAGCCATTCGGGCTGTAGCTGTGTCTAAAGGTCCTATGGAAAAATGCATGGGGAAAACGTGTTTTGGGACCCCCTTTTTTCTCGGCCCCCGCTTGACGAATCACCCCGAGACTTTCAGGGTAGGAGCTGAACGGAGCGCCCCATTAGTTTTGAAAATTTCGCGAGGATTCGTCAACCGGCGCCAAAGTTATTCAAAATAGAATTTTGAGATTTCCTATGGAAACACGGTCCTGACTATAACTATCTACTGGCGACCGCCAGTAGATAATATAGATATATATATATATATAAATATATACACACACTTACACACACACACATATAAATATATATATATATTATATATCTAAATATATATAGTGATCTTTAAATGTGTTTTCGTCTGTGTGCACATTCATTTATTCATTGGTTCTTGTTCATTGGCATTATCTGATGTATTCTGTGTGTATATTTAATAGGCTTCTATGCTGTGCATACATGCTGTTTATATTTCAGTCACACATATATAAGTATGTTTACATTTGCATGTTGTTTTATCTGATTCATTTGACATCTGAGAAAGCCTTTGCATTAGAGAGTGTTGACCTAATAAAACCCTACGCTTTATCCTGAAAACTGTCTTTTAATGTGCCTGTTTTTATGAGTGAAAAGTCTCCTTTCCAGGTGTTTTCTTGCTTTACCGATTGCCTTTGCTGGGGAGTGCTGAATTTCTTTTATTTGGGAGTGTAAAGCAAGACAAACACCATCCCATAGAAAATAATGGAGGTATGCACTTAAAATAAAACCCAGTAGGCAATAATGTTAAATTAAAATAAATAATTTAAATGAGCTAGAAGTATACATAATTATATTTTAATGTAGAATTTTTACAAAAAACACATATTTTAAATTTTATTATAACTAATTTTACCAACTTTTATTTAACTTAAATATGAACATACATTAATTTTTATTAGAATATGGTTCAAATACTTTTAATTAATTACATACAACATCTTTAATAATTAATACTACAATTTAAAAACAATTATTTATACTTTAGGTGGGATTTTATTTTCAATTTAAACTTCAGAAAAATAATTTATATTTAATATATTCAAAATAATTACATTTTAGATTTCAAAATGTAGCTCCTCTTTTGGGCACCTCACTTCCTTTGTGTACAAGTATCATTTCAGGTTTTGGCCATTGATCCTGCTACTTTAAGTGAATACAGAAACTGTCTTACAGCTAATTCTGCTTTGAATAACTGTATAGTTCAAGAAGCAAAAGGCATTCCGCATTTATTCTGTTCTTCACTGACTAGTTCCAATAATCCATTTTGTTCACAATATCTTAGTTGCATAGGAATTCCTTTTTCATGCTTCATTCTCTACTTTTACAATTGAATTTGAGTTTGGTAATGCTTGTATGCCCAGCATGTAGTAGAATCTACCATCATTATTTCCAGACTCTCCTGGGAACACTCTCTAACATGGTAAGGTTAGTTTAAGTCATTTTCTAATTGCATGATAGTCATGGACGGAATTTTTTTATAAAAAAAGAAAAAAAGTGTTTCTGTTAAATCTTCTTTAAAAAGAAGCACACACTGTTTTGGAGCATTTTCCAACACTTTAATCTCCCACTAGTATGGCTGCTGGTAAATATTTATAATTAATTGCCCTGACGCAGCTGTTTACATTAAAGATAATTTTACAGATGAAGCCCAGATTGTTATGAAAAGACAAACGTTTTATATTCAGGTTCAGGTGCCCAATGAACCCGCTGACTTATTTGCGTCGACTTTAAGAATGCTGGTATCCCATTCTGGCACCCCATTCTGAGTTTGATGGCACTCCAGATGCATATATTTATTGTGAGAAATTGGGTTGTTGGTTGAGGAGAGTGAAACCCTACTCAAGCAACAGCCAAAATCCTTGTCAGGGTGAACCACAAAAAAATTTACTAAATTAACTTGTGCTTAACCCTCTGGTAATTTGGCACAAAAGAAGTCAGACTTCACTTAGAGACAATGTACTAGTGCAGAGTCAATTTGTGAATCAGGTCCAGAGGTAGCATTCTCCGGCGCCTCCTGCAAGTTTTCTGGCACTTACCCACACTCAACCCTCACCGCATCAACAGCACCCAACATCCCATTCTGACACACACACAGCTCTTCAACCACCCACACAACATTCCCTTGCATGCATGCTCCTCAGCACCTGCTCCCTCACCAAACATGCCAGAAAGATCGTCACGGGATACCCCTTGGACCCTATTTTCACTGACTTCGGCAACATCCGAGTCGACGAGCCCACACCAGTTCCCTGACCAGGCCATGCCCTCATCAAGTTCAGCATCCCTGTCCTGGTCCAACGCACATGCACCCTAGCCAGACAAGCTTGCTGAAAATGGAACAGCATCACTGAGAAGGACTGGAACATAGCTCTTAACACCCATGGATCCGAACACAGTAACGGCCTCCCCAAAGCTATCAAGAATTTCAACAATTGGATCACCTCCCCCCTCAAACACAATACAAGAGCCAAACTGCAGGCCAGTTGGTACATGGAGAAACTCGGACTGATGAAATGCAACTGCAAACAACTGGAGCACAAATTAAGATTAAGGCAGAACAATCCCTTCTGGGATGCTACCACCAAATGATCCAGACCACCAAACGTGCCGCTATGGTGGACTGCATCAATGCTATCTTCGACCCTGCCCACAATCACTAACCCTGCCCTCTTGGCACTCAGAATCACAGTTTCTATACTTTTTTATGCACTTCAACCACTTCTTGGTGTTTGGAGCAGGAGCTCTGCGAACCAAGACATCATCGGCCTCCTTCCTTACCAGGAACATGTTCTTAGGCCATCATGCTCACAACCTGACAGTGATCTAAGCCCACATGGATTGTGTAAAGAAAGCAATGAGAATTATAGCCCTGACCCATGAACACCGTATAGCAGCTGCTTGTTGGCTGTTAAGGATTTTTTCTAGCTAGCATCCTGAAAGCTGTTCAGAGCTGGGGGTTTATTTTTCTTTTTTTTAAATGTTTTATTGGGCTTTTTCAAATGTTTACATAGAGCATGTAAGCATGGCTCACTTCATATCACACATCATCTATCAACATATCGGTTCTGTGTCCTCTTTTAGAGAACTAGATCACTGTATCACTCATAATAGTCTTTAATGAAATGACTGAGTTGCACTCACTGGCTTGATCATCAGATATTATTACCTCCTTTCTGGGATTATTCAAAGGAGTTGTTACAGCTTGGGGTTTTGGACAATTTATTTTGTCTCCATATAATGGAATAACAGGACCTATAGTCACTGGCACTGTCAATGCTTCAGGGTTTAAATTCAATTGGCCTATTTTCTGTATTAATTCTTCTCTGTTTCTCCTTATTGCTTCCCTTTCTTTATCTTGAAGCACGCTGAGTGATGTATCATGTACAATTTGTGGAATTAAGGGTGTTCCCATTATTGGTGCACTTGGGGTGACTCTACTGGGTCCTTCTTGGTACGGTGGAGGGTTTTTAGTTAAAATGTCCTCCAATAATTCATCATCTGACTCACCATATCCTGTCACTTTCATGGGTTTTGTTTTCTCCTAACACTTGCCCCCTCACTGTTCCTCAGCCTTTAACACTGGATATAAACCTTCTGATACCATTGCTCTTCTCCATTGCTTCATCTGACCTTCACGTGACTCATGTAAATATCGAGGAAAAGGTCCCATATATCTCCCACTCCTGTTTCTCTCTTGTTCAAATGACTCAGTCTCCCATTCTTCTAAAGCCTCATACTGCGTTAACCTAGGTCTTGGATCCAAATCATTCATCCTCATTCTCAAATTCTGAAGAATTCTCCCATTAAACGTACCATTCTCAGGGAAAGCTAAAACACCATCACCTTTCGTATATTCTATCCAATTATCCATCCATTCACAAGTATGATATCCTCTTTCCATCATCATAAATGAAGCAGGCGTTTTTAGTGGCGGAATAGGAATATCCTCTCTAGTCAACACAGGCTTATCTTTTTTAAAGAAATTCTTAATTTTTTTATAAATGGCATTTTTCTCCTTTCTCTATACATTCTAGATACTCGATGTAAGAAACAGTAATTCGCAAACCCTCGAGCTTTTCTGTTTGGGTGACTTGCACCAACAGGCAAATCAGAATCAAACATACAAATGTTGACGACTTTTCCTAAAGTAGCTTTTATGCAATCACCCAATCTGACTCCGGCTCACGCTCGTGGTCTGACCAATGCCAGCACGGCCTTTTCGATGTTGTCAGTTCTGCTCCTTACTGCTGACCCCTCCTTTACAATCTGCTTCTGCCTCACACCCGCTGTTTCAACCAATCCCAGCGCGGCTCTCTGTGACGTCAGTGCAACTCCGGCAACTTACTTCAAAAAATTACTTCATGATACTTTTCATTAAATTCTTTGTTAATAACAACATAAAAATATTCGCTACTCTGCCTGTTCCGCTAATCAAAGGATACATTTCCGACTTGTTCTGGAGTCTTAGGGGTATATTCTCAAGGACTTATCTCCGATTTATCACCTCCTTAATGCATCAAAAGTGAAGATAGATTTAACACCCCATTCACAAGCCGGTGCAAACTGCAGACATCGCCAGTTTTCCCGTGATAACTGCCCCAAAATGTATCTCCACGGTGGAGGCCACCAACTAACCCTAATGAGATGCAGAGTAGGCGTTCCCGTGCAAAAACACACGAAAAAACCATAACACCACTTTCACAGCGACCTGCCAGATCTGCTTTGCAAACCAAAAACAGGCCATAAGCCGCTGTAGCAGCAGTGTAGCAGCAGGGAATTAACACCTGTCTTTTGCTGGTGTTAAGCAGGACGACTACCTGCAGCATAAAAGGGAGCCCAGCCAAGAGCCACACCGGAAGACCCACAGATGCCATGGAGACAATGATCATGCAACGCGGATACCCATGAGGGCCACAACACCCATCGCAACCACCCCTGCCCCCCACGGAGATACACATACCGTGCACGACACAAGAGCCACAAAAGTGCATGATGACGCACATTGCCAAAAATAAACACACGTGTGGCCAGAAGAACGAGAAACAGTCACACAGCACTGAAGTAAAAACCAAAAACTTTATTGAAATACAACACAAAACACCAATGCGGAAGACTCCTGTCGGGTCCGTCAGGGACAACTCGATGACACAGCCTGGAAAAAAAACCACAAAATCAGGACGTGTGTCATGCGTACATAAAAGGAGCGAGACACAGAGAAACAGAGAAGCAAAGAAAGCCAGAGAGAGAAAGAGAGGGAAGGAAAGGAAGGGAGAGAGGGAGAGAGATGGAGGGAGAAAGAGAGAGGGAGAGAGAGAGAAGAGAGAGAGAGAGAGAGACACCGCCGCCCCTGCGCACCCAGGCCCCACTGCTCACCTGCTGCCAACGGTGTATCCATCAGTGGGCACACCACGTGCCCGTGCAACTCCAGGCCCGGTCCCGCCACCATGGCATGGTTCACATCATGCGGACCAGACCCGCGGCCCAGCAGGTCCCACATATGACCCTGAGTCCTAAGTCATCAATGGCAGAGACTACATCAGTGCACACGTCATCATCGCAGGCTGCACACCCGCTCAGCTATTTTGGTGCCACTAACCTTGTGCAACGCCAGTCAGCGCCACGTGGTGGTAGGCCCGTGACGGCCACAAGGCTTCGGGTGCCACTAACCCTGTGCAACGCCAGTCAGCGCCACGTGGTGGTAGGCCCGTGACGGCCGCAAGACTTAGGGTGCCACTAACCCTGTGCAACCCCAGTCAGCGCCACGTGGGGGTAGGCCCGCGACTGCCGCAAGGCTTCGGGTGCCACTGACCCTGTGCGCAACAACTCCTGGGCCCATTATGATTGAGAACCGTGGAGCGTCTGTCATCCAGTCACCACCGGCAGAGGGGAATGTGACGTTGTCAGCCCCTTATATTTGCGGGGCCACATGGCCTGTGACGCCTGTGCCGGATGGGTGTGGTGTTTGTGCAAACATGCCCTCAGGGAATAGCTGTGACATGCTGACAACTAGACCAGTGACCTACACACCACCAGCGAGTACGCCTGCGACAGGTAGCTATGTGGGCCCCCCTTCTGAGCGTAAGCGGAGTAGGCTGGCCTGGCATACGCCGGACTAGCGCAGAGCTTGCAACAATGACTCGGGGGCTCTGGGTGTGGTTCAGTCCATGTCCGGACAAGGAAGTGACTAATGGGTGTGTTCCTGTTGTAGTGTCCACAGCACCCGGAAACAATAGACAATGTAGTACACTGTGACTGGCATCCCACTAGATGAGCATCATTGACGTAAGGGAAATCACTGTCCCTACATCCATCCACGCATTCATACATGAATGATGAAAGACATGACACAGCAGTTCATTACTGGATGTTTATTGCACATCCAGTGGAGTTTTGCAGCTGGAGCGGTACAGGGCCATGCCAAGCACACCACACAATATGGGCCCGTGGAGGGCCAGCCAGAGTCCATCCGGAGATGACAAGTACTGCGGAAGAGGAAGGGTACAGTCCGCAGTCTGGTTGCCGTGTCATTGGTCATCGAACAGGAAATGGCAGTCTATGTCGTGGTCCAAGGTGAGTGCAGCGGAGTGTATCGGGGTCAGTGCAAGGTCATGGGGCCATGTGCGGCACCAAGCAGAAACAGGCCAGGTGGCGGAAATGAATGCTAGGGACTCCTTCTGAACTCCAACCCGTCCACTTCCCCGTCCTCGGATGTGTGCTCTGCCCCACCTGTGGGTGTTGCAGTACCGGCTGCGGCACTGTGTGCCACTGACACATCAAGGGACGGAGGAGGATTGTTGGCCACATTGTGTGGCAGTGACACATCAGGTGCCAGAGTGGATACGTCTGTCGCACTGTGAGGCACTGACACACCAGGGGGCAGAGATGTGGATGGTGTGGGGGCAGCAGCATTCATCAGCGCCACGCCTTGTGGCAGCAATGCCATGATGAGGATCTGCAGGGCATGGTAGATCCCAGCTACATTTTGCTGATGTGCAGCGGTGGCTGCCTTCCTTTCGGCCTCCATCCGCACCACGGCTGGCTCCAGCGATGCCAGCCGTGAGCTGGCACACATGTGGAGACATGTGTGCCAGCTCACGGCTGGCATCGCTGGAGCCACTATGAGCGACAGGTGTTCTTCTCTCGACGTCATGACTCCAGCGATGTCAGTCAGGGTTCGTTGGAGACCATGGAGCGGGCCTATACACCCATGGATGGCGTCCAGTTTGGTAGCCATGATGTCGAACCCCACCCGCACCTGCTCAGCCGTCTCCCTCTGGCCCTCCAGCACACGGCGTTGGAAGGCCATTTGTTGTTCCTGGGGGTCTTGGGAGACTGCCGGGGATGTGGGTGCCTCCTGCTGGGTGGCTTGGGTAGTGTGTGCAGTCTCCTCGATGCAGCTGGGCTGCCCTGATCCTGGAGGTGAGTTGCGGATGATGTCAATGATGTCTTGGAGGGCTTGGGTGTCGATGCTGGGGGTGTCCTCTTTGTCATCAGTGAAGAGTGGCTGGGACTGCTCTGCAGGAGGTGTTGACAGTGCCCCTGCAATGTGAAGGGGAGATGGTGTATTACAATGTGTCAACATGTATGTAGCCGCATGGTACATGTTGACATTCAGACAGCATGACATTGTACATTGTGACAGTCTGTAGATCAGGGCCTTGACCCAGAGTCATTGTGGGTGTGCACTGTGCTCTGCTTGATTGTGCATGTGTGCCATTGTGGCCATCTCCACCCGTCCTCCCAGTACCTGGTGGTCACTCACCCTGTTGCGGTTGTGTTGTGTCCAGTCGAGCAGTGTCTGGTCCCCCGACTCCGGCCACATTCTCCACACTGATGACTGTCGACACCAGCTCTTCCATGTCATCCAGCACGAGCTGTGGCGCTGGGCTCCCACCTCTAGTCTGCATTGCTGCCTTCTGGTTGGCTGTGAGTTCCTCCTTGGTCTGGCGCTTGATGTCAGTCCATCACCTCTTTACCTTGTCCATTGACCTCTTGTACTTTCCGATGGCATTCACCTTGTCCATGATGTCCCGCCATATCCCATTTCTGGTACCCAATGACACGTTTGAGGTGACGAACAGTTGTTGATGGTGTTCCATCACCTCCGTGACTAGAATCCTGTTTTCCTGCGGACTGAACTCCGTCTTTCTCTTCTTCTTGTCCTTGCCCTTCCCTGTCCCTGAGGTCCCAGGCTGGTCGTCTGGGGTGCTTGCGTGGGGTTGCGCCTTCCTCTGCGCATGCTCCGGCTGCCTCCATGGTGCTTGGGTGTTGGTCAGTTTGTGTTTGAGTGTTTTTTCTACTTTTATAGTGATTTGTCCCACCTGCCATGTGTGTATTGCAGGCGTGGTGCTGCTTATCGCTGATTTCCTCATCGTGCTTTGGCCCATTGCATGTTTTTTCGAGTTGAGGTTTGTGTTTTTATCTCCGTCGAGGTGGTTGTATTGCGGACATTGGCCGCGTTTTTGGCGGAATGTCGCATGGTAACGCCGTGTTGTGAATTCCATGTTGACACGGGGTTATTTTCCCATGATAGGCTGTGATTTGTAAAGTTGCATTAGCATTTTTTGGTGATGTTTAGCACATGTTTTTGTGAATATACCCCTTAGAATTGCTCCTCTTCCACTGCGAGTAAAAACCTCTCTTTAAAATTCATTCAAGCTCAAGAGAACCTGTTACTCCTTCAGTGTTATCCTTACTAGGTGATATAATACCAAAGTTTCACCAGCGAACCTTTTTGCTACCATTTACACTCGGGTTTTATACGAAATAGTCCCTAATTTAACAGTGCCAGCCCTGCATAGCTTCTCGGTGTTATTCGAACAGACGAGTAACCTCACTACAGTGTGGCTTCTATCACCACCCGCTATTCATTCCCCGGGAATTTTCCAGACAACATAAAACAAGACACTAACTCTTTTTGTTAAACATAATCAATAATCAATACTTATCACCAGACTAGTCAATAATAACTACCAGAAAACTGATCCAGTGGCATACCAACAACAGATACTCCAATACCATATACTCACCTGGGCCCATAAGCACACACGCAACTTGGGTAAATCGCTGGAGTCAAAGTTTATGTTTCGAAATTCAAGATTAGTTACCTCTTATTCCTAACTAACCTTTCACTGATCAAAAAGTTATTTCCTCTGGTCGATGGACCATTAGTTGAACTAGTTGTTGGTGAAATGACATAAATTAACCTTCTTTATTATAATAAAATGACCACAGACTCTGTTAAGGTTTAAATCTTTATCTAAAAATTAATTGCATGTGAACCACTTCAAAGTACAGTACAGTCACCATCACTCATTGAAGAGAAAATTCAATTAATCAAATCATCAAACACATACTTCAAAACTTTGCAATGACTCATGCTCAGAAAGGAGAGGACAGAGAGAAAAGAACATCTGCTAATGCAAGAAATTATACTTACCAAGGATGGTGTGCAGACCAACCCCCTGGCCAAAGGGCTGGTAAGGGTCACCCGGGATAGATCAGGCAACAAAGGCTTCAGGACAGGAATCTGGACAGGATAGATGACCTCTCTAACAACGATGGTCACATCGCACCCCTCTCTGACACTCTCTTCCTCCTCGAGATTCTTCCGCGATCTTCTTTCTAATCCTAATAGTTTAGGATATCATTCTCAGTATTCGATTCTTTATCAGCATCTCTCGCTACTCCGAAAGCACCCACGGCTCACAGCATCTCAGCATCAACGTCTCTCTCGACAGCATCCAGAGCTCTGCTAATTAACTAACTAAAACTATCTGAGTTATACCTTTCATCCTTAATGTTCCACCCACTAAAGTTGCAATATCGCAAAAATACTAATTCTGGTTGGTCAGGCAAGGGGGCAAGGTCATCACACCGTGCTTACATATCACTCTTTTCAGTTAGTTCTTTGTTAACAAACCCATCCCCTTAATTTTTATTCATGCTTTATTTTCCCACCTGCATTCACATTTCATCTGCAACAAATGTGTTTATTTGATCATATAGTCTTATTCATTCAGGTTCTTTGCTGCTGGTTCTAAGGCTCAGGCAGGCTGTTTCCTTGTCCTCTTCTTAACCCACACGTCATCCTTCCGGGCTGACTTTCAATTGCCATGCGCGTAACCCATGTGACTTGACTCACTTCGGACATACCCAAGAGGCCCAAGTGCGCACTAGTGATAAAGTCAGAAAGACAGATGTTACTTTTAAAAATAAATAGTTTCACGGTATACCACCCATCTCTATTCTAACCCCTTTTACTTATCAATACTGTCCCCGCATTAGCATTAGTGAAATAGCTTGGTTTTGTTTCAGTTAAGCAGGTGCCATGCACGTGAATCTTCAAGACTCCATATTAGTACCTTCTGCTCATGTGCAAGAATTTCCCTCCAAGCGACAGCTCATCATACTGCGTAGATGCAGTTGACGCATGCGCAATAAAGATTTCCCTGTTAAAGTGGTTTTATTAGTTAGTTCGAATAGTTATCGTTAGTAAACACATATGCAAGCTTCTCTAACCCTCATTTTTATGTGGTGCTTATTAGATTTACACAATACGTAATTAATAACATGTTAGGGAGTTAAATGAGAGGATTGCTTCCGAGCAAGTCTCTTTTCTACGAGTCCTTGCTCCATCAACCCTCTATATTTCCTTCATTGTCAGAGTAATTGTGTGTAGATGCTTGCTTCGATCCGTCTCTCACACAATCTGTTTCTGAGGGGCCATGAGGGAGCTCTCAATGCACTTCCCACCACTTTGTGACTTCCGTAATCATCCTATGCTGTTCATTATAGTCTTGCATTGTTGACCGTTTATGTTCCGTTGTATTCTTATTTCTGGTATTGTCATGTAGTTTCTATAAATCTAATTAGGATCTGCGTGTTTAAACAACATATACTGTAGGATTGGAGTCAGACTGATTCTGGACACCCCTACCGGATATGTCAGCATGTATACCAGCTAGTTCACAGTGCAACTAGAAACCCCTCTTATCAAGGAGAAAATAGTTCTTGGCAACTATCGAACATGACAACTCTGATCCCTCAGGATCGTGGATACAGTTGTACTTTTCGCTCAGTCACTCGTGCTCATTTTGCCTCACAGAGATACACAGAATAAACGGTTGGGACGTTTTTCAATAAGCATTTATTGAACCAGCGTCATTCTAGTGTAAAATAGGTGTGCTGAAACAACCATTAGACAGTAACAGATATAAATGATAATAAGCACTAACAGAGTGAAAGGATGGTAGATTTATACCATTGTGCTAAAACAATGAATATAAGCAAGTATATAAAATACATGACAGTAAAAGCATACTCCTACGATGCGTCCCGAACTAGATGTACCTAAGTGTACCTGGCATGTATGTGGGTGTAAAGCCAAGAATCCCTCTAGGATAAAGTCAACCTCATTACCTGGAGTGAGAGACTGTGGGACCCTGTTTTGGTCTCGAGTTGAACACCCAGCAAAGGATGTCAGACTACTGCGAGCTGGAGTGTCTGCGTGCAGGAGACTCAGCGTCTCACGTCAGTGTGTTGGCATGGAAGCTCTCTTCTTCTCTGACTACCCTAGCAAGAGATGGTGTATATATACCCAAGTGTTAACCCCCTGGGGATATATCTCGCTGTGTCATGTCGGACTGGGTTGATGGAAAGAATTACCCTTGTACATAGTTTTTATGCAGGAGATGGTAGGCCTGCTGTGATTCCAAGAATCCTCATGCATAATGAGTGAATCTTAAGCTTTTCGGAGAAAACTCCACGTCATCTTTGGACATTACCGTAACTAGGTAAAAGGTCAGTACTAAGAACCGTTATGCAGTGTAATGGTAGGGAGAATATAGGTGAAGGGTTAGTTGACTACCTGAGCCTATATTAGGGTACCCATATGGAACATAACACCCACTCCTTATCTGACTGAACGACATACCAAAAATTCTACGTACTGCTAAAACATGGTACACAACTATTAATAAGTCCAAAAAATTGTACTTTTAAAAAATGTAAAATTTTCTAAAAAAAATGCTAAAAAATGAGAAATAGTTCTTATATATAGTCCGAACAATAAGAGACTGAAACCCATGCAGCTTAGACAAAGAGTCTTGTATAAAATTCCAAAATTGGCTGAAAAATGCGGAATTTTCCCAGCACATGATGAGCCAAATGTTTATATGTCCTGGCTGGGAGACACATCATTACTATTGCCTGCAATCGTAGACGACATTCCCTGCAACACCTAGCAGATCAGGTCAATCGAGCACAGATGTTCCTCCGCATTCACTACAGCCGTTGCTGGGGATGTACTAGTGTCATGCGAGGCCTGAGTATTTGTTGAGGAGCCAGTATCCTTCCCAACAGGAGCTGAAGCATCCCATAGAGGCTCTGAGAATGCAGACATCAACATTGCAATACACTGAGGACACTGCAGAACATGGGCCATTATCGGGTCCAGTAAAGCATTAACGTCTGGTATTGCAATTGTTGGTAGTGTCAGACAGAGGTCCAACACAAATTCTTGTCCGCAGAACAGGCATCAGAGGACAGGCAGAATTCAGTCAATCCAGACTGGTCTAAATGACAAGAACCAAGAGCCGCTTAGTTCTCGAAGACGAGGTGTGCCCAGATGGATTACCATGAGATCACGGTATCGGCATTCCAAGAGCATGCGCTCCATCTCCTTGGTGACAGGGATGTCCATTGCATAGCAGAAAAATTACCTGCTATTAGAAACAGGATCAGCGGAAACCCTCCAAAAATATTTCCAAACACAGAGTGTATAAAGTTGGGAACCAGTTGCAACCTGATCATCATGAGTTTCTCGGGTGGAGGTTAAAGGGTTAAGGGCACGGTTTGCTGTAAAAGCACGGCTTTCATTCAGCTCAGAGTATCAAACCGTAGAAAGGAAACATTCAACGAAGACCATAACAGTGCCTCCCTGATTGTGTGGGTCGGTGGAAACAATACTTGCATACAGTAAGTAACCAAGGAGTTTATAGTGACAAGATATGCAATGCCCGGGAGCATCCCACAACAACCCTGATCATTCAGCATCAAGTAACTCCCATTTGAAAGTAACTTGAACACCGGATTAATCACGGCAGCTGGGGAACCTTTCAAGTGACAGGATAAGTTAGCTACTGAACCATTACAGGCTCTGTGAAGCATGATATCCTGGCATATGAGAGATCCACTTAAGGAATTCTTGCAGTTGGTACCACAAATAAACACTTCAATATCCCCATTCCTGCATCGAAATCTGTACGGCAATTCCCAAGACTCCTTGCTGAATTCCCTACCCATCGCTTCATCTGCCTGCCTGTTGATGCTCTAGGCAATATTGAAACTGAAAATTAGTGACCGGATGTGTTTTATGGCCATGAATTAACTATTATGTGGATGGTGTCTCTGCCACAGTAAAAGGTAACTTTACAAGTTTTTCAATACGTAGCATTGTATATTTTGCTCCTCTTTGTGCCATCGTAATCTGTTTTCAGTCAGATTGTACGCTGAAAATATAGATGTACTGTTTATAAATCACCAAGACACATAAACAGCGCGCAATGATTGCAGCGTCCAGCTTAATAACATAATAGAACGTAGTTGAGATTGTCCGTGTTGTAGAATGGACAAGTCCTGTTCTAGTATATCAATAGCAAAAGACACACTGTTGCCCAGTTAAAAATCCTGGATGTTAATGTAGTCAGACCATTGTCAACTACAGCTAACGCTTTTTCTAGGTTAATTCTATCTATTTCACGTCGCCTCTCTGCGGCTTCTTGTTGAGAGATTTTCCAGATGTCATTATAGACAGCGTAATAGAAACGTTTTTGACGTGGCTTTCGGGGACCTAGTAAAAAATCCCTTAAATCCACCTCATCTGAGAGTAAGGATAAGTGCTGTGTCACCTGGGTCAGTGTCGAGGATTTTAGCCAATCGAGGCACGACTTCCCAACACTGTATGATGTCACTACCCCCTGATGTTCTCGTTGTACATATCGTGGTTCTGGCCTATGGATACTAAACCCTTTGGCTGTACCCCTGAATCTTGATTGACATCTGTTTGTGTCTGTGGGCCAAAGTAACCTTTCCTTCCCATTGGGGTCTGTATCGTACTGCATGATGTCATCTATTGTATCCCCTCCACGTGATGTAAAATTGATTTGTGAAGGTTTGGGAAACCGTGGTGTGTTCAAATCCTTGTTCTTGGCTAGGCCAAGACAGGAACCTGTTGCACAGTTTCATTCAGAAATATCATTTGTTGCGGAATGAGGCACGCTTTAAATAGCGCTTCTGATCCCTGAACTTGCCAATCCTTAGAACCCCAGATTGATTTTGTGTCCATTGTGTCTTTACATAAGTTGAAACCCTGTTCAGACAGTTGGGCAATAAAGGATGCAGAATAAATCTGTTTGGTGTTAGTCAGCATATTTTTTTGTGCAGGTGTATATGTAACCTTTTAATAAAATGAGGTTGGGTCAGAAGTGTTAAACCCTGAAAAATATGAAACTTTCTTGGTAAAAGTTTTTGAGCTAACTTTCGGCGGTGTTGGGCAATGTTCCCATTGGTGGTATGTTAAAAGATTAAGAGGGATACTCGATTTGTGTAAAAAAATATTACCATAATGATGGTAACAGTATATAGTATCAAAATCGGATGCATCTTCTAACATTTCATGTTTGAAAATGCAGCAGATTTTTCGAAATCAGACAACATATTATTGACAGTTTTAAAGTCCAAATCATCAGAAAATATACTGGAGGTAATGATATCATTAAGAGAAATTTTAAATAAATGTGGAATCTTCAAAGGTTCAGTGGGGTCAAATACATCATAATCAACTTTGTCCCAGACTATACCATCAGGAATTGGAACAGCTGTAATGTTCACAGAAAACAAGTATCTTTGTTCACGATGAGATGATGCAGAGCGTTCTGGAAGATATTTTCCATTTATGAGTAAGCAAAATACAGTTACTAGGCCAATTCAGAATAGAAAAAACAATATTGCAGATATTATCCAGAGCTAAAGCCAAGGTGATACTAACTAAGTGTTTTTCAGAAAAGTGTAGAACGCACAAAGTTGTTGCTTACGGGAAACCAGAGCTGGCATTGTCTGAGGTTCACTGATATCAAGAGAGAAGGTATCAAGCCGATGAAGTAGCCAGATGCAGTTCGATCTATCTTTGGTAGCTCGGCAGGTTGTGTTGAACCGGCAGGTGTCTCTTGTCGAGGCATATTGATGTCAACGTTGGTGTTTGGCCAAATTGATATTTGTCTTTCATCTGTAGTTTAAAGTTCTGTTTCCAGGGGAACGTGTTCCATTTCATTGTTGGAAATTTCATCACTTCAAATTGGTGACTCTTCAAATGTTATGAGTCTTTCTGTCTGTACTTCCTTGATGGTGGGGAGAGGAGAGTGTTGGCTACCAAGGAGCCAACGAGGCCTACTATCCAGTATCGGCCACATAGTGTGGTTTCAACAGAGCAATGGAGACAAATCTCTTTTCTTTTTTACCGGCAAGAGGTGGAAGAAATACTGTTCTTGTTACTTCGACAGCCAGGACAGGTACAGGCTTTGTGTATGATGGCCCAAATTCTTTCTTGTCCTCGATCTTTTCTTTGACCTGATCCCCGACTTTAGGGATCCAGACAGGTCTTGCTGTGATGGATTTGACTTCTCCAGCGGTGGTGCGTTTGACCTGCACGTTGCTTAGTTGCGCTCTGGATTCATTCAGATCCTGTAAAACAGCCAAACCTTTATTGATGTCAAATGGTTTTTCATCCACCACTGTGCCTTCAAAATTGAGATCAGGTACCCACATTCTCATCCCAAATAGGACTTCATAAGGAGTGACACCCCCTAGAGCAGTTCTTGGCATATTGTTGAGGGCACGCTGTATCCCATATAGGTGATTGACCCAACTACCACCTGAACCTAATATTCTCGCTGTTAAAGACTGCTTTAAGTCCTGGTTTTTCCTCTCCATGACCAAATTTCCCTCGGGATGGTACGAGAGGAGTACCGCATGCTACACCGAAACTTTCCATGACTTCCTTGTAACCCTGAGAGCTAAACGCGGGCCACAGTCAGAATTTAATGTGCCAACTGCACATGTCCCTGTAAAGACTCGCGAATCTTTTATAACAGTTTGAGCATCAGCCACGCGCTGCGACCATACCCATAGGAATCTTGAGCATGAATCCACTGCCACCAAGATATACTTGTAAGCCCTATCTGAATGTAGGGTGCCGCAGTGGTCCAGATATACACACGCTAGTGGTCTGTCTGATATTATTAAAGGTGTCTGCGCTGGACCTGCTACGGTGGAACCCTTCGTCTGCTGACAGATGTTGCACTTTAAGACAAAATTCTTCATCTGTTTTGTTAAACCAGGCCACCAATAGCGTTGTTTCAAAAATGAAACTGTTTCGGTTATCCCTGTGTGTGCAGAACCTAGACCCTCGTGTGCAGCTAGCATTAAACCTAATCTACGATCCATGTTTGGTATTACTCTATGCCCCACTCCAGGAATCTGAGCATACAGAATGTTGTTTGCATCTAACATGTAGGAGTACTTGAGTGAAAAACCTTTTGGCAAGGCTGTGCTGTTTTTGCGTGAAGCAATGACAGCTACCATTATCTGTCCATCCATTCTCGTTTTTGAACGAGTGATTGCAGCTATGGCAGCAGTTCATACTGCCCCCTTTGCAGCTTCATCAGCCAATGAATTCCCTTCAAGGTGAACTCTATCAGCGTGTATATCACGTGAGCTCTTGGTAGTTTGTTTTTCAATTCAGCTACCTGTTCCCATAGCATTTTAATGTGTCACTTGTCGAGTCCTTAAACCCATTTTGACCCCAGTAGTGAAGATATTCGTTGTATGACTGGACGCAGTAAAAGGAATCGCACAAAAATCAGTGTGGGGAATTCTCGATCCATATTTATAAGTGCCAGTAACAGTGCTTTTAGTTCTGCCAGCTGAGCCATGCAGTTTCCTAAAGACTGTGTCTTCATATCGCTGGGATGGAACTTGCCTTCCCACAAACAACCTTTTACAATCACACAAGCGGCGCGGTATTGCTGTTTATTTCCTATGGCCAGCTGAGCAGATCCGTCAGAGTAAATAATGTATTCATACTGATCTAGAGGCATAATTTCATTTTGGAGAGGATATTCTTGTTCATTTTACAGGAATGCTTATGTTTTGAACCTTGGGTTCTATCTGTATTCTACATCTGATGCAGTGAGAGAATTAGCCCATTGTATCTATCTTGGATGTAACGATTTAGCATTAGGAATTCTTTTCCTTGGAGCAGCCTCTAAGGCTGGTACTGGAGTTACGACAATTATTCGTTTCCCCTGAGCCAGTGCTCTTTCTCTCACTACAGCAGTCTGTACTGCTGTCAGGATTTTCTCTGTAGAAGCAAAGCGCATTTCAGTGTTTGTGTACAAATGTGATTTGTAAGCTATGAGTACTGTTTTGCCTTCATTGAAGGTTAGGTAAGTGTACCCAGATTGACCCTCTACAACGCAGATCACCAGATTGCGTACCTTTACGCATGTCTGCAAGTGTTTTGAAGCTATCATGTCAGCTTGTAAGGAATGAAGGATACTGTGTGTTGTGTGTTCCTGTGTCCAATGCCTAACCAAGAAATCAGGTCTTATTAGGTCGTAGGAAGGTTTTACCAGGCTTTTTCTGTCACTCGATAACTCGTTTACTAAAAATAGGACATTGATGTGGGCAATTTTGATTTTTTTAACCCCTTCAGTGCCACGCCCTTTCCCCCTCCTGTCCCGGGCGATGCACTAGTGGGTGGGGTTCATGACGAGATAGTCCCGTCATGGGCACAGCGCAACCGTGCTCCATGACAAGACTATCTCGTCATGGGCACTGAAGAGGTTAAGTTGAATTTGTAGCCCTCAGAAGTGAACCCCAAAATTATGGTGCTCACCCTGGTCAAGTGATCCTGTAAATCATCATCCGTCAGATAAATGTCATCTACATAGGACATTGCCTCTTCATCCAAATTCTGAAGTAATTCTGTTACCCTAGCACTGAATAACCCGGGGCTATTCTATAACCCTTGAGGGAGTTGACAAAATTGACTCCATAAACCTAGCGTGGAGAATGCTGTTAGATACCTGCTTTCAGGCGTTATATTTTGGCAGAAGAATCCATTTGAGATCTCCAGTATTGTTTTGATTTTTTTCACACAATTTTATTAATTATTGCGGCACTGTTTGAATTCTGTACTACAAATGTTTTTTTGCTTGTGTTGAGATGTCCATAGTCTAAAACTAGATGGTATGAATTGTTGGGTTTCATTACTGGAAACAAAGGATTGTTAATTGCAGAGGTGCAAGGTTCTATTACACCCTGAAATTCAAGTTGATCTAAGATCTCCCTGACCTGTTTTTTCGCTTCTTGTTTTATTGGGTATTGTCTCTGTGGAGTTGGAGTAGTTTTTAATGGGATTGAATGGTGAGGTTAATCAGCATCCCACCCAACATGGTTGCAATAAAGTGCTGGAGCAAGGGCTACCGCCCACTCCCGCGCGTATGTATTTTTTAAGTAAATTGGAACGTAGTCGGAAAAAGATGGTAACATTACTGTTTCTTCCTTTGGGCAATCCATAACAATTGCAGGCAGCCAATCTTGTTCAGCTAAGAGTATGTCATAGCCAAAAAGTCAAGTTCTCCCAAAAGAGACCTTTATCTTTTCTGGATTTGTCCCCCTCCATTTGGAGTGCTATTTCATGTAACCTATGTGGGACACTTACACTCAAATCAGGTGTTTCCACTGTGATATGCTCATTCAACTCCGCTGTCACCAGAAATTACATCAAGTTAAGGTGAGCTATTGTTACTTCTTCTGCGCTGTCTAGTATCGTCAGAGCCCATTCCCCGTTCAGAAGTTGAGTCCTCAGAATTCTGGGCATGTCTAACTTTGAGACATGCTACCTTCTTCCTTTTAAATTGAGGTTTATATTGTGGCTTGTGTTCTTTTATAGAAGTGTAGCTTGAAGCGCGTGGCGTGTCTCTGGACTTCGTACTCTCTTCTTGTCTGTGTTCTGAACTTCTTTCTCTCTCGAAGTTTCTTGGTAAACCCTGAAAGGAATGAGCGGAACGTGTATCAGTATCCTGAAACACGTCCGATTTGTCAATGTTATCTCTATTTCTAAGGTTATATTTCCTTTCGGGAGTTCTCCTGCTGAAGAGGCCCACTCCTAGATAGAAATCTATTTTCTCAAATGTTTTTGTTTTTATTGTTATTATCCCATTTCTTCTTGGAAGAATCAGATGCTTGCTTGCTTGGTGTTATCCTTCTCAGGACCAGGCATCAGTTGAGGTTTTGTTGCTCTAGCTCCTAAACTATCTCTGCCTAATTTAGCATAGGTGTCTATGATAATTTTAGTTAACTCACGTTCCTGTTGTAAAGGAGTGAAATCCCTCAGGCGTTGGCGTACTGCCACTGCTACTGCATCCCCTTTGATATTAGCTAATATGATAGCTGATAGTTGGACAAAATTACCTAGTAATTTCATCCCTAATTTCAGAGCAGGCCCTGCTCCATACTCAGTTTGTATTTGTCTTAATACGTCTGGTACTACTGCTAATGACGGGATACCATGTGTTCTGATATATACGGCAGCAAAAATTGTACCCCAAGTGGTACAATCCTCTATCTAGGGAGCTATCCCCATTGGCAAGCAGATTGTTAGCACTCTGTGTTTTTCTTAAGGGCTTGTGTGTGGAAATACTAGCTGTGTTCTTTTCTGAGCTATCCACAATGGCATTTGTTCATATTTAATGGGCATTCTACCCATAACTGTATGTAGCGTTTGTGGTGTAAATTTTAGTGGTAGAACTCTGAACTTGATTTGTTTGTGTAGCTCTTATTAGCTGAAGTGTGAGTGTTCTCATCATGAACTGTGTCATGTTCTTGTAGTGTTTTCTTATTTCTTTGTGAAGTGTACGTAAGTCTGCTACTGGAATTGTGTCAATGTCTGGATGCGGTGTGTAAGCCGCAAGGACAGGCCAAGTGGCCCGTCTTTTCCGAGCGGACCTTGTCTTGCTTTATTTCTTGTACGAGGGAGGGCGCCTTTAAACCAGTTTTTGTGCTCCTGTTAGGTGAGCGGAATTTCAATTTCCTCATACGGACTGTATTCCTCTGGTGTTTCATCTTCAGTTTAAGAATGAAATGTAGGGGGAGGAGCTTAGCGCTTGACCAAGATGGCCGCGTGAGCCTTGAGCTCCCGCTACCCTCGCGGCCTCCAGCACTCATCCTGTCCTAAATCCTGATTTTCATGCACGGAATCCTGCAGATGAGTCACAGCTGGGGCGATTGACATTGTCCGGGCCAAGATCGCCCACCGGGGACCGAAGTTGTGCACAGCGGAAGATTGCGGCCTACCTCCGAAGGATGCCAGGGGCTTGCGTTGGCAGGATGCCCGGCCACTAATTGAACAACAGCGGCCTTGGGAGGTGTGAACTGACGGACGGATGCCGTGGCACTTTCACTTTCGCTTTCTCGCCCTTTGTTTGCTCCGGGTTGGGAGTGCGTCATACAGATCCTCTGTTGTCTGGAAGACCTCCACCCGGTCCTGACTGGCTGTTGAAGACCTAGTCGTACCTGTCTCCTCTACCTGAGTGAGGGACGTCCTCTTGCGACTGACCGTCCTGCTGTCCGAGATGTCGACCAAATCGGAGGCAGACAGGCCGAAGTCTAAGACTACCAGGCGGGGAGGCTATATCCAATCCAACAATATGGATCGCTATGCCCAGCAGAAGGAGTCGCCTGGTGGATCGGGACAGTCGCTGGAAGCACAGAAGGCCGATTCATCCCCAGCCTCGGAGTTATCATTGCAGGATATCAAGGGGGCGATAGATGGGATGCAATCTTCGATTGGGCGACAGTTCGAGACCCTGGCGCACATGGTGGACATGATTTTGGTCGATGTCAACTTGATTCGCGCGGACCTGGGAAAAACCAATGAGCGGGTCAAGTCCCTGGACCTCAAGACTACTGGCCTCGCGGACGATGTCTCGGAACTCCAGGCTGAGGTCCGCAAGCTACGAACCGCGAATGACCTCTCCGCTCGCCGGCTCGAGGACTTTGAAGGTCGGGCCCGGCGCAATAATGTGCGCATTATTGGGGTCCCGGAAACTTCGGAGGAGCTCTCCGTGGACCTCCTCGTCGAGGACCTGGTGGTGAATCATCTTGCGCCAAAGGGCCTCGGCAAGTTTTTCGCGGTGGAGCGGGCTCACCGAGTGCCTGGCGGACGGCCTAAGGTGGGAGCCCCCCCGCGGCCGATTGTCGCCCGGATCTTCCACTTTCGAGATCGGGACGCTATCCTGCAAGCATCGAGGGTGACAGGCCCGGTGCCTTTTCAAAATGCCTCTGTGAGCTTTTACCCTGATTTCACCCAGATGGTGCAGAAACAGAGGCAAAGTTTCCTGGGGGTGAAGCGGCGGCTTAGGGATATGGACCTGAAGTATGCCATGCTTTTCCCCGCTAAGCTGCGTGTGGTATATGAGGATCGGACTTCTTCGAATCGCCGGACATGGCAGGGGACTGGCTGGATGCACTCCCTCGGCGACAGCCCGGCCGGGACAGCGTGGATGGGGTGGAAGGCGACCGGGATGGACAGAAGTGATACCTTCGGTGCTGGCCTGTTTCGATTCAGCCCTGGATAGTGACTCGCACCTTATTGCAGTAATGGGAGGGCGGCGGGGGGAAGATAGGGGCTCTTTCCTCCCTTGGGGTGCTTTTTGTAGATTTGTTTTTGGTAGGGCGACAGGCACACTGCAAGTTGGGGGGGCTTTGTAAGCTGACGCAGGGGTGCAGGGTGGGGGGGGGGTTTCAGGATGTTGGGGTTGTTGTTTGGGGTTGTTGTTTTTTCTTGCAAGGCGTAGCAATGACTGTCAGAATTGTCCGATTGTGGTTCTCTGGGGGGGGGGGAGGTCTCTTTGTGTTCAGGGATGGGGCATTGGGGCTTAAACGTACTCAGCTGGAACGTTAATGGCTTAGGGGACCGTATAAAACGGGGGATAGTCCTGCAATTTTTGAAACGGACCTTGCCAGATGTGGTCCTCTTGCAGGAGACCCACCTTATAGGGAACATGTGTTATGCACTTAACAGAAAGGGCTACAAATTTATTGCTCACTCTGGGTTTTCCTCGGGATCCAGGGGTGCGGGCATACTTGTCAGAGCTTCCCTACCATTTGAGGTTGACTCCACCATTGCTGATGATAGGGGGCGCTTTGTGGCCGTGTCGGGGAGGTGGGAGGGTAGAACGTTGGTTTTGGTTTCTGTTTATGTCCCTCCTGCCTTGCAGGCCTCCACGTTTGCTGATCTGGGCAAGGCCTTGTTGGAACTCCCCGAAGGGATGCTAGTGGTGGGAGGGGACTTCAATGCGGTTGGTTCTGGAATGCTAGATAGGTACCCGCCCAGAGACACCGGGGGGGCTCAGAAGTGGCTTCCCGACTTTATTGATACTTTTGGCCTGGTAGATTGTTGGAGGCTGCGGCACCCCACTCAGCGACAATACACCTTCCACTCCGGGGCCCCTCGGGAGTCTCTCCCGGATTATCTGCTCACTCTGGCGGCACACGCCTCTTTGGTAACTGAGGTTAGGCACATGGCACGGGGCATATCAGATCATTCACCGGTGTGGGCACGTCTGGACATAGGCCGGGTGGCGGGGGGCATGGTGGCTCCCGTTAACCCCTGGTACTTTCGGGACCCCAAGCTGCGCAGCGCGTTGCTGAAGACAGTTGACCACTATTTTCGAGAAAACCAGGGCTCAGTTGACTCCGCGGTGTCCTTGTGGGAAGCTTCTAAGGCTGTACTGAGAGGAGAAGCCTTGTCCCTGGTAGTGGCCGCCAAGCGGCGGAGAGACGCCGAGGTGATACAAGTGGAGGACGAGATAGCGGCTTTAGAGTTGGCCTTGGAAGGGGATGTTGAGACGTCCACGCTGCACAATTTGAGCCTGAAGCAATTGGAGTATAGAGATCTGGTGACAAGTGCCGCCAAGACCCTTCACAGGGAGCAGCAGGGGCGGTTGTATGATGTTGGTGATAAGGCCGGGAAATTGCTGGCATGGCTGGACAAAAAGGAGCGTGTTAATCGTGTGGTGCCGGAGTTGTTGACGGATGGGGGAGAGGTTGTCACTGATCCCGACGGTATAGTCCGGTGTTTCTCAGACTATTTTCGTACGGTATACGCCTCGGTCTCGGATAGATCGACTGAGGACTCGTGTGATCTTCTGCGTGACATCGCTCTGCCCTGCCTTTCCGCCATAAATAGGGAGGACCTCGATGGTGATATCACTGTAGACGAAGTGGCAGGTGCTATCCGTGCGTTGCGCTCCGGCAAGGCTTCGGGCCCAAATGATCTGCCGATAGAGCTGTACAAGCTTTGTCCGGATAAGTTTGCTCCTCACTTGACCGCCATGTTCGTGGAGGCGCGGAGGAACGGGTTTCTTCCGCTCGATCAACGGCTGGCGACGATCGTGGTAATACATAAAGACGGAAAGCCCCGGGATAGATGTGGTTCCTATCGGCCGATCTCGCTCCTCAACGCCGAGCCGAAAATCCTTGCCAAGATTCTCGCGAACCGCCTGGTCCGGGTACTTGGCGACTTGATCCACCCGGATGAGTCGGGCTTTATCCCGCACCGTAACACTGCACTAAACCTTAGACGCCTCCACGGAGTGATTGCCAGGACGGGTACGATACGAGAGCCGGCTATTGTGGCGTCCCTCGACGCCACGATGGCCTTTGACACGGTAGAGTGGGTATACTTGTGGGCGGTGCTGGCCAAATTCGGCTTCGGGCCTGGATTCGTGGGGTGGGTGAGGCTGCTCTATGAGGGGCCTCTTGCAAGCGTCGTGGTGAACGGGCGGGCGTCGGCACCTTTCGAGCTCGGGAGAGGCACCCGGCAGGGTTGCCCCCTGTCGCCGTTGCTGTTTGCCCTTGCTCTTGAGCCGTTGGCGGCGTGGATACGGTGGCACCCGGATATACGTGGGCTTCGCTGGTCACCTGACCACGAAGACCGTATTTCACTCTACGCTGACGACATTCTGTTATATCTTGCCTCGCCTAAGAAATCTCTGATAGTGGTTTGTGACGTCTTGACATCTTTCGGTAGAAACTCGGGCCTAGTCATTAATTGGGGGAAGTCACACTTGTATGTCCTGTGTGGGGATGTCCCGCCTGTTCCGCGTAACTGTTCGATCCAGATAGCCCAGCAGGGCTTTTTGTATTTGGGGATCTATATTTCCACCGACCCCATCTTGCGCTACGAGAAGAACTTGCTCCCTCCCTTGGCGCGCCTGCGGCGGGATGTGGCGGGCTGGCGGCGATTGCCGCTCTCCCTCCTTGGCCGCGCTGCACTGTTTAAAATGATGTCCCTTCCCCGTTTCCTCTATGCCCTGCAGAATATTCTTGACCTGGTCCCGGCCAGCTATTTCCGTGAGATCGAAAGCCACCAGCGCGCGCTCTTATGGGACGGGCGTACGCGTATCGCAGTCGCTAAGTTGACGCTTCCGTGGTACGACGGTGGTATCGCGCTTCCAGACATTCGACGTTATTACTGGGCCACCCAGTTGAGCGCGATTAACCATGGTGTCTATGGTCCGGCGCTCAGCCCTGGCTTCGCCATGGACCGCTGGTTGCTCCGTGGGGGTAATTACCACAGAGCGTTGTATTCGAAATCGTCGGACCTCACCCTCACGGGGCCCACCAGAGTGGCCGTCCATGTGTGGAAGGTGGCGACGGACTCGCTGGGCTGGAGGGGTAAGCTTACCCTTGCGACCCCTCTGTTTGACTCCGAGATTCTGGGGAAGCTTTGGCGCACAAAAGGGTTCGAGAAATGGGATTTGATCGGCATATCCAGGGTTGGAGACCTTTTGGTTAAGGGTAAGATAAAGTCGTTCGAGGAGCTGCAGAAGGAATACGAGCTGGGGAGCACGGAGTTCTTCCGATATGCACAAGTGCGCCACGCCTTGCGGTCAGTCCTTGTGGAGGGGGAGAAGGTGCCCGAGTCCTCTCCGTTGGAGGATCGGATCCTGGATGGTCACAGGCCAGAGAGCACGATTTCGCTCATTTATAAGAAGCTTATCAATGTTCGGGCGGATCTTCTCCTAGGGTTGCGCGCCCAATGGATAAGGGACGGCCTTGAACTAGATGATGAGGATTGGCAGTACGCAGTTTCTTCTCCCAAAGAGGTCGCTATCCCCGCGCGCCTGCGGCTGGTGCAGCTTAAAATACTCCATAGGGTCTACGTGACGGGGCCCAGGTTGGTTCACATGGGTTTCTCTGAGGAGGGCCTATGTAAGAGAGGCTGTGGTATGGTGGGTACCTTCCTCCATATTATTTGGGAATGCGGTGCGATTATGGAGTTCTGGAGGCAAGTCCACGAGGTGATGGGGGAGGTGACAGGAATTGTTATGCAGCCTGAGGCGCGATGTTGTCTCCTGAATGTCTGGAGTCCTACTGACCACAACGCGGCACAGACTCAGTGGGTGACCCTGGGGAACATGGTAGCCAAGCGCGATATCGCTCGGCTGTGGGGCTCCAATAGGGCGCCCACATTGACAGCGTGGATGGAAAACATGGACTGGAGCATGTTTAGGGAGAAGACAGTGTATTGTGCTCGGGGGCGCCCTCGGAAATGGCATGCTGTGTGGGGGCCATGGAACCAGTACAGAGGGGACATATGCCTGCCCCCCGACCCGGATCCGCCTGAGGAGCAACTGTCCCCTTAGTCCTTTTCCGGCTTTGACTTTCCCGCTGATATGTGATTGTTTCTAGAGTCTCTGCCTTTCCCTCCTTTCCCTTACTATAGATCAGTGCCTGTCGGACGTGATGGGGCTCGTCCCCCCTGATGGGAACCTCTCTTGGTGTTTACAGTACACCACTGTTTACATTACCTTGCTTGTGTTTAGGGTTGTATTTATGTTTATGCAAAATAGAACCTTTGGCTCTCCTGTCAGTGATATGTGGACGCAAGCATGTGTTGAACCTCTAAAGCTGCCGTAGCTCCGGGATGTCGGCTGAATAGCTGTGTCACTGATATAAAATAAAGGTTTTTCAAAAAAAAAAAAAAAAAAAAAAAAGAATGAAATGTATTTGATTGTGTACCTGCTTGCGAGAATTTAACCCAGGAATAGAATACCTCAGTTTTACATGATTTGTATGCCTCAATCACAAAGGTTACGGTCCCACCCCCAGCTGTGACTCCGTAGTCTGTTGGCTTTTGAGTAAGGGCATTTCTAACAGTTTCTGAAATGTTTATTACCCCTTCTTCTTCCTGTACTAAAACGCGCCGTGCTGGCACTGCGTCTTCTTCTGTCATTGTTGGAAAAGAATCTCAAGGAAAAGTTTCAAGGAAACTGAGATAAGGTTTATGCACAATAGGAACTGTTTGTCCTTCAAGCTTGATAAACTTACAGCCAATACATAGGATATGCCTACTCAGCTGTGGCGGATAATTCCATTCCTACTCCAGAACGTCTCTAGGGAAATGTGAGTAAGGGTGTCTGAGAATAGAACGACTGAACTACTCAGATTTGACTGTTAAATAAGTACTGAACCAACGTTGGCGGCGCCATGTTGTGTAGTTCCTATAAACCTATATAGGATCTGCATGTTTAGACAACATGTACTGTAGGATTGGAGTCAGACTGATTCTGGACACCCCTACTGGAGATGTCAGCCTGTATACCAGCTAGCTCACAGTGCCACTAGAAACCCCTCTTACTAAGGAGAGAATAGTTCTTGTGCAAAATGGAAAGCTAGTCTGATGCATGCAATTCGATGTGCATATGGGGGGGACACAGAGTCCAAAAGTAAACGTCTGTCCACGATCTATTGTTTGCCACATGTATTTCTTTCTAAAACTGTAATAACACATGAATATAAATTGTACTGCTTTACTGACTGTTAACAGAAAAAGCTTTTAATAAAGTTTTTTTTTAAAACTCTGATCCCTCACGATCGTGGAAACAGTACACTTTTCGCTCAGTCACTCGTGCTCACTTTGGTGCCGATTACGATCCGGTAAAAACCGGGTACGAACCGTCGGTCGGAGCGTATTCTCCGTCCGACTCGTACCCGGTTGTAAAACATTACAAACATGGAATTACGATTCGCACGGAAACACCATTTCCGTACGAATCGTAAAAAACACCGACCGACGAAAATATGCATACGAATGTGATCCGGGAATGCTGCGACGTGACGTCGGGACGCTTCTAGGCAGCGTTTCACGACCCAGGAATTACGATTCGAACCGACAGCAGTCCGGACGGCAATATTTTCACGGCACCCAAAAAGTGCCGCAAATGCGAAGTACGGCGCGAAACGACCAGAGTAGGTGGCCCGGTAAGTGCCGTACCCCCTCCCCAACCCCCGCATGTACGCGCCGTACCCCCCCAGCCCCCGCATATACGCACCGTACCCCCCCAGCCCCCGCATGTACGCACCATACCCCCCCAGCCCCCGCATGTACGTGTCAAACCCCCCGTGTATGTACACCCGAGTACGTGTCGAACCCCCCCGTGTATGTACACCCGAGTACGTTCGAGTCGTACCCCCCCGTGTATGTACACCCGAGTACGTTTGAGTCGTACCCCCGTGTATGTACACCCGAGTACGTGTCGAACCCCCCCGTGTATGTACACCCGAGTACGTGTCGAACCCCCCCGTGTATGTACACCCGAGTACGTTCGAGTCGTACCCCCACCCGTATGCGCTGGGGGTACGCACCGTACATACACGGGTGGGGGTACGACTCGAACGTACTCGGGTGTACATACACGGGGGGGTTCGACACGTACTCGGGTGTACATACACGGGGGGGTTCGACACGTACTCAGGTGTAGATACACGGGTGGGGGTACGACTCGAACGTGCTCGGGTGTACATACACGGGGGGGTTTGACACGTACTCGGGTGTACATACACGGGGGGGTACGACTCGAACGTACTCGGGTGTACATACACGGGGGGGTACGACTCGAACGTACTCGGGTGTACATACACGGGGGGGTTCGACACGTACTCGGGTGTACATGCACGGGGGGGTACGACTCGAACGTACTCGGGTGTACATACACGGGGGGTTTGACACGTACATGCGGGGGTTGGGGGGGTACGGCACGTACATGCGGGGGCTGGGGGGGTTCGACACGTACATGCGGGGGCTGGGGGGGGTACGGCGCGTACATGCGGGGGCTGGGGGGGGTACGGCACGTACATGCGGGGGCTGGGGGGGGTACAGCACGTACATGCGGGGGCTGGGGGGGTACGGCACGTACATGCGGGGGCTGGGGGGGTATGGCGCGTACATGCGGGGGCTGGGGGGGGTACGGCGCGTACATGCGGGGGCTGGGGGGGGTACGGCACGTACCGGGCACCTGTTTGGACGTCTCCATGGTTGTTATAGGAGTTCGGTGCGGACGGTCTTTTAACCATACGGTTGTACATTCGGACGCCCGGGACGGATCGTGATTCCCCGGTCGGACTTCGCTTTTCACGTTTGTACGGTAAATCGTACGAGGACGTGTCGGACACTTTTTCCGACCCGAGGACGTGTGGGGAATTATTCCCAATGCGATTCGTATGGTCTTTTTCCCATGCGAATCGTGATTGCCAGTTCGTACGGCACTTGTACGATTCGTACGGTAAAAAGACCGGATACGAGTCGCACGGGGAATTTTTTTACCGGATCGTGATCGGCACCTTTGTCTCAGAAAGATACACAGAATAAACGGTGGGGAAATTTTTCAATAAGCATTTATTGAACCAGCGTCATTCTAGTGTAAAATAGGTGTGCTGAAACAACCATTGAACAGTAACAGATATAAATGATAATAAGCTCTAACAAAGTAAAAGGATGGTAGATTTCTACCATCGTGTTAAAACAATGAATATAGGCAAGTATGTAAAATACATTACAGTAAAATAAGTACTCCTATGATGCGTCCCTAACTAGATGTACCTAAGTGTACCTAGCATGTATGTAAATGTAAAACCAAGAATCCCTATAGGATAAAGCCAACCCCATTACCTGGAGTGAAAGACTGTGGGGACCCCGTCTTGGTCTCGAGTTGAACACCCCGCAAGGGATGGCAGACCAATGCGAGCTGGAGTGTCTGCGTGCGGGAGCCTCAGCGTCTCGCGTCAGTGTGTCAGCATGGAAGTCCTCTTCTCCTCTGATTGCCTTAGCAAGAGATGGTGTATATATGCCTAAGTGTTTACCCATGGGGATATACCTCACTGTGTCATGTCAGACTGGGATGACGGAAGGACTGACCCTTGTACATAGTTTTTATGCAGGAGATGGTAGGCCAGCTGTCCTGCTGTGATTCCAAGAATCCTCATGCATAATGAATGAGGCTTAAGCCTTTCAGAGAAAATCCCATGTTATCTTTGGACATTGATTTAACTAGGTAAAAGGTTAGTACTAAGAACCGTTATGCAGTTTAATGGCAGGGATAATATAGGTGAAGGGTTAGGTGACTACCTGAGCCTATATTAGGGTACTTATATGGAACATAACAGTATGCTTACTACTAGATGTATGCCTTTTCCTGGGCATGATCCATTGCCTCTGTTAAAAAATACTTTGCACCATTGTCCACTACCCTTAATTTCGCTGAATACATTAGCATGTACAGACTGGGAAAACTATGGACTTCGCAGGAGTTAGATTTATTATCCCTTCTCCAGTAGGTGGGAAAGTGTTGGACTTCATAGGGGTTAAATAGTAAATTTAACCCCTACGAAGTCGAACCCTTTACTATTCTCACTCCAAACAGGGCAAAAGTAGAGAAAGCATTGGAGTTTGGAGGGGTAAAATTTGCAATTCCCACTCCAAACAGTGCAATAGTAGGGAAAGCGTTGGATTTCGGAGGGGTAACATTTACTATTCCCCCCTCCGAACAGCGCAACAGTAGGGAAAGTGTTGAACTGCAAAAAGGTTAGTTTTACTGCAGTCTAAGCAAGAGTAGGGAAAGTACATTACTTCAAACACATTACATATATGAGTAACCCCATCAATGTGGAAAAAATATTAAACTCTTAAAATAAAAAATATTAATTAACGTACAAATATATGTACATGTTTTAAAAAAACTAAAAACAATTATCAATTTACACAATTACTATTACATAAAAAAAGTATTAGCAATTAATAAATAATTGTTATTCAATTATTAATTAATTAACTTCCCACCCTATACCACCACAGACCGAGGAGCCCGCACCTAAAATGCCACTAAAATAAAAAACTATTCCACAACTTAAATATTTAAAATAAATTAAATAATTATTGAGCAATTAATAATTAATTGTTAATTAATTATGACTTAGTTAATTTCCTACTCTAGTCCACTACAAACCTAGCATACCGCAACTAAAATAAAATAAAATGAATAATCATTCCACAATTTACATATTTAAAATTCAATTAAATAATGAATTTACAAAAAATTATTAATAGTTAATTATTTATTACGTAATTAACTTCGCACCCTGCACCCCTATAACCTAGCATCCCGCTACTAAAATCTAGGTAAAAAAAATAATTATTCCATATTTTACATAATCTTAAATTTTTAAATAATTAATTAACAAATAGTAATTGCTAATGAATTATTACTTATTTAACTTCCCACCCTATACCCCTAAAAACGAACAGACCACAACACATCACTAAAAAAAATCAGTAATACATAATTTACATAATAAAAACTCATCATAAAATGTATTCATTGTTCATTAGTTATTACCGAATAAAGGGCCATATGTAGGTAATTTCTATTTACCGATTCCTAAATACCGAATTTTACCGATTCAGTATATAAGAATCGGTAAATAGAATGTAGGTAAAAAATCGGTAAATTTTACCGATTCGGTAATATTCGGTATTACTGATTCGGTATTAACCGAATCGGTAATAAGGAATACCTTCCTATTCATTCCTATGGGCCTGGAGGCCCATAGGAATGAATGGGAAGCCATTGACTATTACCGATTCGGTAAATACCGATTCGGTAATAGGGGGAGCATATTCAAGGGTGGCAGGGTGTCACATTGACACCCTGTTGCACCCCTGAATCGTGCATTTGTGCACATGTGGCGCACATACATGCCCTAAGGGCATGTATGTCTGCCACATGGCATTTCTAGAAAAGCACAAATTTGCTTTTTAAAAGGTATTCAGTATTTACCACCAACCTGTAGTTGGTGGTAAATAACGAATCCTTAAAACAAAAAAGCACTCACTTGAGTGCTCCCTACATAGGATTTAAGGATTCGGTAATTTACCGATTCGGTATTTTACCGAGTCCTTAAAATACCGATTCGGTAAATTACCGAATCCTTAAAACCTGCCTCCTACATTAGAAAGGGCTAAATACCGGTCGGTAACGGGAAAATTACCGATTTTCGGCCGTTACCGACCGGTATTTAGCTATCTACATATGGCCCAAACTTCCCACCCTATCACCCTACAAATACAACAACCTGCTATAACACTATAAATTACTGTTAAAAATTCAAACTCACCTAAAATTACAACCTATATTTTAAAAACAATTAATACCATTTATATAAACAAGAGTAAAACATAAATTTAATATACCAACTATAAATTGTGAAAATGATTAAAAAAGGATATTTCTAACTACGATATTAGTGAAAATGATATTAAAACACTGCTATTATTCAAAATGATATTACTTACTGCCAAAAATGATATTCTTGTCAACGATATTTGTGTATCATCATATTTGTGTGTCACAATCTTTAATTTCTAATATTTCTGTCTCCTGATATTTTCAACTTGATATTTTGTCCAAACACCTGTGTTACTGCAGCACAATAGCCCTAATCCAACACATCTACTTGGCTATGTTTCGGGAACCAGCCACCCGCCTCCTAATAATTTTCTACCTACAGTTCACATGGACAGCAAGTACAGGTTCTTCCTCAGCCAAAAAAAGCTGTAAGAACTCAGGGAAAATCGGTAGGGGCGAAGGATGCTGTAAAAAGGATAATTAGGGCCTAAATTGATAGAGTTGGCAAGTATGGTATTGTTTTTAGGTCGAGCCTAGGCAGCGCTTGTGCTGTCTCTTTGAGACATGCTGTATTCAATGTGTGGGCTCACAGGCCGCCCATTGCCTTTTTATTCATGCCTTTAATTGTCCTTTAAAAATGCGTACTTGCTTGTGGGGAATCCTTCCTATTTGCCCCTCCTTTTTAGGTAGAGCCTAGCGCAGCGCGCATGCGTTTCTCTATAGGAAGGTTCTTGCAAGCACTCCAAACTTTCCCCTAGACTACTCTGTGTGGGTCTGGCAACTCCCACGCATTCAATTGGCCTTTGCATGTGGCTTTCAATAATGAAAGCACACAATCAGCCAAAGACGTGTGCATGTCCTGCCTTTTCTCTAAACATTCAGTCCCACGGTGTATGTGTTTTGGGAGCGAGCAGCGGCGCGTGGTGTGGCAGCTGCATTCCTCCCTCGTCATAGAAAATTAAATACAGCGCGGTCGCTTTCACTTTAGCAGCCGCGCTTATTTTCCTTTGCTGCTTTGCTTGTTGTAGGTTTGTCCTGCATTTGTTTCTGATTTTCATCTGGGTGTATTTGTTTCCGATTCTCGGCTGGGATGTACTTGTTTCTGACTCTCGTCAGGGTGTATTTGTTTCTGATTATTGTATGGGGTGTATTTGTATTTGTTTCCAATTCTCGTCTGGGGTGCTTTTGTTTCTCACTCTCGTCTTGGGTGTATTTATTTCTGATTCTTGTCAGTGGTCTATTTGTTTATGATACTCGCCTGAGGTGTATTTCTTTCTGATTCTCGTCTATGGTCTGTTTGTTTCTGATTCTCGTCTGAGGTGTACTTCTTTCTGTTTCTTATCTCACGCGGAGATGTCTCGTACACATGTGTCTCTTGGAGACTCCTTGTTTCTAGCCTTTGTCTCATACACATTTTTCTAGCCTTCCACACTTGTGGTATAGTTGCACGTCATACATTTCTATAACACCACACTGCTTCAGGCGCACAGCTTGTCGCACAGTTTTCTTGCACATGTTCCTAGTGGTGCACACTCGTGTCAGGGCGCTGCTGTTAGTAATTAAGTGCTGCGCAGCCTCTCCTAGGGGTACTCCTTTCAGCTCGCACACACTTGGATGGCTGCACACTTGAGATGCACAAACTCCTGTCTTGTGCACACCACTGACTGCTCACACTCATCTCGAGGCACTTCTAGTCATGCGCGCGCGCTCCCATGGCACACCAGTTTCATGTGTTGGCCTTGCACACTTTTCACCATGTGTGACTGTGTCTCTGGGGGTTAGTGTGCCCCTGGGTAATCTGAGGCTCCCAGCACGAGGTTACACACTGCCAGGGCCACACGATGTGTGAGCTCGGCTCTGTGTGAGGGGGCGTGTCACTGAAGGGTGGGGATACCGATGGCCCCAGAAAGAGCCGGCGTCAGTACTTCTGTGAACGATGAATCATGTTGGAAAGTGTCACCCATGTCACCGGCACTATTTGCTGCCCTGGCACTGACGTTCAGGAGCCTGGCACTGCTCCCCCCCACTGCCCTTCGTTGCCCTGGCACCAGCCTTTCGCAAGCATTGGTGTTCAGCGGCCTGGCACAGCCACCTCCCTTTGCTGACCTGGCTCTGGCCCTTAGCACCCCTGGTGTTCAGTAGTCTGACTCTGTCTTGCCACCCCCACCCGCTGGCCTGGCACCCACCCTGCACAGCCCACTCCTGTATTAAGGTTACCAGTGACCGGGCACCCGCCTTTGAGAGGTTCTTGCATCCACCCAAGTCTGGCCTGGCACTGGAGCGTCCCAGCCTGGCACATACTGGGTGATGGTCTCTGCACCTCCTTCTAGACCCCAGCCCACTACTGTTTGCAGTCTGTCACTCACCCTTACCTCCCTGGCACTCACCCTTCACTCCTCTGGCCTGGCAGTCACTCCTCATCCCTGGCACTCACCCTTCTCCCTCTCTGGCACTCAGCATTGACTCTCCGTGGCACTCAACTGTCACCTCCCTGACACTCACCCTTGACCCTCCTGGTACTCATACTTACCCTCCCTGGCACATATCCTTCACCACCCTGACACTCACCCCATGTCCCTCCCGGCACTCACTACTCGCCTCCCTGGCACTCACCCTTCACCTCCATGGCACTAGCCCTTCACCCCCTGGCCTGGCAGCCACCCCTCGCCCCTTGCACTCATACTTCCCCTCCCTGGCACTCACCCTTCCCCTCACTGGCACTCACCCTTGACCCTCCTGACTCTTACGTCTCACCTCCATGGCACTCAACCTTCCTCTCCCGGGCACACACCCTTCAGCCCCCTGACCTGGCACTCACTATTAACCTCCATGGCACTAGCCCTTCACCCCCTAGCCTGGCAGCCACCCTCGTCCCTGGCACTCATACTTACCCTTCCTGGCACTCACCCTTCCCCTCCCTGGCACTCACCCTTGACCCTCCTGACTCTTACATCTCATCTCCCTAGCACTCACTCCTCAACTCCCTGACACTCACCCTTCATCCCCCTGGCCTGACAGTCACCCTTGTCCCTCCTGGCATTCACTCCTCACCACCCTGGCACTCACCCTTGACCCTCCTGGCACTAGCCCGGTTTACCCCAAGAAAAAAAAGTAATAAGCATTGGTATAGCCAGTAGGTCTCGCCTTTGGGACCTCATAAGTGTTTAGCCATGCAACAGTTGATGTTGTTGCACCAAGGATATTGTGCTGCATAGCTAAATACTTATAACATCCCAAAAGCGAGACCCATTGGCTATGCCAATGCTTGTTATGTTTTGTTTCCTCCTACAGAGCACCGCTCAAGTCAATGTCAATGTCAATGTCAAAGATTTTTATATAGCGCACAAATCACCAAAGGTCGCAGGGCGCTCGCAACCAAGACAAAGAGACTGGACAGTAACGTGATATTGATGTGCCTAAGCTTTTTGGGAAAAGAGCCAGGTTTTCAGCTTTCTGCGAAAAAGTGGATGGTCGGTTATGGAAAGTAAATCCAAAGGAAGTCTATTCCATAGCGTGGGAGCCTGGTATGAAAAAGAGCGACCTCCATTGCGGGCAGTCCGGACACGGGGTTGGACAAGTAGAGGTCTAGCGCTGTCAAGTACTAGTATCTTTGTGCTTCAGTGTTTATATGTTGGTTTTGTCAAACTACTATTTTCGTTGTGCTCAAGCGTATTTGGTAACTGCATGTTTTTATACTTGCCCAGCACCACATGCCATATCCTCTCTTTTTTTTTTTTTTAAGTTCAAAATGTTTTATTGAATTTTCATAATAATAAACATATACAGACAATACAAAAAACATTGGCCATAAGCGAAAATACCTATATAAAATAAGAGATTTTCAAAAGCAATCATACATTACAATAGGTAAGGATGTGTAAAGAATCAATTAAAGGGGGGAGGATAAACGAAAAGGAAGGAAGGGAGGGAGCCATGAATAATTACAATGTCAACTATGAGGAGGTAGAGCTACATTCATCATATAAAAATTAAGTATAATGACAATAAAACGGTATATCAGGTATAAATATACAATTATAGAGATAAATATACATCTATAGGTAACCAAAAAAAGCGAAACAAATTAGAGTTATGATTAATCCCGTTCAGGGATAATTGAGCACCTCTTCTTGTAAAAATGACCCATGACCACCAAGAATGAACTGATAATGTCGAAATATCCTTCCAGCAAAATGTAATGGACTTTAAAGCAGCTGAAATTAAGAAATTAAACAGTTTACCTTAATTCAGTTAAGTTATCCAAAAGAGCAACAGATTTACATATTAACATTTTGTAAGAAATAACATCATGGATATGAAATATTTGTTGTACAATATCCCAAACATCAGACCACAATTTAAAAATTAATGGACAATCAAAAAGCATATGTTGTAATGATCCAGGAAGTAATTTACAATGCCAACAAATGTCATCCTGCAGCAGTTTAGCACGAAATAAACGTACTGGAGTCCATAAACAATTGAATAAAATATAAGAATTGGTTTGGTAAAGCGAAACAGGCAGCCAGCCTGAAATACTATTAAGCCAAATAATCTTCCAAGTATCGTTGGACAAAGAAAGTGAAAGCTCAGCATTCCAACATGTTGAAATTATATTTAAATTGTTTCCTATAGAATTAGATAATTTTGTATATAAAATAGAAACAGTATGGGATGACGTAGAGATAGTTCGAATATATATTGCTAAATCTGCTTTAACATTAAACGGAATACCATGAGGGAAGGCATCTAAAATTGAATTACATAAAGACTCAAATTTAATAAAATCAGATTGAGGTAAACTAAATTTCATTTGCAAAGCTTCAAAAGAAATAAAAACATTGTCGAAATAAATATCTTTAAGATAAAAGATACCAGCTTTAATCCAAGAATTCCAGAACTTAACATTTCTATTCAGTTTAATAACATTACTATGCCATAATGACAAATCTTCAGTAAGGACCATAGGGGATAAAAAATTTGAATCCAGGTAATTAAAAATGAGTTTAGTGGATTTGATAATAACCGATTTTTGCAAATATTGTGACCTGTTAGACATTGTTAGCAAGGTGGTCAATGGAAAAGCATCCACAAGAGACTGCTCAATATGAAGCCAAGTAGGATGGTTATTTAAAGAGGAAGGAGTAAACCATATGGAACTTTGTTTCAGTATAAATGCTTTGTGATAGAGAAAAAAGTCAGGCAAGCCAAATCCAGCATTGCACTTGGGTATTTTTAATTTTTTATAACCAATACGAATTGATTTATTGTTCCAGAGAAATTTGGAGAGAAGTCTATCAATATCTTTATAGAATTGTAATGGAAATTGAATAGGAATCATAGCAAGTGTATAAATTGTTTTAGGAAAAATCGTCATATTAATGGAGTCCATTCTACCCCACCAAGAGAGGTGAAGTGAAGACCATTTAGACGTTTTATCTTTGATATAATTCAGAATAAAGTTACTATTTAATGTTAATGTTGCTTTTATGGAGGACGAAAATAAAATCCCAAGATATTTTAATTTATCTTTTTGCCAAATAATATCGGTCATGGGTAACATATCAGGAGTACAGAAGATGTTTAAGGGGAAAAATTCAGTTTTATTAATGTTAAGTTTATAACCAGAAACCATGGAGTATTTTGCAATAATTTCTAATAAAGAAGGCATTGAGGATATAGGATCGCTAATAAATAACAGCACATCATCAGCACAAGCTAAGGTTTTGATATAAACATCTTTAATCTTAATACCTTTAATATTAACACATTTTCTTATATGAGTAAGGAAAGGTTCAATTCCAATTAAAAATAAAAGTGGAGAGAGGGGACATCCTTGTGTTGTACCTCTAAAAAGAGAAAACTGACTAGACACTTGGCCATTGATAAATAAACGAGCAGTAGGGGCATAATACAGAGCAGAAATCATACGAATAAACGAAGTACCAAAATTAAATGATAATAAGGTTTGAAATAAAAATTGCCAATGGATTTTATCGAAAGCTTTCTCTGCATCCAAAGTCAAAATTCCTGCGGGGGAAATGAAAGTGGAACTCTGTTCAATAACGTGTAATAAGGTTCTTGTGTTATTTGTAGAATATCTATTCTTCATAAAACCGGATTGATCAAGATGTATAATAGAATCTAATACAGGGGACAATCTAGAGGCAAGTATTTTAGCATACAATTTACAGTCTTGATTAATTAAAGAAATAGGGCGATAATTTGAAACAATAGTGGGGTCTTTATCTGGTTTGGGAAGTACAATAATTAAAGCATCAGTAAAAGAACCTGAGATCGTTCCTGAAGAATCAAAAAAAGTAAAAAGTTGAAATAAATAAGGCAAAAGTTGGGACTGGAACTCTTTATAAAACTCAGCTGGGATACCATCTGGGCCAGGGGATTTATTTTTTTAATGGATTTAATGGCAGTTAAAATTTCATCTGCAGTAATGGGTAAATCTAGCCCAAGCCTATCCGATTGTGAAATTTTCGGCAAATCACATGTATTTAAAAAAGAGTCCAGTAAGGAGGGATCATGAATATCAGGCTTATTATATAAAGTAGAGTAAAAATCCAAAAATTCCTTAACAATATCATTATGAGATATTGCAATTTTACCATTAGGGCCATGAATTGAGGTAATTTGCGTTCTATCTTTTTTTATACGTAAATAATTAGCTAAAAGTTTCCCAGATCTGTTGGCATTAAAACGGAATTTGGCCTTAGAATTAGAAATTTGGATGCCAGCTCTTGTACTAAGGATTGAGTTAAATTCATATCGAAGTTTTGGTAGTTTGACTTTGAATTGGGGATCATTTGACGAAATAAAAAGCCTTTCAAATTTCGCAATTTGCTTTTCCAAACTTCTAATATGTGCATTGAATGTTTTATTTTCGTAGGCCATAATAGAAATAGTTACACCCCTAATGTAAGCTTTAAAGGCGTCCCATCTATTGACCATAGAAGTGGATCCTTCAGGGTTGAGTAAAAAATAATCTTGAATGGCATTTAAGAGTTTGGGCTTATTATGTTCATTAAGAACAATTCCAGTATTCATACGCCATCTAGTTTGGTTTGTAAAAGTTGAAGTTAAATTCAGAACAAAAGAAATCAAGGCATGATCTGAGACGTCAATATTACCAATCTTAGGAGTCTTTGCAGATTGGACTAGTTGCGTGGAGATTAAGAAGTAATCAATTCTAGAATGCGAATTATGTGGATTAGAGAAAAATGTAAAACATTTTTCTGTTGGAAAATGCAAATGCCAAATGTCAACTAACTTGGTGGTATGAATAAATGATTTAAAAGCATGAAAAACCTTAGGAGGGCGAAATTTAGTACTAGATATTCTATCCAATAATGGGTCAGCAATAACATTAAAGTCACCTCCAACAATTAAAGGAACTTTACCCAACTTTAGAACCTCAGTGGTAATATTAGACCAAAAAAGAGGGTAATCTGCAGAAGGACCATAAACATTGAGTAAAAATATGACTGAATCATGAATTTTAATTTTAGCAATAATATATCTGCCTTCCGCATCCGAAATTTTACTTAAGACTTGGCAATGCAATTTTTTTGCAACGAAAATAGCCACACCATTTTTTTTTCCAATAGCAGGTGATGAAACAATAGTATCTACCCATTTCTTCTTCATATAATTTAAGATTTTATCATCTATATGAGTCTCCTGAACATAACAAATATTTGCCTTACAACTACCTAAATAATCTAAAATTTTTGTACGCTTAACTGGATGACGTAAACCTTTAACATTTAGCGAAACAACTTTAATATTGTGGATATTAGCTATAACGAAGAGTGAAAGAATAAAAAAATCAAGAAGAGGAAATAAAGAAAAGAAAAAGAACAATAATAAAAGAAAATAGTAGCTCCAGAACTAGTAAAAGGACAGGAAAAAATTAAAAGAAGGAGAGAACGACAAACAGGGTACAAAAATATCAAGGTTGAAACGCACATACGCTTTACAAGCATGACCGAGCCGTTGGAGCCCAATGTAGTAATAAACCATTAACCTGTCAGAAAATACGTAAATTAGCTATAATCAAGTATTAGAGTCATGAGTATCCATGGAATGCTGTGAACGCTGATCCAAAAACTGACGCAAGTCATCAGGACGCTGAAAAGATTTAGAAAGATTGTCCTTCCAGATACGCATTGTTGAAGGGTCAAAAAGACCATATTTGAACCCAAGACTTCGCAGTTGAGGGCGAAGAGCAGTAAATTCCTTGCGAATGGAAACGGTTTCCTTAGCAAAGTCTTGATGAATAAAAATGTTATTCCCATTGACCATCAAGGAAGGAATCTCTCGTGCTGCCTTTCGAATCAAAACCAAATGATGATGCCTGAGGACTTTGAAAATCATTTGACGAGGTTTGGTATGTTGAGGATTGCGATGTGAAGGAATTCTATGGGCCTTGTCAATCTCAAATTTTTCTGGAAATTTAATTTGTAGAAGGCCAGGAATCAGATTTTCCAAATACGATCTACAGTTACCACCTTCCACATCCTCTGGTAAATTAAAAATGCGTAAGTTGCATTGTCTATTACGATTTTCCATCTCGAGAAGTCGGGTAGACAAAGGTGATATTTTCGCTACAAGAGGAGTGAAAGTCTCAAGCTTAGCCTTATTATCTTGTATTTTAATTGCATTATCAGAGATTTTCATTGACAGACTCGCCATTTCCTTTCGAACATTTTTAATCTCTGAGGCAATAGAATCTGTGTTGACACGGAGCGCCTGAATTTCCTCTAAAATTAAGGATAATGAAGGTTCTGCTGACTCTACCGCCTTTGATTTAATTGGCGGAGGTAAAACCTGCTGCTTCCTTTTAAGATGAATATTTTTATTATCCATGTTGTAATAATATCAAAAGCAGAATAATAATAATAAAAAATAAAATAAAATAAAGGAATTGCAAAAATAACAGCAAAAGAGCAAGAAAAAGAAAGAAAAAATACTGCAGCAGTGAGAAAATCCTTAGTAGAGCTGGTGCAGCAGCTATAATGGGCTATGGGAGTGGCTAGGCCCAAGCCAGGCCCTTTCCTGAAGGATTGCTCCGCCCCCTGACAGACAAAGCTGGGAATACCTGAAGGCAGAGCTGGAAGCAGAGGCTGGATACCAAGAAACGCCTCCAACACTGTTCAAATCCCCAAGAAAACCACAGCACTCCACAGGTATGGACCCTACAAGTTAAGCGACCTCATTTGCGCCGCAAAACTGACAGGAATCGTCGTTGTAGATTGAAAAACGGGCGAAAAAGCGCCGGAGCTCTCTACGCGGCGGCCATATTGTTTCGCGCGCTCGCGCGTCTCCGCCATATCCTCTCTTATCCCCTTTATTGCCCCGTTCTGCTCCTGCCCTCCTCCCACTTTTGAGAATGTGTATAAACTGACTTTTACAAAGGACTGCCGAGGACAAGATGTAAATACAGCTAAAACCTGGCGCTGTTGCGAGTGTTCAGGAGGAATGTGTCACACGACATGAAGGGGATGTGAAGAGTTATGAGCGCACGAGCCCTGCTAAGGTTTACAGTCGCCTCAGTGCCATTTCATATCTCACAAGCCCTGTACTCTGTGCTGCCTTTCTGTATATGGAACTTTTAGCTGTCTTCTCTCAAGCAGACTAGGCTCTCTGCAGTAACAGTCCAGGAAACGTCTAGGCAGTTTCTTTAATCTTTCCCATATGAACCGCTTCTCCCCACCAAGAAACAACTGGTACTCCTTAAATTTTTGCGTTTTGTTTTAGAAGGATGTTTAGTTTCTTAGGGTGTCCTTCATACCACTTACGAGCAAGAGTGTCGGAGGCTTCATATCCTGTAGTACTCGGCACAGCCTTCATGTTTATGGAACTGTTAGGTGTCTCCTCTTCAGCAGAAGATTCGCCACCGGTAGGCTCACAGACTGGGAAGCTTGAAGCAATCAGAAGTATAGACTTTGGGTTCGATTACGATGTTGGTCGTAAAGCATTCCGACCGACTCGGTTTTGGAGTGGCTTTCTGACCGACTGGTTGCAGGGAGTCTGATCGACTGATTCCGATGTGTCCTAACCAGTGGTCGAAGTGGGGGGAAAAAAGTAGGGGAAGTGTGGGCGGCGAATCAGAGGGCGGGAATAACCCAAGGATTGGCTCAGTGGGCGGAGCCAGAGGTGTGGCCAGAATGCGCAAATATCACAATTTTTAGTATTTGTTTGGCATTTCACTGCCCAGTTTAATCAACCAATGGATACACATGATTATATAAGGTTATAATGAGTTATTGACATTAAAACACATTCACAAAGTGGGATATGCTTCTAAGCACAGAATGTCCCAAATACGATAAAATGTGGAAGCACAAGCAATTTTTCGCAGAGCCATGGTGTTTATCATCAGCACTTCTCCCTTTTTCCACAACAGCAGTTCAAACATGAATGGCAAAATATCCTAGTTTGCAAATGTTTTCTATATAACTCTGGCTCTGCCATATTTGCCTCCTAATGCAAGATCTGCTGCATGATCTGACCATTTAAACTAATAAATTGTTTATAGCTCATATGTATGAAAAGTTAACAAAAAATGTGACTTGTTTTGCTGCGGAGTGGATGGCTTTTTGCAAAGGTTGACTGATCATCTTTCTCACTGTTGCATTTGTATGTTACACTGGTGCTAAGAAGGCAAAATCTTTCCAAAGACTGTTAGCATGTGTACACGTCAAAATAATAAAATATCAGAAAATATACTGCATTACGCTGCAGCCTTTTTTTAAATGCATAATTTAGTCAACACTGTGGCATAATTTTGTCCTCCTTTGCTGCATATTTAATTCCAGTGACCCCACAGCAAGCAGCACATGTTAAAAGTGCTTGTGAATGAAGCAGAGAGACTGTGAAGTTTGCGAACATAGGGGCATATCAACAACAACCGGCGATAATTATCGCTCAGCGCTCTTAGCGTGAGGATAATTATCGCCGGCTAGCGTGAATTTTTATCGCTGAGATAGCGTGCTATTAGCAACGCTTATCTCAATAGCGATAAAAATCTACACGCTAACAGGCTAACGTGAGATTATCGCTGGAAACCCAGCGATAATCACACGTTACCTTGTTGATAGGGACAGGAAAACTTAGCCATGATATCCTCCTTCCATAGGATATCATGGCTAAGTCTGAAAATTAGCAGACGTAAAAAAGCAGCGTTAACCGCGGTTAGCGCTGCTTTTTTTGTCTCTAACAGGGTTAGCGACATTCTTGATAATAGGAGAAATGTCGCTTAGCGACATTTCTCCTATTACTTTACTCTGGAACGCCCACTTTGCATCTCATTAGAGATGCAAGGGGAAGCGCAGAGTAAAAGGGTGCTAACATGCAAATTTGCGTGTTAGCACCCTGTTGTTGATAGGGTGCTAGTTTTATCTCTGCTTTTTTGGCTTTTAAAGCCAAAAAAGCAGAGATAAAGCCCTTGTTGATATGCCCCTTAGTTTGGTGTGCGTGCCAAATTCTGCATTGCCAATCCCTGGTGAGTTGCAGCTACTACTTCTGAAACAAGGCCAATGGAGCTAACTATGGTTGAGGCAGACTGGCCTCAAGAGCAGGGCCGGTCTTAGCACTGGTGGTGCCCTCAGCATTAATGTTTTTTAGTACCCCCCAATGACCACCTCTGCCACGGATTCCCTCACTACCACCCATTAACAGTGACCCTCAAGTCTCCATAACCACACTCTCTCTTAGATGCATTTAATTTGATTTACAGCGCCACTCATACCAGTGTAGGGTGTCAGAGCACTTTACATCACACACATTACTCAGAGACAATCAATATGTGTGTAAATCACTGTATAGAAAATGTTACATAAGACTAAGGACTAGAAGGTGTAGGAGTCACATGCCAACCATACTACTAGGCGGTATAGTTTAATAGTGATTGGTCTGGAGAAACAAACTCAGAATTTTAAAACATAATACCATGGTTGGGGGTTCTCTTTAATAATCAGATTTGATTTCTGTCCAAAAGAACACTTTTTTGCAACATTAGGATAATCAAAGACTGGTGGGAAAAAACATAACGCTCTAATCTATATCTTGCTGTTTGTATGCAGCTCTTAGATGAAACTTCATAGCTCACTGTTCTATGTTAGGATTTTAACTTATAAACTGCAAGTAACAAAAGGATCTCTCTGACAAAAGCAGTAGCTCACTGACCTATTTACATTATGTGCACTTTGTGATCTGTGTAGGAAGGTGGAATCTGACTACATGGTTGCCCCCACTTTTTACCTGGTGTTTTGATTACAAGTACTATAGGTACACTCCAGATTGGATTCTGGGGTACCCTTATAAGTCCCTAGTATGTGGTATACTATGTACCAAGGGCATAGGTACCCCAGAGGCCTACCAGGGGCTGCAGCATGTATTGTGTCACTCCTGGGAAGCCTTCCAAAATGACACCATAGGTCTGCTACTGCAGCCTGGGTTAGGTGGTGAATGCACCCCTTACTGAGATATAGGTTCACTATATCTCTCCATATTACTGCACATATAAACCTATCAGTCACCCCTATGGCAGGCCTTACCAATCCTGAAGGCAGGGTGCTGGGTTTTATGTGAGAGGGTGCCCATGCATGAGCAGAGCCCCTCAGCAGCCTTCAGAACCTTTATTCTGGGGTTGTTTGTGATGCTGCCAAACCATACACTCTTAAGTGCATTATAACCAAACGGTAAATGCAAACTTTGGAATGGCTGCACGGAAACATGTTGTATTTGGTGTCAAACACTTTGGAATCATACCCCCACACAAGTAATTGGTGTGGGAGTATGATCCCACCCTTCTAGAGGGAGAGACATGACAGCACCGGTATACCCGGTACCAGCTAACAGAGCCCTGGCATCACAAAATGGATCCTGCCAGCCACAGACACGAGTCTGCCCTCCTGTTGCTGGACGAAACTCCGTCAGGGGAGGCCTGGACAATAGGTTTCCTGTCACAGGGAGGTGTCACCACCTCCCAGAAAGGCTTTAGTGTATTGGGGCTGGGTGGGTGCACTCCAAGAGTGCTTTGAAGTTCAGCACTGGGGTCACATTTGGTGTCCCTGTGCATAGTCCAGCTCAAACCGGTTGCAGGGGCTACCAGCCCCTGCTCTGGCATGAAACTGGACAAGGGAAATGGGTGTAGCCACCCCTCTTTCCTGACCCTCCCATAGGTGGGTCCCTAGAGTTTGTCCCACCCCTTCCTTGGGTATAAGAAAGGAACCCCTGGATACAGGACCTTAGATTACACCTGGAAGAAACTCTGATACTGAATCCTGGAACTTTGACGATCTACATTGAACTAGATAAGGAAAAAATCTCCCTTGGAGTAAAGGAGTTACTCCCCTGCAAGGCAGGCACCAAAGACAGATTTGACCAGTTTGCAGCTCCGAAGCTCCCGCCAGACTCCGAAGAATTTTGCAACACAGGAGGTGGGTTTCCGTGGTCTTAGAGGTAGAACAGTGCCCACAGCAAGTCTGAGGCCCGTATCCCTCGTGGCGACCGTGCAAACTGAAACCCTAGACACCACGTCACTTTGCAGAAGCATCAGCTTTCCAACAACTCCTGCAGCTAAGCTTTGGATTACTTATAGCCCTTACCCCGAGCAGCATTTGCACTGAAGATTGCCCGCCTACACTCCACGAGTGTTCTGTGAGCTGGCCCTTTGTGTTTTCTCTCGAGGTCCCTTCGCGATCTCTAGTCCGTCAACTGGTGGGTCCCTGTGAAGGCAACTTTACCTCTAATTAGGCTTACCAGATTGCTCCAGACGTGTCCTGACTCTCCATTGCTTGGGGAGTCCCCAGGACCTTGCTGGTCCTCACCAAAGCATCTTTTCTCTTTCTGCGTGGGTTGCTGTTGCCAAGGCTTGTTGTGTACAATATAAGGACCGACACCCCAGCACTTGACATCCTTTGTGGGACAGCTCAAATCCAGCTTCTGGTTGTCATCAACGCCTCCTGGTCCTCGTAGCTGCAGAGTCAAGCTTCGCCTCTTCGCACTTGAATCACTCAACATCGGTGTGTTTTCGTCTACCGTGCCCCTGGTCACTGGCAAGTGACCCAGACTCTGTACCCTCTGCTTTCAGGTTCTTCTGATCTTCGATCCAGGCTTGGATCACACCGGACACTTTCTCCTTCCCGGCAGCAGCACTTTGCAGTAGATCGCCATTGAAATCAACAACGATCCCCGACACCATTTGACACCTTTGCACCCGGCTTCCCTGGGTGAGGTAACTCAAGTACTCCGGTGCTCCCGTGGGTGCTGGCCCTAGAACCCCTTAAGTCTAAAGGGGTTTTCTCAAAGTCCTCTCCTAAGTGTCCTTAACTTCTAAAATTCCAACCGTGACTTTCCCATAAAATAGTACGGGGCTCGCGCCTGTGTTCTCACACTGCACACGTCCCCTGTGGGTCTCCTGTGTCACTACCTTGGGTGGTTCCTTGGGGTCCCAGCGATTCTACGTGCTTTAGGCACTGTGTCTAGTGAAGTCGTAGTTCTTATACCACTTTCTTAATATATGGTTTGGTCCGCCCCTAGGGTATATTGTGCTATTTACTGTTGTTTTAGAACTGTATTATTGTGCATCTTGGACTCTAATCTCATAAAGAGATTAGTAGTGAGTGTTTAGAAATAAATACATATATTTATATACCTTGTGTTGATCTCCTTTCATTTAGTAATTCAAGAGATTATTATCTGGTAAACCAAGCTGCTTTACACTCCTTCAAGATTTAGCCTGAAAACTGCTCTCCATAGCTACCACTAGGATAGCTTTCAATAAAGGTTGTCTTTAAACCTATCATCAATAAGGGTTGTTTGGACTGGTACAAGGTGCCCACTGTAACTAGTGGACAGCATATACTAGGCCAACTTCTCACAATCTGTATGGTACATGTTCTTTGCAGCAGGCACATTAACCCTCTGAGCTACCTTTCCATGAATCAGAACTTCCACTAGACAAAATGATCTCTCTCTAGGAAGAACATTAAACACCAGAGTCATCATGACATTTTTATTGTTGCCGAAAATTGCTGGAGGCCAGGAAGAAGGCAGCAAGCACTTTTAAAACCTTAATATACTTGCAAACATAATGCCTCCACCCAAAGTCAGCACCCGGTGCGGTCACACCGGTTGCACTGCCCTAGAGCTGGCCCTTCTCAAGTGTCCTGTGACCTCAGTGACAGAGTCACTGTCGCTCTAGGGTGTGCTATAGGCCTGTCAGCAAGACTGGAGGTGAACTTCAATATGGATTGTGGTGGACAAACCTTGAAGGTTAACCCACACTTGCCACTGCTAGGGTCCACCTGCTGGTGCTAAGACACCAGGGCTTCTAAGGTCTTGCACAGCCTTCTAAGGTCTAGCATGGGATTGTGCTCTCTCAGGAGAGTGGTCTGGTGGACTGGTTATTAAGGCTGAACCTGGTTCCCCAGTTACAAATTCAGTAGCTCTGGCCATAGTGCCACATTCTCTCCCCCACTGAACACCATACTGCCCCACTGAGAAAAACTAACACTACCTTCAACTACAACCCAATTGCTGCCGGCTATAAACACCTGGATGTGGCTCAATTTAAATGACGCAGAGCAATATGCAGCCTACAAAAAAAAGTGACAACATCCTGGAAAAAGCAAACACTCATAAGGAATGCAAAATTTAGCAAACCATGTGAATTGTAAGCAGGAACAACATGGTTACCTTAATGCGTTTACACTCACTATTCAGAAATTAGTGAGTGCTCTTGCCTGAAAAGTTAAGGACATGACTACAGGGCCCTGAATGGACCCATTTCAATGCCCATTGCTTATATCCTTACAAAACGTAAGCAGTATGGTAAAAAGACCACATCCCTGTACGCAGAGCCGCAGTACACATTTTGTTTTCCAATCCACACTTTGCAGTACCTCCAGGATTGGTGCACTAGTTGCAAGCCCAGGGAAAACAAAGACAAGAAAACAAAAATAGCGCTTCACTGGCAAACTCTGTAAAAGTGGCGCTAATGTGCTTGGGTGTGAATAAAATCAATCTGGTCAGTTTGCTACCAGCAGGCGTGCATCACCCATTGGACTCAAAGGGCTTCAGCCGCCCCCACCCCGTCGTGTGTGGCGGGATGAGACAGCTTCCCAGGCACCCAGACAGCCGCACCCGAGCACTTCACAGGTCTTTTAAAGACCATTTGCATTTTTTCTTTGCCCTCTGGCTACCAGTCTGTCTTACTTTACTTCGTTATTTTTCCTATTTTTAACCTTTTATTCCAGATGCTGCACTTTGGAATTAAAATACGACATTTCCAGCAAAAATTATTTTCATTTTTGGATCCATTTCACAGGGGAGGAAATAAGAGAAAGGAGAGGAAAGAGAGTGAAAACCCCGTCTTGAAGTCATGGTTTTCAGTAAGAGAAGAACTGCTAGACAGAAAGAGAGGGAAGAGGGAAAGAGTTGGGGGGAGGGGGGAAGGCAGCTGATGCAACAGAGCAGAAGCGGACACTGTATTTTTCTTCTCTGGGTAAGAAGAAAAAGACAGGGTCCTGTTACTTCTCTACCGCCCGTCCTCGAATGCCAGGAACGCCGAGCTTTATAGGCCATGCCGATTTCTTGCATCCCGGGACGCATTTTCAAAATAAAAAAGTAGGGGAACGGAATCGCTGGAATTGAAGAAGTAGGGGCACGCCGTGCCCTGCCGTTCCTCCCCACTTCGACCACTGGTCCTAACACCCTTCGGCCGGACTCCCATCAACTTCAATGGGAGCCTGTGTTTTGAGCGACAACACAGGCTCCCATTGAAACAAGCATTGAAAGTGCAATAGGTCTCGCCTTTGATTAAGTTAAAGCCATTTGCTTTGCTAATGGTATTGTATAGCAAAGCAAATGGCTTTAACTTAATGAAAGGCGAGACCTATTGCATTTTTAATGCTTGTTTATCTTATGCAACTAACACCCACTAACAAAGCCAATAGTCCTGGATTGTTGTAGGAGTAACGTTACTTGTATTATATATCTAGATGTAATGATAGAAGCAGCAAAATACCAGTGAGGCGGCACAGTATGCTAAGCACAGATATTTAGCTTAGGTGTTTTTAAGCCACACCGTTAATAATATCGACCACGCCCCTTTGAGAGACCCCCCCACCTAGTTTTTTATCCCACTTAAAGCCCTGTGAACAGGGAAATGCCACATAAGCAAACTGAGAACTAGACAATTATGTTCTTTTATAAATCATGTTTTCCTGTGCTTTCGGTCAGTTATATTAACCATAATGCCTTTGGACTATTACTCCCAGAATGCACTGAATTGTAACACACCGTCCTTGGTGACCAATCGCTCTGGGTCTCCCCTTAGAAATGAATACCCTCCATCCATTGGTCCAAACTAACCGTAGTTTGTAATTTAGTGCGGAAATATTTGTTGACATAAAATAAACTTTAAAACTAACCCTGTAATATAGTTAAACCTTGTGAGCAGCCCATTCATCTCAAATTTTTGTGGGAAATATGCACGCTCCCTGTGTGACCAGCACTTTTTAAAAGTGAAATCCTAATTGCTAACTGTCACCCAAAAATGAGCTTGACAAATGAGCCCTGCCTGGCCGGTCAGGGCAGCCCGTGGTATTTTGGAAGGGGCAACGAGCAGGGGGTGGGGAAGTTGAGGCGGGCGGGGGAAGGAAGACGTGTTGAGAGGGGAGGGAAGGAAGGACAAATTTAAAGTGCGCGGGTGATTAGAAGAGGAAGAGCAGGGTGAACATGAAGAAGCGGAGATGAGCACTTGAGGCAGGGGCACAACGAACACCCCCATGGTAGAAGGACGCGGATGAGAGCCATAAAGGGAGTCGTCATTGCCAGACTCGGGGGGGAGGGGGGATATAGACAAGAGTGGAAGAAAGGTTGGGGAATATTATACTGGAATGAGCAGATTGGTTTGCCCAAGTAAAGGAAACAAAGTGAGACATCTGCTAATTGTGAGATATCGATGAGATAGTGAGTGCGACCCTTAGTTCCAAACTATAACCTATTTGATTGGGTGCTATGCGCTGTTATTCCAGTCCGATGGCATACGTCTAAGCACACATTGCATTCTGGGAAATGTGACCTTGCCTTCCTGCGATGTAACCAATGGCTCCAACGCAGCTGATCACGATCGACATGTAAAGGAAAGCTCGGGGGATAGAAATGGGACGTGCTGGTGACATAAAGCCATCTGGTCACCACATGTGTGCTTCGAATCTGGCACTTATGGAGGGCTAACTTTTCCTTGATTCTGAAATACAGTTCATTGCGTCGCTGTGCCTTTGTGTCATATCCATGCCAAGGGTAATGACGCTTATGAAGTCAGAATTTTGTTACCCAACTGGGACAGCAAACGGCATTCCCACCTGGTCTGCTATACTTGTAACGGTACAGTACGAGCACTCCTCACCAGGGTTGCACTTCTCACCAGGGTTGCACTTCCAATCATGGCTGCTAGCCTTTGAATGTTACAGTGCCAGCACTTCTTGCCAGGGCTGCTATCCTTTAATGGCACAGTACAGACTTCTAGGGAGGGATTCTGTACCTTTAATGGTACAGTACCAGCACTTTTTACTAGGGCTGCTCTTCCCACCTGGGCTCCTATACTTGTAATGGTACAGTACAAACACTTTTCACCAGGGTTGCACTCCTCCCCTGGGTTGCACTTTCTATCAGGGCTGCTATCCTTTGATTGTTACCGTGCCAACACTTCCCACTTGGGCTGCGATACTTGTAATGGTACAGTGCCAACACTTCTCACCAGGGTTGCACTTCCCATCTGGGTTGCACTTCTCACCTGGGCTGCACGTTTTACCAGGGCTGCACGTCTTACAAGGGCTGCTATCCTTTGAATGTTACAGTGCCAGCACTTCCCACCAGGGCTGCTATTCTTGTAAAGGTACAGTGTCAACACTTTTCATCAGGGTTGCACTTCCCACCTGGTCTGCTATACTTGTAACGGTACAGTACAAGCACTTCTCACCAGGGTTGCACTTCTCACCAGGATTGCACTTCCAATCATGGCTGCTAGCCTTTGAATGTTACAGTGCCAGCACTTCTTGCCAGGGCTGCTATCCTTTAATGGCACAGTACAGACTTCTAGGCAGGGATTCTGTACCTTTAATGGTACAGTACCAGCACTTTTTACTAGGGCTGCTCTTCCCACCTGGGCTCCTATACTTGTAATGGTACAGTACAAACACTTTTCACCAGGGTTGCACTTCTCCCCTGGGTTGCACTTTCTATCAGGGCTGCTATCCTTTGAATGTAACCGTGCCAACACTTCCCACTTGGGCTGCTATACTTGTAATGGTACAGTGCCAACACTTCTCACCAGGGTTGCACTTCTCATCTGAGTTGCACTTCTCATCAGGGTAGCACTTCTCACCTGGGCTGCACGTCTTACCAGGGCTGCTATCCTTTGAATGTTACAGTGCCAGCGCTTCCCACCAGGGCTGATATACTTGTAATGGTACAGTATTAACACTTTTCACAAGGGTTGCACTTCCCATCTGGGCTGCTATACTTGTAATGCTACAGGGTTGCACTTCTCACCAGGGTTGCACTTCTCACCAGGGTTGCACTTCCTATCGAGGCTGCTATCCTTTGAAAGTTACAGTGCCAGCACTTCTTGCCAGGGCTGCTATCCTTTGAATGGTACAGTACCAGCCCTTCTCACTAGGACTGAAATACTTAGAATACTACAGAGTTGCAGGGTTGCACTTCTCACTAGGCTTGCACTTCTCACCAGGGCTGCACTTCTCACCAGGACTGCTATACTTGTAATGGTACAGTACCAACACTTCTCACCAGGTTTGCACTTCTCAGCAAGGCAGTTATACTTTTAATGGGGCAGTACCGGCACTTATCACCAGGTTTGTACTTCTCAGCAAGGTTGCAATACCTTTTAAGGGTCGGTACCGGCACTTCTCAGCAGGGCAGTTTATACGTGTAATGGGGCAGTACCGGCACTTCTCACCAGGGCTGCTATACATCTACCATTGTTTGGTCGTTCTGAGCACTTACTGGACTCCACCCCAGCCTTCCCCACGAATCCCCATGACTGACCTCCGGGGGCCGGGGCCCTCTCGCTGTCGCTGCTGACCTCCTCCTCAGGGTCCTCGCAACCCTCCGGGTGGACCCGCTCCACGACCCTCCCCACCTCCTCCAGGTCCGAGAAGTGGCTGACGCTGAAGTTCTTCCTGCTCTGCGGGGGGTCCAAGATGCGCAGGGCCTGGGGGCACAGGGGCCACGGGAGCCTTCTTCAGGGTCAAGAAGTCCAGGTCCATGGCCCTGGAGTCCCAGCCCTCCACTCCTATTCTGTCCTCACCTATCTCTCCTTCTCTCGCTTCCCCTCCCTACGTCACCTCCTCCTCCTCGTCCCCCCTCCTTTCACTGTTCTCCGCTTCTTTCTCTCACTTCCTAGTTTCCTTATCACCCCCTACAGGGGTGATGTGCTCTGAGGGTGTCTGGCGGCAGTGAGGCTCCAGAAACCGTGGGCCCAGACCCCTCTGAGTCCCGGCTCCTGCCTCCTCACAGGGGTGATGTGCTCTGAAGGTGGTGTCTGGCGGCAGTGAGGGTCCAGAAACCTTGGCCCCAGACACTGCTCCTCTGAGTCCCGGCTCCTGCCTCCTTACAGGGGTGATGTGCTCTGAAGGTGTCTGGCGGCCCCTCTAAGTGCATGGTCCTGTCACATGCGATGGGATTCGGGGTTGTCAGGCAGCTGTGAGGGTCCACGTGCCCTGAATAAGTCCCTTTCAGTAGTTGGCAGCACCAAAACTCTGCCCCTCTGAGTGAAGGGCCCTTCCCTGCCAGGAGCTGTGTGCCCAGATGGTCTCAGGCAGCAGTGAGGGTCCCCATACCCTGGGTACAGACTCCTGGGTGCCTCCTGCTGTGGGGGGTGCCCGGAAGGCCTCGGGCAGCACTGAAAGTACAGGGGTTCAAGATGTGGGGGATGCGGTGGAGGATAACAGAGCCAACACACTGCCCCTCTGCTCTGGGAGCAGACTCCCGAGCGCTGATGCTGCCAGTCGCCGATGTGCTCTGAGGGCTTCAGCGCGCAGTGTCCAGGGAGTCTTGGGGTGGAAGAGTCTTGGATTCAACTGGAGGGCGGGCCTGACCCTGCCTGACACCGACGACACGTGCAACACGGGAGGAAAACCTCTCAAAACAGCACTTCTCTCTTCAAAAAGAGATGGGCATCAGCCTGGAGCAGCGGCTGCCCCTGCCAGCCCAGTGCCTCGAGGGCAGGCCCCCCCGACCCATCCCAAGGGAGCCTGCCCCCACATCCCACCATGAGTTAATTAGACTTCGAGCAGAGTTGAAGCCTTCAAGCCCCAGTCACCTCTGTCCTGCAGCTCCAGTAGCTGCTCCCGAGATGCCTGTATGGGGGCAGGGGGCTTCTCTTTGAAGCTCGCTTTAAATGTTAGAACCAGGGTTGACAGGTGAGGGGTGGAAATAAAACCATGCTATTGGTGAAGGCCAGAACCCAGCGGCTCATTAAGGAGGGAGATTGAGTGGAAGCCCCCACGCCCACCCCCCGCCTACACGAGAAGTCACGAGAGGGGTATTAAGATTCTCTTCCCCATCAGCCCTGCAGGTCATGGCAGTCATCCTTTAGAAACCACTTAAAACACCAGAATGAGCCACACGAATCACAGAGAACAAGCGCTCGCCATCTGTTTTCTCTCAGCCCTGTGTTTACGTGGCTGAGTGAAAACACATTGTTCCCACAAAGATAGGAAATACCTTCACGACAGAAGGAAAGCAGACGAGCCAGTCCGGGTGGGCCGGACAAAAAAGTGAAAAGGAGGCATCAAAGAAAGCTTATTTCCAATGGCAGCCCACCGTTTACCATAAACAGTGAAGCAAGCCAAAGGAAATAAGGGGCGGGGCTTCAAGCCCTTCTCTCAAAGTCCTCTCTGACAATAAATCTCGCCGGGTGAGCTGCGCATGTGCGCAGCAACGTCAGGCTAGACCTAAAAAGGGGTTTTCCCAGAAAACCTTGCACCCTGTGGCGGGCACCCCATGATGTCTGCAACACTGTACATGGTTGGAAAGAGGGGTCACATGGGTACCCTCACGGGGCCCATTCGGAAGCCTCTGGGTGAAGGGGGGCCTACTATGGGCCCCCAAAGTCAGTCTCCAACAGCCATTTCATGTCAGTCAGACTGAATTGGAAAGGTTGTCGGAATCCAACATCGTAATTGGTAGGAAACATGTTTTGTAGAGACGCACAAGTCTGCTCCGACTGACTCCGCGTCTCTGAATGCTTTTCAGATGCGACTCAGAACCGAGTTGAACAGTCTGAACGGTTTCCACCCATCGTAATCGGTCGCTGGGAAATGTTTCCGAGTTGGTCGGAAACAAGGCTTCGGACACGGATTCGGATGAACCGGATGCCGTTAGGAGCCTTTCCGATCGACATCATAATCGACCCCTATGTTGGAAACCTAATGACTACAGACCTACTAATACAGCTTAGGCTGGTTTCATTTTAGCCCTGCACTCATAGAGAGTCCCTGCAGTCTCTTTCATTGACCCCCGCCCTCTGTCATTGTTTTCAACCCACCCGCAGTTGTGTTTAAACCCACCCACCCTCCTCCCACTCTCATCCTGCTCTCTAATGTCACAGGCTCACACATTCAGATATTCAAACACATACAATCAAAAAACACAATTATGAAAACAGGTGCATACTGATGAGCAAATATATTCGCTGCCATACTCACTTACTCACGCAGACACGCAGGCATATAATTATTGCACGTAAAGTATTGGGTGTCAGCTTTAAACTACCTGATAACATACAAAAGGAACGAGGTATGAGGCAAAAGATGATTGCACCTATCATTCAGTAAGGTCAAAATTAGTATAACTTTTTTGACGTTTCATTATCATATGGACCGCCTGATGGAGGGACCTTTCTCCTGAACACAAGTAAGCATTAGCTGATATGTGTGTTTTAGATGCTTGGATGCTTTATTAATAGGCAGGAATTTCTCATGCCTTAATACTTGGTTGTTGTGTGTTTTTTTTTTTATTTGAGAATCTAGTCTTAGTTGGTGCAACTAAGATCCTTTAGTGTACAATTACTTTATTTATTTATCTTTTCACAAAACTGTGCTGATTTTGATTCTCATAGGCAAGTAATCGTTATATGGGAACCATGAACTTTTACGCATGGTTAAAAAATTGTATTTTTATGTTGAGACTTATATGTCGTCAGCATATATTTTTGGATTTTACGCATTTGTATATCATTGACTATAATTTAGGTCAGTTACCCCATGAGAGACTTTCATCTTTTACGTCTAATAAAATCTGAAAACATCTTAATTTGAATAAATATAGGCAATATAAAATATAAGTATATGATCGGAGAAAATATCTTTCTTTCTTTGTATATTGCAGATAGAACTATTCCTAAAACCCTGACAGGGTAAAATCACACTGAGAGCATCAGATCAATCTACAAAAATTATACGGTATGCACTGTTTATTCTTGATTGGCGGATAAACATAAAATGAGACCAATGGTTAATATAACCGATAAGCCAGTACACTCTATACTTATGTGTTTCCCTTTGTTATACACCTAGGCCACACACAAATTTGGTTGATTAAAGGGAGCTTTAGCTACAGACCTTAGTTCTGAAGAGGAACAAGACTAAGCTCCTTTGTTTTTCAAATCTGGTAAGACTGTGTTCTGCACCAATAGATCAAACTTTCAGTCCTGAAATATAATAAATATATTCTAGTTCCCCATAAGCTATTAAAAGAGACATTTATATCCATCATGATATGTTAACACTTTTTGAAAATACTATACTCACTAAATATCTGTTGTCACTACTATAATACTTTTGCCCCATCGTTGAGAGAGAAAGTAAACCAAGACAGTGACTTTAAATAGATGCCTTTTGTCCCATCTGTGAAAAATCAAAACTGCGATAGTGAATATAAACGAATGTTTATTAGAAAAGATACACTTTTTAGGAGGTAGAAGTCAGGTCCAACACATGTTGTATAAAGGCATGATAGCTACTGGTTCAGTAGGTTTAGAGTTAGTGATGTTTATCTCTCACAGCTTTGCTTGAAAATGTGTATAATAAGTTGTAAAATATAAGCTGTTGTTTCATTTAGTTTTGTTGTATAGAAAATGTGTATATATGTTGTATATTAAAAACAGCTCATTTTAGATTGTATATAATTGTAGATATTTCTATGATCATTTTTGTAAATATAATGTATTTACTTACTTGTAGCCCTGAAGAAGTCCTTAGGGACGAAACGCGTTGGCTACGCTGTTTTTAAAAGAAGAATTTAATAAAGAAAATTCAAACCAGACCTGCTGAATGGATTGACATATTTCATTGTATATTATTGTATCTTGAATTGACCATGTGGAGTGCTGGATCACAGTGTTTTGTTTAAGCTTTAAACTACCTTTTCATAAACTTGTAAAATCAAGTCAAACCGCTTTAGTTTTATGATGAAGCTCTGTGTACCTGTGGGTGTTGTTCAATGCGCAGTGCGTTTTAAACCGGATAACAGTTTGTATTTCTTTGTCTGAATTAGTTTGCAAGATGTTAAATGTATTTTCCTAAGAGGCCCTCCGCGTGCCTGTACTGGAAGGCCATGGTGTGATCTGAATGGACGGTCACAGTCTCAAGCAGGCCTCCCTCCCCTGCAGGGTGAAAGCAGGCGGCACTAAATGCGCACAACTATAGGGTAACATTCCTCGAGTGGCGGCACGAGCTGATGTCAGTTTCATATTGGCGCCTTTTCCTGGTCAAGGTGGAGAAGTCCTGATCAGTTTATTTGTGTCTGGTTTGATTACTCCACATCCGAGTGTTCTGTGTGTGTGCAGTGGCGGCTGGTCCATTAGGGGCGTTGGGGCAGCGCCCCACAAAATAATCGGCCAGTGAACAGGATGGAATGTAAACAGACGAATTGACAGCTTACAATTCGTCTGTTTACATTTCCGGGCCGCCTGTGCGCTTCATTACCGGTGAAAGTGCTCTGTGCACATGTCACGCACAGCACACGCAGGCAGAGACGAGCAGGAATTAAAAAGATGGTCTGCGCATGTGAGAGAGGAGCAAAGCCCCTCACTCACATTCACAAACCATTAGGTTTGCTGCGCATGCCCTGTGTAGAGCAGGAGTTTGAAGGTAGGCTCCTGCTCGGGCGGTGACGCGTTTTGCGCAAAGTCGCCCCATGCCCTATCAAATAACAGGAAAGTAAAGGTTCAGCCCACCGCCCAGCCCCCCAGTCTCCTCATTGGCAAAAGAAAAGAGCGGGGAGAAGTTACTTCCACGTTGCAGTCAGAGCAGCAGACGTGATGCGACGCGGGACCGGAGAAGATGGCTGGTAAGTTCTTTTTATTATTGATTAACTTCCCCCCCCCTACCCTCTCCAGTCATGCCGGCCGTGCCTGGACAAACTCCATTAGAAGGGTGACCTTTGAGTTACTAGCGCCACGGGTTACCTACCTGTAAATCGGGTGCTGAAAATCTTGTCTGCTCTACCGTTAGTCTTTTCAACCAGAGTACATTTCAGACGAGTGCACGTTAAACACTGGTTTTTCAACGTGCATGTGTCGTACTATGCAAGCCCTTAAATACCACATCAGTATTGTATTATTAATAAGTGTTGTCTTTTTTAGGCACGCAGTCAAATATAAAATGTTTAAAATAATTATTTTTGTCATAAGAAAAAGATTACGAATTGTTTTTATTATGTTTGTATACATTTTTTTTTTTTTTTTTGTTCCAACATCAGGTATGTAGACATTTATACCTGCTAATAGTTTGAAACCGTCTTGCAATCAATATCATAAAAAAAAATCAAGAAAGCCAATTTAGTAATGTTCATAATCATGTCATGAACAAAACGATATTGTTTACAGTTTGGAGAACTATTTCCAAGCTCAACTTCCTCCTTGATGTATATTATTAACGTTCCACAATTCTCATTACATGAACTCTTTATACTTCCTAATGCACAGAAAGATGCTTTGTCATAATGGATGCAGCGGTTTGTAAAATAAATGCTTTGTCATACTTAGCAAGCTGTGTGAATAATTTATCCTGCTGTTGCATCGGCTGCAATGTTGGCACACCTTCTACAAGCAAAGGGATTACTAGGTACTATTTCTGGGTAGCTGTTTGGCACACCTGCAACAAGTCAATGAAACACGATGACCAGCAATTATTGAAACCACTTACAGCCAGTGATGTTGGAAAGGCAGCGAAACCATTATTTGTATTTTCAAAAACACTCTCTCAGGAGTGGCACAAAAGGTCACCTGGTAAGTCGACCAGGAATTACTGACAGAGGAGGCCTCAGTGTTTCCTGGGGGGTTACCGGGTTTTCCATGTTTTCGTGGAATTACATGAAAAAATTGCCCTTTCAGTGCCAGTTCTCGCCATGTTTTCCCTTAGTGTTTCTTCCACATTGTCCTTCCTTGCTCCCGGTCCCTACATTACAATGCCTGCTGCTCACTCAACAAACACCCCCACACACTTACCTGTTCTCCTGTAGAGCACTTTCAACCTGCCTGGAACACACAGCTAAGAATGCACAAATGGCCTTTGTTAGCTGTCAGAAAGGGACATGCGGCCTCACACATATCTGTGCTCTCACCTTCTGTGCTATAAGCCGAAGCTGCACAACAACACCTACATAGTCCCCTGTTCATTCACACTACTCCGCTACCCACCCCCTGTAAACGAACACAGTTCCCGTTCCTCCTGTCTTCCATGCACACACAACTGGCAGTTCCGGTGTACTACGCTGACTCCGGGTCATCTGTTTGGTCACATGCCCACCTTCCCAATAGCACAAATGTACACATTACATTTTTTTAATGAAATAATCAGCTTTTCATGAAGTTGTGTGCAACTGAGAAAATTGAACAAACGTTTTGCATTCATTCAAATTAGTGCTTACTTTTGTTAAATTATCTGTAACACAGCTTCCAAAAAAATGTCACAAACTGGTAAACTGTACTACGGTCGAACGGCCTTTTTTCAATCTATGCGTTGTGCAGGTGCCTGGTGAAGTCCTGCCGTGCTTCACACGTCAAAGGCCGGTAAAGTGCGCAAACAAATCCCATCCGTAGAGATTATATAATGCCACCTCCAAGCACATGAACTCAGCATGGACGTCATTAAGGCTAATTATGTGTTGATTAATAATTAATGCCTGAGAACACAGGCCATTGGTAATGCTATTACTGTGTTACACTCTGAAAACAACACAAACTGTAGCTCCCATGCTTAGGATTCCCTTCTGTGGCTGTCCCACTTCAGCTCTGTGAGTGTGATGACGACACACATTAATGTCCCTGGAACTGTAGGATGCATGTCTGTCTGCAAGGAGCGCCAGAGAATGATTCTGACAATGCATAGGATGAGGCCACAGGCAGAGCTGTAGCTTGTCATGAAACACGTCACAAGCAAGCGTGATGTTTGATGCAGCCTGGTATCTATTATATAAGATACTCAGAGCCATACCCGTGCCTCTTGGTGGTATTTATTCAATGAACCCTTCCTCTCCAATGCTTTCCTGTGCTTCACCACACTTTCATAATTGCTTAATTAACCTTCTTGCTTTCTCAAATATGCGTGAAAATGAATAATTTACCCATTCTTTTCTCAGGGGGAGAATCCCACTCATCACTGACTTTTACGCCCCTCCACTTTCAAAAGTCACCAGCCGCCACTGTGTGTGTGAGAGTTTTTTGTGTGTAGATTTCTAGGACTGTGTGTGGGCATGGTCAACATGTGTGTGTGTCTGTGTGTGTACCTATGTCTACATGTGCTTGACAATGACTGTGAGTGTTTGGGTTGTGGGATCCGTTGTGCACCTCTTAAACTAGTTATACAGGTGTATAGTTGTATCCAAATAGGCTCTTGTCTGAGTAGTTGTCTCTCTTTGGGCCTGTGAGTGCTTTGGTGCTGTGCATGTTTTCATCTGTCGACCTTTGGGATGTTGGAACTGTAGCAATTCTGTACAGCCCCATATCCACAGACACACCAACCAGGGCAATGCTCTTAAACAGTGGGTTCCTTCTTCTCCAGTACGAATCATTTTAATGCTACAACAAGACCTCAAATGACTGGCCTCTGCTGTGCAAAAAATATAATGCGGGGCACACTCTTTTCATATAGTACACTATTGTGCATATTCATAAGGATCTATCGCCGAGTTAACGGCACTTTATCGCAGCCAAAGTTGCGATAAACTTATCGCCCCAATCTCAAGCTGGTGTTAACAGCCCACAGCACCGGTATACCTGCGATAGCAACCGCAAATACATCGCCACAGATGACCCCCGCAACTATCGCTAATGAGATGCAGAGAAGGCGTTCCCGTGCGAAAAGCTTCGACAACACCACACGTCAACATTCTCAATGACCAGCCAGATCGGCGATAAGAACACAAAGCAGGCGATAAGGAGCGTTAGCACCCAGAAACTAACACCTGCTCAGACCTGGTGCAAAGTCGGACGACAGCCTGCACCACAAAAGGAAGCCCAGCGCACAGCCACATAGGAAGGGCAACAGATGACATGGAGCCACTGGTCATGGGGCCAGGACACCAAAGAGGGCCACAAGACCCACTGCCACCACCCCAGGACCGCAACCCCCACCTGGAACCACCCCCCCCGGACCGCCAGGGAGGCAGCGCAGACAAAGACAGCGAACCCCCAGGAAACGCACCAGCCTCACAGACCCAACACCTGACAATGTCATTGCCCACTACAGGCTCAAAAGGACAACCATCGTACGCATCCTGACCAACATCGCCCAACAGGCCGATGGCACCAACACTGCGGACAACCAACATCCCACCCCACGCAAAGCTGTTGGCCCCTGGTACCCCCAACCAACACCCGCCAGAGTCGGAGGAGTCTCACAGCCAGCCACATCCAAGTCCCTCACACCTGTCCTGGACATCACCATCAGCCTGGTACCCGAGTCCCTATACGTCCAACACAATGCGCAGGATCCACTGGAGACCAAGCAAGGACCATAAGCCATAGCTAGATGCATGCACGTGTTGGGGGCAATCCACAGCACACATTTCCTACCTGTGCCCCCTGGTGACACAGCACACAATAACCGCAACAGAAAGCACACGTCTCACATCAATGTGCAGGCAACATCCGAACACCATGGAACCTCCACCAATGTCGCCTCGAAATACCCAGCCAGTGTGCATGATTCCTTCATCCTCAACAGTCCATCAGCAATCTGCGTTCCATGGATGGCACCAAGGGAAATGCACAGCCCCTTGGCAAGTTCCAAATGAACACCCCACTCACCTCAACTCCACAACCATGAAACTCACAACTCTGGCAATGCACACGTCACAAAATCACAACCAACATGCAAAACAACATGCCCATCCACCAGACACGGCAGAACAACTCACAATGGTAACCTGGGCAAGCCGTGAACATGAGCCATCAATGGCATGGCACCTCAGCCACACACTAGCCGAAGGTGGGGAGAGGTGGCAACCAGGCATGTGTGAAGGATGCAGGAGAATCATTATTGGGAAAGTACACAATGCCAAGAGTGGCGGAGATGTGCTGGACAGACCACAGTATGCTGAACCCACCCATATCCATGGCGACATACACCTCTGGTGTATGGAGTGTAGTGGACAGTGGACCCAACCATGTCACCCCAGCCAGTGGGGGAAATTCAATCTTTTAAATGATTTTCACTCTGGTTTCAGACCAAACCATAGTACAGAAACAGCTATTCTGCAGATAGTAGATGCCGCTTTGCTGGCACTTGACCACAACAAAACATGCCTCCTTATCCTGTTGGACCTGTCGTCGGCTTTCGACACGGTGAACCATGAAAAAATAGTCGATCGGTTGGAAAACAGAATGGGGCTAGAGGGAACTGTCCTTAAATGGTTCAGATCCTTTCTCGAGAATAGATCACAAAAATTCATAGTCAACCAAACCCTCTCAGGACCATCCAGCAACAATATAGGAGTTCCGCAAGGGTCAACACTATCTCCGGCGCTATTCAACCTATACGTAGAACCGCTTACGGATATACTACAAAAAGCGAACATTTCGTTCCACATGTACGCGGATGACACCCAACTGTACATCAAGGTCGCATCATCGGAAGAGATAAAGACCATGAACCATGCACTATCGAGAACCATCCAATGGTTAACGGCTAACCACCTGAAGCTTAACCCCCAGAAAACAGAATTCCTATTGATTACACCCCAAAAAAGCAAATCTAATATAGGGGAATGGACCAACACTATCACTGCTCTAAAATGTACTCCGAAGATTGTCGACTCTACTAAATCACTGGGAATTACTTTGGACAAAAACCTCACATCAACCTAATGGCATTTCCATTTAAGTTACCTGCGGAAACTGAAACCATTCCTAAATAACACAGATCTCAAGACAGCAGTACAGGCACTGGTCATATCTAGGATTGAGTATGGTTGCACAACTTTGGCCGGCCTCCCCAAGATATCAACAGCACCACTGAAAGCATGCCTAAATGCTGCAACAAGACTTATATCTGGATCCAAAAAATTCGACCATATCACCCCTCACTTGAAAGCCCTTAACTGGCTGCCCTTCGAAGCAAGAATTCAATTCAAGTTGGCATGTATCACGCACAAAGCATTACATCATAAAACTCCAGTTTACCTCGCAAAAAAACTCACGCTATCAGGAGGGTGCCGATTTTCCAGGAGCCATGCAGACCTTCTATTGAAACCGACTCGCTTTTGTAAGAAAAGAACTTATGATAGAGCATTCTCCGGGGCAGCTCCAAGAATCTGGAACGCTATCCCCCCTAACATTAGAAGAATTCCTTCAATCACGGCATTCAAAAAGGAAGCAAAAGCATTCTATATGAGGAAATTTCTCCCATAAGTACATGTCGGTCACAGTCTACAAACCTATTATGACTTTTCCATGTGCCCGCTAGGTGCTCTCTAACCTTATATGGGCCTGTATATACATGTTCAAAATGTAGTCTTTTACTTTTACTTTAATCTACTCATGGTAATTCAATATGTGTATATATTATCTTTTGCTGCTTAATGCTCTGTTCTAAACTTGATAGGCATCTAATGACTTGTAATGTATTCGGTTCTGTTACACCGAAATCCAGCTGTAAAGCGCTCTGATACCCTACGCAGGGTCATGTCCGCGCTATAGAAAACACTAAATAAATAAATAAATAAAACAGAAATGCTGCCTGTTACGTCCCCCTCGTAAGCGTGAGCAGAGTGGGATGGCCCGGCGTATGTCAGGCCAGCATAGGGGACTTAATAAAAGCACGTAGCCCTCGGCATGGTCCTCTTCCAGAAAGCCCAAACGTCTCTGCCAATACAGCGCCTCTCACCACGCCACGAGGCCGACGCAGTCCTCGTGAGCGTGTTGCAAATTGGCTGCGATTGGATTAGCATTAGCAGGAATCCATCTGGTATTTAGAGGCTATCTTGTCAATTTTGTGGAATCCATTTTGTATTTCTGGCAGCCATTTTGTTTACCCTTGTGCTCTGTTTAAAGGACTAGCTATACTTAAACTCTGCTACTCTGCACATGTGCAGAAGAATCTAACTGTCCATACATCTGTTTTTAACCTGTAGCTGTCAGGTTGTTTCTACCAGAGTCAGCAACTGCTAGCTCCTCCTTTACTGTTGACTGTGCATTTCTGTATGACCATCTATGTATGTAATTCTCCTATATGTGCTTGTACCGCCCTCTTTTTTGAGCCCCTGTGTGGGTATAAAAGACCCATGGTTCTTCTACTCTGTGTGCTACTTCACTCAGTACCAAAGGGTGCTGTTTGAATGTAGTTCCACCTCATGAGGTTTATTAAACTCTGTACTTTCTATTCCAGTTTCTGTGCCAACTTCTTCCTATTAGTCTGAGGACTCTGTGCAGAGAAGGGCGAACCCCTTGCACTGGTAGGCCTAGCTGAGGTCACCATCAACAAGCGGAGTTGCCTGAGATACTCTGCATCTGCCGTACCCCGGCCCGCTGGACACTGAACCCGTCAGGCCCGCTCCTGCGCAGCCAGGTCTCACTGATCACCTTCTGACATAGGCGTGTGTCAAGGAGGGCCCACCACGTGTCTGCGCCTTGGCAGCCTCCTCAGACTATCACGGCCTCCACGACACAGGCCCGCTTTAGTCGTTTCTCGTTCAAGTACACTACTGCCGTCTCCGGCCTACACCACGGTCAAGTAGGTCACACATTTGGAACTGAGTCTTGATTACACCATGGCAGTGAACATTATTTAAGGCAGAGTTCATATCACTATACTCCTTTCGATGTGGTGCCACCAAGTCTGTGCATAGCATTAAAACCACACTTGTCTGTGGACCTACGCGGACTACTGCCCTTGGCCTACGCTACGCACAAATAGGTCACAGAATTGGAACTGAACATCGATTATTCAAAGACAGAATTTATATCATCACACGCAAAGAGAGGCGTAAGAGGATGACGCGTTGCAGTCCCGAGGGAATAGGATCATCGCTACGGAGGTGATCGAACACTACCGACAACTGCCCTGGTGTCACTAACTCTGTGCATCGCGAGCCAATGACAGGTGGGTGTGGGCCACTGCTGACCGCTGGCTCCGGCCTACACTGCGGTCCAGTAGATCACTGAGTCTTGATTTAGCAATGGGGAGTTCATATCAGTGTACTGGCATCATCGCAGACTGCATCCCCTCTCAGCACCGGTGCCGCTAAGTCTGTTCCCCGACATTCATTGACACTCTCTGGTTGTACATTGGTGGCGTCTGAGTCTATGGATTGGGGGCTTGTTTACATCCTCATGTAGCTGATACCGAATTGGTGGTGAAAACGAAGCTGTCGCTTTCCACTCCACCATTTGCTGCTTCCGGATAACATCAGACCTTCTGCATTATGCCCTGTAGGACACCTTCCTCTGTCCCCCGCAAGCCCCCGCCACATTCACCTTCGACATCGATGAGGACGCGCTCACTGAGCTTGGACCTACCTTAGTACACCGCAAGTCACCATCCCGTGGCACGGTGTCTGTGCCAGCCGCTGTGCATCCGGGCCACTAACTCTGTGCTGGTCAGGTCGGGGACCCCTTCTTCTGAGATATTGGATGGCATCTGAGGCGATGGCCTTAGAGTCATCAACGCCATGTGTCTGTGGCCTTGTGCTGTCTGCTGCCTCTGGCCTCAACTGGGGTCCACCAGGGCTCACACATCAAATCGAGTCCTGACCGGCCCAGACGTCGCATGACTGCAGGAGGCACACGCCACCACCGCCAGGACCACCTCCAACCGCCATCTGCCAGAGCCAAAACGGTGGTCCTGACAGACTTACGGAGTTGCTCACACCTGTCGTGGATGCCATCATCAGACTGATACCCTGCTTGGCACTCCAGGTGCCACTGACTCAGTGCACCGCAAGCCATCGTCCGTTACTGATTGAGTTTTGTGCTGTGGAGAGGTTGCGCAGCAATGTCACCTCAAGCAGTGTGGGAGACCTGGGACGTTGATGAGGAAGATAATGCAGGTCTAACACACCCCACTGCATCAGGAATATCTCGAAGGAACACAATCCGAGACTTTTTTTTCACATGCGCACGCTCAGCTGTAGTGCCCCAACCTCAGTGCACTGCAACTCACGGACACTTCTGTTTGCATGTTGGTGTCCTCTGGACTTTCTCTGGCTCCCTCCATGTTGCTCAGCAGTTGACTCTGTTATGCAGGTGTTTTCAGTTTCTGTTGCACTGGTGTCCACTGTTCAAGTGGTTGCGAGCGCACTCCGTGCGTGCTGGCTTACACTCACCCCACACACATCCAGCACATGCGTCACTGTACATGTGGCCCTGCCAATAAAGGGGCGGGGCGCACGTGCCCGTAGCCAGTTCAACATAATATCTGCGTGTGTCCTTGTGGTCTTGTTTTATGCATGAGGGCCCAGGGCCCTACAACATTACATTGTGCTGTGTACAGCGAATGCCACCACAGGCAGCGGGTTAGAGTTTGGACATGTAGCTTTGTCATCACCCACTCAGTTCGTAAGGGGAGTGGCCTGGACTGTCGTACGCAGGGCCAACGTGGGTGTGTGACTGCTATTTTCGTGCCCCTGGGCGTGGTTCTGTACTGTGAATGTGCATCTGCATGTGTCTCTATGGCAGTGTGGGTCTCCTTTGTGGGGTGTAGGTGGTCCCTGAAGGGTAAGAGACACCAGCCACGTATGTGATCTAGTTTGCCTTCCATGGGTTCGGACCCCACCCACACCTGTTCGGCCACCTCCTTTTGGCGTGCTGACACATGGCATTGGGGTGCCATGTGTGGGTGGGTGAAGTGTCGTGAGCCAGCTGTGCTTGCAGGTGCTTCCTGCTGTGTGGTCTGTTGCAGGTTCTGTGTTCTCCTCTAAGTAGCTTGGCTGCCCGGGTCCTGGTAGTGGGTTGCGTGGGATGTCCATGGGCTGTTGTAGGGCGTCGGTGTCGAAGATGTGGTGGTCCTCTCCGCCATCACAGATGTGTTGTCTTCTGTGCTCTGCTGGAGGTGTTGTTTGCCCCTCTGCAATGTGAAGGGGAGACATGTTGAGATTGTATTGACATGCATGTTGGCGCATTGTTCTGGTTGACATGCAGACTGTATGACAATGTACATTGTGACTGTTTGGGAGGTGCTGAATACTGCTGCGGGACAGTGTACATTTGGACTACATGACGGATGTGAGGTGGTACACGTACATTTCCATTTCACAGTTTCCTGCTCTGTCAGATATAGTAGGCATGTTTCTGTGCATGTGCGGAGCCAGTTGTGTCCTCTCTTCTGCAGTGTCGGCTTTGCGCACTGTACCACATTGTGATCAATGTGGGTGTGCTGTTCTTACTATGTGTGTGTGCTGCAGTGTGCCAAGGGGAAGACGGACATGATCCAGGGTAATTGTGGGTGTGCAGTGTGCTACACCTCATTGTGCATGTGTGCCATTGTGCCCATCTCCCCCGTCTCCCCAGTCCCTGCTCGTTACTCACCCTGTTGATGTTGTGTCAGGTCCTCTCGAGTTGTGTCCGTACTCCCTACTCCTTGCACCGTCTCCAAATTGATGACTGTGGCCTCTGTTTCCTCCAGCTCCTCCTGTGGTGCAGGACTGCCACCTCCTGTCGCCGTTGCAGCCTTCCTGTTGGCAGCGGGTTTGTGTCTGGTTTAGGTTGTCACATCATGCCAGCGCCTCTTGGCCTCATCAATTGGCCTCCTCGGCACTCCGACTGCATTCCAGGTGTTCTACTTGTGGGTCAGTTGATGGTAGTGTTCTGTCACCTCTGTGATGCTGATCTGGTTTTGCTGTGGACTGCACCATGTCTTCCTCTTCTCCTTGGCCGTCCCCGTCCCCGTTGCTCCTTGCTGGTGGTCTGTGTGGGTTGTGGGGTTCGCGTTGGCCTCTGCGCTCAGTCAGGGTGCATCCATGTTGCTACATGTTTTGGCTTGTTTCTGGTGTGTTGTTTCTGTGGTTTTTATGGGGCATTTTCCCTCCAGATGCATGGGATTTGCAAGCCTATGGCTGGTTTTCGCTACTTTTTGTACCACAATTGGCCTCATCGCATGAGTTTTGCGTTCGTGTTTTGCATTTTTGCGGCGTGGCGTTGATTTTTGCGCGGTCATTTGACATGTTATCTGGTGACTATCGCATGCTACTGCCACATTGTGAATACTTGGTTGGCACGGCATAATTTTCCTGTGATAGGCTGCGATGTTGAGAGTTGCGTTAAGCTACTCTTGCGGTAGTTATCACACGTTCTTGTGAATATACCCCTAAATGTAATTCGATAATCCCGCACATTTATACAGGAAAATACCTTAACTAAACACATAATAATAATAATAAAAGAAAAATAATAATGATAAAACTAATAATAATAATGTTAGTATTCGTATTGCCACTAAGAATAATAGCGTTCTGCTGTGCAAATCCGTCATAAACGAAAAAAGGCGTTTCATTTCAATTAAAGTTCTGGAAGGTGAAACCGTTAGTGTTTCGGTATTATGCAAATTGTGTTGTGAGGTTGTGCATATGCTCAGTCACCTATCTTTGTGTGATATTTTGGGGTCTGTACTTGCTGTCGCTTGTTGTTGCTTTCTCATCATTCTCACCCCTGCCCCCCCTCCCCCCAAACCTCCTCATCCAAAAGCGATCAAAGGGATGGAAGTGTTCCTTCTGACAAACATGTGCACTGCTCTTTAACCTAAGGCGGGTCTCCAACCTTTTCTGTAGTGAGAGCTACTTCTGCTCAAGGAAAGTCTTCCCGAGCCACTAGCAAATTTTATACCTGTAAAATAGTGACTACAACTACACTATGACCACCCAAAGCAAGTTTCAGTAGTTACCACCCAAGTATACCAAGTGCGGTTACCAGCAGAAATGCTGGGAGAAAGTTCTTCAGGACGGGGGGAGGGGTGGCAACCTAGGGTGAGGTACAGTCAGGATACAGCCGCTGGGGAAGACCCGCCTGCAGAGGATATAAATTACCCTCATTGCACCAGGGTCGAAACGTCAACACTCTTCCCCCAGTGGACCTGTACCCGATATCATCCCAGCCTGCCTTTTCACAGATGAATGTTCTCTGTGCCCATCAGAAAATAATGAAATGAATATTTGTAAATCCATAAGGGACTGGGCTATCTGTAAAACTGGTGCCACTATGAACGACGTCCAGTTTTACTAAGGATACCAGAATATGTAATTGATTGGTTATTGAATTTGCCTTTTGGATTCCCCTCCTTTATATCTGTCCTACCTCATGAGCACTTTCCTTTTTCACACTCCCCTTGGAGCAACCTCTTTCTCTATTTGGAGAATTGAATATGGTGATCTGTTATAAAAGTAACTAAATAATAAACAGTCACTATTGGAGCGATATTTTGTGCCTTTGTTTCTTTTGAGGATATACTTGTTTGCATTGTAAAGAAAATGGTGGTACATTAATGATACAATGCTAATTCTATATGTACCGGATGCCCTTTGACTAATGAATGTTTTTCATATCTGAATTGTAGCTTTAAAGAAGTCTAGGACCGTTGTTTCCTATACCAATCTATATCCAGGTCCGTGGACAATTGTGGGTTACCCCATTATATCATAATGGATGGATGGAGAGCACCACGGATGCCTGGATTATGACAGTAATGCTCACTATTATACTAGGGCCACAGTTGTCCCAAGGCTGGAAACCAGAAGGCTCAGGGATAAGACCACATATCAGTCATGACCATTAATATGCTAGGAATAGGTGCATATAGGCCACTCATGCTCAGAGTAGGTCTATGATGGATGCCAGCATACCACCACTAAATCAAAAATACTGAAATAGTCAAGGATTACCATAATTATGCCAATAGCACTATTCTGTCAGGAATGGACACAATAATGCCAGATATAACACTCTTATGATGGGGCTATCATATATCATATATATAAACCACCAGGCATAGTTTCCGGAAGCAATAGTGTTTATTATGGGCACACACGTAAACGTTGATGAATCTCTTAATTTTCTCTGGTCTGTATCATACCCTGTTCTCCTCAGGTCTTGAGCTGATCATGCATCTAGCTGACACATTTTCACTCTGACTCCTGCAGTCCCACACTTTGGTGGGTCAGCACTGATTACAGCTTAGGCTACTGCTGCCATATTTTTTTTTTTTGATGATGCACTGTTCACACACATGTTGTGACTGATAAAGGAGGGACTGCAACATGGTCAATCTCCTTGTGGCTTAATTATATTGAGATTGGATACAGACTGTCATGTAGCAGATCCTATAAGCTGGCACAGTGTGTGTTTGAGTGTTAGTATGAGTTACTGTGATAAGTTTGGCTGGCTGTCACTCTTAGGGTCTTGAGATGATCAGTGCTGCCTTCTTTAATAGGCACCTACTCTGAAATTGATACTGGGCTTGACTTCACCTCAGAGAGCTACTTTGAAGGTACTGGCGAGCTACCAGTAGCTCCCGAGCTACTCGTTGGAGACCCCTGCGCTAGATAATATACTGTTCATGTGAGGTAAGGTGCAGTGGTTTTAAAAGGGGCAGTTTGAGGCATGGAGCAAAGTTATGATCTGTTTTTGCAAAGATAAAAAGTAACCGCATAGTTGACTGCGGGGCACTACAGGGCTTCGGGAAATGTCTTTGCATTCAGTGTAGGTTTCTAAGGGCTAGAAACTTACATCTAAAATATTTCTGATGCATTGGATTTATTTTTATGGCTTAGGAGGGCAACAAAGGCTGACGGTGCTGGTCAGCTGTCTGCAAGCATCCGCATATATAAGACACTGAGCTGCCCTTTGGCCTTACATTGTCTGCTGAGCTGCAAGACAGACCTGGCATTGAAGGACCTACATCCCCATCTCCACACACTCGTCTTTTGTTTACATTGAGCATTTACTGAAGGTTGAACCCAGTCCAACCCCTGCAATCATTTTTCGGAAATCCTGCCACATCTAATCTTATTATTGGAGAACGTTCACGAGTCAATTTATTATGTATATCGATGTTAATTTGAGAAACAACTCTCAATCCGTGGTTTTGGGAAATTTAGTGACTACCGGAGACCCTGCAATATTCTCTGCAGGCTTTGCTGGACTCAGACATCTGTTACGTTTGAAAGGCCTCACAGTGGCAGGGCTGCCGGAGAGGTGTTTATGTCAATTCAATTTCAAGTCTTTATTTCGATTTCTCATCATAAAAGACACATAATAATAAACAATTATAAAATAGAGGGGTACAGAAGGCAAAGGAGGGGACCATAGTTACAACGTAGACTGCAAATAGAGCATACATGGCAGCGGGAATTATAAATAGATAAATATCTCATATATTAAAACCCATAAAAATGTTAAAAATTACCAAATGATCAAACGAGGCGTAATTTATAAGCACGAATAATCCAGATCCAATGGAGAAATTTTGCAACAGAAATAATCACAGATTGAGATGTATTTGTCTGAAGACACCGCAAAGCCTCAACCCCTGTCCGAAAACCCAGTAAGAGACAGATTGGTTTGAGCCAAACCCGTCTTGGTGTTTTATACTCCGGGCAAATGAATAAAATATGCGCAATATTTTCCCGATAAGCTGGGCAAAAGGGACAATCGGGTTTTAAGTCTTTTCGCCATTTTGCGACAAATGTATTGATTGGAAGGGTGCCCACCCTAAATTGGTGATATCGCTTTCTGTCCTCCGCAACAGTGATACAGTCCCAGTAGTTTTCAAACAAGGGCTTATCCTTGAGTGCCAAAAAGTCCGAAGTTAGAGACGGACCAATACTTGATCCAAATCTTCTTTCTGAAACCACCCGCCAATACAAGTCTTTTAAGGTTTTCCTGGGGGGAAAAGTATGTACTGTAGGCTCCTCCCATAAACTTGCTAGGCCCATTGCAGAATAGAGTAACCTGACCTCCCTTATCCATAAAATCTTATTCCCCTTGTCAAACCCCCTGACATCCAGAAAAGCCCGGGCGTATTCAGAGAGTTCAGGGGTGACCCAAAGCCTCCTCCAATAAGCCACTGTAGTAAGAAGATAACGTAAAAATAAGACTGCAAATCAGGTTCTTCTTCTTTGTAAGTAAAATGATTTAATCCAGAGATATGAAACCCACGACTTCTCCAACTCCAGATCCCAGTAAGAATGATATTGTACAAGTTACATTCTAAACTCTAGATTACACAGCACGAACACATTCTAAACCTTAAAGAGACATGTGTAAATAATAGGTACAATTACAGCATATAACACATCCCCCTTTTTACACAGAAAATGAAAACAATAAACAGCATTCAACATATCACATTAATACTAAACAAAATCCTTATTTCGAGAAGATGGAATTCTAATACGAGAACTTTGCCTTACACACATGTGGTCACCAGAACCACTTACATTTCTAGTTTCACCACTGTCATTACAGATCACTAAATCGTTATTCCTAGAACCATTGTCACCATCCCCCTCTCTTAACAAAGAATTAGAAAAATGCGAAGACAACTCATTTTTATCATTCTTGCCATTCAGATCACCTAAATTGAACCAATCCGAATGATCAAACAATTTACCTTGAGATCTCAACTTATCGCAAATAATTTTTGCTTGACCCTTTTTAAGTTTAATTAAAGCATTCCGATTCCACCATCCACGATCTTGCAACATAATTGACATTCTAGCCACCTTTATGACCCTAGCTGGTTCCGAAAATTTAGATTGACCTTTCCCAACTCTAATAGGTTTTTTAATTAGTACCCAATCTCCAGGAACCAAATCCATATCCTTAACATGTTTCCTAGCATCATAGTTAGCTTTATAAGAAAGCTGTTTCTCCCTTACAAATGTCCTAACTCTTTGCCAGTCAATCTCATGGTGATTACCTAGTTCTACTTTACCCTTCAACCACGATGGACTAAACATTGTGACCGGTTTCCTACCTCTCAATAACATATATGGGGACAAGTTTGTAGTAGAATGGGGAGTCACATTATAACTCCAAATCTTATCACAGATATACTTATACACATCCAACCCATTATTCAAGGCAGTTTGTACCCCTTCCTTCAACATTCTGTTGGCTCTTTCAACCAACCCGTTTGAGGCAGGACTATACAATGGCACTAAAATATGTTTTACAGAAACTTCACTCAAAATTTTTTCAAAGTCATTAGAAACAAAGTGGGTACCATTGTCGGTAACAATCTGGGAAGGCAGCCCTTTAATCAAAAACAAACGTTGCAAAAAAGAAATAGCTGCCTTGGAATCTGAGCTCCTGACAAAAGAGAAATACAACCATTTAGAAAAATAATCAATAGCCACAATCAAAAATCTGCTATCATTCCCAAGTATGTTAAAAGGACCTGAAAAATCCAACCCCAGCTTTTGCCATGGTCCACTGGGCCATTCCACCGGACACAAAGGGGAAGTAGAATTACGCCAGTGTTTGTCAGAACACAAACATTCAGGACATTTATCCACAAATAACTTAACTTGACTATCTATGCCTGGCCACCAATACACATCTTTGATTTTCCTAACCGTACTGGAAATTCCCAAATGTCCCTCATGCGCAAGCACTATAATTTTACTCCTTAAACACTCAGGTGGTACAACTTTGTCATCTCTAAGAAGAATATCATTGACAACTGAAAGCTCGTGCGCCACTTGCGAGAAACATTTATCCTGCATAGATAAACTCCTTTCACACGGCCATCCCTGAACCAAAAACTTCTTCACCCTTTCCAAGCAAGAATCTTTCTGTGCACCTTCCATCCATTCCTCTTCCGATAACTTAGTCATATGTGTGATATCACTAATACTAAACACCACATCAGAATCAGTATTGCTATCACCATCCGAAACTTCACACTCCAAGGGAATCCTAGACAAACAGTCAGCCCTGACATTTTTGCCACCAGGAATGTACTTGATATCAAAATGAAATTCCTGTAATCTAGCCAGTAGTCTGATCAAACGAGTGGAGGCTTTGTTGGAATTACTATCACCTAACATATATATCAATGGTTTATGATCAGTGAACAACTGAAATCTTGAACCCCAGATATACATTTTAAACTTCTCTACAGCCCAACAGCATGCTAGAGCTTCACGTTCTATAGTGCTGTAATTTAATTCAGCACTACTCAAAGACCTTGACGCGAATGCTATAGTGAATTCCTTTCCCTCCACCATTTGACTTAAAACTGCGCCTAGACCCTTTGAACTAGCATCTACCGTAACTACACAACTATGACCATGAGAAAAAGCTCTGATAGCAGGTGCTTCCAAAATTAATTTTTTGACCTTATCAAAGGACGCTTGAGTTTCCTCAGACCAAATAAATTTCGCATTCTTTTTAACAGGTCCCTCAGAGGTTGTACAATGATAGCATAACATTGCACAAACCGAGCATAATATTCACTTAAACCTAAAAAGGCTCTCAATGCATCCTTGTCTAATGGTCTCGGAGCTTCTTTAATGGCATTGACAAGAGATAATTTAGGTTTGATACCATCAACAGAAATATTATGCCCCAGATAATCCACCTCCTGAGTAATAAATTTACATTTGCCTTTATTGACAGTCATACCAGCCTCTTCTAATACATGTAAGACTTTATCAAGTAGTGAATAGTGTGACTCAAGAGTGGGAGTATGAATTAAAATATCATCTTGAAAAGCCTGTATGCCTTTCATTCCGGTAAACAACTGGTCCATGAGACGTTGGAATACACTAGCAGCCGACGCTAACCCGAACGGCATACGTTTATACATGAAGACACCAAAAGGTGTAACAAAAGTGGTTAAAGATTGAGATTCCTTAGATAATGGAATTTGATGGTAAGCCGATTTTAAATCAATTGTGCTAAAGAATTTGCTACCACCCAAATTTGCCAACATCTCTTGGATTTTAGGAAGTGGGTGGCAATCCACCACAATATTTCTATTCAAGACTCTCAAATCTGCACATAAGCGGATCTCGCCAGAACTCTTGCGAGCCACTACAGCCGCAGAAACCCATTCCGACGACTCAACAGGCATTATAATATCTTGTGCACACAAATCATTCAAAGTCTTCCGTAAATCTTCTCTAGCAGACAAAGGCACAGGTCTGCACTTTTGAACAATAGGACAAGCATTTTTTTTAAGTTTGATAGTATGATGGAAATTTTTAACCAATCCTATCTTATCTGAAAACACACTAGGATACTTTGCTACAATGTTGTTAACATCTTCTACATTGTGCTTTCCTAAATCATGTTTATGTACAATTGTTGATATAGGCAGATCACCTAAAGTAACAGGTTCTATATGTCCAGGTCGCAAAATAATTCCCAGATCTGCCTGATCTTGCCAACCCAGAATGTCCCTGCCATTCACCGCAACGTAAATCTTTGTGTAAATCTCTCTACCCATAAACTTGATGGAATCAGAAAAATATCCTTTCATGGTAATATCAAACCCCCCAAATGCTTTAGGATTTACATCAGTAGGTTTCAAAAGAACCTTTGACCAAAACTTACAAAATGTTATCTCATCTAAAATAGTTATGGGAGATCCTGAATCCGCCATGACATTCACATCAATAACCCCAATAGAAACACTACATAACGGTCCTTTACACCTTCTTACATCACCCCGTAAACTATTTACTTCAATTGTAGATAACATGTTGTTCATGGCACTGCAAAGATTCTCCTGTTCAATGTCTACGCTATTGATCTGACTTTTATGTTTAGAAAATCTGCATACTGTGTAAAAGTGACCTATCTTCTTACATGTATTACATCTTTTTCCTTGTGCAGGGCAATTGGGTGAATTCCCCATGTGATACTTAGAACCACATCTATAACATGAACCTTTTTTTACAGAAGAACTGCTAACTTTCATTTTCGTAGACACTGCACTAATATATGTTTCATTATTGTTAGCACTCCCATCAACTTGCAAAACTTTAGAATCTACATTACAGGATGAATTCTGTGTCAAAATTTTTGACGACACCACAGATCGTTCAATACTCCTTGCAATGTCCATAACCTCATCAAGTGAAGGGTTCTTACATGTTAAAATACGTTCTTGTATTTTCTTATTATGACAGTTAAACACTAACTGGTCACGCAAATAAGTGTCCAATTGGGAAGCAAATTGACACTTAGCAGCTAGAACACGTAGCACGGCTAAATAATCCTCAATGGATTCCTCTTGTGTTTGTTTACGCTTAAAAAATAGGTGACGTTCAACCATAACAGAAGGCTCATCTACATATTGTTTACCTAATCTAGCCAAGGCCTCTGTGTATACATTCCAACCTTCATCCCTGGGTGGAGCTGTTACTACAGGTAAATTATCAAAAACGTCTTGACCAGCATTACCTAAATGGTTAAACAATAATGCTTTTTTCCTTCCTGCAGAGTATTTCGTTGCATCAATAGCTTCCAAATAATTGTCAAAAATTCTAAACCATCTATGCCATGGTATAAGTGGTTTACCAGGATTTGTTAAAAATGGCGGTGGCTGCATCACATTGTTTGCTGAAGAAGATGACATGCTTAAAATATAATTATATGTCCAGTAAACAAAGTATGAATTTCGACAAAGAATTATTAATTACACCTAAAAAAAATATATATATAGGTTAATTAATAATATCACCCCTGCAAATAGTCTTGAACGTAAATATCATTAAATTAAAAGAAACAGATTGAGACAAAAGTACATGACACTTGAATACCGAAGTAATTCTCCTCCAACGAGCTATACTGCCAATTGTTCCATATGCTCGATGTCCGTAATAAATAGAGAATCCAAAAAGCCAAAAAAAAATGGAATATTTTCAATCCGTAATGTTAATGACGTTCTATTCCCCAATCAAAGATGGCGGCTTGTGCGAGAATCTCGCAGTGACGAGCATACGTGAAGTGAAGTCGACGTTGAGGCGTGACGTAGACGTAGACGATGTGCTGATGTTGCTGAGATACGCGTCTGGTCCCGCGACTGCTCCCGCGACTCCAGTCGAACAATGGCGAGAATTAAAACATAAGCAAGCTGCAACGGAAACTGCCGTCAAGGTAGAGTGCTTCCTAACATTTTATCAGTCAGCGAATCTAAAACTCACGAGTATCTCCGTGTAGATAACGCAGACTGCGCAATTTTGACGAAATTCAAATCCACAAGGTTTTCGCACTGACGCAGTCCCCAATGTTTCCACAAATAGTAAAAGGTGCTCAAGCTTAAGCATAAAAGCAGCGATATACTTATAGTCTCGTAAGTTTTACATGAGAACACACTCATGTAGGTGCCATTTGTCTCGAATAAGTTGAAAATTTATAAAGTTGAAGATGAACTTTTGTAGGTTGTCCAAACACGGTCGGTGGGTTCCTCAAAACAATCCCAAACGTCGCCAATATATGTAGTAAGAAGATAACGTAAAAATAAGACTGCAAATCAGGTTCTTCTTCTTTGTAAGTAAAATGATTTAATCCAGAGATATGAAACCCACGACTTCTCCAACTCCAGATCCCAGTAAGAATGATATTGTACAAGTTACATTCTAAACTCTAGATTACACAGCACGAACACATTCTAAACCTTAAAGAGACTTGTGTAAATAATAGGTACAATTACAGCATATAACAGCCACTGGTCTGTATCTTGCAATATCCTCAAGGCGCAAAACCCCCAGGTCATAATACAGCGGAATTAAAGGAGTTGAAGTCGGGAGGCCAGTAATCAATCGCAAGAACTTGTTTTGGGCCCTAGTCAGTTGGGTAAGATTACTATATCCCCAGAGTTCTGCCCCATAGAGACTTACCAAACCTATCTTAGCTTCATATATTTTAAGCGCTGGGATCATAGGTTTAGTATGAGACAAATGTAATTCTTTTATTAGTGCACCAGTTAACTGTGCATGCTTTATTTTCACCTGATCTATATGCGGTTTCCATTCTAACTTCGATGCAAGAGTTATGCCCAAGTATGAGAAGACCCTGGTCTGTTCTAATTTTATTCCATTCATCAGCATGGTCCCTCTAACGTGTTTGGTCTTATGCAAGACCATAAATTTCGTTTTGGTAACATTTACGATAAGTCCATGGTCTTTACAGAAGACTTGAAACACATCTATAGCTTTTTGAAGGCCCTCCTGTGTCTTGGAAATCAATAAGGTGTCGTCTGCAAACATCAACAGAGGAATCAACTTACCGTCCAATTTTGGGGCATCAGTTGGCGTTTCCTTAAAATAGTTGATCACTCTGTTGATGTATAAAGAAAAGAGGGTCGGGGCTAAAACGCACCCTTGACGAACTCCCCGAGCAATTGAAAATGTGTCTGTGTCACTACCTGATTGGTTCCATCTTACTTGAGCAAAATTATCCTCGTGTAATTTAATTTAAAAAAATAAAATGTCAATAGGCATTCCTTGATCTTTAAAAACGGACCACATTTTTGCTCGAGGAACTAAATCAAAAGCTGATTTAAGATCAACAAAGGCTGCAAATAGCATGCCATCTCCCAGCTGAACCACCCGCCAATATATTAATAAAAACCTAAATACCTGATCAATGGTACTTGTGTGGCTGCGAAACCCTGCCTGAAGTGGTGATAGAATTTCCTCATCCTCTATCCACCCTTGGATCCTTAATAAGACAAGCCTAGCTACCACCTTCTGTATACAATCGATCAGGCTTATGGGCCTATAATTACCCGGATTAGAGCGATCTCCCTTTTTGAAAATCGGGATAATCTGAGCGCCCTTCCAGGTATTAGGTATGGGTGAACCATTTGATAAGCAGTTGGCTAAGGATAGAATGTAAGGTGCCCAAAGTTCTTTGTCGTGCATAAACAGGTCAGCTGGAACCGTGTCTAAACCTGGTGCTCTGCCTCTAGGGATAGATTTCAGTACCTTATGCACCTCATTTAAATCAAAAACCAAAGGAGTTATGTCCATGTTAGAGGGAATAATTGGTATACAACTCTCTTCATAAGCATCCGTAGATGCAAACTGAGATGCATAATGCGAAACCCACAGATTGGGAGGTACAAAATTAGTTGGATCTTCTCTTTTTAAACCCCTACCCCACCTGACCAGGTCCCAAAAGGAACACATTGATCGTGGTTTACTGGCTGAGCAAAGATCATTCCAGTAATCCTGATCCCATGCACGTTTAGCATCAAATTGAGCTTTTTTATATAATTCGCGGGCAACCCTAATACAAGCTATATCCTTAGTTTTAACTGCATCTGACAGGACCCGATAAGCAGTCCTACATGATTTCCCATACCATCGGTCCTCCTTTCTGGATGGTCTGTTGGGTTTGGCATGAATTTGTTTTGTAAAAAAAACACTAAGTTGATTGAAAAGATTCATATGAATAATATTTGCTTTTCCCATGTTTTCCTTCTGAGCAATACAATTCTGTAGGTCATTAGTGGTTTTAATAGTTAAATCTCTTATAGTTAAAATTTGCCTCTCATTCAATAGGCAGTTAGCCCATTTGACTCGCCTTGAATCGTTAGAAGCAACAATTTCCACCATCCTAAGAGGAGTCTCTTGACCATTGGTATTAAATAATTTGAATGATAGTAGTAGGGGGTCATGATCACTCTCCACCCTATCCACCACTATCATATCCTTAATACTAGACCAATATTCTTTATTAGTAAGTATATAGTCAATACGGCTTTTACGTAGTCCATTATTAAATGTAAAAGCCCCCTGTTTGTCGGAAGCTGATCTACCATTAATTGCACGTAGACCTTGGCCCAAACAAAGTGCCTTAAGCTGAAGTACAGCCTCGGTCCATTTTTTTACTGGCGCGAGTGTTAGCTGGGGAATGTTCCAAGTACGATCCTCCTCTAGAGTAAGATCAATATCATTTGCATCCAGAGGTTCAAAACAACAGTTAAAATCACCTGCTACAATGATATTACCCCTATTACAAAATACATCAAGAAGCTGGTCCAGGTCCTCCACAGTTTTTGAAGATTTACCCCCTGGCAACCCTCTAGCATAGATATTAAAAACAAATAAATCCTTTCGTCCAGGGCGCTGGATTTGAATAAGTAAAATATCATTACTGTTTGTGTCCAGTTGAGTCAAAGAATACCCGCTATCCTGTTTAATCCAGGTTAAGAGACCCCCCTTAGCTCTTCCATGGAGACTTGGGACAGCGGGAACATAAAAACTAAGGTAACCAGGTCTATAATCTAAAAAAGTTGACCAGGTTTCCTGCAATAATATAATATCCTTGTTTTCGAAAAACTTGGACCAATCAGATGACACAACTTTATTTCTAATTCCTGCTACATTCCAGGAAACTAGAGATGAAAAAACATTGTCCTCAGCCCTTCCACATAATGAAACTTCCTGCAAGTCTCCAACTGCAAGGTCCTCAAATTGGGATACCACTTGCAGAGGACTATTGGTGTTGAGAAGAACACTAGTCTGGGTCACTCCTCTGAATTCCGGGAGAATTACACCATATGAACCTACACCAGATGGTGTAATAGCTACAGAATGAGTCACTAGAGAAGGTCCTCGCAGGCCCTGAACTTGACCATTAGCCAGTCAGTCGTTGCAGTCCAGGGAAATCAACACCTCGAATTTGTTACTTACTACAGTGGGTCTAACATAGGAATCAAAACAGGGAACAAGGTCTCTCCCTTTGCTGACAACTATAGGGCGAGGGGGGTAGAAAAACCCTAAGGGCAGAATGTTAATACGGTCTTGATGTATTCTCAATGAGCCTGCCTGTCTTCGGATATGATCTACCAATTGGGGAGATGCAAAATTAACAACAACGCAATCTCCATCCAAGCCCTTTTTAGTGTCTCCAACCCAGTCTACCCTTCGGACCATCTTAAAGTTGTTATAAAGATTTTCACCCAGCACTGCTCTGGAGTTCTGAAAATGTAATACTTTATTCTTAAGTGATGACCAATGTTCCTCTTTGCCGTCCAATATTTTGGGGACATTGGCCAGAATGATGGAATATGGGCACGCCTCAGGGGGGAGATGGAGTTTTATAGCTTTTTGGGAAGGATAAAGTATACCGTTTGGATTGTCCCTATGACCTCCAGGACCTGAAATAGTATCTCTTAGAGGAGTAGGATTGTTTGTTGCATTAATTGTCTGAACTACTACCTGTTCTCTAAATACCTGGGCTCCAACATTCAAACTAGTGTCTAAAGGTATTTGTATGGGAGCACAGTCAGAGCGAGTGGCTGTTAATTTGTTCATGATCAAAGAGCCCTGATGATTTGATACCTTGCTTTCCAAGGCCACTAGTCTATGGTCAATTAACTCAAGTTTTTCCATAACTGGATTAATAAGGGCCTTGAAACGCTCCTCTAAAACCCCCAAAAATCTGGCCATTTGGTCACCCTCAATAGGGTTGACTATAGGGGAAGTTGTTTGGACACCCTCCGCATGAGTCTTAGGTTTATCGGCCTGAATCAATTGGCTAGTTACTTGAGAGCCCATGCCAACAGTAGATTTACTTTTTCTTGCTTGTTTTGCACGCGGTTTACTACCCTTAATGGCACTATCTGCCTTCCGCTTTCTTGGTAGTTCTTTAGCACTAGCAACAAGCTCGGCCCGTGCCTGCCTAGTGCGTGTGTTGGGAGGGGAAGGCGTCGGGCTAGGAGCAGGAGGGCAGGATGCATTCGATATATCTAATGAATCATGGCTTTGAAGCGATACCATTGGTACTTGAATATTTCCCATTAAAACGGTAGTTAATGCAATATTCGGATTATTAGTATTAATACTAGATGGGTCAAGAGATAACCTCCTTTCAACTAATTCTATCTCTTTAGCCACCGCCGTTTCAGCTCGTTTTAGGTACGCGTCAAGTGTCCCAACCCCCCCTTTGGTATTGGCAATACATTTAGCCATAGTGCTAGCAATCCTCACAGTGATACAATGACACAATCAGAATGATACACATAATACGGTCACGAATCCGAATGCTCAATGGTACATAACAGTCACTCAATGACTTATCTGGATGCAGAGATTAGATGGAATGTTCCAAAGCCGAGGAACAAGTTGTTAGGGAGCTGGCCCGACCCGGCCTCCTCTGAACTCGGACAGCCACAGACGGCCCGCCCTTTGCCCGGGCTTAGCCCGGCGACACCTGCACGCGTCCCGCTAGGCGGGAGGCGTTCCGCAGTTAAGTAGCGCCTCCGGGCGCTGGTGGTGTCGTCAGCGGTGCGCCGGTAGTTGCTGGGGCACCTGGGGGATGCAGTCCGTGGTTGCTGCGGCGTTCTGAGCCTCGCGCCACTGCCCCAACCGCCGTTCGTCCTCACACTAGAGGCACCGGGAAAACAAAGACAGCGCCAGGGAGGTGTGTCTTGTCAGGGACACAGAAGGCACTCGGCGCTCCGCAGTTAAGTAGCGTCTCCGGGCGCTGATGGTGTCGTCAGCGGTACGCCGGTAGTTGCTGGGGCACCTGGGGGATGCAGTCCGTGGTTGCTGCGGCATTCTGAGCCTCGCGCCACTGCCCCAACCGCCGTTCGTCCTCACACTAGAGGCACCGGGAAAACAAAGACAGCGCCATGTCCGAGTGGTGGCAGGCCTGTGAACTTGCTCTCCATCTGCACTTTCTCCGATTTAAGTCCTCTCAGGAGTTGTAGTGACAGATTTAACCACTTTAAATACTCCCACGCAGTTTTGTAGTTCAAAATGGCCTCTTGTGCACTGCTTCAAACCATGAGTAAAATACTGAGAGTTCTCACCCTTACAGAACACTTACTGAGGCCTTTCAGTGGTGCTAGGTCACAGCATAGCCTGTAAGTAAGACAGTAGAGCAGGCCATGTCCCCAAGGACACCATACTCTAGTCCTGGATTTTTATTTAACATCATAATGCATTCTGGGTGATGTAGTGCAGGTGATCCAATGGAACTCAAACTCAATATCTTGCTTGGAATAATTAAAACTCCATAAAAAAATAGGTATAAGAAGCAAAAGCTGTAAATTATGTGAATCCACTTCAAGGTATAGCGTACATTGCACTTGTATTTGCCATGTTAACACCAATGTTCAAAAGGATTTTTTTTTAAATAACTTGCTATTTAGCATATTATGTGCACCCCATGACCTAGTGTCTTTCCAGTGCTCTTCCTCGGGCGCTTCTCTCTCTCTCTGTGCTCTAGATTGTACTCTTTCATATATGTTGCCCGTGCTGAGTGTTGCCTTCTCCCTCCTGCACCCTGTTGCTTACCTGCCCTCGTCCTTTCCTCATTCGCAAGCCCCCCTAGAAGTCCTATTTTTTTTTATTAAAATGCTTACCTCTTTTCTACTTTTTAAGAAAGCCGCTTTCAAAGTACTTTTTCTCAAATTTACAGATCATTTTGGATTATAGTAAATAAAAAAAGAAAAGGAAATCATGTAATTTTGGATGCATGTATGTAAAAGTGGCTGGTGGGAGGGTGGAGAGGCAGGGCGGGGGGACAGAAGACAAGGAAAACATGAATAAAAAGGGAAAAAACTGACTTACCTGCCACCCGCCGCTCTTCTGCTCCGAGTCCTCGCTGCAGCACAGACCATCAGACTCCCCTGCAGCCAATCCTAATGCTGCTCTGAAGCTGCTAGCAGCATGAAAACAGAGTCAGGATTGGCCTGAACGGCATGAATGTGTGCTCCCTGAGAGACTTACAGACTGTGCTTGCTGTCTCCAACCCGACAACACAGCTCAGTTAGGTGACAGCTCAGTGCGCATGTCGGTTTAGCCGTCCTGAGATGGCCAGCCAAACTGACATGCGCACTGATATTAGTGCCCAGCACTCTCCCTCCTAACTACTCCTACCCCCATAGCCCTGCCCACAAGACTCTGACAGTCTTTAGAACTTGAAAAATAAAACGATAATAAACCAGTTTTCTTCTTGTTTTATTTTTGAAGTTTTGAAGGTGGCTGGGGGTGTGGGGAGAGAAAAGGCGACCTCCACCATGGCGAGGAGCCGCCACTGTGATATATGCGTGATGACACTTGCACGCATACCTTCTTGCGCATGTGTTTTCAGACAAAGTAACAGTTCCTCCTTTCAGCTTTTGCCGTAGGCATTATAGGGCATGAACAAAAGACAGTGACAGAGGCAATAAGTATCAAAGACGAGACCTATTGGCTTTGCCAATGCTTGTTCTATCTCGTTTACGTTAACGTTTACCTAGTGCTGACCTTGACTCATCCAGCCTGGGAGTTATAAAGCAATTAGATGCATAAGTCACTGCAGTATTTCTGTTTGGCCACTAGGGGACAGAGTGAAACCAGCTATCTGCGAAGTACTGAACAAGATAATTCAGTGGGCTGGAGCACTGAGTATTTGGTCTGATGTATATTACGATCTTTCGAGGTCAATTAACGATTATTTAATGGCTCTTTATGTCAACATCTGCCAGGCCTTTTGTTTTGACTTCCCCACCTGTACCTGATGCACTTCCGTGCTCGTCGACTCGCTATTTCCCTGCAGTTTTACTACACTGACTGCCGACAAGTTTTTCCTATTCGTTGTCTCTGAAAATGATGTTGCTTTACCTTTGGGCCTCGTGTGACGGCGCATTCACAGATGTCAACTTTTTACAACGAAAATGAAGATGACATTTGGTGGCCGCTGCGAGCACGGTCCATGTGTGGCGGGGCGGGGCGAACCCCGTGCGGATATTTGAGAAGAGTGGTTTATTTGAAGTAGGGCTGCCAATGAATCTCTGCACTGTGGATGTACAGTGGTCTCTTTAGGTTCTTTTAAGAACGCTGTGAACTGTGCTTGCCATTTGCTAAACAAAAAAAAATCACCACAACAAGATCGCAAGTGCCAGAATGCACTGGGTTGTTAAATAAAAGCGTGAGCCTAATATTTTGTGTCCTTGTAAAATGGTGCGTTAATTTAAATAATACTTTACAAGAAAGAAGCGGGTCTCCCCTTAAGGCAGTTTACGAAATTGATATGGGACGTACTGCATTTTAAGTGTGTTGTCCTAAGAGTACTGGTCAGAACATGGCACGAAGACCACTTTACAGACGGGATTCACCCATGAAGGATGTTTTAGGACATTCTGGAAAATTGTAGATTTAAATCAATTTGGAGACATTAACATTCGTCTGAACTTTACTGAGAGACTGGGTGATATCCCCCAAGCACGGCCAGAAAAGGTGTGGACAATTGTGCATTTAAATCACTTTGACAAACTGTTTTACTTATTTTGCATTGTTTAATTTCCATCATGTCTAGCTGGTAGTTTTTAGGTCTCGCTGAGACAGCGAAAGTTGTCTCTTTGAGACATTTTGTAAGTGGGTTTTTGAAAGTGCTTCCCCTGGCATAGAGCTACAGTGCACGAGGCGTGCACGCGCGCAAAGCAGCCATATGGCTTTACGTCGCTCTCCCTCGTAGCCCCTCTCCGCCCCCTTCCCTGCTGCTATTTCACACCAGTTTATCTGAACTCGCGCTTCTCTCCCCCACCATCGCGTCTCGCACGTTCAATGCCTGTTCATTAGCCCCCACCATCGCGTTTTGCGCGGCCAATGCTTGTTAAAATGTTTGCTTGTTAAAATGTTTACTTTTCCTCTCTGCTGCTCACTCAGACACTCACATGCGTGCGTTTATGTGTCCTGTGTTTCCTCCTCTGACCTGCGAGTGGCGCGCGGTTGTTTCCTCGGGAGAGTTTGCCTTAATTTCTCCCGGGTGAGTGCTTCACACCCTGATGCCAGCATGTTTATGCTTTTGGACCATTGCTGGCCGTTTTTATTCCCCTTCGGTTTCATTATAAGCCCTCCCTCCACTCTTCAAGTGCACACAGCCCCTGCAGCAGCCAGCAGTCAGTTTTTATTTTAGCCCGATGATGCGCCTTCCACACAAACGCAGAACCTCCCTGTTTGCAGTGAGGCCTCGACACATGCTGCGTGGCTTTGGCATCCTGCTCTATTTTTAATAACAGCTTCCACTACGTGCTCAGGGAATTCTGGCTTTACCAATACGGTAACGTTGACAGCTGTCTTGTAGCATACATGAGGCGTAAATAGAAATGTGTGTATTGCAACATGCTAACGATTGGTAGGTTCTTATCAGCATCGCCAGAGACTGGCATCGACGTTTAAAGGAAAGTGTTTGTCTCTGTGTGTGCTGGCTTGAGATAAACCATGCCCACCACAGCGTGAAATTTTTTGAATGGTGCACACTTCTTTAAAAATGGCAGCCGCATACCTCTGTGTAGTCTCCCACTCTCTCTTTTGTGTGCAAAATGTCTTTCCCGTTAATTTAAACTTGCGATCTGTGGCCCCTTGTCTTTGCGTAAGAGATTTTTACGCTCCTTGATTGTAATAGAACAGTCGCAATATTTTAGAGCTTTGATTTCAAAGTAAGGCTGAAATATTATTTGCTTCTCGTAATTTGTTACTTAGATCTCATTATTTAATTCCACAACTGCAAATGGCACAGATAGAAACGGTCACGCTAAGGATAGATAAAGCAGAACACACCATAGAACCCCCTGACCTCCATCTTACGGTTTTTCGTTTTCTCAGCTGCATAACTCAAGGCTCTTTCAGTGTTATTAGTGATGAGTCATAATAAAGCTGTGCAATTATTTTTTAAAAAATAGTGCTTGCGTTCGTCTTTAGCTCCTAATGACTTACTGCAGGGTCGGTGTGCGTTCAAACATTCGAGGAAGAAACTAACAATGTCCCTTTTAGTGTAGCCATGTAAATTACCTGTCATCGATCTTGGAGGGACAAGTGGCAGGAAACTGGGCAAATGTGGATATATATTATACGCAGAAATGAAGAAACATAGGGGCATATTATCAAGAAACGGCGTTAAAATTATCGCCGCTTTAGCGGCAGAGAACTGCTGCTAAAGCGGCGATAATGGGCTTGATAATATGCCCTTGAGAATTCCCATAGAAGCCCAAGTTCTGGTGTGAACATGGGCTTCTATTGGAATTCTCTGTGGCATATTATCAATTTTAATTTTAACGCCGTGCATGATAATATGCCCCTAAATTGTTCAATTTTACACCATACGCATATTGCATTGTGACCATGTTTTGCTATCAAGCAATGCTGCACCTGTTTGTTTAGCATTTTACAGAATCCAAATTTGGAATCAAACTGTTTTTCTGATCCAATCTGGTGACGTCGGGTGACAGATTCACCAGTGCATACGTATATTTCAGTTTGCACCAGTTCTGCATGTCACATTATAATTCTAAAAGTGTTGCATCTTTATGTCCTTCTCCCTACATATGCTGAAGTTCGTTAGGTGTGGAGTCAAGGCAATCTGTTTAAAATTTCCTGACAGGAGGTATGAACACATTTTGGCATTGTGAACCTTACACCAACACTCCGTACATTAGGATTCTAACAAACATTTCCATTCTATTGTCGGGAAAGCTTTAAAAGCAGTATGCTGAAACTGTCAGTATTCCTGCAATTGATCGCATGGTGCACAGTGGAACATTAAAAGGCACAGGCAATTAGATCTGACATCCGTGGTCTGGTATTTCCCCAAATATTTTGCCTTCATACCACCTGTTTTGATGAATTTGTTTTTTGTTGGCTTTAGGACTGTGCACACTTTAACAATGGTAACAACTACTAAAGTGCTTATGCTCTCTCCTTCAAACATGGTAACATTGCCTTACACCAAATTAACAGATTGAATTACTTTTAAGTCCCTAGAAAAGTTGTACTACCTTTACCCATACCCTGCAGTACTCACTAAAGTAATTATCACTCAGGCCTGCTACTGCAGCATTTAGTTCAGTTTTAAACTGTCATTTCAACCTGGCACAATAAACCCTTGGCCAGCCCTAAACCTATCCTTTTTAATGCATATTAGTCACCCTCAAGTATGCCCTGTAGGCAAATTGGGCAGGGTGCATAGTATTTAACAAGCATTTGCAATGCAATAGGTCTCGCATTTGGGAGGGTTTGAACTATTGCCTTTGTAAATGACAATGCCTTTTATTTGTATTTTCAAAACCTGCAAGTGTTGCATAAACACGCACTTTGTACTTATAGTCGTAGCTTATGAGAAGCAAAGTTGTCCTTTTTGACTGCCAGCCTTGCTTCTTGTAAGCAAGGACCATAAGTAACAAGCATTTACAATGCAATAGGTCTCGCATTTAAGAGAGTTTAAGCTATTAGTATTGTAAATGACAATGCCTTTTATTTATGGTTTAAAAACCAAAACATAAATAAAAGGCATTGTCATTTACAATGTCAATAGCTCAAACTCGCGTAAATGCGAGACCTATTGCATTGCAAATGCTTGTTTTCTGATTGCCTGCGTTGTAGTCAAACCCATCACCGCAGCCTCCAAAGATGTGTAGCTTTTCTATGAAGCAGTAAGTAGTGAGATATCAACAGTGCTTATTAGGAAGTTTAGGGATTGTAGCCACTGTATACACAGCCCTGGTGGAACTTCTTTCCACCCTTGCCTGCTTGTAGTTTGTAGTGAGAGCCAATGGTGTACAGCTACTGGTGGGGCTTGCACTGTGATATTGTCTTAATGGACTTTGTGCACAGCTGCAGCAGGCAATGTAGTGCTGTCTCTCAAATTACTCATTCCTGTGTGTGAGCAGCTCGTCCAATTGTGTTTGCTTTGCATTTTGGTGGCTGCAGTCTTGAATTGGAAACAGTACTACAAGAGGCAGAATGTAAAGAGAACATCTGGCCTGGATGAGCAAAGCTCACAAGGCAACGAGAACCACAGAGCTTCGGGATTGTCTCTCTTTTAAAATATTTATGAACTACTAGTCACTTCTAAATAGAAGACAAACTATGGGAGATATTTACAATGAAATATTGGAGTGCGGTGTTACTCCAAAATTGGTAGCGCCACGCTTCGACAATTTCTAAACGCAAGGAAAGATATGGCACACTCGTGCATTTCCCCTAGTGCTAAAAAAGCTGCCTAGCGCTGGTGCAGGCACCCATGGGCCATGTTTGAAGGGCGTCTGCGTTACAGGGGCGATTGTTTATGTGCAGGAAGGCATACCTTCCTGCACATAAATAATCTGTAAAGGCGATTTGCTGTTTCTATGCGTGCTGCAGAATGCAGCACACATGGAAAGAGCAAAATCCAAGGAGAAATTAGTAATTTCTCCTCGTATCACATCCTTAGTTTTTGGCGCTGCCCCATCCTTGTAAATATGGGGCAGCGTCAAAAAGCAATGGGTGTTGTGGTGGAACATCCACTGCAACAGCCATTGCATGCCCCTTTCACGCTACATGAAGCGTGCAAAGGGGCCTTATTTACAAGTCACATTAAATTGCTTAACGCCGCCTTGTAAATAAGGAGAAGGAGATATTGCCACCAGAACGTCACTAAGTGCTATGCAGCGAGTGCCCATATTAAACAACCTTCAAGCTACCCCTGCCACTGGTGGTTAGCTCATTCAAGCTTGATTTTGCCTTATGGCATTTTGATGTTTCACCTTCTTACAGAACTAGCAGTACAGACTGTGAATCAACACAGGACAGGATGATCTGCTCACTCTTAACTTGGGAGAGCTTGAGGGTTATGTGTAAAGCAAGGGTCTCCAGCTGGCTTTCGGTCCTGCACGTGCCAGTATTTGGGCAGTTCTTAGTATGCAGCACACTGATCAGGTATGCACCGACCACATCACTCTACAGAAAACCCACAGACAGAAAAACACTGCTTGCCTATTCCAGCCATCATCCATGGGTCCTTAGGGATGGTCTCTCATGTGGGCATTTTTTGCGAATAAGGCACAATTGCACACATAAGAGTGACTATTCCAATGAAGTCCACTCCCTAAGAGACAGACTTATCCAGAGAGGTTACCCACAATGGATTGTGAAGCCCGCGCTTAAGAGAGCCTGGTATTGTCATCGTGATAACCTTCTTACTCCTATTGAGTAATCCGAATGCAACAAACTCACTTGCGTCATCACATTTTCTTCTCAGTCACACAAAATGAGAACATGTATCAGGAAACACTGGCGCAGAATCCGGAGTGTAGATTCCTCCATGGACACACCAATGTTTTCCTGTAAACGGGGCAAAAACATTAGACACCACCCGGTACACTGCTGGTCTCACTGCCACCAGAGTAAACTCACTTGACAACGCATAGGGAGGCACCACCATTAAGTGGCATTATAAATGTGGTAACTGCATGGGCTGCAAGTATACAATGAACACCAAGAAGCCTGTGCACAGATTAATTGATATTACTTTTAAAGACTTCCCCAATTGCAACTTGTTGGACTTGGCCCTTTGTGGCAGGATCACCGCTGAACTTTTTGCCTTAAGCTCTGACACGGTGGTAGTGGTTTTAGGCCTCTGGGCACTTTTGCACTGTGGTCCAGAGTAAAGTGCCTACGCGCTCTGAGTGCATGTGGTGAGATTGGCCTGCCCTACCATAGGAATGCATGGGGGTTATGTGTGTCCATGGTAATTCCTGGTATGAGAGGAGTGCAGGGGCGAGTTTAGTATGTATGAACTCGTGAGAATAAATGCTGCGCAATTTGTGTGCGCAGATTTATGGTGACTGGTGGAGAAATGCCACTTTTAGAAGTTGGCATTTCTGTGCCCTGTGTGTCTGCCTGCCTGATGTGAATTGGATGTCTGGCTTGTGATTGACAGGAGCTGAAGGGTGTGGGTGGCTCCAGGAGACAGGGGGAGTCAGCCCAGTGGTGAATAGTGAGATCTGCATCTAGATGCGAGGGAGGAGTTGCACCTGGGACCTGAATAGGGCTGTGCCTTCCATCCACAATGCTGGCTCCGCCCCCTGTGGTGTGTCTGATCACTGAGCCCCCACCTGACAAAGGGGAGAGGAGCTGAGCAAAACAAAGTGCTCCAAATCTCCCCGAAACCAGTTCTGACTGGTGTCTCCAAACCCTGTGCTGTGACACAAAGGGAGCTAAAACTTACCAGCACGCCAGCACGCCGCCACCGCCAAGAGTCACGGGGAGATAACTCACAGCAGAAACCGGCATTTTCCCGCGTCGCCGCCCCGGGACTTCATCTCCCGGCTGCCCCAGCGGCGGCGCGTCGTCACCACATGCAGCGCCAGCGCCAGGAGGCGCCTTCAAATAACACCGAGGCCGGCGGAGCAGGGGGAGCTAAAACTTACCTGCATAGCAGCACGCCAGCACGTCGCCACCACCAAGAGTCACGGGGAGATAACTCACAGCAGAAACCGGCATTTTCCCGCGTCGCCGCCCCGGGACTTCATCTCCCGGCTGCCCCAGCGGCGGCGCGGCGTCACCACACGCATCGCCAGTGCCAGGAGGCGCCTTCAAATAACACCGAGGCCCGCTTCGCGGGACGCACCGGGCGTAGCCCGGGCAAAGGGCGGGCCCTCTGTGGCCCTCAGAGGTCATCAGTGGTCGGGCGGGCCATCCCACTAAGCTGTCAAGTAAGGTGAGAGGAGCGACATGTCTATTAGGGGGAAACACACTGCAAACTCAACCAGTAAACCTTCCATGGTCCACTCTGCAATTCCGTTATCCCTAGAAAGTATGTTGGATAACGCTTTTAATATGGTCGCGAATGAAATAGCGAGTACTGAGAGACGGATGTCTTTGGAGCATTTACGCGTACATCCAGAGCCCCGGGATTTGAGCATAGAGTACACTTTACCTTTATCCCCCGTGGTCATAGTTGCCAAACCTAATTTGTCTAATGTACTTCCTATCTCTCCTGGGGGAAACTGTGGCACAATTATTATCGACTCACAGTCCGATCCTACTGCGCATGCCCCCATCCCTCCTCTGTCCCCGAATACCAAAATTGCGGGGGAAAAAAGAAAAAGAGGCTCTTCGAAACCATCAGCCAACAAAAGAAAACAACCCACACGTAATAAGAGCCAACCAACACCGCAGAGTATGTGGACCAGAGGGAAGCAAAAAATATCAGGGGGCAGCAGTGTTATGACTGAACAAGTGCAATCTGTCGAAGGACCCTCGGACACTGTTCCCTTAAGAAATGGTCATAACTGCACATGCACACAGACTGATCCTGCTATTGAAAGCTCCACATTAAAAAAGCCAAATGAGAACTTTATGGAAACTATTGTGGACACTATTTTTAAACAGTTAGAATGTCAAATGATCAAACAGTTTAATAATATTTTTAAAAGATTAGATCGAATAGAAACTTTGATAAAAAATGAAGATGCTAAAAGGAAAGGGGCATTTAGCCTTAATTCAATGAGGGGAGATCGCCTTCTGAAAGAGTTGGAAGCCGTTAATAAGGGCATTTTGGGTGGAGGATCCAATATTACAAACAGGGCAACCACATCCAACACTGTATCTAAAGGTGTTAATGGAGGGAGCAATCACATTGTAAAGACCCCCCAGTACACTTCGGTTGGAGCAACGGAACTAGTTTGCCCCACCAGTATGGCCACCAATACGCTAAAGGATGCTCCCACTTTGCCCTCTACAAGGATGGAGGCACCAATTAATATTGGTTTGGACAAGGGCCAAACCATCGTTACTAGGCCAACTATACACCCGGGGCCTGCCCTTCATCTGCCCCCCGACGCCTGCCCTTACGTTATAATTCTGGCAGGCGTACCTCAGTTAAGGGATGGACAGAGCGAGTCATGGATCCAGTTAAACAACAAGGGTATAGATTGGCTATCTAAACATAAAGGGGTAGGTCCTAATATTTCGAGAGAAATCTTGTCCGTTCGACGGGTGAGTTGGGTTGGGCCATTATCTAAGAACATAGTTATTAATTTTAGAAATCCCTCCACAGTTAAATTTATTCTTGGCAGTTTTAACACACACTTTTCCCCTCCTACTGTCATAACCTCTTTGCCATTGGGCTACTTTTATAGACCCCATTACAGACCACCCAGCCCTGCCTTACCACCTTTTCCTCTGTATAATAGGTTTAGCGCATTGTCCGATTTGGGCACCTTGGACTGACCATCAACTATTATCTTAGATCCAGTAACCAGGAATCATTTTAATACACCTGGCATAGCGGGGGAATTAACTATCCACCCCACCTTAGAGACCTCTAATGACACCAAGGTGCCCACACTGTTATCCCACCCCAAAGTCAACAGTCATGTCACTACTTCGTCAACATCTAACCACCATTTGACAATCTTGAGTTGGAATATTGCAGGCCTCAATGCGAAAGTAACAATTAGGGACTGGGTGGACTGGGTCTCCAATTTTGACATCTTGATGTTTCAAGAAACTTGGTGCACTAGCCCTCTACTTTTTGACGGATACAGCTGTCTTAATCAAATTGTACCAACCCCGGCTATGGGTAGACCCAGTGGGGGACTATCCATCTAGGCTAAAATTAGGGCAGATGTTAAAATTGAACCGTTGGAAACAAATGAAATGAGTTTTCAGGCATTGCTTTACATCAGCAGAATAAGATTATGTTTAATTAATTTTTATAACAATGATTTTAAAACACATCCTAATATGAATTTTATAAAGTTGTTTGATTTTATTGATGATATTACGGATGGTCAAAAGTATGGTAAATTTGACGGGATATGTTTAGGAGGAGACTTTAATGCACACATTCACCGTCAAACCCCTCCCTGTAAAAGAGGTGAAGAACTGTCTAACCACTTGGCCACACGGGACCTAGCTAATGTTATGGAAAAGGTAAACACTGCAGCAAATAAATGGCCCGTGGCTACTTATGTCGGGCGTGGGAGTGCGTCTACAATTGATTACGTATTTATAACCTCCCGCTCGTTGATCTTTTATTAGAGGCCACAGTTGTTAGGACTGTATATAGTGACCACTATCCGATTTTATCCTGTTTTAAATTTATTAATAAAATGACGAAACGGAGAGAAATAGGGGCAAAAAATGTAGCTGTGTCGACAGACAAACTTAGGGTGGTCTGGAAGGGGATTGATAATAAGGGGGTGTAAGCTCGTATCATAAAATCTCATCCTTTATTAGTATCTTCCTGTCTATCCTCCGATAGCCCCGGACACGCTATTGTGGAAGCATTCACGGGGCTGTGTAAGACCATAAAAAAGGAGATATCTAAGCCAGCTTCAAACAACATCAATAAAAACCCAAGATGGTTTGATAACTTATGCTCCAAAGCAAATAGGGAATTAAGAGCTGCCCTTAAAGCTGATCCACCAGATCAGTTACTGGTGAGGACTCTGAGGTCTAGATACAAGTGTACCTTAAAATCACGATCTGAAGAGCTTCTAAAAACCCATTGGGAATTCCTTGTACGTACAGCAGCAACGAAGGATGTTGCTGGGTTTTGGAGCGAGGTTAAGAACTTGAGATCGATCGGTTCTAACATCACCCCCATAAACTGTAGCATATTAGGGGATGTGTGGGTGGAGCACTTCTCAAATATTTATATGGCACCGACCCCACTTATGGCAAATCCTCAGCCCCTAAAGTTACCGAATATTTCTATAACGGAGGTGGAGGATGCAATTTTTCAAAGCGCAGGGAATAAAGCCCCGGGCCTTGATGGATTATCTATTGATTTAATTAAATCAGAGCCTGACTTTTGGTCACCCCTATTGTGCAATGTTTTTAATAATCTATCAAATACCTCACTGCCTGATTCCTGGTCCAACAGCACTATTGTACCTATCTTTAAAAAAGGTAGTAGGCTTGACCCTGGTAGCTATCGCCCAATATCATTAAGCGATAACACACTGAAGATTTTGGGCAGGGTCATTTTTAATAAGATCAGTAATTGGGCTGAAGAAAACACGATTTTACATCCATGCCAGTTAGGCTTTAGAAGTAACGTTGGGACGGTGGAGCAATGCTTAAACCTAAATTTAGTATTAGCTAAATACACCGTAGCTAAAAAATCCCCACTCTATCTAGGTTTTATGGATTTAAGTTCTGCTTTTGATTTTGTTAACCGTTCCCGTTTATGGACAGTTCTGCTGAGATACGGCTTAGATGAACCTTTGGTCCATTTTTTGGCCCACTTACATAGTGATTTAAAAGCTCGTGTTCGAATAAACAATGATGGTGAGGTTTCGGGTGAGATTTTAATTGGCAGGGGGGTAAGACAAGGATGTGTACTGGCCCCCCTGCTTTTTATTTTATACATAAATGAATTAAGCACATCTTTGGACAAATTAACTACCGACGTCCCGCTCGTCAATGGTAATCCTCTTCCTGCACTTCTTTATGCGGACGACGCGGTTCTTATGGGCCGAACACCCAATGCACTGCGCACTTTAATCTCAGGCTTTGTCTCTTATATGGCCGATCTCGACTTATGCACAAATTTAAAAAAATCCTACATAATGTCCTGCGGCCCGAGGAAACACAAAATTCGCCATATCATGTCAGGGAATAATGTCTTAAATAGCACTTGCACTTTTCCTTAATGAGGCCTGTTGTTTTCTGATTTTGGATCCTGGCAACCTCATGTTGCCAGAGGGAGGAATAAATTGGGTAAAGCTATTAACTCTATAACTACTCTCCGTCAACCGAAGCATGCTGAGGTCATTCTACCACTCTTACAAATTTATAAGACCCAGTGCCTACCTACAGGAACTTATGGTGCTGAGGTGTGGGGATATTCGAATTGCACTAATATCCAGACGGAAGAGAACAAATTCTGCAGGAAGGTTTTGGGGGGACTCATCTCGGCCCCCTCCTATGTGTGCCATAGAGAATTGAATCTCCCTTATATAGAGGATTGTATAAAATCAAGACCCGCTTTGTTTTGGTTAAAAATTTGGCGTAACCCTGCTGCCTCCTTGACTCGTGATATTATTACAGACTGCCTAAAAAGTGAGCGGGCCAATTATATTCCTTGGCTCAAGGCGGTACAGAAGAGTTTAGTAAGCGTGGAAATGGGGCACCTTTTCTCAGCACCCCAAACAATAGACTGCTCGCATAAGAAAATAGTAAAAAGGGCTTTATACGACCTGTACCGAGCAAATAGAGAAAAGCCAGCCATCCTCAGGTACATCCCCATTCAAGAACGATGTGGTAGGCCACATAATATGCCCCACGGTTACTTGCGTAAGAAACTGGGTAGATGGAATAGGAGCTTGTTGTTTCGGTTCAGGGACGGAAGTGTGGTAAATTTACTCTGTTTCCCCTTAGGCTATATCCATAATTTGGGAAATTTAAGCTTCCCCTGTAAACAAGGTGGAAAACAAAGTCTGCTACATTTTACATTGTTTTGTGTTTTTTATGTAAAATATACCAAACACTTCCTAATTCCCTACTTTAGAGTCAGTGCTTTGACGGATTTTAATGCAGCTTTTAGAGATCTACTGATGTTAAGCTCGGACGATGTAATCTTTAGAGTTAGTCGTTTTCTCCAAACTGCTGTCCGTTCCCGCGCTTCAATGAACATGGCCTGACAGGTTGCATTAATATTTTGCATTATTTGCACATTGCATTTTTGCACAATGGGTGTTCGCACATTTTAACGAATATGGCCTGATAGGTTGCATTATTTGCACATTGCATCTTTGCACAATGGGTATTTCTCTACATAATGTTATGATTAATATTGTCTGTTTTTATTGTTGATTTGGATGATTATCGTGCTTTATATATATCTTAATGGATGTAATTTTTAAGAGCTATTTGTCTTTTAACCGCTGCTGTCTGTTGTCGAGCAAAAGGAACATGGTTCGTTAAGCCTGAATTATCTTTGTATTATTTGCACATTGCACATTTGCACCATTATTGGCCCTTTTTGCACATATTATAGCTATTTGATGTAGTTCCTATTGTTTATAGGATGAATGTTGTGATTTATATGTACTTTTATGGATGTTTCTAAATATATCCGAATAAAGATCATTTGAATTGAAATTTGAATTGTGACACAAAGGGAAATGTAGTATAAATATAGGGGCTGTGACCCCATGAAGATGTTCAGTCTTGGTGTGCTGTCCCTGCCGGGGCATGCTGCTGCTGGGGCCCAGGGGGGGCTACCAATAGAAACAAGGGGACCCCTGAAGTCAAATGTAGGTAGAGGAGCAGGGGAAAAGACAACCAGACTAGACCAAAGAGAGACTCTACCTGTATCAATTCTAAGGGTGCTTTAAGTCACCTATTTCCGTTAACCGCTCTTGCTAAGCCACTGCAATCAATAACAGTATTCAAAGAAGCATAGTCATTGACTAATTTATTATTTTTTGACTTTTCTGTACATAAACATTAATACATTCATGAGGACAAATCGTGACTATACAGTTTCAGTGAAATTCATCGGATCCCATTGACAAACAGTTCATTCCTCAGCATACAATCACTTTCATACCCACAGCATACTCACGCGAAATCACCAATACATACATCGCATATATACAAAAGCAGCATAATACGCACTGAGTCCCCTCTCACTGCGTGTTCGTGGACAAAAACAATTATTTCAAATAGGGGGATACCAGAATACACAATAAAGGGATACCTGAATACACAATGTTTTTTTCTGATTTTAGCCGGAAGTTTGGTATCATAACACAACAATGTTTTATAAGTTGATTACATTCAAACAAAACACAATTCCCAAATCGAAAATCAAAATGCAAAATAAATGAACGGAGGGGACTGGTTCGGAGCGCCGACGCGCGTTTCGGTGGAACCCTTTATTCTTTTGGGGTATCACCTTCCTCAGGGCACATGTAGGGAATTTTCAATTAAAAAAGGCAATGGGACCTGTGGAACTCAGGTGGGAGAATGCTGATATAGCTGGAATTCTCCCAGTCTTAAAAACAATTGAAAGTGTTGAAAAAGGCAGACTGTCCCCAAAAATTGAAGGACGAGGTTCTACGGTCGGTGTTTAAATTCAATAGAAAAGAACCCCAAAGGGCATAGGACAAAAAGCTTGGCCTATAGTATTTGCTGAGGTCGTCCTAGTAAAATCTCATTAATATCACACGATTAATGGGACTGTGTTGTAATCTACTTGTGGTTGGATTGTGGAATCCCTGTTGTCTGGGTGATGGAATGTGAATGTTCTGGTGACAGGCATTCAGGCTGGATCTTAATTTGAGTACCGGCTTTTAATAGACTGATACCCGGATACAGTTTGGAGGATTTAGCGGAAATGGTGCTCGTACAAGCAGCTTCAAGAGGCAGACTCGCGCTCCATTCCGTGGGTGTTAAGCTAACAAGCAGCTTAAAATAATTCCCTGACAACAAAAAGATGAGATGTTTATGCTGTGGCAACTTCTCATCACTTTCTTTCAGTATTTTTGGGAGGTTTCATGTAGCATGAGTCCAAAATAGTCAGATTCCAATCTTTGGTTCTCTTTAAATTTAAATGCCTGCAATACTGGAACTGTTAAGCGGCTGTGAGACACTGCATAACATGATTTGCAGCTCCTGAGACCTTCTGTGTCTGCGCGGTACATATGTACTGGACCTGAACCTCGGATTGTCTGATGACGTGTTCACTGATATTAAGCACTAGTTCTTCCACTTGAATGAATTTCGAAGAAGGTCTCGAGGTTTTGACTCAGGGAGCCGCAAGGGATCCAGAGAGAACAGCTGTGCAGGAGGGAGAGATGAGGAAAACTTCAGGGTAGCTGGAACCTTGGGAACCACCGGTATACTTTGGATGTGAAGGAGACTGGAGCACTTCTCGGTTCCGGCTGGATTCTTCAGGTGAGTGGGAAGGGTGAAGCTTGTTCTTCAGGGAGCATGGCCAAGCAATGGCTCGGAGTTCTCGAAGGCTCAACAGATGTAGCTAGCTCACAGGGCATGTGCGCACACGGCCGTCTGGAAGGTTCTCAACAACCCAGAACCATTCAGTGTTGCTAAAATGACGTCAGCCCAGGGGGGGGCTGGCAGGAGGGTTTGCCTCCCTGGGTCCTGCATTGCCCCCTTAATCTCTACAGGAACTTTCTGTTGATGCTTCTTTCTTCAGGACTGTGCTTCTAGCGCATTTCGAGCGCTTCATTTTAATTATCCTCGCAAGCTGGAGCACGAGGGCTTGGCAGCGCTGGGCTGCAATCTTCCTGAGGGAATCCCGACGTGGGGATTCCCCCTGCTGGTGGAGAGGGAAGCGGGTGCCCACCCCGCATGGATACTGTAACTGCCTGTTACTTAGCGGGTGCCCACCCCGCTTCTGAGCTTATTCCAACTGCAGGTGCCCACCCCACACTTTTATGCCTTTGCGGGTGCCCACCCCGCGCTGGACAATGTGAGGAGTGGAGATGGAGGACACAGGAGGAGTCCAGCAGACCCCGGTGAGAGGGGGGTGCATCCCCGATCCAGAGAGCCGATGAGTAATGGCTCTGTGCTGTTTGTGAGCGGTCCCACCAGGAGAGCGGGCCTCTCCCACGGTGCTGGCATAATTGTTGCCAGAGGGCTCAGAGGGGCCCGTGCTTCCCGTTGGGCAAGTTTATTTACAAGCCCCGTGGGGGCCAGAGGGCACCGTAGTGCCGAGCCCCTATTTTCCCCGACAGCTGCCCTGCTTGCTAGAGGGCAGCTGCCACGTTTGGGGGCATGTGTGTTAAGAAAGCCCCAGTGAGTCCCCGAGGGCACAGTCGTGCCAGGGCCGTTACTTCAACGTGCACCTTGTTGGTGCTTGCTTCTTCCCCAGCTGCCCTGCGAGAGCGCAGGCAACTGCAACGCTTTGCGCAAAGTAAATCCATAGTTCCTGAGAGGGACAGAAGGGGCACAGTGGTGCCCAGCCTCGTTTGCTTCACAGCTGCCCAGCAAGTAGTGGGCAGCTGCAACGTTTAGGCCGCAGTTCTTTGGGGTATTATGAGATAGGAGTGAGATGCACTCCTTTGCCCTAGTGCATGGGCGCACTTTGGATTCAGCTGCTAGGCAGCAGGCCTGACATTCTGGACACAGTGCCCCATTGGAAATGGCCAGTTGGCCAGGGGGACTGGGAGGTTTGTAGGGCGCCAGGCCCTACTGTGATTTATGCCTCTACTATGGTCTTTCTTAGGAGACTATGTGCTAAAGGTGATTTCTGTGGTGCTAGGAAATGTGATTCATGTAGTATGATTTACGCACCCTGTTTTCTACCTCTAAATGTGTTTTTATGATTATGAGATTGGTTTGCATATTATGGTTTATGCTAGTGAGATTATGTTCCACTGAGATTATTTCCTAATGTGAGTTATACTTAGGAGGTTGGGGTCTAATGCGTTTAGACTTATGAGAGGATTGCATAATGTGCTTATGCTGGTGAGGTTGGCGCAGAATGTAATTCACGCCTAAATGTGATACTGTGCATAATGTCGTTTATGTTACAGGCTGATGCTAAGTACAGTGATTACCAGTGGTTACTGGTTGTACGTTTATGAGATGTATTACTTTTACTAAGTTCGCGTTGTGATGGTTCTGACAGTGGTCTAGTGGGCCCTGTCAGGTGTATATAATCCCATGTAAATATGACCTAGTGCCAGGTGGTACCATGTATATTAGGTGTTTACTATTCTAATGTGTAATGAGAATACAAAGGCTATTTTTGACATAACCTTGTGTGGAGTTCCTTTTGTAGTGTGCCTGGGATGTTGTTGCTGTGTGCGCATGCAAATGCTTTACACATCGCCACCGGGATAAGCCTGACTGCTCGTGCTAAGCTACAAAGGGGTGAGCAGGGGTTATCTTTGGCGTGTAACTCCCTTGTCCTGACTAGAGTGGTGGTCTCTGCCTGGCTTTGGCGCAAGCCTTAGCCAACCAGAGGTCCCATTTCTAACATAACTCAACCAATGTTATTTACTGTGTGTGGTGCCCCTGCAACAAAATATACATTGGGCAAACAACGCAATCCATCAAGGATGGCATCAGTCAGCACAGGAGCAGGATTTGCTGAGGGATTACTACCGCTCCACTGGTACCTCACTGCACAGTGGAACAGCACACCTCCAACGATATGAGGAGGCAAGTCCTGGAAATTGCCAAAATCCCCTCTCGTGGAGGCGACCTTTCCCTGATCCTCCAGACATTTGAATGCAAATGGATCAGATCCTGCAATTCAACCACTGATGGACTAAAATCGATGGAAGAATGGAGGAACTTGCAATTAGTAACTGGACATGGTCCATTTGGACTTTAAATCCCCCTGGATGCTCGCAGTTCAATGGCCTCCTGCCTCAACACAATTGTTTTCAGCCATTCCTGTTCCTCTGTATTAACTTCTTCCTATGCATACAAATATGGTTTTTATTGTATATCTTCTCCCTAAGAGTATTATTATTCTTTTTTGGTTTTACAGTATTCTGAAATGTACAACTTTGCTGCATACCCACCGTAGGCTTTTACAGAGCGGCCATCCCTGGATAGGACGGCCCTACTTCCTACCAATTCCTCTGACCTTCTGCCCAATTCCCCTCTCAGGGTAGGTGCCATCCACTGCTCCTTGTATGCCGCACCCCTTCACATGTTAAGTTCCTCCCATTGCTTTATCGCGTACCGCTGATAGTTGGCACCACCACAGGCAGCGTGCTTATCATGCGTCTAGTTTCACAAGTGTACAGCAGCGCACTAGAATACAACAGGTGACTATTTTGCTCACTACTGACATGCAGTCCATGCATGCATGCCACTTGATACCGTATGGTTTCCTCCTCCTCAGACAGCATGTTCTCCGTGTATGCCCATCAAGGGCTCCTCCCTGCACCGCCACAGCCAGTCCTTCTTGCACAGCATGCTCACCTTTGATGCCTTGTCCTACTTATAGGGCCTTCACCCAATGCATTGTTAACCCCCAGGGCCAACTCTTTATTGTATGTTCATTTCTATTCCCCACAGGATGTCCCACCCTTGCTTGTCCTGATGAGACTCCTGCATCTAGTTTTGGGGCGAAACTCATCCGACAACTTAAACAGTCAAACTTGTTGATTTCCTGTATACCATTGTGTATATTGATTATTTAGATAACTTGTCTGTTGTATAAACAACAACTTCCTTTTTCTTGTATATATTTTTGTGTTTGTACTTTGTAGAACTTGGGGCAAATTATATATAGTTGTAAGCACCCTAGACCTGCCAATGATGTCATTTAGGGTCCTAGGTTAACTGTGATTTACACTGTAAACAACAGAACAATCACTTACATTCTATTGTGCTATTGTGATTATTATATTTTTTGTGCGTGTCTATATGTATGTTACTGGTCTGCAGCCTTGTCATTTCATTTGGCATCTTTTCAAAAATCCAACACTTACATCTTACATTTATTATTAATATGTATACAGTATTGTATGGTTGCCTACGAGAACCACGGTAGCACGTTTGACTCCGGTATGTTCAACTGCAGCTTCCTATAGCAGACTTGTGTTCTTTAATCTCATGCGAGGCCTTGTCATGTGTCATTCTCCAAGCCCTGAGTCAGCTCAGTCATGCAGTTTGTTAAAGAACTGGATGAGTGAATAACCTACGTTTGCAAACAACCACTACCTATCTGGTGAAACTTTACAAGCAATGAAGAGCAACCTGTCAGACAAATCTTTTAGACATTGATTTGAAGTTGTTAAAACTTCAATCCACTTTTTGTTCCCAGAGTGACACTTATGTTCAATCAGTTAATTTGCAGATTGTATTAACATATAATTTAAGGAGGTTTTATTGCATGAAAATCAGCTTTTTGCAAATTTTATGGAAGTGAGAGGCTGTGCGGTCCAGCATGTATTGATGAACCAAGGGGCATATTATCAAGCACGGCGTTAAAATTATCGCCGCTTGAGCGGCAGAAAACTGCAGCTAAAGTGGCGATAATGGGCTTGATAATATGCCGCAGAGAATTCCAAAAGAAGCCCATGTTGACACCAGAACATGGGCTTCTAAGGGAATTTTCTGCGGCATATTATCAAGCCCATTATCGCCGCTTTAGCTGCAGTTTTCTGCCGCTAAAGGCGGCGATAATTTTAACGCTGTGTCTTGATAATATGCCCCCAAGTAACTACCACCATCCTCTTTATGCCAACTTAACCAGTGGATTAAATTTGTGGAAACTGAAGTCTAGACCCCCCATTCTGGAAGTATGAAGATAGGGGTGCAATTCTCCAAACCCTGTCTTGGCACCTTGTGCTGGCTGCAAAGTCCCTTCTCCTTCCCATCTTGCATCCATGCATCTTAAAGACAGACATGTACGTCACACACTCGAGAGGAATGTCCAAAGTAATCACACCCTCACAGCACACTATAAAACACACCCAATACCATATCATAACCCTTTGCCTTTCTCACATGCAACCAGCAATAACTAGGCTCATTTTTATTTGCCACATTCTTTTCCTGTGATTTGTGTTCCGTTATTCCATGCAGTTTTATGTAATTACTATTTTTTTTTTGTCTTTCCTTATACCATGTCTGGCAGAAAAAACACTCCCAATACTCAGACACAGAATTGACACTCATAGTGGATGAGAATATTAGGGCAGAGCCACAGATGTTGCATGAAGTGCATATGTAAACCGGTTGAGGTACTTTGAGGCTCACACAAACACCAGAGTTATTCAATGCAACCGAAAGGTTATTTCTTTAATTTCCTTTCCGAAGATCACATGACAAGGATACATGGGGCACTTAAAAGGAGAGAACGAACAGACCTTCCTCAACATGCGGTGTTAGAAATGGGGGCCTCCAGTTGGCAATGGCAGGCACCAATGTCCAAATAGGGACCCTTCTTCCTAAGTCAGGGCAAGCGGGCTACCCCCTTTGACAACCCCTGCTCAACCCTGCTCAACCCTGTGGTAACGTAGCACGAGCAGTAAGGCCTATCTCGGAGGCAGTGTGTGAAGCATTTATGACCATGTACAACAAGGCAGCAACAACACCACAAAAGGACACAACTCAGGTAGGTATAGAAAAATAATATCTTTATATAACAGTTTAACTCGAAATTCTCAAAGCGTTCCAACAACTATAATTCACATCAACCCGTAGGGACTCCAAAAGGTAATTACGTATTCACCAGAACGTGACACTGACTAAGTTCAAGGCCGGGGCCTACGCAACCCATTTCCCACCAGATACCTGTCGGTGAAAGGGGACACAGCACGCAGCTTCTCGAAGAAGCGGAGACGATGACAGGCGGACTCCCAGCGACCACAAGTCCGCGCTGCAGAGGTCCGTAGCGTGCACCAACAATGATTCAGGCACTCGGGTACAGGCGGGCTCTCAGCGGCAGCAGCACGCGGCTGCGGCGGCCCGGGCTGGTGGTGGCGATGACTCTCGTTGTGCAGCTCTGCGGTGGGCTCACAGCGGCAGCAGCTCTCTCTTAGCTGCGGCGGCCCACGAGACGATAGCAACAATCCTCAACAAGGGTGAACAAGGTGCGGGCACACTGCGGCAGCAGCTCTCTCTTAGCTACGGCGGCCCACAGGACAAATCCCAATGATGCAAAGTTGATAAAGGTGCGGGCACTCAGCGGCCACAGCTCTCTCTTAGCTGCGGCGGCCCACAGGATAAATCACGATGATGCAAAAGTTGACAAGGATGCGGGCACTCAGCGGTGGCAGCTCTCTCTCTTAGTTGCGGCGGCCCACAGGACAACTCACGATGGTGCAAAGTGGCAAAGGGTGCGGGCACTCAGCGGCAGCAGCTCTCTCTTAGCTGCGGCGGCCCACAGGACAACTCATGATGGTGCTAAGTGGCAAAGGGTGGGGGCACTCAGCGGCAGCAGCTCTCTCTTAAATGTGGCGGCCCACAGAATGAACCACGATGAGGCAAACGTTGACAAGGGTGCGGACACTCAGCAGCGGCAGCTCTCTCTCTTAGCTGCAGCGGCCCACACGGATCCAGCGAAAGGTTCAAGGGTTTGGATTCAGGCGGGCTCTCAGCAGCGGCAGCTCTCTCTTAGCTGCAGCGGCCCACACGGATCCAGCGAAAGGTTCAAGGGGTTAGATTCAGGTGGGCTCTCAGAGGCGGCAGCTCTTTCTTAGCTGCAGCAGCCCACACGGATCCAGCAAAAGGTTCAAGGGGTCAGATTTAGGTGAGCTCTCAGCGGCGGAGCACTTGGTTTATGAGGTGACATCCTGCCCTTTCGGAATGAGGGGGTCTGCTATCAGACGCCCAGTGGGAGGTGGAGCCATCATTCACCTTGCCAGGCAAGGCCCTGCTCGGATCAAAGAGTCACCCCTCCCCAGGCTCTGAATACCGATCTCTCTCTCCAGCCAGGTCTGACCCAGCTGGCCCTGCTGCTCAAAAACCAGACGGCCAATGCACATACTCGCAAAGCCTACAGTAAAGCTTAGGCAAGAAACTACCAAGTTTTCAGAAGAGGCATTTCTAAACATGGGATATATAAATGGTCCTTTCTAAAAGGCGTCTCTCAATGTCCTGAGCACAAACATATCAAACTCGAAGTTCCTATCAGGTTCTTGGAGCCAGATAGGATGATAGAGAGTAATCCTCAACCAGCTCAGTCTGGCCTATGAGAACGGATCGTGTCCCAGTAGTGACAGTGAAATGGAGGGTAACTCACTATTGGACATGCTACACAGATCTAGGCATTATGGTTATCCTAAGTCATACAGTCATTTAGATACAGGGAGCATTCGTGCTGTGGCACTGATTAGCAGTGGCACGGCGCCAGGAGCATCTAAATCCAGCCAACATAAAAAAATAGGAACAGGAGAGGGGAAGGGAGACCCAGGTCAATGATGCCAGGTCTAACATGCGGAGACACAGGGAGATGCTAAGAGTGCGAGTCGACACACACTCCTGATGAAGTAAGGTCTTTTCTCTCCTAATTTTACCTCCCATTTTTCTATGCTGATTAGCTGAATTGCTCTGCTAATGCAGAAAGTAATTTTTTACAACAAAATGACTTTGAATTAATTTTCTACTCCTAGAGTGTCACTACAGAGGCCGTCATCCCCTGACACCCCTATGATGTCTGTTGAAAAAACAAGCCATGTATGTAATAGGTCTAGTCTGTTTTTCCTTCTAAATGTATTTTCCTTAGCGCTACTTTAAATTGTTGTTATGCTGAGTTTCTAGATGTGGTGACAACTATTTTAGGCAAACACATGTTTTTCATCTAAATACTTGTAGCCTATTTAATAATCTCACTATTGGGGGTGCTCCAAAAAAGTACAAGCGCACACTGATGCCTAATCCGTCCCCCACTTTTTCTCTTTTCAGTTACAACCATAAAAGGAAAAGTTCCCATAAATATGGTTTGTATGGACAGGCATGTATTTTTACTATTCAATTGCACAGAAAATAAGCAATCACAAAATGCAGGGTAAAACGAGGTCCTGAGAAAAGCCTACTCACCCTTCACTGGCTATATAAAGGCTGAAACATGTCGACCTTTCGGATGTCTGGGAACATTAATTCCTAAAAGTATCACCCTGTTCCATTTTAACCTAGCCCTAGATCCCAGAATAATACATTTTTTTACAAAGTATTTAAAGGCTATTTAACTCACTCAACCCTGCCTTCACTCACTGCTACCACTCAAACGAGCTCCACTTACAAACATGTCGAGCCCAACCATTCACGTTCAGTGTCTGGGTGAGGGTCCAATGATGAAGCATGCCACAGGTGGTACCTATGGGTGAGTACAATATAGGTTTACTGTCTGAAAAATTGTGAAGCACGCTCCGATTTACCTGGGTGCATTTCGCTCATGTGTCTCGGATACAGGCAAGACAGACACTGTCACAAAGAACTGGGTCTCCCCTTTCTTTGCGTTCAGTGCATATGTAACACACATTCTTATGTCAGATGTTCACTTGTAATAGTCTGCATATGGATGGTTGTATTATTTGATTGTTTCCATTAAACTGCTCTTTGTTTAGAATTGTTGTCTGTAAAAAAAGGCTTTTTGGCTAGAAATTCTTCAATCATTGTCTAAAATTTGACTGAGTGAGAGGTGGTCACTCTGTTTTATCTTCAAAAATAAATGCTATTCTAGGTTACCTGGTATATCAAAAGTGCAGCATGAATTCATGAGGCTTCAGCAACCCATTTTCTACATATCCCTCCAATGATGGGCCAACATTTTTGTTTGTGTTCAAACTATTTTATTGTATTTTATAAATACCACAAACACATAAGGTAGTGTATAATTGTTAAGGAATAACTATAACGGAAATTACTGAAACATTGTAGGAAATGTTGATGCAAATTAAAATAATAAAAGTAAAGCAAATTAAAAAGATGTACACAATCAATTATTAGCATCAAGGAACAGAAGTAAAATAGGAATATTAGCAATATTATCGAAAGATAAATAATCAGGATAAGTGTCAGGAGGTTTCTGAAACAATTGCTGAGCCTCCTCCTATGCATCCTTATTGTTGCCCCTCTGGAGCTCTTCAAAGTTTCCACCTGTCAATATCTGGATGCCAGTCAGTGAATAATGCTTAGTGTATGTTGTACACATTACTATTGCTTGAAATACAGCCCAGTGCACCTGACTTACACTCACCCGCATATCATCTAGAGTCTACACCAGTGCCCTGCAGCAGACCATCCTCGCCTTGAAGGACTTACCATTGCTGCTCCAGCGTTTTCTCTCCGCCATTTTCCACCTCGGTCCAATACTGGCTTCGGGGAGGTGGGTGGATTAACCTGACAGGTCCTCTTTGCTGCAGGGAATGTTCTGCTCATCAGCCCAGAGAACCCCAGCAGTGTCTGGTGCAAGCTTCTTCTATGCGCCCAGTGTTACTGGCCGAGCAGCCGCGAGCTCCACATGTGTGCTTCCCCCCTCTTCCAGTGTCTCACCAGATGCTGTGTTTTAGGACTGACCCTCGCTGCTCTGAAGTATTACTTCACATCTTACTTGGTGTCTCATCCTAGTTCTGTCTTCATTCGTATGTCCTTTGGGTTACACGGCGCTAGTAGGCTCAGTTGCACATCTAGCATCGGGCGTTCAGTGCTGCCCCCCCATCCGGTTCGCGACATATCTGATAAAGTGTCTGGAGACACTCACCCTTTTCTCTTCTCACAAGGACACTCCCCTATGGAATGCTCCAGTCGTTTGCTAATTCCTCATATTACACCATCAGTTCTTTAGTCGATCTCTCTCAACTCGAAATTACAGTCGCTATTCCTCACCCCCTCAGGTATACCTTCACATATGTGCTGCGCTTCTACTAGGGATACCTGCTAGGATGGGGACTGCAGCAAAACCAGAACCGCGTACACGAGTCATCACTCTCTAAGCATGCATGTAGGCATGTAACACTTCACTAAAGCCGTAAGTAAATCATGTGCACATCAACTGTGTGCTGCTGAGCTTCCCCACCCTGTCTGCTCCATGCTCTACTGTGGGTACTGGTTCACTGTGTGCTGCTGAGCTTCCCCACCCTGTCTGCTCCATGCTCTACTGTGGGTACTGGTTCACTGTGTGCTGCTGAGCTTCCCCACCCTGTCTGCTCCATGCTCTACTGTGGGTACTGGTTCACTGTGTGCTGCTGAGCTACCCACCCTGTCTGCTCCATGCTCTACTGTGGGTACTGGTTCACTGTGTGCTGCTGAGCTACCCACCCTGTCTGCTCCATGCTCTACTGTGGGTACTGGTTCACTGTGTGCTGCTGAGCTTCCCCACCCTGTCTGCTCCATGCTCTACTGTGGGTACTGGTGCATTGTGTGCTGCTGAGCTTCTCCGCCCTGTCTGATCCTGGCTCAACTGTGTGCTGCTGAGTGTCTCTACCCTGTCTGCTCCATGCTCTACTGTGGGTACTGGTGCACTGTGTGCTGCTGAGCTTCTCCGCCCTGTCTGATCCTGGCTCAACTGTGTGCTGCTGAGTGTCTCTACCCTGTCTGCTCCATGCTCTACTGTGGGTACTGGTTCACTGTGTGCTGCTGAGCTTCCACACCCTGTCTGCTCCATGCTCTACTGTGGGTACTGGTTCACTGTGTGCTGCTGAGCTTCCCCACCCTGTCTGCTCCATGCTCTACTGTGGGTACTGGTTCACTGTGTGCTGCTGAGCTTCCCCACCCTGTCTGCTCCATGCTCTACTGTGGGTACTGGTTCACTGTGTGCTGCTGAGCTTCCACACCCTGTCTGCTCCATGCTCTACTGTGGGTACTGGTTCACTGTGTGCTGCTGAGCTTCCCCACCCTGTCTGCTCCATGCTCTACTGTGGGTACTGGTTCACTGTGTGCTGCTGAGCTTCCCCACCCTGTCTGCTCCATGCTCTACTGTGGGTACTGGTTCACTGTGTGCTGCTGAGCTTCCCCACCCTGTCTGCTCCATGCTCTACTGTGGGTACTGGTTCACTGTGTGCTGCTGAGCTACCCACCCTGTCTGCTCCATGCTCTACTGTGGGTACTGGTTCACTGTGTGCTGCTGAGCTTCCCCACCCTGTCTGCTCCATGCTCTACTGTGGGTACTGGTTCACTGTGTGCTGCTGAGCTTCTCCGCCCTGTCTGCTCCATGCTCTACTGTGGGTACTGGTTCACTGTGTGCTGCTGAGCTTCCCCACTCTGCCTGCTCCATGCTCTACTGTGGGTACTGGTTCACTGTGTGCTGCTGAGCTACCCACCCTGTCTGCTCCATGCTCTACTGTGGGTACTGGTTCACTGTGTGCTGCTGAGCTTCCCCACTCTGCCTGCTCCATGCTCTACTGTGGGTACTGGTTCACTGTGTGCTGCTGAGCTTCTCCGCCCTGTCTGATCCATGCTCTACTGAGGGTTCTGGCTCACTGTGTGCTGCTGAGCGTCTCCACCCTGTCTGATCCATGCTCTACAGTGGATCCTGGATCAACTGTGTGCCCCTGAGTGTCTCCACCCTGTCTGCTCCATGTTCTACTGTGGGTCCTGGCTCAGCGGTGTCCTGATGAGCTTCTCTACCCTGTCTGCTCCATGCTCTACTGTGTGTCCTGGTTCAGCTGTGTCTGGCTGAGCTTCTCCGCCCTGTCTGATCCATGCTCTACTGAGGGTACTGGTTCACTGTGTGCTGCTGAGCTTCTCCGCCCTGTCTGATCCATGCTCTACTGAGGGTTCTGGCTCACTGTGTGCTGCTGAGCGTCTCCACCCTGTCTGATCCATGCTCTACAGTGGATCCTGGATCAACTGTGTGCCCCTGAGTGTCTCCACCCTGTCTGCTCCATGTTCTACTGTGGGTCCTGGCTCAGCGGTGTCCTGATGAGCTTCTCTACCCTGTCTGCTCCATGCTCTACTGTGTGTCCTGGTTCAGCTGTGTCTGGCTGAGCTTCTCCGCCCTGTCTGATCCATGCTCTACTGAGGGTTCTGGCTCACTGTGTGCTGCTGAGCTTCCCCACCCTGTCTGCTGCATGCTCTACTGTGGGTACTGGTTCACTGTGTGCTGCTGAGCTTCTCCGCCCTGTCTGATCCATGCTCTACTGTGGATCCTGGATCGACTGTGTGCCCCTGAGTGTCTCCACCCTGTCTGCTCCATGCTCTACTGTGTGTCCTGGCTCACTGTGTCTGGCTGAGCTTCTCCACCATGTCTGATCCTGGCTCAACTGTGTGCTGCTGAGTGTCTCTACCCTGTCTGCTCCATGCTCTACTGTGGGTACTGGTTCACTGTGTGCTGCTGAGCGTCTCCACCCTGTCTGATCCATGCTCTACTGAGGGTTCTGGCTCACTGTGTGCTGCTGAGCGTAACCACCCTGTCTGATCAATGCTCTACAGTGGATCCTGGCTCAACTGTGTGCCCCTGAGTGTCTCCCCCCCTGTCTGCTCCATGCTCTGCTGTGGGTCCTGGCTCAGCGGTGTCCTGCTGAGCCTCTCTACCCTGTCTGCTCCATATTCTACTGTGGGTCCTGGCTCAGCGGTTTCCTGCTGAGCTTCTCTACCCTGTCTGCTCCATGCTCTGCTGTGGGTCCTGGCTCAGCGGTGTCCTGCTGAGCTTCTCTACCCTGTCTGCTCCATGCTCTGCTGTGGGTCCTGGCTCACTGTGGTTCTCTCCAATACTACCTGTCTCTCTGACACTCAATACAGTGAGTACAGCCCCATCCTCCTTACAACATACACAATATCCAAGAGATGTTTCTGGTCACAACCTACCCACCTCCACCTTGACCACCATCGTGTATTCTGTATTGCCCAGAAGTGTACTATAATACTCATTTTGTGGCACTCTTCCGTGTGCATCTAATGCGACACTACTGCCACCCAAACAACGTAGTCGGTATGTTGTACATTTCCCTCACGCTCATGTGCACTACAGACTCACACACTTTAGTGAGGGATATACTCTCCATCCCACCATTGTTTGGCAGGGGGTTACCATCCCTTGCTGAGTAGGGGGTTTAACTCCCAAGATGTTCCCAACAACTGTTCTTGGAGATAATACACAAATATTATTTCACAACCTCTGCTTCGGTCTTCATACAATGACATACGCGTCCATACATACCTTTACGTGCCGTATAGAAAGGAAGCAAATGTGGGGGCTGGGCTTGCTTGCATGCGACAGGGTTAAATGATGAAGGGGTGGGAAGCGTGCCATGATCCTATAAGTATTCTTTTGACTTGGGCTTGGGATATACTGTGGGAAGAAGAGGAGGACAGTCACATCTATTAAGAGACCTGTGAAAGGGTTGATGAAAGATGCTGTGGGGTCTTTGGAGAATGGTGTAGACTCTTCGCTTAGAGCACTCAGAGGTTATTCGTCCCAGCTGGCTCAGATGGGTTCCAATGAGGTGAACGAAGCAACGGAAATGGCGGCTCTGAATCGAAGTGGCTCAGACATGGATTGGTGATGAGGTTGGGCAGGCAGTGGCAACCAGGCCACTGGAGTAAACAAAGAGGACTTTTTTTTCCAAGGAAGCGAAGAATATACGAATAAAGTTGCTGCGAGTTTTAATAACTTTGAACTGAAAAGTTGATTGCATGGACATGTTGTGTGTAAGTGTGGGGTCATGTTCTTTGATGTTTCTTCAAGTTTGTGGATGTGTGACGTATCTGGGTGCATGGCAAGAATGGAAGTGCCCACTCAGGGTGGATTGTGGGTGTGGGTCATGACTCATGGTGTCTTGCGCTGGTGGTTGGCATCACGGTTTTGGGATTTGGCGGCAGGTTGTTGCCCACCTCTCGTTAAAGCTCATGTACACTATAGTTGACTCATTATAAATGACACATGAAACATAAAATTCAACAAACATGAAGCTGATGCAACTCAATAACCCAGCGTTGGGTCATTACGGCCACCCAAGATTAAGTAACAGTCCACCAGGCACAACAGGCAAAGCAGAAGGAAAGAAGTTAGCGTGCTCGTCTCCCCGAGGTGCAGGATGTCGACGAGCAGGCGAATTCCAATGGTTCTTGCTGAAATGCGCGTCTGAGCAGCTTTCGGGATCTGGGAGGGCTTTTCCTCAAGTCGTCTCTCCTGACCCGCCAGAGGCTCGCCCTCGTCAGTTTTATTCGGTGAACTCTGTTGTCGCCTCTATCGCTCACGCCGTGACAGGTCCCTCGCACTATCTTTATAACATCAGTCACGTCACGGCGGACGGGCCCGGGGCTGAGCGAACCGACGGAGAGAGCTCTCGCCCAATCAATCATTCTGAGGCCGCTGGAGTTGTGAGGGAGAAATGATGCGTTTGAGCAGATGATACACTGTTTGAAAAATGAGAAAAACTAGACGCTATTCTGGGATTGCCAAAATTAGGCTGGTTTACGGGTGCCGGTCTAAAAACCAAGCACCCGCGGGTGTACGTTGGTGCTGTCTTTCACTGTCTCTTTCAGGGGCGAGGCTTCCGTTGGTGCAGCAGGTGCAGTGGCACCGGGCGCCAAAGGCCCGAGGGGTCCATTAAGCCCTGCTTATTGATGTATTTTATAACTCAAACAGCAGCCGGGTTCCCTTCCCTCCCTCGCTCTGAGGCCGGTGACACACTGGCTATGTTGCTTTTCTCTTTACATTGATAAACAAGCGGTCTGGGTATACTCATAGCACAAGTCATAAAAAAGATGTGGGAGAACTAACCAAGTTAGGTAGTGTGCTAGTGACATCATGGCTCATGACATCACTGCACGTAACATCGCATGAGGCATCACAACCCATGACCTTACAGGATGTGACATCACAAGAAGTGACATCAGATCTTTACACCTTAGACATATATTTAGCAGTTCTACCATGAGTATATTTGAGGGCATTATAAGATTTAACATTGGGAAATTTTGCGTTGGGTTGTTCCTAAAGAGTGACGCAACCCCGACACAAAATCTGGCACAGAGGGTAATATGCCTCCTGCAAAGCAATCTGGCACAGAGGGTAATATGCCTCCTGCAAAGCACATCATGTAACATGCAGATGACAGATTTGTATTTTATGCAGCTAGGGTTTTGTTTTTTGCAGTTCGTACATTGTAATGCTTCTAATATAGTACAGCGAGCTATGAGGGCATCTGAATCCTAAACCTCATAACACGGCCAATTGCAGGTAAGTTACGAAAAAAATAAAGAAAACGAATTTCGTTGCGCGCGCAGCATCGCCAAATGCGATGCAGCACGCGCAACAGAATTCGTTTTCTTTATTTTTTCGTAACTTACCTGCAATCGGCCGTATGCCGCATTTTGCAACCCCCCACCCTGCCCCTCCTCTGCCCCACGTCACCGCCCCGGTAAAACGCTCTATACGGGCCGTCGCTGCCTGTATATTGATTTACACACATATGATTTATTTCCAATGTATAACGTTTACATGTGATGTAAAGTGCTCTAACACCCTGCCTTTAGATGAGTAGAGCTATAAAAGAATGAAAACAAAATAGAGGTATTTAAAATGTTATTTGTGTAAATACTGGCACACACCAACATATCTGACATTCTTACACTGCATGCATAGCTCTTATAGACAGGAACTGAACAAATTCAAAAGCATGACTCTATTAAATATCTGTGAAGTGATAAGCTGTGTGCGTTTGTTTTCTCTCCATTGCATTGGATGTGAGGCAATAGATAGCTCCCAGCTGGGATAATCGAACAAAATGAGGACAGAAAGTTCCATAACTTTGGTGTTTGTTTTGGGCCAGCTAGAATTTAAAATAAGAAAGCCCCCTCATCTCCTGACCAGTGCGGCTCGGAATGAAAGCAGACAACGTGCAGGAGCTGCTCAAAGTGTCCCAGTGCCTGAAACCTACACTGGGACAAATTAATGATACTTTATTGGGGCTCAACTTTTTAGCAGGGTGAAAATAGTGGGTGCGCGCCGTCTACCCGCATGTACCCCTGACTTGTGCCCTGGAAATATCTGTTCAGGTCTCTAACTCCCCTGTAATGTGCTCTCTCTGAGCATGGGATTGGTCTGATCCACCAGCAGTAACCACCCCTCAAGCCACTGGAGTAAATCTAGATGCATCATACCTTTCGACAGCCACCCATCTCCACACACTGTTTACCTGCACCCAATAGCACTGTGAATCTCATATGCCTGCCTCCCACAGAACTCGTGCTCTCCTTCCCTAGTGCCTCAGTTGCCAGGGTAGCAACTTATTAAACAATTGTGTCCAGAATAATCAAAAGTACTTTGCTCACCTTGGTGCCTTACTAGAGGAAGACCACATCTGCAGACCCAATCGATGAAGGCAAGCAGATTAATTGAACAACCTTAGGGTCCCGAGGTACCTGAGGGATCTTACAACCCTCAGAAGCCTTATCACACAGCAAGTTGTTGTAGGCCTGCAGACCCATTCATTCCACTGCATTGGATCATAATAATACTCCAATCATTGCTATGAGTAAAGAGGACACACCTAATTCTCATCCTTAGGAGACCCTAGAATCATTGAAGTCGAAACATGTTGACACTATGTGGGCCAGTAGAGAAGATACTAAGGTTCCCACAGTTTTTTTGTCACATGTTCAATGATCAATGGTATTTTTAATTCATTATGTTATGGTGCATTGGTTACCATCTGAATTCCGAGTAAAATATTTAACGAATGCAATTCTGATTTTTCAAAACAACTTGCTAACCCTTCACATGGCACTATTGATTAATCCGTTGTTGCCTGACTGTCTAATTCACAAAGATAATTTACATTTTTTTAGTACGTTTAAACTTTTGAGTAAGTTTACTACTTTTTGAAATTCACAAACTGCACTTTTCTAGTAACTTACAGTTATGTAGTAACTTACACTTACATATGTAACTTAAACTTTGCAGTAACTTACACTTTTGCAGTAAATCCAGCACTAAATATGGCCAACAACTGCTACTACAACAACCTACCATAGGAAATAAAGGAGGTAGGGATGCAGGATAAAGAATGAGTGAATCTTTATTGTTCAATTAATTAAAATTGTTACAATATTCTATCAATAAAACAAAAACTTGTTTAAAATCTCACACAGTTAGTTAAGAGTGAAAAAAAGATTAAAGTAGTAAAAAGACTATTACTATAAATATTGTCCTATCTAGCAATAAGGTGTTGTGCATTGGACTTGAGAACAAGTTTTATCATAGTCTTTCTTGCTTGATGGCCGACTGATTGCTGTTATGACTCAGTTTTCAGTTTCAGTGCGGCTCGGATTGCGTATGTGAATTTGCCTAGTCGGGCCGCAATTTGAGGTGTTTTAGCGGAGAAGCACAAGTCGGAAACTTCCCTGCATCTTTGTAGGCCAAGCAACCTACAGATGGGGAGAACCAAGCGCTGCCGCTCACTGACTAACTTTGGGCAGCAGCACAACAGATGGAGCCAGGATTCACGGTGGTAGTTGCAGAGTCGGCAAGCCACTGAATTGTCCTGCCGGGCCCAAGTTGAGTTAAAATCCGTGATGGGCAGAGCTAAAAGTCTCATGTAGGTAATTCTTCCCCGAGCCAGGACTGTCAGAGCTTGCTCAAGGTAGGGCTGCGGTTTTCCCATGGTGTATGAGGATAAAACCCCAGAGGAAATACTATTAAATTAAATTTAATTATTTAAATTGTTACAAATATAAACATAAATGAATCTTAAACAATATATAAAGATAGTACATATGTATTATTTTATTAACAATATTTAATAAACTATTTTTGATTTAAAACACAATGTAACATTACATTGTATTAAAAACATTTATTTTTATTATTTATATACATCACTTTTAATAATTATTAATGGACATAAAAAATATTTTTTCTTCAGGTGGGAATTTATTTTTTAATTTAACCTCTTCAGTGCCCATGACGAGATAGTCTCGTCATGGAGCACGGTTGCGCTGTGCCCATGACGAGACTATCTCGTCATGAACCCCACCCACTAGTGCAACGCCCGGCACAGGAGGGGGAAAGGGCGTGGCACTGAAGGGGTTAAACTTCAGGAAAATAATTTTATTTTCATTTAATGTATTCCTACTAAGTACAATTTCAATTCAAAATTAATTTAATAGTTGTTGCAAATGACCTAATTTGCATGATATTCCCCCCAGATTTGTGCTTCTTTGGCTGAATCCGTTTTTGCTGGCCATAAGCCTATGTGCACCTTACCACTACCAACCAGGGGTGAAGGGTTTGTGCTCTCCCTTCTAAACATAAGTAAACTAGGACATACCTAATTGGTACATTTAATGTACTAATAAGTCCTTAGTATATAATACAACGTACGTAGGACCTGTAAATTAAAGGGTACAAGTGGGCTGCCACACGCATTCTGCCACCCACTACAGTAGCACCGCATAACATGTCTCCAGGCCCGCCCCTGCTGCCTGTGGTTGGAGTTTTAAACTGCCTTTTAAACCTGGCACAATAAACATTTAGTAGGACATGTATATTTAAAGGTGCACATGTTCTGGCAGTGAAAAACCTCCAATGTCGTTTTTCACAGTGCAAGGCTAGCCCTGGAACCATGATTCCAGTACTCACTTTAATTGTAATATTTAAAATCCTAGTCTTTTGTCGGTTCTCAGGGCACTTTGTAGTGGAACATTTTTTAAGTCCCAAGTTTCATTTTTTGGCCTTTTAGGCTCCTTAAGTGTAACTTCCAAGAGTCCAGGACTGGTGGAGCACCACTTGGTGGGCATAACCCACTTATGGCAGACTCCAGGTGTGGATTCAAGATTGATTAAGCTTTTTGTGTCACTGGAGCTCAGAGCAGGAGGCCAGCCAATTAGCCCTTGGAGCCACTCTTGTAGTTCTTAGATCAAGCAGGCCTCAAGCAGCAGGGCAGTCCTCTGAGGTACAGAGCAGGCCTGAAGCAGCAGGGCAGTCCTCTGAGGTGCAGAGCAGGCCTCAAGCAGCAGGGCAGTTCTCTGAGGTACAGAGCAGGCCTCAAGCAGCAGGGCAGTCATCTGAAGTGCAAGGCTGTCCTTCTGGGGTCTTCAGAAGGTCCAGAAGTGAACTGAAGAGTTGTTCCGAGGATCACATTATACTTCATGCTAGCCTTTGAAGTGGGAGAAACTTCTAGACTTCCCGCCACATCTGGTTCTGGAAATTTCCTTCCTCCCCTGCCTAGACTAGAAAGTTATTTTTTAGTGTGCTGAGGCAGCCGCTTTAAAATGTAAGTGAGGCAGGGAACAGCCCTGTCCTTCCCATCCTGGCAGAAAATGTGGTCAGTAAGGAATCCAACTTCAGATATTTAGATGCTTTAATATTTCTAATCTTGTACTGATATTTCAGATAACAACCTATTCTTGATACATCATGGAAATCACTGCATTAATCAACTTTTCTAAATTGTATATAGAATTTATTCTCCAACGTATTAAGAGGGTACCTCATATGGATGCCCACTGCTGGTCCAGGAGTCCCACTCCCCTCTCACTAACGGTAATGTTTATTCTCCATTCACTTTAGATGGAATTCAGGTTAAGTTCAAGTAGCAATTTGAGTCTTAGGAGTCTCACTCTGACTTTTGTAAAGTCAAAAGTGTTCCAGCGCCTCAAGTGCTACTTGGCCTTCCGGCCGTGCGAACAGTCTTACCTGCTCCTGCAGGGTTTGTGCTATTGACGTACCCTGAAGCGTGTCCCTCTCGGATGTCGAGGAGGGCTGAGCGACTGTTGATTGTAAGTACCACTTGCGGCTCTGCAGGGGCAGAAACCAGGCATCCACAGAGTTTCCTCCAGTGAGACAGTAGATCCCTCTGACCCCTCTCACAGGTGGGGGAGCGATCGCTCACGTTCTAGTCCCCATTTGGGGCTCAGGAATGCACAGGTCACCACTCTCTACGGATCTGGTGAGGAAGATGCCACGGGGTCGATAGTTGGATCCGAAATGTAGCAGAAAAATTGGGACATATGTCCCTGCATAAACCTTGCAGAAGTAAGCCTTCTGGGCCCTGGCTTGTGGAGGGAGCAGGGGGAGGAGAAGAAATGTTGTAAAAATATGGAGAGATGCTGGCGAAAAGACTATGAGAATGAGGCCAAAGTTGTATAGAAGGCAGCATTAAGGAAATATCACTCCTCTGTCAAAAATGCGAAGAAGTTCGACTTTGAAGAAAAGATTGAGGCAGTGAATAATAAATCCAAGGAAATCTTCAAGTTGGTGAACAACTTCACATCACCTATGGCATGCGCCAGACGCCAGCAACTGTCTGCATTATAGTGTGAACAACTTGCCTCCTCCTTTCTGAGTAAAATCTCTAATATTCAGGCCAGTCTTAGCACCAATCCACTAAATGATGGGGGTCTGTGGTCACAGTAGAAAAGATGGTGGCATGCTCACTATTGTCATTTGCCTCTATCCCTTTGGCTGACACTCTAGAAGCTATTCGAGGTCTCAAGTCGGGATCACCTTCAGCTCCTTGTCCACCTACCCTCTTAGCTTTGGGGGCACAACTACAGGTCGATATCGTGGCTCTGTGCTCTGTCTAAGCTGCTGGAGAAATTTGTTGAGCAGCAACTTTCTCAGCACCTGGAGCCTAATAACCTCTTGCATTCAAGTCAGTTATTCTTTTAGTAATGAGACCGTACTGCTCGAGGTAACAGAGTGTATCAGAGACACCTTGAATGCACAGGGGAGGAGATGCTGATATTGTTGGATCTGTCAGTGGCCTTTGATACGGTCCCCCACTCCAGGCTCTTAGCATGCCTCCAGACAATTAGACTTGAGGGCCAGGCTTTGAATTGACTGGCCTCTTTCTTAAATGGCAGAGGACCGGAGGTTTGGACCCCACCATTCTCCTCAGGGTCTACAGAGTTAACAGTGGGGTTTCGTCATGGCTCTGCCCTGAGCCCCACTCTGTTTGACGTTTATCTCACGCCACTAGCATATGTGTCAGAAGCTTGAGGGGCAAAGATCATTTCGTGTGTGGTTGACACACAGCTACTCTTCTCCTTTAAAAAAGGAGAAGAGATTGCAGTCGATCTGATCAAATCCTCCCTAGCTGCTGCATTTCATTGGATGGCCCTCAACCAAGAACTCGCCTACCTGCGGACTCCTTAACCTCCTGTTGAGAATGCCTGTGTCCCTTCACCTCCATTCTCTTCACTGGCTCCCAATGAGGAAGCGCATTCTAATCAAAGCTCTGGTTCTCACTCACAACGCGCTTCATTAAACCGGGTCTTTCTATCTGGTCTCAGAATTAGACCCTACTTTCCCACTATAGAATCTGCACTCCTCAAACAGGTCCCTAGCGATGGTTCCAAGATCCGCCATGCCCGAGCGGGAGGGCATGGTTTTTCCTGTGTGGAACAGTTAGCCTGGAAACTGCTCCCTCAAGATCTTCATTCAGTCGAATCAGTCTCTATCTTTAAAAAGAGGCTGAAAACATGGCTGTTTGATCAAAACTAAGTGGTCCTACCTGTGAGTTTAGCACCTGGACCCTCGTATGAGTAGCTGTGCGCTTTATAAATCTCGCTTCATCATCATCATCATCATCACTACGGTATCCTCGCTTGATGGTGGCAGAACCAGGCAATGTTCCATGTTCCTCACAGAGGCCCCTTCTTGCAGATGGGGTCACTGATCATACTCCGCACATGGTCGAAGGCCTGATCAGCACTCTCTGTTGAGATACAGCAGCCATCACCCTAGAGGACTCCGGGATAACCTCCCCTTTGGACAATTTTTATGGGTCCATAGAAATTGTTCCAAGAAAACCGACTACATGAAAGAATCACAGAAATTGACCAGCCGACTGTTGGAGAGAGGTTACCCGAAAAGGCTGATCAAGAAGGCACAGAAAAGGGCTTGGTTTAGCCCCTGGGAGACGTTACTGACGCCACAAGAAAGAGGTGACGGTCCTGACCAAAGGGTGATATGTGTCACCACTTCTCAACACAAAGTCACGCCATCAAGAAAGCGATTAATAGACATTGGCCATTAATATCTGATGACACTGAAATCAATCTTCCCATGCATTCCTACAAGAAAGCCAAGAGTATTAAGGACCATATAGTAAGCTCCTTCCTTGAAACGCCGGATGCGCCTACTATCCAATCTCTATGGAATCTACCACCAACATTAGGTCATTCCAAGTGTGGCCAATGCAAGGCATGCGAAACCACCATTCAAACTTAGGAATTCACATACAAACATCATGTGGTAACCTTAAAATCATTTACCAACTGCAATACGAACAATGTAATCTACTGCATCATATGTCCGTGTGGGTTCCTATACATAGGTCAAACACAGCAGTAAATTAAGGCACGCATTCTTCAACACAGTAGCCGAATAAGATGCGAGTTGCAGGGGGCACCTTTAGTGGAACATTTTAAAATGCTGACCACAGCCCTGATGACCTGAGATGGGTGGTACTTGAGAAGGCATCCCTTGGCCCGAGGGGTGGCAATATTACAGCGATTCTCAATACAAGAGAATGCAAATGGTTGTCCTTATTCGATTCCACACAGTACGGCCTCAACGAATCAGAGGTCAGTCACGCCCAATTAGCCTGTCTCACAGCTGAATAAACACACAAGCTCAACTGTACATTACATCAACATTGGGAGTATGACACACATAGTAATGCACAAACAATCACTCACGTATGACGCACTTAGTAATGCGTATTCTGTCATGTAAAGATACATTAACGGCGCTGGTAACCATGAGCGCTCACTCTGTGATGAGAAGTATGCCCCCTTAAAGATATGCCTATTAAGTATATTTGTTTTGGGGCAATAATGTATCCAACCAATCTGCAATGTTTTTATCCGTGCATATACTGTGATGTATTACATAACATGTGTGACAGCGCCTACATTGTGGTGATAATCATGCCCTCGTAAAGGTATGCCTGTAAATTATAATGATTTCCGGGCAACATTGTCTCCATTCTATCTGCAATGTTCCTATCCTTGCATGTACTGTGATTGGCTAGATAAGATGTGTGAGAGCAAGGAATGTGACAATCATAAAGATCAGAACTACAGTCTTAACACGAAATATCGAGAATTTTGAATGACTTTTTTGTTAGGCACTACGGGGCATATCATCAAGGGCTGGTACCATAATTATCACCGCTTTTACTGACGTTTTTGGCCGAAAAGCGGCGATAATTATATCGCATTATTTGCAAGGACACGCTAGCGCATGTTTCCTTGTTTCAGCTCCCGTTTTGTTCACGCCTCGCATCTCTAATGAGATGCAAAGGAGGCGTGCCTCACAAAACACCATGGGAAAATATCGCTACCCCAGCTTTGTGATATCATCAACGAGGGGTAGCGATATTTTAAATCCCGTTAACTATGCCTTAACGCAGGAGCTAACATGGGAGGTGCATTATGGTGATACGACCACAGAGTCGTATCACCAAGGCTATCTCCGATTTGGGTGCAACATCGCTGGTTTTCCAGCGATGTGGGCCAGGGCCGGACTGGGAACCTAAACCGGCCCTGACAGAGTGCTCGGCCGGCCCCCCAGGGGATTTGGGGTGCGGCCGAGCTCTTTGCCAGCGCCGGTTTTCGAACGATTTTGTTACAGGGCCGATTTTGCAGCTATGCTGCAAAAACGGCCCTGTAACAAAACCGGCCCCCAGGGTCCCAAAACCGGCCCCCACCCGTGCCGCGCACCGGGGGATTGCCCGGTGCCGCTACGGCCAGTCCGGCCCTGATGTTGGCCCATTTCCCTGGAATATTATCGCCCTGGACTAACGCGTTGTTAATAACGCGTTACCAGGGCGATAAATTCCTGCGATAGACGGCGATAAATAAACAAGCGCTAAGCGCGCTTTGCGTTTATTTATCGCCGTCCTAGTAAATATGCCCCTACGTTCTTTACAGGGACAGATATTCGGCATAGTGTTTCACATCCAATGTTACTGCTTAGTCCTTGTGTGGCCCCTCCATAGATTTGCATGCACCCCTCGTTTCTCAATATAAGATATCGCGTCCCAGACCCCAATATCTTCATGGTAATTCAGGTCCATCCAGTCACCCTTCATACATTATTTGGCTTGTTCCGTAATACAATGTTTTTCTCTCCCATGATTTCCTTACGGATGATGCAGCAGCTTGTAAAGTCTTTTTTCACTCCCATTGACCATTAGTCATTACCGACAGGCATTGAGCGCCTGCACAGTTACGCCACGCTCGTGGTCCTCGAGCGTATTTAAAGCTTCAGGCTCACAGCATCTTCCCCTTTCCACACGGAGGAAGACGTTTCTACGCTTTGGCAAGATACACAGACTAAGACGCTTATGATTACGGTGAGATTACGGCTAGCACGCTGTCACAGTACAAGCCGAAGCTTGTAGTTTTCCAGTTCGGTTTACTAACCGTAACTTTTTATCTATCTCTGTAGATCAGGAACAAGTTGAGCTGTTTTCCTGGAGCCCTAGAAATCTCCAGGTATTTTCCCATTCATGTTTTGACTGTGACCTATTGATACATCCACCGCGCTTCCTAGTGCGTTTTTAATATAACCATGCAACCTATTTACACTTGGAACCACGGTGGTGGGAGCTCCTAGATCCTGCTAATCAGCCCGTAATTTTTATTTTTCATTTAGAATCGGATCCGATCCCAGGCCCAGTGGACACGCCAGGCGGATTTCTCACACAAGTGAGTGATGGCACATTGTTAGGTCTCGCCTGACCCAGCGCATGCGCTGGTCTGGCGAGACTTATTGAGAGGGCTCCAAAAAGTGCTACCAGGCCAGCCTAGAGCTACAGTGCATGTGCGCGGGCACGCGCGCCGCGTTTTACCGCAATTACTTTCACTTTTGGCCGCTTTGATGTTTGATCGTGATCGCGATCACTTTCACTTTCGCGGCCGCAGGACCGCTTTGCATAGCCAATAGGTCTCGCTTTTGGGACCTTATAAGTATTTAGTTACGCAACTGTTGCATGGCTAAACACTTATAAGGTCCCAAAGGCGAGACCTATTGGCTATGCCAATGCTTGTTTTCAAATGGATTCCCGACTTTGTGCTTTCCCCTTGGACCTCTTCTGATGTTGCACCTTATTCCTGCAGGTGCTCTCGCTCCCGCCTCACTTTGGAGCTTACCCGCCCACCCCAATCCCTCCAACAATTGTGGAGAGTGTCTTTTTAATGGTAATTTTGAGGCTTTTGCCCCCTGTCTTTCTAATGATTGTAATCAAATACTCAAGTCATTTTATGTTCCATCTCCTAGGGACCAGCCCCTTTCCCCTTTCACCCTGTCCTGATGAAGACCCCGTTGTAAGAAACACACAGACCTACCTACTAGGGGTCGAAACGTCAACATCTCTTATCTTTGACCATTTTGCACAACAGCTATCCATCACTGTGTCAACGTCAAGAATCATGGCTAATTAGAGTTGTTTTGGTTTATTGCGAATTTGTTGGGCTTTAGACATAAGCCAATGTTTTTGTAAATAATCTATGTATGTGATTTACACTTCCCAATCACTTTCCTATCCTCACTTCAAACACACCACCCCCGCTTCTCTTTTCCCTGTTCTAGGGGCACTTTTTGAAATTCAATTGAATAATACTATTATCGTATTTACGCCCAGTGTGATTAACCCGTTCGACGCTTGTGACGGAGCGGTTCCGTCACGTGCGTCGGTTGCGCTGTGCGCATGACGGAACCGCTCCGTCATGGCCCCGCCCGCGCACGGAATCTTCAGCGCGGCGCGGAAATCCGCGCCGCGCTGAAGGGGTTAAATAACACTGAGCTAACCAAAGAAGGTTTTGGAATATTTGTCTTGATTGATATATTAGTTGTGCTTATTTATTGTTTACTGGGATCATTGCTCCTATGTGCTTCCTCATCACGGCGGCCCCCCGTGGCATATGCGGCCACTGACATCGCTCCGCATATGAGCTATGGCCCAGTTGGCACGCCATTCATGCATTCGTCAGAGAGGCCCTCCCCTAGGGCATACATGGCGGCCGGTTTTTCAGAAGAGGTGCTATGAATAAAGGTCTGAGGCTCTGGTGATCTTTTGTGTACATTTGGGAGTAGGAGTTGTGGAAGCATTGAGCCTTATCTACATCTCGCATATTGATCCACTCATTGGGGCCTCCAAGCACTGGGATGACGCTCTTGGCCTGGCGTGCTCGAAGTGCATTTGCAAGCAATTTGCCCGACTTGTTGCCTAAGTCATAATACTTCTTTTCTAGTTTAGCCAAGAGATATACTGCCCTGTCCATTTCCAAGGTTTTAATTTGTCCACAGTCATAAGTATTTTCCTTCAAACGTTTGGCAAATTAGTGTGTTTATGGGTTTAAGTGTTGGGAGCTCTTTGCGAGTTTTTTGCGCCAGGCTTTCCGCATCTTCTGCAAGCGGGCAGCCTCTGCTGTAGAACTGCTTTCAAAGCATCCCCGAGGATGGCCGCGTTTGTGTCCCATGCATCATTATGGTCAATATAGTCTTTGATATTGTTCTTGATATTGGTTACTGTCACTGGATCTCTTAGAAGATAGTCTTGCAGTCGCCACATCCTCCTGTCTCCCCGGGATCGAGGGCGTGTGAACCGAAGTGCATGAAAACGCACCATGGTCAGAGAGTGTGATGAAGGGCTGGATGGCATCTGTAAGTTCTAGGGTACTCGTTTGTCTAGAAATATGTAGTCCAATGTAGCACATGAATAAATAAACAAACAGGGCAAGAAATGGGGATAATCTGCCTGGCTTAAAGGTGCACCCTAAAATGCTAGCTGCCCACTGTCATCAGAAGTATAAACAACAAAAATGTCTTAATGGAGGTGGTACCTCAAAATAATTCTTCAAATGCAGGTTCTTTGAATACCAAATCTCAGATCTATTTTTCATATGCATACATTGTATAGATAATATACGCCTAGCATCATGTTTTTGTCAGAACAAAATACATTCAATTTGTTCAGAGCATAATTAATTCACAGCCTAATCCAATACAAAAACATCAATTATAGATAAACATTGCATCAGAATTATTCCATTACCATACAGAAGCACCAACAACTGGTTCATCATTAGATACAATTTTCAGGTGAAAATAACCAGTAGTAGAGACTCTGTTGTGTCGCCACAAGCATAAAACTGAAATAATACCAGCCAACATGTTTCGCAAATCCTAGCGCTTCATCAGGACTCACGGCAGATCGTAATTAAGTACAACGGATCAATGGCTTGAGTTTCTTCTAATTAATATAAACAATACACTTCTGGTCTACAGAAAGTCAGATGGGCGATCCCTTCACTCCATTATAATGACTTTCTAAGTGGCAAGCTGCCAGGCGTAAGATTCCTCTAACAACTTCAATAATCGCAACACACCAATGAGAAGGACTTCACATCACGTCATGGGTTTGTTGCAATAATTAAAGTCATTATAATGGAGTGAAGGGATCGCACCATCTGACCTGACACAATAACCCGCCCCACCCCCAATTCTCACTGACTTAGCTACTCCCTTAGAGGTAATGGTTATCTCTTGAAACATTACAGGTGTGCTCCTATTCTTAGTCATAGTAAACGGTTTGCTCTGTATGTTTCTCGCCTTATGCCAATTTAGTAATTACCCTTTTCAGGTCTTGTGCCCTGGAGCAGCGCATAATTTGTGCAGGGCTTTGCTAGTGCACGGCACCAGCACTTAATGCATTACACTTGCACTTATGTATGGAAGTCTTCCACACTTCGGCACTGCCCATTTTCAAGCAGACCACATCCGGTTAAAAATTAAAATATACCTTAAAAAGTAACTCTAGTGTGTCCAGGCCATTTTTTTTACAGATTCTGGTGGCTTGGATTAGTCTGAACTCTCACATTTGTAGGGGCGTGATACTTAGTAGAGAGTTTTTATACTGGCATTTGGCTGCAATGACAAATCCAGCTGGCAGTGCAAGCTGCAGTGGACGTCCTTCTGGGCAAAATCGCCCGTGGCATTTATCTGATTACAAATTAAGCACTGCCCTAGAGATTATTTGATCTCAAGGCAGGTTGATTTAGCCCATTCCCCACCCTGTTGGCATTTCCTGTCCGCCCTCCGGATGCAACGTCAGTTTCGCGTGTCCAAGAACTTGAACATATTGAAATGAAACTTTAAATAAAAATACATTGGAATTGTTACCTTCAAACACATCGACGGTGTTAGTAGGGAACACCACCACTAATAGAAGACACAGAATCTGGAGAAAAAAAACAAGGAAGACCAGCAGAGGGCGTGCGTGTAACACGCCACAAGAAAAAGGTAATAAGAATGGATTAAATTAAGAGAAAGCATAAGAAAGCACCTTAAGGCTGTGTTGTTGCGTTAGAAGCGCACAATTATTTATAATACGGTACGCCAAAACATGACATTGCGTAAAGCACTCTTTAAACGAATGATTGTGTGACCTCCAATAGCTGCCTGGTAACATTTTTAGTGCATACCATGAATGATATTCCAGTTTTACCATGTACGTGAGAATGCACATTGTTCATAGGGTTAGATATGAATGCAATAATTCATTACATTAGGGTTCCGAAGAGCCTGTTACTTTATGTTTACTTTAAATCTGTTTATTGAATTGAAGCAGAGAATACAACTATTGCCACCTAAAGCCACTGGCCGGTGGGGACATTGATGAACCAGAACAGGCAAAACAATCAAGGAATGTTTTTTTTTAATTGAATTGAATTGAAACAGCATTTCTAAAGCGCGTGCTTACCCGAGGGCATGCCAGCGCTACCGCAGTGCGATCAAGGCTCCGCGCAGTATTCAGGGAAAGAGAAAGTTTTCATTTGTTTTCGAAAGATCAAGTAGTTTGGTTCAAGACAGATCTGAAGGGGGAGGCGATTCCAAAGGTTGGCAACATGATATAAAAAGAGGCGCCCTCTACTCCGCGATCTTTTTATTTTTGGTACTACCACCAGATGTTTGCTGTCCGACCTCAAGGCCCTATTAGCACGATAGGGCAGAATAGTAGGTCGGATGCAGGGTGCTCCCTTGCCGGATAGTGCTTTGTGAGCCATGCACAATGCCTTAAGCTGGATCCTCTCCTGAATAGGAAGCCAGTGAAGAACCACATGGGCAGGTTTAGCCGATAGACGACTGGGGGTGTTCAGTAGCAGACGTGCTGCGCAGTTTTGCACAATCTGTCATTTTTTTGTGGTACAGCATGGAGCTCCTAGGTAAATGGCGTTGGCGTAGTCAAGCCGGCGAAAAATCAATGCTTGCACCAGAAGTCTTCTGGCTACAAAAGGTAGCAAAGGGAGGATTTTCCGTATCATTCTTAGGATCCCATAGCAACTGGCTGCAACCTTCCGTGCTTGCACCTTGAAATCAAGGTTCCTATCAAGACAAACGCCCAGGCTCTTAATCTGGTCTTTGGGAGAGGGGGCTGGGCCAAGGCAGCTGGGCCAGAATGGTCCTATATTGAGGGAGGCAGAGTTGCCAAGGAACATCAGCTCCGTCTTTGCTCCGTTAAGTTTCAAATATGAACATTCCATCCACATTGAAACCTTCTCAAGACACCTTGTTAGACCATGTCCAGTGCTGTCCAGCTGATTGAAAGAAACAACCAGTTGGGTGTCATCGGCATAGGTGACAATCTAAATTCCGAAAGGTAGAACCACTTCAGCCAGGGACCTCATATAGATATTGAATAGTGTGGGGCTTAGGAAAAATCCCTGAGGGACCCCACATCTAAGCGGCATCCGTTCTGAGGTGATTTAATCCTCGAAGACTTTAAAAGATCTAACCTCGAGAAAAGACTGCAACTATTTCACCACTGTCCCGACTCCTCCCACATCATTAAGACTCTGGATCAGCAGCTGCTGGTTGACCGTGCCGAAGGCTGCGCTGAGGTCTAGAAGAATAATAGCAGCGCAGTCTCAGTCAACTAAGATTTTTCTAGTTTCCTCTACTACTGCCAGGAGCGCGGTCTCCGGACCCTGCAGTGGTCTAAATCCCATATGTGAAGGGTGGAGACAGTCATTATTTTCCAAAAAAGCAGAGTTAAGATGCTTCACTGCAATTTTGCTGATTCCTGGCAGTAGTGAAATGGGGTGGTAATTACCCCACAATTCTGGATCTAGATTGGGTTTTTTTTCAATGCTTCGACCATTGGCCGCTTCCAGGAATGGGGAACAAGTCCCGTCTGGAATGAGGCATTAATCAAGTCGAGAATCACTGGGACCATGGTCTCCGCGACTAGTTTGAGGATGAGGGGGGGGGGGGGTGTGGAGGGGGAGGGGGAATCCAAGGGCACGCCAGATTTTAATTGGCTGAGAATCCCTCGAAGAACAGGCAAATTAAGAGGGAGAATTTCAGCAAATAGGCATTCTCTATCTCGGGGCATAATGTCCAAAGATGTTACATTTTGTTGGATTATCTCCTGAGGGAAGGTGGAATATATATTCTGTATTTTATTTGAAGAGCCAGGACTTGATTGCTTTCGGAAAGCATAGCTCATTGTCTGTCAATCGTAAGAGAGTTCAAACGTTTTGCTACATTAAAGCTCAAAGAACGGCCGCCCCTTCTAGCGCTTTTAATAGCTGGGTTTGTGCGAAGATTTAGAGACCAAAGTGGTCTATTTGGGGTGTGGGGGTGACAAATTGGTGTAGGATAGGTGGGCCCTCACCATGTAGAGCTCGATGGACAATACATAGTGATTTAAATTCCACTCTTTGGGCTATGGGAGGCTAGTGGAGGTCTCTCAGGCCCTGTCTAACTGATTGCGGTCCCAGCAGTTTGCATGCAGCCATGATCTGAGCAATCTGCAATTTCCGTATAACTCCTTTAGGGGACCCCAGATACAAAGAGGTGCCTTAATCCAAACGCGAGAGAACCAGGGCTTGGACTAACGCTTGCCTTGAGGTCTGAGGGAGCAGAGGAAGAACTTTGCGCAGCAACTGCAATATTCCAAAGCAACTGGCCGCTGCTGGGCTTCCATAGTCAACGTGTCTTTGAACGACATTCCTAAACGTTTTATAGTAGCCTTCGGGTTTGGAGGAGGACCAAGACCACTGGGCCAACCCAAGTCTTGATGGATAGTAGAATTGCTCCCAAGAATCAATATCTCTTTTTTTCCCTGCATTGAGCATCAGGCAAGACTGGTTCATCCAGCTGGCTACCTGCTCCAGACAGAGTCTCAGATTAGATATTAAAAGATCTGAGTCGGGAGCAAAAGAGAACACCAGTTGTGTGTCGCCCGCATGGGAGACAATAGAGATTCGAAAGGGAACCACAATGTCTACCAAAGGTTGGAGGTATAAATTAAACAAAGAGGAGCTATGTGAGGACCCCTGTGGGACCCCACAGTCCACAGGTAGAATGTCTGATGACCAATCTCTGTCGAAGACTCGGGGGGAGGAGGACTCCTAAAGGGAGGAGTGGATAGGGGAGGGTCCATACAGGGTTAAGAGACATCCGTCAGGTAGCTTAAATTCACACATCCGAGGGAGAGGGGGGAAGGGAGGGCAGCTAGGGGGTGGGCACTCTGTGTTTTAGTACAGGGCCTGTTAGAAGTGGGTCAGTACAAGGACATATAAGTATGCCAAACAGACAAATTCCAAATGGACAAATATGCCAAACGGACAAATTCCCTGAATTTGTTCGAGAGATACCTTATGCATGGACCCAAGGTTTTATCAAGTAGTGGCAATGTATTAGTCACAGATGCAGTCAGTTTCTCCACACCCATGAGTTCCCACAGTTTATGCAGCTCATCAGGACTCGGTCTGAGCCCCACCGGGAGAGCAGGAGCTGTTTGGCAGCTCCAATCATTAATGTAATAGCTCGACCCTTTGCAAATTTGAGGGGGTATGACAAAGGATTTGGTAGACCCAACAGGATATAACTTGTAAAGCGAGGGATATCGGTGTCTTAGATCTCATCTACCGCTGCCAGAACCTCCACCCAAAAGTGTTGTACCCTGGAGCAGTGCCAGAGGAGGTGGGGAAATGTACCCAAATGACCACCATAGTGCTAGCAAGTGCTTTCACTGCCCCTCTTCCACTGGGCAACCCAAGCCGGAGTATAGTACCAGTAGTGTGCAATTTTAAGAAACATCACTTTGCTAGAGGTATTATGAGCAGAGGCACGTGCGCGGTGAAGGATGTCACTCCATTTTTTTGTGGTAAATGCACGTTCACATTTCGTCTCCCATAGTCTTTGTGCAGGTGATTTGGCTGGGCTTGGGGATATATTAAGAAAAACGTAGAGATGAGACAGAAGGCACTTTTCAGATGTGCATGTAAGAAACCATTTCTCAAAAGCACTAAGGAGGCTACAGGCATGGAGGTGATCAGGGGTTGGGAAACCAGTGCCGGATCACAGTGCATTGCCAGGAGGCCTCGGGCGGAAGACCATATGCAGTTCAGATTTGTGAAAAGTCCATAAGGTCCCCTTCATCAAAAAAGTCACCTATTCTCTTACAGTTGGCTTCCTGCCAGTGTATGAATCCGGAGCTGCGCAGCGCGGGAGGAAAGTCTGGGTTCCCTATGATAGGTGTCTGTAGGGAGATGGGGGGGAGACAGTTTCTTTAGGATATGCACCTTGTCCCAAACTCCTATTGTGGCCCAAAGTACCGTTGACACATAGGTTCTGGCAGGTCGGTGGTGTTTCGGAAGTCAGGGCTCCTTCCAGATATGGATATTGGCCACAGCCTGGTCCATGAAACACCAATGCTGCTCAGTGCTAGGCGTAGACCATTCCACCATGTAGCGTAATTGTGCTGCCTGATAGGAGCATGATAAGTGTGGGATTCCCAACCAACCCTCTGATTGGTGGGGGAAGGCCTGCTTCCTCACCATACATGCCCTCTTCCTCTCCCAAATGAAGTCTTCAATGAGGTGCTGTATCTTATCAAGTACATGTGGTGGAGGCAGCAAGGGAAACGTTTGCATGACATATAGGAACTTATGTAGCAGTGTCAGCTTGACTGCGGCTAAGCGGCCCAAATAGGAAAGACTATGTCCTTTCCATTTAGAAAGGTCTAAATGGGCAGTAGCCAGCAGCATAGCGTAGTTGGGTTCCGCAGCACGCTTGGGAGAGGGATACAGTTGTAACCCCAGATAGACTATCCCATGTCTAGACCAGGCAAAAGGGAAACAGCTTTCTAGGAGCACTGGATTGGTCTTTTGAATGGTAAGGCTGAGCAAGACCCGTCCAAACGCCACAAGTTCTTGCATTACCACAGGAAGTGAGATGAGGGGGTTTGATAAAACTAGCAGGACACCATCAGCGTATAACGCTTCTTTGTGTTTCCTGCTACTAATGGAGATGCCTATGATGTCTCGGTGTCCACAGAGTTGTTCAGCGAAGGGTTTCATATAGAGGGGAAAAAGCAATGGGTACAAAGGGAAACCCTGGCGAGTGCCTCTGGAGATGTTAAAAAGCTGAGAGAGGCTTCCATTAACCCTCACCAATGCCCTAGGGGATACATACCTACATTGGATCCACTGTTGAAGCCGTGGGCCCAGACCAAACCTCTCTAACACCAAGCGAAGATACGGCCAGTGGACCCGATCAAATGCGTTCTCTGCATCGATGGGAAGGAGAAGGGTCTGAATTCGGGAGCTCTGTGCCTTTTCCATTAGGTGACAAATACATTGTGTACTATCACTACAGCTGCTTTCAGGGGTGAATCCGATCTGATCAGGGTCCACTAACCCTTGCATATAGAGAGCCATACGTTGTGCCAGAACTCCAGTAAAAAGCTTGGCGTTTACATTAAGTAAGGAAATTGGATGATACAAGGAGCACTGCACAGGATCCTTACCAGGTTTGGGAATTACTATTATAGTAGGTAATTGCATTGTGTCGGTCACGGTTCCCGTAGTGCTAAAGGAGTTATAAAGGCACGCTAATATGGGAGCTAACAGTGTTCCAAAAGTCTTATATAAATCAGCACTGTACCCATCAGGTTCTGGGGCTTTGCCTGGCTGGAGGCGTTGTATGGCCATGAGGACCTCCGTAGGTGAAATATTGCCATCTAATTTGCCCGCATCACCCTTGGGAATGCATGCTAGGGGGACCTGTGCCAGATACGAGGCCACGTTTTCAGAGTCTAGCTCCTCTGCTGTGTAAAGGGCAGCATAGTAGCGTTCAAACTCCTTAGCGATTAGGACATCCTGGTGGATTTCACTACAGTTGGCGCTCATGAACATTTCCACTCTTTGCAGCATGGTTTAGGAGCGGGACGATGGGCCAATAGTTTCCCCACCTTACTACCTCCTGCGTAGTAAATATATTTTGTGCGTGACAGAGCGTATTCCGGGCTATCCATATCCAACACCTTAAGTTGTTTTCGGGCCGCCGTGAGTTGGCAGTGCACTGCCGAGGAACAAGACTGTTAATGTGTTTCTCCCAGGTCATTTATGGTGGCTTTCAACTTTGCCTGGTAGACACGTCTCCCTTTATTGAGGTGGGAAGCTGTTGCAATAATCGCTACCACGGTGGTGGCAGAAGTGATGCGAGGGGATGGTAGGCAAAATGTCAATTCTAGCATAGGTCTAGTGGGCAGCAGAAAAGAATGTATAATCCCAAGTATCTCCACATTTCTCGTAACCCAATTTCCATGAGCTATTGTTTACAAGTAGTGGTGAGTGTCCCGATTTGACTCACTGTAATGTGGCTCAGTTAGGCCTGGGGAGAAACGCTGGCATTTTTACATGCATATGTTTTTCTAAGTTGCCTTCTCTTTCAAACAAAGACTTTTGACATACATTTGCATGCGTGACAGTACAGGATTAGTTTACATAAAACTACATTTACTTACAAATTCCACTTTGTAAGAATAATATCACAACACATTGTACATCTTGTACAAAGTCTGAATATACATTATGCAAATGTGATTGCTTGTTATTAGTTCATGAGGTGAAGTAGCAATCCATAGATCATAAACAATGGCGGCCTGACTAAGGTCTCGGCTTGGGAGCAAGGATGCTTTTTGTTATAAATAAATATGCATTTCCAGGTTGGGGCAGAAGAGCACTTGCTGTCATTATGAGGTCACTACATGCTGAAACCTCAGCCCAAATGTCCAACCTGTGAACTAGATGGGGACCTACATACTTTGTCACAATACCGAGGGGGTTAAAGGGTCTGAGGGAGATATACAGACCAGCGCGGACAAGTCCCCATGCCATAACTACAATAACGGAAAGTCCGCGGGTCTCTGAAAAGTTAAGTGTAAACAGGCTGGTACAACTCAACAGGACGCAAAACTATAAATGAAATCCTCTTAAAGAGGACGGAATCCCATCACCCACCGAAGTGGCATGCTTCATCATTTAAGATCTCCTCTTGTCTGCAACCTGGTGCAGCCAAGGAGCTACGATTCCTTGCTAATGTAGGAGCTCGCAGATGGTTTGATGTAAACCGAGGGCTAGATCTCCTAAAGATCAATGAAGCTAGACACAGTGTGGTGAAAATTAAGTAGTGCAGTGTAAATAAGAAGTGTATTAAAATTGACTACCAGGAGCAAAATAAGTTTATTAGGTATCTCGACGTGTCAAGGTTTAAAAGCAGTCAGGGTGCGATCTGAACAAATATACGAACGCGCCAATGAATAGGAAGGAAGGTCTACATGTTTCAGCCAATTTAGATCAATATGTGATCGTGGCTTTCTTCAGGACCTAGTTGTTACTACTGCAAAAAATTGTGAGTGAAAATTACCACTATTTAAATTAAAAGGAACGATACAACCAACAGTATATCTGTGTATTATTTGTAGTGGGAACTACAGGAATTCTTGGAAAACACCTGTTGAAAAAAGGAAAAAAGCACACATTCAAAAGGTGCAAATGTCATACCAGCCTGTTTAACACACAGCATTGCTAATAAATAACATGATGCCAGAAAGTAAAAGAAAAAGGAGGCCAATAATCAGCCTTCTTACCCGTAAAAATCGGGGAAACCACCCACCGCTCCTGGTGACATCTCAGGGCGTGAGGCAGTGTTAAACAGACTGGTATGACATTTGCACCTTTTGAATATGTGCTTTTTTCCTTTTTTCAACAGGTGGTTTCCAAGTATCCCTGTAGTTCCCACTACAAATAATACACAGGTATACTGTTGGTTGTATCATTCATTTTAATTTAAATAGTGGTAATTTTCACTCACAAATTTTTGCAGTAGTAACAACTAGGTCCTGAAGAAAGCCACGATCACATATTGATCTAAATTGGCTGAAACATGTAGACCTTCCTTCTTATTCATTGGCGCGTTCGTATATTTGTTCAGATCTCACGCTGACTGCTTTTAAACCTTGACACGTCGAGATACCTAATAAACTTATTTTGCTCCTGGCCATAAATAAATGTAAATGACCTGCCGTACAATCCCGATTGCTGGGCTACCCGAGTAATAATAATGTGTCTGTGAAGAATAGCATAAGTGGGTGGAGCCAGTGGAGGAGGTAGGTGGAGCCGGGGGAAGAGGGTGTGGGTTCCTACAAATATTTGAGCACCTGGACTTAATATTTTACAAATTAAGCACTGTCCTAGACAGTGTACTGCCATGGGCAGGTCTAAAGAAAGGACCTCACAGGGCCTACATGAGCACCACCTGGTGGCAGGATGATTAAATCCTGCCACCATGTCACAGGGAGGTGCTAATAAAGTGATAACGTATCCTGGGACTGTGGGTGATTCCTTTGACCAAAGTGTTGCACCATGCAATCGCTATATGGTTTACCTTGCACCTTTAGCCATCAATATTTTCTACTCTGCTACTTTATATTGTTCTCAATATCTTCACAATAGTTGTCTCATTTTCTTATGTAATTTTAGTTTTTCATTATTATCATTGGTCAGCTCTTATGTTCTCATGTAACCTTTGTAATGTAACATCACTTATGTAAAGTGATTAAATGACTTTAAGCATAAAGAAAGAAAGAAATTAAAATGCAATTGTAGGTTTCCAGGTGAGACACAGTTCTAAAGGGTGTGTGGCAGATGTAAAGAGGCAGCATCACCATGTTGGTTTGTCCCACCAAGGTCGTGAAGAGTTAGAGTAAAATGCTGCCTGCTGAATCCACCCATGGAAATACGCCCTTGTATTTAGTAGCAACCCTGCAATGAAAACCAGGGTGATAGAAGGGCAGCTCTGCTCTGCATTTCACCCTACTTAAGGTAAATGTTGAGGGTTCCCCAAAAAGTATAGAAATGCAGCTCCATTAACCCCTTCAGCGCGGCGCGGATTTCCGCGCCACGCTGAAGGTTCTGAGCGCGGGCGGGGCCATGACGGAACGGTTCCGTCATAAGCACAGCCCAACCGACGTGCATGACGGAACCGTTCCGTCATGCGCGTCGAAGGGGTTAAAATGGATGCCATTCTCGCAATTAGGAACCAGATGGGTAGGTCTAGATATCCAAGCTGTGAATCACCTGCGACCTGGTGGAAATCAGAGCACAGTGACAATGGCATCTGAGAGACAGATGTCCACTCTACTCCATGCCTTACTATGGAGTGAACCCTCATTTAGGTTTAAAATTATAAGATAGTTCTTAAGGTTCCGAGCTCTTCCTGAGTATCTACGTCTGAATGATCCGGTTGTTGTTGACTTTTGTAGGCATTTGCTTTGGTTTTAACCCATATTTTGTACATCATTGTAATAATTAAAACGGTATAATCATTCACCATGCTTTGGATTTCTATAATGTTCACATTGAACTAAAATAGTCTCCCGCTTTATCGCCTGTCTTGTTGCTGCAGAAACAGCGTACAGCTCACTCCGCATTCTCGTCAGCTCTGTAATGTGCTTTCACAGACCATTCCTAGGTGTGTTTAGTGAAACTGGTCTAGTCTTTGTCAAAGAGCACACAGCCCCATCTTCACTTCATAATGTTCCCCTCTCACATAGGAATGTAATTGCTTGTGATATCGCCTTGGACTGTCTCATAGTCACTGTTTTCCACAAACCCTTTTAGGATTTTCCCCATACCGATGATATAGGAGTGCATGCAAGCAAAATGCCTTTCTTCCTACCTCAATGTAATTGTTAATGTTGGATGTTAGATCTGGCTTCCTTGGCGTGGTATTCCCCAAAACTCTGTGCACTTTATCACTGCTAACGAGTGTGCTCTCCTCTTCAAACATGGTAAAATTGTCTTTGACCTAATTGGCACATTTAATGTACTTGTAAGTCCCTAGTATATGGCACCACGTATATCTAGGACCTGTACATTAAATGCTAGTGGCCTGCAGCACCCTTTGTGCCATCCACTATATCAGCCTTTTAAAGCATGTCTCAGTTATTCCACTGCAGCCTGTAGAGCAGTTTGTAACTTCCACTTTGACCTGGCAAAATAAACCTTTTACAAGGACTAAACCTTCCTTTTTGATACTTAGCTCAGCGGGGAGGATGCATTGTATTTAAAAAGTAGGACGTGTGTGTATATGTTTTCCATGTCACAGCAGTGAAAAACCTCTAAAGCCGAATTTCACTGCTACAAGGCCTATCTCTTCTGTTGACTAACTGTAGGTTACCCTATTAGATTTCAAAAATAACAACTTTGGTTTAGAAGCAGATAGGAAATGCTGTTTGACTTGTAATTTAAAATCCTCTTCAATGGTAAAGTTGGAATTTAAGTAAAAATTCGGGAAATTCCACTTTTAGAGAGTTGTCATTTTCTTGTCCTAATCATTTGTGCCTTCGGTCAGTGTCCTAGGTCACATGAATATAAATGGCTCTGCTGTTGGGGTTTATAAATTCCAGACAATGAGACAAAGGGAACTGTGTGTAGGCAGGATGGGGCATCCTGCCAGGGTGGCTGTGGGCAGAACTGTGCCCTACCCCACTTACACCTCAAAGGGCTTCCCTTCAGTACACCGAAAATGACCCTGACACCCGCCTATAATCACCCTACACAGCATAGAGCCTTGACAGGCTAAGAGACACTGTAGCGGGTGCAAAGGAGACACGGAGTCAGAGGGTGCAGTTACGGTAGGGTTTATTGGTCGTAACACCTTTTTCCTGTGAGTCCTGGGCCTATAATAGGGAAGGGGGACTTCGGCTTCCTGCTTAAGGGTTGGTCGCTGATGTGGACTCTTCGCTCTGTATCGGCTCCCGTCCAGGATGTCGGCTTCTTCGGGCCGGTGCGGCTTTCTCCGCTCCCCGTTGTCGGCGTCCCCAAAAGAAAACAAGAAACACCGATGTCAGGCAGGTGTGCTGGGGAACAACTACGGTGAAGGGTCGGGAGTGAGGAATACACACAGTGCTCTTTAGGTCCCTCAGGTGGCGGTGAGGTGAGGGTAGGGGAACTGGGAAGTGCGATTACTGAGGTTTCTTTAGTCTCCGTCGTCCCGCCCAACCATAGATACGATCCCGTACCTGTAGGTGCCACGCTTCTCCGGAAACGTGGCGGGGCGAGTCGTGGGGTCGTTGGCCTCCAGGCTCCGTCGTCCCGGTCTCTGTTCTCCCGTCTTCTTCTCGGTCTCTTCTTTCCTCTACGCACGCTCTCCACTCTTCGTCTGCTCCGTCCGCTCTCTCCACTCCCGGTTGCTGACCTCTTCCTGGTTCAGGACTCCTCCTTTTAACCTCGTCATCCGTGTGGGCGGGGTGCGTGTCCAGCTCAGCCCAATTAAAGAAACACGCGTCCTCTGGTCTGCTCGCATGCAGCGAGCTATCCTCTCTGGCTCGTACTTCGGGTTGCTGGGGACAAAGAGGGGAGAGGAGGGGATTCACACGGACAGTTAGTACAGGTAGGCCATCACCCCCTCTAAGGCCGGGCTCCTCGTGACACACCACCCCCCTTGGATTCTCCCGCTCGGGGAGAGGATGCCTTGATAGGTAGTCCGCACTGTTGTTCTCTATGCCCTTCAGATGGTGTACCGTGAACGAGAAGGGTTGGAGTGTAAGGAACCACCGCAACACCCGGGGATTGTGGGACATGGTCTGGCTCATCCACTGCAGCGGGGCATGATCCGTGAAAAGGGTGAATGGGTGGCCCTCCAAGTAGTATCTAAGCTTATCAACGGCCCACTTTATCGCTAAGCACTCCTTCTCGATCGTGGGGTACTTCACCTCCCTGGGGAACAACTTCCTGCTTATGTAGAGAATTGGGTGTTCTATTCCCTCCACGGATGTCTGAGATAACACCGCCCCTATCCCACAGTCGGAAGCGTCAGTGTGTAATATGAAGGGTCGGGTGTAATCTGGTGAGGCCAGCACGGGGTTGGTGGTTATCACCCTTTTCAATGTGGAGAACGCATTCCACATGGCTGGCGTGGGGGAATGAAAGAGCTCGGTACTTGTCCCTTTCTTAAGGGTATCAGTGAGAGGGGTGGCTATTTCTGAAAACGAGGGTATGAATCTCCTGTAATATCCAATGAGTCCCAAAAACGCTCTCATGCCAACGCGGCCCTTTCGAAATTCAGCAGAAAGGCATCAGGGTCCTCGCCTGCCACATACTTCTGCAACGAAATCCCGGAGGTCCCGGGGTTAACGAGACGAGGGGGTGGCGGGTTGTCTGAACTCGAGTCCCTGAACGCCGGCTGTAGGCCTTTGAGGTGGGCGGTCAATGTTGATTTTAAGGAATCCCGGTCCGCTTGAGCGGCCTGCAGCTGTTGCTCTACGGCCCATCCCAGCTTTTCCTGCCCCTTGACCAAATGTTGAATTAATACGTCCATCTTTGCCGGACAGATGGGTGCTCCTATGCCCGCATTCTCCACCACTTGTAGCGGGTGCAAAGGAGACACGGAGTCAGAGGGTGCAGTTACGGTAGGGTTTATTGGTCGTAACACCTTTTTCCTGTGAGTCCTGGGCCTATAATAGGGAAGGGGGACTTCGGCTTCCTGCTTAAGGGTTGGTCGCTGATGTGGACTCTTCGCTCTGTATCGGCTCCCGTCCAGGATGTCGGCTTCTTCGGGCCGGTGCGGCTTTCTCCGCTCCCCGTTGTCGGCGTCCCCAAAAGAAAACAAGAAACACCGATGTCAGGCAGGTGTGCTGGGGAACAACTACGGTGAAGGGTCGGGAGTGAGGAATACACACAGTGCTCTTTAGGTCCCTCAGGTGGCGGTGAGGTGAGGGTAGGGGAACTGGGAAGTGCGATTACTGAGGTTTCTTTAGTCTCCGTCGTCCCGCCCAACCATAGATACGATCCCGTACCTGTAGGTGCCACGCTTCTCCGGAAACGTGGCGGGGCGAGTCGTGGGGTCGTTGGCCTCCAGGCTCCGTCGTCCCGGTCTCTGTTCTCCCGTCTTCTTCTCGGTCTCTTCTTTCCTCTACGCACGCTCTCCACTCTTCGTCTGCTCCGTCCGCTCTCTCCACTCCCGGTTGCTGACCTCTTCCTGGTTCAGGACTCCTCCTTTTAACCTCGTCATCCGTGTGGGCGGGGTGCGTGTCCAGCTCAGCCCAATTAAAGAAACACGCGTCCTCTGGTCTGCTCGCATGCAGCGAGCTATCCTCTCTGGCTCGTACTTCGGGTTGCTGGGGACAAAGAGGGGAGAGGAGGGGATTCACACGGACAGTTAGTACAGGTAGGCCATCACCCCCTCTAAGGCCGGGCTCCTCGTGACACACACGTTTTCCAAAATCAGAAGTAGTGGTAGAACAGGGTGCCCCCCACCCACACACACAAAGTCTAGAATCAGATATAAACATTGGACCTCCTTAGCCACTCATCAGTACACTACTGGACCTGTGGACAATACAAAAGAAAGACTGCCTTGACGCCCCAGATGGCTGCCCTGTGGCTTGAGGTCTGCCTTGGTCCCCTGAGAAGGAAGACTGGATTTGCTCTCTTCATTCCAGGCTACCTGAGTGACTCTAAAGGTCCACTGGCAGATCTCCTGCCTGAGCTACAAGGACCCAACAAGCTACAGAGGCCTCTCTGCAACTGCCCAGGTGGTCTGCTGTGACTGGACATGCACCTGGAGCTGCCTGAGCACTGTCAGCCTCTGCTAGAGTAAGTCCCTGAGCCCCAAGAGGTACCTCCCAGAATCCTGGACCATTGGCTGGCACCAGAGTGCACTCCTCTTCAAGAAAAGGAGAAGTCCTGTAGTTTTGGGCTTTGTGTGACCGCAAACTGCATAAATACTTTACACTTTGGTTGTTGCCTGAGTGGGACTTCCGCCGCCCTCAACAAGTAAACCAAGTTATTCCATGGGTATTCAGCAGTGGGATCCAGTACTTGCATTTGTGCATGTCACACAGTGATTTTGTGTAACACTAAAATTCCATATAAATAACTTGACACCGAATTGATCTTTTTTTGATTGTCTTTGATTGGGTTCTTTTGTTTTTCCAAATTCACTTCCATTCCGCCTAACTGTGCACCCGTGATTCTGCCTGCATGCATTTAGTTTGAGCTCAAGAACCTGGAGAGCTGCACTTTGGCTGACTGAACTCAAGTGATTCTGCAGGGAGAGGGGTTTCCAGCAACCAAGAGTTCCAAGAAGCAGGAGCTGCGCAGGCCTTTAGGGCCTGGGAGGAGGCCCGCCAGTCGATTTATACAGCACAGGAGCAAGATGAGGATATAGAAGAGCCGGAGGAGGAAACAGAAGAGGAGGATGACAACCCCCTGATCACGGCCTCAAAGGAGAGGGGGTGAGGGGGGCTCATAGGAGTGAGGTCCCCTGCTGGACCAAAGGCAGGAAGCAGTGTATTCTTCTGCAACCTGTCCTCTGATGAAGTAGAGGACAGGAGGGCTGAAAGAGTTCCGACTGCCATTGGCCGAACTCAGGATTGAGGAGGCAGGCACAAAAAGGGAGGATGCCAGGGAGGAGGCAACTGCAAAAAGAGAGGCTGCCAAGGAGGAGGTAGCTGCTCAGAGGGGTTCAAAGGAGATGAGGGCTGAGGCAGAGAGAGCCTTGGTAGAAAGAAAACCTTTGCTGGCTCATGAGGTGAGTTTAGGAAAGCTGAACCCGAAAGCAAAGAATCACCCAGGGTCCAGTAGCAATGAGGGTAGTGAAATCCCAGTGTTCATTGGAGACAGGAGGTTCAATTTCTTCAAACATCTGGTGTTGTTGTGGGGGATGTTAAGGTTGCCTGAGTGTGTGTGCCTTACCAGACAGTCCATGCCTGCCTGTGAGAGAAATCAAGAGGACCTGGAGCCTGGAAGACTGACCCAGCTTTCTGCTGAAAAGAGGAAGGGAAGGGTGTGTGGGAAGCCTGCTCGTAAGACTCCCATGGTCCGGGAGGAGGCTGAGCCCGACGGCGAGGCCCCAAAACAAACAGAGGAGGACATTGCTGCCCTGGGGAACCTATCTGAGCTGCCCGGCTGGGATGCTGAAGGGGGGCCCACCAGATAGGAATTCTGCAAAGCCCAGAAAATGTGCCCTATTCTTGAGTGCCTACAGCAGCATCCCGAGGTCCAGGCAGGTGGCAACACTTCTGGTGATCATATAATCTACTGAGAAAATGATCTCTGTATTGTCAGCCTAAGGGTTCTGAGCCTGGTGCAGTAACTGTGTTGGTGCCCACCCCCTAGTGCTACAGGTCGTTCCTACTGGATATGGCTCATGATGTATCCCTGGAAGGACATCTGGGGCAAGACAAGACCTTTGCCATATTTTTCACACCCACTTTTATTGGCCCTGGATGCAAGAGACCTCAGATGCATTCCACAGGTCCGGTCCTACCTCTCAGGCCAGTGGGTAGACAGGAGGTAAGCAGAGGGCTCTCCTAGTTCTCCTTTCTGTCATAGATACCCCCCTTTGAGAGTGGGCAGCAGCATTGTTGGGTCCCAGGACTCCATGACTGCCTTGGGCAATGGGTTCATCCTGGTATTGGTGGACCATGCCACTGGGTACATAGAGGCTCTACCTCTAAGAAAAAGAACTGCACTTACAGTGCCCAGGGCATGGATGGGTATCTCTACCTGAGTGGCTTACCCTAAAGAGGTAGTATCTGACGGGTGTACCAACTTCATGTTAGAGTACATTATGTCCATGTACGACGAGTGTGGTTTAACCTATAAGTTCTGCACACCCTACCATCCCCAGACCAATGGGTTTGTTGAGAGATTCAACAAGACCCTTAAAGGCATGACTATGGGACTATTGAGTTGAAAGTGGGACGTCCTCCTACCATGCCTGTTAGCATTCAAGGAGGTACCACTGAAAAGAGTTGGGTTCAGCCCCTTTAAGTTCTGTATTGCCAACCTTTCAGAGGACCTCTTAGCCCTTTAAAGGAAGGATGGGAGCAAGCTCCCAAGAAAGCCCCTCAGGATGTAATCAACTAAATGTTGGCACTCAGGACTCAGATGAAGCACTTTTGAAAGAAATTCACTGAGAACCTGGAAGCCAGCCAGGAAGTTATGAAACTCTGGCATGATCAGAAAGCCACTCTGGTTGAGTTTGATCCTGGTCAAAAAGTGTGGGTAATGGAGCCAGTGGAGCCCCGGGTTCTTCAGGATCAGGTCTCATGAGGTGAAGAGTGCAAGGGGGAGATCACCTACCTGTGAACCTCAAGACCCCTAGGAACCTCTTAAGAGTCCTGTATGTCAATCGTCTCACACCCCACTTTCAGAGATCACCATTCTTCTGGGGATGGATGATGGGGTGAAGAAGGAAACGGAACCTCTCCCCGACCTCTTATCTTCCAAGTAGCAGGATGGGACAGTAGAATGGGTTTTCCTTTCCCCTACCCTGACCCCAGTGCAACAGAGGGACTCTCGCAGGTTGCTTCCCTTTTCTCACTAACCCCAGGGCTCACCACTTGGTGCACCTATGTTATTGCACTTGGGACAGTATGCCTGTGAAGAATAAGATCTACAGGCTATCTAACAAAGCGAGAGCCAGCATCAAGGCCGAAGTGTCCAAGATACTGGCACTAGGAGTGATTGAGCTCTCCAACAGCCCTTGGTCAGTCAAGTGGTTCTGGTCCCCAAAGCTGCCTCACCGGGTTCCGCAACAGAACTCTGTGTGGATTATCAAGGGCTCAATACAGTCACAAATGCTGACACTCACCTCATCTCAAGGGCTGATGAGCTAATTGATCGGATAGGAGCTGCCCAGTTCTTTGCCCATTTGAATTAACGTCCGGGTACGAACAGCTTGCCTTAACTGAAGGGGTTAAGGAGAGGTCTGCATTCTCTACCCTAGAGGGCCACTTCCAGTTTAGGGTGATGCCCTTTTATACTGAATAATGTTCCTGCCACCTTACAGAGGCTGGTCAAAAGGGTCCTGGCTGGGATGAAGGCTTTTAGGGCCACCTACATGGACAGCATTGCGTTCTTTAGCTCCAGCTGGGAAGTGCTTCAGGACGTGCTCATGCCCTGCAGAAGGCAGGCCTGACCATCAAGACTAGCAATTGCCAGATAGGGCAGTGTTTGTTGGTCTAATTGGGACACCAAGTTGGTAGGGGTAGGTGCAGTCCCTCCATGACAAAATCCAAAACATCGTGGCTTGGCAGCCCTCCCCCCAAGACTCTGACAGAGGTGAGAGTCTTCTTAGACCTTACTGGTTACTACAGGAGATTTATCAAGGGGTAAGGCACCATTGTTGTTCCCTTGACAGAAGCAGCCCAGAAAAGTGATTTGGACGGAGGCGTGCCAGAATGCTTTTGGCACCTTAAATGTGGCCTGATGCACAGCACTCTGCACTACAGCAACAACAGTCGGTGGTGACAGCCAACTCCAACTCGAGCAATGAACCATCCACGAAGCCTGATCGGCTGGTCATGATACAGTGACGAAAGCCCGTGCCACCCGTCCTGCTCTTTGTGCTACAGTGCAGACCCTCTGTGATGATCTACCTGGTCCTTGTGGCTTTGAGATGGTAACTTTTTCAACTGAACTAATCTGGTCCCTTTATCTGGCCCATGCTCCACCGCAGTTGGCCTGATCCTATGACTTCTCCAAGGTCTAGCAGATGACCCCGAGAGGCGCTTTATACTTTTAGGCGCTAGACTTACCTAAACCTTTGTATTTACATATCTCTGGTTCTACTGATTGGAATTTTGTAGTTCTAGTCTCATTTTTTTATTGACATGAATGTTTAAATTGGTTTGGAATTTTTCCTGTGTTGTGTTTTCACTTTATTACTGTTTGTGCTGCATAAATACTTTACACATTGCTTCTAAGTTAAGCCCGACTGCTTTGCGCTAAGCTACCAGTGGACCAAGTACAGCTAAATTTAGTGTCTTTTGTGGTTCCCCATGACCAGGTTCATGGTTGTTGCCGGAGTGGGGATTCCACCGCTCTCAAGCAATAACACAATTCTTTGCAATGGAAAAGCACTGTTTGCACATGCACTGTTTGCTTCTCTTTACTCTACCTGATGTATAAAAGACCCGCCTTTGAACTTTGTAGTGGAGAGCACAAGGGATTGAGCATACCATGTTGTGTTATATGCAGATTGATTTTTAATATCCTACATCTCTTTTGGTCTCACCATTAATGTGTGTAGCAGCCACACCCTTCACTTTCGACTACAGACAAACCATTTCTTGGGAAGGGAAAATTTGTAGCTTGGTCTCAGCAATCGGTGACCCTTGACCATTCCCTTTCTCCCGAGATGAAAAAGAAGCATTTCCCTTGAGATAATCGAATGCGTTGTAAATGTAGTTTCTAAAAATGCGCTGCGATGGCATGCGTTGTAAAATCATGTGTTGTAATGGATGCTGCGATGTAAAAACCGCGTTGTAAAGGGATGCGTTGTAATTGTTTGCGTTGTAACGTCATATGTTCCCCATGAGAGCTGGGATTGTGGTGTCTGAGGTGAAGGCTCTCACTGCCTAAGCTCACAGAAGAAAGGATGCTATCGTACATGTTCAGTATTCTCGTAGTTGTGAAGGAGTATATTTTTTTCACGCAAACAAATGTCTCGTGAACGTTAGTGGTCACCGACTGCAGATGCCTTTCAGCTTTATTCCTAAATTCATATCTTGGCTCAATATGAAAATGCCCCATCAATTGCTATAAAGTTACTGTTTGGAGCGTATGTGTAATTTAGCATGAAACATTTATTTCAGAAACAGAATTTAATTATCTGCAGTGCTCTTGGATATGCAAGATGCTCTATTGGATACAATTTCCAGCAAGAGTCAATTAATGAGTTTATCTTCTGGGCCATGGAGAAACATGTTAATTACAACACTTAGAAATGCAAAAAAAATACAGATATTGAACACTATATAAGAACAACATATTATTATTGCTATAACTAGGCATGCTCATCTTAAAAGGATTACTTCACGTTTCCTCAGCTGAGTTCAGCCTGGCCAGAGGGCGGAAACTTTTTTCAACCAGCTCTCTCTATTTGGCTCTGGGTCATACCTAGATTCACTGCGTTCCTCTCTGCAGGAAAGGATGCTTGTGGTGTTACAGGAAGGTGCAAGCCTCATAGGGGTGCAGCTTAGTCAGTGAATGGTGGGGGTGAGAATCTCAAATTTCCCAACAAAAAAAATCAGTAGGATGCAGGGTGAACAGTTGAGCTGATTAAGGTTCAGAATGGGCAGTTCCTATGAGAAGCAGGGTTAGTCCTGATTCACATTAGGCAGGCCTCTGGGGCTGATTTAGAGCCTGGATGGTTGAGGTACCCTGCCTGCCAAACTCAAGGTCCTCCTGCCTGATTTTCAGACGGGCAGACTGCACATTTTATGGTGCCTGAGTAAAATGTGCTTTTCGGTATACAACTTCCTCCAGTGGTCCAATAGAATAAGAACCGTCAGCGAAGCCATGCGACTATCCACCCCATTGGGAGTGGATGGCTTCTTTTTCACTGTTTATTACCACCAGGTACATCCTGGCCGTAAGGAACGGTAAAAAGAAAAACAATTCCATCCACATCATGGAAGAAAAAAAACATGACGTCGGTTCCTGCCAACGTGTAGAGATGTCACTGGCCGGCAGGCTGAGTAAAGGCATGGTGGATGAAGTAAAATCATCCGCCACCCTGCCTTTACTTTGTCTGCCAAACCCTGAATCAGGCCCTCTGTCAAGAATGAAGAAATGAGATCGGAGTGAAAAATGATGGTTTGGAATGCTACCCTGAGTGATTATCAGTGGTTAGACTATTACCATTCATCTCATCATCTTTTCGTTGTTTGATTGTGAGTAGTTTAGCTGCAAACCTGAGACTGGCACAGCTTTCCAAGCCTACCCCTGCCAACATTTGTGAACTCCAAAAAGTAGCACATTTGCATCCATTCAAGGAGCACTTATGCGTGCAGATTTACTATTTTTGGGAAACTGGTCACTAAGTATATTTAAGTTTCTGATCCAAAAAAATGAAAAAGATAAAACTTCTTAGTGAAATTAGGATGGCGAGAGAAACACAGACATAGCAGACCTGACTCAGGGCCCCCTTACCCAAGTACCAAGCCAATAATGCATTTTTATGTAGGGTGTCATACCCCAAACGTCCCCCTTGAAGCAACGCCCCTATAGATTCTTATTGTGGAGTTGGGCAGTCCTGTCAGTCCTTGATGAGCTGAAGGTTTGGAAAAGAGCTCTGTCAAAGAACCTTCCACAATTGTGGATTTTACCTGCACCACAACAAAGGAGATTTACACATCCTCAAGGCACTTTCCCAGAACAAGAAATACATTGTAATGCGGAACAGTGGGAGTGAAGACACTGTAGAGGCAATCCAGTTTCGCTTCAGTGTCCCTCCATTGAAAAAAGTGCCTGGAAGTGAAGAAAAGAAGGGCTTCCATTTGTATGAAGAAAGGCAGCTTCTCATCTGAAGAACAACTGGGAGGGGGTGCCACAACCTCTCCCCAGAATTGCTGCTCTAAAAACTGTGGGAGGAATAACGGCCGCACTGCGCCCATTCCATGAACCGTACCATATTTGTGCATCTGCATTACTAGAAAAACAGCCAACAATCGTCGTATGTGGTGGTAATTGTTGGCCGCAGTTTTTATTACATAATCACACTTGTACAACTCCCCCTGACACCCCTTGGAGGCCGGGGTCATAAATCGTTGTCACACATTATTAGCAATGTGATGTCACGCAATGTCAGCTGGACATCATAAATCATGGGCCATAAATCATTATGCATCATAAATCATTCTGCCACAATTGGCCCTTACTTTGTTGCCATGAATCACTCTGCCTGATCCCCATAAATCAGCAGCCCTACATCATGGGTCGTAAATCATTGGTCATAAATCATTCTGTCACAAGCCATCATAATTTCGTTGTCATAAATCATTTTGCCTGCACATCATAAATCATGGGTCATAAATCATCGGTATGCCATAAATCATTCTGTCACAATCTGTCACCATTCGGCTGTCATAAATCATTCTGCATGAGCATCATAAATCATCAGCCATAAATCATCGGCTGGCCATAAATCACTGGTTTGTCTTTTTGCTCATTTGCAACTCCTAGGGTCGTAAATCACCCTGACAGCTCATAGATTGTTCTTTGTTGTTTACCACGCCCCTTTGCGTGTGGGGGGTAGCCTTTTCCCTCGAGTTAGGCCCCCAACTCGCTACCTTGTTAGTCTCTTTTGTGCCCCACCTTCTGGCGGGGGCTGGGCTGCGAGCGCCGTCTCCGTTTGCTACCCTGATTTCGTCAGGCGCACTCACCCTGCCGTGCGGCATCCCAAAGTGAGTGGCCCTCCTTCTACACACCGCCCTGTTGGTGTGCTCCCATACAATACCAATACACTTGTTGTTTCCGTCGTTTAGATTTGCAATCTCTGTGCGCTGTTGTTGCGCGGGGGCAGTTCCTCACCCGGAGTTAGGCCTCAACTCGCTACTTTGTTAAGACTGTTTTGTGCCCTGCCGCCTGGCAGGGGCTGGGCTGCGAGCGCCGTCTCCGTTACCTGCCCCAGTTGTTGGCCAACTCACCCTGCCGTGCGGCATCCCAAAGTGAGTGGCCCTATTCACACACACCGTCTATCGGTGTGTCTCCATATCCAACCCTTGTACCCGTAGTTCCTTTGGTTTTCGTAAGCACTGCGACGCTGCTGCTCCCTAGGTGTGGGTGGGTGGGATTCGAAAGTCGTTGGCGCCGCTCCCCCAGCTCCCCTGATACGCAAGTGGGCTGCCACAGGGGGGAGCGTCGTCTTATCTCTCCCCTTCCTATTGTTCTTGGAAGGGAGAGGGCGGGAGCCTCAGGGCATTCCGCCCTGCGGCGCTTCCCGCTGGTGAGAACCAGTTCCTGTTCCTTGTCGGGCTCTGGCGGCCATTATGGCGCCGGCCCTCAAGCCCCCTGCGGGGGCGGCCTCTGCAATAACGGCCGCACTGCGCCCATTCCAGGAACCGTACCATATTTGTGCATCTGCATTACTAGAAAAACAGCCAACAATCGTCGTATGTGGTGGTAATTGTTGGCCTCAGTTTTTATTACATAATCACACTTGTACAACTCCCCCAGACACCCCTTGGAGGCCGGGGTCATAAATCGTTGTCACACATTATTAGCAATGTGATGTCACGCAATGTCAGCTGGACATCATAAATCATGGGCCATAAATCATTATGCATCATAAATCATTCTGCCACAATTGGCCCTTACTTTGTTGCCATGAATCACTCTGCCTGATCCCCATAAATCAGCAGCCCTACATCATGGGTCGTAAATCATTGGTCATAAATCATTCTGTCACAAGCCATCATAATTTCGTTGTCATAAATCATTTTGCCTGCACATCATAAATCATGGGTCATAAATCATGGGTCATAAATCATCGGTATGCCATAAATCATTCTGTCACAATCTGTCATTATTCGGCTGTCATAAATCATTCTGCATGAGCATCATAAATCATCAGCCATAAATCATCGACTGGCCATAAATCACTGGTTTGTCTTTTTGCTCATTTGCAACTCCTAGGGTCGTAAATCACCCTGACAGCTCATAGATTGTTCTTTGTTGTTTACCACGCCCCTTTGCGTGTGGGGGGTAGCCTTTTCCCTGGAGTTAGGCCCCCAACTCGCTACCTTGTTAGTCTCTTTTGTGCCCCACCTTCTGGCGGGGGCTGGGCTGCGAGCGCCGTCTCCGTTTGCTACCCTGATTTCGTCAGGCGCACTCATCCTGCCGTGCGGCATCCCAAAGTGAGTGGCCCTCCTTCTACACACCGCCCTGTTGGTGTGCTCCCATACAATACCAATACACTTGTTGTTTCCGCCACGCCGCCAGGGAGGCTTACGTCTTCCTGCGGCTCCCCCCAAATCTGGTCAGCTCCGACGGCAATCTTCCCACAAACGCAACGATGCGCTCTGCTCCGTCTTTGCCCTTAGTGCCCTGGCACACTTGCATCCTACTTCGATGTCTGACAGTGCTGTCTCCACCGGCAATGTGTCATACCTCTCGTGGCTGACGTCCGGTAGGCTCTGATGGCCATCTTCAATCCACACGCCATGGTGCTCTGCTCCTTTCTCGCCATTTTCGAGGCGGGGCGCTTGCGTCCTGTTCGGAGTCTTACAGCGCTGTCTCCTCTCACCATGGGCCAATCATGAAAACAAAATTGAGAGACAGTCAGCTACAGTTTGTGGTGGCATGACACAATATACATTGCTCAGATCCCATCCTCTACTTCACCCCTGCTCCTGGCAGGCTCTTCCGGTAAGCACCTCTACACCATGACCTCTACCTCTCCCAGGCTCCGCTACTCCGGTTCACGGTAACTACTGGATGGGTCGGTTTACGGTACTCTGGATGGGTCGGGGGGGGGGGCCTCAGTGGAATCTCCAAGAGGAGTTTTGTAATCTTTTACTCAGCTGACTTCTGCTGTACCGCTAGGTCACCGCTCACCCCCGTGTAATGCACTTACTAATCAGCTGATCCTCTGGGTATAGACCACCGCACTGTTACACCTGAAGTGTAATGTGTTACCCGCACTAATCTGTTTCCGCGGCACCGCCTTAGTGTTCTGCGCTAAAGTGCTGCGACTAAACTTGCGAGGCTGAGCCGCAATACACCGGTGTATTACTGCTTTCCATGTTTGGACTAGCCAATCTCTCCCAAGGCGACACAACCCCTTTCGGTAAACACAAGACCTATTACTCCCGTTCTGGATTTTCTTTTTTTTTTTTTTTTTAAATAACCCGGACACTTGCCAGAAATGTGGAGCCCAAATACCAATATGAATGACAGTTCGGTAATTCCGTGCACTACACCTTAACTTCGCACTTGGCTGTCTTCATTAATATCCAGTCAACAGGATTGGATCAAATGTGAAGAGCGTGTATGCGGCTTGCTCATGTCCACACAACCATCCGGTAATTCATTGCTGTGTAGTCTTTGCAGCAGGCATGCTAACCCGAGGCGCTGCATGCCGTGACTCAAAACAAACTGGTCTTATTCCTTGGGGGTGAACTCACGAGTTGACATCCCACTGTGTTTTTTTTGTTTTTGTCCTTGTCCCCGTGAACCAGGTTATTAACAGAAGGTTGCCTTTGTCACGCTCAACTGGTTCACCGCTATCCCTTCCTTCTTCCTAAATTTTTTATTGGATTTTTTTGGCTTAAACTTAGTATGTGCGCCCGATGAAATGCAATGTTTTCCAAACATTATCCATGTCACATTCTTGAAGTGCATTTGCTTATTTAATTTACCGGATTCCACTTTACAACACAACTGTGTATTATGTTGTGGTACTTCCACGTCGGACATTTTCTTTACATCCAGTCCACTGAACTGTGGGAGGATAAAATACCGAGTAGGCCCTGCCAGGGGGCGCAGGGAACATAACCTTCGTATTGCTATGGGCTCCTCAATGCGGTACAATGGACGACCTCTGCCCAACGTGCCAGACCACCCTGGGCACTACTTAGCTTGCAGATGGCCCTACCCAAAGGCGGCAATCGGTAGATCGTGCCCCTCGAGCCTAAGAACGTGCTAATGCCACTTACCCAAGGGAAGTCATTCTTTATATTATGAAATAAAGCTTGCTTTTCTAACCCCCATCCACTACAAACCCATTTTCAGAGCGCTTACGGGGGAACCAGTTGCGTTAAAGGCAGACACATTCATTTTTTGTTTGACACAAGTAATTTAATTGAATTTCCAAATAAATACATGGCGTTCCTAAAAAGCTAGGAATGGTATATCAAGTCACTGCCGGGATTTGAACCCCTGACCATCAAGTGTGTCACACAGGTCTTAGAAGCAGGCGTTTAACCAAATCAAGCCACTGCTGGGATAACCATTTGAGCTAACTGTCCAGGTCCTCCCAATTTAATTAAATAACGCAAACCATATAATAAATCTTTCCCCGCTAGAATATTTGTACCTATACGCCCTTACTCCATTATTGTGGCCTTTGCCTCGATACTTCCGAGGGCACGAAACGCAGTTCACCGGAGCACCCAACTCCCTTCTACCAGGGCATGTCCGTTTTGTTTTTTTTTTGTTTTTTTTTATATCACAGGTCACACGGACCTGTTTTCTCGGCTCCGATTTCATCCCGGAAAGGCTGTTGAGCCGCCACGCGCCCTCTTTCTCCTTGGACGATTTTTTTTTTTTTTATTAAAAGCGACCGGCCCTCCCGGTCTTTATTCGAAGACCGGATGTGCATCCGGCACTGGGACCTGAACCTGGGTCCCCCGTCTCAAAGCAGGAAACCGCGCGGGGGCGTTCCCAAGCTTGCAACCCTGTGCCCGTTTTCATTCCAAATGTACAGAGTCAACCTTGATCGCTACTCGGCACTTAATATGATGGTACCTCACAGATGGCTCTACTACCTCTGACCAACTAGGAACATGTATCGGGCCGGAGCACAACACTTTTTTTTTTTTTTTTTTTAAATTGTAAGGGTATCAGATGTGCTGGTCGCCCCCCGACCCTACTCCCGCCGGGAAACGCTGCACCTACCCCACACAGGCCCGATCACCGAGCAACACAACAGTTGTGCTCCGCTAATTGCAGTAGCAACCATCCGAGTGCACTCATTCACCGCTAAACACTAGATTCTGGGCGCATATCCAGCGCTTTGGAGGGCGTGCCTTTCCTTTTGCCACAAAGCGGCTCAAGCCGCCAGCGAAAACCGGAGATAGAAACTCTTCTGCTTTTTTTTTTTTTTTTTTTGTATAGCGTGACTCGACCTGACTGTATCGGCGCGCGTTACATAGCACCGTATTTACATTACACATTCCGGCACGGGTAGAGTAAGTGATTTGCTGAAGATCACCATGTGAGAACGCGACCTCGGGGCTCGAATTCTGCCCTCTTAGCAGCGGCAGCGCCGCTGGCAGGTCGCGCCCTCTCCTCGCTTTGATTTCCCTCCAGTCCTACTCCCGCTATGCAGTCGCGCCCTCTCCTCGCTTTGATTCCCCTCCAGTCCTACTCCCGCTATGCAGTCGGGATGCGCCTACCCGCACGTCTTTGCACTCATCCCTGTCAGCGGTGGGTAAGGGGGGGTGTTTGGTAAACCAACGCACTAGACCCGAATACATTGGGGCGTTTTTACATTAGCTCCAGTTACATTACACCAGGTCATATTATTATTATCTTTAGACAGACAGGGATATGAAGTGATTTGCTCATTATTAGAGGGTGTAGAGCCGACGGCGAGACTCGAACCCCGTTCCCCAGTTTCAACGTCTGTTGCTGTGGCCGTAACGTCACATCCTTTACTCTCATCGTTTGTTCTATTTCTAGTCCCCCTTAAAGTGAGGAAGGGGCACCCGCTGCGGTGGCGGCGTTTGTGGAGCACATAACAGCCCTCCGCTCGCAGAGCCTCCATCCTATAGTAACGTCACATTTGCCTACACTTACATAGCTCGCACATCGCCATTGTGCTATAAAAAAGGGAGGGCAGGACAACTTATTATTACAACATTGCCATGGTGACCGGCAGAGACGCCGCCACTCCTCGCTCCTCGAGCCCTTACCCTGCCATTGCTTCCGGCGCTGCAAGCCTCGTCATACTGCCTGGGGAGCTGGGGGTTGTCCCGCGTGTCTCGGCTTCGGTCCATTCCGCCCCGACCTTCTGTGTCCCGGCAGGGGTGTGGACACTTCGGGCATGTTGTCCTCCGACACCCGGCACCTCCTGCGGCGGCTGGGTTCCCTGTTCTCTCCTGCTGGTTTGGATCCTTCATCGCCTGGTCATGATGGTGGATACCGCAGGTGCTCCTACGATCCCAAGGCCGCGAAAGTCGTTGGCGCCGCTCCCCCAGCTCCCCTGATACGCAAGTGGCCTGCCACAGGGGGGAGCGGCGTCTTATCTCTCCCCTTCCTATTGTTCTTGGAAGGGAGAGGGCGGGAGCCTCAGGGCATTCCGCCCTGCGGCGCTTCCCGCTGGTGAGAACCAGTTCCTGTTCCTTGTCGGGCTCTGGCGGCCATTATGGCGCCGGCCCTCGAGCCCCCTGCGGGGGCGGCCTCTGCAATTCCCCTGACCTGGCCCCAGGAGCAATGATAAACTAGAGTACTGTGAACGGCCTGTTGTTCCTTACTTTGGAACCTGCACCCCCAGGACCATTGTGTCTGTGTCGAGAAGGTCCCAAATACGCTGGAGCCTGATGGACAATTGAAAACTCAAAGTCGACAAGTAGAGTAGTGAAATGGGCATATTGCCAGTAGCAGGAAGCCCACTACAGCCTCTCCAGAGGGGCACGGAGTACACTGGAACCATATTGATAAGAACAACACGAGGATCATGTGGACAACCGTGCTGGACATCCACAGTGAAACAGCAAGAATCAACACACACAAATTGTTTCACCCCAAACCCACAGGCCTCTGTTAGGGCTGTAGAGAATGTTTTTGATGTATTTCAGCCCTTTTGTGGATATTTTTAGCCTATACTTTTCTGCTTTCCTTTTGATCCTTTATCTGATTTGTTCATATGTGTGACAGTTTGCTCACTAATTTGTCATACTTTTAAATTGTGTTGAATCTTTACATTCTTTATTTCTTTATTTTACTTGTTGGTACTTTTGTTACAAACAATTGTCAAGTTTATTTATAACACACGTCTAACACGGGACTTTAGTCTAGCTGGGAAAAAAACAAGAGCACAGATATTTGCATATAAAAAAGCACGAAAACTAAAATCACCCAGGATAAGTCCTTAAAACTAATTGTAATGTGCAAAGCTGAATTGATACCCACTCAAATGAGAGCAACATCCTTGAAAAAGGTAATATAAAGTTGCAGAAAGAATACCGATTACCAAGTGTGTGAGACAAAATAACAAAGGGGGAGAAAAGCGTGTGGATCTGGCTGATCAACCTACTAAAGAGGGTCGAATCTAATTCTAGCACAGAACAGATGTATGGACAGCAAATCCCCAAAAGAGGTTCTGATTCCCAGTCGGTTCCCATTGTGTCATTAGGAGGAAAGAAAACAACTGCCCAGCTCCTATCACAAGGTAGCACTCTAATGCAGTGTATTGGAATTGCATTTATGTGGTGCTTGCGACCCCTGATGAGGCATTGAAAGTATTGCACATTTTATATACACATACTTTAGGCATTGAAAGATAAAATAGGTAAAATCAAGTAAAGCAATATATTTGTGCTTCTAGCTCTAGCAGGTGCGAAACTACGGTTTTCTAGCCGCTACCAGCAGCTTTGCACAGTCCCTGAAGGCGAGCTGCCCTTCTGCTGGGCACTACAGAGCTAGCTTCTGCTCACTAACCATAGCAGCTCTGGACCTCTCCAGTAACCAACAAAGTGGCACCTAAGAAAGCAGTTTCTGGACAGAAGTGAGTAGAATTCTGTAACCAGTGAAGAGAGCACCATCAGAGTTCTGTCTGGTATAAAACTGTCTTTCGTCTTCCGCCATGGCGCGGAAGGCAGTGTACCTGCTGCTCCCTCCAGTGGGCATCAAGACATAGGAAGCGGCACTCCTGGATCCATGGTACCACCACACAACCAACACTCATTTCTTTCAGTGCTGCAGTGATGGCATCCATGGCTGAGTTGTGATGGGCGGGGCATGGCGCGGAAGGCAGTGTACCTGCTGCTCCCTCCAGTGGGCATCACGACATAGGAAGCAGCCCTCCTGGATCCATGGTACCACCACACAACCAACCCCATTTCCTTCAGTGCTGCAGTGATGGCAGCCATGGCTGAGTTGTGATGGGCGGGGCATGGCATTGTCTCTGCAAACAGAGTGCTTGCAGTCCCCTGCAGTGAACAGAACATGAATGATTTCCTATAGCACCCCAGACTCATGCGATAGGGGAATAGAAAGATGTTGCGCCTACTGTTTCATCATGATCAGTACCGTCTTCTTCTTTGGGATTCTCCCAGCTTCCTCAAGCCCCTTCGGATAAAGAGGACAAGGAGTGGGACCCCAAACCGAGGATGGGAGACGAGCAAATAGGAAGCTTCCAGAAATCTGACTCACCAGTCAGGAAGATGAACACTGCACTGGTTATGTAGCTGCATTGAAGAAGTGCCGATAACCTCCTTTCAGACTTTTCAGCTACCATCACATGCTCCTATCTTCTTAAAATAAAATAAAAACACCTTTGTCACAGTTCACGTTAGGCACATCCAGTCTGGCTCCACCACAAGTTCTTCAAGGTCTCAGTTTGCCATTCTAAAGATCTCTCGGATTTCGGATTTCTTAACAGCTAGGAAGAGCGAGGAATAGAATGCAAGCTATGTAACTTGTTGTGCTGCAGTGCATTATGGGAAGTCGGGTATAACTGTTGGTGCTGGAGGCCCATTTGGAAAGCAAACATCCAACCAAAGGGCAGAGCAGCCATGAAAGCAAATGTTGCCTGTCCAGCGCAAGTGGCGGCTGGTGACATTAGAAATTGGTTGGGCGTAAAATACTTACTTATGTAAGGGCACTAAGGAGTATATCCACAGAATGAAACTCGGCCATTTTTGCCCACCCCTACTGTGCATACAGTTACCCTTTTTCCTTCAGAGGCGGATTCATTTTCACCTGCTTTTTAATGACTATAATTTGAGTCGATAAGAAATTATGGTGGTCATTGTGCACGATTGCACCCCTCCGATGTATTTATTTAGCAAGGAGGCTTGACTATTTTGATACCTTTCTGATATGTGTATCCCGCACCTGCTGCTGCATACTTGATTTGCCTTTCGTGCAAGTTACTGGCCTACTGTGTAGGACTTTTGAAGCTTTATCGAGATTTTGGCTATGATTGTTGAAGACTTCCGAGAGGTGCCTGATTCTGGGGAACAGTACCGCACACTGGAAAGATGGCAAGAAGATAGCGTGCGGCTCTTGTGACCAGACCGGCTCTCACATCATCCTGATAATTTTATGCAGCGGCTACCAGAGAACAAGTTAAATCAGATTTGATGTGCCAAGAGGTGCTGTTGGATGGATTTTAAGCCACTAGACTGGCTCTTGCATCATATACACCTACTGCAGGGTGCACCAGGGAGAAGTGATTAGTTACAACAGATCTCATGCGCTGCGATGACCTGGCTCTTAACATCATGTACATCTGCAGCAGAAAACACCAGGGAGATGTCATACTTTAAACCAACCTCATGTACTGAGAGGATATATAAGACAGGCTTCTGGCCACTGGAGTGATTTTCAGCATTTTTTGCAACAGCATGGAGCTGTAATGGGTTAATCCAGACCTCATGCAACGCAAGACATGAGAGGAGGTGATGGGGTTCAGTCCGCAAGGCCGGTTCTAGACATCATGCAAAGCACACTTCCTAGAACAGGCACCAGGAGGCAGGGATGAGTTAAACTATTAGACCTGATGGGCTGTGGGGAGCTCTTGAGTGGGTTTCTGGGTGCTAGGCTGGCACACATCATCCTGCCCAGCAGCGGGTACTGAGGAGCAACGGTGGCTTCTTACAGCAGATATCATGTGCTCCCAAGACTGTAAAATGGCTTTCTTCAGGCCTCTGGATTGGTGGACAGCAGTGGGCACCAGGGACCCCCAATGGGTTAAACCAGGTCTGACGACGTGCTGAAAGGCGCTTTACAGAGGACTTCAAGGCGTCATGCTGGCGCTTAGCATCATGCACACGCAGCAGCAGTGGGTTAAATAACACCTGACTGCCTGAGTAATCCGTTCACCACACGCTGAGGTTGGAGGGCCCTGGGGTGGGGGGTAGAGTGGGGCTGGGGGGTCTCTTCTCACAGTAGCATGGACTGGAGTGACACTCAGGGTGACAGATGAGGGCGGACCTCTACTTTTTTTTAATTAACTTGTTGCCAAATCAGACTTTTATTTGGAGTTTTGTGTTCATGTTTGTGAAGAAGTTTCCATGAGGAAAAGTGGTTACAACCAGTGTACTGGCTCCATACGTGAATGTGCACACATGTAGTATGTGAAACTGAAAACATTGCTTTTCTTCTACAGGGCTTTCCTACCCTTTAACGTGCCTGTACCATTCGCGCACGGAAGATGAACATGAAACTGCTTAATGCTGCAAACCCCAGAAAATAAATGCAGGTCATGAACCTCTCTATATACATCAAACAGCATTTTAAAATGCACCCAGCTTGACAATGAGGATTGCGTCATCACAACACAGCGTTAACAGATACAGCTTCCTCGAGACCCCTTGAGGGTCTCAGTTCCCTGAGCCCCATGGGTTGCAGATCTTTGGCCAAAAACACTTTAGTCTTGATTAGTTAGCCTTAGCCTCACCCATTAAGTAGGCAGCTCACACTATCAAACCCTTCACAGTTAGAGGAATTGTGTATCAGTAAATTCGTTTTTATATTTTATTAATTTATTTTGTGAGTTTTATATAGCGCAAACTTGACCCGAAGGTACCAGAGCACTTTACAGAGTACGCACAACAATAACATGCGATGCATAGAGAGCAGATAGAGAGGTATAGTAACGGTCATGGTTACCTACTTTGGGCTTCCACATGGACAAATGGACGGGGAGAGCGAGATCTTAATGGTAGAGACGTATCAAAACCTATACCTGCGAAACACCGACTGCGGCACTGCGGAGAGGCGAGTGCATGGGGCAGGGACTCCTCAAGCTAAGAGAATCATGTTTTGTGACTATGAGTGGAGCCCTTGTTGAAAAATAGACCCCTTTACCCACGACAACATGACAGGGCCCTCAGCTTGGTATGCTTTTATTTAATAATTTCGAAAAAACGTGCAGACTACAGAGTTTGAGACGAAAGACTGTATAACTCTTTCTGAGTCTAGCAAGTACATTCTTTAACTCCAAGTACAGTTTAAGTACGATCAATTATCGCATACTAGAGCGGCCCGTATTTGTTGAAATTAATTGAATAGGCTATCATTGGAGATAGTCATAACAACAGAAGAGTGTGCCTTGAAACAAAATATGTAGAGCACGACAGGAGAAGCCAAATTTGGTTCTTTATAAAGCCCTCACTCACCAACCTGGTTGGTGACCTGCTTCATCATTGGGCCCCACCAGGAGAGGCCGAGTGCCACCCTGGTGTGCTGCAACGCCAGAATTACTGCAGAGCTGGTTATTCGTGTGTGGTGAATAGTGAAGAGGTGAGAGTTAAAAGTATCACGATTGTGTCCAGGAAAAAGTTTTATTAAAGGCCAATTGGACACAGTAAAAACAAAGTGTGGGACAACAAGCTGAGTAGATTGTTCAGCAGAGTCCGCTTAAGAGGTGGTCAACATGTTTCTGCCTATGTGTTGTAATTTTAACGGGCATTCTTCAGGACCATAAGGTGTAAACCCCGGCGGTATGGGCGCGCTAAGGCCCACCCTAACCTGAGGTTGTAAGTGTAAAAAAGATAAAAAGTGTCAAAAAGATTTCTTTAAAATGCATGTCATCTGGTATCCCTCGGGCGTGAGAGGGACAGAGTTTATTCTGGTTGTACATAACATACACAGACATACATACAAAGAAAGAGACAGACATAGTCATTAGCCGTAATTCATTCCGTAAAATCCAGTTGAATAAACAGGTACTGATGCTCTACGCAGTGCACAAATAAGCAGTAACACTTAACAGGACGTGCTGCTTTTGAAAAGTAATGTGCACTAAAGAGGGTCAACCAAAATCAATTTGGTGAAGTAATCTCACAGCAGAGTCAATTAATCTATATGCCCATCGTGAGTTGTATCGATAAACATTAACTGGAGTTAGAAACGCTATGTGTAAAGCTTTTAAACATAGCGCAATTGGGCATAGGATGCTTAATAGAGGAAATGAAGCGAAATCTCACTTAAGACGCAGCCATTAACTACATCATGGGTCTCTGGAGGAGGGTGATAGCAACAATGGCACACCCTAGAGAATTAGAAGGAAAAGAAAACGAAAAGTAGAAAAAAATCGGTTAATAGAGAGCGACCTGAATGCAGCATTACTTATCTTAGCTGGCGAGAAAGGAGGACTCACGCCTGCAGTGCATAACACCCTCTTGGTGCCTGCAAGTACCCTCATGTACCAGACACCGATGACGAAGTGAAGGGGAGACCGGCATGTATATGAAGACAAGTAACCGAAGGCTTGCCAGGGGGTGGGGTCACGTACGGAAAGTTGTGGTCACGTGTGCGCTGAAAGGCGTCACACGCTGTCTCCCAATCTGGAGATACACCGTAACATTTTACATGAGTAACTTTCAACTGGGACAAGATAGAGAAATGGAGTTTAAGCTCTCTGAACTCAGAATGTAATAACACATCTTTTAGTAAAGTAAAGACAAGTCAGCAAAAAGGGCCCACGGCTGGATGAATTTAAACACCTAGAGTGAGACAATCTGTTCTGGCCTGCTTCATTTTCCGGGGACCCACAACTGAACTGCCAATTGGTGCATTTCCTGGTTTTGGCAGCCAAGAAGATGCCAGGTAACAACTTTGTGAGCTTATAACTAAGTCATTTTGAACTGGGAATTAACACACAAGGGGTATTATTTATACTGTCAGGTTATTTTCGAGCGCTCTCTTTTAAACGTTCTCGTAACAATCCAAATATATCTGAAACGGTGCCACAGGAGAGGGAGAAACAACCCCTAAACCCTCTAGTGGTGGGCCGTGGCCCACTGTATGAACAAAATGCAAGACTGTGCACACGTTACATTTTTAGTGTATGAAGCATATTAGCATTTGTTCCCAAACAGAGCCATACAACAAAACAATTGGAAAATGAGGGACCACAGGAAAACAAGGTATATTCAGTCTTTCGGTTTTATGATGAATTCCAGATATTCCAGCCAGCCAACACCTGTTTCGTCATGGGGTACACACACCCCCGACTTTTTCAGGGCTGGTGAAAAAACATATATGGAGTACGTATCACAGAACAGTACAAATCTGTTAATTCTCAAGTAAGTAAAGTCTTCAATTCAAGACTGAAAGGTGGGGAGGATCGCCAAGTAAAGCGTACATAAATCCAAAAGGTACTCCAGAGTGTAAGGTTGAGCAACCCATGATTAAGTGGAAGTGCAAGTATAAAATAGTTTGAAGAATCTTGACAAAGACAGAGAAAAGCGTTCGTCGTCAGGCATGCGTGAAGTTTCAATAATATCCCCTTCGATTAAAGTGCAATGTGAATATATGGACCACATATATCATACCAAAAATCACGTGAGAAACTTGTGAATTGAGGTACCGTAAATCTTAATGCCCAAACGATGATGACGAGGTAAGTGGGTTGAAAGCTACTGCAAGCCCCACGAAACAAAGTAAACGTGCGAGCGGTTTATCGAAAACCCCTACCTTCTCTTAGTATGGCGAATATATCAGACCTATAAATATATAGGAGAACCAACAGGACATCAAAATACGTATTTAGCTGTATATCAGCTAACAACACTTGAAACTTAAGTGGCCTTTGCTATGAGAATGTAAATAAATGCAATGGAGTATATACCCAACAGCCAGGCTTACCTTAAACCTGGTGATAATTCCGACCCAGTAGGTCCTAAGATTATAACGGAACCAATGTTATTCAACGCTGCGAGTATATGACCACGGTAGAATCCAAAACCAGTACGTTCGTTCAAGTAACGCCGATTCCAATCACTCAGACTCTGTAAAAATTATGCACAAAATCGGTAAACTCGCTCGCTTAGAACTTAAGATAGGCCAGTAAAACGTGAAAGCTATCGGCTATCCCTTACCTGAAGACGAGTACATCTATCCGTCACCGCCCGGTACTCTCCGCGTGCGATTACGATTGTGCTTCGTGCGCATACCCGGAAGTGCTTATAATAGGGAAGCCGGTGAGAACACGAGAACGATTACGTTCGAATTTGTTTTCGGTGCGCATGCGTGAGGTGTAGTGTATCACATCTCGATGTTTGTCAAGAAACATCAACTCGAGAATAAATAATGTTGAAGGATTTACAAAATTCCAAAGGATAATACATAACAGGAAATAGAAGGAAGATCATTGAATCAGTAAATACAAGAAAGAAAGTAATAGGTCAAAGTCCATTGCTTGAAATAGATAAGAGGCACAATTAAGGCAACGTATTACACTTAAAATTACAGCGTGTACAGAGTATGTAAAGATATCGAGTAGGTGTGTATACCCACAGGATAGCAATGATGTTCAGACAAGAAAAGTACATCATGGAGAAGATATACAAGCCAAATGAACACAGGAATTAGTAGAGATAGAAAATACATACATAAGTCCATGTTACACTAGAATGTCAATATTTCACCGTTCTGAGACCCCCATCGATTAATGATTAGGGTGTCTCTGATTCTTTCAAAGCAGATATAAAGATATGTAAAAGTAAACACACAATATGTTTTATGTGCATAGAGAAGTATATTATTCAAATAGAAACATTACACTTTGTACATATTGTTGGGGTAGTAAAACAATATAGAAAAAACATGCAATATCAAAATCATACATGAAGCCAAGCGTGGAAACAGAAGTTAGTCCCCTAGGAAATAGTGCATCTCATTGTCACTATTAAAACCTAGGTCATGGGTACGTAAGCGCATGATCCAAAAAGATTCAAGCCTCCTCAAATTAAGCTCTCTATTACCCCCTCTGGGGTTCTGTTTGCAGAAGTCTATACCATAGAATTTGAACCTCTTGCTTTGGCCTTGTGTGGGACACTCCCAAATGTGTAATGCCATGGGGTATCTTGAATCTTTCTGTTTTAAAGCCTAACATGTTCTCCAATCCTTTCTTTCAGGCTTCTTATAGTACTACCTACATATTTGCCTCCACAAGTGCATTCTAGTACATAGACTACAAATTTAGTATTGCAATTAATATTCACCCTGATATCATATATCCTGTTGGGGCCATGAAATATCTTTTTTTTGTCGTCAGCCCATCTACAAATTCCACAACAACCGCATTTAAAAAAACCATTAGACCGCACAGTCAACCATGTGTCTGAAGTTACGTTGTGTGTGCAACTGGGACTGAGGCGGGTACGTAATGTTTTACCCCTACGGTAAGTGATTTGCGGTTTATTACAGACGAATTTCAATAGAGAGGAGTCATTGGTGAGAATATGCCAGTGTTTATGCAAGCTCTTGGAAAGGGCCTTACTGTAAACATCGTAGTTTGTAATCAATCTGACTGCTGTGTCCGTGGGTTTCTTCTCCTTGTCAACAATGGTGTTGATTCTATCTGTGTTTCTGATTTTGTTCCCTGCTCTCTGGATTATAGATCTGCTATAGCCCCTTTGAGTAAATCTGGTTTCCATATCATGAAGACAAAATTGAAAATCTGTGTCTACACTGCAGTTACGTCTAGCCCTAGTGAATTCCCCAAGGGGGATAGCATTGATTTGGTGCGGTGGATGTGCACTGTTTGCGTGTAAGATCGCGTTACATGCAGTATCTTTCCTGTATAGTTTGGTGTGTAATTTGTTATCTTTGATAAAAATCTCAATGTCCAAAAATTTGATACTTGTGTCACTTGACTCTTGCGTGAACTGCATGCATGAAGTGTTTGAATTGAGGTATGAGCAGAATTCCGTCAGACTATCTGGGGTGCCCGTCCATATCATTAGACAATCGTCAATATAGCGCCCCCAGTATAGTATAGAGTCATGAAATCTGCCTCCTCCTGGTCCCCATATCCAATCCTCTTCCAATTTACCCATGAACAAATTAGCGAAACTGGGAGAAAATTTAGATCCCATCGCAACTCCCTTCTTTTGTCTAAACCATTGAGAATTGAATAGAAATACATTGTTATTAAGAATAATGCGCATCATGTCAACCAGCATCTCTGTGTGCTTCCATTGAGAAGCAGCTCTTCTAAACAAAATGGTTTCTATGGCTTTAATGCCCAAATCCAGTTCAATACTGGTGTACAAGGACACCACATCCATATCATATCATATACTCATATACTCGCAGCGTTGAATAACATTGGTTCCATTATAATCTTAGGACCTACTGGGTCGGAATTATCACCAGGTTTAAGGTAAGCCTGGCTGTTGGGTATATACTCCATTGCATTTATTTACATTCTCATAGCAAAGGCCACTTAAGTTTCAAGTGTTGTTAGCTGATATACAGTTAAATACGTATTTTGATGTCCTGTTGGTTCTCCTATATATTTATAGGTCTGATATATTCGCCATACTAGGAGAAGGTAGGGGTTTTCGATAAACCGCTCGCACGTTTACTTTGTTTCGTGGGGCTTGCAGTAGCTTTCAACCCACTTACCTCGTCATCATCGTTTGGGCATTTAGATTTACGGTGCCTCAATTCACAAGTTTCTCACGTGATTTTTGGTATTATATATGTGGTCCATATATTCACATTGCACTTTAATCGAAGGGGATATTATTGAAACTTCACGCATGCCTGACGACGAACGCTTTTCTCTGTCTTTGTCAAGATTCTTCAAACTATTTTATACTTGCACTTCCACTTAATCATGGGTTGCTCAACCTTACACTCTGGAGTACCTTTTGGATTTATGTACGCTTTACTTGGCGATCCTCCCCACCTTTCAGTCTTGAATTGAAGACTTTACTTACTTGAGAATTAACAGATTTGTACTGTTCTGTGATACGTACTCCATATATGTTTTTTCACCAGCCCTGAAGAAGTTGGGGGTGTGTGTACCCCATGACGAAACACGTGTTGGCTGGCTGGAATATCTGGAATTCATCATAAAACCGAAAGACTGAATATACCTTGTTTTCCTGTGGTCCCTCATTTTCCAACTGTTTTGTTGTATGGCTCTGTTTGGGAACAAATGCTAATATGCTTCATACACTAAAAATTTAACGTGTGCACAGTCTTGCATTTTGTTCATTTTGAACTGGATCTGACCACTCTAACTGATCAAAATTGCTCCCGGGGGAGGGGGGGGGGTGTATTAGTGAAGGCCATTTTTTAATGCGGCTATCTGCACTAGTGTATACTATATGTTTTTAAGGTTATTACAACTAATCTTATTATCTTACGTTGGATTTATGGATTGTCTTTTTCTAAGAAACTTTTTTTACTATATTGTAGAGCTGTTACGCACTAGTGCACACTACATGTTTTAAGGTTTCACCAACTAAGCTTATTATATTACAATGGTTTTACGGATAGTTTTTTTCCGTGCAACGTTTTACTGTTATGTACAGCTTTTATGGTTTGATTATTATCATGCAATGGTTTCAAGTAACTAGGCTAATGGACTTGACGTAGTTGAAAGAACCAGCAATGCAGATTGTAACTTTGATACACCTGCAGGTGCTTTACATGACTGCTAGGCTCTTGCCACCACTAAAGTAATCACTCTTGTGTGGATTGTACCTGGTTAAAATGCCCGTCTCCCTACTTCACTTGCCATGGGAACCATGACTTAAATTAAGCCCCCTTCCTGCACCGAGACGGTCTTTCGCATACCTCCATTTATTTACATGTAGCTTAGAGGGCATTCCACCTTTGGTCACTGTTTTTTTATACCATACCTATTCTTCCGTGGTTGTTAGGAAATAAGCCGAAAGGAAAAAGAAAATTCCTGTGGCATCTTATCTGCTTGGGCCAGTTAGGGCGCAGCAGTTAGGCCTAATAACACCAACCCCCGCTTCCTACTGTGTCTATTTTAGCTTCCTTCCCATAGAGTACTATGTTCGTCATCCCACATTAAATCTGACTCTCCTAAGCTTGCGTGCACCAGTTCTGGTCCATCTAATTAGGACTAGGTAACCGATATACTTTGAGTTGAGAGCATGCATCAAGGTCAACTGCGGTCCTCACTCAGGTGAGGCAAGGGTTGGTTTTAGGGGGAGTTTTAACAAAATGTGCTATCTTGTCTATGGGCACTTAGTGGAGACTTCAGAGTGATGGGACGTTTCTACCAACACACACCAATTAGTTATGGTTGCATCATACTCGTGCTGGAAGAAATTTCAGAGGAAGCAAGATGTTAGAGAAGATGGACACTTTTAAATGAATAGAGGCCCTCATTGGACTAGCCTTTGATGGGAGATCATACACAGATTTGGCGTGTACAATGAAACTTTTGAGATGGGCTTATTGGCGAATTCTGAATGTTACTGTTGAACGGTACCTTTGGGCAAAACATGAACACAATGAACTATATATATATATATATATATATATATATATATATATAGAGAGAGAGAGAGAGAGAGAGAGAGAGATTTTATCACAATAAAACACCCACATCCTTCCCACACTCTAACTACACATCAAACAACAACAGTAAAAAACTCAGTTCTTTCCAAACACATAACACCCACACTGCCTACCATAACACACCAACTCCCTCCTTGAACCAAACAAACCAACAAAACTCTTCATAAAAAACAAACCAACACACCCACACCCTCCTTTAAGATTCCTATCACCATTTACCACCAATATCAACTACAGCAATTTACAGCCCACCCAACACTTACTCTCACAAAACCCCAACAAATAATGCTAGTCCAGAGGTGGCTTAAATGATATGTTCCTGTCAGGGAGAATCCAGATGGGGGCCGAGCGCAGCTTGCAAAGGGGCTCGACATATGTATAATAAAGAAAGAAAGTCCAGCCACGCCAGGGTTAAGGAGCACCTCATACCCTCCCCTCTGCAGGATAGCGCAGACAGCGTCAGTGGAGACGACCAATCAAAGGCCCAGGAGGCGGAGAAAAGGAACCTCCTGAGAGAAGACGGCGCGAACCCGGAAGCTGGAGAAGACGGAGGAGCCGAGGACGCCGAAGCAGAAGACGTGCGGAAGCAGAAACCACCCATGGAGCCGTAGGAAGAATCCCTGCAAACCGACCACCCCGCCAACACCGCAGCAGAGGAGCAGGAGACGTGGAGCGAGGAGTGGTGGACACCCCCAGGAGACGCGTGCTTGCCGGGGAGAGTTACGGCACTGGCAGTGAGTGAAACGATCACTGGGGAGTTAGATAGATTGAAGGGAGGAGGGGGTCTGTAAACGAGTAATCCCCATAGTTGCGTTCGGAGCCTTAATTGAATCGCTCCGTGTTTACAGGAATCGCCCCTTGTCAGCCTTGGGTGCTTTGCGGGAAGAGTGCTCTTGCTCCTGCATTTGTTCTCTGTTACTTTTGGGAGCGATTGTAATTGTGTTGAAGCGGTGAGGACCGCTAACTCGAACCTGTTTTTTTTTGTTTTTGTTTCTCTGCCTGAATGTTTCTTGCGCTGCACTCCCCGTTGCCGTCATAAGAGGCCCGCATCCCTGACCTGAGCACAAACAAACATTAATGGTTCGGAGTGTTTCCCTCCCTTCACATCCTTTGAACCTGGCACTCCCCTTCCTCACATACCTCACCACCCACCTCTCTGTATAGCACCATCAACACCAGGGAAGGTGAAGGGTAGCTCAAAGAGAGTAAAACAGATCAAAATACTCACCGCCACTTCTTTCTTGTTTCCCTCTTAAGCATCCTGGGGACCCGCCACCTGCAGTAAGGAGGAGACCAAGACCCAAGGACGGAGATTGTCTACACACAGCGACACGACCTGGTTCTCAACCTGACGGACTGCACTTAGCTAACAAAACCCCATTCACTGTTCCTCATTGCCAAACGGCCTTACTTAAATATCTCTGCAATAAAGATCTGGTCGCAACTATTCATCCCATACAGCCTCCTAGCTTTCATTTCCGACCCTCCCTCTGACAGTTCCCTAAGTAGTCAAGCCATAGTCAGCCAGTGATGGCCCAAATAGCACACTAAATTGCACACTGCAGTGAGCACATATTCGTAAAATCACATAACAGCCAGCCAAGGCATTTTTAGATCTATTCTTGTGAGTCCCAATATTCCACATCCAATGTCTCATCACCAGGGCCGGCTTTAGCACTAGTGGCACCCAGTGTGACAATAATTTTTGTCGCCCCACACCCCATGACCGTCTCCTCGGTTTCTCTCGGTACCACCGGGAAAAAGCGCCCCTCATCTGTCCAATCATAAGTTATTGCTAATCACAGCGCGCCCCCCCACTGAAGTCAGCACCCCCTCAGTCGCACTGCCCTAAAGCCGGCTCTGCTCATTACTTGATGATGCCTCTCAGAAGTAGACGAGGCAGCCTGGCTGTCAAGACCAGAAGCACCCTTCTCAGTCATCACGCTCGAAATCAGGGAGATTCACACACAGTCAATACTGCAATGCAACACTATTCCAAGCATGCAACCACTCTCCCATGGTGTTCTGTGCTACCCACCCGCTCATGATCTTCAACAGCACTTCACCAGGAGGCTGAAGTGGTATATAAATGCAAAAATTCAACTACATTGCAATTCCTCTCTCTCTAATCATTCATGGAAACAATTGGGTTTGTGTGTGTGCTGCACAAGGCAACATAGACATGAACATTAACCTAGCCCTGGGGCCTATGGTCTCGGGGTGGGACATCGGCCAGCAGGGGATTGTTTAATATCATGCAGAGTTGCCCTCATCCCGCCCGAGTCAAACAGGAATAATTTTGATGCCCATTTCTGTATTTTAAATGTGTCATGCTCTACAACTCTGGCAAAAGATGGCAAATGTTTAAAAATATATACACAAGAAGTTTCTAATCCGACATCGCATCTTCACACGCACCAACAATAGCTAACTTTTAATTGGTATAAAGAAGTTGATGAAGTTATCAAAAGTCAACTAGACTCTTTTATGCTTTAATTCCAACCTACAGTATAACTGTTGCTTTAGACGAAGGAAGACCGAACGTAGGAATCACAGAAGATATCGTCAACTCCTCCGCATTGGCTTTGGAAGTGGTAATAGATGAATTAGATGCATTTGCCAATACGTTGATTCAGAATAGGATGGCAGACGATGGAATTCCTGCAGGCTAGGGTTTAAGGCACAGTAATGCTTTCCACTGCTCTCCCTCCTTACTGCTGCTTTCACTGTATGACCTGGAACCAGGCAGACTCCTAATTTTCCCTGCACACTCATGACCATCTCACATATGCCACACCTCACAGGTGCCTCCATGCATGCTCCAAAAGCATGCCAAAATGCCCCTAACTTTAAATGATCTATCATGGTTTTGACCTCTTTTTTCTGCCAAAGCAAACACAAGGAGATGATGAACGGAGCGCTGAAACTTTTCAGACACTCACCCCCAGTCACAGATCTGGGTTGAATCCATCATTGTTCTTTAGCTCACTTCAATCCCCAGTTCAGACACAAGGAGATGATGGACGCCCTAAGTTGGCAGGGTATGGCCAGACGTGGGTCCCTTGCTCACTTTGCCACTGAATTCAAACTAGCCTGGCTGATGAGGGCTATTAGCCCAAAACCAGTCCCAGGATGCTTGCTTCTGGTCCAGGGATGGCTTGGCAGTTCGGGCTGGACTGTTCCCATGAGGCACAGGGTCAAGACTGATTTGCATATAGCTGTGTCTGAACTGGGGTGGCGAAGTGAGCTAAAGAACGATGATGGATTCAACCCGGATCTGTGACTGGGGATGAGTGTCTGAAAAGTTTCAGCGCTCCGTCCATCATCTCCTCGTGTTTGCTCTTTTTTCTGCCCACAACAGAATGCAGCATATGGCAATGGATTAGCCTAGTTCTGCTAACATTTCCAATCTGTGTGAGTAACAGCATAATGACCAAACAAGCACAAGGCCTTGATCCACAGAGAAAATAGTCCTATTCAGTGCCATGGTCTAGTGAGGCATTGTGTCCTTTCTTCATTTTATGAGGGTCGTTCAGCTTCTCAGACAATGCTACCAAGACCTCGCCACCACTTATCTCACTTGGGCACTGCAAGCATTGTACATCTGTAAACAGGCTTCACAACCATTCTAAGATGTCCACCCATACGTGAGCATGTGCATAGACCAGAACTTTTGGCTGTGCCAATGCTTGCTTGTAATTTCTTCTGGTGGATTTCCATCGCTGGAGCACAGTAGATTGGATGGGTCAAAGAAAACTAAAATTTCTTGTGCTGTGCTCCTTAGCATTCAACAAAATAAGCTTCGAAATGACTTTGGTAATGGCTTGCGTCAATCTAGGAGAATTGCTGCACCCGAATATGCTACAAGAAAAAAATGGAAGCATGGGACTTTTCTGCTGATATTTTTTTCTAACAGGAAACTGGACTTTTTAGTTAGTCTGTAGTTACCAAGTCAGTAAAGATGTCTAAAGATCAAGGGAGACATTTCACCAGTGGCCAGGAGGATGAAGGTGGTGGTAGGACGAGGCCTCTCCTAAACTTGGAGTAACCAAGAAGAGCAGAGGTTAATGGAGGAAATACTGAGAAATCTTAAATTAGCATTTAAATTGATTTAAGGCTTATGGGTAGAAAAATAATTCTAGTCGACTTTGCTTGTACATGATTTCTGTCAGCCGAAGACCAATTTCTTGGTTTGCAGGCATCCATAGCACCTCGGAGTACATTTACACATATGTAGGGTTGTGTCACAGACTACTTATATTACGTGCAATGATCACCGTGAATGAAGCACCTGTGTGAATTCAGAAGAGAAGACGCACACAAAAATAATCATTAGAAACAATTTATTTCCTTCTAAGTATAAACAGAGCACTCTTTTACAAATGTGTTAATTTGGTTTAAGAGAGTACCCCATATTTACAAACATACAATAATTGCTGCTTACCCTAACCCCAAACCCTTTTTCCTTCCCAATCCCGTTTATAAAACAAACAAACAAAAGGCACCAAGCAAGAGAAAACTAAAAGAAAACCCAATGCTGGAACAAAAATATCAAATCAAATCAGGGTTATAACATTACAAACGATGTCAAAGTTCCATCAAAACCAACCGTAAATAAAATAAAACAACAACTTTGGTTGATTGTGGCTCGATTAGTTATAATTCTGCAATGTTAAAAAGTTTATTAAATCATTTACATCGTTCTAAAAAAAGTGTGCACCTTTCTTATAGGTGTTCCAATTTTACAGATCTGTTTTTTACAATTATAAAAAAAAGGTTGGAGCCTTCAGACCTATGTACAGAATTGTGGTCGTTTGCAGTTCAGTGCCATCACGGACGTGTCCTCTCGGTTCATGCACACAGTGCATGAACTAAAGTAATGGGTGTGAAAAATGCTAAATATACACATATAACAATGACAATCCAATATTTAAATCCATCCTGCTTCAATGCTCCTTCAAAAATAGTTGCCTTTGTTCTGAAGCCTGTATAAATTGTGGCGCAGCAAGAAAATGCACATAATAATCTGTTACAAAGTCGTAGAAGTACATGAAAAAATGTAATAAAATACACACAGCAAGAACGTAACTTCAAGTTTTACAAATCTAACATGTGGGGATCTACACCATTTCTAGATGCGATGTGCCAATAAGGCAACAGTCATAAAAGAGACATGAAAAGTGACACAGTATTTGCCAGAAGGAAAAAAATCCTCTAAAGTGAATCCAGTAAAATTGGTCAAATTGATCGAGTACTAAAGTATCCATAGTAAGCAAACTTTCACGGCCCAGGTCTCAGCGGTAAAATGTAACAAACATTGTGCCTTATTAATGGATGACAAATTATTGGCAGTGAAAGGAATATTATACTGCAACAGATGAAGACTATGTATACATGTTGGAAAGATTGCTGACTGCTTTGTCCAATGGTTTACCAAACTAACCACAGCATACGACTATAGTGTCTTTCTCGGGCCAGCAGGTTTAGTTGCACAACAGCTCACATGTGTGAGGAGCTCACTGAACCCTAATTATGAACGTCTTTTGATACCCAACTAGGGAAATGGCACGATCATCTCACTTGTTGACATCAGGCCCCATTGCATACTCGCTACAAGACCGCCATCTTAGGTAAAATGTAGGCAGAATGTAGTAGAAAATGTTTGTAAAGTCTCTTGACAGCAAGTTCGAAACAATTTGTGGGTGTGGCCAGTGCGGATTAAAGTCTGTGGAGGCCCCTAGACCCCCTCGCAAAATATCTCCTAATACGTTGATACGTATATATACTCGTCGGTGTTCTCAAAGCTTCTACTCAAGAATATTCTACTAGTGTCTGGAGTCGGTAGAAAGTCTGAACTCATGAGGCACACTGACTCACAGAAACCTTAGTTTCTGGAGATTTCTTGTGCACATGCTCTAGTGGGATAACACTGAGCATAGTAGTGTGCATGTTGGCCGCTTGATAGATATGACCATCAATACTGTACATTACACATACATAGTTTGCACCGGATTTTGTTTTACAAACTGCCAGCTGCCAGAAGATGAGCTTTTAAGATACAAACTGTTATGCGAATCTGATGTCTCTGGTTTATTTATTTAAGTTAATGGGCATTACATTATACAGTATTTTCTCCATAGAGTCTTTAATGTAAAGTTTTAATTTCTTTGAGGCAATTCGTTTTTTCCTATCTTTTGGAAACAATTTAAGAAAGCTTAATTGTAATTTTCTTTCAAGATCAAATCAATGTTATTTTGATCTGTTGTAATGGGCCCCTAAAGAAATGGGGCCCATAGGTCGGTGCCTACTTTCCCTATGTTGTTATCCGGGACTGAGTGTGGCAGCCATTTTTATCACAAGCAAGTGATAAGGACGATGGGAGCATAGAGACCGGACTCCAGTACAAGCACCATCCTGTTACTCACTGTCCTGCCCTCTCCACTTTTCTTCTTACTGTATTACATGTTAATAAATCCCTCATGGGGATCCAAAAACATGCCCCCATCCAGCTTCACCCTGTGCCTGGCCTACCCTATCAATGCCGCCAGGAGTCCTTTTTGTGCCCTGAAGCCTCTTTCGTTTCTGTATTTTATGTGATGTTATGGAACAGCAGAACCTTTTGCCCTATTGCCCTTGTTTGTCTTCTGCACCAAGTCCATAAGATAGGCATGAAAAGTCAAGAGATGGGTTTGGGAAGAACTAAACAGACCAAAGCATAGCAGTTCTCAAAAAGAGTGCTGCTTATATCATAAGTAGCTGGTCATAAGTGTGTTAAGTGTAGCTGCTTATTAAAACATATGTCCAGGAGGGTGGAAGCTGCAAACTATAGAGTTTTTTTCCTCCTTGGACGCAATTAATTTTTTGTGCGCTGTATGTATTAAAAAGCAAGGGAAACATAAATAATTACTGGATTATGGCTGGCATATTACAAGTTGTTTCAATGGGAAACAAGTGTGAAAACTTCCCAGCACCTAAGCAATGTAAACAGTAAACTTAGCCCAAATTTTGCCCAGTGTGCAAGCCTATTTTTGCCCGGTTAAAGCGATAGTTTGCTTTGGGATCAGGAGCATTAAAACATACCTTACCTCCTCGGAAGTCTTCCTCACCATATCACTAATGTAGTGAGCTTCAGCTCCCAAACAGAACCCTCCAAGCAATTTAGCACTCTAGTCCTTCCATCCCTCCCTAACATGGCCCACCTCCTTCACCCCTGACCTAGTACAAGAGGATTATTACATAACAATAGGGTATACCCAGTATACTGTTGGAACTGGGCCAATTAGGGTCTGTACAGCCTGGGCCAGTTATGGAATGTATGAAAAACATATATGTCAGTTGGACCTTTTGTTGCTAGTACAGGAGGAGGCACGACCCACCCCACTTCCTGTTCAAGTACCAAGCCTCAGCACCCAACAATAGCTAAACAGGGAAGGGAGGGATGGGAACTCATGTGGCGAGGAAGACTACACTCGGAGTAATGAAGATTACCGGTAAGTAACCGGAGCATGCACGCTAGTTGTGTGCTTGCTGTACAAGTCAACTCGCACATGAACTTGTCCACACAGAACAAGGCACAGGTGTTCAGAAAGCTGCATTTCTAAGACTGACTGCCAGGGATTTGGAGAAAAAAAATCGTAGAAGCACTAACCCAGTGCTCTTGTTCTAGCATTCCTTGGACGCACTCTTTCGTATTCAAGAAACTCTTAGGCTGTTTCAAACTAAACAAGGTGTTGAAAAAGTATTGAAATTCAGCGTCATGTTTACTTAGCTCGCACGGAGCTATCTGTGAACGTGTTGATGGGGAAAAAATCCTTCCTCGCAGCTGACACTGTTACTTTTCTCTGCATCTTTCTCGAGAGCAGGTAACACGTTTTGTAAATGGAATGCTTTGCATTAAATCTTTATCCAGTGTGGTTTCGGCTCAGAGGGCACTTTGGTGCTGGTTGGATTAGAGTCAAACACAGAAGGATAATCATTGTGTGTACACAACGTTTACACAATTTTCACTGGTTTACTCAAATTTCTCTATTTATTTTGGTGCTCTTTCAACAGCCGCTCAAGATTTCTTCCAAGATGTTGATGTTTTCCATTCACGCACCACACTAAAACACATTTATAAGACATTATCTCAATGTAATCCATGTCAATTGCATGTTGTTTCCTTTTCCATTATTTCTCTGGCAGCTGGCTATGTCATTGGGTGCACCCATCAAAAACATAAAACAATCTATCCTTTATTTTGTGGAAACTTGGTTATTCGAAGTTGGTTTTGTCATTGCTCAACACTCTATCCCCAAACTTTAAGAGACTCCCCCAGTCTTCTGTTTTTTTTGAAAATCCTTAAAAACTTGGCTTTTCACTCAACAATTTTAGTTTCAGCAAATTCTTCTCAGAGCAGCACCAAGCAGGCGCGGCCGGTGCAGGTAAGAGCAGTGGGGCGGGAAGTCAACATATGACGAGGTAGGGAAAATAAAATACATAAAACCACTTAATTTGTGAGCGCAGCATCGCCGAGTCGGTGATGCGACGAGTGCAAGGTAAGTGGTTCTATTTATTTATTTTATTTTCCCTATCACGTTGTATGTCGACTTTACCCCTACCCCGCGGCTCTTATCTGTACCGGCCACACCTAGCGCCAAGACCCATTTTGGTAATCAAGCGCTTTATAAACCGATTAACATCTCGCGTCTTGCTTAGGAAATCACAGGTTCCTCTTTCTTATTTTGCTTTGCATCTCAGTCACAAATGGCTCTGAAGTGTGCAGCACCACGTGCATGGGTCACACTTTTAATTGTTTGTGTTACAGCAACAGTTTGGAGAGATCCAGGATGTGAAACCTGGCCTGTTGTATGTTCTAATGAAACCATTTTGCATCATTTCGTTTCAGATCTTTGCATATTTTTGAGCTGTAATCATTCTTTTTCTGCATTATGGCCACTGAAACACCATGCTAGGATACTTTGTTTTTTCCAATACAAAGTACAGTACTGCTTGTGCTGAAGAGAAGAAGGTTTGGGATAAACTGAAACTGAAAGTGCAGCAAGCACACAAAAGGAATGGGTGAGACATGGGTACCTGGCCTTCAACAGATTCATGCTTCTCTTCAGTGCCCCACATTAAACAGGAATAATGTGCCACCAAGAGGGTCAGCCTTTCAACAGACTGTGCCCCGGGAGAAACTAAATTTGGTACTCTTGACAACACAAGACTTGTAGCTGTGCTGAGAGAGATACACTGTGACCATATTCTAACATCAGTGCACAGTGGTTTGAGAGATGTCTTAAGCTCCTGGGTCAAGGGACATGGGGTGTGGATTAATGGGGAGCTGCTTCACCCACTTGACACTGTGTGACTGTCTAAATATCACCATGTCCCACTGGTGTTCATTTTTTTCAGCCTTATGCCCTACATTCCCGTAAACATCATTAGGATAGTATGGTGGATCACGAAAGAAGAATTTCAGTGCTTAATTTGAGCCTGTGGTTTCCGGTGCTCGGCACCAGAACAAAATTGTCAACACTGGCACTTATGAAAGTCTGCCACATGCTGGCGCGGTTTGTCTAATTTATACATGACTACAACAGCAGTTGTTTATTATTACAATTTACATTTGAATTGACTTATACCTGGATCCAAGCCATTTTTTTAGCTTTTGGGGCCTTGAATATTCTGACTCGTCACACTTGTAGGAGCGTGATGGTTTGTAGGTGTGTTGGTACTGTCATTAGCAGCAATGTCAGGAGCAGTGGTTGGTGACGAGGGCCCTGACACTTATTATTATTTTATTTTTTTACACAAATTAGGCACTGGACTGATGCCCCTATAGCATTGCGTTCCCAGCCAGGATACCCTGTACACAGCTCCATAGTATTAAATATGACACTTTGGATTTCAAAACATTTTGCCTTTTTTGTTTTTTAAACAATTCCGTAAGTTATAGTGGTCTCCAAGCATATGAACCTTTGTGGCATCACATTGTTAAAACCAAAAAAATGCCTCTGCCCATACCAGCTGGCCAGAAAATCGTTGAAAAACAGTCAGCAGGACGGTGCGTTTGGAATCCCCTCCCAGTCGCAAGGAAGGCCTGGCGGCAATCTCTTTAAATAGCTTGCATTTTATGGTGAAAAGGCTCGTGCATTTAATTATGCAAATGCATGCTTGATAGTACAATAAAATGCCTCATTTCAATGCTAGGACCCATTTGACAATGTCATACTAAAATCCCCAAACTTGCAATACACTGGCATTGTATCCACTTTTATTGAGCGCCCCCTCATTAAGCAGATTCATTAAAAATGCACTTTGTGAAAAGATTTGATGCCGTACAATGAATTTCAAAATTCTTTATGCCATATAAAAGTTATAAGGCACCATCATAAAAATCTAATGTGATCAGCTCTTGAAAAAGAATTGCCCTCCGTAACCAGAAGTGAATTTATTATTGTATGGTGTCTGGTACTACTGGGTATGCCTTAGATGTATGATTCCAGACCACTGCCAATGGGCTGAGTGACGCGGGCTGAGTGACGCTCGCTGTGTGACCACTCAGGGCACAGATCCGAGAAACCAGTGGGTGCAGCTCTCTCATTTACTAGGACTTCATATAAGGTGGTCCGCACATAAATGAATACACGCCCCCACCTACAATGAATAACAGATGTGATAGGCTGGGGGGGGGGGGGGGAGGGGGGTGTAGAATGTTGTATGTCAGAATATTAAGCACAAAAACACTGTGGCACCAAAATATAGGGAAGGTAAGCATATATATGCAAGTACATATGTACTATTTCCAACTCCACATCTATGTGCCTTGAAGATATGTACGAATTGTTTTTGCAGAACTGTGATATATACCCAAAGGAAATGTTTTATACTTTAATAAACTATTTAGTACTTATGACTAATTACAAAATCATCACACAAAACAAAGTTACTGGATGCTGGAAAACATCCGTTTCCCTTACATGATTAAAATACCACCACCAAAACAGGTTTTTAGGGCAAGAGAGTAAAAGGCTTTTCCAAGTAATGACAACAACACGGGAGGTGCCCATTCACACCTCTCGCCACCTTGCGGGGCTATCTGGCTCCATGTACTGCATAATGCTCTCCGCTGCTGAGTCAGCAACCTCCCGAGGGAGTCTGCCTTCTGAGCCTGAAAGTCCCTCAATGGAATGAGCTTTTCTTCAGAAGGTGCTCTTGATGCCAACCTCAGTACGCACCCGTTTGCCTCCTGGCCAGAGAGAAGGGTAGAGCACACCTCTCCGGCCATGCGGACCTGCCACTAGCATGCACTTGAACATAGCATAGGCTGTAGAGTTCTAGGCATAACTCACTGTAGTTTTTATGGAATACACTCCTTTCCCTACAGAAAAAATGTGTTCATTATGTTGCCTTGATCTGTGATATAACAGAATGCCTTCCTGTTAAATGTCTCCAGAGTGAGGAAGCCTGTACTGGTGGATGTCAGTGTATGCAATGGCACCGGCCGTGTGGAATTAGTTGCATTTAAACCTTCGATGGATCTCACGCAAAATAATCTTAAGGGAAATAAATTAAACATTTATCTTTCCAAACGAGTATAATAGCTAGTAAACTCTCAGATTTCTTATTGTTTTATCCCACATTGAGTTCAATATCCTGTAAAAAGATATGCTGTCTGCGTCAACAGTTTAGCTCTGCAAAGTCTTATTGGCATGAAGGGCATACGACAATTTAACTACGTGCACTTACGAGTTGGCCTAACTTGCGTCCTAAATCCTGTTAGGAATCAAACAAGAAGATTTTTCTAGGATTTGTACCATTTCCCAATGACTTTCATTGAACACCTTTTTCCTATGGGTACCCTTTGTGAATGGCCCTCTTTTGTAAATAACCTTTGAGCCTTTACTCAATCATAGTAAACATTAAGGCATTTTGTGATTATATGTCATTATAGTCTTGTTAGACCCTTAAGGTTCTTTAACTTTGAATGATGTGTGAAGAGATTTAACAGCACCACCTCTTGCATCTGCATCCAGCCAAGATTTCAAGAGTGATCAAAGTGTACTATTAAGGGAGAGACTGGTTTTTCCTTGTGAGCCTCTCTGGTCAGGTGGCTTGGGGCGCAAGTCACAGCTCTTTTTAGGACTGTGGCGTCTCTCCCACAACTTGCCAGGGGAATTCAATGCTCTCTTTTAGCTCTTACAAACTTCTATCAAAAACCAAACATACACACAAAAGGATTAGGAGAGGGAATAAAGAAAACAATGTTTATAAAAGCAGATCATAACACCTTCAATGCAGGGCACCAGTATTGAGTTCAATAGTAATCCAGAAAACCCATACCAAACAAATGAATAAATATTGAGGTTAAATACAGTTCATAAGAGTGCGGAATTGTGTGACAAGATGTGACTATATATATCAGGTCCATAGTGAGACAACTTTATCCTCAATTTCTTGATTACAGTTATGCCGAAGACCTAAGCTTACGCTGACCTGTCAGTATTTATACAATACCATACGTATCAATATTTTTTGCAATGTATAATCTTGTTCAGAGCTTAAGGGTTAGTCTACCTAAAAGTTGTCCACCAGCAAAGAACATTCTTGACCGTCATCCCACATTTTAAGATTAACAACACTGGTAGGGTAGTTCTCTTTGTTCAATGAGGTCACATTTAGAGGGTTAGAGATCTTTTACAAGACAAGCCCTTTAATTGGTCTCCAAGTTTTACTCTCTGTTTAATTTGTTCTTGCTTGCTACAACAATATCCAATATGGAATTACACAATTACTACTTTGTTATGTTCTGCAAGAAAATACTGTTGTCCATGGTTTCTCTATAGACAACAGTAGTTAGGACATGTTTTTTGACAGGGAAAAGGTAGACAAAGTCATACAATGAGTAGGTCTTTCCAGGTGCTTGCCGATTTAGCTCTTGGAACAAGGTACTGATTCATTAACTTCAACATGGGTCACACAAATGTTACATGTCAATAAATAATCTTCTACATGTATCATGTTTCTATTAACTAAATCTAAATAAAACTTAAGTGCATGAGCAAAGCAATGCATTGTTGAAAAAGAGAGTTATCCATAAAACACCATTTCCCAGTGTACACCATATTTTGATCAGAAAAAATAGATTATCTCTAACTATCTACAATAACAAGTATATAAACTAACAGTAGTTCATGTAACAACTTAAACGACTTCAGTGCTACAACTGTTCGATCATGGGCAGCCTGAGTTACACTTTTCCAGTTGGGTTTGCAATTTTTTTTAAATCAATTTCACAAGAGAGATAAAACTGTTCTTCTCTCTGGACACATGAAAATGTCAAAAGATGATCCTTGAACTTTGCACAGTTTAATTGACCAGAATCGCACTTTTAAGAATAATTTTAGAAACCCTTCTCAGTCTTGTATTTATTTGAATATAACTAAGTTTTGAGAATGCTGCCTGGCTATTCTAACTCTCCAAAAACACTGTAGCAACTGTTTTTCATTATCACCTTTTACAAATTCAGTCACTTTTCTAATTGTGAGATAACCATGAAACTATTGAATAGCCCCACACAAGGCCATGCTGATAATATCGAATTAATATTTTCGTTTAACAGTCCCTTGCAAGAATGTAAATCCTTCTTTATTCACTCTTCACACCAAAGTCTAGGATTCAAAGCCATATTCCCCACCAGGTGTATCTTATTGTATCGGACACTATTGTCAATTAAAAACTAGGGTCACGCAATTATTTTCAAAATATAGACAGAAATCATCTATGCACAGAGCCAAACATACCAAAAAATAAATACTCTCACCCCTGTGATGTATGTACAGAACATAGCTTCTGTTCAGAAATAGGTTAATAAATATTCTAAAAAATTCATTAATTGATTTTTTTTTTTTTTACTTATGTTGCTGGATAGTCACAAAGTATGTTCAATATATTTACAAAATCTTCTATAAATATAATATTTAAAACGCGGTCTAGAGGTTGTCAACACAGCTGTTATGTACATCATGTTAGTTGCCCATCAGTAGCGTCTCAGTGACTACTTGCGTGTAGTGCAACAGGTAAAAAAAAGTTGTATAAAAGATTATACATAGAAACTCTCACATCCTTTGGATGTTTTCGGTCCATATTTGACTTTGTTGATATCCGTCTGCAACATGAGTAATAAAAAAATCATTGAGCTCTACAAGTGAAGAGAGAGTGTGCAATGCATATTATTCCAGGGTCCTTAGTCCCTTAGCAGCTTCTTGATCTTCAGGGTAAACCGTCGTCTTCTAGGCTCAATGCCACGCGCTGAAACAAGGAAACAGAACAATCAATCATTTAAAAACAAAGTAAGTAATCCCATATTAAACACACACCTGTAACTTAAAGAATTCAGAAAGGTGCTAAGTTGAGAGTATAGAGTAGTGGATACCTCCTAAGTGGCAAACAGAGGCAGAAAGACTGAAAAACCTTTACTGAGTAAAGTAGGGTCTTGTTCTAAGGATACCTGCAAGCAACAATGAGCCACTGTTAGTCATACTTTCGGTCAGGTGACTAATTAGTACAATAGATTAGTGAGGCAGTCTGAATTGTATGGGGACAACACAGATTAGGTGTGCATTTGGCAAGAAGGCTAAGGGTGGTGAAGAAATTCTTCATGTTGATGGACAATAGTGGCAAAGGGTGGAATAAAGAGGTAAAATCAAGAATGGATGGTGGGTTTGGCAACAATTTTAAAGAAAAGAACAAGTTAATCACAACTTTTGTGTAACCTATCATTCTGGTCAGTCATTTTTATGTCAATCATTTCTTTCTGTATCCGTAAGGAAGTAAGATGGGCAAATAAAAGGATTAGCTCTGCCATCTCAATAAACTCTAATCTTTTTGTATTTTCTGTAATGGGAGTTTGAGCCCCTTGTGCTCTGATGTCTAAGGACATGCCTTTCTCTGAATGTATGGGCTTCTCTTTGAACAGTTAAATATTCTCTTATGTGCCTATCACTCTGGCACCAGCAAAAATTAGGCCTACCACAAGTCGCCAATTGTCGCCTTGTGACTAGTGCACCTTAGCTGCTACCTTTATTACTTCTAAAATGAAATTTAGAGAAATGTTAATCTCCCCCCAGTTTTCATGTTTTTCTACGACTTGTTTGGCTCTTGTGAAACGTAAGGACAAGCAGGATTTCTGTATGCATCAGCATCAGGTGTTCTCTACACTTAAAGTATGAATTGAAATCTTCCAGGTGGTAGTAATTACTGTGATGACATTTGAAAAGTATTTATAACTTTTAATGCCAATAACAACCACAATATATATTGGGCAGGCTAGTATTTCTAAATATGCATTTTATAGGAGGTTGTAAGAAATTGGGTTACTTGTTGAAGGGTGTGAAAGCCTTACTCACAGAGCAACCATAATCCTTGTCAGGGTGTGGCAAAAGTAAACCCCAAATTAACCTGCGCTCACCCCTCTGGTAGCTTGACACAGAGCCGTGAGGATTAACACCGAGGCAATGAGTAAAGTATTTATGCAAAAAAAGATCCGACATCAGGGATCAGAGAACCTAGCTAGATGGGCGGTCCGCCGATGGGATCCAATAGGTCAATTTGACGGAGGCGAGCCGAGTCAAGGTTATTTAGGCTCCTCCACCCCGGCAGACCAAGAGGCAAATTTTGATCAACTACTAAATACTACGCGTTCAATCTAACAGTAGGTAATTGATTTACGCTGACACTAATGTGCGCGTTTATTTTCCTTTTTACTTTATCACCTTATTATAGGTCTTTGCACGGAGTGGTACACATGGGGCTGGTCCCCATGCGGTCCTGAAGAAGAGGTTTAGGGAATAACCTCGAAATGTGTTGGCTCTCAATATTAGGGACTATTAGCACTTTATTACCTAATTCCTCCCTTTTATTAACCCCCCTTTTTATCCTTTACCAACTAGGAGCACGAATAAACTCATTTACGCTCACTAGCTAGGTAATTTTTAATTTAAACCCACACCACTCCCCTCTCACTGCACTACACATAGTCTTCACTAAATAGTGCTCCTACGTAACTGTCGCAAGTCGGAGCACGCCCCAAGCAGTAGATGCTTGGGATGGCCCCAATGATGAAGCATGTCACCTAGGGGAAACCTTTGGTGAGTGAAGGGACTCAAGAAAAGTATTTTCTTTTCTCTATTTGAGGTGCGTCTTAGTCACTAAGTAGACCCCTCCCTTCCCATCTAGCTAGGTTCTCTGATCCCTGATGTTGGATCTTTTTTTGCGTTATTAGTACCTAGGAGGACGAACCTAGCCATATCCTCCTCTCCCCTCTCCTTATTTCGATATTAAAGTATTTATGCAGTATTTCAAACAATAATTGAGTGAAAACACAACACAATGAAAAACCCCACACTAATTTAGAAAAACAGAGCAAAACTTAATGAATAAATCAAGACCAAATGACAAAACCCAATCAGTAGAACCGGAGATATGCAATTTTAAGGAAATCAGTGAAAATTGAGGCAAAAATCCCAAAGAGCCACTCACGACTATCTGGTCGTGGAGACTGGGAGAAAGTCACAAGTTCAGGCCGACTGCTATGGAACTCAGGTTGGACACACAGACCAGGTTAGTCCTGCTGAAAGGGTACCTTGTTAGTCCAGAGCCAAGAATCCCATTAGCGGCAGATTGGGTCACGAGGAGCAGGGAAGTGTCATGGATGGTCCATGATGTAGCGTAAATAGTAGGTCTGGTGTTGCAGATGGGTGTTTCTGTAGGGTAAAGATCCTGTTGTCGTTGCAAACGTTTGGGCCGATGCTTCACAATGGAGCTCCCCGATAGATGTTGATGTTGTAGCGCGATGGGTCGGCTGACGGAACTTCATGTTGGAGTGCTGTGCGAGTGACAAGGTTTAGCGCCAATGGGCCCATTTGCAGTCATGGAGAGCCCAAAAACTTCAATTCAGCTTCTCTGTGGCCACACCAAGGGACCAGGACCTGAGGGGTACCACATGGGGGCCAGGGGCTTGCTCCAGCTGGATCTGGATGCTAGTTCAGGTAGCTGGGAACCTACACGTCCCTATGGCTCTGATCAAGAGGTCAACAAACTAGCCCTTGGAGTCAATCTGGGAGTCCTGGGTTCATGTACAGGTCTAAATCCCTCGGGCTCAGGCAGGAAGGCAGCAATTCAGTAAGGCAGCAGTCCCGCAAGGTGGTAGCCAAGCAAAGCAGCAAACCAGGAGAGTGTCATTTGTTTCAGCAGCATAGCAGTGCTTCTTAATGGCACTGTTTCCAGAGGTCCAGAAGTGTACTGAAGAATTGGTGTCTGAGGTACTATATTGATATCAGGTGCCTCATTTGAAGTGGGAGAAGCTTCTGCAGGTTTCCCTTTGAAATGGACAGGTTTCCTGCCTTGCCTTTCCTGCCTCCAGAATAACTACAGGGGGTATTCAGCCCTTTGTCTGGGGGCAGGATACAGCCTATTCAATTGTGCGCAGGGCTGTGCCCAGCTCCGCCCTCCCACCCTGCAAGCGATGGCCATACAGGCACACCTAAGCTCAATATTGTGAGTGGCTGTCTAGGAGGAATACACAAAGCCCAACTGCCAACTTCACCTAGTCATGTGACCCAGTGACTCACTGCAGGCACTAAATGGATAAGGCAGGAAAAAGCCAACTTTCTAAAAGTGGCGGCTTCAAAACTGTAATTTAAAATCTGACTCCACGATAAGAGAAGATTTTTCATTGCAATTCCAAAGACACCAGAAATGAACTGAATACCTCTTCCAATTTTGAAGTTACAGCTTATTGAATGTAATAAGGTAACTCCAATGTTATCCTATTTGTGAAGCAGGCCTTGCAGTAGTGAACAAAGGATTTTAATGTTTTTTCACTACCAGGACATGTAAAACTTAAAATTACATGTCCTACTTTTTATATACACTGTATTTAAAACCCACTGGGCTGTTCAGGGCCCACCACGAGGTGACTTATATGAAATAAAAAGGAAGGTTTGGGCCTGGCAAAAGATGTATTTTTCTGGGTCGAAATGACAGTTTAAAACTGCACAGACAAACCTGAGACATGTTTAAAGGACTACTTAGGTGAGTAGTACAATCAGTGTGCAAGGCCTGCGAGTAGCATTTAATTTATAGGCCCTGGGTACAGGTAGTGACACTTTACTAGGGACTTACAAGTAAATTAAATATGCCAATTGGGTGGAAGCTAATTCTGTCATGTTTAGAGGAGAGAGCAAATGCATTCTAGCACTGGTTAGCAGTAGTAAAGTGCATAAAGTCTTAAGGCCAGCACAATTGAATGCAGCAAACACTTGGAGGGTAAAGGTAAAATGTTAGGGGGCAACCCTACAGAGAGGGCCAGGCCCAACAGGGGTTATTATTTGTTACCTAAAAATCAAGCTGCCATCCTTAAATACACAAATAGCTGTCTGTGGGTGTTGTGGTTTTTTCTGAATGGGAATCAGAAGTAATTACTTGCTGAAAAGCTTATATGACAAAGTCCTAGTGTTCCTGAAACATTGAACTTTGCTTGGGAAAGTGAGTTAACACTGATCAGACAAGCTGGCAACCTTTTGTCCTCACTGGTAGCAGGACAGCCTGTTGGCTCCTACTCCAGTACGAGCCCACCTACCTCTCCACTGCCTGTAATGCACTAAGACAACAGGGTGAGAGACTCAAGGGGAAGGGACACTCTTTCTCACAACCTGACTCTTTTGCCATCTTAGAATTGCAGGACATTGTACACATTATTAGTTGCCAGAAAGTAACCACTGCAAGATTTCAGTGAAATCACTTTGTTGTAAAAGTGGGAGCAGGTTAGTGACAGCGCTACATGGTTGCACTGCAGGCTTACAAATTCCACCAATGAGACCCCAGCTTTCCCATAATTGTGCTTTGTTAGGCTCACTGAATCTTGCCTCAGTCCTGAAGAATATCCTGATTCTTGAAAGAACGTTAGGAAGTCTGGAATCAGTATGCCAGATTCATGATGAAGAAAGCCAGACTAAATAAATCTGGATGAACCAGCGCCTCCGCTCACCACTAGAACCAGTGGGGTTCTCTACCTTTTGCTTAGCTCTGCATGCCTGCTGCATGCCTGCTGTGGGAGACCCAAGTGCCTTGAAGTCTGTTTGACTTGATCGCAGGGGCAACAAATAGCAAGGAGAATCCAGAGTCTACAGTAACATGCTTGTAAATTGAGGACATATTGTCATCAATCTGTGCCTGGCTGAGCACACAACGACTGAGAGAGATATATGTGATGGAAGTGGTTGATCTGTGGGACCCTGGCTTGGTCATTTCCTGCTAGCCTGAAAAACACTGGAAGCACAGTAGTGTTAAGGCATTACTGAGCCAACTTCACGTTGATAGAGAAGGCTCACTGAGGCTAGGATCTTTCTTTAGGAGCTATAAAGTTCCTAGGCTATGTGTCATCATCCAGAAGTGGAAGCCAGCAGCATCCCAGAGTTTATGATATGCAACTAAAGCAAGTGTCATCCCGGCTACCGGCGTTGGTGATATTACTCTCAGGGTACTGAAGTCATCTTTTGAATAATCTTGGTAGGCTGAGGCTTTCCCATGGACACTTCAGATAAAATATTTTTTGCGCTGAGTTTGCCTCTCCTGTCCATTTAAATTGATTAGATAGTGATTAGGGACTTCATATCCTAAAGAGACTGTTTAATGTTTATGCCATTTTCAGGTGTGTAAAATAAGAGATTATTAGCCTTCTAAAGACTATTTTCCCCATTCTTATTTGTCATTTTTCTCTGTACGGTTTTGAGGTAAGTTGGTAATAACTTTTTTCATTTTTATGATCTTATATTATTTGAACTTACTTTAGACCTCACACACCTTCTTCTTCCTCGTCCCCCCAACCCCTTGCTCCCTGAGAGAGCGTTGAGGTTGGCCTACCACCAAGAGGGGGACAGAAGGATACTTTTAAGGAGTCTTTCGTTTATCTGTGGGGAGTCCCTAAGGCATGGATGGTAAGGGATCCTAGCCCTAGGATATATACACTGATTATGTTCACTACTCACCTCATCTTGCCAAGGGAATGTCTAAGAGACAACTTATTCCTCAGCTTTAAATACGTTCATGCATTTGTGTGCAGTCTTTCACTCGCGACCCTCCCCCTCAAATGTGGATCTCCCCACATAAGCGCATCCCTCCTTCTCCTTTCTGCCTAAGCCTAAAGTTTATCCATAGAGATGCAAATAGGATGCTTGTGACTGCTACTGGGACAGTCTGAGTGTGCAGTCAAGGAGAGAGAATCCTTTGAACTAAAATAACTTATGGTTCTTTGGTGAGTAGTTTGATCTACCTTTGAAATTCTACATCCTTAAGGTTCCAGAAATGATACAACCACATTATGTATGCAGAGAGCACATGAAAGGTTTGATCAGAAATGTGCAAAATGTTGGTGAGAAGAAGAAGAGTAAGAAAAACAATGCACTATGTGGGGGCTCCAGAGCTGGCAGAGAGAGACCTGTGTTAATAGGACGCATAAGTATCAATTTAGGAAAATGCAGACCTGCCAATTTACAAATATATTCCACTGTGCGAGGTGGGGCAGCAGCTCGAGGCAAGAAGTACTTAAGAGGCATCCTGTTCCCACCAATCCTCCCGACCTCCTCCCTAAAAAATAATCAAAAACAAGGGGTTGCTGGGGCTGTCGCTGAAGTTCTTGGGTGCTTTGACACCCCTTAATGGACACTGCATGTTACAGCTTTCAAAGACAAGCAGGAAAGTCCCTGTGTGCAGCGGTTTCCAGCTCGTCTTTCTGGCGCTGTGGGATTTCGGCTCCTTAGTGGGTGACCGTGTGAAGGGAGTCCAAATCCTGCGACACACGGTGGCACCGTGTGACCGGGCAGGCCTGACAACGCTCTGAGGAATGGTTGGAGAAAATATGTTTTTGTAATAACAGAAACACAACCATACAATAATTAAATTCACCTTAAACATACTGCAGAGAATAGGCAGGTAAATGCAAAGGTTTTAGCTGCCAATAAGCCCACTCAGAGCCTGGTGAGTGGACGTATCTGCCCACCGGTCTGTGGAGGCCCTACTTCTGCCCTTCGAAGGAGGACACTGTCATATATAAAGATTCCTGCCATGTTGTGGGCATTATTGCGTAGCAGAAGCTTTTTCGGAAAAACTGAATGCCGGGTAGGCCACCATGCTGTTGAGGTCCACTTAGCATTTTGTTGAAACAAACCCCGTAAAGCAGAGGTTTGATGCTGAAAGCCTACGGCCTGGATTCCCAGTGGGTGTTCTTCCTGCGCGTGGTTGCCAATGTAGATTTCCCCCATCTCTGTCCTCCATGCCTCGCATTGGGTATCTGGTGCCAGAAAGCCATCAGTATAAGGTGAGACTAGCCACGCCTCATAGCGCTTTTGTGACTCCAAGCATTAATTGGCCCCTAGGATGTCTACTGTGGACAGTGGAATACTTGGCAGAAGGTGAGTCCCAGTGTGTGTCTGGAGTCGTACTTTTGTTTGCAGTTTGGGGTTTTGGTAATCTACCGGTTTAAGGATGAATGTTTGCAGCATTTGATGGCACTCAAATTGCAGTGGCCCCTCGTATAATAGTGGAGCTCTCGTATCTCTCACGGCTGGCCTGGCAGTGTTAACTTCTGGGGTGTCTGTCGTTCTGTCTTGGTTGTGGCCTCTTGAGGTTGGTCGGAAGTTCACTGCTCCACAGATTCATCAGAAACCTTTGCAGTGCCCTTCCCAGGGCCTTAGTGGTGATGGTGATGATGATGATTGTAGTAGTGGTAGTAATAAAAATAATTTCAGTAATGCTAAAGCCTAAGTGTGGTTCAATGAGAAGAGAGGCCATGCTCAACAACATGAGTCATAAATCTGCTCATGCCATATCACCTTTATTTATTTTAATAGCTTGTGAACAGTTCCCAGAATGGTTTATTTTAATAATTGGCTGATGGACAGTACACTCTGACACCTTAACACACTATCACACGCTGGTACTCACCAAGTAACTCTCCCAATTTACACCTTTTGTGATGAAGGGGCTTGTGAAAGTTAATGCATACGGCAATCCGCGATGAGCAGCATCTGAAGGGCACGCAGCAAAAGCCCAGGCGCGGGACATTTTCGAAAGCCACGCACAGGTTGACAGTGGTAGTTTCTTCGTGAGAGTGGGGGAGCGGCACCCCACTGCCAGCCGCACTAAAGCAATGTGAACAGTAAAATGGCAATGAAATGTTTTCATTGCCATTTTATTATTCACGAAGCGCCCGCAGCCGTCAGCCTGCCTAGAAGCCGGGATGAAAGAGGGGCGGGCATATCCCCTGCTGTTCGGAGGACTGGCGACGTGGCTGGCCTGACACTGCAGAAGTGCGCAAGTCAGCAGGGCCGTTTCTAGGTGTTTTGCCACCCTAGGCGAGAATTGAAAAATGCCGCCCCCTCTCTTTTACTACCATCACTCTCTCCCCCTGTCATCCAGGCTTTTCAATATAAAAGTAAATATTTAAACAGCATATTTTTGCTGTGAAAATGAATTGAAGCAGAGCTGAAGATGGCCTGGGAGCTCGGGACTGGAGCTGTGTGAGGGCTGAGGCTGCTAGGGGACGGGGGCTCTAAGAGGGCTGGGACTGCTAGAGAATGAGAGTTGAAGGTGCCGAGGCTGCTAGTGGATGGGAGGTCTGAGGGACCAGAAGCTCTGGGACATGAGCTAAGAATGTCCTGGGTTCCGGAGAAGGCCCGAGCTGCTAGGGGTAGGTAGTTCTGATACGACTGGAGCTGCTAGAGTGTGGGCCCTTTAACGGCCAGGACAGGATCTGTACAGACAAGAAGGGTTTCGAGAAGACCAGGACTTTTTGAGGACGGGAACTAAGAGGACGAGGCTACAAGGAGACATAGGCTCTGGGAGGACTGGGGGGTGCAGCAGCTAGAGGAAGGGGTCCGTGAGAGGGCTGGTGGTAGCTCCGAGAGACTGCCCCGTGGCACTGGGTGGTCGAAGGGGCAGGGGGCTGCTAGAGGCAGCGAGCTCCAAGAAGGCCAGAGCCACTAGGCGATGGAAGGTCTGAGAACAGAGGCTGGGTGTTAAAGAGAGTCTATGAATGTACCATGTCTCTGCCTCCCATGGGCTGAGATTTCAACTCTCAGTGCGGCCTAAGCCCTGTTACGGTTTTGAGAGTGCTTGTTCTCCAAGGAACCTGTCCCTATCTTCAAGGCCCTTCTGCCGAGATGATGGACAGAATGCAGAATAAATTAAAACATTCACCCCAGTCAAGAGATCTGGGTTAAATTTGACGTCCTTTTGCTCACCGTGCTACCCCAGTTTAGACCCACCCATATGCAAATCTGTCTTGCCCCTGTTGGGAACAGTCCAGCCTGAACTGCCAGGCCAGGTCCTCCCTGGACCAGAAATGTGAGCCCTGGGACCGGTTTCGGGGTTTCACCCCTCTTCAGCCAGGCTAGCTTGAATCCTGATCTGTAACTGGGGGTGAATGTTTGATTGGCTCAGCATTCCATCCATCATATGTTCTTTTGCAATTGTCACCCTAAGTGGGAAGGGTATGCCCAGACGTGGGTCGCATCATGCCCGCTACGCCACCAGATTCAAGCTAGCCTGGCAAATGAGGGGTGATGCCCCGAAACAGGTCCCAGGATGCTTGTTTCTGGTCCAGGGAGGACCTGGCCAGACAGTTCGGGCTGGACTGTTCCCATGAGGCATAGCATCAAGACTGATTTGCATATGGCTGGGTCTAAAGTGGAATGGCGTGGCATGCAAACAAAATGATGGATTTAACCCAGATATGTGACTTTTTGCAGGTGTCAGATAAGGTGGCAAAGAGTGTGTGTACCTACAACATCCGAAGCCACATCCCACTGGCGTGCTTTCACTTGCCCATCTCCCTCCCTCCTCCTTGGCCCACCGACTGGGCCCAGATCACACAGAGCGCACTCCACATGACGGGCGCTGTGCTTTTTGACAACCCTACCCTTTCTGAAACAACAACAGTAGGAAGCAAAACCTGCCTCTGTCTGAAACATACACGAGGCTCCTACATAAAAGGTTACAGTTAAAGTTAACTGACTTGAAAGGATTGGTGGTATTTCACAGATGATAAAGAATGTAATAGCATATTACAGAACTTCATGTATTAATGTTGGAGGTAACTCAGAATTTAATGTAGCATGAGACCTGTACAGAACTGGAATTCTATTACTATAGAGAGTTAAAGAACGAAGGCCACAATATTCCTTCTGGAAGAATGGGCAAAGGTTTCCTCGCGATCAAAGTAAGCATTTCTGCTTCATAATGTGACAAAGGTAAATATTCTTGTCTGGAGTGTTGATAAAACATGTCATTTTAAGCATGTTTTGTGCTATCTGATAACTAAGGATGTGTGCATGAGGGCTGGGAGTTATGCTGAGGGCACTGTGGGTGTCTGTGTGTGTGGAATAGGTGGGCACTAGGAAAACAAAAAGAAACAGGTAAAAAAGTAAGAGGCGAACTGTTGGGGTAACAGTCAGATACACTCAGGAAAGGTATGGGGTAGATATGAAACCCAGAGCACAGGCCAAGGAGGCAGGACATGGGGACAGATGGACGTGGTGGGCTGTGGTGAGGGGGCCGGAGGTGTGTGCGAGCACCCCTTCTGTATCATACATTCATGGCAAATGCAACTAGAGGGTGACAAATGTTATTCAATGAGAGATAGGATCAGACTTTTAAAATCCGACCACTAACTTTGGGGGAAATAGGACGGCGAAAATAAAATAATGACCAGATTTGAATACTCCTTTTGCCAATGAATATCACCCTCCCCCCCCCCCCCCCCACCGCCCAGGCTCCCTGCACAGGCCAGCTGTAAGAGAGGCCTGGGCAGCGCCCACTCTTCTGGGAACAGCTTGGTCCCTCTGTGCGCTGTGAAGAAGCATGCGGAGACAGGCTGCTCTGCCCCCCCCCCCTCCCCTGACCCAGGGCCCCCATTCATGCCCATCTCTTCCTCCAGGTGATAAATCACTGACTGTCTCATAGGAGCAGGGTGGGGGCGTCTCACCCGTGAACCTCATGCACTTGGGTCTGTTGCTGTGTCTCATTCCGGCATGAACATCACTGGCCCTCAATTAAGTCCCTCATTTGAGCCATTCAAAGAAGGCGCTGCTTTGTTTTAGGCTCTCTTGGGCAAAAATCACACAAGTAGTCACGTCGTAAGTCAGAAATGTCTCTGTGACCCCAGAGCCTCTGGAGTCTTGGGCCAAACTCATGTTTTTTGCTGCCCTCCCCCTTCTGACGCCCTAGGCGGCTGCCTAGGCTTGCCTAATGGTAGAAACGGCCCTGCAAGTCAGTTTGGCCAGCTGTCTTAAGCCGGCCGAGGTGACATGCGCACTTTGCAGGTCTCCACCCAGGTGTCTTAAACAGTTGGGTGGAGACCAAGCACAGGCCCACAGGGCCTAAAGGAGGGTCCAGCCAGGACGCTCCATCTGATCCAGGCCCTGCTCTTGTGCAGCATGAAAGCAGCATCTGGATTGGTTAGGGAAGTTCCTGGTTCCACTGAAGCCCGTCGGAGCCACGGAGGGCAAGGACACTGAGGGCGCAGCACCGGTAAGTGGGTTTATTTTATTTTTAATGTAATTTTATTGCATGCGAGTGATTTTATTTTGCATTCCTATTACATGTAAATAGGTTTCGGGATGCAGTGTGGCACATTATTCGCCCCACCGCTTTTATATTTTACCGGCCACTCCTGCAGGTCGACCTTATTACGTGCAATGAACCGTATATGTAATGTAAGGTGGATTTGGAGAGTGCGCCTTGTGACCCGTGAGTGTATCCAGGCGCTTCAAGAATCACGGGTACTTGTTTGTAGTTTAGGGTAAAGTCTTAACGCGGCTGTTTGTAATGCAAAGTCTGCAGGGGGTATGAATGTTCTGATGCAGCACAAAAATACAGAGATCTGATCAAACATTAGACCACTGGCCGGGTTAGGAATGTTTGACTTTTCTCTTTGCTTTTTTCCAACAACGTTCTACTTAAAACCATAATATATATCTTTGTACGTAGTGTACTACTTTGCTACATTCCCTTTAGTTGTAGGCCCCCTTGTGATGTATCAACAAAAATCGACGTTTGTATGTTGTCTGCAAAAGCCATGATCCCCGATTGTAAGTGGCCCAATAAAAAAGTGCTTTCGGCAAACACACCTGTTTACAGAAGGACAATCAAGTGAGCAATGTTTGTCAAACCCAGTAATGAACGCGTGCGATCAATTTCACACCCAGCGTTACATTTTGGCGGTTCATTGTTGCCGGAATTTAACAGGAAAAAAGCCCTTGAATTTACCAAACCACACGGATTTTGGTGAAGTAGGCACCAAAATCCACGTTATTCCCAGTAAAGGCTAAAGTGTTGGGTTTTATCGAGTGCAATACTCACTGCATCCAGCAAGGGGCGCTCGTAATCAGGACCATGGGAGATAACAAGAGAAGGCACTCTGTTCCCAGTACCAACTCCGGGACCCGGGGTAGTATTCACTCAACCGCCGAGGCTGCAGCTGTGTTGGCCTGGCCTCGTAAGCCATGCATGTGGTTAAACAGCACCTCAGGGTAAATTAGCAGAAGCCACAATAATACTGACGCCTTGGGAAATGCTGAGGTTAGCGCAGGGCATGATGGGAAACTTCCACCTTTTACTTCTTTCTCTGTCATTGCATCATTTTTAAGGAACATCAGTGTGAAGGAAATAATGTGTAATATTTGGCCTGCTACAAATGAACGATGTATTTATTAACACCAGAATCCAGCCTTCGTACCACGGAGTTCATACTGTCACCCTCAGTAACGTTTCAGCAGTCACAAGGAAGGGATCTCACTCAGATGCTGTTTCCCACAGATGTAGCCCTGACATTTTGAACAAGATCACGCACGTCGTCTTCTCGCTGGCTCCCATTAGCTGAATGTACTCCGAATGCTAGAATGTCCCTGCTACCCGTTTACAATTCAAGGTGGGTACAAGAAGGGTCACTGGAAATATGTGACAGTGGGAGACCAAATTAAGCAGCATGGTTGACTACATTATGTGGCAAGAAAGGGAAATTATATGGCATCACACAGCATCTGCAGCAGAGTTGTCATACTCATTTTGACGTTTTAATGCACACTGATTGAAAGATTCCAAAGCTTTGTAAAAAATAAGATAAACACTAACAAATAGTAATTGTATCTTGCATGGGGCCACCATTTTATCAACATTGTCCTTTCAAACTCTCAAACGATAATATTTCGTATAAAATGTTGCACTCAGTAGCAAACAAGCCTTTTCTGCACACTTATTCTTAGTATCCCAGTTAGGTTTTAGAATTTCTATCCAAAATATGGGCCTCTAGAAGCGTTTCTCTCTTTTAAGAAACAGCCTTGCACAACAGTATTTTATATTACATATACATTATGTAGGTGTTTCACTAGGAGGCACAGTAAGATTCAAGATATCGGACGTTAAAAAGAGAAGTAAATGGTTGAGAAGTTATAAGTCTAACCTGAATTTGCAAGAACGATTAAGCGTAACATTATGTCACAAAAAAGCAAGTATTATTCCACACCTAGAAAAATGATATTTGAAAATGTCATGAATTTATCGTTCTGCCCTCAAAAGCCAATCGTCAGTCTATAAAATATTGACTCTCTCGTCAAACGTTTCATCTCATTAGTACCCGTTTAATATCAGCAATATAACATAGCAATCAACACCCGGAAGAAGATCCCCCAATCTTTGTAATGCGTCCACCACTGAGCAGCACCACAATTATTTTAGTACCTTTTAATATCCCTGGGTTAGAAATAAAATAGAATAGCTGAACTCTGCAAATTATTTAACAATGGGAGGGATACGCAACAATTCTATTATTAAGCAGAAAACACCAGAGCATCACGTGTTCCAGTTACCCTGAGTAGAAGCTGTGAGGGATTGTGGACATACACATGGTTTATAAACATTAGAATCCTACAGCATAGTGTTAAGTCCCTGGGTATTGGCTTCTGTGCACAGGTAATGCCTGGAAAATTGGCAATAAATCAAAACAAAACACCTTAAGCCCAATGGCATTGCTAAACCAGGAAAGCAAAGATTTAAGCCAAGATCTCGGACACAGAAAGAGAGAGCCTGGGACCAACCTGATCTGTTCCCACATGGGTCTGAGAAACAGGAGTGTCCAGCATCCTGGTTTCACCCAGACCAATCAGGTTTAAACACAGGTACGCTCGCACAAAGACTACTCAATGCCTGATCAATTCTGACACGCTGGCCGTTTTACGATCACTCACTTGTGAGAGGGCAATAGACAGTGCAACATGGGGTTCCTTTGCAAAACCATTCCAACATATAGATGCATGTTCAAACAAGGCCAGATAATGGATGTGTGACTATCAATTGTACAGGATATTGCTTCAAAGGAGCTTGAGGTTGCGATGCCCAAGTTCACGGCTTTGTTTTCTGCAATCGAATAATCGGATGACCAATGTGAGATAAATTATATATAGATTGGGAAGGCTTGATAACGGGCTAGGATCTATTTAAGTAGATGGTGTTTGATGACGATATCTTGATTTCTATTCGTGGCCACAATTCCCAATAGTCGATTATGACATCAATACTCCCACAATTCAGAGACGCAGCACGTTTCTAAGTGAGTTGTGAGAGGTCTGAGGAGCTAACCCCTGCAGTGAAATGAGATCACAGCTTAGGCCCTCGGGCACCATCACCATTGACACGGATGAAAAGATGGCTCAAATAATTTAGACTAAACCAAACCCCAAGTTATAATTTATAGGTCTAGTTAGCCATGTTTATTTCAGAAAGTAAGGAAGGAGCGGAAGGTTTTTAAGCAATCATGAAGAAAACTATTGCGAATGTGTTCATTCCTTTCCAGGCATTGGCCTTAAAGTATCAGGCAAGACTCCCAGGGATTTCAAGCCTAGAGTGGATGCGGTTCTATGGTTAGGTAAGACACCGGAAGATGAATCGTCACAAGCACTCCAGGGCGCAGGGGGCAGGTGCTGATTTCAAGCCTAGAGTGGATGCGGTTCTATGGTTAGGTAAGACACCGGAAGATGAATCATCACAAGCACTCCAGGGCGCACGGGGCAGGTGCTGATTTCAAGCCTAGAGTGGATGCGGTTCTATGGTTAGGTAAGACACCGGAAGATGAATCGTCACAAGCACTCCAGGGCGCAGGGGGCAGGTGCTCACAGTTTGTGCCCGCCTGGAGCACTTTGGTATTATAGAAGGGACCACAGACATTTGTGTTGACCTCTCCCATAAGGAGCCCTCTCTTGTACCACACCTCAAAACTCTGGCACCTGACTGGGCTGCTCAGTGAACCAGGAAACAAGCACAGGGAACTACAGACTGATACTTCCATTTCAGCAGAATAACATTTTCATTGATTAAACTTCATAGGGGCCTGATAATGATGCTGCGTGCTGAAGTGCATAGAGCTCTCAAGATGCCCAGTGTCAGGCACGAATAGCTCTTCCAATCTTGTGTGGCATTCCGAGATGTGTACTCCTGCCTGTAATATGAAAAAGCAGAACTAAAAGCCTCCATGTTTACAAACTAACTGACCTTGTGCACGTCACAGACGGTGACCTGTAACCATGGCAACCACCTTTCCTCGACCTCAGAAAATCCAGCTGGGCTCCAGGCACCGGAGTAGCTAAATGCTGCCCGCCATCACTGAGCTCACGCTGGCAAATACATGTTAATACCTGGTGCAAAGTCACAAACTGCTGCAGAGCCCATTGCAGGTCTGTAAACGGTGTGACAAACGGTTTTAGTGCAGGTATGCAGTAAAGAATTCTAGCATTAGTGTAACCTGTCATGAGTGATACTCTGAAAGGCTGAATCTGAGCTGCGAACCCCAGGGGCGTAGCTAGAGCTTCTGCCGCCTGGGGGCGGTCCCTGAGCTTGCCAGCCAGTGACGGCAGGTAAGAGTGGGAGGAGTTAACAGAAGATCATGGGAGAAAATAACATTAAAAAAAAGAAAATCACTTACCTTGCGCTCGCCGAAATTGCTTACCTGATGCGAAGTGCCACTGCCCTAAAATAAAGTGCCGCACGGGACGGACCGACTTCTCCTCCCCCAGCTATGCCACTGGCGGACCCCAGAGGAGTGGGCAGCCTCCCATGGGCCTCACAGAGCATACCTCTGAGGCCCTGGAGAGGGGTGGCTGTTCCCTTGAAAGTGCTCTTTCTGACTTAAAACGTCACTGCCACAGTGCTAGGTAAACAAAAGGTTGTCCCCCTTCTGCATTCACACACATTCCAGGAGCCCCTTTTCTACACCAGGTCTGTACTTTTAAAACTTTCAAATAAAAAAAAAAAAAGTACATCTATCAGAACGAAACTTAATCTGACTACAGTGACTAGGTTCCCTTTTGCTTACATTTGAAAGTGACCCAAGTAATGCCATTCAAGCTTTTTCGCCACTGTGGACTGGAATATGTATTGTGCACTAATTTGAACACAGTAAATAATGGACAGTGAACATTGCAATAAAGAAATCAGTTTTAGTGAGAGTGACTTTGCGACAGCACTGGGAACAGCGCATTAGTTGTGATATGGCGCACTGACCTGGTCTGCACCCAGCACCACACCACACCACAGAGAGGGTCAGTGCGCCCTATTTGTGATATAGGCACAGGAGCTGTATTCACAAACGTTTTCCAGTGAGTACTAGTGTCTCACTTCCAATCGAGGTGCACCTTAATTGTAAGTTTCAGGAGTAAGGCACAGATACTCATGGGAAAAAGACTTGTGAATCAACCCCCAGGACTGACTGGAATGATCACAGCCATACAAGAGGTTTTAACATTACCAAGCAGCCTTTACTAACACATCTGGGAATGGCCACAAAGGCACACAAGTATGCAACTGTGTTGTACATGTCATGAATTCATGAAGATACCCTTTCTAGCTTCTTAAAATATGCAGGACAACTCTTATGCACACAAATCACTAACTGGGAAGTCCTAAGGTAGGGCACACATTAGTAATTGGAACATTGCTAATCACGTTCTGTGCCCCATTCCACACAATTCATAAAAGTCCAGAGTTCTCATCTACCATAAAAATGAAAAATTGTGGACTTTTGTGGGAAGGCATCTGCCTTATTGTAATACACATGAGATAGCCAAAAAACACAAAAGTGACATTTCATCTGGTGAAAAAGGAAATGTATGTTCCATCCATGCCAACTGAAATACTAGATCACAAACATGAATATCAGAGGGGAAGCACGCTGGAGGCATTACCAAACGTTAATTGGAATATGTTGTAATGAAACAAAGTTCCAGGGTAACGTAAGATGGTATTTATTCAGATAGTAGGTTCAAGATAAAGATACAGTGAGCCCCACCAGGAGCAGCCCCCCTCCTGCTGCTCAGCCCATCCTCCAACTGCCAACCTCACTCACCCAACATTCCACAGTATCATCCACACCAACATTCCACACCACGCTCACACTGGCCGAGCAGCTGGTACAACACTTCTCTCTTACTCTTAGTAAACAGAAATACAAACCTAAGCCAACCCACAACCACAAAAATAGTGGTAGGCCAGAGAGGCTCCGCAACATAGAGCCTTCTCACATACACACCCCCAACAGTGAGAGATACACACACTCCCACAACAATTACAAAACATTGCCCACAAAGTGACACATCAATGTCACCCACAACCACAAAAATAGTGGTAGGCAAGAGAGGCTCTGTGACAAAGAGCCTTCACACACACAAACCCCTCAAAAGTGAGATAAAGGCACTCTCACAAAAACACAAGGGGATAAACCAGAGTGACTTCACAAGAGAAAGACCACTCACAAGCACATACTCAGGAGGCAACCTGGAGCGACCCTCCAAAAACCACACTCATTCCAAAAGAAAACATTTTGCAAGATGAGATCCACAACACACCATAAACCATGCTTCACGAGACCCGATGACAGGTGAGGGGCACGCGAGCAGACGTCGCACATCCAACAGAATGGTGAGGTTTCTTTTTTTTTTTTTTAAACTGTAATTTCTCCAAACACCGGGTAAATCGCCCCAATTGAAAAAGAGTTCAGAACGGTGTTGGTGAAAGAAATATACACGCCTCAAAAGTACTCACACTCCATGCTGGTGGCAACATCGTCCACACGGGGCAAACATTTTTCCCACAAAAACTGACGAGCTGTTAGGTAAAAGAAATATCAAGTGCTGCACAAACGATGTGTCTGCCAATAGTCAACAAAATCCTGGAAGCGATCAAAGGCTTTTACCGCACTTCCAAACACGGGCTCTGGGAACGTGTAGTGCTACCACGCACAAAGTGAGGTGACACCACCGCCACAACACTGCTAGCGACACGGAGACAGGGGACTCCTTTACTTAGATCACAAACTGTGCTTCCTTCTACTCAACGCTATTGTTGACAGCTACACAGTGGGTTCCTCTTCCAAATGATACTTCACAACACGAACACGAGGACTCCTCTTACATGTGGAACACCTTGAATCACCACAGCTCCATTCCAGAAAGAGCAAAAAGACACGGTGGGCTTGGCAGGAACTGGCACACAAGGGTTGGGACCGACCGATGTTGTGGTCACTGGTGGGGCTCAGGGTGCCAGCTAGCTGTGCCAAAATTAGTTATAGGAGGAGTTTCTTCAAGTTACTCTTCTTCAGCTACAGTTACTTTAGGCTCATTGTACCAGTCCATTCAAGTTGCACACGCAGGTTCTTATTGATAAAAATCGTCGCCAAAATGTTGTAATGAAGCAAAGATCCAGTTCCAGGGTAACTCAGGGTATTCAGATAGCAGGTTCAAGATAAAGATACAGTGAGCCCCACCAGGAGCAGCCCTCCTGCTGCTCAGCCCATCCTCCAACTGCCAACCTCACTCACCCAACATTCCACAGTATCATCCACACCAACATTCCACACCACACTCACACTGGCTGAGCAGCAGGTACAACAGAATACAAGAAAGTGAAACTAATCTCGCAAAGAACAACTGCATGATTCTTACTGTAGGCCGCCGCTAGAATACAGAGATGAACAGGAGTGAGGTCTTTGTGATCTATGACCAGGCTAGATAGAGACCGAATGAAGAAATTTTGACCAGGTGAAGGCGCCAAAAGTATCCGGCCAACGAGAGGACTTCCCTGGGAGCTAAAATGTGACTTTTCCCGCGCAGAGTGTTTCCCGCGAAACCCAGTGGCTTTAGCTGCACTTGGCCCAATAGCTATCTGACTTTGAGGGAACCTGGATACAGTCTGCAACCTTGCCCACTTAAGGATTTTGACTTAAATTTCAGAAAGGACTGTGTGGGAGGGTTCCCTTTTGTACTGATATTCATTTTAATGACTGCACGATTATATTTGTTATTCTTGACCAAAAATGAAGGTATCTGATAGCTCTCTTTAAAACTATTACAAATAAAGTAAACTCAATATCTAAATATACGACAATACAAATCTATATGACCAAAAATGTGGCATTGGTGCAAAAAAAAGGGAGCATGTCCATTTTACACTATTTTATCTCGACACATACTACAGGACATTTAGCACCAGTTTGACAAACAGAGTAAATGGATTTTACACAGTTTGTACTACCTACAAACTAATGTTTGAACATTACTTTTAAGGCAAAACCTATTTTCCATATTTTTCTATCCATGCAGCAAACAGTGCAACATCCATATGCTTCATTACCCTGGTGTCATTGTTATGCAATACGATGAGCAAAATATGAGCAAACTATGTATAAAGGTCATGGTTTATTGAAGGAGTCTGAGACTCTGAGGGGTGTTAAAGAGCCAAAAGTTTTATGAACCCTGAAAACAAGGATTTCTTAAAATGGATTAAGGCAATGAGTCATATACGTGATCCCTGCTTACTCTTCTGCCTACATTCTGAACAATTTGATTTTGAACTTGGGGCATTTTCCGGCAAAACAAAGTTTCCTCTTAGAGAGATTTCTAATAACAATGGGAACGTGGTTTAGAGATTTAGTTTTGCTAGGCATATTTTGTTTTTAGTTTAACAAAAAACTACAAACTACACGTGAAATGCCCTCAAATGTAATGCTTAAGCATCACCTGGCTATAAGGAATATTAAACATGTATGCACAGCTAATACAAATGTAACAGGTCAAAGTGTACACAAGGTTGTTTATGGTGACGACCTTACAAAGGATATTGACCTCCCTGTTTTGCTTTGTTAAAGCATATTTTGTATGTTTTATGTGAATATCAGGTTTTATGTACAAATAGTCCTATGAATTGATAATTAAGGGTGTGACTTTAACAGATCAAATGCTTTTCATTGATATTCTGTAGTCAGAAATTAAAAACAAATTAAGATATGGATAAATCATACCACCCAGTTGGGACCGTAAGCTACGAGACATCTCTCTGCTATTTAAAATAACCAATTATAGTGGCGATGCTGAAGACTTACTGCTGGGTAGACATGTCCAATCTGTGTCGTTCTACCAATGTGGATTTCATCTTCATCTTCCTCTTCTTCCGTGGTCTTTCTGTACACAGGATTATCAAAATTCATGCTTTTCGTGTTCTTCCGTTTCCAGTTTCTCCATATCAGGTACCCTCCCATGCACAGCAGACCGATCGCCACTGAAGAGAAAATGGTTAACTATTAGTGCTGATCTCACCGACGGATACTTCATCACACATGGCTTCCCATTCTATTGCCCCCAAAGCAGCCACTTTGCATCATTTTGTATGTTTCAGAGGATAACTCAATACATTTTTGAAATTATTGATCCTTAGATGAAGGTGATGCTTGCTTCCTAATTCTATTTGACATATCTGGGGCTTTCGATACTGTAAATCACCCAGCTTTATTTGAGACCCTAAAGAACTGCACTGGGATCAATGGCATAGTCCTAAGATGGTTCACATCTTACCTGCAACATCGCTCGCAACAAATACATCTTAACAGTCTCTCCAAACCAACACTAGTTCCTCATGGAGTGCCCCAAGGCTCAACTCTATCCCTAGCCCTTTTCAATCTCTTATTGAAACCCTTACTGGTACCCTGAACCAAGCAGGGGTCAAATATCACCTATATGCCGATGACACCCAACTCTATTACAAAATGAAATCACCCCGGTGACATCCTACATCTGAATACCACACTAATGAAGATACATACTTAGCTTAATATCAACCACTTAAAGCTGAAGCCCAACAAAACCGAACTACTACTTTTCACCCCGAGAACCAATCCACTACCAATCCAAGTCTGGTCCAAGAATTTCGAAATCCTAAATTGTTCTCTAACACTGTCCAACACCGTTAAGTCCTTGGGCATCACTCTGGACAGAAACATGTAATTGAAAGACCACATCAACCTCTTAGCCAGAGGAGCACTCTACACACTAAAACACCTCAAGAAAATCCAACCTTTCATTCCCCCTGAAGATTTTAAGACGGTAGTGCAATCACTCGTCCTCTCAAAACTGGATTATGGTAACGCCATCATCACAGGAACTCCAAAAATTCACCTTGCCCCCTCAAGTGCAGTTCTCAACATGGCAGCCCGGCTAGTATCAGGTTGCAAACGGTTTCAGCATATCACACCTGCCCTCAAGAGCCTCAATTGGCTCCCAATCAAAGGAAGATGTTTCTACAAGACTGCTTGCATCACCCACAAAGCCCTTCACACACATAACCCCAACTGTCTGGAGAACAAACTTTTGAAAGCTGGAAGAGCCAGATCTCTAAGGAGCTCCAACTCACTTCTTCTCATACCTCCCAAACTGAAAAAGAGCTCTTCCCAGACACGTTCTTTTTCTGGAAATGCTCCCATGATATGGAAGTCACTCCCTAGAGACCTGCGCTGAAACCCCTAATTTTCCTGCTTCAAACGGTACTGTTAGATCTGGGGGTCTCTAGTTGGCAGAGGTATTCACCTTAGACCAAATAGGGACCCTTGCTTCTAGTCAGGGTACAGGGACACACACGGTAGATAACCCCTGCTCACCCTCTAGGTAGCTTGGCTCGAGCAGACAGGCTTATCCCCAAGGCAAGGTGTAAGGTATTTGCACGTAGACACCACAATGATCCCCCCTCCGCACACCACAAACTTAGACCACACAGGTGAGTTATATCAAAAATAATATATCTTTATCTAGTTTCCGCAGTTGAAATCAAGCATCACAGGTTTACACAATATTCGCTTTCTTGGTTGGTCGGGATCGTAAGATGATAGTCTCTAGTCTCTTGAGTGATTCGATACTCACTGAGAATGAATCAATTTGTAGGCTCTCGATGTTTAGGCAGCTACGTTGCTCCGGCAGTGTCGCTTCGCTCGTTGTACAAGCGCTCCTCGGGCTGTTCGGTGCAAGGATTCCACAACTCCCTCGATGAGGCCCCAGTGACGATGTCGACGTCACCGGAGTCAGCCACTCACAGCGCGGCTTCGTAGAGCAGGGAAATACGACTCTCGATCTGCTTCAGGCCTCCGGGTCGCGGCAAGGCACGTGCCGATGAGCACGTCGATCTTCTTGATGCGGCAACCGGTGTCAGGCCCGGCTCGGTGCGGTACTCCCCAGCAAGACAGAGAGCAGCCAGCCCACCTCACAGGCAGATGTTGAGAAGCTTGGTAGAACAGTCCACGGTCCCTGCGGCACACAGCAGCGCAGGTGGGACACAGCAGAGTCTTGAGTTCTTGGCAACCTTTCTATCCCTGGGTTGCGAAACAGGAGGCCAGCTCTTCTCAGGCCCTTGGAGATTCAGTTGAAGACACAGCACACAGCAAAGTCTTGTTTGGTCAAGTGGATAGGGTCAGCACACAGCAAGACCCCTTCTTCTCCTCAGCTTCAGTTGTACAGCAGAACAGGTCAGCCTTTAGAGCACACAGCACGGCAATCTTCCTTTAGTTCTTCAGCGGTCCGTCTTTCAGCAGAGGTTCCTCTCGATGGTCGAATCTGAAAATCTGTTGTCAGGGGTCTTGTACTTATACCCCTAAAAGTCTTTGAAGTCTTTGTGCAAGTGGGTCCTGAGCCCGGTCTGATCCAGTTCTGGGTGTTGCTGGAGCACTTTGTTTTCCTGGTCTCTACATTCTTTTCAGAGCGAGGGGCAAGGTCGTCAGCCGCCCAGCAGGAGGTGGAGCCAGCAGAGTGGCAGGCAGGCACAGCCCTATTCAATCCCAGGTGCTATCGCCTCCCTCCACTCTTCTTGCGATTGTCGCCATTCAGCAGAGGGCTGACTCAGCCAACCTCCCGGGGGATCCCCAGTCCCTGTCACTCTCAAACCAGACAGTCAATCCACAAGCGCGCCCAGGCACACAGAAGGGTCAGACAAGAGAACAGCTACTCTCTAAAAAGTACTGTTCTCCAACTCAGGATTTAAAAACAACCTCTCCTAAAAGATGTGTTATTAAATGCTGAGCTCAGGGATATCAAACACTCATGTCTTATCTTGTTCTTATGAGAAGATAGGCGGATAGCCATTGGCACCCGCCTCCCCCATGTTAGCCTACGGAACAAGATAACCTTGCAGTAGTGAACACACAAAATGGCCGGTGTTCACTACCAGAACATGTTACCTGCACTAGTACATGCTCTACCTTCTACATACACTGCACCCTGCCCAGGGGGGTACCTTGGGCCTTCCATAGGGATGACTGATGTGTACGAAAAGGGAAGGGTTAGGCCCGGCCAGTGTGGACACTGGCCAGGAGGACATGGCAGTCCGGGGACTGCAGGCAGGCCTGCGGCGGCAGGCCTGAGACACTGTTTTAGGGCTACACAGGTGGGTGGCGCAATCAGCGCTGCAGACCCACTAGTAGCATCTGTCATCACCAGCCCTGGCACACACAGTGCACTTTACTAGGGACTTCAGGGTGATACAGATATGCCAATCAGGTATATCCAATCAATACGATATTTTACACAGGGAGCACTTACACTCTGGCACTGATTAGCAGTGGCAGAGTGTCCAAAGCATCTAAACCAGCAAAACGAAATCCAGCACAGCATCAAAAATCCATGTAGCAGAGGCAAAAGATAGGGGAAAAACCCACACCAAGGATGTCAGGTCTAACACGTGTCCCCTCCAGCTGAAAGCGGGGAGAACTACCCACCCTCTTGGGAGTTCTCATCGCTAAGGCGGAAAAACCTGGACAGACCATCAGCATTGGCGTGCTCTGTACCGGGACGGTGTTCCACCGTAAAGTCCATTCCCTGTAGGGAGATGGACCACCTCAACAGTTTTGGATTCTCACCCCTCATCTGCATTAACCATCTGAGGGGCCTGTGGTCGGTCTGAACACGGAAGTGAGTCCCAAACAGGTAGGGCCTCAGCTTCTTCAGGGCCCCGACCACAGCAAATGCTTCCCTTTCAATAGCGCTCCACCTCTGTTCCCTGGGAAGTAGCCTCCTACTAATGAAAGCTACGGGTTGGTCCCCGCCCTCGTCGTCCATCTGTGAGAGTACTGCTCCCACGCCTTGCTCTGAAGCGTCTGTCTGCACTACGAACTCACTCGAAAAGTCAGGCGCCTTAAGCACCGGTGCTGTGAACATTGCAGTTTTCAGGGCATCAAAAGCAGTTTGACAGGCCTCGGTCCAATTCACTTTCCTGGGCTGATTTCTAGAGGTTAGTTCCGTCAAGGGGGCAACAATGGTGCCGTATCCCTTGATGAACCGTCTGTAATACCCGGTGAGTCCTAGGAAGGCTCTCACCTCTGTCTGCGTCTTGGGGGGTTCCCAAGCCAGAATGGTATCGATCTTCGCCTGTAGGGGTGCCACCTGGCCGCTCCCCACCTGGTGTCCCAAATACACCACTGATCCCTGCCCTATCTGGCACTTACTGGCCTTGATAGTGAGGCCTGCCTTCTGCAGCGCCCTCAACACTTCACAGAGGTGTTGTAAGTGTTCCTCCCAAGTGGAGCTGAACACAGCAATGTCATCCAGGTACGCGGCGCTGAATTGCTCCAGCCCGGTCAGTACCCGGTTGACCAGTCTCTGGAAGGTGGCAGGGGCATTTTTCAATCCAAAGGGCATGACGCGAAACTGGAAGTGCCCCTCTGGCGTTGAAAATGCCGACCTCTCCTTTGCCCCGTCAGTTAAGGCAATCTGCCAGTACCCCGAAGTCAAATCGAAGGTGCTGAGGTACCAGGCAGCTCCTAACCGATCCACGAGCTCATCAGCTCTGGGGATGGGGTGCGCGTCAGTCTTGGTGACCGCATTGAGCCCGCGGTAGTCCACGCAAAACCGAAGTTCTGACGGGCCACCGGGTGTAGCAGATTTCTTGGGAACGAGGACCACTGGGCTAGCCCAGGGACTGCTAGAGGGCTCAATTACCCCTAACGCCAACATCTTGGAAACTTCTTCCTTGATGCTGGCCCTGACCTTGTCAGCTACTCTGTAAAACTTTTGTTTCACAGGCAGGCTATCTCCAGTGTCCACATCATGGACGCACCAATTGGTGACACCTGGTGTCAGGGAGAACAGGGAGGCAAACTGATCCAAGACCTGGCGACAGTCTCTCTGCTGCTCTGGGGTCAGGGTGGGCGAGAGGACCACACCATCCACTGACCCGTCTTGCTCCTTGGTTGCCAGGAGGTCAGGGAGAGGATCACTATCCTCCTCCCCACCGTCGTCTGTAGCCATGAGCATCGTCACTTCAGACCTCTCGAAGTGGGGTTTGAGGCGGTTCACATGCAAGACTCTAAGGGGCTGCCTAGGAGTCTTCATGTTGATCAGGTAGGTCACCTCACTCTTGCGCTCTACCACCTCATATGGCCCGGTCCACTTGTCACGGAGCGCACAAGGCTCCACCGGCGCCATTACCCACACTTTCTGCCCGGGATGAAATTCTACCAGAGTGGTATTCTGGTCGTACCATCTTTTCATCTCCTCCTGGCTGGCTTCTAGGTTCTCCTGAGCGAGCTTCCTGAAGCGCTGCGTTTGGTTGCGGATGGCCAGCACATAGCTGAACACATCCTGGGGGGTTTTCCCACGGGATTTCTCCCACCCCTCCTTCACCAGTGTGAGAGGTCCTCTGACAGGGTGGCCATACAGCAGTTCAAAGGGGCTGAACCCTAAGGACTTCTGAGGCACCTCCCTGTAGGCAAACAACAGGCATGGTAACAAGACGTCCCACTTCCGTCTCATGGGCTCCGCTAGGCCCATAATCATACCTTTCAGGGTGCGGTTGAACCTTTCAACCAACCCATTTCCTTGAGGGTGGTAAGGAGTGGTGAACTTATAAGTTACCCCACACTCCTCCCACAGAGACTTCATATACCTAGAGATGAAGTTGGTACCCCGGTCGGAGACCACCTCTCGGGGGAACCCCACGCGGGAAAAGATCCCCATCAATGCACGGCCCACCACGGGTGCTGTGATTGTCCTGAGAGGGACTGCTTCCGGGTACCGAGTGGCGTGATCCACCAAGACCAGGATAAACCTGTTGCCTAAGGCAGTCTTGGGATCCAGGGGCCCTACGATATCAATGCCCACCCGCTCGAAAGGGGTGCTCACTACAGGAAACGGCTGGAGGGGCGCCACGCACTTCCCTCCGCTCTTACCACTGGCTTGACAGGTTTGGCAAGACTTACAAAAGGTACCGACGTGCTTCTTCATCTGGGGCCAGTAGAAGTGGGTGACAAGCCTGTGATAGGTCTTGTCTTGCCCCAGATGTCCTGCGAGAGGCACGTCGTGAGCCAGACCCAGTAAGAAGTTCCTGAAGCGCTCGGGTACCACCAGCACACGGGCTGCACCGGGCTCAGCGAACTTAGGCTCACTATACAGTAAGTCATCCTCCCAGTAAATCAAATGTTCCTTGGACCCTAGGCCTGCTGCCTGGTCTGCAGCCTGCTGCCGCACACCGACAAGAGAAGGGCACTCCTTCTGAGCCTGGCAGAATTCCTCCCTGGAGGGGCCACCCTCTTGCTGCCAATGGGTCAGCTCAGGCAACTCCCCCAGTTCGGCCACCTGCTCTCCTGTAGGTTCCAGGGCATCCCCATCAGGTTCTGCTTCCTCCTGGACCGTGGGAACAGTGGGGGCCGGTTTCCCGCGCCCTCTGCCCCTTCCTCTCCTTGCAGGTTCCTGCGCCATCGTTCCAGGCTCCAGTTCTACTAATCCACCCTTACTGGCTGTCATGGCACGTGTGGATACACAGATCCACGCTGGCAGTCCTAACATCTCCAAGTGAGTTCTGTGCTCTACGTCCTTCCATGGAGAACTCTCCAGGTCGTTACCCAACAGACAATCTACCGGCAAGGCATCACTGACACAGACTTCCAAGGTACCAGAGACTCCCCCCCATGTAAAGGGAACACGCGCCATCTTGCAGAGGCGAACTGAAGTGTCAGCTGCCACTACGGGGCGGAGCACATTGGGAATGACTTGCTCTTCAGACACCCACTGACACCTGACAGATGTCACACTAGCCCCGGTGTCTCTCAGAGCCTCTATCTCCCTCCCATTGATGGTCACCTTTTGCCCGTACTTCTTAGTGTTAGCGGGTATCAAGGTATCCTGGACCACCTCTTGGTCTCCTAATGAGACAAGGGTCATCATAGCTAATCCCTCTTCCCCACTGGAAATCAAATCCCCTCCCAAAGCTACACTAGCTAACCCTGGGACTGGAGCAGCAGCTGGTGCTGGGGGTTTCTTGGGACATTTAGGGGCGATGTGCCCCACTTCCCTACAAGCATAGCAAGTAGGCGGTGGTCTGTTGCCCTTAGGGGGCCAAGACCTCTTCGGCTTGGGGGCTTGGGACTCCTTCTCCTGGGAACTGTTTTGGGGCCCTTTAGAGAACTCCTTACTGTTACCCTTGTCCTCCCCACCTTTCTGCTGGGGACCCTGTCCACCCTTGGCTGGCATACTTACCACCCCTTTGTTGACCCTGGTGCTAGTCCAGCGGTCTGCCTCTTTAGCAAGCTCACTGGGATCAGTTAACTTGCTGTCTAAAAGATGCTGGCGCAGCTCTGGAACACATAGACTACGCAAGTGCTCCCAACTAATCAAGTGACACAACCCCACATAATCAGTAACTTTGCTGCCCTTTATCCAACCTTCCAGTGCACGCGTGTACATACTCACACACTCCACCCACGTACTCGAATCAAGTTTCTTGAAGTTCCTAAACTTCTGGCGGTACTGTTCTGGTGTAAGCCCATACCTGAGGCATAAGGCCTCCTTCATAGTGGGGTAGGTTAAGGTCCCTGCTGCTTCTAAGGGTGCTAAGACATCCCTCCCAGAGGCCTCAAAATGCTTCCACAAACCTGCTCCCCAACTCTTCTCAGGCACTTCATTCATCTTTAAGGCAAGCTCATAGGATCTAAACCATGCATAGATATCCTCACCCCTCTGATAATTCTGCACCAAATCTTTCGGTATGTATACTTTACCCGCCTGTACTGGTTGTGCGCTGCCACCATTCGGACTGGACGCCACTTGTTTGGCTTTAATGTCCAGCTCCCTCATGCTCAACTCATGAGCCAACTGGAATTTCTTCTCTTCCAAAGCGAGAGCATTCCTCCTCTCCTCCGCCTCTTTCTCACTGTCAAGGCGCAGTTTCCTTTCTTCTGCTTGAGCTTTGAGTTTAAAAAGTTCAATCTCATGGGCTCTAACCCTCTGGTTTTCCTCCAGCTCCTCTGGAGAGAGGCTCCTACTGGAATGGGCGCTGCCAGCCCTAGACGCTGGCCTATTCACTGGCAGATCATCAGATCCAAATCCGTGCTCCGGTGTGCCATCCCCTTCAGTAGTTTCCTCGGTTGCACCATTCTTGGCCTCCCACCAGGCCCTTAGAGCTTTCTGTAGCTCCGTCTTGTTGGCGCTGCCCTTCGCTGGGCATCCAAGCTGCTTGCAGAATTGCTTTAGTTGCTCCTTCTTATACTCGAGCAACTTTTTCACCTCGAATTGCAATTCCGGCTCCTCGCCTACTCCATTCAGAGACATGATGCTTCGTCGATCCTCCAAGAATAGTCTTCGCAAAAACTTCGTGCGATGCAACTGCTTACTAGATTAGTGATGTACGAAGAATCACTGCAGGTCAAGTGCAAATACTGGTTCTAATCCGCACCGCTGACCACCAATGTTAGATCTGGGGGTCTCTAGTTGGCAGAGGTATTCACCTTAGACCAAATAGGGACCCTTGCTTCTAGTCAGGGTACAGGGACACACACGGTAGATAACCCCTGCTCACCCTCTAGGTAGCTTGGCTCGAGCAGCTACGTTGCTCCGGCAGTGTCGCTTCGCTCGTTGTACAAGCGCTCCTCGGGCTGTTCGGTGCAAGGATTCCACAACTCCCTCGATGAGGCCCCAGTGACGATGTCGACGTCACCGGAGTCAGCTACTCACAGCGCGGCTTCGTAGAGCAGGGAAATACGACTCTCGATCTGCTTCAGGCCTCCGGGTCGCGGCAAGGCACGTGCCGATGAGCACGTCGATCTTCTTGATGCGGCAACCGGTGTCAGGCCCGGCTCGGTGCGGTACTCCCCAGCAAGACAGAGAGCAGCCAGCCCACCTCACAGGCAGATGTTGAGAAGCTTGGTAGAACAGTCCACGGTCCCTGCGGCACACAGCAGCGCAGGTGGGACACAGCAGAGTCTTGAGTTCTTGGCAACCTTTCTATCCCTGGGTTGCGAAACAGGAGGCCAGCTCTTCTCAGGCCCTTGGAGATTCAGTTGAAGACACAGCACACAGCAAAGTCTTGTTTGGTCAAGTGGATAGGGTCAGCACACAGCAAGACCCCTTCTTCTCCTCAGCTTCAGTTGTACAGCAGAACAGGTCAGCCTTTAGAGCACACAGCACGGCAATCTTCCTTTAGTTCTTCAGCGGTCCGTCTTTCAGCAGAGGTTCCTCTCGATGGTCGAATCTGAAAATCTGTTGTCAGGGGTCTTGTACTTATACCCCTAAAAGTCTTTGAAGTCTTTGTGCAAGTGGGTCCTGAGCCCGGTCTGATCCAGTTCTGGGTGTTGCTGGAGCACTTTGTTTTCCTAGTCTCTACATTCTTTTCAGAGCGAGGGGCAAGGTCGTCAGCCGCCCAGCAGGAGGTGGAGCCAGCAGAGTGGCAGGCAGGCACAGCCCTATTCAATCCCAGGTGCTATCTCCTCCCTCCACTCTTCTTGCGATTGTCGCCATTCAGCAGAGGGCTGACTCAGCCAACCTCCCGGGGGATCCCCAGTCCCTGTCACTCTCAAACCAGACAGTCAATCCACAAGCGCGCCCAGGCACACAGAAGGGTCAGACAAGAGAACAGCTACTCTCTAAAAAGTACTGTTCTCCAACTCAGGATTTAAAAACAACCTCTCCTAAAAGATGTGTTATTAAATGCTGAGCTCAGGGATATCAAACACTCATGTCTTATCTTGTTCTTATGAGAAGATAGGCGGATAGCCATTGGCACCCGCCTCCCCCATGTTAGCCTACGGAACAAGATAACCTTGCAGTAGTGAACACACAAAATGGCCGGTGTTCACTACCAGAACATGTTACCTGCACTAGTACATGCTCTACCTTCTACATACACTGCACCCTGCCCAGGGGGGTACCTTGGGCCTTCCATAGGGATGACTGACGTGTACGAAAAGGGAAGGGTTAGGCCCGGCCAGTGTGGACACTGGCCAGGAGGACATGGCAGTCCGGGGACTGCAGGCAGGCCTGCGGCGGCAGGCCTGAGACACTGTTTTAGGGCTACACAGGTGGGTGGCGCAATCAGCGCTGCAGACCCACTAGTAGCATCTGTCATCACCAGCCCTGGCACACACAGTGCACTTTACTAGGGACTTCAGGGTGATACAGATATGCCAATCAGGTATATCCAATCAATACGATATTTTACACAGGGAGCACTTACACTCTGGCACTGATTAGCAGTGGCAGAGTGTCCAAAGCATCTAAACCAGCAAAACGAAATCCAGCACAGCATCAAAAATCCATGTAGCAGAGGCAAAAGATAGGGAAAAAACCCACGCCAAGGATGTCAGGTCTAACAGGTACCTTAAACACCTACTGCTCAACAAATACTTTAACACACACCCTAACTTAGCTATGTTCCCAAAGCTCTCACCCACTCTGCCTTGACCAGTTGCAGCGGTTAATTTACTGTTTCAGCTGTCTACTATGTCTTGTACGCTTTTTAACTAACACGGTTCCTATGTCTGCATACTGTAACTACCTCTGCGGTTGAATGTATTTTCTTTGTCTGTATTTTTGCATGTACTTCAATTAAATGATCTCGCATTATATGTAAGGCGCTCTGATACCTTCTGGTCCAGCTACGCTATATAAAACTTATAAGTAAATAATTGCATCTCAGAGCTTTTGCCCCATCAGCCATTTTTCCCTTTAACACCAATGGTTCCACCTGTATTTTTATTTCTTGGCTAGGCTTCTGGAGTACCTAGTCTAAGGGACCACCAAACTGGAAATCAACTGCTCCTCAATTATACATTTGGTGACCCTAGGGCCAGCAGGAACCTTAAATTAACCAATATTCCTTAAAGGTACCCTTCTTCAATCCCGTTATTCTGATCCTGGAAGGTGGCAACAAATCTAGTTTTGGGGTGAATTCGCTCCAACCAGGGGACATACTTATTCTCTCAATGTAAAAAAAAGCCCAGTGAAGCATGGTAACAGGGACTAATATGTTCCTTCTTTCAATTTTATCGAATGATATCTACAGTCATTATGGAGGATGGTATTCATAATGCTGATCGCGGCTATCCGAACACACAGAGTTTTCTCTAAATGCTGCACATTAGATGAAGGATGAAGGGTACACAAGGGATAGCCGACCCTCCTCAACTTTCTACTTGCTCTAGGAGTTTCTGAGTGGGATGCACTATCAATCGCCCCGCCACAGTCCTCGTGCAGTATCTTATATGTAGTGATGCATAGACATGACTACCTGCAGTGAATTCATTCTGGAAGTACAACAAGGCATTTTGTAAACAACATATGCACTTTTTCAAGGATGTATGACGTTACAACGCAAACTATTACAACGCATACTTTAACAACGCGGTTTTTACAACACAACTTCCATTACAACGCATGCTATTACAATGCAAGCTATTACAACGCATGTACCATTACAATGTAAATTACTATTCTAACACCGCCGGGTGCTTACCTCAGGGAAGGTGCTGGTCAGTGAGGCATATGCTTTGTAAAGGCATTGCATTGTAATGCCTGCGTTGTAATGGATGTTTCCCCTTTTTCAAAAGCATGAAAATCCAATCCTACCTGGTTAGATGGAATTTCAAACTCTCAAGTTGCACCCAAACTGATGTGCACAGGAGAGCTGTCCAAAGATCAATGACAAACCACATCTACTGGAGACTCACTCAAGCAGTTTTGATGAGCTTCATCTTAAACAAAACTGTGTGGACTTTAAGGAGCTGAGCCCTGTTCAGTCCCTCTGGACTGGCACTAACCCTGCATCTCTGTAGAATCTCTAGTGACGTGCTCATCTTCTGCCCTTGAATGTATGAATGTGTGCAACCAACTAAAAAACTCCAGATAAACAGTTTCAGAGCACAAGAACCCCCTTTACCTCCTTACCAAAGACTACCCACGAACCACCTTTATAAATACAGGTGAGCCGAGTGGGGAGTATTCCTGATGAATCCACTACCCTTGTACCTACGTATTATTTGTTTACTCCCCCACATTGTCCTATTCAAGGTACCCAAGAGCCTCCAACCACTGTAATGTTGCACCTGGGCCATCGTCATCCTTGGTGGCCTGGGTGATGGAAGAAGTGTCACTGAGCCACACTTAGGAGACCTTTGATCCTTATTAACTCTGCAGATCTCAAACACCTGGAATTCGTGCTTTATAGCTGGCTTCAGAGCTCACAGACGGTGCGTGTGGTCTTGGTGGACTCACATCCTACGCCCCCTAATGGTCCAGACTGACATCATTTACTTGCAAGATCTGCCCATCCTGGTACCAATGTTGATGAACCGAGCTTGCTAGCCCTTACCCGTCTCACGATATATGACTGTCACGGTTCTGGACTGCCCTCACTGTAAACTATGACAAGATGAGCTCGCCTCCATGAACATTTGCTGCAACAACTGTAACGCATATATTGCTGCAAGTGTTTTCATGTTTTATTGTAGTTTCCCATACTATGTATTAATTGTGTCATTGCTGTTGTAACTGTAATACTGTTTGCAATAGTAAACAAAGCTAACAGTCCAGTTCAGTCCATCCTTCTGATCAGATGATAGGCGAGAAGGCATTGTGACCCACACTTTGTAAATAGAGTTGTCCGGCCACTGTAGAGATCGCCTTCAGCAGAGCACGAGCTTGTATCTTTCGATGGAGGATCAGTAGTTGGATCCCTTCCTTCAGGATAACCCTGATCTTTGTTTGATATGACAGAGGATCATGATTCCGGTTTAAAAACCCCTGATTATGAACCTCAAAGGGATTGTGATGAGTTGGTACACAGTATATTTTGGGTGGCAGTGGAGTGTTCACTGGTGACGATTTGTTCTTACAATGTTCTTTAGTTTCTTGATGTTTAATTTACTTTTTAAATGTGTAATGAAAGTGTCTGTCTTTTAACTAAGTACCCACTATGGCTATGATTTCTAATTTATTGGGATTACAATGCCTGTGTCAAACAGCATCTAGTTTCAAAATTCACATAACACACATTAAGGTAGGCCTTGCCTATTTTACCACACAGCCATGGAGTTTTAAGAGGATTTTTAAAGCCATCTTTTCATTTGATAGAAAGATGCGAGCAACCTGGTCAGTAGATAACACCTGCAGCATCACCGCTGATGCAGAGGCAGCTCCAACAACGCTAAGGACCCGGTGAAACCCTGCAGTCACATTCGAAGCAAAGCATGCTGCTTTGGAGACTTGGCTCAAAGACTATAATGGGGCTTAGAAGTCAGCTCTGTTCAAGGAACATATTGTAACAAGCATTGGCATAGCCAATAGGTCTCGCCTTTGGGACCTTATAAGTGTTTAGCCATGCAACAGTTACATAACTAAATACTTATAAGGTCCCAAAAGCGAGATCTATTGGCTATGCCAAGCAGCCGTGCAGCCGCAAAAGTGATCGCGATCAAACATCAAAGCGGTCGCGAAAGTGAAAGTCAAGCGCGGCGCGCGCGCCTGCGCACTTGCATTGTAGCTCTAGGCTGGCCTGGTAGCACTTTTTGGAGCCCTCTCAATAAGTCTCCCCAGACCAGCGCATGTGCTGGGTCAGGCGAGACCTAAAAATGCACTTGCTGAATTGACGAGTGTTCGCACCACACTATGTTTTGAAATGTATACTAATAGTATGTAGAGAGGTTTTGCAGTTTTATAATATATAAAATGATGTAGTTTGGTTTTTGTACCAGGATAACCTTCAGTGGCTTGTGCAATCAGACACTTATGTAAGCCATTTACTCTTTCCTTGTTTTTCTTCACCACAGAAAGGAAAACTAAGCAAACCATCGGTGCCACCAGTTGAGGCAAGCAGCATAAAATCAATCTTCCTTCACTTCTTCATTTGGTCGCATCAATAGTCACTGGGAGTTCACACAGTGCTTAATATTCGAACTGCTTTCCTAGCTCATTCAGCTCTGAATGACAGAGTGACATCTGCAGTGTTCCTGTCATTATCAGTCAGAAGCCTTTGCATCTCACATGAAGAGTCTTGAATCTCTTGGCAACACTCCTTGAAAACCTTCCATTTGAAACATGCCCCCCTTATAATCCACTAGAGATCTCTCGGGCACATCTGCAGTAAAACGCACTCCCCGCCTCCTGTAATAAGGGGCCACTAAGACCCGCAAGTACCACTGAACGCTGTAGGCAGCTGGTATGATTTCTAGTGTAACCAACATACTTTTTCTGAAAGTAGGTTCAGGATGCCGGGCATAAAAAATGCTGAGCAAACAACTTGGGAACAGAGGCACTCTAAGCACAGCTTCAAATCACCAGGGCCGCCACTGAGGCGCTAACTGACTACCAGTAAAGAAAACAAACCATTGCCTTTGCTTGTGAGATACCAAAGTGAAGTGGCCTAGCAAGGGTGCATTGGAGAGCCATGCAAGCAAGTCAAAAGGGCCCTCCGTCCTGTTTTGGTGGGGGAAGACATTAATAACAGGGATACAGTGGACTCCTGACACCTCAGGGCTGCAGTGCCACTGCACCTGCTGCACAGCTGGTAGCTATGCCTCTGGACACCCTGGAGATTAAACATGTGTTCCTGCTGCTGCAACAGGCGTGGATAGGAGAAGAGAAGCAGTGGCGGCTCTTCCATTGTGGCTTTGGGCATTGCCCTTCCCCGGCTCCTTTTTTCCAGTCTCTTAGTGTCTGAAGCTCTTCCTTACAGCTTCACACTTTGAGTGACAGGAATCAGCAAATAAAAACGGTGCATGGCGGGTTCTCTTCACAGGCCGAGGCATGCCTCGCTTGTGTATGCTTTTTCCTTTGTCAGTGAGATAGTCTGTAACTGCTTTAGACACTAAGACTGGCAGTGCGGAAAACAGCCTCTGAATTCGGTTCCAGTGCCTGCCTGGGGTGGCGGGGCCTGACTTCTGCTTTCCTCTGTATGCTTTCTCCCATTCCCAACGGTAAACATGCAGCGAGACCCCAGGCAGACACTCGCACCAAATCCGAAAATAAGAGCAGGCGGCTTCTAAAACTTACCAGTGGAGATCACGGAGGGCCCCTACACCTAGGTGCCCCGGAGCCATTGCATTGGCTGCACCACTGATGGCTACATCCCAGCCAAAGAGCCCCCTGTCGCAAGGTCTAGAAATCACTCATCGAAACCCTCAAGTGGAACACTCCCTTCCCTCTACACAGAAAACCACCAACCACAGGGAGATCTTAAACTAGTCACCAATATATACATCACCCAGGCCTTGAGAAATCTACTCGCCCACTTGCTATGGCAAGTCAAATGCTATCAGGGTGAGCTATTTTTATGGACTACTGGCCCAGACTGGCCAGAGACTCCAGTTGACAAAGAACAGGTGTTATATAATTAGGAAAGTGAAATAATAATAATGATGCCTTTAAATCTTGTTACATTTGCTGTGAATTCAAAGAGACAGGTCAGGTGTCAGCTTGTGTCTTTTTACAGATCATTACTTATTTTACCCTGGAGAACGCTTCCAAAACCCCTTAACTTTGCAGTAAGAGAAAGAAAAGCAAAGTGAACTGTCTGACAATCATGCCTTGTGCAATGAAAGGCAATAGGATGTCAGTTTCTTTCTAAAAATGTTTTTTTAATATATTGTAAATGAACTGTACAAATACTTCAAAATATATTTCAGTACTTAGGAAAGTATTTTTTCAAAAACAATGATGGGTAATGGAAAAAAAATATTTTAATAGGATCAAAACAAATTACAACATTTTACTTGATGTTGTGCAAATGATAAATATTTACTGAAACCCAATTTCCCCATTGTCATTCGTACACTACATAGTTCATCAGTAATACTGCATGTCAGTGGCAAAATATGTGGCCATTTCAAGGGAAGCGTGCTGTCTGTAAATGACAGTGAATCATGCTTTCTAACTATATCTACTAAAAGTGAGTCTTTTTAAACATGAACTCAGAAACATTCCTGCCCCCAACCTGATGACAATGAACCAAGAGGCAAGTGAGGGTTCATTTGTACCTTTTATGTGGGCTAGATTTTTGTTATCCATGGTGTAAAAGTTTAGTCTATTAAATCAAACATAGGAGTTTTAGTACGGCACACATGCTGAGCTCACATACTTGAAGGTGCTTTCATATTTAATAATGAAGAATAAGTGACTCGATGAAATAAAATATTTGCCTAGGATTATACAATTTGGCGCAACTTATGGGTCAAGTTTATTCAGGGCTTTAAGTGGGATGAAAAAACTGAAGGGAGTGTGTCTCAAAGGGGCGTGGCCAATGTAATTAAGGATGTGGCTTAAAAACACATAAGCTAAAAATCTGTGCTTAGCATAGTGTGCCGCCCGACTTGTATTTTGCTGTTTCTGTCATTGCCTCCAGATATATGATATAACATCACACTTACGACAAGTCTGGACTATTGGCTTTGTCACTGGTTGTTAGTTGCATAAAATAAATAAGCAGCAACTCTGGCTTTGTATATAATATTGAAAAGGCTTCCACTTAAAGCCCTGGTGACACCACCACAATATCGCTGCTCCTGAGTTTCAAACTGAGAAGGGAAATCCAGAGAGAAAATTACGCTCTTTAAAGGATTTTCTTTCCCCTACAACGCTCACCTGGCATGTCGTCATACCGTAACTTCTCCACTAGGGAGCAGTGAGCAGTGCGAGTGTGCGCACATCGATGTGCCTGCTGTCACTGCAGTCCGGAAAAAACAGACCGCCTGTGCCAGGGCACCAAACAGAGCCCGATAGAGACCAGTGACGAGGCCTTCTTTAAAAAACTGCCAGTGCTCAGCACCGGTGAGACCCGGCCCACTTAAAGCCCTGAGTATATTATAGTCAAGGAGGCCCCTCATGCATCCTTCCATGTATCTATAAGCTGCACTTCTATGTCATTGGTCACCTTCACAATCTGATACTCTACTCTTGCTCCTCAAACCCTGCATTCTCCTTCTCCTTCTCGTCTAGAGGTAAACATGAGCTCAATCTGCTGCAAAACCCATAATGCTCGGCAGGTTCTGTGTTTCAAATGTGCATGTTTGTAGCTGCTTGAACCGTTAACATATTAAGAGAGACATTTTATCCAGCAGCGACTCCACCGCTAAGGTGGAGGAGCGTAGTCCCACTGCTCTCGAAGCTGTGCAAAGGAAAAATAAAATAATAATAACAGAACGTTATCATTTTATTTTTAGTGGAACTTGGAGCCAGGTTAGGGTGGGCTGGGCTGGGCTCATCACGCAGAGGGAGGAGGAGTGGTATAATGTGCACCTTAAGTGTGCATGGGCTAGCCAAACTGTCATGTGCACTTAGCATGTTCTCCACAGCCTGGGTGGAGAGCATGCACAGGCTCCCACTTCCTGTCTGAGTACTAAACCAGGGCGCTCAGACCAAACTGGCTGGTGACCGGCGACGAGCAGGTAAGTCGTCTTTTAAAAAAATATATTTCTAACCCCCATCCCACTGTTTCCTACCAGTCGCCACTGATTTTATGAACACCCTTGCTGGTATAGATATTTTCTTTAATGATTTGAGTTGTCGTTGAACACACCTGCCACCTCAAAAGAATGACTTGAACATTTTTTATAGTTTCAAAAAGCAGACCATTCCATTCTTTTCAGTGGTATCGTCCCTTCCATCTCGCTCTTCTATCAGTGGCGCCCCTAGACTCTGCAGTAAGATCAGTCATCGCACAAGTCATCAACTGTGTTAAAGTAGGAGCTCTAGCTACTGCATTAGACACGTTTTGCACAAGCTCAACAGGACATTCAGTTTTGCTGTATTACATGTAGCAGTTAGTTGCTATTAGCGGGTGCCTTTGCATTTGAACTTTCCAGTCTTCTCTGGAGCCTCTTTGATTGGAACCCATCTCATGCCTGCACAAGTATTGCATCTAGTCTGTACCTGTGCTTAGATTTCCCAGTTGTAAACGTCTCCTCTTGCAAGGGCAGAGGCGAAATCTCAATCCTCAGAATCCACATGAACAGCAGCCTCATAACACCTTTGGACCTTGAGTTGCCCACACTCAGCCAATTCACAGCCTCCTAATATGAAACACCACATCAGTCCTAATTGATAAGTTCCAAACAATGGTGGGCAGAAAAACACACCACAGTCAGGTACTCAAACACATGTTCAGGTCTTGCAGGCACTGTACCAATCCGCAATAGCTGTAGATTGCGGCATATCCCAGGACCTTGCCTCATTGTGATCATTACAATGATTCTAGATGCCATGGTATTCAGAATAAAAACACACATTGCATTTCTTAGCACAATTGCAGGGCACAAGTGATCTGTTATGGTAGAGCCAATTTGCCTCAAGTCAAAATCTTCCTAGGTGGGACTTAGATATTGATATGCCTTCCCTTCAACAGTGAATACTTGTACAGGGTCACTCAACATCTTAGTGACGTGCATTGCAGTGTACCTGGTCACAGGCCTGCTGGAGCATCATCCAGTGAGCACACATGGCTCCGACATGCCCTGACATTTAGCTCTCTGTGAATAACTTGCAAGAAGAAGGCAAGAGATGGCTGGTCATCAGGTGAGTCACCACCACAGTATTATCACAAATCAAGAATAGGTATGCACTGCACAACACTCACCGGCTGAATCTCACATGCTGGTTACAGTGGCTGAGCCTTTAACTATGGATGACAACACCCAAGCTAGAAACACAGAGGATGCAGATACAATGCAATACACAAAATACATCTGTGGAGGAGCACACGATTGAAATGTTCAGTCGTGGATCTGCTACCTGCACAAATCAGCCGAGGCTGTCCCTTATGGGGAATAATCCTTCTTTCAGTCATCTATCAATCAATCAAGAACATTTGTAGAGAGCGCTACTCACCCGTGAAGGTCTCAAGGCGCCGGGGGGGGGGGGGAGGGGGGACGTGCCGCTACTGCTTGAAAAGCCAGGTCTTGAGGTGCTTCCTGAAGGAGAGATGGTCCTGGATCAGTCGTAGGGGGGTGGGGAGGGGGTTCCACATCTTGGCCGCCAGGTAGGAGAAAGATCTTCCTCCGGTGGTGGTTCTGCGAATCCGTGGGACGGTGGCGAGGGCGAGGCTGGCGGAGCGGAGCTGGCTGGTAGGTGTGTAGAACAAGAGGCGGGTATTGAGGTATTCGGGGCCCATGTCGTGGAGAGCCTTGTGGGCGTGGGTGAGGAGTCTGAAGGTGATCCTCTTGCTGACGGGGAGCTAGTGCAGGTCTCTCAGGTGTGCAGAGATGTGGCTGTGTCGGAAAATGTCCAGGATGAGTAGTGCAGATGCGTTCTGAATGCGCTGGAGTCTTTTCTGTAGTTTGGCGGTGGTCCCAGAGTAGAGGGCGTTCCCGTAGTCTAGTCGGCTGGTGACGAGGGCCTGGGTGACTGTCTTCCTGGTTCCAGTGGGGATCCACCGGAAGATCATGCGTAGTTAAAACCTTGCAACTGATTTTCATTCACAAAATGATGCACACTGGTTCACTTATACCACTCTCGTGATCACGCTCCTCCTCAGAGGTTTGTGTGCACTCTTGATTACTATGGGCTTTGCCCTGATAGTGTATTTGCCTCACATTGGACCTTTTTCTGGCTTTTGTTTATCTTATATAATAATAAAATATATAATACATAACGGAGACCTTCCAAATATGGGCCTATATTATCGAGGGGTTCTAGTGACAGGCAACAACATGCATTATTATTGTCAATGCAAAGCGCATTGTAAGGAAATTACAAACATGTATTCTAAAATGTGCTTTTCTATTGTAGTTCATTGACACTAAAGAGAAGGTTTAACAAGACATATATAAGAAAGACATTAAAGTGCAATGTGGGACACTGCAGCCTTTTGCTGACAGGGTTCTGCCTTTACACTACTCATTTCACACACTGGGCTGTGTTCATTGGTACATGGTTCATCAAGGATGGGCCTGCAGTGGTCAGCTGGTCAGGTGTGCGGCTTAATTCTCTGAGAGCACCACTATGATTGGGAAACCCCTTTTGTAACGAGCACTGAAACAAAAGACGAAATGCTGTGTTAACCTTTCATTCACCAATTTTTATTTGTTTAGGGAAGCTAAATATCCGGCAAATGAATTCAGCACCAGGAATTACTGGACAGAATTCAGAGTTAAGCCATCTTTACTTTATAATATGAGCTTTAAAATCACCGGCAAATGTACAAGAATGCTTACCCACATAATATACATAAACCTAGATCTATAAATATCTATTGATCGTCCGCCTGTCTATCTGTTTATCATTTCAACCAAAGCAGCATCTTCCCTAAGTTCTTTTCAGCCTCGGTGTTTGTGACAAAGAGTTTTTTTGCCCACATTTGCTGTTTGTCTGATTAAACAAATGTACATCCTTTGTTAGTTTTGAACCCATAAACACTATTTGGTTTTTTACAACATTTCAGGTTATGTATTGCTGCATCTTTTCATCAATATTTGTATTCAAAAGATATGATGGAAAAGGGAATGTTGTTTTGCACTTTTGTGTTTAACAAAATTCAATACTTTTGTGCATATCTCAAACACATACAACTCCCCACGTGCCAATCAAGTAGGTGTGGCCTTGAATGCCCCGAGTCTTCAAACTGAACATATTTGTAGGTTTTGAAACTGGTTTCTATCACATCTGGGATGATAACGTTGCTAAGGCAACAAGGCATGCATTCATGATCACCTCGCAAGAGGGCAAGTCGCCCCAGAAGCAAGAACACACCACGTACTGAGCAGTATGCCTTTATTATTCTCGGATTAGAGACTGTGCTCGGTAACACAGGCACAAAGACAGTCACATGTACTTCGGATTATCCACCTCAGCAAGGAAATTGCTCATGTGGTTACCATCGAAGTGTCAAAACCAAGGAATGTGCATGGGACCCAAAAAGGTGGAAAGCATCTGCAATGGCTTGAGGTACAAATGGAGCCACATAAAGGCAAATAAGTCAAACATAAATGTTGGAAAATTGCCCATTCTGTAGGATCACCCCTAATTATTTGCTGGCTATTCAACCCTGTGCACTTTACCCCTGCCAACCAGTGGTAAAGTGCTAGTGCTCTGCCTTTCAACTTGCCGAAATTGGCATACTCCTGATTGGCGTATTTAATTCATTAATTGGTCCCTTGTATATTGTACTCCCTGTCACGTTAGCTGGCCCTTCTTTTGTTCTTCCAGCCAGTCAGGTCCCAATCACAGTGGGACTCTTTTACTTTACAGTGTCAGAGCGTCTTTGACAGATCAGCTGGGTTTAAATATAACATTTGAGCACACTTCAAAGGAAGGAAACAGAATGCAAACACAATTAGTGTGTACTCCACTATCTGATTGCTGAAAGCTCAGCTTTGATTTTACCAGACTTCTATCTATGTGTTTCTTAGGGGTACAAAAACTGCCTAAAGAACAAGTTACTTACCTTCGGTAACGATATATCTGTAAGAAACATTAGTTAGTTAGATTCCTCACCTTGGAATATCCCCAGGCGTCAGGCTGGACCCGGAAAGATTTTTGGTCAGCAACACCCTTGCGCGTCGCTAGGCGTCGTCTGCGGCTCCGCATCCGTCGTCGGCGTCGTGATCGCCGAAATGACGTCGTCGGCGTCGTGATCGCCGAAATGACGTCGTCGGAGTACTTAGACGCCGCCCTCGCGCGCTGACGTCAGTTCTTGTACATAGCTTTCCGCGCCAGGAACGCAGAGCCATGCAAGAGACCGACACTGGTGCCAAAAATTCTAGGGTCCTGAAAGGGATGACCTCAACCCTAGATATCGGTTCGCAGAACGGGGAGGTGGGTGGGGCGGTGAGGAATCTAACTAGCTAATGTCTCTTACAGATATATATCATTACCGAAGGTAAGTAACTTGTTCATCTGAAAGAAACACGTTAGTTAGATTCCTCACCTTAGAATAGATACCCCAGCAATACCAACCCCGGTGGTGGGTCTGCGAACCAAGATCACACCAGGAAGTCCTGGAGAACAGAATGGCCAAAGAAGCCGTCTCTCCGGACGTGGCTGTCCAGGCAATAGTGTTTGGCAAACGTGTGCAGCGAGGCCCACGTTGCTGCCTGACAAATATCCTGCAAGGGGACTCCCCGGCCCAGAGCAGTGGTCGCCACTGTGGCCCGAGTGGAATGGGCCCTCAGCCCTTCATGAGGTTCCTTTTTAGCTAAGGAATAACAGGCCTTGATACACAAAACGACCCACCGAGAGATGGTTCGCTTGTGCACCGCCCGCCACTTCTTAGCGCCCACGTAGCCAACAAAGAGTTGGTCATCCACCCGGAACTGTTTGGTGCGGTCCAGATAGAAGGACAGCGCCCGCTTTGGGTCCAGACGGTGGAGCCTCTCTTCCTCTTTCGAGGGATGCGGAGGCGGAAAGAAGGTGGGCAGTGTAACAGACTGTCCGATGTGAAAGGCAGTTACCACCTTAGGGAGAAAGGAAGGACGAGTCCTGAGAACAACTTTGTCCGGATAGACGGAAAGGAAAGGAGGCTTAGAAGAGAGAGCCTGGAGCTCACTCACCCTTCTAGCAGAGGTGATGGCAACCAGGAAAGCAGTCTTAAGAGTCAGAAGACGAAGGGGACAATTATGAAGTGGCTCAAAGGGAGTGCACATCAGATAGGTCAATACTAGAGTCAAATCCCACTGAGGCATTACGAAAGGGACAGGAGGAAACATGCGAGTAATGCCCTTAAAGAATAGAGAAACAACAGGGGATTTGAAAATAGAAGGCTGGTCAGGAAGCCGTAAGAAAGCAGAAATAGCTGAAAGATATCCCTTAAGGGTACCCAGAGCAGAGCCCTGCTGGGCCAGGGAAAGAAGAAAGAGGAGAACCTCAGAAAGAGGGGTGGAAAGGGGATCCACAACCTTTGCTGTGCACCATGCCACAAATTTGTTCCACATGCAGGCATATACCGATTTTGTGGAGGGGCGCCTGGCTGCCAGAACAACATTACAGACTTCAGGAGGCAAGCCAAATGGCATCAACTGTCGCTGCTCAATCTCCACGCATGGAGGTGGAGGCTGGGCAGGTTCGGGTGGAGGACCGTCCCCTGCTGCTGCGACAGAAGGTCCTCCTGAAGAGGTAGGCGGATCGGGGGATCGATCGATAGACTGAGTAGCTCGGGATACCAGTATCTTCGTGCCCAATCCGGAGCCACCAGGATGACTTGGGCCCAGTCGCGCCTGATCTTCAGCACTCTGGGCAGAAGTGGTATAGGCGGAAAGGCGTACAACAGACCGCAACTCCACTCGCGATGAATGCGTCTCCAAGCGAGTACCGCCTTGGATACTCCAACGCGCAGAACTGCTGACATTGCACGTTCTCTTCGGTGGGGAATAGATCTAACCAAGGCTCTCCCCACTGCCGAAAGAGGCCTTGCGCCACGTCCTAGTTCAGACGCCATTCGTGATCCATCATGCACCGGCGGCTGAGTTCGTCTGCTCTGGCGTTCAGAGAGCCCGCCAGATGTTGAACCACCAGGGTGATGCCCTGATGATCCAGCCATGTCCAGAGGCGCAGAGCCTCCTGACAAAGGGTCCACGACCCCACCCCACCCTGTTTGTTGCAGTACCACATGGCGGTGGTGTTGTCCGTGAACACCTGCACTACACTTCCCCGGACAGAGGGAAGGAATGCCTTCAGTGCAAGTCGGATCGCCCTCAGCTCCAGAAGGTTGATATGGAGCCGAGACTCCGCCAGAGGCCTCTGATCTCCACCTCTCCCATGTGGCCCCCCCATCCCAGGAGGGACGCATCCGTCACTACTACGTGCTCCGGTTGGGGTAGGGAGAGGGATCTGCCACTGACCCAATCGCGGTCCGTGAGCCACCACTGCAACTGTCTTGCAGTGCCCTCCGAGATCAAGACATGGTCGGACAGGTTGCCCCGATGCGGGGCCCACTGAAACTTCAGGTCCCACTGCAGAGCCCGCATCCGCATCGGCGTAATGCACAAACAGGATGCAGGAGGCCATCAGACCCAGAAGCCGCAGCACCAACCTGACCGAAACCCGGGATAGAGGCCGAAAGATGGGAATCAGAGCCTGAATATCCCGGACCCGCTGTTCCGGAGGATAAGCCGGGAACTACACCGAGTCCAGAGCCGCTCCGATGAAGAGGAACTGCTGGGAGGGACTCAGATGCGACTTCGGCACATTGATGGAGAACCCCAGCAAATGCAAGAGGTCGGCCGTAGTCTGGAGGTGGGAGACGACTGCCTGGGGTGAACCCGCCTTCAACAACCAGTCGTCGAGATAGGGGAAGACTGGAACCCCTAATCTGCGCAGATGAGCTGCAACCACCGCCATCACTTTCGTGAACACCCGAGGGGCACTGGTGAGACCGAAGGGGAGCACGGTAAACTGAAAATGCTCTTGGCCCACCATGAACCGCAGATAACGCCGGTGGGCCGGCAGGACGGGGATATGGAAATAAGCGTCCTGCAAGTCCAACGCTACCATCCAGTCTCTAGGGTCTAGGGCAGCCAGAACCTGAGCTAAGGTGAGCATCTTGAACTTCTCCTTCCGGAAGAAGGCGTTGACGCTCCTGAGGTCCAAGATAGGGCGTAGGCCCCCTTTGCCCTTCTTGGGAACCAGAAAGTAGTGGGAATAACCACCACGACCTACTTCTGGGCCAGGAATGCGCTCAATGGCCCCCTTGGCCAAGAGGGCTGTAACTTCCTTCTGCAGAAGTTGCAAGTGATCCCCCGAAATCCGGTGGCACTGCGGTGGCATGGCTGGAGGGGTCGCCTCGAAGGAGAGGGAGTAGCCCCTTCGGACGATTTGCAGCACCCACCTGTCCGATGTGATGGTACGCCACTGGAGCAGGTGATGGCAAACTCTGCCTCCCACTGGTATGGAATGGGCCTTAAAGCTCGGACTAGGAGGGCTTTGAGGCGGATGCGGCTGGGGTAGATGTGGACGGACCGGCTCGTTGTCCCCCTGCTCCGCCTCGGCAGAATCCACGTCCGCGACCGCGTTGAAGTTGATTCTGCAGCCTGTGGCTAGACGGACGTGAGGGGGCGCCCCTTCCTTGGTCACGAAAGGGGCAAAAAGCGGAAGTTTGCGGACTTGGCCGTAGCCCTGGAGTCCTTAAAGCGCTCCAGCGCACTATCCGCTTTGTCGCCAAAAAGGCGACTGCCATCGAAGGGCATGTCCATGAGGGTGCTCTGGACATCCCCGGAGAAACTCGTAGACCTCAGCCAGGCATGGTGACGAATCGCCACCGTGGTCGCCATTGCCCTGCCTAGCGAGTCCGTTGTGTCCAGTCCACATCGGATTGCATGCCGTGCCGCATCCCGCCCCTCGGCAAGAGCCTGGGCGAGCCATGTCCGGGCCTCCTCCGGACACTGGGGCAGCACGTCCTCCACCGTATACCACAGGGAGTGGGAGTAATGGTCAAAAAGGCACGCGGTGGTGATAGACCGCAACACCAAACTAAGGGAGAACAGTTTCTTCCCAAACTGTTCCAACCTTTTGGATTCCCGATCCGGGGGAGCGGACGGGAAGGAGGTCTGTGAGGTAGAGGCCTGGATAACCAGGCTCTCGGGCATGGAGTGCAACAACAGAAAACTGGGGTCGCCTGGTGCAGGGCGGTGGCACCGGGCCACGTTCCGGTCCACAGGAGAAACTGTGGAGGGCTTGGACCAGGTGCCCTTCAGAACGTCACTCAGTGCTTCATTGAACTGCAGCAGAGGCTCCGAGGAACTTGCTGACGGTTGAAGCACTTCAGTGAGGAGATTAGTCCTCACGGCCACCGCAGGCAGCTCCAGCCCAAGGGCTTCGGCCGCCTTGCGCAGCACCACAGAAAATGTAGCACCTTCCTCCGAAGCCACGGTCGGAGGAGAGATGAAGCCAGTGTCAGGGGAGGTGTCAAGACCACTGGCATCACCCAGTTCATTTGCCCAGTCCGGAGATAACTGGCCCTGCCGGGCGAGAGGGTCCTCAGACCCCTCCCAGTCGTCACTGTCATCCGATTCCTGGTATACAGGTGGAAGGATCGGAGCCGGGCGGAAGATGAATCTGTCACCCATCGGACCGGGACTAAACCGTGGCGGCACCGGAGGAGTTGGCGCCGGCGGAGAGGTCGTGAGGTCGACCGGTGCCGACTGGGATCCAGGCCTGGATCCCCCGGGGGCCTGCGGCGTCGGGACCGGAGTCTATGACGGGGCCGGGCCGGAGCCGCTGACTCGTTAGGCCTCCCAGTCAAGCCTGCGGGGCCCGGAGGCGCGCCAGCAGGCGTCGACGGCGGAGCCAGGTTCCTCATGGCCATGAGGAAGTCCCTGACCTCTGCCGGAGTCGCGTCAGACCCAGGGACCGGAGGGTATGGGGTCGGACGGGACTCCTGCGGCTCCGACAGAGCCCCGCGGGTGATGCCATCCGAACCCTCAGCCGAGTCGCGCGACTGGCGAGGGGAGTCCGAAGAGCGGTGTCGCCTCTTCGACTTCTTGCCATGCTTCGACTTACCGGATCGCGAAGACTTCGACCCCGACGAGCCGACTGTCGGAACTCGAGCAGCTTGCAGGAATGCTCCCGCCTAGCCTTCGACGTCAAGGCCCGGCAGTCGAGGCACGACTCGGCATCGTGGTCGGCCCCAAGGCAGTAGAGACACCGGCGGTGGTGATCCGTGACCGACATCAGTCGGTGACAGGTGTCACAAGCTTTGAAGCTAGGCATCTCTATCGGCACCAGAGTCGAGGTCGACGAAGAATGGAACCAAAAGAGTTAAATAAAGTTTAGTCAAAAAATGACTAAAAGGGTATGCTCTTCCCGGATCGGCGCTTACTGGCGCGGAAAAAAAGAAGAACCGACGTCAGCGCGCGAGGGCGGCTTTTAAGTACTCCGATGACGTCATCCCGGCGATCACGACGCCGACGACGGACACGGAGCCGCAGACGACGCCTAGCAACGCGCAAGGGTATTGCTGACGAAAAACCTTTCCGGATCCAGCCTGACGCCTGGGGATATTCTAAGGTGAGGAATCTAACTAACGTGTTTCGTTCAGATACTGGATCTTAGTATTAAATGTGGGCGGGTACCAGGATTACCTTAGTAAACCCCCCTAGCCCTCAGAGCCCAATTTTAGTGTGGCCAAAGACTTTGGCCAGCTTGAAAATGCACAAAGTTGGCAAGGTTAGCCCTGGGAACGTATACTCCATTAGTTAGGGCGACTCCAGGGGTTATTCTCACCCACTAGCTCATGCCAGGCATATAATTCATACTTCTAGGCACCCACTTCAGAACACTCCTGGACCTGTGGAACATCAGAAGAGAACGGAACCTTGGAAGAGTCTACAAGATTCGGCCTGCTCTCCCGCTTGCACCCAGGACAAAGAAGTGCACTGCAAGGGTCATAATGTTGACCTGTTCAAGCTACAGGGGTCAAAAAGCTGCACAAGACCTTTTGCTGCAATGCCTATCTGCCCAGTGGCTACTGGATCTGCACTGAATCTTCCTGTTGGCCTCCAATTACCACCCTGTGAGTCCTGAGGGGGTTTAGAGCTGTAATCCTATGGTGAATTGGTACTTAAAGAACTAAAGTCAGAAGATAAAATATTTTGCCCATTACAAACCTGATTGGTGTATCTGACCCGGCTCCGCCGCAGTCAGAGTCAAATTACACCTAGGACTTGTTCTACTGCAACTACTGACCAATATTGAGACTTTGTGCTATTTCTTCTTAAAACTTAAAAAAGTAATATATCCAGTTCCCCTTATTGGATTTGTGCCATTTTGGTTCAATTGTATTTCATAAATGTTACTCTACATTTCTAATTCATGTTCGTATTATTATTGTTTTGCATTTTGACTTTATTACTGTTTTAATACTGCATAAGTACTTTACACATTGCCTCAAAGTTAAGTCTGTCAGCTCTGTGCCATACCTACCAGGGGGTTGAGCTCAGGTTAAATGTACTGACTTTGAGGGTTCACCCTGACAGGGATTGGGGTTACTATCTGAGGTGGATACCTACTCCTTCACCATATCCCCCAAATTCTTAAATAAAGATAATAATTAAGATAAAAAAGAAAAGAAACCAAGGCAATAGCTCTTGTCCATTTATGCACCCAGAATCTGATACAACCTCTCTGTATCCATCAGGTTCACCTCAACCCTGCTCTAATTTTGGAAAGATCTGAAAGCTCATCCCTTTAAGGAACCCTACATCGCAACTGTTAAAACTGTCAGCCCTAGCGTGGTTTTCCCCAAACTTTGCTCCTTCCTCTTTCATTTATTTTACCTCGTTTTTGCGGGCCTTAGGACTCTGAGCTCTTCACAACTGCTAAACAGTGCTAAAGTGCATGATGTCTCTCTACTAAACATAATAAAATCGGTTCATACCTAATTGGCATATTTAATTTACTTATAAGCCCCTAGTAAAGTGGTACTATAAGTGTCCAGAGATTGTAAATGAAATGTACTGATTGAGTCACCCACTTAAGTAGCCCTTTAAACAAGTCCCAGGCCGGCCAGTGCAGAGCCTGTGTTTGCAGTTTAAACTGCCATTTTGACCTATCAAAATAAACCTTGGCCAGGCCCAAACCTTCCTTTTCAATACATATAAGTCACTCCAGGGTACGCCCTGGACAGCTGAGAGGGCAGAGTGCAATATATATCAAAAGGAGGACATGTACTTTCACGGTTTACATTCCTGCTAGTGAAAAACTCTAAAATTATTTTTTCTCTACTGGAAGGCCTATCTCTCCCATTGGATTACATTGAAATTGCTGCATTACATTTTATAGAAGTAATTTCCAAATGGGAAGAGATAATCATCTCAAGTTTGGTATCTCTGCAATCACAATTTAAAATCCTAACCTATGGTGAAGCTGAAATTTACATTGCAATTCTGAACATGACACTTTTAGAAAGATGTCATTTTTTTGCATTAACCATTTGGTGCATGAAGCCTGTCTCTGGTCACAGGACTGGTTGTGTAGGTCCGGGGGTCACCAGGCCCTCTGGGGGTAACGTGACTCGAGCAGGTAGGCTCCCAAAGGCTTACGTGTAAAGTGACCATACAGCACACACATCCACTGAGACAGGAAACGCACGCAATAATTGACACCACACAGTAGGTTTAATAAAACCAATCAGTTTTATCTAGATCAACCTTAGGATCAAAAGTTTTTCATTACGAATAGATTAGCAGTTCATGAACACATCAAATCCTGGCACTGAATCAAAGCGCAACACCTGGTGATCCTGGGGAGCGTCAAACACAGCGTTTACGACGAGCGCTGCCCATAGCAATTTCAATAGCACTTCAAAACATGGTAATTAAACCTAGCGCTGCATATAGCAAATTATTAGCGCTTCAAATAGAGCATTGTAACATAGCGCTGCACATAGCAAATTACTAGCGCTTCAAATAGAGCATTTTAACATAGCGCTGCACATAGCAAATTACTAGCGCTTCAAATAGAGCATTTTAACATAGCGCTGCACATAGCAAATTACTAGCGCTTCAAATAGAGCATTTTAACATAGCGCTGCACATAGCAAATTACTAGCGCTTCAAATAGAGCATTTTAACATAGCGCTGCACATATCAAAGCACTAGCGCTTCAAAACTGGTATTACTTTGATGCATGAAACATGGCCTTACATCGGCTCCTTACACCTGGCTGGTCATTGCAGCACTATCGGGTAACTCACTGAAGCGCTAAACATACTGTCCGTGAGCGCTAAACATCACAGTTTCCTGAGGCGTGCCCCGCTCCACGAGCATGGTATTGAAGCACTACCCCGGGTAAGGAGTCAGAGGTCCGACCAGTGTCTGGCACGGCCGCCGGCCGGGTGGGGGGTACGCAGTCTCCCCTCCTTCCCTCAAATGCCTCCAAAGGGATATGGGGCCAACCGACGTGACGGGGAATCCCCCCTGGGGGAGGGGCATGTTCCGGGCTCCCCGGGGGGTTACCTTGAGCTTCCGCCCATCACAGGGGTCCTGGCGGGGGTTCTCCGGCTGCCCGGCGATGTCCGGGTCGAGGGCCGAGTGTCTCCCAACAGCCTCTCCTTCCTTTCCCCAGACAGCGGGGGCGGCGTTGCGCAGTCCGCCCCCATCACGTGACGGTGGGAGTCAGCTTCATGGCCTACCAAGGCCTTCCCCGAATTCCGGCGGCGTTACTCAGGCTGCGACGGCAGCGGCAGGGCCCCGGGCTTCTCCGCGGGCCCCGGTGACAACGGGGGCAATCTTTCCGGCCCTGGGCCGCAGCGGTGAGTGCTCCTCAGGTCCCCTCAACGGACGGGGGGTGGAAATTAAGGTGGTGGTCTGCAGCTTGGGGGGAGGTGTCGATTATTTCGGCACCCAGCGCCCCCTTTGCCCTCCGCGACGCCCCAGCTCGGGGCAGGTAGGCAGGTTGAACAGGGGCAGGCCACACGCCCGTGGCAGTACAGTTTAGGGGGGAGCCAGGCCAAGTCAGGGAGCGCAGGGGTGTCACAGCGCTGATACCTGGTCGATCCCCCAGCAGTTCTGTGGTAGGTTTCTGGTGTCTTTGTGGCGCTGCTGGTTCTGGCGCCCTTAGTAGTTCTGTTCCTTGGGGGAGGGGAAGGGGGGGGGGTAGATTGAGTTGGTGACTAGATAGTTCTTAGTCAGGCTTGATAGGTTGTCCCTGGGTTCCCCTCCCGCTGGGCCAGATCAGTGGGCTAGTTCAGGATCCCTCACTCAACTTAAAAGGCAGCACCTAAGCCCTGTCACTTTCAGTGGCATAAGTCCCTGACTAGGCCCTACCGCCTAAAACTCCTGCGTAGGTTCCCCCAGGTCCTCGTCGCCCCAACTGACTAAAAATGTTCCCTCCTTTCCTTAAGTAGCCCTAGGTCAGGTGACCACTCTCCAAGGCGGCAAAAGTAAACCCCACCCTTCTTCTAGAAGGTTCTAGCAAGTTCCAGGAGCTTCCTCACTCTAGCTATAGGACAAAAAGGCGGGCTGGTGTCGCAACATTGTTGTAGGGTCCCAGCCAGCTCCTGGCAACTAGGGTGCTACTAAAAAGGCCACTCCGCAGTAGCAGGGGCCTGTGGCAGCCATCTTGGGGGAAGAGAGCACCTGCACCTTAACACTGATTAGCAGTGAAAAGGCGCTCGGAGACCTAAGGCCAACGAAAAAGAGGGTGGAAAAAGTGAGGCAAGGGCAAAAATACAGGGAAAGGGGCCAAGTCCAACACAACCCCCTTCCAGCCAAAAGCCAGGGTCGACCGATCAATGCCTTGATGGGCTTCCCTGCTTGGAGCGAGAAAAGGTGGACGCAGGCCCGCAACTGCAGGAGCACCCGCAGGTTCTCCTCCACTCTGGAACCCGATGGTTCCCTCTCAAACCTCCCTGGACCAACGAAGCCACCCCACTGGGGCTCCCTAGCTGATTGTGGCCAGGACCGGCCCCTAGGCCATCCAGATGTCTCTGGCCCTTGTGGTCTCGCAGAGTGGGGGGCAGTAGCCTCAGGCCTGTAGTGCCCGTTGACCACTCCCCTCCTCCTCCTTGCAGTCCCAAACTGCCACTGGTCCTCCCACCTGGGGTCCATACCCTCAGGCTGACCAGCCGTCAAGGGTGAGGCTCTCCTCCCCCTACCTCTCCTTCTGGGGTTCTTCACCCTCCTCCCATGCGAGGCACCCCCAGACCACCACTCTCTCCCCAGTCCAGGGCCTTGACCCTGCAACTGGTTCCCCAACCTAGGGTCTAAACCCTTAGGCTGCACCGGTGCCAGGGGCGAGTCCTTCCTCCCCCTGCACCCCTTCCCAGAGTTCTGCCCCCTCCCACCTGGAGAAGTACCCCTGGAAGTCAATTCTGGGGGGACACTGCTAACAGATGTCCAACCCGTCAGGTCAGGCAACCCCTGAACCTGGCATCCGAGCCCAGGATCTAAACCCTGCGACTGGGCCGACCCCAGATCCTCAGGAGCTCTGATGACAGTCGCCCCTGGTTCTCCTGACACTAGGGGCACCCCTTCACCGGGCGGCACATCAGGACAGCCTAGGCTCCCAACCTGGGGCTCCCTTAGGGAACTCTCCAGGCCCTTAGACTGCGGTTGGGGCACCTCGGGACACCTCCCCGTCTCACTCCTTCCTGTAGATAGGGCCTGAGGCCCTACAACCCTCTCACTTCCCTGGGACCTAGCTGGGCTATTTGCCACCTCTCCCACCTCGCTGGGTTGGAAGATCCCTGCACCACCCCCTTCAGGGTCACCCCCCAATGCCTCCTCAGACACCCTGGCGATAGCATCCCTCACCGTGTAACTGGCAATCACATCCTTGGGTAGGTAACATTTTGGCTCCTGATAAGCCTTTGGCACGCTGCCACCATTATCCTTACTGGACGCATTCAACTGTAGAGCTTGCAGCTCCAACTCTTTAAGCTGCAGCTCGTGCGCCAGCTTCTTCTCTTCCATCGCTAATCTTTTATTTTCCCTTTCGTGTTCTAGCTTGGCCAGCTCCCACTTCAACTGCCTCTCCTCCCTCCTGTCCTCATACTCTTCTTGTGACGCACTCCTCCTAGACCCTGTCCTACTGCTTGCCCCGGAACGTCTCCCTGGTGGCAAGTTTTCAGAAACATCAACATTGAGCAGGTCTAGCTCCTCCTGCGCGCTCTCCTCCTGAGGTGCACCCTGCCCCTCCTGTCCCCCATCCCCTCTACCCATGCCCCTCAAGGCTGTACGGAGTTCCGGTCCTTTGGCTCTCCGCACCCCAGGCACCCCCATCCCCTGCCCGAATTCTCTCAGCTTCCTTACTGTATACCCCTCATGGTTGGCTAACTAGAACTCCATTGTGACAGGTGGGGACCCAGACATCAAGGAATAAAAAATACTAGGATGCAGGTAACAGTACTGGGCTAACCAGGCCTCCACACACTCAGTCTAGACAGTGGGGGTCAATTAATGCGGCAATACAATACACAATAGGCGTCTAATTGCGGCGCCCTCCGTCTCACTGGAGGGTGCTGTATAGTCACAGGTCCTTATCCCACCGCTCGCCAACAATGTAGGACCGGGGGTCACCAGGCCCTCTGGGGGTAACGTGACTCGAGCAGGTAGGCACCCTAAGGCTTACGTGTAAAGTGACCATACAGCACACACATCCACTGAGACAGGAAACGCACGCAATAATTGACACCACACAGTAGGTTTAATAAAACCAATCAGTTTTATCTAGATCAACCTTAGGATCAAAAGTTTTTCATTACGAATAGATTAGCAGTTCATGAACACATCAAATCCTGGCATTGAATCAAAGCGCGACACCTGGTGATCCTGGGGACCGTCAAACACAGCGTTTACGCCGAGCGCTGCCCATAGCAATTTCAATAGCGCTTCAAAACATGGCAATTAAACATAGCGCTGCACATAGCAAATTATTAGCGCTTCAAATAGAGCATTGTAACATAGCGCTGCACATAGCAAATTACTAGCGCTTCAAATAGAGCATTTTAACATAGCGCTGCACATAGCAAATTACTAGCGCTTCAAATAGAGCATTTTAACATAGCGCTGCACATAGCAAATTACTAGCGCTTCAAATAGAGCATTTTAACATAGCGCTGCACATAGCAAATTACTAGCGCTTCAAATAGAGCATTTTAACATAGCGCTGCACATATCAAAGCACTAGCGCTTCAAAACTGGTATTACTGGGGGAGGAGCCTAGCGCGTGACCAAGATGGCCGCGTGAGCTCAGAGCTCCTGAGACCCGCGCTCCCTCCGGCAAATATCCTGTGACGAATCCTGTCTTTAACACCCGGAATACTGGAGGCGAACCGTTGCTGAGGTGATTGTCGCTGTCCGGACTGAAATCGCCCACCGGACGCCGAAGTTGTGCCACATGGAAGGTTGCGGCCTGCTCCCCGGAAGATGCCCGGGGCTTGCGCTGGCACGGTGCCCGAGCACTAATTGAACAACAGCGGCTGAGTGTGGGGCGAGCCATCGGCCGGACGGTGTCATCACTTTCACTTTCACTTTCCTGATTTCATCGCGCCCTGGCTTGGGAGTGCGCCGCGCCGGCCATTTGTTGCACTGTCTTCTCTGGATGGGCAAGGGTACTGTTCTCGGCTGCAGATCACGATGTCAACCAAATCGGAAGCTGAAAAACAGAAGTCCAAGAGCACCAGGCGGGGGGGTACACCCAAACTAACAACATGGACCGTTATGCCCATCAGAAGGAGTCACCGGGCGGCTCGGGTCGGCCACTGGAAGCCCTGAAGGACGGTTTACCCCCCGCTACGGAACCAACCCTCCAGGATGTTATGGGTGCCATCAAGGGAATGCAGGCCTCTATCGGGCGGCAATTCTAGACCTTGGCACACAAAGTGGACACCATCTCGATCGACGTTAACTTGATTCGGGCAGACCTGGGGAAAACCAATGAACGGGTTCAATCCTTGGACCTTAAAACTTCTGGCCTCCTGGGTGATGTCTCCGACCTGCAGCTGGAAGTCCGCAATTTGAGGTCCGCGAACGACCTCTTTGCCCGACGGTTGGAGGACTTTGAAGGCCGGGCACGGCGCAATAACGTGCGCATTATTGGGGTCCCGGAAAACTCGGAGGAACAGTCGGTGGACCTGTTCGTGGAGGACTTGGTGGTAAACCATTTGGCGCCCAAAGGCCTCAGTAAGTTCTTTACTGTTGAACGGGCCCACAGAGTCCCTGGTGGGAGGCCCAAGGTGGGGGCCCCTCCGAGACCGATTGTCGCAAGGATCTTTAATTTCAGGGACCGTGACGCCATTCTACAAGCGTCAAGAGTGTCCGGCCCGACGGCCTTCCAGAACACCACAGTGAACTTTTACCCCGACTTTACCCAGGCGGTGCAGAAGCAGAGGCAGAGCTTCCTGGCGGTTAAGAGAAGGCTTAGAGGGATGGAACTGAAATACGCCATGCTCTTCCCGGCCAGACTGCGTGTGGTGTATGAAGAGCGGACTTTCTTTTTTGATTCACCGGACATGGCTGGAGAATGGCTGGACACATTGCCCCAGCGACGGGCTGGCGGGGAGCATGCTGGTGGAGCAGAAGGTGGCGGTGTGGATCAAGAATGAGGACTCTGGTGCAAGATTATTTTGACTTTGCCCCGGACAGTGACTCGCAGTTTTCGGTTTCTCCGGGAGGGTAGTAACCCGGGGGGTGGCTGGGGTATGAAGGGAGCTTTCTCCTCCTCTGGGTTTCTTTTTGTAGATTAGTTTTAGAATAGGGCGACAGGCACACTGCAAGTTGGGGGGGCTTTTCAAGCTTACGCAGGGGTGCAGGGTGGGGGGTGGACTGGGATTGTTGGGATGGTTGTTGTTGGTTTTTGTTTTGCAAGGCGTAGTGATGCAAGCTTCTGTAGCTCGAGTGCGGTTCTTCGGGGGGGGTGATGGTCTCCTTACATTTCGGGATGGGGGTAGGGGCTTAAAGATACTCAGTTGGAATGTTAATGGCTTAGGGGATCGCATTAAGCGAGGGATCGTTCTGCAATTTCTGAAGCGATGTTCCCCTGATATAGTTCTACTGCAAGAGACGCACTTGATAGGTAACATGTGCTACGCACTCAACAGGAAGGGCTATAAATTTGTCGCGCACTCGGGGTTCTCCTCGGGCTCCAGAGGGGCTGGAATACTTGTCAGGGCCTCACTGCCGTTTGAGGTTGATTCCACCACTGTTGATGAAAGGGGGCGATTTGCGGCTGTGGCGGGGAGGTGGGAGGGCAGGACGCTGGTCCTGGTCTCTGTGTATGTCCCTCCTGCGCTGCAGCCCTCCACATTTGAGGACCTGGGGAGGGCTCTGCTGGATCTCCCAGAAGGGATGTTGGTGGTGGGTGGCGATTTCAATGCGGTTGGTTCCGGATTGCTTGATAGACACCCACGAGGAGCACTGGGGGGGCGCAGAAATGGCTTACAGATTTCGTGGATACCCTTGGTCTGGTTGACTGTTGGAGACTGCTGCATCCCACTCAGCGGCAATACACCTTTCACTCAGGGGCGCACGGCAGTCTCTCCAGAATTGATTATGTACCTACTTTGGCTGCACACGCCTCCTTTGTGTCTGAGGCTAGGCACATGGCTAGGGGTATTTCGGACCATTCGCCGGTGTGGATCTGTATGGATGTTGGTCGAGAGGTGGGGGGTAGGGTGGCCCCGATTAACCCCTGGTATCTCCGTGACCCTAGGACTCGTAGCGTTGTGCTGAAGGCGGTCGATCGCTACTTCCAGGAAAACCTAGGCTCGGTCACGTCTGCGGTGTCTTTGTGGGAAGCGTTTAAAACTGTGCTGAGGGGAGAGGCCCTTTCCTTGATAACGGCGGCCAAGCGTCGGAGGGATGCGGAGGTCGCACAGCTTGAGGCGGAGATAGCGGCTCTAGAGTTGGCCTTGGAGGGGGAGGTTCTGGCAACAACGCTGCACAAATTGAGCCTTAAGCAGTCGGAGTATAAGGCCCTGGTGACGGACGCGGCCAAAGCCCTGAGTAGGGAGCAGCAGGGGCGACTGTACGATGTTGGGGACAAGGCCGGGAAATTAATAGCGTGGCTGGATAAAAAAGAGCGGGTTAATCGTGTTGTGCCAGAACTTGTTACAGAGGGTGGCGTTAGTGTTACTGAGCCGGATGACATAGTCCAGTGCTTCGCGGATTTTTTCCGTACGGTCTACACCTCGGTGTCGGACAGGCCGGTTGAGGACTCGTGTGAACTTCTGCGTGATCTGGCTCTGCCTTGCCTCTCTGATATAGACAGGGACGACTTGGATGGTGACATCACAGCTGACGAAGTCGCGGGTGCTATCCGTTCACTGTGCCCGGGCAAGGCCTCGGGCCCGAACGGTCTGCCAATTGAGTTCTATAAACTCCGTCCTGACAAGATTGCTCCGCATCTGCGAGCTATGTTCGTGGAGGCGCGGGAAATGGGATGCCTTCCCTTTGACCAACGTCTGGCGACAATTGTGGTCATACACAAAGATGGCAAGCCCAGAAATAAATGCAGCTCCTATAGGCCGATTTCGCTACTTAATGCCGAGCCGAAAATCCTTGCTAAAATACTGGCCAACCGCTTGATTAGGGTGATTGGGGATCTGATTCACCCGGACCAATCCGGTTTCATCCCGCATCGTAACACTGCGTTGAACCTTAGGCGCATCCACGGCGTGCTTGAACGGACGGGGACGCTGCAGGAGTCGACCGTTGTGGCCGCACTGGACACCACGATGGCCTTTGACACGGTAGAGTGGGCATATCTGTGGGCTGCACTTGCAAAATACGGCTTTGGGCCTGGCTTTGTTGGCTGGGTGAGATTACTATATGAAGGACCCTTGGCCAAAGTCGCGGTCAATGGTAGGGCGTCCTGCCCGTTCGAGCTGGGGAGGGGCACCAGGCAGGGTTGTCCCCTGTCGCCGTTGTTGCTTGCTCTTGCCCTTGACCCGCTGGCGGCATGGATAAGATGGCACCCGGACATAAGGGGGATCCGATGGTCACCAGATCATGATGACCGCATCTCTCTTTATGCCGACAACATTTTGCTATACCTCACCTCCCCTAGGAAGTCTCTCATAGTAGTCTGTGACGTTTTGGCCTCTTTTGGTAGGAACTCGGGTCTCACCATTAACTGGGGTAAGTCGTATCTGTACGCCCTGTGTGGAGACGTCCCTGTTCTCCCGCGGAATTGCTCGATCCAGATCGCCCGGGATGGCTTTTTGTATCTAGGGATCTATATCTCCACCGATCCGATTGTTCGGTATGAGAGAAACCTGCTCCCTCCATTGACGCGCTTGCGGCGGGATGTGGCGGGTTGGCGGCGGCTGCCGCTTTCCCTCCTGGGCCGGGCCGCGCTGTTCAAAATGATGTCTCTTCCCCGCTTTCTTTATGCCCTGCACAATACTCTGGAGCTGGTCCCGGCCAGCTATTTTCGGGAGGTTGAGAGCCTCCAGCGCTCGCTGCTGTGGGAGGGCCGACCGCGTATAGCTATTGCAAAACTGACCCTTCCGTGGTACGATGGGGGTATCGCGCTTCCTGACATCAGGCGATACTATTGGGCCACCCAGTTAAGTGCTATCAACCACGGCGTCTACGGACCGGCGCTGAGCCCCGGCTTTGCTATGGACCGATGGTTGCTGCGCGGGGGTAATTACTTTAGTTTTCAACATACATTTTGCCTCTGACACCATAAATTACAGCAATTATTTTGTCAACTAGCCTGTTTAATGACTGTGATCTACAAAATCTTTTTTTGGTTTTTGATTTCTTAGATTCGATGAACACTACTGGTTTGACACACACTTATTGTATACAAGATATGGTGACATAAATATTTACATTTGTACAGTGACTTCAAAATGTGACAACAAACGAAAAAAATTATATAAATACAGCATACAGATTATCAAATTGGAATTATTTTTCAAAGCTGAAGTCAAATGTCCGAAACAAATTAGTTCATGGAACGTGAGCAGTTGGCTCCTATAGTTCTCGCTATTATTGCGGTCCTATGCAGAGTCGGGTACTTGTGTCTGTATATAATTTCAATGAGCAATGCAAATTGCAGTCTGTCTTTGCATTTGCAATTGCTTATGTAGAGAAGCTGGTTCTAGCTTAATCTTCTACAAAAATCCTCTGCGATCTCTGCTTTTGCGCCAACGCGTTTCGACCTGTGTAGTTGGGGACCTGTGTGATGTTTGTGAGGTCGTCTTCAGGGCGGGTATTGTGGTGGAATCGGACTTCTGTTCCTGTAATTCAATTGTAATGGTATATGGTTACTCCGACTGTCATGTATTTTTGATTGTGGAGTTTCTAATGGTTGTTCTATGTCAACTTACGTTCACTCCAGGTGGTTGAACTTGTCTTTTATGTTATGCCTTGTTTTGTGTACTGTCGACTGAAGTAGAATGACTTTCTTGACCTTGGTCTCGTTATTTTCTTTCTAAAACAAATGAAAGGGAGAGGAGTTGGAGTCTACATCCCCTTGAGATTGCCTGAAGCTGTGACATGGTTTCTGGCAAGTACTTGAGTTCGGTAGTTTATTATTATTGTCGCAGTGCGTGCTTTTATGATTAGGATTTCTTTTCCCTACTGCGTGCCTTAAACGTGCTTCTTTTTAAGTTGCGGTGGCGTGACCTCTATTTGTGCATACCGAGAGTTATTTGTATGTGAGGGGGGGGAAGAAAATCTGCTTCGCTGTGCCCTGGTGAACACCGTGATTGTTACTGGTGAAAAACGCGATTCCAAGCAGTGAGGGAGCTCGTCCCGGATCAGCGCGTGGTGTTAGTTCTATTTAAAGAAAGGACGGTGGGCTGTTTACATGTAGCTCATGAGGGCGTACTGTTCCGTACCTTCTTGGTTTGCGAGTGAAGGAATCCACTTCTTCAGCGCTCGTGTATCTCCTGTCTCCTCTCTCTTTTTCGGCAGCTGGCAGGTTTCTTAGCGTTTCCTCAGGGTTATTCATAGCGCTCTTGCCATTGGTTGATTTATATAAGGGAGTGCCCCTTATTGGCGCGTTGCTTGCTCCACGTTTCAGCTGGTTGGAGGTGTGTCGTAGTCATAGTTACCGTGTGGTGCAACACTTCGTAGGCGATGTTTTTTTGGGTTGATGAGCGGCTCTTCCAGTCCGTGAATTCTTCCGTGATTCCACTGCGGTGATGTGCAGCGTGTCCGTCATGGCTTAGGGGTATGTTGATGGTCAAAGTGATCATGTTGTTTTTCTGCCTCCCGGTTCGAATCCGGGTCATTAACAGTTGCGGGCCCTGTTATTGAGATGGACCGCTTGTATGGTGACGCCTTTTTCTCAATAGAGGTTTTTTGATGGTATGTGTCCACTTTGTAAATTAGGGTGGTTGGTCCTTTTTGCTGGCTTATGTTTTTGGTTCAAGGGCGCATTTTCGGACGGTGGGTTCATGCAGAAAGCGAGTGGATTGACGTGCAGCGTGTCTGTCATGGCTTGCGGGTACGTTTCTGTTCATGCTAGTCCTTTTGTAGCTCCGCCTCCTGATTCGAGTCCTAAGAAATTTTTTTTTTTATTGCTGCTCCTGTCCCTGTTGCATCTTGCGAGGTGTGCTTACAGCTGTTAACTGACACATGATTCTTTGATTGTAGCGGTCATGTTATCGGCGATTTCCTCTTTTTTGCTTGTCGCTTCATAGCGTTGTGTTTCATATGTTCGAACCTTCCTGGGGCTCCAGGTAGTCATTGTCTACGGTTGTGCTATGGCTGCTGGACATTTGGGGTGTAGAGGTGTCTCCAGATGTACACGTGTTCTTATGGCATTGGGTGTGATTTGTCTTTTGTCCAAGGATATTGAGGCTCAATCTTTTATTTCTTTTATTTTTCAGAGAGGTGACATGTCAGGCTCCTTATCAGATGATGTTTGATATTTCCGTCATTTCGTTTAGTCCATTGTCTATAGTGCCTAGGAACATTATAGTTTTGGCTTCCACTTTTGAAAGGGTTGCGTCTATGTTCTTACTTTTGATATGACGTAGAACTGTCCACTTTAGGTCATTTATACTGTGGTTTTTTTCAATCCAGTGGGACACCATGGGTGCATTGTGAGTTTTGCACTTGATTCTTGAACGATGTTGTGAGATGCGGTTTTTCACAGGTTGTGTCGTTTTTCCGATGTAGGCCAATTTACATGGGCATAAGACACAATAGATAACGTTTTGTGTGTTGCAGTTGGTGAAGTCTTCGTGAATCAGGTACTTTGGCCCGTACTCAAACTTGGTGCCTTCGATTGTGCTATCGCATGATACGCATGTACCGCATTTTTTGTGGCCTTTTATCGGTGGTAGTGAAAGCATGGATCTCAATGATGTCCCTGGTTGTTTGTAGTAGGTGTTTGCACGAACCAATTTTTCTCGTATGCTGATGTTTTTTTTGAGAGCAAAGATTGGTATCTGTGAAAGTGGTTGAATTCCTTTGACTGTGTCCCAGTTTTTTCGAATGATTTTTTGCATATCGTTTGTTCTGTTTGAAAAAGTGGTGACGCATACCAGTTTGGGGTTTGTTTTGTCTGGTCTTGGAGAAAGAAGGGAATCTCTGGGCGTGTACCATGCCCTTTTTAGTGCTCTTTTAAGGAGTTTTTTGGGGTAGTTCCTTTTTTGTAATTTCTCCATTAGGATGCTGGCGTTCTCGAAATAGTCTTCTTTTTTCGAGCAGTTTCTCCTAATTCGAAGAAATTGACTGTAAGGGAGATTCTCGCGTAGGTTACGTTGGTGGAAACTTTGGAAGTCGAGAAATGTGTTTCTGTCTGTTTTTTTGGTGTACAAAGTTGTGTAGAGATGACCAGCTACACCCTATTGAATCTCCCCCCATTTTCTTATCCACGATTAGTGTGTGCACCAGGCACACGAGGGTATAGGTAGACCACAACTACCTTCGAAAATTAAAATCCTAGTTCCTAGAACAAATAAATCTAGGTTCTAAACATTCCTGTTCGATTGAACACTACCACGTTCCACACCAGCAAATTGCACCACTTCAAAAAAAACCAAATAACAGTCAACCTTACGTTCACAGACCCTGAAACTACACCCCACAGGTGTAAAAAGTAAAAGTTCGTTCAGATCAATGACAGAACCCAAAACCCTAAGCTTCAGAGAGGAAGACATCGAAGAACTCCTAAAAAGACCATCATCATTCAATCTAGGAAAGAATTCCACCAGTTTTGCCCAACAAACAGATTTGGAGAGAATAACGAGATTGAAGAAAAAACAGATAAGAACAGCCCTACACGGAGAAGCACTATTAGAACATCTTAGAGCAGGCACAATACCAACTGGGCTACAAGTGAAGAACATACCAGTGATATTCACAGACCAACCGGAGTACCTTGAAGGCTTCAGCCATATTGGAACGAAATGCTCACGGGATTGGATGTTCCATTCCATTAAAACCGCTGAACGATTGAGCCAAAAAGAGCTGGAACTAATTCAAGAACTGGAAGAAGCATTCCTAAACAACACAGCAATAGAGGACGCCAAGAACATCCTTTCCAAATTGGAAAAAGAAAACACCATTTTCAAAAAGAACACTGAAGAAGCAAAGAGATTCAAATTACAAAAAGATATAATTAACTTCTCTATATCCAAAGCCTATCCCTACCTAGAAAAAGAATATTACAACCAGCCTCAAAATACAGGAATACTAAACTTATACGGAGGTAGGAGCAAGAGAAGGTTCCTTACTTTCTCAGAACCCTCTTCCTCATCCGGAACATCTAGCGACAGCGAAGGCCCTACAGACACCAGAAACATTCAACCAAGGCCATTCTACCAACAGGCACCTTTTTTAGACAGAGGCAACAGCCGACCGAGAGGCCGTCCACGAGCCAACAGATGGTACAACCCCCAATCGAACCAACACCAGGGAGAGATTACAACCAGGAGGAACGTATACCGATGGTAAGGGAAGAAATAGGCTCCATATATAACCTTTCCAACGAAGTTCTCCTTCCAACCGAAATTCAAGTACTCCAAAAAGGCCTATCATTCATCCCCACGGCCAGACCAGATTTAACTCAGATGAAGATGGAAATAATTCAACTCTTCAGGAAAATGAGACTCAAAGTCTTTTTCCAAGAAAGAGAAGAATATTCTTCTCGTAACTTCTCCGGACTAAAAAATCCATCGTCTTTCTTTCCAAATTCACAAAACATGCCCGTCGAACTCTTAACTTTCGAGAAGAATGTCCTAAGAGATCTCGACAACCTAGACAGGAAGAAACCCTTCATGAAATGGAACCTGTCAAAACAAGAAACGGAAGCTCTGGACCACCTGCAACAAAACAAAAATCTCATAATCAAACCGGCAGACAAGGGAGGAGGAATAGTCATCTGGCAGAGGGAGAAATATGAAGCAGAAGTACATCGCCAACTAATGGACCAAAAATACTACAGGAAATCGAATGAAGATTGGAGCTCGAAAATAAAAAGGAAACTTCTTCCCATCATTGATATAGGCAAAGAAGAAGGGTGGCTGACAACCAAAGAAGCACAGTATTTGATCAATGAGAATCCCAGGACACCCATTATGTATGTCCTCCCAAAAGTACACAAAGACCCCAAAAATCCCCCTGGGAGGCCCATAATCTCAGGAGTAAATTCAATACTGGAGAGACCAGCAAAATATGTGGACACTTTTTTGAAACCATTGATCAAAGACACTCCGAGTTACGTGAAAGACACCATGCAGGCCATCACAACGCTCGAGAATTTTCCCTTCGACAAAGACAATGAAATCCTTGTAACCTTGGACATTGTCAGCCTATACTCCAATATCCCCCAAGAAGAAGGCCTAGAAGCAATACAAGTTTTTCTTGACAAAAGAGTTCGCCCGCACACAGTGCCAACAAACCATCTTGTTCAATTAGCACATATCTGCCTCAGAAACAACTTTTTCTCCTTCAACGACACCCAATATCTACAAGTCACAGGAACCGCGATGGGCTGTCCCTTCGCCCCAGAAATGGCCATAATGTTCATGGCCCTATATGAGGAAAAATGGGTGTACAACAACAACCCATACGACGGCCACATAAAAATGTGGCGTCGTTACATCGATGATGTTTTCCTACTTTGGAGAGGTGAGATACAAGATCTAGAAGCGTTTGTGACATGGCTAAACAACAGGAGTCCAAACATTCAATTTACAATGAACCATCACAAAACAGAAATTAACTTTTTGGACCTACTCGTGAGACATGAGGATGGTCATCTCTACACAACTTTGTACACCAAAAAAACAGACAGAAACACATTTCTCGACTTCCAAAGTTTCCACCAACGTAACCTACGCGAGAATCTCCCTTACAGTCAATTTCTTCGAATTAGGAGAAACTGCTCGAAAAAAGAAGACTATTTCGAGAACGCCAGCATCCTAATGGAGAAATTACAAAAAAGGAACTACCCCAAAAAACTCCTTAAAAGAGCACTAAAAAGGGCATGGTACACGCCCAGAGATTCCCTTCTTTCTCCAAGACCAGACAAAACAAACCCCAAACTGGTATGCGTCACCACTTTTTCAAACAGAACAAACGATATGCAAAAAATCATTCGAAAAAACTGGGACACAGTCAAAGGAATTCAACCACTTTCACAGATACCAATCTTTGCTCTCAAAAAAAACATCAGCATACGAGAAAAATTGGTTCGTGCAAACACCTACTACAAACAACCAGGGACATCATTGAGATCCATGCTTTCACTACCACCGATAAAAGGCCACAAAAAATGCGGTACATGCGTATCATGCGATAGCACAATCGAAGGCACCAAGTTTGAGTACGGGCCAAAGTACCTGATTCACGAAGACTTCACCAACTGCAACACACAAAACGTTATCTATTGTGTCTTATGCCCATGTAAATTGGCCTACATCGGAAAAACGACACAACCTGTGAAAAACCGCATCTCACAACATCGTTCAAGAATCAAGTGCAAAACTCACAATGCACCCATGGTGTCCCACTGGATTGAAAAAAACCACAGTATAAATGACCTAAAGTGGACAGTTCTACGTCATATCAAAAGTAAGAACATAGACGCAACCCTTTCAAAAGTGGAAGCCAAAACTATAATGTTCCTAGGCACTATAGACAATGGACTAAACGAAATGACGGAAATATCAAACATCATCTGATAAGGAGCCTGACATGTCACCTCTCTGAAAAATAAAAGAAATAAAAGATTGAGCCTCAATATCCTTGGACAAAAGACAAATCACACCCAATGCCATAAGAACACGTGTACATCTGGAGACACCTCTACACCCCAAATGTCCAGCAGCCATAGCACAACCGTAGACAATGACTACCTGGAGCCCCAGGAAGGTTCGAACATATGAAACACAACGCTATGAAGCGACAAGCAAAAAAGAGGAAATCGCCGATAACATGACCGCTACAATCAAAGAATCATGTGTCAGTTAACAGCTGTAAGCACACCTCGCAAGATGCAACAGGGACAGGAGCAGCAATAAAAATTTTTTTTTCTTAGGACTCGAATCAGGAGGCGGAGCTACAAAAGGACTAGCATGAACAGAAACGTACCCGCAAGCCATGACAGACACGCTGCACGTCAATCCACTCGCTTTCTGCATGAACCCACCGTCCGAAAATGCGCCCTTGAACCAAAAACATAAGCCAGCAAAAAGGACCAACCACCCTAATTTACAAAGTGGACACATACCATCAAAAAACCTCTATTGAGAAAAAGGCGTCACCATACAAGCGGTCCATCTCAATAACAGGGCCCGCAACTGTTAATGACCCGGATTCGAACCGGGAGGCAGAAAAACAACATGATCACTTTGACCATCAACATACCCCTAAGCCATGACGGACACGCTGCACATCACCGCAGTGGAATCACGGAAGAATTCACGGACTGGAAGAGCCGCTCATCAACCCAAAAAAACATCGCCTACGAAGTGTTGCACCACACGGTAACTATGACTACGACACACCTCCAACCAGCTGAAACGTGGAGCAAGCAACGCGCCAATAAGGGGCACTCCCTTATATAAATCAACCAATGGCAAGAGCGCTATGAATAACCCTGAGGAAACGCTAAGAAACCTGCCAGCTGCCGAAAAAGAGAGAGGAGACAGGAGATACACGAGCGCTGAAGAAGTGGATTCCTTCACTCGCAAACCAAGAAGGTACGGAACAGTACGCCCTCATGAGCTACATGTAAACAGCCCACCGTCCTTTCTTTAAATAGAACTAACACCACGCGCTGATCCGGGACGAGCTCCCTCACTGCTTGGAATCGCGTTTTTCACCAGTAACAATCACGGTGTTCACCAGGGCACAGCGAAGCGGATTTTCTTCCCCCCCCTCACATACAAATAACTCTCGGTATGCACAAATAGAGGTCACGCCACCGCAACTTAAAAAGAAGCACGTTTAAGGCACGCAGTAGGGAAAAGAAATCCTAATCATAAAAGCACGCACTGCGACAATAATAATAAACTACCGAACTCAAGTACTTGCCAGAAACCATGTCACAGCTTCAGGCAATCTCAAGGGGATGTAGACTCCAACTCCTCTCCCTTTCATTTGTTTTAGAAAGAAAATAACGAGACCAAGGTCAAGAAAGTCATTCTACTTCAGTCGACAGTACACAAAACAAGGCATAACATAAAAGACAAGTTCAACCACCTGGAGTGAACGTAAGTTGACATAGAACAACCATTAGAAACTCCACAATCAAAAATACATGACAGTCGGAGTAACCATATACCATTACAATTGAATTACAGGAACAGAAGTCCGATTCCACCACAATACCCGCCCTGAAGACGACCTCACAAACATCACACAGGTCCCCAACTACACAGGTCGAAACGCGTTGGCGCAAAAGCAGAGATCGCAGAGGATTTTTGTAGAAGATTAAGCTAGAACCAGCTTCTCTACATAAGCAATTGCAAATGCAAAGACAGACTGCAATTTGCATTGCTCATTGAAATTATATACAGACACAAGTACCCGACTCTGCATAGGACCGCAATAATAGCGAGAACTATAGGAGCCAACTGCTCACGTTCCATGAACTAATTTGTTTCGGACATTTGACTTCAGCTTTGAAAAATAATTCCAATTTGATAATCTGTATGCTGTATTTATATAATTTTTTTCGTTTGTTGTCACATTTTGAAGTCACTGTACAAATGTAAATATTTATGTCACCATATCTTGTATACAATAAGTGTGTGTCAAACCAGTAGTGTTCATCGAATCTAAGAAATCAAAAACCAAAAAAAGATTTTGTAGATCACAGTCATTAAACAGGCTAGTTGACAAAATAATTGCTGTAATTTATGGTGTCAGAGGCAAAATGTATGTTGAAAACAGTTAGTCTAGATTCCAGCCTCTGCTACACCCTATTGAATCTCCCCCCATTTTCTTATCCGGTAATTACTTTAGAGCACTCTACTCCAGGTCGATGGATGGGTCCCTCACGGGACCGACTAAGACGGCGGTGCACGTGTGGAAGGCTGTTACGAACTCGTTGGGTTGGAAGGATAGGCTTACCCGCGCCACTCCGTTGTTTGATTCCGATGTGTTGGGGAAACTTTGGCACACGAAGGGGTTCGAGAAATGGGACCTGATTGGGATTTCCAGAGTGGGGGATCTTCTGGTTAAGGGACGAGTGAAATCGTTTGATGAGCTACGGACGGAGTACGATCTGGAGGCTACGGAATATTTCCGGTATGCACAGGTGCGCCACGCTCTGCGGTCCGTCCTCGTCGAGGGGGAGGCTGTGCCCGAGTCCTCTCCTTTGGAGGATCGGATTCTGGATGGCCATATGCCAGAGAGTACAATCTCCTTAATCTATAAGAAGCTTGTTAATGTCCGGACCGAACTCCTCCTCGGGGTGCGTGATCAGTGGACTAGGGACGGTCTTGAACTGGATGATGAGGACTGGCAGTATGCCATTTCCTCTCCTAAGGAGGTCGCGATCCCGGCACGGCTAAGGCTAGTGCAGCTTAAGATACTTCATAGAGTCTATGTCACGGGCCCCCGACTGATTCATATGGGTTTCTCCGAGGATGGCTTGTGTAAGAGGGGCTGCGGGATGGTGGGCACCTTCTTACATATCATATGGGAATGTGGTGTGATTGCGGAGTTCTGGAAGCGAATTCATGTAGTGATGCAGGAGATCACGGGCTTTGCACTGTTGCCAGAGGCACGGCGCTGTCTTTTGAATGTCTGGGGTCCTACTGACTATGATGCTGCGCAGACTCAATGGGTGACCCTGGGAAATATGGTGGCGAAAAGTGATATTGCGCGACTGTGGGGTTCTCAGAGACCTCCCGCTGTGGAAGCATGGATGGAAAATATGGACTGGAGCATGTTTAGGGAGAAGACGGCGTACTGTGCCCGGGGGCGGCCTAAGAAATGGCATAAGATATGGGGGCGATGGAACCAGTATAGGGGGGATATATGTCTGCCGGCCACTGAACCGTTGGAGGAGCACCTTTCCCCCTAGCCTCACTTCCAACTTGGGATTTCTATGATGATAATATGTTAGATTGCTAGTGCCTCTGCTTCTCCCTCATCCACCCGACCGGTGGTTTTGTTCTGTGTTTGAGAATGGGGCTGCGCCCCCACCGGGAACTTGCACGTGTTTATTGTGTACACTGCCTTGCTTGTGTTATTTATTTTAGGTTGTTCTAAAAAAGGAACCTTTGTCTTTTCCTGTACCAGAGCTATGGACACTTCCATGTGTTGTCCTTACTTGGCTGCCGAACCTCCGGGATGTCGGCTGAATAGCTGTGTTCCAGACTGACATAAATAAAGGTTTAAAAAAAAAAAAAAAAAAAAAAACTGGTATTACTTTGATGCATGAAACATGGCCTTACATCGGCTCCTTACACCTGGCTGGTCATTGCAGCACTATCGGGTAACTCCCTGAAGCGCTAAACATACTGTCCCTGAGCGCTAAACATCACAGTTTCCTGAGGCGCGCCCCACTCCACGAGCATGGGATTCAAGCACTACCCCGGGTAAGGAGTCAGAGGTCCGACCAGTGTCTGGCACGGCTGCCGGCCGGGTGGGGGGTACGCAGTCTCCCCTCCTTCCCTCAAATGCCTCCAGAGGGATATGGGGCCAACCGACGTGACGGGGAATCCCCCCTGGGGGAGGGGCGTGTTCTGGGCTCCACGAGGGCCTCCCGCCCTCTCCCCGGGGGTTACCTTGAGCTTCCGCCCCTCACAGGGTCCTGGCGGGGGTTCTCCGGCCTCCCAGCGATGTCCGGGTCGAGGGCCGAGTGTCTCCCAACAGCGAGAGACCAACGAGGCAGTTGGGGGGTTGAGGCGCACCCGCGGCCGCCGTTGGCAGCGCGGCCTGCGGGGGCGCGGCCTCTCCTTCCTTTCCCCAGACAGCGGGGGCGGCGTCGCGCAGTCCGCCCCGTCACGTGACGGTGGGAGTCAGCTTCACGGCCTACCAAGGCCTTCCCTGAATTCCGGTGGCGTTACTCAGGCTGCGACGGCAGCGGCGGGGCCCTGGGCTTCTCCGCGGGCCCCGGTGACAACAGGCCGCAGCGGTGAGTGCTCCTCAGGTCCCCTCAACGGAGGGGGGGTGGAAATTAAGGTGGTGGCCTGCAGCTCGGAGGGTGTCGATTATTTCGGCGCCCATCACCTCCTTTGCCCCCCCGACGCCCCAGCTCGGGGCAGGTAGGTAGGTTGAACAGGGGCAGGCCACACGCCCGAGGCAGTACAGGTTAGGGGGGACCCAGGCCAAGTCAGGGAGCGCAGGGGTGTCACAGCGCTGATACCTGGTCGATCCCCCAGCAGTTCTGTGGTAGATTTCTGGTGTCTTTGTGGCGCTTCTGGTTCTGGCGCCCTTAGTAGTTCTGTTCCTTGGGGGGGGGGGGTAGATTAAGTTGGTGACTAGGTAGTTCTTAGTCAGGCTTGATAGGTTGTCCCTGGGTTCCCCTCCCGCTGGGCCAGATCAGTGGGCTAGTTCAGGATCCCTCACTCAACTTAAAAGGAAGCACCTAAGCCCTGTCACTTTCAGTGGCATAAGTCCCTGACTAGGCCCTACCGCCTAAAACTCCTGCGTAGGTTCCCCCAGGTCGTCGTCGCCCCAACTGACTAAAAATGTTCCCTCCTTTCCTTAAGTAGCCCTAGGTCAGGTGACCACTCTCTAAGGCGGCAAAAGTAAACTCCACCCTTCTTCTAGAAGGTTCTAGCAAGTTCCAGGAGCTTCCCCACTCTAGCTATAGGACAAAAAAGCGGGCTGGTGTCGCAACATTGTTGTAGGGTCCCAGCCAGCTCCTGGCAACTAGGGTGCTACTAAAAAGGCCACTCCGCAGTAGCAGGGGCCTGTGGCAGCCATCTTGGGGGAAGAGAGCACCTGCACCTTAACACTGATTAGCAGTTAAAAGGCGCTCGGAGACCTAAGGCCAACGAAAAAGAGGGTGGAAAAAATGAGGCAAGGGCAAAAATACAGGAAAAGGGGCCAAGTCCAACAGGTTGTAATTGGCAGTTGGGCTTTTGTGTATTCCTTCTAGACAGCCACACACAATGGAAGCTTAGGTGCAACTGAATGGGCTATCACTGACAGGATGGGAAAGAGGAGCTGGGCCCAGCCTCACTTACACGTGAATAATCTGTGTCCTGTCCCCACACAAAGGGCTGCATGCCCCTGTAGTTAGTCTGGAGCCAGGATAGGGAAGGCAGGTCATCTGGCCACTTCAAAGGCATGCCTCTAGAAGCTTCTCCCCACTTCCAAGGAACAACGTGTATAAAAGAAGGGCCTGAGACACCACCACTTCAGTTCTCTTCGGGACCTGAAGATGCTCTGCCAGAAAGATGGACTGCTGTACTGCTGAAGGACTGCCACTCTGCTAGACCCCTGCTTTGCTGTGCTGACCTACTGCCTTCTGCCCTCTTGCCTGGGTGGGAAGGACTGGAGCCGCATCTCTTGAACCCAGAGTGACTCCAAGGGCTAGTTGGCTGGCCTCCTGATCTGAAGCCTCAGGGACATAACAGGCTTACAACAACCGTTCACCTGGACTCTGCCATCTCAGTCTACCCTGCCAAGAGGTGCCACCCTAGTCCTGGACCATTGGAAGTGGGCCCATGGTGCTGGTCAGCAGAACTGATACATCTTCTCTGCTAAGGGATGCATCCCCAAGCAGAACTGATGCATTGTTGCTGCAGCGTGGATTAGACCTATTGCAAAGACCCCCATCACCCCCGCCATCCTCTTAACCGATGCATCGTTTCAACAGTGCAGCGCATCCACACCCCAGGCCTCCGCATTGTTTGCAAACGGCAGCCTCGATGGCGACGTCAGACTCCACATCGCAGCCCTTCGGAACTGACACATCGCCAGCTGCGTGCTGCATCCCCGACACCGGACTTCGCATTGCAAGCCCCGTCGACGGAATCCTGGATGACGGGACAACAGGATCTCGCACCGCAGCCTCACGGCATCTCAGAACCAACACTTCGCTCCAGCTGTGTGGCGCACCTTTCACAAGGATCCACGCAAAGCTCCACAACCAACCAGGATTTAAGGTACTTTGTTCAGCGGGCCTAACTGTATCCCTGTGGCCGGCCCGCACTCCATTACATCCAGCCTGAACTTGTGACTTTGTCCTGGTCTGGCGAGACCAGATATCCCTAGTTGGCACTTTGTGCTTTGAGGCGCTATTCTACAGATTATTCTTCACAAATGAATAACTCTGGTTCTACTAATTGGATTGTTGTAGTTTTGGCCTTGTTTTATTTAATACAAATTACTCTATTTTTCTAAATCTGTTGTGGGTCCCTTTTGTGGTGTTTTTCACTATTTGAAGTGTTGCGCAAATACTTTACAAATCGCCTCTGAGTGAAGCCTGACTGCTCTGTGCCAAGCTATGAAAGAGGTGAGCACACGTTAATCTGGGGTTTGCTTGTGCCCTACCCTCAGGGCCGGACAAAGAACTGAAACTGGCCCTGGCAAACTGCTCGGCCGGCTCCCCTGGGGTATGTGGCGGGTGCGGCCAAGCTGTTTGCTATGGCTGGTTTTGGATGATTTTGTTACAGGGGGCCAATATTGCCAACCCCCAGTAACAAAAATGCCCCCCCGAGGCCCAAAACCAGGGCCGGAACGGCCGTAGTGGGCACCGGGTGTTTCCCCGGTGGGCCGCCAGGGTGGGGCCGTTTTTGGTACAGGGACGTTTTTACAGCATAGCTGCAATTTCGCCCCCTGTAACAAAATCAGCTGAAACCGGCCCTGGCAAACAGCTCAGCTGCACCCACAACCCCCCGGGGGGGCCGGCCAAGCACTTCCCAGTCTGGCACTGCCCGAAACTGGCCTCCACCCTGGCAGCGCACCAAGGAAATGCCCGGTGCCTGCTACGGCCAGTCCAGCCATGCCTACCCTGACAAGGATTGTGGTTGCTGCTTGACTAGGGCTTACACCACAGACAACCATCAACTGAGTTTCCCACACACCGCTCAAACTATATAAGTGTAGGATCTGGGATAACAGCAGATGTAAAAGATGCGGGCGGCCGAACGCTCTCCTGCAAATGTGGCTGTAGTGACTGATTTGTGAGAACGTGCTTGCTGATTGCACCCCCTCAGGCAAGCATGTCAGAAACGTGTGCGGGCTGAGGTCAACAAACCGGAGCGGGCCTCCATGGTTTTAACAAAATGTCCTAAAAGTAAAGTGGAAATACACAAATTCAACATCTGGCGCCATCTAGTGGCACTAGTGGGCTTAGCTGCGCTGTCATTAATAAAGAGGGGAGCTGTGCTGTGAAACCTGTAGGTAAGTAACACAGAAACAGCGGGGCCTCCAAAAGTGGGGGGGGGTCTGGGGAATACTGACCCCTCCTCGCCCCCCCCACCCCCTCTGCTGCCATACCGGCCCTCAAGCTTCGGGGGCAGAGATTATCTGGCCACCCAGAGTTGCCTGGAAGACTGTTTCAGAAAACACATTTATTGTACATGGCTCCTGGAAGAGCTCAGCATTGCTCCACCCCTGGCAAGATTATTGGTTGGCTTGTCCCTGTGCACATGACCAAAAGTCCAGGTGCTTTAATAGCAGCTATGTGCTAGGCGCTACTTAATGGGCTGAGATCATACTGAATAGAGCAGATTTTGTAAATATGTCAAAAGCACTCTGAGTGCTTGGCTGTTTCTGTGGTCTAGTGACATGGATTCAAAAGGGAGGGAATATGAAAAGCCCATGTTCACGCATCAGAGACAATATCATACCCTGTGGTCTGTAATATGTTATAGGTCTGTGAATTGGGATCGGTTCTCGCCCTCTTGTAGCTCGGTGAACGTATAAAGCAGCTCCTCTTTTTCTTCTAATGCTTACTTCACTTCTGAGCCATCAGAGTCCATTAAAGAGCACAAAGGGGCGCCACATCCAAATGTCTGCAGGGACGACTTGAGAGGCTGTAGAAGTGTCAAGGCTGCCCGGGAGGCCACGTAGGGGACCCTCATCACTGCGGCCGCCTGAGTGCCACAGGAAGGCACTGGAGTGGGCCTTCTAGGCTCCCTGGGCGTGGGACCAGGGGGACTTCCGGCCAGTCACTTCCGGTAGTGGGAGGGGGGACAGGGGTACATATACTGTCGCCCGCCCACTGGGCAGTCTCTTGACTGCTGCCCGTCTCGCCTTTCGGTCGTGGACTCCCGCTCGGACATGGTTGCTGAGGATACTGAGGTTAGTCGCAACCCCCCCACCCCCAGGACAATCGAGCTGCGGTGGTGACTCTTCCCACCATGCTGGTATTGCGCTGTGCCCCTGGTCTCCGTGGAGTTAGCAGTCTCTGCTGGAGGGCTGGGGGCCAGTAAGGGGTACGGGGGCCGGGAGTGGTGTCGAAGCGGTAGTCGTGGTGACCTCAATAGTGGGCGGGCGCGCCCTCGTAGGGTATCGCCTCGTCCCGAGGAAGAGTTGGTCGCAGTCCGGGGCTGGGAGGGGGGAGCTTCGCCACTGTGCCTCCCTTAACTGGCGTGCCATGGGCGGCACTAGTGGCCTAGGCCACAGGGTCTAGAGAGGTGCGGGTGGGCCTCGCGCACCTGGGAGATGAGTTTGGGGCCGGCGGTAGCAGCGCCGCCCCACCCCCACCCCGCGTGGCTAGGTGTCCGATGGCGGCCGGGCAGAGCTTCTCTTAGCCTCACCTGGGTGGGGGAGGTGTTGCAGTGTGGCCCTTCTGCGCACCCTCTCCTCCGTGGCGGAGTCACCCACGGGCCAGGGTAGTGGGCGGAGCACTCCCGGGTCCCTCCTGCAATCCTTGCCCGGGAGTTGGACCCCTCGTGTTGCGCAGGGGTAGCGCTTGACCCCCGCACGGAGCGGCATGGTGAATTCTCTGTAAGACTGGGTGTTGCGAGACGCAGCATCTGCCGCCGCCGATTACGGTCAGAGCCCGAGGTCGCGTCCCCTTCCTTTATGGTGACCAATTGTCTCCATTCCCACGTATTGTAAATATGGTCGAGGTATCGCCTTCAATTAACCTCATGTCACGTAACGTTTGCTTTTATAACATGCTCACTTGTAATTTTTTCGCCTTATATATCATTACTGTTCCTATTGTGAAGCGCTCTGACACCTTCGGGTAAAGTCCGCGCTATATAAAAACGCATTAAACAAAATAAAATTAAATAAATTGCCGGGTCGAGTTCACGCTATAATCACATATTGGCAACAAATCTCTATGGCACTTTTCAGCGACAAAGCGCCGAGCACGTAAGGAAAGGATGCAGCGTCATCACCTGCGGGGCTGTAGCTCAATGGTAGAGCGCATGCGGTGCATGCCTGAGGCCCTGGGTTCGATTCCCCGGTATCTCCGCTTCGTGCACAGTGCTGCCGACCTCGGAGCGGGGGACCAGGGTGCGAGAGTCGGCATTGTTTTTTTTTTTTCGCATCCAGTAAATCGGGGCTGATCGCTTAGGGTAGATGTATTAACGTCTTAATAGGAGAAGGTGTTATGTATCTGCGCTCTTCCTTGGGGCTACAACATCCTTGGGTTTGCATGCGTGCAATTAGGTTACTCCCCACTCTGCTCCTGGACAACAGGGATCGTGCCTCGGTATCGCGCCGACATCAGTTGTTTGGAAAGCGCCCCTCTACCTTCGGGTCTTTCTCCGCGCCACTTCCAATCCTCCAGTGGTGCAGGAAACCAGGGTTCGAGCCTTGGAGTTTTTGTACACTGATTTATGTCTGGGCAAATCACTTACTCTCCCGTATATGAATGTATTGTCGATGGTGCCCCCGTTAGGCACTTCATCACCTTCGGGTCGATTCCGCCACACTTGTTATTCAGACCTGGTACTGGAAAGCAGGGTTAGAGCCTCGGGGTCGCGTTCACTCCACTGATTCTGGGAAAATCAATTATGCTCCCATGCCTGTATATCCTAAGTCAAAGGTCATCTGTCATGCGCCACATAACTTAGGGTTGTTTGGCGCCACATTAATAAATCAGTGAATAAATAAATATTTATGTTTAAAACAATTAACATACATTTGGGCACGTTCGGCGGAACCGGGTAGGCAGGACGACCTGTAGGACCTGTGCATCTCTATCCACGTGCCTCGCACAGCGCAGAGGACACCGGGCATTCAGGGGGTGGCTTGCGGGTGCGGCTGTGCTTGCCCGGCAGGGACAGCAAACCGGGCCTTCCTAGGCGCACATTAGCTCTTCTGGACCCTCCCTGGTGCCGTCCTGCCGCGTTTTGTACGCGCAGCCATGGGGGGGGGGGGGGGGGGGGGGGTCAGCGAGTGATGTGCCCTCCACCTTCTCGGCGAGTCCGCGGCAGTTACACAGTGCGGGTGCAGGCTCCGCTCACAGCTGGCGCGGGACGTTTCCGGAGCAGGGGGGGCTTTATCCTTCCACGTCCTGGTCGTTATTCGCCCCACGTTCCTACTGTTCAGGAATCCATCAACTTATTATGCAGTGAATTTCCATTCCTGTGCCCGAGCCACGGGCCCAGCGTCAGGGGCCTGGTATAGTCTGATGTCCACTTGTACTTGCTCAGGGTACAGCAGGGATCCTTTTTTGCTTGGCAGCACGGCTGGAGCAAGGTGTGCGGCAAACGGAGGTGGCCGCCTGAGGTGGGTGCAGGCATATAGTGGCACATCCAACTGCAGCTGGCCTACAGGGGCCTTGGGAAGTTCCTGGGAGGGGCTGTGTCATCGAAGGTCAAGGTGATGCTCCAAGGATGACAGGATAGAATACTTGCATTGTTTGGGGCTAAAATCTAGAACACAATTTGCAGTCTCGGCAACATTGCTCAACATCCTGGAAATCTGGGCTAATCACTTAACCTCCCCGTGACTTACAAAATGTATAGGCCCTCAGGTAACGGAACTGGTGCTCATGTAAAGCGCTATGTTACCCAAAGTCTCGGGTCTTAGTTCGCGCTATATATAACTCCATAAATTTTTGAAATAATGAATATTCTTATCTAGACCTGAAGGCATGCATAGATCCAGTGACCCAGCCGCCCAAATGAAAGGCAGAGCTAGCACATAGTGGATACATGCTAACGATGAATATGCAGAGGTTTGTATTCCAGTCAGGGACCTTAAGGTAGGCTGCAGCTTTGCACTGGATATTACGCAAAAGTGCAAAGAACGACTAATAGGCAGTTAATAAAAAATAAAAAATAAAAACCTAACTTAACCTCTGCTTCATATCCGCCACAGATTTTGTCGAGGTACCCAACGAGCTGCTTCCATTAAGCACGATAGCCCACATTCAGGAGAGTAAGTACAGACGCTGGGTTGAGCGTGCATAAGGGACAACATGAGGAACTTGGGCGCGTGATGGGACGGGGTGCAAGACCATGGTGTAGGGGGTAAGCTAACCTAACCTGCTTCATCTCCGCCACAGAATTCGCTGAAGCACCCATCGACCGTCATCCATCCTAGCACATCAGCCCACATTCAGTATAGCGAGTACGGGTGCAGGTTTGAGCGTCGCAGAAGGGACAACAGGAATATCTTGGGAGTGCCTGTTCTCACTGGTCAGGGTTGTTGCTCACAGCTGTTTTTTCTTCCAGGTTGAGTCGGTCAGCTCAGGATAACTATGGATAGCCAGGGATCCCCTTCGCTGTACCTATATAACGCCAGCTTAGAATGCTCTAGTGGCCAGCTAACATTAAATATTTCTTTAAAATGTTTTCATCAAATATGTCGATTGGCGCTAGATTGTTGGTCAACTTGTGGGGTCGTCAATAATATCCGGAGCTTAGCACTCATGTGGATGTCCGTACTGTGGGGTGAAGCGAAGATAAACTCGAACGAGAGACCCAAAAAATTCATAGTAATATAAAGGTATTAAGTGCACCTAGTTCGGCTGCTGCCAAAATGAATGTACATTGTGAGGTACTCTGATGACTATATCTTTCATTTACTCACAAAACAGTATAAGTCATATACAATTGGTTTTGTATACTGCAGGGGAAAGGACTGTAAACACTCATCCCTGCCAATATAAGCACAGGGATAGCCCTTTACAGATCTCAACCTCGAAACCTTAAGGCGGCCGAACCTCGCACTACATGTGCCAACAACTGTGGTAAGGCAGTTCCTCACAGCCAGGTCACTGGTGCTATGCAATGCCACGCCTTATGGCCTCTATTCCATGGACTTGCTACTAAATCTGTCATCGCCAGCACAATTTGCAGTGAAATGAAATAAAGCCAGAGATGTTGCAGTTTAAATAGGCACCAGCCTATAAAATAACGACAGGATCTCACATGCAGTGGAAGGCCCATGGCTAGGTGCACTGGTAATATTTTGTCCTCTTATACTGTCTTTATTTAGTGGTTAAAACAGGTACTAGGTGGGGATACCTTGGGCAGTATTTCCATGCCTGAACGTACGTAGGGATGAGGTAATAGTGTCCTAAGTTGCGCAAAATGATATACTTTTGTATATGAAGTTTGTCATAAGCTTCATTTGGTCTAACAGTGCCAGTCTAACGGGGACGACCTGTACAAGAAGCAAACATGAGTGGTTACTAATCACTGTTCGTTAGAAGGGATGTTGTCAAGAGCAGAACTCAAACTAAGTAGCCTTAAACACTTGATGGAGACGATTTAAGCGTCATGCATAAATCTGTAAATGTGGTGCTAAAGGGATGGCATGCCAAGGGAGATATCTTCCATATTTCACTGCACCCCCCTCAATACAACACGCCTAAAGTAAGCGGAGGATGCCTGATGGATTTGTTAGACTTATTAGTTTTATTAAACACACCAGTTACTAGGAAGTAGTGACATTTTACTGAAATGATAGGTACTTCCAGGACACATGTTGTTCAATACACACACCTCTAGACAGGACTGCGCCCCCCCACCATTGAGCGAAGGGAAGTAAAACACTATATGGGTTGGCATGCTTTTACAGACATTGGTTACACGAGGTGGCGCTGTGTGCGATTACACATGAGCTGGCACTGTGTGCGGTTACACATGAGGTGGCGCTGTGTGCGGTTACACATGAGGTGGTGCTGTGTGCGGTTACACATAAGGTGGCGCTGTGTGCGGTTACACATGAGGTGACGCGCAAGGTGCAGTTACACAGGAGGTGACTGTACTATTACACGGAGGTGACACTATGTGCAAGTTACACATGAGATGACGATGTCTGCAGTTACACAGGAGTTAACGCTGGGTGCAGCTACCATGAGGAGACACTGCAGTTACACTTGATGTGACACTGTGTGCAGTTACACTTGAGCTGACACTGTGCAGTTACACATGAGCCGACACTGTGCAGTTACACATGAGCCGACACTGTGCAGTTACACATGAGTTGACATGGGGCAGTGACACATGAGGTGCGAGTATTCAGGAAGTGACAATGTTTGCAAGCACACAAGAGGATACGGGTGCGAGTGCACATGTGGTGACACAGTGTGGAACGTAAGAATGAAAGGGGAGCTGGCACTCAGTGGCCGGGAGTATTACAAGCATTTCAACAACTTTGGCATGCTTGAAGGCTATTTGCAGCCACGCTAATGGGAAGAGCCTGACTCTGTTTTTTTAAAAGTATAGTTGGCAAACATGTAGTGAATTGCAAAACAGCTTGGGCCTCTCATGTTAGATGACGCAAGTGTTCCAACTCTGTATTGGACTTGCCATGTTGCTGCGCTTCTAAGACAGAGGTGAATGTCTCCTGAGAAGTTCGGCTGCATTATAGTTGTTTCAACATTAGAACTGGGGGCCTACAATATCCTGGCATTTTGCAGTTATAGAAAGATATGCAGCCGCTCTAATGAGAAGAGCCTGAAACCTTGAGTAAAGGGATAGTTGACAAACTTGGGCTGGACCGCTAAAACAGCTTGGGCCTCACATGTTAGATGATCAGGGGTCGGTGGGCACACACACGTTACCAGCAGGGGAAGCACCCCACTTTTCCAGGTAATAGGACCAGCAGTCTGGGGCATCTAAGTTCAAGGTAATTAGGGCGCGTGATAACTCTGTATTGGACTGGCCATGTTGCTGTGCTTCATAGACAGAGGTTGAATGTCTCCTGACAAGATCAGCTTGCATTGTAGTGGTTTCAACATTGGAACTGGGGCCTACAATCTCCTTGCATTTTGCAGGTATAGAAAGAATAAAATTGTAAAGGAATAGCAGTGTAGGATCTGGGCACACTTAGCAGTAAAACAAGCATTTATGAAGACTTGGGGGTGTCAGATATTTCTTTGCAGTAATATCAAGGAGCTGTGGTTACGTTCCAACAGCGTGAGATACTTTGATGACTGTCATGCTTTTATCCACAGATTTGTGGGGCAGGTTAACGGGCCGCATCTGTCTCTGTGGGTTTTATGTGTGGTCGGGTCATTTGACTGAGTTGAGCCACTATCACTTGGTTTATCTGGGCATGGGGGATGCCAGGCTAGATTCTAGCGAAGGCAGGTAGCGGTACTCATGGAGTATGTGATGTATTGTCTCACTGGCAGTCCGCCATGCTAGGGGACTATGTACCTAGGTCAGGCACATCAGGCAGAGGTGCCCAGTGGAAGCATGAGGGGGATTGCACAGAACAGGACACTGCACAGGTTAGATGCCGGCAAATTGTGGCTACGCTACTGCACATGATAAAGTAAACCGGGACTGATTCACAGGCGGGTGTGGTGGTGGTGGTCCCTACCTCATTTCACAGGATCAGTCCGTTGGGTCTATCTAACGATCATCTCTTTGGGCTTTAAATTTACAGCCTCTCTTGTCTCAGCCATACTGTGAGTAGGTTAGCCATGGAATTTAAGAAGTGCTGCAATGGCCCTCTAATGCTATAGTACAGCATCTAGTTTACTGGTGCTATTTGTACCTCATTAGCACCAGCAGCGACTCACATGGGTAGCAGTAAAGCGTCCTTTTATTTCGCCTGGGATTGGGGCTGGCAATGTCCTAAAACTTTGCAGCCAGAAACTGAAGAGGCAAAGACATACCTGTGATGGTGCAACACGCACTCAGCAGTAGAGCCAGCTAAGTTTCAACATAAGCATGGTATACCGTCAGTGATAAACGTAAGGTCATGGGCTACACACGAACAGGCACTTTGTCAGCTGGGGCTTGAATGTGCCATTCACAAGAGGGTGCGCGTTGCCTTGTTAGTGCTGTTATGGAGGGGATGGAGCACTAATACGGACAAACTACCAGAGCACTTTTTGCAGTAATAGTTAGGATTGAATAGTTGACATGTTACCAGTGGCTTCAGTTAAGCGAATTTGCCTTGGGAGTGGTCAGCGAACATTCGGACTGCAATGTTGGTGGATAGCCGGTTGACAGGCCTTTTAGATGTGTGTTTCTAGCTCAGGCATGTCCAAGTATGGGTTATGGTGCCTGAAGTCTGCCCTGGGATACAAGTTCACAGGCAGGTGGAGCACCAGAACTGAAAGGGGCTTGGGTTCGACTTCTGGTCGGAGGTTCAGATCCTGGCAGGTCCACTTAGCAGTTCATCCTTCTGAGGTCGATGAAACAAGTACCATTGAGTTGAGTACAATAACATGGGCAAGTTCTCCAGCCCTATAGCCTTGGCTGGCAGCCATGCAGGTGCGCGCTCTCGGGACGCCATTGAGATATCACGTAGGAAAGTAAAGAGCGCCATGCGTAAATTCACGGAGCAAAGGGGATGTGGCTTTCTCAGATATGGTTTTCTCCATGCCAAGTCCACGGGATGCTGGGAGGTGGATGGGGTGCACCTCTCAGGGTTCGGCATGGACTTATTCTTACTAGGACTTAGGGGAGGCCTTGGAAGCATCAGGATGTAAGTAGGAATATATGCCTTGGTAGGGGGGCCCTGGTTGTGACGGTGGCCACTCCCAGAGCTGTGGAGGAGTTACAGGGCGATCCAGAGTCTGCAAGATACCGATTGGTACTTTATGCAGCAGCACAACAAGGGTGCTAAGCCAAGGATACCCAGGGATGTCTTAGCGTTGTCCCCTGGAAGAACTACGGCGCCCCGTTAGTCCTATGGGCGGTTGTGGGCCTGAGCAACCGGTGGCTGCCTGGAACACTCCGCCCACCTTTTGGGGGGCGTGAGTAAGGGAGTGGACTGGTGGTCCACTGATGGGAGGGGTGGCCCCTCCCAAGAATTGGTAAACACTGATTGGCAACGGCCACGGTGTAATTTGGCTCATCAGGCGGGCAGGCGGCATAAGGGTTGGCCTGCCCTGGGATCGCCCGTAAGATAACCCACCATGTTGGCATATTTGTTATGCAAATAAACCTGCAGCAATTTTCTCCACTAACAAGTTGTCGTGTGGTTTATTGATTTATTTTGCTGCATGATAACGGACTACTGTTGCCGATATTGGCACTATGAGCTATATCCAAGCACAGCCAATCACCGGTCCGTCGTTTATTTTTGATTTCCCAGTTTCCCAGAGTCCCACTCTTCCTTGTGTGCAGGGATAGCCGGGTGTAAATTGCCTTCACAACTGTATTCAGAGTCCAAAACTTTGTTGACCCTTCTATTGAGAGTAGGTAAATAAGCTACCTCTTGGTCCTTACATTTGCCTCCTGCAAGGATCCAGTATTGACACAGATTTGCCTGGTTACCCGTGAACAGCGTCCACCTTTGACCTCTCAAAGTCCTTCTCAATTAGTCCTGCCAGAGGCTAAGTTGGGCCAGGATAATGGACAGGCAAAGGTCGGAATACACTCCTGGGCTATACATTGCAGGTACCGGTTCAAGAATTACCAGTTTCTAGGCACTGATTAATATTTAAAATATAAGCTTGATTTAGGAAACATTACGCCAGTTGAAATGCTTTCAATGTAAAGAACGTTTGCATTATCGATATTTAGAAATTTGGTGTGCTGTTGGTACCTAAAAACGCCGGACTGATGGCTGGGGATAGTATGCTGTTACTCAGTTACATACAGACAGTATTAAACATATACATTCATACATTCTGCTGGATGCTGAGATGTTATTCAGCTCAGCCGTTATCTTCACATGAGTAAATAACACAAATGCATAGAGTTCAAGGACATAGAACACTCGGGGGAGGGACTCATAGACACAGAAGAAAGACCACAAAGTGCAAGATAAAACCCCACGCTCATCCCATGCTCGCGCATCTGGCAGGAATGATAAACACCTGCATTCCAGGGGGAGGCCGCTGTTACTAACTCTAACTGAATCGTGCGCCAGCTGACAGATGCCCAGAGTAATTGTTGTGGGCGCCTTCTGCTGTAGATGTTAATGCAATATTAATGAACGAAAGACATCAGACTAGTTATCCTGTGACGCGCGTGCCCTTTAGTGACTGGGCGCGAGGGCCAGCTAATGATGATGTCCGAGTTCTAATGATGCAGCCGCCACAGTGACCTCTGCTGCTCAATAAGCGAGCGCTGGATAAATGTCTGAAGGACACCTTGATAAATGCATGCAGCTCAGGAGCACGACACAAGAGCTCTGTGCAGGACTCTACCTGCCTTCCAGAGATTTGGGCTTTATTATTTTTGCTTTCTGATCTGCCCCTGTGCCAGGGACCACACGCGTTGGTTCTGCGTTGCCACAAGGGATCACAACCACAGTAAGTTGTTTTGTCCAAGAGCAGACACGTTTCAAGGCTTGGGCAAAGTGGGCTCTGGCCCAGGGCCCCAGCCTTCCTGGGGGCCCCCTGATAGAGCCGGATCTGATCACCAGAGAGCCTTTCCCGATTACCGTTAAGAATTCGTAAATAGAATGTTTCAGAAGCCGTTTTCCTTTCATTTATTTTGAAGGCGTGTGAGAGTATTACAGACATTTTACAAAGAAGGTGTGTTTATGTTTCATGCACCATCTATAAAAAAAGTTTCTTTTAGATCAAAACAGGACCTCACGCATGAGAAATGGGTGGACGTCACAGAGATTGTTTCAGTAATATTAGTGAGCTGCAGCTGTGTTACAATAATACAAACACGCATCACTATCCCCGAATATTAGATGTAAACACATTTAGAATTTGGACGAGTGTGCCTGTGCACTGTCAATGACTTGGCCAAAGAGGGCATGCAAGAGCTGAAATCTGATCATGAATTTAAAGCTGTTCGGCACAGGGGCCCCCAAAATACAGTTGGCACAGGGGCCCCCAAAATCCTTAAGATGTCCCTGTCCAAGAGGACACAAGCCCATGCATTTGGGCTTTATTTACCGTATTGACCTCACGCTGGGCCACACAATCGAAGCGGTAAATGTGGGCAGGGTTCTCTCCCCACGCTAAACACACCCTTATTCCAGTGATGAACACAACATCCCTAACCAAACGCAGGTTCAGAAAAATAGCCAAAGGACAACTTCAGAATCCAAAGCACTCAAATAAACGTTGGAAACAACATTGGGTAATTATGCAACAAAGTCACAATACTTATGAGATGGCTGAGAGCAAGGTCTCCGTGAGTACCTGGATATTGTACCCATGCTCCAGAGTGGTTACTCACTGTGTGAGGTTCCAGCTCACAAGGTGTGAGTGCCATGGAAGAAATGACTCCCATAGGACGGTCTATGATTGGTGGGGAGGCAGACACAAAAAAGTCCTCTATGTCACGGCTGCTAGATAAGTCACTTGATGTGGATTCATCCAGCCTAAATGGATCATTACGTAGACTCTAAAATGTGACACGTTCATTGCCTCCATTTCACCGTCTTATTCAGCATACACCGTGGTACCAGTACAGGAGACAACAGACCGTGAACATGGCTCAAAAGTAGTTCATAACTTGCTTATCGGGACATGGTCATGCAGGGGGACACCATCTCCCTCTTGCATGGAGCTGTCTCCAAAGCCTCTCGTGTGGCTTGTCCAACTGTTCCTGGTGGGACAATGCTTGAGGACTATAGACAACAGGCCACCACACAGGATGAGTGCGAGTGGTGTCCCAGTCTGCAGGAAGTAGGAAGGGGGGTGCGGGCCGCCCCGGGTGTCATCACTGAGGTATTTTTGCCATTTTGTCACCCCCTCAGTGATGACACTTTTCACAACTGACTTGACAAAATAGCAAAAATCTGTGTTTTAAACACATATTTTTGCCTTTTTGTCAAGCCGGGGGTGACAAGAGGTGTTCCGCACCGGGTACCACCTGACCTTGCTACGCCACTGTCCGTCTGCTGGCCTAAGCTGCATCAATGCTGGGTAACGACGTTAGGAGAAGAGGGAATATTGAGTGCTGCAACAGTCCTATATGATCAGCTCTCACAACGCTATTCAATGTCCTTATAAACCTCTGTACGTCTCCATTGGCTTGGGACATCAAGGGGTAACTTTCTCATGATTGATTCTGAGGGACGATTGGTATGATGCAAACTCATCCATTGGAAAGGTGGATCCTGTGAGCTTCGATCTTGTTGTAATGCCATGTGCAGCTAGCATCTTCTCCAGGTATCTATCACTTCATCTGCAGATTTTGAGTGCATTAAGCTCCACATTAGGGTAGTTGCTGTGGCCATGCAATGCGACAAGCCAAAAACAATCATTCGGGAGGACGCAAAATCAGCACAGATGCAACACCACGGTGACATGTTTAAAGGGAATATTGGCCAGTGTCTCGCCTTACTGGGTTGTCTGTCATGATGAGCAGACAGATACAAAGTCTCCTATGTTATGTTAATACAGCTTACTATAGCATGTAAATTACCCCATAAGAGGTATCTCGGCGCTAATGATAAACACAGGCAAAAACCTAACACAGAATTTTAAAATAAGATTGTTTTTAGCAGTTTTCTGAATTTGATGTAATCCTATGTCAATTGATGTCATGGAAATAAGCATTTTTGCATATTCACTTATATTTTTATCGCAATTTACTGTCCCACATATGCTAATTTCTGCGTACATGTTACCATCAGCAGCAGTCCCTCCCCCATCACAGACAGCTCACTGCATACCCTCTCCAACCCCTGCAACTCTCTCTTGCATTCTTCGGTGTTACTGAAATGCCCTTGCAGGCTATGGTGCCATTCATTCAACTCTGCAGCAGTTTTGACAAATGGCATTCTGTTGTAATCTCTCTCTTTTTCCCCTGGTACTTTCCTCTGTGGTGTTCTTCTCTTTTCTTTCCCTAGTGGTAGCTTCCTCTCTCTCTCCCGCCCCCTCCTCCCTCTTGGAACGTTCCTCCAGAGTTCACCATGGAATGTTCGACAGGCTGTCAGTTGCGGAGAGTGGATGACAGAATAAAGACGCTTGAACTTACCTGCCTCAGAATTGTGCTTATTATAACACTGGCAACGAGGATGGGATGCGAACCCACGCGTGCAAAGCACTGGGCCATTCCTGTCATCTCCCCTTTCAGTGCTCTCTCCTTTCTGCATTTCGGATGGATTATTCCTCGGTTCAGTGCCTGTGAGGACGCAGAGTTGGGGCTTTTCTCAGCTCCTTGACTAAGGTCGCAGAAGTCTCCTGAGTTTATTTCAAGACCATCGTGGATCCTACGTGCTCTGTGGTGAGGTGCTGCCCTAGTGCCCCTCTTCTCCGTCTCCATCTCCATTATGAACTGTTGCTGAGTGTTTCTGTCGTCGGACCACCACAGGTCGTGAGTGGCCTTCACCAGTGGAAACTGCAATGTGTTACCTGTCAGTTCTTCCTTGTGCAGTGTCTGCTTGCTTTGGCAGGTTTTCTGTCACGGCCCTCTGCATATCCCAGCGACCGTTCCTCGGTGAAGCTCGAGCAGAAAATTGTGGGCCTCTTCCCCGTGAGGTGAGTTGCCGTCACGCTCTCCCTCAGAAGTCTGCGGGAGGTAGTGGTGGTCCTGCGCACATGGGTGGTCCTTCTCTGTGGTGTCTGTGGACTGTGTGCGTTCCTTGAGCCTGCGCAGTTTGAGCTTTCCCAGTGTGGATTTCTTCAGCAGAGGAAGCGCTGAGGCGGGCGCCGTGTGGAGACACCTTTTCCTAGGTTCACTCTCATTGGTCCTGCGCAGCAGCAGCTCTTCCAAAGTGAATCCTGTCAGCAGTGGAGCTTGGGCAGGCGCTGTGCGGAGACACTTTCCCTTTCAGAAGTGCAAGTCAGTTTCCTTCAAAGTGCAGCAAATCAGTTTCCCGGCGCGCCAGCAGCTATGGGACCGGCCATGTCATCCGGCATTTCTTCCATTTCAGGTCTGCCTGTACTTGAGACCGTCTAACCCAGGGGATAACTGCTCCGGGCAAGTTTACCTATGATTTTATGAAGCTTCCTCCTACCAAGTAAGACCTCTTTCTACAGCAGTATAAAGTGACAATCACCATTCGTAGCCATATTCCGGTACTTCATTGTGTGTCCTCTGCGGTGATACACACACCAATCTTGCTCTGCATACCTAAGGTTCATTATCCACGGCTGAGACACTTAAGAGTACCTCTCCTCACAGCCTCGTTTCCCCTAGGGCGTGATCCGTCACAGCTAGTGGAGGACTCCAAGTACGGTACAACTTTGCCCTACATACATTGTCCACCTCGGTCTAAGCACTGTGTGTGTGCACCACTACACGGTGACACGCACACCTACATCATTGCTCTATTGGTCATCTTAAATTTTAATGTATAACCTCCACCCCTCCCTGTCTCGCTGAATTCCCATTTCAGTTCTTATCCTCTCATTACTCTAGTTATATAATTATCTCCCTGAGGTGGCGCATATCCTTATCGCGCTGCTTCTCAAGCTAAATTTTCTTGCATGCTTCTTTCATTTAGAGTGTCCAAAAGTGGTAATACTGCCATGTATGTGATGTGTCTCTGAGGGCAGATTATGCATACAGGGTACTGCTTAAATAGCAAAGCTTTCATTTTCTAGAGTATGTACAAAGTATTACTGAGTACTGCCTTCAAGATAAGTCTTCCTGCATGCTTCATTTTAGAGTGTAATTAGAGTATAGTAGTGTAACCTCTACAGTCCATACTGTGTATCGCTCAGATTGTACTTTACTTATTTGTATTTGTTACGCATTGAGGGTAGCTATACAATTTTCCCTCTCCCAGTCCCTGTGTAAGTTCCCTGCTCTTCCACCCCTGATATAACTAGTATTGGTAGCTCCCTCCGTCCAGTGGATATTCCGGTTCCGCTTGCCTGATAGCTTACTCCTCCCACTATGGCTGGACAAGCTATGAGCCAACCTCCTCCGTTCCTCAATGAAATCGGGGAGCCGGAAATTCACTGGAAGGAATGGATAAATTTATTTGCCTCATACCTCATTGCCATAGGCGGCGAAAGGTATTCACCAGTTCGCAAATAACACATATTGTTGCATAACCTAGGCGTACAAGGTAGGAAGATTTATGACACTTTACCTGAACCAGAACTAGAAGAGGATGAGGATGATACGGATGAGTTTAAAGTCACACTGTTAAAGTTAGAGACACATTTTGGTGACAGAGTAAACATAGTTTTGGAGCGACATAAGTTCTTTACCCGCATCCAAGGTAAACAGGAATCGGTCATCAATTATATAGCAGCACTTAGAGGCCTGACACAACTATGTGACTTTGGTGAACTCACCGATTCACTCATCAGGGACCAACTTGTCAGGTGCACAAACAATAGTCGTATTCAAGAAAAGCTCCTGGCAAAAAACCCCACCTTAAAAGAAGCGGTTAGTATAGCAGTCTCTGTGGAACACACTGCTAAGTGTATCAAAGAGATGAAGACTCCTAATGAGCTTGTTGCCAATGTTCGCAATAGCAGTGATGCACAGGCCAATTCCTTTGATAATGAGGTATTAAAAGTTAGACCCGGAGATGTCAAAGACAACCATTCTGTCAGTGAAAAGGGAAGGTTGAAATGCTATAGATGTGGCAGCAGCAATCACCTTGCCAATGATGTATGTTGTATTGCCTGAAATGTCACGTGTGTAAAACGTAACAAGAAGGGGTACCTGGGTAGAGTGTGCAACAACAGTGAAAACTATCGAGTGAAATTAGTACACAGTGAAGGGGACTTGGCCCCCAAGTATGTTTTCCAAGTAAAAGCTAGGGACTGTCAAGCTTCCTCAAGTTCTCAAGAGCAATTCAGTGACCACAGGCCTATGGAACATCCTAAATGTACCATCTTTGTGAATAATAAGCCCATAGATGTGTTGGCCGATTTGTGTGCCCCGGTTACCTTATTCAATATTGATGTCATAAATGACATTTTTGATACCTCCTGTCTCAAAATGCTGGAACCTGACATTTCAGCAGTAGGGTATGCCAATGAGAACATTCCTTTAGTAGGGATGATGAGTGTGTGTATTAAATTCAACGGAAGATCCACATGGGGCAAAGTATACATGGTAAGCAAAGGGTCAAATCTGTTGGGTTGGCATCATCAAAGAGAGCTGGGGATTGTACTCGACCCGATCAGTAAAGATCAAGTTCTCATAGCTGAGGAGGTGAATGAAACCAGCAGGGATGTATACAAGTGTTCTGAGTTGTTCACTAGAATAGGCCAAAGAGTAAATAGCATTGCCTGCGACGTACCTCCCACGGGAGTGTATATAATTTCTAAACAAAGTGCCAAAACCCCTGTAGAAGGGGGGGGTGCCAGAGTTGGTTCATGCTGTATCAGGAACGGATGTTGTTAAAAGTTTGCCTGCAGAGAATATTTGTAATCTGTCTGACAATCCCACAGCAGTTCCAAAAACTCCATGGACTAAGTTGGCATTGGAGATAATCTGTCCCATGGGACAATCAGAAGTCCTAAAGAGATTTTTGATTGTTCTCATGGATTTCACATCTCACTGGATTAAATACAAGTGTGTCTCACGGGTATCAACAAAAGTCCTTATCGACTTCTTAAGAGACTCATTCGCTTGCGAAGGTGTGCCAGCTTGTATAGTCACCAACAATGAGATCAAATTCTCATCTATGGAAATGAAGACATTCCTTTGTGAGCTTGGCATCAAGCATGAGGATTCTACTGAATATGGCCAAGGAGACAATGACCCCATTCGGATGTCAATGCTTTGGATCAAAAATCTCACTTATCTAGCTTGTACCAACAATATGGATGTAGATAAGATGTTAAGAGAAAGCATTTGGGCATATCACACCTCTTCTGACTTGAGAACGGGAGTTACCCCTTTTGCTTCCATCAGGGGAAGAGATCCGATTGCCAATTTTATACCCCCCTGATTTGTCCTTCAAGTTAATTGTTTCTTAATATGTAACCGGGCGTTTTTCTTCTTCCTTTTACTGCTGGGCGCTCCCCGGCTTCCAGGCCTAGGGGTTTCCATGTTACTGATTCGTTTAAGCTTTGTTACCTCACAGGTTCCTTGTACCCTCTCACCTCTTTCCTTTCTCTTTCAGCTTTTCCCCTTGTTTTCCCTTTCCCTCCGTAGGGAGATGTGTTGTAATCTCTCTCTTTTTCCCCTGGTACTTTCCTCTGTGGTGTTCTTCTCTTTTCTTTCCCTAGTGGTAGCTTCCTCTCTCTTCCCCGCCCCCTCCTCCCTCTTGGAACGTTCCTCCAGAGTTCACCATGGAATGTTCGACAGGCTGTCAGTTGCGGAGAGTGGATGACAGAATAAAGACGCTTGAACTTACCTGCCTCAGAATTGTGCTTATTATAACACATTCATCGTTCAGATTTGCTGAAAAGATGTGTTTCTGGGTAGGGGGGCGTGGCTTTATATCACGTAATACAATCTGCACGTAATCTAACAGCTCAGTAGCTTGGCCGCCTTCTGAGGGCCCAGCATCTTGGGCATGGCTCGATTGGTAGTTAGCTTGGGTCCAGCTTCCAGGCTTGCACAGTAACTGAACATCATACTATGAAGCTGCAAAATCCAATGTGTGAGGAGGGCTGGAGGAAGAGCACTGGAATAGCGGGGCTAATAACATGTGGTATATGCACACCTGGAAATGGCTACCATAAAGGCAGATGTGATTATGACAGCATACCTGTGATAGTGTTTTGCCTTCTTTTCTATCAGAACAGCGCTGTTCACACTGCGTAAGTGCCCGAGTAGTGTAGCAATGGCTACTCATTGTTCATTCTGCTGGTACAGGAGTACACCGTGGAGGCCTGTTCCGCTGACATGACAGACAACTCAGTGGATCTCGTAGGGTCATTTACGATGTAGGGGCAGATGTACGACTGTTTTTTGTAGTCCCGTTTGCGAACGCAAAATTGGACTGGCCCATGTTCAAACCCCATTTTGCGAGTCGGTAACCAATAACCGACTTGCAACATAAGGTTTGCGATTTGTTTTAGGAAGGGGCGTGCCAAGGGCGTTCCTTCCTAATAGTGAGTCTATCTGGTATGTACCATTGTTTTGTGACCGCATTTGCGGTTGCATTACACTCGCAGTTTACCACCTACTTAATGTAGGTGGTAAGCCACTAGCAAATGGGAAGGGGTCCCCAAGAGACCCTTTTCCCTTTGTGAATGGGTGCGAAAATATTTTTTAAGAGCAGGCAGAGGTCCCAGGGACCACTGCCTGGCCTTAAAAAATTAAACTGATAAGTTTCATTTTTCTTTTTTAAATGCATCCCGACAAGCATCTGCGGCCATTTCTGTAATACCAAAGAGCCCCGGGGCCCTTTGTGTAAAACGGCCCCGGGTGTCACCTAAATGGAAACCCCCCAGTACCTGTGAACTGTACATCATTCGGTGCTCCCCTGAGATACAGCACTCACTGTTTACTCCATTCACAACACTCCATGCTTCCTTAATGCACAGCAACAAATGCTCCTCTAAGGTACATTCAATGCTCACTCCATGCACAACACCCAGTGCTCCCTTCAAGCACAGCTTCGAATGCTCCCCTGAGGAACATCATCCATTTTTCCCATGAGGCCGCTGGCCCACTGCTCCCCGGCTGTGTACTGCACCGTGCTCCCCTAATTCATACAATCCTGCGCCCCACCCAGCTGCAGGATATCCTGTGCTAATGCACACCAACCTGTGCTCTGCTCATGCGATCTGTGCGTCACAGGGTCATGTATGACTCTTTGTCTGTATACATGTGCTCTATGTGTGCACGCATGGCCTTTAGTTGTGTCTCTCTGTGTGAACAGCATATGCAAGGGCAGTGGCGGCCACTCCATTAGGGTGTTGGGGCGCCGCCCTACTGCTTTCTCGCAGCGCCAGAAGAAGAAAATAAGATGGTATTTAAAATACCATTTTATTTCCTGCTTCACGCGCTGCGAGAAAGCAGACGTCAGGGGTATGCCTGGTTCGGGGGAGGCGGGACTCCCGCGGGAGGGTATGCCTGTTTGGGGGCGGCCGTGTGGGCGGGCCAGGTAGGAGTGGCTTGCACCACTCTAAGTGCCCAGACTGCTTGGTCGGCCCTGGGGGCCGACCAAAGCAGTCATGCGTTCTCTACATTTTCTCTATGTAGGCTGCATGCAGCCTACATAGAGAAAATGGCGTCCCTACTGGTGCCCGGCTGGGCGCTGCCCCGGACTCAGCGCCAATCACAACGCTGCCATTGCAGCGTTGTGATTGGCTTTACAGGAGGGGAGGGAGCAGCATGCAAGTTCCTGTGTTCAGAAGCAGCAGGGACGGCGCGGGACCGGCCGAGCAGCAGAGGCAGACCCGGTCAGGTAAGTTAACTTTTCATTTTCATTTTCTTTTTACATCCACCCCTCCCCTGTGACACCCCCCTCCGATTTCTTCCCCCCCACCCCCCGCGAATATTAAGTGCCGCGACCGGGAAGTGCCGCGAATCGGAGAATTATATGCATTGTAAAATAAATAATGCTGACGGTGTTTGTGTAGAACTGAAAAAGGGTCGCACTTGCCCAATAACTATGGACAGAGGAGTCTTTGTGAGCGCGAGACTTGACTTCTTTATCCCAGATGTATTTCCCATTTCACTTTCGTCGTGTTTTTTTTCTTTTACCTGATGTAAAGGGGAAGCCAGCACACGTTTTGCAATGCTGTTCAATCTGAGTAACTGAGTTTAAAGATGGCCTCTGTTATGTTTAGAACACAACTCAAACGCCCAGTCGAGGATAGAGTTAGAAATCTGTCAATGAGGTTCTGCATACGCCTCACCAGTTTCAAATTCTACCAGCCACCACTGTGCAAGGGTCAGTCCTATTGGCGCTGCCAATGCTTGCTTACCTAGTAAATGTCAGTGGATAGTGGTTTATGGTACTACATAATGTGCAATAGATCAAAATATCACAATGCTCTGCCCACCACAGGTGTGTGCACCACCAGCCAAGCCACGTACACTCTTTTAAAGTGCACTGCACTCTGTGCTATAAAGTGCACCCTCCTTCGATGTATTGACCACTGCGTGCATCATCCTGATGAATCCCCTGAGGTATGTGTTCTGAGCAGTGTAAAGGAATCACAAGACAACCCTTCTCACAGGAGGAAGCATGTCTTGGTGTTTTTTTAAAAAATAAACAGTCTGTAACAATTTAAAAACCGTGAATACGCATCGTATCATACCTGAATGAGCAATGGAAGCCAAACAAAATACATGAGACAAAAAGGATTAATCGCTCTGTGACGTAATTAATCAGTACTCACCAACGGGGACCACTATTCCAATGATGGCGGCGGTAACTGTAGACCCCAGACCAAACGCGTCGAAGCCGTCTGCACAAGACACAAGAGAAGCAGGGATACAGTTAGAGAACCGTCTGCACAAGGCACAAGAGAAGCAGGGATACAGTTAGAGAACCGTCTGCACAAGACACAAGAGAAGCAGGGATACAGTTAGAGAACCGTCTGCACAAGACACAAGAGAAGCAGGGATACAGTTAGGGAACCGTCTGCACAAGGCACAAGAGAAGCAGGGATACAGTTAGAGAACCATCTGCACAAGGCACAAGAGAAGCAGGGATACAGTTAGGGGAGGCATTAGACCTGTTATCATTCAGTCTGCCAAAGGATGCTCGTCTGGCGGGATAACGGTTATGCAGATATTTTTATTTTATCTATATAGTGCCAACCTAACCACATGGCCAGAGAAGCGCTTTGCCATTAACAGTGGACATACAATGCATTCTTTTTGCAGGTGATGAACCAATTCTGTTCGGTCATTTCGCAGTGACCAGGGATGAAAAGCAGGGAAAGGGGATAGGTTTCAGTAAAAGGGGACCCGAGGTGCCAATCAGGTCGGTTTTAAATAGATGGGTTTTCAAGAGGGAAGAGAGTCTGGCGATGAATGCGGGCTTCCTGGTTTCACGTTGCACAATCAGCCATTAATGGATATATATGTGTATCCCCTACTAACCTCTTTGTGCATGAGGGCAGAGCATGCATGGCAGGCAGAAGCCACATGAAGGCTCGGCTCGTCCTGAGCTCGAGGTTCCAACAGATCTACGAGCTGAGCCAGAGCCAGCCTGGAGGTCTGGCTCGAGCTTTCAGCGACTGGCCCCCTTGAGGCAGCACAGGAGATGGCAGTCCCAATGCTGTGCGATCTGTTGCACTGGTACTCAAAGTACGGCCCGGGAGGCGCGTGCGGCCCTTCTGGCCTTTACATGCAGCTCTCTGGTCAATAGGGGCACTGGACTGCTGCCCACTCGATTTAGCACGAACAATACAAAGATGTTAAGTAGCCAGGCAAGCATTCACATAAAGGTTTATTGGTATGAAAGAAAATATGTGCCCAAGGAGTCCTGCAGTACTTTACTTTAGAAACACCATCATTTTTAAACACATCTTGCAGCAAAAGAGTTAAAATATGATAGCCTCTTCAAAAGTCAAAAAGTGTATTTAAATAACATGCAGAACCTTTTCACCTTAGTACAACTGATTATATCAGTGCACTTAGAAGTATTCATTTAAAAGTGATAGGTTTCAAGCATGAATTTAGAAACATTATTTCTTCCCTCTACCCTGGCAGCAATGACAATAGTAAACCAAAGAGGCAAGTTAGGTGTTATATGAACTCTTTGGGTGGCCTGGATAACATTATAGTTTATTTCATCAAACACAGGAGAAGGTTTTGTACAGAGCACATCCTGAAGCCACCTATTTCGAGGTCCTCTTATATGTGATAATGAATTGAATGGAGGGAAAGTGAAATAACACAATTGTCTAGGATCACACAATTTGGTAAAGTGGGGAAGCCGGGAATAATCCCAGGTTTTCTGGTTTCACATTGTTCTATTCAGCCACTAGATGTATATGCTATGCTTCCCCTACACCCACCTCACCGTCAATCACCCCAACCCCTCCGCCCGACTGCCACCCCACTGGCATCAATGCGGCTGTTGTTGCTGATGCCCCGGATTCTCACTGAACTCTTGGCAGCAGACACCATCCGTCATAGAGAAAACTGCCTTAGTTCCAGAGGCAGTGAACAGTGTCTTATCTCCGGCCTTCACACTGCGCGTTGCGCCTGGCTATCTTCAGACGGACCTGGTGTGGCCGCCTCTTCAGTCATAGACCAGTCTTGAACAACAGCTGACCACTCAGGCCAGACTTTTATCACCTCTGATTGATAGGCTCATCCAATCAGAGGGTCTGCTACGTTTGCATCCTGAATACACCTCCAAGCACAAACCCTTCATGGCATGCTCAATGCATGGCTAAAGCATGCACAATTTTCCTCCATGTTTTTCTGGTACCAGCCTGTGCATCCCTAAAGAGGAATTTTAATTAACTCCAGCCCAGGCGGCACTGACCAGTGGGGAGGGTCCTCTTAGCAGAGTTAGTGCAGCTAAACCCGGATAAGAGCTGAGTGTCTACCCCAGCCCACCAGGCCTTTCCAAGGAAATGGGGAGGGGCACGGGGGAGCTGGGTTGTCCAGCGGAACAGCTCACATTCCTCACACTGGCACAGCTCACCATTCTTCCTCAGTACACCCACGGGCTCTCAAACACATGTCAGGTAGACAAAGGCAACAGGACCACAGGCATGGCAGACTGCACAGACGTGGTCAGGAGGGTGCCTAGTGACTCACCCCTGCTGACTATACATTTACTGCTGCCACCACTGTCAGTCTACCACAGCCTTAATAGAGAGGGCAGTAGCCACTCTCTGAAAAATAGGGGTGCACTAGGCATGCCCCCTCGACCTCAGAGCCAAGCTCTAGGGTCTCAATCCATGTAAACAGGGAGACCCTCAGTGGACATGTATGATTGTCATGCTTACTGAGGGAGGGATCCAGAAACCATACAGTAGCTTTGAGTGACTTGCCTGGAGATTAGCATAAGGCAGGGGAAGCACTCTCTCTAGAGACATGCAGGAGACTTCCCGTCCCAACAGCGGCCCTCACCCATATCACACATCAAACGTTTTGGTCCCTGGGAAAATGTTTGCGAGTACCCACGATCTAATGCAATGAAAGTGAAACCCAGTGCTGTACAGGGAGTCACGAGAGAGGCCTCAGTGACCCTCCCGCTTCCCGTCACCACCATCTTTCACCCTGGCACCATTATCTCGCATCCCCATTGCCCCCATTGAGCCTCCTCCCACCATCTCTACCTGTTTCCACAACCAGCTATTCTGACCACTTTTGTTCTGTTGCCTCAACAGGACACAGCAACCCAAGGGGCAACCCCTCAAGCGCCCCCTAGTGGACTTAGCAAGCAATCTAAAGAATAGGCCGAAGTTCTAGAGAACCAAAGTACCGTGGGTCTCTGCATTGGTAAGACCAACGACCACACTAGGAGTCATCCCTTTTGGGATAAGGCTCAGCTGTAAATTTAAGGGATTTCATCAGCATCCTATATGCACCTTCCTGTATGGTTTAACTTGCAGAAGGGCCCCACGCTCTGGCAGCAATGTATGTTAAAAAATGCTCTGTCATGATTTCATTGAGCCGGACAATTACCAAAAAGATAGTGTGGTGCTGGGTCAAGTGTACTCAGCTTCAAGTCGCAGAGAGCAATGGATCAACAATCTCTCAGCAGGTCTTTGGAATCGGAGATGATAATTCCCTCCCTCTAATCTGCTGGGGAAATTTGCTTTAAAACTTGACGCAATGAAAGGGAAACAATCTGCCTTCAATGGAGCGACTCTGCTTCTTTTAAACCCGAACCTGATGAGGCTTACCAATATTGTGTCAGAGACTATTCATTATTAATATTGGGATTCACAGGGAAGTCATAGGAAGCTTCACAAATCACTGCTTTGTGAAAGACTGTTTCCATGAGCCTGTCTCCTGCTGCAGTGCACAGTGGTTTGAGCATCTTAACGTGAACCTGTTTTATGCAAACTGATGCATCGTCCTGTTGTAATGGGTGGCACACATTTCCTTTATTAAAAATGTTAGCAATTCTCCCCTTTAGTCCGTTTTCTATACTGGCAGCCCCAGCAAGGAGGCTAATGCTGTTCAATTCTCATGATGCTCGCGGATGTCAATCTTCATGTTTGGAAGAGCATGCTTTTTTCACTTTATCTTATTTGTAACAAAAGGTAATGAAATCAGCACACAGTCCAGAGATAAACATTTTTTCACTCAGTGAAACTTGCTTTATTAAGATTTCCACTTGGCTTATAGGAGTGAGCTTGTTTTTAGGGCCTGGCTTGACAGCTTAGCTGTCACAAGACAATTATGTGAGAAACACTAGAGAGGGGCTTTGGCTCCGCCTACATGTTGGGAGCCAGGAGTACATACTTTGATTGGACAGAAGTTGTGTGCTTCCACAAAAAAGTACTTACCTGCGACACAGCTGTGATCATTTTGTTTATTTATCCAGTTGCATGAGCTTGAACGTTTAGGAGCACAATTATGACATTGTAGAGCTACTGAAGTTAGATAACGAGACCATTTATAGTGTTTTTCTCTGGCAGCAGCAGTCGGGAGGAGGGCAGTGATTAAACTACATGGATATTTAGGTCTGGCTTGAAATTTCAATTGTCCCCTCACCTTTTCACCTATTCTACAGTTCTTTGCTTCCACACAAAGACATATGCATTCACATGCTATGTTCTTTGAATGCATCACATTACCATACGACATTCCTCTAAAGCCAGACCTATTGGCATTGCCAGTGTTTGTTAGCTTTTTTCAGTTAGGTTAAAAACACTGTGGCCCTGCGCTGTGACAGAGGACCAGTGGCACTGTGGCAGACAGAGAGAGGCTGCGCCAGGCTAAAGGGGGTAATAGATGTTACTTCAACCTCAGAAACTTAGCACTACTTCTCCTGAGCTTGCGTAACACTGAGTCCGAGCTGCCGCTGGCACTTGTGTCTAGCAAGATAAGCCGTGCTCAGGCACTTTTAATTTCTTGTGACATCAGCACAGATGGAGGAAGACAGTGGGAAACAACTGGGTGACCAGATGTTGGAAATGGCCGTTTCTGCAGGGTCATCCTCAAACTTTTTGCCTTTCTCCTCCGATGTTTCTGACCATTTTGTTGGCTTTAGGACTCTGGGCACTTTACCACTGCTAATCAGTGCAAAGTGCATGTGCTCTCTCCCCTAAAACTTGGTATGATTGGCTTACACCTGTTTTGAGTATTTAAATTACTTGTAAGTCCCTTGTACAGTGGTATCCCATATACCCAGGGCGTGTAAATGAAATGCTACTAGTGGGCCTGCAGTGCTGCTTGTTCCACCTACAGAAGTAGTCTTTCAAACTGGTCTCTGGCCTGCCACTGTAGGGCCTGCGTGCACAGTTTACTGCCACATTGACTTGGCATTTAAAACTACTTACCATGCCTTAAACGCCCCTTTTTCTACATATAGGTCGCCCCTAAGTTAGGCCCTATGTAGCCCTATGGGCAGGGGGCTGTGTAGGTAAAAGGTAGGACATGTGCTTTAACTGACTGGCATATCCTGGTAGTTAAATTTTACATTACTTCTTTTTTTTTTTTTTTTTTAAGAAATGCCTCTTTTAGAAAGTGTCAGCACGAAAGGGGGTTAGGCCCAAAGGACAGGGGTCAGGTAGGGCCGTACTAATAATCAAAAACACAAAAGGACCTGACTCCTACAAACTTTAGGCTCTTTTACTTTAGAGCAAACATCAAACAATGACTTAGTCTGTTTGAATGGAGTTTTAATTACCCATTATTTTTTAGAAAAATGTTTTCTTATTTCTCAAGTGTTCCAATTACGAAAAGGAAGAACAATTATTCCAATGACATCAACAAGAAATTCAACATAAATCAAAATTACATTTAAACAATTCACCAACAAACATTCGTAGACAAACAATGAGATGCAACATCATTACATGTAAGATTTTAAACAACACTTAAATTGTGCAATAGCAATTCTTAGAGTAATTAACAAAAGGAGTGTCTAACACAGAGAACGGGTTTATACGTATGCGCAGGGGGTAACTTTTCAATCCTTTCCCCTCCACAACAAAGTGTTTTTAATTCACAGTTCCTCCGTGCTTGCAAAATGCCAACACGTTTCGAGACTTAGGCTGAATCTACTGGGGCTCTCATCAGGGCTCCATCTTAATTGGTGTCAATGTTTGCAGTGTTTCTACAAAATAATGATGTGAAAAAAAGTGTAAGGTAACTTAAAAGAAGCTCTTACATCCCCCTTAGGAGATTGAGCACTCTAGATCAACAGAAATTACCTGGTGTAAGACATCGAGTGCCCGTCATTCACTAGTCTCAAAATAGTCATACGATAAATTCCAATCTATCTATATCAACACGGGTATGGTCTGCGTCTTAATCAATGGACGTATTTATCTGCAAAACGGAAAGACAGCCAATTGTCAAGACCGTTGTCTACACGGTAAGCGTTATCAAACGCTGTGTTGTGCATTATAGAAAAGCTCGTTTGGTACCTTATTTCGGCAGCGCCGGTGCTGGAGGGGCATGTAGCTCATCCGTAGCGTTTTAATCTCCTGGAATGGGTAAACGCATATTTTTAGCAAGAGCTCAACGTCAGTCTATGTGTTAAAACCAACAGCGGGATCAAAACGAAAACCGCACTTACTTTCTGTGGCTTTGTGTCAATTACACTGTGTTGTCGATCACAGAGTTGAAAACATGCAGGGCATTTCACGTTAGAACCATAATGCACGCGCTCATGCGCTAACGCTCATGGGAATTGTAGTGTGCTTGCCCAACCAATTGGAATGCAAGCATTTTGTTCATCCCCGTCAATGCATTGTGGGATATGTAGTTACTTTTTAAGTTGTTCTCAGTTCTGTCTTGCCATTAAGGCCTGTGACGGTGCAATTATATTTTAGTATGAGATAAGCTTCTTTCTGCAGTAGAGCTGCGTCAATGTCTACTAAACGTCTAGTTGTGTCTAGGGCAAACAACACTGTCCACTTAAAATCTTTTTCACTATGGTATTTCTCAATGAAATGCTCAATATAGGGGCAGTTACAACTCTCTTTTTGATTCTGTAATGGTGTTGTGTGATGCGTTGATTAATCTGTTGGTTGGTCTTGCCAATGTATAGTTTAGAACATGGACAAAGTACAGCATACACGACATTTTTAGTCTTGAAATTAGTAAACTCAGAGTGTCGCCATTTAGTGGAATGGTGTATAAATTCAGATCCTTCTATTGTAGAATCACAGGCAGCACAGTTCCCACATTTGTGGTGGCCCACCACCGGTTTTAATTGCCACTGAGTGCGTAAACTGCTTTTGGTGCGTAATGGAAAAATATCTGCTCTGACGATTTGTTGGCCGGTACTCTGATTCTTTTTCATAGCGAACAACGGTTTCTGAAATTGGCACTTTGCAAACACGGAGGAACTGTGAATTAAAAACACTTTGTTGTTGAGAGGAAAGGATTGAAAAATTACCCCCAGCGCATACGTATAAACCCGTTCCCTGTGTTAGGCACTTCTTTTGTTAATAACTCTAAGAATCGCTATTGCACAATTTAAGTGTTGTTTAAAATCTTACATGTAATGATGTTACATCTCATTGTTTGTCTACGAATGTTTGTTGGCGAATTGTTTAAATGTAATTTTGATTCATGTTAAATTTCTTGTTGATGTCATTGGAATAATTGATCTTCCTTTTTGTAATTTGAACACTTGAGAAATAAGAAAATATTTTTCAAAACAATAATGGGTAATTAAAACTCCATCCAAACAGACAAAGTCATTGTTTGATGTTTGCTTTAAAGTAAAAGAGCCTAAAGTCTGTAGGAATTTCTCTGTGCTTATAACTAGTGTTTTGCAGCCTGACTCCAATCCACGTCAGGGCAAAATGACAGTTACAATTTGTGCATACTTTCCAGAGAGCCAGAGCACAGGAAGCGCTGGGTGTGACACGAGAGGCATCTGCATACTGAGAATCTTCCTGAGCAGGGAGAGAGGGCGGTGGGGCTCACTTACATTTGCAGGGGCGTAGCTTGGTCAGTAAAATCGGGGGTGAGCTACAGATTTTCCTACAATCAGGCTGGCATATCATTTTTAAATACATAATACGACAAGCAGGCTGTATGAGAGGGCCCTGCGGGCAGTGCAAAGGGAGAGGAATGCGTGCTGGTAGGAGTACTGAGAAAACAGAAATGTTTGTTAAATAGCCAATATATTGGAGGACTTTCAAAACAGAGTGAGAGAGTGTGTGTGTGTTTTTGTCTGTGTGTGTATGTAAATATTTGGCTGAAATCAGACTGACAGCTCACAATACCCAACTGAAAGCACCTGTCCCCAACTATAAATCAGAGAATACATATATTAGGGGGGGGTGTAACACCCCAACCTCCCTGAAGCTATGCCCCTGTACATTTGTATAGGCTGTTTCCTGATCTCACACAAAGGGCTGATTTTCCCTCTACTGTTGCACAGGCATTGTTGTGCTGGCCTGCCTGCATGTTTTGTGCCCCACCAGTGTCCTCCGCATGTGAGGCACTTTTTGATCACCAGGATCAAATGCATGTGAGCGCTTTGGGGCAGGCTCTACTACGCACTTCGACTGATTTGCGCCACGTTGACAAAGCAGGCGCAAGCCTCCGAACCGCCTTGGTGAGCGATCTACCACCATCAGAGATGACGAGAGCATGGGGAGCGCTACTATTTCTAAAATCTAAGTGTGGTTGAAGCATTTCCACTTGTAGCCTGTGCGTGTTTTCACGCACCACTCTTCGGCTGCGCCAAAGGAAACCTCTGGAGTCCTGCATTGCCTAGCAACGCTGACGTCACCTCTGGGCGGGGCCCAGCCTCCGTAGGAGACTCCAACTAGAGTGGTGCCCGACGGAGATTTTGCTTGGTGTTTTGCCAGGGCCTACCACTGAAGTGAGGGAGCTGGGCTGCTTGTCCTCCAACGTGTGTGTTCCCCTGGCAAGTCCCGCACTACAGTTCTGGGCTGACTGGTGGGTGACATGCCGCATTTGCCTACACGGACAAAAGGGGCCACAAATAACCTACCACTTCCTTTTACACTTGCTGCATTGTCGCCAAGGTGCTGAGAGGCCTGAATGGTGTCACAGGTTGCCCTCTAGCACGCACTGCATTCCCAGCCCCGAGAGGTAGTAATTAAATTGCATTCGAGGACTCTCTCTCAGCATGAGGCCCCCCCAGGGAGTTTGATCTTGTACTGTCTAAGTGCTACAAATACCATAAACTGCCTAAAAAGAGTGCAGGCCGCCTGTGCTCTATCGCTTGGTTGCTAAATGTCTCCTTACCCATCAGGCTCACACAATTTACTGTAGCTCCACTAACAGCAGGGATTCCTGTACCTAAGTGGGATTCGTCCTGATTGGCTTGTAGAGACTTTTTGTGATTTAGGTGCTACAGTGATGTTTAGTGATTTATGCATTTTTGTTTCTTTCCTTTAGCCAATCTGCTACATTTCATGCCCTGATGTTCTAATATAGGTCATTCTGCCTTGCATTGTCAGGATAATGAGCATGATCTCAGAATTTGCATAGTATGTGCAGTATTTATGATCTATGTCATGTCGGTCTATGTTTTATGTACAATCTATATTTTTATATAATCCTGTGTGGAGTCTCTTTTGTGGTGTATTTATTGTGTTACTGGTGTGAGTGTGTTGCACAAACGCTTTTCACATTGCCTCTGGGGATAAGCCTGACTGCCCTGTGCCAAGCTACCAAGGGGGTGAGCACAGGTTGTCTTTGGTGTGTAAATAACTTAACCTGAATAGAGTCGTTGGTTCTGCCTGGCTTAGGTGCGTACCCTAGCCAACCAGAAACCCCATTTCTAATTTGAAGGATATTGATGAGATTATCTACCACCTTTAATTGCTACTGGCCCAAAAGGCTATCTACTGTTTGAAATGCTCGGCTGATCCTGATATTTATCAGCTTGAACATTGTGTACACTGTGGCAAGCGAGAAATCAAACTTTCTGTACACAGAGGTGTTCATCTCAAGGCTGTGAGCATCTCACCTGCCACTAATCTGGCTGTTCCACCCGTTAGCCTCCTTAGCCTGCATGGCTGATTTTTGCAGCACAGGTTCCATAACTGAATGAGGCTGGTGAATGTAAAAACGGTTTTAAAGCAGAAGGATGCAATCCCTTTGGAAATGGAATTTCCCTAAAGACAGCATTACATTTATTTGTAAGTTTTCACGTCATAGGGTGGTGTGGCCACCTACTGGAAACTATAATCCACTGCCGAAGCCGACTCCCACTCCTAAGTAAAAAGTAGCAATACTCTATCCACTGAGCACCCTAATGCCGCAGCCCTTAGCCTCCTATAAGAATCCTGCATGCAGCTGCTGGCCTCATCATGAACCAAAAACAATCTGACCCATTCCCCCACTGTAGTAGACTGCCCTGTATGCTCAATCGTGCCAACGTCCAATTAAAATGCTATTTTGTGATTAGTAACACTGTATAATCAAACTCTCCAGACTATCTCTCCGACAACATCCATATTTCAGAGCATGATCCACATTTAGATATCAGAGGAGATGCAGGGCACCTACATTTACACAGGCAACTGAAGAGCTCACTGTTGACCCATGAACATGCTTTAGTGTTGGTACTTTGATCATGGTACACCAAGAAGAGAGTCAGGCGCTTGTCAACTGATTTACTTACAGTGCTGAGATAAGTTGCTGCTTGCAGTTGTCACAATCTTGGAGTCCGCATGGCTTGGCCGAGTTGGTGAGTGCGAAGGAATGTGGGCTTTTGGTATCGATACTGCATCAAATTTTGTAGGAGGAGTAGTTGTTGTTGTGGACTTCACTGTGCTACTTGTGATTGTAGTGGAAGTAGTGGAGGTAGGTTTACCGGTGGTGGAAGTGGTAGGAGCAACAGTTGTGGTGGTAATGGCTGTAGTCACAGTAGTAGTTGTAGTAGGCACAGTCGTGACAACTGGAACTGTCGCTGATGCACCTGAACAGTTAGAAAAGAAACATTATATTTTCAATTACTATTTGTGTAAAAAAAACAAGGTAATCATACATCTGCCAAAGCCTCTGTTCCTGTGTCTATAACTTGAATTTATGAGACTTGAAGCCAGCCGTGGCCCACCTGTTCGGGCAGAGGGGTCATGCCCCATCACCTTTTTCTGGAGAAGAAGCATATCTGCAAGGCTGAGCAAAGGTCAGACTGACACTCTTCTTGCTCGGGTCAGGCAGCCAGGAGCTGGACATGTGCTAAATGCGCAGGCTCCTGGCTGCCGGAGCTGAACTTTGCCAGGCTAAGGATTCGACAGGCTTGTCGGCGTGACCTCCTACCCTGGCGAAAGTGCCTTGAGGCCCTTCCCTCATGACGAAGAGGGAGTGTCACTGATTGCCTCGAACCTGGGCGCTTTACCTTTAAGCCCCAAAGTGTCCAGGGCAGAGCGTCAATCAGTGACACCGTCACACAGTGGGGTGGGGTCAGCAGTCTCACTAACCCCATCCCACTCTGTGACGAGGGAGGTACTGCTGCCTAAATCCCAACCCTCCTGCGACGTCTGAGTCTGGGAGACGCAGGGCAGGTAAGGTTTATGTTTTTTAATGTTTGGTTCGTGTGTATGTATAAATGCATGAATTTGTTGTGAGTGTTGTGAATAGGGGTGTGTGTGTGTGTGTGCGTGCGTGTTTGTGAATGCATGGGTGTGAGTGATTGAGTGTATATGTGTGCGTGTGTGGCCGCCCCCCTCCCTGCTAGAATCACCGGCTGCCACAGCTTGAAATTCATCTGCGTAATGTACATGCTCAAGTGCACTCTTAATATCTCAAATCAATATTTTGCTGTCTTTCTCCACATTTCTCTCTTTTCCTTGTAAACCAAATTGCTTCCTAATGTATTCATTCATGAAACGTTACTGGAGAATATTGGAAGCATATTAGAATTATGGTTTCTTTTTTTTTACAGCATCTTCCTCACATTACAAAAACCCTCTAGCATCTCTTGGGCGTCTCTCCCACTAAACCTTAGTCTAAAAGGAGGAATTACTTGTACAAATACATGCGCACTGAATCACAATTAGTATGATCTATTGTAGGCACTTTACCATTTTCTAAATGTATCCCTCAACGACAGAATCCTCCAGAGAATGCCTGGCCCGATGAATGAAAGGGCGAAATTGGCTGTGTCCTCTGAAGAAAAGCTGCACCCCAGTCACTGCCTAGACAAAATTCAACCCTTCGTCATCAATAAACAACTGGACAGGTGATAGCACATGATTCCTTAGAGGGTAGATCACTACTGGGGCCTCTATCTTTGCCATTTGGTATATTTGACTTACTACAGAATATGCAAAACTCTGAACCAATAATGCGATTAAGATTGACAGCAAACAAGCAACCTGCCAGGATCCTGGATGGCCAGTCTAAGGCGGGACTGCAGAACATGCATAATGGATTACTGCTGGTCACATGCTGCTGGGCGCTTGCAAATGACACCAGGCATGTCAAAGATGACATTCATTCAAATTCATCTAGTGCACAGTACATTGCCTTCCAGAACAGGCAGCTTTGCACAGGTTTGAAATGCTTGCAGTTCCCTTCTGAAAATACACTCCTACTTACTGTTCATACCCAGAAGCTAAAGCAATCCACTGGGAGGTGAGGAATTGAGCTTCCTTTTTTAGGTCTAGCCTTCCACACAGCAAAGCAATCTCATTGCAAAAGACCTATTGTGGCTTTATCAAGTACTTACAGGGACTTGCAGCCCGCCTATTGCTCATCATTGGTTGGCCTTATTGTCACTCTTATTTGTTTACATATAGTTCAATGGCTTTCCTTGTCCCAGCTTGCCCCTCTCCTGGACCACAGCCTTTTAACTATCTCTCTGACAGGCTGGCTTCTATCCTGCTTCTGCTCACTTTTAGGGGCCTATTATTTCTGTTCGCTTTCTCACCAGTTTTCTTCTCAAACCCTGCAAAATACCTGCCCTCATGCGCTCTGTGTTGCTGCCTCCCTCAGAGTGCAAGCTCTCTCTCGTGTGCTTCTCTCCCATCACACTCCCTGCCTCCTGTGCCCACTCACACTTTTGCACTACTTATTTTCCATTTTTTAAAAAGAACTCAGCACTGGATAGAAAAACAGGGTTGGTTCTCAGCGAGTCTGATGACGTGGGTCTGGTGGGCAAATATGCCTTGCATGATTAGCATCAGTTTAGGATGGGATTCAGATTCCAGGACTTGTGCCTCCCCAACTCTACCGGCCTTCTCACTTCCCTGAAGAGCCATAGGTAGATGTCCGGCTTTGGTCTACTAGTCTAAGATATTAGGGAAGAGTCTTTAAGCCTCCAGTGCTGTGGCTGTGGGTGCAGGATGTCAGTGTGAACCAGCAGGACTAGGTAAAAGAGATACTTGTATCCAGGCAACAGCGCACAATTCACCGAAGTACTGCAGATAACTGTTAGGGTTTAAGGAAGACATGCACACTCTTGAGCAGCCAGGAACACTCAAGGGGGCGCTCATCTGGCCATAAGCATTATTCTTCTGTCTCAAAAGCCCCGCCCTCTCGTACCCATCTCTTTCCTTAAAAGCACTACTTGACCAATTAAAACGAGAGACGCACTTTAATTTGAAAACATGAGCCAAGATGTACTTAACATATACAACACATTATTTTGGACATGGTTCTATATATTACCCCCGAGATGTCCATACATTGATACTGTTATGCGTCTGGTGACATTTAAAACCTACTCGGCTACAGTCCTGTGGTTTTATAATATCACCCAAACGCCTTTAAATAATTTATAGCCTTGTTATACCTAGTTTATCCGGTCAATAACAACGGACAGCTGTGCGTTGCAAAGCGATCAGTCCAACAAGCCGCTCTGGTGGCACAATAACCGCTGCCGCAGATGATGGAACGTCGCCAACCTCACAAGAGAGATTTACACTGAGAACAGCTGCTTCTTCTTGCGACCAGCAGTAATGAAGTGCCGTCCAGTTAAAAAGGGAACAGTCCGCGCCAACCAACAAGTCCCGGTGACATGTTTACAAGCCATAAAACCCGGTGACAACTGCGTGGATTGCCCTATTTGCTTGAATAGGATGATCAATACTTCTTCTCAATAATTAGAGCAATTTATTGCCAACGTCCCCTGCGCTCTGCTTTCCACTTCTCCCCACCACTGGCCTGCTATCGGTCTCCAAGCTTCCTATTCACTTAGGTCAATTAGAGGTAGTAGCTGGTGAATGCTCTTACTTGACTCTGGCAGGGTCCTTGCCAACCTGAGACTCAAGGGTCAAGAGGTCAGCGGCAAGAAAAGAACAGAGCTCAGAGACTCTCATTTAACTTATCCAAATTCTACTTCTTGTCCTTCCTCGAAGTCCTCAACGGGAAGCTGCTGGGGGTCAATGGGTGGGACAAGGCATCAATCCTGTAGTATCTTCAGCAATTAAAGGCTGTAGGATGTATTTTCTGCTACTTTTGGTTCTTTGGTGAATTAACTTCCATGGGCATTAAGAAGAGGAGCAGCTTCCAGGCCCAAAAGCCTGTTCCCATATCTTTTGACCCACATCTGCAACCCCCATCCAAGTCTTCAGGAAATCACAACTAACTTCCCAACATGAGTGATTTATCTGAGGGCATGGGCTCATGACTGACCAACTGCTTTACTTCAGCACTGTAGAGCAGGGTTCACCAAAGTCGGTCCTGGCGGGCCGGATCCAAGCCAGATTTTTAAGAAAGCGACATTTATCTAAATTGCGATATGCTAAATATCCTGGACCGACTTAGGAGAACTCTGCTGTAGATGGTCGGATACAGAAGCAGGAGAGATACAACAGAAATGGCTCATGCGGCAGGACGGTAGCAAGGCCATCTCAGTTTAGAAGACTCTCGGGGATGGCGTTTAAGACTCAGCACCAGCAGACTCCAGGAAACATAGTGTTTTTAATTACTGACCTGGTTCTAGACTTGAATATCGGCTGCTGAGCCTTCATTATTGCATGTCTTTTAAGCACCACTTTGCAGCAATGCACACTTACACAATCCAAATAAGTTGTTTAAGCCTGGTACAGGGTGAAGAAAGCAAATATAACAAAAAGACCGGGGCAAACATTACTTAACGAAGGTCTGGTGAGCAGAGCAAAGCTTACTGTTCAGGTGTAGTCCTTGTAATATGTGCACTGAGCAGAACAGGTGCATGTAGTCTGCATGTGGCGCAAGGTCCAAGCTGAGTGTGCTCTGAGTGACCGGAGAGACACCTGCAAACTGGCTGTGGAAAGAGCCTGATGTGAAAGTGGCGTGCTACGAATGTTTAGAAGCAGATCGGACAGGCGCTATGTTTGCCTTTTTCTTGCGAATATTCAATGTCTCCATATATTGCTGCTATACCTATTTATGGAATGTTTTTATCATCTGTACTCTTATGGCCGTAACTGCCCGAATAAAGTTTTTAGTTCTCCATTTATTCTCCTTGTCCACACTTATCCTTTCTCACGGAATCCACATGAAACATATATAACCGAGGCTCAGTGGGCTGTACACCTTCAAGGTACTGACAGCCCTTTGCCTGTAGGGATCCACCCAGGGAGAAGGAGCAGCTTAGAACACGAGAGAGAGGAGAAGGCGAATACACTCTCACCATCACCTTGCTTGTCTGTCATGACTTCTCTCGTCCTGCCTTTCAGATATTGAACCACTACAAAAGACCTCTAGTTGGAAAGTCTTGGACACAGATAGGTTGCTAATTATCTAAAATAATTGAGTTTCTTCAATGAAATGGTATCCATGTAAAAATCTTCAGCAACAGGAAATTCTCAAAACTCTTTCATCAGTGGTTCATTTGTAAAAACAAAATTAAGTGCGGGGCTCTCGTCAGGAGGCAGCTTGACCCAGTCCATTTCTCCTGTTAGCACCGACTAAAACAGAACCGACTACTAACCATGAAAGGGGGGGAAGAGAATGTGGCGTAATGGTCAGAGCTGCAGACTTAAGAGCTGGGGAACCAGGTTTGAGTCGCAGCGTGGGCTCAATATCCTGTGATTCTGGGCAAATCACGTAATCTCCCCGTAAATGAATGTATCCTTAACTGGTGCTCATGAAAAGTGCTGGTGTTGATGATTAAGTGCCGATGTTGGGCAGTGGAAACCACTAGCTCAAATTAAGCACTGTCTTGCATTTGTAAATCACTGCAACACATAACTTCCAAGAACAAAAACAAAACAATCTCAGTTCCTTTGGGCGTTCCCGCCTTGCTGTTCAGCCTGCATTATTGATGATGGGGGTAGAAGTGGTTTGTACTGTGCAGCTGTGAAGATGTGTTCTTTAGTCTGCTTTCTTGTCTGCTGGTCCCTTGCTACTGCGCTCCCGCCTTACAAGACATGGGAAGAGCACTAACAATTGTGGACGGCTGCGGTTTCAGCATTCTTTTTTGTAACTCTGGTTTATTGATGTTTTTAATACAGAGGCGAACAAAAACAGCAGCCATTTCACAGAATCTCAAACTTGATTTGATTTTGATTTGAGATTGTATTTATAAAGCGCAGCTATCACTCCGCAAGGAGTATCTTGGCGCTGACGTCATACGATGGTGAAAGAACAAGAAATTGACTTACTGAGAGTGATTAGATCAGGGCAAAACAACAGTCGTCCGAAATACCATAGATCCAGGTTTTGAGATCTTTCCTGAATGAGGGTTCAGTATTACAAAGTTTGATCTGGGCTGGCAGTTTATTCCATGCTCTGGCACCCAAAAAGGCTAGGGTTCTTGCGCCTTTGAGTTTATATCTAAAGTTGGGTAATTTAAGAAGATTTGCCGAGGAAGATCTGAGTGGCCTAGTAGTGGTATATGGAGTGAAACGTGCCGCCAAAAATTTGGGACCAAGCTTCATCTTTGCCCTAAATGTAACAAGAAGAATTTTAAAAAGAATTCTTTTGGGGACTGGAAGCCAATAGAGTTTATTCAAGGCGGCAGATGCTGAGGACTTTCTGGGGAGTTTAAGTACCAGGCGGGCTGCAGCATGTTGTACCACCTGGAACTTCTTTAAAACTGATCTATTAACTCCAGCCAGAAGTCCGTTACAGTAGTCCATGCGAGAGAGTATCAGGTCCACTGCTACGGACTTTCTGGCAGACAGAGGGAGAAACTTGAAGAATTTTTTTAGGGTTTTAATTAGGCCAAAGCACATTCCTGCGACTGCTTTGGTATGGGGAAGAAAAGAGAGGGAGTTATCAAATTGGACTCCTAGGTTCCTGGCTACCTTCACAACCTCAGGAGGTGGGGTTGCTCCATCGGGCCACCACTTAGACGGGTGGAAAGAGGTGTCCATCCCTATGGGAAGAATCTCTGTTTTGTCCGTATTACACTTCAAATGATTAGTAGACATCCATTGAAGGACCGCGGTCAAACAGACTTTGAATTTCATTTCAGCTTGCGTGGAGTCGTTCTCCAAAGAGATAATCATTTGAGTATCATCTGCGTATGACAGGACCTCAATCCCGAATGATCTAATCAGAGTGATGAGAGGAGCCATATAGACATTAAAAAGTAATGGGCTTAGGGAAGATCCCTGGGGAACTCCTGCTGAAATGGGTCGTTCGGAAGAGAGGAAAGGACCAAGGGTATCAGCCTGTCTCCGAGAGGCCAGGAAGGATTGAATCCATCTCAGCACCATACCTGAGATGCCGCTGCATTCGAGACGCCTCAAAAGAATGTCATGAGAGATTGTGTCGAATGTAGCTGACAAATCCAACAGAATCAGGACCCCCCTCCTGCCTCTATCTGCAATCATTTTCAGGGAATCGGAAACTTCAATAAGGGCTGACTCTGTAGAATGTTTGGGCCGGAATCCCGCTTGGCATGGATGAAGAATATGTTGCTCTTCCAGAAATTTTGTGAGCTCCTTTAAAACAAAAGTTTCCGTGATTTTACCCAAAATTGGTAGAAGTGAGATAGGGCGAAGATTTGAGAGCACAGCTGGATCAATATATATATATTTGTTTTAAGTGGTTTAACCAGTGCCAACTTCCAGTCAGCTGGGACAACGCCCGTACTGAGAGACGAATTGACAATTTGATTAATCATGGGGTTTGCTACCTCTGACAGTTTGTGAAGGACTGATGGAGGACCGGCATCCAACGGAGACCCAGATTTACATTTTTCCATAGCCATGAGAGTCATATCTAGCGATACAGATGTAAATGTAGAGATAGAGGCTAAGCTACTCGTCGGGAGGGGATCGGGGTTGGAGTTGCCGGCTGGAAAATCTTTCTGAATTTTGAGGATTTTTTCCTCGAAGAACAGGGAGATCTGATCACATAATGACTGAGAGGCAGGCAGCTCTCTTTGCTCCGCCATTGGTGTAGTAAACTCGCAGTACCGGGTACAGCTTTGTATAAGACAGTTCTAGGATCCAACCAAGAATCAACAGAGTTTGAGAATTTTAAGAAGCTGAATGTTAAATAGCTTCTTTGAGGAGTCCTACAACTGTTGGGAACCCATTATTTGAAGTTTATACATGCCAAGAGATCGAGCAACATCATCACTGATCCAGTTTATTTACTTTTTTCCCCCCAACTTATTTTTCATTACACTTTGTGTGTGGGTCCTTTGCATCTGAACTGGAGAGCATGGACCTTTGTATCTTAAAACCGGATTGACACATATCAGATTACTGGACGTGCCTACCTCTCTAGCAAACCATACAAGAGGTTGGTCAGGCGGGTGAGAGATCCTTCTACAACACGCTTCAGGCTAGCTGCCATTAATGCAGCAGGTGCAGTGCATCAGGGCCCTGAGGGGCCCACTGAATTCTGAGAATTGCTGTATTCATGACCTCAACAGAAGTCACAAGAAGTGCTGGGGCCAAATGTTTGCTCAGAGGCCCACTACCGGCTCTATCAAAGGTCAGGGTGCCGAATACCAAGGCTGTCTATTCTTGATTCCACCTCATGCCTCTTTAACCAGTCACCAAACACTCCAAGTCTCTTTTTCTCAATCTTGGTGGTTCTCTTTCATCCCGGCTCTCTCCAATTGTCACTATTTTTCCGTCTTTTTCCTGCTCCTTCTTTTGCACTTTTGTGCTTTTCTCCCTCTTTCTCAGGATTAGTGTCTGTTTAGGAAAATTAAGTGCTCCTTCCAAAAAATGAGTGCTGGGGGGGCCCACCTGAAACCACTGGCTGAAACTAAGCACTGCACTTCTTGCTTCTCTATTACCAAAAGGAACCTGCATACACAAGTACACTCTGCTCTATTTTTGAAGTCCAGGCAAATTCAGCACTCGACTAGTCCAAATGACGCACAATTGTCTCATCCCTATACCATACATGCCACCAGAACCGATTCAGGTGGGAGACTCCCGATTTTTAAAGCCAAAAGTTGCCTTGCTTTGGCTTCTCCCGCCTGAAATTGCCTCGTCTTCAATAGAGGTCAATGGGGGAAATACATTCTCCCAATTAGTATTTTTTAAATCTCCCCTTGGCGTCCCCCAAGGATTGTCTCTCAGCCCCACCATCTTCAACATGTACATGATCTCCCTGGCCAACACCGTCAGATCGCACGTACTTAACATCATCTCCTACGCCGACGACACCCAGCTCGTCCTCTCACTGTCAGAAGACCCCTCCACCGCCAGAGCCAACTTCCAGAGGTGTATGATGAACGTTGCCAACTTGATGAAGGACAAGCTCAACATAAACAAGACGGAAGTCATCATCTTTGGGAACAACACCTCGCCATGGAATGACGCATAGTGGCTGCTCAACTCGGCCCATCCCCACCCCGACAGACCATGCCTGCAACCTCCGCATCATCTTGGACAGCAAGCTATCTGTGAATAAACAGGTCAACACATTCTCATCCGCCTGCTTCCACACCCTGCGCATGCTCCGCAAGATCTTCAGTCAACACCAGAAGGACCGTGGCGCAGACCCTGGTCATCAGCAGGCCGCACTACAGAAACTCGCTTTACGTAGGAATGAGCGGACGCCTCCTGAAGAGACTACAGACAATACGAAATTCAACGGTCAGACTCCTCCTTGACCTCCCCAGACAAATCTACATAACACCCCACCTCAAGAAGCTACACTGGCTCCCGGTCCTGGAGAGATGCCAGTTCAAGATTTTGACTCACACATACCAAGCTCGGCACAACGAAGGACCAGCAGACATCAACAAGTGCATGAGCTTCCACCAACCGACCAGAAACCTACGACCCCCTCCCTCTTGCTTGCAGACACCTCCCGGATCCAGTGAGGCAACATCGGAGGACGCTCCTGCTCACACACTTGGCAGTCCGAGCTTGGAGCGACCTTCCCCTGCACCTCAGGACCGCCTCATGCTTCCAGCAATTCAGGACCGGACTCAAGACCTGTCTGTGCCAATGAACAGATCACCACGAAGCAGTTAGCAACTCCAGCACCTTGAGATCCTCACGGATAATTTGCTGTGCTTTACAAATCCTTGACTGACTTTCCTTTTCTAGAATATTTACATGTATGCTACACTGAATAGTGCTCTGAAGCAGCTGCAGAGTACTAAAAGCACTATATAAAGACCTTTCAACAAACACATGAATAAATAAACATGCAAATAAATAAAAACATACAAAATAAATATTCGTGACCGCGCTGCCTTCAGGGACAAATGACCCACCCACTGAGTTATGGACCATCACACAAACCCAACTCTTCTGTTACACTCAAATGTGACAGTTTTATAGCAATGGATCAAAAGAAAGTGATTAGTACAAGTTTAATCTGATATTCAATACATTTATGTGAACCCATTTGTAAACCTTGCGCGTGGCACTTTCTGATTATTGTATAATGTGTGTTTAAGCTGCTTGTTTTGCAAGCTAGAGACCCTGTCAACAAAACTATAAGCAGCGTGGTAATTTACGTTAATGAATGCTAATGTAGCCATACGAGGCTATGCCGGTGCTCCACAAGTTGGAGGTAAATATAAAAAAACGTAAGGATGAGCCAAGGAGGAATGTATTTGAATCTCTCTGTTTGGAGGAATTCCTGAAATGTTAATGTTTAATTCACTCTAATGCTAATGTAGACGTAATGTTATCTTTTAATTAAAATATGTTCTGAAACACAATAAAAGATAACTGGTCTTTAAGTATGAATGAACGCTGAAAGTACAAACACATTTTACCACTGCAATTAAAATATCATTCACACACAAACAGTCTTGCTAGCTGGGGGGGGATGGAAAACAGCCCGAAGGAGACTAACGGAAGTAAACATGCAATGACCTTTACCTTTTTGGCACTTCCTCATGTCGGGGGCAAGCTCCAGCCCATCGGGGCATGCGCACGTGTACTTGGGCGAATGGAGCGAGATCTGAGGTGCAGGGAGACAGAGGTATTCGCAGCCGCCATTTTCTTGCGATCCCGATAGGCACGAGTCAGGCGCTGCTCAAAATACCAATACCACATAGTCAGATTATTGATATTTTTAATTGAAAAACGTAGTTGACTAGAATAAAATTGCTCGCTCATGAGACGTTGACATCCCGAATAACAGTTGAACTATATAACATATTGACCAAAGTTCAAAAGTATGAATTTTTTCATAGGAAAGTAAAGATACCTCTCTCGCAGTGCACTCATGCAGAAAGACCTCTCACACTTCACTTGCACAGGTACGCCTATCGTCCTGCACAATATAAAAACACTTTTCCATACATGCCAACATTTTAGAAGAGGAAAGTGGGAGACTTTGTAAGAAGAATCAGGAAATTGTTTTTCTCCCATTGACTTCTATTGAGGCCTGAATCGGGTCTATTGTCATGTATGGGACTTGAATGAGTGATGCTGCAGGATCGGATGTGAAAAATGCAGATACGAGAAAGCAATACATGGCAGACAGATAGTGCGTGACAAAAATGTTGTGCATTGGCCTGCAGGAGCTGGTTACTGGCAGTGAATACTACGAGTCCCACCACATCAGTGAGTCCCGGCTGAAGCCCTCCGAAGAATTGGGTTTATGAATGCAGGAATCAAGAGGCGGGAGACTAGTTTTGAAATCAGTAGTCTCCCACCTGTATCGGGAGGGTTGGCATGTATGCTTTTCTGTCTGCACTCATACAAAAGCACTCCTTCTACACTCACATCGGTACACCTCTCATGCTGCACTCACGAGGGCCCACCTCTCACTTTGTTCTCACACAAACACATTACTCACCCTTCGCTCAGTCAGGCGCACCACTTACCCTTCACTCAGACAGGCTCACCACTTACCCATTACTCGTCAGGCTCACCACTTACCCGTCACTCTGTCAGGCTCATCACTTACCCTTCATTCACTCAGGCTCACCACTTACCCTTCAGGCTGACAGGCACACCACTTACCATTGACTCAGATTGGCACTCGCTCACCTGGGCACACAACTCAGCCTATACTTACATTGGCCAACTCTCAGATTGAGCTAATAAAGGTAGATCTTTTCTCTTGCACTCATATGGGTACACCACTCATACTGCACTCACAAAGGCACACTACTCTCACAAACACACCATTCACCCACATTCACATGGACAAACCTTTCTCCGTTCTCTTGCACAGGTACAGTGCTTGCCTTGCACTCATACGAGCACACCCTTCCACGAGCACTCATCCAGACACATATCGATCAACTCTCAAATGGGCTCATTGCTTACCCTGTGCTCACACAGGCTCAGCAATCACCCTGCACTCAGAAGGGCACACTGCTCACCATGCACTTACACAGGCGGACCGCTCACTCCTCCGTCAGACAGGTCCATGGGTCCCATTCTGGTAGACACTGCTCACACAGACAAACCGTTCACACTTTTGCTTTTCATTTGGATTGCTCTTCTGTTTAAATGCTCCTGGACAACCTTTAAACAGGATGTTTTCCATAAAGACAGGCTCTTTTGGTCGATGGTGGATAATTTGCATACCCTTTGCATTCTCAATGTGTTATTTACTTCAATATTTTAGGGGGCAAAAATAAAATACAACACAAGGGATTATTTTGTCAGTCCTTCTAGAAAATTGGAAGAGTAGCCTACTTTGCACACGTGCTTTTTGGGCGGCAAACGGTTGCAGAAGACCTTCATTAGCAAATCTGTCATTTCAAATATAGGTATTTCCAAAGAACCCTTTTAAAAGTCTTTTCCATTCCAAGAGAAGAGGCTGGAATAGAGTATAAGGAATCTGCCACTTGATGGGTGAAAGAACAAAAAACCCTGATCTTGTTGACCTTATGGACAGATCAGAGAACACAAATTTACAAAACACCCTTAATACTAAAAGTGAATTACTGGCACCTTTTAAGAGACCATCCATCATATACCCATGAGAGAGTGTGTGGTTGTGCAGGTCAAGCAAGAATAAAGGGTAGAGAGGGATTTTGAAAAGGACAGTAATCTTCATCCTTTGATGACTTGATGCAACTGTCTAGGTTTATGAATCACAACATCTTACTCTTTAATTTGTGTCGTAAAGCATCACCTGTGCGAACTACAGTCAAATATTTTAAACTAATTCCTTTCTCCACGCGTCAACAATGGAAAAATCACAGCTTAGGAAATACTCTAAAATGTGTTGATACTAAGGAGGGGAGGAATGTTAATAGTAACTCTGATGCTTGCCTCCAGGTTGCTTCAGTTCATGTAGGATCACAATGCCATGAGGGTTATTCAAATTTTCTGCCACGATGGAGATTTCCAGTCCACTCAACCTGTTAGCACTGAAGATTGCTTCGTTCTCGAGGTCAGTCCAAAAGACTTTATCCTGCAGATTGAAATAGACACACCGTCAAAAGTGACCACTAATGTGCCCCATCAATATATATGGCAAGGACTGACCTACAATAGGAACAATACAGAAAACCATTAAGCACAAAAAAAACCTATGTCTCTGTAAAATCAAGTTATTACATGTATTCCCTTACCAATCAAAACAGGAAGAAGTGACCTTCAATCAAACATCTACATTTTCTTTTTAGGGGTGGGCGTAACTTGTGAAGTGCAATCACATGGAATTCCCCCAAAAATCAGCAAGAATACGTAGAATTAAGTGAAAAGAGTAATTCTGCATTTAGCGCCATTTTCTTAATGCAAAAATGGCCACCCATGTCCAAAATGGACGCAAGGATGCTTTTTGCTCTAAGAAATAGCGCTGAATGCAACAGAACATGAACAGCAAGAGTGGGCTGCTGCTTGCACTTGCTAAATGTGCCTTTTTGGTAGGATTTCCCCCCAACTTACTCCCGGCATTTGGCACTAGTTTCTAAGCGCAAAATGTGCCTTCGGTCTAAAATGGACGTGAGGATGTATTTTGTGCTAAGAAATAGCTCTAAATGCGAAAGAATACGAATAGCGAGCACTAGCAGCTTCTCGCACTCGCTAAATTTGTTCTCGCTGTAGAATGTTTCCCCCCAAATTACTTTTACTCATAATTGCGTTATTATCAGTAATTTCATGTTAAAGAGTAATATCATTAATTCCACGTTAAAGTGTAATGTGGCATTACCAAATTGACTCGGATTACTCCTGCGTAGGTGAAATTCTGCCCAGGCCTACATTGGGATGACTGACCGCTGTGTTTGCGTATATTTTAGATTGAACTTTTCCTCTGTACGTCAGCTGGAAACATACTGACTTGTTCTTTTGAGACGACCATCTTGTGACCTGCTTCGCAAGTATATGCACAGTAGGATCTGTGCAAGTCCTATATGCAGTTCTCCTCTTCCCTAAAATTAATTCTATAAATTGAGGGCAGTCTACAGTAGCCACAGCCTATGCTTGCTGAGTTTGGGTTCATGAACTTTGCTTGTAAGTCCCTCTTTGGTGCTTGTACGCATAACACTTAAAAAGTGTTTTTTAATGTAATGTTCATCGAAGGATTGGTCAAAGCATGTTCATCGAAGGATTGGTCAAAGTGGAGACATTTGCCGAAGGGGAACTGCTGGTGTTATCCAGAAAAGGGAAATATTCGATGCCAGATATAAGTTTCTGCATTCTCTGTTAACCAATCCCCTAGACTCATTCTTGGAGGGGGGACATGAGGAGCAGGACTGAACTACAGAAAAAAGACAATTGTAAAGGATCAGGAATGAAGGCAGAAAAGGTTATTTGGTCAGAACCTTCTGGCTTCAGGATAGCAAAACAGGAATATGATCAAACGCAGTAGCATTTTATATTCACCATCCGAAACCCAGGTCTTGTTAGGAGTTTCAGAACCTTGTAGTGTAATGTGTCAGTGATTGAACTGTAAGGTGTGTAGTGGTCAAAGACACATGGGCCATTGCAGATGATGTGGTGACATACTGTATTCATGGGAATGCAGTATATTTCCATGAGTGTATGACCCTAAAGCAAAGTACTTGAAGTCTTGCTGAATTTAAAAAGATAAAACCTTTAAGTAATAAACTATTTGATATTTAAAATGAAAAACCCTTGCTTAAGAACAGGTGCAGACTTTGAGTGTGGATGAAGATGCGCTGGAAGAGCCATATTCCAAGGTTCGTTCGTGTGACAAAGGAGCGCGTGTAAGCATCCAAGATAATACGTTTTGTTCCTCCAATTAAAACCCACAGTCTTCACTCGTGCTTCATATACTTGGACCTAATGTTCATACAACAGCCTATGTCCGAGTTATATCATGGCAAAATATCTCACTCGGTTATTACTATTAAGACCATATCCATGCATAATTATTGCACGTCTTCAACAAACTGTCTACTATTACATATGCAAGGTTTAATATATTTCCATATAACTCATGTCTTGAAATGATTGCAAGATGGGGAATATATTTATTTACTGTGGATTTTTAGGATGCTGCATTTCGCCTCGGTTTCTCTTTGCCGTAATGTTTGGAAAGGAGACATCTTGGTTTCTTCGAATTCGCAACATAGTTACAAAACAAAATATTTAGCTTCAAGCCAACGTATTTTGCAACAAGTCACTGACAGAACATGCTAATGTGTGTTTGGCATGATTTGCCATTGCAACAGGTAATCCATGCTGTATTTACAATTCCGAGAGTGAATTTGTAAAATGTGGGCCTAGGATGTGTGACTCTGCCATCAGATCACCTGTATGAAGCATGCAACAAGCATGACCTTTTGCATTGTACTGTTTCAGTTAGCTGCATGGGCATGCCATGCACTTAACTTTTAGTGCGCGTAGGGCAAGAACTTGCGCCATGTGCTGTGATTGCTAGATATATGGGCAATGGGCGCGCAGATCATGGACTGTGTTGTAGATGATGCCATTAGTAATGTCATACATAATTTTATAAGTAATGTAATTGATCACATCAGGCATATTGCCTTATTTTAGTTTCTAAGCAGCGCATGAGTTTAGGTTTCGTAGGTAGCCATAACTGGTGAAATTCAGGGTTTTAAGGGTTAGTTTAATCGTAACCTTATTTCAACTTCAAAAACCTTCAGGAAATTGTAAAGGGGTTTATAGTGTATGCTTTAGTAAGTAAGCACAATATACCACTAACAAAAAGAAATCAGTACCATTCTTGAATTTTTATAATTCTTGAATTTTATAATGCTAGCCTTTGTCCACACACACGGGACATGTCCTGCACGTGTGGGTATGTACTGTGGCCACGGTGCATTAAGCATGCTTGTAGAGTGAACTCTGTTGTCATGTAATCTGGGTGCTTTTGCAGGCTACGTGAACAATATGCTTGCCATGCTGGGACTGGGTACAAGGCATCATATATGGCCATTACCTGCGATCAGTGTCCATAGCTGCACTGCCCGCTGGTATGAGTTACGTCTGTGTCCTGCAGGAAGTGGGTGCCAGGCATACCTGCAGATCTGCCCTATGCCCAGTGTCATGTTGGAAGCACCCACAAGGCATAACCTGTAGTCTGCCCCGTGTGCCCAGTTCCCATGTTTGAAGCACCTATAAGGCAGCCATATCCTCTAAACACTAATTACATCAGATTTACATTTAGGGCATTGCCTGTTGCCTTTCCCTGTGCTAGGAGGGCATGACCTTTGGCCTAGTCCTCTGCTCAGCACCAAGTTCTCCAGATACTGAAGCAAGACTTGACTTTTGAACTTGCTTGGTCCCGGGCACCAATTTCTACAACACCCATAGGGTAAGGACTGTTGACATGTCTTGCAGGTACCAGGAACAAGCAATGGCTGGCATCTATGCCCTGTGACAAGTGAATCCATGCCCCAAGAACCAATATGACTCGGCCTGTCACCATGTCCTCTTTCTGCTTCTCCTGACCTGTGGATACTGGTCACTAGGTATTCCTCAAATCCACGCTGTGCCCCCAGTGTCCAGAAATACAGTAACAATATGGATATGTCCTGCCTACACTGGGCACATGGGATGACCAAAGACCTCTCACTCTAGCTAGTGCTGTGCACACAGTATGCAATGCTATGGTCTGCACCAACATCCTCTGCCTTGTACTTCGAAAACACTGCACATGTGCATTCCCAATGTCCACAGTAACCATAGGCTGCAACAATTCTTAGCATCCACCTCCCTGACTGCAGTGCATATAGGGCATGGCCTCTAGAATGAAAGCGTGGCCCAAAATGTGTTTATTGGTCTGCTAATCAGACAATTGTTTTTTCTTCAAAGTAATTGTGAACCCTCGAGGGTATGTCCTGGTTCCCCATCAAGGTGGAGTGTCTGCCTTCTCTCGCCCTGACTTGTATCCTCACATTCTGTTTTTCTAACCTAGGCTCTTGAAGCTCATTTGAGGCTTGCAAACTAAAGATATCTGCCAGAGCAAAAAGGCTCAACCTCTGACATTCCATCACATGGCCAGCTCTGATACAAAATTCGAATAGTGTAACCAGATGACTAACCCAAAGGTCTTATTTATAATTGTTTTGCCTTTTTTAGGTCTCGAGTAGACAGCGCATTCGCGGTCTCTTCGAGGCATTTTGTTTACAGTTAGTTTGATTGGAACCCTCCCATTACTTACCAATGGTGGGCTTCAAACCCGCTCTAAATTGCTTGCTTTGTTCTGATCAGTTCTGCGGTCGGCACTTCCCTCTTCTTGGATGGCCCAAGTACTTGTGCCCTTACAGTGCTCAAACTTTTTCAGATCTATTTTTTCTTTTGTTGAGCCACTCAACAGAGTGCATCTTTCAGTGCTCGATTTGTAAAATAATAACTGCCAGGGCCCTGACCAGGAGGCCACTGCAGCCTGCACCACCCACTACCTCGTCATCACTGCCAATGCAGGTACCAAAACAACTACCAAACATCTCTCTCGCCAGCAAGTGCGACAGTTCAGATTATTCCAGGTCCCCAAAGCTAAAGGAATGGCTGGAGAGGCAGGTATTAGTATTGTATTATGCATATTGTTTTCATAAACAACTGTTGCTCAGCTCATCTCTAAATTAGATGAGCAGTGCCACCATGTGGCAGAGTGTCATAAATGTGTTGATGACTAAGTGCTGGTGCCGAGTACCGGAAACCACTGGCTCAAATTAAGCACTGGCGTCTTTCCTAGCTGGCTCTGTCATTTGCTTGTTGTTTTAGGCTGTCCATCTTGACTTCGTCTCGTGAGTACTCCTTATCTGTAAACAGGCCTTTAATTCTTGATCTTATCTTGTCTCATTTTCTGTGCTTTCAAAGACAGAGGTCAAATTTCAGGCTTTTTATTCCGAGGGAACTTGGTGTTTACTTTTCTTTTGCTGACTTCAAAGTGAGCGAATTTATGTGACAATCCATCCTGTTGAGCCCCCATGCGAGAAGACAGTCAGTAGAATGTTTTCTGTTCTAGCACACAACAAAAATCAACAGTGCTGAAATTTCAGAATACACCAGAATGAGAACAGGAGAAATGAAACATTCTTTTTTGTAATTCTAAAGTGTGGTGGAAACAAATATTTTAATACAAACAAAACAGATCACTTGGTGATGACAGTCCCACACATTGTCATTTGTGCTTAGTAAAACTGTCTGTGCAAATGTAATGGCCATTTTCAATTGGAAACGTGTTGTCTGAAATGGCAGTGCTCTATCACACCATGCATACTCCACACTACACCACTCCATTTTACACTAGTCCTCTCTACAACACTCTACACCATTTCACTCTACAACACTCTGCTCCACTCTATGCCATTCCACTCCACTGTAAGACACTCTATGACACGGCTCGCCACTCCACACCTCTCCACTCTGCGCCCCTCCACTCCACTCCACTCCACTCCACACCACTCCAATCCACTCCATTCCATTCTACCCCACTCCACTCCAATATACCCTACTCTACTTCACTACAATTTACCCCACTCCACTCCACCCTAATATACCATACTCTAATCCATCCAGTATACTCCATTCCAATGTATCCCACTCCACTCTAATCTACCCCCACTCTACTCTAATCCAATCCAATCTACCCCACTCTACTCCAAGCCAATCTACCCCCCTCTAATCCAATCTACCCCACGTCACTCTACCCCAAACTCCCCTACTGCACTCTACCCTACTCTAATCCACCTAATCCACCCAATCTATCCAACTCTACTCCACTCTATCTCACTCCAATCTACCACACTCCCCTCCAATCTAAACCACTACAGTTTAGCCCAATCTACTCCACTGTAATCTACTTCACTTCAGTCGGCTCCACTATACCCCACTCCAACCTACTCTACTCCACACACTTCAAATTATCCCACTCCAATCTGCCCCAGTCTACCCCACTACTGTCTACCCCAACCTACTCCACTCCATTCCAATCTACCCTACTCTAATCCACCCAGTCTATTCCACTACAAATACCCTGCTCCAGTCCAATCTACCTCACTCCACTCCAACCTACCCCACTCTACTCCAATCTACCCTACTCTAATCCATCCAATCTACCCCACTCCAAGTACACCATTTCACTCCAATCTGTCCCACTCCACCCCAACGCAATCTAATATACCCCAATACACCCCAATACACCCCACTACACTCTTCTCCAATCCACCCATTCCAATCTGCCCGAATATACCTCACTCCACTCTACCCCAATCTACCACACTCCTATCAACCGCAATCCACCCATATCATCTCCTATCTACCCCAATCTACCCCAGTACACTGCAAGCTACCCCACCCCATTCCACTCCAATACAATCTACCTCACTCCACTCCAATCTACCCCTCCACTACAATCTACCCAACCCCACTCAAATCTACCCCACCTTCAATCTACCTCACTCCACTACAATCTACCCCACTCTACACCACTACAGCCGACTCCAATCTTTCCCACTGCAGTCTACCTCACTCTACCCAAATATACCTCACTACAATCTACCCCGCTGTAAACCAATCTATCCCACTCCACACTACCTCAATCTACCCCTCTCTTCTCTAATCTCCCCCACTCCATGCTACCCCAATCTACCCCACTCCATGCTACCCCAGTCTACTGCCCTCTTCACTTCTCCAATCTACCCCATTCCACTCTACCCCACTCCACTCTACCTCACACCATGCCACTAATGTTGAGCCATGCTGAACAGCAGCCACACTGGTGTCCAAAATGGCTAAAACACATTGCCAAAGCCAATTGCTCTTGCATAGGCGAGCCCTATTGGCATTGCCAATGCATGTTTAGGGAGATTTTTCTAAAAACAAGAGGTTTTACACCAATCCACAAAGGGAAATCACTAGGGCTAAGCTTTAGGAATGTGCTACAATTAACATTTGTCTGTGAAGTTTTAAAGATTGTAAACATTGTAAGTCTGTCAACGTTGGAATTATTTTTCTATTAGCAAAATTTCCTTAAAAAAATATTACCACAAACAAAAAAAACGGTTTTGTGAAAGAACTTTATGGCAAAAATAGATTTTTGTAGGGTTTTCTAATGCAAGGCCTACGTTTGAGAGATTCCATTACCTAACATTTTTATCTGAAAACTTTGTAACTTTCACGAACCTTCAAAATTGTTTTTTACGAACAACTAGACAAAAGCTTTGTAACGTCCCACACATCATAAAATTGGTCTTCATGGCAAATCTGGAGATACTCCTTCCCATGTTTTTTACAATATATTAACAAAGTTTTATAAATGGCAAACACTTCAGAGCACTGGTAGCGTTGCGGTAGGCACAAGCAGAATCTTAACATAAAAATTATTTTAGAACTTCGAATGCAAAATATAACTTTTGCCACCCATGTGCAAATTCGTCACACAGGCGAATCTGCAGAAGCACAATTGAAGCAAGCGTGTTTCGTTTGGAGTAAATGTATTTACTCATAACCAGGGGCGGCTGGTACCCTTTGAAAGTGGTGAGGCGAGCAAACCGCCTCATCACTTCCAAACAAACAAAATTAACCAACCCCTCCCTCCAAAAGAACAAACTAAAACAACCCCTCCCTCAAAAGCCCAAATACAAACAACCTCTTCCTCCAAAACCCCAAACTTAAACACAAACACATGCATTACACATTTAATAGAAATAAAAGTAAGTTGTACTTACCCACGGGCTACTACGCGTTCTTCTTGGTGTTCTCTTGCAGTCTGTGGCAGGAAGAGCACCCCTAACCAATCCAGACGCTGCTCTCATGCTGTTAATAAGCATGAGAAGAGGGCCAGGATTGGATGGAGCAGGTTGAACCGACGCTTCTTCAAGCCCTGGAGGTCTATGCTTGCTCTCCACCCAGCTGTCTAAGACAGCTGGGTGGAGAGGGGCAAAGTGCGCATGTCACGCTGGCCGTCGTAAGACAGCCGGACAAACTGCAATGCATACTTTGCAGTGTCTGGCCAGTCCTCCATGCTGCCAATTGGCAGCAGAGCACAGTCAGGACACGCCCCCATTTCTCCTGGCTCGGGGGCAGGCTGGAGGCTGCTGCGAGCCGCACTCAGGTTTAAAAATAAAATGCTAATGAAATCATTTTGTTGCCATTTTATTTTTAACACTTCGGTGGCTCGCAGTGGGTGGAGGGGCGACGCTACCACATAAAGAAACCGCTGCTGCTCATAACAAAAGACTCTCTACTGTGGACCCATAGAGCAGTCTGTCTGGAAGCAAGTATTCTAGACACACCTAAGAGTGGGTAACAGACTTACCTGACCTTAGCCCGACGATGCACTATGACATTTTCTTCTTTGTTTACCAGTATCTTTTTTCAAGTTTTTTTTTTACAACATCAATATTTTTACTCCATCATCTTACATCCATTGCGAACAATATTCTTTTATGGGTCTGTAAATAGTGAGTTTTTGTCTGAAAAATGGGAAGTTCTCCTGGGAGGTATTATATTTTGTTTTCCTAATCATCAGTGCATAATAAACAGCGCTGATTAGTCAGCACAACATCCCGAACGCATCTGTAAGCGGCACAGTCGTAAATCAGGTGCCGCAGGAGGCTGCTGATTAAAGCCTGCGGAGTCGATGAAGGTGTGAAGACAACAAGTGAGGGAAACATTTAGAAAACATCAGCAGACTCGCGCAGTGTGCCAACAGAGAGATTGAGCCAGAGCAGGCATCGCGAAGTCGCAGTGATTTAGCTTGGCAATCTGCCTGTCTCTGGGGCGCAGGCGTCAATCACAGCGCAGGGATTCATTCTGGTGGCACACACATTACACGCCTAACTCAGATGTTCATCACCAACACCTTTAGGCACAAAACTCTGTTGCTCTTGCCAACATCTTATGAGTCATGAGTCAGAAGGCGGTGCGTTTAATTCAAGATGGTTGCCAAATTATCCCTCTGTTGGTCATCTGTTGTTGACTTCAGAAGTTCATGCATGATAAAGTTGTCTGATGCACGATGAAGGTGTCTGATGCACGATGGAGGTGTCAGATGCACGATGGAGGTGTCAGATGCACGATGGAGGTGTCAGATGCACGATGGAGGTGTCAGATGCACGATGGAGGTGTCAGATGCACGATGGAGGTGTCAGATGCACGATGGAGGTGTCAGATGCACGATGGAGGTGTCAGATGCACGATGGAGGTGTCTGATGCACGATGGAGGTGTCTGATGCACGATGGAGGTGTCTGATGCACGATGGAGGTGTCTGATGCACGATGGAGGTGTCTGATGCACGATGGAGGTGTCTGATGCACGATGGAGGTGTCTGATGCACGATGGAGGTGTCTGATGCACGATGGAGGTGTCTGATGCACGATGGAGGTGTCTGATGCACGATGGAGGTGTCTGATGCACGATGGAGGTGTCTGATGCACGATGGAGGTGTCTGATGCACGATGGAGGTGTCTGATGCACGATGGAGGTGTCTGATGCACGATGGAGGTGTCTGATGCACGATGGAGGTGCCTGATGCACGATGGAGTTGCCTGATGCACGATGGAGTTGCCTGATGCACGATGGAGTTGCCTGATGCATGATGGAGTTGCCTGATGCACGATGGAGTTGCCTGATGCACGATTGAGTTGCCTGATGCACGATTGAGTTGCCTGATGCACGATTGAGTTGCCTGATGCACGATTGAGTTGCCTGATGCACGATTGAGTTGCCTGATGCACGATGAAGTTGCCTGATGAATGATGAAGTTGCATGATGAATGATGAAGTTGCCTGATGCATGATGGAGGTGCCTGATGCATGATGGAGGTACCTGATGCATGATGGAGGTGCCTGATGCATGATAGAGGTGCCTGATGCATGATGGAGGTGTCTGATGCATGATGGAGAAGTCTGATGCATGATGGAAGAGTCTGATGCATGATGAAATTGCCTGATGAATGATGAAGGTGGCTGATGCATGATGGAGGTGTCTGATGCATGATGGAGGTGTCTGATGCATGATGAAGGTGTCTGATGCATGATGAAGGTGTCTGATGCATGATGAAGGTGTCTGATGCATGATGAAGGTGTCAATTAATCACTCAATTATTAAATTTGTAAAGCGCGCTACTTACCCGTAAGGGTTTCAAGGCGCTGGGGGAGGGGGGAAGGGGGTGCTGTTGTTACTGGTCAAAAAGCCAGGTCTTGAGTTGTCTCCTGAAGGTCAGTAGGTCTTCGGTTTGTCGTAAGTAGAGGGGGAGGTGTTCCAGGTCTTGGCGGCACGGTGGGAGAAGGATCTGCCTCCGGAAGTGGTTCTACGGATGCGTGGGACCGTGGCCAGAGCGTGGTCGGCGGAGTGGAGTGTCCTGTTGGGTACGTAGAAGGAGAGTCGGCTGTTGAGGTAAGCTGGGCCGGTTTTGTGGAGTGCCTTGTGTGCGTGGATCAGGAGCTTGAAGGAGATCCTTCTGTCGACAGGGAGCCAGTGAAGGTTCCTCAGGGGGTGATGTGGTCGCGGCGCAGGGTGTCGAGGATCAGGCGTGCAGAGGCGTTCTGGATTCTTTGTAGTCTGTTGATAAGCTTGGACGAGGCTCCGGCGTAGAGGGCGTTTCCGTAGTCGAGTCTGCTGCTGACTAGGGCCTGGGTGACTGTTTTCCTTGTGTTTGTCGGGATCCATCTGTAGATCTTGCGGAGCATGCGAGGGTATTGAAGCAGGTGGAGGAGACTGCGTTGACTTGTTTGGTCATGGTGAGTTTCGAGTCGAGGATGACTCCCAGGTTGCGTGCGTGGTCGGTGGGGGCCGGGGGGGTCTGATGCATGATGAAGTTGCCTGATGCAGTTGATCACAGTAGCACTGGAAGCCCTGACAAACTGCCCAAACTGATCTTTACGATATAATGTGTTTGATATGCATACCTGCTTTGAAACCGGTTGTATAATCAATTAAATAGATCACTGAGATAAGCACAATATCCACGTATGGGCAATACAATATTTGAGGGAGGGGGTACCACAAGTGGTGAGCCCTTGGCTGGTTTCTTTTTGTCTACTTGAAAGGAAAGAGGCGGGTGTCACTAGGGGGCCGTCTGAGTGCCTGGGACATCAATTCCAAATCCCTGCTCTTGTGTAAGGGCCAGAGTAACAGGATTATTTGAGTCAGGCAAAATGGGAGGACTCAAGTGATGTATTAATAAAAAGCACTGGTGCTTCTTGGCCTTTCAAGACAACAGCAGCACCTAAGGAGTGGTAAGAGCTGGACAGGCCTGTTATTCCCCAGGGCATCTTCCCAGTGGGCATGGGCACATGGAGGTTTGTGAAAGCTGAGGGCCGCTCCTGGTGCTTCTCTCACAGCAGGCACTGGGAGGCTTCAAGAGAGAGAGAGAGAAAGAGAGAGAGAGGGGGGGGAGGTGACGGGAAAGTAGAGAGCATATATTTAGAGAGGGAGAGGAGAGAGTGGGAGAATGGATGTTTGGATAGAGATAGAACGGGGAGACAAAGAGAGAGGCTGGTTTGAGCATTTTTGCCAGGGCTGCTGTTGGTTCTCCATCCTGGCCCTGGGAGTGGTCCGCTGTTTCAGGTGTGGTCATTTGGAAGGCAACACCCAGCAAGAACTGTTATGGGGTATGAAGCTGAACACCCTGCTGAGTCGGAACTGGGCTGCACCGTACGAGCAGGTAGAACAACTGATAAAATAAGATACTGAGTGGTTGGAGAAGGGTAGTACTCAAACTCAGAAGCATAGGAGAAGCGAACAGCAGCAACCGAAGAGGCACCAGGAGCTGGTACCTGGCTGGATCAGGCGGCCTCAGGATGAAAACACGTGATCCCAAGCCGCAGCGCACGCATGAAGGTACAAGGACACATGGACACATCCATGAGCTCGAGAGATGCTGCCAGATTAGAGTACACAAGAGTCACGGAAAGACTGCAAAATCAGCATAAAAGAAGATAGATGCATCATTGATACAGAGGTAAGAGAAACAAGCGAAAGGGACGGTATGAGGCAAGGAACAGAGGGCTTGATGTCGAGTTTGGCAGACAGGACACTGTCACAAACCTGGTGGGGTACCCTGTCTGACAAACTGATGCCTCTAGAGTCAAGAGACCATCATGTCTCTGTCAGAGGCTCTCTCGCTGGTTCTACTCGTCTGCCCTATTTAGAGCAGATGGTCTGATGTGCTTTCCTTTCTCTTCAGGACCACCAGGAAGAGCCTGCCAGTCCATAAGAGAAAAAACAAAAAACTGCTCCCACTCCCTGAGAGGGAGAAAACTCTGAGGGTGTAAGGGTCTTTTTTTTCTTCAGAAATTAACTCCTGCTTTGGTAATTTGTTCCTGTAAAATAAAGTTTACTGTGCGGCTGTGTGAAACATGGAAGATGCTCAGCAAACATTCAATGCCTTCAGAGGAGGAGCTGTGGCAGAGGCTCCCCTGAAGGCACAGAGATCTCCACTAGGAAGGCGGAAATCACTAAATACGGCAGTCAGTAGTCCGATAAGGCAGCTGAGGTTATTACCATCACTCACCTGGCAGATGGTGGGTCACCAGCACTTTAAACCAGGCCTAGAGTTACTGGGAGCAAAATGAGTGGTGATACGAGGGCAGCAGACATGAAGGAAAGAAGATAAATCCCCCAGGTGGAGGCAAACAGGGTGGAAGTCAGGAAGGTTTCCTGAAATACCTACAGACTGGCTAAAAAGGTAGCTAGGAAAACAGGAGAGCAGGCGAATCATGCAAGCCATAAGGGGTGGGTGATGGTTCTGACATCAAGAGGACAACAGCCAGAACAAGCTGGAGCCCAAGAACATAAGTAAACAGGACAAAGAGGGTCTAGCTAAAAAATATCCAGAGCACGAACCAGAAGGTGCAACGTGCTCCTTGCTCAAACATGGTGCCACTCAAGCCAATAAAGACCCTCGCGCCAGCTCACAATAACAAGGATGGCATCAGATGACAGAATGCAACTGAGGGATACGGCCAATCACTGGAACATATTGTGGAACGTGTCTGGTACTAAACATAGATGCAAGCATGCTGCAGGTTCAAGACCAATTTCAGAGTCTAGGAGTACGCTAGAGAGTGTGAAGTTGGAAGAATCACAACACAGTGGCAGCAACTTCAAATGACAGAAAACCTACCGAAAAATGCACGTAAAAGCCAACTGGAAAAGAGAGGGCTTGCTTCCATAGTGTAGATGACTCCATTGATGGGAAGGGAACTCTCTCAAGTACACAGATAACTAATGAACCACTACCGAAATTATCCGATTGTGTGCCATAAATGTGCCCAGTGAAAAGGGCAGAACCAAATTTGTCCATGACTGTCACTAAGCAACACCACATCCTTCAGGCATACGAAGATGCTGAGAAAATGGAGAATTCAAGAACAAAAAGAAGCGCTCAGTTAGATAAATTAAACAAGGTGGTACAGAGGTTAGGGAACACGGGGGCAGTGAGAGTTGATGTTGAGGAGAGTGAATGTTAGAAGTGTGTATTTAGGGAGGGCATGCATGGGTTTTGGGAGTCCAAGGGTGCAGAGAAAGTATGTAGGCATGTGGAGTCCCACATGCAGGCAAAAAAGGATCTGGGTAGGGATAACTCAGGCAGGAAGTAGAAACTATGGGGGCAGGTGTAAGAAATGGCACAGAAGCATACAGGTAGATTCTGGGTAGGAAGATGGTTCTAGACGTTCCTGCACTATGGGTGCCACTGGATACACCTTTTTCTGTATCCTCAGAGGTGGGCCCAATTATCTTAGCATCAAACTGGCCTTTGGATGTCCCCTGGATCCCTTTGAAGGCTTCCACCGAACTATTTGCAGAACAGTCTCCCCTTGATGACGCTACAATCTTGTTATCAAAAGTCTAAATGTTTTTTTACTCTGAACATTGATAACATCTGAGCCCCATCCTTTAGGCGAGTGCCAGGCCCAGCTCGTGCTCTCATTGTTGGCTTTCTTTTTTGCTTTCCATATCTCCATCCTTCTACACAGAAGGGACCCCGGTTGAATGGTTAGATATGGTGCACAAAAATAGCCCAGTCAAGCAACCGAGTAACACTGGAGGATTTTGTCAAAATTTTAGTTGCACTATGGATCTCAGACAAAATCTCAAAATGGTATTTAGGTGATGTGCATTTGCTTTTCAGTGATGCATGGAATCTTATTTAGAGTCCTTGTGAACTTCTACACTACCCAAATTTGTAAGGTGCCACTGGAGAGAGATAATACAGTGCTTTACCTCACACATTTATAAAGATACTCCCTAGCATTACTTGCCTTGAAAGGATTGGTGATTGACATTTTTGATCTCTTTGTCAAACCTTTGGGTGAATAGCATATTTTCTCAGCTTTACATGGGAAGAGATCCCCAACTAGTGGGTACCTGGAACAATTTGCCTATGGCCACTAATAGATGTGGACCATTCAAGGTGCTGCAGAAGTCTATATTAAACATCCCCCCCTGTACCAAACTCTGATCTGTGGAACTCCTGAAACTTGGACTACTAGCGGGGCTTCACCTTCATGTCCCCTATAGTAAATGGGGAATAACCACTATCTGTAGAACGAGGTGGGAGTGGGACTAGAGAACCACCTAAAGAAACACTAGTGCCCTGACCTCAGGGGACTGCGGAAGTTGTTTGTGAATGTTGTATTTCCCTATGTGGTACCAGCTGTAAAATTAATATTTATTTTTTCACAAAAGTAAGTATTTGACTGGACAATCATTTATTGCTGTGTGTATTTTGAGTTGTGAGCCTGTGTTCATCCCCTGTATCTACCTCACCCCAGAGAAGCCTGGGTCTGCTTGAACCTCGCAACTACTGAGAGTCAAGGGCTGAAGGGGTATTTGGTCCAATTGCTTAGGATCCATAATAGGTCAAGCCCTGGGACCTCGGGAGTAATAGGCCTCAACCCCCACAGTTGGGCCCAGTAACCCTTGTTTGCCCTCTGAAGGGGGTTCTGACGACGTCACTTAGACACTGTATCAACCACATTGTCTCTTTATTGATTTAGATCAAATGCTGTAACATTGTTGAGATGAAAATATGCCGACAAGCTAGTGTCAAATGGGTGAAGACATGTCAATGTTTTTAGAATCGTAATTCACTAAACAACTATCCACTCTGCTTCCAGGCTAGACATTAACCCGTTCGCTGCGTGCGTCGGCCAAAGGCCGTCGTGAGCACTACCTCCGTAGTGCTGCGCACGTCCGTTGGCAGACGCGGCCCCGCCCGGGCACGGATTTTACACCGCGGTTAACGAGCTAAAGTAGACTCTATAGGTTACCATGACAAAAATATGTCTGTCATGTCAGGAGCACCATGGTGCTTTGGCTGGGCTGCAACTTAAATGAACAGCAGTGGCACCTGGAATGAAAAAGTTCCATTGACATGAAGGAAAGGCCTATTTTTTAAAATATATTTACTGCTCACTCCTAAAGGGTGCCTTGTAAACCCGCAGGGCATGGTGCAATATGTGGAAATAGACATCATGCGTAATGGTGCTAGTGCGCTCTTGCAGTGACAAAACCATCCACAAGCTATTTCACCACATCAGTACTGCTACAGGTTTCCCTGAATAGGCCTAGGGAAAATCTTCATTTCCCATCGCTGACTGGCGAAATGGTAGCAAAATGCTCCAAAGTTAATTCCTACTTACATTTCAAAATCGGATTTGATAGTAATATCAGATTCTTGATAACTTGGGTGGCAAAAGAACTCTATAAAAAATGTACTTTCGGCTTAGAACAATTATTTTCACGCATAACACCTCCAGAGCTAGATCACGCGTTCTTTCATGGGAGAATTAATAATACCGAATAGCTGGTAGAACAAAGGGCAGTCTTAGCACTAACTCTTTGACTTACACATTCCATAAAGGGCTTCCCCTATTCACTCAAAGGGCCCTCCGCACCAGCCTAGCTCCAGTCACAGTAAGAGTCAGATGGGAGGAGAGTTCATCTAAACAGGAAACTGAGCAAGGAGCTCAGGAAAGGCCTTCCTGGTGGCTGAAGGGTTCTGCCATATTGAAACAGGGGCACCTGGGTAATTTAAGACAATTAGGAAGTGCTGCAGGAGGAAGCCGGGGTCTGCAAGAATATATTTAGGATTGGGTGGCAACATTTCTCCACTCAGCAGTTACATGTAATTCACTTGTCTGTATGTCCTACACAGGTAGTTCAAATATTGCACTTGTTTGCCCTATACCCATAATTACATGTCCTAAACAGGTACTGTATACAATTGCACTTGTTTAACTTTCCTCCTGTGTATGAGAGTATTCCTATCTGATCTGCTGGCATCTGTGAACACTATCCAGTGTCAAACAGGGAAGCCCCCGGGCCTCATTCATTGCCCTTTTCAATAAATAAAGCCGAATTTGGGACTATACTCGCTGACGCAATTCCGGAAGGACCTCAAGACCTGGCTCTTTGGATGAACTCAGCACTTAGTCTGATCCGCTGTTCCCCCGCCACCCACAGCGCCTTGAGACCCTCACGGGTGAGTATTCGCGCTTTACAAACCCCGATCGATTGCTTTCACTCAGCAATTTGCACCTCTGTCAAGTGATATTAACACCGGGCAAACAAATACCAAGTTGTGACAAGTCGCTCTCGGTTCCCTTCTTATTTGGCATCACAACACATTATACTCGGCCCAATATATTTGCAGCTCTGTACCTCAAACACAGCCAGTCCAAAAGGATGGCTGAGGTCATCCACCGAAGAGATGAGAAGTTTCCTGTTGCTGCCATTGCAGTCGATGGTGGACAGTGTGTGCAGCTTGGAGTCCACCCAGTACAGACGCTGGTTTAGCAAATCTGAAAAAGCACAAAAGATTAATTAATTAATCTCTACAGCAATCAACTTTCACAGCAGGGTAAATGAGCCCTTCGGTGTACGCGAAGCTAGATTGAGTGGTGCTAAATGACCATGTTTTGCAGCAAATTGAAAGTGGTATGAGGTCAGCAGTAGTAAGATAATGAGTAAACAGCCTCCAGAGGATGTTTCAACAGCAGTCAGAAGTCAAGAGAAAGGGGAGAATAATATTCTATTCCAACCATCATACATTAACTCAAGTAGACAATATGTACCAGACCTCTTGACTCCAATCCACACTTGCACGGGGAACATTGAGACCAGCTGTAGTGGGCAGTGTCAAAGGTAGAGTAAAGAGACCCGCCACCCCTCCCAGAATCTGCCACAGTTTATAATATATGGACATTGTTATTTACCCTAGCATGCATAAGCCTGACTTTAATAACAGAAATGAAAGCTACATTGATAATATGCATTTCTACTCATTTAAGACCATGTTGTGTGAACCAAATTAATTCATTTGATCAAATGATGTCTGTATATATTTGGTGGTACACTATACATATTTATTGTGTTACTACTTGTGCATAGATCCTTGTATGCCTCCTTACATCCTTGCTTTCCTTCAATATTGTATACAAAGAGCCAGGTGACTGGGTGAAGCGCTCTTGTTGACTTATGATACATTCTGTGAAGCACTCCAAGACCCTGAAGCCATATTTACGCCACATAACATCACAAATAAATACAAAATATAAATCGATTTGTGGATTACAATGAGATCATTGTTTTCAGCACATTTACCCTTTCTCCTCTACTTTAGTGGGGGTTGCGGGTAAGGCTTACCAGCACTGCCCGCCTTGAAATGGGTGAATGTTTCATTCACATTTTATTAGGTCTTGGCCCGAGAAAGCTTCTGCTGTCTGTTGGACACCTATTGTTTCGAATAATTACATGTACCTGATGGGCTTTAGGTCAGCCCCTTGCTCGGGATTAGAAACCTTCGCTGTCTCAGGTGTCTGCTCTTGATTTGATGGCTGTTCTCTCTACCCTTGTGTTTGCCTCACCTAGGAACATTTCATCTCACTGACTCCCTGTTGGATGAGTTGTCTCCTTCCAGCACTAACCTGAGAGAACTCATTTTTTTTTCTCCTTTCACCATGATGTGACAGTGCATTTGCTTCTTTTTTTCTCCGGCATCCTTATCCCCCACTCTCTATTTCTGCTTTTTCTCTTTCCCCTCCATGGTGATTGCTCATGTATTTAACTTGATACCCTACTATATTTTGCCTCCATGCTCATTTTCTTGCCCTCAGGTCTTGCACCCCATTCCCGCTTCCAATTTAAACATTTTATTTTTTAAGAGTTACCAGCAACTGTATAGTGTTAGTGAGCTTCTAGCTTACTTTTTCCCACTCCAGCATACTTTTTTTGTTCACTTTCAAATTACCATTCAAAAATGACTGTCAGCATGTTGGCATGGTAAACTAAAAATGATAGCATAGCTGCAGTGCATTGCGAGGCATGTGTACACGTTGATGGCCATCTTGAAATAGGCTTTCTTTGATACAAAACCCCTTCCAAGATGGCTGCCATGTGTCTGTATGCTTGCACATAGTCGTGACAAATGTGTACATGTGCAATATGGTACACTTGTGGACATTTAGGTATTAGCTAATCCCAATGTAAAGAAGCACTGGTCAAACCTTTACTGCTGAGAACTACTAACTTTACCAACGCCTGCTTTGATTTATGTTCCATGAACATTCTGCAACTTTTGGGACCTTCATGTAGTCCCATTAAAATAAACATAGCATTAGAGCTCTTCCAGCATTTTCAATTCAAACAATTGTTAGACACACAAAGATATGCAACGTGTACCAATACAGACATGCATAAATCCACCCAAACAATGGCAATGTCCTGCTGCTTTTATCAGGTATGAGTAGTTAAACAAAGTCGCTCAGAGGCAGTACTAGACTACTGTTAGCAATTGGATTACATTTATGGGCGCACATTTGTTACAATATTTTATTTTGCTATCCAACGCACCAATTTGCAACAAGATACATAAAAAGTGTGTAAACACAAGGTGGTGCAGTGATTATGTAAGCAGCAGGAAGACACTAAGGAAGCAATGGTGTAAAGCACAAAGTGGCAGTGTCGAGACCTGTGAGAGCAGCAGGCCCTTGAAATACATCATAATGGCGCCATGTTGTGCCACGGTCACTTTAAACGTTCATGTTGGATACGTCACCCTGAGTGTTGGACGGTGGGCTAAGGATACTGACGATCTTCAATGGAAGGTTCAGGGTTCATGATGTGACAGTGTGTGTGATAAAACATAACAAATAGGAGGCAATTTGAAAGTACAAGTAAGGTAATTCACAACTGGTACAAATTGCTTAATTTGAGCCAGTGTTTGCAGGTGTGGCCCACTGGCACTTATTTGTGGGGACCAGCACTTATTTTTCCCCATCAGTCTTTGACTCAGAGCAAGAGAGAAAAACACAAAGAGGGGAACGAAGGAGGAAGAGAAAGCCCTTTCAAGAATGAGATAAAGAGGCAGGGAGAGTCTGGTGGTGGACTAAAGGGGCATACGGTGGAATCAAGTTTACGCAGCCTTGGTGTTCGCTTCCAGCATTCCGCTGCGGGGTTCTGGGCGAAGTTCTGGACCCTTGGCACTCCTTCTTTTACAAATTAAGCACTGCTAGATGATTATCAGGAAATGGCATCAGTGGCGTAGCTGGAAGTACTGCCACCCGGGTGCGGCCCCTACGTTTGCCACCCAGGTAAGAGCGGGGGCGGGGGGGAGGGGGTTGCTAGTCGAGAGACACGACTCTTGCTTGCCGCCCCCAAAAACAGTGCTGCCTGGGGTGGACCTCCACCCCTGCCCCCCCCCCAAGCTACGCCACTGAGCGGCATTACACTCCAAAAGCCCGGTAAGTTCGCTCCTCTGAACAGAGGTTGGTGGAGGCGAAGGAAGGGCTGGCTGCAGGGCAGCCCAGAGCAGATCAAAGCTCTTTCATACAAGATGGCTGCAGAGGGAGCTCATGTTCAATCTCAAAACTAATAATATTGATTGGCAGTGAAGCTCGATGTCATTATTAAGGAACAGAGTAAATGTTTAATGTTTTAAAACGAATTATCCTACACTGATACAACAATAATATGTGGAGAAAATACTTCCAACGCACAGGGGACTAAAAATTGTTTTGATGGATTTGAGATTTTTTGTTCCTTCTCTTTTCTTGAACTATTTTCTCGAGCTAAAGGTAATTTCACTCGGTCTAAAAACAAGTGTTCTCTTGTACATTTTGTAAAAATACTCTGTATACGAAAGTAAACTGTGTGGACAGAGAGGTATGTCGTTCATTTGGATAATGTCAGACAACTTGGTGCAACCTTCCCAAAGGCAGAAATAGGCACATGGAAATCAATGGTGCAAATATGGGGGCCTGGGTAGAGCATTTAAGAGGATGCAAATTAGGACTGGGCTACCTCACATACTCAAAGGCACATGGGAACTTGCCAGATGCCCTCTCAGCATAGAGATGGGTATACATTTTTCACACCACAACTAATGTTCTCATCTTATATTTATAAACTATTTTTTCAATTCGTTTTAGCTTAATATATTCTACTTCAGGAGGAAATTGCAGCTGCCAAGTCACAGGTGGTCTCTACTAGACCCATTTACCGTGCGTGGTATATTTTAAAAGATCTTTCACAAAATTCGGAATATTTCATGACAAAAGTCGCAAATTGTGACTCACTACGATTGGTGGTCATATCAGGTATGATGGCCTTGGGGTGCGCAGACCACCACAGCACACAGTATTATCTACTGGCGGTTGCCAGTAGATACTTATAGTTAGGACCTATTTTCCATAGGAAATCCGTATATATATATATATATATATATATATATATATATATATATATATATATATATATATATATATATATATATATATATATATATATATTACCTACTGGCGGTCGCCAGTAGGTAGTTATAGTTAGGACCACGTTTCCATAGGAAAACCTCAACATTCTATTTTGAATAACTTTGGCGCCGGTCGACGAATCCTCGCGAATTTCTCAAAATAGGTGGGGCGCTACGCTCCGCTCCTACCCTGAAAGTCTCGGGGGGATTCGTCAAGCGGGGGCTGAGATAAAAGGGGGGTCCCAAAACGCGTTTTTCCCATGCATTTTTCCATAGGACCTTTAGAACGAGCTACAGCCCGAATGGCTGAACAGAATTACTCAAAATTTGGCAGAGAGGTAGTCCCTAGGTCAAGGAAGTGCCTTTTGTAGGTTTGGTGTAAATCTGTTCAGTAGATTCTGAGAAAATAGCCTTTAAATCAATATATATATCTGAGCCAGCTTACGGTACGCTTACCGTACGCTTACGGTAAGCGTACGGTGGCGTGCGCGAGCGCGATTCTGATTGGCTCTTAGATCTTAGTAAACATTCGAATCGGCCGAAACCAGGAAGCGGCGGCCGCCATTTTGTCTCTCGCACTGAGAGAGATTTTTAAAATCGGAAGCCCAAAAACATGTAAAGGGGCTGTTTTGACAACTCCCTCCCACATAGTCATGTGGAGGGAGTCCCCAAACATCCCCCAAGTGCAAAAACGGTTTTATTTTTTTTTCGGCAATTTCGCGGGGTACGCTTACCGTACGCTTACGGTAAGCGTACGGTAAAAAAATAAAAATAAAAAAAACACTATCCACACTTACCCCACCCCCTGTGCTTTTGGTGGCCGAAGGCCACCAAATGTGCTGGGCTTATTACAATGGAAAAAAACACTATCCACACTTACCCCACCCCCTGTGCTTTTGGTGGCCGTAGGCCACCAAATGTACAGGGCTTATTATAAGGGAAAAAAACTTAGCATTTAAAAAACCGTACTAATTCACTGAAAAAACCATAGGTTTCACACACGTTATAGTTAGGAATTAGCATTTAAAAAACCTTGCAAATTCACTGAAAAAACCATAGGTTTCACACATGTTATAGTTAGTGGAAATTTTACTGATAAAAAACCAATGAAATTGCCCCGTTATAGTTAGCGCAGGCAACTATAACTCACGCGACCGCAATCCTCTGCTGATGACATATGTGTCTTTATGAAAAAAAAATATTTGTAATATATGTATAGCTAAAAATGTATGGAAGAAGACATGGGCAAATAAGTGTCTAAATACAGTATTAGCATCAGCAGAGGATTGTGGTCGCGTGAGTTATAGTTGCCTGCGCTAACTATAACGGGGCAATTTCATTGGTTTTTTATCAGTAAAATTTCCACTAACTATAACATGTGTGAAACCTATGGTTTTTTCAGTGAATATATATATATATATATCCACCAAAAAGTTGCTCACACGCTTGAGGCCGCAACCCACTGCAGAGAGAGGAACATCCTTTATTTAGACACAAACGGGCAGCTTTGAATCCAGTATTATTCACCCCAGCCTGACGCGTTTCAGAGATTCTCTCTCTTTCCTCAGAGGCAGTTCGTCACATGGGTGGTCAAAATTCAAATGCTCTGCAAGTTTTTGCTTCGTGCTTTTAAAGCGTTCCTGATTGGCATCTGGTGTTTCTCATTAACATATTTTCGCATTGCACGCTGGTCTTTGCAGTCATTTCAGCAAAATTAACATCCTCTAGTGGGCCCACTCATGCCGAAAGTTTTAGGGTACCTTTCAAAGCCCTCCATTGGGCCCCCAGATTCAACTCTGTCCGTTTCATTTAGTGTAACTGCAGCGCCAATTCACAAGCAAGATTCAGCCTGTGTGGTTCCCATTTCCCGGGCGGTGCGATCCCTCTGTGGCTGGAGCCGCCACAATATATCCACCAAAAAGTTGCTCACACGCTTGAGGCCGCAACCCACTGCAGAGAGAGGAACATCCTTTATTTAGACACAAACGGGCAGCTTTGAATCCAGTATTATTCACCCCAGCCTGACGCGTTTCAGAGATTCTCTCTCTTTCCTCAGAGGCAGTTCGTCACATGGGTGGTCAAAATTCAAATGCTCTGCAAGTTTTTGCTTCGTGCTTTTAAAGCGTTCCTGATTGGCATCTGGTGTTTCTCATTAACATATTTTCGCATTGCACGCTGGTCTTTGCAGTCATTTCAGCAAAATTAACATCCTCTAGTGGGCCCACTCATGCCGAAAGTTTTAGGGTACCTTTCAAAGCCCTCCATTGGGCCCCCAGATTCAACTCTGTCCGTTTCATTTAGTGTAACTGCAGCGCCAATTCACAAGCAAGATTCAGCCTGTGTGGTTCCCATTTTCCGGGCGGTGCGATCCCTCTGTGGCTGGATCCGCCACAATATATCCACCAAAAAGTTGCTCACACGCTTGAGGCCGCAACCCACTGCAGAGAGAGGAACATCCTTTATTTAGACACAAACGGGCAGCTTTGAATCCAGTATTATTCACCCCAGCCTGACGCGTTTCAGAGATTCTCTCTCTTTCCTCAGAGGCAGTTCGTCACATGGGTGGTCAAAATTCAAATGCTCTGCAAGTTTTTGCTTCGTGCTTTTAAAGCGTTCCTGATTGGCATCTGGTGTTTCTCATTAACATATTTTCGCATTGCACGCTGGTCTTTGCAGTCATTTCAGAGAAAATTAACATCCTCTAGTGGGCCCACTCATGCCGAAAGTTTTAGGGTACCTTTCAAAGCCCTCCATTGGGCCCCCAGATTCAACTCTGTCCGTTTCATTTAGTGTAACTGCAGCGCCAATTCACAAGCAAGATTCAGCCTGTGTGGTTCCCATTTCCCGGGCGGTGCGATCCCTCTGTGGCTGGAGCCGCCACAATATATCCACCAAAAAGTTGCTCACACGCTTGAGGCCGCAACCCACTGCAGAGAGAGGAACATCCTTTATTTAGACACAAACGGGCAGCTTTGAATCCAGTATTATTCACCCCAGCCTGACGCGTTTCAGAGATTCTCTCTCTTTCCTCAGAGGCAGTTCGTCACATGGGTGGTCAAAATTCAAATGCTCTGCAAGTTTTTGCTTCGTGCTTTTAAAGCGTTCCTGATTGGCATCTGGTGTTTCTCATTAACATATTTTCGCATTGCACGCTGGTCTTTGCAGTCATTTCAGCAAAATTAACATCCTCTAGTGGGCCCACTCATGCCGAAAGTTTTAGGGTACCTTTCAAAGCCCTCCATTGGGCCCCCAGATTCAACTCTGTCCGTTTCATTTAGTGTAACTGCAGCGCCAATTCACAAGCAAGATTCAGCCTGTGTGGTTCCCATTTCCCGGGCGGTGCGATCCCTCTGTGGCTGGAGCCGCCACAATATATCCACCAAAAAGTTGCTCACACGCTTGAGGCCGCAACCCACTGCAGAGAGAGGAACATCCGTGTCTAAATAAAGGATGTTCCTCTCTCTGCAGTGGGTTGCGGCCTCAAGCGTTTGAGCAACTTTTTGGTGGATATATTGTGGCGGCTCCAGCCACAGAGGGATCGCACCGCCCGGGAAATGGGAACCACACAGGCTGAATCTTGCTTGTGAATTGGCGCTGCAGTTACACTAAATGAAACGGACAGAGTTGAATCTGGGGGCCCAATGGAGGGCTTTGAAAGGTACCCTAAAACTTTCGGCATGAGTGGGCCCACTAGAGGATGTTAATTTTGCTGAAATGACTGCAAAGACCAGCGTGCAATGCGAAAATATGTTAATGTGAAACACCAGATGCCAATCAGGAACGCTTTAAAAGCACGAAGCAAAAACTTGCAGAGCATTTGAATTTTGACCACCCATGTGACGAACTGCCTCTGAGGAAAGAGAGAGAATCTCTGAAACGCGTCAGGCTGGGGTGAATAATACTGGATTCAAAGCTGCCCGTTTGTGTCTAAATAAAGGATGTTCCTCTCTCTGCAGTGGGTTACGGCCTCAAGCGTGTGAGCAACTTTTTGGTGGATATATTGTGGCGGCTCCAGCCACAGAGGGATCGCACCGCCCGGGAAATGGGAACCACACAGGCTGAATCTTGCTTGTGAATTGGCGCTGCAGTTACACTAAATGAAACGGACAGAGTTGAATCTGGGGGCCCAATGGAGGGCTTTGAAAGGTACCCTAAAACTTTCGGCATGAGTGGGCCCACTAGAGGATGTTAATTTTGCTGAAATGACTGCAAAGACCAGCGTGCAATGCGAAAATATGTTAATGAGAAACACCAGATGCCAATCAGGAACGCTTTAAAAGCACGAAGCAAAAACTTGCAGAGCATTTGAATTTTGACCACCCATGTGACGAACTGCCTCTGAGGAAAGAGAGAGAATCTCTGAAACGCGTCAGGCTGGGGTGAATAATACTGGATTCAAAGCTGCCCGTTTGTGTCTAAATAAAGGATGTTCCTCTCTCTGCAGTGGGTTGCGGCCTCAAGCGTGTGAGCAACTTTTTGGTGGATATATATATATATATATATATATATATATATATATATATATATATATATATATATATATATATATACAGCCTGTACTGTGTGTTGTGTTGAGTCATTAGAACTGGATTCTGTTTTTTCTACGTAAAATGAAAATGGAATAAAAAGAAAAAATTGAAGAACTTTATTTTTTTGGATATGGACTTCATAACTGTTCTTATTGATCAGATCTCGTTGAGTGGTGCACCTGTGCTTTTGTTTTAAGTCATAAGAAGTACCTTATCAGTAGCGGGTAAAGATTGTAACCCTAATGTCCCTTCCAATTAAGTTTTTAAAAAGAATATACATATAAATATAGAACACTGCAGTGCCGTGGTTGGTGTAGATGGACTGTTCTTGTTGGATGACTATACTCCAACAGCCGCAGCGGTGGATGAAAATATATATGTGCAGGTGACTCTCTGGTGTGGCACGTCTCAAGCAAGGATTACACCAGCTTCTCTTACCATAGGTTGGTTTCGACAGAGGTCATGGAAGTTCTGTTGCATTATATCAAACTTGGTCAAAACAGGATTGGAAGCTAAAGCAGCGGAAGTCACTCCTTTAAAAACAGCAAAATCCGGAAGGCCCTCTTAGGGGGGGTTTACCAGCCAACTTGATTTATATTTGAGAGTTCCCCTAACTGTGTCTCCTATGAGGTGATTACTCCACTTCTTCCCTCAATGAAAATTCTATTTCATCAAAGTGCTTCAAGATCGGAGTCATCTCGTTAAGTCACTCGATTTGATTACAAGTCTTAAAAATTCTGCCGTATTCTCAGTTAACCCACTTTCTCCTATCATTGAACGGTCCTTTTGCCTTTTCCTTGGAAGTTTTGCAACCCAGTAACAGAGTACTTTATAAATTCAATATGATCCTATGTATAACATTTGCATTAAAGAAACTGCATATTTTCAGTTTCTGGATCAATATTATATTAGTTGGGTAAACATTTAACAAACCAGGCTCGTTATGTGCTATTGAAAATGAATGCCCACATGATGTGCCATGGCAGAGGCATGCCAGGACACTGTACTATTGTATTTTGTTACCGCGAAGACAAGGTAGTATAGATTGATATTAAAAGACTGCCCCATGATAGGCTAATGGCAGGGAACTGTGTAATTGTAGACTGATACCAGGTAGAAGAGCTTTCCTAGACTGATAGGATGGGGTGATGTGATCATATTTCTTCAGGCCCAGGATGAGAAGTGCTGCAGCGTTTAGGATCCTTCTAAAGCAGTGCTTAATTTGAGCTGGTGGTATCTGGAGCTCGGCACCGGCACTTAATTGTTAGCACCAGTACTTATGACAGTCTGTCACATGGTGGCACTGTTTGTCTAATTTAGAGATGAGCATACCAACAGTTTATTAATTCAATGTACATTAAACTGACTTAAACCTTCCACCCGAGCCATTGTTATAGCTTTGGGGGCCTGACACAGTCTGAATTGCCCTACTTGTAGGGTGTGATAGTTAGAAGTTGTGTTGGTACAGTAATTGGCAGTTCTGGCGGGGGCAATCGGTGGTCCAAGCTGAAGTGGCCTCCTGACAAAGGCCCCAGGACTTATTTTCGTTTACATATGAAGCACTGCTCTAAGGGGTGGAATCTGGGAGGCCATGGAATAGGGCATTACCACCCCCCCCCCCATCTTGAACCCACTTTAGAGAGGCGACTGTTCTTAAAAAGAGGGTAGGAGTACAACTAAAAAGCACATTGCTGGTGCTGGTTCCTGCTCCCACTTTGGGGAACAGACACAACAAGGGGCCCTCTTTCTCTTGACCCATGTAAGGACATGTCCAAAATCTATATTCCGAACTCATGACATTAAGCGCATTAAGTAGCCTCCGCACCACTTACCCTGCTCTAGCAGCAGTGGCTGCTACAGGACGAGCGTTATGGGGTTGGGGGGGTAATTGGGGAAGGAGTGAGAAATGCAATTAGAAAAAAGGACTTCCCCTTCAACCACTGGCTGCCACCTCTCCTCCGTCCTCTTAATCTTCCAGTCCCGGCCAACGGCAGCAGGAAGCATCTAGGCAGACAGGCTCCCCTGAGCCAATCAAAGCACTGCAATGCAGCGTTGTGATTGGTCTGAGCGCCGGGAATCGGTGCTCAGACTGGAAAAGGGACCCCGTGCATGTTCCTGACCAGGCTGTGTAATGCAGCCTGGTGGGAACATGCAAAGTGCGCATGAACTGTTTTGTCAGCCCAAGAGGGCCAGCCAAACAGTTCATGTGCACTTAGGGAGCGCAAACCACTCTTCCCCTGCTCTGGCCAGCCCCGCTCCACCACTGATTGCAATAGGGAAAATAAAATTATAATAAACTGTTATAATTATTTTATTTTCCCTTTTGAGCAGTGGAGAAACACTCCTCCACTGGGCTGCAGGTGAAGCAAAGGACTTCCATGTCTGAACTGTTCCCTGCAGCCTTCTCGACAGGCGCGAGGTTCATGCTGCTGAACGGGGCAGCTACAATGGGCTCACTGATATGTAGAACTAAGGGCCAAAGCTTGAGGGCCACAGCCACTGGCTGCCACTTGACAAACCTCCGATCGAAGGCAAATCCCACCAGCTCACTGTGTCAAGTGTACCTTCATTGTTAAACGTGATCGAGCTCACAGGTGACCTCTTATAATGGGCCCTGCCATGCTATTGGCAGACTTGGGCAAACTATGACGTGGGCTGCCAATGTCCCGAAATAGTCCTCTGATTGGAAATCTGGATCCTAAGTGAAACGTATTGTAAAACTGCTTGCGCGTGGCCACATTCAAAACAAATTGCCACCCACCAATATCCTGCAGCGATACTTATCAGATGAAACATAGGTCCATATAGTTTAGTGTGCCTCCCAATGCATTGTGGTCAGTGTTGTCCATCTGTGAGGTAAATCGTGAGATCTAAGTTTCTTATAATACATTTCTACATTACTATAATAACTCTGAATTCTAGTTTGAGTCGTGTTTCACTCTTGTCGAGCACTAAAGGTGGTTGGTGGCAATTTTCTGTAGCAAAACAGTACAAAGGCCAGTGTCTCCTCAGCTGTTCATTGAACATTGTGACATTCCCTCAGTAATTTCTAACACATCAGCTCAGCACAGACCCGACCAGTCAGTCTCCTGGCTGTACATTTGAAGACATAAAAAACCTTGAAAATCACCAGCACTATCTTCAAGAATGTATATATACCATTCCACAAAAGCCACACACTTCCTTATGGATCTGAAGTGGGGCAGGTGACTATAAAAACTTAAAAAGCTCAGATGTGGCTATTTAGAACAAAGTGGATAGTCATAGCACATTGCGCAGAATGTCCGAAAGGTGCAAATTGATGCGTTATTGCGGATTTAGCATTTTGACACATGCTAACTGCTGGATCTAAATCATAGAGCCTTCCTTTTCAGCATCACCGTTCATTTTAGGCTTCACAGACCAGCCTTTCGGGAAAGTAAATACAAAGCTGCTCAAAGAATTAAAAAAGAGCAGTTTCCACGGACAGGAGGACGAGGTTTGGGTTAATCGGCCCTGTTCCCATGGTGCAGCGAGTGGCATTTGTATTTGTATTTGTATTTGTATCTGGGTTTTGTATCGCGCCAACTCACCGACAGGTCTCAAAGCGCTACTGACCAAGTACAGAACAAAAGATGGGAGAGATAGATAGGTGGCAGGTCTAGCAGTTCATTATTGAAGTGGGAACGCGTTCTTGAAGAGTAGAGTCTTCAGAGACTTCCGAAAGCGGAGGAGATTGGGCTCTCTACGAAGTGCCTCTGGCAGCTTATTCCAGTTGATAGGGGCCTGCACTGAGAACGATCTGCCTCCTTTGGTTGTTAGCTTAAAGCGTGGTTGAGACAGTAAGAAGGAACCCGATGATCGCAAGATGCGTTTAGGTTCGTGGAGCTCGAGCCTTTCTTTTATATAGGCTGGCGCCTGTCCGTGTAATGCTTTGTGGCAGATACACATGCTCTTGAACTCCACTCTCTGCAGCATGGGCAGCCAGTGTAATTGATGGAGCAGGGGGGAGGCATGGGTCCTCCTTGGAACTCCAAAGACCAGGCGTGCTGCGTCGTTTAGAATGACCTGGAGACGGCTAATGGAATACTTCGGAAGGCCGAGGTACAGCGCATTTCCATAGTCAATTCTAGACACTATTGTGGCTGACACAATAGTTTGCAGCATATTCCTCGAGAGCAGGGGGGCGAGTTTGCGTAGTTGCCTGATTAAGTTAGTGCAGCAGCCAACTACAGCAGAAACTTGATTAGCCATTGAGAGATCTTGATCGATTTTCATCCCAAGACTCTTGACATTGGGGCATGATTTTGGGGCAGGGCCTAGCTCTTGGGGCCAGTATAGATCGCTCCAAGGGGACACCGCAGTTGAAACGACCAGGACTTCCGTTTTATCCGGATTGATTTTCAGCAGATTAGATGACATCCAGTTCACTGTGAAACGTAGGATGTCTTTAGCCACTGATTGTGCTGAGGAAGTGTTGTCGATGCTCAGCAAAAGCTGAGTATCGTCGGCATAGTTAAATACTTTGCACTTCATCTTTGCCAGCGACTCTACCAGTGGTTGCAAGTAGAGGTTAAATAGGAGTGGCGAAAGCGCTGACCCCTGCGGAACCCCGCAAACTAACCTGCCCACCTCTGAGACCTGGTCTGCCAACTGGATCCTCTGCGTCCTTCCTGTTAGAAAGGCTGTGAGCCATTTAAGAGCCTGTCCCCCTATCCCGAACCCGGCCAGCCTATCCAAGAGCAGTGCATGGCTGACAGTATCAAACGCTGCTGAGAGATCTAATAATATCAGCGCGCATGGCTTTTTACTGTCAGCCATGCATCTTAGCTCATCCAGTACCGACAACATTACTAGCTCCGTGCTATGGTGGGCACGGAAACCAGCTTGCCGGTCATGGAGAAGATGGTAACATTCCAGGAAGGCTGACAAGGACTTAAGTACATGTTGTTCCAGTACTTTTGACAGGAATGGCAGCTGGGAAATTGGCCTATAATTCTTCAGGCTAGATGGATCGGCTCCCGTTTTTTTTTATCAAGGGTCTGACACATGCCTCTTTAAAGGTGGATGGCAGAAGTCCAGTGGTTAATGAGGTGTTTAAAAGATCTAAGATCTGGTCTTCTAGAAGCGGTATTGCCATCCGAAGGGTGTCAGGCGGGCAGGGGTCAGCAGGGGAGCCAGATTTAGTAGACGCTACGAGTTTCCTCAAAGTACTAAGATCAATGTGGGGAAAGCCAGTAAAGTTAGAAGAGGGAGAGTCTGGGAGGGGAGGTTGTTTGACATGAGAGACTGGGTTGTTCTTCTTGATCTCAGTCAAGATGGTCGCTACCTTACCCAGGAAATATCCTTGAAAGGTGTCACAATCAATCAGGATATCAGTCTTTTCCTCTTTCTTACTTAATTCTTTCAGTATTTGAAAGGTCTCTCTCTGTATATTGGTAGCGTTATTAATACGCGTCTCGTAGTACTCCTTCTTTGTTATAATAATAAGCTTTTTGTATGCTTGGAAAGACTTTCGGTATAGCTCCCTATCAGTGGCCCTTTTAGATTTCCTCCAACATTTTTCGAGGTAGCGAGGCTTTCTCTTATTTTCGCGTAGACCTTCAGAGAACCAAGGGGCTCCTTTCTCTACCCCTTTTATTTTTTGTACCTTTTCAGGAGCTAGTTCATCAATGGTTAACCTAAGGGCAGTTGTTATCAGGTTGTACTTGGAGTCTAGATCGTTGCTATCAGCAGGGAATATAGAGTTCTGTATGTACTTGGGCATGGTTTTGGTTAGAGTCTCGACATTCACCCTTTTCCATTGGCGCACTTTTTTAGTTTTAATGGGTAGTTTAACCTGGCAAGTGTCTTGCGGTAAATCGTATAAGATGAGGTAGTGGTCTGACCAGAGACAAGGTGAAACGCTGGTGATACATGCTTTTGGGGATGAAGACCAAACAAGGTCTAAAGTATGGCCTTTTATGTGGGTTGGAGCTTCCACAAGTTGTATCAGTCCAAGAGTAGTCATGATGGTCTGTAGTTTCTGGGCTGATAGGTCTTGAAGACTTTTATCCCAGTGGACATTAAAATCACCAGTTACCACAATGTTTTTGTAACGTGTGCAAAGATCAGATATAATTGGATGGAAGAGATCGTTGAACCCAGGTGTACTTTGGGGAGGGCAGTATACCGTTAAGATGATGAGACAGGAGTTATTCATAGTGATTTTTATACCCAGTAAATCGACGGTATTAGTTGTCTCGGCTAGGATCTTTGTTACCCTAAATTGCTTTTTGAAAATCGTTGCTACCCCCCCGCCCCTAGTACCCTCTGGTCGATTGTGCCAGACCATGTCATACCCGCTGGGAAGGGCGGCGATGATATCCGGGGAAGAGGCATCACTCAACCATGTTTCGGTGAGTGACAGGATATCAATGGTCTCATCCTGTAGCAGGGTAAAGATCTCTAAGTGATGTTTCTGCAGTGACCTGGTGTTAAGGGTCGCTAGCTTCACAGGGGCTAAGAGGCTATGGTGCTTATAACTAGAGCTATACAGGATGTTGAGTTCCTTGAGTGTAGCACCTGTACTCGGGGATAGAATATACCTGTCGGAGTTCAGTCCGAGAAGGTCCGCTGATGTATAACAGGTGCGTGTGCCAGAGTCCCTAAGCCCTAAGCCCGGTCGTGCGCGGACGAGCGCAGACGGGCAGGACTCTGGCACGACTCCGGCGCAGATCCGGCGCGTCCGCTGATCGCGTCCGCTGCGCGGAGACATCCTAGCCCGTTTTTATAGCGCTGACGATGTCCTGACTCACCTATCCCAACCCAAGATGGACGCCAAACTCGACGCCCAGCGCTCTCAGCCTCGATACTCAGGCGAGAGCGGGACTGGAGCTGGAGGGAGGGGGTAGGGGTGAGATCCAGGCGCTGCAGAGCTCTCAGGGGTTATGGCCCACCAACAGCACGCCAGCCGCAAAAAACATAAAATTTCACGGGACCGAAAGTATCCCAAGGTAAGCTGTTAAAAAGTAATTCGTTTGTGGCAAGAATAGATAGGAGACCTCCCGGCTTCCGCCTCAGGAGGGAAAGGAGCGTACAATGTCAGAAATTACCAGTTCCTAACACCTGGCGCCTTTTATAGCGCTGACGATGTCCTGACTCACCTATCCCAACCCAAGATGGCCGCGAAACTCGACGCCCAGCGCTCTCAGCCTCGATACTCAGGCGAGAGCGGGACTGGAGCTGGAGGGAGGGGGTAGGGGTGAGATCCAGGCGCTGCAGAGCTCTCAGGGGTTATGGCCCACCAACAGCACGCCAGCCGCAAAAAACATACAATTTCACGGGACCGAAAGTATCCCAAGGTAAGCTGTTAAAAAGTAATTCGTTTGTGGCAAGAATAGATAGGAGACCTCCCGGCTTCCGCCTCAGGAGGGAAAGGAGCGTACAATGTCAGAAATTACCAGTTCCTAACACCTGGCGCCTTTTATAGCGCTGACGATGTCCTGACTCACCTATCCCAACCCAAGATGGCCGCCAAACTCGACGCCCAGCGCTCTCAGCCTCGATACTCAGGCGAGAGCGGGACTGGAGCTGGAGGGAGGGGGTAGGGGTGAGAAACATTTGAAACATGTCCTGAAGGAATGAAGGGTCAAACGACCCCCAGTGACCTATTGTGGACTTTGGGTTTTGCCAGGTTTATGTGCCTGGGGTTGACCACAGCTTTCTGACAGTCGGTCGTCTGTCCTTACTGACCCACAATATATACAGCAGAGTGGTGGGTTGCAGACCGCCCGTTGGATGCGTCCCACTCTGTTAGTCCTAGTCTGAGTGTTGCGCTGTAGGGCCGCAGCCCTGCTCGTCACTTCTCCCTTTATTTTCTTTTGAATCTTCCCACACATTAATGGCTGACTCTGAATCATCCTTCGACATTTGCAGGCCATGTTTGACTGACAGTCTAGATGAGGTAGGATCGTCCTGACAGAACACATAATGCAGCATTAATCGTCACCATGGCAATCATCTTAATGCTTTAGAAGAGGGTGACATTCTCCTGGGGACACAGAGTGCTAAACTAGGTTATGAATCATTCTCTCTGCGAGTGTCTTAGCAAATGCACCTATAACATCCATCAAACACCCTTCAATGTCGATGGACAGCGGCGAACCGGCAGGAGGAGAGGTGATTCAGGGGCTAAGCGGCTGCCTTTGGCAAACGGTGGCCTGGGTCCTAATCCTTAGCCTACTCTTTTGTGACTCTTGGCAAATCAGTCCATACTGTTCAAACTACTACTCACATCCCACCAACCGTATACTCCAAATGTGAATTGTGATGTGATCAGAGTGCTGTCTGCCAGTCGCATTACGGGCTAAATCAAGTCTACAAAACAATAACGCGCTTCATTTCTCAGTGCCTAAGATTATTAATGTACTTGTAAAGGTGTGATGTAAAAAAACAACTGAATTGCATCGTAACCATACTGTACGCTGCACTGTCCTTTAATGTCCCGGGTAGGTACATATTCCCACTGCCTGCCCTCAGGGTTTTTACTGCGGTCGGGTCTCAGCGTGCACCCCCACTACGCTCTATTTCCAGCTACCCATGCTTGAGATGCTCCTGCTGCAAGGATGCTCTCTGGAAAGGGCTTTGCTGCTTCTTGGCGCTTGGTTCGAGCCATCTCAACTACCAATAAATGTGAAAGGGATTTTGCACATCTCTCCAATAAGGATCATCTTCCTACCATCTTGTCGGTGGTCTGTAAAAGAAGATGCGAACAGGAAGATACCCAATTCTAGAACGTCCGTTCCACCCACGTGGATAGCTTCGTATATGAGGATCTTGGGCTCATACAAATCTACAACACTCATTGGCTTAAGAAGATTCAGAACCACAAGACCTACAAACCTTTCGCGGCAGCAGCAGGAAGCAGGATCACCCTGAAAGCTCTTGAGATAGCTACCAGCTGCAGGAAGTGCTGGACAAATCCCAAAATTAAAACCATTTTTGTGTTCAAATAGGAGAATCACCACACACTTAATGTTGGTTAATAACCACAAAAATAATGTGATGAAATATTATTTTCTTAGTTCGTTCACACATTATTGGCCGCTTTTGCAATCACACAATATTGGACAAACACCACAAATGAGGCTGTATGCCCCAAATAGTCACGACCAGTACATGTCAACTTTCAAAAAGTGGCATTTTCAGAACAGTGACTTAAAATCCGACTTGACCATTAAAGAAGGTTTTAAATTGCAAGTCTGCAGACACCAAATGGTCTTTTGGAAGACAAGACTAGCGTACCCCAAAAGAGGACAATGTTAGGAATATTCAAAGGAAGTGAAGGTGAGGAAGGCACATAAAGGAGACAAGCTCTGGAATAAGCATAAAAAAGACGAGAGTGGGAATACCCATAAAAATGACAAGGTTAAGAACATTCATAGCAAGACACGGTTGGGCATACCCACAATGACGACAGACGCAAGAGTATCCATAGCAAAACCAGTTTCAGAAAACCAATGCAAGACCAAATATGGAAGGTTTGAAGTCATTGGAATTGTGCAAGGTCATTAAGTTCTCAAATGCAGACTTCCTGGAAAATCTAGGATGGCACAGCCTTCAGGTGCCCCGCAGGGTACTCTTCATCACACTGTCCTGCAAGACTCAATGTAAACATACACTCCTTGTTTATGTTTCTTTTAGTACCTACTGTGATTATTTTATGTTCCTACTCTCTAGTGTGAAGATTGTTCCCCATGAATGGAATTGATTTTGCTTGTTTTGCAACCCCTTTTCTCCTGAGACTCTTCACTTTTTGGGTCTGAGGCGGGAGCTCTCGCAGGAGCTGAGGTTGGGGCATTGATGGGCGGGTATTCTGTACTACAGCAACTAAAGGGATCTGTTTAGGGTCACCGGAAATTACAGCTGGGGCGCCTCTCCTGTATATTGTGTTGCATATGCGTGAAATGTATACTCTTCTGTGCCATGCTAAAGTTATTAATTACTTTTAAACTCACTGTCGAATTCTTGTCACTTTATTATCGTTTGATAAGTGGAAAACTGTGTAATGCCACTTGTTATGATGTCACCTGTGTATCATGTGAGATGTCATCCTGTGACATCCTCAGTGAATGCTATATGTTGTACTGGTATGGTGATTCCAATATCATATGATACAATACAATACCCTTGAATCTGATGAAATTCGCACCATTGGCTGCAGCCTCCCGGCTACATACCTGTGAACCCAGATATTGAAGTGGAAGATTATATGTGTATTTATTAATTTAAAAGGGTTTATTAAAGGCAGCTGATGCAATGTGCATCATGAAAGGGGGCCCATATATCAAGTAACAAAATATATTTTGGATTCTATTCTGATTTTTTACCGTTCAAATGAATATTTTTTTTCAAAAATAAAATATTTGATATAATGTATTGCTTGAGTGAGTAATATGCTTGAATAACCTTTCAATTTGATTGAGGTCTCTTAGGTCTAAACTTTTCATTGTTTACACAATAACGGAGCCAAACCAAGTGAATAATTAAATTAGCTTCAAAGGTAGGCCAATAGATGGCTGCCTGTGACATATTTTGTAAGATCAGTGTGAGTAATATATATGTTGATGATATGTGGTGCTCTTTCTTTAGGGTTTAACTGAAGACTGTATACACTAGTAATGGAGCGGTCCTAGCACTGCCTGATGTTATTAGCCTAGTATTTGGGGGCGCTGGGCGTGGTGGAGCACGTATTGGAAGCATGGAGAACATGGGACCCAGTGTGTGGACAAGTAAATTCTTCCTATTCTCTCGCCTTTCTCTACTTGTAGCACTTTCTTAATTCTTAAAGAATTGGTGTGTTTTTTTTTAATTATCACGTGGCTGCCAAAGCGACCAGTATTGTGTAAACGAACTAGAGATGTGATATTTAACCACATTATTTTTGTTTCTGCTAATTACCACCAAGTGTGTGGTTATTAGGCTATTTCAACACAAACATTAATTTCATTTTGGTTTCTGTATAGTGCTACCTGCAGCTGTAACGGCCTCAATATGCTTTACAAGGGGCTGCATGAGAATCCTGTTTGGCACCGCACAAGTGCGAAGCTTGGCAGGGCGCCACTTGCGTTCAGAGGAGAAGACAGACCAGACCGGCCACTTGGAACAAGTGAGAAAAGAGCTGCCAGCAGAGATCTTTGTGTGCCCAGCAATTTTCAGGGAATAATAACTAAGGCAAGATACCTCTGGTGGTTAATGTCATGGCCAGATTGGCCGTAGCAGGCACCAGGCGTTTCCCAGGTGGGCCGGAGGGGTAGGGTCCGGTTTTGGACCGTGGGGCAGTTTCTGTTAATGGGGGGCGGTTTTGCAGCGGTGCTGCAAAATCAGCCCTTTGTTACAAAAGCTCGACAGCAGTATTCCCGCCAGCCTCCCTTCCCTGGCGCTGATCAGACGTAATTGCCAGGGCTAGCTTGCGATCCCAATCCGGCCCTGGTGAAGGTACTTGCTGGACAGATCTGTGTTTTGTCTAGTCACAGTTTTGACTCATCAAAGTAGCACAGGAGATTATTGTGCCAGCTGCAAAGCACAACTTGTAAAATGCAGATCACAGATTTGGATTTTTATGTAAATAGCTCAGTGGGTTACTGCTTTTGTCAGAGATCCTTTTGTTACTTGCAGTTCATAGTTTACAATCCTTCTAATACAGCACTGCAAGCTAAAAACAGGCCTGAAAAAGCTGCATGAAAACTACGAGGAATGGGTTTAGAACCTTGTTTTTCTCTCAATATTTTGCTATTCTAAGGTTGCTCAAAAGGGTTCTTTTGTGTAGTTGTACATTCGTATTAGAATTGAAAATCCCATCCACTGTTTTATGTTTTTAATTCTAGGTTTGGCATACTCCTGGCCAAGCACTCTTAATTTATAATGCCTAGCAGTGTGGCTGACATGTGATTCTTACATCTTGCATCCCTCATTTTCATATGTAATATTTCCCAGACATTGTTTTAAACACTTGTATTACCTCGAGTTTTAGACTTCCCTGTCACAGTCCTTACTTCATGAACAAAGGTGCCTGTTACTAGTCGGGACCCCAAATTCAAAGTATGTGTTTGCCTTTTTTCCAGCATGACCTCACCACCTTTCCTGTCACATAAGGTAAATAAAGTACACTAACCTCAAATCCTGTAATATTCAAGCTTCCCTAAATCTGAAGCAGAAAAAAGCCAGCCGGGAGGTATGGGAAACCAGGAAGGAGAGGAAACAAGTCCAAAGGGGAGTACCTGGAACTGATAATGCTCCTGCTGGACACAGAAGTGATGAAACTTTAGCAAGGCTGGATGTACCTATAAATGGAGGTAAGCATCTAACCGACCTAATGATGCTGAAAGAGTCTCTTCTGCTTATGACTGGAAGAATTGCTGCAGAGTCAACATCTTGAATCTTATGTGTGGAAAGAAGAAATGTACTCACTTGAAATCCAGGACTAGTCTGAATTCTACCATTTGTTTTCTCAGAAGAAACAGGACTAAGTACATACACCCCTATGGATCTCTGATAATTAACCTGAACAATTGACTTCTTGTAAAGCAGAATTGTGAGCCCTCTCCTGCAGCACCTGCTTTTCTGTGGATTAGGGGAATAGATTGAAATTGTATTTTGTATATTTTCTGGACAACCCATTTGCCCTTTGTTGATGTCTTCATTACATCTAGGAAGAACTTTAGCCGACCTTCCACATGTAGAAGCTTCTCTGAAGCAAGGAAGTCAAGAATTAGGACCTGGTTGCAGTTGGTTTGTCCCACTGGAATGCTGCACCTGGGATTTTTCTGAGGAAGGGACACTTCGGTCACATCTCCTCCTTCTAAAAGGCTGATTCTTGGCTTTAGATTGAAAAGCCAGCCCAAACACAAAAACAACAGTGGATAAACAGAATGCAGAACAATGTTATACATTCACCCCAGTACATAAATCTGGGCCTAAATCCATCGTTTTTTTGCTCACCATGCCATCCCAGTTTGGACCCAGCCATATGCAAATCAGTCTTGACCCTGTGCCTCATGGGAAGAGTCCAGCCCGAACTGCCAAGCCAGGTCCTCCCTGGACTGGAAACAAGCATCCTAGGACCGGTTTCGGGGTTTCACCCCTCTTCAGCCAGGATAGCTAGATTCCAGTGGCATGGAGAGCACGGGACCCACGTCTGGGCATACCCGTCCCACTCGGGGTGACATTTTATGCGCACCCAAATATCCTTCTCTTGTTGACTGCTTCACTGGTCCCATACATTTCCTGTCCTCTGCCCACTTCTTAATTATGGTATTCAACTGGTTACCAAATAATTTTGCTCTAGAAAATGGAATCATCATACGTTTTTTGGGGGGACAAATCTAGTTTCCAAGACCTCATAAACAAGTGACGCCTAGCTGCCACTGACAACCCTGCTGCTGCACTACAAGAGTTGTAGGATACATCAGTCAAGAAGGGTACTTGTTGCTCCATTTTCGCCAACGTAAGAATGAATTCCGCCCCAGCTAAAGGTCTGTTAATCCTTGAAAATCCTTATTCAAAAATTGACTAGTATAACTGGAATACACTGCCACTCGGACAGAATCATATGATGCAGCATACACTTTCTTGATTGCAAAATCTACCCTTTTATCCACATGTTCAGAGGGTTTGGCTGGCTTACCAACCACGAGTTGATAAGCCAACTATCAAGTCAACCTTAACAGTAGTGAAAAAACCATTTGCGAAACGTTGCAAAGGATATCTTTTATCGGGATTCTGTGGAAAAACTGTTTATCCACCAGCTTGCACTCTGAATCCATGATCCTTTTGATGGTGCTATGCAGGGCCAAAGTTATGATGGTATCATCTGGGTCATCCAATATTGGTGCTCCTGGGAAGAACATACTAGTTCTTCTAGTGCATATCTTCTTATGATCTTGCCAGCCTGATATTTTCCCAAAAATCATACAAAAATGCATACAAACATAAGGGCTTTCAAGTAACTCTTTCACCACTGGTCTGTTGACATGTCACACAAATTATACTCCCTCCTACCCCACCAGAAAGGGTGTGGGGGGGCGGTGGTGTTTTATTGGTGTGTGTGTGTGTCTCAATAGACCAGCCCACTCCAGCCATTGGATACCTTCAGTTTAAGTGACATCATTTCCCTTCACCTCTACACATACACGGAAAAAATAGTCCTCCAAGAATAGAATTTGTTAGACAAACAATTCTCAATGACTGATCAACCCTACATATAATAGGGTTTCAGCCACTATTTCCACTTTCTCTCAGGAAATTATTGTGAACTACAATGCTGATTTCTCACTATAAACCAGCTTTAGGATATTTATTTATCCTGCAGAAAATGAGCACGTCATTAGAGCAGCTAGAGGTTATATGTAGGTGTCTAGGTTGAAACCACACCCCCTCAGATTTGTGATGGACAGTTCAGTCACTTGTATCCGACTTGAGAGCGACGTCTATTGACCACTTGTGAAATGGCAGCTTTTCAAAATAATGTTACTCCCAATATTGGAGTGCTGAACATTACTCCGCCTAAGTTGGCTACTGATGCATAAAGAAAACACTCCTGCCCTTCTTGTCTTAGACGTTCATGTGCACATAACACTCACAGAAAGACAAACAGCCAAAATGACTTATCCAAATGCACTTTTAGTTACCAGTGAATAAAACACATATAATTATTAGGGTCTAGTCACTTACTGTGAGATAAATCAAGAAATGTATTAAAATCTGTTATTTTGACTCATTATTATGAACCAACTTTTGTAAATAATTAAACCTATGGAAAATAAGCACAAATGATTTAAATAGCAAAAGTCTGTATGCAAATTTAAATTATAAAGCCGCACCCCCTCAGCTTGGTGCAGGTCTTTTGAAATAGTTGCATCTGGTTTGAGTGGGACCTCTTACCAACGAGTGTAACTGCAGCGTCATATAAGAATATCAAAGTTTTTGCATTTAACTTGTGAGGGACACCTAGCAACCACTAGTGGAACTTCATCTTCCTAAAAGAATTTCAAAGCTTCTGAGGGACACCTAGTTACGACTTGTGTGGCACCTATTAACAACTAAAGAAACTGCAGCTTCATGTTAGAATTTCAAAGCTTTTGCATTTGACTTCAGAGGAACACCTTGTCCCGACCTGTGAAACTGAGGCCTCATGTAAGAATTTCAATGCTTCTGCAACTGACTGGATAGGGGCACTAAGTAGAAACTACTGGAACTACGGCTTCATGCAAGAACTTCAATGCTTTTGTGTTTGACTTGTGAGAGAGAACTAGTAACAACTAGTGGAACTGCACTTTTATGGAAGAATATCCATGCTTTTGCATTTGACTTGTGAGGGACACCTAGCAACCACTAGTGGAAATGCAGCTTCATGTAAGAATTTTAATGCTTTAGTATCTGACTCGATATAGACAAAAAGTAACAATGATAAAGGGCAGCTCAAAAACGGCTTCCCATCGATATGGTTGAAGGCACTTGACATAACCAGTGATATATACTAGGTTGTCATCACAAGTGTTTCATAGTAATCAAGACATTAATTGAAAGTTGCAATATTGATTCATTAGCACATATTGTACATATTGGCATATGTACCTTTCCTATTGAAATCAAAGCACAATTTATTAGAGCAGCAAAAGTGGATACGTAAATGTTTATGTTGAAGCCACACCCCCTCAACTTTGTGAAATACTATTGGAGCTGTTGCACCTTACTCAGGAAAAACATTTAAGAATGACGCGGGTTATTGCAGCTTTGTTTCAGACCTGTTAAGCAGTTCCTTCTGACTTGAGGGGTACATCTAGTAACGTTTTGCAGGGCTGCAGTCTTGTTAAAGAGTTTATGCTGTTTCTTATGACTTGAGAAAGACATCTAGTAATAACTTCAGGTACTGTCACTGTGTAAATGGCCAAACCGATTGGCGTTGCCAATGCTTGTTGATCTCAGGTGACAGAGAATGAGCTGGGGCCATGGCGCGGGGATGGGAAACAAGTAACTTCAACTTCGTGGCTATTCTGGTAACAGGAGTCTTCGCTCATGAAGTAAGGGCGGTGATGGGGAAGGTGTAGGAGGTGGATCTGTGGAGAGAGGTCGTTTGGGGGGCGGGAGGCAGATTGTTGCATTGGGCGTCACCAATGCTAAAGCCAGTCCTATGCTTAGGAACACACTCGCGACTGGCCGAGAGACTAGATAAACTAAGTCTAAAATGAGTTCAGGCAATGTGTTCACATACGTTTTCCACTGACAGTCACTGGCTGATTTTGTTGGAATGCAAACCCTCATACTCCCTGGAGAAGGCCAAGAAGCAGCAGCAATGCTGAGGTTTCCTTTTGGGAAAAGAGTGCAAATATTCAGTGTTCAATCGGAATCGATATTCCCTTTACCAAAATGACTGTGTTTTTCTTTACTGCATGAAAACGGACTCTCATGCGGTTTGTTAGCGCCATTATTTAGAATTTAAGCACAGATATCCGGTGTTCGACGGATTCATTCGCTGAATGTCCACACGAGGGCGCTCGCGTAAGATAAATTGCCCAACCAAGAAGGGCAAGCATCCAGAGCGACAGCAGAGAAAGCAGTTCACTTGTCTGACCATTGATTTTTCTAATGGGTCCTGAAATCGGACTGGTGCCAGGACACTAATACAGCAAGGAAAAAACTTTATTATCGAAGAGGCTGCAGTTGCAGCCAGAGACAGAGAGAAAAACAAAGCTTGAGATAAGATTGTTGTGGTTATGAGACAACGATAGAAAGAGCATCCAGGCGAGAGGGGTGGCTGTGTTCACACCGGCACAGATATCTCAGATCCATGACCGGGTGCGCAGGAGGACACTGACAGAAGCTCCTTCTGTTAAAGCTGGCCGGGTCTAATATTTCCAGTGGTTTGCGTTGAGCCACACTATGAACAAGGTATGTCCTGTTTCCATCCCAAGCTGGGACCATATGTAATTATTTGCATACAAGGCCGATGCTACATTAAGGCCTTTGCAGGTAGTTGCCTTAGGGTGCCTTAAAAAAAGGCGTTACATTGAAACAAACTGCGACAAGTAAAGACTTACCTGCGTTAAAGAGAAGAGTCCGATTGGCAAAAATGTAATTTTGCTTGGTCCTCACTGCTCGAGGCTGCAGGGGGATCTTTACCCCCCTTTAAACGCAGGCTGGGCATACACAGTGGAAGGCAGTCTGCGGCCTTCAAACAGCCAGTCTGCCTTTCACTGATGCGTTGCCCCAGATCTGCCGTCAGGGCCGGCTCTAGGGCGGTGCGATCGGTGCCACCGCACCGGGCGTTGACTTGGGGTGGGAGCGCCCTGTTCGCAAATATATTATGGCTTGAAAACCACCTGCTGCTGTGTTCCTAGCCTCCAGCAATTTGAAGACATCAATAAAAATGTCAAGATTACTCCAGTGAATAATGTTCTTCCTGGAGAGAGACTGAGTTTTGTCTAGTGGAAGGGTTGACTCCTGGTAAGGGAGCTCAGAGGGTTAATATGCCTGCTGCTAAAAACATGTGCCATGCAGATCACAAAGTGCATGTAATGTTAATAGGTCAATGGGTTATTGCTATTGTCAGAGATATCTTTTTGTTACTTGCAATTTATAAATTAAAACCCTAATATAGAACAATGAGCTATTAACTGTCATCAAAGGTCTGCATGCAAACTGCAAGGTTTATATTAGACCTACATGTTTTCCTCCCGGTCTTTCCTTAACCTAATCTTGCAAAAAGGGTTCATTTGGGTAGAAATTAATTATTATTAATAAAAACAACCACTAACTATTAGGGTTATGTTTTAAATTCTGAATTTGTGCTTTTCCAGACCAAGGACTCTTCAACCCTACTGCCTAGCAGTATGGATGACATGTGACTCCTACATCTTGTTATCCTCTGTCCTATATAACCTTTCCTATACACCGATTAAAACTTGTGATTGTCTCTGTTAAATGTGTGTATGATGTAAAGTGCTCTGACACCCCACACTGGTATGAGTGGAACTATAAAAGTAAATGAATCTGAGAGACTGGTTAAGGAGATTTGAGAGACACTGTTAACTGGTGGTAGTGAGGGAATCTGTGGCAGCACTGGGGCGCCAATAAACATTGTCGCACAGGGCGCTACCACTGCTAAAGCCGGCCCTGTCTGCTGTGTGTGTGCGGCCGCGCTGGGGGCCGCGCATTCACTGTGCTGGAGTGCACTAACCCAGGTCTCACCCTGTGCGCTCAGTTCAAGGAGCGCCATGTGGCCTCGTCATGTGCCCTGTACATTATACGGCCTCTGGAATTCTAGACAACACTTGATACCATGGTCGTCATTTAGGAGTCGCCAGGGGCGCAGCTGCGACCCCTGGCTTGCCCTGTGCTACCCCTAGCACTGCTTGCGGCCCTTGACCTCAGAGGTGGCAAAGTCAGGGCCAGAAACACAGGGGCAGCTGCGGCTCCACCCTCTTTATTTTCTGTAAAAAAAATTATTACACTACTAGTGAATAAATAAAGTATACTATTCACGAATAGTGTAATAAAAACAATAAGCTGGAATATGCCCTTCAATGGCAGCTGAGGTAAGTAAAAATGCTTTTAAATGTATGTTGTGTGTGTGCTTGCGGGTGAGTGTGTTTATGGGTGAGTGTGTGCATATGTGTGAATTTATGTGTATGCCTAAGTATGTATGTGAGTGAAAGTGGAGGTCAAAGGGCGTGTGATGTAACCAGGGCTCTAGTGGGGGGTACACGCAGGTACACGGCGTCCCCCCACTCTTTTTTCACAGGGTGGACACCGTCCCCCCTGACAAGAAGCTGGGCCCCACAGAAATAAGCTGAACGTGTCCCGCTGTAATTTTCATACACCAGGACACGCTCAGCACGTGACCTGAGGTCATTTGCATATTGTCAGTCCCCTCACTTCAATTTATAGGACTTGTGCCCTGGATGCAGCTTTCGCTGCCCCTGATATTTCGGTGAATTGACGTCCGTGCTTGATACTGCCATACTGTGCAGTTTTATTTCCCTTCCTGTACAGCGGGCACCTCTCAGGATATCCTGGTAGAATGGAAGCCCTCCCCTTAGACTTGGGGCGCGCAGGAGTGTTTCTGATTATCCCCACTGTTGCCTATTAATGCTCACTTGAGGCTCCTGGTAGATTTGGACTGACAGGAAGTAAATTTCTGTCCTCTGGTTTGCAGACTGGGCGACTTATTTGGAGGAGATTAGTAGACTGGGGACACAATATTGCATTTTTTTAAATTAAAAGGCGAGAAAAAGCAGAATTCACAGGATTTATGAAAGGAGGGAAGGTGTGTTGGATGAAACTTGTTCTAGAGAAAGTGACACTGTTCAGGAAAGGAGGGGGGGGGGTGCACATCCTCACGTGGATATTGGCATGGAGATGCTCTTAGAACATGGTCCACTGCTGGACATGTATGGAGTGAATCTACTTGTAGTGCTGTTTGAAAAGGGACTCATTCTTATGCCCTGAGTGAGGTTATTCTTGTGGGAGTGGGGGATGCCACCTGGCCTGAAGACTCAAAGTATGACAGGTAAGATCAACATTAGTAGTATATGTGTTAATTCCATCAGGAAATCAGACTTCCTGCAAATTAAAACCAAAACAGATGTGGACTGTAAACTTGTAAACCTGAGGCAAATCATGATGGGACTCAGAGGGGACAACTCAGTGGGTTTTGTATGATTTACATGTCCAGGACAAAGATGGTGGGGCCTACCCATGCTTCTTCTCTGGGGCAGGATGTGACGTGATAATTTGGTCTCCCACCCTGGCCCTATAAATCAATGGGATGGGATGTGATTTAGGAGAAAATGAAATGAGGGAGCCTGCTCTGGAGAAGCTTTCACCACAAATCTGGTTTCTGTATTTTTTTTCAAATAGATGTTATTCCCAGGGCCTTTATGTCGAAAAATACTCCCTTCCCTACTTCTCTCCATTGTTCCTGCCCTTTTTCTTCCTAACAAATATTATTGTGCCCTTTTCCTCTCCCATTTTTATGGCGTTCCTTTGTTCCATTTTGAGAAAATTATAAAAATTCAATTTGCTAGACCGTTGTGGGTTGTCAGGGCTGCCACTGTGTTTTTCCTCCAGAGTGAGGTTTCCAGAGGTCCTCGCATCCTATAGGGCTCCTTTGCAGTCACTCTCCTGAGCAAGGAGAGGCAGCCGGGCTCATTCTCGCCACACACCATCTGTCTGCTTTTACATCAACAAGAATACTTTCAGAGGTCCTGCCTGTGCATTTCTGTGGCCGTTTCATTAGAATATTTCCCTCCTCTCACCCACCGGAAAGGTTAAAGTTCTTGCAATGAGCCCTCCATGTCTTCCTGCCAGGCCTGCCCCAGCGGGGGCACAATCCTAGGCTCCCGTGGTTCCCAGGGATGCACAGCCAAGCCAGTCAAAGACAGGGGAACAAACACAGGACGCTGCACTGTCCTGCATGTAGACTGCCCACTGTGGAAACATCCATGTTGACTGAGAGTGGCTGTAATTACTGATAGGGCCCGAGAGCGTGCCTACGTCACCCGAGTAGTGTTCTGCGTGGGTGTGCTGCGTGCTGCAATGTGAGGTGCGGAGGCCACTATGCTAAGCAAGGGCTGTTGGATTCATCAGCATCTCCGGATATATTATAAAACCTATCCAAGATCACCGCCCGCGCTTTCCAAGTGCACGCTTCCTTCCTTCCCGTGTTTCTTGCACAGGTGGCCGGACAGGACAGAGGCCTTTCCCCTCTCAGAGATGTGACCCCAAGCAAGGGAGAGTCCATCCTCACATGGGTCACTGCCTTTCCACACACACACACTGTGTGCTCCTGTGCCTACGATGCTCACTGTAGTGTGGGCAGGGTGCTTCCCGTACCAGGTCTGTCGGGATAGCATGCCAACACAGTGTGCATTGAGAGGAGGCGCAGCCGGATCGATGCGGCTCAATCATAATCACATAGTGACGCAATTTAAGAGGGAGGGCCGCAAATCCTCTGTTTGCAATAATTTGACCATCTAACTGTTATGAGCAGTAATTATTTGCGAGCATGGTATCTCACCCTTACAGCTGTTTCTGTAACTGCACCACTGTGCTATTACCATTGCAGGAGCACACGGTCGCAATCACCTCATACCTGTGAACAGATCTAGCGTGCACCGTCCGAGGTCTCGATTTATTACTAGATTTGGTGACGTCATTGTTTATTGTGCATTGAGATTTGCACTCTAGCAGCCGAGTTTACCATTTGCACTGTAAACAGACCGAAATATTTTTGTAAATTCTTGAGGTGTTTTGTGCTTTATTAATAGTACGCCCTGACGCAAGTCTTGACTGCCCTTGTACTCGGAGAAGAGTTAAGTACACAGGGGTAACCCTTTAACCCAAGGAACCTGGGCCTCGTAAATATATACGAACAATGGTTCCGTAGGGGAATTAGTATTTACAATGAAGAAAAATCAATAGAACAAAAACACAGCAATCAATGATCTAGCAAGCAATTAATCTTAAAGACTGAGTAATACTTCAAAAAACGTAACAATTTATTTTTGGTATTTCATGTGAATTTTAAATCATTCATCAACTCCTTTAGATATGTACAAAAAATGCGAACGGGCTGTATATACAAAAATATTTACACAACAACGACGCAGTGACAAAGTGAATAGGGTGACTCTGTGTGATAGTGCAAAAGTGGATATTTACAATATTAATAAAATACAAAGGAAGTTTTTTTCACACAAAAAGTCCTCGGCTAATTTATGGATAGGTAATGAGCCTTGTATGGCACACGTCCTGTAATCTGTATATACAAGGTATTCCAATTAGTGCAGGACTGTGGAACCGTCAACGTTTCGACCCTGTGTCGACCAGTTGTTCTATATGGTCATGTCGGGTCTTCTTCAGGACATTGGGGATGTATAACAGCCTGCATGAAATAGATATAGATCAATATCTGCTGTGTTAAAAGTAAAAATAGGGAAGGTATAAGTTTCCCATAAACTCACCCAAATAGCGGTGAAGGGACCGAAGTCAGACAATATGGCGTAGTGGCAGTCAGAGGAGATTACCTATTAACATATGTGCACATTAGTAATCAAATACTAAATGCCAGTCTTACTTAAACACCATATACCACAAGTAAAAATATTAATTTTTACCAATATCACAGAAGGTCTAGGTTCTTCTTCGCCTAGTTATCTACTCTTGTTCTCCTTTTGTCATTCCGGTCAGCGTGCCAGCTATCAGTCACTGCAAATTTGAACGCAAATAGGGATATTCAGAATAATGACTATAGAGTTTAGGTTAGGCGCCACTAAAGCTTAGTGGTCCATAGGAAAGCTCACCTGACTTCAGGATAATTTATTTAGCACTGCTGGAGTCTGGGACATCAGGATATCACTTCAACTAGAATAAATCACAAATCAGCCCTCATTAAATATTGGACTAGTATGCTATGTAAACATTTCAAACATTCTGAACTCTGGAGTCATCATGGGCTCCAATTCATACAGAACGCAAGCATATTTGAGTGCGAATCGTATCGTAACGATAATTCATCAGTACCCCCTCATTGTAGCAAGTTAGATCTTATGCGTGTTTAGAAGAGTGTTATAATTTCTTTCCTTAAAAATCAGACCTATGACCCAATTAAAGAGTGTTTGTTAAGGTGGCATGAAATCGTTTATAGAGTCCATTAAAGTGCGTGAAATAAACTCATCAACAGTCTGCAGTACAGGAGTTACTTCAAAAACCACGGACCGTAGGCACTCAAATATGCTTGCGTTCTGTATGAATTGGAGCCCATGATGACTCCAGAGTTCAGAATGTTTGAAATGTTTACATAGCATACTAGTCCAATATTTAATGAGGGCTGATTTGTGATTTATTCTAGTTGAAGTGATATCCTGATGTCCCAGACTCCAGCAGTGCTAAATAAATTATCCTGAAGTCAGGTGAGCTTTCCTATGGACCACTAAGCTTTAGTGGCGCCTAACCTAAACTCTATAGTCATTATTCTGAATATCCCTATTTGCGTTCAAATTTGCAGTGACTGATAGCTGGCACGCTGACCGGAATGACAAAAGGAGAACAAGAGTAGATAACTAGGCGAAGAAGAACCTAGACCTTCTGTGATATTGGTAAAAATTAATATTTTTACTTGTGGTATATGGTGTTTAAGTAAGACTGGCATTTAGTATTTGATTACTAATGTGCACATATGTTAATAGGTAATCTCCTCTGACTGCCACTACGCCATATTGTCTGACTTCGGTCCCTTCACCGCTATTTGGGTGAGTTTATGGGAAACTTATACCTTCCCTATTTTTACTTTTAACACAGCAGATATTGATCTATATCTATTTCATGCAGGCTGTTATACATCCCCAATGTCCTGAAGAAGACCCGACATGACCATATAGAACAACTGGTCGACACAGGGTCGAAACGTTGACGGTTCCACAGTCCTGCACTAATTGGAATACCTTGTATATACAGATTACAGGACGTGTGCCATACAAGGCTCATTACCTATCCATAAATTAGCCGAGGACTTTTTGTGTGAAAAAAACTTCCTTTGTATTTTATTAATATTGTAAATATCCACTTTTGCACTATCACACAGAGTCACCCTATTCACTTTGTCACTGCGTCGTTGTTGTGTAAATATTTTTGTATATACAGCCCGTTCGCATTTTTTGTACATATCTAAAGGAGTTGATGAATGATTTAAAATTCACATGAAATACCAAAAATAAATTGTTACGTTTTTTGAAGTATTACTCAGTCTTTAAGATTAATTGCTTGCTAGATCATTGATTGCTGTCTTTTTGTTCTATTGATTTTTCTTCATTGTAAATACTAATTCCCCTACGGAACCATTGTTCATATATATTCTTGTACTTGGAGAGCTAAGGAGAATCAGTGAGGCTAACTTTCTACCACCGACTGAGCACCGGGGTCCTATTACACATGGGGTGCACTTTCCCTGTTTGTGCCACGGCGCACCTTAAAACAGGTGCGCCGGGTGCAAACGGGGAAAGTGCGCCCTATTACACTGAATGCGCTGCCCAGGTTAGCCACGAAGTTGTGCTGCCCTGGGGGCAGCGCATTCAAGTGAAAAACGGAGCGACTTTGAAGGGACTGCTCCTTGTTTCACTGCGCAGGTGGCAGGGGGGGAGAGATCCCCTTGCAGGCGGGTGCAGTGAGTGACTGCACCTGCCTGTAAGGGGATATCTGAGCTTGCCCCCCCTACAGAGGGCAGCGATCAGCAGACGCAGTGGCAGCTTCTTTGCCTCTGCGCCCCCATGTATAATACGGAGAGGGCGCAAAGGCGAAGGGACTCCCTCGTTTGCAAATAATGGAACACCCTCTGGTGATAGCCCCACACTATATATATGAGCCAGCGCTATCTGTATCACAGAAGGGGCTGCACAAGCGTCTGTGGCCCTGTGTGCAATATCAAAGTGCCCAGGAGGGCGCGCAAAGCGGGCGCACATGCTTGTTGCACCACCGGGGCCATAATCCGGCCCCTGGTGTGCTGGTTAGGAGGGATTGCCCCTTCGAGAGTGCTTTGTGACCCTGCAGCTGTGTCAATGGTCGAAAAAGCCTGACCCTTCCCAAGGAAGCAATTGAATTCATAAAAATTTGCTGTTTTCCTGCGTCTTCAGTGATAAGGAAGCGTAAAACACTGAGCATGAAAAGTTGGCTCCACTTGTTGGAACAGAGTGCAACCTACCTTCCATGAAATAAGACTTTTAATACTCTTTCATCAGAATCCTTAACTCTAGGATGATAGGTGGCGACTGGAAGGCAGATTCAGTCAAAGTAAAGATGTACATACTCATAAATGTTTATTGCAAGAAACGTGGTCTTATTTTACTGTTCCACTGACAGCAAACTCATTGAGAGCTTTTGGGACGTAAATTGGGGAAGTTCACTTTTCTGGATACAGAGAGATGTGGTTTCACCTCTAAAATAAGCTACAGAACCGCTTTACTGAAAGATCCCACGTGGAAACAGTTGGACCCTTTTCACACTATGATTTTGTGCTTTGTGTCTTATATTGACAGAGTTCATTTTAACAGACTTCCTTGTATACGCCTTCCCTACTGTCACTGGTGTGATGTTACATTCTCTTCAATTTCTGCCCAAAAATATTTGTATTATATTATATTTGTAATAAGGTATTTTTTTTCCATTTGGGACTTAACTCTTTGCAGTGCCTGTAAATTGCCTTGTTGCTTTTAGAAAGGAGGGAGCAGTGACGATGATGCCCAAAGATGACAACCCCAGTGGCAACGAAATATCTATGGCCCTCATTATGTGAGAGTTGAAAGTTGATGCGGGGACACAAGGTGACCGAAATCCCAAATTCTAGATGGTTTTCCCAGCACAAATTCTAGCTATGGCAAATGTTCTCGCTGGAATGGGTAATAACTACACAGACTGTCCTTTTCCATGTACTTTTCCCTCTTTTTTGGTCACAAAAACGTTGGTGAGACAGAAGTGTGTGGATGGGGGGGGGGGGGGGGGGGGTAAGGCAGGCAATAGCCTGATGGGGGAGGTGGGCAGCTATTGTCTGCTCCCACTGTTTATTTATTTTGTTTATTTTGTGTACTTGTAAAGTGCCTGAATCACCCCCGGAGGGGTATCTCCGCGCTACGGAGGTTCTATAGAGAGGTAGATAAGAGGAAGTTGAGTAGAAGCGTTCAGTTTTAAGGAGCCTTCTAAATAGAAGGTAATCTGGGTTGCTGCTGCAGCGGTCTCGGCGGGGACTGGGCTGTGCTACTGCAGTGGTCTCGGCTGGGAATGGGCTGTGCTGCTGCAGTGGTCTCGGCTGGGAATGGGCTGTGCTGCTGCAGTGGTCTCGGCGGGGACTGGGCTGTGCTACTGCAGTGGTCTCGGCTGGGAATGGGCTGTGCTGCTTCAGTGGTCTCAGTGGGGACTGGGCTGTGCTGCTGCAGCGGTCTTGGCGGGGAGTGGGCTGTGCTGCTGCAGCGGTCTCGGCGGGGACTGTGCTGTGCTACTGCAGCGGTCTTGGCGGGGATTGGGCTGTGCTGCTGCAGCGGTCTCGGCGGGGACTGGGCTGTGCTACTGCAGTGGTCTCGGCTGGGAATGGGCGGTGCTGCTTCAGCGGTCTCGGCGGGGACTGGGCTGTGCTACTGCAGTTGTCTCGGCTGGGAATGGGCTGTGCTGCTGCAGTGGTCTCAGTGGGGACTGGGCTATGCTGCTGCAGCGGTCTTGGCGGGGATTGGGCTGTGCTGCTGCAGCGGTCTTGGCGGGGGCTGTGCTGCTGCAGCGGTCTTGGCGGGGATTGGGCTGTGCTGCTGCAGCGGTCTCGGCGGGGACTGGGCTGTGCTACTGCAGTGGTCTTGGCTGGGAATGGGCGGTGCTGCTTCAGCGGTCTCGGCGGGGACTGGGCTGTGCTACTGCAGTTGTCTCGGCTGGGAATGGGCTGTGCTGCTTCAGTGGTCTCAGTGGGGACTGGGCTGTGCTGCTTCAGTGGTCTCAATGGGGACTGGGCTGTGCTGCTGCAGCGGTCTTGGCGGGGATTGGGCTGTGCTGCTGCAGCGGTCTCGGCGGGGACTGGGCTGTGCTACTGCCCACAGTCTCTTCCCCTGCAGCAACAGGGAGTGGGTCCGGCGTCTCCAGGCACAGCATTATTGGATTGAGATATTGTAGGCACATTGATGCTGGAACTGCAGATGGTAAAATTCCACCCAGAGTTTTAACTCCATGCGAAATTGTGCCTCATAATGAGGGTCTCAATGCCTACTTGTTATTCCGCTACCGAGGCAACCTTGCGCTCCCCTTGCTCAAGCATTTCTCCATCTCCACATAATTTAGCCACCCCTACGCCACTACATATGATAGGCCCTAGGTCGCCATCTTTACACAATGACCTTAAAATCCACTAACCCATTGGGTATCTGAGCCCTCTGAACCTTTGAGCGTCAAAACCAATTTTTTCAATTTAATTAGCATCTTATTTTAACTGTATCAAGGTCACACCTTGTATTGTTTCACAAATAACCAGGAAACTTCAGAAAGTGCCGAACAAGACTGTGCATCGACTGCTGGGTCACACATGCGAGGCCACTTTGCTCCCATTTTTCGCTGCCCCCCTCCACCATTGAACCATTGCTAAATATGTCCATCATCTGAATAAAAACTTTTCCCTACTTGATAATGTAAAGCTCCACACATCCTCGCTACTGCGATCTTGTTTAGAGAAAACGAAGATTGCTACTACCCTCGCACAACGGGGGCTGAACATTTTCTACGCTGACACCTGCACTTTATAACAGAGTGTAATGGTTGAAAAGCCTCTGGCAATACCTTTGGGCTACTTTCCAGTCCATCTGTTTTTCCCACTGAGCTGGGGAGAAACCATGTGGAAATCAGTAGGCCTGCATGTTTCCCCCCTCCCCCCCACTCCACTGGAGGGGTGCAGTGGCATAAAACGATGGACTGGAATGCGACCCCAGAGTTTGGGAAGGTTAAGACTTTTGCAAATATCCTACTCATTATCATTTGTAGTTTTAACTTTCAGTTTATAATTATTTTCCACATTTTGGCAAAGTACCTAGACAGGTAGTGGTTGGAAATAATCTTAAAGCAATCTAACCAAGATTCCCAAACTCCCAAAACAGCTGTTCAAGAACACAGATAGGGCAGACAGACCCCTTTGGTAGTGTAGTTGAGTCCTGCTTGGGTATTGAGGAAACAATCACAATGATAGCATTTGAGAGGGAAAAAAACTAAAATCAGATAAAGGTACTGGCCAAACCCCAGCAGAAGATCACAGAAGAAATGAAGAGCAAATAAGAAACAATAACCGACCTAACAGGAACAAAACAGAATAATGGCCCTACCAGGAGCTAAAGGAACAGTTTAAGTAAAATTGTTTTCTCTAAAAGCCCTAAAAAGTTTATGGCAGTGAACAGCATTAAAGAAAACGTTGAAGTGTTGGCATACATCTGTGGCAGATTTATATTCACACAAATGCTAGCATTTGAGAGGGAAGCAACCTAAAGTAAGATAAAGGTATCAGCCAAACACCAGCAGACGACCACCGAAGAAATGAATAGCAAATAAGAAACCATAACAAACCTAAAAGGACTGAAACTGAACAATGGCGCACCAAGGAGATACAGGTACACTTGAAATAAAAATGCTTTTCTCTAAAAGCCCCAAAAAGTTTACAGCATTGAACAGCCTTAAAAAAAACATTGAAGTGTGTATATAAATCTGTGGCAGATAAAATCTATCACCTGAACAAAGTCTGCAGGGACCAGACCCTTTTGTAAGAGGTTATCGCACAAAGGGAAAAGTTAAATTCCTACTCAGCCTTTCTGAAGTGTTTCTGTTGTGGCCTTCGGGGCAATTGTTGGTGGAGGGTGTGTTAATATGTCCCAATAAACTGACCACCTGACCTCATATCATGAGCATACTGTCTCCATTCCAGAAATTTGCATTAACAAATCATTGACTTCAGGTATATTATTCTAATTAATGAATGAAAGTAAAAAAAGACTGCAACGCCCAGAATGCATTCGGCTATCACACAAATGCACAGACCCAGCAGCTGTGTCCATAATGACCTGGAGGGAGGGGGTAACACTGGGTCTCAAACTCGGCATTATAGGGTGCTTTCGGCAACTCTCACAGATCCCTGGGGCTCGCTTTTCCCAGCACCACTGAAACGATGTTCTGGTCTCGCTTGCTCGAGTGTAGTGGCAGGAGGGCGGAGTGAGAGGTATTTACCGTCCACCGGAGGATAAAATGTAAAAAAAAAATAGAAAGAAAACAAGCATTGGCATAGCCAATAGGTCTCGCCTTTGGGACCTTAAAAGTGTTTAGCCATGCAACAGTTGCATAACTAAATACTTATAAGGTCCCAAAAGCTGGACCTATTGGCTATGCAAAGCGGCCATGCGGCCGCGAAAGTGAAACTGATCTCGATCACCATCAAACATCAAAGCGGCCTTGCAGCCGCAAAAGTGAAAGTAATCGCGGTAAAGTGTGGTGCGCGCGCCCGCGCACATGCACTGTAGCTCTAGGCTGGCCTGGTAGCATTTTTCGGAGCCCTCTCAATAAGTCTTGCCAGACCAGCGCATGCGCTGGGTCAGGCGAGACCTAAAAAATCTCGAACTGGAGCTGTCCTGGATCCTCTGTGGTTTTCACCAGACTGGACTAGTGCTCTGTTGGGCGCCTTGAGTAACTAGATAAGGACTTTGAAGAGCCTGTGACAAGCCCTTCACAGGGGCCTGATGGACTGGGCAGGGGAGTCTTCACATGAAGCTGAACACGAGCGGAGAGGCTGGAGCTCAGTCGAGGCCAGGTACTGCTCTGAAGGAGTGTTCAACACACGCTACCTGCTGCACGCACCCTCGCTGCACACATGCTACCTGCTGCACACACCCTCGCTGCACACACCCTCGCTCCACACATGGAACCTGCGCACACAGCCTAGCTGCACACACCCTCGCTGCACACAGCCTCGATGCACACACCATCGCTCCACACATGGAACCTGCGCACACAACCTCACTGCACACACCCTCGCTGCACACACCCTCGCTGCACACATGCTACCTGCGCACACAGCCTCGCTGCACACATGCTACCTGCTGAAGAAACCCTCGCTGCACACATGCTACCTGCGCACACAGCCTCGATGCACACACCCTCGCTGCACTCTTTTCCTCTGCCACTGGAGGATTCAACAAAAATTTGTTCAAGGGATATTCTTACTGGGTATGAGTATATGAAATAGGGAGGACGTGTCCTTTCTAAACCTCGGAGATCGAGGACCTCTCTATCCGCACGGGACCTCCCTGGTCTCAGGAATTTGAGTGCCAGACACATTGTGTACAAGGCCTACACATAAGTTGTGCAAATGTGTGTGTTCTTTACGTCCATATGGTGGTACAGCTATCTGCAGAATACAAAGAGTGGCAGCCTGGTCACAATCTCTGCACAAGGCAAAGGTGCCTTTTCCTGCATATAAACATCAGTTTCTGGGTAACGTTATTGAAGATACTTCTGCTGACTTCGAGAGGCCCCTGCATGCTGATGCTTTCGCCCAGCAGCTGTCTGACATCTCAGTGAGGGGTGTCCAGTTTGTGACCAAGACAGGGTCCTACATTTTTACCCACCAGGTAATGGGGTTAGTTCATCAAATAGGGGGTTCTTTGCAGAACATACATCTACACCCTAGACACATAGGTTAGGGTTTGCATAGTAGGAGCACGCTAGATTGTTTTATCATTTCTATATGCCTGTGTATAGAAATACTGCTTTAGCAAGATGGTGGAAGTGTTCGTCCTATTCACTGTCTTGATGCTCGTTATAACTTTCATCTGCTTGGGTCTATTGATCATTGCATCACATATATTCTATAGAGGAATCACTTTAGTACAATAAATATTGAAAACGTCTCTTTGAGTATTCTTTGTATGTTTCTTTGAGGAAATGAGAGCACGATTGTATGAGCGAAAGGTTCTAGATCTATCACCACGATCCCTGAGGCGTCTGGGCTGTCATGTTCATTGGATTCCAGAACTCTTAATTCCCTGTCTAGGGAAGCTTATGGTGGCACTGTGAGCTAGCCGGTCCAAGGGACAACATATCCTGCGGGGGTGCACAGAATCAGTCTGGCACCATCCCAAGGTCTATGTCGCACACAGTTCCTACTGATTAGTGGACACTACACAACAATGCTACCTGCACACACAGCAGAGTAATACCTCCATAGCTCACTGCACACATGCTACCTTCGCACACAATAGAGTAATGCCTCCAAACATCACTGCACACATGCTACCGCTGCACACAGCAGACTAATTCCTCTAAACCTCACTTCACACATGCTACCAGCGCACAGCAGAGTAATGCCTCCAAACCTCCCTACACAAATGCTACCTGCACACATAGCAGAGTAATGCCTCCAAACCTCACTGCACACATTCTACCTTTGCATGCACACATTCTACCTTTGCACACAATAGAGTAATGCTGCCAAACCTCTGTGCAGACATGCTACCTGCGTGCACAGCACAGTAATGCCTCCAAACCTCTGTGCAGACATGCAACCTGCGCACACAGCACAGCAATGCCTCCAAACCTCTGTGCAGACATGCTACCTGCACACACAGCAGAGTAATGCCTCCAAACCTCGCTGCAGACATGCAACCTGCGCACACAGCACAGTAATGCCTCCAAACCTCGCTGCAGACATGCTACCTATGCACACAGCGGAGTAATGCCTCCAAACCTCCGTGCAGACATGCTACCTGCGCACACAGCACAGTAATGCCTCCAATCCTCTGTGCAGACATGCTACCTGCACACACAGCACAGTAATGCTTCCAAACCTCGCTGCAGACATGCTACCTGCGCACACAGCAGAGTAATGCCTCCAAACCTCTGTGTAGACATGCTACCTGCGTTCCCAGCACAGTAATGCCTCCAAACCTCGCTGCAGACATGTTACCTGCGCACACAGCAGAGTAATGTCTCCAAACCTCTGTGTAGACATGCTACCTGCGTACCCAGCACAGTAATGCCTCCAAACCTCTGTGCAGACATGCTACCTGCGCACACAGCACAGTAATGCCTCCAAACCTCTGTGCAGACATGCTACCTGCGCACACAGCAGAGTAATGCCTTCAAACCTCTGTGCAGACATGCTTCCTGCGCACACAGCACAGTAATGCCTTCAAACCTCGCTGCACACATGCTACCTGCGCACACAGCACATCTAATGCCTCCAAACCTCTGTGCAGACATGCTTCCTGCGCACACAGCACAGTAATGCCTCCAAACCTCTGTGCAGACATGCTACCTGTGCACACAGCACAGTAATGCCTCCAAACCTCTGTGCAGACATGCTACCTGCGCACACAGCAGAGTAATGCCTTCAAACCTCTGTGCAGACATGCTACCTGCGCACACAGCACAGTAATGCCTCCAAACCTCTGTGCAGACATGCTACCTGCGCACACAGCAGAGTAATGCCTTCAAACCTCTGTGCAGACATGCTTCCTGCGCACACAGCACAGTAATGCCTCCAAACCTCTGTGCAGACATGCTACCTGCGCACACAGCACAGTAATGCCTCCAAACCTCTGTGCAGACATGCTACCTGCACACACAGCATATCTAATGCCTCCACACCTCTGTGCAGACATGCTACCTGCGCACACAGCACAGTAATGCCTCCACACCTCGCTGCAGACATGCTACCTGCGCACACAGCACAGTAATGCCTCCAAACCTCTGTGCAGACATGCTACCTGCGCACACAGCACAGTAATGCCTCCAAACCTCTGTCCAGACATGCTACCTGCGCACACAGCACAGTAATGCCTTCAAACCTCTGTGCAGACATGCTTCCTGCGCACACAGCACAGTAATGCCTCCAAACCTCTGTGCAGACATGCTACCTGCGCACACAGCACAGTAATGCCTCCAAACCTCTGTGCAGACATGCTACCTGCGCACACAGCACAGTAATGCCTCCAAACCTCTGTCCAGACATGCTACCTGCGCACACAGCACAGTAATGCCTCCAAACCTCTGTCCAGACATGCTACCTGCGCACACAGCACAGTAATGCCTCCAAACCTCTGTGCAGACATGCTACCTGCACACACAGCATATCTAATGCCTCCACACCTCTGTGCAGACATGCTACCTGCGCACACAGCACAGTAATGCCTCCACACCTCGCTGCAGACATGCTACCTGCGCACACAGCACAGTAATGCCTCCAAACCTCTGTCCAGACATGCTACCTGCGCACACAGCACAGTAATGCCTCCACACCTCTGTGCAGACATGCTACCTGCACACACAGCATATCTAATGCCTCCACACCTCTGTGCAGACATGCTACCTGCGCACACAGCACAGTAATGCCTCCACACCTCGCTGCAGACATGCTTCCTGCGCACACAGCACAGTGATGCCTCCAGACCTTGCTGCGCGCTCTTCCTGATGACTCATCAGAAGGCAGGTAGACTCACTCTGGAGGAGATCCCCTTGGGCAGTGGAGCACTGTCTGATGCTCTACGACCCACAAATAAAAAGCAGAATACCACCACATCATTCACACTCTGGGGGCATCACATTATGCTCTCTCCCAGACAACACAGAGATACATATTGTTTAGAACAGCTTGACATTGCGTGTTTTTAAAATGTTCCACCTGGAAATATGAGTTTCCTCATAATTCCAATTTGTGGACAGCTCTCGGTACATATATGTTGCTGCCACTTTGAGATACAGGCAACATGTGTAATTGCAACTCGTAGTTTAACCACTGTTAAAAAAACAAAAGTTAAAAATAAAAGTAAAAAAAGAGGTTATATATAATTCAGTGACACGCGCATGAGATCTGAGCAGGATTCTGGGTAGTTTCAGTGTCCTCACAGAGCTCAAAAAGAGTTTACAAATGTGAGAAGTCACTGCTCACAGGTCCCGCTTGGCCTCCGCCTGCTGACTGCGGGGACTGTCCTGCCCTGATCAGTGTATAGGTGTAAAACACGCACTCCAGAATCATAGAACAATATTTTTGGAACGGAGGATTGTTTTACAAAAACCGTCATAATTATGTTGGAAAATACGGAAACTACATTTCTTCTGCCAAACAACGCCTGATGATAAGGCGAGAAGGGAACTGAATTATGCACGAGGAGCACAGCAAAGGTGTCGAAAAACCACTGAAAACAGAGCAGAAAAACATGAAAAAGCTGGAAAAGCAGAAGGCGCTGTAACAAGGGCGCCACAGATACCGTCTCTTCCTGTGTTTAAAGCAAACTCAAAGGGGATAGAGGGATAAATTTGAAAAAATACGGCTTCCAAATCCACACCAGCAGATGCTACAAAAATAAAAATAAAAAGCCTACCAAATTCCCAACAGGAGATTTTACAAAAATAAAAAAAGCTGATGAAGGAACATCGATGCCTATTTCTGAAGCCTATATTTGAACGGAGGCTTCTGTGCAGGTTCAGAGTAGACAGTAACAGGAATACTAGATGTTGTCGACAGAAGTTCTGACCTGGATCAAAAATGTGTTTTGTGAAGCAAAGCCATTCCACAGATGTATCTGGCGGCACAAATGTCAGCGTCACTAAACAACTGCTTATTAATGATGCACCCAGACTGCAATCTTCCATTCAGCAGCATTTCACACCTTTTTCTCACATTACAGAGGACATTTGACTGAGTTCAGATGCACCTGGTCGAAGTGCCACGGTTGTTAGCGCTAAGAGCGTGGAGGAAGCGTCATCTGTTTGCTACTCACCCAGGGTGATCCCATTGGGCCACTCGATGGTCTCAGACACCAGCACTTGGCGGTCCACTCCATTGAGCCCGGCTTTTTCAATTCTAGCTCGATCTCCCCAGTCCGACCAGTACATGAACCTGGAATTGGAAGACGCGACAGAAGAATTCAAAGGCACGTGGCTAAAAGCAAAAAGGCGGGAAAACAACAACTACACTAAGTATGGAGGCTAGGCATAACGCCACTGCTTGCTTACCCGTGGATAGGGTCCACGGCGATGGCTCTCGGCTCACTCAGGCCGTGCTCGAAAAGGGTCCTTCTCTTGCATCCATCCGCGGTGGCCACGGACAGGGTCTTATTTCCCGAATCCGTCCAGTAGATGTTCTTGTGCACCCAATCCATGGCCAGGCCCTCCGGAGAGTGGAGATGGCTGTTTATCACAGTGACTTGTTCAGCGGTGTCACTGGCTTTATCTATGTAGGCACTGCCAAGACAAACATCAGCACAAGATTTAGGTCGTTCTGCCTCAGGCTTCACAGAGATGAACTACACTGAGCATCTACAGTACCATTAAAAGGATGACTGGAGGTACAGCAAGGCGGTAGGATACGTCTGGCCAAGAACCAGCTTGGGGTAGCCCAAAGATGCACAAATGCCATGACCCAAGCAAGCACAGAGCCTTCAACTTAGGCAAATTTCGAGCCTCAATAAGAAATCGGTGTATATTTTTCTTGACTCTTTCTATCCTTTGATTTTTCAAAATGTTGGGAATCCTTTTTCTAAACCACGTCACTTTATTTTAGCGTATGTACTTTTGCATGTGATGGAAAATAATACCTACAAGCCACACCCATGGATTTTCTGATACTGTCTGACTCCCCTACAGTAATGTTCTACAATGTTAAGATAGTTTCCATCAATGCTTGGCAAACAGGCGCTCATCTTCAAGGCCTCAGCAGCCTGGATGGCATAACACTCCCTTGGGAGTCTTGTTATTGTGAGGATTTGGTGCAAGGCCAGGCTGAAGGCGCTCGACCGATGCTTCACTCGCCTGCCATGTCATGTACAGGATACCGAAAGGACTTTGATACCAGCTGCTGTGGCTTACGTCGCTATTGAAGAACTCAAATATAACAGAGGACCACAAACTACCCTTCAATCACCACATCACTTCAGCAGAGAAGAATACCAACCAACCACTGATGAGATTGATTAAAGTATGCCGTTACCTTCAAGGAAATCACAAGCTCAAGCTTACTCGAGCTCTTGCACTATCATGACTACACTACTACAATATATATAATCTGCCGCGAAGCACCAAAGATGGAAATTTGGAAAGTACAAAGAAATCAGAACTAAATACAGGACTTTGTTTAAAACTATGAAAGTCCGCCCACATCAGCCCAGCCCTGAAACAACTGCGCTAGCGCCAAGGAAAGCAAACTGCTAAATTCAAAGTACGGTGCACCATATCTCAGGACCTTCCAAAGCGATTGTCATCTCTACCTCCATAAACTGACCTATCACTACACACCAGCCGAAAGCCTCAAATCCAGCACCGTCTTCAGGATCGGAGGCGCCAAATCCAGAAGAAATAAGCCAGAGGCGGGGGAGGGTAAGAGCTTGGGGTGCTACATGATGAAATGAATGCTTTGGACTCAATCTAGCAAGCAATGCCAACCGGGAACCACTTAAAATGCATGAAGACAAAGCTTTTCAAAGAAATGTATGAACTGTAAACCCATCTGATGCTAGAGCCCCCCACCATCCTCTAGCTCAGCCCCTATGGCTCTCCCTAAATGATCATCCACATGTAAACCCAGGACAGATCATAAGTTTTTCTACTATTTCCTTCACGTGCTGTGAAGTTGCTTTGGTGAATTGTTGGCACGGTTCATATCAAATAAATATTACATTTGCATTACTGACAATGAGAACAGCCCGAAAGACATGGGTCCCATTTTCTTTGTGAGCTAATCAAGTCCTTCCATGGTTATGGAGCCACCCTCAATTTTCCCCAAATACCTTTGGAACAGATTGGGGTAAACTATGCAGTTAAAAGGTCTTACAATACAGTTTGTTAAATATATTACGTTTCTCAATGTAAATCTAAAAAAAGTTCCTACTGCGTGTACAAAGTGAATTACACTTATGCAGCAGGCAGGTTTTCTGCTCAATGGCAGACATAGCGCCCATACAATCAATGAGTTCCTTGTTGATTCAGCACTAGGGAGGTGAGGCACAAATTCAGCTATAGTTGCACAGGTGTTGGCTCACATGAATGCAGAGGGGCTCAGGAGATGTGAAGTCACTAAACGGTGCATAAGGTGGCACAACTGCGACCAGCGCTGCTGCTAAAAAGACTCCCTGTAAGCCTGTGTCATCCAATACAACACAATGCTTGTGAACTGCCTGGTGCAGTGGTTGCCATGGGCACGCGTGGTCAAGATTTTACATAGGTAAAGTATCTCAGAGACCAGTGAACACAGAGCATTTCAGTTTGAAATTCACTATTGCGCCTGTTTAGGTCTCGCCTATGCAACGTGCATGCGCTGAATAGGAAAGAGACCTTTAGTAATTGGCACAGCTTTCCCGTCAAAAACGTGCACGCGTTGCATTGCTTCCAATGGCAACGCGTGCATGTCTGGCGATTCACTTGAGGGAGCGAGTGGCTGGCGCCATATGTTATCAATTATCGCGGCACCAGCCGCTTGCTCCCGCAAGTGAATCGCGCAGGCCCCCTCATCTCTCCCCTCCCTTTGCTGCCGTGCACGCTTGTTCTCTTTTATGAAAGGCAGCTTACTCTATGACGCAGATCTCTATGACGCAGATCTAGAAATGTCCTCGTAAATTAATGGTGTCACCAAAAGAGACTTCCTACAGCAATGTGTTAATTACATAGCACTGAGGTGTATACCACTGGGGCCAGTGCTTTTAATGACAGAAGAATTGAAGTACGTGCCAAATTTTGTGAGGGAGCAGTGTTAAGAGGGCAGGGCTATGGTTTAAGGAGCGGGACTAGGTGCTGTTAAAGACATGACTGTGAGGCTGTTAATGCAATTCTTAACATTTCTGGCTTTGCTGGCTCATTTCTGCCACCTGTGCACGAGGCGCTATCTTTTTTTAGGCTTGCATGTGCAATGCCAAATTATTTTTTGCATTTCCCTCATCAGCACAGAGCTTACCTTGCTAAGATTCCCTTTATCTCTGCACTTCATCCGCAAAGTGGCTCTATGTCCACAATATCTCTGGTCCCTGTCAACTGTACCGCCCTTCCTGCTGATTGGCACAGAGGTTTCCAACGTGTTCCCATTTTCCTCTGCCTTTCTTCCGTCTTCCACTAATTCCTTGCGCTGAATCCCCTTATCCCCCAAAGTAGCAGTTCTCCAGAGTAGCAGAGACGTTTTAATGCCTGGGCAAAGTGGGCAATCGCCCAGGGCACTACCTTACAAAGGCCCCTCTGGGAACGTTAACTTTCTCTCTGTCTATTCCATTTCTCTATCTAAAACTATCTGCCTGCCTTTACTTCTGACTCTATCCGTCTGTCTACCCAGTGTCACTTTAAGGACTTTTGGCGTTCCAGGTAAGACATATTTCACCAAAGTTTAACTTATTATTTAATATTGTTGGCATCATGTGAGTTTGAATTAGAAATAGTATTAGAATTCAAAGTTTTTTCCGAACAGGGGCCCCTAAAGAATGCCTTGCCCGGGGCCCTCAAAATCGTTAAGATGACACTGCATATCGTGAATTATTAGCTCATCCAAAACTCATCTTACTTTATATTTTGGCACAAAAAACTAAAATGACAACTGCCAGAATGTAAGTGAAATTCCCAAAACGGCTTATGCGTCAGTGGATATGCATATTCTTTTATATTCAAAATCACATAATTCATGCAAGAATTATGTTTATTATACAATTTATGCAAACTGTTAAAAATTTACAAGAAACATGCACTTATGTAAAAATAAAAAACACATCATATTGCCTATGGCCGAATGTGTATTGTGGAAGTCTACAATAGTACTGGTACTGAAAGAGTGGCTTTTGCTGGAGTTACAGTGTCTGTAAAGCAGTGGAAATATTCAGTTTTTTTACCCACAACTTGCCCTCTTGTTTTTTGTCCCAACCATGCTTCCTAACCTTTTTTAATCTCAGGCTTTTAATATTGTTTTTTTACAGTATGCTTCATTATTATATTTTTCTTTTCTTTTTACTTATTATATTTACTAGGATTTACTTTAGTTATTTTTTAGTCAGTAGCATGGCAGATCAACAAGACAGGAAGAGGCCTGCCATACACCAAGCTATGTAACATCTCTGCTGTGGAGATTGCAGCACTCATGTTTTTGCTTGCAACAGTGGTGGCTGGTGACATTTGAAAGTGATGGGGCATGAAAGTTGGATTTGAATTTTATGTAGTGAGCAAAGTGATTGAGCTCGATGGACAAATGTGGGGTTCAGGTGCCCTCACCCAGAGAAAAATCTGGAAAAATATTGGGAAATGGTGCCTTTTAAAGCAAATTTTAATAAAGAATTTAGTGACAAAGCAAGAAGGTTTCTAAAGCAATTTTGAACATGTAATCTTGAAATATTTAAACACCTTAAAATCTGGCACATATCTTACTGCATTTATGTGTTCAACAATTACAACAGTGTGCAAATTGCAGTGTGATTAATACAGGCCCTTTAGAATGTGTGTACTTGCCCAGTGTATTACATTGCATGCGGCATTAAATAAAGGCTCTAATCAGACTTGGTGAAGCACCCACAGCTGCTGGCTGAAATCAGCCATACAGAAATATGCCCAGACAGGGTTTTTAAAAGTGGGGGTTCTTTAAAAGGGCCACGGTTTAAACATGTAAACTAAATTTTGCAATTCTCATAGTCTGTCACCCGACCAGTATTTGTTTTTTAGGTCTTGCCTGAGCCAGCGCACACACTGCTCTGGAGAGACTTTTAGTAAGGGGGCTTCAAAAAGCTCACCACACGCTTTTGCTTGTGGCCTAAAGCTTGTGATTACGCACACACAGTTACGCGCACAGGCGCCATCTGGCTTTCCTCTCAGCGCACGCACATCGCACACTACTTGCCAGATGTGCCTCCTTTTTTTTTTTTTTTACTTTTAGTGCGCGCTTGTTATCTTTTGTGCTCCCGATCTCGGTTGCCTTCCTGAACATGTCTGCTCGTGCCCACGCTGTGAAATTTGTTTACACATTCTTTGTAGCACAGTTCGGAAATTCATTTTTATGATTTATAGCACCTGATTTCAAATAATTTTATTTGCCTCCTGATGTTGGTTGTACTATTCTTACTGATTAATGAATCACGTTCACGGAAGGCTTATGAAGAGAAATCTGCACACAGCACCATCTAGTGGAAGCAGTCGGAATACTGCACATCCCTCTGTTCCCTTTATGTTTCTGTTCACTTGTCTATGCTCCAAGCATCTTTTTCTGTATTCCTTATCTAATTTTCTATAGCTGCTGTCCCTTTATCCTACATGTTTATTGCCCCTTTCTCTACGGCCTTATGTCTTCATGCTTCTGTACCTCTACGTGTGTCTTGCTGCATACTGTCTTTTCGTGCTCTTAAATCTGTTTACTGTCTCTGCCTCTTTGTGCCTCCTCTCTCTGTTACAAGCACTAATACTATCATTATTTTATTATCTCAAGTCGCTATTATCATAACACACACTATCTATTCCCCCCTCTGATTCTGTCTCTCTCTCTCACTTCCTCTATCTCTCGCTCAAGCACATACATATACACAATTTCAAACTCATTCTCTCTCTCTTACTACTCTTTCTCTATAGCTCTTTATACATCCTCTTGGTATAATTCTTTATATTCAATTACTCTCCCCTCATACTAACTCCATCTCCCTTTCCCACATGTTTATTTCTGACCCCCTATACTCACAACATCTTACTTCAAACTTTCGTTCTCTATCGCTGATATCAATGCTTCTATATATATATTATATTATACTAATTTCAAACTAATATGCCCCGCTGCCATTACAAACATTGGCAAAACCAATAGCTCTAGCTAAACACTTACAAGGTCCTAAAGGCGAGACCTATTGGCTATGCCAATGCTTGTTTTACAAGGGTGATTATGAGACTGAAATAGTGATCCTACTAACAATAATTGAAAGTAACTCACAATTACTCGTGAGTTAGACACTAGGTAAGTGGCGAGCAGCTAGTGGCATGCTACATTTTTATTCCACTTGCACAATTTGCGAGATTCTGCATATGTAATGGGTGTGAAATGTGGCTGTATTTCTTTGCCAGCTAGGACGGCTCGAGTAGAAAGTGTCTCAGTAGAGAGAGGTCCGAACCAACCCCTTTGCCGGTATTTTTCATGACTTTTTGAATGGGAGATACTCCCTCACGTTCAGTTTTGACAAGCGATATTAAGTAATCCATCTTGCATAGTTTTCTTTACTTTTTTACAAAAATTAGACAGTATCTGCAAAAGAAAATTGGCATTTTGCACACTTTGTTGGTTCTGACTGTGAAACCTGTCAGGTTTTGAGTTGGGAAAAACTGAAGTAAGGGAGGGGTCGTCACGAATTTGATATATACATTATTGCAGAGTGGGCTTCCTTCTCCGATAATGGTGACAGAACTACAGCTGTATTAGAGATGGTCTTCTACAATAGGAGCGTTAATTTTCACGTAACGGGAGAAGGTACTTTTAGATTAGAAGATTCTAGAGCCTATCCTGTGGGACAGGACTTTACATTTGCACAGGTTGGGCTTGTTTAGGGTAGACTGTGAATTGTTCCATCCCCTGGTGGATTGCTGTGCAGTTTTTTTTATTCTCTTAAGCTTGGCATTCCCATACTGTGTTGATTCACGGGTGCTGTTGACCAATGGGGGTTGGTCCATGTCAGCTCCTGAGTCTTGTATGCTGGTTGGAGTAGGCATTTATGGTTTGGCTGTGGCCAGTGCATAATTTGAGCCGGTGGTTTCCAGTGCTCGGCACCGGCACTTAAATGTCAACACCGGCATGGTGGCACTGTCTGACAAATTTAGGGATGGCCACAATTGCTGTTTATTAATTCAATACAGATTAAAAATGACTAGCACCCTGCCGTCCAAGACATTCTTATAACACTGGGAGCCTGCAATATTCTGTTAGTAGTTGTGTTGGTAATGTCATTGGCAGGGGCAATGGATGGTGCACGCTGCAGAGGCCTCCTGACGAAGGCACTGGCACTTATGTATTTTTCTTTTCTTTTTTTTTACAAATTAAGCACTGCCTGTAACCATATTGCCCTTTCTGTCCCAACCATAGTCTGGCTGCCCAACAAGTGCTGATTGTGAGTGCTTACTTTCTGCCAAGCGAGGAGAGAGTTGGAACAGTGCGCAGAGTGCGGTCACCTTTGTCGGGTCAGTATATCTTATTCTAGCGATTGTGTGAATTTCTATCACATATAATGGGGAAATATGTTTACTGCCTTTATATACAGTTTATCCTAGGAATGATACATTCATGTCACCGGTGCTGGAGACCATTATCGGATTTTTTTTAGTACATCTAAAGATTAGGTCAATCAACACAGTGTGGTTTCTACTTTCACTATTATATGAAGCGCTACATGGATTTTTCTATCTAACCTCCCACGAATGTAATATTAACATGTAGCCCCCTATTATATATTTATGTCACTGTTATGACATAAGATTTATCCAGACACATTTTAGCACACTTCTGACATTATCCTTCAGAGGAATAACTCATACAATTTGAACCGTGCAAAGCGCTGCAATAAACAGATGAATACACACAGAATTAAATGCAAGCCGCACATATAATAGAAATATCAGATGTATAAACATCAATTCCAGAAGGTATTTCCACTGACTCAGTATGAGGGAGACAGCCGCTTGCACTACTCTAGGGCTCTTTTGTCTTCTATAAATGAGACTGCTTCAAACAAACTGCAAGACGTTCAAAATACGGCAGCACGTCTCATTCCTAGTCTTCCAGCTAGGGCGGCCTCTGCCCTTCTTCTGCGCACGCTACATTGGCTGCTGAATCGCAAAAGCATCATCTTTTAGGTTTGCTGTCTGACTCACAAGTCGTTGCAAAGCAATGCGCCCAGCTACCTTTCTGCAAAGCTTGTCCACTACTCCTTGTAGAGCTTTGAGATCTTAAAGCCTTGCTCTCAGTTCCACGTATAACGAAATCCCACTCAGCAGGCAGATCCTTTTCTTATCTGGCTCCCCTATTGTGGAACAAGCTCCAATTTCATATATGCCAATGTGCAGATCATTTCAGTTTCAGAAAACGTCTTTATTCTAGGCCGCATCAGTCGGCTCCTCTGCTTATAAACTGGGCTGCACTGAGGTACTCCTCCCGGGGTGATATTTGCGCATTATAAATTAAATTAACATAACAGCATGCAGTGTGGAGCTCTACATTTTGTAAGACGAAGGTCCACTTTGTGGGGTGCTGCATTCTGTGTAATAAAATCAAGACTCTGGACGGCAAAGGGAAGGCAGATGAGCTGACGCGACTGCGGGCCTCGCCTGGGGAAGCCGTACAACGCTGCAGATTCACCAACCCGCTAGAGAAGCGGATGTGACATTATGCACCCTTTATATCAACACAGAACACGGGGACCCTTACAGTCGAAAGGGACTAAGGGTAGTAGTAAGTTATCAGAGAAGCGGTCCCTTTCAAAAATGAGTACACACATGTAACCACAATGCTAAAATCAGGATTGGGTCTAAATGTGTTCGATGCGGACGTAGCAGGGGTACGAACGTGTCGGGCAAAATTGGCAGGAGAGCACTGTGTCGGCGTCCACCTCCATTGATCCACGCAGCCTTTGCTCCTGTCATCTTCCTCTATCCCCTTTGTTTGGAGAGCACCTTGCAGGCCCCCGCCTTGCTTAATCTCGTTACTCCGTTGCCGGACCGGAGTTGCAACTCTGCATTAGCCCGGTCCTACCACGATTCCTGTGGCGATGCATCCATGAATTTTCGTTACCACGTTACCTGACTCCAGTTGGAACTCCACCTCATCTACTTCACCCCATTCCGACCACGATCCCCGTGGTGCCGACACTGTGCTCTCCTGCCAATTTTGCTTGGCACGCTCGTACCCCTGCTACGTTCGCACCAGCTACAGTGGACGGGCCCGTGCTCTTCGCCTTGTGACTCACCGAGCTAGCCCTCTTGTCCATTATAGGAGACGATGTTTCCTCTGTCATGGTTCGGACACCATTCCCAGGATATATTCTCTCTATTCTCAGTAACTTCTCAGGCATTCTTTGATTGTCTAGTCCTGATGATGATCCCATAACCGTTGTTGGGTCTCGAAACATCGTCGACAACCACATCTTAACCCCAATCTGTATTGTCGATTTATGTGGAGCACAAGATGTCTTTGTTATTGTGACTGTTGTTATTGCTTATTTTTACCACCAACTCACTTTTAAGCTTTATGACTGAGGTAAGGAAATCTGTTGATTTTCAGATACCCCGTCACGTCCTGCCTACTTCATGTTTTTGTATTATTTACGCTTTAATTCTTGATAATAAATCTTTAACATTTTTGCATTGAACACATTTAGACCCAATCCTGATTTCAGCATTGTGGCTACATGTTTGTAATAATTTTTTAAAGGGACCGCTGTCTCTGATAACTCATTATGCACCCTTTGACATAACACACTTGAAGCCCCGCCCACCCCAAAGCCTCCGTAGACTGCCATTCGCAGCAGAGGGGCCCGTTTACTTTCTGTTCTTGTAGATCCCTTTAATACCCATAAAGCCAAAGGTAGCAGGGCAGCGCCAGGGATAGCAAAGTGACTGCATTGAGTAGCAGCTGCTACCCATAGCTACCCTTAATATAGGTCCACACTGTCAACTACTCCTTGATTGCCCAGTGGAGGGAATAGGGCAGGGTTCTTGATCTGACCAAGACCCACCACTGCTAATTTCTCAGACGCAACCATTCCCAGAGCCTTCACATGCACCTCAGCTATCATGTACAGCACACTCTGGAATAACAAACAGCAGCTTGCGCATTCAGGTACAGCACACAAACACTAGAATCATGTGCACACTAAAATATGTTCAGTACACACTGGTAACACAAATGACACCCCCAGGGCTTTAAGTGGGCCAGGTCCTGCCAGTGCTCAGCACAGTCAGTTCTAAAAATCAGGTGCTGAGACGAGTCCCTATCAGGCTCTCCATTTCTGCTCTCACCCTCAGGGTGGAAAAACAAATATTAACTCTGCATCAGTGCCTCTCTTCACTGCCTTTGATGTAACTTAGAAGAGACTCATTGTAGGTCTTCCACAGTCTTATTTCAGAACTGAATCATTTTCAATATTATATACAACAAAGCCATAGGTGTTGCTTACTTATCTTTTGAAACAAACAGTCATTGACAAAGCCAATTGTCCAGGTTCTTTGTAGGTATAATGTTAATTATATTATATATCTGGATGCAATGATAAACAGCAAAATAGCAATCAGGTGGCACACTATGCTAAGCACAGATTTTTAGCTTGTGTTTTTAAGCCACACCCTTAATTACATTGGCCACGCCCCTTTGAGAGACCCCCAATTTTTTCATACCACTTAAAGCCCTGGACACAGCATAGCATAAAACACTGTACAAACTACAGACCGGCACAGCACAGGGTTAAGCACAGCTCAGCATCAAGTACAGTACAATCTCAAATCATATATATTACGCACCGGAATGATCATCAGGCCAACGTGAAATTGTGACCACACACACTGCAATCACAAGCAGCAACCCCATAACCATGGGCCAGCACATCCTAAAACCACGCACAGCACACCATGTGTAGCGCATCCCAGAATCCTGCATAGCTCAGACTAGGGATATGAACAACACAGTCTGGAAGCACTTATCGTAAAAAGACTAACTATAGCACCAATTTATTTCGGGTTGAAGGCACAAATGTAAGCTCAGCCTAGTATCACGCACAGCACACACTGCACTCACAAAGTGCACCCCCTTACATGAAAACATCCCAGAACCAAGGGCTAAAACATCTACAACCTTGAAAAGTCCAGGAAATTATAAGAGATGCCCAGGATTCATGCGCACGAGGCCACAAGTGGACAACTGCATGTTCACTTCTCAGTAAAATTTAGCACTGGGTGAATAATACGTTTAGTTCTGGTGTTGTGGGTGCAACACTGCCTTAAAGTGAGTCGTCAGCCCTTGCCACGTGGGCATGCTTGCAGTGTTAGCATACCTGTATATCTTCCGGTGGTACAAGTCACACCAGAAGATCTTGTTGGTCGCCACCTCCACATCCAAGGCCACCACGTTCTTCAGCATAGGGATGACACGCGAGTAGTCCCTCTTCACCAAATCGATCTTGCAGACCTCGTGGCGGTTGGTGAAAATCAAGGAAGGACTCTTGCCTGTTACAAAAGGAAGTCACAGTGCAATTGTTTAGCTAATAAGCCTGCCAATGCTGCATGTTTGCTTGTTTGAATTGTACGTGGGTTGGGCTATCAAAGGCATGAAGTATCAATGCAGTGGTAAGAGGGGTGAAGATTAAGGCATACTTGGTAGAAAATCCAGTTGAGCAGTTACTAGTGGTTATTAGGAGGCTGAGGAGGTATCCTATGGGTTTGACATATACAATAAACTATGAGGAGAGTTCTGGATAATTTCACCTGCATCTTGAAACTCGAGGTTGGTATCTAATTGCATCTACTGATTTAGGTTGCATTCAGGATGTATTCTCGTGTTTCTGCTGAACATGTAGCCCACTGAACAAAAAACTAATCTCCAAGGAACCATTTGCAAATAGTAAACAAAATATCCCAACAGAGAATATTACGAGGAATCTCCACCCCTGCAGAAACTCTTCACCAATAGGGAGACAATCCGACAAGCTGCTTTTGTCTCACTTTACACCACAGTGTAATATAATCTTTGTTTTTAGGTCAAACCTAGGCAGCGCACATGCGCTATCTGCAAGACCTGCTGTAAGCATTACATAGACTGTAATCTTGCCTGCTACTTACTATTGGATCACTCCTACGTCGCTTTTCTTTTCTCCCTCCTAAGTTGTTCAAGCAGCTGATACCTCACTTCTGGTCAAAGTTAAGAAGTACCGGCCAAGCACAGTCTCCTTTCACTTACTTTCTTCATCTGTTCCTATAGAGATTTTCTTTTTTTTTTTTAAAAGGTACGCCAGACGCTGGTTCCGCCTTTCCACCAGGTTACAACACAAATACAGCGTTTCCAAGGGCTACTTTAATTTTAACCTAATGTGACTGTAATCTGTTTGAACAAAGGCCACTGAATTTATGGGGATACGCATTTTCTGCATAGTTTACTGGCTGCATCATTTCACCAATCACATGCACATTTGCACCCACCAACAATGGATTGTCAAGTACATAAGTTAAATATGCATGGGCACGCACTTTATATTTTAGAACGGCGCCCACGTTCATCATTGTTTTTAAATTACTGTGATCGGGCGCTGCACTTTCAGTTTTAAGGATAAGAAAATGGGGGGAGATTCAATAGGGTGTAGCAGAGGCTGGAATCTAGACTAACTGTTTTCAACATACATTTTGCCTCTGACACCATAAATTACAGCAATTATTTTGTCAACTAGCCTGTTTAATGACTGTGATCTACAAAATCTTTTTTTTGGTTTTTGATTTCTTAGATTCGATGAACACTACTGGTTTGACACACACTTATTGTATACAAGATATGGTGACATAAATATTTACATTTGTACAGTGACTTCAAAATGTGACAACAAACGAAAAAAATTATATAAATATAACATAAAGATTATCAAATTGGAATTATTTTTCAAAGCTGAAGTCAAATGTCCGAAACAAATTAGTTCATGGAACGTGAGCAGTTGGCTCCTATAGTTCTCGCTATTATTGCGGTCCTATGCAGAGTCGGGTACCTGTGTCTGTATATAATTTCAATGAGCAATGCAAATTGCAGTCTGTCTTTGCATTTGCAATTGCTTATGTAGAGAAGCTGGTTCTAGCTTAATCTTCTACAAAAATCCTCTGCGATCTCTGCTTTTGCGCCAACGCGTTTCGACCTGTGTAGTTGGGGACCTGTGTGATGTTTGTGAGGTCGTCTTCAGGGCGGGTATTGTGGTGGAATCGGACTTCTGTTCCTGTAATTCAATTGTAATGGTATATGGTTACTCCTACTGTCATGTATTTTTGATTGTGGAGTTTCTAATGGTTGTTCTATGTCAACTTACGTTCACTCCAGGTGGTTGAACTTGTCTTTTATGTTATGCCTTGTTTTGTGTACTGCCGACTGAAGTAGAATGACTTTCTTGACCTTGGTCTCGTTTTTTTCTTTCTAAAACAAATGAAAGGGAGAGGAGTTGGAGTCTACATCCCCTTGAGATTGCCTGAAGCTGTGACATGGTTTCTGGCAAGTACTTGAGTTAGGTAGTTTATTATTGTTGTCGCAGTGCGTGCTTTTGTGATTAGGATTTCTTTTCCCTACTGCGTGCCTTAAACGTGCTTCTTTTTAAGTTGCGGTGGCGTGACCTCTATTTATGCATACCGAGAGTTATTTGTGTGTGAGGGGGGGGAAGAAAATCCGCTTCGCTGTGCCCTGGTGAACACCGTGATTGTTACTGGTGAAAAACGCGATTCCAAGCGGTGAGGGAGCTCGTCCCGGATCAGCGCGTGGTGTTAGTTCTATTTAAAGAAAGGACGGTGGGCTGTTTACATGTAGCTCATGGGGGCGTACTGTTCCGTACCTTCTTGGTTTGCGAGTGAAGGAATCCACTTCTTCAGCGCTCGTGTATCTCCTGTCTCCTCTCTCTTTTTCGGCAGCTGGCAGGTTTCTTAGCGTTTCCTCAGGGTTATTCATAGCGCTCTTGCCATTGGTTGATTTATATAAGGGAGTGCCCCTTATTGGCGCGTTGCTTGCTCCACGTTTCAGCTGGTTGGGGGTGTGTCGTAGTCATAGTTACCGTGTGGTGCAACACTTCGTAGGCGATGTTTTTTTGGGTTGATGAGCGGCTCTTCCAGTCCGTGAATTCTTCCGTGATTCCACTGCGGTGATGTGCAGCGTGTCCGTCATGGCTTAGGGGTATGTTGATGGTCAAAGTGATCATGTTGTTTTTTCTGCCTCCCGGTTCGAATCCGGGTCATTAACAATTGCGGGCCCTGTTATTAAGATGGACCGCTTGTATGGTGACGCTTTTTTCTCAATAGAGGTTTTTTGATGGTATGTGTCCACTTTGTAAATTAGGGTGGTTGGTCCTTTTTGCTGGCTTATGTTTTTGGTTCAAGGGCGCATTTTCGGACGGTGGGTTCATGCAGAAAGCGAATGGATTGACGTGCAGCGTGTCTGTCATGGCTTGTGGGTACGTTTCTGTTCATGCTAGTCCTTTTGTAGCTCCGCCTCCTGATTCGAGTCCAAAGAAATTTTTTTTTATTGCTGCTCCTGTCTCTGTTGCATCTTGCGAGGTGTGCTTACAGCTGTTAACTGACACATGATTCTTTGATTATAACGGTCATGTTATCGGCGTTTTCCTCTTTTTTGCTTGTCGCTTCATAGCGTTGTGTTTCATATGTTCGAACCTTCCTGGGGCTCCAGGTAGTCATTGTCTACGGTTGTGCTATGGCTGCTGGACATTTGGGGTGTAGAGGTGTCTCCAGATGTACACGTGTTCTTATGGCATTGGGTGTGATTTGTCTTTTGTCCAAGGATATTGAGGTGCAATCTTTTATTTCTTTTATTTTTCAGAGAGGTGACATGTCAGGCTCCTTATCAGATGATGTTTGATATTTCCGTCATTTCGTTTAGTCCATTGTCTATAGTGCCTAGGAACATTATAGTTTTGGCTTCCACTTTTGAAAGGGTTGCGTCTATGTTCTTACTTTTGATATGACGTAGAACTGTCCACTTTAGGTCATTTATACTGTGGTTTTTTTCAATCCAGTGGGACACCATGGGTGCATTGTGAGTTTTGCACTTGATTCTTGAACGATGTTGTGAGATGCGGTTTTTCACAGGTTGTGTCGTTTTTCCGATGTAGGCCAATTTACATGGGCATAAGACACAATAGATGACGTTTTGTGTGTTGCAGTTGGTGAAGTCTTCGTGAATCAGGTACTTTGGCCCGTACTCAAACTTGGTGCCTTCGATTGTGCTATCGCATGATACGCATGTACCGCATTTTTTGTGGCCTTTTATCGGTGGTAGTGAAAGCATGGATCTCAATGATGTCCCTGGTTGTTTGTAGTAGGTGTTTGCACGAACCAATTTTTCTCGTATGCTGATGTTTTTTTTGAGAGCAAAGATTGGTATCTGTGAAAGTGGTTGAATTCCTTTGACTGTGTCCCAGTTTTTTCGAATGATTTTTTGCATATCGTTTGGTCTGTTTGAAAAAGTGGTGACGCATACCAGTTTGGGGTTTGTTTTGTCTGGTCTTGGAGAAAGAAGGGAATCTCTGGGCGTGTACCATGCCCTTTTTAGTGCTCTTTTAAGGAGTTTTTTGGGGTAGTTCCTTTTTTGTAATTTCTCCATTAGGATGCTGGCGTTCTCGAAATAGTCTTCTTTTTTCGAGCAGTTTCTCCTAATTCGAAGAAATTGACTGTAAGGGAGATTCTCGCGTAGGTTACGTTGGTGGAAACTTTGGAAGTCGAGAAATGTGTTTCTGTCTGTTTTTTTGGTGTACAAAGTTGTGTAGAGATGACCATCCTCATGTCTCACGAGTAGGTCCAAAAAGTTCATTTCTGTTTTGTGATGGTTCATTGTAAATTGAATGTTTGGACTCCTGTTGTTTAGCCATGTCACAAACGCTTCTAGATCTTGTATCTCACCTCTCCAAAGTAGAAAAACATCATCGATGTAACGACGCCACATTTTTATGTGGCCGTCGTATGGGTTGTTGTTGTACACCCATTTTTCCTCGTATAGGGCCATGAACATTATGGCCATTTCTGGGGCGAAGGGACAGCCCATCGCGGTTCCTGTGACTTGTAGATATTGGGTGTCGTTGAAGGAGAAAAAGTTGTTTCTGAGGCAGATATGTGCTAATTGAACAAGATGGTTTGTTGGCACTGTGTGCGGGCGAACTCTTTTATCAAGAAAAACTTGTATTGCTTCTAGGCCTTCTTCTTGGGGGATATTGGAGTATAGGCTGACAATGTCCAAGGTTACAAGGATTTCATTGTCTTTGTCGAAGGGAAAATTCTCGAGCGTTGTGATGGCCTGCATGGTGTCTTTCACGTAACTCGGAGTGTCTTTGATCAATGGTTTCAAAAAAGTGTCCACATATTTTGCTGGTCTCTCCAGTATTGAATTTACTCCTGAGATTATGGGCCTCCCAGGGGGATTTTTGGGGTCTTTGTGTACTTTTGGGAGGACATACATAATGGGTGTCCTGGGATTCTCATTGATCAAATACTGTGCTTCTTTAGTTGTCAGCCACCCTTCTTCTTTGCCTATATCAATGATGGGAAGAAGTTTCCTTTTTATTTTCGAGCTCCAATCTTCATTCGATTTCCTGTAGTATTTTTGGTCCATTAGTTGGCGATGTACTTCTGCTTCATATTTCTCCCTCTGCCAGATGACTATTCCTCCTCCCTTGTCTGCCGGTTTGATTATGAGATTTTTGTTTTGTTGCAGGTGGTCCAGAGCTTCCGTTTCTTGTTTCGACAGGTTCCATTTCATGAAGGGTTTCTTCCTGTCTAGGTTGTCGAGATCTCTTAGGACATTCTTCTCGAAAGTTAAGAGTTCGACGGGCATGTTTTGTGAATTTGGAAAGAAAGACGATGGATATTTTAGTCCGGAGAAGTTACGAGAAGAATATTCTTCTCTTTCTTGGAAAAAGACTTTGAGTCTCATTTTCCTGAAGAGTTGAATTATTTCCATCTTCATCTGAGTTAAATCTGGTCTGGCCGTGGGGATGAATGATAGGCCTTTTTGGAGTACTTGAATTTCGGTTGGAAGGAGAACTTCGTTGGAAAGGTTATATATGGAGCCTATTTCTTCCCTTACCATCGGTATACGTTCCTCCTGGTTGTAATCTCTCCCTGGTGTTGGTTCGATTGGGGGTTGTACCATCTGTTGGCTCGTGGACGGCCTCTCGGTCGGCTGTTGCCTCTGTCTAAAAAAGGTGCCTGTTGGTAGAATGGCCTTGGTTGAATGTTTCTGGTGTCTGTAGGGCCTTCGCTGTCGCTAGATGTTCCGGATGAGGAAGAGGGTTCTGAGAAAGTAAGGAACCTTCTCTTGCTCCTACCTCCGTATATGTTTAATATTCCTGTATTTTGAGGCTGGTTGTAATATTCTTTTTCTAGGTAGGGATAGGCTTTGGATATAGAGAAGTTAATTATATATTTTTGTAATTTGAATCTCTTTGCTTCTTCAGTGTTCTTTTTGAAAATGGTGTTTTCTTTTTCCAATTTGGAAAGGATGTTCTTGGCGTCCTCTATTGCTGTGTTGTTTAGGAATGCTTCTTCCAGTTCTTGAATTAGTTCCAGCTCTTTTTGGCTCAATCGTTCAGCGGTTTTAATGGAATGGAACATCCAATCCCGTGAGCATTTCGTTCCAATATGGCTGAAGCCTTCAAGGTACTCCGGTTGGTCTGTGAATATCACTGGTATGTTCTTCACTTGTAGCCCAGTTGGTATTGTGCCTGCTCTAAGATGTTCTAATAGTGCTTCTCCGTGTAGGGCTGTTCTTATCTGTTTTTTCTTCAATCTCGTTATTCTCTCCAAATCTGTTTGTTGGGCAAAACTGGTGGAATTCTTTCCTAGATTGAATGATGATGGTCTTTTTAGGAGTTCTTCGATGTCTTCCTCTCTGAAGCTTAGGGTTTTGGGTTCTGTCATTGATCTGAACGAACTTTTACTTTTTACACCTGTGGGGTGTAGTTTCAGGGTCTGTGAACGTAAGGTTGACTGTTATTTGGGTTTTTTTGAAGTGGTGCAATTTGCTGGTGTGGAACGTGGTAGTGTTCAATCGAACAGGAATGTTTAGAACCTAGATTTATTTGTTCTAGGAACTAGGATTTTAATTTTCGAAGGTAGTTGTGGTCTACCTATACCCTCGTGTGCCTGGTGCACACACTAATCGCGGATAAGAAAATGGGGGGAGATTCAATAGGGTGTAGCAGAGGCTGGAATCTAGACTAACTGTTTTCAACATACATTTTGCCTCTGACACCATAAATTACAGCAATTATTTTGTCAACTAGCCTGTTTAATGACTGTGATCTACAAAATCTTTTTTTTGGTTTTTGATTTCTTAGATTCGATGAACACTACTGGTTTGACACACACTTATTGTATACAAGATATGGTGACATAAATATTTACATTTGTACAGTGACTTCAAAATGTGACAACAAACGAAAAAAATTATATAAATACAACATAAAGATTATCAAATTGGAATTATTTTTCAAAGCTGAAGTCAAATGTCCGAAACAAATTAGTTCATGGAACGTGAGCAGTTGGCTCCTATAGTTCTCGCTATTATTGCGGTCCTATGCAGAGTCGGGTACCTGTGTCTGTATATAATTTCAATGAGCAATGCAAATTGCAGTCTGTCTTTGCATTTGCAATTGCTTATGTAGAGAAGCTGGTTCTAGCTTAATCTTCTACAAAAATCCTCTGCGATCTCTGCTTTTGCGCCAACGCGTTTCGACCTGTGTAGTTGGGGACCTGTGTGATGTTTGTGAGGTCGTCTTCAGGGCGGGTATTGTGGTGGAATCGGACTTCTGTTCCTGTAATTCAATTGTAATGGTATATGGTTACTCCTACTGTCATGTATTTTTGATTGTGGAGTTTCTAATGGTTGTTCTATGTCAACTTACGTTCACTCCAGGTGGTTGAACTTGTCTTTTATGTTATGCCTTGTTTTGTGTACTGCCGACTGAAGTAGAATGACTTTCTTGACCTTGGTCTCGTTTTTTTCTTTCTAAAACAAATGAAAGGGAGAGGAGTTGGAGTCTACATCCCCTTGAGATTGCCTGAAGCTGTGACATGGTTTCTGGCAAGTACTTGAGTTAGGTAGTTTATTATTGTTGTCGCAGTGCGTGCTTTTGTGATTAGGATTTCTTTTCCCTACTGCGTGCCTTAAACGTGCTTCTTTTTAAGTTGCGGTGGCGTGACCTCTATTTATGCATACCGAGAGTTATTTGTGTGTGAGGGGGGGGGAAGAAAATCCGCTTCGCTGTGCCCTGGTGAACACCGTGATTGTTACTGGTGAAAAACGCGATTCCAAGCGGTGAGGGAGCTCGTCCCGGATCAGCGCGTGGTGTTAGTTCTATTTAAAGAAAGGACGGTGGGCTGTTTACATGTAGCTCATGGGGGCGTACTGTTCCGTACCTTCTTGGTTTGCGAGTGAAGGAATCCACTTCTTCAGCGCTCGTGTATCTCCTGTCTCCTCTCTCTTTTTCGGCAGCTGGCAGGTTTCTTAGCGTTTCCTCAGGGTTATTCATAGCGCTCTTGCCATTGGTTGATTTATATAAGGGAGTGCCCCTTATTGGCGCGTTGCTTGCTCCACGTTTCAGCTGGTTGGGGGTGTGTCGTAGTCATAGTTACCGTGTGGTGCAACACTTCGTAGGCGATGTTTTTTTGGGTTGATGAGCGGCTCTTCCAGTCCGTGAATTCTTCCGTGATTCCACTGCGGTGATGTGCAGCGTGTCCGTCATGGCTTAGGGGTATGTTGATGGTCAAAGTGATCATGTTGTTTTTTCTGCCTCCCGGTTCGAATCCGGGTCATTAACAATTGCGGGCCCTGTTATTAAGATGGACCGCTTGTATGGTGACGCTTTTTTCTCAATAGAGGTTTTTTGATGGTATGTGTCCACTTTGTAAATTAGGGTGGTTGGTCCTTTTTGCTGGCTTATGTTTTTGGTTCAAGGGCGCATTTTCGGACGGTGGGTTCATGCAGAAAGCGAATGGATTGACGTGCAGCGTGTCTGTTTGTTGTCACATTTTGAAGTCACTGTACAAATGTAAATATTTATGTCACCATATCTTGTATACAATAAGTGTGTGTCAAACCAGTAGTGTTCATCGAATCTAAGAAATCAAAAACCAAAAAAAAGATTTTGTAGATCACAGTCATTAAACAGGCTAGTTGACAAAATAATTGCTGTAATTTATGGTGTCAGAGGCAAAATGTATGTTGAAAACAGTTAGTCTAGATTCCAGCCTCTGCTACACCCTATTGAATCTCCCCCCATTTTCTTATCCACGATTAGTGTGTGCACCAGGCACACGAGGGTATAGGTAGACCACAACTACCTTCGAAAATTAAAATCCTAGTTCCTAGAACAAATAAATCTAGGTTCTAAACATTCCTGTTCGATTGAACACTACCACGTTCCACACCAGCAAATTGCACCACTTCAAAAAAAACCAAATAACAGTCAACCTTACGTTCACAGACCCTGAAACTACACCCCACAGGTGTAAAAAGTAAAAGTTCGTTCAGATCAATGACAGAACCCAAAACCCTAAGCTTCAGAGAGGAAGACATCGAAGAACTCCTAAAAAGACCATCATCATTCAATCTAGGAAAGAATTCCACCAGTTTTGCCCAACAAACAGATTTGGAGAGAATAACGAGATTGAAGAAAAAACAGATAAGAACAGCCCTACACGGAGAAGCACTATTAGAACATCTTAGAGCAGGCACAATACCAACTGGGCTACAAGTGAAGAACATACCAGTGATATTCACAGACCAACCGGAGTACCTTGAAGGCTTCAGCCATATTGGAACGAAATGCTCACGGGATTGGATGTTCCATTCCATTAAAACCGCTGAACGATTGAGCCAAAAAGAGCTGGAACTAATTCAAGAACTGGAAGAAGCATTCCTAAACAACACAGCAATAGAGGACGCCAAGAACATCCTTTCCAAATTGGAAAAAGAAAACACCATTTTCAAAAAGAACACTGAAGAAGCAAAGAGATTCAAATTACAAAAAGATATAATTAACTTCTCTATATCCAAAGCCTATCCCTACCTAGAAAAAGAATATTACAACCAGCCTCAAAATACAGGAATATTAAACGTATACGGAGGTAGGAGCAAGAGAAGGTTCCTTACTTTCTCAGAACCCTCTTCCTCATCCGGAACATCTAGCGACAGCGAAGGCCCTACAGACACCAGAAACATTCAACCAAGGCCATTCTACCAACAGGCACCTTTTTTAGACAGAGGCAACAGCCGACCGAGAGGCCGTCCACGAGCCAACAGATGGTACAACCCCCAATCGAACCAACACCAGGGAGAGATTACAACCAGGAGGAACGTATACCGATGGTAAGGGAAGAAATAGGCTCCATATATAACCTTTCCAACGAAGTTCTCCTTCCAACCGAAATTCAAGTACTCCAAAAAGGCCTATCATTCATCCCCACGGCCAGACCAGATTTAACTCAGATGAAGATGGAAATAATTCAACTCTTCAGGAAAATGAGACTCAAAGTCTTTTTCCAAGAAAGAGAAGAATATTCTTCTCGTAACTTCTCCGGACTAAAAAATCCATCGTCTTTCTTTCCAAATTCACAAAACATGCCCGTCGAACTCTTAACTTTCGAGAAGAATGTCCTAAGAGATCTCGACAACCTAGACAGGAAGAAACCCTTCATGAAATGGAACCTGTCAAAACAAGAAACGGAAGCTCTGGACCACCTGCAACAAAACAAAAATCTCATAATCAAACCGGCAGACAAGGGAGGAGGAATAGTCATCTGGCAGAGGGAGAAATATGAAGCAGAAGTACATCGCCAACTAATGGACCAAAAATACTACAGGAAATCGAATGAAGATTGGAGCTCGAAAATAAAAAGGAAACTTCTTCCCATCATTGATATAGGCAAAGAAGAAGGGTGGCTGACAACTAAAGAAGCACAGTATTTGATCAATGAGAATCCCAGGACACCCATTATGTATGTCCTCCCAAAAGTACACAAAGACCCCAAAAATCCCCCTGGGAGGCCCATAATCTCAGGAGTAAATTCAATACTGGAGAGACCAGCAAAATATGTGGACACTTTTTTGAAACCATTGATCAAAGACACTCCGAGTTACGTGAAAGACACCATGCAGGCCATCACAACGCTCGAGAATTTTCCCTTCGACAAAGACAATGAAATCCTTGTAACCTTGGACATTGTCAGCCTATACTCCAATATCCCCCAAGAAGAAGGCCTAGAAGCAATACAAGTTTTTCTTGATAAAAGAGTTCGCCCGCACACAGTGCCAACAAACCATCTTGTTCAATTAGCACATATCTGCCTCAGAAACAACTTTTTCTCCTTCAACGACACCCAATATCTACAAGTCACAGGAACCGCGATGGGCTGTCCCTTCGCCCCAGAAATGGCCATAATGTTCATGGCCCTATACGAGGAAAAATGGGTGTACAACAACAACCCATACGACGGCCACATAAAAATGTGGCGTCATTACATCGATGATGTTTTTCTACTTTGGAGAGGTGAGATACAAGATCTAGAAGCGTTTGTGACATGGCTAAACAACAGGAGTCCAAACATTCAATTTACAATGAACCATCACAAAACAGAAATGAACTTTTTGGACCTACTCGTGAGACATGAGGATGGTCATCTCTACACAACTTTGTACACCAAAAAAACAGACAGAAACACATTTCTCGACTTCCAAAGTTTCCACCAACGTAACCTACGCGAGAATCTCCCTTACAGTCAATTTCTTCGAATTAGGAGAAACTGCTCGAAAAAAGAAGACTATTTCGAGAACGCCAGCATCCTAATGGAGAAATTACAAAAAAGGAACTACCCCAAAAAACTCCTTAAAAGAGCACTAAAAGGGCATGGTACACGCCCAGAGATTCCCTTCTTTCTCCAAGACCAGACAAAACAAACCCCAAACTGGTATGCGTCACCACTTTTTCAAACAGAACAAACGATATGCAAAAAATCATTCGAAAAAACTGGGACACAGTCAAAGGAATTCAACCACTTTCACAGATACCAATCTTTGCTCTCAAAAAAAACATCAGCATACGAGAAAAATTGGTTCGTGCAAACACCTACTACAAACAACCAGGGACATCCATTGAGATCCATGCTTTCACTACCACCGATAAAAGGCCACAAAAAATGCGGTACATGCGTATCATGCGATAGCACAATCGAAGGCACCAAGTTTGAGTACGGGCCAAAGTACCTGATTCACGAAGACTTCACCAACTGCAACACACAAAACGTCATCTATTGTGTCTTATGCCCATGTAAATTGGCCTACATCGGAAAAACGACACAACCTGTGAAAAACCGCATCTCACAACATCGTTCAAGAATCAAGTGCAAAACTCACAATGCACCCATGGTGTCCCACTGGATTGAAAAAAACCACAGTATAAATGACCTAAAGTGGACAGTTCTACGTCATATCAAAAGTAAGAACATAGACGCAACCCTTTCAAAAGTGGAAGCCAAAACTATAATGTTCCTAGGCACTATAGACAATGGACTAAACGAAATGACGGAAATATCAAACATCATCTGATAAGGAGCCTGACATGTCACCTCTCTGAAAAATAAAAGAAATAAAAGATTGCACCTCAATATCCTTGGACAAAAGACAAATCACACCCAATGCCATAAGAACACGTGTACATCTGGAGACACCTCTACACCCCAAATGTCCAGCAGCCATAGCACAACCGTAGACAATGACTACCTGGAGCCCCAGGAAGGTTCGAACATATGAAACACAACGCTATGAAGCGACAAGCAAAAAAGAGGAAAACGCCGATAACATGACCGTTATAATCAAAGAATCATGTGTCAGTTAACAGCTGTAAGCACACCTCGCAAGATGCAACAGAGACAGGAGCAGCAATAAAAAAAAAATTCTTTGGACTCGAATCAGGAGGCGGAGCTACAAAAGGACTAGCATGAACAGAAACGTACCCGCAAGCCATGACAGACACGCTGCACGTCAATCCATTCGCTTTCTGCATGAACCCACCGTCCGAAAATGCGCCCTTGAACCAAAAACATAAGCCAGCAAAAAGGACCAACCACCCTAATTTACAAAGTGGACACATACCATCAAAAAACCTCTATTGAGAAAAAAGCGTCACCATACAAGCGGTCCATCTTAATAACAGGGCCCGCAATTGTTAATGACCCGGATTCGAACCGGGAGGCAGAAAAAACAACATGATCACTTTGACCATCAACATACCCCTAAGCCATGACGGACACGCTGCACATCACCGCAGTGGAATCACGGAAGAATTCACGGACTGGAAGAGCCGCTCATCAACCCAAAAAAACATCGCCTACGAAGTGTTGCACCACACGGTAACTATGACTACGACACACCCCCAACCAGCTGAAACGTGGAGCAAGCAACGCGCCAATAAGGGGCACTCCCTTATATAAATCAACCAATGGCAAGAGCGCTATGAATAACCCTGAGGAAACGCTAAGAAACCTGCCAGCTGCCGAAAAAGAGAGAGGAGACAGGAGATACACGAGCGCTGAAGAAGTGGATTCCTTCACTCGCAAACCAAGAAGGTACGGAACAGTACGCCCCCATGAGCTACATGTAAACAGCCCACCGTCCTTTCTTTAAATAGAACTAACACCACGCGCTGATCCGGGACGAGCTCCCTCACCGCTTGGAATCGCGTTTTTCACCAGTAACAATCACGGTGTTCACCAGGGCACAGCGAAGCGGATTTTCTTCCCCCCCCTCACACACAAATAACTCTCGGTATGCATAAATAGAGGTCACGCCACCGCAACTTAAAAAGAAGCACGTTTAAGGCACGCAGTAGGGAAAAGAAATCCTAATCACAAAAGCACGCACTGCGACAACAATAATAAACTACCTAACTCAAGTACTTGCCAGAAACCATGTCACAGCTTCAGGCAATCTCAAGGGGATGTAGACTCCAACTCCTCTCCCTTTCATTTGTTTTAGAAAGAAAAAAACGAGACCAAGGTCAAGAAAGTCATTCTACTTCAGTCGGCAGTACACAAAACAAGGCATAACATAAAAGACAAGTTCAACCACCTGGAGTGAACGTAAGTTGACATAGAACAACCATTAGAAACTCCACAATCAAAAATACATGACAGTAGGAGTAACCATATACCATTACAATTGAATTACAGGAACAGAAGTCCGATTCCACCACAATACCCGCCCTGAAGACGACCTCACAAACATCACACAGGTCCCCAACTACACAGGTCGAAACGCGTTGGCGCAAAAGCAGAGATCGCAGAGGATTTTTGTAGAAGATTAAGCTAGAACCAGCTTCTCTACATAAGCAATTGCAAATGCAAAGACAGACTGCAATTTGCATTGCTCATTGAAATTATATACAGACACAGGTACCCGACTCTGCATAGGACCGCAATAATAGCGAGAACTATAGGAGCCAACTGCTCACGTTCCATGAACTAATTTGTTTCGGACATTTGACTTCAGCTTTGAAAAATAATTCCAATTTGATAATCTTTATGTTGTATTTATATAATTTTTTTCGTTTGTTGTCACATTTTGAAGTCACTGTACAAATGTAAATATTTATGTCACCATATCTTGTATACAATAAGTGTGTGTCAAACCAGTAGTGTTCATCGAATCTAAGAAATCAAAAACCAAAAAAAAGATTTTGTAGATCACAGTCATTAAACAGGCTAGTTGACAAAATAATTGCTGTAATTTATGGTGTCAGAGGCAAAATGTATGTTGAAAGCACTTTCAGTTTTAGCACGGTGCCCACTTCTCTATTTTGATCTAATTAGAAACAATTATTTCCAACACCATGCATCCCCACACCGTTGGATCTTTCCAAATCCTTGGGTCCTCCCGCATTCTTGGATCTCCCGGGACACTACTACATTACCCTGATCAGGCCTCGGATTTCCCGAAGATTTGGATCCGCAGGCCTTAATAGGGCCGATGCTTCGGTTGTGTGTGATGGAGAACACCAGCATGTAACGGTTAGTTTCTGACCCCTGTCCTCTTAGCCTCTATTGTTATAATTAACCTTTATCTGAACAAATCCCCCCCCCCAACCAAGGGATCCACCCCCTCATCCCTCCCCTGCACATCTTTATATACAGACATCTCCAACTCCGCGCACACAGGTCTTTTTTCCACAGTTTTATCACACTGATGGCTTTGTCAAACATGCTCCCCCCCACACGGTTCTTAAATATCAGCCTTTTACCATAAACTTTTACTAGACAGACCTACATCGCATTGAACATTTACCGTACATATAAAAAATATTAGTGGCAAAAACATCAAGATGGTGAAACAAGCATTTACAATGCAATAGGTCTCGCATTACTGAAAGGTTGAGCTATTGGTGTTGCAAATAATAATGTTATGTGCAATGCCAATAGCTCAAACTTTCAGTAATGCGAGACATATTTCATTGCAAATGCTTGTTTAGTGATGTCACTTCCCCCTCTCAGGAACCCGCTGCAATGCTTCACAACAGTTATATTTAAAGATAATGCTAAAAACATAAATTGTAGAAATAAAATAATACAGCAGTTACACTAAAGGAAAGGTCACAAGTAATGGAAGAGGATTTCAAGCCCTTGCCTCTCTTCCAGTGCCGCACAGACCTCTCGTCCTGATCCAACCAGTCATTTTCTGAGCTGACCTTCAGCTATAAGTGCTTAATGCGGCGAAACTATCCAAACTCCTGTGCCAAAAAGAAATGCTTGGCCGCAAATGCGTTCGTCTCTGAACAGAGATGGGATTGATTTTGGCTTCCAGCTAAACTGAGCTATATTTGAGAATGTGGTACGAACTGGGTTCTCAAACTATAGCGACCTAGCAAAATAGCGCTTTTTCACATATTTCACAAAAATTAAGTAGAGCTACACATCATTTTACAAATTGCTCGAAATGTGGATTGTAGGTATTTCGGGTTACATTTCCAAGTGCATGTTCACGTGAAGTCATACCTCACGTAAAAACTCAAGTGAGATACAGACAGGATAGAAATGTTTTCCGTTTGGAACAGTGTAGAATAGGATAATAAGAAATGTCATGAATTTTACAATTTTGCAAGAGCCTAGCCATAGCTGCCAAGGTTTCAGATTGCTTATCTGTGACATTTTCATAAATTCAGTGTATTTTGAGTAACATTCAATGACTATGAGTGACAATTTGTCGCGAGCAAAAAACAAGCAATAAAGACGAGGAAAATATATAGATATCCGAAATTACACCCATTGGAGTAATGAGAAACTAAGAAGATCTTTAAACTGCTGTAAAGTACCAGAAATGGAAGGGCACTAATGGGACTCTGTCCGGGCTCTCCACTTGGGACTTCTATTAGTTAATGCGCGCAACCAGAGAGCCACATAATTGAATCATGGTCGGTGCAGTGGAGAATAGTGACTTGTGTAGGTTTAGTGCTACAAGGTCTCAGTCTTATGAGTGACATCCAGCTACCAAATGACACAAAATGTTAAAAATTAGACCCTTTTGAAAAATTAGAAGTTCTAAAAGTATCTCAGCCCCGCTTCCACAGTCTCAAAGAAATTGCCCCCATTGCACAGATCAGAAACTGATCTCTTGCTGGACTCACCTTTGCTACCAGAAGTAAGTTCTCCCTGTAGTGCACTGAGGCAGAGAGCTTCTTTGTCCGTGTTTTTGGACAGAAGAGCAAGAGAGCTTGCTGGCAGTGCTCCTGTAGTCTAGAAGTGGCTGCAACTCGCGTCTCAGCTTTGATGCTTAGGCGCAGAGGTATCAACTTTGTATTTTGCGAGTCCTTAATAGCGAATTTTACCGATTCTTTATGCAAGACTCGCAAAATGCAATGTATGTAGGTTTTGCAATTAAAATAGCGATTCCTACACATTCCTTATTTGCGAGTCGCAAATTGCGAGTCGCAAATAAGGAATGGCTTCCCATTCATTTCTATGGGTCAAGAGGCCCATAGAAATGAATGGGAATTGCATGCGCAATTTGTGAGTACCTAATAGGCACTCGCAAATTGCGAATGCAATTTCAAGGGTGCCAAAAGGACACCTGTTGCACCCCTGAAATATGTATGTGTGCATATGCGGCGCACATACATGCCCTAAGAGCATTTATGTGTGCCACATGGCACTTAGAAAGAAACATGCAAAAAAGTGCATTTTTCTAGGAAATCGCAAATTACTACCAACTTGAATTTGATGGTAATTTGCGATTCCTTGAGGCCAATTTTTGGGTGCTTCCAAAATTGCATTTAAGGAATCGCAATTTGCAATTCCTTAAATGTATTCGCAAAATTGGGAGTCGCAAATTAGGCGATTCCTTATTTTGCAATGGCCTTTCGGGATGATGCATCCCAAAAGGCTTTTTCCCGTTAGCAAACTGGTCTATTCTGCAAATCTGCCCGTTTGCGAACGGGAAAACCCTTGATACATCTGGCCCATAGTATTTATTTTCAATACGAAAACAGCTTGCCTCATAATACATTGCCCCCGTCTTATTCCAGCAAGTAAAAGCAGAGCCTCGACATGGACTTTGTTGTCCCTTTCAGCATTACGATATAATTCAGTCGTGCTCCATTTAACCCTGTCTTTTGTATACTGACGCGGCTTACTGCTTATTTACTATTTAGAGTGTCAAATGATATTACCGCACTATGCTGGTCTTTAGAATTAAAGGTTTTATGCTGTCAAATGCTGGCACAAATTTTAAAGATTGATGTCACTTCCGTTGGGTGTCCATGATGTGTAACACTGACTCTGAAGCAGCGAAGCTGCACACTTCTCTGGCACCACACAGAGGACCGAGTTGGCAGGATTTTGCAATGCAAATATAACAATGTAGGTGCTCGCTATTCCAGCATACCTGTTTGCTTCTAAGAAGAGCCGGTACTTTCCTTTTAAAAGTATTGGTCCATGATTAAAAGTGAATGAATGAATGAATATGCATTTCTAAAGCTCATGGCTACCAGTAGGCCTCCCAGCGCTAGAAACAGAGTCATCACCGAAGTACAGTCAGGTATCATGGAAACAGATAAGTTTTCAGGAGTTTGCGAAAGGACAGATAGCTGTCCTCCAGACGAATGTTATTAGGGAACTGCTTCCAGCATTTAGCTGCGGTATATGCGAACATACGTCCACCAGTCCGAGATCAGTTTATCCTTGGGACAGCTACCAGAAGTTTATTCTCGGAGCGCAAGGATATTTTAGGGTGATAGGGCAAGATGATAGATCGAAGGATCGGTGGACCCTTATCCGAAAGAATCCTGTGAACAATGCACTGTGCTTTAAACTGAATACGTTCCGCAACTGGAAGCCAATGAAGGGAGGCGATGTGCGGTCTTGCGGATTCTCGGTTATGGACTTGCATAAGGAGACGTGCTGCACAATTTTGTACTATTTGTAGTTTTTTAATGGTTGAGCACGGGGAACCTAAATAGAGCACATTGGCATAGTCAAGGCTAGAAAGGATTAGGGCTTGAACCAACAGTCTCCGTGCATTGAAAGGCAACAGAGGGAGAATTTTCCTGATCATCTTCATGATCCCATAGCAAGTACCCGCCACCCTCCGTGCTTGCTCCTTGAAGTTTAGGTTGTGGTCCGGCCAAACACCAAGGCTTTTTACCTGATCTTTGGGGGGATGCATTACGACCAAGCAACTGGGCCAGAGTCGGCTGGCATCAAGGGACGAGGTTTTGCCCGAGAACATCAGCTCAGTTTTTGCCCCATTGAGTTTAAAAAATGAGCCGTCCATCCATGCGGAGACCCTTTCCAGAAAGATGGCCAGATTAGTCTCCACATTATCAGATTGGTTAAGAGACACAATCAACTGGGTGTCGTCATATGTGACAATCTGAATGCCGAAGGGCTTAACAACCTCGGCGAGGGGGCTCATATATACATTAAAAAGCATGGGGCTCAGGGAAGAGCCATGAGGCACCCCGAATCTCAGAGGCATACTTTCGGGAATAGAGTTATCCTCAAAAACTTGGAATGATCTGTTGTCCAAGAAAGACTCAAGGCACTTGAGTGCGGTTCCATTCACTCCTACCTCTCTCAGTCTCGATCAGTAGTTGGTGGTTAACCGTGTCAAAAGCCGCACTGAGGTTGAGCAAAACAACTGCCACGGACCCGCCAACATCCAGAATTTTCCTAGTTTCTTCAACAACAACCAGCAGGGCAGTTTCCGCGCCCTGTTGGGGTCTAAAACCGGTTTGTGAAGGGTGAAAGCGTTCGTTCTTCTCCAGAAAGGCAGAGAGAACGTAGTTAATATACTTTTCACCAATTTTTGAGATCCCAGGCAGAAGTGAGATCGGCCGGTAGTTTGAAAATACTTCTGGGTCCAGACTCGGTTTTTTGAGAAGGGCTTTGACCATGGCCCGTTTCCAAAGAGAAGGACCGGATCCCGAGGAAAGTGAGATGTTAATAAGGTCCAATATGGTAGTGGCAACCGTATCAGCGACCTGACTCAAAATAGAGGGGGGGAGGGGCACATCACTGTGGGAGCCAGATTTCAGTTGGTTGAGATAGGTTTTTAGGGATTTCATATCCAGGGGGGAATTATTTCAAAGAGGGGATCGGACGAATGTGTTTGCTCCTCCAGAAGAGAAGAGTTTAAAAGTGCTGAAATAGGGGGTAAAGTCGCATAAAAATCTTCAATTTATTTTGGAGAAGTACTTTGCCAGATTGTTACATCGTCCTAGAATGTCAACAGAGGGCAAGGGGAGAGGGAGGGGATTAAGGAGAGATTTCGCAATCTTAAAAATTGCGCGAGGGGAGTTGGATGCTGAAATGATCCTTTTTTCATAGTGCAGGGATTGGGCCTTTCTAATTTCTGTCTTGTAAGCTTTGGTGGCCTCTCTATATTTAGTTTTCTTAATGGAGGAGAAGTCTTTCCTCCAGCTTCTCTACAAGCGTTTACATTTTTGCTTCATCTCTCTGAGCTGGGGAGAATACCAGGCAATTTTCTTAGGACCTTTTTTAGTGGTCTTCCATTTTTTTAGTACCAGCAGATCTAAGGAGGAGTCAAGCCAGTTATTAAACTTGTTGTTGGCGGTTTCGCTGTCACCCTCTAACACGGGTCTGGTATTATCGAGAATTAGTGCCCAGGACTCAGTGGGGAGTTTGGACCAGTTCCGACTCCATTTCTTTACCGTTTCTAATGGCTGACTGCTGACCGGAGGGGACCAAGCAAAAGAAATGAAGTGATGGTCTGACCAAGGTATAGGGATAGGTATTCCGACAGCAAGGTTGTCAATGTTGGAGAAAACCGGGTCAAGAAGATGTGCTTTCTGGTGGGTGGGGTCCGTCCCTTTCAAATTAAGTGACAGAGTACCCAGGCTATCGGTTATTTAATCTGCAGCGGGTGAGGACCTATCGTCAAAGTGGATGTTAAGATCGCCTAGTACAGCGAAATTGGGGAGGGAACTCACTGATTTTGCTATAACTTCTGTTAAGTCTCTGCTGAAATGGCCGATGGCTCCAGGGGGCCGATATATTAGGGTCCCAGAAAAGGTACAAGTATGAGAGAGGCCAAGTGCAAAGGAAAGACTTTCACAGTCAGGGATCCAGCTGGCTGCAATACGGCAATTAATTTTGTCTTTAAAAATGATAGCCAGACCCCCTCCTCGACTTAATTTGCGATCTTGCCACTGAATCAGATATCCAGGGGGGGGGGGGGGGGGGGGGGGAGTACTTGGACCAGCACCGGATCTGATGTGCTGGTGAGCCATGTTTCAGTAAGAAACAGGGCATCTGGGTCATGTTCTTCCAGCAGAAGCCGGAGTTCAATTGCGTTCTTAGGCAACGAACGACAGTTCAATAAGCACATTTTCAAAACAGTTTGTAACGTAGGGGTCTTAACAGCTGGGGATGAGGTCGAGGGGTCTAATACAAAAGGACATTTTTTCCTGATGTTTGTCGGCGTGATTGAATGACTGCAATTATATTGCGCCATCTCTCTAAGGTCATGCAGTTGATCTGCAGTGTAAGAGAGCTTACCTCTTGAAGGAGATCCAGGTTCTGGCCGGTACTCTCCTTTTAAAAGTATTTGACCATGATTAAAAGTGCAGGTACTCTCTTTTAAACGGAAGAAGTGCAAGTAAAGAACGAATCCCTCCTCATTTAAAACACTGACCCTGTGAACGGACTGAAAAGCTAGGCTCTGCGAGCTGGGGATTTGGAATGCCGTGGGGCTACTGCATTACTGGGGGATGCCTACGAGCTGTGGGCTCCCGCATGCTGGGGGAATGCAGCGATACAGACAAGGACCATTTTCTGGCTATGCTGTACTCTCTCCTTCGGTGAAGAGGTGCTCAGGCTGTTAGAGCAGGGAGCACGTGACCCAGCAGCCTGGAGCCAACTGCTTTCTTGATGCAAACAAAACTCTTTGGTTTTCATTAGGTTGAAGTTATTTTTCAATGACGCAGCTAAGATAAATTGGGAGGGAAACAGCTAAGTGCTTGTCCAGTATTTACGTAGCGTTGTCACAAACATCACGATCAGGCCTCTGTATTTCATTTCGCACCAATAACCGAGAAGGGGCGCCAGACAGGAACATTTTACTCGCTGAGGAAGAGGTCACATTGGTTAATGCTTCATCAGGTGAGATTGGCAGGGACGGGCCCGCGCTGCCTCGAGACCATGGAACTGAAAGTCCTGCAGTCGAGCACATTACTTAGTGAGTCGCACTGCAAAATCTCAGCAGTGAAGACCATGACGGACTAAAATTAAATATAATTGAAATTTACATTACCTGACAATTGACAATGGCAGCTTGGCAGATAGGTCAGCGGCATGAAAGGCTGCAGGACCCAAACTCAACTCTGGCAGGCACGGCCATGGTCCAGACGCGTGTGGCATCATGACGAGAGGCTGCAAACACCAGTGAACCCTCTTTCTGGCACAGCAGAGGCCTTGGTCCAACTCTGGTCAGGACTCGAGCAGCACCTTGATGAGAAGCTGCAGGGTGCACACACCATACTGGCCGGCGGTGCCAGCAACGGCGAGCTCCACTCCAGCCAAAGTTTAAGAAACTACTTTAGAACTGCCGCCTGTTGCCATCGTGCCGTGGGTGGCCCGCCCTGTCTCGGCATTGGCTAAATGTACGAGTTACTTACCTTCGGTAACGATGTATCTGGTAGAGACGATTCTAGCCGCAGATTCCTTCCTGTAGAATTATCCCCAGGTGGGAGACTGGATCCGTAAACTTTTTGCCACAGCATCCCTGTGCGCCAGGGGGCGGGGAGACACCACACAACTCCGCCTAGGCGTCATCCGCGTATGTGACTTTAGCGAGGTCACATAAGCCCCACCCTGGTGCGCCTACGTCAGTTTTCTTCTGAGAACTTTTCCGTGCCGCAACGCGGAGCCACCAGGCAAACTGTGGGAGCAGGAGAACAGTGTGCGAAAGAGTAGAAACAAAGAAGGAAGACAAGCGATACCATAAGGAGCGGTGCACCACTGTAGCCTCCAAAGGCAGGGGCGGAATAAAGAACAGAGCAGAGCCCGAGAGCCACCCTGCCAGCATGTAAACCGCGTTTCCCCCCTCCCCTGGAGACAGGGAACATATATAAAAGCAGGACATCTGTAGCAGGCCTACAACCCCCATCCGTAAATAGGGAAGGGGACTCAGCCCCAGAACAGACAGGACAACAACAACAATAACCAAAACAACCCTCCAAGCCACCCCGGCACAGAGGGCAACCATCCTCCAAGGAACAAGGGCAGGGCAGGGCATGGCATGGCCAGGTGACCCCCAGACAGAGGACGGCAGAGGGGCAGGGACCCCAGCAGCAAGAGGAAGGGAGGGAGGGCAGAGATTGAAGGTAAAACCCCTCCCCAAACCTGGAGCAGCCCAAGTAGCGGGCACAGGAGCACCATAACCCTATCCTCCAGAGAACCAAGGGGAGGAAGGAACAACAACAAGACGGAGCAACCTGCCAAGAGCATGGGCAGGCACTCACAAGAGACACAGCCCCCCACCAGGAGGCGAGTGCCGAGACCAACCCATGGGTCCTCGCAGAACGGGGAGGAAGGGCGGGCCGTGAAGGAATCTGCGGATAGAATCATCTCACCCAGATACATCGTTACTGAAGGTAAGTAACTCGTACATCTGATAGAGACTACTAGCCGCAGATTCCGTCACGTAGAATAGATACCCTAGCAATACCCACGGGGAAGGAGGGTCTGCGAAAGGACCCCCCCAGCCATAACAGGACAGAGGGTCACATAGGGGACCAGACCTGCGGACCGGGCAATAACCCGGCCCCTCCCAGGCAAGAGGAGCCCCCCACAAGCAGAACACCACCGACCCCAGAGGGATGGGGGAAGAAGAAAAAAGAGGGGGTGGCCTTCACACTCACGATAGAGCAGCCAAGGACCAGGCCAGAGAGGCCGAAGTACCCCACACCGCTTCAAGGCAATAAGCTTCCCTCCAAAGCCAGGGGGAGAGCCCAGAGGGCCCAAGGAAATGAGGGAAAAGAAGGCTAATCCACACCAGATGGAAAGCCACAGGCCAACCAGAGTGGCGCTAACAGACAAGCTGCCAGAACAGAAACCAGCATTGGCATAGCCAATAGGTCTCGACTTTGGGACCTTATAAGGGTTTAGCCATGCAACAGTTGCATAACTAAATACTTATAAGGTCCCAAAAGCGAGACCTATTGGCTATGCCAAGCGGCCGCGAAAGTGATCGCGATCACGATCAAACATCAAAGCGACCGTCCGGCCACGAAAGTAAAAGTAATCGCGGTAAAGTGCGGCACCCGCGCACATGCACTGTAGCTCTAGGCTGGCCTGGTAGCACTTTTTGGAGCCCTCTCAATAAGTGCGCTGGGTCAGGCGAGACCTAAAAACAGCCCAGGGCCCCAGGAAGACAGGAGTGGGTAACACCTGACAAGGGAGGGCACAGAATTATCCCAAATAGAGAGAAGAGGAAAGGGCCGGACACACCCCCATGAGGGGCAGCGCACACACCCTCAAGAAGCAAAGCAACATACAGAAACGCCACGGAGAACAGGCACCAAAGGGCCACCAGAACCCCCCCAGCAGAGCGCACGCTGTATAACAGCTACCACTACCCCACATAGGGTATGTCAAGTCCCAAGACATGGGAACCCTCTTTGTAAGAATTTCCGCAACAGAGGAAAAACAAAAGAGCCACAGGGAAAACAACCCGCGAATGGCTTGACAATCAGCCCAAAGAAAAACAGAAGGCCTAAACTGTGGGCCAAGTCTGCGTAACAGTTCTAGCAAGAAACACAGCGAACTAGGGCTGTCCAGCAGCCAACATTGCCAAAGTCCCCACAAGGAGGACTCAATGGCCAGAAAACACACTCCACCGCAAGAGCGACCATCCAAAGAAGGACCAGAACCAGCTCAACTCCTCGATCACTGAGAAGGAGAAGGAGGAGGAGTATAAGGGGGAGAAGGGGGACGGAGCCCCGCCAGGAACCTTTGGATGGCGGAGTCAGCTGGGGCATGGAACAACAGGCTACCATCAAAATGGAGATCAATGCGCAGTTTCTGAATATTTTCGGGGAAGACGCCGTCCCGAAGCCAAGCATGGCGATGGAGAGCGACTGAGGAAGCCATGGCCCGGCCCAGCACCTCCGAGATATCCAGAGCGGAGTGAAGGATAAACGCCGCCAGCTCCCGGCCATCCAACGCATGACGCCGTACGTCCAACTGAACAGTCTCCTGAGAAGCCGCAGACCCCAAAGACTAGTCCGAGATCCACAGACAAGAGGAGGCCCTAACCAGGACAGACAAGGTGTTCAGGGCCACGCTGGTCGAGGCAAACATGTTTCGCCCCCAAGAGTCCAGCCAGCGGGCCTCCCGGGAGGGCGGAGTCAACAGCGGCGGCAGGGAGGCAAAGGCTGTCCACAAAAGAGGACTGGCGGCAGAGGGGTGGAGGGAAAGACAGGCAGGGTCACGCGGCGCCGGAAGGTGCCGGTGTAGAAGGTGCTGAGGCACCGGATCCCCTGAGGCAGGACGCCCCCAAGCCCACGTCAGGGACGAAAGGAGCGAACCCTCAAACGGAAGCAAGATCTTCCTCCGACCAGAGCCCTGGTGGAGAACCTCCAAGAGATGATCCGTCGGAAAATGAGCAATCGGGTCACCCATTCGCAGAATATCCACAGCCGTGGACACCGCATGAGCAAAGGCCGCATCCGCCTCTGTAGGGCCCCGCAGCGGAGAAAGCAGCTCCGCCGCGGGCGACGGCTGCAGACTAAGGCGGCCGTCCCCCAAGCCAAGCGGAACGGGCAGGGGCCAGACCTGGAAGGTAGGAGGAGCTGAGGAATAGGGGACCTGCCGCTCCTCTGGCGAACACTGCGGCCTCAGAAACGGTGGTGAGCCACCCTTCGACGATGCCGGTGAAAAAGACACCACTCGGCGGCCAGTCTCCAGGGAGGACGACACCAATATGCAGGCTGCCTCCGGAGAAGATGGAGCGTCTGAAGATGAATCCGCAACTCGACACCTGTCAGGAGCCGTAGAGTCCGCCGCCTGAGGCAGAGCGGTAATGCCAGCCTGCGCCAAAGGAGACGCTGGACAGGGATCCTCGAAGTCACACTGCACCGGGGACCGCAGCGCGCCGGAGTCGCAGTGGACAGGGGGCGACATCGGAATGGCACCGACTCGACCTCCGCCGAGGCAGCCGCCTGCATGGAGGGATGAGAAGGACCAGGGGAGTGACACGAAGCCCTCTGCCAGCCTCAGCCCGGTATACGACATAGGTAGTCCGGTGAGCCATGCGGCGCCTCCAGGGCCAACCCACCTGCGTGGAGGGACGAGAAAGTCCCGGAGGAGGGCGAAGGGTTCGCGCCCAGCCTCGACCCGGAGCGGGACGAGGCGAGACAACTGACCCCTGTGGCGACGCCTGGCCCAGCAGCTGCCGGCGCCGTAGCAGCGTCACCTCGGCCCTAGACACCTTGTCCAGGGACCGAGAGGGGCTCGGGGATGCGACCCGAGCCCCGGCGACCTCACGCGACCCCACAGGGACTCCCGTGGGTGTTTGTGGCGAGGCAGAGATGCCGTGGTGTGAGGGAGGGACCCCAGAGGAGCCGCACCCCAACAGCACCACATCCTCCAAGCCTGGATCCGACCCAGTCGGCGCCGGAGCCACCGGTGGCGCTGCGGAAGACTCCGCGCAAGGCAAGGGAATCGCATAAGCCCCAGAAGGAGAAGGAGGAGGAGGAGACGCCAGCGAGGCCTGCAAAGCCGCCACGTATGTCTCCATCTGGACTCTCGACGCTCTATCACTGGGAAACGGTGGGTAGGAGGACACGCGGGGCCGCATCACCCGCAGAGAGTCCATGCCCCCGGCAGGCCGAAACCCAGCCCCCCGGGACAAACTGCGACACTTACCCACCAGTGAGCGACGCTCTCACGACATCAGAGAAGGGCGATGACGACGACCACTGCCTTATCAGAAGCCGTCTGCTGAGGCTGATCGAGGGGAGGAGGTCGACCTGGAGGGACGCGCTTCATTCGGCGCTCCCGCCACGACTTTGGTTTCAACTGTTGGCCCACACTTTTTCACCACTATTGGGTGTTTAGAGACAGACACTTGGGGACTATAGAGACCTTTGTACCTCGTATGAACTACTTCTTTCTCTTTTTCTTTAAATTGGTGAAATCATACCCATAAGTAGCATAGATGGTGTGACCACATGCTGTATAGACTGTCTCAAAATATATGACAAAGGGTATAGACGTTTGATCGGTTTTTCACCTTGGGAACAGGTCACTTGTTGTATAGAAACGTTTGAGTGGGGGATGACCTGTTCTCTGCCCCTATAGCTCCAATTTGTGTTGTGGTTCAACTGTTGGCACGCCTTACAATCTGCGGTGCCATGATCCTCCCCCAAACACCACATACAAATGCGATGAGTGTCAGTCGCCGACATAAGACGCCCACGCGACATGCAAGCTTTAAAGCCCGAAGGCATTTGAACACTGTTCCACCAAGAGAAAGACAATGATGAAGAAAAAAGGGTCCGAAACAGGCCCGTAGCAAGACCGGATCCGCGCTGCACGCGGAAAAGGAAAAAACTGACGTAGGCGCGCTGAGGTGGGGCTTATGTGACCTCGCTGACATCACGTACGTAGACAACGCCTAGGCGGAGTCGCGTGGTGTCGCCCCACCCCGCGCAGGGATGCTGTGGCAAAAAGTTTACGGATCCAGTCTCACGGGAAGGAATCTGCGGCTAGCAGTCTCTATCAGATATGGGACACATTGTTGCACTCTCCCTAACAACGCCATTGTGTCTCGTGAATGCCGAATGCAGCCTCCGCAGCTGAATCAGCCCCTGGGCCTGCAGCAGTCAGAGAGTCCCTGTCAGGTTGGCTGTCAGAGCAGCGCGCTACATGCTGCTTCGCTCAATGCTAATTATAGCACGCCAGCTTGACAGGTTTACTGAGGCCTTAAACATGCGTGAGTTTGCATTTCAGTGCGGTGATGCGGACCACCACACCGAAATGCGTTAGTCTAACGCCTGGTGCATGATACTTGGCAGGACTGCCTAGCAAACACAAGCAAGCATGATCGACTTATTTCCTGATATGGAGGAGCCCATATGACAGAGAAGGAGTGACTCTGGAGGTGGGAACACAGGCATGCCATTGTTGCATCACTTGCAGCTACTTATCATGGCCAGTAGGTGGCAGGGTAGGACAGGAAATTCTGTAAGGAGTGGGAGCGGAATAAAAGGATTGTCCCCCAAAAATCTGAAACAGATGCTCACAGTGCTGATTCAGTGCAACACGTGCCAAACCCCCACAGTTTTTAACTTCCAGATCATGAGACCGAGCATGGATCTACATGAACAGTGTAAAACACCTGTGCTACCCAAGGAGCATTTCAATCTCACCGTCTTTTGAATTGATGGCAGCCATCCTTCCACGGCTGAGATTAGACCTTTCAGTCTAGTGCAGAAGAGGCACTATTTTCTCCTCCCTTCTTCCTCCCCTCAATACTCACATTACCAAAAACTACCTACCAGGTTCAGACTTTGTGGCACAATTGCATCTGTCCATTCTTTTTAGACTCCTACAAAGAAGGATGCCCAGGGTTTTGTGATAATAGAACTAGGTACATTTCACGATGGTTATTCCAATAAATGCATAGAATTCTGTCAGCAATGTGAATGAATAAAGAGGTGGCAGGGACCTGTAGAGGATGGTTTTCCAGAGAAAAGATATGTGTCTTGTGTGAAAGAGTCCAGACACAGGCACCACTGTTGGTCAGCAACTGAGGTGCATCGCACAGGTTATGACAAATAACCCTTGGGTACCACTTTCCTCCTCAATGGGAATGGGCAGCATCAGGCACGTTTCCAGGGATTTATATCTGGATGGGCCAAGGGTGCGTTCAGGTGGGACAATTTTTGACAATTCTAGCGGCAGAATACTAGATTTACATTATATTTTCTTCCACACAGTCATACAGAGCATATGGAGAGTTATTTGAGAGTAAAAGCTAATGTCTATAATCGTCAGGCCCAATCCTCATAATTTTCGGCAGGCCAGGCTTCAATAAAATCACCTGGATATCAAGCAGATTGCAATTGTAGTTCAAGTTTAAGGAGGTCCCTGTAACCACACCCAAGCCTTTGCATCTTTGCACTAGGAAGACCGGCTATGTACACCTTGCAATTTGCCAAACATCTATTTCATTGCACACTGTGATCTTTATAACTCCTTATTTTCATATCATTATTTTGCTTTCATTGATAAGAAAGTTTAAAAAACAGTAACACATTAGGAACAAAAGAAAGCAGTATTCTTGATCCCTGACAGCAGTTTTCATTCCTGGCAACTGTGAAACTGGCAATTGCAGCCAAAGAGGTAACCTTCTGGGGCGTATCACACAAACAGCCCGAGGGATGCAATGGCCCGCTTTGTGCACCCCAGGACACTATGGTATTACAAAAGAGGGCCGCTTGTGCAACCCCTTCTGTAACACTGATAGCGCTGGCGCACATGTAGAGCCAGCGATATCTTCTGAGTGCATTCCCTCATTTTCATGGGAGCATGGCCCCATGAAACTGAGGGAATGACTTTGCCTCTGCGCCCTCTGGCCCAGGGGTAAACTTTCCCTCAGGATGCGCACTGACAGTATGCCACAAAAAGGTGGTCATATTCTGTGTGCCTCCCTAAGCCAGCCTTCGGAGTGTGCCAAGGGGCTGTCATGGACCTCCCGAGACATCGCCCTGCAGGCAGGTGCAGTCACTAACTGTACCTGTCTTCAAGGGGATCTCTTTCCCCTCTTTAAATTGCAGACAGCATGCTGCCGACATTGTGAAAAACATTATTTTTATACTTATAAACAGCCATTTTGTATTTCATTGAAAGCACTGCCCCAGGGCAGATGCAGGTTGCCGGCTGTCCTAAGGGCAGTGCATTCATTGTAGCTGGGTGCACTGTCCCTGTGTGCGCCCAACACACCGGTTTAAAGATGCACAGTGACACAAACAGGGACAGTGCTCCCTAGCGGTGATACAGCTCCTGTTCTTTAAAAATTCTCTTATAAGCTAAGCTATATATACGTTTGCTGTGAGCTCCATCTCTTGCACTAATATGGTCAACTACTGTTTCTATTTATTGTGCAACAGAGAGGTGTGAGGACAGGAGATGGTGTTGAAAAGGTGCTGTCACAGGCTTCAGTTGCAATCCCTATAACAACTGCAGATACATACATTTCATAAAAAGAGGAAAAGCATCGGCATAATCGTGCACCAGTGCACAACTAGTGGCACAATCTGCACCAGTGCAGCTTCTCGAGGTGAGGGAGATGTGTGTCTTCAGGGTGTGGAAGCATGAGGTGGTGACAGCACTGACATAGGTTGTCTTGTTGAGTTTGCAGTTGGTACCGATCCCTAGGTTCTTGATATGGGTGATGGGGGTGGGAGTGGATCCTAGCCCTGTTGTAGTGACACGAGGAAGAGCTCTCCCCAAACTGCACAACTTCAGTCTTCTCTGTGTTTAATTTCAGGCACTTGGATTTCATTCATTGTGATGTATATATGCTAGGCAGATTCAGCTGAGGGGAGTGGAGCACTGAGAGCTTGTGAGGCTTCCAGTTTTTGAGGTCCTGTTTGTGAACAGTGAAAGTTTGTGTATCTCTAGTATATGCGATCTACATATGTACCTGTGCAGGCAGTTGGAGTGAGTATTGTATGTGTGTGTCTGCATTGTTTTTGCACATGTGTGCAGCATGGTCATTCTGGTATAGATGTCTCTGTGTGCAGTGTTCATTTGAGCTTGGTGTAAGAGTGCTTATGTGTTGTGTGTATGGGTATAAACATGGTGTTTATGCATGTAGTGTGTTTTACGATCATTAATCACTGGAATTGGTGTGAAAAATGATATTACTAAAATGACACATTCATGTATTTGAGGCAAGCAGTCAGCATGCATTTTCTGAATGTGATGCAGCTTTGGGTCCTTAAGGTCGACGGATCTCTCGCTCTCTGCAGCTTCTGTGCATGAACGATCAGCTGTGCGACCTCTCACTGCAACAGCAAACCTTATCAAACCTAGTGCTATGCAGTGGAATGAAAAAAGTAACCAAATGCTATTTTGGAAATGCGATAAAATATAACCGAGGAAATTTTGTCTTACAAATTGTACATATTTGTTTTTAACAGAGCTATAGAAAGTATGTGCTGCGATGTACACAGACTATCCATTTATCGGAAAATCATACTCTGTGGCAAATGTTTAGCAATATCAATTTTCAAGTATACCTGTGGAATGCATTTTTTAGTTTGGACGCAAGTTTGGATAATTAGCCCTCATGCCACCATGTGTATATCATGCCACATTGCATAACTCTTGGTAGTTCCTTTTTTTTAACTGAATTTTAATCAGTACCATTGCTAGTACATGTGAACAGTAATATCACTATTAACAGGACCACTGAAATGATGCTGCAGGGTTGGACCAAATTATGCGGCAGGGTTGAACCAAATTATGCAGCAGGGTAGGACCAAATTAGACAAATAATGCGGCGTAATGAGGCACATTTTGTGAAAGTATTACTTCATTGTTTTGTCATTTCTTTACACTTGTTATCACTACCTGGGTATAGATTGCACTTTAGTAGTACACGTTCACCATCCAAGTATAGCAATAAGTAACAGTAAGCCTTTGCGAATTGCCTTCAACTGTATTGTAACACGTGTGTTGGGGTTGAGGTGTGCCAGGCCCTTCCTGGATGACTCAGAGTTGGGCTGAATAGACCTTGGTGGAATTTAGAGTAGTGGGAGGAGATTTTCATGCACCTGAATAGAGCCTGTCTCCCTTCCATAATGCTGTCTCCACTCCTGTGGTCATACTGCACCAGTGAGAAGAGAACTGGTTTGGACTGGGCTCAAAGACCCTTGCACACAGACAACAAAGACAAAATGGGGTATAAGTAGTAGACCTTAAATCCCAGAACTTTAGATCACTTCTGGACTCAAGACGAACCTTTGCCAAAGAGAAGAGTTTAAGAGCTTTGAGGAGGAGTACTGCCCCTTTGCTCTGTGCTGTATGGGGTTGGCCTGCGGTTGCTGTTTCTGCCAAGGAGAGGACAAAGACTGGAACTTTGCTTTGAACCTGTTTGAAGATGATCTCCAAGGGCCTGTGTGTGCTGGCCTCCTGTTCTGAAGTCTCAGGTGCACAAATACTTCACCCCCAGCTTCCCTGAACTCTGCTGCTGAGAGTTCTGACCTGCCAGGAGGTATCTCATCCAGTTTTGGACCTCTGGAGGTTGAGCCTGCTGTTGGGAGATGGAAGAAACCTAAAGAACTGAAGAAATCGACACATGGCTCTTCTTGCGGCTGTTTTTTTTCCGATGCAGCACCGCTGTATGAGAAGAATCACCCCACATCACCGCACCGCTGCCGAAACAGACACAGCGCCTGTCAGTGCTGCAGAAACTGACCCACTGAGGGATCGCAGCTGAAGAAACCGACGCAGTGCCGATCAACGCCACCGCATTGATTGCCGATGCATCCCGGATTTCCACGCGTCGCACTGGTGCGGCAAGTTTTCCCGACGCATCACCCGAGGGCCAGAATCATCTTGGAGTTGATGCATCACTTCCCCCTACAGACCGGACATGACGCATCACTTCTTCTGCATGCAGCAGAACTGTTGCATCGCCTCCCCAAGGTCTCAGGAACTGACGCATCTCTTGTTTCTAGACGCTTCCCATCTCTGCAGCTGTTTGGCTTTGTGAATTTTGACACATCTACAGGTACTGTGTGAGAAATCACGCATCCATAGTTTTCAATTGACCCAGTTGTTTGAACCCTTTTTAAAGTCATATTCCTATTACATGTTGTTAGAAATGGGATTTCTGGTTGGCTAAGGCTTGCGGCAAAGCCAGGCAGAGACCACCACTCTAGTCAGGGCAAGGTAGTTACACGCCAAAGATAACCCCTGCTCACCCCCTTGGTTGCTTGGCACGAGCAGTCAGGCTTATCCCGGTGGCAATGTGTAAAGCTTTTGCGCACGCACACAGCAACAACATCCCCGGCACACCACAGAAGGAACTCCACACAAGGTTATATATAAAAATAGCATTTGTATTATCATAACACATTAGAATAGTAAGCACATATTATACATGGTGCCACCTGGCACTGGGTCATATTTACAAGGGATTATTTACACCTGACAGGGCCAACTGGACCACTGTCAGTACCCTCACACCCTCACAAAGAGAACTTAGTAAATGTAGAACGTATCATAAACATAGCACACAACCAGTAACTACTGGTAATCACTGTACTTAGCATTGGCCTGTAACATAAACTACCTTATGCACAGCATCACATCAGGCGCAAATTACATTCTGCGCCAACCTCACCATCATAAACACATGAGGCAATCATCTCACAAGTCTAAACGCATAAGCCCTTACCTCCGAAGTATAACTCACATTAGGGGCATAGATCACACAGTGAAACATAATCTCACTAGCATAAACGGGCTAAACGATGCAGCTGCCCACTATTTGCTGGGCAGCTGTGGAAGGAACGTGGGCATGAGCACCACTGTGCCCTCCTGTCCCCCTCAGGGACTCTATCATAAAAAAAGAAATGGTGCCCAGCGCTGTAGCTGCCTGCTCTCTCACAGGGGCAGCGGGGAAACTGCGCAGACAAGTACTGGCCCAACAGTGAATGTAGGAGTCCCGTTCTGGGACTCTGAAATAATAAAAAATGCCCAATCGGTGCAGCTGCCCGCTATCATAGGCACAGGCACCGGGGCGGGCACCGACAATGTGCCCCAACACATCCTCAACAACCAAAAATGTCCGTGTGGACCCCCCAGGGCTCTTTCTGCTAGACATGCCCGCTTGTTGGAGCGGCCCGCAACGGCAGGACCGCTCAGGAACCAACACTGTGCCTCGCACCTCACTACTCAAGCCCCACTCACTGGACTGTGGGACTCGTCTGGGTTTCCTTCCTTGCTGGGGAGGCTCCGTCGACTCTCTTCGCCCGGTCCCCCTTCTTGGGACCGGGACTTGAACTTGGACCTGCGAGTCTCTTTTCTGCCCTCTGAGGCTGCAAGCATGGCTCTCCTCTCCACACCGGAGCCCCGCCTCGCCTCCAGTGCAGCGCTGCCTGTCAACCTCCAGGACGGTGACACGCGGGGCTTCTCCCTTCACTCCCGGGAAGCCCCGCCAGGAGCCAGGCTTAGTCTCCCTCGGGCGCCCGTCCTAGCGCGGGGTGGGCTCCCGCCTGGGTCTTGCGGCCGGCGCTTCACTTCCGGACCAACTTCTCCTCGGCTCCGCCTCCAACCAGGCAGGCTGCCTGGTTTCCGGTTTCGTCTGTCCCGGGTCACGGCGGTGAATCTTTTCCTCTGCAAACGCGGCAATGCAGGGTTGGCACCCGCTTCAAATGAAGCTCCGATGCTGCGTGGTGGGCACCAGCCGTAAAAATATGAATACAGCGGGGTAGGCTCCCGCTCGGTGTGGCAGAATGCGGGGTGGGCTCCCGCTTGGTCACAGCATCACGGGGGGAATCCCTATGCTGGGGATTCCCTCCACCACCATATGCAGCGCTGCAACAGTTCCACGCGCTCCTCTTCCTTTGGAGAAAGTATAGCGCTCACCAGGTGCTAGGTGCAACCAGAAGAAAGTCTTTAGGAGTCAGGGGGGCAATGCTGGGCCCAGAGAGGCAGCCCTCCTGGGCCCCAGCAGCAGCACGCCCCCTCAGCGTCAGGAACAGCACCCAGGCCTGAACAGGAACTGAACAACATTATGGGGACACAGCCCCTATATTTATACCACATTTTCCCTTTGCGACACAGCACAGGGCTGGGGAAAAAACAGATGCAACTGGTTCAGGCGAGCTAGGCAGCACTGTTGTGCTCAACTCCTCTCTCCTTTGTCAGGTGGGGGCTAGGTACTCAGAGGCACCACAGGGGGCGGAGCCGGCATTGTGGAGGGAAGGCACAGCCCTATTCAGGTCCCAGGTGCAACTCCTCCCTCCCATCTACATGCAGATCTCTCCATTCACCACCGGGCAGACTCACCCTGGCTCCTGGAATTCCCCAGCCCTCTCAGCTCCTGTCAATCACAAGCCAGACATGCACTCCACATCAGGCAGGCAGACACACCGTACACAGAAATGCCAACTTCTAGAAGTGGCACTTCTCCACCAGTCACCATAAATCTGCGCAGCATTTATTCTCACGAGTTTTCTCATACCAAACTTGACCCTGCACTCCTCTCACACCAGGAACTACCAGGGACACACATATCCCTAATGCTTTCCTATGGGAGGGCAGGCCCATCTCACCACACATACACAGAGAGCGCACGCACTTTACACTGGACCCCAGTGCTAAAGTGCTCAGAGGCCTAAAATCACCAACACCAGGTTACAGAAAAAGGCTAGGAGAACGCAAAAAGTTTCGGGGTGAACCTGCCAAAAGGGCCAAGTCCAACACATGTATGTTGGAGATTTGTCATTTTGGTCTTGTTGAGTTTGGATAAAGAAACTTTATTTTTCTAAACTGGTGCGGTGTCCATTTGTGGTGTTATCACTGTGTTACTGTGAGTGTTGTTACAAATACTTTACACATTGCCTTTGGGATAAGTCTGTCTGCTCATGCCAAGCTACCCAGGGGGTGAGCAGGGGTTATCTAAAGTGTGTATCCCCCTTATCCTGACTAGAAGCAAGGGTCCCTATTTGGACAAAGTTACCTACCTCTGCCAACTAGAGACCCCAATTTCTAACAATGTTTTAAATCTGTAGCTTATGCATCGGATAATGAAATATGTGGCAAATGCAGCAAATCCATAATTATGCGGAAAACACCATAGCCACAAAATTGGATGATTCCAGTGGCCCGACTATAACATGGGAATGTGCAATGTACTATGAAAAGATATCAGAATATGAAATACGCACATTTGTAACCCTGCTAGGCTGGTGAGAATAAATACAGTCCAGCACAATTTCTTACTTGAGATAAAATGGTTATTTACTTTACCACAGCATCTGGCAGAGAACAGACTGACCCACATATTCGAGTAGGCATTGTAATTCCACATTATGGCTGCCCATCCAATGAGGCCTGAACTGACACTATCTGAATAGTAGAATGCATGCCCCATTCTACAGTATATTACTGCGGACATTCTACACAGACTAAACTACATACCACTCTCAGAACCCCACACAAAAACAAACATACTTGAGGTGCAGATGGCCGTTCATGGCCATGGACCCTGGTGCCACTGCGCCTGCTGCATCATTGGCAGGTAAACCCCTGCCTTCTCTCCCACAACACACAGCTCCCCGCTGCAGCTTGCTGCAGAAATGAGCCTGGGGTGTTTTCATTTTACCGGCATGACCAGTATTTTAATGCCTCAGCCAGTACAAATATAGAGAAAATCATCTAAACCCGGCACTGTTCTTCGTATCAGTACATAATTAAAACAGCTATTATTGAAAAACTGCACTTTAAACTGTATTCTAGAGGTTCCTGACTGATAATTAAAGTGAACAAAGTGAAAGAAAGTCAAGTTTTGCCCTCAACATGGAGAAAGCACTTAACAGGTGCTTTCTCTGTGGCCTCTTCTGCTGTGGCTGGGAGGGCCAAATGTTATGTTTGGGTGGGCCTGGCCCTCCCCTCCCGGCCCACCTGCTAGAACCGGGCCTGGGCAGCATTATGCACTCCTCTGCATCTGTGAAGCATGGAATCTGTGGATAAAAGCTCTCCACCAAGTTTGTGAATTCTGCAATGGAGTATATCTGTGCATGCGCAGAGCCAGTATGCTTTGGTTGGCCGCATGTGCAAAAGATGCAGAATTAGTGCACACCCTAAATGCTGTGCTAAAAGAATCCTGAAGAATAACTAGCAGAAGGTATGAAATTATGCCTCATAGTTTGCAAAGGTTCTGTGCAAACCTGTCCATCGTTTCGGAGAGGCAAAGTATCAGGGCTGAAATCATCAGACTAACAGTGGAATGAAATCTGAAGCAGAAACTTAAACAGGGGCCATTAAGGAGTGACATTTGGGCAGCTCTCCAGGTGGAAGAAGTGAATTTTGACTCATCATTGCTCAAACAAACCTTACATTTCTATCAGGGGAAGTACACGTGTGTAGGGCAGGCAGAAGTGTCTAGAATAAGGATTGGAATAGAAAAGGCAGAGAATGTGAAGCATAGAACCCGAGAGGTGTAAGGTAAGGCACCGGAAGAGCAAGAACAAATCCCAGGCACGAATGACTTAAAAAGGGAGGTGGAGTTTCCTGTGATTGATGGGGCACACGCCAAACCCGGTGGTGCCACATATTGCTCTCTCTCCATTGGGACACTGGCAAATACCAGCCTAATGCCTGTCAAACGCCTTTGTTGCATTTTAGAAAGGTTTCAAAATGACATTCTCCATAACGTCTTTCAAAGCGGAGGTCTCTAAGCCAAACTCCTCCAATCTGGCCTGGTACTTTCCTCCCAAACTTAAAATAAACATCTTCAGGTGACTGGAGCCAGAGGTCTGCCTCTCCCTCCATTTGTTCCAACTGGGAGCGTCTGCCACAAGCAGGAGTATAGCTTCCATTCGTGAAGCATGTGTAGTGGCACCAGAGCCCAGAGGCCTGCCAGGGCCACCAATTCATGATTAGTGGTGTATGTTATCATTCAAACAGCAGCCAGTGGGCCATTTTCAGATCGAGCCTGTAGGCAGTGTGCATGTGCGGTCACTATGGCGAAGATCCCGTAATCGTAGCCAGGTAACGGGATACACGGTGCAAACGTCAACATTGACGAGGACCCTTAATTACTATATTGAAGCTCAACTTGGTTTATATTTGGATGAGATTTTGTGAGGTACATGAAGAACCAAGTCCTTGGAAAAAACCTGATATTTATTAAATGATAACTTTTGAAGATCCCATTGATTGTCGGATATCGTTCAAGTGATACTGGATATAGAAACTTTAGCCCTGACGAAGTTCCTTTTGGAACGAAATGCGTTGGCTGGTGTCCAAATTTTAAGTAAAAAATAAAGGATATATTTTGGAATACATCTGGAACTATCGGACTTCATTCTGGTGCACCGTCCTTTCAATTTTGAATGTCCTTATCTGGTTTCCAGTGGAGTGTAAGTGCGGCACACTCCGGATGAGATTGCACAGACATTATATTTAATTGTTTACTGAAGAAGCTGAGGTGCAGAACCTTGGTCAGCCACATATTTGCTTTTTTATGGATTTTAATGATGTGTTTATGTTTTGTTTACTTTCTCCAGGCTTGATAAATGAAATGTTTGCGGCCGCGTTTCATCTTTCTTCATGGCGGCCAAGCTCTTTTGTCTACTTGAGGCGCAGTGTTTCTGCTTCACCCATCCTCCCCCACATTCATACCACCTCCTCTCTCCCCCACCCAGGTCAGTGTACATCCTTCTAATTATGTATTCAACATGTTCTGAATCTTCATAATGGCATTACTGTCTTAAATCTCAGTTGGAGTTTGAGCTGAATGTCTCCCGAGAGTCTTCCCCGGTGAGTTTAAGAGACAATATCTATCCTGTCCATTGCTCGTCGTATGCCAGTCTTTTGTTTCAATCCTTGCAATTCCTTCCAGTATGTAAAGAAGCATGGCTGTCCCTTCATCTCATGTGCCGAGTCATAAACAGAGCCCTGTTGTAACACACCGAAGCTTTCTCTGTAGATTCCTACTACAGCTACCAGTCTGCTGATGGAGGAACTTTACTGTTAGCTGTAGCACTGCACCAACTCGCCAATGGCAGAGCAGTGCTTTCCTGTTCCAGCACTCAGTCTCCCCGCATTCCTTCTTCCTGCTTGTTTGGTCTTTTTGTCATGTGGCTGTCACTAATCTTTGATGTGCCTGACCCTATCTAATCCTTGCCCTGCCCAGACACCATGGAATTTGGTCTTTTTTCCTGTCTCGTTCTTTTCCTGCGTATAAAATTCTGCCCTACCCCGCACATACTCGCATTTGTTATTCCTACCCGTTAATATTGTTTTTCTAGCACTTGTAGTTCTTTGAGCGGAAGTGGCGTCGAACACAAACTGAGTGAGCGTAATAATCGAATCCGGAGCGCTCTCTTTTGTAATCGCGTTCTACTGTATAGCAAGCTGCATGTAATGTCTTAAAAACACAGAGACAATACATTGGTCACCACATTTTCCGTTTGTGTATTAATGAACATACCACACTGGATCTTCTTACTAAAGTTGTGCCCCGGGGCAATAAACTGGGGGAAGCCCGCTTCCCATTACTGTTGTGGAGTTTACATAATACGATTAGAAGCAGATGCGCTGCTTGCTATGCTGTGGCAGTTGTCTCCTGAGATAGTATGCCAGGAAACAACTAGAATTGAATATTCACAGTTTTATACTTGTATTTTTGCCAAAATTAAACCGGTCCTTAGTTTAGTACACTACAGGTTTAGGTCACGTAATGGCCATTGATTAGCAGCCAACAATGTAACTTCCCAATATTATTTCATATCTGCCCGCAAAAAATACACACACTTGCAGCTTCACCCCATGACTCGCTGAGTTATGAACATGCTGTAAAAAGTTCTACAGAAAAAAGACACACAACAGAGTTCTTTGTTTTATTAAGGTAGGGAGAGCATATCCTTACCAAGTGCATTCATGTTTTCCCATTTACCTCATGTATATTGTAATTTTAAAAGTATTATTTATAGGTGTTTTTGTGCCCTGGAAGGCAGCTCTCAACAGCACACCACATCATTAAACTCCACACCACTCCACAACAAAAAATGCCATTTCACTTAATTACACTGGAAAACACACAATCCCGCTCCATTAATAATCAGTTCAGTCAATATAACATAATTCCACAGCCCAACATGCCACATAATTCCAATACACAAATCCACTTCACACAATTACACAACTAATCAATCCAACTCACATTATTCCACAACACGTCACAGACATCCACTCTATAACATACAAGTTAAAAACATTGCCATTTACAATGCCAATAGCCCCATCTCCAACAAATGTGAGAGCTATTGCATTACCAATGCTTGTTCTTACTTGCACCAGGGCCCATGACACACCGGCTACACTACCGTCCACAAGGAGGGGCTTAATCTAATATTAAAACAGCTTTTTAAATGTATGTAGGAATCCAAATATGTCCAAACCAACTTCATATTCTGATCCCGGGTTAAATGATTTATATACAAGGCGGCAACTCTGACCTTTGTATAATAAGCCAATCTGGAGACATATTCATATATATTCATTCATATTTTTTTCTCTCGCGCGCTCTCTCTCTCGCCACAAAACATTCAAAGGCTGCAATATGGGAAATTATGGGAAAAAACTATTGATCTCAATTTCCCTTCTGCATTCATGAGTGTAGGGACCTCTCTTGGGGCACGACAACAGAGGATCGGGGTATGTGTAGCCAGAAATATGGAACTGCTAAAAATATTACAGACTGGGCTGCTACGCACAAAGGCTTTGTCGCTTCCAGGACTACGCCACGTGTCTGGGGCTAGTGGCCGGTGATCTAAAGCCTTGACTGCAGGATTTCAGTAGGTCCACTCAGTCCTTGTCCGTTATTCGCACGTTCACCCCCCGGGGTGAGCACGCACCCTACAGACAACATTTTATGTTGTGTTACTGGTACCTTAACTCGGAGAGGGGAAAGTATATAAACATGAGGATGCTAGTGGGAGGGGATAAAAGTGTATTTATTCTGCCCCGCTAGTGCTTCAATTCAATAAACATTGAAATCAGCTGAGGAACAGCTAGTGAGGCGTTTCTGAATTCCAGACATTAACATTTTTATGGAACGCGCGAGAGCTTCTTGGAGACAATTTTGCTCCTGTTGCTGTTTTGCATTTTTAATACAACAACATTAGCCAGTGGCAAGACTGCCAAAGGCTCCTTTCACTGGAAAAGAACACGCTTGTGAGACCCTAATGGAACTTGACAGCAGAGTTAAGGCGCTTTAAAGCACCCGCGCCATGAAAATGAATGCGAGGGTCACTGCAACGGAACATGCAGTGCATGACCCTTCAGGGACGCGGCTCATGCACTCCAGGGTGGTAGGGCAGTGCTGGAGGGGTGGCCAGGAAGCTACGGGATGAATTCCCGATCTCTAATAACACCACACAGTCAGACTTTCCACTTTAACCCTTGGGTTTACACATAGACATATAGACTTAATGGTTGAAGATTTTGGCAGTAGATGTGAAAATCCAGTTTCTCACATCTCTAGCGAATACCTACGGCACACAAGACCTCATGAAAAGACCCATACACTCAGCAAAAACCTTCATAAACCTTGACAAAAATTAGTGCAACACTTTTTGGCAAATCACGGACACTGGCGTTCTGTACAATGCCTACTTTTGATGCCCACTTATTAGTTTTGCAACTCGTGAACCAGTCCTTACTATCCCTCCTGAAAAGTTAGTAATTGACCGTACTAATCATTTTGTAAGATCTGAAGGTGGTGAAGAGAATTTTCACAAAATCTATGAGCACATTTCTAAAGAAATATGCACCATTATCCGACGCCGTCATACATAAAGTAGGAAATTGGCTACGCAACAATATTTTTTCGCATACTAATAATGATCTTACGCAACAACAGCATAATACTCCCCTCTTCTCTTACAACCATGTGATATGGTTTACATCCGGTGTCTCCAACAAGTAGCTCTCCAACTACCTGTAAGTAGCTCTCCTGGGTGCATCCCAGCCTACTAAATTTGAAGCTTGTCTGAAATAATAGATGTACACCAACATTGAAAAGTGTGCATTTGAGACAGAAATGTGTGTATTTTTAAAACTTAAAACAATGTAGTGGTATTTTACATTGACAAAACCTTTTTTATCTTACTGCTGCCAACCTTGCATGATGCATGGAGGTGATTACTGCTGGTAATCCTACATAGTGGGGCCACTAGTGTAATTGGGTCTGATGTGGTCACTGTCACAACATTAAAAATAGGAGTAGCTGGGATGATTTTCATTGAACATAAGTAGCTCTTATTACAGAATACGTTGCAGATCCCTGGCTTGCATACTTGTTGGTAGTACACCCATAGTGGGCGGCATCTTACCTACAGCCTTGCAGTTTTTGGAGTGGCTGTCCATCTCGTAGCCATCGTAGCACTCGCACTTGTAGTCGCCCTTGTAGTTGATGCAGATTTGGCTGCAGGCATCGGGGTTCTCACATTCATCGATGTCTGAAAGGAAGGTGCAAAGACCATTAATGCATCAGACCACAGAGAAGCACCAGGCAGCCTGGGACCTGCAGACAGCCAATCAAACACGGCGGAGAAAGATGCAAATTACCTCCACACGTCTTCTTGTCCAGCAGCTTGTACCCCGATGGACATTCGCATTCATACCCAAGCTTCAAGTCTTTGCATATGTGCGAGCAGCCGCCATTGTTCGCCTGGCATTCGTTTACACCTGCAGGACGACAAACAACGTTAACTTTGAACCAGTGGTTAATTTGTAAAAAAAAAAAGTGCCGGGGCTCTCGTCTGAAGGCAGCTTGCACTAGCTCATTTCCCCTGTTAGTGCCGCCTATAACAAAACCAAATACTAACCATGAAAGTGAGAAGAGGATGGGGCATAATGGCCAGAGCTGCTGACTTCAGAGCTGTTGAACCAGGCTCGATTATCCGTGTCGGCTCAACATCCTGCGATTCTGGGCAATTCACGCAATCTCCCCGTGCCTACCAAAAATTAATGTGTCCTTAACTTCTGCTCATGAAAAGCGCTGGTGTTGATGATTAAGTGCCGGTGCTGAGCACCTGAAACCACCGGCTCAAAGTAAGCACAGCTATGAAGGTAATCGCAAGATCCCCAAACAAAGGCAAGACAAACACATGCACAACTAGACTCTTAGGTCGTCCACATTAGAAGAGCTTTGAGAAAGGACTGTGTTAACAAGTGACACCCCACAGAATCCAGGGTGTCACTAAAAGATGTCACCCTATAAGAATTTGGAAGCATTCCTCTCTCCAGCTGGAATGGTTTATAAATAGTCACATTCACTACGAATGAGTATTGATCCACAGCTGTGGTTGTATCTCACAATAGGCCACTTGAAATACTGACCCACAGATACATTGTGGCCATACTATCAACTCCCAAAATGTTGTCAGGTAAGTGTAGATTTTCTATTGTTTACTCTGCTGTGGCAATATTTTGGGATTCAACATTATGATCAAAATATACATGCAAGTCAATATTTCGACTGCAATACTGTGGAACAGGCCCACAAATTTACTATAAACACCCACAACATTATTCAGTGATATCTCTCACGACAAAATATTCTGATTCATGTGGACTGCACTTTGTGGTCTGTACCATCAGGATCCGACTTAGATGCAAACACATATAGGCCCAGGAATGATGGTTCCACCCGCATCCACAAGCTTCTGCTGGAGAACATTACATTATAAAAAGTAAATTAATAGATGCTCCCCGTTACAACATGTTGGAAGAATGTATCCCTCCAGTGCCAACTGGAGTGGCCTGTCTATATGTGGGTGTGTATGGATGGATAAGAAGCATTTTGTGCTAAATCAATGATGCAGACAGCTTTGATGTACTTCAAGAAATGGAAACTGGGTTCAAAGGTGAATAATTAAAGAAAATACCCAGAGACAGGTGTGAAGTGGCACTTTGCAGACACAGTCGCCTACATTTATTTTTACTTAATACTATTGTAACCTGCAACCTGTTCAATCCTTGCATATGTGTGTGTGCATATATCATTTTACTTTGAAAATAAGGGAAACAAGTGTTTTGCAAGATTTGTTTTCCTATAGGCATTTTAAAGTTGACATGAGTGGGCCTAAGTGCTCGGCTCTATTTTGAAACGAATGTTGTATTTCTGCTTGCTGTGCATAGTAACACATTTTCTGTTTCAGATGCAAGAGTCAACATTCTCAGTTAGGAATGTTATTCTTTATAGCTTACATTTTCAATGTCATAGTCTAGACATTAATTTGATTAGATGATCACCCACCACCTGCCTAGGGTGGGCGGAGAGGGGGTGAATACTCCTTCGTGAGATATCGTGAAGGTCGCAGTGATGGAAGACATTGGCATTGTATCATCCATGAGAAGGAGGCTGACACCAAGCGCAGAAGGAACACTGGGTTTTGATTGGTCCTGCTCGATGTGAACCTGCAAGAGGTATCATTGGATGTAACTGCAGAGCTCCTGCCTATGTCTTTTCCTTCTTGAGGTTCAACGCTCCTTATCTGCCTGCTCCTAGAGATACTGTCGAGAGCTAGGACATTACTTCTCGTTCTAATCAGGACCTTCATCTGGTTCTTTTTTCGGTGCTGTTTTGGCCGACACCCGCTGCTTCTGACTTCTCCGGTTTGCCGGCCTCCTTAACTTAGTCTCAGGGTGTTTCCTTTAAGGGAAACAAAAATTAGCATTTTTTGTCCTTGAAAACTTCTTTTGAAATTGATGATTTGAAATACCTTTAAATATGCCGGATTCAGGTAATTATTGACTGATAATTAACAGATTTTCTTTTCTTTTATAATTACTAATTTCTTATAAATCTTCATGATTTGCAAACGTACTCCTCTCTGTCATTACTGTGTGGCATAATCTGCTTCACTGCATGCCATTGCAAGGTTATTGAACTTGTGATTCCAGCCTCAGTTTGAGCAAAAGGTCCTTCCTAGTGTATATAGCAGAGTTCTGACATTGCGCCGAGATTGCGCGATGCAAATTCCATTCTTATTTATTCCCGCTGTCCAATCCCAGTCTCCATACGACTTGTCCAAAAGGATTATGAATGTCCTTTTCCCAAGTAATTTGGGTTTTTACTTTGTCAATTAGCTTCAGCCCCATGTCTACTGGTCCAAAAGAAAATGCTCCACCCCCTTTTGTAGACTTTTTCCTACCTGGGGGTTGTGTAGCGTGAATGCTTTCGATTCACAAGGCAATATATTTTTTGAAGATTTATTAAAAGTTATCAGTAGCAACCTTAGACCAATATTAAACTGTTTACTTTGTTTTTTGAAGCGTGTTCTGAACTCTTGTTTGCAAACAAAATTTTGAGAGAGGACCCCGCGACTGGCGGATGGCTGCCATTAGTCGATCTGAAGTATCCAGCCTGTGTATGGGGGCAATCTCCTGTCTGCTCCTTTGTCCTGCTTTGCTAAAAGCACAGCTCCAGTGGAGTAGTCTATCAGGGTGACGTCAGTTTATGGGCGGGGCAATGGATTCATAAGCCTGAGTTGCATTGCTTGTAAGTAAATAACTCTGATATGTTTCACAAAGATGCGCTGATTAAAGAATTGTACATGGGACAATGCAGTGTGTTGTGCTCTGAGGAGATGTCCATAAAAATCCAATGATGTACAACAATGTTCTGCCATTAAGGACTCTGTAAAGAAATGACGAGCAATCTTTAAGATGCTTGTGTTTACACTTGCAAAAACAACAATTGATGGACAGAATGCAGAACAATGTCATACATTCACCCCAGTACAGAGATCTGGGCCTAAATCCATCCTTTTTTTGCTCACCATGCCATCCCAGTTTGAACCCAGCCATATGCAAATCAGTCTTGACCCTGTGCCTCATGGGAACAGTCAAGCCCGAACTGCCAAGCCAGGTCCTCCCTGGACTGGAAACAAGCATCCTAGGGCCGGTTTTGGGGTTTCACCCCTCTTCAGCCAGGCTAGCTTGATTCCAGTGGCATGGAGAGCACTTCAGGCAAAGAAAGCTACGACTTGCTTTGAAAGCCACCTCCTCCTGGTCGGTTTTATGCATTTGCGTATGTTTGCAAACTGAAGGGGCAAAACCAGCTGGGTGCACAAGTTACAAGGGGGTGTTGTGCAAAAATAGCCGCATCACATTAATCGAGTTTACTTTATGCCCGACTTATCCACCGAAGCAATAACGTTTCCCTTACACATTATCTACTGTGCTTTCAAAGGGGTATAATGTAGATAGTTTTGCATCACCTCTCCCAGGAATACCCCATCTGGCATCTCTATCTGTCAATTAGCTTCAGCCTCCTGTCTACTGGTCCAAAAGAAAATGCTCCACCCCCTTTAGTAGACTTTTTCCTACCTGGGGGTTGTGTAGCTTGAATGCCTTCGATTCAGAAGGCAATATATTTTTTGAAGATTTATTCAAAAGATCTCTTAGCTGCACACTGAGTCCCCACACCAGCACGATGTAAGCAACTTTAGGGAAGGAAGATGGTTCGGAGTGACATGACCAATTATCTTAAATGTAAGACTGAGTCATGTGTAAAATCAATGCCATCATCGCAAACAAGGAGCCCATCCCAGGATGAAGCAAAGGGTAATTCAGGGAACACTGGGCCCGGGGACTCGGTCGATGCCGCGCGCTCACCTGCGAAATCCGATGGGTTTTGTTGGCCTAATTGCTGACAGGGCGTGGGGCTTCAAGCTGCTCCGGTTCCGCCGCGGATCCCGTGAATGTTTGCTCTGTTTGGCTGCAAACAACTGCTCCGCTCAATATCGCACGCTCAGGAGCGCCGCAAAGCCAATATCTGCGTCTGCAGAGCAGCCAAGCTGCCAGCGCGAGGGGATCGATACAATCCCCTCTGATAGCAAACACAAAGGACGGACTCTCTCTTCGAGGATGAGCGAGCGAGGTCGCCTCTTCCCAGACCTCCCTCCATTCCACTGAATTTTTAGGTGGAACACGTGGTTGGTTCAGACTTTGCTGTTCACGTAGCTATCAGGCAAAGGTTAAGATCTTGAACAAGAAAGGGTTAAACTCTTGGCAGCCAAAAGGCAAAGAAACTGGTGATTATACAGGAAATTTTGTAATGTGTGACCTACAGCACAAACGTGGGCCCTGATGCAAGTAAGGGAGATGGGCCCCTCCTCTTGGTTTAAAAAAAAAAAAAAACTACTCATTTGGGCATTTGGGGTAAAGCGGGTTCCGGGGTCACAGCAACTGCTGCACTATTGATAGCTATGCCTGTGTTGGACTTTAAAAAAGACAGCCAATATTTGGCTGCATGGGCACGGATGCGGCCTGACCAGCGCGCCAAAGCGGCCGAAGAAGCCAAATCGATGCAATAGGAAATGAAGAAATGCTGCATGTACGGGATGAGAGACCTGGGGCTTGATGGGACAGTAGAATGACTCTTCTGTAGGGCGGGGTACCCGTAGACGCGACTCAGGGTATGGAAGGGGCGGCTAAACAGATGGTAGATACGGGCACCACAGACTGCCCCAATTGCTTCCAAGTCAGTGGCGTAACAAAAGCCCCTGCAGCCCAGCCCCAGCTCCAGGTGCCCCCATCCGGCATTGGCAGGTCCCTGGCCTGACATCTTCAGACTGGGTCTCGAGCATGGGGGGGGGGGGGGGGGGTGCTGCATGTGCTTTGCAGGGGGGACCTCTAGTTTTGTCACACCAATGTTCCAAGTAGGAGAAATGCCTACAGCAATAATATTCCTGTAATAAATATGACTATCGAGGGGGGCGGGAGGTGGGGGAGTTGGGAATAATGCTCTTATGACATGTACTGTTATTGTCAAAGAAATATGCGTATCACTTCTCTGGAGCCATGTTGTGTTCTAATCCTGTGAAAATCGATAAAGAATATTTTAAAAAAACAAAAAAAAACAAGACAGCGCATATGCTCAGGGGTGTAAGGCGGCCACACTAGCCCCGGAGGCACGGGAGGGCCCCAACCCTTCAGAGTGCCCCTTTCAGCCCAAGGGCCATGCATTCCTCTGAGCTAACGGAGAGTCAGGGGCCCTCAGCACATCTTGCAGGAAGGTCCCTCTTTTTGCGTCGCACCACTGATTATCCTGTTCGTTGCTTATAAAGTATTGTATGACCCTCAGTACAATCTGGGCCTTGGCACAGATAACCAAATGTTAAATGATTCCACTAAAAAGGTCTGAGTATACTAGAAAGTTACACGTCTGAGGTGTCTTGGGGTCCCCAACCTCAAAACAGTTAGTAGGCTGAGCAATTCAAATGTACATTCAATTCTTGTTATGTTATGTTAAATCCATTTGTATCGCGCACAAATACTCAGCAGAGTGTCCCGGCGCGAACTCAAGGAAAGGAACCACAGACCAAAGCACTATTCAAACAGGAAAGTTTTTTGCTTTTTTTTAAAGATCAAAGAGTCTTGAATACTGCGTAGAGTCAGGGGTAGAGCGTTCCATGCCAAAGCAGCTTTGCGCACGAAGGAGCTCCCGCCCAGCGTCTGGCGTTTGAATCTAGGGGTCAGCATCAGCAGCTGAGAAGATGAACGCAGCTCTCTCGCCGGTTTATTAAAAGCACACCTCTTCTGGAGGCAGGAAGCACCCTGACCATATAGGGCCCTATATGCGATCACCAGGATTTTGAATTTAATTTGTGCCTCCACCGGAAGTCAATGCAAAGAGCGCAAGTAGGCGCGCACACTACACTACACTACTCAATTCTTCAAGGGAATTGAAGAGAATACCGACAGATTGCATACATATGGCACCATGTTTAATTTGAGAAACTTGGTAGACAGTGGTTTAACCCTAATACCATATCTACTCTATCACTATATGTCTGTTGGGGAAGTTTCAGCCATTCTCATGAGGCTTTCCTTCTGGAGTTTGACAACAACAGATTCATCCCAGGACTATTAAACATTTATATTAACCCCTTAATCAAAAATAACCTCATTGATCAAATGGATTTTGTTGGACTTGGCCCTTCTGGCAGGTTCAACCCTGAACTTTTTGCCTTAAGCTCTGACATAGTGGTAATGATTTTTGGCCTCTGCGCACTTTAGCACTGTGGCCCAGTGTAAGGTGCGTGCGCTCTCTGAGTGTGTGTGGTGAGATTGGCCTGCCCTCCAATAGGAATGCATGGGGGATATGTGTGTCCATGGTAATTCCTGATGTGAGAGGAGTGCAGGGTCAAATTTTGTATGTGCGAACTCGTGGGAATAAATGCTGCGCAATGGTGTGCGCAGATTTATGGTGACTAGTGGAGAAGTGCCACTTCTAGAAGTTGGCATTTCTGTGTGCTGCGTGTCTGCCTGCCTGATGTGAATGGCATGTCTGGCTTGTGATTGACAGGAGCTGACAGGGCTGGGGAATTCCAGGAGCCAGGGTGAGTCTGCCCGGTGGTGAATGGAGAGATCTGCATGTAGATGGGAGGGAGGAGTTGCACCTGGGTCCTGAATAGGACTGTGCCTTCCCTCCACAATGCTGGCTCCGCCCCCTGTGGTGTGTCTGAGCACCTAGCCCCCACCTGACAAAGGAGAGAGGATCTGAGCACAACAAAGTGATCCAAAACTCCCCTGAACCAGTTGTATCTGGTTCCCCCAAACCCTGCACCTTTGCACAAAGGGAAAATGTTGTATAAATATAGGGCTGTGACCCCATGTAAAGGTTCAGTGTTCCTGTTCCTGACGGAGGGGGGCTTGCTGCTGCTGGGGACCGCCATGGGGGCTGCCTCTCTGCTGGAGGACCCTGTGTGCTGGCCCCTGGGCCCAGCTATGCTCCCTAAAACCTTAAGGACTTATTTCTGCCTGCTGGATTGCTTGAGGGACATCAAGCGCCTCGTGAGCGCTTTATTCTAATTTCCCCAGGAAGAGGAGCGGGGGCTGTGCAGCGTTGCGCTGCCTAGAGAGAGAGAAAGAGAGGGAATCCCCAGATTAGGGATTCCCCCGTGACGCCTGCAGCAGGGGTGCCCACCCTGCTTATTTTTATTTCATTGAGCAGGTGTCCACCCTGCGTCTTCATTTTCCTTTTAAATAATGTGCGGGTGCCCACCCCGCGACTTGGCTTCTATTGCAGAATAGCGGGTGCCCACCCCGCTTTATATTTTTAGTGAAAGAGGGAGCCTACCCCTCATTGTGCCATGAGTGAGGTAATCACCTCTGCGGCCCTGTTCGGCCGAACCGGAAGTCGGGTACTCCTGCCCGAGACAGGGGCGGAGCCTGCAGCCGGGCCAGAAGCAGCGCCAGAGTCATGAATCTGCGCGGGGCTCCCGTGAGCGGTTGGGAGCCCCGGCGACGTAGGGAGGTGTTGGAGGCAGGCGGGAGCCCAGCCCGCCTCCGAGTATGCTGCTGAATCGGCGCGGGGCTCCCGTGTGGCTGAGGGAAGTCCCGCACACAGATAGAGCCCCGCATGTGCAGCGCTGTCAAAGTCCCGGTCCCAGAAGAGGGACTGGGTGAAAAGGAGCAACCGTGAGGAGAGAGCCTCCCCTGCGCAGACCCGGTGAGTGAGGGCTCTAAGGGAGGTGAGAGAGAGGCACCAGTGCCGACCTGCTGAGCGGCCCGCTTGACAGTGGGCCGCTCCAACATGGGGCATCCTTTGTTTTAGGAGCCAGCGCGCTCCATTGGGGGCATGATTGTTCTAAGCGCCGGTGCGCTCGAAGAGGGGCATATTTTGTCATGGGAGGGCCTAGAGGGGCCCGTGCTGTTCCCCGTGGTGGCCATATGTCCTACAGCTGCCCCGCTTGCTAGAGGGCAGCTGCCACGTTTTGGGGGCATGTTTGTAGAGAGCCCCAGCGAGGTCCAGAGGGCACAGTGGTGCCAGGGCCCTTTCCCTACTCATAGCTGCGCCGCACCAGCAACATTGGCAAATTGATTCAAAGGGCACCAGGAGTGTCCAGGCCGCATTTTTATAATTATAGCTGCCCAGCAAGTAGTGGGCAGCTGCACTGTTTAGGTCTTTCTTTGCTTTAGGGGACATGTTGAAGTTAGGAGTGAGACGCACTCCTTCGTCCCCATCCTTTTCACAGCTGCGCAGCACTTAGTGCCTGCGCAGATTGCGCACCCTTGACTTCCGCTGCTTTGGCAGCGCGCCCTGACTCTTGGGACATAGGGCATTTGAGCCCCCTTTTTGAGATGGCCAGTTGGCCAGGGGAACTGTTAGGATTGTAGGGCGCCAGGCCCTAATGTGATTATGTGGTGCTAGGAAATGTGATTCATGTAGTATGATTACGCACCCTGTGTTACACCTCTAAATGTGGTTCTTGTGGTTATGAGGTTGTTTTGCATATTATGGTTTATGCTAGTGAGATTATGTTCCACCCTGTGATTTATGCCCCTAATGTGAATTATGCTTAGGAGGTTAGGGTCTAATGCGTATTCGAGTTAAGAGAGAATTGCATAATGTGTTTATGCTGGTGAGGTTGGCGCAAAATGTATTCGCGCCTAATGTGATACTGTGCATAATGTGGTTTATGTTACAAGCTAATGCTAAGTACAGTGGTTACCAGTAGTTACTGGTTGTGTTCTATGTTTATGATAAGTTCTACATTTACTAAGTTCACGTTGCGATGGTTCTGACAGTGGTCCAGTTGGCCGTCAGGTGTAAATAATCCCTTGTAAATATGAACTAGTACCAGGTGGCACCATATATATTATGTGATTACTATTCTAATGTGTTATGAGAATACAATGGCTATTTTTGATATAACCTTGTGTGGAGTTCCTTTTGTGGTGTGCCTGGGATGTTGTTGCTGTGAGCTTGCGCAAATGCTTTACACATGGCCTCCGGGATAAGCCTGACTGCTCGTGCCAAGCTACCAAGGGGGTGAGCAGGGGTTATCTTTGGCGTGTAACTCCCTTGCCCTGACTAGAGTGGTGGTCTCTGCCTGGCTTTGGCGCAAGCCTTAGCCAACCAGAGATCCAATTTCTAACAGATTTGAAATGCTGGTCTTCAACCGCACTTTTACAGTGATGAGACACAGATTTACCCTCCAAGAAGAGGACTGAAGAAGAATATGACCAGATTTTAATATATTTCAAAGATCGAAGCAATACAGATGGTCGCAGATCAATGCACAAACTGGCCTCCAAAACATGGAGGAGTTAACTGGGGTGCTGTGCCCTTCCATCCAGGTGATGCTAGGACTCTAATTCAGTGGCATAGCTTGACCTTTGGCCACCAGTGGCGGCCCCTGCGTTTGCTGCCCCGCGGTGACCGTATGTAAGAGCGGGGGGAGGTCGCTGCTCGAATTACTACACTTTTGAGTTTTTACCACTACATGGGGAAAGAAAACTACTTGTCTGAGTTCAGAGAAAGACTTAAAGTGACTTCTACTAGATAATATTTGTGTTGAGCAGAACAAAGGAACCAGGAGTGCCAGGGAGGCCCAGTGAGACTACCCTAAATGTTAAATTCAAGTGTGCCATATGTTTTGAAATACTTTGAACTTGTTTTGCTCATGGTTTGCTTGAAAGCCTTCAGGAAGCCCATTTAGAGCAAAACATGCTTATGCTGCAAACTATGCACTTTTTCTGACTGAATGTGGAGCATAAGGTATGGGTCTCGATTATTGAGAACTAACATTACATAGTATGCAGCGGTGCTACCACCACTTTGCACCGTCTTTTGCACCGATAAACCAGCACAAAGACAACGTTGTGTACTAATCATTGGGAATCAATAACGGTGTGCTATTGCTTTTGTCCAGTAATAGTGCAGTGAATGGAAACGTACATCTAGTTTGACCATAGAGCTGTAGCATAAAGAACAGTGTCTCATTGCGACCACAGAGAAACTTGGATTTCCAATCTGTTGTATCATTGTGAGGAACCATCCATTGTAAAGCTGACAAAGACTACGTAGGAGAATGCAAGTGTCTGTTGAAGCCCAGTCGGTGTATTAAAATGAACTTTCCAAGAATAATATATATTTTTTGAGTTTACAGCGCTGGACCTATTTTTGTGGGGTATAAGTGAGCTGGTACCCTGTTATCCATGGAATTCGACTTAAACACTCACTCTGCACTATGCCCTTCTGCTAGGAATAAACGCAGTTCAGTTTTACCTCATCTCGCCACGGAGAGGTTTTCCACTACGGACGGTTGTTGGACTCTACTTATTATAATGCCCACACAATGACATAAGTGCGCGCTGCTCACGCTTAGTGTCCTCTGCTGTTCACAAATTTGAATTCCAACATGAACAACTCAACATTCATCCTTCTTAGGTAGGCAAACTGAATACCCTTAATGTAGTTATTTATAGTGCTTAGAAACAGGTATTATGTACTGTACAAAAAGTTATTGTAACAACAACAACGACCACCTCATAGGGATTTCATCTAGACCAATGTTTATTGCCTCCCTAATAACAATAAGACGTGCGTTATTATGTCCATCATCACCTCCCTTTAGTACTTTTATTATTATTTTCATTATTATTATTTTTACAACCAAGATTTATTTAGACTAACTCCCTAATGTTGGTCGGCAAACTGGTAAGAAACACATTCTGTTATTTAAGCAATGGCAATCATATATGGACTTAGCCTTTCTTAATTATTAATTAAGAGCAGACCATCTATTTTCTTCTCAGGTCCGCTTCTAAGTATATTTCGTGCCAATGGTAGCAAACATCACTGCAGGTTTTAATTGAAAGCAGCAGGCTTGGGCCTAAACTGAGGGCGGCTGCAGGAGACTGGGCACAAATGTAATGTAAAGCCAAGATATAAAGTAGACGAGGGCACAACATCTAAAGCCCTGGCCCTCAAACTGTCTCTAAATGCAAAGAAGGTTGTCCATTTGCCTTGGACACCAAAAACGCTTGTAGACGCTATGCTACGCGCAGAGGGGGAGGGGTGAGTCCAGCTTTGGCGACTGGGCTCTGCAGCCTTGACTACAACAGCGGCCCGACAGCCAGACAGCCGACATCACCTGGTGCCGAGACATTCCCTTCACTTGGACCATGGGATCCTAGGCCTAGGCAGTGGGCCTTCTCCTGGGAGCAGGAAATCTGCCAGCAGTAGCGTCTGTGCTTTCTGGGCATAAGAGGGGAAAATCCACGACTCCTTATGGAATCATGTGCCCCAGGTCCACTTTAAGAGAACGGAGGATAGTGCCCGACACCCAAGAAAAAGTATGTCTTCGTGGTTGGCATTTGTTGTTTAATGGTATTTCCTCAAACTCCTGAGATTAACTGGCGTTCTCTGATAACTCCATTCACCTACTTCTCATTGGAATAATTCGTTGAAAATCAAGTATTTCTAAAATATTTCTCCTGTGTGCCTTTCAAGATTTCAGTTTTTTTTTTCAAACTAGTGTTTCTTGTAGCCTACTCCGAGGGCGAGAGTTCTTTACTTTGTGATGAATGCAGCTCATCAGTGTGATGATGCGAGGACATTTCTGAGGCACATCCTTGCGCTACTGTTATCAGAGCAGGGTGCTCTCTGTGTCGGATGGGAGTTCATGGACAGAGAGCTCAAAGCTCTGTCTATGCAGAGGTCAATGATCAGGTGCATGGTGTGTACGGCTTTAGACTCAGACGCACAAGGATTCACAGATAATGAGAACCTAGGGCACCGTGGGGCTAATTGGCCATCTGACCATATACACAGATCAGAATAATGGTGAAGTTGGAGATCTCACAGCCAGGGTTTGAAGTTAGTGTGTGGCCATACTTGAGGGCTAAACCTTGAATATGGAAGCTGAGTAGTGCAACATGGACTACGAGACATTCAGACACTGTACCACTGCAATACAATAATGCTACTGACTGCCTCTAATTTAATAACAGTAACCTGTTTAATATAGTGTTTTCAATGACAATCTGGCTGCTTCGCAGCACTGAATACGACAGGTGTATCAATTACTCAGCTCGTTACTAATGATTTCATTAATCTCTGAAAAATGCACGATTAACTTGACCTGCAAGCTTTCAAGTGAAGATCACACCTCCATGTCTGCAGCAGGTACCTTAACATGATCCTATAGGGAATATGCCATGTCAATCTCAAGCTATTCATGTCACAGTTTTTAAACTTCATGCTCACTTGCTACAAACAGCTGAGTCATAGTTTGCACGGATCCAGCTATCAGAGGACAGACATGCAGACTCACTGGAACTCACAACAGCTCCATGCTGACATTGGGGAACATCAAAGGGAAGATGCGGAGAGTTCTGGTGTAGTCCATCTGGATAAATTGTGATCTTTCTGTACGGAAGGAGGAAACACTGCCCAGGAAATCTTTGTCGAACAATGTCCAAGAGGACCGAGAAGAGTCTCAGGGTGAACCTATCAAACCTCCCAGCGCCAGAGGAGTACCCGAGAGCTATCACTCAACAAAAGTCTCTATCATCCAAAATGCCGCTTCTTTTTCTCCAACCTGATTGTTCAGAGCAGACTAAGACCGATCGCGCAAGTGTTTCCATAAACAAGAACTTCAAACAAAAAGAGGGCCCCTGGAACCAAGACACAGCGGCAGGAACAGGGGAAATTCACAACACAACAAAAACAACCAATCTGCCTACTGTGATGGACAGCAAAGGTGTCACTCCTATAGAATCACAGGCGCTAATAAGTCGCAGCTGAGCTGTGTGATTAAAAAATAGTCCTAACTATAATAATTTTTTGGCTGAATAAACATCTCTGTATTCAAGAATATCTTCGCTTTCACATGCATGTAAATGTACAACTGTAGTCATATACATATAAATTAAAAAAATGATTTGGAGTACATAAATCTAAATTTTCATCAACATATGTACTCTCTCTGGAATCCTCCTACTCGCACATTATAGATTATATAGGAGTGACGCCTTTGTTGGCCATCAGAGTAGGCAGGTTTGTTTTTGTTGTGTTGTCCATTAGTGAGAACCACCGATATCCCTATTATTTTTTTAAAGGTGTGGTACTTTGTTTTTTGCTGAACATGCGTGAGATAGAACCCTAAGTTTTTTCACAATGTCGGCAGCTCTGACAGTTTTCAACAAAGATGAGGCAATCCGTATTGACAGAGACACATCGATAACCTGTCCTACAGAGACAGAAAGCTGGCTATTGAAATTGGCAGGAAATGCTTCATTAGGACAATTGGATGACCTGGAGTTGGTAAGAAGGTGGAGCGAGGTTTGAAGGTCGCTTCTGGGCAGGAGGATAAGAAAAAGACTAGAATCACAGAAGTGTGGTCGATAAGGGAGAATCTATGGATGTAAGGATGTACGAATGGATTTGTTGTTTTTACTAATTGGGCGATCATGGCACAGAGAAGGTACCTTCAGCTGATACAAGGTGTTCTGGTGTGACCTGAAGGGCAGTGGACTCGGGTTTAGAAATATTCAGCGTTTATGATGGAGATGAGGGAGGAGAGAGCTGTAAAACTTGGGTTCAGAGAGCTTTGATGCTTTTAGGTGTTTGTAATTCACAGATTCTCTATTTAATTGGCATACTCAACAATTGTTTTTGCTTAGGTCACATGAGCACCACTGCACAGTTGAAATTGGCTTCAGTGTTATGTTATTAGTATTTATAAAGCATTAACATAATTCTTGTTGGTAGCACGCGCCTTTTAATGCTGTGCAAGAGTACGATTAGGCATGCTTGTAAAGCCGGACTTTATCACTTTTCCAGGATATCACATGATACTCAGTCACTTTCAGAGTCAACATTGACGAGTTTGAGAGAGAATAATCTTCACGGGGCAATCCTGGAGCCCTCAGCACTGATATCAAAGATTGCGGACTCAATCAGGTACATCAGAAAGGTGAGCTGAACCATTGACTTGGGGTTCAAGGATAGTGTCTTGAAAGTCATATTACAGATCTTTAATCTGGTTTGTGCAATATTTCCGGATGGTTTCAGCTGCCCTTATTATTTAACTCTTCATATAATTGTTTAATATAGCATGAACTAGAACTAAACACAGGCGGCACATCACTTTGTTGAACAGATGCCTACTACTGAGGTGGCGGAGCATAAGCATCCAAGCTCTTCATGACATAATGGGTACTAGCAAGTTGGAGGGTATTTACAGACTCTACATGCTTGGAGATATTATACAGGAATTAAACATGCTCTAGGCCTTATGGCCATGACAAAGAAGTATACCTTGTGAAAGGAGATTGCAAAGATCATGTGCATGTACACTGCACGAAGAGACTGAAGGACCAAGAAGTGATCTGAACAGGCAAGAATGAAGATCTTGGGGATTTAGCACATATTACTAGACTGAGCAATTGGAATAGAAAATAAATTGAAAACTAGTCCATACAGTCTATGTAAGGCTCAAGACAATGCAACCATCTTTGTCAAGCAGCATTAGATCAGCAAGACCAAGGTGTGGAGGAATCAATGGAGCAGTGAGAGAAAGGCTGGCATTGGGGAAACAGTGCATCTCTTGACAGTTGAGATTCTCAATCTCGCTGACAACTGCTGTATACTTAGTGTTGATTTGACAGCGGGAGGAATTTGACAAGGGCACTGCACCTGCAGAAACCAGAGACCGTAGAACTGGTTACATTGTTAGTCGTGTCAGCACCGGACACCCCTGACAAGCAATAAGACTAGAAATAGACTTCCTTCTGGGACCATTCACCTGTCGTCATGGGAGGCTCTTGGAAAGAATCAGTCAGCACCATGAGGGTCAGCACTCACTCTACAAGTACTGATCACCGTCTTGGGCAGGTCGAGATTCTTTTACACCACTGATATAATCTATACTTTATGAGGGCAGTTAAAACCCACTAAGTGCCTCATTGAGAGATTGGCTGAGAATGACAATCGCCGCAAACCAGTGTTGAAGCCCTTGTGCACTGTCCTTAAAACACGGTAACACTAACATTGGCTTATGCCCAGTTGGCGTATTTAATGTACTTATAAGTCCCCTGTAAAGTGGGACTACTTGTACCCAGGGCCGGTAAATTAAATGCAAATAGTGGACCTGCAGTTCTTATCGTGCCACCCAGTTAAGCAGCCCTTTAAACAGGTCTCAGATCTGATATTGCAGCCTGGGTGTATAGTTTTAAACTGACATTTTGACTTGGCAAAATAAACCTTGTTACAGGCCCAAACCTTCATTTTTAACACATATGGCACCCCCTAGGGTAGGCCCAGAAAAGCCCACAGGGCAGGGTGCAATGTATTTAAACAGTAGGGCATGTTATTTCAGGTTTTACATGTCCTGGCAGTGAAAAACCTTTAAACTTGTTTTTCACTACTGCAAGGCCTACCTCTCTAGTAGGATAACATTGGAGTTACCTTATTACATTTAATAGGCTGTAATATTCATATGGGTGCAAGTACCCAGTGCATGTTTGGTGCCTCTGAAATTGTAATGAAAAATCCACTCCATGGTAAAGTTGGATTCTAAATTACAATTTTGAAAATATCACTTTTAGTAAGTTTGTTTTTTCCTGCCTTAACCATTAAGTACCTGTAGCCTGTCTCTGGGTCACATGACTGGGTGTAGCCAACGGCTTGGCTTTGTGTATTCCTCATAAACAGCCACACAAAATAAAGAGCTTAGGTGTTCCTTGATGAGCTATTACTGGCAGGTTGGGAGAGCTGAGCTTGGCACAGCCCTACTTACACTTGAGTAGGCTGTGTCTTGCCTCCACACAAAGGGCTGTATACCCACTGTAGTCAGCCTGGAGCCAGGGCAGGGGAGGCAGGGTGCCTGGGAACGACAAAGGGAAATATCTAGCAGGTCTCCCACTTTCCAGAGTGAGGGCACCAGCTATAAATATTGGACCCAAGACACCCCCTCTTCAGTACACTTTTGGACCTATGGATACTCTTCCAGGAAAGAGGACTGCTGTGCTGCTGAAAGGACTGCCACTCAACTGGACTGCTGCTCTGAAAGGGAACCACTGCCCTGCTGTGCTGACCTGCGGCCAGATGCCTGCTACCCTCTTGCCTGGGTGAGAAGGACTGAACTTGCATCTGTTAAACCCTGGACCCCAAAGTGATTCCAAGGGCTAGTTTGCTGGTCTCCTGACTAGAGCCTCAGGGGAAAAAGGCTCCAACACCCTCGACCCCAGCACCTGTTAGGTTATGCCATGCTAGGAATTTTTCAAGACCCTGGTCACTCCATTTGGAGTGTCCCCACGCAGGATTCCAACTTAGAGCCTCACAAACCTGCCCAATATTAACCATTGACCTGAGGGTTGTCTGAAAAACCAAGTCTTCAATTTTTTCTGGAACCGGACTTCAGACGGTTCCATTCTTAGGTCCAGAGGGAGTAGATTCCAGAGCCTGACAGACAAAAAGCTAAAGGAACCACCTCCCAAATGTACTCTGTTTATGTTTGGGATCACTATCTGAGAAGTCCCTGAAGATCTGAGGGATCTGCTTGGGAAATAAAGATTGATCAGAGGAAAAAGATAACAAGGAACTTTCTGATTTAGAATTCTGTGGCAGAAACATGGAGCTTTGAATGAGAAGCCAATGGAACTTGGAAAGAGCTGTATCCATTGAGGAGAGCATTGGAATGGTCAGAAGCATCAGGGCAGTGACATTTTGCACCCTTTGAAGCATTCTCAGCCCATCCTTAGAGGCATATAGGTAGAGTATATTTCAATAGTCTAAACGAGACACCACAAGCGGCTACATTACAGTCTTCTTTGCAGAGTCAGACAGGTGCCTTAAAATTTTTCAGAACAGTTTTAGAATTCTGAAACAAGTTCTGTCAAGAGCAGAGAGCGGTCTGTCAATGACAGGGTGGGATCAAACCAGATACCAAGGTTTTTTTACCTTTGATTTAAGAGCAGGCGTCGGGCTCAATTCACTAGGCCACCACGCAGTAGATCAAATAGAAGGTTGCTTCCCTACCACCAGGACTCTGCCATCTGTGAGTCTACCCTGCCAAGTGGTGCCACTCCAGTCCTGGACCCTGGAAGTGGGTCTAAGGTGCTCTGCCAGCCTCTGTGGATCGAGCAGGACTGACGCATTTCCTCAGCTGTGCAGTACAACCTACAGCAGAACCAACACATCATTGCTGCTGTGTGGCTCAGCTCCGTCGTGAAGACCTGCATAGTTTGCAGTCTGTCACCTCCTTGGAACTGCTGCTGTGCGACACATTGTCTGCACAGGAACTTGCATCCCTAGTCGATGCTGGACTCTGCATTGCAGCTTGCAGCTCCCTGATCCGATGGAACGCCACAACTGTGCAACCCATTCTCAATGCCCAACTTCGCATCGCAAGCCCTCTTTGATGGGATCCTTGATGACAATGCAGTACGTCGCACCACATCCTCACTGCATCTCGGGACTTGCGCATCTTCGACGTGGACCCCCGCAGCACCCAGCAAAACAGGATTTAAGGAACTTTGCTCAGCAGGTCTAACTGGAACGCTGTAACCGGCCCGTGCTCCATTGCAGTCAGCCTGAACTGTGACTTTGTCCCGGTCCAGCATCAACAGATATCCACAGTTGCTACTTTGTGCTTTTTGGCACTATTTTTACTGAAATATTTAAACCTGCATATCTTCGGTTCTACTGATTGGATTTCTGTCATTCTGGTAATTTTTTATGCATTAAAATTACTCTATTTTTCGGAACTCAGCTGATGTGGAATACTTTTGTGCTATGTTTTCACTGTGTGAATGATTGTAGTGCTGCACAAATACTTTACACGCTGCCTCTGGGTTAAGCCTAACTGCTCTGTGCCAGGCTACCTGAGGGTTGAACGCAGGCTAATTTACGGTTGGCTTGTCCCTTACCCTGACAAGGATTGTGGTTGGTGCTTGACCAGACCTTACACCTCAATCAACCAACAAACCAATTTCCTACACCTCCCTTTAACACTACCTGCCCCAAAACCTTAAGTTACCCATATCTCACTTCACCCTCAACTCCCTTTAGCTCAACCCACAACTTTCCCCCCTTTTTTTAAAAATAACATTTAAATTTATGTTATCTAAAAAAGAAAAAATACATACCTGTGTGAAAGTACTGCATGGGAAAGGATGTGTTAAAGGTAAAAGCATATACCCTGTACTTACCTGTATGGTACTTATGTGTGTGGTAAAAACTATGTTGAAAGGGTGTATACCGTGGAGAACTAGGAATAAAGCTGGTGTGGAAGTTAAAATGACCCCCTTTATCTGATTACAATATTACGCCTTAGAAGACAGTAACAAGCAAACAAAATCACAATAAAAACAAATGCTAATTTAAAGAGAATAACATTCTATTGAGCACAAGAAAGAACAATTGTGCTATTTTAGGATATATGGCTACATTATGCTAGCATTAGGATTTGTGATATGGATTGCGGGTGGGTCTCTGAAAATCAATGCGTCTTGTTTGGTCAACCAAGCAGCTTCATTTTTAATATGTATTTCAAAATGTATATTAGACTATTAATATTGTCTAAGATATATCTACATGAAATATATTGTAATATAAATCATGCTTGTGCATAAACTAAAAAGATAGATCAATAGTGCGAAACATGATTACCAAGTGCCACTCTGATTTAAGGACATTTGATGTGTGCTCGATTGCATGCTCGCACACATTCATTAACCCTATAAACTCCATTCGGTTCAATATGCTCCTTCACTGTCCCCGGTTGGGAAGCAGTTTAATTACAATACAGATGAAATGGACATAGCAGACATTATCTCCTGTTCATCCTATAAAACATTAGCAGGACGCCTCCTGGTTAATTCATCATCCTAATTAAGATTTATGGAGGAACACAAACTGCACCTTTAATTGTTAACTAGTAAACCCTCTAAAAGGGTCAGGCATCTTTCAAAGATGACCACATTGAGGGGGGTGCCATTATGTTCACCTACCTAGCACTCCCGCGTGTCCGCGGCACTCAATGTTTCGTACCGTGGTGATGTATTAGTTGCTATAGGGCCTATACAAGTGCCCAATATGGCTCTATGAAAAAATCCATCTATATTTGCCAATTTAGATCGTCTCCTCCAAACTTGGAACTCTGGGCATTTGATCTCTGCTGGGGGCTGTGAAATAACCAATATGCTCCAGCCTTACCCTGTAAAATGGTACACCCATGGGTCTACAGTAAAGCCCCAGGTATGGTAAGAATCTCCTGCCTGTTTGTCGTGGCCCTCAGCTGTCACTGAGACCTGCCAGGGTAGTAATAACTAACCACTTATAGGTCAGCAATATAAGTGCAGGAATGCAGGCCTGTTGCTAAAGGGACAATTATTAAAACCTATGAGATATCTGCAGTATTACCCTGATCAGTCAGCCCAGAGGCTGCGCGCACCCTCTGAAATCTGTGCTGCAGAATAACGCTTAGCTTCACTCTCCCTTGAATCTGTGCTGCGGCTAACACAATTAACGCCAGCATAATATCCGAAGGGCAAGTTCCCAAGAAAGGCTGAAATCTGTAATCATGTTTGAGCGTCTTATTTTAGAAGTGTCACCTTGGAGGCCTGGAATATTGAGCGCCTGCCCCAGGATAGTGCGCTATGAGATTCTTTGCAGCTGTGCCGTTTCACATCTCTTCACACCTCTGGCCTCCTGCACTCACACCTCTTCATACCCTTGCTCAGACCCTCTGCCCAGACGAAGGACAAAGAGGGCACAGAAAATGGAAAAGGGTGAGAAAGCTGAACAACTCACACTTCCTAAACATTTCTTCTGGGGACTTGAACCTACTTTTCTAGTAAGGACATGGTCTCTGGAAGACACACAGATGCCACCACCCTGCTTGATGCCTTGAGATGCTGTCAGCATATGGTACTGGAAGCATCTCGGAAAAACAATAGGTTGAACTGCTTGGTGATGGGTGGAGCTAAGAGGGGGAGCAAGAGCGCCTCAGTTTCAAAGATGCAATATCACTAAATAGACAGCTAGCTCACAAAGGGCAATAGGGCCATGTTACATCCACTACAAATACAAGGTAGTGAAGGGTAAAGCTCTCATTCTTAGTCAGTAGGTGTAAGAAATATGGGTCAGGTGGCTTCGGGTAGTCATCCGTTACTGGGGACCAACTGTACTGATGGGAGACTCTTTATCTCAGGTAGACGGTGGCCTCTCTACTGCAGGCACTCAAGCTGGGAACCAGGTACCTCTTTTAGCATTTGACTCCCAGGATATTGAGAAACAGCAGAACAAGAACAATTAATAAATCAATGTAAAGCCTTTTAAAAAATGAAAAATATTAGAATTCACACACAGCTAAATATTATGCACAAAAGCACAACTTTAAACAAAATTCCTGTTTGGTCTCCCCCTTATGGGGATCACATGAATTATGATCATTGCAGATGCCCACAATGGGGGGCACCCATTGTGAAGGCCACAGTGAGGAGGCCGGGAGATCCCCCTGGGCACAGCAAGTGGTAGTTTAGATCCCACTCGTAGTGGGAGAAATTGGACAGGATTCCGCAGCGTGGGACGCACTGAGAATCATTGCCTGTCGACCAGATTCAATCGACCGAACTTCATAAATATGGGTTGTGTTGGACTGTCCACTTCAAAGGACCTTCATTGCGAAGAGTGGGGTTACGCTAGTGGTGTAATGCGGTGGATGACTTTACAGAAGCTTTACGGGGATAGCTTTAAACTAACATATCTCTGTCCCTGGTGGACCCATTTTAGTGGGTTATATGAACTCCAGGAGAACCCGTCCCGCACCCCTCACCAGTATCAGCAGCTAGGGAAGTTTTTTCAGCCCTGTGCAGCCGCTACTACACATACCACTGCTTCCACCTTTGACAGGAACAGGTTCACTGGAAGGGTTCTGAGTCCTCCCTCCAGCCCTTGTGAACCCCAAGATTTCAGGCAGTGGTTCGCAGCTGCACTGGTCATTTCTATTCCTTTCTATTCTTTCTCAGAGTGCCCGCAGGGGTTTGTGAAGGGAGGTCGAGAGCTCTGCAATTGGTGAGACACTGACCCAATGCACAGATGCAGCTTCATCCCTGCACCACTATCTGATAACCAAAGGAAGCATTTAATTTCCCATACCACGCACAGCATTCTGGGAAAAAATAAAAATGGCGACTGCCAATAAAGTAAGAGCACATCAGCTCTCTGGGCCGGACTCTGCTCACACTGGTCTTCCCTCTGTCCTTTAAAATGTCAAAGAGGCCAACTGCTGGACACCAGAGACTGAGCCTCACCCTTTATCTACAATTAACAGGGAGTTCCTGGTAACACCACTGGGAATTCACAGCGCCCTCCGTTCCTCCAGCAACGGAATCTTAGTCTTCCAGGAACTGGCCTAGTGCTCAGCGAGGCCTTCCAGCTGCCAGGTTGTCAGCACCTTAATTATCTCCACTCAGCCAGGAAACTCGAAGGGTGAATTTCATTAGGGGTTTGTTCAGAGAAATATGCTTTTACACAAGTGAATTAAACAATCCAGCCAAGGTAAAACAATATAAACAAGCCTATGTCTCAAATCGGTGTACACGTGCCAACGCAAAATCACACTTTAATACAGCTTAAAGCTAGAGCGCCCATAGTGAAAACGCTGCAGCTGGTACACTGTACTCGGAGGGAAAGGTGCCTTTCCTTTCAGTATCCTATTGAATTAGAAGGCCACAGGCAATTTAGACTGGGCCCCTATCTGCCACAGTTCTCCCTGTGTGTAGATGCCAAGCCGAGGCAGGCGACTGCCTTCATAACTGCGGTTACACATCCACATGTGTGCTAACGTGCTACACGCAACCTGCTCCCAGCCCATGAACCACTCATCCACAGCAGCGGACCATACTTTACAAGGCTCACCCATTGACTTCTGGGAGCAGCACTGCGTCATCATGAGTCTCAGGACTATCTCAACGAGGCCTTGAGTGGAATGGCGTATGTATGATCTGGTTTGACCGCGCAGACAGAGCTTATGTGATCAACAGAAAAAGAGTTTTAAGACGCACTACCGGAGAGGGGTTTGGCTCCTCTTACCGTTTGATTATCTTTATCACAGCATTTGATTGGGCAGAAGTTGTGTGCTTCGTCTGAAAAAAGGAGTGCTTGTATAACCCTTTATGGCTTGTTGAAAATCTTATTCCAGTACAGTAGGCCTAAATTGGCTGTGATAACAAGCCAGCTGTCAGATGCCTCAAGTCTGCTCTCGCATTTCTTTTCTTTACAGAGTTTTATATAGCGCAAACTTGACCCGAAGATATCGGGTATCAGAGCGCTTTACGGCATCAGAGCGCTTTACATAGCACCAGTTGCGTTACATGAGGACACATTCATTTTTTTTAGAATTACAGGATTTTCAGCGTCATTGCCGAGACTCAAACCTGGTTTGCCAGATTTGAGGTCGGCCGCCCCAGCCATTATGCCAACTCCTCTCCCTCCATTAGGAAAAGGATGACAAAGGCAGTAGGCTTGACTTATTTATTGTGAAAAGCATTTGTTTTATAAAATCAGTAGGCATGTGAGGGCGGATTGTCATTAAGCTGCGGTGAAGCCTGTACGGTAAATTTTGTTACAAAGGATCTCACAGATTAAAGTAGTATTCAAGGATTTTGGTTTTGCTTACCCACTCTAACAAACCCTTGGGGTTGAATACATGCAACATGAGGATCCATTTCATGTCCACTTAGGGGGGACATTGTTTTGCCATTATTTAAACTTTTTATGACTGTATGCCAATGGTTGCCTTGTGGGAAAGCGCATGTTCAACACAGTAAGACTCAGTTGACTATGGTGGAAACCCAATGATAATGATGTGTTTATTATGAAAGGTTACAACAAAAGCAGTAGGCCCTACTTATGTTTTGTGAAAAGCACGTGTTAAAGCAAATGGGCTTTTAAGAGTGTTAAAGCCCATCGGCAAGTATTTTGTCACAGGCGACCTTAGAGATCACTATAGTAAGCAAGGACACACTATAGAGGAAAAAGGTTTACACTGTGATAATTCTTGTCAGGCCCTTTTAGGAGGGATTGTATTCATTATGGGACCCCTGATGGTTGATTGTTTTTGAGAAGCATCAACTCCATAGAGTAGGATTGAGTGTATCTCTGACCTGCAAGTGCGCAGCGTACGACCGTGGTTTCTCCGGCACTTCCGGAGAAAACACAGTTGTACACTTCACACTCGCAGTTTGGAGAAAACGCTTACAGCCATAACTCATTCCAGATTGGGCATTAATTGGAAGCACCGCTATATTATTGAATGACACAATTGGACTGACGATACTTTGTACACGAACGAACCCAGTAAAGGAAATTACTTCGGGTTGGAATTATCACCGATCTTAAGGAATTTAAAGACAAGAAATTAGCCCTGAAGAATTTGCGGGTTCATCCCATGTAAAGCGTCAAAACACATGTTGGCTAGGAACGTAAGAAACTAATTGTAGGAGAGTAGGGTCTGCTATCCTATGGTCACCCCAAATTTTTGCTTTTTGCTTCACTGGTTTTCGACATATTGAGGCTGTGGGCCTGCTAATCAGACCCCCAGCCTGCTGTTCTCTCTGCTAAATTGACACTATGCACTTTAGGTGCATAACCAATTGGAACTGGATCACCCTGTGAGCCCCTGTACTAGTGTACCCTAGGTACCCAGGGCATTGGTGTATCTGAGGCCTACCAGAGGCTGAAGCATGTATCGTGCCACCCCTGGCCTGGCCTAGCAATTTGACACAACTGGCTGATCACTCAGCTGGGGTAAGTTGGTGTATCCACCTCTTACTTAGGTGTAGTATGCCTTTACCTAACCTTAAATGGGACACATGTTAACCTATAAGTCACTCCTATGGCAGGCCTTAACAATCCTGAAGGCAGAGTGCTTGGTTTTATGTGAGATGGTGCTCTGGGATGAGCTGAGCCTGTCTGCAGTAGTCGGAACAACTTCCTTCTACCGTTTCCAGATATCGCCATACATTATACTCTTAGGTGCATTATGAACCTCGCGGTTAAATGCTATCTTTGGTTTGGCTTTATCTAAACATGTCGAGTAAGGTGTCATACGAATTGGAATACTAACCGCTCACCAATTCTGGCGACGGGGTTAGCATTCCACCCTCCTAGAGGGACACGACATGTACAGAACCTGAAACCCGGGTAACCTCAGACATAGCCTCAGCTCCACAGCCCAGAGACCGACAAGAACTGGACCTCCAGACCTCTCACCGCCTGATCCACAGTCCCTGCAAAGAAGGAACCCGTGGAGGCACCGAGACACGTGGAGCCAGCCATCTTGGAAGACACTCGACTAGCTGAAAGCGCGACAACAGAGGCTCCCTCCGAGTTGTGATTTGGGTCCTGAGAAGCCAAACATCCGAGCAGCATCTGCATCAAAGGTGAACCCTCCAGCATCTCCGCGATCTGCGTGGGGCCCCTCTGCACTCCGCAACTCGAGCCGCCTAACCGGTCACTGGTCCGTTAGCCAGTGGTCATCTTGGCGACCATCTTGAAAAACTACGATGCTGGTCTGGTTGCTCCAGACTGGCCCCGGCTGCCCTCCAAAGGAGCAGCCCCTCTGACCTTGCTGGTCCGAGCTAAAAGCTTTCTTCACTTTCTGCGACTCCTGCTTTTGCCAAGGCTTGTTTGCTTCTTCTGAGTCGCCGACACCGCCGACAGCGAGAGCCTGCGTGGGACAGCTCGTGAACCGACTCCTGGACATCGTCGACCTTCAGGGATCACGTGGCTGCGGAGACAAGCTTCACCTCTCCACCTGTTTGCACCCGACATCGCCTGGTACCTACCTGGTGCCACGCCGTTCACTGGCTAGTGCCTGTGAACATTGTCCCCTCTGCTTTCAGGTCTTCTACACTTCCGATCCATCCTTGGATCCACCGCATCTCTTCTGGACCGACCGCATGCAGCATCTTTGTCGTCAGGCTCAATTGAACAGATAGACGAAACCCGACGCACTTCGAGTCCTATGCACCCGCTTCCTGTGGGTGAGGTAAAGCTGGCACTCCGGTGCACAAGTGTAGAGTAACATCTCTAATGTCTAAGTTTGAAGTCTTGAATTCGTAGTCCAACCAGAAGACCCTTCTAGCAGTAACTTTTGAACAATTACGCACCCACTGAAAACCTATGGGCGCCCGCGTGTAACTTTCCTTACTGCACACGCGACCCGTGGACCTCCTGGTCACTAACTAAAGTTATCTCCTCGTAGGCCCAGCGATTCTAAAGGCCCTAGGCCTTCTCCCTTTCCTGTTCGTGGTAATTATACCACTATTTTAGTGTATGGTTTGAGCGGCCACCAGGGCCTATCCATATAAAGTGCAACTTTCGTATATTGTGATACTTTCTTGTTTAACGATTTGTGCTCCTGTGCTCATAAAGAGTCTAGGGGATACTTTGAGTAATAAATACATATATATTTTGAATATATATCTGTGTGGTGTCCTTTCATTGGTATAAAGGGGGGTTGCATATGGTGAAACAGCTTGCTTAACATGCCTAAACGAGTTTAGCCTAAAAGACTGCTTAGCCTACGCTACCACTAGGGCAGCTGGTCCGAAAAGGTTGACTTACAACCACACCATAAGGGTTGCTTGGCATGGTACAGGGTGGTCACTTTAAGTAGTGAACATCATATACCAGGCCAACTTCTCACATTGGTGAGCAGCGGTGGGATTTGAGCTTGCTGTTTTACCTCTGTAATCTCTTTGTTACCAATTGAAAGATCATACAGGTACCTTTAGGTACATATAAAACAAGTTAAGTTATATACTTAAGTTCTACTGAACTTAGTTGTTGTAGAGAAAAGGGAGTAGCACACCCTGACTACAACTACTAGATAGGTTTAGTAGGAAAACCCAAGTGTAGGTAGTTGCAACACTTCCACCCACACTTAAGAGCAATGGCTGGGGCAGAGGGGTCCAAGGTACCCATATCTGTCGAGAGTGACCCCCAGAGGGCACCATCCATCTTTGCTGTCCTAAACCAGAAAGAGCTCAGGCAGTTGGCTAATTCCAGGGGCCTTAAACAGCCCAAGAACCCTACCTCTGCTGAACTCAGAGAACTCTTGCAAACTGATGAAGATCAGAGAGCTCTCAAGAAAGCCCCCCAGTTAGGCCCCTCCGGGACTGGAACAGGAGGCCCTCCTTCTGAAGATGCTGAAGATGTTACTGAAGCACCCCTTCCTAACAGTCACCCCTTAGGTGAGAATCAGACTACAGATGATGAGGATCAGCGTAGGGACGAGAGTGACAAGGGTGATGATTCTGATAATAGTAGTGATTCTGATGGGAGAACTAGCCCAGTGCCAAGTGTTATACTTGGCCCAGCTAACTTAAGACTATTTGGGAATGACAATGGGTTCCCCCCATCGAGTTTCCCCAGTGGACTTAACCAGGGGTTTGGGAGACAGAGGAATCACTCAGGTGACTCTAATGCCTCTCACGCCTCTAGAGGCTCCCAGGGTCAGTCCAGGAAAAGGATGACCAGCCCTCAGAGGGGGGAGCATGAGGCCAGAATGCAGGAAGCTCAGCTGAGGATCAGGAAACAAGAGCTAGAAGTAGCCCTGATGGAAGAGAAACTGAACAAGGCTAGGCAACCTAGAGAGGGTGGGTCTATACCCACTGGTGGCAGCATTGTCCCGAGGGACAAAGATAGGGCCTTTGATAATAGGAACCTGTCCAAGGTTGTGCCCCCCTATAAAAGTGGGGATGATATCCACAAATGGATGACTGCTCTTGAGAGAGCCTGCAAAGTACAGCAGGTTCCTGAGGACCAGTGGGCAACAATCTTATGGCTCTCCTTTGAAGGTAGAGGCCGAGATAGACTCCTCACTGTTAGAGAAGAGGATGTCAGAAACTACAGAGTCCTGAAGAGTGTCCTGGTTGATGGGTTAGGCTTAACCACTGAGCAGTACAGGTTAATGTTCAGAGATACCCAGAAGGCGCAGACTCAGGACTGGTCTGAATATGTTGAATGTGCCACTAAGGCTTTGGAGGGTTGGTTGCTGGGAAGTAAGGTTTCAGATTATACAGGATTGTACAATTTGATGATGAGAGAACAGATTCTAAATAACTGTCAAAACCAGCAACTGCATCAACACTTGGTTGACTCGGATCTGACCTCTCCCCAAGAATTGGGAAAGAAGGCAGACAAATGGGTCAGAACCAGGGTTAAGCAAAAGAACCAGAACCAGGGCCAAGGGGGTGATCAGAAGAAAACAGACCAAAAGGGTAATGACCAGAAATCCAAAGACCAGAAGTCTTCAACAGGGCCCCAAACTAGTACTAATGAGGGTGGGTCCCAACAATCTAAAGGAAAGAAGAAAGAAGGTCCAAAGAAACCCTGGTGCAAGTCTTGCAAGAACACAACTCACTGGACTAGTGATTGTAAGAAGGGTGGAGCCCCCAACACTGTGGCCCCTAAGGCACCTGCTCCCAGTAGTACTGTTAACAGTGTTGGTCCCCAGACAAAGGGTATAGTGGGAATCACTATGGGAACTGAAGGAGATTCTGACCTAGACAGAACCCTTACACAGTCAGTCTTGATCTGTGATGGGGACATGGATTTGTCCCTGACTGTGAGCCCCAGTAATCTGGGCAAGTACAGACAGACTCCCTTGATCAATACAAAAGTGGCTCAAGCCTACAGGGACACATGTGCCAGTGTCACTATGGTGACACCAGGCTTTGTGGATCCTGGACAGTACATACCAGGTGAGAATTACCTGGTGACCAATGCCAGCAATACCACTACTTCCCATAGTGTGGCTATTGTTAACTTCTCGTGGGGAGGGGTAACTGGCCTCAAAAGGGTTGTGGTTAGTGCAGACCTCCCAGTAGAATGTTTGCTGGGCAATGACCTAGAGAGTTCTCTATGGTCAGAAGTGGAGTACAGGACACACGCAGAGATGTTAGGTATATCACCACATGTCCTTGCTGTGACCAGGTCACAGGCCAAAAGTGCCTTACTGAACCTCAGGTCTTGGATCCTGGAACAATGGACCAAGCACCTTCCAAGAAGAAGAACAGGAGGGTTAAGGCTGTGCCTTACCCCCTGCCTACAAGCGATGATCAGTCTTCCCAGGAAGATGATCTCGAGAACCTTGAAGGAACTGTCCCTGAAGAGCTTGGACCTGACCACGTTGAGTTTCTGGGGACAGGGGGACCTTCTAGGGCTGACTTGGGGCAGGCTCAGTTATCCTGTCCATCTCTTGAACCCCTCAGACAGCTGGCTGCTGCTGAGGCTGCTGGGAATGCTCAAGGTACCCATACAGTATATTGGGATGATGGACTCCTTTATTCAGAGGCTAGAGACCCAAAACCTGGTGCAACCAGGAGGTTGGTTATACCTCTGCAATTTAGGGCCTTCCCTCTTACCTTGGCCCATGATATTCCTCTAGTAGGACACTTAGGCCAGAACAAGACTTGGGACAGGCTTGTCCCTCACTTTCACTGGCCTCACATGAATGAAGATACCAAGGAGTTTTGTCGCTCCTGTGTAACCTGCCAAGCCAGTGGCAAATCAGGTGGCACAACAAAGGCCCCCCTAATACCACTACCTGTGGTGGGGGTTCCCTTTGAAAGAGTGGGGATTGATATTGTGGGTCCCATGGATCCCCCCACTGCATCCGGGCACAGATTTATACTGGTGGTAGTGGATCATGCCACCAGGTATCCAGAGGCAATTCCCCTTAGGACCACAACAGCTCCTGTTGTGGCCAGGGCCTTACTGGGAGTTTTCTCCAGAGTGGGGTTTCCTAAGGAGGTAGTTTCTGACAGAGGTGCCAACTTCATGTCAGGATACTTGACAGCTATGTGGAAGGAATGTGGTGTCAACCAAAAGTTCACCACTCCTTATCACCCACAATGCAATGGGCTTGTTGAGAGATTCAACAAGACCCTAAAGGGTATGATCAAAGGATTACCTGCAAAGCTCAGGCAAAGATGGGACATCCTTCTACCCTGCCTTCTGTTTGCTTACAGAGAGGTCCCACAAAAAGGAGTTGGCTACAGCCCCTTTGAATTGGTATTTGGGCACCCTGTAAGAGGACCCCTATGTCTGGTGAGGGAAGGATGGGAGTTACCTCTCAAAAAGCCTAAGCAAGACATAGTGGACTGTGTACTTGGTCTCCGCTCCCGGATGGCTGAGTACATGGAGAAGGTATCTAAAAACCTTGAGGCAAGCCAGGCCCTACAGAAAGTTTGGCATGACCAAAAGGCTGTTTTGGTTGAGTTACAGCCAGGACAGAAGGTATGGGTGTTGGAGCTGGTGGCCCCAGCAGCACTCCAAGACAAATGGTCTGGACCCCATACAATCCTGGAAAAGAAGGGAGAGGTTACCTACTTGGTGGACCTAGGCACTCCCAGGAGTCCCCACAGGATACTCCATGTTAACAGGTTAAAAGCATATGTTGACAGGGCAGACATGGGCTTGCTCATGGCTACAGACGAGGGACAGGAGGAAGAGAGTGACCCTCTCCCAGACCTGTTGTCTCAGAACCCTGAAGATGGTTCCGTTGAAGGAGTGACCCTTGGAGGCAACCTCACTGAGCATCAGCAAATTGAATGTAGACAAGTTCTACAATCATTTCAGCATATGTTCTCACTGATACCTAGTCAAACTGACTGGTGTACCCATGTGGTGGACACCGGTGACAGTCTTCCTGTGAAGAACAAACTTTACAGGCAACCTGACCATGTCAGGGACTGTATAAAGACTTAGGTACAAAAGATGCTGGAATTGGGTGTCATTGAGCCCTCAGAGAGCCCCTGGGCTAGCCCAGTGGTTCTGGTCCCCAAACCTCACACCAAAGATGGCAAGAGAGAGATGAGGTTCTGTGTGGATTACAGAGGACTCAATGCTGTCACTAGGACAGACGCACATCCTATTCCAAGGGCAGATGAGCTCATAGACAAACTGGCTTCTGCTAAGTTTTTGAGCACATTTGATTTGACAGCTGGCTATTGGCAAATCAGGCTAGCTGAGGAGTCTAAGGCCAAAACAGCATTTTCAACCCCAGGAGGGCACTACCAATTTGTGGTGATGCCCTTTGGTCTGAAAAATGCACCTGCCACCTTCCAAAGGTTGGTGAATCAAGTCCTTACTGGGTTGGATGACTTTTGTGCAGCATATCTTGATGACATTGCTGTCTTTAGCTCCGCCTGGGAGGATCAACTGATCCACCTGAAGAAGGTACTTGAGGCTCTGCAAAAGGCAGGCCTCACTATCAAGGCTACTAAGTGCCAGATAGGGCAGAGTAAGGTTGTGTACTTGGGCCACCTTGTAGGTGGAGGCCAAGTTCAACCACTGGAGAGTAAGATACAATCCATCAAGGACTGGTCTCCTCCCACCACCCAGACTCAAGTCCGAGCTTTCTTTGGCTTGACTGGGTACTACAGGAAGTTTGTTAAGAACTATGGGTCCATTGTGACTCCTCTTAATGATCTGACATCCAAAAAGATGCCCAAAAAAGTCCAGTGGACAGTAAGCTGTCAAAAGGCATTTGATGACCTGAAGAAGGCCATGTGCTCTGCACCTATCCTGAAAAGTCCTGACTACTCCAAAGAGTTTATTGTCCAAACAGATGCTTCTGAGTTGGGTGTGGGAGCTGTGCTGTCACAACTTAATGTAGATGGTCAAGACCAACCTATTGCTTTCATTAGCAGAAGGTTGACCCCCAGAGAGAAGAATTGGTCAGCTATTGAGAGGGAGGCCTTTGCTGTGGTGTGGGCCCTGAAGAAGCTGAGGCCTTACTTATTTGGCACTCACTTCAAGATTCAGACCGACCATAAGCCCCTCTTGTGGCTAAATCAGATGAAGGGTGAAAACCCCAAACTGCTTAGGCGGTCCATATCCCTACAGGGGATGGACTTTACAGTGGAGCACCGGCCAGGTACAGACCATGGGAATGCAGATGGTCTCTCCAGGTACTTCCACTTAGGACATGAAGACACGACTGGTCAAGGCTAGTCTAATGTCCCTGCGTTTGGGGGGGGGGGGGGGTGGTTGTGTAGGAGAGTAGGGTCTGCTATCCTATGGTCACCCCAAATTTTTGCTTTTTGCTGCACTGGTTTTCGACATATTGAGGCTGTGGGCCTGCTAATCAGACCCCCAGCCTGCTGTTCTCTCTGCTAAATTGACACTATGGACTTTAGGTGCATGACCCATTGGAACTGCATCACCCTGTGAGCCCCTGTACTAGTGTACCCTAGGTACCCAGGGCATTGGTGTATCTGAGGCCTACCAGGGGCTGAAGCATGTATTGTGCCACCCCTGGCCTGGCCTAGCAATTTGACACAACTGGCTGATCACTCAGCTGGGGTAAGTTGGTGTATCCACCTCTTACTTAGGTGTAGTATGCCTATAGCTAACCTTAAATGGGACACATGTTAACCTATAAGTCACTCCTATGGCAGGCCTTAACAATCCTGAAGGCAGAGGGCTTGGTTTTATGTGAGATGGTGCTCTGGCATCAGCTGAGCCTGTCTGCAGTAGTCGGAACAACTTCCTTCTACCGTTTCCAGATATCGCCATACCATATACTCTTAAGAGCATTATGAACCTCGCGTTTAAATGCTATCTTTGGTTTGGCTTTATCTAAACATGTCGAGTAAGGTGTCATACGAATTGGAATACTAACCCCTCGCCAATTCTGGCGACGGGGTTAGCATTCCACCCTCCTAGAGGGACACGACATGTACAGAACCTGAAACCCGGGTAACCTCAGACATAGACTCAGCTCCACAAAATGGACGCTGCCACCACAGACACAAGTCTGCCCTCCTGCTGCTGGGAGTCCTTCCAGCTTAGGAGACGTGGACAAAGGGTTTCCTGCCAAGGGAGGTGCGAGCACCACCCCAGACAGGATTTTGTGTATTGGTCAGGTAGGGCTTGAAAGGAAACAGACATGCCTGAGGCTCACAAGGAGCCTCGGCACATATGCCAGTTCAATCCGGTCCTGGGGCACACCAGCCCCAAACCTGGGGCGAGCTGGACAAAGGATTGGGGGTGTAACCACCCCCCTTCCTGGTCCCACCCTTAGGGAGGGACCTAGCAGGTAGTCCTGCCCCTAGAATCCGCTTAAAGGTAGGAGCTGTGTCCAAAGACTTTAGACATCCTGGAATCAACTTGCAACTAAGAAGAAGACGGGAACTTCGACGTTCTGCTGCACAGAAGATTGAAAAAAATCTCCCCTATGGTCAGGGAGTGACCATCTTGCTAACGCAAGCACCACCCAGCCAATCGACCTCTGCTTTGCAGCCGCCTCCCGCCGGAGCCCGAGCCCAGAGACCGACAAGAACTGGACCTCCAGACCTCTCACCGCCCGATCCACAGTCCCTGCAAAGAAGGAACCCGTGGAGGCACCGAGACACGTGGAGCCAGCCATATTGGAAGACACTCGACTAGCTGAATGCGCGACAGCAGGGGCTCCCTACGAGTTGTGCTTTGGGTCCTGAGAAGCCCAACATCCGAGCAGCATCTGCATCAAAGGTGAGCCCTCCAGCATCTCCGCGATCTGCGTGGGGCCCCTCTGCACTTCGCGACTCGAGCCGCCTAACCGGTCACTGGTCCGTTAGCCAGTGGTCATCTTGGCGACCATCTTGAAAAACTACGACACTGGTCTGGTTGCTCCAGACTGGCCCAGGCTGCCCTCCAAAGGAGCAGCCCCTCTGACCTTGCTGGTCCGAGCTAAAAGCTTTCTTCACTTTCTGCGACGCCTGCTTTTGCCAAGGCTTGTTTGCTTCTTCTGAGTCGCCGACACCGCCGACAGTGAGAGCCTGTGTGGGACAGCTCGTGAACCGACCCCTGGACGTCGTCGATCTTCAGGGATCACGTGGCTGCGGAGACAAGCTTCACCTCTCCACCTGTTTGCACCCGACATCGCCTGGTACCTACCTGGTGCCACGCCGGTCTCTGGCTAGTGACTGTGAACATTGTCCCCTCTGCTTTCAGGTCTTCTACACTTCCGATCCATCCTTGGATCCACCGCATCTCTTCTGGACCGACCGCCTGCAGCATCTTTGTCGTCAGGCTCCATTGAACAGATAGACGAAACCCGACGCACTTCGAGCCCTATGCACCCGCTTCCTGTGGGTGAGGTAAAGCTGGCACTCCAGTGCACAAGTGTGGAGTAACATCTCTAATGTCTAGGTTTGAAGTCTTGAATTCGTAGTCCAACCAGAAGACCCTTCTAGCAGTAACTTTTGAACAATTACGCACCCATTGAAAACCTATGGGCGCCCGCGTGTAACTTTCCTTACTGCACACGCGACCCGTGGACCTCCTGGTCACTAACTAAAGTTAGCTCCTTGTAGGCCCAGCGATTCTAAAGGCCCTAGGCCTTTTCCCTTTCCTGTTCGTGGTACTTATACCACTATTTTAGTATATGGTTTGAGCGGCCACCAGGGCCTATCCATATAAAGTGCAACTTTCGTATATTGTGATACTTTCTTGTTTAACGATTTGTGCTCCTGTGCTCATAAAGAGTCTAGGGGATACTTTGAGTAATAAATACATATATATTTTGAATATATATCTGTGTGGTGTCCTTTCATTGGTATAAAGGGGGGTTGCATATGGTGAAACAGCTTGCTTAACATGCCTAAACGAGTTTAGCCTAAACGACTGCTTAGCCTACGCTACCACTAGGGCAGCTGGTCCGAAAAGGTTGACTTACAACCACACCATAAGGGTTGCTTGGCATGGTACAGGGTGGTCACTTTAAGTAGTGAACATCATATACCAGGCCAACTTCTCACACTAATTACGGTGTATACAGACACCACCCACAGAAGAAGAAAGAATAAAACAATTGTGGATTGAAAAAAATGATGACTGTGATTTACACTTTTGCTGATCACGCTTGTATTGTATAAGTGTGCAGAGGACTAGTCTTTACTGTATCTGTGGCCTTTCGACCACACATTAGGAAATTTGGTGGTTGTCCCTACCTCCTTGCACCATCCTGAATTGTAATTATAACTAGATTTATATGCGAAACGCCTTGGAGTGCAACAGTCCTATTACTCACCACCAAACTTGCAGTACCTAGAGGGGTGGTTGCGAAGAGGTGTCGTTCCTGAGGAACTGTCCACTATTTTCTTGTTAGAGCGAGTGCACCGGTCCTCGGCATGGGTGCCACCATTGGGGGTACCGCGGCGACCGGTGGTGGCCAAATTATTGCATTTGCGCAACAGAGATCTCATCCTCAGAGCGGCCAGGGGAGCTGGCCATTTCTTGGTAGAGAACAGTAGGGTGTTCATTTTCCCTGACTACATCCTGGCTGTGCAGAAGCATAAGGCATTGTTTTTGGGGGTGAAGAGGAGTTTCTGGGAGATGGGCCTGGAATACACCCTGCTCTTTCTGACACACCTCCAAATCAACCATGAGGGCAATGCCCACTTCTTCACATACCATAAGGAGGTATGGGACAGGGCAGGGGACCCTCGCAGCCCAGCATGTCCCTGGAGTGGTCACAGCGATCTGGAGTCCAGCGCCTACACCAGAGATGGAGGCAGCCACAACCTCTAATAAATTACAGGTCAACAACGATAGCGCCCCAGTCCTGCGGGCAGCGGAGGCATTTTTAGAACCCTCCTCTTTGTCTGCATCGGACACCAGCGTTGGACATTACTCTGGAGTTTCTCTGCATAGCTCGGGTGAGGAGGCCCACGGCATGCTGAACAACACTCTACAGTCAGCTGAGGAACTGGTGTGACCTTGCCCTAGTGCCCTTGCGGTTGGCGGTGTCACCCACCCCCTTGTTAACTACATGATGGGACAACAGATAAATCAACGGGTCAGCTCGAACAGAGAGCCTCGCTCTTGACATCCGCAGCAGAAGTGGTTCCTCAGTGGACATTCTCGTGGAACTTTTGCTGGTTTGGTCATGCCTTCTTATGTTCTCCCATCAGTACTTTATCAGATGTGCCGTTTACCTGCCTTTCCTTCAGGTGTTTTACCCCTTCCTTATTCTCAGCCTACAGCTTTTTCTCTTCACACACTTCACCCCTCTGCTTGAGGGCTCTTTACTATGCTTTCCCTTGTTGCTTTGTAACAATAGTGGGCAGGGGTTGGTTTCTTACTCAGCAGGGGAGGGAAGTTCATGTTGGAAGTTTTTTGGTTCCTTGTTCACACACCACTTGCGGGGACTAAGAGGCATTTATGTGCCAAAGGAGACATAGTGGCAGAAACAGCACATAGTAACACACTACACACTGCATGGGATGGGCGGTCATGTCTTGGATGACAAGGAACTCCGGCGGAGGGTGTGGGGCACCACCTACATCCTAACCCGTGACCCTTGATGACGAACGACTCACCGCAACATTACTGTTTAACTTCCCCACTTGAAATGTTCGCGGGATGGGGATGCCGGCCAACCAACACCGTATCCAGTCATATCAGGTAAGCTGCACTATGCATGTAGCCATTTTACAAGAGACACTTGACAGAACCAGAGGGGGAGACACCTGCGGGTCAGATGGAGGAGCCAACTGTTGTATACCACCTACTCTGTATTTCCGGGGTGGGGGGGGGCGCATATGGGTGCCACCTGGAAAGATGGCCTCAAGAAATGTACTCGCTATGGCGAATCAGATCTTATCAGGGCGAGCTAATTTGGGGCCTACTCGCCGTTTTTGGCAAGCTAATAAAAAACAGGTGTTCTGTTCACTAAGAAAGGGAAGGAGCAATAACTATGCATTCATATCTTGTTTTGGTCTTGTCACATTTGCTCTGTGTTCAGAAACAGAGATCAGAAGTCAGTTTACGCCTTTTCATAATTACTTTTCTTTCTCTGACTGCAGAGTGCCAGTATTTTGTAAAGTGAACTTTACACGTGCTGTACAAAGAGTGTGAAATAAAAGGCTTTAGAGACCATGTTTTTTTCTAACAGAACAACATTTAAAATAGCTGCCAAGTGAACTGTACAAACATTTCAAACTATATAATTCAGTAGTATGAAAGCCTATTTTTGGTAGTTCTGTGGGATGAAAAAATATTTTAATAGGATGAAAAAAAATAAGGACACTTTAGTTGGCGATGTGCAGATGATAAATAGGTTTGCTGAAACCACATTTTCACAAATTGTTGTTATATGCTATATCATTTTATCAGTAAAACTGCATGTTAGTGGGAAAGTTTTTGGCCATTTCAATGGGAAATTTACTGTTTGTAAATGACAGCGCTCTCCCACGTCATGCTTTACTAATATAGGGCCATATGTACAAAATCTTCTTTGAAGTTGCAAATGGTCCAGTTTGCATAATTGGGTCGTTGACGACAGCAAAAAAGATTTTTTAAATGTACAAAAGCCAAATTGCGATTCAGTAACCTGTTACAGAATCACAACTTGAGTTTGTGAATCGGTATTTGGAAGGGGTGTGTTTAGGGCATCGTTTTCTAATATCAATTTGTAGTTGTATGTATGTATGAATGTTTTGTGTCCAAATTATGGTTGCAAACATTCATTTTTTACAGACACTTCAAGGGCGGTGGTAGCCATTCGCAAATAAGAAGGGGCCCCCATGGGACTCCTTCCCCTGTGTGAATGCTGATACAAATATTTTATAAGAGCAGCCCGTGGTCCCACAGACCACTGCCTACTTTTGAAAAACTAAACTTAAATGTTTCATTTTTTTTCTTTTTAAACACATCCCGTTTTTCTTGATTGCTTTATTAAAAAGCACTCGCAGACATGGTGGTCTGTTGACCACAGTAGGCCACCATCCCTGCGATGGCTGTAATTCCTAATGGGCCACAAACTGCAACCTATCTCATTAATCATGAGGTAGGTTTATTGTGACCCCATTAGGAATCACTATTTCCAAATTCTAGGTTTTTGTACACTAGGACTTGCGATTTCCTAATTGTGATTTGCAAAGAATCGCTATTAGGAAATCGCTATCCCTAAACCCTCTACATATGGCCCCATATTTATTAGAAAGTGATTTTTTAAACATGAACTGTGAAACACTCTTGCTCCTGCCTACATGGCAATGCTGTTAGTGAACTAAGAGGCAAGTCAGGGATCATGTGCACCCTATATGTGAGCTAGATTCTAATTATACATGTAGCAAATGTTTAGTATAAATCAAACAAAAGATTTTTTTTTTGTACAGCAGAAATCCCTAACTCACATATTGGAAGGTGCTCTCAAACGTGATAATGAAGAAAAAGGCGGCTCTGTAAAATAAAATATTTGCCTAGGATCACACAATTTGATACCAGTTTACGGGTCAAGTACATTACAGTTAGGTCGAGCAGATTACTCAAGTAACTAGATCTTCAGGTCTAGTAACAAACATTGTTTTTCGAAACCTGGAGTGCTCTTCCAAAGGGAGTGGCAAAGAGCAGATCCCAAAATGTCTTTGTCGGTGGAAAGCTAGATAGCTCCCCACTACACATAATGGAACTCTACTCCCCGAACGTAGGGCAAACAGCTTACTTACACTCCCTGAAGGAGCTGATGAAATGTACACTCACTGAGCCCGCCGAGGTGGATCAGGACTTTAATAGTATGGTGACTACTAGATTGCTCGCACCCACTGTTTACACGGTGCACCGGCGCACAGAGTAGAAGAACAGCTGCATGACTGGATTACAAATTAGCACCTGCTAGACATGTGGCACCAGGCGCACCCCCTGACTAGGGAATACTTTTTTTCTCCTATATTTGCACTGCACACGATGATCAACTTGTTTCACATTTCATGACAGTGGGAGTGACGCACAACACAGAATACTTAGCAAAGACTTAACTTGACCATTTCCCCATGCTAGTGACCACCTGGTGACTACAGCCGTCAGCACTAGAGGATGGAGCTTTCCGCAGTGTGGTGCAGGAAGCCATCACATGCTACTTTGAGTATAACCTGAGCATGACTTCAACATCACTGGTAGAGTGGGACACCTTAAAGGTGTATATTTGGGGGGATATGTATTAAAACATCCAGTGGGATGTGCTCAGTCCTGCAATCCCAGCTGAGCCGTATGGAGATCGCGCTTAGATGTATGGAGATTTGCGAGGTCTCAGAGGTGGAGATGCGAGCTGCTCTGGTGTGACAGAGGCAAAAGCATGCAGAGATGGGGCCCAATTGGCCCATATACAACTACAGGAGTGCCTGGTGTAAACTCAGAAGGAAAGAGAGACTATGCGTTGTGCCTGCTCACGAACCTGCTGCGTGCTGAGACCGACCATGCAACAATAACAGCAATCCAGCATCCAGATGGACGCCATGTCTTTTGACAAGCGGACATGGTGGCAGTGTTCTCTGAAAACTATGCAACTTTCTATGGCCCGATGGACATCTGTAGTGGACGCAGAACAAGTAGCCTCCTTCTTGTCAGGGACGCATTGGCTGCTCTCACTCCAGACAGCAGGCAGCAGATCGAGTGTCCCATTATGAAAGGCGAAATATCACTTGCAATCAAACCGGCGACACGGAAAACACCAAGAACATATTGGCAACCCCTGTAATTCTATAAGAAGTGCCAGACGCACCTTCTAAAGCCCCTGGTGGCGATGTATGCAGAAGCATGAGAAGCAGGGCAGTTATCCAACTCCTTGCAAGAAGCCTTAACGTTGGGCTGAAGTCTACAATGGAACTGTTAGACACATTCGGCTCATTGTCCAAGACCATGCCTTTTCTCACTATTGGCCTGGTGAGCAACCCAGATGGCAGATTCTGGACCCTATGCAGTCCCCACATCCACACACACCTTTCGGTATATGGGGGTCCAGGTGTATCGTGACCCCGAGGATGTCTGGGAGGGCACTCTGAGCAAAGTGGTCGCCTCACTTCACGGAATGCCGGACTTTTGGCAGACGCTGCAGTTCTCGCCCATGGGTAGAGTCTCGCTGGCAAAAAAGGTTGGCCCTACTGTGATTACTATAAGTGTTCGCTAATGTGCCATTACTATTGCCCCACAAGGTGTTCACAGATCCGAATGATTGGCTCACCGAGCTAAATGTGGGCCACAATTCACCACCGTGTGGCCTTTGAGAATCTATGTTTGCCGATGGCTACAAACTGTATTATCGTCAACTACAATGGCGCGTGACGTGGATAGCCCCAGATTCGCTGCTTCGAGGTGGGCAGCTTGTGGCTGCACAGGACGGGGGAGAATGTACTCCGCGATGTGCTGGGTCACGTTTGAGGTGTGGGATATATATCATGACTGATATGAGTGGCTCTGCACTGCTGGTACTACTACAGGCGGCCTCGAGGGCAGGTGAGGTTTATTTACCGGATTTGTCCTTGTGGTGTCTGCCAGCCTTTGCCAGGATCTGGCGAATGGTGCATTGATCTCAGTGGCGAAGAGTCTCTATAGATGACCTTGGCCAGCTGTTTTCAGAGGGGACTACCCTCACATTTGCAGAACTCCAAGAGATGTATGCTATCCCGGCTGGGCAGTTTTTGATGTAGGGGGCACTTAAGGGGGTTGTCAGTGAGACATGGGGAGACTCGAGCAAAGAACCAAATGCATACCTGGTACTACAGGTACCGTTGACATGGAGCCCCGGGTGCCACAGGATCACTAACATATATGGGGTACTGACTTGGGTGACTGGCAGGGCCCTGGATGGCCTGAGGGAGCGCTGGAGCAGGGATCTGCAAATCGAACTAACAGCCGGACTGGAACAAGGTCCTGAGCCACATTTCTACTGCTGCAGTGTAACTATGTCCACTGGACGTATCTCACCCCATCACATCTCCACCGATGTTCAGCACAGTACCACATGGGGTGCCGGGGTGTGATGTTTACCACGACATGTGTGGTGCTTCAGCCCTTTTGGGTCATGGTATCTGCTGGGGTTGATGTCTGGCCCAAGGTGGACAGGGCGGGCACAGGTTTATAGACTTGGTGCTGGTGAGACGAGCAATAGTGAGACATTGGAGAGCGTGCACGGTGCCCCTGCTTGCAATATGGGATGGCAATGTACGCAGCTGGGCAAAAGTTGAGGGTGACATGTTACAGTTGCTCCAAAGACAGATGGGACACCCTCGCTACTTCACAGGGTGGGACATGATTCTGCTAGAGCTAAAACCTGACCCAGACAGACAACCACCAAGGGATTGACAGTTCAGGCTGATGCCTGAGGGGGCCACCAAGAGGCCGATGAGGATGTCCAGGACCCGGTGGGAAGATTTTAGGTTGGGTGGACTGGACCATGTTCTTTGGCGGGGGTCCACCCTACACATGACTGGGATCTGGAGGGGACACAGTCTCCGCTCCCTGCGTCTGCCCAATCTGTTGAAGGCCAAGGGGTGGGCAAGCGGGACTGTGGAGCACACCCCTTCTTTGGCTCACTATCTCACTCAACGTCTGCACTACTTAAAGTGGACTTTTGAGATTGCAACCCATCCAACCATCCCGTGCTCAATACGGCATGGCTTCATTCTAATGTGTTGTGATGAACTACTATATGTTTCACTGTTCGTACTCCTTTTGTGTAAAAAAAAAAAAAATATCAACATTAACCCAGCCTTAATTGCATAGGACAATAAATATGTTATGCCTAAAGAGCAGTCTGAATACCTTCCCTCATACTTTACATGGGGTGAAAGATTACTTGTAAAAATAACTCATTGGAATGTAAACCCCAATCATGATTATAAAAGCTCACAACACAGTTGGAAGGTGGTTTATTAGTAGGTGCAGGAAGGTACCTACAACTATTAATAACACCACAACCACAAATAAGGTCCAGTCAAGTTCTCAATAAATTAATCCTTGCTCCACCCCTTGGTAGCTTGGCTGTGAGCAGACAGGCTGAACTTAAGAGACAGATGTGTAACACATTTAAAGGATGGTGACTATAGTGTATCATCTGGATGTTATTGTCACATTTTTTTAGGGAGGGCACATCAGCGCCAATACCCTTAAATAACGGGGCATAGAGAAATAAACAGCCACCGTAACTTGATGAGGAGACAGTTCCCCTTACTTATGCAGACGTTCTAACTTTACGGGTGGGTAAAATCCTCAGTTTATTCTTTCAAACGTGTGTGGGGTTATGAATGTTGGCAGAGTAAGTGCAAGAGAGATCTGAATGTGAATCACCACACAGAGAGCCAACATTTTAATATCAATGTATTGATTATACTTGAGCATGAACTGTTTTTAATGTTGTCAAAAGAAAGTTTTTAACTTACGTTATAGCAATGATGTCACTCTATGTATAATATGTGGATGGACCAAGGATGTTATTCAAGAAGTCATTCCTCTGTGTAATGTTTTTTTAGATTGTGTTGGGAGACACTGAATCAAAATCAAATTCATAAGCCTGAAGAAGGTGGTGAAGCATACTAGTCCACCGAAACGCGTCTCTTTGTGCTTTGTGTCGATCGAGCACCCAAGCTTTGCCGGGTTTGAGTAAAACAAAAGATATGATCATGGACATAGTTTTATTTTAAAAGCAGCTTGCAAAGCAGGGCTGTCTTTTAAAAGGACAGCAGGCAACACAGCAGTGCACACGTAAGTGCATTAAATCTGCTGGGCTTCTAAACCTACATGCACTACTATATACTAGGGGCTTACAGGTAGGTTGCCATACCAAATGTAATTATACTTAATTTCCAGATACCTTTTATACAGAGCACTGACCCTGGGCCTGGTTAGCAGGGCCCAGGGCACAATAAGAGTCAGTAACCACCAGTATCTGTCAAAAAAGGGGTGATCAGGGCAAAAAGGATGACTTTCTCACATACAGGTAAAATATAGCAAAATTAAAGAGAAGACCTCATAATATTATTGACACAATCAGTGGTCCAAAATATGAGCACTAGGAACTGCTCACCTCTACCAAATTCAGACCACTGAACAATAAAAATGAGTTGCAAGGAAATCTTTTTGTATGGTCACCCCTATGTTTTTTTTTACTAATGCTGCTGGTTTTCGACTCTGAAAGTGCACTGGGGCCTGCTAACCAGACCTCAGTGCCAGTGCTCTGACCTTAAATGTGCATGTTAAATTGGCTATACTCAATTGGAAATGTCAAACTTACCTAAGTCCCTAGTAAACCCTGCCCTAGTAACCAGGGCATGTAAGTTAGAGGGGTACCCCAGGGTTTGCAGCACTGCTTGTGTCACCCTGGAGATCCCACAAGTAAAGCAAGATCCCCAGTCCGCCACTACAGACTGATAGAACAGTTGTGCACTGGCTTTGCCATTGAAAGCAATGGCAAAGCCACCACTTCCTCTGGACATGTATGTAAGCCACTCCTCTAGCAGGCCTACCAAGCCCTAAAGGCAGGGTGCAACATATGATACAGGCAGGACATGTACTTTATGTCCTGACAATAATACATACAAAATTTCCGTTTTTACTGTGGAAAGACTTAGTCGCCCAACTGTCGAGTACAGGGATATATGCTGAGCCCTTAGGTGTGCTAACTCCTGAACGGTGCAAACAAAGTGAGCAATCCAAGGTATCAAACAACTTGCTACATTAAGCCTGACTTGTATCTCAAGTTGCAACTAAGGTAACTTGTTGCAGTGTGCAGCTTTAGCAAAGTTGCCACTTTGTTGCCTTCAAAACTCATGTGCCTTCCCAGGCACACAAGGAGCCTGCTCCACGAGGCAGCTTTCTGTCCTCCCACAGAGACGTGCTAACAACTCCTAGGTAAGAGAGCATTGAGGGCTTCCTGGCCAGGGAGGTGTCACCTCCCTCTTGCAGGAAGCCACTTCGGTGTTAGCCCTAAAAGGCAGGGTTCAAAGGTGAAGCTGCCTTTGAAGGGCGGATGTTCAGCACAGGGGAAGGTTTTGTCCCATTGTTAAGGAAAACAGGCTGGCATGAGGAACAGAGATGGAAAACTAGTTGACAAACTGGTTTACCCAGGAGTATGTATCCCTGAGGTAGCCACACCCCCACGGAGGAGAACTTGTGATGTCTGTACACCGAGAGAGGGAGAGTACATCCTGGGGTAGCCAGATGCCACCCTCCATAGGAAGTGATCACCAGGTGGCTACCAACCGCGCTGGCTACCATTTACATCCTGCCCTTAGGGCACCTTCAGAGCATAAAGGGGGCACCCATAGCACCCAGACCTCAGCTCTCGACCAACTTGGAAGAAAGACCGAAGAAGGGCTGCCCTTCTGCACCGAGGGACCAGCAGAGAGAGGCTGCACTGTTGAAGACTTACCTGCTGCACTTGGTGGCTAGCAAAGAGAAGGACTGTGCCTGTCCTGCTCAAAGAAGGGGTTGTCTCTTGAGCCCATTCAGGTCAAAAGACTCCAAGGGTCAGCTGAATGGCTTCCTGTTCACAGCACAGGGACACAACAGCTGTAAAAGCTTGCTGCGACATATTGGTAGCCGAAAGTCTTCAAGCCAGTACCAGCTACTACAACTACAACTGCGCAGCACCGACTACCAAGACTTGAAGCACAGAGTAGCACCCGAGTTTGCTGAGGCCAGGAGTGCTGTCGGAGAGTTGCTGGGACCCTCAGAGGGTGAGGTATCAACTCAGAAAGGATTAGCCTGTGACAGCCACGGCAGGCGACTGGTAGTCCAGTGGCGACTGAACTTCAACCAGACCGGAGAGGACTTTGTGGGACGTCAACCCTGCAAACAGAACACTCTTAACATCTTCGTGGACTGAGAAATTCCTGCTGAACACCCAAGTCGACCGCATTGCATCCACAGCATCCTTAGAGCATCATCAGCACCCTTCATCCCTTGCATCAGGACCACCCCATAGCAATGCATTGCAACACAGATAAAGTGCCTGGGACTGTTGAAGGATTGCTTCTTCTGTGAAGGTAACTGTTCTTAAGGACCCTGCCTGAGTTGGGCGCCCCAAGTACTTCTAACCAATTAACACTTACCTACGTTTCTAAGTACTTAATTTGTTGACTTTGCCAAGGCTTGTTCATAGTTTTTTTTTTTAAATAACTTTTTATTAACAACAAAATATGCAGCATTACAGCAGTCATGCATAGCACCGACATAGACGGAATACATGTTGGGCATATGAGACAGTGAGTATTGCATTGATGACAGCTAGGTCAAAGTCACCCCCAGTCGCGGCACATTAAAGAGGTGATTCTCGACCCCGGTAAGGAACAGGGGGACCCACCACCCAGTATCTCGGCTAGGTTGCTCCAGGCGCTCAGGACGACGCCCCAACTCCCAAACTGTCTAGTATGGCCTGTCTTTCTCGTCGGAGTTCTATTGTGGGAGAAATGCAAATGTCCCCCCGATATTTGTTCCATCGTCCCCATTTGTGATCCCACTTTGCAGGGCAGCCTCAATCCGTATAGACTGTTTTCTCCGCCACCATCGAGAAATCCATATCATTGGCCCATGCGCGCAGCGGTGGAACAGTGGCCACACCCCACTTCTGGTCAATATTCCTTTTAGCTGTGGCCCAACCCAACGCCGACCACTCCTACTCCGCTTGGGTGAGGTCGGTATCATCCCACACATTGAGAAGGCATAGCTGAGGGGAGGGGGTGATTGCCTTAGCAATGGCCCGCGCCATCTGCCGCGTGACTTCTACCCAATAGTGGTGTACGGGGGGGGCAGGCCCACAATATATGTATAAATGTGCCAACTTGATGACAATTCCGCAGGCAGTGCTCATCAGGATGCCTAACTATTTTACACAGCAAGGGTGCATCGAAGTACACCCGGTGAAGCACTTTGAGCTGAACCAGCCGGAGCCGCATTGGTATCGCCACCTCCCGAGGGGAGGCCAACGCATCCCTCCAGTCTTCGTCAGATAGGTCACCCACATCTGTTTCCCACCGGGCCCGAACGTTCTGCATTGAGTCAGTGCGATTATTAATTAACTTTTTATACGTTAAGGAGATAGCCCTGCGGTCCATTGGATCTAGCAGCAATCTGTCCTCCAGAGGCGAGTAATTCGGAAGGGAGGAATCCGCGGGTAAGGCGCGGTCGATAGCATGGCTGATTTGTAGATAGCGAAAATGCTCCGAGGGAGCAAGCTGGTACTTGAGTTGAAGCTCTGCAAATGTCGCCAGCTTACCCTTACCCCAGACATCCCCCACCTTAGAGAGGCCAATAAGATCCCACTTATCGAATCCCGCGCAGGTGCTCAGCCGACCCTGACAGTCAGGTTCCCAGAGCGGGGTGGCCTTTGTCAGCCGTCCGCACCACCCCATGCGCCTCTGGAGCTTATGCCAGACCTCCACCGTTCGGGCCGTCGGGCCAGTCAGGCCAAGGTTCTTCGGGTTGGAGTACAGCGCCCGGTTGTACCCTCCCTTTCCCATGAGCCAACGGTCCATTCGAAAGCTGGGGTCGTCATACGACCCGAACACCCACTGGTTAATCGCAATCAATTGCGTCGCTTGGTAATAAAGGCGTAGATCCGGCAATCCAATCCCGCCGTCATACCAGCCCATAGTCAACTTTTGCATCGCGATACGCGGTGTACCAGCTTCCCACAACAGCCCAAGCAGTGCTGCATCGATCTTTAAGAAATAGGACTCAGGGATGGGTACGGATGTGTTTTGAAGGGCATAGAGGAAACGGGGAAGAGCTAGCATTTTAAAAAGGCTTGTTCATAGTTGATTGAAATTGCTTTAACTTATGAGTGTTGTGCCGATTTCATCTTCAATCGTTTTAGGTCTGCTTAAATGCTTAACACTTGTTGCTCTGTGTATGCCTTGATGCTCAGTGCCACAGAAACTCAGGAATGAGCAGAGGGTTTGACAGACAAAACCCTAGGGTCCTAAAGGCGTTGGAATGTACTGCACGGTGAGGTTGCACTACCACACCATGAAATATACCCCATTTCCTCACAATCGTTTTCTTATTTATTTTTTTCTAGATTAAAAGGTGGAACATTTGATAGAGACATGTCATCGTGATTTAATTTTTGGATTTATTAATTAAAGCCCTTGAAAAGTGAAAATACTACTTGCAACACACAATACAATGCAATGTTCTAATCTGACAAACTTGCAGTAGAAGTTAACATTCCCGCAGATCATCACTGATCACCACATCTAAACTCTCTTTGACTAAAATGATCTGGCAGGAATCTGGAGAATTAGACATTATTAGGCTGATGTCTGAAATCATAATACTTTTTTTTTTGCTTGGCTAGGGTAACACTATTATGGCCCTCAACAGTGATGTTGAGAACATCAAAAACAAACAGGGGCAGCTCCTCCACTAAGACCAAGGAGCATCGCCCCACTGCTCTAAAAGCAGGAAAAAAGAAAAAGAAAATGATAATAACTTTATCATCATTTTATTTTTTTGAGCTATGGGGCTGGGTTAGGGCGGGTGGGGCGGGCAGGGTGCCACAGGGGGAGGAGTGGTTCATGCACTTATGTGCTCATGATGGTTTGGCCAGCAGTTTCGGGCCAGCCAAACAGTCATGCGCACTTGGCATGTTCTCCACCGAGCTGCAATACACAGCCTGGGTGAAGAACATGCCCAGGCTCCCAGTCCCTGTCTGAGTGCCGAACCACGGTGCTCAAACCAAGCACAACACTGCATTGCAGTGTTGTGATTGGCTTAGGGGCGCATGTGTGCTTCCGGGACTCAACAGTGAAGCAACGAAGAAAGAGAGATGGAGGCGGGCATAAGGGTTATTTTTTTTTTTTTAACACTTTGCCCCTCCCTCCTCCCTGGCTTCACCACCTCCGTTCCCTGCCAGCCACCACTAAAAACAAAGAGTAAACATGACAGTACAACAGGCGACATGGAGAGTAATTCAGATTATATTGTTTCTGTGTTGTCAAATCGTTTTAGGTCACAGATTTGCAATACAGAGGCTTTGCACTGATGTAAAAAACCTAGGGTATTTTAATTTTGCTCCTTCTGTAACATGGACTGACGCAAACAGCGTTTGCACTAGGGCAAAACATATTTGAAAGACTGGAAGATGCTGAGCCAAAATTAATTTGTTTCATGATCTTATTTTACCAAAAGCGAGCACAAGCCAAATTAGTTTAACACAATATTTGTGGTCTTCGTTATGAGGGTTACAGTAAATCTGAAGCAGGTATATTGAGTCAAAAGCAAGTAAAAATGTGTCATCTTCATCTTTAGCAATGGTTTCGCAATCTATTTTCTCATTTGTGCCACATGAAAAACCGTCCTGGTAAAACAGAATGGGCCCACATTTGACTGTACGATTCCGTATTACAGATGTGAAAAGATAGTTCACAAATGTTTTTTATACTGGTATTTTCATCAGTGAAAAGTTTCTTTAATATAGTCTCAAGTGACCCATAGAAAGACAGAATCATTACAAAGAACTTCCAGTATGTGGAGAAGGGTCGTCATGTATGTAAAAGCATCGATGTATCGAAAGTGATGCATAATGCATGTTATTGATATTAGTCAAAATGATGCGGTACAACATTATTTTGGTGAAAACTCAATAAAGAAACATTACAGATAAGAACTTCTGTATGTGAGATCCCTGTCCGTCAATGGAGCCGAGTTGTGACATTCAATAATTATTTGTCACTGGGTTTATAGAAGTAATAATCTTGTATTACATTCCAGAAAACCTAAAAGAGTCAGCCCACTCGATAGGAGTGTCCTCAACCCTCAATTCAAGTTCTGATTGGAGGATATCGACATGGTGCTTTAAATCCTGTCAGCATAGTGCAGAAGAGCCCAATCACAGGACAGGATAATGGCAGGAAACTGTCAGACAATCGAAGCCACAAAGTGCAACTCTCAATTTTAAATAACTACTTATCAAATAGGAATTGAAAGCATATAATCTCAGGGGTTGGCCACTAAATTAGCCTCTTGGGCACCATCGATTCATATCATTTAAAACGTTAGGGTGGAACTGTAGGTGGCGACGTGACAGATATCCACCCAGTTTACAAGGGTAAGTGTGCAAAGTCCACCCACCCATTCTAGCATACTAGATACTTATTTTCTTCACTGTAGTGGGGGGAGGGCACTGGAATTATGTGGTTCTGTGGCTGCAGTGTTTTCTGCATAGTTATGGATTTGCTTCACCTGCCAGATAATCCATTATCTTCTGCATAGTTTGCAGATTTTAGCAAAAATGTTGTTTCTATCTCAATCAGATCAAAAGTTACTAAAAATGCTGCCACGTGTGTTGGTGTGCAGTGGCAGGCCCTTTGCCGCATGGCGGTAGGTCACCTTTCAGGTACCCATTGCTGATAATAAAGAGATGGGACCTTTGCTCAGACAATGTTAACATGTAAAAAGTGACAAAATATTTAAGTAAAACTGCACAAAGCGAGAATGATTACTCTGCACAATTTGGCTTTACTTGATGCGTAATTTAGTCAACTTTGCTGCATAATTTGGAATTTTGTCAGTTAAGAGGCTATGCCCACATGGCCAGGAGAGAGCAACACACCAATTTAGGTCTAGGCGGTAAATCGCTACCACCATACTTTGGAACAGCTCGTTTGCCTGCTTGTACCATGTTGTAGAGGTTTCAGGGTGCCTTAATGCAGCCCCTACAGTAGGGGTGAGATGCTACCTTCAGTAGAGTGGCTGAAAAACAGGGACATTCCTGCTTCAGCCAATCCTACAATCAGACACAATGTATTTACTGACTTAAGTGTTTTTATCTAGACAAGATAGCACATATTTGCAGTTCATTGGCAAAAAAGAAGCTAACACAGTTTAATAAGAAACTGTGGCAGATCCCACCAACTGAAGTCCAGGGTCCAGGCATTCTTGGAGAAGAGCAAGCTACCCCTGGCAGAGTTGGGTAATGAAAATGCACAGGGCACACAACTGTACATCGAGCAGTATCACCTGAAGTTTCTTTAACAATAGGCCTATTTTATTTTCCATTCATAAATCCACATACAACCCTTCAGGGGGAACTACTGAAGAAATAATGCACTATCAAAGGAGAAGAATGAATGGATTTCTCCCACCTAACATGAGCTGATAGTGGGCTACACCACTTTTTATTTCAATAGATGACAACATAAGGGGAGTGGGTGTAATGGGTAATTTTGAAGCAAAGGATACTCCACACTTCCAAACTGTCAATTGTTGAATGGAGAGTCATTCATGCCACAACAGAAAATTCTAAGTCTAGATACATTTTCATTTTTTCCTGAATTAATCTGGATAGTTAGGGTAGCTTTGGTCTTCACAAAGAAAACATCTTTCTTTTGAACTTTGATGCATGCAATAACTCAATAGCCAACCAACATATCCTCTTAGAGTCTGCTGGAACTTGGTCAGTTTTTCTGTTCTACACCTTGGTACATATCTGGAGCATCCCAGTTATAACGTTACCATTGTCACAAGGGGGCTCGATCTATAATTCACGCCATCTCTAATGTTGTTGCATGAGAAGTGGTGAGGAATTCCTCACCATACCGCATTCAATTTTTGAGAAACTCTCCAAAAACAAAGTCTCCACTACGTAGCCACCAACTGGCAGCATAGATTACTTTGTGTCTGTGAAAGTCAGAAATAACACTGGTATCAACTATACTGGCACCAGACATGCAGAAGATGCTTTTTGTTGAGAGAAACGTCGGTCTGCTGATCGAGGAACATGGCGGCGGCAGGCTGACGCCCGTCGTAGGAGTCCTGAGACCAGCAGATAGGCGCAGCAAGCAATGCACGCTACACGATGAGGAGTTTCTTACCGTATAGGTGAGCAGATATCAGTTGTCTCCTACTTTATCGATTATCGGATAACTGGCTTTTTCATTTTTATTTTCTCGCTGGCCGAGGCGTTGGGGTGAGGAGCCGATCCTTTGCGCTCGGAAGCACTAGGACCCTGGAGACACCCTGGAGATACGGAGCGGAGACTGACACGGACCCGGATGTTCCTCTTCGACGCTGAAGCAGCAGAGGCAGTGGTGCCGGTAGGGAGAGACGAAAGCTTTCGGGAAGCAGCGCGGAAAGGGAAGAAGATATCGGTGTTGCAGCAGACCGGAGAAAGTAGGAGTACGCTTTGGTGTAAGGCACGGGCTGCTGTAATATCGGTTCAGTTCCGTGGTCCGGTATGCCGCATTTCCTTTCGTTTTTGTCAAACAGGGACAAACAAGAATAACACTGGTAGTGAGCTTTCAAAAGGGGAGGGTGGTTCTTATGACTACATGGATCGGATTTCTGCGGAGACTAACTTAGGTACTCCCTGTAGCGCGGTGGTTGAAACTGAGAGGCGGGGTAGTGTTGAAGCGCATTTGAGGAGGAAAGATTCTAGTGACCCCCCTTTTGTATATACATCATCAATATCATCAAGATCACCACTAAGAGGTCGAAATAGATACCAATTGAGGTCTTAGCGTGAGCTTATGTCAAACGGGGTATTAGATTCAGGTCTTAAGGAAGGTCCAACTCCACTTACTCCACTTAAGAAGAAGAGAAAGCAGGGAGATATTAAGAAAACAAAAGCCCCTAGGGGTTTACAACCCCAGAAAAATACACCATCACTTAAGACCTTCTTCAAAATTATGCAACAGGCTGGGGCTGGGGATGGGGGGGCTGTACCAATACAGGGATGTAGTAGCAGTAGTTCTCCTTTAGAGCTGATAAACCGATATGCACCCTTAGAGAATATGTTAGTTACGGAGGGTGATGGTAGTGGTGGGGCCCAGTCTTTGGCAGGTGACTTACCTCTATCCCAGCCCCAAAACTCACATCCCTCATCAGGGGCTTCACCTATCCCGCCTGTAGATGGTTTGATGGATAATTCTGCTGGAGAGGGGAGTATGCTAGGTTCCCTGTTAAAGTCTTTGAAGGATGACCTTATGGCTAAATTTGAGATTTCTGAGAGTAATCAAAAGAGCATCCATGATAGATTTGATACTCTTGAGTCTAGGTTGGATGATATCTGTGCCCGTACTGGCTCGTTGGAGCTTAAAGTTTCTGCATTGTCAGAGTCGGTTCAAGAAAATATAAAGGTAATTAGCACTTTAAAAACGCAGAACCGGTCTCTCGAAATGGACATGGAACGGCTAGAGATGCAAGCACGCAGGAATAATCTCAGAATCCTGAAGATTCCGGAAGGTGAAGAGACAGGGGACATCAAGGATTTTGTTTGTAAACTCTTGAGGGATGGGGTCTTGAAAGACCGCCCCGATATCGTATTGGAGAGTGAAATACAAAGGGTGCACAGGGATCCATTCAGACTACATCCAGACAGAAAAGTCCCCAGAAAGATTCTGGTGAATTTCCAAACCTATAGTGTGAAAGAACTAATTTTAGGCAGATGTCTATCTAACACTAGTCTCCTCCATAATGCACATCCATATCAAATTAGATCAGACATTGGGGGGAAAACTGCACAGAGACAGTGGGAGTTGGGTTCTAGAATGCCAGAATTGAGATCCTTAGGTGTACAAGTTCAGATGAAATTTCCTGCTCTTCTGAAAGTGATGTGGAGGAACAAAATGTATAATTTTAGCCAGCCAGAGGATGTAGACATTTTCCTATCTAAGATAAAAGAAGAAGGACATAAGGGGAATTGACTGTGAATATGAAATAAGATAGTTGAGGGGAAAACTGTTTCAGAAGGAGAGAGGTACGTGGGATAAAGAGGAGAAAGGAAAAAAAAAAAAAAAAAAACATAGATATGAGATAAAATAAAATAAACAAAAATATGGAACATAGGGATAGGTGTTAGGAATATATAATTAAATGTTTCTGCTGTAAGAATAACTGGCATATGAAGTAATATGTTTTGTGGATGGTAACTCCTATTTTGTTTTATGTTTTATTTGGCGTGATTTTTGCATGCTGTCGCCACTGGGGTCTGGGCTCCTGAAGAGGCGATTTCAACGCCAGGTGTGAAGGGAGGGTTCCTCATGGGAGGGTGTGGGAAGGGGGATTGGAGGGTTAGAAAATGTGTAAAATTGTTCTCATATTGCGCAAGATTGTTTCTTTATGTTAATTGCTCTAGATGTCTGGTAAGATCAGGACGGCATGAGTGGATCAGTTAAGATAACATTTCTCTCCTGGAACGTCAACGGTCTAGGAGGCAGCAGGAAACAACGGAGGGTTTGTGAGTACCTAAGGGGTACGGATGCCCATTTTATTTTGTTACAGGAAACCCACCTAGAGGCAAAACTATGTGAACAGGCTTATCGCACATCAGGGTGGGTTCAGGATATATTATGTTCACATCAGACAGGTTGTACCAGAGGTGTTGCTATAATTCTTAGATCGAATAGAGGGATTAAAGTTCAGAAATGGGAAACAGACAATTCAGGAAGATGGTTAGTGGCGGCCCTATCTATAGCTGGATTGGTTTTCACGTGCGCAGTGTATTACGGCCCGAATGAAGATGATTCGGGTTCCATTTTAAAATTGAATGCATGCCTCATACAGTATCCTGCCCCGGTTATTTTAGGGGGAGATTTTAATTTAGTTTTTGATGGGCAGGCTGACCGAACCTCAAGGGCGAAATATTGTGTTCCAACCAAAACTTTGTCATCTTTGAAGTATGTGATGGAGGATTATACGCTTCTAGACATTTGGAGAGTGAAAAATCCAGTTCAAAGAGAGTATTCCTTTTACAGCAAGAAATATAAGCAATTTTCAAGAATTGATTTTTTTTTGGTGGATCAATCTTTGCCTTCTAATACTGTATCGACTGCTTATATTCCGGTAGGCCTTTCAGACCACTCTCTGGTAGAACTTGTTCTTAGCTTAAATCGTATGAAAACAGTGACTAGATGGACACTTGATAGATCACTTCTCGCGGATGACAAAGTGATGGTTCTAGTAAGTACGGGAATAACCGAGTTTTTTTATTTTAATCTTGGTTCTACCACCGTACAAATGGTTTGGGAATCCTTTAAAGCTAACTTAAGAGGCTTGTTGAGCTCGCAAATGTCATACAGGAGAAAAATGCGTAAGAGAGAAGAAATAGATGATATTAAAGCCATAAAAGACAAAGATTTGGATTTACAAAGGGCTGCTTTGATGGACAGGGAGAGGATCCCCAAATTTGAGAGAGAACTGTTGGAACTACAAGCAGCGTTCAGCGCAAGGTGCGATAAGATCAATAAAGAAAAATGGGAAGCTAGTAGGCTGAAAAATTTTGAGTATGGTGAAAAGTGTGGAGCCCTTCTTGCCTGGAAATCAAGGGCGGATAGGGTTAGGAATAATATAAAGGCTGTAGTGCAAAGGGATTCTGGCCTATTAACTTCAGAGGATGATTTGATTAGAGATGAGGCGATGGGGTTCATGTCTACTCTATATCAAGAGGATACTAGAGTTGGATTGGGCGAGATAGATGAATGGCTTAATTTGGTTAATCTGCCTCAACTGACAGAGATAGAGAAAATACACTTAGTTAGCGAAATCAGAGAGGGTGAAATTCTAGAACAATTAAAAAAAATGAGTAGAGGGAAAGCTGCTGGCCCGGATGGGCTCCCGATAGAAATTTATTCTGATAACTCTGAAATAGTTGTTCCCGTTCTGAAGACACTTTTTAATAGTATTCTTTTAAATGGAGAGCCTATCCCCCCATCTTGGTCGGAGGCTACTATAACTTTGTTAGTTAAACCAAACAAAGATCCACAAAAAATGGAGTCGTATAGACCAATTTCATTGTTAAATTCGGATCTAAAAATCTTTTCAGGGATATTGGCCACTAGATTGGCGAGATCCATTAAAACAATTGTACACCCCGACCAAAGAGGGTTTATACCAGGGAGGCAGCTCAACGAACTCACGTTTCAAGTTTTAGGAGCAATTGATTATGCTGAAGTAAAAGGGCTCCCGCTGGCCATTGTAGCAATAGACGCAGCCAAGGCCTTCGATCGGGTGAACTGGGGGTACCTTTGGGCCTCTTTGAGGAAGTTCGGTTTCCCCTTATTGTTCATTGAGGCAGTTAAATCCTTATACTCTGGACCTTGTGCAAAAGTCCTAGTGAATGGGGGGCTATCGGATTGGTTTAAAATTACTAGGGGTACAAGGCAGGGTTGCCCCTTGTCCCCATTATTGTTTGATCTTTATATAGAGCCTTTTGTTTGTACACTTAGAAGTGATAACACAATTATTCCTTTTAAAATCGGCGAACTGGAGTTGAAAACCGCACTGTACGCGGATGATCTCTTATTGTATACGTCTAATCATGTTGAGGCAATTCCACGGCTTTTTGAACTAGCAGAGGAATTTGGAAGAGTCTCGGGATATAAAATTAACAAGGAAAAAACGGATATAATGGGTTGGAATAATTTAATCCCGATAGAAGGGGCTAAACAAAAAATCAGATACTTAGGAATTTTTTTGACTCAGAAATTAGCTGATATTTCTAAAACTAGTTGGTTGCAAGTTGTTAAGGAAGTAAGTAAGCTAATGGTGAGATGGGGAAGTATTCCGCTTAATATTTACGGGAGAGTAAATCTCGTTAAAATGATCATCCTCCCCAAAATAACGTTTCTTTTTAATACTATCCCTTTATTATTTAATTATAAGGACATTGCCTCTCTGCAGGGAAAGATTAGTTCATTTATTTGGGCCACTAAATCGCCTAGGATAGCGTGGAAGAAATTGAGGAGGGGTTTGAATATAGGGGGATTGGCTCTACCTGACTTGTTAATATACTGCCATGCCTTTCATTTTAAGAATTTTAGAATACTGGTTAATAAATTGGACTCTTCTTCACAAGGGCGTCTTTTTCAGGCTCTACTATATGACCAACCACAAGGTCTTGAGAGTTTTCTTCTTAAATTTGGAGACCAAAAATTTTTTAAAAAGGTCCGCCTCAAGATTCTATTAACAGCACTTAAAAATTGGGGATTTATTCGGAAAACTTTCGGGATCCCCTATTTCAATCAATATGCCCCAATTTGGGATTCCCCAGGCACTCCTGAATGCCTTTTAGATCAACTATCTCAGCCTCTTAAAGTAGCAGGGATCAAAGTATGGGGAGACCTGTGTTGTGAGTTTGGGCTTATGGATTGGGAGTCTCTAGCAAATCTAACGAATGGATCCCTAACCAGGTTTAAGTTTTATCAACTGTCTGCGTGGTGGGTTAGACAATCTCGGGGACTGACAGTGGATTTCCCAATCTTTGACTCTATTTGTAGGGTGGGAGGTTGGAAACGGGAAGTCTCGTTTTGGTATCAAACACTGGTTGGTTATGGGGATAGTTTAATATTTGAGATAGAGAAACTTTGGGGCAATGGCCTAATAGGGAATACGGAGGAGATACAAGAAATTTGGAGAGACTCGTTCCGCATGTCTCAGAGAATCATTAAACCCGCTAATTTGAGGAGAAACCATTTGTTTACAGCTTATAGGGTCTATTGGACTCCGGCAAAACTGTCCCGGGTTTCATCTAATAATTACTTTTGTCCAAGATGCAAATTTTCGGCAGCAGATGACACCCATATGTTTTTGAATTGTCCCAGGATTTCCGGTTACTGGGGGTCTGTATGCCGTTTTTTAGAAGAGCTTTTAGGTGTACCAATCATTAGTTGTCCCAGATTGATATTTTTTGGTAGTATACAAGGATATAATACAAATATTGCTGCACAACTTGTGTTTTATGTGATCGTCATTGCCAGGAGAGAAATTTGTAGACATTGGAAGTCTGAGATTCCTCCTAAATTTGCTGATTGTTTGAGGAATATTATATGGATTGGCCAGTCAGATATTGCATGTGATCAAAGAAATTCGGAGACACTTTGGTCTCCTCTACTGGCCTGGTTAAAGAAAGTCTGATGGGTCCAATGATTAAGCCAGGGGTCTGTGGTCAATCCTTTCCTAGCACCAACGTGATTCCCAGTGGTAAACGGAAATGGATAAGGAGACAGCCCTTCTCTGGGGGAATCCGGCGGCTGCACATAGGCCCCGAGGGCAGGAATCGAAATGGTCAGTGTGGAGGGCCCGGATAGTTCCCATCTAGAGCAATCTGTATCTGGCGTATGTATGAGGACACAAAAAAAAAAAAAAAAAAAAAAAAAAAAAGAAACGTCGGTCTGTGACCTCATTCTTCACAGTATCTACCTCCATCCAACAATTCTTACTTTCAAGAGGCAAAGCGTAAAGTACTATATTTATTTAAGTATTTTTTATTACGCACTAATATGACCAAAGACAGCTAGAGAGTGCCAAGTGGATAGAAATCAGGATTAGGAGCGAGAGTGGAGTCGAGGTCATTAGGTTTCATACGCATGAGTGAAGATATATCCCTCCAGGAACTTGAGGCAAGATCTGATGTTGGTTTCCTGACAGATGCGGTGGAAGAGCTCCAGACAATGAAGTTTTATTAAATGCATTCACCTCTCCAGAACCCTTTGATGTTTGACAACAACAGTGAACAACGGTTGGATCGAGGCCGACTTTGAGTGTCTGGTCTGGGGGTATAAGCAGTAATTTAAGCTGAGAGGTTAATGTAGGGGCAGTAATTGCTGATTAGCGGGTATTTAACAATTCTGTATTCTACGTAGTGTCCCATTTCAAATTTGAGCTGAGGTCCCCACTACATTGTACAGAATTTGCATTGTTCCACTCTCTACATTCCAAGGTTTTCTTGGGGGCAGCTATGTCCCCTCTCTTTCTGGAACAGAATTACATCAAATATACATTCTGGGATTCACTTCTCAGTAGTGTGCACATCTTTTATAAATTAGATTTATTCTATTCAAATAAATGTTTAGGATTTTTATGCTATAAATGTACTTCTAGATACTTTTTCAATTCAATCCAAGTCAAGCCAGTCAGGTACAGCTATTCCTACCCAGGCGTTTTTGACTCCTGAGTCAGAAAATGCGATTAGTCTAATAAAATGCCCATGTCACATGGTAAATGAAGGGCAGACACCTTAGACATTAAAGCTTTGCGCTGGAGAACTGAAATCAACCATCCGTACTGCAAATGCAAAATCAGGTCTAGGAAGAAACTGACGAGAGCAGAGACACAGAATCTACCACCTTATAAACCAAATCTGGTAATAAAGTCAACCTCCATTATGGGGAAGCCTCATGACAAGACTTTCATTACAGCGCCAATTATATTGGAAGGAGAGAATAAATAGGTTACAAGCAATGAGTTAATGAACAGCAATAACCTATTTTTTTAAAATAGGTAACACTAATTCCAGTGTGTTACATGAATTACAAAATTAAATCAGTAACATCTATTCGGAAAGTACTATGAAAACCAAATTTTCTGAGTGCATGTAAACTTATCTAGAATAACTATATATTAAAATATAAAATGACCACATGACCATATCCCAAACAAAGTATTCAATTGTCCTGGAACCAGCTGGAATTATAAAAGGCTAGACCGTGACATTGAATCCAGCCCATTTCATGTGTTTTGTTTCTCTTTGACCCGATGAAAACCAATGGGAAGAGTTGACACTAACAAACAGAAGCAATCCTTAAGACAGACCAGAAGACAAGGGATACTCGCTTTACAAGTCCGATCAGACAAAAGTGAGATGGAGAAATGAAAAGAGCACTGATACATAGTACTCGGAAGTAAAATTCTTACCACATTCTTTAAGGTTCTCATCTGACCAGTCTCGACAGTCCTGCTTCGTGTCGCACACTTTGCTGATGTCAACGCACTCGCCGTTCTTGCACTGAAACTTGCTGGAGCCTTCACAAGGGACTTCCACTGCAATATGGAAGAGAGGAGAATCTCTGGTCACATCCTGGGCTGTGGGTCTGTTGGTCCTACTGGGTGAGGTGGAGATGATCGCTACATACCATTCACACAGCCGGCCTCATCACTACTGTCGGGGCAGTCATGCACCTTGTCACACTGCTTCATTCCATGGATGCAGGTCCCGTCTCCACACTGGAATTCATCAGGCCGGCAGGTCACTAGGGCTAGAGACAGAACAAGGAGCGTGTGACTTGGCTAACAAGATGGGTTCTAGCAGATTCAGTAGGTTAAAAAACAAGCAATACTACTTGCCCATCTCCACCGCCCACTCCCGGCGCAGCTTATCCCTTTTATTCCACCAATAATTGATCAATACATGAAAATGGTATCTACAAAATATGGCACATCTGTTGACCATATAAAATGTCACCCACATGCTTTGACAAATGCAACAGGTCTGGAGTTTTGTATTAGAAACCGTGTGTGGCTTTTACAATAAGTTGTTTTTGTACATAGGTGAATACGATTGCATGTGGATTGAAGTTGCAATTCCTACGAGACCGAGTAGCGAAAAAGTTAGTACACATGCTATGGGTGTGGTATTTGCTTAAGTGCCCTTGTGCAGCAGTATCAGTTTTCTTTTAAGGGACTAATAAGTCAAATAACATGTCTTGAGCTTTTTTAAAGGGCCAGACAAGTGCATAGTAATGTATTGGGTTTCGTCTTTAAAACATAAATCCAGTTAAGTGATTTTCATTGTCTTGTCTTTAAAGAACTGAGTGGTGCATCGTTACTGGAAGAGTTTTTCTCCAGCGGGCCGATCTAAGGAAGTGCTGTTTATTGCCCTTTTCTTTATAGGACCAGTATGTTGCATTGCTACCCAGGAAGCTGTCGACAAAATAGTCTGTTGAGTGAAGAGTTCTTCATTTACCTTTTCCTTGACGGGCATACCGTATACATTGAAACACAGAGTATTTTTAGGTCAAGTTTGGGCGGCGCATGCACTGCTCTGCGAGGCATGCTGTACTCTAGTATGGACTTAAAGCTCGCCCACTCTCTGCCCATATTTGCACTGGCTTGTGCCTTTGTCCTTCGTAAATGCTGGCTTCTGATTTGTTACTAGGCTTGTTAGTCCATACTTGGTACCACCTTGTCTTCATTTGTAACCTCCCATAAGGACTAGCCTTTTTACTTTGGTTGTTACACGGTACTCTAATTTAGTCTGTGAGCACTATTTTCTTTAATGAGTTTCTCCTACTGAAGCTACAACATGCTTTCCTGCAACATTCAGCGTGCTTTCACTTTCCAAGCAGCCCGGGACAATGGTGGCCACTTCTTTAAAGTGAAATAGGTCTTGCATTTACAAGAGTTTGAGCTATTGGCATTTTAAATGAGAATGACTTTAATTTACGTGTTAATTAGCGAAACAGATTAATTACAGGCACTGTCATTTACAATGCCAATCGTTTAAACTCTCTATTGATTTGCAAATGCTTATTCTTTAAAGGGCCTGTCAGGTGAAATGATGTTTAATGGGCGTGTCTAAAAAGGAACTTTAATGGAACTATTAAATTTGAATTTTTCCTTTCACTAGCCTGGCCCACAGAGTGCCCTCATTGTAAAAAAGAGTGCTCTAGATCAATGTAAATCACATGAAAATGCACAGGGCACACAACTGTACATCGAGCAGTATCACCTTAAGTTTCTTTAACAATAGGCCTATTTTATTTTCCATTCATAAATCCACATACAACCCTTCAGGGGGAACTACTGAAGAAATAATGCACTATCAAAGGAGAAGAATGAATTGATTTTGCCCACCTAACATGAGCTACACCACTTTTTATTTCAATAGATGAGAGCATAAGGGGAGTGGGTGTAATGGGTTATTAGTCAAATAAGAGACATGAAATGCTACACAACAGGAAGGAGCCGAGGCTAGGTCTCTCGGTCACGCGTTTGAAAACTAGTGGCAATGGCTCATTGCCAGTGCGCATTTGGTCTGGAGTCTCCTCTCTACCACTGGGCCAAGTCAAGCAAAGTTTTTCAGTGCTTCGCTCCTTGCACACATTCTCCAGTTTATAGGACACCCAAAGCACACACTTTTTCTCAGTTTGCACAATGCTTCATCACACATATGGCCCTTTTTTACCCACACTATGGTCCTAACTAGTAAGAAGATATGGACTGACCCACCGGAAGAAAGTGGTGCAAAATTCAGCACCTCCCTTCCAAACACCGAATAGAAACCATGCAGTAAAACATTCCACATACTGAGCAAACTTTACTTACTCATCCACTTAGAAATGCAGAAGCTCTTCCAGAGGGATGTCTGAGCACGCTCTGCTGCTCAGTATATCCCTTATCAGCATGCCCTGCATTATGATGCGTTAAGTTCATGTGTCTCCACACCCTCAAGGCATCACTGCATTCATATTCCAACACATGGAAAACATATGCTGTATTTGTGAGTCCCATGGATTCAGAACTACTATTCAAAGCAAGAATTTATATTTGTTTGAATCATATTTTTGGATGTGTTATTGTGTAGGTGCAGTGCCATAGTATCCTAGTGGGAATATAGTCTTACATAAATATAGCGTCCTAAATATAGTTTACAAAATATCTCCCCTTTAGAGTTAAGAAAAGAAAATATACACTCAATGAGACGATATTTGGAATATATTTCAAGCAGACGATTTTTGTGCTTTTTGAGGCGTTTTCTGTGCCTGGGTGGGTATTATTGTTGGTAAATTAAGATATGGTTTAACTTCATTTCTAAATGTGACAGTGATTTCAAATAATGTCATCCCAAGGAATCCTTCGTCCTTTACTGAGAGCTACGTTAATGTAGCGCTGATTCAACAACGCGCACACATTCACGCAGCGCTTGCTCAAGAACGCACAGCACAGAGCCTTGATCCCACAATTTTCACCCAAGGTCACCCAACTCTAGGCCAAATTCACAAACCTATGGCCCAAAATCATACAGCACTCGCTCAACCTTGAACAACACGAGCGAATTCACAAATCTATACAGCACTCGCTCAACCTTGAAGAGCACAATATCATGCAGAGTTGCCTATAGGCATTGCTCTCAATGTGCTCAACTTGTATTGAGAATGCAGTGCCATGGAGGGAAGCAAGATGGCGGCAGGCTGCGTGTTGTAAGCAGTCACATGCTAAAGAGCTGCCACTGCTCACTCAGGAGCAGAAGCTTTAGAATAGGCTTCTCGAACGAGTAGCTCTAGAGCTACCTGTGAGAAACTCTCCTGTGTGCAGAGCAGCCTCCTAAACTGGAAACTGTTTGGTTGAATTAACATATGTATACTAATATTGAAAATGTGTGTATTGTCAGAGCCCACAATTTCCAAAATATATTTAAAGCTGATATTTGAATCATAAATCATGCTGCGCTGGGAGACTTATTAGTTATTATTAGCTTGGTGCCAGGGAGCATTGAATATGTGGCTATTATGTATTAGCCTTTTTTACATTACTGATCTTGTCTGATATGTACCGCACTGATAATATCAGTAGCTCGGTGTGATTTTCATTGAACATAAGTGGATCTTGCTAGTGAAAAGTTTGAAGACCCCTGCTTTAGAAAAAAAGGACAAACATGATTTTAGCGGCAGCTATTCAAGAAGTAATACAGAAACAACATCCTTCCCCCACCACCCATCAGCTGCACTGTAATATCAGACTAGAGAGCATGGTCACAGGAGCAACCTATCATTAATTGAATAAAGATAGTGCAAACTCTTCAAATGATGGCGTTAGAGGAGCTGCGCTGCTGTGCAGAAGCAATGGAGCTTATCAAAGATACACAGGTAATAGGTTCTTAACTCCCCCATATGTCATTTTCCAGGCAAAAAGCTAAATGTGGATGTGCGTGCTTCCAAATGTGAGTGACATTTGTGAATTGTGAGTGGGGGGAGAGGCTCTAGAGAAGAAATGCAACTCTGAGATGTCTGGGGTTTTCTTATGCTTTCCTTTCACCGGAGAGAGAAAACAGGCAGTGATTGGAGGATGTAGCAAGGCTGAGTGAGCAGAAGGAGCAGGGGGTGTATGCCTGTCTCAGGGTTTGCTAACTAGATCATCAATGACATTTGTAAGTCAAGAAGATGTAATAAATGCCAATTCTCTTTGGAACCTATTGCAAAATCATTATAATAGACGGCTTATTTATAACTACTGCGGCAGACAACTAAGACTTTCTTCAGGCAGACCTAATTAAAGTGGATCAATCTGCATTATTGCCTATGAACTAGTATTCAGTAAATTTGCTTGGAAGAGAGATTTAAAATTGTCTTCAATCACACTTTAGATGGAGAAGTTGGCAAGCTCATTAGCAAATACTGCCATGATGTGGAGGATGCTTCTTCACACAGTGGGTACCACCCTAAGGTGCTGTAGGAAATTGGGTTCCTGGTTGAGGGGGGGTGAAACCATACTCAAGCAGCAACCCCAATTCTTGTGAGGGTGAAACACCAGCAAACCTCAAATTAACCTGTGTTTAACCCACTGGCAGCTTGGCACAGAAGCAGACAGGCTTAACTTAGAGGCGATGTGAAAAGTATTTTTATGGAGCACTTCAAACAGTGATAAAGTGAAGACACAACACAAGAAAATTTTCCACGCCAATTTAGAAAAATAGAGTAAAATTCAATAAATTATTTGAGACCATAATGGCAAAATCCAGTCTGTAGAACTGGGAGTATGCAATGTTCAAGGTTTACAGTAAAAATAGTGCTAAAAAGCACAAAGCACCAACTGTGGTTATTTGGTAACACCGGACCAGGACAAAGTCACAAGTTCAGGCCAACTGCAAAGGAGCACGGGTCTGATACAGAGACCACGTTATGCCCACTAAATAAAGTACCTTACCATTGCTTTGTGAGGCTTTGTATTGTTTGCCAACGGTTTGTAGGAGATGTGAAGGCTGTGGTGTGAGGTTCTTTGACCAGTTGCATCGCGCAGGATCCAATGAAACTGGACGGCGTCTTTGTGAGGCTTTGCATCTGTTCCAATGAAGCTGGCAGGCAAGACTTTACAGGGCTTTGCGTCACTCGGCATAGATTTTGTTGAGGCTGGCAGCTGTGCAGTGAGGCTTTGTGGGACTTCACATCCCTCAGCGTCGGTTTCGATGAAGCTTGATGCTGCGCAGCTAGGCTTTGCGGGGCTTCAAGTGGCTGCACATTGGATTTGGTGCCGATCACATATGGGTTCAATCTCGCAACCAAGGGTTCAAGAATGGGGTAGCACCGATTTGGGGGTAAGACTCACAACAGACAGAGGCCAGGTGCTTGGTTCAAGGTAAATGGAGCCTTTTCTGTCCCCGAGAATCTATTCAGGGACAGAAGAACTTGGAGTCACTCTGGTAGTCCTGGGTTCAAGGTGCAGGTCCAGTCCTTCTCACTCAGGCAGCAGAGTAGCAATACTTGCAATAGAGCAGCACAGCAGTCCTTCTTCTGAGTGTTGCACAAGTCCAGAGGTGAACTGAAGAGTTTGGTCTGAGGGTTCAATATTTATACTTGGTGCCAGCTTTGAAGTAGGAGAAGGTTCTAGAGGTTTCCACTAACAAAGGTTTAAGGAATTTCCTGCTCCCTGCCCTGGCCCCAGCTTGTCTGGGACCACAAAAGAATAGTGTAAAACCCTCTGGGAGTGTGCCGAGGCAGAGCTTTTGTGATGTGTGGTACGTGACAGCTCCACTCTCCTATCAAGTCACAGATAGTCTATCCTGCCAACAGCTATTGCTCTTTGGCTGAGAGCAATATATAAAGACCAACTGCCAGCTACACACAGTCATGTGACCCAGGATACTGGCTGCAGGCATCAAATGGTTAGGACAGAAAAATGACAACTTTATAAAAGTGCCATTTTCAGGATTGTGACTTAAAATCCAACTGTACTATTAAAGAGAGTTTTAAATTGCAATTTTTTAGATACCAAACGCAACATTCCTACTTGCTCCCAATTGAAAGTTATCACTATGTAACTCAGGTAAGTGCGCATGAGTTAAATGGGTTCAGCAAACAGGAGGGTGAAGGCAAAAGGTTTGGGGATGAACCTGCAGAGAGGACCAGGTCCAACAATACACAACTGACCTATGTAGCCAGCATCAACAAAGGACTTGAACCAGGATTGGTTTACCGCATACCTTTTTACTGCATTCACCAGACCTGGATCTACACAGTTTCTCCTCATATTCATGTAAAATTTTACCACACAAATCATCATTGTTTTAATTTCGTACCCCATCTCCTCAAATTGTTACTTGCTCTCCCCCCAGACATCTATCACTCTAACTATACTTAGCACTTCCTATACTGTCCTTCCACATGAACCACAGTATTGCGCGAAGCTCAGTTTCAGCGTTGGCTGTAACCACGCAGAAAAGTCCAACTAATCTTTTAGTAAAATTGCACTGCCATGGTGCCTGCAAGATAAACTGTTGAACAATGATGAGACAAGTCTAAGAAGTTGAATCAGTCTGTTGACATCAGTATCATGCTAAATATCCATCCCACTGCTCCAGGACAGTTTTCCACTCTGGGTGATTCTTTCCAGGTGTGACCAGCTCATTCACAAAGGACTGTGGGACAATATGACATGTTTAGAATTATATGAATCCTAAAATTCTTGTCTCTCTGCTGACCTCAATGACCTGAGCGAGGAGCATTTTCTGATGAAGAGGCAGAGGATTTCTGTCCATCAGCCATAACCTGTATTGAGCATTCTGTACTAACACTGGGACTGACACTTGATCTCCGCTAGCGACCCTCACAACTTCAGACCACTGCTACTTGAAATAACATGCGTACCCCTGGGTGATCACATACAAGGGTGTATAGCTGCAGTCTTGCTTCCGGATCTTAGTGCAGCCTTTGACACAGTTGATCACAACATCATGATCCTCAGGTTAAAGGAAGCAGGCATCTCTAACACTGCGCTGAAATGGCTGTCCTCATTTTTAGAAGATAGATCCTTCGAGATAATGGAAGGCGAGCACCTCTCAGATATCCTACAAATATCAGCGGAGTTGCTCAGGGTTCCGCCCTGAGTCCCACATTATTTAATGTATACATGCAGCCGCTGGCAAAGATTTAGAGGAATTTGGGTTGTCTATTGTATCATACGTGGATGATACCCAGCTAGTACGATCAGTGACTGAGGGCCCACAATCCATACACACCAATTTGGTCCCCTGCATGGTAAAAGTAGCAGAATGGATGAACAGGTGCAGCCTAAAACTGAATGGAGGAAAAACAGAACTTATGTTCCTAGGAAATAAATCTGTTCCCAGAAACTTTATCAGTTGGCCTCCAGAACTAGGCAAGAGAATCTGTAAAAAATCTGGGAATATGGTTAGACCACAATCTTTCGATGGAGACACGCCAAAAAATTGGCAGCCACTTGCTTTGGATTACTCCGCATGATCCGGAGGATTTTACCTCTTATCCCTGTACAAACTCGGAGAACAGTGGTTCAGGCCATGGTGATCTCGGGGCTGGACTACAGTAACTCCCTCTATTTGGGGGCCCCCAAATATGTAGTAAACAGACTCCAGCTGGTTTAGAATGCCACCACTAGGATACTGCTAGGCATTCCAAGACAAAACTAGGCAAACGGTGCACTAAAAACACTACCCTGGCTCCCGATCCAGGCCAGGATTAAGTTTAAATCGCAATAATGCAGATTGAAAGCCATAAATGACAAAGGCCCGGCCATAATAAAAAAGCTTGTAGTCCCTTATGCTCCTGGCAGATCCCTAAGACCTTCTTCAGATCTGCTCATGAAAAAGACAAGAATAAAGAGCTCAAGATGTGGAGGAAGATCCTTTTCACATCTTGCCCCCGCCTGTGGGACTACCTACCTAAAGAAACACAACTGATAAAAGATGAACTGATGTTTAGGAAAAAAATAAAAACTTGTCTTTTTCCCTAATAACTTCGGCCTGACTGCATCTTCTCCTCAGCGCTGGAAAGCCCTACGGCAGCCATGCACTTTATAAATCCTTAAACATAACAAACAGACTAATGGAGAGGTGGTACCTATGGCAGGTAATTACCAGACACTACTTCATTATTAAGTTTCTGACAACCATGTTTTAACAAAACAGTCTGCTGAAATGTTATTAATGTAACTTGTACAACAAAGCATAGCAATTTTCTTAACAACTGGTGCGTAGAAAAGTAAACGCAGAAGGTAGAAATTGGCTTCACTCCCTTAACATGCGAAAGTACTGAGCCATCGCAAGCGGCTACCATAAGCTGCTTTATTTTAGTTTTGCTAAATTTCTTCAAAAATATTGTTGACTCAGTATATTCTGATTTATAATAACAAATATTTACAAGCAGTATTAATCTCAACTACTGTTATTGGAGACGTGTCTTGGGCACAGATGAAGGGAAAGCTAATTTCCAGACCATGCTGTGATGTTTCTTGGAACAGAGGCTCTCACTGATCAGAACAGGTTGGCTTCTGAAAATGAGTACAAGAAAAACCACTGCTCCACAGCTGGGAAATGGCCCAGAGGTCTTCTAGCCTCATCCTCTTTCTGTGGCCTGTGCTAAGAGTCATGGTAGCACTACCAATAGCAATTAGAGACTGTCTGTAGGCTGCATGCTGACATATTAGTCTATTAGCCTGGTTGGGATACGGCTCATATCTCTCCTTGTGGTGAGCCAGACCCTATGGATGCAGCTGCATACTTTCCATTCCACGTGAAATTGGAGGTTTGCAGGCGCAGAGCTTGGTTAGTAACATTGGGGGAGTGAGTTTCAGATTTTCTGACAATCAGGCTGGCATATAATGTTTCAATACATTATACAACAAGCAGGGTACATGAGAAGGGTCTAAGGGGCTGTGGAAAGGAAGAGGAATGAGGATTAGTGGGAGTACTAACAGAGAAAACACAATATTGTTTATAATTACCAATATTTTGAGGATTTTCAAAACAGAGAGGGAGTGAGTGTGTGCATGATTTTGTCTGTGTGTGTGTGTGTGTGTGTGTGTAAACATCCAAGGTGAAATCAAAGTGACATTTCACAATCCCAGACTGAAAGCACCTGTACCCAACTATTTCTTAGAAAATATATTTATTAGGTGAGTGCAACACCCCAAAATACTCGCAAATGACTGCCCTCTTCAAGAGGGTAGTGGGGTCGCAAATGGGAAGGGGTTCCCAGGCACCCCTTACCCTTTGTGACTGGCTCCAAAAATATTTTTAAGGGCAGGCAGTGGTCCCAAAGTCCACTGCCTGCCCTTAAAAATTAAACAAAAACGTTTCATTTTTCTTTTTTTAAATGCATCGATACTACCTTCCTTTAAGGAAAATGGGCTGTTTAAAATGTTTTTTAAAAAGTACTACTTTATTGAAAAGCAGTCCCAGACATGGAGGTCTGCTGAGCCCAGCAGGCCACCATCCCTGGGAGGACCAGCCATTCCCAATGGGGTCGCAAATTGCGAGTGGCTCATTAATATTCATGAGCCTCGCATTTGGCGACCCCATTGGGAATCGCTAACAGGGTCTCTGACACTGTTGGACATTCCAAATTGCTACTCGCGATTTGCGACTTGCAATTGGGCACAAATTGCTAGTCGCAATTTGGAATGGTCGTACATCTGACCCAAAGTGTGAAGTGAGAGTTATGATATGATCCGAGCTGTAAACACTAACAAAGAGCTCCAACACCTTTCGCTCTGTGATTACACTGTCGCGGCTCAGGAGGAAGAGTGGGAGGGGTGGGCTATTTCCTGCCCTATCCGTGATTTGAGTGTTCAGTGTGGCATTGCGTAATGTCATTGCTATCTTTGGCCTAATAAAAAACAATCCAGCTGTAGAAGGGCCCTGGCTTCACCTCCTGGTGCAGGGTGGGCTGTGCTTTATGGCAGGCATGGAGGGAGGGAGGGATTGTCTCGGCTGCAGCTCTGGCCTCGTACAGTACCCCTGCTATTACGAGTGAGTAAGAGGCGCTGAGGTGGTGGTATTGGTGGTAGTGGTATTGGTGGTGATGGTGGTGACATTGGTGATGGTGGCATTGGTGGTATTTGTGATGGTGGTATTGGTAGTGGTGGTGGTATTGGTGGTTCTGGTATTGGTGGTGGTTGTATTGGTATCTGTTGTGGTGGTATTGGTGGTGGTGGTGGTGGTAAGGGTGGTGGTGGTATTGGTGGTGCTATTGGTGGTGGTATTGGTGGTGGTGGTCTTGGTGGTGTTATTGGTGGTGGTGGTGGTATTAGTAGCTTTGGTAGTGGTGGTATTGGTGGTGGTATTGGTGGTTGTGTTGGTCGTGGTGGTAGTGGTGGTATTGGTGCTGGTGGTAGTGGTGGTGGCATTGGTGGTAGTGGTGGTATTGGTGGTGGTATTGGTGGTATTGGGTGTAGTGGTGGTATTGGTGGTGGTGTTTGTGGTATTGGTAGTGGTGGTATTGGTGGTGGTGGTATTGGGGATGGTGGTATTGCTATTATTGGTATTGGTGGTGGTGGTAGAGATATTGATGGTGGTGTTATTGGTGATATTGGTGGTGGTATTGTATTGGTGGTGGTGTTGGTGGTTGTGCTATTGGTGAGGGTGGTGGTATCGTTGGTAGTAGTGGTGGTGGTGGTATTGGTAGTGGTGGGTTTGGTGGTGGTAGGATTGGTATTGTTGGTATTGGTGGTGGTGGCATTGGTGGTGCTGGTATTGGTATTGTTGTTGGTATTGGTAGTGGTGGTATTGGCTGAGGTATTGGTGGTGGTGGTGGTATTGGTAGTGGTGTTGTTAATAAAACCGGCTTCTGAAAACAACCCGTCAGGTGGTTTAGTGCAGATGACATGTAACACAGATGTGCTGTAGTCAGTTTCAGCCCATTAGCACACAATTATGTGCTACCTGGAATTGACATGACTATTCGCTAATCATTTCTAAATACATTTTATTTGGGGGGTTGAAACAGACACAATTTAATTATTTGGGGAGGTTGAAACAGACACAAGATAATGCCGGGTTTAAGTAATTAAAAGCAGGCACCCGTGTTACAGGGCCGCCCTGCTGCTTAAAAAAACACAAGCAATTTCAGCTGAAGCAGCGCGTGTCCGGCCTGCAGTAAGAGAAAATCAATAAAGTAAATAGTGCTTCCAACTAAATAACAGGTCCAGTGTAACAACCGAAGTAAAGGGGCCAGTAGCCCTGGGAGGGTACAAATGAAGACAAGGCTGTACTAAGGGGGGACTAACACACCTATTAATGAATCTGAAAGCAGCCTTTACGAAAGACAATGACACATGCCAATAAAAAATATGGGCGCTGGCTTCTCTCCCATACTCTACTACTTAGGCTCGGCCTAAAAAACGTCTGCAACGTTTTACAAAAAGGGCAGAACATGAGGTCTTCAATAGAGACATGATTATATTTACATGATACAGAGTTAATCAGTTGCGGCCGGTGCAGGTAAGTGTGGTGGGGTGGTGGATCGGGGGAGGGTGGGGGGAAGTCGACAGACGACGGAATAGGTTTTATTCATTTATTTAATTTGACCTATTCTGTTGTCTGTCGACTACCCCAGCCCACCCCCACCCAGCTTACCTGTGCCGGCCACCGCTGGGGTTAATATCAATCGTACTCCCCTTAGGAATGGCCAATTATAATGAATCCTGTGCAACCTAAAATGAGTCAATAAAAATGGTGATGATTTTGCCTATCAAGCAATAAATATGGCCCCATAAGCAGGGAGGATTTGAACTAAACATCAGCTCTTACAGACAACGTATTTAGTGCACTTGATTCTCTCTCGTCTGATGTCCAGACTTTGACTGCCTTTTTAGTCGAAACAAAATCACCAATAGTCTCAGGGCATTGAAAAATCTCAGATAGCCTCAACTTGGTGAAGCACAGGGTGACACAATTCAGCCACCAAACTGTATGTGCATAGACAATGGACATGATTTGGCGATTAAGCCCCATTTTTGCTCTCAGCCAGACAATAAGAGATAATAGCAAAGTCAGCATTTGGAAAACATCTGTTGGATAACCCCGCCCCAGCTCCTCGTGTATTATAAATGGGGCAGAACTATCGGGAAGGGATGGAAGTCTTCTAAATACCATGCTTTTTGCTGATTGTAACACAAGTGACTTGGATTAGCCCCAAATCTCGCTGCCACACACAGTAACGGGTACACATTTAGCCTTGTAGATTTTCAGCATTGCCTCTATTGGTTTGTAACTAATTTGGCTGCTGAGTAAAAATCAGATGCTACACTCCGAGGAAAGATATGTCTCCTAGAGGTTACCAAGGGAGAAGTGTCAAAATCAAAGGACTTGCCGAAAATGGGAAATGTCACTATATGGTTGATGGGATTGCCTTTTACAAAAAAGGCTCTGGTTTATTTGACCTGGGACCAGCCACCATGACATGAGATTTGTTTAAATTAATGCTCAGATCTAGACTGTCCATAAAACTCGCAAATGAATCAAGTAAACACTGTAGTCCTAATGCTGTCCTGGATAGGACATCAATGTCTGAGCAGGACAATGCTGTATAGCTTGTGTGCCAATCAGAGGCATATCCCTCACCACTTCAACCTAGGACTGTTCCAGAAAATTAATATATGATGTGAACGTGAAAGGAAGCAAGATTCAACCTTGGCAATGCCACATTTTAAATTACAATGTTCTGCGCATTCCTCGTTTTGCCCAAACCTGACCAAGGCAGATAAAGTTAAAGGCAAATTGCGCCGCAACTGGACTGTGTTGCCCTCAATTACGGTATGCAACATTATAAACCAGAGTGTGCCCTATTCACCGTAAAGAATGCCAATATAGGGTCCATAAAAACCATATGTATATATCCTTGTTTAGCAACTGTTTATTTGGATTACTGCTTAATTTACAGCGGAAGTTTGGTGGCACCTTCTCAACCTGAAGTGAGTGTGCCATGCCTTATAGGAAATGTACTACCTCCATGGCCAGATGGTGAATTTTATTGCCAAGCAGAAATCCCAGTTTACTTGCCTAGTTCCTCCACTGAATTTCTGAGCAGAAATTGATATTTGTGATGGAGGCCACCTGTTAGCCCTGTCAGCCTTAGGCTGGTCGGCCAATGAACTTTTTGCCTTACTCCTCCTGTTTTTGCTGTATCTATTTTTTCCTGGCCATCGAACTCTGCACACTATTGCTAAAGTGCTTTCTCTTTTGAAACATGGTAAAATTATCTTACACCCAATTGGCACTTTTAATTTACCTTTAAGTCCATAATAAAGTGGTACTACATGTACCCATGGCCTGTAAATAAAATACTACTAGTGGGCCTGCAGCACTTATTGTGCTACCCACTTAAGTAGCCTTTTTAAAATGTCTCAGACCTGCCTGCTATTGCAGCCTGTGTGCGCAGTTTTAAACTTCCACTTTGACCCTGCAAAATAAACCTTTTCCCAGGCCTAAACCTTACCTTTTAATACATATATGCCACCCATATGGTAGCCTCTAAACAGCCCATAGTGTAGGGCACATAGTATTTAAAAAGTTGGACATGTACGTTTAGGTTTTACATGTCCTGGTAGAGAAAAACTCTCACATTTGTTTTTCACTATTGCAAGGCCTACTTCTACCATGGCTAACATTGGGTTACCTTGTTACATTTAATAAGTGATAACTTTCAGCTTGCAGCAAGTAGGAAAGTCATGTTTGGTGTCTGAGGAATTGTAATTTAAAACCACCTTTAATGATAAAGTCAAACTTTTTTTATTTCAAATATTTTTTATTGAAGAAACAGAGACAATACAATAACTCTTCCGTGTACCAAGATCAGAATAGTCATGTCATATGTACAAATACAGAAAATAGAAATGAATGACAAGACAATAAATAAAGAATAAAACCCCAATCCAGCTCGCATCATCAGTTACAGGTACATCCCATTACATTGCTTCATGTGTGGCGCGCAGCGCCCCGGGACTCGATGGGTCAGTCACACCTCACCCAACCACAACCCCACGCAGAGGGAACAGACAAAATATACCTCTCAGGGTGGTTCGTAATGAAAGGAGGATGCATCCAATGATCTCCAGAGCTTTTTGTTTGAAGGGCTCCAGGTAGAAGCCTGAAGCGCCGGATTACTAGACCCCCTCAGGAAAGATAACCACTCCTGCCATATTTTAAAACTCACTTCAGACGCATTTTTCCATTTGCAAAGAATCACTTTACATGCCATTGTTAACATTAAGTCCATCAGTTGGCGATCTTGGTCAGTTGTTATTTGTGGGTCCAGTGCCCCCAGAATGACGTAAACAAATTCCTGTACAGGTTTTATCTTAAAAACATGGGAAATGCAATCGAATATTCTCCCCCAATAATCCCTTAATGAAGAACAGGAGAAAAGCATATGCGCAAGATCCCCGGTACCTGACTGACAATTCCAGCACACAGGGGATTCTCTTAATTTACATCTGAACAGCCTGTCGGGCGTCCAATAGGCCCTGTTGAGAAGCATATATTTCGTCTGGAATAGAATGGGCGAGACTTTATGTGTGAGAGCTAACTTATGAATCACCTCCCAGTCAAAGGATATGCCTGATAGATTTGGCTCCGCTTCCCATACGCTTTCCACTCTTTTGTGTTTTTTCATGGGTAGGGGCAACAACAATTTATATACCTTCGACACAAAGTGACCATCATGTATTAATCGTGGGATATGCTGTATTAGCCAAGGGACATAAGGAGAGAAGCTGTTCGCTGTCAGAATCGATTTAAGTTTTAGGAAATCATAAAAATCCATCGGAATAAGATCATGCCTACGCTGTAAGGTCGAGAATGGCAGAGGAACCCCATCCTCATATAAGTCCTTCACCAAGTTGATGCCCTTCTTGGACCATGACTCCCAGAATATACTACTACCCTTAAGCTTAAAATGTGCATTCCTCCACAGGGACATATACGAGGATCTGGCAACTGTCAAGTTTGTTTTATGTGTTTGATCGAGTCTAAGTAAGGCCCTTCTAGTATTAAGCATGATGTACTTAGAGTGAGGAAGGTGTGACAGGTCCATCGTAAGGAGGGCCTCCAAAGGCGCGTGATCCACTAGTGCCTCCTCGATATTTATCCATAGTGGTGTGTATGTAGGGGATTTTAACAGCCACTGAGCGCCTTGTTTGCACAGAAACGCTGTCTGATAGCACCTGAAGGAGGGGAGACCGAGACCGCCTTTATCCTTTGCTAATTGTAACTTCTTCAGAGAGACTCTGGCCTTCTTGCCCTGCCACAGAAAATTCCCAAACACCTGATCCACCTTAGTAAGAAAAGCATTAGAGAACGTCATAGGGAGCATGCTGGCCAGATAATTGACCAACGGAGTCGACATCATTTTAAGCGTCTCTGCTCTACCCCACCAGTAGAGAAACTTTGGTGACCAACCGTCTAGTAATGTAGAAATCTTTTTCAAGGTCAAGTCTTCATTTACTTTCAGCGTGGAGATCAGGTCCTTGTCGAAATCCAGCCCAAGATATTTAAAGCACCGAGGTTGCCATGTAAGCCCAGAGTCTCCAATAATCCCCTTATCCCCAACACTGTTCAAAAGTTTGACCTCCGTTTTATCTTTGTTAAGTTTGTATCCAGATACTCTGGAAAAATCTTCAATGTCAGCCATGAGGGCCGGAATCGCTTCGTCCGCTCTTTCCGACATTATCAGCACATCGTCCGCATAAGCCGTTAATTTTATAGTGCAATCACCAAACGGTATACCGGCTATATTTGGGTCATGCCGTATATGATATAAGAACGGTTCAATCGCCAACAGAAAGAGTGAAGGAGACAGGGGGCAACCCTGTCTCGTACCTTGTTTTAAGTGGAAAGGGGAGGAAAAGGATCCACCAGCCCTAACACGCGCCGAAGAGCAGCAGTAGAGGGACATTACCAGTTTAGTGAATGACTCTCCTAGATTGAATTTACAGAGAACAGCCCGTAGGAAGGACCAATCCACCTTATCGAATGCTTTTTCAGCATCCAGTGTTATTGCTGCAGTCGGTGTGTCTAAGAGTTTCGCCTTTTCTAGTACATGTGCCAGAATTCTTGTGTTGTCACTGGACAAACGATTCTTAAGGAATCCAGCTTGAGATGGGTGGATCAACTTCGGGAGAACCCCCTGCAGGCGGGCGGAAAGTATCATGGCCAGGAGTTTGCAATCAATATTAATCAATGAGATCGGTCTATAATTTTTTGGTAGCGAGGGGTCTTTCCCATCTTTAGGAAGTACAGCAATTATGGCCTCAGCCAAAGTACCTCTAACTTCACCAGATTCATTAATACCTTGGAATAGCTGTAGGAGGGGGCCAACCAAAAGGGAGGGGAAAGTTTTATAAAATTTTGCCGTGAATCCGTCAGGACCAGGGGCTTTCCCAACCTTTAAGCGTTTAATCGCAGCCTCTATTTCTACAGAGCTAATTGGACCATTAAGATTGACCCGATCCTCTTCCGAAAGCTGTGGGAGATTACACGCATCTAAGTATTCCTTAATTCTAGGTTCCTCCACCGCTTCATTTTTTGCATAGAGGTCCTCATAGAAAACTCTAAACACCTCCGTTATTTTGTCAGGATCTGAGTACGAGTGCCCAGAAGCATCCTTAATAACACTAATAGAGTTCTTCTGGACCTTGAACTTTAAGTATGAGGCGAGGGACTTACCTGCCTTATTAGACTCACAAAGCTTAAATCGCCTGCCCTTGTCAAGCCAGACTCCCGCCCTCTCACTAACTATTTTATTATATTCATATTTTTTATTCGCCAACGCAGCAAGAGACATCTCATCCCTATCTTTTAGATGTTTAATCTCTAGATTCCTAATGTCCATCTCCAAAGCCTCCAACTTCTCATTATAAGATTTATTCATCTCTGACCTAATTTTGATACACACTCCCCTTATAGTACTTTTTAGAGCCTCCCACCTAATGAGATCGGACGTGTCCCCTTGTTTATTAATCTGAAGGTATGATGTTATCGCCTCCTGTACTGTGGCCCGGTGCTTGTCACTAGTTAGGATTTCATCATTCAGCCTCCAAGCTGTCTGACGAGAGGATGGTTTAACATTCGTGATTGTTAAAGAAATGCACATATGATCCGATAATACCCTGGGCTCAATGGTTGTAGAATCTAATCTAGGAACGCCATTTTGTGTGATAAGGAGGAAGTCAATCCGGGAATATGAGTCGTGTGGTGGAGAGTAGAAAGTATAATCCCTCTCCGTGGGATTCTGGAGTCTCCATGTATCTACCAAGTGGAAGCGCTTACACATACTAAGAAAAGCTTTATGAGCTTTCGTTGATTTAAAGATGCAGCGTGAATCCCTATCCAAGATTGCATCTATTGGAAGATTGAAATCCCCAGCTACTATGTGCAACGCATTATCCGGAATAGTTTCAAGGTGTTTATTCAGTTTGTCCCAAAAGACCAGATCGCTAGTGTTGGGTGCGTACACGCTAGTGACATAGAACTCTGTATTATCCTTACTCATCTTGGCCGTGACCCATCTACCATCTGCGCTAACTTCAGACGATAAAACCTCCACCTTAGATTTCTTCGCAACAAGTATCAGGACACCATTCTTTTTATTCACAGCCTCTGCACCCACCACCTCATTATAAAATTTATTTCTCATGTGGTAAAACTGCTTTGCCTCAAGCTTCGTCTCCTGGAGCAAAACGATATCACCCTTCAGTCTTTTAACATAATCTAATATCTTCTGTCTCTTCACAGGCTGGTTCAGGCCCTTAGCGTTGAGCGACAGTACCTTTAGTCTGTCCAAACTACATGCTCCCACCGGCGAGCTAAGTGAGTTATTTATCATCAGGAGGTTGCAACAACATCACATCAAACACATACTTCACGGTGTAATCGCACTTAAAGCCGCAGTAAAGCCCAGTACCCCCCACACCCACAAGAAGCAAGAAGATGGAGACCATGCAAGCCGGAACAAACAACAATAAAAGTAAAAAACAAAGAACACATACCCCTACCCAACAAACCCCCTGCCCCCCACCCTTCCCACCCCAACTGAACGAGATAGACATGGTGACTGGAAAGAGAATGCGTCGGAAACCCCCCCGTGCATAGCTTTGTACTGAGAGATAAGAACCATGGACCAGAGGAACTATCCCCCTTAGATTAAGGCCTGTTACAACCCTTTAGGCATCAACACCCCCCCACCAGCGTGACCCACGGGCACCTCATCAATCATTCTAGACCAGTAGTTTAAGCACCCCGTCAATCGCTAACAACCCACTTAATAAACCTGTGGAACACTATGCATGACCATTAACTATCTTGGCCCAGTAAACTGAAACTCCTCTATACAAAAGGTAATAATTCTAAGACATAACATATGGCTAGGTATCCTGTGCATCTGCAACTGCGTACTGTCAATAAAACTGTTTTGGAGAGAGCCCGGAGGCAGGGAATATGCCCTAGGCAGCCTGCCCCTTCAAATAGCATTAGATCGTACAAAGCTGTGTTCACTTATAACCTGAGGCTGAAGCCTGCGCTGCTGCCCCCAATGAGGCACTTGTATCCATGTCCTGATCGTCCGGACCATCAAGCATGCGTTTCAATTTCAAAGGATCAGAGAAGAAATGAGGAGACCCGTGGATCAATACACGGTACTTTGCAGGGCCAGCAAACCCATACTGGAAGCCCCTTTTCTTTAGCATTGGTCGCAGCGCCAAGAACGCTTTCCTAAGCTCCACCGTCTCTTTACTGTAGTCCTGTGAGATGTACACCTTGGCTGATTTCCATAAAATATGGTTGTTTTTCCTCATGAAGTCAAGAATCTGTTCCACATGTTGATATCGTAATGGCTTGCACACAATCGCCCTGGGCCCTTTCTGGTTTTTACTTATCTTGCCTGGTACTCTATGAGCCCTATCAAACTCCAGTGGATGGTGAAAGGACAGATTAGTAGCCTGGGAGAACCAAGACTCCAGGAAAGCCCCGCAGCTAGCATGCTGATCCTCCGACCCCTCCGGAAGGCCAAAAATGCGTAGGTTCCCCCGTCTGTTCCTGTCCTCCAACTCCGCCAGTTTCCGCATAGTGTGATCCGATGATATGCATAAGCGGGTGATGGCTGCACACGACTTTACTTCTAGATCCTCAAGCCTGCTGATCCTCGACTCTGCCTCCACCAATTTTGCATTGGTTTCACGATTATCCTGCCTGATGGACGCCACCTCATCTTTAGTAGCCTTAGCTAGCTCCCTAACTTCATCCAGCTTATTAAGAATCAGATCCATCGGATCGGGATTACCTTTCGCTCCCTTGCTGGGTGAACTAGGATTTGATTGATCAGATTTGAGCCTCTTCATGCTTTTCATTGTTTCTTTACTATCCGCCATGGTAGATCGTCGAGTAGATACCTTTGCCAGACAGAAAGTCCCAAATTACTTCAGCTTTCTCCAGTGGAGTGTCTCTTGGTAGCCGCTCACTCTGCCGTCTGATATGGCGCCTTCCCGTCGTCTAGCAATGTGATTGGAGGATCTCAGAACATGGCGCCCGTGTTACTCACCAAGCGCAGGGGTGCGTGATCACATCATGGAGACCAGTGTAGACGAACAGGGAATGGCCGCACCTCCACACATCGGGACCATGGTGCAAGGCAAAAGATCGCAGGCGAGATCACCAGTGTCAGGGAAGTCATGCAGGCTCAGCGCAACACAATCGCAGACAAGAAATGGAACTCCGGATTCACTCAGTAGGCCTAGCTCCACCCTGGAGGGAGCCGTCTATTCCATGCGTTCTGCCACGATGACATATACACCATAATCATTTTTACACAGGCCGCACTGAAGGTAGTAGAATCGGCCTCACAACTCAACAGCTCACAGCATCAGGGTAGGCACACAACCCTCGCGGAATGCAGATAGCTCGATATGCTCAAGCGCCCCACAGACTCTGCAGCAGAAGCGCGAGGGCTCTCCTTTTATGTCGCGGTAGCCGCCATTTTGTCGATGCGACATACATCAACGACTGTTCATCGCGCAGCTCCTCCGCCTAACCATAGATGCGCTCCAGCGCATACAGCGGCTGAGATCCGATAGCCGTCACACTTGGCCTCGATCCACTCCGGCAACCGCCCGGCCGCCGACACCTCTCCCGTCACGCGGTCCCGTAGTCTGCCGAAGTCCTCACAGGCATCGGTCGGATCGCGTAAGGCTGCGGCCGAGCCGCTTCCCAGCAGCAAAACGGCTCCAAATTTCTCCTCTCAGGCCTCCTCACCTTCCGATCACTTTTTCCGCCATCCGTTGCTGGAGAGGAGCGGTGAGGCCCGTTCCTCTGCCCTCATTCGTTTAACGCACGGGCAGAGAGAATCACCGAGCCGCCATCTCCTTCGGCGTCCAAACCACGCCCCCCGATAAAGTCAAACTTTAAGCAACAATTCTGAAAACACCATTTTTAGAAAGTTGCCATGTTCTCGCCCTAACCATTTGGTGCCCGCAGCCTGTTCCTGGGTCACATGACTAGGTGTAGTTGGCAGTTGGTCTTTGTGCATTCCTCCCAGACAGCCTCAAAACAGAGGGTTTGGTTGTTGGCAGGGTGGGCCATCCTGACTTGACAACGGGTGGAAATGTTCCCTGTCACACTTGCACTTCAGAGGGACTGCCTCAGCTCACACACAAAGGACTTCACTGTAGTCCATTGTACTTGCAGACAGACTGGGGCAGGAAATTCCAGACACCGCTGTAGGGGGAAACTATAGAAGTTTCTTCCACTTCAAAGAGGGCACCAGGTATAAAATGGGTACTCTCAGACCTACTCTTTAGCACACTCCTGGACTTGTGGATAATACAGAAGAAGGGCTGCCATCCTGTCAGAGGACTACCCTGCTGTTTCAGCTCTGCTCTGGTGTCTGAAAAGGAAGACTAGACCTACACCCTTCCTCCCAGGCTGAAGTGACTCCAAGGGTCAGCTGACTGACCTCCTGTTCTGAACTACAGGGACACAACCGGCCCCAAATGCCACTTTGAAACTCCCCAGCTGACCTGCTGTACTGGACCGTCCTGGACCTTCTGGCCTCTGATGAACTAAATTCCTGAACCCCAAGAAGTGCCCCTTGGGTGCTAGACCCTTCGTGTGGCATCAGTGGAGCTACTCCTAAAAGAAAAGGAGAAATCCTAAAGTTTTGGGCTCTTCGTCACCACCAATAGGCCCATAAGCGCCAAAATCTAGGTGCCAACACTGACCTCAAACGCAAAACTCGGGTGAATCTGACTCTTCGCGACAAAGCGATCGCCAGCAATAGCCGGCAACATGAGATCTACACTTCGCACTACACTATCAACAGCCATCTTCGACCCCTAACAAGCAAGTCCAGCAGCGACCATCCATGACGCACAACTTGATCTTCATCCTACATTGAAAAATAGGCTCACTCCATATAAATCACTTCCAATGTCTTTTCAGATGGGATGGAGTAGCAGCGAGAACTAGAAGACAACGAACCACAATAGCACCAACTGGTTGTCAGTGGGTCACCTTTACACTCAAAACCATGCACCATCGTGCATCTACTTTTCTATTTTCCAGCGAAGGCGGCACTGTTGTTTTGTAGAATAGAGTGCAGCCTTTGATAGATCAATCTTTTGGAAAAACACAGATGAATGGAGGGAGGGATTGAACCAGTATTGTTCGCATTATTTTGAACGTTGCACTTTAACACTTTGCCATCGATTGGTATTTGTGTGGATATTTACCAAAGACAGTATAGCTGCCATTGTTAGCCAGCCTATTGGTTTTGCCAATGCTTGTTTTTGTTTTGCTGTGGAGTTTGTACATTTTTCTGTTCGGGGACCTGCGGGGCTCCATACATAAAAAAAAAAAAAAAGCAAAAATATGTTTTGGTATGAAAAAGCAAAGTGTCCTAGTCGGTTCAGCCACTGTGCAGGGATGCCCTCCATGTGATAGAGCAGAATGCAGTTGCTCTCAGTGAAGTTAGTCGATGGCTCAAGTGGACTGCTCAATGCCAATATGAGAGTGACTCAACAACAGACCACTGGATGGCTAGCTGAAAACCCCAATAAAGAAGTATATTATATTGTAATATAAGTACAATCAAAAGATATTGGCTAACCCTAGGCCTAAAAAGGTATCTTTTTCTAAAACAATTAAGACATCGAATGGATTGGCAAAGTATAGCCACATCAAAATGCTTTCCTCTGCGGCCCGACTAAAACCATCTATCTCTATTGGCATAAAGGGATGATCTGATCTAAATAAATGGAACTCCAATTTACCAACAGCATTTGTTGAATTTTTTCTAAGAAGTTAAACATGACAACAAGTTACCCATCAACATATTAAAAACGTACACCCTGTCATTCAATCAGCTAAACAAAAGCAGTAATTGTATAAAAATGGGGAAAAAAACAGAAATACTAGGGTATTACTGTGGAGACCTTACCATATTAATTTTCAACATGGAAGTTGTATGGATCTTGCAAAGTGCAACAAACAATAGTGATTGTTAGTGCTCCACCCCGGCAATCAAGATATTTGAGAGCAAAATAGTTTCTATCCTATTTCATTGCTCTCCAGTGTCTGTTATCAGTTGCAGCGGTGCCTTAGACATACTGAAAGCAAAGGTCCGTACACATTTTTATGCCTTGTTTAGCTAAGTTGGAATTGAGGATTACCACCTTATTTATAGAAGCTGAAAAGGTTTGATTTTATATAACAAGAGACTTTGCGACAGTCCACCCAACCCGCTTGTATCATGGATCTGGGAGGATTCTGATGACCTCTCATCTGAGTTGACTCGTTTTATTTATTTCACTTAAGGGAAGTGCACAGATAAATACTAGAAACTAGCATAAAACATATCTATGCATTATGAAAATAAAAAAGTTGGCTGTGATTTAAAAAACAAAGAAAACTATTATAGACCTCTAACAGCCTTATTTCAGGACTCACTTTACTCAAACTCTTTTTTTGAAAAGTAAGTCTTGTCTGAGTAATTATGATACCATTTTAAAGATTTACTATGTAATGTTGTAAAGACATTTTTCAATTAAAACGGACTGGCCCAACTGATATGGTAACTTACAGGGATGCAAACTCTATGAACTTCTCTGTAAAACGTAATCTACTAATAAATAAATAACGCGTTCTATGATCCATGTTAGAATACTATAATCTATAATGTTCCATAACAGAAGTGATTACATTGATTTTGCATGGTGGCTATGACTCTGCTGTTCATACTGTTTAATATGACACATTTCCAATAACATAACAGTTGTTTTATTGCCATATAACGCTGTGCTTCATTAAGTGCTGAAACTAGCATAATTGGGGTGTTACCCTAAATGCCAAATAAAGGTTTACATACTCAAAAATGTGTTTTTCCAGTGGACATTTTTTTGCACCCACCCTTCCCCCAAAGAAGTAGGTGGGGGTTCTTCATCTAATAACTACAATTACAAATCAATCTAAGCATTGCTGCAGACACAAATGTGTTATCATGTTAGCCTAGTAATGTAGCATAACAAATATAATATCACCAGACAATAAAATTAGTCCAGGGACTAAGTTTAGACAAACAAAGAATAAAAATAAGTCCAGAAACAGTACAGTTTTTCAGAGGTAGATAGCTGGGTATTCCATTAGCTTGCTTAGCCCTCTTAGTCTGAAATATGGGACCAGCAGTATATGCAGTTTTCCTCCATTTCCACATTTTATAATGGGAATGGTACAGATGAAAGAGCATTTTATAATGTTGAATATTATGTGATGCTTGAAGGACCTGCATATGTATATAATCAATAGATGTGGTGAACATTGATAATTCTTTATTTTATCCCAACTGGTTTTCCCATGAAGCTATTTGCTGCTCTAAATCGCCATATAACTTTCCTGACAGGATTTTAACATTTTTAAACATGGATGATGGAGACAGAGTTAAAGCATAACCATATTTTTACAAATTTATTTTATCATCATATTCTGAATGCCAAACTGTCTTTCCACTGAATTGGACAGTTTAGGAGAACACATTTTGCTCCAAGTCTTCCTACAACTTTTCTAACAGCATTTTGACATTTTATAAACATGGGTGATGGAGACAGGACTAGAACGCAATAATATTTTCTCAAATTTATTTTAACGTCATATTTTAAATTCCCAACTCACTTTCTAAAACAGTTAGACAATTTCTGATAAAACATGTATTAATGTTTTGGGACATGAAAAGTTTGAACGAAATCCTCAAAATAATCCAGCACATTATTGTGACTAATTGTCCTCACATGTCCACAAGCCCCCCTCCCCCTTGGCAAGCCAGCTGTATTTGCTAATTGGTGGTAAGGACAGAGAATGCAAGGCTTTTATGGCAGTATTGGGGTGAGTGGTATGGCTGAAATTGTGGATAAGTGTATCGGAATCTTATATTAAAACTCTCATAATATAGAACTGCGCATAAATCATTGCGTACAAGCTGGAGCATGCAAGCCCACATTTTAGTAAAGCCATACATCCTTCCTTGGCAAGAGAGGTACTGCAAAAGCATTCCCTTATCCACAGAGATCAAACTTGACTGAAGACCTATTTGTAGCATATCTGTACAGTTCTATAGTCTTTCAATATAATCTGGGTGCAGTTTAACGTAGCAGAAGCTGACCCTACAACAATCATTTGTTGAAATAAACGCCAATGTCATGTAAATCCGCTGTCCGCCCAAAAATCCTATTAACACCCACCACCGCCTTTACCTATGCCTTACCCAACTTTCCACTAATATTAACTGAATTTTCGACCAGAGCGAGCGCCCATGGCCAATAAGTAAATAGTTTACACATTATGTTACAAATCAATGGATGGCAGAACCTATGCCACCCAAAGAATATATGCGAGTTTACCATCCTGAAGTGTTATATTTTTGTTTTGGGGGCATACTACTAATACACAACAGAGCAATCATGGGCAGCACAATGCTATAAGGCATATGTAAAATACTGCATGATGATCTGTAAGACTTAATAATAAAGTATTAGAACAAAAAAATTGAGTTCCATGGAGCGAGACAAACCCCACCGGAGTCGCACCATGAGCGCACAAATCCACGACTAGCTAGAAGAATCAGGACTATTTTTATTTTTTTTAAATCATTTTGCAGGTTGATATAAATGGTTCCTCTCACTCAGGCATAAGAACATGATAAGTTCAATAAGCTGTTTGTGTTCTTTGTTTAGCATTGAAACTGGAAGCATTGACTAAATAGTCATGATTAAGAGAATACAAATTCCATCCCAGAATAACATGATTTTTTGCACGCCTTAAAAAGGCCAGGTTGAAGTGTCTCTGCCTCGCACACTGAGTGACATGATAAGGGACATAAAGGGTTAGAAATATAATTTCCAATTCATGCCACCTCTGGTTGACTAATAAACAGCTGTCCAGCTATTCCCTCATATTTCAATTAGAGTCAAATTGGTCTCCTGTCTCCTGAATGATAAAGATGAGCCCACCCAGTGGAAATTAAGAGCAATAATATTGAGCAGTTAGTGGTTCAGCACAGCAAAGCTCTAAAACACAGTTATTGATAGAGAGTCAGAATTATCATTCACCCAATCTACTGGGCAAGATAAAGGACATTTCTCCTCGATAAGGGGCACCAGGCGTAGAGGGGAGTCTATCAGACAAGCTGAGGTTGGACATGTGAGTAACTCTACGGGCCTGATTACGAGTTCCTCGTAATATTCTGACCCATGCGTAAACTGCTGTTTCCGCATGGGTTAATTACAAGTTTGAAGGTACTGAGCACATCCTATAATTATCGGATGCATTAAATAACTCATACTTCGTTCAATTTTGGCAGGTCAAGCCTCCCGGAATTTAACAGGGGAAAAATACAGTATTTACCATATCATGTGGATTTTGGGGTGCTAAAAACACCAAAATCTGCATGTTATTCCCCATGAACTCGCAAAAGGTGTTATTTATCGCACCCGATAAATAACACACGCCGTGGTATTGTTATTTATCAGGGGCAATTAATAACGCCTTCAATCGTAATCAGGCCCTATGTGTTAGGGAGGATATAGAGAGTGAATCATATCTGATTTCCTTAGAATTCAAGGAATCATACAAGGAAACTGGAATTTTGTGGATAAGAAATTGAGTCACAAACTGTATTGTTGAAGAATCAGGAGGATGGAAATGAAGGTGTGTGCGTGGTAATGGCTCAAAAGTTGTTCAGCTAATGACACTGCAAAGATCTTTGTTTCATGGTGGGTACTGGCACTCATTTTTAGGAACTGGGATGTATTTTTTAAATTCAGCTTTTGGCCCCAAGCAGAAAAGGAGGAAAGAAAGAGGAAGAGAAATGACGGAAAACAATGACAAAGGAAGAAAGCAGATTTAAACAAGCATTGGCATAGCCAATAGGTCTCGCCTTTGGGACCTTATAAGTGTTTAGCAATGCAGTACATTATCCCCCACTGGCATGCCCACACACTCTTAACATCTTTGAATAATCGTACAAGTTTTTTTTTTTTTTTTTTTTTTTAACATCGAGATGACAAAGGAGAAAGTGTGGCATAACGGCCAAAGCAGCCAACTTTAGAGCGGAGGGACCAGGTTCGAGCCTCCTCGTTGGCTCAACATCATGTGGTTCTGGGCAAATCACTTTATCTCCCCATTCCCCCTGCCAAAACAAGTAAAGCTATTTATATATAAATGTAAAGTAAAAGCGGGCTGTTCATAAGTAAATAAAGGTACTCGGTCATGCTGTGTAGGGAGGTGGGAAGGGTCTGCTATAGAGGAAATCCAACAAACAACACTGCAAGCAGACAAAATCAAAGTGAAAATGCCGCTGTGCGCGCCCATGCTGTGTTGGAGGTGGGAGGGGTGTGCTTTGGAGGCAAGCCAAGTAAAAAATTCAACAGCTTTGCGAATGACATCATGCACCCCAGCTATGACATCTGAAGTGTCTCTCTAGTACGTCATAGAGGACTCCTCATAACGCCGCTAATGGCGCCCCTGTATAGCACCCTGAATGACACCATTAAAGGCAAGGAGTGATAACCTGACCAGCCAAGCCTCTGGGATCTTGCGCCTAAAGTGGGCGCTATGTGTAGGTAAGTCTGTAAGGGTGAGACACTTAAAGGGAGTGTTTAAGGTCACACCACTGGTAACTTTTATAGTGCCTAACGCCCTATGTCTTCCTTTGGTGACGACGTTGTTTGCTTAATAAACTGAGCACTGGAATACAAATAAACGTCATCAAGTAGTAAGGAGTTCTTACATTTCACTAGCTCCGCCCCCTGATCATTAGACACTGAGTGCTGATTAGTCACTGCCAAAGACACGTGAGAGGGAATGACTCAGCAATTCAAGCCTACATTAGTCAGCACAGGCATGTTATACACTAAATTACTAACCACCTGGGAACAGTGGGGGGCCTTGATTACCTGTTCTCCTTCACCAAGACTGCAATTACCAGAATGCACTGGGGTAGCCAGTCTCACATTTGGCATGAGGGGGGACATAGATGAGATCAACAGCAGTTCTTGAGACATGCCAACAGCCCACAGTGTCTTTCCTGGCAGCATATGATGCCACCATCAGTGATGTGGTTGGTGGTGTGACGCCTTTAATTGTGCACGTAATTTAATGTACGCATAAAGTGGTGGTGAAATGTCTGTGGGGCGAGGGAGAGGCATTGTGAATGTGATCTTTATTTATGCATTTTTATATAGTGCGGAAATTACCCAAAGGTATTAGAGCGCTTTAAAAAAAAGAACAGGTTTTATTACAAGTCAGCGCCTAAAGCCGTATAGCATTTCCCAATTCAGGCTGATGCACAAACTGCACTTTCAACAAACATTTTGTACCAAAACCCCCTTTCTAGTAGTGTGGAAAGGCATTCCTCGGTGGAACCAAGACTTTGTTCACATCAAATGCCAGTCTAGGAAGGACGAAAATTGCATTTCAACCAGAATAGGAAGGAAAACAAGGACTGCGCCTGAGAGAGAGGGGGGGAGCAGGAGGTGAGCCCGGGAGGGGTGCGTGCGTGCGCGTGCGGCCTGCTCATTTTAAAGCACCTCACTCGTGCTTGTGGGGTGCCCCTGCTCGCTCCCGCAAGGTGGATGCCGCCACAAGCACGAGTGTGTGCTTGAAAATGAGCAGAGAGACGGCTAAAGGCCCTCCTATGCAGCGCATGCGCGCTGCGTAAGCGAGACCTAAAAAGAGTAAGATAAACAGACAGGAAGTGTTATGTGGGGGAAGAGCGCTGAATGAGATGCAGTAAACATTAGAAAGTCGTGGTATTCAGCCACCCTGCCATTTGGCAGCACTAGCAGGGGATCCTAGGAACACACTTGGGCCAATGTACATATTGTTTCACTTATTAAGCACTGCCAATGACCCTGAAGAGACTATGTCATTCTCCAGTGTTTCCAAGACTGTGGTATGAATGCACATGGCCTCTTGCCTGGGTGATAGTGATGCATTTATAACAAATCTTTAAGTTATAATATTGCAGGAATCTAGAGGGAGATGGCTATTATAGGGCTTAAATTGGTCTCTAACCTAGCCACCAAATGTAAACAAGAAAGACCCAGTAGAGTCATGTTGTTTATGATCTCTAATGAATCTAAATTGGAACAAATGAATGCCCAATAACATCCATTTGGTACAGAAGTGCAAATTAGAAAAGACTTCTCTACTATGCATGTTTTGTAAGGCATTGAATAATCTGGATAATTCCCTAGAATTTCCGATAGAAATCTATGCATCAAAATGAATGCACACCTGATATTCAATCCACCAAAAGAGAAGAGCTGTGATTCATAAATCTTTGATTCCCTCCAAGTTATTGAGCTTTTGGATTCTAATAAATGTGATTTGCAGTTATTGGTGGCCTGAATAGGTTTAATCCGGTAATCCTGAAGCGGTCCAACATTGGGTAAATCACAGCAAATTGAGCAGTTTTGGAACTATTTAACTTCAGCTCTAGGTTACACCACACACCAGAATACACCCAGTAAATCATTCCATTAAAGCTCCCGAATCACGTCAAAAGTGACCATGCACCACTGATTTTATTTTGTGCCTCAGAAGAGAAGAGTGGAATTATGCCCACTGACTACATTGATGGAAAACAAAAGAGGCACATATATGGCGATTCCCTGGTCTCAGAGTAATCTAGCCAAGTTGGAGTCATATTAATTGAACCTGAAAAGTGAGTACATTGAGAAGATTGGTTGGAAGCATCTCACAGATCATGTATTAGTCTCCATCAATGAATTAATGATGGTGACATATAATCAGTTAAAGGGAACAAAGAAGATGTGGCGGCCCCAGGATTTGAAGCAAGATGCGTTAACCAGTACTGTACAATAGCTTTGAGTATGTGTTGGAGCTTATCAGTGGATGAGTGCTCTATGCACCACTTAGACCAGTGGTTGAGGTAGACCATGGTAATGTCCTAGATAGTTATATAGGAGTCTAGTCTGAGCCTATGGGATGAAACAAGAGTTTATTATGCTGGATAGTCCACTAAGGAAAGGCTTTTTGGGATCGATGATGACTTCTATTGACCTGGTGAACTTGGACCTCAGGCTGAAATCCAACGAGCGGCTGGTTAACGAAGGCAGCTTAGGTGTCTAACAGGTATACCTCTTGACGAATGTGTGACTTCAGCGGATACCACCTTCTTCTAGACCATGAAGCTCTAGGTCCCCAGTGTTAGGGGACCGCAGTTACCTGGCTCGTCGAAGTAGGATTCACGTTCTGACAACTCTGTACTTTACACTTACCTTTTTAGTGTAAGGAATAGGGATCCCTGTTGGTCCTGACGAATGCCCCTGACCAGTATTGGCATGCATGTGGGCGGAAACTTGTCGGCTTCTAACGGATGGGTGGTTAATTGTACCTTTCTTACCATCCCATTTTTTTAATTTTAGCTGTACCTACGATACCCATTATTAAAGGTTTTACCCTGGGTTTACCATAAGGTATTTTTAGATTGTGTGGATCTTCTTGCCCAGTTAGCTTTTTATTAAGACGTCTGTGGCATTGGTACAGTATGTTCTGTAACCAGTGACCTAATATGTAGTTTCTAGAATGCTAGGAGTTGAAGGTTTGGACTTAACTTGTGAGGAGTTGGCAGGAGGCTGAAGTCATTTCCCTGGATAAAGAACTCACTTCTAAACCATTACTTTAGGAGTCTTCATTACCCCAAGATACCACAAACTCCATCTTAACAAGGTTCAACCTGCAATGGTAGTACCATTCTCCCGGGCTGGGTTGAGGTCGCCAGTGATAAAGCATGCCACAACTAGTGGGTGAGGCTACCTCTAAATCTAGTAATCAGTCTTTCACTTTGAACTGAGTATGATATGTAACTAAAGTCTGCTGCAGGCCCCAGCAGGATGTATTCTGCAAATATTTTTGGTCCTGGGCAGAATTGTGATTGTCCATCAGTGGAGTTAAAAGCAATCTAGAATACAGTCTCGACTAACAAGACACCATGGGTGAATAATGAATCACAACAAAGATGCTGCTGCCAACACAGACTTAGATGCAATTACATTTTCTTTTCAACAAGTAACAAGACTAACACTACCATAGAACCATGGCCTGCTACATAAAGGCCTTTGTTGGCATTGCCTTATGGCAATATCACAAATGGCCACATTTGGGTGCCAGATTGCCAACAAAAGCCTAAAAAGTACTTTATTGCTAGGGGGACCGAGTACAGAAACTCCAAAATATCAATAAGCATGGTACTCAGATAGTCCTTGACCCAGACCTGCACTGATGAAAGCAAAGACACAGGAGACATAGGGCCTCATGTAGGTAAATAAATTTTACCGGTTCTTAAATACCGAGCCGTACCGAATCGGTAAATTAGAATCGGTAAGTTATATGTAGGTAAAAATTCGGTAACAGTTACCGATTCGGTAACATTCGGTAATCACGAATCGGAATTCACCGAATCGGTAAATACCGAGGTGGTATTTACCGAATCGGAAAATACCGAGGTGGTATTTACCGAATCGGAAAATACCGAGGTGGTATTTACCGAATCGGAAAATACCGAATCGGTATGTACGGATTCGGTAAATAAAATCACATGACTTGACGAAACAGCTAATCCTGTGCAACGACAGCCCACCCAACCAGGAAGTGCCCACACCCAGGCAGGTGTACATAATTAGCCGAAGTGGCCACACCCAGGCAGGTGTACATAATTAGCCGACCCTGGAGAGGCTTGGAGTGCAGAGGAGAGGCAGGGAGCCGTTGCATGTGCGAGCGGGTAAACGAACAGCATGTCCAGCCAGAGAACACAGAAAGACGGAGGGGAAAGGAGGAGGAAGCTGAAATTTAGCCCCAAGGAACTCCAGGTGCTGGTGGAGGAGGTGGTGAAGCAGCACCAGAAGCTGTTTGGAAGGCAATCCCTGCAAGTGCCTGAGGCGGAAAAGCGCAACATATGGCTGGCCATCCAGGCGCAGGTCAATGCTGTGGGAGTGACCCACAGGGACATTGAGGTCCTCAAAAAGCGCTGGTATGACCTGAGGATTGTAACCAAGAGGAAGATGGGCGACATCCAGAAGGAGGCCAGCCAGACCGGAGGTGGAACCAACAGGGCACCTGCCCTCACCGAACTGGAGGAGCTGGTGGCGGCCACAATCGAGCAAGAGAGCGTCGTGGGTCTTGGGGACGCCGACAGCTCTGCCAGAGCCGCAACACACCAAGGTAAGACGAAAGCACAGCAATGTAGCCCCCCCTACCCCTATCCCACATCCCCCATTGTGAAACGAGAATCACACTGCAGTCCACACGTGTCAGTGCAGACAGGCAATGCATTCCGGGAGATGTAGTCAGTGCAACACTAACCATGACGTAAATGTTACAGGGCAACAAGGCATGTCACGCACTCGAGGCACAAGGAGACAGAGGACATATTGGAATGTGAAATGATTTATTGTGACGCTTGCAATGCAGCCCTTCGGGGACACTGAGCCAATGTTGTATTTCTGTCCACAGATGTGACATCATGCAGGACAGGGCATGCTGCAGGAGAGACGGCACACCGGCCACAAATATCACCTCTAGCCAGCACAAGTTCAGACCAGGGAGCAGGCCCACTGGCAGCCGCACCACCAACACAGCCAGCCTCGCCGCACCCAGAGCCAGCATCACCTCACCGAGAGCCAGCATCACCTCACCGAGAGCCAGCATCACCACAACCAGAGCCAGCATCGCCACTCATGTTCGAATCACCGGCCACATCTCCGCTTGCAGGTGTGAGAATGAGGAGGCGTCCAGCAGCCAGGCTACGAGCCTTAGACACCTCGTCAGACGACAGCATGGGCCCAGAAGACCGCACCGGGCCCCAGGAAGGGAGCCATGCCACTGTGCCCCACACCTCACAGGCAGCACAGACGGGAGCAAGAGGGCGCCGCAGGTCGCGTGTCCAGAGTCCACCAGCACCCACTGACGGCCATGGTGTCTTCTTGGGGCTCGAGGTCCAAATGTTGAAACAACAGCGCCTGCAATCAAAGGCAGTCATGTCAGTCCAGAGGCACATGCGGGTGATGAAGACAACATTAGTCAACATGGACAATAACATTAGCGGCATGGCTGCGGGCATTCGGGACATGTCCCAGTCAATCCAGCAGTTGTGCAGCAAATTAGATGCTGACATCGAAGCACGGCGCCGGGAACGCCAGAGAAGGGACACTACCAGCAGGGCACTCAACCGTCTGGCAACTGCGACTTCTCTACTGTGCCGGCGCTCTGTGACGATGCAGGAGGGCCTAACACAGTGCTGCAGCGACCTGTCTCGGGGGATGGTGCAGGTGACAAGTGCACTAGGGGTGCTATTGACTAGTCAGGCGTCGACAACTGCTGCAGGGGATGCTGCGGAGAGCATCGACACCAGCAGCAGCATCACACCCCCCGTCCCAGAAGCACGCAGGAGCAGCAGGCGGCTTGGGGTTGGCTCTAGTGAGGATGCACAGGCCTTGCAATCCACCACTGCAGCGCGTATGCGCAAACATTGATGTAGCCCTGCTAAGCCACTTCCCATTGGGTGACGTAACCCTGGACATACTCCTTGTATAGATGGTATATTGCCTGATTGGCCTGTTCATGTGTTCATGGCGTGGTGCCACATTAAAACTACGTCAGGACTTCTCACAACTCGCTGTGTCCCCTCACTTACTCAGAAATAGTTGCATGTGATCTCTGCCCGTCTCTCTCTCCCATCGATTGCAGTTGGCACTCTAGCTGCGTTGCCCTCTGGCTGGCCTGACTCATCCTCGTTGTCCTCAAAATATGTTAGTTCCACATCTGTACCTTTTTTCGTGGCAAGGTTGTGCAGCATTGCACAAGTGGCAATAATCTTGCAGCAGGTGATGGGTTTGTACTGGCGTGCGCCTCCGCTCTTGTGCAGGCAGCGGAACCTGCTCTTCAGTAGTCCAAACGTGCGCTCCACCACATTGCGTGTTGTTTTATGTGCCACGTTGTATCGTCTCTCACTCTGGGTTGCTGGGTGTAGGTAGGGAGTGAGGATGAATGACCGGCATGCATATGCACTGTCGCCTGGATGAGTAAAAGGGAACCATCAGTAACATGCCTCTATACACTATGATTTGCAGGTTTCAAGGGGCGTCACTGTTACTTACCTAGCAGGTATCCCTCTCCGAATTCTCCGGCACTCAGTCGTGTGTAGATCCCACTATTCTGGAAGATGTAAGAGTCGTGGGTGCTCCCAGGAAACTTTGCAACAATATCTGTGATGATGTTCCCTGCATCACAGATCACCTGCACATTGATGGAGTGGGTGGACTTCCTGTTCCTGTAGATGTGCTCTGTATCAGCTGGTGGACAGATTGGGATGTGTGTACCATCAATACAGCCGATGACATGGGGGAACTGTGCCATGTGATAAAAGTCTGTTTTTGTTTTCTGCAGTGCAGCCTGTGTGTTTGGGAAGCTTATGTAGTGGTGCATTCTCTGCATCATGGCATCCAGGAACTTCCTGAAGAAACGTGACAGGCAACTCTGGGATACCCCACCCACCGCAGCTATCACCACCTGATAACTGCCGGATGCCAACAGATGTAGGCTGCAGAGCACCTGCACATGTGGGGGTATGGCGTGCGCCCTTCTTATTGGATGGTCCAGGAGTGGGTGTAGGTCCCTGATTAAGTCCATGATGGTTTCGGGGTGTAGCCTGTACCTCTCATGTATCTCTGCATCAGTCAGCTGGAATAGTGTGATGCGCTGTCTGTAGATTTGTTCCTCCCGTCGCCACACCCTCAGTCCTGCTGCCTGTAGACGTAGGCGCCTTGCAATGACGTACATGGCGGCCATGTTGTCCACGCTGTTGCATTTTGGGATTGCCTATATGCATTGTTGATGGTTACCACCTGCTTTCAATCCGTGTTAATTACCGACTCTTATTTACCGATTTTCCTGGATTTCTTAATTACCGAGTGCTCCTACATGTCATTTTAAATTTTACCACTTCATATTTACCACTTCATGTTTACCGAATCGTTAATTATGTATTCGGTAAATCTGATTCGGTATTTTGGAATTCGGTAAATATGAATCGGTATTTACCGCCTCATATTTACCGAAAAGTGGTTTTTGGACTCCTACATCTCACTTGTCTGAATACCGGTCGGTAACGGCATATTTACCGAAAATCGGCCGCTACCGACCGGTATTTGGCTACCTACATGAGGCCCTTAGTGACTTCTCGCCTGTCTTTTTGCACAGACAACTGTCAAATTATGATTAGAATTTATCAGAAAAGAAGCACAGAGTTTGAAGGAAACCAAAGTCACCAGATTACTGTGTTTGAAACAGTCTCACTTACTAATGCTTTTTTCAGTATTGGAAAACTAAATAACCTGAAGAATGACATGCAGTTAGTAACCGTCAGAGAGCACAGCAATGATTGCCCTCAGCATATAAGGCCTGATTACGATGTCCAACACCGTTGAGGTTTGGAACCACCCGACCTTAGGCCGGAGGTTTCGAGCGCATACGTCCTTTTTCCAATGGAAGCTTGTACGGCGGACGGAAAAGGCCCGCAACACAAGCTTCCATTGAAAAATGGAGGTTTGTGAACATCCCTGAACCGTGTGGCAGGCACCATTTGGTGCCTGCCACACGGTGCAGGTATGTTTAGGGGAGCACCATAGGTGCCCCCCAGGCCCCATTTTGGAGGGCCAGAGGGGAAGAGGGTCCTGCTAGGGGCCCCCAATGTGCTTTCTGACAGCCTTTCCATGTCGGAAAGGCCGACATGGAATGGCTGTCGGAAACCGAAATCATAATCCCCACGGCGGAACTGCTGTCATTAAGGGATTATGCTGTCTTTCTGACACACCGACGGGCTCTCTGAGCCTGTTGGAACCACATCAGAATCCCCTTAAAGGTTTAACTCCGACCACCATCATCCTAATACAGTGGTTGGACTGTAAACCTACCATGTTGGGCGGAAAGTCTCTGACCGTTGGTCGGAGGCTTTCTGCCCAACATCGTAATGAGGCCCATAGTGTTTTGGTAGGGAATGTATCCTTACTTAGTAGTTCTGAGCGGATGCAAATTTAGTGGTGGGCTCTATAGCATTTGCTCCTGTACCCTCTGATTCACATTTGTTTTGCACGAGTAGGTTTGGTTTACTCCTGAAATGTTGCCAATAAGTCACAGCTAAGCAAAGTGTAATACACACCTAATCAGTAACAATGATTTAATTTGGGTCCACAGCAACATGCTCAGGGGAGTGATAGCATGACCTCATGAAGCTGGAGTGGGAGGCACAAGTCTGCACCTCACCAGCCCACAAGGAGCTGTAGAGATTGAAGGACTGCAAATTCCTAGATGAATGAGATTGATGAACTGTTAAGAAAGCAATAAATCTATGGTAAACCCAACAAGATGGAGTGCTGAAACTTTTTTGAAACACTCACCCCCAGTCAAGAGATTTGGCTTAAATCCATTGTTCTTTAGCTCAGTTCGCCATCCCAGTTTGGACACAGCCATATGCAAATCAGTCTTGATCCTGCTCCCCTTGGGAACAGTCCAGCCCGAACCGCCAGGCCAGGTCCTCCCTCGACCGGAAATTAGCACCCTGGGCTGGTTTTGGGGTATCACCCCTCAAAAGACAGGCCAGCTTGAATCCAGTGTCACAGCAAGCAAACGTTATGTAGCCAGTGGTCAGTCTGATGTCAAAACAGCAAAAGATTTGAGTGTTCTTCATTAAAACGTTAGAGGCAAAAAAGAGTAAAACCAAAGGAAAGCCCTTCACTCTCTTATTGGAGAGGCAGGATTGAGACTCTGACAGCTACAGCAGAAGATCAGGGTGTGTTGAGCAGAGCTCAGAAGAAGGAGCTATGGGCAACAAGACATCACAGTCTACAGAGGAAAACGGGCTCTCAAGATGCACAAAATCTGTTCAGATATCTAATCATACTTTTCAGGTGCATACAGTTTCTGAGCCCATGTAGTGTTCATATCTGCAGGTTACAATGTTCAACCTTAGTGTTTGAGCAGCATTGTGATCAGCAGAGAGGTACTCATTTGTGTAGACACAGGATCAGAGAAGACCTGCCTCTCAGAACAAAACAGCCATGGTGCAATGCAAACCTGGGCTGCTGACCATTTACTAAACAGGTATGATAGGCTGTTGGGGGTTAGGCTTGGGCTGATTAGGACTCCTCTCAATTAACTCCACTCACCCACAGCACTGCAATGAGGCAAGGTTTGGGTTCACAAAATAATCCCCATTTGTCACTATAATAAACCCGGAGAAGAGAGGAAGTTGGTGCTCTCCAGAAGTAATAGGCTGACCATGATCACCTGTCATAGACGACCCGCCAGACAGCCTTGCTCCTTTTTGAAGTAATTCAGCAGAGCTACCACAAAGCTGTGTTTGTCCTCTTAAAAGACTTAGGGGTTTTTCAGTGCAAAAACGTCTATTTTGTAGTTTTCATCGCAATTTTAAAGAAATTTAGTAAAATCTATTAATGGATCTTTCAAGGCCTCTTCAGACACCATTAACAGGTTCACTTTTACCCTGGGTCTGTGAGCTAGGTACAAACGAAAGTTAGGGACAACTCGGGAGGAAGGGGTACCACTCGATTACGGTCAACTCAAACTTCTCACAGCAACCTGTAGAAGAAGAAGACATGTTCAGGGGAATAAAGAAGAGCAGGAAGGGGTCCTGTGAGAAGACTGAGTATAGCATCCCCGCAAATTCCTACAGACATTAAAATTAGTTAAAACTTTCAGCCTTACCCATTTTCACTGACAAAAGTAAGAGATAAAAGAAAATGGTAAGGAAGAGGAGAGGTGCTTTTGGCAACAGGAGGTTTGCCCATCCTTTCACCTCATGTTCACAATCAACCCCTAAGCCCTAAACATGAAAGAGACGACTCAAATAAATGAGGTCAGTGAGAAAATAAAACATATTTGCTGTACCTTCCTGTAGATTTAAAATGAAACGTCAAAAGCCTCCACTAGCATTTTAAGACCTATGCAAAGCCACTAAACACAGAGTGACAATGTTTCCAAGTCTTTTTAAAAGGTGATATGGTGCACTCAGTAGATAAATACATAAATACAAATGAAAGGAAAGACAGCTGTAACACAGATGAACTTCTCCCATGTTGGATATAAACATTTGCGCAAAATGGCATAATGAAAATCTGAGGTGTTCCAAATGCTATATATTACATTAATGTTCTTGTTGGCAAAGTAACCGAAGCAACATTTACTCTCTGATGCAGCGCTCCCTCATAGAAAATTTACTGAAGGATACAGTAGTGTTTGTGGTTCTGAACCCGTAGGTATACGTGTAAAGATTTATGAGTGGGTGGGTGGATGGCTGTGAAAGTGAATGTGAGTGCCTGCTTGTGGTGATTATGGTTTGAACAGGTCACGGATAACATTTTGCAAACACAAAGTTGTTCTTGGTTTGGGGGAGATAGGAAGGGGCGAGTGTGATTTGCGGATTCTCATGGGCAAGATATCTGAGCCACTCCATATTACAAGGAAGGCTCTTAGTATACCAGTGAGATTGGTGACTGAATAGGAAAACATCCCGAAAGAGGAAAACATGGCAGGTACAAATATCTGAAGATAAAAATCTCTAAGTGAAACCCATCCTATCTCAAGTTCTTTTGATTTAATTGGAAACTTCTTACAACAGAGGATGTAGGGTAACAGAGCCACAGACCTATATACTAACAGGAGTAGACAAAATCATATCAAATGTCTTGTTTATCACAAACTAATCTCCATCACAGGTGTCTCAAACCTTTTCAATTGTGATAGATACTTCTGCTCTATGACAAAAGTCCTGAACTACTGCCTGGTAAGTGGATTAGATCACCGCACAAAAACGATCAAGCCACCTAAACACTGCCCCTATATTCAGAAAGCACACTGCCTAATAACAGAAGGGCTGTCCGGGAAAGATTGTGGAGCAATGTGGTCTGCAAGAACCAGTGTTGCTCCTTTAACCTTCTTTGTGAATCATCTCTGAGAAGTGTCTCAATTGTTTTTTTGTCTTAGTCATGCAATACATGGAACAACACTATCCATATTGTGAGAGCAAGGACCAGAAAACCTTCTATTTTCTAATTGCCCTATAATCTATTCATTGGTGTCCAGATACTGGTACTACCTTAATGATTAAGATTAAGAGCACACTTCATAGTTCTCTACAAGTACACATACCATTGCAGCCATCTCCATTCCCATAAGTATACATCTGAGGCAAAGATGAAACAAATTAATGAATTGCTTTAGGAAGTTAAGTACTTCTAAAGAAACAAGGAGGAAGAAAGAAAAAGAGAAAATAGAGCGAGAGAAATGAGATTAAGAAGGAAAGAGAAATAACTTGAAGAAAGAGAGAAAAGGGAATTATGAAAAAAGAAACTAGAAAGAATGAAAGGAAAGAATGAAGTGATGAGGCAGAGAAAAAGGAAGGGAGGGTATTAATTAGAGATGGAAGGTGAAGAAGGAATCAAGAAAGCAGAGGAAAGAAGGAGTGAAAGGAAGGAAGGATTGGAAGGAAGGAGCAAGAAAGTAAAGAAGGAAGGGTAGAACGAGGAACAAAGAAATAAAAGAAAGAAGGAACAGGAAACAAGGAGAGAATGAACAGAGAAAGAAAAAAGGGAGAAGAAAATTATAGGAGGAACAAAAAAGAAAAGGAATATAAAAATGAGTAACATAAAAAACAACGGGAAAGAAGGAACACAACATAAAAGGGGAAGAAAGAAATGGGAAAAGAGTAGAAAAGGCACAAAAAAGGGAAGATGGAAGAAATGAAAGGATAGAACGAAAAAGCAAAGGAAAATCCAGTGTGAAAGAAAGCAACAGAGATAGATTAAGAGAGGGAAAGGAAAATAAAGAAAAAGAAAATTCAGGAGAAAAAAGTTAAAGAATGCAAACAAAGTATCAGAAAAAGAATGAGAGATGAAAGTAAGACACAAAAAATAAAGAAAAGGGAGAGGTAAAAGAAACTAAGAGAAAAAGAAAAAAGGGATGAAAGAAAGAAAAAGAATGAAAGAAAGAGAAAGGGAGAAACAAAGAAAGAAAATGAAAATTTCAACGCAGTGCAACTCGACTCCAAATATTTTACCGCCATCATGGAGGCAGGGATGCTATATTTTTTCAAGGTGAAGGTTTTTAAACAATGTGCTCTGTTGTGAGCCACATATTCTAGTTTATTTAAGGCTCCTTATCAACAATTTGCATTTTACTGCAGAGGAGAGAATGTTTCATGTTGTTCCTACAGTCACCTTTCTTGGTCCCACAGCTCCGTTTCCAGAAATGGGGTGACAAGCGGCGAGCTATTCCAAGGTAGGCTACGAGTTATTGCTAGCTTGCGATCAAACTGTTGGGAGAGTCCTGCTCCATCCTATACCTGTTTCCTCTGCCGCTAAAATAGTTTTAATCTCAACTACGACAGAATCTTTTAATTTCATGTTTATGTTTATGAGATTTATAAAGCGCTCAAATACCCATGGGTGTCTCGGCGCTAAGGACGGCAGCTTGAAACTTATACCAAGGAGACTTATTGTGTGAACAGCCATGTTTTCGTCATTTTCCTAAAGGTTAATAAGGATTGGGATGATCTGATCTGTAATAGGAGTGAGTTCCAAAGTTTAGAAGTTGCAACAATGAAATGTTTATCGCCCCAAGAGGCAGTTTAAGTGCGTGGCACTGTGAACAGGGATGCTGTAGATGAGCAAAGAGCCCGGGCTGGAATATAGGCTGCTAAATCTCTAATCAGAAATTGAGGCCCTGTGTTGCGAGATGTCTTGTATGCGATGCACAAGGCCTTAAACATTATACGACTCTTCACAGGGAGCCAGTGAAATTTCTAAATAACATGTGATATAGGCTTATATTTAGGGGTTCCCGAAAGCATCCTGGCAGCTGCATTCTGAATAGTTTGCAGCTTATGAATAACCTTATTTTGGGCATTCAGGAGAAGCCCTTTGCAGTAATCAATGGTAGACATAGAGTGCTAACCAGAGTTTTTCCTGATGTCAGGGAAAGAAATGGTAGTATTTTTTTTATCATGCGTAGTTTATAAAATGCAGCTGAGACTACCGAATTGGCATGAGGAAGAAAAGTTAGTCTATCGTCAAATATGACGCCTAGATTCCTAACCTTCATGAGCATCTAAGACATGTATTTGGTGATATAAGATACTGAAGGTGAGTGACAATAAGGACACTTGTTGAGATAGACTGACTTTACTAGGACATAGCGCTTGATATGTTTCGAATGGCCAGGTCTCCGATTGATATGCTATATAGTGTAATTCGATGGCTTGCGAAAGTAATATTTTCTGGATGCCAATGCAAAGGCTGGTTACAAGCAGATTAAGCATGGTTAGGAGAGCAGCTGGGCAGGTGTAATCATTTGGCCTTACTAAACTCTTAAAGGCACATTTGTCCGAAATGGCCATATGCATGCGGAATTTTCAAGATACTCTGTGACTATGTAAATGAGTTCCATTGCAATTCATTGTATGTACATTTATGTCATGTTAGTATCCTGAAAATCTAGATCCAGACTTTGTGAAATAGGTTTAGAAACCTCAACAGTTACATTCATGGTTTAATATCCGAGATGTTTATACCTGTTATTTATTTGTAGTACTTGGTAGATTTTGAAGAGTTGATGAATGGGATTACCTAACCTGTACAAGTAACTTCCTGTTTCAAAAGCTCTTCCTTGGGAGGTGGAACAGTTTCTATATAGAGCCCCTTCACATGCAGCTGACATCACAGAAAGCAGAGGTAAAACTCTGTGCATTTCTGTGAAGTAATTGCCCTCGGGCTTGAATTCCTTATAGGTTTTCATTTTTATAGCATTTGTGAGGCATTGTCAATTTATAGATCTTAGGGACATGCAAAGGTAGTTTTTCCACATAAATATTAAATTGGCGCAACAAGGATGAGTGAGCACAGTCGTGGAATTAGCAATGCTTATTTATCTGCACAGCTGAAATAATATACTAGGAAATGGTTTCAGATGCGGGCTTATGTACATCATTTGAATAGAAACGGCCATCTTGTGGTGTCCAATGAGGCATCCTGGATCGCTGGGATTTCTCGAAGCAGCAATCAACACAGTCGCGTCACAATGCTTTTATTACTTTTAAAGTCTTCTAAACATTAAAGACAAGACCCACAGTGCTAGCAAATGCTATTAAAACCATTAAAAGACTCACAATTTGATTGTAATGCAGCCAAGCATATGTTTCTGGAAACAATGCTTATATTCCAACAGCTCTTGCGAGTAATGCAGAAGGCCAGGCACGTGAAAGAATAGACGGGGACAGTCATAGTAGATATCACAAGGGGAAGAGTGCTCCAGTCTATTGCCCATGCCTTTGGAATGCATAAACTTTGATAATCAGACACCTGAACACAATAACTCATCAAGAAGCTTCTCAAAACATGGCCACTTCCAAACTAAGGCACTTGGTTATTCAAAAGCTGCGATTCTCGCGGGGCACACCAAGAGGTCAATATGGCATAGGTATACTTTGCAAACTATAATAACATTTCATAACTAACCAAAATCATATTTTCCTAGGACTTTCCCCTAACGTTGCTGAAAATAACGCTTTAAGTGCCCAACTAAATTTCAAGTGATCTAGATCCCGGTGAAGGCGGGTGGATTCTTGGAGCATAGCCTGCCTGCTTTTGTGGTATTCTGGAATATTCAGTTATCAGAGCTTCCCGTGGAACGTTAGCATCCAGGTAGTACCATCGAGGCATAAAAACTGCTTCCATACTGTGCTTGTTATTACCCCACAGCTTATCTTGTATCATATAGATCATAAAATTATCAGTTAGAAATGAAGACCATTGATCCACAAATACCTGCTCAGGATATGATCTGGGAACAACAATCCACCAAGGCGTGTGATCACATATATGAGTGATCAATAAGTGCCTTATTACATACAATACATGTAACACAAGAATGCCTTTAGCTTTGGGAGCACCCATTCAATGTCACAACAACCAAGTCAGCTGCAATGAAAACCAGAGAATTTGTAACATCACAGTCACAAGAGAAGAAAGGACAAGAAATGTCGAATAAAGCAATGTAGTAAACACTGACTAGGCATTTGAAGGTGATGAATAGATAATTAATTGAAAAAAGAGAAACCCTTAAGGAATTAAAAGGTTCACCAAGGAGAACACAATGCAGAAGAGGGAGTGTGGAAGAGTGTGGAAGGTTATAATGAGCACAACCTCTAAAACTGTGAAAGAAACACGTAACATATATATATGCCTACAAAGAGAGAAAACAAAAACAGAGTCTGGAGCAAGCAGAAATAGGAAGCATGAGTGGCACAACATAAATACAGATAGGGGCCTCCAAAATAGGAGTTGTCGTGATAAACTCATCCGGAACAAGCAGCAATAGGTCAACAGCCAGGCAATCGTCCACATGAGAGCACAAGCCAATGACTCAAATTCCCAATACGGGATCCCCCTCTTTGTTGTTGGTCTTTGGTCGTTTGCATAATTGTGTACAAAGGCTTTCATTTATCTTTAACTGTGTGATCACGATTTGACCGCTATACACTTTGTTTCACTGATTATCTATTGCTATGGAGAATTAAAGAAAAAAACATTTTGAAGGACTAATGTGCTAGGGTACATTCAATATTTCTTTGAACGAAAGATGCCAAAAAACTTAGATCAGTGTTACGTAAGTCGCCTGTGCGCCATGTTGCTTGCACACAAAGCTAGTGGGCACGACCACTCTTACCGCTGCTTTCTAAAACTTTAACACTATGTTGCCTTTACGTGTGATCATATTTGGTCTCCACAGGAACACTCAATGACCTGCTAATGTGATTATGAATACAGCTTGAGAGTTGTTTCTGTCCATTACCCCTTACTGTAATTCTCAGCTGCCTTTCGCTTTCTAACCACCCACTTGGGCGGTCCATGAACAGGTCCCTTCCATTCTAACACGATAAGGTCATTGGGTCATTTCTGGTGCTTTCTTGGGGTAGCTTTTAGCAATAGCTTTTTAATCTGTTCTGTAAATCAAAATACCTTGTATTATAACAATTGTAAATATTTGATATGTTCAATTTTGAGGCTTTGATGAAGTCCGAGTGTGACAGTAGAAACAGGTGTCAGCTGCTCATTGAAATATTTCTGTGTTTGTAAAAATAATATTTATAAAAATATGTTATTAAAACCCATATATTTTTCAGGTTGACCAACTTGTAATGTATGATGGCAGCTCACACGATCGTACATTAAAGTGCTTCTTTAGCCACATTTTTTAAAAATGAAATAGGAATAGATACAATTGGAAATGCAATATTTGTTCTGTATTTCAGTTTTGTCTCCGGTGTTTATAGCTGACCGAATGTGCACCGAGTCCCTGCAATCAATAAGAAAGTGAGAAAAGCCACAGCTAATATAAGTAACAGCTTTAAAAGCCTCATAAATTGGGATGTGAAAGAAAATGTTCTTGTCCGCGCCTCCTGGATTGTCAAGTGGGCGAGAGGGAATAAATTAAGCAGGACCCTATTATGGCTTGCTCTTCTCAGACACTGTTGAAGGAACACCACGTTCATTTCTCTCAGTGCCTCCATATTAAGAGGAGTCTTGAAAAACGCTGTGGCAACGACCAAGGGCATTAATGACACAATATGATATATATTGCAAATGCTTCCTGAACATCTGGACACCTCACCTATGAGAAAGAGATAAGGGACTGAAGAACTAAAACATGAATAACCTGTCCACCATGGAATGACCACAGACCAGTTGCTGTGCAACCCCCCTTGGTGCCGTGTACATTTTCCAGACGCACAAATCAAGCGTTGGGAAACTCCACCACCTGCATTGGTGCAGGGTCTGCTTTCATCTCTGAATGAAATGAAATGAAAACAGAATTTATAAAGCGCGACAATCACCCGTGGGGTATCTAGGCGCTAGGCAGAACCAGACAGGCTGGGAAGATCCAGAAAATGGCAGAATTATCTGGAAAAAAGCCAGGTTTTTAGATCTTTCCTGGACTCTAGCAGTTTGTCTTGGGTTTTAGTTCTGCCAGCAGCAAGGGGATTTCACCCAGAGACAGACACCTGCAGAGTACATCAGGCACCGCCTGACTATGCATAGCATTCAAAAAGGAAACTGAAGAAAAAAAAAAAAATCAGACCTAACTTGAGTCGCACATTACATACCTAAAATGAAGGCCACATTCGAGGTTAGCGTTTCACAAACTGTGGGTCAGGAACGGATTTTAGGTGATTCGGGAAAATCAGAGCAATAAATAATGATATCTTTAAACTCTGCTTATCTTGTTACATTTGTAGGGCAACAAGACAGAGGTCAAATGTCATGCTTTGTCGCCTCACAAGTTGCTGCTTATTCTTTTAACACTGGTCTGGTGTTTACCTTTATTTCTCTGACTGCAAAGTTACAGGATTTTTAAAGTGGCATGTTGCAATCTTAGGATGTTGTTTTATTTTTTTTAAACACACAACAAAATGTAAATACCTGTAAATTAAATGTATTCATTCAGCAATTAGGAAAGCAAAAATTAATTAAATGTTTTGTAATTCTGAAGTGTGCTGGAAACAAAAATGTAATGGGATCAAAACAAAGTCACTTTTGGTGATGTACAAATGATAAATAACCACAGAAACACCATTTCCAAACATTATTTAGTAATGTATGCTATATAGTTGTATAAGTAAAGCTGTGCATCTGTGCATATTTAGTGGTCATTTCAATAGAAAATGTGCTGTCAGTAAACGACAGTGCGTTCTCACAGGAAGCTTTAGTTACACTCAAAATCACCCCGCCTCATGTCCATTAAAGGTAGGTCGCGGAAGTTTGTCGTTCTAAAATGTGGGCTGTGGTTCTAAAACGTTTGGGAGCCACTATTCTGGGTGATATGTCTTGTATTTTTAGATGACTATTAGTGTGTTTCCGAGCATTGCCCAACATTCCCTGGAGGCACAGAGAAGTGAAAAGAGGCTCCCACTCGGCCATGATCTGATCCGCAGTCTGTAGAGGGCATACTGTCCATATGGAAGAACTTTGATAAACATTAAGCCAGCCTACGACTGATGGGAAATTTCCTTTCAAGGCTCCAGAAAGATATTTTATCCTAGGCACCTTCAAAAGAAGTCAGTATGTGTACTCCTCAAGAAGGATACAACGAATAGACTAAAGATTCGAACATGCTGTGCATATGACATAATGATACAATTAGAAATCATTTTTCTGAAATTCAAAATAGCATTGACATTTTCCACTTAACACAAATGCACTAAAAGTCATTATAATTCTAATAAATAATGGAAAAACAAATAGGTTCGGCTTTGTATAGTGCATGCACACAGGCACTCAGTGTACACAAAGACATTGACATAGATGGCACATTCATAAAACTCTGCAGGTCACATACTGACACTTATGCACACAGAGCTAATGGGGTGCATACATGTAGACCATTTGCCGTGGCCACCCATCGACACAGACCTCAAGACACGAGCAATGTTGGTTGCTCCCATGGCAACTCAAATACCGGATCATGACAGCATGGAAAGGAGAACAAAGCAGAGGGAATGTGGAGGGAACCTGGTGAATGGGATGACCTTGTACATAATGGAACAGAAGTTGTTAGTCACTTTTAGCCACCTTGCTGGAAAGTGGAAGCGAGGAAGGAGGGGAGCAAAACAGCAGTGGTAATGGAGCGAAATGAGAGATGTTTCAGGTATAAATGAACAAGGCAAGCAGCATGAGGAATCTAGGCACAATGTTTCAGTTTATGCACTTCATGACTTCTATAACGATCAACAAAACAGTGACACATACAAAAGAAAAGAAATAAAGGTAAAAAACCTTTCTAAAATTACAGATTCAATACAATTTAAAAAATACTGTAACCATCAGATGATTCCACAGAAGCCATGAAGAACCACAATGCATCTGTCAATGTAGTTGCCTTGTTGTTAATAAATATTGAACCAAGGAGCTTTCAATGTACATTTTCAGTGATTTACAGCAACAAAAAAATACACGACTTAAATCCCGAGTCTCTTCCTTCCAGGACATTGCTTCAGGCTCAGACCTGCCCATCTGCCTGCCATAGATTTAAAGGGAAGTCCCCCAGACCTCAATATGAACCTATGTATTTTGCAGTCCGCCAGCATTCCTCTAAAATCTTGACATTTTTTCTGATTTGCAGATTTACTGTTTTTAGAATGGTAATTCGGATCAATGCAACCCGCCTACTCCAAATACTGCTTTTGCAATCCTAGAGCCTGATTTCAGTTTGATAAATGGGTACTCCAGCACGAGCATGATAGATATCACTTCTGACGTATTTCACATACATTATATAGTAATGCACTTGTAATAAGGCAGATGGGATATTCCCCACAATGTGACAACGTAACCCATTCACCTACCTCTAAAGCTGACCACTAGTCTGTAGATCCAATTTTAAGTGGCACAATGAACTCCAGACATGTACGTCAATCATAAATATTGTAATGCACTGTTACTGCTATTCCTATGTTTTTGACATGTACAGCTGTTCAATAGTAGCAGTGTCCTAACTAAAGTGTGAATAAAGCTGTTGAATGCATAATGAATACAGTACGCCCATCATACTATTGCCGTAGGACCTTAAAAAAGCTACCTACTATGCAAAATTCTAATGAAAGGGCTTCCAGTCATACAGATCTTTCCAAAAAATAGGCTTTTCAATATTGTGACTTCTAATTATCAAGGAAGGCGAGCACCCAACTGCTGCACTGCATGTAAGTTCCTCAGGGGGACCAGCATATCATAGACCCATAAGAGGTGTGAAAATGCCTTCAGCTCACTTATTTTTAAAAAAGTGATCACTCTAGCCATGAGCACCTTTTGGAAACCTTGACTTCTAAGCGCTATTTTTGGTTTATTCTTTAAAAATTCATAACTCCGGTTCTACTTATTGGATTCTTGTCATCTTGGTCTTGATTTTCTTATAAAATTATTCTCTATTTTCCTAAACCTTTGTGCAGTCTTTTTGTGGTGTTTTCATTGTGTTACTGTATGTGTGCGTTGCATAAATACTTTGCACATAGCCTCTTTAGATAAGCCTGCCTGCTCTGTGCTAAGTTACCAGAGGGTGAGCACAGGTTATCTTTTAGTGTTGGTGTTTAGTTCATCCTGACTAGGATTGTGGTCCCTACTTGGATAGGGTATAAACCTTCGCCAACTAGAGACCCTATTTCTAACAGTGGTTTCTCCTGTAAGCATCATTATAAAGGAGGCTAAGTACAAAGAAAAAAGGAAGGGTGGACAGGAGCCCAGTGTGGCAAGAGAAAAGGTGAAACAAGGATAGCCCTAGAACCCAGATGCCCAGTAATCTAGCAGGCAGTCCAAGGAGATACTATGGTTAACAAAGCCATCAAGTGAAACCAAACAGCCAAGGTCTTACCAGCAAAGATTAGAACTATGCAGCACCAATGTTATCAGAGAGGCATTCATGGTCACAGAGAGCATGGGTGAATGCATGGGAACACCCACTCGCCACCCAAGTAACGCGTTCCAGGGCAGAGTAACGCAAGACAGTGACTTGTGCTGCCATGCGTTACTATTGATTTACCAAGCCACGCAGGTCCACACAAGGTGGCTTGGCCAATCTGACTTAAGGATTGCTGTTACCATTGTGTCAACTTGCGACACAAGGGCAACACAATGCTTTAGTAAATCTGGGCCTATGTCCATAGAACAATAATTATACAGTTTCCTTTGCAATTGCCAAATTATAATCCCTCTGCAGGGAAAAAACCTTTATATTGACCTCTTAGCTTTTGGGAAATTAAGAATGGTAGGCTGCTAAAGAGATTCCAGGGCAAGCTAGCAAGAATCAAGTACCCACGTCCTCAAACCAACAGAAAGAGCGGGATCCACTCAGACATTTCAAAAACAGGCCCAATTGCAGTCACAAGCAGTTACAATCAGACCACACACAAGCAGACACAAACAGAATAGCAGAGGGAGAAAGAGGCAAATTGGATAGATGGATAGGTATAAGACTGCATATTATATGTACACTTAATCTTTGCACCTAGTGCCGACTATCACGACTGCAACAAGCATCATTCAACTGCAGAGGGTGTCCCCTAAGCTGAACAAAAACTTTTACAAAATCCTTATAAACTCACCAGGATCCAACTATGCTAGTTCATGTGTATGCACCAATGGAAACCAGTAGGATATGGTGTTGGGAACAACGTTGCATCTGCAGGTCTGCAGAACAAGACACCAGATTAGAGGGGGACTGTGCGTTTCACCCTGGCTTGGAAGACTACATGTTTTGCATGCTTTTTTGTTTAATCCACTGAGCTGTCCACAGTGAGGGGCTTGGTTCCCTGGTTATTAAAGAGTGCCTGCTTCTTAACTAAACTTTGGGGCTGGCAGAGAAAAAGCTGTTTGCCATCAGAAAACTGGGGCAAAAGTAGTTATTCTTTGATTGTAGAGCGATGCAGACTTACTATAGCTGATTAAATAAGCTGCAGGCTAACTAATTGAGGTTCAAGTCACCCTTGAAATCCTCCAGCTTGCCTTATTGAGTAGGACAAGGGCTCTTCGTCCAGGCTGTAGGAACTCTTTGCATTTTCCAGCATCTATTATGCTTCTGATAGACCTTAGACAACTCAGGATCTCACCACTTGGGGACATTTTTGAAGTTTATGCTTTTCACGTGTAATCAATGAAACACAGGGGCATAACGCAGGCCCCTTGGTGCCTCTGCAGGGGGAGGGGGGCTGCGACCCCTCAGGCAATAAGTAAAGGTTCATGAGGTAAAAGTCAAGGAATGTAATGTAGACAAAGTAACTAAGTTAGCTGATCTGCAGAAATATCAACCAAGATCACCAACCACATCTGGTGTGCCATTCCCGGCGATGGTACAAAATATGTACAAAATGAGGTCCAGAGTAGAGGCATACTTGTTACAAGAACAATTATAGTTTTGTAAAAACCTCAAGATATTAATTGAATCTGCTAGCTGCTCAACTGAAGAGAAATGAACAGAAAATGAAATCGACACTGTCTTTGGGACAAAACGCGCAATGTCTGTATAGTGGGATGAACCCGTCGACGGATGGGCCCGCTTTTGTAACCCTTTTTTCTGCTCTCTAATGGTTCACAGTTGTGATTCCCTTTCCTGTCCCTTATCTCCTTCTATGTCTGAAATGTATACCTCCTGGAGATATGATTTCCACTACTACACATCTTCTCTGTAAACGCAGTAAGGACAGTCTGGCCGTTTTTTCGGAAACTTACTTGTATAACTTGGTGCTACAACTTTTATTGCCTCTTGTTCGTGCAGTTTCTGGAAGTCACCTGCGGTGAATATACATTATGTATTGGGATTGTAACATCTGCATTCTCTTTATTATATTGCAGTTTTTCTGGCTATATTTCATTACCTCTATTGCCTGTTCAGCACTCTGAGACCCTCAAAGATCTGTTCTACTCTATATGAAACCATGACAATTAATACAAAATGTACTTATCAGAACGCTTGATTCCTGACACAATGTCCCTACCTGTATCCTGCACCATGAGCCATTGGAGGAGACCAACTGGGTAGGAATGAGGAACAATGGAAATCTGAAATGGAAGGTCGTTGAACGTTCTATGATTTTCTAATTAGAGACTCAGAGTCAGTCACCATCCTTCGACTGACCACGGGCCTTAGAACCCCGTCCTTTAACTCCCCAAATCGATGGAATTTGAGGTACTTTTCAACTCTTAACCTGCATTAGCAGATGCAAAAGTTAGGAGTCAAAATAATATTTTAGGCGCGACATCAAATATTGGTGGGAGCTCACATCTTTTAGCATTATGTCTTGGCCTGCTCTAGCTGTCTGGTCCCACGCTTCTTTACCCCTCCGATCGGACTCAGTCCTAGTGTCCCTTCAACTCCTCCTGAGGTCATCTTCTTAGCAACATATTTGTAGTTGTAACAGCTGTATCTTAGTGTTAGTAATGACTGGCTGCAAACTCTCCTCGATAAAAAAGAGTTCAATGATTTTAATTGAATTCTTAACCTGTGAGTATGTGGAATTTGTCATTGACTAGTGTGTGGAGGTGCAAAGCATGTGTCTGGTGCCTGTTGTTCACCAGGAATTGTCGGCCACAAACAGCATTCCACAGTTTACCTTGATTAGACGGGATCAATTATACATTGGGTAAAAATTATGTGTAGTATACATTGCAATCGGACACAGGGCATTAATGGATTTTCACTGTTAATATTTATGCGTAGTATACACTGCAATCGGGCACATGGCATTAATGGATGTTCACTGTTTTATGTGTAGTATACATTGCAATCGGACACAGGGCATTAATGGATTTTCACTGTTAATATTTATGTGTAGTATACATTGCAATCGGACACAGGGCATTAATGGATTTTCACTGTTCGTATCTAAATAAAGTATCATAAATGTTGTTTTTCTTAGTCTTTAGTGCTTGATTTTGAAAATGCATTGAAGATTGGTAGTGGTAAAATAACCTATTCCTCATAACAGATTTCCTTTAAAAAACATATTAATCTTTACTCACGACAATCTGCCTCGTCGGTCTTGTCTTTGCAGTCGTCGTCACCATCGCACTTCCAGTTGAGATGGATGCACTCGCCGTTCCCGCACTTGAACTCCTGGGCCGAACACGCGTGAACGGCCTGGGGTTTGAGCTTGTGCCCGCACTGCTCTATGGATTCATCCGATTGGTCCTCGCAGTCGGGCTGGTTGTCACAGAGCCAGTGCGGTGGGATGCAGACATTGCTGTCACACTGGAAGTCATTGGGGCTGCAGGTACGCGGGGCGCACTTTCTTTCATCACTGCGGTCACCACAGTCGTCATCCCCGTCGCACACAAAGATCATGGCGATACAGGTCTTGTTGCTGCACTGGAACTCATTAGCGGTACATCCTACAGAGTGAGACACAAAAAAGAACAAAGGCATGAAACCTTTACCCATGATTCACCCTTGTTCCAATGTGATCTACTGAGTGTTTTTAGTTATAGCAGCACCAGAAAAATAGCATTTGTGTTAAAGAAAGTGTAAAACCTTTTTTTTTTCACACGCTTTCCGATATCTGGCACGTGCAATGAGTTATCCGATTTACTTTCTTCAGTACAGCTGCTTGTACAGTGCCTAATACTGGGGTTGACGTCATAAAAGAGTTCCCAATGTTGTCTAACAAGATACGTAAAGCCAAAGGAAAGATGTTCTCACAACCAAAAGATGTAGGGCCTGATGTGTGAAAGTATAGCAACTCGCAAATCGGTTGCAAAGTGGTTTGCAAATTAAACAAGCATTGGCATAGCCAATAGGTCTCGCTTTTGGTACCTTATAAGTGTTTAGTTATGCTGCACAATGTCCTTGGTGTAACAACATCAACTGTTGCATGGCTAAAACACTTATAAGGTGCCAATGGCGAGACCGAGTTAAAGCCATTTGCTTTGCTAATTGTATTGTATAGCAAAGCAAATGGCTTTGAAAGGAGAGACCTATTGCATTTTTAATACTTGTTATTTCCTGCCACCTAGACCTTTAATATATACCCCTCTCATATCAGCAGGCTCTAGGAATAAAACGGATCTCAGTTTGTGGAACAAGGCTGCTTGTCCACAAAATATGCTTACTTCCATCAGACGCTATTCCAGATGAAACCAAGTCATTTTTGCGTCTGGGTCACCACTATTCTCATGCATAGATAATGTTTTGTTATTTTGTATATTGTTTTGGTACAGCACCCAGGCAGGCTAGATTCCACTTTTAAGCGCTGGAAGTAGGAGGGTACAAAAGATAAGGGGGATTGTCTGATAGAGAACACTCTCCATGTCCGGCGACAGCTAAAACAGGCCCAGGAATCTGTTGGTGCCGCCACGGACAGTCTTCCACAACCCAGTAAGCTGACGGTAAGTCTTGCTCAGAAAAGGAGGGCAGACATGGGAAACTCGGGTCAGCTGCGCATGCATTCCAGAGCCTTGCCTTTCTGTCCCAACAATAGCTGTGTCACGCATCATGCCCTTGCACGTGACACTGTCGGTCAACAGGTGATCTTGAAATGCAGCAAATGAGCAATCAACTGTGCGGCCATAATCAACGCCGGCGTGCCTGGCGGAACTGCGACAGTATCAGGTTGGGGCAGTCAAGTCCTTAAACAGTAGTGATCAATGTTGATTCAAGTATGCAGTACAGACCTGCATATATTGTCAACATTAGCACAACTTCTGTTTCATTTAGTTGCCAGAAAGAAGTAAAACAAAAACACACACATTTTCCTCCTTCCTCCTTTCCTTCCTTCCAAGTGATGTCTGTTGTTAGGAAGCAATAGTGCAGAGATGAAAGTGCATTTAGAATGTTTATGCAACAGGTAAGCACTGGGCCTGGATGAAGCCAAAACTACACAGGCGTAATTTGGGGAATCCCGTGTTGCGCAAACATCCTGACATTATGGCATTACGCTACTTTGCGTAATTATATGCCACTCATGGTATACATTTACCAAGAATGGTGCGATTTGCAGTAAGAATTCAGCATGAACGCACAGGGGCAACAGAAAGCGAATGCCTGTATGCAGTGCTCTTGTTCTAAATTCATCCTCGCGTCAAAAATTGATGTGCGGATGCATTTCATGCTAAAATACAGCCATCTTTTGCGTACTTATGGGAAAGCAAATTACGTACATTTTGCACATCTCTAGTCTGTTAGAGGAGCTAGGGCTCAGCTGAACGTCTGATCCAGAAACAACGGCTGCTACAGCTGACGTTGCTGGGTTCGAACTAGCTAGGAAGAAGGGACTCTGAAGAATAAAGTTGTCATGAGGCATCGCAGTTCCAATTAGCATAAAGAACATAATACATCATTCCTTGGGATTTTAGCCTTAATGATTTTAATGAAAGGACAAATGCAATGCTTGTTTTCTGCAGTAAACCACTGCCCCACGTGGCACCATGAAAGTTGTGTAACTTCGAGGGGAGCATCTTTGAGGTAAAACACGGCGTCAGATGCGAGCCACCTGCTACTAGAAGGTGTACATGGGTATTTGGTTACGTGAGCCCCTGAAAAGCATTCACCTCGAAATGCATTGGGACTTTAAAGTAACACTATAAAAAAATCTACTTGCAACGCGGGAAACTAATAAATGGCTGAATACCAGACGTTCTGAATACAAGAGCACAGTTACAAAAAGAAGCAACCTCTGGATATTGTAAGCGACATGTGAGCTTAAAACTGTGCAGTTGGGAGACAGATCATGGTTTGACCTCTCTGCTCCACAATTTAGATTTTAAAAAAACAGTACCGTCTAAGAAGAAATACTAATTAAAATCTTGCCCTAGGCCTTGGCCCTGTGTCCGAAGGGAGAGCCGGCTGTCCTCAGCGAGGGCTGCTGTATGAGGTGCAAGCAGGCCTGTAGATATACAGGAGACGGGTCTGAACACACCTCTGATGTACACACAGTTGTGGTGTACAGTTCCAGCATTTTATATCACTGTATGCGGCGTCAGGCTAGACAACATGTGACGGTCTTCCGTGTCATGGTGTGTGTTGTCAGTGTTTTATGTTACAATGTCTTGGAACTGGGTGGAGTGGAAGCGTCTGCAGTGCCAGAGTGTACAGTATGAGGGCTGCAGTATCAGGGTACACATTGTGGACAGACTTCCTCATCCAAATGGATAATGCCGGGGTGCAGTGCATCTCTCCACATTGATGCTTTTTCAACTTTTTCCTAAAATCTCCCCACGGATTGTTAGAAGTACAAATGTGGCAGGGAAGAGCTGAAGCTAACAATTTAATTTGCTGCAGACATAGAGCCAAGAAAAGCGAAAACACTTCCAACAGTTGAGTAAGGTGAACGAAAAGAAAAACAAGCATTGGCCGCGCGGCAGTAAAAGCGAAAGTCATCACGATCGCTCTGAAAGCGAAAGTGATCGCAATGACGCGCTAACGCTCGAGTGCTGCTGAAGGCTAGCAGTTCGCGTGTGCACGCTCGCGAGAACGCAAGCGCTAGGACAGCCAGCAGCACTTTGAAAACTCACCTCCAAAATGTCTCTCCGAGCCAGCGCATGCGCTAGGCTCAGCGAGACCTAAAAAAGGCCTTTTGCAAATTACGAAAGTCATTCGCAAACCAAAAAGAGTGATGTGACAGGTTTGCAAGTCAGTATTTGTTGCGACTGCAAATAGGAAGTCACAATTGAGAAATCCCTAACAGCAATTCACAAACAGGATGTCAGAGGCAGTCGCAAATAGTGACTAGTCGCTAAATGACCTGTTTGCACATGCAATTAACCACCAGTTCAAACTAGGTGGTAACAGGGTGCAAAGTATAAAAGCAGGCCCAGAATGCATCAGGGCTTTCCACAATGGCTGCCCTGCACGTGATAGCATGTAGAAGGCTGCCTCCTTCTCTAGCTCTTGGCTTGCCATGCCTTGTGCCGCAATAATTGTTTTGGGGCTCCTCAGGTCACTTTATTTGCACTGCTGTTCTCCAGCCTCATTTTGCCTGCTTTCCTGGCTTCTGGGATCCAGCACTTCCTGTTTATGAAGTCATCTCCCTGAACCAGGGAGCAGATTTGCACATTAGTGATGCGTTCGCTAATTGCGACCGCATTCACAATAATGGTAATTGCTAAATGCGATTTCCAAATTAAGAAATCGACTCGTTTGTGAGTCACAAGTTTCATGCTGCCACAGTGTGCAGATGCCGAATTGCAATTACCAAATAGCGATTCGCATAAAATCGCTATTTGGCAATCGCAATTCAGAAGTTTTGTACATCTGCCCTTGATCAGCTGAAGAGCTGGAGCTAGTTTCTGGTCATTCTAGTACTAAGACATAAATCCCTAACCAGTGGTCTTTGTGGTTTCCTTTTCTTTTATTCATCAGACAACCTTCCAGATATCTTGGCTTTCAACCCTCAATAGAATGGCCCCTGGTATGCCTCGCACCTAATCACACACAGAGGTTACTTGCATAAGACAAATAACAGAATTGCAACTGGTGGACAAAAGGCAACTGCACTCTAAAGCTGTACACAAAGGACATCATGGAAGTTGTTGTTAAGCTGTGTATTCCAATTCCCCAGCAATTCATTGTAAACAACTAGAACCAACTGAGACTGACCATCGGCAGGCAAACATAAGCTTAATAATAGGTAAATATACACGTTTTGGAGTGATAAGGAGTGCTTTTTGGTGAATTTGAATATTCAGAACAAATTCTAAATACTTCCAGAATCCCACGCAAGCTGCATGTGAGGTAGAGCTCCGGATGAGATTCTGAAACTGTTAGATGCATGCGCAAGCAAGACTTCCTTCGGCTGAAAGAATAGGAGGTAAAGTCATCTTATTGCAGGTGTGATGTCAGTGAAGAAGATATCCTTGTTTAAGCATTAAATGGCATGGCCGACAACTTGAATTTTATTGTTGATACAGATTTTAGAATGTAGGTGCTTTACTCAATTTATATTCAGTATCTTATTGTAACAAACAATGTGGCCATACTGGACTGTCCAGCTGCTTGGTAAACTCAGGAACTTGCAAGACTCTTGATAGTCCAGGTTGACAGATTGGAAATGTAACTGTGCCAAACTGTGATACATCATAGGTGTTTCAGAGGGTAATCTAATGGCATACTCCCAGAGAGTGCTACGTTATGCTTCCTGTGCTGACAAATGAAAGATTGATGCACAACTCTAACCAATTCTGATACACAGTAGCTACTGGTGACTTTAACCAATGTTTAGGATTCTGTTATAATGAGGAATGAGCCATCAGACACGAGGTGAGAAGAACTCAGTTTATTCCAGTCATCCGCTCTCCTGAACACTAGAACCTTACGTTATCAACATTCTACCATCACCTCTCAGGCAGCCATACCAACAGAGGCTGGCAGAGAGGGGGTGTGGACCGTACCATTATGACTATGTAAATGAGATTACAACACATCTCCTTATATAGGGAACAACAAGACATCCGTTACAATAGAGAAAATCACAATTCCAAAAACACAGTTCCTTAAGGTTGAGATGAGGCCACTACTCTGACCTTACTCCAAGTCTGACCATTATCTAGGCGAACCACATTCTTTCCATACTTTACCACCCGTTGGTGTGCATGGTACTTGCTTAAACCTGGTTGCACATGTGTGGGCTTCTTAACCACCACTGTGGTACCAACCTTGTACTCCTGTGTTTTGACCCCATGACTCTGGTCATACCAACCTTTGTATTTCCGTTGATGTTGAGATCTCAACTCTCTACTCACCCCAAGATCTTGGACCACTTTGTTTCCACCCCTCAACCAGTGTGGGTTCATTTTGGTACATGGTTCCCTTCCTCTTAAGCTAACAAAGGGAGACACTCCTGTGATGAGATTGGGAGTGGTGTGGTATGCCCAAATGCACTCTCTCAATGAATCTTCAACATTGAACCCACTGGAGATTGCCAATTGAATGTGTTCTTTAATTAACCTATTTGTCCTTTCCACCAGCCCATTAGCTCTAGGACAATAGAGTGCAGTTTTTTCGTGTTTTATGTTTAAATCTCCCAAAAATGTATTCATGGCCTCAGAGGTAAACTGCACCCCATTGTCGGTAACCAATTTTGCCGGAATGCCTTCATACACAAAAACATTCTTCAAAAATGAGATTAGGTTACTCGTGGTAGTTTGTGAAGTAAACTTAAAATTTACCCAATGGGAAGTGTAATCTACTAGAACGAACATAAACCTCTTCTGGGTACCTAGGACATCCATGGGACCAATGATGTCAACTGCTAATTTGGTCCATGGAACCTTCGGAACCTCTACAGGAGATAAGGGAGTTTTACATGTAACTTTACTTTTGTCGCTATTAGCACAGCTATTGCATTCCTGGACTTTGAGTTCGATCATGGAGTCCATCCTTGGGAACCAGAAATCGTTCCTGACCTTGTTTTTCGTGAGGCTCCTACCCAAATGTCCCTCATGGGCCAGGTCAATTATCTTGTCCCTCAATTTACTGGGGGGAACTGCTCTGTCCCCTCGATGTATCATATCTGACATTAATGACAGTTCGTGCCTCACCTCCCAAAACTCGTTTACCACTTCCGGAACTTGTGAACGGTTCTCAGGCCAACCATTGAGGATGAACTGTCTGAGGATGCCCATTTCCTTGTCTTCCTTCACACCTGCGTCCCATTCTTCCTTCGTCAATGAAGGGAGATGCAAGGATAAAATGGGAGCATCTAACTGTTCCTCTCTAGAATACTCTAAGAGTGGTGATCTGGACAAATAATCAGCGATTACATTCTCTGGACCTGGCAGGTACTCCACTTTGAAACAGTAGTTTTGTAGGCCCAGAACCCATTTCGAAATGCGTGGAGAATTATTATGTACACTTTTTGGCGAGCACATAAAAGTCAGAGGCTTGTGGTCGGTGTGTATGACAAATTGTATCCCCCACAAGAAAAACTTAAAATGGTTCACAGCCCAGAAGCACGCCAACGCTTCCCTCTCAATGACCGAATAGTTCTTTTCCGCCGAGTTGAGGGACCGTGACGCAAACGCTACAATAGTATCTTGACCCTGGTCTTTTTGGGAAAGCATCGCACCCAAACCTTTGTTGGATGCATCCGTGGTCAGGAAGGTTTTCTTGCGTGGGTCGAATGATCCTAGCGCAGGTGAATCTAGGATGCGCTCCTTTATTGACTTTACAGCCCTGCTGTGTCTCTCCTCCCACACAAATTCTTTGTCTTTTTTTAACAGTTCACGCAACTCATCACACAGGTCAGCTAAATTCTTTACATACTTAGACATGTACGCGACTAGTCCTAGTAATTATTTCAGCTCCTCTTTGTTTGTAGGGTTCTGAGCATCCTTTACGGCTTGAATCAAGCTATATTTTGGTTTGAATCCATCTTTCGATATTGTGTGACCCAAGTAGTCAACCGAGGTCACTTTGATTTTGCATTTGTCAAGTTTCACAGTTAATCCTGCCCTGGCCAACCTTTGGCACACTGTGTTTAGAATGGCATCATGTTCTTCTTCCGTCGCCCCGTACATCAGTATATCGTCCTGGAAACAGAGGGTGTTTTTGATGCCTTCCAACACTTGTTGCATAACTTTTTGGGAAATAGAGGCCGCAGATGCAAGTCCAAACGGCATCCTAACAAACATGTAGCCCCAAACGGCGAAGAAAACGCCGTAAGTGGTCTCGAATCAGGGTGTAACTCGACCTGGTGGTAGGCCATGGACAAATCAATGACTGAGAAAAAACACCCTTTCCCCATAGTGCGCATCATTTCGTTTATATTAGGCAGGGGAAACCTCTCCACCCAGATGTTGTCGTTGAGGCTGCGCAAGTCCACGCAGACGCGGATACCCTTGCCATTGGCTTTTGAAGCTAGGACAAGGGGGGCCAACCATTCAGACGCGTCTATGGGTTGAATGACGCCCATGTCACACATTTTGTCCAGCTCATTTTTTAGAACTTCCCTCAGGCGCAACGGCACTGGGCGCACTCTATGAACCACAGGTTTGGCGCCTTTCTTCACTTTAATCTTATGTTGAAAATCTTTTAATTTTCCCAACCTTTCAGTAAACAGGTCAGGAAAAACGTCTTGTAGGGGATTGTTGTTGTTGGTGGGAATGTCTACCAAGATGACTTGGTCCTTGTCATTTGGGTCTAGGATAATGCCCAGTACCTTCTGGTGTTGCCATCCCAAAAGGTTCGCACCCCTTTCAACCACATACACTTTGCCAACCATGGATCTACCTTTAAATTCAATGTGGCAACTCAACATCCCCACCAGGGGAATGGGGTCTCTGGTGTACCCCTCAGGAGATATGTCGGGAGAAAGTAGCATACTCTTACTGCACCCCAGAACTTTCTCAAAGTCTGTCACGTTTATTAACGTAAAAGGTGAACACGAGTCCGCATACACCTCAATTGCTTTATTGTCTATGTGTATGACGCATTTGGGATAGTTGGGCTTAGTTGTTTCCTGGCTGTCCTTAACTTGAAAAATGAATCTTGCTTGTGTTTCCCCAACGGGATTGACAACCCTAGAAGTGTTATTTAACCCGTCCCTACATACTCTGGCCAAGTGTCCTCTTCTATTGCATTTCTTACACAAAACACCACGTGCTGAACAAAATGGACTGTTAGCCAAGTGGTTATTGCTTCCACATCTGAAGCACTTCAAATTCTGTCCCTCCTTGCTGGTGGGTATACTTTTAACGCCTTCCCTATTGTTCACTTTAAACACCTCCCCTTCAAACCCTTCACACTGAATGGGCGCCACAACCTCTCTTACACACTTGGCGGTATGCTCAATTGATTGTGCAATAGAAATGGCATCCTTCAAGGAAGGGTTTTTTGCGAGTAACTTTTCTTGCACCTTCCCACTGTTTGTACACCTTACAAGTTGATCTCTAATCAATGAATCATTGAGGTCACCAAAATCACACAATTGCGTAAGTCCTCTAAGGGCAGCTATGTAATTCTTAATCGATTCGCCCTTCCCTTGCACCCGGCTAAAGAATTTGTGGCGTTCAAGCACCACATTGACCTTGTCACCAAAATGAAGCTCCAACTTCATCAGAGTGATGTCGTACACATCAGCGTCATCCTCCTCATCCAACTCTGGCTCAGGTAGAGTTTCATAGACTTTACGTCCATGAACACCCAAATTATGTAAAAGAATATGCTGTTTACGCAACGGAGAGAACCTTTCTCCGCCCATAGCAATCAAGTAAGATTCAAACAGCTTTGTCCAATCCTTCCAATGGATTTCTGGATCACCACAGTCATTTAAAAATGATGGTGGTTGACTCATTCCAGGAGTACCCATCTTGTAATTGAGTAATATTTACCTAGGCTGGGGGTACCTGACACTTCCCTTGGAGAGGATGTACACGACCAAATTGACATTAGGTGGAGTAAGAGGAGAGACTGGATGAGCACCACACTTCTCAACCACCCCAACGATGGGTGATAACCTGCACCCCAAATGGTGGAATACCTCAGCAAACCAGAACACTATAGTGAGGTAAAGCAAACACGCACAGTGTGTGCGTATCACAGTGTAACCTTTGACAACGCTGAGATGAGTAACGCAACTCCACCAGAAAAGTGCGTTCCAAGGTGAATAGAATCAAAGTAGTTATGTTTCGTAGAGATGCGCGGCCCCCGTGAGCATTCCCAGCGTAGGGTACATACAATTTAAAGAATCTCCAGTAGGAGGCACGCACAGTGTGTGCGCATCACAGTGAAGAAATCGTGGCAAAATGCATATCACCACATAGAGTGAAAAAAACTGAAGAAACGTTAGATTCAGGCACGCATAGTGTGTGCGCATCACAGGGAGGAATACGTATGGCAGGCACGCACAATGTGTGCCTATCACAGTGACGAGAGGAGCTCTCGCTGAGGCAAGGAAATATCTTACTTTTCACCAGGCGTGGCAGACTCCGGAGGTTGCGGACAGACTGATGCACCGATGACAGACTGATGCACCGGCAAAACAACGCCAGAGGCAGGGAAATCTTCGCCGGACCTGGATGCTTCCGACCGGCTCACTGAGGACTGGTGCGCCGGCGATTACACAGCAAGAGGCGTGGCACAGTAACACTTCCTCGATAGCCTGACTGGAAACTGCCTGCTGACTGAACTCTAGAGGCGGGGAAATCTTCACCGGACCTGGATGCTTCCAACCGGCTCTCTGAGGACTGGTGCACCGGCGAATACACAGCAAGAGGTGTGACCAAGCAACGCTTCCGCAATAGCAGCTGACTGGAAACTGCCTGCTGACTGAACTCTTGACACCGCAGCCCAGCAACTCCCGGAAGCTCCGCACTCCGCAGAACACCACAGCACCACGGTACCACCAGCCCAACATGAAACGATGTAGGACTGGGGGAGTCCCCTGTGAGTGGAAACCGGCTGACAGGCTGGTCCGGAGACTCTTCCACTGACGAAACACACTCGGGGGGCCTGAGCGATGTATGGAACAAAATCGTAACGCCCAGCAGAGGTCCAGAGACTACAGCTTCAGTAACCCTTGAGGCAAGAGGTGGAGGACAGTCTTTTCACAATATATCCAACGCAGGAGAGTTAAAACAAAAAGGGGAGATGACCAGCTGCCCCCTCCGCAGATCGTCGCCAGTGTTATAATGAGGAATGAGCCATCAGACACGAGGTGAGAAGGACTCAGTTTATTCCAGTCATCCGCTCTCCTGAACAATAGAACCTTACGTTATCAACATTCTACCATCACCTCTCAAGCAGCCATATCAACAGAGGCTGGCAGAGAGGGGGTGTGGACCGTACCATTATGACTATGTGAATGAGATTACAACAGATTCCAACCACAAACTTTCACCAGCTGCAGAGAACAAAGCAAGACGACCAACTAAAGAAATGTTGGTAAGATTATCTCACACACACGTTTGCAGACAGTGAGCAAATGTGTGGGGTACTAGTTTCCCAAGTCCAAGCGCAACTAGTTAGGGCATTTCAAACTTTTTTTTTTAATTCTGGGATGTGTAGTCTTATTTGACCCAGTATAAAACTCAAACTATAAGTCTTCGAAATCTCTGAGAAAAAAAACAGGACTGGACTAACTAGTCACACAGAGACCTTATGAACTTGGCATCCATGTGGGGATACAAGGGAGAGCTTGCACACTGCAAACAATTGTTGCTAACATCAAGAAAAGATGGAAAATGATCATTCATTTTTGGGGTTTTGAGGGATAGTTCTACCTGAAACCGTACTGAGTTTGATAAAAAAAAAACATGCAATGCAATGCTTTCTGCTTTTTCTCTTCTTAGCACTTTTTTAGTGCTGCTCTTTCCCCAACCTCTTTTATCAGAGAAGAGTGACGTGCTGTTGATGTGCAAGTGGGGGGCTGTGACCCGGCTACGAAGCCTTGATTGACTTGTGCGACCCACCCCCTTCATTTTCTTGACTTTTTTATTGTACCTTTTACAGGGGTGTCCCCGCTCCTGAGACCCTGTACTTTTTAGTTCAAGCCTGGCCAGCGCATGCGGTAGTCTGCGAGGCATGCCGTATTTGATTATGGACTTGAAGCTCCGCCCATATTTTTCATTGGCTTGTGTCATTGTACTTTGTAAATGCTGTCTTCTGATTCGTTAATGGGCTTGTCAGTCCCTCTTTAGAACGCCTTGTCTTCATTTGTAACCTCCCATGAGGACTGGCCCTTTTACTTCTGTTGTTACACAGTATGTCTTATTTAGTCTGTAAGCACTATTTTCTTTAATGAGTTTCTCCTGCTGCTGGCACAACATGCTTACCTGCAACACTGAGCACGCCATGAGCACTTTCACTTTCCAAGAGCCCGGGACAATGGAGGTCGCTTCTTTGAAACAAAATAGGTCTTGCATTTACAAGAGTTTGAGCTATTGGGCTTGTAAATGACAATGCCTTTTATTTATGTGTTAATGATCAAAACAGATAAATAAAAGACATTGTCATTTACAATGCCAATAGCTTAAACTCTTGCAAATGCGAGACCTATGACAATGCAAATGCTTGTTTCCTTTGCAAGGGTGGGTTTGCCCTCTCTCTTGGACTGTCTATTTCTCCAGTGCAGTGCAGGTGGTGAAATGTTTGGTGCTGCTGGGTAAGCAACAGGAAGGCCACATACCAACATAAAGCAATGGCAGCACTAAACATAGTGGAAGGAGCTTGGGAGGGCAACCACTGCTGTTTGTCTTCCCACCATAATTTGTGCATTTTTTATAGGAAGTTGTTGTTATGCACCATTTATGTCCGCTCAATGTGGATTTCAACTGCCTGCAGTGAGAGAAGTAAGAACTACAACATTTGGTACTCAATTCAGAAAGACGCTTACAGCCACAAATTGCTCCATTTATGCATGAGAGCTCTCCACAAAAGAATACCTGGCAGGTATAAATAGTTTTACTACTGTTTAAGTCTCCACCACAAGAGTGTTATTACACAATAGTATACCTGATACAATGTTGGGAAGTGGGAGGAACAGTGTATGGTTTTTCACATAAGTTTATGGATGTCCATAATCTTGTGAGCTTGTTGTTATAATATACACAAACGCCTATCCACTCCCTAGGTGGGAAGGTGAATGGATCACCACCCAGAATTGAAGGGAATGTAGAGGAGGAGTTCTCCATGTTTTTCTCAAAGAGAATAAAGGGAAAAAGTGTGCAAATGCACCCCAGGCTGTTGTAGAACAATGCATAACTGTGCACTGTACACAATTACACATTAGGGGAATACCAACCTTTACAAAACAGCATGGTGTCAGTAAGTAATACGCCTGGAAAATTCATTGCTTTGTAAATAAGGGAAAATGATAAATCTGCCTCATTGAGGAATACTAATTATATGAATCCAAATGTATGATTACCAGTGTGAATCTGGCCCATTGGTGTTTTTAATACATTTAGACTCACTGAAATGTCTGTATTTAAAGGGGAAGTCTCACGGAGGAAGACAGAGGCCCCAGTGGATTATCCTCCTCTGCGCCCACTCCCAGTCTTCGGAGTGCGATGAAAACCTGATGTAAATCTGGTAAATACATGGACACGTTTCCAAGGGTGGAGCGAGACGGGAGCTTCGGTCAACCACTCAGGGGATCATCACAAAGGTATGTTAGATAAAGTAAACGAGTACTCCAGTAGTAATCCTTGTGTACTTTTACAATCCTTTGTCAATTGGCCCCAAAACATCTTAAATAGGAATATTCAGAGAATATTTAAGCACAATTAGTACAAACAGAAAGGACTGTGACCTCTGCACTTTTTATAAATAGTACAATTCGGGACTGAATCACAAAGGGGTGTAAGAGACTGTGAAAGAGTACTCATGTAGTACTATTTCTCATACTCAAAAATACATTTCTGAATTGGCCTCTCAAAGAGTAAGTCCTTAAGTGTTAAAAATGTGATAGATGGAAGTAATTGTGTGGTCGTGAGAGTGCCAACGCTTCAAAACTATTAGGAATTTCACTGGGTACCATTCGTACCCCTCGTTGTAAGCAGCAGAATACTATTTAAACATAGGAACCAACAGTAGGTACATGTATGTAAAATGGCAGCTGTCATGCAGCAAGGCTTAAATTGCTCCTTCCCTTTTCTCAAGAATCACTGTTCTCAGAAGTTACACTTTCTCCTCGAATACAGTCAAGCTTTCCACTGAGTACCAGGTACAGTGTTAGTACAAATACTAATGCAAAAGATATTAAATTTCAGGAGAAAGGTGACTTGTTAAAAAAAAAAACAGACACTAAACAACAATATGGAAGACAATGGTACAAAAGTATAGTAAATCAGGCTCCATATCAGAGCAACCACTCTCACCACCAGAGCAAGTGTGTGCTGAATAGATAATCTACTGGAAGCGCTAGAGGAGACCAAGTCAAGGCCACAAATACATTCTCGATAAGTAGGGAGCATTGTACGTGTCTTCAATATCTAGGATAGGATAGGATATCAGTTTATAGAGCACTCGAATGTCGAGGCGTCTCGGCGCTAAGAGTGAGAAAGAGATCAAAGAGTATTGAAACTAATCAGATTAAAACCCCGGAAATAGCCATGTTTTTATTTGCTTCCTGAAAACTGTCATACTTGGTTGAAGTCTGAGCGTATTGGGCAATTGGTTCCACAACCGAGCTGCACAATGCGACAGGCTTCTACCCCCCCCATCTAGCGATATGGACTTTGGTAGTGCAAATAAGGCCGGCGTTTGCCGATCTGAGACTTCTGTTAGGGATATACCACTGAAAGATTTTTCGCAGATCGGAATCAACTTCGCCATATAACGTTTTATGCACTAGGCATAAGGCCTTAAAGTCCATGTGTTGCTGTATTGGAAGCCAATGTAGCGACTTAATAGCCGCCGAAGTGGGTGACCTTTTGGGATATTCAAGAGAATTTGTGCAGCCGCATTTTGTATCGACTGCAGTTTGGCCTTCTGTGCTTTGTCAATACCCACGAAAAGAGCATTACAATAGTCTAATCGGGATAAGACTAAGGCCACAACTACAGTTTTTCGTAGCTCCTGAAGAATAAAAGGGAACACCTTCCGCAACAGCTTCAGAATATAGAAGCAAGTGGAGGTAACATGATTGATCTGTGCAGAAAATCCCAGTTGATTGTCAAAAATGAACCCCCATGTTCTTAACTTTCGTAGATGGTATTGGGTAAATGCCCGCCTCTACCGGCCACCAAGTGTGATCCCACAAGGACGGCCCGCCACCAAACTCCATGACCTCAGTCTTATCCGTATTGATCTTAAGAAAATTATTGCACATCCAGCTCATGATGTGCCTCAGACACTCATGGAATCTAGCTGCTACCGGCTTCGACTGTTTTGATACCGAGATGATAATTTGGGTATCGTCGGCCTATGACACAAACGATGTTGTCTAATGTGACTGGCAAGAGGGGTCACATAGATATTAAAGAGCGTTGGTGACAGTGCCGAACCCTGTGGGACTCCACATGGCATATGGAATGTTTCTGACTGCAGACTCTCCCAGTGTAGAGCTTGCTCCCTATCTACTAGAAAAGAGGAGAGGAGGGACAGAGCCGCCTCCCCAATCCCCACCGCCTTCAGCCTTTGCACCAACACTGTGTGGTTCACGGTGTCGAATGCTGCTGATAGGTCGAGGAGGATGAGGATCGCCCCCTCCCCCATCCACCTGTCTCCGAATCTCCTCCGTTGCAACAACTAATGCCATCTCAGTCGAATTTCCTGACCGGAAGCCACGCTGACTGCAATGCAGTAGGTTATTGCTGACTAGATAAGATGTCAGCTCCTGGTTAATTGCCCTCTCAAGGATTTTAGCAGCCATTGGTAGGATGATAGTTTTTAACCTCTAATGGGTCTAGTGCTGGCTTTTTCAGAATGGGTCTGATACAGGCCTTTTTCCAGACCATCGGGTAACTCCCTGAAGTGATCACCTGATTAAGAATGGGAGTTAGATGTTTACTAATGAACTGGACCACCTGATGTATCACAGTCGGAGGACAGGGATCCCAAGGTGACCCCGACTTGGTGGAACTTATAGATTTAGTTATTTCAACAGAAGTAAGTGAGCAAAACAAGTTCAGCTGACAATGCAACGGCGTGTCCTCCGTAGTGTCATATATACCGTCATCACCTCCTTGCCTGTTTTTCCAAAGTTCATCACAAATCATAGTGATCTTATTTTGAAAGAAATTGGCCATTTTATTGCAAAAATCGGAGTCCGGGCTAAAGCGGGTGTTCTGGCGTGATTTCGATAGTAATTCAACATTTTTAAAGAGTTGCTAAGTGGAATTAGTAGCCTCCGCTATTTCTACTGAGTAATAGGTAGTTTTAGCTAGAATAATGGCTTCTTTATACTGATGAAGCGCAGAATTATAAGCTATTTTATGTTCCATCCTATATTCTATTCTCCAAGTACGTTCGGCTTTCCTGCATAGAACCTTCAACTTTTTCAATTCCAGACCGTACCATGGAGATGGTGCCAGCGCTTTTCTAGGTTTCATTTCTTTCAGTGGGGCCACTTTATTTACAGCCTTGGCTATCCAACTGTGAAATTGGCTAGCAGCCTCGTTGTTATCTGGGTCCTGAACCGGAGGGCAACTATTAAGTACCTGCTCCAATTCAGTGCCTTGGATTTTGTTCCACTGCCTGATAATTATGCTCGCTGGTTTCTTTCTAGCCAGCTGCGCAGGTGATGAATACTGAAGGTGAAAATTAATTACAAAATGGTCAGTCCAGGGAAGAGGTGCGGGATTACTAAGTGTGACACCCAAGAAGGCGGAGAAAATCCCGTCAAGTGTATGACCTGCCTGATGTGTGGGGCCCACCACCATTTGATGGAGACCATAAACTGCTAAATTATCAAGAAGTCGGCTAGTATCGGGATTATTATTAAGTTCCAAATGGAAATTAAAATCGCCCAAAATGATAAGTGAGTTGGAATCTGTGAATGATTCAAGCAGGGTCTGTAGAGCCATGGAAAAAGGGGCTCTAGGGCCTGGCGGTCTGTAAAAAAGTATCCCATGTACTGTGGAAGTATTGTTTATTTTCACCATAAAACGGAGGGCCTCTGCAGGCAGTTGTGTAATAGGCTCGCTATACACCTTCAGGTTATGACGATGAACTATTGCTATCCCGCCACCTGTAGTCCCTATCCTATCCTGACTGACTACCGAATATCCTACCGGGAGGGCGCTATTCCAGTCCGGGGCCGAGGCCTGACTAGTCGGGGCAAGAGTGGTCTTGGTGACTTGGGGGGGCTCTACACACATCTGTCGCATGCTTCGATGCCAAGGGCAATGGAAATAATATTGAACACTCTTTATCCCTCGAGTACCCTCTTTGTCCAGTTCTACGCAGACAACCAGATATGTTTTTAAGGCATAGGCAAAGTTGGCTCTGGCCATGGTCATCAGCTTTTCAGGGGGTGAGGCCCTGATAGAACAAGCTCTGTTCTGCAGAGAGTCTTGTCCTGATGACCTTTAATAATTTTTAAACAGATAGTTTTAATTACCATTGTCTTTAATTTACTTTTCCTTTTAAAGTGGGCGATGTGTGAGAATCTATTTACAGACATTTTGCAGAAATATGTGTTTATGTACATGCAACATTCATAAAAAACATTTTTTAGATTGAAACTGGACCTCACATATGAAAAATAGGAGGGTGTCACACAGATTATTTGCAGTAAAATTACTGAGCTGCTGCTGTGTTACTATATTGAAAGTAAACACATTAAGAATTTGACAAGTGCAACTCTGCACTGTCAGTTACATGACCAAAGAGTACATGAAACAGATGAAACTGGATAATAAATACTAAGCTGTTCTGAACAGGCCCCCTCAAAACGTTTGGCCCAGGGCCCCCAAAATCCTTCATAAGCCCATGCTTACAAAAATCTATTTGCTGCTAGTAAGGTGGGGCCGGCATCGGACCCGCCGATAATATGGCGGTCCTGCCGGCCCCCGATGACAACGGAGGCGGGCATGTCGCACACAGTGTGACGCAACAGGCTCGCCATCCACCCATTGGCGAACAGGTCGTGGCCCGGAAGTGAAAGAAATCACTTCCGGGTCACGGAAGTCGCCAGCTCCCGCCCCCTTTGAGGGGCAAGTACTCACCCCAAATAATAGGCTGGGGAGCAGAGGAATCTTCCTCTTTGCCCTCCACGCTCCCCAGCCTTGTCGTGCGACCTCATTAGGAGGTCGTCGTTTTAATATTTGTTTTTTGTTCCTTTTTCACAGGTGCTGCTGCGGTGAGGAATTTGCGGGCGGCGAGGAACATTGTCGTGGTTTTTGGGGAGGCTGTCGCAGAGAACGTTGTCGTGGTTGTCGGGAGTACGAACGTGTCCTTCCGTTGCGGCTCGGTAGGCTGGACCAAGACATGCCGTCCTGGCCGATCATGTTATCGGGGCCGGTGTGCGGTTTTGCGAGGTGAAAGGTCGGGTAAGCGCGCGCTGAAATAGTGAAGACATCCCCTTTGTTTGTTTAAAGCGACACGCGCCTCGAGCATTGCTTTATCCCCTTTGTTTGTTTAAAGCGACGCGTGCCTCGAGCATTGCTTTGTTTAGATCGTATATTACACTGGTGGGTTTCTGGGCGAATCGCTACGCGCTTTGGAACTGCTTAATCTCCCCGTGCCTGCATGTGTAATGTAAATACGGTGCGCGGGCAAGTCACTCCAATACCTTCGGGTTGAGTTGCGCTATAGCCCATGTAAAGCGCTCAATACTTTTTCACGTGCAGCCTGCTTAGTACAGTGTGCAGAGCGTCAGTTTGGTAATCAGAAGGTCCAGAGTTTGATTCTCTAGTAGGACTTTTAAATATAGGGAGTGTGAATGCCCGTAGTGTAGTAGTTTGGATTTCTTGCTTCACGTGTGATAAGTTCTTCACTGTATTTTATTGCACTCCGTTTGGCGATGATTAAATTGTTGGGAGGGGAATTCAGTGTATTCACTCATTGAATCCAGTTATTGAGATTAACTAGGGGGGTTTAAGAGTGGGAGTGAATTACACCAGCATATTTAATTTGCAGCAAAGCTTATGTTCACAGTGATGTGTGCATGTTTGAATATGTTGGGATATTATTGAAGTAACACATATAAGTGTTCAAGTAATTTTGTGAGCAAGTTTGCGGTCTACAATACTTGCGCTGCGCAAAACAAATATATTGTATATGTAGCATTCAGGTGGAAGCACAGCGCGTAGGTGATCCTCGTAGATTGTTTTCACAAAAGCGTTGTATAGGTTGAAGGGATACAGTGCGGACCATTAAGTGACCAGGAGAGCATTCTTACGTTGGTACTTTGGGACAGGTGGGGTCACCACTGGGGTGGGCACTAAGCTAACATTGTACACGCGGTGTTAGTCTAGGGCAGTGGTTTCTAAACTTTTGACTCCTGAGGACCCCTATTGAGTCACTATTGGAAGCCAAGGACCCCCAAACAATTTGTACGATTTAAATTTCAAACATTAAAACAGTAGTTTGAAAAAAGTAAACACACACTTGTGCACACCAAACAAATACTCGAATCACTAAAGATTTTAATATTTTATATAGAAAGAATGAGCAAAATCGAAAACTTTTAATGGGATGGTTAGTGCTGCATCTCGGCAACTAACTTTTCAATATTTGTTTCTATTTCGCAGTATGAGGCTCCTGCCAGGGCCAGACTGGGAACCCAAAGCAGCCCTGGCAAATGTTGTCATACCAGTCCCAGTACTAAGTGCAGTGAGTGAGCCTGGCCACTGCAAAGCAAACTTTGGGGGGCTCTCCCACCAAGGAAATTTGGGAAAACATGGTGCATTCTGCAACACATTTGTCTTTATGTATTGAATTGAATTTGCTTTTAAAGCATAGTAAATGATGACCTTACTATGCACCAGTACAACAATCTTTTTGGGGCTCTTTTATGAATCCTTCACTATCACTCTCCAACAGTGCCTCTCTTCTCTCAATACCCCTCTGTCACATGTATTTCATTTGTTTTATAGCATCTCTCATACAAGTGTAGGGTGTCAGAGCACTTTACTTCACACACATACAGAGACAATGAATCGTACATGTGTAAATCGGTGTATTGAAAATGTTATATTATATAAGGCTAAAGGGACTTTAAGGTGGAGGCTTCACGTCATCCATACTGGTGAGCATTTTGTAAGAGTGCTTGGTCTGGAGAAGCACAAAATCTTGATACAGAATGTAACATAGCGGATAGCTTTGACTTTAATTATAACAGTTTAATTCTACCCAAACAAACCTTTTTGGCAATATGAGGATTATGAAAGACTGGGAAAAAAAAGATAGCATACTAATTTGTACCATGCAGTTTGCATGCAGCTGTTTGATGGCAGGTCATAGCTTAAAGGTGCTAGATTATGATTGTAACTCATAAACTGCACAATAACAAAATAATCTCTGTGACAAAAGCAGTAACCCACTGAGCTATGTACTTAAACTACTGTTTTTTTTTTAAATGCATGGAACACATTCTTTGCAGGAGGCCTATTAACCCTCTGTGCTACCTTAGATGAGTCAAACCTGCTACTGAACAAAACACACATCTCTCTCCAGCAGGTACATTAATCACTGGATGTTATCTTGACACTTTTATAGTTGCCGGAAAACTACAGATTATTCAAGGAACTTTGAAGTGCTTTTAAAACTATTGCTTGCGACCCCCTGGGAATGTGTCATGGACCCCTGGGGGTCCGCGGACCACAGTTTGGGAAACACTGGTCTAGGGTCATAGCCTTTCGCTCATAAGTGGCAATGGCAGGTAAAATGAAGCGGGGCGACAAGCGCTCTCGCATGGAGTTCATGATGGAGACAATGATGCGAAAAATGGTTAGCATGGACAAGAAATGGAAGAAGGTGGATAGATTGGGGAAGAATTTGTCAGATCTCAAGGAGGGGGCTGAGGGTCAGGAAGGGACTGTAGAACGACCTAGGCGCACCATAATACCCCCCATGCCCAGAGGTGAATTAGATCCACTTCCAAAACGGGTTAGGCCAAAGAAAGGGGGGATTAAGCCTAAAGCAATGGCGCCTGTGTTGCAGCCTAATGATGGGGAGGCCCCTGGACCTTCAGGAGGGGTCCCGCTAGGGGGGGTCCCGGTGAGTCCCCTGGTCCCAACACTACCAATGGGGGGGTGGGGGTACCCATGGGAGAACCATTACCTGGGCCATTACCAGTCATCCCGCCAAGCGCAGTCCCGGTAACCAACACCCCGCAAGGCGCAGGGGTGCCAGATACTGGGGGCCCTAAAGATAGTACAGCAGGCATAGATCTGGTCCCAACAGACTTGGTGGCGCATTTAGCGGCAGTGCTGCCGTGGTTGGGGAGAATAGGGATATTGTCACAAACTGTAGGGGGAATAGACATGCAGGGCGACCCCGAGACAGAGGCAAGGAGGTTGATCGCACAGTTTGTAGGACCGATAGGAACAAGGCATGCGCCTCTTTCTCTCCCTAGCCCCAGTAATGGCGTTTCTCCAGGGGCGTCAATAAAGAAGTACCAGTGGTGAGCCAGGTGAAAGAGAAGCTGGCAGAGCCCGCGGGCGTGACCGCAGCAGGTAAGCAGGAAACACTGCCTATGCTGGGCGTGGGGGAATCTCGGACCGGGAGGGAGAATGTGGCTAGGCATGTGTCACGCGAGTTGAAGGAACTCATTTGGTCAGGGTGTTATGTTAGCATGTTTTCTTTGCTAGTTGATGAAAGAGAGAGGGAAGAAGCTAAGAAACAGAAGGATTGGATGCTCCCCAGAGAATGGGCAAGTGAGTTGTTGCGATTCAGAGTGGAGGAGAACTTAACCAACTGGATCAGGGGTTTCTCAGTATTTATGGCGGTAATGGCAGAGCGTTTCCCAAACATTCAGGCTGAATGGCGTGTTACCAGAACCGCATTACCATGGCGCATGATAAATACGGGGGGTGGGGTTGGAAACTGTATGACATTAACTTCAGGAGGGCAAAGGCATCAGACCCTGTGCTATCTTGGAACATGGTGGACACGATATCTTGGTTGGACCAGTTTGACGCACCTCAGACCAATTTTCAGTTTAGCACAGCGCAGGTGAACAGAGGACAAGCAAGTCAAGTGTTTCTGCCCCATCAGCCTTATCAGCCCTTTCGGCCTGCGCAGAACTCAGGCCCTACCCATAGCTCAGGTGGGGGAGGGGGGCAAAATGGCACGTGTTGGGATTTTAACAGAAGAACATGTACTAGGGCGCCAGGCATATGTAAGTTCAAACATGCCTGCTCTATCTGCGCAAATCCTTCCCACCCAGAATCCAAGTGTCTCAAAAAATCAAGAGATAAAGGGAAGAGAAAGCAGGATTGAGGACTTTGGGCACCGGGTCACACATTCCCCCATCATTGACGTCATAGCCATGAACCCGTGGCTGAACAAATATCCCTGTCATGTTACTGCTAGGACACTGCAGGAAGGTTTCACATATGGGTTTAGGATTCCTGCCCCTTGTTATGTAGGGACGCCTGATTGCAAAAATCAGTTGTCAGTAAGGACTAACCCTGGAGTGGCGGCAAATAAAATTGCTAAGGAGCTATGCTTGGGCAGAATAATGGGACTATTTGATTGCATCCCGGGAACAGAATTTTGTTTGTTCACCACTGGGCGTTGTCCCCAAAAAAGAGGAGGGAGAGTTCCGGTTGATCCATAACCTATCTGCACCTAGAGGCGACTCACTAAACGATGCCATCAGTGAGGAAAGTTGTAGTGTGAAATACGCGTCTTTTGAGCAGGCTGTTGATATGCTCAGGGAGCTGGGCCCTGGGGCCTTGATGGATAAGTCTGACTTTGAATCGGCATTCCGTCTGTTACCGGTTCACCCGGAGGATTTTCACCTGCTTGGCTTCAAATTCCAAGACAAATTCTACATGGATATGTGTAGGCCCATGGGTTGCTCGGTCTACTGCGCCTATTTCGAAAAGTTCAGTTCATTTTTGGAATGGGTTCTTAGACGTGTGACCGGGCACCAATCTGTTATGCACTATCTAGATGACTTTCTGATCCTGGGGTCAGCGGGCTCCCGGAAGTGTGCGTGGGCATTGCAGGAATTCTGCACGCTCATGCGGGCTTTTGGGGTTCCCCTGGCGCCAGGTAAGACAGTTGGACCAACGACGAAGTTAGAATTCTTAGGTATTGAACTAGATTCTGTCCAAGGGTGTTTCTGCTTGCCAGAAGATAAGATTAAGAAATTTAAGATGACCTTACAGCAATGCTTAGCTAAGGAGAAGTTTACCTTGCATCTGTTGCAGCAAACGGTAGGACAGTTGAATTTTGCCCTTAGAGGGATCCCAATGGCACGCCCTTTCTCTCGCTCTATCGCCCAAGCCATGACCGGACTTCAAGAAAAACATCATCATACCCGGCTGTCAGGCAGGACATGCGGATTTGGATGGCATTCCTGCAGGACTTCAACGGGAGGGTGGTCTGGCCCAGTCCACCCACTATCTCTGCAGAGTTAGGTTTATGGACTGACTCTGCGGGTAGTGTGGGATTTGGCGCCATACCCGGCAATGAGTGGGTGGCGCACAGGTGACCAGACGCATGGGGGCAGACTGGTCTGACAGCCAACATTGGTTTCTTAGAATTGTTCCCTATCTGGGTCGCCTTAACGGTGTGGCCGGACAGGCTGCGTAACCAATCGGTGGTATTCTGGTCTGACAACATGACTGTGGTAGAGTGCATCAATCAGCAGGCCGCGAGATGCAAGATGATCCTCCGCCTGTTAAAGGAGATTGGCCTTTTGTGTATGAAGGAGAATATACTGTTTAGGGCTAAACATGTCCCAGGTGTGTTGAATAATGCTGCTGATGCACTCTCTCGCTCCAAGATGCAGGTTTTCAGAACACACCTCCCTTCTGGAGAGGCGAACCCAACACCCTTCCCAGAAGTACTTTGGCTGATTGGTGCCCCCAACTACCGGACCTTGTGGCAGCTAGCCTAGCTCCCAGGACCAAGAAAGCCTTTGAGGTGGGTGTTTTGGGCATATTGCACTTTTTTGGGGAAGGATTGGGCGGAAGAGTGGCACACTTCTAGGGCATTGCTGCGCTATTTAGGCGTATTGCATGATGAGGGACGCTCAGTGGTGGCAGCCAGGCGACACGTGGCAGCGATATCTTTCTTTGCCCAAGCTAAGGACAGAGGGGATCCCACTGATAGCTTCACAGTCAGGAAGGCCTTAAAAGGTTGGTTGCGCATTCAGGGAATACACCCGATTCAAGGCATCCGATTGGAATGGAGGTACTAGCCGCCCTACTAGGGACATCGGACGCCGTCTGCACGACAAAAGGGGAAGCTTTATTATTCAGGGCGGCCTTTTCATTAGCATTTTATGGCGCATTTCGCGTGGGAGAATTGGTCGCTCGTAATAAGCGGGATGCTCAGGGGGTTTACAGTTGGACCATGTGAAAATTCAGGGCGATGCCATATTGATATGCATTAAAAAGTCCAAAACTGACCAGGAGGCCCACGGTGAAAGATTGGTTTTGCACAGAGCACATGGCAATCCACGCTGCCCAGTAACACAATTGGAAGCATTTTTGAGTCAGAGATCTCCTATAGGGTGTGGGAATCTATTAATCCATGCAGACGGTACACCTCTCACCCGATTCCAGTTTAAGAGGGTCAAGGACATGGCAATTCTGCAGGTAGGTTTGGATCCTACACGCTTTGGAACTCATTCATTTAGGATAGGGGCTGCGACCGAGGCAACGGCGAGGGGGCTGCAGAGCAGCAATGTCAAGAGAATTAGGAGGTGGTCCTCCAATTGTTATAAACATTATGTGCGGCTGCACATGTTGTAGGTAGGCCATGTGCGCTGTTCTGATACATGTCTTTTCTGCTTAATCTCTACAGTCTCTCGAGCCAGTCACGCAGGGGGAAAACTGACGTCGGAACATCCACGAACAAAAGAAGGACGTGCAACTATGCCGGCATCAGGAACTCAGGTGGTTTGGATTATTGGCCATTCCAATGTGACACGTTTGAAGGCATTACAGACACAGGGCAGAACAGGCTGGTCTAGAAGTTGCATTCCATGGGAGGGGGGGGGGGGCTGTGTTTGAGTCAGTGCAGGGGTTTTATAGGGGATTTGCTGAAGAAAGAGGGTCCCCGTCCTGATATCATTATCCTACACCTCGGAGGGAATGATCTGGTGAAGCTAGGGAGAAGGGGGCTGGTGGAATCCATAATCACAGAAGTGGGCTGGTTAGCAAAAACATGCCAAGGATGCATCATCGCATGGTCACAGATGGTACCTAGATGTCAATGGAGGGGGGAGTCTGTAAAGGCACTGAAGCACTCAGTAAGACGTATCAACAACAAGATAGAGAGGTTGTTTAGGTCTCCTCATTTGCAGACCATCGCCCACGGGTGTATCAGGGGGGACCCGTGCTTCTTAAAAGACGGTGTCCATTTATCAACTGTGGGGAATGCAATCCTATCAGAGAATCTGCTGGCGTGGTTGTTGGGCTTGAGGAGCGGGGCATGACTTCCTAGTTGACATAAGGTTGGGGTGGGGCCAGATAGTCGGGCAACTATGCTGGCCTGTGGCGGTAAGGTCATGATTGGTGAGCAGTAAATTTAAGGTCCTTAGGGAGCGGCGCCATTTCTTGAATGGGGTCGCCCAACTCTCCAGGGGCAGTTACAGCCGTTGTGGCTGTATGGGTGCGGGGGAGGGGGGAGTTACGCTTTTCCTAGGCTGTTGGCCACCCCACAAGTGCACAATGGCGCCAGTAAAGGGCGCAGAACTGCAAGGGCCCCCGATGGAGATAGTATACACGGCGTACGGGGGTAACTGGGGGGGGAGGGGGGAAGTACCCTCATGGTGAACGGGCCCTCTGCGCATGCGCACTCAGGCGGGAGGGCGGGGTTTAACTGATAAGGATCTGACACCAGTTATTGACCTTGCCGTAGGCTCAAACATGGATACGCAGAAAATGATTGCCATTATGATTATGAATGATGTATGCTTAGATTCGGATAGGAATAACTTGTATTAGAGTTATGTTAAGGATAGCCATCATCAATCAAATGTCAATGATATGATTGTCTGCGTAAAAAAAAAATTGTAAAAATTTATATTCAGTGTTTGATTAATTATGTTAATAAATACGTCCGGGGGTTATCTACGACCCCCTTTTCCTATTAAACTCTTGTTCCTGATATTCTGTGGGTCTGAACAAGGGAGCAGCGGGTATAGGTAGTGCAAGGCCATATGTTCGGAACAGGCCCCCTCAAAACGTTTGGCCCAGGGCCCCCAAAATCCTTCATAAGTCCATGCTTACAAAAACCTATTTGCTGCTGAGGGAAAGGCAAGGAATGGGAGATAGAGGAAACAAGCATGTTACACACTTTCTGTTCCTGCTGTTGCCATCATGACCCCTGAGAAAAAGGTCACAAAGGGTGGAGTCAGAGGAAGCACAGGACAAGCCAATGGGAGCAGCTGCTACATCTGAGATCAGCATGAGATTCTGTACAGAGCTTTCAAGTGGCCCAGTCTCTCACCGGCGATCAGGCTGGCGCTCCTCACAAACAGAGTGAGATCTAGGCGGGAATCTGGAAAGTGGGACTCCGGCGAATAAAAGTATGAAAGTCAGACATTTTCAGAAGTCTGGAGCTTCAGCCTCCCCAGGCAGGGCGCCCAGCAGGCTGATGGCAAATTGGAACAGAAGGGCCATTTTCTCTGTCATATACCGCATTTATGGCAGACACTGTAAGAGTAAGAAGCAACTGCTGGAGAGACAGATCGGAAAGTCACCCACTGTGCTCTGCTGGAGGGGGCGGCAGCTTCCTAACAAGCCTGTGGCTTTTGTACTGTAACATCGGAATGATGAGCACCGCCTCCCTCTGCTCCCGGTGCGCCACAGGAGCGCTGCGAGGTGTGGACGTCTATGCCAGGCACGTAGCAGCCAGTGCATTAACCCCACAGGCCGCTCCCAGACACTAATTGACATAAACACGTTAGTGCATTTGCCGAGCAATGAACAACAGGAGCATTAGCAGGGCAGCGATGGGAAGGATTTATTAATTAGATGAATTGCATCAGATTTAATGTGCAACTAGTTATGGCCCTGAGGAGGGAAGGGGAGCCGCACCGCCACCTGCGAGGAGCAGCACACATCTCGAAAGAAGCTATTTCAGAGCCCAGCATGAAGCAATCGTTAGTAAGATGCTGTTTTCTAGGCTACACTGTGCCTTTTCCAACAAAAACTCGACTTCTAAATTCATATTATATTTTCGTATTCTTATTTTAATCTTTAAAAGCTGAATATTGCACGACTTGTGTTTCTAAAACAGAAAATAATACCTCTGGCATCTATTCTAGTGGAATAAAAAGAAGAAACTGTGCAGTCCACATATTATTATTTTTTTACTAAGGGCTAATGATGGACCCAGGGGAAAAGCACGCCGCAGTTAGTCTTTCCCCGGGGAATTTCGTGCACACAACAGGACATGGGTGGGGCTAGGTAGGTAGGTGGGGGGGTGGGGCGAAGGGGAACACATATAAGGGTCCGGACAGGCGTAATCTGCCTCTTCCGGACCCTGTGCATCACCGAGGGGAGGTGTATGTTTAAATAACAATTTAGTTAGGGTCAACTTGTTACCTCACCGGGACCAGGTGAGCCCTTCTAGTCTTCATACGGAGATGGGCGGCAGGCGGGGCCTGTCTCAGGCCCATCCAGTCGCTGTATGCGGCACGGGGGCCGTGGCGTCGCCCTCTGCTGACCAGGTGAGGGCTGCGCTGCAGACATTGGGCGCGGCCGGCATGGTTTGTAATGGCCGGTTGTTCTCGAAGAAGCGTGGCTAAGCTTTGACCGTCCTGTGCGGTCTGCGGCTGGTGGTATGACCGCTGCCATTGCGGCATGCCTCCCAGATTCTGGGGGAGGCCAGGGCAGCGTGGGCAGGGGATGAGCGAGAGGTGCCAGAGCAAGGGAACGAGTAGGGGCGGGAGGAGCCGTAGCCTCCGAACCCGACTGCAAGACACCACACACCCTGGCCCGAGAGCGTCAAGGAAGCCTCCAGCGGGGCGGGCCACAGTACCCGGAGAAAAATTGGGAAGCCAAGGAGGCACGGCACGGCGAGATTGCGGGCCTGCCGAGCTCTTGAAAAGGATGCAATAGAAGGGAAGGGCCAGAGTACACGGCCCCTCTGTCCCAACCAAATGCTACAGAAACAACGGGTGGCCAAGGGCCCCGCCCTTCAACTGAAGGTACTAGGGGTGCCACACAGAAGAAGGAAGTGGGCAAGGCAGAGGCAGCCAACACCCAGGAACTGCCTGCCCCGGGGGATAAGGGATTTTTGTGGGTCCGGGACACAAGCCAACAGATGGGCATTGATAGACATCGAGGCATAGATTAGGGAGCAGCGCTGCTTGGTCAAGGAGCCCGAGGCCCGCTGGGCCGCGATGTGTAGGAAGTGCGAAGAAGAGAAGTTTGCTAGGGAGCGGACACAGGCGACTAAGTCTGGTGAGGGGTAGTTGCCGATGGGACCGGTGCGAAGGATGTGGGAGCGGGTCACTTGATATGGGTTCTGGCTAGGGGGCCCGGTGATGCATAGGACCCTCCTGGTTGGTGCAGCGGGGGGGAGTGGGGCCTAGCAAGGTCAGCGACTGAGGTTGACAGACAGGGGGCATTGCCAGTCCGACGGACCAAGACATTGGCCAGAAGATGTGGGGTGGTCCACGTGGCCAACCCTACTCCGAGGGATCATGCACCTCGACCTAATCAGGCCAAGGGGTTTCCACTGACCACGGCTGTATGTGAGCGAGCGAGCCAGAGCAGAAGGAGCATGGCAGGCGGAGCGTGATGAGGGTGAATGTGAGGATGCTCTGGTTTAAGGCTATGAGAGTGACAAATGGGAGGAAGGGCGCGCAACCCGTACGTCAATTGATATCTTACAGCAGTCAAGTGCGGACCAGAGAGTTGTCAAGGCCAAGGTGAAGAGCAGCAAGGGTGACTGACGGAAAGAAGGAAGGAAGGGTGGAACCATTGCCTTCAGGTACGGGGGATGGTGATCCGTGTGGGACGCCGGGGAGTCACAGAAGGGAGCGCCAAAACGTCAGTCAGCAGGGTTTGGTGATGGGGTGATCACGGAGGGGACGAATAAAGGGAAGGGATCTGCATGCAGTAAGGAATCGTGCAAACGGGTGAGTGGAAAAAAGCAGCTGAAAAGAAGAGGTGTCAGTCAGGTAGTTCTACAGAGTCTGAAAAGGGTTTCGGATTCGGAGGAGGATAAACATAAGAAGAGACTCCCTTATGTGGGGCTGGCGATGCTGCTTGGGTCTCACCTGTCTGACAAGACTAAGAACAGAATATGGAAATACGAATATGTAGATGTTTTAAACTCCTGCATAGGGATATCCAGGCAAAGGAGCGTTCTAAAGAAGAGGAATGGGAACTCACGAGGCAGCCCAGAGTGCTGACTAACTGGACATCTACTTTGCTGATCAATGCGAGTATTTACTGTGAGAAGCATGGGGACAGGGCGAGGCTGAACCTGGACAAGCCCCGGGGAGAGGATGACTCTGAACTCTGGATGCAGTAGATTTAGTCCACTCATTCAGCCGCTTCCACACACATGGCTAGCGGATTGCCTGTCAAATATTGGACTTTTCAGCCCAAGCCTGCCCCACAGGGGGCAGGTTACACCCGAAACCAACAGGAACCAATGTTGGGGCATGCTGGAATTATAACAAGGGGTTCTGTTTTCGTCACCCATGCAAGTTTAAACAAGAGTGTTCCACATGTGGGGACAGACACCCCATTAACCAATGTTTTACTCTGGCCAGCCCAGCCGAACAGTGGAAGGGGTCCCAATGGAGGGGTCAGCAGGGAAACCCTAGGACAAAAGGCAATTACTCCCATTAATGTTGAAGCCCTGCGGCCTTGGCTGGCAATTTATCTGGAGAGGAGGGAAACTTTGCGGCTTGAATGGAGTTTCATGGAGGGTTTTTGGATTGAGTATCAGGGTCCATGGAGGCACAAGTGGGATGACAATTTGCGGTCAGCCAAAGATTTTACAGAAATTGTGACATCTAAGCTGGCTAAGGAGGTAGCAGAGGGTAGGATAGCAGGGCCTTCTACTGAGTGGCCCATGGCGGACTTGATTGTGCCTCCATTTGGGGGTGGTGCCGAAGAAAGTGGTAGGTGAGTTCTGACGTTTTCATCATTTGTCATGGCCAGAAAGAGCATCAGTGAATGACTACATTGCCGAGGAGGATTCCATGGTGCTGTATGCATCAGTAGACAAAGCAGTGGCCCTGTTGCACAGCTGTGGTCATCGGGCCAAGTTGGTGAAATGTGACATCAAGTCGGAATTTCGTTTACTTCCCATATACCCTGAGGATTTTCAACTGCTGGGCATGCAGATTGGAGCGTTTCTCTATGTGGACAAGGTGCTGCTGATGGGTTGTGTTATCTCCTGTGCGCTGTTTGAAGCCTTCAGTACCTTCTTACAATGGGTCTTCACAAAATCTAGTGGCCATAGGGAGGTGTCTCACTACCTAGACGATTTTAACTTGTGGTACGGATGATTCGGGCGAGTGCTTGAAAGCACTGCAACATTTCCAAAGGATGGCAGAGGGTTTTGGGGTGCTTCTGGTGCCTGAGAAGACAGAGGGTTCACTGGTGGTGTTGACATTCTTGGGCACTGAGATGGACACAGTTTTGATGGTAGCAAGGTTGCCACAGGCCAAGGTGAGGGAGATTCAGGGTTTCTTGTTGGAAGTGATGGGCGAGCACAGGATTGAGCTCCGAAAAGTACAGAAGCTGCTTGGGTTTTTGATCTTTGCATGCTGTGAGGTGCAAGTAGGGCAAAGCTTTTGCAGGCAGTTGGGCATGGCCATGTCTGGAGCTACTTTGCCGCACCACAGGGGCAGGATTTCCATGGCAGTCAGGGCTGGCTTGGGTGTGTGGATGACATTTTTTAATGATTTCAATGGTGTACCCATGTATTTCTTGGATGAGAACTCAGTCTGGCAGATCCCGCTATTTTCTGATGTGAATGGTGCACACGGTTTCGGGCTTTTTTGGGGTGGTTGTTGGTGCGCTGAGTGCTGGCCAGAACACTGGATGCATCAAGGGTGCAGCATTGCCTTTCTAGAATCTTTTCCTTTGCTGGTTGTGCTGCAGGTGTGAGGTGGAGAGATGGCAAACAGAACAGTGACAGTGGTGGAGTTAGTTAACAGACAGAGTGCCAGTGCCAGAGACCTTCGGGTGCTGAGGTTGTTGAGACGTTTTATGCTGATGTGCCTGCGTTTGATCAGTGTTTTTAAAGCTAGGCATGTACCTGGAGTGCAGAATGGCTTTGCAGATGCTTTATCTCGTTTGCAGTGGCAACGCTTCCGAACCCTGGCACCTGAGGCAGACGCTGTCAAGAAGCCTCCACCAGAAGAAGTTTGGGAGATGGGCGAGTGAGTGTCATCAGTCTGGTTGAGGGATCATGGACTGCATCCACCAGGAAGAGCTATGGGTTGGCGTGGTGCGAGTTCTGGGCGTTCGAAGAAAATGTGCCACAGGGCTGGGTACAGGATCAGAACAAGGTCAAAAGGAGAGAGTTACGTTTTGTTCTTTTTAGGTCTCGCGAGCCAAAGGCTCGAAGAGACATTTTATAACTGGGCTTTTCAAAGTGCTGCCGTGGCCTAAAGCTACAGTGCACGTGAACGTGCACGCGCGCAGCGCCATGTGTCTTTCCTCTGTAGCGATCGTAATCACGATCACTTTCACTTTCGCGGGCTCCTCTGTTGCTGGCATTCCCCCCTCCCTTCTCGCCCAGCCCTTCTTGTTTTAATTATACACCGTCCCATCCTTTTGCTTTTATCACATGCCGCTGTATTTTACTTTCTGTCTCTTGCGCAATACATGTTTTCTGTGCCCATCAGGCCTCGTTTTCTTTTATTATATATTGCACTTTTCATCATTATTTGCTCATACCCCGTAATCGCACATCGCCTACTGGTTTTATAATATTGCCGCCTCTTCTCTCACCTGCAAACGCCACAGCAACAACCAGTGTTGGACGATCGTTGCTGCTGCCGTGTGCGCAATACATGTTTTCTGTGCCCATCAGGCCTCGTTTTCTTTTATTATATATTGCACTTTTCATCATTATTTGCTCATACCCCGTAATCGCACATCGCCTACTGGTTTTATAATATTGCCGCCTCTTCTCTCACCTGCAAACGTCACAGCAACAACCAGTGTTGGACGATCGTTGCTGCTGCCGAGGACGCAGAGCGAGGGCGGGATGTTCATAATGGAAAGAGGACTAAGGAAGCCTCCTTTACATGGCGGCCATATTTGAGAGGGACTTCGTCCAACTAACAAGCACAGAGCTTCCACGTTTTTCCACATTCTGAACTCAATGGTTAGCCAGTCTACTAGAGTCTGGTTAACTTTAACACAGTACAGACATTTACTTAAGTATGCCATTTCCAAGAATATACTACATGCAAGGTAAAACGTTCAGTATTGCCGCATTCTCGTACATAAAATTACCACGTCTATTTTTCTGCTGTTTTACATGACTCATGGTCACATTCCTGTTTAGGCACGGGGTGGGGAGGTAAAGCGATTTTTTTCAGAACCACTGGATTTGGAGCCAATCCTAGTACTCCACTTCCAAAGTGGGCAGCTGTTATGTTCAAATTCGCACCTTCTGCTTTCTTCTTCCCTCCCTCCTTCTCTCTAAAGCCCACTCAATTTTCAATCCCTACCTTCTCCTTGCTCCCAGTCCCTGGCACAGCCATTATCAAGCTGTCTCATGCCGCAAACTTTGAATTTCGACGTATTTTTTTTATTTGTTAGTTTTGATTCTCTGTTTCATGGTTGCGTTTTTTCACTTAGTAAGCATGTTTATCTACAAAGATGCACGAGTATATTTTTCACGTTTTAAGCACGTGTTACTTTGAAGGGGTACTAGATTGACACCCCGATTTCGTATCATGGTTGATTGGCTTCTTTGTTTTGTGTAAAATAAGGTGGTTGTCACCTTTCAATAAAGTTGCATAGGCTTGTATGATCACTTTCCTTCCTTATAAAAGAAAATTCCCACACGTCTTGACGTGCACACGCCTTCCAGCGGTCACGTGGCTTTCTCGCGCACGGAACATTTGAAGGCAAGAGCGGGGAGTTGTTTAGGAATTAAGCACTGCATTTCAGTTCCTCCGTTACGGCCTAGAGTTACACAGATTATTTACATAGACTTTCTCTTTCATAGAATCGGGACGTTAAATGACGATCTTCTGGTAAGCAGACGCTCGTTTAATTCCTGGTGTTCGGGGCCACGTATACATGCGCTCTCATGATACTCATTCCCATCTTTTACCTTCCGTAGATCGTGCTCTTTACTGATATAGTGGCAAGACTTCGGCATTAGAGAGATGCTGTTTTTGTTGTTTACGTTACTAATCACTTGGTAATCCGAGTTAGACTGCAAATTTACGCAGAGTGTTTTACTTGCAGAATTACAGTGCTTTAACCGCATTGGAGGTACTTCCTGGTCTAACCTTACCAAGGTTTTACACACACGGGTTGATATACCATTAGTTCGTCATTCAGTCTAACACCACACTTTCACCGGGTTTTAGCTATAGGGTGATCAAGTGGTAACACTTAAACAAGCATTTGCAAAGCAATAGATCTCGCTTTTATACGAGTTTGTGCTATTGGCATTGTAAATGACAGTGCCTTTTATTTATGTTGCCAAACTTAAACAAAAAGCATTGTCATTTACAATGCCAATAACTCAAACTCGTATAAATGCGAGACCTATTGCATTGCAAATGCTTGTTTGTATTGACAGGGATTTATCGCCTACCACCATTGGGGAAAAGTTGGCTGGGGTTTAATTCTATGGCAAGCTGCATTGGGGTTTTGCCCATGACGGGGATGGGATTTTAGGCCGGATATTGAAAGGATGGGGCAGGCAAAGGGGTGGGGGAGGGTTGCACAGAGGAAGGCCATAACATTCAAATTGTTGGGGAAACTGTTGGCTGTTTTACCTGCCTGTTGTTACGATGAGTTTGAGGTAGCCATTTTTTGGCTTTGAATGGTGTGGATATTTTTGGGGGGCTTTCCAAGTTTCGGAGTTGTTGGGGTCAAAAGGTCAGTGGGATTATTGCATGTGGAAGTGCATACTAACCCTGGGTGGCTGGGGATATGGTTGCGCCGCTCTAAAACAGATCAGCAGGGTAGGGGAAGATGGGTGTGGTTGTGTAAAGTGGGGAACGAGGTAGTGTGCCCGATGCAGGAGTGGCAGCATTTTCAGGCCTGGTCGGTCCGACGTTACAAGGGTGTTTTCTGTCACAAGGGTGGCAGACCGATGTCTGCTTTTCAGCTCATGATGGTGCTGCGTATGGGGTTGCGTCATGTCGTACTTTAATATTCGGGACCGCGTAGGGGACAGGGCCCTACCCCTGTCTATCTTGGTATTAGCAAACCGCAAATGGTAAATACGGCATGTACGAGTGCTTTATATATCGTTCTAGCTATGAATGCACTGTGTACACGTTATTCTGCTTCACTACGCGGGTTCCATTTTGGAAGCAGTGGCCATCTTGTCATTGCCCTCACATAGGCTATAATGGAGTAAATACGGGCCTCACAGTACATGGGCTTCTCCTCTGACTCCTCCGTGACCTGGGCAGCTGGCTCTGCTGCCCCAGGTCAAACCGGTCTCACGAGCTCCCCTTCCTCCGTCCACCTGTGATTAGCATCAGGGCTTGACCCATCATAAAACCCTTTCATTCTACACAAGCCTCCGGCTAATCTCTTTCACACCTGCTTGTTCCTGCTTTATGACTTGTTTCCCAAAACAGGAGATGCTCATGTTTATTGGGGGGTCTATTGACATCCGATGTGGGATCTGAACCTTACTGTGTAAATCATTGTGGGCTGGCCGAACTGGAATGTGGGATGGTCATCATGACTCTGCCTTTTCTTTGTAATGTACACTTGTATATGGCCGTATCATAAAACCTAGGAATGTATGCTTGAGGCAAGCAAAAGGGTATTTAAGATGATGTCCGTGCCTATGATTTTCAGCAATCTCCTGAGAACATACACGCTGTTGTACTTCTAGGATACCTGTAATTGGTCTGCAGCCAATAAATGAATCTTTGACTTCACCCAGAAGACTCTGTGTTTCTGTAGGTCTGGAACAGGGTGAACCCGGAAGTCATAGGGTGTGTGCCCCTGCACCGCTGGGTCTAAAATACCCAGTACTTCAGTTTGGCGCCCAACTCGGGACGATTTCAGCGGTACCAGTCCAAGCCAGAGGTTCGTGAGGAGCTTCGTGTGGAAATTCCGGAGGAAGGCCGCCACTTCATCGACCCCTGCATGTCGACGTGGTCCGAAAGTCTTTTCTGCGAGGTTCTCCGCGTCCCGACGGCTACGAAGGACTGCTGCCCTGATTAATCGACCTGTTTTGGACCTTTGACGAGTTTGAGAGAGCGAAACAATCGAGAGAGTCTTCTGGTGACGCCATCGATCAGCAATATTCAGTTAAGTATAAGTGGAGCGTCTCCCATTTGTTTTGGTATCCTTTGGGATCATTTGAATTAGTGATTTGGAGTTTGCAAACGCCAAAGCCAGAGGACTCGTGTATTCACGAGACTATCGTAATCGATAATCCTTTGACGTTTGGATCTAGACTAGTGAGTGAAGATGCCTGGTTCTGGAATATTTGGTAGATTATTCTGTTTGGGTTGTGGAAAAGATTTCCAGCTAGAGGAATCATGTCCGGTTCCTCCGGTTGGAACTCCAACTTATGAGCTCTATGTAAAACATGGCGTAGGCCCCATTGCATATAACGAAGTGTGGATCCACTACACCAGGAAAGACGGTGTTTTAAAATGGCCCCAAAATGGTAGTTATGATACCGATATTTTAGATAATTTGGAAATTAAATTGTTTAAGAAGAAAGCCCGGCCGGCGATGTTTGACTCTTTCCGCTTATGGCGAAAGGAAGCCAAACAAAAGGAAATTAAGTTAGCGAAAAAGAATAAGAGAGAGAAAGGTATGACAGTAATGCAAGCAGCTGTACAATTTAAAGACAATGAGGAGGAACAGATGAATGAGCAATTGCACAGACAGCGCAAGTTAGGGATTGACAAATGTTACCCAGCTTTACCACATCCTAAGCAGAATGAGTTAGAAGAAAAGGAGAAAGATCCCTTGATGTCACATTTGTTGAGTTCGCCACCCCCGTATGCTCAAAATGCCACGGCACCTCCCCAGCTTGTGAATATGCCACCTCCAGTCAATATACTGCAAGCCTTGCCGCTACCGCCAGTTGCTTTGCAGCCGGCTCTTATCCATGTAGCGCAGCCCTCTCAAGGGCCGCCAGTTGTGCTTCCAACTGCCCCCGCACTTCCTGCGACTTTGCCTAATACAGCAGCTGCCTCTTCTGACACTTTTCCTTGCACCACTCCAGTACCTGTTTCTACATCCTCTTTTCTTCCCTCTGTTTTTCCCCCTGTTTCCGCCTCAGCTTCTCCTTCAGCGCGACAGCGCTTAGCTAATGTGGTTACTACATTAATGTCTCCTCTCTTTGAGTCATCTGGTGCGACTCCTGGTTTACAGCGTAAGCAACTGCGCAGTCAATTGCCTAACCCCGATGAGAAAAAGGTAATAGACAGCATGGCGCGTAGATGGATTGTTTTCCCTTCATTGTATGATGTGGAATCAGTTGTCAACGTTTTCCATCAATGGGATGCCCCTAAACAGAGATATGTGTTTGAGAAAATGTGCGAAATTCTCTGTGAAGAATTGGAAGATAGTGGTAAAAATCCGAGCCCGCAGGAATTGTGTAGAGTGAGGTTTGATTTTGGAACTGGTATAATTGTGGACCGCGAAGTAGATAAAGCAGTTGCGGTTGTATTGTCCTTCAGGAATGATGATTGTCAACAGTCATTGTTTGAACAAGATGTCCTTGTGGGGAAAAAGGTAAAAGTGCGACAATACCCCATGAGAGAAGTTCCCCCGGTATGGAAGGAAGCAGTTGCAGCTGGTGCCGGTGATGCCGCTGTGCCAGCGCATTTCCAGCGTGTTTGGGTGCATGTTCCATGGAAGCGCTCAGAGGTGTTAGCACTTAAGCAGTCCTTACCTGATCCCCGTAAAAACCCAGCAGGTTATTATAAAGAGTTGTCACAGACGGCAGGGTCATGCGTTATGAATCTGGCCGACATAGACATGTTGTTTGGTAATGTTGTTCCACAGCCTCTATGGGGATCAATTCGTAATGCAGATCACGATGCAGAACTAGGGGATACATGGGCTAACATCGTTTCTGCTGATGCTAGACAAACTGGTGGCGCGAAACCAGAACCTTTAGTAGCTGAACTGCCTGGTAGAATCATCACGTATATGAAGACAATAATGCCTGCGATGCGCGTAAATTGGGACAAGTTATCTGCATGCAAGCAGAAGAAAGATGAGACAGTGTCAGACTTCTTTACTAGGTTTGAAGAAACGTTTATTGATCACAGTGGGCAGGATAGGAGTACTGAGGGTGGCCAACGGTTATTTGTGGATAAGTTTGTGCAGAATCTACTTCCTGACCTGTGTAAAAAGTTAAAAGATTCAGAAAGTTCTTGGGCTGTTTCTTCTTCAGCGCAAATACTGGCTACTGCACAGTATTATGAAAATAGAGACAAAGACGAGAAAGATAGAAAAGAAAACGAAGGAACTAAAGACAAAGGTCCTTTTACAGCAGGCCTATCCGCCACGTGGAGGTCAGAATAATTATAGGCAACCCCAAGGTGTCTATCACCAACCCCAACAGTTTCAGAACAATCAGCAAATGCACGGGTATTATCAACCACGTGTCCCTGTAGGTCCCAACCAATGTTCATACTGCAAAGAGGAAGGTCATTATAAATATAGTTGCCCTAAATTAATGCAGCGGAACGGTAATGCGTATGGCGCAAGAGGTAGGGGTGGTCAGCAAGCTCCTAGAGGCAGAGGGCGTGGAAATGCTCCCCAGAACGCGCGTCCTCTGCCGCCTCAAAATACCATCAATAGCTTTGATCAGCAAGCTAACGCGACTAGTAATACGGCCCAGTATTATAATAATGATTATTATGCAGAGGACGGTGATGCAGAAAGTAATGATTACTAGGATAGCCATAGACAGAGAGAGGGAGTTGTTTCAGTGCCAGTGGATCAGAGTGGACCGTATGTTGAGGTAACTACAGCAAATGTAACGGAACCTTTTTTGCTAGACACTGGTGCTGCAAAGAGTTCAATGATGCATTCAAAACTCCCTGGCGCACCTTTGTCTGGCGATATAAATGTTTCAGTAGGTTTTTCTGGCGCCCCAGTTAGGAACCCGATTTCTAGTCCCATGTCACTTTCTGTTGGACCTTGCGAACTGAAAGCACCCCTGATTCTGACAACAGGTTGTGGTGAGAATTTACTGGGATTAGATTTGTTGAAAAGATTGCACGCTACACTGTATTGTTCTCCTTCAGGAGTACAACTTACATTAGGCAAGAAAGTGATTTCCCCAATGTACTTGTCTAAAAATACAATGCCACCTGAATTGTCATCCCTTCCGGATGCCCTTTGGGCTACTGGTCCCAATGATGTGGGCCTCTTGGAGATACCGCCATATGTAGTGACTTTAAAGGCTAATGTCAGACTGCCACGTATTCCCCAGTACAAGATCTCTAATGAAGGGCAGAAAGCATTGTTAGACATTGTCAGCGACTTGATTAATAAGGGTGTGATTGAAGAAACAAGAGGCAACGTTTGCAATAGTCCGATTTTACCTGTCTTAAAACGAACGGATCCTTCACAGCCACCTGTTTACAGATTTGTGATCGATCTTAGAGAGGTTAATAAGATTGTTGTGCCACAGTTTCCGGTTGTCCCTGATATAACTGCCTTGTTAACGATGATTCCAGCCTCTGCTGCATGGTTTTCAGTGATCGATTTAAAGAATGCTTTCTTTAGTATCCCAATTGCAGAAGAGAGCAGAGACATTTTTGGCTTTAGTCTGGGAGGCCGAAGCTTCCGCTTCAAACGCGCTCCCCAGGGCTACTGTGAGAGTCCTTCAATATACAGTCAAGCTTTGAAAGCGCAGCTTGATGCACTTGTTTTACCTAGTGGCGCTATCCTGATTCAATACGTGGACGATTTACTAATTGCCGCGGATACTGAGAAGATCTGTAAAGAAGCCACATTGTCATTGTTGCGCCATTTATCTGCTTTCCATCACAAAGTGTCTCTCTCTAAGCTGCAATATTGTCGACAAGAAGTGACCTACTTAGGTCATCTCTTATCGAAGGAGGGAAGGAAACTGACCCCAGAAAGAATTCAAGCCATTGCACAGTTGAGTGTGCCAAGAACACAGAGAGAAGTACGTGCTTTCTTGGGCATCACTTCATACTGTAGGCATTGGATACCAAGTTTTTCCTTGATGGCAAAACCTTTAGTAGCCTTAACATGCAAAGACACACCGAATCCTATCCCATGGTCTGAAGAGTGCCAGAAAAGTTTTATGGAATTGCGCAATGCATTGTGTTCGGCTCCTGTGTTGGGTACTCCTGACTACAGCAAGCCTTTTACATTGTATGTTCACGAGAAAGATGGTTGTGCGTTGTCAGTGTTAACACAGCCTTTTGGCGACAGACCGCGCCCATGCGCATATTTTTCATCAACCTTGGACCCTGTAGCGAGGGCATTGCCAAGCTGTCTGAGAGCGACAGCTGCTGCAGCAATGTCTATCCGACAATCTGCTGGTTTGGTAATGGACAATACATTGATTGTTATGGTTCCACACGCAGTAGACACATTATTAAATAGGACCAAGACACAACACTTGACTAGTGCGCGATTATCAGGTTATGAGCTCACACTGTTAGCAAATCACATACACATAAAGAGATGCAATACGCTGAACCCAGCTACATTGTTGCCAGTCCCAGCAGACTCAGATGAGATTGAGCAACATGACTGTCTGTTCAGGACAGAAGAAGAGACGAAAGGAAGAGTAGATCTAAAAGATACTCCCCTGACTGAGTGTGATGGCACTTTATGGGTGGATGGTTCATGTTTCAAACTCCCTAATGGTGACACGACTGCTGCATATGCTATCACGACTTTACACACGGTCGTGGAAACTGCACGAGTGCCACATAATTCGGCCCAAGCAGCAGAATTAATCGCCCTCACGAGAGCGTGTGTGTTGTCTGAAGGAATGAGAGTAAATATATACACAGATAGCCAGTACGCCTTTGGCGTGGCTCATAATTTTGGGCGTTTGTGGAAGGAGCGTGGGTTCCTGACGTCGCATGGAGCTAAAATTCAGAATGGCAAGTTGGTGAATGATCTCCTTGAGTCACTGACCCTACCGTTGCAAGTTGCGATCATGAAATGCAGTGCGCACAGGAAAGTCACCGATGATGTTGGACGTGGGAATGCGTTTGCTGATGAGACCGCGAAAGAAACAGCACAGAATGTGAAGACTAGAATGTATGTTGCAGGCCCCGCAAGATGGGTTAATGATGTGGGAATGTGTGAGAACACAATAGAGAGTGTGAAGTCGCTTCAGGCTGAAGCCACAGAGGAAGAGTTAAGCAAGTGGAGAGAAAGTATGGGTAAGTTGGATGAGAATGGTTGTTGGATTGATCTGACAGAACATAGGCGATGGTTGTTGCCTGACGCATATGTGCTTCCAGTGGTTACTATGGCACATGGAATGGCACATATCAGTACGAAAGGTATATGCAAGTTGTTGGCTCCAGTATGGTAGAATGCTGGGATTCCCAAGTGTGCAGAGAATGTGGTCAAGAATTGCATAGTATGCTTGAAGTACAACCCTGGTAGGGGAACCCCAACTCCAGCTGGTCACTTTGCACCCCCATCATGTCCATTCGAAGTTTTGCAGCTGGACTTTATTCACATGGAAAGATGCAACAACCTGAAATATGTACTGGTGGTTGTTTGTGCTTTCTCAAAATGGATAGAGGCTTATCCTCTGAAAAATAACACTGCCCTATCCACAGCCAAAGCCCTTGTGAAGGAATTTTTCCCTAGGTTTGGGATGCCAAGAATGGTGTGGTGTGATAATGGAAGTGAGTTTGTGGGTAAAGTGATGAAGAATGTATGTGAAGGGCTAGGGATAAAGCAGAAGTTCCATGCTGCAAATCACCCCCAATCAGCTGGACTAGTAGAACGCTACAATGGAGCCTTAAAGCTCAAGCTGGCCAAAATCCAGGCGAGCACCGGTCTTAAATGGCCTGACGCTCTGCCTTTAGCACTCCTGTCCACCAGAATGACCATACACTCACGAGTGGGACTTAGCCCTTACGAGGTTGTCTTTGGCCGCCCGGCCAACGTATGGGGTGTACCGAGGCCTACGAAGTTTAGTGAGATTGAACATCCAGTGCTACTCGATTACCTGTATGATTTGACTGTTAAACTGCGTGTTTTGCACCAACAGGTACATGATACTCTTCCCCAAGCTTCTGAACCTCCTGGACACCCTATCAACCCTGGCTCGTGGGTCCTGATCCGAAATTTCCAGCGTAAAAGCAACAACGAGCCTCGCTGGATCGGCCCTCACCTTGTGCTCCTGTCGACAAGGTCAGCGGTGCGAGTAAAAGGGAAGAAACACTGGATCCATGGTACCCACTGCAAAGTAGTCCCTTTGCCTCTGCCATATGACCAGTGGGTCAAGGAGGGTATCGCCGACTCTGAGACAGACACTGTGCCTCGTTTTGTACCATTCAGTGACGCACGCCTAAGAGACACAGTTTCAGACCAAGAGAGTGACAATATTCTGCAGGAAGCTGTGCCACCATCAAATCGATTGGACACCACTGAGCCTGAACTTTTGTTTCAAGACCAAACAGCACCTGGCCGTCTCCGCTATAATTTGAGACCAAGGCCCATGGACAAATGAAGATTTCCTCACTATTTCCTTTTTGACATTTTTGCTCTCCCATCTGAAGGACTTTCTTGATTTTTGTTTTTCGAACCACCATCCGGGTTCTGCCGCAGGGTCGCGGTGCAAAGACTTTGGGGTACAGGCCGAAGACGCTAGGTCAACGGTTCTGGTTGGTCTAGGGCGTTTCCCTGGACTGACAGGCGTGCCCCTTAGCAGAAGACACTCATCCGCCGCGAGCGGCCCGAGTAGAGGATGGAGTTTTTTAAGATGGAGAGACCGATTGAGGAAATGAACTTTAACGCAAGGATGTGTAGAATTGTAAAAAGTAAATGTTTTGTATTTTTGTGCCTTTTTACACTGTGTAGTATCACAATGTTTATTGTAGGATTTGTGTTTTTCTCCGCTCAAAAGCCCATTACACCCACTGAACAGCCTATACCTCTTTCTACTGCCTCCTCTCACTCTTTTCACCCTTTGCCTGAGCACGAACAGACCAGACGATCAGAGTTCGTAAATAACTCGTTTATCCAGCTCTTGCACCAGCACCAACTGGTAATGAATACGACCAATTGCTGGGTGTGCGGATTAATGCCACATACCATTAACAAGGGTATTCCCTACCTAGTGCTGCCGTACAGTTACAATGGATCGTCATGGGCATTCCAGACCATGTTTCTCTATGCTCTAGATACGTACTCCCCTCGCCAACCGCGTTCCATCAGACCTATCACCAATAATAAGGCTTTGATAAAAGGAGTTGCCGATATGAGTAGGGATATCGATGCATACTCATCCATTCCCAAAGAAGAGTTGAGACCTTATGTAGGATGGAACCCGACGGGGTATAGTATTAGTCTGGGTGAAAGACAGCGAAAAATCTCATCTCCAATCTGGGTCGTACCCCACATGGGTCGGTTCTGCTTACAGGGTAATGGTCAGAATCCTAGAGCTCAACTGGGAAGAAGTGACTGTACTGAAACATACACTTTCCCGTCACAGTTCTCCCCTGCGTTTTTGGCTGCCAAGGGCACATATTTCATCTGTAATGACCGAGCATATACATGGCTGCCCCCTGATTTCTCGGGCACATGTTATATTGCGAACTTGCTACCGCCTACATTTACTGCTGCCTCTGATTATCACAAGACCAGAGTTGTGAGAGGTGTGATTAGTAAGGAGGATACTGCGGGTCAGGAAGCGGGAGACTTCTTCTTGGGTTTCCTGCCGTTTTGGGGACCTATGGTCAATAGTAGGAACCTGAGACAGCTGACTCGTGTGGTTGAATCCACTGTCAATGTAACGGCTGGTGCCCTTGGTAATCTGACAGCTGAGCTCCAAGCGGATCACCTTATGACTTTACAGAACCGCATGGTTCTAGACGTTATTCTTGCAGACCGCGGTGGGGTATGCAAGGTCATCCAATCCAGTTGCTGCATTTTCATACCAGATAATGCTCCAACAGTGTATCAAGCCATCTCCAAACTCCATAAAATATCTGAATCCATACACGTGGATAAGGGAGACTGGTCACTGGTGGGGTGGTTCTGGGAATTGATATCTGCCTGGGGTTGGAAAGTTCTGATGGTCATTGGAATGATCTTAGCCATTCTTTTCCTGTTCTGTCTGTGTATGCAGTGTGCTCCTGCGATATGTGGCCTCTGTGCTACCTTATGTGTAAGGAAACCTGTATCGAGGGACGAACTAAGTAATAGGATGATGCTACAGCAACATCTCCATGACTTTGTGAACATTGACCTGGACTCGGATTAAGATGAGTATAGTGATTGCCTATGTAAGGGCAAAAGGAGGGTCTGTCGTACTTTAATATTCGGGACCGCGTAGGGGACAGGGCCCTACCCCTGTCTATCTTGGTATTAGCAAACCGCAAATGGTAAATGCGGCATGTACGAGTGCTTTATATATCGTTCTAGCTATGAATGCACTGTGTACACGTTATTCTGCTTCACTACGCGGGTTCCATTTTGGAAGCAGTGGCCATCTTGTCATTGCCCTCACATAGGCTATAATGGAGTAAATACGGGCCTCACAGTACGTGGGCTTCTCCTCTGACTTCTCTGTGACCTGGGCAGCTGGCTCTGCTGCCCCAGGTCAAACCGGTCTCACGAGCTCCCCTTCCTCCGTCCACCTGTGATTAGCATCAGGGCTTGACCCATCATAAAACCCTTTCATTCTACACAAGCCTCCGGCTAATCTCTTTCACACCTGCTTGTTCCTGCTTTATGACTTGTTTCCCAAAACAGGAGATGCTCATGTTTATTGGGGGGTCTATTGACATCCGATGTGGGATCTGAACCTTACTGTGTAAATCATTGTGGGCTGGCCGAACTGGAATGTGGGATGGTCATCATGGCTCTGCCTTTTCTTTGTAATGTACACTTGTATATGGCCGTATCATAAAACCTAGGAATGTATGCTTGAGGCAAGCAAAAGGGTATTTAAGATGATGTCCGTGCCTATGATTTTCAGCAGTCTCCTGAGAACATACACGCTGTTGTACTTCTAGGATACCTGTAATTGGTCTGCAGCCAATAAATGAATCTTTGACTTCACCCAGAAGACTCTGTGTTTCTGTAGGTCTGGAACAGGGTGAACCCGGAAGTCATAGGGTGTGTGCCCCTGCACCGCTGGGTCTAAAATACCCAGTACTTCAGTCAGCTGGGGAAAGATCCTGCTGCGTTTGGGAAGCACTCTTTTCAGATAGGGGCAGCGACGGCGTCGGCAAATTTGTGATGGGACTGGGATCATATACGCAATATCGGCAGGTGGAGGTCGTTTGTTGTGAGAGCTATGTCAGGAAATATATGCACCGGTGGCAACCTGTCAGGAAGGGAATGCAAGGTATTGAAGGGAGTCTGTGCAGACACCAGACCTAATGGTTTTTCTCTCTGAATGCAGGTTGTGTGAGTGCTCCAGGGTTAAAGACGGTGACCTGGATTAATGGGACCTTCCTTTGTGCATTGGGCAGCTAAGTATGCGGATCAACAGAAATACGGCAGGAATTTGTGCTTGCCCAGCAGCTGGCATGAAGTGTTATGGTGGGGTAAAAGTGCAATGCAATGGGGACATTTGCTGCCTTGGTTAACAAAGCTGGTTCCGCAGATCGGTTGTCCAGACATGTTTTTGATTCATTTAAGGGAAAATTGATCTAGTAGAGTTATCTGGTTTGACACTCTTACAACACATGAAACGGGATCTTGAAGCCATCAAACGGAATTTTGCTGGGACTTGCATTATGTGGACTGAATAGGTGCTGCAAAAAAGCTGGCGAGGGGCGGTACGGTATGCGGCGATCGACAAAGCTCAGAAGCTTATCAGGGCGATGAGAGTTTCCAGCAAGGGGATGGAAGTTACGGTGATCTCTCATAGGGGCATTCTGGTAGAAGACGCATTTATGTGTCGGAATGATGGTGTACACTTGTCACGCATGGGGAATGCTTACTACATGATGGAGTTGCATGACACGGTGATTCGCTTGGGACTGGTCACGTGAGTGGGGGCAGAAAAATACACTCTAAAGCTTATTCTGGGTAGTGGGAGTCCTGCGGGGGTGGAGAGTCATATGCCGGCACTTCCACACTCACGGGGGAAAGAAGAATAGAGCACAGGTAAAAACTCAGTGCGCAGTACCTTGTCAAGTGAGGAGAGAGTTCAGGTGAGGGTGTTTGGGGGATAAAAGAAAGAGAGCCTTCGGAGACGGCAAGAATGTCAGGATTGGATCAGGGAAGGATGGAACAAGGTATGACCTATGGGGGAATGGAAGTTGGTGTGAGATGTAAGGTATGGGGGACCGTGCCTTAGTTGCAATTTTGATGTTATTGTTTAATAAAGTTAATATGTTCCAACCATGTCTTAATGAATGGCCTTTTATGCTAATCACGGGTTCATGAGTGTTTTGTTGTTGCACAAAAACACTTCAGGCTTTAATGAAATGTCTAGGCTAGATTTTAATAAACAGATTCTAAAGTTTATAGTAGTAGTTGGTTGTGTGATATTTAACTGCTTTTGACTATCCCCGGTGTGTGTACTGATGCTAGTTAATCAATAGCAAGACAGATGTAGTTAAGATACTGAGGATGCCGAGGAGTTCTAGCCAGCATCTTATCCTGAGGAATGGCCTGTTTCTACATTGAGCAAGTGGCATGTTTGTTGGGAGAGCTGCATGCAACATGTACATTTTGCATGTTTCCTCTGTTCCATACAAGCAGGGTGCTCATACCTACCCCATCACTCTCTTCCCCTTTGCCAGTTCCTTTTCTCCTAGGGTTCATAGGCAGATGTTTTAACCAAGGTGGACCCAATTCTATATTCCAGCTGCAGAGTCCTTGGTGTCCTAAACTTCCCAAGCTCAGAGTCTAGAGCATTTCCAGCTGGTTCCTAGGCAGGTTGATTCGGTAAAGCAATCAAGACTTTCTGCTCTTCTCAGTTTGGCAAAAGGAGTCCCTTTTAGCACATTTTGTGACTCAAGCATCTAAGGTACAGCGCTCTTCAAGGATGGTTGCATCTTCCATTGAACAACCTAGATGGTAGATTAATGGTCACCTGTAACATCTTGCAAGAGGACCAGCTACTGCACCCTTAATTTCCACACCCAGTGGCTTCAATACTAGTAATATATATTTTTTGATGTGGCGGTACCAGTGGACCGGAATCTCCAATTCATCTTGGCACCCCTTCACCAAAATCTGCCCATTATGAGATTATGAGCACGGAACAGGGAATACATTGTAGTGTCAGTTTTACCAAATCCTTTTCTGCAGATATTTCTCATTTCAGGCCCCTTACCCAGTCCTTTTTTGCTAAAATGTACCACCAACCTGTGGTAGGTGGTAACCTGCAGGGTGGGAAGCTTTGGCAGTTGTCTGGGGCGTGGGGTGTTTGTCCTGGTCCAGGAAAGTGTCTGCAGCTTCTTCCTCCCCCGTGCAGGAGAAGGGCCGGCAGGTGTCGGCTTTACAGATACCTATACCAACTCTGCATTAGGTCTTACTTTCCAGCCAGCCTACTCCCCCCTCCATGCCACTCTAAGAGAGGGCTGATGTGAAGATGCAGGCTTCTTCCTTCGCAGAATGTTCTGTCTTAGGGGATCTGAAGACTCCTGGCAGTGGCATAGAAATTTTAGAGTTTGAAAAAGGAAGACAGAAATCTGAGTGCCAGGAGTTGAGTTGCGGGACTTATAAGTTGCCCATTTAGCATGGTACTGTGTACCTGTGCATAGAGGCTGCACACACTACACACAGCCACCCCCCTTGGGAGAGTTCCTGAAAAACATCTAAGTACCAAGAGGTTAATGAAGGGGCGGAAAACGCTCACATTCATAGTGATTTGCATCCTGAACTGGTTGTTAGGAAGATCAGATGCAAATGAAGTTTCGGCTCTTGTATTAACTAAGGAAGCCTGCTGCAGAAGCTGGCTACCCAGGGTGTGACATAACTCGCTGCAAATTGATGTTGATTGATCTTTGGCACTGGTGGTAAGAAGTCTATAAATTTCTTTCCTCTGGACCTATAGCTCTGCTGGGGTGAGGTGGGGTTTTAAAAGGGCAAGGGGACAATGAGGGATTAGCTGAAGGTAAGCATGACGGTGATATTTGCGAGAACGCATAGTTTGAGGATAGGTCTGTAGGCATGGGGAGAGGAGGTGAAGTTACTAGGGAGTGGGATATTTTAAGTAAGTGGTGGGGGAGTGGTAAGTAGACTGCCTGCAAAAATGGAGTGGCTCCTCCTGCTGTTGTAGACAATAGTTTTTATAAGTTTCTCTTTTACACCCTCCAAATCTCCTCCTGTGAAATCAACTCCTCATATGATATTAGTAATATCCCAGGAGAGTTTGTGGGCGAAAACTCTTATTCTGCTTGCTGATGATGGAGGCAGTGCAAGGGAAGACATTGGTCTGGGAAATCCATATTTTTGTGACAGGGCACGTATTGGAGGGGAAATGGGGTGCCATGCGAACAGTGAGCAGAACAAGTCAAGATATACTGTATATTGAAAACGATGGAAGAGAATGGAATGGTTTGTGAATAAAAGCATAGAAAATGGTGAATGCACTGGGACGAGGGGCAATATTTCCATATTTGTTTGAAGGGGAAATTTATGATAGACTGCGAAAGGTCCCAAAGTCAAACCACAATGAATATAGCAGGGAAACTGGGGCATTCTCACAAGTGGTAAAGAGATTATGGTCGGATAGAAATACTTTCTCGTCGATGGTGAGACCAACATTTTCACACAAGACAGCTATGCAATCATTAAACATTGAGGGGCATATTAATAAGAAAGTCACGCAGCGCAGCAGGTCACCTTGCTGCACTGCGCTGCGTGACAGGGAAAGGGCAGGAATGCGCTGTATTTAAAAGAATACAGCACATTCCTGTCCTTGTTCCTACGCAGGCGCTGTTTTGCCGGCCAAGCATCAATGCAGGTACCTTTGCGGCAAGGTGCAAGGGTGCCTGCGTTGTAAGGAGGATTGTCTTTGTGAAGGAAGGGGCACCTTCCTGCACAAAAACAATCCCCTAAGGCATATTACTCTTTCTATGTGTGCTGCAGGATCCAGCACACATAGAAAGAGGAAGTAACAAGAGAAATAAAGATATTTCTCCTGGTTACGCCTTGTAGCATTTTGGCACATTCCCAGGTCTACCACTTTTGGTAAATCTGGGAATGCGTTAAAATCCATTGGAGTTGCATAAGAAAACCCACGCAACGCTCATGGAATGCCTTCCCAGGACACGGTAACTCAAAGCATTCCGTTACTCTGATTTATGAAGCCACTCAGGGCCACGCAAGGTGGCCTTGCGTGGCTTCATAAATCGCATTTTGGGCTTGCATCGCGCACGCACCACGTTGCATGGTGAAGGAGCCCCTCAATTGTTTTAAACTCCTTAGGGCCTGAAAATTCTGATGGGTCCGGTGTTACCTGGCCCATTAGAATTACAAGCATGTAGGGATCAGCAGAGAAACACTGATTCCTTCATGTTATTTCCCAAAATCTTGTAGTCCCCGTTATTTCCATGTTCCCAACGGAATTACCGGACTCCTGTCCACATTAATTCGATGGTGTGGAAAAGACTGCGATGTTACTGGGCCGCTTGTAATGAGGGACTTAGCCTTTATACAAGAACAATTGAAAATTCAACATACTCTCTGTACATTATAAACCATTCTACATCATTTCAATTTTATTGTCCGACTTTATACCCATTATCCAGTTTACTTTTAGTATTGGTATGTTACACAATAAAATATTGTAGGACTTCGTGATATGAAGCACAGAAGCCAAAACAGCAATTCGAGTCTCTAATACGCTTCATAGTTCCATCTGATGTACCTGTTCGGACAGGGCTCCTTTAAATCTGTCATTGCTCATCACCTCCTTTAATCATAAAATAGGGATTCCGGTTTTATGGTATTTATTTTATGAACATTTCACTCCGTATTTATTCATATTTATTTTTTGGCCATCTTATTGGTATTTACCCAGATTTATTTTGTGTTTTGTAAACAGATGAGGTGATAACTCGTTTATTTCTGCATTTATTTAATGGATAAACATGGACTCCTATGTTGATGCCTGTCAGGTTTTAGCACATACACAGCAAAAAACTAATAAAATAATAACCCGCATTAAAAATAAATTGTAATAACCCATTTACATGTTGAGATATGCAGTAATTTAAGAGCATCTAATTGAGCTTTGCAGCTCCCCATGCTGTCATTATGTACAGCTACTGGCCTGAAAGTCATTAATTGCAGCATGGAGAATCACTCAAAAGAAGCTAAATATATGTATTTTTCCGCTTTTAAGATTAATACAGACAGGAGAGACAGTGTTTTCTGTCTGTATTTATCTGTAAAAATAATTAAAAACAGGAGCCCTAATCATAAGGTACTATCCTGCACCATCCTAAGCCATTTTCCCTTCCAAACTTCCTTCCTGCTTTGCTAATCTATTTTGAGGTTCCTCTTGCTAAATTGTGCTTTAAAAAGTATTATAATGTATTGGTTTCCCACATTCCAGTTCTTACAACTGACAGGCTGTCAGATTCCTAATAAGTTGAAGAATATATTCCAGCCTTCCTCTTCCTTACCCTTACCCTTACCCTTTTCCAACCTTGAATCTACTCTCATTAATTAGGTATGTGAGCTGAGACATGTTCAGTCCACCTTGGCACTGTTAATGCCTCATGTGCTCATGCTGGTCGCTGTGTCCTCAGAGGCTGGCTCCATCTATATGTGTTTGTGGAGAGGTGACCGAGGAGGACAGGAGAAAGTTTTAGGTTTTCTGTTTTTTTTTGTAATTTGAAATTGTTTCCAAGAGTAAGCCTGGTAAGTTGCTACACTTTAAAGAAAATGTTTATGAAAATTCGTTTACAAAAATGAGAAGACCTTCCTTCATGCATAAACTGTCTTTATCAATGCTTGTTTTTTTACTAAGGTAAAGCCATGTGTGAGATTTACGAAATGTAGTTTTGCCATTGGTGTCTATTTACAAATCTGAAAATGCGGACGTTAATTTGAATGCACTTTGTAACTTTTGACATATTAGCTTGGTCTTTTTTTTTTAGCCGTGTCGCACAGCATTATAGATGCTGTGCGGCATGGCTAAATAATTTTTAAAAGTAGAAGCCTAGTCCACGTCATTTTGTGGGCACACACACCACACATGTGCCTGCCTACAAAACGAAGTGGCTGTTTTATTTTATTTACCGATCCAAGTTGGACCGGAAAATAAAAAATAAAAAATGATTGAAGGAGTGGGTGGGAGCGAGCAACACAGTGGGCGCAGGTGGAGGGAAGTAACATGGAGGGTGCATGTGGGGAGCAATGCGAGGAGGGGAGGAGAAGCAATGGGCAACAGTGAAAGAGGGCGCAGGTGGGGGAAGCAACATGGACAGCAGGGATGTGGTGGAGAAGCAAAGGGTGAGAGAGCACTGTGGAGGGGCAGGGAGAGGCACACGGGTGACAGAGATCAACAATGAGTCCACTGGGAGAGAAGTATATGAGGTAGTCAGCTGGAAAACACATGCACTTTGTGCTTAACCAACAAGACAAAAAGTCGTGCTTGAAAAGTAAGCAGTGGAAGCACAGAAGGCAGCCAATCAAAAGAGATGGTGAAACGACTCTGCCCCATGGAAAGGAGTAACTCAATATTAACAAGCTGGGACATGAGTGAGAACTACACAAATGAGATTGACAGGAAGGCCAACTACTGGTAAACAATAGGCTGGCTCCAAGCCCCTGTATGTTCCCTGCTCGGTGTTGCTGCCTTTTTACATCTGCTATTCTTCCCCTCCATGTTGCTCTTTCCCTTGTGTCCTTCTCCCCATGCTCCCTGTGCTGCTATCTCATCTCCCTCATGTGCTGCATGTCTCTCGCCTCTTGGGCTCCATTTTTAATTTAAAACTACCTCTCTCACTCCCCACCCACCTGCTCTGGCATTGAACCCCCAGACTTCCAATACATGTGGTTCTTTTTTTAAATATATTTGGTTGAGGGGTGGAGGGCAGGCAGCAATTTGCTGCTGGTCCAGCACAAAGTGCCTTTGTGCATGTAACATTTCTTTTTATTGACCAATTAAGTGGCGCCTGCTGTCTTAGATCGGTAAATAAATCCTAAAAGAAAATAGAGCCTATGTCATTCTGTGCATACACATGTGGAATGACGCATGCATGCACCTACAAAATGATTCGACCGCCACCATGCCGTTCAGTATCACCAAATCATAGACAAAGCCAAAAAGGTTTAAAATGAAGACCTATTGGCATTGCCAATGCTTGTTATAATAGTACCCTACACCTTCTAGTTATGTATCTCACTCTTGCAAGTTGTTTTTCATCCCTAACTTTCCCCTTTGTAACTGTTTCCCTTACTTTCTCTTCTCTCTGCTTTCTCCCTTTGATGCACTTCTCTTTCACTCTTTTTCAAAGTTTGATGATGGAAATGAAGTCCCACTCCCTAAACATGAGTAATGATGCCCACCACCAGCAACCACTGGCACAAATAAATCACTGCTACAAATGTCCTGACACAAACGACAGCAGCTTCTGGGCAACTCTCACCTTTCTCATACTGTAGTTTAGCACAGAAAGCCACACTGTTGGGCACTGTTTAGCCAATGTATTTCATTTAAAAAACAGGAACATGACAGAGTGAACAAATAACAATGAAAGAGATGAGCATATTTGTGCATCCAATAATCATCTTTTTATGCACTATGATACAACGGCTGCTGATACACCTAAAGCATCAGACAAATAGCTGCTAGATACAAAGTGGGCCTTGTAAGGTGTTAGACTGTCCAGACCATCTGTAGTGTCACATTTTGGTGTTGGTCGTTTGTTATATCCTGCCTATGTATTCATGTTTCTCCTATGTTACCTGGTTCCTAGCTGCTCAGCCAGTGTGAGTGTTCTGAGTGGAATGCTGGCGTGATGGAGATGTTTGGAATGCTTGGGTGCCGGTGTGGTGAGGTGTGACAGTTGAAGATGGTCTGAGCAGCAGGCAGGCTGCTCCTGGTTGGGCTGCTTTACATGGATGCTAACCTGTAACTAAGATCTAATAAAGAAACTACAAATAAACTCCTCGGCTATGTTTAGTACATCACAACATAATTTTGGCGACAAGGATTGGATTATTGTTCAGTCCCTCCCGAGATGATGTATTTTACCCTGCATCTCTGGGTTCTGAACTATTTTCTTCTTGTGTACATTTTGTGTATAGTTTTTCCCACTTGGTATTTGCTATTTTAGTTTTTCGTTTAAAAGGGAGAGGATATGTTATATCCTGGCTATGTATTAATGATTCTCCTATGTTACCCGGTTCCTAGCTGCTCAGCTAGTGTGAGTGTTCTGGGTGGAATGCTGGCGTGATGGAGATGTTTGGAATGCTTGGGTGCCGGTGTGGTGAGGTGTGACAGTTGAAGATGGGCTGAGCAGCAGGCAGGCTGCTCCTGGTGGGGCTGCTTTACATGGATGCTAACCTTTAACTAAGATCTAATAAAGAAACTACAAAGATACTCCTCAGCTACGTTTGGTACGTCACAACAACGTGCTTCCAGGCATTTCTAGATTTCCCAGTACGGCAAGTAAGGAACGGGGAGTAAAGACAGCCGCGGCCCAAGTTTTTTTAGCTAAAATAAGTGTAAGTCTTAGTGTAAGAGCTATGATTAGGTTTAGGGGTGGGTCCTTTCTCGTCTTCCTAACCAATCGCCAAACCTAACCCTACCAGTCACTGAAAACCCTCTTTCTAAAAGGGTAAGAAAAAGGATTACAATGAAGGGTAGGGTTAGGTTTGGTGATAGGTTAGGAATACGAGAAAGAATAGTCTTAGTGATAAGGATATGGTTAGACCAATAATAAGATACAGGATTAGGATTAGAGCTTGCTAAATGTTTACGGTAAAGGATAAGGGCTGGGTGGGGCAAGAGGTAGGTTAAGAATGGGAGGAGCGAATGTTTCATTGAGATGATGAATTGTAATTGATTCTAGTTTAGAGGGGCGGCATTTAGAGTTCAGGCTCATCAAATTCGGAGTCTCCTAGCATGTGATGGTTGCGATGTTCTAAGATGCTCTCCACCATGACGTTCAGAAGGACACAGACTGCAGGACTATACTGTTGAGGTCTCTATATCAAGAAAAAAGCACTTGTGAAGTATTGTGATGGACAGTATTGGAACAGAAGAGATTCACATTTAGGGGCGGTTCAGCCCTGGACAGAATTTGATGAAAGTGGTGTTTTGCAGAAAATAGCCAGACTTGCATCAGTCTGTTTAGTCAGGTTATTTTTAGAACTGTTGTGTAACCTGGCTGTATTGTGTTATATAATACAAGTGTTGCACTGCAATGTAGGCCGGTTTGTGTGACAACCAGCAGATTAGGGCTAGAATATGACATCATTTATTTGATGTTCAGTGAGTGCTCGGTCATTGATCTTGTATTCAGGAGTTCATAGAGGAATAAATGAACAGCTTAAAGAGGAAGTTGGGAGTGTGTAGTGGATACACGTTCAGGTGGTGCAGAGGAAGGGCCAGTCAGGCCACTGGTAGACTCAAGCATGCTCAGTAAAGACTGCACAAGGTTTGGAAGAGGTGGGAAGAGAGGTGCACAACCAGCTAGACATGTAAGTTTGTACACAAGTTTATTTTGGGGGGAATTAGCAGAGCTTTACAGAGAAGAAGAAGGGTAATTAGCTGATGGGGGAGAGCAGAAGGGAGGAGACAACTTGGAATTGGAGGAGAACCTGCATGGGATACATGGGGAGTTTCAGGGTTAGTGCTGTGCGGTGCACAAGTGTAGTTATGAGTGACAGTAGGAGAAGTTAGGTATTAGATGAGGGGATAAAATATTTGCCTGCAAAAGTCGAATCGAAGGGGGAGGCATGTACAGAGTCAAGTAGAGATGAAGAGGGGGTAGAGGGATTTATTATAATTGAATAAAGCAGGAAGTGGTGGGAAGAGAAATGGAATTGTGGTTATAGCAGAGTGGGAAATGAATTAGATGCAGAGGAGGGATGTAAGGAGGTGATGGTGGAGGGGATGAGTGTGAGGAGCATGCAGGATCTTACATGGGAGAGGAAGTGAAAGAGATAGGATAGATGAAGTTTAAGGGATAGAGCAAACTGGTGATTGTTTCTGATTGGTTGTATGATTCTGAGGTACAGGTCCATGCAGTCTGTCATGTGGCAGCTTTTCATTAATACTCTCATTTTCTCTTGACCATTCACTTCGTAAAGATGGGAGCACTTCAACAAACACACGAACGTGTCCACAAGATCCTGAAGTCAATTCAGGTTTTAAAAAGATCAAGATTGTATTTCCTAATGTTTTTAAGCTGTTTTAGGTCATTTTGCTATCTGATTTACTGCCGGTGTCTCGTGGTTGGCAGAGATAAGTTAGCTGCAGAATGGATGCACACGGTGTGCCAATCACTTCTCTTTTAAAAATGCTAGCAAAATCTCTAGAACCTATTATGTTCCAAGCAAGAAAAATTATCTTAAAATGGAAATTTTTCAAATTGCTGAATTCCCTCTTAATTAGGCAGTGGAAAGCAGAAGGAAACGTATACAGGAGGGATGATGAACAGCTGCGGAGAAGGTAATGCGAGAACTTTACACCTCAATCATTGCTAGGTTATTTGAGGTCCCTTATCTTCTATGCCAAGAAGGTTTTCTAACGAGGTTACCAGATGAATATAAATTCACACACTGTTTTATACTGGCTTGCTTGAAATGCAATGCATGACTTGCACTCATTATACCGGTGCCTCATCTACCATTGCAACCTATCAGCGTCTAAGTCAGGCCAAAGAAGCGCGATCTTTAGCTGCGGCTACACAACAGGACACGGCACCATCAATATACTTACTGCAGGCTGTTTCTGTTGTGCATTGTGTACCTCTAAGCAAGAATAACATTAGGGAGTCACAATGTCTTAGGCTTCTCATTAAGGTGCAGATACTTTTATGCACGTCTTTGGATTTAATAAGTTAACCTCGCTAGCGGTGATAAAATGATTTTAGCAAGGTGAGGATGGGGCAAATACTTCCATGGTTTGGGGAGAACACCTGGTGCTCAGTGAACTGGTTGTGCCTCTTCTTCTTAGATAGAGTCACTTCCTGAAGCAGACTAGGTATGTCATCACTTCCCTTGCCTGAAGTTTTGATGCCTGATGCGATCAAGCGGTGCAGCACCATTGCCTGCAGTGACAGCTTCAACCTGGAGTGGAGATGAACAACTGCCTTACGGCCCCCAGTCCACTCCCGAGGGGCTCATACAGATCGGAAGGGCATGGCAGAGTCTTCCATTATTCCTGGTCTTTAGGAGTTATTTCTTAATTCTTTATTTCAGTTTGTGAACCTTAAAAGAACATACACAGATAAATACAAACTTTACTAGAACAGTTAAAAAAGCTAAAAATCGAGATAAAAACAGTGTTGGGTTAAAAATATTATTAAGGTTAAAACAATGAGAAGGTTACTCACACAGCCCAATCCATGGTTAACCTTTAAGATAATTCATCCGTGCTCACCACATAGAGCTTAAAAAACAGGATACCGCATAAACAATTGGAAGTTCAGTATTCTATTTTAGGAGTCTAAATGCTTCTTTGTAGTGACTTGTGCCGAGATTCCTACACAATTGCATCAACCATCTGTGTCTGATATTGTGGTAACCCGGGCAAAAGAAGAATACATGGAGTTCAGACTCCTCGCCCGAGCTTCACGCTGGATACCCCAGAGTAATACCACTGGACCATTTGTTGGTGAAGGCACGCAGGGTGAGAGCCGTGCCACAACTGCACATACAGTTTCCTGGCTGATGCCGGTCGAATTTCATCTAGGCATGGCTCTATATTATACGTATCCTTCACGGCCAAGAAATTTGATGTAAGAGAACCAGTGGTGGAAGCTTCATGGAGTTTATCAAGTTTGCCCGCCCTATAGCTGGTAACTAATTGTTTACGCGGAACTAACAGACAGGCAGAATCTGGATTATACCATAGATTTTCTTTGCCAATGGAGCGGAGACCTTCCCTGATATGTGCAAACCAAGGCAGCTTGCCTACGCCAGGGACTCTGAGAAGTTCTAGGAGCTCTGACCTGTATTCGGCAAGTTCGGGTGTCAAAATGTGAGTTATGGTTATTATTCTTTTACAGTCGGCATTACTTTGTTACATGAGGGGACACAGGTGCCAAATTAATAAAAAAACCAAAAAAACATGTTCCGTTTGGGAGTGAATTGCCAAGCTACTGAAAAAGCACCATGTCGAGTTTCTCGCTCGAATGCATTCTTATAAAAGGATGAATGTTTGATTCCAAACTGTTGACAGATTTATTGTTTGCACATTTATAAGCGCAAACTCGACTCGAAGGTATCAGAGCGCATTACATGAGCACCGGTTGCATTACAGAGGGACACCTTTTTTTTTTTTTTTAAGGCACAGGGAGATTAAGTGATTTGCCTAGAATCGCAGGATGTTTGAGCCTCCCGCCAAACTCGAACCTGGTTCCCCAGCTTCAAAGTCGGCCACTCTAGCCGTTAAGATTTAACACACAGGTGACAGAAAGCAATTTAATAAAGCAACTCGGGTACACATAGCTTACATCATGCCCATCCTTGATGCCCATGCCTCAACAGACCAACTGCCTGGCTTCTTCAGCATCAATGTTTCTCCGAAACCAGGAAAGTTGGGGTAGGAGGGTAGAAAAAAGAAAGAACATACCAAGGGGCATTAAGAGAAACAAGGGGTAGGGTACAAGCAAAGGAGTCAAAGTTCAGGCATTTTATGTATAACTGGAAACCCACTCTGGATATTCTACCTTAATGTTAACTTCTTATTCAAAAACATTTTGCATTTAAGCCTGCAAACCGTTCCTGAAACTGAAGGACACTTTCCTCAACTTCTGTTTGACAGGGGATATAGTGGGAGCAACGCGGGCAGAGCCATGCGTGTTCCAACAACGCAGACGCTCCCACGTTTGCCTTAACCAAGCGTATGCCTTGACATTTGTGTGGTACGGCAGTGCGGGGTCTAGCTGCTGCAGGGCAGAAGTAGGAAGGATTGGGAGAGAACGCATTGAGGTGAGTAAGGTTGGATCCAGGTTTTGGGGGGGGGGTCGTTTTAAAGGGTTTGGGAGTAGTTTTTAGGGCGGAGGAGTTGGGGGCTGTTTTCAGGGCTGGGGGGTCGGGGACGTTTTTAGGACTCATGGGAGTGTTGGGATCGTTTTTAGGACTTAGGGGAGGGTGGGTAGATTTTAGGGCATGGAGCAGTGAATTTTTTAGGGTTCAGCGAGGGGGTTGGTTTTCTGGGAGGAGGGGGCCGTTCTAGGGCTCAGGGTTGGGGTAGGGATCGGGATACATTTTAGGGCTTGGGAGAACAGGGTAGTGTTTAGGGCTCGGGCGGGGTCGTTTTTATTGCTTAGGGGAGGGCGGGGTAGTTTTTAGGAGAGGGTGGGGTAGTTTTAAAGGGCATTTGACAGGCACTGACACAATTGTTTACTGGAACCCATGACGTTTAACGACCAGCAAACCTTTAAGGTCTAAGTCTTGCACGGCTAGAATGAGTTTCGGAGCACAGGCATTAATTGTTATGCCAAGTCCACTTCTGATCTCGCCACCCTTAAAAAACAAACAACTTTGAGAGCTACATAGATCTTAATCCATGCTGACCCGTTTTTAGACTTCACCTTCACCCCACATACCCAAAAAATTCAATGGTATTTCCTTTGACAGAAATAGCTGCAAAATATGGTACTTTTGATAAAATCCTCCAGCTCTTTGCCAATTAAGGTTTTTCTTACAACATTGTATAGCGAACCAGAGTCCGCCATTACTTGCAGTTCATTAATAAAAGCCCAAACCCCACAAACCGGTGGACCAATTTTATTCTGAGCTTGTTATTAAAACCATAATTTCTATAGGTTGACCAATTCTGGTTAAGTTTCCAACTCTTCAATGCTGCATACCTCTCTCATCAAGTAGCACTTAATGAGTTGTTCATCAACGTCCTTAAATTAGGTCTTTATTAGTTCTGATTTGTTTCTTAATTCATTGCTCATCTGAAATGGCCTGTCCCAGGTACCTTACCTGCTACTGGTGTTCTGCAGGGCCCCCTTAAAAATGCAAGCTAGGATGTGTCATGTGCAAGGTGTGCCAATTACTGTTGTGGGGATATGAAGGGAGGCAAATTTCTTTGGAAGCTGTTTGAGTAGAGCTTTCAATGTGTTTCATAATATATAAATTAGGAAGATATGGAGTGGCATGACAGGTGCACCTCTGCACTGAAACTAGGACACACTTAGAAATTGCTCTCCCAGAATGAGAACTTCGAAACAAGTGATCCCAGGTTTTGCTCATTTCTGCTTGGCTGTAGCTTTATATGTCAAGGGGATCCAGCAATTGTCCTGGATTGTTAGGGAGTAAGTAGGGTCACAAAAAGTTGAAGCCGTCCGTTTTGTGATTCCAGGCATCTCTGCACAATGAACTGGTCCAATTGACCCTAGGCCAGCCCACAGGGAGAAGCACTGTTCTGAGATGATGTGGAGTCACCACCTCAACCTCAACTGCCAGATAGTGTAATCCCCAGGGCGGGAGATACCAAAAACAAGCAAATCTCGCTTGTGCAGCATGAAAATAGTAAGCATGAAAACAAAGACAGAGGGCTCTACGGCTTGATACGACAGCATAAGTGTATTCCATCTCACCTTGGGAAGCCTGGAGAGGATGTAGCCTTACGGCTGGAGCGGTTGACCTTGAAGCTGGGGAGCCGGGTTCGAGTGTCAGCAACGACGCTCAACATCCTGTGATTCTGGGCAAATCCCTTAATCTCCCTGTGCCTAACAAAAATGAATGTGTCCGTCTGTAACGAAACTGGTAATCATGTAAAGCGCTCTGATATCTTCGGGAATAGTTTGCGCTATATAAAACTCTTTAAAGAAAAATATACAATTCGTTCTTTAGTGATTTAAGAGCACTGAAGAAGGCACACATTAGAGCATTAGTTTTATTGGTAAATAGGCACAATAACTAAGGGAGAACCATCACTTTCATGATAGCGATTTGCCCAGTTACAAAGTGTAGTAGTTTGACCGATTTGTTACTGGCTGAGTGAGTTTGTCTATGGTTATGTCATATCTGTGAAGACAAACAATGATTTGATTTTAGGGTTTACATAGCGATCGAATGCCCAGGGGCATCTTGGCTCTGGAGCAGACAGGGGATGTGACGTCTGGACAGAAGTCATTCTAATCATCGGTGAGAGAAGAGCCAAGTTTGACTTATTTTCAGAAAATCAGGAAGTCAGAACAACGTTTGATGGCTAAAGGTAGAGCATTCCAAAGTGTGAAGACAAACAATTGAACTTACGTCTAGAAATAACGGTGCACACATAGTCATTTTTTACTGCCCTTTCTTCACTGGCTTCCTTGACCCGGGATATGGACTTTTCAATAGGCCTTCAGTGTGGTAATAACATCATGAAGGGATGATCCTCTATAACCCACAATGCTTCTTGCATTTATTATTTTTTAACTAATGGTAACCATCATTTTAACAAACATATCATTTTTTCAAATGAGGTTCCAAAATTACATATATTGGCTAATTCCCTTCACATAGTTAAAAAAATTTCAAGTTCATCAATGGGTTTTCAACTAAGGGTGTTTGAATTTTCTTTCCAGTCTAATCATGGTTTCATTAAAGTAACTCGCGTCACTCACCTACATAACTCTAAACAATGTCATGAACATATTTTGTCCCACTGGAACCCAAGTAGTCAAGAAGAGTACATGTTTCCTATCACTAGACATTTTAACCGCCTCATTTGCCATCATCTGATGGATAGAAGGATCTCTTTTGTACAGCACTTTTTTGGTGGTGGTTTAAACTGTAAGGTCTGCAAATAGGGCTAAACTTGAAATTTTAGATCTGGATCACCCAAACATGGATTACATACAAGAGAAATACCATACACCAAAATAATAAGCATAACATTCACCATCTGAAAAAAGGAGAATAAGAACTGACCAGATCTACCTATCAATGTGCAAAGCAATAAAATGGTAGTGGGTAAGAAATTCAAAGTTGTAGGTCCTCCAGTGTTCTTATTCAGCATTAGCACTCAGTTGGTAGTGCCAACAGAAAACCAGATAGTCAAATGAACTTGTGGATAAAAAGAGTTCAGGAGTTTCTCATATGAATTACTTTAATCAATGTCGTATGTTAAATTACAGCTTGTAGGTTGGAACTTTGGCCAGAGGCTGACACCAGCCTCCTATTCTAGTGACCAAGTGCCAAGTAAACATTTGCCTTGAAGTCCAGATGTTCAACTGCTACACTTGATATATACAAGAAGAACTGTGGCCTCCAGCTAGAACTGTGACCAACAGATAGCACCCAAACCAATGTCAGCAATTGAAAGTAACATGGACAGTGTCTGTGGGCGGAAGAGCACAAAGAGCTTGGTGAGTCAGGACCACCAAGAGGAGAAAGAAGAGAGACAATCACCCACAACATGGATGCACAGTTGTGGTTACCACCACTGACATACACAGTCATTGCTATGCAGTAATTAACAGAATGAGGACGGTCAAACATGCACAGCGTAGCAGGTCAGCAGCAGCCTGGGAAACGGTCAATTGCAAAAACAAAATAGCATCCTGCTCAGTGATTATGCATGTAGGTGGGAAAACTGCCCCAAAAGAATCCTCACGTGCAGTGAGGTGCTAGAATATAGAGAATGAAGTAGAACGACGCGAAATTGCAGGTAGGAAAAGTAGAGCAGATATGCAGGACACAATATAGATGAATGGACGCTAGGGTGGAAATAACACCCTTGACAAACACGAGTATCAAGATATGGCACAATGCACAGTATAAGAAACTTATCGTCATATGTTGAGAAGTCAAATGTATAGGTGACAGAAGGAATTTTAACAAAGAAACACAGCCCCGTCCCAGAGCAATTGTCTCAATTGTCTAACAGCCTGCAACATTCTATAGGAGAAGGGAACTCACCGGGGGACTTTGTAAAAAAGAAAGGAGTATGGGTACAGACAAAATGCACATTGGTTATACCATGAACATTATACCACATCCACTGCTAACAATCCTAAAACAGTGTCATATGCTGACTCCAGACAGTGTTCCGTAGTGGCTTGGTAGGTCCTCATTTGAACTGGCACGCCTTAGTAGATAAACTCAAAAAACTAATTCTTCGCAAAATATAGCGCAAACTCGACCCGAAAGTATCGTAGCCCTTTACATGAGTACCAGTTGCATTACAGACGGACACATTAATTTCTAGGCACAGGGAGATTAAGTGATTTGCCCAGAATCACAGCATGTTTGAGCCTCCTGTCAGACTCGAACCTGGTTCCCCAGCTTCAAAGTTGGCCGCTCTAGCCATTAAGCCACATCCTTTCTATTGGTGGTTTCTGGGTCACTATTGACACCGGCAACACAGAATGGAGAGCTCGTTATCCACTACAGAGTGGATTCCATATACGATAAATCCTGTGGACCCACTGATGCTCATCGGTAGTGGTGGAGATGCATAATAAGAGTTCACACTAGTGGCAGTGAGTACATGCATGCACAACTTCACTTATTCTCATGTTCTCCACATCATAAATGCTTTGGTGCACAAAATGTCCACGCAACATTCTTATATAGAGCTTTGAAATCTCATGCACCTCACCTAACTGTTCCCACAAAGGTCAAACTACAATCAAAACACTTTTCAATTATGCACTCAAAGGGCATCGAGGAACCTTATAAAAGTCAGAGAGCTTCACAAACTCACCAGAGATGCAAAGGGATAGATACATGATAAATATGTGCGAGCTCAACAACTCAGAAAGAACTTTGGGCCTCACATGGGGTAGGAAAGCACTATACAAATAACAATACAATCCACAGCACTTCATCCATACACCCAGATTAGCATAAAAATAGTTATGGAACCACTCCAATGATCCAATGATCCACCCAGTCACCATTGTATACACCCACAGAAATGCAGTCATCTACTCCAGCTTGTATACAACAACACAGCTATTAATCCATCCATCTGTATTGTATACACCCACAGAAAAGAAATCATCTATTGCTCCTTGCATAGAACCACACAGCTATTAATCCAACCATCTATATTGTATACACCCACAGAAATGCAGTCATCTACCTCTCCTTGTATACAACCACACAGCTATTAATCCATCCAGCTATATTGTATACACCCACTGAAATAAAATCATCTATTCCTTCTTGTATACAACCACACAGCTATTAATCCATCTGATGGACTTGGCCCTTTTTGCAGGGTCATCCCTGAACTTTTTGCCTTCCTCCTGTATCGTTTCACTACTGTTGATTAGTGCTAAAGTGCATATGCTCTCTGTGTAAACTGTATGGTAATTGGTTGTCCATAATTGTTATGTTTGTCTTACTAGTAAAGTCCCTAGTAATGTGCACTATGTGTGCCAGGGCCGGTAGAGCAAATGCTACTAGTGGGCCTGCAGCACTAATTGTGCCACCCACACAAGTAGCCCTTAAAGGAGACCTAAGGCCTGCCAATGCAGTTTCTGTGCACAGTTTGTTAACTGCCTTGTTGTCCTGACAAGTGCACCCACTTGCCAGGCCTTACCATTCCCTTTTTATGCACATCAGACACCACTAGAGTAGGCCCAAGGTACTCCCTGGGCAGGGTGCAGTGTATGTGAAAGGTGGGACATGTACTGAGATGTGTACCATGTCCTGACAGTGAAATACTGCCAAATTCGTTTTTTACTGTTGCAAAGCCATCTTGCCCTTAGGACAGAATGGGGAATGCTGTGTCACATGTTTCCAGCATATCTTCCCATAGGCTTAAAATGGAGAGATGGAGTTTAGTGTAGCTGAACTCAGAATTTAATAACACATCTTTTTGTGAAGATGGTTTTTAAATTGTGTGTTTGTGTGTTTAGAAACCACGCTTTTAGAAGTGGCTGGTTTCTTGTACTGACCATCCTGTGTGCCTCTGCCTGGTTGTGTATTGAATGTCAGGGGTTGGATGTGACAGGGTCTGGGGAGGTATCCTGACACCAGGGAGGAGTGGGTCAGACAGCAACAGGCTGGCCTGCATTTGGTGTGGTGGGAGGAGTAGCCCCTATGATGCGAAAAGGGCTGTGCTGCTGACAGAAACAAATGGCTCCACCTCCTGCAGAGTGTCTGAGGCCCAGACCCTCACTATCAAAGAAAGAAGGTGTGCACTGGCAGGAAGACACCCGGAACTGGTTTGGACCGGGCTCAGAGCCCCTGAACACAAAGACTTCAAAGGCATTTAGGGGCATAAATGTGCTGAAACCCCTGAACTCAAGACTGAACTCCAGCCTGAAAAAGGATTGAAACTACTTTGTGATCAAGAGGAACCTCTGCCAAAGAACAGCTGAAGAGACTGAAGAGAAGGACTACCCTTGCTGTGTGTTCTGGGGCTGGCCCGCAGTTTGCGGATTTGACTAAGGAGAGGACAAGGGACTTTGCTGTGTGCTGTGTCCCCCTGCTTGAAAGGACTCTGCTGTGTCCTGAAGTAACTTGTCTCCAAGGGCCCAAGAGGAGCTTGCTCCCTGTTGTGGAAACTCTGGAACATAAAAGTTCCCAAGTGTGTCTCAGCGACGCTGTTTGCTTTTTGCAGCCTGAGACCTTCGTGAGAATTGCCCCGTGACTGTGTGCCCCGGAGCAGTCTTGCACTCTGCTTCATTCGACAGCATGACCAGAAGAGCTGTGATCGTTTTTGCCATCGGCCCGGACCGTCGTCCCAAAGGGGAGCCGTGAGAAATCACCGCCGCCGACCTGAGCCTGCCCAAGCTGAGAGGAGATAGCGAGAGTGCCCCCCGCCGCCTGGGGCGGAGTACATGCTATGAGAGACTGCTCTCGGCCTTTCCCATCTTTGCAGCATAAGCCTCCGCTTAAGTCAGTATCGCGGCCCGTACTCGCCGAAGAGTGGCAGTACCGGGGTCGGATTGTGGAGCTACACTTTGTTTCCTTCACAGCCGTATTGGGGACATATTTTGGCAGTCACTGACCGCGAGTCAGCCAAGAGTGGTATAGAGACCTTCACTAGCACCGCGATTGGTGCCGAATTGTTTTTACGATCCGCATTAGTACTTGCACTACGAACTGCATTATTAATTGCTTTCACGATCTGCATTAGTACTTGCACTAAGAACTGCATTATTACTTGCTTTGCGAACCGCATTAGTACTTGCATTAAGCACTGTCTTATTTCTACATTACGAACTGCATAGCATTGCATTAGGACTGCATTAGATCATCGTGAACTGCTCATTAATACCGCAAGAACCTACAAGTGGTTGTTGGCCTAGTAACCGGCCCAGTGAAATATTACGAAAACGCATATGCAGGATATTTTTATAGTTTGGTCTCATCGTATTTCTTCTTGATAAAGATACCACCATTTTCCTAAATCAGTGTGGTGTCCATTTGTGGTGTTATCACTGTGTTACTGGGAGTGTGGTTGCAAATACTTTACACATTGCCTTGGAGATAAGCCGGGCGGCTCGTGCCAAGCTACCGGAGGGTGAGCAGGGGTTATCTAAGTGTGTGTCCCTCCTTTCCCTGACTAGAAGCAAGGGTCCCTATTTGGACTAAGGTACCTACCTCAGCCAACTAGGGACCCCCCGTTCGAACACCATCCATACATACATACATACATATCAAACCAAAGGCACCAGAGCACACCTACTGAATGTTACTTCTATCCTACATGCATTCCACACTGTCACCATAAATAATCTGATCCAATTCCAGGATAGACGCCACAATTATAAGTCCCAAATTCATGTACGTAGTCGTAGATGTCCAAAAATCAATCTTTATTCCTTTTCACAACACAGCAGCCGACTCGCGTTTCGCCCAAACGGGCTTCCTCTAGGCTGCAAATTATAAAAACATGAATTTTAATCGCTTACAATACAGTGATTTAAAAACATCTCTCAAAGATTTTTTGGAATCATTTTTACGTTTTAACACAATTTTATAAATGGAGCCACCAAATCCAAATAAAACAACATTGTTGAGATTGCTTTTAGTTAATCCAATGTACCACACCTTTTCAACCAATATTACTTAGAGAAAGGAAAGCGCCACCATGTCTCCAAAGCACCCAGTGCTCAATGCTACTTCAGTGATTAACATCCGGATTATATTTGTCTTATACTAGAATGCGATAGAGTGCAAAGTATGCTACATGACCTTTATTAAATTCTCACCTCGCTATTTAAAAAGAGCTGTTCTCATGACATCAACCAGTTCAAACCCACTTTATAGTTAGCGGTCATATAAACGATGTCCTGTTTACTTCTCTCTGCAAATAAGGACATAGTACATACATAGTACTTATACAATGTTTATCTCATTAAGATAATGTCACTGTCGCGTACATCACAGCATTGCGTAGCATTTATTATTACTATTCAAAAGATACCAAACTTGACCACGCTGCTCCTCTCATATCAGAAATTACCACTGAAACACTTATCAGGGAATCCCCAATGCATTCCTATGGGAGGGTAGCCCCACAGTAGTGAGAAACCAAAAATGGCTGTTTCTCACTACCAGGACATGTCACACACTTAAGGTACATGTCCTATCTTTTACCTACAATGCACCCTGCCCATAGGGCTAGATAGGGCCTACCTTAGGGGTGACTGGCATGCAGTAAAAGTGGGGTCAGGCTCACCAGTAGCATTTAATTTACCAGCCCTGGGTATATGAGATACCACTTTACAAGGGACTGACAGGTAAATTAAATATGCCACACATGTGTAGACCAATCTTACCATACTTAACACAGAGAGCACACGCACTTTACACTGAACAGTAGTGCTAAAGTGCCCAGAGTCCTAAAACCACCAACACCATGTCAGAAAAAGGTTAGGAGAAAGGCAGAACGTTTAGGGATGAGCCTGCAAAAAGGGCCAAGGTCAACACTGTGCATGGAGCAGCTGATGTTCCTCCAAAAAAAACGAAAGTGTTCTAAGCACATGCTGCTCTACTACCCCTTAGCCAGAAAGGGAAGTCTGGATATGGGACGGTAGTTCTTCAAGTTATTGACATCAGCCCTTGCTTTCTTCAGCAGCGGAGTCACCGTGGCTTCCTTAAAGTTGAGATGAACCTGCCCAGTTACCGGAGACAGATTTAATAAGGACAACATCTCAGTCCCCATGACAGGGAGGATCATGTTGAACATCCTGGGACGACAGGGATCCTCTGGTGACCCTGATTCCACTCTGGCCATAATGTGCGCTCGGCAGTCTAGGTCTAATGATGGAAAGACTAAGAGATTACCACCCTGGAAGTCCGGTGGATCACCACTAAAAGAGGGCTTATGCAGGTGTTCCCTATTTCTATTAGGATATCCTTGACTTTTGCCAGTAAGAAGTCCTGTATCTTATTGCAGTCAGCTGGATTGGCAACCATCTTCTGTTCTTTCTTTTGACTCAACTCCCTCGGCACATTTAAGGTCTCCTTCTGAGTATCCTTGGCCTTCTTGATCTTCCGCTCATAGTGCTCAGATTTCACGGCAATGATTGAGGTTTTATAGAGGGCTAGTTTTGCTTCGTATTTCTCCTGGGCCTTCGGATCATATGATTTCCTCCATTGCCTTTCACACTGGCGTAGGGCCTGTTTTATCCTGCTTAATTCCTCTGTATACCATGGGGCACCCTTCACTCTGTTCATTACCCTTTCACTCCATGCAGGGGTCACCTTGTCAATAGCTCTCCTCAATCGGCCTGCAAGCCTCTTGTACTCCAGATCCGAGTCCCCCGTCTGTCTCCCTGGGTGCGTTATCTCAACCAGTGCCTCCCTCAGACCGGCTTCCTCTATTTTGTGCCAGCTCCGTACCGTCCTCCAAACTGGGTGTAGGTACTTCGGTAGACTTGGCACAGGAATCACAAAGATGATCAGATGGTGATCTGACCAACTGCAAGGTCTGCACTTCATTAGTCGTACAACGGGCAGTGTAGTTCAGATGAGGTCAAGAGTATGGCCCTTCTCATGGGTGGGGATCTCCACAATTTGTTTCAGCCCTAGCATGGTCATTACCTCTTCTAACCTGCTGGTCACGGACTCTCTGGGAGCCTTGTCCCAGTGGTAGTTAAAGTCCCCCATCACTAGAGTCTGTTGATACCTAGAACATAGATCGCTAACCACTTCGGTGAGCAGATCATTGAACAGAGGAGTTGACCGAGGTAGACAATATACTACTACTACTATCAGGCAGGAAGATTTTAGCCCTATTTTTATCCCCAGGACCTCCGCTCCATCTAAGCTCTGTTACTATACTCTCTGTGGGCAGGGACCTGTGGCAAACTACCGCTACTCCCCCCCCCCCTTTTCCTGGCCTGTCGATTGTATGTCAGGACATCATAATCTGGGGTAAGGGAGGCCACTATATTGGAACCGGAAGCATCCTCTAACCATGTTTCTGTGAGTGCAAGAATATCTAGCTCTTTATCCTGGAGCAGCGTACAAATTTCCAGATTGTGCTTCTGGAGTGACCGGGTGTTCAACAGAGCAGCCCTTAGTCTAGAGGGGTCATCAGACCCCACACCTTTCGCTCTCAGAACCTGGGTACAACTCCTCCCTAGCCCTCGATTACCAACTAGCAGGTTCACCGTCAGAAGCTTCTCTTCTAATGCTAAAGGAAGGGCAGACGTGTGTAGCGTACCACCCAAGTCTCAGAGTTCCTCCATGGAATAGACCAGCCTTTGCCATGGGGTCCTGGTCCCTGGACCCGTTCGGACGGGTACAAACGGGCTTGCCTTAGGCGTGACCGTGGCACGCGTCTGCAGCGCGTCCTCACCAGCCCGTTTATGGGTCTGCTACAGTCAGGAAGAAGTCTAGATAGAATTTTCTTCGTTTGATGAACAGTGTGACAGATGGGCCACTCGCTCTTGAATCATTCTCATTTCTTAATGTCACCGTTGATTGCTTCTGATGGTTTTCATTACCATCCTAGGGTGACTTAAAGAACAGACAGAGCTTCCTCTTTGACATTCATTGGGTGGTGAATAGCTAAGTAGGTCTCCTCTGTGGTAAATGGCACTACTGCAGTGTCTGACAACACACAACTAACACATATCACGCACTTGCTGTGTGTCTATCAATGCAGATAGTTTTCTAAATTGTAGGCCTCAAGGCAAGGGCAAAAAATTGACCGCTGGAGAATCAATGTTACTACCTACCAGTATAAGTAGGGTGTACAGGTTGCACTTTACCTCCTACCCCCTTAGAGGTGGGCAAGAATGTAGGGGTGCATGTTGACACGCACCTATCCTTCAAATCCCAGATCGCAGCAAAGATTAAAACCTCCGGCTGGATACTGAGGATGCTAAGAAAATTTCTTAACCTCCTGTCCTGGGAAGCCCAAAAAACAATAGTCCAGGCACTGATCTTCTCAGACTGGACTAAGTTAACATTCTGTAACTCGGAGTCCCGGACTAACTTATCAGCAACTGCAGCAAATGAAACAAAAAAAGGAATTTTGCCTTTTGTTTAAACTTCCCAAACATGCCTCAATCTCCCACTTCTGTAGCCAGTTGCACTTGTTACCGGCAAAAAAAGGATTATCATTAAAGCCTTTATAGTGGCACATTACGCCGTCTACAAGACAGGTCCTAAATACCTGTCCAAAAGGATCGTCGAATACTGTCCTAAAAGATCTCTGCTCTCACAGTGTGCCTGGCTGCAGGTTCCCTACACCAAATGGAAGAAGTGGGGCAGTTCAGCCTGCTCGGTTCTGGAAAAGAAGTATTGGAATTAGCTCCCCCTTCTACTCAGATGCATTCGAAACACAACTGAAAACAAATTTGTTTAAAGTGTAGGGTGTTTGATATTTTCCTTTTTGGCCATCTGCTTTAGCGCCAATACACTCTAGCAGTAGCTAAGCACTTTAGAAATCCTTTCATCCATTCATCCTCTCACTTCAAAAACGTACTAAAGTCTTGATTGAGTAGATACAGAATCCAAAGGGAGTGTTACAGCTCACTTGACTTTTATTTCTGCTAACCTGTGGTCACTAAATTAATTATAAACTGGTTGTACCCTAGCGCAATGCCAGTCGTGTTACGGATGCCCATTTTACTATACAACCACAAATCACTGACACTATGTATGAGGGTCTTTTAGACTCTGGCATATGGTCCACCACGCCACCAGGTCATGGCCATGGCCTTGGATCCGCTGGTGGAGCAATACTATCCAGATTTAGTGATTCAAGCCCGAGTGGCTGTGGCAGCTCTGTTAAAGACACTCATCCGTGGCCGCGTGGAAGCCATGTTTGATGCACCCACTCTGCATAAATGTTTTGCTTTTCGATTATAAACTACCAAAGCAGAGTTTACTCTTCAAGAAGGCCAGGATTTACCTAGAGGTCCCCAACAGGAAATATGTGCATCCGAGGAAATACCCTATATAGAGCAATCTTTCTGATATACATTGACTGACACCAGTGGTGGTGAACCATCCCTCAAATGCTTCCAATAGCAGGATCAGTCGCCGCTCCGACGATGGAACCTCCCTTGACGCCCACCTCTAAATGGGGCAGGCGAAGCGGGGGTTTGGTGGACAGGGCATCTGCCAGTCTCTAAATGACCCCTAAATATAGTCACAATGGGCCTCCACGGTGGTATCGGACAATAACAGACAAACTTGCAAACAAAGGAAATATCATAAGCATGGTTTACATAACATCTCTGAAGATAGTATATTTGCACAACACGCATGACAAATGGGAGGCCGCAATTGTGAATTAAACACAATACAAGGCACACTCCTGGACCACATTTCAATACATTTCTCTGAAATAATTTACATTATGGCAACTGTGCGCCCCTTTCAGGACCACTAGCCTCTTACCGTATGACAAACTGAGTGTAATTCTCTCATTACAAGTGTAATTTTCGCTTTACAAATGTGCAAATTTATGCAATAAAAAGTTGTAATTACCCTGTAGTAGGGTTATCATGCAGGTCATGGCCAGCCATTAGTCGGCACATAGCCCAGAATAATTTTTTTGAATACAATAGGGATTTTCCTGTAATTCCAACGGCTACACAAGGAGCTTTAATTCTTTAAGCAGGACGACACTACAGCTGCACACTCCGGTTCATTTCTGCATAGACAAGCTCGATGCACAGCATTAATCCCCCAGCTGTCCTACAATTAAGCACCGTGTCTCTCGACTCTGCTCAGCCCAGTGGCCCGCTTTACTGAGGGGGATTTTCATCTGCTAAATATGGTGTGATTTCCTTAATTTCCTGCTGGTGATTTGCTGTCATTCCACTCAGGCAATTGTAGATCACAAACTGCGCCTGGTAACACGACTCAAAATAGCGTATTACATTTTTTATTTCGGAATAAACGATGTTTGCTTCCATTAATGTGAGGCGATAAAGATGCCAGCTGTAGAAAGTAGAGAGGCGCGTTAATACACCGTTTGCATTTCTTCCGCTTGTTGTCTTTTGCACATAAGATATTTTTTACGTTGTTGGTTAAGGGTTTTCTGCTATGTCGCTCTATGACCAATTTGAACCATTTCCATCTCAATTTAACGTGCGCTGGAGATTAAAAAACACGGCATAATTTAACTTCCTGCAGCTAGCACAAACAAGAATTCAATTAAGGGAGACAAATTGAGCAACCGCCTAAACAGATGTAACCATGCGCATCCGTCAACGACGTCCAGTGAAGTGTTGCGTTGTAAACAACTCCCCGGCAGCGCGCAGCCATGTCCTCTTGTCAGGAAGTGTTCCGGCCGCGTGGTTTCACGTGGCGTACATCCGGGTCCCTAGTGTGGCCGGTCTGCACGTGGCCTGTGGTAGTCGCTTGCAAAGAGTGAAACCTTTGAAGTGGCAGATTTATATGGCCGCATTAACCAATGTAATCAAAGTAAACATATTTATAATCAGCATAATTGCAACATTAATCCAACAGATCTGATTCAGTCTAAAGACTCCGATTTCTGAAGCCAAAAAATGTGCTTTATTTCAGCGGTCAATCGCATAAAATTGCTCCTGCATCAGAGAATACATTCCCCTTATTTATTTCAAAATCTCCCACTTTTCGGTTTCAAAATATTGGCATGAATATAGCATATGTAAAAGAAAGTTTTTTTTTTCTGAACAATACTGACATGAGGTCCAGTTCTATTCTTCCTATTGAATGGGGAGTTTCTTTGTTTTTTCAGCCAATTTCTAGGGTTGACACCTTTCGAAGAGATCTCATGATATGGCTTTTTAAACAGGGATTTCCATAAAAATGAACATCCCCATACTTTTGTCTCATTGTCTTCCTCAAAAACTGCCTCTCAGTCTCAGAGAAACATAATATGAACGAATGCTTTTTATAAGCGAATTTAACATAACATAGGCGCTTAGAGATTTTGGTTGATGCAGCAGAAAACATCTGCCAATGCTTCAAGGTATAGAAGCGACTTTTTGTTCCAGGCTAGACTTTTCCTATCCCAGAGGCCAGTTCTCACCAGGCAGCGGGGAGAAGGCAGGAGAGTGTCCTCTAATGTAGCACCAAGAGTTTGCAGATTTTGTTGTTAGCGGTCTGGTTTGCTCACTCCATTCTACTGAAAGGTGGCATTTTGAGCTCTCCCTCGCAGAGGAACTGGAAATATAGATGTTTAAGTAAAAATGCCCATATCAACAATGGAGATCTAAAGCTTACTTTCAGTCTCTGGGCACTGCCAAAAAAAGGTCCATAAAAGGGGGAAATATTCTTAAATGGCCATGCATAAAAGGTGAATTTACTACAATGACTGTCATAGAACAACTTGATTATGCTATGGGGTTTAGGTGGGAGTTTTTCTTCAAAAGGGAGTTTAGGGTGAAAATGGCTTTTCACATGTTCAGGTGGCAGAAAACATTTGCAGGTTGAAGTGGGGATGTAGTGGGATTTGCTTTTCTGCTGCCAGAGCAGACCCCATGTCTGGATCAAGGTAGGGACAGTGGGCTCTCTGAAGCTAGCCCCTCTGTCTAAGCTAGCTAATGCATAATCTAGCTGTAGCATGAGCATCTGTGGGGATGCATGTTCCAGCAGGTGTGGCACTTTTACTGCCATTCACCTGCTGCTGGCCCCAGCTAGAAAGAAGGTGTCGCTTTCTCCTGTGAGGTTACATATTTGATGCCCTCCAAGGATGGTGCAGAAGTTCTCCCCCTCAAGATGCGCCTGACCCCTTGAGCTATTGGTCATCACTGCATGTCCCTGGCCTCTCTCCCTATGACTGCTGCTGGCCTCTCTCTCTCTCTCCGTCTATCTCACACTCTAGTTGATGTATGCCACACAAGGGGTGGTCTTTTCTCCTTCACATTATGGCCACTTAACAAAAATACCTAGTGTTTTACTCTTAACATGGCAACAACATTAAAGACTTTTGGAATAAACCGAAACATATTACAACCAGAGCAGTAGCAAGAACTAGACATCTGCTAGCTGCTTCTTCTTTCCATAATCTTTTCAAATGTTAATACCTACCCAGTGCTTCATTCAAAGATAAACGAAAGTGTGCCAAAAGCTCCATTTCCCCTTCTCGTATACATTGAATAACAGATGGCCTGGTGTAAATAGAACAGAAACACGCCAAAAGGCAACACTCTTTTGAGGCTGCTCTATTTGCTTGGAAATGTTTAGAAATGTCAACATTTCCCAAACAATACCTTGTCAGGTTTGTTATTGCTCAGGTAAAGGGCGCTGTATAAACAGTTAAACAATTACTCACATGTTGATTTCAGTTATTGTTGGTTAAAAGAAGGGTCTATTGATGAATTTGTCATATATAGGATTCTAGTTCATACATATTAGATCATGCCCTTATTACCAATGCCCTGCTTCTTATAAAGCATTAGCAGTTACTATTCACAGGCCAGGCCTTGTTTGTTGGCCTCACACTTTAACCCCACTTGAAGCACTGCCTACAGAATCACTCCCAGACAGACCAACAAGAAACAGGCATTCATACATACAGCCCAGTCCTAATACATAACATGATACAGCATTGGGGCACAGGGGAACGCACACCAGAGGAACATGGAATGATGTGCAGCGGGTAGTCCAAGATGATGTGCAACAGGGAGACACATAGTGGAATGTAGCAGGCTGGCACTGGGGCGCTGGGTGATGGCCTCCAGGGTGTAGGGAATGATGTGCAACAGGCGATCCAAGGAGATGTGCAACAGGGAGGCACATAGTGGAATGTAGCAGGCTGGCACTGGGGCGCAGGGTGATGGCCTCCAGGGTGTAGGGAATGATGTGCAACAGGCGATCCAAGGTGATATGCAACAGGGAGGCACATAGTGAGATGTAGCAGCTTGGCACTGGGGCGCAGGGTGATGGGCTCGCAGGGGTAGAGAATTATGTGCAACAAACTATCCATGGTGATGAGCAACAGGAAGGCACATGGTGAAATACAGCCCCCTGGCGCTTGGGCACAGTAAGATGCACGCCAGGGTAGACTGGATCGATGTACAGCAGGGAATCTAAGTTGATGTGCAACAGAGAGACACATAGTGAAATATAACAGCCTGGCACTGGGGCGCAGGGTGATGGCCTCCAGGTGGGATGGAATGATGTGCAACAGACGATCCAAGGTGATGTGCCACAGGGAGGCACATGGTAAAATGCAGCATCATGGCACTCGTGCATCAGGGGAGTACGGTCCAAGGTGATGCGCATCAAGATTAGGCACAACACGTGTTCATTCACAAAAGGGGAGCTCTAGGCCATGAACCTCAGGGGAAGACTGTGGCATACAGGTCAAGAGAATCATGCTAGTAAAGCAATCTGTCAAACGTGTCAGAGGTGCCCTGGGTAAAGCATGTAGGATGAGCACTGGGTGTTGGGTCTCAGAAGAGCATATGTTCATCTGCAGGCAAGGAGCACAGGGTGTCTGCTATTGATGCAGACGGACTGAAGTTCATTAAGATCAATGAGGTCACCCTGTTTCCCACTGCACCTCTCCGACCACACGCTTCGCTCACATTGGGTTTTATGAATACCCCTCATTCCTGAAAACATCCCAAAGCTCCTCCCTCGCAGCGAGAGGGTTTGTAGCCCGCATCACAACCAGGTTCGTGATGCGATGATGAAGTATGACACCTCTGGTGTGTGAGGGAAACCGTCCTTAAAAGTGAATCCCCCCTCTTCAGCATAGTTGTTCACACCCTTTCACTCGCCCTGCGCGACCCCGGACCCGAGGGCTCTTTGTGTGTTACATAGCCTATGATTGGGGAGTTTTCCATCGCTGGTCCATTAAATATCCTCAGGCCCCCCTTGTGTGTTTTTGATTTTAATCCCAGGCAGCACACAACAAAGGGTCAGATCTTCTCTTTCAGCTTTCCCAGTTCTACTCCTTGGCAGAGGCTCCTCTTGAGTCCAGAAGTATTCTAAAGTTCTGGGGTCAGGGCCCCAATATGTTTACTCAATTTCTCTTTGTTCTCTTGAGGCAGAGAGGTTCTGTGCTCACTCAAAACCAGTTCTGTCCTCCCTGGTCCAGCTTCCCGGCAGGAGGTGGAGACAGCATTTTGTAAGGCAGACCAGGCCCATTTAGGTGCAAGGAAATCTCCTACCACTACTCGAAATGCATCTCAGGTCTATTTAGCCCAGCCCAGACTCATCCAGGAAGGGCTGGACACACCTCAACCTCCCCCAGTGGCAGTCTATAGTGAAGGTACATCCCCAGCCCCTGTCACTCCAAAGCCAGACCGACAATCCACAAACCAACAGAGGCACACGGCTAAGCTAGAAAATATCCACTTTGTAAAAGTGGTATTTCCAAACACACAATATAAAAATCATCTTTACTAAAACATGTATTTTTATATCCTGAGTTCAGGCATACTAAACTCCATCTTTCTATCATGTCCTAATGGGAAGTTATATTTAAAAGATGTTATAAATCAACTCCCGTTCTATCCTAAGGGATAGATAGCCTTTCAATAGTGAAAAACGAAATACACAGTATTTCACTATCAGGACATGTAACACACATCAGTGCAAGTCCTACCTTTCACATACACTGCACTCTGCCCACAGGGGTACCTTGGGCCTACCTTAGGGGTGACTCATGTAATAAGAGGTTAGGGCCAAAAAAGTGGGTGCCAGGTCGACAAGGCAGTAAAAACTGCACGCAGACACTGCGGTGGCAGGTCTGAGAACCATTCGAAAGGCTGGTGTGGGTGGCACAATCAGTGCTGTCGGCCCACTAACAGCATTTGACTTACCAGGCCATGGGCACACACAGTACTAGGGACTTAGCAGTAAGTCAAACAAGCCAATCATGGAAACACCAATCCATAGTAGCAATTTATACAGAGAACATATATACTTTAGCACTGATTAGCAGTGGTAAACTGCTCAGAGCCCTAAAACAAACAAAAACAGGGTCAACAACAGGAGACCAAAAAGCAAAAAGTTTGGGGATAAACCCGCTGGAAAAGCCAGGTCTAACAAAGCCATATTTATTTCTCTAGCTATCCAGTGTACCGCAATTCAGACAAAGGCACACAACAGACATGTTCAATGGTTCTCCCACATGACCAGTGCACCTGTGGTTCCTTTATATTTTCCACTAATCATTTACATCTGGCGCAGTCCTGCCCAAGGTGGCAAGTATTACAAATCACAATTGTTTATTGAACCAGCCATTGGTCAAAGTATAAAATTATAAAGCCATCACACCATATATTAATCAAGATGTGTTACGTGCTGAAACGCTGGTGTGATGACTGTTACAACGCACTGACAGATATCATAATGAATGCGGAATAACTAAAAACATGGCTCAGGTAACACACTAAAAACATGGCACAGGTTACACACTACACTGCCTGAACACCAAAGGCTATACAAAGAGGGGGCCAACGATAGTTGAATACAACAATCTGTAGTGTTCAGGTACCCCATTCAAAACTACTATAAGCCAAGGTGGAATACGGCAAAGTACAATAAGTGCAAATACCCCTATTAGGAAACAGACCTCACTGATGTTGGGTACAAAATACCTTCCTCGATAAAGTAAGAAAACTTCTACGGGTTAAACATCCATGGGGTCTAATACAAAAGTTCACTCTCAGCTTTATATAATAACAATGAATCCCTAGTTAGGCAAAGTATCCGTTAATGTGTTACTCTGCTCATTTGGGAGGAATACAGAGGGAAAAGTAGCTATCCAAGGAAGAGTCTATTATGAAAATACCTGTTAATCTTCCTCGATAGTTAGGCCAGGTGGTGTTAATGTGGTCAATTTAATGATAACTTTCCACTACAGCTGTTTGTGTTTCTGCTTTTATTCACTGTCCGAAGGATGCATACTGTCCTTGCAATACCCACAAAGTTTAATAAACTTGCATTACCCCTTGATTATATTTTGAACACATTAGTGATGGATGCTTTTCATCCTGATGACAGACAGGATCACTATCTTCTGATACACGTGGACACAATTGTCTGATGGTGAAAGTGACAGACATTAAGAGCCCAACAAGACCACAGAAGAGCATGATGAGATTGACATCTCACACAAAGCCTGACAAAGGGGATAGGAGGATGATCAAATAATGGGCAATAACTTTTGCTCCGTTTTTAAACGATCATTAGAGTAAGTTACCGGGCATGGGGAGGGCTAGGGGACTGTTCAGGAGGACAGTGAGAAATCCTTGTCAAATCCAGTGCAGGCCTTTCATAGACCTCCACATTGAAGATCGATGGCATGACAAGAGGCACAAATCACCTTCCAACATTAGATCTTGTTTTAATGGAAGAAATGCCTATTTTAGATTGGTTCCAGGAAGAGACGGTGTTTGCAGGGGCATAGACTAGTTTGATTAAATTTAAGAAAAGGACACAGGTAGCACAGAGATATGCACCCACCAGTTGACAGTTTCACTATATGGAAGCTCTGAAAACTTGGAGGTGCCTATAGCCAGCAATTACACACCAGGAGAAACCTATTCTCAGGATTTATAGACTCTGAGACGTCTATGACAGGTGTATCTGTTTCTTCCCTGTGCTGCTGTGAGCCCTCTCTTCCTTTTGACATTCTTTGTCATCTCTATCATGTGCGACTCCCACTCATTCTAATGTAGATCTCATATTTGTGGCACCTAGCTTTATCTTTTTTTTATCTTTTCTGACTTTTCAATCTCTTCTCTGTCATTCTGATTATCCTCCATGTGTCTCCTTTGGTGAAAGTTAGCACCATTTTCTATCTGTACCCTCCATCTTTCTTCAACATGTTATGTGGAGGTCTATGCTAACTGTGCCATCTCTCCCTGTTTACTTCAAGTGAGGCCATAAGTATAGCAGATATGCCCAGAACAGGTCCGGTGCTCACTGTGCCATGGAACTCACGATGCACCATACTGACAAGACCTACATAGTGCAGAATCCAATCTGGGATTGTTTCTGTTCCCATTCAGAGGGGGCCTGACAGGTATGGCTGCAGTGCCCCTGTTGAAGCAGGACCAAGACTGATTTGCACGCACATCTGTTTTTATTTAGATCGGTGAGAAGCACTAAAATGAGACAGATTTGCCAGATGTGGATTCCATGCTCACTATGCCATAGGACGTACGCTGACTTTACATATTTATTTTATTTAGTTTTGAAACTTATAAAACGCACAGCTACCCCCAACGGGGGTGTCCTGGCATTAAGGTAGGCGGCAGATGCGAGTATCGATAGAGGTCGAAGAGTTGGAAAACAGCCAGGTCTTCAAGTCGCGTCGAAAAATTGATTCAGATTCAGCCATCCGCAAGGATAGTGGCAGGCTGTTCCTGTTTTTGGCTGTAAACACTGCGAAAGCTCTGCCCCCCATTCTGGAGCGGTGAAAACGGGGAGTCACCAAGAGGCGGAGATGGTTTGAACTGAATGAGCGGTTAGACTGAGCATGCTAAGGTCGAGCTCTAAGGTAGGCTGCGCCCTGCCCATGCATTGCTCTAAAAGCCAAAACCAATGACTTAAACTGAATGCGTCTAATCACTGGAAGCCAATGGAGCTTCTTCAGGTAGGGAGAGATCGAGTGGCGATATGGGATGTTATAAATCAGCCTGGCCGACGCGTTCTGAACAACCTGCAAACATTTGATCAGGTAAGCAGGAGCCCCAGCGTACAGACTATTTGCATAGTCCAGATGTGAGGTGATCAGGGCATGAACGATGGTCTGGCGAGATTCCCGAGGGAGAAAAGGGAGAATTTTGCGAATCATGTGCAGTTTACCGAAACATGCTGAGGAAACCTGGTTAATTTGAGATTTACAGGATAACTCGTTGTTAAACCGGAATCCAAGATTCCTGGCTGAGTCCACAGGTTCCGGAGGGGGATTCAACTCCGATGGCCATCACAATCGAGGCAGAGGAGGGTTTTTTAAATTAAAAAATAGCACCTCGGTTTTATCAGAGTTGAGCCTAAGCGTGTTTGTGTAACATCTCCACCTGGATGGCATTAAACAGAGTCTGAAATTAGAGAAACCTGCTTTGGCGTGATCCTTAAATGAAAACACTAATTGTGTGTCGTCGGCATAGGAAATCAGCCTGACACCACAAGATTCTACCACTGAGGCCAGAGGAGAGAGATATACATTAAAGAAAAGCGGGCTCAGCGCGAAGCCCTGAGAGACTCCACAATTCAGTGGTTTCTCCTCTGAAACAAATGCTGAAGAGAGACCTGTTGAGTGTGGCCATTTAGGAAGAATCTGATCCAGGACAGAGGGGTATCATGAATCCCGAGGCTGTAAAGTCTCTCAAGCAAGATAGCATTAGAGACCGTATCAAATGCCGCAGACAGGTCGAGGAGGACCAGCATCACTGCTTCACCAGCGTCCACGCATTCGCGAATGGTCTCAGAAACCTCCAGCAGCGCAGTCTCAGTGCTATATCCGGATCTAAACCCGGACTGTGAGTCATGTAAGAGATGGCAAGACTCGAGATAGCTCGATAATTGCTCCTGAACTACTTTTTCCAGGACTTTGGCTGGTTTAGGTAGAAGGGAAATAGGGCAGTAGTTTTTAAAAACAGAAGAATCAGCTTTTTTTTTTTTTTTTTAGAATAGGTATTAACATGGCCTGTTTCCAGGTCGAAGGAAAAACCCCAGTTTGCAGGGAGGCGTTCCAAATAATATTGAGGGGGGCTAGAGAGCTAAATAATAGTGCTGGGCAGGGGTCCTTTGGAGAGCCTGATTTACAGGCGAGCAGTTTTTAGAGGGCTATATCAGTGGGAATCGGGTGAAAGGACGTGAATGGGTCACTGTTAGTTATCACAGAGTTTTGGACCGGGCTATCCAGGCTATCCAGGGTCGGGCCAAACGTAGAATAGATGTCTAAAATGTTGTCCTGAAAGAAGTCCGATAGTCCATTACAGAGTTCCTGAGTAGGGGGAATTATGCTAGATAAAGCGGATGGTTTAGTAAAATCTTTCACTATTTTAAAAAGGGTTTTTGAGGAATTGCAGACGGAGATAACTTTCTTGACAAAATACTCTCTCATTACTGAGCACTTAAGTTTGTGAAAGTTCTTAATCACAGCTCTGTAAATTGATTTAGCCTTCATATCATAGGATAATCTCCAATACTGTTCAAGTTTCTTGCACCGACTTTTTTCAGCGCACAGAGCGGGGGTAAACCAGGGGGCTGATGGTTTTTGTCTAGAAGAGACAATAGGTTGCAAGGGGGCAACTGTATCAAGGGCTGAGGAGAGCCAACTATTAAAGTTAGACACATCTAGTTCCAAATCCCCCCCAACTGCAAATGGGTGCAAGAAAGGGCGGGGGCCATAGTATTACAAGTGATTTTAAACCATTTCCTACTGTGATCCCGGGCGATAGAGGAATTAGTTGATTGAGAGAGGGAAGCCAAACTAAACAGGATTAAAAAATGGTCTGACCATGTAAGAGGTATGGGCGGTGCTGTGATCAGAATTCAGTTGTTAGTGAACAGTAAGTCTAACACATGGCTGGCCCGATGGGTACCGCCTCTAACCCGTTGGGTTAGATTAAGGCCTTCCAGGGTTTCTAGGAGCTGGCCTGCTTTATTGCAATGAGTATCATTCACATGTAAGTTAAAATCACCAAGGATTATATAATGTGTATGTTTAAGCAACAGGTCAGCAGAAATATTATGAAAATCTGTAAGATGTTGAGGCGGGGAGCTAGGGGGTCTGTAAATGTGATTTCCATCCATGGCTATATTCGATGCAGCAGAGATGCTGAAATACATAGCTTCTATGGGGCTGAGGTTCGGGATTTTCCTGGACGAGATATTCAAACTCGAACGTAGGATCACTGCGATCCCACCACCCACCTTGTTGTTAGCCCTATTTATTCCCACAAAACGATAGTCAAGGGGGATTAGCAAGATTGAGGTCAGGATTAGAAGAATCTCTAAACATTATATCCCAGGTGTGAGTTTCAAGGGCGAGCCAAATGTCATCCGAATGGCGGGGTAGCGATCTACAATTGAGTAGACAGGCTTTGATGGTGGGTGGAAGACCAATTTGCTCCTTTGCGGGACCAAGGAGTGTAGGATGCAGCCTGGGAGGAGCTGCGGGATCTAATTTAAAAGTGAATAGACAGGCGGCACAACACCTATCTCTCACTTCAAGCAATTGAGACCTGGACCAATGGACTCAGGCACCGGGGGGGCAACCAGCAGCATGGCTGGCCGCGGACCAGGCGCGGACGGACACAGACAGGCTTGCCATTGGCGCGCCAGCTGCGTGCGTCCGCTGCTGGACGGAAATGCCAGGTTTAAGTAGTAAGCGGGCGCTAGTGTACTAACACGCTTGTTCCGCCCCCAGAAGCAGCCGGAAGTAGAGAGCCCGGCAGTCCTCAATACTCTCCACAACAAACGGGCAAGCCCGCGGTGGAACAGAGTAAGAGGCAAAAAGCAGCTGAGGTAGGGGCCCTATGTAAAAGATCACCTAAAGTGCAGTGTGCCAACAACAGATTAAAAACAGTTAAAAAAACACAAATGTCAATTTCAAGATTATAACGCAACTAGCGCGAGTGCCCAAAAAGACTAAACAGGTCTGGGCTTCGCTAGGGTTACCGCTCAGAGGGGACATGGCCTGGCTGTTCAGGCTGGACAGTTACTATTGGAGCAGGAGCAAGACTGATTTGCATGTGGCTGGTTCCTGACTGAAGTGGCATGGGGGATACAAGGACAACGAATGCAGGGCATAGAGATTACCAGTGGCTGATATTAATTCAAGCATTCTACTCCCCTCTGGTCCTGGGACTCATCGCGGTGTACACTCGCAGCCCGCTCCTACAGCCCAAGAGGTGTTTGCCTAGTGTGGGGCATTACATTTACAGCCTTGTATCCCCGCTACTTCGGACTCCACAGATATTTATCTTAGTCGCTCCTGCTTGAGCACAACAACAGCAATTAAAGTGAACACAGGTGGAGCTATGCATGTGTCACAGAGGGGAGGATGAAAGCATTAAAAGCCCCATTTTACCTGAAAAATGGCTCCATGGGGACACAAAAGAATTTATATAGCAACACCAATAAGAACAGATCATGCAACATCACCATGCTGCAAAGGCTCAACACCAGGCCTAAAGAATGAATCTTCGATACCACTATCGCACTTTTACATAATACATATTATTGTGACAGTGTACTGAGACATTAATGTGCATGATCAAAAGAACATTTAAAGAAGTGTTCAAAATGGGTGGTGAATGTATAGGGGACACTAAAATGGTTACAAAAGTGATATGTGCTCCTGAATAAAACTAAAAAAATATAGAGACCAGAAGTTTCCTATTAAGGGAGAGATTGAAATACATATTTATTGTGACAGACTGTAAGGAAGTGTGTTATTATTTGAGTAAGGGGGATGTCCACTGCAAAAAATAATGGCCTTATCCCATCAGGGTGAACCCCAAATTCACTAAATTAACATGAGCTCAACCCGCTGGTACCTTTGGCACAGACTATTGATGCAGTACCAAACCCGTATTGAATTCAAAACATCAAACAACAAAAATCACAAACCAAAATAGAAAACTTTAGTCAGAATATCGCCAGTGAAGTCATTTCTAATGTCTTGTGTGAGGTCATGAGTAATGCCTGGTGGTGTTAAAATTGTTTAGTTCACCAGAAGTGATGGATTTTATTGGTAAGGCTTTAGATTATAACCGGATTTCCCTTTGACTGAAGTTGGTAATCGAATATAAGTATATATGTATTTTCCTACTCAAGAAATCATTTTGCAAGAATCGTGTATAACTTTACTATGGGGCAAGATGGCAATAAGCAAAAAAGGTATGAAAATAAAACTTATCAAGAAAACCCTAAAGGGAAGCCTGGCAAACTAAAAGAGAAAGGCCAACCTTGAATGCTCATATTAATAGGAGAAAATTGACCTAATATTACGGGTATGGATTTTGAAAATACGGTTTAAATGTTTTGCTATTGGGACTTCTTTTGTTAGTTCAAATGAGGTGGAATTGCCTATTACATCTAAATGCAATATGGTGAGTGGATCACAGAGAAGCATGGAGGGCTACCAGCGCAGCGTGGATGAGAATGTTAAGCGATAATCTAAAAGAGACAGTCATGCTGGTGTAGTATGTACCACTTAATACATATAAACCCCGATTCTGAGTTTTAGGGGAAATTCCACTCCATGGCAAACAAGAGCTTGTGCGCGGTTTGTGATAATTATCACATGTCTTGTGTTTTTCAGCAGGTCAAACCTACCGGAGCTTCTCAGGGGGAAACCCAGGAAAAATGGCTTGAATGAGGATTTAATGCATTATGCACAGATTCTCAATCCCATGCCTCATTCAGAAATGGATACCTCAGATTATGAGGCAATGACCACATCCAGTAAGTAACCATGATATTTAATGGCATATGATAAACACCTCACTTTCTCCAACCTATTCAGAATGGGGGTCTTAGGCACCTGTTTAGCCCACGTGTTTCTGTCTTCAGTAGTCTCTCAGATCTGTGTGGTGGAATTACAAACTACTTCTTAAGAAGCCTGCGCCCAACAATTTACAAGGCATTTATTTGCTAGAGTTCCAAAGAGAGACTGGACAAACATGCACAGCAGTTCCAGTGTCACGGACAGCAAAGTTCACCCATCTGTGATCAATACCAGTCGAGGAAGTGACTATTGAAGAGAAACTGATCAACAGAAGGAATCACATATATTATGATTTTCCATTCCTAGTCCTGCTCACAAGAAGAGTAAAACGATTCCCAAATCCAAGCATAATCAACTGAAAGTATGGAAAACATGAGCCCAAAATGTTGAACCAGTTTGGTTCTTGCAACTAAAACTGCCTGGTTTCCCGCCTGTTAAAAACAGTATCGTTAAAAAACGCTCAAAAGCCTGCCACAAATATTCTGGCTACAACAGAGATGCCACAGGACTGCTGTACACAGGGTGGCCTTTGCACAGCACCAGAAATGAATACAAAATGTAGTTCATTCTCAAGGGCAAGAAAGCAAAACATTATTTCAATATAATTGAATGTATAATTATTCTAATAGCGACACCTGTGCAAAACTGAAGATGGCAATGCGTGAACTCAAGACATTATTAAAGAATGTCCTATCAACATAAACTCTTACAAATGCAGTTATCAAATACATCAGTAATTATTCACAAAGAAAGTCCATACACCCACGCCAGTGCAAGTACTTCTATGCACAGGTGTAGAATTAACGAGTTTTCGGAAGTCACATACATACACGTCCAAAATGCTTCGAAATTTGAGCGAGTTTCCAAACAGGCTCCTGAAATGGCCTGTAACTTTTCAGACACTCACCCACAGTCACAGATCAGGGTTGAATCCATCATCTTTTTTACCTCACTTCCCCACCTCAGTTCTGACACAGATATACGCAAATCAGTCTTGACCCTGTGCCTCACGGGAACAATCCAGCCCGAACTGCCAAGCCAGGTGTTCCCTGAACCAGAAACAAGCATCCTGGGCCTGGTTTGGGGGTAACACCCTTCATCAGCCAGGCTATCTTGAATCCAGTGGCAAAGTGAGCAAGGGACCCACGTCTGGACATACCCTGCCAACTTAGGGCAAACAAGGCAAACACAAAAAGCTTTAGCGCTCCGTCCATAATCTTCTTGTGTTTGCCCAGCTTGATAAAAGGCAGCCCACTGTGAAAATGTAAATTTTTTACTTTTTATTTTAATTCACAGGAAAAAAAAATCCCCTTGGAGAGGCCTGCCCCTACACTCCCAACAAAGTCTGAGGGTGATCCCTTCCCCTGCCCATCTTGGAACCACTGTTACTCCATTGTGGAACCACATCTCTAAATGTCTACAAACTCGCATCTTTTGGGGTGTTCATAAAATCTCAAGGCAAACCATACATTGATTCACATAACCACCACCCTATGCGATAGGTTTACGTACTTGTATGCTGTTGTAGGATACTAGTACCAGTAGCAAAAGCATTTACACCTGCTATGCATCCTTTTATGGAGCCTCTTATGTAGTATATGCCTGAAAGTGGCTTTGTGTATCGAGCCCATTGTTAACCAATCAGAAACGTTCACAGCTGAGAGCACGTGCCCACACTCCCCGCCCTGGGAAGGTACCACTTACCTTTGGCGCACCCCGCCTCGTCGGTCCCGCTGTCGCAGTCCTTCTCGCCGTCGCACCTCCACGTCGCCGGGATGCACTTGTTGCTGGAGTCCCCGCAGCTGAACTTCTCGGGCGGACACACTTGCCGGACTGTAGGAGCAGTAAGAGAAGTTGTGTTATTAATTTCCCAAATAATAGAGACAAACGCGAAATGTGCCAAACTCATTTGCTGCAAGATAAGTTTAAGTGCAGAAGACCTGATGCGAATGAACCGCATTTACGCCACATTTAATGTAGGGCAGACTCACTCCGACTATTACAGAAGTTCATATCACCGAGGCTGCTGCAGTGATGTTGCTCACTTCATAAATTTCAAACTGAGTTGGGAATTTTTTGCCTGCAGTTATTTCTTTTTTTCCACATTTTAGGCCACAATACTAATTTCCCTTCCCACAGAGATACCTTCATAAGGCATCCAGGAAGTGCTGAATGAATCGCTGACTGTGTGCTCACGCAGAGGGCAATCACTCCCTCGTCCGTCTTTCTGTGTTTCTGTGACAAAGGCCTCCTGGCAGCAGTAGATTAACAAGGAGTGCTCCCCTGTTTTCATAACTTCCTGGCAGCAGTGCCATCGGTGGCCGAGTCTTCAAACCAAAGAGGCCAGAAAGACCAGCACACTCACATGCGGCATTGCTCAAAACCAAAGCCCCCGGTTTCGGTGTCTGCCCATTTTTAGGTCTCGGGACCATCCGGTCGGCAGACCGGAAGTCCGGAGATTTAATGTCATTGAGAAGAGGGGCTTGCACCCGCCCCTCTTCGCTCCTGTTCTCCATTGGCTGGCCTCTTAAATGCTGGCCAGCCACTGGAGAAGAGGTCCAGTCACTCTGTTGAAGCCCCGTCTTTTTCGGATCGGGGGGCGTGTTTTTTGCGAGAAGTCTCAGGGAGGAGACAACAGCAAAACACGCCCCCAGATCCGAAAATGAGGCTCCCTTTCTCCGAGGCATTTTCGCTGTGCCTCGGAGAAAGGCGGTCGTGTGCTCGTCCGCTCCCCCTTCGTCTGGTTGCTGCGAGTACTGATATGCTTCAAATCCAATTAGAAGAGCGTCTCAGGAGTTAATGTGATAACAGCACACTTGCCAGGCCTCCTCTAATGGTGTTAGTAGAAATGGTGACAAATACTTTGAAGACAGTTATGACTTCCGTTTTTTTTAGTAGCGCGGAAATGTCACCTGTATGTTGTGCTCTTAAGCACGTTTCTTTTTACAATGTACCGTTAGTGGTAATAATCCGTTACTGTGTCTCTGTGGGAAAGATTGCATGTAATAATAACATGCGTCAGGGAATTCCGAAGATGAGGAATGCACGAGAGTTCAAGGCGTGTGTCCGTTCTATCTGGTCTTGGTTGGTTTTAAATTCTCTTCCATTCCAGAGGCTCTACCGGCCCCATTGTAACTCTAATCTTGCAATTAGTCACGAACAAAAGTAAACAAGCAAGCATTGGGGAGGGATTTAAAACCCTCCGTTTGGCCTAGCCGTGCGTAGCGCTGGGCGGGATTCCACGCTGGGCTATACCCTCCCTCCCAGTCCCACCCCGTTTACAGGTTAGAAGAGGGTGGTTTGCGAAGCCTCGCATGCAAGAGCTTCCTTGCCTACGCTGCAGTGAATCCGTTTCTAGACAACTGCAGTGTTTGTAGACGGAAGCAGTTTACAAACATCCTAAGTCTACAAAAGCATGCAATGTACACTCTGTATGCACTATGCAGACGTTGTCTATCGCCAATGTTTTTTCCATTACCATTTTTATTTAACATTACTTTGCGTTGTGTGTAGGGATTTCCAAAGGACTGTCCCGACGCTTCTCTTGCATTTAATACATGTCCCGGTTTTTGGGACAAAGGTCAATTCATCCTGCAGAGCATAATTGAAATGAAACTCTCTCTGCTCTTTTTTCCACAATCGCTTTGGAAGTCTGGAACAATTTAAGCATTTTAGTTGTTTCTTTCAGGCACGCATGAGGAGATGGGTGCATGCTCCCAGCAGAGACCAGACAGGGTGGGAAGAAGGGCAGGGGGGCTCAGGGTAGAGGTCCTGCCGTAGCTAATGCCATGGAATCATGTAAACGTAGCCTTGTGAATATAAATGTGTGTACGTGTACATGCGTGTATGTATATCCAGTGGTCGAAGTGGGGGGAAAAAAGTAGGGGAACTGTGGGCGGAGAATCAGAGGGGGGGAATAACCTGAGGACTGGATCAGTGGGCGGAGTCAGAGGTGTGGCCAGAACGGGCAAAACATCCCAATTTTGTGTATTTGTTCGACACTGACCAGTTACAGCTTATTATGTTATTTAATTCACCCAAATGGATACACATGATTATTTAAAGCTTAATGAGTTATTGACATTAAAAAACATTCACAAAGTGGGATATGTTTTCAATCACAGAATGTCCCACATACGCTTAAAAGTGAAAGCACAAGCTATTTGTCTCCAAGCCATGGCGTTTGTCATCAGCACTTCTCCTCCCTTTTTTTCCCATGAGCAGTTCAAACATAAATAGCAAAATATACTAGTTTGCAAATGTTTTCTATATAATTGCTCTGCCATATATGACACATAATACATCATCTGCTGCATAATCTGACAATTTTAACTAATAATTGGTTTGTGGCTGAAACGGATCAAAAGTTACAAAAAAACTGACATGTTGCTGCAAAGAGGACGGCCCTTTGCAAAGGTTGACTGATCACCTCTCTAACTGCTGCATTTGTTTGTTACAATGGTACTAATGAGGCAACATTTTCTCAGAGACTGTTAGCATATGTAAAATGTCAAAATAATAAAGTATCAGTGTAAATATTGCATTACGGAGACTCGCAATGCCTTTAACTACATCCCAATTGTGCCCTGATATAAACACCTTGAAGCAACTCGATTCAAATTACGCACTGGACAAGAGCAAGATGCTGTCTAAAAAAAAACCTCTATAAAGTGGTGCTAATGTGTTTAGGTGTGAAGAAGAAAACCAATCTGGCCACTTTGCGATCACTTCATCTTGCTTTATTTATTTATTTTTCAGGTTTTTACCCTTTTGTTTCTCTCCACCCAGAGGCTTCACTTTGGAATAGAAACATTTCAGAAAAAGAGTACCTTTCCAGCAAAAGTGTTTTTCCTTTTTTGATCCATTTCACAGGGGAACAAATAAACGAGCAGAGGAAAGAGAGGGTGAGAACCGTAGCTTGAAGTCACGGTTTTCAGTAAGTGAGGAGGAGCGAGACAGAAAGAGAGGGAACAAGAGGCAGCTGACCGCGGCAAAGCAGGAGTGGACACTGCCCTTGGCTTCTCTGGGCATGAAGGAAAAGCCAGAGTCCTTCTTCTTCTCTGCTCACCCGCCCCCGCACGCCCAGCCTTATCTGTAGGCTATTTCAGCCGTCCGGGGACACATGTTTTAAACAAAGAAGTAAGGGTACGGAATCGATTGAATTTAAGAAGTACGGGCACGCCGTACCCTGCCGATCCCGCCCCTTCGACCACTGATATACATATGGGTGTGTGTGTGTGTGTGTGTGTGTGTGTGTGTGTGTATGTGTGTATATATGTATATATATATATATATATATATATATATATATATATATATATATATATATATATATATATATATATATATATATCCACACTGTTGCCCCAAGCTGTAAGGACGCACTCCACTGCTGTTCGTTTTCAAAACTTTATTTGGAAAACCGGCATTATTGCTGCTTGAACACTGTTCCCGGACGCGTTTCGGAGTTTCCTCTCCTTCATGGGGGTCTCTGGTATGTCGCAAAGCTTTACCAAGCACTTCCTTTTAAGATTACAGCTCCTCCCAGGTGAGTCTAATAACACAGTGGCATGCTGGTCATTGTAGTGCTTGGTAATTAATTTTAACCTTCCAGTAGGTCCCGCTTCATACCAGTTCGATCAATTCATTGCACCGCCAGAGAAATTGATATGGTCCACACGGGAGTGAAATATGCAGTCCTGTGAATGGTATTGCTGTTTTTAATTGTGCCGAACTTTACTCCTGTAGCCCACTGGAGGGCAGTGAAATTAATTGATCGAACTGGTATGAAGCGGGACCTACTGGAAGGTTAAAATTAATTACCAAGCACTACAATGCAGACTAGGAAAAACAAATGGTTACTTGTCACGGCTATACTGCGTATCATTCGTATGCACGGGGAGGCCCAGCAGCTGCACATAATATGGCGTTGGAAGGATCCATTCCCCCCACGCGCTCTGCTGCGTGCCCGTATCTTTCTGAAGGCGGCCCGAGCTCCCCGCCCCGGCTCATTGACATGCAGGGCCGGCATTGGGATGGTTTCTCGGTATTCCCTGTCTGTAGATAGAGGGCTGATAAATATGGCTGTGTCAACCCCTGTGCAGGGAGCTGCTTGGGAGAATGCCTTTCGCCGATGTATCCGTGTGGGCGGAGAGGGAAGATAGCTCTCGGGAAACCCCGACAGGCAAACGCAGCAGTGTCTGGAATCCGCCCTCAGAAATAATGCAGGGCAAGCGATTCGAAGAAAGCAGTGTGAAATGGAGCCTTTTCTGTCCCTGCGGTTTATAGAGGGGAGTGTGTGTGACGCACATAGATGCATTTGAGCACTGCCTCGCGAGCCAGCATCATGAACACTATGTGATTCTGTGTCGATAGGGTGTAGGTGCTGTGGCGAGACTAACAATTGATTCTTATCATAACTTTATTTGTAATTTAAAACATTCATAATAAAAGAGGCAGGCATGACAGACCAAGCTTAGCACACCGCTGAAAAGTTTGTGTGTATCAGTGTAGGGGCAGAATTGTGGTCATTGTTCAATCCCTTCATGGTTAATTAAATGTAGCGGGGACTGAAGTTTTATAAGGATCACGTCTCTGTCTAGTCAAAATGTAGGTAATAGATCCGTAAAATAAATTGCCTTCCGATTCACGATAGCTGTGGTTTGTGTTTATGTAATTAATGCTCCTAAGTATATAATCGCTTTGGATCAGAAATTCCATTTTTGAAAGTTTTAATGAGTGCATTGTGATTTAAATAATTTATAGAGACGAATATTCCAGCTTCTTATCAAGGTATGTAAATAAGAAAGAACATACAAACACCGCATTGGCAAAAAAAAAAAAAAAAATTAAAAACTCGGGGTCTTCTGGAAATGACAATCACGCCACTTCTCAGCTGCCGTGTTCGCAGTGCGCCTGTCCTCAGAAGCGGTCCTCCGGCCTGGGGTGTGCACCGGTTTCACCTTCTGTGGGAGGCAGACCGTGCCTTGACAACAGCCAGCCTCGCCTGCAGAGGGACTTTGCATTTTCCTGCGAGGGGACGTGGCGGCTGCTGCCAGTGCATGCTCATTCGGTTGTATCATCGTGGACTCCTGTCCGGAAGCCCAGGAGTGGTGCTTAGATTTATTGTACATAATGATATAGGCAGCCATGGATTTTAGTACCGCGTCGGTGTTTGACCGTCATAAAGGTAAGTCAATTTCTGGTAATTTCTAGGTGTCCTGCTTGCCCCCATCCCAACTGCATCCAAACACGCACAGACGCAACGTGGGCTCACCGGCCTTCAGCCCCCCCCCCCCCCCATGTGTGTCAGCCCGGCTGGCGTCCCTCTAATTGCAGCCGGACCAGAGTACTTCACAGGTCTTTAAAAGACCGTTTGCTCGTTAATGAGGCTTTTGTTGTGTTTCCACCCCTTTTTACAGCCACTCTGCCTATGGCTGGAAGACGTAGCCTCCCCCCCCCCCCCCCCGGAATCTTTTTCACCCCCCAAAAAATTTGGCTCTAGTTGCCCGCCTTTAAAGATCTTATGTTGGCTCCACTTTGCATCCGTCGGTGTTTGCTGTCAGGGATTAATAACAAGCATTTACAATGCAATGGTCTCGGCATTGGTAAAGTTAGAGCTATTGACAATGCCGTTTCTTTAAATGTTTTAAAAACAAAAACATAAACAAAAAAAATGTCATGAGCAATGCCAATAGCTCTAACTTTACCAATGCCGAGACCATTGCATTGTAAATGCTTGTTACATATGAAAAAGACGGAAGTCACATATTTCAAAGCTGAATAATTCAGAAAGCGTAAATGGCTACTTTGTTCACACAAACCCCATTGACCCTGAAGTCTGAGTGGACGCTAGTCAGGTAAGTATAAGGACGTGGATGTATATCAGTTGCAAGCTCCATATTTAATGGACCACAAATAAATATGTATGCATAGCCAGGAGACAAAGTATGGACAAATATATACAAAAAATAATAGCAGAAAACCGGGAGCCGCACTCAGTGCATGTGATCCGCAGAGCCTGGCACTTTCCACTGGGGACACACATGGTGTGATGTCACGGCTCACAATGTAATGAATACATACAAGACCTACTAATAATTTGGAGTGTGAAGAGCTGGACATCGCTAACTTTGCCAAGTTTGTTCTCTAAGCATCGCCACCTACGCAAGGGTGTGAAAGAATCTGCCAATGGAGTCAACGCGAGAAAACTCCACCAACATCAACCTTTCACCTGAGATCTAAGCCGACTGCATGAAACTTTATTTCTGGGGGTATACTGGGAAGGTGATAAAATGTGCACCTTTGTGCAAGCGTCGCCACTCAAGGCGTTTGACATGGCGAGGAGGTTCTAGGTGTTCAAGAGTAGGGTGTGGGATGCAGTGCTATCAGGGGTGTTTTGAGAGATGGGGTATATCAGCCTTCAGAACGGAGTGATGTGGTCAGTGTGGCAAAAAACAAGGTGATGGAGTTAATGTTTACTCGGGGCTGCGCTCCAGGCTGCGAATCAGCCTTGGTCCTTCTCTAACAGGAAGAGTTCAGCCTGACCTGCCAGGCCAGGTCACAAAAGCTACCAAGGCGGGTTTTGGCCTCTTGGAGCCTACGGTGAGGTACAGCTTGAGTCATGTGGCACAGTGAGCATAGGATCCGTGTCTGGGCATACCTGTCACACTTCCAATATCTACTGCAACAAACAACAAAATGAAGGACTAGAATGTTGTCCGAGTAATTATCAGTGGTTAATTCAAGTTGTCCAACCATCGTTTTTTATTTCCTCAGTGATTCGCCCTAAGTGAAGTGAGGGATCGGCATGTGGCAGACTCCTGTCTAAGGCAGGGTGGGCAAAAATACAATGGACTACAACGAGGTGCGGACAATAAACAGTGGCTGAGAACAATTCAAGCATTCCACCCATCACTGTGTCGTTTTCCTCAGTGGGAATCTGTGTTGAGTGCTCTCGCTGCTGCCTCCTTCCTTGGGCTGCGGGACACCTCCGGTTGCATCAAGAATGTGGCCCACACTAAATGATCTGGGCCGGATTTTGTTTCTTCGTCATCTCTCAGAGAAAAGACCAGTGGCTGGTTGAATATTGCACAGTAATTTAGTGTGCAGCATGCCAGCTCCCACTGCTTTACCCTTCATTAATCCATCTTTAGTTGGCACCCCTTACAGTCTGGTGTAACCTCATCCATAGCTGAAGAAGGCCCACAGATTATGTACAGCACCCTGTCACTGGCCTGGTCCATGACAACAATAATATAAAATAAAGAAATAAAATGCAAAGCACAGAATGGTAATCTGCTCTCTGCATCTCGTAACATAGGGCTATCACCTGCGTGTACAGCATGAGGCAATGCAGCAATTGTGGGGCAATGTAAATAGAATGTATTTGTTTCACCTACAGAGGGGAGACAGCCTTTACAATGCTGTCTTCACAACTGCATGCCTTTACCATGCTTTCTTTACCACACAATGCGTTTATATATTACACAAAAACAAAGGTTAAAGCTAAGTTATAGTTAGGAAAAAATGTTTTTGTTTGGTATATAAACCCAACTTAAACTACACAAAGATTCGAAATCCTAAGGTTATCTCTTAATTTTATGATTTATGCACCACTTACTCAAATAGTTATTTCTTATTTGTGACAAACCCAACTAAAAGAACACAATCATAAGAAATTCAAAAGATACAGTTATGTGTTAAATTTCTCAATTACGCACCATTTTCAAATTACTATAAGTCATACTTATAACTCACATTTATGCTTATGCACCACCATTACATTAATATCACTCGTGCACCTCTATACACAGTCATGTCACCTCACTTGTCACACTAAATTAACTATAATTTACCATTGTACCATGCACTGTGTTCTTTCAAGTAATTCAATTTTAAATGCCATACGTGTTTAAATTAATGCAATGATTTCACAAGCTATAACTCATGTAATATCCAAGTGTATAGCTTGTGCATGGAGAAGGGGTGAGCTATAGTTAAAGTAATGTAGTGAGGTGAAAAGACTGTGTACGGAGGTGCGCAAATTATATTAATCTAAAGGTATAAGTATAAATGTGAGTTATACTGAAAAGGCATACAGCGGGTGGCGTAGAGTGGAGTCGCATACAGTGAAGTGGGATAGAGTGAACTCGGATGCAGTAGAGTGGCTTATATTGGTGTGGCATAGAATGTAGTGGCGTGCGATACAGTGGTATACAGTAGGATAGCATACAGTGGAGTGCAGTAAAGTGGAGTTACGTGCTGTAAATATTGTATAGTGTATTAGCGTACAGTGTATTCGCGAACAGTGGAGTGCTATACACTGGAGTGTTGTTCAGTATAGGGCCATATATTGGAACATCATGTACTGAAGTAGCGTACAGTGGAGTGTGGTATAGTGGAGTGGCGTAAACTCGAATAGTGTATATTTGATTGGAGTACAGTGGAGTGTCATACAGTGGAGTGGGGCACAGTTCAGTGCTGTACAGTGGGATTACATAAAGTTGAGCGTGGTACAGTGTAGTGTAGTAAAGTAAAACTGCATAAAGTTGAACGGTGTATACTAAAATGACATACAGTGCAGTGGTGCAGAGTGGAATAGCGTACACTACAGTGGGGTACAATGCAACAGGGTAGAGTGCAGTAGCATATACTGGAGTCACTTAAAGTGTAGTGCCATACAATGGAGTTGAGTAGAATTGAGTAATTTTCTGTGTCATAACGTAAAGGTTAGTGGTGTTAAGTGTTGAGATGTACATTGGAGTGGCATATAGTGGAGTAGCACACAGTGTTGTAAACTTCAATAGGGCTAATTATAGGAGAGTAGAGCCTAGTGACTGACATTGAAGTGTTGTTTAGTGGAGTGGCGCATAATGTAGTCTTGTAAAGTGAAATAGCAGCCAGTGGGTTGTGGTACAGTCCAGGGGTGTATACTGCATTTCAGTACAATGGAGTGCCATCAAGTAGCGTACAGCGGAGTAGCGTACACTCCAGTAGTGTCCCATCAAGTGGGGCATAGTAGAATAACATAGTAAAATAGTGTAAAGTGGAGTTGCGTACAGTGGAACAGCATACAGTTTGGAGCAGTATAGTTTAGGGGCATCCAGTAAACAGGCATACACAAAAGTTTAATAGAAGACAGCGGTGAACAGTATAATAGGGTAGTATAGTAGTGTAGGCTGGAATGGCGTACAATGGAGTTGAGTTGGGGATCATGCACTGCATTAGCGTTCAATGTAGTGGCGTATACTGGAGTGTCATAAACTGAAGTGGGCATACTCTAAATAGCTTACAGTGGAGTAGTGTAAAGTTAACTATTATACAGTGCGGTGGTGTAAAGTGGAGTGTGTAATTTAAAGGAAACATATCATTAAAGTGAGTGATAAGATGTCAATGTTATATCTCCAAAATATATATCAAATGTGTAAAGGTCACTTTTCTGGTTGTATATGTAAATAGTGTAAGTAATGTTAAAGATATAAGTTGTATAAAATGTAGTTATATATTGTGGTATGCTATAACATGGTAAGTTCACAGCATACCAAGGTACATGGTACTGAGAATTCGTTATGTGATTAGTTGTTGGCTCAGTTTACCAAAGGAAAAAATCAGACGTAATTTTGATCACAATTTTGCATTATTGTAAGGCCGGCGTTCCAAAGCATTCTGGGTTACGGTCTTACATAGAGTTAAGTATTATGTTTTATTGTTATTAACAACCTATTACTACTTAAGTGCTAATAGCTTAAAGTTTTGGTTTATAAATGATTCATTAGTATATATTATCAACATAAACTTTTTTGTAAATTTGGCCCCTTAATAACTGTGCACCCGTTTCACGAATGTCTCCCAAATTTTGCAGACTTGCTGCACCTGTTTCATTGTCAGAGGAGTAAACGTTTAGCGGTGTTTGGTCAAAGGATTGCAAAGAAAAAAGGGGACCCCAAAACTTTCTTATTGCCAATGTATTTTACATACACTTTTGTAGCTTGCCGATTACATATTATGATTAGTGCTCCCTGTTTTATGGTATTTCTTTTTGTAACCTTTTCGTCTGGATTTATCCATATTTATTTTTTGGCCATTTTATCTGTATTTATCCATATTTATTTTGTATTTTGTGTATAAATGAAGTTGTGAAACTGTACATTTCTATATTTATTTAACTGATAGACACACACTCATACCTTGTCTGTCGTGTTTTAGCTATTGAAGCTGCCAGATATTACGTAACAATACATCCACTAAATAGTAGTGATGGAGCGGGAAAAATAAAAAAAATTAGTATACCCAATCCATTTATATAAGTTTATATTAAAACGATTAATAAATAATTCTAATAATTAATTGTTTGATGTGACGAAACTAACCAACCTTATTAACCAAGAGAACACACGTGGGAATGCATTTGCGTGGCTAAAATAATAAGTGAACTAAGTTTGTACATGTATTAAATTTATATGTTTAGCTTTAAACAGTGTTAACGTGATTTGCGCTTTTAATAAACCAGCTTTAATGGCTTTAAATGTTGCATATGGCTAGATAAATGCATACACATAAGGGTATTAGTAAGGGATCAACACTGTTTTATTCATTTCCATGTATTAATTACGATTTGTGTTTCCTTCATTTAAGTTGTCTATTCTGGCCTACCAAAAGATGGCTACCAACCGAGACCTAAGCTAAAGTACATGATTTCATACATGAATAATGGAGGAATGCGCCTGCACCGACTTCATTGTGACCCAGCCATGAACTATCAGACCATGAAGACTACTCTGGGCGAGATGCCAATGTCCCTGAACTTGAAGCAAATGTTGCTAGTTGGGAACCAAAAGCCACCTTTTACAATAGACTGAAACTTTCCTGACCTGGGAAAATCCTTTCCCATGCGCCTAATATATTCATCATCCGTATGAGAACATTTTAAATTTAAATCAACAACCTGCAAATAATAAAATGATACTATGATATGTAAATTTTGGAATAATATTAGTGGTCTAGAGAGGTTCATGAGGTCATCACCCTTAGAGAATGGGACGCACCCTGATCGATGCTACTCTATGCGACATCCCATGCTGACAGAAGAGGACGGGACGTTAGAATACTGATGATCATTCTGAGGACTGGTGCTGACTTAGAAAACGACAAATAGCCACAATAGGTAAATATGACAAAAGATAATATGGCATTGTTAGGATTTAACTTGCAAAATTAATTAGATAAAGAAAATTATTATTCTAAGAATTGTGTCGGGTGTTTATTTTCTTGTGATACTTTATTGATAAAATATGAGAGTTAAAGTGTTTTTCATCAAATTCCAAACCAACTAAATGATCTATTTGACCTCTTTCGGATAGAGGAACTGTTAGAAGTAAGTCAATAGATGTGTTTTCCTCTGTCTGAAGTGAATAAGCTGCAGTTCGGGAGCAGGATGTCTCTCTCCTCTGTAAAGGCACGGATAGTTTGATAATTGAATGAATGTTGGTGTTATGGGCCCCACCAGCGTATGATGTGTGTATGTGTGTGTGACTGCGGAATCATTCCGTCCGTGGAAGCAGGAGGAGATTTTGTGTTCTGAACTGCACCAGTTTTCTTGGTAGCAGTATGATGGTTTTTATTGTTTTGGTTTGATGATTTGGCATGTATATATAGCTTATTGATTATTGATTGGTATTGATATGTGTACTAACACTATATGTTGAAGTCGTATTGAGTTTTATGTGGTCTGTACGGCTTCTGGGACGTACGAAGTCGGTGACAGTTCCGTAGTAGGGCAGAGGTAAGCGCTGCTCTCGGGAAAGACGGAATTGTGGTTGCCCGTAGGTAAATGGGAGAAACGTGTAACAATTGAAGTTGCGCGTCGCATTGTCTGGGTTCGATTCGGTGACATCGCTGTGTGTTGCCATTAGGGAACATTTCTGTGTGAGAGAAGTACGTATGATAGCAAATGGGTTACCTGTGAAATTTTGGTCTTAGGTACCAGGAAACCAATTGGTATGCCGATAACGCTTATCACTAAAAGGTAGCAGGTGTTCTCGGAGCTTGTTAGAAGGACAGAGTAGAGGTAAGCGCTGCTTTGTTAACGTATGTTATAATTCTGTAGTAGGACAGATTGTTCGCTGTTCTCGGGAAGGCAGGATTCTGTGTGAATGAATGGTATTTCCTTGTGTAAAAGTGTGTGAATGAAATAGCATTCGGATTGATTGCGGAACTCTGGTTTTATTTCTCAGGAGCATTACGTTTCCACCTATGTGTTTTAATACCGGAGAAAACAGTTCATTGATGCTTGAAAGAGGGGTAAAGTAGAGGGATGTGCTACTTTGCCAACGGACGTAAATTTTCTGTAGTAGGGCAGAGGTAAGCGCTGCTCTCGGGAAGACAGAATTCTCGTGGGAAAGGTCTTTTGCTATTCTGTGGTTAGAGGAGCAGACAATGGAGATGTTTGTATGTTGTAACTAACAAGTATTGTAAAATTGAAACAAAAGAGTCTACCGAGTAGTTTTGTAAAGGAGGAGTAGACTGGAGACAGAAGTCAGGAGCAGCTGCAGCCACTGTTGACGTCAGTGGGACCGCGCTGGGATTGGACAGCTAGTCAGTGACGTAAACGCTCCAGGATTGGTGCGTTAGTGTGAGTCGCGCAGGGATTGGAGAATTGTGACAGTGACGTAGACGCACCAGGATTGGTGCAGGAGTAAGAGTCGCATTGCTATTGGACTAAAGATCGTACTGTGACTGAGAGGAGACTAAAGGGTTCACGAAAGAAAGGAAAATGTATTATCATTCACCTAAAAGAAGAAAAAATCTTTATTTGGTAAAATGAGGAATTTGTTCGTGAAAGATAAAAAGATCGTGACTAGGGAAGGACAGTTACTTCCCCCAGCAAAAACCCCTGCATCCTTCATGGTTGCGAAATATGGGTACCATGCTTGCAGCTGGTTAGACAATTGGGCAAAGTATACAAAGGAAGACGGAGTTTTAGCATTTCCAGAGGATGGGTCCTTTAATTTGGCAATATTGAGGAACTTACGCGAGAGGATGATGAGCTTAGATCCGCGACCTAGGCCTACGCAGTTTGAGGCACTGACAGAGTGGGAAGACGAGATGCATGAGCGAGAGAAGCAGAGAAATGGCAGCCGATACAGGTACATGTTCGGAGGGCCAAATGATCGTGAAACTCATTGTGATCGAATGAGAAGGTGGCGAGACGCTAGTATGACTGAAGGACTGTTTCCCGTTCGAATTGTAGGAGAAAGTGAGGGAAGGAAATGCCTAGAGAAGAGAAATCATGTAGATACCCGGAGGTATGGGGCTAACGAGACAGATGATGATGTCCTAGATGATATGTTTTTCAAAAGCCCACCTCCGTACAGGCAGGAACCAGAAACACCAACAGATACACCAGTGAGGGAGACTCTAAGAATTATTAAGACCGAAGATATGACCCCAGAGGTGAAGAGAAGAAACTCCTTAAGAGAACGGAGTAAAGAGAATAGGGTAGAGAGTAAAAATTCTAGGGAATTAGCAGAAAACACATTAGAACTAACAGAGAAAATAAGAGAATTGACGAAAAACCTGGAAGCAGTTACAGTTCCTGTGACCATAGGTCCTGTCATGCCAATTTTTAAGAAGCAGAAAGAAAGTGAGCGTGGTTTAACAGTTCCATATGTGAGCAGTAAACCAGCGGAACAACCCCAAATGAAAACAAGGGAGAATCCGTGGAGACATACCATGAGGGAAGGTGGGTTGAATATGTCAACTAACCCATTTTATAATCCTGATTTAATAGAAAGAGACAGGTTTGCAGGAGGACCAATATTAGAACCTCAAAGACTGACAGAACCAGGGAAGGCAGAAAAACCAGTGAGCATAACCACTGAAGAATTGAATGAATGGCTGAAGGGTTTACAAGATAAAGAGAAAGAATCTCATACCATTGATGTGGCAAAATTAAGGATGGTGTTAGAAGAATTGATTGTAGGGACAATCCCCACAGAAAAGCTGAAAAATTATCAGGATGAAGAACTACTGTTCCTCTGTAAAAGTGTCACTTGGAGAGCGAAGAATCTACATGACAGATTAACAGAAATAGCAAGTGAAATGGGAATTGACATAATCAGGGTAAAGGCTTTACAGAAGCCATACCGAGTGGATTTCACAGAAAAGGATATAGAAAATCTGAATGCTGCAGGGCGAATAGGGCAGATTAGGGACATAATTGCAGTATTAAGGAAATGGGGAGATGTGGACAAATGGAAGAGCAGGTGGTATAAGAAGCAGGATGATACCTCAGATAGAACATGTCCAGCGTTTCCTGTGAGAGAGAAGGTGGCAATGGAGTTCCCTATGAGAGAGATTCCAGGAGGGGGATATGTATATGTCCCTTGGACCAGACAGGATATTTTGTCATTTACAAATGACTTCCCTCGGTTACGGGAAAAACTGGTCGAGTGGTACCGACAGGTAGACAGATTTGTGAAATTGTCAAAAGTATTGTGGATTGATCTGAATAGTCTGTTTGATATAATAGTGCCAGCAGACTTGTGGGCAGAATGTAAGATAGTCATAGATTGGCCCACCAAAGAATACCCGAGAGATCCCAAAACAGGAGCCCCAGACCCCGAGGTTATGAAAAAGTACGAGCAGGTCATAGCATTCTTGAAAAACAAAGTACCTCCAAAGGAAACAGATTGGGTTAAAATAGGTCGAACACATCAGGAAGCAAAGGAGTCAGTCCACGCATACTATGAGAGGCTAATTTTGGCTTTCAAACAGTTTAGTGGGGATGACAGTCTGGGAGAGAAGGACCTGAGTCATTTTGTGTACAGATTTGTGTATGGTCTGCGTCCTGAGATTGGGGACATGATCACGCAGCACACCGTGGACTGGCAGAGCAAGAAAATAGATGAGATTTTGAGGCATGCTAAATACTTCAGTGATGAGATTGAGGCAAAGCAGAGGAAATTAAAAGAAAAGGCAATGTGGGCTCAAGTGAAAGTTGCCGAGAGACAGGAAGCTCAGCTGGTGGAACAAGCTAATAATCCAGGTATTAAATCAAGATTTGGCCCAGGAAAGGGAAAGGGTAATATAGAAGAAGCAAAGAAGAAGTTCCCCTGTCATAATTGCGGAAGATTAGGGCACTGGAAATTCGAGTGTAAATATCCACCAAGTACTAATAATGAAAATCCATCATTGAATCCACAGGTGCAGTGTGAGGGGAGTGGCCCATCGCCGCAACAGCAGAAGGCTGTTAATCCACAGAATCAGGTGCCAAAACCGCCTTTACCACAGAGCCGGAGTATACAGAGATTTAGCAAGGAAGCGGGATTCTACAATGAAGAACAGTTAAACAAACCGAACCGCGCGAGCGCTGTATCACAATATTGGCTGCAAAATGATGAAAGTGAGTCAGAGGAGTTTTATTGACGGTGCCGAAAAGAGGAAGCAGAGTGCGTACTTGGCGCATCTCTAGAAATAGATCAGACCAGACCATTTGTAGATGGGAAAGTTAATGACGAAAACATTACTTTTCTAGTAGACACTGGAGCTACACGATCCACTGTCAGATCAGCAGATGTGAAAAATCTTCCTCTTTCGCATGAAACAATCCAAGTAGTTGGTGTTTCAAATACACAGATTAAAACGTACCTTACTGAACCGGTAGAGGTCAGACTAGGGAAATTTTCAGACATGCACAGATTTGTGGTGTGTGATACTAGTCCTGTGAATTTATTAGGTAGGGATTTGTTGTGCAAAATGAATTGCACAATATTCTGTACACCAGACGGTATAGCTTTTGAAACACCAGATGAAGATGTTCTGTATAAAATGACCATAGCTAACCGAGAGTGTGAGGTTGCTGGAACCTATGCAGTATTCAATCCAGATGAATTGCCCCCAGAATTGAAACAGACAGTGAAGGCAGCAGTCTGGGATTTCACTGGAGAAGATATAGGCCTGATGAGAAATGTAGACCCAGTGAGAATAGCTGTAAAAGAAGGAGCAGTATACCCGAATATTCCACAATACAGACTGACTCCTGAAATAATAGCAGGAGTAACCCCTTTGATTGAGAAAATGATCCAGCAAGGAGTGTTAAGGGAAATAATGAGCAGTCCATGTAATTCGCCTATAATGGCACTGAAAAAGCCGAAATTCAGGATTGTGCAAGATTTGAGAAAGATTAACAAAATTGTTGTCTCATGTTGTCCCATTGTTCCAAATCCCTCAGTAATTTTGTATCGGATTCCACATGATGCAGAATGGTACACAGTAATTGATTTGTGTCATGCTTTCTTTTCCATTCCATTGCATCATGACAGCCAGCCGCTTTTTGCATTTCGGTTTGGAAACCGTATTTTGGCATGGTGCCGAATCCCACAGGGGTACACAGAGAGCCCCTCAATCTTTAATCAGTTGTTAAAGAAATCTCTGGAAAGCCTTACCATGCCTGAGAGTTCAGTTTCGGTCCAGTACATTGACGACCTACTGGTGGCGTCAAAGACACGTGAGGCCTGTGAAACAGACACCATAGCTTTGTCAAATCATTTGGCAGATGGAGGACTGAAGGTATCTCCAACAAAATTGCAATACTGTAAGAAGGAAGTAACATACTTGGGTCATAATATCGAAAAAGGCCTGAGAAAAGTAACCATAGACAGAATCAGAATCATTAGAGGAATGAGAGCTCCAATGACCCAAAGAGAGGTGAGAATGTTCCTAGGAATGGTTGGCTACTGTCGTCAGTGGATAAGTAATTTTTCCCTGATTGCCAAACCATTGGTGAAATTGACAAAAAGCGAGGTAAAAGACCCTATTGAACTGAACAAAGAAGAATTAGCAGCATTTAAACAGTTGAAAAACAGTCTTTGTGAAGCCCCTGCACTGGGTATGCCAGGCTATGAAAAGGAGTTTGAGCTATACTGTAGTGAGCGAAACGGATGTGCACTCTCAGTGTTAATACAGAAACACGGAAGGCAAAGGAGACCAGTGGCCTATTTTTATTTTTCGTCAATGTTAGATCCAGTGGCGATAGGTTTGCCAGGATGCCTGAAAGCAGTAGCAGCTACATGCCGAAGCTTAGAACAGAGTGAAGGAATTGTGATGGGGTATCCAGTAAGAGTGTTTGTACCTCATAGTGTGGCGATTCTTTTGACAAGAAGTCGAACACAGTTTATGTCACATAGTCGGCTGACTAAGTATGAAAAAGTCATTCTAGGTGCAAACAATGTGAGTCTGGAAAGATGTATGAATGTGAATCCAGCTACACTTTTACCTGATGCAGAAAGAGTGGAAATAAGAGAAGAAGTTGATCATGATTGTCTGGATGTGCTTGACTATTGCACAAAACCTCGACCTGATATAAGAGATCTGCCACTGCCAGAAAGTGATCATGTGTTTTTTGTGGATGGATCCTGTTTGAGAACGGATGAAGGTATGTTGAGCGCAGCTTATGCAGTATGCACAGTTTCAGGAGTTGTTGAAGCATCACCCTTGAAAGGAGTTAAATCCGCTCAAGTAGCAGAAATAGTGGCATTAACTAAGGCATGCAAAATTGGGAGAAATGCGAGAGTGACTGTGATAACTGATAGTCAGTATGGCTTCGGAGTTGTCCACGACTTTGGCCAATTGTGGCTACAGAGAGGTTTCCTGACCTCAAGTGGAACTCCCATAAGGAATGCAGAAGTGGTGGGAAAATTGCTTGAGGCAATACAAATGCCCAAAGAATTGTCTGTCGTAAAGTGTGCTTCACATGGACAGGGAAGTGATTACATCACTACCGGGAACCGTTTTGCAAACGACATGGCTCAGTATTGTGCCCGAAACAAATATTCAATTAATCGGTCAAAAGAGAAGGAAATGTCATCTTGCTCCATAATGTTTACTAACGTTGTGGGAACATGGGAAGAGGTGAGGCAGTTGCAGGATGAAGCAGTTGATGAGGAAATGAGGCAGTGGGTAAAAGCAGGTTGTGGACCCAGGGAAAAGGATCATGTTTGGGTCTATCGGGATGGAAGACCAGTAATGCCTGATAGCATGATGTCAACCATGGCACGGATGTATCATGACCAAGGACATCTGGGAAGGGATGCCATGATAAGGGCTTTTAAGCAGACCTGGTATAATCCAAAATTCAGGTTGATAGCAGAAAGTCTCTGTCAGAGATGACTGACATGTCAGCAGTACAACCCTGGAAGGAAAACTGTGGTGAGTCTAGGAACCATAGGTCGGGAGGGAGGACCTTTCACCAGAATGCAAGTGGATTTCATTGAAATGCCTCCTTTTAACAAACTAAGGTATGTTTTGGTGGTAGTTTGTCTGTTCTCTAGGTGGGTGGAAGCATATCCAACCAGAAGAAATGATGGAATCACAGTGGCCAAACTGTTGTTGAGGGAATTCATCCCAAGGTACGGGTTCCCAGTAACCATAGAATCAGACAGAGGAGGACATTTCTACAATGAAATCATGAGATTAATCTGTGAAGCATTAGGTGTACAACAGAAACTGCATTGTGCCTACCAGCCAGAGGCTTCTGGTGTGGTCGAACAAATGAATGGTACTATCAAAAACAGAATAGGTAAAATGTGTTTAGCCACAGGTTTGAAATGGCCTGATGTCTTGCCTCTGGTTTTGATGACCATTAGGTCTACTCCAGACAGAACTACTGGGTTGAGTCCACACGAGATCCTCATGGGACGCGCCATGAGACACGTGTTTGTGCCAGTCAACAAGCTGATGACTATAACTGATGACATGATTTTGGATTACTGTAAAGGCCTGGCTGACGCAGTTCATTCTGTGTTTCTCCAGGTTGGAGCGGATGCCACCACACTTGAAAAGAAACCAGCCCATGATTTGAGCCCAGGGAACGCGGTGAGGATAAAAGTCCACAGAAGAAGAAATTGTCTGGTTCCAAGAGTTCCAAATCCAGCAGACGGCATTGGGAAAGAATACATTGATGAATCAGAATCGAGTGATGAGTCAAGCAATGAGAATATAAACTCAAAAGAAAATCCTGAAAGGGGGGAAAATGAACCAAGACTAGTTCAGACCCCCAGAGAAGAAATTCTGAGGAAAAGACTGCAGATTTCAGATAGTTCAGATTCTGGAGATGAGCAAAACATCAATGATGAACACAGAAAGAAGAAAAGAAAAGAGAAGAATGTCAAGTCAGAAGTAACATTTCCACCAAATGAGAGAGTAGAAGAAGTTCCACCTGAGAAAATATTGGAAGAAGAAGAAGAAGGGACAGTCACAGAAAGAGAGGGACAGATTGCGGAAGAACCCCGAGGAGGTGTAGGGAACTGCAACACCCAGCTAGGTGAAGGGACAAGTAGTGAACAGGACAATTGCGTGCCGGAGACCCGAGGAGGGACAGAAGTAGGGCCAACCCAAGAGGTGGAAAAAGAGACTTCTGAAAAGGAAAAATCTAACGAGACAGAATCTGAGGACAGTGAAACTGAAATTCCAGAGGGTCGAGTGCTAAGAAAGAGAACTTGGATTGAGGAAAGAAACAGTAAAGATGGCAAAACAAGAAGAAATGCTAAAGGAGATCTTTGGCCAAACAAAATAAAAAAACTGAGATATCGGTTGACACGAGTCAAACCCTCAGGAGCTGAACAGGTGAATGAAGTAACCAGTTAGCATCCAGAGAAAGAGGGGGAAACAGAAGTGTCTGAAGTAAACAAACGATCAAGAAAACCAAACCAGAAGTATAAGTCACCTGAATGGACGTATGCGGCACTGTCTGAACGAAGAGAAGAGGCAGATAGTCAAGGAAATCCAGAGGAGACTTTACTGAAATTGATAAAAGAAGAAGAAACAGGGGAAATCCTGAGAGTTATCTTATCCGACATCGGAGAAGAAGCGGAGGATCAGGAAATCCTGTATGTGGATGATGAAAAAGAAGTGAAAAACGACGAGAGGCCAAGCTGAGTAATTTGGTCCTTGTAAAAATACTAAGGATTGAAAAAAGAAATTGAAATATTTGGATTACCTGATAAGGTCTTAGATCTTGTAGGAAAACTACAAGAGGTGAAGTAGAAGAGGCTAAGTCAAAAGACACGGTTATTTCTAACAAGATGGCTAACATAGATGATAACAAGAGTAGATATACCTTCATGAGAAGATGGTGCAAGACATGTTGTTGTTGTACAGGACTATTAATGCTTCTTTGGAGTGTACTCGCTCTTTTGATCTCTTTCAAAGTAACTAGTGGATACACTAGCAGGGCATACTGAGAATATGACTAATATAGTGAAAAACTCACAAAAAGTAATACCGGTTAGAACAAGCACAGAGCATGTGCACCAAGATAGGTCTATAACTGATTTTTCTAGTAATGTGTTTTCAAAATTATTGTATGAATACGTAAAAACTATGGACGTAAGGGACTGCTACGTATGTATGCAATTACCTGCATCTGTTTCAGAAGGGGTGACTTATCATCACCTCCCAGCAACTTATGGAATAATTTGTAGCGTTTTAACTAGTATATTTTATCAAGTAGGAAAATTAGAGTATAATTTGTCTAATATAGATAATATTCTTGGACGATTGCCCATGAATAAAGAATTAAACCCAGCTAAAGATGCTAATACATTAGGAGAAATATGTATAGAAACTAAAGGACTAACACTAGACTATATTTTTAAGAACAATTTAACTTGCAGTTTGAAAACAGAAGAGAAAACATTTTTGGATATGGTTGAAGAGAGGAGATTGAAAATACACAAGAATGCAGAGGGACATAAAGAAGGGGAAAACATTTGGGAAATAGATGGGAAAAAGGAAACACTGGGTGGAGTTAGACCAACAATAGCTATAGACTCACCCCAGAAAGGTAAATTATGCATCACGAGGGAAAAATCCCAATATGATTATATCTATATAGGGACAAGTGAGTGTCATGATACATATTTCATTGCATCCGGATGGGGATTTAGAGGTGGAGAAGATCCAGTTTTCCCGGGATTGTACTATATTTGTGGGAACAAGGCTTACTACAGGTTGCCGGACCATTGGTATGGCACATGTTATGTTGGCCTGGTCTTTCCAAAGATCTTTCACATGGATAGAGTAGAAAATAGTGGACCAAATAACCTACTAATGCGTAGCAGAAGAGAAACTTGGTTAGAAATTGTAGGTGATATTTTTGGAGCCTTGATACCAGCAGTGGGAATATCTTGGAATGCAAATAATATTCGAAAATTGTCAACCATAGTGGATCGCTTGTCAACAAGCACCGCTGGAGGTTTCCTTTTGGTAAACACTGAGATGGTTGCTATGCGTGCTATGATTATGCAAACTCGACTTGCCCTTGATATTTTATTGGCAAAAGAGGGTGGAGTCTGTGGAATGCTGAAAGTTCAACATTGTTGCACTTACATTCCTGATGAAAGCAAAGATCTAAAAGTATATATTAAGAATATTACAGAATTGCATGATGAAATAAAGGTTGAAAGTATCTGGACTAGAATTAGTAATAAAATGGCTGCTATTAAAGCTTTCTTAGGTAAATTAGGTAGTACCATAATTCGGAAATTATTATTTCCATTAACCTGTGTGATTTTCGCATTATTGATACTTAGATTAGGATGGATGTGTTGTAGATATAGAAGAAATAAAAAGAAGGCTAAACGAGATATTTATAAAAAGAAAGAAAAGAAACCAGAAAATAATTTCAATGAAATAGAATTGGAAGAATGGAAGGAGAGTATGTATGACAAAACGAAAAGAGAAGATGAAAGAGAAACAGAATTTTAATTGAGCAAGAAGACATTTCAAATTTTTATAAAGGGGAAATAAATTGAAAATTTATGGATTTTGTGGTGATAAAATCACCAAAGGGGGGATTGATGGAGCGGGAAAAATAAAACATTTTAGTATACCCAATCCATTTATACAAGTTTATATTAAAACGATTCATAATTAATTCTAATAATTAATTGTTTGATGTGATGAAACTAACAAACCTTATTAACCAAAAGAACACACGTGGGAATGCATTTGCGTGGCTAAAATAATAAGTGAACTAAGTTTGTACACGTATTAAATTTATATGTTTAGCTTTAAACAGTGTTAACGTGATTTGCGCTTTAATAAACCAGCTTTAATGGCTTTAAATGTTGCATATGGCTAGATAAATGCATACACATAAGGGTATTAGTAAGGGATCAACACTGTTTTATTCATTTCCATGTATTAATTACGATTTGTGTTTCCTTCATTTAAGTTGTCTATTCTGGCCTACCAAAAGATGGCTACCAACCGAGACCTAAGCTAAAGTACATGATTTCATACATGAATAATGGAGGAATGCGCCTGCACCGACTTCATTGTGACCCAGCCATGAACTATCAGACCAGGTCCATGAAGACTACTCTGGGCGAGATGCCAATGTCCCTGAACTTGAAGCAAATGTTGCTAGTTGGGAACCAAAAGCCACCTTTTACAATAGACGGATACTTTCCTGACCTGGGAACATCCTTTCCCATGCGCCTAATATATTCATCATCCGTATGAGAACATTTTAAATTGTTGCTTAAAGTATTGGAATGAGGCGGAATTCAACCAATCAACAACCTGCAAATAATAAAATGATACTATGATATGTAAATTTTGGAATAATATTAGTGGTCTAGAGAGGTTCATGAGGTCATCACCCTTAGAGAATGGGACGCACCCTGATCGATGCTACTCTATGCGACATCCCATGCTGACAGAAGAGGACGGGACGTTAGAATACTGATGATCATTCTGAGGACTGGTGCTGACTTAGAAAACGACAAATAGCCACAATAGGTAAATATGACAAAAGATAATATGGCATTGTTAGGATTTAACTTGCAAAATTAATTAGATAAAGAAAATTATTATTCTAAGAATTGTGTCGGGTGTTTATTTTCTTGTGATACTTTATTGATAAAATATGAGAGTTAAAGTGTTTTTCATCAAATTCCAAACCAACTAAATGATCTATTTGACCTCTTTCGGATAGAGGAACTGTTAGAAGTAAGTCAATAGATGTGTTTTCCTCTGTCTGAAGTGAATAAGCTGCAGTTCGGGAGCAGGATGTCACTCTCCTCTGTAAAGGCACGGATAGTTTGATAATTGAATGAATGTTGGTGTTATGGGCCCCACCAGCGGATGATGGGTGTATGACTGCGGAAGTAGCACGGTACTACCACAGTATCACAATAACATTTTGTAAGGTTACCATTTTTGGTTATAAATTTCTATACATTGCTATACCAGTGTACGGCGAGGTGTGCTTTTTTGTTTTTAAAGTAGCACAGTAATTTAAACTAATTAATGTGCTACTCCTTACACTACAGAGGGTGTGGCGTAACGGCCTAAACTGCTGACTCCGAACCTGGGGGAACCAGATTCGAGTCTCAGCATTGGCTGAATGTTCTGTGATTCTGGGCAAATCACTTAATCTCCCCATGCCTACAATTCGGCACCTTGAAACCCTCACGGGTGATTCACCGTGCTTTACAAACCCTGGATTATTATAAGGTGGGAAGATTGTTTTTAGGGGTTTAGAGGTTGGCAAGGGTACAAGGTGGTAAATGTGTTTTTAGGGGTTAGGGATGGGTAAGGGAAAAGGATGGCAAGGTCATTAAAAAAAGAGTGATTGGGGGAATCTCAATATTGTAGACAGAAATTTGAGCGACAAAATATTGAAAGGTAAGTATGTATAGATTTTCTAAACCTAACACCTGATATATGTACCATAAAAAAAAGAATACATACATATATATCTTCAAGGTATATAGATTTGGAGTTAAAAGTAGTAGATCTATACTTCCTTTATATCCACTCACCTATTGATCAGTGGCAGATCCTTCGCAACGGCGGAGGAGCGTCGCCCCACTGCCCCTTGCATCATTTTGTTTTACATTTGCCGCCAGCTCTTAGACAGCGGTGTTGGGAGGGGCGGGCGAGGCATGGGAGGGGAGGAGGAGTGCTAGTGCACTCCACTCCCTAAGTGCTCATGTGTGTTTGGCCGGCCGCCTCAGGCTGACCAAAACCACATGGGCACTTAGGCTTTCTCCAGCCTGGCAGCATTGAGCAGCCGGGCTGGAGAAATCCCACAGACTCCCTGGTCTGAGCAGGGCGTCTTTACTGCCCGCTCAGACCAATCCCTGCACTGCTTTGCAGCACGGGGATTGGACAGGGAGTCTGTCCCAGGGGCTGCTTGGCCCAGGCAAGAATAGGAGAGGCGGCGTGACGAGGTGCAATGCTGGAGGCAAAAGGTAAGTATTATTATTTTTTTATTATTGTATTTATTCCCCACCCGCGTGACCCCACCTGCCCCCACCCCTTTGTTTATGGTGGCCGCTGCTGCTTTTGTTATTTTGTATACTATTTTAAGGTATCACAATATTACTATTCTCGATATTCAGTAGTAACGCCCCCTGGGGATGACAGAGAAAGTGACACAGGCGCCAAAATGGACCCCCTTTCCTAAAACCGGGCTTCAGCCCGCCAGGAAAATGCCTGATATAAAAAATCAGGCAACCTACCTTCGTCTTACCAGCTCTATATCAAAAGAGTTTGCTGGACCTAGTGGATAGACATCCAATTGCACCAAATTATGCAAACGCCGCTGTTGTGCTTGCAGTGCCCCAGCCTAAACTGCAGGAGATGTCATCAGTCGCGGTTGGTGTAGAGGCAAAGTGGTGGGAGGGGGAGGTGTGAGGGACATAACAAAAAACAAATAAACAAAAAACACTTACCTGAATCCCGCCGCATCATCCCTCTTCTGGCTCCACTGCAGGCACAGACTCCCAGCCTGCCCTACGGCCAATCCCAACGCTGCTCTCAGAGCATGAGAGCAGCGTCTGGATTGGCCTGAGCACCCTTGATTTGCGCTCCCAGGAGACTGGAAGCATGTGCCTGCTGTCTCCAACCCGGCAACGCAGCTGAATTGGAGAGAGCTTCAGTGCGCATAAAGGTTTGGCCAGCTTCAGACGGCCAGCCAAACCGTCATGCGCACTGAAGGCAGTACCCACCACTCCCACTTCAGTGCCTGTCATTCTGTGGCACTGCCCCCAAGACTACAAGATAGGAGAAAAATAAAGCGATAATAAACATGGTGCTATTCCGAAGGGGCCGCCCCTGGCATGTCATCCTACCCCATTCACACTTTGGATTTAGACACAAGTCGTAGAATCGGTGGAATCGGGGCTTTGGGCCTATTTTACCATTGGCACCAGTCAGGCGCTAAGTGCAAGAGTGCTATCTTTGGCATGTGCGAGCTCTTAACACCAGGTTATATCTAGTGGTACCTGCAGGGCATGAGTCAGGGGTACACGCAGGTACACAGCGTCCACCCACTCTTTTCACAGGGTGGACGCCGTCCCCCCTGCCAAGAAGTTAGGCCCCACAGAAATATGTTGAACTTGTCCCAGTGTAAGACGCCGGGTCACGTTTAGCAGCGCCTGTACGTTGTCTGCTTTCCATTCCCAGAAGCAACGTGCAAGCAGCAAGGGAGCCTTTTTCACCTCCAGCTGGGCCGAAGTTAAGGGGCCATCCGGCCTCCTTTTGTTTGTATATGCCAACTGGGAGCTGCCTGGAACCTCACACTTAAATGTAAATGCCACAGACGGAAACAAAGGCACACAGCTTGCCTTCTCTTCACAGGTACTTAAGAGAGGCGTGCTTTTTGCCTTTGTTCTGGCCCTGTATATAAATGCAGACCCTGTAAGACTGTCAGATGGGTTAGTCTGTCCCAGTATTTACACAAATAATTTAAATAGCACTATTTTATTTCTTTTATAGCGCTACGTCGTGACGTCATGACGTCATTTGCATACTGTCTTACTTGGTCAGTCCCCCCTTCTTTTTACAGGACTTGTGCCCTGGGTACCCGTCATCTTGAGGACAGGGTCGAAATTATTCCACAATTATACTAAACTGGTCTTCAGAAAGAAACCATATTTAGGTATCGCTTGCATCTGCAAGCAGCAAACCAAGCTTATGTGCATAGTTTGATTTTTAATAGTAATCAATGCTTAGCATCTGGAAACAGAAGGGCAAGTAATCTGCTTGCGAAGAACGTTAAAGAAATTAAGATGTTGGTGGTTGAACTTTCTTTTAAGCACACCAGCGCACCGTGAAATGAACGGTGATGAAATCCCAGGAGGAGAATGCAGTTTCCTATTCTCCGGCAATAAACGATTTGGAGGCACAGCTGAGAGAGCAGAGAATGCGTCTCGCGCGGCACTCATTAGGGGGCTTCACAGTGAGGCATTTGGGTACCCATGTGTCTGCACGGCAGCTCTGCTGGAGCCGGCTTGAAGAAGCAGCTTTCATTGCACTCCCTGCAGGAACATGAAGCTCACAGAGGCGCGAGAGCAGCCGATTCTAAGCGGGCAATTAACAGGAAATATGGAAGATAATACACTGACAATATTACTTCCGGGTTATTCCATGGAGAACTAGCTTCCCCTTTCCCTGTGGGCGTCGCATCTTGTAGGAGGGCAAAGTAGCACAGGGAGATGAGATCTTCTTCGGAAAACAAGCCTTGCTTAAAACAATACGCATCGGAAGGCCAGTCCAGGCTGTGCTTAACCCTTAGGGTAAGATAACTCAGCGAGTTGAGCACTTAGGTGAAGCCTTCAGGACCATGGTTTGTGTTTATTTTGTATAGCGCATACCACTTCCTTTTGGGTCAACAGGGCGGTTTACATAGGTTCAATTGCGTTGGAATACAAGAAACAGCCTTAGAATTCAGTATGGCTGTAACAACAAAGCTGAGGACAACCGCACAATATAACATCCATGGGAGCTATATACACATGAAACATACAAAGGTCTACATTTATCAAGTCTAAGGAGACATCAGTTATTAAAATCGTCACCAGGTAAGAGGTCACAGTTAAAAAAGCAGCCATTTTATCTGCTGTACCCTGCCCCGTTTAGAGTGACCTGGCATGGATGATGAACCTTTGGCATGGGCAGAGTCACTCTGGCTACAGCCAGAGGTGGGCGAAGTTTAAGGGGCACTCACATAGAGACATTGTATCTGTATAGAAACTCAAAGTCCCTCATTTCCAATTATGCACCGGTGCCAGGAGCACAAGGGGTGGTGCGATGCACTCGATTTAAGACAAAGGGGGTCATTGAGAGCCTGGCTGAGTGGGTGAAGCGACATGAATTTACAGCCCCATCAAAGGCATGGTTCCCTCTTCCCATTTAGAGGTGGAAAACCCTACACATTCGGAAGAGTAAAGCCTCAATGCTGGTCTGGTTCACCCAGTGCTGGGCCGTAAGGTCATAGTGATGTCATTTCGCACTATTTAGTTGGAGCAGACCACTAGATTCCCATGCCTGGGACCACCATGGGATGTATTGTGTTCCTGGGCAAGGACATCAATGGATGGCCCCAAAGAGATGGAAGAGAATTCAGGGGCGTAGCTCCAAGGGGGGTGTTTGGGGAGGTACACCCCCCCTACAAAATGTATTTTGTAGTAAATAGTTGAGTACAGGTGCTTTCAGTTAGGTGAAGTGCCTGTTCGGATTTCACCTGGGATATTCACATGCAAACAGACAAAAAGAGACACACACTCACTCTCTGGTCTCTCTTTTGAAGGTCTTTAAAACAGGGGAAACAGCCTTTACCACAAAGTCTTTTCTACGCGTTACGTTTACAACGGTACACTTACCTCGTAAACGTCTTCACAACGCGTATTGCTTCAACGACCGTCTTTCCCACGCAAGCAACGCTTCACGGAACGTGTTCTTCCTCATCCGAAAAAATGCGTAAGTCCTTTTTTAGTGTCGGCAAAGACGTGAGAAAAAGGCAAAAAAAAAGAAGAAAGGGGGCTTGGGGGGATTCTCCCCCCCCCCCCCCCCAAAAAGAAAAAGCGGGGTAAAGGAAAAATCGAGGTAAAGGAAATGCGTAGAAAAAACATTCCGTTGTAACGCATGCGTGGTAAAGGCATGCATTGCAACGGAATGCGTAGTAACGACATATATCCGTGAAAAAGCTGGTTAGTTTGAAAGATTTTGTGTTTTAAGTACTACTAACGCACTGCCACTTAAGCCCCCCTCATGCTCTGCTTCTCATAGAAAGTATTTTCACAATATATACTAGCGCATTTGTTGCAAAATGTTAAGCTCCCCACCCCCCGCCCCAAATCCCAATCTTACTGACCAAGCTATGCCCCTTAGAACATTCCCTGCGCATCAAGGCCAGTGATTGAATGCTTTTCAAAAGCATACTCTCGTTTAGGGAGTCCAATTTTGAAAAACAAGAAGACATGATGAGATGGGCCAAAACAGCATGGTGTCCACTTGGCTTTTCCCTCAGCCCGCAGTGGAGCTATGGGTGAGGTGATAAATACGGCAGGCGGATCTCCACCAAGGGAGTGGGCGCCATAGCCTCTGTTGACCTGACAAGCTTTCTGCCCAAGGAGCTTATTTCCAGATGAAAACATTTCATACCTATATAGCTGATAAGGAACAATCATTTGAAAGGCTCAGACATTATTTTACTCTTATTTTCAGCCAAAGACAAATATTTGACTACTGCGACCACTTAAAATATCCATTTCCTATAGTGTTTAATTGTAAGTTTTGCATTTTAACAGGTTGAGAACTATCTGTCTCCAACATTTGTTGATGCCTTGATTCTGGAGAGAACAGGAAATAGCAAATAAACCATGAAAATTAAAACAATAAGAAATTCGAGATGCAAGGCTCCCAACATGACAAAATACACTTGGGGTATGATGTATTACAAGGAATAAAGCCCCCCCCAATCTAGCATAATGAGAGGACTACGTCACCTCAGAGTAGCAAAAGTTTACAACATCACGTACCTTGCAACTTCTTTATGCTGAAGGAACACCTTGGAAACGTCGACCTCCTCAATGCATACATTTGGGCAGAGGCGCAACTAGAGCCAAATTTCAAGGGGGGGGGGGGGTAATAAAAAATTTCCGGGGGGGGGGGGGGGCCTGTAATTCTTCCAGCAATAGTCAGAGTGGAGATGCAGGGGTTCTAAAAGGCTCTAAAAGCCTCATTAACAAGCAAATGGTCTTTTAAAGACCTGTGAAGTACTTGGGTGCGGCTGTGTGTGTGCCCAGGAAGCCATCACGGCCTGGGCTGACACACACGCGGGGGGAAGGGGACGGGGGGGATTGGCTGAAGCCTTTTGAGCCAAATAGGCGTTGCGCGCCTGCATTTGGGGGTACATAATCCCATATATAATTCTTAATATGTTATTCAAGTAGCAAGTTATTGTATAACTGGGTGAAAGACAAAAACAGAAAGCACTTTTGGGAGCATCGTGCTGTCAATTTATCTTCCCCATTCAAGTATTATTTGTTTGTCTTTATTGACATGTAGGTGTGCTCAACGTGCGAACCTTGGATTAAGCATTTTATCATTTATAAATTAACGTATCGTGCTACATTTTCCCTCCTGTTCGGATTCTTGTATGGAAAGGGAAACTAACCCTGATAACTTTTCTTAAGAAAGAAGCTAACAGCTTCAAAGCAAAAACTCAGTGCCTAATTTGAGCCAGTATTTTTCAGTGCTCAGCACCAGCACTTAACTGTCAACACTGGGGCTTGTAACTGTCTGCCACATGGCGGCGCTGTCTAATTTAAAAATGAGCACAACGTTTGTTTATTAATTCAATATACATCACAAACGACTATTGAAGCCAGTCTCATAGCAATGGATGCCTGTGTAGGCTGAATTGCCACACTTGGAGGAGTGTGATGGTTAGGAGTTGTGTTGATACTGCCATTGGCAGCGCTGGGAGGGTCAATGTGTGGTGCAAGCTGCAGTGACCTCCTGACGAGGGCGCCCTCGCACTTTTTATTATTATTTTTTTTTTAAACAAATTAAGCACTGAAAAAGTGTGTCAATTGTGACCCAATACTATAAAATAATAGTTACATTTACAAACTACATTTAATTAGCACAACACATTTTAGATGTGGTATTAAATAGCAGCTACAAAACAGCGCCACTAGGCGGAGCTGCCGTCTAAGCTTAGAATGGACACCAGCACTTCTTATCTGAGGCCTCTTCTGCCAGGGCTGGTAGTACAAGAACTCTTTATTTTAATTACGTTGTTACCGTTTCGTATAGCGGGGGCTTGAAAAGTATTGAGGCGCGTTTTACATGGGCATCAGTTACATTACACAGGGTCACATTTTTTTTTTTAGGTAAAGTGATTTGGCCAGAATCACAGGGCTTAGAACCGACATCGAGACTCGAACCATCACTAGCAGGCTCCTAGTTCCAAAGTCGACAGCTGTGGCCATAACCCGTCATCCAACTCTTTCTTTATCAGAAGCTCGTGTGTAGTACACACTCCAAAATCTGAACATGGAAAGCCATCACCCTTCTGAATGCAGTTGTAATATTCAATTTGACATGATGTTTTGGTTCTGTTGAGAAGTCTGCGCGTCTTATATTTGAAGTAAGGGGTGATGGGGGGGGGGGGGGGGCTCGAGGAAAGCTGGCCTTTGTTTTTAGCCTGAGTATCGTTTATACTTCTCCCCATCGAGGCGCGCCATAAGGTGTCATTGACAAAGTCTACAACTACAGTAGGTCTAAACGTATTCATATCCAATGAGAGGCACGAATCAGTACCAGGGCCTTGACGTCACACTCTGTGGACTCTGGTTGGTTTGTTGATTGATGGTTCCATCTGGGAGGGGCCACCATGGAGTACTGTGTGTACACACTTGCCGTTCAGAGCTCCAGAAGCTTGAGGTCACATGAAGGACATACAAGAGTGTATATTAACAGAAACAATCCTATCCCTTTTAAAATAGTGCTTCGTCTCCCAAGATGTTCATTATTAAGGCCACATCTCGGGGAACCTGAAGAAACTGAGGCAAGAAAGTGCTTGATGTTGTAGAGAAGATTAAAGGACTATTTCGACAATATGTCCCTACCAAGCAGTTAAGATCCGCCAGTAAAAATCTATTGGTAGTTCCCACGTTTAAGGGAGTTAAAGGGAGGGGGAGTGGGGGGGGGGAGGGGTAGTACATTTGTATTTTTATTCTCTTTTAGCAGTATTCTTCAGGTGATAGGGCCATTTCCACTTGTACCAATAAAAAAATCGAGATATTGCGCTCTGCAGTGTTGAAATGGACATCACAAACCGAGCCAGGAGCAGCTGAGCACGGTGTACCAGGTGTTTTCTATGTTTTTTTCCTTTTTTGCAGTTGTCCATCTCTAGTCCTGCAATGTTCAGGCTTTGAGTGCGTCATGGTCCACTGTACGTGGACTCCAATTGAAAAAGTCATGGCGCTGATTCTGGTAATCTTGTAGGTGAATCAAGTGGTTTTGAAGTTGGTCTTGAAGATGATACAGACATAGGGAATAAGCCAATGAAATGTCTTTAGGGTGGATGTGATGTGATCAAAAATTCTTATAAAATGCAACTTAACCTTAACTTAAAGATCGTACTGCCTGAGCTCTAGGAATTATTTTACTGTTCTAGGATATTTTAATACCAGGGTTGAAAAGCCAGAATCAGTTATACCAAATGCGTCTTTCCATAGAGAAACTCGTCAGCTTAAATAAATAGAGAAAACCAAACACAAAGCAGTCCCCTCTTTTGAGATAGTGTTAATTAATTAATTTATTCAATTGCATGTCATAATTCTGTCTTTGCAAATACCATCGCACAGTGTGCAATTTAAAACAAGCATTTGCAATGCAATAGATCTCGCATTTACGCGAGTTTAAGCTATTGGCATTGTAAATGACCATGCCTATTATTATTAATATTTTTTTTTTAAAACATAAATAAGAGGCATTGTCATTTACAATGCCAATAGCTTAAACGTGCCTAAATGCGAGACCTATTGCATTGCAAATGCTTGTTTAAGTTAAAAATTGAGCGCTGCGCCGCTTCAAGGACACCGCGCTCAGTTTATTTTTTTTATTTTTTTATTTAACACTGAGCGCGGTGTCCTTGAAGCGGGGGCCCTGCTCCATGTTAAAGTAAAAGAAAAAAAAAAAAGAAAGAAACCGAGCGCAGTGTCATTGAAGGGGCGCCATGCTCAGTTTTAAAGTAAAAAAAACAAAAAAAAACAGAGCACGGTGTCCCGGAAGCAGGCACCATGCTCACTATGAAAGTAAAAAAAACAATTAAACAGAGCGCTGTGTCCCAGAAGTGGACACCGCGTTCAACATGAACGTTTAAAAAAAAATTTAAATGATCGCAGTGTCCCTAAAGCAGGTGCTGCGCTCGTTATGCAAATACCAAAAAAAGCAGCCACCATTGTCACCATCAGAGCCAATAACAAAAATAGTGCTCAGAGCCTAGATAAAGCAGGCCATATAATGAGCCAAGTAAAAGGTCCAGTCTTGATGGTCGGTAACAAATGGAGACAAGGCGGGACTAACAAGCTCATTTACGAATAAGAAGCCACCATTTAAGAAGGACGATGACACAAAGCCAATGACAAATATGGGCGGACTGCTACTGCATACCCTAATACAACATGCCACGCAGAGCGAGTAGTGTACGCGCGCTGCCGCCAGGCTCGACCTAAAAAAGTGATTATATATATATATATATATATATATATATATATATATATATATATATATATATATATATATATTCAAGAAATATTTCATTCTCATACAGAACATGATACAAAGTTTAAAATTAAACAATTTGTCATAAAATACAGCCACAAAGGCAAAGCCTTGTTATAACACCGACTCGTCACAGCACTATCATATCATTCATCTCCCAGGTTAACTTGGACTTTTTCCACACATTATTCTTCAATATGACTTACTTTTCGATGAGGGTATCTCTGTGGCGGTACAGTCACTCCCCTCTCTGGCAGGACGTTAGATCACTATGCTACAACTCTATAGAACAAGCACTAACCGCACAATATATGACCCATGCTGATGGAATATTCCAAGCCTGGCACACAGTCAATCCTATGGACTCAGCCACATGGTTGGAAAATGTCATTCAAAGCATGTCAAAACATGCTCAATTCCAAATCTCCTGTGAGGACTTTGATAAATGTGTTCAATTGCTGCCAGCAAAATAATTTCATTAAGTGATATAAAGAAAAACGAAATATGGTTAAATCTGCAGCTAATGGCATCAAAGCACCTTCCTCACACTCGACAGAGGAAATGGCGTATTACTTATGATAACGCCACACAAAAATGTATTAAAGCCCCCAACCCTATCATGGTGCACACAAACATTTCCTACAAGCATCAGTAGCACAAATAGAAGTTTGTAAAATTTCATAGCAATTCCAGAACCCACAGCTCTGTAGACAGAGGGTAGGCCAGTGCACTTGTGTAACACATTTGCCACAATGATCCGTGAAAATACAAATGGTGATCTCGTGACTAAAATGACATTACAGCCAGTTTTGCTAGGCGTGAATAGAGACCCCCGGTGCAGATCTTTATGTAACATCCCCCCTTGCATTATAATCACATAATCTTGATTGGAAAACATAATAATCTTGCTCTCAATTACATCTGTCTCCCCATGTACTTTACCAATGTTGTAACCCTTTCCTTAATTGATAAAAGAATACTGGAGTGTATCAAATCAAATTTTGGACTTTAATATTTTTGAAAAAGTCAAAAATGTACTCACAATACAGAAATAAATATGAAATACACCTTCTTTACAACGACAACCCCACATTACATTTATAAAAGTCTCAATACTTGTTTAAAATAAGTTCAGCATCTCTTAAGAACCACCTCAAAGCCACAGCAACATCTAAAAAATGCATACTTAATAAATCAAGGGCTGATAATCGTGAGATGTTGCCATATCTAAGAAAGAAGTGGGTGCAGCTATTTGCGTTGTGGTTCTCAAAACCAGAAGCCGACCATTATTAAGTGTGCATTATTCCACATTCTCCAAGAGCACATGTACACCTCCCCTCATTTACCTTAATCTCAGAATAACATTTCTGACACTTTAAGGGGAAAGTCCCAATCCTTAATATAAAAAGCCTCTTTAAAGTACGAATAAGGATCATCTACAAATATTGGAGAGACCCACAGCTTAACTTTGATCCTAAAGGTAAGGGAATTGACAATTTACCCATCAAGTACTGACAGTCAGCACCCATGTACACAGCAATTGCCAAATCCCTAAAAAATGTACAGCTGAGAAAAGAGCCTCACTCAATATTGATTCCAGGTTCATCATAAATTAATTTGAAAAATGTACTTATCCAACACATTAATTGCCAAAGACTGCTCACTCCCTTGGATGTCCCACCAAAAATTGGATGGAATGTTGCCTTTGCTCCCAATATCAATCCGATTAAAATAATACAATTAGTAGATCACTGTGGTAACTTTCCAAGATGTAAATTTACTTCGCAATGGATTGCCTGAAACATGAACCCAAAGGGGCTGGGAACCAAAGTTTTAAACAATGACTTTCATCGAAGTCACAGACTACTCTTTTAGCCAAGGGAAAGAGATCCGCTCCAAATAAGACCGGTGGCAACATTTTACGGCATAAAGCCTTTAATAAGGGGGTCATTACTGGAGCATGTTAATACTTACCTTGGTGGACTGGTGCCACAGGTCTTAAAACAATACAGATACCTTCTTTAGAGAAAAAACTAGACAAGTCATGCAGAATTTCAAATTCATATGCCAATTTCACACATATCTTATCTATCCATACATATGGAAAATGCTTGGTTAGCCAGATGTAAAGCTCTTTGGCACATCACTTCCTGCCAAGCAACTGTTTACGCAGACTTCAAGCTGGGGGGGCCACTGGGACAGTATAGATATCTGGACGGCATGACTCGAGGCAAGACGTGTGTGGTAGTAAGGCTGGGGCACGGCCATAATTGGCTCCATCTGCTTCTCTTGATACCATTCACCATACCATGCTCATAGGATAGCTTATAAAAGGATCCCAGATAAAGATTCAACATAAGAAGCCGGTTTCTCTTTTTTCAAAACACAAATTTATTAATTGGTTTCACCATGTTTCACACCAAGACAGTATAGAGAAAAGACTCAAATTAAACAGAGATACTCCGGGGATTCGTACTCCAACACATCAGTAGTATTTTCCCCAGCAGTCAGGCCTATTATAGTCAGATTCCCTCATGTAACCATTCACAGCCTAACCAGCAAGCAACAAAGCCACGCCACCAATCCACCCCTCCCATCATGCTGATGTCGGGTCTGGTGGCTTAGTGGCCTAATGCGTCCACTGTAGGGTCTGGTGGCTTAGTGAACTAATGTGTCCTCTGTAGGGACCTGCGTTCGACCTTATGGTCACAGGTTCGAATCCCAGCGGGTCCACTCATCCTTTCATCCTTCTGAGGTCGATAAAATAAGTACTATTGAGTTGGGTTACAATAAACATCTGTTATTCAGCGCCAAGAGGCCTACGGGTGAACGTGTGCTTTAGAAATACACGTTATGTTATGTAATTATTGAAATACTGCCATGACCTCTATGGAACGATCCCAAGATTCTAGCTGGAGTAACATTTGAAGTTGGCAGGGAGGAAGGCAACTGCCACAACTTAACATCCATCAGTGTTCTCTTTGAAAGTAGCAGTGGTTAAGCCACCATCTTGGAGAATGTACATGTTCCATAATAAAGAAACTCGGGTAAAGAACATGCCATCATGATATCAGTCTGACTCTAGAGCGTCAAAGTATACAGTCTTTGTTTGGAATCCTTCAATAATTTGGTTTTAAATATCATATCAATGGTGACAAGAAGCCAAACTTATTGTAGTTGAACGGGGAATCTGCCAAGAAGGTGCCTCCCATCCTAAAATGCTGAATAGAAAAAACATCATCCGATGGTTCAATGTAGGCTAAATTACATCTGGTAGAAGAGATTCTGGCTGGGAGAGAGAACTCCTGAAGCTAGACCGTGATGGAGCACGATGGCGCTCTTTCATTTGTAGGGGTGCATCATAATCACGAATAGTCAGCACCTATTTATTTCTTTGTTGTGTTAACACTTGGTTATTAGAATGTATTTGGTAATAACATGTGCAAGCGAAAAGATTGAGTTAATTCGTGCCATGTAAAGAAACAAATGTGGGAGTTGTGTTCTGAATAATGTAAACGTTAGCCTTTAGTTGCTATTAATTAATGAAGTCTGCTCATTGTAATGTAACGCACTGATTTAAACGTGCACCATATTAAAGTCTGCACATAGATGTGGTTAATTGAGCTTTTACGTGTAGCATTGTATAGGCTGCTCACAATGATTCAAGTAGTTGATGTGCTTCTGTAACATGATGGTTTAGAAATGCTTAAGTATAATGTTCATTTATGTGTAATTTGTAGCGCCAATGTGCTTCACTCTTATGTTTCCGATTTCTGTAGGCCTAAAATGTATTCTCCCTAACTGCTCTCGTAGAGGAGTAAAGCGGAATCTCATGTGCATGCTGGATTTGTTCTGTTCTCACGTGTCTGTTGCAGGTGGAGAAAGTCGTCTTTGTAAGTTAGAATAAGGCTTTTTGTTTTAGGAGGTAGGCTTGGAGAGGAGAGGATACTTTTATGCAAAGAATGCTGATAATTGGGAGTCGGTGTTCTTCCTCATTGAAGGAGGCCTGGGAATCGGGGTCATCGGGCAAAGAGCTGGGAGTATCGAAACTAAATGGAAAATCACCTATGAGAAGTGCCCAGCCGGATGAGGTGATCCAGATGCAAGCTGTGGGCGTGTTTTGAATTAGGGACAGTTCCCCAGGGGTTGAGTTAGGAGAAGAGATGAGGAGATCGATGGAGAGGGAAGGAGCATCTTAGAACGAGCTCTGTAGCTTGGGCTGCTTGACCCATACAACGTGAGTGCACTTCTTAGGAAGTCGTCACGCGCTGACACCTTTTCCTGATCTTGCCTGGGGAATGCTAAGTAGGGATGTCAAGGTAGTAGTAGTGTAGGGACAGACATGCTTTTCACTTATCAACCCCAAATGAAGACTGATCTTGATGTGGGGCAATCTTTGCCTGCATTCTGGAATTTGTCATTCTTTTCATGCTCCAGCGTTTCAATTGCGCCCGTAGGTTTGAATTTGTATTAGTTCCAGTGTATTTCTACAACCTCGTCTTGAGGTGTCTGTATGTCCAGTTATTTTTGGCTTTGTAATAAAGCCACTAATTTGGAATTCGGAGTCTGTGATTCTTCAGAGTCATGTTCCTTTCAAGTTGTTAGTTTGCCTTATAGAGTTATTTCTCCCCTCGACACTTCTCAGCAGGTAAGAACGCTGCATTGACCAAGGGTTCCAGAGTAAATTGGTAGAGAGGAACCCGGCCCCATCAACAGAAAAGCTCTGACAAAAGTCAGTGGGCACAACCGTCCAATCATCACATGGCATGAGAAACCTGGATGTCCTGATGGCCAGTAATACGGCTACTGTGTAAATTGCCAGCACAAAATGACTGCTAAGTTTGGAAATGAACAACTATGTACACCGCACTCCAAAAGTAGCACCCACTCGTATCTTATAACACAACTTGAGCAAAGCATTATATTTCCTCCAGTGTAAATCATGCAAATATCTTCTACCGTATTTACTGTACTTGTGCAGCAAGTAACCATTTCTAATGTGTTCTCATTTTAGATTTAGTGCCACTAGTCATTTCACTCGTCTAGTTATCGAGGCGCAGCTAGTCACATTCCACAATATTTATTTTATTTCAACTCTAACTTTTTTCAGTACAATTTTAACACCTTGATTAGGTCTCGCTTTCACAGCAGCCGAGGGGGTTAGGTGACCCATTTTCTTGTTAGTAGTTAGGGCCCCTCTAAAACTACGCCCCCCAAGGTCCGAAATAAATTTTCAGATTTCAAATGCTCACAAAGACGAAAGCAACGCCTGTGCAGAAAGACATCTTTTCAAATGCACGATTACTTAAATGTGATACTTTTCCTGATGCCATCCAATAAACTCCACACACAAAAACAAAAAAATATTCTAGGGTTAAATCAGAAGTCACCATAAAAAAAGAAAGGAAAAAACTCCTACCAGCAAAAAAGCAACCAATAGTCAACTCAACTGATTTGTGTGCTTGTTGATAATGTTTATATTATATGGCTTCAAGTTCTCGTTCTTCTCAAAGTTCAGTTTAGCTCCCTTCCTTTTTGTCCGGGCCCCGCCCCTGAGATAATTCCAAGAGTTGGAGGACGCGGATTGTGCTGCGCCTCGAAGGGCCTTTGTAAAAGTGGCGAAGTGCTGTCGGTGAAATCGTCAGCCTCATCTGTGCCAGTCCATCACAATGAACATGTGAGGAGGGGCGGGCAGTGGGTTCTGTGCCAGTCCATCACAATGAACATGTGAGGAGGGGCGGGCAGTGGGTTCTGTGCCAGTCCATCACAATGAACATGTGAGGAGGAGCGGGCAGTGGGTTCAGCTGGAAGACGGGAAGGGTTCCTTTCTCACAGCGGCCAATGACACCATCTCCGCTCCTTTTTGTGAGTTCGACTTGTCTCTCGCGACAACCATGGAAGTCTCGCCGGGTCCCCGCTGTTCAGCTTCCTCTCACCCCCCCTGCTGAGTCTTTCAGGCCATGCCCCCTGCGCCCCGACAAGAAACCCCCCAAACGGAAGAGCCGTGATATCATTGCAGAGGAAGGAGCACGTGGCAGGTTCTCATCACACGGGTACCATGGAAGCGTGTAGGGAACAAACTTAAAAAAACCTCCGAATACTTTGTCATCGGCGGACGGGCCAGGGCTGTAAATACATGAATAGTAACCGGGCAGTTGCAGTGCTGCTTACTAAACTGAGTTTACAGTTCAGCAAAAGTCCAAGCATACGTTTCTTTTTTTAAATTGTGTTATTTCCGCTTGTAGTAACTACGATTTCTTGCAATACACTGTAAAACGGATCTGCTTTCAACACAGTACTGCATTAGAGGAAACCAGTGTATTTCTGCCGCATTTGTTCTTTGTGCCGCAGGGTCGGACTGGCCTTTCGGGCGGCCGGGCAGTGCCCGATGGGCTGGTCTGATGGGCCAGTGTGTGGGCCGGTTTTATAGCAGTTTGTGAGCATGTTTTATGGCCAAGAGGGCCAGTTTTTTATTTATTTTACTGTTTATTTTCCCAATACTACTACAAGCATTGCCTGCAGCAAACACAGAATACGCAGTCTGCGTACCTTGCACAATACCCAAACAGCTGTCTTTAAAGTTCGAACAGGCCTGATTCACAAACATGGACCATTTTTTAGTTATCTGGTTCGCTATTGAGGGCCACCTTTATTATGGTGCCCAGATCTATTTGCTGTACCAGTCCGACCCTGCTTCATGGTCGGTGCTTCATTTTAGCCGTGGTTCCCGGTGGCGGCCACCGGCACTTATTTTTGGGGATCAGCACTTATTGTTCCGCATCACATATTTACTGAGCGTAATAGAGGGGAAAAAACAGTGGTTGGAAAGAAGGAAGAACAGAGAGACCTCAAAGCCATCGCCAAGGGAGAAAGCACAAACCTGCCAGAGCCAAAAAAGGGGGAGGGAGTGTTTAGTATTGAATTAAAGACTACCAGCCTTGTTAATTGCAACGGCCGCCGGCTTCTGAGCAGCACTTGGGGCACAGGTACTCCTTTTCCAAATTTAGCACTTTTCATGGTACACTACTTTTAGTACTATCTGTGAGTGGTCACTTCTCAGCAAATGCTAATGCATAGACCATTTCATTTCATTCATTGGTGACCCTGACAGCAGTTTTCAAATATTAACTTTACCATCATCCTTTTAATGGCATTACAAACACCATAGATCCAAGTACATTATTCACAGTTTCCAGATAACTATTGAAAATTCAGTTTCTCAGATTCACAGATTCTGATTATGAGAGTTTTGAAGTTTACTGAATCCTGCGCAAGAACCTGTTTGCGGTGAAGATGGAATTCAGACTCTTATGGTATTTGACATAACCATTATTTATGGGATGTGATAAAGACATCTCCTTTCAATAAATGTTGGCAGGTCATACCTGCTGGAACTTCATGGGGGAAAAGTGTACAGTATTTAAAGTAAGATGCAGATGTTGGTGTGGTGGGCACCACAATCCACGTTATTCTCCAACATCTCAGCACATGGGAAAATGATCACGTCTGATAAATTCTGAATACAAGGGGGTTAATGCTTCTTGTAGTGGGCACTGGAATCATCTTTCTGGATCATTAAAGCGCATCTCTTCTCTACAGATCTGTATAAACAGTTGAAAGCTCAACTATATAATGAATACCAGTCAATCCTTTCGTTTCTTGGTCTCTTGTGATGCCCCATAGAAGCAGCAATAATTATTAGAGCGGCACCTAGAGGCCTCTGGGTATACCATGCGGGGAATCTCCAATGAGTAGGAGTAGTGACGAGAATTTCCTTCTTCTGGGTAAATAAACCCATCATGTTTGTAATCACAAGACCCTTGCTTAGATTTTAAAATGGAAGCCTTGACACAACGCATTTGCGCCTTGTCACATTGGTATGTAGTATTTGAAAATAGTCTTTGTAAATCCTGCCATACGTTATAAAGGAGTTGCAAGTCACAGTGGAATTCTGTGACCATAGAGAGGAACAAGGTCAAAGGCCGAGTTCCTTTAGAAGGTCATGGGCATCTGAGGTGGCCTTATTATGTACGGCATAGGGTACTTTTCCTTATACGACATGGACACACCATAACCCTTCCCACAAACCACTCGAGTCCTTGGCGTGCACGGTTCGGTTTCATGAGATGGGATGTCTGTAAACATGAACAATAAAGTTAGAATCTCTAGTTCTTTAGACTCTGTAATCACGCAATTGCTGGCTCTAACATGTCACGGAAACCTTTGGTGGGTGCTAAGAATGGGGAGCTTTCTAGATCTATTGCTGCAGTTTTCCAGTTTGCGTCTAGGCTGGGCAGTAAACTTCTTAAGACATTGATGACGATATAGGAACCCAAATGTATCTCAAAGGCTTCTTTTGGTAGGTCTGGGGGTATATGACACTTGACCGCTTTCAGGTTACCGAGAATACATTATTGCAACAGTTACTTTGTGTTCCCAGAGCACCCCCTCACTGTGTGTTCATGAAGAGTTGGAAGTAGGTCATTGGAGTGATTTTTTAGCATTGAGTCCTTTGTTGGGCTGGATTGCATTGTGGACTAAAAAAGCTCTTTGCCTGAATAAGATGATGTTAAAGGACTGTCTCTCAGTTGATCCCTTGGATCACATGCATTTAGGATTCTTTCACGCAGCTTTTTTCTAAACCCGAGAGTATTTGTAAAATGGATAGGTCTTGGATGAAGATCAACTTCTTAGAATGAAGAGCTCTGGATAGAGAGGAGTTAGGCCTCCGGAAGCCCACGGTTAGGAAGTATGTGCCGATGACAATGACACAGATGATGGATCCTATCTTGTTTTTGTTGAAAATAACAGAGACCACTATTTGCTCACTAGGTTTAGATTTAATCTTTTGCACTTACTGTTCACTTCTCCCAGAGGATGTTATGATCCAGGGTCAATGGATGCGTGTGGCTGCGACAAAGTGTCTCAACAGGACACCTTTAATTTTTTAACGTTTTGTAAACATTTTGTTGAACCGAGAAGAACTTTCATTATTCCACTTATGAAGGTTAAGATTTCTTTCTTCCTGCTCTAGTATTCTTATAGTTGCTGACTGATGAATTTGTGATTTTTAATGTTACTTGTTTTTTAAAATCCATTATGTATCTTATAGTGTCTGGTTTTAAGATAATCAGCCAGTTGCGATACCATTTAGGACACCTATGGTTTATATACATAACAGACTTCGCCTAAAAAAACGTTCTCAGTCCAAAAGGGCACCTGGTAATACTTCTCATTTTAATGTAAAGTTGCAGGCCTCTTCCCTACTCCAGTTTGCCCACCTGAACTCCATACCATCGCGCTCAGCTACCCTCCTAACCAGACTCTCCGCTGCTGATAGCCTTTCCTATGGGCAGTAACTTTTAATAAACAACCAAGCAAAAATCATCCTCAGCTCTGATGGAAAATATAACCAGAGTGCACTTGAATGTCCACAAAGCTGTTATTTTCTAAAACTGAGTATAGTTTCCATTAAAGCCAAACTGTATTCTCACTTTGTAGCACTTATGGAATGATTGGCAAAGCTCAGTTTGCATTTTGCCATTGTTATGTTATCATTTATTTGTAGAGCATTCATCTGCAGATTCTTCTTGGTGCTTTAGGAAGACACAAACTTAAAGACAAAAAAGTTAAAGAAGATAATTATCAAAATATTGGCCTCTAAAAGAAAGTCGATTCACCTGCCTGCAGTGTGAAAGGGAGCGAGTTCTACAGTGTGGCCACTGCTGAAGAAAAAACAAAGTCTCCATAATTGACCGTCTGGTCCTAGTGGTGGCAAGCAAGAGTAGGTTTGTCAATCTGAGGGACTCTAATGGTTAAAAGTACATTTTCGGGGAGGAGCCTAGCGCGCAACCAAGATGGCCGCGTAGGCTTACGGCTCTCGAGGGCCTCCGCAACCTCCCACGTCTATCCTGACTTAATCCTGGTTTACTCGACGGGCTTTTGCAGATGAACTAGCGCTGAGGTGCCACCCGTTTTCCAAATTCGGATCGGTCACCGGGACCCGGAATGGCTGTACTTCGAAGTTTGCGGCCTGCTCTTGCCTTGGTCCCGATCTCGAGCTGGTGAAGTGCCCGGGTACGAAGTGAACAACAGCGGCTGGCAGGGCTTGCCCTGTCACGGACCCCGCACTTTCACTTTCGCTTTCAAGATTGCTCTCTGATATCGGCCAAGAGGCTCTGGTGTTTCAGAGGGGCGCGGACGGTGAAGTGTCTGGCCTGACTCTCGGATTATACGTGGGCCGATTGTCGGCGACGGCTGTGCTCAATTGGATTAGCCACTTGTCCCCCCTTCTTTCTGGTACGGGCGGGTGCCGGCCTTGGTGGCCTCCGGACGATGACGGGGAGACTAGACGGAGACAAGTCGAAACCCAAGTCAACCCGGAGGGGGGCCTATACTCGGGTCAATAACATGGACCGATATGCACAGGCAAAGGGATCCCCTGGTGGCCCGCATAAATCGCCTGAGAGGTCTAAGGAGGTCTCCGGCCCATCGTCGGAATTGACCCTGCTGGACGTCATGGGCGCCATTGAGGAGATGAAGACCGCTGTGGGTCAGCAGTTTGATACCCTGGCTCAAAAACTGGACGCGGTCCTGATTGATGTGAACTTGGTCTGGGCAGACCTGTCCAAAACTAATGAGCGAGTCGACTCCTTGAGTCAAGCGGCGTCGAGTCTAACTGTGGACGTGGCCGCCCTGCAGACGGAGGTCCGTAGGTTGCGGCTAGCCAGTGATCTGACGGACCGTCGGCTTGAGGACTCTGAAAGCAGGGCTAGACGGAACAATGTCCGTATCATCGGAGTGCCGGAAAGATCGGAGGAATCTGCCGCGGATCTGTTTGTTGAGGATCTGGTGACCAATCATCTCGCGCCCAAGGGACTGAGTAAGTTCTTTGCGGTGGAGCGGGCCCACAGGATTCCGGGTGGTGCGCCCAAGGTGGGTGCTCCCCCGCGGCCTTTAATCGCCCGACTCTTTAACTTTCGGGATAGGGATGCTATCCTTCAGGCGTCGAGGGTTGCCGGGCCGCTGAAGTTTGAGAACTCCAATGTCAGCTTTTACCCGGACTTCACGCAAGCGGTCCAGAAACAACGGATGGGATTTTTGGATGTCAAACGGCGCTTGAGGGACATGGAACTGAAATATGCGATGTTGTTCCCGGCGAGGCTGCGGGTTGAGTTCCAGGGTCGTTCCCACTTCTTCGACCGGCCGGAGGCGGCTGGCGACTGGTTGGATGCCCTGCCTCGGGGACAAGATCGAGACAGTCGGATGGAGAAGAGCGGACGGGATTTGGTGAAGCAGGACTAGAACTTGGTTCCTGGTGATGGACTGAACTGGTGACGTTTTGTACCTTGGCGCAATTGAACCCTAGATTTGCACAATATGCCCTTCAAATGCCCGGGGGTTGTGGGGAGCTTATTGGGTTCCTTTCCTCCTTCTGGGGTTCTTTTTGTGGTATACGTTAGGGCGACAGGCACACTGCGAGTTGGGGGGGCTGTTCGGGCTCAAGCAGGGGTGCAGGGCGGGGGGAGTTGTTGTTTTGGGATTGTTGGGGTTTGTTTGTTTGTTTCGCAAGGCAATGTGATGTTCTTCGCTGACTTATCCGGGTTGTGCTTTCCGGGATGTGGGTATCATGCAGGGGAGTGGGATGGGGAGTAGGGGATTGAGAATCCTTTCGTGGAATGTAAATGGACTTGGGGACAGGATCAAGCGCGGGGTGGTGCTGCAGTTTTTGAAGCGGATTTCGCCTGACATTGTTTTTCTGCAGGAGACGCACATGATTGGGAACTCCTTCCATGCCCTAAATAGGAGGGGCTATCGCCTTGCCGCTCACTCTGGTTTCACTTCTGGCTCTAGGGGAGTGGGCATTTTGGTTAGGGCCTCTCTCCCATTGGAAGTTGATGAGGTGCTTCACGATGATAGGGGGCGCTATGTGGCACTGGTGGGGAGATGGGAGGGTAGGACTATCTCGCTCGTAGCTGTGTACGTGCCACCGGGGTTACAGACGGCTACATTTGCTGATTTGGGGCGTTTGGTTCTGGGACTCCCTGGGGGGGGGTTCTGGTGTTGGGGGTGACTTTAATGCCGTTGTCTCCGGGTTGGAGGACCGTCACCCCCCCCAGGGATCTCCCTAGGGCTCAGGCCTGGTTGGGTGGCTTCTTGGACACTTTGGGACATGTAGATTGCTGGAGATTGATGCACCCGGGTCAGGCGCAATATACCTTTAACTCAGGGGCCCATGGGAGTCTCTCGAGACTTGATTACATGCTTATGCCGGCGATCCAAGCCGGGATGATTGGGGAGGTGCGTCATTTAGCCCGAGGTATTTCTGATCATTCCCATATTTGGTTGCAACTGAAGGTTGTCCCTGAGGCGGAGGGGAGAGTGGCACCCATTAGCCCCTGGTATCTACGTAACCCTAAGATCCGCGCGGAACTGGTCAAGTCAACTGATCACTACTTCAATGACAATGTGGGGTCGGTGCCGTCGGCCGTCTCCCTATGGGAGGCTTATAAGGTGGTGGTCAGGGGGCAGGCCTTTTCCCTTATCTCCCATGCTAAGAGGTGCGAGAGAGCAGAGGTGGTTCGCCTGGAAACTGAAATAGCTGAAATTGAGGAGGACTTGGAGCGGGGAGTTACTGATGAGAAAGTGCATGTTCTCAGCCTCAAACAATCAGATTATAGAGCGCTGGTCACGGAAGCCGCTAGAGGGATGAGTAGGGAGCAGCAAGGACGACTGTATGATGTGGGGGATAAGGCCGGAAAGTTGATTGCTTGGTTGGATAAGAAGGAGAGAGCGAGCAGGGTGGTGCCCGTTGTGGAGAGACTGGATGGAGTGTGTGTGACTGACCCGGTCGAAATCGTTGATTGCTTCGCGGCTCATTTCCGTGGGATATACTCTCCGGTTTCTGTGCGTTCGGAGGAGGATTCTCATCTGTTGCTTAGAGACATAGCATTGCCAGCCCTGTCGGAGGCAGATGCAGTATCGATGGAAGCGAAGTTGTCGTCGGATGAGATTGCCCTGGCCATTCGCTCGATCGCATCGGGTAAAGCTGTGGGTCCTAACGGTCTTCCCATAGAGCTCTATAAGTTGCGTCCCGATAAGATAGCGCCGCATCTTCGGGACATGTTTTTCGTGGCACGTGCGGCGGGCTTTCTCCCCCCCGACCAGCGCCTCGCCACCATAGTTGTGATACACAAAGAGGGGAAACCGCGAGATCGCTGCGCCTCCTATAGGCCCATTTCGCTGTTGAACGCCGAACCCAAGATTCTGGCCAAGGTATTGGCTAATCGACTGGTTCGGGTCGTGGGCGACTTGATTCATCAGGATCAGTCCGGTTTCATTAACAAATAGTAAACCTTCCCTCACGACCTCTTTTTTTTATAAACAAACAAATTAATTGTACAAGGGAAAAGATCAGGTCTAAAATCAATGATGCTACACACAAAAAAAGTTTTTTTTATAATAATTTTTGTTAATTTTAATTTTTGTTATTTGGCTTATTCAATTCGTCATAGATCAACTTAGTACATTTTTCATAATCAAATCATATTTAAGAAACACTGATTAAATTCATTACAGTGAAACTGCATCATATAGACAGAAAACCTAGGGCACATAAACCATAAAGCAAAAATATTGTACCATCATACCTTCTCATTCATATGCATACCCACACATTCCACATTCATACATCAAACAAGAACAACAACAATAGAAACTTTTTGGTTTTCTCATGTACTCGACATTTAAAGCATGAAATACATCAATGTCATCTGAAATTGATGAGACAACTGCAAAGGCAGGATCTTAACATCACAAGATCAGTGGTCGACGCGTTTCGATGGCAATGTTGCCACCTTCATCAGGACCAGATGTATATTTCAAAGAACAGAAAGGCCCCAGGAAGACCTGAAACAACACATACATAAAAAGTAATAAATAATTGACCCAAATTTCCCTATATATTTAAACAGAAAAGGAAATGCTTCACATGTTAGGTGAACACCGGTTTACCAATAAATATTATGCATAAGAGCAAGACTGGAAAATCCAAAGAAAGAAAGGAAGTACTCGAGAAAGAAAGCTGCATATGTCATTCTGATTAAGTAGATAACTTTCCGTTTATGCAGCTAATATATTGCATGCAAGGACGCACACTTCGTGGCTCTAAAAAAGACAAAGAAAGTAGTTTTCAAATGCCACCACCAAGCACGTATTAAAGCTCCCAGTGTGAAACCAAAGTGGTCCTTTTTGAGCGATATTGCTGACACTAAGTCGTTATTCAAAGAAGAAACTTACTTAAATTTCTTTTAAAAAAAGGCTTGCGAAAGTACGCTTGACCCGTCTTTTATGGGACATCCAATCCATCAAGGTTTGTTGTGTCTCCAGATGTCCTTTAGTCAAGAATACAAAGGACTCATATTGTATAACTCGCAGCAAAAAAGGCAAATTATTAATTCCTAAACGAATTCACTATTCTGTTACCTGATAGGTTTGTCAAAGATATTCCTAATGTTCTCCAAAGGTCACGGTTACTAAGTATCGGCCTCGCACAATACCAAGCTAATGTGCCTGCATTTTCGATTTTAGTCGTTATGTAAAAGTTAGATACCCTTATTTATAGTTGCTGGAAGAGAGAAAACAGATTATGTTCGTCTGCTTTGAACTAAGTGGTAATAACAAGTGCTATGACCCCACAAAGTTTATTTTTATTGTTGAATTAGGGGGCGCAATTTCCTGAACGGCATACACATATCTGAAAAAGGATAAACTACTCTCTGTCTATAGTGGCGCACACCCTCTAAGGACAATTTAAGCAAATGCCATGTACTTATAAGGATGGTTTGATTTTTTGAAAAAGCGGAAAAGGGAGAGATAGATGTTTACGTCAACTCGCCGTATTCCGATTATCTTAAAAACATTAGCATTGCATAAGTCATAAATAATTGCCAAGGGACTGCTAACACTGTCTGATTATTCTAGCAGGGAAAGCGGGTACACAAGGACTCATCTAAATTTAGAGGTAACCCGATATTAGACTAATCTAATGACCAACCTTTAGGTAAGTTCTGGAGCAGGTCCGTTCACTGGACAATGAAGCAGTATCAGTATATCATAGTTGGGTCTAGAGACAACAGGACATAACGTAAAGTTACACTAGACTAGGTTTGAGTATTGATAAATCAAAGCTTTTAAAACCTCTATGTTATAACGTGTTAATACACGCAAACGGCTTACCTTCTCATCTCTTGTCGTCTGCATACACCTTCGAATGACCGACAACCGCAAACCGGCAGCACGCAACCGTCGTTTCCCGCGCTACCTAATATACTTTTGCTTAACCAATTAGGAATAGCAATGTTAAGTCAGTGGGTGCCATTCACTGCTACATTCAGTGGAAGTGAAATAGGACTGCTTGTCATAGTTTGTTGAGCACCATTTTGAAATAGGTTCCGTGTAATGGTTTCTTTATCGGTAACCGTTCTACGATCACGATTGGCGAAGACAAAGTTTAAGAACTACATCACTTTATTCGTTTAGATTAAACGATGATAGGTATTTTGGTAAAAATCGTGCAAAGGCATTAAATTGACAATTTGGAGGCTAAACATTTTTTTGAAAAAGTTTGTATAACTTTATTGTTCTCCGTCAAGGGACAGAGAGCATTTCGTTTGTCTTGTTTTCTCATAGTATGCTTCCTTGTCAGTATATCTTAGGAAATAGAGGCTGTCGCCTCACATCGTGCTTTTATCTACGCGAAGTTTAACACTCTTGGCCAATACAGAAATAAGGGGGTGAAGAATGAAAATAAGAGTTTGCTTTATATACACAACAACCCAATTAGACTCAAGACTAATGCTATGAAATTTGTGTACTCAAGGTTTATCTATTATTTCTGATATTTAAGAAATTAAGTACTGCAACAGTATATTGACCATCCTTATGATTCTAGCACAAATCACTCACCAGGCTGATTAGCGTGAGATGGATATATTTCATTTCCTTAAGATCACTAGCAACTCACCAAGTCTTGGTCACATACCACTGTATCTCTTGATTTAGACCTTTCTTAACTCTGTTTAGAGTATACATCCAGAAAGTTTCACATTGTTTACGAATGGTTTCCATAGATGCCCCTCTTTTGCTGTAGATCTTTTCTATGATAAGCCATTTGAAATCACTTTCAAGATGGTCCTTCTCTATACAGTGTTGTACTAGCGGAGCTGTGAGTTTCTTATTTCTTACAGCTCATTTGTGCTCGCTGTATCTCACCCGAAATTCACGTGCTGTTTCGCCGATATATGCTAATCCACATGGGCAGACTAGCATATATACTATGTTGTGACTCCTACAATTGGTTAGGGTTTTCAATTTCACAGTTTTGCCCTCATACTCAAAACAGTCAGTGACTAAGGCACTCTCACAGGCATGGCAAGAACCACACCTGTGGTTGCCCAGAATCATGGGCAGACCTGTGACTGTTAGTTGACGTGCTGTGTTCGGTTGGTCTGGTCTGGTATGTACCAAGAGATCGCGTAAGTTGCGATTTCTACGGTAAGCTACTATAGGTTGTTCCAGCTGAGTTTCATTTTCGTCGCTGTTCAGAATTTTCCAATTCTTCATAATAACATTCCTGATCTTATGATTAAGAGGTGAGTGATTGATAACACAGACCAACTGGTCCTTAGACGTACGGGCAGAACCTGCCAGTAGTGCCTCTCGATCATAATATTTGGCTCTCTTGTAGGCATGTCTTATGAGTCTATTGGGATATCCTCTAGCCAGAAGTCGTGCCCGTAGAGCATCTCCATGTTTATGGAAGTCCTGCATATCAGTGCAATTGCGCCTGATACGCAGGAATTCGCCAAAAGGAATGGCATCTCTCTGGCTTGTGGGATGGAAACTCTTGTAATGTAATATCGTGTTCTTCGCGGTTGGTTTCCTGAACAGACTCACCGAAATAGTATTGTTTAATCCCGAGATAAGAATATCTAGGAACTCCACTTGGGATGTACTACTATTAGCAGTAAATCTAAGATTGTGGTCGCTCGCATTTAGCCAAAGTATGAAGTCATTCAAGGAGTCATTAGTACCTGTCCATATAAAGAAAATATCATTGATGAAGCGTCTCCATCCGATGACACTTTCAAAAAAAGGAGCAGCCTCATCGGAATACCGCTCTAAATCTGAGGCGGTTGCACGGCGTGCTGGCTAGAGCGGAATTTATACGTGAACCGGCCATCTTGGCATCTTTAGACGCTACTATGGCGTTCGACACTTTGGAGTGGCCATATATTTGGGCCGTGTTGGCGAAATTTGGGTTCGGCCCTGAGTTTATTGGTTGGGTAAAATTATTATATGCGGACCCTCTGGCTCAGGTGGTGGTGAATGGGAGGGTATCGGCTCCCTTCGCACTGGGGAGAGGTACGCGGCAGGGCTGTCCATTATCACCCCTTCTCTTTGCACTTTCTTTGGAGCCTCTCGCCGCCTGGTTGCGTTGGGATTCGTACAGCTGAAAATCCTTCATAGAGTGTATGTCACGGGGCCCGGTTTGCTGCGCATGGGTTACTCGATGGATGGATTGTGTAAGCGTGGATGTGGCCTGTCGGGTACCTTTCTCCATATCTTATGGGAGTGTTCGGAGGTTGTGCAATTTTGGAACGGTATCCACACCGTGATGGAGGAGGTCACGCACGTTGCTCTGTTGCCAGAGGCTAGGAGGTGTTTGTTGAATGTCTGGGAACCGAATGATTGCAATGCGGCACAGACGCAGTGGGTGACCTTGGGGTACATGGCGGCTAAGCGTAACATTGCACAGCTGTGGGGCTCCCCGAGGCCGCCCACGATCGAGGTATGGAAGGAGAATATGGACTGGTGTATGTTCAGGGAAAAGACGGTGTATGTGGCGAGAGGCAAACCAGGGAAGTGGACTACGGTATGGGGTCCATGGAATTTATATCGAGGACGTATCTGCACCCCACCTCTGCCCTTAGAGATCGACATTGCTTTGTCCCCCTGACCGCGCATTCCGCGGGATGGTGTGAAGTGTGTTCCATGCTTTGTTCTCCCGTTGCCCCCCTGTACCGCTTCCAGACACGAACTGTTTCTGACATGGTACGTGGTCCCCCGTCCTGGGTAGAGCATGCTGTTATTTCGGACTCTCATTGCCTTGAGTGTGTTTTATATTTGATAAAAAATGAAACTGTTTATTCTGCTTGCTATTGGCCTATGGCCACGGCCTGTTGCATGGGCCCACGAACTGCCGGGAGCTTCGCTTCTGGTCCATTTGAAGATGTGGCGTTGCACTGCGGGCCCTCGGGCTCTATAGCGGCCGGCCCTGGTGGTTGTAGGCCCTTGTCTGTATTTTACTGTGTACCAACGGTTTCGAATAAAAAAATTTATAAAATAAAAAAAAAGTACATTTTCTGGACACAAAGGAGGGTGATGTGAGGTGTAGGGCTTTACTGACAATTGTTAGGGCCTAAAAATGCAGAAAGATGTAGTCTCTTCAAGGATTTATAAACCAACTAAAAGTTGTTTGGCTGAAATATAATCAACCTGTATTGTCATGCTTTTACCTCCTTATGCAACATCACAGTGGTGCTCACTAGGATAGGAAAATCTATATGACTGAATACAAGTTAACAAATACCCTTTAGAGACCACAGATATCTCAATGAGTGTCAAGACTGTTGTACATGTGACATAATAACAACAGGAACAATATGAAAAGATGGGGCAATTCGAGATTCTACTAGGGGCCCTCATTTAGGGCCATATGTAGGTACCTCAATACCGGTCGGTAACGGCCGAAAATCGGTAAATATCCCGTTACCGACCGGTATTGAGGCACTTGAGATGTAGGTGACTGATTTCTGGATTAGTTATTTACCGAATCGGAATTTTAAGAAATCGGTAAAATACCGATTCGGTAAATTACCGAATCCAGAAATGCTATGTAGGGGGCACTCAAGTGAGTTCATTATTGGTATCTGGATTCGTTATTTACCACCAACTACAAGTTGATGGTAAATGACGAATACCTTTCAAAAAGCATTTTTGTGCTATTTGTAAAGTGCCATGTGGCTGGCAGACATACATGCCCTTGGGCATGTATGTGCACACATGCACGAATCAGGGGTGCAACAGGGTGTCAATGTGACACCCTGCCACCCATGATAATGCCTCCCCTATTACCGATTCGGTATTTACCGAATCGGTAATAGTAACTGGCTTCCCATTCATTCCTATGGGCCTCCAGGCCCGTAGGAATGAATGGGAAGGGATGCATTATTACCGATTCGGTAAATACTGATTCATAAATACCGATATTTACCGAATCGGTAATAATTACCGATTATTTACCTACATACTATTTACCGATTCATAAATACCGAATCGGTAAAATTCGGTATTTATGAATCGGTAAATAGTATGTTACCTACATATGGCCCTTAGAGAGGATCAGTTTCTCAACACTAATACCATGCTTTCGTAATTACATCACTTCAACTTTTGATCATGCTATTATTGCCGATTTAGCCTTAATTTTGGAAAAATACAGAATACTGAGTGGAAATAATGTTTCTACGAGTATTTCTCTAATGCTTTCCAGCTAGGCCACGCTATAAAAGTGCCACTATATGAACACCCTTTCTGAATTTAAATGTGTACTAGTAGCACCAAGTTTTCATCATCTGCCACATTCTCTGATTTGGCAATGACACTTTATTTTAAATTTAACAACAGTGTTAAATGCATAGAAATCTACTTACCACACATAAAAGATGATTTCTTTTAGATCTGTCTCTAACTGAAAGCCTGAATTTAGTATCATTTGTAGAATTACCAGAAATGAGGGGAGGTGTGAGGACCATTGGTTTTAGTGTATGAGGAAGTCCAATGCTTAATTTGAGCTGGTGCTTCCAGTGCTCAGCGCTGGCACCTAATCCTCAGCACCAGTTAAGGACACCCTCATTTGGAAGGCACATGATGTTTCACAGAATTACAGGATGTTGAGCCACGCCGAGCCTCGAACCTGGTTACCCAGCTCTGAAATCGGCACCTCTCACCATTAGGCCAAGTCCTCTCCAGAATAATAAGGGGGCTCTAGTCAGGAGGCAGTTTGCACCAGGACATTTCTCCTGTGGGGAGAGCCGGCACTGTTTATTTTACAAATTAACCACTGAGGAAGTCACTGCTGCAAGTGATGTATGAAAGACGGTTACACTTAGTGCAAAAGCCATCAATTGAAATGTGGGTGCTTCCCTAATGTGTTTCTCTATCGGGCATTTAACCACAGCACAGCCGACTCATAGGCACCCAACCTCATCCTAAAGGATGGAAATCGACATAGTATTTTAAAGCAAATATTGCTTCACTGCTTCACCTACTGAGTAATTGTCACAAGGTCAAGCCAGCTCTTTCATCAGCTCAACGACGTATGTAAATCCTAGGCGAGAGTCCAAAAACAAGCACTTTAGGAGATGACAAATACATCAAACACAAACCCAAACACATCTCTGGCTGGACACTGACCATTGACTGTGAAGGCAAGAGTGATCTTTTATGAAGAGCTATCTTGGAAAACTAGAAACCTCATTACTAGAGACATGTGACTCAAAGAACCATTGGGTAAGAGAGTAAATACCCCTTCAACCAATGCATTCAGGAACTGTGTGGTGCAAACGTGATTCCTCTTCCCTTCTTTCCCAGCCTGCATACAAGTTCACAGGAACGCGCCTTCTGGTGGGGTTTCCTGGACAACCGATGTGGCACGTATCGCGCTCACCTAGATTACCATGCTTCCATTTACCATCTGGGAGATCAGAGCAAAGCAATAAGAGGGGGATCACGATCCAAGCCTTTAGCCTAATTACTGAAAAGAAGTGCGTTTTGTCAAAACAGCTCTGCAAAGCTTTTAAAGGGCTATTTCATAATGAAGATTGGCATGGTTACACAGAGGCTCAATCCTGTTCATGATGGACGAAGTGATCCCCAGTGCTTTGTGGGAAATTAATATTTACTTCACCAGTGTGAGTATACAGAGGCCACATTCAGCATGCATGTTCCCATGGAAAAGACATCCTGCCACATACCCTGCAACTCGCTGGAATGCTAATTACAGCATGCCTGATTTTTGGTCTCTTTAATAAAAGTATTATTGTACAGAAAGTAAATGTGAAAATATGAGATAACGTACCTCTGCGGGTCGATATACAGATATTACACAGAGGAGCTCCATGACCACATAGAAGAGCAAAACCAAAGGACCCTTCCTTCATCAGGTCATGGAATTCCAAGGGGATTTGTAGTATTCTTTTAATGAATGGCAGAGTGCATTTCATTACTTCTAACTCTTGGTCACACCATCACCAGTCTCATAAACCATTTGAATAGTTGATATCTCGTTCTTTCATGTTATTGTAGAAAAGAAGAATTAAAATAGAGTCTGTATTGAGAGATTAAACACACAAAAGCAGTTTCTAATATGTTTCTGAAAAAACATTATGATCAGTTTAATGTATGTCAGGTTAAAATAAATGCTGCGGTTCAGAGTGTGTAAAAGAATGTAGCGATTCTATCTTTCCTGCAAGGACCATTATCATGGAAAGAAATAGATCTGTTGGCATGAATATCTCCGTTCTGCCTTTTCAGAGAAATATAACAAAAGAGCTATTTCCCATTTTTCATGTGTCATACTCCATTACCTGCCTTTCACCCTGACTGCTGTCGAAGGGAGAAGGGGTTGTGACATCAGAACTCATTACCAATTACAGATGAGCAGCTGCATCATCTCTTTATTACAGGTGACCGGAGATGTCACAACTCACCTTCAATAATAAAATAAGATACAGCCTTACACACTGGGATTGCAGCCGTCCTTGAATTGTATTCAAAGATAACCCCTTTAGTACATATACTCTTCAGCTGTGACACAGTACTACTTAATCCAAGTTCTTATCATAAATAAAAGAAAGGAATTATGAGATCTTTCCCCTCCCCTTGATACACAATCTAATTGTACACTAACATAGAAGAAAGCTGAATAGGGAGAGAGGTAACCTATATTCATTCTAGACAACATGTCAAACTAGCCTCAAGAAGTAGTAAAGGGACCATCTGTGCAGGGAAACAAAATGTGTGCGTCACTAACAATCACCTAGAATAGGCATTTCACAAGGACATCTTTTTCTTTCTTTAAGGCGTCTGCTTAGGTGTTGAGACCTATTGTGACATCATTCCCCTCAAGCCCCTGTTACATGGGAGGTAGAATGATAGTTACCTTCTTCATGTTTACAAATGCTCACTGCTTCTTAATTCCTCTGCTTTCAGAAGATCTTTTCACTTCAGTTTGGACAGTTCAGAAATCCCTTAAGAATATCTTTACTTCTTTTTACATTTAGATTTCCTCTTTGTGGTTCACCCTTTGGGGATTGCTCTCTGAATCTGCATTTTGAAGTAATAGTCTTTAATGTTGTATCTTATAAGATATAAGATGTTTTACAAAGTGTAGACAGACGTAAACTATTAAATCATAATGATTGTTACTCAATACTGTGATGATTTCACTCACCATCCTTTACACAATGTGATATGAATCGTGCAAGAAATGGTAAACGAATAAAAGTATGTGCTAAATGTACAAGTCGAAAACAGGGTAACATGTTTGAAATAAGAAGAGTTACTTCTTATTTAAGACATTTCTACTTAGAATGCTGTGCATTGTATTTCATACGTGATTACAGTTTAACACATGCCAATGTTGTTAAAATGTTTTGCCCAGATCTTTTCTGTAAAAGCAATATGGTCTAATTTAATTTGGAGTTTGTAGATGACCTTATAATTTTACCAAGAGCATCTACTTTACTTCCTGTGTTCTAGAACAGGGCTTGATTTCAGGCATGTCCATTATTTAGGTTCATGTATATTTCTTTGAGTTTTATCCGCTTTCTCTTGTGGTTCCCATCAGCACCCTGGATATTTAACCTCAATATTATTTTTAGGTCTGGCTTGACAGAGCAACCTTTTCTATGCCTTTTGTGATCAACAGAAAAAGGGCTCTCAGAGGAATATCTAGAGAGGGTCTTTAGCTCTGCCCTCATGTTTAGTACTTGACTGTAGCATTTGACTGGGCAGAAACTGTCTGATTCCACTGAAAAATAGCCCTTGTATTGCACTTTTTGCATTGTGGGAAAGTGTACGTTTAGTAGACAAGTATATAGTTGGTTATGGGGACAAGCCAATGAGACAAGTTATGGGCCTTGACTGCTTATTAAGGAAACATTGTGACACAATTCACTAGGTCTGACCCACTTACTGTGCAATATATGAGTTAAATACAGTCGCCATTTAAGGATGTTGAAAGGTGTTTTGCTACATGGAATTGTTCAGGTTACCATAGTAGCCATGGGTACCTACTTTGGCAAACCATGAAGGTAAAAGATTTACACAGTGAAAATCCTTTACTAGGTCCTCTTAGGGAGGAAAGGAGTTTGGCTTACCAATTGTGATTTTGTAGATAGTGGCCTTGTAGGAAATCTTATGAGAAATACAGTAGAACACAGTAGGTTGGTTATGGTAATTTTACAAACTTCAAAATCTATAGGCCTGAATGGATGCCATTTGTCTGAGCTAATCATTATGAATCATTACAGCAAAGGCAGTAGACCGGACGCATTTTCTGTGAAAAACAATTGCCGAAGATAAAAGGCTAGGAATGGGCGTAATTCGCGGAGTTCTGCTACGCTGAACTCCGCGAAGTTACAAAAACTCTGCAAAGTTCCGCGAGTGGCGGAGTGCAGTGCGAACTGCAGTTTGTGCCGGTATTCCTGCCGCTCGGATAGAAATTCTATCCAAGCGGCAGCTCGAGCTCGCAAACTTACAGTTCGCGATCGCAAGTGAGGGAAAAACTCCGCTGTAAATCGCGAAGCGGAGTTTTCTGCACTCCGCGAGCTCCGCGGAGTGCAGAAAACTCCGCAAACGGAGCGAAGTTCACCACACAGGCCTACTTTTAATGGTAATTAATGGCAGTAGACAATTATTTTGTTGCATGGAATCTCACTGATTACTGTAGCAGGCAAGGGTTTTGGCATTGGTTACCCGCTCTGCCAAACCCATAAGATAGGACGTGTGATAATCCTTGTTCAGCCATTTTGAGAGGAGTTGGCAATTTTGAAGATAGTTGTCATTTAAGACTATGCCTAATAGATGCCATGCAAGTAACACAGCCACTGAGATGGTTTTGGTGACAAACCACTTATAAGGGCTATCGGCTTCATTGGGAAAAGTTAACGGAGATGGTATAGGCCTATTCTATTAATAATGAAATGTTATGACAAATACAATAGGGCTGCTTTATTTATTGTGAAAGGCATTTCTTAAAGCCAGTAGACATGAAAAGGTGGATTCCATTTACATCTCCCTCTGCTATCTTTAATCTAATTATTTTTTATAGCAAATATAAGGCTACCAAATTCGTACAGTGGCATCTTTTCATTTTTCTTTTGTATCTTATTTGATTTATCTTGCATATTCTTTTTGAGTTTCTATGTATGTTTTTTTTTTCTTTCAGAGTTTTATATAGCACGAACTTGACCCGAATCGGGTATCAGAGCGCTTTACATAGCACCAGTTGCATTACATGAGGACACATTCATTTTTGTTAGGCTCAGGGAGATTAAGTGATTTGCCCAGAATCACAGGATGTTCAGCGTCACTGCTGAGACTCGAACCCAGGTACCCAGATTCGAGGTCGACCGCCTTAGCCGTTAGAGTTCATAGTAAGTATGTGAATGCAAGAGTAAGTTAGTGGATGAATGAATGGATGGATGCATACGTTGAAGAATGAGCAGCAGAGTGGTTACATGATCAAACTCATTAGCAGTTTCAGTTATGAGCCATACCTACTGAGATTGACAAATCTTGTTCTTTACTATGCTCGGTTTTCCTTTACTATGGCTCCCCAATTCCCGCTCTTATGTATGGAAAATGAAGGCCAAGAACAACCAACAGGTAGCTCATCCTCTGTGTAGTTACCAAAGCATCCCTCTCCTTTCCTTTTAACATTGTGGTCCCTACTAATCACGTATCCATTTTCAAACAAGGATCCCCTGGGCGTCCTTTTGTGTATAGGGTTCACAATGGGTGGCTGAATGTCTAAAAGATTGCTTGAATTCTTCCTACTCGTTCCCTCACCCATGATATTTCACAGGTGAAGAGGGTTTCCTCAAAAGAATTGCAATCTAGTTCCCACCCTTATTCACCTCGTTTGTTCTGATAAATTTCCTGCATCCCAGTGCCACGTTTCTTGCTTCTCTATCAGGGATTCCGACCAGGTTGTGGGAACCTCTGTGTGGTCAGTATAGCTTTCGGCTAATGCAGCCATCATGCAACAGCATTATTCAATGCAGATAGACAGAGAACAGCTCTCCCCTTCATCATTAGGGGACAGGACAAGAACTTGTACCACAATTTTGAAGGCAGTGGGTAGAATGAAAGGCCTTATCTTATGAAGAATGGTTTTTTGGGATATTTAGTTGATATGTTCCTTGAAGAAGTTTGAAAATGTAGAAAAATTGCATTTTAAGATAGGGTCAGAGAGCTGAATTGTTACTGCCACTCGTAAAGCCTTTTAAGTAGATGGTAACGGGCAATTGCAATCGACTAGAATCACTGAAGGTTTATCAATCGTAGTCTATTTGGAGTATTCACTAAATCGCAGAATGTGTCCAGCTTTGCATAACATTGAATTGAAGATAGGATAGAATTTCAATTACTCCATACATTAAAAAAATAATAGACATTACAAATCGTAGTACCTCACTTAACTAATTTTCCCCATATTCATAAAACATGCCATTCCCCTGCTGCTTATAGTTGCTACCTCAAAATACCCAGCTGCAGCTCATCCCAGTCTCAATAATTCAGTAATGCAATCACATTCCACCACTCAACAGGGATACCCACTCATGTCTTAAAGTGTCAGCCTTCAGATTTCAGGCTGAGTTGTAAATGTGCTCTTTCTGCAGGGCCACCCTGTTTTCTGTGTACTTTACCGAAGCTATGTTTATGTACAGGGATTTATTGAGAGCATGGCTACGCGAAAGAGTGTCCTGGCATTTTGTGGTGATGCACACATGAAAGAGAACGGAAGCGGGGTACTGAACAAAAAGCCATGTCTTGAGCTTTTTCCTAAAAAGTTCTTCCTTGTCTATCTGGTGTAGTTCCACAGTTAGATTGTTCCAGCCCACCAGTCCCAAAAAGGAGAAGGAACGTCCACCTGCTTTAACAAGATGAGTTGTGGCCAAATGATTATTGGTGGAACACAAGGCTCTCACAGGATTATAATAAGAGATCCTGAAGGATAAGTAAACAGGGCCCAAGTTATGCAATGCTCGGTGTGTTAACAGAGAGGTCTTTAATAAAATGGGCTTGTTTACGGGAAGCCAGTGCAAATTACGTAGGTGTTGGGTGACATGCTCTCTTCTTGGAAGACTGAAGGCAAGCCTGGTGGCTGCATTCTGCACAGTCTGTAATTTCCTCAACAGGTGTTGCGGCAGACTGGCATATCAAGCATTGGCATAGTCCAACCTGGACATGACAAGAGCAAGATCACTGGAATCCTAATTGGAACTGAAAAGAAATGCCAAAATATTTTCATCATAGACAAGAAGCCAAAGCACAACCCAACCACTACGTTGATTTGCACACTGAGAACCTAAGTCTTTTCGGTTTTGCACTTCAGTTGAGTATAGCTTATCCAGCGACAAACCGCAGAGAAACAAGGCTGATTAGCATCCTGTTAGATTGGCACCCCCTTACCAAAGGAAAAGATAATCTATGTATAATCAGCGAATAAAATTATTTTAGCCCCAAAAGATTCTATCAAATCAGCAAGGGGAGACATACAGAAATTAAACATTGTGGTGCAAAGGGCCAAGCCCTGAGGATGCCCTACTGAGACCCTTTGACTGCCCGAAGAGTGAGAGAGTAGCCACACTTCTTGACTCCAGGAAGAACTTCATCCACTTCCAGACATTGTCCCGAATGCCAATCTCTTGAAAGCAGATGAGCAGCCTGGTATGTGGAACCATGCCAAATTCTCCTTTCAGATCTGATAATACCATGACAGCCCGATCGCCTGCATCAATGGTACTTTTAATCTGTTCTGAGACTTCCAAAAGGGCAATCTATGTACTGTACCACGGCCTAAAGCCAGATTGACGGAGTTGTAGTAATCTTTTAGTCCCAATATAGTTGGAGAGCTAACCAGTGGTAAATTACTTGTGCACCCCCTTTCAACTTAATTATTATTATTATTATTAAGGGTAGCTTATAAAAGCGCTTGGTTACGCCAAAGCGTGTACCCGCGCTGCAACTGAAGAACTCTTGGCGAGGTGGAGACCAGTGATCCGTTATCTAGAGAACAGGTGTGTTTTTAGGTTCTTGCGGAAGCTGGATTCGGATGGATCCAGCCGGAGATGGAGAGGGAGGGAATTCCAGCTTTTCGCTGCCAGATAGCGGAAGGAGCGTCCGCCCATACGGGCTCTTTTGACCCTAGGAACCTTAAGTAGGCCCTCATATGAGGAGCGCAGCTCGCGCGCAGGTGTATACCTTGTCACCAAGTTCTGGAGTGGAATAGGAGATTTCTTAGCCAGGATGCGGTGGCATGTACAGAGGGCTTTGAATTCCACTCTGCTTTTTACTGGCAACCAGTGGAGGGTTTTGAGAGCGGCTTTGGTGTCTGATCGTTTAGGGATTTTTAGGATGAGACGGGCTGCCGCGTTCTGTATTACCTGAAGGCGATTCAGGTGGTACCCAGGTAAAGTAGGTTGCCGTAGTCTAGGCGTGATGTCACAAGGGCATGTACCAGTGTTTTCCGTGCTGACATAGGAAGGAGGTCAAGGACCTTCCTTATGGTTTTTAGGACACCAAAACAGACGCCTGCAACTCAGTCTATTTGGGGTCCAAAAGATGGGTCATCGTCGAGCCATACGCCTAGGTTTTTTACTCCCTGGCGGGGTATGGGAGCTTCATCCAGACATGGAGGCCACCACGCCGATGACCAAACAGATGGGTCCCCCCCCACAACGAGCACCTCGGTCTTGTTGCCGTTTAACTTAAGGCAGTTGGTGGACATCCAGGCTGCAAGTTCTTGCATGCAGTTCCTGAAACTGTCCATCGCAAGACCGGGTGCACGCGATAGGGAGATAGCCAGCTGCGTGTCATCGGCGTATGACACGATGCTCAATCCGTGACTCATGGCAATTGAAGCCACTGGAGAGACAGAGATTAAACAAGGTTGGGCTCAGGGACGAACCCTGGGGGACGCCCTGACCCAAACCTATGTTTCTCGAGTAGTGGTCGCCCTGGCGAACCTGGAAGCTTCTCCCTGTCAGGAAGGATTGTAACCATTGGAGTGCAGCTTCGGATATACCTCCGTTGTTCAGACACTGTAGCAAGTTGTCGTGCGCCACAGTGTCGAACGCTGCACTCAGGTCCAATAGGATGAGGGCCATGGTGTGTCCCTCATCTACCCCCTGACGTAGGGTCTCAACTGCAGTAAGCAGTGCGGACTCTGTAGAGTGGCGGGGGCGGAATCCGAATTGGGTGTCGTGCAATAAGGCAGCCTTTTCCACGAAGTCCATTAGTTGTTTATTGACCGTTTTTTCGGCCACCTTGGCTAGGTAGGGCAGGAGTGAAATTGGGCGGAGATTGTCAAGTTTCTCAAAACTGATGGTAGGTTTCTTCCTGAGGGGCAGAACCACCGCCTTTTTCCACTCCCTAGGTACTGTCTTGGTGGTAAAAGATACATCGAGTACATGTCTAATGTATGGTTCTAGTACCCTTAGACTATCCGTCAGGCGTTTGGGTGTGGTAGGATCTCTCGGAGAGCCCGACTTCACCGACCTGCAGATTTTTAGAAGATCTTCCGTGGGAGGGGTAGTAAAGTTGATAAGTCTAGGTTTATCTCCCCACTCCCTTGGGCTTTCAACGAAGTCTGCCCCGGTTTTGGACTGCGTAGGGAATGCTGAGTAGATTTTTGTTATTTTATCTGAGAAAAAATCTGCGATTTTGTCACACAATTCTGGTGAGCAGTCAGCGGGGGCAATAGCTGGGTTTCCGCTTGAAAGAGTTTTGTAGAGTGAAAACAGCTCTTTCGTCGAGTTACCAGCCTCACTGATCCTATTCGTAAAATATGCTGTTTTTGTCTTTCTGATTAGTCCATGGTAGATTCGTCTCTCGGTTAGAGAATTCTTTCTGGTTTCTTCAGAGAGAGTCTTGCGCCATTCTCTTTCGGTTCTTTTCAGTGCAGTTTTCTGAACTCTTAGTTCAGCGTTGAACCACGGGGCAGTTTTGTTTATGCGTCCCCCAGATTTGGTTTTTAGCAAAGGGGCTGTGCAGTCTAGTGCCTGATTAATGCGTGTGCAGAGGTTAGCATTGGCTGTATCAGCATCCTTCCCTCCTGGGCTTCCTCCTTTCGTTAATTCTGCACAGAATTTGGACTGAGAGAATGTAGCCCATTTCCGTTTGAGGTGGTACATAGCTGGTGGCTGTGGGGGTCTGCTTCCCGGGATTCGTATGGAAAAAGGGACCAAATAGTGGTCCGACCATGGGATGGGAATTGGGGTCATAGCTTCCGCTTCCCCCCAGTTAACAAATATGGGGTCCAGCAGATGACCCTGTTGATGGGTAGGGCCTCTAACAATTTGGGTAAGTTGGAGGGCTTTCAGTGCCTGGCCAAAATTCTTACTGACGTGGTCTGAGGGGTTATCAAGATGAAGATTGAGATCCCCGAGTACCAGAAACTTGTCAGTGCACAGTGCGGTTTCCATGATTCCTTCAACCAAACTCTCCTCGAACCTGGCTATGGGGCCTGGGGGTCTGTAAATTAGTATGCCCTTTAGCGTGTAGTTATTATTCACTTTGACAGTGAAGCTCCCTGCTTCACTGTCCAGGATGGGAGAGCTATCTAGCTGGCATCGTAGGTTTTCGCGGGCTATAATTGCGATTCCGCCTCCTCTGCCTGTGGGTCTATCCAGTCTATGTATTGTATACCCTCCTGGAGTTGCCTCAAGGGCGTAGGGTGTAGACTCATTATCTAGCCATGTCTCTGTTAGAAACAAAAGATCCCATTGGTTCTCAGTAAGTAGATCATATAGGTCTAGCCTGTGTTTTCTCAGTGAGCGTACATTAAGCAGTCCGCATTGTATGGTATAGTTCATGTTGGTTGTATTCTTACCAAGGTCGAATGAGAAGTGACAGTGTTCGCAACCCATATCGTTTTCCACGCATAGACTATGCTTGCAGTAATCGTCGATTTTGTGGCAAGAGTTCAGTAGATCCTGCTTGCTCCACCGTATGTGGCCATCTGGAGGAGCAGGGGTTGTGGCCCTGGACCGCGGACGGGCGCAGACGGGCTTGCCTTAGGCGCGCCTTCGGCGCGCAGACGGCGCTCGTCCGCTGCGCTTGCGTAGGAAGCACATTTAAGGAGAGGAAGGGTGGGCGTGGCCTAACGGGTGGGCGTGGCCTCGCGATGGCGGCCGTGAAGTCCGCTGCAAGGAACAGCGCTAAAATCCGCTGTAAGTGCTTGCAGGACTTTACAAATGCAGAGTGGGTTTCTCAGTGGACACAAAGTTTAAACAAATGTAAAATAATCAGAAAATGAGCAGTTTTAAAATCACGAGTTACACCACCTCCGGCTTCCGCCTCAGAGGTCTTCAATTTCAATTTCAATTTCAAATAATGAAACTGACATACTCCCAATTGGCATGGTTAAATTACGTATAAGTCCCTAATATATGGTAAAAAGTATACCCCGGGCCTGTAAGTTAAATGTTTTAAGTGGACTGCGGCATCCATTGTGCCATCCACTATAGCAACAGTGCAACCATGACCGCAATCCTACCATGAGTAACCTTGGTGTGCAATTTTAAAATGCAAATTCAGGCTGTCAAAATAACCCCTTTTGACAAGCCTGAACCTACTTTTTAAATATTAAGTCACCCCTAAGCAGGCCTTACTGCCCTTATGGTATTTAAAAGTGGAACATCTAAATGTTTAATTATACATGTGCACTAATCGTGAAAAATCCCCCAAATCAACTTTTGCTGTAGCAGGGTTGGCTGCACCACAGAAAAGCATTGGGATACAATGTTACATTTCATTATGGTATTTCCCTGCCTAAAGCCTCCGGAGGCCTATAAGCATGAGTTTCAACTGTCACCTAGCAGGTGAGTGGAGGTGTTTTCTGTTCCTCTGGCAAGATGACAATCCGGGCTGTGCCTAGAAACTTGAATAACTTCAAAGAGGCCTACCCTGTCAAGACAAACCTCCACAGAACATTTTCCTTATCTGTGGAAGAACAGAAACAAACTGGACTTGCTGTCTGTTACCCGAGAAGAGCCTAAAAGACTGGACCTGCTCTCCCTCTTGCAACCAGGGCAAAAAAGTAGACTCCGAGGATCTTAGTCTGACCTCCCCTTCAAACTACAGGGACACAACAAGCTAGGAGAGACCTTTTTTGTGATAGCCCAGCTGACCAGTTCAAGTTGGAACTGTCCTGGATGCTTCTGCTGGCCTCTGCTGTAGTGAGCCTTGGACCCCCAAGTGCTGTCCCCAAAGTGCTGGACCCTTGGCTGGTGTCAATGCATACTCCTTCTAAATTGTCCTGAAACCTGGGACTTAAGAATTTTTAAGCTCCAAAGACCTCCAGAGGATCGCGACCAACCTGCCAAGCCAATTCAATGAAGGTGCATTGTGCCTGGGCCCAAAAATCAGGTTGTTCCTGCTCAGAGCTTTTATGCAACGGCGAATCCAGTTCAGTGGGACCTTGCAGAGAAGTTATCTCGCCTTGTGGAGCCCTCTCCGGCCTCAGCTTGCAGCCTCCCTGGAAAAATCCAAGCTCCAAATAAGTGGCTGAGTCCGAACGTAGAAACCTTCACCTGGTGAAGGCACCAAAGGTATCTAGGCAGTGAGGAACCTACCTCCTCAACTAATACTCCAGTTCCTTACAGCAAGCCAGCATCACCCTTACCTCCACTGAAGGCTTTCTTCCCAGCACAGAAGGCATAAACAATGACTGGGGAAGGGGCTAAAGGTGGACACTTTGTCCTTAAGGATCTCAAAAGAGAGATGGTGTATGTAAATAATGTAAATATGTGCTTGTCAACACAATGAAAATGAAGTGTTCGCAAAGGAATCTGAATTACGCAATCACCATAGCTGGCTTTGTCTCCAGAGTGCAGTTGGGGCATCCGGTCATGCTTCATGCCTGTTTTCCTTTAAAGGGTGTGCACAATCCCAAATTGGTGTTCATGGTTCATATCTCATGCTTGAGGTGTCAAGAGATCCTGCCATTTATTTCCTGGCAGAGAATAACTACTAACATTATTTGACAAACAAACCTTTGTTACGTCATCTTTGAGATGAGAGCAAGTGCTGCACGTGCCGTAGCCTCGTTACTCATGGGATTGGAAGTGAATGAGAGTGGATTTAGTGAGCAACAATATGCTTTTCCATCTTGGATCAGGTGTCAGGTAAGTTACTGGGCTCCCTTTCTAGAATGAGTCACTGAGTTGTCAGGACAGAGAACCTATGTGATGGTTTGAGTTCTAACATAACAGCGTCAGACATTATGAGCACCTTTTACTTGGTCCCCTGCATGAAAGGAAAAGAGCCCTTGGTTATTCATATACCCCCTTACCACAGAACTTGGGAGAATTCTGAGATGCAATATTTTTGTACACAACTGCATTACATAATTTCCATCATGCCTTTTACAGTACTATGTCACCAACTCCCCATGCACCACTCTATCATTAGGACTCTTATAACAAGTGATCCAATATTACTTATCGAATACGAGCAGATTTCAACCTTCTAGAAGCATACAAAGTCTCTCGTTGGACTAAAGGGGAAAATATGCAGATATGGAAATGGCGATTACAGATTCTGCATGTTATTCCCCCAAAACTCATAATTCCTTCTATTTCCCCATCCCCTAAATTATCTGGTCCCCTAAAAACAGTAATTCCAGGCAGAGAAATATTTGGAATTTTTACAGGCCACTCCTAACAAGGGCCTATGGTTTAAAGGTTGTTCTAGTGGAACCATTTATCGGTCTCATCTATGTTTTTGAACATATGCACAGCAATTCTATTCGAAATCGAAATCTATTCAAATACATGTGAAACAATTTTACCATTACAGATGGCTTCTCTGCACATGAATGAATAAAATTGTCCCCTATAGAGATACATACTGCATGTTTTTGAAGCTCACTAAATCACCTTCGGCTTTACTGGCTTCTTTTAAGGGATACCACCGAATACAAACATCTAAGAGCCTTTGCCACAGACAACTCCTTCTTTAACATATTAAAACATTCATATTTGCGAAAGAATAAGTGTGCATTGCAATAGGAGTGCGCATGAAAGTTTTCCAATTTTTTAATCCCCCAAAAATCTAATAGTTGAACATCTGCTTTACTTATTATGTATTTTACTGCCATGTGGTCAGCAGTTTACGCGGTTATATCCAAATATTGAAATCTAGTGCAAGACATCTATACAGAACTTGACCTGCTTAAACCATAATTTGAGAAACTGACAGTTGCAATGTTATATTTTTTGTTTAGATCTCCAAATGAAGGGTGCCAGTGAAAAATAGCTCCTGGAAGTGTCATTTGTAAAGAGAACATTCTATTTCCTGTTCCCCTACTGTTCAGCACCAACAGTCACCAAAAATCAGGGCTCCCAAATAGGTTTTTGTTTGCCAGGTCCATCTGTCTTTAAAGAGATATTGTGACTCAGTTTACTAGATGACCCCTCTAAATCTGAGAAATGGTAGCATCTTAAACTCACTGGTCTGAAACGATAGCACATTTGCAACAGGCTCCAGACATTATTATAAGGAACACAAGATCGAAGATCTATTCTTCATCGTTCGTCTTTCAAATTTGACCACTTTGACCGCTCAGAAACAAACTGCTTTTAAAAATGTTGGATAGTTCACATTTCAGGATGGAAATGCAGGAGAAGACAGTGGTACACTCGAGTGCGGGCGTGGGAGCCGCGGGGGTGGATGGGAGTGCGCATAGTAAAAAAAATAATAATACCTTACTTTGTCGCCGGGTCCGGCATTGCTGCTCCTGCTCTCCTGGAATTCGAGGAACAGGAAGCAGGCCCCACTGACCAATCACATGGCAAGAACCCAGGCTCCCTCGCCAGATTCCTCATAGGCTATGATCGATGCCCCCACCCCCCCTGCCCCCTCCCCTCCTCCGCGTCCGCGACCGCCCTGACCTTTCCCACATGATGGTCCAGCTCTCGAGCGCATAGATACAAGTATTTCTGATAGGCGACATAGTGCACCCCCATTCCCTTGTTCTCTGCCCCCAGTTAGTTCTCGGTTATTCAATGGCTGCACACCTATAGCCTCTACGACACCCCTCACAGGGGATCAATCACATTACACGGCACCCCTGCGGCGGGGCGATCACTGCGTGCTCTAGTGAGGCATACCCAGAGACTGGTCCCGGACACACACCGGCAGCCCCACTCAGGGTAGAGGCGAACGGCCTGAGGGCCCACGAGACTGCGAGACCGAAAGGGCTGTGACCAGGCGCCTCTGATATGTAAGTCTCTGTGATGCTGGCGATATCGCCTGTGCCTGCGTGTATTATTGTTTATAAATGCCAATAAAAATGTTTTACAAAAAAAAAAGAACCCAGGCTCCCTGACCAATCACAACACTGCAGTGCAGCGTTGCGATTGGTCTGAGCGACCTGGTTGGACGCTCAGCCAGGGAATGGACACCTGGGCATGTTCTCCATGCGGGCTGTAATGTAGTCTGCATGGAGAACGGGGAAAGAGAGGGCTGACCAAACAGTCATTGAGCACTTTGGAGTGGGCAAACTACTCCTGCCCTGCTCCATTAGCAGAGCAGCCCTGCCCACCCGCCTACCCGCAAAGAGGAAACATAAAAAGATAATAACTAACTGAAAGTTATCATCATTTTATGTTTCTGCTTCTCGCACTGCTAGAAAGCAGTGGAGCGACGCTGGAGCCACCCCTGGGCACACTGCTCCAGGTGAAAACAGAAACCGAGCTTGAGTAATGACTATACAAATAACAATGGGAGTTCATAAAAACAAAAAGTTCTTGGTAAGAGTTATAATAGATAGAAGCTAGAATGAAGAGCCTCCTCAAGAAACAAGAAGCCAACGGTCTAGATTCAGGGAAACACAACAGCAGCGTCTTCACAAACTAGCATCATGTAAAAAAAGAAAAGCACATTCATCTCGAATCATTCTAATAAAAAATTTAAAAGTAACTGCCTTTGTAGAGCTGCCAGATGCAAAAAAGTCATCTTGAAAGCAAATTTCTGCTTCAGCTTGCATCACGTACGGACTTGTCGGGTTTTAGAGCGATCTTTGATCAATAGGCGGACAAGTTTTGGAAAGTTCTTTTGATGAACTTCAGAGTCGTTTGCTTTATTCAAAAGTTTAGGCCGATGGTATTTTTAGATGTTTCTCAAACTAATTATCAAAGCCTGACCAGCTAACTATTCTTGAATCAGTATCGGGTTTGACATGTTTGAATCTGAATTTTGCTCTGTCTCTACTGAACTGGTTTTCGACGTTTTCAAGCAGAAAAGCAAAAGAAGGAAAAAGGCCTTTTTGTCACTCTGACAATGTATGTAAATGTAAGCAAAACACTTTGCATATATTTCTTTTGCATTTATTACTTTCGTCATTCGTGACATGCTTTTATTTACATTTATTTCATATAGTTATATCGCATCACTTTGTACCCTTTCTGGGCCCGCTTAAGTGAAGAAAAATGGTGGAAATAACAAGACGCATTGTGATAGGTCTGGCCTTGGCAATCTTGGAACGTTTAAAAAGAAATTGTTTGCAAATGTGTAATATGTATTAAAAGCATCACTATAATCAAAAGTAACATGCTTATGACGATATGCGTGCAAAAAATAACTCAAAAAGATTTTTAAAAAACAACATGAAAAGAAAGCCAAGATAGGCCAGGAAACTGAACAGCTTTTTTTGCAACATTTATTTATTGTCATTCAAAAAAATAATTCTATAATCAATATACGTCATGCCACTGTGTCAATGAAAGATCCGTAACATTTGAGTGAGGCCTGGAAGAGCCTCCGGTTCACAGACAGCAGCAAGGGCGGCCACGCGGGCAACTGGGCTGAAGAGGCTCCTCTCAGCCAATCCCAGTCCTAGAAACGCCCGCGAGGATGAGTTGAGGAAGGAAGATTGCCTGTGCATCGTATTCAAAACTACGAGTGGGGGAGCAGAGGGGGATGGCGATAGGGAACAAAGAGGAAAGGGGAGGGTACATAAGGAGGGAAAGGCAGCCTGGCGGGTGGAGGTACACACAGGACTATGCATAGACAGTGTGGCGTTCAAGTCGTCAAGCAGAGTGAGAAATGGAACAGCTGTAAGGCAGAGAGCACAAGTTAAATATTGTCATTCACAACGAAGTTAAACAGTGGCTAAATTGGGCTGACCCCCACCCCAAGCAAAACGTGAATGCCACTGGAACAGACAAATGGATTTAAGAGGGTCGACTGAAAAAGATGAGGCTGAAAGACAGCAGACAGTGTCTCTAGGCCAGACCTAAAATCTGCAGAGGATTTCAATGTGGGCTACCACACTCTGCCTGACCCTGAAGAGACCACAGCCTACAACACCTGCTGGGAAACGCATACACCTGGTTTATGGAGGAACAGCGGCTCAAGCTGAAGTCACTGCGCGTTATGCATAAGCACATGGGTGAGGGGGAGGGAGGAAGGTTTCTATGCCCAGAATACCCATGAAAACCTGTGCTACACAGCATCTCCTCTCATCAGGTCTTAACCAGAGGAACCAAGATGATCCGTACATTTGACTCCAAATGCTGGAAGTACAGACTGGGAATATCTGGCACAGGCATCACATCATGTGAAAGTTTACATCCAAACAGTGCTTTGGTGCAGAGAGTGGCCTAGGTATGAGGCAGGGGCAGCATGTGTGTAGTGCTGCTCGAAGTTGGGGATGCAACACCGCAGATCAAAGTTGCAGTTTTTGCCTAGACTATTAATCTCTGCATTTCGTGGTTGTGTTGTCACAGCACACAGTGCACCGAGGGGGCTGCTTCTGGAACAGGGAGGCAATGCTGGTGGAATCCTTAACGACGACTACCAAGCCCCCAATGGACCCCAAGTTTGCATGTGAGCTCCGCAGTTGGATAAACTCTTTTCTACTACTGTCCTTGTTGATTCAGCAGAACACATTCGGACGCAGTGAGAGACAAGAGGAAGATATCGGACTGAGAATGCATCGACGTATCCTAGGCGGGGCATCTTCTAAAACTAACTTGTTAAACCAAGTCTGGAGGCACACTTATTTCCTTGTAGTTAAATATGTTTTTGTATTTGTAAAATATTCTTTTAAATGTCATGCACATACTCCAGCAGAGAACTCGATTGCTTTACAGTGCACTCATTTTATTATAAATGCTCTAAGAGTTCCTACATCATGCATCGCCTATATTGCAGGCGTACATTTCCAAATATAGATGGTTCCATGAAATATGAGGAAATAGTCAATGGAATGTGGTGAACTTACATTTATTAAAGCATCTTATAACGGACTGAACTTAGAAAATGTAAAAAACAGACCATTCTAGGACTCAACAGAAATTGGATAAAAAAATCAAACACGTGATGGGTGGAAATAAACTAATATAATAACGTCAGTGCGAGTCTGCCATTTTATTTATTTTTGCCACAATATGTTTGCTACAGGTGACAAGACAATCATCAAAACAGTTTGGCAGAATTCCGCTCGCCATCCCACAACGGGTCTGTATTTTGTGGAATCTCAAAATACACAAACCTTGGGACTTATGTATGAGAGGCTTGCGCCGTCGGAGCGTCACTTTTTTTGATGCTCTGTGGCGCGATACTTTAAATCATATCTATGAGGCGACGCAAAGCCGCTCTGCTTGGCCTCATAGATATGGAGTAAGACTCAGCAGCGCAAGTCACTGCCTTGCCTTACTCTGCGTCTAGCAGGCGTTCCATGGGCGTTTGTGGTGGGTTTCCCCCAACACCACCCATGGGTTTTGAAGCTGCCCCAGATTTACTTAATCTAGTGCACTTGAGGTAGCACCAAAGCATTATGCCTCCCAGAGCAGGCGTAATGAGGAGAAATATTTGCATTTCTCAGCGTTTTCCCCTCTTCCCATGTGTGCTGCATTCTGCATAAAAGAAAATGTCTCTCTGTATTGTTTTTGTGCAGAAAGGTGCCCCTTCGTGCACAAAACAATCCTGACTGCAACCGAGGCACCCATGCACCATGGAGCCTATGTAGGCGCTGTGCAGCACATTGTGAGCTAGTGCAGGGGGAAAGCACAGGAATGCGCTGTATTTCATAAATCTGGTGCATTGCAGCTCTTTCACACTGGCGTAGGGCAGCGCAGCGAGAAGACTTGCGCTGGTACCCTAAACTAAATCCTGCTGAATGAGGCCCCTAGTTTGAGAATCCCATTGAAACAACATCATTATCAAACTGCTGAGAGAATTTATAATTAAATACAATGAAATAAAGAACCACGTGGCTTTATATCACATGTGACACATTCAACCTTTATCATCAACAGAACCTTGCGTGCCGGCATTTTGAGCCAATAATGAATGACATTCTTAAAGTGAAACCACATATGCAGGAATGCCACGTGCTTCTTGCTAGGACAGGATTGGCTGAAGATATAAGACAGGAGATTAGGCCACGTTACAACAGTTCTGGGGGCTCGAGTCAGATGCCAAAGGTGCTAGAACATTTAGTCATTGTCATTGGGGGTAGCACATCTAAGCAGAACTCTAAAGTTACCCTGGACCATGCAGAAGTATAGCCTGCAATTCTGGTTTTTCATTCCTGTACTTGTAAATCATTCTCGCCCGATTTCAAAATCAGGACTTCAAGTCCCAGAATGCAAACTTAAGAGCTGTGTGTAAGTTGGCCCTGAAACAGATTCCAGGCTTCATTGTTTATTTCCTCCTGATCAATTAGTCAGCAACAAATAGTCCTATAGCTTGCTAATTTGATGCCAGTGGTGGCTGGTGGGATTTAAAAGTGGCGGACATGAATGACTGTTCCAAATTTCAAGGTGCAAGCAGGGCTATTTTTCGTATATATAGCGCAAACTGGGCTCAAGGACGTCGGGCTGTAGTGCCTTGCATGAGCACCAGTTAAATTATACAAGGTCCGATTCTTTGTTTTTTAGGCATGAGATTAAGTGACTTGCCCTGAATCACAGGATGTTCAGCCGATGCCGGGACTCAACTCCAGTTCTCCAGTTACAAAGCTTATGTACCGCCATATGATCATACCAAAAATGAAAGACTTTGTCTCACCTACCTTTTAGGAGAAAATATATATACTGCGGTGAGCCTGGTGCTGTGTTTTTGTTGGATGCAAGCTCTGTTTGTTCATGAGTCAAACAAACCTGTGCTGATTTTTCCGAGTGCGGACTCGTATGTTTTGCTTTCCACCTGCCCAGCCAATCTCGATGCTACGCTTTAAAATAGAGCAAGAGGTTCTTTCAAGAAGGTATGAGAACGGCCTCGGGATTGGCTGGACAGGAAACCTCAGCGCTCCATCGGAGAATGAGGGCTGCCGTCGCTGTCCATCTGGCTCTCTAATACAGTGCCAGTTCAGAGACTTCAAAGTGCGCATGTCTTTTTGGCCATGCCCAAATACTTGACGAGCCTGACATGCGTACTTTCTTACTGCAGCCCCTGTCACTCACTGAGCAGTGCGAGGAGGAGTGCTACATTTCCTGCACTATGTGATAGCAAAGTTGCAGTGCCGACTCGGTCTAAAGTAAATATGTGCCATTTATTGCTGATATTTTACAGTGTCTGTCACAGGTCTCAGGTGGCGGTGTACCCCTTAAATGTTCTTGAAGAGGAACCGCCACTGTTTGATGCTCTTTAATTGTTAGAGGGTGTGAGAGTGAGTGTGGGGGAGATGTTCAGGGATTAATGAAGTGCACTATTTGGCTACATTTCACTTTCTAAAGCCTTTTCTTTAACGTTTTTGCAAAACCAGTGATGATGCAAACTCGTTTTAAAATACACTTGAAATATGCTTACTTAATTTGTGCCAGTGGTTAAAGGTAGTTCGCACCCGCTCTCATTTTTCGTCATGAGACTTTGATTGAGAGCAAGAGAAAAGCAGCTGAGAAAGAAAAAATGAAGGAGATAAACTTGAGAAAAGAATGACAAAGAGAGAAAGCAGATATGAGAAGAACCTGGTAGAGTGACAAAAAGACAGAAGTGTAGGGTGGTGCAATCAAGGCAGGATTCCTTGATAAACCAGACAACCCTGGCGTTCAGCGGAGCCGGAGTCTGACTCCTATGAAAACATTAGTAGTAGTAGTAGCGGTAGTAGTAGTTTTAGTAGTATGATTACTTATATTAATATAGAGTACTTGGAGCTATTATTTCCATAAATGACCATGACCTTGCCTCTCTGCTAAGTACATCTTGTTGGAGAGGGGCGCGGCAATCACTAAAGTGCCACATGTCAGGAGGAAGGACACGGATATGTGACCAAATTGGCTAAAACCTGTTTCACATGGAAGTTCTCTAGCAGAAGGTCTTGTAACAACTCTGATCTTGGAGTGATTGTTCAGAATTCATCCTTTCTTCCTAAAATAAGCACATATTGGCTTCCTTCCATTTCATTTTTCTGTCCTCCATTGCTTCACTCACAAGCTTTCCTCTGTGTTACATACAAGTTACACATTTAACAAGACTGAATTACATTAATTTCAATGTTTTCAAAGCCCAGCCACCTCTCTGCAGAGTGTAACAAATCAGATTGTAAACAATACAGAATGAGGGACACAAAGTAATTGCCATCGTGTAAAGATCTTTAAACCGATCTACAACCATATAAAACAACTCCCTCCATCCTTCCCTTGCGCTCTTTGATTCCACTTGTGACGATATTTAGGTGACGTGTGATTTGATCTGGTCTTTCAGGGTGCAGTGAGCGGTATATAAAGTGAACTTGACATACCAGAATATGATGCATAGCACGAGGCTTGAAATGTGTACATTTCAGAAAGTGCATTAAACCTCTTCACCACCCCATTCCCATCAGCCCCAGAGTACGGGGTCAAAGGTAAAAGGAAAGGCGTGCCTGCTCAGGATTTGGGAATGTTAGCCCGCTGTTGCATACTTGCAACCAATGAATGAGTCCTTAATTTACTAAAACGGTCTTGAAATTAAGCAGATTACACGTCCTAGTTCACCTCATTCTAATTTGAGATGTGGTTGCTCAGAGATTCATTCGAATCACTATTCAGGGGGACCTTGCACTAATTTCATTTTGTTTGATTTTCCCCCTTAAACTCATTCCAATTCTCATACTGTCTCCCTCAGGCAAATCCCTTAAAGTGATTCCATTCAATTTAAGGGTGAAATTCAAGTTTTTACTTAAAGGAAGATAATTAGGTCAAATCTCAATTGATGGATAATGTCTAGTAAAGACCGAGTTAGGGCTCCTGCATTTGCAGGTTTTATGATGTTTATGCCTATGCCCAGGTTGTGTGATGTTAATAAATTAGTAGACTGTCTCAATTACACATTGCCACCCGTACTTAGCTTCAAATTCGACTTTCTTTAATTTGGTTTTAACCAAAGCCCATATGTACATACACTTTATTTTCTGACATATCATCTATTGAGTCCTATAGAGTCCTACTTCCAAAATATCATTACAAATGCACTCACCTGCACCTCAGAGCAATGTTTGCATTTGTAATTTGTGCATTTATAATTTCTAAAATGACAATATTATTTTTGGTTCGTTTCCATGACACTGACTTGGAAGGATTCTTCCTCTCAGGGACTGTTTGAGAATCTCTGAATTGGTTGCAAAGGACCTTATTCACTAGGGTAAACTCATTCGTGAGTGCAGTCTGATGACCGAATTTGCCATTCTTACACTTGCGAGGAGTTGCATAAATGCATTCACTACTGGGGGTTTCTCCACCATGAGGCAGAGGCAGAGAACTCTGCATCAATAAATCTCACTCTTGGGATGAGGAGAAATGGGGTTCCAAGGCATGGTTTGCCATGAAAGGTTGTGAAAGACACAAACAAGTACATTTGTGGGCATCGACAAACTTAGATCTGACCACTTTTGCCTTTGGTAGTGGTGGTAAATTTACATATCGCCCCTTACAGGATAGAAAGGGGAATAGATCTAGCGTACTTTGGCAAGGGTATAGGAAGGCTTTCTCAATGAAGCAAAACATTTCCCTGTGGGCAAAAAAGGGCCTTTGAACTGGAGACTCTTCTGACTGTGCAAAATTCTGCACTATGGAGAACCCAGTGAGATTAGAACCCCGCAGGACATGTCTCCCGCTTGAAAACATGCACTTGATGCAGCCTTTTACGCAAACTCCTGGCAATGTTGGTGAATAGGAAATGAATGTAAAAGTATGTTTAGGTGGAGTAGTATAGCTCTACCTTTATTTTACACCCATTGTTTTGACAGTGACACATCAGCAAAACCCTTAAAGTCAACTGTCATGTCATGATTTTATATTAGCATTTTAGATAAGCAACCAACGTTTGAAGGCTGCACCCCAACTTTGTCGGTACTTATATTTCCCTAAAATCACTACATTGAGCGTTCCATAATAAGCACAGAGAGAAGTGGAGGAAGTTTATTACCTATCCAGGTGCTTCTCTGCAGTGAAGTTTGTCAATAGAAGTTCAGGGATATCCTAGATATTTACATCAGGAAGTGTGAACACTACCACCTAATCACGTTAAACCCGAAAGCTTTTACATTTCCAGCCAGGAGGCAAGAGCCCTTCCTATTAAAGACCTTCAGGGCATTTATGGAATGGACCATAATAGGTCCACTACAAAAGCATTTACATTTTAACCATGGGGAAGACCATTTGGAAATTATCAAAAATCAGCAGGCACTGCATGAAATAATCCTAATTCTAATAGAGTATGGATTCTGGGAATGTCTCTCTGATTTTATGCAAATACCAGAGGCTAGCATTATGCATTTATTCCTTTATTGCCACTCCCTTACAGCATCTACGGGAAGTTAGACAAATATTGAACACATTTCTATGTAGAACTCCCTTGAACCCCCTTTTCTTCATCTTTTGTATGCATCTCCTGTGAGATATAATATATATATATATAGGTACCATTGTTTTTTGGTGTGCTGGAGTCATGAAAGCATGAGGAAGCACATTACCCACTGAAGAAAATTGATACCTAGATTTCTCCTCGTTTGCCCTTAATAGTAAAAGTGCCGTTGCTCATTCCAGAAACTACATTTGGTTCTGTGGACTATATCTATTCTGAAATGTAGAAGTGTTGATAGAATTTATTGAGTTCAAATTAATAGTCAATGTTATCTTCTTGCAAAGCCCTAATTTCAGGCCTAAAAGGGCGATAGCAGTGCACCAACAAAATAGAACATAAAATAGGAACATAAAAACCTAAAGCAATAAGAAACATCTGCAAATTCAATGCATTAAGAAACATGAGGGACTGCAAAACAAGTAGACAATTATCATTATTATTATTCCAAAATGTGTAGGGTGCACAGCTACCCTGAGGGGTTTCCCGGTGCCAGGCAAGGGTAGGGAGAGAAAGAGGGAATGTCATGAAAAGCTAATTAAAACAGCCAGATTTTTAATCCCTTATGGAAAGCGACAAAAGAGGTATCATCTCACAGAGAGGCTGCCAAGGAATTCCATGAAGTCGGTCCAGGGTAAGAAAAAGACCGGCCTCCCATATGTGGCAGTCTGATTTTTGGAACCACAAACCGGATATGTTGAGCGGAACGCAAGGAGCGAGTGGGATGGTCAAGCTGCACCAGGTCCTGCAGGTATTTAGGGGACGAGCCTGTTTTGAATCTCAACTAATAGCACAGAGCCTTAAGCTTGACCCGATTCGACACCGTCAACCAGTGTAAGTCTCGTAGGATCCTTGAAACAGAGGTAAACTTAGGCAGGCGTTTAAGAAGCCTTGCTGATGCGTTTTGCACCAGCTGTAGCCTCTGGATGGTCAATTTATCAGCTCCCAGATAAGGGACATTACCGTAATCCTGTCTAGAAGTTACAAGAGCCTGGATCACAGTCCTCTGTGCTGGGAGAGGAATTAACCATAAAATCTTCTTTAACCATTGCAGGACAGCAAAGCAGGTGGATGACACCTTGGTTACTTGTTGTTATATCAACAGGGATTCATCCACAATGAAACCCAGATTTCAAATGCTATTCACTGGCGTGGGCAGAGCTCCCAATTCGGGGGGGGGCAGTGTTGAGGCGCCTAAAGATCGCGTCTTTTGCCTAGGATCATAACTTTGGTCTTATCGCCATTTAATTTGAGCAGATTGATTTGCATCCAGACGGCAACTTTGCTCAATCCTAAGGTAAGGTTTGAGGGCTAGTGTCCTTGTGAAGAAGAAAGGAAAAAACAATCTGTGTGTCGTCAGCGTAGGAAAAGTCCTGCCAAGAAAAACACAATTGCCGATAAAAAAGGACAAAACATGCTTTCATTTGTATAGATCAGGCAGTTGTGCTATAAACTATGACCATTCATTTCCTGAGGTTATATTGTAAATATAGTGATAGATACTGCATTAAGATAAACAGCTGGTATTCCACTGTTGACCAGTTCATTATATCAGACAAGAAAATGTGCCGTATTAGGGTGAGTGCGCTGTCCCAGGAGAGCTGTGAACTCCCCGCGCCCTGGGGGGAGCGCATTTAAGGTGAAAAATGGAGCGGCTGCTTTGATGCTGCTCCATGTTGTCACCATGCAGGAGGCAACTCGCTTGAACTTTTAAAAGGGAATAGAGAACCCCTTGCAGGCGGGTGTAGTTAGTGACTGCACCCCCTCCCCCCCGTTTCCCCTGCCAGAGGGCTACAATCAAGGAGTGCACTGACAGGGCGCCACCTTAAAGGTGGCACCCTGTCAGTGCACCTCCTGAGAGCTTCTTTGCCTCCGTGCCCATGTCTGTAATACGGTGCAGGCACAGAGGTAAAGGTATTCCCTCATTTGCATGGGGCCTGCCAGAGGGCTACAATCAGGGAGGTGCACTGACAGGGCGCCACCTTAAAGGTGGCGCCCTGTCAGTGCACCTCCTGAGAGCTTCTTTGCCTCCGTGCCCATGTCTGTAATACGGTGCAGGCACAGAGGCAAAGGTATTCCCTCATTTGCATGGGGCCACGCCCCCATGCAAATGAGGGAACACTCTCTTGAGGAAGCACTGGTGCTGTATATACGCCACTGCTTTCAGTTTTACAGAAGGGAACGCACAAGCGTCTGCAGCCCCTTCTGTAATACCAATGTGTCCCAGGGGGTGCGCAAAGCGGGCACATACGCCTGTTGCACCCCCAGGGCACTTTTATATTGCGGCTCCTAGCAATACATAGGTTTTGACCAGGCTCTCACGAGCGCAAAAATTTGGGAGAGGTGGGGAGCAAGTTTCAGTTATAGAAGAAGAATTAATCAAAAGCAGTGTAATTTTTGAAGCTATATATTGCTAAGATCTGTAATAGAGGTGCTGTATAAACCTTCCAGCAGGATTGTGTTTTTGCTAAATCAATTGCAATTTTCATTATCTAATCAAATAAATCACCACTGTGCTCACACAGATGAGAAAGAAACTTGCAATTAAGTAATTGTTTAAACACAAAATGAATACACTGTACTAATTTCAATAATGAAAGTAAAGCACATATTTCATAACAAACAATAAAAACATTGTGTGAAAGCTAAACAACAATTATGATCATTACCAATAGTAAAGAAAATTAAGATAATAGAAAGAATAACGAGAGAAACTAATTAGGAGATTAATGGATGACAATTAAAACACCTTAATCACGTTCAATCTTTTATGTAATTTTACTGTTTCTAATTACAAAGGAAGTTTGAGTTTTCATTATACCTAAAGCATTTTTCTAAAATCCAGCACATTTCATACACTTTTTATGTTTAAATATTATCCAGGACAAACTACTGGTAACTATATTTTTGAAGTGTTTTGGTAACAAACAAACTAAGGCAGATTTGTGAATTTTTTGTTTTGCATAAAAAAATTATCTTATAGCGTTTTTGGGTTTTGCTCATTTTATATAACGTTACATGACCCCAAACGACCATGGTGATTTAAAAGAGAAACAATTGTATGGAATGAAATGGATCAAGGATTATGATAAGAAAGTAAATAATAGGTAACAGAAAAGGTGCAAATCTGTATAAAAGCACATTTAGATTCAGAAGTACAGTTAACAGCTCGAAGGACACATGTTCTGACCAGGCCCACAAAAAGATTTACTGAAGAGGAAAAGGAAGATTGCAGAAAAAACAATATGTCTAAGTCCTTTGTAGGTCAGGAGCAAACCAATTGTCAGAGGGGAAAGACTTCAAACTATCCAGTTCAGCAGCTGAAAAACCTAGGGCTGGAGATATTGATTTTTTATAGAGGAGGCAGAGAGCCAAAAATTGTCTTTGCGGTGAAGAAGGCAACTGAAGATGGAGCGACTGTGCTTCCTTACACACAAGCTACGTATTTGGGTTTTATAGAAAAATTGTTTGCTATGACAAACTTGGAAAATCTACTTGAACAACTCTTTTTTATAAAATATATAATGTAGGATACTAATACAAATATTTTTTATAATTTGAGGAGGACCAAATGATACTTTCCAATTATGGTGGCTCTCTCCTGATACCAAAAGGGCATTTTAGATTATTTCCGTTTGACCAGTCCAGCGGGTATATATCTAGAATCTGGATGAAGATGTGAGACTATTCATTTGAGAAAGCAATATTATCGCCAGATTGAACAATTTATGCGATTAAAAACTTACTAATACCTCAAAATGTCCTAAGCAGGTTCATTGGAATTTAAACTGCGTTAAGACTAAGTTGCCTTTATTTCTAAATTTAAATAACAATTTAAAAGAAATCTTTTAAAAAATCTAAAAAGAAAAAAATGGGGAAATTATAATTTTAACTGGTTTTAAGTAGTCAAAGTTTTAGGGGTTATCAATTATCTCTATTGTAATTAGTATTAGGTGTAAATAGTTAGATGTTGCTTATTTTAGGAATGAAGGTGTTGCATTACATGGTAAGCAACATGTGCCATTTATATTTTGACAGCTCCAATGCAAATGTATTCTCAATCCTTACTTTAAATTATTTTATTTGAAACACACATCATAAAACCAGTATTAAATGATCGCTCTCCCATGACATAACATTGGTAGTAGTGCAGGTGTACTGTGCAGTCACTGGTATGTAATTTCACTACAGCAGTTTCGCTCCTAAAAAGGCATTAGCATGCTTTACAGAGAATAGGTAAGGTGTGGCTGAAACATTCTTTGCTTGGCGCTGGCTGGGAGAGGTTACAGATAATTAACTGAGAAAAATGCAAAAAAGAGGATGCAGTTGAGGCTTGTGCGATACAGTTTAGTTTAGTTGTAGAAATGCAGCTGCCTGTGTTACACACAGGGTGACAATTTGGAGATGCAGCCGATGGCGGCCGGCATGGCTTACGGGTGGCAGAGTGGGCGGCAGGGGTCAGGGGTGTGGGTGTGGGTGTCGCGTGGAGGGGGGTTTGGAATAAAAAATAAAAAAATAAAAACTTCCCTTGATGCTGGGTGCCGCGTCTTCTCTGTTCCTGCTCTCCTGCCACCGACTCTGACAGGAACAGGGAACATGAAGCAGGCAATTAGTCTGAGCGCCGGCACACCACGCTCAGCCAGGGGCATGTTCTCCATGCAGGTTGGAATGCAGCCTACATGGAGAACTGGGAAAGTGCGCATGACTGGTTTGAGTGGCATAAGAGGGCCGACCAAACAGCCATTGAGCACTTAGGAGTGGGCAAACCACTCCTCCCCTGCCCGGCTCGAAGAGGAGAGCAGATCAGCCCCGCCCACCCACCTGTCGCAAAGCATCAAGACACAAAGCAATTCCCTTGCCAGGCTGAAAACCCCTCCAACGACTTTATAATTTTCATGGGAGGTTCGGGCCTTCTGTGGGGGGAGGGGGGGGCAAGGGAGGGTGTGGTTACATCTGATAATGACAAGGGTGGGGGCCTCAGTGTCTGCTGTTGCCACCCCTGAGGATTGGTGGATTTACAATCCAAAGGACTTTGGTGCGCTAAACAACCACAAGAAAGAGCCCATAGGGGCTTCATGCCAATACTCTAGGAGGCATTACATCTGGACCCCTGGATGGAATTACGGTGCCCTGTTATTACAACGGGTAAGCCTTAGCAGCAAGGGGCTTGCCTGGTAACAGTCCTCCTATCCATGAATTCTTTACCTGGACTATGGGAACTCCCAAAGGCTCAGCACCAAATATTGTATATTCCTAGTCCTCATTCGCTAATTAGGCAGGCAGTCCGCTTAGGTAATGTCATGACTGGCTACCCTTGAAGTGCCAGTATGTTAACCCATTACCTTATCAAATAAACCTGCAACATATCATTCTCCAAACAAAACCAGTGTGGTCTCAGTCATTAACTTGTAGACGTTTCCTGTACATGCATTAATTCAGTGTGTGTGTGTGTCTGGCTATGGGATATCTGTGCAATGCATATTGAGCAGTATCTTAAAAGAAAGAAGTTTGATTGGCATGTTCGCAAAGTGGGAAGCGACGCTTGGAGGTTATTTGCAGATCCTGTGAATGATGGAGTCAGTTTTAGAGGAGAGTTGAACTTCGCAGTCTGAAGTGTCTTTACTCCTGAGGGCTCAATGTCCACCACAGAGCCTCAGCAGTTTTGACAAGTAAAATGGATTTCCCCATATGCCTTACAGGTAAGGCAATATTTTTTAAATTGAACTCCAAGCTGTGTAAATCACTTAGGACTGTGGGGATTTGGTCCAATTTACTTTTGGCAGTGAGGAGGCAGGCTGTGGTGTGAAATGCAGCCTTCATTGGGGCATGAACAGACTGGGGAATGACAGCCAAAGTGCCATTACTTAAGATCACTGTGGATAGGATTAGTGCATGGCAGGCTGTTTTTGACTGAATAGGAGCTTGAAGAGGTTTGGTTTTCTTGAGTCAGTGTAGCAAAAGGTTCACGGATTAGGCTAACTTGTTGGCAGCAGGTATGGCAGTATCGGCATTTTCCCTAGAAGCTGGAAGGGTGGGGGCTGGTTTTGCATCAGTGGGAGTAACAATATCAGCAAGAAAGCATTTCCAGCCTCCAGGGCCAGGCAGTGGTTCCCCAGGGGCTGCTCCTTGACAATTGTCAGGGCTGCTTTGGGTTCCCACTCCGGCCCTGGTTGGCAGAAGAGATTAAGGGCCAGATGTACATTGCACTGATCACAAAATATTGGTTATAACTTGCAAACCAGTACATTATTTTGCAATCTGACCCATGTAAATGACCACGCAGCAAGTTTTCTAAAATACAGACACGCATGAAGAGAAACAGAGGAAAATGAAGATACCAAAGGGGAGAGGGAACACTTCACACTTGTAGGCTGCTGATCGATATGTTCATATATGACAATCACGTTTGAGGTATTAAATTCATAGGCAGGTTACCGTGTCTTATCAGTTAGTTCACTAGACTTGTCAAACTATCAGTTCTTTTGAGCGCCTGCTAAGTATTCACAAGGTATTATTTTTCCAGTGCTAATAAATCAATCATGGAAATGATAACATGAATAAATCACTATTACCTGCAACCCCTTGTTAAAAGCAATCTAGGTCTGAGTATGCCCAAAAGAAGCATTCACAAGAGAACATGCGACTCACCACCAAACCAATACAGTGTTGCCAAACAACCCCATGCCTTAAAAGAACAAGCAAAAACATATATACTATTAGAACTGAATTGGCAAGAAATTAAAACAGCTGTAAAATAATAATACCAAGTCAGCATGAAAGACATGTATAAAAGTGCAACAAAGAAGGATAAAAAACCTTTAACTGCTTTACAGTTATTTAGGGCCAGATTACAATGGTGGTGGGACTGCTAGTGTCAGGCCGTCGGTGGTCGTCCTACCGCCACTCAGCCCATTGGATCTGACCGGCACATTAGGATGCAGGCAGTCGGATCTCAGCTGGCGGGGGAAAGACCACCGCATCTGACAGGATCAAGGATCCAGTTACTGTGGCAGTCGAACTTCTATTCCCTACAATGCTCCTGACGGCCACATCAGCTTCGGGTGGCACTAACCCTGTGCAAGTCAACTCCGCTCCACGTGGTAGTAGGCCCCTGACGGCCATGCAGCTCAGGGTGCGACTAACCCTCTGCGCAACTCTTCATGGACTCTTTATGATTCAGACCCGTGGAGTGTCCGCCATCCAGTCACCACCGACAATAAAGGATGTGACGTTGTTGATGCATTATATTTGCGTGGCTGCTCAGGCACCGCCTTAGGGATTAGTAGGTCTCTTTATCATGGCAGTTAACCCGCCATGAAAAGGCAGGCGGAAAGTGATTTTGGTAGCCCCTAGCAAGGCCCCCTTCCCCCCTGGCCCTCTGCTATGGGCCCTGAAGGGCACCTTTGGTGCCCCCCCTAAACATCCCTGCACCATGTGGCAGGCACCGCATAGTGCAGGGATGTTTTGAATGTGTATATTTTGTACTGCGGTGTGTGCTGCAGCCCGCAGGACACGCCACAATGCAAAGTATACACAATACGACCGCCATGAAGGCGGTCAATGCGACCGCCATTAAGGCGGTCGCATCCTAATGCGGGAAGAGGGACCGCCAACATTATTTAAGGGCCCTTAAATAATATATAGCAAATCTTCAAAAGTTGAAAGAACTCACAAACAAAAAAATGAGGTTGAGACAAAACTTCTCTGGAGTAAGACAAGATATACAAAGTCAAAGCCAATATCTGAAGAGGCTGGTTAACTGTTGACAAAAGCAAACCCAAAAGCCCACTCATGGTATATTGTAGCAAAAGGCTTTTTTTAATGCTGCGCTATCAAACTAGACCTAAAAACCGCACAATTTATTACAACTAGAAACATCACAGATGTTACAAATTAGCAGCTTTTTGAGACCGAATTAACCCCCTTAGCTCTCTCCTGAACAAAACTGGGCCTACGTGTGTATTTGAAGCATTACCCATGATGGTCCACTTCATGCAAAAAGCCTGAAAGAACCACGGATCCAGCTTCAGGAATATAGAGAGAGTCAAACAGTGTTCACAGATATACAACTATGTTTCTAAACAGGTTACTCCAAGGAGTAACAGTCATGTTAGGTAAAGGAAGATATCACTGCTAGTACACTACGGTCGATGAGCTGCAGACAGACACCCTTTGATGCATACTTAGCAGATAGAATGAACGACCGAAAAATGTACGTTGAGCAGCTTTTAGAACTTAGCTGGCTCTAAATACTTTGCTATTAGGGTGAATGTGTGTAGCAGGCAGCCACTGTGTCAACTACTAACTCACAGGGTTTAACATTTTATAACTAGCATGAATCTACATGCAATTAGCCTTAATTCAATATAGGGTTGCCTTGCTTTCGCGATTTTCAGTAATACCTTTGAATGTGCATGTCAAACTATGACATAATATTCTTATATCATGTGCTGTCGGATTTCAATATTATGCTAATGATGGCCATCTAAATAGTGACTATGGTACAATTTGTTTACAGAATAGATTATGAATTGAATGGAAGTTAGCTAGATAAGCCTTTACTGCTTGATGATGGAATTTCATCAAAATGTAACCTCAATAAACCTCCACCCAGTTACATGACTCTCGTCACTGATGAAACCACTATGCATGTGTGAGAGTAGAATGACTTCACGTTACTTCGCCTGTCCTTTGTCCACAAAGATCCGATTGAAGAACTGATACATGAAATCATCCACAACCATCCAGGCAAGCACTGGATATAAAAATAGCTTATGGATTTGTGTTCTTAATTAATATGTTAAAAAAACCATTAACAGAAAAATAAGTGTTCATCAAAGAGGGAATGGAATGAGATCACCATGTATAGTTCATTCCCTTGTGTCCAGTTTATAATCCACAGGTTAGCTTATTTGGTTTGGTTTAAAATCTAGATTTTTGACTAATGGTAAAGGAGGACCAAGGAAGATAAAGTGCCCTTGGCTCTGTGGTTACTATGCATGCCTCTTGCTTTACCCATTGCATCAATTCTCATTCTGCTCAGCTGCCCAGACCACCATTAACTCTTGGATTGGCTCTCATTCTTAGGATGGTTTAATCCACTCTAACAGTAGTTATTCAATAAATATGACAGACAATATTTGTTTGCATAAGTGTGTTTTAATTTTAAATTTAAATTCATGGTAAAGGTCAACATCAAAAATAAATAGTAATCCTACACAAAATATATAATGTAAAAAGTTGGCGGGTCTCAAATGTAAAACGATTCCATATGTTCATAGTTCGTCCTCTAATTTGGCAGTAAATGGCAGAAACATCCCCTTCAAGTGTCTATAATTATTCTACTGAGGTCCCTCGCATAACTTAGCTCTGAGGACACTTGCAGGGAGAATAGTATGGGGAAAACTAGGCATTTTAGAATACTCACCATGAGAGGTGAAAAGAGGAGGGAGCGCACCAACTGATTATGGTGTAATAAGGGATTCGAGTAATGTTAGATATGAGCAGCAGACCCAAAATTCAGATATCTCTAGAATAGATACTCCCTAGTGTCATTTACTGTAAAGAGAAGGAGTAATTAGGAGGTATAAGATAAGGCGTCACTTAAAGCTTGCTATATAGTACTGATATAGGACCAATGCATGTAATCTATCCCCCTTGCTGTGCTTGGTAAAAGCAGAATAATATTTGGTCACAGGTCCTGAAGAAAGTGGCTAAAAGAACTTGATATCCACCGAAACGTGCGCTGACTAATACTGTTTGGAGATCCTAGATGAAGACGCAACAATGGAAGACTGAATGAGGAATGGTCTCTTTGTTGGGATTATGGGAAGAGTGTGTATGAGTGTGGCTTTGAATGAGAGAAAGTGAATTATGGGTGAGGTAGTTATTTATATATATTGTATTTATTTAGTGATTGCTATTCTATTGTTGGTGCAAAAAATGAATGGGTCTCTCGGTTAAAAAAAAAAAAGAAAAATATGAGGAAAATAAGGATGTAAAAAAATTAAAGATATGTAAATTAAAGTAAGAAAAACTGTATGAAATGAAAAATGTAAAATGAAAGTAATTTATGAACAACAAAATATTTGAAGGAATTCCTTTGAGTCAGTGACTATGTTGGATTAATTCCATTTAGTAATGTATATAGGTTAAGTGGGAATGTTGATTTATGATTGCTTTCCTCAAGGCTAAACACTAGATCAAAATGTAAGCTCCTTTGCTTAGCTGTCCCGCTCAAGAGTGATACAGTCATCAATTTCTGGCATTTTAGCAAATAGAACTTTGTAATTGAGGATATGTTGACCTATATTTAAGAAGGCAAAAGTTAAACTAAAAGTCTCAGCCTACAAAGTGCTACAATGTAAAATGACAGCCTTGTCCAAAACTCATCATTTACAAACGGCTCCACCCTTAGTTGAACTGTAACACTAGTCAACCCCAAGGTGTTTGAGCCTCTTAAGAATTACTGAATTTTTGTTTTACTCACTGCATTCAAAGTGAGAAATCAGTCTGGCTGCACGAAACATCTTCACAGAGCCACATTCAAATTAAATGTATTTAATCTTTTAAAATCCATATTCAAAACACAAACAGCATTCATCTCATCTTCTGCATACAGTTTCACTTTTCAGCTGTCATACATCACAAAGACCACCCTGCCAAACCAACCAACCCATCCACATTATTTCCATTCCTTCAGAAAACGGCAGATTTGATTTAACAAACAAATGTTTTCATTAGTTTAAATCTGGCACCCAAATTAATTTGTAAGCATTAATAATGTTTTGCCTGAATGGATATCAAACTTCAAAATAACTTATGAGCACAATTGAGTTAATTTCTTATTTTACTCATAATATTTGGTCATGGTTTGAATGCGTGTCTTTTGTTGACATGTCAAATTGACCGGATTCTAACCAGCAAGGCACAGATAGGGTCCACAGTAGGTATAATAAACCTGAGATTTTCAAGTTGTCTTTTAAAATTCTCGTACTGATGCCAATAAAAATGTACAGTTTGGCAAAGAATTCTTATCACTAGACAAGAATGAATTTAAAGTAGCAAATACATTATTTCAAAAGTGCCCTCAAGTAGCTACTACCAGTACAACAGTACAGTAGATCTAAATTTAGAATGACCTAATTCTAATTAATTGACCGAACTAATGATTTAGGATGACAAGAATCTGCATGAAGTAGAGAGTTAGCGGCACTACTTTTCCTAGCAGTGCATGCTTGTGAAGTTATGCTCTACATTGAGTGACAAATCCAAAAATATTCTTGTCCTGACTAGAATTCCAAGTCAACTAGGTATTACAGCTGCTAGTGTTTAATTTTTTGACAGCTTTTACAAGTTTTTGCTCAGTACACTGTCAGAGTACGAGAATATCATCAGTAAAGCATATCCACAGATCTACACAAACTGTATACTTGTCACAATCTGATGCCCATGGAACCGCTCACTCCACCACCCCATGGTCAAGTTAGCTTAGGATGGTGCAAGCTTCGAACCCACTGATCATCCACGTTGCTGAAGAAAGAATTCAGCTTTAAAGAGATAGAAATTATGAGCCAGGCAAAACTGAATTAATTCTAGAATTATTGATTTATGGTGTAGACATGCTGCTGTTGTTTTAATAAAAAAATGTTTGACATTCTGCTAATCGAAATGTTGGTCAACAGAAGTATATAATGACAACATCTACTGTCACTAACCATGTTTGTTCATGCAAGGAAATATATAGGAGTCTCCTTAAAACTTCTTTCATATCCTTCACAAAAGAATTAGCTTACTGACATAGGCAATCAAAACAAAAGAAACTGCTAATATAAGCTGCTAGGGTCTCTGTTAAAATACCAATCTCAGTAACTATGGGTCTCTCTTTTGGTGGCCTAGTGACTTAGAGGATCTTTTGTTTAACATAGAAAGTTGTTACTCATGGTTGTTTATGTATATAAGTATTTGGTATTTCCATGGCGCAAACCTAGCCACATGGCAGCGGAGCACTGTATGTGGTCAAAAACACGTCAACAAGTAAGAGGAGAGAAAGTTGAGTTGGAGGTGGTTAATACATGTTCTTTACAGAGGGGAGTTTTCAATTATTTTCTAAATTGGACCAACATTGGGGCAGTCCTAATGGCTATGGCAATGTTGTTCCAGATTCTGGGTGCTTAGGTGGCAAAGGCAGCTGTCTTGTTTTTTTGTTTTTATCCTTAGTCTGTAGTGTGATGGTCTCCTGGGTGCAGGTGTGCTGAGATGCACCAGAGCTGGACCAACATGTCCGCAAGGCAGGCAGGGGTGCTGGTTGTAATAGCTTTGTAAATGATGCAGCTGGCTTTGAAGCTGGAATGGGCCTGCAAGGGAATCCAATGAAGTTCCATTGGGATGGAGCTCCACCTTTTATTATGAAGAAAGCCCATTCTTCTTCAGTTTGTAGACCTTTCAGGGACCCAAATGTGAATATTGGTTATAATTCAATCAGACATTCATTGGTAGGGTCTGTTTTCTTTCAGTTGTTTTAAGTGTAACCATTGTTTAACTGGTGTTCCATGTCTTTCATATTGTAATCTCTATTTAACATTACTATATTTCAATTGTTGTCACCTTATATGATCACGATACATTCATCTTGTCTAAGATTTTGTAGTGCATGAAGTTTCACTTCCGAAAGACTTTAACTTTCTACTAGCCCCCCAGTATCAATCTCCAATTGCTTACCTCTTTTCATCATATTGAATTTGGTTATACAACTTTAAGATCCTAAAGTCATCACAACTTCTAGATCTTTTATAGACATTGTGGCCGCTTATACATTTGAACATCATCAATCAGATCTGCCCTTTTCCGAAGCAATGTAAATAATGTGTATGAGTAGGTTTTGTACGGTGTTCTTTGTGATGTATGACCAACTGAGAAGTGAAAGAGCAGGGAGAAGATAAGCTGCATGTTCTTTGTAGATAGAATATGTGCTTTGAAAAACTAAATAAATGAAAAATGAATTTTATTCTGTGCAGCGGTGTTATTTTTTCAGTTTGAATGGAGTCAGTTAAACAAAAAGCAAAAAATGCTAGCACTCTCTGAGGACTAACACAAGGTATGGGCCACCTGACAGGTAAGCTTCAGTAACTTCCTGCTAAACCTAAATGGTCACCTGTGTCACCAATCATCTAAGAAAGTTATTTAAACTTCTACCACAAAGTGAAACATAAAAATACAAATGCAACCAACTTGCATGTTATTTTTTGTGGTTTAGTCTGTATGCCTAGATTTATGGGTAATGACTACATTTCTGATATAAAATATCAAAGCTCACTTGTAGCATTCTTAAGCTGTACCCAACATCATCGCATGTATTTTCCTTTATGCACCCAGACGGTCAGTGGTGGACCCACCTTTAGTTCCAGAAACTTGCTCATCAGTGTGATTTCTATTGGCCCTGATTGTCTCCCTACACTGACTCACATTTAATTACTATAAAAAGAGATATTTTGCTAAAGAATTTTGAAGTTCTTCCTGATTACCAATCAACCAGCATTTGTTTCTTTTTGGATTACGACATTTTGAGGGCAATTTTTACCACACATTTTTTCTTGGCCTTGTTGCCAGGATTTCATTGGATTGAGGCCATGGACTCCGATGCTAACCCATCGCCTTCCCTTCAGTCACATTAGATCTGTAATGAATTCCAGAATCTGGAGTGACTGTACAGGGGAAAGAAAAGGGTGGGAGTTAGAGAGAAAAGGAGCACTCTGTAGGCATCTTGACCTGCTGAAATCAGGAGCACAGCTGGATGAAGGCATGTGGAAAGGACCCTCAGTCAGCAATTGACTGACTGGTGACTCTCTTAATCCTATACCCCAAAGAACCACTGATCTAAATATATATATTACATGGGGATAGAAGTGGAGAAGACATGACTAACCCTCAGATGCCCACGCTGCAGTCAGGAATACACAGGCTCCCCTCTAATAGTAGAGGTAACAGGATAATTGGAGTGTTTAAATTCAGAGTAGCATTTTTTTTAATTTTAGCAAGCAAAGCGTAATATCTGTGGAGAAAAAGGTTAACCTGACCTGCCTTAACAATTTGAGCGAACGAAAGGGGAGCAAAGCAAAAATGTAAGTGCAGGGAATGCAAACTGTGCAGACTATGCAAATAGAGTACAGAAACATTCAACCACTGGTGTCACACAAAATTTAGTGCTGTGACTTGTGCTTAAATTCTCCCAACTCTTACTTACCTGGAAGTGCTTGGATCCTACTTGTTCCTTCTGGATTGTTCCAGCTCTTCTAGAATGGTCTAGCTCGTTGCACATTGTGCCGGAAGTGCTGATCTCTGTTACCCTGTAACTTCATCCTCTTTTGTCTCCTCAGCCAACACCGGGCCATTTACCAGTCTCTATGGCCAGTCCAAAGCAATTTTGTATGACTGATAAATGTGAACATGTCCCTGTGACACTGGACATGATCTTCGGAGACCAGAAACTACAGGATTCCGAACACTTGTCCCCAACCAGAATGAAAGGACAGGAAAAGTAGGACATACGTAGAAAAATACAAACATACTGCTATATATTGGAGCACTGAGGAATGCTATATGGAAATATATTGTACCCTATCCAGAGAGCAAGGAGATTCCAGGTTTTCAAATCCTGGATGATGAAGCCGAATCCACCCGAGAATGATGTGCTTAAATGGGGAATTGACATATGAGTGGATGTTAAAGAAGGAATAGTAACATTTGTGCTGTTTGAGAATTTCAGCTACTTGACACGTGTGTGAAAGGTAAGAGCCGTGGAGTCTTGTCCTACACACCAGCTACAATAAGGCAGTCAAAGAGAATGTGATACCCTGACAGTGTAGGACAGACCCAGGAAGATACAGGCACTGACTGCCTTCTCATCAGTGAGCATATGCAAATCATCAAGGATAGATGTGTTAACTATTTCAGTGCTTCAGAGGGCTGAGATCTAGCCTGGCTGTGCCATAGATTACTGGCATCCATGAAGAATTGAAGCTAGTGAGATGCTAAAAAAGTCCGCCAGTGAAGGGATTGTTGGAGTTTAGGCTATAGTTGTTGGGTGAAACGAGGATCAATGGTGAGGGTTTACTAACAGCATGTTTGAAAGTAGGAGGAACAATCCCCGAAGCTACGGTTAATTAGGTGCTTCCATTGGTTGACGAAAAGCATTGCAAGCAGTTGCTGTTTGAGCGAAGTAGATCAAGGACCTGTGAATCAGATATTGGATTGAAACAATGAAACTGAATAGAAACTCCTAGAATAGAACAGAAATTCCTAGAAGAAAAGTTAAGAGGATTTCTCACATGCTGATGTCCCCAGCATGTGGTAGCTGCTCCCCATAGGTGATGGTGGAGGATAGAGAGAAATTGGTGATAATGTAACAGATATTTGATATTTTGTCAATAAAGATCATAGGAAATTCTTTACAAAAGTTGTTATAGTTTGGTGTAGATTAAGCTAGCATTGGAGGGGTGGGGAGTTAGTTCAAGAACCTGGAATGTTATTTGAGTGTGTTTGAAGCTTTGCAGATCCTAGTGGTGAAATGTGTTTTTGGTATGTTAATGTGGGAACTAAGATGAATGAGTAAGGTAAGTTTAGTGGAGGGACAATTGCAAAAGCACCATGTCCGTTTAAGGGAGCAAAGATGTTATTTGCATTAGAAAACCTTGCGGTGAGATATTACACTATGTGATTCTCAAGGAAACACTGGGTGTTCTTTAGATGAACTTTGTCCTGGACTGAAGTGAGGAGGCTATGGAGACCAGACAGTGACTGGGTTCAGCCATTGGGACCCAATTGCATTGAGTTATTAGTGGGGCTACTGGTTAAATGGAGGCTTTTCCCAGACTCTTTGGTTGTTGTAGGTCAATGGAGAGGGGGATCAGGAAAGGACGGGTGGGGAGAATATGCGCAGGAATGCCAATGTGCTCTGGAACCGGAGTAGGGGATAAGTAGTAATCAAGTATACAAGGTTGCTAGTAGATCCAGAGAGTGACTTTCTTATGTGTTGGCCATGTGGGTGATGAAAGTATTGTAACTGGCAGGTTTGTTAAATTTACAAAAGATGATGAGGTTAGTATTGGAGAGAAGGTTGTCAAATGGTGTCTGAAAGCATAACCGGAGCCCATAATCAGAAACTGAAACTGGAAGAGGTGTGGTGAGTGGAAGAGGTGTGGTGCCGCGGCCAGGACGACTGACTCCGGAATCTGGGAATCACTGTTCGATCCCCGGTGCCAGCGGCAGATTAGCCCAGCACCATGTGACTCTGGGCAATAGCTTGCTTAATCTTCCTGACAGCCCCCAGCGCCTAGAGACCCTTACGGGTGATTGTTCGCGCTTTACAAATGTGGATTAAATTAAATTGAAAGGTGAAGGCGCTGAGGAGACATTTTGTACTAGTGGTCTTTCAGGGAGTCGGGAAATAACTAAGTCGATAAAGGTGCAAGCACGGAAGATTTATGGACGAGTGCAAAGCGTGCCATCCACCTCTTCTAGGTCCACTGTTTCTGCAAAGGATGTTGAAATCTGGTGGCAAGGTATCAGCGACGGCTGGATTACAGGAGTCCACGTGACAACACTTCATGAAGAAGCCTAAATAAAGGAAGTTTTCAGACAGGAAGTTGTGGATTTCTAGAGAGCACTTGACTGCCAAAAGCACATTAATTAGCAAGAGTTGAGGGGAGTGTGTAATTAGAAGGGGAGTGTGTCATTAGAAAGTGACTGTGGGCCTGAATGGAGGGACTGACATTAGAAGAGAAGGAGTTCAGAAGCAGTATTGTAAAAGTCAGAGTAAATACTTCCATCTGGTTTTTAAAGATACAGGGGTTTATTAGAAGAGTAAGTCCTTCGGTTTTACAAATGGAGCTGGTAAGGATAAAGCCTGGCTGAAATTTACATTATGCCAGAGTAATCTCACATAATTTCTGGCATTTCACATTATGCATGTTGTTAGAAATGGGATTTCTGGTTGGCTAAAGCTTGCGCCAAAGCCAGGCAGAAACCACCACTCTAGTCAGGGCAAGGGAGTTACACGCCGAAGATAACCCCTGCTCACCCCCTTGGTAGCTTGGCACGAGCAGTCAGGCTTATCCCGGAGGCAATGTGTAAAGCGTTTGCGCAACACACACACAGCAACAACATATCAGGCACACTACAAAAGGAACTCCACACAAGGTTATGTATAAAAATAGCCTTTGTATTATCCTAAAACACATTAGAATAGTAATCACACAATATACACTGTGCCTCCTGGCACTAGGCAATATTTACAGGGGATTATATACACATGGCAGGGCCACTTGGACCACTGTCAGACCATCACAAAGTGAAAATAGTAGATGTAGAACATATAATAACGTAGAACGCAACCAGTAATTACTTGCAACCACTGTACTCAGCATCATCCTGTAACATAAACCATATTATGCACAGTATCACATTAGGAGTGAAATATATTCTGCGCCAACCTCATAAGCCTAAACATATTAGACCATAACCTCCTAAGTATAACTCACATTAGGGGTATAAACCACAGTAGAGAATAACTCAAACATAAACACAGTATGCAAAACCTCATAATCATAAAACCACATTAGAGGCATCAATCAGGTGCATAAAATACAGTATATGAATCAAATTTCCTGTGCACCACATAAATCACATTCGGGCCGGGCACCCTACAAACCTCGCAGTCCCCCTGGCGAACTGGCCTTCTCAATGGAGATCAAATGCACAATGTCCAACAAAGCCAGGGCTGCTGCCAAGGCAGCGGAATCCAAAGTGCGCCATTGCGCTGGGGTAGAGGAGTGCATCTCACTCCTGTCTCCCTAAGAATGCCCCCAAAGAACTGTGGCCTAAACGTTGCAGCTGACGCTAACTGCCCTGCAGCTGTGAAGAAGCAAATAGGCCCTGGCACGACGGTGCCGCTCGTGTCCCCCTCATGGGCTTCCATCATAAAATGCTGCCACCTGTTGCAGCAGCCCGTGCTGGTGCGGTGCAGCTGTCAAAAATAAATACAGGCCAGGGCACCTCGGGGCCCTCTAGACCGCCACTGACGCCTCAAATACAACAAAATGCACCCAAGGAAATGATGGCCTGCTCGGAAAATATGCACTGGCAATGTGCCTTAAAAAGGGGCCATCCTTGCACAAAATAGAGCCCCCAAGCAAGAATGGCACTCACAGGGCTGCTGGAGCATCCACACGGCTCCGCTTTCAGTCCCCTTTGCCGGGACTCCTATAGCGCCCCTGGCAATATGCATCAAATAGCCCCCCCCCACTCACCGAGGCTCCGTCGGGAACTCCGCTGGTCTCCACCCTCACCGGGGCTCTTCCCGGACTCTGCTCACCCACACGGGAGCCCGAACTGCGTCGCGCTGCCTCTCTCGCTCTTCTTGTGGCAGGTGGGACTCCGCATGCGGGGCTCTCTCCAAACTTCGGAGCCCCGCTGATCAGCCGCGCTACAATGGGCAGCCTCCCGGCGGCCGGTCATTTCAGCTATTTCACCCGGGCCCCCTCCTGGGAACCGGTACTTCAACATGGAACCTGCGAGGCTTCGGGACCTTACACACGCGGGGCTTCCCTTTACTCACGGAAGCCCCGCCCACGGACCGGCACAACCTTGCCTGACTTCCGGGTCATGCTGAGCAGTGGCCCGGAGAAGATTTCTTTAGGAGCTCGGGCCGTGGCAGTGATTTTCACAAGTAGAATGCGGGGTGAACTCCCGCTAGGCAGACAACGAAGGGTGGGCACCCGCATTAAAAATAAACAAAGCGCCAAGTGGGGTGGGCACCCACTATCTAAATATCAAAATAAGTGGGGTGGGCACCCGCCACTTTAGGCATCACAGGGGAATCCCTCACACCGGGATTCCCTCTGAAAGGGGGCTGCAGCCCCACGCGCTTCTCCTCTTTGGGGCAAATAAAAAGAAACATGCACAGCGCTCACAGGGCGCAAAGTGCAGCAAAGGTCCTGGAAATCAGGTGGGCAATGCTGGGCCCAGGGAGGCAAGCCCTCATGGCAGTTCCTCCTGGGCCCCAGCAGCAGCATGTCCCAGCCAGATTCAGGAACAGCACCCCAGCATCATGGAAGAGAACCACTTTCATGGGGTCACAGCCCCTCTACTTATACCACCTAATCCTTTGTCTGTAGTGCAGGGCATGGGGGAACCAGATGCAACTGGTTCTGGGGGGATTTGGAGCACTTTGTTTTGCAAGCTCCTCTTCCCCTTTGTCAGGTGGGGGCTAGGTGATCAGACACACCACAGGGGGCGGAGCAGGCATTGTGCAGGCTGGGCACAGACCTATTCAGGGTTAGGGGATTACTCCTCCCACTACTTCCAGCCCAGATGTCCCATTCAGCTTAGTGCTGACTCACCCTGCCCCTCGTGGAGCCACACACACCTCCCAGCTATGTCACTCACAAGCCAGACATGCAATTCACATCAGGCAGGCAGACACATAGCACACAGAAATGCCAACTTCTAAAAGTGGCATTTCTCCGACAGTCATAATAAATCTGTGCACACCATTGCGCAGCATTTATTCTCACAATTCCATACATACCAGACGTGACCACACTGCTCCTCTCATAACAGGAATTACCACTGACACACACTGATCAGGGAATCCTCAATGCATTCCTATGGGAGGGCAGGCCAATCTCACCAATGTAACACAGAGAGCGCACACGCTTTACACTGGACCACAGTGCTAAAGTGCCCAGAGGCCTAAAACCACCAACACCAGGTCACAGAGAAGGCAAAAAGTTTAGGGGTGAACCTGCCAAAAAGGGCCAAGTCCAACACATGTTAATTGAAATTACGTCATGCTGCATAATTCTGAGTCTGTTCGGATAATAATTCTATTGCAGGAGCAGGACGAGAACAAAGCAAATTAACAGAATGCGGGTGACTGTTGTTCATAGCACTTTTTGTGCCTTTATTTTAGTGTGAAAGTGTTGTCGGGTACAAATTGAACATGATGCCCAATTTTGTACTAAAATATAGCACTAAATCCTACAATTGCATTTCATCTAATTTTAAGTAATTTTTTTTTTAATTTCACATAATTACACAAAAGGAAATTACGCACATTTCGCACACCCACAGAGAAGATGCAATGGAAGCTTCAAAAGTGAAATGAGTAGGCGATTTGCGTTAAAGGACACAGATGCCCGGGCGGGCATAAGTCATGCATTGCAGACCTGAACGGAGATCTGAGTTCGTATTGCAGGAGAGAAATGTCTGCATCTAGAAGTGAGGGAGACTTGTGAACTGCAGACCGACTTTGCAAGTAAACTCCTTTTGATGTCACAATTTTGTGAATATGTTGCATTTCTATATTTGATTTTACTGGTGATATATGTGATTTATACAGTGGCTAGGAGTGCGGCAACTCTTATTAATGGACCTTAGGAATGAATTGCATTGGTGCTTGTGAGATGAATACATGGAGTTTTAGTAGTATTAACAGTTTTTGGATATAGTGAACAATACATATTTCGATCCATTGTAAATAACTATTGACAGTGGCATATGATTGACATTACTGCATGGACAGCAGACGTGAAGAGGTGGTCAGAGGACGGCGGATTACTGGCATTGCAGCTGTAGGCTACAAGAACAGCGATGAAGGGTGCCTTTGCTGCAAAACCACACTCCGTTGTGTCAACTGCCTTAGTTTAATCTCCAGTACTGATGGGTCTCAATGCAGCGGATTATCAACAGCATAATAACGTACCTGCACTCCTAATTTTCCCCTTAATAAATATATCCAATTTCTCATAGAGGTCGTCAAACGCCAATGACTCATCTTTAGACAATACGCCAAAAAGTCGGCCTGTTTACCCACCTTCACCCAGGCACTGCACTAAGAAGCCAATGGGCATGACTGAATATTTGCAAATTGTGGTGCCAATCACGCTGAATTAGTATTTCAAACATACCTGTAGAACTCTGCTGCCTGCAATCGCGCCATGCCAATCACTGCACGGCTTGATGGTGGGCATCTGAGCGCTCTACAGTAACTACATTTTGGGTGAAGAGACACCCGTCACTTGAGCCAGAGCAAATATGTACTGCTCACACGGTGTTAAAATATATGGAGTTATATTGTGTGAAAATAATCCACTTGATGAAATAAGTTATCTTTGAAATGAAAGCAGACAAATTCCAATCTGACAATTAATTAAAACTGTGAGATGGTTGTATTAAGACAACCGGTAAAGGAATGAAATAGATTGCAAAGTAGCGGCTTGAAGCCTATGTTGTTGTCTAACATAGGCCGTTACATCAGCCAACATCATCCATGATGCACAAATATGTCACAACATTAAGTGCATAGAGTAGAGCCATTACCCACCTCTCTCATGCGGGCAAACTAGAGGTCTGATTAACTCTTTCTGGCTTTTTTTTTAGGTCTTGCCTTGGGATATGTGGTATTTAGTATATGGGCTTTGAACATGCCCAGTGCTTTCCATTGGTTCTTTCATCTGCCTTTACAAAGTCCGTTGCTTTAGTTGATCAATAGCATACATTTGTCTCGACTTAGGTCTGTTTTTCTGCACTGGAGACTGACCCTGCTACATGGATCATTTCACTATGGCCATATGTTTTGCTTCACTGGTCTCTCTTTACCGATGCGCCCAGTTCACTTAATCTCCTGTGTAGTTCACACAAAAACCTCCCACCCCTCGCAGTTTGTTTTTATTCTTAACAGCTGCTCTTCGATCCCACTCTTCTGGTTGCAGCTGCCTCCTCTCCCTCCTGCTTTTCAGGCTCTATTCTCCGCTGCAGCCTGTGTGGCACTGCTGACCCCCCTCCCCTTGTTTAGAAGTGAGCAGGATAACCTGGTATATTTAGCACGGGCTCTTTTTCCCTCATTCACGCTCATCAGAGGTAATGAGTACATCGCATTTAACTCTCAAACCAAATTTCTGTAAGAGTTTCCTCTTTTAATTTCCTCTCCTGGCTCACAACCTTAAATGGTGGACACAAATGGTATTTACAGAGTGGTACCCCAGAAAATGAGTCACTAGGCCTTGGTTCATTATGCGTATTCTGTCCCAGAAGCCTTTGCACCAAACGGAGTCACTACGAATTCAGAATCGAACAGCTTGTGATCATAACTATAACTCTTCTAGTGACTGACAGGGATTGGCACACAGAAATGTAACCGCATAAAATTGTGTCATTTATTATAAATGGCTATGCCTGGTCAATTTCCCATTTATCTGCTGTTTCTTGAGTCCGGGACACCCTAGGCTATGCCATCATTTTATTTATAAGCAGAAATATTACCTGCTTCAAAACAGCAAAAGTCTTTGAGCAATTGTACCGACTTTAAAATGCAAGAGGAAACAACTTTACAGCAGCTACATTTATTTTTACAGCTTTGCTGTAGATTGCACTGGGAGGAGCGCGGCACAGAGCACATGAAATCCCCGCGACTGAGTTGTCGTTGGCTGCTGACATCTGCAGTGGTCATGGCTCATAAACCGAGTTCGCAGAATCGGCCTTCTCTAGTTCTGAAGTTTTTACACAGGTAGACAGCAACATCTTTTCCACACCAGGAGTGTGGCACGAAGCGCTGTGTAACATTATTATTTTGAGGAAAAGAGCAGGGATATAAAGTGTGCTTTTCTATTTAAATCCCCACCTTTCCCCAAATAGAGAATCGTTGTTGCGAAAAACGAAATTGGTGAACGTCACTGAATGTTTACGGCATTTTCAGTGGCAGATCGTGCCCTGTTAGTTGTGGCCTGGTTTTGGTACATTTTTGTCCGGTGGCTTTTGAGGATAAGCTATCTAATTATAGTTCAGATGCACTGAAAGTGGTAGAGCCGCTTCAGCCTTGTAATTACTTCATGAGCATCAAACAGAAGGGCTGACATCAACGGCAATAGAGCCAGCCCTCATTTGTCGTAAAAGGTCATTTTATGCCGCACCGCAGTCCTGTGTAGAAACCATCTTTTCGACGAAACCAAAAAATGGCAGCAATTGTGAACGGACCAGGTCTATTCTGACCCTCCATGTTGTGGTCTAAACATTTTTCCAAATTCAGAGCTTTCACTCTGCTCAAGGGACTCTGCAAGCACCTGTGTATAACATGAAACAGCCCTACCTAATAGTATTGTGCATTATACATTTATTGCGGGTAGAGGATGTGGCCTAAGGGCTAGAGCAGTCGACCTCCGAGCTGGGGAACTAGGCTTGAGTTTTAACATTCTGTCATTCTGGGCAAATCACCCTTTCTCCCTGTGCCTAACAAAATAAATGTGCCCGTCTATAACACAACTAGCGCTCACATAAAGAGCTATGATACCTGTGGGTCGAGTTCGCACTGTATAAAACCTTCAAAAACAAAACATGCAAAGAATAATGACCTCAGACCTTGAAAAGCATGCCAAGAGCATGGGGAGGGGTGTGGATTAGCATCACTGTCCCCACAGTTTACTTTATGCACTTCTACTGCTGCCTTGGGTGCTTGCAAAATAAACCTGAATGGGTGAGTTGTTTAGTTACCTATTGTATGTGCGCTCAATTGAATCGCTGTGTGTCTCCTGGTAGTATATTTTTGGAGAGGGCTTGTATTCTGATGATGGCGTGTGGGGAGGTGTCCCTACTCTCCTGTGCTTAAACCCCGCTACATTTCCCATTATCGACCCTCCATAGCTGGGTAACCAGGCTCCAAAATCAAATCTCCAGCTCTCTCTTTCATCCGTTCTGCTCTAGTCTCTTCCTCACAAACTCACAACCGCCCTCTGTTTCCCACTCCCGCTCATATTCCTTCACCCCTGCCCCATTCTCCTCTAACCATCCCTTTCCCCCGTCACTCATGCACACTTCTCTCTTTACGCCTCTCTGTCTTTCACACACACATCCGGTATCACACTCTCTCCTGTCGTGCATTATCCCCGACTCTTTACAACTCCTTTCCAATTCCTTTTTCGATTGGTGTCATTTATTTTCCACCTCCCCTCCCTCGTATTCTATTTCCCATTTTCTGGTTCTCCAGCTCCGCGAGGTCATACGAATGGCAATAGCGCTACGCAAATATGATCACTCCATTGCAAACAAAAAAAACAAAAGTGAGGAACATGGTCATTTACAACGTTAATTGCTCTAACTTTCACAAATGCGAGACCAATTGCATTGCAAATGCTTGTTTTACGGGGTTACCGACTCTCACTACTACTTAAGCATATTACATGCACAACAACATTTAACATACAGCAGCACGCAGCAGCCCGTAACATATCGCATACCCCAACCTATGTGTAATTCACATAACCCGCAAGAGCCCCTTGGGGAGGGCCACATTTCTCTTTTTCTGGCTCGTGCCCAGTGGTACTGTGAGAGATTGTATCTGCCCCTGATTGGATGCTTCCCCCTTCACACCCAAGGACCCACGACAAGGAGCACATTTACAGTGGAAACAACACATAACTTCTGCCCATTGAGAAGCAACTCAACTTGTGCTGGAATGGTGTGTCATCAGTCCAGAACAAACTTGCAAGCTACTGTTTATTCATGGTAGAAAGGGAAGTTAATAGGCAATACATTTCCCTCACTCCCACACTGAATGCCACTAAGTGGGACAAAAGTAGCAATTCCAAACTCCCCTAAAATGAAAAAAAAGGTAGTCCCCTTATTTACATACTGGAAGCATGAAAGAGAGTAGAAAGATGGCAACAGTGGTGCCCAAAGAGTAAGCTCTAAACTGAGAAGCGGATTGATGTATTGATGGTACAGAGTCCTAGATGGCTAGTAAAGCCGTTTGGGAAAACATTTGGTGTGTGAGTACAACAAAGCGGATATTGCAATTCATAAGTATGGCGTTCCTGGAGGATAGACGCTGGGCTTTGTTACCTTGGAAGCAGTGTTGATGCACATGAGGGTGTTACCACATCCAGCCCAGCAATGCACCGGTTTTGCCTATGGGCCTTCTCTACGCTACCACTGCATATTATACATTCCGTCTGCTTCTCATTCCTTATGGAATAGCCTAAGGTTAGAGTATCTTCATCGAGATGTGTTTAGTGACGATGAATCAGTAACAATTCAATACACATTATCCAGCACGCCAGCCATTCATCAATCATCGATGGCGTTATCACGGAGGAGGACGCGTGTTAGATTATTGTCTTGTTACCACAGCAACACACGTCAAATGCAGACACGTTAGATATGTATTCTGTATTTCCAGTGGATTCCCACGCTCATGGGAACCAAACTGCGAACAGCAGCCACTCAGGCATCTTGAAGTAGCCAGCTTTTGAAAAGCAGAACATCAAGGGCCAGGCCTCAGGAGATGGCTGTGGAGCTTAACAGGCATTTGTTCCCAGTTTAGTGCTCATCTGGGCAACTTTGGGCAACAGAACAGTCTGAAGATGTTTGTGCGGGGCTCTAGAGGGATGTCTAGGGTGACCAGATTTTAAGAAGCAAAAACCGGGACAGGTCAGAGATATAAGTAGGACTAAAGGTGAGTGTGAGTGTGAGAGAGTGAGAGAGAGTGAGAGTGAGAGAGAGAGTGAGAGAGAGAGAGAGAGAAAGAGAGAGAGAGAGAGTGACCATCCAGCCTGAACCCTCCTCCTCCTCACTCTCTCTTCCCACTGCCGCGAGCACGCAGCCGACCTCCTCCTGTGCTGCCTGGAAGAAACCGATAATAATTGAAAGCACTTTATAGGCGTTGTCTCTTGAAAGGAGAGCATAGTTCAATTTTTGCTTGGCAGAATAACTATCTTTGTCCCAAAAACCGGGACATATATTAAAAATTAAGAAAAATGCACGGACTCTGGGACACTCCTCTGAAAACCAGGACATATGGGGAAATCCGGGACATGGGCTGCGACCTTCAGAAGGGCATATAGAGCTGTCTGTGCGCACATCAGGCAGCAGTCACCCTATGACCTGCCTTCAACGCGTCTTACAAATAATCTTTTTGTTTTTCATATTCTGGCCGCGGGTGCCCCTGTTTATTATCCTCTTCCCCTCCAGTTTCCTTCACACCTCTACTCCCCTTGGCACCTCAGCTACAATTTAGGAATGAGCTGAGCTGTGGATGAGTCAGGTGAGGACAGGGGAAGGAGTGAGGATGTTTGTGTAATCATCTCGGGCCTGAGTAAGGAATAGAAAAGGCCGCCTTCTTGTCACTTTTTGCAGAGCAGCAGTGAGGAAGATTAGGCCAGACAGGCCAGCAGCATCCAGGCAGTGAAGGTCTCAGTCTGGAGCAGCTGAACCCTAACTGCTAGCTATTGCTTTCTAAACATGAACATCGTCTGTCTTTCTAGTCAAATAATGTTTGCAAGTACAAAATTAGTGTTTGATGTTTAGTATTTTTTTATGAAGTTCAACATTTTCTGTTTGCATTCCGCTACTTGTAGTTTTGTTTGTCCTCAATATACATACAAGGTGTGAAGAATACATGTATTTGAAAAGTCAATGCAGTGAATGGCTTGTAGTTTGTATATCTTTTATAGCAAGTTGTAGCCTATAGCTAGGACATAACACTGGCAAAGAAGGAGGGCCACATTGCATCCCAGGGAGTGACCGTAACTTTATATGTAATACCGTGCCCTAAGGTAAATAAAACTTGTGCCCTACCATGCACAGTTTTCTCATCAATAATTTTACTGCAAATGTTGTAGTGATATTGTCAATGATGTCACAAAAGATGTCAAAAGTAATGTAATATGTCGGGTAATTAGCAGTGTGTGGCAAGGATGCGAGATACACTTACTTTAGGGCATGGGTTATTGTTACTTGAGATAACTCTCAATATAAATTGTGAATTTCAATGGTTTTGTGTGTGTTAAATCTGACCCTAACTAGAACATTCCTTTAACCTTTCGTATTTTAGGGACTTTCTAATGTTTTTCAAAATTCTATTTCCTAACTATAACATCTCTGTAACCTTTGTTTTTTCACTGAATTCCAATGTTTTTAATGCTACTTCCTAACTATAACGTCCCTGTAACTTGGGTGCATGAGTGGCTGTGTCAGTGTGTGTGTGACTGGCTATGTGGATCTGTGAGTGGTTGTGTGAGTGGCTGTGTGGGTTTGTGAGTGGCTGTATGGGTGTACGGGAGTGTGAGTAGGTGTGTGAGTGCCTCTGTGGGTCTGTGAGTGGGTGAGTGGGTGTGTGAGTGATTCTCTGGGTCTCTGAGTGGGTGTGTGAGTGGCTGCATAGATGTGTGAGTGGGTCTGTGAGTGGATGTATTTGCTTTGATTGGGATGTGGATCCATGGATCTGCTGCAGATTCACACAGGGGGCTGTGCTAAGCGCAGTGTTGGGTCCGCCGATCCTTGTTCACCCCCAAAAACTTTTTGGGACAATTTCTTGCCCATGAGGGGTCCCTCACAGACCCCTCTATCAGTCCCATGGGGTCAAGATACTTCTATCCTGAACCCATATATCCTATTTACACTTTATTACTTCCTCCCCGGTAAACCGAGTCCAAATTGATAAAATGGCTGCAGCAATTTTTCCCTGAGATTGCGGCCAGCCTGTTGGTGCGCAGTGAATCTGCATTTCTAGATATACATAAATCTTTTTTCTTTAAAACCTAAAAACTGCCTACTCCAAATTACAAATCACACTCTTTCTGGGCCAGGATATAGCTTTCTGTCAAATTTGGTGTGTTTCCGTCCAGCGGTTTGGGCTTTAGTTGTGTCTAAAATCCCTATTGGAAATTGATCTGGAAAACATATTTTGAGACCTCCCTTTTTCTTGGCCCCCGCTTGACGAATCACCCCAAAACTTTGCAGACAGCAGCTGAAGTGAGTGGCAAACTAGTTTTGAAATGTTTTTTGGATTCTTGAAACGGCATCAAAGTTATTAGCAAAACAAAAAATGCTATTTCCTATGGAAATAGGTCCTAACTATAACTACCAACTGTAAATCGCAAGAAGGTAATATATATGTGAGACCTAGGGGTCTCTAGTTGGCTGAGGTAGGTACCTTAGGCCAAATAGGGACCCTTGCTTCTAGTCAGGGAAAAGAAGGACACCTTCTCAGATAGCCCCTGCTCACCCCCTCGGTAGCTTGGCACGAGCAGCCAGGCTTCTCTTCAAGGCAAGTGTGTAAAGTTTTTGCAATCACGCTCTCAGTAACCCAATGATGACACCACAAATGGACTCCACAGGAGTTTCATAAAAAACAATTATATGTTTATATAAAAAGATATACAATGAGACCACACAATTAAAATCCAACATAAACGCATTTGTAATATGTCACCTTGCCGGTTATTAGGCCAGCAAGCCCTCATAGGTTCTTGCAGTATTCATGACCAATTCTAGATGATCCAATGCAGTCCTAATGCAACGCTATGCAGCTCGTAATGCAAGAATCAGGCACTTTGTAATGTCAAAATAATGCAGTTCGTTATGCAACAATCAGGTTGTTCGTAATGCCAAAATAATGCAATGCGTAATGCAACAATCAGGCAGTTCGTAATGCAAAAAGAATGCAATGCGTAATGCAACAATCAGGCAGTTCGTAATGTAAAAATATTGCAATGCGTAATGCAACAATCAGGGAGTTCGTAATGCAATGCGTAATGCAATGCGTAATGCAATCGGGCACCGATCATGGTGTTTTGGACTGTCTGTAAGCCACTCAAGTCAGCTTCTGCCAACATATGCCCCCAACATGGGTATGGTGTAAACCAAATTGCAGCTCCACACTCAGGCCCCGGTACTGCCACTCCTCGGCAAATACGGGCCGTGGTCTGACCTTGAGCGGAGGCTTGCGCTGCGAGAATGGCAAAGGCCGAGAGCGTTTCTCTCCGAGCCCTCACCCCGCCCCATGCTGCGACATACGCTACCTGGGTGGTGCAACCTCACTCTCCTCTCCATGTGACTTGGGCCTCCGATGCGACTTCGTTGATTCCGGGCAATGGAACTCCGCGGCCCCCCTCCCCCCAATGGGGTTGGTTCGAGGTCCCTCTTTGGCAACAGCAGGCTTGGGCCGGCGGCACAGCTCCTCTGGGGATGCCAGTCCAGGCCGATGGCGATGACGAAGATCTCAGGCTTCAGTTGCACCAATCTACAATGAGTGGTGTCCCTCCTGCACTGATACTGATGGTTTATTAAGAGTTAATCTGTTCCGACTAGAAATACAAATTCTTTGACTTTTTTCACGTATGATTTCGCAACCAAAAAAGCGCGCGAAGAAAGATACTCTTTTACTTTGATGCTCATATGCTATTACAATTGGTTACGAACTGTCGCTCCTCAACTTAGTTGTGCTTAATTTAGCCAGTACAACTACCTACATTAGATAAGTGTAATCAACTCAAAAGCGCACCACCTCAGTTACCTGTCTCTTGGTTCTTTGATAACACACGAATTGTTGATCAATAACTAAGTTTAAATGATTGGGACACAAGCGCGTATCACACAAACATAACCGCCCATATGTGGCATTGACTAATATACCGCACACTCATTCTGATATAGCCTATTGCTCTCTTCAATGTTGTTTTTTTAAACCTATTCGCCCTCACACAGCTTCTTATGACCAATGCACAATGTTGCACCACACTAACTCCCACTGTGGATGTTCGGGAGTTACTGTTCCATCAATCTTCTATTTGAAACTTTAGAATGTTCAAGTTTTTCATATATTACAGTACCCCCAACCTTGTTTTCTTTCAGGCACAGATACAACTGATCTGACCATGTAATTTTGAGTGGTGAGTATACCATTCCATGTAGAACCAATTGATTCTACATACCTAAGTTCGGTCCTGACGAATGCCCCCAGAATGCACAGAGGGCTGAAACATGTTGACCAATAAAAAGTGCGTATGATAAGTAACTCATTTTAAACGCACAATACCTTTTTAATTTCCCATTCACTGCCTCCTAATAAATTATTGAGGTTGTAAGTGACATAGGGATTTTAACTTAATTTTTTCACCTTATCACGAGCACATATTCACATTTATCTCTGACCACTACTGTCAGTACCAGCAGGTCTTCCTCCAGGCGGAGGTCAGCATCTTACAATAAAATGACCCAATGATGATGCTGAAACAGTACACTAATGGCGGAGAATGTAAATATACCGCCTTCGACCTGTGTAAATGTATGAGGGTCTTTTTATGACAGACACAACCGACAAGATTCTGGTAACACAGGACAAGTGGTCCTTTCTCCCATCTCCCCCCTTTGATTTGTAACTTAATCATTGGAAGCCGGATGGGCCTCAGCTTCTCTTTCCCTCCACTTGATTATGATACCTCCTGCAGCACAGCCACTAATGTGCAACAAAGTTGCAGTTCAATATAAGTCAAGAGTTTCAAATAGGTTTAAAATAAATGGTTTATTGATGATAATTCACCAAACGATAATCTTCATTGTAATCATGAGATTTTCAGTGGTACAAAAGTTTCCAAGATTCAAATTGTTTAAAGCAACTGGAAAATAATCCTCAATGCATTTCGGGTATATAATTACCCTTCATCAGGAGTAATCCTGAAAGAACGTAAAAATAGGAGTGAATTGAGGCGACCTATTCAATGGCATTAATGTTAATCGTGAGATGTCGGAATAACCGAAAAGCTGTGATCGTGTATTAATTAAGAGTCACCTTCCATATTCTCAACTTCTCAGAATTAAGAGAATCATTTCAGAATCCACTCAACTCACACAACATATTTCGATTATGGAACGTCGTTTTCTTGATCGCGGATACCCTCAAGAAATTCTCACTACAGCCATCAATCGTGCATCCATTAAACCCAGATCTCAACTATTGGATACTAAAAGAAACATCAAAACATCATCTAGATCAGTGATTGTCTCTAAATTTTCTACTGAAAGCTTCAATTTTAAGAAAGTCATCTTGAAGCATTGGCCCATGTTGCAGGTGGAACCTGATTTCAAAAACATTTTTTTGGACAGACCTTTGTTTGCTTATGAAAGAAGCAAAAACCTTATGGAATTACTTAAACCAAAACATTTTTCTGATTCAGTTTTGTCATACAAAGGCACTGTACCTTGTCACAATTGTGGTAATTGCAACAACATCATTAAGGGGAACTGTACCCAGCATCCTACACGTGGGTTCAACATCAAGTTATATGTTACGGCAACTTGTGACTCCAAGAACCTTGTATACATGCTCAAGTGCCCATGCGGCCTCGTTTACATAGGAAAAACTAAAAGAAAGATCAAAACTCGATTAAATGAACACAAGAGCAACATCCGCAACAAAAATATGAAATCCACAGTGGCAGCGCATTTCCATGATCACAATCACAACATCAGCCAAATAAGATTTTTGGTATGTGAAATTGTATCCATCAAAGATGGCAGAGACAACCGCAAATTCTTACTCCAAAGAGAGACTGCTTGGATTTACAAAATGAACTCACTGGTACCGCACGGACTCAATGACCGCGTTGAATTTAGTTGTTTCTTGTAAACAACCATTGTTCTTTGTACTATGTTCCGGAACCATTCAGATATCACTTTTTTTCATTTCTAACCTTTAGACCTATCCGCGCCTTCGAGCGTTTCCTTGTTATTATCCTTGGTTATGTTACATGTTTTTCACACTTGTTTTCTTCTTTTCTCTAATTCACTCAGCTTACTTTCTTCTGTTCTAATGTTTTTTCAGTTCTGTATCTATTGCCACATATATCTTTTTGTACCCATTTTCCTTGTAAAACGGATATGCCATGGTTATCTTTCTTATTCTCACGTTTATATTGTTTCTTACTTTCTTTCAACCTTTTTGATCATGTTTATCTTTATCTTACATGCCTGTCATTAATTATGTTCATCACATACATTCTCTTACTGTCTACTAATTCAGAGCTAAAGATCGCAATATGTATTTTCTGGAACTCCTATCTTAGCGTACAGCGTACTTTACTTTGGTCATTCGTGGTTGTTACTTTCTGCTCTTTTTATTTTTTTGCAACTTTATCAACACAAATTCTTCCTTTTCCAATATGGCCACCACGTTGACTGCTCACAGCAAACTTCAGTTTTCACTGTTTATAACCTTAGCAGTTAATGGCTGCCACGTGCATTTTCACTCGCTAACGGGAGCACGCAGAACACTCTTTTCAGCTTCACCGAGGTATGTATCTTTTCCTTTTTAGGTCGTTTAGCGCTTTGAATCCTTCACCCATATCGGTGTTTAGTCACGGGGGTATGGGTGTTATTTCCTCAGCACACGTTATTTTTATCATCGCGAATACACAGCATTATCCTGCATCTCACTGGTGTTCCCCTCTTGACCTTCCGAGTTATCGTCAAATAACACATTAGTTCCTCGCTTTTAATTAATACACGATCACAGCTTTTCGGTTATTCCGACATCTCACGATTAACATTAATGCCATTGAATAGGTCGCCTCAATTCACTCCTATTTTTACGTTCTTTCAGGATTCCTCCTGATGAAGGGTAATTATATACCCGAAATGCATTGAGGATTATTTTCCAGTTGCTTTAAACAATTTGAATCTTGGAAACTTTTGTACCACTGAAAATCTCATGATTACAATGAAGATTATCGTTTGGTGAATTATCATCAATAAACCATTTATTTTCAACCTATTTGAAACTCTTGACTTATATTGAACTGCAACTTTGTTGCACATTAGTGGCTGTGCTGCAGGAGGGACACCACTCATTGTAGATTGGTGCAACTGATGCTTATATTTTCACGTCTTGGTTTAGAGGACGGCTTCTCCTAGCACGCCCAGAACTTCACAGACTTTTCAATACTTCTTTATCTATTTAAGGTGTGCGTGGTATACTACACATTGAAGATCTCAGGCTGCAACAGGGCACACGCACACAGCGTCGCCGAGACTCACTTGAGCTTCGGGTGTGCACTATCACAGGGCAATCCTCACAAAGGTCTCAGGGTGCACGAAGCACATGCACGGAGCGTCGCAGAGACTCACTTGAGTTCCGGGTGCACACGATCACAGGGCAATCCTCACGAAGGTCTCAGGCTGCACGAAGCACACGCACACAGCGTCGCTGAGACTCACTTGGACTCCAGGTGTGCACTGTCACAGGGCAATCCTCACGAAGGTCTCCGGCTGCACAAAGCACATGTACACAGCATCCCTGAGACTCAGTTGGATTTCAGGTTCACACAATCACAGGACAATCCTCATGAAGGTCTCAGGCTGCACGAAGCACACGAACAGAGCGTCGCTGAGACTCACTTGGACTCCAGGTGTGCACGGTCACAGGGCAATCCTCACAAAGGTCTCAGGCTGCACAAAGCACACGCACACAGCGTCGCTAAGACTCATTTGGATTACAGGTGCCCACAATCACAGGGCAATTCTTACGAGGGTCTCAGGCTGCACAAAGCACACGCACACAGCATCGCTGAGACACACCTGGAAACGTTTATGTTCCTGAATTTCCACCACAGGGAGCCAGCTCTCCTTGGGCCCTTGGGGATGTTACTTCAGGACAAAGCAAAGTCCATTCAAGCAGGAGGACACAGCACACAGCAAATACCCTTAGCCTCTCCTTGGTTAAATCAGCAAACTGCAGGCCCGCCCCAGAACACACAGCAAGGGTCAGTCCATTCCTTCAGTCTCTTGAGCTGTTTCTTCCTTGGCAGAGGTTCTTCTTGACCAGTCTTGATCAATCCAACGTTCAGGGGTTTCAGCTCTCACAGTTATACCCCTAAATGTCTTTGAAGTCTGTGTTCAGGGGGGCACTGACCCCTATCCAGACCAGTTCTGGGTGTCTCCCTGCCAGTGACCTCTTATTCCTTTGATAGTGGGGGTCTGGGTCCTTAATCACTCAGCAGGGGATGGAGACATTGTTTTATGGCAGCAGCCCAGGCCTCTTCACCTCCAGGGGCTACTCCTTCCCCCTACACTCCAGATGCAGGTCAGCCTGTTGCTGTCTCACCTGCTCCCCTTGGTAAAGACATTCCCCTGATCCGATCACTTTCAAATCCAGACAGTCAATCCACAACCAGGCAGAGACACACAGAAATGTTAGAACACAAAAACCAGTCACTTCTAAAAGAGTGGTTTCTAAACACACAATGCAACAACCACCTTCACAAAAACATGCGTTATTAAATTGTGAGTTCAGGCACACTATACTTCACCTCTCTATCTTAAGCCTATGGGAACATAGGCTGGAAACATATTACATAGCCTCCCCCATTCTGTCATATGGCCAAGATGGCCTTTCAACAGTGAAAAAAGAAATGGAGAGTATTTCACTGTCAGGACATGGTACACACCTGAGTACATGTCCTACCTTTCACATACACTGCACCCTGCCCATGGGGTACCTTGGGCCTACCATACTGATGTACATAAAAAGGGATGGGTAAGGCCTGGCAAGTGGGTGCACTTGTCAGGACAACATGGCAGTTTAACAAACTGTGCGCAGGCACTACAGTGGCAGGCCTGACTGAGTTCTCTCTTTAGGGCTACTTGTGTGGGTGGCACAATTAGTGCTGCAGGCCCACTAGTAGCCTTTGCATTACTAGCCCTGGCACACATAGTGCACTCTAATAGGGACTTTACTAGTAAGGCAAACATACCAATCATGGACAACCAATTAACATTACACTTTACACAGGGAGCACTTGCACGTTGACACTGATCAGCAGTGGCAAAGTGCCCAAAGCATCTAAGTTGGCAACACCATGTCAGAAAAAAGGTCTAGGTGGAAGGCAAAAAGTTTAGGGAACATTAGCCAAAAAGGGCCAAGTCCAACAATATATATACATGATTTATTTTCTGCCCAGAGCAACTTTATTTGGAGTGCCATTTCGTAATTTACGGTTTGCATAAGTACTGATATTTTCGAACGCTCGGACACAGGCGTTCCACGATCACCCTCTGCGTTTTGGATGCGTGCCATCTGTACGCACTGAATGGAATATATATATATATATATATATATATATATATATATATATATATATAATATAGTTATATACACACATACACACTGACACACACACAACCCCCCTCCACCCACACACACACACACACACACATTTTAATTCAGTATAGAAATAAAAACGAATGGGGGACTACTAATATAAAACTAAAAGAGTAGTTACCCTCCACAAAAAATGACAAGCATTTATATAATAAATATGAAATATAATAATTAAAAAACACAAATATATTAAAATCCTTCTGATGTGATGTTACTCTCAAAGTAGTGATGTTCTAGTGGCAATGTAGTGACTAGTGTAACTCCAGATATTATATTTCACAGTCATGCCCGTTGCAAAAATCTAGCACAAATGACACCTCCTGTGATGGATCTAAGACTCCCATTAAAAATCAGTAAGGGGTGCTTTTGTACGGACACATATTGCTCCTAGAGAGCATGTACCTCCGGCTGCGCTCTTGCAAGGTAAGGTTTTAAAGGGCTGGATGTTTTCTCCATTCTTAAATCACAAGCAATTGTTTTGGAATAAAGGATTAAGGGTTGCACAATGTCCCTTTGACGGTGTCTAATTGTGATTTGAGACATGGGTTGAAATCACTCACCGATGGCCCCTGTAAGTGGTGCCCTCCATTTGATTTTTTTTTAAGCTGCAATTAAATGTAATTGTTGAAGGGGTAAGAGATATGATCTGAGATTAGTGGTTACCTGAGTTTGACACCTGCAAGATAAATGTTCATGTTCTTGCAGGTGATGTAACATACGATTGCGGGGCAGTGTGATAGAGTCACCCACCTGCAACTGGCAGGGTATAGAAACATCTCATGTATTAATGCAGGCTTCAGAGGTAGCCTCCTGTGCAATTAAAAAACAACACAACTAAATGGCTGATCAGACAAAAAAACATGGTAGACATCAAAGGGATGCACCTACTAGAAATCTTATCAACTTTTTGACCACTTTCAGAGATGGACCAGTAGCTCCGAAAAGTCCTGCTTCAAGAGAATGACCGCTACAACCATTTTAATTGGCTCATTTAGGTACGGCTACCAAGAGATCTTATACCTAAGACTACTCAGGATTAAAACCACGTTAAAGCAACATTGTATGAGGGTGGCTCCTCTGGTGTTCAGTGACATGCTCTAATTACTTTGCAACTAACGGAAGCGCCTTCTAGTCAGAGTGGCTGAAAACAAACTGGGGATATTATACACTAGCTAGCAAGAGATGGGATCAGGAGGTTTTTGGAGCCACAACAGGTACAAGGGGACCAACCTATTGCACCATAAAAATGGTGGAGGATTTCCAGTTGGTTACATAATCATTCAGTATGATATGGATTATGTCTAACGTGCAAGTGCCAAAGGACTATAAATAATGACAAGTATGATTGACAGTAGTCTATAGAAGTTATGTAGGAAGCATGACTTCTGCTAACTCTTTTTATTATTTTTTCAAAAGATTATCAGCTTCACATAGGTGGTCTCTTAGAAAAGAAAAATAACAGATGAAAAATCTTTCAGAAAGAAAACACCCATCAAAATTTCCCTTAGAAAGTTTTTGCTGGAAAGATCTGCAAAAGCCTTTCAACAACTTTTCACTGTTGGTAGGTTTTGAGGAAAGGATTGATTGTGTTTCTAAGTGCTTGATATCCTAAAATTAAAGAAGTTAGTCGACGTGGCAGCAGAGCTGGATAAAAGTATCAATGGAAGTGCAAGTTAAATTGGTGGCTTCTTCTGGTCTCCGTGCTCTGATTGGTTTAAGGAGGAAGAGAGGTCTTGCCATACAGAGATCTCCAGTAGGCGGTTATTAATCTCCTGCCAGCAAACCTTGACTACTGTTATGTCCTCTACAGGCTGGTGCCTAATTTACTTATCAAACTACAACCTCTGAGCTGTACAGGAGCAGTGGAGCTGCCCTGTTGGTGGTAAGTGTGAAGAAATGCCATCCCATTGACTGGTGCATCGGTGGCCCCCCCGGCCGGGTAGCATCAGGTAGAGGTCCCAGTTCAAGGTTCTCCTCATGATGCACAAAGTGCTTCCTGCTGTCTGGACTCCTGCACTTCATCTCTTTTAAGTGCTGCCAGGCTTTACAATCTAGCTCGAGATAAGAACATTTAGATAAATATCTTTCTATTTACATCCTCTCTAGCTGCTATTCGCCTGAGCAGTGGCGGCGAGGTGATGGTGATCCACCTGCATGGATGCTTGGCAGCCTGGAACCTCTCTAACTCCAAATAGTTATTGCTTCTGTTTATCTCTGCTGGGATGCTGTTTACGGCGTCTATCCCTCAGCCTCCAAAGACATACTTAGGGCCGGATTATGATCTTGGCAGATGGGATACTCTCCCGTCCACCATATTTCAATTCCATTATATCCTATGGAACTTGTAATACGGCAGACGGGATATCCGTCACGTTTCTGATAGAGTATCACATCCGCCAAGATCATAATCAGGCCCTTAGTACTGAAATGTTAAAATGCCTTACATCTTAATATTCATCGTAGTGTCAGAACAATGCCACACTTGTAACTATAGAGATGCCATGGTATTGCAGAAGGTAAAGCAATTAACAGATTAGATGGCTTGTATGCGACGTCATTATTAACGTACCTTCATATATTTCTTCACATAACTCTTGTATATGCTCCTGATATCAGGAGCTGTCTTTACCATTGGGAACTGGCATAAAATAGTGAATATAATGCCTTGTTGTACCACACAGATAGAGACACTCCTCCATCAAGGAGGACCCAATAACAACAAGTTCTGGAATAAGAGTTCTTCTTTAGCCTTGTGGTCCAGTGGTTCCCAAACAGGGCTTTGGAGCTCTGATCTGCCAGCAAATGAAAGCGTGCAGCGAAGCATCTAGACTCTGACTGCTTCTCTTCGCTTCCTCTTTCCTTGAGGGATCACTCCAAGAAGCAATTGCCTAGAACATTACAATGCACGGCATCCCCAGACAATGATGGTTGTAGCATCACGCGCAGGCTGCAAAGCAGCCTTCCAAGAACACAAGGATGCCAGCAAGCCCCCACATTCTCGAAACACTACACCCACGGAGGTTTCATTATTTCTCTGCCTCCTCGAGGAATACTCTTACAGTAATGTGACTACAGTCGCTGTGGGTGATGACGATGATGGAAATGCAAGGCAGAATTTAAAGACGCAGGGACAGCAGTGGGAAAGGATGTAGCACACAAGTTTTTCATTTGTTACATTTAGAGTGCTGAAACTAACAACAACATTATTCATTAGATTATAAAAGTTGCGTAGAGAAATAAATTAAAAATATTTTAAATGCCATTTCTAGGTCCCTACGGTGACAATTCATTATTTTTCATAGAAAAATTAACTCAGTGGTACGTTTATTAATACCTATATAAGTTAGTGAGCACATTTGATTTCGTTTTCACTGTTTTTTTCCTGAGTAACCATTTTTGAGGTCATTTACACCTGAGCTGGGACATCGCCATACGATCCAGTCATGTGCACCTTGGCGTGGTTTCCCCTGACTTTTTGCCTCTACCCCTTGTTTTTTTATGTTGTGCTGGACTTCGTTTTTGCTGGCTTAGATACTTTGGGTACTATGCCACTGCTGATCAGTGTCAAAGTGGAAGTGCTTCCTGAGTAAATTATTATCCCGATTGGTTATCCATGATTGGCATATTTGATTTACTTGTAAGTCCCTAGTAAAGTGCACAGAGTGTGCTAAGGTCTGTAAATCAAATGCTACTAGTGGGCCTGCAGCACTGATTGTGCCACCCACGTGAGTAGTCCTGTAAAGGTATCTCAGACCTGCCAGTACAGTGTCTGCACGCAGTTTTAAACTGCCATGTCGACCTGGCAAGTGCACCCACTTGCCAGGCCTCAACCTTCCCTTTCCTTACATGTAAGGCACCCCTAAGGTAGTCCCAAGGTACCCCCATGGGCAGGGTTCAGTGTAGGTAAAAGGTAGGACAAGTGCTGGTGTGTTTTACATGTTCTGATAGTGAAACACTTCCAATTTTGTTTTTCTCTATTCAAAGGCTATCTGTCCCACAGACTAAGACAAGAATTACTTTGTAACATCTTACAAGTATAACTTTCCATTGGGACAAGATAGAGAAATGGAGTTTAGGCTCTCTGAACTCAAAATGTAATAACACATCTTTTTAGAGAGATGGTTTTTAAATTGTGTTTGAAAATGCCCCTTTTGAAAGTATTCTAAGTGTCCCACTCTCAGTATATTGTATTGTACATATCTCCAAGAATTGCTGAAAAATTAAACATTGAACCTCTGTCCAGCTGGACACATTTAACTAATACAGCACTGACTGTGTCTGTATTTATCAGTTTTGTTCACCCTTTCCTAGGGACCATTGTTGCTTAGAATAATTGATTCCCAAGGTCCCAGGCAGACTTTATTTGGGTCCCCCTTGTTGTTTAAAAAGACCTTTTTGAAAGTAGGCATTTTCTTACCGAACCATTCTGCGTGCCTCTGCTGGTTTGTGTATTGACTGTCTTGTTTTGAAGTGACATGGACTGGGGATGTGCTTTCACTGTAGACAGACACAAGGGGGGGTTGAAGGGTGTCCTGCCTTTCCTGGGTGACTCAGAGCTGAGCTGAATAGACCGTGGCTGCATTTGGAGTGGTGGAAGGAGTGTCACTTACACCTGAATAGGCAGTATCTCCTCTCCACAATTCTGTCTCCTTCTCCTGTAGTGATGCTGCACTAGAGAGGACAGACTGGGCTCAGAGACCATTGCAATAAAGAGAACAAAGACAAAATGGGGTATAAGTAGTGGACCTTAAACCCCAGAGAATTGGATCACTTCCGGACTCAAGAGAAACCGTTGGACAAGGAGAAGAGCTGGAGAGCTGTCAGGAGGAGTACTGACCCTTTGCTGTGTGCTTTGCTGGGTTGGCCTGCAGTTACTGCTTCTGCCAAGGAAGAGGGCAAAGACTGTGACTTTGCTGTGAACCTGCTTGAAGAAGAATCTTCAAGGGCTTGTGTGTGCTGGCCTCCTGTTCTTAAGTTTCAGGAACATAAAGAATTCACCGCCAGCTCCCCTGAACTCCACTGCTGGGAGTTCTGACCTGCCAGGAGGTGCCTATTCCAGTTTTGGGCCTCTGGAGGTTGTTCTTGCTGTTGGGATCTGGAAGAGACTTAAAGAACGTAAGAAAAACAACTCAGATGATGCCAGTGATGTCGCGGCCTGCACATAGGCCAGGGGCATAGCAGGTGAAGTTCACGATGCACCGCCCTGCCTGCACCGCAGCTCCAATGCCCTTCGACACCTGCAGTGGTCAGCATTCCCGACGCCGGCACTAGCACCAACGCAGTCACTGCCAGTGTCAGCATCCCTTTCTTGCGGAGGTGATAACGACGAGGGGAACTTCACAAACTCGTCGACTTCATATCGCCTCACCAGATCCAATGCCTCATTGCCAACGCCGCCGACTTCCCCTGTCCTGGACTCAACATGTCGCCTCCTCGTGGACACGATGCCTCGCCTCCCCAGTGGCAACCAGGAAACCTGCCTTGGCACCGACGCCTCTCCTCCATGAGGCCATGTATCATCCACAGACTTTGTTTTCCAAAATACTGTTGTTTAGGGGTCTGTGTGACTCCGTGCCCGACACCGCGCACCTCACTGTTGGCGCTGTACTTTGGATTTATGCCTGTCACGACGTTGTAATAGCCCCATGTGGAGCTATTTGTTTCTACAAGTGCTATTAATGCAAGTAACTGTTTTAGGTGCTATTTAGATGTATGTTGGATTTTTGTTGTTTAGGTCTTGTTTGGTTTAGATAAAGATACCTTATTTTTTATAAACTGGTGTTGTGCCCATTAGTGGTATTTTCACGGTGTTACTGTGTGTTTTGAGTACAAATTCTTTACACATTGCCTGTGGGATAAGCCTGTCTGCTCGTGCCAAGTTGCCAAGAGGGTGAGCAGAAGTTACCTAAAGTGTGTATCCCCCTTACGCTGACTAGAAGCAAGGGTCCCTACTTGGACAAAGGAACCAACCTCTGCCAATTAGAGACCCCGATTTCTAACAGCACCGATTTGAGTTTGTATCCATTTTGTACTCCTCAGAAGCACACCATACTCGCTGGAATGCAATTTTTTAGTAAGGTTGAGTTTTGCTTCCCCAATCTTCCATACTTCTCAGCAAATGTGATAACCTTTCATGGTCCCTTTCAGTTCAGTTCAGTTCAGTTAGTCTTTATTTCGATTATAACAATCATAAAAGACATAACATTTCTACAGTTTAAAATAGACAATAACATTTCATGACCGACATATAACTAAGAACGGCCCACAATAGGTTAAAACACATATTCTTTATAAAACATAATTTAAAAATTAATAAATGTATCATAATATACATAGACAACAAGGGAGCATGACTAGCAAATACTTTTCGCACTGTTGTTCGATACTGTAGACCCCTCTTTAAGCATAAAAAATAGGATAAACACACATTAGAAGTACCAATACATATGTTCAGAGAGAGGTAGGACTAAAGTACCAAGCATTGGGACTAAAACATTAGTTAAATCTGACAAGATTGGTATTCCCTCATCATTTTAGCGCGGATGACCCACGTCTAACTCAAAAACTTAGCAGCTGCAATCACTAAGGATTCTAGTGTGTTTGTCTTCAAAATCCTAAATGCCTCCATGCCTGATCTTGTTCCCAGATTAGAACAAATTGGTTTGAGACACTTTTTCCTAGGAATCTTATAGGCAGGGCATACAAAAAAAATGTGAGCTAAGGTTTCAATCTGTACTGGACATGTTATACAATTGTCATCAGCCAGGGGATTAAAACTACTTGCAAAACCTTTTATAGGGAGGGAACCCATCCTAAATTGATGGTACAACTTCCTGTCACTGGGTTTAGTAATGATATCCCAATAAGCTTCAAACACAGTATCATCTTTGAACTCCAGAAATCCCCTTGACAAAATGGATCTTGTTACGGTTGAGAAACGCTTAATCTTAACCATGTTCCAGTATGCTACCTTAAACTCTTTTTTGGGCGGAAATAGGTTATTGTCGGGGTCCCCCCACAGACTGCTCATTCCCATGTCAAGTAATGTAATTTTTACTTTATTTAGCCGAGAAATCCTACGTAGGCAATCAGCCCCCCGTACTTCATACAGAGCTTTAGCATACAAGGATAGTTCGGGAGTAGTCCAGAGCCTTCTCTAAAATGCAATGGGTCTAAAACGAGCTGTGGCCTCAATAGTGTTACATCCCAGATCTAAGTACAAGTGGTGTTGATTGCCGGAGGCCAGCTAGTGCTCGCAAAAATTTATTTTGAGCTACAGTAAGAGATGACAAATTCTCAAAGCCCCAAAGTTCAGCACCATACAATATTGAGGAGCTAATTTTAGTATTATAAATCTTTAGGGCAGGGGCAATGGGCTTAGTCTGTGAAAGCGATTGTTCTTTTAAGAGTTCACCAGCTAGTTGAGCGTGTTTGAGAACCAGCATATCAATCTGGGGTTTCCAATTCAATCTCCTACCTAATGTAATCCCCAGATAAGCAAATACGTCTGTCTGCTCCAGGAGGACGTTGCTCATAAAGACTCTTCCTTTAATAGATTTGTATTTGTGGAAAACCATAAACTTGGTTTTCTCCACATTTACCACTAGCTCATTATCGCGGCAGAAAACCTCAAAGCGAGACAGGGCGGACTGCAACCCTTTTCGAGAGAATCAAGGTATCATCCACGAACATGTGCAGGGGTATCTTCGTACCAGCTAATGTAGGGGCATCTGTATGGTAAGTAAAAAAGTACTGAACCCCCCTGTTAATAAATAAAGAAAACATGGTAGGTGCCAACACACACCCTTGTCTTACCCCCTTAGTAACAGAGAACCTGTCCGTAACATTCCCCTGCATACCCCTACGAACCTGTGCATAATTAAACTCATGTAATTTAACTAAGAGGGCCAATAGTTCCAATGGCATCCCCATATCCACAAACGCACTCCACATTTTGGTTCGAGGGACCAAGTCAAATGCGGATTTAAGATCGACGAAAGCCGCATAATGGTCCCTTTACATTAGACTGCCACGTGTCAATGTCATCAAGAAAAGGCACAAATTTGTCACAGGGATTATCGAGTAAGAGTACACAAAGCTTACAATGTCTCATTGGACAATATTATGTCTACAATTTGAGGTCATTTTTTTGCTAAAATTTCACAAACTCCATTTAATTCTCTCAACTTTTCACATGGCTTTAAAATCTCACAGCATCTGTTACCACCAATAATTGAGATCGATTTCCCTGCTCACAATAAGTCTGGGACATTATTTTGATAATGCTACAGATTGCATTGAACATTTCTCACCAAGTGTTTGGTAGAAAGAAACTTGCAACAACTTTGTAACTCGAGCATGTCTTAAGCACCCAATTTAAGGTGGCCGATTGTTTCTCATTTTAAGGATTTGTCAAAAACTACCTGGATTGAATTCTGAGATGTATGGATGCGCTGCCAAAAAGAGAATGCAAACACGTGCCAACACTCAGCTCTTGGGAACACAGCCTCATCTCACGGCCCGGAATCAATACAGTATTTATGTAAAAGGGCAGCGCGTAAATATTTGATTTTATGTTCTCTTCAGACACAGCAGAAGTTACAGTCTGGTGCTGAGGGTGGATACTCTGCACTTGCCAGCTGGGAGATCGAAATGGAACCCAAAATAGCCACTAGTAATAAGCGTTTAGCTGATAAAAGATCCGTGTAATGCGTTTCCAATTTTCTGCTGCTGTGCACAGTTTACAAGTGGAAAAGTAGTAAATGGTTGAAACCCCGCTTTTACTGGTGGCTATAAAAATTGTTTACGAGGCAGCTAATTTTCTTTTGTAGTGCATAGAATTGAGTGTCCTGCATTTTCTTACTGGGCATGGAAACATAGGGAAGATATTTTCGATAATTGCTATAGACCCCTAAGGCTAGGCTACTAAGAATCATATGTATGTTTTAGTTTGTGATAACAACTGTATAGGTTGCTACAATGCTTTCTTAAAGAAACTGAATTAACTGAACAAATGTGTGTGCCTTAGTTGAAGAGATGCTAAGTCGCAGACAGATTCGGGATTGGATAGAGTTTGCTGGTGGGTAAAGACCCTTCAGTTACCTCCCAGACCTTTGATGGGCGTGAGCCCCCTTTCACCCTGCATCTCTGGACCGGGGCACCAAAGGCATTTTAACTGTGCATATTTTACAGATATGGGAGACAATCTCTGGATATCTCACACCCAAAGCCAGGAAACAGAGTCAACTCTCTTTCCATCACCATAGGCGGCCGAAGGGTCACTTGGAGAACTCACCAGATGCCTCCGGAGGCCTACCTGGAGACCAGGCACAGGTCCACCATACTGATAAACTGCCTTCAAGGAGGCACACCTGGATGATGCTGGTGTGCCACCTCTTGCCAATGAGGCAAACTGGAAGGACATACAAGGGCACTGCTAATTCACTGCTTTGCCAGGCCTATTAACTAACCCATTCGGTAGTAACCTCATCTCAAGCATTTTAGAAAGGTAAGGCTTTGTTTATTAGCTCAGCTGCAATTATATTGGTTGCATCTTTCCTTATGAATAATGTTTGAGAGCGAGTCGTCTAGTATTTTGCCATTTAAAATGTCCCACTTTTTACCGGACTTGAATGGTTAAAGACCCTTCTCAGTGTGTCATGGCTAAGGGGAGGCAATTGAGGTTCAATCTCCCTGGTAGGCCTTCCAAAATTCAATATGGCGGAAGTCTCAGCAGAGAAGCAAGAGCTAGCTAAACCAACCTCCAGAATGGCTCATTTCCATAGCTCTCCTCCATCCCCCCTCCAGAGTGGAAGGGGATTGATGGACTTGGCTGTCCCCTCCTACCTTTGAAGCTGATGCTTTATGACCCCTCCCCCCCCCCCCCCGCTCTAGTAAGAGGACCCTGCTTTGCAGGAATGCCAGAGACAGCCTTTCTCCCTAGGTGCCTGTTATCACCGCATCAAAGCAGCCTGCCTAATCCACTTAACTCTGGCCAATCAAGGCTGACCACCGGAAGGCTGAATTTTGAGTCACAGACAAGAAAGTCTTATAACTTCTTTGTGTACATTTTAGGATAAATTCAACAACATCATATTGTTAGATTTATCAAAACCATTATCCTAAATCCTTGAATTATATTTTTCGGGTGTCCTTTGCGGTAGTTATGAATCCATAAATTATTGCAATGTTAACCTACGTGGCTGGAGTTCTACAGTGGGGAAAATAAAAAAGGTCCAATTTCTCCAAAACCAAGGCCTATAAAACCGCTTTTATAAGGACCCTGCTTAGCTACCTGACCACTCACCCCTGGGGCACCAAGAGGAGACTTTAGGGTTCCTGAATATACAGCAATAATGTGGATCCTCACTCGGTAGTGCTACTAGCACAAAAGTAAATTTTGGGAAGCACTTTACTACAATGAGGGAAGTGAAATGTGTAGTTTCTGTTATCTTAAGGCACAAAAAAACCTCTTTCATAATGGTCCTCCTTAAAGGTTACTGACCCCCACCCCTGGGACACCTAGGGGATACAGTGGGGGTACCAAATATACCCAAATATTGTAGTTTACCAATTTGTAAGTGACCCTAACACCAAAATTGAGTTTGGGCACAATTTACATTTAAAAGCAGTTCTGCAACACAGGACTGCTTTTAAAATGACCTCAGGCTCACAGCAGTGCACACATGCAAGAGCAGAAAGGGCTGCTGGCCTCTAAACGGCCTGGCCCTATTATATACTAGGGACTTATAAGGGAGGTCATGCAAATCATAGGGGTACCCTAGTGCTAGTAGGTGTTTTCACTGTATTCTACGTGTTTTAAGCATAGCACTGGCCCTGGGCCTAGTTAGGCAGAGCCTAGGGACAGTCAGGGACAGTTACCACCAGTACTAGTCAGCAAAAACAATGGGGGTGCACAGGATGACTTTGCAACACCTGTCCATTATCTACCTTTCTTGACCAAGTTCACGAGTATCTTCTTTTAGTGAGATGGGTGCTACGATCAATACACATCTGACATAACTCTCCTTTTCCTTTGGACTTTCTGCTAAATTTGGACAACAGCAATGAACACATACCAAAGAGTTAATCACAATATGTTTTTTGGACTTGGGGCGGGTGACACGAAACACAGGGCTCTTCATTCTGGAATGTCTAACTTGCACCGCTAAGACTCTCGATGGATCACCAAGACAAATAGCACCAGCAATTACCTATATGAACCAATAGGTCTCTTCAAACCAATGGACCTTCCGCTCACCGTAAACATGTAATACTGTCTTTCATGCCATCCCGATTAACTGTCCACGATTGGCATGAGAGACCTAGCGCTAGGGTGGCTGACTTTCTTTTTTCAGTCATTTACCAGCTCTTTCACTTCCTTTGTTCAGATTTTAAGGAGGCTGAGCGTTCCTTAAGGATCCGCTTCTGGTCCTACCCTTTATTATTATTTAAGTATCGCCCCTTTGGCAGATTTATTTTTTTCTTTTTGCATTCGTTTTTAAACCTATGACGATGATACCCAAAAGCATGATCTCAGTTTGGGGACCAACAGCTAACCACAGATACGCTACCTCAAGGAAAGCAAGACACCCAACCCTCAAAAGGGATATCTGAGATCCTACATACCCAAAAGCTCCTTCCTGTTGCCCTCGTCATGGGGTGGGAGCTAGATGCGCCTCCTGGTTGCAGTCTGCCACTCAACTAGAGTCAGCTGATCACAGGACACCCCACCAGCTGTGGGTTGGCGCCCTCACTGAAATCACAAGCACCATCTCAATGGAAACACTTGCAGTCCACCACATTGTCCAACACGCTGCCTTTGCTTGCCATCTTGCCTTTATTAGGATGGTATTAGATGCCATCAATAGGATGCCACTGGACGCATTTGAGATCTCTGAAATAACTTGCCATGTAGATTCCCCCAGAAGAGAGGGGACACTCTCAAGCTCACACGGAAATACAAATATAAATGGATATCTCTGTATCATCGTTGCCCCTCGCTCGTGCTTAGCGCTCCGAGACAGGTCCTGGTTGCATGCCGTGGTGTCAGTTATCATATTTTGTTGGATGGGCGTGGATGAGTCTTCATTGGGCTGATAGCAGTGCCTGAGTTCCTCCAGCAATTATTACAAGGATGTCTTACCTTCCTTCCTCCTTCAATGACGCCTTGCTGCCTTCTGAGAGGCTGTTCGAGTTTATCATTTCTGCTCCCAGGTGACCAGAAGTCTGTCCTAGCTGGCTGATCAATACCTCCCCGACCCCCATCCTCATGTCTGAATTAATGTACAGTTGTCTGCCTTTTGAATTACAAGCAGGTGCCACTTTAGCGCGTTAATAAATCAGCCATTATGGCCCATTTTCAATGGACAATGAAAGTTTTCCTAACCGACTATGCATTTTTCAGTACATTAGTTGTTTAGGAAAACAGGCATTAATGGCCTGGACCGCATCCATTTTCCAGTCTCAGCAAAGCGCCATCGGCTGCCACTCTGCAGTAATGGCCGCGGCATTGTTCCACCCAGCAGGCGCTGCCCTGTTTATCTCTAGAATAGATTCGGAGAGAGGAAGGCATAAGTGCATGCATCAGCCTCCACGTGCTCACCTTTCCACATTGCGCGAGGTAATCTGCACAATGAGACGCTAGCTGTCCTGTCAATCAAGTGCGGCGCTTCCTTTGACGACACTCTTGACTAACGCACGTCACACCGGTATATCTGCGGTTATCGGGACGCCGCTTACAAATCAGGTTGCATCATTCAGGAAATGCAATTGTTGTATGCGCCAGTCCATTGGAAACCCCTAAAAGATCCGAGCAAAAACTTCCTGTAGGCCAAAACTAAATGATTCTGACAATGTTTTACATCCGCTTCCACCACTGTAGCCTAAAAATCAGCACATTTCAGGACAGCTTGTGTATGTGTTGTTTCTTGTATTTAATATTTATTTCTGGTCCACATAAACCAGTCTTACAATAATAAAAACATTCATCTAAAAAATATAATGACAGTTTAATGATATTTTAGTGAATGATGCAACGTGAAATGTTGGTCTCTTAAGGCTGGAGGAGAGTTTGTTGTTAAGTGCAGAGGAGTGTGATGGGCAGAGGAGTGTGATGGGCAGATGAGTGTGATGGGCAGAGGACTGTGATGCACAGAGGAGTGTGATGCACAGAGGAGTATGATAAAAGTAGGAGTGTGATGGGCAGAGGAGTGTGATGGACAGAGTACTGTGATGGGCAGAGGAGTGTCATAGGCAGAGGAGTGTGATGAACCGAGGAGTGTGATACACAGAGGAGTGTGATGCACAGAGGAGTGTCAGGGACAGAGGAGTTTATTGCACAGAGGAGTGTGATGCACAGAGGAGTATGATGCACAGAGGAGTATGATAGAAGTAGGAGTGTGATGGGCAAAGGAATATGACGGACAGAGGAGTTTGATGAGCAGGGGAGTGTGATGGGCAGAGAAATGTGATGCGCAGAGGAATGTGATGGGTAGAGGAGTGTGGCGGACAGAGGAGTTTGGTGGAAGTAGGAGTGTTATGGGCAGATGAGTGTGATGGAAGTAGGAGTGTGATGGGCAGAGGAGTGTGATGAGCAGAGGCATACGATGGGCAGAGGAGTGTGATGGGCAGAGGCATGCAATGGGCAGAGGCATGCAATGGGCAGAGGAATGCAATGGGCAGAGGAGTGTGATAGGCAGAGGAGTGTGGCGGCCAGAGGAGTATGAGGGAAGTAGGAGTGTGATGGGCAGAGTAATGTGATGGGCAGAGGAGTGTGACAGGCAGTGGAGTGCGAAGGGCAGCGGAGTGCGACGCACAGAGGAATTTGACGTGCAGAGGAGTGATGGACAGAGGAGTGTGATGGAAGTAGGAGTGTGAGAGAAGTGGGCAGAGGAGTGTGACAGGCAGAGGAGTGCGACGGAAAGAGGAGTGTGATTGTGCGACGGAAAGAGGAGTGCGATGGAAAGAGGAGTGGGCAGAGGAATGTGATTGGCAGAGGAGTGCGACGAACAGAAGAGGGTGATGGAAGTAGGAGTGTGATGGGCAGAGGAGTTTGATGGAAGTAGGAGTATGAGGGGCAGAGGAGTGTGATGAGCAGAGGCATGCAATGGGCAGAGGAGTATGATGGGCAGAGGAGTGAGATGGGCAGAGGAGTGCGACAGGCAGAGGAGTGCGACGCATAGAGGAATTTGATGCGCAGAGGAGTGTGATGGGCAGAGGAGTGTGATGGGCAGAGGAGTGTGATGGGCAGAGGAGTGTGATGGGCAGAGGAGTGTGATGGGCAGAGGAGTGTGATCGACAGAGGAGTGTGACCGACAGAGGAGTGTGACGGACAGAGGAGTGTGACGGACAGAGGAGTGTGACGGACAGAGGAGTGTGATGGAAGTAGCAGTGTGATGGGCAGAGGAGTGTGATGGGCAGATTAATGCGATGGGAATAGGAATATGATGGGAAGAGCAGTGTGATGGACAGAGCAGTGTGACGGACAGAGGGGGGCGACGGACAGAGGGGGGCGACGGACAGAGGGGGGCGACGGACAGAGGGGGGCGACGGACAGAGGGGGGCGACGGACAGAGGGGGGCGACGGACAGAGGGGGGCGACGGACAGAGGGGGGCGACGGACAGAGGGGGGCGACGGACAGAGGGGGGCGACGGACAGAGGGGGGCGACGGACAGAGGGGGGCGACGGACAGAGGAGCGTGACGGACAGAGGAGCGTGACGGACAGAGGAGCGTGATGGACAGAGGAGCGTGATGGACACAGGAGCGTGATGGACACAGGAGGGTGATGGACACAGGAGGGTGATGGACACAGGAGGGTGATGGACACAGGAGGGTGATGGAAAGAGGAGGGTGATGGAAAGAGGAGGGTGATGGAAAGAGGAGGGTGATGGAAAGAGGAGGGTGATGGAAAGAGGAGGGTGATGGAAAGAGGAGGGTGATGGAAAGAGGAGGGTGATGGAAAGAGGAGGGTGATGGAAAGAGGAGGGTGATGGACAGAGGAGTGAGAGGAGTGTGATGGACAGAGGAGTGTGACGGGCAGAGGAGAGCGGCGGGCAGAGGAGTGCGGCGGGCAGAGGAGTGCGGCGGGCAGAGGAGTGCGGCGGGCAGAGGGGGGAGACGGGCAGAGGGGGCGACGGGCAGAGGGGGCGACGGGCAGAGGGGGGCGACGGGCAGAGGGGGGCGACGGACAGAGGGGGGCGACGGACAGAGGGGGGCGACGGACAGAGGGGGGCGACGGACAGAGGGGGGCGACGGACAGAGGGGGGCGACGGACAGAGGGGGGCGACGGACAGAGGGGGGCGATGGACAGAGGGGGGCGACGGACAGAGGGGGGCGACGGACAGAGGGGGGCGACGGACAGAGGGGGGCGACGGACAGAGGGGGGCGACGGGCAGAGGTGGGTGACGGGCAGAGGTGGGTGACGGGCAGAGGTGGGTGATGGGCAGAGGAGGGTGATGGGCAGAGGAGGGTAATCGACAGAGGAGGGTAATTGACAGAAGAGGGTAATGGACAGAGGAGTCCCGATTGAGATGGGAGACGAGTGGCATAAAATACATTTGGACTTACCACCAGCTGCCACACCTTATGTGGTGGTATTAGCAAATGTCCCAAAACTATAGACTGGGGCGATAGAATCTCTGCAGCTTTTAAGAAATAAATCGCTACATTGGTTGGGCAGAAGGTCAGACCTAACCGAGAGTCTCTTTGATAAATTTAAGATGGCTAGGAGAGTACCGTGGGTAGATAGAGGTCATAAAAATCTGACTGGGGACTGTGTAGTGTTGACATTTAAAACTCCACAATTGGTACAATTAATTTTGAGAAGAGTTGGAAGTCAAATAATTACAAGGCAGGGTGTCAATTTGGTACCATTAGGTTATTTTTATCAACCAACTAGTAACAACAATGCTCCCACATTCAGGGAACCCTATCCTTTAGGCCCGAGACACCAGTTTAATGTGTCTACTTCTATCCGATTTGAGACATTTAGCAACCTCAATTTAGTTGACGGACTACAAATTGGGGAACAATGCTATAATGTAGTATCCAGCAGCTCAGATTTGTTGGACAATGGGGTTCCATTTGCATTGCTGCCCAGTAATAATACCATCACTCATTATGGATCCACCCGGACAGTAAGCGCAATTACAGTAAACGACCCGCTGATAAATACCATGAATGTTTCTATTCTACCCTCCCCCCAACATGTTAATTCTACATCTATTATTCCAACTATTGAGAGGAGTTTCGACTGTGGAAAAGATCAGGGTGATAATTGCCAGCTCCTGTTCTGGACCATCGCAGGCTTAAAATCCAAGGTAACAAATGCTTTATGGTTCGAGTTTGTGAGAAATTTTAATATGATCAGCCTGCAAGAAACTTGGGCGATAGACCCTATACTTATAAGTGGCTACAAGACCTTCCACACTTCAGCTATTACTTCTTCGCATGGTCGAGCTAAGGGGGGCTGTGCATATATATATATATCTAATTTACCTGAACATAGGGAAAATTGATTTAATTACAACTGAATCCCAATATCAAATAACTAATTTGCATATAGATGGTACTTCTTGTTTGCCGTTATTGAACTTCTATAATAATGCGACCACAGAGACAATTAAAGAAGTTTTGAAATCCACGAGCCACCATTTACACACTTTGCATACCAGTTTAAAGAAGAAATTATTTGTGGTATGGGGTGGGGATTTTAATTCACTCTTATGTAAACATATCGACAATGAGGTATGTGGCTTGGCATTTGAAAAAGATATCAATTTTGCACATTTTCCACATACAATGTATGGTGATGTACTGAATGAAATTATGTTCATGTTTGATTTGGGGTTTGCTAACAATTTGTGTTCACCCATGGCGTCTTTTAGCCCTACCTTTAATGGTCGAGGCATATTTTCTACTATCGACTTTATACTATCTTCAAGTAGATATTCCTCACGTGTTAGTAATTTTAAGACACATGAGATTGCTTTAAGTGACCATTTTCCTTTAAGCGTGGAAGTAAAGATGTATAGCCGGGACATTAATGCAAGAACTAAGTCTTTTGATATTGTTAATAATATTGCTCTGACTAGGCAAAATGGATTTGCACTTAGATGGGCCAGGGTGGATCCAGAGGAATTAGTTATTAAAGTTGTGTCAAACTGTAAAAGAATGTTTTTAACGTGCCTGGATGAAAGTTCACCCAGAGAAGAAATTATAGAAAATTTCGTGGCTATTTCTAACTATGAGAAGAAAGCACTCACTGTCGAAACTAAAAGGAGGCATACTAAGAAACAAGGATGGTTCGACAATGAGTGCACGAAGGCATATACTAAACTTAAATATTCCTTCCACGTGATCGTGAAAAATAGGGAACATATTAATGAGGCAAGAAGAAACTATAGAACAGCTTTAAAAGTGAGAAAGGCTGCCCTAAAGGAGGAAGCATGGCGTGCTTTGCGCGACGCCTCTGAGATACGTGATTCCTCTGTCTTCTGGAAGGCGGTGAATGTGCCCATTTTAGCTGAGAAGGACATGACCTCAATAGAGATTGCCATTACTGAGCCGGAGTGGATACAACATTATTCAACGCTGTATAGCAATTCCGTAATAGACCCCCAGGGAACTTTACTTAATATGGAGGCCCTGGTACAACAACTACCACTGGATTTCACACTTAGCGAAGTTATAGCAGCAATTATCTCAAGCCTGGGTGGTAAGGCACCAGGGCCTGATGGCATACCTTCAGATCTTTTTAAATCAAATGTAGTTTCATGGGGACCACTTTTAACACCGGTTTTAAATGCATGCAGTGCACATGGTTTTTTATCTACATGGTACGAATCTATCATTGTGCCAATTTTTAAAAAGGGAGATAGGATGAACCCAGCCTGCTACCGTTCAATCTCACTGCTGGACTCAACAGTTAAGATTATTGGGTGGATTTTACTAAACAGAATGCAGATATGGGCGGAGGAACAGGATGTTATAAGTTACCTCCAATATGGGTTCCATAAGGGCCTGGGCACAGTCAAACAGGGTCTTAATTTACACATTTTATTGGATAAATATACAAGGGCTAAAAAAGAAAGATTATTTATGATTTTTGTCGACCTGATGGCAGCTTTTGATTGTGTCAATTTTAGAAAGCTTGGGGGTAGATGTTTTATTAATTACTTTTTTAAGACAGCTCTACTCGGGGGCAAAGGCTAAAATCCGTTATGGGTTGGGTGGAGAATGCACTAGCTACTTTAATGTGAGGAGAGGTGTGAGGCAAGGCTGCGTCCTTGCCCCATTTCTCTTCACCCTATATATAAACAACCTGGAAACTATTTTAGGTAAAGAGTGCACGGATTTACCCACGGTAGTAAAGCGCCCAATCCCTGCACTCTTATACGCAGAAGATGCAGTTCTAATGGCCTGTACACCGATTGGTCTCCAAAGGGTTGTGAGTTTGTTTTGTAATTTTATGTCACAGCTTGGGCTCGCGATCAATTGCTCAAAAACATTCACAATGAATTGTGGGGCAGGGTCAAATAAGAGGTTCAAATCTATCGTTATAGACTCTAGGCCGATAGAGTGTACAAAACATTCTCATATTTGGGGATAGTATTTGATGGGTCAGGTTCATGGTGTGAGGCAGTGAAGATCAGACGCCTACTGTTTGTTAAGTCACTAATGCCACTTTCGAATTTTAGCCGTAAATTAGGCAGACGCCCAACGGGGGAACTATTACATATTTATAGGGCCAAATGTGTGGCAATCGCCACCTATGGAGCGGCCATATGGAGCTATGCAGAGGTACACACAACACACTGCAGACTGCGGAAAACAAATTTTTTACATTTCTATTGTCCCTTCCTGAAAGTACCTCAAATTCCATCTGCCATCAGGAATTGGGTATGCCATACTTGGAGGACACGATCAAGATCCAACATGTCCTCCTCTGGCATAGAATTTGGACATCAGAAGAGACTGGTTTTAACAGCAACATATTGACAGATGCGCTGGGGATAGATGGTTCCAAACAAATGAGATGGCTAGAAGACGTGTAAATGTTCCTTTTAAAATTAGGATACCCGGAATATTTCACTGAGCCACATTTAATGCGCACTGTTTCAAGAAAAGCCCTGAAGGCGGACTGCATGAGTTTTTTAGGGTGAACTCAGAGCGACTACCGAAATGAGGAAATCTACGGTACAAGCCCATCAGTTAACCCTGCTGACCCCAATGATACAGCCGTACTTATTACATATGGTCAGCGATTTTGACCGTCTCCTGCCAACACGTTTTAGGGTAAATATTTTATATAGACTTAAGTTTCTCCAAGGTAAATGACTGGGCTAAAGTTTTGTGTAAGTGCCCGTGCGACGACATTTCTGCACAATCAACTATTCATATTTTGCTATTTTGTAAGTGTTATGATATACCTAGAAGGAGAGATGGATTATCCCCGTTCTAAAGAAGTTAGGACTGAAACAGGGCCGACCTGCATTTTTAGCAATACTATACCTAGAGAATGAATATGTTATTGATTCTGTTACTGAGTTTAAAAAAAATGCTTTTAAGTTGCGGAAAACTATAATATTGTGATTTGTAAATACGTATTCACGTGCCACTGAAATCCCTTAACCGTGTAAATTGTACTGTGCTTTTATGACTGAAATAGTCATGCAACCATCATGTGTTTAAGTAGCAAGGATTTGTGTGAATTCTATTGTGCTTTTATGGTTATTTGTACAGTAACCGAATAAAGATACTGACTTGACTAATCAAGTATGACATACTGTAAGGCTACAAACCTTACTCGTTTCTGTAGCCTGGCATTTATTTAGTGCACACTTTAAATATCCAGACATCAGTAAGTTACTTTTAAAAGTGCACTGAAAATAAATGCCGCTTGTCTGTACCTGGTATATTTCTGCAGCGACTTTGGTTCTGGGCAATTATTGTTCTACATTAGAAGCCTGGATATTTACACATGTGATAAAACCTCACTGAATTAAAAGCTCAAATGTATAACTTCTAAATACTGGCAACAATTCATATACGTAGATGCGAAGTGATGTGTAATTTGCATTGACGTTCATTTTTTGATATTCGGATTTTAAGTTATAATGATCAATTAGGAAGTGCTATGTAAAACGTATAGCAGACAAGCAGCAGTCTGGACTGACTGTGACGTACGTTTATAGGGGAACTGACTGTGTTTTTGGTAAATGCTGATGTTTCCGCCTGGGAATTCCCAGAGCAATTCATAAACCTGGACTGAGCTCTGGAATGACGATTCGCCCCATCCATGAAGCGAATCCCCTCTGTGCTTGCACAGGGCAATTTAGTCTTGATTACGAGAAAACAAAGCTTGTAGCGCCGTCTTGTGGCCTGCTTCACTGTATGAATGTCCTTTCATGCCCTGCACAGACTAAAACAAGAGACCATCCCCTCTCGTACACGATGTTCCCTCCATGTCAGATGTACAGACATTCGAAGGGGTATTCTGGCTTTCAGAGGTTAAAACTCAGGACACATTGCTGAAGCCACTTAGCTCTAAATGTCGGAGGAAATTCATTTCTGGGAAGCTTGTGAGTGGCAATTCAAGACTTAGCAAAGTTCACTGAACTCTGAATCAGTCCTAGTGGATAAAAAGGAGAAAGCTTCTCTCACTGAACCAGCCTACCATAGTTTGAGAAGCCCTGGAACCGGCGAGGGACTCCTGCTGCTGGTTTACCTCCCTCTTGAGGGGGACTTGCGTCACTTGACTGACGTGCCTCTTGGTCATGACGTGCCTTTTATCCAGGTGACATAAATGGCGCAAGAGACTGGACACCCCCTAAAGTTCTCACTGCTCCTCCCCCTGTGGGAGCTGACCCTGGACAGGAGGGGAGTTATGGGAGCACTCCAGATGTGTAAAGTGCCTGGGAATGCGCCAGCCATACTCGGTGCTCCTGGGTATCTAAGAGCAGTCTAGGCAGAGCCCTTAGTGTCCCAGCGGCAGGGCAGCGCAAATGATTGGAAGCCCTCCACTTTAGCACAACCTTTTTCAGACTACCAGGCACCCCTAACCTCCCTGGGCACTCAAAGGCCTTCTACGGAATAACCATGGCATGATCCTGCCATCCAATGGGCACTTATGAAAAAGGAGATGTTTTATGTGCTGGGTTTTCCTCTGCTTCCATTTGAAATTGATTTATATTTAATTAGGGATTTCTTTTTTATCCTAAACAAATTTTTACTGTACTTTTGTACATTTATGTTTTTAAGCAGCCCATTTAGAACTGCACTGATTAATGCATTATTCTCCTTCCAATGCTTGTTGTGTTGGAGTCTGTGATCTCCCCTTCACCAGGCTGCTGAGGACCATTGGCTTTTGACAGAAGCAATGCTGCTGGCTCCTCGCTTTCAGCCCGTCAGGTGGATTTCTAACATAATTCTTTTAAACTGATAACACCTGCTTGACACTCTAGTCTACACAGTTACAGGCAATTATAGGAGATTAAGCAATGGATGGACATCTTGCAATAAACATGAAGAAGGTACTGATCCTTCCAGAGGCCTCCTGGGGAAAGGTTTACCATAACACAAGTGTCAGGATGATTCAGCAGACTCCTGCACCATGCGCATCTCAGAGCTGTAGTCTCTACAATTCCCTCCACTCTTTACTATGCTAGTGCTACAATGCCTGCAGGGGATGCTCAATGCAGTATTACCTGCATATGATGCAGAGACATGTTCTGTTTTCAAATGTTTCTTTAAGAATGCTGTCTTTTAACTTAAGAGCAAGGAATGCAAAAAAGTTAGCTCATTTTTTGCCACCCTTTCTGATAAAAAAAAGCCAGGCACTAATTACTTCTTTTTTGGGCATTTTTAAGTATTTTTTGATAGAATATTGGAATAAAATCCTCTCTGATCACTTTTGCACGCAAGACTGCCTGACTGGAACATTTAACATGTACTATCGCAAGAAAAACCACTTATGCCTCCAAAGCAGCTCTCTTCCTTCCACTTGGCCTCACATCTCTAACCTGTAGGCCCTTAGAAGCAGTGCTTAATTTGTGACAGTGCTTTCCGGTGCTTAGCACCGGCACTTAATTATCAGGGCCAGGTCTACGCATCTTCTGCACACGTCACACATTGATGTTTTTTAAAATGTACCTTTACTGTACTCGGGGCAGCTGCAGCGTGTTTTTCACGTATCCCGAGTGTGAGTCACGGCGTTTAACAGTGTTGCGGCTGTGAGACTTCATAATCGCTTAGCCTGCAGCCCAAGTCAAAGAGAATATTCATAAATTAATAATAAATATAATATTTTGATCATGGTGGCCGCGGCCCTTCTTAGTTCAGTCAGTGCAGTGTTGACTGTTGCCACTTGCTGGTGGGCGGGCCGCGGAACACACACACAATGATTTATTTGGGCGGGCCTGCGGGGCCGGGCTGGAGGTTCTGATGGGGTAGGGGCTGTGCGCATGCTAGCATGCGCAGATTTTTTTCACATTGCCACCAGTTGCCATGCCCCAGCATAACCACCGCAGCTCACCACGAGTCATCGTCATTCAAGTTAGCCTGACCCGACCGACGACGACGTTAAGGGCAGAGCAGGACAGCCTGTGCAGGCATCGATCAGCAGCCAGTAGTACAGTATGGTCTGGTAGCAAGCAGCATCAGGCCGCCTAATCGTACTAATTGAAGCAAAGGCAGTGCAGCCAGTGTGTGTACCTATTGGCCGGCTCACCACGAGTAACGGTAAGAAGTTAAGCACCAAGCAGTATTTGTAAACTAACTAACTTTAGTATTAGTGGCTAAGATAAGCCAACTAACTAGTGATGCTATTCCAATAATATGCCGTCACTGTGCCAAAACCTACCTGTTTTTTTTTTGGCAGCGTGATGGTCCGGTTGTAAGATTACCGGCTTGGTGGGAGGCAGCTCACCTCCGACGGCTCCATAAGATACGACAATTATTAGGATCATCATGGATGTGATTCATTCAGAATCACTGAATGCCAGACCATGCAGACCCGTGCCCGGCCTAGTAATAGCCACGGAAGCCGCCACGCCCGACGGCCATAGCGGTACACTTATATGTATCTCGATAGGGCATGGCAGGGCCTGCCCTGCCGGTGCCGCAGTACTGGCCTGCCGGGTAAGGTTTAAGTTAGCTAAAAAGCCAATGCGAGGCTAGCGTAAAATAAAAAGAGGAGCCAGATGTTATACAGGGGGGCTCATTTTGATTGGACAGTTCTCTACCTTTTAAGATAGCAATCAGCAGGCCTCGGGTGCATTGGCTCTCATAGAGGGATTGGTCCTACAGATGGGCGGTGGTGCCGAGTGCTGGACTCCTCGATGCTGCACAGCACAGGTGCCCAATGACCATGCGTCAAATTTCAAGCCTCCTCCTATAGTATTAAAACACCGGCATCACTCTATGGTTGTTAAAGCAGCACGTGCCATGCCCCTCCCTGCCCCGTAGATGGTTTCTTGCTTCCAGCCTGCTGCTGAGCAACCAATGCCCCCCTACCCGCCCAGCCCCTGGCTCGCTGCCTTGTCCAAACATGGTGGCTGGCACGCAGCCGCGCACAAATTGCACTTTGGTTTCACTTTCTCAGGTGTGGTCCTCACTGTCGCGTCGCACTCAACAAACGGCTCCACTCCGACTCGAGTAACCCCGGGCCTTCCCTAAAAGTAAAGCAATACCAAAGCGGACATTCTTTAGCTCACTCCACCACCCCAGTTCAGACATGGCCATATGCAAATCAGTCTGACCCTGTGCCTCATGGGAACAGTCCAGCCCGAACTGCCAAGCCAGGTCTTCCCTGGACCGGAAACAAGCATCCTGGGACCGGTTTCGGTTCATAACCCTCATCAGCCAGGCTATCTTGAATCCAGTGGCAAAGTGAGCAAGGGACCCACGTCTGGGCATACCCTGCCAACTTAGGGCGAACAAAGCAATACCAAAGAGGACAATGGACGGAGCGTTTGAGCAAATCAAACACTCACCCCCAGTCAACTGATCTGGGTTTAATCCATCATCATTGTTTAGCTCACTCCACCACCCCAGTTCAGACATGGCCATATGCAAATCAGTCTGACCCTGTGCCTCATGGGAACAGTCCAGCCCGAACTGCCAAGCCATGTATTCCCTGGACCGGAAACAAGCATCCTGGGACCGGTTTCGGGTTCATAACCCTCATCAGCCAGGCTATCTTGAATACCCTGCCCTAAGTTGACAGGGTATGCCCAGACGTGGGTCTCTTGCTCACTTTGCCACTGGATTCAAGATAAATAATAGTGTTACCTTTGCAGACTAAATGTCCGCAGCATGTCTTAAATTTTAATAATATTTGTAATGCTTATGTTTTTGGTGCAGATAGATAACTATTTACGTCATTTTGTGGCTGGCTCAGCCACCTATTAAATTGTGGCATGTCATCTTTGATAATGAGTTAGAGGGAGTGAGGCAATTTTGTCAAGTGAAGTTCTATATTGTAAGAAATTGGGTTGTTGGTTGAGGAGGGTTAAACAAGCAACACAAACCACAACCACAAAAAGTCACTAAAATAACCTGTGTTTAACACTCCGTTAGCTTGGCACAAAAGCATCAGGCTTAACTTAGAGGCAATGTGTAAAGTATTTATGCAGTGCTCAAACAGGAATAACATGAAAACACAATACAAGAAAAATCCCACACAAATTAAGAAAAAAAGAGTAATGTTTAATACATTTGCCACCAAAATGACAAAAATCCAGTCACTAGAAACTTAGTTATGACTTTTTAAAGTTTAAAGTGAAAAACAGCACCGACAAAACAAAAGCGCCAGCCATCTAAATCTATTAGTGCGAGACTGGGGCAAAATCAAAAGTTATGGCTGACCGCGATGGAGCTCATTTCAGATACACAACGCTGATTAGGCCTGGTCTCCGCTTATCTTCAGACTTAGAAGAATTGTTTAAAACAAAAATGACTGAGAAGGTAAAGTTCAGCAGTGCAAGGCAGACAGCAGTGTCCAAGGAGGAGGAGTCATTGTCTGGGAGCTGCTGGATGGAGCCGCGATGAAGAATTCTTCATTTGGACTTAGTCTCTTTCTTGGTAGTCAAAAATCTTCAGCGGGACGAAGCTGCAGGTCATAGCCAATGAGGGCTCCACAAGGCCAGATACCCTACTGTGGAATCAGGTTGGCCAGCTATGCAACTTAGGCGGATTGGTGAGGAGGTAGGTCCTGGTCTCCTCTCAGTTCTCAGGGCACCTTTTGGCTGAAAAGTCCTAAGTTTTGGATTTGGCTCTCTGGGCAACTTTAGCACAACTTCCATGGGTTCAGGGCTGGAGGGGGCACCTCTTAGAGGGTCAGGACTCACTCAGGCTGGGTCCAGGTGTGGGTTCAATATGGTTGAAGCCCTTTCTGTCCAAGAGGCTCTAATCAGGAGGCCAGTCAACTAGCCCTTGGAGTCACTGTGTAACTCCTAAGTTCAAGCAGAAAAGCAGGTTTCAACCAGCAGGACAGTCTTCTGAGGGCATAAGGCAGGCTTCAGACAGGATGGCAGTCCTCGTGGTGCAACAGGGCAGAGAACACAGCAGGCCACAGGCAGCAGCGCAGTCCTCCGAGAATCCTCTGCCGGTCCAGAAGTGAACTGAAGAATGGATCTGAGGGTCTTATTTTTATGCCTGGGGCCAGCTTTGAAGCAGAAGAAACATCTGTACTTCCCCCAACAGAAGTGTCTGGAATTTCCTGCCTCCCTGCCTGGGTTGGAGGATGTCTGGAGTGACAAAAGGCTGGTGTGAAGTTCTTTGTGTGTGATCTGAGGCAGCTGCTTTGAAGTGCAAGTGGAGCTGTGCACAGCTCTGCCCCTCCGATCTTGTCAGGATGTTCCATCATGTCAACACCCAAACCCCCTCTTGCGTGACTGTCTGAAATGAATACACACAATGGCCAACTGCTAACTATAACCAGTCACATAACCCAGGAAACCAGCTGCAGTCACCAAATGGTTAGGACAAGAAAATGTCAGCTTTGCAAATGTGGAATTTTCAAAATTGAGACTTGAAATCAGACTTTACCATTAAATAGGATTTTAAATTACAATTTCTTAGACACCAAACATGACATTTCAGTCTGCTCCCAAACAAAAGCACCACTTATTAAATGTAGTAATGTAACCCAATGTTATCCGAGGTAGGCTGCACAGTAGTGAAAAATTAATTTGTGAGTTTTTCACTACCAGAACATGTAAAACTTAGAAGTACATGTCCAACTTTTTAAATACAATGCACCCAGCCCTCTGGGCTGTTTAGGACCTACCTTAGGGTGGTATTTATATTACAAGCATTGGTAAATGCATTAGGTTTCACCTATTTGATTACTAATATTCTGTTTGTTGTAAGTAGTAGCTTGCTGAGTAGTTGTATAATATACGTTACAGAAATGCTAAAGTGTTATGACTTGTTTATGTACAAAAAGGCCATATATTGGGCTGTTACTAGTGGTAAAGTGCGGGCAAGAAATAGCAAAACTTTGTGAAAATGAAATGAAAGAGGATCAAACTACTCCAGGAGCAGGATTCAGCTTAGAATGCTGGTCAGTGAAGGATGCTACTCGCCAACCTGCTCTGCCCTGCTCAATGAAGGCTACTCCCTGCGATCTGCCCTACTCAGAGTGGCTGCTGAATCAGCCTCCAATGCAGGCAGAAAGTCGCTCTACAGGAGTCAAAGAGTCAATATTCATAGAAATATTTTCTTCAAAGAAGTCAGACAGCATATCTGACAATTGCTGGGTGCTTTAAACAGAAACTGTCGCACCTGTAAGAGTTGAAAAGTTGCAAAGAATTTGAAACAATTCCTTAACTGAGTTAACTGCGCTTATAATTTTCTTGGAATAAAGTTGAATTTTGAAGAGGTGACCAATCTTTTATATTACCTAAGGGCCTGCTTCTGTGGCTCCCTTGCAGAAGAAGATACAGTCTAAGTAAACCTCTCTTTAGGCTGGTATATGCCACAGGGCAGAGGGAGTAATTTGTTTACTATTAAAATCAAGTGTTTTGTCTGTCCACTAAGTACATCTTCTATATTTTACCATTATTGACTCTAAGGAACTATTAAGGTTGGAGTCTCTCAAATTTTGGGCTAAGTCAGGGATGGAGAGTTTTTTTCCATGGCTGTTTCTTTTGTATTTTAGAAAATTACCTATTTATATCCATTCCAATTGGGTTGGGCTTAGTAGTGACAGAAATAAAAAAAAGTTGTCCTACCATATCAGTGGAATGCTCTCCATACCATAGCATACATGATCCTTCTTGCCAATGTTATCCGTACATGATATCAACATCCTCTCCTACGCAGATGGCATGCAATTCATACTCTCCCTCTCGGACAAGACCCCCAAAATAGAAACAAATTAACTGCCTGCATGACCAAAATCTCTAACTGGACGAAAGTCGACTGCCTCAAGCTCAACAGCAACAAGACAGAAGTAGTGATCTTTGGTAAGAACACCTCGCCCATGAGACTCCAACTGGTGGCCGGCTGAATTCTGATTCACACCCAGAACCCACGCCAGGAACCTCAGAATAATCATCAACAGCGAACTGTACATGACCGCACAAGTCAACGCCGTTACTGCATCCTGCTTCCCTGCAGTGAAGATGTTAAGAACGGTCTTCAAATGGCTCCCGGGCAACACTAGAAAAACTGTCACTCATGCCCTAGTCAGCAGCCAGATCGACTATGGGAATACCCTCTATGCCAGGATCACCAAGCAACTGACTAGAACTACTAACCATCCAGAACTCAGCACCCAGACTCATCCTCAACCTCCCAAACAGAACTCTCATCACAACCCACCTCAGGGAACTACACTGACTTACGATACACGATACGCAAACTCACTCAATTCAAACTTTTCACACACACATTCAAGGTACTACACAGCTCAGGCCCCACCTACCTGAACAGTTGCATCTCTTTCCACCAAGCACCCAGACACCTCTGCTCCGCAGGACTCCATCTCGCTCACATCGCAGGCATACACACAACTAGATCAGGATGAGAGGCGTTCTCTTATATCGCTCCTGAAGAATGGAACGATCTCTCACCCCACATCAGAGCCTCTCCCTCTCTTCTTGAATTCCGTGAGGGGCTGAAGACCAGGCTTTTTAATTACCCAACCTTCAATAAGCAGATCTAGGCTCATACACCTGCTGAGGACCAGGATAGCCTTGCCGGTGATAGTGTGCTTTCTAAATACACATATAATAAGGTAACATCAATAAGGTTTTCATATCCAAAGATCAGATCAAATGTGTGACCTTTCAGGTGAGTTGGCCTCCTGACTAGCATTACAAGACCATAGGCTTACACATTTGTCAGCCATGGTACTTAATGGGCATCAGCCCAGATATCAAAATCTCGAAGTATGATAAGGTTGGCATGAGCTAGAGAAAGTACCAAATCCCAAAAAGAGTAAGTAAAACCGTCAGCTGAACCCAGTAGGCGATAGCATAATAATGCACATTGCAATACAGTGTGAAGAGGAAATAGAGAACCCCCAAATCTCTGCGTGGGGCAATAAAGGCAATGTCCGTTCCTTAGTCAGGAAGGTATCCATCATTATTGCACCCCGATGGCTAAGGTGAGGGCAATGCATGATCTCAAAGCCCGCCGGGCACATTGCTACTATGTCAGAGCTGCCTGAGTCTGTAAGTCTGGTCTCAGTTATGAAAAGGATGTGCGGGGACCAGAAGGTCAAGCGCTCACATGCGACTGATTTTGTTGCCACCAGCACTAGTACATTATTTGGAATTATGCCATGAGAGTGGAAGCCCAACCCTACGCACAAGTTTAATTGTCCACTATTATTCCAAGCACACTTACATTGTACCACATTCCTTTCCCACTATGACGAAAACAAAGGAGAGAATACACTAAACAATAGGACCACTCCAGAACGCTTCCCATTGCTAGATGGAGCAGTCAGTGGTAAAGCATGCCACTGAGGTGGGTAAGGGTTCATCATCCTGTCGAGAACAATTGTCTCCAACTAGACTGTTTATGGCTCCCACCCTGCAAACAGGTCTACTGTACTGAATACCCTTCATTGTTGCATTTAGAGAGGACGTCTAGTCCACCTCTCCCCTTGAAGGAATTCCTCTCTCTCTACCTTGGTTTTGATAAATCTTTCAAGAAGACTTTATATGCCTGCACCAACATAACTAAAATGTATGGCTTCAAAACACCAATCAGACACACATTCTAACTGACTGAAGGTGTGGCATGGTCCCCAAATCACACGCTGGCCACACTGAAGGTTCATAAAGGAAGCAGAACCAGGTTATGCGTGTGCCTTTTCGCGATGACAGAGGGGTGGCACAGGAGGGTCCAAATCTTGTCCAACGCATTGTCCTATCTCCATTACACACTAGTGACCATGTGCATTAACCCACATCTCTGCTAGGCCACAACATCCCAGATTTCAAGCAACTGTTGTTTGCGGTCCTTTTGTTTAAATGTGTCCTTATACCAAAAGTTGACGCAAGGACACATTTCACAGAAAAATATAGTGTGAAATGACAGATTTGCATAATTAAGTGAAATTTTGTTGAACTCTCGTGCCCGTGTCATTTTGCCAAACTATCTCAACCTCAAAGAATGATGGATTGAGCTACCCTACTGGGATTCAAGCTTGTGACCTACAGGGAGGATACACATCTAAACACAAGCTGAACCCTCTGTCATATCCCACCAGAACTTGCATATTTCCATTCCCAAAAGCCAGTTTATCAGGGCACTCAAAGAGGACAATTAATACTAGAAAAGGATAGCATTTTTAATCTAGAACAACACTTAATGTATCACTAATTCAGTTGGAAGCATGCATATCAAAACACAAAAAAGTGACAGTGGCAAAATCAAGACAGACAAATGTGTTTCTATTTTAAATCTGGGTGGAGAAACTACATGAAATGCTCTAAAATGAAAATGTGCATCTCTTCTATGAAGAAACAGCTACCAGGAAGTGAACGTGCCTACCAATACATTAGTTCCACTCTCTGATAGGCTACTGTTGATGAATGCTTTTGATGACTTCCTCAGCTTTAATTGGAAGCAAAACAACCTGACACATGGTTCTCCTATTCCTCACACTCTAAGATAGCAGGTGTTTCACGACAAAATGCAATTTTAAGCTCTTTCATTTTATTTCAACACATACACATGAGACCAGCTGAAGCCATTTTTGAAAGCAAAGCTAACTCAATAGAGAAATTAGTGATTGGTGAGCACTGTAGCATATGTGAAAAGACCAAAATGGTCATTGCGCCATCTGCTAAACACTGCCACCTAGAGGTCACTGGCACAAATGCCAGCAGCGCCTCTTCTGCTTCTCATTCGTTCTGGATAGATGAAGTTGGGCCAGGTGCCACTGAGAACCATAAGCCATGAAAAGCTTGTTGAAATGCTATTCCCCCGCCATTTCAAATAGGCCACTGGTTGAACGCTAGCAGATGGCACCAAATCCTCCTGCCTGACTGTCGACAAATTCATAGAGCTCCATGACACAAAAAAACCTTACTCATTTTCCTGTTCATTAAACGCAAAGACTTATCATGTGGTCTCCCACAAAAACACAAAGTTATTCTTAATTTTATGGAAATATCACGTCAAGAATGGGAAACTCACCTGGGTGACTGCATTACAATTAAAACGTTAGTCCATAGAACAACCTGGAGGCGGGGCGTGGATGCTACAAGAGTGATTGTTAAACATACACCTGCCCTTGCGGTGCATAGATATGTACATTTATAAAATGTTTTTAGACCCAGGGATGACCTCCTCTACCTTGGCAAGGATATGAACACCTGTTTGTGTGCTTAAAGTTTTTTTCTGACTCTTACATGCGGTGGTAGTAACATGCAAAGAGTGTGTGTGTGTGTGTGTGTGTGTGTTTGCGCGTGTGTGTGTGTGTGTTCCTTGAATCTGTATGGGGGAGGCTATTAGGAATTTGAACCAATATTTTTTTTAATTGTGCTCTTCTAGCACTAGGGCTACATGATTATCTTTAACCTAACAATGAGCCTAGCTGCCACATGTTGGGCATTTTGTGGGTTGCACAGTTGCTATTCTTTGACACCACACATATAAACGTTACCAATGTAACTAGGCGAGGTTTAATGGAGCCCACAAACAGGGTATAAACTCCTGGTGGTGATGGAGCAAGGTTTGGCATAAAAAGAAACTTGCTCGTATGCAATCCTCTCGAATAACCTGTAACTCTATAATCAACCTGTCCATGAGTACTAACAGTGCACCACATTCAACATATTGTATCTAGGGGACACTTTCCTATGTGCTTTTTCTAATGACTAACCCGAGTGATCTAAAATGGCCACCGAAAACGCAGGTATTCTTCTGCGCATTCGTCTACTACATCTACGTAGTATGACGTTTTCTGTCGCTTGGGGGAAATCTTTGCAGCTGCGCAATAGCTTCTAATATGGCTGCTTGAAAGTAACGCACTAACACACATACTGAGCTGAAACTAACCTATGCAAGTTCTACTAAGCTGTTAATGCGAAAGATTTATTAAGTAAATGGGGTTAGAGTAGAAGTAAGTGGTATGCAGTGAATTCATTTAAGTTTGTATTCTAACGTGTTTTTCCTTGACTTTATTAATAGTTCACATTTGGGCCTTGGAGGGTGACCGCGTCTCTGTTTCTTTGTGGCTTCCACGCATGCGCAAATGACTGCTTATTCTGAACAAGTGTACTGAATTGACTGGCTGCCAAACCCTAAGCCAAGCAAAAACATGAGAAACCCAACTCTTGACTCTATGAGAGGAAGAAGAAGCAACAATGTATAAGAGACTCATCGATCCACATATGAAATGCTTGTGGGAATAAAGCTTGTGGGTATTAAAATTAAGGGGCAGGGAACTAGACAATAGACTAAAAGAAAATGATTGCACTTGGTATGGTGTGATGTCCTCATCTCACTGCTTGACCCAATCAAATTGCGGGTGAACATTGAATTGAAACATTTGGGGGTGGATCATACACTTGAATTTGGTATAACAGAAAGTAATAGATAGTTGGACACACTTGATGCTGATGCTATGCTGAGATGCTGCCCGATTTTGCTGCAATCTGACTGAAGAATCCAACACTAGGGAAATTCGCGGAACAACTGAGGAGGCACATCTAGGAAGGGGTCCGGACGAGCCCGAGCCAGAGAGAGTAGCACCAGAGAGGGGTGTAACGCTGGGGTTACACTAGGAGAGGTCACCTTCGCTGTCCTGAGCTGATCCTGAATCTTTGACACTCGGATGTCGGGTCCTCACACCATTCTAGGTAAATATAATTGTAGAGACAATGCTCCGTACTTGTTCTCTGTCCTTTCTCTCCTCAGGTGCTGTCATTGCAAGAACTTATTAATGCAAACTGGTTATAAGTTAACTGTACTATTTTCCTAATGGAGATTTCTGGTATATTCATGTGTATATTGATTTGACTCACAACATTATTAATTCAGATAAACCTTTAAAACTCCTTCTGAGTCTGTGGTTCTTTCAAATAAAAGTTAAATGCATTATTGTATTTTCCTCCCTATTCTAATCTACTACTAGATCTTTTCGACAGTGCATTTACTCAGGAGACAGGAATGGTAAGAACACTGGTGTAAAGGTTTCCATGGGTAAAACAAAATTGATGACCAGTGGATATTTACTAGCTCATTGATTGTATGAATGTATATGGGTCCAAGTGAGTGTTGTGTATATGCATGTGTAGAGCTGGTAAACTCCGCTGCATCAGTTTTACTTGGTAGCAGAGGCATGGTTAGTATAGTTAGTTAGGTGAGGAGTGTATTTGAAAATTTAATATTGATTTATGTTTTAACCAAAACCCGTTATGTATAGTTTCATGTTGTCTGGAAGTTCCGGGGAATATTGAATAGCGGGTGACAAGTGGAAGCCACACTGCAGTGAGGTTATTGGTCTGGATCGAGAAAGTACTTAAAGTTACGCAGGACTGGAAGCACTAAGTTAGGGACAATTTCTTGTATACCAGTGAGAATAATTGATAGCGAGGAGTTCGCTGGTGAAATTTTGGTATTTTATCACCTAGAAAGGGTAATACTGAAGGAGTAGCAGGTTCTTTGATGCTTGTATGAAGACTAAGCGGAAGAGTTTTACTCGCAGTGTGTGAAGTAAGTGGAAGAGTTTTACTTGTAGTAAAAGAAAATCTTACTATTCTTTGAATTAGTGGGTCAGACACAATAGCGAATGTTTATAAGTTAATTAAAGAAATTTGTGAGAAGAATTGTGATGAATAAGTTTTCGCATTACCTTGTGAAGGGGGGGTCAGTTGCGGGTGCTGCACTGACGTCACTAAGAGCCACGCTGGGATTGGTTGAAAAACCGGGCGTGTAGTTGATGCGAAATTGTAAAGGAGGGGTCAGTAGAAAGGAGTGATACTGATGTCACAGAAAAGCCGCACAAGCATTGGCTGAGGGAGCGAGCAGAGTAGAGGTTGATTGGTAGTGGTCCTCAGAATAGAAAATGCACTGGTATTGGAGAGTTATTATAATTAAAGCAAGCGTTTGATTGGTCATCAAAATAGAGATCTCGAAAGTAATACTAGATAGAGGAGATTGCATGTACGATCCAACATTAACAGAGACTAGGCCAGATAGAAGGTTTGTAGGGTTTGCTTACGAGCAGTACCTTAATAAGCACAAGCATGCAATGTACGGAGAAAAAAGAAAAATGACATTTATGCAAAAGGTTAGGAATTATTTCAAAAAGGACAAATCCATTAAGAATAGATAGGGGATTCTCATTCCTCCTCCAAATATGCCTGCATCTTACATGATGATAGAGAGAGGCTATCATACTTGTAAATGGTTAGAGAATTGGGTAGAATACACAAAAGATGATGGTATATTAGCCTTTCCAGAGTATAGAAGGTTTAATGAAAGAATATTGTACAACTTAAGAACACAAATGAATTAATTAGAGCCCAGACCTAGATTGACTCAATATGAGGCTTTAGAAGAATGGGAAATGGAAGCCTTTGAACGTGACAGACCCCGAAGCAAAAGGACCTTAAGCAAATATTACCCAAAACTTCCCCGAGAGACTAGAGATAGTCAAATGAAACAATGGAGACAGGCCATGGTGGCAGAAGGTTTATATCCTGTGTTAACATCAGAAGAGCAGACAGGAGGTAAATGTACAGAGAGAACCAAGCACTTAACCATGTTAGGTGGCGGAGAAACGGAAGCGGGATACCTAGAAGACATACTGATGAAAAGTCCTCCACCTTATAATGATGGATTCAATAGAATGAACCCTAGTGCCCCAATGATAGGAACACCTTTGGTTCCACAGATAGTACATGACACCACAGATAGGTTACTTCAAGAAAAGGACAGGGAGGCAATAAATAAGAATAGAGATGAATTGATTCAGAAAATAGCTCAGATAAACGCACATCCCGAGGCATTGACCATACCAGTGACAATAGGTCCGGTAGTTCCATTATATGGAGAAAAATCTAATTATCCTAAAGTTCCTGTAATACCTACCCCGAGTATAGAACCTAGAAAAGAAAAGGTGATAATAGATGATCAAGCAAGTGAATGTGAATCAGTAATATCATTAATGGACTTGCCCATAAGAGAGCCAATGATGGAAACCCCGAAAAGAAATTTGCCCAGTTGATCGAAGGAAGTTAGACTAGAAACGTTATCAGCAACTAGAAGTGCCACAATAGTAACCCCAGAAGATATAGAAAGATGGTCCCAAGAAATAGAGAAGCCAAAGTCACAGCCAAAAATATTAGACATTTTTAAACAGAGTAGAATTGGAAGAAATGGTTGCTGGAAATGTGGGCCTAGACAGGTTAAACATATACAGTGAAGAAGAATTACTGTTCATTTGTAGAAGCATTACACGAAATACAAAGATATTTCATGAAAAGTTGACAAATTTGGCTTCGGAAATGGGAATCGACATAGGGAAATCAAAGGTGTTGCAGAAACCATATAGAGTTGAATTTTCTGATAAGGATTTGGAAAACATGAATTTATATGGAAGAAAGTTGCAGATCAGAGAGTTGTTATTTTTGTTACAAAAGTGGGGAGATCTTGAAAAATGGAAAGTTAGATGGGCAAAGAAAAAGGAAGAAGCACAGGTAAATCGAACAACATCTGAATATGTCATGAGAGAAACAGAAAAAGCTGAAAGGTTGTATACGATGAGAGAAGTACCCGGAGGGGGGTACGTACATGTGCCATGGAATAGACAGGATATTTTGTCTTCTACAAATGATTTTTCAAAATTGAGAGAGAAACCAGTGGAATGGTACCGACAAGTTGAGAGGTTTATGAAAGTTTCAAAGTTTTTATTAAAGGATCTAGATGGTCTGTTTGACATAGTGGTACCTGCAGATTTGTGGACAGAGTGTAAAATTACTGTAAATTGGCCTAGTGAGGAATATCCAAGAGACTCAAAAACAGGAGCCCCGTCAGAAGATGTAATGAAAAAGTATCATCAGGTAATCACCTTTCTAAAGAGTAAAGTTCCCCCGAAAGAAACTGATTGGGTAAAAATAGACAGGACAACCCAAAAGAAGAATGAGTCTGCACATGCCTACTACGAACGTCTCTTACATGTGTTCAAACAGTATAGTGGGTTTGAAAGTTTAGAAAATAAAGACATGACTCATTTTGTGTATAGATTCGTGACTGGGCTGAGATTGGATATATCTCAAATGATTAAGCAGCACATGCTGTGCTGGCAATCAAAGCCCATCGATGAAATTTTAAAATATGCAAAATATTGTGAGGACGAAATTGATAACAAGCAAAAGGCTTTAGAAGAAAAAGTAATGTGGGCTCAAGTAAAATTAGCTGAACAGCCAGACCTCCAATTAAACAATCAGAAAATCAGGGAAGAGCACAAGGTCAAAGTGACAATAATGGGGGAAAGCCACGGGGAAAATTAAATCGAGACGAGGCAAAGAAAAAATTCCCTTGTCATGGGTGCGGGAAGTTGGGACATTGGAAGAACGAGTGTAAAGCAATAGAAATTAATAATGCCCCGATTCACAATTTAAATCCACAGACGCAGAATGAGGTGTTAATGAGTCATCAGCAACAGGGTATAGGTCTTCAGAGTCAATTGCCATCTGCCTCTAAATACAATTTTGTGAGTCAAGCCAAGTACAGTGTGGACGCTGGATTTCCAGAAGGAAGTGGTAAGAAAAATGTTGTAACATCACAGTTTCTTTTGCCTCCCACTGATTGATTATGATCAGGAATGATGGTGCCCAAGGGGGGAGGAAGGGGAGTGCGTACTTGGCGCATCCCTACCGGTAGATCAGTCAGGTCCTTATATAGAGGGTAAAGGATATTACCTTCTTGTTGGATTCTGGTGCTACCAGGTCTGCTGTGAGAACAGCAGACATTCCTAACCTGCCCCTCTCAGGAGAGAACATACAAGTTGAAGGTGTTTCAAACAAACGGATTAGCACTCCAATCACAGAACCCATGGAGGTGCGAATTGGTAATTTTAAAGAAATGCATACGTTTGTGGTCTAGAACTCAAGCCCTGTAAACTTGCTTGGAAGAAACCTGTTGTGCAAAATGAATTGCACTATATTTTGCACCCCGGATGGTGTTGCAATACAAACCCCAGATGAAGATGGAGTTTACAAGTTCATGTTAGCTAAACAGGGAACAGAAGTAAATGAAGTATATTCGATGATGACACAAAATGAATTACCTGCAGAAGTCAAACTGACTGTAAATGCAGAAATATGGGATTTTAAAGGAAAAGAAATAGGATTAATGGCAAATGTGGATCCCGTAAAAGTGACTGTGAAAGAAGGTGCTGTTTCCCCGAATACCCAACAATACAAAATGAGTCCAGAAGTAAAAGCAGGTGTCGTAGCAGAGATAGAGCAATTGGTCGAACAAGGTATCCTGAAAGAAATAATGAGTAGCCCTTGTAATTCACCCATAATTGGCAATAGGAAACCTAATGGGAAATATAGGGTGATCCAAGACCTCAGGAAAATTAATAAGATTGTTGTACCATGCTGCCCAGTAGTGCCTAATCTAGCTGTGATTCTTTATCAGATACCATGGAAAGCAGGATGGTTCACAGTGATTGATTTATGTCATGCATTCTTTTCTATTCCATTGCATCCAGATAGCCAGTTTTTGTTTTCGTTAAAATTTGAAGAGCATGTGTATGTTTGGAATTGTGTGCCTCAAGTGTACACAGAAAGCCCTTCAATCTTTAATTAGATTCTCAAAAGAAGCCTTGAATCTCTTGTATTGCCCAGAGAGTCAGTCCTGGTGCAGTATATTGACGACCTACTGGTGGCGTCAAACACACGAGAGGACTGTGTTACTGATTCAATTGCATTGTTAAATAATCTAGCAAAAGGTGGACATAAAGTATCCCCTGAGAAACTTCAGTTTTGTAAAAATTCAGTTAAATACCTGGGTCATCAAATAGAAAGAGGAGTTAGAAGAGTGACCGCTGAAAGAATCAGAATAATAAGACAAATGCAGTTGCCTCTAACCCAAAAAGAAGTAAGAATGTTCCTTGGAGTTGTAGGGTATTGTAGACAGTGGATTGTAGGGTATGCTCTACTCGCTAAACCCCTGATACAAATGACCAGAAAAAGAGCAAAGGATCCTATAGAATGGGACGATGAAAGTATACAAGCTTTTAGGAAATTGTCGGAGTATTTGTGTGAAGCACCCGCTTTGGGCATGCCCGACTATTCAAAAGAATTTGCATTATTCGGCTATGAGCGGGGTAATTGTGCACTTTCAGTACTAACACAGAGACACAGATTAATGAGAAGGCCAGTTGCATACTTTCCTGCTACCTTGGATCCTGTGGCTTGCACATTACCAGGTTGTCTGAAAGCTGTGGCTGCAACTTGCGTAAGCATAGAACAGAGTGAGTCAATTGTGATGGGACACCCTGCCAATGTGTACGCTCCTCATGCAGTGGTGATTTTACTGACCAGAACCCGAACACAGTACCTTACTCCCAGTAGACTGACCAAATATGAGAGAATAATATTGGGAGCTGAAAATGTGACAATACTGAGGTGTACTGTTCTTAATCCAGCTACCTTACTACCTGATCCTTACGAAGAAGAAGGGAGAGATGAGGTTGAGCATGAATGTCTTGATGTGACTGAGCTTAGCACCAAACCACGTCCTGACATACAAGAAGAACCTTTGAAAAATGCAGAACATGAGCTGTCTGTAGATGGCTCATGCATGAAACACGAGGAGGGAGGATTAAGTGCTGCTTACGCTGTATGTACATTAACTGGGATAGTCAAAGCATTCTATTTACCAGAAGTCAAATCTGCACAAGTTGCTGAATTGATCGCCTTAATTAAGGCATGCAAAATTGGGAAAAATTGGAGAGTAACCATATTTACTGACAGTCAATATGGTTATGGGGTTGTGCATGATTTTGGCCAACTATGGATGCAGAGGGATTTCCTGTCTTCTTCAGGGACTCCTATTAAAAATGGAATTTTTGTGAAAGAATTAATGGAAGCAATTCAATTACCAAAAGAGGTGGCGATATGCTGACCAGGTTGCCCAACATTGTGCAAGGCATAAGATTGCCTTAAACAAGAAAATCGAAACTTGTGGAATCAGCTGCCAACTTATGCTACTTGCAGCAGTGGGAACTTGGGAGGAGGTGAAAGATTTGCAGGATGCTGTAGACATGAGAGAAAAGCAAGAGTGGGTGAAAATAGGATGTCAAAGAAAGGCAGAAGATGGTGTGTGGGTTTGTTATGATGGCAGACCAGTCATGCCAGACAGTATGCTTGTGCCAATAGCTAGAATGTACCATGGAGACACACATGTGGGCAGGGATGCAATGATTCGACTTTTCAGACAAGATTGGTTTAACGCAAAGTTCAGGAAAGTAGCAGAGAGTCTTTGCCAGAGATGTTTAATAGGTCAACAAATGAACCCTGGCAGGAAAACTGTGGTCTGCTTGGGAAAGATTGGAAAGGCAGAAGGTCCTTTTGTGAGACTTCAATTAGATTTCATTCAACTGCTTGTTGAGGGCTGAAATATGTGCTTGTCATAGTTTGTTTATTTTCAAAGTGGGTGGAGGCATTCCCGACCCGAAGAAATTACAGCTTGACAGTGGCCAAACTTTTATTGAGAGAACTCATTCCCAGATTTGGTTTTCCAGTAACGATTGAATCAGATAGAGGGTCTCATTTTAATAATGAAATAATTCGACTAATCTGTGAAGCGTTCAAAGTTGAACAAAAATTGCACTGCGCTTACCGTCCAGAGGCATCTGGAGTGGTAGAACAATTGAATGGCGCAATCAAGTCAAGACTCGGAAAGGTGTGTGCATCCACCCCACTGGAATGGCCTGATGCTTTGCCTCTTGTTCTGATAGAACTCAGAAGTATTCCAGACAGAAATACTGGCTTGAGTCCCCATGAAATACTCATGGGAAGAGCAATGAGACAAGCATGTGTACCAGGACACAAGCTGTTGAATATACCTGATGACTTGGTTTTGGAGTATTGCAGAGTTGGTTGACAGAGTGCATTCTATCTCTCATCAGGTTGGGAAAGATGCGTTCCACAGACAGCTGAGCCACTCGCATGATTTGAATCCCGGTGACTGGGTAGTTGTGAAGAATCACAAACGAGAGTCGTGCCTGGTACCAAGGTGGGATAAACCGCATCAAGTTATATTGACTACCTCAACAGCTGTAAAGTGTGCAGGATTACCTAATTGGATCCATGCAAGTCATACCAAAGGGGTACCAGCTCCTGAAGAAGAAGAGTTACAATTGAAACCAGAAATCGATGGTGCTGAAGGTTGTGCAGCTGAAGAACTTCCTATAGAAGATCCTGAAGTAGCTGCCCAAGATCAACCGAGCACTTATCAGGACGACTGGATCCCAGTGGTGGACATACCTGAAGTACTTATAAAAACTAGGAGTCAAACACAGTTAGCTAGACAGGAGAAGAGTGAGGACCAGACAGGTATAGAAGAAGTCGCTCAGGGAAGTAGGGACATGACTGTTAGGGAGCCTGAGCAGGAACAGCTAAGGAGAGAACAATATACGCAGACAGAAGAAACTCAAAACTTCATCCCGGAGTCTGAGGAGGGACAGTCAGGACTTAGAGAAAACGTTCAGGCAGACCTGAACAGGACCAGACAGGCATAGAAACGCAAGTTCAGGATACAGAAGAAAAACCAGACATCAATCATTTTGAACAGGGTCAGATTGAGGTAGATGAACCCATCCAGGCAGAACAGGCTGAAATAATAAGCCCTGGACAAGGTAAGATAGAGAGGAAATCAGAAGACGAAGCTGATCAAGTTGTGCCAAAATCTAAAGAAAATAAAAGGAGTCTTGAAGAACCTGGCAGTGCAGTAAAGGTTTAAGAAAAGTCGAAAGGGTGATAATTGGCCAAGAATTATCAAGAGACTGAGATACCATCTTAAAACAATTATTGAAGAACCTGATCAAGCAAATGAAGTAACTAGTCAATCCAGACCTCCAAAAGCAATACCAAAGCGAAGGAGTCAAAGATTGAAGACATTGAATAACCAGTTCAAGGGGCCTGAATGGACATATGTTATTCTTGAAGACTTTGAAAATCTCGACTTAAATGAAGAAAGTGATGAAGAGCTGAATGTTGAACAAATTAAGGAGGAAGTGAGACCGACTTGAAAAAGAGAAGACACTTGAGGTGTTATCTCATACCAGGTTCTGAATTAAAGAAGAGACAAATCTTCTTGGCCAAAATGTCTGATGATAAGGTTACTGGAAACCCAAAACAAAGCTGTATAAAGAAGTGTTGTAAAATCTGTATATGTAGTTTAATATTAGTCCTTGCGATATGGATAATACTAGCAATAGCTATTCCCTATTTGATGGTTACTGACAAACAAAATAGTACTAACACACATACAGAAGTTGCAAACATTAAAGGAGATAGAGTAGACTTAGAAACACCAGATGAACTAGATTTACACCACACTGTAGATAAGTATGAAACTGATTTAAATGTATTTGGAAATATCTTACATTATGTAGAAACTATAGAAGTTAGTGACTGTTACGTTTGTATGAAATTGCCAAGCTCAGTAGCTGAAGCGGTTTACCCCTGACATATGGAATCTCATATAGTGTACTAGCTAGTTTATTCTATAGAACTGGAAAACTGCAGTATTATTATTCAAATGTAGATGTAATTTTTCCAGAAGTTCCCATGCGAAAGAGCATGAACCCTGTCCTTAGTCCTAGAGACTCACAGTTCATGGGTGAATATTTCCTAATAATGAAGACAATAGATATAGCTGATGCACATAAACGCAACTTAACCTGTAAATTGCACGAAGAAGAAAATATATTTTTGAATTTAGTTGAAAACAGGAGACAGGATTTCCTTAGAAGGGCCTCTGAACTGAAACCTCAGATACCTAAATGGGCTGAAAGGGAAGACCTTTTAGTAACTGGCAAGACTCATGCTGCTATGTCTTTGGATTTTGAAAAGAAGGGAAAAATCTGTCTCCATAGGCTTAAAACAGAATATAACAACGTATTGATTGGTTCCAGTAAATGTGAACATAACTTCTTAGTAATTGGGGGTTAGGGACTAAAAGGAGGAACTGATCCAGTGTTTCCTGGAATTTATTATATTTGTGGAAACAAAGCCTATTTTAGGTTGCCTGATCACTGGTATGGGAGTTGCTATTTCGGAATAGTATTCCCTAAAGTCTATCATGTTAAAAGAATCACTGGAAGCAATAATGACAGTATTGGACTAACTAGATATAAAAGAGCTAGTTTTTCTGAAATAGTAGATGATATATTTGGTGCATTGATACCTTCAGTGAGGGTTCTACTAAATTCTTGAAAAATCTGTCAATTGTCAACAGTAGTGTCTACTGACACTGCTGGAGGATTTCTACTGATCAATACAGAATTAGTTGCTGTTAGATCTATGGTTTTGCAAAATCGACTTGCACTTGATATCTTATTGGCGAAAGAGGGTGGAGTCTGTAAAATGTTGAAAGCACAATATTGTTGCATATATATACCTGACAAAAGAGTAGAAATTGGAAGATATATTAAAAATATTACACATTTGGAAGAAGAACTGAAACCACTGGAGGTTGACAGTGTATGGAAGAAAATAAATAGTTTTTCCACCATTAGTAGTTGGTTTTCTAATATAGGTAAAAGCATCTTAGGTCAAATATTATTGCCAATCATGGGCATAACTTTGCTAGTTTTAATGATAATGTGTTGTCGCACATGCAGTGGGAAAGGGAAGTAGTACGAAGTGAATGAGAAAGGTAGGAAAAGAAAATTAGAAGAAATACGACTTGAAGAAATGAAGGGGAATATTTACAAAAGAATGAAAGGATCACAATTTAAGAAAGATAAGGAAAGAAATAAAAGATTTGAAGATATCGAAATGGTAGAATGCTAAAGTTGGCATCTGATTTAATAGAATTTAGTGATGGCATAAAATGCCATCAGAGAGGGGATTGATGGAGCAAGGTTTCGCCTAAAAAGAAACTTGCTTGTATGCAATCCTCTCGAATAACCTGTAACTCTATAATCAACCTGTCCGTGAGTATAACAGTGCACCATATTCAACATATTGTATCTAGGGGACGCTTTCCTATGTGCTTTTTCTAATGACTAACAAGAGTGATCTAAAATGGCCGCCGAAAACACGGGAATTCTTCTGCGCATGAGTCTACTACATCTACGTATATGACGTTTTCTGTCGCTTGGGGGAAATCTTTGCAGCTGCACAACAGCTTCTAATATGGCCGCTTTAAAGTAACGCACTAACGCACATGCTGAGCTGAAACTAACCAGTTCTACTAAGCTATTAATGCAAAAGATTTATTAAGTAAATGGGGTTAGAGTAGAAGCAAGTGGTATACAGTGAATTCATTTAAGTTTGTAACTTTCTAACGTGGTTTTCTTTGACTTTATTAATAGTTCAAATTTGGGCCTTGGAGGGTGACCACGTCTCTGTTTCTTTGTGGCTTCCACGCATGTGCAAATGACTGCTTATTCTGAACAAGTGAACTGAATTGGCTGGCTGCCAAACCCTAAGCCCAGCAAGGACATGAGAAACTCAACTCTTGACCCTACGAGAGGAAGAAGAAGCAACAATGTATAAGAGACTCATCGATCCACATATGAAATGCTTGTGGGAATAAAGCTTGTGGGTATTAAAATTAAGGGGCGGGGAACTAGACAATAGACTAAAAGAAAATTATTGCGCTTGGTATGGTGTGATGTCCTCATCCCACTGCTTGGCCCAATCAAATTGCGGGTAAACATGGAATTGAAATATTTGGGGGTGGATCATACACTTGAATTTGGTATAACAGAGGTAAGTTATAGATAGTTAGACACACTTGATGCTGAGATGCTGATGCTATGATGAGATGAGATGCTGATGCTATGATGAGATGAGATGCTGCTCGATTTTGCTGCAATCTGACTGAAGAATCCAACACTAGGGAAATTCGCAGAACATCTAGGAAGGGGTCCGGACGAGCCCGAGCCTGAGAGAGTAACACTAGGAGAGGTCACCTTCCCTGTCCTGAGCTGATCCTGAAACTTTGACACTCGGATGTCGGGGTCCTCACACCATTCTAGGTAAATATAATTGTAAAGTAAATGCTCCGTACTTGTTCTCTGTCCTTCCTCTCCTCAGGTGCTGACATTGCAAGAACTTATTGATGCAAACTAGTTATAAGCTAACTGTACTATTTTCCTGATGGAGATTATCAGTATATTGAGCGTATATTGATTTGTTTCACAAAATTATTAATTCAGATAAACCTTTAAAACTCCTTCTGAGTCTGTGGTTCGTTCAAATAAAAGTTAAATGCATTAATGTATTTTCCTTCCTATTCTAATCTACTACTAGATCTTTTCGACAGTGCATTTACTCTAGAGATAGGAATGGTAAGAACACTGGTGTAAAATGGATGACCAGTGGATCTTTACTAGCTCATTGATTGTATGAATGTAAATGGGCCCAAGTGAGTGTTGTGTGTATGAATGTGTAGAGCTGGTAAACTCAGCTGCATCAGTGGGGAAGCGAAAGTGGTGGAGACTTCTCGTTTAAGAAGAAAGAAACATTGGTTACTGCTTTTAAGCATCAGGGAGAGCCAGGAGGTTTTTGACTCACTGAGGTGCACACAGAGCATTAAAAGAGGAAGTGGGAAGAAGGTGGAACCTTTGGAGAAGTTCGAAGGGGATGACCTAATTCTCACTCTAGATATTGCTAATATTGAGGCCATTAATGCCCATCCAGTACTCCATTTGGGCATTGCTTTTTATTGTGGCAGACTATTAGGTAGTTTCATCTGCATAATAGCAGAATGACTGATCAATGCACTAGCAAATGTGCTAGTGGGAATGATCAAGTATTAAAGAGGAGCAGGGATATGTTGGATTCCAAAAGGATCCCCACAGGTCTGCTGCTTTTTGTTGTTGTTTTAGACCCATTGTTTTCTCCTGACGACACAGGGTAGCTTTGCAGGGAGAGTCGTTTTCTTATACTAAATCTTCGAGTTGCACAACTGTATCAAATTCAAAATCTGTAGCTTGGTCAGAGGCAAGATATTATTGGCAGAGGTGCGAGGAAGTGAAAAGAGAGAACAAGAGAAAGGGCAGTTTAAATAAACTTACAATTTGCCCAAAATAATAATAATTGTTAGACCTAGCATCCTTGGCGTGGTTTCCCCTAACTTTTTGCCTTCAGACCTCCTATTTTTGCTGACTTCATTTCTGCTGGCCTTAGAATTCTGCACACTTTACTTCTGCTAACCACCGCTAAAGTGCTTGAGCACTCTGCCCGAAACATGGTAACATTGGCTTATACACAATTGGCACATTAATGTATTTATAAGTCCCTGATAAGGTGCACTCACTAAATGTGCCCAGGGCCTGATTTTAAATTACAATTCTGAAAATGCCACTTTTAGAAAGCTAATGTAATATATTGAGAATGCACTCCTTCCCTTATGAAACCATGCTTCAAGTTTTTATTTATCAATTTTTCTGTCGTCCTTTAACACCTTCAGTGCCCATGACGAGCTGGACTCGTCATGGGCTGCGGTGGCGCTGTGCCCATGACGAGTCCAGCTCGTCATGAACTCCGCCCGCTAATGCAAGGCGCGGCACTGGGCGGGGAAAGGGGCGGGCATGCAAGGGGTTAATGCCTGCGAGACAGGTGCTGTGTACCATCCCGAAGCACAGCTTGTATAAACAATACATCCAAGGGCGCTGATGCGCGCCCCACCTGCTGCACTGCAAACGTGGGGAACCTTACTCCAATTTTTGTATCCATTTCTTCAGCATTATCCAATGTAATCTAGGAGCATCCATCATAATCATTTGTTTTTAAACACTTTTCAATCTTCAAAACACAGCGGAGACAACGTCCATTCACCTGCAATCTTTATTTTAGCATCTTGAAAAGTTTACTGAATGCCCATCCAGGCCTTTTTACAGCAACTCCATACATCGAAGGTGGAACAGAACAGAGTAGGCTCATCTCGTTATGTTCCCAATGCATTTCGAGCCTCGTGGGCTCTTCGTCAGGGGTTTCTTTCAGAAACAAAAGACAATTCAACTAGTTGTTCCCTACTGACCTTCACTATTAAAACCCAATCATAAAAACAAACAAAATACACGCTGTGAGCCCAAACCTACTACCTCCCATTCATTTCTGCATCCCGTGATTCCCACAATATCTAACCTGAATCACAGGATGCAGAAATGACTTGACTTCTTGGTACAAAAGGTTGACAAGCATGATGGGCAGCTAAAGGAGGCGGAAAGGCGTATATCTGAGAATGAAGATGTCACAACTTGGATGCAGACTGAAGTCACTCAAATGGATAAACTTCTAAAAGTAATTGTGGCTAAGAATGAGGACATTGAAGCCAGGAGCCGCCGCAACAACGTCCGCATCCTAGGTATTCCGGAAAGTACAAATACAGGGCGTATGGAGGAATACATAGAACGTCTTCTAAAGAACTCCTTCGGTGAGGATTCATTTTCGCCGCACTTGGTGGTCGAACGTGCGCATCGCTCCTTGAGCCCCAGATCCCCCCTGGAGAGGCCCCGCGGCCCATCATTGCTCGTCTCCTCAATTATCGTGACCGCGATGTGGCATTACAGAAGGCGAGCCACCTGAAGTCGCTGCAGTTTGAAGGAAACCCATTCACCATTTATCCGGATTTCACACTGGCGGTGCAGGAAGCGCGAGGGAAGTTCCTCACTGTTAAGCAGAAACTTCGGAAGGCTCCCATCGAATACGCCCTCTTATACCCAGCGCACCTCTGGATTACGCACAATGGGAAACATATCTTCTGTACTAACCCACAGGAGGTAGATGACTTTCTGAAGACAGTTTCGAGGCGTTCTCCGCGCCGAGATGGTGCTTCCAGATCACCTTCCCCACCTCATGGCTGACTGTGCGCAGGATGACCACCTGACGTGTGCTGTGTCTGCTTTTAATGTTTCACGCTTACTGTGTAACAGGACATTGTCCATAGCGACATCATCACCTTGCTGCGGATGACTACTCACCACTATGCCTCTGACACATCGATATCAATGTACAGGCACATGAACAGATAAGTTCCCTAAGAACCTCTTTTGTTAATTGGGACCCAGATTGCATATATGTACTGCTTGCCACATATTAGTTAGTTGTAAATGCCATATTGCCAAGCACCCTCTCCCCATGCGCCACTCTTTCCCGTTATGGGAATGGAAGGGTTCGCTGTCCCCTAGTGCCCCCCTATGGGAGTTCCCTTATAGTGCTGTTTTTTTCTTTGTATTCTCTACTGCTACGCAATGCTATCGCCTTGCTGGCCTCAGTTGGTTGTCGTAAATCAACTGCCTTTGTTTACCTTTTTGGGAGGGCTATGCTATGCCGGCACAATTGGGGTGTCGTTGTGGGCGGGGGAGAGGGGGCATACTGAGTTCCTGCAGGGACTGTTTGTTGCAGTGTTTTGTTACAGGGGGGAGGGAATGGGATGGGATTGTTCTTGTACATGTTGGACAACTACAGCTAGACATGGCCATCATTATGTGAGTGGACACATTTTTTGCGACATTGGCAACCTCAACATGCATCGCTGATACACCTACAGAGATGACATCTACTGATATCCCCAGCCTCAAATTGCTCACATGGAACGTCAGGGGGCTCCGTGACCCTCGCAAACGCAGTCAGGTATTAGCATACCTAGACCGGCACCATATCCAAATAGCCATGCTCCAGGAAACACATATGGACCCTAGACGTCCTCCCTACTTCGGAACGAAATGGGCTTCTACATGTGTTTACTCATCTTATTCCACCTACTCACGTGGCACACTTATACTAATTAAGAAGAACACGCCGTTCATAGTGGGGGGTACATACAGTGACTCCTCTGGCCGTAGCTGTATCCTCTGGGGTACGCTGGCTACACAATCTGTCACTGTCGCTTGCAGCTACGGTCCTAACACAGACGATCCTGGCTACTTCACCGCCCTCTGGGGTCAAATACTACAAATAGGCTCCACACAGGTCATATGCGGGGGGGATTTTAATACTGCTCTTTTCCCATCCATGTACCTCTCCAATCCCCTTCCACATCATTATACCAACACTCGGGAGACTTTATCTGGTCTATTTGCGGACCATGGGCTGGTTGATGTGTGGAGGTATGTTCACCCCACGGACAGACAGGGCACCTTTTATACTGCGGGTCACTCCACTTGGTCTAGGCTGGACTATTGGGTTTGCTTCCAGGGAGTGACACCCTGGATTCGTAGTGCCACACATTTAGCTTGCACGCACTCTGACCATGCGCCTGTATACCTTGAATTGCTACCCCCAACACTATTGTCACCCCGCGTTGCTGGAGACTCATACCTGAGGCACTACTAGATATTGTGATTCATAAGGAACTGGGAGAGGAGATTATGGATTTTTTGCTAGGAATAGGGGTACTGTCGAGGAAGTGGGCATACTCTGGGAGGCTTTTAAAGTCACGGTCAGGGGCATTTGCATATCAAAAAGTTTCGTAGTGCTTCGTGACATCAGGAATAGATTGCGATGCCTCGAACTCGAGATAAAGCACCTGGAAACAACTGTGGGAAGCTAACTCTAATGCCCTCCGTGAGAAACTCACGGACTATATTGACACTGCATCTAGGGAAGTTTTGTGGTAAATTTTTACACCGCCCGCAGATATGGGGAGGGTGAGAGACCTGGACGAGCATTGGCGAACGCCATCAAAAAGCCTAGGTTCTCTAACTATGTCTTGGATGTGGTGGATGGTGACGGGCACCAGCATAGAGACAGTCTTAACATACTTAATGTCTTTGTTCAATATTAAAAGGAATTATATAGTTTGCAACACTCATCCCCCCCCCAGATTTTGCTCCCTATCTGCAGGATATCACTCTTGGTTGGCTGAGGGATTCCTACCACGAATTCCTTGCGGCACCTTTTGAAGACGACGAGCTACGGTAAGCTATAATGCAAATGGCATCCGGACAGGCTCCAGGCTCGGATGGCCTTCCCATTGATTTTTATAAAGAATATATTGATCAGTTGCTCCCCGTGTTGAAGGAGGTTTTCCTAGAGGCCCAAGAGGCGCAGCTCTTACCCACAACAATGAGAGAGGCGCTGATTACGTCATTGCTGAAACCGGGCAAACCAGCAGATCAGTGCGGATCGTATAGGCCACTATCCCTTATAAATACTGATACCAAAATTCTGGCTAAGCTGCTGGCCAACCGTCTTAGTCTGCTGATGGACAAGCTGGTGCTTCCAGATCAGTCTGGGTTCATCCCGGGGGAGCTACATCCCATAATCTTCTAACGCTGTTTTCCATTCTACAGGCCGTTGATCCCAGATTGAAATTGGTGGCAGTGTTCCTTGATGCCTCTAAGGCCTTTGATTCTGTGGAATGGGACTACCTTTTCACCATTTTGCAAAATATGGGGCTTCCCATAGGCTTTATTTCATGGATTCGGCTCCTGTACACCGCACCCACAGCAAACGTTTTGATAAACGGACACACCTCCTCAATTTCTTTATCTCGCGGCACACGCCAGGGATGTCCACACTCTCCCCTTCTTTTTGCTTTAATTATGGAACCCTTTGTGGTGCGGCTTCGGCAGCATTATAATCATATAGGCCTTAGGTGTCTCCTACGCCCGATACTTGTCTCGCTATATGCTGACGATGTTACTCTTTATGTTAAAGACCCTTATAATAATCTTAATTCCTTATCACTGGAATTTTTTTAAATCATATTAATTGGAACAAGTGGCAGATATTCCCATTGACCAACTCTGTTATTCAATTTGACACAGACTATCCACTCAAGTGGTGTGATGCTGATGTTAAATATTTAGGTATCCAGGTCTTGGCGGATCGGGATGAGCTAATGAGAACAAATTAAGGGTGTGCAATGGAACACATCACAAGTTGCATTACTTGGTGGATTGCCCTTCCATTGTCTATGGCTGGACGAGTGTCCCTTGTAAAAATTGTGATCCTCCCTAAATTTTTATACCTTTTCCTTAACATTCCTTATGATCCTGGACGTCATTTTTTTACCCACGTATACAATGAGACACCTTAATGAGGCCTTATTCCCAAGGGGGCCTGGACATACCTAACTTCGAACTGTATTATCTCTGCGCCCAGGCACATTTTGTGCATTTTTGGTTCCATCAACCTCGCTACACCCCTCACGTTTAATCTTATTTATTCAATGTTATTGTTCCTGTGCAAATATAAAGCATGAAACAATGGAACCTCGCACCTTTGACATGATGGACAAGTTTTGTCAATAACATTGAATAAATAAGATTAAACGTTTTGGAATACTGACTGAGTACGTGGATAATTTTGATCACATATGTGCATAAGGCTGTGCAACTCTTTCGTGACTTGTAAACCACAGGTCACGTTTTTTGATGCATTTATACAAGCGCACCTGGGACGGGGCGCATTAAGAGTGCATGCACGCCAAACTTGAGAACTATAAAGGTAAAAGAAGGATTGAATACGAGACAGGGTGTGCTTCAGTTTAACTTCTAATGCTGTAAGTCACTCATTTACTACTTTCCACATGCATGAAATTATGAACCTGTCACTTATAGAATTTAATTGAGGAAATAGGTTTCTAAACCTGTGCATGCTTGACTGCAATTTTGCGTTTGATAAAATAGGTCGAATCCATGCCCATTCCAAGGAGAGGGACTTGGCCTGGCAGCTCAGGCTGCACTGTTTCTATTGGAGCGGGATCAAAGACTGATTGGGAAATGGTGGTCTCTGCTAGAGAGTCATGGTGTGCAAAGAAATAATGCTTTGAGTGCGGCACTGAGTAAACTAATAATTGTGATTTGCAATAAAATATTACGTCAGGAACCTATTTGGAATACTTATAATAGCTACATTTTTGTAAAACAAAAATCTAATCAAATGTTGATTTAGAGTTTTTATACAAAAAAGAAATGATGTTTTAGCCACACATGAGAAAACATTCAAAACTGGGGAGGGACGGTGGAGTATCCCAGCACATAATTTATTAATGGCATTTGTGTTTCATAAAGCACTCCCTACTGAATATTTATATAATGCTGGAGCTACACAGAATGCTAGAACTCTGCTAAATAACATGTCCTAAAAGGGTGATAGCTGTGGACTTTTCTATCACCATGTAAAAAGTTTCTACCCTCCACCCACGCTTCAGAACAGGGCTAAATCCGACAAACCCACTTTATACAAAATTCATCTCTCCTGTACAGGACATTTAGAGCATTTTGCATTCAATCTCTCCCTGGACTACTGAACTCTCCTCCCAGGATGCTTTAACAGTACATGCTTCCATTAACCCCTCAAGAGAGGTCATAGGCACTGTACATGAAATGTAAGCACAGACAGCTTGTCCGCCTCTGGAAGGATGATGAGATTTTCTACACTTGGGTTGGCCTCATTTTCTTTCCATCCTAAGTCAATTGACCCTGAAAGTGTGATGTGCCCTTATCCAAAGTGTTCCCTGCTGCCCCTTCATGATTAGCCACCCACAGCCAGAGGAAGCTGTGCAGCTCCAGGGAAGGTAAGCCATCAGCTCTTCCAGGCATGCCAGTGGTAGAGGAGACAGAAGGCTACCGGAATCAAACGGATTGCCTCTCAAGGGCGAACATATATGAATTGTAAGTGTGGCCCAGTATTCTACTTCTCAGACCACAATGACCCTTTTAAATAAACAGAGGTGGGCGGAGCTATTTCTCTTGCAAACGTCAGATAAGAATCAGAAACACTAGGATTACTTCTCCTAGTTGACAAAGTGTTCTGCATGTGAGTTTACACATTACAATTAGAAGTTTACCGTTTCATATAAGGCATTTCGAGGAAAAATAGATGGGCAGCATGTCTTTGAGCCAAACAAGTGTCACATTAATTTTCAGTTTCAACAGGCACTCGCGAGGGAACATTGCCAGGGTGCAGCTGGTGGGAAAGCAGTGAACACGGCAAACTACCGCTAGGCGAAAGATAAGACCTTTCAGAAATGTAAGTCTCACTTAATAAAAACTCTGCACACCCCTACTTTTTCTTATTTTCTCTACAATACCGAGAAGACTCTGATGTTCTGAATCCATTCTATGGAAAAATATTTTTGGAACATTTATCCCAGACCTCGGTAGCCCAGGTCACTCTGGAACAGGTCGACTTGCTCGGATATGTTTTATGGAAATACTAAAAGCACAGTGGTTTTTGACATGTAGGCCATCAACCATTACACCAGGCAAGGCCATTCTTACTGAAAAGGCCAATTTGGAAGATCAGAATGAAAGCCCTAATACATTTTAAGGCCGGAAGAAGAGATCTCTAGTGGTTTTGGTCTGTTCTGAGAGTTGCCTCATGTTGGGGGTCCATCAAAAGACAGGGAGCAGCCTGGAAACGAGCTTGTGAGCAGGGAACTCACAAAAATAATTCCATTTTTGAGACAGGTTCCCAGGTTTGTGGCTAGAACATGGATAGAAAAAAGAAAAAGCCTTTCAGATCTCAATGCCCCATAAAGGGGGAGGTACAAGAAGCCCTTAAAGGGGAAATCATAACAGAGTAACGAAAGAGTCAAATAACTGAAGCATGAGACCACCCACATGTTGTAAACAATGTATACATCACCCGCTCTAGCAGGAACATATTGGAGAATCTGATAAGGTGCAATTGGATAAGCCTGTGTTTTCCCTCATGACCTCAATAAGAGCCTGCTTCAATTCTCAGACTCTCAGCTTTGAAATTATCAGTTTTCTTAATGTAAGGTCCAAGACAAAATGTGGACAATTACCATCTTGTGCAAAGCTGGACTGGCCGTAGCGTGCAACTGGCATTTCACCTGTGGGCCGCCAGAGTGGGGGCTGGTTTTGGACCCCCCACTGTTTTTGCCATCCTCCTACCCTGCGGCTGGTCCGACTCAATTGCCAGGGCCGGTTTGCATTCGCAGTCCGGCCCTGATCCTGTGCCCACCAGTAAGGAATGTAGCTGTTTCTCTCGCTGTGGCATTACAGCCTTTTGTACTGCATGCAAGTGTTCCACTGGGCATGCAGGCCATACATCTTATCTGTTGTCTTATATGTCTTATTCTGTTTCAAAGGAAAATGATTTATTTTCAGTAAGGAGCATAACACATTTGATAAATTCCCATTTTAAATGCTATGCCCTTTCAGATGATGTATTTGAAAAATATGATTACAATTGATTTTCATCCCTTTTTCTCTGTATGGCTTGTCACAAAGCGAAGCTTAGCTCGCTTACAAAGGAAACTTGCTGTGTGATTCTAGGATTGTTGCCAAACTCCTTGATTACAGTGAATTTGCACCAGGGGCTCCTGCAAGTTGTAACTACATGACTTCTTGACTGATGAGGTGAACACTGATGATGCAGGGATGTGCAACACACATCACCCTGGACAGAAAGTTGTGGGAAAGTAGGTTTTTCTTTGAGGGGGTGAAAATCCTCCACGAGCAATACCCAATATCCTTATCAGGGTGAACCAAAAAGTCTCTAGATTAGCCTGTGCTTAACCCTGTGGTAGCTTTGCACATAAGCAGTCAAGTTTAACCTAGAGGCAATGTGTACCGTATTTATGCAGGACAGCACGGCACTAAAGTGAAAACACAAGACAAGAAAAGTTACAGACCAACTTAGGAAATTAGAGAAAAAAAGAAATAAATCCAATTAGACCAAGATAACAAAAATCCACTCAGTAAAACTAGATATATGCAATTTCAAACATATAGGTAGGTATAGTGTTGTAAATTGATTATCGCCTCTCCTTACTCTTGTGCATTCCTTCCCTACTGCTCAGCCAGGATGAGTGTTGGAATGTGTGGTGGTGTCACGGAATGTTTGGATGCCTGGGTTATGATTGTCAGTTGGTGAATGCAGGCTGAGCAACAGGGAGGCTGCTCCTGGTGGGGCTATTTACCATCTTACTTACCATCTAATCTACAATCTACATCTTCTGTAACTGGATTAATAAACAACCTTCTTGGAACTTACTTTTTGGCTACATTTGAACTTCTTTTACCTACGACATTTTGGCGACGATTTTAATTACGAACCTGCCTGTGCTGGAACTCGATTTACATTTAAACTGCTGTTGAACTTATGTGGAACCTGAAACGAAGAAAACTCAAGTTTGAAGATTATTGAAGGGTTCGAATTGTTTTGGTGAATTGACCTTTGGGAGCCACGCTAAATTACATTATTGGTTTGTCTGCATTATCATGCTGTTTTTGAAGGAGCCATGAGTCATTGTTTTCAGCGTTATGTGAACCTTGGACTGTTTCTAAGGGTTCGCGTGAAGGGCACGCGTAAAGGTTTTGGAACAGGATTCAAGTTACAAAGGAGAAGTGCCGGCATCGGTGACCTGTTTGCACTGTATGCACAGAGAACACAGCAGGCCACAGGCAGCAGCGCAGTCCTCCGAGAATCCTCTGCCGGTCCAGAAGTGAACTGAAGAATGGATCTGAGGGTCTTATTTTTATGCCTGGGGCCAGCTTTGAAGCAGAAGAAACATCTGTACTTCCCCCAACAGAAGTGTCTGGAATTTCCTGCCTCCCTGCCTGGGTTGGAGGATGTCTGGAGTGACAAAAGGCTGGTGTGAAGTTCTTTGTGTGTGATCTGAGGCAGCTGCTTTGAAGTGCAAGTGGAGCTGTGCACAGCTCTGCCCCTCCGATCTTGTCAGGATGTTCCATCATGTCAACACCCAAACCCCCTCTTGCGTGACTGTCTGAAATGAATACACACAATGGCCAACTGCTAACTATAACCAGTCACATAACCCAGGAAACCAGCTGCAGTCACCAAATGGTTAGGACAAGAAAATGTCAGCTTTGCAAATGTGGAATTTTCAAAATTGAGACTTGAAATCAGACTTTACCATTAAATAGGATTTTAAATTACAATTTCTTAGACACCAAACATGACATTTCAGTCTGCTCCCAAACAAAAGCACCACTTATTAAATGTAGTAATGTAACCCAATGTTATCCGAGGTAGGCTGCACAGTAGTGAAAAATTAATTTGTGAGTTTTTCACTACCAGAACATGTAAAACTTAGAAGTACATGTCCAACTTTTTAAATACAATGCACCCAGCCCTCTGGGCTGTTTAGGACCTACCTTAGGGTGGTATTTATATTACAAGCATTGGTAAATGCATTAGGTTTCACCTATTTGATTACTAATATTCTGTTTGTTGTAAGTAGTAGCTTGCTGAGTAGTTGTATAATATACGTTACAGAAATGCTAAAGTGTTATGACTTGTTTATGTACAAAAAGGCCATATATTGGGCTGTTACTAGTGGTAAAGTGCGGGCAAGAAATAGCAAAACTTTGTGAAAATGAAATGAAAGAGGATCAAACTACTCCAGGAGCAGGATTCAGCTTAGAATGCTGGTCAGTGAAGGATGCTACTCGCCAACCTGCTCTGCCCTGCTCAATGAAGGCTACTCCCTGCGATCTGCCCTACTCAGAGTGGCTGCTGAATCAGCCTCCAATGCAGGCAGAAAGTCGCTCTACAGGAGTCAAAGAGTCAATATTCATAGAAATATTTTCTTCAAAGAAGTCAGACAGCATATCTGACAATTGCTGGGTGCTTTAAACAGAAACTGTCGCACCTGTAAGAGTTGAAAAGTTGCAAAGAATTTGAAACAATTCCTTAACTGAGTTAACTGCGCTTATAATTTTCTTGGAATAAAGTTGAATTTTGAAGAGGTGACCAATCTTTTATATTACCTAAGGGCCTGCTTCTGTGGCTCCCTTGCAGAAGAAGATACAGTCTAAGTAAACCTCTCTTTAGGCTGGTATATGCCACAGGGCAGAGGGAGTAATTTGTTTACTATTAAAATCAAGTGTTTTGTCTGTCCACTAAGTACATCTTCTATATTTTACCATTATTGACTCTAAGGAACTATTAAGGTTGGAGTCTCTCAAATTTTGGGCTAAGTCAGGGATGGAGAGTTTTTTTCCATGGCTGTTTCTTTTGTATTTTAGAAAATTACCTATTTATATCCATTCCAATTGGGTTGGGCTTAGTAGTGACAGAAATAAAAAAAAGTTGTCCTACCATATCAGTGGAATGCTCTCCATACCATAGCATACATGATCCTTCTTGCCAATGTTATCCGTACATGATATCAACATCCTCTCCTACGCAGATGGCACGCAACTCATACTCTCCCTCTCGGACAAGACCCCCAAAATAGAAACAAATTAACTGCCTGCATGACCAAAATCTCTAACTGGATGAAAGTCGACTGCCTCAAGCTCAACAGCAACAAGACCGAAGTAGTGATCTTTGGTAAGAACACCTCGCCCATGAGACTCCAACTGGTGGCCGGCTGAATTCTGATTCACACCCAGAACCCACGCCAGGAACCTCAGAATAATCATCAACAGCGAACTGTACATGACCGCACAAGTCAACGCCGTTACTGCATCCTGCTTCCCTGCAGTGAAGATGTTAAGAACGGTCTTCAAATGGCTCCCGGGCAACACTAGAAAAACTGTCACTCATGCCCTAGTCAGCAGCCAGATCGACTATGGGAATACCCTCTATGCCAGGATCACCAAGCAACTGACTAGAACTACTAACCATCCAGAACTCAGCACCCAGACTCATCCTCAACCTCCCAAACAGAACTCTCATCACAACCCACCTCAGGGAACTACACTGACTTACGATACACGATACGCAAACTCACTCAATTCAAACTTTTCACACACACATTCAAGGTACTACACAGCTCAGGCCCCACCTACCTGAACAGTTGCATCTCTTTCCACCAAGCACCCAGACACCTCTGCTCCGCAGGACTCCATCTCGCTCACATCGCAGGCATACACACAACTAGATCAGGATGAGAGGCGTTCTCTTATATCGCTCCTGAAGAATGGAACGATCTCTCACCCCACATCAGAGCCTCTCCCTCTCTTCTTGAATTCCGTGAGGGGCTGAAGACCAGGCTTTTTAATTACCCAACCTTCAATAAGCAGATCTAGGCTCATACACCTGCTGAGGACCAGGATAGCCTTGCCGGTGATAGTGTGCTTTCTAAATACACATATAATAAGGTAACATCAATAAGGTTTTCATATCCAAAGATCAGATCAAATGTGTGACCTTTCAGGTGAGTTGGCCTCCTGACTAGCATTACAAGACCATAGGCTTACACATTTGTCAGCCATGGTACTTAATGGGCATCAGCCCAGATATCAAAATCTCGAAGTATGATAAGGTTGGCATGAGCTAGAGAAAGTACCAAGTCCCAAAAAGAGTAAGTAAAACCGTCAGCTGAACCCAGTAGGCGATAGCATAATAATGCACATTGCAATACAGTGTGAAGAGGAAATAGAGAACCCCCAAATCTCTGCGTGGGGCAATAAAGGCAATGTCCGTTCCTTAGTCAGGAAGGTATCCATCATTATTGCACCCCGATGGCTAAGGTGAGGGCAATGCATGATCTCAAAGCCCGCCGGGCACATTGCTACTATGTCAGAGCTGCCTGAGTCTGTAAGTCTGGTCTCAGTTATGAAAAGGATGTGCGGGGACCAGAAGGTCAAGCGCTCACATGCGACTGATTTTGTTGCCACCAGCACTAGTACATTATTTGGAATTATGCCATGAGAGTGGAAGCCCAACCCTACGCACAAGTTTAATTGTCCACTATTATTCCAAGCACACTTACATTGTACCACATTCCTTTCCCACTATGACGAAAACAAAGGAGAGAATACACTAAACAATAGGACCACTCCAGAACGCTTCCCATTGCTAGATGGAGCAGTCAGTGGTAAAGCATGCCACTGAGGTGGGTAAGGGTTCATCATCCTGTCGAGAACAATTGTCTCCAACTAGACTGTTTATGGCTCCCACCCTGCAAACAGGTCTACTGTACTGAATACCCTTCATTGTTGCATTTAGAGAGGACGTCTAGTCCACCTCTCCCCTTGAAGGAATTCCTCTCTCTCTACCTTGGTTTTGATAAATCTTTCAAGAAGACTTTATATGCCTGCACCAACATAACTAAAATGTATGGCTTCAAAACACCAATCAGACACACATTCTAACTGACTGAAGGTGTGGCATGGTCCCCAAATCACACGCTGGCCACACTGAAGGTTCATAAAGGAAGCAGAACCAGGTTATGCGTGTGCCTTTTCGCGATGACAGAGGGGTGGCACAGGAGGGTCCAAATCTTGTCCAACGCATTGTCCTATCTCCATTACACACTAGTGACCATGTGCATTAACCCACATCTCTGCTAGGCCACAACATCCCAGATTTCAAGCAACTGTTGTTTGCGGTCCTTTTGTTTAAATGTGTCCTTATACCAAAAGTTGACGCAAGGACACATTTCACAGAAAAATATAGTGTGAAATGACAGATTTGCATAATTAAGTGAAATTTTGTTGAACTCTCGTGCCCGTGTCATTTTGCCAAACTATCTCAACCTCAAAGAATGATGGATTGAGCTACCCTACTGGGATTCAAGCTTGTGACCTACAGGGAGGATACACATCTAAACACAAGCTGAACCCTCTGTCATATCCCACCAGAACTTGCATATTTCCATTCCCAAAAGCCAGTTTATCAGGGCACTCAAAGAGGACAATTAATACTAGAAAAGGATAGCATTTTTAATCTAGAACAACACTTAATGTATCACTAATTCAGTTGGAAGCATGCATATCAAAACACAAAAAAGTGACAGTGGCAAAATCAAGACAGACAAATGTGTTTCTATTTTAAATCTGGGTGGAGAAACTACATGAAATGCTCTAAAATGAAAATGTGCATCTCTTCTATGAAGAAACAGCTACCAGGAAGTGAACGTGCCTACCAATACATTAGTTCCACTCTCTGATAGGCTACTGTTGATGAATGCTTTTGATGACTTCCTCAGCTTTAATTGGAAGCAAAACAACCTGACACATGGTTCTCCTATTCCTCACACTCTAAGATAGCAGGTGTTTCACGACAAAATGCAATTTTAAGCTCTTTCATTTTATTTCAACACATACACATGAGACTAATTTAAATGGGACCAGCTGAAGCCATTTTTGAAAGCAAAGCTAACTCAATAGAGAAATTAGTGATTGGTGAGCACTGTAGCATATGTGAAAAGACCAAAATGGTCATTGCGCCATCTGCTAAACACTGCCACCTAGAGGTCACTGGCACAAATGCCAGCAGCGCCTCTTCTGCTTCTCATTCGTTCTGGATAGATGAAGTTGGGCCAGGTGCCACTGAGAACCATAAGCCATGAAAAGCTTGTTGAAATGCTATTCCCCCGCCATTTCAAATAGGCCACTGGTTGAACGCTAGCAGATGGCACCAAATCCTCCTGCCTGACTGTCGACAAATTCATAGAGCTCCATGACACAAAAAAACCTTACTCATTTTCCTGTTCATTAAACGCAAAGACTTATCATGTGGTCTCCCACAAAAACACAAAGTTATTCTTAATTTTATGGAAATATCACGTCAAGAATGGGAAACTCACCTGGGTGACTGCATTACAATTAAAACGTTAGTCCATAGAACAACCTGGAGGCGGGGCGTGGATGCTACAAGAGTGATTGTTAAACATACACCTGCCCTTGCGGTGCATAGATATGTACATTTATAAAATGTTTTTAGACCCAGGGATGACCTCCTCTACCTTGGCAAGGATATGAACACCTGTTTGTGTGCTTAAAGTTTTTTTCTGACTCTTACATGCGGTGGTAGTAACATGCAAAGAGTGTGTGTGTGTGTGTGTGTGTGTGTTTGCGCGTGTGTGTGTGTGTGTTCCTTGAATCTGTATGGGGGAGGCTATTAGGAATTTGAACCAATATTTTTTTTAATTGTGCTCTTCTAGCACTAGGGCTACATGATTATCTTTAACCTAACAATGAGCCTAGCTGCCACATGTTGGGCATTTTGTGGGTTGCACAGTTGCTATTCTTTGACACCACACATATAAACGTTACCAATGTAACTAGGCGAGGTTTAATGGAGCCCACAAACAGGGTATAAACTCCTGGTGGTGATGGAGCAAGGTTTGGCATAAAAAGAAACTTGCTCGTATGCAATCCTCTCGAATAACCTGTAACTCTATAATCAACCTGTCCATGAGTACTAACAGTGCACCACATTCAACATATTGTATCTAGGGGACACTTTCCTATGTGCTTTTTCTAATGACTAACCCGAGTGATCTAAAATGGCCACCGAAAACGCAGGTATTCTTCTGCGCATTCGTCTACTACATCTACGTAGTATGACGTTTTCTGTCGCTTGGGGGAAATCTTTGCAGCTGCGCAATAGCTTCTAATATGGCTGCTTGAAAGTAACGCACTAACACACATACTGAGCTGAAACTAACCTATGCAAGTTCTACTAAGCTGTTAATGCGAAAGATTTATTAAGTAAATGGGGTTAGAGTAGAAGTAAGTGGTATGCAGTGAATTCATTTAAGTTTGTATTCTAACGTGTTTTTCCTTGACTTTATTAATAGTTCACATTTGGGCCTTGGAGGGTGACCGCGTCTCTGTTTCTTTGTGGCTTCCACGCATGCGCAAATGACTGCTTATTCTGAACAAGTGTACTGAATTGACTGGCTGCCAAACCCTAAGCCAAGCAAAAACATGAGAAACCCAACTCTTGACTCTATGAGAGGAAGAAGAAGCAACAATGTATAAGAGACTCATCGATCCACATATGAAATGCTTGTGGGAATAAAGCTTGTGGGTATTAAAATTAAGGGGCAGGGAACTAGACAATAGACTAAAAGAAAATGATTGCACTTGGTATGGTGTGATGTCCTCATCTCACTGCTTGACCCAATCAAATTGCGGGTGAACATTGAATTGAAACATTTGGGGGTGGATCATACACTTGAATTTGGTATAACAGAAAGTAATAGATAGTTGGACACACTTGATGCTGATGCTATGCTGAGATGCTGCCCGATTTTGCTGCAATCTGACTGAAGAATCCAACACTAGGGAAATTCGCGGAACAACTGAGGAGGCACATCTAGGAAGGGGTCCGGACGAGCCCGAGCCAGAGAGAGTAGCACCAGAGAGGGGTGTAACGCTGGGGTTACACTAGGAGAGGTCACCTTCGCTGTCCTGAGCTGATCCTGAATCTTTGACACTCGGATGTCGGGTCCTCACACCATTCTAGGTAAATATAATTGTAGAGACAATGCTCCGTACTTGTTCTCTGTCCTTTCTCTCCTCAGGTGCTGTCATTGCAAGAACTTATTAATGCAAACTGGTTATAAGTTAACTGTACTATTTTCCTAATGGAGATTTCTGGTATATTCATGTGTATATTGATTTGACTCACAACATTATTAATTCAGATAAACCTTTAAAACTCCTTCTGAGTCTGTGGTTCTTTCAAATAAAAGTTAAATGCATTATTGTATTTTCCTCCCTATTCTAATCTACTACTAGATCTTTTCGACAGTGCATTTACTCAGGAGACAGGAATGGTAAGAACACTGGTGTAAAGGTTTCCATGGGTAAAACAAAATTGATGACCAGTGGATATTTACTAGCTCATTGATTGTATGAATGTATATGGGTCCAAGTGAGTGTTGTGTATATGCATGTGTAGAGCTGGTAAACTCCGCTGCATCAGTTTTACTTGGTAGCAGAGGCATGGTTAGTATAGTTAGTTAGGTGAGGAGTGTATTTGAAAATTTAATATTGATTTATGTTTTAACCAAAACCCGTTATGTATAGTTTCATGTTGTCTGGAAGTTCCGGGGAATATTGAATAGCGGGTGACAAGTGGAAGCCACACTGCAGTGAGGTTATTGGTCTGGATCGAGAAAGTACTTAAAGTTACGCAGGACTGGAAGCACTAAGTTAGGGACAATTTCTTGTATACCAGTGAGAATAATTGATAGCGAGGAGTTCGCTGGTGAAATTTTGGTATTTTATCACCTAGAAAGGGTAATACTGAAGGAGTAGCAGGTTCTTTGATGCTTGTATGAAGACTAAGCGGAAGAGTTTTACTCGCAGTGTGTGAAGTAAGTGGAAGAGTTTTACTTGTAGTAAAAGAAAATCTTACTATTCTTTGAATTAGTGGGTCAGACACAATAGCGAATGTTTATAAGTTAATTAAAGAAATTTGTGAGAAGAATTGTGATGAATAAGTTTTCGCATTACCTTGTGAAGGGGGGGTCAGTTGCGGGTGCTGCACTGACGTCACTAAGAGCCACGCTGGGATTGGTTGAAAAACCGGGCGTGTAGTTGATGCGAAATTGTAAAGGAGGGGTCAGTAGAAAGGAGTGATACTGATGTCACAGAAAAGCCGCACAAGCATTGGCTGAGGGAGCGAGCAGAGTAGAGGTTGATTGGTAGTGGTCCTCAGAATAGAAAATGCACTGGTATTGGAGAGTTATTATAATTAAAGCAAGCGTTTGATTGGTCATCAAAATAGAGATCTCGAAAGTAATACTAGATAGAGGAGATTGCATGTACGATCCAACATTAACAGAGACTAGGCCAGATAGAAGGTTTGTAGGGTTTGCTTACGAGCAGTACCTTAATAAGCACAAGCATGCAATGTACGGAGAAAAAAGAAAAATGACATTTATGCAAAAGGTTAGGAATTATTTCAAAAAGGACAAATCCATTAAGAATAGATAGGGGATTCTCATTCCTCCTCCAAATATGCCTGCATCTTACATGATGATAGAGAGAGGCTATCATACTTGTAAATGGTTAGAGAATTGGGTAGAATACACAAAAGATGATGGTATATTAGCCTTTCCAGAGTATAGAAGGTTTAATGAAAGAATATTGTACAACTTAAGAACACAAATGAATTAATTAGAGCCCAGACCTAGATTGACTCAATATGAGGCTTTAGAAGAATGGGAAATGGAAGCCTTTGAACGTGACAGACCCCGAAGCAAAAGGACCTTAAGCAAATATTACCCAAAACTTCCCCGAGAGACTAGAGATAGTCAAATGAAACAATGGAGACAGGCCATGGTGGCAGAAGGTTTATATCCTGTGTTAACATCAGAAGAGCAGACAGGAGGTAAATGTACAGAGAGAACCAAGCACTTAACCATGTTAGGTGGCGGAGAAACGGAAGCGGGATACCTAGAAGACATACTGATGAAAAGTCCTCCACCTTATAATGATGGATTCAATAGAATGAACCCTAGTGCCCCAATGATAGGAACACCTTTGGTTCCACAGATAGTACATGACACCACAGATAGGTTACTTCAAGAAAAGGACAGGGAGGCAATAAATAAGAATAGAGATGAATTGATTCAGAAAATAGCTCAGATAAACGCACATCCCGAGGCATTGACCATACCAGTGACAATAGGTCCGGTAGTTCCATTATATGGAGAAAAATCTAATTATCCTAAAGTTCCTGTAATACCTACCCCGAGTATAGAACCTAGAAAAGAAAAGGTGATAATAGATGATCAAGCAAGTGAATGTGAATCAGTAATATCATTAATGGACTTGCCCATAAGAGAGCCAATGATGGAAACCCCGAAAAGAAATTTGCCCAGTTGATCGAAGGAAGTTAGACTAGAAACGTTATCAGCAACTAGAAGTGCCACAATAGTAACCCCAGAAGATATAGAAAGATGGTCCCAAGAAATAGAGAAGCCAAAGTCACAGCCAAAAATATTAGACATTTTTAAACAGAGTAGAATTGGAAGAAATGGTTGCTGGAAATGTGGGCCTAGACAGGTTAAACATATACAGTGAAGAAGAATTACTGTTCATTTGTAGAAGCATTACACGAAATACAAAGATATTTCATGAAAAGTTGACAAATTTGGCTTCGGAAATGGGAATCGACATAGGGAAATCAAAGGTGTTGCAGAAACCATATAGAGTTGAATTTTCTGATAAGGATTTGGAAAACATGAATTTATATGGAAGAAAGTTGCAGATCAGAGAGTTGTTATTTTTGTTACAAAAGTGGGGAGATCTTGAAAAATGGAAAGTTAGATGGGCAAAGAAAAAGGAAGAAGCACAGGTAAATCGAACAACATCTGAATATGTCATGAGAGAAACAGAAAAAGCTGAAAGGTTGTATACGATGAGAGAAGTACCCGGAGGGGGGTACGTACATGTGCCATGGAATAGACAGGATATTTTGTCTTCTACAAATGATTTTTCAAAATTGAGAGAGAAACCAGTGGAATGGTACCGACAAGTTGAGAGGTTTATGAAAGTTTCAAAGTTTTTATTAAAGGATCTAGATGGTCTGTTTGACATAGTGGTACCTGCAGATTTGTGGACAGAGTGTAAAATTACTGTAAATTGGCCTAGTGAGGAATATCCAAGAGACTCAAAAACAGGAGCCCCGTCAGAAGATGTAATGAAAAAGTATCATCAGGTAATCACCTTTCTAAAGAGTAAAGTTCCCCCGAAAGAAACTGATTGGGTAAAAATAGACAGGACAACCCAAAAGAAGAATGAGTCTGCACATGCCTACTACGAACGTCTCTTACATGTGTTCAAACAGTATAGTGGGTTTGAAAGTTTAGAAAATAAAGACATGACTCATTTTGTGTATAGATTCGTGACTGGGCTGAGATTGGATATATCTCAAATGATTAAGCAGCACATGCTGTGCTGGCAATCAAAGCCCATCGATGAAATTTTAAAATATGCAAAATATTGTGAGGACGAAATTGATAACAAGCAAAAGGCTTTAGAAGAAAAAGTAATGTGGGCTCAAGTAAAATTAGCTGAACAGCCAGACCTCCAATTAAACAATCAGAAAATCAGGGAAGAGCACAAGGTCAAAGTGACAATAATGGGGGAAAGCCACGGGGAAAATTAAATCGAGACGAGGCAAAGAAAAAATTCCCTTGTCATGGGTGCGGGAAGTTGGGACATTGGAAGAACGAGTGTAAAGCAATAGAAATTAATAATGCCCCGATTCACAATTTAAATCCACAGACGCAGAATGAGGTGTTAATGAGTCATCAGCAACAGGGTATAGGTCTTCAGAGTCAATTGCCATCTGCCTCTAAATACAATTTTGTGAGTCAAGCCAAGTACAGTGTGGACGCTGGATTTCCAGAAGGAAGTGGTAAGAAAAATGTTGTAACATCACAGTTTCTTTTGCCTCCCACTGATTGATTATGATCAGGAATGATGGTGCCCAAGGGGGGAGGAAGGGGAGTGCGTACTTGGCGCATCCCTACCGGTAGATCAGTCAGGTCCTTATATAGAGGGTAAAGGATATTACCTTCTTGTTGGATTCTGGTGCTACCAGGTCTGCTGTGAGAACAGCAGACATTCCTAACCTGCCCCTCTCAGGAGAGAACATACAAGTTGAAGGTGTTTCAAACAAACGGATTAGCACTCCAATCACAGAACCCATGGAGGTGCGAATTGGTAATTTTAAAGAAATGCATACGTTTGTGGTCTAGAACTCAAGCCCTGTAAACTTGCTTGGAAGAAACCTGTTGTGCAAAATGAATTGCACTATATTTTGCACCCCGGATGGTGTTGCAATACAAACCCCAGATGAAGATGGAGTTTACAAGTTCATGTTAGCTAAACAGGGAACAGAAGTAAATGAAGTATATTCGATGATGACACAAAATGAATTACCTGCAGAAGTCAAACTGACTGTAAATGCAGAAATATGGGATTTTAAAGGAAAAGAAATAGGATTAATGGCAAATGTGGATCCCGTAAAAGTGACTGTGAAAGAAGGTGCTGTTTCCCCGAATACCCAGCAATACAAAATGAGTCCAGAAGTAAAAGCAGGTGTCGTAGCAGAGATAGAGCAATTGGTCGAACAAGGTATCCTGAAAGAAATAATGAGTAGCCCTTGTAATTCACCCATAATTGGCAATAGGAAACCTAATGGGAAATATAGGGTGATCCAAGACCTCAGGAAAATTAATAAGATTGTTGTACCATGCTGCCCAGTAGTGCCTAATCTAGCTGTGATTCTTTATCAGATACCATGGAAAGCAGGATGGTTCACAGTGATTGATTTATGTCATGCATTCTTTTCTATTCCATTGCATCCAGATAGCCAGTTTTTGTTTTCGTTAAAATTTGAAGAGCATGTGTATGTTTGGAATTGTGTGCCTCAAGTGTACACAGAAAGCCCTTCAATCTTTAATTAGATTCTCAAAAGAAGCCTTGAATCTCTTGTATTGCCCAGAGAGTCAGTCCTGGTGCAGTATATTGACGACCTACTGGTGGCGTCAAACACACGAGAGGACTGTGTTACTGATTCAATTGCATTGTTAAATAATCTAGCAAAAGGTGGACATAAAGTATCCCCTGAGAAACTTCAGTTTTGTAAAAATTCAGTTAAATACCTGGGTCATCAAATAGAAAGAGGAGTTAGAAGAGTGACCGCTGAAAGAATCAGAATAATAAGACAAATGCAGTTGCCACTAACCCAAAAAGAAGTAAGAATGTTCCTTGGAGTTGTAGGGTATTGTAGACAGTGGATTGTAGGGTATGCTCTACTCGCTAAACCCCTGATACAAATGACCAGAAAAAGAGCAAAGGATCCTATAGAATGGGACGATGAAAGTATAGAAGCTTTTAGGAAATTGTCGGAGTATTTGTGTGAAGCACCCGCTTTGGGCATGCCCGACTATTCAAAAGAATTTGCATTATTCGGCTATGAGCGGGGTAATTGTGCACTTTCAGTACTAACACAGAGACACAGATTAATGAGAAGGCCAGTTGCATACTTTCCTGCTACCTTGGATCCTGTGGCTTGCACATTACCAGGTTGTCTGAAAGCTGTGGCTGCAACTTGCGTAAGCATAGAACAGAGTGAGTCAATTGTGATGGGACACCCTGCCAATGTGTACGCTCCTCATGCAGTGGTGATTTTACTGACCAGAACCCGAACACAGTACCTTACTCCCAGTAGACTGACCAAATATGAGAGAATAATATTGGGAGCTGAAAATGTGACAATACTGAGGTGTACTGTTCTTAATCCAGCTACCTTACTACCTGATCCTTACGAAGAAGAAGGGAGAGATGAGGTTGAGCATGAATGTCTTGATGTGACTGAGCTTAGCACCAAACCACGTCCTGACATACAAGAAGAACCTTTGAAAAATGCAGAACATGAGCTGTCTGTAGATGGCTCATGCATGAAACACGAGGAGGGAGGATTAAGTGCTGCTTACGCTGTATGTACATTAACTGGGATAGTCAAAGCATTCTATTTACCAGAAGTCAAATCTGCACAAGTTGCTGAATTGATCGCCTTAATTAAGGCATGCAAAATTGGGAAAAATTGGAGAGTAACCATATTTACTGACAGTCAATATGGTTATGGGGTTGTGCATGATTTTGGCCAACTATGGATGCAGAGGGATTTCCTGTCTTCTTCAGGGACTCCTATTAAAAATGGAATTTTTGTGAAAGAATTAATGGAAGCAATTCAATTACCAAAAGAGGTGGCGATATGCTGACCAGGTTGCCCAACATTGTGCAAGGCATAAGATTGCCTTAAACAAGAAAATCGAAACTTGTGGAATCAGCTGCCAACTTATGCTACTTGCAGCAGTGGGAACTTGGGAGGAGGTGAAAGATTTGCAGGATGCTGTAGACATGAGAGAAAAGCAAGAGTGGGTGAAAATAGGATGTCAAAGAAAGGCAGAAGATGGTGTGTGGGTTTGTTATGATGGCAGACCAGTCATGCCAGACAGTATGCTTGTGCCAATAGCTAGAATGTACCATGGAGACACACATGTGGGCAGGGATGCAATGATTCGACTTTTCAGACAAGATTGGTTTAACGCAAAGTTCAGGAAAGTAGCAGAGAGTCTTTGCCAGAGATGTTTAATAGGTCAACAAATGAACCCTGGCAGGAAAACTGTGGTCTGCTTGGGAAAGATTGGAAAGGCAGAAGGTCCTTTTGTGAGACTTCAATTAGATTTCATTCAACTGCTTGTTGAGGGCTGAAATATGTGCTTGTCATAGTTTGTTTATTTTCAAAGTGGGTGGAGGCATTCCCGACCCGAAGAAATTACAGCTTGACAGTGGCCAAACTTTTATTGAGAGAACTCATTCCCAGATTTGGTTTTCCAGTAACGATTGAATCAGATAGAGGGTCTCATTTTAATAATGAAATAATTCGACTAATCTGTGAAGCGTTCAAAGTTGAACAAAAATTGCACTGCGCTTACCGTCCAGAGGCATCTGGAGTGGTAGAACAATTGAATGGCGCAATCAAGTCAAGACTCGGAAAGGTGTGTGCATCCACCCCACTGGAATGGCCTGATGCTTTGCCTCTTGTTCTGATAGAACTCAGAAGTATTCCAGACAGAAATACTGGCTTGAGTCCCCATGAAATACTCATGGGAAGAGCAATGAGACAAGCATGTGTACCAGGACACAAGCTGTTGAATATACCTGATGACTTGGTTTTGGAGTATTGCAGAGTTGGTTGACAGAGTGCATTCTATCTCTCATCAGGTTGGGAAAGATGCGTTCCACAGACAGCTGAGCCACTCGCATGATTTGAATCCCGGTGACTGGGTAGTTGTGAAGAATCACAAACGAGAGTCGTGCCTGGTACCAAGGTGGGATAAACCGCATCAAGTTATATTGACTACCTCAACAGCTGTAAAGTGTGCAGGATTACCTAATTGGATCCATGCAAGTCATACCAAAGGGGTACCAGCTCCTGAAGAAGAAGAGTTACAATTGAAACCAGAAATCGATGGTGCTGAAGGTTGTGCAGCTGAAGAACTTCCTATAGAAGATCCTGAAGTAGCTGCCCAAGATCAACCGAGCACTTATCAGGACGACTGGATCCCAGTGGTGGACATACCTGAAGTACTTATAAAAACTAGGAGTCAAACACAGTTAGCTAGACAGGAGAAGAGTGAGGACCAGACAGGTATAGAAGAAGTCGCTCAGGGAAGTAGGGACATGACTGTTAGGGAGCCTGAGCAGGAACAGCTAAGGAGAGAACAATATACGCAGACAGAAGAAACTCAAAACTTCATCCCGGAGTCTGAGGAGGGACAGTCAGGACTTAGAGAAAACGTTCAGGCAGACCTGAACAGGACCAGACAGGCATAGAAACGCAAGTTCAGGATACAGAAGAAAAACCAGACATCAATCATTTTGAACAGGGTCAGATTGAGGTAGATGAACCCATCCAGGCAGAACAGGCTGAAATAATAAGCCCTGGACAAGGTAAGATAGAGAGGAAATCAGAAGACGAAGCTGATCAAGTTGTGCCAAAATCTAAAGAAAATAAAAGGAGTCTTGAAGAACCTGGCAGTGCAGTAAAGGTTTAAGAAAAGTCGAAAGGGTGATAAATGGCCAAGAATTATCAAGAGACTGAGATACCATCTTAAAACAATTATTGAAGAACCTGATCAAGCAAATGAAGTAACTAGTCAATCCAGACCTCCAAAAGCAATACCAAAGCGAAGGAGTCAAAGATTGAAGACATTGAATAACCAGTTCAAGGGGCCTGAATGGACATATGTTATTCTTGAAGACTTTGAAAATCTCGACTTAAATGAAGAAAGTGATGAAGAGCTGAATGTTGAACAAATTAAGGAGGAAGTGAGACCGACTTGAAAAAGAGAAGACACTTGAGGTGTTATCTCATACCAGGTTCTGAATTAAAGAAGAGACAAATCTTCTTGGCCAAAATGTCTGATGATAAGGTTACTGGAAACCCAAAACAAAGCTGTATAAAGAAGTGTTGTAAAATCTGTATATGTAGTTTAATATTAGTCCTTGCGATATGGATAATACTAGCAATAGCTATTCCCTATTTGATGGTTACTGACAAACAAAATAGTACTAACACACATACAGAAGTTGCAAACATTAAAGGAGATAGAGTAGACTTAGAAACACCAGATGAACTAGATTTACACCACACTGTAGATAAGTATGAAACTGATTTAAATGTATTTGGAAATATCTTACATTATGTAGAAACTATAGAAGTTAGTGACTGTTACGTTTGTATGAAATTGCCAAGCTCAGTAGCTGAAGCGGTTTACCCCTGACATATGGAATCTCATATAGTGTACTAGCTAGTTTATTCTATAGAACTGGAAAACTGCAGTATTATTATTCAAATGTAGATGTAATTTTTCCAGAAGTTCCCATGCGAAAGAGCATGAACCCTGTCCTTAGTCCTAGAGACTCACAGTTCATGGGTGAATATTTCCTAATAATGAAGACAATAGATATAGCTGATGCACATAAACGCAACTTAACCTGTAAATTGCACGAAGAAGAAAATATATTTTTGAATTTAGTTGAAAACAGGAGACAGGATTTCCTTAGAAGGGCCTCTGAACTGAAACCTCAGATACCTAAATGGGCTGAAAGGGAAGACCTTTTAGTAACTGGCAAGACTCATGCTGCTATGTCTTTGGATTTTGAAAAGAAGGGAAAAATCTGTCTCCATAGGCTTAAAACAGAATATAACAACGTATTGATTGGTTCCAGTAAATGTGAACATAACTTCTTAGTAATTGGGGGTTAGGGACTAAAAGGAGGAACTGATCCAGTGTTTCCTGGAATTTATTATATTTGTGGAAACAAAGCCTATTTTAGGTTGCCTGATCACTGGTATGGGAGTTGCTATTTCGGAATAGTATTCCCTAAAGTCTATCATGTTAAAAGAATCACTGGAAGCAATAATGACAGTATTGGACTAACTAGATATAAAAGAGCTAGTTTTTCTGAAATAGTAGATGATATATTTGGTGCATTGATACCTTCAGTGAGGGTTCTACTAAATTCTTGAAAAATCTGTCAATTGTCAACAGTAGTGTCTACTGACACTGCTGGAGGATTTCTACTGATCAATACAGAATTAGTTGCTGTTAGATCTATGGTTTTGCAAAATCGACTTGCACTTGATATCTTATTGGCGAAAGAGGGTGGAGTCTGTAAAATGTTGAAAGCACAATATTGTTGCATATATATACCTGACAAAAGAGTAGAAATTGGAAGATATATTAAAAATATTACACATTTGGAAGAAGAACTGAAACCACTGGAGGTTGACAGTGTATGGAAGAAAATAAATAGTTTTTCCACCATTAGTAGTTGGTTTTCTAATATAGGTAAAAGCATCTTAGGTCAAATATTATTGCCAATCATGGGCATAACTTTGCTAGTTTTAATGATAATGTGTTGTCGCACATGCAGTGGGAAAGGGAAGTAGTACGAAGTGAATGAGAAAGGTAGGAAAAGAAAATTAGAAGAAATACGACTTGAAGAAATGAAGGGGAATATTTACAAAAGAATGAAAGGATCACAATTTAAGAAAGATAAGGAAAGAAATAAAAGATTTGAAGATATCGAAATGGTAGAATGCTAAAGTTGGCATCTGATTTAATAGAATTTAGTGATGGCATAAAATGCCATCAGAGAGGGGATTGATGGAGCAAGGTTTCGCCTAAAAAGAAACTTGCTTGTATGCAATCCTCTCGAATAACCTGTAACTCTATAATCAACCTGTCCGTGAGTATAACAGTGCACCATATTCAACATATTGTATCTAGGGGACGCTTTCCTATGTGCTTTTTCTAATGACTAACAAGAGTGATCTAAAATGGCCGCCGAAAACACGGGAATTCTTCTGCGCATGAGTCTACTACATCTACGTATATGACGTTTTCTGTCGCTTGGGGGAAATCTTTGCAGCTGCACAACAGCTTCTAATATGGCCGCTTTAAAGTAACGCACTAACGCACATGCTGAGCTGAAACTAACCAGTTCTACTAAGCTATTAATGCAAAAGATTTATTAAGTAAATGGGGTTAGAGTAGAAGCAAGTGGTATACAGTGAATTCATTTAAGTTTGTAACTTTCTAACGTGGTTTTCTTTGACTTTATTAATAGTTCAAATTTGGGCCTTGGAGGGTGACCACGTCTCTGTTTCTTTGTGGCTTCCACGCATGTGCAAATGACTGCTTATTCTGAACAAGTGAACTGAATTGGCTGGCTGCCAAACCCTAAGCCCAGCAAGGACATGAGAAACTCAACTCTTGACCCTACGAGAGGAAGAAGAAGCAACAATGTATAAGAGACTCATCGATCCACATATGAAATGCTTGTGGGAATAAAGCTTGTGGGTATTAAAATTAAGGGGCGGGGAACTAGACAATAGACTAAAAGAAAATTATTGCGCTTGGTATGGTGTGATGTCCTCATCCCACTGCTTGGCCCAATCAAATTGCGGGTAAACATGGAATTGAAATATTTGGGGGTGGATCATACACTTGAATTTGGTATAACAGAGGTAAGTTATAGATAGTTAGACACACTTGATGCTGAGATGCTGATGCTATGATGAGATGAGATGCTGATGCTATGATGAGATGAGATGCTGCTCGATTTTGCTGCAATCTGACTGAAGAATCCAACACTAGGGAAATTCGCAGAACATCTAGGAAGGGGTCCGGACGAGCCCGAGCCTGAGAGAGTAACACTAGGAGAGGTCACCTTCCCTGTCCTGAGCTGATCCTTAAACTTTGACACTCGGATGTCGGGGTCCTCACACCATTCTAGGTAAATATAATTGTAAAGTAAATGCTCCGTACTTGTTCTCTGTCCTTCCTCTCCTCAGGTGCTGACATTGCAAGAACTTATTGATGCAAACTAGTTATAAGCTAACTGTACTATTTTCCTGATGGAGATTATCAGTATATTGAGCGTATATTGATTTGTTTCACAAAATTATTAATTCAGATAAACCTTTAAAACTCCTTCTGAGTCTGTGGTTCGTTCAAATAAAAGTTAAATGCATTAATGTATTTTCCTTCCTATTCTAATCTACTACTAGATCTTTTCGACAGTGCATTTACTCTAGAGATAGGAATGGTAAGAACACTGGTGTAAAATGGATGACCAGTGGATCTTTACTAGCTCATTGATTGTATGAATGTAAATGGGCCCAAGTGAGTGTTGTGTGTATGAATGTGTAGAGCTGGTAAACTCAGCTGCATCAGTGGGGAAGCGAAAGTGGTGGAGACTTCTCGTTTAAGAAGAAAGAAACATTGGTTACTGCTTTTAAGCATCAGGGAGAGCCAGGAGGTTTTTGACTCACTGAGGTGCACACAGAGCATTAAAAGAGGAAGTGGGAAGAAGGTGGAACCTTTGGAGAAGTTCGAAGGGGATGACCTAATTCTCACTCTAGATATTGCTAATATTGAGGCCATTAATGCCCATCCAGTACTCCATTTGGGCATTGCTTTTTATTGTGGCAGACTATTAGGTAGTTTCATCTGCATAATAGCAGAATGACTGATCAATGCACTAGCAAATGTGCTAGTGGGAATGATCAAGTATTAAAGAGGAGCAGGGATATGTTGGATTCCAAAAGGATCCCCACAGGTCTGCTGCTTTTTGTTGTTGTTTTAGACCCATTGTTTTCTCCTGACGACACAGGGTAGCTTTGCAGGGAGAGTCGTTTTCTTATACTAAATCTTCGAGTTGCACAACTGTATCAAATTCAAAATCTGTAGCTTGGTCAGAGGCAAGATATTATTGGCAGAGGTGCGAGGAAGTGAAAAGAGAGAACAAGAGAAAGGGCAGTTTAAATAAACTTACAATTTGCCCAAAATAATAATAATTGTTAGACCTAGCATCCTTGGCGTGGTTTCCCCTAACTTTTTGCCTTCAGACCTCCTATTTTTGCTGACTTCATTTCTGCTGGCCTTAGAATTCTGCACACTTTACTTCTGCTAACCACCGCTAAAGTGCTTGAGCACTCTGCCCGAAACATGGTAACATTGGCTTATACACAATTGGCACATTAATGTATTTATAAGTCCCTGATAAGGTGCACTCACTAAATGTGCCCAGGGCCTGATTTTAAATTACAATTCTGAAAATGCCACTTTTAGAAAGCTAATGTAATATATTGAGAATGCACTCCTTCCCTTATGAAACCATGCTTCAAGTTTTTATTTATCAATTTTTCTGTCGTCCTTTAACACCTTCAGTGCCCATGACGAGCTGGACTCGTCATGGGCTGCGGTGGCGCTGTGCCCATGACGAGTCCAGCTCGTCATGAACTCCGCCCGCTAATGCAAGGCGCGGCACTGGGCGGGGAAAGGGGCGGGCATGCAAGGGGTTAATGCCTGCGAGACAGGTGCTGTGTACCATCCCGAAGCACAGCTTGTATAAACAATACATCCAAGGGCGCTGATGCGCGCCCCACCTGCTGCACTGCAAACGTGGGGAACCTTACTCCAATTTTTGTATCCATTTCTTCAGCATTATCCAATGTAATCTAGGAGCATCCATCATAATCATTTGTTTTTAAACACTTTTCAATCTTCAAAACACAGCGGAGACAACGTCCATTCACCTGCAATCTTTATTTTAGCATCTTGAAAAGTTTACTGAATGCCCATCCAGGCCTTTTTACAGCAACTCCATACATCGAAGGTGGAACAGAACAGAGTAGGCTCATCTCGTTATGTTCCCAATGCATTTCGAGCCTCGTGGGCTCTTCGTCAGGGGTTTCTTTCAGAAACAAAAGACAATTCAACTAGTTGTTCCCTACTGACCTTCACTATTAAAACCCAATCATAAAAACAAACAAAATACACGCTGTGAGCCCAAACCTACTACCTCCCATTCATTTCTGCATCCCGTGATTCCCACAATATCTAACCTGAATCACAGGATGCAGAAATGACTTGACTTCTTGGTACAAAAGGTTGACAAGCATGATGGGCAGCTAAAGGAGGCGGAAAGGCGTATATCTGAGAATGAAGATGTCACAACTTGGATGCAGACTGAAGTCACTCAAATGGATAAACTTCTAAAAGTAATTGTGGCTAAGAATGAGGACATTGAAGCCAGGAGCCGCCGCAACAACGCATCCTAGGTATTCCGGAAAGTACAAATACAGGGCGTATGGAGGAATACATAGAACGTCTTCTAAAGAACTCCTTCGGTGAGGATTCGTTTTCGCCGCACTTGGTGGTCGAACGTGCGCATCGCTCCTTGAGCCCCAGATCCCCCCTGGAGAGGCCCCGCGGCCCATCATTGCTCGTCTCCTCAATTATCGTGACCGCGATGTGGCATTACAGAAGGCGAGCCACCTGAAGTCGCTGCAGTTTGAAGGAAACCCATTCACCATTTATCCGGATTTCACACTGGCGGTGCAGGAAGCGCGAGGGAAGTTCCTCACTGTTAAGCAGAAACTTCGGAAGGCTCCCATCGAATACGCCCTCTTATACCCAGCGCACCTCTGGATTACGCACAATGGGAAACATATCTTCTGTACTAACCCACAGGAGGTAGATGACTTTCTGAAGACAGTTTCGAGGCGTTCTCCGCGCCGAGATGGTGCTTCCAGATCACCTTCCCCACCTCATGGCTGACTGTGCGCAGGATGACCACCTGACGTGTGCTGTGTCTGCTTTTAATGTTTCACGCTTACTGTGTAACAGGACATTGTCCATAGCGACATCATCACCTTGCTGCGGATGACTACTCACCACTATGCCTCTGACACATCGATATCAATGTACAGGCACATGAACAGATAAGTTCCCTAAGAACCTCTTTTGTTAATTGGGACCCAGATTGCATATATGTACTGCTTGCCACATATTAGTTAGTTGTAAATGCCATATTGCCAAGCACCCTCTCCCCATGCGCCACTCTTTCCCGTTATGGGAATGGAAGGGTTCGCTGTCCCCTAGTGCCCCCCTATGGGAGTTCCCTTATAGTGCTGTTTTTTTCTTTGTATTCTCTACTGCTACGCAATGCTATCGCCTTGCTGGCCTCAGTTGGTTGTCGTAAATCAACTGCCTTTGTTTACCTTTTTGGGAGGGCTATGCTATGCCGGCACAATTGGGGTGTCGTTGTGGGTGGGGGAGAGGGGGCATACTGAGTTCCTGCAGGGACTGTTTGTTGCAGTGTTTTGTTACAGGGGGGAGGGAATGGGATGGGATTGTTCTTGTACATGTTGGACAACTACAGCTAGACATGGCCATCATTATGTGAGTGGACACATTTTTTGCGACATTGGCAACCTCAACATGCATCGCTGATACACCTACAGAGATGACATCTACTGATATCCCCAGCCTCAAATTGCTCACATGGAACGTCAGGGGGCTCCGTGACCCTCGCAAACGCAGTCAGGTATTAGCATACCTAGACCGGCACCATATCCAAATAGCCATGCTCCAGGAAACACATATGGACCCTAGACGTCCTCCCTACTTCGGAACGAAATGGGCTTCTACATGTGTTTACTCATCTTATTCCACCTACTCACGTGGCACACTTATACTAATTAAGAAGAACACGCCGTTCATAGTGGGGGGTACATACAGTGACTCCTCTGGCCGTAGCTGTATCCTCTGGGGTACGCTGGCTACACAATCTGTCACTGTCGCTTGCAGCTACGGTCCTAACACAGACGATCCTGGCTACTTCACCGCCCTCTGGGGTCAAATACTACAAATAGGCTCCACACAGGTCATATGCGGGGGGGATTTTAATACTGCTCTTTTCCCATCCATGTACCTCTCCAATCCCCTTCCACATCATTATACCAACACTCGGGAGACTTTATCTGGTCTATTTGCGGACCATGGGCTGGTTGATGTGTGGAGGTATGTTCACCCCACGGACAGACAGGGCACCTTTTATACTGCGGGTCACTCCACTTGGTCTAGGCTGGACTATTGGGTTTGCTTCCAGGGAGTGACACCCTGGATTCGTAGTGCCACACATTTAGCTTGCACGCACTCTGACCATGCGCCTGTATACCTTGAATTGCTACCCCCAACACTATTGTCACCCCGCGTTGCTGGAGACTCATACCTGAGGCACTACTAGATATTGTGATTCATAAGGAACTGGGAGAGGAGATTATGGATTTTTTGCTAGGAATAGGGGTACTGTCGAGGAAGTGGGCATACTCTGGGAGGCTTTTAAAGTCACGGTCAGGGGCATTTGCATATCAAAAAGTTTCGTAGTGCTTCGTGACATCAGGAATAGATTGCGATGCCTCGAACTCGAGATAAAGCACCTGGAAACAACTGTGGGAAGCTAACTCTAATGCCCTCCGTGAGAAACTCACGGACTATATTGACACTGCATCTAGGGAAGTTTTGTGGTAAATTTTTACACCGCCCGCAGATATGGGGAGGGTGAGAGACCTGGACGAGCATTGGCGAACGCCATCAAAAAGCCTAGGTTCTCTAACTATGTCTTGGATGTGGTGGATGGTGACGGGCACCAGCATAGAGACAGTCTTAACATACTTAATGTCTTTGTTCAATATTAAAAGGAATTATATAGTTTGCAACACTCATCCCCCCCCCAGATTTTGCTCCCTATCTGCAGGATATCACTCTTGGTTGGCTGAGGGATTCCTACCACGAATTCCTTGCGGCACCTTTTGAAGACGACGAGCTACGGTAAGCTATAATGCAAATGGCATCCGGACAGGCTCCAGGCTCGGATGGCCTTCCCATTGATTTTTATAAAGAATATATTGATCAGTTGCTCCCCGTGTTGAAGGAGGTTTTCCTAGAGGCCCAAGAGGCGCAGCTCTTACCCACAACAATGAGAGAGGCGCTGATTACGTCATTGCTGAAACCGGGCAAACCAGCAGATCAGTGCGGATCGTATAGGCCACTATCCCTTATAAATACTGATACCAAAATTCTGGCTAAGCTGCTGGCCAACCGTCTTAGTCTGCTGATGGACAAGCTGGTGCTTCCAGATCAGTCTGGGTTCATCCCGGGGGAGCTACATCCCATAATCTTCTAACGCTGTTTTCCATTCTACAGGCCGTTGATCCCAGATTGAAATTGGTGGCAGTGTTCCTTGATGCCTCTAAGGCCTTTGATTCTGTGGAATGGGACTACCTTTTCACCATTTTGCAAAATATGGGGCTTCCCATAGGCTTTATTTCATGGATTCGGCTCCTGTACACCGCACCCACAGCAAACGTTTTGATAAACGGACACACCTCCTCAATTTCTTTATCTCGCGGCACACGCCAGGGATGTCCACACTCTCCCCTTCTTTTTGCTTTAATTATGGAACCCTTTGTGGTGCGGCTTCGGCAGCATTATAATCATATAGGCCTTAGGTGTCTCCTACGCCCGATACTTGTCTCGCTATATGCTGACGATGTTACTCTTTATGTTAAAGACCCTTATAATAATCTTAATTCCTTATCACTGGAATTTTTTTAAATCATATTAATTGGAACAAGTGGCAGATATTCCCATTGACCAACTCTGTTATTCAATTTGACACAGACTATCCACTCAAGTGGTGTGATGCTGATGTTAAATATTTAGGTATCCAGGTCTTGGCGGATCGGGATGAGCTAATGAGAACAAATTAAGGGTGTGCAATGGAACACATCACAAGTTGCATTACTTGGTGGATTGCCCTTCCATTGTCTATGGCTGGACGAGTGTCCCTTGTAAAAATTGTGATCCTCCCTAAATTTTTATACCTTTTCCTTAACATTCCTTATGATCCTGGACGTCATTTTTTTACCCACGTATACAATGAGACACCTTAATGAGGCCTTATTCCCAAGGGGGCCTGGACATACCTAACTTCGAACTGTATTATCTCTGCGCCCAGGCACATTTTGTGCATTTTTGGTTCCATCAACCTCGCTACACCCCTCACGTTTAATCTTATTTATTCAATGTTATTGTTCCTGTGCAAATATAAAGCATGAAACAATGGAACCTCGCACCTTTGACATGATGGACAAGTTTTGTCAATAACATTGAATAAATAAGATTAAACGTTTTGGAATACTGACTGAGTACGTGGATAATTTTGATCACATATGTGCATAAGGCTGTGCAACTCTTTCGTGACTTGTAAACCACAGGTCACGTTTTTTGATGCATTTATACAAGCGCACCTGGGACGGGGCGCATTAAGAGTGCATGCACGCCAAACTTGAGAACTATAAAGGTAAAAGAAGGATTGAATACGAGACAGGGTGTGCTTCAGTTTAACTTCTAATGCTGTAAGTCACTCATTTACTACTTTCCACATGCATGAAATTATGAACCTGTCACTTATAGAATTTAATTGAGGAAATAGGTTTCTAAACCTGTGCATGCTTGACTGCAATTTTGCGTTTGATAAAATAGGTCGAATCCATGCCCATTCCAAGGAGAGGGACTTGGCCTGGCAGCTCAGGCTGCACTGTTTCTATTGGAGCGGGATCAAAGACTGATTGGGAAATGGTGGTCTCTGCTAGAGAGTCATGGTGTGCAAAGAAATAATGCTTTGAGTGCGGCACTGAGTAAACTAATAATTGTGATTTGCAATAAAATATTACGTCAGGAACCTATTTGGAATACTTATAATAGCTACATTTTTGTAAAACAAAAATCTAATCAAATGTTGATTTAGAGTTTTTATACAAAAAAGAAATGATGTTTTAGCCACACATGAGAAAACATTCAAAACTGGGGAGGGACGGTGGAGTATCCCAGCACATAATTTATTAATGGCATTTGTGTTTCATAAAGCACTCCCTACTGAATATTTATATAATGCTGGAGCTACACAGAATGCTAGAACTCTGCTAAATAACATGTCCTAAAAGGGTGATAGCTGTGGACTTTTCTATCACCATGTAAAAAGTTTCTACCCTCCACCCACGCTTCAGAACAGGGCTAAATCCGACAAACCCACTTTATACAAAATTCATCTCTCCTGTACAGGACATTTAGAGCATTTTGCATTCAATCTCTCCCTGGACTACTGAACTCTCCTCCCAGGATGCTTTAACAGTACATGCTTCCATTAACCCCTCAAGAGAGGTCATAGGCACTGTACATGAAATGTAAGCACAGACAGCTTGTCCGCCTCTGGAAGGATGATGAGATTTTCTACACTTGGGTTGGCCTCATTTTCTTTCCATCCTAAGTCAATTGACCCTGAAAGTGTGATGTGCCCTTATCCAAAGTGTTCCCTGCTGCCCCTTCATGATTAGCCACCCACAGCCAGAGGAAGCTGTGCAGCTCCAGGGAAGGTAAGCCATCAGCTCTTCCAGGCATGCCAGTGGTAGAGGAGACAGAAGGCTACCGGAATCAAACGGATTGCCTCTCAAGGGCGAACATATATGAATTGTAAGTGTGGCCCAGTATTCTACTTCTCAGACCACAATGACCCTTTTAAATAAACAGAGGTGGGCGGAGCTATTTCTCTTGCAAACGTCAGATAAGAATCAGAAACACTAGGATTACTTCTCCTAGTTGACAAAGTGTTCTGCATGTGAGTTTACACATTACAATTAGAAGTTTACCGTTTCATATAAGGCATTTCGAGGAAAAATAGATGGGCAGCATGTCTTTGAGCCAAACAAGTGTCACATTAATTTTCAGTTTCAACAGGCACTCGCGAGGGAACATTGCCAGGGTGCAGCTGGTGGGAAAGCAGTGAACACGGCAAACTACCGCTAGGCGAAAGATAAGACCTTTCAGAAATGTAAGTCTCACTTAATAAAAACTCTGCACACCCCTACTTTTTCTTATTTTCTCTACAATACAGAGAAGACTCTGATGTTCTGAATCCATTCTATGGAAAAATATTTTTGGAACATTTATCCCAGACCTCGGTAGCCCAGGTCACTCTGGAACAGGTCGACTTGCTCGGATATGTTTTATGGAAATACTAAAAGCACAGTGGTTTTTGACATGTAGGCCATCAACCATTACACCAGGCAAGGCCATTCTTACTGAAAAGGCCAATTTGGAAGATCAGAATGAAAGCCCTAATACATTTTAAGGCCGGAAGAAGAGATCTCTAGTGGTTTTGGTCTGTTCTGAGAGTTGCCTCATGTTGGGGGTCCATCAAAAGACAGGGAGCAGCCTGGAAACGAGCTTGTGAGCAGGGAACTCACAAAAATAATTCCATTTTTGAGACAGGTTCCCAGGTTTGTGGCTAGAACATGGATAGAAAAAAGAAAAAGCCTTTCAGATCTCAATGCCCCATAAAGGGGGAGGTACAAGAAGCCCTTAAAGGGGAAATCATAACAGAGTAACGAAAGAGTCAAATAACTGAAGCATGAGACCACCCACATGTTGTAAACAATGTATACATCACCCGCTCTAGCAGGAACATATTGGAGAATCTGATAAGGTGCAATTGGATAAGCCTGTGTTTTCCCTCATGACCTCAATAAGAGCCTGCTTCAATTCTCAGACTCTCAGCTTTGAAATTATCAGTTTTCTTAATGTAAGGTCCAAGACAAAATGTGGACAATTACCATCTTGTGCAAAGCTGGACTGGCCGTAGCGTGCAACTGGCATTTCACCTGTGGGCCGCCAGAGTGGGGGCTGGTTTTGGACCCCCCACTGTTTTTGCCATCCTCCTACCCTGCGGCTGGTCCGACTCAATTGCCAGGGCCGGTTTGCATTCGCAGTCCGGCCCTGATCCTGTGCCCACCAGTAAGGAATGTAGCTGTTTCTCTCGCTGTGGCATTACAGCCTTTTGTACTGCATGCAAGTGTTCCACTGGGCATGCAGGCCATACATCTTATCTGTTGTCTTATATGTCTTATTCTGTTTCAAAGGAAAATGATTTATTTTCAGTAAGGAGCATAACACATTTGATAAATTCCCATTTTAAATGCTATGCCCTTTCAGATGATGTATTTGAAAAATATGATTACAATTGATTTTCATCCCTTTTTCTCTGTATGGCTTGTCACAAAGCGAAGCTTAGCTCGCTTACAAAGGAAACTTGCTGTGTGATTCTAGGATTGTTGCCAAACTCCTTGATTACAGTGAATTTGCACCAGGGGCTCCTGCAAGTTGTAACTACATGACTTCTTGACTGATGAGGTGAACACTGATGATGCAGGGATGTGCAACACACATCACCCTGGACAGAAAGTTGTGGGAAAGTAGGTTTTTCTTTGAGGGGGTGAAAATCCTCCACGAGCAATACCCAATATCCTTATCAGGGTGAACCAAAAAGTCTCTAGATTAGCCTGTGCTTAACCCTGTGGTAGCTTTGCACATAAGCAGTCAAGTTTAACCTAGAGGCAATGTGTACCGTATTTATGCAGGACAGCACGGCACTAAAGTGAAAACACAAGACAAGAAAAGTTACAGACCAACTTAGGAAATTAGAGAAAAAAAGAAATAAATCCAATTAGACCAAGATAACAAAAATCCACTCAGTAAAACTAGATATATGCAATTTCAAACATATAGGTAGGTATAGTGTTGTAAATTGATTATCGCCTCTCCTTACTCTTGTGCATTCCTTCCCTACTGCTCAGCCAGGATGAGTGTTGGAATGTGTGGTGGTGTCACGGAATGTTTGGATGCCTGGGTTATGATTGTCAGTTGGTGAATGCAGGCTGAGCAACAGGGAGGCTGCTCCTGGTGGGGCTATTTACCATCTTACTTACCATCTAATCTACAATCTACATCTTCTGTAACTGGATTAATAAACAACCTTCTTGGAACTTACTTTTTGGCTACATTTGAACTTCTTTTACCTACGACATTTTGGCGACGATTTTAATTACGAACCTGCCTGTGCTGGAACTCGATTTACATTTAAACTGCTGTTGAACTTATGTGGAACCTGAAACGAAGAAAACTCAAGTTTGAAGATTATTGAAGGGTTCGAATTGTTTTGGTGAATTGACCTTTGGGAGCCACGCTAAATTACATTATTGGTTTGTCTGCATTATCATGCTGTTTTTGAAGGAGCCATGAGTCATTGTTTTCAGCGTTATGTGAACCTTGGACTGTTTCTAAGGGTTCGCGTGAAGGGCACGCGTAAAGGTTTTGGAACAGGATTCAAGTTACAAAGGAGAAGTGCCGGCATCGGTGACCTGTTTGCACTGTATGGACCTTACGGTAACGTGTATGTTATTATTTGAATACACTTACCGGTAGTCCGTTGGGCAGCGCATGGGCCCTGCGATCATCTATTGTTTCACCGCGCGTGCACCTTACCTCATTCTGGTGTCGCGTGAAGCTTCTTTCCTATTTCACCTGTCACCGTTGCCAATGAGCCTTCTTGTGACGCTGCGCTGTCCCGCAAGGTTGTGGTAGCACGCACCCACCGTGAGCCACCCAATGCTCTCCTGCTTTGCGTGCCGCCATCTTTATGTCTTACCTTGCGAGTGCCGTCTCACATCAAGTTTTGTCACCTGCAGCCCACATCACTGCGACGATGGAGAACTGTTTTCTGCTTGGGCATACGACATGTGGCCTTTAGTGGTGATATGTTTCCAAGTATTCTTCTACGTGGAGTTTTGGGTGAGACATCGCTCATCAGTTTCAATTCAGACAGTATACCGGTCTTGGACGTTGGAACTGAGTAACGTTTTTAGGTCTCACCTGGCGAGGGTTGCACACATGCGCAGTCTCGCTGGCGAGATGGAATGATTTTGGGTATTTTCGGTAAAGGGCATTAAGCCCCGCCCCTCTTTTCCATTGGCTGGCGTCACCGTTTATGCAAAACGGTGGCCTGCCATTGGAAAAGAGCTGTTCATGACGTTTTTGTTTGGCTTTTTGAGCTGTCCCATTTGGACAGACTTGTCTGCCTTCCTTGCGTCGTAAAAGGATTCTTATCTTTATGGGGCCATGTGTTTAAACACATGGCCCCATAAAGACAAGAGATCCTCTTACACTTTCGGGACCACGTCGTGGTTGTTCACTGCTGCCTGAGAGGCGGCCAATCCCTATTTACATAGAAGAGAATCAGTGCGCCATGCTTGCACGAGTATGCACCATGCTTGCACAAGCGTGCACGGCGTCCGTATCCCCTCTGAAGGAGAATGTCAACCTGCTGTGCGTCCTTTCTCCACGCCACACTTCTGTAACACCTCCTTGTCCTATGATAGGAAAATGTCTTAATTCTTCTTGATGAGTGCACCTCCTTTTCAAGAAAGAGGTATAACCCTCCCCACTCGTGCACCTCTTGTGAAGGCCGCGTGTGTTTCTCCTGCACTAGTGTTCATTTCTTTTTCTTTCATAAAAAGCTGTGGTTGTTATTTTCACAATGCCCTCCGCTGACCTGGAAAAGGGGTGTATGGGTGGGACCTCGATGTGGGGTTAGTGAAGCTTGGGGTCGCTCGTCAGCTGCTCGTTCTCAGTGCGCATGCGCGGGGTTGCATTGCGTGGTTTAGCCTCCATTGGGGGGGGATGTGCTGTGCCGCTGTGCGCGTTGCCTTGTTTCCGTGGTGGTGGTTCGGTACAGACCTCTTGCTGCAGACAGACATGCTCGGTAATCCACAAGCCCACAAGGATAAGAGGCTCTCATACTGCTGTAATCACCTCAAATCTTGTTAAGTTAACTTCCTGTTAGTGCTTGTGAGTGTTTTCCATTGCAGACTTCCTGTAAGATTACGCTAGGGAGACAATTCATCCATTTGAGGTCTGAGTATATCACGGTCTCTGCACGCTCCCATGCCCGCGGCAGGTAATCAGGTAAAAGTGTGCTGTGGTGTCAAGAAGGAAGTGGTCATTGCCTTTTGTGTTTGTTTCTGGTTTACTGCCTTTTCTTCTACTAAATCACGTGATCTCTTAGAGCACTTCTGGGGGTGTAGAGTGGTAGGATGGAAGCTGTGATTTGGGTCAGCTAATTACACTTCCGCCTCATCCCTAATGCTGTCACCGCTGCTGGAACTGTGCTGAGAGCGGGCTAGGACTGCTCAGGCGTTGTAATGACACCTCATGCAACAAGCTTTGTGCTGTTAAACATCCAGATAAACAAGCATTGGCATAGCCAATAGGTCTCGCCTTTGGGATCTAAGTATTTAGTTATGCAGCACAATATCCTTGGTGCAACAACATCAACTGTTGCATGGCTAAACACTTATAAGGTCCCAAAGGCGAGACCTATTGGCTATGCCAATGCTTGTTTTTTCTTCTCTCCTTTCATTTCGTGGTCTTTGCTGATACCGGGATTTGCCATTCACTCCCGTCACATAAAATGTGACATGAAGTCTTCTGCTCCTTTCAGCGTCATGCCTGGGTCATATTGTGGTGATATCTGTTGTCAGATATGCGCATAAGTTGTATTTTCTTGCTGTTTCCACACCGTATTCACACCCATTTTGTTTTGGGTCTTGGTGCTTTGGTTTAAAAGTTCACTTCAACGACCGTATGGTTGAAATGACATGTATGCAGGGTACTTGATGTCGTGAAGTAGTGTACTTTGCTCAATCTGTGTTATCTTTGTTGGTGCATTAATGAGCACTTTTATGCTGTTATGCTGTGCTCATTTTCTTGATTTATTATTTAGGGTGTTGTTATTTATGCTATGGGATTTGATCAGACATGATTTGCTTCCGAATTTAATGATTTTTTTTTACTGCGCTTGGGTGCTGATTTTCATTGTTTTAAGGGTTTTGTTCCCTTGTACTGCGTGCTAACGTGTGTTTGATACTGAGATTTAGGATTATTTACCCTTGTGCTGTGTGAAGTGTTTTCTATGTACTTTGGTTTAGCCTGATACTTTTCATCTTTTCGGGTATGCAGTGCAGTTTGTGTGTTATATGGTTGACTGACCTGAGTTTTTTTATGTACTTTGGTTTGCCTGAGACAATTTGTTTTGTTAGGTGTGCGAAGCAGTTTCTGCGTTATATGGTTGATTGCATTAGGGTTTTTTTACGTACTGTGCTTTGCCTAACACAGGTTGCCTGGTCTGGTGTACAACGTAGCTTTGCGATATATACGATTGACTGCTTTACGTACTGTTATTTTGTCTAGACATTTTGCCTTGTCTGGTGTTCAGCGAAGATTTTGTTGCGATATAGGGCTGTTTACTTTAATGATTGTTATGTAGTCTATGCTTTACCAGAGATGTTTGTCACTTCAGGTGCATAGTATGCGTGTTATGCGTAAGTTTGATTTACAGTACAGTGATTACCTTATAGGTTTGCCCACCCTATAGTTTACTGGGTAGTGCGTTTTACTGGGAATTTTATTCTTACAACATACAGCACCTAAAAGCACAAAGCACCACTCACGGTTATCTGGTTGTGAAAGAGTGGGGGAAAGTTGCACGTTCAGGGCAACCTTGATGGAATATGGGACGGATGCAGGAAGCAGGTTAGTTTTGCTGAAAATGTTGGCTTCCCAAAGTCCCACGCAAAATGTTCCGTTCACAATGAGGAGGCCGCAGGGAGAACGTCGCAGATAGTCATCGCTGTAGTGTGAAGAGCAGGCCGGGTGTCGCAGACAGTGTAGTCGAGCTTTGTGTTGGCAATCAACGTGGGCTGTCAATGCTATAGTACAAAGTGCAGCTTTATTTCGCATTGCCGTTGTCACTGTAGAGTGAAGAGTCGGGTCCACCAGAGATTTGTATTAGCAGTCATAGCTATCAGCAAGTTCTTGGCATGAATAGGCCAATTTGCATCCGCATAGATCCCAAAAAATTAGAATTTCTCCTTCTCCAGAGAAGACTGCACTCTGATACCAATCAAGGACCCAGGACATGGAGAGACACCTCTTGGGGAACAGGGATTCATTCTAGCAGATACCAGCAGGGCAGGTCTAGGGAGGTCCAGTTGCAGTAGGTCAGCTGAGAATTTGCAGAGAGACCCCTAGAGATTGTGTCCCTGTACCTCAGAACAGGAGGCCAGCCAACTGACCCTTGAAGTCACTCTGCCTGGGATGAAGGGAGCACGTTCAGTCTTTCTCCCCAGAGAGCAGGGCAGGCCTCAAGCAGCAGGCCATTTAGGCCTCACATTAGTGAAACAAGAATTCAGGAGTTTTTCACTACCAGGACATGTGAAACGTAAATGTCCAACCGTTTACATATAATGCACCCTGCCCTACGGGCTGTTTAGGGCCTACCTTAGGGGTGACTTATATTCATTAAAACAAGGGGATTGTTCTTGACAGGATCAATTGGTAGTCCAAAACTGCACTTAGGCTGCAATTGCAGGTCTGAGAAATCTTTTAAAAGGCTAACTTAAGTGAGTGGCACAATAAGTGCTGCAGGCTCACTACTAGCATTTAATTTACAGGCCCTTAGTACATGTTGTACCACTTTTATAGGGACTTCTAAGCAAATCAAATGTTCCACTGGGGTGGAGGACAATTTTACCAATGTTTAATAAGTGAGCACAAGCACTTTAGCATTGTTTAGCATTGGTAAAGTGCACAGAGTCTTAAAGCCAACAAACGAAATCACCAAACAGGAGGGAGTAGTCAAAAGGTTTAGGTCAAGATCAGCCTAAGGCTGACAGATCAAACAAAGCATATCAAAGTAATTATACAAATAGGTAGCACCAGGTGTCCACCACATAACGTGCAGGAATTAGATTTACCACAGAGTTCTCTGTAGGTGTTTTGTCAAAATGTTGCAGCATATTTAACTGTTTCTAAATATGGCGGACTGGGCATGTATACTTTGAAATACACTCTAAAAACGGTGGAAGGAATACAAGTGCTGGCCACGGAGCGAGCACTGCAGCAGAATTCTAGAGACTTCCGGTTTCTGCAGTTAATTGTGCAGTTTAATGTATTAACCGATATAGCTTATCAGCTCATTAGCCTTCAAAAAACGCGTTTCATTTAGGGGCTCACTGCTGGCCATGCGAAAGGAAACTTCGTCGGCATTCTATCAGGCACACGTAGGGGTTTGCAGAACAGAAATATAAATTGTTTTGACATTTCCTGATTTCCCTCTAAAGATCACAAGACAGAGTTGCCACTGAAGATTAATTAATGTTTGCACTTGTTTGGTTTCATGGACAATGTAATATAATAAAAGTGACATCGTAAATACTATTATATTCAAATAACATACAAGTAAACAGTATGTGATATGATAATATAAGTTGAAATTGGCATGCCATTTACTCCGTATCTTAATTGCACTTAAACTATGTCACACAGATTAGCTAACTTGAAAAAGCTTGTCAGATGTTTAGTTAGAGAAGCGATTGAGGTTTTTCTGTTCTGGGTTTCAGACAAAGGGAGGAACATTTTTTTACACACTTTTGGAAATCATCAACATATATAACACACAAAATGATGGCCCTCAAAATTACACCCACTGTGCTATGTTCAGAACTTATTTTAACTTATTTTAACTTGGCTTTTAAAACAAGGTGTCGCAGTATAAAGTGTTTGCAACAGCTGTGGTCAAAGTTTGAAAATAGTTTCTTCCAATTATTTCTATAAGTTCAACTTACATATGCTTCTTTTAAGCTTTTCTTACAGCCTTATTAATTACTTGTGTGCAACCATCATCATGGGCATTTAGACAAAACCTTCCATCAGAAATCTTAACAACAATTGAATTAACTCCCAAGCTGCTCTTGACTATGAGATGGCGACTGCTAAAAAGGACTTAAGACTGCTAAGAAAACTTAAACTGCGAACACTGAGTAACTATGTCTTCTGAACAGGTATCAACAGATAACACAAAAACCACTCTTACCCTAAATTAGGCCCATAGAAACCCCCCTCAACCTAAATTAGGGTGAGGGGTGGACTCTGTGCTGTATGTGTTTTTTAATGTTTTTGATTACTTTGTGGTTCGTACATATTCTTTATGTAAAGTTAGTTTTACGTGTTGCTGCCTGCGCTGTAGCTGTTCTGAGAGTAAGCAAAGCTTGCTTGAGTGCTTGAATTTGACCTGTTCTTTGTATGAGATAAAGATTGACCTACTACAGCCTATGTTTAGATTGCCCATATGGTGCCTGTGTGTGTGTGCTGGGTGGGTTGATTCCCCGCTGGATTCCATTAATAGTGGAGTAGACCGCTGTGTCGACCCCCAGGTGACACTTGGTGAAACACTTGGATTTAATTTTCTTGAAAGATAAACTATAACCTGCCTACTACTCATAGATTCACCAACATAATTAGACTAGTCTGGCAAGAATATGAACTCCACTTACATGGAATGGGTTCCCAAAATATGGGCTTTACAAGAATTTTTGGATGCAATATAGAGAACCTATATCTGAAAGTGATATAGTGAAGATAATTTAACTCAATTCTAACACCTGTTTCTGAAATGCACTGAACAATTGGAAATAAGAGATTGCTCTCATTTGAGAAGTAAAAAAGAAAGCATATTAAAACATAACTTCAACATTTGATGGCTGATAAATGTAAAAGAAAATGTTCTTTCACGAATATGTCGAATACAAATAGAAGATAATTAAACAGAAAGAAGAAGTTGTTTCACCGAGTAACACTGACGGTGGACACAATGTTCTTCTACGGTTTTACTAATGTATAGAATTTTTTTGTTGAAAGGTTATGCTGAGTAAAGAATATAAATATTGGATCATTGTTTTTCAAAAATATTGAGTGCAGAAGAGTTTAATTAAAATTGACTGCTTCTGGATGTGTATCAGGGAAGTTTCCCTGACATTGTTCACTGTGTACCTATTTTATGGACTAATGAAGCTAGATGGAACCCTTTAAAATAAACCCACCCCAACACTATTGACTATTTAAGTCTGGCAACAGATGGCTAATGAGTGATGGTGCAGTCCTGAAAATACACTTAGGATTGCAGAGTGATGGGCTGGATGCAAACATGTAACGATGATAACGGAGTCATGGTGACAATCTGAACATTTACTGAGGATAACTGGGTGACAGGTAAAATGTAAATAAGCATAGTTGTGGGAATTCTGGGCACAGAGTGAGCATTCTTGTCATGATTCGCCTGTTCCCATATACAGCTTGGGTTGGCATAATATTGGTAATTCTTGACATTTTTCTATTAATATTACTACTGCAATCTGAGGTCTCAATTTTACAGGATTAGCCTATCCTGCCTGCATCACTTAAGGCACTCAAGCATTGATTAATTTACACATACTCCAATTCATCAGCCATCTCTCAATGGATTCACTCATTTAACTATTAATCCATCTAGAAACTTACTCTATATATATTGTTGCTGTCCGTCGCCTACTCATTTGCCCATCCATTCACTCACTAACCATACATCCATTGACTCATTATCAGATTCACCTCCTTGGCCATCCACATAAAATGAAGAATTCTTTAGTTATAAAAATCTAGGTATACTGACTTTGCCAATGTGTGCTTTTATGTAGGTACTAAATCAAGAGACTGCATTTTTAGTTTTAGATAACCTCGTCATGAGGCCGCTGTGTTATTTAAAAACAAGAGTCCTGAAAGATTATGCAAAAAATGTGCATTGCCTAATTTGATCCCAGCCACCATGGAAACAAACATCCTTGGACACTCTGGGATCCAAGGGAGGTAATGACCTCTAATGCGCACGCCGTGAAAATTATACATGAAGCGAAGGCATCAAGAGTGTTGGACACAATTGGCTGGGACGTTAATGTTTTTAAAGCTGTGGCCTGTAGCTATTCAACTATTCTAGAGTATATTTCCAAGTGAAATGATTTAATCTAAAAAAGAAAGGTAGAATTTTGCAGCCTTTCTTGAGAAAGGGTTGACATCGTGACCCAAATACCTACAGGCTGATATCGTTTATGAATGCAGAAGCCAGATATTTTGCAAAAACGGTCGTCAACCAGCGAATTTGATGGTTAGAAGAAATGTTGAGTAACCTTAAATGGTTTTTATTTGAGGATAAATAACATAACAGCTTTGACCATATTGGGCATGACGGCCTTATACAAATGGATTCTCAATTTAAACATGAGTATAAAGTTATAGCACAAGCTAGCCTCTTGGGGAATCAATAATGGATTCCTCTGCATTGCGGCTGATCTGCACAACATAGGTGAGTAAGACTCAACCTGAAGAATTTCAAAGAATTGAAAAATGGTGGCACCCTCTTAATAATCAGATACTTGAATATACTCTTAAGAACAAAACCTAGCCTGAAGATACTTGATTATACCTATGTTAAATGTACTTGATCCCTATTAACTTCCTCATCCCCATTAACACATTAATACAGGATTATTCATTATTGTTGCTTCTCCTCCCCGAGATATTATCATTGTTCCAGTCTTTTTGTTTCCCCCATGTTATTGCTGCCATCATTTTTATAATCTGAAGTGGGACAAAGTGAATTATTCGTTCGAGTGAATGGAAGCCCACAACAAGTAACAATGGCATTATTCTTTTTAGGCCCAGTAAAGGTTTCAGTAATTTAAACCTGAACTCAAACCCCTGGCAGATATAGCACAAAGAAGACAGGCTCAACTTAAGAAAATGTGTAAAGTACCAAAACAGTTAATCAGCTGAAAATAAGATAACTAGTTGTGTTAGACCTGGACAAAGGTAAGGATTAAAGACGACTGCGATGTAAAGTGGGTCGGGTACAGGGACCAGGTATATCCTGGTTGGAAGTTTTACCTTCTGACTTAGTCAAGGAATTCAAAAATCCTCTGCAGGGCATGGCAGCAGGCTGTAGCAGAGATGGGTTCTACAAGGCTGGTTAGCCATTGGTGTCTTTGAGGTTTTAGAAGGGAAACTCCAAGCAGGATAAAGTCAAGATTGAAGCCCAAGGAAGGTCCCATGCTGGCTAGATACTTTTGGCACCTTTATCCAGTGAAGATTTCCACCTTCAGACTTAGTCACTTTTTTTAATCTCGGAACCCGCCAGAAGTGCAAGGCTGAAAGCTAAGACTGACAGGCAGGGCGGGACTGGGAACCAAAACCGGCCCTGGCAAAGTGCTCGGCCCCCCCCCCTCCCCGGGGGGTTGCGAGTGCGGCCGAGCTGTTTGCCAGGGCCGGTTTCAGCCGGTTTTTTTACAGGGGCCGATATATTCTGCAAAAACGGCCCTGTAACAAAAATGGCCCCCACCCTGGCGGACCACCGGGGAAACACCCGGTGCCAAGCTATGGCCAGTACGGCCCTACTGACAGGGATGCACAGGCCGGATAGCTTCTCTGCAACAGCCTCCTGCTAAAATGTATTTGCTGCTGCAGAAAAGCTCACGGGGAAAGCAACCTGAATATTTGTCCCAGTGGCAATGCAGATTCATCACATTAACTTGGCAGGTTTGTCCCAGTCTTCTGGAGGTCTTTGGAGCCTAAATGATTCTAAGCCTCCGGTTTCTCAGGATGTTAGGAGTAGTACAAGGGTCCAAGGAGCTCAGAGGCAGCAGTTGGGGGCAGCCGCGGATGCAGCAGGTAAGAGCAGTGGGGCCAGGTGAGGGGGGATTTCGAGAAACGACCACGAGGGAACATTAAATACCATTTGTGGAGGGCATGGTATTATCAGTGTGCAGCTTTACCGCCCCAGAACAGGTTCTCCAAGTTGGCAAGGAGAGTAAGACGCTAATACTGCATGTTTTCCCCATTTCAAGCTGCAAATCTCACACATTTGTATTTTTTCTTCAATGCACACTTCACCAGGTATCACCTGGCAAAGTTTGAACAGGATTAAGACCCATGTGTTTGAAATTAGCGAACTACTTGTATTTCCTATTCGGAAACAAGGGGAGTTTGCATCATCTTCGGAATACTGTGGGGCTCCGAGTGAGGCCTTTGGTCTGTCCGAAAGGAAGAACAAGCATTGGCGTAGAAAAAAGGTCTCGACTTTGGGACCTTGTAAGTACTTAGCCATGCAGAACATTATCCTGTGTGCTTCAACATCTATTGATACTTCACATGCCACTGGTGAACCTGGGAGGCAGAGCCACCAATAAAGGCAGGAGTGGCTTGTATGGGCCACAAGAGAGTGAACGAGCTGCAAGTGTCAGGTGCTACACCATAGAACACACAAACAATATAAAAACTTGAACTCCCTCCCAAGGTATCTGAGGGACATTAACCTATAAAAAGTATATCAGTTATAATTTCTGCCAAGGCAAGAGTCACATAATACATAAGGTGTTGCAAACTCCCAAAAGTGGAAGCACTAACACTGCATTGGGAAAATTGGTCACTCACCCTGTCCCTAGTACCTAAACATCCAAAGCCCTGTGACACCAACTTCCAGTTCACGATGCATATCAAGGCATACTGCAGTGCCATGATCTCCTGGGCCACTGAGGCAAATAGTAGCTGCAGCCCGGGAGCCATGTACGGAGCAAAGATGAGGCACGGGGAGCAGCGAAAATACAGCGAGCAGCTTTCAATGCACTGCATTGTAAAATTAGTCACTGCTCGTCTCTCTCTCTGCGAACCCTGTCAGGTTCTACCTTGGTGGGAGAAAATGGACTAGATTGCCCATGCCTTTCCTTAGCAACCGTACAATTCTGGTACTCTCTGCTGGTCACAACGAAAACGATGAAATAATTCACTGAAAGTATAACATTTTTAAATAAAATAGTCCGGTCATGCAATTTCATTTTCTTAAAAAATAAATGAATGGTACTTTAAGACACACAATAATAATTTTAAAATTATCATCTGTAAGCACTAGAACCATTTAAACGGAGTAATGATAAACATAGCACAAAGAGCCCACTTTCTCTTCTCTAACTTTGCATCGAGAGATAATACTCCATTCCAAGATGGCCGATTTGACTTTGTGTACTGTCTGTTAATCTCATAGTGTGCACATATTTTTCTAAAATACTAGTGTGGGCGTGTATAGTGTTTCGACCCTGCCCATACACACCTATTTAGATGTATATCTCAAATGATTTTCTAAATCACAGAATCTGTGGCACTCCCAAAACTTCCCCTGGTTTGTTGAATGTAGGTACAGGGTAAGAAACGGGCCTGTTTGTTACTGTGCTCTGTGCTACATCAGCAGAGTCAGTGACAACCCCTAGAATTTGGATGCAAAGCTGTGTTTAGTAAGGGGCTTATCCTGAGTGGCTAACCTGCCTACAAACCACTTCGACATCGCAGGATCGTTTACGTGCACATAGCTGTTTTGATACAGGATTCAACTGAATTGTGGCATACTATAACAACGCAATGAGTGTCAGAGAGGACATTTTTGTGGTTTAATTTCTATTATAGGCATTAATGGAAATGCAAAAACCAGCAATGACGGTGAAAAAAAAAAATTCAGGCGAGGAAGCGGCCACATTCGCCTTAACCTAAAGCTGCTTCCTGGGATCCCAGCGCCCACCCAAACATAATAAGCGGATGCGAAGAGAGACCTGGGCTTTGGGAGAAGGTGATACAGCACTCCCTGGTTATTTTGGCCGCCGATGTGACCCGTTGTCCTCGCTCTTCCCTATGCGCAGCCAACGATGAAAGCGGGACAGTATAACAAAACACATCGCTCAGAGATACGGAGCAGAGCTCGCATCACGAGCAAAAAACACATGCAGGAAACTAACAAAAAGCAGATTGACATGCTTGTTTTCAATCACACTCTTTACAGACCTGTTTTCAATGCAGCTTGAAATCAAAAGACTGGGGGAGCATCTGTGTGACCAGGGAGCCTGACCAGAGAGCCTTCCCATAGTGCCTCCAGAAACGGAAGAAAAAAAGTAATGCACAGCACTGGCCTATATGCACACAAGGGGAATGCTACAAGTCCTGGGTGCATGCTGCATAGGAGGGAACAAACAAAGAAAAGGTGGAACAAATGGTAACAAATATCAACTTGTAAGCGAGGATTTTTAAAGAGAACTGCAACAAACAATTGAATATCATTGGACGGGGTCTAAGCCCAGAAAGTGAATACAGCAGGTCCCAAAGAGACAGCACAAGCGCTTTCTAGGCTCGACCTAATAAAGGACTCACCTAAAAGACCTCAAAGCCTAGCAGCTAAACAGGAGTGTGAATACTGGAACGGTTACTGACCAGGATAAAACATGTGATGTAGATGACTGCCAACCCACAGCAGGAAACTGCCTGACTTGGTACTATTACAAAAGGTATACCACTTGGGAAGGTAGTAATCCAATGCTGATTTATACGTGCACTCTATTAAAAACTGAACAGTCCTGGTAAAACAAACAACATAAATGGTTCATCGTGTTTCTTCCTTTAAACAACATAAAGTTTAAATGGACTCTAAAAATGAAAGTTCACATGTTTCACTCTAGAAAGCACACACTTAACACAATAAAAGAACAGGCTGTTCCAAGCATGCAAGCTTAAACTGAACAGGTCCATCGTCCTCACTTACCCTGTTTGTACTGGGCTAAGCCCTGCTGACTTTCAGTACAGAATGTAATACAAGTTAATAACCCCATGGCAATAAGTCACTAAGGAGCAGTACACAGTCATATCAGGATAAACAAAGTACGCCTCATCCTGGTCATCAAAATCTACTTAATCTGCTAAATCTTCCTTTCCACTTCCCCATCCAAGGAACAAATGCTAATTTTCCAAATAACTAATTATCCTGCTCCTTCCGTATTAACTGCAGCTCTTAATTTGTGCAGGTGCTTGCAAGTGGTGGGAACTGTTTCATTTTTTACAACTGAGACTAATTTTCAATCATCACTCTTTGAGCATGAGAGAGAATGGCTAAAAATGAAGACGGGCGAGGAAGATTAGATAGCAAAATTCATATACTCAAGATGCATGTATTAGGTAGGAACAAGTAGGAGTTAATGCTTCAAATGTTGGTGGTGGGCTCACTTGTTTTATACTCCCACTCTTATCTATTCCACTTGTTACAATCCCTGTTACACCTGCTTACACATCTTTATTTCGAAAAACCCCCATCATTTTTCAATGTGGACTGCGTGTTTGCGATGCCTAAAAATTAAGTTATGTTGCACTGGCTTTATATCCTATTGCTATGTAAGACACTCCATTTCAGCAATACAAAGAACGTTGGGTTCTACTTCTCACAAAAAGGTATTTGTTCTGTACAATAAGCTTTCTGTATTCACTTCTTTTTCACTATAAACACAAATGTATCCTTACTACTTCAATTAAGACAGGGGGATTTTAATATTATATGTAATATTAGTGAAAATTGTCAGCCCTCGCTAAGATCCTATACTTCTAAGTGCATGATATTAATTCACACCCTCAAAGACATATATTACTTTTTTTTAGCTTCATATCTGTTACATTTCCTGTGTTTTAATCATGGTTGGCTTGTATTTCTCAGTATTACTCAGGTACTATCCTACCTTTTACTGATAAATGATGCTTCCATTACTAAGACCGACTGATATTTCATGTAAAAAGCTTATAAAATACAGAGAAGTTACTGACCACTAAATAAAAGTGGTTGAGAAATGTGGTGATATGGAAGCGGATAAAAGAAGGCATTTGGATCCTAATTTCTAACATGCACACGTCGCTTGCGAGAATGGCATATTGACCACCTACTTGTTGACAGATCTTCTACACATAATTATCTTAGGGGTGGGTGGATGAGAGCGGGTTCCATCATGATGCCCAAAGCCTTATAGACACAAGCATATTGTATAATGTTTGCCTTGAAGAAAGTGTATAATAATGTACACTCCCCTGGTATAGCCTCAGTTACAGACATTTCAGCAAAAGACAGAACATAGGTACATGGCTCTGTTGTTTTCCTAGCTAAATTGTCTTCTTGTTTAGATTTAATTTAATCTACACCTTTTAGAGAATTTATAAATTTGTAATCATGCCCTCAGGCTAAAATTTGTGTTAATAAGATAGTCATACAAAATAATGCTACAGCTAGATTTTATATTGCTATGTCGACACTTTTAGAAAGTTGTTTTCCTGCATACACCAAATGTGCCTTTCTGGCAGTGTCACCTGACTATTGAAGGGCTTCCCTGTAGTGTGATGTGGGTGAATTGCTCCCAGACAGTGGACAAAAGGTTTGTGTGAGATGTGTTTTTCCTCCTTGCACAGAATGATCTGTGGGCTCTGCCCATCCCCTTCCTGATCTTCAAAGGATACCTACACTGTCAGTGGCAGATTTAGCTCATACCTAGGCCTGCTTCCCTTTGCCTTCCTAGTCAGCCTGGCTCCAAACCCAGTGGGAAGAGGCGCTGCCTCAGAATTGGTTTGGAGAGACCACAAGGGTTTTTTTTCCATTATCATAGCCATCACTGGGTGATCACAGAGAACTCTGACCGAGGGGGATAAAGGATTCTGCCATGTTAGATTTAGGTAGAGACTGGCACTTCAGGATAGTTTAGAGTAAAACAAACATGAAGAACTTTATAAGTTGGTAGGGTCACCCCAGGAATGTTTTACCCCATTAGTTAAAGAGTGTCCAGGAGTTTCCCTGGCCCAAGGGCTGGCACTGTCTATGCAAGTAGTATATCCAGTACCCATCTCAGAACACTCCTGGACCGGTCAATAATCAGAAGGAGGACTGCCCTGCTGTCTGAAGAACCTAAAGGAAGACTGGACCTGCTTGTATTGCATCCAGGACCCTGGAAGTAACTCTGAGCGGAGTTTTCTGATCTCCTGTTTGAGCTACAGGGGCACAACGAGATTCCAGAGGCCTTCTTCGAAACTGCTTAGCTGACCAGTTCCAAACTGGCCTTACCCAGGACCCTACTGCTCGCCTCTGCTGGAGTGAGTCCTGACCCCCAAGTACTGTCCACAAGTTCCTGGACCTTAGGCTGGAGTCAAAGCGTACTCCTCCTTTGGTTTCCTGAAACCTGGGATTTAAAGACCTCTGACAACTGGGACCAACCTGCCAAGCTGATCTGACGAAGGTGCATGGTCGCTGTGCCAAAGATTCAGGTTGCTCCCGGTACATTCTTCTCCGCAGCAGCAAATCCACTCCAAAGGGACTTCAGGGAGAAGGCATCTGGTCTCATGGAGCCCTCTTTAGGCATTGCCTACAGCCCTGCCATACTGGAAGAATCTGAGCTCCAAAAAGAATAAATCTGAAGGTGGAAATCTCACCAGGCAAAGGAGTAAAATGTATCCTGCTGGTGAGGGACCTCCTCTGTGTACAAAATTCAAATTTCGCCCACTCTGATATTTCCCACCTAAACACAACAGCTTCACAAAGAGTTTGTCCAGTGGCAGTTTGGCGGCATGGAGCCCTCTTCAGTCATAGCCTACTGCCTTGCGCAGCTGTGGGTTTATCACTTCCATCTCAGAGACTAAGTCAGAAGGTAAAACTTTGCACCATAACAAACCTGGTCTCTGTATCCAACCCACACTGCATCACGATCTGTCTTAAATTTGGACTGTATCTTAGTCAAGCACAACCAGATGACCGCTGTTGGCGCTTAACGCTTTTTGATGCTATTTTGAACCTTAAAATTTAATAAATTGTAACTCCGGTTCTACCTATTAGATTTTAATAATTTTCGTGTCTTTCTTTTTAATAAAAGTTATTTTGTTTTTCTAAATTGGTTTAAGATTTTTGTTGTGTGGTGTTTTCACTTTATTACTGTTTAAGTATTGCATAAAATACTTTACACATTGCCTCCAAGCTAGCCCTGCCTGCTTTTCCGCCAGCTACCAAAGGGTTAAGTACAGATTTATTTAGTGACTACTGTGCTCCACCCCGACATGGATTGTAATTATTATTTGATGTGGGTTTTCACCTCCCTCAAGTCATATGCCAAAATTTTACAAGTTTGTTGTGAGAAATTCCCAAATTGTGCTATTATGCCACGCCACGTAATTATGCGCTGTTCGTGGAAACAATTAAGCACACAGGAACAAAGCAAACAAACATTACATAAGTGGCTGCTGTTCGCAGGACTCGGGTGTTTTGCATTTTTTTTTTTGTACAAAATTCTTTTTTTGCATTAAAGTAGAGCACCAAATGCTAGATTCGTATTTCACTTAATTACATTTAAATTTACACAACTCTGGAAAATTTTCCACAATTACGTAAATGCAAAATTCTGTGAATTTTGCAAATCTCTATTGATATAGTCCCTAGACTGTTGTGAGAACTTAACATTAAGAATTTACGATCTGTAAGAGAAATCCACTCCTAGAATGTCATTTAAGAAGCTAGCCAACAATTGATGAAAGCCAATTCTCCCATTTGTGACTTCAATGATTTTAAGGTGAAGAAATTAGAAAAATACACTATTAATACTTATGAACAGAGTAGTATTGACAATTATTTACAATTACCATTCAATGAGTTAACTAGACTGATTTTTGCCAATGCTTTTTTTAATATTACCTCCATAGGAATTTTCAGAAGCAGGATGGAACTTTGAGGTCTCATTTCATTTACGTTGTTTATGGAAACAATTCACCAACTTTTGTGGGGATGCTCCAAAGACCCTTGTAAGCACGCCCTCGCCAAATAATTCTAGCGAAAGTAAAATTAGACCAGTGCCAGGTGTCTATTTTCTTCAGTGTTGGTCTTGAGATAAAGACACATGGGCCAAATACATCCTTACTGGTTGTTGTGTCAAAGTTTATGACTGAGCACCAGCAAAAAGTCACAATTAATCAAAATAGCAAAGTGCTTGTATGGCACCGTCAACTCTTCGTGGACATATAGACTCTCAACAGCAGGTCACAAAACATTACTTCAAAATGTATGTGCTCTTTAACTCCACTGCTAGGGATCACAGCGCGAACGTCTACAGATTGTGTGTTCACGCCTAGAAAATAGAGCATTGTTTGGTTACCTGTGCATGATATTACTTCACACCCTCAAAGACATATATTACTTTTTTTTAGCTTCATATCGAAGCCAAATACTGAGCTTTAATACCGAAGGTTTTTTGTCGAACGTATGTGTGAGTTAACCCTCGAAATTGAGGACTGGGTAAGAAGTAAGTTACACCTACTAACAGAAGAATCTTTGTCAATCTGCGTCACTATCATATTGCCACATACTTAAATTCTATTATATTTTTATCCAGGAGAGCAGTGCCCGGAAAAGCACAGAAACTAGCGCAATAAGTCCTGCCCCCTCCTTGTGCCAGCCCTGGGTGTTGGGCAACTGGCAGTGTATGCAAGTGACTGTGGATGAGTCGTGTTGTGCTGAGTTGTTGTGTGAATGGTGTTGTATGCAAGTAAGTGGCCATGAGACAGACGCCCACGTGAGACTGTGGGAGATTGCTATTGCCTGTTTGTTGTAGGCAAATGGTGTTTGATATGAGTGGTGCTGGGCTAGTAGCTGGATGAAGAAGAGTTGTGGGAGAGCATTTTTATGAATGCTATTTTCTGTGAATGTGTCCCTAAGTTACATGCCCATTCTGCCCTCAAATGGACTAAAATGTTTCCTAGCATGCGTGCATGATTCTCCATCCCACAAATCAACAAAAAGCAGTCATCTGAAAATGCATGTGTGGAATACCTTTGCACCACTTAAAATTCTCCCATGGCTAACTATAGTAGGAACAGACAGACCCAAAATGGAGCAATCTGAGTATTTGAGGGCATTAACTGGCAATAAAGGCATGCTTTCCACACCCTCCAACTCTGAGGCTTGTTTTGTTATAAAAACGTCCACTAACCAAACTAAATTAGACTCTTGCAACCTTTCTTGCCATTGCACTATTTTTAAGGTACACTACATAACAATGTCCCACAACTGGAATCCCTTAGCATGTAAAGTAAAACAAGCGCAATTGTCATGTACGATTTTGTAGACTAAACGCTAAAAATTCATTTTCTAGGCTACTGCTGTTCCCAGTGAGCATTCTCTAAGAGCATTAACATTCTAGTGGCCGTTATTATTGAGATTGAGGGCCTAGACAAAATCCCATAGAAGATATTGAACTCACTGTAGACAGTGTGATTACAGTAGAGTGACCACCGCACTCCAGGTCACTGTGGACATTGTCTCCAGTAATGAATTTTTTGCCTACAAATCATTACTTTCCGGTGTGTTCATGTAATTAGATCAATTAAAGAAAAACAAAGACCACACCACCATAAATGCATTAGGATATCAAACAAAGGATCAGAACTGGAAATCGTATTGGCGATTATCTGCAAGTATGCGGTCACCCTCGTTTGCAGGCTGGTTAAGAGAGGCCCCATTATTACTTGAATGTAAAATTGTTGCTGTTTGGATTTGAACTTGATTCTATATCAGTAGCCTGTGGAGACCCAGATATGGACAATCGCAATACAGACAATACCAGAACAATGGCAAATAAAAGTCACTTTCGTATTACCGAATAGCACTGGATAATATAACACTATACATAACCTTCGAAATCTTGTGTTAAGTATTTGAGAAAAAGTCATTGACACATGCTAATAAAAAGCATGAATGATGCCGCCAGATGCCTCGTTTCCCATTTTAAATCCTCAGCTGAATGTGGGTCTGGTCCACATCCTCCTGTTCACATTGCGTTTTGTCCACCACTCTCCAGCATAGAGTCCTTCCCCTTTTGAGTCCTTCCCTTCTGTGAGTAATCAAAATGGGTATTCCTGCTCTGATGGGCCAGAAATGTTTCATGTGGTTGTACAGGTGCACATTCAAAGGGCACGCATTTCTGTATATTACAACTAACATTAAAGAAGAGCCATGAATATACTATAGAAACAAATCAGATCTTTCTAGCAGTTTCAAATGAAGGTTTTAACCCCTTGAAACAGCTATGTCTTTAACTAAACATCTAGCAGTGAGACTGTGACATACAAAGATTCATACCCCAACAGATGCTACAATGGTTATGATAAACCCACACTATAAATTCTGACTGATCCGTGGGAAAACTGACAGGAGCAGGTTTCTAGGAACAATCTGCTATCAACACATTTTTATTTTGAAGAGGAAGTCGGTGACAACCCTTACATCTTCATTCTCAGCATTCACTGCAGACTGTCCATGACATCAAACATCATTAAACCACATTGTAGGTAATCAGGATTCAGAGAGCTCTTTAATTTGCCATGAGGAAAGCAGGCCGATCAAAAATGTCTCTGTTCCATATTTTACATCTACATCTTTCCCTAGAGAATTTGGACAATAAATTATATATAAGCCACAGAACATTTTGGGCTGGTTTATAAACATATTCCTTTTAAATAAATGCCTTTTAAATAAAGTAAAAAAAAGTTTTCAAAGACATTGCGTTCACAAACACAAGTGACTAGGCGTTAACATCTTTATCCATCCCTTGAAACATGATAAATAATTTTGAATGGAAATAAAAAGGAGTCCATAGCTCCGGAGCTCCAGGCTACTCCTTCAGTGTCCTCAAATTCAATAAAAAAATCTTGAAGTCATCTTTGACTCAGAACTGTGGTTTCACACCACACAAGTGAATAACATGGCAAACCATGTTTTTGACCCTCATCGCCTAGGTTGGATCCTTCCACTACTGAAACCTCAGAATAGATTCACCATTTTCTTGCTATGAACCTCTTGCACATGATCTATTGAGTGTACAGAGGTCCCTATACAAAATGACAAGGAAACATTGAAGTGTAGGAAATTGCACCACCAAACTCCCTGTTTGCCAGAGAAGATCTTCTCACGCAACCCTTGAAGCTTCCCCATCAATTACCCGTTACACAAATGGTGAAATGTAATAGTTTTTGCTAGATTCTAAAGACCTTTCAGCACAAGGATCAGGAGTAGCTTTTTAAATTTTATTTACCATTCCTCTTCAGTAGACCCTAAATATTAGTCTTCTAATACAGTTATACTTCGCTTCTGCTGAGAAAACATGGTTTTGTGCAGTGTCTTTACATTCTCAAGGCTTCTGCCGTGAAACCCACTACATTTGTCTCTTCACTTTGAGCTACACATCAGAACATTCCAGACACATCTGGCTATCCTTCCCTTCTGGTAAGTATTCCAACAAGAATATCTATAACAACTGTTTGTTGTGATGTCGCCTCACTCCAGTGTGTGACCAGCCCGATGAAGTGTTCACCACTTTCCCTAACATATTGCCAATACAATAAATGAATAATAATCTTATTTATGAGGAAGTGAAGCCATTCAGGGTGCTCTTATACAGAAAATATATGTATATGAAGAGAAGCACCCACTATTGACCTGGCGAGTAGCGCTGGCGAGAGTGCACAGTGGGTGTCACAAAGAGAAGGATTTAAGTAGCCACAAACTGTTTCAAAGGGGATCCTGCCTCAGTAAGGCCATAAGTAATGCTTTAATTGGGCTAGGCCCTAAGATGTGAAGTTTCACCCAAGCAGCATGTCTGTCAGTTGGACGTGCTTTGGAGGTAAGGTGCGGTATCTCTGTAATACCCCAAGCACAGCTGTAAATGATAATGGGCTTGAAGTCCAACTTGGCAACACATCAAGAAAGGCGCTAAGTAAACATGGCCGCCTGCTTAGGAGCTCCAACTCAGGAATGCTGGGAGCACTGCTTTAAGTGTGCATGTCATTAGGGGTCAGACATTTTGCTTCAGAATTATCAACTGTGGGGCTCTACACTGATTAGGTCTGCAGAGGTTCCATTTGAAGAACACCACAGACAGGGTTCTCATTGGGTGTTGTCTTGGGAAGAGACATTTAACCTCAGCACTGCCATCAGCATAACCTAAAACTTGGTTTAAACTTGGAATCCATGACCTGGTAAAATGTATTTTGTGCAATTTATGTGTTTCCTTCATAGCCACTTAGAGAAGAAAGCCGTTTTCAGCAAGCATATTGTTTATCAGACAGGAATAACAGAAGGGTCCCAGGCAGCTGAACAGCGGAGATTAAAAGAAGCTAAAATGTGAATATAATTCAATGTTCACCAGAAACCTACCCAACAGTTTAATGCTATTGACATGATGGTGATTCCAAGGTGGGGTCACTAAGCAATCTATTGAGAAACACAGGAATGTTCAGACTAAAGAGGGCCATAACAATGAAACTGCTTTGAAAGAGATGATACAAAACTCTGCATGTAAAGAACAACCATCGCTCGTCCAACATAACCTTTTCCACATACACTGCCGTACAGGGCTTGCGAAAACCTCCCACGTGGTCCTTTGCCGAAACCATTTTGCTATATAATAAAAATCATTGTTGATTCGTTGATAAATATATCATAAATACAAAGTGTGAAACTATAGTGCACTTACAATGTCCCCACTAGCAGCTGATAATGTGAATGAAATCTTAAGTAGCTGAGATACCTGTGCAGAATATAAGATGTTTCATAATGGAAGGTTGTGAGGTTACATGAAGTATGCAGTCAATGTTAGGGTTGATTCACGCTTTCTGATGTCCGTCACTGTGTAAGTGACAACACCCTGCGGCAGCAATCTCCAGGGCTATCACCCCAAGTAGTAGGTCGATTATTATTTCCCAAATGATTATTTTGCCAAAAAAGCATAAACATTCAGAAAAATGTCCATAAGCACCACACCCATAGTTGTATGTCTCATAGAGGAGACCAATTAATCCTTTGGAAAAATGCCAAAGACACTACATATCAATTAGCTCACCAAGCATGCAAATTCTTCATGGGAGAAAATTATTTAGCCTGCCATAAAACAACAATATGAAGGAGTCTATGCACGCAATGCGAAATATTACTGGAAAATAATCCACAAAAATAGCTCCTCTATACTTCTCACAATATGAGAGTGAGAAAGCTAGCACTTGGTCAAGCCCTATTCTAATACTGCGTAGGGTGTGAAATCTTGAATACAAGTACGTCGTGTTCACTTATTAAAAAGGTCACATATACTGGTTGGCGAAAAATAGAAATGTTAACCTTTATGTAAGAGGTGAGGAAGCTATCATAATAGATACCGTACACCCCACTCTCGTAATGTTTTAGATCTTAAAACCGGGCTAATCCTTCAATTCCGTCCCTTTATTGATACAATTGTAACCCTTCACTCATCCATAATATAATTGTTCTCAATTAAGATCCCCTGATGAGCCCTCTTAGCACCAGTTGGTGCTGGCAAAGAAACAGCCCTATGAGGAAGCATGCTGCCTATCGTAGGTAAGTGATTCATATTCTTAAAACCAAAACGTCTATATGTACCGTCAGGATTCTAGAAGAACGACATAAGTGAGTCGACCACGTAAGTCATGATAAAATAACGGTATTGGAATGAACTTTTCACCTGGTGTTGTTTTGGAAGAGTATGAGAAGTAAGTATTAGTAAAGTTCACGGTACCTGAAGGTCGGACACCAGTCTCACCTGAATACGGAGGTTTTGGGATTAGGATGCTGCTAGACAAGGTTGAACGAGACACACTCACCATGCAGTGAAGGCAGCTTGCCCAATCAGGCTCAGTGTCACATTCACTCCATGGATGATTTAATTCTTTGTCTTCTCACTCTGGCCCATCCGATGAGCTGTAAATTCATCCCTTGATCTCACTCATTCAAGATCTGATCAATGAAGGTGGTGACCATCAAGTATTTCCGCTCTAACATAAAGCAAGCACTATGTGACATTGATGTGATTCTACTTTATTTCACTGGAAACCAAGAAAACATCTCAATTTAACTTCACTTTGGAATCATTGTGTCTGCTCAGTTTTTTATTGTTGATTTCAACTAGTTCTTGGCCATCTGGCTAGAGAAAAGCATAGTGCATTAATGCATATATGTTTTTGTTCATATTGGCAAAGATAACACATTTCTAAACACGAAAGTTCAAGAGGCAGTCCCTTGAACATATCTAACTCACCACACGTAGCTTCCGATTCATCAGACCCATCAGGGCATTCGTCTTCTCCATCACATTTCCATCTCACCGGTACACAGTGGCCATTATCGCAGGTGAATTCATTCTCTGCACAGGTTGTCTTTGCTGTAAATAAGAAAGATATTTATGATTAGCCTTAATGACCAGTATTACCTACAGCCATTATCATTCCTTTCTGGAGGTGTAGTCCTTATAGGGATAATTCCACAACAAAGTCATATGAACATCAAATGGCCCTCTTGGATTTTAGCCCTTAATTTTAAAGCCTCCACTTATTATGTGATGAATATTGCATGTGTCATCCCACAAATACACAAAACCACATCCGGATGCAGGGTCTTCCCGTACATTGCTCTTAAAGCGTGGAAACAACTTCTTAATGTACATCAGAGCCACCTCCTCACTTCTTGAGTTCTGAAAGAAGCTGAAGACCTGGCTTTTCCATTAAACCTCCACCTCCACCCCCACCCCCACCCACACCCCGCATGACTAGGCACACACATCTGCTCAGCACCGGGATGCTCTCGCGGGTGACAGTGCGCTCTACAAGTACATATAATAACATTAACCTGTTCTGTCACAGGTGCCCACACTTGCCGTACACATTATACTCACAGAAAAAACTAAGACCGTTTTTGAATAAAACAATTAACTGCATGTTCTATGAAACAAAAAACATAGCCCTTAACTCCTGTGCAGCAAAAAGCATAGTTGTAAAGCTTACAACATTTCATCTTCCTCCATCAAAGGGCAAATGCAGAACACAAGTTAATAAAGCGCAAGACTACATTGGCCACTGAAAGTGTGAGGGGAGGGAAATAAGGGGGACAGGTGATGTTTCGTCTCCTTGTTCCCCAGTCTCTACCTGTGGTTGGCCAGACTGCCAATCTAGTAGCTTTTCCTCATTGTCATTGTGTCACTTAACTGTGCATGTGAGTAGGCATAAGACGGTGTATAGAATGCACCTATCTACAAGGCACCGGACTGTGAATGATGGTAGTGCGTACATGGGGTAGGCATTTGATTGTCAGGGGATAGCCCACGGGTAGTTAGAGGTGACAGGAACAGCGGCAGGAAACAAACCCCAATCTCAAGTAGGGCATTTATCTCAGAAAGACTTGGCAGGACTTCATAAGTTCAGAGACTAAATGGAAATCTGGAATCGAAGATACTGTATAAAAAGCTGTTCGACCCTCCTTGATGTGTGCTCTGACAAATAAACTATGGCAATAAACTTTACGTGACCCTTCCTCTCCCGCTCCTCAGAGTTCAGAAATACAGCACCTTCTTCTAAAACCCTACAATAGGACGAGGGATGAGGAGTCAACTTGCATTTATTTTTGAACCCTAAATATGTTTTTTCATTTCTCTTATTGCAGTGCTTAGTTACTCGAGTCCTATTGGTTGTCCTCAGCCTCTGAATTGGTAGATGCTTGACAATCCTCTTTTCATTCCAACACCCACGTGACTTGTTTGCGGACTATGAGAAATTCATGGGTCAGCAAATAGGGTGTGGCCTTGTTTATCCAATGGTAGCTCTCCACGGCTAGCAGGCAGCAGGTGCCCATTATCGTCAGAGCCCAAACAAACGCGGTCTAAGCGGGGGAAATGTGGAGGGTGCAAAAACCTTTTACTTTAAAAACGAGGCCAGACTGGCAGGACAGGGCTTCAGGAGTTTCCCCGGTAGTCTGGAAGGGTGGGGGCCGCTTTTGCTAGTGGGGGACAGCTTTGTAGCATTGCAGCAGTTTTAAAATCACTGCAGAGTTCCTTGTACGCCCAACAGTTTTCAAGCAACAATAAAAGTGGCAAGATAACTCTGGTGAATAATGTACCTGCTGGAGAGAGATCTGAGTTTTGTCTAGTAGCAGTATTTTACTCATCTAAGGTAGCGTATAGGGTTAAAATGGCAGCTGCAAAGAGCGTGTGCTATGCAGATCAGAGAACAGTATTTTATGTGCATAGCTCAGTGGTTTACGCTTTTGTCACAGAGATCCTTTTGTTACTGTGCAGTTCATAAGTTACAATCGTAATCTAGGTCAGAAAGTTATGTTTTTTTCTCTTTCATTATCCTAATTTTGCTAAAAATGATTTGTTTGGGTAGAAATAAATTCTTATGAGTAAAGTCAACACTAACCAGTGTGTTACGTTCTGAATCCTGAGTTTGTGCTTCCCCAGACCAAGGACTCTTAAAAAATGCCCACCAGTATAGATGACATATGAATCCTACACCTTATAGTCCAGATTGTTTTATGTAACTTTTTCGATACCCTCATAGTCTCTGTATGTGTGTAATGTAAAATGCCCTGACACCCAGCACTGGTATGAGAGGCGCTATAAAATGAATGAAATACATGGAGAGATGAGAGGCACTGTTGGAGGGTGAGAGTGAGGAAATCATTGTAAAGCCCCAACATAGATCGCTGTATCCTGGAGCACTGTACGGTCATCATTTACTATGCTTTAAAAACGAGCCCCATTGAATACATAATGAAAAATGTGTTGTAGAATGCACTTGTGCAATTTGTTCCCAGATAATCTTGCGAGGTGAACAACCCCAAACCCCCTTGTAGTGGCCAGGCTCGCGGGCTGCATTCGCTCGCTATGCATTGTATGGAGGCTGGTCTGACAAAATCTGCCAGGGCTGCTTTGGGTTCCCAGTCCTGCCTTCTTTAAAACTGACGATTTCTGTGACAGGAGAATCCGATTTTTATATTCACTTTACTAAACCAAGATTAACTCAGAATAATACAAAATTGTCTTTCAGGTCACAGTTACAAGCATATTAAGAAATCCTTGACAGCCAAAATAGCAATAATTGCCAAGGAAAAGTTTACTTCAATGAGGAACATTATCTTAAAAGCTAAAAGATGACACTGAATGACTTTAGTAAAGTGGTCTATCTTACTACTTTGAAAATTGTCTTGAATTATGCTTTATGATGTTTAAGGGTTTTTGTCTATAAAACGCAAAATACATTAGGAGCAACGCGCTACAACTGAAAACACAGAGTGAGTGTGAAAACTCTTTCTGTGGAACTCAAATCCTCATTCTGTCTTTGGAATACATAGGTGCGGCAGATAGCGCCAAGAGACCCTTGATAAGTGCTGTAAAACACTCATTGCTAAAAAGATTGTGCAGCGCTCCCTGCGAGGCAACGGTAACAAATTTCCTTCTTTTAGTTTTGAACTGTAGTGAATGAGCACAGATGGATAAGCGAAGGGCCTGTAATACATTTCTCCGTGTAGATGAACGTGGACGAAGGGCCAGCTTGTGAGGTTGAAGAAAGAGACGCAGGTGTGGCTATACGGTGTACTGAATATTCTTCGCCCCTGCATGAGACCTCCCTAGCAGCCAACTGGACAGACTCCCAGGTCCTACAGAAACTAAATCCAGTGAATAGGAGTTTTAACCTGTGATCCTGGACAGAGCGGGGCATACAGAACATGGCACCACTTCCTCTTGCGCTGGACTAATACCAAGGCCCCCGCAACCACGCAAGCGCTACAAAATCATAGTAATAATCATGATAATATTTTCAGAATCTGTAATCATTGATTTCAGGGAATCCCTCAACATTGACACCACCAGGTAAATAGCTTGCTTTGTAAAGTAGTTATTGATGGAGGAGCAGTCAGAAGCATTTAGGGTGACCACGAGGTAGTGCAGGAATGGCGGGAGATGCTCTTTTATTGGACGATGGATGTTTGTCCCAGTAACACAATAGAAGAGTGCAAGGTGGATTTCACACGATACCTCCATCTAGCCATCTACCTATCCCATCCAGCTGTTTCTCGCCCTCACCATCTTTGTTTTTTTCCTGCATACTCCGGTTCCACCTTTTCTAAAAGTGGATCTCATGCTGACCATGACATCAAGATTTGCAAGAATGGCTATGGCTGTTTTTTATTTGATTAGTTTAGGCATCACATCAATTTACATAAAATGTAAAATATTCTTCATATTCATCATGCAGATCCACAAAGAATAAGGCTGTTTTCAGTGTTTACGAAACATCAGGGTCTCATGTAGTATTCTGACAATGTGTCTTCTGCTTGGGATTTTCAAGATGGACAATACGTCAACTCCAAAGTGGTCTTAAAGGTTGCCTGAAGCTGATCAGCTTTCTAGGGCACGTAATCTAACTTCAGAAAAGGCATGGTCTCGGTGGGGACCTAAAGGAGCAGGATTAAAATGGAAGCCTTGTGGCTAAACTTACAGGAGAGCCAAGATTTAGTGACTCGGAAGACTACTGCACAGATTTCAAGGGCGAGTGAGCATAAAGGATTATCAACTCCCCAGCGAGATTCCACTGTCCAAGCGTGAGATAATCAATTCTTATACAAATATATTGATTGATACAACGTTCTCAATCGAGAAATAAGTAGAACTCAAAGTCACAAGACGTTTACACATACTTTGGCCGGGATCAAGCTTCACCCCAGAGGTTTAGCACAGTTAGGCAGGTTTTTGATATATGGTGGCAAAGGCCAACCTTAAATGATTTAATAAATGCGATTTATTACCAACTAATTCATTATTCTGAGGGTAGCTTGGAAAAAAACGGAAGTGCATGCTGTACCAATGCTACTACCCTGAATTTGTGTATATTATTTGATATCACATACTACCCATTTTTGTAAAGGTATATTTTATGGGATAATATTAGCAGAATCAATGCTGCCCATTTTGTTGGCCTTTGAAAGATGAAAGGAGGAACCCACCCAAGCGATAGTCCAAGGTTATTCACAACAAATATCTGTTGAATTGGGATTTATGTATCTCTATTATCTTGGTTTCATGTAATGGATGGGCTGTTTAACCCAAGAAGGTGAGAGAGAAGGGCCATTTGGCTTGGTCTCAGGCTCAAATGGGCCTCTACTCTTGTAGGTTTTTGGGCATTTGGTTACGGGCATCAGAAGCTGGACGTTGCATCAGGAGCGGGAAGTTTCAATTGATTCCCTGGAGATCTGCTGCTTGCAAAGGGGAACATGGATGGAACTGTGACTGCTACACAGTATTCAAGAAGCCATTCAATAAAACCTCCCCATTAGCTACAAAAATGGGATGTTGTCCAATATTTCCTAAAACGGAATTGGCCCAAAGAAGCTATGAATCCCAAAAAACAAGAATTTACCCTATTAGAGAAAACAGACTACAAAACATGATGAAGCTTGACCAGGGAGTATTTGGTGAAACTCCAGGGCTTGCCGTGCTTTTTGCCATGAGCAGCAACAACACACTTAAAAGCTCAACATAATGACTGGTAGCTAAAGAGAAATTCAAACTTACCGTCTTAAACACACAATATTTCTACTTTGCACAATATAATTGCGTCTCCATGGGTGCGCCGTGAAGGAGCATGGGACTTTAATGAATATTTGGTTTACGATTCAGAATTTGTGGCTCAGTACACCTGAATATAAAGTCCCTGCTCTTGCTTGGGGCTCCAGATCTTGGGCACAGGTAAAGAATTAATGAGAAGCTGTAAATCAAAAGTCAAATTACTCCTCATAGTTAAATATCAATTATTGAGAGTCAATGATGACAGTTTTATGTGAGTTTAAAGAGTTTTAATAAACAAAATTGAATAAGTATTTCTTTATTAATCATGAATTAATTCTTCTAAAATCTTAATACAGAATACAAAGTATTACACGCATTCCGCATGAATAAAAATCCCTAATCTGAATCTTGAGATGAGAAAAGTATCTGGAACCCATAAAGAGTTAAAAAACGAGAGGTGAACGCATACAGCTTTAAGCAATTCAAATAGCACTTCTCATGAAGAGAAGTTCAAGAATTCAATGGAGTCTCAAAAATATAGCATAGATTCTGCTCAGAGCATAGAGCTTCAGAGCATAGGAAGTCAGGGTCAAGAAAGGAATAGAAACTCGAAGCATCTAGAGTGTGTGGGGGAAGATTGTCTCTAGTCTAGGAACTCGCACTAATATAACATTTTGATATCTACAAATAAATCAAATGCTGCAGCTGTCCGTTCTTTTCAACCAATAGGAGAACAATCTCTTCATAGGAATGGAAATCTTCCACCATCTATGTATGCTGTCTTGAAACAAAGACTTACAAATATTAAGTCTTATGTTTAACAATACGGACATTACACAAGTCGTGGTTTGGTTCCTAATGTGGAAAGCAAAATAGTTCAAAGTTAGGTCTGCCATCCATAAATGAAATCATCTATTTCTCAAATGTTCTAACTTACATAACTTATTCATGAAGAAACATATAAATAAATGTATCATGCTAACTCAGCACATTTTATCACTGAACTCTTCACGTCTTCACATTAATAAGAATGTTGACCTAAGATCAGTAAAAATGAAAAAAGAAACCTGCATTCATAAGCATTTCTAACTTAACACGGGCAGATGTGGAAGCCTCGTACTCCCATGTGCCTTTTAAAGATGTGACTTCTCGTTTTAGGCCTACATGTTATTTCTAGACACTAATTGCACTAATCTGCCTTTATAAAAACGCTCTATCATGGGCAGTTAAAAACAAGCCAGAGATTAAAGGTTTACTTCTAAATGAACCTGCTTCTTCTTGGCTATGACCAAGCAGGGAAAATCCTCAGTAACATGCAAATTGAATGTGCCCAGATGGATGCATCGTTATCTATAGAGAGAGTAAGGCTGACCAATCAGAGTGCAGGATGAGGCTGAATTATAATGCAGTAACCTATCAAATCACAGGATGGCAATATTTACAATTAACCCATCTAATTAACTGTGTCTGGAGCAGAAGACTGAATAAACACATGTGGGTGGAGATGAGACAACATCCTGGGAGGATTTAGGCGCCCAATCAATTCCAGTTGGTCAAATTTATTGCTATATTATTTCTGAAAAGAAAATGGATTACAGAATGTCACTGTTGACATATTGCCAGTTTAATCGAGATATAATGGTTTTCTGGACATGAACGGCAAAAGGTTCAGACATGGTTTAGATGCTCCAAGCTGTAACTTACTGATGAACATTCTTCTAAGTATCTAACTGTCAAAGCCCACTTGCCGGGAACCCATGGAACCCTGCCAAATCGCGCCCGAGTGCGTGGTACAGGGAAGAACTACTGATCCCATGAGCCTTGTCGACCCCTGACGGCGATGACGTCAGGACGCTCGTGCGCGGCGAGCTCAAAGAGGTTCCGGGGCACAGAGAGAGTGCCGCTTACTCTTCTACGAGAGCTGCGCTGGACGTTGCGAAGGCTGGTAAGGGTGCCTCGAGCACCAAGCTAAGTTCGCTGCTGTGTTTAGCTAAGCTTGATTTCTGGTGGCCATTGAGGACGGAGACTCGGAACGGGAGTCTCTCTGTGACGGATCCGTTGGATTCGTATCTGTGCCGGGTCCGTTGGATTCGTATCTGGTCCCTTCCCGAGTAAAACAACCGAAGGACAGTGCAAGGCTGCTCTCGGAATTGTTTATCTGACACTATGTTTTAGGTGCTTTCTTCCCGCGTTGGCGAACTCGGGGAACGAAGTTCATGCGGGGAAGAAGGCACTATTGTGACATTGTCTTAACGCTTTGAGTACCGTTTATGGGAGAATTCTATCCCATGTTCCTTGAGGTGCTTACTTGTTCGGATATTCTCTGAGTGAACTCTCGGATGTTGTGAGAGGGTTGAAGCTGCCGTTTCTGACAAGGCAGAGGGCCCTGTGATGGACCTATTACGTATGGCATGAAGTAATGCTGATGTGTATTCCGAGTCACCAATACCAATTATTTTGATTGTGGAATGATCTAAACCTACAGGATTATATGTTGTGTTTTCCTTTTCTTACGATTATACTGCAGGGGTTCAGAGAGTGAGCAAGAGGCTTTTCCGCTCCCCTGTCTGCATCAAAGTCTTAATCTCCAGGGTAAGGTCTTACGAGAACAGCAAGAGGTGGGGGCGGGAGCAACTCAATACCAGGGCACTAGCTCATGTTACGTTCTCTTTGCTTTAGATATTGGAGAGTACATCCTTCCAGGGTCGTGGGTTCCCTAAAACAACGCTGAGAGTTTTTCTTTCTTTACAGGTACCTGTCTCCTCCGTAGAGTGGGGGGGTGGAGTCGGGTCAGGTGGGAAGGAAGCCAGGCCGGGAGTTACTGATCGCTGTCTCCTTCTGTCTTCACAGGTCTCCCTCCCTGCAGTCCCCATCCTTTCCTTCCCCCGCTGGACCACTCCATGGAGTCTGTAATGTTAATTCAGACCGTGGTGGTGTCGAGAGAGGGACCCCATTAGAGCAACGTACGATCCTGAGGATTCCGGCCACAACACTAGCATGGCATTGTGCAGCAAAGGGATGAGGGGCCCAAATGCAGGCAAGGAACATGAGCTCCGCTACCCCAGCTGGGGTAAGTAAAGGACTACATCAGGTGTGGAGCCTATTATGCCCCAGTCGCACAGCGATTTCCATGTATATACAAAAAACTCCAACTCAATTTGGTAATCCATATTTAACCATTTTATTCCGTTTCACCCAGTATTGTTACATTTCTTTCACCATCCACATGGAAGGATGTATGCTTTTCCATTGCTTCAAATGCTAAAGATATGCCCCTCCAGGCCTTTCTCTAAATCACGAGTAGAAATGCACCGTTCATCCAAGGCAGTCTGCATCCACCCAATGCACTTCGGGCTAAAATAGCCCTTCTTCAGGGGTAACTGCCAGAACTTCATCCTACGCTTGACAGAAATCCAGCCTCAGCCGCTTTCCAAAACTCCACCATGAAAGTGCTCAGCTGCGGGTGGGATGGGTAAAGATTACGAGGATCCTGAGCATCGGTACCACAGCACCTGCTATAGCAATGATACCTATGCACCAGCTGGCCGGAATGGGCCTTTTGTGTGCTCCATCCAACTCTATCACAAAAACGAGAAATGTTGGCGGGACGCCACTGGGGACCACCAGTGGGGGCAATTGTGACCCCTGGACTTCCTCCTGCAAATCTCATGCTTGTCAGTTTCCTGCTTCTCTTAGACGATGCAATTTTCATAAGTCCTGGGATTTTTGTACCTACACTCCCTGTGATATCTCCAGGCTCAATAGCTGGGTGGCGGCGCCGCTCCTGAAGTCATCGTCCTATTTTTAAGTTCATGATTAAACCACAGAAGAACATGCGTTGAACATATTTTTGTCCTGTCGTTGGGCTGTAATTAGGCTTCTCCTAGGATTTTGGTGAAATGTCACTATTCGAATAATGCCTTTAGTGTGCTGCAGCGCTTATTGGGCTAGCCTGTCGTTTTGTGTGCAGCATACTTCTGTGCATGCCGAAATTTCCTTTAATTAAGCAATTACGAAGGTAACCAGCCATTCAGTGACTGTACTTGCATTAACACTCCGACATCAGCACAGCAAGTCATGATGTCAAGCTCATGTTACCATCGTTGAACATATGTGTAAAAATACAATTGGTATGAAAAAATGTACAAAAAAAACTCAAAAGAAGCAAAAATATTGCTTCAAATATTAACATGCCGTGGTCGCGTCTCTGAAAAATGGAAGCCTAAGAAAAAAAAAATGCAAGCTTTCAGTGTCGTTGTTTTATCTGCTGGAATAAAACCGAAATAGAAATGTGGCGTGAAGAAAAGTTGCTGAATTTGTCACTGCTTAAAATGTTATCACCTCATTTTTTTGCCTTCAGCGAAGCTCTTAAAAGGAACAAGCATTTCCCAGAGGAAGACTAAAAGGCTTTATGCTCCGAGAGGCTTAGCGCGTTTTCGGCCTCGATCTCGTTCACTCCATGAAATCCTCAGCAGATCAATGATGGCTGAAAGTCATCCATATTGGGCTGCACGCTCCTTTTGACTGTCACCGGCATTATCAAGTCACGCGTCCCACTCTACGTGTGGATGAGTTGTAAGGTCCCTTGAGGGTCTGAGAAGCCGCTCACCATGGAAGAATCGTGGGCTGGTAGTCATAGTAGGGCTTAACTCATTTTCCAGGGTCTGCATGCCTCCACCTTTGGCTCTCCTCTCTGGTCCTCCTAGCTCCTACTGGCAGTCTAGTTGGCAGGGTCATTAATGGCTTAAGGCCTGAACATGGGCACTCAACTAAGGAGTGTGGAGACCCATCACCAATCTAATGTGGGTCTTTGAGGAATCCCTGACCAAGGGCTGTCCCTGGTAACTGCTAACTGTAGGTGCACTGTCCTGCATGCCAATAATTCTACCGTAATTCACCGTCCAGTTGGCAGGGCCAAGTGTTTGCAGGCTAAACACATTTACTAGGTCACTCTCTATGTAAGAAGTTGAACAGTTTTGTACTTTACGCAGATTGCACGTTTCTGCTCCAGAGTTCTGGCTATAGGACAGGGCATACCCTGGAAGATATTGACTGGGTGCGAGGGTGCACAGTCACAAGGTTAAGTTGAAGGTTTGATCTTGGTTAATAAATACTTGTGGTTCCTCGTTTCAGCAGGCCTCCTTTGGTTATTTAAAGGGTTCTCGTCTCTGCTTCTGCATACTTAGAAGAGACGCTCATTCAATAGAAATGATCGGTCAGGTGGAAGCCTAGCTCCTGCTCTGGGCTCTATCTGTGTCCCCTACCTGCAGCACCAGTGCCGTTTCAAGACATGGCACAGTGAGATCCAAAACCTTCTCCCAGGCTCAAGAGCATGAGCTTACTTTTCCAGTTGCCAGGAGGAACTGGGATTCCCTCAGCTGGCAGGAAAGTCCCATCCATCGGCTACAGTATTATCTGCGGGAAGGCATCTTTAGGAAACTCTTGGGAACATTCCAGGCTCTATCTACCTCTCACCTGTTCACTCCCGGCTCTATAGTAACCACTGCAATAACCAGCCGGGAGCAGCATCATAAAGCCCGGCTAATCACCTGATAGGATATCTAGGAGCTTGCAAGTCCCAAAAGCTTATTCGAACAGCCAGGTCTTGAGGGCCATTCCGAATTCCAGAAGTGAGGTGATGGTCCAAAGGTGCGTGTGGAGGCTGTTCCTGGTCTTTGCTGCGATGTAAGAGAAGGAGTGTCCTCCATTTCTCCTTCGGTAGATGTGCGGTGTATGGGCAAGTGAAAGGGAGGCAGTGTGTAGTCTTTGACGGTTGGTGGAGGTTTAGGCAGTGGTTAACGGGGATGAGCAATGGAACATGTTTCTAGTATTAAATGTTTCACACCATCTTGTAGGGTAAAGCTAGTTATAGTCATGAAGTACATGACATCAGAGTTTTCACTCATCAATTATTGGGCACCTTGCATCCACAATGTATAAAATGAAAAGAGCGAACCTGGATAGCATGACTGCTAAGCTGTTAGGCTAGAGTAAGGGCTCTCTTTAGCTAACCCTTTGCCCTTACCACTAGGCACTCTCCCTCCTGAGCCATTCTGTGCTTTTCCCCTCAATATATCTGGAGTTTCCTAAATATCCGAACAGTTCTTCACACTCTCATGCATCGATCTTTGAATTATATTTGACTATCGCTGTAACAGTCTTAGTTTTAAGGATGGCCGGTGTGCAATTTACACACAATTTACAAAAGGCACATGTTATGCACTGAATTCATAAACATCTGTTTCTGAATTGCCAGGGGTTGCAGGTGAATTGGGAGTATCCGGAATTTAATCATCAAATGTTAAAAGATGGTCTTCTTTGCAATCTGCAGTTATGAGACAAAAACAATGATGGGGGCTACAAATCCATGCCATTTATGATGGCTACTTTAGTGGGCATGCCGTACGTACCCACAAAGTGGGTGAGCTTGTGTAAACTGGCACTGTAAAGGGAGATGCATGACAAATTTAAAATTGTGGTGTTCATTCTTAGCAAACAGGAGACACACAGAAGGTGGTGTGTGAAAAAAATCCTATTTGGTCAGAATTGATTGTGTAATTCTAGAGAGCTTGCCAATATCGCACTTTTTCAATAGCTTGGTAGAACACCATTCATTTCATCAATATGGTGGAGGCATGCACATTTACCTAACGAACAAACCCACAGAAATTAAGGAGTTAAACATTCCAGCCTGTACATTTTCATGCAAGCAAGCATATAGGAAAATGGCGAATATCCATAAACGCAGGAAATCATATTATTACTTTAATTGAAACAGCCGGAGGGGGAAAGCACTGCCAGTGCATCTGCCTTATCCAATAATATGAAATATGACTTATGTGATTGTTCAGGTTTTTGTATCACAGGGACAACACAATATCAGTCTGTACATGTGTATCTATCTATCTCCACACATATATATACGTGTGTTTAGAATATATAAATCTGACTTTGCACGTATATATCTATACATGTATATTTAGATATCAATATACTCATACATACAAAGTCAGATGTAAACATGTTAACCAAATTCTGATTTGCAATGAAAAGTAGTTGGACCAATTAATGTGTGTGGCATGGTGCAGTGTTTGCTTTTTCTAGATCATCTCCTGGTACGTTCAGCAGCTGTGATGCTCGGACACAAGGGAGAGCAGGAAACATAGCACTGTGGCAGGGTATCCAGGCACTTCCCAGGTGTGTGAGGCTAATCTCAAGAAGAGAGGCGCAGGTTCTAATATGAAGTGGGATGTCGTACCATGCTTTAGGAGCAATGTATGAGCAGGCTTGACCTATGGATCTGCTTCTGTGGATGATTGGGACATGTGCTAGTAAGTTTGGGTTGAATTTGCCGAGTTTAATCCCCGGGAATCATGTGGAATTACATTAAAATTTCACCAGGATCTGTGGAATTCCATGACAGGGTGGAGTGGCTATTTGGGGCAATTTTCTTAGTTCAAAAATTGGATGCAAGAAGGTATTTTGCCTTAGCAAATAGCACGGCCAAATACCACTCGGCGCTGAGCCATACTCTGCAGTGATTAAAGCTTTGAAAGCAATAGGAAAAAGAAAGAGCAATGGAGAGAAGAAACTGTTGTGTACTGAGAGAAATGCATAAATAGGAAGGGCAAAGAAAAGAAAAGAATGAGATGGGAGAGGACAGAAAAGGAAATATATTGGAATGAACGATTTAAAAAATGAGAAGGGACTGGAGAGGAAAAGAGAAAAAATGTGAAGGACAAAATTTAAGGAAGGAGGAGAATGGGATACGAGAGGTAGAAATAAGGTATGGAGAAATGAAGAGAGGAGATCTGAACATAGATTTAGTGTAGACAGAAATGTTTTTTTCTTTTTCTTTAGAGTTTATATAGCACGAACTTGACCCGAATCGGATATCAGAGCGCTTTACGTGAGCACCAGTTGCATTACATGAGGGGACTTTTTTTTAATGTTTTTTTTTGCTAGGCACGGGGAGATTAATTGATTTGCCCAGAATCACAGGATGTTCAGTGTCATTGCCGAGACTCTAACCCAGTTCCCCAGATTCGAGGTTGACCGCCCTAGCCGTTAGGCCAACTCCTCTCCCCAATGGAAATGGAGAGGGCAAAAAGAAAGAAATGGAGCTAAGCGTTGGAAGTGAGGTAGAAAGGTGAAAAAGGCAACAAAAAGATAAGGATAAGTGAGATGGAGGATGAGAAGGAGAGAGAGTGGAAGCATTTGAGGGAGGAGATAAAGTGGAAAGAAAGAAGGAGATGAGAAATGTAGATAGAAACTGAGAGATCTGAACCCACAGAGGTGCATTCGGTGCACTGGTGTTCAGAGGGATGAGGAGCACACTAAACAAATTATTGGTGTCTTTAGTACAGACCTTAATTGCAGGTGGACTTGCCTTTATGGAAATCCATAGGTTTTCCACAATGTGCTGGTATCTCTTAAATGCTCATAGAGTTGAAGCAGAGTCAGTCAAGTCTAGGAGACCCTTCCTACATATAACTTATTCTTCCCCAGCCCTGCCAGCATTTTAGAGACAGCAAATCACTCAGTGTCCACAAAGCCTACTGTAAAGTCACCGGTAGTGCTACAAACTAGTATAGAATACAAGTGCAAACAACATTCTTACCTCCAAACTTTGAGATGTGCCAGATCTCTCCATCAACTCACTTGGTATATTTCACATTCGTTCTTCAATAACTTTAGGAAAGTGACCACAAGACCTGCTAACACTTTCTGCATCGCTATCCCAGAGCTACAGACAGCTGGTAATGCTAGTCCACTTTGCGCTACTCCACTCTACTAGAAAAAACACAATCTTTACACCACTACTCTCTATGCCATTGTACTCTGTGGCACACTATGACACACCCCTCCACTCTGCGCCCCTCCACTCTATGCCACACCACTCTCTTCCACTCCGCTCTATGACACTTTACTCCATTGTATGCTATGCCACTCCACTCTACTCCACTCCACGCTACTCCACGACACTCTATAGCCCCTCCACTCTACGACACTCTGCTCCACTCTCTGCCACTCCAACAACATTCTATGCCACTCTACGCAACTCCCTCTATGCCTCTCCATGCACCTTTACTCCACTCCACTCTGACACATTACTACACTATCCTACTCAGTGCCACTCCACTCTACGACACTGTACTCCACTCAACTACAGTGTACAACACTCCCCTCTATGAAACTTCACTCGACTCTATACCACTCCACTCTACAACACTCTACTCCACTTTATGTCAACCCTCTCTATCTCAATCTACTCTATTCTACACCAGTGTACTCTACAACACTCTCCTCCACTCTACGCAACTCCCTCTACACCACTCCATGCCACTTTACTGCACTCTATTTCACTAAACCCCACTCCACTCTACAGCACTCTACTCTATGCCACTCCACAACACTCCTCTCCACTCTATGCCCCGTCACTTTACTCCCTCTACAACACTCTATGCCACTCCGCTTGACTCTATGATACACTACTCTTCGCCACTCCACTCTACGACACTCTATGCCACATCACAACACACGACTTCACTCTATGCCACTCTACAACACTCCACAACACCCTACTCCACTCCATGACTCTCCACTGTACTCTACTCTATGCTACTCTACTGTATGACAATCTACTACACTCCACGACACTCTACAACACTATATGCAACTCCCTCTGTGCAACTCCACACCATTATGCTCCACTCTACGCCACTCCACTCTACTCCACAACACTTTACTCCATTCTACAACACACTTTGCCACTCCGCTCAGTGACACACTACTCCAATCTATGACACTGTGCGACACTATTCCGCTGACGCCCATCTACTCTATGTTCTTCTACTCTACTCCCTTCATGACACTCCATGCCATTCCATGTTACACCACTCTATGCCACTCCATGTCACTACACTCTACTCCACCCCACTACACTCTAAGCCACAACACTATTCCACTCCACAACAGGACACTCCATTCCACTCCACTCTGCACCACTCCAGTCTAGCACACTCCATTCCATGCCACTCTCCCCTACGTCACTAACTTTTAGCCATGTTGAACAGCAGCCATGCTGGTGTACAATATGGCTAAACACATTGGCAAAGCCAATAGCTCCCACAGGCAATAGTGATTGGATTTGCCAATGCTTTTTTCTCTTTGCCACTAAATGTATCACAAACACTACTGCTGATGTCATGTGGATGCAGGCAGCAAAGGTGAAGTACTTCTACAGAGTGGTTGGCGGCTGAGGTATGGGCATTATGGCGGGGGGGGGGGGGGGCGCTATAGGTTTTGTTACGCCACTGCTTTAACTACCTTTGCTCCCAAGGTTGCCAGAGATTATGACGAAAGTGGCAGAAACAGAAAGTAAATAGAGATCCAAGAGCCATGTTTGAGTTCCACTCTTTGTCCTTACTGCAGAATCCTGGAACCAAATAGGTTTAGATAACCCTGCCTGGTCTTCAGGAGTCAAATGGGGTGTGAGATCCATGCACTGCCACAGTTACAGTGGTGAATCGACATCCTGGGGAGACCCTCTAGCTTATCTGCCCGCTGCCCACTCATCGTTGCCAAGCATCTTCGACCATGTGCAGCATCGTTTACTCACTGCTTCAGGAGTATTTCCAATGCTTGATTTGTCTTTTAATCAGTCTATGACTGTGTGTCTATTCTCGGGCTCATCATGAATACCTTTTACAGGTTGTTATGTATTTTCTTAATCTGTGTGTATCATTGTACTGATTTTTAAGAAACCATAACAATAAATGCATTACTACTACTACTCACTACCCCTAAATAACTAGACATCTAAACAGAGAACAGAAGCTGCCACTTACAAAGCGCTGTCTTGCAGTAAGCATAGAGCACACTAAAACAAAATACTAGCGGCAGAAAAGTATATAATAAACAAAAGCAACGCAAGAAAACAAAGATAATAAAATACAGCATGAACATAACCAAACAAGTTCATGCACATATCTATAATAACAACCACACATACCCAACCCTTGACCACAAATAGCTATCAAACCATAAACCATACACACTCACAATAGAACCACACCGTATTGTAACAAAAAATAAAAAATAACCATCCTCAACACCGCAGAACACAAAACAATCACACGGCGAAACAGCACCACACCATAATATGGCAGGTGGCTAAGCAGAGACAACCCCTCCTGCACAGAATTAAAGACCTCTGCTCTTGACACTATTTTTCAGACACAACCTATTTCTAAATTGCTTCTGGTGTGCCAGACGGCGAAGCAAAGGCATTAATTTCCCAAGAGCACAATTGTTGAGTAGAGCCAACGCCTGCAAATTAACACAGGAAAACTTTACATATGAAATCCATCTAAAAGTGCATTAGCAAAAAGCCGTGATATTTCAGCTGGAGGGCGGGTTGTCAACGGGAAGTGCATGTCTACAATAAATACCAGAACCACACAACTTCCACACGAACAAATACTCCAAGTACTGCATTTAATTCGAAGACCACTCCTCAGAATCACATCATTTCCCTTGCAACGAAAATGGCTCCGTCTAATTTAGTAGGTGAAAAGACTATCTGCGCATGGGCCCAATTGTGTAGCAAGAGTGAATAATGAAGACAGACTCCCACGAGAGCCTGGGAGCATTTCTCCATGATTGTGACTAGCGAGATGGATGGGTCTGCCCCTCTCACTATGGTAGTCACACAGTAAAGCGAAGGGCATCTCTCCCGGCTTACACACCACCACAACTTGAGTGACAAGGGAAAAGAGGGAAATCAATGCGCGTGGGCCTCGCGTTCAGTGACAGTCGCTGTACGCCGGAGCTCGTCTCTTGGGGATAGGACTGCGCTTAGTATTCTACCCACTGCATCCCAGAGCAGAAGGAACTCATCGCTTTCCATACATCCAATAACGAGATCAGATGGAGTTCTCCAAGACATCATGTGGCCGGGCTCTGAGACAGCACAGATCTCATGATCGGGGTCAGGTGCCCTGGACCCCAATGCCGTCTCGTGTCTGGACAGTGGAGCGTTAACTGGAATGGAATATGAAGTGCTCTAAACACCTCTGCCCCCGCACCATCTCTTCGCGACAGATGGTGCACGTGATTGCCTTGCTCCCCTGTCGCTGCATTTCTTCATCGCACAATTAGAATATTGCAAGGTCTCATGGAGCGAAATTGATGGCGACAGAAAAGTCATTAACTTGGAAGAGGTGTTGCATGCAGAGTGGCAGGGGGCTTGCGTCGGATTGGATGGGAGCCATTTGAATCTTTAGGTGGTGTGAAAGAGCCGCATAGAGGGGTAGCACAAGTGACACAACACTCACCGTCACTTGTCAACCTGAGAGATATAGATCGTATATCCAGATACAACGCTACGCTGACTAGACATATATTGACATTATTACTCAAGTAATATTTGCTTGCTAATGGGAGTTATTTGGAGAGCATCTACCATTGTCATTTCAAAAGATGCACTTCTGAAGATTGTAGATTTTGCACAAGGTAGAAGAAAAAGCCGCGGGTGGGATCTGCCAGAACATCCTCATTCTCATGCCTTCAAAGTTAGCGCACCCTGAATTTGCAAGAAAGACTGAAGAAATGCAGCCGGTGCCAGAGCTGTATCAAACATTTGTTCGGACTACTGTTGCTAAAGTGTAAGTCACGTCTGTGGCAGCTAGACCTTTTTTAAGAGCAAACAACATTGACAATGTCGATAGGTCTTGCTTATGCCTTGCAGTGTCTTTTGTGTCACTGCTGGGTCTAGGTAATCAATAAGTCATCATACATGCTCTCTGTCACTCACCAATGCACTCATTCAATCCATTCACCCATCCATTGACTCATTCTTATATTCACTCTATGACAAAAACACTATGAAACATACACAAACTCAAAAATATATGCTAAATAAATAAAAGAATAGAGGTAGAAAAAAGGAAATATGCTTCAATCCAAATATACGGAGCATATACTTGCAAAAACTAAGCTACACATAGCAGTGACTGTCCGCCTTGCAGTGGTATTGTACATAATCTATTGTTGTTTTGAAGCTACAACATGGCCGCCAAGTTTTGAACCGATTTGTTGGCCATCTTGGAATGGTAAAGCAATGATACACTATGAACAACAACATTCCATAATGGCCACCTGGTTTAGAGGGAATAACCACCTAGAATGTCAAACCTGGTAACCAACACCAACATCCTTCCATACAAAGCTAACCTGTGAGATTTAATATACAAAAATACCTCCATTCACAAAGACAATTCACCCTTAAAGACGTATTGACATTAACATATGTAGTGCATATTTAATAAATCAGGCCTACTGCCTATGATGTAACTTTTCATAAAAAACAGAACAGACCTATGACATCTGGCAAAACTTTTTCCAGCACACCAATCAGGCCAATAGTTTTTATTGTTGCCTTGTCATGTATCCAACTCAGATCTACTGTATTGGGATTCAGCTTTTCCATTGGGCAACCATCAGACGCACCATCATAAATGTACAATTGTATACAAAAATACAGCTGACAAAGCATGAAACTTTCTTTCCTATTAGGAAGCATCAGAGATTCTATCCCCACCTAAATTTTCTATATCCATGATTTGTCAGAGGGGATAACCAGCACCAAAACCCTTCCGTAATAGAGTAATCTGTGAGATTCCATGGAACAAAATGTCTCTCAAATTTAATCTAGCCTCCAGAAATCATCTATTTAAATATGCAGCAAACGCTCACACCCCAATCAACCCAAGAACTGTTCCAAATCCAGTACCATTATGCCCAAGTAGTTCCAACTGAGATTGAATAATGAAGCCAAATGCAGTGTTGCCCTAACCGCAGATATTACAGCAATCATCACTTGAAATGTCAAACCATACACCGGAAGGCAGGAACTATACTTCTTGCACACACTTGTCTTCATTCGGATAGCGTGCCTGCACTCCTTGGAGGGCTACAGCTTGCAAAGAACATTGACCTCACATCTCTGGTCATGTCACTGCTACACAGAATTACAAAACCCACATCTTCAACCCATGAGCACTACCTCTCACCCTGTGGTGCATGGTCGGCTAAGTGCTGCGAGATGCGTTCATTTGCAGAGCTGCTCTCTACAAAATGTCATATTGCACATCCAAGGACAGAATGGAGATCCTCTCTACAGAAGGAGCTACAAAGGTTATCACCGTGGCAACAGCCAATGATAGGCAGCAAGGGTGCAGCCTCCTCCTGCTTCCTTCGGCCATAAGGTGTGCCACGCACAGCAAACTTGTCCTGTAAATCATTTTCAATATGTAATGAGTGGTATCTTGTGTAGAATTGTGGAACATATTACTGTGTAGACTCCACCAGTGTTTATGTATGGTTGATGGGATGTTGTTGAGTCAGTGGGAGCTGGGACACCGGTGGGGTTGGAGCTGTGGATGGAGCCCTTTATATGGAGTAAACTCCTATCAACAAAGAACTCTTCCTCCTTCTCGTCATTGGTTTAGCATATAATCGTAATGGATTTCATTGTATTCCATGTCTTTGTCTATGTTTTTGGAGGTTGCCCACCACCCTTCAAGGCCATGAACATTTTAATAATGTATGAAGCAAAACGAGGCACCCAGGTTGAATGGGAGAAGCCGACTCATCAAATTGCCAGTGAAATCCGAAGGGACATTACACACCGCTAAATGCCCGATGCCAAGTTGAACCCTTGTCCCATGCTGAAGGGGGCCGTCCAATGTAGAGAAAAACAAACCGTCTTCTTTGGTGAGTCCGGCCAAGGACGTCATTTGGGGGTAGTCAGGGGTTGCAGTTGTGAGCTCTAGCTTGCTTCCTCCTATCCCTGGCACTTCCTTTGTGAATCTTGGACTCAGAGAAGACAAAAGGTTTCTCCCCTCTGAGGTCAGGGGTCACAAAGGAAGTGCCAAGAGTAGCAGGGAGCAAGCTAAAGGTCACAGCTGCGACCACTGACTTCCCCCAAATGACGTTGAGTCCCACATCTCTAAAAATTGCCAACAATAAGCATTCTAGAAAGTTCCTTTGTCTGATGATGGCAGAAGGGGCTTTGAGATGTGTTATGGCATAATTCACTGGATGGCCCTTTAACCCCTAAACAGACCATTATTTTTGCTGATGGGCAAGAAGTACAATATGTGCAAACAGCAAAAAGTGAAGATGGCTTTAGGAGCCTGGCACCCTTTTCAGTTCTTGAAGCTGCTGTCACAAGCTCTGCGACTGGCAGAAATGCAGCTCCAAGATGAGTAAAAGGGAAAACCAGGGGCATCATTGTCCATCCCTAGCTACCATTAATTGACGTCCATGAAGCTGCATTGCCATGGTATTACCCCTTTTTAGTCCGACAAAAGTCTCGTCAATAGGAACATGACATTCTAAACCAGAAATAACTAACATTGAAAGTCCACCAGGCCTTTTCATGTACTTTTCTGATTTTTGCTCATGTGGAGGTAGTTGGTTAAGGGCATTTTAGAGGTTTTTTGGTTTTTCTTTACAGTGCATATTTGAATTACTGTGTTTTTATGTCCCTCCATTTAAATTTTATACACAACTGGTTTTGCCTTTACCAAGTGATTAATATGTGGATTTAGTTGACTTGAAAAAAAACATGTTTTCTCTTTGACAAACCCTTGCCCATTTATTCCTTGTTTATGAAGAATTAAATGTAGATACTAAGTATGCTTCGCAGACATACCACCAACGCATTTCATCTTTCTCCCCGCCCTTTTTAGGTTGCGTCTAGGAGACAGCGTATGTGCAGTCTGTTGCAAGGCGTGATGAATCTTAACAAGAACATACCTGGTGCCTGGCCATTGCTTACCATTGGCTTTCCTTGTCACTCATTTGCGCCTCTGATTGTTAATCTTGTGTTTGTCCCTCCCATGGCACGTTGTCTCTTTACCATCACTTAGACTTGCTGGCATCTCTGATTCCATTGCTTGCTTTTCAAGCACTCATTGTTTTGCAATCCATGAGAATGCATGTGTTTTCAAGCTGTCTCCCTTATGTAATTCTTACCCCCTGCGTTGGTCTGTGTCATCCGCCCCCTCCCTGTTGCGCTCATCCATGTCCTTCTGCCATTGCCTCCCACACCCTCCATATGCATCCTTTTCGGTCCCGCCCTCCCCCTTGTTGCTAACGTGCCCATATCCCACCAATAGGTCACAATGGCGAGACCATTTTGTTTCACCAATGCTTGTTTTGGTTTATGGCCTATTGGTATTCAGTCTACACATAATAGTCTTATCGTTTTATGTAGGAGAATGATTGATGTTGTTCATGCTGCACTTTTTTGCTTTGGTGCCAGTTTGCATTTTTCGTGCCAAAACGCATGCCTAGGTGTGCTGCAATTCATCATCTGCCTAAAGCATCGATCGCTGTTCTGCACCAAACGTGGCTGACAAGCGAGTATTTGCAAACATCACTTTCACTTTGCCTCTGAATTAGCCCGCGTTCCACGACCTCTGCCTGTAGTGCGCTCTGCAAGAACTTTCGTTTCCAGTTGGACGCTAATTTTACATTTCCTTTTCTTTGCTGCTGTTCCACGCAGTTTTGTTGCAGTGCTTGCGCTCTGTGGCTCTTTTCAGTGTATTTCCCGTACAGTTTGCCGTTTCTTCTCTCTAAGGTGTCTCTGTGGCTGGTTGGTTGGCGTTATCTTGCTGCTTTGCTCGTTGGCCCATCAGCTTCCGCCAGTGTCCATTTATACGAAGTTGTGCCATCAGGCTTGAGACCGTAACAATGAGCATCAGGGCCGGACGGGCCATAGCGGGCACCTGGCATTTTCTCAGTGGGCCAGAAGGGTGGGGACCAGTTTTGGACCCGTGGAGGCCGGTTTTGTTACAGGAGGCTGGTTTTGCAGCAGTGATGCAATATAGGCCCTCTGTAACCACTAGCACCCACCGCCCCCGCTACCGGGGCCTGTCGGACAGATTGCCAGGGGAGGTTGCTGTTCCCAGTCCGGCTGTGGTGTGCATTCAGCTCTAAAATCTCTCTTCACTTCTTCCGCTCCAAAGTTGTCCTCACTTTCGTTTTGGCCATTGAGGAGTTCTCTCTTGCCAAAGCAGGGAAGAGGGTGTTCCCGATATTCATATAACCGGAAGTGAGGTACATGCTCGCTGTCATGGGAGTCTGGAACGTGCTGGCTAGGGTGGGAGAGGAAAGGTTGTGGCTGCTAAGACATGGAGCCTTCCTGTACATACATGTACACTATCAATCTTTCATAAAAATAAAAAAGCTGAGCTTCTATTGTAGCCAATTGTAAGCATGGACGTCGATTCACAAAATGCCAGGGGTGGCGGAACTGACATCATGTGACCTTTGACCCATGACCGACACAACAGGAAGTGACATCGTATGGCCCTTTAAACCGGTTACATAACTGGAAGCAGTATTGTGCAATCTTTTAGCAAAACTGTATCATTGTAAGCGCACGCATATAAGTGGATAGGAAATTACAACCAGAACAACTCGCTGCAGCTGGGATACATTAAAAACCTTAAACACACAAAGAATACCACAAACACAGCTAAAACCACTCCTACAGACGCGGCCAGTACCTGACAATATGCGGAAAAACAGGCCTTCTTAATTTTGCAGCTTTACATGGTATGAAGAGTTTGATTAAATATTCTACCAATGAGGCTGCAAGATGCCCAGTGGCATGTAACGTGAAAACACACATCATCTTTGACAGCTCATTACATACGACAGATTCGGACATGGCCTGGATGGTCTCTGGTAGCCGGTGCCAACTATCATAAGATGCAGCAGAGAAAAAGAGCCGCTTCCCCGGCCCAAAGCAAGGCTCGGGTGATTTGTTACAACTTGGACTAGACCAGGGGTCTCCAACCTTTTCTGCAGTGAGAGCTACTTCTGATCCGTGAAAATGATTGTGAGCTACTAAAGGCCAAGAAACTTGTGAATCGTTCCCTAAGTCTCTTCACGCGCAGCTTCATTGACAAGGGATAAACAGATACCCATTCAGTGTCTGCAATGCACAATATGTAACCAGAGAGCTTGGTATAAGTTCTGGCTTTCCTCTTCAACAAACTGCATACTCCTGACCTCTGCCATAACCAGCTAAGAAGACTACAACCATAAGAAACCATATGGACGTGCAGTGCTGTTCAAAACTGCAATCATACTAAAAACCATAACCTGCACATCTGTCTCTCACACCTTTTCATCCACCAAACTACTACGTTCCATAACTCGGTAATCGAACCTCGGTGGTCATCATGCACAACATGGAACACTTCCCACATAGGCTCACAAAATAAAGACAACACCTTTCCCACCACAAACCTTACACATGGATTGGCTTGCAGGGTAGTAAGCAGTATAAAGTAACACATGCTGCAATACAATTATTTTATTACATCAAACCTACTTTTTATACTTTATCACAGGACTAGACCTTGAAATGCCTGAGTTCAGGGTTTGCACTGTACAAATTCTCCCCTAACAGACCATAAATGTGTCCATCCATGTAATAATAACCTATTCCACATGTATGGTTCACATGACTTGCCACTTAGTTCATTATCATAGAATTGTCATCCAGGATGGTGGGAGTCCATGATTATTTCATGATTAAAAGCTAATGCTTCAAAAAATGCCTCTTAATCTTCAAATCCTGGTCAGTGGATCACATGACACTCACCAGAGTACTGAACATACAGCTGTATAAAAATATGCTTCCTATTCGAAACGAGGTGCATTTTTCTTGAACTCTCATAGCTCCACTTCCTGCCCATCAAATAATAAATGGACAGAAACAGTGTACATTGCTGCAAATAAGTATATTATTTTGCTTAAGGATTTCTGGTCCAGGGCGCGGAATCAAATTTTGTACTTTAAATCATATTTAAATTTAATTTGGTAAAATGTTTTCAACCAATTCACCAGCTTGATTATAAAAGTTGGTTCTTGAGCAATAAAATGGTCACTACAATATAACTGTGAACCTGGGATGCAGGAAATCCTTAATCCACTCCACATCATCTGATAATAAACTGCTCCATAACCATTCAGGAACAGAGTGTGATAATATACCAAAGACTAATTGTGATACTTATCAGTTAATAGAAAAAAAGAACATAGGGACTGGGTGGACCAATAGTGCAGGACAGGGATACAAAGAGTTTGAATGATAAAAAAAGTCTACGTTTATTTATTCTCTTCTCTAAATGTTTGGAAAGCCTGTGTGAAATTAATTGGTATCTAGGGTTTCCAGTAACCAATAGGCAAGTGTTTGCCTCTGTAAATGAAAAAGCTACCTTAGCAGAGAGGCCAAAGACAGAATGGGCATGGCACCAAAATACGTTTATAACTACCATAGCAGGTTTGATGCATGATTCGAAGAAATACACACTGCTTCAGGTGACTTTAAGTGCCAGATTCACATAAAATTTATATTCCAGGCATATGTTAAGACAAAAGCAATTTACACCTGGGAGCCTACATAAACCATGCATGGGTGAGTGATGCAAAAACTAGATGTAAATGTACTTTATGTGAATTTGATAAGCTGGAGGTGAGGTGGAAGAATCGGTTTTGTGTTTTACAAACAGGATTTTTACAGTAGCAGGAGGCCCTCGAAATAACGGTGCAAAACACACAACAGAACAGAAAGGTGGGGTCTGAGGGGTCCGGTCCAGACTGGATTACAGGAACAAAGATATGCTTAGGAAGGTTGGGTAGGAACATGCACACGAGAGAAGATGATAGCAATTTGTAAGGTGCATAGTTACTCTAAGAATGTACAGGCACGAGGCAGCATAGATCGGAAAGTGATCTGAATGCTACGCAGCACACTGTAGTGTACACATATTTCATCTGTATCACTGGGCGCCTTGCGCACGGTGCACAGTGTGGGTGGAATGTTTCTGAATGGCACAACAAATCATCAGTTTCCATGTTTGGATTCTGAAAATGAATTATTTCTAGCACGCCGTGCCAGCTGCAGGAACCTAAAGTTGTGGAGGGAATCTTTGAGCCATGTGTTAAAGCTGTAAAATTGACAAGCCCTGGTTCCCCTCATCTGCTTCTGCCGCCTTTCTATGTCTGGTTCACAGCAGCAGGTGGTGGTGTGATCTCTCACTGGAGGTGACATCTCCTGCCCCAGCCCCTTTCTCCCTGCGCTCTCCTATGTGGCCGAGGAAGGAGGTGGGAGGGAGGAGTGAGCCCAGCCAGACCCAGAGGCTGCTGCATCCCAGCAGAGAGGCGCTGCCTGCTCAATGAGAGCCAGGGGAGGCAGAACTGTCAAAGACTGGGTCTCTCTTCTCCACTGCACTAACAGACCTCGCACACCGCAGGACCGCCGTGAAGACAGCGGCGGACTCATTGCTCCTCAACTGCTGTTCAGGAATCACAACAGCTCGCCTTTCCCTCGTGCTCCGATTGGTATCATAAGAAAAGTGATTTGTTTGGCTAATTAAAAGTTTGCTTTATCTTGTAGCAAAGAGCCACGAAGCATCAAATCTGAGCTTGGGAAATTAATAAACGAGAACAAAGGGTATAATAAATAAAATATAGCGAGGGCACCCCACGCTGGGCAAAATGAAAAATGTTGACAGAAGACAATGTCAGATAAGACCCGTCACGTGTCAGGAGTAGGACGGATTGCGAAAAGGCACCCCGCGATCTCGAGCCAGAGAGGAATCTGGATTTTCTATTTCTCCTTGCGGAAAGTCACGTGGGGAGATAGTATGCTCAATCTTATTACCCGAAGAATAAGGCGGCAAAGCAGAGTTAAAAATGAACAATTTAGCTCAACAAGAGCTACATAACAGCCAAAGCCATTCGGAATGAATTCGGTCCAAATGTACATGCTTGAAGTACTGCTCATATTTTATTTATTTTAGATGACTCGAATAACGGCATGCACAGGCATCTATTGAAAAAAAATAAAGCTCCTCTTGCCCACATACCTGCTGTCTGTCTGGTTCTGCTTAAGGTGGCGGACACTGCATCTCCTGTATTTGAGCATGGAGATCCAATTATGCTTTCAAGGTTGCCGATCCGGCCGCAAAAGTGCACAGGATCATAGAAGGGAGACATGCAGGAAAAGGCGCGCATCGTGATTCTCCGAGGGCAGCAAACACTGCCCATGCGCTGGCTGACGTCACCACTTCACCCCGCCCCAGATAGGCTCAAATAGCAGCTGCTTCCTACGGCGGGAGAGAAGCAACTTCAAAAGACCTAAAAAACAAACAAAACGCCAATGATAGGCTACAAAAGTGGAAGTCAGATCGCGAGCTACTGACAGGGCACCTGCGAGCTACCGGTAGCTCGCGATCGACTGGTTGGAGACCAGACACCTCTGACTTAGAAATGGGCCAATAGTGACTCTGTGTGCACTGCTCTGTTTGACTGCACTACACAGCAAGGGCAATGCACAGCGCTCAACTCTGAGAACTGGTGCCATTCATTATGCAGAGCAGCACACAGGCATGGAGTACAAGTCTGCGAATTTAATTAGCAAGGACACACCCCCTCAGCACTGCACGGGTCTGATTCCACAGCATATGCAAAAATCGAAAGAGCCCCATTATTTCACACATTTACCCTTTGCAATCTTTAGTGCAATGAAAGTGCAGCTTCCTTGCAGTGTGCATGTAAAACGTTAAACCGGTCAGTTTCTCAAATGTTGCCAGAGCCTTCATATGGCTGCTGTCGAACTCCCTCAGCCCGGGGATAGGCATCCAGTTTCTTATATTTAGGGAAGAGGTGTGGCGCAGCGGCCAGGGCGGCTGACTCCAGAATCTGGGGATCATGGTTCGATCCCCGGCGCCAGATTAGCCCAGCACCATGTGACTCTGGGCAATAGCTCGCTTAATCTTCCCAACGGCCCCCAGCGCCTAGAGACCCTTACAGGTTCGCGCTTTACAAATGTGGATTAATAAATATTATTATTATATATGCACGCAAAACACAAACATGTTCCTTTTCATAGTTGTGTGTTCGATGACGTCACAGGGAGCTTAAAAAGAGTGTAACCCTTGAGACTGGGGTGGCTCGGAGATGCCAAGATGTGCACATGGTGCTTGGGGTCTGCACCAACCCCCAGTCGCATTTGCAATCCCACTACCCATTATAAAAACAGATTGGAAGTTTGCCTCTAACATGTGCCGCTTTGTGCCTCCGAGTTTAATCCCTGTGCTCCTGTCTGTGTTCCTCTTCCCTATGTTCCTTCTTACACAGCATACTATGTGATTATACGGTGCTCGGCAAAATGACTCCCTTCTTCGCCTGTTTTTGTAGCAGACAAGGCCAGCATGCATGCAAGAAGCATATGCATTGACACTACTCGCGTTATAATGTCATGCTTCATAAGCGCTTCAGTGCTTGCACGGCAGACCCCTCCCCTAACTCAGAGTAGGTCTTAGGAAGAAATGTAGCTAACAGCGCAGTAACAAAAGAGGAGCCCGAGCCGTTTCAACACTATGATTAACTAAGAACTTTGGGTCGCAAGCGGATTATCAGGGGTCGCAGCTGCGACCTCTAAATGATGCCCATTATTGTAAGTTAATAAAGTTTTAACTAGAGGGCAGAGGTGGCAGGCACGGCTTGCGTGTGGCGAGACGGGTGGAGCATGTGGGGGGTGCAATGTAAAAAAATATTTTTAAAATATAAACACCTTTCCCCAGGTCCCGCTTCCCTGCTCCTGCTCTCCTCTGTCGAACTCTAGGAACAGGAAGCACACCCAGGCTCCCCTGACCCATCACAAAGCTGCAATGCAGCGTTGTCATTGGTCTGAGCATCGTGGTTCGAAGCTCAACCAGGGAATGGGGGCCTGGGCATGTTCTCCAAGCAGGCTGTAATGCAGCCTGCGTGGAGATCAGGGAAAGTGCGAATGACTGTTTGGCCGGTCCCAGCAGGAACTGCCAAACAGTCATGTGCACCTAGGAGTGGACAAAACACTCCTCCCCTGCCCTTGCTATGAGAGCAGAGCGGCTCCGCCCACCCACAAAGCAGCAAGGAAACATAAAATGATAATATGTTACACATATGCAGAGGCACTCCTGTAATTAGTCCCAGTCTGTATGTAAGGCAGTAACCATCCTCAAATAAGAGAAGAAATCCAAAAAATGTTCCTTGTTTCTTTGAATGTGTCCTTTAGTTACATGTCACAGTCCGATCATGTGCAACGGCAGCCGACACGTGTTCAGTCCGAAAGGACTTTCTCAAGGCTAGCAATCGGAATGTACTATCCCTTCTGTCTATGCCGAACCGTGGCTCCAAATCTGAGAGTTTCAGATAATGGGCATATGGGTGTAAGTAAAAATACACGTGTAGTACAGAGTCTGTTCGTAATTGTACCCGATACCGTGGTTAACAAGTAGAAAAAACAAGCCTTGATATGCTGTGGCGGCGTGTTGTAGTGTTGGCACCGGGACGGAGATAGAGCGACCAGTCCTGCAGGCTTATCAAGGCATGTTTTTTCTACTTGTTAACCACGGTATCGGGTGCAATTACGAACAGACTCAGCACTACACGTGTGTTTTTACCTGCACCCATATGCCCATTATCTGAAATTCTCCGATTTGGAGCCACGGGGCCTGCAGGACTGGTGGCTCTATCTCCGTCCCGGTCCCAACACTGCAACACGCCGATGCTGCTTTTAAAAAAGCATATTTGCCATTTTGGTACCCCTATGGATGGGTTGGCAGCAGCCTACTATACCACTGCTTGCTTACCCAGGGCAAGATGTCCCTCAGGGGAAGATTTTCCTTTGCGAATCTGCTACCAATCTCTTTGAAGTTTCTGTGGTTTCAGTTGCAAAAACATTGATACATACGATTGCGACTCACAATAAGGAGGGGATGCCATTTTAACAATGGCGGCGCCTCCGCTAAGGCAGAGGAGCGTTCCGCATCAGAAAAAAAAATAATAATTACACTACGTATTAGCATTTTATTTTTCAGTACTGGCTCTGCAGCGGTTCTTTTAGGTGCGGGCTGGGCCGGGTTGCCCACAGAGCAGGGGAGGAGTGGTGGGCACTTTCTAAGTGCTCATGACGGTTTGGCCGGCCGTCTTGAGCAGGCCAAACAGGCATGCGCACTTAGCATGTCCTCCACCCAGCTGCATCACACAGCCGGGTGGTGAACATGCACAGGCTCCCACTACCTCTCTGAATGCCGAACCAGGTCGCTCTGACCAATCAGGACGTTGCTGTCATGCTGATGACAGCAGCGTCGTGATGGTTTCGGGGAGTCTGTGTGCTTCCTGCGTCGACTGAAAATGACGGAGTTGAGACGGTGGCCGGCAGACAAGTGAAATATTTTTTTCTGTTTTTTCCCTTTTTGTAACCCCCTTCCTGCTCACCACTAATGCACCGTAGCAGCCGCTACTTCATATTAATGCAATTCATAATGGTTCGCAAAAACCCATTTGTGAGTCCGAAAGACATTTCCAACTCCCAACTGTGGTTGATTGCATGGCCCAACGCGTTCAACAGCCGCAAAACCCTGCAAAATGGGCTAGCGCATTTGGCCCGTAATTAATTAATTAGGGAAAACGGTTTTACTCCTTTAAATGCACAAGATTGTAAATATTTTACAATTATGAAATACAATTCGCTTTTTATCAAATACCAGCTAGTGAAAAGTAAAGAAAGGGCCCGTGATCTGGAAAGCTAATGGATATCACGTGTGCCATCATTCAGTCGTGGAAATGAAACCTATCACCCCATCGAATACATAAAAGCCTCTCTTGGACAAACATGGTAAAAAGTGTACATTGATGACCTTTTACCGACTGCTCTCGCTCATTTGTTTCCATTCTCTCCAGTTCTCCTGTGGGTGCACATGTATCCCGCCTGTAAAACGACTGAAGAAGAAAGTTTACAAATAGCTCTGGACGTTTCACTGATGACAGAGCGCTCTGGGAGCGGCAAAGATCTCCCAACATCCAATCACGCGCACCGCCCTGGGGGCGCCGCACAAACACGCCCAGGTGCCCCTGCCTCTTGTAATGACCTTGTCTACTTCCTGTGAGCACACAAGACCCAACTGTGCAGAGAAATGAGTCCGGCAGGAGCGCAACGGGTGCCTGACACGGCGTCGGAATGGAGTGTCTCCGGAAAAGCATTGGCAAAGCAAACATTGCTCTCGGCCCCTTCCGCCTCCCCCATCTTTACTTGGCATAAGCCTCAACAGCCAGACACGCATCACAGCAAAATGAAAGGACGTGTTCTGGAAATGTGTCCGACAAACAATGGCCGCCCCTGGACTGCAGCTCGGAGCCTTATGTCCACATCAGGACACGGAGGGGGAGAGATGCGAATCTCTCGGCGCGCCGAGCGGCAAAAGAACAGTCCGTTCTTCCTGCTCGCAACGTCGGATCGTACTTTCTGCTGAGCTCGGTATCCTCTGAAAGATCTCAGAAAACCGAGAGCCGAAATATTTAAAGAGCCCCGGGAGGAATTGAAAGAGATGCTAAACTCCCCAGTGCTGGAGCTTGAAATATTGTATTCCTGGGCCTCACTACTGATGGAAGGTGCGTGAGGTCAGTTCGGAGCGGTCTAACGTGGCGTTGTAAGACGGAAGCTGATTGGTCGTCTGGGTGAGCTGTACTCTATGAGCCTACCTTGTGGCCACTGCATTAGTACTTATGCGAAAAAATCTTCCCTACCATGGCGGCAATGCAACTGTACCAGCACTTAATATGCGGGCTACCACCGCATAACCATTATTTAACAGTAAACACTGCTCTTAAGATTTTAGGGGGCAATACCAGCACTTCTCAAGTAATCTCCTACACTTTAAATGGACTAAACCAACACTTGTTTACTAAGCGTCGACACTTTTAAAGGACTATACCAGCACTTCTCAGCTAAGCTCATGCACTTCTAAAGGACTCTACCTTCACTTCTCCTTTGCTAATAGGCTTTTTATGGCCTTCTCAGTTTTGCCCATATGCTTTTTGGGACCTGCTCCAACTCTTTTCAGTTGAGCTACTGCACTTTGAATGAACAGTACCAGCACTTCTCAGCTTTGCTCACATGCTTTTTATGACCTGTAGCAACTCCTCTCAGCTGAACTCATGCACTTTTAAGGACTCTACCAGCACTTCTCAGCTTTGCCCATATGCTTTTTATGGCCTGTACGAACTCTTCTCAGCTGAGCTCTTACACTTTGACTGGAATATACTCACACTTCTCAGATGAGCTCATGCACTTGTAATCTACAGTACCAGCGCTTCCTAGTAGTGATGCAATGCGTTAGATGCAATAGAACGGAGACATCTCATCAAACCTACTATTGGTTTAATGTATTGGGCAGCAACTTCTACCATTTTAGTTCTAGAAATAACCAAAGATGCACAAACGTTCCAATCTGTAAACTTTACATTCCAGACCTAATGTATGAGAATATACTACGCACATCGTAGATAGGTGGTCCCCTTAGTAAAACCAAATATTTCTTTATACTCCACACTCCTTTCAGGGCACACAGAGTGGTCCTCCCTCCACTCCCGATTGTCATCTGGTGGCGCACTCTGATTTCACACTCACTCCAGATTTTTTAATGGAATCAGCCCTAGGAATCACAGCCATACCTTAAAATCAATTCATAGATAAACAAGGTATCCTATTCTTGTGCTATTTGCCAGATCCTCAACGTTGCCTCCAGATTGGCACAGCAAACTCTGCTGCAAAGGAGACGCAATGCATAGGCAATGTTATGCTGAGACTCGGTTGATCCTGCAGTTTGCAAAGGAGGAATTTGAGATTTGGATCGTGAGCTGGGCTGGCTTTAGGGCGACACTCATTTTTGGCACCCACACACAACATGACGACCTCCTTGAATTCTTTCACTACCACCAGGCAAAAGTGACCCTCATGTCTCCAATCATAAGCTATTGCTAAACACAGCTCTAAGCTATTGCTAAACACAGCGCCCGACCACAAGGTCGGCGCCACCTCCAAAGGTCAGTGCCCAGTTCGGCTGCACCAGTCACACTGCCCTAAAGCCGGCCCTAAAGCGGAGCATGCAGCAGACAGCTGCACAGTGAGAGGTCTTCATTTCTTGCAAGAAAGTAAATCCTCGGAGGCACAAAGCACCGCGGAGTGGCTGTGCCTCAGGATCACATGACCATTCCAGAGGTCATTAATCACATCAGGCCAATGAGGACAGCCGATGCGGACCGACATAAGGTACGTTGGACAATTAACCTACTAAGAGATGCCTGAAGAGCCTTACGACCTTTGACGACTTCAGTGCCACTTACAGCTCTGAGGGATCTGCAGTCATTGTGTGGGCTTGTGAACCTTATTTCCAGCAAAAACTAAAGCAGGAAGAGGCGGGAGCTAGTTTCAGTGCGAAATCGGTGCCGACATAACATCAAACACCAGTGACCAACATAGGGGGAAAAATTGCCTGGAGAAGAAAAAAAAGCGGAACAGATCATATAGTTCCTTTCATGCCACAGAACTTCAATGAAGACTTTGATCACTGGCATGACTGAGGAAATTCAAAAGCACTTTCATGAAATAAAGAACTGTATATATGTAGTGGTCGGTGCAATGGCTAATGAGACGTGCAGCCTTACAGCCGAGAGACTCTAGTTGGGAGTTGGCAGGAGGTATCACATGAAATGCACGGGTGACCTTTACCAATCTTGATTCCCACTGCATGATGAGCCAGTCGCCTTCACTTATTGTAAAACATCACATCCACAGAGGAAAGAAATACAGCTATGAGATCTGCAGCCTGTCCTGAGAAGTGAGGAAGGCTCCGAACACGAAAGCTTTACGGCTTATAATAAAGAGTCTATGTGTAAGCCAAATCTCAGGTGCATGGGGAGAACAAAGACTGAGTTAATAAACACAATTTTCTTCCACGTCTTCAATGATAATGAAATCTTGGCACCAGGAGCAAAATCCTGTTCCCTGCATATAAATATCGAGCAGGATAGAAGTGTTAAGCAGTAGGTAATATACACTAAGATCCTGATTCAATTTGTGAACGGAGCGCTACATCTCTACGGCATCCGAGAGGGTACAAAGTTAATTATAGGGGTGCACTTTTGACTATCTGTAAGGTGTGGGCTTGATTCATCTGGAACCACAGGAAGGCGGTGTTAGCAAAATGAAGTTGCTGGAGTCAGTGGTGACAGAAATTGACCAACGCCCTACTTTGCAATCAAAACACAAAATAATGGCCAAAGACAACCATTAAAACCTTGGCTTTTGCTTAGATATAAAGAGAAATCCAGATCAAAAGCAGTGGATCTGCCTGTGGGTCATAGGTAGGAAGAAATACTATTTCAAAAGAATTCTGCTGCAGATTAAACCCTTTAAATGTCCAAATATCAAACAACCGCAAGAGAGATACTATGAACCGCAAATAATAATAGCCTATGCATAATAACATAGCAAAAAAGGACATATCGCAGTCACAGTGGTGATACCAGAAGGCTTTGGAGGAACCAATACAATGTCGTGATCGCTCGCCCAATGAAAGCGGTCTTTCACCTGCATCGAATGATCTTCGAAGGTATATGGGAACTGGAATACTAAATTTACCTGGGTCATAAACTCCAATAACCCTTGAAATACAGTCTCCACGAGACACTTTGTCCTCGAACTTCATAGAAATGGTTTGGCTTCAGAGTGCCAGTGTCACTCCAACAGCTGCCAAGTGTGACAATGCCAGCACACTCTGGTGGGCACCCACTGCCTGCCTGACAAGAGCACCTTGAAGTCATAAAACAGAATATTTAACACCAGCCCTGAATGTGGACGCATTATTGCACTGCTGGCTCCGCGGGCAGGTGCATTTATACACCAGATCACAGCACACCGCGGGAAACCTCAGACGCATCACCTCGCTTTGATGCTGCGAAATGAATCTGTTTAAAATTCACTATGTCTCATGGCTTGCCTTCTAGCCACCTAACACATGACCACATGCCAGCACATCAGAAGACAAGTATACATGCAAATCAGGGCGGCTGTCTTGTAACAGTCGAAGAGAGTAACACTTATCTAACCCTCTTCATTGAAACACAGGAAGATATGCAGATGCCACTGACAGGAGTCGGGGATGAGGGGAGCGGGTACCGCCCCTGACTTACACTTGGAACCCTGTGCTAAACGTCCTGAAGGGGGTGTCAGTAACTGGGCATCAACAGGGCATGGAGAACCCCAATTACTTTCTATTTCTTCAACTCCTTTCACTGCCTGAGCAGTAATGAGAAGGACAGAGGACAGGGGGTCAAGGGGCCTGCCATATGATGTCATAGGGGGGAGGGTCAAAGCTGTGTGATACCACTTTCCCTACAACTGGGATGTTGATGAACTGATGTCCATGCCATAGAGCAATAGCATATCTATCAACTACAGTTTCTATTAAATCATGTCCTACTATATAATGCAGAACATTAAATAATTCTTACATAAAACACAAACAAGGCTATTTCTCTTTACCACGAGTAGTCCCAGTATTTTGGAAGTTCATCAATGTTGTGACTGATTACTTGGGATTGTATTTACAGGGATTGTTACAGCATCTTTTTCCGTTTCTTTGGGTTCTCGTGACCTTTTTTTCAACTCAGTCCTTAAATTATTTTAGCCACACTCAGAGTACTGATGTTTAGCTTTGCAACCATGTGGGGCGTGGAAAACCCATTCTATCCAACCTCTCAAGGTGGGGCTACATGATGTACCCGGTGTCTGCTGTGCAAGACCTTAGTGCTGCGGCAACATATGATGGACAGAATGCAGAATGAATCAAACAGTTACCCCAGTCAAGAGATCTGGGTTAAATCCATTGTTCTTTTGCCCAACTATGCCACCCCAGTTTGGGACCTTAAAGTATGCTCAAAGTCAGTGCCCAACAGGCTCTGGGAGCCAGAGGGCAGTGCACAGGGATTGGCTAGAGGTCGCACGCTGCACCAGAGGCGCTGGATATGCTACAAGGTAGGGCAACGTGGGGCATGGAAGTGGGTGGTTAGGTGCAGTGCCATGCTTAGCAGGCTCAGAGGGCACATGACTGAGCAAAAGGGCATGACTGAAGACCGCAACCTTTGCCTCTTGTTCACAGATTAAGATCAGTGGGCACATGGGAGGAACATTTGGGCTTACCCGTCGCACTTGGGAGTGTTTACCTTAGAAGTGTTGTGAGTAATAGGATGTAGCCATCAAAAAGATATTCACCATCATTAATTAATCGCTTGATATCATATTTTGATTTCCCTGAATTACTTAATTTCTTATAATTCAAAAGGGGGTAACCAGACATCTGAAAAAGACCCTATGACCTAAAATATCCAGTGCTTGCATACTGTACTGTCCTGGAAATTACCTCACTCAAGGGCATTTGCACCCTGTCAACAAAATAGGTCTGTGCAACCACAATGAATTTCTCCAATATACATTTATTTTTTCTTCTTCTATATAACACGATATACCCAAATGAAGTGTCTCCATTTTATCCAAGATAACTCAAACAATTAACCACTGATTTACAATATTCGTGTTTCGACAGGAAGTGTTTAAAATGACATTTTGTTATGTGTAGTATATGCATTTCATAGATAATCCTTCTGTTCTTTGTTGCAACCCAAGTTTCTTCCTTGCTTCTTGTACCTTGAGTTTTGACTTCAGTTGGGTGCCCTGGTATAAAAGTAAACCCCAATGTGAATGTGGGCTGACCTATTAAAAATGCAGAGGCAGTCCAAGAAACATCTCCAAGTCAACTGCACATTTGAGATGTTACAAACGCGCCCCATTCCTATTGAACAGAGATATGAATTAGCAGTGTGCCAGTTAGTCATACATGTGAACTTCCATCACACTACAAATTTACTCTAATTTATTATAAATTGGATTAACTCTATAGCTTTGCTAAACACCGCATTGCCCATTAATCATATTAGGAATGCTGTGAGGACCAAGAACTCGAAACGCTAAACATTTTCTGTTCAGCTTTATACAGTTGAGGGCAACCTGCAACTAACCAATTGTAAATGAAGACAGATAGATGGGAGGGGGGTGGAAGCCATGGGAACAGGAGTCAGTGATATATGGATTCTGACTCAAATGGTCCACACTGCATACACACATTCACCCACAGCCTTACTTAAGCTCTGAGAATAAACACAAACGGGGATATTTCTATAAATAAAGCACTGCTGAAGAAATTGATTTTGAAAAAAACAGTGTTTTAATGGTACGGCAGCCATCAGATCAATGAGCATTTAAATACCGGAGCTTCAAACTAACAAGAGTCAATCAATCGATCAGTATTTGTTAAGCCAGACTACTCACCCGTGAGGGTCTCAAGGTGCTGGGGGGGCTGCGGGTCCAACTGGCCGCCGAGCCACCCTTCCAAACCAAAAGGGATGTAAGGAAATAGCATTCAATCCTTAATATTTTTGTTAAAAAAAAAAAAAAATCTTCAAAAGAATGTGTTTTTTTCTACAAATAGATTAAGGATTGAATGTTATCACATTTCAAAATAGGGATTATTGTTGTTGTCTCTACTTTGCCTGTGGAAACCTTATCTAAATTATCTGGGATGGGATGGATCAACTAGGATGAGGACGTCTACTAATGTGATGGTTAATGCAAATATGATTAAATGATGTACACATTGTATACAACATAGGTTTTTAAAGGTGCAGTACATTGTAATTTTCATGAATAGTGGTTTTTTTTTATATTGAGATGTTATTATATTGGAATTTTGGTGACAACAATAAAAACGTATGATATTTTTAACAAGGAGACAAAGCAATATTTAGTTTTATTTTTTATTGATTTAGACTTATGTTCGGTGCACCCTTACTGGCTTATAGGAATACAAGTGTGGGTTATAGATACATTTAATTCGCACAGAAGAGAAATTCCTGTCTTTGGTTTAAATCCCGGAGGACACCATGTAAAAAATGTGACCGTGCCCTAAACTTTTTAAAAAGAGGAAAGGTATCCTCACTGGACACAATCATAAACTAAGTCCTAAATGTTTGGGGGAGATGAATTTGACGTGGTCGCGCTAATGCCACTGCTCCTTATTGTGCGTAAATATTTATACATTTACACACTGCATTAAGTAAGGCATTCACCGTCCTCCAGGGATGGTGATTAATGTCTGAAACCTCTGCTAGCCTCTGCAAGCTGAGAGATCTTACCATGTGTCAATGTTTTGATGCTCACAACAGTCTCATTACAGCTGTGGTTATTGGATTTGTGTACAAATGGCCTCCTCATTCTTCATTTCCCTCAACTCTATCTTGCTCATACTTCTCAGGCACTGTATTAAATTCCAATAAAAAACAAGAAGATCTTTGCTTTTCTCATTTCCAGTATCTGAATTCTTCATTCCTTCGCTGGAGCCGGCCACATTGATCAATGCCTGTCCACGTTCAATTCTCTGCTCATGGGCCCAGCCCGGTGACCACTTCCCAGAGGGACACTTACTGCAAATCTGTTCCCAGCTAATCACGTCCTCGTGCTGGATCAAATCAGTAAATTAGGTGGGGTTTCATCAGGCCATATTATATAAAAGCTGGAAGGGGACCCTGGGGAAATAGGAAACTGCAGCCTGACAGGCAGAGCAACTCAGCAAAAAACACTGTATAAATGGAAAAAAGGTGATCTTAAAATGCACAATAAATTGTGTTTGTGTCAGACTGAAAATGGGGTTTCATACTTGTATTGCCAGATGACAAAAGGCATTTCTAGGGTAAAGTTGTAGTATAGTGATCTGACAGAAATGTAGATGGTCCAGCGTTTTAGGTTTTTTTTGTTTTATTTACAAATATTTACTTTAGGGGAATGCATACTTAATTGATTTGTTTTTTTGTATAAGGAATGCAAACAGAGGAATACAGCATATAAGTACGCATACAATAAACAAGTACCATCACAGCCATCTACACTAATTTTCAAAACGTCATACAGACAAAGCCATTATCCATAGATGCTATAACAAACAGACATCAATGCACACTGAACAACAGGCACATGTAGATGGCTCATAGGGGTACGCAAACAACTCACACACACCTGCAAAAAGGCCAGCTGCATCTTGCATGCTGGGATTTTAATGCCTCGACTTATCATGGTACCAGGAAAACCATATGTTCTAGAATGCAAGTTTCGCTACCTCAAAAGCCAGAACTGGCAGGAGGTGTTACGCTTGTGTCTTATTAGAATTATGAAATTATGCACATAGGTGGATGGAGCAGTGGTTAGTTGGAGCCAATAGTTGCCGATGGGGGCTACCAGCGCTCATTTTTTAGGTCCAGCACAAACTTTTCCGCTTTGGACATTTCTTGAGCGCAAGAGAGAAAAAAAGACACACTAAGGAGAAAGAGAAAGGTGGAAAAAATGTCACCAAAGGAGAAAGCAGGAGCCAACAAGAGCGAGATAAAGGGGCAGAGAGTGTCCGGTGGTAGATTAAAGGGGCATGAGGTGGATTGAAAACTAGCAGCCTTGGTATTCGGTGCGCCCACATTTAATAACAACGGCCGCGCGCTTCTGAGCAGAGCTTTGGGCACCGGCCCCTATTCTTTTATAAATTAAGCACTGGATGGATGTAGAATAAAAATGTAAAAAAGCTTCCTTGGTACTGATTTTGTTCTTTTTACTGTTCTATACTTTCTCAGCTTTCTGACCAAAGTATGCGCCCGAAGTAATATCTTGTATTTCCATTTACTGTGCTCCTCACAAATGCTTGTTGCAGCAGGCGTAACATATGCACAGGGTAAATAACATCGTGATAGGGGTGAAATAGCTGCGCTGGAAAATGCTACACTCGGGTAAAGCACTGTCATCCTCGAATGTTGCATGTGATATATATATGATCAAGGCCTGGTTGACCAAAACGGGTCATGGTGGATGTGCAGAGAATTCAATAATTGCACGATTACTCAGGGTTCCAAAGTCTCCTTTGGGGGGATTGAATATATAAATATACATACATACATACATACATATATATCAATTTTATAGGAATGTATATATATATACATACATTCCTATAAAATTTAGTCAACAGCAATTCCACAAAAGGACTTGCATTATGAATGCCACATTCAACAGGTCGAGCCTAAAAAAACGAAAGGATTTAAAAAAAATAAGAATAGTATCCGTGAATAAAGTTGGTGAATTTTTATATTCATGCCAGTCTACAAACAGCATTAAAAAAATACACAGATGTTAACATTTTGTTACAAGAGAATAAAAAAACTGGGTTCTGATTTGGCTGGAGGGCGGAGTACGGGGGAAGGGGATTGACTGCATTTTGTTTTGTGACCTAATAAAGTCTGTTTAAAAAAAAAAAAGAATAAAAAAACTGAGGAATTGAAACGTAAACTGTATCAAATCCAAATGAATTTGCTTACATTTATAGTTCATTATAATTTCCCAAATATTGGGAAACCTAAAATGGGCGGTTCATTACTTAATAGAACATGTACAGCTTTTTCTTATTTAATGCACACATTGCCAGGCACCCGTTTTCTAAACAGTTCAGAAGCAGAACACTGCAAATGTATTAATCTGAACCCCAAAGTAACTATATTTTTATGCGAGTTGGGTTCAAGGTGCTCAAGGAACAATTCTCAGATTTGTTGGATGAGTTCAAAGGGCATTTTACCGTAATACATTTTGTGCATGCACTTTTGGGGAGGCCAAACCCCATCAGGAAAGTACAGGAACTATTATTTATGCACTATCGGCAAAGCAGACCCTTGTGGAGCAGTTTGATGTCCTTCTGCCCATTCCTTCTGACATGGTGAAACCTCTGTATTGGGTCACTGCTGGAGACAAAAATGTCTATTATGTCTATGAAGGGGGAGGTCCGGGATACCTATCAGCTGTCCAGTAACCAACATGCCACTGACATAATAGAAAGACTTAGAACTAATGCATAATAGTCTGTTGTTGGACTTGGCCCTTTTTGCAGGGTTTTTCCCAAACGTTTTGCTTCTTCCTCCTATGTTTTCCTGACCAGTTGTTGTTGGTTTGAGGACTCTGAGCACTTTACCACTGCTGATCAGTGCTGAAGTGCATATGCTTTCTGTATAAATTGTTATCATGATTGGTTCTCCCTAATTAGCATATTTGATTTACTGGTCAGTCCCTAGAAAAGTGCACTGAGTTTGCCAGGGCTGGTAAATCAAAAACTACTAGTGGGCCTGCAGCACTGATTTTGCCACCCACACAAGTAGTCCTGAAACGGTAACTCAGACCTGCCAGTGTCTGTGCACAGTTGTTAACTGCCATGTCGACTTGGCAGGTGCACCCACTTGCCAGGCCCTAACCTCCCCTTTTCTTACATGTCAGTCACCCCTAAGGTAGGCCCAAGGTACCCCTGTGGGCAGGATGGGGTGTATGTGAAAGGTAGGCCATGCCCCGATGTGTATGGCATGTCCTGATAGTGAAATACTGCCAATTTCGTTTTTCACTATTGTAAAGATATCTGTCCCCATAGGAGAGCATGGAAGTTAATTTATAACATCTTATAAATATAACTTACCATTAGGACCAGATAGGAAAATAAAGTTTAGTATGCCTGAACGCAGGATCTAAAGATGCATCTTTTAGGAAAGGTGATTTTTACATTCTGTGTTTGAAAATACCACTTTTAGAAAGTAGGCATTTTCTTGCTTATCCATCCTGTGTGCTTCTGCTAGGATGTGTATTGACTGTCTGGCTTTGGAGTGACAGGGGCTGGGGAGCTGCATTCTCTCAGACAGGGGGCTGATGTGTGTCCTGCACTAGGTTGAATGGGCCTGATCTGCATTTGGAGTGGTGGGAGGAGTAGCACCTGCACCTGAATACAGCTGTGCCTCCCTTCCACAATGCTGGCTCTGCCCCCTGTGGTGTGTCTGGAGCCATGGCTCACACTGACAATGGATGTTGTTGTGCACTTGCAAAGTGCCCCCCAGAACTGGTTTGAACTGGGCTCAGAGACCCTTGCACAAAGAGAACAATGACATTTTGGGATATAAGTATTAAACCTAAAACCCCTGAACTTTAGACTACTTCTGGAATCAAGATGAAACGTTGCCAAGGAGAAGAGCTGGAGAAACTGAGGAGAAGTACGGCCCTTGCTGTGTGTCTGGGGTTGGCCTCCAGTTGCTGTTTCTGCCAAGGAAAGGAGAAGGCCTTGAGTGGTACTTTACCTGAGAATACTTTTTATGGCAGCCTACGCAGCAACCCCACACACATACCTACTCCCTGCTGGCGAGAGGCAACTACCTCGAAACACGTGTCCAGGGATGGCTAACGCGACACTCATTTTCACTTTAAACTTTGGCATAGGCGTACTCGCCGACGCTACTTCATGGACCACAATGCTTTGGGGTAACACGCTGGTAGGCCGAGCAAAGTGCGGCCAATCGGACTTTTGTTTATATTCAGGCTCCCTTGAGCCGGTGGGGCTGACGAGCCCATGGCTACGCACCTGCGCGCCTTGAGTGGTACTTTACCTGAGAATACTTTTTATGGCAGCCTACGCAGCAACCCCACACACATACCTACTCCCTGCTGACGAGTGGCACCTGCCTCGAAACACGCGTCCAGGGATGGCTAACGCAACACTCATTTTCAGTTTAAACTTTGGCATAGGCGTACTCGCCGACGCTACTTCATGGACCACAATGCTTTGGGGTAACACGCTGGTAGGACGAGCAGAGTGCGGCCAATCAGACTTTAGGAAAGGAGAAGGACTTTGCTGTGTGCTGTCTCCAAGTCTCCAAGGGCTTGAGTAGAGCTTGCCTCCTGTTTTGAAGTCTCAGGAACACAAAGATTTCACCCCCAGCTCCCCTGAACTTCCTTGCTGGGAGTTCTGACCTGCCAGGAATGCCTGTGGCTGTGTGTGGCCCTGGGGGCTGATTCTGCTATTGGGAGCTGGAAAGCAATGCAACAACAAGAAAATCACTGCATCGCTCTTCTTGCGACAGTTTTTCTGACGCAACGCTATGGTGTGAGTAGAATCTCCCTGCACCGCCGTGCTGCTGCTGTAACCGCCGCAGCGCCTGTCGCCGCTGCAAGAATCGACACATTGAGGGATCACGAATGAAGAAATCGACACAGCACCGCTTGACGCTGCTGTATCATTTGCCGACGCATCCCAGATTTCCACGCATCATCCCTGTTCGGCAAGTTCTCCCCGACATCACCCGCGGATTGGAGTCTTCTCAGAATAGACGCATTACTTCCCCCTACAGACCAGACCCGATGCACCGCTCCCCTGTGTCCAGCTGAACAGTTGCATCGCATTCATGAAGGTCTCAGGAATCGACGCATCTCTTTGTTTTTTGACGCTTCCCATCGCTGCGGTTGTTTGGCTTGGTGAATTTTGTTGCAACGACAGGTACTTTGCAAGAAATCACGCATCCATAGATTTCTATGGACTCAGTTGCTAAAACCTTTTTAAGGTCATTTTTCGTACTACTTGTATGTTGTATTTTTGTTGTTTTGGTCTTGTTAAGTTAAGATAAAAATACTTTATTTTCTAAACTGGTGTGGTGTCCATTTGTGGTGTTATCACTGTGTTACACATTGCCTTTGGGATAAGCCTGTCTGCTCGTCCCAAGCTACTAAGGGGGTGAGCAGGGTTTATCTATAGTGTGTATCCCCCTTACCCCGACTAGAAGCAAGGGTCCCTATGTGGACAAATGTACCTACCTCTGCCAACTAGAGACCCCCATTTCTAACATCTGTCTTCTTACCATGTCAGTGTGAGAAAATCTAGCACAATCGTCATTTGACCCAGTCCATATATCACCCTAAATGCTACTGCCCTCCTCTTCACAACTTTTAAAAAACAGTGTGCTTTCCTGTCTGGTCTGCCCTAAACAGCAGGGCATTATAAGAAGAAAAAAAAACGGAATTTCCTTGAAGCATCCAGAATCTCAATACGAATTCAAGATATGGTTCAGAAAAACAGTGGACCCACATAAACAAGCACAGGCAAAGCAAATAGGTCTTATGTTTTTGCTCCAAAGTTTTGGCAAAAGCTTTTTACTGATGCTGTGCAGCATTAGCAAAAAAAAAAAAGTGTGTTGATGTTGACATGTGCATGCACAAGGGCCATAAGTGTCATGAAGCTACAGCAGCACAGAGTGATGACGTATGCATGTCCATGCATCCCCACGCATGCGCACGGATACACCATGATGCACCTGACACTTTGTTTATTTACGTTAACAAGATGGGGAGCAGTAAACTAAAGAATAATTTAAACGTACATGAATGTGCTTTTTAAAAATGAGTGTCCCACAAGAAAATCCCATCTACTGGGCACTGTCAAAAAAAGAAAATTCAAAAAGGTAGCAGGTTTTAATTTTTAAGCGGGACTAAGATGGAGAGAGTGGGGCAGTACAGGAAGAGAAGGTAAGGGAAGCAGGTGCGTAGAAGTCTACAGAGAGAAATAGAGAGAGGGTGGGGGAGCAAAGGAAGAGCCTAAAGCTGAGGAGGAAATTAAAAGAAAAAAAAAAGGGCTGGAGGCAGAAGAAGCACACTGGGGTGGTAGGAAGAAGGATCAACACAGAGCATCCAATGGGACAGGTATTCGAAGGGAGAGTGGAAGACAAGGGGGAGAGCAAGGAAACACATGCACTCTCATGGAGTGCTGATCCCGTAGTCCCGTTAGCGCACTGCTATAGCCTCATTTTCACCCTTGTGTAAATTCAGGTTTAGGCAGAAACTGCAGTTTGCTTTTGATCTGGCATTACACATTTTGCATCTTCAAAACAGAGAGGGACCCCTTACGAGAAAAGAAATAATCCCCTTGAGCAGACAATATGTTCTGAATGAACAATAATTATCCTATACCTTTTGCATATTTGAACACCCCAAAGAATATAGCAAATTATTAATTATAAAATACCATGTTCAAATCTTACACTCAAATCGTATTTTATTTAAAAGAATTTTAAATTAAAACTTAAAAATCACATATAAAGTCACAATTATGACTCTAGATAACTTTAAAATACAATTCATACAATACAGAGGAAAATTTATCAGTTCAAATTACAACAACCTTTATGACCAGCATAGCAGAGACAACACATGTAAGACAAAACACCTTGTCATTTACTATTGCACATCATATGGAACTATAATTTAAAACACAGCTAGTGATACATTGATCTCATCTGTATCTACAATGTACAGGCACATTCTAAGGACCAACATAGACTTGTAGATACAGATGAGATCAATGTATCACTAGCTGTGTTTTAAATTATAGTTCCATATGATGTGCAATAGTAAATGACAAGGTGTTTTGTCTTACATGTGTTGTTGTCTATGCTATGCTGGTCATAAAGGTTGTTGTAAGTTGAACTGATAAAATACAATTTGAGTGTAAGAATTGAACATGGTATTTTATAATTCATAATTTGCTATATTCTTTGGAGTGTTCAAATATGCAAAAGGTATAGGGTAATTATTGTTCATTACACATTTTGCAGCCATTACAGTGTTTGTCGGAAACCAAATCTCACCAGGTAAAATCTGTCAAAGTATCTATGTGCAAACAGCACAGTCTGAGTTTCTGCAGCTCTGAAGGCATGAAAATAGCCACAACTAGTGCTGAAATCAGAATGGTGCAACTATAAAGCAATGGCGAATCCCAGACCACGTGCGATTGCAAACTGTGGGTGTTCTATGAATGCAAGTGTTTTTGTATAGGATTTATAATGAGGGTCCTATTCAAATACTGCAACACTCAGGCTCTGCAGCTGCTTTTGATGTTCAGTCCTCTGAGACATAACTCTAAGGGCATATTATACTGCATTGTGTCCAACACAAAGCAGTAGGGGCGAACACTCAAGTAAGAGCATCAAAAGGTGCTGTGTTCATTTTGAAAATGAGGGTCAGTTGTAAAGTGGGTAACTAATGATAGTCTAGCGGCCCGACAGGCCTTCCTTGGGGGCCCACAGACCTTGCAGGTAATGTACCCATGGCCCCCCAGATTTTCACGATTTCACCACAAAATTAGGCAAGGGGAGCTCGTTGCGTTTTGCTTTGCCGGTGCAATTTTGAAAACGTCCAGCCTTGGGAAACCCAATATTATGAGTGACAGGAGAGAGTAGGATGAGATAAAGAGTGGAGAGAGAGGTTGGAGACAGAGGAGGGAGAGAGGAGAGAGAGTGGAGGGAGAGTGGAGAGAGAGAGACTGACTGACTGAGAGACTGAGATACTGACTGACTGACAGAGACTGACACAGAGAGACTGACACAGAGAGACTGACACAGAGAGACTGACTGATTGACTGAGGGAGACTGACTGACACAGAGAGGGAGAGAGAGAGACTGACAGAGAGAGAGACTGACAGAGAGAGAAACTGACAGAGAGAGAGTGACTGAGAGAGACTGACAGAGACAGAGAGAGTGTCTGAGAGAGAGTGACAGAGTCTGACTAAGAGAGACTGATAGACTGACAGAGACTGACTGACAGAGAGACTGACTGATTGAGAGACTGACAGAGAGACTGACTGACAGAGAGTGAGAGGGAGCGAAGGAGAGACTGACTGACAGAGAAAGACACTGACAGAGAGAGACTGACCGAGAGGGAGATGCTGACTGACCGTGAGAGAGAGAGACTGACTGACAAAGACAGACTGACTGACAAAGAGAGAGAGACTGACAAAGAGAGAGAAAAAGAGAGAGAGTGAGAGACAGTGATGGAATTGGGGGCGTATGAAGCTATGCAATGCCTCTTAAGATTGCTATTGTCTGCTAAGAAAAAATGTATTATCAAAATGTGCTCTTTGTAGTTACATCTGCTTTTGAAATATAGCATTGTCTCATTGTCTAATGTTTTGAAACAGATTTGATTTTTTTTTTACTCCAGCACCCCCCTCCTCCCCCCGCCCCCCCCCCCCCACTGACCACACCCCTACCAGTGCGGCCCCTGCTAAAAACCACACTGTAATTTTGGACCCCAACAGAAAGTTTGTGAGTACCCATGCTCTAGAGCGTTCTCATGTCCTGCTTTCTTAGCGCGAGCTAGGAAGAACCAATGAGAATAAAAATGGGGAGGGGGAAGGAAACACATGGAAATACATAAATGAAGAAGGCAAACAACGAAATATAATGGCACAGAATGTAACAGGGACCTTTCCTTGTGTTCCATATTTTAATCAAGGCATCTATTTAGGGCATCCTCTAAAGACAGGCTTTAAAAATGTCTGAAATAATTATTAAGCTGGCCTTGAAAATGATTACATTAATATAGTAACTGAGCAGCTTCGGCTGCTGACGCATAAGAAAAGAGCAATGCCAGCTGTGAAGAGTGTGCCGCCTGCAGAGGACCGCTCAAGGCTCAGATGCGCCATCACAATGACAAGGATGCTTTATGGCCAGGCAGGGGGCCTTATATGAACTCCTGGCTCTGTGGGAGCCTGCGACATGAGGACGCGTTTGTGCGCCCCTTGGAGAGCTCATCTGTACATGAGTGTCAGGGCATGCAGTATGTCCACACCACACAGTGTACAGTACATCACTACTTTAGCCAACCGTCTTCCTGACCTACATAAATGATTATTGCACAACTAGGACCGCCTTAATGATGCCAGAAAGATAATACAATATGTGTTAGTAGTCTTCAAGTACTATGTAACCAGAATTCAACAACTATTTTAGGACCATGCATGCTTTTGCTTACCAGATGCCTCTCTGTCACTAGAAGAGCATGTTTCCAGCCTTTTGCTTTAAAACAAGTGTATTCTGGGAGTGGTAGTGTTGGTTCAATTGAAGTAAGTGGGCTAACACAACTAAAAACAATATTTTTAGTGGAAAAGTTGTGGTGTCTCAGAGACATGGAGCAATCTGAAATCCCTTAGAACGCCTATAGTACCAGGCCTCTGGCCAAATCTAATTGTCTCTGCACTATCTTTCCACCCACATATCACAACATTGACTGGCTCCTATTTTAGTATACATGGGAAAAGAAACTAAACAAGAGTGTACTGAGTCATGCTGCAGTTTATTAAGAGGTATAAGCATTATCCACTCATGAAGGAAACAAGTAAGTGAACTAAAGAAGCCATTTACAACTGTACTGGGCTCTATTTCATCTTTGTGCAGAGTTTGAGTTTAACTTTGGGCACCCTATATGAAAGAAATGTTTTACTGGAAGGGATCATGGAGAGGCCCCAAAATTACATAAAGGAAGATGGGAGAAGATACAAAAGGCTCAGCAAGTTCCTGTTGTCTACCTAAAGAGAAGGGGTGTGCGCGGGTATCGCGTTACCCTCTAAGTATTTCAGTTGCCCTTACAAGATGGGATGTAGCATGGGAACAGTGCAGCCACAAGACAAAAAGAAAAGAGCATGAAGGAGGAGAGAGGAGAAGTTGTCAAAGGGAACGATTTTGTAAGGTGCCTTATGGACTAGGACCCTTCCGGACATAGTATTTGTAACATCTATCTGCCCTTTCAACGCCAAATTGAAGGAATGGCTTTAGAGGCATGGCATAGGGGAGTAGTGCCCAAACTAAGCCCTGAAGGGACATTCATTTCAGATTTACTGAATATCCACTAAAGATACATTTACATAAAATTATTGTAACTACAACTGAAAATTAAAGTCTGAGATGATCCCAAAAAATCAGGCATGGATTTTGTCCACCCCACACCTATGTTGGACAATCCCCGGGATAGGGTTTACTAAAGTATTAAAAGGTTTACAAAAGTGTAAGTGATTTACAAGGACTGTGTGAATGATGAAATTGGGTGTCAAACACGAATACATCTGTCTTGATGATTTTTTGGTTACCATATCCGGATCACGACTAGAGATTCTACCAGGCGTGGCCAGTACAGGTAAGAGCAGTGGGGAGCCGCGGGGCGGGGGGGGGGGGGGGGGTCAACATACAACGGGATAGGGGAAAATAAAATAAATAAATAAAACCACTTACCTTGCACTCGCTGCATCACCAACTCAGCGATGTAAAAAGCGAAAGGAAAGTGGTTTTATTTATTTATTTTATTTTCCCTATCCCATAATATGTTGACCCCCTCCTCCCCCACCCCCCTGACTTTACCTGTACTGGCCGCACCTGGATTCTACCACAATCTGGCATTATTCAAGTATCTTTTTTCAACTGCACTCTATAAGCTGATGATGACACTGGTAGACGCCTACACTAAAGACGCCAGAAGAGAAGAAACAACCGCAGGGTGCTTGCAGCGTGCAGCTCTTGAGGCACAGAGTTTTCATTCCCCACAAGTGGCCAGCAAAGAAACACCAGAACCCGGAAGATAGTAGCAGCTGTGGGAGAACAGGAATAAAAGGCTGCTGTAAATCAGAAACTCTGCTCAGTTCATGGAGTTTGCAGAGTTTTTCCCACTCTGCGCTTTGTTAAGAGCGCGGAGTTCCAAAAAACTCCATAGGTGCGGAGCTGAGTTTTTCATCTCTCATGGCTCAGCAATGTTAAGTTGGTGAGCGCGAGCAAGAAAAATCCAACGCTAGAACACCTCCCTGTGAGATTTCTCAATGCGGGTGGTCGTGGCAAGCCACCACAGCTCGTGTTGAGAAACCTGCCGCTCGCGTTCGGGAAGCTACCACTTGAGTAGAACATCTACTTGAGTGGCAGAAAGAAGCTGGGCCCTCTTGTGCTGCACATCGTTCGCACTGATTTTACAGTGCATGACAAACACCCGTCACTAAAAATCAGCGTGACTTACAGTACTCCGCAGAGTGCAGCAGAGTTTTTTTGGCACCTTGTTTTGCGGAACTCCACCCAGGCTTAGTACTTACTCATTCCGTGGCATCCCTAGCCCATGGGGGACAGTGCCATCAGAAGTCTCTGTATAATTTATAGATTACATTAGAAAAACGACTCTGAATATTCCCTTAATTATAAGAGCTCTATAATATTCCCCTTAATTATTAGAGCTTACATTATTATTACAGCGATGAGTGAGTTCTCCATTATAGTTTTAAAACTTGTAATGCTCCTCTTGTAATTTAGGCCACATTGAATCAGCTCATATTTATAAATCCACTCGCCTCAGCATCAAAATATCAACTCCCGAGTCATCCACACCCAGGACCACATGAACAAATAAGCACCCAACCGAGGCAATATGTTATTGCATAGCAACTATACGAATTTATGATGCAGTGAGTGACATTAGCGCAAAATGCTTAAAAAGTTGAACCATTTTGGTTTATGGAACAATGGCAATTAATGATTGTGAACTAGGCGTGTCCAAAGTAGGTCCTGTAGGGCCTGACCTGTGTCATAGTTTTCAGGATAACTATTGGCAATGCAAATTAGCTCCCGTCAGACTAAGCGCGTGTAATTGTATCTCCAGAAAGCCAGGAAATCTGGCATAAATGAGGTCTTCCTTAACCTACGCTGTAGACCTTTTAAATTATTCGAACTGAGGACGGCCAGTTAAATGTGTGCCACATTCCTGGTAAGTTATTAAAGAGACACTGAAAACAAGCACCTGTAACAATGTTAATACGTAGCATCTCCTATATGTTTACATTAATGGCATTGTTTTGTGGCTCTCACTCTACCTTTTACTGTCACATAGAAACAAACATGCAATGAATGAAAATCCCACTGAGAGTCTTTTAAATAAATAGATTTTTTCTTTATTTCCCATGTGGATTGCATAAGATTGCATACAGTTATTAAAGTGGGCCCATCGATGCACTGTTTGGATTGACAAACGTGTTATTATATCTGGTAGCAGAGACAAGCCTCCAGTCTTTAACACATACAGCGCCTGGATATCTCTCTGGGGTGATTAGTCCTACTATACAAATACTACTTGATTGATGGATATACAGCCCCATCCAGAGGTTCTCTCTCGCTATTTAAAAGTTTATTTTAAGAACCCTCTGCGATAGGGGAGGTCACAGGGCAATCGGAGGTCACTGGCGGATGCCGATTTGTTACACAGTCAGGTACCTTGTTTGTGGAGGTGACGATTACCAGCGGAAAGCCCGATCCGTCAGATTAAAGCCAGAAACAAGGTACCTGACTGTATAACAAATCGGCATCCGCCAGTGCAATCTTTTAACAAAGAATAACTGTATCGAATAGTGGTTCACCGCCAATACATTGCTGAATTGATACAGCGATTTGGATTGATCCTTAGATCAAATGAGAATGCAAGATTTATGAAGTCAACTAAGCAACAAACTAGTTGCCACATAGAGACTTGAGAGAAAGTTAAGAAGATCATCCCTAAACCCTTTAGTACCATTGGGAAGCGTTACAAAACAACCTTCTTAGTGCAGTTGTGCACCGGTCTGATATGTAACAGATCTTTGGTTTTAATTATATCATATAAGGAGAACAAACTCATTGCCCTGAAGAAGGTGGCTTAAATACAAATACAGAACCGAAACGCGTCAACGCCCTACTAAGTGATGTTAAATTGGGCAGGAGTCAGCATTGAATTATAGACATGAAATCTACACTCGAGCTTTATGCTGTCTATGAATTAAGCCTAATTAACATAGAAATGACATAGTGTATTGTCTTTTTATTTTTCTCCTTGATTTATTTTTCTCCTTGATAACTGTTTGTGGTTTTTAACTGTTTTTAATATTATCAAGTTTTTTTGTGCTATGAATGTATTTGTGATATCCATTGAAATTTATTGATTTAATAAATCAAAAGAACATATTTACGAAACCTACTATTTATAAGTGCCCCACTCGCGTGTATTTAGAATTGATTTGAATGAATGATGAGAAGAGTGTGAACAATTGAATTTGTTTTCCATCCAAAGGGAATCTGTTTTTTGCTAACCTTTCACTGGTTAGCGCCAGACACACTCCCTTGACAATCTGCTTTTTCTGTGCCGCTACTTTCTCCGGACTCCATGGTAGGTATAGACTAAGACTCAGTTCTTCCTTGCCCCTTTCAGCATGTTGGTCCGCTGCCAGGTCTCAGGCAGACCCACGGCTTCTCCAGGAAAATACACCGATTTCATGAGATGTCCCTCGCATCTGGAAATCTGGCTATCGGTGACACCAGTCCTGGGTCACAGAAGCGCTCCAAGTACTTAGGGGACTTCCACCATCCTTAGTCAGAGAAGCAGCCTGAATATGATCAAAGTGGGAAACTCTAGGTCACACTTCTATAAATGATGCCCAGACAGGGGGTGTGGATCCACGTTCTACATTTCAGGAACAGGTTTGGAGTGGTTGCTTTTCCTAACAGCTTCTCCTTTCTGCAATGCAGACAATTTCTTTATGTAAGGGGATGGCTGTCACAGCCTGTAGTGATGATGCTGGCTCCAAGCATTAGTAGCTATAATATGAGCACAATAAGGTAGAAGCTCTGCAACTGGCTGTCATAAGCACTTCCTGGATGGGCTTCTCAAGGGAAACCAAAAGACCCAGGCTCTTCCTAGAAACCTCCCTCTATCTCACAACTCAATCTGCAGATTCACCCACATTTCTCAGCCATTAACCAGATGGCAGTCCACAGGAAGGGCTACCATAGAATTTCCAAAGGCAGCCCTGTCTTCACCCCTTCACGTGCCAATGCTAGGGCTACACCCTCCAGCCACGAATGCAGGAGTACACTCCCACTGTTTGAGGAGGCTGTATCACAACCTGCATCTTGTGCTCTGCTAATCCAGGGTTAATTCGAAATGGATCCCATAGGCTACACCATAAATACACACTCACAAATAATATGATGTTCCGCCACCACCAATCGTACATTCAACACACACTTCGCATACATGCTGGGGATGTCGGAATAGTGTTTGGACATGACACTGAGGTGGCACTTTATATGGGCCGGCATGTTGGCATCACACTGATTTGGAACAGGCAAAAAGGCCTGTCCAAGCAAAATGTACTCAAAAACACTATGCTGTTACTAGCTCTCAATGTGCATGTCCCAAAGATGTAGACACTAGTCTCAGGTCAACTAGGGGTGGCTTCTCCGCTACGGTGGAGGAGCGTCACCCCACTGCTCTATGAGCAGGTCAAAAAAGAAATAATAAAATGATAACACATTGTTACTATCATTTCATTTTGATGTTGTTGCTGAGCTGGTTAGGGGTGGTCTGGTCAGGTTCTGTGTCAGAGGAGAAGGGGGAGGAGTAGTGAGCACTCTCTTAAATGTGTGTGATGGTTTGGCCTGCCGTCTTGGGCGGGCTAAACCATGTTCTCCAGTCAGGCTGTACAATAAAGCATGGTGGAGCACATGCAAAGTGCGCATAAACCCATGAGCAGGATCAGTATGACTGATATTTAGTGCATGATATAGTACCATAGACCTGGCTGAGACGGTTGTTCTAATGGGGTGGCCATCTTGGATGTGTCATCTTTTATAGCCAGCATACTCACAAGAGAAATCTCATTTGTTGCTCCCCACCTATGTGACAACATTTCTCGATTACTTGGTGACTACATGGACTATTGCTCTAAAAACATACTTTTTAGTGACAATTTAGTGCCACCAAAGATCTTTTCATTACCTACAGGGCTCTTACTCACAGGTCTCTGATGAATGTCCCATGGATTTATGGCCTCTTGCCACTGCTAAAGTATGTGTGACAATTACTCAGCTCCATGGTACACCTATGTTGGTTGGCAATAGCACATTTTGGGAGCATTATTGATGTCATAACGAATTTGGTGGTGAATTGGAGTTTATGTTGTTTTGCTACCGTGTTGGTGATGTTCCCTAGTTTCAAGATTTTCTATTCACACCATATCTTGTTTTCATCGAATCTAAACATATTCATAACTGTTGAACCAAGTTTGCCATGAGCAAACAGGCCAGACAGAATAGATCTTTGTGTGAAACTTCATTAGTTTCTTATAATTTTGTATCCATTTCAGGACAACTCAAAACCTTAATCTGAATTACAACTGGCTATGTAACATTATTTAAGTACAAGGTAAGCGAGTGAGTCCAGTTTTATGCACAGGGGTGGATTACTTCCAACTTCTATATGATGTGTATACTCACACAAGTACATTGATGGGCCTAGTGCAAAGCAGTGCTAATCTGTGACTAAACTGAGTGAATACAAGTCTTTGGAAGTACATTAGCCAGGGAAACGAATTAATACTTTGAAGCAAATCAATGAAAAAATAAGTACATTGAAATCTACACTGCAACATAAAATAGTGGGTGTGGAACTGGGGGAAAAAATCTTCACCAGAACTAATAACAAAACGTCCATAGAAACAATTTGGATAACATAAAAACAATCAGCCACATGACTCGCAAAAGTGTTTCACCTAATGCCCCGGTTTCATCATCTGGCACTTTCCCTATATTTAAATGTAATTAGCAGGAGTGGTGCTAATTAAAAAAGCCTATCCCTGTACTGAGCCGTCTTCAGTCAGTACTGCATAAGTTGATAGGTGAATATGGTTGTAACATTCTCTTCCGCAGTTCGCTGCGGGGGTGGGCGGGGGAGAGTAGGCCCCTGAGGTGGGGGCAGGAGGGGGGAGTGGAATGTTATTGGAACTGTGCAACATTCTCACACCAATAAACCAGACATCAAAATCACTACAGCTGACAGCTACCACCTGCTGTGGGGAGGAGCTAGTTCTTCGAAGGAACTGAACAGAAGGTTTTACTGTTCTGTTCAGTGGGAAGTGTTCCCGTTAATGCCCCATACATTATCAAACAGCATAAAGAATGAAGATCGAGGAAAGCTCAACCCACAACTTTTGAGACCTCTAAATCAAAGAGATTTGTACCGGGTCGTAAATCAACTTCTTCCGACAGGTCACTACAAAAAACCACAAACAGATTGATTCAGCACACTGGAAACTGGATTTGTCACAGATACAATGAGTGAAGGCACCAAATGCAAAGCCAACAAAGAATTTCAGAATTACAAAGAAAATCTTGAGGAGCACGGCCTTTTTAACTGGATTTAGAAGTTATATTTCAGCGTGTTGGAGAAGCAGTAACGCCTTAAAGGCATTTTCTATGTGCAACAAAAGCAATGCATGGGACATCTCAGAATGAAAACAAGACCCCCCTAGAATCACATGTCTGCCACGCTAGGAAATGTTCGTCCCAACCAAGGCTCCTTTACCCTTATTTCTTCTCTTCTGAGCTTCTAATATCGCTCATTTGCGTCCTTGACTAGTATTAGGGGTGTGGGAAGTTTTTAGTACACAAGCAAAGTCCTGCGTAGTGTCCAATTATTGGCCGCCACGTAGAAAATGTCCCCTATTTCCTATCACATAGGTCCAAGCATAGCTTTCCTGTTGCCAGGGTTAGCTGCCACTATACATGGATAATCATCTTCTCGTGAGGTTGTGACTCCGCGACACACCCGTAACTTGTAGGCATCTTGTACGCAGTTGGATCCAGTGCATTGCTTTTCCTCTGGGATAACGCTACACTTGCGAGGGGAAGCCTAGTCAAATTACGGTCACGTAAGTTATATGATCAAAACCCCAATGTTCTTTCTTAAAATTTTTAAAGGAAGTTTGATGGTATGACTTTTTTTGTCATGTCGCTCAATTCATCTAAGAAGTGGGATTAAGAATCAATGTAATGATTCCCGTTAGATCTATTTTACTTTCAACCCAGGACATTTCATATTTTTCTTGGCACACATCAGGTAACCATAGTAATTAATGCATACAACACTCACGGATTACTTCAAAGTGCCTTATCTCTGCCCTGCAGAAGGCCGGCAACCTCAAGAATATTGAAATTGCTGTTGGTTGTGATGAAAATGGAAAACATTACTTTTTGAATGTGTTTGGCCGGGTCACCAGCGATCGGGGCAGGAACAGATTCCAGTTTTTATGAAATAGACCCCCCTATAAATGACCGACTACAGCGGACCCTGTCATGTGGGCATAAGCTAAAAAATGACAACTTGTTGTATTGTTGCGTTAGCGTAGTGCGCCAAATTCATGTTTCACAACACACTTGCGGCTTCTCTGAGCATACGCAGGAATCGAAAATGGCACCCTACCAATGGGAATCAGAGGAGGGTGCTGTGCTTGATTTTTTTCACCAGAAAAAAGCTCTTGAACACTTAATGAACTACACTGTTTCTCTACAACCTCTGGATGTTGAACTCAAACAGCTATTTAAAAGGGGTAAATATTGCTGGTATGCCAGCTCTCACGAGTACATGCACTTGCAATGCCCATCTGACCGTGCCGTAATGCAAGCAAAGTTCCTGTATTAGATTCCAACCTCTATGTGACGACTGCTACTCAGACATAAAGCACACAATAACAGCCAAAGGCAACTCACTTTTGCAACAGGAACAACCATGCAAATGTGGGGGCGAATCAATGTGTTTTGTTTTCTGTGATGAACTGTCGGAAGGAGTTGATTTACGGCGGGGTATACATCTTTTTGATTGAAGTGTCAGGAATGGCTTGGGTTCGAGTTTTCCGGATGTTCCATCTTGCTGGTGTTTGATAATGAGAGTGGCATCAATGCTGACATTTTCTAGTCTGCAGAGCACTCAAACCTTCTGTTCAGTTTCTTCAATGAATGAATCACTCAATCAAGTCGTATTTATGAAGCACAGCTTGTCACCCGAGAGGGTATCCAGGCACTTGCTAAAGGTCTCACCCGAAAAGCCAGATATTGAGCCCCTTCCTGAAGTCGGTCAGCGAGGGCGAGGTGCGGAGGTGGAGGGGGAAGGGGAGGGCGTTCCAGGCTTTGGAAGTGAGATGGGAGGAGCATCCACCAGAGCGGGTCCATTCCAGCTCTCCTGGAAGTCACAACGGACTGCTACGAGGCCGCTCCTGCCGGAAGAAAACCTCAGCAGACCGCCACTGTAGCCTCCACCACCCCAGCGTCGCTCTGCCCCAGCCCTCCAGGCTCCCCGTCTCCTCCACCAGCGTGTAATAGTGGTCAGCTGTAGTGATTATGATGCCAGGTTTATTTATGGGTAATGTTACACAGTATGAATACCAATCGCCCACCCCCACTCATCCCGCCCCAACCCCTTGCAGCTGAGGGGAGAGGGGGCTGTGGCAAGAACATAACACGGATTGAATAACCATATGCACCTATCGCACTATGCAGTAGAGAAAGAGGCAGTTTAGTAGTAGAGTATGTTTTTATTTTTTTAATTAGTACCTCTGATGATAATAAACTTTAAATATATGAAAACGAACCAGATAATGTAACCAGAGCATTATGCGATCCACTGGTGCAAGTCAAGGGTGAATGTGGTATTTCCTCCCAAGGCCAAGGCTCAAGTGTTAGGTTATCATCAAGGCCAGCAGAGTGAAAAGCTGGGCTATGAACAGGGCAAATGGAGAGGCGACAGTGGTGAAGCTGGGATTCAAGAGTGCATTTTATGTGCACCTTGGGTGGAGACTGAAGTATGACCTCACGCCAGGACCTGTGGCTGCAAATAAAAAGATGAGCAGTCATGAAAGGCCTTGGAACAGACACCCAGAGTTTTAAAATTGATAATCTTTGAAGAGCGAGTTGTGGATGAACACACTGCACTGTGGGATTGTGGGGAGATCCCTGCAAGCCACAGAATGGACAGTAGGCACATTTCTTGCTACCAGAATATTTCTTTACTGTTTTAAAAAAAAAAAATACTAACATTTTAGCTGTCCAAGTATGTAGAGGGTGTGCAGCAATCCAGAAGTGAAAGACAATGGCCAAAAACAAAGACATCTTCTGTTAGGGCACCTTATAAAAAAACTATTTTAATAACATTGAAAATGTTTGGATTTAAACTTCATCAATTTAATGGCTGCAAACATCTTTTTGACCAAATAGAGCTCTACGGCATTCCTGCGAGTGGTACAGTAGCAGGCCAGGGCTCAAGAGGAGAGACAGACTTTAATGCTCATGCCATTCATTTGGGGATAAACTTCAACCATTGTACTGCATACTTTCTTTATCAACTGGGGAGCATTGTTTGAGAGGGGACTGCAATCATTGACAGGGCTGCTGGAACGGGGGACCCCCAGGTCCTACAGCACCCCCAGACCCGGAGGCACTTCAGAGGGAGAATGGAAAACAATGAGGCCCTTAATCAGTTTTCTTTTCACAGAGCATTAGCTGTTTCTTCAAATGCACTGAAAGGTCAATGGTAATTAGGGTGAACCCAGAAAAGAACTTCCAACAAACCACTTCAAATTAGCTTTCCACTAAGATTACTTTATTTGACTTCAAAGAGATGGCATTTTCTAACAACCTTTTGTCACTTTTGTGATGTGGTTCTACGGGGATAAAAGAAGTATGTGAAAGGCACCAATGTAAAAAGAGCTGCTTTTTAACACTTTCTAATATTTAAAAACAGACTAATGTCGGCCTTGCAATTGTGGAATGTGGCAGCAGACAAGTTTCTAAGTAATGCCACAAAGCAAACCAATGCAGGATCAGTTAACCCTTGTGTGCTGGCACAGTCAAACCCTTTATAATTTAGTACTGGTCTCTTTTAAATAACTCCTTATTTTTATGAAAATTAACAAATCGTATCCCTATATTTAAGAATATTGGATGAAAATTCAAAACGGAACCACGTTCTTGCAAAATAAATTTCTTGGCCTAGCTTCGCCTTCTCGCCCACTGACGCACACTCCGCACTAAGGTTTCTGCTCACTTACTGCGCTCACTCTTCAGTAACGCTGGGATTTTTTAGCTCTCCTATAATTTTAGTAAAGTGATGCTCCTGGCCAGCACCCCCTGTCAGACCACTGATCAACCTCATAATACTGGCACCATCTCCATACTGGAGAGCAAAGTGGACCATGAATAAACTGGAAGTAATGTAGAAGCCAAGATTAAAAGTTAACGCCCAATAGATACAGCCTCAACACGCACAGAGTAACGCAAGGCACTCACAGAGTTGGTGAACTTCAAACAGCTGTGCAGCTGCTTAAAGCCAGCTTCAACCATGGTACAAGTCCTAAATAACATAAAATATCAAGCGCTGTAGCAACTGGCGCGCTAACCTCTACAGTCATAAACCCATACCCGACGAGTACTTGGGCACTTCAATGTAAGAAATTGGCCCAGAGCAGAGCCCTTTGCACACAAGCAGCAATTCTTGATAGGACTTCCTGATATTACTAGTAATGAACTCTGTCTTCTTCCCTAGGGAGTTTTAATACCTTTCATCTATTTTAGTAGCTCTGCTACAATTGTTGCATGAGTTGCCTTTTTTGTTTGAGCAATCAATCACTTCTTTCCTGGCTCCAGCAAACGATCGTTCATGTATAAAACTATCACTACAAAGCAATTAGCAGCAGAAGACAACGCCAATAGGCCCCAATTGCGAGTAATGAGGTATTCTGTGTGGACATTTCGGGTGGCAGAAATTTCCTCACAGAATTTCGCCACTACAAGTTTAAACCCCTTGGTATTTCGAATTGTGTGGACCCAGATTTACCGGGTATGCTTCTGAATGGAATTCCCGACTCTAGTTACCGCTTACTTTACACAGGTGGTAAGTGTACTTCTGCATGGAGCAGTGGTGCGGTAGGGAGGGTGGCATTTTGAAGGGGATGTTGTTTGGAGTGAGGGAGAATTTAATGCTCTCCTGTGCATTGGCCAAGGTTCAGATGGGCTCCGAGGAAATGGTCCCAGATGCAATGCGGCGCTTCACCAAAGTTATTTTACTGGCTGGATTTTCTACCTGGTATAATTGGCTTCAGTATTCCCGCACCTGGGAAGTCCATGTGCAAGAACATCAAACCACATAGAATTTTGGCAGGATTGCACTTTTCACAATTTGTAATAGTGCCCTATATGTACTCAATATCATTCTTGCTCCCTTAGATTGCAATATTTTATTTAGTAGCAAGTGCACTATCCTGTCTTTAGTACAAAACTTGAGCTCTCTTGTACAGTTCTCGTTGCGACTGCCTTCTTGTTGTAGAGCGCACCGCGAGAGGAGGCCGGCAGCCTGTCGAGCTCGACAACAGTTTTCATTCATTTATCTCTTGCTCTGAGTGTCGTCTTGAGATGTGGAGAGGTGTGCATCACGAGGACTGGAGAGCGGCTTTTGTAGCTGAGCACAGTCTGTAGTGAAGCACCATTAGCGTCACGTGGGCAGAAGAACGCGAAATCGCAGCAGCCTCAGTGGGCGCAGCACATGGCAGAATGATTGAGAGCAGGTGCTCTACGTGATGGACTTTATAGAGGGAGTCTCATGTGACCTTGAGGGTGGACGACATTGAAACACCAAACCCACTTCTTCCAAATCAAGCCCCAGAAGTCCTCACAGCAATCTGCTATTCAGGTCTTCAGTTTTTAGCACACAAGAATGGTTGTTTTCCCAAAACATTTGGCAGTATTAGCGAGTGACCACAGCTGAAGCAAAACACACAACTATGACTGGCCTATCATTAAAATGTACTAATACCATCAACGCTGATCCATCCACCTGTCCCCGCTGTCAGGGTTTGGCACCAAATTGTGAAGGTAGACAGAAAATATTGCTTGTAGGCTGGCCTAGTGAGTTGAACGGTTGCTGCGGAAACAAGCAGTGGTGTGCTAGTTGCAAGACGGAATTGCGGCAAGGCTCAGCTTTCACTCCATCAGAGGTGAAAAATGGAGTACCATGAATTGACTAATAATACAATCTATTATCTACAGCACTTAGAAACGACAAGTGTATGTGACAAAGCACTAAATAAAAAAAATAACAAGTCATTAGACAGATTGCATCCTTGGTTACGCCATCACCCAGCACCTCTCTTCGGACATCAGGAACCGAAGAGAAGACAATCGCAAAAGGCGACATCATGTGCTCCAGATGCTGCAGCTTTCAATGTTCCTAATTTGAACAGCGTAAATGAATCTGGGTACCACTGATTAAAAACCTTTCATGCCGGCACAAGCTATACCAGTTATCACTGTTCTGGCGTCAATAGTTGGAAGGAGGCAGCGGCTTTTGTAATGAAGCTCATCGCTTCCTAGGACAGCTCTCGCGCATTGTCGAAAGGAGCGATAAAGCCAGCTCTGGAAAATACCCAGATGGTCACAGTACAAAGATGCAAATACCACTGATGAATCGCTTCAGTCCCAGGGCCCTCCTCTGCAGTATTCTGTGCTGAAGAAGTAACACACAAGAGATCCCAGGCCAGGGCCTGATCAATTTACAGCCTCCCGTTATGTTTTTTGGCGCCATCGATTCAGATTCTCACCGCTGGCAGGGTCAGGCGATAACACATCTCGAAAATATAAGTCAACTCCAGATAGAACAACATGCTAACTTGCTTGTCCAAGACTTCGCGGCCACATAATGAAAAGCAATTGCTGCTCCTCGTGGCGTGAGGTTCCCGCCTTTCCTCGGCTAATGCGATATCACAAAATGGAGGCGGCAGACGGTAAAATTCGGGTTGGGACGTCAGGCTCAGCCAATATCTTTCATAAAGCGATAATGATGACAGGGAGGCATTGCTTTGGAGCAGTCCTCCTACAGATCTGCCTCCGCTGTGTCGTCCTTGCTTCCTCATCACTAATTATTTAATATTGAACAAAATACTGAAAATGCCAGAAGCAGGCGAAAATGTTCAGAAGTCAATGCCTGTCACTTCAGCTTAATCCAGGAAAGCAGCGGCAAGGCACAGCTGTAGAAATCAATGGACAGGGATCCGATCCAAATTGTATTCTCATTACGAATTCTGCGAAATCAGCAGCAGCGAAAACAAGAATAATGACTTGAAACACCTGGTTTTGCCCTGCTCTATGAGTTTCCTTCTGAATTATGGTCTTACGACTGGATACGAGATGCGATACCTGTGGTCAGATTAGTGGCCAGTGGCAGGGTCGGACTGGGACAGAAAGTAGGTCTGGGCACCAAAATCAAAGTGGCCCCATTAGAGAATCAAACAGCCAAAACAGTGGGCCACATTTGCAAATTGTGGAAGTTTTGAACTTGTGAAGACACGCTGCATACTTGTTTTGAAAGTTCCCATGTCAAACAGGATTGCTTTAGAACCATCTCGGAGTCATTGAGTGCTCATTCAACTACTGTAAAAGTCATTTTCACATCATCAGACATCATCAAGCTGTTGAAGTCATCAGTAGAGACTGCATGCATGTATACTTGCTGTAGGCAACGTTTGTGGCAATAGGGTGGAAATTAGTTCTAAAATACAGGCCACTGGACCATAAAACAAGCCCACAAATGACCCAAAGCAGCCCACTCAATGACCTGTCAGACCATCCCATCAGGAACTGTCTGACTGCCCTATAAATCAGTCCGAGACTGGCTCGTGCTGACACAGAATGGTGAAGCTATTGACTCGAAAATGTGTCCTAGTAGACAGGCCAGTGAAGTTGGCAGAATAGGTGGGCCCACTACTAGTCGCCCACCTGGTGACAGGTTCTTTGTCTCTGACTCTGCATGCAAAGAACATGATCAAAAACGCAAATCCAAGCAGCTAGAACGTCCGAGAATCCTCAAAATTGCAACTCGATGTGGTGGAACCGTAATGGAATTGTTTCTTAAACTTCATATAATGGTGTTTTCATTAACTAGCTGAATGGAGCTTGGTTTACCCATCTTCAAATGGATCTTAGGCCAACTGGACCCGGTCACAATTCAAACTTGTTGCTGCAGTGGGCACACAGAGTCCTGCAGTGGGCACACAGGTGTCTCATTGCCTAGTGGAGGCAGGAGGTTCCACTCACTGAATACACAGACACTTGATAAAGTCATGGTAAACTACCAGCAAATATAAATCATGGCACGGAGATGAACAACAATATGGGAGAAATGTAAGCACAGAGAAAACCCCAACGACAAGCAATACAGAAGGTAAAATGCAAGTCATCACCTAATGAGGATTTAGAAATTCAGTGTGGTTGACCAAATATTAGTGTGCTGAATGACACATTTGGAATGCATACCAGCTGAAGCCATGATCATTCAGGACCATGGACAGTGGCTTGTCCTGACCAGCAGGGAGATGAGCTTCATGTTGGAGTCATTTGATGGATGTATTGTGGTAAGTGGTGGCAGAGGATGTGCTGCTCTAAGTAAAACATTGTGCAGTAAAACCAGTCGCAAAGTCCATACCATGGTATTCCATCATTACCAATGGGAAAGCTCCGAACGCAGCACCAGAACTGTGCGGATATGGTGCAGCAAAGAGATTTTTCTGGTTGTGTTTTTTGCACCCACTCTAACCTTTCCAGTCATAAGGAAGACTCTAGATTGCTTTACCTTTTACCTGAAGAGGTTGACAATTCCGCAGCACACATTCCACTTAACTCCCCAAAGAGCCGAGAGACACAATAAGAACAGACTGGATAGGACAACGGGGACAGACACAATAAACAGACCATAGAGACGCGAGGAGGACGTGAAACACCACACAAGACCGATTGAAGGCTGAGAAAAATCAACTGGAAGGACATTTACTACAGGGAAGGGCCTGATGAAAGTCAAGTTAAATGCTCTATTTGCAAGTGAAGACATTCTACTCAGGGCATTGCGGTTCCCCATTTTAAGAGAATTGGTACACTCCAGGCAGAAGACACGGGAGGTACCATCAGGTACTTTATACAGCACTATATTACCTACACTTTCAGGTCCTATCAACCAGTGCAGCTTATGGGGGTTTCCATCGTAGCAGAATCCATAGGAGGAAAGAAAAAGTGGCTGAGATTCAAGCATACCATCCATCCCTTTTCTATATACGTCAGAAAAACAATTGATTAACAGAATATCTGGTGGACAACAAAGCTGATTGTTAATGTTAATCAAAGATTTATAGAGCGCACATCTACTCAACAGAGTGCCCCGGCGCTATGACAGAAGAGACAAAGAGCAAAGACTCAGAGACCAAGCTTAGCTAAGGTGAAAAGTTATGGTAGTTGTTGAAACATCAAGCTTGACCAGACGGACAGATTTTGAGACCAGTGTAGAATATGAAAACGTAAGCTTTGGATCTGAGAGCAATGGGGTAGGACTAGATGCCATTGGAGATATCACCGTCAAATGCTCTTTCACAGTGGCATAGCACGTTTTTTTTTTTGTTTCAGATATTTTGGATCATGATTAAAAAAAAAAGATTTCTTCATAAAGGATAAAACTTTAACCAGCAGTGCCATGGCTCACCTCACAAAACCTCAAATCCCGACACGCCTTTGCCACATTCAGTTTTTGCTTTACAGTGACACCCCTCGCCACAAATGCTCTTTTTAATGAGATTTAATGCCCTCCCTTCGTATCTTAAGGAACCGCGAAGAGCCTTCCGTGTTTACTGGATGATGCGCAAGAACTGCACAGACCACGTTTGTCGCTACCATCAGAGTCTGAACCACAACAATGCGCGGGGGGACCTGGCCCACTCGGCCTTAGGTAATGCCAATTCTGTCTCATGTGGACATTCTACGCTGGGATGGAAAAAAAAAACAGGGAAGAAAAAACAGCCATCACCAAAGAAATACCAAAGTAGTCATGGGTTGAAACTCCCTATAACTGTTTCAGAGATTCTGTCGGGGTCTTCTGATTGGTGACGTTTTTTTCTGATCGCAGTTGCCAAAATGGCCTCTTTGCGTTCTTTGTTGGGGTAGGGACCGTAAAGTGTTATGTGGCATATCATTTCCTGGGGTAAAATAGGGGTGCAAACGAATTGCTCAAGATTCCACTTGGATCTGCATAAAGAATGCCGCTGCCCGCGTCCCACGCAGTGGGACATCAGCAGGGCAGCTCTCTAGTGGCCGCCCGTCGCAGCCTTCCCCCTCCTTCTGCCTCGTGCGCGAGGCCGCGCACAGGGAGGAGATCTCCCAATGAGTGTGTAGGTGGAGGCGGGCCGTTAGGGGGGCGAGGCTAGCCCCCCCCTACATAGGCGTCCCTCTCGCCCAGTTCCTCCTCTGCTTCCTGCGCGCCGCTCCTGCCCGGACACGCGTATTGCTGCCCCACTCTCACGCCGTTCCCCTCGTCGCTCCGGTCGCACCGTCGCCTGGCCCCGCGTTCGTCCACAATTCGTGGGTAAGTCTTGCCGCCACTACTCCGCCCCGGCCCTGTCCCTGGGCAGTACCAGGTAGACGAGGGCCCTGTGGCTTGGAATCGCCACGGGCGGAGGAGGTGCAAGATGCTGCTATGGCGCGGCGGTAGATTTTAAAAGGGGGAATGGGAACTGGCATTAGAGCTGGTAGTGGGGTAGTGTCAGGCGGGAGACGTCGGCATCGAGTTTAGGGTGTTTTGGAACGGATATTGAGGCCGTGCGTGAGAGGTCAGGGGGGGCCGACTGCTGGTACAGCAGAAGTAACATAGGGCCTAGAGCGGCTGAACCGGGAACTGTGAACGAAGGTTTCGGAGCCCCGCCTCAGCTCAACCCCCGGTGATTTCGAGCAATGACTTGCAACGGACTCCGGCAGCGCCCCTACCACCTTACTCGCGGGCACCTGGGGACGGGTTTCACGTGCGGGGCTCGTTCAAAGGCCTCTTTGTCGCCCACCTCGCTTCGACCTCACCTCCCTGCAGCGGTCCGTCGTCCGCGCCGTCTTCGGCACCTCCGGCACCCGCGGCACTGAGCAGCAGACGTTTAATATGAGGGTCCAGGGTTCAATCCCTGTTCGGGCGCGTTGATTTTCGCTATGTACGGCGGTCCTATACTTTCATTCTGAATAGGGGTGGGTCTGCGGGTCGGGGCCGCTTTCGCATCGCGCGACGATAGGTCTTCATGTAACGTAACGGGTGCTATGTAAGACGCTGTAATACTTGATTGGTTCGGATCAAGTTCGCGCCATATAAAACTCGGCGAATATTGTCAAGGCCTTCGGGGCGAGCTCGCGCTACATAAAATAGGCATGAAAGTGTAATCCTATACTTGATCAGCGGCTCATGGCCTCATGATCCGAATCTGGTTTGTGTTTTCGCGGCTCGGGGCCGTTTTCGCATCGCGTGACGATAGGTCCCCATGTAACGTAACGGGTGCTATGTAAGACGATGTAATACTTGATCGGTTTCGGATCTAGTTCGCGCCATATAAAACTCGGCAAATATTTTCAAGGCCTTCGGGGCGAGCTCGCGCTACATAAGATGTGCTTAAAAGCGTAAACCTATACTTGAACGGCGGCTCATGGCCTCACGGTCTGAATGTGGTTTGTGTTTTCGCGGCTCGGGCCGCTCTCACATCGCGCGTTGATAGGTCCTCAGGTAACGTAACGGGGGCTATGTAAGGCGCTGTAATAGCTGCAAACCCCGTGGCGCTCCCTGGATACGATAGGGGTGCTCCAGCTCCACATGCTGTGTGGTCCGGCTGCTGCATGGCCGCCGCGGGTGCTCAAAGCAGGTTGCGAGCCCCGTAGGCGCGTCCACATCGGAGACTAGCGTGGGTTCTCGGCCCTAACACACCAGCACTGCAAGGCTGGGAGCTGCCTGGGTCCCCGCGGACCACGGGCGGTGCAAACCCCGTGGCGCTCCCTGGATAAGGTTATCGCCCCCCCCCTCCCGTCGGCTATGCTGCCGCGGTGGGCGTGGGGGGACATGCAGTGGGCTGCGTGCGGCACTCTCGGGGCAGAGCAGTGGGTGCGAAAACCCACAAATCAGAAGAATGATTGGGTCGCGTCCCGTCTCTGGCAACAACTAAACGTTTGGGATTGTCGCGCTGTCTTCCAAAATGAATTTGTGCATGTGTAAGGTAACTGGGGCTCATGTAAAGCGCTCCAATATCTTTGCCCCCCCGCCCCGATTAGGTATGTGCTCATGTGCGGCGCCCTTGGGCCTCGGGTCGAGCCGCGCGGCGGCTGCGGGTGGGTCGCCCGATCCACCCGCGCCTGATTGTGTAATGTTGGGGCTCGTGTCCTGCACCTGCACAGAGCATTAGATATAATGCAAATCTCTGCTTTGGCTGGCCAGTCTTCCTGTGTAGGGTCATGGGAAGGACCGGACCGGGCACGGTGTATGAGCATGGAGGGCTTAGCCCTCTGAACCGATGGGCTACGCAGGTTCCGAGGTGCAAAGTCGGGAGTGGGCGTGGTCCGGCGGCTTCACTGCCACCTCTGGTGCGGGAAACCTTGGTTTCGAGCACGCGTCAGCATCCTGTGATTCTGGGCAACTGTCTCATCCACACCGTGCCTGAATGTGTAATGTAAATACGGGCTATGTTAGAGCGCCCCAATAACTTCGGGTCGGGTTCGCGCTATATAAGTCTGCGTCCGGTGATTCGGGCAACTCTCTCAACCGCACCGCGCACCGTGCCTGAATGTGTAATGTGAATACGGGCTATGTTAAATCGCTACAATAACTGTGGGTCGGGGTCGCGCTATATAAATATAACAGGCGGCATGCTATGCTACACACGGGGGCGGGGCTCGCGAGTTCGGGGACGATTCACGTGCCCCGATGTGTCATTTAAACGGTAATTAGGATCGGGGACATTTGAACGGGAAATAGCGGACTAAGCCCCCAGTGTCGGAATGCGTGTTGAATACGGCGCTCATTTAAAGCGCTCCAACACCTCCAGGTCGGTCTCGCGCTGTATAATCAGGCAGCCTGTAGTGGCTGGCTGCCGTTGGGCACGAGAATTTGGCGCATCTCCTTCCTGTGTTCGTGGGCAAATCCGGTGATCGTGTAAAGCGCACCAATACCGGCGGGTTGGGTTCACGCGATATATTAATATGCAACAACAATAAGAATGCTCCTTCTCCCCGTTAAATCTACACGGCCCATCGACCATGTGGTGCGTTAAATAGACCTCGGTGGGGTTGTGTGTTGGTTTGGACGTCGCGTCCACATCCTGTGATTCGGGGCAATAACGTGACCCCTTCCCGTACCTGAATGTGTAATGTAAGTGCGGTGATCGAGTAAAGCGCTCCAATACCAGCACACGGTCTCGCCGGCAGCCACGTGGCCATAAGCCATTGAGGGGGGCCCACAGTCGGTGCTTGGGTGCTGGCCGGGCGTGCTTGAGGCCCCGGGTGCCCCCCCCCCCCTGCCTCTGGATTTGCATGCGGGGCTTTGAACCGCTTCGCGCAGGCGCCAGCCTCGCGGCGTGGGGGACATGGGTGCCGCCGCAGCTTCGGGCCACCGCCGCTGGCGTGCACGGGTGTCGGGCTTCTGGAACTGGTGATGGGTTCCGCCAGCCGTGGGGCGCCGCTTCGTGCTGGTGCAACCGGCGGAGCTCAGGCCACCCCCCGCCATTGTGGGAATGCTGCCATGCCCCCCCCCCCTCACCCGTTTGGGACCGGGCGCGATGTCATGGACGGCACTACCTGTGTGTCTGCATTGTACTATGGAAATGTGGAGGTGCGCTTACAATGTCCGCTGGAGGACTCCTCTGAGGCTCTTGTTTGCTGAAAGACGGTTTGCACTGGTTTTTATCGTACATACACATTTTGGTGCTTCTAGATTACACGTACTGGAATGGTTGCCTTTTTGCTGCCCAACATGCAGAGGCGGGATATGTTGGTGTCTTTAATGTTGCTTTGAAGCACCTGATGCTGCGTTTCTTTCCGCGGCAATTCCAGGCCCCACATAAATGTCAGGATAACTCGTGCGATTCGTTACCTTCCTGGAGAAAGATCAAGAATTTGTATAGTGGAGGTTTTGACTTCAGTGTAGTTGTGCAGAAGGTTAAATATGCCCGCTGCAAAGAACGTGTGCCAAGTAGATTTTCAGAGTGTGTATGATGTATAGAGGTCAGCAGGTTACTGTGTTCAAAGGAGGCACCCCTTTGTCACTTGCAATGTAGATCTTACAGCCCTAATAGTCAACCGTGAGCTACGAACGCTCATCCTAGAGCTGCATACACACCACTAAGCAGACATCATTAGAACATTGATTAGTGTTGCAAAGAGGGTTAATTTGGCTGACTCGACCGAGCTGGTGCTTCTCCACTCCAAGCAGCCTTAAACTATACTGCCTGCCAGTGGGGAAGGCCATGAATCGCCTACACTTTGAGTCCTTTGGCTCAGGTCACCTTTCCTATACACTGACTCATATGCATATGATTGATTGGCTCGGCGGATTTTGTGTGAGATGCAAAGTCGCGGACACCCTACACTGGTAGGAGTGGCGCTATATAACTAATTAAATGCATCCAAGAGTGTGGTCATGGAAACGTCATCATCAGTAACTTCTGGTATTTCATGCCCTGCGCAATTGAGTTCATTTCTCTCCAGTTCCCTGGGAAAGGTTTGGGGGGGCCAGGGTGATCTATGACGAGTCTGTACTCATTACGGTTTATGGTAAGCGTTTTGAGAAACATATGGTATAGTTTTTTACTAGTTTAGCTCTTGGCCAATGGTAGTTTTCGTCAGCCAGATTCGGAATAGCTGGTATTGCAGGACACTAGAGGCGGTTGTGTGTATGCACAAGTTGGGGAATGGCATGCTTTGCAGATTAATTGATTAAATGAATAAAGTCGCAGGTTCTAGCTCGAACAGAGCAACTGTTACTAATCGCAATGACATGGGTTCACACGCACTCGAGAGCCCCCCTTTGCATTTATTCCCTGGTACCTTTGTCCCAAAATGCAGCATTTATTAGGATTATCCGGTACTAGGGGGGAATCTCGTTGGCATTAGTTCCATGCCGGTGGGTACGAATGGACAAAGTTGTGTCCCAAGTGGTGCAACAGGATAAGGGCAGGTCTATAAGTAGATATATGTTCCCTGGCAGCAGGTGTACAAATATGTCCAGGTTCAGCCTAAATCCCAGTCTCAACCATGATGCAATGGTCAGCTTGTGGAAAGGTGTAACACAGAAATTGAGCGACCAATGTTATTAATGTAAGTTCAACGCTTGAGTCAGGAGATGCTGCTATCTCTCATCTTCGCCTTGCTATTAAAAAACAGCTGGGGTAAGGTTTCTCAAATTAGTCATAGTGACGGCTTAGCGTATATAGAAAAGTCAGCAGCCTGTGCTGTGTTGAGGCAAGTTGTGGGCTTGGGTTTGTGTATCATACATAACATCTTGAAGGTATTGTGTAGTTCCACGCTTAAGTCAAGAGATGCGGCTGCCTTTCATCTTTAGCCTTGCTATTAGGAAACAGCTGGTGTAATATTTTCTGCAACTCAGTCATAGTGGCAGCTTAGTCTATACAGGAAAGGCAGCAGCATGAGCTGTTTTGAGACAGGCGGAAGGCCTGGGTTTGTCTATCATACTTAACATCTTTGAGGTTATTCTCCCTGTCCACAGGGAGGCCAGGGAAAGCACGGAGTGACATGGTTGACCGAGACTTAGCCTGGCTTGCCGCTTCTGCGACCTTGTGAGGTTTGTTTATGTATTGTATGAAGGTGACGGAGGCTGTCACTGTGGTTTGATAGGCGCCAGGGCCAGATGAAGGTTCAGTGCAAGGCCCATTTGGGGGGGCAATTCCAGGCGAAAGCATTAAGCCAGACAGCCCTGGGAATTAGGCAGGCGTACGATTAGCTAAGATTTTGGTCAAACTGAGGGAGAGCATATCGACCACAAATAATTGGGGAACGAGAAAACGCTTTACAAAGCAATGCTGTAGATTTCCGGTAGAATGCTGTATGGATAGGCTTCAGGGATAAGGCCATGACCTTTCTGGAAGGGGCATTCTTCTTCGACCTGTGTCGAACTGGGAAAGGAAGTAAGGAGGGCTGGATAACTCTTTATGCTACCTGCGTTGGCACATCTTGCCAGGAGTGATGGTCAAAGGTTTTGCCTTCAGCCAGCCTAGGTTAACGCCCATCCACCCCACGCTAATTGTTCATGGTGGTTTTGGGCCGCATTTACACAGCCCAGTATTTGGCCCCTGGGGTTGTCAGTGTCGTGAATTACTAAATTTCACTGAACTGGAGGTGGGCCGGGTTTTACACGAGCAGAAGTTTGGGAGTGCAAGCCTCTACCTAGGGGGTGGCTGGCTGAATCTGATGAACTACTTCAAATGGTTCACAGCACTGCACGTGGGAGAGTGTCAATGACCGGTGCATACTTCAACCAGACACCCGTGTATGGCATGCCCTCAGCTACATAGTAATAATTGAGAGAGCAGAGAGCGACCAGGAGCATGACCAGAGACGTGCTGCTCTCCACAGACATTTGTCAGGTTAATGGGCAAAGCTAGCGGAAAAGCCAGATGTAATGTCGTCATTTAAGGCGGACGTGCCCCAGGTATTGGCAAGATAGAGACGCTTTCAACTATGAAGATATGAACGAAATCATAACTGGGGCTCACAACAAATCATTTGAAAAAATAAGACGTTTCATTTTCAAGCCACTATGGCGGCACCACGAATTACCTATAGCACAGCAACACCGGTATAACAAGGACTGTAGGCACACCTATTGACCCTTTCCAGCAGCAATCAAGTCCGAAAGCTAGCTTCTATTCATCGAGCGAGGCAATTGGATACGCTGTCCCAGTGGAGAGCAAGAAAAGATTGGGATGGACAGCGGGACTAGTATAAGACCCTAATCGTCCAATTTAATGTAACTTAATTTGCAAGTAGAAAGGCTAAAACGAGGAGATGTTGCTAAGATATGGGTCAGTTCGCAGTAAACAATAGGATAATACCATGTGAAAGGAAGCAAATTTATATACCCGTGATGTCAGCTTGTGTTTATATACGTAGGTAAAGTGGCTGACTCACACGCTACCTTCACCCTGCTTGTTGTGCTGTAGCTGTTGGGAACACAATTACAAGCCAGGAAGGCACTTAATTTGGCCAATTGAAAAATCTTAATAGGATTGCAGGTCCATAGTGCCTAATTCACCTATGCCTTGTTACCAATGCCATATTTCCCAGCCTGAGAAACAGATTTGGTTTTGCTCTTCCCGCTCAGCCTTTCTTGGAGCCAGGGAGTTGGGAATCATTCACATATTTTGGTCCCCGAGCTGAGAGATGTATTCTTCGGCAGCTCAGTCAGTCATATTGGCTTTATCCGGAGTCATGATAAACGGCGTCCGATTAGCAGTTGCGTTAAAAATGTTTTGCCCAGCCGATAAATCATGCAATCCTCGCAGTAGCAGCAGCAACTCAGGAACCATGACGCTATCTATACATCACCTTTGTAGATAGAGTGGAAATTAAAACCTTCGTGCTAGGATATGAAGGGAATCGATGGATTGAGGAATTCAGCTATGGTTCAGTTTTGGCTCCATATGCAGGTGCTAGATCTTCCCATAAATACGTTAGGATGATCTGCTGTGGCTTCGCTTAGAAGGTTAGGAACACCAGTCACGTCTAAGCTTACGGCAGTGGGGCCAAAAGACATCCTTTGTTCGTCTGCCCTGGGCTTCTGAGTAATGTTGCAAATTAATGCCGTCTTTTACGGGTTACAGAACAGGACCCCTAATTTAGCTCATTATAAGCTGGCTCGCAGGGGCAGGGCACATATAACAGCAAAGGGAGGAAGGGGGGGCTCTGGCAGCGACGGTAGCCTCCCCAGAGCTGTGGCGGAGTTACAGGGCGATCTGGAGGCAGACGGGTACAGTAAGGGTACCTCTGCGACAGGCGGTACAGTAAGGGTACCCCTGTCAGGCACAGTAAGGGTGCCCGAGCCAAGGTCCACGAGCCGAAGGGGGTTCTGGGAAGACCGCGACGGCGCCCCGTTAGTCCTTCGGGCGGTTGGGGGGCCTGACCAACCGGGGGTGTGCCACAACACGCTCCGCCCCTGTCAGAAGGGGCGGGAGTAGGAGACAGATCACGTGACCCAGTGGATGATCTGAAAATAAATATGTGCCGCACGCATCGACCCACCGTGCGTGCTGGCTCACCAGGCGGGCGGAGCAGCGAGGGGCTGCTTGCCCTGGATCGCCCGTAAGATAACCCATTTATCGTCATACTTATGTTGTATGAAATAAACCTGCAGCAGTTCTTCACCCACAATGAAATTGTCAGTGTAATCCTTGGGTGACGTCTGTGCATGCGTGTTGAATGAAGCGGATGACGGTGTGGTCACTATGCCGCTGCCCGCATCCCACGCAGTGGGACATCAGCAGGGCAGCTCTCTAGTGGCCGCCCGTCGCAGCCTTCCCCCTCCTTCTGCCTCGCGCGCGAGGCCGCGCCCAGGGAGGAGATCTCCCAATGAGTGTGTAGGTGGAGGCAGGCCGTTAGGGGGGCGAGGCTAGCCCCCCCTACATAGGCGTCCCTCTCGCCCAGTTCCTCCTCTGCTTCCTGCGCGCCGCTCCTGCCCGGACACGCGTATTCCCACCCTTTCCGCTTACCCTGCGTGGCAGAGACAGCGCGTTATTGGAATGTTTTAATGTTTTTCTTTTGCGTTGCAGGCGGAGTTACAGGGCGATCTGGAGGCAGAAGGGTACAGTAAGGGTACCTCTGCGACAGGCGGTACAGTAAGGGTACCCCTGTCAGGCACAGTAAGGGTGCCCGAGCCAAGGTCCACGAGCCGAAGGGGGTTCTGGGAAGACCGCGACGGCGCCCCGTTAGTCCTTCGGGCGGTTGGGAGGCCTGACCAACCGGGGGTGTGCCACAACACGCTCCGCCCCTGTCAGAAGGGGCGGGCGTAGGAGACAGATCACGTGACCCAGTGGATGATCTGAAAATAAATATGTGCCGCACTGCCGGGCATCGACCCACCGTGCGTGCTGGCTCACCAGGCGGGCGGAGCAGCGAGGGGCTGCTTGCCCTGGATCGTAAGATAACCCATTTATTGTCATACTTATGTTGTATGAAATAAACCTGCAGCAGTTCTTCACCCACAATGAAATTGTCAGTGTAATCCTTGGGTGACGTCTGTGCATGCGTGTTGAATGAAGCGGATGACTGTGTGGTCACTATGTAATGCCAGGTACGGTCCCACCTATATAGTCATTAAGGTTTCTCCTCGTGTCACAGACGTAGAGTGTAGCTGGATAAAATCCCAGATGGCCAAGTACAAACGCTGAGGCCGCACCCCAGACGCCTGGAGTAATAAGTTAAGCAGGTGCCATACAGTGTCCGTGGTCGCAATGAAGGCCTGTCTGCGCCCTTCACCCTTTGACCCTGGCTGGAAAATAAGTACCTTTGTGGAGTGATGGATTACTGTGCAAGACGCATTGATTGTTGACCGTGGCCACCCGGGGCTCACAACAGCAGGTCATCCAAAGTCTATTCCCGCTCTGGGAGCAATCGAGAAAAGACTTTACAAATCAATGCGCCTTTTAAACCTCAGTTCCCAGAGCCAGCTCCAAGAGTAAATTGCTATTCTCGGGTGGGGCTGAAGGAGGGGGGCGTCTTTCTAAAAAAACATCTTTATTCCATTATTAATCACCCAGCTCATCGGGAAATCGCTTGACAGTGCAGAAGATGTGTGTGTGTGTGTTTTTTTTAAGAGATCAGGAGACGGCTGTCAGTGTTGACAGCGCCACCTCCCCCCGCCCCGCCCCTCACCCCACCCCCTTCTCTCCAAGGTTTAGATTACTGATTTTCTTCACACGAAAGAAAAAAGTAAAGAGTGAAAGAAGGAAAGGCAGGGTCACCGGACCCTACACTAACTATCTCGTTCAGAGCTTCGCAGCAGAGAGCGTCAAGTAGAGTTCGCGCAACTGTGTTCGGAGCGGACGTTGGCCGCCATCATGGTAGAGGATTGCCTCAGCGCGTGCCACATAAGGAAAAAGCACCTCTGCCTGAGTAGGTGCTCTTAATAATTACTAGGACGTTATAGTGAGCCACCCGGTTCCTATAATAAAAAGTTGCCACCGCAACTCCCTGGGCCGGGCGCGGACCAGGGAGTATAAATAAAAGGCGACGTCAGCGCTCGTGGCTGACGGCACGGATCCCAATCCAGAGTGGTTGTGTCCGTTATTTACTCCCCCCTTTACATAGGCCCCATCATTGTGAGTGTCCCCTACCATGCCCCCCACCAACCTACAGACGTGACTCCGGTGGAGAAAGATTGCAAAAAGGTTTCCTTTCACGCCAAGAGGATAGTAAATCTTCCCTTTTATCCTTTTTACCGGCTGGCAGTGGTAATACTGCATGGTGGTCCAGTGTTCATTGCTTGCGAGTGATCATGACAACCCTCCCCTGCCCCTTCCCATTTCCCATCATTAACTCTAAACGGATGAAGAAAACTCTGCCATTCTTAAGGATTTCTCTGCCGCTTTTAGGAGCAATTATGATCCAATATTTTCCTCAAACCGCATTATATAAAATCAGGACTAAGAACTGTAAATTATTTTTTTGCACACATAACATCTGCTTAAATGCACAAAAATGGTAGTGTATTTTGCCTTCTGGTTGTAAGATAAAGCAGTGGGTCTACTGCAGATTCCACAATGCTCGTTCGGGTTCTTATTCAAACCGGATGCCCCACATTCCCTTCCATCCAGGGTTGCAAGAGCACCCCTATGAGTTGAGTCAACACAAAATCGCAATATCTGTAGTGCTTTGAAGCTACCATGACAAGACATGCTTTGAATTCAAAAGTATTTTCACACTTTAAAGCAAGAAAATGCAGTGAGCATGTAACATGACCATCTTTACTTGCTTCACAACTTACAGGTAGCGATGGCCTAGTGTAACTTTTATGTTATGATAATGACATTTATAGAGCTCAACGTCTGATATTGGCGTGACATAGAAGCGCTTTCTTCAATGTAGAAACCTTTTATTTGATTGTTTTACTGGTCAATGACAAGCCAGCGGGTTCGCGAGTGGGGAACTATTTAAAGGCACACGTATTTACCTCCAAAACACAGTGGTGGTATATAAATATAGGAATTATCTAAAATATTTTTCAAACCGAAACAACTGGACTCATTTTCAGCCGGAAATGCAGTTTCCTCACACATACTTTGGGGGTGTTCTTGGAAGAGCCGCGCCTGTGCTCGCCTGGCAGCGCGAGGATGCCAGGGATCAGCCACCTAGGGAACATTCCAGTGAAACATCTTGCCCTGAACGCTTTTACGGTTTGCTGCACACATTGTTGGACCAGTATCTTGAGAACCATATAAAAGCCACGCTGAGCACCGTAAAGTTCAACAGACACCTGTTTTTTATTCGGCATCTAAAGAATAAACGCGCGAGTCTTTGACAGCGATTTCAGGTTAGCAAACACCAAGAGCTGTTCACAGACCAATAAAGACATCTTTTCGATGTTAGTTACACCAAATGACCCCACAAACAACTCTGTAACCAGTGTAGGCACGAAATCTACCATTCAAAACCTAACCTACAATGCCTACTCTGCCTTTCATCATTCCAAGGTCGGAAAGGTTATACAGTGAAGAGTTGGAAACAGAATGACCGCAAAGGGTGAGGCAGCAATAATGCATTGCGAATTCAAAAATACGTGTTCTTAGCCCACGAAGGGCAGTGTAGAGCAACAAGAAGAAAGAAGGGTGCTGGTTAGTTATGGGAGAAAAAGCTTGGTTAGGGTGCATTGCCTTTGCAACGAGTCAGGCCAAGGAGGTTTTACTCAGTTGGCAACTAACACAGGTTACAGCTCAACCAAAAGCATCCTTGAAACATTCACTTATTAGCACCCTTCTGAAAGGAAGTTAGTTTGGTTGAGTTCCTAAGGTTGGGTTGAGAGTATTCCATAGCTGTGGGGCATAAATGCCCAATGCTTGGCCTCCACGTGTATACTGCTTGAACATTTGTCTGTGAATTATCTGTGCATAGGTTGAACCGAAGGTCCTGGCCGGGGCATTGTGTAGCACCCATTTCTGAAAGGCCCCTCAGGTTGCTGGTCCTGTATACCCCCTGCATTACGCATAGTACCCTGAACTTAACCCTGGTGGGTGCAGTGGGCCAGTGGATTTGTTCAGGCTTGACATGGACCTTTAGGTTCAAACTTAGGACTAGCCCAGCAGCCTGTTTTTGCACCACATTACCTTTGGTGATGCTTCCGTACACGACGTTGGGGTAGTTTAGTCGAGCCTTTTCTAGATACCCGAATCGTGGCAGATTCTTTGAAGCATGAACAACCGAAGACTGTCCCTTTAATCAATGCGCTGACAAGAGGGACAATAGCGAACTGAGAGTCAGAAAATGGTGGTGTACCAGGGAATTTGCACACAGACGGGATTGTTGAATTGATATTATGGCTTCATCCAAGTACAAAGATCTCTGTTTTTGCACCACTGGGGCAAAGTAAACTTTGCTTTATCCTTTAGCAGATCTGGTCATTGTTTGACCAGCGTCTCAACTCTTTTTCACTCCAAGTTACATTATTTTATATGCATTGCTGTAATCTAATATCTTAAATAGTTTAGTTATTACTTTTATTGCTCCTACAGTGCATCTTTGGCTCTTTTTGTTTCCATCTTTGTTTACACATCACATCAGTCTAGTGCCGCTGGTTTTTGTGGATTCTATTAGTAGCTTGCTGGCCAGTTCCCCGTCTTTCCTTCAGGAGCCGGTGCGAGCTCTGGGCTCTATTAGGATAAATACTATTACTTGTACCCCACCCGGTCTTTCAAATTATGTCAGATCAAAGGGCGAATGTAGATGTTGAAGGGTATGACATGCATAATTCTTCAACTGGAAGATTTGGAAGCCCCATCTTGATTCTAAGATAGTGGTTACTGGGAAAGTAAAGGGGGCATTCCTTGGCGGTGCCAGACACTACCGCCCAATCCTTCAGAATGCTAGGGCAGATAGTGTGGTTGCTGCTGAGAGGCCAAGGAGAGTTAGGGTGGCCCGATAGCCTTCATTTACAGTAGTGTGTCTTGGCTGCTGTATGTTTGCTGCTGCATTGTTGGTACCACTCATGGATATAAAAACATTAGAGCAATCGATGAGCTGATTATGTTTTGCGGTTGTATTCCTGTTCTACTGTTTTTCTGCAATTAGATAGATTTGATATTAGCCTGAAACTACCTAAATCCTCTGGACTGTCCATCAGCTTTTTCAGAAGAGGAGTTATTTTTGCTAATTTCATGTACCTCAGTCTCGGGGCTACTTTAATATTGCTTTTTATTTCTGGGCCCGATTTGGTACGAGCCCTCGAGGTAGGATATACAACAAAGGTCAGCTGGAACATCAGACACTTCTTTCTTCTTCGTGTTGATCTCTTCCACTCTCATCAGCTCGAAGGCAGGCATGATTGAGGGGATAGTAAGGGCATCGTAGATGGGCCCTCAGTTGGATGCATCTTCTTTAACATTTATTTTTGCTCATAAAATATAAAATAAAAAATGGTGAGAAGACCCTCATTACAAAGTTGAGTGATGAATGTTGTGTTTTTCAGTATCTTTAGGTTTGCAAATCCATGGAGGAAATTGACAATTCTGCTCACTTGATTAGTATCTTCTTTGATTTTGTTGCCATGATGGGTCACTTTTGGTCGAGTGTTGTGGATTTTCCAAAGGGTTTCGACGGACTCGTGCTTGGTTGGATAACTAGCGATGGCACACGCACACCTATTTCCAAGCACCTCTTTTCAGGTTGGTCAGCTCCACGTTGTACTTCTCCATGATGGCTTTATTGCCTTGTTTTGCCTTTTGCAGTTTGATGCTGGCATCAAACGAGGTTGTCTCACAAGATTATGGAATTCAGGATCTATGCAGTGCGGAATGTGCTGAACTGTGGTGTATGTGACTGAGAGAGGGCTTTCGTTAGGGTCTTCATGTTGAGGCGGGCAGTGCGGGCTCTGAGGCATGTACAGTTGCTGGAATGGGATCAGTGAATGATCTGATCATAGAGGGGCGTGTTGACTCACTGGCTACTCCAACATTGTATCAGAGACAGGTTCAGCGTTGCGAACTGCACTTTAGGAGGACAGCCCCCACGGATCGCATGTTCCCCATAAATAAACAGAACACAACGCAGTAACATAATAAATCAGTTCCCAAAATGAAAATTTTTGTTTCAAAATTAAAAATACTAACATTTTATGCTTACTACAGATTGCTGTATTTACAAGTGGATGTGGCTTAACGGCCAGAGCAGCCAACCTTGAAGCTGGGGAACCAGGTTCGAGTCTGGCGGGAGGCTCAAACCTCCTGTGATTCTGGGCAAATCACCTAATCTCCCTGTGCTTAAAAAATTATGTGCCCACCTGTAATGCAACGGGTGCGCATATAAAGTGCTGTGATACCTTCAGGTCGGGTTCCCGCTATATAAATTGCAAAAAGTAATAATAATTTGGGTATCTTCCTGATATTACTAATTGTTCCAACCGTGGGAGCTCATGAAAACATTACACATTCTTCCCATTACCAACACCACTTCTAATCTCTTGAGCAGGACTAGTGTAACTTGCCACAATGAACAATATTTATTTTTAAACTCAACCCAAGTTTATATTCTCCTTGGGCACATTTTAGTACTATCGTAGGGATGGGAAGCACGAAGTTCTGACCTTCGGCCCGCAAGGTCGCAGTCGGTTGTTATGGCCTTGTCAGTTATCAAGTCAGGCGGCAACTGAGGGAGGCGTTTTATCGGTAAAAATGTCCTGTAGGACAACAAGAGCCCTCCCCCGCCCTTCAAATTAACGATAATGACCTCTCCTTAGTAATAAAACTGTATGACCAAAGGGAGTGTATCTGTGCATTGTCGGGGGCATTGCACGAAATAAATCAACGTTTTTCTTAAAGAGACAGAAATGGACTCAGACGTCACTAAAAAGGAAATGCGGCTTTCGTTCCAAAAGACAGGGAGAACTTCGTAAAAACCAACTCTGTGCTTGTTGAAGACTTTGGCAAACACTTTTGAGGACAGGGATTGGCGTTTCAAAAAACACACTTTCTATTTCCGGTCCCTCAGAGCTGGAAAGAGTTTTATTTGATACAAACTTTGGAAGACTCAAACTTGATCACATGGCAGGATCGGGCTACAATAAAAGTCCCTGGAATTGCTTGGGTGAGAAGCAGGCGTGTTGCAGCCCGGGGCCAGCAGAGTACAAGGCGGACCCACACTACGGCCTGTGTGCTCGGGGGTCAGTTTGGGGCATTATGCCCTACCTCCCTAACATTGGACTCCCTTTCTAGTCAGCGTGGGGATCAGTGAGCAATGAGGGGCCTGCGCACCCCGTCTGCAAATGTTTTCCTGTCACCTAACCGTTGCCAAGGCAACCCCTGCCATTAGAATACAAATTACCTTGGCTGTACCACAGCAAACGGGCTGCTGACTGACTTTGCATGCAAACTGAAATGAAAAAAAGACTAGGTAAACAGCGGCCACTCTCACACCGTCAGCGATTCAATGTCACTGGCGACAAAACGGGACGGGGGGAAGAGCGGAACAAAACATATACCTCATAATTCATTGCTGCCAGGCTCGGCGTCCACACTCCCTAGGCAACCGGCCCCTCCAGCACCGGAGCAGCAAGCATCTAAACACCGAGGGAACGCGACAGAACAAAGCGGGTCCCAGCATCGGCCGAGGCCCGGGAGCGCCACCGCTCCAGCGCCGAGCCTACCAGCTTTCTTGAAGTTTGCACGCTGCCAAACATTTCAAAATAGCGACTTTACTGTTTGTGTCTGGCAGCAAGATGAACAGCCCGAAAGATATATATAGGGGGCCGAGGGAGCACGCGGAGACATTGCAAAGCCCTCGCAGCTGCACGGAACGTCCTTCGAAAAGGCTGATAAATGTACAAGTGGACGAACCACGTGCCAAGCCCTCTGAAAACTGCCAACACGGCAGAACATTTTGCTTTGGACACCAGGCGCCTAACCAGATAGCAGAGAACAGCACACACTGCCTAAAAGTGTTTTATAAACATAGAAACAACTGAGGAGAAGCCACATGGAGAAACTTACTAGGGCGAAGAAAACAGACAGTAGAGGGTAAAAAGTAAATGTCAGAAATTGGAATTAAGACGGCCGAACCACCGTGATTATAATAAAACGAATACAAACCAACAGGGCTGTTCTTTTTATTATCAGCTGTTGAGTCTGACAGGCTGAACTACCAACACCAGGATCCAGACCTCCGACTTGCACGTTACACAAACTATGTGGAAGGATGGCGTTATTCCACCAGGCTGCTTTGTCAGTATGGAATGGATTAACTTCCCATCAAAGTTAGATTGCACTTCAAAAAGAGAAATTCATTTAAGCATAGAATCCCCAAAAGAGAGAAAATAAGTCAAAGACACCAGAAAGTAAGGCCACTGACATAAGTTATTTGCCACTGCATTGCTGAGGAAAACATTTTAAAATTAAGATTACCCAGTTCTTAAAGGCTATTGGCCCTTTACAAAAATAGAAAAATGGTTCGAAACATTCTCAAAAACAAATGTGATGCAACAATGCTATACATTTTAAGCAAGAACCTTTTTTTTTTTTTTTTTTCAACTGAGAGCAAACAAAGCATTAAAGAAGGATGGTCTGGATGCCAGGTGAGAGACAGACACGTTTTGCCCTATTTGCTTCCGTGGTGGTGGTGCCAGTCCAACTCCCACTACACCAATGGTGCGTACACTTCAATGGCTGCAGGAAGAAAGGGCTCCCACGGCAGCATCTGTGGTGAGTTCGAAAAGCATCAGTTCTCTGCAATGGGCCACACAAGGGATTGAGGGGGGTGAGTATGGCTTGAACGTTGCCATGTGGGTGCTGGAGCTGTGTTCAAAGGTGTGGGGTGACTGCTATTTTAAAGGGACTATCTTTGGCGGGAAATCAACAGCCCAATCCCAGAAGATGCCATTCCGCTGCCCAAAGGGTCAACACACTCATTCCAACATACATGACGCCATCTCTTGCAGCTTCTCTCTGAATTTTGCTCATCAAACCCCAGGATGCAGAGTCCTGATGAAAGAACCCCTCTTCTAATGTACAAAGCATTAGAGGGAGCTCCAGCCAGCGCCGGAGGCAAAGTATTTGAGATCGACACTCTTCCTGCCTTTGGGAATGAGATTAAATGATTTGAATTATTTACATGTTCAATTGCCCCAGCACGGATCCTGGCTCTTTAAACTCGAAACAAATAGGACGTGACAGAGCTCATCACTGTGCAGTTTGAGAATAGTACCAGCAGTCCATGGAGAAATACATTCAATCAACTTACATGCGAGAAGGAAAGATCTACAAAGCATTCTTGAGCATAACCACAAAGGCGCGCTACTGGAGATCTGAAGGCAAGCTATCGCAGGGGATCGCTAACGAGAACTAATAAGGGCTGGGCGATGAAGAAAAGAACATGCATCATTTACAAGATGGCGTTCTTCATTAGCTCTATCATTAGGGCAAATGGTACGCATAAGATGTCCAGTCAAGACATTTAACATGGCTGACCATCTAACAAAACGAACAGTCGATGCATCAAATATAATCTGATAGAGTTGATATTAAAATGCATTTAACTAAAAGAAAGAATGGTACAGAGGATCTCTCAGGTAAACAGGGCCCAGATTAGTAAGAGCTTTAAACAGGAAATTAAGTGTGAAAGTGATTGCCCTACTTAGAATAATCAGCATACCGGTGACTCTGCAGCGTGCTGTAATTGGTGATAATTGAAGTCAAGTGTCCTCGGCCGGTAGGTCGCAATCACTTCATCCAAAAGCAATTTTAAAGATGAAATTGAAACACAAATAGGCTCTTTGGTTTATGAACTGTTGATTTAAAACAGCATGCAGGATTTACAGAGAGGCACACTTTCTCAATCTTCTGGTCCTAGAACCCTCCACTAAAATGAAGACGGCCTATGGAAGGGTTGGTACTAACCCGGAAATGGACTACAACTCTTTTGTTCTTGACCACTGTGTTAGGTCTCTGTCATCTCCTCAATTGTAAAATCAGTATCAAGGTGACATTCTTGACCACAACCCAAGAAGGCGATGTGCTCGTCCTCTTTGCTGTCTTGCTCAATCGAAATCTTTTTTACGCCCTACCACTCTATAAATTCACCAGCCGCCACTGCCTAGACTACTTAAATACGCCGAACAAGAATAGTCAAGCTTATAGATTTGCGTTAACTCACGAAAAAAAGAAAAAAACTTTGAGACATTGTGTGTTACTAAGTTATTTGTCTAAAAACTATAATGTAAGCCTGTGAAAGTAAGGTGAAAAGGATAGAAAAAAGAAAACGTCGCACAGAGCTGACACAATTTTTAGAATTCTTCAAACAGCAAAAACATATATAAACGTAAGTGTCATACATCTTATTTGAGGCATTTGGCCAATTTTCCTATTACATGTAAAGCCTTGTTAGTTCCTCAAATATGTAGCAACCAACAGAGATTACTGGCAATCAAGTTACTACAATTTATAGCACTTGCAAAAGAAAACACCAACCTACGGCCACACCCTATTTCCAGTTATATAACATATTTAAATTGTGGTGATATTAGATTATTTATGAATTTTCTTTGTTTGAATAATCCAACCTGCACATTGTTATGAATTATGCCTTAGTAAAAAGTAAAAAAATATATATTTACTTTATACAGCATCTTTAAAGCGAGAAATTATTAAGATCGAGTCACACAATTTCTGTTCTTTTAGAATATTTATAGTAAACAAAGCTCAGTCTCTTACATCAAAATCTGAGTTCGTATTTCTAACCTCATCAGGGGGAGAGGATTTAAAAGAAGTAACGTAGCTTCCATATCAGAGGGGAAATTAAACTCAAAAACGCATAAATAGATGAATATTAGGGTTGTCAAGATAGGGCCTATTCGCACATGAACCCCGTTTATAGTGAATGAAAACAAAATTCTCGAGCATTGATTACCAATTAATATTCAGAATGAATTTATTAAGGAGTGCTTGGGTTGTAAAATACAGAGGCCATTTATAGTGCATTCGTCCTTATATAGAGAACGACATTGATAGTCTTAAGAGCGAACTTGTTATAAGTTATTTTGTTTGAAATTTCACAGCAATTTCAAAACAGAGAACATTATACATAATGTACGCTGGGCTCTTTAAGTAGTCGTAATTGGCTCAAGTGACATGACATAGTTCAAGAGACATGACATAGTTCAAGAGACATGACATAGTTCAAGAGACATGACGTAGTTCCAGACAGTACAGTAAGTCCCTTTCCAGGGCGAAAAGCGTTGGCTGTGCCTATTTGTCAAAGAGGTTTACGAAATAAAGAATCTTTCTGCGCACACAAGAACACAGTGGAAGAACTATTATTGAACATTGAAACATCTTGTATAAAGTGTATCGCCTCTCATCTTTCTGTTTAAATTGGTTCAAAACATGTCTGATTCGCCACAATACAGTTTCCTATTTCTTTCACACAGAAGTGGTTGCATTGGGTACAGCAGCATTTAGAAATAATGATACAGTGACAGCTGGCACTAGGCTAGATGCATCCGCCTTGCACAAGTACATTAAATCAACTTAAATACAAGAGGGAGTGATCGGCAACCCACGGAGACACTACTGGAGGTGCACTAACAGAGCAAGCAAGTAAGTTTCATCTTGGAATTACTTTGGTGGCTAATTGCCTGAAGAGTGACTTAGTGAGATGTGCTTGCCACTCACAATTCCTGTACAATACAATTAGTTACATTTGTTGCAGCTTTCCCTCCTTCAGAGTTTTATAGAATTAGTAACATTCGATTGGATAATAGTAACACCGGCTGTATAGAGTGCTTAGAGGTGGCAAAGGTGCCATATGAAGCACTATACAAAAACAAATCAGTCTATCATCATATCCTCCCTATTCAAAACCCATAATCACCACTTAATTTCCATTACTAAAGCACTTACACAAGATCTATCATTGTGTGGGACTCGCATAGAAGCAACAGAAAAATATGGTCACCGGTAAAGGGAATCAACCCTCTTATGTAGCTTATTTCACCATGTGGGACGGTCGAGATCCTTAGAAGGATCTCAGCCCCCACATTAAAGCCCCTAGGTAAAAATATCCTTTTTCCTTTTGGGGAAATCCGTAGAAGTGGGAGCCTCTTTGCATCCTTTGCAGGTGAAGATAAGTGGATCAAGCAGAGAATTAGATTCATTTTGCACTTTAACAGGCATGTTTGGCAAAACACTTGCAAAGTCTTGAATGATCGGCTTTTAAAGAACGCAGAAGTCCCCCAAAAAAGAATGCAAGTTAAAGTGATGGCAAGTGGCATCTTACGTGACTGAAGAACCCTGTGGTTGACGCTCCCCATGAACCACCGCGTAGAAGAAAGAATCGAAACCGCGCGTCAACCTGAGAATAGGGAACGGCTAAGCACCCACCTGCTAAGACCTAATGCAGTTACAGAGCGACAGGGTGGCTGGTAACAAAATCAACTGAACAGCTGGGAACGGCTCATTCCTGGAGGATGCAGTATACAAATTTATTTTGTGAAGTCAACCGACAGGCAATACCAATTGACTGGGCTGCTCAAGTGAATCGTCTTCGCTTTTCACAATCCGAGATCCATAAAAGCAATCCTAGCTCAGTTAGGGTTTCTTTTTTACATTTGACGCTTCCACAGGCATTGAGCTGGTAGAAATAGAAAAAAGACTTTGCCTGCCTAAATCTCTTCAGTAAAGGTGGTGCTCCAGCAGGAGGCGCTGCATCCACTTTGCAATCCCTCGGAGTCCTCTCTACACTGCTGCTCCGCTCACTCTTTTAGGAGGATGAATTTGAGTGGTATAAGGCTCATCCCAGGTCTTGAATTTGCACGGGTTGAAGTTGAGCTAATTTTAACTTTAAATAACAATTCATGCGAGTTTGCTCTGTTCAAATGATCAGTAAACCCATAGGAGTTTGGCAGCCATGTAAAGCGCGCCCTGCTACAATTATCGTTCTTACTTTCAGATGTTAAATCTACTCATGGATAAAACAATTCCTTCACGAACCTCTCAACAAATGAGACCTACTCCTGCAGCCAGATCTAGGGAATGTCATCCTGAGACCTGTACACCAGGCAAATGTCTTTCTATAGCGTCATCATGCCTTGTGCCACTAAAGTTTCCTTTGTTCTATCTTTTCACCCACCACTTTAGCTGGGTTCCACTAGCTAGTTCTTCTCTTCTAAAGACCTTTAGCTTCCACCTGCAGCGAACTTTGAGTGCTGAAGGTTTTGCATCCAAAAGAGTTTTTGCCTTCATAAGAGGTTTAAATCACAGGCTTATATAGGAGCTCAAGGTGCCAGCGGTCAGTGCCATGTAGATCTGCTTGCATCCATTTCAGGGCTATACCAAGAACTTCGGGCAAGTGTAAACGAGCAATTACCAAATGTTCAATCGAACCTATGGAATTTTAATAATGCACTCTTTACTTTTATCCAATGTGTGTGTAAAGCGCACTGTGACTCCATGGAGTATCCTGGCGCTGAAGACCGCTGGGGAACCTGTCCTGGTTTTCCCTGTGAGATGGTCCCTTTCTGGGTATCTCCAAGGTGAAACCAGGCATCCCTGGCATCTGTGGGGGGCCGTTGTAGAGATGAGGCAAGCTTAATGCCCAGAGTTGCCGAGTGTGTTGTAGCATTCCATTATTGCAAAGAACACACCCAATACCCAGGAAGCCCGTGATATAAACACGTTTGACTTCTTGTGTTCGCACACCTGATCTACTGAGTGATTACAATCGTATACTTGGGAGTTTTGTCCCAGTTATGTTTTTTTTTCATAACATTTTTATTTCATTTTGATTCTCTATACATAGATTGTTATGTCACACAAGAAAATACCAAAACCATGTTAACTTTGTGAGCCGTAGAGTCCTAGTTCTGTTTACTATTTCTTGTTATTTCATTATTTCTGGAAGCAGGACAACAGAGCTACTAAGTTGTTCTGGATGCACACCAAAAGAACTCCACTGCGCATGAGCAGGGGGACAGCTACCCTGTGAGGAAAACAACAGGGAAACCTGAGTTTCTTCCCACCAGGGCTGGATTCAGAAGATGGAGTTAGATCTGAATTTTATTTGCATTATTTCACAAAGCGAAAGCCAGAAAGCAACTGTGCTTAATTTCTAAATTTGAAATCTTTGGAAATTTCTCTATTTAAAAAACAAACACAAATGCAGGGTTTTTCCATGCACCATACCCAAAGCCTGTACCGGGTCCATTTTGGCATCATACGAGGAGTATTCCACACTTTCATTCAATTAAAAAAGCGAGGGTTGTTGTTTATTTACGTCATAAGTAAGGCAACTCGGTGGCACTTTGACATCACTTGGTTAATTGGGTAATGCCATTGCATTGTTATGGCACTAATGGGATATGGGACAAGAGTTCACATAATAATAATAATAGTTCCAGATTTGTAAAACGTGACTTATCACCTCCAACGGCATCCAAGCGCTGGGGGCTGTCAGGGGTATTATGTGAGCTATTGCCCAGGGTCACATGATGCTGAGCGGAGCTACCACCGGCACCGGGGATCAAACCGCAAGCCCCGTGCTCTGGAGTTAGCTGCTCTGGCCGCTGCGCCACACCTCCCCTGTCATGTATCCACCTCCAGTCAGTGTATCATACCAGTGCTGGTCAGTGTGACCACCGTGCAGGAACCTTGTTCACAACATGTGGCTGCATCTCTGTGAACAGATGGTCAGTCATTCGCTGTACAGAAATAGTCAGTACCAGGCACCTCATGGACCATCAAGGAAGGGCCATAAGTGTTCTCATTACCATACAGGATTCCACGGGCCAACTGGTGAGCAAGGGTTTTGGGGGTGCCCTACCCTGGACTGACCCTCTTTCTTTATTATCTCGGTTGCCAATACAAATTGTTATATATTGCACATGTAAACTTTACTTTCATTTTACAGATGTCTTGCCTCTGATAATGAGTTTTCTATTTATTTTTATGAAAAAGGGCATGGTGTGTTTATTAAGAGCAACACTGACAAAATGAAGGAGTACGTGAAAACGTTATGAACACACAAAGAGAAAATGGAAAGCCAAGTCTAAAGACACGTTGGGCAAAAGGTAGATGTTTGCCAAAATTTGTCCTCACCGCTAAAGTTGTGCGAAGTTTCCGATTTCACGCTTTGTGAGGGCTGCACATTTTCTCAGGTTATTTTAATCTTTCCCCGGGAAAATATTTTTTCTGCATTGCAAGATAATTCTCACCACATAGCAAGATATTTTTAATTCAAATTATACCAGAATCTCTTTTCTTCAATGTAACTTTTGCGAAGCTTTTCTACACACATTATTTGCCTGGAAAAGCCCTAAAAGGCGCTCATTTCCCTCTGGGCACCACCTTCAAGTTGGTTGTAAACTCCGGTTGGCCGATGAATTTGGATTATAACTAGTAAACAAACAGAGTGCTAGATGGGATTTATAATACTCTATTTGTGTCTGGTAAAATCTGCTGCAAATTGTGTAGGCAAACATTGCACATTCTAAGTTTGCGCACTCAGAATAGGTGAAAATGTGGCATGGAACATAGTAAAGGATGCCAGTGAGTACGGAGCTATTGAAATAGCCGCAGATGCAGCAACAATTCACCTACAAGCACTGGTAGACCGGATATTTCCAGAGAAGTAACTATGGGGGTACAAATGTTATGAGTAGCAAACGATTATACCACGAGGGATGCTCACGAGAAGTGATGGTTTGGTCTGCAAAGTAGGAACAGAAATAGAAGCCCTTTAAAAAAAAACAAAAAAAAAACCTCAATACACTGTAGATAAAAGAGAACACTAAATAAAATTAACTCAAAATAAAATAACACACCTTTGGGGGGGAAACAAACAACCTAATCACTAGGGTTAATTACCGACACACCGAAGGTGTCCAGCCAAAGATGGAGAGAATGGAAAGGGTGAGATGTGCTTGAGACACAGCTTTGTTTTGGATGTTGTCGTTCTGTACTTCAATTACTGGAGCAGGGCACCCCAAAGAAGAGCAACTCCTGAGTAGTGCTCATGAAGGGGGGTAGGGGGTTCACTATACTGCCAAGAGAGGAGGAGATGGGACCCAAGTATGTGTTCCTCACCTAAGATGAGGACACCTGTAGGCTACAGCCTCCGGACACCATCACAGGAAATGAAAATGTCCGCCTGCTACATATTGCCTAATATTTTGTGTTTGCCTTATTCTCATTGGTGCCAATGTTTGCGCCGATGGGGAAATCCTGGTCCTATCACTTGATCCAACAATTACGTGAATTAGGAGGCCAAGGATAGAACTAGACTCTCATGGCTACACATTCAGAATTTAAAGACACCATCACATACTGCAGTGTAGGAAGAGGCACTATTTTGAGATCCATCAAATTGCCCACGATGCCGCATGGAAGAAAGGAGACTCTTAGTAAAACTTTTAATTATATTCTACAGAAAGGGTGGCGGCTCAATGGAGTGGCCCGGCAGTGGATAGCCAACAATAAAGTACAATCTGCAGGACAAATAATGGAAGAAGGCATCATGGAAGTGATGGGACCTTCTCCTTCCTCGTCGCTTTGTGTATTCAAGCACTTCCGGTGATGGAGCTTTATACGCAGAACGTCCATGCTCTGTAAAATTCACTAAGCAGAACCAATAAGGAGAGCGCAGAGTAAAGAGACCACCCCAAAAACAGCCTTAGGAAGTCTTTGTTGCCAATTATGTTTATATTATTTCTTGTACTACTCAGCGTTGCTGCTGCTGGAAACCCATTTAATGTAGCCAAGTCTGAAATGAATGTGTTAATGAACGTAGTCCAAGAGGGGTCAGAAACCTGTTTGGTTCGGGACTTAAGTCGGTTAGGTGGCCCCACCTCTGCAGTGCCGACACAAGTGAGCCTGTTGTTTTCACACCGTTTACCTGGGTCGCCTGAATCAACAAGCCGCAGTCAATGGTGGGGTATGGCCTATAGGACCTCCCCTATACCATCTCACTGAAGTTCCAGCAATGTGAACAAACTGGAAAGGTGGCCTGGGGTCATGAAGGACACCCCATCATGAGAATCCTAAACAGCTCCTACAAAAGTTTCAAAAGAATTCTATCACTGCTCATGACACATGCATCTTACAGCTGCTCCTCCTGCATCACGGGGCATTCACTGCATTACACTGCTTCTACTGCATCATGAGGCATTCACTGCATTACGCTGCTCCTCCTGCATCACGAGGCATTCGCTGCATTACACTGCTCCTCCTGCATCACGGGGTATTCGCTGCAGTACACTGCTTCTACTGCATCATGAGGCATTCGCTGCATTACGCTGCTCCTCCTGCACCACGAGGCATTCGCTGCATTACACTGCTTCTACTGCATCATGAGGCATTCACTGCATTACGCTGCTCCTCCTGCATCACGAGGCATTCGCTGCATTACACTGCTCCTCCTGCATCACAAGGCATTCACTGCATTACACTGCTCCTCCTGCATCACAGGCATTCGCTGGATTACACTGCTCCTCCTGCATCACGAGGCATTCAATGCATTACACTGCTCCTCCTGCATCACGAGGCATTCAATGCATTACACTGCTCCTCCTGCATCACAAGGCATTCGCTGCATTACACTGCTCCTCCTGCATCACGTGGCATTCGCTGCATTACACTGCTTATCCTGCATCACAAGGCATTCGATGCATTACACTGCTCCTCCTGCATCACGAAGCATTCGCTGCATTACACTGCTCCTCCTGCATTATGAGGCATTCGATGCATTACACTGCTCCTCCTGCATTACAAGGCATTCTCTGCATTACACTGCTCCTCCTGCATCACGTGGCATTCGCTGCATTACACTGCTCCTCCTGCATCACGGGGTATTCGCTGCATTACACTGCGTATCCTGCACCACGAGGCATTCAATGCATTACACTGCTCCTCCTGCATCACAAAGCATTCGCTGCATTACACTGCTCATCCTGCACCACGAGGCATTCGATGCATTACACTGCTTATCCTGCATCACAAGGCATTCTCTGCATTACACTGCTCCTCCTGCATCACGTGGCATTTGCTGCATTACACTGCTCCTCCTGCATCACGGGGTATTCGCTGCATTACACTGCTTATCCTGCATCATGAGGCATTTGCTGCATTACACTGCTCCTCCTGCATCACGAGGCATTCGCTGCATTACACTGCTTATCCTGCATCACGAGGCATTTGCTGCATTACGCTGCTCCTCCTGCATCACGAGGCATTCGCTGCATTACGCTGCTCCTCCTGCATCACGGGGCATTCACTGCATTACACTGCTTCTACTGCATCATGAGGCATTCGCTGCATTACACTGCTCCTCCTGCATCACGAGGCATTCGCTGCATTACACTGCTCCTCCTGCATCACGAGGCATTCAATGCATTACACTGCTCCTCCTGCATCACAAGGCATTTGCTGCATTACACTGCTCCTCCTGCATCACGTGGCATTCGCTGCATTACACTGCTTATCCTGCATCACGAGGCATTCGATGCATTACACTGCTTCTACTGCATCACGAGGCATTCGCTGCATTACACTGCTCCTCCTGCATCACGAGGCATTCGCTGCATTACACTGCCTATCCTGTACCACGAGGCATTCGATGCATTACACTGCTCCTCCTGCATCACGTGGCATTCGCTGCATTACACTGCTCCTCCTGCATCACGTGGCATTCGATGCATTACACTGCTTATCCTGCATCACAAGGCATTCGATGCATTACACTGCTTCTACTGCATCACGAGGCATTCGATGCATTACACTGCTCCTCCTGCATCACGAGGCATTCGCTGCATTACACTGCCTATCCTGTACCACGAGGCATTCGATGCATTACACTGCTCCTCCTGCATCACAAGACATTCGCTGCATTACGCTGCTCCTCCTGCATCACGAGGCATTCAATGCATTACACTGCTTATCCTGCATCACGAGGCATTCACTGCATTACACTGCTCCTCCTGCATCACGAGGCATTCGATGCATTACACTGCTTATCCTGCATCACGAGGCATTCGCTGCATTAGACTGCTTCTCCTGCTGTCTCACAAGGCTTCTAAGGCCTCTTTAATGTTGCTCTCTGTATATCAAGATGCACCCGACCTCACGCCCCGCCGTGCCACATCAATGGTACATCTAGGGAACGAAGAGGTATTGCCTCAAAGTGGACTGTCTGGCAACACCTCCCATGCCACATTAATATTGCATCCCCAGCATCATGTCGCACGGATTGCCAACACCTCCCATGCCACATTAATACTGCATCCCCAGCATCATATGGCACGGTCTGGCAATGCCTGCTAGGCTGCATTAGATTTCTTCTCCTTTATTATGAAGAGTGCTGTCTCACCAATCATGTCATGCGGCAGCACTGCTGTTTCCAGCGCATGAATAGTTATAATGTCTAATAAGGCATGAAAATTTGCACTAACTTCGCTTCCTGCGTACCAAGCGGCCTATTATCTCACAAGGCACGACATGCCACATTAATATTGCTTCAACACATCAAAGGATATGCTGTCTAACTAGGTATGCGTCTTAATCTGGATTTTCGTGCATCAATGGCATGCTGTCTTAAAAGGCATGCTGTGTAGGGGTGGGTGATAAATTCCGCTCCACCAGTGGAGTTTGCAGGGATTTGCCCACTCTGCGTTCCCCTTGGGAAGAGGAGTTCTGGCAAAACTCTGCCAACCGGCGTGTGGTGGCGTTTTTTGACACGCGTGGGTCACCACCATTAAGTTGGCAAGCGAGAATTTCCCCCTCCCCCAACGCAATTTTCAGGTGCGAGAATGCCTCCCGGCAAGATTTCTCACTGCCGGAGGTCACGGCAGATCGCAAACCGTTCGAGTTGAGAAAGTAGTCGATCGAGGCAAAAAGAAGCAGCACCCTCTGGCACAAGGCATAGTGCTGTTTGCGCTAATTTTACAGCACAGAAAAAGCTCCATGTGCTAAAAATCAGTGCGACATGCTGAATTCTGCCCGCTCACGAAACTCCATGGAATCTCGCAAAGGTTTTATGTGACTCTGTGGAATTTCGCAGTGAAACTCTGTGAGTTCCGCCCACCCCTAATGTTCCGCCCACCCCTAATGCCATGCTGCATCAGTAGGGCTGCTGCATGAAGAGTTCTACCACAGCAGTCGAACTTCTGGGTGGGGTTTTAACATCGCTACCCTCCTGGCTGAGGGATGTTTCATCTACTGCTGTACTCTCGGTGTAAAAGGCAAATATTCCATACGACCAGGGACCCTTGAATTATGGGGCAGGGGAACACATAATTATGTGTCAGGTTGACTAAATTATGCAGCAAAAAAAGGCAAATTGTGTGGCATAGTGTGGAACCTTTTTAATATTATGACTTTTATACATGGTAATGCTGTCTGGACAAAGATTTCACCTCATTAATACCAGTTTCCCACAAGCAACTGAAAGATGACCAGTTAACCTTTGCCAAAGGGCATTCTATTGTGAGTGAACACTTGTTGCCACTTTCTTTTAGCAACTTTTGATACGTTTGATTATGAAGATTATGCAGCAGATGATGGATTAAGTGGTAAAACCATAAATATGCAGAAAAAAGTCACGGCCGCAGAATTGCATCATTCCAGTGGCCCTGAATGTGACCCCGAGGGCCTCCTCAAAGTGTGCTGGTACCTACTGGAGTGTAACGTGCAGGGCAGGCGCCTGCTGCAATTACTCTGTCGCTGCTGACGATGTCACTCTAAGGAGCATCTGTCTTTCACGGCGCCGTAAACAAATGTGACGTAGAGAATGATGACGTCATTATTTGAGCCAGTGGAATTGGATACCCGGACATTTTATTAATGCGTGCTTACAAAGCGCGCTCACCCGGGAGTATCAATGCGCTGTACGCACACCAGATTCCATGATGCATAGAATAAGTCCTAGCAAATGCATTCGGTGTGATTTCGATATAATAAGAGGGTTAGAAGAGGGGATGAGATCAAAAATAGAAGGGCGAGAAAGGCAGTAGGCAATGGGTGAGGATAGGGGTGGGAAAGTCAACGGATTCCATACCGGTCGGCCATTACAAAAGATGGAGGACCCGGGATGGGTCAAGAGGAGGAATTCAAAGGGAGTTGAGACTAGAGCGGAAGGGGAGAAAGGAGGAGGGAGTACAAAATGTGCAGCAGCAGCCCCTCCGCTAAGGTGGAGGAGCATCGCTCCACCGCTTTAAAGCAGCGCAAAGGAAAAATAAAATATTAACTGAACGTTATCATCATTCTATTTTCTGTATTGCGATTGCCGCCAGGTTAGAGCGGGGCTGGGCTCCCTCGCGTCACAGGGAGGAGGAGTGACTGCTGCTGCTCCTAAAGTGCGCACGACTGTTTAGCCGGCTGTCTCGGGCCGGCCAAACAGTCATGCGCACTTTGAATGTTCTCCAACCAGGCTTCCACTGCCTCTCGGAGCACTGAATCATGGCGCTCAGACCAATCACAGCGCTGCTATCAACAGCCTCTTGAATGGCTAGGGGAGTCTGGGAGCCTGGGGGCTTCCTGTTCCGGGTTCTTGCGGAGGAGAGCTGGCGACCAGCAGGTAAGTTTTGCTTTTATTTATTTCCTAACCCTCCCGCCCCCATCCCCTACCAGCCGCCACCGATAGTGCATGCAGACTCCCGCTCCTTGCAAAGCTGCTACACAGCCTGACCTTACAAGTTCAAAACGGATCTGATGTGCAAACATGGGCCACTTGTCTAGCTGTCCAATTCACTAATGGAGGCCACTTCTCTTTTTATTGCACGGCCTATCTTTTGTCCCAGTCTGACCCTGGGGTGATGGACTGGGCACCACGATGTGCTGTACACGGAGTGACAAACTGAGCCCCGTGGCGGGCTGTGCACTGAGTGATTAGAGTGACAAACTGAGCCCCGTGACGGGCTGTGCACTGAGTGATTAGAGTGATAAACTGAGCCCCGTGACGGGCTGTGCACTGAGTGATTAGAGTGACAGACTGGGCCCTGCGAGGTGCTGTGCACTGGGTGATTAGACTTACAAACTGAGCCCCGTGGCGGGCTGTGCACTGAGTGATTAGAGTGACAAACTGAGCCCCGTGGTGCGCTGTGCACTGAGTGATTAGAGTGACAAACTGAGCCCCGTGGTGCGCTGTGCACTGAGTGGTTAGAGTGACAAACTGAGCCCCGTGACGGGCTGTGCACTGAGGGATTAGAGTGACAAACTGAGCCCCGTGGTGCGCTGTGCACTGAGTGATTAGAGTGACAAACTGAGCCCCGTGACGGGCTGTGCACTGAGTGATTAGAGTGATAAACTGAGTGAGCCCCGTGACGGGCTGTGCACTGAGTGATTAGACCTACAAACTGAGCCCCGTGTCGGGCTGTGCACTGAGTGATTAGAGTGACAATCTGAGCCCCGTGGTGCGCTGTGCACTGAGTGATTAGAGTGACAAACTGAGCCCCGTGACGGGCTGTGCACTGAGTGATTAGAGTGACAAACTGAGCCCCGTGACGGGCTGTGCACTGAGTGATTAGAGTGACAAACTGAGCCCCGTGGCGGGCTGTGCACTGAGTGATTACAGTGACAGACTGGGCCCTGCGAGGTGCTGTACATGGAGGAGTTTGGGTGACAGACAGCCGGAGATGCGGTGCACGTGTGACCATGGATGACACCTCATCATGGATCCATGGAGTGGCGACCAGGGTGACGGACAGTCCCTTTGTGGAGTTGGCCACGAGTCAACAATGGGAGGGAGATCCTGTCCCAGCCTGGACTCGTCAATGTACGGAAAGAGGGCGACAGTCCCTCTCTGTGCATGGAGCTGTCTGTGGGCTATTAAAGCCGGAAGCTGGGTCGATTCCACCGAGCTTGGACCTGTTCGTGAGCGGATAAAGGTTGACAAAGTCTCCCCCCCCCCCCTCAGGTACGGAGATGGCTATGTACAGATAAGCATGCGACAGACTCCGCCACTGCAATGAGGGGCCCACGTGCTGATTAAGGATGACAGGCTGACCCTTCGATGTGTGTGTGTGTGGAGTGATCCGCTCAGCCCGCGCATGGAGCTGTAAGTGTGCTACAATGGGAAAGAAAGACTGCCCATGTGTAAAGCTGTCCGTGTCCTGGAATGAGAAGACAGACTGCCCCTGTGTGACACCGTCCGTGTCGTGGAATGGAAAAGACAGACTGTTCATGTGTGCCGCTGTCCGTATGCTGGACTGAGAAAGACAGACGTCCCATGTGTGGCGCTGTCCGTGCGCCCGAATGGGAAAGACAGACTATCCAGGTGCGGCGCCGTCCGTGTGCTGGAATGGGAAAGAAAGACTGCCCATGTGTGACACTGTCGTGTGCTGGAATGGGAAAGACAGACGTCCCATGATGCGTGGCGCTGTCCGGGCGCCCAAATGGGAAAGAAAGACTGCCCATGTGCGACACTGACCGTGTCCTGGAATGGCAACGACAGACTGTCAATGCATGGACGTGTCCAGGCGCTGGAATGAAAAGACAGACTGCCCATGCATGGCGCTGTCGGTGCGCTGGAACTTGAACGGCAGACTGCCCATGTTTGGCGCTGTCCGGGTGCTGGAATGAGTAAAACAGAGTACCCATGTTTGGCGCTGTCCGGGTGCTGGAATGGGTAAAACAGACTGCCTATGTGTGGCGCTGTCCGTGTACTGGAATGGACAAAGACAGACTGCCCATGCATGGAGCTGTCCGCGAACTGGAATGGTAAAAACAGACTGCCCATGCATATAGCTGTCCATGTGCGGCGCTGTCCGTGTATTGGAATGGGAAGCCTGTCCGCCTGTGTATAGCGCTGTACGTGTGCGGACATTGACTACTAGACTGTCAGGCACTGTGTGGAGCTGTTTATGTGCTGCAATATAAAAGACACGGCCTGGAAACGGCGGCAAGGGTGGGAGGGGTACGCTTCTCGGGCCCCCGTTCACCCTAAAGTCTATGAGCATCTGTGAGGTGTAGGAGACAAAGAGGTCCCTCACCACATTCTGCTGGGTGAGGGGTAGGGGTGGACACCATTTTGTGATACGCCACTGTCCGAAGGAGCTGTCCGCGTGCTGCAATCGGAAAGACAGACTGCCGCTGTGAAGACCTGGCTACGTTCTGATCAGGGGTGTCGGACTCTACGTGCGTGACGTGGTACCACTATGGAGGGAGTGCTGCAAAAACCCGAAAATTAGGACAAGCAGATGAACAATACAGGGTTGTCTCGCAGTGCGAGAAGCAGAAACATGGAATGGTTAGAACTACTAATTTATATTTCTGCTTCTGGCACTGAGAGAAAGCAGACGGGTTCAGTTGCAGGTGGACAGGTGGGCGGGGCTGCTCGGTGGGCGCGGCTGCTCTGCGAGCAGGGCTGAGGAGGAGTGGGGTGCCCACACATGCACACTCTGCCCTTCTGCATGTAGTCTGTAATGTAGCATACATGGAAAACATGGTCGGCGTCCCGACCAATCACAACGCTGCTTGCAGCATCGTGATTGGCTTAGGGGTGGGAGCCTGGCTGCCTGCTCCCTGTTCCTGCCGGAGGCAGGAGAGCAGGTCAGGAGCAGGGACGACGTGGGACCCGGACGGCAGGAAGGTATGCCTATTTTAAATTTAAAAAAATTAAATTAAACCCCCTCCCGCGCAACACCCACTCCGCATGCGAACCCCCACTGGCGAGTCATGCCGGCCGCAACTGTAATACCCTGCCCCTCTATTGCTCGTGCCATCTCTTATTAAGTGTGCCTTTAAGAAAAATAATTTATGAATATTATTAGTAGGGATGAGATTAATGTTTCATTTCACCCAAAATATTGGCAGAATTTGGCGACTTCGCGTTAATCTTGTGACAGAGTTCCGCCAAATTCCACCAATTGGCTCATAGCGGATTTTTTCCCAAAAAGCATTCAGGAATGCGAGCGAGATTTGCCGTCCTCTGGCGCTATTTTCTAATGCAGGCAGTTGCGAGCGGTACTGCGGTCAGAAGGCTGCTTCTCGAGCAGATTTGCTGCTGCTCGAGTGGCAGCAAAAGCAACTCTAATGGCAGCATGCTCCTGCGCACCGCATGGTGCCGTTCCCGCTTATTTTTCAGCGCTGTTTGCAGTACTGGTGTTAAATTACAGTGCAGCATGCATATTTTGGCCCGTTGGTGGAACTCCGTGGAATCGCACTGAGTTTTAGGTAACTTTGCAGAGTGAAACTTGGCGAGTTCTGCCCATCCCAAATTATTAGTAGGGCTGAAGGTATAAGTAATGATAAATGGGTTTAATCACTTAAATGCCCCATTAATTCATAATTAAATATGTAAAATTTCATTAGTCGCACTATGGATCAGGGTGGAGCATACTATATAATATATATATATATATATATATATATATATATATATTAATCAGCGACTCGGCTACTTCAAAATTGTCCCTCCATAGTAGGAATCACGCGACACCCCACGCATCAGGTGAATTTCTTTCTTTTAACTTCTCATCAACAGTGCGTCTACGACAGGGACGGTTGTATATATGGAGCAAAACCAAAGGAAATGATGGACGGAGTGTTAAACATTGCAAGCACTCACCCCCAGTCAACTGATCTGGGTTTAATCCATCACCGTTCTTTAGCCCACTCTGCCACCCCAGTTCAGACATGGCCATATGCAAATCAGTCTGACCCTGTGCCTCATGGGAACAGTTCAGCCCGAACTGCTAAGCCATGTCTTCCCTGGACCGGAAACAAGCTTCCTAGGACCGGTTTCTGGCATTTCAGCCGTCTTCAGCCAGGCTTGCTTGCTTGAATCCAGTGGCAAAGTGAGCAAGGGACTCACGTCTGAGCATACCCTGCCAACTTATGGCGGACAAAGCAAAACCAAAGGGAATGATGGACGGAGTGTTGAACATTGCAAGCACTCACCCCCAGTCAACTGATCTGGGTTTAATCCATCACCATTCTTTAGCCCACTCTGCCACCCCAGTTCCATGTCTGAACTGGGGTGGCAGAGTGGGCTAAAGAACGGAGATGGATCAAACCCAGATCTGTTGACTGGGTGTGAGTGTTCATTACAATAAACACAAGCACTGGAAAGCTAATAGATCTTGCTGGTGACATCTGTTCACAATCCAATTGGTTTTAGCAGTGCCTTTTCACACGTAATATGGTTGCTTTGGGTATGCATGGGTGGCCACCTTGAAATAGATTTTCTTAACAGACCCTTCAGGATTTTGCAATTTAGCGATTTGCAAATAAATTGCTAAATCGGCAGTTTTGTAAAAAAGCCCGTGCTTTTTACAAAAGTAGCTGCAATATCCAAAGAGTGCGACCTCTCCCTTTACCGGTCCAGCATTGACCAAATAAACGCAGGGGGTCAGCTGGGAAAGGCGAGATGTTTGTTCATTCATTTCCCTGCTTCTGTGTCACATCCCCCTGCCTGGAAGCACCTGGAGCGAGCTAACTGCTGAAGGCAGAAGAAGACCAGAAGAAGGCAGAAGACAGAAGGGAAGAAAGAAGAGAGAATATGGAAGAGAAGAAGTAAAAGAGAACTCTGCTGCTGCTCGGACAAGGAAACCAAAGAGCAGGTAAGTTTTCTCCGGCCAGTTTCTCTGCTCCTGCTCCCCCGCCCTCAGCATTCCCACAATCCACGGGCTGAAAGCAGATGTTGGGATTACTGAGGGTCTGGGTAGAGGTGAGGCGCTCAATGAGGCGGGCCCTAGAAGCAGAACGCCTTTTTTTTTTTTTATGAAAAGAAAATCCGGGCCTGCCACCCACGGGCATGCTTAGAGACCTGTTGTAGAAAAAAAAGAATTTGGGCCAATCACTGTGGCCATGCTGCAGGTCCTGCGGAGGGAGGGGGAGGGGGGTGATATATAAAAAAAAGAAATCAAGCCAGCCATCTGGGGTCATGAGGACTGTCCAGCCGGGGGAAAACATTTTTTTAGGTCGAGCCGGGGCAGCGCCTGCGCTGCTCTGCAAGCCCTGCTGTATTGGAGTATGGAATAGAAGCCCCGCCCACTCCCCGCCCATATTTGTCATTGGCTTGAGTCATTGCCCTTCATAAACGCTGGCTTCGGATTCCTTAATAGGCTTGTTAGTCCCTCCTTTGTACTGCCTTGTCTTCATTCATAACCTCCCATGAGGACTGACCCTTTTACTTCTGTTTTTAACAGTGTCTTTTTTAGTCTGTAAGCACTATTTTCTTTAAGTAGTTTCTCCTACTGCAGGCACGACATGCTTTCCAGCAACATTCAGCGCGCCATGAGCGCTTTCAATTTCTAAACTGCCCATTACAATGATGGCCACTTCTTTGCATAGGTCTCGCATTTACAAGAGTTTGAGCTATTGGCATTGTATATGACAATTCTCTTTATTCAAGTGTTAATTATCCAAACATATAAATAAAAGGCAAGCAGCCTCATGCATCAACCCAAAATCCAGTCGGTAAAATACCGATTCGCTAATAGCTCCCGGTATTAAGTTAAAAATACCCAATCCCAATGCATCAACCCAAAAGCAGAAATCGCTATTTAAGGAATCCTTAAATACCGATTCTTTAAATAGGGATTCCTTAAATACCGATTCCTTAAATAGGGATTCCTTAAATACCGATTCCTTAAATAGCGATTGCATTTAAGGAATCCCAAAGTGAGATTCCTTAAATGCAATGCATCAAAGTAAAAAAATTAGCGATTTCGCTAATAGGGGGAGCAAATTACCATGAAGATGAACTGCATGGTAATTTGCAAAAACTTTGAAAAATGCACTTTTGTGCATTTTTCAAAGTTTCATGTTGCGCACACACATGCCCTTAGAGCATGTGTGTGTGCAACATATGTGCACATATCATTTTCAGGGGTGCTATAGGGTGTAATTTTGACACCCTTGCACCCTTGAAATTGCATGAGCAATTAGCGAGAACCTACTGGTACTCGCTATTTGCTCATGCAATCTCCGATTCCCTCCTATGGGCCTGAAGGCCCATAGGAATGATTGGGACGGCATTCCTTAATTGCTACTCGCTATTTGCTAGTAGCAATTAAGGAAAGTTAAGGAATCGCTATTTGAATAGCGATTCCTACATGCATAGCCTTTTGCTATTCCTTATTAGCGAATCCTTATTTTTCGCTAATAAGGAATCGCAAATGCTAATGTTGATGCATATGCCCCATTGTCATTTAAATTGCCAATAGCTTAAACGCTCGCAAATGCGAGACCCATTGCATTGCAAATGCTGTTCTTAGAATGTTATTATGTATATTTCCAAGATGCCCACCAAATTGCATGTAGACACAACGTAATGGCCATTTTGGAACGGTATAACAATTACTATATTATACCATTTGAAGACTGCTGTCACATCACCTCTAAAAGGAACACGTGCATAAAATGATATTTGAAGATGGCTACCCACTGCTATTGCTTTGCTAATGCCTGGGTTGCAATGCTATCAGAATTGGCAAAGGTAAACTTGATAGTTGCAGGGAGCAGGCATAGAGTTTGCATTGAAACCAGCAGGGAGGAAGATAGTGAGAAAGAAACCGTGAGTGGCAGCATTGCTTGGTGCTGACAGCATAGGTTGGGAGGAAGAGGAACAGGGCAGATAGAGGTAGTTTTGGGGGAGGGATAAATACCAAAGATAAATAGTGAGGTGGGGGAGAAGGACTTGGAAAGAGAGATATACACCAGCACATGAGAAAAAAAGAGGAAGGAGCAGAACATAAACTCTCATGAGTACTAAAGTTCAAATGTCACAGGAACATGAACACAGAAAAATAGCTGCTTGATCTCAGCAGTGGAGGGACAGGCCAACCAAACACAAAATTATAATGGAAACCCAGAAGGCGATTTTGGACGCTTAGCAAGGTGTCAAGTTTGAATATGTCATAAGGAAACTGTCAAATTTATGATTCATTAACATGGTGCGCTAGAATTAAACATTATAGAGCACTGACAAAGTTACACAATTTCATTTTGGGAACGAAACGCGTTGGCTGGTTGTTCTATGAATGAACTTTTTGAATAACTAATTTTTTTTGAAGAAACTGTTATTGACTAAACCTATTTTCTTGGTGCACCTCCATGTTTTCATCCAAACACATTTCGGGGTAAAACCAAAATTCTCCAGGGGCAGGAAAAACACAAAAGTAGCAAGGAAAGCCATTGAAGCGAGAGCAGGGAATGAAATAGGCAAAAGGCAACCCAGTTATAAGCAAGGGGAAGACACTAAAGACCTGGTTATCAGTTTGGCAATGAATGGGATTGCCAAACCCTTGGTGGTGGTCCAACCACAGCCACACTTTGGGACCGCATGCAATATTAGGACAGCGGCAGTCAGACTGCCTGCACCGCTGGGATCAATGATCCAGCTGGGCTGGCAGTCGCAACCGGCTGTAATATGTTGGCGTTGCAGCTGCCGGCACCGCCGAGCATATTACAAGTTGCATTTCGTCGACCTTTTCATGACGGTGATCCCACCAGGAAAGGGTGGCGGAAAGGCAACAAAGGGGGCTCTAACAGGGGCCCCTGTTGGATTTGGGCACAAGGGTGCATGCTATGGGGCGCATGTAGTGCCCCCCTGTATTTGCGCCCCCACTTCCTGCACAGCATGCAGGAAAGTGCAGTCGGCGGTCTGCATTGTAGGCTCTTCTATGAGCTTGTAGACCACCGCAACACAGTCCGCGAGACCAGGATTTAACTCCTGATCTGGTGGGCGGTTGCACCACGGGTTTGGCGGTTATACAGCGGACGGTAGAGAAGCGCCAGAGCAATAGGACCGCCAAACAAGTAATCAGGCTCTAAGTCTGCTCCAATTATAAGTATTTGTTACGATGATGCTGCCTACAGACATCAAAATCCGCCAGTAAAGAGGTCACATGCAATGGCGTGGAAAGGGGGGTGTGGTGGGTGCTGGCCGCCCTGGGTGTCATCACTGATGGGGTGACAAAATGCCAAAAATAGGTTTTAAACACATATTTTTGCCATTTTGTCAAGCTTGGGGGTGACAAGAAATGTTCCGCACCGTGTACCCCCTGACCTTGCTACGCCACTGGTCACATGAAAGAGCCTCAACAAAAATTGTGTTGAGAAAAATCTAATTGGTACAAAAAAACAAATTGGCTGGAGGGAAATATTCAAGACTTTGATTTTTTTCTGAATTTTCAACCAAATCTCCAATTCCCCCCAAAAATGTAAAGTGATTCCGAGCCCTAGTAAAGAATGCAAGTAAACTCTCTACAGAGGGCTGCTGTTGCATCTCGTCCCCCATAGGTGGGATCTCACAACGTCCAGAGGTACCTGTCCCACTATTAAACGCTGAATCCCATCTGACTCTTACCACTGTATTTATTTGACAACATCGGTTTAGAAACACACAGGAAGACAAAGTCAGCATTATTACCGCGCTGGGCGACCAAGAGGTGAGCGATAACTATTCATAAGATGGCGGCTGCGCTGAATAGCTTGGCACGAGCCACCGCGTTCCTCGCAGGTTGCAGTAATGACTTGCCTTCGGGTCACGCGCACCGACTGCATATTCAGGGCTGACGAAACTTCTGCTGCTGGTGGACTTTTCGCATAATTGGAAGTGTGGCTCGGAGAGAAGATTTCGAAAGCTCGCGTCAATTACAGCCTTGAAACTCTGGAAACGCTAGGCGATAAGAAAGGCATTTCCCCTCTTCCTTATTATTATAAAGAGGATCCACACGAAGACTGTTTAAAATGTTTATTTGTAACACCACTTATATTTTTTGGTTTCATTGTGACTGCCCTTCTCTCGTGTCGGGCCTCTTAAGCGATTTATGATCATGTGTCACGAGTATCTCTGTTCATTCTTTGTGTCATCTTTGGTTGCAAATAACAAATATTTGCATTCACGCCACTGAGTGTTCCAACAAGTAAGGGGCGCACAGAGAATCATAAAAGAATTTAAAAAACGCAAAATGTTTTAGTTGAGGCTTTTCCCAATTAGCTCTAGTCATCACCGTTGCAATGTTTTTAGATTTATACCGGGTTGGAAATAGCGATCAAACATTACAATCAATAATGTAGTTCAATTTGAAATCTTAGACAATGACGAGTGAGTTTTGTTGACAGTGACTCCTAACCTTTTAGGAGTTGGTTTATCTGTACTCATTCATAGCCCAATGGCAAGTACATAGATCAGTGCTGCATGGGAATGACAGCCGTGGTGTGTTAATGGGACCTCACCCACTAGTTGTGGCATGCTTCATCCTGTGGTGGCCGGAATAGATCGCGGGTGGGGGAGCGCTTGAGGGGGGGACGCAGGAGAAGCGGTTGTCAATACAAAAAAATAGAACTAACCTTCTTGCTGCTTCCTTGCCGCGTTTCTCCTCGTAGTCCCTCACTCTGGCCAGAACAGGAAGCACAGCCAGGCTCACAGTCAGCAATGCAGTGCTGTGATTGGTCTGAGCACCGTGGTTCGGTGCTCAGACGCTGACTGGGAGCCTGGGCATGTTCTTCACGCAGGCTGTAATGCAGCCTGCATGGAGAACCAGCAAAGTGTGCATGAATGTTTGGCCGACCCGAGACGCCCGGCCAAACATTCATATACACTATGTGCTCACCACCTCCCCCTGCTCCTGTCGTGAGAGCAGCCCGCCCTGCAAAGCTGCCGGACATCAGGACAAAATAAAATGATAAAAACACAAGTTATTATCATTTTATTTTTCTCAACTTCACTGCTAAAAAGCAGTGGGGCGACGCTCCTCTGCCTTAGCGGAGGTGTGGCCACTGGCTTGATCATAGACACATGGATAAATAGGTCGTATACCTATATATCACCCCCTTGTTGGTTTTAGCTGTACATTAGATACCCATTTATAAAGGTATAATGCTGGGTTTACCTTAAGGTATTTTTAGTTCATCAGGATCAAATTCTGTCCAGGTAGTTTTTATCAAAAACTCCCTCTTAATGAGGTTAAGTCTGCCCCTGTAGTACCATCTTACCAGGGTCGGATGTCGTCGCCGATGATGAAGCTGTCACAACCAGTGGGTGAGGCCTCCATATCCAATCTAATTGGCACTTTTGGAGTAGAAGCAAGATGTTGTGGTGTTTGTCATTGTTCAAGAATATTAGTGTTCAGAATGTTTGAATGTGTTTGTGTTCAAACTGGAGAGAAGCTTGAGAGGGCAGAAGGGAAGCAGAGTCGATGCAGATGGCTGGATGTTTATTTCTACTACTTAAATCCATCCTAATCTTTCCTTGGAAGTCTCATGGATCTTTTATTCGAGGTGTGGTGTAGACTTACTCCCTGGCGACAAGGATGGGATATGGATTTAGTGACAGCATTCGTTCATCAAGGTGAGCCTTATCTGTTCAGGACACAACTGCCCTTAGTGCTTGAGTGGGTGTTTTTTATTGTTGTTTATTTGCACATGCCCAGGTGCTTTACTAGGCATTCCTGCTACAAGAAATTTGAGGAGAATGGGTACTTCTTTGAGTATTATCTTTGGAGGCATTTTGTTTGGCCCCATAACTATTTATATTTGTGTCTTCGATGTTTATCAGCTGCCAACCGTGAGCACGTACCTTTCACTGGAATTCCCTAGTCGGGATGGGCTCAGCCTCTCGTGCTGCAACGAAGTTCCCTGTGCGTGCTCCCGTCTTGGGTGGCAAACTTTGTTTCCTGTAGAAATTGATGTAGGATGACGTTTGGCGGCCATTTTCGGTCTTTGGGAAAGACCGCATCAGAGTTACCACGATTGTGAAATTGGATTCGCCTAGCTTCATTCGTTACAGGGTGTATTGGTGTCCAAATTGCTGAGAGTTGGTTTGGAGTGTTTTATTGCATGATTAAGATCTACTACATCTTGGGAAAATAACTACACACGACGTTTGGTGTCCTCTGCAGCCATCTTGGTGTGGTTATATTTGTGCTTGTAACTTAGAATTCTTGCTGTTGGTAGACGCTCACTTCAGGTATGCCTTCCCTCCGTATCATCTCCTTAAAAATACTATTACATGCTTGGTTTCTACACCACTTGAGAAAGCTAACTCAGGCCTTCTCGGATACATATTTACAAGGACTAACATGTAGGAAAGCACACCTCTCCAGATAACAGGGCCCACAGTGTCCAGCACCACCTCCTTCCATATACGAACTAGCAAATCACTTAACACCATGGGTTGAGTGCGCAGTTGCAAACTTTTCTCACTTACCGTGCACTGCACGCATTCCCTTACAAATCTCTCGATTTCTATGTCCATACCTGGCCACCAATATGCTATCCTCAGACACTCCTTTGTTATAGTTATCCCTCGATGACCCTCATGAGCGAACATCAGCAACTCTGTCCTCAACAAAATGGGAGGAACACACCTCTGACCTCTGAATAACAAACCATCATGTACAGATAATTCATCTTTCACACCCCAAAACTTTCGGCACCTCTCGTAGCCTTCATCTTTACATTTCCAATCACAATTGAGAAGATTCAATACTTCCTGTATGGCTACATCATTCAACATTTCTGCTTTCCATCTCTCCTCAGAAATGAGCACCAGATTAACCTCACAGACACAATCATCATCTTCCTCCTCTTCTTTCATGTCCTTATCATCATCCCTGGGCAGCAGTGTAGACAAGGAATCAGTTATAACAAGATTTGCACCAGGAATATATTCTACTTCACAACTGTAATGTTGCAACTTCATTACCCATTTTGTTATTCTACTGGACACTGCATTAATACTTTATCACAAAACAATTCTCGTAGAGGTTTATGATGAGGTTTCACTTTGAATCCACAACCCCACAAGAACATTTTCACTTTCTCTACTGCCCATTAAATGGCCAGGATTTCCTTCTCTATGACAGAGTATCTAGTTTCTGGTCCATTCAAGCTCCGTGAGGCAAACATTATGGTCTTCTCATCCTTCCCTCACACTGCATCAACACTGCCCCCAAACCTTTGAGACCAGCGTCTGTGTTCAACTTACACTCCTAAAAGGGATCAAAGTATGTAAATTAGGTGCCATTCTCAAATCGGAATTTAATCACATTAAATTCGGTTTCGCAGTCCTCACTCCAGTTAAAAGCCATACCCTGCTTCAACAGATTTCTCATGCGTCCACTATTCTCCGCAAAGTTTTTACGAACTTTTGATAGTATCCTGCCAAGCCCAGGAGATGTATCAATCCCTCCTTGCAGGTGGGTGAAGACACATTTCTGATGCTATCAACTAATCCTGGCTTTGGTTTGATTCCATTTTTAGAGCCCAAATTGGGGCGGTTTCGGGATCTATTTTCATAATCAATTTGGTAAGGACCAAAATTGGCCTTTTTCTGCTGGCTAGCGCACTTTCGATGTGGTTACTTTGTTGATTGTGGAGGGAGTGCAGTGGTGTACCGCCATCTCTCCCTTTGTGTGACGTGCTCCCATCAACACACCAGGGCTATCATTCCCATCCAGCAGTGATCTATGCAACATCCACTGGGCTATGAATGAGCACAGAAAAAACTTTTTTTTCCTATGACTAAAGGGTTAGGAGACACTATCAACCTGCCCACGGTGCAGTGGGGGTCCATGTACTATTATTCTTGCGAGACTGGGCAGTTATGCCCTCCTTCTTTCAGGATCTATTTTCATAATCAATTTGGTATGAACCAAAATTGACCTTATACTGCTGGCTACCGCAATTTAATGTGGTTACTGTGTTAATGGGACTCCAGACCTTCCTCTCCATCAGGCCTGGGTGAAATAATTATCATTTAGGCAATTTTGCATATAGAAATTACTGAGATTACGTCACATTGCAAAATTTCAAAAATAAATTATAAAGCAAGATATATCATCTGAGCAATTTCTTAACATGAGTGGCATTTCCAGTAGATATGTTACCCAAGATAACTGGTCGGGTCATTTTTGAGTGCAAAACTACAAATCTGAACATGAACTGCAGCGTTTTGAACACAAGTGGCAGTTCCTTTCATGTGAGCAGTTAAAAACATTTAAGTTCGATTTTTTTATTCAAGTAATTTTTAATACAAAACCAAAAATCCAAACAAGAGCAACAGTCTTTTGAATGGGAGCAATCGGAAATCACCTTGAAACCATTGGGGTAGTTTTTGAGTGCATTGTGGGTAATTATGCATAATTTTGCATAGTTTTGTTGTAATTTTGTGGTTACTCTACACGAAATTTCACAAATTACACACAGTCATCCACTTTTCTAAAGAAAAAACTGCAAAAACTGCTCCAGCTTGAAGGCAATGTGGTGTAAGACCATTCCAAATGCTGCATATCTCTCTGCCACCCACAACCATAAGACCCACGGTTCATTAAACAGTTTCCCATACCAGTGAAGCTTGAAGAACTTGCCCAGTCCAACATCATTGAAATAGCTGTAGAAAGTTTGTTTACCTTGACGGAACAAGTATTAGGGAACCCAGGCTTGGTCTATTTCGGGGTCCCCTTTCTAATCACACATGGCACTGAAATATCACAAGTTAATTATCCCACATGCAAGGTAGAACTTGCAGCTAAATTTCCAGGTAGTCCTAGCCCAAGGTGTTGGGAGTTCACATATGTTCTTTTTGCTTTACTTTTATTGAATTCTATGTGTACTTCGACTTTTCATTAGGCTTCTAGTGTGATGTGTAAATAATATCTGTTTTGATGAGCACTGCCTAGAGTCCTCTTTAAAACCTTGGAAATAGGTTGACTCAAGGCCATGAACGGAGCCTACACTGAAGTGCAGCGCTTGCATGCTGTTAGTGGAACATCCAGTTCGCTTGAGGAATACCTGGACTCCGACATAAATCCTGCTATGGGCTTATGCACTTATTCCGCTGAGGATTTCATTCAACTACAGCACATTACGCTCTAGTGCTTCTTTTGAGTAGTTAGCATAACGCATTGTCTCCAGTTCTCACGAGTCGCAGTCCGGGTTCCTGGGTGGCCATTTTGAAGGGTTGGACCCTTCCTCTGAGTCTTTGTTCATGCGGGAGCCCTGAGACTATTTTCCTTTTCTCAAGCGGAAGGGTGTTTTAATTTGCTAGAAAGATCTGTATGCCGAGTTGTGGGCAATTTTTTGTCCACAGGTTCAGCCTAGCTGGGTGGAAAACATTCCAATCTAGCTTAAATTGGCTGCAACATGATTGAAATTCTATCGAATTGCTTCCAGAATGGCCTGATGTAAAGCATGGATGCAGTATAGTTCAGGTAAATCAGCAGTGCACTTTGCATGACTCACTTTGAAGCAGTGGGTCATCATGCCCCGTCGCCAATGTGTTATTTTTACCTATATCAGTTATTTTTGTAATATGTAATAAATAATACTGTCAATATGTGATACAGCAGAATTGAGAGATGGTTTGCCCTCAATTTATATAAATCAATGTATGAAACCTCCTCAAGTAAGAGCTTTGGATGTCAGGGGCAGTTACTGTTGGACTTCAAGTTCTGGCACCTATAATTCGCTCAGTATCACAGCTGATGTTGTTAGTAAGTCTATCCTAATTGTTTATCCAGGATACTCCCAATCATGTATCCTCCTAACAAAGAAACACACAAACAAATGGCTGTGGAGAGCACTCCGAGAAGTTTATTCACGGCACCCATGTCCCAGAAGAGCAAAGATCTCTGCAAGCAAGGTATCTGGCCTAATTAAAGGTGGATACACCCACTCTTTTGGGGAACAGATCAACATTCATACTGTGGTAGTAGTGCAAACTCACATTGGGATCTACCCTTTCTTCATCATGGGCAAATGTACCTCATTGACAGTGTGAAACTCAGAAGTGCTCTGCATCTGCTGTGGGAGATGCAGCTTGGTAAACAGTGAGGCAGCAACTGCATCATCTGGGCAGATGTGAGGTAAACCCCTCCCAACGCCTTCAGAAGTCAACCTATATGTTGGGCTAAACCATTGTTTTGTATCGGGAAAATGGAGGAATATCATGTCCCTCGACTATCAATGAACCAGTTCCGCCAAATGAACTGAAGTCCATCCAGAGGGATGTTAGCCCTTAGTTGAGGTTTGCAGTGTGCCACCTACTTGCTTCTGACTTAATGAATTGGCAGTATGGGCCTGGTATTTCCTCTCCAACCTCTGCACATCTACTGAGGGGAGACTGGCTGATGTGACAAGCCTTGGGGGTTCAGCTTCAAGGGGCCTAGTACATTGCTGTCTAGCCCTTGGATCAAGTCCTTTCTTACTGGTGGGAGTCCTGAACTAAAAAGGTGCCGAACAGGGTTCCTCCTGCAAGTAATATTATCTGCTCCCTAACACTCAAACCATGATTGACACATGGTTGCCCCACCAAGTGGTTTATACACAGCGCACAGGAGTGCCACTTCCATCTTCTTGAACCCAAGTTCTTGACTGCCTAACTACTGGAAAGGTCAATGCACTCACCCATTGTAGCACAACTGTATGGGCAGCCAATTCGAAAACAGCAGCTTCGCTCACTCAACCTAACTTCTGTTACCTTACTACCAAATGCAGAATCCTTCTTTCTTGGAAAAGATTCAAATCAGCTTCTTCCCAGGTCTCACAATCAAGGCTTACTTATCCTCCATTGAATCCTGATAAATGCAGAAAAACACCCACTGCCCATCACAGTGTTGACCTTCCCTGCAGAGTAACACAAGTACAACCTAAGATAAAACTGGCTCCATTTGGTCTTTCCTTAGGAGCTACTTTACCACAGCATTCCTGTTGCAAAGTGATCCTGTGCCCTCGGCACTCCCATTTTTGCTGGCTGGTAACTGACTCAGACTGTCCCTGGGCTCTACTTAACCAGGCCCAGGGCAATGGTCTAATGGGGTCAGGGTCGGTGTCGGTCTCTGTCTCTCTGTCTCTCTTTCTCTCCCTCCCCTCGCCTCGCCTCCCCTCCCCTCCCCCTCCCTCCCTCCCTCCACCTCCCTCCCCCTTCCTTCTCCTCCCTTCTCCTCCCCCATAAGTCCCTAGTACATTATAGGGCAGGGGGATTAAAACGACCTTTAAGTCCCTACTATATAATAGGGCCAGGCAGTTTAGAGGCCAGTTGCCCTTTCTGCTCTTGCATGTGTGCACTGCTGAGAGCCTGAGGTCATTTAAAAAGCTGCCCTGTGTTGCAGCACTGCTTTGAGAGGTAGATTGTGCCCCAAACTCGACTTTGAAGGATAGGGGCACGTTCAAAATTGATAAACTACAATATTTTGGCATATTAGGTACCCCCAGGGTCTCCCCTAGGTTTTCTCGGGGGGGGGGGGGGTACTTATAAGGAGGGCCCTTATAAAAGATATTTTAAATGCCCTGGGGATAGAGGAATTGCACAATTCATTTGCCCCATTGTAGTAAAGTGCCTCTGAAAATGGACTGTCTACATTACCTTTGCATTTTCAGGACCCCTAAATTCTCCCCTAGGTGTCTCAGGGGTGGGGGATCATGTAGGCCCTGGTGTTGAATAAATTGGACATTTCATTTTACCCATTGTAGATCCCCAGCCGCATAGGTTACATTGTCAAGCGTTTATTAATAAATAACTATCACTAGGATTTCATGAAAAATATCATTCAAGGACTTGAGAATGGTATTGATAAATCCAACAATATGTTGTTGTTGCATTTATCCTGAAATATACAAAAAAGAAGTTATAAGACTGTCTTGTCTGTAAGCCAATAATCAGCCTTCCCGTGGTCTCCCTGATTGGTCAGAGTTAAGAGGATTAGCCAGGCTCCTTTGATGAAGTGATAAGAGGCAGCCGGGGAAAGAGGTGATCTGGTAGGAGAGGGCTCTGCTACACAGGAATGCCAGAGTAGGAAGGAGGGGGTCGTAAAGCATGAGCTTCAATGGGAAAAATGTGACAGGCAGAGAAGACCAGGTCCATCTACCCTCCATCCCCTCTGAACCCAGTCAGATGGCAGGCATAAGGAAGGGATTTGCAGGAGACAGTGGGAGGAGAGCTATGGAAATAAGCCATACTGGAGGGTGTTTTAACTAGTTCTTGCTCCCTCTGCTGAGACTTCAGCCATATTGAATTTTGGACGAATAGTGCTTTTGGGAGACCATTATGCCACACTTTGGAGGAAGTGGTCATGCTCTGGGGTGTTTCCCTGCACCTCATTGGACAGGAGTGCTCTCCTGGTTGACCCCAGAGAACACTGAATAAGTATCTGAGAGGAGCAGACCCTCTCCGATCTCCTGCTTAAAAGTAAGAGAAGAAGAGGGGTCCATGCTGGGAATTTGATTTGCACCAACCAGGACCTGTACTTTGTCTGACTGCACCCGATGTGCAATCTGGAACTACAGCCCTGTGGACCTTTTTGTTTCAAGAGTAATAAAAGGTGGACAACCTGAAAGATACAGGCTGACAGAGCTCACCTGGACCATCACAACCAGGAATCCCCAGACTGGAATGCATCCAGTGGATTTGTAAGGGGTTTGTTGAAGTGGATTGTGGGAACTGAAGTACCAAACTTTCAAGGACCATCTTGGGGATTTCAGACCCAAGCAATGTGCTTAGGACACTTTGGGACCCCCAGAGGAATGTCAGGAAGAAGTTTGGAGAACTTTTATGCAACTTTGGAAAAAAGCTCCAGAGGGAACAGATTCAACTGCAAGAGCCAAGCCAGCCTGCCCTGGTCGTTCGTCCCACTGAAAAGCTCCGGAGGTCTGACTTTCAGAGTTTGACTTGAAGCACCCTGGAAAGCAAGCCAGCGAACCCTCACCGTACCCGAACTGGTGAAGAGCATCAAGGGATCTCGGCAGAAAAAGCTCCAGAAAAGTTTCTAAGTCCGAAGGTAAAACTTGGACTAAGACTTATCATGAGGGGTAGCCGCGCAGGGCTCCACCGCGGTCGGTATTAAACTTTGACTTTTCACGGTCTAGCGCAACCTGATGTCCCAGTAGGCACTATAGGTTTCTATGTGCTACATAGTGCTGAATCTTTAAAAATTCTTATATTTCTTTTAGTTTTAGTGTCATTTTAAAGTAAAAAATATTTCCTCTTTTTATAAATTGGTGAGGGGTTTTTATTGTGTGTTGTGTATTAAATATTTACTGAATTTGTGTTTTCAAATGCTTTACATCGCTGTCTCTTAATTAAAGCCTGCCTGCTCACAGCCAAGCTACCAAGGGTTAAGCATGGGAATAATTTATTGAGACCCATTCTGAGCCCTAGACTGTGTTAGTGGCCTTATTGCCAGTGGTACGTGTATATTTAACACTACTAATAACCAACCTCACAACATTTCCATTTTAAGATGTTTCCTCCAAATTATTCTATTCATTGGGAAGACTTTACAAACATGATCACAACCCTTAAACCATTTGATCGCCACCTGTTAATTTATTTGCGGCAGTGCATTCGGCATCGTCACATTTGGTTCCAAACCAACAATTTCTAGCAATGCTTGGCTTTATACCATAATTTATTTAAACAACATGACAAAGGATCTCAGTTGCCCAGAGTTTTACGCCCTGCAATCTAAATTCATTAAAACCGGGGCAGCCGGAAACCCACCAAGAACCAGAGGCATACAAAACACATGGAAAAAGGTTCTGTGTGGAAAGATCAGTTCAAGGTAGATTAAGGATTAATCACTTGAAAAAGTCGAAATTAATTATGAGATTGTAAATAATCACAATAAAAGCACTTTTAAACATAGATGTATAAATATGTTAACTGCTTTAAAAATGTTGCTCAGATGATCACCCTGCGAGAGAAGGTTTTAAAAAGTGCAAAGGAGCAAGGGAACAGCAATAGTTTTGATAAGTTTGAAAAGTTTGAGTCATGAAAATTCGGGCACCCTATCAATTAATTGAGAGTTTGTTCCAATTACTATAATTGTCAAAGGCGTTTTGGCCCTGGTAACTTTAAAGGTCATCATCAGGACAGAAATGTCATGCAGCAAGAGACAATTTAGGTAGGATGGGAAGGAATCCCGAGAAGTAATTATTGCTGGTAAAACAAGCACTGAATGGATCGTCTGAGCAGGAGCTTCAGTTGATGTAAGGAATTAAGAACAGCACCAATGTGTGTAGGATCACTGTGAATTGCTGCGCGTGTCAATTGCCAGGGTCCTATCTATCAACACAAATGCCGACACACTTTACAGTCCAGACCCTGTCTCGTGCAGCAATTTTCCACAAATTGGGAGGCCAGGATTACACACAGACACCTCTTCCAGGCTTGTCATTGTTGTGTGGGTCAGCAAAGAGTCTGGTTCTTCAAGAGGTGCACCTAAGGTTGCCATTGGTCTGTTTACAGGCAGGTGTTTTGAGCTCCAAGGCACACAATTGTTGAGCAACTCCGGTCTCCATGCACAGACTCAAGAAAGTGAGGAAACAGACACGAAATATAAAATAATTCCAAAATCTTCACTTTCTTTAAAATTTGAGAGCCATTTTTCTCTCATGCAATAAAAACATAGAGACCTGCTAGCCGAAGCCCAGGGGAGAAAGTAACCTCAACACTCTTCCAGTCATAAAAATAATATGACTTTAATGGCTCTGCCCTGCTGCTGGCAGGAAGACCTTTCACTTCAATTCGAACATCATTCATCACACGTGACACTGCACTGGAGATGTCAACATTAAAAAACTTTAACAAAAAAGGTTATCAAACTTGATTTACGAAAAATCCCCAAAAGGACGTGCTGGCGTACCCAAACAGAACTGTAAACTACGTGTCCTGAAACAGAAAAGGATGCTCAGGGGAGATGAAGTAGCCAGGAGTCAGGTGAAGAACTCTGTTGGAACCCTTTCTAGAATGTGTTGAGAAACTCATAAAAGAACTAAACATTCAATACCAGGACTTAATAATAGAGGGGTACGATGCACTCTTTAAAGAGTCGAAAAGACTTTAGATAAGTCAACATTTACAGTTAGGGTTTCATGGTGACCATCCCACCGAACACTGTACAGTTCATGTGAAAGTGCACTGGCCTTTTCACTCCTTTTACTCGCCCAAGCAACCGAGACAGGACATAAAGACGATTAAACCATGAATCCTTTGTGATGATATCCCATCGTGTACCTTTGACAGAGCAGACCAGCCTGATGAAAACCTGAACACCACCTTTCGTACCCTCGAGGCATTGATCTACTTCCTAACAGCCCCTCAATCGGATTTTCTCATTTTTATCCAGACCCAGAGCTCAAACTGTTCATACATAAATTCAGAATTATAGCAAGGATCTCTGCAAACCTATGGAATGTGTCCTTTCTTGCTGCCCTCTCCTCTGTCCTCGACACAAGGGTCGTATTTGATGCATGCAACGACAACTGTCAGATCTCCCCGCTGGCGGAATGCAAAGTGGTCTCCAAGCCTTCCACTGTGGAGAAATTCACTGTACAAAACTCCTTCCATAAAAAGCTCGCACAATTCAACGTATAGAGACTAGACAACATGATACCACCCAGCCGACCATCACTCAAAGATCAAAGATGTGTATGAAGAAGAAGAAAAACACATTCCAATCATTGTAAGACACCCTCTATCGAAAGGCGCATTTGACGCCAATAGGTACAATCAACACGAGGCTATCAATATCTGAATGAATTTGGTATAAAATAAATAAAAGTTTTGGAGAGGGAAAAATTAATCAAAACAACCCGCTTTCTGCAAGGACACAGCATGAGGAGGATTAAGTACATATTTATATTTTACCCGCTGCAGAATAAATCACGCTTTCCCCTTCTTCCCCTCCAGCGAATGGCCATTTATAATGCACGAAAAAATACACAGCTCCGTGAGGTCTTCTGCTCAAAAGAGATAAACGGAGCCGAAGACAGATGTATAACAAATGTGTTACCACAAAGAAAAATGCCTCAATTCCTCTGGTACCGACCTCTTTCACACCCCGGGTTGACGCTGCATCGGCACACACTGCACGGCTGAGGATGCCTGATGGGCTTCAAGGTGACAAGGATGATGCACTGTCAATCAAACTGATTGAAGGATAGGATAGGGGCAATCGAATGCTTCCCAATGAATGGAATGGTGCAGAGGGAATGGGATCGTTTTTGAAGATCGCTGATTAACATATTTCCCTATACTAATTCACCACAAATCCTTTTTGGGTTCCGGAGTAGCGTGCTACTCGTCAAAAAGCGCTTGGACGCCTCATCAGGAGTAAGTACTGTATAAATGCAATTAGAATCCTTCATTGGACAGCAAGTCAACAGATGCACCGCGTAGAAGTGACGTCCACATCACAAAAACATTCCTTTCTTCACTGACTAAAGGCTCACCACCACTACCAAACCTACTGATAAATGTACTCTGAGGCAAACAGATCATTTCAGGCCATACTGAAAAGCGCCTGCAATCGCAACGAGATCACATTCTGAGATTTCTACCTTGAAATTATTTACAAAGGCACCAACCAATTGACCAAGACAAATATACAAAAGGCCTCCTTGCAGAAGCTGCTGCAACGGATCGACCAGTGTTTCCCCACTCCCAGCCCTCGCACGCCATACTGTGGTCACAGGACTCCATGATTCTGTTCCTGGGTAAGAACAGATCATTAGATTGGTGTCCATCCCTGGCATTCAGATTTTTTACCCCTCCTCTGCTCTGCCGCCATATCTTGAGGATTTCCAAGGGTGAAGACCAAGGAAGGGTGCGGTTAGGGACAACACATTCTCTATGAAAAACTTCGCCCCTATAATGATATCTTCCGGGTTTGTATGGTAAAAATAAAAGCTGGTGCCAACACGATGACATCATAGCTTTCAGAGAATTACTTCCTAATCTTCTTGAGGTCGTTGTGATGGTGATGTTTCTACAGTTCAAAGATCAAACACAGACACTGTGAAACCTTCAAAGTGCTGCAGAGTTTTCATGGTTAAAATGCAGGTGCTGTCGCCAAATAGAAAACCAGAGCAGCCACCCTGTCTTCAACACTACAACTGCTCAGTTATAAAGCTAACTACAGTCATCAATGGCACCTCCTTCACAAGAGCAGATGATAATGACAAGGCAGGAAAATGCAACAAGCTGACACTTTGGACACATTGATTACCATTGGCCAACAAGCGTACAAATGCATCAACCTAGATGCATGTCCTCTCCCTCCGCACCCTGTCTTCGATGGCACCTTATAAAGCATTCTTTAAAAAATAAGATTGCATGGATCACAGCAATTCCAATAAATGGCATTTCATGGAGCAAAGCTTTCTATCAATGGGACGGTGAAGAGTAAAGTGTATAAAAACATTGGATGGGGGCGTGAACAGAGTGATGCGATTTAACGAGATGGGCTTTCCAAAGAAGAAGAATGCTCTGGAACAAGATATTGTTTTAATATGATTGTGTTAAGCAAACAGTCCTGGGAAAACTAGTTGATGGAGGAGGGCCACCGTGTTTAAATAAATTATGGCTTAAAGCAAGGAGTCGCTAGGAACTCGACAGTTTGGAGGAAAATGCGACCATGTAGCAGAATGCGCTGCATCAAACGAAGGGACAGTGAGAGATCAAACTGTTTAAGGATTGTGATCATGTTTGTAAAGTCTCTCCAATAAATAAGATGGGGTGGAGCAAATTGGTCAAAGAAGGGGTTCCTGTGGAAAAAGGATTTCATGATGAAAGGACAAAATGGAGAGAGATCAAGCGTTGTACCATTGTCAGTCAATGTGCTGGTTAAGAGAAAAGGTGTCTTAAGAGTTGCTGTAGTGGAGAAGAAAGTGTTTCCTTGCAGGGCATCTGGGAAGGTTCTCGCTTTCATTAAGGTCGCACATGCTACTGTTGTGAACTAGGCTTAGGCCTAGATTCCAGGTTGTGTTGAACCAGGATGGGTATTTATCCTAAGTAGTACATATCTCCTTTTCTGAATCAAGAGCGGTATAACCAGCAAAATCTGTATTTATCACCTTGAAATTCTCAAGTTTTGTCCATCCATAAATTTTGCCAAGTTTTTGCTGGTGAAATCTATCAGAGGAGAACAGCAGTATGGAATATTTATTTCAATGGTGAAATTCTGAACACTCTGAACATTTCTATTTCCACAGGAATTCTGGTCCATGTCATAATTTCCCTCACTACTGTTTATCGAAGTCTCAGTCGAACAGGATACAGAGCGGTTGTTGGGTAACCATTCTAACTAAGATACAGTGATGCTCAATCACAAACTCTAGAAGTGATGACACAATTGTCTCTCTGAGAAGCTACCATGCAGCTCAACGTTACAAAAAAATGCAAAATGGTTATAACTGCATGGGACAACAGAAATGGTTCCACACAGGGCTGTAGCGGGCATCAGGCATTTACCCGGGAGGCTGGAAGGGTGGGGGCTGGTTTTGGAAGGGTGGGGGCTGGTTGTGGAGCGGTGGGGACTGGTTTTGTTACTGGGGGCTGGTTTTGCAGTGATGCTGCAATATCGGCCCCCAGGAACAAAAGCAGCGGGGCTTAGGGCCGGTTCTGTTAAGCAGCAGTGGTTCACGCTCGCCTATTCTGCCCTCCTCCTTCTCCAGGTGGGGGCCGGACAGACAAAATTGCCAGGGCTGCTTTAGGTTCCCAGTTCCCTGGTTCTACACTTTTGTGCCCTACTACGTCACTCCAGCGGGAGTCTTTTAGTGAAGGTCCAAACCTTCTGTAAATCACCAGTGAAGCAAAATCACAAATGGGTTCAATATTCCTACCCAACGGCCAGGTGCAATTGTCGGCTTCATCGTAGTCTGCATGAAGGGCTCATTTGACTTTACACAGTTTGATAGCAGTTGAGTACAGTGCAGACCACTTCCATAACTAATATTACTTGGGTAATGGGTAATTCTATGTTTTCTATGTATTCTAGAAAACATGATGTTCTATATATTCTATGTAATTCTATGTTAATGCTAATAATGAAGCCATGATACCACTACATGCTTTTACAGTGATAGGCATACCGGTTAAAGAAACTCAAATGTGATACCTTGAGTAATTAAGATAAATATGCAGGCCTAAGTTTTACATGGGAATGATTCCGAAGCAAGGACTTTCAGCTCCTAAGGGCTGCATACTGATAAGAGGACATAAGAGTCACAGGGAGATAGTCACAAGCCTGGAGTAAAATAATAGTTTAGGTGTCTCAACTATGTATGAGAAAGGGATTCTTCAGAACGTAAAATTTAGAACTGCCACGCGGACCTTGCAGCAAGATTGAGCCCGACACGCACCTAAACCTGGGGACACATTTTTTCCAATACACTAGATTCCATCCCTGGAAAGGCAGACGGATGACAATGGTAGACCCCGCTGTAAAAGTGGCACTAAGCTCTAAGCCACGCCAGCCCTAGGCTAGGCCTGTGTAGTAAAGTACTTCTCTGCTATTCCCCACTGTACTGCTCTGTTGGAATGTATCATGACATCATAGAATGCCAGAGCGCCTAAATGTGTTTAGAGTGTCAGTTGATCATCTCAGGCTGAGCCGTGAGGAGCCTGCTCCTGGTGGGGCTGCATCTGTACCTTCTACCTTCTCCTGGTGGGGCTGAATCTATACCTTCTACCTTCTCCTGGTGGGGCTGAATCTATACCTTCTACCTTCTCCTGGTGGGGCTGAATCTAGACCTTCTATCTTATCCTACTCGCCTATCCTAGAACCAGGCTACAAGAAAGGATTACTTAACTGTACAGCTGGACTCTGCATCTTCCTTTTACCGCAGCCTGCCACCTCACTGTTCACCGCAGCAGCCAAGGCGCAGCTATTAAAGTTTTGTCAAAGGGCCAACTTCTCCTGTCATGGCCCATGCTCGATAAACCATTTCAGGCGACAGCTTCTGAAGGACAGAGGCATGAGTGATTGGGCCAGCCTCAGCATAGAGCCTGAAAAGGTACAGGTCCCGCTAGTGAGAAAACACACTTCCACTGATTCACAGTGATTTGCAGTAACAGCGGCCATTTAGAAGCTTTCGCAGTCTCAAGGAAATAGGAACATTTCAACTTAAATCAAACAATTAGATCTTCCTATTACTGGCCTAGGTTAACTTTTTTCATGGCCGTAGTAAATGAAATGAGGACTCAATCCTCAGGTGCATCCAATTAGCTAACAAGGAGAACTCAAGCAAAACGGAGATGGGTACTGTTGTAACTAAAGTTCAGAGACCGTAGTGTAGATTATAGGAAGGTTTATTTGATCTTAGTTTCAAGTAGATAAGAAGATAGTCAAACCCCACCAGGAGCAGCATCTTACTGCTCAGCACAGACCACCACCTGACACTCCAATCCCCACAAACTCCCTCTACATTCTAGATGACCTCGCACACGGGCTGCGCAGCACAGACTTGGAACACGGAGGCTGATGCATTAAGTTACAACAGATACCTTGACTGCGATGATGAATGCGAAGATGTGTGAGGACCGCTCTCTAACAGCAGCCCTTTGGCACAGATCTGCAGTGAAAAGCGCACTTCCTGTCATCCACTGGAAACATCCAACTAATACCAACTGTCTACATTTTGCTCCACAGTGGTTACCAAAGAGCTGAGCTTGTGTCTTCTGCTCAGCCCAATTTTTGGATAAGAGCCTTGGGAAGACCTCCAAAAGCTAAGACGGATACCCCTTGTCTTCATTCACTCAGTGCATCAAACCAGATCTATGCTTATTCACGTTACTTCACAATATTCCCCTCATTATTTTGGAACACTGGTCTGGGAGATCCACTACGGCCTGCCTAGGTTTGCGCTATGTTCTGTTACTTTAGCTTATGTAGCGCACGAATCACCCAGGAGGGGTATCCCGGCGTTCAGAAAGATTGCAGGCAGGGAAGTATAAACTCAAAAATGTCTGTCTTGACTGTTTACGGAATTTCAGGTGGTCAGAGCACATGCGCATGTGGTGAGGTATCATTCCAGTACAGAGGGACAAAGTAGGAAAAGGACCGACCTCCCGTGCAGCCTTTTCTGGTACGTGGGACGGTGAGCGGAGCATTGTCACTGGATCTGTGGCATCTGGCTGGGCAGTAGAGCTTTAGCTTTGAATTAGGTAGCTGGCACGTTGCCCAATGTTGCCTCATGGGTAAGACAGCAGATTTTAATAGTTACTTTCTTGACAAACAAATACAATATACATCAGTCAAGGAATATGTGAATAAGGTTGTGTCTGATGAGTTGCAGCAGTGGTGGCCACTTTCTGGTATATCCCACATCAGGCGCTACATGTATGTGACAAAAGTAATTGAAAACAACCCACATTCCCACTGTTTGTCTTTTTAATGGGGGTTTAGAGGAAAATACAGGGGCTGAAATAAAAAGTGCCTACTGCACCCCACAGCGGTAACCAAGAACGGGGTGACGTTTCACAATTATCCAGTGAACTTTGGTGGACAACACCCAAAGGAGGGGTGAAGTCATCAGGGCTGACAACGAGATCTGACAAATGAGCGGACTTATTTTTTTTTACTTAGCTATAAGTTATACAGTTATGAATACATGAAACAGTCCTGCACAGGGAATAATTGAATACTTGCAGAATAATTTAAAAAACATATGGAAAACTGTAAACACGTGTCATTTGGCTTAACTGCATTTTTTGTTTTTATTTAGAGGTCTTATTTTCTGCAATATTTACAGAGGGGGTTTGAGGTGCAACCTTTTTGCATTCTATTCCATTATAAAGAAACTCTGCACCAGAATATCATTCTTTCAGCAGATACGTATATGGTACCACCCAACAAGACTAGCTCTCTGCAAAATTGGAATCCCACTGGAAAAGTTTTGCAAAAGTGAAAAGCTTTGTTAATTCACGAAGTTGAACAATTCATCACCTTTGAAAACCAATGCCAGCAAGTTAAAACTAACTTTTTCAAAAACAGTTTGTGCTGGCCAGACCTTTTGTTCCACGAGAAAATATTCTCGCTTAAATTTGAAGTTTACAATGTTGATTTTTGAAAAATTACAAAGTCACCTTTGTCAAGTTCATGTAGCTTGAAAAGTTTAGAGAAAATAAAAACTTTCCAGTGGTTTCTAAGGAAAACATTTGCAACTTTGCATATTTCTAAGCAACGCGTTTTACATTTTGTGATTTAATGTTTCGACAAACTTAAAGCGAAGGATGAAAGGGGCAGGGTCTTTTAAAATAAAAAGGCACAGTAACTCTCTAATATCTTAGATAGAGACAGTACCCATTCTCAGCGGGCATAAGCATTAGTGTATCATTATTGGTGATAAAATACAAAGGCCTGAGTTGCATTCAGCAAATACTGAAATTCCACATGCAAGTAAATTACTTTTTTTTAAATTGTATTAAAGAAAACGGATACCAGAGACACGAATAAAAATGACTAACCAACAGAAGACAGAAAGCTCTTCCTTCATGATATAAGTTCAAACCTAGGTGAAAATATGACGCTGTGGCTTACAGTCTTCTGTTGACATGTGTGGCCAGCTATGGTTCTGCTGCTCAGACCCCCTTTATTCAGCGGCGGCTTCTCCCTTAATGCGGAGGAGCGTAGCCCCACTGCTTTAAAGGAGCGCATAGGAAAAATACAATGATAAAAAAGGAAAAATAAAATGATAACAAAACATTATAATCTTTTTATTTTTAGTATTGAAGTTGCACTGCAGCCATATTAAGTTAGGGTGGGGCGGGCCGGGTTCCTGCGATGTAGAAGGAGGAGGAGTGGTTCCTGCATCTTAAGTGTGCATAACTTTCGCCGGCCATCTCGGGCCAGCCAAACCGTCATGCGCACTTTGCATGTTCGCCACAGGCTGTACTGCACAGCCTTGTTGGAGAACATACCCAGCCTCCCAGTCCCTCTCTGAGCACCGAACCGCGGTGCTCAGACCAATCACAATGCTGCTTTAAGGCAGCGTTGTGATTGGTCAGGGGAGTCTCAGAATCTGGTTGCTTCCTGGTTCCTGCATCAGGGGTGAGGCGGCGGCTGGCGATGGCAACCACCAGGTAAGTTTTCTTTTTTTTCCCTAACCCCTCCCCAACTTCTCCCACCACCATTCCCTACCAGCCGCCACTGCGGCTTTAATGAGCGTTTTGCACCCGAAAGTGGGGGCACATGCTGTTCTAAACACCCTGTAATAGTTACATTGCCCAGCTAGCTTACTTAAAAGTTGCCTTATTGTCTTCTTGAGCTCTTAGTACCCAAAGACACCAGGAAGCTTATCCATCATGTGACCTATTATGATAGCCTGTTTTTGATTCCACCATAGCGGTAGCCGTCCAACTCACTTCCATTCAATCCGAAACCATGTAATCATTTGAGAAATCCAACCACTTACTGGAGATTTCATATTCAGACAATGTTCAAATGTGCTTTCCCTTAAAGAGAGCCCAATTTCATCTCATCCTAGCCTAAAGCGAGAAAGTCATCAAAGATTATTGAGCTGGTGTTTTTGTGACCAGCATTACATTTATCCTTTGAAGATATAACACGCTGACCCACAATGATTGACAACTCCCACATTGCCTGTGTTGGTACGTGCCTGTCCTCCTGACGTCTTGCAAAGCTTCATCAAAGCGATACTTCACTCCTCAAGGCATCTAATCCATTTTAACAGGTGATGAGCCTCCGGGCAGGCGTGGATCAATGCAAGTCAACACAGGTGGTCCTTCGCACTCAAAGCCAACTTGTGGCTGAGTAAATGTATTAACAAAGGAGCGGACATCCCTCAGTCCCCTTCCTTCACAGTATGCCGGCAGATGCACAACTGGTGGAGTGGACAGACCCCATGCAGGCCTAGGACCTCTGGGGAGGCAGACTGCAGATATCAGTCCAGCAGTGCTCCTCTGTGGCTGAGGGTTCCACTTTTATCCCTTGCCAGAAGAAAGCAACAGATATCGGTCCAGAATCTCTGTCTTTTTACTATGTTGTACCATTCACTCTTATCATGTGCCAGGCCATCACGGGTTAGTTTTCGCAGCCATATATGTGCAAAGAATCATGAGCCATGCTTGCATTAACGATGGTTTTTTAAATTTGATCCAAAAAGTATTTTTTTTAATTCTGTCTTGCTCACATTCAGTTGTAGAAACTAAAGAATTTGCAGATTTAAAGGTTATGCAGGGTAGAGAAAAACGAGTAATCCACATTTTAGCTTAAAGAAATCAGAGTAGACCAGCTAGGAAGACAAAAGAGGCGCAAAGAAGCTCTGGTAAAGCCAAACAGTCTTGCTTTGATAACACATGCAAACAGGAATGCACAAACATGGTTTGCATGCACAAATGCTGTTTACCACATTAATGCCAGACCTATTGGTTTTGCAAATACTGTAAGAAAAGTAGCCAACTGATTTCTTTTTGTATAGAAGTATATATGAAATAAAGGTTTGAAAATGAATGTGTGACGGTTACGTGTACTTTTCTGCTGTAAAAAGGCCCTGATGCACTCCAATGGAAGTACTTACTAAATACCAGACTGATAAACCAACCAGCCAACAGCATGAGAGGCACAGACCTCTTGCAGAGGCCAAGCGACCTCCTGGCTGAGCAAAAGTCCACTTTTTGCAGATTTTTAAAACTTGGTAACAAGTGGTCTTGCAGACAGCTATGCGGTCAAGCCATACCTAAAGAGCAGAGAAAAATACAAAGTCTATAAAATGAGTAGGAAGAATGAAAGGTAAGATGTAAGGAAACAGGCTTTTTGCAGGTTTACACCAACTCTGTGCCCCCATTTTGATTGTTTGGTACTGGTGTAAAGACTCTGAAATGCCCTGAGCCCTGCTAAACAGGGCTCAGTGCATGTGCTCTGACCCTTAACATAGTGTATGTTTAATTTTCTTGTCCACAATTAGCATAGCCTAACTTACTTGCAAGTCTGCAAGTCTCTAGTATATGGTACAAGGGGTGCCCAGGACCTATCAGTTGGAGCGTCCCCCAGCGACTGCAGCAATTGCATCACCCTGAGTGGGACAAGGTAAAACCACTGCTGACTAGAAGGGCAGTTTCAAACTGATAATCAACTTTGCCATGTAAAGTAATAGCAAAACCAAAACCTCCCTTTTTAGGTTGAGCCTAAACTGCGCTTGTGCTGTCTGGAAGATCTGTTGTATGTACTTTGTGGGATCTGGAGATCAGCCCTAGGACGTGTCTCCTTCCGCCTTTGCTTAGGGACTTCTTTTTCTGTTCAACTGCCTCTATTTAACTGTCTTGATAGAAAATGACCAGTAGAGGTCGGTAAAATACCAGAATCACTTTAGCATTCCCTAGATTCCAGGCCATAGAAACTTGTATTCAATGAGCACCCGTAGACAACAATATTTTTTCAAATCTTGTATTTTCAGTGATATGACTGCCAAAGGGGCTAATTTTATATTAAAAACAGAGCTTTGGACAATACAATTTTCCTGCTGATAGGCAGTATTTCCCTCCATGTGTTCGCATACCTGGCATGTTCCGCAGTTTGGGGCTTACTTTCCCTCCATGTTAAAGAACAGTAGATGTTTGAGCACCCAGACTAATGTGCTGCATAGCTAAATACATATAAGGTCTCAAAGGCGAGACCGATTGCATTGCAAATGCTTGTTAATATATGGAAGTCACCCCTATGGGAGGCCGAACGAGCTCTAAGGCAGGAAGCTGTATATTAGAAGGGGGAATAAGTACTTTTACATGTTCCAGAAGTAAAAAGTTACAGGCTGGAATCATAGCCCTGCTAACTTCTGAATGGGACTACTAGGGTTGGTAGTGTTTGTTATCAAAAGAACCAGTGCATTAAACCTGATTTAATGCTTAAATTGAATTTGTTGTTACTAGTGGCCAAGGTTTCCAGTGCCCATTTACTGAAGTGCACAGGGCTTGTCCTGCAGACAACTTTCTACCATCCTGGGAAAACGTGCTAATGACTCCCAGAAAAGGACACAATAGGGGCCAGCATGGGAGAGAGGTGTTACTTCCCGCCTTTAGGAAGCCACACAAGTGTTAGCCCAAAAGGCGAGCTTCAAAGGAGAATTGGTCTTTGCACTGCAAATAGGTGACACTTAGGAGAAGGGCACAATATTGTTTAGGCAGACAGGCTAGGGACACTAGGGAATAATCCAGTCGTCAAACCGTTTTCCTGGGGTGCATGTAGCCCTGAGGTAACAACAACACAAGGGTTGGCTAGTGAGGTCTGTACACCAGGAGAGGGGTCTCACCATCTTGTGAGTAGGCAGAATGGTGCATCCTGGGATGGCCAGATGCCACACTCCACAGGAAGTGGTCAAAAGGTTGGAGGGAACCTGGTAGTCCATTGGCTACCAACCGCATCCTGCCCTGAAGGCACTTTGTGCATGAAGGGGGCACCCCAGGCAACCAGACCTCATCTCTCGACCGACTCGGAAGAAGGACTGAAAGAGGATTGTCCTGCTGCACCTGGTGGCTAGTGAAGAGATGGACTGTGCCTGCCGTGTTGTGCTCAAGTAGAAGCAGTCTCCAGAGCACAGTCAAGCCCAGAGAACTTCAAGGGCCAGCTGACTGTACTCCTGCACACAGCACTAGGACTCAACAGCTGAAGAATTCTGCTGGGGAAAGTTGGTAGCCCAAAGTCTTCAAGCTGCTATCACCACCGCCTAGAAGCACAGGGGATCAAGCCCCGATGCACATAGTTGCCCCTGAGTTTGCGGAGCCTGGGAGTGCGGTCTCAGAGTTTCTGGGACCCTCAGAAGGAAGGTTATTGACCCAGGAAGGATTGGTCTGTGACCACAATAGCAAACAACTGGAAGTCCAGTGGCAACTGGACTTCAGCCAGACTGGGGAAGGCTTTGTGGGACATTGACCCTGCAAGCCAGAAACCCCTCATCACCTTCTTCGACCGAAAAATCCACGCAAGAAGACCCGCACTGCATCTACAGCATCCCTCATCCCCTGATCAGGACCACTCCATATAAATCCATTGCGATGCGGAGAAAGTGCATGGAACTTCTGAAAGACTGCTTCTTCTGTGAAGGTAACTGTTCTTGAGGACCTTGCTGGTCCCCCTGACTAACGTCCAACCAGAGTTATTCACCCCAAGTAATTCCAACCAACCCTATTGACACTTTCCAAAGTTTCCCTTGAAAACATTTCTAAATGTCCAAATTGCTGACTTTGCCAAAGCTTGTTCATGGTTGAGTGAAATTGCACTGATTTATTATTGCTTGCAAAATCTTTATCTCCGAAACCCTCCAGTGGATAGGTTTTATTCTAGTGTCAAAATAGAGTTTATTTTTATAAATTGGTGTTGTTTTGATTTCTTCTTCAGTTGTTTTGGTACTGTTTAAATGCTTAACACTGGTTTCTCTGTGTACGCCTTGCTGCTCAGTGCCACAGCTACCCAGGATTGAGATGAAGGTTTGACAGACAAAACCCAAGGGTGCTAAAGGGGTTGGTACGTGTATTATACGGTGAGGTTGCACAATGACACCACATGATACACCCCATTTCCTCACATGATTGCAGACTGATTTGCATATGGCTGGGTCCACACTGGGGTGGCGAAGTGAGCATAAGAACAATTGATTTAACCCAGATCTGTTGACTGGGGGTGAGTGGTTGAAAAGTTTCAGCACTCTGTCCATTATCTTGTGTTTACTATGTTCGCCCTCAGTGGCCAATTGTATGCCCAGATGTGGGTCCCTTGCTCGCTGTGCCACTGGATTCAAGCTAGCCTGGCTGATGTGGGGCAATACCCCAAAACTGGTCCTAGGTTGCTTGTTTCTGGTCCAGGGAGGACCTGGCCTAGCAGTTCGGGCTGTACTGTTGCCATGACCAGGGTCAAGACTTATTTGCATATGGCTGGGTCCAAACTGGGGTGGCATGGTTTGCAAAAGAACAATGGATTCAACCCAAATCTCTTGACTGGGGGGTGGTGAGTAGTTGAAAAGTTTCAGCACTCTGTTCCATCATCGTGTTTTGTTTGCTAATCTCAATAACAGCCAATTACACTGGACCGATCACTAACATTGGGTTCCGGAGGAGCGTGCTGCCTAATGCATAGCACATCAACTCCTCATCAGGGTTAGTAAGTATTATATAAATGCAATTACAATTACATGATAAAAACAGAGAAATAATTAATCAAAGTGATGTTAGCCATTTTTCATGAGGTACAGTAGATGTAAGGGCCTTGTTTGGGATTTGGTCTATCCCGAATATCTGCCAAAAAGTGGTATATGTCTCACTCGGCCAAACCTGTGGTTCCCCTGCTTACTTTAGAAGCTGTTTCCACCCGCAGAGCCTTCTATGACTATGCCGGTGCAAACTGCATGGTAGTGGTCACCACCATCTGTACACTGGAAGGTCTACCCTACTTAGAGTGACATTCCAATACAGATTTTTCCACCCAGGATCTGTCATTCAAGGCTTGGAGGACTCAGGTAGGGAAAGTAGTAAACTCTCCCAAAATCAAGGGATCCAGGGAGACCTTTGTTCTTTTCATTTCAGAAGTCCACTGAGTTTTTTCCTGCACAAATCTTTCAGGGGGCAAAACAGGCCTTGCCAAATCTCTGAATATGGTGGGTGATTCATCACTGGGCTGACAAAAGCGGGACCTCTGCAGCCCAAGGCAATTGATGGACCATTTGTCGTATTCTAAACACCCCTTTTAATGAGGATTGGTTGTTTTGACCCTACTAAAGTGCCTGCGCCTTTACACCTCAAGATTGCCTGTCGGTGTTTAGCAGGCTGTTGGAATATTTGGAAATGCTTGTAAAGGGTAATTCTGAAACCAAACAGATGCTTTATTTACAGGTATCTTAGAAAATTGCTGTCATGATGCATGCAATCATCTTCCCCCTTCACCTACTCCTTTACCTCAGTAACAACTTCACTACTTTAGAATTGCAAAACTCCCTTTCTTTTCAGTGAGAGAAAGGACAATGATGCACATCCATATTAAAATAATTATTAGCAGTTTTCCAAAAGAGGACGCCTAATATTTGACAGTCTGCATTTGAAAAGCAGGGGATAACACGTTAAAGGCCTCTTGTCCATCAGAACTCCTACAGGGTCATCCTGGGGTGCTACAGCACCCATCGCCTCCTAGTGCCAGCACCACTGAATGACGAGAGTAGAGAGAGTGGCTTCCAGAGGTTGGGCCTCTGGACATAGTAATCTTTTATCCTTGCAAAGGTGATTTATTAAGCTAACTAATAATAGCTAAAAAATCCGCGGATACGTCAAGCCTCCCAAGATGAGCAGATAGTCTTAAAATCCTAAGCATACCAGATCTACTAGGTAGAAAAACATATTTACGACTATTTCGGGGAATCGGTACCCAGATGAATACGCACAGCAGGCTTATTTTACACATAATCACTCTTTATCGGGGCTTAATTTTTGCCTGCAGTTGCAGGTGGTGATCACTGTCAACTCATTCTTGGGGACCAATGTTAATCATCATCAGGATTTGAGAAAGAGAGATATGAAGGTGGAAAATGGAAAGATAAGGAGGGAGAAGCAGGTAGAAAAATAGTGGTACAGAAAGAAAGTAGGGAAGAAAACACCGTCAGCAGTGAGAGAGAGATGGGAAGAGTGCACTAGTAGAAAAAACAGCATGACGCGGAATCAAGACTAGGCGGCCTTGGTATTCAGCAACCCACGTATTCAGTAGAGACGGGCTACTAAGACGAATTATGGGTCCCTACACATGCATACACAAATATATATATATATATATATATATATATATTATCTACTGGCGGTCGCCAGTAGATAGTTATAGTTAGGATCGTGTTTCCATAGGAAATCCGCAACATTCTATTTGGAATAACTTTGGCGCCGATTGACGAATCCTCGCAAAATTTTCAAAATAGGTGGGGCGCTCCGCTCCTTCCCTGAAAGTCTCAGGGGGATTCGTCAAGCGGGGGCTGAGAAAAAGGGGGGGTCCCAAAACGCGTTTTCCCCATGCATTTTTCCATAGGACCTTTAGTCCAAGCTACAGCCCGAACGGCTGAACAGAATTACTTGATATTTGGCAGAGAGGTAGTCCTCAGGTCAGGGATGTGCCTTTTGCAGGTCTGGTGTTAATCTGTTCAGTATTTCCTGAGAAAATAGCATTTAAAAGCATATATATATCTATAAGCGCGCACCGTGCACTTACGGTAAACTTACCATACGCGCACGGTGCCGTGCGCGAGCGCGATTCTGATTGGTTGTTAGATCTTAGTAAACATTCGAATCGGTCGAAACCAGGAAGTGTCGGCCGCCATTTTGTCTCTCGCAGTCTGAGGGGGTGAAAAACAAAGGTGGAGAACGTGAAAAGGGGGCAGGGTGGACAATTCCTGACCCCCTAACCTTTGTCAGGGGGTCCCAGAAGGACCCCCAAGGGCCAAAATATCTTTTAATTTTGTTTCGAAAAATCGCGGAGTGCGCGTAGCGTTCGCGTACGGTAGAAACGGAAAAATTCAGCGAACTGCGTAACGTGGGCGTGCGGTGCGCGATGTGCACCGCACGCCCACAGCGCGCGTACGGTACGCGCGTGGTGAAAAACCTTGAAAAAAAATAAATAAATACATAACTTAGCATTTAAAAAAACGTACAAATTCACTGAAAAAACCATAGGTTTCACACACGTTATAGTTAGGAATTAGCATTTCAAAAACCTTGCAAATTCACTTAAAAAACCATAGGTTTCACACATGTTATAGTTAGCTGGACATTTCACTCGTGAAAAACCATTGAAATTCCCCCGTTATAGTTAGTGCAGGCAACTATAACTCACGCGACCGCAATCCTCTGCTGATGACGTCAGATATTACATCACTGATGACATATGTGTCTTTCTGAAAAAAAAATATTTGTAATATATGTATAGCTAAAACTTTATGGAAGAAGACATGGGTAAATAAGTGTCTAAATACAGTGATGTAATATCTGACGTCATCAGCAGAGGATTGCGGTTGAAATCTCATGGAGCGGGAGAACCCCGGCCTTCTCTAAGCCAAGCATATTATAAACCATCCATCACTGCAGAACAAAATATTTATGCAGTGCAATTACCCGCCTTCATGATGCACTTTGTGATGAGAAGGCACTTGCACCGCGCGAGCATCACGAGGAAAGCTGGTCAGTAAATCTCCCCAAAACGCCTGCCACGTGCCGCCCCGGGGAGAAAAGCCTGTGCAGGATATGTTTATCTTTATTTCTGTTTCGGTTTGCTCCACCTCCTTCCCACTGAGAAGTGGAGCATTAAAAGTAGCAGGAATAGCATTTTCTGATAGTAGATGTGAAAGCTGGATTCGCCCGGCCGCCATTTTGGATCTTATGCCACATATGATCCTCTCAGGTGATCGCATCATCAAAAGCCAGCCGCAGGGATTACCTGGCTGTACAGGCCGCCATTTTCTATATCACACTCAACTGAGGAAAGCAAAGAGATACAATTGTATACTGTTATGAGCTGAAACATGTCGACCTAGTCTGGTAGTGAGGGTGGTGCCTTAATAGCAAGCACACACCTCACTATTTTTTTGTGATTTCAGGGGACCGGGCATTGTACTTTGCTGCGTTTAAAAAACATTATATAGATGTGAGTCATAATGGATATTGGTCGGCAACTTTAAAATGAAGGCGGGCAGTTAGTTCCCGTTATTGATCTGTGGGGAACAAGATGAGAACTGACACCTGTACTGAAGGACATTGCTGGGGCAGTGACGTGTACATTTAAAACACAGGACGTCACAGAGGCTAATTCAGTAGTTACAAGTTATCAAATCATCACAGAATACCACAAGGTGCACTGCTTCGTTAGCTACATACAAATCCCAGCACTCGAGCCAAACACAGCAAAACCCTCACATGTTCTAGAACTGCACATGATCAGGAATGTACACATGGGTGGCACACCTTGGCCTCCCCTACCCTGCCATGCCCTGTAAAGAACAGTCAAACATATTTCTTTAACAAGCATTGGCAAAGCCCATAGGTCTCACTTTTCTTAAACTTGCATTGGCAAAGCTAATAATCTAGCTCATGGTTAGGGGAAGGTTAGGTAAAAGTTGAGCTACTTTGTGTGCGTTGCTCCCAGCTGCTGTAGAAGGAAACAAACAGCATCATCTAAGCAACTTCTGAGGTTACAACAATATGCAAGCTGGGCATAGGGCTTCTTTTCTGAAAAGACTGCATTAGTAAGTTCAGCTTTACCCTCAGGCGGACTCAGAAGATTGCAAGTGGGGAACCTAATATGCATAAACACCTAAATATTGCATTGGAGACACTTTTAACAACGGACTAGAATGTGATGCAGCTATATGGGGGAAACTGGAGAACTCAGAGGAGTCCATAAGTAACATCTACAGGATAGCACTCCCAAAGCTACAAGAACTGGATTTGCTAATTATGTAGCCTAAAGATCTGCATTTTAACGAGAAGCTGGCCTTAATCCATGACGACCTAGTGGGTGCACTGGGTGAGGTTTTCTACCCAGTGTTACCGCAGAGGAAAAATAAAACACGTACCCCAACATGGTATAATTCATCCTGTAGAAAGATTAAGACAGAATTACTAAATACAGTCAAAATAGGTATGGATAAAACTAAAATTTCTGAGCTTAGACGAAACTACAGGAGAGCTATGGCAGTGGCACGGTCAGAATGGGATTGGAACAGATGGCAGGATCTCACATTCGCACTTGAAACAAGGGATATGAGAAAATTTTGGTCTCTGGTAAATGCCGGCACGGCAGAACCCAAAGCTGCAGTGGAGTCAAACATTGCAGCATCCATATGGGAGGCTCATTTTGGACAGCTTTATCAAGAACCGCTTCGATGCGATGATGAGGGGTATGTGGCTCCTACAATTGCCCATGACCCCACATCTGATCTGGAATTCACTCTTGTCGAGGTGGTTAATGCAATCGGGGGTTTGGCGAAGGGCAAGGCACCGGGTCTTGATAGGTTGCCTGGCGACCTCTTTCGTCTTCATCCAGACATTTGGGGTCCTTATTTCCTCATACTTTTCAATTCCATTCTGGGTGGGATGGAGATTCCCTGTACTTGGCTGGGGCGGAGATAGTTCCAATTTTTAAAAAGGGCTCTCCTCTTCTCCCAGCCAACTACAGGCCAATAAGTCTCATAGATGTCCCTCAAAAATTATATTCTCGCCTCCTCTTGAACCACCTCTCGGAGTGGATGGAGGACAATAAAATTCTTAGTCCTCTTCAGGCTGGCTTCAGGAAAAAAACGTCCACCATGGACCAGATCTTCCGCCTCGTTCTCCTTTATTGGAAAACTGTAACCATCGAGAGGGGAAGGCTGTACATGGTGTTCGTGGACCTGAGGTCAGCATTCGACCTAGTTCCCAGGAAAAAATTATGGCAGACCTTAAAGGAGTTAGGCGTTCCGACCCATATATTAAATGCCATTATCAGGCTCCATGAGAATAACTACGCACAGGTCAGGCATGGGAGGTTGGGAGCACTATCATCAAAATTCCCGGTCCTCAGAGGGGTCAGGCAGGGCTGTGTCCTTGCACCAACCCTGTTCTGTCTTTATGTCAACAGTGTCATAGCACATCTTGACACTGTTGTCGACAATGATGCCCCCTGTTTGGGCAGCAGGAGGGTACCCGCCATCATGTTTGCAGATGACACCCTCCTGCTGTCAAAATCTCCGATGGGGATCCAACGGATCCTAGATGGATTTGGCCTTTTCTGTAAGCAACATGGTCTAGAAATTAATACAGAAAAGACCAAGTTTATGATATTTAATCCATCATCTAAAACCAGACCTAATCCTTCTCTGAGCACTGAAAGATTGGAGAGGGTGAATACCTTCCAGTATCTGGGGGTAACTCTCCATGAGAATTTATCTTGGGAACCTCAGGTGACTAGAAGTCGGCTCAAGCTTTCTCAACTGTCAGGGGGAATTCTGAAAGTGGCAAATTCCTCTACATACAAACCTATCAGTCCGGCAGTTGAGATGTATAAGACGCAAGCAAGAGCAGCCGCATCCTATGGTGGAGAACTTTGGGGACACAAAGCGGGTCTAGGAATTGTAAAAGTAGAGAACAATTTCATAAGGCGCCTTTTGGCCCTCCCTTGTGGCACACCCCTTCTCCCCCTAAGATTAGACTTGGGTCTACCCTCCATAAGAGAAGACCTGGAATTAATGCCACTGAGATTCTGGCATAGGCTTTGGTCCACCGCTGAGCTCGAACACTACAGGCAAGAGCTTGCCCATGTCATGAATTATAATTTCTGTGATAAAATCCCGTGGCTGGTTTTTATAAAGAAAGAACTTTACCGACTAGGTCTTCACGAACTATGGGATTCCCCGGAACAAGGCTGTTTCAAGGTGTCACGCAAACACCTTGTGGGTATTTATAGGGAAAAAAGTTTTGCCTCCCTTGTTTCTGCCACCAATAAAGGTATTTTGACTGTTAGATTTTTGGATTTTAAGGATTTATACCAATTCGAAGGGTTTATGGACATAATTTTCCCCATACTAGCTAGAAAATTGTTTATCCAATGGAGGCTAGGGACTCTTCCCATTAAAACATTTACTTACAACTGGACAAAAAGGACGGATAAAATCTGCCCAGGTTGTTGCATTTATGATGAGGAAGAACCCCATATTATGTTTTTCTGTCCTGCATACAATCGACCCAGAAAATACTGGTTAGCTCCTCTATGCAGAAACTTGGGCTTAAGGAGCTATCTCCATTCCCTTAGAATATTGAAAACGAGCACGGCACCCCACATAGTATTTGCAGTTGCTAAATTTTTAATGGCCATGTGGCAGTTAAGGTCAAAATATCTTAAAGACTGATCCTTTTGGCTATGATTCTTAACGCCTTTCGCAATCGGAAATTCTTTTTATACTATGATGGTTTTATGTATTTTACTATGTTCTTAAACTAATGTGGATGCATTTTAATGATATTGTTTTTGCATCTTTTATGGCCAAATTGGCCGAAATAAAGAATTTGATTGATTGATTGATTGATTGATTGATGCAGCTATAAGAGTGATCATGTGTGTGCACATCTTTACTTTGGTACAAGGTAACCATCCTCAAAGTGCCATGGCCTTGATGGACAGCCTATATATTTAATGGCAATCCATGAAATATCTGTTAAAGCCAATGGCTGCAGTGGGCGGGCTCAAGCCCCACTCTCTCTGTACAACTTCTGACCTGTACTTTTACAAGTATAGGTAACATGAAGTCATGTGTAGCAAGACCTAAAAGCAGTCTGGAGCTTTTATGTTCGTTGTTGTTTTAAATGCTAGCACTTTTAATCTGTCACTACAAACAGAGATCTATCAGTGAAAGGGGCTGACACATGAATTGATTCCCCGCACGTCTTTTAAAAGTAGAAAAATGCAAATGCCCAGGTTTGCAAATAGCTTCTGGTCCTTGAAGGCACTTAATCTATATTAGTGTATGTTAGCAAATTGCTACACAACCTCTATGGTGTACACCTTGTTCGGGAATGGAAATGCAATCACCAGGACAGCAAACAAAAACAGTAGCATTACCATTTCCTTATCTTGCATAATCCAGTAATGCGCTCTATATCCCATCCCCCCACAGAACGCCAGGAGTACCCTCGCACAAACATGAACGCCAGTTCTTTGACTTACACATTTACAAATCACTTTTAGGCTTATATTTAAAATATTTAATTAAGGTTAAAAGAAGTGCTTAATTTATTTTAAAAAGTAGAGAAGGTCAAAAGTCTCTCTTGGGGGCCCACTGCTGAATGCCATGGAGACCCATGCATAGTGCTATGGAAGTTCTGCGTTGGGGGTGTATGTGGGATTGCTGGTAGGTAAGTTGCAGTTATCTTCACAGCAGTTCACCTGTTCTGACACACTTTAAGCTTAGGTTGGCTGGGCTAGCCAGTCGGGACGATGGCCACATATGACTCATCCAATGAAGGGCCTTTGTCCAATCATCCGCAGTTGGCTGTTCGTTAAATGAAAACGAAAAGGCCAGTCTCCCTTCTCTGACGCAGATCTTCTCCTCTGTTGAGCTTGTAAAGTGGTTCATTTCTGGGCAGTGCCGCAAAGTGGTCGCTTCAATGTCTGAATCTTCACTTCGACAGCAAGATCCAACTCAACAAAGGATATCTGTCCCTGAGGGCATCTGCCATGTGCTTTAGTTTATAGACCCTGGTGTGTGTGGGATGTTCATGGGATTGTTGTATGAGGGAATATGTGTGATGGTCAGTCTGGCTCCATAAGTGCCTATCCAGATTGTGCATGATTCCTATGCATACTGCGTAGGAGCCGAAGATCTATGTATTAAGGCGATGTTGCATCTGTATTGTTCCCCTGTTATTGTTTTCTTGACAATGTCCAAGTGTATCAAGTCTCCGCATTTGTGGTGGGAAGTATGAGAACTCTGTGTATGTGAATCTGCATAGGGGGCTTTGTTTCTCTGATACCAGAACCTCCACTGATCACGTGATCACCACGCGATAAAATGTGTTGATTTTGAGACACTATCTTTTTTTCTCATCAAACAAACCTACTCTTTTCCTGCCACCATGAACAGTCACCTTCTCCATTTTGAATCCACGTGAAGAGAAGACACGAGTGTTCATTAAGAAACAGGAAGGGAAGCAGCTCAGGTGTTTCCTTTTCCATGGTTCCTTCTTCATATGTCTATGGGGAAGGTACACTAGGGCTGTATGTCGGCAGAAGGCCTGCAATACGGCGTTAAGAGTTGCAGATCAAATTAACACATATATCTATGTGTCTGGGGTCAGAAGGAGGTCAGGATCTTTATTCATGCACCCAGAGGGCACGGAGGGAGTTTAAGACTAATGTGATTCAGGAACAATCAGTTTTGCCGGACATTTATAGGATCCATCTCCCTCTCCTTTGGCAGACACACCCTTTACCAGCTGCTGAGTATGCTGAGGTGGAACAGGGGAGGTGCCAAATGTATCAGAGTTATAACTCCAGGCAGAGTAATTATGAGTATTATTATTAAAACAGTTTTTTAGACTTTGTGTCCTTAAAAACATAGCCAGCATGCAATATGAAATACACTTAAAATACAAAATCTATTTGAAACAAGTAGAAAAATTCTTAGTTATAATTGAGGTAGCAAACCATCTACTTCAACCAATTAAGTACCACAAGTCAAGATGGCTTCCATCTGCCCAGTGTGACCGATGCAGACCCGTCTTGTGTAGCGCCCAGTTGCTTTGTAGCGAGGCTAGCACTCAACGAGAATCATCACATACATAAATATTTTAATTTCTCCTGGCCTTCTGGAAGATGATGTTCACCAGTGCTTAATTTGAGATGGTGGTTTCCGGTGCTCGGCCCTGGCGCTTAATTGGCAGCACCGACACTTATGACAGCCTGTCACATGGTGGGCTGTTCATCTGATTCAGAGTGAGTACAACAACAGTTGTTTACTAATTCAATATACACTAAAAATGACTATTACCTGCTGCCCATGCTAATTTGATAGCTTTGGGGGCCTGGAATAGTCTAAACTGTCACACTTGTAGGGGTGTTATGGTTAGTAGCTGGTTTGGTACTGTCATTGGCAGCACTAGTGGGGCAATGGGTGCTGTAGGGGTCTCCTGATGAGGGCCCTGGCACTTACTTTTTTTTACAAATTATGCACGGATGTTCACCAGGGCCGTTTCTAAGTGTTTTGCCGCCCTAGGCGAGAATTGAAAAATTATGCCTCCTCCCTTTTACTACCATCACTCTCTCCCCTGTCATCCAGGCTGGAAAAATGAATGCATTAGATATAAAAGAACTTGTATTCAACATTTTTTCCCCCTTTTGCCGCCCTAGGCGGCCGCCTAGTCTTGCCTAATGGTAGAAACGGCCCTGATGTTCACATCTTGAAATATTGACTATGGTATTCCTGATGAGTACGGGCTACATAACTTCAGTGATATGTGTTAAATTAATGAATTTCCTGCTTGGAAGTGATCTTCTTCATGACTGGCAATGATGTGCTTAATGAAGCAATCCGAATTCACGTTTGCCAAATTAACAATTAGCCTAGTTTCCTTCTCATCCCTGGGTCCTTCCAGGCAGGCGCAGCGATGAACTGAACATTCAAAGTGTTTGCAATTCATATAAAGAGATCTCCAAGGGGACTGACTGCCTTGACTCATCTGTCCCCTTGAAAGGCGGCCACTGTGCCACAACCTTCATCAACTTTACAAGCAGGAAATACCATTAAGACGCCTGTGCTACAGAGCTCTTGTACAATTAGGGCTTCCATAACAAACCTCTATAACTATCCAGGATGCAGCTTGTGGTAATGCAGTAAGTGCAGTGGCACCGGGGCCCTGTGCGGCCCTTTTATGGCCGTCTCTTACTAAATCATGCCGTGCAGGGGGCAGGAAGCAGTTCCATCCCACTTTCTTGACTTTAGGTCAGTGGCTCCAGTGTCAATCCTCGTTGAGGCTCCAGTGCCAATCCTCGTTGAGGCTCCAGTGCCAATCCTCGTTGAGGCTCCAGTGTCAATCCTCGTTGAGGCTCCAGTGTCAATCCTCGTTGAGGCTCCAGTGTCAATCCTCGTTGAGGCTCCGGTGTCAATCCTCGTTGAGGCTCCGGTGTCAATCCTCGTTGAGGCTCCGGTGTCAATCCTCGTTGAGGCTCCAGTGTCAATCCTCGTTGAGGCTCCAGTGTCAATCCTCGTTGATTCTTAACCGTGTAAGTTACTATTAAACATGGACGACATCAACTATGCCGACTGCGAGATGAACCCAGCGAGATCGCAGCTTCTTCGTCCATCACTAGTACAGTCATTTGTCATCTGTCCAAAGTTTCATGGTTTGGAACTGCTCAACATGTGCCTCCAGCATCCCTACACCAAAGCCTCCGGCACGGTAGTATTATGCAAACCTTCAGAAGCATCCTGTCCTGCAATCCTGCATAAAGCATTCAGTTTAACTGCACCGAAATATCTATCATTCCTGCACCTAAATAACCAGTGACCTTGCAACAAAGTGTTTGTCACATTTGCACCAGTGCCTCCAAAATATAATCCCCGTCTCAAACCCCCCGCAACTCTTGCAGCTATGCAGATATAACTGCACCAACGCGGCAGCCCCCCCACAGAGAAACCTCCAACTCCTTTGCACTGAATCATAAAGCACCTCTGCGACAAGAGTTCAGCACTCCTAGACAAAAGCGCCCTGCACCAGTGCACAAAGGTCCCTCGCAACTCCCATTTAACCAAAGCATCCAGTGCCCCTGCACAAGAGCGCGGAGCACCCCTTAACTGATGTGTACAACTCCTGTCGACCAAATAGAGCAGCACCTGTAACACGAGAGAGTAGGGTATAACAGAGACCCCTGATTCAAAGCAACCAGTGCTTAAAACAACCACCAACCAATGTACCAAAGCATTGAGTACACCTGAAACCAATCACCTTAAGCAACAAGCTGCTCTGAAGCACCCAGAACCCTGAAAATGCCATTGTATCCAATCTGCCACTGAAATATATAGTGCTTTTTTCACCAGCAGTACGTCCATTAAAGCAACCACTTCCTCTTTACCAAAGCGCCCTGTGGCAGTGCACCACGACGCCACCAGTGTAGTGACAGAAGAGTGGCACCACGACGCCACCAGTGTAGTGACAGAAGAGTCTGTATCAATGTATCGAGGCAATAGTGCCTTCTTATCAAAAATCCACCAACAGAACAAAAACACCCACTACTCCAGCACTGCAATATCCAGTAGCGCACCAACAAAGCACTCATATTAGCCTCTAAAATGCAGCACTTAAACAACAACACTAAGGCATTTGCACTAAAAACCAGGCCCAGATTAAATGTTCATTATTCTGGTGTAAATCCCGTAATTTTTTGAATTTCATGTCATGCTAATTATGTAAATTTCATGAAATAATGTATGTGGCTCTTGTGTTTTTCTTGCTATATTTTTTTGCATGAAATGTGTACTTGCATCAAAAATTGATACTAAGATGCATTTCATACTAAAATATAGCACTACATTTTGGATTTGCATTTTGTATAATTTCACATAGTTTCCTGAAATTTTGCGTAATTAAACAAAAGCAAATTAAACTAATTTCACACAGAGGTACTGATAACCCTGTGCTGTTTTTCAAAACATCCAATCTCTCTGGGACTCTGCATGAAAATAGAGTGTAATAAAATGACTGCTTTATAAATAACTTCTTCCTTTGATAGTCCGTAAAATTCATCCTTCCAAGGTGCCGGTGAGATCAGGGAGTGGATCCGGGTGAAAGGGGCAAACAGGGCCAAGAAATAAAGGGAACCATGCACATGTGGTGTTCCTTGCTCTGCAGCCACAGGGAGCAGAGTCTATGGAGCTCTGGAACCCAAGAGACGAGGACTGACTACTGAGCCGGCCCTGACCCCGGGTACCAAGGCCTCAAGTAGCTTTTGAGTTTGGCACAAAAGACCTCAGAAATGTGAGGTTAGGAAACTCAAGCAGCATCTGATTTCATATCTCCATGAAAACAACTACTGCGTCCACTCACTCGGGGTGCAAGAGAAAGGGCCTAAGTGCTTGCAAATTACTAGTCCTCCTCCACCGCAGGACAGCTCAGAGGTTACTGTAAACTCTTCCTCTGATTTGTTCCCTTGATCTCCTTGAGCAGACTGCAGAAATAAAATAGTGTTACCCTCTCCTAAGCCTTTGCAACCAGGAGTCCCCGGGGTTCGGCTCTTAGTCCTAATGCTATTTAATGGTTTTATGGCCACCTCTGCAGAAATCGTTCAGCCTTTGCGATTCAAGGAGGTGTCATATACTGATGACACACAGATACTGTTTGCTATTTCACAGACTAACAGTGATTTACAACACTCTTCATTCTTGTCTTGTTAGAGTGGCTAATTGGATGACGAGCCGTTGCTTAAAACTAAAGCGGCCAAAACCGTAGTACTGCTCTTTCGATGTTCCCCCTCTGTTTGGTCCAGTGCATGGTGGTCTTAAGAACTCTGCTCCCCTCCCACTCCAGTAGAGGAGAAAAGGACCTTTGGAGTAAAATTTTACAAGGAGCGATTTTTTGCTCAGCATGTGACGGCAGTTACAGGCACTTGTTTTGCTTTTCTAAAAAGTCTTAAAAATTTCTGAAAATAGTTCCTGAATTCTCTAGGAAAACCATTGTGAATTCTTTGATCACCTCTCGTTTAGATGATGCCAACATTTGATACTTTGGCCTTCCTGACTATCTCCTTAATCGCTCGCAGATGATTAAGAATGCAGATGCAGATAGATACTCACAGACCGGAATCTATCTTGGGACATCTCAAGAACCTATATTGACTGCCGGTGTGACAGTGTACATATATTTTAAGTGTCTCCTTATTACGTTTAGGGTTTTCCCTAATAGAGCCCCCGTTTATCTGAGTGACAGAATTCAGATATATTACCCTGCAAGGTCCCGTGGATCATCTAATCACTTATTGTTGGTGCAACCTACAGTATGTTGCGCCCACCTGGACGGGGGGGGGGGGGGGTGATCTTTCTCTTTTTTGGCACCTAAACTATGGAATGCTCTTCCATTCAAAATCCAAGCGCCTTCCAATGAACCGACTTTTAAAAAAACAACGGAAAACGTGGCTGTTTCCGTCATTGAAATCAGTTATGCACTTTCCTTGCCTTTTTGTAGCAGCTAGTATTATCCTGGATGTCAGCCAGAGAGCTGCGTGCTATATAAATGGACTCATTCGGGCTTTAAATTGACCGGGTCCTGCCGGTGCTGTTCTAAAAAGCAGGTGCTGAGACCGGTCCCTAGCAGGCTCCCCATTTTTGCCCTCACCCTCAGGATGAAAAAAAAATCTTAACTCTGTAGCAGTAACACCCTTCACTGCCTTTTTAAGTAACTTCAAAGAGACTTGTTGAAGTTATTTCACAGTCTCATCATTTCAGAATTATAGCGTTTTCAATATTCTATACAATGAAGCCATAGTTGTTGCTTATTTATCGTATGTAACTAAAAACCATTGGTAAAACCAATACTCCTCGATTGTTGTATGTATAATGCTGTATTATATATCTGGATGAAATAACAGAAGCAGCAAATTACCAATTAGGTGGCACACTATGAGAAGCCCAGATAATTAGCCAATGTGTTTTAAGCCACACCCTAATTACATCAGCCACGCCCCTTTGAGAGACCCCCCCCTCATTTTTTCCATCCCACTTAAAGCCTTGGACTAATTAATTCATATAAACTCCTGCAGACCAGGGCAGACCATCACATGTTTCCATATTGGGGCCATCTCAATCCTCACTGCACCAGTGAGAAGCAGGGGCGGTGAAGAGGCGTGCCATCAGGGTGGGTGAGAATTCAGAGTTCTTTTGAAAGGGGAATGGCTAAACTCCTCAGAGTTATCATCAAGCAGTAGAAGTTGCAAGACCAATGAGTCATTATAAGTAGCTTTATAAGTGCCCCTGGCACTAATTTCTAATATTGATGGACTATGCCCTCAGTTCAAAGGCCATCGGTGGAAAGGATACTGTGGAAAACGGGTACTAAGTAATGTTTAACTTTATGAAAACTATACAATCCACTGAAAAACTTCACTTTAGGGTCCTAATTGTTCATGACCAAAATCAGTACTTTCTGATTATTACATTTAAAAAAACTGTCACAACAACTCTTTAGTGGGCAAGATATGTATCTAAATACTAAAGCCACTGATATTTTTCCATAATTGTGAGCCGAGCATTCATAACTGCTCCAGTGCACTACTCATGACTTCATACAACACATGATCACATGCAGCACGAATAGAATCAAAGGCACCCCTCCGATCTTAACAATTCACATCACCAGTGACATCATTGATGACATCACTGACACCACAAAAGATTGATCTTTTCACATCTTTAGTCTAAAAAGAGCCTTACTTCATATTAGCTCTTGCAAGGCGACCTGTGTGTCCATTAGGATATGTCTTGCTAGTGCTGTAATTGCTACAGCCATTATTTTCAGTATAGACAGTGCATATCAGAAATTACATTAGTAGTGACATAGTAGGTAGAATTACATCTCATTTCACCATTTGCGTCATCAATGACAGCCCTGAAACCACAAATAATTATTCATTTCCATATGTGTTTTCTGATGGTGGAAATAGACCCACCCTTCTATATGCATCCTTTCTGAGGACGTCTGTGTGTTGATCGTGGTAATGCAGCTCTCTGAGGACATGTATCGCTAGTAAGCGTGATTCCAACTACCTTTATCTGAATATGCACAGACAACATCAAAGATGACATCTTTAACAACACGAATGGTGATATGACACAGGCAAGGACATTGTGAAGCAATAAACAAGTGACCTTTTCATCATCTGTTTGCGGACAGTGGAAATGCAGCATTGCTTTATATGTACCTACCCCAAGGAAACCTGCATGTTATCACTGGGTCTGCAGTACAAGGAATAATACGTATGAGAATGTGTATTACTAGGGAGTGTATTATGGGAAGCTTTTCATAGCAATGTATTAATAATTACTGCGTTTAAAGTAGTGGTGTTATCAATGATGTCACTGGTGATGTCACATGTACTAGGTCATTGCTGAAGTAATTCGTCATATAGGATTGATTTATTCCAGATAACAAATAAAAAAATGATATTGAAAATCAAATAAAGAAAAATAAGAACAGTAGATAAAGGTGGCTATGGTTGCCTCACTCGAAACAGCCAACAAATGCCATCCATAATGTCTTTTAAATTAATATTTTTCCAAAATGCTTAAAACTCTTTTTTAGAATTTTGCTAACTGATCTTGCTATTTATCTTCGCTTAATGTAAGTTTTTCAGTTACTAAGTACTTTTGCGAGAATTTGTGCTACCACTATCAACATTTGGGCTATTCTTGTATGTTTGTAGTAGCAGTGTTTTAGATTGGTTTATAAAATAGTTTCAGATCCCCTGTGCTCCCTTTCATCATCCGAATGTAGAAAATAGCACGAAGAAATTATAGAAATTTAAGGAGCTAGGAAAATAAACCTATGTGCCTCCTACACACATGTATATATCTTCAAACAAATGACATGAGCAAGGCAATCCCCAACAGAACGTATCTATATGGCTGTTGTACATATGAATATTATATTATTTATATATGGAGAGATATAGATCTATAGATATATATATATATATATTTCTATCAAAACAATACCCTTTCAGGATTAGGGTGGCGCATAAATTTATGCAACAAAGAAGCAGAGAACTCTGGGTAGTTCCTAGGTTTGGGTGGAAAGCAGCTCCTGTATAGAACACCCTACAACACCAGCGACAAATGAATCTGCTCACCTCAAATGTCTGTGTTTCTAGCAAAGTTTTTAAGCATGCGATTAGCACAGTGCCATCCATGCCGAGCTAGAAAGGGACAAAGTCTTTTGCCATTCCTACAGCAAAGTCTTTAAGCACAGAATTAGCACACTGTCATCCCCGCTGAGCTGTAAAATGACGAAAGCCTTTTACCACTCCAGGCATAGTATTACAGCTTTGGATTCATATAAGACCATCCAGGCCAACCTGACATGAATAAAAGCAACCACCGACGTGTAGAATGCTTGTTTGCATCAAAAAAACTTCCCAATTGTTCCCAATTTTTTATGATGGTGTATTACTCTAAAGGGAACTATATTCTGTAGTAGTTGCAACTCATGATATATATACAAGTTAGTGATGTAGTCTGCCCAGACATTTTCTGTAATGCTGCGCTACTAGCCCTGATACCACTGTTTGAGGTCATTAACCAAGACCAGAACGTCTTCCTGTCATTTAACTTGCTTACAGATAGCAGCTTATTCCATAGCTCCTCGTAAACATTCTTTGCATTTCACAATGCTTGCTTGTATGATGTCCTTAGAATTTTCAGCTTTTGTTTGAGAGATTGTGTGAACATATGTGTCTGATCAATACCTCCCCTTGTTGCTCTAAGAGCCTTCTTTTATTGGAACAGCATGGGCGTATACCACTTATTAGTTGTATTTATAAGGGGATTAGCCTTTCTTTTGTTTTTAGCTGAAAATTTCCTAATTAAGGACTTGCAAAGGGAATTCCATTTGTCCACCATAGAGCTTTTGGTAGCAACATCAGACTGGCCAAATCTAATTAGTGACACTGCATGTTTCATTATTTCACCCTGTTCGGTACACTGCCAAACCAGTCTTTTCAAACTGTAAGAGGATGGTACTCGATGAAGAACATTAGATTTCGGCATACAACAGACAAACAGATCTAAGGTTAGCCCTTGGAGATTGTGGTCACTTTCGAGTGTTGGTGTTATAGCATAGCCAACGACATGGGCAGACAAGCCCTTTGAGATGATGGTATAGTCTATTATGGAGCCATGATTGGAACTCTTAAAAGTCTGAACTATAGTTGTAGCATTCGGGGGACATTCATTAAGCAACAATAGGCCAAGCCATTGTAGTTGTTCATGACAAGGTTGCGGGATGTTACAATTCGGCTTACTAGATCTTTTTATTGACAATAGATGGATATTAAAATCACCGAAAATAATTATGCGTGCGTTTGGATGTTGATAAGCCAGTGTTGTCACACAAGTTAACAACGGTGTTATTTTGTTACTTCTCCCTATGCTCAGATCGATATTGAACATAAGAATTGGAAATGGAAATTGTAATTTTACAGATTACAGCCATGTAAGTTGGGTATCTGGACAGGGATGTCTAATTCTATGGCTACGTATATTGATAGCCCGACTTTGGCTTAACCTTGTTGTGATGTACGGGTGGCATCGAGTATAAATTCTTGGTTATCAATTATTGGAGTGCTTTGTTCTTTCCATGTTTCTTGTAACATCAGTATTTCAAAGTTTTGCAACAATATTATTGCCTCTAGATCTTCCAGCATCCTTGCAAGGCCGTGCACGTTCCAATTGCTGTTTGATGGGGTTGGCTAACCATCAATCCTCACCGTCAGCTTTTGTTTTGGGAGCCAAGACAGTCCTCCATTAAAACGTTCCTCTAGGCGATTTGTAAAACCAAGTGGATTACTATATATTGAAATTTCATCATTAAAAATACAAAAGTAAAACCAAATTGCAAAAAAAATTGAAAAAGGAATATACATCTGATATCCCCCATATCACTCAATTCTGTATCATAGCTGTAGAAAGACGACTTGTGAAAACACTCTGTTCCACCCGTTTATGCACTGGAAATCAGGGAGCAATACATAATGAAACACAGAAAGGTTGTACTTTGCTTTTTGTGCACGATATGGAAATTAAAAAATTACTTTCTAGTGGCTTTATTGGATCTGATTTGAATAACAAAATAAAAAGAAGTCAGAGTTACGTCAAACAATGCCACATAATCAGTTGCTTTAAAATTGACTATCTATGCCTGAATTATCCTAGGTGTATAATTGTAAAAAGCCAGACAGGCACTGATCTATCTATCTATCTATCTATCTATCTATCTATCTATCTATCTATCTATCTATCTATCTATCTATCTATCTATCTATTTATTTTTATCTGCTGAACTCCTCTGTTCCCCTGTGGTATTCTGCAAACATGCCGCATTGCTCCTAGATGAGAAGTCCGCCCTGCACTGAAAACTGTTTTCTTCTTGCTTTATAATAAATACAATGATGTCCGATATCCCTGTCGTGGAGGGGAGTTAATTCCTCACAGCGGGTTGCAGCACAGAGACGGACATATCTGCTGCCACATCTATTGCAGGTGGAAATGATAAACGGGCAGTAATGGGAAGAAGGGTGTCACGGTGTGCTGTGCTAGGGGACCAAAAATGGTGGCTATTTTGAGATAACGCCATCCTGTGAAACGGTAGGTCTAGAAACTAAGTCAGAACTTGAAGCAGGACGATGGCAAAATATTGGTGCAATGCCTGGTGGTCTCAAGAAAAGATGAGTAACACCTCGTCATGGGCTCTAACCTGTCCACTTCTAGTGTTCCCCACTAGAAAATGAAATCCCTCTTGTCAAAGCACGGCTGTCACTGCACTTGGTGGTAGTATTCACAATAGAAACAGATCATCAAAGAAGCATGCAAAACTAATACCCAACAACATGCGAGTCTAAATGGAGCGGACAGAGAACACTGTGAAACTTTTAGGGCCTCTATTACACGGTTAGTGGTAATCCCGCAGTCTGGAGTATCTATGCCACAAGTATTGGTACTGCTGTGATGCAGGTATACCAGCCCCTTACAGGGTGAACCTATGCGAATCAGGAATAAGACACAAAAGGTGTTTTTCTGCATCCATCCCACATGTTGTGCGTGCACACTGCTGCAAGGGGATGTCGGGGGTGGGGTGGAAGGTACCACTTTCCCCCCACTCCAGAGGTCTGCCCTCAATGGGCGCACTAACCCAAATCTCCTTAGTTAATGTTAAGTCGTAGGGTGCTTGTCTAAGCATTAGCGGCTAGTACTGTCAAAGTATTAAAAGCATGCTTGTTCGCTGTGAGTGTCACAAGACATTACTCCTGCATGGTACAAGTTACATTGTTTTTAATCGCCCTTTCATTCCATAAATTAACCTGTAAATGCACAGGCACACAAAAATCCTAATTGGAGAATAGGAAAAACAGTCATTCGAGATCGGAACTGGTGGTCAAAATGAAAAGGAACAATAAAAAAGTATGTTCAATTTGCACCACAGTTAAAAGGAAACGTGTGCTGTTACTTTTGTTCCTTGAACTGTGCTTTCCTTCCAAAATGCTCACATGTACTCTGGTCTCGACCAAAGAAGATGGTATGGGAAGGCGGACTGTTGTTTATATACTATCCTTTTACTTGTAATCAACATAAACCCCACTTGGCCCCACTTTTCTCTCGTGGTTTAGGGTTCATAACACAACTTCCAAACTTCCAAAAAAAACATTTAGGATCTAGATACGGCTACTTTGTTTCAATTTGTGTATTTTAATTCCTAAATTGACTTTGTGAAATGGAGCACACAGGATTTAGGTATGCAAACACAATTGCATTAATGCATCTGTCATTCTTTCAGTGTACCCAAATACAAGTGTGTAGTAAAGAAAAGTGACACAGAACTGAGAAACCTACAACAACTGTGCATCGTGATGAGTGTAGTACTATATACTATACACATATCTATCTATATATACAAATATTTAGGTTTTTCAGTGCACAAAATTCAATGGTACAAAAACCCACATTTCACAAGGATCTGTGAGGTATTTTCCATATTTCGCAGAAATGACATCATATTGACAGCCTTTGCAGAGTTTTATCATGGCCCGTGGTTTAAGTAGCAAAGAAAACCTTCAAACAACTCTGAGCCTAGCTAGTGAGACCCTGAATTACAAACGTGCTTTCTTAATACACATATGTATAATAACTGAATTAAGCACAGAGAAACGCAATGGTGTGTACAGGCCCATAACTATAGTATATTAATACACAACTACATTGTGGTATAAAGAAATTCTGCACATTAGGCCCAGACAGCAGGAAATGCAGGAAAAATAAGCGAGATACAAGAGTTAAAGAAAGTGGAACAAGGGTTTCCAAACATCACTTCTCTGTCCACTTAGCCCCAAAGTCAAAAACAAAGAATATAGGATTGAAAACAAGGTTCGGATGTGTCCTTCTTGTCGTGCATACCAGCAGAATCTTTTAAAAACAAAGCAATATGAACCAAAAGCCAATCTCGCATGAAAAATGCTTTAATGCACCAAACAATTGAAACTCACCAGGAAGGAATACAAAAATTCATGAAAATTTTAAAACATACTCAAACCATTACAAAATTCATTTCTGCGTGAGGTGGGGGTATATTATTCCATATATTATTCATTTGATCATCTGTAGCCACTCGCTTCAATCCTGGTCCAAGCAGCAGGAAGTAAGAAAGCAGCTGGTGCGCTATTCAAATCCAACATTAGCACAGCCATTCATTGCCCTAATTTCCTATCACGAATGTCCAGATGTCTATTTATGGAGTCCATTTACCCAACAACTCCCTCCGTCGTTACCTTATTCCGGCTACTCTGGCGCGACACCGTGGCAGTCATCGTTCAGTGCGCCGCGGTGTGCGTCACCGGCGCGCGCCTCACTCAGAACTCATTACAGCGGTATCAGGGCGTCTCAGAGGCAGTAATTGTGGCTCGCCTCCACCGGACACGGCTTTGATGACGGACTTCAGCCACACTCTTGATAACATGTTTGTTCCGTCTTACGGGCCGAGATTCCTTCTTGACACCTCCGCGCTGACGCACACACTCGCGACCTCGGCGTTACCATTGCTGCGGGTCTTTTTGTCTTAACTCCACAATTTGTGGCAACCCGCTGTCACTTTTCACCCCCACCACTACACGCACCTCAGATTTTGACATCACCTAAAGCATAGCGCGCGCGCCTCATGCACGCACGTCACATGGCGAGCCTTTGTTTTGACACAACACATTTCAGAAGGCATTAAGTTTTCATGAGACACGGAATGAGTGAAGGGGGGCTGCGCGCGCGCTACGAGACACGTCTGGCAGGGCCCTGCACAGAGCCTTGGCTTCAGTCGCGAATATTTTAATGCTGTTCCCAACACACTAGTGGCAAGCAATATTGTTCCAATGGGTTGTAGGCCGGACTTGGCATGCCTTTATAACACATGTGTTACCCTGCGAATTTTTACACGTATGCATTTACAATGCATGCCGTTACAGCATATTGTTTATAAATACTTTTATATGTTTAAAACAAATCTATGTGGCGGTAGACCCCCCAAACTTACTTTAAATGCGTGGTAAAGGCATGCGTGGTAAAGGCTTATACGTAGTAAACACATACGTGCTAAAAGAAAATGAGGGGTAAAGGCACAACGTGGTAAAATACTTTGTTGTAAAGGTCGTTCCCTATTCAAATGTAGACCTTTAAACAAGGGTTAAAAAAAAATTTAAAAAACACACACACACACACTTGTAGCTATAAGACCCCTCCCACATCTGGATAACTTTAGTGATAAGGTCTCATTCAGTGTCACGGACAATGGTGTTCAGTTCAAGTCCTTAGAAATGAAAAGATTTATGGAGTATGCGGGTATTGAACAAAAGTTCACTGCTTTGTACCACCCAAGGGGTAATGCTGTAGTTGAAAGGATGAACAGAGTCATTAAAGGAATAGTACAGCTTTCCAAGAAGAATAAGAAAGATCTGAATACAGAAATTATGAAAATGTTATGGAGCCATAGAACTACTATTCATGAATCAATTGGCAATAGTCCTTTTGCTATTATGAGAGGCAGGATTCCACACTCCAAAGTTAATCCTGGTTGGATGAACAAAGGTGGGAAGGCAAATTGGGACATTGACGTAATTAGAAGTTCTATGTGTGAGTCTCAACAAAAGAATAAGTTATATTTTGATAACAAGCATGGTGTTAAGGATGTCAATATTCATGTGGGACAATGGGTAAGGGTGAAATCCAGTAGGAAGATTGTCAAAGGTGATAATAGATTTAGTGAACCTAGAAAAATTGTTAAAGTTAATAGAAATACTGTTCAACTAGAAGATGGATCTATCTACCACATGAGCAAACTAGCATTAGCTAATAATTATGATGGCGTTAATGATAATTGTCCTACCAGTTCTGGTTCAAGTTATGACAAGTATTGGTGGATCAATATTAGTAATACAGCCAACGAAAATGTTCAAGTGGAAGATACTTGTTTCACGGACAATGAGCTTTGTCATACTCTTGAGCGTAGTAATTTAAATTCAAATAGCCAAAATTGTGCGGAAAAAACTAGCAGTTTTGGGAGGAAAATTTTCAAACCTGTGAAACTTAATGATTATGTTTGTATTACTTATGTATAGTTTTTTTTTGTGTTTTGTTTTTGGTTTTCTTTCCATTATTTAGTAAGAGAGGATAAGGGTTTTGCATAGATAAAGAAAGGGGATGTGTAGTGATGTCTCTTTAATAGAGTTATGAGGCATGAGTGTTCTGGGTTCTATGTTCTCGTGGTGGTGGGTGGAACACGGGCTGAACAGTTGGAGTGTAGCTGTGGACGTGTGTACATCTCTGTGCCTGTACGAGGTTGCTAATAAAGTGCTTGCTTCATATTCATCGCTTTCATCTTTATTACACCCACCTTTTGCCATGGTCTTCTGCTCAAAAGGAACATTGTTGCACCAAATGTATATTTTAACATTTAATTAGTTTGAGGTTCCTTAAGAGGGACCAGAGAGCAGGACAGCACTGTTTATATCAAAAGCCAGAAAATATTCATACATGAGGCCTGGTAAATCAAGGAGGAAATAATGCATGGCACATTTGGAAAACAATCATCTGTAATGCCAATAGATCTGGCTTATAAATTAAAGTGCAACTTTATTGATGTTCTGTTATGTTAACTGGGATTTATAGCGCATAATCACCGGCAGGTCTCTTCGCGCTTTGAGAGAGCGGCCAAAACCCACCAGAAATCACAGCTACAACACTTGGAGGGGTATTAGGCTGTGTCCAGAGCCTCCCTAAACAGGAGAGGTTTGAGTTGCTTCCTGAAAGGGAGGAGTGTGGGTTCCTTGCGAAGATTCTCACGCAGTCGATTCCAAAGTTGGGGAATTAGGACAGAGAAGGCTCTGCCGCCTTTAGATGCGGTCTTGAACCGTGGGTAGGCCTAAAGGCCTGCGTCGGACGATCGAAGTGTACATACCGGCACATAGTTCCCTAGGTGCTCCTTGAAATAGGCTGGGGCCTGGCCATGACCAGCTTTAGGAGCGATGCAGAGACCTTTGAACTTTTCTCTCTGTTTAATGCGCAGCCAGTACTGCTGCTGTAACAGGGAGGTAGCGTGGGCCCATCAGGGGAAGCCTAAAAATCTGCCTCACTACATCATTCATGATCACCTGTAACTTACTGATAAGTTTCTCGGGGAGACCAATATATAAGCCGTTGCCATAATCCAATCTGGACACGATCATAGCCGTCAAGACAATCTGTAGCGAGGCAGAAGAGAGGAGGGGGGCAAGTCTCCGCAGCTGTCTCTTTAAGCCTGTAGAGGTTCCGACCACGGCAGAGAGAGATTGGTGTCAATCTTCATGCCCAAACTTTTAACGACCGGAACTGGCATTGGGGTGGTGCCAAGCTCTTGTGGCCAGAAGAGGTCATTCCAGTGATTGTTTTTAGAAGGGATGACAGGGACCTCATTTTCATCAGGGTTGATTTTTAGGGAATTAGCGTTCATCCAGTTCACAGTGTGTCCGAGTATGTTTTGCATACAGGCGTGGGCTTGAGGACAGTTATCAATATGGAGGATTCGTTTTGTGTCGTCTGTGTAGTTAAAGGCTTGGCAGTCCATGCAGACCAGAGCAACCACTAGTGTCTAGAGGTAGATGTTGAAAAGGAGCGGCGACAGTGCTGAGCCCTGGGGGACACCACAGGTGAGTGCGCCAATGCTCGACACCTGCTCACCCAGTTGGACCCTTAGGGACCGCCCTGACAAGAAGAACTCAAGCCATTGGTGTGCAAACCCACGAATGCCCAAATAGTCTGTCTGAACCAAAGCTGTGCATGATTGACCGTATCAAACGCCACTGACAGATCTAACAGGACCAGGGAGTTCGATTTTTTGTAGTCAGCCATGAGCCTAAGTTCGTCCAGCATTGACAGAGCCACCAATCCAGTGCTAAGATGGGCCCTGAAACCAGCGTGCTGCACCTGGAGTAGCTGTTGTTCCTCAATAAATGAAGAGTGTTTTGAGGACATGTTGTTCTACTACTTTCGCTGGGAACGGGAGCTGGGCCTATAGTTCTTATGATTGACTACATCTGCCCCTGGTTTTTTCAGTAGGGGGGTGACCCTGGCATCCTTCAGGCTTGCGGGCATTCAACCTGTCTCCAGTGAGCAATTAAGTAGATCAAGGATCTCCCTCTCTAACCCAGGAAGGGTCATTCGAAATATCCCTGGAGGGCCAGGGTCCGCTGGAGAGCCTGATTTAACACTGTTCATCAGGAATGACAGGGAGGCTAGGTCTAAACTAGGGAAGGAGTCAACTTGTTTGCCAGGGGTACGGGGGACTAGATTCCGTACCAGGGGGCACTGGTTAGTTGGCGTGTTGTCAATATCAGTTAAAATGTCCCTGACTTTATGAAGGAAGAAGGCCTGAAACGTATTACAGTCTGCCGGCTCAGGTGTGGATTTCTGCTCTGATTTCTGGCTGAGTTCTTTCAGGATTCTGAAAGTTTCTTTCTGTTAGTTGGTGGCGTCCGTAATTCTTGCCTTATAGTATTCAGCATTCCTGGTCATGATGGCTTTTTTATATTCGGCTAGCATGGTTTTGTAGCTTGTCAGTGTGGCGGGGTCGTGCGATTTGCGCCAAAGCCTCTCAGATTGGCGGAGATTTGGCTTCCTTTTCCTCAGGTTCTCATTGAGCTAGGGGCCCCCCTTGCCCTTATTCCGGACTCTTTCCCTCCGGGCAGGTGCCACCTGATCTATGGCCTCTCTCAAGATGCCGGTAAGGGCCTCACTCGCCTGGTCGAGGTTACCTTTCGTGTAGTTTTTAGGTGGGATACTAAGCAAGGTACCCACTAGCTTGCCTGCCTCAATTTTATTCCAGCCTTGAAACACTCTCCACACCGGAGGTGGTTACGTGAGTTGGCTGGCCAGCGGAACTCAACAACTGATTAGTGAATGGCCTGACCAATACTATTGGGTGTCAAAGGTAATAGCGCTCATATGGTAATCACCTGCTATTGTTCTACTATATCCAACCTTCTGGTGCATCCAAAAAGATTTTGGGGAAGGGAACACCCTACTTCCCTAAACTCAATCCAAAGGATTGATCAAACAATTAAACAGACTTTTCGGAGCACACAGCTTATACAACGCTATTCAGCAATGTAAGTAAAGCACTTTACTTACATTGCTAAATAGCGTTGTATAAGCTGTGTGCTCCGAAAAGTCTGTTTAATTAGTGAATGGCCTGACCAGGCGCAGGGGCTGATGTCTATTAAGCTGGCCCAGTCGCTGAGTGGTCCAAATGAAGTCAAGGATGTGCCCCTTGACGTGGGTTGGGGAGTCAACCAGCTGATGGAGCCCCGTTAAGCTCATAGCTTCCTCAAGTTGACTAGCAAGCAACTCTCTCGGTGCTTTGTCCCTGTGGTAATTGAAATCCCCCACCACCAGGATTCGTTGGTACAGTGAGCAGAGGTCACTGACAATTTCTGTGAATAGCTCATTGAACCTGGGCATTGATCTTGGGGGGAGATATGCCACCATGAGTGTCAGGCAGGAGGATTTAGAAGAGAGATTTTTACCCCCAAAATGTCTGTGCTTTCCATGCTCTCTGCCACTATCTTATCTACCACTAGCTGTTTATAATAAAATATTGCTACTCCACCTCCCCAGGTCTTTTCTTGTCTGTTGTGCCATAGGACATCGAAATCCCCGGGTAGGGCTGCTACCATATCTGGGATTGAGGTGTCTACAAGCCAAGTTTCTGTGACCGTCAAGATGTCTGTAGCTCCATCCTGGAGGAGCGAGAAGATTTCAAGGCTGTGCTTCTGCAGTGACCATGTATTTAGAACTGCCACCTTGAGAACTAGCACTTTCCCAAACTCTGTGTTTACGTGGGGAGGTTGTTGAGGGGCTCTGCACCCGCCACCCTCTTTGTTTCTCAATATGTTATCTGACCTCAGTAAGTCTACTACCCTTTTGTCCATAGCGTGGTTCCCAGAGGCCTCCCGCTGAGTAGGTCAATAAATGACCAAGGGTCCTGGCCCCTGGACCCAGTCGGGTGCGGACGGGCGCAGACGGGCGCAGACGGGCTTGCCTTAGGCGAGCTCGCTTGCGCGTCTGCTCTAGCGCGGCAATTATGGCATTCCCTTCTGCCCACCCACCAATCAGTCCTGCTGTGCAGCAGCTGATCTCCCCCTTAAGCACTAGACCGCGTTGCTAAGCGGAAGTGCTGGTGACCTGGGAGGGTGCAATCAGGCAGGTGAGGCAGAGATGTGGTGTAGAGGTTTTAAAAGTATTTAAAAGCCATTGATGGGTATGGGCAATCAATAAATCACCATACATGCACCCGGTCACTCATCTTTTCACTCATGCATCCATTCATTCACCGACTGACTCATTCTTGCATCCATCAATTTACGCAGCCAAAATAAAGCATACAGCAAAACTCAGCATATGCAAGATAAATCAAGGCTGTCTAAACATGTTGGGAATATTCTTGCCTTAATAAATACAAATTAACATAACAGTGGGTAGCCATCTAGCAATGGCAGTGCACATAATGTAGCACTGTTTAAAAGTTGCAGCATGTCACGGACAATACCATTCCATGATAGTGGCCACGCTGAATACAGCGGACTGCAGATTAAATGAGCGACAAACAAGCTGCTTTTTAGCATTGTCTAGGGAACTGCAGGATGCTCAACAAAAGGGAAAACAAAAACAGGAGAAGGAAAGAAAGGAAAGGGAACCTAGAAAGGGACCTATAACAAGACAAAATAGAAAATTAAAGAATTGGCTTGCAGCCATGGCACCAAAGTACACTGATTTTCAGGTGGATGTGCACAACGGATCAATCGAAGGGCAAGAGAGTCAATGGCTCAAATACACTGACCCACTGCCTCGTGTATGCTTTCATGGATGGAAGGGGACTGCAAATGACTCTTACACAGAACAATGACAGAAGAGGGCTGAACCAGAGTGAGTGAGCGTGTGTTTTGAGTACAATATCTTGGCAGTCAACTTAGCCTGTCAGGCCTACTGAAATGATTCTAGCAAGAGTGATTACCGTAGAAATCATATACCAATAGCGATTGTCAAAAGGGTAATCAACACCAAAATTCTTGCCTACAAAGGTAATCTGTGGGTTGCCGGGCAACAAAGTACATTGGCAGATCTTAATTCAGAGCAATAACAATCATCCATAGAGGTCTATTGGCTTTAATATATATGTTTCATAATCAATAAAGCAAGACTACTACATTTCTTCATAAACAGATCAGACCATCTGAAATAACCATTTCCCAGCTAACCAATCAGGCCAATAGGCTTATCATCCTAACCAACTCAGACCTGCTTTTTGTGCACAATGCAGTATACATATAAGATAATAAAATTACAGACATGTACAAAATCAGTGGCCAAAAGAATGTGTGAGAGTGTCACCAACACCAAAACCGATGCCTACTAAAGTGATCTGTGAGATTCCATGTAACAAAATACCTGCCTACAGGCTCAGCACAGTGTAATAACTATCAACTTTAGTATTCTATTGCATTTAAAACATGGTTTTCAAAGTAAGAGAGTTAGGCCTACTCACTTTGTCATAGTTTCACATAAAATGCACACCAAACCCCTGGAATCTAACATAACTAATACCAATGCACCAGTAAGCTCTTGGGCATCATTTGATACCATTGACTGACAACCTAACCAACATAGACCAACAGATGTGCACAGTTAGGCATACAGGCTTAACCCAGTGTAATAACAGTCAACCTTAATTGCCTTTAAAGCTTTTCACAATAAGAAAGTCAGACCTACTGCCTTTTGCATAACCTTACATAATATGCACGCCAAACTTATAGACATAACTTTTACAGATGAACCAGCAAGATCTGTGACACGATTTGATACTGTTGGACTTGGCACTTTCTACAGGATCATCCCCAAACTTTTTGCCTTTACCCTCTTATTTCCTGAACCAGTTTTTGTTGGCTTTTATGACTCTGCACACTTTACCACAACTAACCAGTGCTAACGTTCTTGTGTTCACTCCTTAAAACATGGTAGAATTGGTGCACACACAATTGGCCTATTTAATTTACTTGGAAGACCCTAGTAAAGTGGTACTACATGTGCCAGGGCCTGTAAATTAAATTCTACTAGTGGGCGTGTAACACTGATTGTGCCACCCACTTAGGTAGTCCTTTAGACATGTCTCAGGCCTGCCACTGGAGCCTGTGTACCAGTTTTAAACTGCCATTTTGACCTGAAAAAAAAACCTTTTGCCAGGCCCAAACCTTCCTTTATAATATATATATAAGCCACCCTAGGGTAGGCCCTGGACAGCCCAGAGGACAGGGTTGTGTGTATTTAAGAAGTTGGACGAGTGCTTTTAAGTTTTACATGTTGTGGTATTGAAAACATCTTAAATTCATTTTTCGCTACTGCAAGACCTACCTATCCCATAAGATAACATTGAGATATCTTATTATATTTAATATGTGATAACTTCCAATAGGGAGCAGGTAGATCAGTCAAGTTTGGTGTCTAAAGAATTGTAAATAAAAGCCTTACTGGAGTCGACTTTTTAGTCACCATTCTGAAAATGCCAGTTTTATAAAGTTGCCATTTTCTTGTCCTAACCATTTGGTGCCTGCAGCCTGTTCCCGGGTCACATGATTTTGTGTAGCTGGCATTTGGTCTTTGTGCATTACTCCCAGACAGTGAGACAAAGGGAAGAAATGTGTTGGCAGGATGGGCCACTCTTAATTAAGAAGGGGAGGAGCTGTCACCTACCACACTTGCACATCACAAAGGCCCTGCCTGAATACTCACACAGGGGGTTTGATTCTGGTTTTATGTGACACCAAAAAAACAAGGGCCGAGGCAGGGAGGAAGGGGATACCTGACATGTTGGGGGGGGGCGGGACTTTAGAAGCTTCTTCTACTTCAGAGTGGGCACTAGGAATAAATAATGGCCCCTTTGACCTAACTCTTCAGTACAGTTCTCGACCTGTGGACTCTGCTAGGAATAAGGACTGCTGTGCTGCTGAAAAGACTGCCACTGTGTTGGGCTGCTGCCCTACTGTACTCCACTGCTTCCCTTTTGCCTGAGTGAGAAGGACCGAATCTGCCAAGCCAGGGCCCCAGAGTGAATCCAATGGCTAGTTGGCTAGCCTCCTGATTAGAAGCCTCAGGGACAGAAGAGACTTCCAACAACCTTGAACCCAGCACCTGGACTCTGACATCTGCGGGTCATACCCTCCCAAGTTGTGCAATTCCAGTCATGGACCCTTGCAAGTGGGCCTGAAGATGTTTTGCCAGTCCATCTTTTGATTCAGCAGAACCGACGCATCTCCTATGCGGCGCGGTGAATCTCCACATCACTTCTGCTGCTCGACATATCGCCCTTGGAACCGATGCATTGCCTCAGCTGCAATGACTTTCCCAAAACACTGATTCCACATTGCCTACGGCAGCTCATTGGAATCGCCACTGGGCAACACATCTCCACACAGAGACATCGCCTCGCCCAATGCTGTCCATCGGAACCACTGCTACACAACGCATTTCCACACAAGGACATTGCACCATACTTCGCAGATCCAAGAAACCACCAATGCGCAGTGTATCCCCTTGCCCAGACCTCCCATTGCCTCTGTTGTGCGTCGCATTCTCGTTGCGGGACTTCACATATCTTCGCAACCAGGATTAAGGTGCTGTGTTCAGCAGATCTCAGTGGGTGCCTGCAGCTGGCCAGTGCTCCATTGCGGTCAGCATGAACTTGTGAGTTTGTCTCGGTTTGGTGCGAAGAGATAACCACTTTATGCTTTTGACAAAATGTTCACTCAAATATTTAAAATGGTATATCTCTGGTTCGACGGATTGGATTTCTGTTATTTTGGTCTTGGTTTATTCATTAAAATGTACTCTAAATTGGTGTGGGATTTTTCTTGTGTTTTCACTTTATTGCTCTCTGCGGTGCTGCATAAATACTTTACACATTGCCTCTAAGTTAAGTCTGACTGCTCTGTGCCGAGCTACCAGAGAGTTGAGCACAGGTTAATTTGGGGTTTGCTTGTGTCTTCGACCTGACAAGGATTGTGGTTGCTGCTTGAGAAGGGTTTCACCCGCTCAACCAGTAACCAAATTTCTCACAGATACCACTGGCTTTAACACCATACCATAAACCTACAGAAATGCGTACAGCTGATAGCCATCATGCATGCAGTTACAAAATAACAAAAATTTACAAAATTACAGTTGACAAAACAAAACACAACCTCTCTTACAAGAGTCACAATGAAAATTATCAACCCTCGGGGTTTGGCAGATGGAGTGGCCAACACCAAAACCATTGAATACTGTGGTAATCTGTGAGGTTTCATTCAACAAAATGTCTGTCAACAGACTGTAACTCATTCTGATAACAATCTTCCATTTAATTTAATAATAAATAAAGCAGGCCCACTGCCTTTGTCATAACTTTCCATAATAAGCAAATCAGCCCTAGGCATCAGACAACTTTCCCCACTGAACCAACCAGGCCTATTGCCTTTATTACTGGCTTGTGTTCATAACCAACCGAAGCCTCGTCTATTGAGTGTATGCTTTCCCACAAGGCAACCACCAGGCATACAGTCATAAAATTACAAATGTAGACAGAGTACATTAGTGTTGGTAAAGCAAAATACCGTATTTTCTAAGATGCCCTAACAAGGATTATCACAGTGCAAATCTATTGCCATGATTTTTCAGAAGATGTAACCAACATCGAAACCCTTACCTACTATGGCAATCTGAGACACTCCAGCTAACAAAAAAACACTTTTCAAGCTATAATAGAGCTTAATAACAATTCACTCTTATATGCATATTGACGTCAACATATGCTTTTTCATAATAAATATGGCAGGCCTGGTGCCTTTATCATAATTGTTCAAAATAAACTGATCAGGCCTATAGTCTTGATCATTATCTCCCACTATTCCAAACTGACACCTGCTTTTTTAGCACAAGCTTGCCCACAAGGCAAATGAGTAAAACGAGCACTCTTTGTCAGTGGGCGCACACAACGTTTATCCAATGAAATGCGGTACTCAAGGCAACAACCTGTGGGCGGAGTCCAGCACTCTCTCAGTACTGCTTAAAAGAAATGTCTGTCAAGTCAGTTCTAAAACTCTTCACAAATATATAAAAGTCTAAAAACAGAGGCTTGTGCTCGCGATTAAAAATATATGTATGATATACTTTAAAAGTATTGAAAAGCGGCATGAACAAAAGGGGGACATTTACTGGATTAGGCCTCAAGGAAGAGAAACCAAGGGTTTGTGAGAGATTGAACAATTACACTGAAGACTTTGGCCCATTATGGAAAAAAGTATTGTGTTCATTCAGAAATATTTTAAGACTTAAACACCTTGTGCATATTGTCCAAGAGAGAGGATCAACTACATATCACATGTTGGAAAACTTGCCAGCCCCTTATTGCACCACCGCAGATCAGAGAGATATGTGTTTGCCTGAACCTCTTCAGCTTTTATCATTTTAGAGTATTTTAACTCGCATAGATTCAAATGCATTAATATCCCACTGTAATATTAAATGAATCCATGTGGATTAAATGTAATTTGCATACACAAATGTAATATATTTGATTAAAACATACCGTGAGACATGAGATCTTAACAGATCATTTATACAGCCATTAAAAACACCCCAGAGATGAGGTCCCCAATGCCCTTGTTAAATCGCATCACAGATTATCTTTCTTGCATTAAAATACCCATTGGGCAACACACTACTCGCTTTGACTTTTAATAAAGGTGTTTTATGGATGAGAGGTAAATGTGCTTCTTCTAGATGATACACGCTTAAAGGATTGGAAGTCAAGTGGGAAATAAGGTAGATAAACAAAGGGCTGTTAAGTGTTAGTGGAGTGACTTAACACCTCACCATAAATAACTCGACCCACAATTCACCCATTTCATAAACACATAGCTGCCTTTTAGGCAAGCATAGCTGCTAAGCTGAAAAGAGTAACATATCTTGTGGGTGTTGGCAAAAATTGGATAAACCAACTGCTCAACAAGATGTTCTTCTCCAAAGCAAGCAACCAAAGGTAAACATGAAATATGCAGAAAAAATGTAACTCTAAACTCAATGTAGGAAAAAACGGATGCAGCGATTGCTATAAGAACGTAAGGAAACAAAATGCAATACAATTTAGCTTTATGATGATTGCATCTTTATTGTGAGCTCCATGTTGGATCACTCATGTTGGATCACTCTCTGTCCTCACATAAAGGACTGACATCTCAGAATCAGGTTACCTCCATTTTAGCAAAATGAGCAGTTCATTTCACTCTGGCTAAACTCTAATTTAATACATCTTGAAGTATTTCCTGTAATTTTCTAGGCACTATAACTATTGTTGCCTCATTGAAACAATAAGACCCATATAGTCCACACTCTTTGCTTAACACATGGTCTTGTGGCACAGATGTCATCTTAGCCCTAACATTTACTAAGGCCGGGGTCAAAGAGAGAGTAAACACGTGAAGACTAGTAAACAGAAACCATAGACAAAATTTGTTTTGGCACAAAATCATTTAAGTCATCATTAGGACTACAGCTAGCCTAATACTTTACAAATCAAGCTAATGTGTTAGAAATGGTTGCTTGAATATTTATTGTCTTCGCATTGTAGAGGCTGAGTATGGCAGAAGTCAAGTGTCAATAGGCCGACGTAAATTCACACGTTCTGTAACATTTTTGGCAGCAGTGAAGGTGGGCCAGTTTGAGAAGGGAAGAGATCAAATGATGCCAGAATGTAGGTTCAGGCGTTGTGCATTCCATGTCGGAAGTATGGCACACCCATAAAGACAGCTAAGATCTTGCATGATAGCAAGTGAGTAAGGTTGTCAACCAATGAACCTCCATTTGCTCCCTTGGGTTCATGCAATGTCCTTTGGAATAGCGTGCTAGAGAGGTCGCTCGCCAGCCGTATACACTCTGTACCCATTGAAAGATGACTCCTGATGGGTATTACCTAGGAAAGGGCACCTGGCAGCACCACGACTTCAGCTGTAAGCATGGAATGAACATGTGGCTCACAATTTCTGTAAATTGTTTAAAAATATGGATAATCCAATAGAGTGTACTGATTTAAAGTTACTGTACAAACTACACATGCAACCATATCACTAAAGATTTCACTACGTCTAGCTGAAAGTGGATGCATTAACTATGTCTAGGTAAGTTCATACAAACACATTGAGGGAGAACAGATGGGAAACCTTAGGCTCATAATGCTATTATCATGCAATGCCACAAATGTATGCAATTGCACCAAAATAACCTGCTGGAACAAAAATGTTTTATTTTGGTTGCTTTTCGCTTTAGATCAATGGTACTGCAAATCGTGGACACACAGGACTAGTGCATTTAGCACTGCTCTAGGGGACCCAAGGTTGGAACATTAAAAGAAGCCCACTTAAGGTCTTCAAAAGATCTTGGGAGGCACTAAACTGTGGCAATTTGTTCCACCATTCACTAAAGTGTGCAAAAGAGAACAGTACATTGACTGAACCAGAGAGTCTGACAAGTCACACCTAGCACGCAATAGGAGTCCACAGAAGGCGGTGTCTGGAGGAAGACGTGTGAGTCGGACATGCACGGTCTGCTAGCGAGAGGCTAATTTATCCTCCTCCCCCCTCCAGCCCCATCACCTTACAAAAGCAGATCAAAGACATTACACCTGCCGCAGCACGGTAGAGTTCTCTAGCTCGGCTTTCAACGCGAAAACCAATCAAATTACCGCAAATTAAAGCGAAGGGAATAAATGAGATGCAAGCGGCACGCCATCATCAAAATCTCTTGAGTTACCAGCCTTAAGTTGTCCTGAAATATAGCACAAGTGTTTTTTCTCATTAATGCCACAAAGTGATTCTGAGATGAGCAAGAAAATACAAAGCAATGATCTTCTGGGTTGGATACGCACCTTTATTAGGCAACAACAGGGCCTATTAAGAGTGGGCGCTTTAGTAGTCAATGTGGAATTCTATAGTGTTCGATTACAAAACTGTCAAGGCGTCGCCGTCAGAAATTCATTGTATTCAAGAGAACCTCCTCTGGTCCCAATCGGCATAATCATATCACCAGATTTCTTGAATTTTGAGTAGAATGCCTACTACTGAACCTGGCACAATAAGTAGCTATTATATCTACAAATGCCAGCCCTCCTTTGCCACAAATCTTATCTATTTATTGATGCTTTTGCAAGCCGTAGTAAATCACAACACTCCAGTGCACTTGAAGTGAAGTTTATTGTAATATCACCCAAGCATGCCAGGGGACGACATTGTACATCCATCAACCGCCCCCCCTACGCATGCCATCCTCCTTCTATCTTCCATCCTACCTCACCACATTCTAATCATTCCTCAGTAGGGTGTTACCATATGGAAATGGTTGTCAACTATATACATTACCTCACAGCACAAGCTTGCATCAAACATTGATAGCCTTAATGAAGACGTTCTTTCCAACACTTTGGTTATGCTCCATATTACACTTGGTAAAAGACATGCTAACCGTAAAAAAAAAAAAAATTTTTTAAACTGTAGACTTTGCGGTGTTTTATTTAAATGACGCCACAAATGGCTCCTCTACAAATGTTTTTGAAGCAATTTCGCACCTATCTTCCTGCACAGTTCAACTTGACCCCATCAGCCCACGCTTTGAACACGACAGAAAAGTCCAGTGTGTATTTTTGTTGATACATATGTACATGACAGTAAACAGAGATTGGCTAAGTGTTGCTAAATCGACACGTCTATGGCTCTTTCCTAAAATAGTAATAATTGGGTAAACAGAAGAGATCCAAATATATGGGAAAGGGAGGCGATGAGAACTAATAGCCACAGCTGAGACTTTGGACTGGGAAACCAGGTTGAGTCTCAGCATCCACTCAATATCTCGTGGTTCTGGGCAATGACTTAACCTCCCAGTGCCTAAAAAACTGACCTTGTGTGATCTAATCTGGTGCTCATGTGAAGCGCTCCAGTATTCTTGGGCCGAGTTCACACTGTGTAAAACTGTAAAAAAACAAGACAGAAAAAACACAGGTGGAACGGGGTATTGGGTAACCCTGAGCAAAATCACACTACCCCCTCAAATGAGGACAATATCCAGTGCATCGCCCATGGTATCCCCCGTGAAAGAAAATGTTGAAACACACTCAAAGACAGCCTAGAGACCCAAGCGACTGAAACCAGGTGCTCTCCAGCCAGACAATAACAAAATGTATCAAAGGCAGCAGACAAATCAAACAAAAGAGGACGTTCAGAGATGTCTCTGCCATTACCAAGGTGTCCTCTAAAAGAATTATTTGCCAAATACCTCAGCACATTTATTAGTCATTCTTTGCAATTGATGGTATCAATGGTTCAAAGCGAACGATCCACGTTCTTGTCTAGGTGGGAGAACTGGTTGTTTCTTTAAATACCTATGATGAACTTTACTGTGCGTGGGATGGGTTGAGATACTTGTTCCTGGTGGTGTCTGGAGAGTAGGAATAACAGACAAGAGTAAGCTGCATGGGGGGGACAGACAGAGGCATTAAAGTGAGGACAGTGTACATCACGGTTTTGCAAAAGAACTCTCATAGAAACATTGATAGAATCCTCCCACCATTACTACTTAAAGTCCTCTAGTGAGGACGCAATGGAAGTGGGTAAGATGGGGGAGTTTATCAGTACAGGAGAGAATCCACATTGTTCCCTGAGGTCCCACCTATCCAGGTCCAAGGCAGAGAAACGGGTTTACATTCTTCAGCCAGTGAACGCAAGTGTGGTTGAGAAACAGATCTCACAGACCTCTGCTGACAGATTCAGTGCTGTCCTGCATCTTCTCACTCTACAAATGGCCCCAGAGTGCCCAGTTGGGCTGCTACGGAAGTGGCCTCCTGCAGAGCTCTAGCCAGTATGAAGAAACGGGGAACTACCCTCACAACCTCTTCAGGAGCCAAGCTCTTCTGCAGTCAGGCCCTGGAAAGGAACGCCAAACTCATGCATGCTATCCAGCCAATGGGCACTTCCAGGGAGTACGCTGATGAAATACGAGGCAGTTTATGCTGGAGGTCCATGCTTCCAGGCCAAAAGGCAACCCAGCATGCACCCCACACCTGAAGAACTCAGAGGCTTCAAGAATGATGCATGTCTGGAACACTTGCGTGAACTTGGATGTCCCTCCTTGCTGTTGGAATGGAGAGTATGATACAGAGACAGAAAAGCCAGGGCAGGCCAGTGGGAAAATCGCAGCGAGGGAAGCCATTTTGGGATAAAATTAAAGACATGGAGGCAGTTACCCCTTGCTCTGGATTCTCTGGGGATATAAACAGACACCATTAAGTTTAGAGTCTATTCTGCTTTCCGGTATTTACCGAATTGCGTTGAAGACTTCCAAAAAGGCCGGCTGAGACTAATAGATTTTTGGATTGGCAGCTGAGGGCCAAGGCTTTCAAGCCCTGAAGTGTGCTCCCAACCACAGAGGGAGCGAGGGCGCGAACCACCAGCCCCGATGCTGCGGAGAATTTCATCTTGTTATTCATAAACTGTGTGTTTCACCATTTCTTCAGAAACCTGCACACGCACCATGAGGCTACCAATTCAGTCTGTAGATCTTCGGCACCAAAAGATTCAATGAAAACTCTTACTAAGCCGCAGCCTAATCCCCATTGAAGCTACAGAATATTCCAACAGGAGAGGGCAGAAGCTCTTTGAGACTCACCTACAAACCACAGCAGGCAGCAGAGTTCTGTTCATGAGATGAGACTTTTCACGTATTTGCCTAACCAACCTTTTCTTTATAGACAATGTATATAAAAATCTTCTCCGCTAGCAGTCACTTTTTAGCTTGGCTCCCTGCTGGCAGCGACAAGGAGATCCTTACTGCATATTGCTGATGTTTACAGTGAGCCTATGTCACAGGTGAAGCGGCTACAGTCACTTTTTGTTTCACAGTGTGAAATGCACAGAGCCGCAGGACCCAGATGTGTCAACGCTGAGTACTACAGGCAAGTGAAATGTGTTGCATTTGCCAATGCTTGATGCAGGCGTGTTACTTAATCACTAAAATAGAAGGGACTGTGTGCATTCCAGTGATCACTGTTGTGTAGCCATTTAAATTACATGGGTGGATCACTGTGCATAACCAGGGGGCGGTCGGGGTGCCAGCGCAATGGAGGACTACATTCTAAAAAGCCCTTCAAATCAGTTTTCCTAAAACTGCCAATAAATCAGTGAGTTGCACTGGTCCCAAAAACTATCCCACACATTTTTTTGGCTTCATTCCTAACGCCCTGGCTCAGGAGGTTCGGGATATGTTGAAGTCACCAGCCTGTGTCTGGGGTACAGTTTACAAGTTACAGTGCCAGTAAGATAGTTAATGCACATGCTGCAAAAATGTGCATGAACGTCAAGAACAAGGCTATTTTTATTTTAGAATTTTGACCAAGCAGAAATGTAACTTCAAGAAACAGTCGTGTATTATACAGAAAAAGTGTTCATGTCAGCAGGTGCACCTCAACCCAGAGCTGCTGTGTGTGGGGTTCAGTTAAAACCAGATTACACACATCGGAATGTGATGAGGAGATATCAATATTTTATCGTGATATTTCCATAAATGGGAGTTAGAGAACAAGAGAGAGTCAGTAATTCCCATGCTAGGCGTGCCACTGCACAGGTCTCCAAACTCATATATGCACGCTTGAAAACGAACACTCGATTTTCACACATTGTACACATTTGCAAATATAGTTCTGGAAGTGGAGAAGGTTTGTTGGAGAGGGACAACTCAGAAGCATGGAGGGTTCTGACACATTCCCTACTCATCCCATATAAAAATATCTGCAAACACAAAGAGGGGTGGCATTTCTTTTTATTCTATTCGGTCTACTCCACCTTCCAATCTTCTCTGCCATCATAAAACACAACAGAACTGCTGAACAGGAGCCCACTGATGAGTGGCGGCTGGTAGGGAAAGGTGGCGGTAGCCTGGGCGTTTAGAAAAAAAGAAAAGAAGACTTACCTTGTGGTCGCAGGTAGCCTCTTCTCCGTCCTCGCTGGTCTGGCTCCCGGCAGCACCCAAGCTCCCCTAAGCCAATCACAACGCTACTGTCACCATGAGCATGACAGCAGCGTTGTGATTGGTCTGAGCTCCGAGTGCCGACTGGAAGGCTGTGCATGTTCTCTACCCAGGCTGTACAATACAGCCCGTGGAGAACATGCAAAGTGCGCATGACGGTTTGGCCGGCCTGACACTTATGGTGCAGCAGCAGCCGCCACTCCTCCTCCCTCAGTCCCTCTCCCTGTGACGAGTCCAGCCCCGCCCCAACTTGGCTCACTCATCACAGAACAAGAAAATGATAATAACTAAACGTTATTAATGTTGCATTATTATCCTTTTCTTTTTACACCTAGTGGGGCGACGCTTCTCTGCCTTAGCAGTGGGGCCTCCCCGCCACTGATGTTTAGGCCCCGCCTCTGCCCATCACAACACAGGTTTTTGACATTACATTTCTCCGAGCTCCAACCTACTTTACTAAAAAAAGAAGTGAGGACTTCGCATAAAAGACCAGAACAATAGTCTGAATGTATATGGCTTCTCTGCATCAGATTGTTAGACCATCAGCTATCAATGAGTGCTAATGATGCACTGTTGAGTGTAGTAGGAGGGGAGGGGTTGGTCCAAAGCAAATGCTTCTAGGGATCAGAGAAACATGGGTAGATGACGTATGCAGTCATGCTGAGTACTGTCAAAACTTTTCAGGAAACTTGACACCGCACTGTGTTGGACTTGATTAACAATACTAGAAAGCAAACGTCACTGGAGGCGGTGGGGTAATACTAGCTCCAAAGATATGTGCAGATATATTGTTGCGTACCGTTGTACATGCTATGTTTAAGGAAATCCAGGTTTTTTAGGTTGTCCATCCAAGTACCCTATCAACATGAGGTCCATAGGTCATTTTGGCATCAACACCAGGGATTACTCCACTGAGACATTCGTCTGCTGTGTTGCCTGTAAGGAAGGAACCCTCCTATACTCCCATTAAGACATAAATTCAGTAACATCCTGTGGACAAACTCAACTTGCCTAACCTTGCCTCAGTCAGACACAGAGGGGAAAGTTGGAATTTCATCTACCATGACAGCACCAAGTACTAAAACTAGGCCCGCGCTTGCTACACAAACCTAGGAAAATACAAAGTGTAGCCATCATTAAAACACCATTTCTACTAAAAAAACACTACCAAGCTAAGAAATCCCAATGCCCCACTGCTCAGTGTTCCATGCCCACTCATGCCAAAGTGTGTCTATGTCAACTGTGGGAATCTTCTGCTGTACACACACAGCTCAGTAAGGGCAGAGTGTCCTGCCCCTTGATACATCAGGGGCAAAATGTCCCAGCTCAGCACATTAGAGTTGCAGAGTGTGTCTCCAACATACCACAAAAAGGTCAGAAGGGACCACTGTTGAATGCAATTTTGTGCAAAAGAGAAATCGCAAACTAACAAGTCAACCATCTAGGCTGGGCTAAACAGCATTTCATCCCAGTGGCCAATGTTGTTTGGCAGAGTAAAGTGAGGTGTTGGCAGATTATTCATTCTAAGTCATTGCAGTATTATATATACAAACACCATGTGACCGGGGAGATGGTATTTTTGTTTCACTGCGTTGGAAATCTAGAGCAGACATTAATTACACAAAATATTCACTTTGTGTTTTTATAGAGGTGCCATGGACCACACGTTCTGACCCGTCATTGCATTTCTGCTCAAAACTCCAGTGAGGCGTTAGACAGACCTGCCTCGCTCTAGGGAGGGGGGCTGCAGTTCTGTTACCGCTGTGAAAGAAGGGGCCCCTTGACCCCACGCCAGAGAGGCACCGGTGGCAGAGGAGAATCATGTGCATTACAGGGTTCTACTAGGAACACCCATACCGCAGGCCATGGTACCTATCCATCACTGGTTCCATAACACTTAGGGACACTAGAATTATGCTAATATGCCGCTGTGGCAGTTACTGCATTATTCTAGATTTGTAGCATCTGCCACATAATCAATCATCTGTCGCATAATGTGCAGATCTGAACGGAAAAAAAATGTTTCTAGCTCATACTGTTCAAAAGCTACTAAAAATGCAACGAAACGTATTGCTACACAGTGGAAGGCCCTTTCCAAAGGTTGACTGGTCACTTTTCTGTTGCTTAATGCTATATTTGGGTGTTAAACTAGTACTAAAGACGTGCAACCAATGCCCAGACAGTGTTAACAAGTAAAACAAAGTCAAAATAATGATGTACACTATCACAAAATGTGCTGTATTATGCCGCATAATTTGCCTTTTCTTGCCACATAATATACTTAACCCTGTTGCATAATTTGGCCCTCCTCTGCCGCACAATTCCAGTGGCCTTGATAATACCTACTTTTTAAAGTGGGCACATCCACCTTCCATTTACATAGGGAATTCTGCGTCTATAATTTTATGTCCATTGAAGAACTGTAACAATATTTGCTATGGACGGCTGCGATGCGTGTTTGGTTTAGATTGCTTATGATGCTTCTGAGAACGTGATGTATCTGGAATAGAATCTGCAAGAGTCTGGTTGCCAGGAGGAAGCTGAATTCAAAGGTAATCACAGCAGATGCGCATCATTAGACTGAACAAGGTGCAGATATCGCGGCCCTTATCAGTTGCCTTATTAAAGAAGTGCCAGGTCCTTTCATCCTCTGAATATTAATCAAGTGAGACACAGATCCGAAGAGATGATTGTGAAGCGTGCACGCTATCCGCTCTGATCAGAGAGAGCTCGACGCCGAAGGACTGCAAACACACTGAGAAGATGAGGTCTGCCTGTGTCAGTCAGGATCAGCTCTGGAGTTGGTGGTTCGCTCTCTTCTGCGGCGAGGATCTTCTCGGAGGAGACAACCCGGGTTGACAAATCTCCCATGCTGTGAAGTGGCAGCGAAACAAATCCCACAAAACTCAACGGCACCACAACCATCAAGGTATAAGTCATTCGACTACAGCTGCCACTTAAGTACTGTGTTTTTATCAAACAGAATTTATCATCAATGTTTTTAAAACCATAATTAACCATATTCCTCACAGTTTACGGCTTCTCCCTTGGGCTTAGTTTCACTCATCTCCCCTTTGCTTCCAAGATTCCAATTGTTAATACAATGTCTCTAATTGTGCACTTCACAGCTAGCATTTGCAGCATCTTCCAGCATTTGCTACTATGTATCCCTACTCCACCAACACTGGCCAGAGTTTACCCATAAGACGCCCTCTTCCAAATGTTCACTTTTCACAGTCAAAGGCTCTTGCTGGGGCCTGGGAGCACTGCATGACCAACTGTCACTCATCATGGCCCCGTGGCCTGTGCGCGGCTAATGGACGCGCATAGCAGGGTCTGCTGGACAGCATAGGGGCTGGAAGCCTACATCTAGTGACTACTCCAAACCCAAGAGCAGTGGGGATGGGGCACTGGGAGTGGGCGCAGCGCAGGACCCCTGTCCACACTTTACAACAAGAGCATGATGGGATTGGCCTACGGCGGCCGTGCAGAGCAGTTTGTATTCTGTAAACGGGAGAGTAGTCCGAAGGTCACGCCCCGAGGCCAGTGCGCATGGCCAAAGTCTGCCCGCAATGGCTGCTTGAGGCACAGGGATCAGATTATAATTCAAATAAAATCATGACATCTACTCAAACACTCTTAGTTAAGGTTAAGTGTGAGCCATAAGCAGCACAGTAACCCCACCGAAACACTCTTTGTCGTCATGATGCACAGTACACATCACAAACTCCTTTACATTGGTTTCCAGGTTTATCTACCTAGGCAGCCTTAGCTGGCACTCCAATGCATGGCTCATGACCTCACACATGATAACACAAATTACATCGTCAATGACATGACATCACAACACGTCACAACAGGTTTTTTTGGGTTATGTTGTCAGACTGTGCCTAGGAAAACCTTTATTTAACCTTAACTAATCATTTTTTTCCAGCGAGGACAGACACTTTCACCAGCCAGAGCTATTAATGTGTTTCATAAACAATGGGGTGACCCTGTGTCCCTCAGAACCTGGGTATAAATGATATAAAGTACAGTGGTTCTGTCGGGTATGACCAAGCAATTGCTTTGTTTTACGATTGAATCAAAAGAAGCTAGATACACCAATCAACAAAAAATTAATCATAAAGGAATTTATATTTAAAGGGACCACATGAAAAAATAAGCAATGACAATGCACAAATCACGATGAAATCAGAATTGCTGGGTGGCAGAGTATTCTTTATATATAAATTGCATCATTTATATTGACACCCATATAATTCTTTTTAGCGAAGCTAGGCTACCAAAGTTGTAAACATTAAAGTGAATTCGTGAATCAGTGACATAGTGACATAAGTGACACAGTTAGTGCATAATATATACAAAGTGAATACAAAAATTCTATATACACAATAAAAACGGGCCAGTATTAGAGAGAGACACAATGACACAGTTTCCAAGGATAACTCAAGTTCTATATGAAACCGGGTCTTGAACTGGTCCTAGGTACTGTCGACGTTTCAACCCTATATATGTGATCTTAAATCGTCATGCGGGTCTTCATCAGGACTTAAAATTGACAATGGCAACCTGCAGGAGCAAGTCAAGTGCGTGTCAAAGAATGGTCTTTAATACTGAGATTCATGTGTTCCGAATACTACAAAAATGTGGTAATGGAGATGGCCATAACTCACCTAGCCGTTAGTCTAGGATGCCCTAATATTCACACATTGTAGAGCCGAATCACTCATCCAATGGAATTTCTGAAAATTCAATTCAAATAAATTGAACCTAAGGTGATGGCTTGAGATATTGTTTAATCATCCAACCATCACTATTAATACGGAAAAGCTCCACAAACAGTTCAGGGAACTACAAGACACGAATGACCCCTTATAAATTAATTCGCAAACGTTACATGCATGTTATATGGACAGCCCGATCCAGAAGCACATAATAACATGTAAGCAATTCGCTCAAAGGAAAACGCACATTTAAACTAACTTGGCTCTCATCGTAGTAACAAAATTTACTACTACATAACCAACAAAGCTTCGTAGCAAAAAGTCGATTTTTGAGGTGAGCCATGACCAGGTCCTCAGTTATGCATTTCTTAAGCACTATCCCTCGCGGTTGAATTTATTCTTCATAAACATCGAATTTAATATGATTCTGTCACAATTAGCCCCCGATTAGTTACATGTATTAACCATGGTAATTGTGTTATTAAAAATTCAGTCTAGATGCATTACTTGCTTTTGTTACTACGATGAGAGCCAAAGTTAGTTTAAATGTGCGTTTTCCTTTGAGCGAATTGCTTACATGTTATTATGTGCTTCTGGATCTTGGATGGAGGGGATAAGCCCTGACACCGCAGTCACCTCACCGCACATCTTCAGTGTGAATCTGGGCAAGACCTGGGTTCACTCCGAGAGTCGGCCATACAAGCACTTACTCCAGCCTCTCCACAGCTCTCTGCGGCATCCATGAAAGTGCTCACCACCTACACTAAAGAAGGGGTGAAGTATTTCTACTACATGGTCATCATTTTTCCTCTAGCAGGTCTTCTGGCCTAAATCATGTTCTGCTCTTAGGACACCAATAACGCACCCATGACGCCACCCCTAAACTATACAGGAATGAAGTAAAGACCAGGAGGTTAAAGGTACCCAAGCTACTTTGTGTTGGGTCAAAAGCAAATAATTTCACATCACGACACCGATGCTCACACTCATCCGCCACTGGCAGTGTATACTACATCAGGGTTACTGGTGTGAGCAGAGTACACAAACACAAAGATGCGCGTGCATGCACCTTCCCTTCCAGAGGTTCCTTTAAGCTCTGGCTACTCCTGCCCCTTCTTCACTCCACTCAAACTTGTAAACCTCTTTTCAATCTCTGCAACACACTCTTTCACAGTTCTCTCGTCTACAAATACTCGCTACAAATAAAATAGGCACTTTCGAGTGTGTAACTCCCACAAAGCAGGGTTTACACATTTTACCTGCACATTACTCAATGTATATGTAAATCTGCTATTTTGTTCCTACAGGTGGAATCACAAATTGCAATAAAAACATGAACACCTTATATCGTGCTTCTAACATAGCAGTTTCCTCGTGTAATCGTGTATTCTTCCTTAGAAATGGTCTCCCTGCCCATTAATGTCATTGTCTATAGGTATTCATATACAAATTAAAATCCAGATGTATTGCCTCTGTCAACGCCCATGTATATTACTTGTAAACAATAAAGCAATTCCTCGGTTTGAAATCCATGGTTCACAGCAACGGCCTCATTCCCAGGCGCAGGTGAGCTGCTGATGTGACTTGGCAGCACCGTGGGTTGTGTGCGGATTACCGCCTGGCATGTGCTGTGCACACACGTGCCCGCCTCGCACGGCTCGCCGTGCCACTGCTGCTGGCATCAGAGTCCCAGAGACTCGCCGCGCTCCCCGTAAGTAATGCATCTCTTCCTTCTCAGCTCGGGCCCCCATCAGCCACACAGTGACTTTTTAATTTCCCACATGAACGCCTTGATGTTACACTCTGGCTCTTGGCAAGCCGGGCTGCCTTTATTTCCTGCCGGATGAAACGTCACCCCCCGCTCAGCAGTTCTCGCGCCTGCACTAACAACAGCTAATATTAGCTTCGATTCTCACAGACTTCGCCTCTAGTTAGGCAAATTCAATTAATGTTCAAAAATCACCCCCACCCCTCCTTTTACAACCTTTCGCAGTAGGATGAGGGTTCAAGGTATTCCTCGATGTCTTTGCCCTGGAACAGGCTGCTTTCTGTTTTCGACAGTTCACAACAGTTAAGGTGACAGAGTGGGGCCCGCAAGCGTGCATTACCGACAGGGAGCAGCGACTCTGCACTTTCAGAGGCTCACGTCTTGGAAGCGGATTCCCGGGCAGCGCCGGGCACAGTCAAGGGTATTTTTCAATCACATACACTGGCGTTTCTGCCGCAGCCAGAGCCCTCGGCTCCAGGCCGCACAGAACAGCTCCTTCCGTCTTCCAAGGCCCAGGGGTGGGCTGGGACAGCCTGGGGTCTACACGAGCAGCTCTGCCTGGTGACTCTCCACGGAGACAGCCCCAGCATCGAGATCTAGGGTTTACAATATGGAATGTCAGAGCACTGAACGCATCTGTCTGTAGAGTATCCTTCCCTAATAAACACATTAAAATGGGAATTCCACTGAAACATTGCATGCCAAGTGAAGAGTCCTATGTAAGTAACGTGAAAGCAAATGTAAATATCTACAGTCAACGTGAAAAACCAAAAGATGGCGGCACAATACGCCAAAGGCATCCAGAATGCAGACAACAGCAACGAAACTCCACATGAGGGCAATGAGAATGCCCAAGACCATAAAGAAACTGCAGGAGAACAGTGACAATCACTCTGAGAACTTCGATAATCCGCGCGAGAGCTAGTGAGAATGTATGTGCAAGCAACAAAAGTGCACAAGCGGGCAATAGGAATCTACCTGGGAGAAGAAAGAGGCCACCTGAGGGAAGCGAGCCCACCTGAAGGCACCGAGAATCCACAGGAGAGCAGCTCGAATCCCTGAGAGACCATTGAGAATCTACTTGAGAACAGTGAAAATCCATATGAGAGATTTGAGAATCCATCTGAAAGCCATTGAGAATCCATATGAAAGAGACACCTGAGAGCAATAGGAATCTATAGTGAGAGCAGTGAGAACTCGCTTGAGAGACGTGCATCCATCTGAGACATTAGGAGCCTACATGAGAACGGTGCGAATCCAAGAGAAATGATATATCCAGTTGGAGTAGTGAGCCTCTGTTTGAGAGCCGTGAGAATCCACACCTGATAACTCATATGCAAGTAAGAGCAATGAAAGTAGGAGTGAGCGCAAAGAGAATAAATTTTAAACAAACGAGAATCGTGGGACTAGTGAGATTCCATGAAAAAGCAGCATGATTCCATTCAAGAGTATTGAGAGTACTTGTAAAAGCTGTGAGAATCTATGTGAGATTCCATGCGCTAATATTGGGAATCCATGCAGGAGCAGTGATAACCCAGTGAGAGCAGTGAGGAGCCATGCAGGGGCTGGTTGAAGCTCATGCAACCATCTCAGAGGATTCACCGGTCCATCACAGCTGCCCTCTAGTATCTCAGCGATGAGAAACGAGTCGTGAAAAGGCTCTGTACAAGGAAGTCACTCACGTGGCACCACTTTAGAAAGGTACACAGAGAGGATCACTAAAGCAGCTTTTTTGTTCTCTTCTCTCTTAATCCAGTGTCTCTTTCTCTGCTCCTTTACAATCTCTTTCATTTTTCCTGAATCTCAGGTATTGTAGCTCCCTTCCATTGCACCCTCTCCCCTGGTGAGATCTTGCTAAGACTCTTTCCCTCACTGTTCGAACCCCCCCACATCTCACACTATCTTTTCCTCTGCGGAGTACACACACCTGTTGTCTGTGCTCAGCCGGTAATCATTAGCGCTGAAGCGCTGTCGCACTCCGATACCAGATGGATAGCTGGCACAGGACTTCGACATAAACCACTTTCATGGTAAGAACGATACTTTACTTAAATTAGTAGTACCAAGCGGATCGATAAACAAGATACTATTTTGTCAACAGGGGCACAAATGCTCCTGTAGCACAAACCACATCTTGAGGAACCCTATGTGTTGATCTCAAAGTCATACTTCAGTGACCTAAATCTTTGCAATCCGATTTATAGAGGCTGTGGCTTAACCAGGGCTTAGCACATCTGGCCTTCGATTATTAAAACAACTAGGTAAAGCAACCTCGCCAGATGTGGCCTGCGCTGTTCACTCAAATATAAGACCACCTGATCACAAGACAGCTGTGCTGCACGGTGCCAGGTTTTATAAAGAGATGCAAGCGGCACGGTGCCCTTTTGTGTTGTGTGGGCTACCAAGAGAGGAGAATTTGTGTTAACTAGAATAACTCTAGAGCTTAGATATGGAATCAGGGAAAATAAGGGAAAATAAGGTACTGAGATCAGAGAAAACAACAGGCGGTGTGAGAAATCACTGGCATAAAGAGAAACTAAAGAATACAGCCAATTTCCATAGCACTCGCACTTAGCTATTCGCACACATGAGATGAATCTCTACAAAGTGCCCCTTGCCTGCCATTTGGTACCTTATCAGGAATGCAAGGTAGCCGTCAGCCTCAACAATTGTTGAGGATGAAAGAACCAAAATACATAGTTCCAACACACATACTTTAAAAATCCTCGATGGCACCCAATGCAACAGCATGGCAAGGTGATCCTAATGGCAGAACACACTGCACATGTCTCTATACCATATAATAACAAGCATTGGCAAAGATAATTGCCCTGGGTCTAAAGTGGTAACATGTGTGGCGTTAGGGCATTAGAACAAGACACAGAGGAGGGGGCCAGCACGGGGAGGCAGGGAGATACAGCTGTAAAGTAGTCCCACGTGTAATGCACGCACTGGAGTGGAGGAAGAAAGATACACGTAAGCTGCTAATAACGTTAAGTAAGAAATAAATACCCGACTGGGCTGAGCCAAGACGTGCCGGGCAAAGTCTGAAGCCAATGGCTGTAAGCGGATGTCCTAAAAAAGCCAAAGGTTCAACGGGGCGGTCTCAAAGCCAGGCAGTAGCTAACGTCTAATATCTTTGACAATTGTTAGATAAAATGTCTCTCAAGAGTAGTCTTTGGGAAGACAAACTTTGGGACGTGCATAGGGCCTGGGACCTGCCCAGTGTTAGCGGAGGATGGGTCCCCTGAACCGAAGTCTTTCCTTCAGTTTTCCTTGAAAAGCAAAGTTATTTCAATAGAAACCGATTTCAAGAGAAACCCGGAAGATTGTTGATGGGAAATGACCGTTGACGTGCAGAGAAATGCAGCTGCAGAGAACACAAGTGCACATTCTGTTGCACAACCAAAATCCACAGGTGCAGAATGTGCACCAGCAGTGAAACCCTCCTCGTGTAAAAACAAAAGTAACAGCAGAGAAAGGAGCAGCGCAAGCTTTGTTTAATATCTGTGGACCTGCTGGTGTTCGTGTGTGAGTGACCTTTAGGGTCTTATAGTGTCTGTGCCTCATTGTGATGTGTTTGTACGTGATGTCATGTCTAGGTCTGACACGTCATGTGATCACATATTTGTGTAATCGTGACTGCTAACATGATGGTGAGGATAGGTAACGGATGATGGCGTTGCTGTCATAGCATATATTGACTTGGTGCTGCTTGGCTTTCTGTGCACATGGTGGAGTGTTGACGTGACGTGATTGTGCATGTGTGACAGAGAGAGAGATGTATGTGTGTGTGTGTGTCAGTAGCCAGCTCTGAGGGACCAAGATCCATTCATGAGTGGCATAACGTAAAGTGATAGAGCCCCCAGCAGGATGTGTTGAGGACCCCTGTGTCCCCCATATCTCACACGTATTCATTGGTCTTGGGCCCAATGGGGACCCCCTGAAGAGTTGGGGCCCCACTCTGCACTGCAAGGGCCTGCGTTACACCCAGGCCTTCCAACCTGCACACCGGTGCCACAATCGGAACATCACTTCGAAGTGTAAACAGCGAAAATGGAAGCCACTGCTGCACCCCTCGTTGAGGGCGACGGAAGAGCTAAGATGGCTTTACATAAAGGGTATGAGCGCGCCATCTTTACACGCAAGGTTTGACCATATATGCAGAGCAACGGAAGGCCTCCTTCTGCAGGGCAAGGAAACGTCTTAGAGTCAGATCTCCTGCCCTCCAGGCCAGGTCTTCTAGTCTCACAAATAGATGCCCTTCAGCGGCCCGAAAGACTTCTAATCCAAAGTGGGACCACTGGTCGCTGCATCAAAATAGACCCTCTGGAAAATACTTCTGCATTCAGATGAGCTGTGCAAAGGCTGCAACGAGAATCAAGGCTGCACTATCACTCTGGCTGTCAGCCTTAGACAAAACCAACAAGCTTAGCCGGTCACGTTCACCCAAGGTCAGCATGAGCGTCAGAGGAAAACTGTAAACATGAGGGCGGGAACCGGGAAATGTGAGGAGACTTAGCATGCACTAAGGAGCAAGGGACACCTGGGACTATTCTCAGATGAGGCCATTATGAAGGACTACAAAAAGGGAAATATTGGGGTACAGAATAAATGTTTCCGGGCCATTACAGGTGGCCTTCAAGTCCAGCTTTCAAAGTTTCTGCAAACGCATTTCATAGATTTTTTAAGAAATCTATTCCATGACGTGTTTTCACTAATACACATCAGGATGTGCAAATGTCTTTTTTGCCCGTGAACTTTCCCCATTTTGCACCCTTCACAAAGTTTCCCAGTTCAACTTTGTCTTGGCCTTGAAAACTTTCATTGTGACCACAATCCGAAAGTTTCAGTCTAACTGAGCTCAGCTAAGATGGCAAACGTATACAGACCTTTTCTGTGCAGGTTTCCCTTTTGCGACATAAATTGTTGCAAAACTGCCTCTTTTTATACAAATGTAGCCAAGCATAAAACTGCAACCGTCCTGAAGTTGCGAAGGTAGAGAACTTTTCTAAGACTGCCAAAAAGCATAAGACTTAACAGGCTTGTTTCAGAAGGCTTTTTCTGTGAGTAGTTATGTTTTACTACTGATTTGGGTGTGACTTACTCCTGAATTTCTACCTGTATGCACACTTATTATCAGAAGAACACGTTGTAATTCAGACCCTCTCAAACCTGCCAACCTAAGAATATTTTCCACCGTGAGAGTGCACAGAGGGAAGGGTGTGTGGCCTTGGTGGAGGGGTGTGACCCTGGCAGAGAGGTGTGACCCTGGCAGAGAGGCGTGGCACTGGCGGAGAGGTATGGACCATGTTGATGGGTACTTTGGGCCTCCTACTGTGACCCACAGCAATAAGGAACTCTTCCCCACAGCAATGAGGAATTCATCAGGCGCCATAACCATATCTGGTGGAGGGGAGGGGAGAAAGGGCTCAATTGAAGCCCAGCTGTGTAGAGCATTCACACCTGCGATGGAAACCCATTCTGTGCAAGGGTTTGCAGCTCACCGTGTGACTGGGCCTCTTCACCGTTTGGCGTGTGATAAGGTGTGAAATGGTGCATCACACAGTGCAGGGTATGAGTTGGCAGGACTGCACCGTGTGTTGATGGAGTCTGCGCCCCTCAATCTTAAAGAAAAGGATACTGTTCACTGGAGTGTGTGGACTATTACTTACAAATGGGGCCCACCATTAGTGTTTGCTATGGAAAAATGCTGGGCAGGATTATTTTGTTCAACACAGGTGCAATTTGTTTAAAATATGGTAACAGAGTTCTCAAGTTGTCCAGATCTAGCTTGGGTGAGTCATTCCGTGGTCTTTGTTTGCATTCTGGGAGTTGTAGTTGTCTTTCATCCCGAAAAAAAAAGTCGAGCGAGTGTCGGATTGGAGAAAAAAAATGGATTCCCTTCTCATGCATGGATCTGGGACACATGAGAGCTCTGTGGTAAGGAGTCACTAGATTGTTTCTGTAATCCACTGTATACATGATTAATATCCCACAGGGCTTGAACTGAAATCTAATCTCAGTTCTGCTTATTCACGTACTAAGCGGTGGAAAACGGAGGCTTTGTTTAAGCCTGTTAGTGACATATTAGCTTTGTTGTTACTAATGCGAAACACTGACACAAGGTAATACAGACGATAATGGTTTATGTGAACCCAGGTGCTGCTTTTGTGGGCACAAACAGTCCACTGAATAGAAAATGACATAAATTAAAGAGTAGTTTTGCCTGGAAATAAATCCCATTTAAGCTGCTAACATTAGATCGGGAAGACAGTAGTGGCATAGCTGGGGGGTATGCGCTCTGGGCATCACTTTTTGGGGGCGTCACTGAGCCCCAAATGCAAGGTAAGTTTTGTTTTTTCTTTATTCCCCCTCGGCGGCAGCGTTAAATACACCCCTGCTCATTGTCTGTCCCCACCCCCGCTCAGCGTGTTCTTTCATCAGCACCACCCCCCACCACTCTTCCCAGCACTGGGCAGCAAACAAAGGGATCGACCCGGGCGTCAAAAGCCCTGGCTACGCCACTGAAAAATAGGGAAGCGACCCCCAACACAAAAAAAAAAAAAAAAAAAGAATAGAGCACTGGGCAGGTGAGATGGCCAACGGATGACCTCTGAACTTCAGCACTGGGTGGTCCACTGTTATAAATGGGGGTCTCAAGTTGGCAGAGGGATGCACCTTGTCCATGCAAGGTCCTTTGCTTCTAGTCAGGATAAGGGAGTTACACACTTTAGATAACCCCTGCTCACCCCTTTGGTAGCCTGGCACAAACAGACAGGCTTATCCCAAAGGCAATATGCACCCAGACACAAAGTAACACAGTAGAAACACTACAAATGGACACCAGTTTAGGGAAAAAAGTGTTTTTATCTAAACCAAACTAGACCAAAACTACAACATCCAACATACACAATTCAAAATAGGAATTATAAAAGCTTTCAAGAAATTCGGTCCATAGAAATCTATGGATGCATGAGTTTACACAATGTACCTTAAGGTGCGTCAAAATTCACAAGGCCAAACGGGCACAGAGAAGAAATCATCATGAAAAACAGCAATGTGTCAGTACCAGAGTCCTTGGGGAGGCAATGCGAGAGTTCTGCTGCACACAGAAGGTGATGTGTCAAATCTTGACTGTAGGGGGAAGGGAGTGCTTCGATTTCAAGACAGTTCTGGTTTGCGGGTGATGTGTCAGAAAACTTGGTGCACAGGTGCGATGATGAAAATCTGTATGCGCTGGAAGTTGATTAGGTGGCGACAAATACACTGTGTTGACTTATTCAGCCAGGATCCCACGATGCATCGTTCTTTCCGCCGCACATCAGGGCCTGCATGGTAGTTGGTGTGGTGGTCTCAGACTACGGAGATTGGTGCACAGGACTTGGTGTGCAGCAGATGTTTTAATTGCCGGCACGCACTGCGTCGATTCTTCGGCCACACTGCGGCGGAGCATGGTAATTTCAGCCGCTCTGCGGTGCTGCGTCAGAAAAAGAGGCACTGGAAGGGCTGTGCGTCAAATTTCTTGGTTTCTTCAAGGTTTTCAGCCCCCAGCAACAATAACCACCTACAGAGGCCCAGAACTGGAATAGGCACCTCCTGGCAGGTCAGAACTCCCAGCAGTGGAGCTCAAGGAAGCTGGTGGTGAAGTCTTTGTGTCCCTGAGACTGAGGCAAGCACAAACAAGCCCTTGGAAATTCTTCACAAGCAGGTTCACAGCAAAGTTCCGGTCTGTGTTCACTCCTTGGCAGAAGCAGCAGCTGCATGCCAACCCAGATAAGCAACACACATCAAAGGGGCAGTACTTCTCCATAAGGATCTTCAGCACTTCCTTGGCAGAGGTTCCTCTTGATTCCAGAAGTGATCCAAGGTTCTGGGGTTTTAGGTCTGATATTTATGCCCCATTTTCTCTTTAGAGTCTTTGTTGCAAGAGTCTCTGAGCTCAGAAAAGACCAGTTCTGTCCTCCCTGTTCCAGCTTCACTACAGGAGGTGGAGACAGCATTGTGCAGAGCATAAACCGCCCTTTCAAGTGCTCGTGAAAACTCCTCCCACCACTCTAAATGCATAAAGGTCTACTCAGCCTGGTTCGGAGCGACCCAGGAAAGGCAGGACACACCTCAACCCCCCCTCCCTTGTAACTGAATGCACATCCCCAACTCACGTCACTCCATAACCAGATGGTGAATATACAAACAGGCAGAGGCACACAGGATAGCTAAACAAGAAAATGCCCACTTTCACTAAAAAGGTGTGTTATAAAACACTGAATTCAGAGAGCCTAAACTCCAAATATCTCTCTTGTCCCAATTGAAAGTTACACATGTAAAATGTTACAGTGCTACTCCAATGACAGTCTATGGGACAGACAGCCTTTCAACAGTGAAAACCAAAATACACAGTATTTCACTATCAGGACATGGAAAGCACACCAGTATATCCCCCACCTTTAACACACACTGCACCCTTCCCATCAGGGAACCTTGGGCCTACCTTAGGGGTTACATACATGTAAGAACAGAGAAGGCTAGAGCCTGGCCAGCATAAATAGATCAACACTGTAGAATGCAACTTCTCAAGATCTCAAAAAGCACTGTGGTGTTACATGCAAGAGGCAACAGTAGAACTAAGAATTCAATTATTTGACATGTTATGCAGATGTTTCAAAAAGGGCTTCTTCAGAATCTGTAAACTTTCTGGTTTTGACCTGCTCTGATCATCTGCTTGCGAGAGTGGGGCAACCCGAAAAAAGGTTCATGAAAAAATAATTCAAGCATGCTGATCTTTTCCTCGATTATGACTTAGGATTTGATCACCTGAGAGGTTGATATTAACAGTAGAACGACATGTGAAAAGATTGGGGAAACCATGAGATGTGATTAGATGCAGCGCTTGGCAACAAACCTATCGCAAGATCCATTTTGAAGGACAAATTCACACTAATAGGGGACTGGACAAGTAACAGAAAGAGAAGACAACTATTCGTGGCAACCATCAATGTTCAAATCCCTACCACTACGTAATGTCACACTGCTCAATGTGTTTGGATCAGACTTGTACATCACTCACACCACCAATGTGGTGCCCCATTACAAATCTACAGATTTAGGCTCACATTTACTATACACTTGCTCGGGTACTCCTGCAACGGCAATCTACTCTGCACATAAATGCTATTTTGTGCCACAAATTGCTGTAAGTGGAATGCCATACTCATTTTGTGTTGTGGTGGAGCCATTAGTCGCTTTGCAATCCATGAATGGGGGGCACAAGGGAGAAGAACAAGCACAAAATACCCAGGATTCTATGGAAAGCCAGATCTACTTAAAGAATGCTAGTTTTGTGCAAAACCCAAGATCCTAAATAAAGCCAGATGCATACAAGAGGCAAACAGAATATTGCCTATTATGTGTGTAACATATACTTTTTACAAAATTACGCATTTCATGTAGCTTATCCTGGAGCAGTTGTCATTTAATTGACATTCTTAGTGGAGGGTGCTTTTAGGTGCAAATTTAAAGCAAGGCACTGCTTGCTCACCTTTCTGCCATAGCACAATGCTTGATTTAAGGCTAAGACAGTGTTTTAGCATGACATAGCAACTCTTTTTACATATAGCACTGCACCGCTTTTGCCCATTTATGCTTTGCACGCCCTTGCAGCTCTACTCAGCGATAACAGCATCAGAATTCACCAAGCTGTTGATGGTGTACAACTCTCCTCTGTTCCAGATATCAATTCCTCAAACACGGTCTGCGCCTCTTTCAGTACTTGATGCCCCATCTCTTCCTGAAGCTCCACCACACAAAGACAAGATGCATGCTATTTGCCAAGAACAACAAACAATAGTCCAGATTAGGCTTAATGACAAGGACCTGGATTGATTCAAACCCTAAAATTCAGCCTTCAGCACCTCACTTGGATTCACCCTGGACTCCAATCTCAACCTCAAGGAACAGATTGATATGAAAACAAAGGTGGCCGGCAACCAGCTCTCTCTATCAAATAAAGTGAAACTGTTCATTCCAGGAAGTGACTTCAGAACTGCAGCTCAAGCCTTCCTCCTCTTGACTCTGGATGGTGGCAGAACCTTCCTCCATGGCATCCAAATCTCCACTTGGGCTCCTATTATGGGCGTCCCACACTCTGCAGCATCTCTCAACCATGGCTTGATGAAATGCAACCACATCACACTCATTGTGACAGAATTCCACTGACTCCCCCTGTTGGCCCGCTCCATCTTCAACACCAGCGGCATCATTTGCAAAGCTATCTCTACCAGAACCCTTGCATGTATCTGGCTGGCAAGTTCACAATCTCTGGTGGCAATTAGTACACCCACAGTCAGAAAACTATCAGGCCATCTCTGTCTATGAACACAGGATCAGGAACAATATCCTTGGATCGACAAAGACAAGTTCAATCCTACTCCAATTAATGAAACTGATGAAATGCACCTCTCTGAAGAACATCAAATCACAAATTATTAACTGTCCACTTCTGCGACAATAACACAATCACTCGTTGTCTGTGTCTTTGCCTTTGGGCCTATACAGCCGACTTTTGGCTAAGTTTGAGCTACACAAATACCACACACATATAGATTTTCATGCAGTGCGGCGCTGACTGAAGATTTGCAAACCTGGGATTTAGAATAAATTTGCACAATCAATTTTATCATCAGTTAGTGGCCCAAAGACAATCTTATTTTTCCTACTGTACATACAATAATTTGTCAGATATTTCTGTTGGCAAGATAACTTCAGCCACTCCTGGTATATACCTACGCTCTTCATTGACATTATTGACTGCACCAGTGCTTAATTTGAGCCGGTGGTTTCCGATGCTCAGCACGGGCACTTAATTGTCAGCACCAGCCCTAGTGACAGCTCACCACATAGTGGCATGGTCTGTTTAATTTTGAAAGGAGAACAACAACCATGTTTATTAAGTCAATGTGCATTGAGAATGAAAAATACCAGCCTGTCACACCATTCACATAGCTTTATGTGGCCTGCAATACTCTGAATTGTCACACTTGGAGGAGTGCGATGGTTAGGTGTAAGGTTGGTACGGTCGCTGGCAGGGGCAATGGGTGGTGCAGGATGCAGTGACCTTCTGAGACGGGCCCTGTCACTTTATTCTGTATAAGTTAAGCACTGGACTGCACCTAGTATTATGCTGCACATTGCTATTTGATGGTTGCAAAGTTCAGAGACATGGGTCCTCCAGGCTTCCTTCTCACTCATTCCATTTGTTTCACCAGAAGAAGGGGCATGTACCTGGAGGAATTTTTACTCTTCATTAACCCAGGGTGCACCATGCCATGTAGACACCCAGGCAGTGTTCACTGTTAGTCCATTTAAACTAAAACAGTTTCATGCAATTTGCACAGATATTAGCAACTTTTTTTTAATGCTTTGGCAATTTTCTGTACTTCGGCAGAATATCCATGATGTATAGTTATCCTTCTCACCCTCAGAAGTAATCAGCATAATGGCTTGCTTTCAATGGAGCCAACCTTTTGTAGGGTGTCGGGGGTCTATCCAGACCACATCTAGTAGATTTCGCTTTGCCCTAAGGGTAGTATGGATACACCAAATTATCATTCAGAGTAGGAAAAATGAACAGATGATGTACAACGCATCTTTACTGAACTTTCCCAGAGAAGGTTTGCATTTGTAACAAAAATACAAGAGTATCTGTCGTACACATAGTGTTTTGGGTCGGTTCAATTTTCCTTTCCACCAATACAGCATGGACAAAATGTGAAGCATTATTTTATAAGCCTTTATTTGAACCCAAATTAATGCATAATATATGCAAACCTGTTATAGCAGGCTTTGCAAGAAATCTAGCAAATATGAATGAGAAAATTGTAAATAATATGAACACAGACAACATAATACATAAATTGAATTCGCTCCTCAGTAAATCGAAACTAATTGTAATTTGCACTCAAAGGCTTGCCAGTGTGAGGGGAGCTCTGTATTAGTCTCACACTGAATGCCAATGGCAAGCTGCCCGGAGCTGCCTGCAAAGGCCATTTATATTTTTTTGAAACCAGGATGTTCACAATCAGCAGCCTTCATAATAAGACCAGTTCCCCAGGAACCGAGATATTCCGCACTCCTCGAAGGGACAGAAAACGCTATATTTATAATTATTCTCAAAACCAACATGAGAAGATATAGTAATTTGTGATGTGTAACTTGAGAAAAAACTCACGAGAATTATTCCCAATTTTACAGACAGTCCCTCTATCCTGATACTTAAACTTTATTCATTATATGAGTACATGATAATGAAAACTAAAAGGGCACTTTCAAAGCTCATAAAGGAAATAAAGCATATTTTTATTAGGAGGGTGCGAAATTTGCTGTGATAATTCAGCAATGTTATGCATAATTAAGCAAAATGCAAATCCATTTTTTTTATACTAGTTTATATGACAAAATGCATCCTTATATCAATGTTTGACATAGGGACGCATTTCACGCAAAGAAAAATAGTGACATAAAAAGCATTGTGAACAGTGGCTGTTCACATTCTGTTCCCATGTGTCCACGCTAATATTTACAGTGAATGGCACGTGCATGGCAACATTTTAATGCAAATGGCGCATAATTATGCAAAGTGGTGTCATTCGATAATTTCGGGAATTCCACGTAATAAGCATAGCAAGAAATTCTCTAAATGGGGAGAGGATGTGGTCCGTCGGCTAGACTGCCGACTATGGTGCTGGAAACCAGGGTTCGAGCCTCGGGGTCGCGTCCACATCCTGTGATTCTGGGCAAATCATTTAATCTCCCCGTACCTGAATGTGTAATGTAAATACGGTGCTCGTGTACAGCGCTCCAAAACCTTCGGGTCAAGTTCGAGCTAAATAAAAGATGCAAAAAAAAAAATGAACCAAATTATACCAGAGTAATTTAACATTTGCTCAGACCTCACTGATAAAAAATCATATACTCTAAATAACACAACATTATCATAATCACAACGCCGTCAGGAATTAACACCCTAAACCTATGTGGTCTTTATGCACTAATAGCATCATATGCAGCAATACAAACATTGCCAAACTACTTTGATGCACTGATGATGAAGACCAGGCCCATTATTTGGGGCGACTCACAGGCCTCTTCAGGTACTGTGGTGCAAGGAGGCCCCAGCCTTCAAGGGTCCCTATTCTAAGTGATCTACCATAATGAATTTTTGGGCCAACCACAGGTGAATTTCTGAGGTACACCCCTCTATACTATACTATACTATACTATACTATACTATACTATACTATACTATACACCAGTGGCAGACACCCACTGACTGCACCTTTCCATGAAAGTACCTGGGGCAGAGAATGATGGTGAACACTGCATGCAAACCTACTTTCTATTGGCATGGTGTTCATGCATGAAAAGTTTCCAGAGATGCTTACTTGCCTATTCTCAATATTGTTGTGGATGCCTAGCTAGTTTGATTTTCTTTTCCTCTGAGCTGTTATTAATAATTATCATTCTTCCTGTCTTTTGGGGTGCTGAACCTGAAAGAGCACTGGATGAGTTCAGCCCCTCCTTCTACAGCACTGAGAATAGCAATGGGAATATTGTGTCGGCGCCCTGCTGGGTCGTTCTACGCATACAAGGATGCACATTTATAAAGGCCTCAGAGGTGCACCATCTTGCAGGATGGCTCAAAGTTCCTGCAATGGCCACCCCTACTCCGCCCCAACCAGGCCAGTGCCCTCCAAAGACCCAACCAAGAAGAGGGTAATATTTAGATCATCTTTGGGAATATTTCAACTACTCCTCTATCCAGTCTAGACCGCTGGTGCATTTTCTGTTGCGGGACAAACACCACTGGCAGGAGGGAGAGGTTGTTTGCACGGAGCTTTGAGTTATACAATCAAGTCACACAAGTGGCCACAGATATTTTAGTGCACCAGGTGATTAGGGTGACCAGGCGTCCCGGATTTGCCTGGCCAGTCCCGGTTTTCCAGCAGCTGTCCCGGCTGATTTCAGGAAATTGAGCTCGTGTCCCGGTTTTCAGAGAGGGTCGGCTGAAAACGGGGAGAGGTATCTTTTTATGTTTTGCAAAGCAGGGATAGTTCGCAGCTGCTATGAGTAAGAAATGTTATTAACAGGCATGCTACTGCCTTTAAAAATGGCATTTTATGTATGTTCTTACTGCCTCTTCTGTAATTCTCTCCTAAGGAGCACTGTCATTCTGTGCGATGGGTTGCAGTAAAATTGTAGTCCTTCTATTTTTGGGAAATGTCCCGGTTTTTGGTTTTAAAATTCTGGTCACCTTACCAGGTGTGCAGGAGCATTCTGTACCAACAGGTGTGCACTATGAATATCGATGGGTCACAATACTGGGACCAACATTAAAAAATATATATATATATATATATAGATACAGGAAAGTAATCCTAGATTTGATACACCTAACTCCACATATAGTGGGACATATATCTTCAAGGTATATAGATATGGAGTTGGGAATATTTACCTTTCAATATTTTGTCCTTGATATTCGTGTATCACGATATTCCGGGGGTCCATATTCAGCAGTACAATGGTGCCGACATAAATGCACAGGCTTACACACAAGGCAGCAAGAGCAATATCTGTGCAATTAAGTGATGCGCACAATTTTCCCAACACAGCATTTTGTGTTAAAAAGAAGGATTGACTCCTTATCAATAAATAGCATATTCTTGAACCTGGCAACGCAACAGAGGTTAACACACATGACAACATTTTAGAACAGGTAAGTGGGAGGTTTTGAAAAATAAATCTGGAGAATGATTTTCCCCATTGATTAGTATTGAAGCAGAGGCAAGTTGACAGGCGACAGCTAAAATACAGCAATTTGGGGCTTCAACAATGGGGAGTCTCGTATTTGAATCGGATCTATTGGAATGTATGTGTTAATCAATTGCATTTTTTTTAAAGATCTTTTTATCAAAGCAGAAAACAGGTTAATACACCACATCACATCATCATCCTGAATAGGTAGATACAACATTAACCGCAGTACACATTGGACACGCTTCCTCCTTTCCACACCCCTGCCCCGTCACCAGGGTGCCAGCAATGCAAATTTAAGAATGAAATCAAGAGCATTTTTGTTTAAATCTATTGGAGTGCTGCTTGGCACGACCCTACTGCAAGACATGTGCAAAACTGCTTCTTCAACTCAACGCCCACCCCAACCCCCTTGTGAGAAAGCCTTTCTTTATTGTGAAGAAATATAAAAAAAAAATAAAAAAAAATCAAGTCTCTTGTCTACTGTCACTTCTTTGCTCTCCAATTTATTTATTCTTGAATTGAATCTAAAAGTTGCACATTTTATTGTGAACAATAGCTGGAAAGTCCTGGGGAGAAGGAACGAATGCTGCCCTCTTCCTGAAAGACTTGACATTCAGCAAGTTAGGTTGTCACTCAGGCATTCAGCTCCGCGCTCTCGCACGGACGCCCGCGTGAGCAAAGTGGAAGTAAATCAATAATTCCAGCTTCCTACCACCCGGTGATTACCCTGACCTCACAGCCACTTCTGCAATTGTGCTGGAATATATTAAGGATCCGAAACACAGCTTGTGGCGCGTTGCTTCCCCGTGAGAGCTGGGATTAGCAATGAATACCTAATGCGCGCATCCCGTCGCCAACCTTGCGCGGGAATATTTTCACATACCCTCGTACCCAGCTGTGCGAAACGGGCAGGGGCGAGCAAACAAGGAGCTTTTTTTTTTTTTACTTTGCTGAAAATTGACTAACTCCTTGAAAGGCACTGTATATCAGCAAGGGTGGCACAGGGCACCTACTCTTACTTGATAAAGCGGAACATTCCTCTGCCTGAGTGGTTGAATTTGATACAGAATTCAACAGAAAAGAACACAAGAAGTGATGGACAGAATGCTAAAACTAGACTAGGAAGTATTCCATTAGACCATTTTTAGCTCGTTTGCGCCATTACAGCGGGAGACCAACCATAAACAAATCAGCCTCGGCCCCATTCCAAACGGGCTATTCCTGCCCCAAACTTGTAGCGCCCTTTCCCTCTGAATGGGGACACACGCAACTCCTAGATGTGTTTCGACCTTAATCTGCACCTCCCTGAGGAGGCCAAATGAGTCCTTATTGGACAGCAGGCACTCAAAAGGTATGCTACCAAGAGAGCCCAGGAGGTATAATTAATTCACGAATCCCATCCATCAAACCTTTTGTTCACCCAATGTCTCAACTGGCCACCATAACCCACCATCCCAGCGGTGAGCACTTGGTTCAGCATATATTGTTTATAAACCCCTATTATCTGATGGCTACAAGTTGTGGATGAGAGATGCACAATAGCCACGCGGGCTTATCCCTTATTATCAAATACTCTGGATTCTAGCTACAAAAAAGTCACAACTAGAAAAAATACACCGAATCTATGGATCTGCTCCAGAAGGCACTCAAATATCAGTCAGAGATCACAGTCACCCAAGACGCATGCACATTAGTTTCCCTCCGTGTGGAAAGTGAAATTATAAGCACGACTGGTGCACGGGTGTTTACGACTCGCATCCATTTGCAATGACCGCTCTAAGGAAGAAGGAGACCTCTCTCTGATCTGCTCACTGAACTGTAAGAAATGCTAAGAGACACTTCTTTTTCTGTGGTGGATATATGCGGCATTGTATCACGTTGTACTATGTTGTATGCTGTAGGCGTTCAATTGTCATACAAGTCATATTGTATTTTATGGAAGGCATGATAGCTTTGTTCTACCATTTGTTTGGTTTTGTGGTGCCTTTTGAAACTGGGTCGGCAATCCACAGAACTATGTGTTTTCATTTTGGCCAAGGACATGGTAGTCTGGAGTCACTGTGCTGGTGAGTGAGTAAAAGACTGAAGGGTTCACTTTATTGTTTGGTGATGGTGAACTATGTACATGGGTGCCTGTGCCCTAGGACTCTGCCTGTTGCAGATCCTGAAATATAGGGAAATTCGAGACATGAGCTTCATTTTCAAAACTATTTTATTGCAAAGCACTGATTTACCACCCACTGGCTATTGTTGGTCATTTATTTACCTGAGTGTTCTAATTAAAATGCTGCGGAGTGACCAAAATATACTCCCAGCCAAGAGGTAAGATTTGGATTAAGCAATACAACACGTAACCATAGCATCACTAAAACAATATCATGGACAGTTCCATTATAATATCCACTTCACTGAAGAGGTAAATTGTTTAAAATGACCCTCACTATTTAGATTTCAACATCACCCACAACAAGGAAAGGAACTTGTTTCTTATTCAAGTCAATGCAAGTCTGGGGCTACAACATGGCCATCATAAGTGGTTATCTTATGGCACCACAACAGATGAGCCTAGGAGGGGTTGCCAAGATGTCCTAAAAACTGCCATTGATGCTAGGGGGAAGGATGTATCCAAGCAGCCTAATATCATTTTACCTGTGGTTTTTGAAATCTTTCCCTTGAAGCTAGTTCACTGCAAATACCTTACCAACAAATAAAAATAAAAAATGGTGTACATTCTAGAGTTGTTCTAAATAAAAAGTGAAAACCTGAAGGCGATTTAGCAAACACCTGCGAGCAAACTGCATAGAACACCTGGGCTGTCCAACAGGTGAAGCCAGCTGCTGCTTTAGAGCATCATGAGCAATGCATAGTGTGCGATGCGTGAGCACAAGTACTGCGCAAGGCGGGTGTGCTACTACCACTGGTGCAGCAGGTGAAGTAGTAGCGGGGTCCAAAGTCGTGAGGGGCCCAATGCATCTCAGAGATGGCTGTCTATTTCCACTCAGCCAGGGGCCGGAGGTGGGCACTGGGGGGGATGTCCATAAGAATGGGACATAATGGGAATGTTTATGAATTATTTAATGAAGATATACAGTTGTGAGAAGGGCTTAATTTGTAAAGAAATGACTGCTAGGGCTCTCATTCGGAGACCCCCGAGCTTGCACCACCAATTTCCCTGACAGCCCTATTACTGACAGTACCAACACAACTACTAACCATCACAAGTCTACAAGTGTGACAATTCAGACTATTTCAGGACCCCAAAGCTATAAGAATGGCTTGGGTGGCATGTATTAGTCATCTTCAATGTATACTGAATTAATGAACAACTGTTGTGCTCATTTTCAAATTAGACAAACAGTGCCACAATGTGGCAGACTGCCAATAAGGGGCGGCAGGTTCGTCCGGCACAGGCTCAGGCGCAGGCACAGGTAAGAGCAGTGGGGTGGGATGGGGGAAGTTGACAGAAAATGGGATAGGTAAAATAAAATGAAAATAAATAAAACCACTTTCCTCGCGCTCGCCGCATCGCCGAGTCAGCGTGCGCAAAGTAAGTGGTTTTAATAATTTTTTATTTTACTTTCCCCCGTCATCGTTCGTCTCCGCCCCACCGCTCTTACCAGTGCCAGCCACCCCTGAGTGGTGGTGCTGACAATTATGTGCCTGTGCTGAGCACCAGAAAGCACAGGCTCTAATTAATCACTGGTTGTGGGCATTATAGGGCTGCTTTGGCAGCAGGTTTTCCTCATTTTAATGAGATAGAACATTGAACGTGAAAGGCTGCTATGGTCTGAAATGACTTTCCATTAACCATAGACTTCTTTAATGTCTTGAGGACGTATAGATGAGCACGAAGTACAGACTGGACATGAGCTGTACCTTACAAACATGGCAGAAAAGAGTAAGGGGGAGTGATTTTTAAACTTCACCCTTGCAGTTAGATGAAGACGGAAAATGTCAAACTCTTCTAAAGTTGAAAGGGATTTCCAACATCACTTTCAGTACACTTTTGAGGTAAAAAAAACTTTTTCAGGAAAAACTTCTTACAGAAACGTTTTTTCAAACAAAGTTTTGTAAATAAGTGTTTTTGTGTAGTATTTTTCACTCACAAACCTAAGGAAGGTTTGCCATTTGTTTCTTTTAAACAAACGATTTAAAATAAACTTCACAATATTGTGGAGAAAAAAGCTTTCCAACTTGGTGCAACCCTAAAACTGAGCTATATATAGGAGACAGTTTGGGAACTGGGGAGAAAAACAAGGAGATGAGAATTGACCATGGCACTGAGTGTGTCAGAAAGAAGTACTTCTAACTAGGAACTGAAAAAGTGGATCTGAGACATCCACTGTAGGAAAATATTTTCTTGGTCAATCTAGTTTCAAAAAGCCATTGTGTAAGGTGTGTTAAATGAATCCTACAAGGATGGCAACAGAAGAGTTGTGAAATCCAGATCAAAGGATTTGTGCAGTATTCTCACACAAAAGTAAATGAAGAAATCCCACTGTAATAGGTCTAAGATGACCCACTCGGCTACTAAAGATGGGTAAGAACTGACTTTCAGTTTATCACTTAAGCGAGATTGTGGCAAAACTTTTTTTGACCCGAAGGGGTTGCCTCTGGGTACCCCTATCTGGATATTCCTATCAAGCCCCCTTATATGTTTTTCTTTAAGTTCAGGACAGGGAACAAACTCCCCGAGTCCTGTAATGGCTGCCAGCAACATTTTTCTCATTTTCTCATGTTGCTGGCAGCCAATCAGAGCACTCGCACCCATGGGGATCTGAGTCCTGCATGAGCGAGAAGGCCCAAGGAAAAAAAGCTCCTTCGGCCAATCAGAATGCTTTATTTTTCTAATTGGGTTTGAGAGACTCTTATGAGAGTCCCTTGAAACCAACGGTCCAGATATACAAATAGTTTCAACCTTAATTTCTCAAAACCTACTGAATGGCTTTACAACAAATCACAAAATGCACAGTTCTGCAGACCAAGTTCTAACTTCCTGCCAAATTTGGTGTAATTTCATTCAGCAGTTTTTGTTGAGGCGCTTCTTCTAGAAGGCTATGGGAAACGCATGGCGGTTTTGCGTTTTGGGACCCCTTTCCCCTTGGCTTTCTGATCACACTGAAACATTTTATGCACAAACTAAGCAAAAAATAGCACTTGTTTGTGGAGGTTCGTCTAATGGTGCCAAAGTTATTAGCAACACGAAAACGCATTTCCTATGGAAATCCTGACCTAATTACGAATACTCAGTGGCAACCACCACTGGGTAATAAATACGTATACATACATATATATATCACTGGTCACAGATCGTTTTAGTAAAAATCGTGTCCCTCTTTTTTATTTATGTTTATGTTTTCACTGCTTTAAAAAATAAATTTTATAAAAGCAACCTCACCGAATCGGCGCATTTCACTGAAGAAAAAACGTTTATTGGATTGTTCTATTCATGCATCAAGTGATGTAATAAATTCGACCAACTTGGGAACAATAACAGAGTTCAAAATGACTGTTAAGTACCTCCATAAAGAAACTCTTGTGCATTTAACTATTCACACCCCCGAGGGGAAGGGATGCAGCGACGAAGCACGAACAAAAGCCCCGATTGCTGCCTATTGCAATGTTATTGAGATTTGCAAATGAATGTCCTTTTCTATGTTTGTTGTAGGGGAAACAATCAATACTTAACCATTTGGAAATAAGACAGGAGATCAACAAGAATTTTTATAGTGTATTTATTTTACCATATATATAGCAGCCCTGGACCACAACAGTGTTACTGTGAATACGCTGAATATTTTAAAAGAGATTAGGATACACGTGTTAGGGAGTAGGAGAAAAACAAAACATAGCAGAATACAGTTAAGAGTAGTACACAAACGCCACCTCAAAATCTCAAATAGGCTATCGTGTGGCCAGAGTTGGGTACTACTAGTGTCCTAGAACCTTCACTAGAATCTATAGGGCAAGAAATAGTTACAAGCTAGAGACCCTATCAGTTGTGCTTTCAATCAGCCATTTTTCCTTGCACTGGTGGATTGGCCTATGGGCGCCCTTGTTTCACTGATAGCTTCCTAGGCGCCTCGGTTATAGGAATGATGTAGAATCCTCTCATCCTCTCATGTGATTATGTTCTCATAAACCCATCACTCATCACAGAGGCAGAAATGTTAATTCTAAGTGAAGGTGGGGGGGGGGGTGGTCTGCCTGGCTCGAAGATGGCAGCAGTCTGAGCATGCTCCGGCAGCCGCCCACATTATCCTCTCATAATTCGCACCACCGAGTCAACATAGGTGGTAATCGCAGCCGTCAGTGACGACTGGTTGTCCGCTGCATCCCTGGCGAATGTTTGAGCCGGAGCCGTGCACGCTGTGCGGAGGTCTACCTTCCACTGAAATTGGGCCTGTAGCCGCCAGTCCGCTGTCTGGCGTATTCACCCCTCACACTGGTTGGCGCTGCTGCGTGCGGCGACCCTCCTTCCGCAAGATCGTGGATGAAAGGGCGGCTGCGGGGAGCGGCACATCCACGCTTCAGCGACGGGAAGTGTGGATGGCGGCAAGGTGTCCAGAGCACTGCGGCGGCTTTGGGCACGGAGCGGAGGTGAGGCCAGGGGTGAAGCGGCGCACCGTGTTGCAACGGTGTGGACCGGCGCCTGCACGGGAGTCCCCGCCCGCCTTGACCTGCTCAGGTCGGGATGCCGCCGTTGCAACCTATATGAGGTGAGGCTGTGCTGAGGATCGCGCAGTGTGCGCTGCGAATGTACGTGGCCATCAGAGGGCCCTGGGAGCCATTACGACCTGTTGGGGGTGCCTGAGAATATCAGTGGAGCTTCCAAGAGCGGGTGTCTTTCACTGGCATCTGCGGAGGGCCCAAGGGGGAATCTACATATGAAGTGGCAGTGAGGGGGCAGTGTGAGAGGTGTAGCGGTAGCTGGGAGCCCTGTAAGCAAGTCTCACTACGGTCAAGAAACAGTATATATCGTCCTTGGGGCCTGCCTGGTGGAACTTCTCTCGTCTGCCTTCAGTAGTCCGAAGCGGCGGCCATCTTGTGCCTCAGTATTGAGTGGCACAGCGCGATATAAGGACACAGCTACCCATCTTTACTTTGCAGCAGCCATGGGGCGCACAGATAAAACGCAGCCTAAAATTTCATTTGAACACCGTAAGTCCACGAGACTCAAGGAGGATGAGCAAGAACAGAGCAATTCCACTGGTTCTGATGATGCCGCTGCACTGGAGGGAGATATACGCCAGATTCTTGGGGCAATGCTGCGCAGCTTAACTTCTATAGATGCTAAAATAGGCTCTTTGGCATACCGACTAGACAGGATGTCTGAAAGAGTGGATAAACACTCTGAGCGTATTGATCTGGCAGAGCGCAGGATCTCCGATGCTGAGGATGCACAGACCGAAATGGGGGCCACGCAGCGTCAGATGGAGAAGTTGGTATCATCTCTGAAGGATAAGGCTGAAGACTTGGAGGTGCACTCATGAAGAAATAATGTGCCCTTGTTGGGCCTGGCGGAATGGACTGTTACGGGTCCCATGGAGCAGTTTATGGAGAAGCTGCTAGTGCAGTTGTCGGGGCGCGATACATTCTCCGAGGTGTTCATTGTGGAGCTGGCGCACCGCTCGCTGGGCCCACGTCCACCACCAGGAGCCCCTCCAAAACCAGTTCTCATTCGCCTGTTAAATTATAGAGACAGGGATGCTGCTCTGAGGCGCGCAAGAGAGCTAAAATCCCTCCCATATGAAGGATCAGAACTGTCCCTCTTCCCTAGTCCCAGATTTCACCACCACGGTCCAGGAGGCCAGGAAGAAGTTTGGACCGGTCAAACGTAAACTCAGAGAGCTTCAGTTGGACTATGCAATGCTCTATCCTGCTCGCTTAAAGGTCTCCTTTGATGGGAAAACTAGACTTTATACTGACCCAAGTGCTCTGCAAAAAGACCTCAAGAAATATGGTACGGATAATGTGAGAGGGGGTCCCCCCCCCGCCCGTGACAGTGGAGGGCGACAGAACATCTGCAGATACTAATGGTGACTCGGAAGCTGCCTCATCTACCTCACCATCCTGAATGTTCCTCACATTGACCGCTGTTTGTTGTGTTGTCTGTGGGGATGCGTCTGCCGAAATAATGTTGGTAGTAACACAATGTCACTGACTATGGCTTGCTTACAGATCTTTCAGAAATGAATATGTCTCGAAGGGTCTGTATGATTTGGGTGGCGCTGGCTTGCCCTATTTCATGGTGGGGGCCGGCGACCATCGCCACCGAGTGTACCTCACAAAGGTTTCATGTTGGGGTTTGCTGCCCTGTTGGCAGGCAAAGAAAGGAATTGGTATTGGGGTGGGTGGGCTAAGGGAATGCTATATCTACTTAATTTGATATGGTGTGGGGATGTTAAGAAGATGCAACTGTTATATTGGCAAAGTTGTTATTCTCTAATTGCATTCAGATACGCGGTGTGTGTACTCTTAAGTCCAGGTAACTGCAAATTTACCAGGCGCTAGCATTGTTCCTGTAGTGCTACGTATCATTTCGCGAAACGTCTGAGCCCTAAATGACCAACGAAAAATACGCAAAGTGGTAGCGTACTTGTATAGACACCAGGTTGATGTAGGCGTTATATAGGAGACCCATCTTCCCCCCAAAGTCAGGCTTGCTAACACAACGTAGTATGAAGGGGCAGTGTATAGCCGCAGGGTTTACATCACACGCTAGAGGTGTACTCGTGTGGACACGCAAGAACTCTGGCGAACAGGTACAGCCTATTGATTTGGACCCCAATGGCAGATATGTAATACCGAAATGCCACAAGGAGCATTTCACATTGCTGCTGGTAGGGGTGTATGGTCCCAACCATGATGATTCCCAGTTCTACTACATCCTACATTCCAAGATTACAAACTATGCAGACATACCCATATTGTGGAGAAGTGACTTCAATTGTATACAAGACTTGGAATTGGACCGGTCTAGGGGGGCCTCTAGACCTCTGTCACGTGCAGTCTGCGCTATAGCTTCCCTTGTTCGGGCTGAGGGCATGTGTGATGTATGGTGCCAGCGCAATCCCTTTGGAAGGGAGTATAGGCATTATTCGGCAGCGCATGACATTCATACGTGTATAGATTACTGGTTCTCCTCGCTGACACTGCTCACTTCAGTTAGAGATTGCATACATATGTCCAGAACTTTATCGGATAACTCCCCACTATGCCTCACAATGGAGCTGCCAGTAAGGGGCTTTACTTATAGATCGTGGTGTTTCCCACAATATTCTCTCCTGGATTTGGTCTTTAGTGCAGAGCTGGGAACTGCCATAGATGAGTACTTTTCAACAAACTTGGCGAGTGTGGAATCCATGGGGGCGGTGTGGGAAGCTTTTAATTGTATATAGGAGGGATAACAATAACCAAACACGCTGGGGTTCTCAGGTCTATTCGTGCTCAGTTGGTATCCACAGAAGATACTCTGAGATGGTTGGAACATGTCCACTTAGAGACAGGTGACCCGCAGGTATTGGCCCAGATCCGCACACAACTAAGTACATTTCAGGAGCTAGCGGAGGACGAGGTTAAGCATCTGGGAAAATATGCCGTGGCCAGATCATATGCGGAAAGGGATAAGCCGAGCGCCACACTGGCTGCGCAGGTGAGGCCTCCCAGGGGGGATAATCACATATCGCAGATATATAGCTCAGAGCAGACTCTGGTACATGACATGCCAGCCATTTTAGACGCTTTTGCAGACTACTACACAACGCTATACACTTTACGGCCCAACATGTCCTCTGAGTCGGATGAGGAATATTTAAAGTATATTGCCATGTCTTGGCTGACTAATGGGGACAGGGAACGGTTGATAGTTCCCTTGAGACCCACAGAAATCACAGCTGCGCTGAAAAGCATGCCTGGCGAAAAGACCCCGGGGGCTGATGGTCTAACTATTGCATTTTACAAAGCTTTCCTTGACAAGCTGCTTCCTCATTTGGTTAATTTGTTTGAGGAAATGGTTAAAACAGGCACCATGCCACCGTCTATGAGAGAAGCCACTATAGTTACATTACTCAAGCCTGGGAAAACTCCAGATCTCTGCTCTTCGTATAGGCCGCTTTCATTCTTAAATATCGATATGAAGCTGTTTGCAAAAGTGTTAGCTAGCAGACTGGCCCCTTTACTGCCCAAGATGGTAGGTCCGGAGCAGACTGGCTTTGTCCCGGGCCGCTCTCCCTCTAACACTCTCCGGACGCTGTTTGGAACCATAGCGTGTATTCAGCCTCGGACGAAGGCAGTGGCCCTGTTTATTGATATCGAAAAAGCTTTTGATTCGGTGGAATGGCGATTTTTATATGCAGTTCTCAGGAAGGTGGGCATTGGGGACATTTTTGTGCAGCTGATTCAGGTATTATACAAGGCCCCGGTAGCAAAGGTAAAAATCAACGGGGCACTCTCTCGGGCGATAGCAATCACTAGAGGGACGATGCAAGGGTGCCCCCTCTCCCCTCTATTACACGCACTGGTGGCCGAACCCCTAATGTGCGCAATGCGGGAATACCATTCCTACAGAGGCATACGTTCCCCACATTACAATTCTGTGATTGCGGCCGATGCCGCGCTACTCTATGTCCGCAACCCGGAACAAAATTTGTTACCCATGCTACAAGAAGTAGAGAGATTTAGCCAACACTGTGGGCTCCATATCAATTGGCATAAATCACTTATATTCCCACTTACCTCCGACACAGATCAGATAGATACCCCGTACCCATTAGAATGGACCCCGGACCCAGTGAGGTATCTGGGTATCAAAATTCACACGGATGCTGACCTGGTCTTGTCCGACAATTATGGCCGTGCTCTACAGAAACTATCCAAATCAGTGGACAGGTGGATTAAATTACTGCGGTCTCTGATGGGCAGACTAGCGCTGGCAAAAATGGTGGTGGGTCCGCGTTTTTTGTTCCTGTTTGCCAATATTCCCATAGGTCTACCTCAATCGTTTTTTAATACACTATGTAGTTCGCTAAGTCGCCTAGTATGGGCAGGGAAGCAACCAAGGGTTAAATGGGAAGTACTTACACGCCCTTATGCGAGGGGAGCACTCAACGCACCCGACATGGAACGGTATTACAGGGCTGCACAAGCCTTGCATGGGCACATCTGGATTCACGCCCCCCCCCCCCAATATGCCACAATATCTCCTCGAATGGAACGTGGTGTCCCCTTCCTCGCTTCCTGGACTGGCGACTGGCGCAGCACGCGCTACTCGTGGTAGGATAGATCCAGTAAACTGTACGGGTTCGCCGTTCTCCAAGACTGCCAAACAACAACACCTAACTCTCATATACTCCTCCAAACTGCCCATTCCATGGTGTAGCTTTCTCCCGCATAGTGATGACAAATCATTAATGGGTACACTAGCAAAAGTTAAATATTCACTATTTGGGTGATTTGTTTCACGAAGGGGGGGTCAAAACCTGGGAGCAGGTGGCAGGTCAAGTGGCAGGGGTCAAAACTTTAGACATGTTCCAATACCACAGATTCCGCTGTACTCTACGTGAATTGTTGGCAGATGGCATGGTAGAACCGACGGAGATGCCCTCATTGACGTATCTACTACAAACCCCTACGACTCAGCATGGTATAACTATATTGTATGCATCATTTCACATGTCTAGTCAGTACCCCAAATTAAAATTCCAAACAGATTGGGAGGCTGAGCTGAACACGACACTATCAGACGTACAGTGGGCATGGTGTTTTGCCTCAGTGAGGTCCATTTCTTTGAACGGCAGACATCGGCTAATACAATTTAAGTATATACACAGAACATAGCATACACCAGTTAGGTTGCATCAATACGGGCTACGTGATGACGATGCTTGCCCAAGATGTTCTACTAGCCACGCTACATTTCTACATCTGGCGTGGACTTGTCCGGGTATACGTTCCTTTTGGCATAAAGTATTTCAGATCCTTTCAGAAATACTTGCGGTTGAATTGCCAGAAGTGCCTCTTGTAGCTCTGTTGGGTTATGTGAAGGAGATCCCGAAGGGGGTACGAAAACTTGCAGCCGTCAGCCTATTACTAGCAAAGAGAAGAGATGCCATGAGATGGATGAGGGGCCCTTTGCCCATAATTGACGATTGGGAAAAAGATTTGGCATATTGCTCCACTCAGTCTGACAATTATAATGCACTTATGCCTGCCCGATTCGCACCCAAAGACATATGGGGCCCGTACAAACAATATTTGTTGAGCAAAGCTGGAGCGACAGATCGCCAGGAACAGTTGGATAGAACTGGAGTGGGGTGAATGTAAGCAGGATGGATTGTTTGCTAATTTACATCGCAATGCTAGATCAGCCTGCTAGATTATAGTCATGTGGAAAGTCTGACACCTTGGATAATACTGTGGGCCTGTTGTCTCTGGTTTTATGGGGATTTTTATATTATTTGTGTTGCTATTATTCTTTTTGCTTTTTTCCTTCGCTGGTTGTCGTCCTAATAATGTATGGACAGTTTTCACGATTGTATGGTGTTAAAAGGCGAACAGGGAAATTGCCGCTGCCAAATATTGTATATATGCTGCATTTAACTTCCAAATGTGAACGTTTACGCGATCTGAATGTAACTGATATTGCTGTTGTGGTAAAACTGAAAATAAAGTTTAAAAAAAATAAAATCTAAGTGAAGGTGGCACAGCTGAATTTAACAGTGTTAACTTAGTATTCCCTCCCAAACTGCAGCGCTTTAATTTATGAAAGTATCTAAAGAACATTAAACCCTTTTGGTAGGTCACTGTGTTCCCAGATCTCAGAAAGGAGTGGCCGCTGCACCCCTAAGTTCAACACGGTCCTGGAGTGTGTGCCCACTGTGCATGAAATCTTCATATTCAATGTTTTTTTTTTTTATTCTAATTGTCTACAAAGTATCTGAAGGACCTATGTGGTGTAGTCTGTTTTATGTGGCACAGGTGCAGGCTGCTGCTTAGCTTCCAACTCTACATCAAAGCCCAACGGGGTCTGCTTCTTCCGACAGAGAGAGCGGAGCAGAGTGACGGCTGATGTCCATGTGCCACAGAGCTCGTTTTGACCGGCATGTTCAGAAGATTAACAATCATATCCAAGGAAGAACATTCCACGGCATAAGGGAAGATAATTGCCCCTCTAGTTTCCTGAGATAAGTTGATAGTAAACTACTGTCTTTTCTTCAATGTAAAAGGCTATCAAGGGATTGCAGACGTTTTCCCTAAACGCTGGGCGTTCCGGAACGTTACTCTCTTGCGTCATCAAAAGCACGGTCTATGTAGGACTTTTGTCAAGACCAGGCTTTTCAACTTGTGATGTTATTTGCGGTTTACACCTACTTCAGCAATTGACCACAAAAGGCCAACTACTGCCTGCAGCCTGATTCCACTGCTATTACACGTGGTGGCAACACTGGTTCTTCAGCTTTTTCAAAGAAGCAAATAATATCTGCGGCTCTTGATAACTCTAGTCTCAGTTACTAAATGACAACACTGAATTAATCCAGAAGCACATTGGAGGAGAGTCGAAAATCTGCTTACTCTTGATTACTCCAGAAAATGATTATTTCAACATAAACCCTTTGGTTTTGTTCTCCAATCTGAGGATGAAAAAGGAAGCAATATAGTAACGTGAACTTGGCTATAAATTGAGGGTTTGTCCATAGCTTAAAACATATATTTCAATACCAATGAGTGTTACATTTGTAGTATCTCCTTTTTTTAAACAAAAGTAAAGCGCTTGTGAATGTCTCATACGTCCAGAAACAATGCTATCAAACACATGCAGAAACACCACTGTGATCAGCGAAGGGGACGCCTGGATGTATTTTCTCGATCATGAGCTTTCGTTGATTTGAAAAGCATACTTTTTGCAGTCAATCTTTTCCTGCAACTTCCACACATCACACACCACTGATTGTGGTTTAAGTTCCTTTGAAATGACACATTAAAAATTCGCTCTGACTAGAATGCAAAGTTCTGGCATCCCTGGTCGTCTTTTCTCTGTCCAAGCATAGATGTCCTTTCACTCATTCCACCTTAACTCTCATTAAGACAGACATGTTTCTTACCTCGCTTCGACTATAAGGCAGCCTTCGTTATGTGTCTGTTATGCTACCCCCAAACTTTCACTCTTTCTACTTCTTCCCACAACATTGGTGTCTCTTTCTCGTCATGGCTCTACTATGATTTTAACTCTTGGGTTTGAATATGCGCAACTACGTAGTTTTTAAAAGTTAATGTGGCTTATTGGTATTTATGTGTGCTCCTGGGGCGGCGTTTTCATTCTGAACGTCATAAAGCAATTTAATTACTGCACTTCCTACACGGAATGTGTCCCCCTGGGCACAACTTCTGTCCTTTTTATAGGCTCTTCAAGTTGATAATAAAGGTAAACAGCTTATTTCTGAATGAATATAAATTTATGTATTTTATTCATACATTGTATATCCATCTACTATGATTTGCACATGCAGATTTAACCTTCATAACATCCTTGAAACCCATCCTTTATTGGGTTTCCAAGCTACGATAATTACAATTCTCTCTCTTGTGTTCGTGTGGCTCGATTACGGATTTTTCCATCCTCCCCCTCTTCCTTAGCTCCTCTGCAGTCTAGGTTTTATTCTGGTATTATTATTATTTTCCATTCCACTTGCACTACTCACATCTTTTCTTCACTTGCTTCATTCACTGGCTCCTTTACTCTACCTTTTAACAGTATCCACAGACGTCTCCTTCCTGAACTTTCTTTATTGATCCAGGGTAGCCCTACCAGTTGAAACTCCAGCTCTTCATCCCACCTCCATCTAATCTTTCCCAATTTCACTGAGATCAATCTTGCTTTGAAAGCTTGCTCTTATAGCCTGAATGCAGAGTGCCCATGCATCATAGAGCAGGCACGGGGAGTGCTAATCCAAGACATGACTTGTGCTAAGTGAAGACCTGATCTGTGCCAATGTTTTGGGCTGCTTGGAGCTCTTGAAGTTGGTAAATGGTTGTTTTTCACTAGAACAGATTGTTCAGTCTTCTGCTCAAAAGATAGCAGCAGTTCTTGAGGTCTATAAAGGAACTAAATAATACAACAGAACATTATGACAGCAAAATTAAATAACACTAAACAGCAAGACAACAAAAAGCAACAAAAAAACCATAGCAGGACAACACACGAACTACATTTACAATACCAAGACATAACTCACTACAACAACAGAACAATACAACATAAAATAACAATGCACTAAAAAAAACTACAAATCTACAACACACGCTATCACAATAACATTTGCATTTACTTTGCACAGTTTTTATTTCCTTTGTTAAGTACTTTGGTGAAAGAGCCTGGCCAATGAATCTGTGCTATTTGCCCAAAGGCCCCTTTGAACTAAGTACTCTCCCAGTCTAGTGCGGAGGTCTTTGGTACTGAATGACACAAACAAGATGGCTCCGCCATTCTGTACAACTACCATTCACTGCTCACGCACTATAAAGAAAGTTTCCCTTTAACTGTCCTGAGTGTATGTGGGCATCAGTTTCAGGATTGCATAGAGGCACTCCTCCCAAGTGATACTAGCTCCTCCCTGACTCCAGGGATATTGTGTTTCAAATTCCTAACAAATCATTGTAATCTGGGTCTTTTTGTCTAACTGGTTCAATTGATAAAACAAATGCTTCTCGATTATTAAACCATTCCATCCACTAATTAATTTGCAAAAAAAAAATCAAACACAGGGCCCCACCGTTTAAGAGCGCACTGCAAGGGCTGCATAGTCTTGATTCCACCTCAAGTCCCCTTCTTCTTTACCACAACGTCTCTTTATCCTACTCTTGGAGGTCTCTTTGCATCCCTACTTTAGCTCTTTGTCACTTCTACCTCCATTTTGTCTTCCACCTTCTCCCGTTTATCTTAATCTGGGTCAAAGTCTAATAATGAAAAACATGTCCTGGGCCCCTTAAAGAGTGCTGGTGCTCACAAATGGTAAAGAGAGGCACGATTTTATAAGTAAATGCAGCTTTTACTCCATAATTTAACGAATGATGGATTTTTGAACTCCTAAGAGAAAAGACATATACGGAGTTGAATTGCATTGACTACATCTCCCACAATGCATAGCTTTATAAAAAGGGAGTAGATGGCAGAAAACACGGAGTCCAAGTGACATGAAGTCACCTGGTGACCGTGAACTATGCGATGCATATATTTGAGTCAGCCTGGATTAGGGCGGCCAGCATCTTGGTTTTCTTCACTAAATTACTGGGGACTGGGAGAGACGAGGGAAACTTAAAAACATGAAAGCAACCAGTCTGCAATCGGGAGGGACCAGGAGCGAAGGCTGCGGCCCTCTTGAAGGGCTGGGAAACCTACCCTCTCTTTCGAGCAAGGATTTGTCAAGTGGAACTAAAGAGATTACGTCCCCTTCCTTCCTGGCCTTTTTCTCAAAAAAATTCAATTCAGCTCTTTCATTGCCGCACAGGCTTTCACCTTCAATCAAAAACAGTAACAAAGCCGCAAAAAACACACATTATGTGCTCTCGAAGAAAAGAATAAACCTCTGAGTCGGGTGTCTCAGAATCCCTTACACGCCGCACGTTCAGATCGCGGGGTGTGTACGGAGGGCTACTTTACCTTCTCAAAGTTCCTAATCGGCGTGATTTTTCACCACTTTGCTTATGTTTGCAGAGGATCCGACCTCCTTTGATCTTTCTTCCAATTCAATTTTTGAGAATCCAAGGCTGCCTCAATGAAGGAGCCATGAGCAGCTCCATCACATGGGAGGGCCACTGTGCCCTTCCAGCTGGGCGCGTCTTAGGAAGGCTGGCAGGATTCGTGGTCAATGTAAGGATTTGAGACTAGGCATCGGAGCAGCACTCTGTTTAGACCCACTGCCAAGTGCTGGCGCTTCACCAACACTATCCTGTTCTCTCACGAAAATACAGACCGATTTGGGTGGTCCCATCCGGAGTTTTCAAAAGGAGGTTGATTTCGGCCAGTTTCATATTTTTGTTTGTTTTCCTTGTTGTTAATTAGCCGAAGATTAATTATGCCGCAGACCTACTTGAGAGGCTGTGATGCTTTTAGTTTGGGAGGGGGATGGTGCCCTCCATTGGTCTATAAAGTCCATCAGGGATGTGGGATGATACAGGGTTGATTTACTGTTCATTGGCTGAGGGAAAGGTACGCTCTTCGGGAGTCCTTTAAAACCCCCACCCTACTCGATGTTTTATGAACCATGGGTTGGACCAGTGGCGTAACATTAGCCCCTGTGGTGCGGGGACCCTGAGCTCCAGTGGGCTCCCTCCAGGAACTGTGCATGGGAGGCAGACCCCTTACCTGAGAACTCCTGACTGAGTATGGAGGGGCTCCATGCACTTTGCAGGGGGGTCCCCTCAAGTTTTAATATGCCACTGGGTAGGACTGCACACTCAACATCATTTTAAGCAGAGCGCCCATATCCCACAGATATACCTTGAAGCTCCCACTAGGGGCAGAAGACTATCTCCTCTCTGGAACACTGAAGGGCATGCATTGTCCTGTAATGGCATTGGGGCAAAGCATTCCTACTCCTCGTCGTGGCCAAAGTGCTTTCTGGGAGGCTGAATACGTACAAACAGTCATCTCGTACCCCTGACAAGGAAACTAAGCATGCTGATTTGCAACTGGCTCCTGAGTGTTCTTAGTAGTGCATGGTTCAAATGTTGTTGGTTGTAATTTGATCAGTACAAGACATTTTAGATAATGTGGGTGAGGATTTAGGACGTAGTATGTCCAATACGCTGCTATTGTCTCTGCACATAAGCATTAGGGACTGTGTGAAAGTAGGTGCAGTGGTACATGCTAGTACTTACAATATTTCGGAGTGGACTCTACGAGTTGATATATTGATATATATCGGGTGAGGAATAGCAGGGTAAGTACTGTATGGAGTCCACCCAGGAGCACGCGAGGACAAAAGGGACTTGAAGCAAAGTTACGCTATCACAGGATTACTGCATGGAGTCCACACAGGAGCAACAGAGGACCAATCCCACCACAGATTAAGCAACCAGCGACTATTATATGCACTCCACCTACTCTATACAAGGTAAATATCCAGAGGTGATTTAAATCTGTAATGATACCTTAAACAAACAATTCGATAATCATTTTTAAGATGAGTCAGAGAAGACACAACCCTACCAGCGTCTATGCCTGAACTCTTCTCAAATTACGTCATGATAAATGTAATAGAATGCTGTTCAGAAAACGAAGTGACTGCTACTGTCAGAGTCAGAGTCAGAAAAAACTTTATTTCGGCTATCAGCCATAAAAGTTCATAAATCACAATGATACAAGAACAATAAATATAAAAGGATAATACAGAATTAAAAAAGTAAATATAAGAACATAAGAGCAAGCACATAAACCCTCACGAAAAAAAGGCACTATATTTTGGATGGGTAGTATCTCTGGATTTACCTTAATGTGGTAATAGTCGTTTTCTGATTAACCACATTGAGAATAAGAATTTGGCAATCACCGTGACAAATAAGGGAGAAGGGTCATACTTCAACAACCTAAACAGGTCTCTATAGTTCCTAGCCCCCGTGTTTTTTGCAAGCTGAATGATCCATTTTCGACCGGGGGTTTTATAGGCTGGACAGAAAAATATGACATGGGCCTCTGATTCTTCGTGAACACCACACCCCGGGCAGGACTGTCTACTAAAACCAGCCCACTTGTTTGTTCTCGAAAAGAGGGGAAGAGAGCCATGCCTAAATTGTATATATAATTTCTTGGCGATAACCGGGTGGATCAAATCTAGTGCAGGCTCAAAACAATAGCCATTTTTTACCTCGAGAAATACCGAGGACAGGTTAGGGCTATTCGCTGATCGAAAGACCTGAGTCAGATTGTGTTCCTCCAGGGTTTTTGCCAGAGACTTTTTTGAAAGAAAAGGGCACGACTCCTCAGGTGTGAGCCAAAGATCTTCTCTCCCTATTGCCCTTAGCGATTTTTTTTACAAATGCTAGCCAGGGAATGGCGCCTGCCTTTGGGATCAACAAAATGGATTTAAGTTCCTCCCGAAAGTTAACAAGTTCGGGGGTACTCCATAGTCGGCGCCAATACATTACCGGTCTTGAGGCGACCAAATCCGCAATGGGTTGTATGCCCAGGTCCATCCTGAGCGGCTGCATAGGAGTGCTCATAGGAAGTGCCAATAATTGTCAAAAAATTGGTTTTCTGACTTAGTTAAAATCTGAACTGTGTTATGGCCCCATAGTTCAGCGCCATAGGCCACCACCCCCCTCGCCTGGGCTTTGTATACCTCCACCAGTGGGCTAATCAACTTTAATGGGCTATTCTTGTGCATCTTTATAATTCCTCCAGTTATCTGTGCAAATTTTAGATTTACTTTTGAGATCTGGGGCCCCCAATTCATTTTGTTATTGAGTGTCAAGCCCAAATAATCAAAGATGTTCACCCGTTCTGGGTGCAGACCATCTAGTTTTGGCGTAGGGCGGTTTATAGTGTCTGCATACAAGACTGCTACTGTCAGATATGCAGAGGAATGTTTGCAACGTCCAATCAGTTACATGCTAAACTGAAGTATTGTAAAGTAGTTCTCTAGTTGGCGTATACGTAGACCAAACTGCAGTGCTCTCCATTGTGCTTTCAGGGGACCAGCTGTTGCAATGTCTGGCATGCTCAAGAAGTTACCCTTCTCATAAAAGGTCTGCCTGTCAATGTCTTTGTGATAATTGTACGTTGCAAGTTGGGTGAGGGCGTCCAGCATTTCACATGCACACCAGTGTTTGCACGAATAAGGATGCATCAGCTCAGACCTTTCAATGGACCCGGAGTCATGATTGTCAACTAAGACTAGACAACAGTGTCTTGCTGTCCAAGCCACATTAGCACACATGAATGCACTGAAAGAGAATCCAAGAGTTCTCTTGCCAGAGAATCTGATCATCAAGGTACAACAAGGTGTCCAGACCCACATTCTTGAACATGTAGATAACCAGGAAACCAAATTATTTATTTTTGGCAAATGACAAACTGTGCACAGTAGACCCTGGGGGGAGGTTAGCAGAGTGAGATAAGGTATCTTCGGCAAAGAGAAACCAAGGAGTTGATGCAAGCTTGTTTCCCACATCAAAAATTTACAAGAGTCCATAGTTAGAAGGTTTCCTGCCATTATTGCCTACTCACAAACATTTTTCCAGTGTGCTAATTGGGTCACCTGGGGATTTCCCTTTGAACAAGAACATGCTCAGGAACTACACATTTAAGGGTTAGATGTCATGGGCCCTTTATTATTTGACCGGTTCTTATACATGTTTACGTTTAGATGCACAATATGTTTCATAACTGCTCTTTCATTGTCTCCACCTCAATAATAGAAGACGTTAAGGGGAACATTTTCACATTACACTGTTGCATTAGTATCAAGGAGAGGGTAAGTATTTTGGGTCTGATTGGACAGTTTGCTTCTCACTGGTGCCTGAATGTACTTTTCCTGCCTGTTAGTTCTCCCTGACAAACAAAAAATGTGGGCGGGAGGGATGCCAGGCTTGTGGTCCCAAAGTACTTCCTGGTGCACGCCGGCCCTGGTTGCATCCTACAATAAAGCAGAAGGTTTGAAGTTGCACCACCACTGCTCTAGTGTGCATTGTGCCCCATGAGCTGCATAGCCATTACAAAAAATGGGGTAACCCAAAAAGGTCAAGGACCTGGGTGCAATGTAGTACGAAAAACAATGGTCCTGGACCATAAATCAAGGTAGGCAGTAGTTCCTAACTTAGTGATATCATTCACATATTCTGAGCTACATGTAATCTATTTTGGTAGCTCTTAGTATTCAATACAATATTGCTCATAGGATCAACCATGCAACAAACCAATATCAACAGTTAATAAAGCATTTTATTCTTTTTGAATTTTTTTAAATTTCCATTAACAATTGTGTCAAGGTTGCTCCAAGGGGAACGTGCAAATAGTAAGGGTGCTTAAGTAAAGAAAAGTGAAAAGGAAAGAAAGAGTTATTGTGACATAAGAAAATTTAAACAAGTTAAGCAATGGACCGGTTGTCATTCACCATCCAAGTGTATAGACCTGGTCACGTGTATCAGTTTATGCGATAGATAAATCAGGCAATTATACATTCATTAGAAACCAATTCTAATAAGGCACGTGGGTAGGTAAACGTATCCCAGGTTCATATATATGGGGCGTCGACGTTTCGATCCGTCTTAGTGGCCTAATGTGGAAGTTTGAACCTTGGCCGTGCGGATATTCATCAGGACTGGGGAACAACCTGGAAGAGTTGGGCCTGGTAGATTGCCCGCTGTGATGCATTAAGCGAGTTCCTTTTATGGAAATTCAGTGGTGTACATCATATGGCTGGCCTCCGTTAGTGGGGTGCCACACAGTCGTACTGGTGGGGGCTCAATCGAGTGGTGCCACCCACTTGCGTTCCGAGTCTTTTTGCCACAGTTGGAGTCAATCCCAGGCTTTAGCCGTTAAAATCCGGCATCCATCCGTAACGCGTTGTGTTTGTGTTCTGAACACAAACACAACGCGTTACGGAGGCCAGCCATATGATGTACACCACTGAATTTCCATAAAAGGAACTCGCTTAATGCATCACAGCGGGCAATCTACCAGGCCCAACTCTTCCAGGTTGTTCCCCAGTCCTGATGAAGATCCGCACGGCCAAGGTTCAAACTTCCACATTAGGCCACTAAGACGGATCGAAACGTCGACGCCCCATATATATGAACCTGGGATACGTTTACCTACCCACGTGCCTTATTAGAATTGGTTTCTAATGAATGTATAATTGCCTGATTTATCTATCGCATAAACTGATACACGTGACCAGGTCTATGCACTTGGATGGTGAATGACAACCAGTCCATTGCTTAACTTGTTTAAATTTTCTTATGTCACAATCTCTGAAATAACTCTTTCTTTCCTTTTCACTTTTCTTTACTTAAGCACCCTTACTATTTGCACGTTCCCCTTGGAGCAACCTTGACACAATTGTTAATGGAAATTTAAAAAAATTCAAAAAGAATAAAATGCTTTATTAACTGTTGATATTGGTTTGTTGCATGGTTGATCCTGTGAGCAATATTGTATTGAATACTAAGAGCTACCAAAATAGATTACATGTAGCTCAGAATATGTGAATGATATCACTAAGTTAGGAACTACTGACTACCTTGATTTATGGTCCAGGACCATTGTTTTTCGTACTCCATGAGCTGCATAGGGCAAGAGAGAAGGGCCTAATGGTAAACATAGCGCCCTGGTCATCCATGTCTGTATAATGCCTTGCACTGCATGAGTCCAGAACCGGGTCCGGTCTTGTGCACGAAGGAAGCATAGAGAGAGAGAGCCTCCGAATCATTTAGTGATTGATGGAAGTTTTTGGATGTTCTCTCATCACACACGCAGATCTGCCCACACGCATATTTTGTTCAAGGCTGTTCCGTCAGTGTGACACCTCAGAAAATAAGTGCTAGTGCTAAATTAGTACATACGTGTTATTCCCCAATCACAAATGGATTCACGTTACATTGTCCAAGATTCATCGATCTCAAATGGATTAGCATTACACCGTCATTCCTCGATCTCAAAGGGATATGCACTATGTTGTTATTCCTCGATCTCAAACGAAAAGTTATTGAGGGCTCGGGAGCTAACAATTAGTCGATACAATGGGTAAAGGGTACAGAGATGCAGATTGATGGTCATGTGAGGCGCTGCCTCACCCCAAGCTTGCGCCACTCAATGCGCAGATGACAAAATAATTGCAACTGAATCTGTAATTTCATTGGCCAATGGTGATGAAGAGTCACGCTTCCCTTCCCATTTAATGAAGTAGCGACAAGTATATTGGAAAAGAGGTGCCCTTTAAAGTTCATTAAGTGCACATTGATTGTGAAAATGGGGGTCCAAGAAGGCTGTAAATGTAAGTGATGCTTTTGACATTTTATGTATGTTTGCATGCATGCACACGTGAGTGGCATAGCAATGACCCCACAGACTAAAGCAAACAAGGAAAATGGGCCCTTACTTAGTTGGGTAGGAAATTGGGATGCAATGTGCCAACCCCACTTCTGTCAATGCACCTGCTGCGGTCCTAAAAACTTACCACTGAATATATATACAGCGTGTCTATAAAGTACGGCCATGCCTAAAGTGCAGCAGAGCTCACAAAGGGGCCGATTGCACACAAACACCCAGACTTGTTGTAATATGGCAGGCCATAGATTCCCATCAAGAGAGGGGTGTAGGTATAGTTTGACAGATGTTAATCGGAAGATGAATATTTACAAAAAAGATCGTTTTGTATTAAAAAAAAAAAACGAATGATCCCATCTTGAGGGCATGCACTTACTCTGTCTGCAAAGACATTGTTCGCTGATTACAGGGGGCAGGGAACGTTTTTACCGTCACTACTTTGTTAAGAATGTTTAACAAGTAACAAAAGTATTGCTGGTTCCTGTGCATTCTGTCAGCCCGGGATGTATTCGCAGGTCGCTCTCTCGGAGGGTCATTTCTTTCTCGGATTCTTTTACTAGAAAACACACAAGTATGCCTGGGCAAAATTTAAATTAAACTAACGTAATTAATGTTCATTTGGGGAATTTTAAGTAAAAAGCATAAACACATTATGCTACTTTATTTACTTATGGGCCATTTACCGGAAAACAATTATTTCCAACGTACTGGAGCAATAGAATGCGAGGGGCTGTTGTTCGTGCTCTTTTTATAAAGTCATCCTCACAACAAAAATTGATTCAATGACGCATTTTGTGCTAAATTATAGCACGAAATGACGGATTTGCCTTTTGCATAATTTTACCGTGATTTCAAGTCATTATGCAAAACCAAATTTGTGGAATTGCACTCCGCGCTGTTGTCTCACAGGGCTGTTGGTGGCCGGTCGCCCGCTGAGAAGGTGAAGGCTGTTGAGATCTCAGTCTCGCCTCAGAGCTGCTCTCCCTCTCAGCCTCTGCCCTCAGATATTCATGCTGGCAGCTGCAGGCATTCGAGAGATTCAACAAACCTGCATAGGTGACTGGCAGTGCTTAATTTGTAAAATATTAAGTACCAGGGCTCTGACCAGGAGTCCACTGCAGCTTGCACCACCCATCGCCCTTGTCATTGCTGCCAAAACAACTACTAACCATCTCTCTCGCATGTAAATGGGCCAGTTCCGATTATTCCAGGTCCCCAAAGCTAAAGGAATGACTAGGGAGGCAGGTGTGAGCAATTGTAATGTATATTGTATTCCTAAACAACTGTTGTTCTGCTCATCTCTAAATTAGATGAGCAGCGCCACCTTGTGGTAGACTGTTCTAAATATGGTGTTGACAATTAGGTGCCGGTGCTGAGCACCAGAAAGCACCGGCTCAAATTAAGCACTGGTGACTGGTGTCTCCTGGTCCTACTGATCCACAAACTCCAACCTGGATCCCATGACAACCTAAAGATGCTCTGTCCTCGGACTGTCGGGCTGGAGATGTTTTGGTCTCTGCTAACAAGAAAAGACATATCTCTATCTGGCGACTGACTGAGATACAGGTGCACACACCTTTTATCAGCTCTGCTGCCCTCTTACGCCACAAAGAGGTCCTGCATGCATTACCCCACTGAAACATGGCGCATGTCTCTCAAACGTATTCGAACTGAGGTTATCAGGAGGGCAGGATCTCGGTCAGATATTCAGGCTATTCGGGTAAAATGAATTTACAAATAATCAGTAAAAAAAAAAAACCTTACATACTCAGACCTTATCTTAACAGTATGGCATGGCTCTGTCCATCCTGAACCTACGCTGGACTCCCTAGTTCTAGCTCTTCCCTAGAAGGCACTTGGAATCTTTAAGAGGGTACTTGTAACATGAATGCCTTCTCTCTATTATTTGCCATTTCCTTTTTGCACGACGTCATAAAGGTTAGCTAGATTCGGCTGTCAAGGCCGGCCCTAGGGTGGTGCGATCGGTGCCACCGCACCGGGCGTTGACTTGGGGTGGGGGCACCCTGCTTGCAAATATATTATGGCTTGAAAACCACCTGCTGCTGTGTTCCTAGCCTCCAGCAATTTGCAGACATCAATAAAAATGTCAAGATTACTCCAGTGAATAATGTTCTCCCTGGCGAGAGACAGAGTTTTGTCTAGTGGAAGTTTGAATCCTCGTAAGGTAGCTCAGAGGGTTAATATGCCTGCTGCTAAAAACATGTGCCATGCCGATCACAAAGTGCATGTAATGTTAATAGGTCAATGGGTTATTGCTATTGTCAGAGATATCTTTTTGTTACTTGCAGTTTATATATTAAAACCCTAATATAGAACAATGAGCTATTAACTGTCATCAAAGGTCTGCATGCAAACTGCAAGGTTTATATTAGACCTACATGTTTTCCTCCCGGTCTTTCCTTAACCTAATCTTGCAAAAAGGGTTTATTTGGGTAGAAATTAATTATTATTAATAAAAACAACCACTAACTACTAGGGTTATGTTTTAAATTCTGAATTTGGGCTTTTCCAGATCAAGGACTCTTAAACCCTACTGCCTAGCAGTATGGATGACATGTGACTCCTACATCTTGTAATCCTCTGTCCTATATAACCTTTCCTATACACCGATTAAAACTTGTGATTGTCTCTGTTAAATGTGTGTATGATGTAAAGTGCTCTGACACCCCACACTGGTATGAGTGGCGCTATAAAAGTAAATGAATCTGAGAGACTGGTTAAGGAGATTGGAGGGACACTGTTAACTGGTGGTGGTAAGGGAATCTGTGGCAGCAGTGGGGCGCCAACAAACATTGTCGCAGAGGGCGCTACCACTGCTAAAGCCGGCCCTGTCGGCTGCACCACAAGCATGGACAAAAACAAAGAAACCAGCTCTTCTCCCGACGCAGGGACTCCATGCTCTACAACAATGCACAGGAATGGGGGTCTCTCGACTAAGCCCCTTTTAATTGCAAGGGTGGGCTTGTTTCCATACGACCACAAAGCAGCATCCAGACTAATGATTAGAAATCACAATGCAATGCAACGAGCTTCCAGTGACGAGCAGTGCGCGGTCGTCATGGCTGACGGGTGGTTACAGTTTAAAGAACATAGGCTCTGTTGGTGGCATGCATGCATCTGGTCTAGCAATGAAAGAACTGTTGTAAAGAACAACTACAGACGAGTCTCTCCTCTTTTGTATAATTCCTCCAGACCAATGGACACTTTTTCGCTTGCCTGATCTCTTCCGCCACAGGGACAAGCGTCGCTGCAGATGGGTAAGCGACCTCATGAGTGCGCAGTCCTTCCTAGACTCCACAGAGGATACACGTGTTCAGCCAGACGGGAGCATCCGGCTCGAGGCCATCATTAAATGCTCCAGTTAGTACTACAGAGGTTTAGGCAGAACCGTAGAGCGCGCTGGAAATTTGGGCGTAAACCAGAACAACGATAGACACTGCTAGATTTTATAGTAGGATCTGTGCGTGTGTGGGCATGCATAAACCCCACTGGGGGGACCGACTCGTCACAGCATGGTTTAACCTTGTCAGAACCTGATAAACACTATCTTTGTGAGGACCGATCGCAGTGACGTGTTTAGGTACTTTCGAGCGAGTGTATCAAAAAACTAAAAGTGCAGTGAGATTTGGCTCGGTCTGCTTTAGAACCTGGTCTACTATCAAAGCGTGTGTGGAGTTAGAATAGTAATTACACACTTCATTACTGTCAATGGCCGGTCCTCATAATAATGGGGGGGGGGGTGTATGTGTGTGTGACAGAGAGAGATAGAGAGACTACAGAGAGAGATAGTAGAGGCTTATATACGCCATACACTGTTGGGACAACAACGCATTCTAGGAGTGAGGATGCCTGTGACGCTCTGGCTGAGCTGAAATGGGGTGAAAAAAGCACTGGAAAGTGTTTGAATGCCAGATCCATATTGAACTGTGCCATCGACCCCCTACAGAAGGGCTCATCCGAGATTCTTCCCAAAGGAACAGAAGTTAAAAAAATGGGCTTTAATTATTAACTCAACAGTACACTTTCCCAAATAAACTTGCATAGAATCATCGATTTTCGAGGGCGTTCTGAAGAGAAAATCGTGAAATATTTCAAATGATGGTCTGTCACAGTTCCTGAAACATTACGCTGCTGCAGCAGCAAATCTTGTTTGTGCTGCATGAAGAGAGAATGCTGTCAGTCCCTCGAGGTTACTGTCGACTCGGATGGGCGAACAGTCCCTCTTCTCAGGATCCCATGAAGCAGCTGAGCTGACAGGCGGATAAAAGTTCAGTCCGCTCCCAGGGGACGTTGAGCGCTCGGATGCCCAGCCCTGGGATTGTTTAGTTCTGTGTGGACTTGTCTCGACTGCCGTGTAGCAAATCCATTCAAGGAGGGGCAGTTTTGATTCTCTTCAATTGAGCAAATTGGACCAAAGGGTCCGAAAACAATGTTTTGTAAGAGAGCTGAACTAGAAACGTGTGCGGCAGCCATCTGGTCACCTTACAGAAGCAGCAGTGCTCTGACATCTGGCGCAGTGGCACAGTGCCTGTACTGCTGCTCAGACTAACCTAGTTAGCAACCTTCAGCCAATCAGAAGAGAGGAAGGTTAAAGCATGCCCGGGCTTACTGTATGCCTTCCCTGGCATTGCAGCATCCACCGCGTGATGCCGCGGAGCTTGCACTCTGGGTACGCCTTTAGTGGATTGGTACAGCCAGGAAGTATTGGTGTTTATGGTTCTTCCTGCAATGGGTACGCTCTTGGTTCTGCTTCAGAAGTGCTTGCACTCACTGTGGTGCTGTGCCGCTCTGAGCCTACCATTTCCAAGCCCATCTCGAGCCACCACGCTCTACTCCCTGCTAGCCCCTTCCTCAGCCTTCACCCTACTGCAGTGGTCTTCAAACTTTTTAAACCCGCGCCCCCCAGTGAAAATAATTTATTAACCGGGCCCCCCTCAGAATATTTTACAATTATACCATTATATCATGCAATGTTTGAATGTGTCTCGCCTTATTTGGGAGATATATTCAAAAATTACAGTTAAATTATCTTACTGTTTAAAAAATGCAACCAAATAAATGATTGCCAAACATACTATTCTGGTCAGGCAGGCCTTACTAACGTGTTAAAACACCCACAGTGTGATTTTTAGAAATGGGGGTGTGGGTGTAGAAGAATATTTGGAGTCCCTTCCGTTTTGACATCTTTTCCCAGCCAGATCTAAATGATAAAAGTTGTTAGTGATGGCCCATTACAGAGAGGCTTACTGCTACAATTTTTTTTCCTGCTTAAAATAAAGCACTGCTGCGAGCTTAATGCTTCTTTTGGCCACTGCCTGGCGCCCCCCCTGGGATCACTTGAGGCCCCCCTAGGGGGGCCAGCCCCCCAGTTTGAAGACCTCTGCCCTACTGCCTTGGCCTGAAAGCTGCACAGCTTCGAGTAAATCAGAGAGGTGGGTGAGCCAACAAATTAACAGGAAAAGCCAAGCCAAGCCGAGCCCTGAAGATATGTGTTATGTTAATCATGCAGCATACCACGTAAAATATCATCGAGTACAAATAAGTGAATTTCTTTAACACGTGGAACCTTTGATACTAATAGTGCACATTATAGCACTGCACTGAGAAGCACTTATTAAAAGTGATAATTTTTACAACTGATTGTCTGAACTCGAAAGTGCTTTCATGAGCAATAGTGAAGAAAAAAAGAGTTTTGCTGAAATAAAATATTTTCCCAAGATCATACAATTTAAGCAGGGAAGCTGTGATTTATCCATGTTTTCAGATTTCAATCTGTATAAATCAGCCAGCAAATAGGTATTTATTTGGCTTTCTTTATGCTAAGGCTTTGTTTTTACCTCAGTGCGTTCTTCTGCAGTTTTTGAAATATAGCAAACTCGACCTAGAGCGCTCTACATGCGCACCAGTTACATTACAGGAGGTCACATGCATTGTTTATAAACAAGGGAAGAGTAAGTGAATTGCCCAGAATCACAAGATGCTGAGCCGTGACCCAGACTCCAAACTGGTTCCCCAGTTCCATAGTCAACAGCTCTGGCCCTAACACCACATCCCAGGCAGAGGGAGGAAGGCAGATGCCTCATGAAAGCTTGACTGCATATGAGCTCCAGGTTCCAACAGGAACTCGAGCTAAGGCACAGCCAGGCTTCTGTCTCAAGCTTTCAGTGGCTTGCCCGCCTCTAGTAAATCAGGTGGGTACGCCAGTGGCTGTTCAGCCACAGACTTGGAGTTTAGGGCCAGGGCTAGACTAGCCATTCTGTCACTCTGGTATTTCCCAGGAAGGTTGCACGCTAGGGGGTGGTTCCAGAGCAAGATGGGCTGCCATGACTCATCCATTGACCCATTGTAGCCGAACTTATGATTGGTGGAGCTATTTTTGGATTATTTTGGGAAGACATACATCAATTCTAGTAAAGGTATAAGTGGTCGAGAACGTTCGAAAAACAAACGGATAATATAGGTACACAGCCAAGGGGGACAGCTTGGAGCTCGAGAAACGAAAGCCTCCTCCAGGCCAGAGGCCGTCACGTGAGCAATTACTGCTGTCAAAGGAATTAAAGTTAATCGTTGCGGCAGCGTGATGTCTCTCAAGACAACTGCACCAAACCTGTGCACTGCTGATTGGCGCTTTTTCTGCAAAATCTTAAAAAAGGTTTTTAATGGAAAAGCACAGCTGCACGTTTCCAGAGCCGCTTTTGGAGAGGGCGTGTTGTGCCGGAAACACAATGGCCACGGCCGGCTGGGCCCGGCAAGGCGCGTGGCGACGACAATGCCTCCTGAAGTGCGCGCGCCACTTCAGCCCAGCTGGCGAGATAAACAGTTCCATCGGCGCGCGCGTGCCGCAGGTGTTCAGCCAGCGGCAGCTTCTGAAGTAAATAAACGTTTCACGCTAGAGCAGCGCCGCCCACGAGGGCCTGCCTCCCGGAGCTCAGAAACGCAACCTTTCCACGCGTCTTGGAACAGTGGCGTAACAAGGACGGCATGGGGCCCGGTGCAAGCCAAGAAAACGGTACCGTTGCCTTTTATGTTCATACCACCTGAAAGGACCCTTCCAGGAATACGGACGCAAACCCCGACAGGTGTTTTTAAATTTGGCAAAGGTCCTAGAGCCTACGCAGTCTCTAAAAGTTAACAGGCAGCACGCGCGTGAGTTAGAGACATCCTGCGTGGTCTTGCTGTGGCGCAACCCAATACTCGCCTTCCACTTGGGTATTAAAACGCATTCATACGTGGGCCATAGTGAACCCCTTACACCTTAGGGTCCCAGTGCCACTCAGCATGCTGCACTATTAATAGCTGTACCCCCAGAACGGTCAAGTTTCCCAGGTCCATGCGAGTGCCTCATTCAGTCCAGGCTTATCTTTGCATTCTGGGATTCGTAGTCCTAATTTTATAATGGCATAAACTAGAATGCATATCCCTGAATACAAACTGGATAAACTTTTCACAACTGGAGCGTTCGCCAGGTCTGCACTACGGTCTTGAAATGTAAAACAGATTCTGCTGCCCCGCTGAGGTTTTGATGGCACACTTGAACTGTTGTGCAAGGGAGGGAAAGGAGGAGGTTAGCAGAAGTGTTGCCCCTATGTCATGGTGAGGTTTACAAACGTTATAGTTTGGTGCCACCATTCCTGTCCCCACAGTGCGAGGCAGAAGTCACACTAGGGAATCAATAACATTATCAGATGATAAAAGTCACCAAGGACACAATGCTCTAATCCTGGATTTTTTCTTTACCAAAACGTTTTTTTACACGCATGTTAAATTGGCTGATCGGACGTGAAACCGGACTAGAACTTCCAGAATGCTTTAGGTTTAGAGGACTGGAGCAGTGTGCTTGTTGATGTGGAATCACCTGGTAATCTGATATACAACCTCTTATTCAATTGAGCCTTCCACAGCAAAGACAGGCGGAATCCATTTGTAGTAGTGTTGATTTTGTCAAAATTGTTTCCAAATGATGCGTCAATCTGAAATGAGCTACTCTGTCAAGGAATCCGTTGATATCTGCAAGGAGGTTCTACAAAAGCTTTTTGAAATATTTGTCCTAGAGTTGAATAATGCATCCATTGGTGAAGAAACGCCTACCTTAAGCTCAGAAGAGTCTATTTCAAGGCTTGACCAATACTTTGCAGTTGCTGTTGGCTGGTATTAGCTGGAACACATGGGATAAAGAAGAGACCGGGAGAGGGTGTAAGGGCATGGTGGAGAGGACGAAGTAATGAACTAGAAACAGAAGGACGGTGCAATGGGAGAAAAGAGATTCAGAAATGGAACAGGTGACTTGGGCTTAATTATTTAGTGAAGGAAGATACAAAATAAAGAAAGGTGGTTTGATGGCAAACGAAAACTGTAGAGGAATTAGAGAAACTGAGATAACAGAAATATTTAAAAAGAGGAGTGTACTGGAAGACAAGTATGCTGGCAGCTAAATGGAGTAAACATAACATGGATAGCTAAAAGAGCAAAGAAGGATGTGAAAGTGCGAAAAACAAGAGGAAGAATATAGAATAACTTTCCGAAACTGTGAAATTACAGCAATGCGAAATGTACAGGTAAGGAGAAGTGTATGGGAAACAGTTGACAAGAAAAGAGTGGGGACAAAAAAGGTAGTGGAGGGGTATGGGAACACATTGTAGGTTTCAAAAGAGAAAGACATAACAAGAGAGAGTGGAGTGGAAAGCAAGCCTGGAAGGAGGAACGTAGGAAGGAGGGGAGCATGGGCGGCTAGGAAAGTGGTGACCAGAAGAAAAGGTATTACAGCAAACAAATGATGGAAGGAATGCTGGCAATGCAAACATTCTTCCCCAGTCACAAGATCTGGGTTAAATCCATCGTTCTTTTGCCCACTTGGCAGTCGGGCTGGACTGTTCCCATGAGGCACAGGGTCAAGACTGAATTGCATATGGCCAGGTCTAAACTGGGGTGGCATGGTGAGCAAAAGAATGATGGATTTAACCCAGATCTCTTGACTGGGGGTGAATGTTTTGATTTGTTCTGCATTCCGTCCATCAATTGTGTGTCTTTTGCTTTCTCGCCCTAAGTGCGCCAGGTATGCCCAGACGTGGACCCTGGGCTTCACTGTGCCACTGGAATCAAGCTATCCTGGCTGAAGAGGGGTGAAACTCCGAAAACGGTCCTAGGATACTTGCTTCCGGTTCAGGGAGGACCTGGCTTGGCAGTTCGGGCTGGACTGTTCCCATGAGGCACAGGGTCAAGACTGATATGCATATGGCCAGGTCTAAACTGGGGTGGCATGGTGAGCAAAAGAATGATGGATCTAACCCAGATCTCTTGACTGGGGGTGAATGTTTTGATTTGTTCTGCATTCCGTCCATCAATTGTGTGTCTTTTGCAATAGAAAAGGTAGACAACAAAGAGGAAGAGAGCGGCAAGACATCCGGTCCTGCCACACAATGGAACTGCACGCGGCTCCGTGATACAGAAAGAAAGGAGAGGGGGAGCACAGGCTGGGGGGAGGGGGTGAAGCACAGGCTGGGGGGAGGGAGGAGGAGTATTCAGGCAGCTTAGCCCATCATTTCTGTATAAAGATATGCAATAATGCTGGGCAGGCACGTCCCTTATTTCCACCCGACCCATTAATATCCAGAATGTGCTTAGCACTGCCCCTTCTTCAATCAACAACATCTCAGCTAGCAAGAAAAGTATTGATTTAAATAACTGGCACTTGATTTTATGAACATTACAATAATTTAACGCTCTTCACAAGAGGAACTCGACCTTTAAATCAACAAGGAGTCTTAAACGTTAAAATGTGATTTCACAGTTGGTAAAATCCCCCAAAAATACTTTCTTGATTTTTTTGTTAAAATCAAATCATCTAAAAAGATTCTTAGTAGCAAAATCCACAAGTATTTACAGATGCAATAGGTGTTGTCTTGCCTGACCCTCGTTCCAAATCCCGGCCACTGGAAAATACATATTTTTTAGCTGGATTTAGGGGAGAGGGTTGTCAAAGCATGTACACTAGGATACATGCCCCAATTATCAGTTTCACAAGTTCCTTTCATCTCTGAGCCTGCTTCACCAAAAAAGAATTCATAACTACTTACATGTGTGCATCAGTACAATCATACCTTAGCTGTCCACAATGTGCCAGGGCTTTACAGCATTAAAGAGAGCCAACATTATGCCTGAGTGAACTCTATCATGCCTCGCATATCCACAATCTATCCTAAATTACCACCATGATGCAGGGTTCAGCATCATAGGAGGTATGGGTACCAGTGGGCCATGGACACACATTCAATTGCAAGGATTAATCTCACTATGCAACAGTTGTCCACAAAATGACAGGAATTACCACTATACTGCTAGAACTGTTACGCCACGGATGCTCAGAATATGCCAGGAATTACCCCCATTGTGCTATGGGCCACTTGATTTCATGGCAGACATTCACTTGCAGTGGATGCCCACAAGTTGCCAGGAATTACCACCATATTGCCATTATGCCACAGGTGGGTACAGTTATGCCAAATGTGCCCACCATGGGTCAAGAAGGGCCAATCTTATGTCAGGATAAGCATTATGCTTGAGGATGACACCATCATAATATGGGTGCCCAAAACATGCCACAGATTACCACCATTGCACCTGGACCAGGATCAATTCCCACAAGTTGCCAAGAAATATCACCCACCATAATGCAAAGGACAATATTTTACTGGATTTGGGCATGATGCCATGCATGCCCACCAATCACAAAAACATGATCACCATTGTGCCAGACAAAGCATTTCGCCAGCTGTGGGCATCATGCCATGGATGGGAACAAGTTTTCAAGCTTAATCACCATTGAGCCGGGGCCAAAATTTTTATCAGGGCTGGCAGTATGCACAATCATGAAAATACAAGCATCTACACACCCAAAGATCCACACAAACAAACGCACACATGCACGGCATTCAAGAACTGTTTTAACACAAATATTCTGCTACTTTCCAGCCCCTGCCCCCCACACCTCTGGGTGCCCTGGGCTACCTTTACTCTGACAAATATACCTAGTTGCTATAGTAGGTGAGGTTCTCAATAGGTGCTCCTGGGTGGAGTGTAGAGCATATGGGAGTGCCAAAGGTAGAAGAGAAGAGGGCATTGAGTGGGCCGGCAGGTGAGCCATGGGCAGCAGTGGGGATGGGTGGATGGTTGACTGGAAGGAGACAGACAGTCAGGGCCTGGGAGCACAGACAGGCACTGACAGCTGGTGGGTGATTTTAAGCAGCAGCCACCGGATATGGAATACAGTGTAGCTGTGAGAGTAACCAGGCGGGAGTGTCTCTCTGGGTGCCAGCGAGGGGCTGGTAGGTGGGCCATAGGCCCTCTCTAGGATTAGGATGGGGACATAGTTACTGCTGATGGGAGAATATCCAGGCCTTTCGGCTTCGAGGCTGCCAATCTGCCAATCTACCTACTAACCAGCACTCCTGGTAGCCAAGACTTTCATTAAGATGTACGTCAGTGGCCTGCATCAGTGCCTCCAAAAATACCCATCCCTACTCACTCCTTTCCATCAGAGTAATGTCTGTGCAGGCCTTTATGCAGGAGTAAAACACACTTTAGCATAAAATCACTTTTGACAAGTCAAGAATCCCATAAAATGTTTGGGCAAAAAGCTACCCACAAAACCCACCCTCCTTTCACCACTACCGACACTTTATAACTTCTACACCACTTATGGGATTTTATATCCAACCTACAGCCCGAGCTCAAGTCTTACGCATGGGAGGCCAGGAAAAACTGTACCCTTTCTACCACCTTTAACTCGTAGAGACTGAACGCCCAGTTCTTATATAATTTTAAAATCTAGAATAGTGTGACTGTAGTTTTTATTGCATCGACTCACACCGAGTACATATTCAATTTTTCGTGAATGCATGGCAAAATAATAGAGGATTTAATTCCATCTCATTGTTGCCTAAAGATTACTTTCAAGCTGAAATGCATATGTTAGCAGAAGACCTGGAGTCGTGGCACTTTACATTTGTAATTACATCTTTGCTTCTACATATTCCCATTAAAAATCCAATCCCTACATATGAGCATAACATAATTATGTTTCAAAACTTTACCATGCAACTGCCTCTGAAAGATAGCCACTTTGGTTAAGTGCGTGTGTTTTTTAATGGAGAAAGAGAAAGTCTGGGAGAATGTCTCGTTTACTCAGGTGCCTAAAAACGAAAGTCTAATATCTGCCAGCTGTCAAAAATAAAGGAGGGAGAGGCGATACCAAGGACAAATTCATAACACATGCTAAGGCGGAGAGGAGTAAAAAAAATGTACCGGCATAAGCACTAACTCCTGGCCTCCATTACATAATATCATGCTTATTACATACACTAAAACTGGGCAAAGGATGCTCTACTTACAATATGAACAGGTTGTTGGGAGTTTGTGAGTGTACATAGACAACTAGGCTATAGCATTCCCTGTAAATAAATCCTTAAGGTTTCAGCTTACTCTATAAATAAGTCGCTATTTACGATCCATGCATGCGTCATTACTATAAATAATACAAGTACATTATTAGGTTACTTTACAGTACCTAAATGAACAATTCGGTTTTAACATACAGAATAGTTAGACCGTCTGATCACTACACATCCTTTACAGGTGAATACATCACCACAAACCTTACAAATAGATATTTAAGCAGCACTATACACAGTGCTACTTGTGTGGGTGCAGATGGTGGGCATTGGTACTCATTTAGGGACTGAGTACACATTTTTTATTATCAGATTTTGATCAAAGTAAATGAAAGGCAAAGATGGAAAAAAGAACAAGCAAGTGAAAGAAAGTAAAACAATGACAAATGGAGATACAAGAGAAGAAAATGAACTGTCAGAGCGAGATAAAGAGACAGGAAGTGCGGAGTGGTGGAAGAAAGAGGAATAAGGTGCAACCAAGGCTAGCCATCCTTGGTGTTCAGTAGCACCAAAGATGAACTTTGGGCACTTGCACTTACTCATTTTTGGAATTTAAGCTCCAACTCAGATTAGATATTTCCCTAGATATAAATCAGAATAACATGCTATTAATCACAATGTAAATAGGCATGTGGGTCAATTTCTAAAACATTGTGATAAGAATGGGACATCTATAAAACTAAAATCTCACATTGCGATCCATTCCGCAATTCTATAGCTAAATGCTGTAAATAACTAAGGAAATAAGAGGTCACATTTACCCAGTGATACAGGACTGGTTTGCCGACCTCAGAAGGATGGAAGGCTTAGATGGTTTTGCCTGCATTTGAACTCTAGATCACAGCAGATGTTAGTGGCGAGTGATTAGTTCACTGAGCCAACTGACTGACATGTACACAATCATTGAGTTTGCTTATTTATTTGAGTCTAATCTGTTTAGATTATGTTATGCAATTTGGACCTACCAAAGATCAGTCGATGGACAACTTTGCCTTTTATCCTCCTGACGGTTTGTAAAAGTAGCACTAAATATTTCAGTGCTTCAAAGTTGTAAGGCAGAGAAAGGAAGCGCTCTATCAAAAGAGATTATTCTTGTATGGGACACACTTTAAAATAGGATGATTCTGGTTGTTATGCACAAATCAATTGGTTATATAAGCTCACAAGATTCCACCCTCATTAATGAGTACAAGCTACACCAGAATACATATTTTTAGATACGTTCTCTTATATTTGTTTGAAGGAATTGCCTGGGCACAGTTGGAACACCTTGGATTACCAAATGCCAAGGCCTGTCCCACAGCCTCCTTGGTAGGGATTCTCAGTTGAACTAGGGGTGGGCGATATATTCTGTCCCACTGGCGGAGTTTTGGCGACTCTGCATTATGCTTGTAACATGGAGTTCTGGCCAAACTCCACTAACCGCTGCATGATGGAGTTTCTTTCTTGCACACGGCTCACCAATGATAAATTGAACTGGTGTCCCCTGGTGTGATTTTAGGGAGCTAGGTGGGCACCCAGTGAGATTTTCTCAATGCTGGCAGTTGCGACTGTTCGTGGTGAGAAAGCACAGTAAAAAATCTACTCGAGCGGCAGCAAAGAGGCAGCACCCTCTGGTGCACCACATGATGCCGTTTGCACTAATTGTGCGGTGAGGAACAAGCTCTTGGCGCTTAAGCTCAGTGCGAGCAGCACAACATGACAATTTCCGACCATTCGCAGAACTCTGCGGAATCTGGCGAAGTTTTAAAGTAACTCTGCGGAATTCCACAGAGGGATACTATGAGAGTTCTGACCACCCCTAGATGGAACCCTGATGTCCCAGTCCTTCCATAAGCCTCCCTAGAAGTGCAATTCCTGCCTACTCGTATGGTTTAAATAAGTTTATAATTTTTAATCCCACTCAACTTTCGATGTCACTGACAATTATAAACTAGCTCCCCAAGCTGATGAGCAGTGGCCTAGCACAAAACGAAGCCCCCACTTCTTCAAAAACTGGCGAGTGCCAAGCAGTTCCTGCCACGGGCACTGCTCAACTCCCAGCACTGAGCTTTGATCCAGACCTGACAACCATGAAAACTCAGGCTGAGTGAATGCCCACATCATGGGACCCACATTATGCCCTTGATGGTGAGGACTCCTGCCCAAAGCCCTCTCCCCTGCCTCACGCCTCCACTATCGCCCCCACAGAAAGACAAATTTTATTCTCCCACCAATAGGAAAGCATAGAAATTCAGGGCCAAGCTAGCAAACAAAGTGACTCAACAAACATAGCTATCACTGCAGAAGATCATGTATCAAAATATGTCACAAAGAGGCACTTAATCAGCAGAGAAATCTCCGAGTCTGCCATATTCACATGATGAAGCGGAAGACCTGCGTTCTGACCTCCATTTTCAGAGCTGCTTGGAAGGAAGTCATTACTCTCTCCTACGGCAGAGGATGGGCCACCTATGCACGCTTAGCAGCACCGTGGAGGATTCTGGGGAATCTCCTCTCTTGCAGTTGAGGGGGATTCGAGTAAACCACAGAAAGGGTGACATACCTCTCGATGCCTCACTGTGAGCATTGCAAACACAGGCATCCTAATGGCGGCTTCAATGCTTTGTTCACAACAGCAAAGAGGAAAATTTCTGCAAAATGCAAATTGCAATTCCTCTGAAATGCTCTCACAAGGATTTCTAGTTCTCAAAGTTATTAACAACTGAGAAAAACAGACCAAATACATGTTCAATTTGTTATTCTTTCAAATAAAGTAAGTCGACAATAGTAATTGTTCCATACGTTTTTCCATGATCAATTTGAGAGAGACACAAATACAATAACTGGTCTGATAAAAGGCACAAGCAATCCTTTAAATGACCAAGACTTTCTCAGTGATCGGTGCTCATACTGAATCTAAACTTATATTACTTTAAATTCGCCTACGTAGAAAAACAATTTGATCCAAGATTCCCCTGATCTTTCTGCTGTGTTATGCGCTAACAAACTGCCGCTGACCCTTAGAAGCATCAAGTCAACCCCTGTCTTGAAAACATGGCTTTTTCCCAGCCCATAGTTTCTTCCTACCCCCGCTGACACTCTTCGGCAATCAGCGCCAGGACACTCCTGGGAGTAGCAGTTGCGCTTTATAAATAGTCCTACATTGACACTATATATTGGGAAATTAAAAAAATTTAACAGTGAAATACATTTATTGAAAACACTTTGAGCATAAACAAAATCACACAAAATAATACAAGTAAAATAAAAAACAGACAATCCCAGCACCCAAAGCAACCAATGATATGAGCCATTACATTCAAGTGTACAACAGAAAGAGAAACCATGAAACGCTGTCAGACGGCGCATGATCTGCGAATGGAACATAGTTCAGTATTATTTTATTGCGGGCACCCATACATAAGAGACATAGGGCCTATACCACAGAAAGCTCTCTGCAACCATCCAGGCATGCTTTGCATAATCCAACCAGCAACCAATACGACAAGCAACCAGCACTACAGGCAAGCTAGAACAGCTGCTTGACCCACCTGAGTTGGCCATTTGTACCCTGGCCGCACCACTTCCTACCACTTCCTACCTCTGGTCCCAGTTGTAATAAAGTCCACGTCAGAAGCAGAAAGTAAACAGGGCTCTTGCCTTTCCACCAGCAACCAGGCTTCTGTTGAAAGGCATAGTGTGGAAAAACGGCTCAACCCTGTGAGGTCCAGCGAGCAACCAACTGGACAGGGAGACCAAACGCTATTGGCAAATCAACCTACATATGAAACCAAAACCAAGTCAGGCGAGCACCCAATGAAGGGACTTTCACAGGATAAAATGGAAAATGACACCGAGCTGGGAGGGGAGCGTGCCACAGATCTGCACAAGTAAAGGCACACCACACCAAAAAACAACTATATAAATTAATAAACAGAATTGAATGGAATAGGTACAGTAGACATGCATGGGGGCACTGGGAATACACTGCAGGGCAGAATGGACTTTCAAAAACAAGCACTGGTTAAGCCAAGAGGCATGTGCTTTGCCAATCTTGCCTTTTGAAAATGTTTTATCACAGGAGCTCAGGCACCAAAAGCACTGACGTAAACCTCTTTTCAGGCACCTGCATGCAAACGATCAGGCAACACCTGATCACTCTCAGTGCAAGATAGACGACCAGTGAAGGATAAGGGCCGACACAAAACCCCTTGCTGTATGCCGTGGCGGGCAGAAGCAAAATGTGAATGGCACTTGTAGAGAGCAATGGATTAAGAGGGCTGATGGGAAGAGAGAAAACAGAGAGAGGGGAGCAAGAAAGGGTTTTTCCCATCCAAATTATTTGGAAAACGCAAGCTTGGATAGACAGCTAAAGCAGTCTCAATGCCAGACTTAAAAATATGGAGGGCAGATAGAATAATGAAAGAGGAAGGAAGGGCTGAGGGTGAACGTGCTCTTTAGGCAAGGAAGGTAAGTGAAGCTGACAAAGAAATTACTGTGAATTTTGTAACGAAAGTAAGGAGAAAACATTATTTGCAACAATAAGCGCTCTTTGACAGTGGGACATCCTTTTGGGGCTTAGTTTCTGGGTGATCGGTAATGCAAATGAATTTTTTTCTTTTCATATAAAAAAGGAACATGACTTATGAGGTAAGGCTTCTTAACGTTCCGCACTTGTAATAACATTTTCTGCACAATATTCAATATACATATACTGTTACGTCAGTGCAGAATAGTGCAATGATTATGGATCGCTTCTCTTATTATATTTATGATTACTTTTTGAGCGACCAATGCCACTATTCAGCCTAGTTTTAAGCTCTTCGTCGGCTGGTGGATCTCACAGCCATCTGGTACCTCTGTAGGACGGCAACACTTCTAGAATACATCTCAGGAATGTCTGACGGCTTTGACCATCATTGGAAGACCCTTCCATTACCAGTCTCCACAGAGCTATGAACGACTCGCGCCAAACTTCACTGTTGTTAGCCTGCTCCTTGAACAAGTTTAATTCCTTGCATTCTACTTCATCCACTCTTCTGCATGTATATCGAAATGTATTTATTTTTAACTTCTGGTATGCAGTTTCATTTCATATTCTGCTATCTTGCAGTGTGTCAATTCCATCTTTTAGTTGTAAAGTACTCTAATAACCTTCGTCCATGAGCATGTTTTATAAAATGACCTAAATAAGTACAAAAGTGAAAAAATAAAAATATTAACTAAATAAATAAATATTGTGGACTGTGAAATGAGATCCGAGTTCCTCCCTGATCCACAACCGCAGGAAGAAGGACCATCACTTAATTTCCCTGCACCTTTGTTTCATTTAATATCTGATAAAATTGGTAGCGCTTGGAAACAGGCTGAGCACCAAAATTAAGCACTATATGAAAAACAGGACATATGCAGTCGTATTAGCAGTTTTGTTGGAATCCACATTGTGCACACAGCATAGATATTTGCTCTCGGTGTTTACATTATGGGCCACAGTAGTATGGCCATTATGGATTAATATGGTCTTAATCCATTGTAATGAAGTCTTGCAGTACAATGTACTGTGGCCACTGTAGCGCGTTGCGGTCCTTGCTTGGGTGGATTAAAGCTCTAGGTGCGCTTCACTCACTCACCTCTTCTGCCACTCACTGCCGCGGGAGTAAAGAAGCAGATCAAGGCGAGGGTACGAATATGCCATAAAGATAGTTCAGTGAAGTAAGCAGAAGCCACTCCCTGACAGGGCTACTGCAATGACCAATTGGTAATGTATGATATTTTGGACATATACGGAACTAATACGAAGAAGATTGCAGTTTGTTTCTGATTCTTCATGGAGCTTCGCTGTAGAGTCTAAAGGTTTACATTGGTGTTTTTGTTTATCAATTAGACTTGCCATTGTGTTTTTTTCCAGTAAGACATATACTGTCAAATTCTAAAAACCTGTACTCTGCGTTTTGATCCAATCACAGCTAATCAGCTGAAATTTACCAGGATCTGCCTTTCATCCTTTGGAACTCAACTGCATGAGTACCACTGACCTGGGTGATTGGACCACGCCATTCACACTGCTAAACAAAGGCATAACTCCAGGAAGGAGATAAAACAAGGAAGATACTGCAACAAATCTTCCAACGAAGAACATTTTCAAATTTAGCATTTGAGATAAACTCCAACTAAGCTCATTAGAAACACTCTCTTGTGAAGGCAATGGATTAGAAAATATTTGTTTTATGTTAGGAAGTAGCAACTGTTCCAACAGCGCAACTTCTAAATGCTCCTCTTGATCCTCACAAGCCCGACTCATCTGCACTCGGTGAAGAAAGGCAGACAGTCCAAATACCTCTTCTCCTCTCCCAAGATTTATTTGAGGTTTTTGCTAACTGGAAAATGGCGACCATAAGCTTTGGCCACGACCGTTACTGAAAACATTCAGTTGTTTTTTAATTATTGCAAAATCATTTATTTAAAAAAATAGACTCCAATACATAGACTTACAGAACCTAGACTTCACATTAATATCTCAAAGCAAAAATGTCAACCTGCATCTAATCTCGCTCTGAAGTAATGAATATTACATGATAAATACAAGGAAAGTGAGTCTGGCTGGAGACAGGAATTAACTAGATCTCAACACAGAGGTATAGTTATGCAAGATTGACATTTTAGCATTCTATATTTTGTAGTATGTGTTTTTACTGTCTGTGTTTTACAAGGAACGGTATTTAGAACCTATTTTGCATGCCTCTTCCATGGAAATTCCGTCCTCTAGATTATCCTTTTTGGACCTCTCGTTTAGGTTTCTGTGGGTTCATGAAAGACGAGTTCAACTACATCCAGTTGCCGCATATGGATTTCGGATATTGGGGTACCATTGAAATAATAATAAAAGCTAACAAGTGAAACAAACAGGCACGATTAATTCAAACAAACAGCATTCGAGGGCATTAGAATTAAGTTCTTGATTGCAAGTAGAACTTAGTGTAAATATCTCCAGGAAGATGGATAGATGTGTCTTGGAGTGAAGGAGTGACGGTTGAAATTGCTACCCCCAGGACGGTGCTTGCAACACCTGTGGACAGCTTGAAATCTGTGGTTCTACCAATCCGCCTACTCGTCTTGTAGAAGTAGTCTGTGTCTGATATCAGTGACTATTGAATAACAAGCTGCAGCCTCGAGAATGCGATAAAGATTTCTTGGAAAAATTAAAGGGCAATCATGGCAGCCAAAGGTAATGTGAAGTCACTTCCTTTGATGTCATGGCGGGGTTAGGTTACAAGTTTGATACTACTCAGCTGAACCGATGACACCAGTGATATCATGCAACTGAAACAGGAAAGATTTGGAGGAGGCAGGCATTAAGTAAAGCTTAGCGTCAGTCTGGTTTCATGATAGACCGGTTGTTGCAGCTTTGTACAGTCTCTGTGAGATTATTTTTTTTAATTGGGGTTCCTTTTATGCCAGTCAGTGGTCAAAGTTCATAGAAAAATATGGGAATTGTGATCCTGAGTAAAATAGGGGCGCGGTCAGCAAATGTGGGACTTAAAAAAAGGACAAAATATTCTGAAACTATTTTGTTGACTTTCACCTACAGTTAACTGCATATAATATGTAATGCATACACCTTAAATGAAGAATAAATGCAAGCTAAAGTAATCTTAAAGAAATCTCAGTTTGTAGACACAACCACCTCAGATATCTGTGTGTATAACCAGAGGGCCACTTGTTTGAATCCAGGTTGGTGCACTTGGGAGTTACAGAAATGTTCATGCATAGTACTTTGAGGTCCCAAGATGTGACAGAAAAAAGAAGGTATTACACATAGTATAGGATTAGCTGCTACATTTTTTAAGAGTGGTAATACACACAGTATAAGGCTGTACATATTATGATAGGCTGCCACAAAAAGTGCAAAAAGATTCAGAGTTTAAGTGCTTACGGTGTTTTCAAAAGTTGTATATGTAGTAACAGACAATAAGACTGTACGCAGCGTAAAACATCTTTATAGGTACATTCCAGAACTGATCACACCCTTACATTACCATTCGAGATAACTCTGTCTCCATGACACTTCAAATGACACCACCAATTAAAGACTCGCGGTTTTTAGATTTGCGGAATAATCAATTGCGCACATGTAACTTTCTTTCCTGTAGGAACAATCCTGGAGGGAGAACTTGTTTCTTCTTTAACGGTGTATTCATTTTCCCTCTCAGCAGTGCAGAAGAGGAGAACCCCTCCTTCTCTATCAGCTGGAGGCAACTCAACGTTGGCATTAACCATTCAGACATGTTCTTGTTTAAAAAAAAAAAATTAAAAAATAAAGTACGGTACCTGTTTTGGTAAAGTTAAAAAACAGAGCTGGGAAACTTCTTTCTTAATGGATCCCACTGACTTCAACATCTGATACAAGCAAATTCACTCTGGGAGGTAATGATTCACTGGCCACATCTGTGTTAGACCTACAGGCCATGAGTCTATTTGAGAAGATTAACAAATCTTTCATCCAACTGAGGCCTAAAAATTGAATTGTGATTGTAACTCCTGTTGTTCAGTGTCTAGAACTGGTCAAATCTATGCTTCATAAACAAGGTTGTAGGAATAGCTGCACTACTACTCGAAAAACAAAAAACATCAACATAAGAACCTGCAAAATAACTATTGTGATTTTTGTTTGCTGTTTGTTTGGAAAAACCTCCATTTTGCACATCGAGCCTCCGGACAATGTTTGCAGACATTTAGTGCTGAGGTGGAAATGGATTCCATGGGATCTGGAGATTTATTGACAGACTTGTGTCCTGAAAAGGTCAATAAGAGTGGGGCAGAGTCAGCCACATGTAAAGCAATGCTAAATAAAGTGGACGAGTGAGTTGCGCTGCCCTGTTCACATAGTTCTCTTTTTCGTAGATCTGACAGCCCTTGGATTTCGTGCGTCTGTGGCTCGCTGAATTTCCCACCATCCACTCCTTGCTGCCCCTCTTCAAAATGGTGAAGCAAGTTGGCTTCAGGCAGAAATATTCGACCAACTCTTGGGACAAACTCTGAAGACAAACTTTACCAGATCTATGGCAAGAAAAGCTCAGTGTTCGCTCATAACATTTGCACTCTTGCCAATGTGTTGATGGCCGCGTTTTGTGTTCCTGTGTAGAACCAACTTAGCCCATGGAGAACTAAACCGCAATTGATGGTACACTGAACGCCTTCTTCACGTGCATTAATGCTTCCATGAGAGGACCCCGCTGCTTTGAAAGGCCTTTAACCCAGTTTCTGAGGTGTGGCTATCTCACATGGGCAGAAACTTTAAAATGGCGCACACATAACCGTGGATTAAGGATTGCACACTGTCTTGTGAACAGGCAGGCCTCGGAGAACCAAGTGAAAGCTCTGGCCAGAACCCTGCTGCTGGCTTCAGGGGCCCCCGTGTCCTCCTGTCAGGTGGCTTCCAACAAACTCTGGCGTCAAACACGATTCGGGGAACTCCGGGATTCGTCATCACGTAATTGCTTTGAGTCACTACATCGCATCTGCTTATTGGCATATGGTTGGCACAGTCGCAGGCTTCAGCCTAACCCAGACACGGAAGACCCATTGCGTCATGTGCTGCAGCATTTCCTGGTCCGCTCTGTCCAGAAAAGGCGTGTCAAGGCGTCTTACGGCAGAGCAAGGAACACATACATGATGGGTTTACAGACACAGGGTGGGGAGGGGTGTGGGTGTGTATGCCGCGTTTTCTTTTTAATCTCGTGACCTTTTGAATGTAATAGAAATGCCATGGTGCTGTCTCTCCTTTAGTGACCCCTTGGTAGACTTCGAAGTCCGGTTCAATGAGGGGTATTTCCTTGCTGCTCGGTGAAATAAACTAAGGTGGCGCCTGAGGAAGATCTGCTTGACCTGCAGCAAGATGCTGGCAACCACGCACCCGAAGGGGCGCTGAGAAATCCATTATCAGAAGAGACTCGGCTTCATCCACTGGCAAGCTTTGCGGGGCCTATAGCTTACTTAATGCCAACATGCGTGTCCCTGAATCAAGACACCAATTATTTATTGGCTGAAAGCCATAAACGATATCACAGATAAAATGTATGCATAATACTGAACAAAAATAAAGCTAAAACTATACAATATAATATGAGTCGCAGGAGAAAAATCAACGTCCCATAAAGAGCTGTTTTATGATGGCGTGAACAGGGATTCGTGTAACTTTCCACTGCATAGGCACTTTAAACTATACAACATTGGTCACTCCTAGTTCTCCTGGAAAACCTTCGGCAGTAGACAGCCATGAGAGGTGGGCGGGTTAAATAAATTAACAGGTAGAGCCGAGCCAGAGCCATGCGTCTACATTAGATCTTAAAGCCCATGCATGAGCCGAGCTCTGATTATTCGTATTTATTTGTATGTAAATCATACAACAAATATTACGTAAAATATGATAGTCTCCTCAGAATTCAAAAACGTTAATTTCTTATGCAGAAGCTTTGACATTAATATGTCACCTTATAGCACTGAACTCAAGCGCTTTATTAAAAGTGATTGTTTTTAAATATGAACCATCAGTGAACTAAGTGGCAAGACAATTATCTAAACCCTGTACTGGCCCATATTATTATAGAGCAACATTATAGTCTATTACATCAAAACAAAAGCTTTTCGTACAACTGGTATTCTGAACGCACATTTTTGAAAGTGTTTTCACATACAATAATAAAGAAAAAAGAGTTTTGGTGAAATAAAATATTTGCTTAACATCACACAATTTAAGCAGGGCAGCCGCAATTTAACCAGGTTTTCTGTTTTTACTTCATACAAGTCAGAGGGTAAATGGGAATTGATGTCTTACCTCTTGTTAAGACTTTGTTTTTAAATCTTTGTGCATTTTCTGCAGTTTTCACACAGCGGAACACGGCCTGGGTAAATCAAATGATTTGCTTAGAATGACAGGATGTTGAGCCTGCGCCAAGTATCAAACCTGGTTTCACAGTTCCAAAGTCAGTAGCTCTGGCCCTTATGCCACATCCCAGGTACAGGGAAGGAGGCAGGCAGAAGCCACAAGAAATCTTGGCTCGTTATGGGCTCGAGCTTCCAACAGGACCTCGAGCTGAGCCAGAGCCAGGCTTCAGGTTTGAGCTTAGCTCAAGCTTTTAATGGCTCGACCTCCTCAAGCAACCATGCTTGCCTTTAAGCCGATCTCTGGAGCATTCCTAAACTGGCCAGCACGCAGCACATGTGTGCGTAAACCCATATCTACGCTGACAGTGCAGTGCTGGACGCATTCCTATTAAGCTATATGGAGCCTTAATCTGAGGAAAATAGCTACAACTATTGACACCTTGATCCCTAATTTTATCCTTTTTGGGTCTGTTAAAGTGCTCCTCCACTGGAACCTTCCTACGCCCGAGCATCCTTGCTTCAACTTGGACTGCCTGGTATAGGGGATTTTGGAATTGACATGGTAGAGGTGTACAGTGGGAAGGATAAATGTATGGTTACAGGCCTGGATAAATCTCCTTTCACAAACCGCAGCAGGAGTGTGAAGTCTTGCGATACCATGGCCACTGGGGGGCACCCACCAGAAAGCTATTGAGATGTGTATGTGGTTTGTTATTGCAGGTCTTGCAAAAGTAAACCTATTTGTTACTGTTGCAAAGTCATCCTGTGCCCTGGGAGCCCCCCAACTTTTTGTTGACTGATGCTGGTGGTGACTGACTCTGGGCTCTGCCTAACCAGGCCCAGGGCTAGTGCTATGCTGAAAGAAACACATTAGAATACAGTTAAAACACCTACATACACTAGGGTACACAATGGTATGGTGGGTACCCCTGTGATTGGCATGACCTACCCTATAAGCCCCTTGTATATAATAGGGCAGAGGGATTGAAACTCCCTAGAAGTCCCTAGTATCCTGGGCATGGCAGTTTAGAGGCCAGCAGCTCTTTCTGAACTTGCATGTGTGCACTGCTGAGGCCTGAGGTCAGTTTCAAAGCAGCCCTGGGTGCCAGGACTGCTTTTAAAAGGTAAACTGTGCCCAAACTCTACTTTGTTGTTTGGGGCACTTATAAATGGATAACCTACAATGTGTTGGCATATCAGGGACCCCCAGGGTCTCCCCTCAGTATCCCAGGGGTGGGTGGGTTAGGTATTTATAAGGTACACCCTTAGTTTTTATATGCCTGGGTAAAGTGAAATTTCACATTTCACTCCCCACACTGTGGTACAGTGCTACTCCAATTCGACTTTTATGCTAGGAACAATGTAGAGGGAGGATCTGTAATATTTCTACAGATTCAGAACTCCTAAAGTCTCCCCTAGTTGCACATGGGGTGGGGTTCCTGTAGATGTAAGGCAAGTACTTATAAAATATGTTTTTGTAAGTCCTGGTGCTGGAAAAATGCCCAAGTCATTTTTCCCATTGCAAATCCCCAGTTACATAGGTTAACATAGTAGGAAGTTATTGATTAATAACTATGGATAGGAGAGGGATAGAAATGCCATTCAAAGACTTCCCAGAATGGTATTAATAAATCCAACAATATCATATTGTTGAATTTCTCCTAAAGTGTACATACAAGAAGTTATAAGACTTTCTTGTTTGTAAGTCCAAATTCAGCCTTCCAGTGGTCTGCCCTGATTGGTCAGCGTTAAGTGGATTAGCCAGGCTGCCTTGAAGAGGTGATAAAGAGCCCCTGGGGTTAACTAGCTCTGCTGAGAGGGCAGTGTGCTGTTCCATAGGAATACCAGGCCAGGGGGAGGTGTTGTAAACCATGATCTTCAAAGGCAGAGGGATGGCCACAGTGTCAGTTTCCACTTTACACTTTTGACCCCCACCAGAATTGGGTTTAGGGAAGGTATGTGCAGATGGTAGGGAGAGAGTTTATGGAAATAAGCCATCCTAGGGGGTATGTTTAGCCAGCTCTTACCTCCTTGCTGGAAAATCAGCCTTTATGGATTTGGAAGATTTGATGCACTCTGGGACAAAATAATGCCACACTTTACAGGATGTGGTCATAATTTTGAGGAGTTACCTTGCTCCCATTGGTCAGAAGTGACCTCCTGCATGACCCAGAGAACTTGGAATAAGTATCTGAGAGGGGCAGAGCCCTTCAGATCTGCTGCTTGAAACTTACTGAAGCAAGTAGTGCCCTGCTGATAAGTTTTGCTGTGCAAAGATTTCTAAGGCCAGACATCTGAAAACTACACCATCTGAAACTACAGCCCTGTATATTATTTTGCTGAAAAAGGAACTAAAGAGTGGACTCCCTGAAAGCTACAGGTTAAAAGAGCTCAACTGGAACATCACCAACTAAATCTACACCTTGGAGAACCATCAGTGGATTTGTAAGGGTTTTGTACCAGTGGATTGTGGGAACCAACGTCCTCAACTTTCAAGGACCATCTTGAAGCTTCCACTAAGTTTGACACACTTTGGGATCCCTTGGGGAACTTCAAGAAGAAGTTCAAGAAGTTTGGAGAACTTTGGAGCAACTTTGAAAAAAAGCTCCATAGAGGGACCGACTCAACCTGGCTAGCCAGGCCGCCTGCCTTCAATCACGAGCCAGCCAAGCCTACCAGGTTCGTCCCGCTAAAAGCTCCATCGCTGCAACTTACAGAGATTGACCAGGACTAGAAGAAATCTGAAGCCGGCGAACCCTCACCAGATCCGGCTACATGAGGAGGATCGAGAGACCCCGCGAGAAAAAGCTCCAGAAAAGTTTCTAAGTCTGCTCGCAGAAAAGGTGACCGGGAGCAACCGCGAGAGCCACGCTGCCTGCCTTCCATTGCGTGTCGGCCTGGATTCCTGGGTTGTCCCGCTGAAGCAATCTTGAAATATTTTCAAAGTCCGCTCCAGGGAATTTGACCGGGACCTCGTCACAAGTCAAACCGGTGAACCGTCAATGGATCCGGACTGGCTGAGAGCTTTGAGGACCCTCGGGAAGAAAAGCTCCAGAAAAGTTTCTAAGTGTGAGGGTAGAAACTGAGACTGGGACCTGCAGGGAGCTGTAGCGCTCAGGGATCCATTGCGCCTGGCCTGAATCTTTGACTTTGGTCCAGTCTATCGCGAGCAGGTATCGCAATATAAAATTCTTATCTCCGGTTCGCTACATTGAATATTTGTCGTTTTGGTGTCATTTTAAAGATAATAATATTTCCTATTTTTATAAATTGGTGTTGGGTTTTTATTATGTGGTGTGTCTTAATTATTTTCTGAAAGAGAGTTTTTAAATGCGTTACATACCTATCTTTGAAGTTAAGCCTGTCTGCTCGCAGCCACGTTACCAAGGGTTGGGCATAGGAATAATTTTCTAAGACCTATGCTGAGTCCTACCATGTGTTAGTGGCCTTATTGCCAGTGGCAGACCTTTTTTTGCCCCTACCAATAACCCACTTTCCAACTGTTACACTTTTGAAAACAAATAAAGCCCATCCTCAAAGAACCAGTGAGCACAGTGGACATATTAAATGCATGTAGCATGGACACCCCAGATGTAGACAGATGCTCTGCACAAGTCTGTGAAGAGTATCTTACACATCACTTTTACTTTTTTAGACCCCCCCCCCGGGTGAGTCCTCAGTCTGCAATAAACTCAGCATGTAACTTCACCCCCACATGGTGCAAATAAGAACCAGCCCCTTCCTGCCTTTCACCTACATGTGACTGTAACAGTGAATCAGGCCAACCTACACAGATAAAAAAAAGTCATACTTTTAAAAAAACATTTTTTTTTAAGTGACACATTTTTCAAACATTCAAGATACCCAAATGACAAAGACTATAAACCAGTGACTTGTTACTTGCAGTAGCATAACTCCTTTGTACTTGCAGTACACTCTTAAACACCCTAAAACGCAACAACAGACCCAGATTAAAAAATCCTCATTAAAGAAGCAGGGAGTAACCTCAGCTTTGTGGCCTCCTGCTGCTCCTGAGTCTTTTTGTGGCACTGCATAGTCCACTTCATGGATCCAGGTCATATTTCTGTAGTTAGAAGAAAACCTTGAGGCAAATCATGTTATCACCCTGTTTTCGAAAGGCATAAATCGGCCGTGTCCTTCTTCAGTTTGTTTATTTTAGCTTATCTCTTTTTTTTCCTACTTTCCATCTGTCGTGGTTATTCTGTGCACGGGTCAGTCCCACCCCTCTGCCACCCCTCAGCTCCTAGCTCAGTGAGTTAAGAGACTCACTTTGGGAGCCTCTTTATCCTCTAAACTTCCTTAGCTCTGCATTTTATTGTGTGTAGCAATTAATCCACAGGACTCTGGGCCACTCTAATGATTGTCGCAGACTCCTGCTTCTATGCCCTTCATATACAATATTAGGCCCAGGTGGAGGTTTTAATTGTGCCAGCGGAGTCGGCAGAATTTTAGTAATTTCGCATTACTCTTGTAACGTAGATTTACTTCATTTATTAAATTCCGCCGCCCTAGTGGGCAGAATGAAAGTATGCAGTGCTTTCTAAAGTTTAGAAACCACTGCATACTTCTCAGCACCCTTGAATTGTCTGCAGAATTTAACTTTTAATCACTGCAGAGTATTGTAAGGGCGTCGAGTGATATCTGCAGTGGTTTCTAAACTTTAGAAACCACTGAATACCCCTGGTATGTTTGGCTGCTCTAATTTCATCCTGAAAAATGCACCCTTGCATCCATTTTTGGACACGAGGGTGCATTTAGTACTTCGAAAATAGCATCAAATGACTACTTCATCCCACGGCGTAATTCAGTGGAATTGTAGTGAAATTCCACGGATGGAAACTCCGCCAATTCTGCCCACCCCTAGATAATACACCGTGGTGTACAGAACTTCGGGACAACTATTCCCACACAATAGTCCCACTGCAGACATCGCCCTTCCACACTCTTATCACAGAAGGGGCCAGGCTTCTATAGGCTTCCTTACAGGTGGTGTACACGCTGCCTACCAGTGAACTCAAAGGGAAGATGCAAGAGTCAAAATATGGAATTTAATATCCCTTCAGAGCTATAGCAATAAAACATTATTAAGATTATAAAGGCAGTCTCTCCAATAATGACAGACAATAAGATTTTATAAAAATAATTAAAAAAATTCTTGCCAACTTTTTATTTAAGACTTGGCTATTAATTGTAATTTTCAACACTAATGTTAAATTGTGGCCTTGACTGCGTAATATCCTACAAAATGGTACATGTTGGCGAGTCACTGAAACCTCAATACAGATGCGTGACTGGCTCAGCTCGAGGTCCTCTGGGAACCTCTAGATCAAAATTAGCAGAGCTTCAGGGGACGCAATGTGGCCTAGTGGCTACAACTGTCGACCATGTATCATGGGGTACCATGTTCAAATCCCAGCCTCTGCTCAGCATCCTCTGAATCCTGGCAAATATCCATGTGCCGAAGAAAATAGTGTAAAGTAGCCTGTGTTTGTTGTGAAGCGCTCTTATGTCTGAGGACAAAATTCATTCTATGTAAAACTGTCAAAGATAAAATGTGGTTTCTGTCTTTTACCTAAACTTAATCTCATCCACCAAGAATTAAAGGCAAAGCATTAACCTTAGATGCCCGAAAGAGATACCCATATAGTGGCTGAATTGCACAGTATGAAACTAGAAAAACTGAGATCAATCCCAGCATTCCTGCATGACCACCTTGTGTGACCCTAGGCAGATACTCTTTATTTCCAAAGAGCCTCCTTTTTTCATTATCCCATAGCATGTGTTAGCTCAGGATGTGTTCTGTACAAAAACCTCTTGTGTTTGATTAATTACCCTATTATACTGCCCCATCTATAATAAGAATCTAGCCCACATGTAGGGTGCACATGGCAACTATCTTGTCTCTTAGTTCACTAAAAGCATTATGATCAGGGTAGGATTTTTTCTCAGTTCATGTTTAAAAATAATCTGATGTACTAAGGTAAATACTTTTTGGTGTTAAAAAAAATATATATACTTTTTTGAATTTTGAGCCCGCCTTCTCATTTTTGCTGAATGATTTACTCGTCGAATATTTATAAAGCTCGGCACCTAGCCACAGTTTATTCTTGGCTTGGATCTGGCTCGGCTCTCCCTATTAATTTGTTGGCTCGCCCACCTCTACAGAATGGCACCAGCACTTGTGCAAAACGCAATACAATCCGCAGAGCGAACACAGGGCCCGAGGGACAATCCCTGCAGGACCTGTGAACTAATTGCCTCACTCCTGTTTTTAGACAGACTGTCCGCTGATGTTCTGTATTCAGTACACAACAAACGCTGCAAGGCACTTTGTTACTAGAACGATTTAAAATTGAAAGCTAATGGTTACTTCACATGATGGATGAAAACATTGGGAGGCGAAGAAAATCAAATACAAAGCCTCGTGCCTGGATTACTTTATTCCACTTAGATCAAGTCTGAGGATAATCACAGGAAGGGAAATTACTGTGGGGTTTATCAGCGGCCCAGTGAGATCCATCACTCCTCTATCTGCATGCACAATAAAGCCAGATAATAGGGTCTGATCCTGCCCAGCTCCGCAGACTTCTGGAAAGCCCCGATTGGCTGAGCGGGATGTGAAAGGTCACAGAGAGGTGCATCGCGAGAATTGCTACATTCTGAAGAGCAGGACTTTACTTGCTGCTCACTCAACACATCCATGCTCATGTTTCACGATGGGCTACTACACTGTCATGTGTGCATCGATGCAATGTTTCAGTACATGCACCGGTGCCACCTTCCCTTCTGTACAACGTCTTGAACACTGTCTTGAGTCCCCTATGAGTATTAGGCCCTATTTGCTGATGAACAATTGTAAATCTCCATGACGGCTAAATTCCTATCAACAATGTACGTCTGTGTTGTTTATATTTGCGCTCCAGTGTGTTGTGTATGTATGTGTAATTTCCACATCTATGTGTGGTAGACGCATCTCCACATGGTGGCTATGTGATATATGCATGCCTAAAATAACGTGCGAGTACGGATTCCAAAAATATCCAATTCTCACTAGACCAAAATTCAAAAAAGTATATATATTTTTTTTAACACAAAGAAGTATTTACCTTAGTACATCAGAATATTTGAGAAGTATTTATTAAAATTGAGATTTATTTTTTAAACATGAACTGAGAAACAATCCTGCCCTGATGAGAATGCTTTTAGTGAACTAGGAGACAAGATAGTATTTTTGTATATTCAGGGATTCCAAGAGCTGGGATGCAAGACAATTTCTCTTTCAGATCTAGGAACGCTTTTGTACATTGGTTGTCCCATGGACGCGGATCAGACACATCTGTGTGTCAATCTCAGCAGAGGTTTTGCCATCGAGGAAAAGTTTGGTATCCACTGTATACAGTAGTCAACCATTCCCAAAACATCCTGACTTCCTTTTGTGTTTGTGGGGGATTCATCTGTAAGATGGCTTCCACTCTCTCAGGTGACACCTTCCTACCTCCCTTAAGGATAATGTGTCCCAGATATTGAACCTCTTTTTGACAGTACTGCAGTTCCCTGGGGACACTTTGTATCCGTTCTCGCCCAGGTGATTCAAGAGTGCAATGGTGTCGCATTTACAAGTATCGCGTGTTTCTGATGTCATAAGTTGGTCATCTATGTCTTGAACAAGGGTAGATTCACATGGCCTTTTCAGCGATTCTAGATTTTTTTTTAAGGATCTGATTAACGACTGATGGACTTTCTGTATACCCTTGAGGGACACAACATGACACCACATTATTGTCTTCTGATGTAATGTAAATGAGAACAAACACTGGCTATCTTCATGCAAAGGCACTGAAAAGAAAGCCTGGCATAAATGAATGACAGTAAACCATTCTGTAGTACAGGGAATTTGAAAAAGCATAGTGGCAGGATTCGGTAACACGAAACAACAGGGCAAAACAATTTCATTAATGCGCCTCAGGTCCTGAACGTTTTTATATTTCCCATTGGGCTTCTGTAAACCCATTTTGGGAGAATTACATGGGCTTCCAATCGTTCCCTCAATATGCCTTTCTGAAGTATGTCTTAAATCACTGGTTTTATTCCTCCAAGAGTCTCTGGAATCAAATGATAGGATGGTGTTCTGGGGTAAACAGCATTTGGCTTTAATCAGACTGGTTCTACACCTTTTATAAGTCCAATATATTTCCCTGTGAAGTCTCAGACTTCTGCATTGACAGTATCTCTTAGGCCTTCATGCAACTTGGAAATGGTCAGTAAAGGGAACATTTATACTTTGGCATTTTGTCTGACCATTTTAAAATCTACATCTTAATCATGGGTCTGAAAAGTGACATTGTCAGGTGAGCAATATAATGTACAATTTAACTTGCACAACAGATCTCTCCCTAAAAGATTTACTGGGCTTGTGTCACAAACACCTCAGTGTTTTTCTGGAAATCTTCCTATTTTTATCGGGAGCTCTTCTGAAATCTGATTTCAAATTTGTCTGTTTGTAACTCCAATGACTTGGATTGTTTTTCGCGAGAGAGGTATGTCTGATACTTCCACTGTTCGGACAGTGGAACGAGTAGCTTCTGTGTCAATCAAAAATGACACCGTGACCATAAACATTTGCATCTACATATGGGCTGCTCTGATCCACCTCTAAGACTACGCCAATTACACAATCTTCCTCCTCTCTCGGGCACCTTTATTGGGATTATCAGAAGCATATCCATCATTTTCGAATAAAGGGAATTATGCCAAAGCATTCCGACTCTGATTTTGGAACTGTGGCATAGCATTCTGGAACTGATTTGTATTGAACTTCGGCATTTGATTTAAATTAAACCTAGGATTTCCCATTTGTGCAGGAGTGCGAGGGCATGATTTGGGCTTGATTTTGCATAGGCGTTTGCATCTATTGCATAGGCATTTTTGGAACAGGTATACCTTCTGGATTCTACATAATTTCTCCAGAATTTTCAGAATTATATCGACATTCTCATTTCCAATGCCCACCCTATGACAGATGTGACAAGCAGTAACTTTTTTATTGCAGCAATAACCATTCCGGAGAACACCTACACCTCTGCCAAGGGACAAATTAATTCCTCCTTGTTTCCCTGAAAATCCAGCCTGTGGAACAACAACCCCTTGTATCAATCCCCGATTTACTGTAAAGGACGGGTTCTGAAAACCTTACTGTGCTAATTTAGTCTCAGCCAGCATGAATTTCTCTTATTTTCTATGCTTCATGTCAAATTCATCTCTACAGTATTTTGCATAATGCAGGATTTCATCTAAAGATTTATTCTGCCAACAGATCACACTTTGCGTGATGTGATCACTGATTTCAGGCTTCAATCCTAATACAAACTGGGACACAAAAATCCCCATATCCTTTTCCTTAGGATACTCACATCCACTATGCTGCTGAAAAACCTGCAATAACCTCTCATAGTATTCATGGACTGTCTTCTTCGGCTCTTGTGTGGTTCTTTTAATCTTTAACCAGTCTGTATCTTTTGGAGGTATTCTCCCTTTCAAAAAGGTAATACCCGCTTCATATTTCTCCATTAAACAAGTCATGGTGCCTTTGTCTCTTTCTCACTAGTTGGTTCTCCCTTGAGACATTGAACCGCAGTCTTACATTTTGCCCATAAATTAACTGGCACCAAAATGCCAAAGAATGTATTCAAATCAATCCACAACACCTTTTAAATCTGTATGCACCTTTCTACTTGTGCATACCAACGCTTGTTTCTCAGCTTTGGAAAATTGTTCGTAAATGCGGTCAGGTCACCTTTATTCTAATGTACATGTACATAGGTTTTTCCAGCTATTTCACTAAATGGATAAGCTGCTGCCTTATCCTCACTAGGCTCATCCTGATTTCCTACTATAGATGTTTCTCTCTTTTTCTTTTCATGTTTGTTTGCCCACCTGAGTTCCAATTTCTCCACATCTTTCCATCTGTGAATGCATTTGGTCACTTCTTTAAGGTGCGAACACATTCCTGTAATCCTCATATCAACCAATTCAACCATATAGCTCCGATGCAAGTTTACATTACTGGTAAGATCCATATCGTACTTCTTTGCTATCCCTGCCAATCTGTCGTGCACCATAGCAGCCCTTTGAGTAATCTCCTTCCACAGGTAGATTAATTAATTTCTGGTACTTGTCTACGTGATCAAACTCCAGGCATCCCTTGATTATTTCTTCTAATTCTACCTTCAATTTTGGAATGTCTGTTCTTTCTGGTATCTAATTCTTTTGGGGGCTCTGTGACTTCTACCTTCTTTTCTCTAGTGACTTCCTCAAGCCATGCTGGTAAATATCCATCCTCATTCACATTCAAGTTACTATGAGCTAATGGAGTCATAAAGACTAGGGTCCCTCCTCCGTCTACCAGAGCCTGCAAACTTTGTGGAGGTCTCAACAAAACGATGTGAATTTTGGGTTGTCTGCATACTTCTATCTTCTGATGTCTTTAAAACATCCGGCATTCTCTCAATCTGGAGTTGAGCACTCATAACCACTCTTGGTGCAACTGGACCATTCTCATTAGAAACTAAAGCTGGAGGTCGTCCTCCAACTGGTGGAGCAATTTGTATAATTGGAAAGGACTTTCAATTGAAAGTGGACCTGGGTCAACAGGAGCAGTAGCTATGGTCTTACTGGCACCTGTACTTAACTCTCCTGGGTCAGAAAAAACAGTAGGTGGTGGGGAAGACAACATCTGTTCTAATATCACGTCTCTCAAATCTATATCTGACCTAGCTTTCTCCTGTCTAGTAGTATCCTTACTCTTTTTCACAGCTTCTGATGTAAGAACTGGATATAATCTGGCTCCTTCAATAATACCCTTCCTCCATCTATGCTGTTCTTCATCCCATCGATCGTTTGCGTTATTCTGCATTGCTCTTCCAGTCCTTCTACGATATTTCTCTTTCTCCCTCTCTGTAGCAACTTTTCCCAAGTATTAAAAAGCCTCAAATTGCACGAGTTGAGGTGATGGCTTCATTTCGTACAATTTTTCCTTCAAGTGATCAAGGATTCTGGTAATAAATGTCCTATATCTAGGAAAACTAATTTTTCGTGATCCTACTCCATTGTCCAAGCCACAGACATGCACTTAAACCATGTTCTGTAGTCATAATGCATGCTGGAGTATCTTCAGGAGGTGCCTCCTCGCCGTTGCGTACAGAAATAGTGACATCCCTTCTTACCAATTTCTTAAAATCCTTAAAACATTTCACGATGAGGATTTAATTTTCAAAAAGCCAAATGCTTTGATTCTGTTCTGCACACATAAAATTTTAGTTCCCCAATTAAACGTCCGCTATTAAATTCATGTGATTCCTTACTAAATCCAAAGACAGCACTCAAATTGACAAGATCCAATCACATTGCGGCACTGAATATCCACTAGCCAATGGCAGCGCGAAAGCACCCCAACCATCCAATCCCAGTGCGAAACACTATGAAGTACAATCTCACTCCTCACACCAATCACCCTCCTTTACAATTTTCCCTTGCATTTACACACTGTAAACTACTTCTTGTTTGCTCTACTAAAAGAAATAAAATATTACAATCACTCAAGAGTTTTCTACAATCGCAAGTGAATTTTCGACCAGCGAGATATCACACAAATCAATGTAGCTTCCCCTGTTTGCCAGTAAGGTTCCACTAACAGTAACCAAGATTAATCAATCAAAACAGCTAGTCCCTATGTTACCGAGGCAAGTAATGGTACCTCACACTCCACATCTAAGATCTCTGCAAACAAATTGAAACTTTTTATTATTATTCTAGGATCTTGCAACTTCAGCAAGCCTGAAACTCAACTTCCATTTTTAAACCACTTCTCGATGTCTCTATCACTCACACAATTTGAAATAAAGACAATCACAACCACAACATTCTCACCCTATTAATACTCACAACTTCTAAACCGCAACTGCCAAACCGCAACTGCCTTTGAATTCTATTCTGCCACACCGTCAGGATCTGGACACTGGAACAGGGATTATTTTAATATAGCTAGGATACTATTTGTATTGCTCCATTCTGGGTGTAAACCATATCCTCTGCTATCATAAACTGTTAGTGCCCAAGGATTGGCAAAAATCTGTTTTTAAGTCAAACACCCCAATTTACAGCTTGAACCCCTTGAAATCCTGCGGCACTAGACATGTTGGATGGACCTTTGCCACTGTGTTGCAAATGGGGGTAGAACAGAAGTACAGGCCATGTATATCAATGGTCAGGTTCTATACTTTCAGTGAATGACGATAAGTTGAAGAAGTTTCCAAAACCTTTATTTATCTTTGAAGGAATTAGTATGGTTTTGTGATCTTTATTCTCGTAGCCCAATTTACAGAATTATCAAGGAAAAGGGTCATTAGTGACAGCATAAATTAATTTAAAAATAAAGAGTGTTCCACAAAGGAAATTTGTCACTAATCTGACTAAAAAAGCCTACTCTACTCGAAAGGAGAACCCATGAAGAGTCCCTTCTAGAAAAGAGCAAGGATTTCAGAGCACAGAAAAAGTCTTGAATTTCCCATAAAGAGTCGTTCTGGAAACTCAGCCGAATTCCCCACAGCTGCAGTAGCACCATAAAAATAAATCAGTGATAGAGGAATGATCGTTGCAGTAGCATTGATCAAGTAGAGTCAAAATGAAGGAGGGTAAAGTCACCGTCAACAGTAGCTTTCAGCAACGAGGAGCAAGGTAAAAGATTCTTTATTAAGAGAGCTCTCAAACTAGGAACACTCAATTAAAATATGAAAATGCAAAATAATGTAATGAAAATGAGTAGATGTATATTGCTTTCGGCCAATAGAAACCAATCGTCCAATGGTGTCGTCAACATAAGTTGTTTCTCCTCCTGATTCCCATGGTCAGCATTCACGCCGGTACATAGTAAATCTAATGTTGCAAAAATGGTAATATGGAGGAAAGTTCTCATGAGAACCTTCTTACATAAGCTATTAGCTGTGGTCAATGACTCGTTATGAATACAAAGGGCTCGTCAAATGCAATGAAACAAATCTATCGACAATGTCCTGGTTAAGTATACATAAAATATGCCTAAATTATTCTTCATTCTATCAGTCTATTCATTATGAATCCACAGCAAAGCTCATTGTTAAAGCAGGGTGATCTAATATGGTGTTATGAAGCAAAGGAACATAATCTTGAAGTCAGCACATTCTTTAGTAGGATGCTGGTGCCAGGCAAAATATTCTAAATAAATGTCTATTTGGATGAGAGCAAGAGTCGAAAGAGAAATGGCTTGGGCCTAGTTACTTAAGCACATTACAAATTCCTTTAGCAGAGGTTAAATGCATTCCTAAGTGATTCTTACACGTTTAAAGCAGGCACATTTTTCTATGTACAATTGTTTCTGAAAAGGTGTAACTGCATTCTAAAATGAAATTCTAATAGAGTATGCAAGTCGAAATTTGATTTTAAAATGTATTTCTCACAGGCGTATTTCATCTTACTGGATGGAAGCAGCTGAGCAGGCATCTAGCCAGCAAATGTGGGTGGGTGTTGAACTGGAGAGAGGAAGATAGAACAGGAGGAGGAAGTAAGTGGAAGTTAGCCTCCTGTAATTATGAAATATGCATAAACATGTCAAGCTTGGTCAACAATAGCCTACTTTAAATCACATTTTAAGACTTTGCAAACACTTTTTAGCATAGGATTGTCAGCAGACACCTTCAAGACATAATGTTCAGAAGTGTCCAACAAATCTGCCCCTGGCATAAAACTAAGTTGGGCTGGAATGCACCATAAAATAGTGAAATCTCGTGAAGGTGTCTAAAAGACACATTTCATTAATCATTTCCAGTTAGCCATTAATATAGGCATGTTCTTGAAAAAGAAGGCCATGTTCAGGGTGAGTTGTGAAACAAATGTGCACTTTTCCACTAGGTTATCACACAGTGATTTCTGGGCGCTAGCTGGTATCATTGACACAAGCATGGGTTAAACAAGCTAAGAATCCCACTTCTGTAACTATAGGTGACGTGTGAAGTGAGCACACACAAGCGCGCGCACACACGTACAAACAAACCTATGTGCAGACAAACGTGTGCACCACTCAATGTACACTCATACAGTGTCCGCCGGGCATCACAATTACGGGAGACAACCAGCTGTGTACGAATGGGAGGGCCATGAAATACGGCATAATTTTCACCATTAATGAATGATCTACATATGACCAATAAGGAATGTGGGCAAAAACACATGTAAAGACTGGACAACTCTGTGCACTATGTAACTTATTACTCAGTCATAATGTCAGGATTCGATTGAGAGATCAGCTTATAATGGCTTCAAGGAGACATATTCTCAAAGAAACCAAAAGGCACCAGGGAATGTTTTAGTAAAAAAACATAGCATTATGCTTTACAAAGCATAAATATGAGAAAAAAAATGAAATACAAAGTGAATCCCCTTTCTTTTTTATTGCGAGATTAAGTTTTGAAAAGCCAACAATGCAAAAGCTAAATTTGCACAGACTGTTGCAAGCGTAGATTTCCTGCTAGCCTTTCAATGCAAATAATTTCCCATTGGTCAATCGGTGTAACTGGCCCATAGTGTTACTGGAGTCCGCATACAGAACTTTTTCCATTTGTGTGGTGGAAATGCTGAACATGCACTTAGCTAACCTGTCATCATGCATTAGACTTATGGGCGAACTTTCAGATTATATCTCGCCTGTATTCATGTGGACTTGCTCGTATGAACTCTTCTGTTTATTGAACTCACAACAAAAGATTCTGCACATGCAGCGATTGCGACCTTGTCTCTGGCGGCTGTGAATCGAGCATCATGTATCACTGGGGACGCGTGAGGTGGCACCGCTCCTCTGGCGGAGTTGCCATGACATGCAGAGACTTTGTGTCACTCGTTACCGGGCCTGAACAGACCGGACAAGTGGCCGCTGAGTGGGTGACCTGCACTGCCTACTGCCATGGACGGCTACACAAAGGAAGAGGTCCATGTCACGGTCCATTCAAGAGACGCAAAGACCCTTGCGCCGGGCCACGAAGGCTGCACACCGAATGCTGTAGCAAGATATCTCAACTCGCTCCAGGGGAGAATATTTCATCCGTGCTCAACACGCGTCTGGGAATGTGATGGTTCCATTCACAGGAAGCTGGAGACGTGCCCGGCTAAACCCCTTATTAGAAGCATTGCATGATGCTCCTTGTGGCACCCTAGAGCTCACAACTTGGGATTTGCGCCTCTTCCCTTCATTGTTAAACATACGTTTTGTGTATGCTTTACAGAGGGCCCCTATAAAATATAAAGCATTGTTTCTCCAGACAGCCTTTTTGTGCGCACCCATAGTCTTGCCGCAGTATGCTGCAGAGATAACTACTGCTTCAACAAGCCCCTGCGACACCTTCATATGAGGTATTGCATACGGCATCTTTGGTGAAATCAATTCAACTTCAACAGTTAAAATTCTCCAACTCATACAAATCCTTGTAGCCTACAGAGACCAAACACTGCAATTATTTCAGAGGACACTAGAGGATTAACTTGGTTCTCCAAGGTCAAGGCTGAATACAAAATGATTGCAGCTTCCAAGGTGTCCCAGTGTTGGATTTTAATCTACATACCTCACTCCGGCTGCCCAGTGTGCCAAGGGATTCCATCATTTTATTATAGAAATATGGTTTACATCCACATTTTTGCTTGTCCAAGACATCCTTTTTTCCACACGCTCCAATATCCACTGTGCGGGCTGCACACACAAGAAGAGGAGAAGAAGCCCCTCTCAGTGGCGTATCTTGCCCTTTGGCTGCCCACATTGAAGAGCAGGGGGGGGGGGGGTGCTGGTGAGATCCTGCCTATTGCCGCCACACAACGGGCACATTGTAGAGTGGGGGGTGGGATTGCCACCCGAGACAGTAGGTAGGAGCAGGAGGAGGCCCCCCCTCTTTCACCCCCACCTTGCTACTCACTGTCATCAATAATTCCTCCTGGTCCTGCATCCTACGCAAGTAACACTTAAGTCTTTGGAACTGCTGACATGCCATTTCCCAATCCATGCAACTCAGACTGACACCTTCCAAACCATTAACAGGTCTGCCAGGCAGAACAAGGACTTCATTGATGAATTCTCAGATCGCCTCACCACCTCGTCCCTCCAACATGCCCACACCACTCTCTTGGCTGACTTCCATCTCCCAGACAACAGAAGCTACACCCCCAAAAAAACCAAAAGACCCTCTCTTCAACCTCGATGCACTTAATATGGTACAGCATATCACTGTACCAACACACTCCAAAGCTACATCCTCCCCCTGGTCGTCTCAACATTTCCAACAATTGAATGCAATCCACCTATATCCCTGGACTTGACAGGACCCCTTTATCCCTGGACTCGACAGGACCCCTTTTGCAATCACTATTCATATGCTTAGTGTCCAACCAACAAACCACGGTCACACAAAAGAGAAGACCAAACCTCCAGATCCTTCAAAGACTTCTCCATAGACAATGTAATCAGATTTTCTTGACGTACTTAACTCCTTCAAAGTCACTTCTTAGGAAGATGGAGTCTTACCATTGTCCTTCATCAAAACATTCTCTGTGGATGCTCTCTTACCCCTTCCTACCACTGTCAACATCTCCCTTACTCAAGGAATCTTCCCAGCAGCTATCAAGACAGCACAAATTCTCCCTGTCTTAAAGAAACCTGCATTAGACCCTGATGAACTTTGCAACCACTGGCCCATCACTCACTCACCATTCATCGAAAAGATGATTGAATAAGCAGCCTATGCTAAACTCGAAAATCACATCAGTGCTAACCATCTCCTGCATGGGGACTGCAGCTGTACACATCACAGACATTGCCCTCTTGACCACAGATGAAGATGAGCCCTGTCTCACTACCGCATCCTGGGCTTCTCAGCTGCCTTCGACACCGTTGACCGTCGCAGCCTTGTATGCACCCTAGAGTCTTGAATGGGATTGACTGGCAATGCCCTTCAATGGCTCTAGTCTTCCCTCTCCAACTGACTCAAGTTTGTTCACATGGAACCCTCCACATCACAAACGATCCTTATCACATGTGAAGTCCCACAGGGCACCATTCTGTCTGTTGTCATCGTCCACATATTTGTGGAGCCACTTGGTGCTCTACTCACAGACCACAGCATCAATGTTCACCAATATGCCGACGATGCACAACTCTACTTGAAAGTCTCCTCTGCTCCAGACATCCAACACCTCAAACATTAGCTGCACATCATTCAGACCTGGATGTGCAGCGCCTACCCGAAGCTCAACCTAACCAAGCCAGAATTCCTGATATTTGCCAAGAACAATAACCAACAAAAACCAAGCTACAGTACTAACGTGGCTCTATTACATGAAACGTGACTGCTTCTAACCGCAACATTGGCTCAATTAAATGAATCTTGACTGCTTCTAACCCCAACTTTCACTGCATGCTAATCTAGCTGGATTCACCCTCATGGAACACATTGGCAAAAAAAAAAAAGACTGCCTGGTGCCAGTTTTCTGTTCTAAAGGAAGTGTCAAGCCGCGTCTTGCAGAGAGTGACTTTAGAACTGATCTTCAAACCCTCACACTCTTAAATCTGGATGGTGGTAATGCCCTACTCCCTGGCCTCCCAAAGACCTCACTGGCACCCCTTAAGGGCATCTTACGCGCCGCAGCACATCTCAACCAGAACCTGAAGAAATATGATCACAACACCCCCATCCTGAACGAAACTCCATTGGCTTCCCTTGGCGGCCCACGCCACCTTCAATACCAGCCGAATCACTTAGAAAACCATCACGAACAGCATCCCTGCTTATTTTGCAGACAAGGTCACAATCTCGGCTTGATTTCTGCACACCCGCAGTCAGGACAACACCAAACTACAGACTAAAAAAGTATAAAATTTAAAACACAAGGCAGCAGGACTTTTCCATCTATGCAACTAAGATATGGAACAACGTGCCTGTGCACATAAGGACCACCGAACACTGCTCCAATTTAGGAAAGAGTTGGAGACTCACCTCTTTAAGCAACGCTACTTCACAGTGCATTAACCAGCCACAACCCAGCTTCGGCTCCTCTTACCCGGGGACTTTATGCCCGTCTGTGACCATGCACTACACTCTGCTGCCTTTTGGCTAGGTTTGCACTGTTGAATTATTATCCAATACATACATAATTCAATGAGCTGCCCGTCTTCCAGCATATCTAAAAATACAACATAAAACAGGCATGAACAGCAGCCATTAGCCTCGTGCAATAAGTAGACAGACAGCATGCCTCACAATGGACGTGAGGGGGGTTTAATTGAAGTCAGCCCTTAACACCAGGGTAGTTTATCCGGCGTTTCTGATTTCTGTGCTTCTGAACACCGCCGAAGCTAGGCATGTCTCGCACGCCACTCCCCGTCATCACTGCCTGCTCGAGAGTCATCTGCCGGCTCAACTACTTACTCCAGGCAGATTGCTTCTCATCGACCTGACAGCCCCTAATTGAGAGAGTGCATTTAATACCAGCGCGCTCTCCGCGTCCATCCTGCGATGCGGCACTGATGGTACGGGCTAATTTCCCCCCCTTTAGGCTTGCGTGGTGGTTTGCGAGGGCCGCCGTATTTCCCGGAGAGGGCGCCAGGCTGCGTTTCAGTAACTCCGCAGCTCTGCCCAGGTCCTGCAGCGGCGGGGTTACTGCAGGTCACTCCATCCGATGTCAGACCGGGGTCTTACCGGGTTTGAACTCTACGAGCGTTAAACACCGACAAACTATTCAAAGAATCCGTCGAACACCGCGAGACTTCGGGCACAACTGAAGCCATGTTCTCATTGTGTGCTTCAGAGGCGCAACTAGAGCCAAATTTCGGGGGGGCTGAGCAAAAATTTCGGGGGGGGGGCTGAACTTTAAGCAATTGGCAGAGTGGAGCTGCAGGGGCTCTTAGAAGGGGTGAAACAACAGCGAGGCATTATTAACACGCAAATGGTCTTTTAAAGACCTGTGAAGTGCTCGGGTGCGGCTGCTTTTTTGCCCGGGAAGGTGTCTCATCCCGGGCTGCCACACACGACGGGGCGGGGCTGAAGCCCTGTGAGTGCAATGGGTGTTGCGCGCCTGGTGTGCTTTGTCCCTCACGCCTCTCTTTAATCCGTTTCTAAACTCTCGCCAGCCCCTGGATTTAGCAAATGGACATCTTCCATGGAAAACCGGATTTAATTAAGTGCCAAGGCTTAAAAATAAAAGGTACACATACAGCATGCCACGAATGTCCTATAGTCCATTTTCCACATATGTCTATGGCTCCGAAGAGGCGTCACTTTGGCCCTCGTGGCATCTTAATTCCAATGGCGCTGCTAACAGCAGTTATAGGGTACATCGAAATTATGAGCGATGGATGGTTTTACTTTCACCTGGAGATTTCTGCTGCTAACTGCGGACCCAATATACTGGTTTAAGTCCAACCCAAAATGAGGCATTACCCTGCAAATAGGACCCGGAATTAATGGTTTCCCCAGCAATTCATCAATTCGTAGCAGACCCTCACGGTCCAACTCGTAATGGGCCGGATTTATTTTCCCCACACACAGAGCTTGATTTGTAAAACAATAAGTGCCAGGACTCTGACCAGGAGGCCACTGAAGCTTGCACTACACATTGCCCAGGGCTGCAGGGGCCTGTGTTACGCCCATTGCCCGAGTTGTCGCTGCCAATGGCGGTACCAAAACAACTACTAACCATCTCTCGCCTGCAAGTGCGACAGTTCAAATTATTCCAGGTCCCCAAATCTAAACGAATGGCTGGGGAGGCAGGTATTAGTAATTTTTTATGTATATTGTGCTCATAATCAACCATTGTTCTGCTCATCTCTACATTAGAAGAGCAGCACCACCATGTGGCAGACTGTCATAAGTGCGTGTTAAAAATTAAGTGCCGAGCACTGGTAAGCACCGGCTCAAATTAAGCACTGCGGGTAAACCTCATATCAACACCTGGTGTGGGGAAATTTTGACCCATTTATCAAGCCACTTGATTTTAGAAATATGGAAGGAGATTCTGCCATGATGAAGCACGGGTATCTCTACTAAGGACATAATTTGATGAGAAGTTTAGATAAAGTGGATAGCGATTGTCTTGGTGGTTTAGGTGACGATCCTTGCTAACCTATTTTAAATCGGCTCGCAGCTGAGCTATTCATGTTTCTCCCCAAGCAGTTAATGATCATGTCTGTTGTATATTTTTTCAGACTTTCTTCCTATATTGAGAACCATACTGCTTGAATGATTCCAGAATAACTACAGAGACTCGATTCAGGGTTCTCCATTCAGTGAGGATTATTCTACGTTGCATGAGTTATATTGGGAAAACTAGGAGAAATGTTGTACATAGTGTTAACTAGTGGCATCTATGTTGCAATTATTTTCTCTCCTTAATGCACATACCCGGTCCTCTCTATTATCTTCACTTTTTCCAATTAGTACACTGACATAAGCGACTCATCTCGCATGCAGTGATGGCTATTTACCCAACTGAATACGAATTAGGAGTGTCTTCTCTTGACAATAACACACACAACTACTTTGTACCTATGGGAAGTTACTGGTCAACTCAAACTCACTTGTATTCGGTGAATGGGTAGTCAGCAACATTTATAGAAATAACTAAGTTTGTCCTAACATTTCATTTGCAGCCCTGATGAAGTCAACTGTCAAGTACTTACCATGACGAAACACGTGTTTGCGATTTGAGCTCTGTTAACTTGAAGTAGATTTAAAATAAAGGACTGTTTTGGATTTTACGTATTCTACTGCCTTCACTGGAGAGTGACAGCAATCTAAAATTGACAAATATTAATAGTTGGATTCGGTGTGCCAGTGGACTAATGCATCAAATCTAGGGATCTTTGTTTGAACCCCCTCGTCCTCTCTCAGCCACGAGTTCGAAACCTGGCAGGTCCACTCAGCCTTTCATCATTCTGATGTTGATAAAAATTGAGTTTTTAACAATAAACAAGTTATTTTTCAAATATTCAGCACTGGTGTATTACATAGAGTGGGCGTGGCAAAGGCAAGCACATCTGTACCTGTCCACAACCCACATGAGGGACCCGGGTCCTACTGCTCTACACAACCATATCAGTTCTTATACATTTCTGCAGATCACCTGTGCTCACAGTGTCATTTCGTTGCAGTCCCTTATAGGTTTTATTTCCTGTTCATTACTTTTCTATCTTTTCTATAATTTTCCCATAGTTTTTCCTAGTCAGAATGCACAGTAATTGACACACATGCAACTTCAGAATCCTGTACGCTCTACCCAACATACCGTCAATTGTTTTCTGATTAACATAAGATCCTTGCCTAAACACCAATTAGATGTTTTCAATGTCATTACATCTTACCTGCTAGATGCAGCATCCCTAATGGAATCTTGTCTACGTAACAGCTTGGCCACAGACCCCCAATCTAAATTTTACTCATGTCTGACTCACTTTCTAGCCATGTGAATTTTGAAATATGCCAACTTCTCCATTTTAGGAGATCTGAATTTTCACTTGGCAATCCAGCCAACCCAGATTCAGGAGCCCTTTTCGAATACTTAGGTGCACGAGGGCTATCTGAAATTGTTTTGATCTCCACTCGCAGATCTGGCCACTTGCTGTACCCCAGTTTTACTAATCGTAGCACCTTTAGAGTGTTCAACCCCATCGTGCTGATCTGGACTCATCATGTGAGATACCAGTTCTCTTTCCACATAAGGACATGTTAAGCACTATAAGCAAGCCTTCTTTAGTCAGACCATGGCCCACAGTTACCTGCTCCAATCTATCCTGAGCTCTTCAAGCGGTCCCTTCTAGGGTCTCCTCCACTATTTCCTCCTCTGTAGAGCAGCTTAACAAGAGTCGTACTCTACTTAAGGTTTACTTTACTCCTCTTATATCCCCTATACAATTATTTGTCTTCAACATTTTCTCTTCTGCAGATGACTCAGAAAAATAATTTCTAGCTCAAATAATCCTGTTTTAACCCTAAAAAGAATTCTGTTCACGGATAAGCGCAGTGGACTTGTGGATGAAGGAGAACTGCCTCAAACTCAGAAGTGACAAAGTCGATGTATTGATGTTTGAGAGTCCATCGATTGAGTGATCACTTTCCAGGTGGCCACCTGAACTAGGCGCTTACCCTGCCTCACGTGAGTCTGCTAAAACCTAGGCTTCATCACTGACAGACGTTTGACAAGCAAGACAATCAGACATCTGGAGCTGCTTCTTTATTTTGAAAATGCTTACGAAAATTATTCCTCTCCTCCCCGAATCGAGCAGAAAAAATAGCCGTGCACTTTCTTATCACCATGTGGATTGACTATGGTTATTCTTTATACCTCATGATCCCCAAATAAGATAGGATCCACCATCTCCATTTTGTACAAAATGCCGCAGCCCATCTGTCCTTGAATTTTCAATTCAAATTCTCGGTTGAGAGATCTACATTGGCTTTCCATCATAAAACACACTTTCTTCAAAACTCTATGCCTTGTTTTAGGTCCTTCAAGAACTATGGTACCATCGACCTCAAATAGTTTTTGGCCTTACTACCCAACTTGCACACTATTCTCTGCCCTCAACAATTGAGTTTGTATCCCATGGTTCATATGCTGTTGAATGGGAGACTTAGCCTTTTCTTTTTTATCAGCAATTCATTGAGGCTCCCTTGCCCAACTCATTAAGGGCCATCTCCTGTCCTCTTGTATTCAACAAGAAACTTAAAACCTGGCTCTCTTGCCTCGCCCACAACTGCTGTCACTTAGCACCAGTAAGCTGCTCTTTCTATATCATGTAGTAGAACAATAGCGCTCAACAAATACATGTTATGTTAGTGAAAAGGTGAGTAAAAAAATATATATTGAGAAGTTTGACTTCCTTATTGTAATTTTTTAATAAGACCACAAATACAATCTTTGGTTTAGTTTGGATCATCAGAAGTTTAAATAAAAAAAGCACAGACAAACTTTAGAAAAGTCGTAAAATGGGAACATTATAAAAAAAATTCTATTGGGTTTAACAGATTAAGAAATACAACACAACTTTATAAGACATGCATTCGAAAAACATGCTTCAAGAGACATGATATCTCTTAATAAATATTTAAAGAGGGTAATGCAAAAAGGAGGCAATTACTTATTTAAAATGATACCGCATGAATACGGGGAGATTGCTAGATAATGCGATAGCTTGCATAAATGTTTGAGAAAGGGTTGTCAACAAGAATGTATTACTTACTGAAAGCAAGACACACTAAAAAATAAAGAAACAGAAAGCAAGGCAGATAAGCCCCGGTGGGAGTAAATGTGTTTGTGGCTGTACTGAACACAGAAGGATGATTTATTTGAAGTAATAGTTTACCATAAAATAATTAATTCAGGTTGAATATTAGGGAAAAAATGCCAAGTGTCAAAGCTGATTACTAATATTAAGGTGTCCTGTATGTAGAGCTTGGTTCTGGATATTTTAGTTTTAAAGAAGTTTAAGTAATACGTGTTCCTATCATTCTACTGAACTATCTTGACCACCCTCTTAGAGTTTGCTCAATCGCGAGGCAGTCGGAGACTCATCGGACCAAGGATTTAGACAAGGCTACGACCAAGTAATGTCGAAACGAGTACGCGCAACGTCAAGGGTTCAACTGTGTGTTCCGGAGGCTCTTTTATAATCTGCAATTCTAGGAATGTTTGCTGTCCCGATGTGCACAATACTTTGCAAGATTCATAGGCTGCCTTGAGATCCGCAGGTGCCTAGTTAGATAGACACAGATAGGTGGATGGATATTATGATCTGTGGCTAAACGGAGGTAAGTTGGAAGATAAGACGACGGACTGTGATAGGATAGCCTTACGGCTCATGATGATCATTCCAGCTGATCAGTAACAAATGCTTTCAATGGATGTAAGAGTTAGCATATGTTTTTATTTAATTTTTTAATATCCAATGAAGTGTTATGGAGAAAACTCCAGTTCATTCCAGTAGGATTTTGGATCTATTTATCGCTACATTTCTTTTTCATTGGTAATTTTAAAGAACCAGTATAATTTCTGTTTACCATGAAAATCATATGTAGTCCTTTGATTAAAAATCCAGATGCTATAACTGGATCTAGTAGAAATCATATGCAAGTGGTTAACTGGAATTTCAATATGGGGAATTGCAATAGTATAACAAACCTATATACAATGCAAGGCTAACACCAGCCACTCAAAGAGGCCAAAGTCTTAGATCCTAGAGAGGTTCATGGAAATGACTTTCAATATCTTTTAACACCTGGTAAAGATGTGTTTTGGTTCTTTTAAATAAATGTTCACCCCCAAAACATCCCCCTGTCACCTCCCTCTTAAACAATTCCTTTCCCACTTGTTGTAATTAAAATGGTCTTCTGGTAGTGGATGTGTACAGTAGATGTGGAATTAGTCCTGCTAAATTAAGCACACCACTGGGCACTTGGCAAAGCTGGCTTTGAGGGGTTGGGTGAGTGGTGCATGCAGATAGCTTCTTTACTTCTGTAGTTCACCCCAATAAATGCACTGCCATCAAGGTATTCTCATCAGCTAAAGAGTGATTTTCTAGGTAAACAGAAATGGATCTGAAAAACTACATTTTTCTCATTTTTTAAGTGACATCTGAATCTGATGTTCTGCACAGGGATGTTTTTCAAACCTTTGCTGGCTCAGGCCTGGGGCATTGGGACATCACTGCTCAATTGTAATAAAGGAATACAGCAACACAGTGATGTCACATTTTCATTACAGTTGAGTAATGACGTCACCATTAGACTGTAGTACTAGAGGTAGTATTTTAAAGTCATATAAACAAGGATCCTAATTTTCAATTTTCCTGAATTTTATACACAAATACTGAGAGAAACAACCAGTTTTGCTATCTGTATTTGGTTTTGAAACAGGAAAAATATAGATTTTTGATTCGATTTTAAGCATCATTACACGTTAAACCCGCCTGTTGATTACCTTTGGTTGGCTTTATTGTCACTATTTCTTACTTCCTTTTATTCAATAACTTGTCTTCCTTTTCTTGTGTTTGCCCCTCCCAGTGAGGCACACCGCTTTACCATCCTTTTGATTGGATGACTTGTATTCTTCCACATTCAGGGATTACTTTTTCTTTCAGCACCCCATGAAACTGCATGTTTTCTAGCTCTCTTCCTCATATATGCTGCTTTCTTCCCCCAAATGCCTGCGCCCCACACATGGTCTGTGTTTCTCTCTCTCAGTCACTGAGCTCATCCACTGCTTTCCCAACCACCTTCCTGGCTTTTACTTTTCATATTTGTTGCTCCACCTCCAGTCCCTGCCTCAAGCACCTCCGTTGCTTATTCCCCACCCCACCCCCACACTCCCTGTTGCTAGGTTGCGCTACATCCACCCATTCACTTCTCCACTGGCCCACTAAACCTCAAGCTTCTCTATTTATTTATGTTTTTGGGAATGCCTGGCAGCAGCCACTTCCTTCAAGGCCACTCCATCTTAGAAAAAAATGTTTTTGCATGGGGCCCCAAGTGCATGTATACAACCACATGCGCATGTCCACGAAATGAAGCGGCCACCAGCAGCGGCCATGACATTGCACCTCTTCTGTTTTTGGCTGTTACTACACAGCATCAGCAAAAAAAATGCTTTTTGCCAATGCTGCACATTGGCAACACCAATAGATCCAAAACGTGAGATCTATTACAGTGTCAATGCCTGTTATAAATACATAGCACACTAAAACCCTACCGAAATCTTAGAGTAAATAAATATGGAGATAGTATAGTTTCAACCCATTTACCAAAATAAAAAAATGGACAAATAAGAATAAAATAAAAAAAACACAAACGTGAATCAATGCAAAAGGAAGTGGTAAAATGTAAACACCATGAACCAGGAGCCCCACTTCAGGAACCAAATATTTAGCTAGCTTTATTTTTATGGTATAAAATGTACTGCAGTAAAACCATTCCGCCATGGGCAGCGCAGTAGAAGCTGCTCTCTATTATCTGGGTATCCTACTAGCATACGGGCTTGCCCAGGTGGATGACCACCGTAATCCTATGAGGAAAAAGATAAGCGCGTACATAGGAGCAGATTTTGCACCTTCTCTTGCAGGCTGGAGAGAACACTTAAAACCAGAACATCAGACAGGATTTCAACTGCAGATTCAATTTTCAGTCCAGATTAAATTCAACCTGTAAACCGTGCTTTTGCAGCTGCTCGCATGTAGGCATCTCTTTTTCTCTCTATGGTACATCCGAGTCGGGTACTGCGGCATACAACTCCACTAGGCGAGCTATATAGATGTAATGACCCACTATGTGAATGAAAGTAGCTCATTTGTTATAGAAGTATACATAGGGCTGAACAACATGTTGGCCAATCAGATCTCTCAATTTCCCTGATGCTCCTCAGCATGATGTAAAAGGCAGTCGTAGAGCATGAATTCGTATTCATTGTTGCTTCTGGTAATACCAAACGGCACAGGTCTGTCAATCTAATCCTTAATAGCTGAAACATTAGCCTGTGCTTTAAAGGGGATTTAACAAGTTTTTGTCTAGCAATATCTGAAGCTTATGAGCTTTCAATTCTCTAGTAGGATCTGCCACACAGGGGTGTAAGTGGTCCCACTGGGTGCAGCAGACCGGTTTTGTAATGCATACATTTTAGAATGAAAGGATCATTAAACCTGTGATCAGAGCAGAAAGGGGAATCACTAAAATACATTCCAACACTGCCTGCAAAACTCGGCAGCCAATAGGAATCCCTGCCCTGCAGGCACACACACACCTCATGACCAATAAAAGAAGTAAGCAATAAGGTACAGTCCTTCCTGTTCACCCATCAATCACGGAGTACAATAAACACAACTCGCTGAAGTTGGCAAATACTCCTAAAAATAGACACGCCCCATCTATACACCTGGAAGGACATTCAGTCTGTGCTGGGACCTTCAGTCTACTACTTGGAATAAATGGCACTGATCGACCCAAAGCACAACAATGCCAGCCAATGGCGCACTGTGAGCCACACAAATGTCAATTACAGGAGATGATATAAAAAAGGTATACAAAGGGGGGCAGATTCGAAACAATTGTTTTGTTAATATGTATTGTTAGACTAAAATCCTTTGCTCATCCTAGATCCACAGGGTCAAAGTCAGGGCGAGAATCCGCAGGTCTTACAAAATGAATCAAGTTTATCCAAGCTGCAAACCGACATCCACTTTAACTGCATTCAAGAGTTTCCCTTCGACAAGGTCCCCAGTGACTGTAGATGTACAATAAAGCGGAGAGAATATTGAGGCATGTCCAGCAAAGTGAACAACTGCACGTGCATTCAAGCGGGGGAGCAAAACATAGATCAAGAGGAGGGAGAGAAATGTGGAATAACCAGGTCTGTAAGTGCTTTAGCTTACATTAGCAGCCCGTCCCATTGTGAAAAGATCATTTGGAGCGGAGTGTTGACGTTGTAGCATTTGTTCTCCTAAATATCTCATGCCTTCCCTGCTCTAAAGCATTAATGTTTGATGACATAAGTGCATGTGAATTACATCTTGCTTGCATGCATCAGTGCCCAGTGTGGGTGGTGTGCATTAGGATACAGATAGCTGCTTGGTGTTGCTGATCACACAAGAACCCTTAAAGTGATGCCAACACAGTATAGTTCTTTGAAGCGCCGGTGATGCTCTGTGGTAGAATACCAAGATGTCCATTCTTTGCCAAACTCTATACCATGGAAACCTGCAGACATTTTCCCAGTGGCCAAAATTTTGGTCTGTGATGTGCCCGAGGGCCGTATTGATGCCAAGGAGGTGGCGGTCGGATGAGAGGATTGGGGGATGTTGGGGGTAAGGTAGGTGTAGGCGAAGTGAAGGATACACATGTAGTGGCTGAATCAAACAATGTGGAACCAGAAAACTTGGTATTCATTCCGGTTTCCCCACTTTGCGAAAAATGTGTGATCCTAGGCAATTGCTTAATTTCACATTCCCTCCTTTCTCCATTATCCCATATAAGAGGATCTCGAAATACATGACTTCAGGATATGTGCTGAGCAGAACCTTCTCCTGTGTTTGATTTATTAAACTATAATGTTCATGTATAAGAGGGACCTGGCCACCCAAAAAGTGAGTCCACGTAACAACTGACTTGCCTCTTTAGTTCACTATTGGCATTGTTGTCAGCGTGTCGTGTGGGGGGGGAGAATGAATGTTTCTAAATTCATGTTTGAAAACTATCACTTTTAAATTAATACTTCTCAATGCACTAGTATGATAAATTGTACAAAGGTGAAAAGGTTTTGCAAGTTAGTTAAATACACTTTATGAATTTTGAAGAGACGGTCATAATTACATACTTTTGCTGCAAGATGTCAATTAAAATGAAGGTGTTTCTAAAGTTAAGTGCAGGACTCCCTAGTTACTTTCTTTCTTTAACACCAATTAACAATGAAATAAATGATTGCCTGTCTATTTATCTTTTTATTGTTAGTGCGGAGTCAGTAAACAGCAGCCCAGTGATCCTGTTGACCAGGGGGCGACTACAGGTCAGGGGGGTCGCATGTGGCCCTGTGTCGTACTTTGAGTATACATGCTCTATACAAACCAATCTTATTCGAGCTGATGATACTTTAAAATCCACAATTAGGGAAATGCCAAAATATGCTACATATTGATGCAGAACGCAGGTACCACAGCTCAGGCACAAACAACTACCCGGGCCCTTCAGTTACTTGAACGGTGAACTTCAAGTTTTTGAGAGCGAGAGTTTACTTCCATCAAGCGCCAGACTATGTCGTCCAATTCGGATCCCAAGGACACAACTCTAGGTGTGTCTTTCATGAAATACCTGGGTTTCTGTGATCCTCCGGATGCTTTTAAACAGATTTCTTTATCCTTGTAATGTGCATCTCGTGGGCCCACATATGTTCCTATCATTCTAATGCTATCAAAACCCTGGTATATTTGTGTCTGGATTCTTATCTAACGTTTCCATCAATTAGCCACTGAATGATAAACATGGATTCACAAAACTGAAGCTGCATTGTTTGCCAACAAATGTTTCCCATTTCCTCATGCCCTACTGCTGGAACCCTGCGTCCACCACCCACAACTGGACCCTGAGTGGTGTTCTGAGGCGGATTCTGCAGCCTGACCTAGACTTACATAAAGGCATCTAAACTAGTCATCAATTTACAAATCCAGCCCCTCACCGACCCCCAGTAGCTGTGATTGACATACAACAAACTATATCAGCTCTTATGTCTCGACGCTAGTACTGGCCACCAAGATTAATACCAATCATAACAGCAAGCATCGCTCGCATGCCTTTTTTAGACCCAGGCGCCACAGAGTTGCAATTCAAGCCTGGCCCACTCAATCGGACTCCCAGTCGCTACTGGGTATTCCCAAAGCCTGCAATGGTCCATGCAGAGGAAATGCACACTGAAGTCTGTCCAGGCTCTATAAGGCATAAGACATCTTTGTTTGATAAATGAGATTCTGAGTCCATCTCTTGAAATGGGCCTGTACTAAATATTACACAGTTAGAAATTGTTAATGTTGGTCAGTGATCCAAGGCGGTCACTTGATGGCATTTATCGATTTAAGAAGCCAACATAAATCTACAAATAATGAAAATCAAGCCCCTTTGCTGTGGGAGGAGATGTGGCCTATTGGCTGCTTTCCCCCACCAAGCCTAGATTGTACCCTTGGCTTTCCTCACATCACCACAATGGAAAATGCCCATCACCGGCAGAAACGCAGCTCTGTTGCGGCTAACTTGGGAGCGATTACACAAATGGGGTAATTAGAGATGTGAAGCACTACGATTAGGGGTGTTCGAAATTTTCCTAATTTGCATTGTGTAGTTATTCAGAAAAAGTACGCGAAATTACGCATCATTACATGAAATGCAAATATGGTATTTAACGCTACATTTTAGAAGAAAATGTGTCCACTCATCCATTTTGGACTTGAAGACACATTTTGTGCTAAAAAACACAGTGTCAAAAACACAAGTACCATGAACAGTAGTCACTTGCATTCAGGTCATTTGCGTTGGTCCTGGGGTATTATTTTGCTGCAAACATGGCGTAATTATGCGACGTGGCGTAATTTCTGGAATTTCATGTAACATGAAGTTCCCAATGTTCAGCTGGTATAATTGAAACGTCACCTGGACTTATAAAGAGTGAATAACACAGCTCATTTACCTTTTCATCGCCATGAGTCATAGAAATCAGTCAGTAGAGTAATAAATGTCCTTTGGCTAAAGAGACAGCAGCGGTGACGCTGTACTCCAAGTATCTGCAACAAAACACACCTTAGTCAAACTAGCTGAAACTGGCTTCTGGACATGTAAATATCTGAAGAATGCTGGCGTGCAAGATGCAGTACACACCATTTTAATGTGCAATAGTAACTAGACAAAATGATATTTACTTTTAAGGCAGTTAATCCGGAACGGAAACCGTCTACAGGCTGTTAGAGCTGAGCTAAAGTGAGGGTCAGCAGAAACCCCACGTGGGACCCTCCCAGTGCGTCCGCGTGCTAATGGGGTCAAGCTGCCAAGGGAAAGGTACCATGGCACGGCTGGTCACGTGACGGCCACGTGCTCTGGCAGCTGGGGCTGCATCTGAACACTCATTCATCTGAAGGAAGTTATGCGATTAGCCTTCAGTTCTGGGCCCCGATCATACAGTGCTATGGGCAAAGTCCAGGCTTGCGACCAGGAGCTGCTGGAACCAGCGTAGAGCTGGGGAGGGGGTTACAGGGCAGTTTTATCCCACTCTACAAAAGCGTGAAAGGGAGGGAACTGTCTGCATGTCTAATACGACTGGAAATAAAATGGAATCGCAGAGATATGGGGCTCAGTCAGTAAGTAGGAAGCTTTATCCGTCACAGTCCAGACCCTGCGCAGAATATACAAACAAAACACAGAAAACAAGCAAGGGGATGTAAGAAAACTGATAGAACAGATGTCACTCATTACAAACCTACAGTTCTATATGAAGCGCTCAGTGTGGGGAGTCAGGGGACTGCAGCTCAGGAGTGTGATGTGTTGTGCCCTAGACCCTAGAGTAGACCATCACATACTTGGAGGGGAGGCTTGGAATTGGAATTTAGATGCCTAATTCCAAAGTCTGCAACTTAACCAACAGGCTACATCTCGAGTCTAAAACATGATATACAAAGTATGGACTGGAGAATGGAAACTAACCTAAAATAGAAACAGAGCCTTGTTTGTATGTTGCAACAAGCACTGGCAAAGCCAATAGCTTCGGTGTTGGCTGCCACAATTGTACCTTTAATAATGCTTACTTTGTTTGTCATGGTTTTAATCAACATTTAAAAAAATTGGCTAAAAATATGTTGGGTTTCAAAAACTACAAATTACCATAGTCTTACTCAGCACTTAAGGGAATTACTTTTGTGTGTGGATGTTCTCCTTGTAAATGCAGCCACTCACAGTGAAGTTAGCCTATGGATGAAGTGGGCTCACCCATTGCCACAAGCTGTATGCTGTAATGAGTGAAAGAACCGGCACAGCAAATCGCTCTCTCATTTGTGACCTATTGGCTTTGCCAATGATGGTTTACCTGTGCTCTACAGCACCCGCAATGCTCTTCATCATGGCTAAAGAGAACAAATGGAATAGGTAAATAGGTTACAACGGTCATGTCAATGTGTAGTCAAGGGCACCACACATATATGCAGCAAAAAAATGACAAATACTTTTGTGTACGAAAAGTTGTTTTTTTTAAGCATGGATGGCAAGAAAAAGAAGGAAGGCTCAGAAAGGTCAGGACATCATGAAGGGCACAGGTGAGGGGAACCATCACAAAGGATGAGAGAGGGGAAAAACATGGAGGGCGTGAGTGGGGGAAACAACATGGAAGGTGCAGATATGGGGAAATAACATGGAGTGCATGGGAAGTAATGCGGAGGGAGCAAGTGGGTGGAAGGAACATGGAGGGAGTGAGGGAAGGAATGTTTTAAACATGGAGGGAGAGGGTGGGGGATAAGCAGTGGGTGAGACATTAATGAGGAGCAAGCAGGGTAGAAGCACTTGGGTGACAGAGAGGAACATGGAGAGCAACCCAGGGAGAGAAGTAAATAAGGTTAACAGCTGGAAAACAATTGCACTCTCCTTGAGTGCAGGATCCAAAAGAAAAAGAAATGTGCTTCAAAAGCAAGCGGTGGAAGGGCACAAGTAATGCATCCATGCTTCAGGGGAGGGACAAACACAAGAAGAGGAAGGGAAGTCCACACAGGTTTTCAAATGAAAAACCAGCAAATGAGAGTAACACTAAGACTAGCCAATGATAAGCAATGGGTGACCTCCAGGCCCACTATTATCTGACAAAAGGTATTTTTAGCAACAGTCAGATTGCGCAGTCTGATAGGAGGGATCTACAAATATGAAAGACAACTACAGACCAATGGATGAAGCGTGCTGGCTGAAAGCACCTATAAGTAAGTATATTATACATATAATTTGAGTAAAATCAAATGGTCATGGCTAACGTCAGACCAAATAATAGTCCTTGAGACAGAAACTATGAATATAGCCGTTCATACTAATAGTGCCAGTGCCACAGCACAACACAGCAAAAGGGTGCTACACAGTGTGCATGGTCTTCAGACATCTGAAGAACCACACTGACACACATAGCCCATAAACCGCTGTATCATCTTATGGATCAAACATCCATAAACAGAAAATCCTCTCAGGCATCAAAATGCCACACCGCGTTCAAAAACTGCAGTTCCATTGAATGTAGAAGACAGCCACACCGCACTCATAATCTACTGAAACATCTCCTGTAGCAGAATGTCACAGACTGACAGAAAACTGCTGAATCTCCCTTGTAGCTTAGAGCTGCACAGTATTCATACATTGCTGCATCATCTCAGGCACCAGAGTGCAACACAGAATTACAGTATCTATAACCTGCTGAATCATCCCAGGGAGAATAATGCTGCACAGATTCAATGCACAGATGATCTCCCCTGGGAGAAGGGTGTCACATAGTATATATAAAGTGCTGAATCATCCCCGGTTGTGAATGTTGCACAATATCCATAAACATCTAAATCATTCCAGGATTTAGATTGCTGCACTGTGTCCATAATTTGATTATTTATTCCAGGTTGTAGAGGACCACACAGTAGTCATAATCTGAACCATCCCATGTAGTAAGACTGTTCATAAATTGCTGAACCCCCAAAGTAATAGAGAGGTGCACCTTATCCATAAACAGCCACATCATCGCAATCAGAGTGTCCCACAGAAATCCATAAACTACTGAATTATCATAAGCAGCAGAATGCTACACAGTTTCCATTCACTGTAGAATTATCCAATGTAGCATGGTGCTCCGCAGTATGACATGTTGGATTCAGAAAAACTGGGATAGGCTCTCCACCTGAAGTATGGACAGAAGAATGATGGAGGTGAGCATGAGAATTGGCTCTCCACCTGCAGTATAGACAGAGGTATTTCGTTGGCTCTCCACCTGCATAGAAGCAGGGTGCCGTTTTGCACAGTATACAGACATTTCTGAATCATTGCAGATAGTAGAATGTTTCACAGTATCCACAAACTGCTGAATCATCCCTGGCAGCAGAATGCTGCACAGTAACAATAAACTGCTGACTCATCCCAGGTAGCAGAATGCTGCACAGTTACCATAAACTGCTGACTCATCCCAGGCAGCAGAATGTTACACAGGATCAATAAACTACGGAATTATCTCAGGTTGGATGTACAGTGTCCATATACCAAAGCATCACACCAGACAGCATGTGCATTGCATCTCGATACAAGAGTATCATTCAGGGAGGAGGATGACGGCGCCATCCCAGGGAGCATGCGCCCACACAGGGTTCATAAACCGCAGTACCATCCGCAGGTGTTGGACGCCTCTCAGGAGTTCTCGCCATGCATTCTAGCTCCAGACACGAGCTCACTTGAACATCACTTAAAAATCGTAAAGTAAAACTAAAAATGTGTAGGTGGAAAAAGGGGCCTGCACATGCAAAATACAGAACTAATTATCCGAGACACATTCACACAACTAATTATCCGAGACTGTATGGAGCTGGATTTTGTAACCAAGATTGGATGTTTAACCCACATAAGATCTTTCCTAACTGATCTAGGTATGGAAAAGTACTATATGGTTCCAACCTCGATCAGATCGATATCTAGAATAACACTGAAAAAGGTGTCCCTCAGCCATCTTGAAGAACTATGGATTGCTAATGAAATGTCAAACTTAACTGTACAACAAAGTATGGCTGTCCAAACTACTTCTAGTATTCAGCCATATCTAACCTATGATTTTACCACCTTTGAAAGATTTCTTCTGGTTAGATTTAGGCTGAATATGTTCCATCGTTTGGTAGCCTTCCCAACAAATAACAACTGGGACAAGGTTTTACCTTATTGTTCCTGTGATAATATCTCTAAACAGGCAACAATTATTACAGTTTTCTTCTGTCAATTCTATAGGGACCATAGAAAAAAATGGTTAATACCGTTTTTGAAACTCACGGGAATTAGAAGGTGTCGTCCAGCATTATTGGCCCTACAGCAATTGGAAGAGGAATGGATAGCAAGGTTCATTGTCAAGTTTCTGAAATGTATTTTTCGCCATCGATTGAACTTATAAAAATTATATGGCCATAGATTCTGGGACTTGATTTGTTTCTTAAAACCTGAATCTGATTAAATAAACCTTTCTCTCCTAACCTACAGACCTGTAAATATTACAGAGCCCCTAGAGTATTACAGCAGCCATTTTTAACTTATTTTATGTCTTTTAATGTTTTTACACAACAGTTTTTCAAATTTCTACGATGTATATTTGTATAAATATGAGATGCATTTTTTTAATGTAACTGCTTTTATGGTTTTTATACTGACAAAAGCCGAATAAAGTAATTTCATTCATTCATTCAGTATACTGACATTTCTGAATCATTGCAGATAGTAGGATGTTGCACAGTATCCACAAACTGCTGAATCATCCCTGGCAGCAGAATGCTGCACAGTAACCATAAACTGCTGACTCATCCCAGGTAGACAGAATGCTGCACAGTTACCATAAACTGCTGATTCATTCCAGGCAGCAGAATTTTACACAGGATCAATAAACTACGGAATTTTCTCAGGTTGGATGTTCAGTGTCCATATACCAAAGCATCACAACAGACAGCACGTGCATTGCATCTCGATATAAGAGTATCATTCAGGGAGGAGGATGACGGCGCCATCCCACGGAGCATGCGCCCACACAGGGTTCATAAACCGCAGTACCATCCGCAGGTGTTGGACGCCGCTCAGGAGTTTCCGCCATGCATTCCAGCTCCAGACACGAGCTCACTTGAACATCACTTAAAAATCGTAAAGTAAAACTAAAAATGTGTAGGTGGAAAAAGGGGCCTGCACATGCAAAATACAGAATGCCATTTTTTTTAGCTCAGCAACAATCACAACTAATACTATTTTTTTTTTGTTTTAAATCTCTTCTCATAGTAGGACACATCAACATTCATTTATACCTGCAAGCCTGCTGGTCCTAAACACACAGGGGAGAATACAGTAAAAACACATATGGTTGCTAACTGCTCGTCACAGCAGCGTGCACCAATTGGACTGTAAGGCATGTATTCACGAGCACGCTCGAGACGTGGGAGAGGAGGGCGAGTGGTGTTTTGCGTCACAATTCCAAGCATCTACCTGGGTGCTCTCGTCAGCGATACCCGTGATGCTCACGCGCACGTTGGACACCTACAGCAACCAACAGAAGCGCCTCAGGCCCCTGGAGACAGCCGGGCGCCATGCCACGCGCATTAGTCTAAAGAAACAAAATCTAATATTTCTGGTTATATAACTATTGTTTTGAGACGAGTGTTTTTGTCACGTCGCTTTTCAAGATCAATTTGCCCGAAACAACGATGTCATGCACGGTACTTCTGAAGCACAGCCCTGTCAATGGAAACTCAACGTCCTCAGGATTACAGTAAATCACAGAGGGTGATGGTTTGTGTCACATAGACAGGTATATTCGTATAGTATATTTGTTTAGCAAGAAGCCACTCGGAGGAATGTTTGGCGCAGTCCTTTACCAATTAAACTCATTGGAAACGTGGATAGGGCTTGAAATCTACCAGTCACCATGACTACACATACATGATTACATAATTTGTGTTTATTTTACTCACATTGCGCCACACACGAGTTTCTGGTATACTCAAAAATGTGAACAATTTACACACTTATTTTTCCTTTTGAAGTTGAATCACGTACTTTTTGTTTGCATGGAATTTAAATTCAGTTTCAACTCCTCTGGCGCTTCCTTAAGCCTTTCTTTCCTTATTTGTATGTGTGTGTGATTGAAACAAGCAGATATCATCCCTTGAAGAAACTATGATCAATAATTTTTCTGTCTAGGTTCAAAGATTTTTTTTCTTCTATTTTTCATATAATTTATATTTACAGGTCTATCAGTTACCTAGCAGTTAGGTGGCCTTTATTCCAAGTTGAGGAGACTCAATGTCTTGCGAACCATCAATTCTATTTAAAACTTCAGTTAGTTTCTCTTAAGTGTGCATTTTATTTAGTCGCTCACAGCATTGCGATAAATGTATTTTATAGCTCTGTACAAAATCAGACACGTTTTAAGGCAAGGACAAAGTGGGCAATGGCCCAGGGCACACACCTTCCACGGGACCACCTTAGAAAATGACCTTTCTCTCTAGCACACCTCGGACTATTGCTACATCTTCCCTCTCTGCCGCTCTCTACCTATGACATTCTGTCTTCAATTAGCAGAAAATTAGTAATAAAAATCATAGTTCTAATAAACAATAGCCCTCAAAATATGTCTTATTCAGGGCCCAAAATCCTGAAGGGAACGCTGTGCAAGTATCTACATTGACTAACCATCCTGTTTCGGTGGAAAGTCACTTTACTTCAAGGCCGGCTAGCACCTGCTGCCCTTTCCTTGCCTCCAGACATTTTTAGGCAAATGTCAAGGTAACTCCGGTGATTAATGTTCTTCCTAGAGATAGATTGAGGTTTGTCTAGAGGAAGTTTTGACTCATGGTAAGGTAGTGCAGAGGGTTAATATGCCTGCTGCAAAGAACCTGTACCATTCAGATCACAAAGTACATATCATGTAAATAGGTCAGCGGGTTACTGCTTTTGTCTTAGAGATCCTTTTGTTACTTGCAGTTTATACCTTATAAACCTAACATAGAAAAGTGGGCTATTAACTGTCATCAAAGAGCTGCATGCAAACTGCAAGGTGCAGATTAGAGTGTTGCAAAAAAGGGTTAATTTGGGTTGAAATCACAGTGTTAAGTTTTAAATTCCTAGGTTGTGCTTCTCCAGACCAAGCACTATTAAAATACACTGTCTTCCAGTATGGGTGACAGGTTACTCCTACACCGTGTAGTCCTGTCTTATGTAATATTCTCTATATACTAATTTACACACCTATGATTGATTGTCTCTGTGTAGTGTGTGTGATGTAAGTGCTGTGACACCCTACATTGGTATGAGTGGTAGCAGCACTATAAAACTCATTAAGCTCAACTAAGAGTGTGTGGTTATGGAGACTTGAGGGGCACTGTTAAAGGGTGGTAGTGAAGGAATCCATGGCAGAGGTAGTCACTGGGGGGGTGCCAACAAACATTGTCGTACTGGGTGCCACAAACGCTAAAGCCGGCCCCGCTTTAATTTGTAACAATCATGCTTCAAGGATATCTACTCATGCAAGGGCTGCAGAACATGCATCATCATGTTGATTAACATATACAATAAACAAAAATATTCCATCAGCTTCAGTATTTATTCATTTAGATGCCCTGCCTTTCAATCACTTTAGAGCGCCATTACTAGTGTATTGCAGAGTTCGTGCTCAGGTGTAGGGATACAGGATGTTGGAGTCAAAAGCAGCATAATGGGGACTATCATGACATTCATCATTTTCAAACACTGATCTGAGTTCAGTTAAAGAAAGTTTGCACAACTAAGTTAATAAACATTTAAAGAAGTGTGTGTGGTTCAATTGTGCGCAGAGGCAAGGGTTCATGGCACGGCAATGCCTGGATCCAGAACCCCTAGGGATCCATGTTTCAGTCGCTTGAACACTCTCTAGCTGATCAGATCTGCTGATGACTACTTCCTGGAAGGTGTGTAGCAATTTCTGTCTGCATGTATTTTGACCCTATGCCTTAAAAGACTTCACCCATGACGAAGGGCGGATGAGAAGCCAGGGGGGTGGGGGGCACCATCTTTAGAAAGAAGCACCAAGGCTGGATGCCATGAAGCTCAGGAACACGTCTGAGCCCTTACAAGTCATCAAGATGGTTACAGCATGCAACTTTTACTTCAAAGTATTAATAGGCAGGATATAGTCCACCTTAAAAGCTGTGAAAACTCCCCTTCCTACATCTGCCTAAGAACTCCACTAGATTGAAAACTTTGCATGCTCGTGAATCTACAGTGGTATTTATTCACGTTAGACCTGACATCATTGGCGTGGGTTTCCCCTGTATTTTTGCCTTTGTCTCCTGTTATTTTGCTGTGTGTTGGACTTCATTTTAGCTGGTCTAGATGCTTTGGGTACTTTGCCACTGCTGTCGAGTGCCAAAGTGCAAGTGCTCCCTGTAAATTGGTGTTATGGATTGGTGATTCCATGATTGGCATATTTGATTTACTAGTCAGTCCCTAGTACATTTCACTGTGTGTACCCAGGGCCTGCAAATCAAATGCTGCTAGTGGGCCTGCTGCACTGATTATGCCACCCACATAAGCAGCCTGTAAAGGTAACTCAGATCTGCCACTGCAGTGTCTGTGTGCAGTTTGGTACTGCCATGTCTGCCTGGCAAGTGCATCCACTTGCCCGGCCCTAACCTTCCCTTTTTCTTACATGTGAGTCATACCTAAGGTGGGCCCAGGTACCCCTGTGGGCAGGGTGCAGTGTATGTGAAAGGTAAGACATGCCCTGATGTGTGTGGCTGGTCCTGATAATGAAATACTGCCAATTTCGGTTTTTCACTATTGAAAGGCTATCTGTCCCATAGGATAGAATGGGAGTTCATTTATAACATCTTTTAAATATAACTTCCCGTTGGGACAAGATAGGAATATACAGTTTAGTATGCCTGAATATAAAGTTGCATCTTTTAGTGAGGATAATTTTTACATTCTGTGTTTGAAAATACCACTTTTAGAAGGTAGGCATTTTCTTGTTTAGCCATCATAGGATGGCATTGTCCAAGGCAGACCAGGCCCATTCAGGTGTGAAACAAATCTTCCCTCCTACTCTGAATGCAGCCCAGGTCTATTCACCCCAGCCCAGACTCACCCTGGAAAGGCAGGACACACCTAATCTCCCTCCCCCCCCCCCAGTGGCTGTCTGAACAGAATGCACATCCCTAGCCCCTGTCACTCCAAGCCAGATAGTCAATACAGTATTGACTGTCTGGCTTGGAGTGACAGGGCCTGGTCTGCCTTGGACAATGCTGTCTCCACCTCCCCTGGTCTGCCTTGGACAATGTTGTCTCCAACTGCCAGGAAGCTGCACCAGAGAGGACAGAACTGGCTCTGGCTGGGCAAAGACACTCTCTGCCTCCAAAGAACAAAGGATTATGTACTATAAAAAGTGGGGCCCAGACCCCAGACTTATAGATCATTTCTGGAATTCAAGAGGAACCTTTGCCAAGGACAAGAGCTGGAGAAACGGAGGAGAAATACTTCCCCTTTTCTGTGTGCTGTCTGGGGTTGGCCTGCAGTGGCTGTTTCTGCCAAGGAAAGGACAACGACTGTGCTGTGTGCTGTGTCTCCAGCTTGAGGAAGATCTCCAAGGGCTTGAAGTAGAGCTTTCCTCCTGTTTTTGAAGTCTCTGGGATACAAAGACTTCACCCCCAGCTCCCCTGAACTCCCTTGCTGAGGTACCTGCCGCTGTACTGGGCCTCTGGAGGTTGTTCCTGCTGTTGGGAGCTAGGAAAGTAATGCAATGAGGAGAAGTGCGACGCATCCGTACCTGTTTCTGACGCATCGCTGAAGAAACCAACACATCGCCTGCCCGCAGCTTGAGAAATTGCGGCACGCCGCATCGAGTGCACTGATCTACAAAGGCCGAGATCACCGCACCGATTCGGACGCAGGCCCTGCTGTGCAGTTGCAAGAACCAGCACATCGTGGCACCGCGTCTGAAGAAATTAACGCATTGCTGTTGCTGCCGTCGCATTGAGAACCGCCGCACTTCTGATCCTCACGAATCACATCGGGGCGCCAAGTCTACAAGGACGCTGGGGCTGCAGTAAGAAACCAACTAATCACCTCCCAGCACAGTAAGAAACCGACGCATCACCTCCCCTTCAGTAAGGAACCGATGCATCACCTCCCTTGCGTGGCAGTAAGGAACAGACACATCACCTCCCCTGGAGTAAGGAACAAACGGGTCACCTTCCCTGTGTGTAAGGAACCGACGCATTACCTTCCCTGTGGCTGTTCTTGCTTTTGATTTTGACGTATCCAAGATACTTTGTGGTGAAAGTGTTGCATCTGCATATTTTTATTACTGTTATTGTGGACTTTTGTCATTTGGTCTTGTTTGGTTCTGATAAAGATGACTTATTATTCTTATCTGCTGTGGTGTCGATTTGTAGTGATTTCACAGTTTTACTGTATGTGTGCACAAATGCTTTATACACTGCTTCTGAGATAAGCCTGTCTGCTCTCGCCAATCTACCAAGGGGGTGAGCAGAAGTTATTTTAAAAAAGTGTATCCCCCTTACCCGGACTAGGAAGAAGGGTCCCTACTTGGACAGAGGTACCTACCTCTGCCAACTAGAACCCCCCATTTCTAACAATTTCTTATCCATCAAAGTGCTTGGAAAATGCAGGACGCTAGCAAGGGCGCCGGTAACCAAATCTAAACACAGACGCGTGAAGGAAATTGGATCTCGAAATTACTCTACGTCCTTACACCAAGCCTGGAAAACACAGACATTGCTCTGTCGTTCAGCTTCCAATAACTATGAACCTAGATGTGTCTACCACGAGTAGGGCTGACGGTATCTCCCTCGCGTAGTCTCCAAAGCAAGGTTCCGAGGTCTAGCTGAGCACTAAATTCCAACTCAATCTACACATCGGAACTACAAGGTAATGAATAAATGTATGACTCGTGCAAAGAGTGTCCAGTTGGGAGCAAATGGAGGGGTGAATTCATCTATATGTTATGCTTCTTTTCCAGAAGGTCAAGTAAATATTCTTTATAAAATCTTATCACTTTGCTTTTTGAATTCTACTTTCTATTTCAAGAATTTTGCCTCTTAGACTTTTTCTTACTCTTGATCCCCTTTCGTGCTTCAGTTTTCCCTTTTTATTTTTTCACAAACTTGCTTAGAAAAAGAACTCTTTTGTGATTTGTCTTTTCCCAGTTTCATTAGGACTAAGTGGTGTATCATTGATCTTATTTAACGTCTTAATTGCATCCTTATTGGACTCTGTATGTGTAGGGCTCAGTGTCTGGTGGGGGGGGCAACAGGATTTGCGGCCAACTCCATGGAAGGTGCTAATGGGCTGTAAAATGTGTTATGTGGCTAGTATAGTTGCTAGCGTTTTCATGTGCCAACCTTTGGTAGTTTGAGAGAATGCAAAATACCTCCATGTACTATGAGGAATGTGCAACACGGTCGAAAATGAAACAGCCATGTCAACATTTGTGAGTGCCAGCAGCATTTTCCTATTCTAAATCCAACATTTAGCAGATTTTTAGTAAAATCAAAACAGATGTCTACCAAGGATGTTCCCAGAATTATGTAAAAGAATGAGTATAATTACTGATAACGTTGACAGTGTTTCAATCAGTAATTGCCAGGAGGAAGTTACTTCGTTTTCTTCCCTCTGATGTAAAGCTCATTTCCATATTTGAACAATAAAACATCAACATCATAGAGGATGAGGAAGCTTTAGTCGATGAGAGGGTGAAGCATTGACGAAGGCAAGCGAAGTAACTCAAATTACAACCAGGATACAGGATGCAAAAGGGAATCGTTGCAAAATAGCCAAACAAGTTTGTTTACTAAGGGACGGAGTGATTACTGCCAATGACAAAGCGAAAGTTGAAGATGGTGCAAGAACAGACTCCAGTCAGAACGAGTACATGCTTCGATGCAGGACATGGCTCAAAGGTTTCACGATGGACTCTCCACCTGCAGCACAGACAGAAGCGGGAGGATGGACTCCACCCTTGCAGTACAGACAGGAGCGTGAGGATTGGCTCTCCACCCTTGCAGTACAGACAGGAGCGTGAGGATTGGCTCTCCACCCTTGCAGTACAGACAGGAGCGTGAGGATTGGCTCTCCACCCTTGCAGTACAGACAAGCGCAAGGATGAACTCTCCACCTGCAGAACAATCAGATGCAGTGCAATAAACTCCACCCTTGCAGTACAGACAGACGCGTGAGGATGGATTCCACCCTTGCAGTACAGACAGCAGCGTGAGGATTGGCTCTCCACCTGCAGTACAGACAGAAGCGTGACGATGGACTCCACCCTTGCAGTACAGACAGATGTGTGAGGATGGACTCCACCCTTGCAGTACAGACAGAAGCGTGAGGATGGACTCACCCTTGCAGTACGGACAGAAGCGATGATGGACTCTCCACCTGCAGACCAGTCAGAAGCATTGGAATGGACTCCAGCCTTGCAGTATAGTCAGAAGAATGGGAGGAGCTTTCCATCTGCAGGGCAGTAAAAGGCATGCGAATGAACTCCGCCTGCTGTACAGTCAAGCATTGGAATGTACTCTCTCCCTGCAGTACAGTCAGAAGAATGGGATGGGATGGGCTTTCCGTCTGAAGTACAGTCAGAGGCTTGAGGATGGAACCCACCTGCAGTACAGTCAGAGGCTTGAGGATGGAACTCACCTACAGTACAGTCAGAGGCTTGAGGATGGATCCCACCTGCAGTACAGTCAGAGGCTTGAGGATGGAACCCACCTGCAGTACAGTCAGAGGCTTGAGGATGGAACCCACCTGCAGTAAAGTCAAAGGTTTGAGGATGGAACCCACCTGCAGTACAGTCAGAGGCTTGAGGATGGAACCCATCTGCAGTACAGTCAGAGGCTTGGGGATGGAACCCATCTGCAGTACAGTCAAAGGCTTGAGGATGGAACCCACCTGAAGTACAGTCAGAGGTTTGAGGATGGAACCCACCTGAAGTACAGTCAGAGGCTTGAGGATGGAACCCACCTGAAGTACAGTCAGAGGCTTGAGGATGGAACCCACCTGCAGTACAGTCAGAGGCTTGAGGATGGAACCCACCTGCAGTACAGTCACAGGCTTGAGGATGGAACCCACCTGAAGTACAGTCAGAGGCTTGAGGATGAACTCTCTACCAGCAGTACAGACAGAAGCGAGAGGATGGAACCCATCTGCAGTACAGTCAGAGGCTTGGGGATGGAACCCATCTGCAGTACAGTCAAAGGCTTGAGGATGGAACCCACCTGAAGTACAGTCAGAGGCTTGAGGATGGAACCCACCTGAAGTACAGTCAGAGGCTTGAGGATGGAACCCACCTGCAGTACAGTCAGAGGCTTGAGGATGGAACTCACCTACAGTACAGTCAGAGGCTTGAGGATGGATCCCACCTGCAGTACAGTCAGAGGCTTGAGAATGGAACCCACCTGCTGTACAGTCAGAGGCTTGACGATGGAACCCACCTGCAGTAAAGTCAAAGGCTTGAGGATGGAACCCACCTGCAGTACAGTCAGAGGCTTGAGGATGGAACGCACCTGAAGTACAGTCAGAGGCTTGAGGATGGAACCCACCTGAAGTACAGTCAGAGGCTTGAGGATGGAACCCACCTGAAGTACAGTCAGAGGCTTGAGGATGAAACCCACCTGCAGTACAGTCACAGGCTTGAGGATGGAACCCACCTGCAGTACAGTCACAGGCTTGAGGATGGAACCCACCTGAAGTACAGTCAGAGGCTTGAGGATGAACTCTCTCCCAGCAGTACAGACAGAAGCGAGAGGATGGAACCCATCTGCAGTACAGTCAGAGGCTTGGGGATGGAACCCATCTGCAGTACAGTCAAAGGCTTGAGGATGGAACCCACCTGAAGTACAGTCAGAGGCTTGAGGATGGAACCCACCTGAAGTACAGTCAGAGGCTTGAGGATGGAACCCACCTGAAGTACAGTCAGAGGCTTGAGGATGAACTCTCTCCCAGCAGTACAGACAGAAGCGAGAGGATGGAACCCATCTGCAGTACAGTCAGAGGCTTGAGGATGGAACCCACCTGAAGTACAGTCAGAGGCTTGAGGATGGAAACAACCTGAAGTACAGTCAGAGGCTTGAGGATGGAACCCACCTGAAGTACAGTCAGAGGCTTGAGGATGGAACCCACCTGCAGTACAGTCAGAGGCTTGAGGATGGAACCCACCTGCAGTACAGTCAGAGGCTTGAGGATTGAACCCACCTGCAGTACGGTCAGAGGCTTGAGGATTGAATCCACCTGAAGTACAGTCAGAGGCTTGAGGTTGGAATCCACCTGAAGTACAGTCAGAGGCTTGAGAATGGAACCCACCTGAAGTACAGTCAGAGGTTTGGGGATGAACTTTCCATCTGAAGGACTGTACCTACTCTCTACCTACTGTCAGGAGGATGGACTCTCCACTGGCAGAACTGGTAGAAGCATGAGCATCGTAGAGCTTTCAGCAGAAACGCTTAAAATATGACTAAAGTTCACGGTGTGTCACATCGCCCAGGAGCATTGTTCTGCTCCACCAAGTCGTGTATGTACCTATAGCAAGGTGGCATGCTGTTCCCTCTAGGTGACTTTCAGAGCAGGACTGGCTTAGGATGTTTCAAGCTATACAGGCCTGTAAGCAGCCCCAGGGGATTTTAAAACCGTGTATCTTACACCTTACTCTACATAGTATTCGGAATAATACCACCACAATTACAGAACATACTCCTTCACCAGACTGAGCAGCAAGCATCGTCCAAAGCTCTTCAAAAGGCCAATGCCAGCAAATTCAGGCACCGCCATTTCCAAGCGTGATGCATTTCACTAGTGTGATGACCCGGCCACAGAAATACTGCCTTTAGGGTTTTCTCCCTATTAAGTGAAAAATCTATACTTTACGCTATTCAATGGCAATGAGTATACAACACAAGACTCATCCTTGTACAACTTACAACAGCCCCTTCTCCACCAGGGGCATGAATTGCTTTGAAGCATCCCCCCCACCCAAAAAAAATGTAAGAGCAAATGCACAATCCAACAACAGATGGATCAGTTATTACTTGAGAACTGGAGGTCTATACTACTCATGCAGAGCAGAATATTGCATTAACACAACATACATACATACATCATTTACAATATTAGGCAAATGTGTGTGGGCATGTTCTCTTAAAAATAAAAGCCTTCTTTGAAGTTCATAATGGCCATTTTGGCTATGTTCCAAAACCTTAAAACCCAATGCAATTCTCCAGTTTTGGATAACTACACAACTATTACTCCCCAAACCCTGCTCTTAACCTCACACGTGACATCAACACTGGCCTCCATTTTCGGTAAGGCAGAGGTGACTAGGTACTTCTCTTTCTAGTTCACATTTTCCATCAAGCTGCGAGTTAAATCCTCTTAAAGAGAGAGAGAGAAAGAGAGAGAGATGATTACAGTACTGCTACTCATGATGTACCTGTTCAGTCCCTGTGTTAAACATGTGATACCTAGTCTATGTGTGAGAAGCTTGCACTGTTGCGTCTATGCTGTATCTGTTTGTGTGGGTGATGTACACTTGCATTCCTGCGGCACACAGGGTACATTTTCTGTTCTAGAAGGGGCAGTGCACTGCAGACAGCTGCATTGAACTTATCAGACATACCAGGGAAGCCTGCATCCTCTCTGCCTGTGGGGTAATTGTACTGCGTCTGAAAAGAAGCTTGCTGTGCTTTTGGTTACAAGGTACCTGTTCTATGCATGTTAATGAAATTTAATAAAATCTTTTTGCTAGAAAAAAATAGCTAGGTCTAGAAGCCTAGTACTCATCAGTGACCACATTAGTGCTTTCAATATATACATCCGTTTGAAAAAATGTATGTCTACTGTACAACGCTATACAAATACATTCAGCAACTAACACGTATCTATGATCCATAAAGACATCTCAGTGTTCTGTTGACATTTATAAACCGCGTGGTACTTGGCCACATGTTTATTATGGTCTCATCAGAAGTCAGTGATCAGACTAGAACATACGCTCTAGTGTAACATAACGCAAACCCAGGTACGTAGAATGGATAGGGAGACATATAGGTGCACTTGTGGTTAGCAGCATCCTGTGGAGTGTGAGCACAGATACCGATAGACTCTACCAATAGAAGCGTCATCACATGGGTACACGGTGTATTGACTTACTAAGGACGCCAGATATGCACAACCAGGCTTACCGTATTAGTCAATATTACAAGAACTCCTAGATGCCAGCCCTAAGCTCGCGTGGAGCACATGGGTGCTTTCTGTGCCTTGAAGTCTTGGTTTACTGGAGGCCTGGATAAATTGCATGCCCTTGTGAGATGGGGTCATAAGGTTACCCTACTGAATAGCCAATGGCATGTGAATATACATATCCATAGCTACATTTAATAACTTATGGTCTTTGCATGCAAGTCAGCATAAAGGCAGAGGTCATGTGGAGCTCAGACGAGGAGTGAAGCGCTTCATGTCTAAACCCGGACTAGGCACAGACTAAACACTCTCTTGGTCATCTACTGATCATTACTTCTGCAGAAAAGAGATTACAAAACTTTATGTTGTTATGAAGGACAATTGTTACACCAGGGTTAGTCCTTCAGTAGCCCACATATAATTTACTGATTTATAAAAGTACGGAACGCCAAAGCTACGACAGTGCAATAACATTTTCTAAAGAACAAAATCAGGAGATAGTTCTGCTTGGATACCCGGGTGCATCTGGGCGCTTTATTCCTCTTACACGACAATATTCAAGATATTTCATTCATTGATTAATTACTAATCAGTTGGCATTGATATCCATTCGATCTTTTGACAGCATCATATGATATCACCAACTCTATCTACATGAGGTATTTTCCAGATTATCTCTGAAACAAATCTAAAAAGTGGAGACCGCTTGGTAATAAGTGCGCCCATAGGTTAGCGATGTACCTTGACTCTAGGGTGAGCCCTTGATAAGCAGCAAAAGTAGAAGACCACAGAGAATGCTGCTTATTACTGCCCCTGATAGACAAACACCGAGCAGAGGGCAGCGGATTCTGCAGTGCCAACACTGGACCTCCTATTTGCAAGTACAAGGCTGGAGACCATGTGTGGTCTGGTGTGATGGAACCATTCGGGAAATAGGCTGCCTGTCTAGTCCCCTCTGTCCAATTTTTAAACCGGTTTTGATGATTCAATAGCTGTTGATGTGACCCAGAAATATCGCTCTCTATAAATGAATTAATCCGCTACTAAATTCAAGGGACTCAAATTCTGTAACACTGGTGCCCCTGCCAGCCCCCCCCCCCCCCCCCCGACCCCATCGAAACTGAAATCACCAATTGCTGCTTCGATCACACTGAAGGCAGCTCCCGTGAAGGCTTTCTTGTGATTCCTTTAAAAACACGTGAAATTGGCACATGTCAGTCGCTAGTGAGCTGCAGCGCTGCGGCAACGCGTTCTGTAGCAATTTCTTGGGAGGTGAAAGGGTTGCCTGCTGTCACACACTGACAGCCTTTCCTTACATCTGCCAAGGAGCCCATTTTACATATGCCTGGAAAGAAAACACATCCATTCTGAAACCTTTCCCTACCTTGTCCTTTTCACGCCTTCCGTTTCAGTCTAAATTTGTACTCGCCTACACACCGGGAGCAACTCACGCTGAGCCTCCATTTCAGAGAACTGTAGCGATGCTTGGCGGATAAAGAGATGTTGATGGTATTTGGGTACAGCTACCCAAACTTGTCCCGGAACACATTTGATGTCAGTGGGTATGGAAGAAACAGTGCATCCCTTGAAGTCAATAACATTCACAAGGGCATTTCCAAGGTCATCCATCCTACCCCAGGGGGGATCTTGAGGACATATGTCTAAATGTAGAACTGGAGGTGAGTGGCTGAAAAGTTTCAGCACTTCGTCCATCATCTAGTTGTGTTTGTAAATGTAGAACAAGCTGAAAGTTCCCAGAAGGTGATTTTGGAAATGCCTCAAAAAAGGTTCTGATTCTTAAAGCTTCCTTTGGGGGCAGTTGTTGTTTATGTACAGAAAGGTTCATGAATCATGCATGTATAATGTTCTTGCTATTCACTAAGAAGCATTAAACATGGAGAGGGGTTATCTGTGTGGGCATAAATTGTGTTCCAGGGGTGCACATGGGTCTGTAGAAGTTGGCGTTCCTGGTGGATTTTCTTTGAAATGGTCAAGGACGTGAAAGCCGGGAGATCAAACGTGATGTAGTACCCTGAGGTACTTCATTTATTATTTTCACCTACATCTACAACACTTATACAAGCACCTAACCTATACCCAAAATGATCAGGGGTGCAGAGAGTGAAAAACATTTCACTTAAGTGAAACTAGCAGCCCAAAGAACATTTTCTAGAAAATTACATTCTCAAAGAGCAAACACAATCCTCAGCAATATCCCTCTGAGGTTGGCGCTCGTCCTCAGGTACATTCTCAATTTTTATCTTTATAGGGAGTTAGCAAGGGTGCCTGCTTCGATCTTTATGTCCATATTTGCATTGTATATCATTTTCAACTGTACCGGCCATTGTGAATGTTAATTTATATTCGATATTTTGTATTTATGGTTTATTTAGGGGTGGACGGAATGTTTAATTCCGCCTGTGGTATTGACGGGATTTGGCAACTCCACGTTACTCTTGTAACACCAAGTTCCGACCAAATTTGGCCAATTGCTGCATGGCAGAAATTTTCCAAGCGAGCGTTTAGAAATGCGAGTTAGATTTGGCGTCCCCTGGCTCCACTTTGTAACACGAGTGGTCACGGGGTCAGAGGCTGCTTCTTGAATAGATTTGAAGCCCTTCAAGTAGATTTTCTACTCGAGCTGTAGCAAAATCAATGCAAATGGGTGCGGCTCTTGTGCACCACATGGTGCCGTTCGCACTGGTTTTTTAGCACGGCTCGCACTATTGGCGCTAAATTGAAGCGCGAGCAGTGGGACATGTCTATTTCCACCCATTGGCGGAACTCCACTGAATCTCACAGAGCTTTTAAGTAACACCGTGGAATTTCATTGAGTGTAACTAACCAAGTTCCGCCCGCCCATAGTTTTATTCTCTCCAGCTGGCATGTGTTTAACTCTATGCCTATTACAGGCTTCCAAGTCAGAATTCAAGAGTTAAATGTTTATTATATTAGATTTTTATTGCAGTTTTGAATATGTTAATGTTTACTCTATTTGTGTGTCTGTTAAGACTACATTTGCCAGACATGTCGGTCTGGATTCAGAACAAATATAACTCTGGTGTATGCACAAGGCTCCGGATCCAAAGAAGACAAGACACAAACTAGCAGAGAGTCATGCAGTGCATTCAAGAAGAAGAAACTGTGAGCCATCCTTTATCTGTTCTATATTTGTAGGTTTCCATCTTTTCAAAGCACCTCTTTGTTAAATGGATTTATAAATCGCCTTAAGTATAGTAAGGCAAGATCTTTCTTCGCGCTTGGATGTTTCAGGATCCTGGAGTGCTTTTGAAAGATTGCCCTTTTATTTCTGAGAAAACTTTTGGCACTTGCTTGCTCTGGTCTCAGATCTAAGGCAAGGTGGTTCATGTCAGTGAAGGCAAAACTCTACATACTTTCCATCATGCTCTGAACCATATCTGCTAAAAAAGCGATTACCATCTAGTTTAACACTTGTTCCATAATCAGTTCAGTAATCCATAAACACTGCAACATGGTATAATAGCGTATTATCAAGAACCACTTTCTCCACCAGTCCTTGGCAATTAAACTACTTCCTTATAAAATCATAATGACTTCCAGAAGACTATGGAGCATCTATTCTATAGTTGAAAGTACTGGCCGGTGGCCTTCTGAGGCCCATCTCTCAGTTTCTCCACATTCAAGTGTCACACACTGCACACCTCACCACAATCTCTGTAAAGGAGATTCAGAATCCGAGGCTCTACTTTCTGCCACTGAAGCCGCGACCGGGACCTGTTCACTCAGAAAGGACCTTAGTACCTAACCAAAGCAGCACCAACATTTGAGTTCAATTACCTGCTGCGTGGGACAACGCTTCAAGACGCGGTTTGGTAGACGGATCACATTTTAACAGCATGAAGCATTATGCGACAAAGAATCCTACGAATCAAACATGTTTGAATTGCCAAAAACTCCAGGTGGTATACACAAAACCCCATTGTAAGGTACATGCGACTGGCTATACAAAGTTCTTTCTAATCTATGCATGTGACCTCTGTATAAAACTATTGTTAACATCATACAAATTGTTTCTCCGACTGGAGAATTAATTTTTTTCTAGCGTATGTTTGTAGAGCTAGGTATGCCTAGGCTGCTCACTCGGCACATACCGCAAGCAGGAAACAAAACTTCTTGCCATTCTGCAGACAAGCATCCTTAAGAAAGCAAATACAAGGAATGAGATGTGTCTGCTGTCTCAAGGCATAGTCTTTCCCCAATATCATTCAGCTGAGCACTGCTAGTGTTCTTATTTACTTCAAATTGGGCAACTTAAATGACCAACGATTCAGTGAAAATTGCTAGCCAACATTATAAACTTCATCAACATGGAAAATCATACAACTATTGCAACATAATGTGACCTTATGATTTCGGTCCAACAAACATTCAACGTCGTGATTTAGTTTGCATTGTGCTCTCAGCAGCCATTAGTTATAAAAACAACTTTCAAGGGGCAGAAGGCTTGAGTTGCAGAAATCCCGTCACGTTGGGCAAGACAAAAGGGAGGCTGAACAAGGATCCTGGCCATTGAAGAGAGGAAATTCCTGCCGGGCAGCTTCATCCCAGCAATTCAGAGATTTAAAGAGACCACTTCCACTAATCGCCAGTCTTGACTGAGAGCATCTGAGCTCCAAGTCTCACACACAAATTGCCTACTTGATACAGTGCGACAGAAATTGACTGTTTCATCAGAGACCATCATCGAAAGAACACTTTGAACTTTGCCCACTGACTAAGCTTTTTGGAGCATGAGTAGAATAACTGGCCGGAGGCAGAGTATCGACAATCCGAAAGTATTTCAATTAAAGTCAATCCACAGAATTCCTGAGTTTGCTTTTCTCTAAAATGCTTGCAGCGACAGCTCTTGGCACGAGGAGCGGATCCCGCGGGAAACTGTGACAGCATCACGATCAGCAAGCACGGAGAGAATCAACCCTCATTAGAAAGTTCCTAATGTTCCATAACACGGGGTCACACTTTTACCACAGAGTTAAAAACGTACCCATAAAATTTACAGAAATATAGGATGACCAACTTTATCCAATCCAGAGTAAAGTATGCAGGTGAGATCGCCTCACTGATTGTCCAGTCTCAATCACTTAAGAGCTGTAGCCGTCTTGAAATTTAAAATGTTTAATGCCATTTGCATCTTGGTCACAACACAGCTTTATGTCCATTGATGACAAATAAAGAGACACACTGGAGTTACGGATCTTACTTGACTTGTGTTGTTGGATAAGTTAAAGACATCCGGGGATGATTCCTATGTTTAGAACTCTTACCTTTGTTTAACATTTTTTGAATGGACACTCAGTGCATTTATTTGTTCATTAAATCGTGTATCCCCACTAAAAGAGGTTAAGACACAGAGGCGGCTCATCCGCTATGGGGAGGAACATCGACTCACCTGCCAGCAGCCCAAAAAAATGAAAAATAAAATACACCCTTGTATATTATCATTTTATTTTTGCTTTCGAAGCCAAGTCTCAGGACGGCCAAACCATCATGCGCACTGAAGCTCTCTCCAACCTGAGCTGCGTTGGGGGTTGGAGAGAGCAGGCACAGGCTCCCAGTCTAACTGGGAGCTGCAAATCATCAGTGCTCAGGACAATCCAAGCATGATGAAAGCAGTGTCACGATTGGCTATAGAGGAATCTGGTTGTCTGTGCCTGCAGCGGAGAGGAGCGCGATGCGGCAGGTAAGTGTTTTTTTGATTCGTCTCATCACCTGTCCGTCTGTCCCCCTCCAGCCCTACTGCCTCACCACTCTATTGACACCCGCCGCTACTGCCAAGACAGGTTATTCAATGAAAGTTATAGAAAGGAATTCTAATATAAGGAATATGCTACTTACCAGTATGCATCTGTTCTTGGCATGTAGAGCTGCAGAGTTGTACACTTAGCATAGATCGCCATCTGGTGTTGGGCCCAGATGTTTGCAGTTTGTTTTTCTTCTTGGACAGTCTTTGGAAGTCACGAGTTTGGTGACTCCTCCTTCGGTCCGTACTGCGCATGGGCTTCGGCTCCATCCTCAGATTGTTTTTCGCCAACAGGGAAATGATGGAGCGTAGTAATAACAGTGAGAAACCCATGTGTTGTATCTAAATAAGATGTACTGGAACGGATACAGGTAGCCGGGGAGGCGGGTGGGCGTGTACAACTCTGCAGCTCTACATGCCAAGAACAGATGCATACTGGTAAGTAGCATATTCCGTTCGAGGCATATGAGCTGCAGATTGTACACTTAGCATAGATTATATAGCAGTACCCAACCCTAGCGGCGACCACCGGTATCCGTTGCAGTGGTTTGAAATAGTGTCTTTAGTACAGCCTGGCCCACTCTAGCTTGCTGCTTGGAATGCACATCTACACAGTAATGTTTTGTGAAGGTGTGCGGTGTAGACCATGTGGCTGCTTTGCAGATGTCATCTAAGGGTATATTCCCTAGAAAGGCCATAGAAGCCCCTAACTTTCTTGTAGAATGGGCTTTAGGCGGAACAGATAATGTTCTTTTAGCCTTTTGGTAGCAAATCTGTATGCATTTTACAATCCACCTAGCTATCCCTGATTTAGAAATGGGGTTGCCTTTATGTGGTGGAGAGAAGGAAACGAACAATTGTTTAGTCTTCCTGAAGGGTTGCGTTCTTTGTATGTAGTATAGCAACGCCCTTTTCACATCAAGTGTGTGTAAGGCCCTTTCCGCAACAGATTGGGGTTGCGAAAAGAAGACAGGTAATTCCACTGATTGATTGAGATGGAAGGGGGAAATGACTTTGGGCAGAAACTTCGGATTTGTGCGAAGTATGACCTTGCTGTGATGCATTTGTATGTAGGGTTCCTGTATGGTGAACGCTTGTATTTCACCAACCCTTCTAAGGGAAGTGATAGCTACAAGGAAAGCTGTTTTCCAGGTGAGAAACTGTAGCTCACATTTGTGCATTGGTTCGAAGGGCGGACCCATTAGTCGTGTGAGAACTAAATTTAGATTCCATACAGGGGAAGGTGGTGCCCTGGGAGGAATTACTCGTTTAAGGCCTTCCATGAAGGCTTTAATAGCGGGCACTCTGAAGAGTGATAAATGCTGTCTGTTTTGTAGATAAGCAGCGATCGCTGCTAGGTGTAGGCGTATGGATGAATATGCCAGGTTACACCTGTGAAGATGGAGCAGATAGCATATGATGTGCTGTATGGATGCATCTAGAGGGTTGATTGTATTATTACGGCAGTAAATTACAAATCTTTTCCACTTTGCGGCATAGCATGCTCTAGTGGTAGGACGTCTGGCTTCCATGATGATGTTCATACAATCAGGGGGAAGGTTAAGGTATCCGAATTCTAAGATCTCAGGAGCCAGATCGCCAGGTTGAGCTGAGCTGGGTCCGGGTGCCTGATTTCTCCATGGTTCTGGGTTAGGAGGCATGGGGATAGGTGCAGTTTTTGATGTGGCACCACTGATAGTTGTAGTAGCGTGGTGTACCACGGCTGCCTGGCCCACGTGGGAGCTACCAGAATGAGTGTGAGGGAGTGCTGTTGTAGCTTCCTGACCACTAATGGAATTAGTGGGAGAGGTGGAAAGGCGTATGCAAATCTGCCTGACCAGTTCATCCATATCGCATTGCCCTTGGACAATGGGTGTGGGTATCTGGCGGCGAAGCTTGGGCATTTTTTGTTTTCGTGGGTGGCGAAGAGGTCTATCTGAGGATGCCCCCACTGTTGGAAGAATGGGTGAAGAACTTGTGGATGCAGTTCCCATTCGTGTAGTTGTTGCGTTTGTCTGCTGAGCAGATCTGCCATGGTGTTTTGTACGCCTGGAACGTGCTGTGCCAGGAGAAAGATGTTTTGGGGAATTGCCCATCTCCATATGCTCTGGGCTAAGTGGGAGAGCTGGGGAGAGTGTGTCCCCCCCTGTTTTTGTATATAATACATCGCAGTCATGTTGTCTGTGCGAATGAGGACTGCTTTGCCCGAAATCTGTTTTTGGAAAGATTTTAGGGCTAGAAAGATCGCCAAGAGCTCCAGATGGTTGATGTGGAGCGATTTTTGCTGTGGCGTCCATAGACCTTGCATGGTGAGGTGTAGGAGAGCGATGCGTCCGCTGTTAGAATCACCTGAGGAACCGGGTCCAGGAACGGCCGCCCTTTGGAAAGGTTTGTGGTGTTCCACCACTGCAGAGAGTGATGTGTGCGGCCGTCCACCAACACCAGATCCGTCAGCTGACCCTGGGCCTGGTTCCACTGTTGTGCTAGGCACTCTTGAAGTGGACGCATGTGGAGTCTTGCATGGGGCACTATGAAGATGCAAGACGCCATCATTCCTATGAGCTTCATAAACACTCTTGCTGGAAGAGAGTGTTGAGGAAGGAATGTTTTGCGTAAGGCTTGAATGCTTGTGATTCTCGCTGAGTTTGGATAGGCAATACCCTTGGAGGTGTCTATAGTGGCCCCGAGATATTGCTTTGTGTGAGATGGTATGAGGTGGGACTTTTGGTAGTTCACCGTGAAGCCTAGCTGGTGGAGCAGTTGGATGGTGCTGTTTGTATGTTGCACACATTGGTCGTAGGACGCGGCTTTTATCAGCCAGTCGTCTAGGTAAGGGAAGACGTGAATATGTTGACGTCTGAGGTGTGCTGCTACTACTGCTAGGCATTTGGTAAACACCCGTGGTGCGGTGGTGACCCCGAAGGGGAGCACCGTGAATTGGTAATGTTGCCCGTCCACCACGAACCTGAGGTATTTCCTGTGAGAGGGGTGTATTGGAATGTGAAAGTATGCGTCTTTCAGATCCAAGGTTGTGAGAAAGTCTCCCTGGCAGAGGAGTGGGAGGACTTGTTGTAGGGTGACCATGTGAAAATGGTCTGAGTGTATGTAGGCATTTAGAGGCCGGAGGTCGAGAATGGGTCTGAGGGTCCCGTCTTTCTTTGGTATTAAGAAATATAGGGAGTAGACCCCTAGATTTTGTTGATTGAAGGGGACCTGCTCTATAGCGTGTTTTTGGAGGAGTGAGAGTACCTCTTGTTTGAGCAGTGTGGAATGTGCTTGAGACATTGGACGGTGCCTTGGTGGGATATTGGGTGGGGTAGATGTTAGTTCGAGACAGTACCCTGACCGAATGATTTGGGTCACCCATTTGTCCGATGTTATGGACTCCCATGTGTGGATAAAGTCTTGCAGTCTGCCCCCGACCGGAGTGGGATGGTCTGGGGGGAGCGGAGGGGAGTCATTGTGCGGGTGGGGTGGCAGAACGGGTGTTGTTGGTTTTGCCCCTGCCCTTATTGTTGTTGCCTCTGTAACCACCCCTTTGATTGCCCTTTGAAAAGGTATTTTGAGGAGGGGACTTGTAGGAGGTAGAGGCGTTATCGGTGGAGGAGCCTCTGCCTGTGCCACGAAAGGACGAGCGTCGAAAGGAACGTTTAGAGGCTTGTGTTTGGAGTGCCCCCATAGACTTTGCTGTGTCTGTGTCCTTTTTCATCTTTTCCAGCGCTTCGTCTACCTTTGGCCCAAAGAGAGTTTGCTGGTCAAAGGGGTGATTGAGTATGGACGCCTGGACTTTAGGCTTGAACCCTGAGATCCTGAGCCAGGCATGGCGACGAAGCAGGACACTTGTATTTATGGCTCTAGAAGCAGTGTCGGCTGCATCGAGGGCACACTTAATGGAGGTGTTTGTAATTAGTTTACCCTCCTGTATCAGGTCGTGAGCCTTGCGCTTGTGTTTTTCTGGAAGGTGCTGCATAAGAGCCTCTAGTTCGTCATAGTGTGCTCTGTCATATCGCGCAAGCAGTGCTTGTGTGTTTGCAATGCGCCATATGTTTGCAGCTTGGGAGGCGGTGCGTTTACCAGACGCGTCCAGAAGTTTAGATTCCTTGTCTGGCGGTGGGGCTTCTCCTGAGGATTGGGAGTTAGCCCGCTTTCTAGCTGTGGAGACAACTAGGGAATCTAGCGGAGCAGGGCCCTTAATGTATGCAGGGTCTGTGGGTGCCGCTTTGTACTTCTTCTCTATTCTAGGGTTCAGTACTCTGGCCCTGACAGGGTCTTTGAACACCTCTGTAGCGTGCTTGGTGACACCCTTAAGCATGGGTAAAATAGAAGTGGATTTGTCTTGTATGTCAAATGTGTCCAGTAGGAAGTCTTCTTCCACTGGTTCACTGTGCATGTCCACCCCATGGTAGTGTGCTGCTCTCTGCACTAAATGATGAAACCCTAAGGAGTCCTCTGGAGGAGACGGCCTGGATGGGTATAGGTCGTCCTGAGGTATATCTGGTATATCAGGGTTATTGTAATCCTCCCATGGGTCTGGGGTCCCTGGTGGAGTGGGATCCATTGGGACGTCCGCCGGGTAATTGTCCGGGTCCCCATCATCCGGATCTGGGGATGGGGCCGGATCGTAGTGAGGTGGAGGTGGCGGAGACCTGGGAGGGGGAGGGGGTGGAGGTGGTGGAGGAGGTAGGGGAGGCGGTAGTGGGGAGGGCACTCTGAGGGGAGAAGTAGCAGAGTCCTTCCTTTTGGGTGGTGGAGGAGGAGCCGGAGTATCAAGGCGTCTTTTCTTGATAATTAAAGTCAATAGTCCAGTCTTTGGATCTTTGGACAGAGTCTTTTGTAGAGGGTCTGGTGTAAACAGAGCCAGTGGCGTCGAATCGTCCGTCGGCACCGGTGATTTCGGAGCCGAGAACTTCGATGGTTTGTGTGCGCCATGCTTTTTTGGGGCCTCCTGTTTTTTCGGCGTCGAAGGAGTTTTCGGCGTCGGAGCGTCGGTGCCGACAGATTTAGGTTTGTGTTTGGTCGGCACCGAGAGTCCAGGCTTCGGCACCGGTGGCTTCGGAGTCGAGCTGGATATTGCTTTCTTCGGTGCCGGGTGCTGTTTTTCGGCACCGGGCGTCGGCTGGCTCGATCCCGAGCTGCCGTGAGACTTTGGATGCTTCGACACCGAGCCCGAAGGTGGGGTGATCGAAGCTTTGGTCTTGGTTTTGCCCAGGCCGGCAGGCGAGGGAGTAACCTGAGTCTCTTTGGTTTTGGGCGCGGGGGTGGGAGGGGGCACAGTACTCACGGCCCGCTGCACCGGTGTGATGTCCTCCACGTCGGAGTCGTCGGCTTCGGAAGCGCGGACGACGTCTTCCTCCTGCTCGGTGTGTGTTTGCCCCGAAGCTTCGGCGCCGTCTCCGAAGATGTCCGGTGGAGCTGCAGAGGATGAGTGCGCCATGGTGCGTCGAGCTCTTCGATCTCGGATGGTCTTCTTCGATCGAAAAGACCTGCAGGCGGGGCAGTCTCTAGCCTCGTGTTCTGGAGAGAGGCAAAGGTTACACACCTGATGGAGGTCGGTGTGGGGAAATTTAGACCCACATTTTGGGCACTTTTTGAACGGAGTCCTTTCCATCGGCCGGGACCGGAGTCGAGGAGGGCCCGAAGGCCGGTGCCGATGTACGGGATGGAGAAAGTGCCGCTTCGAGAGATGAAGATGATGATGAAGAAACTCGAAGAAACGAGGATTTTCCGTCGAGGCTGGAACCGTAGAAGTTCGAAGCCGGAGCACGAAGTATCACATCCGAGCCCGATGGCGGAAAAAAACAATCTGAGGATGGAGCCGAAGCCCATGCGCAGTACGGACCGAAGGAGGAGTCACCAAACTCGTGACTTCCAAAGACTGTCCAAGAAGAAAAACAAACTGCAAACATCCGGGCCCAACACCAGATGGCGATCTATGCTAAGTGTACAATCTGCAGCTCATATGCCTCGAACAAGCAGTTTCAGAGGCTCAGCATACCGCTGACCCTTGGGGTAGGTTGACAAGACGGCCACAGCCTTGAGTATTAAACGTTAGGGTCGCCAACCCTACCGTAGAGAATAAAATGGATCATCTTCAGTGACAGCTGGAGAAGATGAGATTGCAGATGAGGAGGCACAAGGCATGCAGTATTACAAAGTCCAAGGAATTCGGCCCATCTTTTATGGATTCAGTAAAGAATTCGGGTATGATAATAGATCCTCATTCCAACCCCAGATAATGAAGGCAGCGCACGTCCATCTACATTCTGTGTATAGGCTGCTGATTACTCTCTCGAGAGCACAAAAAGCTCCCTGATGAGGCATGCCAGACGGTTCATAAGCTTCTTACCACAGCATGGGGTCGCCCATGTCATGAAATGTATGCCTTTTAACACCATGGTATACATACCTGGTGCTGAACTCCAAAAAGAGCACGTCTTGTTGCGGATATTGATCAAGAGTCTCTGTGCAGTCTGCCCAACCACGATTATTACGTTTCCAAGCTTCAGCGAGGCCTCTGCGATGAAGTGCGGACACTGAGTGGAAATTACCCAGAGTGCAAACGGCTGACTAACCTTGGAAGATTGAAGGAGCAAACCTACTCCGAAATAAACTTTTGCAATGCCTCAGAGGTACCCTAATCCTACATTTTGTTACTAACTGTTGAAATGGTGTTTACTTTTAAAAGATATTAAATTTGGCTAAGCAGTGCAGTTGGAGGAAATTCATTTGTAGTCTACAATAAGACTGCAATTTATGCATGATGAATAAAGCGGTTAGGAGGTCAATTTATATTTAATATGACTTTTGGATATAGGTCCGTTATAAAACATGCATAAAATAACGTCTATCTCATGACCATTTGATCACATATACATATCTATTTACACATGCATGTTTTGTATTAGACTTTCAGATAAAAGCAGTCTAATCATGTTTGAGTTAAACATTTCATTGCCAGGCTCTACAATTTCTTTATGAGAATACAATTTCCATTTCCCTTCCTGTAAAGTTTCAAACCTCAGAAAAAAGCAATGTCTATCTTTTTTGAGGAAAGGTTTCAAGTAGTATGCAAAGGTCGGCCTAGTGTTATGCAGCTCAGCGGCGTCACTAGGGTTGGTGTCACCCACTGCGGTAACTCATGGTGACGTGCGGTCTGCACCCCCCGCACCTCTCTAGTGACGCCACTGATGCAACTTAACACAACAGTCTCCAAGGGTTTCAGATGGGAACCGCAAACGTTGCCTCAGCTCCGTAGTAGGCGTAGGACCAGCCGAGCAGCCTTCTCCAATAACACACCATATTGCTTTGCTTCCAAAGAAAGTCATGCGGTGAATTGCGCTATAGGGACATGTAGCAAGCTTTGAGTGACTTGTTAATAGTGTGAAGTGTGCAGCCTAATTAAGAAATTGCTAGTTCCTTATTCTTACCAATATATTTGCCTCAAAAGTTAAATACTTTCTGCTGCAGTGTGAACCTATTGTCTTCAGAGTAGAGTATGGGATTCGACCCAGCGAGTTACCTCCCCAGAGAGCGCCACGCATGGCGATAGGCTTCTAGTAATATTGCTCACATACAAAAGCGTGTATAATTCATGGGGCTGAACCTGAATGTGTAATCTCCATTTTATTAAACATTCCATCTTCCGCATGCCTTGCCGCCTGGATCCCGAGTGCACACAGTGGCCGGCTAGCAACAATGCTAGAATGAAAGCCCCTCTCTGTTGGTACATCCTTCTTGGAATGAGATGAAAGGGCAGCTTAGCACTGTGTGCACAATCAAGGAAGGGCCGATGGAGCGCGGTGGAGCGCAGGGAAATATACTGGTGTTTTAGGTGAAACCGATGCCAACTACTTAGTTACGAGGCACTGAGGTCACTGAAATAACTGGCTGAACAGAAAGAATGAACTACCAAGCTTCAGTCTCTTGCTTGCAGCATTGGAAGAGAGGCTGTACTTTGTGAAAAACAGAGCTCCCAGGATGAGCTGACCAACCCGGGCCCTTCTGTTTTGCGTCCAATGAATGCCTGCCTACAAAATGGGAGGTGTTCTTGAGTGCTAAGTGTGAGATGGAAGCTGAGATGGGTTGTGCTAGACAGCATATATGTCTCAGAACGTAGTCTACTGGGGACATTACAAAGAATATCGGTGCAGTAACAAATCACTGACAACTTGTATTCAACTAGATGACTGTGCGGGTTTACTAGAGGCTGTGGTATGGAACATGGAGACAGAAATAATAACTTTAAATACTAAACTAGCATTTCTACAACAGACAATAAGAGTTACAACTCATCGTCTATCGTTACCTACACTACCTCTCACGGTGAACCCTACTGCCGCCATCACAGACATATGCCATCACTCTGCAGCCAACCATTACAGTCGCAACATGTCAATGCATCCCATCACGCTGCACCACATCACCACTATCACAACCACCACATCTCAGTGTGTGCTCAATGCAGTGCTTATTTTCGTGAAAACCCGCTTTCTGATTGTATCTAGTTTACACAATTTCTCACTTTATCATTGTTTTCAAATGTCCTATTGTCACCGACGCTTCACGTCCCCCTGTGTTGTTGCGACTCTCATGAAAGCTGATATCAGGGTGCCCAGACACCCAAACATTATAAACCAAAACTGGGCTTTGGCTCAAATAATCAGCTGGACTGAGCCGAATAAACTAAACCAACAAAACATCTTGTCCAAACTGAGACCTATTAGACAACAATCTCTTTACAGAAAAACCTATCATGAAGTGAAACAGGAAAGGAAGGCTTTACGAATTGCCTGTTACTCAAAAACACTTTTGTTTATTTCATATTTTTCTTTTTTGTGTGAACAGCAATTATAATTTACAAAAAAACATACATTACACATACAAATATATTAAAAAACAATGACAACAAACTAGAAAATACCCTAGAGGTTAGACACCCAAACATGTCACTGTGTTCCAACCCTCCACCCCGACCAATCTCTCCCTGCAGGGTCTAGTCTATGTCAATGTAATCATATCTCACCACTGGCTCCATTTTAGTGACTAGACTGATTCCATTATTTCCACAGGGATAGGTAGGCACATGGAATGTCTGCAGGTGTCAACAGCGTCTGACTGCCCTGGGTGCCTCACTTGAAGAATGTCCTCCCGTCCCAGAACCTTGCATCATTTCAGGGACCCGGGAGCCACAATTATGAAATAACAGTAGTTCTAAAGATAAAAATACAACTTCACATTCTTTTACGTGACACACCCAGATACCCGAGGTGGCAAACATCCCCACTGTGAGTGACAAATCAATTTAAATAGTTGCTTTCACTTTGTATAGGAGTATGTACGTGGTACAAACGTAGGAAAAAGGGAAAGGACCGCTGTGGGTGAGGGGATGTCAAGATGTGAGACTGGCAGCTAAGCTGTGTGCGGAGTGTGGAGTACAATTGTTACTTCATCGTCATGTAGTGTTTTTGAAGGTGTGTGTCTTCTAGTGCTTAATTTGAGCCTGTGATTCCCGGTGCTTGCCACTGGCATTTAATTAACAGCACCTGCATTCATGACAGTCTGCCACCTGGTGGGCTTTTTGTCTCATTTAGAGTGAGCACAACAGTGGTTTACAAATTCACTATACCTCAAGAATGCCTAGTACCTGACACCCATGCTAATCTCAGTTTTGGGGGCTGGAATAGTCTGAATTGTCACACTTGTAGGAGAGAGATGGTTAGTAGGTGGTTTGGCACTGTCATTGGTGTCGCTACCAGGGGCAATGGGTTGTGTAGGCTTGAGTGGCCTTCTTATGAGTGTCCTGACACTTTTATTTTTGCAAATTAAGCACTGGTGTCTTCAGCTCGGTCCTAAATTATACTAATGCTAGGACACTTATGCTGGATAAAATGATGTTGTTCCAGACACACGTGCGGGCACACGTAGGGGCACATAGTCTCCTCGCGTGATTTCCTGCTGCGGCACAAGATGACCTTCGCTAAACTAACAAGACGCCTCCGCTAAGATGGCCCTGTCTGTTTTACGGTGACTGAACTAACGCTGTCACAGCCTCCAACCAGCATCACACTTTCTAGGAACAAAGCTGCCACAGCCAATCATATATGGTCTGGTACTCACCTATGTCCCCTACACCCACTACACACCCTGGGGTTGGGAATGGCACCTCCCTCCCCCCTCCCCAGCATAACACACAAATGGACACCACACCAGAATGATATAATTTTTTGGATTAGGGGGGTGTAACCCCCAGGCCGTATTTAATAAAAATAACAAACAATTTGTAAAAACATTATATACAGAAACTTTACGCAGAAAGTACAGATACATTTGATAGACAGATATTCAGGGCTAACCTTAACACAGTCTAATACATAGGACACTCCTACCGTAAATCTATCAATGCATGTATTTACTTTCTGTGTGCCCCTTCTAGAGCCTACGGCAAAGTCAATGACTGGCAGCGCCCCCCGGTCCAAATGTTGTAGCAAATTAATAAGGATGCGCAGGGGGTACAGCTTATCGGATGGATATTTTCCCCCGGGTCCGCCCTACGCCCTGTGCCTTAAACTCCATTACGGGGGGTTGCAGACTTCTGCATAATGGCGCCTTGATGCGCATGCGCGTGCGGGGGTGGCCCTAGGCCCACTGGGAAGGATGACTCCCCCGGCCCCCGCACACCAACAGCCTACTTACCAGCTGTCACTACCCCTGGAGTTAAATGGTGCTGACCGCTAAGGACCGAAGACTATGCTTACCAATCATGACCTTACCGCCTGACCAGAGACACCCTAAATACGACAATATCTAACTGAAAGAGAAATTCAAACTCAGGCTTTAATTCATACGCTAAAACAGAATCAATTACAGACAATCACTTTGTTACCTGCGAATAAATTTGGAAAAAAGGGGAACAAAAGATAGTTATCCATGACACACAACCGACAAACAACCCTCCAACAATACTTGCCTTAGGGGATGGTGGGTGGGAAAGAAAAGAGATTACGGACCCGCTGCCGGCCCGGTGTATGTTCCTGTGGCGAGCAAGAACAAGAGACTGTTCTGCTCCCCACAGCCCTCTTTTAAGGAGGGCGCCCCCAGGCTGACAGGATCAGACCGGTCAGCCTGTGCGCAAGCTGAACGTCTTTCGAGCAGGAAGCACAAAGTGTTTCCGGCTCACCAGAGCCCGCCTCACCTCATTGGTTAATGCGGGGGGGAGGGAGCGCCGCGTCATTTGCTGACATGGCCTCCCCCCCCTTGCTTTTGCTGGGGACAGTGTGACCGCCATAATGGCGGCACGGTCCATTCTGTCCCTAGCCTTCTCCAACTGCAACGTTGCCAGCTCTCTGGCAGCACCATAACAGTTTCTGTATAGAAGTCTGATCAAAAGAAGGCCAAATGAATTGAATGAGAAATCTGCACATTTGCTTGCAGAGTCTGAATATTTTGAGCAGATGCCGCCTGCTACTGAAAGCTGTGCAAGTATTTTTGGTTTGATAATTGTCCGCCCAGGCCTGTAACATTCTTATCCTGGCGGCGTCAAGGCAAAGAGGCAAGGCGGGACCTCCCAGAGACAGCACAAGCTCTAATTATAAGACAATGGCTGGAAAACAACACACAGGCCCAAAACACGCTGTGAAATTAGATCAGCGCGAGAGCAGTGGTCGCGCGCCTGGCACCGCGCGCTGTCTCAGCTCCACCAAAACACAGAAAAGCGGGGGGGAGCCAATTTCCCTTTACTTGACAAAACAGCAGAAGGGAGATATTCCGAAAGCACAGATGCACTAAGAGAAGAGGAGTATGAACACATGCGAAAGACCTCCAGAGAATATTGTGAGAGAAAATGTTTCCCGAAAAAGACATTTAATCATAGCGGCCATGGTTTGAGATTGCTGTGTGTGGCATTTTTACAGTTTGTGTACTTATGAGTGACATTCACAACCAACTGTGTGAAACTTAAAAGTGACACATTCTTGTGAGCAAAATCCAGCAAAGAAGTCTATGGAAACAGACAAATACCAGAAGTTGCACCCAGCAAAGAGAAACTGTAAGAAGTTCTTGAAACTGCAGCAAAGCACCTGAAATGGAAGGGCACTAATGTCTCTCTCGTGTGTTTCGTTTGTGTTCTAGCACTCCTCACACCAGTGCAGGGTGTCAGAGCACTTTACATCACATACACATTATATAGAGACAACAAATCATACGTTTGTAAATCAGTCTATAGGAAATGTTGCAGGAGACTGTGAGGATTACAAGTTATAGGAATTGTGTCATCCATACTGGTAGGCAGAACAGTTTAAGAGTGTTTGGACCAGAGAAGCAAAAACTCAGGATTTAAAACAAACCACTGTGGTATTTTTACCCAAACTAACATGTTTAGCAACAGTAGGTTAATGAGAGACTGGGGGGAAAAGTAACGTTCTAACCTATACCATGCACTTTGAATGCAGCTCCCTGGTGGCAGTTCTTATGCAATTGTATATTAGGACTGCAGCCTATGAACTGAAAGTAACTAAAGGATGTCTGTGACAGTAGCAGTAGGCCATGAGGTAGCCACGTAACATGCCAGTTTAGTGATCTGCCCGGTACACGTTCTTTGCAGCAGGCACATTAACCCTCTGTGCTACTTCATGATGAGTGAAAATTGCCACTGACTAAACAAAATGCCAATCTTGCTCCAGAAGGAACATTATTCACTACCCTCACCAGGAACATTATTCACGAGAGTTATCTTGACATTTTAATTGTTGCCTGAAAAGTCCTGGGCACACAAGGGATTCGGCAGCAGGAGGGTTTATTTCTGAATACACATTCCCTGAGCTGCCACCCCGTCTGCCCACAGTGTTCGATGCCTAGTTGTGGCAGATGTTCCACAAGTAACAAAAGGATCTATTTAACAAAAGCAGTAAACTCACTGCTATAATGCTCATAAAAGGTCTGTGATTAAAGCGTTTTACGCTTTCTTTGCAGCAGGATAGTCAACCATCAATACTACTAGCCACGTTGGTGAGTCAACCTGCTAGTAGAAAACAAAACTCCGACCTCTGATAAGGAACATTAATATCGGGGTCGGTTTGGGATCAAAATTAGGCCCAGGCACCAAACGAAAAAGTGGCCCACACTTATGCATAATGACTTTTCCTAAAATAATGGTTATTTAGTAGGAGGGGAGTTATTTTCCTCTATCTTAATTTCCTTTTCTCCACTTTGCTCGTCTCACTTTTTTCCCTTTTGTTTCCACCCTGCGCTCCTCTCTCATTCTATCTTGTTACTCCCCCGCGATGTCAATTCTCCCTCCCCTTTGTCAATTTGTCCCAGGATGAATGTTATTCACAGTAATGTTGTCAAAAACCAATTGTTTTGAATTGTCGAAAAAGTTTCCTTTTTGCTTAATTAGGTTGTTAGAGTTAATTTTTAATTTTCTCCAATCGGAAAACAGGAGCCCCCTGTAGTTTTGAAGATGGCAAGGTGGCCGAAGACATCTCAGGCTCATCTGTCTGCAGCTGGAGACAAAAGTAGAGGATATAAAAGGCCACCACTTGTAATATGACTCCTTGAACAACCCGCTTTCACTCCACCCCACGTAACATTAGTGCTAGCTGTGATGCTCAAAAAAAACCATCGCCACTCCTTGAGGCATAATTGTCACGCTCAGGGACTCCGGATGGGAGGAGACCCACCACATGCTGTGTTGGCCCAGTTTGGTCCATTGTCCTACTGTGCATGACAATAAGCTACCAAGGGTCTGTACCTGGTCCTGGGGGATGACCTTTGCTCTAGGCCTTCAGCAGCCTTTCGGGTTGTGTACAAGAGGCCAAGGTGGCCCAGGCAAATGTTGGGAGTTTGTTTGCAGCTGAAAACAAAATGGCCCACTAGCTGACCTTTACCACAGGCCACTCGGGCAATGGCCGAGTGCCCGCCTTGCCAATCCGACCTTAGCACCTGGCGCATTATTTGACTTACCTGTTTGCCTCAGAGTCACACAACTCTTTGCTGCAGCAACCGGCTGCATCGGGCTGCCCGGAAGTGTCTGTGTGCCGAGAACAGCAGCAATTCCTGGTGCCTCAGGTCAGTGGCAGGAAATGTAATTTAAAAACGCATACTGCTGCCGCAGTCTGCGCCAAGTCCAAACCATGCAGTGTTATAATGAGACAAAGCCTGTCCACTTTCACTGATGAGAGGCACCACCGGCCCCACTCTGGCAGAGGGCGTCCATTCAAAATAGAAAGAACAGTCAGTGCCCATTGTGATCCTCTGCAGATAACGCCGTCGGCAGTGGCACTAACAGGGGGTGGTTCAAAGTCACTTTTTACACATAGACTTGGCCGAATGAGGCCAGTGCGATTCTTGCACCAGAGTGTGCACCTCACTTGTCGGCCGCAGGCTGCTGTCACTGCAGTTTGTCTCCGACGCTTGGGATCACTCGCATGTCTCCCTCACAGTGCGCCGGCGCTGTCAAGGTGTTAAAAGTGTGTGACTAATGTATTTTAGTACTCTGATGTGGACCACCACACTAAAATGTGTTAGACTAATGCCGGACGCGTGGTACTTGGCAGGACTGCATTTCTTTCACAGCACGATGGGGGAATATGGGATATTATGAATCATGCACAGTCCCATGCCCGAGCAGTTCAAGATAGCAGGGAGTCTTGCGGGCTTCTATGAGTAACTTTGGGGCAGAATATCATTAAGCTTATTCTTATATTACTGAAAATGCAGGGCTCTTTGCTTCTTTTCTTGTCTGGTGTACTTTAGAATATGGATTCTAGCACTTAAAATGTGAAAAGTAAAACCAGAATGTAAAACATGGTGAACTAAAGTCTAAGCGCACGGGGTATCTGTGATGTCTTCGCAGAGATGAGCCAGAGACAACTTCAGGTAAGAGGAACACTTTATTTAGCCCCTTCACCAACGACGACACATCAACTGTCGCTGCCTTCTTCCAACACGTCATCACCGTCTCTGAGATGATAGCAGTCCACAAGAGAGTCAGGGTGCCAATGATACGCAATATGCCACAGTGTCCTGCACCTCACATCAGAAAATCCTTTGAAGCTCTTGGTTCAAATTCGGCCAGGGTTCATTAAGGTTAGGTGTCCTCCATTCAGTGATGGATGGGTAGAAAAAATGTGCGTCAATTAAAGAAAGTCTCAAAAGAATTTTAAATAAGATCATTGATGCTTCCGTTTTTATATATAATAGGACTGAAGAAATAGCAAACTATTCCATTCTTTCAAAAATGTAATGGAATTATCTGGGTGGTGCTTGGAGGTGAAAACAAGAAAAAACAATGCATTAGTAAAACTGCCTTTTATTTAAAAAATAGTAATTTGAGAAAAGGAATCCAATTGGAAAAAACGCATACTTCTACTCAACATTTTTACATAAGGGAAACCTTTTTAGAAAAAAATCTTGATTGAAACGTTTTAGGTGGCCTTCTCCTCCCAACACGATTTAAGAGTAAGATAATCTTTCATGACCCTATTGTCGTCTTAGACCAGTTTCTACATCAGTGTGAAAGAAAATACAGTCGGTGTTTGTGTTGGGTGGTGTGGGCCCTCTCCGAAGGAAAGTCACAGGGGACTACTGGCTGAACTGAGGCCCATGAGAGAGCATCCATGCCAAGGCGGGAGCTCTTACACCGTCAGTGCACGTGTTCCACTTTATTTACTAGCTTCAATACAGGGAGACCAGCCAGAAATGGCCATTGTTTCCAGAAAAAGGATTGTCCATCCATACAATGTTTCTTTCATGAACGAAATGGATTAGAAAGGCAGTATATTTTCCACTAGGAGTGTCGCTGCATCTTCGAAAAAACTCCTAACATTTGGCCAACAACCACCAACATATTATGTGCAGTTGAACTTACGATGAAAAGTGACCTAGAGCAGACGACTAGATTTGCGACAGACGTACCCTGCAGTAACCGTGCACCGGTTTCCCATTCTCTTGATGTGATTCTTTCTCAAAAAAAAATACTCTGAGAAAGGAGTCGCTAGACCCCACTGTAATCCTTCTACAGTTCTATCTAGGCGTGTTGCGAAGATCAGAACTGGATGTTGAGCGTTGGTCATCTATGACAAGTAGGTGAAGCGCGAGCAAATCTTTTTCTAGTTTTTTACGATGATCCGCTTCCTACAAATAGGATCAAGGCTCCCAAAGGAATAGGGCTGTCACATAAGGAGGACTTGATTCCTTTGATCCATTTTGTGTTTTTCAGCACCTGGCTGAGGCAATCAAGGGCATGGAATCCCAACACACAACTTAAAGGAAGAAACAATGGTTTCTAAAAGGGAAAGCAGATAAAAGCCACCAGATTTTCTACGGAAGTCGATTCTAGAAATAGCAGAAAGGAGGAACAGAATCTAGAGTGTGTTTGTGTGTGTGTGGGTGGGGGGGGTGAGGAGTTAGAATATTTGCAATGAAGCAGTGATGAGGCAATTGGCAGACACATTAGGCAATAAATATTCTTTAATTATGACCTGAAAACAGAGAGGGGAGAAGCTGGAATAAAACGTAAATGGGAAGAATGGGAAGGTGACTTTAAGAGTGCCGGCAGCCATGCAGAGAACTGGGTGAAATGGGACGCACCAAAGACCACTAACTCCTTGTGTGTGTGGAAAAGGCTGCTTTATTGAAATAGGCACGTGTCACATAAAACAACCTCGGCATAATGCCTTACAGAACTAAACCTCACTATACATTTTATAACCTACTCTCCTTACCCAACACTCCTAAATCCCGCCCCTGTAAACACAACCCTCAAAATTGACATCATAAAGTATTGTAGACTATGCATGTCTCACTTTAAATTTCCCCTCCCACTTAACAGTGAACCAATTAACATGTGGTCAACTTGATATTCCGATGACATAACCTCAAACTCCAGGACTTCCGGTGTGTGTTTGTTTACACCCTCCCTTTCAGCCTGATAAGCCTACGTTAACCAAAATAACCTCTAGTAAAGGCTTGCACACTTGTAAGCCAAACGCCATATCTGGCACCTGAACTAGAGTGACAACCAAACAACAACCTACTCCTTACGCACCTGCTGCAACTCCTGCCCCAATGGAACTTTTAAGAGTCCAAATGTAACTCCTTTAAACAGAACATAACATTCCATTTATTTGTAAGGCACACATTCACCTATGGGTATCTTGGCGCTAAATAACAGATGTTTATTATTATCCAACTCACTGGCACTCATTTTATCGACCTGAGAAGGATGAAAGGCTGAGTGGACCCGCCGGGATATGAATCTGTGACCATGAAGTCGAACACAGACTCCTACAGTGAAATCTCTAGATGGAAAGGGGCTGCCACCTTGTACACCTACCATAAAATGCTGGGTGGCAGCCCAAAAAGGGAGGGCTATATAGCCCTTGGGCAACATCCTTTACTGGATGTAGCCCAAAAGTACACAGTCCTCTAGACTGCTCTGCTATCCCCCCCAATAATCCCGGGAGACAGACCTCCATTCGGTCAGCAGTCCTCCAAAGACCTATTTTAACAAGCATTTGCAATGCATTAGGTCTCGCATTTGCAAATGGTTATAAAAGCACCCCATGCCGCGCTTTCACTTTAATGGCAGCCACACCCCTTTCTTTAGACGCGGCTCATCTAAAGAAAGGTGCGCAGCCGCCATTAAAGCGAAAGCATGTTATGGGGCGCTTTTACAAAAAAACCAAAAATAGCATTTGTTTGTCAAGTTGACAAACAAATGTTTTTTTTGTAAAAGTGCCCCGTGACTCCCTTTCACTTTAATGGTGGCCATGCCCCTTTCTTTAGACGCAGCTCATCTAAAGAAAGGTGCACAGCTGCTATTAAAGCAAAAGCATGTTATGGGGCACTTTTACACACAAAAAAAAGCATTTGTTTGTGAAGGTGGCCCAACAGAAATGATGTAAAAGCGGGCGCTGTGCTGAAACCGTAGCGTGGCGCCTGGAGACAAAGCGGGCCCCCTTGCAGAAAAGCACTTTGTGCCTGCAATAGGGGAAAATTATTACGAAAATAGTGCTCACAGACTACAGATAAAACGGACTGTGTAACAACACAAGTAAAAAGTCCACTCCTTATGGGAGGCTACAAATGCAGACAAGGCGATACTAAGGAGGGACTACTAAGCCTACTCATGAATCAAAAGCCAGCGTTTAGAGACAACACTAACAGGAGTCAATTGAAAAGATGGGCAGAGCTTCAAGTCCATACCTAAATACAGCATGCCTTGCAGAGCAGCGCACGCGCTGCCCAGGCTCGACCTCAAACGCGTTGAACAGATCTTCAGTAAAGTGAACCTTGCAAAGACCACTCCCAGCACAGTATGCAAACTGATACCGAGGAAGTGTCAGTGGTATAGGATGAGGATCCTTAGGTTAGCTTGGGAGAGAAAACATGGTCAGCACTGGAAATTAAGAACTTCAATTATTTTAAAATGTCTTAAACAAAACGCAAATCAGCAAGCCATGATGAGAATGAAATGTGGTGGAGGTGAAAGTGGAATGAGCTGGAGGTAGTTGTGAAACAAGAGATCTTTTCTGTTTTGCAGAAGAAAAGGAGGCATAAACTTGTCCCAGGCTCAATATGAAAGTATCAACGGAGATTGAAAATAGGTGAGCTTGGCAAATGAAGCAGAGATAGATTTGGCAATAATATGAGAAAAAAGACAAAGCACCAGAAAAATGTAGCGAAGTAGGGAGAAAACAGACGAGGGGGGAATTAAAGTGAGATAACCTTGTGTGATGCGTATAAAAATCTCGCAGATCCTGTATGTTAATCAGGTGAGGGCACTACCGAATATAACAACATTTACAAAAACAACAAACAGCAGAATGATCCTCTTCCTCCAACACAAGGAAACCTCTGATGACATTAGTACTTCGTATTTTGTTTTGTGATTCACGCTGCACTTGAGTAAAAGAATGTTCCATTGGGTCTTCACTTTTCCAACCTGGAATGATGGAATGGCAAGTTGGCCTTGCCAGGATTTATCCTCATAACACAAAAATGATAGCAGATAGAGGACAGTGTCTTATTTATGGGGCCATTTTGGTTTTCTGTAAAGGAAGTAGGGTTGAGAGAGTAGAGTCATGGGAGATCAAACATTATACCACACAAGAACCCTCCTAAGACAACATCATGGGATCTGCTTTGATGACTCACTGAACGTGAAGTAAGGAGTTGTGATCCCAAGTGCCAGTGCCCAATGACGCAATGTGTGAATTTATGCATTCTAACTCATTTCACTGTGCCTCTTTTGAAGGGTCTCTGATGATCACATGACTATAATTACCATCCATTGACCTAATACTAAATCAGGAATGTTTCAACTATTAACCCCTTCGCCGCGGCAGGAATTCCGCCGCGGCGCTGGGAGGGTTTGGGGGCAGGTGCAGTGGCGCTGTGCTCGTGCTGGAACCACTCCGTCACGAGCCACGGTTGAGCTGTGCTCATGACGGAGTGGTTCCGTCACGGCGCCGCCCACTTACGTTAGACGCCCGCACAGGCGGGGAAAAGGCGCCGCGTGGGCGGAGCAACAGCCAACGGCCGCGGCATGACGGAACCACTCCGTCATGAGCACAGCGCAACCGTGGCTCATGACGGAGTGGTTCCGTCATGAGCGGGGAAGGGGTTAAGGGTACTCATATCAATTTAAAAGCGTGCGAATATTTCTCAATATTTCAGCTATTCATTTTAAGTGGCTCCAAAGATACGCGGCTTCATTACAAATACAAACTGCCATGACTCAGCATGTTGTTGGGCTCAGCAGCACTTGCACTCAAAGGAAGCGCATACATCAGCCCCAAAAGTGGACCAAGGTTGCCCAAGAACAGCCGGTCGAGATCTATTCAGTTTTCCTCACATGCCCCAACACTCCTGTCATGGCACCAGATTTGCACACCAGAAGCAAAATGAAGAGGTTCACAATCTAGCATGGATCCAGCGTGAATCGCCATTATGGTTAAAAAATGGATCATCTCTGTAGTGAGAGATGCATTTGCATCTCTCACTACATTAATGTTTTACGACCATCCTCTGTGAATGCTTAAAATATCTCCTTCTGGATTCCGAATGGATCCTAACTTAATACCAGCGACAATTTCCTCGATTACCAGCGATGCTAATTCACAAACCTTTAGCAAGAGGACTTACTGGTGTTACTAACTTCACAGAGGCAAAAATCTATATGGCCTTTCATTTCTAAATGTTTCGGATGCAAGGCAAACTCAACTCCTAACCATTGGAGCCCTGTCCACTGCAGAGGGTAGGAGATGCGTCTGAATAAGGAGCAAAATGAAGGGGCGCTCTACGGGCTGGATCTCGGGGTCCAGTAGTGAGACAAGAGTCCCACCAAGTGCATGGATAATGCATGAATTCCAAGAAATAATTAAATTAATTGGAAAAAAAAAAAAAAAGATGAAAAAATAAAAAAGCTTAACAGCTATGCAGCAAGATTTAGTGCAAGCGCTTCTTCGCTTTCCTTTTAAGAGCTGTCCTTCGCGAAGGGCCTTCATCAAAGACCTATAGATTTTTACAACCTGTAATATTGAATCATTTTTTATTGATCACATCGTTTAGGTACAGAAGATTTAAAGGCACTTGTACTAGGTATTATCAAAATTGCACCTGCTCAGTAGGGATAAAAATTGCATAAGGATGGAAGTACAAGAAAAAGCATTGCAAAAAGGGCTTATGGCGGCACAAATGGGATTTTAATAGCGGTACTTATATTCTTGTTAAAGAGGACACGCTGCTCTGGGAAAATGAAAAGGTGAGTTCAGCGAGACTTTAAAAGTGCCCTCGTTCTCTGGATATCCAGCCAATCTACGGATAAAAAGAAAGAGCGCCATGAGGTACAAAAGGTAACTACTGATCCTTTTTAAAAGCCATCAGCCAAGTGAAGAGACCGATGCTGGAAACTTATAATGAGGATTAGCATGTCTGCGCCTCAGGACCTGCACCGCCGTCCTCTTTCCATCAAGACTTCTTGGTTCGAGAGAGGGTCTGTCTGGGACAGTGGCATCCATCCAGAGATCTGTCAAGTCAATGACCGCTCACAAAGATTTCATGCCAATGAAATAGAAACAGGACTCAATCATGCTCTATATACATGCATTTACATGATTTTCAGCACAAATTACAATTGAAAAATATAATGAAACTACTTCCGGGATAAAGTAGGAAAGAGGTGCACCAGATGAGGGAGAACTAGATATTTGAGCAAAGACCTGCAGGTCCCCTCCCCCAGTATTTATTTATTCATCTGTATCTACCTATTTAGAATGGACTAGGCTCAAAAGAGTACATAAGGATAGTTTTGTTTTATTTCGTGCAACGTTGTCAGATGCATGTTAGAGATTATATTTTATATTCCGTTTAGTGCAACGCTGTATAGCTAAAGAAAACGCACTCCTCTCTCATTCTATCACCTCTTAAGCCCTCCTTGTGTCCTGCTTCTCATAGTATTTTAACAAGATATGCCAGCGTGATTGGTGGAAAATCTGAAGCTCACACCCACCCAATCTTACTGACCAAGCTATGCCCCGATTATAAGATTTTTTTCAAGGAAATAGGAACAAAAACAAACGACCTCACTTGTAGTTTGATTTTGATGATTTGTGTAGTGAAATAGGGAAAAATTGGACACATTCGATTGACTGTTTAAACATCAACCTGTCTCTGGACATTGGGCTATGAATCTCTCAACTGGTTTTCTTGGAGTATTGATTCTACATCCCCATCATCTTTAGTCAAGAAGCCAACTACACAACTTTACAGCCAGGGGTAATCAAATGAGCCTTAATATTCACCTTTGATCGATGAATATTTATGCATTTATCTCTTTTGAGTAACGTTATTGAACCAATGGGGCTAGATGGGTGAAAAGTCCCGTAAGGCTTCACGAGGCCATGCAAAAAACTTCCGGTTTGTCCACCCCCTCAATTTTGCTAGTGAATTCCTTGCGCGGTCTTTACAAGATTGACAAATGCTCAATTATGTAAGTAGACTTAGAAAGTAGCGCTCTAGTCGTCACCCGGGGTGGCCATGACAACCACCGTACTCTCGCTCAGGAGCCAGGGCGAACAATGGAGGCCGGCAAGAATTCATCTTTTTCTCTTTTGTTTACCAAAAACATGTCTGAACAAAACCTTTTCATCCCTGGAAAGGTTAGCCCGGAAAACACACATTCATGTCACCGGGGGCTGTAGTGAAAGCGGAGACAGGAACCCATCGGCCATTGCTAATGGTGTTTAGATTTCAAATTGATGGATTTTTGGTGGCAGCGGGGACAGGCTTTCCCCTTCTCCAAGGCGAGAAGCCAGCAGAAGAAAGGTCTGAGGGATCAACTTAAAAACCTCGCCTCAAGGAAAAGGGGTGCCTGTCGTCTGCACGGAAGTTTAGAAAAGGGGTGCATTTTTAAAACCTTTTTTTTTTTTAATCCCGCCTTGTTTTTTTGCATCATTGATAAACTGTAAATATAGTTCATTTCATACAATCCTCAGCTTCTTTATGATAAATATGTCTTTTGTATGGTGGAAGGATTTCAAAATAAAAATAGAGCTTCTTTTGCCCGTCTGTGGGTGAGTGTGTGAGCATTTATATGGTACACTTTTCCAAAGAAATAACACATAATTATAAAACACCTTTCGTCTCAGCAGACATACACCACGTAAAAAAAAAAATAACATCTGTGCTGTATTTTAAAACTGCTTAACAGAAAACATAGGTTTTTATTCTTTTCTATTATTTCCTTGACCTTTTCACCTCTTCTCGTCAGTCCTTCCAGTGATATTTGCCTCCACCCGTGACATTTCCCGCCCCGCTCTTTGGTAACATTTAAGTGCTTGGCAAAGGTCTCTTCCCCGTGCACTCGAGCACGCGCTCACTTCTAATATTATTTTGTTCTCAGCAAGGACGACCTGTGTTTGTTTAAAGGCTCTTGGGCTGCATCCGTCTCTCTGGGGTTTTGTTATTACATTTCTCGAGTCAGAAACATCCTATCTTGGGTACTTGGTAGCAAAAAGCCGAAGATCTGCCTCTGACAAAGGGAAGGAGGCCGAATGGGTAAAATAGAGATTAAAATTGCATTCCAGTAGACCAGTGACAAATGGTTTCTAGGGGATCCTAATTCGGACGTATTGTGTTTTGGACAACAAGAGAAATACCACAGAGAGCAGTTCAGTTTAGTTCCAGTTGTATCTTGGAAAGGGTTGTTGGTGTTGAATGGTGTTTTGATTTACCTAGCAGCAGTGGTGGCCAGTGCAAGTAAGCACGGTAGGGCAGGGTGGGGTGGTGGAGGGGGGAGGTGGAGTTGACAGACGATGGAATAGGTCAAATTAAATAAAGAAATAAAACCTATTCCGTCTTCCACCCTGCCCCGCTCCACCGCGCTTACCTGCACCGGCCGCGACTGCCTAGTAGATTGTCACTTGTTGTTCCTGTTCGATACGTGTGACACACCGCCCTACACCATATACCGCAGCCACCCTCTGATGAAACATGTGTAGCTCATCACATGGGGTTCCACCAGGGTTGCGTGAACAAGATAACTTGTGATAGGCCAGGATTTATTTAAAGATCTTCAAACTTTTACTCCAGTGGAACTAAAGTTGACGGTTGCCCCTTTGCCTCTTTCACGGGATAGGAGAGCTCAATCATCGGCAGTGGTAAATACTAGTGAACCAATTCCTTGAAGTAATAAAGAGGACGGAAAGTATTTCCACAGTAGTACTCTTTTATGTTCTCTCGCATCCCTATGTGAAACGGCCTGAAAAGACCAAACTACGTATTAGTAAAAATGCAAAGATGGCACAGTCCTTTCTATCTGTACTAAATGTGTCTGAATATTTCCAGAGAATTCCCATATAAGTTTTAGAACCAATTCATAAAGGCATGTAAGGGTATATAAAAGAGTTACCACTGGAGTACTGCTTTACGTACTCCATTATAACTAGGTGCATAGGCCCCAATGAAACAGCCAGAAAACAATAAACTGTTGCGTAATAGTGCTTGGCGAGAACATTCCCTCAGTGCATGGTAAGGTGGCTTTACTAAGGTCACATTGCTTGAGTGCTTAGACAAATGGCCTGACAAAACAACAACATCACTCCAAGACACACATTTGGTTTCAGCTCCCAAAGAGAGTGAGGCACCAACATTTGTGTCTGGCTTGGCACCTGTTGGACCTGGCCCTGCAGGGTCACCCCAAATGTTTGCCTGCTTTTACTGAGCCCATTGTTATTGGTTTTGGACCTTTGTGCACTTCCTCCCTGCTAACCAGCAGTAAAGTGTTGTGCTGTTTCCCTAAAACATGACAACACTGGCCTACACCTTAGTGGTACATTTCATTTACTTGTCCGTCCCTAATACAAACCTGCCAAATCACACGGTGCAAACGCCGCTGGTGCGTTAGCCAAGTAAGTGATGTTGGCAACTTGTGAATAACGACTCGCGCAGAAAGAGAAACACGTAATGAAAACTGTATATTGGGCAAGAAGCTTTCAGTGGTCCAAAGTAATGAGTTGCTTGTGTTTTTCTCTCTTTCCGCTGTCAGATCTAGGACAGTATCCTGTAATCCTAGCTCCCAATATACCACAGTGAAAACCAGTTTGTGAATGGCCAATTACTTAACAAGCACTAGCAAAGCAAACAGGGCTGGGTTTCATGTGGTAAAGAATGCAAACAGAAGTTTGCATGAAAGCTGTGGTGGTGGTAATGCTGGGTGGCAACGTGCAGAGCGGATAGTATTATGGCGATACTAGCGGTGATGATAGTGGCAGTGGTGATGGTGGTGATGGAGTTGAAGGGGATGGAGGTAATGTTTTACCCTGGAGTCCTGCCAAATATTGAAAAAAGCTTACTTCAGTACAGAAAACATAAAGAATGATTGTTCTCTGTATACAAAGCACAAATTAGATAAATAATTCAATGCATGATAACAGCATAATTTCGAGATGTAATGAATTTCAACGTGTGGAGTAACATAGTAAATAGACAACAGCAGGAGGTGATAGAGGAATATTGCTCTGGATGGAGCAAAAAATAACTGTGCACATTTTAAAGAATTGGTAACAATAGGTCTGCAAACAGCTGCACTGTCAACTAAGAGCTAAAAAGGACAGATATTAACTTTTCTTATTGTTAATGGTGGTTCTAAAGACTGCAGATTCCAGGCAAAATGAGGAAAGGAATGATTCATAAGGTGAAATGAATGAATGAATGGACATTTATATAGCGCACTGTTACTCCGGAGAGTGTCCTGGCGCTCATAAGGTGTAAATAGTACCCACGTTCAGTTGAACTAATGTTCTGCTTGATCTGGCCTGAGCTGTTTCTAGCTGGGCTTGATTGTCGGCCACACGACTAAAGCCGGCTTCTGCCTTTTTCATCCTCCTCGCCTCAGACAATTTTGACTTCACCAAGCCGTTATCAGCATGCAGCGGGGATTGAGTCCACCGACTGATCAATATACCATCTCATCTGATGGCTATTATTATTATCCAGATCTTCATCCATTCACCCTCCATGTAATTCAATGCACTCGGAACTACCTCGAGGTACGGGTAGTTTGCTGCACTTCATGACAAACCCAAGCGGAAGAAAAGAAATCAATCTCACGTATAAACCTGAGTGTGAGCTACTGTCTTGTGCAAGTGCAGGCTCCCAGCAGTATGTGGGGTTGACATGAGCCTCATGCAACCGTTCACACACATGCCGTAACATGTGAATGCTTCTCAAGCGCTCGGATGGCTCACAGATCTGCTCACAGCACCCCTCCATGCAGCGTTACGCTGTACCTATTGGGAGTGTACTTAGGGCACTGCATATATTTGTTCATACTTTCCAGCCATCCCTTTCAGCAAGACAATTCTGGCTTTCAGATCTATATTGGGCAGGGGTGTGCATGTTTCACTTCCATTTTTCATCTACAGGCTTCTGCCTCCGCCCTCTGAAACCGAGAAACACTGAGGCAGTTGCATGACAGTTCTCTAGAGCCCTCTGGCTGGCTGATTGCCATCTCTCACCCCTCCACACATTCTGTTTTCAATTCTCTGCCTTGAATTGAACCTCACACACAGAATATTGTTCTATATAAAACAACTCAAGTCTGCGATTCTCCAGGTAGCAGAATGTCCGCTCTTGCTACTTTGATTATATTCATAAAATACAATAAAACGCCCTAGAAGTTCAAGACAATGCACACACAGCTGTGCATCAGGTGCATTAGCCCACCAATCTATCTTAGTGGCATCAGGGCCGGCTTTAGTGCTGGTCGCGCCCTGTGCGACAATGTTTGTTGGCGCACCCCCCAATGACCACCTCCACCACAGATTCTCTCACTAGCACCCTTTAACAGTGACCAAGTCTCCATAACCACACTCTGTCATATGCATTGAATTAGTTATATAGCGCCACTCATACCAGTGTAGGGTGTCCGAGCACTTTGCATCATACACACATTACTCAGATACAATCAATCATACCTGTGTAAATCAGTGTATAGGAAATGTTACATAAGTCAAAGGACTAAAAGTGTAGGAGTCACATGTCATCCATACTGGTAGGCAGTATAGTTTAAGAGAGCTTGGTGTGGAGAAGCACAAACTCAGAGTCGAAAAAGAAACGGCATAGTTGGGAGTTTTCTTTAATAATAAGAATCGATTTCTAGCAAATTCAATTCAATTCAAATTCAAAAATTCTTTATTTCGGCCAATTTGGCCATAAAAGAGTACAGCTTTGGTTACTGCAGCACTTCCTAGTGTCTCACCTACACTCTGTGCCCCACAATCAGGTTGAGCTTGGTGCTGTAGCACCACACTTTCTTGAGTCACAAGCCCCTCTGCCGTTTTAGGTACCCAGGTCTGGATAATTGGAAACACACTTTCTGGACCACCCTCAGATTCCTCTGCACTTTCAGTAGTCTTTTTAGGGTCCATAGTCTGGGAATTGCCCACTCTCAGCTCCCTATCCGCATGAAGTCAGTCCACCATTTCAAGGGAACTAAACCTATTATGGGTCAGGGTAGTTTTGGGTGATTAGGTCTCTGTGACCGCCCCTGTTCACCCTTTGACCCCGCCTTTGCATCACCAGTGACCAATCCGATGCGCAAACTGGCGTTACAGGTCGGGGGTAAAAGAAGGACAGGGGATAGGGTTTGATCCTTGAGCCTACACTGTCGTGAGTCCAATTGCAAATGTGTTCTACTGTGCGCGGGTCCCTAAAATTAACCAGAACACAATCGCCTGGGATGGTTTTTCTACTGCGTCCCACCCAAGCTATCAGTACTTCACTTTTTACATTGTGCGGTAGGGGCCTATTATGATTGAGCCACTGAGTCACTTTATTTTTTAAGGACATAAATGATTCCTGACCTGAGTTGCTAATTTCAGGAATACCTGTCAATACCACCACATACGGACTGGTTTCAGGTGGTAAATCAATTATTTTCGCAACCTGGGGTGTAAGATTGGGTAGAGACTCTCCCTCCTCTGGTGCTATCGCGTCTGAGGTGGACGTACTCAAATTGACTGCCGGTACTGCCCCAGCACCAACTCCTGCAGCCACAGCGGTCATATTTGCAGCTGTGATAGGAGGCCCGGTAGTAGGAGAATGAACAAGACTCGCGACCCCAATGGGCACAGAACTGGTTTGGGCTGTTTCCACCGACTGGATTTTTTTCATTCTTTTTGCCCCATTCCTAGCCATAGCCTGTTGTAACTGGTAGAGCTGAGATTCCATGCGAGCTAGTCTCTGATCTAACGGATCAAGCGCTATCTTTAATAAGAACCCCAGTCTCTCTATGAGGATATCGTCCTCCCCCTTAGCCTCCCCCATACGCTGAACCTGCTCCGAAGTCGTGGGTCCTTTTGAAGCTGGAGGAGACAAGGATAAGTCAGTGTCCGAGCCAATCGAGTCATTCAAGGTAGGACCTCCCTTGGGTTTTAAGGATGTAACACTGCCAGTCTGGCCCTTCGCTGTTCTGGTCTTCCTGTGACAAATCACTTTAGTGGCAGCCCGCTTCCTCTTGCATTTTGCCGCTCTTTGATCCCCCCTCGATGGATTTGCCGGTGATTTCACGGGCGAGGTAGGCAAAGATGAAACCTCTGGTACCACAGTTACCTCTGGAATTGGGGAGCCTATAGTTGAAGAGGTGTGGCCATCGTCCTGAGGAGCATGTACCAGGGCTGGAACGCAGGTGGTATTAGTATGATTGTCGTGCACAGGCGTCCGAGCATTGGCAAGGTGGCCAAAGGAAGATCGTTTAGCCATTGCTAGGTCCTGACACACTCTGCGCTCCATAAGGATAATACCCTGGTCAATCACTGAGTTTGCTCTAATGATAAAATTGTCCAAAGTGCCAGTAACCAACCCTCTACTGGCCATTGTATTGCTCCTTGTTCCACGAGCAGCCATATTAGTGATATCCCCAGCAGTACTTACTGTGCCAGATGTAGTTCAGTTCTGGAGCCACAGGCGAAAGAGGAATAGCCCGGCCTCTCAGGCCCCCGGGCGGCCACACCCTTGCCCCGCAGCGGAAGTGGTGGTGGAATGAGTAGCGTCAGTAGGGGAGGCGTTGCTCTATCCCAGGGGCAGGTGTGTGCAGCAAAAAGGATTCCTGGGACTTCGAGTCCTTAATTAAATAATGCGCCTCTTTTGTTTTTCGTGCTGTGGACCTCTAGTGTTCTCCACTCCGTGTCAGGCAGTCACCTCGAGCCCCCGCTGGCCTCCTCGTAAACGTAATGGGCACAAACTCAGGACTCCACAGGACGCAGTGGCACATTAAGCCCTCTCTTTGCCCGTTTCTGAGGATATGAGGAAAATCTAACGGGCGTTTTTTTGACCACTGGCAAGGTCTGGATTGGTATTTATTTATTTATTTTGCCTTCTAAATTGAAGGTTTAGCGCGGGTATAGAGTTCCACAATTAGGAAAGCTTTTACTAGAAATAAATGCGGTGACTTGTTGTTTTCATTAAATGAGATTGCTTGTACGAATTTAGGAGTTGCAAATCAGCCCAGATTGAGTTAAACATTATGAACTCTGGGATTGCTATGGTCATGAACACTGCTCCCAGTCCCAAACGATCATCAAATCCCTGTCACTGGCAGCAAAAAAGCACACTTCCCAACCTGTGCATTACTTTTTTCAAAGCGTACCTTTATGTTCAGAGCAGTGATCCACGGCTAACCCTTTCCAGTATCCGCTACAGAGCAGACAAACAGAATCGGCACCGTAACACCATACACCTCCGATTTGGCACTGCTAATGCTGCCGTAATGCGTAGCACAGAGGGCTCCGTCCGTTCCGTTTTCAGACTTTGCAAAGTGCCCCGGGGGTCCACGCCAGGTCGACACCAAGGCTCCACGCGCTCTGCTCGGTGTTTGTGTGTAGCGGGAGCATGAATGTAAATGGCAAACAGCGCTTTGCCTGCACGGAGGATGATGTCTGGCCCTCTCCTCCTCCTCAGTCCGAGTCCAGGACTGTATTCTCACCCCTCCACACATTCTGTTTTCAATTCTCTGCCTTGAATTGAACCTCAGACAGAATATTGTTCTATATAAAACAACTCAAGTCTGCGATTCTCCAGGTAGCAGAATGTCCGCTCTTGCTACTTTGATTATATTCATAAAATACAATAAAACGCCCTAGAAGTTCAAGACAATGCACACACAGCTGTGCATCAGGTGCATTAGCCCACCAATCTATCTTAGTGGCATCAGGGCCAGCTTTAGTGCTGGTCGCGCCCTGTGCGACAATGTTTGTTGGCGCACCCCTCAATGACCACCTCCACCCAGAGACATCTTAAGGATTTTGGGGGCCCTGGGCCAAACATATTTTGGGGGCCCCTGTGCAGAACAGCTTTGAATTTATGATACAAATTGAGCCCCTGTTTCCCACGCAGTTTCCGCTTCCTCAGCTGCGTTAGCGATCTAGTTTGCATCATGGGCTTTAGGCTATATTTTCCCTGATGTAAACAGATGCGCGCAGCTGACAGCGGTAGGATTTAGTGTTCCCTGCCCTGCTACTAGGTTTTTAATACTTTTTAACTTGTATATATGTGGCTGAATTACTCTGTGCTTTTTAACAATTTCTCCTACCTATGCGCACTTGCACTTTACTTGATTCTGCTTGCCTACACCTCCTTAGCTGCTCCGATTCGCATCTCGCTTTTCCTCCAGTCCTTGTCCGCCGCGGCTGATACACCGATTGAGCGGAGGGCTGGGGCTACTATTGGGCCCCTCACTTCCGCCGTCACAGTTTCCGCTTCCTCAGCGATCCAGTTTGCATCATAGGCATTAGCCTAAATTTTCCCGATGCACACAGACGCCCGTCAGCATCCTGGAGGCGTCCGGCGCCAGCCATGCTGCCCAGTTCCCCCCCAGTGAGTTTCTTCCACTATATTACATTAGGGAAAAACCGCTTAGCCTTAGGCGGCTACCATTATGTCAGTGTACAGCGGCTGATCCGAGCTTGGAGGTAGACTTTCAACGCAATAAGTGCAACTGGTCTCCTCCAGCCAAGGAAACGTGTACCCAAGATCCTCCCACGCAACAATAAGTGTAAAAACAATAAGAAAACAGAGGACTTAAAGGCCACACTTTTAAATTGTCGCTCCATGCAAATGCATGAACCACACATTTATGACCTACTATTAGATGAACAGCCTTATCTCTTATTTCTCACTGAGACCTGGCTGTCTGAAGCCACCAACCCTACTATCACCTCCGCCATCCCTACGGGTTATAAAATACTTGGGAGGGAACGACCGAGTGGGAAGGGGGGCGGTGTCCCCATAATTTACAATAAAAAACTAGACTGCTCTCCCATCCCGATGGAAAACATTGAGGGCGCAGAGTCCTTAGGCTTCCGCTCAACCTTATCCCCCCATCATAGCATAGCTGGTTTTCTGATTTACAGACCTCCCAGTGCAATTGGAAATTTTATTACTACGCTTAATACATCCACCACCTCCCTGGCCTTAAAATACAACAACTGCCTTGTTGTGGGAGATCTCAATATACATATGGATAATAGAAAAGACCCTCAAACAATTTCCCTTATTGGAGACGCTGCAGGCCTGCAACATGTTTCCATGTATTTCTTCAGCCACCCATGAGAAGGTCCATACCCTCGACCACATTTTTCACAACTTTGACAGATCAGTAAGCTTACTTCTTCTCATTACCTGGTCTGACCACCACCTATTAAAACTCATCATTCCCAACTCTGCCACTGCCCCTCGGGCTAACGCAGGGCAGAGGGTCCCAAATTACAGGACATTCCATAAAATATCCATCCCAATGTTAGCAGACGCCCTCAGTTAAGTTATTCCTCACCGGAGCTGTCTGGCTGCCCCGACTCGGACGCCCTCTCAATAGATTCATGGCTCCGAACCAACATCGGTGCAGCGGTATCGGTGGTTTCCCACTCCTCAAAGAGGTGGGCCCCACCAGCTCCATAGTTTTACGGTTCCCTTAGATGTAGCAAAAACAATTGTAGAAAAATGGAACGGAAATGGCGTAAATCCTATGCACCTTAGGACAGGAAGGTGTATAAAGACACCTTAAAAGCTCATTACATTCTCGTGAAGGCAGCCAAGAAAAACTTCTTTCAAACCAAGATAGAAAATGCCCAAAATAAGAGTAAGGAAATCTTTAGCATAGTTAAATCCTTTACCGCCCCGAAAGCCGGGACAAAGGATGGGCCATGCACAGAAGATTGGTCTAAGCAAATAGCTCAATTCTTCCACAAAAAGCTCTCTCGTGATCAAACAAGCATTCACTAACATCTCAGAGGAAGAACTGACCTTCTACCTTAGTTCTAATAACAAATTTCACCTCTTGGATCCTCCATCTTTACTAGCTTTCCCTGAGTTTCAGCTTGAAGAATCACTGACCCTTCTCCAAAGCATTAAGTCTGGCTCTCCTATCGACCCATGTCCAGCGAATATCCTGAACCTATTAGCTCCCACCATGAACCCCATGGTAAACCAGCTCTTTAATGCTTCCCTCTCCTCAGGGAACATGCTGAAATTCTGGAAGAATGCTAAGATTCTTATACTGATAAAAAAGGCTAACGCCAAACTGACGGACCCTGACAACTACAGGCCAATCTCCCTTCTTCCTGCCCTCCAAAAACCCATTGAAGATGGGAAGCTCCTTCCTGAGTCCCAATCCGGTTTTAGGGCTATTTACAGTACGGAGTCCGCTTTGCTGGAAGTGACTGAATTTCTCAAGGGTAAGGTGGACCAGGGAGGCAAGGCTGTTCTGATACTGCTCGATCTGTCGGCGGCCTTCAATACAGTCCCACATGAGAGGCTCCTGGAGAGACTTGCTAGCATCGGCCTGGGGGGACCGCCTTAACATGGATGTCATCCTTCTTGGCAAATAGATCTCAGGACATCTGGCTCCCCCCTTTCTAATTCCCCGGTTCCGGCCATGAATGTAGGTGTCTCTCAGGGCTCCATTCTCAGTCCTACCCTTTTTAATATATATCTATCCCCCCTTGAGTTTCTGGTAGAGGAAGAGGGCGTCAAAATAGTTTCCTGTGCTGATGACACTCAGCTGAGTTTTACATGTGAAAAAGGAACCAACTTTGACGGGCAATGATTAAGACTTTCCTCACAAAGGTTTTTAACTGGCTTAAGATCAATCAGCTGAAGTGCAATCCTGACAAAACTGAAGTTGTTTTCTTTGGTAATCCAGAAACGCTCTTGGTGACAAAAAGATCAGCCACCCCCGCCCGCAGAAAAGGAGAAAGTCAAAAACTTGCGCTTGCTTTGGCATGCTCCGGATGCCAACAAAATTCCTGCCACTGTTACCGCTTGAGAGTAGAAAGATTGTGGAGCAGGCTCTGATTACATCAAAGCTTGACTATGTCATCAGCTTGTACCTCGGTCTTCCCAAATCCATAATCCAGCGCCTACAAGTGGTACAAAATGCGGCAGCCAGAGCCATCCTGAGACCTAAACCCAGATCTAGTATGACCCCTATTCTTAAGTCTCTACACTGGCTCCGCATAAAGAACAGATCGACTTCATAGCGATGACCATCTTCTTTAAAGCTTTCCATGGCTTAAGAGCCAGCTAACTAAATAAGCGCGCTAATCGCTACTCAACATCTAGACCCCTAAGATCTTCCAATGCCAACCTGGCCATCGTGCCTAAAATATGCCATGCCTGCACTGGAGGCAGATTCCTCGCCTTTCTAGGCGCAAAATTGTGGAAAAGACTCCCTGAGTTTCTGAGACTAACCACAGACCTACTCTCTTTCAGGAAGAACTTAAAAACCTGGCTTTTTAATAACTGATGGGTCTTTCATGAATGTTTTCCTCCTACTGTCACTTTTTGTGACGCACCGGCAGCGTAAAAAATGTGCATGTTGCACACTATTTACAAAGTAACGCATCTAGGCAGATGCGTCACTTTGTAAACCCCTGCACCGCATTATACCTGCGCCAGGTATAATGTATGCAGGGTGGGTGTTACCCCGCAAGAAGCCTTGCAGAAGTGGCGCATTGAAATCTATGAGAACTCAGTGCGCCGCTTCTTGGACCCCATTGCGTCAATATCTTACCCCTGCCTCACGGCAGGTGTAAGACTGATGCATTCTCTTTCACGTGGGGCTGTCCCATGTGAAAAGACACATCGCTGGATTTGTATCTATTTTCAAACACACCCCAGCAATGCATCACTGTTGTGCTTACAGATACGTCAGAAATACTGACGTATCTGTAACTCCTTGCGACATGATGCGTCATACAGTAACTATGATGCATCCATCATGTCGCAAGGAGGGCGCACTAAGAATTGACGCATCCTTGTTTTCACACAGCAATGCATCACTTCTCATAAATAAGGCCCTGAATGTGTTTACATCTAATATTCAGGGATAGTTATGTGTGTTTTAAATATTGTACCACACCAGCAGCTCACCAATATTGCTGCAAATAATCCCTGTGATGCCCTCCCATTTCTTATATGTTAGGCCTTGTTTGATATAAAAGAAACTTTTTTTTATGTATATTGCATGAAACATAAACACAACATTTCTCTGCAAAATGGCTGTACTAGACTCTCACACACCAGCTACATAAAAAATAAAGTAAAGGAAAACAGTATTTAAAACAATCTGTTTAAGAAATTTGCAAGGTCATGAGGGCAAAAGTCTGGAGAATGAAGATGACTGCCAGGGGGCCCCCTGAAAGGCTGGGGCCTGGGGCCAGAGCCCACTTGGCCCATGCATTAAAACGTCTCTGCCTCCACCACAGATTCTCTCACTAGCACCCTCTAACAGTGATCAAGTCTCCATAACCACACTCTGTCATATGCATTGAATTAGTTATATAGCGCCACTCATACCAGTGTAGGGTGTCCGAGCACTTTGCATCATACACACATTACTCAGATACAATCAATCATACCTGTGTAAATCAGTGTATAGGAAATGTTACATAAGTCAAAGGACTAAAAGTGTAGGAGTCACATGTCATCCATACTGGTAGGCAGTATAGTTTAAGAGAGCTTGGTGTGGAGAAGCACAGACTCAGAGTCGAAAAAGAAACAGCATAGTTGGGAGTTTTCTTTAATAATAAGAATCGATTTCTAGCCAAATTAACCCTTCTTGCAACATTAATCAATGTTCTAATAATGTATACTTTGCAGTGTGTATGCAGTTCTAGGTTGAAAGTTAATAGCTCACTATTCTATATTAGGACTTTAGGTTACAAAAGGATGTCTCTTTTGAAAGCAGTAACCTGCTGATCTGTTTACATCATACTCACTCTGTAATCTGCTTGGTACACGTTCTTTGCAGCAGGCATATTAACCCTCTGCACTAACTTCACCTAAGTCAAAACCTCAACCATACAAAATGCTGATCTCTCTCTCCAGGAAGATAGTTAATCACACGAGTTATCTTGACATTTATGTGAGGCCTGGTAATTGCTGGGGGAAAGAAACGCTGCAGCAGGTGCTTCAAAAGCATAATAAACTTTCAAACACGGCGCCCCCAGGAAGCCAGCACCCGGTGCGGTGGCACCGGTCGCACCGCCCTAAAGCCGGCCCTGAGTGGCATTGAAGAGTGCGACTCGGAGGTTACAAACAGCAAACCAGCGTAGACTCAATCGCCTGAACGATTTCACAAGGACTGGAAACCATAACCTATAGAGCGTCTGTGACCTGTGATCAACTCCCCGATCTGTAAGCAGCTTTGCACACGCTCTTTTTATACAGCGCACAGAGGTCTGAGTGCTTGGGCAGGCTCACAGTGATCACCAAAATCAGAATATTGGCCTCACTCCCACTGGCCTCTGAGGCTCTCAACTCTCTCTCGCAATATCTGTCGGGCAGCCTCCACCCCCAGCACCTCACGCCCCATCCTTTTCGTTGGGTTCCCTGCTGCATAGGTCTGGTAACCTCAGACACACACCCTCTCCCGATGTCACTGCCTAGGACAAGCCAAGGCTTCGTTCCTTCACCTCTACAACATGGCGGCTCCTCTTGCCCCGCCCCACCCCCTGACGCATCCAATGGAAGCATTTCAAAGGACTGCTCCCTCTGCTCTGGGGTTACTGCCAAAGCCTGCTCGTCCTCGCCCTGCCCCGCTGTGTGTTTAACTCCCCTAAACATCTCTTTGTGGTGACTTTTCCTGGCACATTCCAGCCTGTCCTATGTCCATGTCCCACCTCTGATGACTATCATACATTTTCAATTCTCAGATTTTTTGCACGCTGTAACTATCCTATGTGCATGTAGGGTGACCAACCGTCCGTAAATTTCACGGACAGTCCGTAAATTGGACCTCATGTCCGTTGTCCGTGAGGATCCTTTTTACGGACGCCTTTTGTCCGTAATTTTAGGCATTACAGAGAACTGATCTGTTCCCCTGCGAGAGGCCTCAGCTCCCTGATGGGGCCGCCTCATACTCCTCTGAGTACAAGAGCAGCCCCACCCCGCCCATTGTCATTCCGTGTGGGGCTGATTGCCACATACAGAATGACAATGGGTCAGTCTGGGCGGGCACAGCATGTGGTGGCCTCCTCCAGCCTCGGTCCAGGCAGAGCATTCTGTCACATGGAAGTGCAAAACGCCCATGCTGCTGCTACCTGAGAATCCAGTTAATCAAAGGAGGCGGTGAAAGAAGTTCAAAGGAAAGGATTATAGTTATAGTATAGCAGCCATGGTTGCTGCTTTTTTATTTTATGCAACAACCATTGACAAAGCCAATAGTTCTGGCTTGTTGTAGTTGTAACGTTACGTGTTCCAAGTGTAACGTTACTTGTTGTATTATATATCTGGATGCAATGACACAAGCAACAAAAATACCAGTCGGGCGGCACATTATATTAAGCACAGATTTTTAGCTTATGTGTTTTAAGCCACGCATTTTATTACATTAAACACCCTTTTGGAGAGACCCCCTTAGTTTTTACATCCCACTTAATGCTCTGGAAACAACACTATGTCACAGTCGCCCCACGTCCAGGTACTGTGCATCATGCATGACTCATGCCTTCCACTTTTTCATATTGCCTAAGGGCCGGGGCATAGTGAACCCTGCCCCACCCCACCCCTCGCTTTAGGAACTACAGCGAGGGTGGAGTTCTTGATGTGTCTCATAATTATTGTGAAAAGGTGAGTGAGTAAGTAAGTGAAGGGATGGGTGGATGGATGGCTGGATAGATGAGTGAAATGATGGATTGATGGATGAGTGAAAGGGTGATTGACGGGCGAGAGAATGAGTGGATGGATGAGTGAAATGATGGATGGATTGATGAATTGATAAGTGAAAGGGTGGATTGCTGAATTGATAAGTGAAAGGGTGAATGGATGGATGGATGAGTGAAAGGGTGGATGTAAGGCTGGATGAGTGAGTGAAAGGGCGGGTAGATGGACAAAAGGATGGATAGATGAGTGAAGGAGTGAAAGGGTGGATGGATGAGAGAAAGGATGAATGGATGAGTGAAAGGATGGATGAATGATAGGTTCAATGGATGGATTCATGAGTGGATGAGTAGATGGGTGGGTGGATGGAAGCATGGATGAGTAGATGGGTGGGTGGATGGAAGCATGGATGGCTAAGTGAAAGGGGAAATGAAAGTGAAAGGGGGATGGGTAAATGGATGGCTGAACGGGTGAATGGGTAGAAGGATGAGTGACTGGATGGATGAATGAGTAAGTGAAAGGATGGCTTGATAGGTAAATGGCTGGATGGATGGGTGAATGGATGGATGGGTGGAAGAGTGGATGGATGAGTGTACGGATGGATAGGGTGAAAGGGTGGATGGATGATGTATGAGTAAAAGGGTGGATTGAGGGATGGATGAGTGAAATGATGGATGGAAGGATACGTGATGGATAGGTTTGTAAATGGATGAATATGGACATGGATGGGAACAGAGGGAAGGACAGAATGAACGGTGAAAGACTGAATGATGGATGAAAGTATGATTACACCTTGTAAGCCCCATTATCTTAAGCAGCATTTCTTATACATTGACTTTCACATTTATATAAGTGATTGTCTCTATATAATATGTGTGTGTTGTAACGCACTCCGACACTCTGCCCCACATACTTGGGATGATTAGCACTATAGAAGACATTAAATACACATGAGAGAGGGTCTATGTGAAGATGAGGGGCGCCATTGGAGGGTGGTATCAAAGCCGGACTGGCTGGACCAGGCATCAGGCATTTTCTCTGGGAGCTGGAAAGGTGGGGGCGGTTTTGTTACCACAAAAAGACCTGCACATTTGCTTAAAGCTGCGCGCACACTGACAAACCATGAAGTGCACAATTGTCTCAACCTAATGTAAACTTATTTTCACTTGTACTTTAGTACCTGTCTATTTACTTACTTATATACTATTGCGCAACCTTCTCTGATGTGTCTGTAAAACGTACCTTTTGTCCTGAATTTTGACCTCCTGTCCTGAATTTTTGTCCTGAATTTTGACCCCTTGTCCTGAATTTTTACACTCACTGTCCTGAATTTGCACCCATGTCAGTTGGTCACCCTATGTGCATGGCGTTGGCCTAAACGTTGAATACATCAATGGAAAAGAAAGTAACAAGTTTCCTGGCATAGTGCAGCTCAGACTGTTCCAATGAGCACTTCACTGCAGCATTGGGCTTGCCACCGTTTCAGCAGAGAGGCCACATAAAGAATGGCTACTGAACCATTTTAATGAAAGGAGTCGCTCTGGTAAAGAGCAAAAACAAACAGGGATGAGGCGAAGGGCAGAGAGTGCTGTGACTGGCTGTGCTGCACACACTCTTTCCTTCTATTCTCATGGCACACACGCTGTACATACTGAACACGGGTGCCCGGGTCACGATAGCGGACTGTAGTGGACAGATCCTGTACATCCATGTGCTCACAGCAGTGACGCATGTAGCTCCTTAGTAACATACAAGAAGCGAGCAATAGCCAGCATGCGTCACAGTGAGGGCAGTCCAAGCTGGAGGTGCGCGAGGTGTAAGTGACATCCTACAAGACACAGGTTCATTCCGAGGGATTATAAGGCAACACGTGTCTTATTCTCTTCTCTTAAGCCGGGGCCTTCAGTGAGTGATCCTCGCCACAGCAACTTTTGCAGTAAAGGCCACTTTGCAAAAGCAAGTCTTTCTCTTGCTCCTGCGCGTCTCTCTGACTTCAAAAACAAATGATGCTTAAATGCTTAATATTGGAAACAGACTCAGCCTTCCTTGTCTAGCGGCTGCATTCTGATTTGATGACGAGTAGTCCCTGACAATATCTACTAGATAGTGCACAGGGTTCCCTCAGACACGGGAGGTAAGCAGTGTCGACTGAGCGTTTCTTCACCCATGTAATCACCACTGCGGTCTGGGGGTCTGAACCCCTCCCCACTGCTCCTAACTAAGGCGTGTAATGTCCTACGTCTCCAGACCTTCGTGTAGCACGCATCTGCAATGCACAAGGTCTCGCATTTACGCGATTGTGAGCTAATAGCACTGAAAATGACAATGCCTTTTATCTGTGTTTTGGTTTTTAAAACATAGTTACATAAATAAAAGGCATTGTCATTTACAAGGCCAATAGCTTAAACTCTCGCAAATGCGAGACCTATTGCATTGCAAAGGCTTGAAGGCATCGCTGAGTTGCCCCCTTCTGTCTCCCATGGCCGCTGAAGGCTCCCCGTTTGCTAAGAGTTAAATAAACAAGCCGGTGGTCACCACGTATGAGAGACCCTCCTGCAGTAAGAGAAACTCATCAATGAAAATAGTGCTAAAAAGACTAAAGAGGTAAAAGAGCCAGTCCTCATGGGAGGTTACAAATAAAGACAAGACGGTACTAAGGAGGGACTAACAGCCTAATAACGAATCAGAAGCCAGCATTGAGGAAGGACAATGACACCATCCAATGACAAATATGGGTGGATAGTGGGCAGTCGGGGCTTCAAGTACAACTCCAATACAGCATGGCTTGCAGGGAAGCCCATGCGCTACCCAGGCTTGACCTAAAAAGCATGAGTCGTATCGGAAGTCATGGAGGGCGATTATGGGTGGGGCTTCCGAGTAGGTGATGTGCAAAGTTAATTGCATCAGAGAAGTGAGAATTGGAAAACATAACCGTTCATTTTTATTTTAGTGTGTTATTTTTGTACTGCTGTAAGTTATGCGATTATTTTCGATGTATTATTGGTTCATACACATACAAGGCTGGGTTTGAGCTTGGGTGAGCTGTGGCCAGGCCCAGGACACCAATATTTCGAGGGGCACAGCAGAGACCTGCCTGACCTAATTTCTTGCACAGAGCAGCTTGTCCATCCCACTTGGACTCAATCAAGTCCCGTTAAAGATTTTGTAATCTGCCCTTAATGTACCTCAGAGCAATTGTTAGCACCCCATCGACCCCATGCCATCCTCCCATCTTCCTCACACCTCCTGCCCCCGGGTCCCGCCCCCACAATAAACACCAAATTTTATTTCTGCCCAGGGCGCTGAACAGTCGATCCGATTTAGGGCCAGCCCTGTACACATACAGAGAGCCACATACATTCAGAAAGTAACCACGGAGGCTGACATGCACTCAGAAACAGACATTTTAGCATGTTCAGTTGGATGGATTGCGATGAGTGGGTGTATCCATGGATGAATGGATATACGGTGCCGGTGAGTTCATGCACAGGTGGACTGGCGGGCAGTTGACTAAGCATACCTGGATGGATAGTTGAAAGGGTGATGGGTGAATGCTTTGGTGTGTGTACCTGACTGAACCAACTGATGAGAGTGGATGGATGAATGCATTGGTGTTGGTACATGTAATTGACAAATGTATGAATTTGGGCAGAAGATGGATATGTGGCCACTGGTGGATGGATGAACAGGTATAGGTAGAGAAGTGGGGACCGAAAGCAAAATTCATGCTTGAGTGGACACAATGATGGATGGACCTTCCACAGAACAGGCACCGCACCAAGTACATGTACAGCACAATACACAGTGCACAGTCCGTGCTCCCACAGTTGACATTCCATTAATGAGCACACCAGAAGCATAGTGCTATGGTAATAGAGTCCGTGTCAGACCCCTGGGTACTGAGACCTCATGTGTCAGAAGGTTCACTACGGAACACTCCCCTCTAGTGGCAGTGAAGACACCTTGCTGCGCCTTCATGTGTGTAGCTTACGTGAGCATTCATGTGCACAACTCTTGGCCACAGCAGAATACACACACCCAACATGAGAGCCCTACTGAGGCCACGCTGGGTTTCCTGCAGGGGTCAGTCCCATACAGGTAGGGCCAGCTATAGGGCAGTGCAACTGGTACACCTGCACTGGGCGCTGACCTGGAAGGGGCACTGACCTGGAGGGGGCGCGGTGTTGAGCAATAACTTATGATTGAAAGGCACCTGCTGCAGAGTCCCTTGTGTGTCCAGCTTTCAGGCAGTAATACAAATATCAGGATAACTCTCGTGATTAATGTTCCTGCTACAGGTGGAGAAATGGAGTTTTGTCTAGTGGCTGCTTTGATTCACCATAAAGCAGTGAAGAGGGTTAATATGCCTGCTGCAAAGAACAGATATGCATTTTTTGTAGATAGCGGAGTGGATTAGTAAAACCAGCCTTTACTAGCGCTTTAAAACAAATGAAATGTATGTGAGAGAGGGGCTACTGAGAGATGACGGACATTTTGCCAGGTGGTAGGGAAGGAATCCGAGGTGGAGGTCATGGGGTGACAAAAAACCTTGTTGCATTCGGGCCACCATTACTAAAGCCTGCCCTGCATGTAGGTGATGCATCTCCCGCCAGTGCTCACATGTAAGGGGCTTTCTCAGATGCCCCTTTCAGTTCCTATTGCTGCTGATAATGTCATGGAAGCCCACGGTATTTTCACGCTTACGTGGCTGCATACATACACAGAGATATGTAAGTGTGTATATATATATATATATATATATATATATATATATATATATATATATATATATATTCACTTAAAAAACCATAGGTTTCACACATGTTATAGTTAGCTGTACATTTCACTCGTAAAAAACCAATGAAATTCCACGTTATAGTTAGATCAGGTAACTATAACTTGCGCGCCCACAATAAACTGCTGATGACGTCACATAGTACATCACTCATGACATGGTCAGTGACATCACTCATGACATCAATGATGACATCTGAAATTACACATTGTGGATTGCGGTCGCGCAAGTTATAGTTACCTGATCTAACTAGAACGTGGAATTTCATTGGTTTTTTACGAGTGAAATGTACAGCTAACTATAACATGTGTGAAACCTATGGTTTTTTAAGTGAATTTGCAAGGTTTTGTAAATGATAATTCCTAACTATAACGTGTGTGAAACCTATGGTTTTTTCAGTGAATTTGTACGGTTTTTTAAATGCTAAGTTATGTATTTATTTATTTATTTATTTTCTGGTTTTTCACTATGCGCACACCCTGCGCGCACAGTGCACTTCGCGCACAGTGCGCACGCTGTGGGCGCTCGGTGCGCACCGAGCACCCACGTTGCGCAGTCCATGCCGTGCGCACCTCGCCTTTTTTTACGCAGTAACATTTGTTTTTTTCTCCCTTGTGGGTCCTTTAATTTATTTAATAAATGTGATTGTTACTTCTTTATTTTTATTTTTTACTTTTTTTTGCCGTGCGCGTACGGTAAGCTTACCGTACGCGTACCCCGCGATTTTTTTGGGAAATTGTTAAATTTATTTTTCGTACTTTTGGGTCCTTCTTGGACCCCCTGACAAACACTAGGGGGTCTGCAACTCTCTTCGTTGCCCCCGTTTCACGTTCCCCACCTTTGTTTCTCAGTGCGAGAGACAGAAAATGGCGGCCGACACTTCCTGATTTCAACCGATTCGAATGTTTACAGTCATGTAACCACCAATCAGAATTGAGCTCGCGCACGGCACCGTACGCGTACGGTAAGCTTACGGTAAGCGCACGGAGCGCACTTACAGATATATATATTGATTTAAATGCTATTTTCTCAGGACCTACTGAACAGATTTACACCAGACCTACAAAAGGCACATCCTTGACCTGAGGACTACCTCTCTGCCAAATTTCAAGTAATTCTGTTCAGCCGTTCGGGCTGTAGCTGTGTCTAAAGGTCCTATGGAAAAATGCATGGGGAAAACGCGTTTTGGGACCCCCCTTTTTTCTCAGCCCCCGCTTGACGAATCCCCCCCGAGACTTTCAGGGTAGGAGCGGAGCGTAGCGCCCCATTAGTTTTGAAAATTTCGCGAGGATTCGTCGACCGGCGCCAAAGTTATTCCAAATAGAATGTTGCGGATTTCCTATGGAAACACGGTCCTAACTATAACTATCTACTGGCGACCGCCAGTAGATAATATATATATTACCTACTGGCGGTCGCCAGTAGGTAGTTATAGTTAGGACCACGTTTCCATAGGAAATCCGCAACATTCTATTTTGAATAACTTTTGCGCCGGTCGACGAATCCTTGCGAATTTTTCAAAATAGGTGGGGCGCTACGCTCCGCTCCTACCCTGAAAGTCTCGGGGGGATTCGTCAAGCGGGGGCTGAGATAAAAGGGGGGTCCCAAAATGCGTTTTTCCCATGCATTTTTCCATAGGACCTTTAGACACAGCTACAGCCCGAACGGCTGAACAGAATTACTTGAAATTTGGCAGAGAGGTAGTCCTCAGGTCAAGGAAGTGCCTTTTGTAGGTTTGGTGTAAATCTGTTCAGTAGATTCTGAGAAAATAGAACCAATGCAAAAAGGGGAACCCCTGTACAGTGAATGTGGGTAGAGATTCAGGGGAAAGAAGACACAATAAATTCAAACACAAATATCTCTACCCATTGATTACAACACGTACAATGTATCGTCTTCATTGGTGTGCCCACAGAGGGCTAGGGCAGTACGATTCAGAACAATAAGCAGAAATGGATTTTGATAGTTTTATTATCAAATTAAATTGAATTGCGAAGAAATAAATTCAGTGTACATAACAAGTTAATTAAATGACAGAGAGCATGCTTTTCAGGGTCCCAGACACATTCAAACACACACAAACAAACACACTCAAACCAGATTCATTCTACAACATAAATGTTGAAGTCGCATAAATATCGTCACATAAATATCTAACAAAGAGAGAAATCTTTTTTTCAAAAATGAGGGCATGAATCAATAAATGTTCAACATAGTATTGGCTGACATGTGTCCACAGTTTAAAACAAGCAAAACAAGGTTTAGGTGGGCCTCATGTATGCGCCGACGCGCGTTTCGGTGAATGCACCGAAATGTGGGTGCCACCTTCCTCAGGGCAAGCAGAGACCATGTGTCAAAGGGACCTATCAGAAACATGAATTGACATACATAAAATGGTAAATCTGAAAGACATCATCATTAATCCAAATCAATCGAAGAACAATATTCGCATCAAGATAATATAAACGTGGGCAACAATGAATTTGAGAAAGAAATACATTCTTAATAGAGGTCGTTTAAAGAGCGGATATGCCCTGGATTCCAGGAAATTACCAAGGATTGGAAAGAAAAGGAAAGAAAAATGAAGATAAAATTAAAATTAAGTGTCAGAAAGGTTGTGATTAAATATATACAAGTGTAAAGAGTTCTTTTTTAATATGTATTAATGAGAATTGTGCCTCAGATAAAGAAGGACGAAGGGGCGGGAAGGAAAGAAGGGAAATGGGGCGAGGAAAAGAAGGGGGAAGGGGAGAGGAGAAGAGAGGAACAGAGGAAGAGAAAACGAGGCGCAGAAAAGACCAGGGAGGGGGGGGGGAAGAGGGGGGGAAAAAGAGAAAAAGAGAAGGATAATTGGCGCTCACCTGTGGAATCATGAGAAGCGAATAACACCGGTTAGACGCCGTCGCTTCAGCCAATGGTTGGAAATAGTTCTACTAAGAAAAGCAAAGTTTCAAAAAAGAGTAGATCGTGGCCGAAATACCGTCCAAACTGGTAGCATAGATCAAACAAGCAAACGAGTATCCAGGGATGGTAATTGGGCTGGGATTTAAAACTCTACTGCACAAAACCGGAGAGAGTTAGGGCTCTTTAAGGGGGAAAGAGGGGGAATGATACAATATAACATCAAGTCAAAAATCACGAAGTGTTAGGCTTCTAGATGTAAGGTGGGGAATGCAGTGTTAGGTGCTAATGAGGGCAGTTACATATAGAAAACTAAATAAACGAGATGGGGAAGGATAAACACATAAACTAGTTGCGAACCTTATGGCCTAGTAAGAGGCATGTTAATATCTATGCATCAACACGAAAAAGTTAAGAAAAACAAAGAAAAGGCATGTAAAAGTATTTAAGTGATCAAAGAACAAACGCACCTGGCGGGAAAACCCGCTCTCAAGATTAGTTGCAGATCTCTTACTGGGTGCGCTCCAGGAGCGGAGTGATAGAGTGGCCGATTCTGCAGGGAAAGGCGATGGAAACAGAAAATAAGACGACTAAATACCAAGGCTAAGTTCCGGTAGGTATAGCGAAAAGAACAAACAGCTAGAAAAGGGGGAAGATTATTACCTTTACTAGCAGAGTTAGAATGGATAGCTTAGAAACTTCTGTCCAGAATCTTCGGAATAATCGCTTGAGGCAGAATTAAATCAAGACTAAAAAAAATATACAAAGACATAAAACGAGGGAAGATACGGGAAGGGGAATTCAAAAGCGTGAGGCGGTAAACGAAGAAGGCAGATGGAACAGGGGCGTCTAATCAAAATACCTGATAAGGAACGAGTCAGCGCGATGCTCAAAGTGAAGCGAGAGTCCTCAGGTGAAAAGAATTCGGCCCGGTAGCACACGTGAAGAACGAGGACCGTTTAAATAGGCCGAGAGGCTAGCGCGTCACAAATAGGACATGGAGCAAGGTAACAGCGATCCGTGTTATACTAATAAAAAAAGAAAAGAAAAAAAGGCGGGGGGGGTGTGTCCAGGATCAGCGGTAGGACGGAAAGCAAATTTTTTCTAAAGGCTAACAAAGCCAAACGAGAATGAAATAACTTCAGTATAAAACATAACAAAGTGGGGGGGAGCCAGGTGGCCTGGGGCGATGAAATGCTGCCACAAAAGAGGAAAATATTGTATGTAATATACGCGCACGAATTTGAGAAAATAGCCTTTAAATCAATATATATATCTGAGCCAGCTTACAGTGCGCTTACGGTGCGCTTACCGTACGCGTACGGTGGCGTGCGCGAGCGCGATTCTGATTGGCCCTTAGATCTTAGTAAACATTCGAATCGGTCGAAACCAGGAAGCGGCGGCCGCCATTTTCTCTCAAGCACTCTGAGGGGGGAGCTGATAAACAAATGCCAAAAACATATAAAGGGGCTGTTTAGACAGCGCCCATGCACATAACCATGTTAGTTGAGTCTTCAAAGATCCCCCAAGGCAAAAAACGGTAATTTTTTATTTTTCGAAAATTTCGCCGATTACGCTTACCGTACGCTTACCGTACGCGTACGGTAAAAAATTTAAAAAAAAAAAAATCCACACTCTCTCCACCCCGTCTGCAAATGGTGGCCGAAGGCCACCATTTGTGCATGGCATATAAGAGCACAGTATTTCCCCAAAAAATTTCAACAGATTACCTATCACAAGGAAGCGCATAATATGTCCTCCATGTGCGCACGGTGCGCGAAGCGCATCGTGCGTACATGGCCCATCTAGCGTAACGTGGGCACGCGGTGCGCGTAGCGCACCGCGTGCCCACCGTGCGTGCACGGCACTAACTGCTGATGACATATGTGTCTTTATGAAAAAAAAATATTTGTAATATATGTATAGCTAAAAATTTATGGAAGAAGACATGGGCAAATAAGTGTCTAAATACAGTATTAGCATCAGCAGAGGATTGCGGTCGCGTGAGTTATAGTTTCCTGCACTAACTATAACGGGGGAATTTCATTGGTTTTTTATCAGTAAAATTTCCGCTAACTATAACATGTGTGAAACCTATGGTTTTTTCAGTGAATTTGCAAGGTTTTTTAAATGCTAATTCCTAACTATAACGTGTGTGAAACCTATGGTTTTTTCAGTGAATATATATATATATATATATACGATTTTCCTCCCTACATTTTGACCAGGACCCGCCCTCTCTGGCCATTGCGTGCATCCCCTCACGTGGGTATACGAACCAGCCACAGTCCCTTCACCTTCCCTGTTATAAAGCACCCCATGGTTATGATGCAAAGATCAAAAGAGCTGGTGGCTGGAGGTGGCTCTGTTGTGCACACCTAACCCTCGAACACTGCTGGCAGGTGACTCGCCTGTGTGCAGCCACCCTGGGGGCACTTTTCAAGATGTAAATACACACCCTACACAAGATGGCCTCTATCTGGTCTCCACCTTTAACTCAAACCCTAAAAAATGAGATTGTGGATTCAATCTGTATGCCGCACCGATATGATGGCAGTATACCCAGTCAAAGGCTCCATGCATCTTGAATGCCAGTTACCATCAGCTGATGGCTGATCACCGTAGATGGATCAATAAGCAAAACACACAAGTGGCTGATGGAGGCTGACCCGTTCACCATTTCTCTTTAAAAACCCTAGTAGTTCTGTAAGGCCGCTAGTCTGTAGCCAAACCTAAAACAAGAAACCTTGGCCCGTCATTGTAAACATGATCATTCCCAGGGACGTAGCATCAGGGGGAACGTTTGGGGTGCTGCACACCCCCCTAATAATTGTATTTTTTGGTCAATAGTTGGGTACTGTCAGTCGGGTATGGTGAGGAGCCTATCGGATTTCATAAGGAATGTTTACATACAGACAAAAACGCATACACACTCTCTCCCTCTCTCTCTTTGAAAGTCTTCAATAGTATTAATCATTTTCCCAAATATTGTGTTTTTTCTACCTACTAGCCCCACCCATCAGTATTCTCCCTTTCCACTGCCCCTAACGCTGCTCTCATGCACCCTGCTTGTCTATAATGTGTTTTATAATTCCATACCAGAGTGATTATTGGAATATCTGAAGCTCCCCACCCCCGAATCCTTGTGTCCATGCTACGCCCCTGATCGTTCCACTCCACAACTGAAGGTGCAGCCGGGTACCAATCGCACTATTGCCCCCATCCTTGAATTATTAACCAGGGAGCTGGTTTTGGTTCTCGGCTTTGCTTTTGGTCCCACTAACCCAGCCCTTGGGTAACTAACTCAGAAGAACCCCGTGGCTCGGACGGTCCTGCTCTGTAAGGCGCTCTTCTTTGTCCAAAAACAGTGTGACAGAAATGTACATTTCACCAGTGTGAGCCTGCCACAGACAGATGCGAGCTCCCCTTTCTAATGGTATACTTGGACTTGCCAAAATTGTTCCTTCATGGAATAGTCCAATTCACCCTCTAGGCGAGAGGTCATCTGTGCACAAGCTGACTGATGGTCCATCCTTGAGTCGGCGCTAGAAGCCTTTTGGCATTGGTGGCGCTCTCTATACGCTAAATCAGGAAAAACCCGGCCCCGCTCCATGCCGTCTGCTGACGCGCATCAGGAGACAAACGATGACAAGATTTTCAAAACACAAGAAAAGAACATAAACTGCTCCTTCCATGATCCTCGGAGACCTCATGTCACTCAACAGTTTGTTACAGTCTGGCGCTCTCCTAGGGCTTATCCGAATGATTTACCTCACAATAAAATTGAGACTTTCGAAGGGCCTGACTGATCACAGCTGACACCATGGAAGCCAAGGCAGCAGATGAGCAGAGGGCTTGGATCATAGAAAAATCCTCTCAAACAGCTGTGCATGGCCTGCTCCACTGGGGACAAAGCCGCAGGGAGACTCCACACATCTCACTGGTCATTTGAGAGAGTACCTGCCTCCAAGAGAAGGCGTGCAAACAGCCACTGAGTCACAATGGAGGACTAGGGTTCACCATCAGTAGGAGGGATCACGTGTGGGCGTGTCCTATCGCTTCTCAACGGTGCAGCAAGGCTGTGGTAAATGACTGAGAGCAATGTTTCAGTTGAGGAAAACTTGCTTTAAAGACCTGGAATAGCAAATAAAGCCGTTTACACCTTCCCAAGTGTTACATGGATAGAACATACAACTATGGTGAAGCTACAATGCAACTTTTTTTAGAAACATCTTAAAGCAGACAGAGGCCTTTGTACCTACACATCACACACCACATGTAGCAGCTTGCAACTGGAACTGGCCAGATCAGTCTGTGTTCGTGTTCTTTTCCAGAGGAAAGCGATACACATCTGAGGCATTACATTCAGGGCGTCCATACGTGCCCAGAGACTATTCCAAGGATATCACAATCAAAGCATGTCCACAACCATTTGAGGATTAACTTTGTAATACTGATGTAGATTCACAATAGACAGGACTATTTTCACCAGGCGTAATTCTTTCCTATGCTGCAATTAATTTAATCTGTATTTCGATATTAATGGCGCATTTCTCATGTTGGCGTACAGGACAAAACCTCATGTCGGTAACTAGCATACTTGAAAAGTAAATCAAGTAATGTTCCCCATCATGAGTGGGTTCACCAGTTGTAGCAGGGTCATCAATCGTTTCTCTATCGAAGGCATACACCCCTGACGTCTCTCACCCGTCTCTCCAACGCAATTGGTCTACCACCTACAGAATACTCCAGAGGTCACCGGCACTCTCCTCTATGTAAAGTTACACATGTGCCATGAGAGAAGTGCACCACTGCAGTGAGATGCAGAACCTGAAACACAAATGATCACAGTTCCAGGGTGCAGGTACCGGGGCACCTCGATACTGGTCAGCATGGGTATCTCATAGCAGCCCACTTGCCCGGGCAGGGATGGATCAACTTTCTGAACATGCGACAAACTGAAATGGAAAGTCAGATTGAGGGGGTATAACCTTGCTTGCGTGGCACAGCAGCGGTGCCATGGGCCTTAATGCGAGGAAGGAAATGGGTCCCTCCCCATACCGTTAAGTAGCGAAAAAGACACTACTGGCGTGCAATGGTCTCTCCTATCCTTATGGCGCCCTTGCACTTGCTACACTAAGGATAGACACTCTCTTGTACCTGCTACTCCAACGATAGCGGCACCCTGCCTGCGTCTTCTGCACAGTTTAAGTATCCCGTGTGTTTTTAAAACAATAAAAAATCCTTACTAGTAGTACGGCAAACATCCTCACTGAACCAACGCCTTGTCCAGGAAACACCAAGCAACCTACACCATACTAACCCGAAGAGCCAGAAAATGAAATAAGCGTTCAGTTGTGGAATACTGAATAAGGTAAATCAGGTGGAAGGACAGGATAGCCATTCCAACAATGAAGGACCTCGGGATCGAAACAATGCCTCAAAGAAACTTTCCTGGAAGCACTTCATTCTTGGGATCGTTTGAGCGTCACTATGTCAGATCCTTACATCACATGTAGTTATGTTGTCTTCACGATATCGTGGGACATCACATCATCGTGAGTGGATCATCCTCTTTTTTTAATGGTTATTAAATTAAGCAATAGTATTTTTCATTTTAAATGAACCCTCCTTATTTTTGGCTATTCCTTTCCTTGAAGGTTGCAATTTTCTACGGCAATCTAGTGGATTCGATGCAACAGAGGTGTGCCTTGAGATCAGACGCAAGGATTTGTGGAAAACCTATTTTCCAATTTGCACCAAGCCCCACGATCAAGAGGGATTCGCAACAGTCTCTGAAAAGTGTTGTCTTGTTGTGACAGAAGGCAATATTAAAAGATAAAACACTTCAATGCATCAGAGTCAATTTTCTTCGCGACTACCGGTCACGCGCACCAGCCTACAAAGAGATCGTCTTTAATTGGCTCATAATTAACAGCAGCTCTGCTTTTATAGCAATTGTTTATTTATCACTTTGAAGCGTCGGGTCGAAAATGGAAGCAACATAAATTTCACTGCAACTGCAAAGTAATTCTAATTGGGTGAATGGATGGGCTTGTGAAGATGAGAGGATGGTTTTAATTACGGGTGCTGCTTATTGGTGAGAGCGCGTATGTCGACATACGAGGATGTTCTTGGGGCTGGAGCCTGAGGCTGATGGAGAAACATCATGATTGTGGCCTACCTCCGACGCAAGCTCGGTCTGTAAGCCAGCGCACCACCTCACAGCGGAGAACGTAAAGACATGGGGTCTGGTGCTTGTGACCATGGCTATGCAACCAGTGGCCAGGGTTTACTTCAACCAAACAATAGGATTCTTCTTGCCTGCCTGGATTTGAAAGCATCACAACGCCAATTTTATAACATTTGAAAATTCTCTTCTTTTTCGACTCTCTGAAAAAAGCTGCTATGCTGGTTTGGTTATACTTGATAAGTCGAAGTTCTGATGTGTGCATTTGTTGTAGACTAAGATAAAGAGTCCTGCTGACGTCAGAGGTTGGGGCACGTTTCCTAGAGTGATGGCGCTGTCTGCTGCTCTCCGTCTGTCCACTGTGTTGAAATTGTTTTTAAGTGCTTTTAAGTGCAGAGCACAAACCTCAGGGAAGCAGGAGGGTAAATCGGTTAAAGGCCTAAACGTCAATTAAATCAGTGTTCGCATTTACTTCTGTGTACGTTTCAGTGCGTGCATGCTGCCTCTCATTCTTTATAAAAGTTGGTTAATTGATGATCAAATCATGATCAATAAAGTTCCTTGGATCTGGACTCCGCTGGCATAGTGAACTAGGCGCTAGGTCCTCGGTATGTGCGGGCGTGGTGAGGGAGGGGGATTTGGTCATGGCTAGTGGCTACTTGGAAAGCAGGCCTGGTTTACACAGTGTTGGAAGTGGAACAGTGTATCCAACACTGGCAAACCGGTTCTGATGGCTTATCTGAAGGGGGCATCTTCCAGGTGCTCCAAGAAATATATGGGGTTCAGTTGGACCCTCAGAGGAGAGATCAAAGGTGATCCAGAGCAAGGAATCATTTCCCTCAAGAGGAGAGGGTCAAAGGCCCTCAAGGGGAGAGGGTCAAAGGCCCTCAAGGGGAGAGGGTCAAAGGCCCTCAAGGGGAGAGGGTCGAAGGCCCTCAAGGGGAGAGGGTCAAAGGCCCTCAAGGGGAGAGGGTCAAAGGCCCTCAAGAGGAGAGGGTCAAAGGCCCTCAAGGGGAGAGGGTCAAAGGCCCTCAAGGGGAGAGGCCGGCACCACAACAGATCTGACTCCTCGTTAATTCTGAATTGCTGTTACGTGGAGTACCCCTGCATTCAAGTGTATCTTGGTCAATCCTCAACATTAGGGACTATGGGAACCTCATCATTGGCATGTAAGAGCAGCACGGCGAAATAAATGACAAGATTCGGGCAACACACCGGTAGATATCAGGCCAAGAAAACCATCCAGAGGGAACAAATTTACATTTATTTGAAAGAGGATATGAGGGTTAATACAAGTCAGCGGTGAGCAGTTAGGGGGAGAGGAGATACGCGGCCTGCGTATGACTGAAGATTCTGGCCAACATCACACGGCGTGTGCTCCAGGGTCAGAGGAGGTCCAGAGAAACAACGCTCTTGCTTCATCAGAGACTGTTCAAGGAGACCATGGGCTGGCCTGGGGGCGGGGTGGGCGAGAAGTCAATAGGCAATCCTTCTGTTCTTTGGCGTCTACAAGAGCAGAGACTGAGTCACACCAAATGGGGAGCGTTACCCCACATTCATTTAATCTCTACCTCCTCTAACTATGCCCTTTTCTGGGCCTTACTCTCCCTTAGCGTGCAGTGTAGTGAGGGCCGGCTTTAGCGCTGGTGGTGCCCTATGCAACAGTGTCTGTTAGTGCTCCCCCAATGACCACCTCTGCCACAGATTCCCTCACTGGTACCCTTTAACAGTGCCCCTCAAGTCTTCAAAACCACTGTCTCTCAGATTCATTTTGTTTTATTATAGCGCCACTCATACAAGTGTAAGGTGTCAGAGCACTTTACACCACACACACATTGCACAGAGACAATCATGTGTGTGTAAATCAGTGTATAGGACATGTTACATCAGACAGTACTACAAGGTGTAGTGTAGGAGTGACATGTCATCGATACTGGTAGGCAATATAGTTTAAGTTCTTATTCAGGAAAAGCACAAATTCAGAATTTAAATGTAACATCATTGTTTGGAGGTGCTCTTTCATAATAAGAATTGTTTTCTACCCACATGAACCCTTTTCGCAATGTTAGGATGATGAAAGACTGGGCAAAAAACACATAGCTCTAACATATTCCTTGCAGTTTGCATGCAGCTCTAGGGTGACAGTTAATAGCCAGTAACAAAAGGAGCTCTCTGACAGTAGCAGTAATCCACTGACCTATTTATATTATATGCACTTCCTTATCCGCATGGTACACGTTCTTAGCAGCAGGCATTTTAACCCTCTGCGCTACCTTAGGGTGAGTCAAAATATCCACCAGACAGGTCCCTTTCCAGGAAGAGGATTAAACACTGGACTTCTCTTGACATTTTAATTGATGTCTGAAAGTTGTTGGAGGCCAGGCAGGAGGCAGGCCCTGGGTGTAGTGGCCGCAAGGAGGCATGTTCAGCGGCATGTTCCGCGATTTACAAGAGCTCTAAATAAATAAATCTCTGCATTCGCAATTACATGGCGAATCAGCGGTCTTCAGAGCTGCTGCTTCACCGATTCTCATTTCACCCCAGGACACTCTAAGCAGCTTGGGGAAAGTGAAGGCGCAGCATTTTCTCATTAGTGAGGGAGAGCGCGTGTCTGTAATAATACATCTAAAGAGATACCCTGTGTGCTGCTGCTTTGGGATTACAACCTCCGCCATCGGGTTAAATGTTGAGCTGGGGGCAGCAGCTCCACCCATGGACTGGTACCACCCCCCCCACCCCCTGCTGTGATGGTAAAAACTGACGAGCCTGAGCAAGCGCCCAAGTTCATTACCAGCCAATGGAGTGCAGAGCTAATGAAACCAGACAGGCAGAGAGGTGTTGGACAATCAAATGAACGCTCCCCACCGCCCCACGGCGCGCGCGTGCTTCGGGCCAAGATGTGCTCAGGCCGTGGAAGGATGTGGCGGGATCAGTATCTCTGGAGGAGCCCGCTGGACTAGAAGCTCATTTTCCTTTTATCTCGCCCTGTGCTTTCAGCAACACCGAGGAAAGATCTGCCGCAACGTACAAAGAGGAGTACAGAAGGGCATTCGCTGCACAGGGCCCATCACCACCCGAGTCATTTGTTTCTATGCACTGCATAGACCAACATGCTTCAACTCTGGAAGTCCCAACTCTAGAGGGCACCGAAACAAATAAAGTTGTAGAAAATGCAAAGCCAATGTGTTGTTTACTCACTGGTGGGAGTCCTTTGGAAGCAGGTTTTCCTGACAATAGATGGGCATAAGGGACAGTCCATTCTTATTTTTTAGGTATACGTTTCTCACTACAGCTTACTTTAAAGGTCCTCCGTCGGGGCCATAAACCCACGCATGCAAGCATGCCATCTAGAGTAGATGAAGCCAATGCATTCAATATTAAGTGTTTCAAATTGTGTTCCAACCACCTCTTTCTGGCAACCATATGGAAACAAGACATTTGTGTCGAGAAAGAAAAAAGATGCCATGGTGCCACTGAGGCAGGCGGGGCATTCAGACCCCTTCCCAAGCATATAAAAGTGACAAATGTTTTGTTTAGTTAAAGTCATGCTCCACATTTACATAAAGAGAGATATGGGGAAGAGAAATGAGCATTGGCAAAGCCAATAGGTCTCACCTTGTTTGACCTACTGACTTTACCAATGCTTTGTGCCGATGCTGTGCAGCATTGGCAAAAGAAAGTTGTGACGAGATGTATGCCGCGGCTAAGTGCCTCATTCTGCAGGTGTGTCCATGCATGCTGAATGAAATAACATCTATTTTATTTACGTTTTCTTAAGGAACAACTTGGGTGCAAATGGAAGCTTCCAAGTACTCCCAAAAAATTAAAACAAAAAATTAATTATTTAAATAACTGCAGGGGTTGGGGGAGAAATGGAGGAGCCGGTTGGGAGAGGATGGGTTGAAGCAACAAGGAGTAGATGGAGAATGAGGGAGCAACTGAGGCGTGAGAAATCACATTTCGGAAGGCAGGACAGCCCAGCAGCAATTGCTGCTGCTGGGCCCTTCAAAAAAGCGAAACTAAAACATTTCAAAGACTGTGATGGGTAAGGGAACAATGGGGTGCAGGTGATTACTGGTGGCAGTGCTGGTGTAGGGGAAACAATGGGGCGCAGGTATTCAATGGGTTAAGAAGCACACTAGAGCAAGAAAACATACACTCTCATGGAGTGCCAAATGAAAAAAAAGGGATTGCTTAACATTGAGCAGTGGAAGTACACAAGTCAGCTAATGAGTAGAATGGTAAGGAGGCCATGCTCCCATAGAGGTTCAAACACAACAGGAGGAAGGCAGACCATCAAATAAGAAACAAGCACATGAGAGTGACAATAATGGCAAACAATGGAATGTAATGGGTAGACTCTAAGCCATCTGCACATTTTTGGCAGGCTCAACAAGAGGTCTTTTGCATATAGACAGCTAAAATCTTCTGTTGGTAAGGTCTAAAAAACACAGTTCTGTTTACATCAATAACAATCACCAACAAAAAGATTCGAGAAGATTTTTTGGTTTGATGACGTCTGTTGGGGGTTTTAAGATCTGATGTGACATCATTCACTGAATAGCCCCTTTAAGGGGGTATACTTCTTTAAACAGCTTACTACTTTAGGATTTACTCAATGCCTTTAGGAATGGCCATCTCCTTAGAGAAAACAATGCCCTGGTCACCTCACCCTCACTTCGTAATGATTCAAATACCACCACCACCACCACAAGATGTCCAACCTCTAAAGCAGAAGCCATAGAAAACGTGAACCACGGGCCCTGTGGGATACACAGTCGCCCCCCAAGCCTCAGGCCAGACAAACTGCATGTACATTTCTATTATGTTTACATGCACCACGGTGTATAGTTTTGTAAAGTCAGAAAGCTATGCAAGCAAGGACCAAGTTTTGCACCACACTCAAATGTCTTATTTGTGCGATTCTACGCTTAGCAACCAGCTGTGAAACCACAACATTAGGAGTGGACTCTTTAACAGGGGACCCTTTGATGTATAATTCAGTGAATGTATAAATGATAAATAAACACCCAAGAGTTAGCAGGTCTTATCTTAAAAGCTATATATTTTAAGACTGGCTAGCAATCCGTCACTTAAACTATTAAGGCACTAGCAGTTCCATCTTTGCTAACGGCCACCAAGGCCTAAGCAATATGATGCTGTTCTCCTGCCAGTGATAAGTCTCAGCATTTGTTTCAGACATGTGCAACTGAAGTTTCACTCGCATCTACATAGAAAACACAAAGATAATTAAATGCCAAATGAGAGTTATCGAGCATTAGAGCACTGAAATGTTGGAAGCTCTGTTGAAGACAATGACGTGGCTCAGGGCTGGAAACAGCTGGTATAAGCCTTCTGCTCCAACATTCCAATGCTTGCCTTTCTGTTTCTCCCTTTTCAATTTAGAACATTCTACCATCACTAGGTAGAATGTTCTAATGGCCTTATAGGCCTTTTGCATCTGGCTACACCGGTTGTTTGAGGTCCTCACCTTGTTATAGGCCCTTGCCTGAAGCTCGGCCTAGAACTCGGGATCAGAGCCTTTAACAACTAGCATATCCCTCAGCAGTAGGCTAGACATCTGTATTAGTGCACCTAGATCGCACTGTCCATTAATGTTTAGTAAACTGGGGCTCAAGTTGGATTCCATTTGCTAACACATTTTAAGATGTGGTCCTGAGAGACGCATATGGACATGGAGCAGCTCACAACTTGCAGGTTAGTGAGTAAAAGAGGGTAGATGTCAGTATGGTCTTGGGCCACAGATCTGCATCCTCAATTGAGCATTTCCTTTGCAGATTCAGTTCTGTAGACAGCTTGTACCAACTCAAGACTTATGCAAGTGGTTTGAACAACTACATAGGGACCAATCCCCACATGCATATTGCTTGCTGCCTAATGAGTTTTTTTTGCAGTTTTATGCAGTGTAAACTTGTCCCACGGGCATTAGAGTGCTTTCCACCAGATTACATACACAAGGTCAGATTTTTTTGGATTTTTTATCAGACACAGAGAGATTAACTGATGAGCCCAAACCTGGTTCCTCAATTCCAAAGTTGGCATATCTGTCCTTTAGACAACACCGTCTCCTTATGTGAAGCACCGCCTCACCGTATTTTTACCCCTTTTTTAGTAGGGCTAAAAGAAAACAATTCCACTATTAACAGGTGTGAGGACATGATGTTCTTTAATTGGGATGTTGTCTGTACATGTATGCAGTGCTTCGATGTCACCTTCAAGTGTCTGTAGAGGAGAAAATGGTGACTGATCCTAAGGAACAGGATGAAATGCAATATTTCGAACTGCGCTCGGCTCTGTGATTCTCTTGCAAAGGGCAGCTGCCTCGCCATCCAATCAGAGCATGACACATCTTACCGTATTTTTCCACATTTATTCTCGAGTCCATTTGTTAGTGCACAAAGAGAATACACTAACTCTACAAATATAACCAAACGCATGAATCTAAAAAACACGAAGGCTTCTTCATTCACTGTTTCGAAATATGAAATGGAGTTTATGAAAACTTGATGGAGACATTGTAGCATCAGCCCGACAAGCATGCATCCGTCACGCGAGCAATAACCATTCCAAGATGGCAGCTTCCATCTAATATCAAGCACTAGCACATGAAAGGATTTATACTCTAATATCTATCGGGTTGAATGGGCCTATTATCCCTGTCTAATATGAGGCAGGTTTCAGTGCAGTGAGTAGCACAAACATTAATCCCACTCCCGGAGTGCTCAGAGCTGTGTGCCTCAGGTGACTGTGGTTTCTTAAGGAACGAGTGAGCTCAAAGTGACCTCTTGCATGATGTCGAGTGGACCAAAAATGATCACCCATTCTAATATACGCACCACACCCAAAAAATGGAGACGAATAGAGCAAAGATATACCGACCCTCGTTTGTTACACATGAACACTCATGGGGGAGGAGCTGTAACAGCGCAAACCTGAGATTATCTACATTCATAACATGAGGTTCAGCACTAGACACTAATGTTCGACCACAGTGATTGAAGAAAAGCTACCAGTAAAAATCAATCTTCCTTAATGCCCAGATGATTTCTTAGATTGCTGGTAAAAAAAAAAATAACAGTTTGAGCAAAACTAATGAAACATTACTTTCTTTTCAGCGAGCAATCGTGGGCAAATAAATTGATTTGGAAAAAACACTGTATTACAAATACAAGGATTTCAGTGCCAATAAACCTCAACCCTTTCCGGCAATTGTACAGGCCTAAAAAAACACAGTAGTGGAATTGACGTCACACCCTTTTTGGTACTAATGGCATTGCTGGACTGAATCTTTGTCGTTCCCTTAGAACATCAACAGCTGCTCATTTGCTGCTGTGGGCTAGAGGAAGGGCTAAGTAGAAACAACAGAAAGGAACTAAGTCTCTGGGAGACCTATGGTCTTTCTGTCCAGCTTGCACAGGGCAAGGCAGATGTGGTAGCCGTAGCATCCTCCCCAGTCCAGGCACTCTCAAATGAGTACGCCACACACGTAGTTTAGCAAACTCTGCCTTTTTGGGGATAATGTTCCTAAAGTATGTTTCCAACTCCAAAACCAATTGCGGAGATTGTTTCAATATTGTGAACTTCTGTGTGCACTGTACAGGCACACACAGGCCACAATTTGTGCAAAACATGTTAAGATGAACAATGCTCCGCATAACATACATGAGCCACCCACCAGTCTGCACTGTCATTTTAACCACCTCTCTTGGTGACGGATGTCTTATTCCTTGGTTACTAAAAGTCTATGACACAAACCACACTACACACCTTGGAGAAAGAGCGTTGGACTATTAAGACACCGATTTTTGACTGCTACAAATCATCACCGTATCCTTATCCACAATCTCAAAGGCGGTGTGACGGTGCAGTCCACGGAGGTGTGAGGATCTTTCAACCAAAGAGACAAGATGAAGGCATACTAAATATCAAGAGATTGTGTTGGACAAACATCTAGTGCTAGATGCACCTTGTAGACAGCAAGTACAATGGAAGAAATCTTTCTCTCTATGGATTAAAAGAGATGATCATGTGTGTTACCCCAAAACCTCGCCAGGGAACATACGCCCTTGCACTGGAACAGTTCCCTTTATTCGTCAATGTGTAGGGTGATGAATAAATAGAACATAAAACTTTATTTAAATGTACTGAGGAAAAAGAAACCATGAACCAGGAGCACATTAACATCAAAATCATGGGCGATCTACGTGACATCTCTCTTTCACCAACACATGACATCTTTGACATAGTAACTTCTCCTGTGTTGCCAAACTGCTTCACTTTCATTTCAGGATATCCCCTTTACATTTCATTATCAGTGGATGTGGTAGTCCAACTGCAAAAATGAAGAATACAGTTCCTACAATGCGCTAAGGTGTTAAATGAAAACTAGTACTGGAAAGGCGGTTTCCTGGCGATAGAGTGCACAGGTAAAGCCTAGGTGCTGCATAATATTTGACTGCCCATTATGCAATCTTTTTTAAACTCTTCATTGAATATTTTGAGGCTACAACACGTCAACAGTGTTTGCTGTTCTTTCTTTTCGCTAGTCAATATTGGTCTTAAGCGGTAACAAACGAACATACTTAAAGACATATCTCCTCCAACTATCATCAGCCTTTAAAACACCACTTGTCACAATAATTAAATAAGAAGGGTTGCAAAGCAAGCCACTGAAATTGCAAGCATTGATACAAGAGTAGCAATATTCAGGTCGGCAACAGACACTGCCAGAGTCATGTCACCAACACATCCAAATACTCAGAGAATGACGTATGAGACAAACTCATTCCGTTATTTACTTGCTTGGGTGTGCTCCCAGCAGCCACAACGTGTACTTGTGTGGCATTTCTTTCACATCTTGTTTCAGCTGACAGGTGTACTGTAAGTTTGTCCGTTTTGCAAAAGTGATTTTGCAATGGCCAGTCTCAGTGTGATGATGCTGTGACCATCTTAGATGAGGGGACTCATTCAAGATGGCCGCTACTTCAACATGAAAGGACAGTCACCATCTTAGATGAGGAGATTCAATCGGCCACGCCTCCAAGGAGAGATGTCTGTGAGGTAATGCACCTCTTTCCAAAGCTTCTGCAATAGAGGCATGCATTTGAAGTTCGGGTATTAGTAGTGCTGTTCTCATTAAACATTTATCGAGGAGCCACGACACCCCAAACAAAAGGACAGTTGAAATAAGCAACAGTAGAATCAAAGCGGAGTAAAACATCACCTCGTCAGGTTAAATTCATTTCTGTATTTGCAATGTATGAAATTCACGTAATTTGCTTTTCCCAAATTATACGAATGTATGGGAACATTTTGCAGAATTACACGAAAGGTAAATTTGGCACTTAACGCTATATTTCAGTGTGAAATGCAAGATACACGTTGTGCTAAAAAACAAGCAAACAGCTCGAAAGACACAAATGCCGTTGAGGACAGCCGAGAATTACAGCCCCCCCCCCACGATATGGTCACTTGCGTTGTTCCTGCACTTCGACACTATAATTTTGCCTCACACCACACGTGGCGTAATTACACAAATTACGCCGGCCTGTTTGACATTTCTCCCAGGCCTAGTGTAATGTTTTCTTGAAATTTAAGTTTCAGTGACTGACTGTACTTTAGGGGAAAATAATAAATGTAATGCATCTACAGGTTACGCTATATTCAAGATATTGTTTTATACTATTCTATGAAGCTTTGATCTGCATACTAAACAACACATAGAAGGTTTGACCAGAATGCAATAGGGGTCAAATGTAATTTCACTATGGAGAAGAGTTTTCAAATACATTGATTTACTCAAGCAAGGTCGAAGTGCATGAGATGTTACCAACCAGTGCACAACATCCCATGATTCTGTGCACCACCCAGCTCTGTTGACTTATTTATTAGGCAAGGATAGAAAGATTGACCACAGTACAAGAAGGATTCCATGTTTGGTGAAATTTATTTGCTTTAGTCCAGCAAATTAAAAGTTCATGAAGTACTTCAAATCAGATGCAGCTACTGACTTGTAGGTATCGCTAGCGTACTGCACCTTTGCTGCTAACGTCAGAAAGGTGTCTGTTATAAACTAAGGTACTGCAACCTTGTGCAGCTGGCAGCATGAAAACAGCAGAAAAGAAATCCCAACTGGGGTAGGATGGGACAGGGTGTGTTGCAGCAGCACAACACAATGTTAATTGCATATGAAAATAGTTGATTGTAATATTACAATAGCTTTTTGCCTATCAGAGAATGCAGCATTTTTAGATCTAGCTTAAAGGCAGCTTTATCTGTCTCACCTGCGGCCCAACAAACTGATCAAATGGGCTGGAGCAGAATTGGCAGCTAACACTGCACTACACCCCAGGAGTGGCGAGACAGACCACCTTAGCCTAAGACACAGTTACTTCCATAAACTGATTACCGTCCACCATGAACAGAACGGGTACTGCTTGGACTGTAACCAGGGTTGGATTTGGATCAAAAATAGGCTGGTTTGCGGATTGTGCCTTTCCGCAAAACACTGCTTCGGTGTTCTAAGTATTATGAAAAGGAGGGGGGTGTTGTCTAAAAGAAGAATGCTTTCTTAACTTGACTGAGATAAAAAAAAATGCAAATGTTGCCAGGACTCTTGGTGCACAGATTAGTGCACAGCCAGTGAACCACACTTGAATATAAGTGAGGCCACTTCTGCTCAGGCCCCCACCCCTGCTCAATCTGCAGACATTAATGGGCCGGACTAACGAAAGACTCGGAATGACACCTCTGCCTGTTGGTAAAAGGGAGGTAATAGAGGCCCACCTGCCTCTGGTTAGGCAGCCCAGGCTCCCACTGGGCCGCTGGCAGCATCTGAATAGCACAGACATAACCCAAAGCGGCCTCCATGCCGCCCAAAAAGCGAGCCAAAGCTGCAACACAAATACCGACCCGTCGTCCATTGCCCAAGTGCCCGCCTTACCAATCCGACCCCGACTGTAACTGGCAACCTGTGACAAATAAAGGGAATGCCAGGTGGGACTCTCTTGAGGAGGGCAAAGTGTGGACTGGATAAATGTTGGGGACCCAGTGGGCGGAAGGCGGTGTGTTTTGAGAACTACTGGGAGTATAACTGGGAGGACTGTTGGGGGCTGGGGGGGGAGATTGGGATGAGTGCAGCACAGTTGAAGTTGGTTGTTGTTAATGAAGGTTGCTATTGTTCTTTGCATGCAGTGTAGGTGCCCTGATCCCTTATCCCGCCTTGACCCGCTCTTTGGATGGGCAGGAACAGGAATATGCTGGTCTGCGGCTCTCTCTGTATACTGCTCTCACTCTCTGAATGGGAAACGATTTAAGGACACTCACCTGTACCAATGGTTGTTTGGCGATGTGTTCTTGTTATGAAAATGTGAATAAAGATGTATATATATTTTTTTAAATCTATCTCAACCGCCTCATGTAAGAAAAAAAAATGGATACATGCATACATACGGGGGCCATGTACACACATGCATAGAAGGGGTTTGTGTAGCTCTCTCTATCTATTTATCTGTTCAAGTGTCCTTTACATGCAGTTGCAGCTGACCACAACATAAAACATGGGGCAACAGAGCAGCCAACTTTGGCCAGCGGCTCTCAAGCAGGGCGAGTGGCACAATTTTTCTTGATCAATTATGCACATCCATCTAAAAAGAAGAGAAGTGCATTTCAGTGCTAGGTTGGTGGCCAATATTTTACTTCACTAATGCTTGTTTCTTCCCAGTCTTATTTTATAATCTTTTAGTCATCACTGTATGTTTAATCTATTTATTTAGGTTACAGTAATTCAAAGCTAATAACCAGTATGTGTTCATATGGGGCGCTTCTTAAAGTAAAAAAGTTTTCTATGCCTCTTCAAAACAAACACGCCTGCTAGGCAGGAAATGTACTGTTCCTATTTTGACATTCAATATGTTATTGCTAGCATGCTATGATTGACAGCAGAATCTTTTCTTTTTTTAAATGTTCATGACATATACTTCCATTACAAAATGTCATCAATGCACAGCATGTTATGCTTTCTTTTGTAATATTGCAGCATCAGTCTCAACATGCACAACTGAACACTGGGCGATGGCAGTGCACATGTGAGCATGCACTGGGGTTAATGGAGTTATAACAGGAATGTGCCCGTGTGGTTAAGTCTTCTAAGTAGTGCTGAAAATCTGCCAGGACGCTCTAGACGTGCACGTGCAAAGCCGGAGAAACTTTCAGGAGGAATGATTACGCAAAGTCTGTAGATTTATATAGTGCTGCTTATCACCCGTGAGGGTATCCAGGTGCTGTGCATGGGGAGATTACGTGATTTGCCCAGGATCACAGGATGTTGCGCCGAGACTCGAGCCCGGATCCCCATCTCCAGAGTCGGCATTGACTTATTTTAGCCACTCTTGAAATAATGATGCCCACAAAGGGAGTTATGTCTGTACTACCACAATGTGGGTAATTTTTCCTAAACATATTACGAATACTCTTGGCACAACAATAACCAGCCCTGGTATAATGCTTGCTCTGGGACAGATATATTCACAAAACTGGCAATGAAATGTTTCGATTTCCGAAATCACAACAATAGTCAATAAAACTACTCACCTACCCTACTACAACTAACCTTGGGTTCTGGAGTAGCGTGCTACCCACCGCAAAACACTTCAGTGCCTCATCAGTGGCAGTCACCGCTATGTAAAAGCAATTATAATATTGGTAATTGTTGGCATTTACTACTACCGACGTATGTGGCAAACTAGGACCAATTGGTTTAATCTATTCATTTTTTTTGCAGACATCTATGCGGGCACTAATTAATCCATTTAGCCATCTATCAGTGCCTTTACTATTTAAACCATTCATTTTCTGAGAATTCAATCACCACAGTTATCCATGCAGTTAGTCACTTATGCATCCATCCATGCATTCATTCATCCTTCCAACTTTTGGCACATTGTTACATCCATCCACTAACCAAACAGCACAACCAGACACAGTAACTAAGCAATGAACTACCATTTTTAGCCATAAAATATCCTGTCCAATTGTGTTTGCCAAGGCTTGTTGGGACTAGATGTCGAAATAAAGGACCTACATAGGACCTACATATGGTAAACATGTATTGTTTATTAGAACGGTGCTTGTAATATAATTAACATAATTTACATGTGCTTCTCCCCTGAGGCCATCGTTTGAAAATGTCCTCCTAACCCAGGCGCGGCTCAACACACAAGCGACATACCAGCCAGAGCTGCGTAGACCGAGCATCAGTAAGAGAGGCACAACTGAGTGTCTGGCACTTCCGGAGCATTCCAAATCACACCAGACATGGCCTATGAATTTTTAAGTTGCAACCCAGGCTCTGAACAAATGACCCATTTTGAATGCATAAGAAGCAAACAAGAAAGGCTGGTGGCAGGGGCAGAAAGCACATTCAGGACCTGTCTAGGAAACTGGACTTTTTCCATTACCCAATACATCAGAGTAGCAATAGCTGGCATTGTGAGCGCTGAGGTTAAACCAATGTCCTGGCGCTTAGGTGGAGGGAGGGATGAGGAAGATTGATGAGAGAGAGGCTTTGCACATGGCAGCGCCTCAGAAACAAGATGGCCCTGCCGTGAGACCTTTTGCTCAAGCAGGTCCGACGTTTGACCCTTAAGACAACCTGGTCAGCAGTCACACCATCAAGAATCCTGGGTTCAGCCCCAGGTATGGAGAATTTGCGGCTGTCTGGTAAGTCAATAAATGGTGCATCATTGGTGTGAAAATCCGCAGTGATCGATGACTGTAGAATGGGTATGTCAGTAGAACAGACCATTATTGAATCCCAGGCTTACTAGGGGCAATGGCGGAATCTTGAGGTGTATACGCAGAGCGCAGTACACAACACATGACCACGAGCCAAATCAGGCTCCAGTTTGCGATGGTCAAACCTGAAATTTGGTCGAAGTTGCCGGACCGCAAAAGCACTGCGAGGGCATATCAATTACAGAAGGCGCTCTACACACATGATCGCAATAGAACATAAGCCCTGGAGCAGGGAATGCACTGATGGCCCACTGCATGACAAGGCGAGCTGGCCAACCAGACATTCGCTTTTATTTCCCAAAAATACTGGAAGCCCTGCCACAGGAGTGGGCAGAAAAAAAGCAAAGCAGATTGGCAGAGTAGCTAGTCATACATACAATGCAAATTCACAGTGAAGATAGTGAACCGTGTTTGTTTTGAATAACAACACGTACAAATAAAACTTACCCTGCACCATTGCGATTGGTGTGTAACACAAACCACTCAATCTAATATGTGTGCGTGTGTCACTATCTTTTTGTAGGGTGTGGGGTTTAAATTTGAAAATATGCTACAATGTACTCATCCAAGACAAGCACTTGTCGTACATATTTGCACTTGCACTGATATATTTACCAAATCTTTAGTTTCCTCCATCAGTAGACGGCTGTGTGTGCCAAGATGGTGTTTAAATGCAGTTTGGTGGATTCTGCTTGTCGCGGTCTTATAGTAATGGAGGACTTGCCACAATCTCTGGCCGGTTCACAAGCCCTGGACGAACTAAAGCTCCGCAGATCTTTTTGGGCGAATTGAAGGTTTATCGCACTCTTTGGTTTACCTTTCAGAGGCCACACACCCAAACTCCTTCCACGGCCTCTTGTCCAACTCAACTTGTGCCGTCCAAAGCAATTATTCGTTAGCCCACACTTGCGCCAAACTGCACTCACTACTTACTCCGAGATTACAATGCCAACACATCTACTTCTCACTTTTTTCAACCAATATGGAATGTCACGAATAACAATCCAATACCCACCTCCCTTCAGATTTAAAATAAAGTTGGGAAAATGTTAATGCAAAAACCCCTTCCAAGATCTTATGTGCCGAGGGGGAGAGGATGTGGTCCATCGGCTAGACTGTTGGAAACCAAGGTTGGAGCCTGGGGTGGCGTCCACATTCTGTGATTCTGGGCAAATCAGTTACTCTCCCCGTGCCTGAACGTGTCCCAACGTGTCCTTGTGTAACGTAATCGGTGCTCATGTAAAGCGCTCCAATACCTTCGGGTCGAGTTCCCGCTATATAAAAAATATGCATTAAAAAAAGTAGGACTGCTCGTCGACTGCAGCTTTTGTCTTACCACTAAACTAAAATAAAATTAATGTATAGAATCCCTTCCCTTTAGCATAGTGCCAGCGATTTTTAGAATTTGTATCCGTCATTGAGGATATACTATTTTGCCTGATAAAAGAGGCTTTTTGTGCCCCCCACACCCGACCCTTGCCCCCCCTCACTCAACCATTGGCTGATCCATTTACTGACGGGCCCAGACCAGACTGGCTCTTTCCCTTTGCACAAAAAAAAAAACTTGCTTTTGACAATTTTGAACACTCTTGAGTTTGTCCGTTATTGCCTTTTTGCTGCATAATGTTATGCGTCATTCACATTAGTAAACTTCAGTCCCCATCTCGTACTCCCAGCTTTTGATCCTAATTTACCGTTATACTCATTAAATCTTTGAGTTTTTCCTTGCCATGAGTTACGTACAACAACTGTCCACAAGGGCAGAAACGGAAATAGACGGTGTCTCTGGGATCGGTGACCCCGAGACACTCCGGGGGATTGGGTTCCTGAGGAGATACAATGGGTCGGGGGGGGGGGGGGAGGAGCATGAACCCCTTCCCATTTAGTTTTTTGCGGGCCCTAGGGATGGGGTCCCTGGGACTTCTTTAGGATCAGGGAGGGAGATGCATGCCCCCCTCTTCTTAATTTGTTTTACAGCCCCGAGGATGGGGTTCTGGGGCCTTTTGTCGTACTTTAGAATTTGGGACCACGTAGGAGGCAGGGCCCTACCCCTGTCTATCCCGGTATTAGCGAACCGCGAATGGTCAATGCGGTATGTACAAGTGCATTGTGTAACGTTTTAGCTATGAATGCACTATGTATACGTTATTATACATCACTACGTGGGTTCCATCTTAGAGCGGTGGCCATCTTATGGTTGCCCTCACATAGGCTACATATCATGAAGCAAATACGGGCCTTTTAGAGCACATGTGCTCTCCTTTGACTTTTCAGTGACCTGGGCAGCTTGGCTCCGCTGCCCCAGGTCAGTCCGGTCTCACGAGCCCTGCTTTAAGCCTGCACCGCTGGGCTTAAAATTCCCAGTACTTCACTTTTTAGGCTTAGGAAGGGGGGCCTGCACAGCAACCCCCTTTAATAAGATGTTGGCCCCAAGGGATGGGCCTCGCAGACCAGAGCCTCTTTGAGGTTTGGGGAAGGGGACCTAGCGTGTCCCTCCCCCTAACATATAAGCCACCCCAATGGACCCTGGCACACCCCGTTTTTTTTTACCGTGGATCTTCCACGAAAATGTGTGGGGGAAAAAGAATACATGTTTTTGGCCCCAGGTGGGGTTCCAGACCCCAGACAGGTTCCCTGTAGAACCACCCCACCAGGCCCAGGGGGTCAGGGTAGTCTCACCTTGCCCCCAATGTCTTTTTCTTTCCATTTCTGTAAGGAGGCGGGACTCGGTCCCGAGTCCTAAGATGGCTGGCACCACTTCTTAGTTGCTGTGGTGGCAACCCATCAGATCTCTCCATGAAATGTCAGGTCCAAGGATTTTCTCAGCCCCCGTTTGACAGATCACCCCGAAACTTTCCATAAGCAAACTAGTCAAAAAGCTGCACTTTTCTTGGGAAAGTTTTGTGGAGATTCATCGATTGTCGTTAAAGAGATTAGCAACACAAAAAAAGGCATTCCCTATACAAACACAATCCTAACTATCCCTACCTAGTGGTGACCGACAGTGGGTAATATATATATATATATGTCTACAAGTTTTAACTATTTTGTTTGGTGCAATAAATTTAGTTATGCTTTTGCTAGGCTCTAGTGTGTTTTGAAGCCCATTTTGTCTATTAACGCTAAGGACACATATTGCAATCGAGCAAATAAACAACGAAACAATGAACACAATTTAGTAAAGGCCCAGGATGTGAAAAGTTACAACGTCACAGGTTTAACCACTTTGCATTTATTTTAATCCTCCGCAGTTTTGTGAACTTCGGAGCTTCTAAAGATTTTTTTTTTTTTTTTTTTTTAAAGGGAGCGACAACAGAAAATGACTTTCCACTGCTGTGCAGGCCCAAGAGCAGGCATATGCCCGGATTTCACTTACCATCAACACTCTCCTCCTGCTTCTAGTCCACCCCCCCCCCCCACTGCTGGACAGCCCACCCTGTGTGGCAGAACTTCCAGCAATAGGGAATGGTAGGATTGAAACCTCTGAACATTGGCTCTTCTGTTAATCTGCTGCCACTCAGAGGTAAAGAGGGACCGCAGAGAAACTCCCACTCTGCAGACAATTCCATGCAGCCCGAAGTTCCGGTCACTGTGGGCGGAACGTCCGACGGCACTGAAGTGCGGGTTGAGTGATTCTAAACTTTACTGTGGGCAAGGTCTGGTGAATCTTAACCCACCAACAATAATCAAGAAAAACCATAATACTGCTGGACTGTAAGAGAAGGAGATCGGATACCTACACAAACCCACTGTAGCTTTGTTACTGACAAACTACTGTGCCCAGAAGCTATCACATTTATTTCACAAAAAATGCCACTGTCTTTCTGTTATTTGCATAACCACATTAAGTACTGCTATTACTTCGAAAAGGCTACTTTTAAGCCTTTTCGATCTAACAGCGGGGATGCCGAATTGCCAAAAGCACCAACAGCACACTCCATGCTAGGACTTGCAGGCCCAATATTTATAATAGATAAAGCAAAACCTCAAGTCACATCATGGAAAATGCATCTGGCAACAAAAAACAAGTAAAGGTACTCCTGACGACAAAGGCCCAGCAGGCAAGCTCACAATGGCATCATCTCAACTGTTCGCTCTTTCTCCACCATTGAAGAGGCACAATGAAATGTCTCATTCTGAATGTGATTTATCCCTAAATTTATCAGCATTCTTCGCTGCCACCACTTTAGTATAGGGCACGCATCCCGTATCTTTTGGGAAATTGTCATCACAGCAAGCCAATTCCATTATGTTGGTACATGGGCTCATTTCCATATGAAGAGCACCCACTTTATCGAAAAGATCTTTTTTGAATTGTCCCAATTTCCATGTACATAAATAATCAACTGCTAGAACTAAATGTATTTTTTCCACAACACTCCATTCACATTTTTCTCTAACTTCTTCCAGTATTAACCTACATACAACAAGAATTTGCCGTCAGTTAGTATGCAGGGTTAGTAGAGATTTCATTAAAGGATATTTCCGCTTTCCCTGAAGAGCAGAAAATAAATATTTTGCTAGTTTCCTTGAAAAACGATCATGCAAATTCTCAGTCAGTCAACTCCCAGCTGCCACCCCAATCCATTTTTCATTAGTCTGAAGCGCCAATGTAATTAAAAACAACCCCTGCTTTTCAAAATCATGAACTTGTTTCAACTGACGTAATAATGTTGAGCAAATTCTAGGAAAAGGGGGTTTGATGTAAGTGTGCACAAGGCGTTAGCACATAAGATCAGGATTAATTTTTATATTGATAAAAAAAGAACAAAGACCATTTATTGGAATTTGTATTCAACGTGCCTGAAGCATCCGTACCCGCAGGAACGGACCCCTCGCTACACGCTAACCACGCTCCTGTGTCCGCTCATCTGATTCACCAATTACCTTTTGAAGAGACTACAAGCTGTTTTGACTGTATTTCAACCGGCGGCCAATCACAACTGAAGGATATCAGACACAGTCTCCCACACTATCCAACTTAGACATTCTCCTCTCAAACTGTAACCATAAGTTTGCATGCAGCGCTTTACAAAACCCCAAATAAGTACTTATAGCACACATTAAAAACTCAGTTGTGCTTATATTCTATTTCTAACTCCCATGTGCTGACGGATAATGCTATACCCCATGTGATAGGGATCCTTCTTGTCACTATGGAGTACAGGATGTTTTTACTGTAGGAACACAGCACACTCTACATACTGCACTGGCCACATGAATAGAAGTAGAGGAAAGACTATTAAAAGAGCCCATGAAGATGTCAGATTGCTGACGTTGGGACCTTGTGGTTGGAGCTCTGGAAGGGATGCCCACTTAAGCATTACAGTGAATTTAGGCTATAATATTGTGCATTATGCAACAGTCCCACGAAAATCCCTATAGACCTATATGTTTTCCAGAACCATGCAGTTCTAGCAGTTACTAAAACAATCTTAGCAACTCACATTAATCCGGCACTATGCCAGATTCACTCATTTGCCAGCTCAATGGAGGAAATATATAAAGATGCAAACAATATGTAAACCAGAATTAGAACATTGGAATGTTGAGCGCTTTATTAAAGAGAATGGAGCGCTCCGGGCTTCTAATGGCTTGTAGAAGCCCGCAGCATTAACATTCCAATGTTTGTTCACAGTAACAGCTGTGGACAAAGGCATTTCAACCCCCTTCGGCTCTGTGATACCTTTGTTTTACAAATTAGAACATTCTTCCCTTTAGGGGTGGAATGTTGCCCTTTAGGGGTGGAATGTTCTAATAGCCATAGAGCCCTCTGTAGTGGGCTCTAACGGACATTAAAGGCCCGCTCCCTTGCTAAAGGCACTCACCTTAGGCTCAGGCTTTTAACGCTGGAGCGGGCTCTAAGGCTATATACGACAACATCCTACCATGGGGGCGCTCGGGTTCAGTACCTCTGGCCTGCGGCACGCTCCGGCCACTAATTTATAAAGAGGATTGTCAAATCACCTGCACAAGACTGCAGTCTAGTGACACCCTGTAATTTCATAGAGCGACTAAAGCCGGTTAAAGTTCTCTTTACTTCGTTTAACCATCCCTAGCACGTTGATGCTCCGTTAGAGTTTTAATGCATGCAACATTATGAAAATAATTAAGACATATTTGACCATCCACCTTAATTTAGCTCCCAAGTAACTATTCACGGCCTTCTCTTAATGTGGACACAACTATGCACTTTTTAAATGCAATTGATAATTGATAAGATAGACTTTCCTAGTGCCTTCAAAGTAATGTTGATGCGAATGTTTATTTTGCTTGTAAGATGCACAATAGAATTGCTTTTAGGCATTGAGATGGAAAACTTTGCAACATGGTGTTGGGTGCAATGAGGAATTTAGGTTTATGCAAGTGAGCCTCATCGGGATACAAACTGTACAGTAAGTCATTATACCCCATACCATCTCTATGCGGATTAGACATACTTGTTTGATGCACTGCGCAACAAATAGCAGCACCTTTTCATGGTGCAATATCATGACCTTTTCAGAACCTGCACCTTGCGTGTTTAACAATTTGGAGTACAATAAGCCCAGCTTTCTGTTCATCCCTTAAACAGAAAGGGGAGGTGAAGAAGACGCTGCTGGAGTTGATGGCAGCACCATCAAGCATGTCCAAATGCAGGTATTTCATTTTTACGAATTCGTTTGCACTGCGCATGTGACCGAAGAACTGGCAGTGGCGGATCTTTCGATAAAACAAAAAATGGCCGCTACGCAGAAGTGCCGATTCAAACATTAAAAGCATTATTGCAACAGTCCCCAGGAATCTGTTTCCTCCACCAGTTTAGTTTCTTTTCACAACTGGAAAATAGGGTTTATGCAAACACGGTTGTATATTCAGCGGCTTATGGGAAATTAGTTTTTCGCCTGCGCTTTCCCTCAAAATACAATTGTGCGAGAATGTTAACATATAGAATGTACAATCTAATATTTCATGTCTTTTGTTCACACTGTAAGCACAGATCTCTGTGCTTCCTGATGCTGAAATCCTATTAGACGCCATATTGCTATACAGCTCTGTGGAATCGCGATAGCATCTAATCTCCCATTTCATTTTTCGAGCTATTCTTCGATTAATTTTCTCATTTGCTGCTTGGTGTCAGTGAAGTCATTCAGAGATAGTACTGCACATTGCACTACCTACCACCTGTAGCATATAAAATAGCATACTCCTATGAGGACCCACATACATACTACATATGGAGGCTGGCAGCTATATTTTCTCACCACTAAGCTTCCATGTTTTGAAGATAATCTTTTTTTTTACTTAAATCTAAGTTGAGACGTGTCTCCATCACATTGTGGCGAAGGAATCAAACTTCACATTTCCGAAGGCACCCAATGAGAGCGAATCATGCCTGGGGCTGCTTGTGCAGTAACAGACTGGCCTATAAGTTTGGACTAGACTTCTCCTTTAGAAGGTGCCCAAACCATCCAAAGTAGCACATGATTGATTCTCTTTATCATGACATAGGCAAGCTAAAAAACAATGGAATATAATGCTATCCAGATGCAGTCTCAATGTTAAGAAGTGTTGGCGCAAACATTTCCATCCATTTTTACTTGCTTTGTTAGTGTATGTTGGATCATTACTTTTCCATGCAATGCGCTTTTGAGAACAGACGTTGTATTGCAAACTCTATGACAAATCCATTACCAATATCAAAATATTTCAATTACATCGTTCATTAACAATGTCAAAACATGATAACTTTAGAAGCAAGACTACCTGCCTCTCCAGCCTCTCGGCAAGGTGCCCTCATCAGTTTGAGTCTTTGTGATCAATGTTTATTTTTTGCCAGAAGGCACAAGGATTTCCCTATTGGGTCCCACCATGTTGGTGGTGTGCTCAATGGATAGCCTTTAAGAAGGAGGCAGCCTTGTGTTACACACTAATTGCCATCAAACTTTTAGTCAGTCTGTTTGACTGATACTGGTAATTTACTCAATGTAAAGTCAAAAAGTAGAGGGGGGGGGGGGGGGGACCAGGAGCCTGTTAAGGTCCAGTGTCCGTGCTCCACAAATGAACGTTAAATCACAGGGGACACTGTTCCGAGATCACGGTGCAAAGTGTCACCCACTCATCAAAAGCAGAGATTAGGTACCTCTGCCTCTCTCTTTTCCTTCTTCCTCTCACTATCTACTCTACTCTTAATCTCTCCTTTTGATGAGTGGGTGACACTCTGCACCCTGATCTCGGAACAGTGTCCCCTGTGATTTAGAATTACTCAATGTATACATGGGAGCCGAAAACAAAGAAATGTATCCGTTTGGTGTTAACGTATTTCGTATTGGGTGTCCTGAAGAACTTACACTTGGCCTTGTGAATCCATACCAAGCCCGGCCTTTATCACATGAAAAGAGGTGGCTAATGTCCCTGTTCCAAAGACAGTCAAGTCCAAACCCTTCTCTCCTTTTTGTTTTTTATTTATGAGGTAGTTGTTTTAATATGGAATTAAAATGAGAGAGTTTGATTGTACACATCCTCAGAGTCAGTGAGTACATGATCATTATCATCCGAGTTTGGATCAGCCTCCCTCTTTGCTCACCTGCAGTAAAAGCTGGGTGCTGTCCTCTCATCTTCAACACCTCAACCAAGACTTCCAAGTCCCACCGTGAACCTTCCTTCCAAGACTTCAACCCTTTGGGGAACATCCACTTGCACCATAGACATGACTTCAAGTTTTTTATTATTGCAATCCTGGTCTGTCCTGTGCTTTATAAAAAAACATAAGTGCCGGGGCCCTAGTAAGGAGGCCACCACACATTGCCACTGTACTTACACAACTACTAACCATCACACTGCTACAAGCGTGACAATTCAGACTCTTCAAGCCCTCCAAAGCTTTAAGAAAGGCTTTAGTGGTATGTATTAGTTGAATTTACTATGTATTAAATCAAACTGTTTTTCTGCTTATCTTTAAATTGCACAAACGCCGCCACCATGTGGTAGCCGCCATAAGTGCGAGTTCTGGCAATTAAGTGCCGGTGCCATGCACCGGAAGCCACCTGCTCAAATTAAGCACTCGGTCTGTCTATACGCACCAGCTCCTTATCTGTGAAATATTCATGCTTTCAGGCTAGGACAACTCTAACTTAGTCTCTCATTCTTTTACATCGATGCCACATTTCCTCCATTTGCACGGGTTTCTACACTGTCCCATCATCCATGAATCTAAAAAAGTGCAGGCACTCACTATCCAAAGCTCCTGTTTGATGCTGAGAAGGAAGTGCTGATACTCTCCTGTACTGCATTCCTGCTGAGAAGAGCAGGGACTCTCCAATTGAAAGCATTGGACCCTACAGAGAAGTGCAGGTACACTCCCCTCAGATTAAAGAAGAGCAGGTACTCAGTACCCGACAGCACCTGCCCATTGAGAGCACTGATGTAGGCCTCACCAAGATACTTTCGCTCTTCCACTCTAGTCTTACTGTCACCTGGGTACTCAATACGTCTTTTACTCTTTCAGATCCTTTGCTCAAAATTCTCCGGGGTGCTGTTAAAGAGACTCCACTTCTCACCCAACGTGGTTATGTCTAGCTTGCATTTTAATCTTTATATTTTTTCACTTGCATAAACTTTTTTGGGCTGCTTTATAATGCATAACGTGTTACAGTATAGAGAGAATAATCGACAGTAAATGATCACATTAAAATGAAATGTCTCACGAACTGTGAATAAATAACAGGACATCTCAAAGGCCATCAAATGTTCATTGCCCACAACATTTGCCCAGTAGTTACACAACACAGCCCAGGCCCCATTGCGCCAATTACCAGAGAGAGGATATACACTTAAATACACACCCTCTTAAAGCGCGGGCCTCTACAGGACGGCTCACGCTGTTAGCCTCTAAGGCATTCTTCATGGAGCAGCGCCCCTGCTAGTCAGCAGATTTTACAACTTCTGCAGAAACTGAATGCAAATTGTGGGCAGAAGAAAAACTGGCAGCTGATTTCCTCGAACGCCCCAGACCGTAAAAACAGCAACCACCCACTACAACAGCACGACCTTACCTGCCACGCGCAAAGGTCAGGCAGGCGTGGCAAATCACCGCCGCAGCAGAAAATCCAAACACAGCGCGTGCCGGAAGATGCGTCCCACCGCCTGCAGCTTGATGCCGACGACTGCAGCTGAGAGCACCAGCAAGTTTTCTGTCAGTGTTGGCTTGGCAAGCTTTGATCAGTTTTACATTCAGAACAGGTGCACAGATTCAGGCGAGTTTTGTAGAGAAGTCTGCCAGACCCCATCACAACCAATCACTATCGTAACTGTAAATTGTATTCATGTAGAGCTTCCTACTGCTGACTAAGCAGTCCAGTGGCGGCTCCTCTGCTAAGGCGGAGGAGGAGGGTCGCTCCCACTGCTCACAGAGCACACAGAGCAGGAAAAATAAAAAGATAGCACCACGTTATCATTTTATTTTTAGTATGGGCTTTGGGGCCAGGTTAGGGTGGGTCAGGGATGGGATGGGGTCACAAGGAGGAGGAACTCTATGTGCACTATAAGTGCGCATGACAGTTTGGCAGGCAGTGTAGGGCCGGCCAAACAGTCATGCACACTTAGCATTTTGTCCATCCAGTTATGTTGCACAGGCGGGTGGATAACAGTCCAAAGGCTCCCAGGTACTGTCTGGGTGGCCAAACAGGCTGCTCAGACCAATCACGAGGCTGCTGTCATGCTGGTGACAGCAGCGTCGTGATTGGTTTAAGGGACCTGTGTGCTGCCAGGAGCCAGGAAGAGAAGAGGATGGAGGAGAAGCTGCGGCCATCATAAGGTAAGTGACCTTTATTTATTTGTTTACCCCCGCCCCATCCGCTCCGTAGCAGCCGCCACTGCAAAACACTTTGAGGCAAGCAGAACATTTCTCCAGAACCCAAGGTTAGACATAGGAAGTTAGGTGATTCGTATTTTTTTGTGTCCTTGTGGACTGGTTCTGGTAAGTCTGCCAAGTTAGTGCTCATTGAGATCATGCATTTACTGTATAGTTTTGAAAGGTATCAATTATTTCACAAGTGCAAGATTAACAAACACAAGATTAGAAGGGCAACTCATGGGCTCCTTTCACGCCATCGACAACCACAGAGGAGAGTGGAATAGCAGAATAAAGTTGCTTCACAAAACTATATTTCCGTCACCACACAAAAATCTGAAATGTTTACTTTTTTAAGGGGTGTACAATTCTATCCCAAGCAGGAAGTAACAAGCCTTTTTTGAGAATTTATGGAGACCATCGAAGGGAGGTGAAAAATAGAATTCAAAATCGAGGATGGACATGTATGGAGATTTGCAATAATGGATCCCACACTGACATTTGGAAATATACAAATTATCAGAATATTTTCTCTAGCCACTTCCAACTTCTGCTTAGGTTACAAGACAACTAGTCACTGCTAGGAAAAATGACACAAAAAATAATGTATCAAAAGAGAAGGTCTTTAACATCCAGGGTGCTAAACAGCACGCCGTTTGAGATGATCTCATATGGGACCAAGAGTCTGAAAAGGCCAAGACCTGCTAAAAGGTAATATTTAAGTGGTAGCAAAGTGTCTTGTAACAAGACTACAACTCCACGCAAGTTATAGGAAGTATTTTCTTTAATTTTAAAGAGTCATCTGTTGGGTATGACTGTGATGAATATAGCAACAAAAAAAACACATCTAAATTCTACTCCTGCCTTTCAGCTGCACATCATTATAAGAGGCCTTGCTTTGAGACAACTCTTCACTGTATTACATAAGAAGGTACAAAAGCTAGCATTATATCAAGCCAGCCAAGCAGATACCTCTTTTGATTACTTCCTGAAGTGTGATGTAAATCGTAGAGCCTCTGATGGGAATATAATTTTGATGATGATCTGCATTTCTATTGAACACTGCAGCCACCAGGGGCATTCCAGCATTGGACCTCAAGAGGTCAGCTCTTGACAGCAACACGAAGTGCTAAACCATCCCAAATTCACAGACAGATTATTGTTTATCTCCCAGTCTCACACTCTGGTACACTTTGGAATGAGCAGAGACTAAGGCCAGATCAAAAGGTGGTTTCGCTATAAATCTCAAACATTTCCTAGCTTCAGTTTCCCAGAGAATTTTCAACGCTAAGCAAGTAAATCATTCAGTGAGTTCACAATCTGTAGAAGCAATGAAAGTTATTTTTGTAACCTGTGAGGTGATCAGTATTCATCTCACAACACTGAAAGCATTAACTGCAATTGAACATAGTAGAAAGTCAATAGCCTACACCCTGCATAATGTTCATAGGAGCTTTTATATCCTCACACACCCTCTTAATTGACAATACCCTCATCATGATGATGGCTCCTTAAAGCTCATATAGCTATAGAAAAATGTTGACATATTTACTTCGGCTGTAGGTTTCTCTATTCTGGTGAAATGAATCTTTTTGGCCAAGTCATACATTTTAAAATATATTCAAGGTTCCAATTTATAAATATTGTTATATATGTTTGTGAATACAGTGCTCGCCTAGATTTTTCAATGCGGGCGGCCGCGACCATTCGCAGTGAGAAAGCTGAACTCGAGTAGAAAAACTATACGAGCAACAGCAAAGAAGCAGCACCCTCTGGGGTGCCACATGGTGCAGATAGTGTGGATTTTGCAATGCGGAACACACTCTCGGCGCTAAAAATCAGCATGACGTGCCGATTCCACCAATCACTAAACTTGGTGGAATCTCAGAGTTTTCATATAACTCCACGTTATTCCGCAGAGTGAAACTCCTTGATTTCTGCTCAACCCTACTTTAAGCGCAGATCTCTTTGACTGGTCCACAAGCCTTCCAGTCTACTTACCTTGTACTCCTGTCCAATATATTTTGCTTCTATCCAGATTGATATAGTCAATTTCTTCTCCAGGCAGCAGCTGAAGATCTCAGGTAGAAAGCAAGTAAGTTGGGGTTGGAAAAGTTTCTCATAACAAGCTGCAGCTTGTGGAAATCACACCATTTACATGTTAGTTTTCTTCCTGACCACCTGTAGTTCAAGTGCAGAAGAAACCTGGTTCTAGTTACAGTGATGCTGTTCTAAATGGTGCTCATTTCAGCAGTGCTACAGAACCCATAGGTCAACTTGTGAATGATACAAAACCCAGCACCACGCTGTAGCACAATTCACACTCAAACTTTCGGAGTATCGCACTCCTATAGAAAATGCTGATTCGATCTACCAATTTCGAAACTAGAAGAAGAGAGAGCGTTAAAAGGAAAATTAATGCTATTTAAGGCATGTTTTGTTTCAAAATAGAATTTACTAAAGGGAAATTCAGCACTTGCACCTATGGGTATGCTGCTTGCATAGCAGAACACTCCGCGGACTGCATGAAGGGCGATAATCGGAAAACTTGCAAAACCTATTCTCACGTGATAAAAACTTCACACTATGAAGCGCTCCCTTGTGTGCAAGGAGTTCACTGGATGCACTTTGAACGCAAAACAAAGCTGCACTGTGCCCTTTATTTCTAAAAAATATAGGGCCACATGTATCAACCTATTTTGCATGCGCAGACGGTGGGAATCATTAAATGTGACCGTTTGCAAATGCAAAATAGCCTTTCAACATGTATGAAAGGCTTTGGCATGGCATTTTAGGTAATCACAATTTTTTTTGCGATTACCTAAAATTGCAACTTCAAATGGGGAATCACAATTTACAATTCCCTAAGCACATGTACCAAGCAATTTCTAAATGCAAACAGGGCATTTAGGAAATGCTATTACCATCGACTCCAAGTCAATGGTAACCATGTGCAATTTTTGAAAATGCACAACAAAGGAATTTTTCAAAGTGCCATGTAGCTTTTCATGTGTACATTTGTGTGTGGGGGTGCTTCAGGGGGGCCTTAGGCCCCGTGCATCCTTGGTTTTGCATTTCCTAATTTGCGATTACGAATTAGGTAATGGCAAATTAGGTCATGCAAACCCATTCGCACCTATGGGCCTTTAGGCTCATAGGAACGAAAGGAGCAGCATTTCCTAACAGCGATTCCCTAACTGCGATGGCTACTCTGTAGGAATCGCTATTAGGGAATCGCTATTTTCTTACATACCATTTTGAATTCCCTAAATAGCGATTACCTAAAATTCGCTATTTAGCGATTGCAAAATGGAACTTGGATACATCTGTCCCATAGCTCCTTGTTCATACCTGTGCACATAACTGAAAATTCAGAGACATTTTACTGTAGCAGAGACGATATCACAAATGTTCCATTTTGATACAATCTGGGACACATTCAGTCGCGTTAAAAATAATGATCACATTTCCCCACTCCAGACGCTATCCAACAAATCGGGACAGATGATGCCCGCCACCACAGGCGCAGTGACGTTGAGCTGGAAAAGGGACAGGGACTGATGTCATCAGAAGGTGACAATAATGGGGACGGGCCGCTTCTATTTCCTGTGTCCTCATTAAAAATAACAAAGCTTACAATTATGTGGGAAAACAATCAACTTGGCACACAACCACCAAATTGAAAGTTCACCTTTGGAAAGGTTGAAAAGAGACTCAAAAAGGATGCGAGCGGTATAGAGAAATGGCTTTCAATCTACATATTCCTCTCCTTGATTACATTGTGCATCTTATACTCTTACATGGAAAACGGAGCATTAGGAAAGATTATTCTGTCCTAGAAGTAGCAGGCGAGGAAGGAGCGCACGGGGTCACATTTCTCTCGGAGGATTACCGAGGCCTGGGCTTGGGGATTAAGCGGGACGGGGTAGAACAGAGCCAGCTTGTAATGTGCTGAACCGCCAGCCTCGTTTTTATTAAGATTCCAATTTAACACACCGAAATCCCTACTTTTATATTCAAATAAGATACACAAGGTACCTTCTCAGAGGACAGTACCAACATATTGCAGACTTTTTTTTATTTGACTGCAGATTACTTAGACCTCCCTCCATCATACATTGTGTAATGGTCGCCAGTAAGAGAGGTCATGAGAATAAAGCCACAATGATTTGACGCCATCTTGTGTAAATCTCTTGCACGTTCTCCTAACTGTGGTCTTCTGGGCACTTGACATGGGTGGGCTAAGGAGGAGTCCTTTAGTCCATCTGCTTTCCATGATGTTTGTGGCAGGAGGGTGGCATTCTCAGAGAACCCTGGGTCTGCCTCAGGCTCACTGATCGATACAAGAGTTCTTGATCTGACCAGTGGCGGCTCCTCAGCTAAGGTGGAGGAGCGTCGACCCACTGCTTTCAGCAGTGGAAATAACAGAAAAATAAAATGATAACTTGATATTATCATTTTATTTGTTCCTGCTGCAGGTGTCTTTGTGGGGTGGGTACACTAAGTGTGCAATGACTGATTGGCTGGCCTTCCCGGGCCATCCAAACAGTCATGCATATGTTGCATGTTTTCCACCCAGGCTGTAATACAGCCTGGGTGGAGAACATGCCCAGGCTCTCATTCCCTGGCTGAGCCCCGAACCACGGTGCTGAGACCAATCACAACGCTTTATTGCAGCGTTGTGATTGGTCAGGGGAGCCTGGATGTGCTTCCTGTTCCTTGTTGGGAAGACGGAGGAGAGACGCGGCGATGACAGAGAGACGCAGCAAAGAGCTACTTTTTTTGCATTATTTTTTACAACCCCATGCCCCCTGCCATCAGCCTCCCCTCCCCCGATCCATGCTGGCTGCCACTGGATGTGGCTTTGTAAAAAAGTTGTGCAAGCCTTATAAACACAACTTCAGAAGCTAGTGGACATGTGCAGCACATGTAAACACAACTTCAGAAGTTAATGAGCAAATTCTTATGTGTCTATGCAGGAAAGTGAGATATTTCAAATTCAAAAATCTGACATAAGTGATGGAGGGAGTGAATAATTCACATTCACAGACCTTTGTAAGTAGATGAGGGTATGTCCTGAGACAGAACCTCCCGGTTGGACAGTTCCTTCGAGTAAGGAGGAACTGCTCTGACACCTCAACTTTTGAGGAACAAGCATCCCACCTTGAAGAAAACCTTGCTGCTCGCCACTACCCCAAAAAAATGATACGCAAGGCTAGGAAACGAGCAAGGAACAACCCAAGGGAAGCACTTTTGGAGGACATAACAAAGGAGAACACCAAAAGAACAGTATGTGTTACAACATTTACCCCTGCTTCTAATGCCGTACAAAAGATAATCAAGAAAAGATGGAATATTCTAAACAGCGCGGGAAAGCAGTGGGATCCCCCACTTTTTGCTTTCAAACGGAACAAAAACCTGCGAGACCAACTTGTTCACGCCACTATGCCAACTACAGAGGGCACGGAACAACAGAGGCTTTGGGATCAACCACGAGTGGTGGGACACTTCACGTGCGGTGGGTGCGTTTCCTGCAAACTCACTTCTAACATCAAAGAAGTGGACATAGGCACAGGTAGACCGTGGCAACTCCGCAAGTTTAGCAATTGTAACACTGAGAATGTGGTTTACCTTTTAACATGCCCCTGTCAACTCCAGTACGTTGGCATGACAACCAGAAAGGTCAGGGTACGCATCAACGAACATTGCAGCACCATAAGATGCAAAAAAACAAACACTAAGCTCACACGCCACTTCTTGGAGAAACACCACAAAGACACTGATCTTCGATGGACCGTCCTAGAAGTCATGAACAAAAGCAGAGCTGATCTCTCCAGAGCCCTTCATATCAGAGAACAACGTTGGGTGTTCCGCCTGCGGTCCCACGAAAAGGGACTTAACGACGATATCCCATGGCCCCATCTACATAGATGATCAATGTACGTCTACCAACCCTTAAGTAGTACCTGGACAGCCTTCCTGCCCTGTGCCATTTGCCCAAATATATCGAATACCCCCTGTCACGCCACCTGCGTACCCTTTGGGTTTTGAAAACATCACCCCAGGACCCCCTGCTCTCTAACATATGACCCAAGTTACAGGGATGTCTCGGCAGCCCACTGCAACTCCACGTACGTTTTTGTGACCCCTTGGCCCCTCTTTGAGCCGCCTGATTTTCCTTTTGCCTTTAGATGCAAGACAATCTAACCCAGAGTGCTGTAGAGGGTGTGTTTTTTGATCTTCACTGTTGCCATCAGCAACCGTCACACCCCCTCACGAACTCTCTATGTCAACGCACACCACGGGCTTTGCATGCTAGCCCTCGCCCACTTCCATACCCTCCTTCAGGGACTCAGTAGCATGCAGTTTTCAGTATCCCCCTTCACGTTCCCCTGACAACCCGGGACGCGCACGTCTACACGTGACTCCGACCTTCCACTTTCCCTTCCGGGGCCCCGTAGTACGTGTCGTTATTACCCACCTCCGCGTTCCCATAACAACTTAGGACGCGCACGCCCACATGTGACCTCCACTTTGGGCAGGTCCCGTGATCCGCTTCCCCGATTTGGGCCCAGGATATAGCTTGAACGCCGAGTACGTGTCTCTAGTTTCCACCTCCGCGTTCCCCTGACAACCCAGGACGCGCACGCTTACACGTGACCTCCCGCTTGGGCGGGTTCCCTGACTCGCTCCCCTTATTTGGGCACTGGACTCAGCCAGGACGTTCTGATTGGCCCGCTCCATCGGCCATTGCACAACCAGGCACTGCACTGCATGCATCGCCTTCACGATAGCTCCGGACTCCGGATGCACCGCACCAGGAACTGCTTCACAGCCGCAATCACCCCAGGCTGATTTCAATTTCACCATTAAGCACGCTATTTAAACCCGCCTTTGCGACCTCACTCCCATGTTCGGGCGGACGAGGAGCAACACCTTAGGCTGAATACGGGACACTCTGCCTCAGACAGTAAGAGTATGAATGTTGGCTGTGCGTTGTTTTAAACCCCTTCGGCGGTTTAATTATGGAATGATTGTGGTTCCATCCTGCTTGCAGGCTTGCAAGGGTCCACGTTCTTGATACCTTCAGTTCGTTGACTATTACATTCTTCTTCTCTCCCTTTAGACTGAACAGGAGTGTCTCCTCCCTTCCCCCCATGTGGCAAGTAGTTTGTCTAACTAGGGTAAGCCTCATGAGAGCACTTTTTGACTCTCAATATGTTTGTGTACTCACGTAGAGTGGCACATGTCACGTGATTTAGTCACTCACCTTAAGGTATTTACGCATGTGTATATCTTAATGTTATTTATGTTTTCACTTTTGACCTTTCTTTCTACAGTTGTATATATTTGTTTGTTTGATCTTTCCTATAGGCTTGACAGTTGGAAGCCATCTAGGTAGTGGAGTGTGGCCCATGCCACACCCGCGCAGTGGTATTCTCTTGCTACCAGTTGGTAAGAACGGAGCCCTCTTTTTGTAACTCTAGGTCCTGATGAATGCCCTGGACCCGCTCGGGCCAACAAGGCAGAAACATGTCGACCTTATACTAGACGGCTAGGGGACACCTAAATACCCCACCTGCCGCCACTTTGTTTTTAGTATCATATAGTTACCGATCACATTAAAAATATCTTGGTAACTATAATGATTTTTAACTTCACGTTCTACCCCATGGGCCCCCACTCTTTAGCTTAGAAGTGCATCCCTGTCTCCAGGTGTATGCCCGCCCTCCATCAAACGAAGGTTTTGGAGGGCGAGGACTGGCCGATGATGAAGCATGACACCAGGTGGTGTGTGAGGCCAGTCCGTCACTTTTTGTGAGATGTCCATACTCACAACAACTTTACAACTGTAGTAAGGTCACATCACTCTAGGAGCAGCTTCTTGTGGTCAATATGTATGAATATTTCCCATGCACAGATTTCCTGTGTTTATATGCTGTAAATCCACCACAGGTCCCCAAATTGAGAATATTTCTCTGTTTTCTCTCAAACTCATGTGAGCACTTGAAGATGTGACAAGCCATCACAGTCACAAACGTGGTTTACAATAGGAGACTGCATATTCTGTCTGTACGTAGTTCTTTCTTGATATGTCATGCGGGTGGCTTTTTAACAATGCCTTTATGAGACTGAAAACATCATCTGGCATAAGAAAATGTACAGATATACAACTTTACAATTTCATTGAGGGCTAAACAGGTGAAGGCACGGAAAGAAGACATAAAAGTGGGGGGGGGGGGGACAATCATTCAGAGCCACTGTGGTAGATTGAATTGTCCCTGCACAGCAAAACGGAACAAAACATGGAAAGAAAACAGTAAAGAAAAAAACATTTGCGCATCTCCTGTCTAGCCAGCTGGCGCCACGTTGGCACTAATACATCATAAGGAGTTGGCTCGCGGCTGATGAATTGCAGTGAGACACTATCACAATGATAGTCCTGAGATGATGGATTGGCGGAGGCCATGGTCATAAAGAGGAGCGCCTCTGATGATGGATCGCTCAAAGGTGGTGCAGTGCTGTGATCAAGAAGTGAGCCTAAGATTTCAGGCAACAGGGCAGATAGAGCCACTACCTGCTACAAACGTCAAAGACCAGGTCCCGCAACCTCACCTCTGAAGCGGAGTCTGAAGCATGAAGCGTTTGCGGGACCCATCCCTGGGATAATGTTCCATCAAGCACTTCTTGATACCTTTGTTATGTATTGTCATTTACTGCAGCTAAGGATGAATACTGATGCATGCCAATATATTATTCGCCTACAACCCAATGAAGAAACATCAACAAGCAAACATTTAAAGAGAGGATGGGAAAGCCTTTCAAGGGGTCTGATGAAATAAGTCTTCTCCATCCTTGACCCTCACACATGTGCCCCTCAGCGGCATATAGATGATATCCAGAAATACAATCACATTTTAATTAACTCATTTATTTATTAGAATAGTCTATTTGCAAATGGAATTTGGCAATGTCTTGCTAAAGAGATTAACCGAGAAATGACATTGTGTTAGTATTTGCAATTTTTATTTTTCAGAGATTCTTATGCATTAAAATTGACTTAGCCAATTGCATGAAGGAAATCTTCCTGGAGCATACAAGAGGATACCCTTCGTAATATTTGATTTGATGTCTCTTTTAAATGTAAATTGGAATTTTTGGATTAATTAGACAAGTTTTATTAAATGCTTACTGGCTGTTGAGACTTTATAAAACACTACACTGTTGAAAAATAAGTTGCCACTGAGGGGTTCTGGTAAAACATTCCTTTGCCGGGCTTGTCTTATTTCAATGTTATTCATAATGGCGTCATCGTCCGTTGCAACTGAAGGTCTACTGGTGGTGATATTGTGGCCACTCTGATCCTCAGTTGATGACATCACCCACTCTTGTGTGATGGAGTGCAGAAGTACCCATACTCAGATGAGGGAGTCAAATGACATCCTTTACTGTCAATACTGCGCATACCAAAAACTAGACGTAAATGGACCATAAATGATACATCATCCTTTGGTGAATCAGATAACCACAAGATTACACAGTTTCAACATCAATAAATTAAAGAACAAAGCAATACATGTATTAAAAATGTAGTCAAGGAAGAAAATTCCGAAGAAATGCACTGGGAATTGCTCAATATCGGAATCCGGGCACCGCATTGCAAGGGTATTAATAATTTGATCAGATAACACTATTCTCACAGAGTTTTTGACAAGCATGAAGATGCTTTCAAGAGAATTGAAACATGTTATTTCTGTCTCTCATCAGATGTATACTCATTTTAAGGACCTCATAGACATGAAAAGCTCGGTCGAAATTGCCTGCAGATAAATTTTCGACCGTACAGGTCCTGCAATCAAGCTGCACCCCATGAGTCTCCTCAGAGTCCTCAGAGGAGGTCCTATGATCCAATGGAAGTCCTCCACACCTGTGCTGTGTCCATCTCTTCTCACATATACACTTGATGACTCCCATCAAAAGCAAAGTGCATAATATGCTTACAAAGACAGAGAGACCCGATCGATATCCGATGACTTTTATTAACCAATATTAAAACAGTCCATTGACATTCGACCACAAATCAGACCTCAGCGCATCTACAGTAATTTCTAAATTCATGTGCAATGCAAATGAATGTGGGTGTATTCAAACTTCATGGCACACACATTAATTTACAGAACAGGCACTGGTTTATGAAAAATAACACAAAGGATGATCCTCTAAGAAATAGTATCTTGGACTTTTGTTCTCTTCGGCCATAAGATAGGCCATATTTTTGAAATCTACAATATTCAAGTTCATATTATTAACATTTTGCTGGGAGATGTGAGCACCTGCTGTTGTGATCTGTGTGAAAGGTGCTGGTTTAACACCAGAAGAAAAGCTAAATGCTTTTTCACTGTTTCAACATCAATAAAGTGAGTCCTATTGAACTGAAGGTGTGGTTGGGACCTAGCAAAATAAAAAGATACAAATAATCTCCAAACTCAAAATCTAATCTAATTAAAATGAGACAAAGCAGACAGGAACATGGAATCACCGTGTTGTATGACAACACTGGACACTCATCTCACGGCTCATCCACCTCCGTGCTTCAAGGAGTATGAGGAAATGGGCCTGTGCAAGGAGCTGGGTGCACAGAGGCCCACTGGCTCAAGGGAGTCTGTGGTGAAGCATAAGCAGCTTGGGTGACAACAGACGTCTAATTCACTCTTCTCAACACTTCAAATCTTGTTAGACCAACCTTATATTTAGGGTCTGGACCACCAAAGTTGACCAATATTCAGTGAAGCTGCCGGTGGTGTAATGCCACCTGAAAATAACACTCAGCAATCCTACATATCTTCAAATACAGAATGAATATTGCAGAATAGCAATGGATGGTAAATAATACAGCAGAACGCAATCAGATGTGCTTCTGCATTTTATTCCCACCTGTCATAGCAAGGGGCGGCATCAGACCTACTTCCCCTTTTCAGTCTCGCCTTGACAGCACATGCGCTGCCTCTTCAAGACCTTTTGTTTTCTATTAGTGGGCTTAGACCCTGTCCATTGCAATCCAGTGTGGCTTCATTGTCAATCTTATTTGCTTGCTTCTTATTTATCAACTGCTGTGCATTTCCTTCCTCTTCGTGTGTTTGTCCCTCGCCTGTAGCATGGACTTGTGTCCTTACACTGCTTTTTTTTTTTTAAGTGCTACTTTTTCCTTGATGTTTAAGCACTCTGCCAGGGTGCATCTTTTTCAGCTGACTCTCTTGTGTACTTTCCCCCTCCCTCGTCTGTGTCGCTGCTTGCCCTCAACCGCTCTCACTCCCACCCTATGTTGTTGTTTGCCCTCCATTGCCTGCCGTAGCAATCTTGTTGTTTGTCCCCAACCGTCTGCCTTCCTCCATGTTGTTTGCCTCCAACTCCAACTGTAAACCTTGGCTTTGCCACTGCGGGTTTCTTCTAGCTGGAATGCACCAAGAACAGCTATTCAGAAAAAAGGAGGTAGAAAAGCTGTGTGTGTTAGTGCTGTGCAATTTCATTCTTCTCCACAAGGCAAGAATCTTTTTGTGCATTACGTCCTAAGGAAAGGTGCTTTTGACATCTTAACAATAAATGGATTAGAAACATTCTTTTTATACAATCAGGAGGCCCGCGAAAGCTGGAAACAAACAAAGCCCTGAAAAGACACATGAACACATATTTGTGAAAAAAGCACAGTCAATTGGTGTAAGAACAATGGCTAGAACCAATGAAGTGTGCAGTTGCATATATGCGTTTTGGACCACAGGCACAAGGCTCCATTTAGTCCTACAAAGAAACTCTATGGTTGGGTTACCGAAAACAAGGAAAATGGGCCTTGGCTGCTACAAACATGTTATCATCCCAACACAGGGCCAATTTATGGTTAGGGATGGTAATTGGTACAAATTCAACCTGAGAGTTTTTGAGTGAAGTAATCCAAACCACCAATCCCTCTCACTTTTGTAATTCAATCTACATGTTTCAAATTGGGCACTAGGGGCGAAAAGATGATTCTACTAATTGCCTTAGAACGGCTTATTAGGTCCGGCCAAAATCCAACTTTATCTGTTTCACCAGCAGTTTGTAATCAAAGAAAATTCATATATAAAACTGTACATGCATACATACATACAGAGAGGGACTTCGGGTCAGCCCTCTACATCCATTGGTCTGCACACCCATCATTCACAATTTGCTTCCGCCCACCACAACATACAGCATGGGAAATGAGTCCATTCACTTCAGTCACCCACCTGAAAAGAAATGTACTTCAGTGCCACGGCTGGTAGGCTAATGCTTCACTTTTTCATCTATTTTTTTTTCTTCTTGTTATAATTGTTTAACCTTGGCCTTCAGATTACAGTAATTGAAACCCAACATCACGCTTTCTTGGTACAAATAAGAATCCTACTTTGCTGTGATGTGCATTCAAACTAAACAAGCTTCGAAAATGCAATAGGCCTCGCCCTCGTGTAAGTTAAAGCAATTCTGTTTGTAATTAGGTGACTTTTTAGCTTTGCTTTTATTAGTGTTTTTCAAACTTTTATGTACATAACGTGTATTTATATATGTATCGAAGCTCCAAGGTTGCCCTGTTGTGGGAAGCACTCTGACGCTGTTCATGGGTAACACCCTTTTATTGGTACAAGAGGCGCAGATGGAACAATCAATCGCGTAGGCAGTTCAGCAACGTCCCAGAGCCTGACGCGTTTCGAAGTGTAGAAACCTTCTTCCTCAGAGGCAAAGACGTTCTGAAGGTGTGCTTTCTGTGGACTTGCCCCTTAAATTGCCAAATGGCCCGCCCTTGATGGGCCCCTCATGCCGTTCTGAGCAAGGGATGCTGGGTCATAAGTATGCCAGAAAACCCGGTCTGTATAGACCGCTCATCGCCATGAGCGAGGAATGCTGGGCCATGTAGTCCCCGACTAATTTGATCGCGTTGCACGTAATGTTACTGCCGCCAAATTCAAGCCCTCAGATGGGCCTCGATGTCCATGCCCCTCTTTAAATCCGTCACAACGTCCCCAATTGCAGGTCAGCTAGTTAACTGGCCTTCTGGCCCCCAGTTGTAGGGTGGTGGATTCCCGACGGCCGGACCGCCGCCCAAAATCGAAGCTCCAAGGTTGCCCTGTTGTGGGAAGCACTCTGACGCTGTTCATGGGTAACACCCTTTTATTGGTACAAGAGGCGCAGATGGAACAATCAATCGCGTAGGCAGTTCAGCAAAGTCCCAGAGCCTGACGCGTTTCGAAGTGTAGAAACCTTCTTCCTCAGAGGCAAAGACGTTCTGAAGGTGTGCTTTCTGTGGACTTGCCCCTTAAATTGCCAAATGGCCCGCCCTTGATGGGCCCCTCATGCCGTTCTGAGCAAGGGATGCTGGGTCATAAGTATGCCAGAAAACCCGATCTGTATAGACCGCTCATCGCCATGAGCGAGGAATGCTGGGCCCCGTGTAAGTTAAAGCAATTCTGTTTGTAATTAGGTGACTTTTTAGCTTTGCTTTTATTAGTGTTTTTCAAACTTTTATGTACATAACGTGTATATATATATATATATATATATATATATATATATATATATATATATATATATATGCATTTATATTTGTATAGATATGCAGATGTATATATATACACACACACATATACAGATATATAAATGCATATATTTACATATATATATATATATATATATATATATATATATATATATATATTTATTTATATTTCCTACTGGCGGTCGCCAGTTGGTAGTTATAGTTAGGACCCCTTTTCCATAGGAAAACCTCAACATTCTATTTTGAATAACTTTGGCGCCGGTCGATGAATCCTCGCGAATTTCTCAAAATAGGTGGGGCGCTACGCTCCGCTCCTACCCTGAAAGTCTCGGGGGGATTCGTCAAGCGGGGGCTGAGATAAAAGGGGGGTCCCAAAACGCGTTTTTCCCATGCATTTTTCCATAGGACCTTTAGAACGAGCTACAGCCCGAACGGCTGAACAGAATTACTAGAAATTTGGCAGAGAGGTAGTCCCTAGGTCAAGGAAGTGCCTTTTGTAGGTTTGGTGTAAATCTGTTCAGTAGATTCTGAGAAAATAGCCTTTAAATCAATATATATATCTGAGCCCGCTTACGGTACGCTTACCGTACGCTTACCGTAAGCGTACGGTGGCGTGCGCGAGCGCGATTCTGATTGGCTCTTAGATCTTAGTAAACATTCGAATCGGCCGAAACCAGGAAGCGGCGTCCGCCATTTTGTCTCTCGCACTGAGTGTTGTTTATCAAACATGATGGCCAAAAACATGTTACTGGGCTGTTATGACAACTCCCTCCCACATAGTCATGTTGAGGGAGTCCCCAAACATCCCCCAAGAGCAAAAACGGTTTTATTTTTTTTTCGGCAATTTCGCCGAGTACGCTTACCGTACGCTTACCGTAAGCGTACGGTAAAAAAAAAAAAAAAAAAAAAAAAAAACACTATCCACACTTACCCCACCCCCTGTGCTTTTGGTGGCCGTAGGCCACCAAATGTACAGGGCTTATTAATAGGTAAAAAAAACTAAATTTTGGCAACATGAAATTATAAAATCGAAATAAAAAAAACACTATCCACATTGACCCCACCCCCTGTGCTTTTGGTGGCCGAAGGCCACCAAATGTACAGGGCTTATTAAAGTTGATAAAAACCGTGCACGGAACGAACTGCGTTAAGTGGGCGCGCACGCCTCGAATGGCGTAAAGTAACTTAGCATTTAAAAAACCGTACAAATTCACTGAAAAAAACATAGGTTTCACACACGTTATAGTTAGGAATTAGCATTTAAAAAACCTTGCAAATTCACTGAAAAAACCATATGTTTCACACATGTTATAGTTAGCGGAAATTTTACTGATAAAAAACCAGTGAAATTGCCCAGTTATAGTTAGTGCTGGCAACTATAACTCACGCGACCGCAATCTTCTGCTGATGACATATGTGTCTTTATGAAAAAAAAATATTTGTAATATATGTATAGCTAAAAATGTATGGAAGAAGACATGGGCAAATAAGTGTCTAAATACAGTATTAGCATCAGCAGAGGATTGCGGTCGCGTGAGTTATAGTTGCCAGCACTAACTATAACGGGGCAATTTCACTGGTTTTTTATCAGTAACATTTCCGCTAACTATAACATGTGTGAAACCTATGGTTTTTTCAGTGAATTTGCAAGGTTTTTTAAATGCTAATTCCTAACTATAACGTGTGTGAAACCTATGGTTTTTTCAGTGAATATATATATAAATGTGCATATGTGTGCGCATAGAGAGGTAGAGAGAGAGAGAGAGAGGTAGAGGCAGAGAGGTGTAGAGAGAGAGAGAGAGAGAGAGAGAGAGAGGGGGGGTTGAGAGAGGTAGATAGTTATAGAGAGGCAGAGAGAGAGGTAGAGAGAGAGGTAGAGAACATACACACACACACACACTCCTTCAAAAAAACAACAACACACAAGCGATTAGACACGATACTCCGACTGATGTCAGAAATGTATAGAGAGCTTGTTTTTCACAATGAACGGAAGGGCAGCACTTAAAAAAAGATGTCTTATGTCTGCTGTCGGTTCACAAGTAACATAGCATGTATCACATGTACCGCATGCAGCATTCATAACTGACGGGCTCACTGTGTTGCCCACCGCGTGCATACTTCAAAAAACACACAGGCAATTGTGCGTGCACACACACGCACACACACACACTCCTTCAAAAAACACTGCCAGTTGTGCACACACACACTCCTTCACAAACACACAGGCAATTGTGTGCACGTGCACATACACACACACTCCTTCAAAAAAAAAAAAAATATACGAGCAATTAGACACACGATACTCCGACTGCTGTCAGAAATGTATAGAGAGCTTGTTTTTCACAATGCAGGGAAGGGCAGTACTTAAAAAAAGATGTCTTACGTCTGCTGTCGGTTCACAAGCAACATAGCATGTGTCACATGTACCGCAAGCAGGGTTCATAACTGACGGCCTCACTGTGTTACTCACCGCGTGCACACCTTCAAAAAACACACAGGCAATTGTGCGCGTGCACACACACGCACGCACACTCCTTCAAAAAACACTGCCAGTTGTGCCCACACACACCCTTTCAAAAAACACTGCCAGTTGCGCCCACACACACTCCTTCAAAATACACTGGCAGTTGTGCCCACACACACTCTCCTTCAAAAACCACTGGCAGTTGTGCACACACACTCCTTCACAAACATACAGGCAATTGTGCGCACGCGCACATATACACACACACTCCTTAAAAAAAAAAAACACACAAGCAATTAGACACACGATACTCCGACTGCTGTCAGAAATGTATAGAGAGCTTGTTTTTCACAATGAAGGGAAGGGCAGTACTTAAAAAATGATGTCTTACATCTGCTGTTGGTTGGTTGGTTGGTTGGTTGGTTCTCTACCTCTCTCTCTACCTCTCTCTTTACCTCTCTCTCTGCCTCTCTCTAACTATCTACCTCTCTCAACCCCCCCTCTCTCTCTCTCTCTCTCTCACAAGCAACATAGCATGTGTCACATGTACCACATGCAGGGTTCATAACTGAGGGCCTCACTGTGTTGCCCACGGAACCTCAACAAGCTACCACAGGGTGATGTACAGTATGGTAAACAGGTGACAGACAAATTTTTATTTGTGACATGACTTACCTGTAAGAGATCATTGGCAGAGAGTAGCCATTACCGATGCCTTTAACTGGTTTTAAACAGCTGACCAAAAAGCAAGTACTGCAACTTCAAACACACGGAAATAAGTAATCGGCTTCCAGAGACTGCTGAACCTATGCCGAGTATATGAAGACAAGCAATGGCGGCTCTAAGGAAGAATGCGCCTTGACTCGAAGGTATTTACGGGGTACGGGTGATTTCTCGTACTACATGGAGCTAATTTTGCATCTCAGCAAGGAATAAAAAAAAGTCTCCGTCTTTAATTTAATGGCTGCAGCCAAGTTAACCGCGGTTCCGGACACAAGTAGGCTTCGTTGTGCGCAAATGTGACGGCAATAGAAGTTAATTAAGGAACCGCAGCCAAGTGCTCAGGCAAGTTAAAACAACAAGCGCTCAACTTCAAACACATGAAGACAAGCAATGGCGGCTCTAAGGAAGAATGCGCCTTGACAGGAACAGAAATGCCGCTAGAGCACGGGCAGGAATCGCAACAAGGTGACAGCAACGGAAAGGTATGTACGGGGTATGGGCAATTTCTCGTACTACATGGAGCTAATTTAGCATCTCAGCAAGGAATACAATTTTAAAAAGTCTCCGTCTTTCATTTACTGGCTGCAGCAGTGTTAACCGCGGTTCCGAACACAAATAGGCTTCGTTGTGCGAAAATGTGACAGCAGTAAAAGTTGATTAAAGAACCACACCCAAGCGCTCAGGCAAGTTAAAACAACAAGCGCTGGCCAGGCAGCGGCTGTTTATTACGCCACAAGAAACAAGCAGCCGTGTCTCTGAGAGAGACAGACGGAAGGGGAAACAAATAGTGCTTTCCCAGTAATTGAAGGCACTAGTGTAACGCAACGGGTAAAAGATCCAATCCCGCAGGGCATAGATAAAAGGAGACAGGGTGGCAACAATGAGGGAGTGACATGCCTTCAGTGCAATCATTGCACTGCCTTTGGCATAATTCGTGACGCAAAACAACGCGCACAAATCAAAACTTAAGGCGGAGCTGGGACGAGGCTTCTGGAATCGTATCGATTCCAAGAAGCCTCGTAAAACGAGAGCAGCGCATGCGCTGCTTACATCAGGCCGAGACCTTAAAAGGATTGCAAACTAAGAAGTGTCTATACTCTTCTATTATCCTTTTAATTTACATTTCTAATGCAAGCATATGGCCACCAAGTTAGGGCCGTGACACAATTTCTAATTCCCATTTGTTTTTGTGGCATAAACATATAATAAAAAATATTTTCTAAAATTAACCATCACTCTAGCTTGCCAAGACCAGACAGGTTGTCCTTGTCAATGTTTATGTTTTTTTAAAATGTAATTGCCCTCTCAAACGCCCACAAAAATGGCCCCTGCAGTATGATAATCCTTCTTCTCAAAGAACAGTAGCTGTGATATGAAATGATAACAAATCAATAAGTAATATCCTGCAGTGGCAAACTGGGGTTACAATATGACATGACACCTGTCAGTCACAATGTGACTGAAATATTCACCATTTAATAGCAACAGTGTAGTAAACCAAACTAAAACATAATTAAACCATCAACAGTAAGACTCGCCCACAATTCTGATCATCATGTAAAGTGCAATACCACAAAGACAACGCAAATAATTGCCCCTACAAACAAAATGCTTTTTCTGTAAACATACGCTAGGCAGTCGCAGCCTGCATGGTTCGCGGGGAGGGTAAGGGGGTAGCGCGGGGAAAGGGGGGTTAATTTAATAATTAAAAAATTGAAAAAGAATGTAAACACCTTTCCGCCGGCCGGGTCCCGTGTCTTCTCGGCTCATGCTTTCCTGCCTCTGGCAGGAACAGGAAGCAGGCAGCCAGGCTCCCTCCCCTAAGCCAATGACAACACTGCAAGCAGCATTGTGATTGGTCAGGACGGCGCCCAGCCAGGCGCTTATGGGGAGGTCCATGTTCTCCATGCAGGCTGCATGGAGAAAGGCAGAGTGCACATGACTGGTTTGGGCAGCCCCAGGGGGCCTGCCTGGGATACTCTCCAACTGAACCGCTGAGTGGAAAAAGGTACCGCTGCTCCCTCGGCTGCCTGCATCAGTGCAAGCGGACGTACATTCACCCACAACTGCATGTATCAATGCATGTTGACAGGCATTCCCCTGCTGCTGCCTGTATCAGTGCACGCTGAAGCGCATTCCCCCACTGCTGCCTGTATCCATGTGTGCTGACATGCATTTCCCGGCTGCTGCCTGCATCAGTGCACGCTGATACATTTTCACCCAGAGCTTCATGCATCAGTGCATGTGGACGCACATTCCCCTGCTGCTGCCTGTATCAGTTTGTGCTGACGCGCATTCCCCCGCTGCTGCCTGTATCAGTGCGTGCTGACGCACATTCCCCCCGCTGCTGCCTGTATCAGTGCACACTGACACACATTTCCGTGCTGCCGCCTGTATCAGTGCACGCTGGCGCGCTTTCCCCCCACTGCTGCCTGCATCAGTGCACAATGACAAGTACTCCCTCAAGGACTGTGCAGAGCACCTGCCTGCCCTTTAGGAGGATGGATGGAGAGGCTTAGAGGTCTCAGGAGCACCTCTCCTTTTCAGAGCAGCGCAGCAGTGAGGCACAGTCGCTAACGCACTGTTAGCACTGCCCAGTGCACTTGTGGGTAGCTTTGAGCATGGCCGCGCAGCCTGTCCCACCCACGCTAAGCCCAGGCAAACCCGGCACCAATGCGAGGCTGAGTGCAATGACAGAATGTGCAAAATGTCATGAGGTTGTCACGGCACTGATTGCTCATAATTTTATTAACACTATTATTTTGGTAACCACTGTGATGCAAACATGGATAACAGAACATGCATGCCTCGTGGAGTGGACTGAGCAACATAGGATACAGAACTTCTGGACTGCTGCCCGCGCAACACTGAAAGAGTGGCAATCCTCTAAAATACGTGCCAGTGGTGCCCGTTTGCAACCACCTGCACAAATTAAGCACTCACTGGCGGGGGAGGGATGGTGATGGCAACGCCAATGCAGTGCTTGAAATGGAACAACAGAAGTGCTAATGCCCTTAGCCAGAGTACATACATGCTTCTGAGAAGTACCGGTACTCTCCAGTTATAACCAGTGCACCTCTGCTGAAGAGTGGGGGTACTCTGCATCTCAAAATAAAGAAGTACAGGCGGCCAGTACCCGACAGCACCGGCCCATTTAAAGCACTCTGCCTTTGTCAATCGGAGTGCTGCTGTGCCCTACTGGAGAGGACAGCATTTGCGTTTACAATGCCACATGATCAATGCATTTTACATTCCAAGGGAAGTCTTAAGTTAAAAGGGACTGAAGGGAGCTGGTGCAGTGGCACCGGGGCAAAACACACAAGATGATGGACGGAATGTTGCACAATGGCAAAACATTCACCCCCAGTCACAGATCTGGGTTTAATCCATCGTTATTTTGCTCACCACGCCACCCCAGTTCAGACATAGCCATATGCAAATCAGTCTTGACCCTGTGCCTCATGGGAACAGTCCAGCCCGAACTGCCAATCCATGTCTTCCTTGGACCAGAATCAAGCATCCTAGGACCGGTTTCTGGCTATCAGCCGTCATCAGCCAGGATAGCTTGATTCCAGTGGCGTAGTGAGCACGGGACCCACGTCTGGGCATACCCTTCCCACATAGGGTGAACAGCAAAACACACAAGATGATGGACGGAATGTTGCACAATGGCAAAACATTCACCCCCAGTCACAGAGCTGGGTTTAATCCATCGTTATTCCAGCAAGCCCATTGCCAAATAGCGCATGCTTTATCCTAGCTCATAGGAATTGGTTATATTTAAAATAATATCCACAGTCAATGTCCACAATGATGACTCGTTGGCCAGTGACAGTAAATCCACAGAGTCTAGTTAGAGTCACAGATGGCCCCATATCGAATGGTCATTGTAACTAGCTACTAGTGCCTAGTCCTCACCTTCGTACCCCTCCAGACCAGAACATCCTTGCAGAAAGCATCTGTTACCCCACCTCAGTTCAGATCTTCTCTCACAGGGCTGAATGCTGATTATTTTCATAATTAAACTACAGGCAGTTTGTAGAAGGCTAAATGTGTATTTGTTCAGCCATAAATGTCAGCTTTGGTCTTTACATTTCGCAGGCAGTGCAATGAGGCCCTTGTTAGCATAAGTGTGTTGTATAAATAAACAAACAAATGGAGGCAGACAGGCGAATCCAAATATGGAAAGTCAGGCTGAATCAAGTGATCCGGATCTGTAAACTTAAGGGAAAAATATATTTTACAATTTTGGGGAGGGTTTGAATTTTGCTGCTACAAGACCTTACTTCGTTTATAAGTGCATGTGGGAAAAATGACTTTAAAAAAAGTAACTGCCTGTCTAACTGCATTTTAGTTACTGGTGAATTCCTAGGACGATGAAGCAGAACAACGATGGATGGTTTAAGGAAAAGTTTCACATAATAGTTTTTGGGCATTGAATGGTCCACAATACAAAATCACAGATTCATTCAGCCATTTCATTTTCTTTAATGTAACTTCTGTAACTTATTTCCAACTTTAACAGCTGAAATCAAACACTTATAAGCCACCATCCTTGCTGTTCTCTTACACACTTTAACTGAACACACACACATTACTTTGTACATGGCCGCCTCGCTTAATAAACTACTTCACAAACACATTTTTATCCAATAAAGAGGAGCCTGGACATACAGCAGCATTCCAGCCATCTTGAAATTGCTTCATCTTTTTTAGGTCTCTCATCTGTTGTGAGACATGTTTTTAGATTACAGTGGGCTTAGAGCCCACACATTGCTTACCATTGGTTGATTTAATTGTCACTCATTTGCTTGCTTCTCATTAGTCAGCTTCATTAGGCTTTCTTTTCTCTTCTTGCGTTTGTCCCTCCTCTGGAGCATGAACACATTACATGCGTCCTACCAATGCTCATTGCTCAGGCTCTACTCCGAGAATGCATGTGTCTTCACCTTTCTAGCTGTCTTCACTATGCACTACTAACCCAATGTTCCTCTTTCTCATCCTCCCACAATTGCCATTTTTGCGTCCTCACTACCCACCTTCTCCTGCCTTTCTTGCCATTCTCGATTTGCCACCACCCTTCGTAGTCTGTGTTTTCCCCAACCCGTTCCATCCTCCATTTGTTCTGTGAGCTTACCCAACCACACCCACCTGCCCTCCATTGTCTGCCCTCACCCCATTCTCCATTGTCAGCTCTCTGCCTCATCTCCTTTTGCCTGCACTCATATCTGCTTGCTGTCCAATCCCCTCCGGTCCGACAATGTCAGGTTGCTTCATGAGCACCCCTCACCCACCCTCCACTGAAAAGCCTGCTTCCCCATCCACACCCACCTGCCTGTAGTTGTCCACTTGCTGCCCCAGTACCTCCTGCCTGCCATCCATTAGCAGCTAGCTGCCCCTATCTGCCACTTCATTATCAGCTTGCTCTCCCAGCCTCCCCTTCATTGTCAGATTGCTTCCTCTACAGCCCTGCCTCCATTGGTTCCTTGCTAGCCCATCCCCTCCCGTCCACCCTCCACTGTCCGTGTGCTTCCCCTGTCCCTTCCACCCATCCTCCATTATTTGATTTCCTCCACAGCCCCTACCACCCACCCTTGATCGCCATTGCTTCCCCAGCCCCTCATGCCTACCCTCTACTGTGCGCATGCTTCCCCAGCTCCTCATTCCTACCCTCCATTGTCCGTGTGCTTCCCCATTATCGCACGTGTTCTCTCCCCCACATCCTCCTCTCCTGTCGTCCCTCGGTGTTGCCTCATCCACCAACCCACTCCCATTCATTTTTTATCTGAAAATCACATTAGCGTTGATGACATCACATCGCTTTTTTAAATTATTATATTTAGCCATGATGTTGTACAACATGGCTAAAAATCATTCCTGAGCCTAAATCATTGCCAAAGCTCGCACACAGGAGACCTATTGGCTTTGCCAATGCTAGCTAGGTATCGCCTCCTTAAGGTCTCAGTTAAGGAGAGGCGCATACATAAAAAGCTGGCACAAAATACGTAGCTCAGAGGCAATCTCTCTAAAGTCGCACCTTTGGAGCAAACTGTCTCGCCACGAAAAATCACCTGCTAGGATGTACCTGTTTGACTCCCTAATGCTACTGGGACTGACCAACCTTTGGGACATGCCCACAGATCACCAGAGTTTCAAAAAGACTGTGACTAAGGTAACAGAAATGGTATCCGTTCTAGAAGACAAGACAACACTAGCCAGAAGGGCTCATGGTTGGATAGTGGTTAGCGACTACGAAGTTCTTAAACCACAACCTTACTTCAAAGTGGGAGTCAAAACAAGGGCAAAAGAAAACTTCCTAAAACTGCGACTGGGCAACTTACCGATTCTCCCACACCTCCCGCCATGGGAAAGGAGTTCAGGACCGCAGTCCTGCCCTTTATACGCAAGAGGAGACGAAGACCTGGTGCACGTCATCTGCATTTGCCCCAATTTAAAGGACATAAGAAGAATTCTACTTCGACCAATATTCAAGCAGAATGGCATTATGACATGCAGGCAGGCAGTAAAACAGTGCTTTAATCTGGCTGAGACGCAGCTAAATTGTCGGTTCGCAAAATTCTTACATATATTAACTGAGACTCAACCGAGCATCGTTAGTGAACATCGGCTAAACAAAAAAGTAGCAGGGCAGGCCCGTCATCACCGCCTGTGCTCACTAGCTCCCGCAATTACGCCTTATGGACCCCCAACCATACCCAACTAGATGAAGTCTGTAAGCACAAAGAACCCAACATTTTAATAGACATAAAATGATGGCCGCTAAAACTGGCACAGTACTTGTTAGACCAGTTCACCTTGACGCACAGTGCACTTTAGAACTGTTGTAGAGCGCAACGTCCAAATGCAAGTTTTAAACACAGCGCACTTTGATGATCTTTTTAAAAACTGTTTTTATTCATTGCATTATTATGGTATTTTACAATCAGGTGTATGCTATGTTTTTAATTAATAATGCATAATAAAATTTACTTACTTACTTCAGGTCTCAGTAGTACAAGCTTAGTGTCCACCCAATCTCATTACATAAAAATGATAAGGTTACAATATAAAATAGAAGTGTCTACCTACAGCCACCTATCCTGACCTCCCAGGCAGCAGCATAGTGCGTTGACGCCTCTGTGCATTACAAACGAGACAAACTTTTTGAATGAATGGCCAATGAGCTGAGCTGCTCTGGATCAGCAGGAGAGAAGTCCCTGGTCCAAGATCTGACCATGAAAACAACAACTCATATCATTAGCCACTGGAGTGTTCCTGTTACCATACCGCAGTGGACTGGGCTACTAGAAACACTGCCACTGTGTTCATGTATACCACATAAGACAACACCAAAGAGACCACCAGTAGTGCCCGATGGTACTACACACGTTAGTGCTCAGAAGATCGTAAAACATTCATACTATAAATATCACACGTCTCACTTCTTTATCAGCGTCTGATGTTTGTGCTCTCACTTTTATACTCGCGATCTTCAATCAAATTCAACAAGTGAACATTACACCTTTCCCAGTTCTCCATCAGCATCTGATAGGGTTGTTCATATTTTAGTGCTCAACAGATGCTAGCACGGGCTCATTCACAGCGTAAATATAACACGCCATGTACCTGCTCTTCGTATACCATGACACATCTCAGGTCACTACCAGCATCTGATATTAATGCTCGTGTTTTAGTGCTTACCAGATCTAAAAAAAAACCTCAGGAAAATAGAACACCTCTCAGTTCTCAAACAACCTCTGACAATATGTCTCACATTCCTGAGAGCAACAAATCTTAGCACAGTTAAATATTTAAAACATCACACATTTTCCAAGTGCCTGCCAGGTCTGATGCAACTGCTCACATTTTAAGGAACAACAGATCTCACCCTGGATCCACAGAGCAAATACCACACATTTCTCAGTCCTCCACCAGCACCTGATAGCATTGCTAAACAGAACACACATTTACATTGAGAACAACCAGCAGTTCCCAATTTCCCATCAGGTCAGACATGGCTGCTAACATCTCAGTGGAGTACAGATGCTTTCCATTGATTCACAGAGTAAATATCACACATTTCTCGGCTCAGCCCCAGCGTCTGACATGAATGTTAATGTTTGTGCTCAACAGATCTAAATAATGATTCAAAGTTAAAAAGAAAATGGGATACATATTTGATTTTGATAACAGCAGCACGTCCCCCTCCGTGATTTCATATCACCCATGGGGCACACATTGTGGAACTTCCATGATAATATTTTTGTTGTCATCTGGTGCAAATAACTCACACCGTTTCCTAATGATGAATTGCCAGCGCTCGAGGTGAAAGGTCATTGGATTACGATGTTTCCACAGTCGCACAAAGATCGGAGATCACTTTTCTGTTTAAAATAAAGTGCAAGGTTGTTGCATCAACAGCTTCAAACAAGAATAACAAGTCAAAGGCCGTTGCCCATTTGTTCCTTTCACTTGGCCTCTTACAACAACACAAGCAACACGAGATCTGCCTGTCCGTGGTTGAAGTGAGTGAAACCAAAGGAATACGCCAGGGGCGCCCCTGGAAGGCTTTCAGAGGGGGGAGCAGTGTCCCAGCTTTATTTATCCTGCCCCATTCTCTTGAACCCCAACACCACACAGCAGCTGTGATTGTGCCAGGAAGAGAAACACAGTGTCCCACAGTCCTGATTGGAGATGCACTGTGCACCTCGGCCCGCACCTCTCTCACGCGCACTTCACAAATACTTCGACTCATGGTTCCTTCTGCCCTAAACTGAAATGCTTCTGAATGTATGGGTGGAACGGCGCCGGCACCGCACAGCATTTTTATACCCTCATTCCTGCCCACGCAGGCCAGCACTGCAAGGTCCTGGATCATTAGGCACCAGTCACCGTGACTCGACATGCTTCTCTCTCATGCCTGGCCCCACGTGCATCTGCAACACCCGGAAATCATGCGCCGGATTGTGCCGCGTGCCACACCCCTCCGACCCGCCTATAGGATGCGTCTCCAACAGCCGGCCAGACGCTGCCAATCACAGCAGGACGTGTGCCCTAGGCGGGCCTGGCGTTTTCATTCAGAAAAAAAGGCAACATTCTAAGAGTTCCCGCACAAGTCTAGAGAGCAGGTTCTGTGCTCACGGAGGGGCGGGTGGGAAACCGCCCCCGTGTAGAGTGACTGGGGCAGCGGTGTGAAGGAGCCTTTGTTCTGCCGCCTCCCAGCAGCACACCTTCCGGCAGAGCTGCGCTCTCTGACAGCCCGTCTAGCGCGCGCCGTCCTCCCTCAGCAGGCGCACACACGGGGGTGCGCATCACTCACCAACACTTTCTCTTCTTAGGTTACTCTGATACAGATTATCCTTCTGTCTGCCAGACAGACAAACTGGGAGTTTACGCCCGACCTCCGTTTTAGTGTCAGTGAACCCTTCTCACGTTCAGCCGGTGGGGACGTTACTGCACAAACAAGCAACCGCCCGTGTGACACCCTGGTGAGGTGGCGAGGCGCGTCAACAAGGAGCTGCAAACACATGGTTGACATGGAGGATGACAAACTACAAGTCCCAGAGAGCAATGTTATGATGGCTAAAATGACAGGCTTGGCTGAAGGTGTCTAACGTGGCATGGGCAGCCTGGCTGCACCGCGAGATCTCCGGTGTGTATTGCGCACTAATGGAGAGTGTCTCCCGGGCCTCGACAGTCATTCGGCTGCACTCACTGCAACGAAGATTCACTGCAGATACTGCCTAATTCGCTAACAACATGCTCCATTCACTTTCTGTAACAAAGACTACCACACACAGATAGACTCGCGGAAACACGTGTTCACTTACAGACACTTTCAGGACACCCGGCCTCTCACACAGAAGCCCGCTCACTGCATGAACACCGGGTCACTGACTTAATCTGACCCTCAGTGCATGGACAGTGACGCTGACACTCAGTTCCCCGTTCCCGGCCCTCTGCGGCGCGGTCTTCGCCCCTGACACCTCTTGCCCTCCAAGCATGTGGCCACTCACTGGAAGCGGCGGTACTCGCCGATGCGACGCCAGACTCACTGGCAAAAGCTGGGATTCACTTATAGTCTTATACGGATACAGAGTGTCAATGATTCACTGACATTTAGTGAAAGTTACTCACTAAAAAAGAATCTGTCACACGCAACATAATAATCGATGCAGCGTCTCGGTCACACCCCTCAATGAGAACCAGTTTAACTTAGAAGAAACGCGCCTGTCCCACGCTGCAGTCTGCTTTCAGCAACTCACCGATTGCTAGTTTCTCCCTTCTTCATCGACTGACTCACTGATACAGTGTCTCACTGACACATTACAACACACAAGTGACCAGAATCAATGGACGTCAATGACAGAGTTTAGTGGTATTCGACTCGTACAGAGCCCCGTTCAGAGAGGCCTGGGGGGTGCCCTGTCAGTGGGTGACTCTGAGCTTCAACATTGGTGGCATCTCAGTCAATGGGAGACGGACTGATTACCATGTGCATTCGAGGGCAGCAGACCCCATATGCAGCACAGCGTTCCCTTCAACAAAGTCCTCAAATAACCCTAGGGAGCTACACGTGAAAGACTCTTAAACCAGCATGTGTTAGCCTAAAGTTCCTATTGGTGAGTTCGTCCACCCGGGGAGGGGTTGTCCATTGATGGGCCCTGGTAGCTGCAGACGGCATGGACTTGTCTACTGAGATATAATCACGCACTGATAATGCGTGTGGTCATTCCCTGCTCATAGAGAGAGACTGGCATGGCACCAGCCCACAGCTGACCACCCACTCCGGGGCTCCGCATGGGTACTTACGGCATCCTTCTTCGTCGCTGTTGTCCGTACAATCGTCGTCCTCATCGCATCTCCATAGGACGGGGATGCAGCGCTCATTCTTGCATTGGAACTGGTTCTCCTCACATTCCGTGGTCTGTCCCCCAATCTCTGGCAAGACAAAGACAGTAGAATTATTACTTCAGGCAGTCAGCGGGGAGGGCCTCCAAACCCAGCTACCTTAACAGCAGCGCCCAGCCAATAGGAAAGTGGTGCCTTATCCTAAAACTGCAGCTTCCTGTGTCCTCTCAGAAGGCTGTCTTATCATAAATTACAAAAACAACAGTTAACAGAATGCAGAACAATGTCATGCATTCAGCCCAGTACAGAGATATGGGCCTAAATACATCGTTTTTTTGCTCACCATGCTATTGCAGTTTGAACCCAGCCGTATGCAAATCAGTCTTGACCCTGTGCCTCATGGGAACAGTCCAGCCAGAACTGCCAGGTCAGGTCCTCCCTGGACTGGAACCAAGCATCCTAGGACCGGTTTCGGGGTTTCACCCCTCTTCAGCCAGGATAGCTTGATTCCAGTAGCATGGAGAGCACGGGACTCACGTCTCAGCATACCCGTCCCACTCGGGGTGACAAATGCAAAAACAACAGTTGATGGGCAGAATGCAGAACAAATTCATACATTCACTCCAGTACAGGGATCAGGGCCTAAATCCATAGTTTATTTGCTCACCATGCCATTCCAGTTTGAACCCAGCCATATGCAAATCAGTCTTGACCCTGTGCCTCATGGGAACAGTCCAGCCCGAACTGCCAAGCCAGGTCCTCCCTGTACTGGAACCAAGCATCCTAGGACCGGTTTCAGCCAGGATAGCTTGATTCCAGTGGTATGGAGAGCACGGGACTCACGTCTGAGCATACCCGTCCCACTCGGGGTGACAAATGCAAAACCAATAGTTGGTGGACAGAATGCAGAACAATGTCATACATTCACCCCAGTACAGAGATCTGGGCCTAAATCCATCGTTTAAGATAGCCTGGCTGATGAGGGCTATGAACCCGAAACCGGTCCCAGGATGCTTGTTTCTGGTCCAGGAAAGACATGGCTTGGCAGTTCAGGCTAGACTGTTCCCATGAGGCACAGGGTCAGACTGATTTGCATATGGCCATGAATGAACTGGGGTGGTGGAGTGAGCTAAAGAATGATGATTGATTAAACCCATTTCAGTTGACAGGGGGGTGAGTGTTTGATTTGCTCAAACGCTCTGTCCATCATCCCCTTTGGTATCACTTTATCATAAATTACATCCGCTTGGATCGTCCCAAGAGGGATGCCTCATTCTACAACTACATCTTCCTGATCCTCCCCAGAGGGACTTCTTTTACAAATATAGCCTTCCAGATCCTCCCCAGAGGGCAGTTTTATCCTGCAAACGCATCTTCTCGATGCTCCCCAGAGCACCCATGGTATCTTACAGCTACAGCCTTTTGATCCTAAGGGTGCTGATGTATCCTACTAATACACCCTCCCGGATTCTCCACAGAGGACAGCTTATCCTACAGACTCCTGCATCCTTCTTACCAGGCTGCCTTATCCTACAACTGCCTCTTCTAGGATTCTCTCCAGAGAACCCTGTTATCCTACAGCTGCAGCACCCCGATCCTCCTCCGAGGGAAGACGTGTCCTACAAACGCAGCCTCCTAGATTCAACCCTGAGGACCCCTTTCCCTCCTTATCCTACAATTGTAGGCGATCTGCCCAAGATATACCCTTTTGCCTGTATCTGCTGCCCACCAGTCTCCTTGTGGCCAACCCTGAAGCTACTACTGCACCACAGGTCCCATGTGACCCACTACTTCAGCATAGTAGACTGTAGCGGGTCCAGTCTTAGCCTAGTGTTGCCTGGAGTGTCCATTCCCACCCGAATTCTGCAATGCAAAAGATCCTGCACCTTGAGCTGCTGCAGCTCACCAATGTCCCTCACATCCCCACCAATAAAGCTTGTAGTCCTCCAAAGGGCCCTTCCACCCCCTACTGTTCCAATAGTACTTTAACTGAGCGCCGCTCATGTAGTTTGGAAGCTCCACTCTCACCCTCCTTCCATGGCTGACCTGCAACACGCTACTGCAATTCACCACTCTGTTCAGGACATCCTTGTGCAAAACTCCTGCAATAAAGCTGCTCCCTACAGTGAGCACCAGACTTCAGGTCACTGAAAAGTTAATGGCTGGAGACAGTCATGAAAAGTGCATTACTGTCTCCAGCCCTGAATTTTTCATTAATTAATCATTGATTTCGAGTGTAGTCTAATTAGTTCAATGGAAGCAAAACAAGACAACAACCACAATGATGTTGGCTATTACACAAAATTCCGGGACTGGAAACAGTGTCCTTAATGACCTGAAGGGAGGTCCAATTGCACCCTGAAGAGCCCCATCTTATCCAGGTGTTGTAACCGTGGTTCCCGTGGGTTTTACCTTCAACTTCATAGTCCCACAGGGGACATCCACATCCCACCCTATCATGGTCTCTGGTTAACCCTTACTAATTGCACCGCTGCAGCCCAAAAAGGACCCACCACATCACTACTGCTGACCGAGCCCCCCACCTGTCACTGCTACGACTTATCTCTCCAAAGGAGATCTCTCTTTTAAGTCACTAGATGTAACAATGGGTCCTAAAGGCACACCACTGCTGCAGTACACAAAGAACACCTGCAACAATAGTACTGCGGACAGAGGACCTCCACCCAGACTCCTGCAGCCCACTGCCCCCACGAGGGCCCACACTACTGCAACACACGGATGTCCTACCTATTCTCTATAACAACACTGACACACCACAAGCTCATTGACGATACCCTCCGAGCCCCCGCCCATCCACCCCAGCACTACTGCACTCAAAAGACCATATTCTATTACAATCTATACACTTCACTGGCCAACAGAGGGCCCTGCCCTACTGCAGCCCACAGAGTACTCCGCCCTACTGCAAGTCTCTGGACTCGTGGAAAGCCCACTTACAGCACTATTGCAGATCACTGACCCTCTCCCAACTCACTCCTGTAGGCCACTGCTCCTAGCAATAACAGCTGTCCAGCTTCTGTGGGGCAAAGCTATTCTACAAGATCCCCTATTACTCCAATTCTGGTGTCCATCACAGGTCATTGGAGAGGCTTTCTTACACCCCGGGTGGCGGCAACTGGCACCTCCATGCCCACTGCCCTTTGCAGTGCCAGCTTTACCCATACCCGCCCCGGTAGGCCACCTGCACAATAGAGCGCCCCTCTTCTTATTAGGACAGGGAGGAGTACATGGAGTTCCGCGATGCGGAAATCCACAAAGTGACCAGAAAACTCTGCCATGCTACCTAGAGTTCCTCAAGCAGCAGAAAGTGACTTTGCCCCGTTCCCGCAGAATGTTAGCGCTGGGTGTTTGTCCCGCGCTGGAAAATCAGCACGAATGGCACCATGTGCAGCGCAAGAGGGCGCTGCTTCTTTCTGCCGCTCGAGTGGATGTTCTACTCGAGCGGAAGCTTCCTTAACATGAACGGAAGGCTTTTCAATGCGAGCGGTGGCGGCCATCTGCGACCGCTCGCATTGATAAACTTCGCCAGGAGGTGGTCCGGAGTAAGATTTTCCTCGCTTGAGATTGCCAACTTAATGTTGGCGAGCGAAGAAGAAAACTCCACTCTGCTCTGTATGGAGCGGAGTATTTCTGAACTCCTCACGCAATGCGGAGAGCGGATTGGAAAAAACTCCAAAAGCGGAGCAGAATTTTACACCCAGGCCTACTTCGTACATTACTGCATCCCACTAGCCTCCAGGGGCGCTCCCTTGTTCGACGACTGCAGCCCACTTGCAGGAAAACCGCATCTTACATGAGTAGTTGGCAAGATGTGTGCATTGTCGGCTGTGAATCACCCCACACATGAATGCAGCCCACAGAGAACCCACCCTCCACCAAACTCATTACTGCAGCTAACTACCACATGCAACAATAACTCTGCTCACTCCGCCAGCCACCTACTCTACACGATGCCCTCGCTGCAGAACTGGAGGCCAGGGCGGACGGGTAACTCCTGTCACTCCCCTGCTTCGGAAAACTGCCCCCCTCGGACCACACTGCCCCTTGAAATAAGAAGTGTGCCCACACTTCCCTTTCTGTATCCCCAAGAGCGCCCCCTCACTCCATTACTGCAGCCCGCTGCTCACTTGATATCATCTCCGTACACAATTATTTCACACCATGGACCTCTCCCACCTCACTACTGCAACACCCCTCCAATGCTTTCATCGCACCTGATCCCTCTTATTCCACTTCTGGAGCTTGCCTCTCCCCTGGAAGCCGCACCCTCTAACCTAACTAGTTGCAGTGGCAATGAGTTCCCACAGAACACCCCTCTCCACTACTGTAGTCCCCTGACCCTTGGAAGGACCTCTCACAGCTGCCAAGTGACTCCATGCCACGTGTAAAACCCATTTTGCATGCTGGGAATTGCGAGCCCATACTTCCAACGCAACACTACAAGTCCCAGAATGCAAAGGGCTACTGGCTAACAATCAAGAAAAGACTAAATGTGTCCCTCATAGCACCTATAATTCCCAGCAGCGGCCCGTCGTTTTTATGGAGCATCACATACTCATTTTTGCAGCCCCCACACATCCCAGGACTGCAGTCCAAAGCACCATGGAGTAACACCTCTCCCCTCTGGTGCACGGGACACGCCTCTCCCCATATTCTCTAGTCCATCCCTCACCAATTGAACCCATCGCCCCGTGAAGATCCCTCCAACCGCACGTGCACCTGCAGCACGGCTCCCTCCCACCCCACAGCCGCTTATACCGGGGCACAGCCCAACGCTCAGCCGCTGTCACACGGATCTGTGAACAAAGGCACGACGGGGCGAGCCCTGTACGCAAGGAGACGCGACCCTGCACTGATGGCGGCGTGTGCTTTAGACGTGCGAGTGACGGCCCCGGTTCTACCGACACCCGGTGTGTACAAAAAGTGATCGATTCCGCGGGGTCGCCGATGTAAACACTAACAAGGCACACGCGCGCATCTCTAATGATGGCAGCACGCCAGGGGACCACACACACACGCCCCCATCGCTGGGTGTCTTGTCACCAATTACAGAACGGGGCAGTGCCGCTCCAAGCTGGAGGCGACAACCCTCTCAAACACCACAAGACAGACACAACACAATGAACTTTACAATAAAGCTTCCCGTTAGGCCCAGCAGCTGATGCCAGCTTCCTCTTGCATGAAGCACTCTAGCGAGGAAGTGTCATCCGGAACTGTCATTGGCTTGAGGTACCACCGGGGTCTCCCTAAAAACACCACTCACTGGATGCATATACAACTGGGCACTATACCGCATCCTTGCGCCCACAACCAGCCTGGCATGAGCTATTTAATCCCGCAGATGAACACGGGGGTTGCCCGATAAAGGCTGTAGGAGCTGCCAGCATGTGCAGCCGGCGCCGCTTCCTCTCACTACACACACACACACACTCGTAGGGAGGCAGCGCCCGGACCCACCTTGAGCCAGGTGCAGCTGGATGAGCAGCAGGCACGCCGTGATCGCCCTGCCTGGTCCCCGCCACATTGTGCCTCCTCAGTCCCCCGGTCGGTACATGGAGCCCGGCGGACTGGCTTTCAGCGGAGGGGAGTGTTTCCTGCAGCCGGTGCCCGTCTCTCCTCCTCCAGCGTGCATCTGAATGAGAGGGAGTGACGCGGCGCTCTGGGCGGGGACATCCGTCCTCAGCAGCTCCGTGAGCAGCCGCAGCCTCCCCCCACCGGGCTGCCGTGGTACTGACCGTGGAGGAGGGCAGCGCGTGGAGCACACCGCTATCGGACTGTGTCTGGCCCGAGCAGGTCGTGTCCGTGACTGATTGTAACTGAGCAGTCAGTCGCCGATCTTGGCTGTGACCTAAGCATGCAGTGTGTATGAAGCTGTGACTGACTGACAAGAACTGTCAAGTCTATGGGAGCTTGTAACTGAGCAGGGCATCCTGCCATTGAGCTGCCTGTGACTGAAGTGAACAGTTGGACTTGTGACTGACGTCTTCAGCAGTGATTTTCACGAGCATGCATTGTTCTGGAGTGACAAGATGAAACACAATTTAAAGGCCTATTTAGAGAAAAAGAACACTTGTAAAAGAATACAGAAAATAGACTATGCTCCACAGGAGGGATGAACTCAAGCTGGACAGCCTAAAACAAATAAAACCAGCAAATAGAAAGCAAGCAAGTCTGAGTTCCAAAACACAAAAAAAGCCAATGGTAAGTAAAAGGTGGAATGCATTCCCAGGGAAGCTAGAATGTCCCTAGAAGTTGTTAGCAAACCAGACTGATGCCCTGTCTGGTAGGCTTCAACCTACAATTGAACACAAATTTTCAACCACTAACATGGCTTTCTTCCTGTCACACTTCCCATCATGCTGCACAGAAAGAAAGCCAACACACCTACTTCCTAGCTTCTTTTTTTCTGCAAAGCACATGAGCCAAAGGTTGCGAGTATGCAGTTTATTTATTGATATGTATGGGTTAGAGGTACCTGTTAGTGTGACACCTCTTTATATGTACAGTTGTTATTGATGTGCGTGAGGTCCTGCTATAGTAGACTTACAAACACTAGTCACACTTAAGCATTTGCTATAGCGGAGCATGGCAATTATAATGTGTCCCTGTTAGACCTGGTTTGTCCAGTGGGTTTATCCCCAGACTTTTTGCTTTTTGGCCTCCTGTTTTTGTCCCCGTTTTGTCAGTTGTAGGACTCTGGGCACCTTACCACTGCTGATCAGTGCTAAAGTGCATTTGCTCTCCTTGTAAATTGTGTTTATGGATTGGAGTTTCCATGATTGGCTTATTTGATTTACTACTAACTCCCTAGTACATTGCACTGTGTGTGCCTAGGGCCTGTAAGTCTAATGCTGCTAGTTGGCCTGCAGCACTGATTGTGCCTCCCAAACAATCAGCCCTTCAAAGGTTTTTCAGACCTGCCACTACAGTGTATGCGGGCAGTCTCTACTGCCATGTCGACCTGGGAAGTGCACCCACTTGCCAGGCCCTAACCTTCCCTTTTATTATATGTGAGTCACCCCTAAGGTACGCCCAAGGTACCCCTGTGGGCAGGGTGCAGTGTATGTGAAAGGTAGGACATGTACTGGTGGGTGTGACATGTCCTGATAGTGAAATACAGTGTATGTCATTTTTCACTATTAAAAGGCCATTTGTCGCAGAGGATAGTATGGGAGTTTACTTATAACATCTTATAAGTATAACTTCCCATTGGGACAAGATAGAAAGTTGGAGTTTAGTATGCCTGAACCTCAGAATATAAAAATGCTTCTTTTAGTAAAATTTTTTTTATATTGTGGGTTTAAAAATACCACTTTTAGAAAGTAGGTATTTTCTTGCTAAGCCACCCTGTGCACCTCTGCTGGTTTGTGGATTGACTGTCTGGCCTTTGAGTGACAGGGGCTGAGGAAGTGCATCCTCTCAGACAGCCACTTGGGGGGGGGGGGGTGTTGATGTGTGTCCTGCATTTCCTGAATTAGTCAGGGCTGGGCTGAATAGATATGGGCTGCATTTAGAGTAGGGGGAGGAGAATTTATTGCACCTGAATGGGCCTGGTTTGCCTTACACAATGCTGTCTCCACCTCCTGCCGGAAAGCTGGTGGAGGAATATTGCCATTGTGCTGTGTACTGTTGGGGTTGGCCTGCAGTGGTTGCTTCTGTCTTGGGCAGGGGAAAGGACTGGACTGTGCTTTCATCATCCTGCTGTTAGAGTTTTCTCCAAGGGCTTGAAGTAGAGCTTGCCTCCTGTTGGAAGTCTCAGGGATAGAAAATACTTCAACGATCATTTCTGAAATTCAAGAGGAACCTTTGCCAAGGAGAAGAGCTGGAGAAACTGAAGGCAAAGTACTGCCCCTTTGCTGTGTGCTGCCTGGGGTTGGCCTACAGTGGCTGTTTCTGCTAATGATCGGACAAGGGCTTTGCTGTGTGCTGTGTCCCCTGCTTGAGGAAGGTCTCCAAGGGCTTGAAGTAGAGCTTGCCTCCTGTTCTGAAGTTTCAGGGACACAAAGACTTCACCACCAGCTCCCCTGAACTTCCTTGCTTTGAGTTCTGACCTGCCAGGAAGTGCCTGTTGCTGAATTGGGCATCTGGAGGTTGTTCCTGTTGTTGGGAGCTGGAAAAGAGATGCAACTATGAGAAGCGCGACGCATCCGCATCTGTTTCTAAAACATCACTGAAGAAACCAACACAGCACCTGCTTGCGGCTGGAGAAATCGCTGCACACCACATCGAGTACACTGATCTACGAAGGCCGAGATCACCGCACCAATTCTGACGCAGGCCCTGCTGTGTGGCTGCAAGAACCAACACATCGTGGGACCACGGCTGCAGAAACCAACGCTGCACTGTTGCCGCCGCCTCATCGAGAACCAATGCATCCCGATCGTCACGCATCGCAGTGTGCCGCCAAGTCTACGAGAACACCGGGCCACAGTAATAAACCGACGCATCACGTCCCCTTCAGTAAGGAACCAACGCATCACCTCCCCTGCATGGCAGTAAGGAACCAATGCATCACCTCCCCTGAAGGAAAGGACCAACGCATCACCTTCCCTGAGCGTATGGAACCAACATATCACCTTCCGTGTGGCTGTTTTTGTTTGAGACTGTGACGCATCCAAGGTACTTTGTGTTGAAAGTGTTGCAACTATAGTTTGCTATGGACAGAACTGTTTCTACCTTTTAAAAGTCATATTTTGATTACTGCAGTGTGGATTTTTGTTGTTTTGGTTTAGATAAAGATTACTGATTTTTTTTAAGCCTAGGCAGCTAACTTCCCTCCACCAAAGGAGTTTGTGGATTTTTGCCTACTCCGCACTCCATTCCAAACACGGAGTATAGGCAAAACTCCCCTCCGTGGCAGAGCGGAGTTAGCCAGCCCATCCACCCTTGCAAATTAACAAATAATAAAAAAATAAGAAATTTACCTGCCTGTCTGCCTCCTCCTCTGCCTGGCCGCTCTCCTTCCTGCTCCTCGCTGTCTTTCTCCTATGAAAAAACACTACGTTGTGCGAAGACGCACAATGTAGTGTTTTTTCATAGGAGAAGGACGGCGAGGAGCAGGAAGGAGAGCGGCCAGGCAGAGGAGGAGGCAGCTATGCAGGTAAGTGCCCTCTTTTTTATTAATTTGGGAGGGGGGAGGGAGCGTATTTCCAGGGAGTTTTTTTTTCAAATTCCGTGGAAATACGGGTAGAGGCACTACACCTGCTATGCCCAGGCTTAGTAGTTTTCTAAACTGGTCTGGTGTCCATTTGTAGTATTTTCACTGTATTACTGTATGTTTGCACAAATGCTTTACACACTGCCTCTGAGATAAACCTTTCTGCTTGTGCAAAGGTACCAAGGGGGTGAGCAGGGGTTATTTTAGAAGTGTATCCCCCTTATCCTGACTAGGAAGAAGGTTCCCTACTTGGACAACGGTGCAAACCATAGCCAACTAGAGACCCCCATTTCTAACAGTCCCAACCCGTTTATTGAGATGAGAGGTAGGGAACATGAGTTTCAAGCAAACCACTGCGTGGCTTGCAAATGGCAGCAGTCTCATGAGATTTGCCTTGGGGGCTGAGCAACCTGGAGAGGTTTAAAATGGCGACATTGTTTCTGTGTTTCTGGAGGAGTTACAATTTGCTAGCAGTTGGTAACAACATTCTGAAGCAACACAGAAACAATGGAGCAGAGGAAAGTGCTGAAAACAGGCACAAGTTGGAGCCAGGGGACTCCGAGGGCTTGGAGGAGGACCAATCTAGTAATCCAGTACCAACGTTGGGGGATATCCAATGGATGACAGAGAGGGCGATGTCTGCTACATTTAGGGCTAGAGAAGGCTGGTCATCCCCCAGAACACCTTGCATGGCATCGCCATTGCGAGCCCAGGACTTGGAAGAAGAGGAGTTCAAGGGCAAATTTGTGTGGGGAACAGAGTTATTAGAGATACAGCAACATTTAAGGGAGAACTTGGTATTTCCAGAGGCCACGATTGAAGTTGATGAGGATGACTTCTTTGGCCAGTCCTAACTAACTAACTAGTGACAACTAATGAGTGGAAAGAGATGGACAAGCACATATTTGTCTACTTTTTGGTGAGGAGTTACCAGTTGTAGGTTTTTGTTAAGGTGTTTCCTTTTGAGGTTAAAGTAGACTCCCCAATGGTGGGTTTGTCCTCTCAGGACATGAGAATTTCGGAAGAAGCCTCAGCATCCGATCCGATTGATAAGAAAGTCGAACTGGTAGTGAAAAGAGCATATTCGGATGCTAATTTTGGGTCAGAGCAGTCCTTTTAAAAAATCTTCCAAAACTGGTGGAGAAAATGGAGTAAGGGATAGGCTTTTCACAAACCATCTCAATGAGGGAACAACAGATCCACTTTATCTTGGACATATCTTTTGATTCACTGGGAACATCAGCAGCGGCCACAGGTTCAGCAATAGTGGCAAAGCAACAGATTTTGACATGGGCATGGAAAGCAAATACAACACAAAATAATCTCTTTATACATATCCCCTTCACAGGAGCGAAGCTGTATGGTACAGAGTAGGAAACGCTAGTCGAAAATCTGTGCAGGATTGGAAGCAGATGACTGCTGTCAAACCTTCAACAAAAGGGGAGTTTGTTTTCAGCAAAGAGGGCATTAAGAGCAGTCTTTCAGCAATGGATGAGCCAGCCATTCATGGAACGTTTATGGCTGGGGAGCCCTTGCTTTCAAGATGTGACAGTTTCAAGGTGCAGGAGCTATCACTAAAAATTCCAACAGTCTCTGTAGCATGACTACACCAGGGAGCTGGGTCAGCTACCGGTGGGATGCAGATTGCTGTGGTTGCAGGAGAAGTGAAGGCTTTGATTGCGGATCAGTGGGTACTGGACATTGTGCAACACCGGTATCGAATTCCGTTGCAGGAGAAACCAGTTTACTGTTTACGCCCTACTCCACTGCCCAAAGCCCCCCTCAAACTGAAGGCTTTGTTGGAGGGAATTCAGAGCTTAATCTGGAGAATGCTATAAGGTCAGTTCCAGTCTCTCAAAAGAGGAAGGATTTACTCAAGTCTCTTTTTAGTGGAAGCATCCAGAGGTATCTCGAGAGTTCAGGCTGTGGAAATGTGTAATATTTTACATTAGCCTAAGCAACAGCCATTTTGGCTGTGGTGTCCATTTCGTTTACTTCGTAATTCTTTCGTCCTCTGCTGTTCCCCTTTTCACCCTGCTTGTGTCATCAACTTTAGTTAACCTCTTTCGACATGGCTAAGCAATGTATGTGCTGGGGGGTTTGTAGGTGCCGGTGCACCTGGTCTTAGAGACTATCTATTGATTGTTTACTGCTGCCAAAAGCATTCCTGCTCCCCCTCCCTATTTGCTGACCAAGTGGTCATCCATCTGCCCTTGTTTGCCGATATCTATTTCTGTGTTTAAACTTGTTCTTTCCATTTCTGTCCATATGCTTACATTGCAACAAAGCTGTATATAAGGACGATGGTTTGTGAGTTCAGTGTACCTCCTCCTACAACACTTGAGAGTGTTGTGTGGCCGTGGTCCCGCTCATGAGTGATTAATAAACTTGTTGATTTATTTCAACTCCAGTGCCAATCTCTTTTTGTTAGTCTTTGGACCCGTGGACGAGAGGGTGACCCTGTACAAGTGTGCTCACTTTGGGGTACATTTCCTCAGTTGGCACCCAGCACGTGGGGCCCTATCAGAGATGCAGCCGTCTGAAGGAGTGGTCTCGACGGAGGATCGAAATATTACTGAGGATGCGCACTGCATGAGGAGACCCTTGTCTTTGCAGGCCGACGTGTCTTTTTCGGTTTTCCCAATTTGACCCTTCTGGTAGTGGCCGGTCTCGACTGGGGCTTTCTTTGGCATAATCTGCAGTGCCCATTAGGTCGACCAGAGATCGGCAGGTGAAAGTTGGAGATTTCTGTTTGGTTAGGTCGCTGAAGCGGCACTCTTGATTTGCTTGGTTTGGTTTTTGGTTTGGTTTTGATATTCATTCTTTACAAAGACTGAAGGCAGATAATGTGGAGATTTTTCTCCTTTTGGAATATGTGTTTGGAGTAGGAATATTTTACATATACTTGCCTGTTCTCAGCACACTCCGCAAGTGGTGTTGCTGCTCTTGTGGTACCAAGAATGCTTTAGAGCAAAGTCAGCCGGCTCCTCCGGAAGGGACCCCAAAAAGAGAAATGTATATCAAATATGGTATTTGTCTCATAATATATGGTTCATTGTGGAAGAAATACACAAAGAAAGAGTTCAATCTACAATGGCCAGTGAATAGGTCATTAGATTTTAAGAAGGTTCAGTATGTAGAACAGTGTTTATTCAAAAGAAAGAGTAGACAGGATATGTTTGATTGTGTGCATATGTGGGATAAGGAAGTGCGAGAGAGAGCGAAGAGAGCGGAAGCTATAGCAGAGATAGAGCAGCAAAAGACGATATATCAAAAAGCGGTGGAATTAAAAGATAAAGAAATGAAGGAAAGAATAGAAAAGGAAGATAGAGAACGTCGATTAGAGGTAAATTGCCAGTATCCTATTAGGCACCCTATCTACCCACTACTTAATACGCCTCAGGATGATTGCATCCTATAAGAATGACCCCCACCCCCGTATAAATTCCCCACTCCAAGTGCCTCTGAGGATGAGGCTTCTGACGAGGAGCATTCTTCTTCAGAGGATGAAGATAAAGACAAGCAAGTTGGGCGACAGACTCGCTCTACTTTGACTAAAGCAGAAAAGGATACATTAAAAACTGCTGCTAAAGAGGAAGCTCGTCGGACTACTACAGCGACGATCCTCATAAATATGGTTCACCCTTGGAAAGATATAGACCAGTTATATTTCGTAGAAAAATTCTGTTGGGGGTAATATATGGTTAGCAGCATATTTCTGACGAAACAGAACCAGCTGATCTGAACATTGATTATAAGCGGTTAGTAGATGGGAATTACCTTTTTCCAGATATACCTGATACGATTAGACAAATAGTTAAATTAAGAAATGAAACATTGCGTTTACGAAAGGAGCAAGAATTAGCTAGAAAAAATAAAGTTGTAGAAACAGTTCAATCTCAGACAAAGAAAGTAGATACTTTGGTGGATGCGAACAAACCCGGTAGTAGTGAAGTTGCTATGAAACCAATGCGTGAAGCCGCACCCCTGTATGTTCCTCCGAAGGGTGTATGAACAAATTATGATAAAACTTCGGATGATGCAAAGGGATATTTTATATATAACTGGGTTTAGAGCAGATGTTATGGCTCTTAAGGCTGCTTTGCCTGACCCTCTGAAAAATCCCACCGTCTTCTATGAGGAGGTGGAAGGAGCTATCAGATCCTGCACTATGACCTTGCCAGATATTGATATGTTCTTCGGGCTTATTTTGCCCCCTGATATGTGGAGAACAATACATAAAATAGATGACAATGTGGCATATGGTGATACCTGGGAACATTTAAGAGAAATAGATGCGGAAAGGGAGCCTGCGCAGAAACCTCAGAAGGAGTTATTAGATCTTCCTAAAGCTAATGTGACTAAGTTAAAGACTCTCATACCCCCTAAGAAAATAGATTGGACCACGTTAGAGTCCTGTAAACAGAAAAAGGATGAGTCCGTTTCTGATTTCTTTTCAAGATTTGAGGAGACATTCCATGATTTTAGAGGCCAGTCATTGGCAGATGATGCGGGTAAGCATTTGTTTGTCGACAAATTTGTCGCTAATATATAGGCTTTCCTGTTTTCAGTTTCTATTTTTGGTAAATTCTGGTGGTGTTTTTTCAGTGTTTTCAAGTGATTTAAATACCTTAAAAAAACAGTGGTTATCAGTGGTTACACATTTTCGCGCCATTAAAAACTACAGAAACAGTGTTTTTCCGGTGTTTATGGAACGTTTTGCTTTTATTGCTTGCTTTCTGCACTGATAGCGCATGGTATATTGACAGTGTAAGTATAGTGTATATGACGTCCAAATAGATTTTTGCAAATTAAACTTATTGTAGTACAACATACAATACTTCTTCAGTGAGTCTTTGGTCAAGTGCGCTCTCTCTATCCTTCCCATGTAAACTTCTGTGAAAAGGCCCTCTCAACATTGGCACTTGAAATGTGCAACCCCACACCAGCCAGTACACAATTTGTTAACTCTGGCTACTGACATAGCTTTCCATGCCAAGACTGGTTTATTTGAAGATTGCGATTCTCAGGGTAGGTTCTGCAACAGCTGCGCTGATCTGGGCGTTTGTGTACTCAGAGATATTGAAGCGGCCAAAAATGAAGCAGTTCTTTGGAAACTACGGAAGAAATTCCCCTTTACGTAAGGGATCTAGAAGAGTACCACAGTGAGGTTTCATTGACTTCAATTGCCATTGGTGGTGAGGGACATTTCTATGCATCACTGTAAGCCATTTCTCATACATTGTAAAATAAAAGTTCCTGAATTGCTCTTCACCATTGCTTTGCTTACCAAGTGGCAAGCACTCTAACATGGAACATGCTGCAGTGCCAAAGGCACTAAAGGTGTCCCCTTGCCTACTCTCCAGAAGATGTTTCACATCTACACCAATTATGCTGAACACTTGGCAGACAAGGGTGTTTTCAGACTCTAATCTTTGTTGAACTTGGAAATAACCTTTTTTGCAGAGCATTCCAAGTGACACTGCATTCCGTGTTTTCCAAAAGTCTGTTGTCATATTTTAACCACTATCCCAGATGCTTGGTGATAGCGCTCTTTTCACATATTCTTGTCACTATACCTTGCATTGAATGTTTAAAGCCTGAGGTTTTGGCAATTCGCCTACTATCAATACTGACTCACTAGAAACTTGGGGCAGATGTATTAAGGGTTTTTACCTATTCTCTGTGGGTAAATGTGATGACACCTATTCGGAAAGATTCTTATGAAACCAGACATTTTACCTATCAGTGAAAGAATCAAACGCAGCCAAAATATCAAATATGATTTTGATGTTTCCTGATCCTCTACAGTTTATAAAATAATGAAACAAGACTAAAACATGCTTCTAAACTCTGCATCTTTAGACCAAAGACCACAAAACTGAAAAAAAACAAAAGGAAGAAGAAACAATATTTTAGTGGCATCTCTAAACAACACAACTCAAGCAGAATAATGTTAGCCCAGACTTTCTTACTGCTAGCTTGTATAACAAAGTTACATTGTATTGGCCCCTTCTGGAAGAAATAAAATGACTCTTTCAATCTCTCTTTCCTTTCTTTAAATGGAATTTAGTTTGTGGTTGTGCAGGTGTTTTTTCAGTGTTTATATGTTTTCACTGGTGAGGGCTGTTTCTCCATCAGTGGGGTTTTATCAGTTATTATAGGTTTAAACCTAAAACCGGACAGCCTACTAATATATTACCGGAAATAGCTAGTCGCTTAAAGGCTAGTGAGAGTTCTTGGACCACGTCTTCCCCAGTTTTCCTTTTGACCATGGCCCAATATTATGAGCGACAGGAACAGGAAGCGAAAGGCAGGGAGGATAAGAAGGTTAAAGACTTAAAGACAAAAGTTATGTTGGCCCAAGTATGTGGTCCACCATTTGGGGGAAGTGGAAGGGACGGACGTGCAATGTATACACCCGGAGCGCTCCCTCTTCCTCGAGCAAATTTGTCCCCTGATCAGTGTGCTTATTGTAAAGAGACTGGGCATTGTTGTTCTGAGTGCCCACTTTTGCGAGGTCAGCAGTACCAGCGGGGAAGGGGAAGTATGAGAGGACGCCCAGGGAATTCAGGAAACAGGGGAGGTGCAGGAACTCGTCCCAGGTTTGAGGCAGTTGAACAAGGACCAAATTACTCTAATACTTTTGATAGATGGAATTAATACCAAATATCTGATTATTCTGCTGATACACTTGCAGATTCTGATTAAGGATAGGGATGCCTAGGATGGGGTAAGGGACCGGTTGAGGTGCCAGTAGATCAAATGGGTCCTTATGTTGACGCAAATGTCTTGGGATCTACTGACCGGTTTCTGGTTGATACAGAGGTTATCCATAGTGATGTGCCTAAAAGATTGGTCCCTAAGCCTCGCCCTATACATGATGTTCCCCACATGTTGATAAGTGACTATTTGTTCCAGTTAACTGACAACTTGTCTTCTATTTATCAGCAGGTGCGGGAAGCTCTTCCAGACAGGTCGCAGGGTGATGGTCATGATCTGCGGCCCGGAGATTTAGTCCTAAGGAAATCGTTTCAATGGACAAACTGCCTAGAACCTCGCTGGCATTGCCCAGAGCAGGTCTTCCTTGCTACCAGAACTGCAGTGCAAGTGACCAACAGGAAGAACTGGGTCCACGCCAGCCACTGCCGAAAGATTCCGCATACCTTTGTGAGCCCTGCTGTGCTGACAAATCACCGCAACATTCTAGTCATCGAGCTGCGTCACCTAAAGGGCCTGATTAAGTCTTCCCGGACCACAAGATCCCTGGTGCATCTAGATATCTGCTTCGATCCAGGAAGAAAGACACTTCATCACAAAAAGAGACTGTTTGAGCCACTGTCCTGGGTGACTACAAAGGGGGGTAGCCTTTTAGTGACTACTCATCTCAACGTTAGTGAAGAAACCAACCGCTGCCCAGGACCTTAGGGCATCATCTATTTTGTTGTTTGTCGACGAGATGAACATGTCTGAGGAGAAGAAATCAAATGCTGCAAAGATCTGTAGCGGCTGCACAATGTCGATTACTGGATTGACTTTGACTGCTGTCATCATTGCTACAAATATGTGGGTTGTGGAGGAAGTGACTCTGGCTTGAAACTTACTGACTGCTGCTACTCCTGCCCCCACAGAACATTATTACTTCACTATTCCCTATCATGAAAAGAAGCATCGATTGTCATATCTCAATAACACTTTCATAGAAATGTTACATCATACTCATAATGCTATGAATACTACCAACTGCTGGGTATGTGGAATTATGCCAGCCCATCAGAAGAAGGGAGGAACGCCTCTCATTCCCCTGCCATCTTCACATAATTGCTCTTGTGGAGCCTGGTTCGCACCATTGTGGGCCTCTGAAATTAGTAATATTGCTCAAGCTGATGTAGGAGGACTTAATGTACAACTAAATAAAGTTTGTTACCCGATGAGGAAGGGGACCCACAAGCAAAAGGAACTTTATGGGAAATGGAGGAGTATCGCAAAGGAAATTCCTCCACAAGCTACGTTTTCCCCAACATTCAAACGGCCAAGTGTAATGGGCCTCCTGTTATCGCTGTTCCTAGAGCCCAAGCAAATCTTTGTGTGAGCAGTTTTGGCAGTATCCCAATGGGAAAACGTGACTGTACTACAGTATTGAATATCACTGCAACGAACAATAGTCGTTTTCTATCCTCACATAACACTTATTTCATTTGTGGAAGTAAACATTACTATCATCTACCAATTGGATTGTCTGGAATATGCTATGTGTCGTTCTTGATTCCTCCTGTATTCTTAGCACCTGCATTTTATCATAAAGATCAAAAATTGTTTAATTTCATTTCCTTGAACCAATTCAAAAGAACTATAAATAATGATTTAGTGGATCAAAATGACACTGCATTTCAGCAATATGTTGAATTTTTCTTTGTTGGTGCACCTTTGAATAGTAGAAAAATAAGACTCTTGACCCGAGTGGTAGAGGCTGTGACTAATCAAACAGAAAAATTCTAAAGAACTCCAAATTACGAGAATTGTGACTTTGCAAAATAGAATGGTTTTAGATGTAATATTAGCTGATCGTGGTGGAGCATGTCATATTATTGGGAGTAGCTGTTGTGTATTTATCCCTGACCATGCCCCTTCTGTTTATGATGCCATTTCCAATCTCCATAAAATAGCCACTGAAATACATCAAGACCCAGGAACATGGACTTGGACTGGATGGTTCTAGAACTTTTTTTCTGTATGGGGTCTGAAAGTATTGTCGGCCTTATTCATAATTATTGCAATTCTCTTCACTTGTTGTTTATGCATATAATGTGGACCAATGCTCTGTTTCCTCTGTATTTCCACGTGTACTACTTGTGTACCATCTAAAGCGAATGTTCAGAATGCAAATGTCTGTTTGGCAATGGAACAAGAAATTTGTGAAATGATTTTATTTGATAGTCACGATGTATATCATACCCCTTAGAAGGGACAAGAAAATGTCTTAGCTTATGCTGAAAGGGTCGTCTGTGGAAACGTGTAACATTTTACATTAGCATAAGCAACAGCCATTTTGGCTGTGGTGTCCATTTTGTTTCCTTCGTATTTCTCTCGTCTTCTGCTGTTAGCCTTTTCACCCTGCTTGTGTCATCAACTTTAGTAGACCTCTTTCGACATGGCTAAGCAATGTACGTGCTGGGGGGTTTGTAGCTGCCAGTGCACCTGGTCTTAGAGGCTATCTATTGATCGTTTACTGCTGCCATAAGGATTCCTGCTCCCCCTCCCTATTTGCTGACCAAGTGGTCATCCATCTGCCCTTATTTGCCAATAGCTATTTCTGTGTTTAAACTTGTTCTTTCCATTTCTGCTGAAATCATTATTGTTGGTCTTAGGACTCTGTGCACTCCACCAATGCTAGCCAGTGCTGAAGTGCTTGGGCTCTCTCTTCTAAGCATGATAGAATTGGTTTACACCAAATTGGCATATTTCATTTACTTAGTAAAGTGGTAATGCATATAGCAAGAGCATGTACATTAAATGCTTTTAGTGGGTCTGTAGCACTTGTTGAGCCACTCACTTAAGTAGCCTTGTACACCTGTCTCAGGCCTGTCATTGCAGCTTGTGTGTGAGCAGTTTTAAACGTCCATTTCAATCTGTCAAATATGTATCTTTTGCCAGTCTCAAACCTTTCTTTTGTAATATATATAAGTCACCCATAAGGTAGTTCTTAAACAGCCCACAGGGCAAGGTGCAATATGTTTACAAAGTTGGACATGTGCTTTTAAGTTTTACCTGTCATGGTAGTAAAACACTCTTAAATTCGTTTTTCACTACTGCAAAGCCTGCTTCTCCCATAGGATCACATTTGAGTTGCCTTATTACAATTAATAAGTTGTAACTTCCAAATGAGAACAGATAAACAGGTGATGATTGGTGTCTTTGGAAATGTAATGAAAAATTCTCTGTTATGGTGAAGTCAGATTTTGTATTAAAAGTTTGAAAATGTGACTTTTAGAAAGTTGGCATTTTCCCGCCTTGGCCATTCAGTGCCCTTAGTCTGTCTGTGGGTCACATGACTAAGGATAGTTGGTAGTTGAACTTTATGTATTCCTCCTAGACTGCCACACACAGTAGAGAGCTTGGGTATGTCTGGATGGGCCATCTGTGGCAGAATGAGAGGGCAGAGTTAGGCACCACCCCACTTGTACCTGAATAGGCTGTGTCCTGCCTTTATGCAAAATATAGCATACACCCTGTAATTAGTCTGAACTCTGGAGCTAGGGCAGGGGAGGCAGAATAGCTGTGCACTTCAAAGCGAAACCTCTCAAGGCCTCTTCTCACTTCAAAGTAGGCACCAGGTATACATTTTGGACCTCAGACACCAACTCTTCATTACACTTCTGGACCTTTGGAAGACTCTGCCAAGAAGAACGACTGCAGTGCTGTTGCAAGGACTGCCACTCTGCTGGTCTGAAGGACTGCCTGCCCTGCTGTGCTAACCTGCCGCTCTGCTGACCTCCTGCCTGGGTGAGAAGGGCTGGACCTGCAACCTGTACCCAGGACCACCAGAATGACTCCAAGGGTCAAGTCTCCTTACCACCTTTTCTCAGCAACTGTGAGTCCTATCCTGCCAAGTGGTGCCACCCCTGTTCAGGACCCTTGGAAGTGGGCCTGATGATGCTCTGCCAGCCCATTTGTGGATCCAGCAGAATCGATGCATTTCGTTTGCTGCGTGGCTCCACTGGAACAGAACCAGCGCATCGCCTCTGCTGTGTAGACTTTTCCTGCACTACATAATCGAAAATAACTCCCTTTGAGATAAACTTAATTAAACACTCACAACAATATCTACAGTCACTCTCAATTCAAGAGGGTACGAACACCTAAATCCCAGTATCACCCGTAGTACAATGACACAATGTACCTCTAACTTTCTCTCTACCAAGTTTTATTTTATGGGTTTTTGGGACTAACCATATTTCAATTTTACCCCATTTCTGAAAACTTAAAGTATAATTCCTTATTGTTTGGCATCATGGAGACAATGGGAAATTAAATTTAAATGAAAAAGGGGGCTACAAAATGTCTTGCCTGAGGCCCCAAAAATCCTTAAGATGACACTGTTCCTGCAAAAGGCATCATGGTATTCCTTTACCTAAATGTTTGGTTGATTTTCTTCTTCTTGTTTTTAAGGCAGCCAGGGCTGGTAATGCAAATGCTACTAGTGGGCCTGCAACACTAATTGTGCCACCCACACAAGTAGCCTTAAACAGAGAACTCAGGCCTGCCACTGCAGTGACTGCGCACAGTTTGTTAAACTGCCATGTGGTCCTGACAAGTGCACCCTCTTACCAGGCCTTACCCTTCCCTTTCTATGCACATCAGAGACCCCTATGGTAGGCCCAAGGTACCCACTGGGCAGGGTGCAGTGTATGTGAAAGGTAGGACAGGTATTGAGGTATGTAGCATGTCCTGCAAGTGAAATACTCTCCATTTCGTTTTTCATTTTTATAAAGGCCATCTAGCCCAGAGGAAAGCTGACATTTGCAATTGGTACTGGCAGGTGTCAGCAGCGTGCAAGTATTGGTTTTATGGGCTAAATCTTGTTTTTAACTCACTTTGCGATATTCTTGTGTGTTTTTAAAAGCTGTGATTCCGTGCAGTGCTGTGTACCCTTTTAAAGTTTAATTTGCTCACCTTTGGTCGCATTTCCTCCCCGTTCCACCGCAGCTTGTGCTGTTTGTTGTGGAGGGAGTTTGTCACGACCAGTTTTACGCTCTTCCTCACTTCCGGTGGCACTCTCAGTGGTGGCCTTCTTGGGGAAGTGACGGACTAGTCTCTCCCTGATCTCTCGAATATCTTTAAAAAGGGCTATGGCGCAGACGTGCAGCGGATGCACGCAGCGGGCACGCCAAAGGCAAGCCCGTCTGCGCCCGTCCACGCAAGTGCGCCACCAGACGCCAGACATGCTGCCCTTTCTGTAAAAGGTCTAACTTACTCGCGGAATGATTTGCTGAAGCTTAGGAATGTGGTGAGCAGTTGTAAACAGGTTTGTGGGGACGTCGTGGAGGGCCCCTTTTGCTGTCTACAGTGTGGCTTCGAGGCAACACATACTCTGTCTCCACACCGCTACTTCCCTTGGTCCAGAAAGCATATTAGTATTCTTAGTCTCAATTGTCGCTCACTAGCGAAACATTACGCTGATGTCTACGATCTGTTAGAGGATGCCACTCCGGATGCCCTCTTTCTCACTGAGACATGGCTCTCTGACGTCATGACAGTTGAGCCAGGCCTTGCTCTCCCTGAGGGCTATAGTATCCTCTCTCTTAACAGGGCGTCTAGAGGTGAAGGCATAGCGGTTATTTTTAAAACCTGCTACCCCTGTACCTTCGTGAAACAAGTGGTAACCAGTTCAGAATGTGCATACTTCAAGGTCACTCTGAGCTCAAACTATACGATGTCAGGGCTCCTAGTATACCGGCCTCCTGGGCCATCCTCAGAATTTAGGGAAGCTCTTGTGAAAACGGTCACCTCATTGGCGGTTCATACCGCCAACTTCACAGTCCTGGGGGATTCGAACCTTCATTTGGACAGACTCGAGGACACTGACATGGCGAATTTGGTAGCTGACCTTGCAGCTTGCCAGTTGGTACAACTAGTCCTGGGTTCAACACATATTGCTGGGCACCTGTTAAACCCAGTTTTTACTAATATTCTGTCGATTACAGTGCATGTGCCCATCACAATGGGATGGACAGACCACTTTTTGGTCTCGATATCACTCCATGGCCTAATCTCCGCTCAGCCTGAGCATCAGACAACCACACTCAAATGCCCCTGGCACAAATTGAATTGGGCGCAATTTGATGCCTGCCTCTCGGCCACCTGTCTGAGCTTGCCAGAGGACTCCAATGAGACCCATAGGGTGTTTTCTGAGTGGATAAGCCAGCTGTTAGACAGCCTAATCCCCAAGAAATGGTCTGTCAACCATAGAGCAAAACGCGACCATGGTTTATAAATGAACTTGCCGATATGCGCAAGGGACGTAAGAGGCTGGAGCGAATATGGAGAAGAGACATTAGTCCTGCTGCTAAGGATATCAATCGGGTGGCAATTAAGAGGTATGACAAGGCCATATATTTGGCACGAGCAGCCCTTTATGCCAATCAAATCCGCGAGAGTGATAATCCTTCTAAGAGCATCTTCTCAATACTCGCGAGCCTGCAATCCCGGGAGACCATCGCTGGGTCGACTATTAAATCTAATGAGAAGTGTGAGGACCTCGCCACCTTTTTTGTTAAAAGGGTAGATGACATCTACAGATCCTTTACGGCTGCACACAGTAACGTGCCGGTGGCACGGTGCTGTCAAAAGGTTAGTACCCTAGATACCTTTCCGCCTATCCCGGTCGATCTGCTGTAAGCACTTTGCAGTAGGATCAGGTCAGGATCTCCTGCCGACCCGCTTGAACCAGACCAGTTCAGTAAAGTACTCTCTACTGTATTACCCTTCCTGAATCAGGTGATAAACGGGTCCCTTGCCACGGCCACCGTGCCCAGGGCATGGAAGCAGCCGAAGGTAATTCCCCTGCTTAAAAAACCTGCGTTTGATCCGGCCAAATTAGAGATCTACCGCCCTATTTCTCTGCTCCCTTGGGTGGCAAAATCACGGAGGCATATGTGAACTCTCTCCTTTCGGACTTCCTGACCTCGAATAATATACTAGACCCCTCCCAGAATGGCTTTCGACCTGGTCACAGTACGGAGTCTGCCCTCCTGGCCGTGACAGAACATCCCTGGTCAGCATTGCACGCGGGGCAAACATCAGCGCTGATCCTGCTGGATCAGAGCGCCGCGTTTGACACGGTGTCTCATAACATACTGCTGAGATGTCTGAGGGAAGCGGGAATTACTGGTTTGGCCATAGAGTGGCTTGCCTTATTCCTCCATGAGAGGTCATTCTCGGTAACAGCTCCCCCGTTTCCCTCTGGTGAACACCCTGTTAAACAAGGGGTGCCACAGGGTTCTTCCCTTAGTCCCCTGCTATTTAATATCTATGTCAACCGTTGCTGCAGTAGCTAATAGCAGGGGTCTGACCGTGGTCTCCTACGCTGACGATGCACAGTTGGTGGTTGCACTCTCAAATAACACCGAGCGGGACGCCCTTAAGTTTCAGGGCGACCTTGAGGCAAAGGCCGGGTGGATGACCGCCAACTGTCTCCAGCTGAACTCTAACAAGTCGGAGGTATTGTTAGTGGGAAAGGACCATGGGCAGTGGAGTGAACTCTGGTGGCCAGCTAGCCTGGGCAGGGCCCCCTGCCCCAAACAGGCAGTGAAAAATCTTGGGGTATGGCTGGACTCATCACTTAACTATCGAGCCCACCCAAAAAGACGGCAGAGACCTGTTTTGGACTCCTATGGGGGCTTAGACCCCTGCTGGGCTTCTTTGATGCACCTACGCGTCAGGTTATCATTCAGGCGTCTGTATTGTCCAGACTTGATTATGCATGTTCTCTTTATTTGGGGGCCAACAAGGCGGAGGTTCTGAGGCTGCAAAGGGCACAGAACACAGCAGCAAGATTCCTTTTAGGTCTGCGCAGGCCTTGTTCTGTGTCCAAGGCCATTCGCCGTCTTCATTGGTTACCTGTGGCCAGGCGTATTGAATTCAAAGCCTTATGTATGTCCTTCAAAGCTTTGAAACTGACCACTTCCTCTATTTTCGCAAAATTTAAAGAACAGGGTATTCAGATGTTTAGGAAGTACTGGCGCTCTGCTGGTAAACGTAAGTATCTTGAGTTATAGTATCCGTATGGTGCAAAACAGGGAGGGGAAACCCCTAAACCCCTCAAAATGTAAAGGCCAAAGAATTTTGACCTCAAACTGAGCAAAAGAACAGTCCTGTGCACACATACAATTATACAGTCATTGGTCGATACAGGTCAAAGCAATACAACAAAGAAAACATTCATAAGGATTAGAAATTTCCTTTTTTAATGAGCATAACCAGCCGACACGTGTTTCATCGTGGGGAGTGTGAACCACGAATCTTCAGGGCTGAAGCTAATGCCAAACTAACAGTGGATGCCCACTACCGGTGATAATTCCAACCCGGTAGGGTCAATACAGGGTCAGTCGGAATGCACAGAAAAGTATTGTCTCTCTTCAAAATAAAACAGCCAAGTACAAAGAGTAACCTCGTACCGCCAGTCGCGTGAAAATCCAAGATGCATGGAAATTATCTTTATGGGGGAGAATCCCGTTATAATCAGTTTTTCAACGTGTACGTCAAGGCAAATAAGTGAAATCCATTATAGTGGAGACAAATTGTCCGAGCGGCCTGGCGGCATCAATAGCGTGTGTAGGTGTACACACGCTATTGATGCCGCCAGGCCGCTCGGACAATTTGTCTCCACTATAATGGATTTCACTTATTTGCCTTGACGTACACGTTGAAAAACTGATTATAACGGGATTCTCCCCCATAAAGATAATTTCCATGCATCTTGGATTTTCACGCGACTGGCGGTACGAGGTTACTCTTTGTACTTGGCTGTTTTATTTTGAAGAGAGACAATACTTTTCTGTGCATTCCGACTGACCCTGTATTGACCCTACCGGGTTGGAATTATCACCGGTAGTGGGCATCCACTGTTAGTTTGGCATTAGCTTCAGCCCTGAAGATTCGTGGTTCACACTCCCCACGATGAAACACGTGTCGGCTGGTTATGCTCATTATAAAAGGAAATTTCTAATCCTTATGAATGTTTTCTTTGTTGTATTGCTTTGACCTGTATCGACCAATGACTGTATAATTGTATGTGTGCACAGGACTGTTCTTTCACTTCCTCTATTTTGGCCAACCTCCTTTTGCCATATACCCCTCACAACATCTCTGCTCACAGGATCAGCACTTGGTGGTGGTTCCCCGGACACGAAGGGTTCGTGCTGGTGGCCGCTCTTTCCGTAGTAGAGCGGCCATCCTCTGGAACGCACTTCCTGGGCATATTTGTGGCCTTAGCAACTACCTAGAATTCAGGAAGGCCATCAAGACCCACCTCTTCCCTGCGCCATAGTCCATGTCTACTCCATCTGCTTATGTCAGTCTTTCGTGGTATTAGCATCGGGACGCCCCTTTACTGGGGCAGCTGTGCGCTCTATAAGTCGCAGTAACATAACATAACATAACATAGGACAGAATGGTGAGGCTGTGTAATATGTTTCCTGCCTATCTTCCCAAAGACTTAAGATGGAGAGGTAAAGTTTAGTATGTCTGAACTCACAATTCAATAACACATCTTTTTGTGAAGGTGGTTTTTGCATTGTGTGCTTAGAAACCACTCTTTTAAAAGTGGCTGGGTTTTTGTGCTCTAACATTTCTGTGTGTCTCTGCCTGGTTGTGGATTGACTGTCTGGATCTGAAAGTGATAGGATCTGGGGAATGTCTGGACCCAGGGGAGGAGGTGAGACAGCAACAGGCTGACCTGTACCTGGAGCGTAGGGGGGAGGAGTAACCCCTGGAGGTGAAGAGACCTGGGCTGCCGCCATAAAACAATGGCTCCATTCCCTGCTGAGTGATTAAGGATCCAGACCCCTACTATCAAAGGAATAAGGTGTCACTGGCAGGGAGACACCCAGACCTGGTTTAGACAGGGGTCAGTGCCCCACTGAACACAAAGCCTTCAAAGACTTTTAGGGGTATAACTATGAGAGCTGAAACCCCTGAACGTTGGATTGATCAAGACTAAAGGATTGAAACTACTTTTTGGTCAAGAGGAACCTCTGCCAAGGAATAAACAGCCAAATAGACTGAAGGAAAGGACTGACCCTTGCTGTGTGTTCTGGGGCTGGCCTGCAGTTTGCTGCTTTAACCAAGGAGAGGCTAAAGGGACTTTGCTGTGTGCTGTGTCCACCTGCATGAAAGGACTTTGATGTGCTGTGTCCTGAAGTAACTTAACCCCAAGGGCCCGAGGTGAGCTGGCTCCCTGTTGTGGAAACTCAGGAACACAAAAGTTTCCAGAAGTGTCTCAGCGATGCTGTGTGCATGTGCTTTGTGCAACCTGAGACCTTCATAAGCCGTGCCCTGTGATCGTGGGCACCTGGAGTCCAAGCGAGTCTCACTGACGCTGTGTGCGTGTGCTTTGTGCAGCCTGAGACCTCCGTGAGGATTGCCCTATGCCCGTGCACACCAGACGTTCAAGAGTGGCTCAGTGACGCTGTGTGTGTGTGCTTTTTGCAGCCTGAGACCCTCGGAAGAATTGCCCTGTGATCGTGGGCACCAGAAGTTCAAGTGTGTCTCAGTGATGCTGTGTGTGTGCTTTTTGCAGCCTGAGACCATCGAAAGAATTGCCCTATGATCGGGGGCGCCGGGAGTCCAAGTGAGTCTCAGTGACGCTGTGTGCATGTGCTCTGTGCAGCTTGAGACCTTCATGAGAATTACCTTGTGATCGTGCAAACCCTGAGTCCAAGTGAGTCTCAGCGACGCTGTGTGTGTGTGCGTTGTGCAGCCTGAGATCTTCATGAGGATTGCCCTGTGACGGTGCACACCCGAGCCTCAAGGGAGTCTCAGCGATGCTGTGTGCGTGTGGCCTGTTGCCACCTGAGATCTTTGTAATCGTCATCCGCCCAAAATCAACCAAGTCGCATCGGAGGCCCAAGTCGCGAGAGGCGGAGAGGAGAGCGAGGTCGCACCCACCAGGTGTCGGCGCCTGGGGCGAGGTGTGGACTCGGAGAGGGACGCTCTTGGCCTCTCCCCTTCTTGCAGTGCAAGCCTCTGTTCCAGCTTGTATCGGGGGCCCGTACGTGCCAAGGAGTGGCTGTACCAGGGCTGGGGCGTGGAGCTGCATTGTGGTTTACACCAGACCCGTGCTGGGGGCATATGTTGATGGAAATTGACCGCGAGTCAGTACAAGGGGCGGAGAGACCGTCTGAAGCAGAGTGATCGGTGCTGGGGAGTATTACGCATTGCATTAATTCTGCATTACGAACTACCTGATTGTTGCATTATGCATTGCATTCTTTCTGCATAATGAACTGCCTGATTGTTGTATTACACATTGCATTAGTTTGCAGACCGAGCTACGTAATTGTTGCATTACGCATTGCATTCTTTTTGCATAACGAACTGCCTGATTGTTGTATTACGCATTGCATTAGTGTGCAGACTGAACTACCCGATTGTTGCATTACACATTGCATTATTTCTGCATAACGAACTGCCTGATTGTTGTAGTACGCATAGAATATGTTTGCATAACAAACTGCATTATTTTTACATTGCAAAGTGCCTGATTCTTGCATTACGAACTGCATAGCATTGCATTAGTACTGCATAGGATCATCTAGAATTGCTAATTATTAACTGGCCAGTAGGTATATTACCAATACGCATATGTTGGACATATATCGTGTGGTCTCATCGTATATCTTTTTATATAAACTTATACTTGTTTTTATATGAAACTCATGTGGAGTCCTTTTGTAGTGTCACAACAAACAAATGATGGACGGAATGCTGACAATGCAGACATTCTCCCCCAGTCAAGAGATCTGGGTTAAATCCATCGTTCTTTTGCCCACTACGCCACCCCAGTTCAGACATGGCCATATGCAAATCAGTCTTGACCCTGTGCCTCATGGGAACAGTCCAGCCCGAACTGCCAAGCCATGTCTTCCCTGGACTGGAATCAAGCATCCTAGGACCGGTTTCTGGCTATCAGCCGTCATCAGCCAGGATAGCTTGACTCCAGTGGCGTAGTGAGCACGGGACCCACGTCTGGGCATACCCATCCCACTTAGGGCGAAAAGCGTTACAACAAACAAATGATGGACGGAATGCTGACAATGCAGACATTCTCCCCCAGTCAAGAGATCTGGGTTAAATCCATCGTTCTTTTGCCCACTACGCCACCCCAGTTCAGACATGGCCATATGCAAATCAGTCTTGACCCTGGGCCTCATGGGAACAGTCCAGCCCGAACTGCCAAGCCATGTCTTCCCTGGACTGGAATCAAGCATCCTAGGACCGGTTTCTGGCTATCAGCCGTCATCAGCCAGGATAGCTTGACTCCAGTGGCGTAGTGAGCACGGGACCCACGTCTGGCCATACCCATCCCACTTAGTGTCACCATTGGGTCACTGGGAGTGTGGTTGCAAATACTTTACACATTTGCCTTGAAGATAAGCCTGTCTGCTCGTGCCAAGCTACCAAGGGGGTGAGCAGGGGTTATCTGAGAACGTGTCCTTCCTTTCCCTGACGTAGAAGCGATGGTCCCTACTTGGCCTAAGGTACCAAACTCAGCCAACTAGGGATCCCGGTTCTAACAACAGGTTTTTATTAAACTACAAGAAATCCCATCTGACTCCAACTCAAGATTTGCAGTATATAGGAATACACATCAGGACAGACCGGTGGAAGGTGTTCTTGTCAGAAGTCAGGAACCAGAAACTGACATTGTGCATTTCAGCCATTTTAGTTTAAACAGAAAGCTTTATTTTTTTTTTTTAAAGAATTGCAACCAAATGTACATGATCAAATAAAGTTACAGAATATCAGTTAACAATATTTGAGTTAATATCCTATAATGAGAAGAGAAAGTGTAAGAGAGGTCAAATAGTTTCCTTTAGAAAAAAAGAATTATAATGACTGTGGAAAGAGAAGAAGAAAAAAGAAAAAGAAGAAATAGAAAGATACAATAATAACATGATAAATATGCAATCAATCATAGGAAAACTCAGAATACTATAAAGCGATATCAATCTTTTAAAATGTAACAGCTGTAATAATGCTTTAAAGAGAGGAAAGGGGGGGAAAGGAAATTATATAACAACAGGGAATTAAACACATAAGATAATAGTAAAAAACATATTATGGAGGTTTGGGAACTTCTTCCATTTGAGGGTGGTGATGGGAAGATGTTTCTACAGAAGTGTCGAGGAAAATAGTGACCGGGGACCAAATATGTTCTCTCTTCAAAAGTAAAGACATAGGTGAGACATATGCACGATCTAGTGTATGATTATAGCAGACGCTATACCACCAAGCCTGAAAAGAAAGTTGCGTAGATTATTTCCAATTTTTTGTTATTTGTTGGAAAGCAATTGCAATTAATAAGTCAACAACATCCGTGGAATAAGAAAGGGGGAGCCAGTGTTCAGAAAGGGTGCCTAGAAAAATGTCTATAGGTGAAAAAGGGAAGTGGGTATGGAAGAGCATATTCATCTGAGACCACACTTTTACCCAAAATTGATGAGTCAAATGACAAGAAAAAAAGCATGTGAAATAAGTCGGCCCGAGGATTATTACAAGACCAGCAATTTGGGGAAGATGTAGAATTAAATTTATGTAAGGTCAGTGGGGTAAACATAAGTCGGTTATAAATGAAGAAAAGCGTTTGTGTCATACTTGCTGATCTTGAAGTCTTACGAAGTTTTAACCACAATTTATCCCAAAAAGCAGTGGACCATGTAGTATGAAAGTCACGTTCCCATTGGAGTTCTATGTTAGTTTTAGGTCTATCTACAGGAAAGGCGGCGAGGATCTTATATAAAGTGGAAGCGTTAGGTTGGGTACTTGGAACAGGAAGAATATTACGGTAAAGTGTTGAAGAGGGTGATGTAGAAGATATTGAAGATGAGGAAATTGAAAGATTTTGGATCAATAATTTAAATTTAGTAAAGAAAGATTTTGGCAATTTGTAAAGAGATTGTGCATCAGAAAAAGTGAATAAAGTATCATTGGAAAAAAGTTGATGAATTCAAAGGAGTCCTTTATCTCGCCAAGATTTCCAAAAGATGGGCTTGTTATTAATTTTAAGAAGACTATTATGCCAGATGGATGAATTGAGAAATTGATCTTTGCAAGAGAGATGTAAAATCAGAAAGGAGTGAAATAGCCAATGGGAGGTTTTATAGATAGGAGAAGATAAAAATCGGGTTTTATGAGTAAAAGTAAAAGATTCGGTAAAAGAGAAAGGAGATATGAAAGAAAGCTCAATATCTTTCCACAATGGAGAGGGATTAGATGTGGATTGATTAAGGGAATTAGAAAATTGCTTAAGAAGGAAAGCAGTGTGATAGAGTTGGAAATATGGGAAGTGGACTCCACCTTGTGATTTAGGACGCTTAAGCATGATTAGGGATCTGCGTGCCTTCTTTTTATTCCATAAAAAAGTAGATAAAATAGAATAATTTTCTTGAAGAAATGAGAGGAAAAACTAAGGGGAGTAGCAGAGATCAAACATAAAAATAACAGGAGCAAGCATCATTTTAATAGTGTCAAGTCTCCCCCACCAAGATAAATATAGAGGATGCCATTTAGAGATAGATAAAGATATTGCGGAGAGGACATGAGACATATTGAGGGATAAAGTTTGCTTGTTAGACGGGGCGAACCCCAGACCTAAGTAGTTAATCTTTTGGGGATCCCATGAGAAGTTAGTAGAGATAAAGTCTTGCTTAAAACATAAAATATTAAGTGGGACAACTTCACATTTATCATTTCAATTTATATCCACAAATTGAAGAAAAAGCATATACCTCAGCAGACAAATCTGAGAAAGATTGTTCTGGATTAGACATATGCAACAAAATATCGTCTGCATAAACACTCATTTTAACATGACGATTATCTTGTTGAAAACCATGTATTTTAGGATTTTATTTAATTTTAGCAAGGAAGGGTTCAAAGCAAGAATAAATAGAAGAGGAGAAAGGGGACATCCATGTCACACGCCTCTCTGTAACGGAAAGGATGTAGAGATGGACCCATTAGCAAATATAGAGGCTTTTGGTGAAGTATATAATAAGGTGAATGGTGATATAAGAGATAAACTTGGGACCAAAGCAAAACCAGGATAAAGTATGGAAAATAAAAGGCCCGTCCATACGGTCAAAGGCTTTTTCTACGTCAAGAGAAATAGCTGCAAGCGAAGTAAGATATTTATTGGATTCATGTAATATGTCAAAGAAAGTTCTGGTGTTATCTGTGATATTTCGTCCTTTAATAAAGCCAGATTGTACTTTACAAATAAGGGATTGTAAAAGGGGTTCTAGACGAAGAGCAAGAATTTTGGCAAATATTTTGTAATCCGAGTTAACTAATGAAATTGGTCTGTAATTTTTACAAAGATGAGGATCTCTTCCTTCTTTAGGGTTTAAGCATATAAGGGCATCTTGAACGGAACCACCGGAGGCAATGGAGGAAATAAAGTGTGAGGACAAAGAAAGAAGATAGGGAAGTAGGGATTTGGAAAAATGAGAGTAAAATTCTGCAGGGAAACTATCTGGGCCATGGGCATTCCCTATTTTTAAAAGTTTTAATGAATGAGAAATATCTTTTGTAGAAATATCATGCTCCAGTGTCGAGAAGTCTATATCTAATGGAAATTGCTTTTCAATTGAAGTAAGATAATTTTGTATGTCTATGGGGTCTGGGATAGATTCAGGGGTATACAGAGAGGTGTAGTATGTTTTAAATTCTCCCAAAATCTCTAAATTTGTAGTTACAGGAGAGGAGTTAGAGTTTAAAACATAATCAATATTAGTACGTTCCTTCTTAATTGTAAGGTATGAGGCAAGTAGTTTGCCTGCTTTATTTTGGCCGCCATAGTAACGAGCACTCCCTCGAAGGAGATAAGCAAAAGCATTTTCTGTTGATAACTTATTATACTTAAATTTCTCCTTAATAAGGTTATTAAGATCAGCCTGGGAGTTAGTTGCTGTGTAGATTGACTCTAGTAATTTAATATTTTTAAGAATGTCATTTGCCTTTTTTATGTTTCTTGTGCGCAACATATGAAATAATAAAGTCTCTGGAAGAGGCTTTGAAAGCGTCCCAGATTGTTGAGAAAGAAAACATAGAATCTATATTACGTTTGAAAAATTCAGTTATAAAATCCTCAAAGAAGTATAAGTTTGATCAGCCAGCAAAGAAGTATTGAAACGCCATCTTTTATTGGTGACATTAACTGGAAGTAGTTCCAAGTCTAATATCCCAGGTGCATGGTCTGAGATCAATATAGAGCCAATATCTGCTTTTAATATAGATTAAGTTTGTGCTTTTGAAACAAATAAATAGTCGATGCATGATTGTGATAGGTGAGAAGGTGAGAAAAAGGTGTATTCACAGAGTTGTTGATTACAAAATCTCCAGATGTCAACAAGACATCTATGAGAAATCAGGGTGGTGAAATGTTGATGCATTGGGGAAGAAACAAAAGGTGATTTGGAAGTGCGGTCAATATATGGACCAATAATTAAGTTACAGTCACCTCTAAAAATAACATATGGTGTAGATATGGACATCAAAAGAGTAGAAACATGTGGCTAAAAATTATTATCGGGTTTAGTAGGAGCATATACATTAAATAAAGTGATAGGTATATTGTTGACTTTAAGGTGAAGGATTAACCAACGACCTTCGTCATCTGTGTCTTGAGAGAGAAATAATACTTTCAGTCTTTTATGACAGAGAATCATGGTCCCATTTTTCTTACTAGTACCCGGGGAGGAAAAAACATGTCCAACCCATTGTCGTTTGAGTTTAAGAACTTCTGAAGCAATTAAATGGGATTCTGGTAGGAATACAATATTGAATTTAAGATTAGACAAATGGGAAAGAACTCTTTGCCTTTTAATAGGCGTACCCAAACCTTTAACATTCCATGAAGTAGCACGTAATGTCATTGATCAACTGTATAAAATAAGTATAGAACATTGCATCATATCACAGCAAGACAAGATAACAGCAAAACATTTAACAATATCTTGAAACAAGAAAAATAAGTATTCTAAGAAGAAGAGAGCAAGATATGAAATGAGAGTAGTGAAAAGGAGAGAGAAAAGAGAGAGAAAAATAGGAAAAAGAAGGAAATAATGGAAGAAAAAAGAATGGAGAAAATAAAAAGAGCAAACAGAAAACAATAAAACATACCAAAGACGCAAACATGGGTGGAGGGTGATGAGGCCACAGGGGGAAGACGAACAGCCAGTCACGAAACTCCGGGAGGAACCATGAGGAAGACTTCAATGAATAACGGACTATAAAACAAAGGGTAGAGTAGGGGAACTGCACCTGGTAGGAAAGAAACATAAGGAGATTAATTACTCAGAAAAACTCTTAGAAACATTGTAAGAAATACAATTATCTTCAGCAAGGAAGAAGAAAAATGTTCAAATGGATGACGATCCTGCTAAATCCATGGAATCTTCTCTATCTTCATCAGGAAATTGTTGAAGCAAGCCTGGATCTTCATATGTTGTTGTTTTATTCTTATAAGTCACTTTAAAGAGGCATGGGTGAATCAGACCATATCTGGCATTTAGATCAGGAAAGTTGGGCGCATTGATAGGAAGGCTTTCCTTTTGTCTGCTGTGATCTTTGCATAGTCTTGTGAAAAGAATAGTTGGAAATCTTGCCAAGTGATGCGACATTTGACTGCTTGTAAGACTTTAAGCAGAACTGTATATTCCAAAATTATTAAACCTCTAGGTTTACGTTGAGATGATTGGTTTTGAGGAGAGCGACCAAGTCTGTGAGCTCATTGTATATTAAACTTTGGAGAATCTGGAAAATCTAGAACTTGCGGTAAAAAAGATTGAAAAAATGAGATGGGATTAGATCCTTCTAGGCCCACAGCTAGACCATAAATATATAGTTTGTTAGGCCTGTTTCGATTCTCGAGGTTCTCCACTTGCTTCTGTAGTTGTAGAATTTCTGATTTCTTAGGACGAAGTTGCTGAGAGAAAATTTTTAAAGATTATTTTTGATGTTCCATTGTATTGATTTTACTGTCTAAAGTAGACCATTTATCCTCTAAAGATTGTAAGCGGATATTTGTTTGTTCCATATGAGGTTTGAGTGCTCTAATCTCGTCCAATAGTAATTCCAAAGAAGTTGGTGGAGGAGAAGTGGCTGGAGAAGGAGGATCTTTTTTGATTCTCTTAGTAGATGATAATACAGAGGAGGTAAGTACTTTAGATATTTTTTCCATTTGTTGGTGTGGGTTGTGGAATAGGAGTAGTTTATGGAGGCATATTGGTCATCGTATCAGAAAATTGGGAAGATGTGGTTTGATCTAATTCCTCCATGTCGTCCTATAGTTCTGAAAAAGGATTCAAAGTATGTATTGTATTAGGTTTAGGGCGTGGAGATGGGATGGATGTAGAAACCACACCTCTGCCAAATTTAATTCTCCCCGTAGACATGTGTGATTCAAAGGAAAAAAGGATTAATACTGTTAAAGGTTTGCAGAGTAACAAAAAAGTATAGTCTTAACAATGCTTGACTACAAATCCAGGATGAAAGTTATTCGTAGAAGAAGTAATAAAAGCAACAGTGGTGTCAAGCAGGAAGAGGGGTATCCAAGGCAGCAGTAGTAGTGAAGCAAAAATCCACTAACAATTGAAAATAGTACTGTAAAAAGCCTCTATCAGGAGAGAGTATGTAGTTGTTGTAATCTCTGATGTTATAATCATAATGGTATAGCCCATGCCCACCTCCCTGCTGGCCCTGTTGGTACGACTGGGCAGAGCGCTTACTATAGAATGTTGACAACGAAGGTTCTATGATTGAGGAGAGCGGATGACCGGAATAAACAGAGAGTAAAGGAATGCATTAGCTGTGCAAATAGTGACAAAAGCAAAATCACACGCAATGCTCCCTTATCCCCGGTTGAGGTTCCGGAGGTTCCATGGCCAAAATTAGCTGTGGACATTATTGGTCCTATGGATGTCCTAGGTACACAAAGGAGATTTATGTTCGTACTTGTAGATTATACCTCCCATTGGGTAAATTTTAAATTCACTTCATCTACCACAACGAGCAACCTCATCTCATTTTTAAAGAGTGTTTTTGTGTATGAGGGTATCCCAGCCACATTGGTGACAGACAATGGGGTGCAGTTTACCTCAGAGACAATGAAAACATTTTTGGGGAATCTCAACATAAAGCATGAAAAAACTGCGCTCTATTGCCCCATAGCTAATGGGTTGGTAGAAAGGGCTAATCGCTTAATTAAAGAACACATCCAATTGGCCATCACCAGTGGGTTTAATGTTGAAGATTCCTTAAGAGAGTGCATCTGGTCTTACCATACCACGCCCAATCTTATCACAGGAGTGTCTCCCTTTGTTTGCTTGAGAGGTAGGGAACCCTGTACTAAAATGAACCCGTGTTGGTTGGGAGGTGGAAAAAGGGTAGTCCCTGATATGGTGAAGAGCAGAGAGAAGATTTCCCAACACCAACGGAAGTACAAGGGGTGGTACGACCAGATGCATGGTGTCAAAGCTCAGGAGTACAAGGTTGGCACCACAGTGGTGGTTAAGAAGCCCACACATGTTCAACCAGGTATGAGCAAGTACCATACACATCAATGTGTGGGAAAGAATTGTCGAAATGTAGTTCGCCTGGATAATGGACAGACTTGGAGCAAGGACAGAGTGGTGGTCTCATCCCAACCGTAATGTATGTTTTCCTTTGTTTCCCCACATAAGGAGATGTGTTGTAATCTCTGATGTTATAATCATAATGGTATAGCCCATGCCCACCTCCCTGCTGGCCCTGTTGGTACGGCTGGGCAGAGAGCTTACTATAGAATGTTGACAACGAAGGTTCTATGATTGAGGAGAGCGGATGACCGGAATAAACAGAGTCACACTCACCTCGTGTGTGGTCTTTACTTAATTATAACAGTAGTAATGTCAACAACGCTTTAAATAATGTCAGTTATAAAAAACCATATGTGGAAATGCGGCATACATTCATCTGAAGTAAAGCGTTATACGAAGAACTTGCATTTGTAACATGTGACTAAGTAGTAAGAGGCAGCAAAAATAGCAGCTGCATCAGGAGTTAGTAAAAGCCTCAATGGTATCATGTGAAAACAGGAGTACCATAGGTAGCAGGAACCTTGAAGAAAAAGACCATTGCTAAATGAGTATAGAAATAGAAAATAAAACAAAACAGCCTTTGGCAGTACATAGTACGCAGCGGGGCCTAAGAAAAAACACTCTGAAGAATGTAGGTAAAATGGCGGACGTGAAACCAGTCAAGGTGACACGCCGCACATTTAATTATGGTGAAGCGTTACATGGACTTACCACGACTGCACAACGTGTCAAAGTGCTCAAGAGGCTACAAAAATATTCTTGGTTTCCAGTAACATTGAGCATGAATACATTGCAGCGTGTTGAAACTATAATAAACTTCTGCCGGGAGGAAGAGAAGTGCAGCGATCCCTGTAACGCGTAGGCTTTGTAGAAAAACAAAATGACGGTCGCAAATTCAGTCACAGAGACGCGCCACACATCCTGAGACAAAAGAGTCCTAGCATTTCCGTAGGTGACAGGTCACAGACGTTGCCTGCCGATGCGAAAATCCTCAAGTCTCCGGTGGAGGGACGTCAGCCAGATGCCATCTTGCCTGGCGTCAGACCACGCACCCATTTCAGCCCTTATGACAAAGGAATGCTCAACAGTGAGGGACTGGTTGACAATAGAAGGGCTGATGGCATCAGCAAAGTTGATACTACCATGAGCAAGGTCAATTTTAATCTGTTGGTCAACCATCTGTTGGAACATTGGGAGACAAAGTCAATGCAATATGAGACCAAGTTCCTGTTGGGGAATATGCGGGAGGCATTGTAGTAGTGCTTGGATCAAGAGAATTTAGCAAAAGAGTTTTTCCTGGAGTCCTTCCCTCCCAAAGTCCTGACCACAGAAGCGAGTGGGATAGGTTGGGGAGCAATTCCAAGCAGTCAGTCAGTCCAGGGAGCTTGGTCTGTGGTAGAGAAGGGGGTCTCTTCCATTTGGAGGGAGTTGAAGGATGTACACCTAGCACTAATACATTTTTCCTCAATCCTGACATGACATCATGTTTTGATCGAAATAGACAACAAGGTGTTTGTAGCATATGTGAACCATCAAGGGGGCTTAGAAGTGAAATCCACGTTGTCTCTGGTCCCGTAGATATCCCCATGGGCAGAAATCAGTCTCCTGTCCCTTCACGGAGTCCATCTTCCGAGGAGGGAGAATGGGCCTGTGCATCATTTGAGCAGGATTTTTGCTAAGAAAATAGCACTGAATGCAACAGAACATTAACAGCAGTAGCCAGCAGCCTGTTGCATTCGCTAACTCCATGGCTCCTTTGCAACTGCAGTAGGATTTCTGTGCCAAATTGCTCATAACCACACGGACAAGCATAATCCAGACATTTTTGGTAGTTTTGTGTTAAAAGAGAATTGTGAAATTAGTCAGATTGTTCCAGTGTAATAAAACTTTGACCAGGCCTCCTATCCACTCAAAGGTGCCCCCTGCCGAAGGAGTGACTAGCCATTCTACAATGAGGGGTATGGCACTTGAAAGCAACATCTATGGACAGTTCTTTGGAGGTAGCTGAATTTACTCAGCAGTCTAGACATCCCTCCAGGCACAGAAGTATGATGGAACCACGCATTCCGTTGTAACGCATGCCGTTACCATGCGGCCATTACAATGTGAATACCATTACCATACATAACCTTTACAACGCAGGTTTTTACAAAGCACATGCCTTTACCATGCATGCCTTTTGAAGGTCCCTGTGATCTGGAGAGCAAATTCGGGGGCTGCTCTTTTTCCTATTGTGTACCGAAATTGCGGAATGGCTTTCCATATCTCTGAAATTGGAACAGTCAGAAGTAAAGTTCAGGAAACTATTGAAAACATACCTGTTTCAGTTAGCTCACTTGTCATGTCTTGGTCTGAAGTAGCGCTGGGAAGCCTTGATAAGGTAGTTATGAGCTCTACAAAAACCAAGTTGAAAGCCATTCGTGGGGTACGAAAAACCCATATAGCATCTCAAATTGCTGCTGCAGGGAACTCCCCGAGGGTCCTCTATCAGGTATTACAATCTTTTGTCAAACCGACTGCCTGTGAAAGCTCCGAGTTGGTGTCCCAACAGCTTTGTGATAAAATATCTTTATTTTTTTCAAATAAAATAGACATGATTTATGAGAAAATAGTTGATTCCAATAATGCCAACACTACTGACACAGCTCTTGTCTTTCATGACACAGAACAGGTTCCCAATGTACACTCTCTAGACACTTTTCCCCCCATTACTTCTAAGGACCTATTAGCATTAACCACCCAGATTAAAAGTGGCAGTCCAGATGACATTATCCCTGCCAGACTAATGCCCATTCTATCTGAACAACTATGTCCTGTGATTGGGAAACTTGTTAATCTGTCTCTTTATTCGGGTTCCGTCCCCAGAGAATGGAAGCGTGCGCTAGTAAGGCCCATTAGGAAAAACACCACCATTCCATGGACTGAACTAACCAATCTAAGGCCCATCTCACTGCTACCATTTCTGGGGAAATTGACAGAAAAATATGTCAATAGACTCTTATCCGGCTCCATTGAATTTGCGGGCAGCCTAGACTATTCTCAATCTGGGTTTAGGCCGAAACATAGCACTGAGTCTACCCTTCTGTCTGTAGTAGACGACCTACACATGTTCCAAGACAAAGGCTATTCGGTGATCTTAGTATTGCTTGACTTGTCAGCAGCGTTCGACACCGTGTCACATAACATTCTTACTAACCGGTTGTCGAACGTAGGAGTTAAGAACAAAGCCCTTGCCTGGCTGAGGAGCTTTCTTACTGATCGTACCCAGACTGTCACCATGGGCACATACCATTCTAGGGAGATAGAAATTACGAAAAGGGTGCCACAGGGCTCCTGTCTGAGCCCTACGCTCTTTAACCCCTTCGCTGCTGCGGACATTCCGCTGCAGCGCTGGGGGGGGCAGGGGGGCAGCGCGGTGGGCCTGTGCTCATGACGGAGCCGCTCCGTCATGAGCCACAGTTGAGCTGTGCTCATGACGGAACGGTTCCGTCATGACTCCGCCCATTTGCGTTGTCCCCCCGCACAGGCGGGGAAACAGCGCCGCGCAGGCGGAGCGGCCGCCAACGGGCGTGTCATGACGTAACCGTTCCGTCATGAGCACAGCTCAACCGTGGCTCATGACGGAACGGTTCCGTCATGAGCGGGGAAGGGGTTAACATCTATGTGGCACCCCTGGCAAGAGTGATGCGCAAATTTGGCTTCATCCCCGTGTCATATGCTGACGACACGCAGCTCCTCTTTCCTTTCAAAACCCTTACTACGGAAATAAAGAACTCCTTCTCTATAGGCATGAAGGCTGTAGGACAATGGATGTCCACTAATTACCTACAATGCAATGTCAGTAAAACTGAGATTATGCTGTTCGGGGAAGCCAAGATATTGTGGTCCCCTGATTGGTGGCCTTCTGATCTTGGCCCTGTCCCAGAACCTAAACAGGTCGTTAAAAATCTGGGGATCTGCCTCGATCAGGATCTGTTGTTAAAACAGCACACTCACTATGTTGCAGGCGTATGTTTTCATACCATTAGCATGCTACGCAAGGTTTTTCCTCTGTTGCCGGATTCTTTCAGAAAAACCTTAGTGCAGGCCCTTATTCTGAGTCGTATCGATTATTGTAATGGCCTGCTCCTCTCAGTCAATGAGGGAGTGTTGGCCAAATTACAGGTAATTCAAAACACGGCATCCCGCCTGGTACTCAATGCCCCACCAAGAACAGCATCAAAGCCACTTCTTGAAAAATTGCACTGGCTTTCAATCCGTCAACGGACAAAATTTAAAACATGCTGTTTGATTCATAAAAGCATAAATAGGCAAGGCCCCTCCTATCTGGAAAAGAAATTTATTCTCTACACCCCTACCAGGACCCTCAGATCTAGTAATAGTCATCTGTTGGCAGTGCCACGTGCCAAGAAGGCTAGACATGGTGGTAAAGCCTTATCAGTGGTGGGACCAACATTGTGGAATAGTCTCCCGCTAAATTTACGACTATGTCCCGAACATCTGAAATTTAGGAAACTACTTAAAACTTTGCTGTTTAAAAATGAGATCTAGTTCAGCCCTCCCCGCTCTGTTATGAATGTTGATTAACCTGGCTTTAAAGCGCAGAGATACTCCAGTAGGAGTCGATTCTAGCGCTATACAAACCCACAAATAAATAAATAAATAAATAAATTGAATTGAATTGACAATGGATTTCATTGTAAAAGCATGAATGGTAAAGACATATGCGTGGTAAAGGTTTCACCAGTAAATATAAGTATTTTACAGCTAAGTGTAAACCCTTTCTCTCTCTCTCTCTCTCTCTCTCTCTAGATCAGGGGTACTCACAAACTTTCTGTCGGGGGCCAAAATTACAGTGTGGTTAGTGGCCGAGGGCCGCACTGGTAGGGGTGGAGTCAGTGGGGGCGGGATCAGTGGGGGCGGAGCTAGAGTAAAAAAAAACGACCGATACTGCGTCACGACCGATGGACCAACACCACTTCTCGCAACAGATCTGTGAGCAACATCAAAGTAATGTTTTGTTTAAACATACAACATAATGGGTAAACCTGCACATGGCACTCAATAGGGATTTGAAATAAATGGCATGCACACGTATCTAAAACCCACGTTCACGCGCAGGTATCTTGGCGCTACATAACAGATGTTGGTTGCTACCCAACTCATTTTATCAACCTCAGATGGATGAAGGGCAGGACCCGCCGGGATTTGAACCTGTGACCATGAGGTAGAATGCAAGCCCCTGCAGTGGACAAGGGGAGGGCCCTGGTTTCAGGTGAGGATTACTATGGTATGCAGTTTCTGTCATCAGTACTTCTCACCCCTTTCCCCACAAGAGCAGTTTAAACATGCATGAGAAAATATCCTAGTTTGCAAGTACTATGAGTAACCCTGCACTAGACAAAACACCATCTCTCTCTACTAAGAACAGTAATCACTGGAATTAGCAAGACATTTTTATTGTTGCCCAAAAATGTTGGAGACCAGGAAGGAGGCAGCAAGTGCTTTTAAAACCATATTATACATACAGACACTTCAGCAGCTCTGCCCATAGCACCACATCCTCTCCCCCACTGACATACTGCCCCACTTAGAGAAACTTGCAGTGCACTGACCCGCTATAAACACCTGGATGTGACTCAATTCTAATTACGCACTTGACAAGAACAATATGCTGCCTACAAAAAATTAACATCCTAGAAAAAGCAAACACTCATAGGGAATGCAAGATTAAGTAAAGCATGTGAAATGTAAGCAGCGAGTGCTTTCGCATGAAAAGGTAAGGCCATGAATACAGGGCCCGGAAAGGACCCGTTTCAGTGCCCATTGCTTATAATTATATCCTTTCAAAACATAGGTGGTATGGCATAAAAGAACCACATTCGTAAACACACAGACGCTGTATACATTTTGTTTTCCAATTCACCCATCAAGCAGGTATTTCAGTACCTCCAGGCAAGGTGCACTTTCCCACACAGGGAAAACAATGTTGTTCAAAGAGGGGAGAAAACAAAAGTATCACTTCACTGGCAAACACTGTAAAGTGGCGCCAATGTGTTTGGGTGTAAATAAATCAATCTGGCCACCTTGCAACCACTCTGTCTTGCTTTAATTAGTTATTTTTTTCATTTGGGATGTTTTATTCCTCTCCACCCCCGAGGCTGCACTGGTGTCAGAAAAAGACGTTCCCAGCAAAAATGTTTTCTTTTTTGGATCCATTTCACAGGGCAGCAAATAATGAAAGGAGGAAAGAGAAGGTAATACCCGTTGCCTGGAGTCTTGGTTTTCACTGAGGAGCGAGACCGAAAGAGAGGGAAGACTCGGAGGCTTAGAGGCCGTCACCGGGGCATGCGCTCACAGTTTAATTTATAGGGGCTTGGGGAGGCTGCGCGCAGGAGCCATATGGACCAAATCCATAAAGTCAGTGACATTTCTAGAGTATTCTGTGATGTATTGTGATAAATGTCCTGAACTCTTATCGCTCCACGGGCTGCTTTTTATGCTGCATCATTCCAGTATCTGGTGCTGGCTTTGGATGACACCTAGGTTTGCCCTTAAAGTTGCACTCAGGTTTCATAAAGTTCATGTTTTGTTCATATCCACAGTCATAATTCGGCGACTTCATTACAGAGACATAAGGATTTTTTTTGTTGGTATGTGAGTTAAACGGACCTGGATACAAACTGGAGCTATAGCCCAAATTGTATATGCCAGTAGCTTTGTAGCCCAAGTGAGCAATCTCCTGATCGCAGTCCGATACCGCCTGGAGCCTTGTTTGTGTTTTGAACAAGGGGTACTAGCAGTTGATGTTTTTGTAGTGTTCACAAACCCTCTCAGAATGACAGTACCGTTTGAGACACAACAGCGATCATTGAGGGTTGGTCAGTGTTTAACGTGCTACTACATAACGTAATGTACAGAACGATTAAAAAAAACATACCTGTGCAGGCGCTGCTGCGAAGGTTCTCCGGGGCTGGAAGGACGTCGTGACACCAGGGGCACAGGAAGCTCACCAAAAGGTCCTTTAAAAGTCAGCTGTAACTAGCGCTAGTTACCGCTGACTTTTAAAGGGCCTGAGCTTCGTGTGACGTCAGAGGCAGGCGGGCCAATCGGAGGAAAGCAGGAAGTAGAGACGATGGCCGCAGGAGGAAACGTTGTGATTACGTATTAAACGCGTATTCACAACGTTTGCTCCGGCGGCCATCTTCCCTGCTTACTCCAGAGAAGTGCACTGTACTTGATCTCGATCAAGGTCCGTGGGCCGCCAATGAAGGCCTGGCGGGCCGCCAGCGGCCCGTGGGCCGTACTATGAGGAACACTGCTCTAGATATATATATATATATCTCGGCCGAAACGCTTGATGTTGGCTAAAACCGTGGATTAAAACTCGGTGATTTATATACTGGTATCCTGTGTTGTGTCAGAACTTGTCGTGGATGGGTTAAGTTGGAATATATATATGTATATGCATAGGGTTTATATTTTTCTGTAAAATACTTACATTTTCGTAGTGTCGGCTAGTGACATTTAAAAGTGGTAGGGCGTGAAATTTTGGTATGACTTTTATATAGTGAGCGGCGCAGGCAGGCTTAGTATATAAAAATTGGGGTCCAGGCTGGATCCTCCTCCAGAGAAAAAAATGGCAAATGGTGTATTTTAAAGCAAATTAATTAAGTGATAAAGCAAAGCTTATCAATCAGTGCGAACGTATAGTTTTGAAATATTAAACACATAAAAACTGCCCTATATCTTACTACATTACTACGTTCAACAGTTACTGTAATGTGCAAATTGTACAAAGCGACAACTTCAGCCTTTTAATGTGTGTGCTTGCCCAGTGTCTTGCACTGCATGCGGCATCAACTTTGGAAGAAAATGCTCTAACCAGGCTTCGGGAAGGACCCACAGCTGCTGATTGCAATCAGTCATATAAAAATAAGTGAAGATGGGTCTTTAAGTGGGATGAAAACTGTGGGAACTCTCTAAAAGGTTACATGTAATAAATACATTTTTGTGATTCTCATGGTGTGTTGGTACCCGACCGGTATTTTGGTTTCTCTCTGAGATGCATTCAGATATGTAACACAACAACTGACCTACACCTAAAATGATGATTGGCTTTGTCAATGGTTGTTATCTGTTTAAAATAAATGAGAAACAACAAGGATTTGTTATAAATAATTATCCTTCAAATTGTTTCAATTCTGAAATTTCAATAGTATTGAGGCTTGTGGAAGTAGTTTTGACCTTTAGTTATGTGCGCTTTATGTTAGATATTTATGTCCTTATTCTCTTCGCATCTCGCCCATCTGCACATCTTCAACCACCTTGCTTTCCTCTTCAGCACCCTCTTCTCACTCTTCCCTGAATGCACTTCCTTGCATCTCACTCTTTTCACCACTTCCAAAAATACACTGCACTCACTCTCATTTTTTTTGTGTCAATATTTTTTATTAAACATGCTCATCACATAGTACAAGAATTAACAACATATAGCAGTTCCAGGAAAACGGCACAGGATACTATTTTCTAAAAGGTAATTTTTCGCTTAACACACTGGGTTTGGTGGTCATTCTACAATCAGAATACGAGAGTGTACAGTGGAAGCATCTTATATTTACTCTCCTTCACATCGACAATGAAATCCAGCACTAGCGTTAGGGCAATCATCCAGTTAAACCATTCCCTGATATATTTGCCAAGGGCCCCACATTTTCTCTCATTTCTTGGGGCACCCCTGCTACGATACAACACTTCTTACGCCCTCTGGCACCAATCCAGATCTATTTTTCTGTTCTGGCACTGACGGCCGGAGCACCCCCCACCTCTGAGCAATGTTACGTTTTGCTACCCCCGCCGAAAGCGCCAACTGTACATGGGCGTGCCTGGGCCAGTCCACCTCTTCCTACATCAGCAACACTAGCCATTTCGCCTCGAGTGGAACTACAACCGAGAGCACCTCAGACATGACCGTGGCTATATTAATACAATATTGGCGTATTAATGGGCACTCCCATAGGATGTGATAGAAGGAACCTAATTGTCTGCACTCTCTCGCACATAAGAGCTCACCCACCGCACCCAGTTTGTGGAGCAGGGTGCGAAATAGTATGTCCTATGAAGAATCTTGAGTTGTATTAATCAAAACCGCGCTTGTACCGCTATGTCCCTGGGACCCTTTTCCGCTATGTTGCGTCATCTGCCCAAGCCGCTCGCAGGGGGCCCAACAGGTCAGGAGATTTATTTAATATTTTTTTTATAAATCACTAAAATCCCTTTGTGAGGAATCGGGTCAGCCAACAGGAGGTCCTCCAGGAGAGAGGAGTCTGGCATGCCCGTTCCTTCTTGGATGTGTACCCTTAGAGTGTGTCCCAGTTAGTGATAGTGTAGTGTCTGGGACTCTGTTACATTAAACTCCTGTTTCAGGGTATCAAAAGAAATAAAGGCTTCATATCTCCAAATATCACCAAGGTATTCTATTCCTATGTTTGCCCATCGTGAGAAACCAGAAAGGTTAGAGACCTATTTTAGTCTATTGCAGTGCCTGGGGCAGTCATGGCGGTCAGCACCTCACAGTCCCCGACATGAATCTTAGCCTCTGTCCAACACTTTACCACAGCAGAGGTGTGGCTGGGGAGGCCCGTCCACCCCCTATGAGTATATAGAATTATAGCATAATTATTACTTGCCATTGCTTCTCTATCAACCCTATCGGCTGGCTCACCCCAGTTCGAGTACACTCAATCATCAAACACCAACAGGTGTGAGGCCCAGTAGTACTTCTTGATATCTGGCAGTACCAAGCCACGATTGTAGATCCCCCACTGTAGTTTCTGAAGAGCAATAGGAGGTGTCATAGTAACGTACAGAGCTCCCGGTCTACCTGATTGAAGAGGGTCGGGGAGATGGGATAGGGCATATTTTGTAACACATAGAGAAACCTCGGGCAGGAAATCATTTTAAATAGGAAAAACAACAATTGATGGACAGATTGCAGAACAATGTCATACATTCACACCAGTACAGAGATCTGGGCCTAAATCCATAATTATTTTGCTCACCATGCCATTCCAGTTTGAACCCAGCCATATGCAAATAAGTCTTGGCCCTGTGCCTCATGGGAACAGTCCAGCCTGAACTGCCAAGCCAGTTCCTCACTGGACTGGATACAACCATCCTAGGACCGGTTTCGGGGTTTCCCCCTCTTCAGCCAGGATAGCTTGATTCCAGTGGCATGGAGAGCACGGGACCCACGTCTGAGCATACCCGTCCCACTCAGGGTGACAAATGCAAAAACAACAATTGATAGACAGAGTGCAGAACAATGTCATACATGCACCCCAGTACAGAGATCTGGGCCTAAATCCATTGTTTTTTTATATAATTAGAAATGTTATAATTGAAGTTGCTCTGCTATTGTAATTATTGATGCACTTTATAATTGTTTTGTACAATTGGAATCACTAAATTATTGCACGTCAGCACTTTAATATGCAATATGTGCAATATCCTGTTATAGTAATTATTGGCGCACTTTATAATATGATGGATTACTATTCATTGCATGATTCAGCCCACGTTTGACAGATTTTATAACTTCCTTTTTGAGATGTATAATGCATGGTGAACTGGATTGGTTTTATGATATAACTATGAATGTATTGGTGAATTGTTAATAATATTCTCGGTACAGTTTTTTATACATTGTGTGATTGTGAAGATGTCTTGTTTGCAATGATTTTTAGTAATCAAGCAATAAAGAGCTTATTATTATTACTATCCTGAGTGGGGTCCATTACAGCATTCATATCTCCTCCCAGTAGCAGATTCCCCACCGGAAGCTCCAAGAGGAGGGCTCCCACACTAGGACGGAGACCTGCGTGGAGCCTAGGTGGGATATATAGGCAACATAAGTTTAGGGAGCAAACCTCCCACATAGCCGACAGGTCCGCATAGCAGCCCCGGGAGTCACACCACACTTTAGACACTGCGAATGAAAACAATGTTTTGACTGGGATGCCCACCCCCGTGAGTCTGTGGAGTAGCCTTCATGGGCCAGGAGTTTATATCCAAAGCGGTCTAGTGCTCTATAATGATTGCCCCTTAAATGTGTCTCTTGAAGCAGGACAAATTCAGGAGAATGACGTTTGATATGTTGGAGCTCGAGGGTGCACTTGATTTTGTTGCCCAGCCCATTTACATTCCATAGTAGCACTCGCCTAGTTTGTTCGATCAGTTTTGGTATTGTTTCAGTCCTCAGGTGTCAGCAGAGCTATGTGCCAACATTATCGCTGCCCCAACTACCTCCAATCTCTGTTTGCAATGAGCATTACCAAATAACTTCACAATAATGGCAAACATTCATAACAAAACACCCCACCCTGCCTCCCTGCACAGTGAGTTGTAAACCTCACACTTCCCCAACCTGCAGTGTGCCTGTCGCCTCAACTTGTGCATGGAACAGTGGCAGGGCGTTACCACTGCCCCCATCGCTTATGGATTAGGATTGTCAACAATGAACACCCCTTACATTAGTACTTAAACCACTTCACTTACTTCTGTGCAGGTTCGCCACTCGCACTTACTCTACTCGAGCTAAAACTGAATCACCAAGATATCTTATCTGAACCACCTCGATTGGAAGCAGTGTAGCTTTAATCCTCCTTACCACCCACTCCATGCCCAAAGAAAAACCATTATGAGACGTCATCTATTAATGTTTAGTCCAGTCCAGGGCCAACGTTCTGCTTCAGTGGGCTTGATGGGGATACGAGATTCTGCAATTACGGAGTGTCTCCTGATGCCGGGCCATTCTTTTTGTTGAGTCTGCGTTCCACTTTGCTTCAGCCCTCGAGCCAGTCCCATGCTTCTTCTGGAGTCCCAAATAAGTGTGACCTGCCCTCAGAAACTATCCGCAGTTTGGCCGGGTACATCAGCATGTACTTTATGTTTTTCTCTCTGAGGCTTTTTGATGGAGTTGAAAGTTCGACGTTGGCTGTACCTGAAGTGTGAAATCCGGGAAGAACCTAACCGTTGCATTTCCAAATTGTAGATCACCATGGGGCCTGGCTGCTTGCAGGATAGTATCTCGGTCCCTAAAGTTAAGGATATGAGCCTAGATGATGCGTGGGGGGGCCTCGGGGCACTGTGGCAGTATTAAAGCCTGATGTGCTCTCTCCACCGAGAAGTTTGACCGTGTCTTCGGACAAAGAGTGTTAAGCATTAAGTCCTCCATAAATAGGTCGCAGACTGGCTCTCTGTCCGATCAGGGACCCCTACCACTTGGATATTGTTCTGTTGCGTTCTTCCTTCTTCATCTTCAAGCCTGGCTAGCACTTCACCCTGCTGCTTGGTCAGCTTTGTCACTTGTTCTTCCAAACATTTCATTTTGGATTGTAAGCTGTTTATATTTGTTTCTGCCACAGCCACCTTCTCTGCCATTCCCCGGAAATCTTCCCACAGCAGGTTCACCTCCTCAGTTACCACTTCCAACTTAGGCTCCAACGTGTTTCTCAGGTCTCTTATTGCTTTAATGATATCTCTGAGTGTGGGGTCAGGTGTCTGATTCGCTCCTATAGGAGTCACCAGTCATTTAGCATCATCTACCATTTTGTCTGCAACCCCCAGAGGGGCGGTGTATTTGTCGATCTGATTAGACTGGCTGGGGTGGGAGCCCTTGGTGTGCACCATCTTCCACCTAAGTTGGGGCCCAGTCCAGGCACACCCAATTTGATGTAGGGCAAGGCAGATTAATGTGGAGTTGCCTGCACCCCGTCTTCTCCCGTATCAGTATGTACAGATTGTGCAGATTGTGCTAGGTCTCTGGGGCCTACTCTCACCTTTCTGTATCAATCCTACAACTTAATTTATTTATTGTTCCCTTGTTTTTACTAGCCGGCCGGCTAGTATGCAGATGGTGGATGGGGGCATTTCTTGCCTCGCCCTCAAGATAATACAGAGTTCCCCAAAATACCACTCCCACACGGTGGCTCAAACCCCACGAGGCAGGAGACATAAAACACAACAACACCTAGAAAGGGGTTTCACTTTGCAAAATGCAAAGACTCTCTTTTTAGAATAAGGCTTGGTGTTTTATTTATGCAATGCTCCCAAACAGAAAGGCTTCCCCAGATGCCAAATGAATAACATTCAAACGTTTATAGAGATAGATATCTATATATATATATACATATATATATATATATATATATATGTATATATATATATTCACTTAAAAAACCATAGGTTTCACACATGTTATAGTTAGCTGGACATTTCACTCGTGAAAAACCATTGAAATTCCCCCGTTATAGTTAGTGCGGGCAACTATAACTCATGCGACCGCAATCCTCTGCTGATGGCGTCAGATATTACATCACTGTATTTAGACACTTATTTACCCATGTCTTCTTCCATTAATTTTTAGCTATACATATATTACAAATATTTTTTTTTCAGAAAGACACTTATGTCATCAGTGATGTAATATCTGACGTCATCAGCAGAGTATTGCGGTCGCGTGAGTTATAGTTGCCGGCACTAACTATAACGGAGGAATTTCAATGGTTTTTCACGAGTGAAATGTCCAGCTAACTATAAAATGTGTGAAACCTATGTTTTTTTAAGTGAATTTGCAAGGTTTTTTAAATGCTAATTCCTAACTATAACGTGTGTGAAACCTATGTTTTTTTCAGTGAATTTGTACGGTTTTTTAAATGCTAAGTTATGTATTTATTTTTTTAAGGTTTTTCACCGTGCGCGCGCTGTGGCCGCGCGGTGCGCTTCGCGCACCACGCGCCCACGTTACGCAGTTCGCGGAATTTTTCCGTTTCTACCGTACGCGCACGCTACGCGTACTTCGCGATTTTTCGCAAAAAAATTCAAGGAAATTTTGGCCCTTGGGGGTCCTTCTGGGACCCCCTGACAAAGGCTAGGGGGCCAGGAACTGTCCACCCTGCCCCCTTTTCACGTTCTCCACCTTTGTTTTTCACCCTCTCAGACTGCGAGAGACAAAATGGCGGCCGACACTTCCTGGTTTCGACCGATTCGAATGTTTACTAAGATCTAACAATCAATCAGAATCGCGCTCGCGCACGGCAGCGTGCGCGTACGGTAAGTTTTACTGTACACGCACGGTGCGCGCTTATAGATATATATATGCATTTAAATGCTTTTTTCTCAGGAAATACTGAACAGATTTACACCAGACCTGCAAAAGGCACATCCCTGACCTGAGGACTACCTCTCTGCCAAATTTCAAGTAATTCTGTTCAGCCGTTCGGGCTGTAGCTTGGACTAAAGGTCCTATGGAAAAATGCATGGGGAAAACGCGTTTTGGGACCCCCCCTTTTTCTCAGCCCCCGCTTGACGAATCCCCCCGAGACTTTCAGGGAAGGAGCGGAGCGGAGCGCCCCACCTATTTTGAAAATTTCGCGAGGATTCGTCAATCGGCGCCAAAGTTATTCCAAATAGAATGTTGCCGATTTCCTATGGAAACACGATCCTAACTATAACTATCTACTGGCGACCGCCAGTAGATAATATATATATATATATATATATATATATATATTCACTGAAAAAACCATAGGTTTCAGGGGTGTTATAGTTAGCTGGACTTTTCACTTGTACAAAACCATTGAAATTCCCCCGTTATAGTTAGTTCAGCTAACTATAACTCGCGCGCCCGCAATGCACTGCTGATGACGTCACATATTACATCACTCATGACATGGTCAGTGACATCACTCATGACATCACTGATGACATCTCAAATGACATCACTGATGACATCATCCAGTGAATGTGTGTTTTTCTGAAAATTAAATATGTTTTATATATGTATATCTCAAGGTCGATGGAAGAATAAATGGGTATATAAGTGTCTAAATGAATGATTTGTTTTTGAAAAATTGATTGTGTAACTGACTGATTAAGTGTATCATAGTGAATACATGGCTTAGTGAGTAATGTTTAAATATGTAAATATCTGTATCAGTCTCTAACTTTGTCATTTGACATGTCATTTGAGATGTCATCAGTGATGTCATGAGTGATGTCACTGACCATGTCATGAATGATGTAATATGTGACATCATCAGCAGTGCATTGCGGGCGCGCGAGTTATAGTTAGCTGAACTAACTATAACGGGGGAATTTCAATGGTTTTGTACAAGTGAAAAGTCCAGCTAACTATAACACCCCTGAAACCTATGGTTTTTTCAGTGAATTTCTGAGGTTTTTTAAATGCTAATTCCTAACTATAATGTGCCTGAAACCTATGGTTTTTTCTGTGAATTTCAAAGGTTTTTTAAATGCTAATTTCTAACTATGCCTACAGAGATAGGACATGTGAAGAAAGAAGAAAAAATGCATAGAAAGAAAAAAAAGAAGTGCAGAAAGAAGCAACAGAAGTCCTCAAAGACGAAGAAAAGTGCAGGAAGAAGGATAACGTGCAGAAAGAACAAAAAGAAGAGCAGAAAGAAGCCTTGTTGCAAAATCATCCTGTACCCTCAACTTTTTGAGACGGATACTGGTGGTAACTGAGTCTGACTAACCAGTCCTAGAGCCAGTGCTATGTTAAAAGACACTTAGAATACAGTGAAAACACCTACATACACTAGGGAACATTATGCGTTGGGATCCCCCTGTGATTAGCATGACCTCCTCTGTAATCCCCTAGTATATAATAGGGCAGGGGATTAAAACTACCTCTTAAAACAGGCCACAGGGCGTTTTTGCACACGTTAACTCAGGTCCCGTCCCCTCCCTCCACCACTGTGTAAACACGCCCTGTGTCCGTTTTTAGTTGGGAGATTAAGTTCATTTGAATCCTGAGGGCCCCTAGGGTCCAACTAGCCCACTAGGTACCTCCAGTAAGTGCCACAGAGCTGCGTTGCAGAGAGGTGTAAAAAGTGGCACAGCCTGGACCACCTCTCTGCAATGCAGCTCAGTGGCGCTTACTGGAAGCACTTGGTGGGCTAGTTAGCCCCCAGGGGCCCTCAGTATTGAAGGAAAATTATATCCCCAATTTAAAACGTGCCATAGTGCGTGTTTGCACACGTCACCTCAGGCCCCGTCCCCTCCCTTCACCACTGTGTAAACGCGCCCTGTGGCTGTTCTAAGTTGAGAGATTAAGTCCCCTTGAATCCTAAGGGTCCCTAGGGTCAAACTAGACCACTAGGTACCTCTAGTAAGCGCCACAGAGCTGCGTTGCAGAGAGGTGTAAAAAGGGGTTTGGCCTCAGAACACCTGTCTGCAGCGCAGCTCCCTGGTGCATACTGGAGATGCCTGTTGGGCTAGTTGGCCCTCAGGGACCCTCAGTATTGAAGAGGAATTAATTCCCCAACTTACAACTCGCCAGGGGGCGTGTTTGCAGAGTGCTGCAAGGAGGGGGCATGGCCTCCGGCACGATGCCAGTCTTTTATTTATTTTAATTTTTTAAGAAGGGGGGCTGTGTGGTTCCCCTTCTTATTCTAATTTATTGGCCCTGATGACCCCATCCCCCAGGGCCTGTCTCCTAATTATATTTTTTTGACCCCAATCCCCAGGGCCGGCCACTGTTTTTTATTATTTTAAAAAAATATATATTTATAGACACACCTAGGACATGCTGGACAAACCGTACGTACCTATCACCATGACGATTTGCGTGATATTCATTAAAAGGCGACTATGCATACAATGAATCCACGTGGAATGTATTTACACCACTAGTGAAGCTCTGACATGTTTGATGCCCTACCGTGGCTAATCCCGGTAGACACCCTTGTCGTTTATTTATACAAACATGGGTAGCTATTGACGGGCACATTTAATACACATGCACACCAAGCCATTCAAAGGGGATTCTACAAAAATTCGTCCAAAACTATGCAAGAAACCCCCCTCACGGTTAATAAAACACACATCCACTGCCGGATGTGTAATACTTTTTATTTTACTCTCTGGAAAGGGGATGAACATCACTTGAGAGTCACAGCGTGATCCTGGCAGAGCCCAATGCTGTGTTACACCCACCATTGCCTGCTGAATGCCACACACCTCTGTGTTGTATTCCACTAGCTAGTGCATATGCTATGACACTCTCTAGCCCATATGCACTGTAACACCACCCCGTGAATATGTCATGCCACACTTGTCTTCGCACGGGTTATATTGCCCCATCTAACGTGCCTTCCTCGATGCCTATGTTATAACGCACAGTGCTATGCCATACATATTACAATCTGGGATCCATATCTTTGTCACAGTGCATATGCAACGTTACACTGCCCAGCACATATTTTCTATTACAACTTTAGAGACTAGTTAGGTTACACAACACTGCCCTGTGCATATTACACTCCAAGGTGCATATCGCATAGCACGCGCTATTGCCTGTGCTATCTCGCACTCTCCAATGAATCTGTCATTGCGCACAATGTATTGCATATTATATTTCACGCCCGGTTCATCTTATATCACACTTTTTGGTGCATAGTTTATACCATACACTATCTCTAGTTTTCATTTTCAATCGTGCTCTCAGGACTATGTTCTATTTAACACTGTGTTCACCTACCCTTTTCACAGGCATTACATTTTGCGATAGGGGGTGGAGGGTCAGGGGGTGTTTCTGCCAAGTGAGCCCGGAGTCACAGTCACAAACGTCCTCTTCTTCCTGAATAAAAGTGAGATTATGCTGCATACTTGTTAATATTTTAATTAGTTCGCACAGACACACGTTTTAAAAACAATAAAGTTCCTAATACCCGCCTTCTCTGAACATTTAGCTTGCTGCCCCATCCCCCTCCTCCCTATCCTCTGTTGTGTGAATCCATGGACTAGCCTCCTCCCTCCTGCCATGCATGGTCTGATGTGCTGCCACTGCCCTCAATTTAGTATGATGTACCAGTCCACTCCTCCTGCCCTCCATTGCCCAATTCTATGCCCCATCATTGACCTCCTGCTTAAACTCTGTGCTTAGCTTGCTGCCCCTATTCTCCTTCCCCCTGCCCTCCGATGTCTTTGTGCATGCCCCTGCTCCATCCTTTTTGCCCACCATGTTCCATGGACCTGCCACTCCTATCTACTCTGAGTGTTCTGTTGAGCTGCCACTCCCCTCCCACCTGCCTAGCATTGTCAGATGACTGTAACCTGTCCCTGCCACCTCCACCCTGCCTGTCCACATGCCATGCCCCTATCCTCTTCCTCCTGTCCTACATGGTCCATTGTACTGCCACACCCTTCTGCCCTCCCTGGTCTGTTGTGCTGCAACTGCTCCTCCTGCCTGCCCCGTGCGGTCTGTTGTGAGGCCCCTTCCCCTGAACTTTCTTGTCTGTGCACAGGTCCTGACCCTCTCTTCTATCCTCCATCGTCCTTTGTGCATGCCCCTGCACCCTTCTTCTTGCCCATCATAGCCATTGTGCTGCCACTAACCCTCCCACTTGCCATGCATGGTCTTCTGTGCTGCCATGGCCCCTCCCACCTTCCCTGTGTGGTCAGTTAGCTGCCCCTGAACCCCTCCCACCTTTCCTCCATGGTCTGTGTGTATGCCATCACAGTCTCACTGTTGCTCTTCATGGTGTGTATTGCTTCTAGTGCCCATCCTGCCTGACCTCCATGGCTATCTTGCTGCTCCTGCCCTGCCCCCTTGCCCCCAGCCCTCTGTTTACATGTGCAGACCCCTAATCCCTCCCTCCTGGCTTGTCTGTTCCATTGTAATGCCCCTCATCCATCCCTCCTGCCCTTTATGGTCTGTTATGCTGCAGCTTTCTCTCCTGTCTGTCCATTATGGTCCTGCCTCTTGCCCCTCTGTTCTCTGTTGTCCATGTGCATGGTCCTGTCCCCTCCCTCTTACTTTCTATGGATTGTTGTGCTGCACTCCCGTCCTGCATACCCTGTGTGGTGTATTGTGCTGCTGCAAACCCTGATGCCTGCCCTGCAGGGTCAGTTTGGTGCACCTCTCCATGTCCCTCCTGTCCTCTGTTATCCAAGTCCATGTCCCTACCCCATTTCCTTCCATGATCCAATGTACCATACTTGCGAACATTTTGAACTTGGTAAGAGGGAGATTTTGAAAAACAACTGGGGTATTGATTTTCCCCTTTGAGTTACATTGAAAAAGAGGAGATTGTAGACAGGAGACAGATAAAATAAAGCCCATTTGAGCTTAAAAACATTGGACGTTTCCTGGCTGAATCGGGTCTGTTGGCATGTATGGTTGTACTACCATTGCCACTTCCTTCTGCCCACAATGGTCTATTACATTGCCACAGCCTCTCTTGCAAGTCCTGTATTGTTGGTTTGTTGCCCCTGCCACCCTTTCCACTGCCCTCCATAGTCTGTTGTGCTGCCACGGCCCTTCCTGCCTGCTCAGTGTGGTTAAATTGTTGCCTTTGCACCCTCCTACCTGCCTTCAATTTTCAGAGTCCGTGCCCCTGGCCTCTGCCTCTCAACAGTATCCTAACAACTAGATTGCTAACATTCTATATTTATTACAAAAGTGTGGAACGCCTGACGTCATCTTGATGTAATCAAAACTGTAATACCTAGAGCATTTCCTTTAGAAATTACATATATGAGAGGGTCTTATTGGCATCAAAATTATGGTTAGTGCTCTAAAAGACTAAAATAAGGACATATTTTGTGAGTTTTCAAATAGCGAGAAAACACTTTTAAATTATTTGTTACCTTTATGTTTTTTTATCCAGTTGACCACTTGATTAAATGTTGCACTTAGGGGATAGGATGTGGTGTAACTTCCAGAACTGCAGACTTTGCAACTGGGGAACCAGGTTGGAGTTTCTGCTTCAGCTCGACATTCTGTGATTCTGGTCAAATTACTTAGTCTCCCCATTTCTACAACCAAAATGAATTTGTTCTTGTGTGATGTAACCAATGCTCATGTAAAGCACTCCAATACCTGACAAGTCTGCACTATATAACACTGCAAAAACACAAAATAATACGTGTTTTGCACACTTCTGTCATTGGGCTATATTTGGGCTACATCTGGGTCATTTTGGGCTACATTTGGGCTCTTTTGTCTCCGGTGGCCATCTTGGGAGATTTATTTGTTATGAAGTTTCCTAATTTCCTCATGTACTGCAGTCTCCTCAGTAGGAAATGCTTTCAGTTTTTTACTTTGATTCCATCATGAAGGTATTCAGATATGTCACACATTTGCCATAAATTCTGAATGTTAGCACTCTAGTTGCTCATTAGATCACTGTAGTAAAACTACTGTTCACCATGGAAGTCTGCTCCTGGTATTAAAAGTGCATGTTTCAGTCTGCATGTCAGAATTTTTTAATGAAATAGAAGAGGATTTGAGAAGTCACTCAAAATGTGCCCTCATTTTCTTTCTTCAGCAATAATCATAATTTCTATGGCAAAATGAACCCCCTCATTGTGTTCCTTTTTACATTAAATGTTTTAAGTGTTACCAGTTTATTCCAATCAAGATGGCTTCAGGTGTGCCATACTTTTGTCATAATGAAGACAGTAAGCGCTCTAGTTGTTTTTAAGAACACTCTGGGACATTCTGTCATTGGGCTATACTTGGGCTACATCTGGGTGATATTTGGGCTACATTTGGGCTCTTTTGTCTCTGGTGGCCATCTTGGCAGACTTATTTGTTATGAAGTTTCCTAATTTTCTCATTTACTGCAGTCTCCTCAGTAGGAAATACTTTCAGTTTTTTACTTTGATTCCATCAAGAAGGCATTCAGATGTGTCACACATTTGCCATAAATTCAGAATGTTAGCACTCTTTTTGCTCATTAGATCACTGTAGTAAAGCTACTGCTCACCAGGGAAAACTGCTGCTGGTATTGAAAGTGCATGTTTCAGTCTGCATGTCAGAATTGTTTAATGAAATAGAAGAGGATTTGAGAAGTCACTCAAAATGTGCCCTCATTTTTCTTTCTGCAGCACTAATCATACTTTTTATACATTTTGTTCCTTTTTAAATTAAATGTTTTAAGAGTTACCACTTTAATCCAAGCAAGATGGCTTCAGGTGTGCCATACGTTTATCATAAGTAGGACTGTTAGCGCTCTAGTTGTTCTTTGGAACACTCTGGGAAGCTGCAGTAGAACACAAAGGAATCAACTGACAGTCTCTGCCCTTGTTGGATGTACATGTTTTACTGAGAATGTCAGACTTCATTCTCACATGACTGAGAAAGAAAATGTGAATTTACAGAAAATAAGCTCTCAGTTTAGCTTATAGATCACCTTCCAAACCTCTGTGAGAAAAGCATGAGAAAATATTTTTCTCTCAATCATGATATCCCAGCAGAAGGCTTTTTTCACATGGTGAAATCACCTTAGAACATACCACAATTCCTAAAATGAGTATGGTACCATCAACAAATGATTTATAATGTAACTAAAGTCTTAAAACCTTCTATTAACTGCAATGCTTTTTAATGAGGTGCTATCATGTATATTGGTCCCAAGATGGCTGCCAACACTTCTTGGATGAAGTGCTGACAGCCAATCAGATCTCAGGATGAGATGTGTGGTTAGGCTCCGCCCACATATATATATGATTTTACTTTTGATTTTCTCAGGAACTACTGAACAGATTGACACCAGACCTGCAAAAGGCACATCCCCGACCTGAGGACTACCTCTCTGCCAAATTTCAAGTAATTCTGTTCAGCCGTTCGGGCTGTACCTTGGACTAAAGGTCCCTATGGAAAATTGCATGGGGAAAACGCGTTTTGGGACCCCCCTATTTTCTCAGCCCCCGCTTGACGAATCCCCCCGAGACTTTCAGGGTAGGAGCGGAGCGGAGCGCCCCACCTATTTTGAAAATTTTGGGAGGATTCGTCAACCGGCGCCAAAGTTATTCCAAATAGAATGTTGCGGATTTCCTATGGAAACACGGTCCTAACTATAACTATCTACTGGCGACCGCCAGTAGATAATATATACATATATATATATATATATATATATATATATATATATATATATATATATATATATATATATATATATATATATAAATTGCTGCTTTTGACCAAACAACCTTCCGTCGGATTTTCTTTTCTGGCAAGCAGACACAGACCCAAATGTAGGTACTTAAGATAGCTGTTTAATGTCGGCTATATTTATATATATATTTATATGCAAGCAATAATAACACATTTGGTAGATGCAACAGTTAAATGCATGAATAATAATAATGAATAAACAAGCAGAAAATAATACTGGACGTCCTGCAAGAAATCAGAAAGATATATACACTAAATACATCAAATGATTACTTTGGGTGTGCACTCTGACTCACTCACACATCACAAAGAAAACACCTCTAATGATCCTAGCCACTGGCCACACATCACAATGGCAACAATCAAAACTCAAACAGTTTACTTGGTGCAAACATTGCATCTTAGCCCCCTCCAGACTGTGGGATTTAACAGCCGGGGATAAGAGCCTCAGCAACCAGGGTTCTGCTGTACCGAAGTTGACATGTCCGTCCCCATTCGGATGCCAAAATCTCTGTTTCTAAGTCAACAAACCTCAGCTTTATAGTCTCAAAACACACTAGAAGGTTCGAGAGTTTTCCCTCTGCACCAAGGAAACTTACTGGAACTGGCCAGTTTCCATGCAAGCATTCCAGGGCAAAAGGAGTTCCCACGTTCCCTCTACATTCTCACATGTTCCAGCCTTTATCTCAACGAAGCTTATGAAAGCCTTCCATGGTACATTAAACAATCTCTCATGAAACCAACCTTGAACATGATTAACCCAAACAACTTGCAAACACTCTGACAGTGCGCGCAGGAACACTCAAGCAAGGCAGAGTTAGAATTCAGGATGACATCAGGCCATGTCAAAGCCAATAGTAAGAACTTCATAATACTTCCCAATGTACAACACAATGCACATTTGTGCACCACTGCCTATAGCATCACATACTTGGTCTCTCATTGTACAACATAATGGACATGTGTGCACCGCTGCTCATAACACTGCACTTCGAGACCAAAAAGTACATTCCACACCTCTCTCTCTTGCTTTCAAATGCATATCCCACATGTTCTGTTCTTGGCAAGGCTGTTCTACTCTGTGACAGCTCCCACTATAAGACTGCAAGATTACACGAAAGAAACCTTCAAGAGAAACAAGGCATATGCAGGACGTCGTACATTCAGGTTAGGGTCAAATAACACACTAAAGTCAATTAAAATGATGGCAGTCAAAGGTCATCACAGGGTGTCAGACCATGAGAGTGCCTCTAGCACTACATGGCAGCTGCAGCTCTCACTACCCACAATGGAGGTTGGGCAGCCACAATTCGAATTATTTCATGTAGTCAGTAACAACTACACTGCTCTGTCAGCAGTTTCACCCGACCACAGAGGGAAAGGAAGTTCTCTCACCTCGCCCTCCACTGGCTAAGTCCGTGCAGCACAGCAGACTCGAGATCGAGGCCTATTTCTTTGCTTCGGCGTCCCGACTTTTGGCTGCGACAGCCAAACCGCTAAATGGCTGTCACGGCCCCGGCCTTTGAACCGTGGGAAAAGGTGCACTCTTCCCCTCACTCGACTGCTGCTTGTTGGAGCGCCAGAAACAGCAGGGCAGTGCAGCCCCAGCCACCATTCTTCCTCACGGGCCTTGGAGTGGGCCACGCCGTGAAGTGCCCGGCCTCTCGGTCAAGCTGTAATCTGCAATGCGGGATACCATCTTGATTCCGACCCGAATCTTTTTTGGCGGCCGCTGCAGCAGAAGCACACCAAAGGGGTTCCAGATCCCCACGGAAGTCGTCTGGCAGGTGAGGCACTGGCCATTAACAATGCATCAGCATCAGTACACCGTCATTCCGGAAGGGACTAGAGTGGGCGTTGCCATTTTGTGGGTAGCTGCAATCCGGCTCGAGCCGATACGGTCACCCTCCAGGTGTCCCGTACACTGCAGCGAGTCCCCCACTGATAGCCCCACCTATTCCCTATGAACTTACATCTGTGGGGGTGGAATGCAGATGATGGCAGATATTTAGGGGTTATACGAAGGTGGTCAGAGGAGCCGATTCAGTGAGCGGCCATTTATCCAGGTAGCAGGCCACTCCCCCACTCACTCACATTTAAGCAATTTATTTACTTTTGCTTTTGCCCTGTAAATATTTTGCCATCTGCGCACCACTTCACACACATTTTCACAAAATTGCAATTACAACTTGAATACATGACCATTGTTCTGTGTGCTCTGCAGTGAGGCCAATCCACTGACAAGCACTTTGCTTTGGCTTCAAGGTCAGCGTCAGAGCTCTCATTCAAAGCCCCTCAGAAACACCTGGCATGGCTCAAATTATGCACGGAAAATTAATATAGAAAGAAACACATGATTATATAGCTAACACTTGAGGAAGGCAAGATTAAGGAAAACATGAAAGAAGAGAGGAACTAAACCACTGACATGCATTACTTTTATGCTTTTTAACACTCAGTGTTTGTAAATCAATTCATGGTTTTGGCATTAATGTTGTTCAGGGCATGAAGATAGGGCCAGTTTTAATATCATATAGCAGATAACAGTCTACTGTAAGCACATATCTCTTGCTTTGTGTTTGACTCGGATATTTGGATCAACTTCACAAGGGAACAAGAACCCTCATTGTCGCTAACTACCTGATTAGGCCAGTCAATAAAGGACCAGTCCTTTCTTACCACAGGAGCAACTGTAGTCCATTGATGCATTTTCTTTGATGTTTGAAGAAAATGGGGAAAACCATTTGCTGCCCCTTTTTCTTGTAGCTCACACAAAATTGTAATGTTGAGATTGTGTGTTGCAATGAAATACACCACTGGCGATGCTACTTTTGAACACTGCGTTTTGTATTTTCATTCCTTCAAATACTAGAGCTTTGGGCAAAGCAGATTTTCTGAGGGTGAAGAACTAAAAACATTGTCAAAACATTGGGCCCCTTGTAAACTGTCTGCATGCACTCGAGATGGGGCCGTGCAGTGTAGAGAAGAAAAGCACAGTGCCTAGCATGGGTGACAAGCACCAACAATAGTCACTACAGAGCGTTGCTCTGTTTGATGATGATTGTTGGGGTTTTGAAATGTATGGAGACATCATTCACTGGGAGGCCCCTTTAAATGTAGGTCCCTTCTGCCACATGAGTAAAAAAATATTTGGAATCAGACAGACATTTTCCGCTGGGTTTGCTCTGCTCGCTTGATTTGTATGAGTGATACTCCAGGCTAGATGCTTTCAGGCAGCGGACAGAAATGGAGATTTGGAGCTCCGTGTCAAGCAGCAGACCTGTAAAATTTGCTAAACTCAGACTGGCCTTCTCGTCTTTTGGATCCCTTTTGTGGTGGAACAAATAATGCAGCTCCACTTTTAACGGGGCTAGCTAAGTGCATCCAGGGCCTGGGGTGCCACAGTCGGGGAAGTAAGGGTGACGAGGGGTCTCAGAACAACATTCATAACCAAATATTAGCATTCTAACTTAACCTACCATTACCATGGACAAGGCAGTGGTGTAACAAAACAAGAGGGAATCCTCCTGCAAGATATGCTGAAGGGGCCCTCACACTCACACCAGTAGGGGCTGAGGGGGCCCCCTTCACTATGGGTGAGCCAGGGGGCCCCATCACCAGGGGGGCTGCGGGGGCCTTTGTTATGCCCTGGGACAAGGCAGCAAAACAAACATGCAGAATGGTGCTTGCATCCACTCCTACATTTGACGAATGGGAAAGGGTGGGATCTATGCCTGTGAATGAGGGACGGCTGCTCTCGCGCAGGGAGGGAGACTTCAACACCCCAAATCATGACGCTGACAGCGTAACCGGCCTATACTAGTGGATGCTGCCATAGACTACAATGGCAATGACTCATTATGAACGGATTTAGGACATTAAGCCCTGCGTCATGTGTCATAGCTCAGAAAGTTGATTTACTTACTGCCTGACTTCTGTCTCCTTCTCCAGAGCGAGGCGGGACAGGAAGCCTGGGACTGACAGCACAGACTTAAGTAAGCCCTGCTCCCTGTCCACAAATATCGCTTTTTACTGTTTGTTTGTTTTTACTGTGCAAGAGGAATGTTTTATCGATTTTATACCTGCTTTTAGGGATTGTCGTATGTACTGATTTGCTGCTATTTTGTTATTTTCTTAACCACCTACCTTGATCCCCGTTTGCTATCTCTGCCCTATGAGGCTCACGCCCTGTTCCGTCGCGGCTGGTGTGCCGATTGTTGCGGAGGGCGCAGCGACGTCATTTCTGATTTCGGGTAGCTAATCTGGACCATTTTGTGCTTCCGGTGGTGAGCGGTCTAGCTTTTCCCGCCACCACTCCATTTAAGTTCAGGATGATGCGGACCCGCAGCGGACTTAAGTACGCCCTGCTCCCTGTCCACGAATATCGCTTTTTACTGTTTGTTTGTTTTTACTGTGCAGGAGGAATCTTCTATCAATTTTATACCTGCTTTTAGGGAGTGTCATATGTACTGTTTTGGTGTTATTTTGCTATTTTCTTAACTAGAATCCTAGCTTGATCTCCGATTGCTATTTCTGCCCTGAGAGGCTCATGCCCAGTCCGCTGCAGCTGGTGTGCTGATTGTTGCGGAGGGCGCTGCAACGTCCTTTCCGATTTCCGGTAGCTAAACCGGACCATTTTGTGCTTCCATTGGTGAGCGGTCCATCTTTTCCTGCCACCACACCATTTAAGTTAAGGATGATGTGGACGCGCAACAGACGTGCACAGTGGGCACTCCGCTGGTGTGCCGAAGGCGCGCCAAAACCAAGCCCATCTGCTCCCGTCCGTGCCCGTTTGCGCCTGGACCAGGCTCAGGGTCAGAAACCCTGGCCCATTAAAATCCTTTGAGATACACAGGTACGTAACTTCTAGATCTCGCCCATACTAATGCGAGCTCTGGCTGCTGTAGCTTCACTCTGAGTAATGATCTTCTATAAGAGAGGCAGAAATGTGCATGTGGATATGCCGTCCCCGCACATCAGATGATCAGGGCACTTCAATCCTTTGGTACAAAGCTCAATGAGAAGTACTTAGAAACCCCAGTTCTGACAGAGGTACATTGTGGACTCATCAATGTCAGATCGCTTGCCAAACACAAATATGAGATAGCGGATGTTATATCTCTATACAACTTGGACATACTATTCCTCACAGAAACATGGGCCGACGCAACGTCAGACGCAGATTTCGTGATAGCAGCCCCCCAGGGGTTTTGTTCTTTTAGGATGAATAGACCTATCAAGAGGGGATGCAGGCTGGCTGTAATACATTGCAAGCATTTTGAAGCTACCTTCTCCTCAGCTCCCACCCCCTACTGTGAAGCACTCTATTTTCTCCTAGAACTAAATGTGAAAAAACCTTCAGGGGCCTACTTCTCTATTGTCCCCCAGACTCAGGTAGATTCATTGGTAACTTAGACTCCATTATTGAACCCATTTTTACCATGAATGAGTTCACAATCCTGAGAGACTTTAACGTAGACCTAGAGGATATGGTGGATAAACATACAATCTCTCTCTTAGAGACTCTTTGGACTTTAGGATTATCACAGATGGTGCACAAGCCTACGCATGAAGCAGGTCACGCACTTAACAGCATTTTTACCTCTGTGTCATGCCTGACAGTAAAAATTATCTACCCTCTTACTTGGTCAGATCACTCTATAATCCTATTTGATTATACATTCCAAAAGTCCATGGGGGAGGGGCATCCAAAGCCCACAAAATTGCTTATAAAGCCTGGAACAAGTTTGATAAGGCCATGCTTCAGTCCCAATTGGGCATGACTCGGCCACTTTTAAATGAACATAAAGATCTGGCAGCCATTATATACACAGACTGGCTAAACGAAGCCTTTAGGGCTATGATACCCATCTGTAAAAATTCAGGGAATCACAAATTGCCATCGGCCCCCTGGTTTACAGAGGCTCTGCGACAACAAAAACAAAAATGCTGCAGACTTGAAAGACGCTGTTCATGTCTGGTAATTTTCCTGTGCTATGGAAGGATGCGTCAATCCTTCCACTGATAAAAAAACTTAACCTGGACGCATCAAACCCGAGCAACTACAGCCCAATTGCCAGGCTGCCCCTTCCAGCTAAAATAGTGGAGAAAATCACGAATAAACAGCTAGCTCATTTTATCCAAGAAAATTATTTACTTGATACCTCCCAATTTGGTTTTCAGCCAGACCACAATACAGAGTCTGCCCTGATAAAGGCCACCGAGGAGATTAGGACTGTGATGAATAGAGGGGGTGCTGCCACCCTTATCGTCCTTGATTTGTCAGAAGCTTTCGATAATGTTGACTATAATTAAGGCTCCTGGTTTTAAAGAAATTTCATCCAGTTTTTTAAATTCCCATGCTGTCCATCTGCTCAGCTGTTGGGCTAAATTCATGAAAGACAGCACGAAGAGTCACTCAAAAGAAGCACATTTTCTGTATTTATCCATTTTTTGAAATAAATAAAGACAGAAAACACATTGTTTTCTGTCTGTATTAATCTGTAAAAATCCGTAAAAACGGAAAACAAGGAGCCTTAACTATAACTTACTGCAACTGTGTCTGGAAACATTAGGGGTTAAGAGTATGGCACTGGGGGGCGTGGTCGCGCGCCGCGATAAGATGGCGGCTCTGCCCTGAGCTCAGCTCGAGTGCGGGACTCTTTCGAATAATTCAGCCTCATTTGTGGACTTCCTTATAAACGGATGCTGGATTCTGGTGCCTGAAAGGTCGAAGCGGCATACGGAGCCGTTCTGACCATATTTCCAACTTGTGGAGAACCAGCGGCAGCGGCGGTGATTTTGCATCACTCAAGCGCGAGCGGACACCATTTTGTGGCTGCCGCTCGCTGCATCCACATTCAACTCAGGTAAACCGGCGTTTGTCGTATTTTAAACGCACGGCAACATATTTTTCTCTTTTTTTTCCTCTCCTCACCAATTTATTTTTTGAATTGCCTGCTTCACTTGAGACTCTGCTCCAGGAATACGAATATTCCAACCATATGTCTGCAATGTTCTTTATAACATGTTGATCCTCTAATGTAGAGGTTGTACTTAAGGCATTCTCCACTATGTTTTCTATTGAATTTGATTTCCTCCAGCAACACTATCAGTCTATGTATTAATATGTATGGAAATCATCTATTATACTGCTAATTTTTATTCTATTTTTAAGCCTCTGATCCCCTCTTCATACAAAATGAATGTTGCTGCCTGTTTATCCTTGTCACACCTTCTAGCATCTGAGGTAACCCGGCGTTTTGTCTACTAAACGTATGACAACGTTGTTCTTCTTGTTCTTTTTCAACAAATGTGAGATACCTTATGACTGTTATGATCATTTTTCCTACACTATTTTTTTTTTTGCATCATGAAGTTACCTCGCACTCCACTTTTTATTACCCATCTGCATTGACTCTCTTTATGAATGCTGACTGTGTATCTTTTTTCTTCTCTCAGAGTGCGGACGGAGGGTGACATATTTTTCTCTGATTAATGTCATGTTTTCTGGATCCTCACATACCTATGCTGTGTTCTTATTAAGCGTATGGGCAGACTGAAATCTCTATTAAAATTTACTTCTCGCCATTCACGACATTTCATGATGGCCAGTGAAGCTCCACTTTCTGTCAGAGCCTCGTCTTCAGGTACCAAGCCCAAGAGAGCTAAGAATGATCACCCCTCTCCCATCTGATCATATCAGAATCCTGTCCTTGATACCATTTTAGATGAGGTGAGGGGGCTGAAATCTTTTATGTCCTCAACTAATGAGAAACTTCAGGAAATAGAAGACAGATGGATTAATATGGAAGCTAAGGTACTTGATATGGAGCAACGCATTAGTGATCTACACAATGTATCTACTATGATCCCTGTTTTGGAGCAGGAAATCCACCATCTCAAGCTTCACACTGAGGATCTTGAAAATCGTAACAGATGTAATAACCTACGTCTTTATGGACTATCAGAAAATCTTGAGGGTCCAGACATTCTTCTTTTCCTAAAAAGATTTCTGTCAGAACTTTTAGATCTTCCTCCAGAACCTTCACTAATATTCAACGTACACATCGTCTTCGACGTTTTCAATCAAATGCTTCCAGACCCAGAGGAATCATTATGTTTTTTCTGGAATTTACTGATCTCATGCGTGTTCATTCAGCAGCTAAAGTGAAACGACTCCTCATATGGTCTGGTCATACCGTCTATCTTTCACAGGATCTCTCCAATGCCACTAATGCAAGAAGAAAGGAATTATTAGCCCTTCATCCTCAGATGAGACAATTGAATATTCGTTATGGTATTCTTCATCTTTGCCTATGTAAAATTACTCACGAGGGCTCCACATGTTCTTTTGATGATCCTACTAAATTGGGGCCTTTTCTCCAAAGCCTCTCACTGAATTCTGCTACTGGTCCTCTCACCATCTCTAAGTTTCTTATATCTTTTCTTTATCTAATTCTTTATGGCTGTTCATGATTCTATCTCTTTATATCTTCCTTTTTGTCGTTCCATCTATCGTTGATGCTGTTGCGCCCCATGCTTCAGTCATTGCTTTTCTCTCTTAGATCTGAATCTCTTTCCTTGATCTATCTTCTCTTTCTTCTATTCTTTCCTCCTTTTTCTCTCTTCTTTCTTATCCCTTTTCCTTTTTTTTATGTTTGTTTCATTTGCTTGATGATGTTCTATTTGTTGCATGTGTCCATTAGTGCTTTTTATTGTTATATAATTTGTCTTTTTTCTTCATCTCATATGTGGTGTTTTTCTCCTTCCAGCTGCTTCCCTGAAGTGTATCATCTCCATTCATGTATTACCCCTCCATCCCTTCAATATGTGTAATGTTGTTATGTGGAATGTTCGTGGTCTTGGACACCCCGTCAAAAGACAAAAGGTACTTTTCTCATTTATCAAAATTAAATTCTTAGGTTTCTTTCATTCAAGAACGAAGCAGAATCGCTTAAGTTGAGAAGACAATGGGTTGGTCAAGTTGTTTATTCTCCTTCATCTAATAAGAAAGGGGGTGTTGCTATATTGTTTCATAAGTCATTGCTTGTACAAATTTTATCTACACAAAGTGATACTGATGGGCAATGGGTTATGGCTAAGGTTGTTATACAAAATAAATAACTAGTTTTATTGAATATATATGGCCCAGTCAAACCTGATCCGGAATTCTGGAATAGTAGTAAGATTTTAATTTCCTTCATTGTTGCTGGTGAGTTTAACCAATGGATGGATCCTTTCTCTGATAGACAATCTAAGTGTTAATTTAATCCAGATAAATCCCATAAATCATTTCAATCTGCCATTGCCTCTCGTTCATTATAGGATGTTTGGAAGATTTGTAACCCTGATTCCCTTGAATTTACTTTTTTTTTCAATGTTCATCAAACTCGTTCCAAAATTAATTATATTTTGGTTAGTAAATCCTTACTTCCATCTATTCAATCCTCGGAGATTGGATCTATTTTTATTTCTGATCATGCTCCTGTCCTTTCTGTTCTGGACCTTTCCCTAAGTTCTCCAAAAATTGGTCGTTGGAAACGTAAAAATATTTTGTTATCAGATACCATTTTTATTACTGAAGCCACTGCTTTTAATAATGATTTTTGTAATTTCAATAATCCATCAGACACCTCTATTTCTAATAATTGGGATGCTTTCAAGGCCTCTTTCCGTGCCTTTACTATCTCATATGCAGCAAAAAAAAGAAAATTGCACAGAACAAGTATACAGCTTTACTACAACAACTCAAGCTGTTGGAACATACTTATTTTACTTCTAAATCTCCCTCTGCTCTTCATGAACTGATTAAGGCCAAATCTGATCTTAACAAACTTGCTACAGTGGATGCTTGCAATGTCCTTCTTAAAATTAAATATAAATATCACGGGGGCCAAAATAAATCTGGTAAGATGCTGGCCAATTACTTAAAAACCAGATCTGGACTTAAAAATATTGGACCCACTTTAAATTAATCTACAAACAACTTAGCGTCCTCTGATGAGGATATTGCTACTGTATTTCATGAATATTATCAATCACTTTATTCTGAGGATACGAATCCCTCTAATCAAAATTTGCACGCCTTTTTTTCAGGTCTTCCTAAACCCCCTTCCTTGTCTGATGACTTTGAATTACTAGAAAAAGAAGTTACTCTTCAAGAGATAACTGACGCCATTAAATCTTAAAAAAAATTGAATGCGCTAGGTCCGGATGGCCTTTCTGTTGAATTGTTTTATACTTTTTCCTCTATTTTTGTTCCCAAACGTTTGGCTCTTTTCAATGTATTTCTTGTTGAATCAAAAGCTTCTGGTTCCTTTGTGGGAGCCTTGATTGTTCTCCTTCCCAAGCCTGATAAGGATCATTCCCTTTGTAAATACTATTGCCCCATATCATTAATTAACTATGATTGTAAGATATTCGCTAAAATCCTCGCCTCTCGTCTTGAGACTATTATCTCATTATTGGTCAAAACTGATCAAACTGGTTTTGTTGGCTGCGGATAATGCTCGTATGTATGCCAATGTTATTTCCTTAGGGAAAAAATGTAAGTCTCCACTTGCAGCGCTGTCTTTAGATCCCGAAAAGGCTGTTGATCGAATTAATTGCCAATTTATGTTCAAAACACTTCAATGGTTTGGTTTTGGTCCAACTTTCATTTCTTATGTTAAATTATTATATTCTTGCCCTGTGCTAGTATGTTTTGTAAATAATTGTTTCTCAATTTTTTTTTCTTTATATAGGGGTACACGTCAGTTTGTCCTCTTTCACCCTTGTTATATGTTTTATGTCTTGAACCCCTCCTTGAGCGTATTCGTGTTAATACATATATTTCTGGTTTTACACATAATTCCATAGAAACCAAAATGTCAGCATATGCTGACGATACCCAGATATATATGTCTAGTCCTCATACCTGCCTTCCTCCTTTTTTGGATGAGGTCCAGTTATATTCTGGTATTTCTGGATATAAATTGAACTTCTCTAAAACAGAAGTATTACCTTTGATACTAATTTTACTTGGTGTCCCACAAAAATTAAATACCTTGGTATTTGGTTCTCTGCTACCTTGTCTACCACAATTAGATACATGTTTAATGCACTAACTACCAAAATTCAGTCATCCTTACTTTACTGGTCTCCTCTTCTCTTGTTATGGTGGGGTAGATTAGATACTATTAAAATGATGATTGTACGGGGGGGCGTGGCTTGGACGGCAGTCGAGATGGCCGCCTGATTCCGTCGCTCCGTCGGCCCGGGGGAAAACGCTGCCCTTCCCGTGCCCTGTGGCTGAGTGTTCGCGCCTCAGGCTGTGCGTGACCCACCATGTGAGAAGCCGGGCACAAGAGGAGCCTCCTGAAACCAGCGGTGGTCCCTGCACAGGCGACTTCCAGGACGATCTTGCTTCACGGCGCGAAGCGGGGAAAAACAAGATGGCGCCTCCCCGATAGTCCGAACGGGATGTCCCCGATCGACAGAGCCGTGGTCTCACTGCAAGTACCCTGCAAGTACCCATTATCTATTGACTGATTATTGTCACTGTTGGCGCCTCGCTGACATTGTTTACTCAGCGCCTTCTGCTGCTTCTGCGAGCTGGCTGACACTGCATCGACATGCCTGACCTCAAGATGGCGGCGGTGACGGCGATGCGGAGAGTTCCCAAGCGTAATTAGCTTCACTAGTTTAACCTGCGCTATTCACGCTAAGTCTACCAAGGAGATGGTTATCTACAAACTGCCAGCGCGACCCTGGTTCAAGCCCAGTTCAAGTCACAGTCCGGTCTGAGTCTGGCTGGTCTCTCCCAGACAGCAGGGTGCAATCATCTGAGTTTGATCTCCATTGGTCCCTGTCCTGGTCCCATGAAGCTCTGATGCAATCTAGGGGTGGGGATTCAAGGAGGGAAGGAGTCGTGCATCAAACTCGGCCACGCTAAGCCCTGTGCGCTCCGTGGGTGTTTCTGCGGAGGGTAAGTTTGGGCCACTAAGCTGGGAGCGGCTTTGGTCCTTTAGCTGCGTGTATTTGCCCACCTTGTTATATCTCTTGATGCCACTGTGACTTTGCCACACGGCCTTTTGGCGGCTAATCCTCCCACTCCTCGGTGATTGGTCGGCAGGCTGCAAAAGTTGTGGCCATTTGGTCTGCTGGATCTTCGCAAACCATGCAATCTTCATAAAGTCCATGCAGCCATCCTCTCTTTCCAAGCACGGCGCTATTGGTAGTCACTAGTCAATATTGCGAGCCGAGTGTAAAAACCAGCTAATTATCCAATTGTTACCACGACCTCCAAAATGGCTGATCGCGAATCTATGCTGGTACACAAGAGAAACAAAGGTGATCCTTCACAGTCAGACTCACCTATCAAAATGAAACCAGATATCAATAGTACTTTGGAGCTAATTCTGAAAAAGCTGGCTGATGTCCATGAGTTGGCCAAGTCGACCAAACAAACCACTGATACTATACAACTGGAGATAACGGCCATAAGAGCAGACATGAATGCTGTGAATAACAGACTTTCCGTTGCTGAACAGAGGATCAGTGATGTTGAGGACATCGTTTCCAAGTCAAGTAAGGAGACAAAAGCCCTGTCGAACATGTCCTCTATGCTCTTAAGACAGACGGCCGAGTTGGAAGACCGTAATCGTAGGGGCAACATCCGAATTCTTGGTGTTCCGGAGGGTTCAGAGGATCCTTTGGGCTCCTGTTTAGCCTTTCTGGAGGACTGGATTCCTAAGTTCACTGGCATAACGTTCGATCAGCCGTTTGAACTGGACAGAGCACACAGAATCCCTTCATTCAAATCCTCATCTCGGCAGGGGGTCCGCCCAATCATTTGTAAACCTCTGCGTTTCCGTCAAGTAGAAGCAATACTTTGCTACGCCAGGAAAAATCACCATCTCATCTGGAAGGGTAACAAAATCATCTTTACCCAAGACTTTTCGAAGCCTACTGTGGATACTCGTAGGGGGTTCCTAAGTCTAAGAGACAAAATGAGGTCCAGGGGTATCCTGTTCTCCTTTGTCGGTCCTGCTATGTTCAAGATCACCAAGGGGGAGAAACACCTCTTTTTCAACGACCCCGGAGCCCTTGCGTCCTATCTAGAAGGCCCCCCTACTCAGGACATGGACTCATCACAACTTTTGGCCAGCAAGAGAAAATCCTCACCAGGCCCGGTGTAGCGCATGTACTGATTCCTATGCTCCTCTTGTCATTGTCCTGTTCAATGGTTCCGGTGCGTCGTATTGGCTCATTTGGTATTTGTGTCCTGTGGATTGTACAGATCTTTATTTGTTTGAGTTGCCACTCGGATATGCCGGCAGTTACTTGTCTTTCGACTTGCATTTTTTACCGAAGGTTCTTTGAGAGTTGGGTACTGGGAAGGTATGTTTGTGTATATGTTCTGACCATGTTGTTTCCCCTGGGGTGCGGGTGGACGCTTCTGTCGTCGCACCTCCCACATGCTAAGTTTTGAGGTAGGGGTGGGGTGGGAGGGTGTGGGGGGGGATTGGGTTGAGAGCGCCCACGTTTCTATAACCATTTTTATGGTTCTCACAGTTGCTTCCTCATTTGCTCTCCTTCGACTTTTCTGCCTTCTCTTTTCTTTCCTCTTCTCCTTCTGCTTGTCTCTTCTCTCTATCTGGCGTCTCCTACTCTCTGGACATGTCAAGTGGCCTATGTACCGTATGCTATGTTCGGGATGGGATTGTCCGGCTTCCAGGTGTATAATACAGTTGCGGATGTATATTTATACTGACGTCCACATTGGGCCTGCTCTGTGGTCTTTAAAATTTTCGCATTTGTCCCTATGTCACGACCCATATTTGTTGAGTTCACCATCTAGAAACATTCCTCATGACCATTGACAAACAAGGTGTCCTTTCGAGCGACTTGAAGATAGTCTCTCTAAATGTCAAAGGCCTTAACCACCCTGTGAAAAGACGTAAGGTCTTAGAGTACTTAGCCAAAACCAAAAGTGACATAGTGCTGCTACAGGAGACTAAACTTTCCGAAGAAGACAATAATCTTGTTAAAGGTAACTGGATTTCGCAATTGGCATGCTCACAGGCAGTTAAGAAGAAACAAGGGGTCATAACCTTGATCTCGAGATCTGCTAATATCACGCTAGAATCCTCCCAACACGACGATGAAGGTCGCTTTTTGCTTACTCACTTGAGGAGAGGCGAAGACGTAATACATGTGATCAATATTTATGGGCCCAACACGGATGACCCCACCTTTTGGTCTAGCGTCTCTGACAAGCTAGATAGTATTCCTCGGGAGGATTTAATAATAATGGCAGGGGACTTCAATCTTCCCCTGGACTCGATAATTGACAGACAGTCCAATTGCCACTACCAACCTACGAGCTCACACGCTGAGCTCGCCACTATTTGTTCTAAATTTAACCTCAAAGATCCCTGGAGACTCCAACACCCAGACTCAAGGGATTACACTTTTTATTCGGCCCCTCACAATTCATACACTAGGATTGATTATATCCTTGTCTCTGGGGCATACACCAGCCTCATTGAGTCCTCTGATATTGCTCCAAGATTGATTTCTGATCACTCTTGCATCTCTCTTACCTTAACCGGAAGCCACAGGGAACAAACTCCCAAACGGTGGCGGTTTAACAATGATGTCTTATCGGACCCTGAAGATAAAAAGAAGATTGCGGAGGCCATTTCAGAATACCTTGGCCACAACAAGGTGTCTGATACTAACATAAACACACACTGGGACGCATTGAAGGCCACTATACGGGGGCTAATTATTGCGATAAAAACAAAAATAAATAAACGTTTGAACCAGGGACTACTCCAATTAGAACGGGAAATTAGAGACTTAGAGACCGCCCATATTCCCTCCTTAAATGATTCTACTCCACTATTGACTCTGACACAGAAGAAGTATGAATACAATAAGATATTGAGTGAACGAGCGGGGGTGTGGATTAATAAATTTAAAGCGTTGAATCTTTGTGAGGCCAACAAGGCAGGGAAACTTTTAGCTTCATATCTTAAACATAGACAAAATCAACACGTTATCTCTTCAATCAAGGACGCTAATAACCTAACCCACACAACACACAAGGCCATTCTCAATACTTTTAAACAATTCTATCAGGACCTATACTCAAATAATCAGATTTTTGACACTGAGAAGTGCTCTGCTTTCCTCCGTGATCTTAATTTGCCACAACTCTCAGAAGACGACTCTGCCATGCTAGGTATGGAAATCAACAGCTCGGAAATAGATAAGACGGTCAGGTCCTTGAAAGAAAACAAAGCCCCAGGACCGGACGGCTTTACGGCATCCTTCTATAAGTCTTTCTTAACCCAATTAGGCCCTGCTATGAAACAGGTTTTTAACCATATTGCTGACACTGGACACACACCTGACTCCATGACTGAAGCTAACATTGTAGTTATCCCCAAGGAGGGGAAGGACCCTGTTCTCCCAAAAAATTATAGGCCCATCTCGCTTATAAATGTTGACTGCAAAATATACGCCAAAATTCTCGCGGTCAGACTCAATTTGGTCCTTCATAAATTAATAAGCAATTCCCAGGTGGGGTTCCTCCGTAACCGGTTATCTAATGATAACACACAACTGTTATGCCATGTATTAGAAAACGCTGCAACCAAAGCTGTACCCTCGATTGCCATTACATTAAATGCCGAGAAGGCCTTCGACAGAGTCTCTTGGTCGTTCTTGGAACGTTGCCTGCATTCCTTTAGCTTGGGTAAGGACTTTATTAAAATGGTTATGTCTCTTTACCTAAAACCGATTGGACGTATAGCTGTCAATGGGGCTCTTTCGGAATCCTTCCCCCTATATCAGGGTACCAGACAGGGATGCCCTCTATCTCCATCACTTTTCCTCCTGGCGCTGGAACCCCTTCTTCAGGCTATCAAACTCAACGTGGATATTGCGGGTGTGGATATCAATGGTGTACGTGTCAAACTGGCAGCGTATGCGGATGACATTTTGATAGTTACAGAGCGTCCAGATTCCTCCATTACTGCCCTAATGGAGACGATTGCAGAGTATTCTCTGCACTCTGGGTACAAACTCAACAGAGATAAATCGGAAGTTAAACCACTAAACGTGTTTTGTACTAGCGAAATATTGGGGGACTCTGGGTTAACATGGCAGTCGAATTTTATTAAATACTTGGGGATTGAATTTGGTAATAATATTATGGACACCCTGTATCAAAATGAAAAGGTACTCCTACAGAAAATTAAGACACTCTTGGATGCCTGGTCCCCTAAATTCATCACGTGGTGGGGGAGAATTGAAACTATCAAGATGATGGTTACTCCCTTAGTTAATTATCTCATAAGTATGCTACCATTGCTGCTGACTGACTCCTTTCACCATAAATTAGATACTCTTTTAACATCCTTTCTGTGGCGTGGTAAAAAAGCCAGAATCAGCATTCGAAAATTGAGGCTTGATAAGACAATGGGCGGCGTTAACCTGGCTGACTTTCGTCTCTACCAATATGCCTTTCTGGCGAGGCAGGGCCTGCTTTGGGTCTCTCCTCCTGATCACTATATACCAGTGTGGCTGGAAGTGGAGGGGGCTCTCCTCCAGAACATACGTCCTCTGTCAGTTCTCACGGCTAACCGCCTTGTCGCCATCCACTCCAGGTCCATCTTTAAGAATACTAAATTGGCTCTCTTAAAAATAGATAGGTCCATGGATGTTGGTATGAGGGGCTCCAATATGGAATCACTTTGGCTAAGCTCCAAGTTCCTTTATAGTGGTAAGCCTTTACTCCTTGACTCTTGGTGTAAAAGAGGTATCTTTTTTCCCCACCAATTGGTTAATGATGCATACCCTTTGACGTTCAGTGAACTTCAATCTCGTTTCCACTTGGCTGATATCGAATTCTATAATTTCCTGAAAGTGAGGACTGCCATTACGAAATCCAGATTGTCTCCTAGCTCCCCATCGCTACCCAAGTTTGTGGCAAAACTTAATAGGCTTGGTCATCAAGTTTCCCAAATTTATCAACTTCTGCGCCCAAAATCCTCCAAGCTTAACTCTAAGGTGGTAGATTACTGGAAGGGGCTTTCTGATAATCGGCTAACCGAAGATTCTTGGCCCCAGCTATGGAGATCAGTTACACGTAATAAGATTTCCCCAGTCCTCTCCCAAACGAAATTTTGGCTACTACACAAGGCCTTTTGGACACCGGCTAGGCTGTTCTCCATGGGGATCCGGGAAGATGATGTGTGTTGGAATTGTAAGCAAGACAAAGGGGATTTGGCTCACCTTATTCTACCCTGCCCTGTTGTGAAACCCTTCTGGGATAAGGTCTATTTGTTTTTGTCTAATTTATTTAACTGTATTCTTTCTAGGTCCCTACCGTCCGTGGTAACTGCTTTTTTACAGGTGGATTTGCAGTCGGAGGGGGATCGTGCTCTCCTTGATCTACTGTTGATTTCTGCAGTTAAAATGATACTCACCAATTGGAAGGATACTCTCTCTTACAAGTGTTGGATGAACTGGGTCATACACCTCAGGGGAGCAGACATTATTGTTTTACAACATTCACCTTGGAAATCCTCCACGAGGAACATATGGTCTACCCTGGACGATTATTTTGCTTCTCATAAGCCGCCATGATTTCACTTTCTGGAAGAAAATTCCCATGTGGTCGTCACATCCACGGTCACTGACATGGTCGGATATTTGTTGCTGTATTATGTTATATTATTAAGAGGCTTGAGGCGCTAGATAACTCTCTCTTCTCTTTTCTCTCCCCCCTTTCTGTCTCTCCTTTCACTTTCTTCCCTTTATTCTTTCTTCCTCTCTTTCTTCGGGAGTTGGGGCCTAAGGGGCGACTTCATTGTCAAGGGGTTCGTCTAATGATGGCATTTGTCTGCTGATCAGGTGAAGCACCGTCATATGTACTTTGGGGCTTTTGGCCCTGACACCAGCTCCTGTTCTGTTTTTGCATAATATTTTTCAATAAAGATATTTTGAAATCGTAAAATGATGATTGTACCTCATGTCCTTTATACACTATCTATGTCACCCTTTCGAATCCCCCTTTCATATTTTTCACAAATTAATTCTATATGTACTAAGTTTTTATGGAATAACAAACACCCTCACATTGCTCTTATTAAACTTAAGCGCCCCAAATCCAAAGGAGGTGTTCGTTTTCCTGATTTTAAATCTTATCACTCTGCATTTTTGATTTGACAATTTTCTGCCCTATCTTATGATTTTGCTGATATCCCTATACCTCGATGGATTGCTTTTGAACGCTCCTTATTAAAAGATTTTTCTTTCCGAAATATAATATACATGTCTAATTGTACTTTCATATCAGATAATCCTATTTTAAAATATTACCAACATTTACTATATAATATATTCTCTGATGGTCTAGATCCTTTTCAATGTTTTTTATCCTCTACTATCTGGTTTAATACATTTCTTAAATATAAACGTAAATCATTTTATTACAAACATTTGAAGGAGAAGGGAATTATTTTTATTCATCAATTGATTCACCAACATTCTGTGATTCCCTTCCCTGAATTACAATTGCGCTATCATTTACCTGACACATTTCTCCATGAATACTTTTTAATTTCAACAGCTTGACAATCCTACTTACCTCTCATAATTTCCCCACTGTTTCTCCCTCACTTATTCCACCTACACTGTTATATATCAAGAACATAAACCTAAAGCTGCTCACATTTATAAGTTATTGTTTTCGCCTGTTACTGAATGACCTAAATCTCTTACAGAACTAGCCTGGGAAACAGACTTAGCTTTATCATTTCCTGTTTCTGTTTGGGATAAATTGTGGTCTAAGTTATTTAAAATTTCCATTGCCGCTCGTATAACTCAATCTCTCTATTTTATTTATAATAGAGCTGTTTTACTCCTGTTTATATATCCACGTTTTCCCCCACCTCCTCGCCCTTGTGTTGGTCTTGTTCTAATTTCACCAGCACCTTAAGACATCAACTTTATGATTGTTTTAATATATTGACATTTTGGCAATCTATTTGGTCTAAATGCATGAACATTTTTCAATGCGATATTCCGTTATCATTGCAAAATGTTTTTCTAGGTTCATCTTCATCTGATTTGGAGGATTCTACTCCTATTTCTCTGCTGTTTGACCTATTTATTGCTTTAGCATTCAAAGCTATTTTGTCACGTTGGAAAGATAATTCTAAGTTATCCTCATTAACTTGGTGGAACTATATTTGTGATGAACACAGAATTGCTAATGTTTCCTCTTCTATTCTCTCTCAGAAAATTAAATCCGATCTTCTCTGGCTACCTTTTACATCTTATCTTTCTACACGTGCACCTAAGGTTTAAATTATTTCTTCTTACTGTTCTCCTATTTTGATTTTTATGCATTTACATCTTCTTTCAATTTCTCTTTTCTGTTTATTTCCCTTCCCCCCTCTTTCTCCTTTTCTTTTTCTCTCCTCTGTTACTTTTTCATCCTTCATTTATATATTGATTGTTATATATTATTTGTAACATGTTCACTTGTTTGATAATGTTTTTGTTTCTCCTTGAAAATCCAATAAAAATTCTTAAACTAAAAAAATAGTATGGCACTGGCCCTGCTATCTTCTTTTCTGAAGGAAAGAAGACAAACAGTGACCATCAGTTTAAATCAACCCCTTATGTTCTACCGTGTGGAGTTCCACAGGGCTCATCAATTAGCCCATCGTTATTTAACATCTATGTATCAAAACTGGCTCCTTTGATCCAGCCTTTCGGCTTCAGTCTAACATTGTATGCCGATGACACATAGATTGTGCTTGAGGCATACAAAGATCAAGCCTCTCCAGCACTGCAGTTTCAAATTTGTATGGTGGACATTAACAGATGGATGGGCAAGCACTGTCTTAAACTTAACTCGGATAAAAACGAGGTAGTGATCTTTGGGAATCTACAACCCAGATGGGACAGCCTTTGGTGGCCAGCTGATATGGTAGAATGGCCAAAACCAGTAGAAAAGGCAAAATATCTTGGGGTACTGATTGACAACAAACTAACTTTCTCTCAGCAGACCAATGCTACTGTGTCTGCCACCTACCATCTCATTAAGAAACTGAAGAAGATTCTGCCCTATATCCCCATTGACTCCAGGAGGACGATGGTGACTGCACTTGTGCCGTCAAAGTTAGACTACCGCAACAGACTCTATCTAAATATGCAGAAACAATATTTAAAAAACTGCAGATGGTACAAAATGCAGTCGCAAGACTCCTATTTAATATCTCTAAGTATGAGTCAGTCTCTAAAGAAATCTGGAGACTCCACTGGCTTCCTGTGGCACATCGTTTCAAATTCAAAACGCTACTCTTAGCATATAAGGCCTTGAATAATACCGGACCAGTGTCTCTTAAAAACTTTTTCTCTTGCTACCATCCTGCGAGACAGCTACGATCTACTGGCGCCAAACGTATGATGGTTCCAAGGATTCGCACCTCCAGTTGGGGAGGCCGAAGCATTGCTCATGGCACGGCTAAACTATGGAATACGCTTCCAATGGATATCAGAGTTGCGAGCTCACTTGCCTCTTTGAGAAAGGGTGTTAAAACATGGTTATTCCAGAAATAGGTCCCATTGCTTACCGGCTTACTTTTAGTTCTCAGGGCCAAGAAACCTCCGGGTATTTCTGCGCTCCATAAATTATATTAACATAACATAACAGACTTAAATACATCGATTTGTTTAGAGATGAATGAATGAATGAAGGAATATTTGTAGAGCGCATGGTTACCCTGAGGCATCCCAGCACTAAAAGGCACCCGGTAAGCTACGACGTAATTACTGGAAGAGAAAGGTTTTCACAAATTTTCTGAACTTGAGATGGTCAGGTTCAGAGCATATATGCAATGGAATACTGTTCCAAAGTCTGGCCCCAATATATGAAAACATTCGACCTCCAATACGAGCACGTTTGATCTTGGGCACACAGATTAAACCTTTTCTCCCTGGCCTCTAAGGTTTCGGATGGGAATGTACAGTTGATTCCAAGTGCGGATCAAGGGCGGGCCCGTTCCTGCCAATGGTTTATGAATAATACAAAGAGCTTTAAATTGTACTCTTTGCTGGACAGGGAGCCAATGAAGAATATCAAGGGCCGGCCTAGCTGAGGAACGTTTAGGAATGCTCATCAGCATATGTGCCGCACAATTCTGTACGATTTGGAGTCTTTTGATAGTGGCCAGGAGGTCTCCCAGATATAACGCGTTGGGGTAGTCAAGCCACGACAGTACAATGGCTTGTACGAGTAATCGTCTTGCTGCAAACGGAAGCATTGGCAGTATCTTTCTAAACCTTCTGAGCAATCCGTAACAGTTTGCTGCCACTTTACGCGATTGCTCTCTAAAATTCAAGTTGCGATCGATCCAGACTCCTAAACTCTTGACTCGATTTTTTGGGGCCAAGGGGGGGCGCCTAGACAGTTAGGCCACAGATGGTCAATGTTAGAGGGGGCGGATTGCCCGAAGAGCATGAGCTCAGTCTTGGATCCATTAAGCTTCAAGAAGGAGCTGCTCATCCAATCAAAGACTTTCTGAAGGCATGTTGCCAGATCAGGGTCTGATCGATTGGATTGCTTTAGGGAGACAATCAATTGAGTATCGTCGGCATAAGAAACAACCTGTACCCCAAATGGGTGGACTGCTTCTGCCAACGAACTCATGTAAACATTGAACATCGTGGGGCTCAGGGAAGATCCTTGACCCCACAAGTCAGTGAAATGGGCTTTTACGAACACTCTCCTTCAAAAACCGTATAGACCCTATTTTGGAGAAAGGATTGAAGCCACCTAAGAGCCAACCCAGTAACTCCAGCATCCCTCAGTCTTTGTATCATGAGATGATAGTTAACAGTGTCGAAGGCTGGGCTGAGATCCAACAGGATAAGGACAGAACAGCCTCCACTGTCAAGGGTTTTCCTGATTTCTTCTGTTGCAGCCAAAATGGCTGTTTATGTTCCTTGTTGGGGTCTGAAGCCAGTCTAGGTAACATGTAGACGCTTATTATTTTCCAACCAAGCAGATAAAATAGCATTGGTATATTTCTCTGCTAATTTGCTGACCCCTGGCAACAAGGAGATTGGGCGGTAGTTTCCCCAATTATCTGGGTGAAGATTAGTTTTTTTTAAAAGAGCCTTAACTCTAGCATGTCTCCATTGAGATGGTACAATCCCAGTTTCAAGTGACGAATTTATACAGTCAAGTATAACAGGAGACACTACTTCAGAAATTTTTTGAAGAACACTAGCGGGGCAACATCTAGGGGAGAACCCGATTTGAGTTCTTTAAGTGATCTTTGCAGGGTTTTGAGATCCATAGGGGGAAATTCCTCCAACAGCGGGGTGGAGTAAAGGGGGCTGACTCCACCACTTGATACAGCAATTTGTGAGGTAGGAGCAGGCGAAAAGGAGTTGTAGATAATTCGCATCAGATAACGTCAGATTAAAGGGAAGTATAAAGTGGTCAGACCATGGGATAGGGACAGCGTCTTCTACTAAAAGATGGTCTATGTTGGAGAATATAGGATCCAACGTATGACCTGTGGTATGAGTAGGGCTGTTCCCTTTAAGTGTTAGTTGGAACATGGCCAATTCGTCAACCAATTCTTGAGTGGAGGCTGATGAATCATCATCAAAGTGTAAATTAAAATCACCCAAAATTGTAAAATTAGGGGTTGAGCTGGCAACGTTTGCTGCCACCTCCGGAAGGTCCTTCTTAAAAAGCTCGAGGGGGCCTGGCGGGTGATATACCAGGATCCTTGAGAAGGTGAATGTGGATGCTAGATCAATCACAAAAGAGAGAATTTCACAGTCAGGGACTGGGTTCTCAGTAAATCTGCAGATAAAATTAGCCTTGTAAATTATGGCCAAGACTTCTCCGCGCCCTGAATTGCGGTCAAGCCTTTGAATAGCATAATTTGGGGGGAGAGATTGAACAACATCAAAATCAGTGTCGCCACTTAACCATGTTTCAGTTAAGAATAAAAAATCCGGATTCTTCTCTTCAAGTGGATTTCAATCGAATGTTTAGGCAGGGAGCGACAATTAAGTAGCAGCATGGTAATCTTTCTATCCTTGGCCGTAGCCAATCGGATGAGGGGGGAATTTTGAAAATAAAATTTGCAGTTAGTGCATTGAAAGCTAATATCTGGCAACATAGCATGTGCGCATTTACTAGATACCTCTTTCCTCATAGCATGAAGCTGTACGGCATCAAAAATAATTTTTTCCTTATAAGAACCAACATAAGTTCCTGCCCCTGGCCCCGTCTGGGCGCGGACGGGCGCAGACGGGCTTGCTTTAGCCGCGCCTTCAGCGATGCCGGGGGCGCGCCAGCGGCGCGGTCGCGTCATGGGCCAATTTATCGTGGTCAGAGTGACGTGAGTTAGCGTCAAAGACTAGACCACTAACTTAAACTAATTTTTGCCCCCAAAGTGTTTCCCCGGAGCTATAACACAGCTCAATGAAGCGGAATGCACAGATTTTCACAACACAATTGTCAAATATTAAAATCCCATTTGTTTTTAAAAGAAATAATCAGGCAACAGTCATGCAGCATAAAGAAAGTAAAGCCTCGTAGAAATTACAAGCAAGCGCCGAGGCGCGTTCGTGTCATGGGCTGAATTATCATGGCCGGAGTGACGTGAGTTAGCGTCAAAGACTAGACCGCTAACTTAAACTAATTTGTGCCCCCAAAGTGTTTCCCCGGAGCTATAACACAGCTCAATGAAGCGGAATGCACAGATTTTCGCAACACAATTGTCAAACCTTAAAATTCCATTTGTTTTTAAAAGAAATAATCAGGCAACAGTCATGCAGCATAAAGAAAGTAAAGCCTCATAGGAATTACAAGCAATTGTATCTCTAAATAAATATATCTATTTTATAATTGTACAGGAATGTATAGGCATTTCAGGGAGGTGCAGTGTGGGGTTCTGCACTTCATTCCAGGAGGGCCAGGTCTTGGGAGCATTTAAAAAAAGGAGGGGGCACACGTGCCCCCCCTCCTGGGGCTTATTGATGCCCTGGGGATCACCATCTCCCTGTGGCTTATTTATTTATAGATGGAGGGGCCTCTCGGACCTTCCCAGCCCTGGGGACCGCCACCTTACAGGGCCTTTATTTTTAAACAATGCGGAGAGCCACCCAGACGCCCTGCAGTCCCGGGGGATGCCACCTTCCTGGGGCTTTAATTTTGATTAATATTGGGGGCAGCACAGACATCCCTGCAGCCCTGGGGACTGACACCTCTCTGGGGATTTTTGCCAAATTGAATGTGGGGGCTGAATGGTCTTCCTGCATCCCCAGGGACCAACACCTCCCCAGGGCAAAATTCAAGCAGGGAGGGGGGCACGCAGCACCCCTCCTGGAGCCATAGATATCTCTGGGGGCTACCACCCCTGAGGGCCGGCTCCTGCTATGTCCTAGAGTGGCAACATCTGGGACATAGCTGTTTGCTATGGCTTGGTGGGAGCTTTACAGCTTTATAAGCTCTATAAGCCTTGGCAAACTTTGCTCTGCTTTCAGCAAGCAACAGCATTGCAAATGCTCTCTCTTGCTGGAAGCAGGTCAAATTGCTTACACACAGAGGGACCTGCATGCTTAGCAGCTCCCATGTGTAAAAGCAAGGACGGCACCACAAGTGCCTTTAGGCTCCTCCCCTGGTCCCCATCAGTGGTAGTGGGTGCCCTGGGTGTGACCAGGGCACCCACAATAGGGCCAGGCCACAGGGGATGGGGTCCTCAGGGCAGAAATCGGACTGGGCGAGGGGCTGCACGGCCCCCCTCTATTATTGTAAAAGTCCCTGGGGCTGAAAATGGCCCAGGGAAGGGGGGTCACATGACTCCTCTTCCAAAATAAATGAAAACAAAATATAGCAAAGAAACTGACCAACAAGTCGCCGGAGGCCATTCACCCTTTCACCACAATTCTGCAAACGTACCTCCTGGCACACAACTGGTTGGGGGATGAAGTCCGATTGGCTTCAGAGGGTCCTTGGGGGCCAACAAGCCCTCCTATTACCTCCAGTAATTCCCAAACAGCTGGATTGCTGAGAGGACTTCAAGGCCACGCCCACTTTCTCTACCACTCTGCAAACTTGCCTCCTGGTGCATTGCAGGTTGGGGGATGAAGTCCCCTTGGCTCCAGAGGGTCCTTGGGGCCAAAAAGCCCTCCTGTTACCTCCAGTGCATCCCATACTTTGGGATTGCTGAGAGATCTTTGGAGGCAACACCCCCTTTCTCCACCTCCTCAGGAACTGCTGGTTGGGGGATGAAGTCCCCTTGGATGCCGAGGGTCCTTGGGGGTCAACAATCCCTCCTGTTACCTCCAGTAAGTTACACACAGTGTGAGTGCTGAGAGGATTTCAGAGACCACATCTTCTTTCTCCACCACTCTGCAAATGTGCCTCCTGGCACATTGATGCTTGGGGATGAAGTCCCTTTGGATCCAGAGTGCCCTTCTGTTACCTCCAGTATAGCCCCACAGAGCGCGATTGCTTAAAAGACTTCGGAGATCGCACCCCCTTTCTCCACCACTCTGCAAAGGCACCTCCTGGCACACTGCTGGCTGGGAGATGAAGTCCTCTTGGCACTAGAGTGTCCTTGGAGGCCAACAAGTCATCCTGTTACCTGCAGTAAGTCCCACGCAGTGGAATTGCTGAGAGGTCTTTTGAGGCTACGCCCCCTTTCTCCACCACTCTGCAAACATGCTTCCTGGTGCACTGCTGGCTGGGGGATGAAGTCCTCCTTGATGCTGAGGGTTCTTGAGGGCCCAGAAGCCCTCCTGTTAACTCCACTAAATCCAACACAGCAAGATTCCTGAGAGCTGGTTGGAGGACCCGCCCCTTTCTCCATCACTCTGCAAACATGACAACCCGTTAAAAAGTCAAAGAAATTCATTTAAAAAACAAAGGTTACAGAGACGTTATAGTTAGAAAATAGAATTTGAAAAAGCTTAGGAATTCATTGAAAAAAACCAAGGGTTACAAGGACGTTAAAGTTAGGAAATAGAATTTTTTAAAAAACCTTAGAAATGCACTGAAAAAACCTAAGGTTACAGGGACATTATAGTCAGGCTCAGATTTAATTCCTATAAAAGTAGTGAAATTCAGCAGTTATAGTTACCTGGGCTAACTATAACATACGCTCCCACAATGCACTGCTTTTAACCTCACATATCACATCACTCATGACATGGTCAGTGACATTAATGATGACATCTCAAATTACATCGTCTACAGAACCACTCATGCACCCACTCACACCCCATAGAACGTCTCATATGCCCACTCACACACCCACACAACCACTCACATATCCATTCACATACCCATACCAGTACTAATATACCTACTCACTCCTCCATAGAGGTACTCACGCACCCACTGACTCACTCACACACCCACCTAGTTACCGACAGTCACTCACACACCCACTCACTCACCCACACAACCTCTCAACACAGCCACTCTCTCACCCATACAAACACTAACACACTCACTCACACACCTCATTCCTTCTTCTAGGGCCTGCCCTGGGGAGGTGGCGGTCCCTCTTGCGGGGAACGACCTGGGAGGGATGCCGTGTGGCCCCCTCCCAATTATTTTAAAAGTAGATCGCTTCGGGGAAGCAGTGGTCCCCCAGGCCAGGAGGGCCCCTGAGCCCCCCCACTAAAACTTCTTTTCAGCCCTGGGGATGTGGTTGTCCCTGGGGCCAAGGGGGTTCTGACAGCCCCCCCAATAAACTGCATAAGCCACAGGGATGTGGTGGTTCTAGTGCACAGGGGGGATCCTTGAGGCCCCCCGATTTGTTTCTGTAGTATGGTCCCAGGGAGGTATTGGTCCCCTTTGCCAGTGGGAATCCAAGAGGCCCCTTCATTAATAATTAGTCAAGCTCCGGGGAGGTGGTGGTCCCTGGGGCATAATAAGCCCCAGGAGAGGGGGGCACATGGACTGTATTGCCTATCAAGGCTTGCAATGTAAAATACCATGAAAGGAGTTGAAAGTACATGGAATGGGCCGTAGTATTAATACCACTCTGACATGGTGCCCGTAAAACTGCATTTCATACTGTGATGGCGCAGTTCTCTTTTGATTCAAATGTGCACTTTGATGGGAACAGGAGAAAGCCCTTAAATGCAGCCTGCTTTGTGCACTGTGTATTAAGCAAATATTGAGAAGGGCAGTCCAGCTGAAACGCGTCTATTTGCACTAAATAAATCTTTAGAGATACTAAGTACCCTGTGGGTGCCTGCTGTCTTTGTTGGATATTATACGTGAGGACACCCTCATGATTGATGGCACTCACCTTAAGAGTTCGGCAAGGTTGGTGAAGTTGGTGAAACATATATATATATATATATATATATATATATATATATATATATATATATATATATATATATATACATATTACCTACTGGCGGTCGCCAGTAGGTAGTTATAGTTAGGACCCTGTTTCCATAGGAAATCCGCAACATTCTATTTTGAATAACTTTGGCGCCGGTCGACGAATCCTCGCGAATTTCTCAAAATAGGTAGGGCGCTACGCTACGCTCCTACCCTGAAAGTCTCGGGGGGATTCGTCAAGCGGGGGCTGAGATAAAAGGGGGGTCCCAAAACGCGTTTTTCCCATGCATTTTTCCATAGGACCTTTAGACAGGGCTACAGCCCGAACGGCTGAACAGAATTACTAGAAATTTGGCAGAGAGGTAGTCCTCAGGTCAAGGAAGTGCCTTTTGTAGGTTTGGTGTAAATCTGTTCAGTAGATTCTGAGAAAATAGCCTTTAAATCAATATATATATCTGAGCCAGCTTACGGTACGCTTACCGTAAGCTTACCGTACGCGTACGGTGGCGTGCGCGAGCGCGATTCTGATTGGCTGTTACATCTAAGTAAACATTCGAATCGGTCGAAACCAGGAAGCGGCGGCCGCCATTTTCTCTCTCGCACTCTGAGGGGGGGGCTGTAAACAAAGGAAAAAAACATATAAAGGGGCTGTTTAGACAGCGCCCATGCACATAGCCATGTTAGTTGAGTCCTCAAAGATCCCCCAAGGCCAAAAACGGTAAATTTTTTTTGGGGAAAATTTCGCCGATTACGCTTACCGTACGCGTACGGTGCGCTTACGCTAAAAATTTTAATTAAAAAAAAAAACACTCTCTGTGCATGGCATATTATTGTCATCACTTACAAATTAAATTTAACAGATTACCTATCACAAGGAAGCGCATAATATGTCCTCCATGTGCGCACGGTGCGTAACGTGGGCACGCGGTGCGCGTAGCGCACTGCGTGCCCACCTTGCGTGTACGGCACTAACTGCGTAAAGTGGGCGCGCGGTGCGCGAAGCGCACCGTGCGCGCGCGGAACGAACTGCGTTAAGTGGGCGTGCACGCCACGAATGGCGTAAAGTAACTTAGCATTTAAAAAACCGTACAAATTCACTGAAAAAACCATAGGTTTCACACACGTTATAGTTAGGAATTAGCATTTAAAAAACCTTGCAAATTCACTGAAAAAACCATAGGTTTCAGACATGTTATAGTTAGCGGAAATTTTACTGATAAAAAACCAATGAAATTCCCCCGTTATAGTTAGTGCAGGCAACTATAACTCACGCGACCGCAATCTTCTGCTGATGACATATGTGTCTTTATGAAAAAAAAATATTTGTAATATATGTATAGCTAAAAATTTATGGAAGAAGACATGGGCAAATAAGTGTCTAAATACAGTATTAGCATCAGCAGAGGATTGCGGTCGCGTGAGTTATAGTTGCCTGCACTAACTATAACGGGGGAATTTCATTGGTTTTTTATCAGTAAAATTTCCGCTAACTATAACATGTCTGAAACCTATGGTTTTTTCAGTGAATTTGCAAGGTTTTTTAAATGCTAATTCCTAACTATAACGTGTGTGAAACCTATGGTTTTTTCAGTGAATATATATATATATATATATATTCACTGAAAAAAACCATAGGTTTCAGGCACGTTATAGTTAGGAATTAGCATTTAAAAAACCTTAGAAATCCACTGAAAAAACCATAGGTTTCAGGGGCGTTATTGTTAGCTGGACTTTTCACTCGTACAAAACCATTGAAATTCCCCCGTTATAGTTAGTTCAGCTAACTATAACTCGCGCGCCCGCAATGCACTGCTGATGACGTCACATATTATATCACTCATGACATGGTCAGTGACATCACTTATGACATCACTGATGACATCTCAAATGACATCACTGATGACATCACTGATGACATCATCCTTGTGATAGAGTGGCAGACCTCCTCTCCCCCAATATAACCTTTGATACACACATTCAAAAATAGAAACTAAAAATTTCAAAACAATGGACATACCAATACCAGTTACAACAACCTATTCAGTAATTCTATGATCCACATACACATCCACTCATTCACCAACAGTCCTATACTGTCACTCATACATGTACTCACTCATCATATGTACTCATACACCTATACATCCTGTTACACAACGCCACTCATCCATAGAGTTACTCACACACATAGTCACTCATGCTAATAAAGAATCAAACATCCATTTACTTGCATATACAGTTATACACACACCACCACACTTACTTCTACAGAAACTTACACATACTTTGGTGCACATGCATCAAGCAAACCAAAAGCGATTCCTTAATAGCGAGAAATAAGGAATCGTTATTAAGGAATCGCTTTTGGGTATGCATCAACAGATTCGGTAATAATTAGCGATTCCTTAAAAATCGCAAATTTTACAGATTATACAATAGCGGGGCATGCAAACTCCGATTAGCTATTAGCGAGTTCGGTAATTCCGAATTAGCAAATAGCGAATTCGGTATTAGCGAAATCGCAAATGACCGCGTCGCACCGGGAACGTGCAGATGACATCACCAACCAGGAAATACAGCAGCCCCACCCTCATTGCATCGACAGAGGAGCAAACAGGAGCACTGACTGCAGACTGCCTGTGCAGACTGAAGCCACACAGACTGTTCCATCTGCTAAAATACACCATCCATGGAGAAGGAAGCCCCATCCAGCGCTGAGGCTGCGCGCAAGCGCAAGCGCAAGTTCTCCGACAGGGAGCTGGAGCACCTAATTGAGGGAGTCTCGAGCAAGCACGATCGCCTCTTCGGCAAGTTGTCCCTCAAGGTGCCTGAGGCGGAGAAGCGCCGCATATGGCTGCGCATCCGCGAGAGGGTGAATGCAGTTGGTGTGACGCCCGCAGCATCGACGACCTAAAAAAAAGGTGGTACGACCTGCGGAAGCGCGCGAAGGAGAGGATAGCAGAGAGGCTCCGGGACGCTAGCAGAACGGGAGGCGGCCCTTCCACGGTCCAGGCTAACACTGCCCTGGAGGAGCTGGTGGAAGGTACAATTGAGCGGGAAGCCGTCGTGGGAGTGACCCAGATGGACACGTCCGGCGCAGCCACAAGTGCCCAAGGTAAGATGCATGCCTGTTGCCATACCCAGCATAGCGTAAATCCCATTCCAGGCCCCCAGCAGGATCTGAGTGTGCATGCAGCTTTGCAACACACAGCTTTACTCCTAACACTAGTGCATCATGGGAGTTGTAGTCTACTCAGGCAAGTGTGCATGTACAGGGGTAAATGCAATAACCATTCACCAGATCAGTAGAAGCTGGGTATAGACAGTATGTTTAGTGGATCACAGAGGGACATGTATGTGTGCAACACTACGTAGGTCTAACTATCCCACTAACCATGCAGTGTTTCACACACAGATGCATCACCTGGGGATTCAGATGACAGCGGCCGGCTGATAATCTCCGAAACACCGGTTGAATCAGACCTTGAGACAGCGCAGGATGCCCTCACATCACCTACACCTGCCACCCCACCAGCACCACCAGCACCAGCAACACCAGCACCAGCAACACCAGCACCACCAGCACCAGCACCAGCCACACCAGCTGCTGCCACGACAGCCACCAAAGCGCCGCGGCGCAGGTCCCAGGTTGAGCCCTTGGCGGTGATGGAAACACCCACCACACAAATGGGACACGGTCAGCGCGCCATCACACCACCTGATGCACCACCTGTCCGCGCCAGGCTAACACAGCGGCGCAGGTCTCGCCAACGTTCGGTCTCCTCAGGCAACCTGGATCTCCAACACACTCCTGGCATTGAGGAGAGGATGCTGTCTGTCCAGCGCGTGCAGAGCCGCCACATGGCAACCATCAGCACCAACATCGTGCACCTTGTTCGTGAAATGCGAGCCATGACTGCCGCAGTAACGGCCATGGGCACGGCGGTCAGGGACATGAGCACTGTGGTGGCAGAGGGCAATGCTCACCTCAGGGAAGATGTACAAGAGCTCACCAGTGCCATGAGGGAGGGCCATGAGTGTCAGAAGAGGAGGCACCAACAGCAATTGTTGCGTTCCGCTGCCGCTACTAAGGCTATCACGCGCCACAGCAACAGTACCGCAGTGTTGGCACGCCGCACTGTGTCCTTGCAGGTCGACCTTGGGCACTTCTGCGGGGATGTGGCAAAGGCACTGGGGCAGTTGACCACTGCTGTGGAACACTTCCAGAGCAGCACATGCAGTGCTGCAGCTTTGGGGGGGGATGACGCTAGTGAGGCTGCCTCGAGTGTGAGCAGTGTGTCTGTGGCAGAGGGCAGCACCAGGCGCCGCAGTTCGCGGGCATCCACGGGGACAGGCCGTGGTGAGGCTTTGGAGACACCTGAGCGGAGGCTTGGGGTATGTGGGAAGCGCCACTAGACAGTTGGACATGCATACAGGACCATGGTGGGGCAACCATGGACATCCACTTACTGAGTATGCACAGGCGTGACTTTAAGGCACCTTTTATTTTACTTTATGCAATTGGAGCATGATTCACATAGCTAGTTTTGTTGCACAAACCTCAGTGCTACTGTGCATTAAACAGTTGCACCCCAAACTAACTTGTAATGTTTCATTCTCACATGTTTCAAAAATGATTTTGCATGATGTATGTCCACCTCCTATGGCCCTCTGCTGTGTTAGGGACGTGTGCCTGTCGTTGTTGGGCGGGTGGTTGGTCATCCCGGTGGTCGTCATCCCTGTCCACCTCTATGGGTATCCCCCTTCTGGTCGCAATGTTGTGCAGCATTGCACATACAGCAATTATCCGGCAGCATGTTTCAGGTTTGTATAGCATGGCGCCGCCAGTCTTGTGTAGGATTCTGAAGCGACTCTTCAGAATCCCAAATGTCCTCTCTATGACATTCCTAGTGCTGATGTGTGCAGCGTTGTAGCGATGTTCCTGCGGGGTTGCTGGATTGATGTATGGGGTGAGTATGTATTCACGCAGGGCGTAAGCACTGTCACCTAGAAGATAGAAGCATAGACTTAGCATTGGTGATGTACATACATGTGTGGTGTTGGTGTGGGGAAGCGTATTTTTACGTACCTAGCAGGAGTCCCTCTCCAAATTCTCCGTTGATTAGTCGCCTGTGCATTCCACTGTGGCGGAAGATGTAGGAGTCGTGTGTGCTCCCTGGGAATTGTGCCACTAGGTCCGTTGTGATGTTATTGGCATTGCACACAACCTGCACGTTGATTGAGTGGTATGACTTGCGGTTCCGGAATATGTACTCATTTGCTGCGGGTGGACATATGGGGATATGCGATGCATCCAATCACATGTGGGAATTGTGCCACCTGGTAGAATGCCTGTTTGGTGCGGTCCAACTGCTGTGGGGTTGTGGGGAAGCTGATGTGGGTGTGTAGCATTGTCAGCATGGCATCTAGGAATTTCTTGAAGAAGCGTGACAGTGCGCTTTGCGATACGCCTCCAGCCACCGCAATTACCCCTGGAAACTCCCTGAGGCCAGTAGGTGCAGGCTGCATACGACCTGAACGTGCGCAGGGATTGCATTGGTCCGGTGTGTCTGGTGCTGCAGTAATGGGTCCAGGTCTGCAATCAGGCGCATGATCATTGCACGATTGAGGCGATACTTCTCGTACACCTCGTCCTCATTCTGCCCGAGCAAGGTTATGCGCAGTCTGAAAACTCGCTCCTGGACCCTTCTCCTGCGCTGTCCTGCTGCATTGATACGCATCCTCCTTGCAATCATGTAGAGGGCAGCCATTTTGTGGGAGCCAACAGGGTCTCCTGGGCCACATTTAAGGGTTTTGTGATTGCCTCAATCATTTGCACATGTTGAATTTTTTTTTTAGCATTTGCGTTTTTTTTTTTTAACTTTACCTCCAGGTTTTGATTCCCCTTATTTAGCTCTTGCAAAATAGCGATTTTTGGGATTTTCGTTATTAGCGACTGTTGTTGCATTGGGGTGCGATTCGTTATGTGCTATTGGCACTTTCCGGGAGCTAATAGTGATTTCGGTAACTGCTAATTCGGTATTTAGCGATTCGGTAATTTTGCATTTTGGTTATTAGCGATTCGGTATTTTGGCGGATTTATTTTTTGCGATTCGTTATTTGCTCACGTTTTGGGTTCATGCATTTGAAGTAGGTATTTTTTAATCGCTAACGGGTGATTTTTGCGATTCGGTATTTTACCGACTGGATTTTGGCTTGATGCATGAGGCTGTTAGTCTTTTAAACAATCACTTATATAGAAACACATACTTATTCATACAGTTTGACACTCTCTAGCCCATGTGCACTGTAACACCACCCTGTGAATATGTCATGCCACACTTGCCTTCGCACGGGTTATATTGCCCCATCCAACGTGCCTTCCTCGATGTGTATGTTATAACGCACAACGCTATGCCATACATATTACAATCTGGGATCCATATCTTTGTCACAGTGCATATGCAACGTTACACTCCCCAGCACATTTTTATATTACAACTTTAGAGACTAGTTATGTTACACAACACTGCCCTGTGCATATTACACTCCAAGGCGCATATCGCATAGCACACGCTAGTGCCTGTGCTATCTCGCGCTCTCCAATGAATCTGTCATTGCGCACAATGTATTGCATATTATATTTCACGCCCCGGTTCATCTTATATCACACTTTTTGGTGCATAGTTTATACCATATACTACATCTAGTTTTCATTTTCAATCGTGCTCTCAGGACTATGTTCTATATAACACTGCGTCCACCTACCCTTTTCACGGGCATTACATTTTGCGATGGGGTGGAGGGTCAGGGGGTGTTTCTGCCAAGTGAGCCCGGAGTCACAGTCACAAACGTCCTCTTCTTCCTGAATAAAAGTGAGATTATGCTGCATACTTGTTCATATTTTAAGTTGTTCACACAGACACACATTTTAAAAACAATAAAGTTCCTAATACCCACCTTCTCTGAACAGTTAGCTTGCTGCCCCATCCACCTCCACCCTATCCTCTGTTGTCTGAATCCATGGACTAGCCTCCTCCCTCCTGCCATGCATGGTCTGATGTGCTGCCACTGCCCTCCATTTAGCATGATGTACCAGTCCACTCCTCCTGCCCTCCATTGCCCAATTCTATGGCCCATCATTGACCTCCTGCTTAGCCTCTGTGCTTAGCTTGCTGCCCCTATTCTCCTTCCCCCTGCCCTCCGATGTCTTTGTGCATGCCCCTGCTCCATCCTTTTTGCCCACTATGTTCCATGGACCTGCCACTCCTATCGACTCTGAGTGTTCTGTTGAGCTGCCACTCCCCTCCCACCTGCCTAGCATTGTCAGATGACTGTAACCTGTCCCTGCCACCTCCACCCTGCCTGTCCACATGCCATGCCCCTATCCCCTTCCTCCTGTCCTCCATGGTCCATTTTACTGCCACACCCTTCTGCCCTCCCTGATCTGTTGTGCTGCAACTGCTCCTCCTGCCTGCCCCGCGCGGTCTGTTGTGCGGCCCCTTCCCCTGAACTCTCTTGTCTGTGCCCAGGTCCTGACCCTCCCTTCTATCCTCCATGGTCCTTTGTGCATGCCCCTGCACCCTCCTTCTTGCCCATCATAGCCATTGTGCTGCCACTAACCCTCCCGCTTGCCATGCATGGTCTTCTGTGCTGCCATGGCCCCTCCCACCTTCCCTGTGTGGTCAGCTAGCTGCCCCTGACCCCCTCCCACCTTCCCTCCATGGTCTGTGTGTATGCCACCATAGTCTCATTGTTGCTCTCCATGGTGTGTCTTGTTTCTAGTGCCCATCCTGCCTGACCTCCATGGTCATCTTGCTGCTCCTGCCCTGCCACCTTGCCCCCAGCCCTCTGTTTCCATGTGCAGACCCCCTATTCCCTCCCTCCTGGCTTGTCTGTTCCATTGTAATGCCCCTGATCCGTTCCTCCTGCCCTTTATGGTTGTTATGCTGCAGCTTGCTCTCCTGTCTGTCCATTATGGTCAGCTAGCTACCATTGCCTCTTTCCCATCTGTTCTCTGTTGTCCATGTGCATGGTCCTGTCCCCTCCCTATTGCTTTCTATGGATTGTAGTGCTGCACTCCCGCCCCGCATGCGCTGTGTGGTGTATTGTGCTGCTGCAAACCCTGATGCCTGCCCTGTAGGGTCAGTTTGGTGCACCTCTCCATGTCCCTCCTGTCCTCATTTATCCGAGTCCATGTCCCTACCCCAATTCCTCCTGCCTACCATGATTCAATGTACCATACTTGCGAACATTTTGAACTTGGTAAGAGGGAGATTTTGAAAACAAAATTGGGTATTGATTTTCCCCTTTGAGTTACATTGAAAAAGAGAAGATTGTAGATAGGAGACAGATCAAATAATGCCCATTTGAGCTTAAAAACATTGGACGTTTCCTGGCTGAAACGGGTCTGTTGCCATGTATGGTTGTACTACCACTGCCTCTTCCTTCTGCCCACAATGGTCTATTATATTGCCACAGCCTCTCTTGCCAGTCCTGTATTGTTGGTTTGTTGCCCCTGCCCCCCTTTCCACTGCCCTCCATAGTCTGTTGTGCTGCCACTGCCCTTCCTGCCTGCCCAGTGTGGTCAAATTGTTGCCTCTGCACTCTCCTACCTGCCTTCAATTTTCAGAGTCCGTGCCCCTGGCCTCTGCCTCTCAACAGTATCCCAATGAACAACTAGATTGCTAACATTCTATATTTATTACAAAAGTGTGGAACGCCTGACGTCATCTTGATGTAATCAAAACTGTAATACCTAGAGTATTTCCTTTAGAAATTACATATATGAGAGGGTCTTATTTGCATCAAAATTATGGTTAGTGCTCTAAAAAACTAAAATGAGGACATATTTTCTGAGTTTTCAAATTGCGACAAAGAACTTTTAAATTATTTGTAATCTTTATGTTTTTTTATCCAGTTGACCACTTGATTAAATGTTGCACCTTGGCGAGAGGATGTGGTGTTACTTCCAGAGCTGCAGACTTTGCAACTGGGGAACCAGGTTGGAGTTTCTGCTTCAGCTCAACATTCTGTGATTGTGGTCAAATCACTTAATCTCCCCATGTCTACAACCAAAATGAATTTGATCTTGTGTGATGTAACCAATGCTCATGTAAAGCATTCCAATACCTGACAAGTCTGCACTATATAAAACTGCAAATACACAAAAAATAAGTGTTTTGCACACTTCTGTCATTGGGCTACATGTGGGCTACATCTGGGTGATATTTGTGCTGCATTTAGGCTCTTTTGTGTCTGGTGGCCATCTTGGGAGATTTATTTGTCATGAAGTTTCCTCATTTCCTCATTTACTGCAGTCTCCTCAGTAGGAAATGCTTTCAGTTTTTTACTTTGATTCCATCAAGAAGGCATTCAGATATGTCACACATTTGCTATAAATTCTGAATGTTAGCACTCTAGTTGCTCATTAGATCACTGTAGTAAAGCTACTGCTCACCAGGGAAGTCTGCTGCTGGTATTCAAAGTGCATGTTTCAGTCTGCATGTCAGAATTTTTTTATGACATAGAAGAGGATTTGAGAAGACAAAATGTGCCCTAATTTTTCTTTCTGCAGCACTAATCATAATTTCTATGGCAAAATGAATCCCCTCATTGTGTTCCTTTGTAAATTAAATGTTTTAAGTGTTACCACTTTATTCCATTCATGATGGCTTCAGGTGTGCCATACTTTGGTCATAAGTAAGACTGTTAGCGCTCTAGTTGTTCGTTAGAACACTCTGGGACATTCTGTCATTGGACTATACTTGGGCTACATCTGGGTGAAATTTGGGCTACATTTGGGCTCTTTTGTCTCTGGTGGCCATTTTGGGAGACTTATTTGTTATGATGTTTCCTAATTTCCTCATTTACTACAGTCTCCTCAGTAGGAAATACTTTCAGTTTTTTACTTTGATTCCATCAAGAAGGCATTCAGATGTGTCACAAATTTGCCTTAAACTCAGAATGTTAGCACTCTAGTTGCTTATTACATCACTGTAGTAAAGCTACTGCTCACCAGGGAAGTCTGCTGCTGGTATTGAAAGTGCATGTTTCAGTCTGCATGTCAGAATTTTTTAATGAAATAGAAGAGGATTTGAGAAGTCACTCAAAATGTGCCCTAATTTTTCTTTCTGCAGCACTAATCATACTTTCTATGGCAAAATGAACCCCCTCATTTTGTTCCTTTTTAAATTAAATGTTTTAAGAATTACCACTTTATTCCAACCAAGATGGCTTCAGGTGTGCCATGCGTTTGTCATAAGTAGGACTGGTAGCGCTCTAGTTGTTCGTTAGAACACTCTGGGACATTCTGTCATTGGACTATACTTGGGCTACATCTGGGTGAAATTTGGGCTACATTTGGGCTCTTTTGTCTCTGGTGGCCATTTTGGGAGACTTATTTGTTATGATGTTTCCTAATTTCCTCATTTACTACAGTCTCCTCAGTAGGAAATACTTTCAGTTTTTTACTTTGATTCCATCAAGAAGGCATTCAGATGTGTCACAAATTTGCCATAAATTCAGAATGTTAGCACTCTAGTTGCTTATTACATCACTGTAGTAAAGCTAGTGCTCACCAGGGAAGTCTGCTGCTGGTATTGAAAGTGCATGTTTCAGTCTGCATGTCAGAATTTTTCTAATGAAATAGAAGAGGATTTGAGAAGTCACTCAAAATGTGCCCTAATTTTTCTTTCTGCAGCACTAATCATACTTTCTATGGCAAAATGAACCCCCTCATTTTGTTCCTTTTTAAATTAAATGTTTTAAGAATGACCACTTTATTCCAACCAAGATGGCTTCAGGTGTGCCATACGTTTGTCATAAGTAGGACTGTTAGCGCTCTAGTTGTTCTTTAGAACACTCTGGGAAGCTGCAGTAGAACACAAAGGAATCAACTGACAGTCTCTGCCCTTGTTGGATGTACACGTTTTACTGAGAATGTCAGACTTCATTCTCACATGACTGAGAAAGATAATGTGAATTTACAGAAAATATGCTCTCAGTTAGCTTATATATCACCTTCCAAACCTCTCTGGGAGAAGCATGAGAAAATAGTTTTCTCTCAAACATGATTCATGATATCACAGCAGAAGGCTTTTTCACATGGTAAAATCACCTTAGAACACACCACAATTCCTAAAATGAGTATGGTACCATCAACAAATGATTTATAATGTAACTAAAGTCTTAAAACCTTCTATTAACTGCAATGCTTTTTAATGAGGTGCTATCATGTATATTGGTCCCAAGATGGCTGCCAACACTTCTTGGATGAAGTGCTGACAGCCAATCAGATCTCACGATGAGATGTGTGGTTAGGCTCCGCCCAGATATATATGTGATTTTACTTTTGATTTTCTCAGGAACTACTGAACGGATTTACACCATTTAAGCAAAAGGCACATGCCTGACCTGAGGACTACCTCTTTGCCAAATGTCAAGTAATTCTGTTCAGCCGTTCGGGCTGTACCTTCGACTAAAGGTCCTATGGGAAAATGCATGGGGAAAACGCATTTTGGGACCCCCCTTTTTTCTCAGCCCCCGCTTGACGAATCACCCCGAGACTTTCAGGGTAGGAGCTGAGCAGATCGCCCCATTAGTTTTGAAAATTTCACGAAGATAAGTCAACCGGCGCCAAAGTTATTCAAAATAGAATTTTCAGATCTCCTATGGGAACTCGGTCCTAACTATAACTATCTACTGGCGACCGCCAGTAGATAATATATATATATACATATATATATATATATATATATATATATATATATATATATATATATATATATATATATATATATATATATATATATATATATATATATATATATATATATATTACCTACTGGCGGTCGCCAGTAGGTAGTTATAGTTAGGACCCTGTTTCCATAGGAAAACCGCAACATTCTATTTGGAATAACTTTGGCGCCGGTCGACGAATCCTCGCGAAATTTTCAAAATAGGTGGGGCGCTACGCTCCGCTCCTACCCTGAAAGCCTCGGGGGGATTCGTCAAGCGGGGGCTGAGATAAAAGGGGGGTCCCAAAACACGTTTTTCCCATGCATTTTTCCATAGGACCTTTAGACACAGCTACAGCCCGAACAGCTGAACAGAGTTACTTGAAATTTGGCAGAGAGGTATTCCTCAGGTCAAAGAAGTGCCTTTTGTAGGTCTGGTGTAAATCTGTTCAGTAGTTCCTGAGAAAATAGCCTTTAAATCAATATATATATCTGAGCCAGCTTACGGTGCGCTTACGGTAAGCTTACCGTACGCGTACGGTGACGTGCGCGGGCGCGAATCTGATTGGCTGTTCGATCTTAGTAAACATTCGAATCGGTCGAAACCAGGAAGTGGCGGCCGCCATTTTCTCTCTCGCACTCTGAGAGGGGGTTTAAAAACAAAGGGCAAAAACATGTAAAGGGGCTGTTTAGACAGCTCCTAAGCACCTAGCCATGTTGAGGGAGTCCCCAAAGATCCCCTAAGGCCAAAAATGGAATTTTTATTTTCTCGATAATTTCGGCGATTACGCTTACCGTACGCGTACCATAGGTTTCACACACGTTATAGTTAGGAATTAGCATTTAAAAAACCTTGCAAATTCAGTGAAAAAACCATAGGTTTCACACATGTTATAGTTAGCTGGACATTTTACTGATAAAAAACCAATGAAATTCCCCCGTTATAGTTAGTGCAGGCAACTATAACTCACGCGACCGCAATCCTCTGCTGATGCTAATACTGTATTTAGACACTTATTTACCTATGTCTTCTTCCATAAATTTTTAGCTATACATATATTACAAATATTTTTTTTTCATAAAGACACATATGTCATCAGCAGAGGATTGCGGTCGCGTGAGTTATAGTTGCCTGCACTAACTATAACGGGGGAATTTCATTGGTTTTTTATCAGTAAAATGTCCAGCTAACTATAACATGTGTGAAACCTATGGTTTTTTCACTGAATATATATATATATATATATATATTTGTTCCCAAAACTTTCTCCTGTCTTGAGGGTGCACTCCACAACAGATAGGTGAAACCTTTTATTAACGAGTTGAAAGCACAATTCCTTCCCGACCTTGCAATCCCCATGCCGACGCGTTTCGAAGTTTCTCCTTCTTTTTCAAAGGCATTTCGTAATGACACACCAATGCTGCTTGAACACCTTCCCCTGCTTGTTCATACATTTATAGGCCTCTGGTGTGCCTTCCGTGCGGGATTCTAATTGTTATTGCATGCTGGGAAGTGTGGTCAGAATAACCAATGTTTTTACCTTGAGGTAGGTTCTGTGTTCAATTACGACATTGTAGGGACAAATAATGCCCTCCAGTGGGCCTCGGAAAGGGATTCTGCCTTCTTAATTATCGCTCCGCTGTGCCTGCAATTTTGGCTAGAAGTTATCTTCCTTCCAGCAGCCGCACCTCCGCTCCTTGGGTGGTGCAGCCCTCCTACAGCCAGAGAGGGCCACGATTACTTGTTCCCAAAACTTTCTCCTGTCTTAAGGGCGCACTCCACAACAGATAGGTGAAACCTTTTATTAACGAGTTGAAAGCACAATTCCTTCCCGACCTTGCAGTGCCCATGCCGACGCGTTTCGTAGTTTCTCCTTCTTTTTCATAGGCATTTCGTAATGACACACCAATGCTGCTTGAACACCTTCCCCTGCTTGCTCATACATTTATAGGCCTCTGGTGTGCCTTCCGTGGTGGATTCTAATTGTTATTGCATGCTGGGAAGTGTAGTCAGAATAACCAATGTTTTTACCTTCAGGTAGGTTCTGTGTTCAATTACAACATTGTATGGACAAATAATGCCCTCCAGTGGGCCTCGGAAAGGGATTCTGCCTTCTTAATTATCGCTCCGCTGTGCCTGCAATTTTGGCTAGAAGCTATCTTCCATCCAGCAGCCCTACCTTCGCTCCTTGGGTGGTGCAGCCCTCCTACGGCCAGAGAGGGCCGCGATTACTTCTTCCCAAAACTTTTTCCTGCCTTGAGGGCGCACTCCACAACAGATAGGTGAAACCTTTTATTAACGAGTTGACAGCACAATTCCTTCCCGACCTTGCTGTCCCCATGCCGACGCGTTTCGAAGTGTCTCCTTCTTTTTCATAGGCATTTCGTAATGACACACCAATGCTGCTTGAACACCTTCCCCTGCTTGTTCATACATTTATAGGCCTCTGGTGTGCCTTCCGTGGTGGATTCTAATTGTTATTGCATGCTGGGAAGTGTGGTCAGAATAACCAATGTTTTTACCTTCAGGTAGGTTCTGTTTTCAATTACGACATTGTAGGGACAAATAATGCCCTCCAGTGGGCCTCGGAAAGGGATTCTGCCTTCTTAATTATCGCTCCGCTGTGCCTGCAATTTTGGCTAGAAGTTATCTTCCTTCCAGCAGCCGCACCTCCGCTCCTTGGGTGGTGCAGCCCTCCTACAGCCAGAGAGGGCCACGATTACTTGTTCCCAAAACTTTCTCCTGTCTTAAGGGCGCACTCCACAACAGATAGGTGAAACCTTTTATTAACGAGTTGAAAGCACAATTCCTTCCCGACCTTGCAGTGCCCATGCCGACGCGTTTCGTAGTTTCTCCTTCTTTTTCATAGGCATTTCGTAATGACACACCAATGCTGCTTGAACACCTTCCCCTGCTTGCTCATACATTTATAGGCCTCTGGTGTGCCTTCCGTGGTGGATTCTAATTGTTATTGCATGCTGGGAAGTGTAGTCAGAATAACCAATGTTTTTACCTTCAGGTAGGTTCTGTTTTCAATTACGACATTGTAGGGACAAATAATGCCCTCCAGTGGGCCTCGGAAAGGGATTCTGCCTTCTTAATTATCGCTCCGCTGTGCCTGCAATTTTGGCTAGAAGCTATCTTCCATCCAGCAGCCCCACCTCCGCTCCTTGGGTGGTGCAGCCCTCCTACGGCCAGAGAGGGCCGCGATTACTTGTTCCCAAAACTTTCTCCTGCCTTGAGGGCGCACTCCACAACAGATAGGTGAAACCTTTTATTAACGAGTTGACAGCACAATTCCTTCCCGACCTTGCTGTCCCCATGCCGACGCGTTTCGAAGTGTCTCCTTCTTTTTCATAGGCATTTCGTAATGACACACCAATGCTGCTTGAACACCTTCCCCTGCTTGTTCATACATTTATAGGCCTCTGGTGTGCCTTCCGTGGTGGATTCTAATTGTTATTGCATGCTGGGAAGTGTGGTCAGAATAACCAATGTTTTTACCTTCAGGTAGGTTCTGTTTTCAATTACGACATTGTAGGGACAAATAATGCCCTCCAGTGGGCCTCGGAAAGGGATTCTGCCTTCTTAATTATCGCTCCGCTGTGCCTGCAATTTTGGCTAGAAGTTATCTTCCTTCCAGCAGCCGCACCTCCGCTCCTTGGGTGGTGCAGCCCTCCTACAGCCAGAGAGGGCCACGATTACTTGTTCCCAAAACTTTCTCCTGTCTTAAGGGCGCACTCCACAACAGATAGGTGAAACCTTTTATTAACGAGTTGAAAGCACAATTCCTTCCCGACCTTGCAGTGCCCATGCCGACGCGTTTCGTAGTTTCTCCTTCTTTTTCATAGGCATTTCGTAATGACACACCAATGCTGCTTGAACACCTTCCCCTGCTTGCTCATACATTTATAGGCCTCTGGTGTGCCTTCCGTGGTGGATTCTAATTGTTATTGCATGCTGGGAAGTGTAGTCAGAATAACCAATGTTTTTACCTTCAGGTAGGTTCTGTGTTCAATTACGACATTGTAGGTACAAATAATGCCCTCCAGTGGGCCTCGGAAAGGGATTCTGCCTTCTTAATTATCGCTCCGCTGTGCCTGCAATTTTGGCTAGAAGCTATCTTCCATCCAGCAGCCCCACCTCCGCTCCTTGGGTGGTGCAGCCCTCCTACGGCCAGAGAGGGCCGCGATTACTTGTTCCCAAAACTTTCTCCTGTCTTGAGGGCGCACTCCACAACAGATAGGTGAAACCTTTTATTAACGAGTTGACAGCACAATTCCTTCCCGACCTTGCAGTCCCCATGCCGACGCGTTTCGAAGTGTCTCCTTCTTTTTCATAGGCATTTCGTAATGACACACCAATGCTGCTTGAACACCTTTCCCTGCTTGCTCATACATTTATAGGCCTCTGGTGTGCCTTCCGTGGTGGATTCTAATTGTTATTGCATGCTGGGAAGTGTAGTCAGAATAACCAATGTTTTTACCTTCAGGTAGGTTCTGTGTTCAATTACGACATTGTAGGTACAAATAATACCCTCCAGTGGGCCTCGGAAAGGGATACTGCCTTCTTAATTATCGCTCCGCTGTGCCTGCAATTTTGGCTAGAATCTATCTTCCATCCAGCAGCCCCACCTCCGCTCCTTGGCTGGTGCAGCCCTCCTACGGCCAGAGAGGGCCGCGATTACTTGTTCCCAAAACTTTCTCCTGTCTTGAGGGTGCACTCTACAACAGATAGGTGAAACCTTTTATTAACGAGTTGAAAGATGAATAATTGAATTCGGGACAGGGGCACTTGCCCAGGAGACCAATATTATTGTAGCATTATTTGTGTGACAACTATGAACACAGAAATGTATAAATTGTGTATTGCTGTACAAATATGTTTGCACTTGTGTTTGAAATAAGATCTCTCTCTCTTTCTCTTGTATTAATCCTTTGGATAATTGCAAAAGAAATATGTGTTTTTTATATTTTGGTTTTTTATATTTTAGTCTTATAACTTTTGAATGATTTTTTTCAGGAATTAAGCAAATTAAAGGTAAAAGAGAGTTAGGCACTATGCTATAAAACAAACAATTATTTTTTCGAACCAGCAATACAGCAAATACGCGTTAGTCTGTTTTCCGTGTTCATTCAGAAAGCGATCATGTGACTTTGTGACTTTTGTTTAAATGTAACTGATTCGTTTGCGTTAAACTGTGTGAACAAGGCAGTTGTGCCGAAACGCGTAGCGAAAGAAGAATAAAACCCAAGCCGGATGGCTAAAAGCAACTCCTGTGTCGGTGTCCGATTTTATGAAAGTCGGTTTTGGTTGGAATACTAAGCCGCTTGATTGCTGGAACAGCGGCAGAACCGACGCGACCTCGTTCTGGCGTTTCCTCGATTTTCCGGCGACTTTGGTGTTGAGTGTTTTGTGACACTACGAGGAAGCCCCCCCATTGCCGTTTCTTTGAATTTGTTGACCGGTGTGCCGAGTGACGACTACTGATGCTGCAAGCCTCTGTGGAAGCGGAGCACGGAAGTAAGACGCCACGGAAGTAACGGTCAGTGATAACAGCCAGCGGGGAGAGGAGCCAGGGTTTAATAGACCCGGTGGAGTTTGCTAAGCAGGCAAAGGGTGTATTCAGCGTAAATACATATTTAACAAGCAGACGCTTTTGTGATAACGAGTGGTTTAAAATGGATACCTTAATTCAGCAACGTGAAGAGACCGCTGACTCCGTATTCAGTGAAAGGAGTGATACAGCGGTCGATCCAAAACACGGAGTGGATCCAGCAGTGAAGGAGTCAAATGATAGTATACAAGCGTTAAAGAATAAGATCGAGAAATTACACTGCAATGAGATTTCCAAATGGTGGGAAGTGAAGACTGCGAGTATTGACAGCCCCCACGTATGAAAATCCTGACCCCAAAATACTCAAGGAGTGGGCTGTGAACAACGCGCATGCATCAGAGAACATGATGAAAATTTTGATAAAATATGCTGTAAAAGATCGTGAAAAGATACTGGCAGAAATTGATACATTAGAAGCGGACTTACTAAAGTGCTTGGGTGAGGAGGGGATGAATAAATTCAAGCCTGACCTAAATACCCGGCTCAAGAAATATGAGCAAATAATAACAGAACGAAAAGCCACTAAATTCCAACGAGACAGACAAGATTATATGCGGGGCCAGATCTATACATTTGCGCGCCGGTTTGACACTATTCGAAAACAAAGGCTTTCAAAGGTGGGCGGATCAAAGAGCAAGCAAGCGGAGAGTAGTTTTTCCACAAATGATCCAGGTGAAGTATCCGATCTCAGCTCAAGGGCAAGTTCTGATATTGACTCACTTTCAGAAGATGGAACATCGCAACCAATGGCAATAACAAACCCCCCAACCATAATTGAAGAATTCGGTTTTTTATATCAGGACCGGACCCAAAATTTACGACCAACGTTTCAAAATCAAAGAAAAGAAAACTACGGAAACTGAAAAACCGACGGGGCAGGTATGGAATTGCGATCAGGGAAAAAGAAGAAAGAATAGTTTCGGCGCAAGGGGTGGAAGAAGTAGCACCAACTGTGATAAATTTAACGGATTTGGTGCTAACAGATGAAGAAACAAAAATCTTGTCACTCGGTCTCTCTTTTTGTAAACGCACAAACTTTAACTATACACAAACACGCATTGACTTCTTCAAATATATAAGGAAGCTGAAACTTAAAAAATTCTTTGACATGAAAATCACCAATCAAAAGGAGAATAGAAAGGTGATAAGTGAAGATCCAAGAAATCTAGAAGTTGGTGACATGCAGGTACTATTTGATTGTCAACAGCTAATAAGAGAGGGTGAAGGCGCTAATGTGGTAGATCATATTAGTCAGGCGGATGAGTTATTCTGCTTAGATGCATTTGATAGCTCAGTTACCACGTTTAGACCTAAATCTACCTTCACACCCAATACTCCTAAAGATGCGATAGATATGTTCTCTGATCTGGTGATTAAGGATCTGAAGGAAATATCTTTAAGCTCTAGTAAAGAATTTTTGAAAAATGAAACAGCTTTTGGCAAAAAATATCAATCTGTGATAACTAAAGTTCAAAATCGACATGATATAGTAGTAAGGCAGGCGGACAAAGGGGGTAACCTTGTGTTGTGGTCCCTGGAAGCTTACAATTCTGAGGCAGCTTCACAATTGAGAGACAAAGAGTGTTACTTATTGGTTCCACAAAGTAATTTGGTTGAAATTAAACTTAAATATGAAAAGGATTTGACAAGATGGCGAGGGATTGGATTGATTAACCAATCAGAATATTCTTTTCTGAAAGTGGATAAACCTGTGGTGCCTATTTTGTATTTGATACCAAAAATTCATAAGAATAAAGAGCAACCACCGGGGCGGCCTATTATTTCCGCCATAGGCAGTCTTTTTGAACCAACTTCTAGATACCTCGATTCATTCCTACAAATGTATGTGAGAGCCTTACCAGCATATATCCAAGACTCCAGAGATTTTCTGAATAAATTGGAAGATGTAAAATGGGAAGATTCTTATCTCCTCATAACACTAGACGTCGTAAGCCTCTATACCAGCATTGCCCACGAGGATGGGTTAAGGGCAATGAGGCACTTCCTGAACTTGAGACCGATCAACCTATACCAACACACTAATACGCTGTTGGAGATGTGTAGGTTGTGTCTCAACAATAATCATTTCTTGTTTGGAGGTGATACTTACAAACAATTGAAGGGCACGGCGATGGGCACCTGCTTCGCCCCCAGCTATGCTAATTTGCATATGGGCTGGTGGGAGGAGCAGGTGCTCAGAGTTGATTACACTAGTGAATGGAGGGATCATGTCATCAAATGGATCCGCTTCATTGATGACCTTTTCATCATATGGAATGGATCAAGAGAATCAGCTCAGAAGTTCATTGACAGGATAAATGTAAACAACCTAAACCTAAAATTCACTGAACAAATAAGCACAGAGAGTGTGACATACCTGGATCTGGAGGTATATATTGCACAGAAATCAATACAAACGCGTATATATAGGAAACCGACTGCAGGCAATTCAATTCTGCACGCGGCGAGTTTTCATCCAACTAAACTAAAAATGAGTTTCCCATATGCGGAGAATTTGAGAATGAAACGAAACTGTAGTGAAGTAGACGCTCTGGGTCAGGCACAGGGTGTTCTAACACACAGATTTCTACACAGAGGATATAAGTTGGAAATATTAAATCAAGCAAAATCAAAAGTAGATAGTTTGGAGAGAAGTGCATTATTAAAACCAGATACAAAAAAAGTTGAGGAAAAGAAAAAACACACTCAGGGTGAGATCCGTATGATAACAGGTTATAGTGCATACCAGGCTAGGGTGAGAGACAGCCTGAGTAGACACTGGCACCTTGTTAAACAGGATCCAATACTCCAAGGGACAGTCTCAAGAAGGCCGTTGGTGACATTTAACCGGGCTAAATCAATGAGAGATGATTTGTTTAAAACTAATCTGGAGTCTAAGAAAGGAGGTGGGTGGTTAAAAGTGAGTCCAGGCTTCCATAAATGTTTTAAATGTAAGGCCTGCAGATATGGCAAGAACACACAACAGGTAACCTCCCCTCTCCTTAACAGCCCTTGGAAACTAAGAAAACCTCTAAATTGTAAAATTGACTTTGTTGTTTACATTTTGAGATGCTCCTGCCCAAGGATGTATGTAGGTAGTACCATTCATATGGTTCACGTACGCATTCTACAACATCTTAGGGCGATTGATAGCAATGATAAGAACTATGTAGTAGCACGCCATATGAATGAAATTCATAAGGGCAATACCAATGAGCTAGTGTATTTTGCTATTGACCAAATCCCTAAGGATCAAAGAGGGGGTGACAGAGAAAGAAAATTACGTAAACTGGAATCAAAATATATACTGATGTTTAACACAAAAAGTCCACATGGTATGAATGTTGAGGAAGATTTACATGTACATTTGGTATAGTAAGGTATCCATTTTGAGCATTTTAGCTTTTTTAAGCTTTATTTTAAAAATCCTTTTAACCCTCAAAAGTCACAAATGAACAGATAGTCTCCTTTATACATATATTTGAAAAGCCATTGTTAGAATGAAATCATTCGCCTGATTTATTGGTTGAGACGTGATAGGTCATAAAAAAATAACTGTATTAACAATTTTTCTAAGATAAAGTACTGTAATGCACTTGCACTTTGTTATGAATCGCGGTTTTTGCACATAAAAAGGCACTAGCACTTTATTGAGCAATAAATCGCGGTTTTTGCACATTAAAAGGCACTAGCACTTTATTGAGCAATGTTTGCACGTGAGGTGTTGCGATTATTGCACATAATGAAGCACTAGCACTTTATGTTAGCAATATTTATATATTTATATATTTGAATAAAGCCTTACGCTGCTCCAGCATAAGAAAAGAGTCGCACTCAGGATTCAAATTGGCGAAAAGCAATTTTATTGACTCTGACGCGTTTCAACGACAACCGTCTTTGTCAAAGAGTCATTGAGTAACCCGGAAGTGGTCATAGGCTTAAAAGTCCTTCCTCACAGTTTGGTAGACATAGAAAACAGGGTGAGTTACAAAGTAAAACTGCAGTGTGAATTCAATGAAAAACAGACTATCACAGTAGATAAACGTGAAATCCATACATAAAATCACACAGATTCAGTGTACACATACATAATTCAGAAAAATAAAATACAATGAATCAATGTATAAGTATAACACTAATTAATTATTAAATAGAAATAAATGCCAAGTGGCAAAGAAGGCCAACATCGCAAGGTCAGTTTCTATCTAATTTTAGATGGTATTGTGCAAGTGCATAAATTACTAATGTCTCACCCAAGGTTAACATATATGAGGCAAGTGCCACTCCAAACACCGAAAGGGATATATAATCTTTATCGTAATCATCTACTACGGGGGAAAGCTAGGCCACCCAGTCCGACCACCTAGGGGTTACTAATTAAACACAAAAAAAAAATATATACAAGGACGGAATATACCAGCAAATTAACAACATCATACGATGAAAACAGAAGTCACGAAAAACAACCTAGGCCAACCAAAACAGACCTCGAGCAGCCGCTCAAGAGGACTAGGAAAGGCCCAGGCATTAGGGCATATATCCAAGTGGATATAGGCAAGTCATAACCCATAGTTGCCAGGGCAGATGTGAGAGAAAAAGAATATAGAGGGAATAGAAGGACAAGGAGCTGGATAAAGAGAAAGGAAGAAGGGAAAGAAAACGAAAGAAAGATATGAAGGTTAAGATATTTATATATTTATATATCTACATATTATAAAGATTGATTGTTTTAATAAGCATATGACCTAATAAGATGTCATCACATGTCTCTTTCTTTTTTCTGGCTTTTTTTGACAAGGACCCAACAGTGGATTGACACGATATAGTCTTTGCAATGTGCCCGATCGAAACAAAGAAAGATGAATAATTGAATTCGGGACAGGGGCACTTGCCCAGGAGACCAATATTATTGTAGCATTATTTGTGTGACAACTATGAACACAGAAATGTATAAATTGTGTATTGCTGTACAAATATGTTTGCACTTGTGTTTGAAATAAGGTCTCTCTCTCTTTCCCTTGTATTAATCCTTTGGATAATTGCAAAAGAAATATGTGTTTTTTATATTTTGGTTTTTTATATTTTAGTCTTATAACTTTTGAATGAATTTTTTCAGGAATTAAGCAAATTAAAGGTAAAAGAGAGTTAGGCACTCTGCTATAAAACAAACAATTGTTTTTTCGAACCAGCAATACAGCAAATACACGTTAGTCTGTTTTCCGTGTTCATTCAGAAAGCGATCATGTGACTTTGTGACTTTTGTTTAAATGTAACTGATTCGTTTGCGTTAAACTGTGTGAACAAGGCAGTTGTGCCGAAACGCGTAGCGAAAGAAGAATAAAACCCAAGCCGGATGGCTAAAAGCAACTCCTGTGTCGGTGTCCGATTTTATGGAAGTCGGTTTTGGTTGGAATATATATATATATATATATATACAATCCCAGCATGGCCCGGATTGCAAATGAGCAAGAATAGAAAACTATCGACAACACCGCGCAAGCATGTCCAGCAACGCCCAACGAGAACGCGAGGCGGAGGCTGAAGAGCTATTCAGGAACTTGGACAATACGACAACAAAACGAACGGATGGGGGTAAGAACACAACTACAGACCCCAACCCTGATTTGAAAACCTTGTTAAAATCACTCGAAAAATACCAGAAGAGCGAAATGATGAAGTGGTGGGAGGAAATCTCGCTAACTAAATATGAAGAAGCAGGTCGGGTCCCACGAGGGCTAAGAATCATGCTAGCACCTAATTTTGATAATATTCACCCGGAAATGCTCGTAGAATGGGCGAATAATAATCTTAGTGCCTCGATGAACGCGGTCAGGATTTTAATCAAATACGCTCGCATTGATCGGGATACACTCCTCAAACAGATTGAAGGAATTAACGATCAGCTCAGCCAACGACCTGAAATAGAGGAAATCTCGAAGCAAAGAAAGGAAATCGATGAGAGAATTAAAAAACAACAGGAAAGAATCAAAGTAAGAAAGGTACGCAAATTTACCAGAGACAAAGAGGACTATGAATTGGGGCAGATTTTCACATTTGCGCGCCGGTATGACAACGCCAGAAAAAAGCGCTCTGATATATTAACTACGACTACATCAAGTGCTCCAACTACCAGTGGGCACTCGACGACGGTAAGATCAGATACATCAGACTCAGTTTCCTTGACCAGCGGAAGCGAGGGCGAGGAAATGGATCGCATGAGCTCCAACGCGATGACAAACATACTGCAACCTGGAGAGGAGTTGAATTTTTTGGCCGAGGACCGTCGTCAGACCCTGAGACCACGGAATCCGCAAATATCTGCAGGGCCAGGCGCAACAAGAAACGCAGCGCCAGAAGAAAAGCCTGCAACACGAAGAGGCAAAAAAGCTCAATGGCGGCGACGACGTTAAAGAACCAAAGAGACAATAACACCATAGTCAATCTTTCGAATGTCGCCCTTACAGTTGCTGAAGAAAATATTCTGTCCTTGGGTCTTTCATACTGTGCCAGCAATAATTTCAATTATTGCAACACCAGGATTGACATGTTCGGCTTTTCGAGGAAACTCAAACTAAAAAAATTTTTCACCATCAAGGGCGGAAATAAATCACATGCTCCTACAGGGACTATACCCAATGCCACGGAATACAATCTGGAAGCAGCGGATGCCCAGCTGCTCCTCACTATGGCCGATATGAACAATGCTGATGCCAACCCCTTAAATGAACCGAACGATACTCGATCCCCACAGGACAGACTATCTACTCTCATCAACATAGACCCCTGTGCTGGTCTCAGCCCATTTAAAGGAAAATCCAACTTCACTCCCATGATGCCAAAAGACGCCGTGGACATCTTCCAGGAGATGGTTACTAATGATCTGAAAAATCTCTATAGGACGATCAGTAACAAAAAAGCCAAGACAAACCAACAAGAGGCACAATACAAAAATCTAATGGCCAAACTTAACAACAAATCGGGTGTGACTGTTTGCACATCCGATAAAGGTGGTAATGTAGTCATATGGCCCAACAAAGAATATGAAGCTGAAGCAAGGAGGCAGCTTTCTGACAGCAATTGTTACGAAAGAATTAATGCAAAAAGCTACAATACTGCCAAGGAGTCTTTGAAGAAAATGTTATACTCTTATAAAAGACAGGGTTTGATTTCAAACAACGAATTCATGTTTCTTCACAAAGAATTTCCAACTATCCCCACGCTTCGTCTCATACCGAAAATCCATAAAGGAGTAAAGCCGGTACCAGGCAGACCCATCATCTCGGCCGTTGACAGTATCAGCGAGAACACCAGTAGGTATGTGGATTATTTTTTACAGCCATTAGTCCAGAACTTATCTACCTACATCAAAGATACAGGTGATTTCATCAGGAAATTAAGCAACATACAATGGCAACAAGGGTTTCTGCTGGTGACTCTTGATATCGAGTCACTATATACGAGCATTGAACATGTTACCGGCATGGCTGCCACTAAACATTATTTGGATTGTAGACCAATTAAATTCCACAACCACAATGTAATGCTATTGGAATTAATCGAGTGGGCTCTATGCAACAACCATTTTATGTTTGGCAATGATCTATATTCCCAAAAGAGAGGAGTCGCCATGGGGGCCTGCTTTTCCCCCAGCTACACCTGTCTTCATGTTGGCTGGTGGGAGGAGCGGGTTCTCATGGGGACTCATGCCAGTGTATTTAAATCTCACATTGTCACATGGCTCAGATTTATTGATGATGTTTTTATGGTCTGGAACGGGGATTTTATCAGTGTGATGAATTTTATTGAGATTTTAAACAACAATACTTTTAATCTTAAATTCACGTCGCACATTGACAATAGCTCGGTAGAATTTCTTGATACCAAAGTGACGATCATCAATAACAAAATTGAAACTACCCTCTATAGAAAACCCACTGCTGGCAATTCCATCTTGCATGCCAGCAGTGCCCACCCCCAGCATCTTATAAAAAGTATTCCCTACGGGGAACTCCTCCGTATTAAACGAATTTGTAGCACATCGGAGGAAAGGATAAGATGCTCGGAGGAAGCTATTTTCAGAATGAAAGAAAGAGGATACAGTGAGAGGATTCTGAGGGAGGCTTATAAAAAAGTGCAAACTCTACCTAGAGATACACTATTGATTGATAAATCCAGCACCCCTCATCCCAAAGCATCTGATCTTGGGACATACGATCCACTTTCAGATGCACCACGTCTGATCACCACCTACAACAAACAACACCATAAAATCAGAGCCATTATTACCAAAAATTGGCCCATCTTGCTCACTGACGGTGTATTGGCCCCTATATTACCTCCAAAACCTGTCATCACCTTCAGAAGGGCCAAAACAATGGGGGTTGATCTCATGAGAACCAGCAAGGACATAACCCCCAAAAGCACTTGGCTCAAACCCAAAAATGGATTTTTTAAATGTACCAGTTGTAGGGCTTGCAAGTTTGGGCTAAACACTACTGATTACCTTGTTCCCTTTAGCCCTAATATTAGACAAATCAAGGGGCATTTCACTTGCAGATCAGAATATGTGGTGTATGTCCTCAACTGCACGTGCGGATTAAATTACATAGGCAGTACGAAACTTCAAGCCCATGTAAGAATCCTTCAGCACTTAAGAGCTATTGTCAACAACGATTCCAGTTATCCTGTAGCGCGACATTTTAAAAGTTGCCATAACAATGATCTTAATTGTCTTAAATACTATGTTATTGATCATGTTCCTGCACTTCGCAGAGGGGGCAACAGAGAAAAATCTTTAAGACAGCTCGAAACAAGGTATATCCTTGAGTTCGATAGCAAGGCCCCCTCAGGACTCAACAACACTGAAGATCTTCATAATTGTATCTTCTAACTGACATTCTATTTTTAGGTGACATTTATTAGCGCCCGTTCCAGATCTTGAGATGATAATAACAAACATCTATTAACATCTGTTCTATTTTGACCATTAACTCCCCAATTTTAGTCTTTTTATCTATCAGCGCAAATTCTAGTAGGACACTGTTCAATGTTACTCATTTTATGATTACTTGAGTATGATCAACACTGATCCATGACTGACGAATTAATTTGCTTTTATCCTTCTTTCCTTCTTTCTTTCTCTTTTCTCTTCTTTGTCCGTTTTTTATTTCTCTCTTCTTCTTTCTTCTTTCTTCCCTCTCTCGTCTTCTCGTTTTTCCTTTTTTCACCAGTATTGTCACAGTCCTTTTCATGTTCTTTCCCTTTTTTTTCAGCATCCTGATTATTTTACTCATCCCTTATGGTGCGGATGTCTTCGGTGCTTTCATTTGATGTTCCACATAATTTGGTTTTCATGGCACCATCAAACAACCATGTATTTTGGAACTATTGCCACTGAAGACCCTCAAATGACACATTTATTTTTGTGAATATGTTTATTGAACTAGCCTTTGGATTTGGATTTATATAAATGTTCATTATTACATTCAATATTCTCCACTTCCAAGCCTAAGCTTATTCTTCTTTCGCTTCTCCTTGTCTCTCTATCCTTTTATTTTGTTCACATTTTGCACTTTGATTTCTTTGGTGGACCAATATTCACATGATCGACATCTTTGATTGTCAGTGTTTTTAGCTAAACACCAGTAACATGCTTTATATTTTCATTCATGAATATTTATAAATCAGTTTAATATTGTTGCCTTGTACATTAGTTTCGGCATTATTGTGCATTTTGAACAAGGATAATTGAGAAGTATTAATTGCTCTTTATCTAACCATATTTAGGATTTTATCAAATGTATTTTGCACTTTCCAATGGTTACCTTGTGTCCTTATATCTTTTAGCAATTGTCTGTATTTTGCACTTCAATTGCGTATTTTGCACATCTATACTACTGCTATTTGCACTTCAACTTGCGTATTTTGCACAACAAAAAACCGCACTTTATATAAACTGTATGTTCATGTATTTCGTATATCTTTTACGAATATTGCAATCTTGACAAATTAAAAGATGCATTCCAATTTAAATATAAGAAATTTCCCATTATAGAGTGGTTATCACCACCTATATTTCTTTTATGTCGATCATTGCTTAGTATCACATGTTCACTTAGTGTTGTGTATATAAGGATATTCAGTTTGGCTGTTAACCTATGTGATCAAGGCCACCTGCTGGCCGAAACGCGTAATGACGTGCTATGCCGCTGTTGTCTAAATAAATCTCTGTGAAGCACGACCGGTGTCTGTTTGCTTTCCTCCTCGCCTGCTTGGAAGTGGATGAATGCGCCAGGAACCTGTATATATATATATATATATATAAATATATTCACTTAAAAAACCATAGGTTTCACACACGTTATAGTTAGGAATTAGCATTTAAAAAACCTTGCAAATTCACTTAAAAAACCATAGGTTTCACACATATTATAGTTAGCTGGACATTTCACTCGTAAAGAACCATTGAAATTCCCCCGTTATAGTTAGTTCAGATAACTATAACTCGCGCGCCCGTAATCCACTGCTCATGACGTCACATATTACATCACTCATGACATGGTCAGTGGCATCACTCATGACATCACTGATGACATCATCCTTGTGATAGAGTGGCGATCGCGTGAGTTATAGTTATCTGAACTAACTATAACGGGGGAATTTCAGTGGTTTTTTACGAGTGAAATGTCCAGCTAACTATAACATGTGTGAAACCTATGGTTTTTTAAGTGAATTTGCAAGGTTTTTTAAATGCTAATTCCTAACTATAACGTGTGTGAAACCTATGGTTTTTTAAGTGAATTTGTAAGGTTTTTTAAATGCTAAGTTATGTATGTTTTATTATATTTTTTATATATTTATTTTACAATAAGCTACCTATGTATATAGTTATAGATTGACTGTATCCTGTAATATGGAATGGCTAGTTTAAAATGTTTTTTTTTTTAAGGTTTTTCACCGTGTGCGCACGGTGCGCGCACCCAGCGATTTTTTGAAAAAAAAAACAAAATGTTTTTTTCACACTTCGGGGTCCTTCAGGGACCCCCTGACAAAAGGCTAGGGGTCAGGAACTCTCTACCCTGCCCCCTTTTCACGTTCTCCACCTTTCTTTTTCACTGTCACACACAAAACACACAAAATGGCGGCCGACACTTCCTGATTTCGACCGATTCGAATGTTGACTGACATGTAACCACCAATCAGAATTACGCTCGCGCACGTTATGGTGCGTGCACCGTGTGCGCACGGTGCGCACACGGTGCGCGCTTATAGATATTTATGTGCTTTTAACTGCAATTTTCTCAGGAACAACTGAACAGATTGACACCATATATGCAAAAGGCACATGCCTGACCTGAGGACTACCTCTTTGCCAAATTTCAAGTAATTCTGTTCAGCCGTTCGGGCTGTACCTTCGACTAAAGGTCCTATGGGAAAATGCATGGGGAAAACGCGTTTTTTCTCAGCCCCCGCTTGACGAATCACCCCGAGACTTTCAGGGTAGGAGCTGAGCGGAGCGCCCCATTAGTTTTGAAAATTTCGCGAGGATTCCTCAACCGGCGCCAAAGTTATTTAAAATAACGACCGCCAGTAGATAATATATATATATATATATGTATCTTTAAAATACTTACATTCATGCTTTTAAAACGAAATTCATTGTAAAGGCATGCGTGGTAAAGGCATATGCATTGTAAAATCCTGCATGGTAAAGGGGTAATGCACGGTAGTGGTAATGCGTGGTAAGGGCTGAGTTGTAATGGCAATGCATGGTAAAGGCCGTGTTGTAATGGGTGGTTCCCTCCAGGCACTGATATACTTATGAGAAATGGTGTGGTAAAAAGGGAGTGGATTGTGTTTCAGGTAAACACACTGTGGTCCTAGTCTTTTTGAAAGACTGATTCTTTTTTGGATCTGGCAGTATCCACTTTGAGAAATCAGTGGGGGTGACTAGAGTTTTTTGGAGCTCACACATAGAGAATTTATTGCCCCTGGTCTCTAGCTTTTTCTAAAGAGGCCAGTGTAGGCAGCTGGCTGTCTGTATAGTGCACCAAAATGAGGTTAACTGTGCAGAGTCCAATGGATCCCAGATTGGTATAGAGAGGCAAAAGTAGATAATACTAATGCTCTATTTGTGGTAGTGTGGGTGAGCAGTTAGGCTTATCAGAGGATAGTGCTAAGCATTTGTTGTACTCACAGAGGCAATACATGAGACACGCACTCAAGCATAAATCTGAAACCATTTGACAAAAATAAGACTTATATATATATATATATATATATATATATATATATATATATATATATATATATATATATATTCACTGAAAAAACCATAGGTTTCAGGGGCGTTATAGTTAGCTGGACATTTCGCTCGTACAAAACCCTAGAAATTCCCCCGTTATAGTTAGTTCAGCTAACTATAACTCGCGCCCCCACAATGCACTGCTGATGACGTCACATATTACATCACTGACATGGTCAGTGACATCACTGATGACATCACTGATGACATCTCAAATGACATCACTGATGACATCACTGATGATGTCATCCAGTGAGTCTGTATTCCTGTAAAATTTAAATATGTTTAATATATATAGGGAAAGGCCTATGGAAGAATAAGTGGGTGTATAAGTGTGTGAATGGATGATTTAGTAGGTGCGTGACTGACTTTATAAGTGAGTCATTAAACGTATCTTACTGCAGACTAGTGACTAAACTGTGTGAATGTCTGTATCTGTCTATCTGTTGGTGTATAAGTGGCTGCATGGTTTTGTGAATAGCTATATGAGTGTCTATATGGGTTATTGATTGGTTGTCTGAGTATCGGCATGGGTGCCTGAGTGTTTGTGTGGGTAGGGTGTGTATGACTCTGTGCATAGATGTGTGAGTGGGTGATTCTATGGGTGCATGGTTTTAAGAGTGCATCTGTGATGGACTGCATGGGTGTGTGTATGGTTGTGTTAGTGATTGAATGTATATCTCAGTGGTGCATGTGACAGTAACTACATATGTGAAAGGCAGTATATATGTGTGTAAGAGTATATAGCTGGCTATATGTGAGAGTGTGTGATTGTGAGAGTGAGTGTATGTATGAGTGTGTGCTTGTATCAGTAATTGTATAAGAGCGTAAGAATGTGGTAGTATTTTTATGAGTAAGTGAAGTTGTGTGTGTATAACTGTATAGGTGAGTAAATTGGACTGTGATTAATTATTTGCATGACTGACTAGGTGTGTCAGTACCTCAGTGGATGATTGGCGGTGTGTGAGTGCCTATATAGGTGTATAAATGCATATGATAGTCCTGTACTGAGTGACTGTAAGTATGAGTGGCTGTACAGGTGAGTGAGTGGAGGTGTATGTAGACCTAAGAGTCAATGAGTGGGTATGTAGGGTTTGGTATTGTAGTATCTATGGTTTTCAAAATGGCCGTCTGAAATTTTGAGTCGGTGTATCAAAGGTTATATTAGGGTGTGAGAAGATGCACTAATTATCACATGGATGATGTCATCAGTGATGTCATCAGTGATGTCATTTGAGATGTCATCAGTGATGTCATGAGTGATGTCACTGACCATGTCATGAGTGATGTAATATGTGACGTCATCAGCAGTGCATTGCGGGGGCGCGAGTTATAGTTAGCTGAACTAACTATAACGGGGGAATTTCTAGGGTTTTGTATGAGGGAAATGTCCAGCTAACTATAACGCCCCTGAAACCTATGGTTTTTTCAGTGAATTTCTTAGGCTTTTTAAATGCCAATTCCTAACTATAACGTGCATGAAACCTATGGTTTTTTCAGTGAATTTCAAAGGTTTTTTAAATGCTAATTCCTATCTATAATTTATCTCTAAATCTATGATGTTTAATAATTTTCATTGGATTTCTAAATTTTTCTATTTCAGTGTGTCAATTCCTTTAATTATGTTTTTTTTAAATATGTTTTCATCACCATTTTTGTAACTTATTTTTTCAATTAATTCTTTTAAAAATTAAAAAATATTCTTTGTTTTTATTTAAAAAAATTGTTTATTTTGTAAAATATTTGTTTATATTTTTTAAAATATTTTTTAAACTATATTTTCAAAACGTTTTTTTCCCCATTTTTTTGGGATCCGCGCACCCTATGCGCACCGTTCTCGATCCTTACGCGAAAGCATCCACGTACGGTATGCGTTGGGTACGTGTTTGGTGCGCGATTGCAATGCGACCGGTACGCGACTCTAAGCCTATACGCGACACGTACGATGCACGTTACACGACGCTTGCACGCTTCCGCGATGCGTCATATGCGTGTATGACACGGTGGGTGCGCGAATCCCGTGAAATATTTTACATTTTAAAAAACATATATATATGTATTTCATGTGAATACTAATTGAAGACAAACTCTAAACTACTCATAAAAGTAATATATTTTTACATCTAATTCTATATTTCTTTTAAATTCAATTTCGCGGATGCGTGCTGGGTGCATGCTGCGTAAGCGCACGGTGCGCGGATCCCATGTGACCTGAAAAAAGGAGATTTGATTGGTTCATTACACTTCCTGTTCTAACTATTGAAAGACCCCACCCATTTCAATCATTCTTCTTTGACCTTCTTTGGAGGAGCATCTCTTTGCAGAGAAGAAGCTTTTTTGAGTAAGTTTTCACTTAGCTCAAACTTTTTTTTACAAACAATGGCTTCAGGGCAGCAGGCATCTCCAGGAAGAGCCACCACGCCCACCACATTTTTCATCTGTGGTGTTGACATTTTTCACCTATCCTGAGGGGCAAACAAAAACCAATGCCACCTTGGTGACCTGCAAGATCTGCCAGAGAGTGCTGTCCCGTGGGGATCCAAACAAAAAATATTCCTGCGGAACTGCCAGCATGATGAAGCATCTGAGGACCCTTCATCCGGTAAACCTTGCTCGGGAGGAATGCCGCAGAATGAGAGTTGTTCCTGCTCCTTCAGATCCATCGCAGCCGAGCACTTCAAGGGTGGATCCTTCTGTACAAAATTTGAACATCCGTCCACAGTTCCAATACCTGAAAGTACTCTGCATAAAATGCAATGCTGTTTTATGCTATGGGGAGCAGTCAATCGATCTAATCTGCCGCAAGCAAGAGAGTCACCATTGCTAGTTTTTTTTTCCCTGAAGTTCATTGCTTTGTTCCTCCAGTTCTGTTTTTTCCTTTTTTTTCAAGAAAAAACCAAAAAAATTAAAAATTGTTAAAAAAAACAACAACAAAAATATTAAAAAAAAAGAAGAAAAAAAAAAGTTCTTCTAAGAACTAACTTTCCTGGTTTAAAAAAAGAGCTATATTTGTTTGTTGGTGTGTGAAAGTTTAGATTAATGTATGTGTAGTATGTAATTGACTGAATGAATGCATTAATAGTGTATGGTGAATGTATAAGGGCAGAACTATGAGGAAGTGCTGCAGCATCACACAGTAACCTCTTTAACTGCAGTGTGCTGTAGTACTTCCGAAGCACAGGGATGCAACATATGTACATAAATATGTTGCAAATCTCGGCTTCTCTCTGCACAGCTGCTTAAATTGCAGCCATGTGGTGACACAGGCACCCTTGCACCATAGTGCAAGGATATCTGTGTCATGTGCTGTTTGTTTTTGTGCAGAAAGACACACCTTCCTGCACAAAAACAATCAGTAAACACATTTTTCTCCTTCAATGTATGCTGAACATTTTAGCATGCATTAAAGATTTAAAAATGAGGAGAAATGAAAACAATTCTCCTTGTTGTGCTTTCGTACACCAATTGGAGAATGGTGCAGCATTCACACACATATCGAAATGTATGATTTCTGATAAATCTGGAGATGTGTCTTGTTCTATGAGTATTCAGTGCAATCAGGAACCACAACCCTTATAGAACACCCTTTCAACGCAAAGTGGTGTGTATGATGAGGTTGTATTTACATGGAGTAGAAAAAGTTCTCAGAGTGCCTCTTCCTCTCTTTGTAAATATGAAAGAGTGTCTTGTGCAATAACTATGTTACAAAAAGTGACATATTTCTGTTTTAAAATTGCCTCCGAATGATAGAAGGTAAGCACAGGGTGTTGTCTGCAAAGATGCTCAAAGAAGAATGATTGAAATGATTGTGGTCCTTCAGTAGGTACAATGGGAAATATTATGAACCACTCAAATCTGTTTTTTTTGAGGTCACAATAACAGATAACAGAGAGATTTCAAAACTACATAGGTATAAACAGAGTGTTTTTAAAAACTTGTTCAATCTTTGTAGGTTCTTGCAGATCTGCCCATTCTGCATATTAATACTAAGTTAAACTTACCTTCACAGTAATAGAAATTTAAAATTGTATACATTTTTTTCAGATTTATTTTGCAATGTAAATTGATGTAAATTGCTTATTATAGAATTAGGATCTGTGAAAGAAAAGAAAAAATAGTTATAACATGTAATAATACATTTTTTACAACACATCATAATTTCAACAAAGTAATTTGTTTGCCTTTTTTGCTGTTCTCAGAATACATTGAATTTCACTAGAAACAGTGATTTCAATCGTACTCATCACTTACCAGCGGGCAAAAAAAAAACAATTAAAAAGATTGTTTAAAAAAACAACAACATGCTATTCTTAGTAAAATACCAGAAAATACAAATCACACATATATGAAATGCTTATGGCTAACAGAATTTTATAACTTGAACTTATAAAAACTGTAAATGTTGTGGCTTTAAAATATTCACCGAGTCAATGAGCACAAAAAAGTCCATGATTCAAACATATACCTTTCCTTGAGGCCAAATGGTATTTTTTTCACTCCTTTTTATGTAAATTGTCTAATGGTAGTCCTATTAAATTATAATATTAAATTCCTCAGAGAGTGAATTATCTTCCTAAAACTTTGACTTTAAAAATATTAGGTAGGAATTTGGTAATTCCCTAGGCAAACATTGTTTGAAAACCAACTGGGAATCATTACAAAGTGTCCAGCCTTTGTCATATTTTAGATAGGCAGTGTAATGTCCAGAAGTGTTGGAAGGACCATCATGGAAAATTATTGCAATTGCTACAAAAGTCCTTCCTGATATTGATAGTTGTGTTGCTACAAATTGCTTTATTAAAGTACCCAATTTTCTTCCATCAGCTGTACAACGTTGCATCATTAAAATTATGTATTGTCCATATTTTGTTAAAAATAATGTGGATGGGGGGAGGAGCCTAGCGCTTGACCAAGATGGCCGCGTGAGCTTTGAGCTCCCGAGACCCTCGTGCCCTCCGTCGACTATCCTGTCTCTAATCCTGTTTGCATGCATGACATCGTGCAGATGACTTATCAGGGAGGCCATTGATGCTACCCGCGGTCGGATCGCCCACCGGGAACCAGAGTTATGCATGGCGGAAGATTGAGGCCTATCTCCGAGGGATGCCAGGGGCTAGAGTTGGCAGGATGCCCGACCTCTAATTGAACAACAGCGGCCAGGCGAGGTGTGAACTACCGGACGGAGGTCCCTATCCTTTCACTTTCACTTTCTCGCCCTTTGTTGGCCCTGCCCAGGGAGTGCTCTCGGCTGCTTTATTATAATTTGGACGCTCTGCACGCTACTCTGGCGGCCCATCGCAGGACTGAGCACTCCTGCCTCCTTTCGCTGAGAGAGGGTCGTCCTGTTTGAACCGACCTGCTTGAGCCAACCATGTCGGGCAAAGCAGAGGTGGATCGGCTGAAGCCTAAGGCCACCAGGCGGGGAGCCTATACTCAGGCCAATAATATGGACCGCTACGCCCAGCAGAAGGGGTCACCGGGTGGACCGAGCCAGTCGCCGGATGCACAGAAGACTGCCTCACCCTTGGCCCCGGAGCTCTCGCTCCAGGATGTCATGGGCGCGCTCGAAGGGCTGCAAACTTCGATTGGGAGACAGTTTGATGCCCTGGCGCACAAAGTGGATGCCATCTTGGTGGACGTTAATCTGATCCGCGCGGATTTGGGCAAAACGAACGAACGAGTTAAAACCCTGGACCTCAAGACCATGGGCCTCGCTGATGATGTCTCGGAACTACAGACCGAGGTCCGTAAGTTGCGGACCGAGAGTGATCTCGCCGCCCGTCGGCTGGAGGACTTTGAGAGCCGGGCCAGGCGCAACAACGTGCGCGTTATCGGGGTCCCGGAGTCCTCGGACGAGACTTCTGTAGACCTGCTAGTGGAGGACTTGGTGCTTAACCATCTGCAGCCTAAGGGTCTTGGAAAGTTTTTCGCAGTTGAGAGGGCCCATAGGGTGCCGGGTGGTAGGCCCAAGGTGGGAGCCCCACCGAGGCCGATTGTCGCCCGGCTCTTTCATTTTCGAGATCGGGACGCTATCCTGCAAGCATCGAGGGTGACGGGCCCGGTCCCCTTCCAGAACGCGTCGGTGAATTTCTATCCTGACTTCACCCAGCAGGTGCAGAGGCAGAGGCAGGGCTTCCTGGGGGTGAAGAGGCGGCTTCGGGAGAGGGAACTGAAATATGCCATGCTCTTCCCTGCCAGACTACGTGTGGTGTACGAAGACCGAACATTCTTTTTTGAGTCGCCTGTCATGGCCGATGAATGACTGGACGCTCTGCCCCGACGACGGACGGGAGAGGACACTGCCGCAGACGGGGACAGTGGCCGGGATGAACAAGGTTGATGTCTTCGGAACCGGACTGACTCGATTTGACTCTAGCTAATGACTTGAACAGAATGCAGTAAATACGGAGGGTTGTGGGAGGACGAGGGGAGCTCTTTCCTCCCTTAGGGTACTTTTTGTAGATTTTGGGTTTGGTAGGGCGACAGGCACACTGCAAGTTGGGGGGGCTTTGTAAGCTGCAGCAGGGGTGCAGGGTGGGGGGGATAGTTGGGATTTTGGGTTTGTTGTTGGGGGGTTTGTTTCTGCAAGGCGTATTGATTATTTTCAGGACTGTTCCATGGTGGCTCTTCGGGTGTGGGGTGGGCCTCCTTACGTTTGGGGATGGGGGGTAGGGGTTTAAGTGTTATTAGCTGGAATGTTAATGGTTTGGGGGATCGCATTAAGCGCGGGATTGTTTTGCAATTCTTGAAACGGTCATTGCCGGATGTCGCCCTACTGCAGGAGACGCACCTTATAGGTAACACGTGCTATGCTCTTAATAGGAAGGGTTATAAATTCATAGCTCATTCGGGATTTTCCTCTGGGTCCAGGGGTGTGGGCATCCTAGTCAGAGCCTCGCTACCATTTGAGGTGGACTCCACCATTGTTGACGATAGGGGGAGGTTTATGGCGGTGGCGGGGCGGTGGGAAGGAAGAACTTTGGTTTTAGTTTCGGTTTATGTCCCGCCGGCCCTGCAGGCCTCCACGTTTACAGATCTGGGTAGGGCCTTGCTGGATCTCCCGGGGGGTATGCTTGTGGTGGGGGGTGATTTCAATGCTGTCGGCTCTGGGCTGCTGGATAGATACCCGCCCAGAGACACAGGGGGGGCTCAGAAGTGGCTTCCAGACTTTCTTGACACACTTGGCCTGATAGACTGCTGGAGGCTCCGGCACCCCACACAGAGCCAATACACCTTCCACTCCGGAGCGCATGGTAGCCTCTCTAGGATTGATTACCTGCTCACTCTGGCTGCGCACGCCTCAATGGTGTCCGAGGCCAGGCACATGGCGCGTGGTATATCGGACCATTCGCCAGTGTGGGTCAGGCTGGATGTTGGCCGTGAGGGAGGGGGAAGGGTGGCTCCTATTAACCCTTGGTACTTCCGAGACCCCAAGATGCGCAGCGCACTGGTGAAGACAGTTGATAATTTTTTCAAGGACAATCAGGGATCCGTGGACTCGGCAGTGTCGCTGTGGGAAGCATTTAAGACCGTGCTGCGAGGGGAGGCCCTCTCCCTTGTAGTGGCGGCCAAGCGGCGGAGAGATGGCGAGGTTATGCAGGTTGAGGAGGAGATCGTTGGTTTGGAGGGAGCGCTAGAGGAGGAGGTTACAGAGGCCTCACTGCATGAGCTGAGCTTGAAGCAAGCCGAGTATAAGGACCTGGTGACGAATGCCGCTAAGACCCTCAGTAGGGAACAGCAGGGCCGCTTGTATGATGTTGGTGACAAGGCCGGGAAACTCCTAGCTTGGCTGGACAAAAAAGAACGGGTTAATAGAGTAGTGCCGGAGTTGACGGGAGAGGGGGGAGAGGTGATTGTGGAACCTGAGAGGATTGTACAGTGCTTCACGGACTATTTCCGTATGGTTTATGCCTCAGTGTCGGATAGGCCGCCCGAGGACTCGCGTGACCTCTTGCGTGATATCGCTTTGCCCTGTCTATCTGACGTAGATAGGGACGATCTGGATGGAGACATAACGGTCGATGAGGTGGCGGGAGCTATCCGCGCGCTGAACTCGGGCAAGGCCTCGGGCCCGAATGGCTTGCCAATTGACCTGTATAAGCTGTTTCCGGATAGGGTTGCCCCTCACCTGCGCGCCATGTTCGTGGAGGCGCGGGGGAGTGGGACCCTCCCGTTGGATCAGCGACTGGCGACAATTGTTGTTATACACAAAGATGGTAAACCCCGAGATAAGTGTTCCTCATATAGGCCTATCTCACTTCTTAACGCCGAGCCGAAGATTCTGGCTAAAGTCCTTGCGGCCCGATTGATCAGGGTACTTGGAGATCTGATCCATCCGGATCAATCCGGTTTTATTCCGCATCGTAACACTGCGTTAAACCTTCGGCGCCTTCATGGTGTAATCGCCAGGGCGGGCACGCTGCGTGAACCAGCTGTTGTGGCGTCTCTCGATGCCACGATGGCCTTTGATACGGTGGAATGGGCATATTTGTGGGCTGTGCTGGCCAAGTTCGGCTTTGGCCATGGTTTTGTGAGCTGGGTGAGGTTGCTGTATGAGGGACCCCTTGCGAGTGTGTTGGTAAATGGCCGGGCGTCGACTCCGTTTCAGCTTGGGAGGGGCACTCGGCAAGGTTGCCCCCTGTCGCCATTGTTGTTCGCCCTCGCCCTTGAGCCACTGGCGGCGTGGATACGCTGGAACCCAGATATACGGGGACTTAGATGGTCGCCCGAACACGAGGACCGCATTTCGCTATATGCTGATGACATCCTGTTGTATCTTGCCTCGCCCAAGAAATCACTGATAGTGGTCTGTGACGTTCTTACATCTTTCGGTAGGAATTCGGGTCTCGTCATCAACTGGAGTAAATCGTATCTATATGTTCTGAGTGGCGAGGTTCCACCGATCCTGCGAACTTGTTCGATCCAGATCGCTCAGCAGGGCTTCGTGTATCTGGGGATCTTTATCTCCACGGACTCCGCTTTGCGGTATGAGAGGAACCTGCTCCCCCCCTAGCGCGCCTGCGGCGGGATGTAGAGGGCTGGCGGAGGCTGCCGCTCTCCCTCGTTGGGCGCGCTGCCTTGTTCAAAATGATGTCTCTTCCCCGGTTCCTCTACGCATTGCAGAATACTCTAGATTGGGTACCGGCCAAATACTTTCGGGAGATCGAAAGCCTCCAACGAACGTTGTTGTTGGACGGGCGGCCGCGAATAGCAATTGCTAAGTTGACGCTTCCATGGTATGATGGGGGTATTGCGCTTCCAGACATCCGACGCTACTATTGGGCCACCCAGCTGAGCGCGATTAATCATGGTCTCTATGGCCCTGCCCTCAGCCCTGGTTATGCCATGGATAGGTGGTTGCTGCGTGGTGGTAACTATCACAGGGCGTTGTACTCGCGGTCCCTGGACTCGTCCCTCATGGGGCCCACTGGGGTGGCGGTGCGTGTGTGGAAGATGGCAACTGACTCGCTGGGCTGGAAGGATAGGCTCACCCTCGCTACCCCGCTGTTTGAATCTGAAAGATTGGGTAGGCTTTGGCATACAAAAGGTTTTGATAAATGGGACCTGATCGGCATCTCCAGGGTCGGAGATGTGCTGATTAAGGGGAGGGTGAAGTCCTTTGAAGAGTTGCGGAAGGAGTATGAGCTGGGGACTTCCGAGTTTTTCCGCTATGTTCAGGTGCGTCATGCCCTCCGGTCAGTCCTCGTGGAGGGTGAGAAGGTGCCTGAGTCCTCCCCTTTGGAGGACCGGATCCTTGATGGCCATATGCCTGAGAGCACGATCTCGCTCATCTACAAGAAATTGATAAACGTCCGGGCGGATGCGCTTCTGGGGCTGCGGGACCAGTGGACTAGGGATGGACTCGAGTTGGATGACGAGGATTGGCAGTCTGCTGTTTCCTCTCCCAAGGAGGTTGCGATCCCGTCGCGTCTGAGGCTGGTGCAGCTCAAAATACTGCATCGAGTGTATGTGACGGGGCCAAGGCTGGTTCATATGGGATTCTCTGAGGAAGGCCTATGTAGGAGGGGATGTGGTATGGTGGGTACTTTCCTGCATATCATCTGGGAATGTGATGTCATCACGGAATTCTGGAGGAGAGTCCATGCAGTGATGGGGGAGGTGACGGGCATTGCTATGCAGCCGGAAGCGCGGTGTTGTCTCCTGAATGTCTGGGGGCCCACTGATCACGATGCGGCACAGACCCAATGGGTGACTCTGGGTAACATGGTCGCTAAGAGAGACATCGCGCGATTGTGGGGCTCCGTGGGGCCCCCCACATTGACCGCGTGGAAAGAAAATATGGATTGGAGTATGCTCAGGGAAAAGACAGTATATTGTGCTAGAGGCCGCCCTCGGAAGTGGCACGCCATCTGGGGGCGGTGGAATCAATACAGGGGGGGAATTTGTCTTGCCCCTGATTTGGATCCCCCCGAGGAACAGCTTTCTTCTTGACATTCTTTCTAGCCCAGTATATAAGATGTGATGATTAATTGACTTCTTGGGCCTCTGCTGTCCCCCTTCTTCCTCTTATCACAGTACTGTGACTGTTAGATGATTGGGGTCCGGCCTCCCCTGGGGGGCTATCACCATGGGCATTCAGTGTTCTTGCCTTGCTGGGGTTTGTTGTGTGTTTGTGTTTACTTAAAAATTGAATCTTTTCACTGCTCCTTTAATGTAATGTGGATGCTTCTTTGTCCTTCTCTATCGAAGCTGCCGAACCTCCGGGTTGTCGGCTGAATAGCTGTGTCCAGACTCTTGGAGAAATAAAGGTTTTAAAAAAAAAAAAAAAAAAAAAATAATAATAATAATGTGGATAACATTTCTGATTTACATTGGCTCCATGTTTTGATTTGCACCTTTAACTAATTTATTGAAAGACACTGATTTACAGTCTGGTAATGTTAAATACAGAAATCTTTCAGTGTCTACATTAGTGGTACATGCATACATGCAATTTTCACAATGATGTTCCCATTTGTAAGAAAGGTCAAAAATATTTTCTATTTCTACACCTTCATTTTCAAAAATGGTAAGCATATACATTAAAAATTCCTGAGCATCTTGTTGGATATTTTGTGTAAATTGTGTAGAACCAGAACACACATCCAAAAGATTACGAACATCTGAAACAGATTGTATTTTACTTGTATCTGTTGTCAATTTTTCATAAACAGAATACAACAGAGAACAAAATCTTTTTTGCCGATTCTGCATAATTTGTTCTTGCAAACTTCAAGATAAAAGACATCATTGACCACTACATTAGCATAGCAGTTGACACCTGAACTATTTTCAAACTGATAACAAAAAATCTCTTCAACAGTGTCCGATTTCTTTTTACTTGCAATCACAACATTATCTTGTTCTTTTCCCTTCTAGACACCTTCAGAACAGATATTCTCAAACCTTATTTTTCGACCAACCACACGCTTTTCAAATACAGGATATTGACTTAAATTTGGAGCATACACCCTTCTTAACCTATTATACTCTTTTACACAGTTTGCATCTGCAGTAACCTTTGTCTCATCAAAATCAATCAAAAACAAACCAGATAATGTTCTGACTCGCGACAAAGCAACATATGCCATACCCTCTTTAAATACGGTAGATCCAATGTTCACCAATGCACTGTCTACACTTAATCCTTGAGATTTATGAATAGTCACTGCATATGCCAGAAAAAATGGAAATTGTTTCCTACGGACATATAAATCTTTAACAAGCAAAAAACAAACTGAACAACGACCAATTTCTTTAACTTCTTCAATCTGATCAAATTTAATTTTTAAAAATTCAATTCCTTCTTTTTTCTGATAATTAACAATATCCACCACTTTACCCATTGCGCCATTAACTAAAACTTTTTCTACATTCAAATTATGCCTTAAAATTACCCGACAGTTTACACACGCATATAGTGTCTTTTCTAAACCAGCTGTTTTAGATATTTTTTTTTCTAAAGAATCCAGTTTTGTTTTCAACTTTCCCGTCAAAATAATAGTGATTCCTTCATGCTCTATTTTATCGATGGCTTCCATTTTTATAATTTCTTCATTTTCCAGTTTCAATAGTTCTTCGTTGAATATGGAACACTCGCTCAGTGTTGGCATTAAGCAGATCACTGATTTATTTTCTGCAATTTTCATGTACACTTTTGCAGGAACTACATTTTCATTTGGAAACACATTGCAAAGTAATCGACTCTCCAAAGCTTGTTTGCCATGTTCTGTAAGAATTCCAATTCTTATATCTTGAAGAATACTTCCATGTTCAGCATCATTTGCCTGTCGCATATTTGTTGTCAGTTCTTTGTATTCAAAATAAGTCAAAATATTCACATTACCAACACTACCAAGAGACTTTCTGGTATCTTCATGTGCAAGTGTTTTAAATACCGGTTGTCCTTTTACCGGAGTCAGTTGCGGTAGATCTCCAAAAACTATGACGTGTTTTCCTCCAAATAACACGTCATACTCTGTTTTAAGAATTTGCTGCATTCTTAAATGCACAAAGGCAAGCATCAAGTTTGAGACCATGCTCACCTCATCAATAATGAGAAGTTTCATTTTCTTCAGGACTCTTGAAACTTCACAACAAGCTTCTCCAGATAGCTTGTGGTATTCCAATTTGTTCTCATGCTCTACTGGTAGCATTAGTAAATGATGTAAAGTAATTCCTTTAATGTTATGTGCTGCCAACCCAGTTGGAGCAGTGACAACACAAGACAAATGCGACTCAGTTGTTTTCTGCAGATACCTTGTAATTAGTTTAATTAAGAAACTTTTTCCTGTTCCAGCTTGACCACTCACATACATTTGGATAGGTTGAAATGATGTACATGAGCACCCTTTCTTTTCATGAAGTAATCCATGGTCAATGTGCTCTTTCACTTGTTGATATATTTGTTTCTGTTCAACATTTAGTTGTTCTTCCAAGTTTCCTAACTGTATTACATCTTCATGAGCTTGATACATTGCTGTTTCACCTCATTCATGGCAGTCGCTGCTTCATTTTCAACAATTGGTTGTCCAAGTGGATCTTGACTCAGTGCAGCAGAACTTTGACTGTCTTGAGAACTGTCTCTAGCAATCTCAGCTGCAATTGTAGTTTCTTGATCAATTTCATCATTCAACATTTTCACATAATTTGCAAAAGCACTGCATTGTATGCTATCTTTACAGGCATTAAATGAATCTTCATAGCTCTGAAAATCTCCAAGTAATTCCAATTCTGAACGCCACGGTTTGAACATTTGCAAAAGGGCTAAATAGTAAAATTCCCTTTTGTCAGCAGTGTCGCAACTCAGTTTCCTGTGATTAATTAAATTTCCTTTCCTTTGTTTCACCAGACATCCTTCGGAACCAATCATTGCATATTTTCCATCATTGATGTTCTCTGTAGTATTCCGTTTAAAAGTGTAGTTTTGCAGCACTTCATAGAGACACATGTTCTCAAGATGATGAATTCTATTTGGGTAATATGTGTCCAACATATTTGTTTTCAAAATATCTGTACTTTCTGATTCTTTTTCTGGTAAATATTCAATTTCTTGAACAGATTTCAGTACCCGATTTCGCATTCCTGTAAGACCTAGACTCACCCAAATGATTCTTCTACTTTTGGAATATAGACTTGCAGATGATAACCGATCTGAACATTCATATGCTCCAATTTCACGATGCGATAACATCTTCAAACTGAAACTGTATAATTTCTTACTTAGAGTCTTCTCATGAGAAATCTCTTCCCACATTTCTTTCAATTCAGTCTTTTCTGATTTAGTAATGTAGGACGTTACATATTAAACAACAGCAATGGAATTTTCCGCAACATACTGAATATCCATGTTAGCGTTCCACGTGAATAAAATAACTGGATTGTAGTAATTTATGTATTTCGATTCTTCGTTTCTTCTTAAGTTGTAGGTATTTTTCGGAGACTTTCTTGTGATGGTATGTCGCATAGCTGACATAAAACTGTTCACTCTTCCTTTGGATAATACAGGACGTGGAAATCCAAAACGACATTTGGTATAGAACTTATCCTTTGACTTGTACTTTCGTCAACAGTATTTTCCACACCTATGGCTTTGGAATCGTAAGACTTAGGGCCTGATTCACAGAACTAACTTAAGACAAAATCCTAAACTTACTACCATTTTGGTATTCACAGAAGGCACTTACTCATTTTGGTATTCACAGAAGGCACTTACTCATTTTGGTATTCACAGAAGTTAGGAGTCCTAACTTTAGGACTCCTAAATGCCTTCTGTGAATACCGAAAGTCTTAAAATTAGGATTTTTCTCAGTTTAGTAGTAGTATAGTTAGGACTCCTAACTTTAGGACTCCTAAATGCCTTCTGTGAATACCGAAAGTCTTAAAATTAGGATTTTTCTCAGTTTAGTAGTAGTATAGTTAGGACTCCTAACTTTAGGACTCCTAAATGCCTTCTGTGAATACCGAAAGTCTTAAAATTAGGATTTTTCTCAATTTAGTAGTCCTAAGTTTAGGACTCCTAAATGCCTTCTGTGAATACCGAAAGCCTTAAAATTAGGATTTTTCTCAGTTTAGTAGTTGTAAAGTTAGGAGTCCTAACCTTAGGACTCCTAAACTGAGAAAAATCCTAATTTTAAGGCTTTCGGTATTCACAGAAGGCATTTAGGAGTCCTAAAGTTAGGAGTCCTAAATTTAGGACTACTAAATTGAGAAAAATCCTAATTTTAAGACTTTCGGTATTCACAGAAGGCATTTAGGAGTCCTAAAGTTAGGAGTCCTAACTATACTACGACTAAACTGAGAAAAATCCTAATTTTAAGACTTTCGGTATTCACAGAAGGCATTTAGGAGTCCTAAAGTTAGGACTCTTAACTTCTGTGAATACCGAAATGAGTAAGTGCCTTCTGTGAATACCAAAATGAGTAAGTGCCTTCTGTGAATACCAAAATGGTAGTAAGTTTAGGATTTTGTCTTAAGTTAGTTCTGTGAATCGGGCCCTTGTTGTTTTAACCCCTTCGGTGCTCATGATGGAACGGTTCCGTCATGAGCGTCGGTTGGGCTGTGCTCATGACGGAACCGTTCCGTCATGAGCCCGCCCGCGCAACGAACCTTCAGCGTGGCGCGGGAATCCGCGCCGCGCTGAAGGGGTTAAGTTTTTATCTTCTCTGCTATTGGGTACAGCACATGTGGCATAATCTTCAGTGAAAGACAAAACAGTTTCATCTGAATCTGTTCCAAATTTGGGGGCGTCCTAGATCCATAACAACATATGTATATGAGGAGCACCTCTTGCTTGATACTCCTTTCTCCAAAAGAAATCCACAACTTCTCCAAGAGGAGGATTCTTTTTATTGCAGATGAAAGACATCATAGCTTCAAATCTATGATTGAAATATCTGCATACATTAACAGGATCCAAGGAGCACAATTCTCCAGGTGTCTTGTATTCAATATTTTTTATATTGGAATTTGCCTCTCGAAGAAATTCAAGTAAATCGTCAAAAGCATACTCAGCACAGCTTAGTGTAACAAACCATGTAGGAGTTCCCAAGTTCCGTAGCATACATTTCAGTTCTCCATGACGACGGTACCAAAATTCATTAGTCCCATGCTGACATGCCATCAGATTAATCAACTGAGATTCTAAATGATCATCTCTCTGATGCACTTTATCCATAAAATCCTTTGCAGTTACATTTTGCAGACGCATTCCAGTTTTTAAAATGTGATTTACTGCATATGAAAGTCCAGACAAGTCACTTTCAAACAGAAGATGAAACATATAAGGGTTACATTGTCGAAATATTGGATCTTCTGCATATAATCTTGTTGTCCGATATTCAGATGCAGGAATCTACACAGGACATTCACCATATTGTCCACCTTTTCCTGTTGGAAACAACTGAGGGAAACAACGAGCTTCCAAGCTCTCTTTTTATACACTCATGGGACTTCCTGTTGCTTTTTTCATTTGAAACAACTCAATCGTATTCCCCATCACCTCTTTGGAATGAAGTGGATGTACACTGTAATGTTCATAGATTTCTTCACATCTGGACATGTCCACTTTTTCAATTTGTCCACTTAATGTTTCAGTATCTTCTGATAAATCTATTTCTTCTTCTCCTACAAACACATTTCTATAGTACTCACTATTTTTTAACAGATACAATGATGCCTTTTGCACTTTTCTAACATCCACTAACTCTTGCCAGATTTTCCTACTCTTAGTAGGAACACCATTAACTAGAATGACTAGTGGCTCATTTTCTGCATGGTCTACACCAATAGTTTCAATATTTTTCCTTAAATCTAATGGTAAATACACAACTCTTCCTTTCAATCCTCTTTGCAACTCTGATGGAGGTAATTTACCTGTTGTAGGCTCCATACGAACAATAGCCAGAAACGGGTGAACACATTGAATGAGAATAGACTCTTTTTTTTTTTTTTTTTCCTTTTATTGTTCTTCGACACAGAATACAAAAAAAAAAAATAGGTAGCAGAGAGAAAAATTTCAACCATCAAATACAAATATGAAAATCAAATAGACCTTGCATATTAATCCTTTTCAACAATTCATAAGTAAATAGATCATTTTATATACATGCAATCCAAAAACATAGATCAGTTTGAATAATCCAGGTAAGCAAAAAGGGGTAAATAAGAGCAAACAATTAATTTAAGGAGAAAGACAATAAACTTCCCCATAATTTAATTCACCAGTTTATCAATTGGTGCCCATATTTGCAAGCCTCTTTCTCTTTTCCTACGTCCCTTTAATTTATAGATTGAAGACTCTATATTGTATACCGCAAGTAAACGTGCCCTCCAGTTGGAAAAGGTCAGGGGCTCAGCACTTATCCACTGGGAAGTTATACACAGACGGGCAATGGCCATAGAGATAAATATTAGTTCTGTATCTGATCTTGCCCATCCATCTGTTAGATTTTGACTAATACCAAAGATAAGGAGAACTGGATTAATGCGGACTAAGATCCGAAAGATTACAAATAGAAAAGTTTCAATGTCATATATAAATTCTTTTAATTTTGGGCATATGAAGATCATGTGAACAGCATCTGCTGCAAATAAATTGCACCTACTACAGCTTGCGCCCCTTATACCACCCCATTTTGATATTTTCGCTGGAGTGTAATATAAATCAAATATGGACATGAAATGTTGACTCCTTATAATACCCGTGATCAATATCTGATTTGCTAAGGATATGGAATCTTCAATATTAATTTCATCCTCCCCCAGCAGTTTAGCCCATTTTTCTGTATGGGACAGTAAGTCGTCTGGAAAAGACTCAAGCAGGTTAATATATAGTTTCCCCAAACGGTCACTTTTCTGAATCAGTTCAACCAAGGGTATTTTGCTGAAATTGTAAACCGACCGATGGGGGCCACTAGCTAAAAAACTTCGGATCTGTAAGAATTTAAAGAAATCAGTCCTGCTTAGCCCATACTCCTCATGTAGGATTGCAAAAGATTTCATTTGCCCGTTTCGAAAAAGATCTCCCAGTATATAGATACCCTTCCTACCCCAAGTAAATGTAACATAATCCCGAAAGATTGGTGGTAAACTGGGTGTGGTTGATAAGGGGGTATATGCATTTAGATTTGGGATTTTTAATTTCCGTTGAATCTGTCTCCATACCTTAAACGCTGCCTGCAAAATTTTAAATCTTGGCTTTTTGTAATAGCTGGGTTCAAAGATTGAGACCAGCAACCCTTTCGCGTGATCCCCCAGTCCGAATTCGTATATAGATGGGCAGCATGCCATTGGTATATTAAATTTTGATCCAACAAGTAAAATAGCCATATGTTGGAGAATTGCGGCCCAATAATAAAGTAAGAAATTCGGAATGGCTAATCCCCCACGTTGTTTGGGGAGGATCAGCCACTTGGCTGCTCTCCTAGATCGGCGATAAGACCAGAGAAACCTAGAACATACCCTTTCCATTTAAAAAAAAAAAGAAGAAGGAAACTCAAGCGGTATAGTCCTAAACAAATATAGGAATTTAGGTAAAATCAGCATCTTTAAAACATTACTCCGCCCAATCAGAGATAAGTGTAAATGATCCAACCTCTCCAATTTCTTATTACTAGCTTCAATTAAAGGGCATAGGTTCAGATCTGGGATATTTTCTACTTGGGCAGTGATTGTAATGCCCAAATACGTAGCCTCAGTCACGACTGGAAAGCCGGGAGGGCATGACATGCCAGAACATAAAATTAAAGTTTTATCAACATTCAGTTTGTACCCAGATAAGACCCCATACTGATCTGCTAGATCTTTAACAATTGGAAAGGCAGAAGCGACATCGCGCGTAAGGACCGCGATGTCATCAGCATAAGCTAATGCTCTGTATATTGCCCCTCCCGTCTCAATTGCTTTAATGTAAGTGATAGTCTCTAACTTCTTTAGGAAAGGATCAATATATAGGGCGAAAAGTACACCCCTGCCTTGTGCCTCTGCTTATAGTAAATGTTGTTGATTCCTGACCTGCTATCCTAATTACGGCTTCAGGGTTTGTATACATCACTTTGACTGCCCGTACAAAATCTGTACCCAGGCCTTTCCAGCTTAAAACTGACCAGAGGAACCGCCAGGAGACCCTGTCGATCGCCTTTTCGGCGTCCAAGAGGAGGACTCCCAGCGGTGACCTTGTGGCTTGAGCCCAATCAAGAAGGGCAATCACCCGGCGGACATGATCAGTCGTGTCCCTTCCTGGAATGAAGCCATGTTGATATCGGGAGACCAGGGGAGTTATAATTTTTCCTAGCCTTGTTGCCAGTAATTTCGAATATATTTTACTATCACTATTAATAAGCGTTATTGGCCTATAAGAAGCAGGGCTTAGCTCTGTTTTGCCCTTTTTTTTAAAGACAATAATGATGGTCATTCGCCAAGAATCAGGAATCTCATAATTGTTACGTGCATGTTCAAGTAGATGTGTCATATCATGTTTGAGCTCTTCTTGAAATACACGATAAAATTCCAGCGGGATACCGTCAGGGCCAACTGCTTTCCCTGGAGCTAGGGAAGTCAAAGCAAGTTCTATTTCCTCCCAATTAAATTGAGTTCCCAGATCTTCCTTTTGAACCTGAGGCACCTTCACCGTTTCTATCTCATTTAAAAACTCTACAAGAATATCATTCTCTATCACGGTAGGGTCCTGTGAATACAGTTGTTTATAGAATTGTTGAAAAACCCTTAAAATTCCTATTGGAGTCTCTTGAGTATGTCCATCATGGTCATTGATTTTAAGAATTCGGTTAGCAACCTCCCGTTGTTTAGTTCGCTTGGCTAAAACTCTACCAGTATTTTCACCCAACTCATATGCCTCTGCCTTCTGTTGAATATATCTAGCTGCAATCTCCGTACTAATATACTCATGGATTTTATTCTTTAATATAGCGATATATTGCTGGCACTCCTCTATACTTGTCCCCTGCAAAATCTTATTTATTAGATTACATTCTTCTTGCCTTAATAGTTCCACCCAATTTTGGATCTCCCTTTGTATCTTTTTTTGGCGTGCAATAGCGAAACTCAAAGTTTCCCCTCTAACAGCTGCTTTAAAAGTATCCCATACTACACAGGCTGATGCTTTATTTCGGGTAATATCCATGTGAGAGCAATATGCCTTATCCAACAGAAGTTTTCTTTCAAACGTCCATGGCCGCTGAACCTTACCCATCCCTTGCATATGAATCTCTATTATCAATGGGTTGTGGTCCGAAATCACTCTAGGGAAGATCTCAATATCACAAATACTGGCCAATTGGGTTGAAAGAAAAAATTATCTAGCCGCACGTGTTTATTATGGGGGGCAGAAAAAAAAGTATAACCTGGGTCTGGAGATTTAAGTTTAAACCAGCTATCCGATAGCCCATATTCTGTTACTAGCCCTTGAAGGGCTCTGAAGACCCTGACTTTTTTACCTTGATATATGGACAAATTATGCAAATCATATTGGCTATCTATATGAAGGTTAAAATCCCCACATAATATTAAGGGGCTTGGCCATAGGGCCAGTTCTATACTTAAAAAGTTCAGAATCTCAGGATCATCAAGATTAGCCCCGTAGATTGAGCATATAGTCAGGACTGACTTATTTACTATAATTTCTGCAGTCGCCCAACAACCCAGATTATCTGCTTTTTTCCTCTTACATTGACATATTCCATTCTTCGATAATATTGCCACCCCCTTATGTTTATACTTTGGCGAGTGCATTTTACTGTCTCAAAGCCAAGTTCCCCAAACCATCTACGATTATTCCATTGTATGTGAGTCTCCTGAAGGCATAACACATCAATCCGCATAAAACGTAGTTGTTTTGCCAACATCCCACGTTTCCTCCTATCATTAAGACCACAGATGTTAAGGGAACAGATCCGTAGCCTACCTGTCATCGAAATATACAATGATCTCCGCAATCCATATCACATATAAAGACATGAATAGGATTTTTCCCCCTCTTAAAAGATAATTTTTCAGCTGCTGTAACTCAAAATCCATTCGTAACAAATTTGTCGAAGAAACAAGAAAAAAAAACTTCCTTCCCCTCCCCCCCCTACCTCCTTCCCACCCCCCCACCCCCACCCACCTGCCACACCCTGCCCTCCCTTCCCCCCACCAAATGATGGCACAAGGACCAAGGTCCTAGGTGATGGAAAGCAAGCTCCACCTCCCTCTCACTCCACTGAGCAGCTCCACTCCCACTCCCATTGAATAAAGAAAGAAGAGAGAAAAAAAAGGAACGAGAGCTAACAGTAACCAGTCCCTATATCGATACATCAACAACAAGATTCTAATTAGTACCCAAGCCACCCTTCAATGTGAGCAAAAATTCTTTTGCCTGAATTTCAGAGGTAAAAAACTTTACAACCCCATTTACAATGACCTTAAGCTTAGCTGGATTCAATAAAAACACTTGAACCCCTTTCTCTTGAAAGCCCGGAATTAATTGCCGGAGCTGCCAACTTTTCTCTACTGTTCCTTGACAGTAGTCGGGCCTGACAAAGAATTCGCACCCTTTTCCCCTCCGTTTCCTATCAGGCCGAGCCAGATCATATAGTGCTTCTCGAGCCAAAAAGTTATTTAAACAGATCAGGATGGCTCGGGGTTTTTCATGTGTACTGTTTGAAGGGGAAGCGATGAGCACGCTGAAGCTCAATCTTCCAATCCCATTGTTTCAAATCCGGGAATGCTTCACTAAACAAATCAACAACAAACTGATGGGTGTCTTTTCCTTCAATCCCTTCCGAAATACCCAGTATACGTAGGTTATTTCTTCTCGCACGATTCTCTAAATCCATCAGTTTCCAAGTTATGTCTGCCCTTTGTGTTTCCAGAGACTGAGTCCGGGTTTTCTGTGCTATTAATTCATCCTCCACTGCGGAAATTCTAATCTCTGCCTCTCCCATTCTTGTAGCAATATCTGTACATGTCTTGGCCACTCTTCGAATCGCATTCTGCACTTTGCGATAAGCTCCCTGGATACGCACGCTCTCAGCCCTAGTTTCCTCCCTGTGCGCCAAGATGCTTTGATAGATAGTGGTGAGGGTAACTTCTTCAGACAGATTTAGGTTTGGAGTCTGGACTAAAGCTTGAGCTTGAGTTTGATTTAAATCCTCAGCTGGTGCTTTCCTAGTCTCGCCCAAATTAGGAGTGAAGGAGTAATCCCACACCATTGACCCTCCTTGGTCGGAAACTTTATCCAGGGTATGAGAATTAATTTTTTTCCTTCGAACTGTCCCCCCCTTTTGAGAAGCGAGCTCTACCTCTTCAACATCCAGGCCAGGACCGCTAAAATCGCTGTCATCTTCCCCCCATCCTCTCCCAAGGCTTTCGTCCCCCGAGGAGAGAGATGGATCAGATGGATCAGACATTGAGTAAAAAATTTCCCCCAAATCTCCATTTATTCTGGCGCTTAGTTCTAGATTTTGATCAGGAATAGGCTGTATGATTTGAGTATCAACATTTATTTTAAATAATTCAGGCAGGTCATTCTGTGCAGTTTTATCTCAAACTGCATTACCCATAATGCATTTTTCCTGGGATACATGCGCCCTACCAATTCCACCGGACTCCCCCTCTGTCAAAGTCATAGAATTACCGTCAGAGAGGGAAGGTTTCATTATATTAACCGCCTCATCAATCGGTAAACACTGCATCAAGCAATTATCCTCCCTGCCCAGAGCAGCCGCAACAGAAGTGATATTTAGTATTTCATTCTCTTTCTCCATCTCCGGCGCTTTGGGCTCCTCAATCGTTGTAGGGATAGTTATAGGTGTATTAATTTTCCCCGAGGGGCCAGTCAGTACCTCTTTGTCCTCCACACTGTTCTTCGACTTCTGGCGCTGGGCTTTAAACATGGAGGTAACTGTTTGCTTGTTGCGGGCAGGTACGTCCCCTCTACCTCCTCTATCTCCGATTCCGCCGTCTCCCTACCGGGTGTCAGTTTTGCCCAGCGGTGCTCAGTTTTTCTCCAGGCTGCCGGCTGAGTTCGCGGGGCTGCCTGAAGTGTCCTTAAACTTTGTGATTTCATCCTCAAAATTTTTTGTAATTACGGGTTCTACATTGTCTTCAACATTTTGTTCTACTAATGTGTCAGTTTCTGCACTCTCTTGCTGAGGACCAAAGTAACAAAACTCAATATCATCACAAACCTTCTTCACATCTGATACTGACCCACGCATAAGAGCACTGTTCAACTCATTTAACTTTAGTGCTGGACTTTTTGCATAATACAATCTTCTCACTGACTTCCGTATTTGAGTATGATGTACTGCCAGCATCCTGAAATGGTGAAAAACACTTTGACAAACTTTCCTAGAAATACAAGCCAGAGAATGAACTTGCAAACCAGTATTTTTTCTCACTCTGCAAGGGTCTAGTACTTGCAACACCTTAATCTTTTGTTTAACACTTTTTTTACTATATGCTCGTAAAAAACTACATAATTTATCAATAGATTCCTGTCGTACACTACAAATACTACTGCAATCCCAAGTGTACACAGGGTGTTTAGGACGTCTCCCTAGAACTTCATCAGCTATCACTTCTTCTGCATTTCTTTCAACTATTTTCTCTTTCTGAATTGTCAACTGCATACAATAAATTTTTGCTCTGTAAATAACTCTCTTCATTAAATAAAGGTTCTGAACTGGAACTGTGTTTCCATTCTCCCAAAAAAAATCACAATTTTTTTTCTATTAATTACTCTTTTCCTCCTACTTTTGGCCTTCATTAAATGTATTGGTTTATCTAGTGATCGAATTCTGTTTAATACTAAAATGAATAGTTTCCTTTTTACTTCAAAAGCCTTTTCAACAATGTTTTCAATATGCTTCTTCTTTTTATAAAATAGAGCTCTCTTTTTATATTTCTTCACATCTTTCAGCAAGTTATGTACTACTCTCTTGTAAAATATTTTTTTGCGTAATTCCTTATACTGATTTTGCCTTCTTTTACCATACTTTGTCTCCTTTGACTGGCCATTTGCTTTTTAGCTTTTTCTCTTATTTTGAATTTTTTTCTAGTTGAAGCATTCTCAGTGGTTTCAGCATTCTGTACATTCTGTTTGGTCCGACAAACATTTTTAATAAATTGCTTTGTGATCTTACCAGAAGATTTTTTCTTTTTAGCCACATTATCTTGTTCATTCAATACTTGTGGTTGATGTTTCTTCAAGTAATTCTCCTGTCTCTGTTCTTTTCTTTTTCTTTTTTTTCTGGCATGATTTCTCTATTTTAACGTTGAAAAAGAGTATCTGTAAAAAAGAATCACAAATAAATGTATATTAATAACTTTCAAAATTATACTATTCTATTACTGTAGAAACACATTTTATATAAAAACTGACTAAGAAACTATAGCCCTGAAGCACATGTGTGACGATGGTTAAAACACTACATGCATAGTGCATACTACTTTGAAGCAGTTCATGCCCTAAAGCCTGCCTCACTAAAACACTACATGCTAACTGACTGAATGATTACAGTACTATAAGGAGACACACTGGGTGAGTGACAGGGTGTTTGCTAGAAGTGTATGAATACTGACAAGCATATTGATGATGTGAAGGACAAGTGTGTAGGTGATTAGAGACCTACATGCTTAGTGGATACGTGTTTGAATCCATCCATATGTTAAGACCTGTCTCAGTCCAATAGTACTTGGATACTGACTGAATGTTTTCAGTATTGCAAGGAAAGAGCCAGGATGAATTTATAAGTATTTGTATTTTGGTGCAGTAAATACATTAGTACATGGTGCTGAATAAGTCACTGGAGAAGTATAAGGAGAGTGACAGAGTGTTTGCGGGAATTGTATGAATACTGTCTGGGATATTGAAGGTGTGAAAGACAAGTATGTAGGTGGCTAGAGACCTACATGCATAGTGGATAGACGTTTGAAACAGTCCATAGAGTAACACTTGGATCACTGCAAAACTACCTGAGTACTGACTGAATCATTAGAGTACTACAAAAAGAGTGACTTGGTGAATCTTTTTAAGATTTTGGATTCTAGTGCAGTGAATAGATTAGTACTTACTGCCAAATGAGTCAGTGGAGGTGTGCAATTAAAGTGACAGAGTGTTTATTGGAGTTTATAGATACTGACAGAGAAATTGAAAGTCTGAAAGGCAATTGTATTGGTAGCTAGAGGCCTCCATGCATAGTGGAAACACGTTTGAATCAATCCATGTGCTAAGGCCTGCCTCACTCCATTAGTACTTAGGTACTGACTGAATGATTAGACTATTGCAAGAAGCGTACCTGGGTGAATTTATAAATGTTTTAGTTTTGGCGCAGTGAATGCATTACTACATGGTGCTGAATAAGTCACTGGAACAGTGCAAGGGGAGTGACAGGATGTTTGCTGGAAGTACATGGATACTGACTGGAGAATTGAAGCTGTTAAAGACAAGTGTATAGTATGTTAGAAGACTGCATGCATACTGCATAGACATTTGAAGCAGTCTATGTGGTAATGCATGGTTCACTACATGAGTAGCTGGAAACTGACTGAATCATTAGACTATTGCTAGGAGAGTGCCTGGGTAAAACTTTTAAGTTTTTCAGTTTTGGTGCAGTGAAGAGATTAGTACATGGGACTAGATCAGTCACTGGATGAGTGCAAGATGAGTGACAGGATGTTTATTGAAGTATATAGATACAGACTAGAAAATTAAAGAAGTCAAAGACAAGTGTGTAGGTGACTAGAGGCCTGTATGCATACTGAATAGACGTTTAAACAGTCCATGAGCTAAAACCTCAGACACTGCATGATTACTTCGGTACTGACTGAATCGTTACACTACTGCAAGGAGAGTGCCTGGATTAATCTTTTTAAGTTTTTGTGTTTTAGTGCAGTGAATAGATTACTACATAGTGCCAGATGAGTCAGTAGAGGTGTGCAAGTGGACTGAAAGAGTGTTTATTGGACTTTATAGATACTGAGTAGTTAATTGAACAAGTGAAAGACAAGTGTGTAGGTGACTATAGGCCTGCATGCATACTGGACAGACATTTGAATCAATCCATGTGGTAAGGCCTACCTCACTCCATTAGCACTTAGGTACTGACTGTATGATTAGACTATTGCAAGAAGAGTGCCTGGGAGAATTTATAAGTGTTTCAGTTTTGGTGCAGTGAATGCATTACTACATGGTGCTGAATAAGTCACTGGAAGAGTGCTAGAAGAGTGACAGGGTGTTTGCTGGAAGTACATGCATACTGACTGGAGAATTCAAGCTGTTAAAGACAAGTGTATAGTAGGTTAGAAGCCTGCATGCATACTGCATAGATCTTTGAAGCAGTCCATGTGGTAATGGGACATTAAGAATAGTATTTCATGCCCTGCATGTGGCTACAAACTGGAGGATGAAATTCATGTGTTCTTTGTTTGTCCTGCGTACCTTACCCATAGGAAACGTTGGGTAAAATCGATTTGTAGGAATCTTGGTTATAGAGATTGTGTTAATGCCCTGCGAGTTTTAAAATACGACACCCATCCCCCAATTGTGTTCGCAGTTTCACGCTTTCTTAATGCTGTATGGTTTCAGCGTAGGAAACTTTCCACCAATTTTTAATAATGTGAAAATTTTAATTTGACTATTTTATTCTGCTTTGGTGGTTAAAATGTGATCTGCTCTTGTTTTCGACATATACATTGTTGTATTGTATTCTGCTTTTATGGCCCTTGTGGCCGAAATAAAGTTTTTTGACTGACTGACTGGTAATGCACAGTTCACTACATGAGTACCTGCGTACTAACTGAATCATTAAACTACTGCTAGGAGACTGCCCGGGTGAAACTTTTAAGTTTTTCGGTTTTGGCGCAGTGAATAGATTAGTACATGGTACTGGATCAGTCACTGGAGAAGTGCAAGATGAGTAACAGGGTGTTTATTGAAGTATATAGATACAGACTAGAAAATTAAAAAAGTCAAAGACAAGTGTGTAGGTGACTAGAGGCCTGCATGCTAAGTGGATAGACGTTTAAACAGTCCATGAGCTAAGACCTCAGACACTGCATGATTACCTGGGTATTGACTGAATCATTACACTACTGCAAGGAGAGTGCCTGGGTTAATCTTTTTAAGTTTTTGTGTTTTGGTGCAGTGAATAGATTATTACATAGTGCCAAATGAGTCAGTAGATGTGTGGAAGTGGACTGGAAGAGTGTTTACTGGAGTTTCTAGATACTGACTAGTTAATTGAAAAAGCAAAAGACAAATGTGTAGGTGACTAGAGGCCTGCATGCATACTGGACAGACATTTGAAGCATTCCATGGCCTAAGGCATGGGTCACTGCATGAGTACCTGGGTACTGACTGAATCATTAGAATACTGCAAGGAGAGTGCCTGGATAAATCTTTTAAGTTTTTGGGTTTTGGCGCAGTGAATAGATTAGTACATGGTGCTGGATGAGTCGCTGGAGGTGTGCAAGTAGAGTGACAGGGTGTTTATTGGAGTATATAGATACTGACTGGGCAAATGAAGGTGTGAAAGACAATTCTGTAGGTGGTTAGAGGCCTGCATGCATAATGGATAGTCATTTGAAGTAGTCCAAGTGCTAAAACCAGGTTCACTACATAAGTACCTGGGTACTGACTGAATCATTAGACAAGAACAAGGAGAGTGCCTCAGCGAATTTATAAGTGTTTGGCTTTTGGCGCAGTAAATGGATTAGTACATGGTACTGAATGGGTCACTGGAGAAGTGTAAGGGGAGTAACAGGGTGTTTGCGGAAACTGTATAAATACTGATTGGGATATTGAAGGTGTGAAAGACAAGTGTGTAGGTGGTTAGAGGCCTGCATGCATAGTGGATAGGGGTTTGTAGCAGTCTATTTATTAAGGCCTGCCTCACTTCATTAGTACTTGGATATTAACTGAATGTTTACAGTATTGCAAGGACAGTTCCTGGGTGAATACATAAGCAATGACTGCCTTCTAATTCTACCAAAACTTGAGAACAGGAAAGGTTTTTAAGCAGTTATGCATATGCAAAGATGTCAAGTACTCAAATGCTTCTCTCACAGTGGTTCCCAAATGCACACAGACTCACAGTGTGATTCTAGACAAGCAACAATATCCTAGGAGTTTACCAAAACTCATTCTCTAGTCTGGAAGGGGTAAGGGTACTGCACCCAATCTACATATCTCAGTACTGCACTTTAGTGTCAAAGCCTTACTCATTTTATCAATGCATAAGCAAAGACTGGCTTGTAATGCTAGTAAAACTTGACAACATGACAGGTTTTAAAACAGTTATCTGTCAGCAAATACATGATGTTACCAGATGCTTCTCTCACAATGGTTACCCAAATGCACACAGACACACAGTGTGATTATAGACAAGCCACATTATCCTTAGGAGTTCATCAAAACTCATTCACTACTGTGGAAGAGGTAAGAGGACTGCACACAATCTATATATTTAAGTACTGCACTTTAGTGTCAAACCCTGACTTATTTTATCAATGAATAAGAAAAGACTGGCTTCTAATGCTATTAAAACTTGACAACATGACCGGTTTTAAAACAGTTATCTGTCAGCAAATACATGATGTTACCAAATGCTTCTCTCACAGTGGTTCCCAAATGCACACAGACTCACAGTGTGATTCTAGACAAGCAACACTATCCTAGGAGTTTACCAAAACTCATTCACTAGTCTGGAAGGGGTAAGGGTACTGCACACAATGTACATATTTAAGTACTACACTTTAGTGTCAAAGCCTGACTCATTTTATCAATGCATGAGCAAAGACTGGCTTCTAATGCTACTAAAACCTGACAACATGACAGGCTTTAAAACAGTTATCTGTCAGCAAATACATGATGTTACTAAATGCTTCTCTCACGGTGGTTCCCAAATGCACACAGACTCACAGTGTGATTCTAGACAAGCAACACTATCACTAGGAGTTTACCAAAATTCATTCACTACTGTGGAAGGGGTAAGGGGACTGCATACAATCTACATATTTAAGTACTGCACTTAAGTGTCAAAGCCTAACTCATTTTATCAATGCATAAGCAAAGACTGGCTTTTAATGCTACTAAAACTTGACAACATGACAGGTTTTAAAACAGTTATCTGTCAGCAAATACACGATGTTACCAAATGCTTCTCTTACAATCCTTACCCAAATGCTCAGAGACTCACGGTGTGATTTTAGACAAGCAACACTATCCTAGGAGTTTACCAAAACTCATTCATTAGTCTGGAAGAGTTAAAGTAACTGTACACATTCTACATATTTCAGTACTGCACTTTAGTGTCAAAACTTGACTCATTTTCCGAAAACATAAGCGATGACTGGCATCTAATTCTACCAAATCTTGAGAACAGGAAAGGTTTTTAAGCAGTTATGTGTATGCAAAGATATGAAGTACCCAAATGCTTCTCTCACAGTGGTTCCCAAATGCGCACAGACTCACAGTGTGATTCTAGACAAGCAACACTCTTCCTGGTACTTTACCAAGACACAATCACTAGTCTAGAAGGGGTAAGGTGACTGCACACATTCTACATATTTCAATACTGCACACTACTGTGAAAGCCTGACTAATTTTGCAATTGCATAAGCAATGACTGGCCTCTAATGCTACTAAAACTTGACAACAAAACAGGTTTTAAAGCAGTTATCTGTCAGCAAATACATGATATCACCAAATGCTTTTCTCACAATAGTTGCCCAAATGCACATAGACTCATAGTGTAATTGTAGACAACCAACTATCCCTTGTAAAAAATACATTTACTAGTCTACAAGATGTAAGGTGACTGCTGTCTACTACACATTAGTACCAAAATGTTTCTCTCAAAATGATTCCTAAATGCACACACACTTACTGTGTGATTCTAGACAAACAACACTATCCCTTGCACTATACCAAAACACATTTCTTAATCTAGAAGGATTACTACATTTTAGTGTAGAAATATGACTAATTTTGCAAATATATAAACAATGACTGGTTATTAATTCTACCAACACATAAAAACAGCACAGTTATCTATCTGCAAACACATGAAAAACACAAATGCTCATCACAGAATGGTTTCTACATGTACACACACTGTCAATAACATTGTAGACAAAAAAAGTACTCCCTGCACTTTAGCAGGAGAAATACATTAGACTGATTAAAATCAAAATAGACCAAATACATCCCCTCACAATTAAATAACTGACCTTTCAAGTTGTTTTGTAGATTAAGAAGTATATCAGTCACACACCGGATTTTCTTATACAGAATCTCTGCACTGTGCACCTGTCAGCAAAACCAAAGAATGGCAAAGTTTCCCTCTCATTTTCCACACATATACATGTAAACATCAAATCACATTCCTTCCCACATAAATTCAAAAGCTAACACACATTTCTATAGGATAAACATTTCAACCCTTTCCAAATGACATAAATTTGAACCCTACTCCCATTCTGCCTTCTGCCTGTTACCATAGAAACAGGTCATGGAACACTGAACTGAGCACACAGGTCACAAGTTCAGCACACAATGTTGCTAATCAAAACAGCAAGTGTGCTTGACTTTTCAACATATCAGCTTATCATATATAATGTTCCTTTCAATCGGTTTTGGTTAACCAATAAGAATCATGCGTTTAAAAAACAGAAACATGCACCCTACCTTTCAGTGTAGAAGGTTGTCAAACAACCAATGATTTCTTGTCTTTTTTCAAAACTGCATCTTAGCCACCATTTTAGAAACATCTTACTTTTCAAACTGCCATTTCATTTACAGAAACCATCTGAGTGCATCCAGACCTCCCTTCAAGATGCTTAGAGTGTGCATTGTGGGACACAGCTATATTTTCTGGAGCCAAAGGTATGCAGAAAACAAAGGCATTCACAAAGACCTAGGTTTGCCAAATGTAGACATTACATGGATTGGATAGAGAGGGTTAAAGTGGCACCAATTGATGTAATTGGTAAAATCCTTTATGCATATCCAACACCCTGACCTCATAATAGTGCACTGTGGTGGCAATGACCTAGGCACTTTGACTGGGGTAGGTCTGGAAATGCTTATGAAGGACACCTTTGCAGAATTGATTTCACTCTTTCCCAAAACTGCCTTTGTGTATTCTAACATATGCCAAAGGCAGAAATGGAACTGGTCCAATCATTTTTGTCCACAAATTGAGAAAGCTAGGAAACATGTGAATAAATCTGTTTCTGCTTTTCTCCGAGACTGTAGAATGGGGTCCATTTACAATAACAATCTGCGCTTTCATATGCAAGAGATGTATAGGAGAGATGGAGTACACTTTACTGATGAAGGAAACAGAGTCTTCCTCAACAACTTCAGACTCTGTATAGGTACTTACTTATAAGTACCAAAAACTCTCAATGAACACAACGGCTCTTTTTACACTTAAGCTTGATGTTTATCTCCCAAAAATGTCAGTTTGTTTTCCTTGGATCCGCGCACCCAACGTGTTAGGAACCGCGCACCAAACGCGAGAGAAATCGTGCACCCAACGCGTTAGGATGCGCGACTCCTAATTTTACCGTAAAAAAAAAATAGCCCCTATCACTAATTTTTATTATCCCCGGGGACCCCATCCCCCGGGGCTTATAAAAAAACGTTGGAGACCGTGGGGGTAGCCCCAACGCCCCCACGGTCCCAGACGGCTCCCCGCGTCCTTCGGGAGCCGGCATTGCTTTTCCACATGGGGAGCTGCTGACATGCAGCTCCCCGTGTGGAAAAGCAATATCGTTTGGATTTTCAAAGAGAAAGCAGGTTTCCCTGCTCTCTCTTTCAAAATCCTCTCTCATAGCAAACAACAGTGTCCTGGGGGTGGGCACCCCAGGACACTGTAGGAGCCGGCCCTGGGGGGTGGCGGTCCCCAGGGCCCTCGAGGGCTCCAGGAGGGGGGCCATGCAGCCCCTCTCCCCCAGTAACTTATAAAGATTTTGCCCCCAGGGGCTAATTATTAACAAAGCGTTTTTTTTTTCTTTTTCGGCCGGATCCGCGCACCCGGCACGCATTTCGCCGTTTAAAAAATAGGGGGCCCCAGGGGGTCCTTCTGGGACCCCCTAAGCAACACTAGAGGGTCAGAGTATTTCTACCCTGCCCCCTTTACATCTTTCACACACTTATTTCCCTTACATAATCAGCCTCGCTTCTACCGAGGCACAAAATGGCTGCCAACAGTTCCTGGTTTCGAATGTAGACAGACACTTGACAGCCGATTAGCATTCAGAGCGTGATCGGGAGGGTGCGCGCTCGGTTCGCAGAGGGTGCACTTAGGGTGCGCATAGGGTGCGCATAGGTTGCGCGGATCCTCCGAGGCCTTTTTTACTCTAATTTTCTCAGGAACTACTGAACAGATCTACACCATTTATGCAAAAGGCACGAGTCTGAACTGAGGACTACCTCTTTGCCAAATTTGGTGTAATTCCGTTCAGCAGTTCGGGCTGTAGCTGCGTCAACAGGTCCTATGGGAATTTGCATGGGGAAAACACGTTTTGGGACCCCCCTTTTTTCTCAGCCCCCGCTTGACGAATCACCACGAAACTTTCAGGATATGAGCGGACCGGAGCTGGTCAAAAGTTTGGAAAATTTTGTGAAGATTCGTCAACCGGCGCCAGACTTATTGGTAATAGAATTTTGCGGATTCCCTATGGAAAATAGGTCCTAACTATAACTACCTACTGGCGACCGCCAGTAGGTAATATATATATATATATATTTTGTAAAACTAAGAACTTCGTCCAAGGTAAGTATTGTTTAACATCGCAGGTTTGAAGTAAACAGTCTTTTGATAATCTCAATCAAGGTTACAGCACTTTGCAGCGATGTTAAGCTAGGGAGAAAACGTACTCTGCATATGGTCACTTCACAACGACTTACGGGACCTTTCCCCAGACTTGAGGTGGGTATGGGGCAAGGCCCAAGACAGAACCACCAGGTCACCTCAGGAGGCATTGGGGTGTCTAGGTGCAGAGGTGTTCTTTTCAGCATCTGGAGATTTTGAGTGATTTTTAATACTTTAAAAGGGAATTGAATAATGTTAAGCTATGCTGGGAAAAAATACGCAGCATACAGGTACTTAGCAGCAACTTACAGTGAATAAGCAGTACGGTCCAAGGCAGCAGCAGCAGTTTACTTTGGGAGCCTCTGGGGCGTCCGGGCGCAGTGGTGCAATACAGCATCGGATGCCCCCTTCACTTCAATGGAGGATCGGTATGGTCACAAAGAGGCTGTAGGCTTGGACTGGGGGAACCACTTGAGCTGAACCAGCAAGGAGGCTCAACTCTTGCGATGTCCAGGGACATGGGGGCACCTTCGGTTCTCTTCTCCAGGGCCCTGGGGCGACGGATGCTGAGGTGTCTTTAGGCATCGTTTTTTTGTCACCGGGAGTGGTTGCAGTTGAGGGTGCCTGCACAAAGAGGCTGCAGGTGGTGTTGGGAAGTACACAGTGGGGAAGTCAAAGGTGGGGTTTTGTCTCTGCTGGACTGAGAGGCAATGCTGTCACCGTTGGCCCATTTCAACTCGGGCTTGAAGTGATGGGTGCAGTGGTTCTTTCCAATGTTGGGATTTTGGCAGTCCGGAGGCCTCGCAGCGGTTCTTGGCTGCCTGCAGGATGCAGGGAAGCAGCTCAGTTACTCCACGGGAGACTCTTGGTTCTTTTTCAAAGGCAGGCAATCCTCCCAGACTTTTGGAGTCACTGTAGCAGGCTGAGTCGACCTTTGGCGCAGTTCTCGAACAGGGATGCATACAGGCCGGTGGGGCTGGGAGCAAGTCAGCTGCTTCTTCTCCTCTTTTCTGCTTTTGCGGCTCTTCGGTCCTTCTTCTTCTTAGATCAGGAATCTAAAGTTTAGGGTCCAGGGGTGCCACTTAAATACTAAATTAAGGGACATTACAGGCAGAGACGGTGTCTACACCCTCTATGTGACCACTTCCTGTGAGAAGGGGCACAACCCTGACCCTGACAGGCTAATTCTTACCCTCCCAAGATGGAGGGATTGTACAAGTGGGGTCCACATCACCTGCTCCACCTTACCGGTGGTACTGGCTGAAAGTGGGTCCACCTCCTAATCTAACTAACTTTCCCACCTGTCCTCACACCATATGTGGAGCAGGACAGGTGGGGTTGGCATCCTCCCTCTATCTGGAGATGCCTGAGTTGCATTTCAAAGGTGACATCACCTTTGAAGCTTCCTGCCTTGGAAGGCCATTCTGGTCTGAGGAGGTGTGAAGCACCTCTGCTCAGACCAGGCATTGTTCTTGGCCTCTGAGAGTGCAGGCTCTCACCCCATGAGGTCAGAAACATGTCTGGTGGTGGCAGGCTGGCTAAGACTAGTCAGACACCACATCAGTGGTTGGTAGGTTTTCTCTGTGCGCATTTATTAACAAATCCAGCACTGGCATCAGTATGGATTTATTAAGATGAGATGTGTGTACCAAACATCACTAGGTACAGTGAAGCCATCATGGTGCTCGGGAACGCGTAATGGCAGGTGTGCATTCCATGTACTCTCTATGGCTTACCTGCACACTTAAAATATGCAAGAATAGGTTTAGATATTGTAGTGCACTTGGCCTTAGGGCAGTAAGGCTTGCAGTAGGGGTGACTTACCTATACCTCATGCAGTGTCTGTGGGCATGGCACACAGGGAGGTGCAGAGGGAGGTGTGCCATGTCGACTCTTCAGTTTTCTCTGCTCCAAGACATGCAGACTGCAAAGCCAGTTTGGATGGTTTTGGGGAGGGGTCCCTAGGGTGGCACAATTTGTGCTGCAGCCCCAGTGGACCCTCTCCAGCCCCAATGCCCTAGGTACCAGGGGTATCATTTACTAGGGACTTATATGGTGGCTGAAGTTGTGCCAATTGTGGTGCAGTTTTAGGGAAAGGACACAGGAACTGGGAACCTGGTTAGCAGGGACCTGGTAAAGTTAAGACAAAGTTGCACCAAAAAACAGGCAAAAAATGAAAGGGTGTACTGCAACAAAAATCCAGCTTCCCACAGCCAGCAATTCACTGCCTCGTTCCCGCATGGAATCTACATATATGCTTCAAGCACTATAAAAGGTGCCTTTTGAGCCATTAAGTAGATCTGAGTTTTATGTCTTTTATGGTGTTGTTTCTGGTGGCAATCACATCAGGATAAAGAACTGGGGAACTAGGAGCTCTGTTACAGTCAGAAAGAGCCTTTTTTGAGAATTTTGCAAGACAAGGCAATCCAGAGCCCCGCTTCCTCCTTTCTCCTGAAGGTCCCTACATATTTTCAGAGTACGACTGACCTGGTATTTCCAATTTATGTGTCTTCTCTTGCTTTTCAAAAGGAGATGTCTGTGCTTAGCCATGATATGCATAGGCTAAAATACTTTATCTAGAGACAACAAACCAGATTGTTTTTACTTACGTTTGGTTCATCAGTGCATGAAAACCTCTGATTCAACAATAAGCAGGTGGAGGAAGCAAGTCATAGTGATGTTACATGAAATACAAGAGTGATCCGTAAATGCACAGGTGGGAGATCATCAAGGGGAGTGGTGGCCTTGTGGGCTGCATTGAAGAGTGTTTCAATGTCTGACAATGTGAGGCAGCACGTGATCCATGCCATGCACATTTATGAACCACTATAGGTTTCATTGGGAAATTGGTTCTGCAGTTCTGAATGTAGAATAGGATAAAGACAGAGTTATGGTGTGAGATGACTCACAAGAGTGTTTTGGTATCTGCTCACTACATAGGGACTGTTTTGAGGAAGACAGTCGATGAGCTGATGGCCCAGTTACTTACAGGTAATCTTCATTAATCCAAGACCAGGTCTTCCCCTCCACAGTCCAGGTTTAATGAGATGAAGTTTTCATCTTCATGCTAGGAAGTGATAGGAAGTGGGTGTGTTGGCTTCCTTTTTGTGAGGAATGATGGGAGTTGTGGCAGGCAGGAAGTCATGTTAGGGATGGGACCCACGTGTTCATGTTTTGGACTTGTGGAAGTTCAGTGGGGGGGATCTGACACTCACTATGTAATGACTATGGTGAGGAAGACAAGAACTCAGAGTAATGAAGATTACCTATGAAACAGCGGAAGCAGTGGTAGTCAAATAATATCCCACACCAACCTTTACAAAACCATACAAAGCTTAAATACTATAATGACGGGCCCATAAGTCATTATCCTTTCTGTTAGCATTAGCAATATCAAAGGTCCGCCAATGGATCTTTGGTAGAGCTAAAAGGGACTAAGTAGAGAAATCAGAGAACTATTCCTTCATGAGGACCTGTAATGAAGAAACAGCTATACCATAAGATATACCACAAATACATCAATATTATGACAAATGTTATCCTAAAAATAAGTCATAACTCAAGAAATAACGACAGACGCTATTCTTTGCAAGTACCTATTTGGTATTATTTTAGAAAATACGAATGGTCATACACAAACACAAATCATAAGAAAAACACTTTGTTCATAAATATCACAGGTTAAACATCACAGTTATGACAAGCAGTTTAATTCAGAGATCGTCAAACTCAGGTGCGAAATGGGGAGGTAGAAGAGAGAAAGAAGGAACATCAGGGTAATCACAGTTCAGTTACCTCTTGGTAAATTAGAGAAAACTAATGCACAGTGTGCAACTGGTTAAGAAAACTATCTCTACAGCCGTATTAGAATAGTGTAGGCAGCATCACCAGCCGATGATGTGCAAAGTCTCTAGGGAAAAAGTTCTCTGCAGTTAGGATTGCCAGCCAGTTCAGGAATCAGCACAGCACAGCATACAGCATACCACGGATGCAGGACAGGTCACCAGAATCTGAACGAGCCAATGATCATTTTCCCACCAGCGTCTTTATACTGACTTCGCAACTTTGTTACACTCAATTAGAAACTCTCCTAAACCCTACAAGCTACTCTCATTGGTCAGAACTAGGGGAGGCAAACATCTCCTAATGATGACTTTACAAATTTCACTAAACAGTCTTTGTCTAAAATTCTATAATTTCCTAGAGAGGAAGAAGAAAACTACAATTACATATTTTGTAACTACATAGCAACAGTTTCATTCTAATTCCTCACCTAGACAGGAAAAAGTTGTACTTTTCTAAGCTCTTTAAGGATGTAAATGTTATTCTTTACAAGGACATCAGGAAAGGACATGAAGAGAAACAAAGGAGCACGGAAAGCACATCCCCTAACCAATACATTTGCTAAGGCCTACACATTTTAGCAAGGAAGCAGAGAGAAAAGAAAAATCATTTCTACATTTGTAGGTCTACACTACTTTCACGAAGAATAAAATAGCTTTTTCGTGTTTGTGCTTGAATATTTCTGCAGTTCAGGAAACATAAGAACATTAAATATTAGACACGCAAATTAATAACTTCTTCACATTCTATGATTATTTATAAAGCCTATAAAGAAATCTTCCCTTCTACATGTGTTATTCTGACTCTCAAAAAGTATTGCAGCCTTGCACATTTTCATTCGTACCTTCCGAATCTTCACGTTTTAGTAACTTTGGTTTTCACACACATTAGTAATTTATTAAAACACACACATGGGTGGTGTTAGATTTGGGGGTCTCTGGTTGGCACAGGTAGGTACTTGTGACAAATAGGGACCCTTGCCTCTAGTCAGGGTAAGGGGGTACACTCCTAAAATAAACCCTGCTCACCCCCTTGGTAGCTTGGCACGAGCAGACAGGCTTATCTCAGAGACAGTGTGTAAAGCATTTGTGACCACATACAGTAATCCAGTGACAACACTACACATGGACACCACACAGGTTTTATATCAAAAATACGTATACTTTATATAGATTTACCACAAGACCATAAACGACAAAAATACACAATACTATTACTTTAAGATGGTAGTTTTTAGCTTAGTTCAGTTCAGTTCTTAAAATGCAACACTTTGCGTCAATGTACCTTACGATGCGTTGCGCTTCCACGACAAGCAATGTCACAGCCATGGAAATGCGGCAAAGTTCTGGTGCAAAGAAATAAAGACATGAAGATCTTCCAGATGCGGCACGCTTCTCCGGGGATGAGAGAAGTTCTTGGTTAGATGTGTGGACTGCAGCGGCGACACCCTTGTTCAGAAGTGCAACGGCAACAGCTCCTACTGCGACACTCTTCTCCCACAATGCGTGAAGCTTCCGCATGATGCGACCACTACTGCGGCGACATCCTTGTTCAGGAATGCGACGGCAGCAGCTCCGACGGCGGCGCACTTCTCGGGGATGCGAGGCGCTGTCTCCAATGCGGTGCAATGCGACAGTTCCAGCGGCGACACCCTTGTTCAGAAGTGCGACAGCAGGCAACAGCGATGGCAACACGCTTCTTCCTCGTTGCGAGACTCTTCTCTCGATGCGGTGCAGTTCGACAACTCCAGCAGCGACACCCTTGTTCAGAAGTGCGGCGGCAGGCAGGAGCAATGGCGACACGCTTCCTCTTCGTTGCGAGCCGCTTCTCTCGATGCAGTGCAGTGCGACAACTCCAGCAGTGACACCCTTGTTCAGAAGTGCGACGGCAGCAGCAGCGACGGTGACACGCTTCGGCTTCGTTGAGATGCGCTTCCAGCTCCTTGCGACTCGCAGTCCCTCAGAAGGCCCAAAACAGCAGCAGGCACTTTCAAAGAACTCTGGGGAGCTGGGGGTTGAAGTCTGTTGTCCCTGAGACTTCAGCAGGAGGCAAGCTCTGTTCCAAGCCCTTCGAGATCCTTACAAGTTGAAATACGCACACAAAGTCTCTCCTCCTTCCTTTGGCAGTCAGGCAAACCACTGCAGGCCAATCCCCAAAGCAGCACTTCAGCTTAGGGATAGTCTCCCCTCAGGTTCTTCAGGTTTCGTTCCTCAGTAAAGGTTTCTTCCTGTTCCAAAAGTGATCTAAATTCTTGGGATCAGGGTCCCACTACTTATACCCCAAAATCCTTTGTCCTCTGAGGGCAGAGGGGCCATTGCCCAGTCCAAACCAGTTCCTGAGCACTCTGTTTACCAGACTTCTCCTTTCCTTTCACAGTGCAGGGCAGAAACATCAGACGCCCCACTGGAGGTGGAGCCAGCATTGTTGAAGGCAAGTACAGCCCTGGAGCACTTTGTTGACAGGATTCCTTCTCTTCATTCACTGTGCAGGGCAGAGACATCAGCTGCACCCCAGGAGGCGGAGCCAGCATTGTGGAAGGCAGGCACAGCCCTATTCAAGGTTCAGGTGTAACCCCTCCCTCCCATCTAGATGCAGATCTCTCTATTCACCACTGGGCTGACTCATCCTGTCTCTTGGAATCCCCCAGCCCTGTCACTCACAGAAACCAGACAAAGGAATACACAACCTAGAAGAGGCAAGCTTGAAAGGTTAGGCAAGAAAATACCTACTTTCTGAAAGTGGTATTTTCAAACACAGAATGTTAAAACCACCTTCACTAAAAGATGTATTTTATCATTTTGAGTTCAGGCATACTAAACTCGAATTTCTACCATGTTCTCTGAGTCAGTTAAGATTATAAACATGTAATAATCTAACAGCCCATTCTGGCCTATGGAGAACAGGTAGCCTTGCCATTGTGAAAAATTAAAATGGCTGTAATTCACTATTAGGACATGCCACACACATCAGGGCATGTCTTACCTTATACTTACAATGCACCCTGCCCTTGGGCCTACCATAGGGGTGTCTGATATGAAGAAAAGGGAAGGTTTAGGGACTGGCAAGTGGGTGCACTTGCCCAGTCAGCACAACAGTACCAGACTGCACGCAGGCTCTACAATGGCAGACCTTAGACACATTTTACAGGGCTGCTTCTGTGGGTGGCACAACCAGTGCTGCAAGCCCACCAGCAGCATTTGGATTTACACGCCCTGGGCACACTCAGTGCACTATACTAGGGTTTGACAAGTAAACCAAATCAGTCAATCATAGAATCACTAATCAATACATTCATTTACAGTAGGGAGCACACGCCCTGTGGCACTGGACAGCAGTGGCACAGTGCTCAAAGCGTCTAACACCAGCAAAAACTCATGAGGCAACAGCTAAAATGGAAGGGAGACCCACGCCAATGGTGCCAGGTCTAACACGTGTCCCCTCCAGCTGAAATGTGGGGAGAACTACCCTGCCTCCTGGGAGTTCTCATCACTAAGGTGGAAAAATCTGGACAGACCATCTGGACTGTACCAGGGCAGTGTTCCACCGTAAAGTCCATACCCTGTAGGGAAATGGACCACCTCAACAGCTTTGGATTCTCGCCCTTCATCTGCATTAACCATCTGAGGGGCCTGTGGTCTGTCTAAACCCGGAAGTGAGTCCCAAACAGGTAGGGTCTCAGCTTCTTCAGTGCCCAGACAATAGCAAATGCCTCACGCTCAATAGCACTCCACCCCTGTTACCGTGGAAGTAGCCTCCTACTGATGAAGGCTACAGGTTGATCTAGGCCCTCCTCATTCATCTGTGACAAAACAGCCCCCACACCATGCTCTGAAGCGTCTGTCTGAATGATAAACTCTCTGGAGAAGTTGGGTGCCAGGAGCACGGGCGCCGTGCACATGGCAGCTTTCAGGGCCTCAGAAGCTTTCTGACAGGTGTCAGTCCAAATCACTTTCTTGGGCTGCTTCCTGGAAGTCAGCTCTGTCAAGGGTGCAACAATGTTGCCATACCCCTTGACAAACCTTCTGTAGTACCCGGTGAGTCCTAAAAAGGCCAGGATGGTTTCAATCTTGGGCTGTTGGGGTGCCACCTGGCCGCTCCCAACTTGGTGTCCCAAGTACACCACGGAACCCTGCCCGATCTGGCACTTACTTGCCTTGATCAGGAGGCCTGCCTTCCGCAGCGCCAACAACACTTCCCAGAGGTGGTGCAGAAGTTCTTCCCAACTGGCGCTGAACACTGCGATGTCATCCAGGTAGGCGGCACTGAACTCATCCAGTCAAACCAACACCTGGTTGACAAATCTCTGGAAGGTGGCAGGGGCATTCTTCATCCCGAAGGGCATAACCCGGAACTGGAAATGCCCATCTGGTGTGGAGAATGCTGACCTCTCCTATGCCCTATCAGTCAAGGCGATCTGCCAGTACCCAGACTTTAAATCAAACGTGCTGAGGTACCGTGCAGCCCCTAGCCGATCAATCAGCTCATCAGCTCTGGGGATGGGGTGCGCGTCAGTCTTCGTGACCGAATTGAGCCCTCGGTAGTCCACACAGAACCAGAGTTCTGGTGTGGCACCCGGTGCTGCAGCCTTTGGGACCAAGACCACTGGGCTGGCCCAAGGACTGCTAGAGGACACAATCACCCCTAGCGCAAGCATCTTTGTGACCTCCTCCTTGATGCAAGCCCTCACCTTGTCAGTTACCCTGTAAGTTTTGTGCTTCACAGGTAAGCTGTCTCCTGTATCCACATCATGGACACACCAATCTGTGATAACAGGAACCAGGGAGAACAGGTCAGAAATCTGTCCCAGCAACTGGCGGCAGTCATTCTGTTGCTCAGGGGTCAGGTTGGAAGAGAGGTTAACACCATCCACTGACCCATCTTGCTCTGATGCAGACAGGAGGTCAGGAAGAGGCTCAGTCTCCTCCTCCATTCCAGCATCTGTTGCTAAGAGCATGCCCACTTCGGACCTCTCCAAATGGGGCTTAAGGCGGTTGACATGCAGGTCCCTCAAGGGGTTCCTGGGAGACTGCAAGTCCACCAAGTATGTAACTGGACTCTTGCGCTCTACAACCTCAAACGGTCCGGTCCACTTATTTTGGAGCGTGCAGGGCTTCACTGGGGCGATGACCCACACTTTCTGACCAGGCTGAAGCTCTACCAGAATGGCATTCTGGTCATACCATCGCTTCATCTCCTCCTGGCTGGCTTCCAGATTCGCCTCAGCGAGTTGCCTGAAACGCCGAGTCTGGTTCCTAAAGGCCAGCATGTAGCTATATACATCCTGGGGAGGTTTCCTGGGAGATGGCTCCCAGCCTTCCTTGACCAGACTCAGTGGTCCTCTGACGGGGTGTCCATAGAGAAGCTCAAAGGGACTGAACCCTAGAGATTTCTGTGGCACCTCACGGTATGCAAAGAGTAGGCATGGTAAGAGGACGTCCCACTTATGCCTCATGGGTTCTTCAAGACCCATTATCATGCCTTTCAGGGTTCGGTTAAACCTTTCAACCAACCTGTTTCCTTGGGGGTGGTAAGGAGTGGTGAACTTGTAAGTTACCCCACACTCCTGCCACAGGGACGTCATAGACTTTGAGATGAAGTTGGTGCCCCGGTCAGACACTACCTCGCGAGGGAATCTCACTCGGGAGAAAATTCCCATCAGTGCTCGTCCCACCATGGGGGCCGTCACTGTCCTCAGAGGTATGGCTTCCGGGTACCGGGTGGCATGGTCCACCAAGACCAGGATGAACCTGTTGCCCATGGCTGTCTTGGGGTCCAGTGGCCCCAAAATGTCAATCCCTACCCGTTCAAAGGGGGTACTGACCACAGGGAATGGCTGGAGAGGAGCCTTCTGCTTCCTCCCACTCTTTCCACTTGCCTGGCAAGTCTGACAGGTCCTGCAATGGGTGTCTGAATGCTTATGCATTTGGGGCCAATGAAAGTGGGTGACAAGCCTTTCAAAGGTCTTGTCCTGCCCCAAATGTCCTGCTAACGGCACATCATGAGCCAGCCCCAGTAGGAAGTCTCTGAAACTCTGGGGTACCACCAGCACACGGGCTGACCCAGGTTCAGCAACCGTAGGCTCACTATACAGAAGACCATTCTCCCAGTAAATCCAATGTGATCCTGACTGATCACCTGCTGCCTGGCTTGCAGCCTGTCGCCGCAAACCCTCAAGAGAAGGGCATGCTCACTGCTCCCTGCAGAATTCTTCCCTGGAGGGGCCTCCTTCTTGCTGCCAATGGGTCAGCTCAGGTAGGTCCCCCAGTTCAGCTACTTGTTCCCCGGTAGGCTCCAGGGCATCTCCCTCAAGGTCTACCTCCTCCTGGGCTGTGGGAACTTCGGGGCCGGTTTCCCACGCCCCGGCCTCTTCTCTCTAAGGCAGGTTCCTGGGCCTCCCTCTCAGGCTCCAGGTCCTCTTGAGAACCCCTACTGGCTACCATTGACCGGATGGTCACACACACACCCAGTCAGGCAGACCCAACATCTCCAGGTGAGTACTCTTCTCCACCTTTCCCCAAGGTGAGCTCTCCAAATCGTTCCCCAACAAGCAGTCAACAGGCATGGCGGGCCTCACAGCTACCTGAAGAGTATCAGAGCCCCCCCCCTCAAAGGGAACCTGAGCCATTGGACAATGGCTCTCTGTGTTGTCGGCGGCAACAACTCGGCAAAATGCATGAGGGACAATCTGCTCTTGAGACACCAGGTGACACTTGACAGCTGTCACACTGGCTCCTGTATCTCTAAGAGCCTCCACCTTGTGGCTATTGATGGTCACCAACTGCCCATATTTCTTAGTGTTCCTGGGCAGTTGGGTCCCTGGGACCACCTCACAGTCTCCTAAAGAGACGAGGGACATCTCTGCGGGACCCCACCCACCTTGGACATTAATCTCCTCCCCAAAGGCTACACTAGCCATCTGCCGGGGCGGAGCACCAGTGGGTGCTGTCTTTCCAAATAGGCGGCACCTGGGATCATTCGCCTTATGACCCAGGTCCCCACATTTGTAACATTTCAGGGGCCCCTGTGGAACAGGACTACCTGTCGGGACCCCCTGCTTTCTCTCAGGGGGAGGCTGGGAGCCTTTCCCTTGGGGATTACTTTGGGGCCCTTTACGGAACTCCTTCTGTTTACCTTTGTCCCCCCCACTCTTCTGCTGGGGACCCTGCCCACCTTTGGCTGAGTCTCCCATGTGACCCTTGTGGACCCTGGTGCTAACCCAGCGGTCCGCCTCCTCAGTAAGCTTCCTAGGGTTAGTCAGCTTGCTATCTATCAGATGCTGGCGCAGCTCTGGAAAACAATTATCAGACAATTGCTCCCATGCAATCAAATCAAAGAGACCTTGAAAATCATTAACCTTGCTGCCCTTCACCCAACCATCCAATGCTCTGCAAAAGAAAGTGACATATTCTACCCAGGTACTGTTTTCTAACTTTTTGCATTTCCTAAACCTCTGTCTATAGAGTTCAGGGGTCAAACCATACCTAGACATTAATGCATCCTTTATGTGGCTGTATGAATTGTGGACGTCTGAAGGCAAGTCTAACAGTGTGTCCCGCCCCTCACTAAGGAGCCTTCCCCACAACCCCGCTCCCTAATCTCTCTCAGGGACCCGGTGGGAAGACATGGCTACCTCATAGGCTCTGAACCACTGCCCAATATCATCATTTTTATAAAATTCTTTCACCACATCTTTGGGAATGTATACTCTAGCTTCCACAGGCACTGACGGTACGCTGCCACCAGAGGGAGTAACCTCTAAACTCTTGGTTTTAAACTCCAACTCCATCAAAACCTCTTCATGCTCAAACTGTAACCTTTTTACCTCTATGACTAATCTCCTATTTTCTAACTCCAGTTGCCTGTTCACCTTGAACTTGGTAATCTCCATTTCGTGCCTCCTAGATCTCTCTCTGTCCTCCAACTCCTCTGGAGACAGACTCTTGCCAGAAGCACTGCTACCTGCGGGGGAAGGTACTTTCCTTCCTCCTAGGCCCACTAGCCCTTCCAGCTGTACATTTGCATGGTCATCGCCCTCCTCAATTTCAGGGGTTTTCCTTGCTTCTACCCAGGCCCTCAGCGCCTTGTAGAATTCTTCCTTCACTCTGAATCCAGAAGTGGAAACATTAAATTTCTTGCAGAAGTACTTCAGCTGTGATACTTTGTAGCTTTCCAGCCTCTCTTCTTCCCATTCACAATCAATAGAGGCTACAGATTCTGCTCTCTCCATTACAACTGAATTTGGCATCTTTCAAAAATAGAAAATTCAAAAAGGAATCTACCAAAAAGTGTGTGGTTGCGTTATGGTCTGCACTCACTAAGTAGTGTTCACCAATCACTGTACATAAGTCACAAATGCAAGTCCAGAATCCTCACCGCTGAACCACCAATGTTAGATTTGGGGGTCTCTAGTTGGCACAGGTAGGTACTTGTGAGAAATAGCGACCCTTGCCTCTAGTCAGGGTAAGGCGGTACACTCCTAAAATAACCCCTGCTCACTCCCTTGGTAGCTTGGCACGAGCAGACAGGCTTATCTCAGAGGCAGTGTGTAAAGCATTTGTGACCACATAAAGTAATCCAGTGACAACACTACAAATGGACACCACACAGGTTTTATATCAAAAATACGTATACTTTATATAGATTTACCACAAGACCATAAACGACAAAAATACACAGTACTATTACTTTAAGATGGCAGTTTTTAGCTTAGTTCAGTTCAGTTCTTAAGATGCGACACTTTGCGTTAATGTACCTTACGATGCGTTGCTCTTCCACGACAAGCAATGTTGCAGCAATGGAAATGCGGCAAAGTTCTGGCTGCAAAGACATAAAGACGTGAAGATCTTCCAGATGCGGCACGATTCTTCGGGGATGCGAGAAGTTCTCGGTTCGATGCGTGGACTGCAGCGGCGACACCCTTGTTCAGAAGTGCGACAGCAACAGCTCCAACTGCGACACTCTTCTCCCACGATGCGTGAAGCTTCCGCACAATGCGATCACTACAGCGGCGACATCCTTGTTCAGAAATGCGACGGCAGCAGCTCCGACGGCGGCGCACTTTTCGGGGATGCGAGGCACTTTCTCCGATGCGGTGCAATGCTACAGTTCCAGTGGCGACACCCTTGTTCAGAAGTGCAATGGCAGCAACAGCGATGGCGACACGCTTCTTCCTGGTTGCGAGACTCTTCTCTCGATGCGGTGCAGTGCGACAACTCCAGCGGTGACACCCTTGTTCAGAAGTGCGACGGCAGGCAGCAGCGACGGCAAAACGCTTCCTCTTCATTGCGAGCCGCTTCTCTCGATGTGGTGCAGTGCGACAACTTCAGTGGCGACACCCTTGTTCAGAAGTGTGACGACAGCAGCAGCTCCTTGTGACACACTTCGGCTTCGTTGAGTCGCGCTTCCAGCTCCTTGCGACACGCAGTCCCTCAGAAGGCCCAAAACATCAGCAGGCACTTCCAAAGAACTCTGGGGAGCTGGGGGTTGAAGTCTGTTCTCCCTGAGACTTCAGCAGGAGGCAAGCGCTGTTCCATGCCCTTGGAGATCCTTACAAGTTGAAATAAGCACACAAAGTCTCTTCTCCTTCCTTTGGCAGTCAGGCAAACCACTGCAGGCCAATCCCCCAAGCAGCACTTCAGCTTAGGGATAGTCTCTCCTCATTTTCTTCAGGTTCCACTCCGCAGTAAAGGTTTCTTCTTGTTCCAACAGTGATCTAACTTCTTGGGATCAGGGTCCCACTACTTATACCCCAAAATCCTTTGTCCTCTGAGGGCAGAGTGGCCTTTGCCCAGTCCAAACCAGTTCATGAGCACTCTGTTTACCAGACTTCTCCTTTCCTTTCACATTGCAGGGCAGAAACATCAGACGCCCCACAGGAGGTGGAGTCAGCATTGTGGAAGGCAAGTACAGCCCTGGAGCACTTTGTTAACAGGATTCCTTCTCTTCATTCACTGTGCAGGGCAGAGACATCAGCCGCTCCCCAGGAGGCAGAGCCAGCATTGTGGAAGGCAGACACAGCCCTATTCAAGGTTCAGGTGTAACCCCTCCCTCCCATCTAGATGCAGATCTCTCTATTCACCACTGGGCTGACTCATCCTGTCTCTTGGAATCCCCAGCCCTGTCACTCACAGAAACCAGACAAAGGAATACACAACCTAGCAGAGGCAGGCTTGAAAGGTTAGGCAAGAAAATACCTGCTTTCTAAAAGTGGTATTTTCAAACACAGAATGTTAAAACCACCTTCACTAAAAGATGTATTTTATCATTCTGAGTTCAGGCATACTAAACTCGAATTTCTACCATGTTCTCTGAGTCAGTTAAGATTATAAACATGTAATAATCTAACAGCCCATTCTGGCCTATGGAGAACAGGTAGCCTTGCAATAGTGAAAAATGAAAATGGCTGTAATTCACTATTAGGACATGCCACACACATCAGGGCATGTCCTACCTTATACTTACAATGCACCCTGCCCTTGGGCCTACCATAGGGGTGTCTGATATGAAGAAATGGGAAGGTTTAGGGACTGGCAAGTGGGTGCACTTGCCCAGTCAGCACGACAGTACCAGACTGCACGCAGACTCTGCAATGGCAGACCTTAGACACATTTTACAGGGCTGCTTCTGTGGGTGGCACAACCAGTGCTGCAAGACCACCACCAGCATTCGGATTTACAAGCCCTGGGCACAGTGCAGTATACTAGGGTCTGACAAGTAAACCAAATCAGTCAATCATGGAATCACTAATCAATACATTCATTTACAGTAGGGAGCACTCGCCCTGTGGCACAGGACAACAGCGGCACAGTGCCCAAAGCGTCTGACACCAGCAAAAACTCATGAGGCAACAGCAAAAATGGAAGGGAGACCCACGCCAATGGTGCCAGGTCTAACAGGTGGATTTTCCCGAGCGGATTTAATTAGCAAAAATCATGCTCCGTCAATCTTCCATTTCTAGTTCCTCTCTTTTTCTTTTTCTTGCTCGTCATTTTCCCTCAATAGGCTTACTTCTGTGACACTTACAAAGCAGCATTTTCATTAGTATGCTTATAGCAATAGCAAGTATAGGTGTTAGCATTCTCCCTAATAAGCTATTAGAAAATTAGAAAAACAGTTACCTATGGAAGAAATACTCTTAACAATTGTCTCCCATGCACCATCATCCTTCAGTTTTGACAGATCATCATGTAAATGAGAAATGTTACTAATATATCCCTCCAAACCCTTACTCCTTTCAGGGATATAAGTGCAACATTGTTGAATCTTTAACATACTACAGACTCCGCCTTCTTTTGCCAATAATACATCTAAGGCAAGTCTATTTTGTAAAACCATGGTCCTCATAGCAACCATTTCAGTATCAACCAATAAAAACCCTCCAGCGGTATCTGTAGATAAACGATCAACCACTGTAGACAATTTTCAAATTTTCTTTGAATTTAGAATAACCCCAACTGAAGGTATCAATGCACCAAATATATCTCCAATTATTTCAGCAGCACTCAAATCCCTTTTGCTCCGAGTTAGTTGTTTTTCATTGGTTCCTTGTTCATCATTCACGTGATATATCTTAGGGAAAACAATTCCCATATAACAACACCCATACCAATGTGGCGGTAACCTATAGTATGCATTTTTACCACAAATGAAATACACCCCAGGATAAACAGGATCTGTAATACCCTTTAATCCCCAATCATCAGTAATTAGGAAAGTGTGCTCACATTCACTGGAACCAATGAAATGATTATTGTAAACTGTTTTCTGCCTTAGTATACAAAGCTTTCCCCTATGGGGCCAAACCCCCTTATTGCAGCATAAGTCTCAGTCTTCTGATAATTTCCTTCTTCATGTGCCCACATGTACTCTTCTGTTCAGCAGCCATGTGCTTAAACTCTCTACGTCTACCTTCTACAGAATTTATGAAATAAATCTCTACACTGTGTAACCTACAGGTCAATTTATGCCTATGCGCATAAACTGTATCTATCCTTTTAGTGGTGTGAAAAAACTCTCCTAAATATTCTGCTTCTTCAGCACTATAACCTATATTCATATTCCTTCTAATAGGAATTTCTGAAAACACTAAGTCATAATTTGAATAATACTGAAATACACCTTTAGCATAAAATAGGCTGGTTAGAACACTACACGATATACCATATGTTAGTGGTAAGTGGTGGTATGTTACACCCTCACACACAGACGTAGGTAATTGCATGTACACATAAGTGTCTCTCGCATCCATTGTATCCACATACTCATAAAGCAATTTTGTAAAGACATTTAACGAATAGTCACTAATGGACTTATCCAAATGTAAGGCACTACCAGGTATTTCTCTCATATTAGTCTCTGAATCTTCTTTCAGAACACTTTTTGTAACTAACGTCACATACTCATTATTATTAGTAGTTGTGTTTACTATATTAATGAACATAAAGCGTGGTAACACAAATGTTAAAATCAACCATACAGACATTGTTAATAAAGCACAGAAAACACAAACATTGAAGCATTTTCACCTACACATTTCCTGATTCTGTTTACCAGTCTCAGTTCTAATAATATTAAAAAATTATAAAAAAAAGAAAAATAGACAAAAATTCTAACTAAAAACTTTACTCCAAATAATTAGTAATTTCACCAGGCTAGTTTAGTAGGCTGGTTAAGTTTGTGCACGCCACACCAAAGACTTGAGGCTTGGCTTGAGCTCTTCTTCAAAATCCGCAGCTTCGGAAACTTCTGGAAATTTATCACATAAATCTCCTCTCTCTTTTTGAACACCCTCTTCAAATTACCAGTTCACTTAGGGCGGCTTAAAAGAGTTGTCCTTCTTCACACAGAATGTTTGAAATTATTTTTCCCAATCATTATTTGAAGCACTTTCTTTTGTACCTACAACCACATAAGTCCATTCTGGTGCTGAGTATTTCTTGTTTGGTACTTTTACTCTTTTTGTTCTCCGCACTTGATTCTCTTCTTCTGCTTCACTTTGCTCTGATTGACTCGATACTTCTAGTATTGTTTCAGGAACTTTTCTATTGTCAGTGTATTTCAGCTTTTTTACTCCTTTTGGCCACTTGTCTCCCTCCTTTGCCCTTTTTCTGTAGTTTCTGAACTTTCTTCAGATGAGTTCCTCTCTCTTTTGTCTTTGGCAACTGCAGGAGCTAAAGGAATCACTCTGTTATCACCATTAACAACGACAGTATTATCTTCACTAGTCCCAGTAACTTGTGCCCACTCTACTCCAACTTCAACCTGCTCTGGAACATTTCTTTGTTCACGCCTCTCCTCTCCAGCAGTTTATTCGTTTTCAAGTGGACTTGGGACTTTTCTCATGTGACTTGCGTGAATCCAATTCGGTAGACCACCACACTTGACAGTTGTCGTAGTCACCACTGGTAAGGGTCATGCCAGCGAGGTTCTAAACGGGACTTTCTGACATGCTTCTTCACCACAACCCAGTCTCCAGGACTTAGAGTGTGTCCTTGTTCTTGTTGAGCTGTTGTTGCAACTTCTCCAACCTGGTAAGACACAGAACGCACCACATCAGCCAATCCTTTACAATAATCCAGTACCAAGTCATCAGTAATGTTCATTAGTTGATTCGCTGGAATAGTTGACTGTCTCATAGCCCTGCCCATAATGATTTCGTCGGGAGACAATCCAGTTTTCTTGTCTGGGATACTTCTTAGGCTCATTAACACTAATGACAGTGCATCAGGCCATTTCAGTGTTGTGGAAGCACAAATCTTAGCCAACCTTGATTTAGTTGTGCCATTGACTTGCTCAACTACACCTGAAGCCTCAGGTCTATAAGCACAGTGCAGTTTTTGCTCAATCTGTAATGCTGCACAAAGCATCCAAATTATTTCAATACTAAAATGTGTCCCTTTATCTGATTCCAACGAGACTGGTAAACCAAATCTAGGAATAATCTCTCTAAGAAGCAATTTAGCAACTGTTAAGCTGTCATTACATTTTGTAGGATATGCTTCAACCCAATGAGGAAACAAACAGACAACCACAAGGACATACTTTAATCCACTGCAAGGGGGCATCTCAATGAAGTCCAACTGCATTCTGGTAAATGTACCAGCTGCTTTCCCAATTCGTCCCATGCTAACCACTTTCTTTCTACCTGGGTTTTGCTGCTGACAAGTCGAACATCTCTGACAGAGACCTTCTGCAACCACTCTTAATTTGGGATTAAACCATGTCTGTTGAAACGATCTAATCTATGCATCTCTCCCAATATGTGTTGGTCCATGATGGACTCTAGCCATCTGTGAAAGAAGACTGTCTGGCATTACTTCTCCCATCAGTGTGTACCCAGACCTCATCATCTGACCTGCGAGTGCACCCCAATTTAATCCACCCTTCATTTTCAGTCTCACTTCATCCCAAGTCTCAACATATGTAAACAATAGTTTGCATTCTGTTTGTTCAATTTGCTCATTTACTGATTGCTCCACATTAATCGAATATACATATAAAGCACAACATTTAGCAATGTTATCTGCATATCTGTTACCCAGTGTGATGTACTCACAATCAGATCTATGTGCACTGCACTTCACCACCCCACTTTGTGCCGGCAACTGTAATGCCATCAGTAGATCTTTTACACACTCTCCATTTCTGATCAGTGAACCCGAAGAGGTCAAAAATCCACGTTGGGACCACTACTGCCCAAAGTCATGTACGACACCAAAGCCGTATTGACTATCCATAAAGATTGTAACCCTCATTTGTCTTGACAAGATACAAGCACGGGTGAGGGCTTTCAATTCAGCCACTTGTGCAGAACTCACTCCTTTCAACCATGATGTTTCAATCACATTTGCTGCTGTGCAAATTGCATAGGTAGCTCTCAAGCAACCCTCTGAATCTCTCAAACATGAGCCATCCACAAACAACACAACATCAGATTCAGGAAGCTGTGTATCCTTGATGTTAGGCCTTGGTTTTGTGCACATCTCTGTCACATCCAGGCAATCATGATCCACCTCATTATGAACTTCCTCACAGTCTGGAGTTGGCAATAACGTAGCTGGGTTTAAACTAGTACACCTTGTTATTGTCACATTTTCAGCACCCAGAATCACTTGCTCATATTTTGTCATATGGCTACTCGTCAAATGTTGTGTCCGAGAATGCGTTAACAGAATCTCAACTGAGTGTGAAAGAAGAACACTCTCAATGGATGTCCCATAACAATCGACTCACATTGTTCAAGACTCACACAAGTAGCAGCAACTGCTTTCAAACATCCTGGTAATGCTGCAGTGATGGGATCCAAAGTAGCAGAAATATATGCCACGGTCTTTGTGCTGTTCTGTGTGTTTGCGTTAGAACTGAGAGTGCACAACCCTCACGCTCATTGCAAAACAACGCAAATTCTTTCTCAAGGTCTGGCATCCCTAATGCTGGTGCTCAAAATAAACTGTCTTGCAACTCCAGGAACATATTCATGCATTTCTCATCATGATGTATTGGATCTCTCACATCTTTATGTGTCAGTCTCTGAAGTGGTTTTGCGATCAGTGAAAAATTCATAATCCACCGTCTGCAGTAACCAACCATTCCCAAAACAGTGGAGCATCTTTCTGTGTTTTTGGTGGATTCAATCACATAATAGCATTTATTCAATGTTGAGAAACTTTACGAATTCCCTTTTCAATGATGTGTCCAAGATAAAGAACTTCAGTCTTACAAAATTGTAATTTTGCCGGTGATACTTTATGACCACCTACTGCCAAATGATTCTCTAGTCCTAGATGCTACTAGCAAGTCATCAATATCCTGGACTAGGACTGAATTTCTGGGCATGACCAATGACTCCAAACACTTTTTCAATATCTGATTGAAGATTGAGGGGCACTCTGTATACTCTTGAGGAACTCTGCACCATGCCAAGACATGGTTTCCGAACCGGAATGCAAATAAATATTGGCTATCCAGATGCAAAGGTATCGAGAAAAACGCTTGACACAGATCGATCACTGTGAACCATTCTGTGTCACATGAAATTTGATACAGGATCTGTTAAAATCTGATTTGCGATGTCAACATAATCGGCGCCATCTTGTCCCCTCTCAGACCCGCATGCTCCCTCAAGCAGTAGCCATTTTTGAAAGCGCCATGGCCCCTCTGCCCCTCGCCGATCACCAGCGCGTTCCCTAGGCGCTGCAAACACCCCCCCCGCGCGCCGGCCACCCCCGCTCTCTCATACATGGGCCATAAACCCTCTCCTTCTGCGCGACCCTGCCATGGAACCACCTCCCGCGCCTGACCAACACCCCCCTTTTTCTCATCCCATACATGGTCATACATCCTTTCGGTAACCCCTTCCTCCATGCCTGATCGTCCGAACTAATCCCAGGCCATCACCTAGCCCTGCGGACACAGTTTATTGCCCCTACCGTAAAGGAAACACCTCACATCTAAGGGATCGCAGTAGATCAAGGCCCCTAACCCTTGTGACCTGACCAGTCGCACTCACCCCCCGGGAATAGATGGAATGCCCAGCTGTGTGATGGCCATCTCCTACTGTGGGTGGGGTGGGGACTTTCACTGTAGTTATGTGTGGGAGCGGATCTAAGCCGGGGATTCCGAGGATGCTCTTTCATGTACCAAAACAATCTCAAGAATGTGCCATGTGCTGTAAACCGATAATAAAACAATAAACCTGTGTATAAGAGGCCAGGCCTCAGAGATGCAGTTAGGGCACCTCGTGACGATACCTTGCTGTCTGATCTGATGTGTTCTCCTCCGGAGAGAATAAAACTTTGTTTCCTGCCTTCCAGTCTCCGGTGCCTGCCTCTTTTGTTGGTTAAATCATCGAATGGTATAAGAGGCGATTATCGCCGGGCAATCCTTGAAAGGTTATCGACTGCAACTGCCGCTACCATTTAACAATTGGCGTCCCAAGCGTGGGGCCCATCAGCGACACGTGGATCCAGTGGGAGAGGTCCCGACGACAGAGTGAACGACTGCAACGATCGGGAGAGCTCCTGCCCGATAGACCCTCGTCTGGCAGCCGATCATCCGAACTTCACTGGTTCCGAGCAGACCTCTCTCGAGTGATCTACGGTCCTGACTGGGAACCATCAGGAGTGCCGCGGCAATAACGGAGAGTAGAGGACGATCGGGCGCTGGAGGCGGAAGACGAGAAACTGTCCACGCGGTCCGGGTAAGGTCGTGAAATACGACAGATCGCTAAATAATTGATTGATTGAAAATACTAGTATTGCTTATTGATTGTTCTCTTTGAGATGTTCGCTGTCTACAAACGGGGAGGAGTAGAAATACTCTCTCTTCCTTTGCAGATAGTGAAGGGTAGGTAACGCAGACTTTTGTCCCCATTGTAACCCGTCATGCCTATTTTTATCTCCCCATTGATTGATTGTCCGAACATTGATTGTTTTTGAAGAATAGTACTTCTTGAGATATTCTCTGTTTGCAAACAACGTAGAATAGAAATATTCTGTCTAGTCTTTGCAGAACAGTGAAGGATAAGTAACGCGGACTTTTGTCCCCCATTGTAACCCGTCGTGCTTATCTCTTTCTCACCATTGATTGATTGATTGTCCGAACACTAGTTGTTCGATATTGGTTCTTTGGAGGTATTCTCTGCTTACAAATAACGTGGAATAGAGATATTCTATCTAGTCTTTGCAAGCAGTGAAAAGATAGGTAGTGCTGACTTTTGTCCCCCATTGTAACCCGTCATGCCTATCTTCTCCCCATTGATTGGTAGTTGGTTCTGCCCGGACCGCTTATTAGAGGTGAACCATCCGGCTCCACTGGAAGACACCCCTAATAAGGACACATTTTCTAAATATGGATTAGTCGCCGTAGCTTACAGAAAATTAGGGCATAAAGATCGCTATATAGAAACAAGAATAATCAAGCGAGACCAGTAGACCGATGACGGGATCCTTTTGACCCTGCAAAAATAAGAAACGTTAGGAAATAGCCCTTTTGCGAGGAATATGAAACCAGGGGAAGGAGCCAAGCTCACGGTCGAGGTAGCCACGCGGTAGCTCGGCTCCGTCGCTCTCGCTGTCTAAACATGTCTGCCCTACTGCCCACCCCGCCCAGTAAACACGACAAAATCCTGCACAAACGGAAGCCTGCTGATACCCACCATCGACGTCACCGAACTGGGCTAGATCGCGCACAATTGGGCTATGTCATTTTCCGGTTACGCAGTAACATCCTCGTGCTCGTTGCCAGATTGCAAATATGTACAACACTCCAACAAAGTAGTATAATTATAACATTTTAATAACTTATAGGTATAACAACACGCCAACAGGGTAAACACATTAAAACACGTTTTTAAACAACTATTTACATGACAGTCCTCGCCCTTCCTTCTTCGAAATAGCAACATTGGCCTGTTTTGGGCGGTCCTTTTAGTTGGCTTTGGGCTATAAAAGACCTGCAAAATCCATCGGCCTGTGAGGCAGCATCAGTGGCGGACGATTGTGCGAATAGGCCGGAGGCTACACGCAGCGCCGAGGCCTTGGCAGCGCCGAGGTGGAGTCCACCACGTTGTACTGGTCTTCCCATTCTCTGCTTCAACCGACAGCGAAGGGTGCCCTGGCGGGGGGAGGCGACGCGGACGGGCCTCCCCCGCCTCCCCAGGTGGAGGCTCGCCAGCTGAGAGGGCACCCCTGCTGTTTCACTCACCGGCCAGCTGCAGCAGGACCGCCATTTATGTCTTGCCTGCCGGACAACCACTCAGGCGCGGGTTCACCAAGATTGCCATTAGCATTTGACGCAAGAAGTGGGCCCCCGCAGCCGAGTGATCGGGGGACCCACCCCGGTGGCTGTAACGAAGAGCTGCTGCTGCTGCTGCCACTGGACTCTCGAAATGGCGGTTGGATCTTCAGATTCAGGCCTGGCCCACTAAAAAGACGGCTCTGGGCTACTTTGAACCTCGGAAGCTTAGCTGCTCGGGCATGGGAAAACCGCCGCTATTGTTCGATTATTCCACATTAACTTGTCTTTGCCCCGGGCGACAGCCACCTTGCCTCCGCCTGATGCAATGAAAGAGACTGATTCAAGGCGTCGGCAGCGAGACCCGCCTGCTGTCCCGCCCTGAGGACGGATCACGGCATCGCTGCGAGACCGCGGTGACGTCATGCTGACGCAAGCTCCTGTTTGAATTATCAGAAGACACTGTAGCCTATCCGCTCGCATCGGTTCCGGTGGAACCTCAACATGACCCGGTAGGAACAAAAACTGTGCCTCCCCATCCCCGAATCACGATTTATGCGGTCTGTTCTTTTCCATTGATGCCAACGACAGTTCTCGAACTGCCGAAAGGGATTCTGGTCCGACAGCTAATTCATGGAAAGACTTAGACTGTACACTGGCCCGACCTCGCCCCAAAATGGCGCCGATGTAGGAAGGGCCTACAACTCCTTATGGTGTCTCGGTTACTTGACATTTATGTTAAAAGGATATCAATGCAATGTTTTCGCACATGACGGGCGGAGGGACGGGGAGGGTACTGATCGGGCATACGAACAACTTTATTGATGCTGGCCTTCCCACTTTTATTATCATTTTTATTTTTTCGTGTTAAGGTAGTGTTGCTCATGATACTCGACGCCTCTCACACTGTGGCCGGCCTGTACGGTTGTAGGCCCGTATTTGTATACTGACATTGTTTTCAATAAAGGGGTTTTTGAAGGAATTACGGAATTAGCGTCATAACTGATCATCTAGGTTGGTAAAGGTTCTGAATAAATGATTGTTACTCCCAAGCAATAGAAAGCAGATAATGCAGACCCTTTTCGCCTGAATTTTTTGATTGACGGAATTTGTACCCGTCACGCCTGTCTTTTTCCAAGAGTTGTCAGAAAATGGTCGACTGTAGCTTAAGGTATATGCCGAATGCAAGGTACGGTATCTTGCACCATAATTTACGACCGATTGAGAAATAAATGCGCGACCAGGGAACCCGAATTTAGGAGATGAATGAAATGGAGCATCTTTGTATAGTCGAAAGGAAGAATAATAGGTCTGTGGTATTACCCACTCCTGCGGCTAGCCTGGTAGGTGGTAAGTAGAACTTTTCCGTGTCTACGCGCGCTAATGTACTTTGAATGCTGCGCAACCCCCCCCCCCCCCCCCCCCCCTTCTTCTCTTCCCTATAGGTCACATCGGAATTCCGACTGGAGAATGGTGTGAACATGGACCGCACCGTGTTCAATGTAGGGAAAAACATAGACAAACGCTGTGGGATGGTGCGTGAAGCACAGACCACCACTGGGAACGTGAAAAACTGTATGGTATGACTGTGCGTATGTGCCCTGATTGTACGGTATGAATGTGTATGCATTACACATGCTTGGGTTGCTGGAAGAGAACGTCATCGTATGACTGAAGTACTTGTCTATCGATCAAAGGGAGGGGAGTACAAAGTCCGACACCCCCCCAAAATGAATTACGGAAAATACTAAAAATACGCAGCATGCATAGGAAAGAGGACAGGAAAGGAGAGGTCCCCTTACTCAACGTAGCCCTGTGTCTCCGTCTTAAGTTTCTGCGCTTGTTGCATGTACTGTTACGCCCTATCCGGTATTTGTGTGTACGTGAACGCTGAATTCATGTTTTTCCCCGCTTGTGTTTTCTTATGAAGAACTGACCCATGCTACTCCATGTTGTGTGTACACCAAGTAGCCTATTATCGTACACGTCTCTCTGTCGTTTTATGTCATACGTATACCGAATAGCCTACTTGATGCACTCTCTCTCTCTCTCTCTCTCTCTCTCTCTCTCTCTCTCTCTCTCTCTCACTCTCTCTCTCTCTCTCTCTCCCCCCTCGCTGAAGGCTCTCTTGCCCTCTTTTGAATAAATTAACGACCCTATACCTCCTCAGAATGTGTATAATTGGCCTAAAACACGGCGGTGTTCGAACAAATTAACAGAAACAAAAACGACCGTACTTTACCACGTTACTACCTCTCCTTTCTGCACAATGTTGAACTTAATTGGCTGAGAAAGAAAGGACAGGTAAGACGACTGATGTCTCCCAATCTGGCCCTCATCACGGGGACTATATGTCAGTGGTTTTCGTTTTTAAAGCTCTAACGACATCATCTCCACCGCCCAGAATTGCCCCCGCCCAATTGCTCCGAACTAGAATGTCTAAGCACCCCGTCCTCCCAGAATCACCCCAGCTCTGTACTAGCCGTCCCAGAGTATTTCGAACAAAACAGCTGATGACTTTATTTTCTAAAAGTACATCGCCTAAGCTGATGAGGGTTACCTATTGTCTCCAGCAAGAAAAATGTTTAGCTTGTGTCCCTCCCCGAAATAGATATCTGTGAATCCATGACAGTAGCACCTTGCACTTTTTCATAAACTTAGCAGTCCTCGGAGGAAAATGTGTATTAACAGAACTTGTGTTAAGAAGAACGAGTATCTACCGGAGAAGCCGGTTCGAATTTTGATAGACCAGAAAGTTGACAGATGTCAGGCTTCCTGCAACGATTATAGGGTACAGGAATCGACACCTAGCAGGCCAGACGATGGAAATTCACAGGAACACCCACAGAAACCTGCACCACAGCAATGATTAATAAATTAGTAACACACACCGACATAAGAGTTAATAGACATCAATCATACAGCGACCGATAAAAGCATTTCCCCGACTACTCGGTGGTTGGGAGAGAGAACGAAGTGTGTAAATGTCTTCTCTACCAACTCTCTAAGATTTTGTTTTTCTTGTGCTCATTCAAAGATAATATGCGGTCATCAGAAGAGAGGGGTCGGACGTGACGCACAGCCTGGCTGCGGACCATGGAACATCTATGGCATCGACCAAGGGGGAGCCACGAAGCAAAAGGATGCGGGACGAGGCACCATTCTCAGCATAGAAAGCAATAGAACGAAGGGCTATCCCGAAGCCCCCTGCTCCCTGATCAGCTCATGCCTGAAGTCCCAACCCGTCGGGCCCAATTGGTGGGCCCAGTGCTGAAAGATTCTGCTCTCCTTGGTCCACTTTTGATCCGATCCCACTCCACCCCCTCTTCCCTCGGCCTCCCAAAGCACCCCTATTTTTGACATTGACTTTACAAAAGAAAAATGAGAAGCGGGTACCCCGTCTCAAGGTACCTATGATAAGACCAGTCAAGGGACAGGACAGAACTGGACTGTGATCCAAGAGCAAAGGATGATCACACCCTGCAACGCGAAAAATCTGGATTTGAGCTGGACCTTAGCTCCACCGCCGGTGCTCAACAGTGCCAACGAAAGAAGAAGAGAGAGCTTACCAGTGATGGCTCACTGCAATAAGACACTGGAAAGAAGAACCCCCCCCCCCCCCCTGACCATAACTCATGTTGAGTTGTATTCCTCTCCCAACCACTTTTTGATTTGACTATCTCCCAATCAAGTTTCCAAGATCTTTTATCGGTCGCTTCCAACTGCACACTAAATAAATGAGGAAACATTAGCTTATTATAAATGACAATTGCATAGCATCAACCGTACACATGACTATGCTGTTTAGCTTGATCGACGCGAAGTCTAGGCCTTAAGTAATGAGCGTAATTATCCCTTGTTTTACCAAACCTTTTTCAAGTATCGAGTTTGTGTTCAAGCAAGTTTCCCTCCACCTATCTCCGTGTCTGATATATGACGCAGCTGATGTAATTCTGTATACGCTACCTCCTCGACTGTCACGTCAACCACATGTAACTATGTACAATTGTGTCAGATTGCTCCCGCCCGTCCTAAGACTCTGTACTTTTAAAACAGGAACGCATGAAAACATTTACGATATTATGGCTAAAAGGTTAACGAAGGTGAATGTCGGCCAGACAAGCTGGCTAGATATGTTGAAAAGGAAGGACTGTTAAAATCTGATTTGCGATGTCAACATAATCGGCGCCATCTTGTCCCCCCTCAGACCCGCATGCTCCCTCAAGCAGTAGCCATTTTTGAAAGCGCCATGGCCCCTCTGCCCCTCGCCGATCACCAGCGCGTTCCCTAGGCGCTGCAAACACCCCCCCCGCGCGCACCGGCCACCCCCGCTCTCTCATACATGGGCCATAAACCCTCTCCTTCTGCGCGACCCTGCCATGGAACCACCTCCCGCGCCTGACCAACACCCCCCTTTTTCTCATCCCATACATGGTCATACATCCTTTCGGTAACCCCTTCCTCCATGCCTGATCGTCCGAACTAATCCCAGGACATCACCTAGCCCTGCGGACACAGTTTATTGCCCCTACCGTAAAGGAAACACCTCACATCTAAGGGATCGCAGTAGATCAAGGCCCCTAACCCTTGTGACCTGACCAGTCGCACTCACCCCCCGGGAATAGATGGAATGCCCAGCTGTGTGATGGCCATCTCCTACTGTGGGTGGGGTGGGGACTTTCACTGTAGTTATGTGTGGGAGCGGATCTAAGCCGGGGATTCCGAGGATGCTCTTTCATGTACCAAAACAATCTCAAGAATGTGCCATGTGCTGTAAACCGATAATAAAACAATAAACCTGTGTATAAGAGGCCAGGCCTCAGAGATGCAGTTAGGGCACCTCGTGACGATACCTTGCTGTCTGATCTGATGTGTTCTCCTCCGGAGAGAATAAAACTTTGTTTCCTGCCTTCCAGTCTCCGGCGCCTGCCTCTTTTGTTGGTTAAATCATCGAATGGTATAAGAGGCGATTATCGCCGGGCAATCCTTGAAAGGTTATCGACTGCAACTGCCGCTACCATTTAACAGATCACTGCTGGATTCGGTATTATAGGACAACAAGGTATACAATTCGGTTAACCTTCCTCAGGTCCTGTACACTCCCGTACTTTCCATTAGGCTTGCGAATTCCCATTATAGGTGAATTGCATGGGCATCCTAGTATCGCTCTAAAAATTCCTTGTTCAATTAGCATATCTATCACAGGTGTCACTCCTGCACTAACATCAGGACTCGTTTTGTATTGTGGGGTTCTCAGAAACTGTGCATTAGGTTTGACTGTAATCTGAATTAGAGGAACTCCTTTCGTCAGACCAATATCTTTCCCAGAAAAATCCCACACATCAGACACCACTGTTTTTCTCCACTCAACAGGCAAATCATTCTCTGTGAGCAATGGGTACAACTCATTCACTTCTGTCCCTTGATTCAACATTTTGAAGACTACATCTTTGTCTTTTGTGTGAAATGCTATTCCATCTGGTGTACAGTAAATGGAACAGTTCATTTTTCACAACAAATCCCTACCTAGTAAATTAACAGGACTTGAATCACACACAACGAATTTGTGTATTTCCTTGAAATTCCCAATTTTAACTTTCATTGGCTTAGTTATTGGTGTTCTAATGAGTTTGTTCGATACTCCGCCAACTTGGATATTTTCTCCAGAGAGGGGTAGGTTTGGAATTTCCACAGTTCTCACAGTGGAATGGGTAGCACCAGTATCTACGAGGAAAGTGATTGCATTACCATCAACCTCACCATCCACATATGGACCCGACTGAGCTACAACTAGAGATGCGCCAAGAATGTCACTCCTCCTCCCCCCTCACGCACCGTCATTGGGATGAATCTGAATCACTCCCATCTGTCTGCAAAACATACTGTGAAACAACCTGCACATTTGAATTTGTTTGAGCATTTGTATGCAAACCAGTATTTACATTTTGTCTTTGCATCTGACCATTCACTTTATCATTAGGCATTGGAGCTTGTGGAATTTGCAAATTCTGTCCCCTTTTTGTCATCTGTACTTGTTGATTCTGATTCTGGATCCGCATCTACTCTTGTCCCTGATCAATTGGACCTGAGTTTCCATTAATATTCAACACCATCTTACACTTGCGATGCCAATGTCCAAACTTGCCACAATTAAAACAAGCACGTTTCTGTTTTAATCCTCTATGTTCGCAAAATTACCTCTACCTTTTCCTTGACCCATCGGAACCATTTGTGTCACTGTATTGCCATTTGAAACTAATCTTTTCATATCAGTTGTAGACTGACCATCATCAGTCACATCTCCACTCAGGTATCCTCCTTTCTTGGCTGCTCTCATTTGTGCTAACATCAATTTCTCTTTTAGTTTCTTATGTCTCATCTCAATGTCCTCTCCACAATTTTTCGCATAACGAAGAATCTCATCAACTGATTTACTCTGCCAGCATATTAAATGTTGTTGAATCATGGCACTTATTTCTGGTCTCAGACCATAGACAAAACGATACACAAAGTGTCCCATGTCTTTCTCAGTAATGTTCTCTATACCACTAAACTGTTTAAAGACTTGAAGAAGCCTTTCGTAAAATGCATGCACTGATTCTTTCAGTTCTTGAGTCGTTCTATCAATCTTCACCCAATCTGTTTCTTTCGGAGAACTCTTCCCTTTCTGATACGCAATTACATTAATGTTTTTTTTCATAACCTTATCAGAAGGTGCTCCTGTTTTGGGATCTCTCTGATACTGTTTATTTGGCCAATCTACAGCAATTTTACACTCAATCCACAAATCAGCTGGAACTATATCAAAAAGACCCTCTAAATCAACCCATAAAGCCTTTGATACTTTCATAAATCTTTCAACTTGTCTGTACCATTCATCAGGATTTTCCCTCAATTTCGAAAAATCATTTGTAAATGATAAAATGTCCGTGGACATAACCACGTCCAGGTACTTCTCTCATTAGATAAGCCCCGACAGCATCATCCAATTCTGTCTTTTTCACTGGCTCTCTTAAAGGGTACGGCGGAGAAGCTACATTCACTTTGGTATTTTCATCTTCTTTTTTTTTAGCCCATCTTCCTTTCCACTTGTCCAATTCACCCCAACGCTTTAATGTGCTAATCAACTCTTTAATTTGCAATTGTCTAATCTATACTTCTTTTGTAATGCCTTTGACTTCTCAATGTCCACTCCATACTCTTGGTCTATTTCAACAAATGTCTTATGTAAATTTCTCGCTCTTCGAGTAATAGTCTTACATAAAAACAACAACGCCATCATCCTGAAATTTACTCAATCTCTCAGTCTCTCTGGACTAATTGTACCTATAGTCATTTCTTCTAGTACTCCTTTTAATTTAGTCACATCAACACAATCATCTTTACTCTGATCACTACAACCAGGAGCTATATCTCGAATCCACTGATCTAATTCTTCTGGCGATGGATCCATTGATCTTTGTACATCGTCACCCAACTCACTTCTAGGTTTAGCAGGTGTTTGTGTATTCAATCTCTCTTCAGATTGTATTAGGCTCCTAGGTTCTTGATACACTACCGTTTTCTCCCTGGAATATCACTCAATTGTTCTTCATGGCTCGAAACTATACTCACATTTGCACTGTTACTTCCATTGCTTCTTTCATTAGTCCTGGTCACTTCTGGGACTGCCAAAGCATGTACACCTGTAACACTCTGTCCATCACTATATAATGGAACTACTGGACCAATCGTCACTGACAACACTTCTGGGTTTCTTACTGCTTCCATCCTAACAATCGTTCTTTGCCTGTTCTCAATCTGAACTGGTCTCTCTCCATTTGTCACTCTAATCTGAGGTTGTTCTTCAATTTGAATCAAAGGAGCACTAGGTATAACATTTGAAGTATGTGAATCATCTGCACTTAAACTAATCTGTTCTTCCTGATATGGGGGTGGCAGTCGGTTCATTAGTAATTCATTTAGGAAATTATCATCAATGTCATCTGAATCCATTAGATTCACATTCTTTTCTTGTACTTCTGTATTATTCTTTTTCTCTTTTGACTCTCCCTTTTCAGTCTCATCAACCTCTCTAACAGGGAATAATCCATTTGTTTCTATAACAGTACCTCTTCTCCACATTTTCTTGCGAGCATCCCACTTTGCTTCTGAGTATCTGCTCACTGTATTCTTATACCTATTCTGATGCTTGTCTCTTTCTCTCTTGTATGCTTTATACTCCCATTCTTCTAAAGCCTCATACAGCATTGGTCTTGGATTTGGATTCAAACCAATTATCCGAAACCTCAGGTTCTCCAAAATCCTTATATTGAAAGTACTGTTTTCAGGAAAAGCTAATTCCCCTTCATGCTCTGTATATTTCACCCAGTTCTCTAACCATGCACACATATGATGACCCCTTTTTAACGCCATAAATGCTGCTGGCGTACCTTCAGGAGCTATTGGAATCCCTTTTCCTATTGGAATTGGTTGATCTTTACAATGTCTTTAACAACTTTATTATTTTCATTTTCTCTGCTTAAAATAATAAAGTAATATATTATTAATGACTAATCTATGTAAAAAAAATCCTAACAACACACTCTTCTGTGTAATATTTTCAACTTCCAATCAAAATGATTTCCGCTGTCCAATAGCAGCGCCACTTACACTAACCAACAAGTACCAGCGCGGCACCTCTGTGACGTTGCTCACCAACTGTCCAATACCAGCGTGGCTCTTTGTTACGTCAGTATCACTCCTTCCACTGACCCTCCCTTTGCAAAATCAGCGTCAATGTCTTTAAGGTCATTTAAACAAATAAAACAAACTACATGAACACAAATTGTCTGCTCTACTAAAAGAAAATCAAAGTATATTCATGCACTCAAAGAAAACACTCTATACTCCAACAATAAATCGCGATGAGCGTGATTCTTGTTCTCTTACAAGTGGAAGATTCTCGGGACTTCCCCAGTTGCGCTTCCTGAAGTGACCCAAATAAACCACCAGTATTTCATACAACAAAGTTTCCTTTACAATACTTTCAGTTCAACGACCGCCTAGTACTGTATTACCAGCAGACAATGTACATCACCTTAGTGTACGCAAACACAAAAAACAGCCCTTAGGCATATTCCGGGATCTCAGGCCTCGACGGACCCGTCCAACAAAAACTCAATGTGACAAAACTAAATCAAAATATATTTAAACTGGGGAGGAGCCAAGATGGCGACCGGGACGGCAGCGTAGACTCCCGGCTCCGTGAACCTCCGCATCCCGCACGGATATCCTGCACGAGATCCTCAACCTGTGCTACGCGGTCGAGTTTCTGAAGGAGAGTGGCACCCGACTGTGTGACTCCGAGGTCTCTGTCTGCGGTACCGCCGGAGAAATGTGCATCTGAACTTTGCGGCCTGTGCGGCCCCGGAGCCGGGACCTCGAGTGGACGCCGTGGCCGGGTGGCAGGTCAACAACAGCGGTCTGTTGTGACTGGGTGGAGTCGGTCCGCCGGAGCGGTGCCAAACTCGGCCTACATTTCGTCGTGGTCGTTTCTATTGTCAAGCGTAGCGGACCGGGTGCATGCCCGGGGGTGCAGTTCTCAGATCCTCCGGTGGCTGCCCCTGCCTTTGATAGTGAGCTGCCCGGCCGCCGCCCGTATCCTGCCCGGATCATTGCGGGCCGCCCCCGGATTTTTACGGGAGCTGGTCCGTAGTGGGGACGACTGTTGCCCGTGACCACGCAGCGGATAACTTTTTGCCTGCCCCCGGAACCCGGTCACCAGCGACGTGGACATCGAGACGCTTGTCCCAGGGTCCCGGCCCCGGTGAGGGTCGGGCATACTTGGCGGCCATCTTGCTGCGATGAAGCCTACCATCCTGTCCGCTGGGTCGCAGCGGGCTTGTGAGAGTGCGACTTTTGGGAGTGTGGCGGCGCGATCCCAGAGAGCTGTGCTGGGGTACGGCGACCTCCTCGAGGCCCTTGGTGCTCTTCACTCCTCCTTGATCCATGGTGTCGGGGTCTTGGGGAGTAAGCTCAACGGTGTGGCGTCGGCGTTGGGGCAATGGCGACCCGCCTGTCCGCACGTACACAGGGACTACTCCCACTGCGCACAGGAGGACACTTTGGTGGCCACCCCTGAGGTTAGTGCACAGCTGGACACTCCGGCCAGTATGCTACAGTGTGTTCGTCCAGTTGAGGGCCTGATCTGTCCCGGAGGCATTGGCCCTGAGTGGGATGTGGTAGCCTCGTCCCGTACGTGCCCTCCTGCGACCCAAGGACAACTCCAGCAACTATTGTCTGCTTTGGCTGCTTCTGCCTTCCTGGACCTTGAGTGCAGTGCATATCCTGGGGCAGCACTGGGAAGCCTGTTTCTCCACGCTGCGGATTGTGTTGATGCTCAGAGACTTCCATCCCACCTGTATGCGTCGCTTCTCGGACGTTTTTGGACAATCCTCTACCTTGGAACATCGGATATGGTGCTGGGTCGCGGGGTAGGCATGGGCAGAATTCCAAAGAGTGGTCAGGGATAAGGCTGATCCTTCAGGGGTGGTCATCTAGTGGACGGGCGGGCTCAGGGGTAGCGTGCTCTCCTGGCATAGCTAACAGCATAATAGGTGCATAATGCTCCCCATCTTTCTTTGAGAAGATCGATTTTGTGCTCTTTATTGTTCACCTTGGGGGAAACTTACCGTGCGGGAGGGAGAAGCCGGGGGTATGTTTTGAAGGCCCTCCTCCAGTTTATTAATACTCTCTCTACCCCCCCGTCTGGTGGGGTTCTTTTCCTACTTCTTTTTCCCTATTCTCCTATATTTCGGGTCTGGTTCCAGGGCGACAGGCACACTGCTGGGGGGGGGGCCGTACTCATCTGCAGAGGTGCAGGGTGGGGGGTTGGGGGAGGGGATTCTTTAGTCTTTTCTCTCTTTTTCCATGGCCTCTTTTTCCTTCTCTGTTTCTTTTTGTTTTTCTTTTTTTCTGGGATCAGCGTGATACACTTCCTTTGCTATGACTCACTGCCGCTCCATGTTTACCACAATTTCCGGGGTGCTCTCCGGGAGTTCTGGCGGGGGACTGCAGGTGCCACTGCTTACGATATTCTTCCCCATCCTGATGTTCTTGTGTTTGCGCCACTGACCTAACAGATTGCTGTAAATCGTTCCTGTCTATTACTCTGCATATCTGTAATTGCTGTCTGAAAATTGTCTGGCACCTGATCCTCCTGCCTTGTTGTATTATAAAATGAAAACCTTTTTCTCTTGGTGCCCTACCTACGCTGTTCACAGTATTAGCATTACGATTCTCCTCCCCGAAGTGCTGCCTGTTTTTACATTTGCCTGTTTTTGCTCTGATTGCTTAGCGGCCGGCCCCGGGGGGTTGTAGGCCCATACCTGTTCTTGATTGAACTGTCAATAAAGGTTTTCAAAAAAAAAAAAAAAAAAAAATATATATATATTTAAACTGTCAATTCCGTCTAGTCAGCAAAAACTCCTTTTTCTCCACCTAGTATTTTAGTCTAAACTAACCATCTGATGCAACTACCAAAAACTGATGCAGCGGAAGCGGTGGGGGGTCATATAATATCCCACACCAACCTTTACAAAACCATAGGAAGCTTATGAGGTTGTAGGTGCAAATGTGTTATTATTAGCAATATCAACGGTCCTCCAATGGATCTTTGGTAGAGCTAAAAGGGACTAAGTAGAGAAATCAGAGAACTATTCCTTCATGAGGACCTGTAATGAAGAAACAGCTATACTATAAGATACACCACAAATACATCATCGGTAGGAGGCAAATGAATCCGTTGAAAGACACATTCAGACCCCAGTGGCAGGCAGGCTAAGAGGTGAAAATGACCCATCTGATGTCCTGGGTTTTCATCGGAGCTGTATGGATAGGAGGCCCAACTGCAGGAATCTGATTGCTGCTTCCTGGGTCCCGAATGGCGCTGGTTGCAGGAATCCAGGCCTAGTCCCCCTGCCTGGCACTGGAGGGAAACCTGATACTCAGGCGCAGCACCTGGCTGGCTCCTTCTCAATGATCCTCGCTGCTGTATGGCAAAGAAGGAAGGGAAAGCCATTGCACACTGCATATTTAAAGGGCTTCCATTCCTTCCTGCCACACAGTTACGGTGTGGTGACTTCACACGTTTTGCTGATGGCAAGATGATGGTCACTGCCAGTGTGAAATGCTAATCATGTGAGCATACACTGCAGAGTAGAAACGCTTTGCGAGCTCTCATGATGACCATTTCTTTGGGAACTTTGGGAAAATCCCAACATGCTGCAGTGAGTACCGGTACTCTCCCTAGGCACGGAGAAGTTCTGGTACTCAAAGGGTGAAAAAAAGAAGTTTCAGTACTCAGTACCGGTGAGCACCGGCTCATTTAAAGCACTAGTTCACCCCTAAAAGCAGCACTGCACACAGATGCAGATCTTGTGACTGGCACCTGCCATGCACTCCCCAACACCCAATCCCAAAGAACCTCAAAAGGCTCACACTGGAAGCAAGATATTCACCTTAGGTACCTACAAAGCAGTCAACCTACACAGCAACGCACTCCTCACAAAAAATCACATCTCTGTGGGAGCTCGCTTTGCCAAAAGGGTTTTACGCCTTGAAGCCTCAAAAACACGAAGAACAAAACATTGCAACAGGCGTTCTCCAGAGCTGCCCCAATACTATGGAACTCCCTTCCGTCTCCCTGGGGAAACTCCCTCTCTCTCAACACTTTCAAACTCAAACTCAAAAATTATCCAAGATATAGAGCTGCGAAGTTAGGAGAGGGTGTGGCGTTACGTCAGAGCTGCCAACTTTGGAAGTGGGGAACCAGGGTCGAGTCTTGACATCGGCTCAAAATCCACGATCCTGGGAAAATAACTTACTCATCTGTCTATAAAAAACGACTCTGACCTTGTGATGTAACCGGTGCTCAGGAAAAATCTTGCGCCGAGTTCGCTAGATAGAAAAACTGAATTAAAAAGTTCTGCTCATGTAGGCCTGTGGCGATGACGGAGTCCTCGAATTTCTGATTTATGAATTCCGTTCGGAACTCAATGTAGGCTGCACGCTATTTCTTTTGAACTAATTCTGACATATATAATATGGACGTGTTATTTGTCTCTACTTGTCAAGAGATCCGAACTCACATCTTTAAGACGTTGCACCTTAATTGTTACTCATATCTTTAGTAGTTACACGCTGGTCCTCTGATCTTGCGAGGGACCATCCCCCCATTCTTATAATGTCACTGATCTTTTATGTGGAGAAGTATATTTTACCCAGTGCTTAATTTGTAATACAAGTATGAGCCAGGGCCCTGTCAGGAGGCCACTGAAGCTTTAACCACCTGTTGGTCCCGACAATACCTAGACAACTACTAACCATGATAACACTTCTCCAAGTGTGATGATTCAGACTATTCCAGGCCCCCAAAGCCTTAAGAATTGCTTCGGCGGCAGGAATTCATTGTTTTTAATGTATAATTAATTAATAAACAGCTGTTGTTCTGCTCATTTCTAAAGTACACAGATAGTGCTACCATGTAGCAGACTGTCATAAGTGCCGGTGTTCACAATTAAGTGCCGGTACCGTGCACTGGAAACCACCGGCTCAAATTAAGCGCTGGTTTTACCACTTTTGCTTGTAACAATATATGTGTGCAGCAGTTTGTAAGATGTTATTGCACAGCAGCTACTTCCTATGAATTACAATGTCTTTTTCTGTACAGCTCTCCAACGCCCTCCAGGTCGGGGGTAACTTTAAACAAGCATTGGCATAGCCAATAGGTCTCGCTTTTGGAACCTTATAAGTATTTAGTAATGCAGCACAATATCCTTGGTGCAATAACATCAACTGTTGCATGGCTAAAAACGTATAAGGTCCCAAAGGCGAGACCTATTGGCTATGCCAATGCTTGTTTTTTTATAGCACTACTCATGTTTCACTTACACTCAGTTTTTTGATCTGCATGGTACACGTTCTTTGCAGCAGGCACATTAACCCTCTGCACTACTTCATGATGAGTAAAAACCTCCACTAGACAAAAGATCTCTTCCCAGCAGGACCATTAATCACCAGTTACGTTTTAATTGATACCTGAAAACTGCTCGACACACAAGGAACTCTGCAGAGCATACTTTAAACCCATAAGTTAATTTAAAAACAAATGCAACCCCCACTCCAGGTAGGTGAGTGCCAGGTGCGGCTACACCCGTCGCACCGCCCTAGAGCCGGCCCTGATTCTAATGGCCATGCAAATAGCCAATTACCATTCTCTGAAGTTTCATTTGGCAAGAACATATCTTCACGGACCCAGTGCATGCTGTCTTGTGGAATTCACTGGTTTAAGAAGAAGTTTGAACTCTTCAATCTTGCGAGTCGCAGGAAGTTTATAGAGAACCCGTTTCACAGCACTGAGCCCCTGCAGGTAAGTAAGAGAAGGAGGAGAGCACCACTACACGGCATGGTAAGGACACACACAGACTGTTTCTGCCTGATCTCCACTGCGACAAAAAAGAATCGAAAAATGACTTTTTCATTATCAACATTCTTCCACCAACAAAAAAACGGATTACAAAAGCCGCTTTGCCAGGAGATGTGTTGTTTAGTTATGAGACCCAGCCTGAAAATCGCGCTGCACAGCATCTTTAGACCAAGACGGACATTTAAGGAAACCCAGGAGGTCTAAAGTCATAGGGGGTTGGTTGGGGGCGACAGAAGGCACGTACTTGGTACAGTCCGCGTTGACTTAAGCAATCCCTGCCTGCGATTTAAAGGGGCAAGCGCGCTCTTCTGTGCGGACTGACGAAGGCAGTGGCAAGCAGTGTATGAAATCAGGAAGAACAAGAAGTGCTAGGCTGGCAGCGCGAGACACCAAGGAAGTCAGCCGGAAACGCCAAGCAACATTCGCGAGGCCCGTTTGGAGCCCTTAGAACGCTTCCACTGTGACAAAAAAAATCCACCAACAAAAACAAGCGCGGGCGCCTCGCGCTGAAAGGAGGCAGCAGGGGGAGGGGAGAGAGGTGGGAGCCTGCACTTCCCTTGCGGGAGCGAGAAAACATATGTTGCCAGCGGGAGCTAGCAAACATATGTTGCCAAAGCTCGTGTGGCAAGGGAATCGCCACACGTGCACGCGTTGCCATTGAAGGCAATGGAAGGCGTGCACGTTTTTGGCTATAAAGCTGTGCCGATGACTAAAGGTCTTTTGCCTATGCAGCGCGCATGCTCGCTGCATAGGTGAGACCTAAAAAAGGAACAGATAAATAAAAAATATAACATTGACATACTAGAGTTCACTTAATAACTAAAGAGCCCATCCATAGGTGCGACTCAACACTTCTATATCCTTCACAGCCGGGAAGGAGAGAGACCGAGCATGCTAATAATGGATCACACTTCCGTGGTGTGAACAGCTAACACTTCCAACACATGACTTTCACTTCCACAAATTACAGATGTCAGCAACCACCGAGGCACCCAGCAGGCCACACTCAGTGTAGACTGCTGACTGATTATTCAAGCTGAAAACCGCACCCACAAAGGTTTCAGGCATCCAAGCATTGTTATTAAAAGCCATAATTACTAGTGGGACCAGAAGACTCAATCACAGCAGAGGAATTATTTATTTTTATTAATAAGGAGTTTTATATAGCGCTGGCCAGACCCGCAGGTATCGGAGCGCTTTACAACACTTTGTAGCGAGGAAGAATGAGTGCTTATTGTGTTTTCAACTCACAGCCAGTAACTGAGTGCCAGGTAAGAATGGTGACACCACTCACCTGCGCTGGGCCATGCTGTGGCAGTCAATGAATTCTTATTTATTTTACCACAAACACTCTATTTTACTCAGTGGCCAAACGTACCTCAAAATATTCATCCACCTGCCAAGTATGCGAGGGGTGACAAGCTGCTTGGGAGAAAGTAAGCCCAGGATGCCAAAGGACTGATTTAATACAGGAGCAGTTTCGAGCTAAACTACGCACACCATTAACCCCAACACCATAAAAACGAATATACCCTTTATGGCCAAATGAATGCATGCCTATTTTAATGTTAGTATCTACCTGCAGCCTCTGAACAAACCAGACATCATCTTGGTTCCACGCCCCAACAAGGTCCGACCATTCAACCCTCCTTTCCTTTAGAACTCTGTATATCTCACAGTCTCCTCCTTGGTCTCATAATTCCATAAACACGCTTACCAAACTTGTAAATTTCCCAGTTTCCTAAACAGGTTTACTAATCGTGTACATTTCCACTGTCCTTCCTCATCTGGGCTGGCAACCTTCAAGTAAACCTGCGTTGTCCCTGGACCAGGATTGCCAGCATTTTTAACCCTCTTTATCTACTCATGAAACGGCCAGTAAATCCAAAGCAAACATTACCAGCCTTTCACATCAGGTGAGCTACAGGCACAGTGGAATACCTCCAAAGTTTGTGTTTCCCCCTCCCCCCCCCCGACCTCCACACAGATATAGTCATCACAAATGCTTATCTCCTCAACTCACACTAGCACTTCTGCTTCTTCCACTTCTACTTAGCCGTCAAGGGGGCGATCTTGCATTACACTGTCTTCCCCTTAACATCTCAAATGATACTAACCCGTAGTACTACGTCATGTTCATCAATATATGCCTGCCATTTTTCAATCAAAATGTTACTCCTTTCGCGTCCGTTCTCATATGATCACTATACCTTCCTTCAAAGTCTGATTGAGTCTTTCCACTAACCCATTCGGTTGTGAGTGATAGCTAGCTATCCTACTGTCTGAGTGTCAGAATGGACCGGCTTTGATGCACGGGGCTGGAAGGATTTGCAAAGTTGGGAATATGGTGCAGTGGAGGTTGAAAACAAACAAGCACTAGATCTAACAACAGACTTTGGCAGTTGCTCACTGAGCTCTGGGTGTACTTCCAGAGCAGAGTGTGTAGAGCTAGTATGTAAGGCCAGTTCAACAACAAGGAGATGTCTGCAATGCGTCGTTGGCTGTTGCGGCTGCTGTCTGTTCACAGCCAGTTTTTGGGTACCCTCTTGTTTATTTTTTTTTCACTTTTTTGTTCTCTCACTAAAATTGATTCTCATTGCTTCCTCATATTGTTCATATTCTTGTTTGTGCATATTATTTCGAATTGTACCTACGGCTTACCTCCACAGCTCCAGCCCTGTAAGTCTTTGTGGCATTCTAGTGTTTCTGGTTGGTGTCCTGATCTGTCGGGTGTTCATTCAAGCTGCATCCACTGATAACACTGGTAAGCCTTACCCAACCTTTTGCCCTCCTCCCCATGGCTGAGACGAACCTATAACCACCTCTTGGCTGAGATGAATCCATCCAGAGGGCAAAATTCATTGCTTCTCTCTGTCCCCCTTCGTGTTATTGTCCAGTGTGTGTTGTCACCTTGATGCAACCATATAAGGATTAATTGACTGCTGGGTCTTTGCTGCGTGAATGTGACACATTGCTGTGATTTAGTCCTGTAAGACCCCAAGGCGCACGTCTAGCCTTAGTGCACCTAACTTGTTGAGCGGTACACGCTCTCTAAATTCCAAGTAAAACTCCTTTAAATATAGCATATTCTAAGATGGAAAAACAAGCAACCTGTTAAATGGTGCTACAATGCACTTACATATAGATTTGTGGTTACATTTTCATCTGCAGGTGACATGAGGATGAGCTAGAAGCTGGAGTCAAAGGTTACTCCATCTCTCCACTGGAGTAAATATAGAAACATCACAGAGGTAGAAGGAAGCACAGGTACTGCCTATCTCTGCAGCAAAGTATTGGACAGGTGGGTCTCAGGGCAATCATGGCTGGGCAGACCCTACATTTCCAAGTGTGCATGCCCCCACTCTTGTAGATCCTGGTGTCTACTACAGATCCAGCTGAGAGAGTAGGAAGGCGAGGAAAGGAGGTGCGCAGGGAGGTAAAAGAGTTAGAGTGGGGCGCATGTTAGCAATGTTGCGTATACTGAAATCTGAGGCAGTATGGTTTCTGGCATGCAAAAGGTTTTGTACATACGTTAGTAATGTGGATTCTAGCTTGACTGTCTGTGGTTCTGAACAAAACAGGGGAACATGAACCATAGCATTATAATTATGTATCAAAGGCAGTGGCAGTTTCGTTAATGGCATGACAATGGTTCTTTATTTATACTGGCAATGTGGATTCAGGTATGACAGCGCTGCTTTGCATACAAGGGCAATGTGTTTCTGCTATGAAAAATGGTGGTTATGTATTTATTTTGTCAGGACAGTCAGACAATGTTGAAAATCTTACTTTTGACAAAATTATGGGAACTTTGTCCAAATCAACATTTTGTAATTTAGCAGCATGGACAATCTATTAGTCTTGTGTCTACAAACTTGAATTTAGCTCCCTGTGTTGCTCATAAACACCATAAAACCACTAATCAGATGCCTTCAGCAAGGGGGTTGTCTGAGTGGGCAATGGGGGAGGTAACCCTGTAGAGTCATAGGTGGTAGGACCAAGAGGGGTCTCCTCTCTCTGGGTTTGCCCATGGGGTGAGCCTGTAGCACCATTCTCCTATTTGGGGGTGGGAATATTTGGAGTAAAGTCTGCTCATACCTATATTTATTAATGGAATTTCCGACACCTAATGTGCAAAGGAGCTCTGAACCTTCTCTGCATTCCCCTTCTTGTAGTCACCCGCTTTTTAAGTCCAGACACACACAAAATATCAAGAATAATGCACTAGCCACCAAAGCGAGAACCTATAGTAAGTAATGCGAGATGGAAGACATGATTACAAATCCTTTACACTAAATGTATGGCTGCTGCCCCTTAGCTAGGCTGCATGTACTCCAGGGAAATTATTAGACGAAGGGGGCGCTGCCACTTGGGGGACTGTTTGATAAATGACCAAACAGCACTGAGACAAACTATCAGGGCAGGTGGGTGAATGTCCAACCAGTCTACCTCCTGAATGGCACCTGCCCATGATGCACCAAAGCCATATAATGCTGGGCCACTGCTTCCGCTACCCAGCCACCATGACCCTCACCTTTGAGTGTGGAATGCCCTATTATGGAATTTCATTCCGGTGCCTACGTGTAGAGTGATCATTGTTTGATAGAGGTTATCACACAGGCATCAAGCAGAGCTTTAGGGTAAAGAGAGGAATGGTCCAGAGATCCTGAGTCTGGATATGAATTCCTAGAGTTCTGGAGGAGGTTTGCTCAAGGCTCTGGACCTTTTCAGCCTCAAGGGATTAAGTGGAGAGTGGGCTGTGAGCATAAATTCCTCCTTACCAAACACATATGTGTATCCATCAATGGGTTAATTCCTTTTTCAAATGTAACACAGTACAAGTAAATTGGAGTGAAAGTAGTTCGTTTTATTAATCACTTGATTGAATTCATTTCACTCATTGTGAATTTTTTATAAAAAGCATTGGAAGAGAAAGAGAGAACAGCCAACACGTGTTTCACCCCGTGTGGCAAATGAAGCCAGGGCTTTCTCAAGGCTGTTGATGGAAAAAGAAAAATGTAAGTATTAGGGCACGTGGCTCCCAGAAAAGAAGATAAAAGACACCAACCAAGTGTTGGAATAAGGAAAAGGATTAAATAATGTGTTTTTACCATATTATCGTTTTCTTACTATGTATAAAAGTGCCATAAGTGATAACTATAAAAAGTAGAAAAGTAGTTACCTTTGAAAAAAACTGTGAGGAGTGAAAAAAGGGTGTCAGGAAAAGAGAGTCATTAAGTTATATGTACATTATGAAAATTTCGAAATGGAAGAAAGTGTTTTGAGAATAGATGGTTACAGGTGATAAAAGATAGAAGTGCTGGCATACGGCATATTGCATAAAATTTCTATGCAAATAATACACGAAATTAATTCAATTAACAGGAGAACAGTCAAATCCCATTGTGGTCTTAAACAGAGAAATGGGGCATGCAGTAGTTAGGGGGTACATGTAGGATCAGAGCACACTTGGTGGTAACAAAAGCTAGATAGCAAAAGGTATAATACCTATTTATAATTTTCCAGTAACGCAAATTATCTGCGTTAAAAACTAACATTTCCACGAAAGATTGCACAACATTGTTAAAAACATTCAAAGCTGTAAGAGAAACACATTTTTGTAAATAATTCATTTACAGCATATAAGACGATACAGGAGAAAATCTACATAGCTGTTCAATTTTAATTTCAATTTCAATTTCAACAATCCCCTAAACGATGCCATGCACAATCCCTTTGTTTTTTTTGGTTAGGATTGGCAATCTGGTGTACATGGTTGGGGAAAGTAATCTTTCTTTGAGAGTCTAATGTTTGTATGAGGGCTGACAGTTTCAAAAGCATGTTTAAGTATGATACTACGATGAAGTTAGAGGATCAGATGTTGCATGTCTATGTTAAGCCGGTTGTTACAGATCTTTGTATTCATTGTGGAGGATGCTGCTTATTTCAATGTGGTAATGCTTTGCTAGCATCTACATAAATCAAGGTGATCATTATGTCGATAATCTAGTGTTGAAACTAAACACCTTTGTCACTATTTACACAAAAAAGAAGCAGGGATTACATAATAATAATAATGTGGGTTTAGATTCACTTTAAAGCCCTATTGGGACACAGTTTTTATAAAGTGGGGCAAGAAGATAAGGAGCCGAAATAGAGTAATACCAAGAGGCAAATAGCCCATATATGACGCGTAACGCGGCTGAGAATCTGCGTGATTCTCTCTATCGCTATGTTAGCACGAGCGGGGAACAACACTAGGCCAAACCCGGCGAAGGAATCACTTACTTCAAAATGAGTCGGCGTAGATTCTTATCTTGTCACCGGATAAATCCGCTACGCTGTGTGTAAATGTAAAGGTGGTCATATTTAAATGCCCTGTTTGATCTCATTGACCCAGAAGTGAACCATCCCACGTGATCTGAACTACGCGAAATCCGCGGGAATGGCGTATGTACCGTCAGCCAGCATTAAGGTTATATGCTATATATACCTATATTCGAATTGTTCAAGAAAGATATTTTCTAATGTGCATTTATAATTATGGTTGCTCAGGAGACTTTATCGAGTGCAATCGCACTCGTAGTTCAATTACTAAACCTAAAATCCGGACACAAAAAGGCATATTTGCCGTGTGTTATATGTCTGCCTAAGTTAAGTGCTGTTTAGCCCTATAGTTCCAACTAATGCCCATGATTCGACGGTCTAAATATCCCACATGTAGGTCTTTTTTTAGCTGGTTTTGTGCCCTGCAACCCGCAGGACAAGGATTCTCCATGACACTTTCAGGACATAACAGGGCGGCAAGGATGCTTCACTGCTCAGCAGTGCTTAAGCCGGGGGATATGATGAAGAGGATACCCACACCTCTCACTAAGTTGATAGCTGCAGGAGGAGGGCAAATGATTTGTTAAATTTATGGAAACCCTAGATATATGTAGCAGGTCAGGCTGGAGAAGATCTTTATGATCCTTGACTAACTAGGATGTATTCACAAGCAGACTTCAGAAAGTCCCAAGTCCAATATTATGAGGATTTTAAAGTGAGATGGGGTGCATTCGCCGATCCTATGCAGATGCGGATCAGGGATTCAACTCAATCTGGACCAGCTGCCCTGGGGAAAAGAAGACAGGGAGGTGTTCTATTCGTTGGGGGTCTTGAATGGATTATTCAAAGCAAGCCTTCCCTCAGCTAGGAGCAGGTAAGATTGGAAGGCAGACAGCAGGGGTGGGGTGAGGGTCCTCTGGCTGCAGTGACTAGCAGAAAGCACAATATATAAGTTTACTCAGAATGTATGTTCATCTTTAATAACACGGTGACGGGGCTTCTAACTACAATTACTAGCAGGTGCACAAGGACACTGACACTATCCTGTCCAGGCACACGCAAAGACGTACACCTTATGTATGCATCGTAAACAAAGTTTTATACATCAAGTCTACCATTTCCAGACGGTTTACATACAACAAAAATTCACAAAAATTGAATTGACTGATTCTGGAAGGATGATTTGCTATTATCAGGAGTTGAATAAGTTACCCTCACTTCACAGCTGATGTCAACAAGTCTTTTTCTGACCATGACATCATGAGGGCTGCAGTGAGTGTAGTCACAGCAAATGCAGCGTGGCTGAGAAAATAACTAAACAAAATAAAACTTAATGATAACATGGCTCAATCATAAACTCAAAAACAAGTGGACTGGTGAGGTAAATATTGCTGTAGAAATCCCCCTACTGTGGCCTAAAACTCGCAGAAAACCTGAGCATCATTGGGAGAATTGTAAGCGTGTATAGTCATGTTTACGGCTGGCAATTGGCATAGCGATGGCGTTATTTTCCTTGTAGGCAGTCTCGGCTGCCATCTGTTAGGAGGTGCCAGGCTCCCGTAACTACTCTAGGTGGGTCGTGCGCCATATTGGACAGAGCTCATGCCCTTTATTTTTATTGAATGTTGTTAACCTTTCTCACCATTGATTTAGTTTAACTTGCTTTACCAGTAGGAAACGCCAGTCAGGGGAGGCTGCTGATGTTCCCAGGGGTTGCTGGACCCCCAGTTTGGTTACTAATTTTGCCCACCCTTTTTATCAGATCTCCGCGCTGCCCCCGTAACATGCCTTCCTTCTATGGCAAGCCCGTCCGCGCCCGATCGCGCTGAGCGCCAGTCCCCCTGGATCTTTTACTCCCGATCCAGGACCCCTTCGGCTTTATACCCGCTGATCAAGGGAGCGCAGCCACTTCCAAGGTCTTCCACACCCTGAAGCTCATTAAGAAGATTCTTCCTTTCTTTCCTCCCTAACTTCAGAAGGCACTAGTGACCTCCCTCGCTCTTTCATGAGTGAATAACTGCAGTGGCCTGTATCTAACTGCCTGTAAGCACGTGCTAAACCGGCTGCAAATGCTGCAAAACGCTGCTGCACGGCGCCTCTTGAAACTACCAAGGTATCACTCGGTTGCTATAAAGAAAGCTCCATTGGCTGCTGATCAGGCAGAGAGAGGCTTTCAAGGCCTTGTGCATGGTCTTTGAGGCCCTGAATGGCCAAGGTCCCTTATTCCGCAAAAGCAGTTTCAACTCGTACCAGCCCGCTAGATCTCTGAGATCCTATTCTACTAAAACAGTTGCAGTTCCCAGCTTCAAGCGAGCTACTTGGGGTGGTTGCAGCTGTGTGCGGGCCGCCGCCCTTGCCTGAAAATGAACTTCCCTTCTCCATTAAATCTTCTCCAGATCTCTTAGGATTTTGAAAAACTCTCGAGACCTGGCTTCTTAATTCTCCTCATTGGGCCTTCCTAATTCAGTATGACACTGCCTTGCAGAGCTCAGAGCCAAGACACCCTCTCGGATAATCGAGCGCTACATAAACTGTATAGCATGACATGTTGCACCTTCTCAGAGCTCAGTGTGATTGGTTGTGTGATCTGCTTATAGTTGACCGAGTGCAGTAGCTCCAGCAGCAGAGGGGTGCATTCAATGCTTCATGCCTGGCATCCAATCCAAAGCAGCAGCTTTGACCTTCAAGGGCCCTGCCGGTGTCCTTTGCTCACATTGCATGCTTTTGTGAATTGGCTCCAAAACTCCCTGTTTGGAAATAGTTTGACAATATAAATTTACAATGAGCAAATGTAGCAAGCACTGTTCCCACTTTATCCATAAAGTGTGTCTCTTTTCTTAGATAGCTTTGTGAATTGGATCCAACACGTCTAAAATGGAAATATTTGGAGAATATTTTCATACAATCAGCACAACTAGGCAGGACTGGGCCCTCTTTGCACTTTTGCTGCCCAGGACTTCGATTGTTCAGGGTGATTCACAAAGACATGTAAGAGTCCATCAAAGAGGGCTCCTGTAGTCGTACTTCCGGTGCTTGTGAATACTTGTGTGAGGCGCCCCCTCCTGGTACACTTGCTTCGGACGCACTCCAGACGGAAAGGAGAGCGAGCCCCATTAGACGGGCTCACTGGTGATGAGGCAGGTTACACTGAAGATGGAAGTAGTGCGAAAGAAAAGCAGGGCGAGTTCCAGGGGTGTGGAATCCATTGGTGCAGCAAGTGCAGTGGCACCGGGGCCTAGAGGCCTGAGGGGCCCACTGAATCCTGATCGTTGCTGTATTTCACGGTTCAAACAGAGGTCCCAGGTCCCATTTCCTTCCGTACATCAGGGTTCATGACTGGCTACGCCACAGGTTAGTTCTAAGTCAGAGAATGAAGGGTGGCTGTCTATTACGGTGCCACCAGGGGCCCGACATTAACATCGACTATAGCAACCAGAGAATGCAAAATGTTACTTCCCCTCCGTCGACGAAACAGTCCTTGCGCCTGCCTGCTGGAAGCAGAGAGCGCCGGCTTCTTTTATATGAATCTAAACCAGACGCCATAGAGCCATATTGAGGTGGTCTGTTGTTTTGACATCCATTGTGAAAACATCACCCAAAATATTTTGAAAAACAATAATACATTTTGCATTGTTTATGTGTTGATTAGCTTTCCGGTGTGTACACTTCAACTGCGTCGCTCGCATCCTCCCTCCTCCAGGTGCAGGAGTGGCGTCAAAAAACAGAAGAGAAGGAAAAATTGTATTTATAGCTTTCAAAACATTCATTTGCACTTACGTAAAATGAGAGCCCTGCGCATTTACACACGAGTGTCACACAACGGGGAATACGTGCGCAAATGGGGCTGGCGATCCTTTCGACAGCATTTTTTTCACATTTTGGGGCAATTAACATCAGGTGAAACCCGGAGGTACTTACATGTGCGAAGAGCTGGGGCACTCGGTGCTGACTACGCCAGTGTCGAAAAAGGCGCCAAAACGCCCCCGCCGGTTTCAGCAGGAGCGCAGCGCTCGCAGTGACCCCACGCTTGTTCCGAGGAGTCTGCACTGTAATTCAACGGAGTTCTTTCTTCAGGCTACTTTTCAATTGAAAAACCTACAAGGGAATTTAACAGCAATCAAGCTGCCCACTCCTTTACCACTGTGTTCTCTCCACTGCGGCTTTAAATTGTTGTTATATATGAGTTATTTTACAGCGCGAGCCAGGGTCCCCTGGGGTTTCAGAACCTATGTCGTAGGTGAATAAATGGGGCACACAGAAGGTATAGAAACAGAGCTGTACTGACTCTACAATACAACGGCTGTATGGACGTGCATTCAAAGACGCCATTGATGATGTCAGTGGTGACGTGTTATGTGATGACACCATTGATGTCATCACTGATGTTTGTAATGAAGTTTGTCACATAATGGGCCAGATTACGATGGCAGTCGGACGAGCGTCAGATGGCCATCGTTTCTGGCAGGCGACTGTTGAGAATGAGGCGGCTGTCCCACCTGCCCATTTACGATAGCACCACCGAGCAGGCGGTCCTAAAATAACTTTTTCAACAGCGGCTTGTGCTGTAGCCCAGAAATAGGGCTGCAGCACAAGCCGCTGTTGAAAAATGCACTTTGTGCACGTCCATACACTATGTGCCAGGCACTATGTGGTGCTTGGGGGTACAATAGGTACCCCCTGGGCCACTGTACAGTGGCACTCCGGGGCCGGGGGCCTGCTTGGGGCTCCAAAATCTATTTTCTGACAACCTTATACATGGCGGTCGAACCAACATAAACAGGCTGACAGAAAGGTACATCCTAATCCCTACGGCGCGGCCTTCACAGGCACTGCCCTTATTGTAGGAATAGGAGTCCGACTGCGACCCCAACAAGATCCTTGATCCTGTCAGAGGCAGCGGTCTTCGCCCCGACAGCCAATCTTCGCAGGCCTGCATTCTAATGCGGCGGTCGGGGACCGATGGACTGGATGTCAGTGGGACCTCTACCGCCGGCCTCTTGGTGGCGGTCCCATGCCATCATATTCAGGCCCAATGGGTGAAGCCATGAGATGTATGTAGTTGGAGTTGCGTATCGACAGCTGATCATAACTGGTGAATTTCAGGTTTTTTTTAGGTTTTGGAAGAGAAAGCCAGATCGCTGAAAGTTTTTTCATGGCAATTTCCGCAATATTTTGGAATGTGAATAAAACAATAACTTTAGCAACATTGTTGTTCAGTTCTAATGGCTTGTTATGATACAGTTTGACTCGTGTTCAAAGTATCTTTAGCATTTGGATGCAGGCTCTGGCCATGAGGGCTTTGGGTGCATGGTGTTATCTTCGGCAACCCACAATGCCCTGTTCCAGATCACAGACATTTAATGTATGCAGTGGGTTCTGGCCTCAGAATGTGGCTTTTGGCCAGGCCTGGCACACTGTACCAACGCTTGTGATGTCTGCATGCAGAGGATCTGCTTACAGCAGTGCTTAATTTGAGCAGGCGGTTTCTGTGCTCGCACCTGCACTTAATTGTCAACACCTTAATTGTCAACACCGGCACTTCTGACAGTCTGCCACATTGTGGCACTGTTTGTCTAATTTAGAGATGAACACAACTGCTGTTTATTAATTCAATATACATTAAAAATGACTAATACTGCCGCCCAAGCCATTCCTATAGGTTATGGGGACTGGAATAGGGAGAGAAGTTGGCCTAACGGCTAGGGCGCTCGACCTTGCACCTCGGGAACTGGTTTCAAGTCTCGGTAGCAACGCTGAACATCCTGTGATTCTGGGCAAATCACTTAATCTTCCTGTGCCTAACAAAAAATGAATGTGTGTCCTCATGTAACGTAACTGGTGCTATGTAAAGCGCTCCGATACCTGACTGTATATGGATCAAGTTCGCGCTATATAAAACTCTGCAAAAAAAAGAAAAAATAGTCAGAATTGTCACACTTGTAGGAGTGTGAGGGTTAGTAGTAGTGTTTGTGCTATCCTAGATGGCGCTGGTAGGGGAATGGATGGTGTAAGCAGCAATAGCCTCTTGAGCAGCGCCCAGGCACTTTTTTTTTTAGCAAATTAAGCACTGGCTTTCAGACATGACCCAGTGCTCCACCTCCCACTTTCAAGATTTGTCTCTGCGCAGCCACCTATGGGCACATTGTCTGTCCTTCAGCCATGCCCTGCTCCCAGTAGGTCTGACCCAGTGCCCCTCCCAGCACCCAAACCCCACCCCAACACATATTGGGCACAGGCCAAAACCTTTGGCCATGTCCTGCTTGCAAGTCTCTTACCACCAGCGTCTACTGAGCATGCCCTTGGTAGCAGGGACTGGGCAGGTGGTGTAGCTCTAAGCCATGGACAGTAGCTAGTACCCTGGCCCCATGGGCTACAGGGCATTTGATGTGCCCTTTGAAGTGCTGCCACAGCACATTGCCAGTTAGGCGGAAGGTTGTGGCCTTCAGCCTTATCCTAAGAGGAGCATGTCTCTGTGCATAGTGGTTACTTGAAAAAGAGGGTGACCTTAGGCAGTCTTCTGTACCCACTCACCCAGCCTTCACTGCCTGTTGGGCACACAGCATAGTGTTCAGCTACACAACTGTCTGCAGCCAGAGCCAACTGTAAAGGCAAGGGGTGTTTTGTTCTGGATTATCAATCAGTCCCAAGGAAATTTTAAAGGACAATTCAACTTATAGCTTCCACATCCTAGAACTAATTTGCATGCAACTTACCAAGTTAAAACTTAACTGTATATATTCTTTTTCGAAAGTTTTCTTGAAACAGGTCAAATATACATGCCACACCAAGAATGTATTTTCTATCACTGCTCCCAATACCAGCCTGGACCACTTGATAATGGGGGAAGGGCATGTCCTTGTGCATAGTACTCGCTGGTGCCAGTGTAGAAGTAAGGTTAAGGGGAGAGTTAGGTTTAGTGTTAGGGTGAGGGTTATAGGGCAGAGAGCCCGACTGTTTCTGTATAAGGAAAAAAGTGTCTATTGTTCATGGACTGTTTACAAATTCCTCAGATTGATATGGATTTTTTTATCCAGTTGAAAAAGGGTATTTTCCATAATGTTTAGATTCTTCTTAGTCTTTCCTAGGGGTTTCGCTGTAACACCCAACCCCCTCTCATGGTCTCTGGTACCTTTTTCCCAGAACATGTCCTCAGACTGCACAACAGAAGTTAAAAGACATTATGACACCGCAGGAAATGGCAGATGGAAAATGTACAGCAGCAGCTCGTCGAGACATGCAGCAGCAGAAAAAGGCAGGTGATGGAAAACAGTCAGCTCCACACAGATGTTGATGTGCTGCTGGGCATCCTCTGGCCTGCAGATGCCAGGATTCAAACAAAATGGTGAAGGATATGAGCGTGTCATATATTGTGCAAATATGTAGGATGCATTCAATTTGCAGCTGCATCCCTCAAGAGCACATTTGGCTGTGCATTTCCTGGTTCTAAGCTCGGCAGATTGATCTTCCTCCAATAAGGCCTTTCACCACTCTTACTTACATACATCCCACATATACCACAAACCAGATCTGGCGATCAAGCCTTCTCCTACATCACTCCTACAGCATGGAACGACCTGCTGCTACACCTAAGAACCTCCTCCTCACTTCTTAAATTCCGCACAAAGCTGAAGCCCTGGCTTTTCAGATAGTCTCACTAGGCCCTAGGTGTGGCTAGACTCAAATCTGCTCAGCACCAGGATAAGCTCCCATGTGACAGTATGCTCTACAAATATGCAAACCATAATATAACAATCAGGTACAGTAAATTCTTGACTTAAAATAGCGGAGACCAGCAGAACTTTATTTAAAGCTCTAATGGTAGCATGAAAAGCCAAGAGCACCTCTCTAGCAAAAGCTTTAAGGACAACTAAGCTACTTTGAAAAGGACAACAATCGAGCAAGACATGGTGAGGCAGACCTCGAGCATCAAAATAATGACCAACGGGGGCGTGGCTTGGTGAGCCAAGATGGCGGGCGCATCTTAAGCCGGCTCCGCCCGCCCGTAACGAATATCCGGCAAATTATCCCTGCCCCCGGAGCTGAGGCACCCTGCCAGCAGGCAGTGATAGCGGATGAGCAGCGGCGGCGCTTGAGGTGCTCCCGATGGCCTGGGTCCTCTGTGAGCCGCGGGGCGGCCGAGTGACGATCGCGGCCTTGAGCGGCGCCGGGAGCCGCGGCCTCGCGTGAGAGGGGAGGCCGGGCCGGCCCTGCCCGAGAGCGGCTGCAGCAGAGTGGTGCCCCATGGAGGAGGCGGCCCGACGGCGATGTTGTGGGGCTGACGGAGGAGCGATGACTTGGCCCTGACCGAAGAGTCCTGGTGGAGGCAGCCTGGGGCGTCCTGGCCTGGAGGAGCCCGCGAGATAGCGAGGCGCGCTGCGGGCCCCGGCCCTGAGGTGAGGTGGCGCCCGGGTCCCCGGTGTGCTGGGACTGGTGTTCCCTCCCCTCCCCCTCCCCCGGAGGAGCTAGTATTCCCTGGGGGTTCGGCGGCCTGTTCGGGTCACGGGGGGGAGTGAGGTGCCTGGTGGGAAGCCGCCGGGCCCGGCTGGAGAGGGGCTGCGGCCTGTTGGATCCTGTGACGACGGGGCCCGTTGGACCTGGCCGGCCGGGGTGTAGTGGACGTCGTGCTCGCCCCGAGTCATAGTCGGAGGAGCAGTGCCGGGGGCCCCCCCATCCCCATTATCTGGCAGAGACTGGGCCTGGTCCGGCGGGCTGGGTGTCGGAGGACCGGCTGGGCCCCGGCCCTGTGGTTTTCTCTGGATGGCTGGGGCGGAGGACAGGTGACAGAGGCACTATCCTGGCAGTAGCCAAGCACGAGGGAGAGAAGATTTACAGTTGGGCCTGGGGGACTTTGCACGGCGGTGGCCTTGGAGCATCAGTCTGCAACGATGACCAGAGACAAACCAGGTGGAGGGGCGGCGAAGCAGGGGCCTATTGATAAATTCACAGGTCCTGGCCTGGCGGGGACGGTGGCCGGGGGCCCCTCGGGGGCAGTGACGGATAATGCCGCCCTCCTAGCAGCTATAACGCAGTCCCGGGACATGTTGGATGTCAAGATTGGGGCAGTTGGTTCGGACGTAATGCTGCTGCGTCAAGACCTGCGGAACGCAGTGACCTGCATCACAGAGACCAAAACCAGGGTGTCGAGCGTGGAGGATGAGGTTGCGACACTGAGGAAGCAGGTTGCGACCCTAGAATCGACCTAGCGGGGCCTGGCAGGCAGGGTCGAGGATGCAGAAGGGCAGGCCCGCAGGAATAACTTACGCTTTGTGGGGTTTCCGGAGGGCTGCAAGGGGAACAACATGGAGCCCTTCCTCTTCCAGTGGCTGGACGGCTGGCTCCCGGCAGAATCGTTGTCCCGCTGCTTTGTAGCAGAGCGGGCGCACCGGGCCCTGGTCCAGAGGCCGCCGGTGGGGGCCCGTCCTCTGCCAATCATCGCTAAACTCCTGAATTACCATGATAGGGATGTCATCCTCCGCCAGGCCAGGGAGAGGGAGCCTCTGCAGTTCGAAAACTCCCATATACTTATATTCCCAGACTATACATGTATGGTCCAACAGCAGCGGCAGTCCTTCCTGGCGGCCAAGGCCAGGTTGCGAGAGCTCCATTTATCCTATGCTCTTCTCTATTCAGCGCGCCTGAGGGTCGTATATGAGTCCCGAACATTGTTCCTCGAATCGCTGGAGGAGGTATTTAAATGGACAGATGAGACAGTGAAACTGCGCCCGCATACACTCCCTGGTAGAGAATCGGACTCATCCCAAACTGAGGTGGCAGGGACTATTGCTAAGAAGCAGCGGCGCTCCAGATCCTGCCGTCGGCATAAGTCAGGGGGAGCCCGGCGTGGGGCCGGCCCGGAGGCAGGTCATCCGCCGACAGGACACTGAGGGCTCGGAAGTTCCGTGGGGGTGAGTATTCTTGGTCTCCTCATCATGGACATGCTGCCGGCTGCTGCACTCTCCTGGATGTGGGGGGCTGCCTTGGTCCGGGGGACAGATGTGGGGGGGGACCACCACCGTAGCCAGTTGCGGGCAGGGTCTTTGGGACTTGGTGGTGAAGGGTATGTTGGGGATCCATTGGTTGAGTACTACTGAGGTTCACAGTTTGGGCCTGGGGAAGTTTCTCACCGCGACAGGTACTTCCATGTTTGTGAGGTATGGGGTGGGGGGAGCGGGGTTGGGGGGATCGTTGGGAAGTTGGGGTTTTAGATTAGGGGTTGACCGCACCTTAGAACAGTACTGGGCGTGGGCGGGGGTGGATGCCGGAGTCCCTGAGTGGCCACTATGTGTTGGGTATGATTTCTATGGCGACAGCTTCCACGGGGACTAGTGGGCGATTATCTTCACTCAAAGTGCTGAGCTGGAATGTTCGGGGTGCCCTCGATAAGATCAAGAGAGGGGCGATCCTGCAGTACGCGAAGAGGGCATCGACGGATGTGTTACTCCTACAGGAGAAACACTTACTAGGAACGTGGGTGCTATGCCTACAACGCTACGGATATACACAGGTGTTTCATGCCGGGTTTGTCCAAGGCTCCAGGGGTCTGGGTATCTTGGTTCACAAACGGGTCTCTTTTGTGCATTCCCAGACATGGGCAGACACGTATGGGAGGTATGTCTTTGTTTTGGGCCGGATTGGAACGGAGCGGGTGGTGTTTGGTAGTGTGTACGCCCCTCCCCCTTGAGCAGCTCATGGCACGTTGGGCGGACATCTCAGAAGTTCCGGGGATCATAGGAGGGGACTGGAATGACGTGATGGATCTCCATAGGGACCGACTGTCAAGGGGCCGGGAGAGAGGGAGAGAGGGACAGACAAAACTTCACGCGCTGGTGGGTGGTCTGGCGTGGGTGGATGCCTGGAGGCGGTGTCATGGGGCTGCTAGGGCTTACATGTATTTGTCGGCGTTGCACGGTTCCTTCTCTCGACTGGACTATATATTCCTATCGGGAGCTGCGGTGTCCCGGTTGGAGGCGGCAGAGATCCTACAGCGCGGGCTCTCAGATCACTCCCCGGTGTCTGCGGTCTTGTGGATGGGTGGGGGTGGGGGGGGGCATTTCGCTGGCGACTCTCGGTGTGGCACCTGCAACAAAACGACTATAGAGTGCACATGACTGCGGCGTTAGATCAGTATCTGTCGCGGAATGTGGGTTCCGTGTTCGGGGCGGACGTGTTGTGGGAGGCGCTGAAGCCGACACTCCGTGGTGCGGATATCTCCTTCTGTGTGGCGGCCCGCCGTGAGCGCCGAGCGGGGCTAGTTCGAGCGGAAGCTGAGGTTCTGGAGCTGGAGCGTAGGGGCCGGGTGGAGGGAGGGGTGGCGCATTGTCGGCAGTTACTCTATGCGCAGCAGACATATAGTTCCCTGCTGCTGGACGAGGCGCGTCTGGTGTGGCAAGCCACTAGGAGTCGAGTGTACCAGTGGGGAGACAAGTCGGGTGCAATGCTGCACAGGTTGTGCCAGGGAAAGTATCATGCTCAGGACCTCCCAGGGATAGTGGATCCTGGGGGGGGCGCCCATAGTGGACCCGGGGGCGCTGGCCAACAGCTTTGCTACCTACTATGCGGATCTATATAGACCCTGTGAGTGCCTCACGGCGACGGTCGTGGAGCGATTCCTAAGTGATCACCCGGTCACGGCGTTATCCGAAACGGCACGGACGGCATTGGATTGCCCGCTAACAGTGGAAGAACTGGGGGAGGCGCTGGGTGGCCTGAACTCCGGGCCCGAACGGGTTTCCGAGTGAGTTTTTTAAGAAGTATTTTTTACCATTAGGCCCACATTACACGGCAGTAGTGGAGGAGGCCAGAGAGTGTGGGTTGTTACCCCGGGACTGGAGGCATGCTGAGATTGTAGTGTTCCATAAACCGGGTAGGCCCCCGGAAGAGCACGCCTCGTATCGTCCGATCTCCCTCCTCAATGTGGAGGCTAAGATTCTGGCGAAGGCTTTGGCCAATCGCCTCCTGCCATATATCGCCTCACTGGTCCATCCGTACCAGGCAGGGTTCATGCCCTCCCGCGCCACGCGACATAACATCCAGCGGGCCCATGTGGCGATCGCTGAGGTGCAGCGGCTGGGGGTACCGGCAGCCCTATTGTTGGCGGACATGGACAGGGCGTTTGATTCCCTTAGTTGGCGTTATCTGTTTCTGCTGCTGCAGCGCTTAAACTTCGGGCCGCGGTTCCTGTCCTATGTGCGGCTTCTCTATACGGAGATTACGGCCTCGGTCAGGGTGGCGGGGGCGTCCTCGCGGCCGTTCCCCGTACGGCGTGGGACGCGCCAGGAGTGCCCACAGTCCCCGTATCTGTTTGCCCTGGCCATGGAGCCGTTGGCGGTGTGGGTGCGAATGGATGCGCAGATCTCCGGATTTGAGTGGGAAACTGGCCTGGCCGATCGGATAGCCCTTTACGCGGATGATGTCCTCTTTTTTTTGATGAACCTTGATCGTACCGGGCCCCGGCGGCTCCGGATTATGCAGATATTCGGTGAGACGTCGGGTCTTTTTATGAATCCCCGGAAGTCCACGTTATGGGTACTTGGGGGTCCGACTCCGGTGCAAGAGTGGGCGTCCTCGGTGCGGATGGCGGAGGGGGGGCTCCAGTATCTGGGGGTATTCTTATCACCTACTCCGGCGCTTTCCTGGGGGCGAAACGTGGTGCCCGTGTGGGAGCAGGTTTGCCGGGACATCAAATTGTGGACTCGCATGCCACTCACTATCTTTGGCCGGTCGGCGATTTTTAAAATGGTGGCTCTCCCCCGCCTTCTGTATCAGCTGCAGAATCACCCCTATATGATCCCACCGGAATGGTTCAGTCGGGTGAACTCGACCCTGGGTCTGTTTTTGTGGGAGGGTGGGGTAGTGCGGGTAGCCTTACGGACGTGCTTCCTCTCAACATATACTGGGGGTCTGGCAACGTCAGATCTGCTCTCATATTATCATGCCTCCCACCTGCTGGTGCTGAATGAGTGGTGGTATGGGAGGGGGGGACCCGGCGTATGCGGTGGAGCGGCGGCTCATGGCCCCACACATACTTCACACCCTGCTGTATTCCGCCGTCCATCGGGCACGGCTGCCGCCGGCGACACAGGTAGTCTTTCAAATATGGCGTCAGGCGCTGACGTGCATTGGGTGGTGGGGCGTGCTCACGCGGGAGACCCCACTGTGGCACAATGGGCGACTGCCGCAGTTGGCGGCCCTGTCAGGGTTTGAGGGGTGGGATCGGATTAGCATCTCCACCATAGGTGATGTGGTGTGTGGGTGGGATGTATGATGTAACAACGCGTACCATTACAACGCGGTATGTTACATCGCGGTTTTAACAACGCAAGTCGTTACATTGACTTGCGTTGGAGGGCGCTGGACATAGGAATAGTGTGAATTACTATTCCAACTCCAGTCTACGTACAGTAGGGAAGGTGTTGGAAAGTGATTCACACTATTCCTTATCCTACAGCGCCCTCCAGTGCAAGTCGGTGTAACGACTTGCGTTGTTAAAACCACAATGTAACCATACCGCATTGTAATGGTTGCGTGGTAAAGGATGTTTCCCGTGTGGGTGTGTTCTGAAGTCTTTCCAGGATCTCCAACAGGAGTTTAGCATGCCGCGGACGCAGTTTTATAGATATCTACAATTTTGTCACGCATTCTCCCCCAGTCTGGCGGGCTTGGACTCCATAGCTGATTTTAGCCCAGTGGAAGCGAAGCTTTTTATGGGAGAACTCCAGGACAAGAAAATCTCCAAGATATATCGATCGCTGGTTATCCATAGCGCCCCCTCGCTCCAGCAGCTCAAAGGGAAATGGAAGGATGATGTTGGGCCCCTCGACGAGACGGACTGGACGGATGCACTGGCCTCGCCTCGGGGAGCAGCCATAGCTATCCGACTTCGTCTTATACAATTTAAGTATCTGCATAGGGCTTACTTCACCCGGCGGAGGTTGTGGCGGGCGGGCTTGATTGTCTCTCCGGAGTGTCTCCGCTGTAGACGGGAGGAGGGCTCCTTCTTTCACACTGTATGGCTTTGTGGGTCTCTGTCTCGGTTTTGGAGAGGGGTGCTGGCTTGTCTATCCGAGGTGTTGGGTTGGGATCTCCCCGCGGACCCCAAGCTGACACTCCTGCACATTATGGAGGACATTGGTGGCAACATATACAAGCGGCACTTATTGCTGCTGGGTCTCATACTGGCCAAAAGGGATATCGCGCGGGCATGGAAAGCGCCGACTGCCCCCTCGCTGAACGTGTGGAAGAGGGGACTGGACTTTAATATGGGCCTGGAGCTCCCTATTTTTGCAGCTAGGGGGTGCCCCCGTAAACACTACAAGATATGGAAGAGGTGGGCAGACTATAGGGTTCTCCCCCTGGAGCCAGTTCCAGAGGAGCGGGAGGAGGGGCTCATCTAGCTTCCCCCGGAGGGGGGGGGTATACGCAGGGACTGGGGATGGACCTGTCTGACTTATGCTCATGCACGCTGTCGTTGGTTGAATTTAGTATGGTGCGGTCGGGGGGAGGGAGTTGGGAGGTTGGGGGGGAGAGTTTGGGGGTTGGTTTTCATCTGAAATGCATTCCAAGTATCCTATTATGATAAAACGGTCAATGTCATGATTAGTGTGCTGCTTGGGCTGATACCTCTGGGCTACAGGGGCCGGCAATATATGTGTTTGTTGACAAATAAAAACAATTTTCAAAAAAAAAAATAATGACCAACATGCCTACTGTAATTTTCAGTGAGAAAAATGAATTCAATAAATCCATCCATCCCATTTTGTTTCCAATTTTTGGTTCAGTGTTAGCTAAGCCTTTTTAGGTTGAGCTTTTGACCTAAAACTCCTTAAACTCCACCCACGGCAATTAATTTGCATGTTTTAGTGTCCTTTAAAAATTCTTGCTTGCTAGTTGTCAGTCCTGTCTCTTTGTCCTTCCTTTTTTTCTTCTGTTCCTCCCACGGAGCAGGGACAATGTATTGTATCATTATGGTATGGTTGTTTATCTGTTCTTTGGGGGACTATTTTTTCTGGCCTTGTTACTGTTTGCATGTGTTCAGCTTCAGCACCATAGGTGCTTACATTTTAATTTAGCATTCCTCCCTCCCACCACCTTATAATGCCACAGTTGTGTTAGTGCTGCCTCCTGCTCCAATGCTGGCATTTTTTAGCTTTTCTGCAATTTTGGATGTTGACTGTCAGTTGGGCTATTTTGGTAAGATATTCGTTTGGTTTTGGGTTTCCTTTTAAGGGGGATTGGCTTGTTTTTAGCCTTTTTTGTTTTTTCTTTTGGGTGTCGACCGTCAATCTTGTGTTGGGATTATGGTAAAATATTCATTTTGGGCTTCCATTTAAGGGGAATTGGGCTTGCTTTTATTATCATTAAATAACAGTGGGGATATCTTTATGTTTAATTATTTTTATTTGGAGGCCATTGGTTTCTAGTTCAGCCTTCCACCTTCTATGCGAGGCGCCACACTCCCGACAAAAGCAGTGGGAATCAGGACAGCGCATGTAGGATCACTTTGGATACTGTGCCTGTTCGCCTTCTCTTAATGAAGATCCTAGCTCACGTGCACTTAAGCTGGTCTGAGTGAGAGCTTGGGGAGCTGGATCATTGCACCATTAGCCGTTGCCATCTTAAGTCTAGTGTTGCACCCTGACTGAGAAGCTTTTGGCCCCATGACAGCATCTTCAGCTCATGCTCCCTGCGCTTTAAACACTGATCAATGCACTTCTCTGCCCCCCTTTAACTGTGGGCCCCATGCAGCTTCATTTAAGAGTGGCCATTCTGCCTTTGGTTTACGCATACCTTCCTGCCAATGTTCCCAGAAAATAATTTCAATAGATCTTAGCATGACTTATGATATTGCTCTGCATGAGCACCTACATAGCAAACTTATAGTGTAACGTCTTGTAGGCTCATTAGTTTACTATGGCATGCTTAGTCACTGTCAACATGCCTAACCCGTTTGCCAATTCTACAACCATCGAATTTAGCTATGCATACTCCTTTACTTCTTCTCCGCTCAGCATATCTAGTCTCCATTTTGCAACTCCAATTGCTTTAACAACAGACCAATGGCACCAAGCACTATACAAATGGTACAGCACAATACAGTGCAATCTTTGGTTAATGGAGACTCATTCGATCCTTTGCCAGCTTATTTGTAAAACTTTACTGCTTCTCTGCCCAGCATATCTATTCCCCATTTTGTAATTTCACTTGTTAATGCACTTCGAACACTGGTGTCAACGGAAGTTGCTATCGGGATAGGAGTGCCCGAGTGGGTCATGCGCAGAGCTGCTAGTGCTTCCAAAATTCCTAGCTCTCCGAGCAGGTGTTTCCTTCCCGACTCGCTTTCCTCCAGTGCCAGCACCGGATGCCCCCAACCACCTCTCCCCAATCACCGACTCTGTTGCTGTTGTCATACAGGTGGTGGCACCTACAACTACCATCCATCCATATCCATTTGTAGAGCGCACAGCTACCACCAATGGCGGTGTCCTGGCGCTAAAATAGCAGCATAGTCAGCCAGGGGACTGGGGGACGAGCTAGGGCAAATCAAATAGCTAAGATTTCAGGGCCTTCCTAAAAGTGGATTCCGATTCTGCATTACGCAGGTGGTCAGGCATAGAATTCCAGAGAGTTGCAGTTCTCACTGCGAAGGCTCGCCTGCCAATCCTGGCTTTGGCAAAGCGAGGGGTGTGAAGTAGTACCTGAGAATTGGATCGTAAGGTCCTGGTCTGGCGATATTTCTGAAGTCTCTGTTTCAGATATCCTGGACCTCTATCTCTTGAGGCTCTGTAGGTCAGGGACAATGCCTTGAATTATTCTATTCTCCTTTTTACTGGGAGCCAGTGAAGGCTATGCAGATGAGGAGAAATGTGATGGCGGAGGGGCACATTTCTAATGAGCCTAGCTGTAGTGTTCTTGACAATCTGCAATCTCTGGATAAGGTAAGCTGGGAGACCCAGGTACAAGCTGTTAGCATAGTCCAGCTGAGATGTAATAAGGGCATGGACTATTGTTGCCCGACAGTCCATAGGCAGCAGGTGAAGGAATCTTCGCAAGGCTTTTAGTGTCCAAAAACAAGCTCTGGAGATTTGACCAATCTGCCTGAGAGTTTAGAGTCGAATTTAAAGCCTAAGTTTCTGACAGAGGTGACAGGGGCAAGAGGGGGATTCAACTGCACCGACCACCAAAGATCTGCCCGTGGAGGCAAGGGTTGATTAAAAAACATCACCTCCGTTTTGTCAGCGTTTAATTTCAGGCAACTGGCAATCTTGGTGAGGCAGTGCCTAAAACTGTCAAAAGCGGCCTTTGGATGGTCTTTAAATGAGAACACCAGCTGCGTGTCATCAGCGTAAGAAATCATTCTCACTCCACAATGTTCCACTACAGATGCCAAAGGAGTAAGATAAACATTAAACAGGGTGGGGCTCAACGCCGAACCCTGGGGAACTCAGCATACCATAGGGCTAGAAGAGGAGACGTGAGGGCGCAGAAAGACCTGCTGAGACCGAGCATTGAGGAAGGAGCGAAACCAAGCCAAGATATTACTGTGCCAGTCTGTCTAAAAGGATCAGATGGAAGACCGTATCAAAAGCTGCGGACAGGTCCAGCAGCACAAGCATGGCACAGCTACCTTGGTCAAGGGATTCTCGTACAGTTTCCGCCACTTCCAGCAGAGCAGTCTCAGTACTGTAGCCCATCCTAAAACCTGATTGGGAGTCATGAAGAAGGTTATTGGACTCCAGGAAGTCAGATAACTGCCTCTGAACTTCCTTCTCCAGACTTTTTCCAGGAGCGGGCAGGAGCGAGATAGGCCTAAAGTTCTTAAGTATGCCAGGGTCCACGTCTTCTTTCTTAAGAATAGGCAGGACATATGTTTTTTTCCATATAGAGGGATAGCTACCTGAAGTCACCCATCGCCAGTCTCCTCTACCAAGGAGTGGAGACTGGCGATGGTCATGGAACTAAATGCAATATGAGTGGGTCAAGTGCTAGAACTGAAAGCATGCACTCTAGGCGCTGTGACAGAGATGAGTGTTCTGGAAGCGCAAGTGTGTGCTTAAACTGTAAGTGGGGTCTAGTGCAGGATGAATTCTATAGAAATAACAGACTTTATGTGGTATAATGCACGGTGGTCGCTTGTCATCTTTTCCAGCTCTCTTTAGGTTCTGCACGAGCACATCTGTAGGCCTCTTGCCTCCTCCCTACGGATCATGCTATCTTCATCTGCAGCCCAGTATGCCACATTCCTGCACCACATATTCGCCAATGGGGAGTGGTGGATTTCCATCTGATGGTGATCGCCCTTATGGCCAGGATGTGGGTCAGGTTGATGAGTTTAGTGGTGACGTTTGCATTTTTGGGTCTTGGGTAAATACCCAACATACAGAGTTCAAGAGTGTCAAGGTGTGGCCAAGCACTGATCTGAACCTAGCTATACAGGTAGTGACATCCTCCCAGAAACTGTAATTTATGGCATGTCCAAATCATATGGTGGAGGTCGGCTGTGTCCGTTTGGCACCTAGGGCAGGTGGCCGACACTTTGAGGAATATTCTATGTAACCTCTAGGGTTTTAGGTAAGCTCAATGCAATACATTGAATTGTATATATTAAATGCAGGCATTTCTTGAAACCTTACAGAGGCAGTGGCGGCTGGCACATGTAAGAGCAGTGGGGCGATGGGGCTCGGCTGGGGTGGGCAGTGTGGGTGAAATGTCGACAGATGACGGGATAAGTAAAATGAAATAAAAAAAATAATAAAACCACTTACCTTGCTCTTGCCGTATCGCAACCTCAAGTTTGTGGCTTTCTAAGTACTCCAATACCAGTCTTCTTATCTTTGAAATATTTAGGTCTCTTATATGGCACAATATAAATCATACCTTATTCATTAAATAATTAGTGAAAAATTCTTAATGGTCAAGTTATGCACCAGTCACCCACTTATCCTGCACAAAAGTGATTTGAATGGGAAACGCTATGTGAAGGTGTTGCTTGGGAAACGGTCTTAACTAAAAAAGTAATCTCGAACTGACCACTCCACCCACACTAATAGTCAAACACATCAGTGAATATCCTATTCAACATTACAATAAAACTCAGAGTGGTGCAACACAACAGGGAAGAGCGATATCTCCACTCACTTGATGCTGGTGTGCGTTATCAAGGTAAGTTAATGATAGAAGGAACAGCTTGTTAAGAGTATATATCTCCATAGTTGTGTTAATTTGGTGCACTTAAGAGAGAGACAGCTAAGTTTTTGTCTGGAGACATATCATTTTATCTTATGTTTAGCTTATTTGTATCTATTTATTTTATTATTTGTGTATTTTATAAAGTGCACAGCTACCCCAACGGGGCGTCCCGGCGCTGAGAACTCTGGGAAAAGAGAGCCAGAAACGGAGGGCCTGTCTAGGAGGAGAAAAGGTGTGTCTTCAGCAGTTTACGAAATGCTGATTCTGATTGGCTGGTACGTAGAGGTAGCGGGAGCTTGTTCCAGCACTGAGAGGCACAGACCTCAAAGGTTTTCCACCTGCACGAACTCGTTTAAATCGTGGAGTGTGCAGGAAGAATAGGGAGTTGGAGCGCAATGTCCTGGAGTGGGCATACGGTCGCAAGATGTTTTTCAGATGAGCCGATCCGGTGCCTTTTGAGGCTCGGAAGGCCAGCGTCATTGCTTTGAAGACACTTCTTTTAGCAATGGGTAACCAGTGCAGTTTGCGTAAAAGTGGAGAGACATGGTGTCTAGCAGGAATTCTCTCTACAAGCCGAGCGGCAGCATTTTGGACTGTCTGAAGTTTATGACACAGGCCTGCTGAGATACCAAGGTAGAGGGCATTAGCGTAATCGAGATGGGAAATTATCAATGCCTGGATCACAGTTTTACGGCAATCCGCCGGCAGGTAGTTAATAAGGCGGTTAATGGTCCTGATTTTAGCGAAACAGGAAGCAGCCACTGTCTGTACCTGATTGCTGAAACTAAGATGGTTGTCCCAACGTACCCCTAAGTTTTTCACCGAGTCTTTAGGGGTGGGGGCTTGACTTAGATCGTCTGGCCACCATAGGCTAGAGTCCAAAGGAGATGGAGAGTTGAAAAACAGGATCTCCGTTTTTCCTGCGTTGAGTCGGAGGGAGTTAGCATCCATCCAGCTAGAAATGTCCCTGAGGCAGGATTTCAGTGGATCGAAGGCAGAAGCAGAGGGGGTGTCAAAAGTAAAAAGAAGCTGAATATCGTCAGCATAGGAGGTGGATTTAATCCCTGTCTGAGCGATCAGCTTGGCCAAAGGGGTAAAATAAACATTAAAAAGGAGCGGACTCAGGGAAGAACCCTGGGGAACTCCCCATTTAAGTGATCTGGCAGGGGAGGTGTAGGGAGGGGTGAAAACCTGCTGTGTGCGGTCCGAAAGATAGGATGTGAGCCATTTCAGCACAACACCTCCCACACCCAAGTCCTCGAGCCTACTCAGCAAGATCTTGTGAGAGACGGTGTCGAATGCTGCTGATAAATCCAACAGCACTAGCACCACCCTCGACCCCTGGTCAAGCGTCCACCTCACCGAGTCCGCCATTTCAATAAGGGCAGACTCCGTGCTGTGGCCCGATCTGAAGCCGTGCTGGGAATCATGGAGAAGTCCATTGGATTCAATATAGTTCGCCAACTGAGAGTGCACCAGTTTTTCCAGGATTTTTGCTGGTGCAGGCAGGAGGGAAATGGGTCTGTAGTTGCTAGGTTGGTCAGGATCCAGGTTGGGCTTCTTAAGGATAGGGACCAACGAGGCATGTTTCCATTTGGCAGGAAAACAGCCCAGTCTGAGAGAGCTATTCCAAATGTGGTTCAGATAAGGATTAAGTAGAGGGGCAAGTTTTTTGTATTGCTTGGCTGGCCAGGGATCATTAGGCGAGCCTGATTTACAATTGAGTAGTTCAGCCATAGATTCGGCTTCCGAGACGGCTGCAAAATCGGATAAGATAGGCAGTGGTGGCGAGAGAGTGGTGGGCTTTTCTTCCCAACCTATTGTGTCGAGGGTGGGGAAAGAGGAATAGATGATTTCTATTTTATCCTCAAAAAATTTGGAAAGTTTATCACATAATGATTGTGAAGCAGGCTGAGTTCGAGTCAGCGCGTTGGGGTCTGTGAAGGATCTGACTATATTAAAAATCTCCCTAGCGCCATTACTGGCGAGCGTGATTCTGGAGGCCAGAAAGTGTCGTTTGTGCTTCTCAATCAGTCTCCTATATTCTTTAAGGGCTAATTTATAGGAGATTTTGCTATCGATGGTATAGTTCTGTCTCCAGAGGCGTTCAAGAGATTTGCAGGAGGCCTTTTTCTGCCTGAGCTCATCAGAGTACCAGGGTGCCGAAGGTACAGCCCTATAAGTTTTGATGGTTTTAAGGGGGGCCAGAGCATCTAAGGCCTGACTAATCCATGTGTCCAGGTGGTCAATCTGTAGATCTGGGTCAAGAGACGGGCAGGGTTGAGTATTTTTTAAATATTCCCGGAGCGTTTCAGGGGTGATGCGGCTCCAATTTCTTCCAATTGATTTGGGAATGATAACGGGTCTAATGTGACAAGAAATGTTGATCTCAAAAGGGATAAGGAAATGGTCAGACCAAATGACCGGGGTAGGGGGAGTCACCCGAATAGATGGTAGGTTGGAGCAGATCAGGTCCAGAGTATGACCCTCTTTATGCGTAGGTAAAGATATTATTTGAGCTAGGTTGCAGGCTGCAAGCGTAGAGATGAAGAGCTTGCTGTGCGAGCAAGACTCGTTATCAACATGGAGATTGAAGTCTCCCAAAGCGGTAAAGTTAGCATATCGTGTGCTAAGCTGAATAACATAGTCAGCTAAAGCAGGTAAGTAAGAGGTATTGGAGTGAGGGGGGCGGTAGATGAGAATTCCAGAGCAGGAGAAGGAGGGGGAGATTTGAACAACGAAAGGCATACCCTCTATACATTCAATTTGATTGAATGGAGGGAGGGTAACCGACCATTTGGAATTGTGGATTAAAGCAATCCCGCCTCCCTGTATTTTATTAGGTCTATTGGCACAAACAATACTGTAGCCCTCAGGTAAGGCCAGGGTGATTGCGGGATTCGTAGTGTCGTTCAACCATGTTTCAGTTAAAAAGAGCAAGTCCCAGTTGTTGTCCCGAAGGGACTGCCAGATGTCAATGGCATGTTTGCTCAGTGAGCGACAGTTAATCAGCGCAGCTCTGAGGGTCAGGGAGGACTGGGCTCCATAAGTGGAGGGAGAGTTCGGTGAGTGTATTGTGTTGGTACTATGATCTGAGGCCAGAAGAGTGAAATTACAGACAGGGCAGGAGTAAACCTGGCTACGAGCGTCTGAGATAGAAAGCGGGCAGGTCTCACACTGTGGGGGTCTCACAGACATCAGCTCAGTCCAGGAGTATGTTGCAGTAATGTGGCTAGGGGGGCGGGAAGGAAGACCGGCCCCGGTCGCGTCCTGATCGCGGACGAGCGCAGACGAGCTTGCCTTTAGTGCGCCTTCGGCGCGCAGTCGGCGCGCCCGCTGCGCTCGTCCGCTGCGCTTCCGGTACATACACATATTTATGGAGATGTGACGAAGGGAGAGGGCGTGGCCTCGGAGTGGGCGTCTCCCAGTCAGGGCGTGGGGAATGGCGGTCACAAAAGGTCGTCAGTTTCGCCCTAATCAGCGCTCGTTATGCTGCGCGGAAGGGATCCTGCAGACTGCAGCTGTGTATCAGGCAAAATGAGTAAGTTCTTTTAAAAACTAAATTTTAGCAGTTTGTTAAAAATAGAAACAAGCACAATCAATCTAGCTACTCCCGGCTGAGCCTCAGGAGGTTCCGAGAGTTATCTGAGCGCGTACAAAGCAGCGCGTCTATTATAAATGCTCTGCAGGGGGCGTGGCCTCGGAGTGGGCGTCTCCCAGTCAGGGCGTGGGGAATGGCGGTCACGAAAGGTCGTCAGTTTTGCCCTAATCAGCGCTCGTTATGCTGCGCGGAAGGGATCCTGCAGACTGCAGCTGTGTATCAGGCAAAATGAGTAAGTTCTTTTAAAAACTAAATTTTAGCAGTTTGTTAAAAATAGAAACAAGCACAATCAATCTAGCTACTCCCGGCTGAGCCTCAGGAGGTTCCGAGAGTTATCTGAGCGCGTACAAAGCAGCGCGTCTATTATAAATGCTCTGCAGGGGGCGTGGCCTCGGAGTGGGCGTCTCCCAGTCAGGGCGTGGGGAATGGCGGTCACGAAAGGTCGTCAGTTTCGCCCTAATCAGCGCTCGTTATGCTGCGTGGAAGGGATCCTGCAGACTGCAGCTGTGTATCAGGCAAAATGAGTAAGTTCTTTTAAAAACTAAATTTTAGCAGTTTGTTAAAAATAGAAACAAGCACAATCAATCTAGCTACTCCCGGCTGAGCCTCAGGAGGTTCCGAGAGTTATTTGAGCGCGTACAAAGCAGCGCGTCTATTATCAATGCTCTGCAGGGGGCGTGGCCTCGGAGTGGGCGTCTCCCAGTCAGGGCGTGGGGAATGGCGGTCATGAAAGGTCGTCAGTTTCGCCCTAATCAGCGCTCGTTATGCTGCGCGGAAGGGATCCTGCAGACTGCAGCTGTGTATCAGGCAAAATGAGTAAGTTCTTTTAAAAACTAAATTTTAGCAGTTTGTTAAAAATAGAAACAAGCACAATCAATCTAGCTACTCCCGGCTGAGCCTCAGGAGGTTCCGAGAGTTATCTGAGCGAGTACAAAGCAGCGCGTCTATTATCAATTCTCTGCAGGGGGCGTGGCCTCGGAGTGGGCGTCTCCCAGTCAGGGCGTGGGGAATGGCGGTCACGAAAGGTCGTCAGTTTCGCCCTAATCAGCACTCGTTATGCTGCGCGGAAGGGATCCTGCAGACTGCAGCTGTGTATCAGGCAAAATGAGTAAGTTCTTTTAAAAACTAATTTTTAGCAGTTTGTTAAAAATAGAAACAAGCACAATCAATCTAGCAACTCCCGGCTGAGCCTCAGGAGGTTCCGAGAGTTATCTAGTTTTTTTCAGTTTTTTAAAATGCCGTAGGTAGGATCTTCTGTATTGGTTTGCAGTGGGTTATCCTTGTTTAGTGACCGTTCTCTTTCACACACATAGCAGCTCTCTTAGCTGTGCTAAAAATATGCACTATACTTTAGTGTGTAATTTTCACTCTTGCTGGATACAAAATTGAATATTGAATGTCTTTTTAATGCAGTTCTAGCTTCATCTCTCTGAATGAGCATCAAGCGTCTTGTACAGATGAAGTGAAACCTGGCAAGATCCATATTGTGATGCTCCTATACTCAAGAGGGCCTTTTCCCCAATCCAATATGAGGGCCACATTCTTGTCCCTTAATGTAAGAGATGTGCTATGATTGACCTGGAAGGTCCACCCAGGGAGTGGGTGGGAAAGTGGGGTACGGGAAATCTAGAAAACAGAGCACCCCTTCTATAACAAACAGGCTGTAGAATTTTTGCTTTCAGAAGATGTTCGCAAAAAGTATTTCAGCAAAGTATTTGGCTTTTCCCATGTTATTGGACCCTGCTATGATTAAAATTATTGTGTTATTTAGCTTCTAATTTTCATTTGTGCATTTAATGACACCCATTTATTCCTTCATTTTAGATATGGTTTTAGAGATGGTGCCCACCTCATTTCCCACCTTAAATACTCTATAATCCGCCATGCTTAATCTGTCAGCACGTTTGTCAGAGCACTCCTTCATTTGGTCAAAGAGGACTGTGAGTCTGTTTTCAGATCAGTGTCAAGGCGGATTGTGAGTCTGTTTTCTGATTAGTGAAACACAGTCTCCCTTTCATTTTTAGCAGAATTTGTTTTAGAGCAGAAGCTATTCAAAGGGCTTGGTCATTCAATCATATGTGTCAGTTGGCTTGTCCGAATCCATAGTTTTAAGAGCTTTCAACATAATTTCACCTTACATCACAAAGTTCCACGGCAAACAATGCAACTCCACACATTTCCATTCTAAATCACATGATTCGACACCAGACCAAATAATTCATCTCACCAACACAATTACACAACACACCACATACATCCAATCCACACGGCACAATACCACATCATGCCACAAAAGTCAACAACACATCACATAACTAAACTCCATAACATACCACTATACAACACAAAATACCTTTTTATTTATGTGTCTTATAGAGCGCCCGAATCACCCCCAAAGGGGTATCTCCGCACTATAGTAGTGCTTTGAGGTCAGTGTCGGGTAGATGTAGGGAGATTACAGAGTCATCGAGGGGGACTGAAAAAGTGCGGTTTTGAGAAGTCGTCGGAATTGGAGATAGTTGGTATATTCACGAAGGTGAAGTGAAAGTTGATTCCATTATGAGGGGGCAAGATGGCAAAATACCTTCCCCCCATTACACATATTTACATTCCATAAAACACAATTCCACTCCACATATTTCCAGTACACTCAAAACCACAAAATTACCATCCACATAATTCCACTGCACACCATGCCACATAATTCCACTACACACATCCACTCCACACCACACAATTCCATGCCACATAATTCCACAACGAACAATTCCAATCCAACCCACATAATTCTAATCAACACCACATACATCCACTCCACTCCATAACACTAGGGTGAAATACATTTTTATTTACAACTGTCAATAGCTCTAACTCTCACAAATGTGAGACCTTTTGGCATTGCTTGTTATTTTTGGCAAACATGTTTATAATAACATATACTTACCAACATGGGTTTCCACCCAGCCCTCTTCATCCATGGATATGTTCAGTTGTTATACATGCTTGCCTCCCATTCACCTAAGCTTACAGTATGTCACGTGGGGGACCTCACTTGAGCCATTGGTTACTTACTCTGCTAGGGTATTCTGTCTTTGCATCCTACCAAAGTGTGATGTCATCACTCAGAGGTAAACTTGTACCTTTCAGTACCAGGGACTTATGGGCCAGTGTGGATATATATATATACACACATATATATATATATATATATATATACATACACATTATCTACTGGCGGTCGCCAGTAGATAGTTATAGTTAGGACCATGTTTCCATAGGAAATCCGCAACATTCTATTTGGAATAACTTTGGCGCCGGTCGGCGAATCCTCGCGAAAGTTTCAAAACTAATGGGGCGCTACGCTCCGCTCCTACCCTGAAAGTCTCGGGGGGATTCGTCAAGCGGGGGCTGAGAAAAAAGGGGGGTCCCAAAACGCGTTTTCCCCATGCATTTTTCCATAGGACCTTTAGACACAGCTACAGCCCGAACGGCTGAACAGAGTTACTTGAAATTTGGCAGAGACGTAGTCTACAGGTCAAGGATGTGCCTTTTGTAGGTTTGGTGTAAATCTGTTCAGTATTTCCTAAGAAAATAGCATTTAAATCAATATATATATCTGTAAGCGCGCTCCGAGCGCGCACCGTAAGCTTACCGTACGCGTACGGTGACGTGCGCGAGCGCGATTCTGATTGGCTGTTAGATCTTAGTAAACATTCGAATCGGTCGAAACCAGGAAGTGTCGGCCGCCATTTTCTCTCTCGCACTCTGAGGGGGGGAGGAAAAACAAAGTTGGATAACATGAAAAGGGGCAGGCTAGACAGCTCCTAACCACCTAGCCTTGGTTAGGGTGTCCCAAAAGGACCCCCAAGGCCAAAAATGCATTTTTTTTTTTTATTGAAAAAACGCCGAATGCGCTTACCGTACGCGTACGGCCAAAAATAAATGAAAAAAAACCAAAATCCACATATTCCCCCCCCCCGTGTGCAAAAGGGGGGGGGGAATATGTGCATGGCATATTTGTCATTTGAACATTTAATAGATAACATTTCACAACGAAGCGCATAATATGTCCTCCGTGTGCGGACGGTGCGCGAAGTGCATCGTGCGTACATGGCCCATCCCCCCCCGTGCACAAAAGGTGCCCGTAGTGCATCTTTTGTGCATGGCATATTAGCCCTTTTGAACATTTAATAGATAACCTTTCACAACGAAGCGCATAATATGTCCTCCGTGTGCGGACGGTGCGCGAAGCGCATCGTGCGTACATGGTCCATCCAGCGTAACGTGGCGTAGCGCACCGCGTGCCCACCGTGCGTGCACGGCACTAACTGCGTAAAGTGGGCGCGCGGTGCGCAAAGCGCACCGCGTGCTCACTGTGCGCGCACGGTACGAACTGCGTGAAGTGGGCGCGCACGGCACGAATGGCGTAAAGTAACTTAGCATTTAAAAAACCGTACAAATTCACTGAAAAAACCATAGGTTTCACACACGTTATAGTTAGGAATTAGCATTTAAAAAACCTTGCAAATTCACTGAAAAAACCATAGGTTTCACACAAGTTATAGTTAGCTGTACATTTCACTCGTAAAAAACCAATGAAATTCCACGTTATAGTTAGTGCAGGCAACTATAACTCACGCGACCGCAATCCTCTGCTGATGCTAATACTGTATTTAGACACTTATTTGCCCATGTCTTCTTCCATTAAATTTTAGCTATACATATATTACAAATATTTTTTTTTCATAAAGACACATATGTCATCAGCAGAGGATTGCGGTCGCGTGAAATGTACAGCTAACTATAACTTGTGTGAAACCTATGGTTTTTTCAGTGAATTTGCAAGGTTTTTTAAATGCTATTTCCTAACTATAACGTGTGTGAAACCTATGTTTTTTTCAGTGAATATATATATATATATATACACACACACGCACACCTACAGACATACTTATATACTGATATGGAATTAGACCAATTGGAATGTTTGAATACAGATGTAGATGCATGTTCTACTACCGAAGAGACAGCAAAAGTCTTGGGACTCGACATATGTGGCAGTGTGAAAACCCACTTCAAACCCAGGTCGGTATTCCTCCCAGTGACACCAAGGGACTCATTAGACATTTTCTCTGAGTTAGTAATCTCTTGCTTGAAATCTTTATCTGTACAGTCTGGTGGTAATTAAAAGTGTACTAAGGACACACACAAACTTAGATACCATCAAGTAATGAACAAGATAAAACAGAGAAAAGATCTAATAAGATAGTCTGTAGCCAATGAGTATGTATGACTCAGAAGCTAAATCCCAGCTGAGAGATTGTAATTGTTATTGTAGAGTAAGGCCCACAGATCTGACAGAGGTTAAAGGGAGATACTTTATGGAATTATCCAAATGGAGAGGAGTGGGGTTAATTTCACAGGATGACTATAAGTATCTAAAAGTTGAGACAGCAGTGACACCTATCCTATATTTGATTCCTAAAGATTTTTGTTTTTGTTTGTTTTTATTGGCAGTTGAAAAGGGAGAAAAACAGTACATTGCAGTATACAGCGTGCGTAATAAGATATCACCGACAAGATGTCTGGAAACAATTGGAGGATACATTATGGCATACTAATTGTATATATCATTACTTTACATCTCGCAACACTTCTTTAAATGGAATTAGAGTTCATTAGCATCATTTACAAATCCACAAAAAAGCCAGTTTGACCAAAAACTATACAACAACATACTGTGGTACAATATAGTTATACATCCTCGTAGTCCGTGGTATGTAACACGCTCATCCAATTTACAACAGGACCCCATATGTACTTAGGTCTGGATGCGGTTGGCATTAAGTCCCAAAAGGCCTCGACTTGTTCCCGGCAGAATGTTATGTCTGTAATCCAGTCTTTGACTAAGGGTGGGCGTGCCCTGCCCTAAGTCATAGCTATACGTCTCTTGGCCAGTAACAATAGCATGGCCAGCAACCTGCGCACCCCCACCGGTGCATCTTTAACATAACCAAGCACTCCCAGCATGGCAGTGGGGGGAATGTGTATCAACAGTATGTAATCAATCTTTTGGAAGATTTCCCTCCAATATGCCGCCAGGCACGGACACTCCCATGCCAAGTGAAGAAATTTAGCCTGGTCCACATGACATCTCCAGCACTCTGAAGTAGGTTTTAGTCCCTTACAGAACAGTTGCATAGGGGTTCCGTAATATTGATTTAAAAATTTGAAGTGTATCAATCTTAATTTATAATTGGGGAGAGCTGCTCTAATTGTGCACAACAGAACTTCCATTCATCTTCTGTGACCTACGGAGTTAAAAGTGCATTCCAAAGCTTCCTTGATTTCAATATAGCGATTGGATGGTGTGTTTGCATGGAGGTGTATAACCTGGTTATGAGTTTCTTCTGAAAGGGAGTTGTGGTTAAAGTATCTAATGCCTGTTGAGTTGGTGGAGGGTCAGGAAATGTGTCATGTAGTTTGTGACATGTCGCCCGTATGCGATAGTAAAGCAGCATGTCCGTGAACGTCGGTGGCGGTGTATCTGTTGGTTGGGGGGGGTTCTAGGAAACCACGCTCACTATACAGGTCATCAAAACACAGAATTCCCAGCTTTTTAGCACTGTTTATTTTGCCTTGTTGTGCTAGTGGAGGCAACTGTGGGTTCTTGGCAAGTGAGATTGAGAGAGCGTATAGTATGGCTATGCGTGCTCTTCGGCGTTGGGTAGCCCAAGCCCATCTGAGCGTTTCTGAAGTGTCCATTGTGTTTCTAGGTCGATTGCACTGTTGGTATATGGCTACGTTTAAAGGAATTGGCGCTACCCTGTCACACTACACTGCCACATGTGGTTGAAAGGGTATGGGGAGAACCCAGTCGTACAAGAATTGCGCCTGAGCGCAGTAGGCGTATAGTGGGAAGTCAGGTGCCTCTGGCCCACCCTGACTCTGAGGCAGTGTCAACAGTTCCCACTTAACTCTGGCTGGACCTCCTGCCCACACAAGCGATATCATCAGTGACCGTAGTTTCTGAAAGAAAGCCTGAGTGAGTAAGAGGGGGACTTTGCCAAAAGTTATACAGGAACTTAGGGAGAACAACCATCTTAGCAATCGCTATTCGCCCTGCAAGTGATACCGGTAGTGTAGTTGATTCCTAAAGTTAATAAAAATCCTATTAACCCTCCGGGAAGGCCAATCATATCTGTGACTGGCAGTCTATTTGAAACAACTTCCTGCTATGTAGATCACTTTTTGCAGAAATTTGTCCAACTTACACCATCATATTTACAGGACACAAGGGATTTAAAAAAAAAATCTATGAGATAGCATGAGAAGAAGATTATGTACCAATGACATTAGACGTCACATCACTTTACCCAAGCATTGCACATGAGGACGGCCTTAAAGCCATGTCGCACTTTCTGGGCTCTAGACCAATTAAGCTAAATCAACACACAATCATACTTCTAGAAATGGCAAAATGTTGTTTGGAAAACAACTTCTTCTTATATGGGAAGGATATGTACAAACAAATCAGGTGCACCGTGATGGGCACCTTCTTTGCCCCGAGTTATTCCAACTTACACATGACATGGTGGGAAGAGCAGGTGTTCAGAAAAATGTTTCAAAAGAAAGGAATGAACATGTGATCCTAAGGACTCGGTCCATTAATGATTTGTTTGTATTGTGGAGAGGCACTCCAGAATCTGCTCAAAAATTTGCTATGAAGCTAAACAACAATTGCCTAAACTTAAATTTCACTTACAATACCAGTCAAACAGAAATCCGCTTCCTAGATCTGTGTTTGTAAAAGATAAAAAGCTACACACCAAAACGTACAAAAAGCCCATGGCAGGAAATACAATTTTGCATAAAAAAAGTTTCCATCTGACAAAATTAAAACAGAGCATTCCATATACGGAACATATCCGAATGAAAAGGAATTGCAGTGAAGAGAGCACTTTGAGCACTATATATATTAAATAAATCTAAATATAAACATATATATATATATATATATATATATATATATATATATATATATATATATATATATATATCCACAGCTATGAGTTAGCCCCAGTGAGAGACGCCAACAGTTGCTTTACGATCTTCGGATTTTAATGGTGACAACTTGCAAACAGATGAAGGGCTGGAAAGTCCAAACACAGTGCACAGCTTAACCAGACGCGTTTCGGGAACAACGGTTCCCTTCTTCAATGGCAGCCGTTCCGCATACACCAAACCAGATCACGGCACTCTTATATTCACCTGGCTGCCTCAGTGGGCGGGGCCAACCCAATGGCCTCTTGGTCCTAGTTCAATTATCACTGCACTACCAGGACCAAGAGGCCATTGGGTTGGCCCCCCCCACTGAGGCAGCCAGGTGAATATAAGAGTGCCGTGATCTGGTTTGGTGTATGCGGAACGGCTGCCATTGAAGAAGGGAACCGTTGTTCCCGAAACGCGTCTGGTTAAGCTGTGCACTGTGTTTGGACTTTCCAGCCCTTCATCTGTTTGCAAGTTGTCACCATTAAAATCTGAAGATCGTAAAGCAACTGTTGGCGTCTCTCACTGGGGCTAACTCATAGATGTGGATTCGTAGCGGCTTTGCTCAGCCGCGAGAGATGCTCACCGGAAGACTCGGGCCTGTGGTGAAGCCGTGATCGGTTTCATCGATGTAACGGGAGTTGCAATCGGGGTGACAATCAACGATTGACAAGTGAAGGCAGCTTGTTGTCCAACAACCCATTGAGGAACATGATGGTTTATGACCGCAAAACTGAACCAACTCACTGTAGTTCAATTATCACTGCACTACCAGGACCAAGAGGCCATTGGGTTGGCCCCGCCCACTGAGGCAGCCAGGTGAATATAAGAGTGCCGTGATCTGGTTTGGTGTATGCGGAACGGCTGCCATTGAAGAAGGGAACCGTTGTTCCCGAAACGCGTCTGGTTAAGCTGTGCACTGTGTTTGGAATTTCCAGCCCTTCATCTGTTTGCAAGTTGTCACCATTAAAATCCGAAGATCGTAAAGCAACTGTTGGCGTCTCTCACTGGGGTTAACTCATAGATGTGGATTCGTAGCGGCTTTGCTCAGCCGCGAGAGATGCTCACCGGAAGACTCGGGCCTGTGGTGAAGCCGTGATCGGTTTCATCGATGTAACGGGAGTTGCAATCGGGGTGACAATCAACGATTGACAAGTGAAGGCAGCTTGTTGTCCAACAACCCACTGAGGAACATGATGGTTTATGACCGCAAAACTAAACCAACTCACTGTAGTTCAATTATCACTGCACTACCAGGACCAAGAGGCCATTGGGTTGGCCCCGCCCACTGAGGCAGCCAGGTGAATATAAGAGTGCCATGATCTGGTTTGGTGTATGCGGAACGGCTGCCATTGAAGAAGGGAACCGTTGTTCCCGAAACGCGTCTGGTTAAGCTGTGCACTGTGTTTGGACTTTCTAGCCCTTCATCTGTTTGCAAGTTGTCACCATTAAAATCCGAAGATCGTAAAGCAACTGTTGGCGTCTCTCACTGGGGCTAACTCATAGATGTGGATTCGTAGCGGCTTTGCTCAGCCGCGAGAGATGCTCACCGGAAGACTCAGGCCTGTGGTGAAGCCGTGATCGGTTTCATCGATGTAACGGGAGTTGCAATCGGGGTGACAATCAACGATTGACAAGTGAAGGCAGCTTGTTGTCCAAAAACCCACTGAGGAACATGATGGTTTATGACCGCAAAACTGAACCAACTCACTGTAGTTCAATTATCACTGCACTACCAGGACCAAGAGGCCATTGGGTTGGCCCCGCCCACTGAGGCAGCCAGGTGAATATAAGAGTGCCGTGATCTGGTTTGGTGTATGCGGAACGGCTGCCATTGAAGAAGGGAACCGTTGTTCCCGAAACGCGTCTGGTTAAGCTGTGCACTGTGTTTGGACTTTCCAGCCCTTCATCTGTTTGCAAGTTGTCACCATTAAAATCCGAAGATCGTAAAGCAACTGTTGGCGTCTCTCACTGGGGCTAACTCATAGATGTGGATTCGTAGCGGCTTTGCTCAGCCGCGAGAGATGCTCACCGGAAGACTCGGGCCTGTGGTGAAGCCGTGATCGGTTTCATCGATGTAACGGGAGTTGCAATCGGGGTGACAATCAACGATTGACAAGTGAAGGCAGCTTGTTGTCCAACAACCCACTGAGGAACATGATGGTTTATGACCTCAAAACTGAACCAACTCACTGTAGTTCAATTATCACTGCACTACCAGGACCAAGAGGCCATTGGGTTGGCCCCGCCCACTGAGGCAGCCAGGTGAATATAAGAGTGCCGTGATCTGGTTTGGTGTATGCGGAACGGCTGCCATTGAAGAAGGGAACCGTTGTTCCCGAAACGCGTCTGGTTAAGCTGTGCACTGTGTTTGGACTTTCCAGCCCTTCATCTGTTTGCAAGTTGTCACCATTAAAATCCGAAGATCATAAAGCAACTGTTGGCGTCTCTCACTGGGGCTAACTCATAGATGTGGATTCGTAGCGGCTTTGCTCAGCCGCGAGAGATGCTCACCGGAAGACTCGGGCCTGTGGTGAAGCCGTGATCGGTTTCATCGATGTAACGGGAGTTGCAATCGGGGTGACAATCAACGATTGACAAGTGAAGGCAGCTTGTTGTCCAACAACCCACTGAGGAACATGATGGTTTATGACCGCAAAACTGAACCAACTCACTGTAGTTCAATTATCACTGCACTACCAGGACCAAGAGGCCATTGGGTTGGCCCCGCCCACTGAGGCAGCCAGGTGAATATAAGAGTGCCGTGATCTGGTTTGGTGTATGCGGAACGGCTGCCATTGAAGAAGGGAACCGTTGTTCCCGAAACGCGTCTGGTTAAGCTGTGCACTGTGTTTGGACTTTCCAGCCCTTCATCTGTTTGCAAGTTGTCACCATTAAAATCCGAAGATCGTAAAGCAACTGTTGGCGTCTCTCACTGGGGCTAACTCATAGATGTGGATTCGTAGCGGCTTTGCTCAGCCGCGAGAGATGCTCACCGGAAGACTCGGGCCTGTGGTGAAGCCGTGATCGGTTTCATCGATGTAACGGGAGTTGCAATCGGGGTGACAATCAACGATTGACAAGTGAAGCCAGCTTGTTGTCCAACAACCCACTGAGGAACATGATGGTTTATGACCGCAAAACTGAACCAACTCACTGTAGTTCAATTATCACTGCACTACCAGGACCAAGAGGCCATTGGGTTGGCCCCGCCCACTGAGGCAGCCAGGTGAATATAAGAGTGCCGTGATCTGGTTTGGTGTATGCGGAACGGCTACCATTGAAGAAGGGAACCGTTGTTCCCGAAACGCGTCTGGTTAAGCTGTGCACTGTGTTTGGACTTTCCAGCCCTTCATCTGTTTGCAAGTTGTCACCATTAAAATCCGAAGATCGTAAAGCAACTGTTGGCGTCTCTCACTGGGGCTAACTCATAGATGTTGATTCGTAGCGGCTTTGCTCAGCCGCGAGAGATGCTCACCGGAAGACTCGGGCCTGTGGTGAAGCCGTGATCGGTTTCATCGATGTAACGGTAGTTGCAATCGGGGTGACAATCAACGATTGACAAGTGAAGCCAGCTTGTTGTCCAACAACCCACTGAGGAACATGATGGTTTATGACCGCAAAACTGAACCAACTCACTGTAGTTCAATTATCACTGCACTACCAGGACCAAGAGGCCATTGGGTTGGCCCCGCCCACTGAGGCAGCCAGGTGAATATAAGAGTGCCGTGATCTGGTTTGGTGTATGCGGAACGACTGCCATTGAAGAAGGGAACCGTTGTTCCCGAAACGCGTCTGGTTAAGCTGTGCACTGTGTTTGGACTTTCCAGCCCTTCATCTGTTTGCAAGTTGTCACCATTAAAATCCGAAGATCGTAAAGCAACTGTTGGCGTCTCTCACTGGGGCTAACTCATAGATGTGGATTCGTAGCGGCTTTGCTCAGCCGCGAGAGATGCTCACCGGAAGACTCGGGCCTGTGGTGAAGCCGTGATCGGTTTCATCGATGTAACGGGAGTTGCAATCGGGGTGACAATCAACGATTGACAAGTGATGGCAGCTTGTTGTCCAAAAACCCACTGAGGAACATGATGGTTTATGACCGCAAAACTGAACCAACTCACTGTAGTTCAATTATCACTGCACTACCAGGACCAAGAGGCCATTGGGTTGGCCCCGCCCACTGAGGCAGCCAGGTGAATATAAGAGTGCCGTGATCTGGTTTGGTGTATGCGGAACGGCTGCCATTGAAGAAGGGAACCGTTGTTCCCGAAACGCGTCTGGTTAAGCTGTGCACTGTGTTTGGACTTTCCAGCCCTTCATCTGTTTGCAAGTTGTCACCATTAAAATCCGAAGATCGTAAAGCAACTGTTGGCGTCTCTCACTGGGGCTAACTCATAGATGTGGATTCGTAGCGGCTTTGCTCAGCCGCGAGAGATGCTCACCGGAAGACTCGGGCCTGTGGTGAAGCCGTGATCGGTTTCATCGATGTAACGGGAGTTGCAATCGGGGTGACAATCAACGATTGACAAGTGAAGGCAGCTTGTTGTCCAACAACCCACTGAGGAACATGATGGTTTATGACCTCAAAACTGAACCAACTCACTGTAGTTCAATTATCACTGCACTACCAGGACCAAGAGGCCATTGGGTTGGCCCCGCCCACTGAGGCAGCCAGGTGAATATAAGAGTGCCGTGATCTGGTTTGGTGTATGCGGAACGGCTGCCATTGAAGAAGGGAACCGTTGTTCCCGAAACGCGTCTGGTTAAGCTGTGCACTGTGTTTGGACTTTCCAGCCCTTCATCTGTTTGCAAGTTGTCACCATTAAAATCCGAAGATCATAAAGCAACTGTTGGCGTCTCTCACTGGGGCTAACTCATAGATGTGGATTCGTAGCGGCTTTGCGCAGCCGCGAGAGATGCTCACCGGAAGACTCGGGCCTGTGGTGAAGCCGTGATCGGTTTCATCGATGTAACGGGAGTTGCAATCGGGGTGACAATCAACGATTGACAAGTGAAGGCAGCTTGTTGTCCAACAACCCACTGAGGAACATGATGGTTTATGACCGCAAAACTGAACCAACTCACTGTAGTTCAATTATCACTGCACTACCAGGACCAAGAGGCCATTGGGTTGGCCCCGCCCACTGAGGCAGCCAGGTGAATATAAGAGTGCCGTGATCTGGTTTGGTGTATGCGGAACGGCTGCCATTGAAGAAGGGAACCGTTGTTCCCGAAACGCGTCTGGTTAAGCTGTGCACTGTGTTTGGACTTTCCAGCCCTTCATCTGTTTGCAAGTTGTCACCATTAAAATCCGAAGATCGTAAAGCAACTGTTGGCGTCTCTCACTGGGGCTAACTCATAGATGTGGATTCGTAGCGGCTTTGCTCAGCCGCGAGAGATGCTCACCGGAAGACTCGGGCCTGTGGTGAAGCCGTGATCGGTTTCATCGATGTAACGGGAGTTGCAATCGGGGTGACAATCAACGATTGACAAGTGAAGGCAGCTTGTTGTCCAACAACCCACTGAGGAACATGATGGTTTATGACCGCAAAACTGAACCAACTCACTGTAGTTCAATTATCACTGCACTACCAGGACCAAGAGGCCATTGGGTTGGCCCCGCCCACTGAGGCAGCCAGGTGAATATAAGAGTGCCGTGATCTGGTTTGGTGTATGCGGAACGGCTGCCATTGAAGAAGGGAACCGTTGTTCCCGAAACGCGTCTGGTTAAGCTGTGCACTGTGTTTGGACTTTCCAGCCCTTCATCTGTTTGCAAGTTGTCACCATTAAAATCCGAAGATCGTAAAGCAACTGTTGGCGTCTCTCACTGGGGCTAACTCATAGATGTGGATTCGTAGCGGCTTTGCTCAGCCGCGAGAGATGCTCACCGGAAGACTCGGGCCTGTGGTGAAGCCGTGATCGGTTTCATCGATGTAACGGGAGTTGCAATCGGGGTGACAATCAACGATTGACAAGTGAAGCCAGCTTGTTGTCCAACAACCCACTGAGGAACATGATGGTTTATGACCGCAAAACTGAACCAACTCACTGTAGTTCAATTATCACTGCACTACCAGGACCAAGAGGCCATTGGGTTGGCCCCGCCCACTGAGGCAGCCAGGTGAATATAAGAGTGCCGTGATCTGGTTTGGTGTATGCGGAACGGCTACCATTGAAGAAGGGAACCGTTGTTCCCGAAACGCGTCTGGTTAAGCTGTGCACTGTGTTTGGACTTTCCAGCCCTTCATCTGGTTGCAAGTTGTCACCATTAAAATCCGAAGATCGTAAAGCAACTGTTGGCGTCTCTCACTGGGGCTAACTCATAGATGTTGATTCGTAGCGGCTTTGCTCAGCCGCGAGAGATGCTCACCGGAAGACTCGGGCCTGTGGTGAAGCCGTGATCGGTTTCATCGATGTAACGGTAGTTGCAATCGGGGTGACAATCAACGATTGACAAGTGAAGCCAGCTTGTTGTCCAACAACCCACTGAGGAACATGATGGTTTATGACCGCAAAACTGAACCAACTCACTGTAGTTCAATTATCACTGCACTACCAGGACCAAGAGGCCATTGGGTTGGCCCCGCCCACTGAGGCAGCCAGGTGAATATAAGAGTGCCGTGATCTGGTTTGGTGTATGCGGAACGACTGCCATTGAAGAAGGGAACCGTTGTTCCCGAAACGCGTCTGGTTAAGCTGTGCACTGTGTTTGGACTTTCCAGCCCTTCATCTGTTTGCAAGTTGTCACCATTAAAATCCGAAGATCGTAAAGCAACTGTTGGCGTCTCTCACTGGGGCTAACTCATAGATGTGGATTCGTAGCGGCTTTGCTCAGCCGCGAGAGATGCTCACCGGAAGACTCGGGCCTGTGGTGAAGCCGTGATCGGTTTCATCGATGTAACGGGAGTTGCAATCGGGGTGACAATCAACGATTGACAAGTGAAGGCAGCTTGTTGTCCAAAAACCCACTGAGGAACATGATGGTTTATGACCGCAAAACTGAACCAACTCACTGTAGTTCAATTATCACTGCACTACCAGGACCAAGAGGCCATTGGGTTGGCCCCGCCCACTGAGGCAGCCAGGTGAATATAAGAGTGCCGTGATCTGGTTTGGTGTATGCGGAACGGCTGCCATTGAAGAAGGGAACCGTTGTTCCCGAAACGCGTCTGGTTAAGCTGTGCACTGTGTTTGGACTTTCCAGCCCTTCATCTGTTTGCAAGTTGTCACCATTAAAATCCGAAGATCGTAAAGCAACTGTTGGCGTCTCTCACTGGGGCTAACTCATAGATGTGGATTCGTAGCGGCTTTGCTCAGCCGCGAGAGATGCTCACCGGAAGACTCGGGCCTGTGGTGAAGCCGTGATCGGTTTCATCGATGTAACGGGAGTTGCAATCGGGGTGACAATCAACGATTGACAAGTGAAGGCAGCTTGTTGTCCAACAACCCACTGAGGAACATGATGGTTTATGACCTCAAAACTGAACCAACTCACTGTAGTTCAATTATCACTGCACTACCAGGACCAAGAGGCCATTGGGTTGGCCCCGCCCACTGAGGCAGCCAGGTGAATATAAGAGTGCCGTGATCTGGTTTGGTGTAAGCGGAACGGCTGCCATTGAAGAAGGGAACCGTTGTTCCCGAAACGCGTCTGGTTAAGCTGTGCACTGTGTTTGGACTTTCCAGCCCTTCATCTGTTTGCAAGTTGTCACCATTAAAATCCGAAGATCATAAAGCAACTGTTGGCGTCTCTCACTGGGGCTAACTCATAGATGTGGATTCGTAGCGGCTTTGCTCAGCCGCGAGAGATGCTCACCGGAAGACTCGGGCCTGTGGTGAAGCCGTGATCGGTTTCATCGATGTAACGGGAGTTGCAATCGGGGTGACAATCAACGATTGACAAGTGAAGGCAGCTTGTTGTCCAACAACCCACTGAGGAACATGATGGTTTATGACCGCAAAACTGAACCAACTCACTGTAGTTCAATTATCACTGCACTACCAGGACCAAGAGGCCATTGGGTTGGCCCCGCCCACTGAGGCAGCCAGGTGAATATAAGAGTGCCGTGATCTGGTTTGGTGTATGCGGAACGGCTGCCATTGAAGAAGGGAACCGTTGTTCCCGAAACGCGTCTGGTTAAGCTGTGCACTGTGTTTGGACTTTCCAGCCCTTCATCTGTTTGCAAGTTGTCACCATTAAAATCCGAAGATCGTAAAGCAACTGTTGGCGTCTCTCACTGGGGCTAACTCATAGATGTGGATTCGTAGCGGCTTTGCTCAGCCGCGAGAGATGCTCACCGGAAGACTCGGGCCTGTGGTGAAGCCGTGATCGGTTTCATCGATGTAACGGGAGTTGCAATCGGGGTGACAATCAACGATTGACAAGTGAAGCCAGCTTGTTGTCCAACAACCCACTGAGGAACATGATGGTTTATGACCGCAAAACTGAACCAACTCACTGTAGTTCAATTATCACTGCACTACCAGGACCAAGAGGCCATTGGGTTGGCCCCGCCCACTGAGGCAGCCAGGTGAATATAAGAGTGCCGTGATCTGGTTTGGTGTATGCGGAACGGCTACCATTGAAGAAGGGAACCGTTGTTCCCGAAACGCGTCTGGTTAAGCTGTGCACTGTGTTTGGACTTTCCAGCCCTTCATCTGTTTGCAAGTTGTCACCATTAAAATCCGAAGATCGTAAAGCAACTGTTGGCGTCTCTCACTGGGGCTAACTCATAGATGTTGATTCGTAGCGGCTTTGCTCAGCCGCGAGAGATGCTCACCGGAAGACTCGGGCCTGTGGTGAAGCCGTGATCGGTTTCATCGATGTAACGGGAGTTGCAATCGGGGTGACAATCAACGATTGACAAGTGAAGCCAGCTTGTTGTCCAACAACCCACTGAGGAACATGATGGTTTATGACCGCAAAACTGAACCAACTCACTGTAGTTCAATTATCACTGCACTACCAGGACCAAGAGGCCATTGGGTTGGCCCCGCCCACTGAGGCAGCCAGGTGAATATAAGAGTGCCGTGATCTGGTTTGGTGTATGCGGAACGGCTGCCATTGAAGAAGGGAACCGTTGTTCCCGAAACGCGTCTGGTTAAGCTGTGCACTGTGTTTGGACTTTCCAGCCCTTCATCTGTTTGCAAGTTGTCACCATTAAAATCCGAAGATCGTAAAGCAACTGTTGGCGTCTCTCACTGGGGCTAACTCATAGATGTGGATATATATATATATATATATATATCTACTGGCGGTCGCCAGTAGATAGTTATAGTTAGGATCGTGTTTCCATAGGAAATCCGCAACATTCTATTTAGAATAACTTTGGCGCCGATTGACGAATCCTCGCAAAATTTTCAAAATAGGTGGAGCGCTCCGCTCCGCTCCTTCCCTGAAAGTCTCGGGGGGATTCGTCAAGCGGGGGCTGAGAAAAAGGGGGGGTCCCAAAACGCGTTTTCCCCATGCATTTTTCCATAGGACCTTTAGTCCAAGCTACAGCCCGAACGGCTGAACAGAATTACTTGAAATTTGGCAGAGAGGTAGTCCTCAGGTCAGGGATGTGCCTTTTGCAGGTCTGGTGTAAATCTGTTCAGTATTTCCTGAGAAAATAGCATTTAAAAGCGTATATATATCTATAAGCGCGCACCGTGCGTGTACGGTAAAACTTACCATACGCGCACGCTGCCGTGCACAAGCGCGATTCTGATTGGTTGTTAGATCTTAGTAAACATTCGAATCGGTCGAAACCAGGAAGTGTCGGCCGCCATTTTGTCTCTCGCAGTCTGAGGGGGTGAAAAACAAAGGTGGAGAACGTGAAAAGGGGGCAGGGTGGACAGTTCCTGACCCCCTAGCCTTTGTCAGGGGGTCCCAGAAGGACCCCCAAGGGCCAAAATTTCCTTTAATGTTTTTGCGAAAAATCGCGGAGTACGCGTAGCGTGCGCGTACGGTAGAAACGGAAAAATTCCGCGAACTGCGTAATGTGGGCGCGCGGTGCGCGAAGCGCACCACACGCCCAAAGCGCACGCACGGTGCGCGAACTGCACCGTGCGCGAACCGCACCGTGTGCGTACGGTACGCGCCTGGTGAAAAACGTTACAAAAAAAAAAAATACATAACTTAGCATTTAAAAAACCGTACAAATTCACTGAAAAAACCATAGGTTTCACACACGTTATAGTTAGGAATTAGCATTTAAAAAACCTTGCAAATTCACTTAAAAAACCATAGGTTTCACACATGTTATAGTTAGCTGGACATTTCACTCGTGAAAAACCATTGAAATTCCCCCGTTATAGTTAGTGCAGGCAACTATAACTCACGCGACCGCAATCCTCCGCTGATGACGTCAGATATTACATCACTGATGACATATGTGTCTTTCTGAAAAAAAAATATTTGTAATATATGTATAGCTAAAAATTAATGGAAGAAGACAAGGGTAAATAAGTGTCTAAATACAGTGATGTAATATCTGACGTCATCAGCAGAGGATTGATAGATTTCTGAATAATGAATGTAAAAATGTTAAGGAAATCCATGTCAGTTCCTGTTCATATTTCGTGTGTTTTACTTAATTTTGCATTCCCTAACTGTGCTAGCTATTTCAAGGATGTTGTATTTCTGTATTTTCTTTCCTGTAGTATATTACTCTTATATAGTGCATACTTTGAATTGAGACCCCTCCAGGTGTTTATAGGGCCGTGATTATGACCTCTGCAGTTGGGGCTGAAAGTGGTGTTAGTTTGTAACAGTTGACTGTCAGGGGGTCAAACTGTGTTTAGAATTTGGTCATCCAATCCATGGCCTCTTTGCAGAGTACACAGAGCAATGGTCAGATATTTTATTTGCAATTTTGATTCTGTGCAAATATGTGTGAAGGAGGTATACAGTTGTCAAAATATTGACACGGTGAAAGTAAAAGAAAATTTAGCGCTGAAAGGTGAGCACCTGAGTTGTGTGTTTAGGGGCTGGGAAGTGAAGGAGATGTGAGAAGTGCAATCAGGAGAGAGAAAAGAGGGTGCTGAAGAGGAATGAGATGAGGTGTAATACATGCAGACAGATGAGAAGTAGAGAGAAAACGGGCGTACATATATAACATAGAAAGAACATAACAGGGGTGATAGAGACTCTCCTAAAATCATTACTTCTTCTACACCCCTCAGTAAGGATTAATGCAGAGTCTCACATTTTCAGAATTGAAACTTTTTTAATAATAGTTATTTGCAACTAAATCATTGTTGTTACTCGTTTATCTTAACCCCTTCGATGCGCATGATGGAGTGGTTCCGTCATGCGCATCGGTTGCGCTGTGCGGATGATAGAACCGCTCCGTCATGGCCCCGCCTGCGCACGAACCCTTCAGCACAGCGCGGTAATCCGCGCAGCGCTGAAGGGGTTAAACAGCTAACAATCACTGACAAAGCCAATAGTTCTGAGTGGTTTTATGTGCATCATGTGATGTTATACATCTGAAGGCAATAGCAGATAGGTCAGAGAGGAACCAAAATACCAGTCGCGTGTCACACTATTGAACTCGCAGAAATGTAGGTTACATGTTCAAGCCACGTCCTTAATTACATAGGCAACACCCCTTTTAGAGACACCCCACTTTATTCATCCCACCTGCATCTATCATTTTTTGTTCTTCTCAGCAGTGCATGGCACTCATATCCACCAATGCAGAGCAAGAGTAGCAGGCACGCCAATCACCTTTTCAACAGACACTAAGCGTATGCAACACCAAAATGTGACTACTGGGGCTCACACTAACCTTGCCTGTGGCACACTGAATGGGCAGCATACACAGATAAAACGTTTCTTTTGTAAACAAAGGTTTTGATGATCGATGACAGAGCACAACTTTATTCAAAACTGTGTATGTACGTCTTTAAGTAGAGGTTGCAGAGTGCTGTGTATTCTGCTCAAAATGTATCCAATTTATCACCTACATCTTTAAAGATGTTGTGCTACAGACTTGAGCAACGTCTTACTCTTTCCTCTGCAACACTACTTCCATCAAAGGTTGTAACCCATTTCACCTTAAAGCAGACAAAATTGTGCATCTTTACTACAACAGTGTATATTGTAATTTGTACAAAATGTCTGGAATAAAATGTAAGATTAGTAGTTAAAACAGGATGACATTTCTAGATTCAATTTTTGATCAGAACCTAAACTGTTTTTGTACTTCTAAAGATCAAGGGCCATATTACGTGTTTGGCAGTCTGTCGACCGCCGTACTGGTGGTGGCGATCTGACGGTGGTGAGCCATCCGCTGCATTGCGAGTTGGAAGTGTTGCCTATGCAGGGACTGCTGCTGCACTGCCGGTACCGCCAGCGCACCGCCGACCACTGGGTTTGCGGTTGGAGGAAGGCAGCCTCCATTGAGTGGTACAGAGGTGCAAGACCGCCATCCGTATTAAAAGCTGGCTTTCCCACCAGCCCACTATGGCGGTCTGACCGCCGGCTAAAAGTTGGTGGAAATGAAGCATTTGGGGTACATACTCACCCCTTTTCTGTTCTTTTCAGCAGATTTTGAGGTGGATCCCTTTCTGTAGGCACCCCCCCTGCACAGCAGCATCTTCACCCTGAGGAATATGACCCCGTCTGCTCATACCATATACCCGTTACCAGGACTACCGACATATGGATTGGACTCTGGCAATGGGTAGGTGGTATTTTTCAACACATATCATGCATATGTGTGCATGTCACAAATATGCAGTCGGAATATACACACAGTCAACAATATATATTGATATCAATTGTCCACTGCTGCAAGACCTCCGCAGCCACACCACTGGCCCCTCAGCAAACTTGTAATATGGCGGTTGGACGGCCAAAGGCGCAGCGGTTTCTTTACAGTCACAGATACGGTTCTACGGCAGTTGGCCCACCAAACTTGTAATAAGGCCCTAAGTCTTTGGTTTAGATTAGGAACAGGATCCTCTTCTAGTTGAAATTTCTTTTCCCTTTTTACCACTTTGGATATGTGGGGAGAAGGGTTTGCTATGATTTTTATAGAGTGTTATGGCTGTCTTTTTGCCAGCTCTCTGGAGAAGGAGAATGATGGAGAGTGACTCCAGCCTATCACCCCCATAGCATAGGGATTAGGCCGATAAACAGGGACCTTGTCTTACAGATATAAGGGCATTTTCGTGCCATTTCTCTTAGAGTAAGGCTTATGAATTTAAGTGAGGGGTTAGATATATAAGTATTAGTCATGATTTACTCATTTGCTAACATGCCGATCTGTTTCTCATGGAGCTATGCATATTATGGGCTCCGTAGGCCTTAAGCGAGACAGACTCCATTTTGCTTTCTGCCTGGTAGCTCGAGAAGGCTTTCTAGGTTAAAAGTGATGTTTTAGTTTTAAGCTGTTGTTCGCTTGGAGAGAACCGGTTCAGGCTGACCCTTATCGAAGGAATGTATTTTTCTCCACTCCGAAGACACAACTTCAGGCTGGCCAGCTGGGAAAGTGTCCTTGGTACGGGGAGGTACAAGAATTTGGTGGGCGGCAGGTTACTGGCCGTGAATTTCCATGAAGGAACGGGCTTTTGATATTAGCAAAGGTGTTAGTCTTTCAGTCAGTCAGTCCGTAGGCGGCATCTAGCCGTTAGCATCTCTGCCATTATTCATTTTCATGGTGGACAAGTCGCCATCTTTGAAGTCGGAGAAAGATTTAAGACCGAAACTCTCTGAAGATAGACTGAACGAGAAGTGGCGCGGAGCGCACTAACCCAGAGAGAGAGAGAGACGGTAGCTAATTAACAGCAAGGTTCCGAGGTCCTGAGGGAGAGCAGACGAGTTTGAGCCTATCAGTGCAGACGTGTACTTGTGACGGCTGAGGGTGACTGCAAGGCGAGCCAGGACCCAGAGACGAGACAGGAGCCTAGATGACTGCCGAGTCCCGATTTCCCATTAACCAGGTGAAGTCCGACCGATTCTTATAGTGCGTGCACCCTAATCTTTCTCTTTTATTTCTTGTGCAAATGTAATGCTGCATAGTAATGTGATTTATGTTTATGGTTAATAAATGCCCTAATTCATATAGAATTATCGTGTACCTGGTTCTTGTGTCCAATCTTGGTAAATGATGCTCCTAGTTGAGTACTGTTTAGACGAACGGATGAGAAATCCCGATCAGACGAATAGTTATCAAATAAAGAGGGAGTGAGTGGACCTTTGATGTCGTAAGCACGGAGTACACTATATAATCTGAATCCATATCCAAAGTTATTATTTTAGTTTTATCCTAAGTAGATTGCTAAGATATCATCCTAATAATGTTTCATAGGAATGTGGTCGTCGTTGATATGCGGCGTTAATGAGAGCGCTGGGGAGGATTACCAGCGTGTAGGGCTGCCGGATTGCAGCCCGTGTGTAAATGAGAGCGGCGGGAGGGATACCGCCGTGTAAGTTTCGCAGGATCGCGAACGATTTGGAAAAGGGAGCATTGGGTTCTGCAGGCCCGTGTGTAGACACGCCGGATTGCGTGTCAGATCTGCCCTAGGGTAGAACGGTCTGGGTCAGGGCGACCGCGAGGCCAACTGATGTGAATAAGATATTGTAGAAAATCCATATATGTATATTGTCATTCCCCATTCTTAGGTGCGACCTGTATATTCATCTTTATATCTACCCATTGTAAATACGATCTAAGAAGGGAAGGTGAGTACGTTTTGGCTGGGTCACAGGGGCCCCTGGGGGCTGATCCCATCTAAACAGAAAATCCAGCCATTACATAGAGACAAAAACATTTATAGCTAAATGCTCACTATGAGACAATTTTACATAAATCTTTAAAGCACAGACCTCTTTAATGACCAGGGATTTTCTACCATATAAAGTGATGCTACAGTACCACCAGTGTAATTAGTGCTCATCTAACAGTTTTGAGCAACATGAGAGTCAAGTTACAGCCACCAAAACTCCTTCAACCCAAAATACATGAACAATGATTTTCGCTATTATATTGCAGGACATTTATTTGACCCTACAGGTACAAATGGAATGGGATATTTTTGTACAGCAGCAATTGGCTTTGTGTAAGATTTCTGCACTGCATAACGATGGTGCACAAAATTTGCCTGCACTATAAAACTCACACATATTTTGGGCATGAAAAATGGCTTCGCGGGAGCTATTTTAAACTGCAGTTTGGCTGTTTTAATACCCGATTCATTTTAAAAGTCACACTACAGCAGGCAAAGGGTTATTTTCATGCTGAGACATGACTCCTTTTATGAACTCTTACTTTGTAACTGCAAATAAGTGATGGGGTAATTCTTGAATTAATCTCAGCCACTGATAATTCTTCTACATTGTGTTCCATTCCATCAATCATTATTTTGCCCAACGGGACTCTGCAAACAATGACCAATAATCTGTAAATCAAGTTTGGTTTGGTCCTACTCCCATATAAACTGTCATGCCATAACTGCCTTCCATCTCTGTTAATGGGACCACAGAAAACCACCAACCCGCTTCAGCCTTTATGGACCTCATGAGTGATCTTGAGTTCACTGCCACACTGAGCAACAGGACAAACATCTGGGCTTACTGATTGCATATAGGTTGCCTCACTGAACAATGCTGAAAGTGATGGGCGGAATCCTTGAATTATACTCAGCCACAGAGAATTACTGCGACCACAGTCCATCGTTTTTAGGTCATTCTGTTAGTATAGACAGGGAGCAACCACATCCTCATCAACCTTTGTCCTGTTCCAATATGGACAGCCAACACTGAAATGGTTGGTCACCTTCTCTGACTGGCATCACAAGCAACCGCAGACCGGTGTTTGCCTTATTGAACTTAATCAGTGCAGCGCAGTTTGAGTCCAATGGCATAGTGAGTTATGAGACCAACGTTGGGACATACTCATACCACTGAGAAAACCAGAATAATGGTGGATGGAAAGCTGGAATTACCCTCAGCCACTGATAATTACTCCGCACATTATGGTTTTATTGCCCACTTTGCAGTACAGACAGAGACCAATAATATTCAAATCAGTCTTGGTCCAAACTCCAATAATAATAGTCCAACTCAGCGAATGGCCCACCTCTCCTCTGAACCGGAAGCCGAAAAACTCTAGATTGATCTTTTTTGGCCATCATCAAAGAGGTGAGGCTTCTGTTGCAGAGTGTGCCCATGTATGGGCATAGCCACAGTTTGGAACTGCTAACCATTTGGTGTTTGATTTCATCCAGAAGCAGCATGCTGCATAACTTCCTTTGCTTGCTTCCTTTGTTCCTTACAAGCTCCTGCATTATCAATATGTTCCACACCTGATACTGTAACTCCTTCCAACCAATTGACCTCTTGCTTTTTGCTAACTTTTAATCAGTAATGCCTGATAAAATCCCTATCCCCTCCAGAGTGGGTGATAGTTTGGTTAGGGAAACATAATCATGAGCCCTGCTGTGCTCTCTGCCTGGCACTATTTTACTACAAAGATTTGTCTCAGCAAAATTCTGAACACCTATCAGGCTTGAATCCTCATCCTGTATGTGTCTTTGTTTCTCCCTGCTGGATGATTCTTTGCTGGTGCCATGAACTTGCTGAGTTTACTATCAGTAACCTACAGATAAAACTAACTCTCTTAGATTTGACAGCTTCCATCTTCGTAGTTTCCATGACAATTGACCTTTCGGACAGTTATTACGATTGCGTCGGAACTGTGGCCAATCCACAGATTACAACACACAGGCCAAGGCACTGAGTACAAAATTAGAAAAAGGTAAGTACCCATCATCCTTAATTAACAGCAAGAGAGCTTGGAACAATGACAGGGATTCTGTACTCACTGGACATTCAAAAGACCCAAAAATGACAGATTGATTGGTATTACTACATGGATTATTATTTCTAATCAGGTCAAGAAGGTTATCAATACAAATTGATGAATTCTGATTACAGGAAAACTGCATCTAGACAAACCGGTGTTTTCTCACAGAAGAGGCAAAAACATTTGAAATGTTTTGGTACATACTAGGACAATATCAATTGGCGTCTCTAGTTGAATGTGCATGGAGACTCTGTGCTGGAAGAGATCACTAACCCAATTAAATCAGAACGCTGAATCATGGTAATAAATTAAAATTAAAATACAGGTTAAACTAGAGACGCCAAGTGATACGTCCTTTCGTGAAGTATAACCCCCCCCCCCTTTACACAACAATGCCCCGGATCCATCTTGGACCACTGAAGAGGCCGTTATTTCCTCCCCTACACAGCCTACTTGCCCAATTCTGACACCATCCCACTTATTGTCTAAGGGTGGGTTCTAGGTTGCTCCTCTCTCATGCTGATGAAGACCCCATCCCAAGGGTTAATTGGCCTCTCCACCTTTTAGAGGTCGAAATGTCGACATTTCTAATTACATCAACCTGTACTGGGATAACCATCCACATCTAGATAACACAGAATTTATACGCTGTATCTTATAACTGTGGATTATCAGTATATAAAGCGTTTCTCTAACTGAATTGTTTGTGTATATTGCATGTATTGACACTTTAAATTTCTTATTTCCTCCTTATCTACTCATGAACACTGTACTCAGTACTTACTTTCCACTCACTGTGGAGCAACTTTATTATGTGATATATTGTACAACTCGATATTCAACACAAATAATTTTGAATTTAATTCAGTGATGTAAATGTGATTCATGACTTATTATGTGATTAGAATATTTTCTGTTAGGACAAATTGTGCTCTATTTGACAGTGGGCTGCTGCCCAACTACCAGGACTTGGAAATATTAGCTGGGGCTCTCCTACTGTTGCTGAAGATCATCGTGGAGCCTCACAATGCAGGGGATGTTCCCGTCGCAACAGATGCCCCTCCCAGATCAGACTACCCACAACCTTACTCCACCATTGGAGATGTCTAGTCTTCTAATCAGCAATACTGGCAGAAATGTCTATCTGCATTCTTGTGATTCATTTCAGTTTTGTGCTGTACTGTGTAATCTAGATACGGCAGTGAGATAGGCACAAACTTAGTACCAAACAGATATGGCTGAAACAAGGGGTGTGCAACATTAGTATAATTTGCTTTTGTTTGTTTAGGCAAAATTTCAGGAAAAGTTCATGGAATTATGTGTAAATACATGAAATGCAAATCCATCACTGAACACTATATTTTAGAGTGAAATGCATTGTTGTTTACATTTTTGAGGTAAGGACACATTTTGTACTTATAAAATAGCACAAAACATGCTAGTGGGTCAAGGAACAGCTGCACACTTTCTGGCTGTTTGCATTACTCCTGAGCGCGCACAGTAAACATTTGCTGCAAACTTCGTGTAATTGTGCGACGTGGCATAATGGCGTAATTTCGGGAACTTTGCAGAACAAATGTAACATGAAATTTCTAAATTTACGCAAATTATGACGGTGTAATTTAAATGTCAACTGGTCTTAGTTGGAGCCTTTTCAAGTCCTCACTGTGGCAAATCATTCCTTCTCAATGGCCTCCCAGTTCTGCTCTTTGGTTAGTAACCTACGACTAATAAAGGCATCTGATGCTCACTACCCTCTTCATCAAGCTCACTAGTCTGTAGCATCTGTCTGTTCTATGAAGGGTTGATTGTATTCTGGTCTTTAAATACATGCACACTGCCCAGTGCTCTATTCAGGTCCTCAAATGCTTTTTGACCCTTCTTAGTCGAAATCATCCTCTTAGTCTGCCTCTTGGATGTCAAAGCTGTTAAACTCCCTGAAGTAGCCGGTGAAAGGCTCTATATTGTGTATGGGTAGTGGACACATACCGCTGCAAAACTTACTGAATCTTGACATCCACCGGACGGATCGACCCATTACCTGCCTGATAATCAAGGTAAATTACAGTGAACTGCCCTGACACTTGGTTGCCTTAATGGTCATTTTCAGTCCTCTGTATCTTGACCATCACCTGTACTAGGTGCTCTAATAAATTGAACCACAATGTCATCCAGGAAGGCCAGCCAGAAACTCTACTAGCTCTGATAGATACAGCATAGCTCACCAAGTACCTGAAAGTGGCAGGAGCATTTTCCATCCCAAAGGGCATTACCTAACTGGAATAACCTCTCTGGTGAAGAACATGTGGTCTTCTCCTTGGCAGTAGAGGCAAACGCCACCTGCCAGCCGCCACTGGTTAGTTCAAAGGTGGTCATGTGCTTTGCAGTTCCAAGCTAGGGCACAAGCTTATCAAGTATCAGATGTGTATCTGTCTTATTAGCTTCTTTGAGGGCCCTGCAGTCAACACAAAAGCACAAAACCCTTCTTGGGCACGAACACCAGTGGGCTGCCCTAAGAACTATGAGATATCTCAATTACACCCAAGTACTACATCTTGGCCACTTCTGACTTAATGCATTCCTGGACTTGGTCAGACATGGGACAAGTCTGTCTTTAATCAGGCTCTCTTTTGTGTCAATTGCATGAACACAGACCAGTATCAACCCTTGAGTTAGCAAAGAAAGATGGGAAAAGCACCTCTCTACACTCTTTCTCCTTATCAGGTGCTAACTCAGGGGCAAGCTGTACCCCTTCCATAAATCTATTTCTTTAATTGTAATGTTTCTTGGCACCTGTATATCACCTGTATATCACTATTTGCAATGGAATATTATACAATCAAATATGGATTTTGTTTTTTAATTAATTTGAAGTGTCCTTTAGCCTCAATATGCTTATTAAGCTTTGTGATTTTAGTAGGTGTAGAAGCCATTTTATTCCATGTAATACATTTGCACATTTCCTGAATCTCATAGAAAAGCTTAATATCACTGTTGGCTACCAGAAGTGTGTTTTTAAGAAAGAAATGAAGTCAGAAGTGTGTTCAAATATTGTACCTCTGTGTCTATGGCAGGCGTCTCCAACGAGTAGCTCTTGAGCTACCAGTAGCTCTCCAGCTACCTGTGAGTTGCTCGCCTTCGTGCATCTCAGACTACTAACATGAAAGCCTTTGCTTGGTTATATTAATATTTGTATGCTAAAATTAAAAAGCATGTACAAAAGATACAAAAATGTGTGTATTTTTAGAACTCATAAGCTGATGTTTGGAGAAAAATGGTTCAATTTCCAAAATAAATTAAAAGCTATTATTTGAGTTGGAGACATCCATTACTCATACTATTACCTTGGTTCTGCGTAATTGCAGCTTTGGCTGTCATGTATTACCCATATAGATTCATCCCAAATTGCTAGTGATTTTTACTTTACTGCTGGAAACCCTGCCTAATGCACTGATGTGATCACTGCTGACAGTCGCATCACTTGTAGTAGCTCTGGATAGTTTTCATTGAACATAAGTAGCACGTATTACAGAAAAGGTTAAATACCCCTGATCTATGGCAACCAACCCTAAAAAGCACCCCTAGGAGAGCTTTAATTGCCACCTTTTCAGTTGTGCTCCACTCTGGATACTTGGTAGCATGATCTGTCAGAACCGAGATGTACATGTTGGCTGATGCTGCTTGGGTGGTCAAGTGGGCCATCTATGTAATTTTCTACCTGCTAAACCACCTACAGCTTGTAGAGGAACTAACAGTATCTTGGTTGTACCTCCTGCTTTGGCACTCAACTGGCAAGTGGGACAGGTTCTACTGAGCTTCTCTGTATCCCTGCACATCGCTGGCAAGTAGGGCAGAGGGTCCAACTTATCCTGAGTCTTTCTGAAGCCCAAGTGTCCTGCTAAGGGCTCTTCATGGTCTCGTTACAGCAGGAAATTCCTATGTACTAGTAGATCTATTAGCCTTTGCTAACTCCTGGTTCAGGATTCATGAACTCACCATAAAGTAGTCAATTCTCTCAGCCAACATAATTCTTTCCAATCACTCCTTTGTTGACATGTTCCTCGACCTCCTTTCAAATCCCCACAAGCATAGGGCACTCAACTTGTCCCTTGCCGAATTCCTCTCAGCTAGGTTCTCCACCAGCTAACAACTCTGCAGCTTTGGTTGTGATCCATACTCCAAAACTTGGCCTGCCTCTGGTATTTCACCCTTCTCTTCTTCCGGAGCATGAAGATTGGATCGCAGCTACCCGGCGACTAACACTGGAAGAGAAGGGAACTCACTCCTCCCCCCCAATGCCAGGATGCCGTGCTCGTGTCCGCCCACACAGTCACATGCACATCCAAAGCAGGAAGGAGAGAAGTGTCCGCAAACAACAGGGCTTTACCGGGATGCTCCCTATCAGCTGACTTTACTCCCGTTGAATCCCGCTGCAGTCCTGCGACTCACTGGGCCTCTTGCTCTTTTCAATCCGAGAGCTGTTTTTTTCCAGCAATGTTTTTCCAGCAACGCAACACATTCTGCCCGGTCCATATCCTGAGCACTCCTGCCTGCCGTCACTGCACTCGGCTCAGTGTGAGTACTGGTGCGTGGCAGGGCGGGAGAGAGTGGGGTAGAGTGGAGGAGAGGTGTGGAGTGGAGAGGAGGTGTTGCTGGTTTTGCGGGGGTACAGGGAGAAGGTGCGCTGCACTGTGGCAAGCCTCCCCACATTCTCATGCATGTATGTATGTCATACCTGAGTTGCTGATGAATTGGTGCTGAGTCACAGAGCCAATGAGACAGTTCATACCAGTTTATACCACCTCATTAACGTGTTTTACTGTCAAAGTACCATCAGTGCGCCATCCAACCATCAGTTTATTAGACTTAGCAACCAACTAGCAACCAACTGGTATTATCTGTGTGGGTGGTGGTGATGCCAGGATCAAAACCTGGGCGAGGAGGTAAGTGGCAACTGGACAGTCTAAGTTGAAAAAAGTTGAACAAGGTTTGATAGCGCTAAACCAGTTTGAAGCTTAAACAACAATATTATGGACATGAGGAAGGAAACTGCCACCCCATCATTGGGCTCTGAAGTATATCCATGCACCAGCTTTGGCAACTTCTTGACTCGGGCAGTGAATCTTGTCTTGAATGAGATTAAAATGGCAGACCGCTGCCTTTCTCTTTCAACGGAGGGTCCTGCCCCCTGTCCCCTTGCCCCTGGTCCTGTCCCCTCGCCCTCGCCCTTGGTCTCCCCAACTCATTCTTTACTCCACTACAATGTAGAGTCCTCAGTCTCTCTGGCTTCCACTTAAGCACCAGTTGTCCTGACTGCGCTGGAAAGGGATATGGCTAGCGGTCATGTATGCCCTGATTTGGAAGTCTGGGGCAGAAACAATTGTTGGTAAGTGATCCATAGCCTTTGCTTCAAGTCCATATCCTAGCCCATCAGCCAAACATAGAAAAAAGACTCAAAAACCAAAGACGTCAGAATCCAAAACAACAACAAGGGCACGTAGATTGACTAACCAAAAGAATGACACTGCAGAGAATGCTGACCCCTGAGATACTTTGTCCACTCAGCTAAATGAATTGCTGGAAACTAAATTGCACCCAGTCCTTGATCGGCTTGAAGCTACTGAGGCCATTTTAGGAAACTTGCCGAAGATTGGGGAGCAAGACACTGCCCACACCCAGGAGAAGCAATCCTTTTCAAATGATGGTATCAATTCATCAGTTATTTCTGTAATTCCAGCTATTCACTACTCGGTTACCAGCGAAAAATGTGAGGGGCAGACGTAACGATGAACCACAGTCACAGTCCACACCTGCAGGACCAGCCTTATCGACCTCTCAGCAGGAAACTGTGCTTCAAACTGAGTATGGTGCAGCCATCCAACTGGCTGAAAAGAGTCATTTAAAATCAGACACCCGGCATCATGCCCTTATGTAATCGTTTTAGCCAATGTCCCCAATGTGTCAGCTGCCTCATCAGAATATAAAGAGAATTTAAAGAACAAAATGGTTCATTGGCTGTCTAGCAATGTGAGGGCCCCACAGGATCTGCACAAGGAGATCTTATTTGTACAGCTGGTGACGGGCATTGGATGCATGCAAAAACAATTCTCTGGGGATGTGATAATTATTAATGTACGTAATCCCTTGGTTGCAGGAGAAATCCTGGTGCAGGCCAGAGTGGGGATGGTCAAATCAAGTCAGATTAAGATCCTGCCACTGGGCTTTGTTTACATACATTTGGCCCCAGTCATCCCCTGGTTGAATAGATTCATGGCTTCGCCTCAATTGTCCAGTAGGCTGGATCTGCCACCTTTTCATCAAATAGATCTGAAGTTTTGGCTGGTTTGGAAAATAATGATTGACACACATGTCGGGAGGGAATTTGCGCCTCAATTGTCGCAGCTCATAGGGTGCGGACCGGTGCATCTCACTAGCCCCTGGTTGTGTGTCAGACTCCCTGCGGATGGCAACTTCAGACTCACTGTGTATGGAATCTGCCTCTGATCCAGTGATGCTGCCCCACGTTGATCCAGAGATGGTAGCACGGGGTGATGGCACAAACTTGAGCATTTCCAACATTAACCTACTTAGTTGGAATGTTGCTGACCTGACTACCAAAATTAATTTTGCAGGATGGCATTCCTTTGTTAAAGGCTATGATATTGTGCTCATGCAGGAAACATGGGCCACAACAGAGTTTTTGTGTGATGAATTCTCATGTTTTTATTTTCTAGCTACTTCTTCTCCCATGGGTTGGGCTAAAGGGGGATTTGCAAGATTCATCCCATAGCAACTGGAAAAGACATGTTACAGGCCTTTGATTTAAATTGGGCAAATAAGCTTAGCATGTATGTAATGAACTGTTACAATAATGTTTTCTCACAAAGGTGTAAATTGCTTTTTGTTTTTTGAGGGTCTGTCTTTATTGATTGGCTCCTCTTCTGATAGGGAGGGCGATAGACCTTTCAACTTAACACTGGCAGGCGATTTTAATGACAAACTGCCATCCTTTTCGCCCAAAATTTTCGATCCCCTCCTTGTGGAAGCAGATCTTGATGCCATGGACTCCAGGGGACATCTATTGTACCTGTATTTGGCGGCTCCTGACCTAGAGAATGTAGTTTACCTCAGTGGCACTACAACCATACCTATTTTTATTTGGAGGGGTCCTGGGTCTACAATTGATTAGGTTTTTATTTCACAGAATTTATCGCCACTTATCACAGGGGAGAGGTCCGCGCATCAGCATTTAGTGACCACAATCCTTTAGCATTTCAGCTTGCGCTCCCAAAGCACCAGTACACAGTGATTGGAAGTAGTCAGGCACTAACTGTTAAAGATGCAGGTTGGAGATTGGTTTTGCGCCATGCGGACATGAAGCTAGTTATGAACCACATTGTGAGTAGTAGCATGGGTTTAGTGAATATCTGTCTATTAAATGCGCAAGATTTGGACGTGGTCCTAAAAAGCTTTGACAGGTCATATCCAGTGTTAAAAGCTTCCTGACCAGGCCTAATGGTAGAGTTCCCTGCAAGGTTAAGCCATGGTTCGACACTGAATGCAGAGTGGCGAGTGATGATCTGCATAGGGACATGAAGAAAATTCCTAGAAATCAGATTTCAGATTTTAATTCCAGCTTGTAGGAAAGAATACGCCCTGGTATTGAAAAAATCAGAAATAAAGGATGAGAGGTGGAAGGCAAGATTAGTAACCTGTCAGAATAAAGATCCGCAGGCATTCTGGATTTTGGTGCAGGCAGGTATGTCACCAGCCCAGCCCCCAGGCAAAGTTACAGTCCATTTTACTCCTGAGGTGTGGTATGACCATTTTTCAGCTGTGTATTCCTCCGAAAAGGTGCCCATCGACCATGGTCTGCTCAAAGAGTCCCCCTGTGGCAATCTGTCTTTTAGGTAGGAGGAAGTTCTTAAAGCAATTCCGAGCAAAAAAGCATCAGGCACGGATGGGGTGCCTATGGATTTATTTAAGGAGGACCCTGGATTTTGGTCACCAGTACTCGCATCTGTCTTTAACACGGTTTGCAGGGAGAGGAGATTACCATCTTGGAGCCTTTCAATCGTTGTACCTATCTTTAAAAAGGGCAAAGCCAAAGACCCTAGGTGCTATCGACCAATATCCCTGCTTGACTCCACCACTAAAATAATTGGCAGAGTAGGTTTAGATCGTCTCTCAGTTTGGACAAGGAAGAATAACATCATATCGCTGGTTTAATACAGTTTCCGGGAGGGTCTAGGAACTATTGAGCAGTGTTTGAACTTACATCTTATCGTGGCCAAATATAAATATGCAAGGGACATCCCAATCCATCTTGCATTTTTGGACCTATGGAGCACCTTTGATTGCGTAAATAGGTAAAAACAGTGGGTAATCCTTGAACTTATGGATCTAGAGGCAGACCTGGTGTCCTTTCTTAGACAAAATAAACAAAGAAGGGGGTATCCTTAAATGAGAGAAGGTAAAGACCTTCTGTCTGTTAGAGAGTTCTCAGAGAAGTAAAAGGTGTGTGATTGTGTTGAAGAAAGTGTTCTGTTAGACGCGTGGTTTGTTTTTTGCATCTAATAGTGCTCCTGTGCTCACAGATCCTCTGCTTCACTTTCCTTGTTGTCATCCCTATGTAACGAAGTTCACACGGGCAGGTAATTAAATATACTGCATTAGTGGTGTTACAGTTTGTATGTTTTCTTTGTGACCATTCTCTGCCAGGTTCTAGGGATAGTGTTTTTGTGGCTGTGGTGAGATGGCACACCGCATGGAAAATGACCTGTAATGTTAGGTAGTCCCCATGAATTAAGGACAGTACATCTTGTTGGTGTTTCTGGTTGTTTTGGTCTGGTGTGTACCAATGCATCTTTAACTTTAACTTTATTTCACTCACTCACACACGTCACTTACACGTACTGATATAATAACAAACCTGCTCCGCTGTAATCAGGCGTGGAAGCACACCCGAGTGGTATTCGACTGCTCGGGTGGACCCCGATGATGAAGCATGTCACCAACCAGGTTGGTGAGTGAGGGGTTTCATAAAAAAGAAATATTTTCTCTTTTTACTTCTCTGAGAACTCTCTAACAGACAGAAGGTCTTTACCTTCTCTCATTTAAGGATACCCCCTTCTTTGTTTATTTTGTGTACCTCAGGGGACTGGGAGTACCCCTTACAACTTAGTTGTGAAATCCCTTTCTCTCTCTTTTGTTATATTGTTTGTCCTTTCTTAGACTCCTAAACCACGTTCTCACAGCCTCAGTAAGATTTGGTGAGGCCAAAGAGTGTACTACCCCATTTAAAGTCATTCGAGGAGTACGCCAAGGTAGCGTATTCGCCTACATCCTCTTCTCATTATAATTAATTACTTTGAGAGAACATTAGATGTTTTTAAAGCAGATGTACCACTCATAGAAAATAAAGACTTGCCCGCCTTATCATATGTGGATGATGCAGTGCTTCATCCTAGAAAGGCGAACAGTATGAAGAAATTGCTCAGTACCTTTGTGGAATTCATGAAGGGCCGTGATTTGGAAACAAATTACTCCAAAACATTTGTTATGGTGTGTGGTCCTAGGAACACCAAAACTAGTACACAGTCGAATAGGTGTCCTCTTTTCCTTATCTTGGCTTGGAATTTGATGATGCTTGCACATGGTCTGCATGTCTTGGAAGTAGATTAACCCGGTTCTCTTGTGTGGTCGGCACCATTTTCTCTTGTGCTGCTTGCATTGGTAGAAAGTTAGTGGACCCAATCAATTTAAATCTATAAAAGGAAATGTGTTTGAACCTTGATGTATGGCATGGAGGTAAGGGGTTACAGGGATGATGCTGTCATCCAAGTCGAGGAAAATAGATTTTGTCACCGCCTGTTGGGGGCTTCTCCTTTGGCACCTCACTTCCCCTTACACCATGAATTAGCACTTGAATATGTTCAGGACCTCATTGCAGCCGTGGCCCTTACAAGTAAGAGCGGTGGGGCCGGGTTGGGGGGAATTCGACAGATGACCACGAGTGAAAATTAAAAAAATAATTAAGTTTTCCTCGTCATTGTCTTTTGAAATCCCCCCCGCACCCAACCCCACTATCCCCTGCTGTTACATGCATGGGATGCCTCATTGGTGCTACTACCATAGCCCTTTGATGTTCCATTTGGTCTAATAAGGAAGCTGAGCTCAATCGTGTAGTTGTTAGAGATTGTCTCGCTTATGACCACGGATTGAATATTCCGTGGCTAAAGGATATATGAGATACCACCCGGGCTCTGGGTTGCGCACACTTGTTTGAGAACCCGGAAAGTATAAGCGAGAAAGACAAAAGTTGGACCCAGGAATGCTTTTCTACACACAGACAGGCCTCTAGGGAGGCTCTGGAAGTGGTGAATCCATCTGTAAGACATTATTATTTGGGTCACATGACAGCCGGGATCAGCCCATACTTACTAGTTGTGCAGAAAGTATGAGAACGCAACTTACTGACTCATTTTAGGTTAGGAACGATACACTGGATGTTGTGTTTCTCCCTAGGGCAATACTCTCCAAACGATATCTGTATTTGCCCGTGTGATGAGCAAGCAAATCAGACATTATTGCACTTTGTTTTCTATTGTAACTTTTATCTCCCGTGCACCAGGAAATTTCTATTGCCTCTGCTGCGCAGACACAAATTTACTAAGTGTGAAGCTGCTTTGCTCTTCTAACAGCAACTAAATGACCAAGATACCTGTTATTTGGTTGGCTGTTTTTTGAGGGTCATTTCAAGGCCTCTAGGCCCCTTTCCCATATGGCCAGATTGAGTGCAACAGGGTTTTCTCTGGTTCCTTTATTGACAGTCAACACACTTGCTATCATCGGATGAGCTGGTCCAGGGTTTTTCACTTGGCAATCTCTCTTGCAATGCCTCTTTTTGAGACACCTAAAATGTGTAATCACTTTGGGCTTAGAAGAACCTTCCTATCTTCCCTTCCCCTTGTTATGTTCCTGACTTGGAACCCTTTTCCCATTCTGTTGTGTCCACCACAGGAGCCTTGGCAATTGCCTGATCCTGTTCTTCTGGGTTGTAACCATTCTGTTGAGAGTTCTTCTCTCCTGTTGGTTTAGATCCATGCTGCTCAAATCCTTTGCTAACCCTGCACCTAACCTCTTGTCAGCCAACACTGCAAGTTTTTTCTGGATTCCTCTCTGTCAGATCTGACATGTATTGCCTAAGTGGGGTAGAGAACACAAAAAACAAAATATATATATCTGTTTTGTAGACCTAAAATCTGCCTTTGATTCCATTCCACACAACTTACCTTGGACCAAGTTATCAGCGTAGGGTATATCGAAACAGCTGCTAGATATTATAATATTGTTATATTCAAATACGTGGGTCCAGGCCAAATTGCGGGATAGCAGTTGCACCACCCATTTCCTTGAAACAAATAGTGGCCTCAAAGAGGGATGCCTATTAGCCCCTTGTCTTTTTAATATTTTTATGGCCGATTTACCACACTACTTGCAGAATGTCAATGCCCACCCTCCAAACTTTGCAGGCCATAATATAAAATATTTGCTATATGCAGACAACACTATATTGCTAAGTCATACAGCCATAGGTCTTCAAAGAATGATAGAGTCATTTAATAAATATATTTTAGCCAATGGTCTACAAATGAATACAAAAAAACCTAAAATCATGACGATAGGATCAACCAAATTGGATATGAGATTATGGAAAATTAATGGGTTAACTCTTGAATAAGCAAAACTGTATAAGTATTTAACAAATATGATTGACGATAGAGTGACTTTTAAACAACATTTGAATAACTTAAAGGCCAAAAGTACTGCAGTTCTGTTTTGCTTTTAGATCACTGCGAGACAAGCTATTATGTTTGAGTCATAAGCTTTTACTTAATGTAAGGAAGGTGAAGTTGATTCACTCTCTTGCTTATGGGTCATTAATCTTTTCGAATAAAGAATCCGAACTCCTTGATAAACTACAAATACAAGTTTTTAAATCCATTTTAGGGTTCTGAGAAATGCTGGGCATGCTAACGTCAGATTAGAATTCAGCCTGACAAGCCAAACTCTAGTGAGACAATCTGTGTTTCTAAAATGTTTATTCTTGTTTTTTTAATCTGACCCTGGCACTCTTGCAAGTCTGTACTGGCAAGAAGTAAGTAAAAATTAGTATGCAAGTGCGTGGAGATCTTACCTAACGGAGAGTCTAACCACTTTTAAGTCCCTGCCTTTTGATCATTTAGATAGAAACACAACTGCCTTTAACCAGATGTTAAATCAATCAGCTAATTTTTTATCATTCATATTGGATAAGGAGGAGATTGTAAAAAAAAAGTCTGCTCGGTTGGTTATCAACTCGTTCAATAAAATTGAGCCCCAACCTTATTTAACCTCCTACTTAAAACCATTTTTAAAGGATAGATTTCTCACGTTAAAATTTGGCCGCTATCCTACAAAGAATGGAACTCCAAGATGGGTACAAAATTGGTTGACAGAGAGTTATAGATTATGTGGTTTTCTTAATGAAATGCTTTTACATATTGTATGTACTTGCCCAGATTGAGACAGGAGAAGCAAGCATTGTTAAAACCCATCTTTAAAGAAATTGGTGTGAGAATGTGCCACAAAGCAATTATATCTTCCCTCTTGGGGAACTCTACTCGTCTAACAACTCAATTTGTAAAGTTCATCCTCATAGCTGAGAAAAAATTATGCCAGGATGATGCTTTGTCTTGAAGATAGGAATTGAAAACGGCTATGACCAGCAATCAGGCTTCTTTATATGTACTGTTAAATGCATCGGTGCACAATGGGTGTCATGTATGGAAACACCTTACTGTCATTAACCAGTAAGGACTGCCACCATTGGTCATTTGAATTATCTGATGCACCCGACTCCCGACAGATAGTTTCAATTTTATTTCTAATTTATATAACTGTTGGAAAGAAAGCACATAGACATTTTATTGGTCTTGTTGCACTTATCTGACTTAAGGTCTTTATATGAAATGTCCCAAACAATCTGATATTGAGAAATAGAGCAATGTGTTATTGAGAAATAGATTCCATCTCTAGTGAAGTAAGCACAGAGGAACTTAATAAATTCTGAAAACTGTTCTGTAATTATACAATTTATTGTTCATGATTTCAATAGATTTAGCTCAGATCTGAGAAGAGGCATGGAGGCACTTTACAGACCAAGTCTGATATTTTATTACTCATGAAATGTGAATCTATTAAACGTAGCTTGGCTTGAACAATTTGCACGAAGGCACTTTAGAAACTGCTGGAACGAACGTAATAATTGTCTGCATGGAAGGTTTCATCAATATCTAGGGAAGTTATGTTTAACAATGAAATGAAATGTTAAAATTATGATATGAACGAAATGTTACTTTTGTGGTGTTTTTATGTGATATCAATGATCCTGTACGGCATGGTATCCCTAATTTACCTCAATACTAGTAATGTATTTGTTCCAAAATTTGATGACTGTTTTTAAGAAACTCAATGTCTTTTATATCGTCCTTGATTGGAATGATTTTTATTATTGGACAATAATGATTTATATATTAAAGTATCAATTCACTCGTCCTTGAGTCTCTTTCTCACCATTAACCGGTTAAGGGAATGAAAATAATTTTCTTCCATCTCCCATCCTCTCTTTCCATTTATTCAACTCACTATAAATCTAGGTTTCAAATGGAAGGCTATCTGCTCAAGTGCTATCTTCAGCCCAAATCATCTAAGCTTCCTTCATTCACTCAGAATTCATTTGATCACCGATAGGTATTCTTTGTAGGACACAATCTCTCTTTGCAGCCTTGTAATAACAGCCAAGTGAAAGATTAAGCACTGAACCAACTCATATGCTTCTTCGTTCACACCGGGGAGCATTTGCAACACCTTATTCAACTGGTCCTGTAGCAGATGCAACACCAGGTTTGCATACTATCCTTCTTGCTGACTTCCCATTTGAAAACCTAAAAAGGAAGTAGCATTTGTGTTAGGCATTTGACTAACCCCTATTTGTCCATCTCCATGGTCATGCTTTTCCTAGTTGCATCCACTTCTCTTTGAAGGACATACCCGGTGATTAGTCTGTACGGCTCAAACAGATGTCCTGTTTATGCTTATCCTCTGGGTCATGCCGATACTCAGATGGGTCCACCTCTCGACAACCCGAAGTCTGAATTGCTATTGTAGCGCAGACACTTGAGGTAATGGAAGGAAAGGTAAAGGACTGCAAGGAACGAGATCTGTTGAAGGAGAGAGAGAGAACTGTAAATATACCCTGTACGGAGATGCAAAAGACAAAATTATCAACTGGCTGATTCAGCGGAGAGGTACACACTATGGAAACAAAAATGTACCTGTAAAGGAAAATAATCAACCCAGTACCAGAGGATGCGAGGGGGGTGTTATCAGGTCTCCAACACATATACCGTGAAGGAACAAAGGCACAACAGGTAATCTAAGAGTTACGTGGTGTAGCATGTCAAACGTGTATTACAGAAAGGAACAGTTCTCTAAACACACCTACCCTCATGTGAGATGGGTGAGGAGTCACAAGGGACAGGTGAACCATAGATCCAGTAACACTCTACTGACCCATTAATGAACATAAACAAATACTAGCTCACATTTCTTCTTTGCACTGTATATTCTCATCGTCATATCGCAATATTATATCCAAAACATCATAACGTGGAAGCCAGGAAGCAGTTACTTCAATCACCCACTTGAAAGCATTCCTCCTTGATTTTCAGTGGAGAACACAGCCCAATATGTATGCTGAGAGCAACTGAGTCTCAAAGAAACTGAATGACCTCCAGGTTCCAACAGCTACCTCCCCCTGCATGAGCCGATTGATTCAGTCTAGCCAACGGAGGAGGTCTGAACAGCCAAACTCTTTTATGCAAAACTATCTCCTCCGCATGAGTCTCTGATTCGTTCTCACTAACGGAGGAGATGGGAATAAAGCCCTTACTCTTTTTCTTCAGAGAGCGGCATCCAAAAGCTACGACTTCTGCGAAAGAATCAGGTTTTCTTCTCCCCCCACAAGAGCCAGCCACTAGGCAGGTTCGCCAACGGGGGAGGAGGATGGAGCGAGGCTCTCAAAGAAAAGGCAAATGCAGGAATGCGGTTCCAATCGGGAATGACTCCCGCCACCCAAAGTTGGTGGTAAGAGCACCCTTATCCGACCGTGCTGATCCACCAAGGATCCCAGATGCTAGTGACTTCCAAAATAATCGGCAGCATTGCAGGAATCTCCAACCAATTTATTGGTGGTTCCGACGGCACATTCATGCTAGCGATTGACGTCGACAGCGCCAGTCTTGTTGGGAATTGTAGTTCCTGACTTGCGGGAGTGACATAACACTCCGTTTGCCACCCGTAATTCAGCCTGTCAGTGTTCGCGGGGATGGTGAGATCTGACAACAGATGTCGCAACATGTTGGCACCTCCTGCATGAGGGCTTTAATCCGGACTCTATTAGCACACTGAATGATCATCAACTGCTTCCGGTCTTTAAAAGAATGACTAAAATGAGTGCAGATACTTCCGCAGGTGGCCAGTATGTTGTTAACTATGTCATCTTTTTTTAGAAGGTTTTGAACTATCAGGTTGATGCAATGCGCCAGACACAGGGTCCTGAAATATACACCATCTGCCATGGCCTTGGCTATATTACTAACATTGTCTCTGGCAACAAACCTAAATCTGAGACATCTGGGCCATTCAAACACCTTGCTGTAAAATTATTCTAAAATGTTTTCAGCTGTATGGGATTTCTCCATGGCGAACATTGCTACTGTTGTATGCTGCCGAATGCCCTCTAATCTTTCTTCAGTGCTTAGACCTGAAGATAGCTGTTGGCTAACCCCCAAAAGGGATAAAGTGTGCAATGATACACATGCAAGCAGCTGCTTGACAACTGGTCCTCATATCTGTAGGCAGGTGGATAGTCTGGACAGCACTCTGCTGCATAGCTTGGCCAAACAATTGCATCACAACATGATGGAGAGCTGGAACAGCAACTCTGGCAAAAGAGGTCTTACTGGGAACCTCTCATTTTGGGCAGATGGCTGCCACAAATTCTTAAAATCCCTTAAAATTCTACAAAAGGAAAAGGGAGGAGATCCAATGCTAACATTTTAACCAGCTTTCCGTTGTACGAACGTGCCATTGGGTGGTTGCATTCATAGGGCACCTCCTGCCTTCACCTGCCTATAATAGTAGCTTGGATTTTTTTCTTTTGTGGTGCCACTGACAAAGGTGACTTTCAGAGAGTTGCAGAATGTGGTCGACTCACTGTCCACCTTAAAGCGGCAGTTACTATATGCAGTATAGTCTGCATCTGAGTCTTGTGCCATTTGGATGTTGCTGATGTGGGTGATACTGGCACACTGCAGGGAACAGGGCTGCTTTGCGTAAAGCTGCCATCCTCTTCTTCCTCATCACCTCCTTCTATCACCATGAGCTGCTTCCCTCTCTCATCACCACCACCAGCTCTCTTTTGAAGATGCTCCTCACACCAAATTACATGATGTTTTTTCACATGGGACGTTTGGCCTCCAGTTCCATAGTGTGTACCTGACTTACCTTGATTAACACGCGCATAGCAAATGGATCATATTGCAATGTTGTCCTCCCGCTTGCTAAAGAAGTCCCAAACTAGGGTGGATAACATTTTTAGTGCGAGACTGCCAATGCCTGAAGAACTGGAGGTAGGTGGGTTTGTCTTTTGCCTCTCTACAGTCCGTACTTGACTCAGGTAGTGTTTGATGCAGGTCTCAGCGGGGGCCTTTCAAATATGAAAGCTGGCGGTGGTGGAACTACATCCCTCTGATCAGGTTGAATATGAAGGGCCATCTTAGTGTTCTCTGAGTCACCCTCTATACTGATAACAATCATTGGCTTGTCATCACTGTCACTTTCCATATTTCTAAAGCTTTCAGGAACTTTCCTTTTCCCTTGTCTCTCATGGCAGGTCTCGGACTCGGCCAGGGTCCAAACCATGTCCAGGGCATCAGAAGGGGGGCTTGGAGAAGATGGTGGAGTAACCTTTCTTTTTCTTGCTGGAGAGCATGAGGCTAATGGTTCAGAGCTATTTCTTGCTCAGCAGGATGCTCAGCAGGATGCTCAGCCTTCTGGTTGCTGGCTGCAGCTCCTGTTGTCCACTTTGCTCAATTAGGTACTTTGTGGCTGAGACAAATTCACTTCAAACTCACTGCTCTTCTCCATGACTGCAGTGGCAGCCTCGCTGAGAGACATGGGCTTGGGCTTAGGTTGGGGTGGTGTCGTTGATTGGGGAGTGCTTCTCCCAGCTTTTTGCTGCCTGGTGGTGGGTGCGGCAGACACCACATTTACTGAAAAGGGTGGAGGGCGGCACACCAGTGGTGGTAATTTCCTTCCTATTCTCCACCTCACAGGCCACTTTCTTGGCAGGAACACCTTTCTTTGGAGCCATCTTCAAGTTCTGAGCTCTGCCAGTTGGCAGTTAGCTGCTCAAGTGGAAGCAGAGGAGGAGAACTCAGATGATGTCACTCAGCGCTGGCATTATGTCCGGCAGTACTCTGTGTGATGTCTCTTTTGTACCTAAAGGCAACTAATGAAGAAAATAATTCAGTGAAACATGGTTATTTGCACTTCGAATATACATACAGACAATATAATTCAGTGAGGTCAACACAAATAATTAACAATAGTGTATCCATCCAATCCAAACCCTAACATAATATTTTAACATACGGATTTAAAAGTTTACTAAGGCTTATGAGAACTGTGGCAGTCAGGGCGTGCCAGGGAAAATGGAAAAATCCTTTAACAAATGAATGCTAGTGTGAGCCTATGGCAGGCAGGAGGTGCAGGGGAAAACTGAATAATCCTTAAAAAATGTATGCTGTTGTGTGTCTATGGTCTAAGAGACAAATGGTAAGCAGGGTATGCAGGGAAAAATCCAATAATGTAAAAAATAATTGTTGGTGTCTCACTAGGGACTATAAGAAATCCTATGGGAGGAAAGGAGGTGCAAGGGAAAATGAAAAAAATGCATATAATAAACACTGTGCTTACATACTACACACTTCCTCAAGCACATTAAACTGATATCAGTGGAAAAAAGAAAAAAATTAACAAAAAACAAAGAGGCATAGCCTCCTTCTATCAATGTCCATAGAGAATGGCTTTGAAAACCAGAAGGAAATGATTTAACACACTGACTGGCTACACATAATGGGCGCCAGCCACATGTTCAAACAACAACAACAAAGTGGCATGGACAACAAAGAACACATGTAGGCCTATAGCAAAAGGACACTGGCTACTACAAAATGGCCACCATCAAAAACAACAGCAAGCAAAGAGGCTTGGACAACTAAGAACACATGCTGGCCTATGGCAAAAGCACACTGACTACAACACAAAATGTCCATCAGCCACATGTTCAAACAACAAGCCAGGAGGCATCAACAACAATGAACACAAGCAGACCCATGACAAAAGCACACTGAATACTACACAAAATGACTGCCGGCCACAAACAACAACAAGCAAGCCGGCATGGACAACAAAGAACACACGCAGGCCTAGGACAAAAGTACACTCACTACTACAAAATGGTCGCCGACCTCAAACAATAACAAGCAAGGAGGCATGGACTACAAAGAACACATGCAGCCTTATGGCAAAAGCATACTGACCATTACACTAAATTGTCGCCAGCCACATGTTCAAACAACAAGAAGTAAGGAAGCATGGACTACAAAGAACAAATGCAGGCTTATGGACACTGACTTCACAAAACAGCCACTGGCCACAAGGCAAAGAGAACAAAGACAAAGTGGTGGACTATGGCAAAACACACACATTGGCCAGACAAAAAAAATGGCCACTTGGCCGGCAAACAAAGGAGGCATGGTAAATAAAGAAGAAATTAATTCAGCAATGCCATGAATGAAAATTAAGTCAGGTATAAAAAATCCCCAACAACACACAGCTTCACAAGGCATTAAAATGTACCCACCAAATTGTACTTAGCAGGAAAATTTGCAATACAAAAAAATACACATTTTGCATTTAATCCAAGGCCATCTCTACATCTTAGATGCTATAAAAGGATGTACGTCGTTACAACGCACACTTTTACAACGCATGCACTTACAACGCATTTTTTACAACGCAACATCCACTACAACGCATTCCATTACATCGCAGGACACTACAACACATTTTTAAAAACTACCTTTACAACACATTCCATTACAACGCATACTACCTTTACAACGCATACCATTACAACGCATAATATTACATTGCATTTAAGGTAAGTATTGGATAGTATAGGGGTAAAAATTACTAATCTTACTCCAGGGGGTGCAACAGTAGGGTAATTGTTGGATAGTATAGGGGTACAAATTACTATTCTAACTCCAGGGGGTGCAACAGTAGGGTAAGTGTTGGATAGTATAGGGGTAAAAATTACTATTCTTACTCCAGGGGGTGCAACAGTAGGGTAAGTGTTGGATAGTATAGGGGTAAAAATTACTATTCTAACTCCAGGGGGTGCAACAGTAGGGTAAGTGTTGGATAGTATAGGGGTACAAATTACTATTCTAACTCCAGGGGGTGCAACAGTAGGGTAAGTGTTGGATAGTATAGGGGTAAAAATTACTATTCTAACTCCAGGGGGTGCAACAGTAGGGCAAGTGTTGGATAGTATAGGGGTAAAAATTACTATTCTAACTCCAGGGGGTGCAACAGTAGGGTAAGTGTTGGATAGTATAGGGGTAAAAATTACTATTCTAACTCCAGGGGGTGCAACAGTAGGGTAAGTGTTGGATAGTATAGGGGTAAAAATTACTATTCTAACTCCAGGGGGTGCAACAGTAGGGTAAGTGTTGGATAGTATAGGGGTAAAAATTACTATTCTAACTCCAGGGGGTGCAACAGTAGGGTAAGTGTTGGATAGTGTAGGGGTTTTAATATAATATTATGCGTTGTAATGGTATGCGTTGTAAAGGTAGTATGCGTTGTAATGGAATGCGTTGTAAAGGTAGTTTTTAAAAATGTGTTGTAGTGTCCTGCGATGTAATGGAATGCGTTGTAGTGGATGTTGCGTTGTAAAAAATGCGTTGTAAGTGTAGTGCGTTGTAATAGTTGCGTTGTAAAGGTTGTTCCCCCTATAAAACAACATATACCACGGAAATATACCACAGAACCAGTTGTTTTATGTACTCAATGGCTAGTACTGGCTGGATGGTACATGAGCAGACTAGACCACATGGCAAATAGTGCAAATTTTACGAACATGGAGAAAAAGTACTTTACTGAGCAAACCTTTTGCCATTATAAAACTAAAAAAAGTGAATGCAACAAAGGCCCCTAATGCAACTCCATACCACCCAAAATCAAATTTAAAAATGTAATAAAAAACTAAAAAGGTACAAATATATACTGGTGTATGCCCTCTATCATACAGCACCCTTATCCAAAAATGTTTTAACTTATTTAATTGATAGGTCACAAAAAAAAGTCCCTTAAAATCTAATGGTGTATGCAGCAGGAATTACAAACAAAGCAAGTGAGCCTTTAACCTCAAAATCCAATTGAAAAGTGATCAGGAGATGGACAAAGCACAGGGAGAAGCCTTCTGGACAGGAAGAGGAAGTTAAAGTCACTGTGGCACTTCCTTCCTGTTAAAAAAAGTTAAAACTAGAAAAGGTGCATTTTGCGCTAAAAAACGACCCAAACCGTTGTTGCAGTATAATATTCATTCAAAAAAGGTATTATTGAGTTGAATTAGCTGCTTCTCGAATAGAAAATCTACTAGAGGAGCAGCCCGACTGTTTTTGAGCACCCATGTTAACAAAATGGCAAAGGACGGTTCCTTGGCAACCGGAAATCGCGCCGGGGGCTGCCAAATTTAGCTCACGCTTGTACACCTGCTTGATGGAGTCTCGTGGTGCTCCTGGTGTCATCACATTGTTTGAACAGGAGCAAAATTCTGCCACTGGGCCATTGTCAGAATTTGGAAGGAACTTTACGTGACAAGAATAACGCAGAGTTACAAAATTCTGCCAATTCGGCAAGCAGAATTAAAATTCCTCCTGGGACTACTGGATAGTCACACTTCCTCAGGATTGGCAGGCTCCTTCACTCTTTAAGAAGGCATGCTGGCTTCTAGGTGCTTCAGGTCAGAAGAACAGCTTCTTCCATCAAGGCAAGACGTCAATTAATATGCCATTACTTCTAGGACGCTGGCTGTCAGTCTGATACCTGATCTAGTTATACAGCATTCATCTGAGTATTCTGCAGATCTGTGCTTTTGTTAGTCAAGTCCAACTTTGCACTGGAACAACACGCTTGTCAGGGAATCTTTTTTCTTTTCATTTTTATACAAGCAAAGCATACAGGAGCTGTGGATCCACTGTCTACACTTTCAGAACCGGCTTGAGATGGTTCTTCTTTCAAGTGTCTTTACCAGGCTATGCTGCAGACACAGACTTTGTGTCTCTATATGCGCCCTTCCAGGTCGTCACAAGATGTGTCTAAAGTTGGTGCATAAACAAGGAATTTGTGCTTATTGTGTAGGTCTATTCTTTGTGTGTTGCAGATAAGGAATTCTATACATTGAAATTTTATCTGATTGGAGATGTCGAAAGGCCGTTGATGTCTGTCTCTGGCACCAGTAAGTAGCTCTAAGGAGAGGGATGTATTATTTGTTTGTTGACTAGGATGCCCTACAACCCATCTATTGTTTGACAGTTCATCTCGGTGTTAGTCGCCTTGGTGGATTTGTATATTGCCTATGTATTTTATTGTGGTGCCCAGTCCCTCCAAGTCCCTCCTGTGACTGCATAAAAAGTGTCACACTCTACTTAATTTAAGAGCAGTCTGAGAGCTTGTGTACAGTGGTGGCCAAATTATGCTGTGCCTGGGTCTATCTTTTTAGATCTGGTTTACTAAAATAATATACTTACTTTTAGGGGCTCTCAGCCAGTGCTCCTCATCCACATGTCTGTTGTTGCTTCATTCACACTTTTCCTAATCCCACTATAGCATACTGCATGGGCCAATGGGACAGCCCACTTCAGGTTTTGGCTAGTTTCTCTGTTAATCACAGCGTTGTGCTGTTTCACAAGGGGCACATCTGCACACAGAGTTGCTCCCTTCAGTGGCAGGGACTACTATGGTAATATGAGCTTTTGAGAACAAAACCATATTTTTACTTTTAGACAATTTTTTGTATTGTAAGGACCCAGCAGCTCCCTCAATGATAACGTTTTAGAAAACCCATGACAAATAAAAACAAAAATTGACAATACCAAATGGATGACAACCAACACAAGACCTATTGGCTATGCCAATGCTTGTTATTTATTTTAAAAGTGTTCTACATCTATTACATGCACTGCATGATGATCAAGTGTGATTCCCACCTCCCCATGCAGCTGGAGGTCATTGAGGTCCAGCTGGAATGCATGGCCAATGAGACTGTTTACAGTGTTTGTTTTTTTGGTTATTCAGATTTGTGTTCGACTTTGCTGTTTAGAGCCGGCAGCCTCCTAAAGCATAAACATACACTCCTTGCTTGGCAAAAGCTGCTAAAACACTTTGTATGTGTCAAAAGATATCTGTTCCAATAAATGCACGACTACACTTCCTGCCAATAACTGCTATCAAGTGTCTAATATCTTCTTTGGGTAATTAATCATCCAGCTTTGACAAACGTACCCCCACAACATGATGTCATATAAGCTCCCTCTTACTTACAAATAGTCCCCATCATCCTGGAGCCCAATTGAACCCATCACATGATGATTCTCAATTGGGGTATCAGTGATACAAACCCACCTAGATGCATGATTAATTTCATCCTAGTCCCCCTGATCAAAACTGAGACATCACTTCCTACTCTCTTGGCTAAAGCTATAGTCTCATCAATGACTGAAGGGACAGTGTCAGGCACTTAGTAAAGTGGAGTATATAAAACCGCTGTGAAAATATCTGGCATTGCAAATTTGGTGAAACAAGTTGGTGTTTAACAAGTTGACTTTAGAGAAGAGCACAGTTCAGAGACAGCCACAGTGAAAGTTATTGGTGCAGCTCCTTGGATGATGGACAATGATGAGACCTATTGTGTGTCCTCCACAACCCCCCTACCCCCCCCCCAGAGCCTTTGATACTGTGGACAATGACTTACTTACGAAACCCTAGAGGTACCCCTGGGAACGGTACGGAGGTCTGAAGTGGTACTCATCTATTGTAAAGGCTGTGCAGAAGAAGTTCTCCTTGTTTCCCCGCCCATTCAACATATGGTGCCCCACAGAGCTCACTCAGCCCTGGGACCTCTCTTCTTCAACTAATATTTAGAACTATTGGTTTTTATATTGGGTATTGCCTTTTATTCATGTTCCTAAGATCCAGCATGATCATGTTTTAGTATGCAGTATTGTAGAGACAGTTGCCTGGAATGGGCTCCAAACATTACATCTGCCTTTCCAAAATCCAAATATTTGTAGTCTAGCCTTTTCTCAGCTTCAATTTTCAAAAGAACAAGATCATTCTGGTTTCTTTTATATTTTTGTGTTATGTTTTGTGCTGTGTCTGATGTTTGGTCCTGTGTGTTATATTTTAAGCTTTATTAAATGGCATGTTGTGTTGTATACCACATATTATATTTTGTCTTGTGTGCTGTGTTATGCTAGATGTAGTGTTTTATGTTGTGTATTATCTATTGTCTTATGTTGTGTTATATTATTTCATGTTATCATCATCTGTACAGTCTTTTTACTATTAGTATAGCATTGTAACGCTTTTGGTCTGGGCAGCCATTTCCTACAGTTCCGGGGTTTTTAGAGAACACGAAGAGGGTAATAGCAATCCCTAATCAGGGATAAGCCGCACTTCGGGTAGACAGAAACCTATCACTTATATTGAGAAAGTAAAAGCGCCCAAATAGTATGTAGGGTAGGAGTGCTGTGAGTACTGAAAACACTGATTATCCAACAGTGCTGGTCAACAGATCAGAAACCTGTGCAAAACATGAGAAATATTCAGCAATAGCACTTCCTAAAATACAGTTGTAAACGGCAGTGTCTGCCTTAAGTTAAACAGAAAACGTTTCATATATGTTATTCATAAAGGCATGTCCACAAGCGATGTATACAAGTCTTCTTTTATTGTTCTTGAGTGCGAAAATTCCCAGCAACAAATGAAAAACGGGCCAACACGTGTTTCGTCTGTACCACAATAGGTATGCAGACTTTGTCAAGGCTGGAAAAAATGAGAGTATATACAAGTAGTGAGACTTCAAAAGCAAGTGATGAGCAATTAAAGTACTTAAGTAAAAAAAGTTTTCTGAACCTATATAATAAAAAAAAAAAAGGAAAGAAAATGATCGGAAAAAAGTTTACAGTGAATAGTCATAAAGAATAATGAATAATAATAGGAGGAGAACCAAAGTAGAAGGAGAGGCAAGACACACCGAGCACTGTGAATAACTATACAAAGAAAACTAATGTATAGTGAGTATATATCCAATGTGCTATTGAGAAGTAGAGCAGAGAGAAAACCCTACCACCACAATTAGCCGGAAGATAGGAACTGAGGCTTATACGACAGTAGAGATAAGCCGAATCTCCTAAACAGTATAGGGAAGAGAATAACGTTGCGCCAAAATCACACGCACCAACAGCATCGGTAGTAGAAAACCGCAATGAATCAGTTGTCCTCAAGTTTTAAGAGCGCGTCAAAACCTAAAGAAGAATAAAGCAACATAGAAAGAGCCAATAAGTAAGAGACTAGTGAGGCAGAATCAAGAAAAACTACATGTAACAAAGCAGGTAAGCAAGTAAAAAATATTATTGAAAAGTCATGAAAATCAGTTATAGTTGGTAGAGAGGAACCATATATTTAAACCAGCGGCAGTAGCCAAAAGAGCTAGTAGAAGATGGAGTCAATATTAATATTAAGGTTGAGTAAGTGCTAAAAGCGCTAAAGGACGAGGATCCACAGATAGGTGGACTCCTATGAAATCAAAAATAGTGCTGAAAAAGTCTCTGCAAAAAATAATAATGAATAAAAAAGGGCAAAGTACATCTGGTTGCCACAAGAAAATGACACACGAAATACGTCGTGTGGGCAAAGTAAATCTAGTAACCCAAGGTCAAGGCCGAAAGTAAAAATTGAAGGGTATAATAAGATGGATAAGTTAATCAAATGTGGAAACAAGGACGGCAAAAATGGGAGCAGAAATAGCACTTACCAATAGAGAGAACGAGAAGGCGTGACACATCAAAATTCTCTATAGCTCTCTTGGAAATATACAATTATCGGCAATACGGAACAGCAGGACCTATTTAATGGTACGTAATGCGTGTAAGAAAAAAGGTCCAGTATGGCCTAAAGACCGTAATAAGCTAACGATATATAGAAAATGAACACTCACCAATATGGTACAGGTAATGAGTATAAGTTGAGTAACTATAGTACGTTGGATCCTTACTGAAAAGCTGATGCAGGTAAATATGTCAGAAGGATGAGTCACTCCTTGTGTAAGTCAGCAATCTACGTAAACAAAATGTAAGTAAATGATACCAGTATTAACGTGATTCGTAAATCAAGGCCATGAGTTATAAGGTTGCAATGAGAATTGGTGCAATAAGGGGGTAATCTCAAAGAGAATGAGAAGACCTGAGTTAAACCAAACAGCACCACGTACCTGTGTAAATCAAACGATAACAGATCGTCAAGAGTGGTAATTAAAAGAGGGAAGACCACGCCATGGTAAGCCGGCTCCCTAAATGGGCAAATTGAGAGATCAAGGACTAGTAAATCAAAATGTCAAAGTGAAATACAACTGGCGTAATGTAGAAGTTAAGTCTCAAGAAAGCCAAGAGGCCAGTGCAAAACCAAAAACACCACGTACCGTATGTGACACCACGCAAACTGAACGTCTGATGCTGTAGTAAACAAGAGGAGCATTGGACCAAAACTCACTCTAAATAAAGTGAGTATGTGCGTAAGCCACGTGTGGATGTGGGAACGTGAGCTAGACGCCAGAAGGTGCACTGAGTGAGGACCTCCAGCGGAAAATGAAGGTGCCATCTTAGGATGTGTACTAAAGATAGCGTATTGTATATTAAAAACGTATAATAGAGTGAGACAATGTAGTAAGTGACTCTGCGCGGGCGATACAAGGCAACGCTAAAGAAGAATCATTAGCCGCATAAGAATTGTGAAGCAAAAATTGTCAGAAGATCTAAACAGTGTTACGGACAGTGAAGCATGTTATCAGGTTATGGGTGAAAAGGATGAAATGAGAAGAGGAACAAGGAAAGAGGATCATAACCAAAATAATATAGATAAGAATGACAAATACATGCAAAAATTAAGTGAAAGAATAACATTTGTTAAGATGACAAGAGACATCAAAATGTGGTGGGTATAACGATATTACACCCACCCTATCTAGAAATACACAAGTAACTGACATGGCAGTATCAAAGTACAGAAGGCTGAAACAATCAAATACGTGTAATTGTAATACATACAACATCACTTCAAACAGATAATATCTAATGGCATGTGACATTGTACAGTTAAGCAGAAACTGTAATAAGCATAATGGTACTATTGACATATATCACTTCACTCAAGTGTTGACAAATAACATGTGACATAATCGTAGATATGCAAAAACTGGAATACAAGAGTAGAGCACATATTATATAACAGAAACTGTAATAAACATAATGGGACTATTGACATATATCATCACTTCACTCAAATGTTGACAAATAACATGTGACATAATCGTAGATAAGCAAAAACTGGAATACAGAAGTAAAGCACATATTATATAAGTATAAGGATCAATCTCTTAAGAAAACATGTAGATCTCTGTCTACATTAAGTCCCATGTCAACTGATCTGAGTCTAATGAGCCATTGAGCCTCAAGTTTTCTTAATCTAGGGACTCTATCACCACCTCGAGGATCTACGGAAACAGTTGATATGCCATGGAATCTTATTTTGAGTTTCTCTACAGATGAGTGCATGGTATTATAGTGAACCGCCAGGGGATAATCGCGGTTATTATTCCGAATGGCCCTGACATGCTCTTGAATCCGATAGTGCTCTCAACATATATGAGGTCACATTGACAGATTATGCAGTAAACTACGAATTTGGTGTTGCAGTTGATGAAATCAACAATATTATAAGATTGACTGGTGTTGTATTTGAAGGTTTTCATGTTGTTACAAGCGAATTGGCATACATTGCACAACGAACATTTGTAAAACCCATTAGGCTTTGCTGGTAACCAAATGTGTCGTTGGTGTGCTGCTAGAACTGAGGTAGTGGGGCTCAAGATATTCCTAAGAGATCTGCCTCTTTGATATGTGACAGATGGTTTCTGCTTAATGAATGGAACTAGATCGCAATCTAGTTGTAGTAGGTGCCAGTGTTTGTGCAGGAGTTTATAAATGTAATTGCTGGAAGAGTGAAACTGAGTAATAAAAGCCACTTGTGTTTGTTGTTTAGCACGTTTATGGGTAGCTTTGGGTTTTAGGAGTTCTGTCCTCTGGGTTCTATTGATCCTAGTGTGAGCACGTTCAAGTGTTCCACGGTCATAGCCCCGAATCAAAAATCTTTTTTTGAGTTTCCCATTCTCATCTTGAAAAAATGAGTCCTGGCTGCAATTCCTGCGGAGACAAGTCATTTCTCCAAACGGGATAGCCTTTATCTGAGAGTTAGGATGTGAACTAGTGGCATGTAGCAGGGAATTGCACGCAGTAGTTTTGCGAAATAATTTGGATTGTAAAATGCCATCTTGAACAAATAGAGTCACATCAAGGAAGTCAATGTGATCGTTATTGTGAGTATGTGTGAAATTAAGGTTATATGTATTGTTGTTCAAGTATAAGATAAATTCATGTAAACTGCAGTCAGTACCATGCCAGATCATAAGGACATCGTCAATATAACGGCCCCAATACATTATGTTATCAGTGAGTCTAGTTGGGCATGAGTTCCAAATGTGATGTTGCTCGAAAAAACCCATGTAGATGTTAGCAAAGGACGGGGAAAATTTGGCCCCCCATAGCTACACCTGAATGTTGTTTGTACCATTTGTCTTGAAATTTAAAGAAATTATTTTGTAGTGTCAGGTTTGTCAGTTCTAGTATCATTTTGGTATGATGATAAAGTGTAGCGTCCCGTTTGTAAAGATAGTATGTGAGGGCTTCCATGCCTTTGTCTGGCGGAATGCTGGTATAGAGTGAGCTAACATCCAAGGTCACAAGAGTAAAGTCTTGTTGCCAAGTGAAATGTTCCAATTTATTGAGTAAATCCTTAGTATCTTCTATGTAAGATGGTAAATTATGTACTATAGGTTGTAGATGTATGTCTATGTACTCTGAGATCCGCTCGGTGCTTCCCCCAATACCAGAGATAATGGGCCTACCGGGAGGTGTCTTAAGATCTTTATGTACCTTGGGTAGTGTGTATATGTATGCGGATCTAGGTGAGGGATTGAACAAATATTTAAATTCCAAGTCCATAAGCAGACCAAAGTTAAGCCAGTATCTAAGAGTATTCTCAATAGGTATGGTGACTTGTTTCGTAGGATCATAGGTCATAAGAGTATAGCACCTATGGTCAGACAGTTGGTTCTCCATCTCATTGTTGTAGTAGACAGTGGCCAGCACAACAATGTTGCCACCCTTGTCAGCTTCCTTAATGGTGATGTCAGATCTTTTAGTGAGCGAGACTAGAGCTTTTCTTTCACTAAGTGTCAAATTGTGTTTGGTATTAGTATGCCTCCCCATTAGTTTGTCTTCCAGTGTGTGTAATTCAGATGTCATTATTTTATAAAAACAGTCAATCATATTATCCGAGGAGAATGTCAGTGTAAAGAGAGATTTTGGTTTAAGACCACTATCCACATTCATATTGATATTAATCCCAAGATCAGCAATAACATTGTCGAGATCAGGAGTGGTAGTGATGCTTTCATCTAGCGACAATAGTAATTGAGTATCTCTAATGTCTTGTATACTTTGACCACTGGGTGCAACTGTATAAATAGGTACTGGACATATTGGTTGGTGCATACGAAACCATTTCTTTAATTTGAGTCTGCATACAAACTTGAACAGGTCAACATTAATCAGGGTGAAGTTAGGACCAGAAACAGGGCAGAAACTAAGACCCTTTTTCAAAACATTGATCTGTGGTTGAGTTAATTCAATCTTAGACAAGTTAATGATTGAAACATCGTCTAGTGGTTGATCTTGCAAAACATCAGTATGGGCAACATTTACATCTACTATGTGACCAGCAGTGTTGGTTAATTCTTCTGTGATTTTGACACAGATTGTGTCACTCTTTTGCTGTCTACTGATTCGGTTTTTGAGCCCTCCCCTCCTTGTTCTTGTCTTCCTACATTTCTCCTGGAGTTGAAACCTATTTTTGAGCCCTTTCTGTACCCCTCCTTGTTCTTGTCTTCCTACATTTCTCCTGGAGTTGAAACCTATTTTTGAGCCCTTTCTGTACCTCTCTAGCTCTGATAAAAAAAAGATGAGGGTGTGTCAATAACTACGTTGGTCTCCCTTAGAGAAATAGATGTTGTGTCGCTAATGGCTTCGCTACTTCCACTAATGTTGCTGGAAGCTTCAGAATCACTAACTGAAATTGGTGTATCTGTGCGTTTTTCCCTCAGATCCCTGGTACCTCCTCTCGGTGTCACTTCATCGAACTTCTTGGCAAATGTGAAAATACGACCATTTTTGTAATCGTTATCGTCACGTTTGAGTTTGCGTATTTTCTTGTCCTTGATGTAGATCTGATGGGCATTAAGAACTTCTTTTAGAATAGCGAAGTTTTTATCTGCCACATCTGGCATGTTGAGTGCTTTAATCTCCTCCTCAACCTGTTCAATTTCCTTTAATAGTTTAGTGCGTTTTCTCTCTGCATGGCGGATGAGTACATCTATCATGCCGAATGATGAAGAGGAGATGAGATTCTCCCACTCGAGCAGGAGGTCAGGGTCTAGGTCCTCAAATGTAGGGAAAATTATAATTCTGAGTCCCCGAGGTACTTGCTTGATTTCAATGTATTTCTGAAGGATGGTAAAATCCCACCATCGAGATAGCTCAGACTTGCGAAGTCTCTCTAGCTTGATAAAAAGTGATTTAAGTCCTAGTGGTTTAGTGTCTATTGGATTGATTTTAGTAACTTGTAATCCTTGACCAGTAAAGATGTCATTGAATATTTGATCTCTGTCATCATTAAATGTGGACATTGTTAGCTGATGCAAATAGTAGTCAATAGGCGCTAAAAAAGCAATACTAGAGTGCTGGCATGTACTTAATTTTTAGAGAACACGAAGAGGGTAATAGCAATCCCTAATCAGGGATAAGCCGCACTTCTGGTAGACAGAAACCTATCACTTATATTGAGAAAGTAAAAGCGCCCAAATAGTATGTAGGGTAGGAGTGCTGTGAGTACTGAAAACACTGATTACCCAACAGTGCTGGTCAACAGATCAGAAACCTGTGCAAAACATGAGAAATATTCAGCAATAGCACTTCCTAAAATACAGTTGTAAACGGCAGTGTCTGCCTTAAGTTAAACAGAAAACGTTTCATATATGTTATTCATAAAGGCATGTCCACAAGCGATGTATACAAGTCTTCTTTTAGTGTTCTTGAGTGCGAAAAATCCCAGCAACAAGTGAAAAACGGGCCAACACGTGTTTCGTCTGTACCACAATAGGTATGCAGACTTTGTCAAGGCTGGAAAAAATGAGAGTATATACAAGTAGTGAGACTTCAAAAGCAAGTGATGAGCAAGTAAAGTACTTAAGTAAAAAAAGTTTTCTGAACCGATATAATAAAAAAAAAAAGGAAAGAAAATGATCGGAAAAAAGTTTACAGTGAATAGTCATAAAGAATAATGAATAATAATAGGAGGAGAACCAAAGTAGAAGGAGAGCCAAAACACACCGAGCACTGTGAATAACTATACAAAGAAAACTAATGTATAGTGAGTATATATCCAATGGGCTATTGAGAAGTAGAGCAGAGAGAAAACCCTACCACCACAATTAGCCGGAAGATAGGAACTAAGGCTTATACGACAGTAGAGATAAGCCGAATCTCCTAAACAGTATAGGGGAGAGAATAACGTTGCGCCAAAATCACACGCACCAACAGCATCGGTAGGAGAAAACCGCAATGAATCAGTTGTCCTCAAGTTTTAAGAGCGCGTCAAAACCTAAAGAAGAATAAAGCAACACAGAAAGAGCCAATAAGTAAGAGACTAGTGAGGCAGAATCAAGAAAAACGACATGTAACAAAGCAGGTAAGCAAGTAAAATATATTATTGAAAAGTCATGAAAATCAGTTAGTTAGTAGAGAGGAACCATATATTTAAACCAGCGACAGTAGCCAAAAGAGCTAGTAGAAGATGGAGTCAATATTAAAATTAAGGTTGAGTAAGTGCTAAAAGCGCTAAAGGACGAGGATCCACAGATAGGTGGACTCCTATGAAATCAAAAAGTGCTGAAAAAGTCTCTGCAAAAAATAATAATGAATAAAAAAGGGCAAAGTACATCTGGTTGCCACAAGAAAATAACACACGAAATACGTTGTGTGGTCAAAGTAAATCTAGTAATCCAAGGTCAAGGCCGAAAGTAAAAATTGAAGGGTATAATAAGATGGATAAGTTAATCAAATGTGGAAACAAGGACGGCAAAAATGGGAGCAGAAATAGCACTTACCAATAGAGAGAACGAGAAGGCGTGACACATCAAAAAAGTCTCTATAGCTCTCTTGGAAATATACAATTATCGGCAATACGGAACAGCAGGACCTATTTAATGGTACGTAATGCGTGTAAGAAAAAAAGGTCCAGTATGGCATAAAGGCAGTAATAAGCTAACGATATATAGAAAATGTACACTCACCAATATGGTACAGGTAATGAGTATAAATTGAGTAACTATAGTACGGTGGATCCTTACTGAAAAACTAATGCAGGTAAATATGTCAGAAGGATGAGCCACGCCTTGTGTAAGTCAGCAATCTACGTAAACAAAATGTATGTAAATGATACCAGTATAAACGTGATTCGTAAATCAAGGCCATGAGTTATAAGATTGCAATGAGAATTGGCGCAATAAGGGGGTAATCTCAAAGAGAATGAGAAGACCTGAGTTAAACCAAACAGCACCACGTACCTGTGTAAATCAAATATTAACAGATCGTCAAGAGTGGTAATTAAAAGAGGGAAGACCACGCCAAGGTAAGCCGGCTCCCTAAATGGGCAAATTGAGAGATCAAGGACTAGTAAATCAAAATGTCAAAGTGAAATTCCAACTGGCGTAATGTAGAAGTTAAGTCTCAAGATAGCCAAGAGGCCAGTGTAAAAACGAAAACACCACGTACCGTATGTGACACCACGCAAACCGAACGTCTGATGCTGTAGTAAGCAAGAGGAGCATTGGACCAAAACTCACTCTAAATAAAGTGAGTATGTGCGTAAGCCACGTGTGGACGTGGGAACGTGAGCTAGACGCCAGAAGGTGCACTGAGTGAGGACCTCCAGAGGAAAATGAAGGCGCCATCTTAAGATGTGTACTAAAGATAGCGTATTATATATGAAAAACGCATAATAGAGTGAGACAATGTAGTAAGTGACTCTGCGCGGGCGATACGAGGCAACGCTAAAGAAGAATCATTAGCTGCATAAGAATTGTGAAGCAAAAATTGTCAGAAGATCTAAACAGTGTTACGGACAGTGAAGCATGTTATCAGGTTATGGGTGAAAAGGATGAAATGAGAAGAGGAACAAGGAAAGAGGATCATAACCAAAATAATATACATAAGAATGACAAATACATGCGAAAGTTAAGTGAAAGAATAACATTTGTTAAGATAACAAGAGACATCAAAATGTGGTGGGTATAAAGATATTATACCCACCCTATCTAGAAATACACAAGTAACAGACATAGCAGTATCAACGTACAGAAGGCTGAAACAAACAAATACGTGTAATTGTAATACATACAACATCACTTCAAACAGATAATATCTAATGACGTGACATTGTACAGTAAAGCAGAAACTGTAATAAGCATAATGGTACTATTGACATATATCATCACTTCACTCAAGTGTTGACAACTAACATGTGACATAATCGTAGATAAGCAAAAACTGGAATACAAGAGCAGAGCACATATTATATAACAGAAACTGTAATAAGCATAATGGGACTATTGACATATATCATCACTTCACTCAAATGTTGACAAATAACATGTGACATAATCGTAGATAAGCAAAAACTGGAATACAGAAGTAAAGCACATATTATATAAGTATAAGGATCAATCTCTTAAGAAAACATGTAGATCTCTGTCTACATTAAGTCCCATGTCAACTGATCTGAGTCTAATGAGCCATTGAGCCTCAAGTTTTCTTAATCTAGAGACTCTATCACCACCTCGAGGATCTACGGAAACAGTTGATATGCCATGGAATCTTATTTTGAGTTTCTCTACAGATGAGTGCATGGTATTATAGTGAACCGCCAGGGAATAATCGCGGTTATTATTCCGAATGGCCCTGACACGCTCTTGAATCCGTTCTTTGAGGGGTCTGATAGTGCTCCCAACATATATGAGGTCACATTGACAGATTATGCAGTAAACTACGAATTTGGTGTTGCAGTTGATGAAATCAACAATATTATAAGATTGACTGGTGTTGTATTTGAAGGTTTTCATGTTGTTACTGTAAGGATCTTACCCGGTCGAAATTCTGCAGGGACGTCAAGGAATCCCAACTTCAGGTGTAGAAAGGTCCCAACCTTCCACCCCACCCTACTGCGTCTATCAAACCCTAGAGCGCAGAGGAGGTGGCGGAAAGAGGGGAAACAAAACAAGGATAGAGGGGAAAACACAGGAGCTGCAATCTTCTTCCTTCCTTTTCTGTGGAACTGTGTCTGTGTTCATGAAGCAAGGTTCTGCAAAAGGTAAGAAGAACAATATATAATGCCCTACATAGGGGCCTACAATACCCCTGGTGAAACCCCTCTTTACTGTGTAGCTCTACTATCTAGTTACCTTATAACTAACAGCTTGCTCATTCTAGATAGTTGCACAGAAGGACTGAAGAGGTCAGGAAAGGCAAAGGCAAGTCGTAATTTCCCTTCAGGACTGTAGTAGGATGTCCCTAGGATAGATAAAGGCAACTATATAGCAATCCACCCACATGAACGTCCAAAAACACCACTTCCCCTTCCCCTTTCGACCACTTATCTTACAAGAGGTATCCAGATGTCATCACCGAACGAGGAATCAAATTGGGTATCTGTAGAGACTTCTTCAGCTAGAATCTGGAAGATGCAGCAGGGGAGGAACTCAGGAGGAAGGGTCAGGAATAATGCGACGTGAAGTAAACAAGTGCCTCCTTCCGGGGTAACTGGCAGGTCCACGGGAGCAGTTCGGGAGGAAGGAGACAGGGCAGAGACACCCGGCCGGCCCGCGGGACAAAATCCGGCAAGGTGGGCGGAGCGCTCTGACCCTTAAACACCAAGGTCCCAAAACCAGGGGCGGCACGCGTCCAGTTACAACCAACTCAGAGACTCGGCACAAAAATGAACGAATGCACAAAAAAGAGGGGAACAGAGCTCTGTGATATGAGAGACGGCTCTCATACGTATGTCCGACAAAAGGGGCTTACGAACACTCGAAGCGGTCCAGGTAACGGAGAATCTCCCAGTCCTCAGAGACGAACGCCAAGCGCAAACTCATCCGACAACCAGGAAACAGGATACAGGAAGTTCAGGGAACCGCCTGCGGGGCAACACTAGAACCCGAAGCCCCGAGGTTCCTGAACGGCAGGCTTTTCTACTGTTTCGCTGCTATCGTGCATGCGCGATAGCTAGACGCTATGGTGAAGTCACTCGCAACTCGGTGACGCTGGACTCGGCAATCCTGACAGTTACAAGCGAATTGGCATACATTGCACAACGAACATTTGTAAAACCCATTAGGCTTTGCTGGTAACCAAATGTGTCGTTGGTGTGCTGCTAGAACTGAGGTTTTCATTGACCATCATTGAGTGATCAAGAGATGGTGTACAATTGTTTGGTTCTGTTTCCATAAGCTGGGTGGCCACATCTCATTGTCAAGCCTGGGCAGATTGTTTTTAAGGTAAGCATTGCTAGCCAGAAATATAGCCAGGATAAGATTTTGTTTGCTGTGGGTGTGTTATGATCAGCTTAACTTCATCTCTATGGGCCTTAAATTATGGGCCTGATTATGTGTCTGGTGGTCCAACGCGCCACCAGAGTCACTGTGGTGGAAATGCAGTCACTGCTGCACCGGCGGGCCGACCGCCCCATTACAAGTTGGGTGTTCGGACCAGCATTGCACCAACACAATCACCAGGGTCTCTGATCCCTGGCGGTGGCACGGTGGTCTTGAGGTAGCAATATGCTTGGTGGGACCTCTGCGCTCCCGCCAAGCATATTACGAGTTTTCATGGCAGTTCCTCCTCCATGAAAACTGTGGCAGAGAGGAAACAAAGGGAGCCTACAGGGTCCCCTATTGCCTCTGGGCCATGGGGTGCATGCAGGTGGGCACATGCATTGCCCCCTGTGTGCATGCACCCCAATACCTGCACAGCATGGATTGCACCAGTCCATGCGTACAGGTACTCCCTTTGACGTTCCCATTACGGTGCCGATTTCATAGGCACCACGGTGGAAATGCCAAAGAACCACCATCCAGTGACTACAAAAGTCATAATATGGCGCACACGTGTGTGGCAGTGTGAGAGCAGAGCAGCAGCGTGGTAGTCCCCTCTCGCACCAACAAACTCGGAATCAGGCCTTTACCGTCTGCAAGTAGGTGCTGTTGCATTGACATCGCTTTGTCAGCTTCAAGGTTTTAGTTTTGTGTTAAGCACCAGAGGGTGACAAGGTTCTGTCTAGTGTGTTCTATTTTGAGAGGGCAATTTTCAGTGGCAGGCAAGCCTTAGGTAGGGGAGAAAGGAAAGTGCCATTGGGTGTCTCATGATACCAAACCGGAAGTCTTTTGGGTAGGTGTGGTAAGGTGACAGTGTGCTGATTGGGAAGCAGCATAATGTATCCTGCATGTCAGTGATATATGTATTATAGTAATAATAAATATTCATTAAACCTGAGATGCAACGCATGCATGTGTAGAGTCATGATACATAAGGCATACTGATAGTTTGGTTGTCCTGTGGGAGAGAAGCAGTCAAAGCAATCAGCACGCCACAATGCATGCTTTAGAATCATTAGTCCATAGCTAATGTGGAGGCAAAGGAAATGATACAAGATAATACAGGCTTTAGGGATAACAGTGCATAGCACCTAGTATGGTAATTTAGTCCAAATAATACATGAAGGATTTCAGTTTTGGCTACACTTTTTTCTGTATTCCCCGTTTGGGATTGACACTTGCAAACCTCCACAGCCACTTGGTTTGTTAGGTTTGTTAGGGGCAAAATGCTGCGATGGGGCTACTTATTGTGTTCTGTTGGTGTAGTACCTGGAGCTCATGAATTTTGACAGGAATGCACGCCTGAACTGCCAAGTCTTAACTAACTATGTGGTTGCTGTGTTGTGTGTAAGGTTGTGACACTAGGCTACTAATGTGCTTTGTTTGTGTGGGGTCAGTATATAATATATTTAATTTTGATGCTTGACTATCAAAATATAGTTCTTGTTGATGGAGTCATGTGGTCTAATGTCACTGTATTTGACTGAGCACCTATTTGTTATTTTGGATGCGGGCACGGTCTGCCTATGGGATAAAAAGTATATAGAGAGGCAATGCAAGCCTTACAATTATAGATGAACAGATACCATAAATGTAATTAGGATTTAAACAATAATAAATATTGTATAAGTGGTATGCTATCCAGACTTGAAATTGAAGGAGAGAAGATGGACGGGTTTGGGTGTCCCATAGTAGTCTTGACCTTGGCTGCAGAGTTTCAGCAAACCAGATGTGCCAGCTTTCTTTGTGGGGCCAATTTCAAGTTTTTTATTCAGGGTACCACATACCATGAACATCGGTTTCTAAATTAAAAGAAAAAAATACCCTGAGGGAAAGAGTAAGTGCAACAGCTCCAGCATCTGGTGCAATCTAGTGGTATAGCCGTGTTAGCTGTCTTATTATTAATACACAAGCCAAGCTGTCAGAATAAGGAGTTATGCAGCCTCAAAGCTTCACTTTCTGGGACTCTGTTGTACTGACTCCTTCACATACGCTCAGCTTGTTCGCTGTTGATGCTTCACTCACCTATGTTGTTTTGTTTTGTTCTTTTTTTCCTCAGTTCCCTGACCATCTTGCCAGATTCCAAATGTGTTCCCTGGATTAAAAATTGGAACTGGTTGCTGACTGGTTGCCTGGACCCTGCCATGTCTCTTGGATTACGATTTGGTTGTGTTAGCTGAACGGTTGCCTGCACTCTGTCTTGCTTCTGGGTTATGTATTGCTATTGATTGTTGTGCTTGCTCTCCCTTTTGCTATCTGAATTCCAGGTATGCTACTGACCCAAGATTTCACTGTTGCTGCTATCGCCTTCCTTCATTTGTGGCTTGGGTTTCCCATGGCCTGCTGTTATGAAGTCAGTAGGCATATTCACCAATACCTCTCTATCTCAGAGTATTTCAACGTGTATGCAACACAGTAAAATGTTGTTTGTTTTATTTACCTTCAGAATACATTTGGCATTCAGATTTGAAAACCTTATTATAAATCCCCTAAAGTACAAGGGGTGTGCAGTTGAGGAGACAGAAGAATTCCAGCTGTTTCTTCTCTCTCTCATTCTCGCTCTCTCTCTCTCTCCCATTCCTCTTCCTCTCGAGGGGTTAGTTCTATTATTAATACTTGCTCATTCATATGTGGAGCTAGATTCTGAAGAGCTGGTTCGATTACCTTCAGATTCAGTCAATCAATTCCCGAGATTCCTGACACAGCGCGAGCCCAGTACCTGGGGAATAGTGTCACCCCTTCTGATAACCTTGTAGCAAATTCCCCTCTTGAAGCTAGTCGGCAATGCTTCTGGTCATGCCATGCGGCCCCTGACTGTGCCGAAAGGCGTGGCCAGCACAGGTAACAGTGGTGGGGCGGGAGGCAGGGCGGGATGGGTGAAGGTGAAGTGGACAGACGACGGGATAGGGAAAGTAAAATATAAAAAATAAAACCACTTACCTTGCGCTCGCCACATTGCTGACTCGACGATGCGGTGAGCGCAGGGTAAGTGGTTTTATTTATTTTTTATTTTACTTTCCCTATCCCGTCATCTGTTCATTTCACCCCCACCACCGCCCCGCCCTGCCGCTGTTACCTGAGGTGGCAACGCCAGTGTGCCGGCGTGGGTGATGGGCCCTAGGTGCTATTTCCTCCATAAGGGTAGGGTTCACTGATTCTTGACAAATGAAAGCGGGGAGTATTATTCAGTGCTCCAAACAGAGAGACACCATTATACCAATTGAAATGTGTTACTGCAATTCCATGCCTCCATCCTGGATTTAATGATGCCAGAATCATCTTGTAGCATAATCTGAGGCTGATCCCCTCACTACTGACTTTTTAACCAGTGCCCCAGAGCTAACTCCATTCCCCAATCACCAGGTTGGGGGTTCTTAGATCCTAAAGATCTTATAGCAAAATCAGATCTCAGGCTACTCCCCTCACTGCTGCGCCAACATGTCTGAAATGATCATGCCAAAAGACGCCAAACAGCTCTCACACTGCCCTCCAGTTCTTAATTTGTAAAAGAATAAGTGCCGGTGTCCAAAGCTCTGGCCAGAATCGTGTGGCTGGCAATATTACATGTAGGCGTGCCGAATACCAAGGCTGCGTGGTTTGGAATTCACCTCATTCCACTCTAATGACAATCCCTGACCCTTTATCTCACTCTTCCAGGTTCCTGCTTTCTCCCTTTGTGATGGTATTTATGTCTTTTTCTTTCTACTTCTTTCCCCTTGGTGTGTTTTTTTTCCCACTCTTCCTCTCGGTAAACGCCTGATGATCAAATAAACAGTTCTGGTCCCCAGAAATGAGTACCGTTTGGCCCCTTCGGCAAGCACCGGCTCAAATTAAGCACTGCTGCCTTCACTGATCTTATGATTTGGGTAACAGAAAGAGAGGGATATCAGCTCAGAAGGGAGTCCTCTAGTTAGTCTGGAGGAGATTCTAATGCATTTGGGGCTAAAGGCATTAGAAACCTAGGCCTTGACTCCAACTACATCCTTCCCATTCTGTACTTCCTCGCCGGAGGACCCAGTCAGTGACCTCCACAGAAGCCATTCTCTCTTCCCCAATTCTCCCATTCAGCCACCAACACATCTTCCCTTGCGTTTCATAGGCTGTTGCTTGTTGTGCAGTTTGCAAAAGACTATGTGCCATATTTATAACCTTTGTGGAGCAGGGCTGCGCAGAAAGTCACCCTACTGCACTGCCGTGCGTCACAGGGAAGGGGCAGGAATGTCCCTGGCGTCGGTGCCATTTTGTCAGCTTAGTGCCAAAGCAGGCCGCCTTGCACCATAGTGCAAGGATGCCCGTATTGTAGGCAGGATTGTTTTTGTGCAGGAAGGAGGACCTTCCTGCACAAGAACAATCTAGAGAGGCGTTTTTCTCTTTCTATGTGTGCTGCACAATGCAGCACACATGGAAAGAGGAAGCATCGAGGAGAAGTAATGATATTTCTCCTAATATACCCACCCGGAGAGTCCTATCTTTTTGACACATTCCTAGGTTTACAAGGTCTTGTAAATCTGGGAATGCATCAACATAACATGGGAGTTGTGTGGGAACACCAACGAAATGCCCATGGAACGCCTATCCACGGCAGATTAACGCAACCCAGCAATTTGCTCTGCGTTGCGTTGCCCCATATTTTTTGAGCCACACAAAGTGGCGCAAGAGTGGCGCAAACCGACTCATAAGTATGGCCATTTGTACAAAATACTGAAGAACGGAGAACACTTTCATCTCATGGAAAATATCCTCAGACTTTCTTTGCCATGCACAAAAGTCACTTCCTTCATGGATCTATTGGGAGCTTATAACAAAAGCGCTGTCTGAGTCACCAAGTACCAAGGTCCTTCACATTCCTTAAAGCTCTTGATGTATCCTATGGGTCACGGTGGCAAGTCGAAACACATAGAAAACACTTCAGATAAAATAGTTTACTTCACTTTCAACATTCCACCTTTTATATTCGATACTTTAATTGTATGTTGATGTAGTCATAACATTAAAAAGAACACAAAGAAAAAGGCTGCATAGTTCCCTTTTCACACATAAGCATTCCATCAACATGTTATACATTTTCCATGAAAGCCTGACACACATTTTGTTAGAACTTGGTATACAGTGCAGATAGATGACATTTTAATTCGTAGAAGTAGGGAATTATAAAGTTTGTGAAGTTCACAAACTTTTGCCTGCAGGTGCAGATGCCCTCAAAGATAAGGTTTTTACAGAACAATTTTCCAGCAAATACATTTTGCCATAGAATCCCCAATCATAGTGAGTTTTACCGGAATTGTTTTATCCTGCCAATTATTATTTTTTAAACATTCAATTGTTCGTGAACTTAAGAAAGCTTGACAAGTTATGGAAATTTTCTGAAGAAAAACGATGTAAATATACACACCGTAGTTATTGTACAAATTCCAGTCGGCCTTCATTCAAGAGCACATAAGTACAAACGTAGATGCATATTTTAAAACCCGGGTGACATTGCTGAAGACAGCAGAGCGACTGATTTAGTGGAATTACCTGAATGAGGAAGCCTTTGGGCCTTACCGAAGGTCATTGGGGTCAATGCAAGTTACCAGTAACAGGAAACGCTGAGCAGTGCAATGACTAAGCACTTCTTTGGAAATGAACTTCGAATGAACCTTATTAATAATAAATCAGTAACACGGCTTTGCAGAACTGTGCACTGGAACCAATCCTGAGGACTGACTGTCAGACTTCAAGAAGCTGTTCCTGCCTGTGATAATTTCCATACATACCTTATGTTAGTTACTGTGTTACTTCTCAATATTAAGGGCCTAGTTACAAGTTTGGCGGTCTTGGAGCGGGCCGCCACACCAGCACCCTGCTCCAGGACCGCCAAACCCATAGTCAGTCCGCCTGCCGGATTAAGAGTTGCAATCCTGCTGGGCGGTCCTGCGGCGGCGGTTCCACAACAGTGCCTTTCTAAGGCTCGTAGGAGAGCCTTTGAAAGGCACCACCGTAGATGCTCCGCAGCCCGTTCCTGTACGGACAGAAATGCACAATGTTTTTGCATTATTGTCCGCGCAGTAACAGGGGGTGCATAAATACAGGGGGGGACAACATGTGCCCCCCTGTATGCATTCCCGGTGCACAGAGGCAACACCTTAGTTTCCTCACCGCCACCCTTTTCGGGGCGGGCTCACGTCCATGAAAATGAGGGCAGTGAGGAAGCAGCTGCAGCACCACCAGCATATTACTTCCTCAGACAGCTGTGTCACCGCCACTGTATCAAGGATCCTATCGGTAGCAGTGGTCTAGTGGCAGTCCAACCGCTATACTTGTAATACAGCGGGAGGACAGCCACCACGGGTTTGGCGGTCCCATAGACCGCCAAACTCGTAATTGGGCCCTTAGGCCAATAGTCATATGCGTTACTTAGAATGATGTTATTGATTGGCAGTTTCCTTTCTGTGTGATTTCATCATTAGTGCGATACAACGTGCCCCCTTTGACTCTGGTCTGCTCACAAACCTTGTCCATCTTCCTGTAGCAGAACTGAGGTTAATATATGGCACCACATAAAAGAAAAACATGCAAATACAGCTTAGGAAAGGGATGGGACAGAGAAGAATCCTAAGGGATGATTTAATCTGAACAGTGAAATTCATGACCAGCGTCTCAGGCATTCGTCCAGATGCTCAACTCTTACACAGAGAGGCACCTCAGGACACGCCCTATAACCTGGCACACTAAAGTGGGTAGCAGGAAAACAAGAGTAAAAAAAAATCATTTGTAAAGATATGCATCTCAGTATCAGCCTCTGACGTGCTGTCTCTGCCTAAATAAAATATACGGATTATATTTGTTTAAAGAGACAATGGGTTTGTGTTACTAGGTTAAAAAGGGATTGGATATGCTTATATAAATTGTGTGGTGTGCATGAGTGAGCATATCTGCATGCCAGCAGGGGAAGTAATTTGGCATCATCGCTTAAATCAGGAAACATTCTAGGATCAGCAGTATTGTAATATTATTTGTATTTAATTATAGTACATTTTAATTGAAATATTTTTTTTACATGTAATGAGAAATTGTTTATGTAGTAGCAGGTTGTTGGGTTCTTGGGATTTGTAGGGGATCAGGGTGGCAAGTTTTTTTATTATATAAGTTTTTTATTTTAGTTTATATATTTTTATTTAATATATTCATTCAAGTGGTAATTAATTGTATATATAATTTAATTATTTGTTGATTTTAAATTATTAGTTGCTTGAGCAATTTATTTATTTTTACATTGTCTTAATGAATTTTAAATGTATTAATTGTATTAGGTGTTTTATTTCATTTTAATGTAACAATAATTTATCATTTTTATATTTTTAAATTCATCTATTTGTTTATGTTTGTTTGCTAGAGTAGGATTCTTTTTTAGGGCAGTAGACGGAGATTTTTTTAAAAAAAATTGTAATATAACAGTTATATTTATTACATTTAATTTTATTTGTTTTATGATTAATGAATTTTTTTTGTCTATACTTAAATGTTTTATTTTTAAAAGATTGGAGTGTGATTGGTAAATCTAGCCACTTCAAAGTTCAACACTTTCACAACTGTTGCGTGGATTGAATTGGTAAGAGTAATACATAAAAAACATAAAAGACCTAAAAACATTAAAAGAGATGATAAGGATTACAAAGAGAGTTGGATATATACCTTTTGCCAGAAAGTGTGGCCACGTCCCATTATCCAAAGACAAGAAGTTGCCTGACACAAAAGAATTATGAAGAGCAAGTAGCTGTTTCTTACTAGATAATAGACAGGGTGAGAGAATTCAGACACAAGGATAGTCTTCTTTTTTAGGCAAGGTAAGATGTTTCTGCATGAGCAAAAACAACCATGAATAGAAATAAAACAGGGTGAGGAAGGAACGAAATGTAAATGGGAAAATAATAAAGAAGACAGGAATGCAAACTCTGTTGAAGACGAATTAGTGACTAGCAATGTACAGATTTTATCCACTGACATAGAACTCCTGACTGCTGGTGTGACTAAACACACCAAACGATGTCAGTACAGATAGGTTGGAAATTATTAATGTTGCAAATGGATTGCACTCATTTAGTAAGCCACGAATGTTACTTTTTGATCACCCTATTTATGGACCTTTACTGTGGATGAGTCTCACTCTAGGCAATTGCATGGTAATTGGATTGTGTATGTTTACTGCCAGTGTACACCTTTTAAGAGAAGGCCACTGAGGTGCAGCTAGGGTCATCAGCACTGGGCTGGTTACACATGAACATGTGTGCACAAAGGTGTGTGCATCGGTACAGGCAGCACATGACAGACTATAGTTGTGTGTAGCCTAGTAGTTGCGCACAAGTAGCCTGCCTGAACCAGGTTTAAACTGCAAATTTGATCTGGCAAAATAACCACATTCTTCTAATCCTTGCAAAAACTGCGCATGCACGCGTGTCAGCACATGCGCATTTCTTGTGAGAAATGCGCGGGACGCACAGTTTTTGCAAGGATTAGAAGAAATGGCGATGAAGAGGAGGAGGGCAGCCCTGGGACACCGCAATACAGGTAAGTGTGTTTTAATTTACTTTTAAGAACTGAAAGTAATTGTTAATATAGGGGGGTGGAGGTGGGTGGCATAGCGGGGCTTCGCGGAGGACCAAGCTGAGGGCCACGGAGTGTGTTCGTACCTCCATGGCCATCTGCATAGCCCCCCTACGTCCACTACGCCGAGGCTTACACAGCAGTCCTTCTTCTTGGCAGAGTATCCATAGGCGTAGTGCCTTTCCTAGTGTGGTGTTCTCAGCCGTGAATAGTAATGAGGCTCATCGAGAGAGTGTGCTCGTTAGAGCAAAAACAAACGGATGCTGTGTATGATTCAACATGTTTTAATATGATTATGTTCCAAGGAGTAGTGTTGTTTTCTCTTTCTCCCCCTCTTCCCTTTAGGTTGGATTTTGAAATTGAAGTGGTCCTATCTGTTTGGGTGCAGTGTCGCCCTGACCACACCCATATTTAGGTATTGTTACAGGGTGCACTGAGTGTCGCCGTCTCAGACCCCTGGTTTTCACTTTTTACACTTTGGACGGTCCTGAGGAAATGCCACTGGATCCACTAGGGACCAATAAAGGCGTGAAACACATCGACCTAAAAAGCCATCAGTTTTTAATCACCACCAGCACCAAGATACACAGAAGGCAAAATACTCACACTTCTGACTATCAGATCAAGAGGATTTCTCTTGGCACCGGTTTTTAACCATATCACACGGACCCCCGGATAAAGTCTCTTCAGGGTACCCAGTGCGAACTTTTTAACTCACCGACACCACTCGACGCACACCCGCACACCACTGCGTTGTTTCTCCAAAAGATCTCAGATAAAGAGCCCTCTTGCGGGGCCCATGGGGGACTGCAGAAACACCCCCATGAGGAGCAATGTCTGATGATGAAGCATGACACCTGCTCGAGTGTGTGAGGGCACTTCTCCAACAAGGAGGAATTCCCCCCCATGAGCACTGAATATCCAACCAGTACCTCTTGAAAAAGTTCCTTCCACTAGCCCTTCCAGCGACCTAATAGGCCCACTTTATCCTTAGGAACAGTCACCCTTCAGTGATTTATAAGAGTATCCATAGGTCCAGGAGTAAACTGAAGAGGTAGTGTGTGAGGTGCAATAAGTATATCTGATAGCCTTCTTCTGGAAGGTGGGAGAAGCTTCTAGAAATTCAATTTGAAGTCCCCAAGCATCCTGCCTTCCCTATCTTGGCTCCAGACTAACTACAGGGGGTATGCAGCCCTCTGTGTGGAGTCAGGATACAGCCTATACAAGTGTAAGCGGGGCTGTGCCCAGCTCCCCCCTCCCATCATTGAAGGCCCATCCAGACACACCTAAGCTCTGTATTGTACGTGGCTGTCTATGAGAAATACACAAAGCCTAAATATCAACTACACCTAGTCATGTGACCCAGAGACAGGCTGCAGGCACTAAATGGCAAAGACAGGCTAATGTCAACTTTCTAAAAGGGGTATATTCAACTTTGCAATTCAAAATCCGACTTCACCCTAAGTTAGGTTTTTCATTACAAATCCAGACACCAAACATGAACTGCTTACCTGTTCCCATTTGGAAATTACAGCTTATTAAGTATAATAAGGTAACTCCAATGTTAGCCTAAGGGAGCGGTAGGCCTTGCAATGGTGAAAAAGGAATTCAAGGTTTTTTTCACTACCAAGACATGGAACACTTAAAAGTGCATATCCTACTTTTTAAACACACTGCACCCTGGCCTCAGGGCCTACCTTAGGGTGTCATATATATTAAAAATGAAGGTTTGGGCCTGGCAAAGAGGTTTACTTTGCCAGTTCTAAACGGCAGTTTGAACCTGTACATTCAGGCTGCAATGACAGACCTGACACATGTTTAAAGGGCTACTCAAGTGGGTGGCACAATCAGTGTTGCAGGCCCACAAGTAGCATTGAATTTACAGGCCCTAGAGTACATGGAGTACCACTGTGCTAGGGATGTAAAAGTAAATTAAATATGCCAATTGGGGATTAGCCAATTACTATGTTTTAAGGAGTGAGCACATGCACTTTAGCACTGATTAGCAGTGGTAACCTGCGCAGAGTCCCAAGGCCAGCAAAAGTGACATCAGCAAAACAGGGAGAGAAAGGCAAAGGCGAAAATGTTTAGAGGAAGGCCACCCGAAGGCTGATAGATCGAACACCAAGCGACGTAAGGCCACCCTGCGTGGCCCTACATGGCTTGGTAAATCTGGTGTATTTATTTATTTATAAAGTTTTATATAGCGCGAACAAGATCCCAAAGGATATCAGAGCGCTTTACATTAGAACTAGAACTAGAAGGGCAATAATGTAAAAACAACAACAGGTAGGGATAAAAACACGAATGATCATAAATTACACGAAAAATGCCACATGGAAGTTATATTAAACAATTGTACAGGGTAGCGAAGGAGGGACACAGTATGTCGTAAAAAAGTGTAGTAGTAAATGTTGGTACCATGGAAGTAGGAACAATGACATCGGGCCAGAGAGCCTAGCCCACTTACTGAAAGAATTTATTCATCAGGAATCTTTTGACTTCCAGTTTGAACACCATTGTTACGGAGATTCTGCGTACTTCTGGTGGGAGAGAGTTCCATATCTTTGGAGCAGCGCCAGAGAAGGCTCTGTGACAAGTGGTTTCAAGAGGAAAGTAGTGGCACTTCTAGAGGCTCTTACACCACAGGATAGTTCAAGTTTTTGTGCCAGGTACCTGGGAGTATTGAAGTGGATGGCTTTGTGCGTCAGAACGGCAATCTTTAACTGAATTTGTGCTTCGTAGGGGAGCCAATTTAGAGATTTTAGGACTGGCGATATGTGCTCATTGCGTTTGGTGCCTGTAACCAGTCTAGCAGCAGCATTCAGTGATGCCCTTAGTGGAGCCAGGGTGTGTTTGGGAAGGCCACAGAGGGTAGCACTACCGTAATCTAGCCTCGGTAGGACGAGCGCTTGGACTACCTGCTTGAAATCCTTAAGTGGAAGGAAAGGTTTGATATTTCTGAGTGTCCTCATCAAGTGGTTTGCTCCTTTACATGTATTGCTGATATGATTTCAGGTGCTTGTCCTTGTTGACTCCTAGAGATTTGGCTGAGTCTACGATGAGAGGAGTGCAGTTGAAAGCAGTGAGGTGGGTCAGCCAGAGGTCAAGATTGGGGATGTGGTTCTGAGGGAAGATGAGCAGGAATTCTGTTTTTGAGGTGTTGAGCAGGAGTTGGTTCTCAGTTAACCAGTTTTGAGTGTACGTTAGGGTGGTGTTGAGTGAGATGATGTTTTCCGGGGATGAGATTTTCAAATAGAGTTGCGTGTCGTCGGCATACATGTGGAAACGAATATCTGTGGAGTTAAGTGAGTTAGCTAATGGTTCCAAGAAAAGGTTGGCGAGTATAGGAGATAAGGCAGATCCTTGGGGGACCCCCATGAGAACTGGAGAGGGCTGGGAGAGAGAGTGATTTGCCTTGACTCTTTGCGATCTGTGGTGGAGGAAGAACGAGAACCACTGTAGCACCTGATCACCAAAACCCATCCTGTTTTGCAGAATGGATAAGAGGTTGTCATGATTAACCGTGTCAAAAGCGGAGGAAAGGTCAAGGAGGATCTAGAGGCAGGATTCGATTTGATCGAGTATCTTTAAAATGTCATCCATAACATGAATGAGGGCCGATTCGGTGCTGTGCCCCATCCAAAAGCCGGATTGATGCAGGTCTAAGAGTTGGTAATTCTCAGTGTGAGCACAGAGTTGGGATTGAACGCATTTTTCAAGGAGTTTCGCTAGGGTGGGGATGTTGGAGATAGGTCGGAAATTATTGAGATCAGTCCTGTCAGCGATAGGTTTTTTTTAGTATAGGGGATACTTGAGCTGCTTTTAGGCAATCAGGGATTGTGCCTTGTGATAGAGACGCATTTACAATCCTTGTCCAGGTGGGGATGAGTGCATTCTTGATTTCCTTGAAAATGGCCGGGGGTAACGAGTCACTGAAGTGGTTGGAAGGGTTGATATTCAGGAGGATCTTTTTGATGTCTTGTTCACTAAGTGGGGTAAAGGTGTCCCAAGACGCATTGTTCTTAGCGTTCAGGGGGTAGAGATGAGCTTTTCTAAGCGGTCAGGTGGTGAAGCTGCCCTGGAGGAGAGAAGTACAGCCTTCTTAGCAGCGAGGTCAGAGGATATGAGTTTTGAGTTCTCAATGAAGAAAGCAGGTTCGTCACAAGAGGGTTGGCTGCCTCCAGGTTCAGAGAGGTGTAATGCAAAGAAGCGCAAGTCAAGGCCATGCGTTATACTGTGTGCTGGCGGTGTTACATGGGTGGAGCGTGGGTGTTCCTATGCATCCACCCATGCATTCTGACACATTCCCTGATTTACCAACACTGGTAGACCTGGGAATGTATCAGAGTTGGACGCCTTCCCATGCGAGGCGCAATGAGTCAAAATATCTTTATTTCCTATGCATTCTGCATCACACTTAGAAAGAGGAAATTGCCTATGTGCACCTTCATGCACAAAAACAATCCTACCATGCAGCGAAGGCACCCTTGTACCATGACGCAAGGGCATCTGCACGGGCGCTAGGCTGCACAGAGTGCAGCAGTGCAGAAGAGGACAGGAATGCGCAATACCTTGATAAATCCGCTGCATTCCTGCCCTCTCCTTGTCACGCAACGCAGCACAGCAAGTTTCCTTGCTTCATTGCATTTTGTGACATAATGATAAATCTGCCCCTCTGTCTGCAGCTGACCCCAGGACTGGTTGGGTCTCTCCAGGTCCAGTGATGCTGGCCCCATTATCAATCAATCAATCATAGGTTTGTCAAGCGCAGCTACTCACCCAAGGCGCTGGGGGGCACAGGTCCCGGAGGTTCAAGGTGATCCGTCGAAGAGCCAGCACTTGAGGACCTTCGTGAACTTGGAGAGTGTTGGCGTCTGTCTGAGGTGGAGTGGGAGGGTGTTCTAGGAACGACCTCCTGTTCTTGTTTTCTTGATGCGAGGCACCGTAGCAAGGGAGAGCTGGGCTGAGCGGAGGGATCTTTGGGGTGCGTGGAATGAGAGGTGGTAGTTCAAGTATGCAGGTCCAGTGTTGTGGAGGGCTTTGTGGGCATGGGTGAGAAGCTTGAAGGTGATTCTCTTCTCGATGGGGAGCCTATGTAGTGCCTGCAGGTGTTGGGTGATATGGCAATGGCGCAGGAGGTTGAGGACTAGTCTGGCGGATGCGTTCTGGATGTTCTGGAGTTTGCGGTGAGGTTCTTCTTGATTCCAGCGTAGAGAGAGTTGCCGTAGTCGAGTCTGCTGCTAATGAGGGCATGGGTGACGGTTTTTCTGTGTTCGAGGTGGATCCATTTGAAGGTCTTTCGTAGGAGTAGGAGGGTGTGAAAACAGGAGAATGAGACAGCATTAATTTGGTGGTCCATTTTGAGTTCGGAGTCCAGGATGATTCCAAGGTTGTGTCCGTGATCCATGGGGAGGGCGGATTCCCGATGGCCGGGGGCCACCAGGTGTCATTCCATGTGTCGGGTGTGGGCCCATGATGAGTACTCCAGTTTTGTTTGTGTTGAGCTGAAGCCTGTTCTTCACCCACCTGGTGACTGCTTCTATTCCGTCTTGAAAGTTGTGTTTGGAGATGTTGGGTGCGTTGTATAGGGAGAGGATGAGTTGGGTCGTCTGCGTAGGATACAATGTTGAGACGGTGGGATCTGACGATGGGGGCGAACGGGGCCATGTAGACGTTGAACAGGGTGGGGCTGATGGAGGATCCTTGGGGAACTCCACAGGTGGTTGGTGTGGGATCTGAGAAGAAGGGTGGGAGTCTGACCCGCTGCATTCTGCCAGAGAGTAATGAGCGGATCCAGTCAAGGGCCTTGTTCCAGATTCCTGCGTCATGGAGTTTGCGGGCTAGGGTGCAGTGAGAGACTTTGTCGAAGGCTGTGGAGAGGTCCAGGAGGACCCTTACTTTCCCAGATTAACCTTATGGGAAAAGACCTGGACTTCTCTCCCCCAGCAGGAGGAGAGGAGCACAAGCAATGGAGAAAGCTTGTGTACAGAGCCAGTGAAACTAGCTTGCCACAGAGCACACCCTTTTAAGGCATAGAAGCCTGTTGAAACTGCTCCAGGTGGTTAGAGCTTGCCACCAGCAGCACACAAGCCCAAGATTACTGAAATCTGTCAATGGGGCTGAAGATATTCACCTGCAAAAGTTTGACATTTGACCCCTGTTTGCGAACAGGGAGCATTGGCCTCTGCTGAAATGTCTCCAATTTGCCACAGTGGAGTACCAAACCCCAGGCAAATCTATTCTATTTTATTCTTTTTAGGTGTTTTTGTATAGCGGGTAGCTATCCGATCGAGTCTCCCAGCGCTAATGGCAACTCACCTACTTTAAGTTGTAAAATAGCCCAAAGTTAATAAAGATGTGTCTTCAGGAGTTTTCTGAAGGAAGATTTTGATTGGTCCAGTCTGAGGACAATGGGGAGGTCGTCCCATAGTTTGGGGACAAGATGTGTAAAGGAGCACCCTCCGTATCTCGCCTTGTTGACCGGGGCACAGTCAGCAACCTTAAATTCCCGGAACGTAGAGATCTCCTGGGAATGTAAGGTCTGAGAAGTTCCTGAGTGAGGAGTGGATCTTTCCAGTGTATTGCGCGATGGGCCATGCACAGTGCCTTGAATTTAAGTCTTTTCTTTACTGAAATCCAGTGCAGGGCAGGGCAGGGCCAGTGCAGGGCTGCTAAAGCTGGAGTGGCCAAAAGAGGGAGTTTCCATATTTGAGAGTTCATCAGTCCCTGTATGACCACTCTTCTTGAAGATGGTGGAGGCAATTTTATAACTTTCCTTAAGGTTCTAAATATACCGAACTATGTCTCTGCGAGTTTCTTGGCTTGCGTTTCCATTTACAGCTTATCAAAAAGCTTAAATTGACCAGGGAGGGTGCGTTCATGGGGCCCCCTTTCCAGACTCACTTTGGGCCTGAGGACCCCCACCCTTGGCCAGTGCTTTCAAGGAGGGAACCTGGGACCCCATCCTGGGCCCTAAAGACAAAGGAAGAGTCCTAGAATCCCATCTCCAGGACCCGAGGGCTGCCATCTGCTGTCATCCTTCCTTCTGCGTGGACCACAGATGACAGGGTGAAAGAATGTTAGCTCTGTGCTTGTGCAGCTCTGTGTTGGCTGGGTGGGAAGAAGGCAGGGCAGTATGGGAGTGGGCTATCCGTACTGTCCCCACATGGAAAAAGGATTGGGATGTCCCGGGTGGACACCCCGTTGAAAAAAAAAGCAAAAGAAAATGAAGACATGAGGCTCTCCCCAACACAGCATGAGATCCATTAATAAAATATTCACTTCTCTGGCTGAGAGAGCAACCCATAGTGCCCTGCAAGTGCTAATTTGACTGTGTTTTGCTGCTTGTGGTGCCCCAATCTAGGCAGGGATATCACACACGATTGCCCAACAAATTCTGGGGGGCTACTGGGAGTGCAGCAGCCCCCAAGTATTTATAAATCTTTTCTTATGTTTCTGGAGGCAGTGAATCCATGACCCCCAGACAAATTCAACTCATTTTTAGGCACTTTTAGAGCTGGAGAATTTTCTCTAGAGCTTGGGTATGTAGTGACTCCTAGAGGTTCATTCTATGGTGTCATTGCATTTCATGTGCCCTAAAGGTATAAAAGAAAGACTTAGACACAGGTTATGTTGATTTTCAATGCTTTATTGAAAGACAAAGTTGACAGTGATTGGAAGGCTTTATTGATAAAGGTTTCATTTATACATGATTATTTATTCCAGTGATATGATGATGGTTCTCTAGGGCTGGGCGGAATTTGCGTAGTCGCGCTACGCAAAACTCAGTGAAACAGTAAAAAATCTCCGCGAGCACACAGAAATTCCACGAACACGCATAATTGCTTGTTCGCGATGCTTTTTTCCTCTTCGCGATCGCTGTTTGCGTGCTCGGGGGAAATATCTTCCGAACACACATTTTGAGAACGCGAACAAGCAAAAAATTCCACGAAGTCGCGGAATGCAGAATTTTGGGCAATTCCGCATTCTCCGCGGAACGCGAAATTACCCAAATTCCGTGAGCGGAACGGAATTTACCGCCAAGGCCTAGTTCTCAGCATGTGCTCCTTGTTTCTATAAGGTGGTGACCTCTTGACAAAGCCAATAGACTTCTTTTATTTCATAATGTGGTGACCCCTTGACAGAACCAATGGGCTTGCTTTATATTTTAATACGATGACCCCTTGACAAAGCCAATGGGCATGCCTTATATATTGTTGTGATGACCCTTTGACATAGGCAATAGGCTTGCCTTATATTTTAATGTGGTGACCCCCTGACATAGTCAACAGGCCTGTTTCATTTAAAGTGCCACTCCTTTATATTGGGATGTTCTATGTGTTATCGGTCTGGGGGCTTGTTATTTTAGGGGTGAGGGTCCATTAGGGCTTAAATGTGATTTCCGAATGTCACCATAGCTATTTCCAATCTGCCTTATGTTTATATTTGTAAACAAGTGTGTAGTATTTTGTAATGTGTTTAATATAAGTACTGTTCCATTTCAAAGGAAAAGCACTGACTGGACAATCACTAAGTGGTGCTATTGTGCACCAGCAAATGGCAAATACTAGCCCGCATCCCCTCCCCTGAGTATGCCTTGGACTGATCTGCTTTGTTCCCTTGAGAGACTCAATTTCTACAATGGGGTGCTTGATTCCCAGTAAGGAGACAAATGTGGACCTCTTGCTTGCGCAAGCCTCACATCCTGCACAACTAATAACTCAAACTCTTAAAATTAATATGTCAAGCAGAATCTTGAATGTTATAGAAATTATTGTGTTGAGTAAAGGCTTGAGATTTTGCCCCTCACAGCTTGGGGATCCTCTTGATATACATGAAGATATGTACAAGTCTGTATGCTCATTGGAATTAACTGATTACTTTAATCAAACTATTAAGAAGCCTTTTGTTACTATTACCAAACCCATATCTCTGGTACATAAACTACTGAGGCATTATTGAATATGTTAGATATTACAGAGGGTGTTAACTATGACAGTGGACTAAAGGCATGTTTAAAGGTTATTCCTCCGTTTCCTCATTGCAACAAAATAGTTGTCTTTAATAACCGAGTAACAAATATTCTGTATGAACTTCAGAACAAGGGAACTAAAAGATCTCACATGACCCACAGCCTAACAGCAACTGAGATGTCTGCCCTCAATTCATTAATTAGGATAAGACAATAATCATGTATGAAGCTGACAAGCCTGTGAATGTGGCCATTGTAAACAAGAGCGATTATGTTGCTGAAATCAATAGGCAACTTGCTGCCACTACTTATTGTGAGAAAGTTATGTCCAATATATTTAAATAATTGACTGCTTTCATCTATGTGAAACTTTGAGTTGGAAAGAGAGGAGCCTAATACCAGACAGTGAGCACAAATATCTATATGTATGTAATCTCAGATTTCCCTGTATTTACATATTTCCTATAGTATATAGAAATGCAAACTTTCATACTGGCAAACCATTAATATTAGGCATCAACCCCCCAACAAAACAATTGAATATGTGGAAAGTGTGGAAAAATATTTGCAGGGTTTTGTACACAATCTTCCGTCTTATATACAGGACACAAAATACATTCAGAATGAATTTAACAGCGCTGATGAGAACCGTATGTTTGTCACATTTGATGTCTCCAGTCTATCAACCAGCATCAGAAACAAATTTCACATAACAGCTAGAATAATTTCTGAATATCCGGAAGGAAGACAAATACGAACACAGTTGTATGCTTATAGAAATGGTAGATATTCTAATCATTCTACCAACCTTTCCCTGCTCTCCACTTAGTTCCACCCCAATTGGGACTATAGGGATTCAAACCTCAGTGCCAGGGTGCTCACCTGTGAGTGGCAGTGCACTATATAAGAATGTCATTCATATATAATCCTTTCAAAGAATTACTGTTTACATGAAATTAAGTGTTACCACCATCTACAAGGGACAGTGTTGGGTGCCAGGCTTGCTCTATCATATTCCAAACTTTTTATGGGTTGGTATGAGAGGGAGCATGCTTGGGGCAGACGTGCCTCCTCCTGCACGGGGTATCTCCAGTCCTGGGAGACGTATATAAATTAAATTATTATGTTATGGACAGGCACTCTTAACCAATTAAAGAAATATTATAATTTCTTGAATGACAATACATTCAAATGCATTTGACCATGACCGGCCATAGTGAAAGTACTGTGTTTTTGGAATTTGCATTTCTCTGTACACAATGGTCAAATACAGATTTGAATATTCAGAAAAACTACAGCATGTAAAAGTATCTCACATACATCCAGCGTCCATCCTAAATCAGTCATCAATAACATCCGACACTGAGAGATTATCTGTGTTATACGCAATTGTAGTGAACAACAGCCATTTGGGGAAATTATTAAGGACATTAAGAGTAAATGTACTGCGAGAAATCAAATGGCTGGATAAAGCTGAAGGTAAAATACATGTTGTGTGTATAAAGGATACCTTGAAGAATGAAAGAAATAGTGGAAATTATAATAAAGGTCAATTGGTCTTTATTGTTTTTTTTTTATTAATCCACAGTACCACATAGACAACCAAATCTACACAAAATACAAGACCACAACAAAGAAAATAGATTAAAGAAAACCCTAAATACAGTTATCTTACATGAATCAAATTCACATATTCATATGATCAAAAAAGCGCCCTCAAACATAAATGCCCATTTTCCATTTCCTAGGGCCTTTAGCCACATACAGACTAAACTCTAAATTGAATATACTATAAATCCGGGCTCGCCCCATTTCAAAAGCTGGACCTTCGGGCTGCAACCACGAGGAAGCCACGCAGAGGCGAGCCACAGCCGTGGCCATAAAAAGTAAATACCAATGCTTACACATAGGTCTTCCTCGCTTTACATCTTCACCCGTCCCTAGTAACATCACAGAGGCTGAGATTTTAATAGTCGCACTAGTAACACCTGACAAAAACTTTTTGATATGATTGATATATATAGAGCCAGTTTACCACAAGAATAAAAAATATGCAGACTATCGGCGTTGTCAGCACCACAATGAAAGCATTTGCCGTAATTCCTCTCCCCCCATTTCAGCAACTTTGCTGGAGTGAGATACAACTTCAATATAGTTTTAGAAAATTGGGCCTTAAGGTTCGCAGATAAAAAAGCTTCGCCCGCGATTACAATAGCTTTCTCCAAAGAGACTGTCTGTTCTCCCAAAACATTGGCCCATTTAATATTGTGCTTCTCCAAGTCATCTACCCTAGAGGTTAAAAGGATTTTATAAAGAACCCCTATTTTCTCCTGACGCCCAATAGCCTCTATGAGTTTGTGCGGTGTTGACACTATATTCCGTTTGCCCAGAAAATTCAGTGTCTGTAAAAATTTTCAAAACTGCATCTTGGGTAGATTATATTTCATTGCAAAGTCCGAGAGGGAAGGATACAGCCCTCCTACTTCATAAAAATCTCCAATTTGTAAAACACCCTTACCTCTCCAGCTTATTGCCACATGGTCCCAAAACATCGCTGGGAGTATCCCTATGGCTTTAGTAGGTGTGAAATAAGTTAACCCTTCCAAATAAAAATGTTTCCGAATAGTTTTCCATTCCTTAAAAGCAGCCTCAAAGACTTTGAAGCACGTTCTTTTGTAATAGCTACCATCTAGTTCTTTAAACAAATAATTCTTAATCTCTGCTCCTAATAGCATATAATAAATTGACGGGGCTTCTGCTAAATTGCTGTCCTCTTCTCCCGTCAATAATATCCGCATATTAGATCAAAAACAAGCATAAAAATAAAATTTTAAATCAGGGACCGACCTGCCACCCCTCCCTCTTGGAAGAGTCATAAATCGTGCGGCACGTCTAGGTTTCCCCAGAGCCCACAGAAATTTAGCACAAGGTACCTGCAGATGTTGAAGATGGGAGCGCAAAACTACTAAGGGGACTGATCTAAAAAAATATAGGACCCTAGGGAGTATATTCATTTTCAAAATGTAGCCTCTACCCACCAATGAAAGATGGAGACGCTCCCATCTTTCTAAGGATTCTTTAACACTACCAATAATAGCCCCCCAGTTAGCCTCAACCAACTCTTTCAAAGACGCCCACATTTTTATCCCTAAATATGTAGCTTCCCTTACCACTCTTAGATCATCAGGCATACTATTATTTGTGCAGAGAATTTGCGTTTTCGTTGTATTCAGCTTATAGCCAGATATCTCACCAAATTCTTGTGCCAAATGCTCCACCTTAGGTATAGCCATGACCGGATCTGATGTGGTGATGGTTATATCGTCCGCATACACGAAAGCAGAATAATGAATTCCCTGAGCAGTAAATGGTTTCACTAAAGTACTTTTTCCCAACATGTTTACAAAGGAGTTGATATATAGGGCAAACAACAGGAGCAAACAGGGACACCCCTGTCGTGTTCCTCTAGTTATTTTTACAGGATCCGATACCGGCCCCATAGAGCATATCCTAGCCACCGGTGATCGATATAATACTTGTATAGCCTGAATAAACCCCTGTCCAAACCCCATCCGATACAAAATACTCCACAAATAGTCCCAGGCAACGCGATCGAATGTTTTGTCCGCGTCAAGTAATCTTCACCCTAAATCCCTGCTTTCCGCCTGAGTTATATCAAATAATGTCACTAATTTGTTAATATGGGATACTGTCCCTCGACCAGGAATGAAGTCATGTTGGTGTAGGGAGACCAGTGGAGAAAGAACCTTTGCCAACCGGTTTGCCAAAATGTTAGCATACATTTTCCTGTCACAGTTAACAAGTGGAATTGGTTGGTAAGAACCCGGGAATTCTGGCGGTTTTTCCTTCTTCCTAAATACCACAATACTGGCTTCATCCCAAGACTGAGGTGCTTGCCCAGTTTGTGCTGCATGAAAGGTTGCCAACATATCAGTTTTAATATCCTGAAAGAAGTTCCTAAAGACCTAACCAGGAAGCTTATCTGGCCCTGCAGTCTTACCAATCCCCAAATTATAAATAGCCATCTCTAACTCCTCCATTGTGATAGGGGTATCCAGTACCACTACCTCCTCCTGATCTACCTGTAGCAAGTCATCTTGAATACACAAATTACTCTTTAAATCCCGTGGCTTCTGCTCTGCGTATAAATCTGTATAGAACTTATGAAAAATCATAAGAATCTCTTAAGGGTCATGAGTCGTAATTCCTAGAGCATTTCTAAAACCCGCAATTCTGTGGGAGGCCTCCTTCGACCATAATCTTAGCGCTAAACATTGGCCTACCACCTCACCATATTCATGACATTCCTTTTTATAGATTAAATATTTCCGAGCGATTTCCTTGTTCCATAAAAGATAAATATTTGCCCGACATCTAGCCACGTTAGTTTGAAGATCAGCAATATCATCATGCTGCGATTTCCCTTGAGCGAGTTTTTCTTCCGCCATTCTCAATTTAGAATATAATTCCTGCAGTTCCAATTTTGCTTTCTTTTGATAATACAACCCAAAACTCAGTACTTCCCCTCTAAAGCAAGCTTTAAAAGTGTCCCACAGAACCGCTACTGATACAGAGTGCCTATTATTATAGAGAAAATCTTTAATCCATATCTGCGTGTGCTCTCTAAAAACACTATCAAGCTAAAGTTTTTGGGATTCTAACTACAGAAAGCGAGGGGATTTCTATGACTATTGGTGCATGATCAGAGGTAACCCTGGGGAATATATGCTTCTGTGCACCAGTAAGTAATGTGGAAGATATAAAAAAAATAATCAAGACGTACTAACTTCTGATGGGGATGGGAGTAAAATGTAAACCCAGCTGCGGGCGCTTGAAGAGTGTCCCAAGCATCCACTAACCCATGATCCCTTAATAGATTGTAGAGTGACTTAAACACCCTGGGTTTCCTCCCCTTGTACCCTTGTACCCCACCCTGTAATTCTTTATTAATCAAATGTATATTAAAATCTTCACATAATACCAGTGGAGTCGGCCACAGTGCAAGTTCTAAATTCAATTCTTCCAGAGCTATAGCTTCATCGAGGTTAGAACCATAGACAGTACATAATGTACATTTTACACACCCTAAGCAGCATTCTACAATTGCCCACCATCCCAATTTATCTACTAACAATTGACCCGAGGTCTGGATGGCTGGTTTAGCAAGTATCGCGACCCCCAGGGTCATTGAAGCTTGTTGTGAGGCGGCCAAGAACACGAACCCCATAACTGATAGCATTTTATGTTTCTCCCAAGGTATATGTGTTTCTGGAATACAAAGCAGATCAGGCTGAATCACACGTAGTTCAGCAGCAACTCTTTGCCTCTTATTATAGTTGTTAAGACCACATACATTTAAAGAACAAATTCTAACTCCCATTCTAGCCTTTAAAGAAAAAGAAAAGTGAGCAAGCCCTTACTCGGACTTTTGAAAGATACATCAAATCCTCAAAGATCAAAACATTTTTTACAATACTGTGGATTATTTTTCTGGTTTTACCCCAGCTAACCCCCCTACACCTCCCCACCCAACACCGTTGTCTACCCAAAACCCACACAACCCACCCACCCCACCCGGTGACACCAAACCCCCACCCTCAACGAGGCTTTAAGACCCACGGTCCTTGTGATGACAAGCTCCCGATCACCGGGTGCTAACCTGCAAACCCAATCCCAACTCATGTGGTAAAGAATAAAAAACAGCCAAAAACGACCATGATCTATGTTGCATACAATACATCTTCACTCAAATTGCTTTTAATACCAATGCACCCAAAAGTTCCACATGGGCTGACAAAGAAAAAAAATCAAAAGAACAGCGTGACTTAGGGAAAGAGATAATCCAATTCCAAACCATGAAAAGAAGAGAAAACAAAAAAAATATATATCGGTTAACATTATCTCAACCTCAGGCTGTACAGGTAATAAAGCCAGGAAAGAACCAGTAGAATACCCCCCCTAAAGCAAAGCTATCTATTACGGAAATTACAGAGATTTTAAGAACTCTTTCGCTGAGACCTCCGTAGTGAAAAATCAAGTATGATCCTGAAAAATAACTTTAAGCTTTGCTGGATTTAATAAGAATACTTGCACCCCTTTAGACTGAAATAACGGAATAAGCTGCCGTAGCTGCCAGCAGTTCTCAACAGTGAAATTAGAAAAATCTGGCCTGTCAAAGAACTCAAAATCCTTCCCTGCCCTCTTTTTATCTGGGCGAGCCAGCTAGTAAACATCTTCTCTGGCCAACAAACTATTAAATGAAATCAAAAATGCTCTAGGCCTATCAGATTCTTGACCAGCTCTGGGACGAAGAACAAATGGGAAGCGGTGTGCTCTTTCTATTTCTCTATTCCAATCCCACTTAGTTAGCTCAGAGAAAGCATCATTGAACAAGTCAACAATAAACTTGCGAGGGTCTTGTCCCTCCCGGCCTTCTGGAATCTGTAAGACTCTCAGACTTTTCCTGCGTGAACAATTCTCTAAATCGGCCAGTTTCCACTGTGTGTCCTCTTTCATAGAGCGCAAAGATTCAATCAGGGCCTTCTGTGCAACAAGTTCATCTTCAAGACTTGAAATACGAGCCTCCGCTTCATTAAATCTTGATGTGAAATCAGAGCAGGTTTTAGCAATACATCGTACTGAATTTTGTAGCTTCCGACATAAATTCTGAACTCTCTGACTTTCTACTCGTGTTCCCTCTCTGTGAGACATTATAGATTGATAGATTAAGGCTAACGATATATCTTCAGGAGGATTAGTTGAATTTTCTTTCTGTAGTCCATCGCAATAATCCTTCTCAGGTTCCATATTACCAGTTTTATTGTCTAGTTTTTTGCAGACAGTACGAGCACTACCTTCCAGAAACTCGCCTGAGTCTTCTAGGTAAGCGCTACTATGGTCACTACCAACACCATTAGCTTGAGCCTTAAATATTGCCTCTAAATCCTCACAGGATGACGTTGTCTGATCAAACAGAGAGAAAAAAAAATCTCCAGATTCTGTTTCCTTTAATTGAGGGTTAGAGCTTTTGTCTGTTGTTGGCCCAGGGTCAGAGCGTCCTTCAATATTAACTGTTGTTGATCTTACATTTGAACTTAAGTCAGCAGTAATAAGGGCAGCAGTGGCAGTCTCCAAAATAACAGCAGAAGCAAAAACACAACTTGAAGCCTCCAACATAGACTGCTTGTCCTGCTTATCCTGCTTGTCCTGAACCCCCCTTATATCGAGATAGCCCTCATTAATTTGCAGAGTTAGAGGAGTTAATGAGGGGGGAAATGGAGACATCATTTTTGTCCCCCGTTGCATAAACATCCAAGTCTTTATTACGCTCACATTGTTCTCCTGTCACATCCACCTCGTCCGCCTGAGGCATATGCATATGCTTCCCCTTTTTTTTTTATCTTTGCCGGTGGTAAAAAGCTCAGGAATAGTTCTCTTACCTACACTTTCAGCCGCCACCACCTTTGGCCCCTTTGCAGCTAAATCGTCTTTAACATTTTTTACACCACTGGCCGGGGGGTTAACCAGCGTCTTAAGTCCTCCGACAGCGATTCCTTCACCCACAGAGTCTTCAGGAGGACGAGCTTTACCTCTCGCACCTTTGGGAGGCATCGTTGCTAACACAGGATCCTCCCTCCTCGGGCCTTCCAGGCTTCCGTATCGTCTCGGAGTCGGGCAGCCAGCCCACCGCCGATGTAACGGGACCGCCCAATAGCTCAAACGCAAAGACAGGAGTCTCGCTGATATTACCGCTGCCAGACCGCTCAGCATACCGCAGATTCCAAGTACTTCATTAAAAAGGTGGTACTCCGCAGTACATAGCTTTGCTCATCCTTTCTTTTCCGTTCTCTTCCTGAATTTCATGAATTTAGTATCGCCGCACTTACATCCCCAAGGCTTACGGGGCGTGAGCCCCCAGGAGCGGTCAGCTCACATGTCCGAGCTTGCGGACGCCATCTTGCCTCCTTCAAGCTGGTCTTTATTGCCAAATATAATATAGTCAGTGACCAAGGGCCTGATTTAGAACTCGGTGGATGGGTTACCCCATCACGTCCGTGATGGATATCCTGTCTGCCAAAATATAAATCACATTGGATGTAAAGGGATTTATATTTTGGTGGACGTGCTGTCCGTCACCGTTGTGACGAAGTAACCAGTCTACTGAGTTCTAAATTAGGCCCTAAATCTGTAAAATCCTCAAAAACATTGGCCTTTACTATTAGAAGTACCATGTTCATGTTATTATGCCTTGTACACTTTCCTTACTTTTGGTTATGTTAGAGAGGGAGTAATAAATCTGACCCCAACAAAGTTCAACATTTTCCCTACTGTTGCTTAGATTGGAGTGGGAATGGTGAATCAGACCTATCCAAAGCACAACCCTCTTCCTACTGTTGCTTAGGTTGGAGTGGGAATAGTAAATCAAACCACTTCAAAATTCAACACTTTCCGTACTGATGGTCAGATTGGAGTGGGAATAGTAAATCTGGCCCCTCTGAAGCCCATCTATTTCCCTATGTTTGCTTTCATTGACGTATTAATAGTAAATCTGACCCCTGCAAATCCCAACACTTTCCCTACTATTGCTTAGTTAAAAGTAGAGTGATAATATTTACTTTCATTTTTTCTAAAAAAAAATCTAGTTTGTAAATTGTTTATAAAATTTGAATAATTTGTAATGTTTTGTTGTGTATTTTAATTGTTTTGGTGTATCCTTATTCCAATATTTGTAATAGAACTTGTTGTATATTGTAGTGTATATATGTTATTTATTTATTTTATTATTAATAACTTTAATGTAACTTATTTTTGCCTGCAGATGTGTGGTTTTGGCTTCCCACTAACCAGTGTTTCATGCTGTATGGTCCTTGGCCCAGTGAATAATTATTTTTGGATGCTGGTTTTAGGTGTAGTCATGATAGAGATCAGTTGCCTCAGCATGCTTCTCCAAGAGTATGCACCAGTTGTAATTGAGGTGAAACAGTATATTCTGACATGTTTATTGCCTTGTCTTCTCTCTTTGATGGTTAGTGACACTTTCAGGGCTGCCTTAGTGTTATTTATTTGGGGGTCATATGTATGTGCTTAGCTGGAAAAACAAAGCCTGAGAATGGTACTTGCACGTTCTCCATTTCTGCCTGCTGCATGTTGTGTTTTTTAAGCCCCAGATAGTGCCCTGACTGTACCCTCGTGTCTTCCAGATTCCACTTTGTGCTGCACCAATACCCCCGTTACAATAGGTAAACTTGCCACAATATGAGTTTCATGTGGATCCATTTACGTGTTGTGTCACATTAGCCTCTCGGTTCTATGTTTTGTGCGGGCAGCAACATGAGCTGCCATTGTAGGTGTTTCGCCAGTACTACATGGGACAACTCACTGGGCATTTTCTCAACACCCTTGGGACGTCCTCAGCTTCCTCAGCCTTATGATTTCCCCAAACATTTGAATACATTTTTCTTTCACGTTAAAAGGTGTTTTGTGGATAGTTATTTTTACTAGTTGTGTTGACAGCCAGGATTTAGGTGGGTTATTTACTGTAGCTGGGTTGATTGTAAATACAGCTGACATTTACTTGTGGCCCACTGATGTGTTTTCTGCCCAGGAGTAATTGTGAGTGGTGTTCATACACCCTGGTGTTATAGAAAGCTTTCTCTGTGCCTGAACTGCTGTCTTGCATTGTGATGCATGAGGCAGCGTTCTGTTGTGGTACAATGCACTTTGTAGTTTTACACGCTGGTTGCAGATATTGTAATGTCTTCCACCTGCATTTCTTTGTGGGGGGGGGTACTTTTTTTTATATAACTATTATGTGCATAATAGTGCGCCATTATTTCTTAATCAATGCTATCTAACAGCGTCTGTTAGAGGTTGGTGGATGAGAGGCATCTGACAAAACATGGCGGATGGCCCACCCAACATCTTGTGGATCCTCTGTGCCACCTAGTGGTGAGGGAATTGCAGGATTTCTGCAAGGTCCACCAACAGAAACCCTTGACCTGGCGGCCCTTTTGCCAATGGCCTGCCAGATCACAGTGATCATCGCCCTGCCCTCCACCAATCACTAGGGGCCATATGTATCAAGCCTTTTTGCCGTTTGCAAACGGGCAGATTCTCAGAATCGGCCCGTTTGCAAATTGGAAAAAGCCTTTTGGGATGCATCATCCCAAAAGGCCATTGCAAAATAGAGAATTGCAAAATTTGTGATTCTCTATTTTGCGAATGCAATTAAGGAATTGCAAATTGCAATTCCTTAAATGCAATTCTGCAAGAACCAGAAATTTGCTATTTGGCCTCAAGGAATTGCAAATTACCACCAACTTCAAGTGGTGGTAGTTTGCGATTTTCTTTAAAAAAGCACAAAAGCACTTTTTCTGATTTTTTAAAGTGCCATGTCGCACATGCATGCCTTTAGGGCATGTATGTGCGCAAAATGTGCACACATGCATATTTCAGAGGTACAACAGGGTGTCCTTTTGGCACCCTTGCAACCTTGAAATTGCATTCTCAATTTGCGATTCTCTAATTGGTAATCGCAAATTGAGAATGTCTTCCCATTCATTCCTAAGGGCCTCCTGGCCCATAGGAATGAATGGGAAGGTATTCCTTATTTGCGGATCTCAATTTTTAGCAAATCCTACATACATTGTATTTTGCGATTCTCTAATTGCGGTTCACTAAAAATCGCAATTTGAGAATCGCAAAAGTCTTTTTTGATACATTTTTGTATTTTTAACTTGTTTCAATAATATGTTCCCTTTTCACTAGATCTGCCAAATAGCAAACTATCAGCCGTTCCATCTTTAATAATTTCACACTCGGAAGTACTTAATTATTAAAGTTATGAAGGCTATTATTTATGTAGGAGCGCTGATGGATGCAGAGGGGAAAAAAGATCGAAAACAAACACAGAAAAAATAAACAACCTGAGTCTACAGCCCATTAGGATGCGGCGGGCGAACGCCAGCAGCCGATATTCAATTGAGACAGAAGTTTAGGAAAATCAATTCTTGAAAAGTTCGGTTTTAAGAACCGCTCTGAATCTGACGTAATTTGGCTCAGACCTAAGCTGGGGGTTTAACACCCGTAGGCCGCGTCTTTGCCGATGGAAGGGGCGTGAAGTAATCACGTGGAGTGATGCTAAAGGGAGATTCCAGGTCTAATATATATTGGCGATTTGGATAAAGTACAAGCTGCATACGTAATGAGGCAAACAGGCAGCGGTTCATTCGACTAAGAAGAACTTATATTTCACGAGGGGGAAAAGGCTTCTGTGTCATTTTCGGTTCTTTAATATGTATTGGAAAAGAGCCTTTCGCAGCGGGGAGTTTAATTAAAGATTCATAGGCAGAGGTTTTGCTATGCGAGGTGAAAATCACATTTCTGTCTGGCTTAAGTGCCCTTTACCACCCCCAGTGAACAGCTGGCTAATGAAACGAGCAGGCAGAGGACATGTCCCAGTGATGGAGCAGGGATGAAAGTGCTGCTTCTGCAAGTTGCATCAACAGAGATGGCGGGAGTGAAGCCAGCGTTGATCAGCGGGACACTAATGCTGTCATTGTGTGGAAATTGTGTGGGGAACTGAGAGTTACTTTTGAGAATGGCTCGATTTTTCGAAATGATGTCATTAAAAAGGTGCCACTGCGATTCGTGGAAACACTTTTTGAATCAGAGATGCCTGCTTGTTTTTTGTGTGCTTTTTTAACGCCTGCTCATTTGTTTTGCTCGTGCATGCATCGTGACACCAAAGCATTGCTTTATGATGCTAATTCGAAGGGCACATTCCCAGCTCTTTTATCTTTCCATTGATGCTGGTCTTGTTGCCCACGTCATCAAAGAGACTTTGATCTTCCTCATTCGAAATAAAAGAAGAGACATTCCGGGACTTCATCACTCCCCGAAGCTGCCCGTCACTGTCAACTCTTCCCTTTGGGTCTCAACAGACCACATTGCTGGTCAATCACCGCCCTCTACTGCTGGGCAACACCTACACCCCCTCTGATCCCCACAAACTGCCATTCAGTCTCAGAACGAGGCTTGCTGGATCCCTGTCAGCTTCTTTGTTTTTTGACTCGTGTTCAGCTTTTGATATGACCATCCAGTCCTCTCACCAAGGGGCATATTATCAAGACAGGCGATAAAATTAATTATGTGAAGGACATCTAACCTGAGCTTCAATTGGAATTCCATAGAGCATATTATCAAGCCCATTTTCGCCATTTTAGCAGCAGTTTTCTGCCGCTAAACCGGCGATAATTTTATCTGTTTTGATAATATGCCCCTTAATTCTTATTTACCACATTCTTCGCTTGCTATACCTCAGCCTTTAACTGCAGTCCTTGCAATTCAGGTCAATGTATGAAACATTTGAACGATGGCACCGTCAGCCATGACAGACGGCTGTCAAACTTTTGAAAATCTTTTTGTTTTTCTAAAACAAACTTGCAAAGTAGTACTTTGTTTGTACAAAATTAAAAAAAACGACGGTCCCATCATCGAGGGAGTTTTCTCCCACAGTGTAGGGATCTTTATAGATGTGTTTCCTATCACTCACCACCAGGGTTTTCATGGCGGTGACAAACAGGAAAAAAAGACACTATACTGTTCATCCTACATATGGTGGATGGTGTAATAACATCCTTCCTCTGACGGCCCTACTACTTCGGGAAGTCAGAGGAAGTATTCCGTTAATGAAGCTAAGGAGGGTACGGTTGGTGGAACACTTATGGGACACCAGCCTCTAAATGTATCAGGCGGGCGGATGTCTTGGTGGGCAGGGTACTCAGTCAAGTTTGTGATGGAGTACCCTGTCCACCAAACTTTAATTCAGGACCCTGCTCTTTGTATATACTGTTCCTCCTTATGAAGAGAAAACAAATTAAAGGAATTGAACTTGTACAGCTTTTGCAACAAGAATATTGAGTTTGGTTTGCAAAACACATCACTGAAGCATGTTATTCTTTGCTTTATTGTTGACACCATGGCTTTAATGGCTTTAAATTGCTGACATCCAAAGCATAAACACACTTACAGTTGCTAGCAGAAGTCATGGAAATCTGGCTTCACTAGTGCTTTGTACACCATCATGTCCTGTTCCTCCTGCATTTTTATACCACTCACTGAAGTGCTCGGGTGCAATCACCCATTATTCCTCTGGCGGAATAGGCTGGACAGTCAGAAGCAGAATGAACACACATTTTACCTTGACATCTTTTTCAAAGAATACTGTCTTTGTGAACTAGATTTTTCCCAATTGAATTTAGAGGGATGTTTTGTTTAGTCTATATTTAGATTATCATTTATGGGCTATCATAGAAACCACAAGTGAGCTGAGGTAGTCTATCTGCATCTAGCCAGTGTTTTAGAAGTAGGCCACGCAATTAATAATTAAATCTATCTTGTAGTGAAGCGCATATGTTATGGGAAAGCCATGACATAAGCGGTGCTCAATGGTTTTGCTCTACTGTCAATGGAAACATAGGACCTGATTACGAGTCTGGCGGTCTTGTGGCCGCCAGACTCACGGTGGTGCAGGAGTGGCGGTCCACTGTTTTGTCGATGACTTTGCAAATCGTATCAGCGGTGAACCACTGGAACCATAATTCCCTGGCAGTGGCGCAGGAGTGCAACAAACGCATTATGCTGAGCAGGAACTGGCACAGTCCAGCTCAACATATTTTGAGTTCCTGGACCGCCAGCCTTTTCATGGCGGAGCCCCGCCATAAATAGACTGATAGTGCAGGAACAAAGGGGGCCTTATAGGGCCCCCATGTACCCCACCGCAATGGGGATGCATTCAGGGGGGCACAACATGTGCCCATCGTCTTTATTCCCCCAGTTTCAGCACCGCTTGGATGTCACCATCCATGCCGTGCTGGAACTTTTTGGCCGTTCCCATTGCGGTGCCAGTTTTCAAGGCACTGCCATGGGAAAGGCCAAAGGACCGATGACCCTATTACGAGTTGTACTTATACAACTCATAATACAGCAGACGGTCCCGGTGTGGGTTTGGCACAGCGGAGCCAACGTTGACCCAGTGCCGTTGTGCCAAACTTGTAATCAGGCCCTTTGTAATGAGAGTATAAGTAGAGGAGTTTGAGAAAAAAAGCTTACTTAGCGCATCAGTTGTTCCTGGATCATGTGCTGGTGGATGCCAGACAGGACCCTTCAGACGCTCAGGGGCTTAACATAGGCCCCCGCATCCCCCGCATCCCCCACAGTGCGGGGGCCCCCAAGCTCCAGGGAGCCCCCTCAGCACTGCACTTCGGCCATGGAGCTCCTGCTAGAGTCTGGAGGGGGGCCCTCCATGTACCTTGCAAGGGGGCCCCCTCAATTATCGCTATGCCACTGCAGATGCTTCTGTGCTCTTCGCTGATCAGTTTAAGTTGCTGAAGGTATACCATCTTTAGCCACGTTTGCCATCCTCACCTTTCACCACTCCTTCTGTATTTGCTCTGCGTGTGCCTTAGGTAGCATTTTCTTTGGTAGTCTGTTTCTTCAGCTACAGACCTAACCTTCATTGCTTCTTGTATAAACTGGCCCTTTGGTTTCTTCTGTTTTGTGTACTAAGTGCTAAGTAGGCATCTTAGTTCACTCTCCTCTTCATAAAACAACCCCATAGCACTGAGGCTGGTCTTGTGTTTTTGCCTCTCTTGCACGTTACACTGTTATATTCTCTTCTATTGTACACTCTTAATGTGTATTGCATCCAGGAGAGACGCTTGCTGCCAATATCCAGAATGCTAGCTCTTGCTTATATAGTCATATCTTCCCTTTTGAAAGCTGTGTCATCTGAGGTTGTTTATCCGGTGGCTGTCACCTTCTGGTGGTTTGATGTAGCTAACAGGATTTTCTTCTCAAACCCCTCTGTGGAGGGGCCAGCTCAGGGAGAGTTAGGGGGTTTGGCCTCTTCCAAAGGGCGGGGTGGAGGTCTGGGTTTGTGATGTGTCCAGGTGAGTTGTGGTAAGGTATATCAAGCTTAAAGTGCAACACCAGGGGTGAATTTGCCCCAGCCAGGAGTGCATGGTCTTAAAGACAGAATGAACGGAAGAGTGCAGAACACATTCTGTAAGGGAGCCTGCACCAGAGACAGCAACATATGGACCGTGTTCCTGGTACAGTGGGAGGTTTGGCACTTATGGTGGGGGAGAAAACTCCATAGATTTGGACTCTGTAGTCCCAGGGATATGCACCACGTTTCAACGTTTTGAGCTTTGCTGAGCTTATGAGCATTTCCGGAATTGAGGGTCTGGGTGCATCCTGAACACATGCTCCAGAAGGTATTCTATTGAGCTTTAGTCTTTGTGTAGCACTCCCCTACCACTAACCGGGCCTCAAAGCACTTTCTAGGTGGTTGATTTAGTAGCTACTCATTTTGTGGAACTTGTTTAAAGGGGGTTGGTTTGAGGGGTCGTTAAAATGTGGATTGCGTGGTGTCATGAGTTCAGCAAATATATCGATTTTGTTTAGAATGCCCTTTTTCATTTGTAGTAAATAAACCCTTTAATTCCCGAAGGACAGCAGGTCCCCGTTTTCTCAAAAAGCTGTTCTCAAACCTTATTAAAACCAGCTTTTTCTAAACATTACATTGATTTTATCCCAAAACACCATATTTTCGTTTTTGTTAAACACACTTACATTTGTTCTGTAAATCAGCAAAGATATTTTGAAACTACGCAATTTTTCATTTCTATAAATTAACAAATTTTTGTCAACATACGTCAATATCTTTTTGTATTTTCCTTTCCTTATAGCTGTTTCCGTTAGAATAAACCATTCCAATTTATCCACAGACATCAGTCTATCACTTTTTGAAGATTCGGTATAGTCTCCACTTATCAGCTTGCCATTTTCAATGTTTTCACTGATTTAGTCCTACGTATCAGCTTGCTGTCTTGTCGCATTTTGTCATATAATACACCTAAGTTTGTGCACCTGTCCTTAAAAACTTTTTGGGGTAAATACACCTACACGGTTCACGGTCAACTGGATGAGAGCCAACTCACTTAAAATTAAACCCGACAAAACCGAGCTACTGGCCTTTACCACCGGAAACAACCCATGGAGCGACCCTTTTTGGCCAAGAGAGTTAGGTACCACCCCCATGCCAGTCCCGGTCGTAAAAAGTCTCTGCATAAAAATAGATGCCAAGCTCTCCATGTCGAACCAGGTGTCCACCGTGGCGGGGACATGTGTGGGCTTACTGAGACAGCTGCGGAGACTTGCCCCCTCCTCTCATTTACTGCACTACGGATGGCCGTGTCGGCAATGATCGTGTCACGGTTGAACTATGGCAACGCTCTGAACATTGGCCTCACTGAGAAGTTGCTAACCAAACTCCAAGTGGCCATGAACGACACAGCTAGACTAATCTTCAGGCTCCCAAGACGAGCACATGCCACCCCCTATTGCAGCAGCTGCACTGGCTCCTTATCAAAAAGAGAGCCAGGTTTAAAGGTCTTTGTATAGCCCACAAAGCCATCCATGGCCGGGCCCCAGTTTACATTAAGGAGCGCCTCAAAATCTATGTGCCAGGACATACCCTTCAATCGTCTGTAGCAGGCCTATTGGCCTGTCCTTGCTTCAACACAACCTCCAAAGGGGGCAGATCCTTTTCTGTAGTGATCCCGCAACTGTGGAATGGGCTGCCGGAAAGCCTTCGTAGGGAACCTCCCCTCCTTCCATTTAGGAAAAAACTTAAGACACTTCTTTTTACTGAAGTCTGGGGCACAACTTAGGCCAAGTCCGGTGCATGTACATGCTGATCTTGGTGAGGTTTATTCTCTCTCTCATAGCGCTAAGTGGCCTGTCGGTGAACATGTGCTCTATAAGTCCCCGTTAACAATAACAATAACAATATATTATCACAAAGCATTGGAATGCTCTTTTATGAAAATCGGTTTTGATCACAAACTACAGTTTGTCATTCTCTGTCAAGGATATCATTTTATCTTAGATAGCAGCGCCCAATATTTACAAAAGACACATTTATTGTCTCCAAGTACCAACTTTCAAATTTCGGAAAATATTTATTTGTCCCCAAATATTGATTTTTACTTTCAGTAAAATGATATGTGACAACCAGATATCAGCTTATTCATTTTCAGCAAACTCACTAATTTCACCTCCATATATAATCTTTTCATAAAGCAAATACATCTATTTGACCTCACAAAACAGATTTACATTTTGTCAACAATTATCGAATAGCAGTTCTCTGGTTAAAGGAGAACGAATTCCTTCTTACCAGATGAGTAAGTATGCCGAGTGCAGCCCATCAAAAGGGGCTGTGCCCCCTGAGCGGGCAGGGAGTGCGCGGCTGCTCTGTTGTTGGTTAGCGTGCCCGGGGAGCCAGCCACTGCACAGGCTGGGTCAGCTAACAAGAAAGGAACTGGTGCTGAGCCACTGCTGCCCTTCATGGCTCTCCAGTCCTTTGGTGTCTGGTGGAAGTCAGCAGTCAGTGTATTGATGATGACGGAAGTTGTAATTTTGAGGACACCAATAAAGTTTGTTTAAATCTGAAAAAAAAAAAAAAAAAAAGTCAGCAGTCAGTGAAGGAGAGCTGAGAATGGGCTTTATGAGTATTGCAAATTCATGACTCATACCTTCGAACATGTTGGAAACCAAGCCGGGGTAAAATTGGGCTCCTCGTGTAAGTGGTAGGACTAAGTGATTCCTTAGTGGGAGCACCACTAATAGTACAAACCAATGACAAGGAACATGAGGGGCTAAGTGTCATCAATCAAGAAAGTTTTGAGAGGGCTGGTACTCTTGGTGGACTAGCCCTTAATAAGGAAGAGACATTTGGGCCAGCATATGGACCCTGAATAGAAATCAAAGGTCTGGGATATTGTTTCAACTTGGGTGTCAGTGACTGATCCACAAGTCACCCTCTATAGTGGTTTGAACAGATAGCTACAGGACTGTAAGATACATACAAAGAAAGGAACATGGGGAAACATTCTCTAGAACCCTGCTATATAACCCTGCTATATAACACAGAGATCAAGAAATACTACACTTGTGTCTCAGAAGTCATTTTTTACTTATTTCTTTACTCATTGAGGTGCTGATTACAAGCAGATTTAAAACATATTTATATGTGCGGATATCATATTGCCAGAAATGTGATATGCCGGCACTTAATTCCAGCTACTGCAAGTTAATCTCCATGGAATGGGGAGTAGCTGTGCAGAATCAGCACAGTTTGCATGAAATTCTCAAACCTTTGGAGAGTAATGTTCCCATTTGCCGAAAGGAACGTGAAGGAAGCATTGCATCCTCCCCCTTTGCTGTGGAAGGGGATTGGGCCAAGGTCAAGCGCTGAGGCCCGGCTGCTCTTGCAGCCCAAGCTTAAAGCGCTTTTACCAGCTGAAAAACTGGATAAAGTGTTTTTAGGCTATGAAACGCCATGAGATCCCGGTGGCAGCTATATTTTTGAGAAATGCAAGAAAGGTATGATTTGCTTGGAAACCACCAATTGTGAAGTTTATTTAGCAATATTATGTTTATTAATGTTTATTTTAATAGAGAATATAAAATATTTCTTACAAATCAAATTGACTATCTGTTTCAAAAAACAAAAACTATTAGACAGAACATACAGAGTTTAAAATGATCCTTCCCGTGAAAGTAATTTGCAAATTGGTAAATTTTCCGAGAACACTGTTTCTTATTAGGGGTATGTGAGACCCCCTTTTTTCCAATTTAGCTGCAGATTGCATATGCTAGCTCTACACCCAGCATGTGTACCTTCCCCTGTTGTGCTTCAGTACATGGTGCATTTTTTTAGAGTGTTTTGGCCATTAGGAAAATGAGGCAGAAGTGCCTTTACCTGAAAGATTAGCGCTCCTCCATATTGGAACTGCAGGAAACCAAAGAGGAGCTGTCAGTGTCCTGTTTGTAAATCTCATCAGATGATGTGGTCATCTACCTTTAAAAGTAGGAGTAAGTTAGTCAAGTCAAATTCACTTTATTGGATTGTCACAGACAATCATCAACGATAAACATGAAAGATTCTAAAAACATACGACAATCTTTAGCATCAATATGAAGATATATGAACTAAAATCAAGACTTTTCCAGTAAAATGCAGCTGGCTTAAAAAAACTGCTTACTCTAAAACAGACATCCCTACTTGGCAATGATTGTATAAACCTAAAGGCTGCTCTACATTGTCTTGGATGGTAGGATTTTAGAAAGGTAATAGATAATGTATCCTAAAAGGTTCAGACAGTGTGCAAAATATTATAAAGTGAAATAAAGATTGAGTGGAAACATTATCACAGGCACATTTCTTATCAGTGAACCTGCCATAATGAGCCAGTGAAAAACACAACACGTGACATATGGTACCCGCCCTCAGTTTTAACAGTAGAGCTCTTTCGCAATTATTGGTCATATATATTAAATAAGGGTCCAAACCAGCATTGATTTTCAAAACGGAATAGTTAAGCACAAGTGGTTTGCTCAATTTTAGACGTTCCTGTCCCTTACAACAATTGTCTAGAAACAATCGTTTACACTGATTTTATCAGCCTTACGCACAGGTGCAGGATTGTCACGCAAACTAGATTTGCCCAGAGCAACAAATGTACGTTTAACATAAGCCAGTCACTGATAATCCAAGCCCCGAGCACAGCATGTACTGTTGTTTCGACCTGCCTGTTATTTGTGTCTCTTAAACCCACCAAGAGAAGCATGGTGTCTTCCTGATGCCTCTTATGGTTTGTATGATGCCTAAAGACTGATTCCAGAGAGAAGAAACCCCTTATCCTCCTGCAGCTCAAGCAATTCAACTGAATACTATCTACAAGAGTTGAGGTAGGGAACTCACCCATTTAGCTCAGGGGTCAGTGGGGTAGTCTTTACTGCTGCTTTTTGCTACTCGCCTCCTATGGGAGACTCACATGCCAGCAAGTCCTAAAGTGACTTGATATCTGTCACAATCAAGAGACAATGATGCTGCTGTGGCTACTTCTGAAGCTGGAAAGCCAGTTAGTGCATCCTGCAGCTTGCTGAATGTGCATAGGTAAAGTGTGATATTTATGCCTGAAGATCTCTGATGGCAATTAGCAAAGCCCAAAATCTGGATTGTCCTGAGAAGTATTTTGGATTGACCACCAGAAAGTGCAGTTTCTTTGCTGGAGCAGTTTGAACAGTTCTGACTTCCATCCATGAACTGAGGCGGATTCCTTGCACCAGTCTGATGAAGATCCACGCCGGTGTGTGTGCCCCACATCCTCAACCCAATTAGAGTTCTGTGCTGTTACAAAACCATCCACCACAAACTCTCCCCCACTGTAATTGAGACCATGGATGTATGATCTACATAGGCCTGAAAACCTGACCCACCCCACATAATGTTCAGTGGATTGCTAATGCCTGGCAATCTGCTTATCTGCTGCTACAGCAGTGTCACTGTTACACAGAGACCGCAGGAGCCAAGCAGAGAGGAGTACAGCGTTTATTCCATGAAGTGCAAGGTAATAAATAAAGTGCCCACTCTCAGCCTGTCCTCATGCATCAGACACCAACGAAGGCTGAGCAACCGATGCAGGACAGCAGCGGGGGCCATGAAGCAGCAACTGGAATGTATTTACTTTTGACAAGTGATATCACTCCGCAAAGCAGGAGCTCACTCACTCATAACAAGTTCTTAATGGACCTGCGCACTCCATACATAACCACAATGTCTTATGGTACAACACCTTCCCCTTTTTGAAAAAAGAGAAGTTTTGGTTGTGTTTTGCCCTTTATGTTCTGAAGGGTTGTTGCCACATGTTGCATAGACAACCCTTCTAAGATTGTGAATCAGTGGTTAGCACTTGTAATGTGTTTGATCTGTCTGTGTGTTCGCTACTAATGAAAGGAGACGAACGTTATGTTATCCACGCCCATTGTAACAAGGGCAAAACACAACCGGAACTCCTCTTTTTAATGTATGTCATAAACAGGAATGTGTACAAAACCAGGATTTACCAGTTATCACGAAGACTGCTAACCTAGGGAGATAGAGAATTACTGTGTACCTAATACACCAGATAATGTAGATGCTGATAATATGGCCGAGAACCTATTTCTATACATATAACGCTAAACATGATTGCTAGTAATATAGTAACTAATGATGAAGGGTAATAACCTAGATGGACACAATAGATAGCCATCAAGGGCAACAAAACAAGTGATATTACAGCACCTATATGCACCAGATCAACAAAATTTGATCTATATTATTATATATAATTTTGTCTTCTTATTTCAGCAGAGAAAAATGTTCTCACCTGATCTGGAAATAATCAATTGGAACATATTTAAAAACCAGGGGACAATGTTCCACCTGACTTGGGATACCCCAAAAAAATTGATCCCACAAACTATTGGTCCTGACAAAAGCCAACGACCCCGAGAGGGCGCAGGTGGTCTGAAACATGTAGACCATTTTATGATGCTCAATTTTCACTATGGGATGTGAGGGACTGAGCTAATTCCAACAAAAGCTCTCACGTTTTAAAGAAACATTGCTGTAAACTTGAAATATCCAAAGCAATCTAGCCCTGGCATTGAAATATGAATGTATTGGCACAATGTTGATAATGAAAGCGGAATGGTTGCTGTAAACTCGAAATGTAACGTTAGTGCCAGGAGGACATATGTGTATAGCAGCTAAGTCTTTACTTGTCGAACAGGCATGGAAACTGAAGAAATACCATCCGCACCCATACACGAGCCAGCTGACCATTTTGTTCATCCGTGTTGAGGATGAAGCTGAGCACATGGAACCGAAATGAGGAAGTGGGGGAGCTGCACCCGAAATAGCTCTTAAGTAGCCGTGGGTAGTGTGAGTTCCAGGAAGTATAGGAGAAGCACTCACCAGGTAACAGCTTTATTGCGTGAAATGATACCGATGATAGTGTGTATAATCCAGAGTATGCTATAGTCTGACATTTCTTGATAAATCATTGCCAACTGTCACATAGAGACTCGAAGAGCCAAGCGGAAATAAGTACAATGTATATTTCATGAAATTCATTTATTTATTTAAATGTGTACTTACCTCCGTTCATCCATATTCCGGTGTTTACATTTCCCCACGCTGCCCCTCCTCACTTCCCCACCGAACTCCCTCCATGGACCGCTACTGACAAGGTAATAAATATGGAGCCCACACGCAGCCTGTCCTCATGCATCAGACGCCCAATGAAGCCTGAGCAACCAATGCAGGACAGCAGCGTGGGCCATAAAGCAGTAACTTAAACAGAAACAGCCAACCGGATTGCATTTACTTTTGACAAATGAGCTTTCTACATAAAGCAGGAGCTCGCTTACTCATAGCAAGCTCTTAAAGGTACTGCGCACTCCATACATTACTGAAATGCCTTATGGCACAACAGTCACGTGCCATTAAAGTTCTTGCCTTAGTTTGATTGGTTTCCTTTTCTCCTCCTATGGTAGACAGCGTTACTAAAATATGCAAATTGATCACCCCAGGATCTCTGCTCGATATTTGCCCTACCTCTATTTCTCATATGGGGTCAGGGGCTGTCGGCCCGGTGACTATCTATCTCTGCAATAACTCTCTTTCTACTTCTGACTTCCCCTAAACAATGGAAACAAGCACTTGCTGATCTCTTGCTGAAAATGCCCACAGCAGATGCCGAAGTCCAAAGCAAGTGCAGATTTATCTAGCTCTTTCTTCTCATATCCCATAACCTTGAGAAAGAGTTACATTCTGGGTCGTCATATTTTACTGAATCTCATTCCTTGCATGAATCTGTGCAATCTGGCTACCTTACCTCTCATAGCACACAAACTGTTATATTGGCAGTTTCTGAAAATCGGTCTATTTTGGATCAGGGTAACAGAGCTTTCCCTATTCTTTTAGACTTTGGAGCAGACTTAGATACAGTTTCTCCGAACATAAAAGGCATTGGACATATTGCACTCTCCTGCTTCAAATTGTTTCTAAATCAAAGTTAGCAGGTTGCGTACCTCTCCCCATCACTCAACCCTTAAGATCTTCAAATGTGGATTCCACATGGCTCTTCTATCAGCCCAACACTGGTCAATCTCTAGATTTCACCTTAGTCACCTTAGTCAAACCTTTCGATCCTGGCATATGCAGGTGCCACTCAGATCATCATGCGTTATAATGATGTCCCTCAGATCCATGGATCTGCTAGGGGTTTGTCTTGCATGTCTGAAGTTACTAAGCAAAGGAAGTTAACTTGCTCGAAGCTGAGCAGAACTAAGATGCTGATTTATGGTGGCCTGCATTTGATTTGGTCCTCTGTTTGATGATCTCCATAGTTGGGGTCCCTCCTCTAGCTAGCCACTTTGGCTCACAACCTGGAGGTAACTTTTGACATGTCCCTAACATTCCCCAGGCATGTTATCAAAATAGCAGCATCCTATTTTTCCTCCTGCATATTCAGAAACTCACCCCTCTTCTTCCTTATGAAAATCCCAAAACTATAACAAAGTCAATCATCAGGGCAAGAATTGACTATTGCAGCTCTACTTATCTGGGGCTGCTCAATTTCACTATCCAACATATTCAGATTATCCATAATGCTGCGACTCACTTGGTAATAGGGCTTTCTAGAACAGTTTCCATCACTAATTATCTTCCTCTATTATATTGGCTTCCAACTGTCAAGCGATAAACTTTTCAGGCATTATGTGCCTGTCACAGAGTCAGTTCGCCTTCTTTATCAATAGAGCCTAATGTCTCGATATTCCATGTCCAGGTCCCTTCATTTCACCCTTACTAAGAATTGAGTAGTCCCCAGTCTCAGGAGATCTAGATTTGGGGAGAAAAGCTTTTTTGTACAGTCAGCTAGATATTGAGATTGTCGTTCTCCTGAGAATAATCCCACTTCAGATCATCTGAGCTTTAGAAAAGAGATAAATACTTGGATATTTTCCAATAGGCAGTGTTTTCCTGGAGGGTTGTGTTCAATACCCTCCAGGAGCGTGTGGTGACTGGTGTGCTGTGCTGTGAGTGGTGATAATATTTAATTCTTGCTTACTGCTGGCCATTTTTATCTCGCCGCTTGCACAAAGGGAACTTCGCCTTATTTTAACAAAAGCCTCACATTTTAAAATTCACCCTACTTACCTCCACTAGATATGACCGCCCCCCCCCCCGGTGCCTGTAGCTGAAGCCAGTCTCCGCCTGCCGTTTGGCTCACGAGAGCGGAAGCCGGTGAGCGGCGGCCATTGCTGGGTCAGCGCTCTAGTGCCGGAAGGTACTTAATCCCGTGCTGACGCGACCGTGCAGCAGTGTTTGCCTGGAGGGTTGTGTTCAGTACCCTCCAGGAGCGTGTGGTGACTGGTGTGCTGTGCTGTGAGTGGTGATAATATTTTATTCTTGCTTACTGCTGGCCATTTTTATCTCGCCGCTTGCACAAAGGGAACTTCGCCTTAATTTAACAAAAGCCTCACATTTTTAAATTCACCCTACTTACCTCTGCTAGATCTGACCCCCCCGGTGCCTGTTACTGAAGCTGGTCTCCGCCTGCCGTTTGGCTCACGAGAGCGGAAGCCGGTGAGCGGCGGCCATTGCTGGGTCAGCGCTCTAGTGCCGGAAGGTACTTTATCCCATGCTGGCGCGACCGCGCAGCGGACGCGCGCAGTGGGCGCGCGCAGTGGGCGCGCCGCCGTTGCGCCAAAGGCGCACCTAATTTCAAATGTCTTCTCGTAAACGCACGATCCTTAGTCAAGCACAGTGAAGAATGCTCCCTCCTGATGGGAGACCAGGACGTTAAGATGGCCTTTATCACAGAAACCTGGACGGACATTGCGTCCGGACCTGACATGATTAAAGCCCCCCCCCCCCGGATTTTCTTTGTTATAGCCTAGATCGCCCACTAAGGAAAGGTTGTGGGCTGGCTGTTATTTACCACAAAAGCCTCAGCCCCACATTTGAGGACGCCTCCAATAGTTTGTGCGAGGCCTTATCAATCAGCGTGCGATACGGTCCACAAGACACAGTTAAGGTGATGCTTATCTACCGTCCCCCAGGCACTAAAGGGAGTTTCCTGGACTCTATTGGTTCGCTGTTGGAAGAGGGTCTTTGTGCCAAATCCTTCACCATATTAGGCGATTTTAATTTCCATCTTGAGGACCCTACGGATCTCGAGACGGCTAGACTGGCAGAAATCATGGGCGCCGGCAACCTCCGGCAACAGGTAGCTGGCCCCACACACAAGGCCGGCCACACCCTAGATGGGATTTTTACAAACATTCCTTGTCTGGCCATCCTGGACACCCTGCCACTTCCTTGGACTGACCATTCTGCCATCATTTTTGGGATTACCCGGTCCTCCACCTAACATTCTCACTTTAAACCTAGGGATAGGATAGCCATCCGGACATGGAAAAATATAAATCCGGTCAATTTGGGTAAAGCCTTGACCAGCTCAGTCCCAGATCTACCTCTAAACATAGAGGAAGCATCAGCAATTTATGATGATTGGATTAATTCGGCCAGTCATAAATTGGCCCCTGTCAAATGGTGCCTCCCTAAACGCAGTACACCCTCTGCCCCCTGGTTTTCGCAGAATCTCCAGGGGCTGAAATCAGAATGCAAACGTTTGGAGCGCACATGGAGGAATGGTTATAAACCCATCAATAGGGATCATTATAGATCCGGCCTCTTAGCCTATAAAAACTCGCTACTGACTGAAAAGAGGGCGTATTTTTTCAACAAGATCACAGAAGCCAAATCTTCTGTTAAAGAACTTTTTAGAACTGTCACCAATCTTCTTACCCCCCCTAAGCCCATCCTGCACAGTAATTCTAACTTCTGTAACAATTTAGCCTCTTTCTTCTTGAACAAAGTAGAAGTTATTTTTTCCTCTTTCAACAAGCCACTGGGCTTCCCCACTGAGGAAAGCCCTGATACGATGCTATCCAACAACACCCCCACTTTTAACAATTTCACCCCGTTGGCCAACCAGGAGGTGGCCAATCTGTTGTTGGGCTGTAGATCTGGCTCCCCCAAGCTGTCCAGCTACAATAATTAAAATGTCCCCAGATATTATCATTAATACTCTCACTCCATTACTCAACCAGATAATGGTGACTGGTCAATACCCTTTATCTTGGAAAATAGCCTCTATTCTACCTCTCATAAAAAAAACTAATCTTGACCCTAAAGACCCCAATAACTATAGGCCTATCTCCCGTCTTCCGTTACCTGCAAAAATCATGGAGAAGGCTATGAACACGCACCTAAGCCTTTTTCTGGAAACAAACAACCTACTGGACCATTCTCAGTACGGGTTCCGTGCTGGTCATAGCACGGAATCTGCTCTGATAAAAGCTACAGAAGAGATCCGGGAGACCGTTGACCAAGGAGGTTCAGCCATTTTGATCTTGCTGGACCTGTCGGCGGCCTTCGATACAGTACACCATGAGGTGCTACTAGGACGGTTATCGAAGGCCGGGATACTGGGCTCTGCCTTGGACCTTTTGAAGTCCTTCCTGACAAATAGAACTCAAATAGTGGATCTGGGAGTAGATATCTCTGAGTCGTTTGTTCTTCCATGTCGAGTTCCTCAGGGATCCTTCTTGAGCCCCACACTTTTTAATATTTATGTGAAACCTCTAGCGACCCTCATACGATCGTTTGGCCTATTGTTAACCTCCTACGCCGACGACACCCAGATAGTGATTTCCCTTCAAAAAGGGAACGAAGTGACAAAATCATCCAACTACCAAGACTGCATGGCTGCCATCACTAGCTGGATGGCTGCTAATTGTCTGAAATTAAACGCTGGCAAGACAGAGGTGATTATATTCGGGAACAACTCCAGCCTTTGGTCCTCGGCTTTGTGGCCCATTTAGATGGGCCCCCCTCCCCCCCAGCACCCAAAGAAAAAGACTTGGGGGTGATTGTTGATAACAGGCTTTCCTTTGGAGACCAGGTAAGCAAAGTGGTTTCAACATGCTTCTTTATCCTAAGGACCCTGAGAAAAATCAAACCCTACTTAACAACTGATAGTTTCAGATCCGTAGTGTCCGCTTTAATTCTGTCCCACCTGGATTATTACAATAGTCTGTATCTTACAGTTCATAATAAACACCTTAGCAGACTCCAGATGGCACAGAACGCGGCAGCAAGGTTGCTGACAAATACCCCTAGGTTTGTGTCTATCAGAAATGGCCTACGTGATCTGCACTGGCTTTCCATGAAACAACGGGTCCATTTTAAGGCCCTTTGCATAGTTCATAAATCCTTACATGGAGTTGGGCCGCGGGACCTTAGAGAGCGCTTCCAGTGGTATGTCCCTGGGAGAACTTTGCACTCCAGGGAAGCCAAACGGGCAGTTGTCACTAGGGCAAAAAAGGCCAACTGGGGTGGAAAGAGTTGTGTGCTTAAGGCGTCCAACGCCTGGAATGAACTTCCTTTCTTTCTAAGGTCCACCACTGAACTCCTTACCTTTAGAAACAATCTGAAGACCTGGCTGTTCTCAGCCTAGGCGCTGACATCACTTCTGGATGAGAGATCTGTTCGCTACTTCTTCTAGGCATACTGCTATAGCGCCAGGACACCCTCGGGTATTAGCGCGCTCTATCAATTGACATGATATAATATAACATAACATAACAATAATTAGTGTGCACTGCTGTGCACCAGCATCTGGACGTCCTTTTTTAGGGTATTGGTGCATTCTATAAATACGTTTAATTAATTCATCCATGACCAAAGTTAGACCTGGCATCCTTGACATGTTTTCCCCTGACTTTTTGCCTTCAGACCTCCTGTATTTGCTGACTTCATTTTTGCTGGCTTTAGGACTCTGGGCAGTTTACCACTGCTAACCAATGCTAAAGTGCATATGCTCTCTGCTTTAAACATGGTAACATTGGCTTACCCAGAATTGGCATATTTAATGTACTTCTAAGCCCCCTAGTAAAGTGCACTATATGTGCCCTGGGCTTGTAGATTAAATGCTACTAGTGGGCCTGCAGCACTGATTGTGCCACTCACTTCAGCAGCCCTTTATGCATGTCTGAGGTCTGACACTGCAGAGCCTGTATGCGCAGTCAGAAACTGCCATGTCTACCTGGCAAGTTAACTCTCTTGCTAGGCCCAAACCTTCCATTTTAATATTATAGTTCACCCCTAAGGTAGGCTCTGGATTGCCCAAGAGCAGAGCAAAATGTGTTTAAAGAGTAGGAGATGTACTTTTAGGTTTTACATGTCCAAGAAATAAAAATCTACTACATTTGTTTTTCACTACTGCAAGGCCTATCTCTCCCACAGGTTAACCTTGGCATTGCATTATTACATCTTATAAGTGTAATTTACAATTGCGAAGAGATGGGGGCTCCAAGGTTAGTGTCTCTGTAACCACATTTAAATCCTAACTAATGGTTTGCACTTTTAGAAAGTTCAAAAAGAACAATTGATGGACACTCCCCATGCCATTCCAGTTTAGACCAAGCCAAATGCAAATCAGTTTTGACCCTGTTTCCCATGGGAACAGTCCAGCCCGAACTGCCAGGCCAGGTCCTCCCTGGACTGGAAACAAGGATCCTAGGACAGGTTTTAGGGTTTCACCCCTCATCAGCCAGGCTAGCTTTACTCCAGTGGCATGGAGAGCACGGGACCCACGTCTGGGCATACCTGTCTCACTCGGGGTGACAAATGCAAAAAAATTGATGGGCAGAATGCTGAACAAAGTGGGGAGGGAATTCCCAGGCATGGGTCCCATGCTCACTGCACCACTGGATTCAAGTTAGCCTGGCTGATGAGGGGTGAGGCCCCGAAACTGGTCACAGGATACTTGTTTGTGGTCCAAGGCGGACCTGGCTTGGCAGTTCAGGCGGGACTGTTTCCATTAAGAACTGGGTCAAGACTGATTTGCATATGACTGGGTCGAAACTGGGGTGGCGTGTTGAGCAAAAGAATGATGGATTAAACCTAGATCTTTGTGACTGGGGGTGAATGTATGTATTACTCAGCATTCCGTCCATTATTTGTTCCTTTTGCTTTTGACGTCCAACGCGGGAAGGGTATGCCTAGATGTGGGTCACGTGCTCACTGCGCCATTGAATTCAAGCTAGCTTGGCTGATGAGGCGTGATGCCCTGAAACTGGTCCCAGAATGTTTGTTTCTGGTCCAATAAGGACCTGGCTTGGCAGTTTGGCCTGAACTGTTCCCATGAGGCACAGGGTCAAGACTGAATTATGAATGGCTAGGTCCAAATTGCAGTGGCGTGGTGAGCAAAAAAACAATGGATCAAATCCAGATCTTTGTGACTTGGGTAAATGTCTGCATTGTTCACATTTTGTCCATCATTTGGTCCTTTTGCTTTTTTTGCCCTAATTAGGAAGGGTTTGCCCAGACTTGGGCCCCGTGCTCACTGTTGCACTGGATTCAAGCTAGCATGGCTGATCAGCGGTGATGCCCCAAAACCAGTGCTGGGATGCTTGTTTCTGGTCCAGGGAGGACCTGGCTTGGCAGTTCGGGATGGACTTTTCCCGTGAAGAACAGGGTCAAGACTGATTTGCATATGGCTGGGTCCAAACTGGGGTGGCGTGGTGAGCAAAAGAACGATGGAGTGAACCAAGATTTTTGTGACTGGGGGTATAATGTTTGCATTGTTAAGCATTCCGTCCATCATTTGTTCCTTTTGTTTTTGTCGCCCTAGGTGGGAAGGGTTTACCCAGATGTGGGTCACAATTTCACTGCACCACTGGATTCAAGCTAGGTTGGCTGATGAGGGGTGATGCCCCGAAACCGGTCTCAGGATGCTTGTTTCTGGTCCATTGAGGACCTGGCTTGACAGTTCGGCTGGACTGTTCCCATGAGGAACAGGGTCAAGACTGTCTGAGTCCAAACTAGGGTGGTGCGTTGAGCAAAAGAACTGATGGATTAAAGCCAGATCTTAGTGATGGGGGTGAATGTTTGAATTGTTCAGCATTTAGTCAATCATTTGTTCCGTTCACTTTTAGAAAGTTGACATTTTCTTACTTTAGCCATTTGGTGCCTTGTGCCTGTCAATGAATACACGCCTGGGGTTGGTGAGAGCTAGGCTATGTGCTTTCTCTCTAGACAGCCACACACAAATGGAACTTTGGTGTAACTGATGGGCCATCCACATCTTGATGGGCCATCCTGGGCAGGATGGAAAGGACCGGCTGACACTTACACCTGAATAGGCTGGTTCCTGTCCCCACACAAAGAGCTTCATACTCCCCTGTAGTGAATCTGGAGCCGGGGGACAAAGGGAACAAACGCTGTGCACTTCAATGGCCTCTCTTTTTATTCTCCCCCACTTCAAAGGCATAACTGGGTATAAGTACTGGACCTCAGACACCACCAACTCAGTACACTTCAGGAACTGCGGATACTCTGCCAAGAAGAATGACTGCTGTGCCTCTAAAAGGACTACCACTATGCTGGACTGCTACTCTGCTGGACTCCTGCTCTGCTGTGCTGACCTTGTGCCCTCTTGTCTGGGAGTGATAAGGACTGGACCTGCACCTCTCCAACACAGAACAAAATTGACTCAAAGGGTTTGTCTGCTTGTCTTCTGTTTTGAAGTTTCAGGGACATCAAAGACTTCCATCCTTCCATCTACAGCTCTTGGACTCTGCCATCTGAGAGTCTTGCCCTGCCAAGTGATGCGAGTCCAGCCCTGGACCCTGGAAAGTGCATATAGAGTGCTTCCTCAGTAAAAACCCACCCATCATCGTTTCTGCGTGTCTCGGACCCGGCTCATCTCCCTCAACGCGGACACATCGTCACTAACGCAAGAACCAAATACATTGCTTTACCAACTGCACGGTGCATCTCCTGCAGTTCCTGACACATCCTTGACTTGCATGGCTTGACAATGATGCATCGTCTACATCTTGTAGTTCGACGACGACGCATCTCTGACTTGTGCGGATTGGAACTGATGCATCGCCTACATCCGAAGGGACCAATGATGATGCATCGCTTCCTCTGCTCCTCGCATCTCGTCCTCCACTTCAAAGCAACAGTCAAACAAGGTACTGTTTCAACAGCTGAGGCTAGTCCCTATATCTGACCCATGCTCCACCGCGCTCAGCCTTAACTTTTGGATTTGACCTGGTCTATGATGACCAGATAGCCCCTGTTGACGCTTTATTCTTCTACACACTACATTTCATAATTTGGTTACTCTTATTGGATGTTTCTCATTTTGGTCTTATTTGGTCAATACATTACGCTCTATTTTACTAACTAGGTATAGTGTCCATTTGTGTGAAGTTTTCACTGTTTTACAATTGGAAGTGTTGCACAAATACTTTATACATTGCCTCCTAAGTTAAGCCTGACTGCTCTGTGCCAAGTTACCAGAGGGTGAGCACAGGTTAATTTATGGTGTGCATCTGGTATACCCTGACTAGGACTGTGTTACCTACTTGGACAGGGTGCATACCTCTTCCAACCAGAAACTCAATTTCTAATAACCACTAAGTCTCATGTTGAGGAACACTGATAAAACAGATGCTGCTACAGGCAACTTCAATAGTTACTGTTTCAGTTACTTTATCGGATGTTTCTCATTTTGGTCTTATTTTGTTCAAAACATTACGCTCTATTTCACTAACTAGGTATGGTATCTATGCCAAGTTACCAGAGGGTGAGCACAGGTTAATTTATGGTGTGCATCTGGCTTACCCTGACTAGGACTGTGTTACCTACTTGGATAGGGTGCATACCTCTTCCAACCAGAAATTCGGGGGCATATTAACAAGGACTTTATCACCGCTTTTTTGGCTTTAAAAGCCAAACAAGCGGAGATAAAAATATCGCCCTATCAACAACAGGGTGTTAACAGGCAGAATCGCATGTTAGCACCCTTTTTCACTACGCTTCCCTTTGCATCTCTAATGAGATGCAAAGTGGGCGTTCCAGACCAAAATAATAGGAGAAATGTCGCTAAGCGACATTTCTCCTATTATCAAGCTTCACGCTAACCCTGTTAGAGACAAAAACAGCAGCACTAACCACAGTTAACGCTGCATTTTTACATCTGCTAATTTTCAGATTTAGCCATGTAATCCAATGGGAGGTGGATTACATGGCTAAATCCACCATGGGCTATCAACAAGGATATCCCTATCCTTGTAGTTTTATCCCTGCATTACCAGCGATAACCTCCCAAAATGCCGCTATCGCTGGATTTTTTATTGCCTAGGCGGTTAGCGTTTTTAATAACGCGATATCCAGGCGATATTATCCAGCGATAGCGGTCGTTAAAAAAATTAACGCTAAGCGTCCTTAGCGTTAATTTTCCCCGTTCCTTGTTAATATGCCCCTCAATTTCTAACAACCCAAAGCCTCATGTTGAGGAACACTGGTAAAACAGATGCTGCGACAGGCACCTCCAATAGCTTGCAAACTAAATGGCCTCAAAAAACCACTGACGATTACGGGGATCTACACCGCAAGGAATAGGAGCATCCTATTCTATGGAGCAGAACTGTGCAGGCTCCCAAATGAAGGCCTAGCGTCTGGAAGGAGAATGATCTCCCTCATTAACTTTCAGCAGACACTTTTTCAGAGGATGTAAACACACTGAAATGGAAACAATGGTGTGCAAATTGGTTCTAACATCTCCCATGAGACAAACAGGGTCACCACCAAAAGAAAACGAATTAACAACTGGTATGCACAATTCATATTGGGGCCAAAGTTTTGCTCACAAGCCCATAGCTGACTCTTTTGAAAGGTCAGGGCACCGAAAACCAATGCTGCCTAGTCTTGATTTGACCTACGACTCTTTAATTCAACAACAGACACTCCCTGCCTCTGAATCACACTCTTGCATGTTTTCTTTTTCATTACTGATTTCACCCTTTCTCAAGATTTTTTGCCCTCTTTCCCTTTTTGTGGTTTTCTCTGTCTCGCTCTGGATCAAAATATGTTGGGGAAAAATAAGTGCCGGTCCCCAAAAATTAGAGATGGTGAGTCTCACCTGCAACCACTGACTCACATTAAGCACTCTGAAGAATGCATCAGAATCATCCCAGACTTTAACTGAGGAAAAACATAAACAATTATGCTGGAACCCCCAGGGTGCAGCCCTAGCAACACATGTTATAGTTAGGTGGATATTTTACTTGTAAAAACCAATGAAATTCCCCCGTTATAGTTACTTCAGATAACTATAACTCGCGCGCCCGCAATCCTGTGCTCATGACGTCACATATTACATCACTCATGACATGGTCAGTGGCATCACCCTTGACATCACTGATGACATCATCCTTGTGATAGAGTGGCGGTCGCACGAGTTATAGTTATCTGAAGTAACTATAACGGGGGAATTTCATTGGTTTTTTACGAGTGAAAAATCCACCTAACTATAACATGTGTGAAACCTATGGTTTTTTAAGTGAATTTGCAAGGTTTTTTAAATGCTAATTCCTAACTATAACGTGTGGTAAACCTATGGTTTTTTCAGTGAATTTGTACGTTTTTTTAAATGCTAAGTTATGTATGTATTATAATTTTTTTATATATGAATTTTTCAATAAACTACTTATTCAATTTTTTTAATTTTTTTTTAATGGTTTTTCACCATGCGCGCACCGTGCGCGCACCTTCGCGATTTAAAAAAAAAAATGTAAATGTTTTTTTCTGCCTTCGGTGTCCTTCAAGGACCCCCTGACCAAGGCTAGGGGGTCAGGAACTCTCTACTCTGCCCCCTTTTCACGTTCGCCACCTTCCTTTTCCACTCTCGCACTGAAAACAAACAAAATGGTGGCCGACACTTCCTGATTTCGACCGATTCGAACGTTGACTGACATGTAACAACCAATCATAATTACGCTCGCGCACGTTAGGGTGCGCGCACGGTGCGCGGCTATAGATATGTAAGTGCTTTTAAATGCAATTTTCTCAGGAACTACTGAACAGATTGACTCCATATATGCAAAAGGCCCTTCCCTGACCTGAGGACTACCTCTCTGCCAAATTTCAAGTAATTCTGTTCAGCCGTTCGGGCTGTACCTTCGACTAAAGGTCCTATGGAAAAATGCATGGGGAAAACGCGTTTTGGGACCCCCCTTTTTTCTCGGCCCCCGCTTGATGAATCACCCCGAGACTTTCAGGGTAGGAGCTGAGCGGAGCGCCCCATTAGTTTTGAAAATTTCGCGATGATTCGTCAACCGGCGCCAGAGTTATTCAAAATAGAATTTTGAGATTTCCTATGGAAACACGGTCCTAACTATAACTATCTACTGGCGACCGATCTCGATAATGTTTAGGAAAACAAATTCACATGACAATTATAACCTCAATTGTGGGCGTTCCCACCCAAGATCCCAGTTCATAATAAACCCAAATGACAACAAATTTCTCAGAATCAGGGTCCTATGTGTACCGCTAACTCATCTCCACTATTCAGGCCTTTTGGAAATTTCGTGAGTAAGTCTATTATATAGCAGGACTCGAGTCTCTGCAATTTGCAGACCCGGTCACCCCCTCGGACACTTAAGGGAACGGAGTCCAAACCATAAAATTGTAACTGGTTCTGGTCACTCAGATGTTTCTCTGAAAAATGACGTGCTACAGGATATGCAGTCTATCTTATCAATAACCCTCAGATGTTCCAATATTCTAATCTTCAATTGGTGGACAGTACTGCCTATGTAGCATAGCCCACACGGGCACACTAGGCAGTATACTGCATACAGTGTGCTACAAGTGATAAATTTGGTTATCTTCCTTTCTTTCCCTGTGTCCAGTATTTTATATGATAGAACCCTTTTACTGTTTGCGCAAGCTTTACACCTGCTGCACGGAAAAAAGCCCATCATTTCTTTTAACGTGCTCACTCTCTGTGGTATTTTTTCCAAATGACTCCTTGCCAGCATGTCCCGAAGTGACCTTGCTTTCTTAAATGTCACCAGGGCATAAGCTGGAATGTCGTATATATATATATATATATATATATATATATATATATATATATATATATATATATATATATATATATATATATATATATATATACTCCACACTGTTCCTTTTCACGCCAAGGAAACACTCGGACACTCCATAGAAGGTGAATACTTTAATCAGCAAGCAGAACGACGCGTTTCACCATTACGGCTTTATCACGCTCGTATGGTTAACTCTACGCCATGTTTAAATACAAAATTGATCGTGTATCTAACAGTCAAAACAAAAAGCGGACTTCTCGTATATACATAGTGGGAAAAGAAATACTAAAGGAGTGGCCATTTTGAAGTGGTGAGTACGCTAGTCTCCGATAATGGAATTAAATGCACAAACCTCAAAACGAAATAGAGAATACATACTACTCTATCCCATTAATCATTAGAATTACAAAACATATGGAGGAATAACATATAATGCGCTAAAAATTTATACACGCAATACATTACTTGTGACTCCAAAGACTGAAACAAAGCGTACTCAATCAATTAATAAATTATTGGTGAGTAGAGACTCTTTCAACATCCTCGTCCATAAGGACAATAATAACTCCATTCAAATGTGTATCGCTCTGGTTGTTCGATAATAGTGCCAACCGTTACTTTGAAACATCAATCATGTCACTGTATAATAAAGATCATTACATATCAGTTTATATGTAATGTGTGATAAATTCTCAAACCTCGGTATAGCCCAAGTGGGCATGATATCTTAATAACAGCAGCATTGATTTAAATACACAAGGATTTTAACAATCTTCAACTAAATAGTCCACTTGTATAAGAGAAGTTCCTGAAAAAATAATAAAATAAAATAGTTAAAATCATGTAACCACTAAAGCAGACAATACAGATTCATTTAGTTGTGCAAATGCACAGCCAATTCTTCACTTAAGTTCAACCCCATAGGGGCCATGCTGCCCAAATCAATAATATAGCGGGATTCCAGTTTTCTAAGGGACAGTTCTCTGTTACCACCCCTGACTCCCAAATCCACTGTATCAATTACCACCATACGTGTGTTATCCTGCATATGTTTCTCAAAGAAATGTCTCGCTATCGGGTACTGTTTGTTGTTATTACGTATTGCACGAAGATGCTCCAGAACTCTTTTTTTCGCTTCGTGTTTTGTACTCCCTATATACCACATGTCACATGGACAGATCAAAACATAAACACAATATGTGGTGTTACATGTAAGTTACTTCCTGATTATGAACTCTCTCTTAGAGTTCGGTACTAGTAATGAGTTGCAATCACTACTGTTTTTGCATGCTTTGCATTTGCGACAGCATTTAAAACCAGGTGTTCCCTTGGAAGAATTAATCTCATTTTCTGTGACATGATTGTGACTGAGTACATCTCGAAGTGATCTTCCTTTTTTAAACGTAATTTGAGGATTACTTGCCAGAGTCTCTGCAATTTGCAGACCCAGTCACCCCCTCGGACACTTAAGGGAACGGAGTCCAAACCATAAAATTGTAACTGGTTCCGGTCACTCAGATGTTTCTCTGCAAAATGACGTGCTACAGGATATGCAGAGTCTATCTTATCAATAACCCTCAGATGTTCCAATATTCTAATCTTCAATTGGTGGACAGTACTGCCTATGTAGCATAGCCCACACGGGCACACTAGGCAGTATACTGCATACAGTGTGCTACAAGTGATAAATTTGGTTATCTTCCTTTCCTTCCCTGTGTCCAGTATTTTATATGATAGAACCCTTTTACTGTTTGCGCAAGCTTTGCACCTGCTGCACGGAAAAAAGCCTATCATTTCTTTTAACGTGCTCACTCTCTGTGGTATTTTTTCCAAATGACTCCTTACCAGCATGTCCCGAAGTGACCTTGCTTTCTTAAATGTCACCAGGGCATAAGCTGGAATGTCGTATATATATATATATATATATATATATATATATTATATATATATATATATATATATATATATATATATATATATATATATATATATATATATATATATATATATATATATATATTACCTTTTGGCGGTCGCCAGTAGGTAGTTATAGTTAGGACCTATTATCCATAGGAAAATTGTAACATTCTTTTCCCAAAACTTTGGCGTCGGTTGGCGAATCTTTGCGAAATTTTCAAAACTCGTGGGGCGCTCCGGTCAGCTCCTATCTTAAAAGTTTTTGGGGTGATTAGGCAAGCGGGGGCCGAGAAAAAAGGGGAGTCCCAAAACGTGTTTTCTCCTTGTTAATTCCCATAGGAAACTTTAGACATGGCTACAGCCCGAACTGCTGAATGGAATTACCTCAAATTTGGTGAAAAGGTAGACCTTGGTTCAGAAAGATCCCTTTTTGTTAAATGGTGTAAATCCGTTCAGTAGTTCATGAGAAATTAGAAAAAGAAAAAGTTTCAATATCTGGGCGGAGCCTAACAACACATCTCATCGTGAGATCTGATTGGCTGTCAGCACTTCATCCTGGAATTGCTGGCAGTCATCTTGGGACCAATGTACATGATAGTACCCCATTGAAATGCATTATAGTGAATCGAAGAGTTTGAGGGTTACCAAAAGGAGAATTATAAAGGGTGATAACAGACTTTAGTTACATTAGAATTCATGTGTTGATGGTACCATACTAATTTCAGGAATTGTGGTGTGTTCTAAAGTGATTTTACCCTGTGAAAACCTTCTGCTGGGATTTCATGAATCAAGTTTGAGAGAAAACTTAAGCTAAAATGAGAGCATATTTTCTGTAAATTCACATTATCTTTCTCAGTAATGTGAGAATGAAGTCTGTCATTCTCAGTAAATCATATACATCCAACAAGGGCAGAGACTGTCAGTTGATTCCTTTGTGTTCTACTGCAGCGTCCCAGAGTGTTCTAAAGAACAACTAGAGAGCTAACATCCTTACTTATGACAAAAGTATGGCACACCTGAAGCCATCTTGATTGGAATAAGCTAGTAACACTTAAAACATTTATTTTAAAGAGGAACAAATGATGGGGTTCATTTTGTCATAGAAATTATGGTTAGTGCTGTAGAAAGAAAAATTAGGACATGCTTCAAGTGTGATCTGAAATATCTTCCTGTTATATTTCAACAGGAGCAGCCTGTCAATTGATGTATTTGTGTTCTACTGCAGCTTCCCAGAGTGTTCGAAAGAACAACTAGAGCGCTAACAGTCTTACTTATGACAAAATAATGGCACACCTAAAGCCATCTTGATTGGAATAAACTGGTAACTCTTAAAACATTTAATTTAAAAAGGAACAAAATGAGGGGGTTCATTTTGTCATAGAAATTATGGTTAGTGATGTAGAAAGAAAAATTAGGACATGTTTTAAGTGAGATCTCAAATATCTTCCTGTTATATTTCAACAGGAGCAGTCTGTCAGTTGATGCCTTTGTGTTCTACTGTAGCTTCCCAGAGTGTTCTAAAGAACAACTAGAGCGCTAACAGCCTTACTTATGACAAAAGTATGGCACACCTGAAGCCATCTTGATTGGAATAAACTGGTAACACTTAAAACATTTAATTTAAAAAAGAACAAAATGATGGGGTTCATTTTGTCATAGAAATTATGGTTAGTGCTGTAGAAAGAAAAATTAGGACATGTTTCAAGTGTGATCTCAAATATCTTCCTGTTATATTTCAACAGGAGCAGCCTGTCAGTTGATGCCGTTGTGTTCACTGCAGCTTCCCAGAGTGTTCTAAAGAACAACTAGAGCGCTAACAGTCTTACTTATGACAAAATTATGGCACACCTGAAGCCATCTTGATTGGAATAAACTGGTAACTCTTAAAACATTTAATTTAAAAAGGAACAAAATGAGGGGGTTCATTTTGTCATAGAAATTATGGTTAGTGCTGTAGAAAGAAGAATTAGGCCATGTTTCAAGTGTGATCTTAAACATCTTCCTGTTATATTTCAACAAAAGCAGCCTGTCAGTTGATGCCTTTGTGTTCTACTGCAGCTTCCAGGAGTGTTCTAAAGAACAACTAGAGCACTAACAGTCTTACTTATGACAAAATTATGGCACACCTGAAGCCATCTTGATTGGAATAAACTGGTAACTCTTAAAACTTTTAATTGACAAAGGAACAAAATGAGGGGGTTCATTTTGTCATAGAAATTATGGTTAGTGCTGTAGAAAGAAAAATTAGGACATGTTTTAAGTGAGATCTCAAATATCTTCCTGTTATATTTCAACAGGAGCAGCCTGTCAGTTGATGCCTTTGTGTTCTACTGCAGCTTCCCAGTGTGTTCTAAAGAACAACTAGAGAGCTAACAGTCTTACTTATGACAAAATTATGGCACACCTGAAGCCATCTTGATTGGAATAGACTGGTTACTCTTAAAATATTTAATTTAAAAAGGAACAAAATGAGGGGGTTCATTTTGCAATAGAAATTATGGTTAGTGCTGCAGAAAGAAAATTTAGGGCATGTCTTAAGTGAGATCTCAAATCCTCTTCTATTCAATTAGAAAATTCTGACATGCAGACTGAAACAATCACTTTCAATACCATCAGTAGACTTCCAGTTAACTCCCTGGTAAGCAGTAGCTTTAATACAGTGATCTAATGAACAACTAGGGTGCTAACATTCTGAATTTATGGCAAATGTGTGACACATCTGAAAGCCTTCTTGGTGGAATCAAAGTAAAAAACTGAAAGCAGTTCCTACTGAGGAGACTGCAGTAAATGAGGAAATTAGGAAACTTCATAACAAATAAGTCTCCCAAGATGGCCACCAGAGAAAAAAGAGCCCAACTGTAGCACAAATATCACTCATATGTAGCCCCCATATAGCCCAATGACAGAAGTGTGCAAAACACTTTTTATTTTTAGTTTGTCTGCAGTTTTATATAGTGCAGACTGGTCAGGTTTTGGAGCTTTACATCTTACTTGGACCCCTTAATGCGTATTTTGCACAAAGTACATGAGAGTGATCTTGCGAAACATTGAATTTTACAATTCTGTTAACCTGAAGTTGCTCTGAACTGGGTTTTGTAACACCCGTTTTACCTACTGGTTTTAATTAATTCTCACTGTATTGTATTAGGAAAGAGGATTTACTGTTTTTATGTACACTTTTATGATCTATGTTTCTAAATCAGATCGAATAAAGTTTAATGAATTCTATGGCAGGCCGGAGGCGAGGATTATGCATATCTTTCCTCAGTTTATTTGCATAGCAGTTCAAAGAAAACGTAACACAACAATCATTAAACAGAAGACTACACAACCCATGAACCATTAGGGGGTAGTCTCCAAGGCAACTATAGTCCAATCATATATAATATCGGGACGTCCCTTCCGCTTCCTCTTTCTTCACTGCTCGTCAGTTAAGTGCATTCCTTACATTCTTGGCTTAATCTGACGTTGTTGCTGTTTGTATAGCGGTTTCTTATGCACGTTATTAGCATTATTGCCTTGGTATTGTTTCATATTCCCTGCACAGCAGGCTCTTGCCCAAGAGCGTTCTCCCCCATGCAGTTTCTCCCGCTGTGCGCTCTGCGCGTGGTGAGATCCTGTCAGGCGTGTCTGGTCCGAGCGAGGCAGCTCCGTCGAGCGTTCCCGCTGGTCTTTACGTGCGTTTGGGAATCCGGTAACTCCATTAGTGTCCGCTTGATTCCCGACCAACCCTCGCCTAATTTTGACACCGCGCCCCACACGGCCACGTTGGTGACCAGCGCCACCTGGTGGTTGTAATTGGTGTTGCCCTCAGTCTATTCTTATAACCGCTTCGGGGAAAGCCCAGCTGTTGGAGCACCGGCGTGGGGGCTGCCTTAAGGATTTTAAGGGCATTTGTTCTGTGCTCACACCCTTTGCTATCATGTCTTCTCCAGAAGAGCATTTTTACTCCTCCTACCAGGAAGTGGAGGATGAATGGCCCCTCAACTTCTCCCTCCGGCAGTGGACCAAGCCCTCTCTCTGGCTATTTCTAGGGCGCTGGCTCCTCTTAGGGATCAGGTTGATAAGCTGGCGAAAAGCATCCCTGGGGTGTTCAGTGACCCAGATCTGGTGGTGGCGGGTCCCAGTAGCTCCCAGATGGGGAATAAAAGGGCCGTTAAGCATAACGCGGGGCACTTGGAAGGATTGGATAAACTTACGGAGACCTTCCTCAAGAATGCACGAATGCTAAAACATGCACCCTGCCGGAAGGAGGAGGAGTCCGGAGAAAATTGCGATGCTGTCACCACTATTGCAGACCCCGACGGAGGGTTTCCCTTAGAGGGAGAGGGTGTATCGGAGGACGATTTTTCCTCCGATGAGGATAAGGACTCTGGGCATCGCTGACATTGAGAGTCCCACTCCTCTCAGTCCCGGGTTGGGGACGGGGTCCACTCGGACATGTTCGACCCTACCCAAATTTACCATCCTAGGTCGGCGGAGTGGACCCTTGACACCAAAGTGGCAGAGTACGTGGTGGGGAAAATCCATCAACACCTTGAAAGGGAGGTCAGGAATAGGATGAGGGGAGAATGCCCCAGGCCCTCACTGAAGGGGAAGGTGGCACACACGCGTGAAATTGATGAGAAACTATGTACGTTTTTCTCCAAGTATATGAGGGATCCCAAGAAAGGAATTGAAAGGTCTTGGACGTGGTAGGGCCCTTGACCCAAATTATTCAATTGGTAGAGCGTTCAAAAGAGTCAGGATCCCCTTTGTCCATGGATATTGTGGCTGGTTAGACGCACTACCCTAAACCCTAAAACACTACCCCCTCCACTACCCAAACACCACTGCACTACCCTAAACCCTAAAACATTACCCCAGCACGACACCCTACACTACACAACAATAACTGCACTACCCTAAACCCTAAAACACTACCACCAGCATGACTCCCTACACTACCCAAACACCACTGCACTACCCTAAACACAAAATCTACCCCCAGCATGACCCCCTACACTACACAAACACCACTGCACTACCCTAAAACACTACCCCCAGCACAACCCCTTTCACTACCTAAACACAACTGCACTACCCTAAACCGTAAAACACTACCCCCAGCATGACCCCCTTCACTACCCAAACACCACTGCATGACCCTAAACCCTAAAACACTACCCCCTACACTACACCAACACCACTGCACTACCCTAAACCCCAAAACACTACCCCCAGCACGACCCCCTTCACTACACGAACACCACTGCACTACCCTAAACACAAAATCTACCCCCAGCATGACCCCCTACACTACACAAACACCACTGCACTACCCTAAAACACTACCCCCAGCACAACCCCTTTCACTACCTAAACACAACTGCACTACCCTAAACCGTAAAACACTACCCCCAGCATGACCCCCTTCACTACCCAAACACCACTGCATGACCCTAAACCCTAAAACACTACCCCCTACACTACACAAACACCACTGCACTACCCTAAACCCCAAAACACTACCCCCAGCACTACCCCCTACACTACACAAACACCACTGCACTACCCTAAACGCTAAAACACTACCCCAGCACTACCCCCTACACTACCCAAACACCACTGCACTACCATAAACCCTAAAACACTACCCCAGCACAACCTCCTACACTACACAAACACCACTGCACTACCCTAAACCCTAAAACACTACCCCCAGCACGACTCCCTACTCTACCCAAACACCACTGCACTACCCTAAACCCTAAATCTACCCCCAGCACAACCCCCTACACTACCCAAACACCACTGCACTACCCTAAACCATAAAACACTACCCCAGAATGACCCCCTACACTACACAAACACCACTGCACTACCCTATACCCTAAAACACTACCACCAGCATGACCCCCTACACTACTCAAACACCACTGCACTACCCTAAACCCTAAAACATTACCCCAGCACGACACCCTACACTACACAACAATAATTGCACTACCCTAAACCCTAAAACACTACCACCAGCATGAGTCCTACACTACCCAAACACCACTGCACTACCCTAAACCCTAAATCTACCCCCAGCACAACCCCCTACACTACACCAACACCACTGCACTACCCTAAACCCCAAAACACTACCCCCAGCACGACCCCCTTCACTACACAAACACCACTGCACTACCCTAAACACTAAATCTACCCCCAGCATGACCCCGTACACTACACAAACACCACTGCACTACCCTAAAACACTACCCCCAGCACAACCCCTTTCACTACCTAAACACAACTGCACTACCCTAAACCCTAAAACACTACCCCCAGCATGACCCCCTTCACTACCCAAACACCACTGCATGACCCTAAACCCTAAAACAGTACCCCCTACACTACACAAACACTGCACTACCCTAAACCCCAAAACACTACCCCCAGCACTACCCCCTACACTACACAAACACCACTGCACTACCCTAAACGCTAAAACACTACCCCAGAACTACCCCATACACTACCCAAACACCACTGCACTACCATAAACCCTAAAACACTACCCCAGCACAACCTCCTACACTACACAAACACCACTGCACTACCCTAAACCCTAAAACACTACCCCCAGCACGACACCCTACTCTACCCAAACACCACTGCACTACCCTAAACCCTAAATCTACCCCCAGCACAACCCCCTACACTACCCAAACACCACTGCACTACCCTAAACCATAAAACACTACCCCAGAATGACCCCCTACACTACACAAACACCACTGCACTACCCTATACCCTAAAACACTACCCCAGCACGACCCCCTACACTACCCATACACCACTGCACTGCCCTAAACCCTAAAACACTACCCCCAGCACGACCCCCTACACTACTTCACTACCCTAAACCCTAAAACTCTACCCCAGTACGACCACCTACACTACCCAAACACCACTGCACTACCCTAAACCCTAAAACACTACCCCCAGCACGACCCCCTACCCTACCCAAACACCACTGCACTACGATAAACCCTAGAAAAAAAAAACACCCCATGCCCAATCCCCCTTACCTCTCACTCCTCGTGGTTCCTCTATCCTCGTGGTTCCTGCTTCACGTCATCTTTGAGGGGCAGTGCACGTCGTTGTGAGAAAACGGGACAGCCTCTGTTTCCTTACAACAACGTGGATCGTCTACATGTTTTTTAGAACGCATTGTCATTTACTATACATACCTTTACAACAAAATTTGTTGTAAAAGCATGCGTGGTAAATGACCATGCGTTCTAAAAAAATGTGTAGTAATGACTTTGCGATGTACAATGCATGCGTGGTAATGCATGCGTTGTAATGGTATTGCGAAGGAAAAAAGTCGTTGTAACGGGTGTTTACCAATCGAAGCTGGCCCCTGTTCTTCAGTGAAACGTTTATTTTGATTAATTAGGAGGAAGGAATGTGTTTTTTTTTACTGATAAGTGCATTCCCAGCTGTTGTATTGTGAAAGTGTCCGCGTGGCCTGGTTTCAATTCCGGTGAGAAAGTGGAAGAGTCTGTTTGGATCTAAAGGAGTTCTGTTGTTGGACGGGGCCGGCGCGACACGTCATCCCAAAACATAGCTAATGGAAAGCATCCTCCCTGAAGTGTGGAGCAGTGCCATGAGAGGTCAGCGAGTGTGCGTCCCACCGCAGTATGACCGTACCGCGTGACCCATGTGCCGCCTCCAGGGTACGGGAGGCAGAAGCGGCATCGCAGGTCCTCTTAAAGACCGTTGTAGCACTAATTCTACCAGATACAAAGAGAACATCCTGTGTTATTCAGTGCCCTCGTTACCTTTTTTGTGGGTTGTGGTGCTTGTCTCTTCACTGCCCCACCGGTGCACACGACTGGTCACCCCACCTTGTGTGCCATCTGCAGGGCCTCTGCCCTCGGATCACTGGTTTCGGTTTCTGGAGTGGCAACATAAACAGTTGCTCCCAAAGGACTAGCCTGAACACGTAGGTGAATATCCCCTGCACCAGCATTCCACGGAAATTCTTTCCTAGCTGTCCCATGTCAACGAGGACATCATAATAGCACGGCTCTGCTCGCGACAACATATGACGTCATCGGAGCCATAACTTGTCGGCGTGCTGACGTCAGTTCCACCCATTTTTTCTGTGCCACCGAGGCAAACAGGCGGACCGAGACATTTTCACATGTATACATAGTATAATAAATAAATATATATTCAATGAAAAAACCATAGGTTTCAGGCACGTTATAGTTAGAAATTAGCATTTAAAAAACCTTAGAAATTCACTGAAAAAACCATAGGATTCAGGGGCATTATAGTTAGGTGGACATTTGACTCATACAAAACCATAGAAATTCCCCCGTTATAGTTAGTTCAACTAACTATAATTCACGCGCCCACAATGCACTGCTGATGATGTCACATATTACATCACTCATGACATGGTCAGTGACATCACTCATGACATCACTCATGACATCTCAAATGATATTACTGATGACATCATCCAGTAAATGTGTGTTTTTCTGAAAATTAAATATGTTTTATGTATGTATATCTCAAGGTCGATGGAATAATAAATGGGTATATAAGTGTCTAAAACGATGATTTGTTTTTGTAAAATTGATGATTAAGTGTATCTTAGTGAATACATGGGTTAGTGAGTAATGTTTAAATATGTAAATATCTGTATCAGTGTCTCACTTTGTGTATAAGTGGCTGCATGGGTTGGTGAGTAGCTACATGAGTGTCTATATGGATTCTTAGTTGGTTTTTTGAGTATTAGTATGAGTGTCTGTATGGTTCGGTGGGGGGTATTACTGAGTGCATAGATGCATGAATGAGTGACTCACTGTTTGTATGTGTTGAAGACAGCATGTGTGCAGGACTGTATAGGTGGATGAGTGTGTGTATGGGTGTGTTAGTGAGTGAATGACTGTCTCAATAGTGTCTTTATGAGTAACTACATATGTTTTAAGCTAGTATATGTGAGTATTGTGGTATATAAGTGAGTATATGTGAGAGTGAGAGATTGGAAGAGTTCCTGTACAAATAAGTATGTGTTTCTATAAGTGATTGTTTAAGAGAGTAAGTATGTGTAAGTTTCTGTAGAAGTAAGTGTGGTAGTGTGTGTATAACTGTATATGCAAGTAAATGGATGCTTGATACTTTGTTTGCATGAGTGACTGTGTGTGTGAGTAACTCTATGGATGAGTGGCGGTGTGTAACAGGATGTATAGGTGTATGAGTAGATATGATGAGTGAGTACACGTATGAGTGACTGTATAGGGACTGTTGGTGAATGAGTGGATGTGTGTGTAGATCTTGGAATTACTGAATAGGTGTGTTGTAACTGGTATTTGTGTGTCCATTGTTTTGAAAATGTTAGTTTGTATTTTTGAGTGTGTGTTTCAAAGGTTATATTAGGGTGAGAGGAGGTCTGCCATTCTATCACAAGGATGATGTCATCAGTGATGTCATTTGAGATGTTGTGAGTGATGTCACTGACCATGTCATGAGTGATGTAATATCTGACGTCATCAGCAGTGCATTGTGGGCGCGCGAGTTATAGTTAGCTGAACTAACTATAACGGGGGAATTTCTGTGTTTTTGTATGAGTGAAATGTCCAACTAACTATAGCACCCCTGAAACCTATGGTTTTTTCAGTGAATATATATATATGTCAAGACACAATGTGTATGATCTAAGATCACTTTTTGAGTTTTCAGATACTATACCTCGTAAATACGGGACTAATTAAAAGACAGGAATCAATATGCTACTTGGCTGTAGAAAGATTATAAAGTACAAGAAAATGCTATGTCTTTTAAGTTAAAACATATCATTACAAAATGGCCGCTATCTTAACTCAGCACCTTATGAGTTAGGCTTGTGAAGTCCTCTTTTTATGTCCATACACAAACATGTAAATGTGGCGTTGGAATTGAAACCAGTGTGTGAGCAAGGAGACGAGAGAGTTAGGACCTATTTTCCATCGGAAATCCTCAACATTCTATTCCCGATCAGTCTGGCGCCGGTTGACGAATCTTCGCGAAATTTTCCAAACTTTTGGCCAGCTCCGGTCCGCTCCTATCCTGAAAGTTTCGTGGTGATTCGTCAAGCAGGGTCTGAGAAAAAAGGGGGGTCCCAAAACGCATTTTCCCCATGCAATTTCCCATAGGACCTGTTGACGCAGCTACAGCCTGAACTGCTGAACGGAATTACACCGAATTTGGCATAGAGGTAGTCCTCAGTTCAGACTCGTGCCTTTTGCATAAATAGTGTAAATCTGTTCAGTAGTTCCTGAGAAAATGAGAGTAAAAAAGATAGATATATCTATGGCCTCGGAGGATCCGCGCACCCTATACGCACCCTAAGCGCACCCTCTGCGAACCGAGCGCGCACCCTCCCGATCACGCGCTGAATGCTAATTGGCTGTCAAGTGTCTGTCTACATTCAAAACCAGGAACTGTTGGCAGCCATTTTGTGCCTCGGTAGAAGCGAGGCTGATTAAGTGAGGGAAATAAGTGTGTGAAAGATGTAAAGGGGGCAGGGTATAAATACTCTGACCCTCTAGTGTTGCTTAGGGGGTCCCAGAAGGCAGAGACATCTTAAGGATTTTGGGGGCCCTGGGCCAAACATATTTTGGGGGCCCCTGTGCAGAACAGCTTTGAATTTATGATACAAATTGAGCCCCTGTTTCCCACGCAGTTTCCGCTTCCTCAGCTGCGTTAGCGATCTAGTTTGCATCATGGGCTTTAGGCTATATTTTCCCTGATGTAAACAGATGCGCGCAGCTGACAGCGGTAGGATTTAGTGTTCCCTGCCCTGCTACTAGGTTTTTAATACTTTTTAACTTGTATATATGTGGCTGAATTACTCTGTGCTTTTTAACAATTTCTCCTACCTATGCGCACTTGCACTTTACTTGATTCTGCTTGCCTACACCTCCTTAGCTGCTCCGATTCGCATCTCGCTTTTCCTCCAGTCCTTGTCCGCCGCGGCTGATACACCGATTGAGCGGAGGGCTGGGGCTACTATTGGGCCCCTCACTTCCGCCGTCACAGTTTCCGCTTCCTCAGCGATCCAGTTTGCATCATAGGCATTAGCCTAAATTTTCCCGATGCACACAGACGCCCGTCAGCATCCTGGAGGCGTCCGGCGCCAGCCATGCTGCCCAGTTCTTCCCCAGTGAGTTTCTTCCACTATATTACATTAGGGAAAAACCGCTTAGCCTTAGGCGGCTACCATTATGTCAGTGTACAGCGGCTGATCCGAGCTTGGAGGTAGACTTTCAACGCAATAAGTGCAACTGGTCTCCTCCAGCCAAGGAAACGTGTACCCAAGATCCTCCCACGCAACAATAAGTGTAAAAACAATAAGAAAACAGAGGACTTAAAGGCCACACTTTTAAATTGTCGCTCCATGCAAATGCATGAACCACACATTTATGACCTACTTTTAGATGAACAGCCTTATCTCTTATTTCTCACTGAGACCTGGCTGTCTGAAGCCACCAACCCTACTATCACCTCCGCCATCCCTACGGGTTATAAAATACTTGGGAGGGAACGACCGAGTGGGAAGGGGGGCGGTGTCCCCATAATTTACAATAAAAAACTAGACTGCTCTCCCATCCCGATGGAAAACATTGAGGGCGCAGAGTCCTTAGGCTTCCGCTCAACCTTATCCCCCCATCATAGCATAGCTGGTTTTCTGATTTACAGACCTCCCAGTGCAATTGGAAATTTTATTACTACGCTTAATACATCCACCACCTCCCTGGCCTTAAAATACAACAACTGCCTTGTTGTGGGAGATCTCAATATACATATGGATAATAGAAAAGACCCTCAAACAATTTCCCTTATTGGAGACGCTGCAGGCCTGCAACATGTTTCCATGTATTTCTTCAGCAACCCATGAGAAGGTCCATACCCTCGACCACATTTTTCACAACTTTGACAGATCAGTAAGCTTACTTCTTCTCATTACCTGGTCTGACCACCACCTATTAAAACTCATCATTCCCAACTCTGCCACTGCCCCTCGGGCTAACGCAGGGCAGAGGGTCCCAAATTACAGGACATTCCATAAAATATCCATCCCAATGTTAGCAGACGCCCTCAGTTATTCCTCACCGGAGCTGTCTGGCTGCCCCGACTCGGACGCCCTCTCAATAGATTCATGGCTCCGAACCAACATCGGTGCAGCGGTATCGGTGGTTTCCCACTCCTCAAAGAGGTGGGCCCCACCAGCTCCATAGTTTTACGGTTCCCTTAGATGTAGCAAAAACAATTGTAGAAAAATGGAACGGAAATGGCGTAAATCCTATGCACCTTAGGACAGGAAGGTGTATAAAGACACCTTAAAAGCTCATTACATTCTCGTGAAGGCAGCCAAGAAAAACTTCTTTCAAACCAAGATAGAAAATGCCCAAAATAAGAGTAAGGAAATCTTTAGCATAGTTAAATCCTTTACCGCCCCGAAAGCCGGGACAAAGGATGGGCCATGCACAGAAGATTGGTCTAAGCAAATAGCTCAATTCTTCCACAAAAAGCTCTCTCGTGATCAAACAAGCATTCACTAACATCTCAGAGGAAGAACTGACCTTCTACCTTAGTTCTAATAACAAATTTCACCTCTTGGATCCTCCATCTTTACTAGCTTTCCCTGAGTTTCAGCTTGAAGAATCACTGACCCTTCTCCAAAGCATTAAGTCTGGCTCTCCTATCGACCCATGTCCAGCGAATATCCTGAACCTATTAGCTCCCACCATGAACCCCATGGTAAACCAGCTCTTTAATGCTTCCCTCTCCTCAGGGAACATGCTGAAATTCTGGAAGAATGCTAAGATTCTTATACTGATAAAAAAGGCTAACGCCAAACTGACGGACCCTGACAACTACAGGCCAATCTCCCTTCTTCCTGCCCTCCAAAAACCCATTGAAGATGGGAAGCTCCTTCCTGAGTCCCAATCCGGTTTTAGGGCTATTTACAGTACGGAGTCCGCTTTGCTGGAAGTGACTGAATTTCTCAAGGGTAAGGTGGACCAGGGAGGCAAGGCTGTTCTGATACTGCTCGATCTGTCGGCGGCCTTCAATACAGTCCCACATGAGAGGCTCCTGGAGAGACTTGCTAGCATCGGCCTGGGGGGACCGCCTTAACATGGATGTCATCCTTCTTGGCAAATAGATCTCAGGACATCTGGCTCCCCCCTTTCTAATTCCCCGGTTCCGGCCATGAATGTAGGTGTCTCTCAGGGCTCCATTCTCAGTCCTACCCTTTTTAATATATATCTATCCCCCCTTGAGTTTCTGGTAGAGGAAGAGGGCGTCAAAATAGTTTCCTGTGCTGATGACACTCAGCTGAGTTTTACATGTGAAAAAGGAACCAACTTTGACGGGCAATGATTAAGACTTTCCTCACAAAGGTTTTTAACTGGCTTAAGATCAATCAGCTGAAGTGCAATCCTGACAAAACTGAAGTTGTTTTCTTTGGTAATCCAGAAACGCTCTTGGTGACAAAAAGATCAGCCACCCCCGCCCGCAGAAAAGGAGAAAGTCAAAAACTTGCGCTTGCTTTGGCATGCTCCGGATGCCAACAAAATTCCTGCCACTGTTACCGCTTGAGAGTAGAAAGATTGTGGAGCAGGCTCTGATTACATCAAAGCTTGACTATGTCATCAGCTTGTACCTCGGTCTTCCCAAATCCATAATCCAGCGCCTACAAGTGGTACAAAATGCGGCAGCCAGAGCCATCCTGAGACCTAAACCCAGATCTAGTATGACCCCTATTCTTAAGTCTCTACACTGGCTCCGCATAAAGAACAGATCGACTTCATAGCGATGACCATCTTCTTTAAAGCTTTCCATGGCTTAAGAGCCAGCTAACTAAATAAGCGCGCTAATCGCTACTCAACATCTAGACCCCTAAGATCTTCCAATGCCAACCTGGCCATCGTGCCTAAAATATGCCATGCCTGCACTGGAGGCAGATTCCTCGCCTTTCTAGGCGCAAAATTGTGGAAAAGACTCCCTGAGTTTCTGAGACTAACCACAGACCTACTCTCTTTCAGGAAGAACTTAAAAACCTGGCTTTTTAATAACTGATGGGTCTTTCATGAATGTTTTCCTCCTACTGTCACTTTTTGTGACGCACCGGCAGCGTAAAAAATGTGCATGTTGCACACTATTTACAAAGTAACGCATCTAGGCAGATGCGTCACTTTGTAAACCCCTGCACCGCATTATACCTGCGCCAGGTATAATGTATGCAGGGTGGGTGTTACCCCGCAAGAAGCCTTGCAGAAGTGGCGCATTGAAATCTATGAGAACTCAGTGCGCCGCTTCTTGGACCCCATTGCGTCAATATCTTACCCCTGCCTCACGGCAGGTGTAAGACTGATGCATTCTCTTTCACGTGGGGCTGTCCCATGTGAAAAGACACATCGCTGGATTTGTATCTATTTTCAAACACACCCCAGCAATGCATCACTGTTGTGCTTACAGATACGTCAGAAATACTGACGTATCTGTAACTCCTTGCGACATGATGCGTCATACAGTAACTATGATGCATCCATCATGTCGCAAGGAGGGCGCACTAAGAATTGACGCATCCTTGTTTTCACACAGCAATGCATCACTTCTCATAAATAAGGCCCTGAATGTGTTTACATCTAATATTCAGGGATAGTTATGTGTGTTTTAAATATTGTACCACACCAGCAGCTCACCAATATTGCTGCAAATAATCCCTGTGATGCCCTCCCATTTCTTATATGTTAGGCCTTGTTTGATATAAAAGAAACTTTTTTTTATGTATATTGCATGAAACATAAACACAACATTTCTCTGCAAAATGGCTGTACTAGACTCTCACACACCAGCTACATAAAAAATAAAGTAAAGGAAAACAGTATTTAAAACAATCTGTTTAAGAAATTTGCAAGGTCATGAGGGCAAAAGTCTGGAGAATGAAGATGACTGCCAGGGGGCCCCCTGAAAGGCTGGGGCCTGGGGCCAGAGCCCACTTGGCCCATGCATTAAAACGTCTCTGCCAGAAGGACCCCCTGGGGCCCCCCCCTTTTTTTTTTAAATGGTGAAATGCGCGCAGGGTGCGCGAATCCGGCCGGGAAAAAAAACCCCGCAGCGCGGGCTTCCGCGCTTCGTTAATAATTAGCCCCCGGGGGGGCCAAATCCCGGGGGCAAAATCTTTACAAATGAATGGGGGTGGGGGCTGCGTGGCCTCCCCTGGAGCCCTTGAGGGCCCTGGGGACCGCCACCCCCCAGGGCCGGCTCCTACAGTGTCCTGCGACACTGTTGTTTGCTATGAGAGGGTGGGAGTCTCCCGCCCTCCCATAGCAAACTTCGTCTGGATTTTAAAAGAGAGAGCAGGGAAACCTGCTCTCTCTTTCAAAATCCAAACGATATTGCTTTTCCACACGGGGAGCTGCATGTTGGCAGCTCCCCATGTGGAAAAGCAATACCGGCTCCATGAGGACGCGGGGAGCCGGCTGGGACCGTGGGGGCATTAGGGCTCCCCCCATGGTCCCCAACGTTTTTTAATAAACCCCGGGGGATGGGGTCCCCGGGGATAATAAAAATTAGTGATAGGGGCTATTTTTTTTTTTTACGGTAAAATTAGGAGTCGCGCATCCTAACGCGTTGGGTGCACGGTTTCTCACGCTTAGGGTGTGCGGTTCCTAACGCGTTGGGTGCACGGATCCAAGGGAAAATGTAAAAAAAATAATAATAAAGTATTGAAAATATAGTTTAAAAAATATTTAAAAAAATATTTAAAAATGTTTTAAAAATGTTTACAATTTTTATTAAAAAAGCATTAAAAACAAATAATATTTTTTAATTTTTAAAATAATTCATTGAAAAAATAAGTTTAAAAAATGGTGAAAAAAAATATTTTAAAAACATAATTAAAGGAATTGACACACTGAAATAGAACAATTTAGAAATCCAATGAAAATCATTAAACATCATAGCTTTAGAGATAAGAATTAGCATTTAAAAAACCTTTGAAATTCACTGAAAAAAACATAGGTTTCATGCACGTTATAGTTAGGAATTGGCATTTAAAAAACCTGAGAAATTCACATAAAAAAACCATAGGTTTCAGGGGCGTTATAATTAGCTGGACATTTCCCTGGTACAAAACCCTAGAAATTCCCCCGTTATAGTTAGTTCAGCTATTTGAGATGTCATCAGTGATGTCATCAGTGATGTCACTGACCATGTCATGAGTGATGTAATATGTGACGTCATCAGCAGTGCATTGCGGGGGTGCGAGTTATAGTTAGCTGAACTAACTATAACGGGGGAATTTCTAGGGTTTTGTACGAGGGAAATGTCCAGCTAACTATAACACCCCTGAAACCTATGTTTTTTTAGTGAATTTCTAAGGTTTTTTAAATGCCAATTCTTAACAATAACGTGCATGAAACCTATGTTTTTTCAGTGAATATATATATATATATATATATCTTGTGCTGAGAGAAACGGCTGAAGAAGATCATGCAGCATGTGTGCAACAGAAGATGAATAGAAAATGAAAAGAGAATACATAATAGAAGATCAGAACTAAACAGTGATAAAGAATATGCTGCTATAGATGAGAACAAAATGTGGAAACTAGAATATACAACTCTACGCCAAGAGATCAGCCACATACAAAACAGGCCTTCTAACATAGAAGCAATTCAAAGAGCAAGTTCGAAGAGGGTAAAGCTTGTCCTTGGCCAGTGATTCAATGCCAATGAGGATTTGGGGGTGGGCGTTTAGCCCTACACCCCAGGCTTTTCTGGCAGGTGGTGCGGTCCGGGGACCTGAGAGTAAGGCATTGGTGGGTTCACGTAAGGTGTGCGGTCTGGGCAGTTAAGTGGGGATGGTTGAGGAGTGACTGGTACAGTGTTAGTAGAGTTCATAACACCTCAGTCAGAGGGTGATCTAGCATATTTCCTGGCCAAAAGGCCAATCAATAAATGTTATTCCCAAAGGGATAACCAAGTGCATTCTGCCTCAGGGAATACGGCTGTTGCATAGAAAGAAAGGTCTGGGCCAGGTGCCTTGACAACGAAATATGATATTAAATCAGCTTTTCGTTTGCTGCCAAGTAGAATTCGGTTGAGAGCAGGAGTGAAAGCCGACTTGAGGATTTGACAGACCTTTTTGGGAAAGTTCAGTGTGGCCTGATGGCGGGGATGGGGGAAGAAGCAAGTGGTCCTTGGAGCTCTTCTCAGTTGTGGCAGCTCTGGTTTTGATTTATTCTGACAAGAGCATTGGTGTGGGCAATCCTGGCCAGATCAATGGAAAGGCGGGGGCCACAGTATTGCATTTTTGAAAACATTTTCCACTAGTGGTTGCGGATTGCCAGTAGGGACACAACGTTTTCCACAAGAAAGTACTTTTTCATGTGGGTAACAATGATGTTGGTGAACATTGTAAATAGATAGTCAGCCAGAGACCCGTAAGTTTTGAAGTTGTTGAGAGTTTTAGTGTGGAAAGTCTGCACCTGACTTCAATTTTTAGGGCACAACATATTGCAGGAATTGATAACAGCATTGCGGATGCTCTCTCTTGTTCCCAGGGTGAAGAAATTCTGTGGGCTAGCACCCTGGGTGGTCGAAAGGAGAACACCTATGGCAGGGCACCTATGGACCATTGGAGAGAGCGCATGATGCACCTGGTTGGAGCTTCTTGTCGGACTCTACGCGGCAAGCGTACAGTCAGGCATGGATACAATTCCTAGCATCTAGTGCTATGAAGAGGAGAGTAGAGGATGGAGAGAACTTGAGCGGGGAGGATGTGGTAAAGTACATTATGCTTTTGATTGAACGAGCTCTGTAGGCGGTGGCGATTATGGGTAAGCTGGCTGGTTCGGCCTTATCAGCAAGCTGTTTTGGGGTTGTGGGCTGTCAGCAGGTGAGTTGGGAAAGAGGACCTTGGAAGGCTGGGCCAGAGGCCAGAGAGAGAGGGGACCTAGGGAAAGGATATGGAGACCAGTGACTTTGCAGATTATGTAAAGACTTGTGGAAGTTCTTCTGCAGGTTTGTCACGAGGTACAGGAAAGCCAGCTTTTTTCGGTAGTTATAGTTTGGCTGTTTCCAGGGCTTTTCTGGTTGGAGAGTGAATCGGTTCCAAGAAGAGAGACAGCATCAAGAGAGAGAATGTGCGGGTGCTGCAGGGTGTGAGGGTGTGGCTGCCGCGGTCCAAGACAGATCAAAAAAATTAGGGGAAGTGTGTCAGTCTCAGGCGTTACCCGGATGAGAGGGTTTGCCCGATGCATTGGTGGCAGATCTTCGTAGAAGGTGAACCTCTGGAGGGTGACGTTTTTTGGCATGTGACAAGGAGCAGAGTGTTACAGTCTCAGATCCTGGGAGTGTTGCAGAAGGCTTTGAAAGTGATGGCCTTACCAGGGGAAGGATTTTGGTTTCCTTTAGAAAAGTGCTGGTAACTTAGGCAGAGATAAATGGTTGGGTGGGGTGTGATATTCAGAGGGTGGGGAGGTGGAAGTCTGAGTGTTACAAACGATACATGAAATGGGGTTTGACATGGTACAGAGGGTTACTAAACTTTCCTTTTTCTGTTTGTTGTAGTATGCATAGACGAGAGCACATCGAGGCCTGGATTTGCAGTTACTCTTTTGTAAAATGGGCAGAATGACAGGCTGAATTCAGACTGTTCAGCAAACAATGGGGTTTTGATGATTTGAAAGTTCAGTTGCAATGGATTGGCAAGAGTAGAATGCGTTGGCTTGAGCTATTGCATGAGTTGGAATGTTTGTGGAAAAGTCTGATGTTTGGGTGCTACATTTGGAGGAGAATGATTTAGTTAAAATGAAGAGTTTGGCCCTAACAAATTGAGTCAAAGTCGATTTGCATGAAATCAAGCTAATGTGGGTGGGGACGACTATTGTGTGGGTAGCCTTTTTGTCACGGAGAGCTTGGTGAGGAGCTAGGAGGCTTAGGGCAATTGATGGGATGAGGAAGAAATTTAACCGTGACATGAAAACATTTTGTTAGAAGAAAGAGGTATTTGTGAATAAGCATGACGATATCAGGTATAATGAGGTGCATTTTCGGAGGATGGCGGGGTCATCTGTGCTGGGAATGGAGTTGTTCTTACTGCAGTTGAAGACAGTGTAGTCCGAATTGTTTAAAGAAACAGCTTGAAGCACCGGAGGGGGAGGGCAGGTGGTTTTTCTGGTGGTGGTTAATTTAATAGTTTTAAAGTTATTGCCAGGGAAATTGGTCAGATTAAGACACAGTTGAGAGATGCAGGGGGGAAGCGGAGGGAGGAGCAATTTGAAAAGCAAGAGGAATGCAAATGCATGGAGGACATGCAAAAGTGGGCATTTAAAGGGTTCATAAAGGGTTCATTAGGGGAGGGGGAGGTGGATGGTTCATGTTATAATGTCTAGTGAGGTCAGGTTTGAATAGTTTGTATGACTAGATGCCAGGGTATTGCATAACTTAAGTTTGCACCTGTCTCACGAAAGCACCCGTTTCCACACACAGTGATGGCTCATGTGGTTTCTGGATGTGCCATTACGCCTGACGGGAGCCTGGGTGTCTGGACGTTTAGCCCTACACCGCAGGCTTTTCGGGTGGGTGGCAGGGGCGTAACACAGGCCCCCGCAGCCCCCGCAGTGCTGTGGGGCCACCAAGCTCCAGGGGGGCCCCTCAGCCGCTGCACAGCCCTTCGACAAGGCAATGATTTATTCACAAGCCTGTTTGGTTTAATACTTCTCGGTGTCTGGTCACCAGTTTTTGCAGTAGCTTGTGTGGTTATGAATTAGGTGGTTTGGGAACATTTTATTTGTGCAGAAGGGCCGGTTCAACGCTATTCATTTAGTACCAATTCAGGTTTGTTCAAAGTGAGCTGTCTGGTTCTTTGTTAGATTTTACTGATACCACACATGTGTTAAAATTGTCTAACTTGATGCGATGCCATCATGGTTTGTGAAACAAGATACAAACAACCATCCTTAATAAGTTTTAAAATGGAATTCTAGACCTGAAGCAAGAAGAGACAACATGAAAGGTGTGTGGCATTGTAACATACATATTATGAAATTATGCTGCTAAAATTGTTATTCTCAATAATTGTTATCTGAGAAATGTGATCAACTCATACTGTAGATAATGTGTCTACAGTTAGGATAATTAATATCTTTTTCTGTGCTGCTAGCAACTTGTGATGGTTGGTAAACTTTCAAATTGGGGGGGTGGGGGGGGGCATGCACGCTCACTCTGTACAGCAGCAATCAAACAGCAAACACCCTCCCATGGGGATTAGCCTTCAGGATTCCTTTTTTAAAAAGGGGCCGAATTATACAATTTTATGGCAAAATTTCAGCCCACAATTGGTTGAAGTCATTTATTGTGCAGACATTTCTGAACCGAACACTTAAAATATTCCAATAGGTCAGACTCTGCAGAGTGAACACAAACCATCCCAGTAAAGTGCGGGCATTTCCCATTTTACAATTAAGAAAATGTTAGAGTTTCTGTATTCTGCAAAAAGTATTTTATAGATATTTTATAGATATTATGTCTGGATTCTACAAAGTGTGCGTCTAGTGGTGCTTTCGTGTGTTTAGTGTGAATTTGCTCTATCTATCTATCTATCTATCTATCTATCTATCTATCTATCTATCTATCTATCTATCTATCTATCAATCTATCTATCTATCTATCTATCTATCTATCTATCTATCTATCTATCTATCTATCTATCTATCTATCTATCTATCTATCTATCTATCTATCAATCTATCTATCTATCTATCTATCTATCTATCTATCTATCTATCTATCTATCTATCTATCTATCTATCTATCTATCTATCTCTATCTATCTATCTATCTCTCTATCTATATCTCTTTCTATCTATCTCGCTCTCTATATGTATCTCTATCTATCTCTCTATCTCTATGTATCTCTATCTATCTCTCTATCTATCACTCTATCTATATGTATCTCTATCTATATCTCTCTCATTATGTATCTCTATCTAGCTATCTCTCTCTCTCTATGTATCTCTATCTCTCTATCTAGGGAAGAGGTGTGGCGCAGCGGCCAGGGCAACTGACGCCAGACGCTGGGGATCACGGTTCGATCCCCGGCACTGGTGGCAGGTCAGCCCAGCACCATGTGACTCTGGGCAATAGCTCGCTTAATCTTCCCGACGGCCCCCAGTGCCGGGATGCCTGCGGGTAGCTGTGCACTTTACAAATACTGGATTTACATTTACAAATACTGGATTTACATTCTATCTCTCTCTATATATGTATCTCTCTCTATCTATCTCTCTCTCTATCTATATGTATCTCTATCCATCTCTCTATCTATATGTATCTCTAGCTCTCTCTCCATATATATGTATCTCTATCTATATCTCTCTCTATATATTTATCTCTATCTATACCTATATCTATCTGTATCTCTATCCATCTATATCTCTCTCTATATCTATCTCTCTCTATATGTATCTCTATCTCTCTATCTATATGTATCTCTATATATCTATATCTCTCTATATATGTATCTCTATCTATTTCTCTCTATATATGTATCTCTATCTCACGCTCTATATGTATCTCTATCTATCTCTCTATCTCTCTCTCTATCTACATGTATCTCTATCTCTCTATCTATATGTATCTCTATCTATCTCTCTATCTATAAGTATCTCTATCTATCTACCTTTTTCTCCCTCTCTTTATCTCTCTCTCCATATGTATCTCTATCTCTCTATCTCTCTCTATCTATATTTATCTCCCTCTATATGTATCTCTATATATCTATATCTCTCTATATATGTATATCTATCTATCTCTCTCTATATATGTATCTCTAGCTCACGCTCTATATGTATCTCTATCTATCTATTTCTCTATCTCTCTCTCTATCTACATGTATCTCTATCTATCTCTCTATCTATATGTATCTCTATATATCTCTCTATCTATATGTATCTCTATCTATCTACCTTTTTCTCCCTCTCTTTATCTCTCTATCTATATGTATCTCTAGCTCTATCTCTATATATATGTATCTCTATCTATATCTCTCTCTCTATATGTATCTCTATCTATACCTATATCTATCTCTATCTATCTATCTGTATCTCTATCCATCTATATCTCTCTATATATGTATCTCTATCTCTCTCTATATGTATCTCTATCTCTCTATATCTATCTCTCTATCTATATTTATCTCTATCTACATGTATCTCTATATATCTATATCTCTCTTTATATGTATCTCTATCTATCTCTCTCTATATATGTATCTCTATCTCACGCTCTATATGTATCTCTATCTATCTCTCTATCTATCTCTCTATCTCTCTTTCTCTATTTACATGTATCTCTATCTATCTACCTTTTTCTCCCTCTCTTTATCTCTCTCTCTATATGTATCTCTATATATTTATTCATTCACCCCAAAAAAGTGAATGTGACAAGATAGTTAGGTGAACATTTGAGCGACAATGTGATGTTTTCAACTCAAATAAACTACTGAAGTTTCCCAGTTATATTTATCTCTCATAACTATAACTCGTACCCACGAGTGATGTAATATGTGTGGTAACTAGCTATGCATGGTAAGGAGGGCGCAAGTTATAACTAACTTAGGGCACGAGTTATAGTATCTAGAGATAACTATAACAGGTGACAAGGGCTCAGCTGTCCGGGTATCCCTACCATCTCTCCCTATATTTCTTTTATTTTTTAAACTCAAGACACAGGACTAAGTCCTGAGGTCTGTAATGTCTGCCTGTAACATTTTTTTTCATGTTTCAGGCAGCCAATTAGAGTGCTCGCTCCTGCGGGAGTAATTGGCCTAAGGGGAAAAATTCCCCCTGGGCCAATCAGAACACCCCATTTTTTAAAATTGACTTCAAGGAAGTCTCACAAGAGTCCTTCGAACCCAACCATCTAGATGCACAAATATTTTTGTACCTTAACATCTCAAAAAACACAGAACAGATTTACTCCAAATCACACAAAGCACTCAATTCAGTTCATGACACTTTAATTGGAACGTAAATAGCCATAAAATGTACATAAATACAAAAATCATTCATAAAATACATACAAAAAATAATTTCGATAACAAATCAACATTTAAAAGAATCAACAATGGGAATCCACCAAATGCACTTAGTGAGTTACATCTTCCCACTACGTCTCCCAATAATCACAATCAACTTCTATCGCCTCCCACAATCAAAGTCATAAATTTATAACCCACACCCAGATTTATAAAAGAAGCTAAAATAGCACGTAACCATCCATGGATTTCCTGCATCTCATCACTGCTTTAAACAAACAATTTGTAATGCAATAGGTCTCGCATTTACGCGTGTTTAAGCTATTGGCATTTTAATTGACAATGCATTTTATTTATGTTTTAAAAACCAAAACATAAATAAAAGGCATTGTCATTTACATTGCTGATAGCTCAAACTAGCTTAAATGCAAGACCTATTGTATTGCAAATGCTTATTTTATTTTGGCCTCAGTGTGCCAACCCCCTGTCCCCCCATCACCACTGGGCCTAGGGGGCAGGGTATCCCTACTCTGTTACCTTATAATATATATTTTTTAAACATCAGGACAGGGGACTGGGTCCCCAAGTCCTGCTATCAGCAACATTTTTCTCCATGTTGCTGGCAGCCAATGATAGAGCTTGCTCCAGTGGTAGTGTGTCCAGTGAGAGCAAATTGGCCCCAGGACAAAAAAGTTCCTTGGGCCAATCAGAAAGGTCTATTTATTTTAATTGGGTTTGAGGGACTCTTGTGAGGAGGTCCCCAGGCTTACACATACTGGAGGGGACCCCCTCAGCCCCTCCTGATATGAGTATGAGGGGCCCCTGCAGCATATCTTGCAGGGGGGCCCCTCATGTTTTATTACGCCACTGGTGGGTGGTGCAGTCTGGAGACCTGGGAATCAGGTCTTAATGGGTACACTCAAGGGGCAGAGTCTGAAAAATTAAGTGGGGACAGTTAAGGAGTGAGCGTTAAAGTGTTAGTAGAGTTCATAACATGTTCGGTCACAGGGCGCTGAAAATTCCCCAACCTCCCTTCCTAGCAATAGGTGATTATTTGCTGAGCTTTTAGCTTTGCTTGAGCTGGTATATGGCCCTATGTTGGAGGTGGTAGGTTTTGTTGAGACAGGTTTGTTCTGTGTTTTCAATTTTCTGATGTGTTGTTTGTCGCTGGTGAGCAGGTGCAAAGTGTGAAGACGGTTAGTTGAACAGGTTTAAAGTTATTTCAAGCAAAATTGATTGGGTTAAGACCCAGTTGAGAGATGCAGGGGGAGAGGGGAGATAAGGGCAATTTGAAAGGCAAGAGGAAGGCAGATGTTTGGAGGACATGCAAGAGGTTTGGACGGGTGAAGTGTTGAGCGAGGAGAGATTGAAGAGTGTGTTTGGCATGGGCATTTGAAGAGTTCATAGGGGGAGAGGTGGAAGGGTATTTGTTATAATGCCTAGTGAGGCTGGGTTTGAATAGCTTGTTGGCTAGATGCCAAGGTTTTGCATATCTGTAGTCTGTACCTGTCTCATTAAAGCGGCATTTTCCACACACAATGATGGCTCATGTGGTGTCTGTATGCACTGTACTGCCCGATAGTGGGGTTTCTTCCCACCAATTAGAAGCCTATCTCCCTGTGATGTTTATGTAATCTAAAAGGGGTTTCTACCACTCCTAAGTGAACCTGTCTGCTAGAAATAATGCATTCTGGTGCCCTGAAACTATATGCAAGTTGTATTTTTTACTTTTATTATTTTCGTGCAAGCATATGCCCACCATGTTCAGGCAGCACCATATTTTCTACAGTTTTCTTTTCCTGTTTTTCGTGGCATATGCTTGCAATACAAATAACACTAATGTAGTCATTGGAACAGATTGCAAAAGAATGACCTCTCCGTGTTGCCAATGCTTGATCACACTGTGAACCTATATTCTTCCACCCACTAGTACCAGCACTCTCTTTTGTTGGAGTACTAGGGATGCAGCAGATGGTTTCATTCTCAGCTATGCTTAAATTCCTTTTAAAAAGCGCAATAATAGCAAATGTGAACAGGGGCACACCTATACACTGTCCCTGCTAACATTTTTGCAATAGACACTTTAACAATTCTTTGACATAGCAAAGGGGACCGCAGACTATCTTGCACCGTGAAACTTGAAAGCCTACACGAAGTACAACATGTAAGAGCCCGAGGCTTGCTTCCACACCACTCATTCCAAGGAGCATTACAAATTCATATTTAATTTACCAGCCACCCTCCTCTCGTCCTCCCTTCCTCTTCCTGCTTTCATTTCCCATTACTGTTCATCTTTTGCTCGCGCTCTGTTCCCATCCACGTCCCCCTTTTGTGATTTACATCCACTCACACCTCAGGCATCTCTGTGCATTAAATCGATGTTGGTGATCCCGTGACCATTCCAGCAGCTCTCTCCAGCTCTGTTCCTCTGCATGTTGTCTGACATTCCATGCGCAGCTCGAGGCGATCTGAGCATTTGCATTTCATTGAAGCGATCGGTGTTCCTCTTGTATTGATGGTCTTGAGGATGTGGCTTTGTAAATTGTTTGATGTGCTCAGGTGGTTTCTGCCAAGTAACCATTTCCCCTGATTTACCAACCCGGGCCCGGAGTACATGTATAGTGGGCACTGTCCCTGTTCGCAGTGCAGTAAATGGGTGCATCAGGCTCCAACTGAGACACTGCACCCCAGAGGGAGCACTTAATTCCAGGTCATTAGGGAATCTGTCTTCCAACATTTGTGCCTATAGATCATTGATTTTTGGTGTGTCAGTCTAATTAATTCAATGGAAGCAAAACAAGACTTCATCACCCTATCACACACATTTCCAGGACTGGAAACAGTGTCTATTGTGACCTGGAGGGAGGGGGTCACTTTAACACTATTTCATTGAATGTACTCCCCCCAGCGCAACTGCAAACTCACGCCTGCCCTGGTGCAGGGCATAAAGGAAAGGAGGGCCAGCCAATTCAAGCGAACTGAGTGTGCAGGTAACATCAAAGCTGGCACTGTAAAGAAGGGCAGAGATCCCCTTCAGGTGGGTTCAGTGAGTGACAAGCCTGGAGGGTCCTTGGTCTTTGCTTATCCTCTCTCTCAGGAACAGCCTCAGAGGGCACTGACTATGCACCTCTATGGGGCACACAGTTAGTGCGCCACCTGATATTGTCTTTGTCTGGCCCCATGTCTGAAATCTGGGGTGGGCCAAGAGACAAAATGTTTCTCCATTTGTATGCCATCATGCAGATGAGGGAACGCCCACGTGAGATCAGGCTGGCACAGATGTAGCAGGGGCCTGATCTGTAGTACAGAAGGGGCTGCACATGCCTCTGTGGCCTCTTCTGTAATACCAAAATGCTCCAGGGGTACAGATAGTGGGGGCACACCTCATTGTGACTCGAATGCACTTGGGCCAGATGTACAATGGATTTTTGCATGCGCAAATGAGTTTTAGACCATTTTGGGCATTCAAACAACCTATGGCCCATGTACTAACCCTGTTTTGCGAGTCGCTAATTAGGTAGTGACTCGCAAAATAGGGTTAGTGACTCGCTATTAGGAAGGGGTATTTCAAGGGCGTCCCTTCCTAATAGCGAGTCTCTACCCTATGTAAGAATGTTTTGCGACTGCAATTGTGGTCGCAAAACACTCGCAGTTTGCCACCCAGTCAAGAGGGTGGTAAACCATTCACGAACGGGAAGGGGTCCCCGAGGAACCCCTTCCCCTTTGTGAATGGGTGCGGAAACATTTTTTCAGAGCTGGCAGTGGTCAGAGGGACCCCTACCAGCCCTTAAAAAATTGAACAAAAACGTTTCACTTTTTTTAAAAAAATGCATCCCGTTTTTATTAAGGAAAACGGGCCTCATTTAGAAAAAAAAATGCTTTATTTAAAAGCAGTCCCAGACATTGAGGTCTGCTGACCCCAGCAGCCCACCATCCCTGGGAGTGCCAGCCATTCCCAATGGGGTCACAAACTGCGACAGCCTCATGAATATGCATGAGGCATGCAATTTGCAACCCCATTGGGAATCACAAACAGTGTCTCAGACACTGTTGTACATTGGCAATTGCAACTCGCAAACTGCGACTCGCAATTTAGCGCAATGTGCGAGTCACAATTGCCAATGGTCGTACATCTGGCCCTAAGTGTCATATGGCCACAGGAGTTTATCTGCACTTATATTCTGAGTTCGGAGCATGGCTATTATAACTGCAGTAGATGCAGTAGCACCAAGATCCAAAGGTGTGAGGTGCCCGCCGCACCCCAATTATAGCTGCCTTTTTCTACTCAGCCAGGGAGGCACATTTTCCTTGCTGGTATCAAGGCACATGGCACCCTTGCTATAACACTGCAAGGAGTGTGAAACCTACAGGCAAGCTAGCAATGTGCTACAGGCTCAATCCTTTTTATATGAGCTTGCACAACGTTCACACCTGGAAGCTTCCAGAGGCAAGTCAGTAGGGCATACTTTGAGTACAGTTTGGAACTTCAAATACATGTGTCTACTCAGCTAAAAGCATTAACTCTACCAGAGGTGCCTCAAGTCCAAAAATATTTTTCAAAAACACAATAGCAGCTTAATTATATCATTTAATTTTAAAACAAGTTACTTTCTGTTCCCTAATTTTTAAACCCATTGAGGTCCTCAAAAAACGTAAAGTGTGCTCCATTGTCTGTTGTGATGGAACGGGCAACCTTTCTCTAAAGAATAACTTGAAAAAATTGAATAATTATTTCTGTAATGGGGTCTGGCAACTATTTATACTCATTCCCTTGAAAAATAAGCAATGTGTAGGAGTATGTACTTGGTTTTATACCAGAATATTATGGCCTAGATATCATCTGACACTAATATAGTGCCATAAATATAATTTACAAATCGTTGCCCTGTTGGAGTCAATAACGTAAAACCGATACCCAAAGAATCAATATTTTGGTAAATTATAATTAAGCTTTGATATCTATTTTCGTTATTAAACTTCTGACAAACAGCCATATACGTTGTACCTACACCAGCTACTTCAAAATGACCTAAAAATGTAATGCCACTTCTGTTCAAGGCTGTTCGGGTAACTCACGAGAACACGTTTGTCCTTTCTATTGTCTAGACCATAACTGACGTATTACAAGAGTAACAAAGAGTTCTTGACATTCTTGCCATACAGGTCATCCATGTATGGCCACCAGAAGATTATTGTAACCTTTCACTTACTGTGTATTCTCCCCGGTGACCCTTGGAAGCTATTCCTATATTGTTTGCCTAACCACAGCTGGTCCAACAAATGTGTCCTCTCTCATAATGATAAGTACCTCATCTTACCTGGAGTGGAGGGGAGAGGAGAAAGCATTATAAATCATCAGGGATTACTTTGTTATAATATTATGTATAGGGTGGTCCATATTGGTGCTTGACCAAACACCTCCACCAGAGGTGCCCAGATATTCTGACCCCCAGGACATTGCAGGAGTTAGCCCAAATCTGCACACCCATCGGGCTGAAAGTACCACTAGAATCCAGGAACATTTTTTGTTTAAATGTATGGGGTCGGTGAAGGCTTGCATTGGTGTCAGACTGCTCCCATCCAGCTCCAGCGACCCAGACAGTCTTACTGCTCCCCTAGGAGGCATAATGGGCGTTTAACCCCAATATGCCCACCAAAGTGGTAGATATCACCACTTGACACTAGCGATTATGTTTTGCATGGGTTGGGGCGCCTGCATTGACATTCAGTCACACCCCTTCACCCCAGGAGCCTAAACAATCTTTCTGCCACCTCCCCCCATAAGAGGCATGCTCCAGAGTTCAATGTGCTCACCCACCGCGGCAGAAAGCAACACTTGACACAATATATTGTGTTTTTAATTATGTTATGAGGTGGGTGATGCTGATGTTGGCATCAGGCTGTACCCATCTACCCCAGGGGTCCACCCAGATTTTCTGCCCCTGCAGGAGGAAGACTGAGGAGATTGATCCCCAATTTGCCCACGCAGGGGTAAAGAGCACCACCAGAAAGTAGAACAAGATTGAGAATGGTTAACACTAAGGCTGTGTCTTAGCACCTGCCCTATTTGCACTGTATTTGGAAGATCTCCAAATGTTATCGAACTCTCTAGCCTTTTAACCCAAAATGCAGGGTGCGCATATACCCTGTCTCCTCAATGCAGATGATTTAGTAAGAGTGGATTGTAACCAAATTATACTGGAGAGGAAATTAGCAGACTTCAATTATTATTGTCACTCAAACAAATTGACTTTCATTATTGATGAAACAAAAATATGGCCTTTAGAAGAAGGCTATTAACACAAGATTGGAGTGGCATCTCGCTCCTGTATCGGACGCACAGCGTATTCCCCTTTGGACTCTCAAAGATATCGCAAGTTTTTCAAGTTAAAATAATCATATTTATTGTAGGTTAATCAATGAATTCCATACTGTTCAATCCAAATTCAACCTGTCCCACAGGAAACGTAGATGTATTCAAAAGTTTCAAATACTTTAGATGTGCCAATCCAGGCCTCTTTCTATAGTACGTCGTCTACATCAAACAGCCTCAGTGATGTTACTCAATGCATTTCGGGCTTTTCATCGCCCTTCATCAGGAGTTCACTACAAATTGTAAAAACAACACCATTACAATGTGTAAACAGACCCCGTTACAAGCAAACTAACAACAATAAATCAACGATTTTAACTGGTCTTTTTAAAAAAAAAGATACCATAATCCATGGTTTCCCTCTAAATTGCATCACTTCTCACTGACGGCAGTGCACTCGAAACACCTCTCCCAAACAGTGTACATCCTCTATATTCTGCGTTCTCAATATACATAAAACCCCCATTAAATCGTTTCCCTTTCTTCACTGATGTTCACTGTACTATATACAATATATTTTAGTCCAAATTATTAAAATATCGGACTAAACCTGCAGAAATTCTTTAGTCTTTTTTGAAGTTTTAGAAGATTTCCATAGATTTCTGGGAAGTTTGTGGAAACAAAACACTGCAACTACTCACACCCTTCTGAATAAGGGATGCCCAATATGATAAGGATGCTGTTTGCGCCAGAGTACCAGCTGATCAGCATGCCATGGCTGTGCTCAATGAGGTAGAGATCATCAATGTGCAATGGTGGCTCTATGTGGAAGGACTTCGCACTGTGCCACGCCTACCTATTATACCAGGGTCGCACAGTTTGCCAGGCTGTGCCTTGTGCAAAATTTTCAATGGATTTTTTTCTGCCACTGAGTTATGTTATATGACATAACTTCAGTACATTCCTAGGCTGCCATGTGTCTTATGGTGGTCTATGTGCAGGAGCTGCTCTACACACCAGGACCACTCCATGTGCAGGGGTTGCTTTATGTACCAGGAGGATGATTTTCAAAGCACAGAATGTGGGGCACTTTCAGACTACTCCAGATCTCTGACAGGAACCGTGGGCCCCTTATACTGGCCTACCACTAGGTTCCTCCAATAAATTGGCTCAACAGCTAAGGGGCTTCTATCTTTATTAAATTTAAAATGATGGATTCTTGTCTATATGTAAATTTGATTAAGAGATACAGTCAGTGGTGGCACTGGCCAATACTAGTTGGAAAAGGGAGGCCCAGGCAGATAAGATGGCTTTTGGAAACCAGTCTGCCTAAAATCCATGTTTCTGGAACAGCTAGCATCTTTACTAGACCACATCTATTCTCTTCTGTCTCTGACCACCCTGCATAAATCTGTCTATTAGCACACCTCCATTGCCCTTCTTTCTTTCTCCCACATACTCTTGGAAATTAAATTTGCCTTTGATCGGAAACCCTGCAAATCAAATCTAGTTCACTGTTTGGCCAATGGATACCAAAGACGCTTAAGATGCGCCTGCTAATAGGAATCAAATCCAATATATCACTGTAATATAATGACCATTAATAATAAACAAAGCACCTTAAAAAATAGCTTGATTTTCCTGTGAACAATGGTATAACCAAGATTTCAGCTGAACTTGTGTACACAGAATTTTTTTTTTTGCATTGTCAAACAGAAGGATCTCCTCGAGTTGTTGCTGCTTGCTTTACTTTACATTTTGATGAGGCCTTCAAACCTACATGTTTATAGAACATACAGGATGTTCTCAGTAGTGAAGTGGGAATATTTCCATCATGAAACGGCTGGATCCGCCGCCTCTTGTGTCAGAGAGCCCGCGGTGGGGTAGTGAACCCTACATTACTCCAACACTCCCCTCCTCAGATATGGAAGTAACGTAAAAGGTCGTGGCTCAATTCTTTTCACCGTGATTAGTTTATTAAGGCAGCAAAAATGCCCGAAGCGTTTCGGACCTCGGAGCTCCTTGGTCACTGGTCATTTACGTTTGCACAAACTGTTTGTAAATACTTGCGATTTCCACCACCAACAATAAAAGTAGGACTGCATGGGACTTTTGGAGATGCCTACATTGTAGTTCATGCCTTAAACTATTACAGTGTTTCCTCACACCTTTAGTTGAGAATGCTTAACATATGCTGTTACAATAAATTGGGGTTGAAAAGTACGGACATGTACACATTATTAATTATAATGATGACAATGCTGAAGGTTGAATGCACATTCGTATATCACTTCTCTCCTTGCACATAAGGCTATTATTAAAGCCATAAGATATCACATATCCACAGGTTTCTGCTTGTACCTTGTATTATAAAGATATTGGTGCATCACAATTCTGCCCAAGTTGGCTAAGACGCTCATAAGAAAATCGAGTTCAATAGTCGTAATATGGCATTATTTCACCCATGCACGACTGGTTTAAACAATTCCACCCTAGTGAGCCTTTCCTTCAATCATACTCTCACAATTATACTGTGAACTAAACAAATCACCCAATATAAATCGAAAACAAAATATTATAATGGTCACCCAGCTTTTCTGGACCGACCAAGATATATTCTAGCTCCCTTGAATTAGTTTCTTTATCTAGGGTCTCCATACTACCTACAACAATTTAAAAAAATACAAGCTCCATCCCGATCTTATATTCCTCATGTCTACAAACCAGCAAACTAACATTCTATAATTTGCACAATGATAACTTAAATGCAAGAAAGTTTATACATGAAAAGGAAATATATCTCCTTACTGATAACTAAATGATATCACATAGATCTCACCAGAAAGCTCTGCCTACCCTAGGTGGACTGCTAATTCTTCATCTTTATTCAGACCTTCAGGGTTCATTGTTCTGTATTTTATAATTAATCTAGACTTTAGTCTGAAAAAGTTCCTGAATTCTATTACCTCTTCTCCTATGTATGGGAATCCTGTCCAGCACACAGAATTTCAGCAGTCTTATATCTTTATCATATAGTTGTTTGAAATGTCTGGCTATCGGGTATTCTTTGTCCTCATTTGTGATTGTTCTCATGTGTTCTAAGATTCTATTCTTAGCTTTATGGTTTGTGCTGCCAATGTAAATCAAGAAACATGAGCAACTCAATGTATAAACACAGAAATTCGAGTTGCAGGTGAGGTGTTGAGTAATGATGTAGGGCCTTTCTTCCTTGGGAAGTTGTATCTCCTTACGTTTCGTACTGTCCTTTCAGGCTTTGCACCTACCACAGATGTAAAAGCCTTGCATATCATTAATCTGTTCTTTGACTGCACAAGGCTATGACATAAAACACACTTTAATGAAGAAAATCTTCTGAACGTTACCTAAGGATTGTCTCCTATGGATGTAGACAGAATTTTGTCAGAATGAGGTTATAAATTTCACAGGTTGATCTTTGGTCTCATCTTTTACCTTTGGGATCGGTAGGCCTTCTGTTTGTACTTTTCTTACTTTGCCACTAGCCTCTTTAATCACTCTCTTTTTTTTATAACTCTTTTTATTAAACAGTTGCTCAGATCACATTTGCATTTATCATACAAGGGATAAACATAAGTCAACACTTTATACCCCCCCTATCCAGAGAGCCCTCATCTCTAATGATTCGCAGAAACCAGTGGCCCTTATTCTTACCTGCATGTACTGTCTCACCCCTCTATTCTCCCTCTCCTCCCTTTTAGTGACCTCTGTACTCACTCCACATACCCAAGACTTTGCTCCATTTCTGTGGACACCCTGTACCTTTATAGATTACTTTTTCTGCCCCCACTCCCTTAGGTCCGGTATCTGGTGCACCCCCCCCCCCCTTTTTTAGCTATATTTCTTTTTGCCACCATTGCTGCTACTTTCAACCACATTAATGTATACTTTGGCCAGTTTTCTTCTCCTGTAACACAAAGTATCAGCCATCTCGGGTACGTTGGGATATCTACACTAGTGACTTCAGTCATGACTCTCGTCACCTCTCCAGAAGACTTGAATATCCTTACTTTCCCAAAGGATGTGGAAAAAGGAACCTATTTCCCAGCACCCCCTCACGCAGTACTTAGACTCTTCTCGCCCCTTTCGGTGCAATAGCGATCTGGATGCATAGGATCTATGGAGTATACGCAATTGGATCAGGCAAAACCAGGCCCTTATAGCTACCTTGCGCGGGCTCTGGACTGCCTCTTCCCAGTCATCGTCCTCCAAAAGTCCCAACTCTATCTCCCATACCACCCTCAAGGGATTTATTGGATTGGGTAAGTTGTACATTATTTTCCTGTATGTTAGTGAAGTTGCTTGTGTCGTCATTGGGTCCATCAACAGTCCATCTTCTAATGGCGAGTAGTCAGGTAGAGCTTCCCTTTCCCTACTGACGAATAGCATGGTTTAATTGCATATATCGATATCGTTCTGTCTATGACATTTCATACTCCTTTTGTAAGTCTTCAAAGGTGTGCTGGCTTTGTCCCCTCCAAATATCCTCCACCGTTTAAATTCCCAGCATTTCCCATTTTTTATAGAACCCCCGTAGTGCTCCCACTTCTGCCAGCTGCTTGCTATCCCACAATGGAGTCTTCCCCGTCAGTTTTCCTTACAGCAGTCCCCCCAGTTCACCTGACACTTTGGGATCCCCCACAGGGGATGGCCAATCGGCACAGGCTAGGCCCCCCTTCTGGTGTTCACTCCATGAACCAACTAGGCCCTGGGACGCAGCCCACTCCCACTCCTTCTCCTCTGAGACAGGATGTGGGACCCTACATCCCTCCCACTGCACTGGGACCTGTCTGGGCTACCACCAACATCCCCTACTTCACTTGGTTGGGGAAAACCTGAGCCACCCCCTTCGTGATCACTCCCAAAAGCTCCTTCAGACCCTCTGGAATCCACCAAAATGTCTGCCTCCAGTGCAATCTCCCTGAGGTCAGAGAACTCACACTCCACTGGCTGTTGGTATAGCTCTGGAAAACAGGAACTTAAAATATGCTCTCCAACAATTGAATCACACAGCGCCACACACGTGTTAACCAAGCTACCCTTTGCCTCACCATCCAGTGCCTCACACAAGTACATCACATCACTCTACAGAGATTGGCAAGACAGTGTCTGACTGTGTCTTTCACTCAACCCACACTCTTCTGAGAGGTCTTCACGCTCACACACCAAGGCTTCAGCCATGGAGAAACCCCTCTCCCTGCACCTCTAATCTAGAGTCAGTAAAGTGTCCCTCCCACCACTAGGACTATGAACCCCTGTGCCAGTTCCCCAATTCACCTCAGGGACACTGCGCACCACTGGAGCTACCTCATAACCCTGAACCCCTTTGGTGTATGTCTACCCCCTCCTTCAAGTCAGGCGCCACATCTCTGGGTGTGTGTACTTCTGCCTTAGCACTAGGCACTACATTTTAGCTGTCACTATCTGAGCTGGACTCCACCTCCAACCCAGCCAAGATCACTTCATTAGCTATACACATGTCCTTTTTCTTAGCTAAGACACTCATGGCCTCAAGCCTTCTGAGCTCCTCATCAAGCTCTCTCATTCTCAGTTCATGTGCCAAGATCAATTTTTTCTCTTCCAAGGCACAAGCGTTCCTGCTCTCCTCTGCCATTATTTTCGTGACCTCTAACTCTTGATCTCTGGGCCTTTGCCTTTCCTCCAAATCCTCTGGTGAAAAAATCCTGGAAGACTGATTGCTGCCAGGCCTAGAGGCTGCTCTCCCATCAGGCCAATCCTGGGATCTGAAATGGCCTTCGGGCGCACCCCCATCCACATCTGCACCATCTGTCTCCCCAGCTTCTCTGGCCTCCCACCAGGCCCCTAAGGCCTTCTGTAGCCCCTCTTTCCTAGAGTTGCTCCTCATGGGACATCCAAAGCTCCTGCAGAACTGCTTGAGTTGCTCTACTTTGTAACTACTTAAGATTTCAATGTCAAACTCCAATTCTGCAGCCTCACTAGCTGGTTTACTACTCAGAGACATGGTGCATGGATATTCATTGGTCAAAAATAGAATACAAATAAAACAGTATGGGGTTGCGTAGTAGTCTGCGCTAAACTAGTGATGTACACCAATCACTGTGGGTCAAGTACAAATACAAGTGAAAATCCCACCGTTGCCACCAATGTTGGAAATGGGGGTCTCTAGTTGGCAGAGGTAGGTACCTTTGTCCAAATAGTGGCCCTTGTTTCTAGTCAGGATAAGGGGGATACACACTTTAGATAACCCCTGCTCACCCCCTTGGTAGCTTGGCATGAGCAGACAGGCTTATCCCAAAGGCAATGTGTAAAGTATTTGTACCAACACTCACAGTAACACAGTGATAACACCACAAATGGACACCACACTGGTGTAGAAAAATAAAGTATCTTTATCTAAACTTAACAAGACGAAAACAACAAAAATCCAACATACAAGTATTAAGAAAAATGACTTTCAAAAGGTTTTAGCAACTGAGTCCATAGAAAACTATGGATACGTGATTTCTTGCAAAGTACTTGTCATTGTTACCAAATTCACCAAGCCAAACAGCCGCAGTGATGGTAAGCGTAGAAAAACAAAGAGATGCGTCAATTCCTGAGACCTTCGTGGATGCGATGCAACAGTTCCGCTGGACACAGGGGAGTGGTGCATCGGGTCTGGTCTGAAGGGGGAAGCGATGCGTCGATTCTGATTTGACCCTGATCTTGCGGGTGATGCGTTGGGGAAAACTTGCCGCACAGGAACGATGCATGGACATCAGGGATGCGTCGGGGAGCGATGCGGCGGAGTCAAGCGCACTGCATAGATTTCTTCAGCCGCGATCCCTCGATGCGTCGGTTCTTGCAGCGGCGACAGGCACTGCGTCTGTTTCAGCAGCGGCGTGGCGATGCTGGGAGATTCTTATCGCACCACGGCACTGCGTTGAAAAAACTGTCCCAAGAAAAGCAGTGCGTTGATTTTCTTGTTGTTGCATTACTTTCCAGCTCTCCTTGGCAAAGGTTCGTCTTGATTCCAGAAGTAGTCTAAAGTTCAGGGGTTTTGTGTCTGATACTTATACCCCAAAATGTCTTTGTTCTCTTTGTGCAAGGGGCTCTGAGCTCAGTTCAAACCAGTTCTGGGGGGCACTCTGCAAGTGCACAACAACATCCATTGTCAGTGTGAGCCTTGGCTTCAGACACACCACAGGGGGGCGGAGCCAGCATTGTGGAAGGCAGGCACAGCCCTATTCAGGTACAGGGGCTACTCCTCCCACCACTCCAAATGCAGATCAAGCCTATTCAACCTAGTGCTGACTCATTCAGGAAAGGCAGGACACACATCAACGCCCCCTGGTGGCTGTCTGAAAGAATGCACCTCCCCAGCCCCTGCCACTCCAAAACTAGACAGTCAATTCACAATGAGGCAGAGGCACACAAAATAGTTAAATAAGAAAATGCCTACTTTCTAAAAGTGGCATTTTCAAACACACAATTTAAAAACCATCTTTAGTAAAAGATGTGTTATTAAATTCTGAGTTCAAAGAGTCTAAACTTTATTTTTCCATCTTATCCCTATGGGAAGATATGCTTGTAAAATGTTACAAAGCATTCCCCATTCTGTCCTATGGAGCAAGTTAGCCTTTCAATAGTGAAAAACGAAATTGGCTGTATTTCACTATCAGGACATGTCACACACACCAGTACATGTCCTACCTTTCACATACACTGCACCCTGCCCACAGGGGTACCTTGGGCCTACCTTAGGGGTGACTGACCTGTAAGAAAAGGGAAGGTTAGGGCCTGGCAAGTCTGTGCACTTGCCAAGTCGACATGGCAGTTAACAACTGCGCACAGACACTGCAGTGGCAGGTCTGAGTTACAGTTTCAGATCTACTCATGTGGGTGGCGCAATTAGTGCTGCAGGCCCACTAGTAGTATTTGATTTACCAGCCCCGGCACACTCAGTGCACTTTACTAGGGACTGACCAGTAAATCAAATATGCGAATCAGGGGGAACCAATCATAATAACAATTTACACAGGGAACATAAGCACTTTAGCACTGATTAGCAGTGGTAAACTGCCCAGAGTGCTAAAACCAACAAACACAGGTTAGGAAAAAATAGGAGGAAGAAGCAAAAAGTTTGGGGATAACCCTGCACAAAAGGGCCAAGTCCAACAACCCTATGTACTGATCTATACGGTTTGGTCAAGTATAGGAGGATATCATCAGCATACAATGATATCCTGTCTTCCCAGTTGCCCCCTCCCTGTATACCTTGTATTTTGGGGTCGTTCCGGGCCCATACTGCCAGAGGTCCCAATGCCAGGGCAAAGCTCATCGGGAGAGCGGGCAGCCTTGTCGAGTGCCCTTTCCCAGCGGAACGAGCGTGACACCTCTCCGTTTACCTTTACCCTCGCCTGGGAGTCTTGATATAGGAGTCTTACCCACGCTGTGAAGTTGGGTCCAAATCCCAGTTTATCTAATGTTGTGAATATGAATTGCCATTCAATACTATCAAATGCCATCTGGGCATCTAGAGAAAGCAGCACTGCCTCTTCTGTGGCATCCATCTTTGTCCGGTTTAGAAAAATAAAGGATCTTTATCGAAACTTAACAGGACGAAAACAACAAAAATCCAACATACAAGTATTAAGAAAAATGACTTTCAAAAGGTTTTAGCAACTGAGTCCATAGAAAACTATGGATACGTGATTTCTTGCAAAGTACTTGTCATTGCGACAAAATTCACCAAGCCAAACAGCCGCAGTGATGGTAAGCGTAGAAAAACAAAGAGATGCGTCAATTCCTGAGACCTTCGTGGATGCGATGCAACAGTTCCGCTGGACACAGGGGAGTGGTGCATCGGGTCTGGTCTGAAGGGGGAAGCGATGCGTCGATTCTGATTTGACCCTGATCTTGCGGGTGATGCGTTGGGGAAAACTTGCCGCACAGGAACGATGCATGGACATCAGGTATGCGTCGGCGAGCGATGCGGCGGAGTCAAGCGCACTGCATAGATTTCTTCAGCCGCGATCCCTCGATGCGTCGGTTCTTGCAGCGGCGACAGGCACTGCGTCTGTTTCAGCAGCGGCGTGGCGATGCTGGGAGATTCTTATCGCACCACGGCGTTGCGTTGAAAAAACTGTCCCAAGAAGAGCAGTGCGTTGATTTTCTTGTTGTTGCATTACTTTCCAGCTCTCCTTGGCAAAGGTTCCTCTTGATTCCAGAAGTAGTCTAAAGTTCAGGGGTTTTGTGTCTGATACTTATACCCCAAAATGTCTTTGTTCTCTTTGTGCAAGGGGCTCTGAGCTCAGTTCAAACCAGTTCTGGGGGCACTCTGCAAGTGCACAACAACATCCATTGTCAGTGTGAGCCTTGGCTTCAGACATACCACAGGGGGGCGGAGCCAGCATTGTGGAAGGCAGGCACAGCCCTATTCAGGTACAGGGGCTACTCCTCCCACCACTCCAAATGCAGATCAAGCCTATTCAACCTAGTGCTGACTCATTCAGGATACCTTGTATTTTGGGGTCGTTCCGGGCCCATACTGCCAGAGGTCCCAATGCCAGGGCAAAGCTCATCGGTGAGAGCGGGCAGCCCTGTTGAGTGCCCTCGCTGTGAAGTTGGGTCCAAATCCCAGTTTATCTAATGTTGCGAATATGAATTGCCATTCAATACTATCAAATGCCATTTGGGCATCTAGAGAAAGCAGCACTGCCTCTTCTGTGGCATCCATCTTTGTCCGGTTTAAGACCCCATATAACCTTCAGAGATTAAGCCGTGTGCCCCTATGTGGCATAAACCCGGATTGGTCCGATTGTACTAATGTATCTATGGCTCCCGCAGTCTGTTTGCCAGCACCTTTGCCAGTACCTTCATCTCGACGTTTAGCAAAGAAATCGGTCTATACGACCCGCACTCTTCGGGCGGGTTACCCTTTTTGGGAACCACCACTATTGTGGCGATGCGCTGGTCCAGTGGAAGTGTCCTAGTTTCTTTTGACTCTTGATACATATTAAGGAGATGGGGAGCAACCTTACTTGCTACGCTCTTGTACAGCTCTACCGGGAGCCCATTTGGGCCGGCTGCCTTTTCTGATTGTAGGCCCTCTACACTGTAATATCTTGTTCTAATGCCTGCATGTCTCCTGCCCCAAGTACTGGGAGGGCTAATTCCCGTACTAGTTCACTACAGTCCTCTGCTGTTCTCACCGTTGAGGACTTATATAGAGCTTCATAATATTTTGCAAATGCTTCTGCTATTTCTGTATTTGTATTCTTAACTCCTCCCTATTTAGTTCGTATTTCCACTACCCAGTTTTTGTCCCTATCTCTATTCTACAACCAAGCGATCATTTTGTTGGCTTTGTCCCCAACATTTCCTTTGAATGGCCAACACTTGTATTCTCACCTTTTGTTCACCCAAGTCTTTAAACTCCTGTCGTTTGAGTTTGAGTCTTTGTGTTACTGAATCATCTACTGAAATACTCTTCCCTTGTTTTTTTTCCAAGTCGTCAATTTCTGCCTCAAGCTGTTACAGTTCTCTATTCTGCTACTTTTTCTGTATGCCAATTTGCGCCTGTGTATATCCTCTCACAACAGTCTGATAGACCTCCCATAGAATGGCAGCCAACTTCATTCTGGTGAAAATATTGCATCGTACATGTCTGCATTTTTTGTGTGAATTGTTTGTCCCTAAAATGCCATGGGTCTATTCTTGGGGGAAGGGTATGCTTTGTAATTGGTCTTAGTAGCTGTACCTCGACCAGGGAGTGGTCAGAAATGCCCCTTGCCTTGTGAAGAGCTCTTCTGAATTGTTCTGCCTGTGCTAACATGTAAAAATATAATCTATTCTGGAGTGACTTTTATGTGCAGCCGATGTATTTGTGTCCTGGCATTCCATGGGATTGTGCGCTCGCCACAAATCAACCATGCCCATTGCTGTTATAAACCCCTCTAATATTCCTTTGTCATGTGTCCCAGTAGCTCCCATCATCCTATCTTTTTGTGGGTCCATGACTGCGTTCATATCACCTCCCAGGATGAGCATGCCTAAGGGCATCTCAAGTAGAATGCTTCCCATCGCTGTTAGGGTATCACTATGAAGTCTTGGTGGAAAGTATACTGAGTGCATATTTAGAGTTTTCTCCTCCCAAGTGGCCGTCAACTCTGCATACCTTCCCTGCTTATCTTGCCAGCCTGTATTCACTGTTAGCGGGATAGAGGTCTTGGTTAGTATCCCTGTACCTCTAGAACTGGAGGTATATCCCGCATGTGCTTGTAGCTTGTACCCATAACAGTCTAACGCCCTACAGTGGTTAACCCACAAGTGGGTTTCCTAAAGGAGCAACACATCTGGACTATGTCTCCGAAGGTACTGGCGTACCAGCGTTCATTTTATTTTACTCCCCATCCCATTGACGTTCCATGTCATCACCCTAAGTGGCATCTTGGAGAGCCAGTTTTATCATGATAAATAGGATCATCTGTCCGTTAGCTTTACTGCTGTGTTGTGTGAGCTCCTCTTTATTTTTAACATCTTCCCTTATCTGGCATGTCTGGATGTTTCTGTTAATATGCACCTGCACATTTCCCTGTTTACTGCCCCTGAGCCTATAACTGCTAACTTTTACAATAAACACATTAACTTGTAAAGTCCCTGTTCCCACAGCATGCACCCCCTCCCTGCTTCCCTGCTAGACAAGTCTTCAACTACCCACCCCCACAACTAGCAGAGAGCCTGTCACCCCAAAGAATCTGCTTCTCGCTAGGGTAGGCCGGAGACCTTATCACTCTCGCTCATTGTCAGTCCCTTTAAAACCTTCTATACTTTATTCCATTGCACAGTGCATGGAGTTCCAAGCCTTTTGGACCTGAAGTGTAAAGTCAGGAAAAAAGCAAATTGCGTTTTCATACTTAAGGTCGCTGTGTAATCTTGCCACTTGCAGCACTGCATCCCTATCTCTAAAATTATGGATTTTGGTGATTATTGTTCGTGGTAGAGTTCCTGGCCTTGGTTTCGGGATGGGTGCCCTATGTGCCCTTTCAACGACTAAGAAGTTGGACATCTGTTTGGGTCGCAGGTGCTTTAGGATAAGAGCTTCTCCAAAGAGTTCGAAACTAGGTCCCTCCATCCCCTTCGGGACCCCACCACTGAGAGGTTGTTCCACTGGGCTCGCCCTTCCTGATCATCAAGTTTCGCTGCCAGCACACCCTGTTGCCGCTTAAGATGTTTCACTTGTTCCTCTGAGTTTTTAATCATGCCCTGCAACCGGGTAATTTGCCCCTCTGCATTGGTTACCTTTTCTGACATTTTTCGGAAGTCGACCCTGAGGACATTCACCTTCACTGTGATTGTGTCTAATTTGGATTCAAGTGGCTCCTTCAAATCTTTAATAGCTGCCATAATTGCAGCCAGTGAAGGTTCTGTCGCTCCCACATCTGCCATTTGGGTATCTGAGTCTGCTTTGTGGGTTGTGACTGCGTATTTGTCCATTTTATTTGTTTGGATATTAGACAAGCTTTTTGGTTTCACCATTTTCAAGGCGTTTGTTCCTGCAGAAGTATCTTGTGGTTCTTCCTCTGAATTATTCCTGCCCCTCTTTGTGACACTATCACTGCCCCAGGGGGGTCATTGGTAAGGTAGTGGGTTAATTTCTAGCCCTCCTCACAGCTTCATCCGATTGGGGAGCTCTTACACCTCAGGACCAGGCTGCTCGTCCCCTGGACAGTTACTCTTGTTGCCTTGCACTATAGGGGCCAAGCTCGGCTGCTGTACATGGTGTCTGTGTAATCAGCCCAATCTCCGGTTCAAGAGTTCTCTGATACCCCGCTGTCTGCTGGCCACAGGGTGCTATATGCCCTTGTGCCACCTGAGCGTTTGCTTTCTTCTAGGGCCCGGTGTATCTCAACCTCAGGGTTCAGCCACCGTCTCTGCCCTGCTCTCTAACTGCCCTCATCAGGTTCCAGTGACTCACCTCGCTGATGTCTTCAGAGTTAGAACTGGCCCCCACCAGCCAGCAGACCTCTCAGCTGTGTGTGATGGACTTCCCCTTCTGTCCTCCTTTCCTTGTCTCTCGGCGGCCCACCTTTCTTATTTATCGAGTACAGGAGGGGGTGGGAAAAAACCCGATCTACCTGTTGGGTCGTTGCAGCTTCCACTGTTGTACTCCCTCCTCACTTTCACCTGGTGCAGTGATTCTTGTTCTCCACCAGCCTGCCCTCGGCGCACTATGCTCTCTGCACCACTCTCTTCTTTCTGTACCTTTCTTGCCTCTTCCTACACCTCTCTTCCCTCTTTCTGCAGCTCACTCTCTTCTTTCTGCATCCCTCTTGCCTCTTCATGCACCTCTCTTGCCTCTTTCTGCACCTCTCTTGCCTCTTTCTGCACATCTCTTGCCTCTTTCTGCACTAGTCCTATCTCTTCCTACACCTCTCTTGCCTCTTACTGTTCTTCTCTTGCCTCTTTCTATACCTCTCTTGCTTCTTTCTACACTTCTCTTGCTTCTTTCTGCACCTCTCTTGCTTCTTTCTGCGCTTCTCTTCCTTCTTTCTGCACCTTTCTTCCTTTTTCTGTATTTTCCTTGCCTCTTTCTGTAGCTTTCTTCTTCTTTCTGCATCTCTATTGCCTCTTTCTGCACCTCACGTGCCTCTTTCTGCACCTTACTTGCCTCTTTCTGTGCCTTTCTTCCTCTTTCTGCACCTCACTCTCTTCTTTTTGCAACTCTCTTGCTTCTTTATGTGCCTCTCTTGCTTCTTTCCACACGTCTCTTGCTTCTTTCTGCACCTCTCTTGCATCTTTCATCACTTCTCCTGCTTCTTTCTGCAGCTTTCTTCTTCTTTTTGCACCTCTCTTGCTTTTTTCTGCACTTTTCTTGCCTTTTGCTGTACTTCTCTTGCTTCTTTCTGCACTTCTCTTGCTTCTTTCTGCGCCTTTCCTTCTCTTTCTGCACATGTCTTACCTATCTAGGTGTAGTTAGAAATTAGCATTTAAAAACCTTAGAAATTCACTGAAAAAAACCACAGGTTTCAGGGATGTTATAGTTAGAAATTAGCATTTAAAAAGCCTTAGAAATTCATTCAAATAATCCCAGGTTTCAGGGATGTTATAGTTAGAAATTAGCATTTAAAAAACCTTTGAGATTCACTGAAAAAACCATAGGTTTCAGTGACATTATAGTTAGAAATTAGCATTTAAAAAAACTTTGAAATTCACTGAAAAAACCATTGGTTTCAGGGACGTTATAGTTAGAAATTAGCCTTTAAAAAACCATAGAAATTCACAGAAAAAACCATAGGTTTCAAGAATGTTATAGTTAGTTGGACATTTAACTAGTACAAAACCAGAGAAATGTGGCTGTCTGAAAGAATGCACCTCCCCAGCCCCTGCCACTCCAAAACTAGACAGTCAATACACAAAGAGGCAGAGGCACACAAAATAGTTAAACAAGAAAATGCCTACTTTCTAAAAGTGGCATTTTCAAACACACAATTTAAAAACCATCTTTAGTAAAAGATGTGTTATTAAATTCTGAGTTCAGAGAGTCTAAACTTTATTTTTCCATCTTATCCCTATGGGAAGATATGCTTTTAAAATGTTACAAAGCATTCCCCATTCTGTCCTATGGAGCAAGTTAGCCTTTCAATAGTGAAAAACGAAATTGGCTGTATTTCACTATCAGGACATGTCACACACACCAGTACATGTCCTACCTTTCACATACACTGCACCCTGCCCACAGGGGTACCTTGGGCCTACCTTAGGGGTGACTGGCCTGTAAGAAAAGGGAAGGTTAGGGCCTGGCAAGTGGGTGCACCTGCCAAGTCGACATGGCAGTTAACAACTGCGCACAGACACTGCAGTGGCAGGTCTGAGTTACAGTTTCAGATCTACTCATGTGGGTGGCGCAATTAGTGCTGCAGGCCCACTAGTAGTATTTGATTTACCAGCCCGGGCACGCTCAGTGCACTTTACTAGGGACTGACCAGTAAATCAAATATGCCAATCAGGGGGAACCAATCATAATAACAATTTACACAGGGAACATATGCACTTTAGCACTGATTAGCAGTGGTAAACTGCCCAGAGTGCTAAAACCAACAAACACAGGTTAGGAAAAAATAGGAGGAAGAAGCAAAAAGTTTGGGGATAACCCTGCAAAAAAGGGCCAAGTCCAACAACCCTATGTACTGTTCTATACGGTTTGGTCAAGTATAGGAGGATATCATCAGCATACAATGATATCCTGTCTTCCCAGTTGCCCCCTCCCTGTATACCTTGTATTTTGGGGTCGTTCCGGGCCCATACTGCCAGAGGTCCCAATGCCAGGGCAAAGCTCATCGGTGAGAGCGGGCAGCCCTGTCAAATGCCCTTTCCCAGCGCAACGAGCGTGACACCTCTCCGTTTACCTTTACCCTCGCCTGGGAGTCTTGATATAGGAGTCTTACCCACGCTGTGAAGTTGGGTCCAAATCCCAGTTTATCTAATGTTGCGAATATGAATTGCCATTCAATACTATCAAATGCCATTTGGGCATCTAGAGAAAGCAGCACTGCCTCTTCTGTGGCATCCATCTTTGTCCGGTTTAAGACCCCATATAACCTTCAGAGATTCGCCCCTCCTCTTTCCCGGGCTGCACCGCTGAGGCAGAGGTTGATGGCGGCCGGCGGACGGCGTTTTTCTGATTGTACGGCTTCCCAGCGCTCTGAAGTGCAAGTTTGACCGGAGCGGCTCTTTCCACCCTCGATTTCGCGTCTGCAGCCGTGGTGTGGTTTGCGGGCGGTTTTGCGGAACGGTGTTGGAGAGGTCACTGGTTCACTTGAGACTCAGTGGTTTTCGACCATCGGAACAGCTGCACCTGGCGATTTGCAGTCCTATCTATGTTCAGGCAAGCAGAGTTGTGTGGACGGCGCTGAGTGGGGCTGGACGGCGATAGGAAGTGAAGCGGGCTGCACGTGCAGGGAGTACTGGTGGTGGGAAGGGAGCCACGGGAAGGATTGGGGTGCCGCTCGAGGCTCTAGTCTTTGTGGTTTCTTGGACGCTGCTGCTACACGCACGGGACCCGCTAGGAGAAAGCCTCCCGGACTTTACAACTCCTCAGCTGATCTGAGGCTTGCCTGGGTGTTCTGCGGGACTACGAGGACCAGGGGGCCAAGTAACATTGTCACCGGCCGCACCTGGGTCCTCTTCCCGCTCTACCCCTCTGTGGCCACACCTCCTGCCTGAGAGGCATAACTTCAGTCTTCTCTTCCCGCAACGTGGGATGCGCGTGATGACCGGGCCAAGACCGGGCCTGTTGTAGCCAGTTAGAGATCGGACTGGGCCGACTGGGCCCCCCTTTTTGAACTCACACCAGGCAAAGGAATCGCCAGGGGATAGGTCTGAGTTGTGCACATCATCTCTGACACGAATAGGTGGCCATGGCTGCAAGGGAAACTAGGAGCACTGCTGCAAGGTCTGGAGCCCAAACACTTTCTACTTTGGGGACTATGGACAACTTCATCATAAGGGCCAACTCTGTACTGGACAAAGAAATCACCACGCTAGAGAGGAGACTTTCACAGGGCGTAGCTGCATCGAAACGCTCCTCTCTGGGGGCTATTGCTAGGGCTTTATCGCCCATTCAGCAGGGTCTTCCGATGAATGCCAGGGATTTGAGTTTAACACCTCCATTACTAGGGTTAGTTGGTGATGTTCAACCCTCGACTAACATTGTTATCCCTGACACACAAGGTGATTCCCAAAGCCCCCTCCTTGTCCCCTCCACCCAACCCCCACAGGGCCCTGTATTTAGGAATAAGACCCTAGAGGTAGGCCAACGCGAAGGTGCAATCAAGAAAAGGAAACAGTGCACCGAGGGTCTGGGGGGGAAAAAATCTAAAATCCCAAAACATGATAACCTCCAATCCTCACGGAATATGAGCAAGGGACAAGGGAGGAACCCCCAGGTATTTAACACCAACCCAAGGGTAGAAGCTACTCCCCCACTCTCAAGCTGTCTCTCTGCAATTTCCAACGCTGACGGGGAAGTGCAATTGGGGGATAGAGACTTGAGCTCCACTATAGAATGCCTGATAGACTTCCTCGAAGCTAGATTAACACGGCTAGAGGCTAGACTAAGTGGTATTGAGGAGGGTATAAACGCTACTCAGCAAACCCTTATGGAATCTACCCAGGGGCTAGGGAAAGTAGAGGGCAGGTTGACTAGAATGGAGGATTTAATGAAAGATCTGGTAAAGGGTGTAGGGACACTGAAGGTACCGCAAAACAGCAGTGGTATCTGTTCAAAGTGCGCAGCAAGGGGAGATGTAGCTCCCGTAACATCATCCACCCACCCAACGAATCCATTCTATTCAGCCACTACTCTACCTACTACACCTGGTACCAACAATCTAATCCCAAGTAATGACACACCACGGGGCATTCCAAACCCTTCCCCACCACCCCCCCCATCTATACCTCTCAGGGGGGACATTACCAACAAAATCCCTGTAACAGCTACCCCTGTTACCCAGATACAGGGACCTAATCTCCCGGTAAATCTGCCAAAGGGACCCAATCTATATCCTAGGGAGCAAGCTATGCAACCTTCAATGAAGATCCCTGATTCCAATTCCGCCAGGAGACCAGCCCATCTACCTCCAGGTGCCGCTCCTTATGTGGTAGTGCTTAGTGGTGTCCCTGAGCTTGCTGAGGGCTCCAATGAGACTCCCACTTCTATTAAAAATAAGACCATAGATTGGCTCAACAAATTTAGGCCCCTACCCCCGGGCATGCATAATGAGGTTATTTTGGCAAGGCGGGTTCCGTGGGTAGGAGAGTCAATCAAAAGAGGCACAGGGGACTGCGTCCTGGTTAATTTCAGAGACCCAAGAACAGTTGCCTACATCTGTAATTGGGTTGGGGGCTCACCACATACCACCATACAGACACTTCCCTTATCGGCCTTCTACCCCGACAAATTAGAGCGGTTTGCGGAGAGAGGCGACGAGGGTTGGTCATGGGTGGGCCCGAGAAAGTTGTACCAGGGGAGAAGAGTCTATCCCCAAGGGGAACCCCGGGGCATGAATAGATGGAACCAGCCAGCCTTGGGTCTGAATGGGGTCCCATTTACTCACTCTAACAGATTTGACTGCCTTGATGCTGTGGATTGACGGTATAATTCCAAAGGGGAGCACACTGTCTGTCCAACATTTGGGGGGGAGAGGAATACTGGGGTGGGTGGGTGCTCACCAAGAAAGGTCTCTTCGCCACTGGCTATCCTAGGCAGTGAACGCTCTGTCACTGGGGATTGGGCCCTCCCGGGGTCAGATCAAAGTATTCCTGCCGAGATTGCTACAAATACAGATAAGGATCTGAGGTCATTAGAAATCTTATCTTGGAACATAGCGGGGTTACCCAATAAATTAGACTGTAGTGAATGGGCGGACTTCATTAAAAAATACGATATATGTATGTTCCAGGAGACATGGGCCAGAGAGAGTCACTGCTATGCTGGGTTTGCAACTTTTAATGTTTTAGCCACATGGGGAGGGAAGGGACTCCCGTCCGGTGGTCTGTCAATATGGGTTGGTTCTCATCTTGGCTGCAAGGCCGAGATTGTAGAAACCAACTCTCTGGATATTTTGTGTGTGGCCTTGTGTTGGCCCACTGGGATGGGTCTAACACTGGTAAATGTATATTCCAGACCGGTTGGAGTAGCGGGCATTTCAGGGACAATGGAGGACCTGGCTACATTTCTCGACTCTGTCTCTAGCTCAGTAACACTCTTTGTCGGAGGCGACTTTAACACTCAGTACGAACCACTCCCGGCTTATCTAGACGGGGTCAGTAGTGAGGAGGATGATCTCTGGGATATTCCAACTATTGCGGGTCCCCCGGTCAGGGCATGCTCACCACTTGTATCCCAAATAACAACTATGACCCTTGCAAACTCACTCAGAGCTTGCAATGGCAGGTTTAAAGGGGACTTACCTCCGCGACCAACTTTTAATAGACTAGGCCATGAGTCCGGATAGATTATATACTAACTAGATTACAGGATTGGAAACTAGTCAAAGAATTTAAAATAGTCCCCAGGCCGGATAGTGATCATAATGGCCTGTCCCTCTCCTTAGCAGCCGACGGATTCCTCAATGCTGTTGTGGTAGAAAACAGAGCATTGGTGACAAGTTTAATTATATCTAGTAATAGGCGAAGAATAAGGTGGGAAAAACTCTTGGAAAAACCAAATCGTATCCGGGCGATTTATGAGTTAGTGGCCCCAGCCCTCGAAAAGGTGGGAAGGCTTCTCCCACAATTGCCTTCGCCTGATGGATGCCGTTCTTTGGGGGATATTCATCTGACCCTGTGTAATAACCTTGCTGAGGTATTGAACCCGGTGGTTCGGGAGAGGAAAGCGAGGAGAGAAAGAGCCTCCTGGTTCAATGCCAGCTGCAGGAAAGCCAAGGCAGACCTTCTCCAGACACTCAAAAACAGGGAGGCCCATCTGGTTATTAGGGAAAAGCGGGCCGCTTATAAGCTCCTCCTTGAAAATGCCAAAATAGATTGGGACTGGGAGAACTGGTCAGAAATGACATCTGCTCTCAAAGTCAGAGATCCCAGGAAGTTCTGGCAAATAGTGAAACATGGCTCTGCTGAGCCTGCTCTGGCTATAGAGGCAAATATTGCGCCCGAAGCGTGGGAGGAACATTTTTCATCCCTCTATAGTGTAGCTGGGCTGGATCACCTGGGAACTGAGGCTGGAGAGATAGTGTCCCTAACCACTGGTAATTCTTCCATGATGGAAGATTTTAACTTGGAGGATCTGGAAATGGCGATTGCTCGCCTTTCCTCGGGAAAAGCGCCAGGACTTGACAAGCTCCCAGGCGACCTCTTAAAACATGAGGTTAGAATCTGGGCCCCCTACTTCCTCGTACTTTTTAATGCCATTGTCCACGGTATGGCGGTTCCCTCTACTTGGCTGGGGGCAGAGATTGTCCCTATATTTAAAAGGGGTTCACCTCTGCTTCCAGCCAACTACAGACTGATCAGTCTGATAGACGTCCCCCAGAAGCTTTTCGCGAGGCTTCTGTTGGATCGACTTTCGGACTGGATCGAAGATAGGGAAATCTTGAGCCCCCTCCAGGCTGGGTTTCGACAAAAGGTCTCTACCATAGACCAGGTCTTCAGGCTGTCCCTCATATATTGGAAAACAATACAATTGGAGGGTGGCAGCCTCTATACTGTATTTGTGGACCTGAGGGCGGCCTTTGACCTGGTTCCACGTGGTAAGCTGTGGGAAGTGCTGGCTAGAGTGGGGGTACCAAGTGATCTATTGTCGATGATTATTCGACTTCACACCAACACCTATGCTCAAGTGAGGTGTGGTAAGCAGGGCGCCCTATCCAACAAGTTTCCCGTTGGCAGAGGGGTAAGACAGGGGTGCGTACTTGCACCGACCCTGTTCTGCCTCTTTGTCAATGGGGTCATTGACCACCTCAACGGGGTCCCTAATTCTGACGTCCCAAAGCTGGCAGGAAGGAGGGTTCCGGCAATTATGTTTGCGGATGATACCCTCCTCCTCTCCAAGTCGCCGATGGGAATCCAGCGTGTTCTGGATGGCTTTGTGGACTTCTGTAGAGAGCACGGACTGGAGATTAATACCACGAAGACCATATTTATGGCCTTCAATCCCCCGCCTAGGTTCCACTGCATTCCCCGTATAGGGAACAATACGCTAGAACGGGTTAACACCTTTGAATATCTTGGTGTAACCCTCAATGAGAAAATGGGGTGGGGTCCGCATCAGGAGAAAGCAAAGCTAAAACTAGTACAACATGTGGGTGGGATATTAAGGCTGTTGGGGAAGAATAGGTCAACTCTTAAACCTATAGGCCCTCCGCTCCACATTTATAGGGCGCAAGCCAGAGGAGCCGTTATTTATGGCAGTGAATTATGGGGCCACAAAGTCTCGTCTTGCTTGGCAAAGGAGGAGAACAGGTTTCTCAGGTGCTTAGTAGCCCTCCCTCCAAGTACACCTTTAGTGCCACTAAGACTCGACTTAGGTATTAGACCCCTGGAAGAAGATCTGGCGCTCCGCCCTCTGATCTACTGGCGTAGATTGTGGGCGGTGCCCGAATTGATCCATTATAGGCAGGGCTTGCAGGAAGTCCTTAGCCTTCCGAATTCGGGGAACATTGGTTGGCTCAAATTTGTAAGGAGTAGTCTGGTGGGTCTAGGCCTTGACACCCTATGGAATGATCCTCTAGATGCTTGCCCCAGGCTTCCAAAAAAGGCCCTCACTAAAATGTACTATGACTCCAAGGCTCCCACATTGCACCCCTGCACAACCCCTGGGACCCTCACGGAGCAATTTATTTGTATTAAAAATGCTTATAGCCTGGAACCAGCCCTGGACAATATACACCCAGTACTAATAAGGAAGCTGTATCTGCAATGGAGGCATGGGTCCCTGCCAATCTGTGCACTCACTAGTCACTGGATTGAGTCCGCACCTAGCACTTGCCCGGCATGCAGAGTAAGTGACGAAACTGAACTGCATATAATATTCTTTTGTCCGGGCTATAGTGAGGCGCGGAGAAAATGGATCATCCCCATTTGCAGGAACTTTGGTTTTACTAGGTGTCATGAAGCCTTTAGAATCCTCAAGAGTGAAATGGCTGCCCATATTGTGTTTGCTGTGGCCAAATTTCTGGGGGCTTTCTGGCATACAAGGAGACGGTACCTGAAAACGCTCACCTGATTCAATTTGTACTGGTTTAAACTGTATATGACTGTTGTAACGAGCGGCCATATAGATGTCCTGGTGTTCTAAATGTTTTAAATATTTTAAACCACTTTTTAACTAATTCTATGCATGTTTTTAAATATTTTTATAATAGTATAATTCTATGCATCTTTTATGGAGATATTCTCCGAAATAAAGTTTATTTGACTTGACTTGATTAAGCCGTGTGCCCCTATGTGGCATAAACCCGGATTGGTCCGATTGTACTAATGTATCTATGGTTCCCACAGTCTGTTTGCCAGCACCTTTGCCAGTACCTTCATCTCGACGTTTAGCAAAGAAATCGGTCTATACGACCCGTACTCTTCGGGCGGGTTACCCTTTTTGGGAACCACCACTATTGTGGCGATGCGCTGGTCCAGTGGAAGTGTCCCAGTTTCTTTTGACTCTTGATACATATTAAGGAGATGGGGAGCAACCTTCCTTGCTACGCTCTTGTACAGCTCTACCGGGAGCCCATTTGGGCTGGCTGCCTTTTCTGATTGTAGGCCCCCTATGGCCCCTGTTATCTCTTTCACTGTAATATCTTGTTCTAATGCCTGCATGTCTCCTGCCCCAAGTACTGGGAGGGCTATTTCCCGTACTAGTTCACTACAGTCCTCTGCTGTTCTCACCGTTGAGGACTTATATAGAGCTTCATAATATTTTGCAAATGCTTCTGCTATTTCTGTATTTGTATTCTTAACTCCTCCCCATTTAGTTTGTATTTCCACTACCCAGTTTTTGTCCCTATCTCTATTCTACAACCAAGCGATCATTTTGTTGGCTTTGTCCCCACATTTCCTTTGAATGGCCAACACTTGTATTCTCACCTTTTGTTCACCCAAGTCTTTAAACTCCTGTCGTTTGAGTTTGAGTCTTTGTGTTACTGAATCCTCTACTGAAATACTCTTCCCTTGTTTTTTTTTCCAAGTCGTCAATTTCTGCCTCAAGCTGTTACAGTTCTCTATTCTGCTACTTTTTCTGTATGCCAATTTGCACCTGTTTATATCCTCTCACAACAGTCTGATAGACCTCCCATAGAATGGCAGCCAACTTCACTGAACCCTCATTCTGGTGAAAATATTGCATCGTACATGTCTGCATTTTTTGTGTGAATTGTTTGTCCCTGAAATGCCATGGGTCTATTCTTGGGGGAAGGGTATGCTTTTTAATTGGTCTTAGTAGCTGTACCTCGACCAGGGAGTGGTCAGAAATGCCCCTTGCCTTGTGCAGAGCTCCTCTGAATTGTTCTGCCTGCGCTGACATGTAAAAATATAATCTATTCTGGAGTGACTTTTATGTGCAGCCAAAGTATTTGTGTCCTGGCATTCCATGGGATTGTGCGCTCGCCACAAATCAACCATGCCCATTGCTGTTATAAACCCCTCTAATAGTCCTTTGTTATGTGTCCCAGTAGCTCCCATCATCCTATCTTGTTGTGGGTCCATGACTGCGTTCATATCACCTCCCAGGAATAGCATGCCTAAGGGCATCTTAAGTAGAATGCTTCCCATCGCTGTTAGGGTATCACTATGAAGTCTTGGTGGAAATTATACTGAGTGCATATTTAAAGTTTTCTCCTCCCAAGTGGCCGTCAACTCTGCATAGCTTCCCAGCTTATCTTGCCAGCATGTATTCACTGTTAGCGGGATAGAGGTCTTGGTTAGTATCCCTGTACCTCTAGAACTGGGGGTATATCCCGCATGTGCTTGTAGCTTGTACCCATAACAGTCTAACGCCCTACAGTGGTTAACCCACAAGTGGGTTTCCTAAAGGAGCACCACATCTGGACTATGTCTCCGAAGGTACTGGCGTACCAGCGTTCATTTTATTTTACTCCCCAACCCATTGACGTTCCATGTCATCACCCTAAGTGGCATCTTGGAGAGCCAGTTTTATCATGATAAATAGGATCATCTGTCCGTTAGCTTTACTGCTGTGTTGTGTGAGATCCTCTTTATATTGAACATCTTCCCTTATCATCAATTGGCATGTCTGGATTTTTCTGTTAATATGCACCTGCACATTTCCCTGTTTACTGCCCCTGAGCCTATAACTGCTAACTTTTACAATAAACACACTAACTTGTAAAGTCCCTGTTCTCACAGCATGCACCCCCCTCCCTGCTTCCCTGCTGGACAGGTCTTCAACTACCCACCCCCACAACTAGCAGAGAGCCTGTCACCCCAAAGAATCTGCTTCTCGCTAGGGTAGGCCGGAGACCTTGTCACTCTCGCTCATTGTCAGTCCCTTTAAAACCTTCTATACTTTATTCCATTGCACAGTGCATGGAGTTCCAAGCCTTTTGGACCTGAAGTGTAAAGTCAGGAAAAAAACAAATTGCGTTTTCATACTTAAGGTCGCTGTGTAATCTTGCCGCTTGCAGCACTGCATCCCTATCTCTAAAATTATGGATTTTGGTGATTATTGTTTGTGGTAGAGTTCCTGGCCTTGGTTTCGGGATGGGTGCCCTATGTGCCCTTTCAACGACTAAGAAGTTGGACATCTGTTTGGGTCGCAGGTGCTTTAGGATAAGATCTTCTCCAAAGAGTTCGACACTAGGTCCCTCCATCCCCTTCGGGACCCCACCACTCAGAGGTTGTTCCACTGGGCTCACCCTTCCTGATCATCAAGTTTCGCTGCCAGCACACCCTGTTGCCACTTAGGATGTTTCACTTGTTCCTCCGAGTTTTGAGTCATACCCTGCAACCGGGTAATTTGCCCCTCTGCATTGGTTACCTTTTCTGACATTTTTCAGAAGTCGGCCCTGAGGAGATTCACCTTCACTGTGATTGTGTCTAATTTGGATTCAAGTGGCTCCTTCAAATCTGTAATAGCTGCCATAATTGCAGCCAGTGAAGGTTCTGTCGCTCCCACATCTGCCATTTGGGTATCTGAGTCTGCTTTGTGGGGTTTTGTGACTGCGTATTTGTCCATTTTATTTGTTTGGATAGTAGACAAGCTTTTTGGTTTCACCATTTTCAAGGCGTTTGTTCCTGCAGAAGTATCTTTTGGTTCTTCCTCTGAATTATTCCTGCCCCTCTTTGTGACACTATCACTGCCCCAGGGGGGTCATTGGTAAGGTAGTGGGTTAATTTCTAGCCCTCCTCACAGCTTCATCCGATTGGGGAGCTCTTACACCTCAGGACCAGGCTGCTCGTCCCCTGGACAGTTACTCTTGTTGCCTTGCGCTATAGGGGCCAAGCTTGGCTGCCGTACATGGTGTCTGTGTAATCAGCCCAATCTCTGGTTCAAGAGTTCTCTGATACCCCACTGTCTGCTGCCCACAGGGTGCTATATGCCCTTGTGCCACCTGAGCGTTTGCTTTCTTCTAGGGCCCGGTGTATCTCAACCTCAGGGTTCAGCCGCCGTCTCTGCCCTGCTCGCTAACTGCCCTCACCAGGCTCCAGTGACTCACCTCGCTGATGTCTTCAGAGTTAGAACTGGCACCCACCAGCCAGCAGACCTCTCAGCTGTGTGTGATGGACTTCCCCTTCCTGTCCTCCTTTCCTTGTCTCTCGGCGGCCCACCTTTCTTATTTATCGAGTACAGGAGGAGGTGGGAAGAAACCCGATCTACCTGTTGGGTCGTTGCAGCTTCCACTGTTGTACTCCCCCCTCACTTTCACCTGGTGCAGTGATTCTTGTTCTCCACCAGCCTGCCCTCGGCGCACTATGCTGTCTGCACCACTCTCTTCTTTCTGCACCTCTCTTGCCTCTTTCTACACCTCTCTTCCCTCTTTCTGCAGCTCACTCTCTTCGTTCTGCATCCCTCTTGCCCCTTCATGCACCTCTCTTGCCTCTTTCTGCACCTCTCTTGCCTCTTTCTGCACATCTCTTGCCTCTTTCTGCACTAGTCCTATCTCTTCCTACACCTCTCTTGCCTCTTACTGTTCTTCTCTTGCCTCTTTCTATACCTCTCTTGCTTCTTTTTGCACTTATCTTGCTTCTTTCTGCACCTCTCTTGCCTCTTTCCCCACCTCACTCTCTTCTTTCTGCACTTCTCTTGCTTCTTTCTGTACCTCTCTTGCTTCTTTCTACGCTTCTTGTCCTTCTTTCTGCACCTTTCTTCCTTTTTCTGTATTTTCCTTGCCTCTTCCTGTAGCTTTCTTCCTCTTTCTGCACCTCTCTTGCCTCTTTCTGCACCTCAGTTGCCTCTTTCTGCACCTTACTTGCCTCTTTCTGTGCCTTTCTTCCTCTTTCCGCACCTCAGTCTCTTCTTTTTGCAACTCTCTTGCTTCTTTATGTGCCTCTCTTGCTTCTTTCCACACGTCTCTTGCTTCTTTCTGCACCTCTCTTGCCTCTTTCATCACTTCTCCTGCTTCTTTCTGCACCTTTCTTCTTCTTTTTGCACCTCTCTTGCTTTTTTCTGCACTTTTCTTGCCTTTTGCTGTACTTCTCTTGCTTCTTTCTGCACTTCTCTTGCTTCTTTCTGCGCCTTTCTTTCTCTTTCTGCACATGTCCTACCTATCTGGGTGTAGTTAGAAATTAGCATTTAAAAACCTTAGAAATTCACTGAAAAAAACCACAGGTTTCAGGGATGTTATAGTTAGAAATTAGCATTTAAAAAACCTTAGAAATTCATTGAAATAATCCCAGGTTTCAGGGATGTTATAGTTAGAAATTAGCATTTAAAAAACCTTTGAGATTCACTGAAAAAAACATAAGTTGCAGGGACGTTATAGTTAGAAATTAGCCTTTAAAAAACCATAGAAATTCACAGAAAAAACCATAGGTTTCAAGGATGTTATAGTTAGTTGGACATTTAACTAGTAAAAAACCAGCAAAATGTGCCCGTTATAGTTAGTTGAGCTAACTATAACTGACGCCCCAGCATTGCACTGCTGATGATGTCACATATTACATCATTCATGACATCATCCAGTGACTATGTGTTTTTGTAAAGATTAAATATGTTTTATATATATATTGATATATATTCATATATATATTCACTGAAAAAACCATAGGTTTCACACATGTTATAGTTAGCTGGACATTTTACTGATAAAAAACCAATGAAATTCCCCCGTTATAGTTAGTGCAGGCAACTATAACTCACGCGACCGCAATCCTCTGCTGATGCTAATACTGTATTTAGACACTTATTTGCCCATGTCTTCTTCCATTAAATTTTAGCTATATATATATTACAAATATTTTTTTTTCATAAAGACACATATGTCATCAGCAGAGGATTGCGGTCGCGTGAGTTATAGTTGCCTGCACTAACTATAACGGGGGAATTTCATTGGTTTTTTATCAGTAAAATGTCCAGCTAACTATAACATGTGTGAAACCTATGGTTTTTTCAGTGCATTTGCAAGGTTTTTTAAATGCTAATTCCTAACTATAACGTGTGTGAAACCTATGGTTTTTTCAGTGAATTTGTACGGTTTTTTAAATGCTAAGTTACTTTACGCCATTCGTGGCGTGCGCGCCCACTTAACGCAGTTCGTTCCGTGCGCGCACGGTGCGCTTCGCGCACCATGCGCGCACAGTGAGCACAAGGTGCGCTTCGCGCACCGCGCGCCCACTTTACGCAGTTAGTGCCGTGCACGCACGGTGGGCACGCGGTGCGCTACGCACACCGCGTGCCCACGTTACGCTGGATGGGCCATGTACGCACGATGCGCTTCGCGCACCGTGCGCACATGGAGGACATATTATGCGCTTCGTTCAGAAAGTTAATTCTTTTATAAAGAAGAGTGTGGATAATTTTTTTTTTTAAATAATTTTTACCGTACGCGTACGGTAAGCGTAATCGGCGATTTAAAAAAAAAACAAAAAATCATTTTTTGCCTTGGGGGTTCTTTGGGGACACCTTCATCAAGGCTAGGTGGTTAGGAGCTGTCTAAACAGCCCCTTTACATGTTTTTTGCCTTTGTTTTTCCTCCCCCCCTCAGAGTGCGAGAGAGAAAATGGCGGCCGCCGCTTCCTGGTTTCGACCGATTCGAATGCTTACTAAGATCTAACAGCCAATCAGAATCGCGCTCGCGCACGTCACCGTACGCGTACGGTAAGCTTACCGTAAGCGCACGGTAAGCGCACCGTAAGCTGCCACAGATATATATATTGATTTAAATGCTATTTTCTCAGGATGTACTGAACAGATTTACACCAAACCTACAAAAGGCACTTCCTTGACCTGTAGACTACCTCTCTGCCAAATTTCAAGTAACTCTGTTCAGCCGTTCGGGCTGTAGCTGTGTCTAAACGTCCTATGGAAAAATGCATGGGAAAAACGCGTTTTGGGACCCCCCTTTTTTCTCAGCCCCCGCTTGACGAATCCCCCCGAGACTTTCAGAGTAGGAGCGGAGCGTAGCGCCCCACCTATTTTGAAAATTTCGCGAGGATTCGTCGACCGACGCCAAAGTTATTCCAAATAGAATGTTGCGGTTTTCCTATGGAAACAGGGTCCTAACTATAACTATCTACTGGCGACCGCCAGTAGATTATATATATATATATATATATATATATATATATATTCAAAACAAAGGACATCCGCACTCTGGAACCTTGTAGTAGTTTATTAAATTGTGTGACAGTTAGGGCCCTGTCAACTTAATAAACTACTACAAGGTTCCAGAGTGCGGATGACCTTTGTTTTAAATACTAATTTGGCCATTGGCTTGGCCCAAAACCCGCACCCGCTGCTGAGCGCTCTGGTCCAAGCCACATTGCAGAAAAAAAAAAAAAAAAAAAATATATATATATATATATATATATATATATATATATATATATATATATGGCGGTCGCCAGTAGATAGTTATAGTTAGGACCGAGTTTACACAGGAAATCTGAAAATTCTATTTTGAATAACTTTGGTGCCTGTTGACGAATCCTCGCGAAATTTTCAAAACTAATGGGGCACTCCGCTCAGCTCCTACCCTGAAAGTCTCGGAGTGATTCGTCGCGCGGGGGCTGAGAAAAAAGGGGGGTCCCAAAACGCGTTTTCCCCATGCATTTTCCCATAGGACCTTTAGTCGAAGGTACAGCCCGAACGGCTGAACAGAATTACTTGAAATTTGGCAAAGAGGTAGTCCTCAGGTCAGGGATGTGCCTTTTGCATATATGGAGTCAATCTGTTCAGTAGTTCCTGAGAAAATTGCAGTTAAAAGTACATAAATAACTATAGGCGCGCACCGTGCGCGCACCTTAACGTGCGCGAGCGTAATTCTGATTGGCGGTTACATGTCAGTCAACGTTCGAATCGGTCGAAATCAGGAAGTGTCGGCTGCCATTTTGTGTGTTCTGTGTGTGACAGTGAAAAAGAAAGGTGGAGAACGTGAAAAAGGGGCAGGGTAGAGAGTTCCTGACCCCCTAGTCTTTGACAGGGGGTCCCTGAAGGACCCCGAAGGGTGAAAAAAACATTTTATATTTTTTCAAATAATCGCGGGGTGCGCGCACCGTGCGCGCACGGTGAAAAACCTAAATAAAAAAAATATATATAAAAAATTTGATAAAACCTACATAACTTAGCATTTAAAAAACCTTACAAATTCACTTAAAAAACCATAGGTTTCACACACGTTATAGTTAGGAATTAGCATTTAAAAAACCTTGCAAATTCACTAAAAAACCATAGGTTTCACACATGTTATAGTTGGACATTTCACTCGTAAAAAACCATTGAAATTCCCTCGTTATAGTTAGTTCAGATAACTATAACTCGCGCGACCGCCACTCTATCACAAGGATGATGTCATCAGTGATGTCATTAGTGATGCCACTGACCATGTCATGAGTGATGTAATATGTGACGTCATGAGCAGTGGATTGTGGGCGCCCGAGTTATAGTTATCTGAACTAAATATAACTGGGGAATTTCAATGGTTTTTTACGAGTGAAATGTCCAGCTAACTATAACATGTGTGAAACCTATGGTTTTTTAAGTGAATATATATATATATATATATATATATATATATCAAATCAACCAGCTCCACAGCTTCAAAACTCTTGCTGACGCCAAAGAAGTAGGTACACGAACCAATTTAAGGTGCTTATTTTCTTTTATTCACCCAGAGCGATGGCCATAACGTTTCAGCTCTCCCAGAGCCTTGATCATATATCAAGGTTTATTGAAGAATGAGTGGGTGTATAAGTGTCTGAATAGATGATATGTAGGTGCAAGACTGACTGTATGAGTGATTAATCTTGTCTTACTGAATGCATGGGTTAGTGACTACACTGTGTGAATGTCTGTATTAGTCTGTCAGTTGGTTTGTAAGCAGCTGCATGGGTTGGTGAATAGCTACATGAGTGTCTATAGGGGTTATTGATTGGTTGTCTGAGTATCTGTATGGGTGCCTGCATGTCTTTGTGGGTGGGTGGGGGATGTGTGACTCTGTGCATAGATGTGTGAGTAGGTGATTCACTGGGTGTATGGGTTCAAAAGTGCATCTGTGAAGGACTGTATGGTTGGGTGAGTGTGTGTATGGGTGTGTTGGTGAGTGAATGGATGTCTCAGTGGTACATGTGTGTGCAACTACATATGTGAAAGGCAGTATATGTGAGTGTTGGAGTATACAAAATGACTATATGTGAGAGTGAGTGATTGTGAGAGTGGTTGTATGGATGAGTGTGTGCTTGTGTCAATGATTGTAGAAGAGAGTAAGTATGTGTTAGTATCTGTATGAATAGGTGAAGTGGTGTGTGTATAACTGTATAGGTGAGTAAATGGGAGTGAAATTGATTCTTTGCATAACTGACTAGGTGTGTGAGTAACTTTATGGGTGAGTGGTGGTGTGTGAGTGTTTGTATAGGTGTATGAGTACATGTGATAGTGCTGTATTGATGAGTGACTGCATGTATGAGTAACTGTATGGATGAATGAGTGGACATGTATGTAGACCTAGGAATCAGTGAGTGGGTATGTAGTAACTGGTATTGGTGTGTTTATGGTTTCGAAAATGGTAGTCTGCATTTTAGAGTGAGTATATCAAAGGTTATATTAGGGTTTGAGGAGGTGCATCAGATTATCACATGGATGATGTTATCAGTGATGTCATTTGAGATGTCATCAGTGATGTCATCAGTGATGTCACTGACCATGTCATGAATGATGTAATATGTGACGTCATCAGCAGTGCATTGCGGAGGCGAGAGTTATAGTTAGCTCAACTAACGATAACGGGCTAATTTCTTTGGTTTGGTACTAGTGAAATGTCCAACTAACTATAACATCCCTGAAATTTATGTTTTTTTCAGTGAATTTTTATATATTCACCCAAAAATCATAGGTTTCAGGGGTGTTATAGTTAGCTGGACTTTTCACTCGTACAAAACCATTGAAATTCCCCCGTTATAGTTAGTTCAGCTAGCTATAACTCGCGCGCACGCAATGCACTGCTGATGACATCACATATTACATCACTCATGACATGGTCAGTGACATCACTGATGACATCACTGATGAATCTCAAATGACATCACTGGTGACATCACTGATGACATCATCCAGTGAATGTGTGTTTTCTGAAAATTACAAATGTTTTATATATGTATATCTCAAGGCCGATGGAAGAATAAATGGGTATATAAGTGTCTAAATGGATGATTTGTTTTTGAAAAATTGATTGTATAACTGACTGATTAAGTGTATGTTAGTGAATACATGGCTTAGAGAGTAATGTTTAAATATGTAAATATCTGTATCAGTCTCTCACTTTGTGTATAAGTGGCTGCATGGGTTTGTGAGTAGCTACATGAGTGCCTATATAGGTTATTAGTTGGTTTTTTGAGTATCAGTATGAGTGTCTGAGTGTCTGTATGGTTCAGTGAGGGGTTTTACGTAGTGCATAGGTGCATGAATGAGTGACTCACTGTTTGTATGTGTTGAAGACAGCATGTGTGCAGGACTGTATGGGTGGATGAGTGTGTGCATGGGTGTGTTAGTGAGTGAATGACTGTCTCAATAGTGTCTTTATGAGTAACTACATATGTTTTAAACTGGTATATGTGACTATTGGTGTATATAAGTGAGTATATGTGAGAGTGAGAGATTGGAAGAGTTCCTGTATGAATAAGTATGTGTTTCTATAAGTGATTGTTTAAAAGACTAAGTATGTATAAGTTGCTGTAGAAGTAAGTGTGGTGGTGTGTGTATAACTGTATATGCAAGTAAATGGATGTTTGATTCTTTATTAGCATGAGTGACTATGTGTGTGAGTAACTCTATGGATGAGTGGCATAGTGTAACAGGATGTATAGGTGTATGAGTACATATGATGAGTGAGTACATGTATGAGTGAATGAGTGGATGTGTATGTGGATCTTAGAATTACTGAATAGGTTGTTGTAACTGGAATTGGTATGTCCATTGTTTTGAAAATTTTAGTTTCTATTTTTGAATGTGTGTATCAAAGGTTATATTAGGGGGAAAGGAGGTCTGCCACTCTATCACAAGGATGATGTCATCAGTGATGTCATCAGTGATGTCATGAGTGATGTCACTGACCATGTCATGAGTGATGTAATATGTGACATCATCAGCAGTGCATTGCGGGCGCGCAAGTTATAGTTAGCTGAACTAACTATAATGGGGGAATTTCAATGGTTTTGTATGAGTGAAAAGTCCAGCTAACTATAACACCCCTGAAACCTATGGTTTTTTCAGTGAATTTGTAAGGTTTTTTAAATGCTAATTCCTAACTATAACGTGCCTGAACCCTATGGTTTTTTCAGTGAATTTCAAAGGTTTTTTAAATGCTAATTTCTAACTATGCCTACAGAGACAGGACGTGTGAAGAAAGAAGAAAAAAGGCACAGAAAGAAAAAAAAGAAATGCAGAAAGAAGCAACAGAAGTCCTCAAAGATGACGAAAAGTGCAGGAAGAAGGATAACGTGCAGAAAGAACAAACAGAAGAGCAGAAAGAAGCCTTGTTGCAAAATCATCCTGTACCCTCAACTTTTTCAGACGGATACTGAGTCTGACTAACCAGTCCTAGAGCCAGTGCTATGTTAAAAGACACTCAGAATACAGTGAAAACACCTACATACACTAGGGAACACTATCCGTCGGGGTCCCCCTGTGATTCGCATTACCTCCTCTGTAAGCCCCTAGTATATATTAGGGCAGGGGATTAAAACTACCTCTTAAAACGTGCCACAGGGCGTGTTTGCACACTTCACCTCAGGCCCCGTCCCCTCCCTTCCCCACTGTGTAAACACGCCCTGTGGCCGTTTTAAGTTAGGAGATTAAGTCACCTTGAATCCTGAGGGTCCCTAGGGTCCAACTAGACCACTAGGTACCTCCAGTAAGTGCCACAGAGCTGCGTTGCAGAGAGATGTAAAAAGGGGCATGGCCTAGGCCACCTCTCTGCATCGCAGAGCAGTGGCGCTTACTGGAAGCACCTGGTGGGCTAGTTGGCCCCCAGGGGCCCTCAGGATTTTGGGGAATTATTTCCCCAACTTAAAATGCGCCATAGGGCGTGTTTGCACACATCATCTCAGGCCCCGTCCCCTCCCTTCCCCACTGTGTAAAAATACACCCTGTGGCCGTTTTCAGTTGAGAGATTAAGTCCCCTTGAATCCTGAGGTCCCTAGGGGCAAAATAGCCCACTAGGTACGTCCAGTAAGCGCCATTGCAGAGAGGTGTAAAAAGGGGCACGGCCTGCACCACCTCTCGGCAACGCAGAGCAGTGGCACTTACTGGAAGCACCTGGTGGGCTAGTTGGCCCCCAGGGTCCCTCAGGATTGAAAGGGAATTATTTCCCCAACTTAAAACGCGCAACAGGGCGTGTTTGCACACGTCACCTCAGGCCCCGTCCCCTCCCTTCACCACTGTGTAAACGCGCCCTGTGGCCGTTCTAAGTTAAGAGATTAAGTCCCCTTGAATCCTAAGGGTCCCTAGGGTCAAACTAGCCCACTAGGTACCTCCAGTAAGCGCCACAGGTGTAAATAGGGGCGTGGCCTCAGAACACCTGTCTGCAACGCAGCTCCCTGGCGCATACTGGAGATACCTGTTGGGCTAGTTGGCCCTCAGGGACCCTCAGTATTGAAGGGGAATTAATTCCCCAACTTTCAACTGGCCAGGGGGCGCGTTTGCAGAGTGCTGCAAGGAGGGGGCGTGGCCTCCGGCGCGATGCCGGTCTTTAATTTATTTTATTTTTTTTAAGAAGGAGGGCTGTGTGGCCCCCCCTTCTTTTTCTAATTTATTGGCCCTGGAGACCCCATCCCCCAGGGCCTGCACCCTAATTTTTTTTGTTGAAAAAATTACATTTGGAAGGGGGCCGCGTGGCCCCCCTCCCAAGGCCTTAATCAGTCCCGGGGACCCCAACCCCCGGGTCATGGCCTTTTTTAAAAAAAAATCTTTAGGAGGGGGGCTGCGTTGCCCCCCTCCTCATGCCACTTATGGCCCCAGGGACCCCATCCCCCGGGGCCGGCCTTTGTTTTTTAATATTTTAAAAAAATATATATTTATAGAAACACCTAGGACATGCTGGACAAACCGTATGTAGCTATCACCATGACGATTTGCGTGATCTTCATTAAAAAGCGACTATGCATACAATGAATCCACGTGGAATGTATTTACACCGTTAGTGAAGCTCTGACGTGTCTGACGCCCTACCCTGCCTAATCCCGGTGCCCCCGCCGGTGGGTACTCTCCAAGTAGACACCCTTGTCTTTTATTTATACAAACATGGGTAGCTATTGACGGGCACATTTAATACACACGCACACCAAGCCATTCAAAGGGGATTCGACAAAAATTCAACCAAACTATGCAAGAAACCCCCTCACGGTTAATAAAACACACATCCACCGCCGGATGTGTAATACTTTTTATTTTACTCGCTGGAAAGGAGACGAACCTCACTTGAGAGTCACAGCGTGCTCCTGGCTGAGCCCAATGCTGTGTTACACCCACCAGTGCCCGCCGAGTGCCACACACCTCTGTGTTGTATTCCACCAGCTAGTGCGTATGCTATGACACTCTCTAGCCCATGTGCACTGTAACACCACCCCGTGAATATTTCATGCCACACTTGCCTTCGCACGGGTTATATTGCCCCATCTAACGTGCCTTCCTCGATGCCTATGTTATAACGCACAGCGCTATGCCATACATATTACTATCTAGGATCCATATCTTTGTCACAGTGCATATGCAACGTTACACTCCCCAGCACATATTTTATATTAGAACTTTAGAGACTAGTTAGGTTACACAACACTGCCCTGTGCATATTACACTCCAAGGCAGATATCGCATAGCACGCGCTAGTGCCTGTGCTATCTCGCGCTCTCCAATGAATCTGTCATTGCGCACAATGTATTTCATATTATATTTCACTCCCCGGTTCATCTTATATCACACTTTTTGGTGCATAGTTTATACCATATACTATATCTAGTTTTCATTTTCAATTGTGCTCTCAGGACTATGTTCTATATAACACTGCGTCAACCTACCCTTTTCACGTGCATTACATTTAGCGATGGGGGTGGAGGGTCAGGGGGTGTTTCTGCCAAGTGAGCTCGGAGTCACAGTCACAAACGTCCTCTTCTTCCTGAATAAAAGTGAGATTATGCTGCATACTTGTTCATATTTTAAGTAGTTTGCACAGACACACATTTTAAAAACAATGAAGTTCCTAATACCCGCCTTCTCAGAACAGTTAGCTTGCTGCCCCATCCACCTCCTCCCTATCCTCTGTTGTCTAAATCCATGGACTAGCCTCCTCCCTCATGCCATGCATGGTCTGATGTGCTGCTACTGCCCTCCATTTAGCATGATGTACCAGTCCACTCCTCCTGCCCTCCATTGCCCGATTCTATGGCCCATCATTGACCTCCTGCTTAGCCTCTGTGCTTAGCTTGCTGCCCCTATTCTCCTTCCCCCTGCTCTCCGATGTATTTGTGCATGCCCCTGCTCCATCCTTTTTGTCCACAATGTTCCATGGACCTGCCACTCCTATCTACTCTGAGTGTTCTGTTGAGCTGCCACTCCCCTCCCACCTGCCTAGCATTGTCAGATGACTGTAAGCTGTCCCTGCCACCTCCACCCTGCCTGTCCACATGCCATGCCCCTATCCCCTTCCTTCTGTCCTCCATGGTCCATTTTACTGCCACACCCTTCTGCCCTCCCTGGTCTGTTGTGCTGCAACTGCTCCTCCTGCCTGCCCCGCGCGGTCTGTTGTGAGGCCCCTTCCCCTGAACTCTTTTGTCTGTGCCCAGGTCCTGACCCTCCCTTTTATCCTCCATGGTCCTTTGTGCATGCCCCTGCACACTCCTTCTTGCCCATCATAGCCATTGTGCTGCCACTAACCCTCCCGCTTGCCATGCATGGTCTTCTGTGCTGCCATGGCCCCTCCCACCTTCCCTGTGTGGGCAGCTAGCTGCCCCTGACCCCCTCCCACCTTCCCTCCATGGTCTGTGTGTATGCCATCATAGTCTCACTGTTGCTCTCCATGGTGTGTCTTGTTTCTAGTGCCCATCCTGCCTGACCTCCATGGTCATCTTGCTGCTCCTGCCCTGCCCCCTTGCCCCCAGCCCTCTGTTTCCATGTGCAGACCCCTATTCCCTCCCTCCTGTCTGTTCCATTGTAATGCCCCTGATCCGTCCCTCCTGCTCTTTATGGTCTGTTATGCTGCAGCTTTCTCTCCTGTCTGTCCATTATGGTCAGCTAGCTAACATTGCCTCTTTCTCCTCTGTTCTCTGTTGTCCATGTGCATGGTCCTGTCCCCTCCCTATTGCTTTCTATGGATTGTTGTGCTGCACTCCCGTCCCGCATGCCCTGTGTGGTGTATTGTGCTGCTGCAAACCCTGATGCCTGCCCTGCAGGGTCAGTTTGGTGCACCTCTCCATGTCCCTCCTGTCCTCTGTTATCCGAGTCCATGTCCCTACCCCAGTTCCTCCTGCCTACCATGATCCAATGTACCATACTTGCGAACATTTTGAACTTGGTAAGAGGGAGATTTTGAAAAAAACTGGGGTATTGAATTTCCCCTTTGAGTTACATTGAAAAAGAGGAGATTGTAGACAGGAGACAGATCAAATAAAGCCCATTTGAGCTTAAAAACATTGAACGTTTCCTGGCTGAAACGGGTCTGTTGGCATGTATGGTTGTACTACCATTGCCTCTTCCTTCTGCCCACAATGGTCTAATATATTGCCACAGCCTCTCTTGCCAGTCCTGTATTGTTGGTTTGTTGCCCCTGCCCCCCTCTCCACTGCCCTCCATAGTCTGTTGTGCTGCCACTGCCCTTCCTGCCTGCCCAGTGTGGTCAAATTGTTGCCTCTGCACTTTCCTACCTGCCTTCAATTTTCAGAGTCCGTGCCCCTGGCCTCTGCCTCTCAACAGTATCCCAATGAACAACTAGATTGCTAACATTCTATATTTATTACAAAAGTGTGGAACGCCTGACGTCATCTTGATGTAATCAAAACTGTAATACCTAGAGCATTTCCTTTAGAAATTACATATATGAGAGGGTCTTATTTGCATCAGAATTATGGTTAGTGCTCTAAAAAACTAAAATGAGGACATATTTTCTGAGTTTTCAAATAGCGACAAAGAACTTTTAAATTATTTGTAATCTTTGTTTTTTTATCCAGTTGACCACTTGATTAAATGTTGCACTTAGGGGAGAGGATGTGGTGTTACTTTCAGAGCTGCAGACTTTGCAACTGGGGAACCAGGTTGGAGTTTCTGCTTCAGCTCAACATTCTGTGATACTGGTCAAATCACTTAATCTCCCCATGTCTACAACCAAAATGAATTTGAACTTGTGTGATGTAACCAATGCTCATGTAAAGCACTCCAATACCTGACAAGTCTGCACTATATAAAACTGCAAATACACAAAAAATAAGTGTTTTGCACACTTCTGTCATTGGGCTACATGTGGGCTACATCTGGGCGATATTTGTGCTGCATTTGGGCTCTTTCGTCTCTGGTGGCCATCTTGGGAGATTTATTTGTTATGAAGTTTCCTAATTTCCTCATTTACTGCAGTCTCCTCAGAAGGAAATGCTTTCAGTTTTTTACGTTGATTCCATCAAGAAGGTATTCAGATATGTCACACATTTGCCATCAATTCTGTGTTAGCACTCTAGTTGCTAATTAGATCACTGTAGTAAAGCTACTGCTCACCACAGAAGTCTGCTGCTGGTATTAAAAGTGCATGTTTCAGTCTGCATATCAGAATTTTTTAATGAAATAGAAGAGGATTTGAGAAGTCACTCAAAATGTGCCCTAATTTTTCTTTCTTCAGCACTAATCATAATTTCTATGGCAAAATGAACCCCCTCATTGTGTTCCTTTTTAAATTAAATGTTTTAAGTGTTACCAGTTTATTCCAATCATGATGGCTTCAGGTGTGCCATACTTTTGTCATAAGTAAGACAGTAAGCGCTCTAGTTGTTCGTTAGAACACTCTGGGACATTCTGTCATTGGGCTATACTTGGGCTACATCTGGGTGATATTTGGGCTACATTTGGGCTCTTTTGTCTCTGGTGGCCATCTTGGGAGATTTATTTGTTATTAAGTTTCCTAATTTCCTCATTACCTGCAGTCTCCTCAGTAGGAAATACTTTCAGTTTCTTACTTTGGTTCCATCAAGAAGGCATTCAGATGTGTCACACATTTGCCATAAATTCTGAATGTTAGCACTCTAGTTGCTCATTAGATCACTGTAGTAAGGCTACTGCTCACCAGGGAAGTCTGCTGCTGGTATTCAAAGTGCATGTTTCAGTCTGCATGTCAGAATTTTTTAATGAAATAGAAGAGGATTTGAGAAGTCAAAACATGCCCTAATTTTTCTTTCTGCAGCACTAATCATAATTTCTATGGCAAAATGAACCCCCTCATTTTGTTCCTTTGTAAATTAAATGTTTTAAGTGTTACCACTTTATTCCAATCAAGATGGATTCAGGTGTGCCATACTTTTGTCATAAGTAAGACTGTTAGCGCTCTAGTTGTTCGTTAGAACACTCTGGGACATTCTGTCATTGGGCTATACTTGGGCTACATCTGGGTGATATTTGTGCTAAATTTGGGCTCTTTTGTATCTGGTGGCCATTTTGGGAGACTTATTTGTTATGAAGTTTCCTAATTTCCTCATTTACTACAGTCTCCTCAGTAGCAAATACTTTCAGTTTTTTACTTTGATTCCATCAAGAAGGCATTCAGATGTGTCACACATTTGCCATAAATTCAGAATGTTAGCACTCTAGTTGCTTATTAGATCACTGTAGTAAAGCTACTGCTCACCAGGGAAGTCTGCTGTTGGTATTGAAAGTGCATGTTTCAGTCTGCATGTCAGAATTTTTTAATGAACTAGAAGAGGATTTGAGAAGTCACTCAAAATGTGCCCTAATTTTTCTTTCTGCAGCACTAATCATACTTTCTATGGCAAAATGAACCCCCTCATTTTGTTCCTTTTTAAATTAAATGTTTTAAAAGTTACCACTTTATTCCAATCAAGATGGCTTCAGGTGTGCAATACGTTTGTCATAAGTAGGACTGTTAGCGCTCTAGTTGTTCTTTAGAATACTCTGGGAAGCTGCAGTAGAACACAAAGGAATCAACTGACAGTCTCTGCCCTTGTTGGATGTACATGTTTTACTGAGAATTTCAGACTTCATTCTCACATGACTGAGAAAGATAATGTGAATTTACAGAAAATATGCTCTAAGTTTAGCTTATAGATCACCTTCCAAACCTCTGTGGGAAAAGCATGAGAAAATAGTTTGCTCTCAAACATGATTCATGATATCACAGCAGAAGACTTTTTCACATGGTAAAATCACCTTAGAACACACCACAATTCCTAAAATGAGTATGGTACCATCAACAAATGATTTATAATGTAACTAAAGTCTTAAAACCTTCTATTAACTGCAATGTTTTTTAATGAGGTGCAATCATGTATATTGGTTCCAAGATGGCTGCCAACACTTCTTGGATGAAGTACTGACAGCCAATCAGATCTCACGATGAGATGTGTGGTTAGGCTCCGCCCAGATATATCTATCTTTTTAACTCTAACTTTCTCAGGAACTAATGAACGGATTTACACCATTTAAGCAAAAGGCACGAGTCTGAACTGAGGACTACCTCTTTGTCAAATTTGGTGTAATTCCGTTTAGCAGTTCGGGCTGTAGCTGCGTCAACAGGTCCTATGGGAAAATGCATGAGGAAAACGTGTTTTGGGACCCCCTTTTTTCTCGGCCCCCCTCAACGAATCTCCGCAAAATTTTCAGGATAGGAACAGACCGGAGCTGGCCAAAAGTTTGGAAAATTACGCGAAGATTCGTCAATCGGCGCCAACGTTATTCCAAATAGAATGTTGCGGATTTCCTATGGAAAATAGGTCCTAACTATAACTACCTACTGGCAACTGCCAGTAGGTAATATATATATATATATATATATATATATATATATATATATATATATATATATATATATATATATATATATATATATATATATATATATATATATATATATATATATATGCTTTAACTTATGCCATGAGGTCACTATAACTTGCGCTACTTACCGCACATATTTCATCACTCATGACATATTCTATGACATCATTGATAATATCACTGCAACATTTGCAATGAAATTATTTATGAGAAACTGTGCATGGTAGGTGCATGAGTTATAGTTACCTTACAACACGAGTTATAGCTACTTGCATTTCTGTGCTTTTTTTAGCTTACAATATTATGTTGTTGATCAACATTTCACCTAACTCTAACGTTACTTTAACCTTTGTTGTTTTTCAGTGGCTCTCTATGTTTTTTTGTGTAAAGTAATATTTGTTTACCATATGTAAAGCCATCCCCCATTGCACTAGGCTCTGCTTCCAAGCCCCCTGCAGGCATCCATCCCCATGCAGCGCATGGCTCTCGGCCAGGCACAGTGGGTAATTGGCCACAGGGCCTGGCCTGCGGCGAGACCCTGTGGCCAACCCACCCAGAGGCAGCCAACCCCAGTGAGAGCTGTGACCAACTCCCCCCACAGGCAGTCAAGGCCCCAGCAGGATGCCAATGCCACAGCGCATACAGCCTTTGGTGTGTGCGGCTTAGGGTTGGCCTTTAGGCCTTGAGGAACCCATCCCCCAGGACTAAAACAAATATATAAAGGGGAGGGGGCATGCAATCCACTTCCCCAACCCTTACTAGGCCCGGGAACCCCAGCCCCAGGGCCAAATTCCATTAAAATGGGAGGGGGCTGCATGGCTCCCTCCCTAAGCATATTGTGGTCCAGCCCACAAAGAATGAAATCTGAGCCTAACTATAACACCCCCGTAACCTTTGTTTTTTTCAGTGAATTTCAAAGGTTTTTTAAATTCTATTTCCTAACTGTAACACCCCTCTAACCTTTGGTTTTATCAGTGAATTTCTATGTTAAAAAAATGTTTTTTACTAACTATAACATCCCTGTAACCTTTTTTTTTGTGTGAATCTCTATGGCTTTTTAATGTGATTTCCTAACTAAAACATCCCTATAACCTTTTATTTTTAAGTGAATTTCTAAAATGTTTCTAATTTTATTTCCTAACTGTAACCTGCAACCTTTGAGAGTAAGTGTATAAGTGAGTGCATGAGTGTCTCAGTGGGACTGTGAGCGAATGTGTGAGTGTCAGAGTGGGCCTGTGAGTGCCTGCATCAGTGTCTCATTGGATATGTGAGTGGGTGAGTGGGTGTGTGAATGGGTGCATGAGTGTCTGAGTGGGTGTTTGAGTGGGAATGTGAGTGTCTGAGTGGGTCTGTGAGTGGGTTTGTGAGTGCTTCAATGAGTGTCTGAGTGGGTCTGTACTTGGGTGCATGAGTCTCTGAGTAGGTCTGTTAGTGGTTGTGTGAGTCTCTGAGTGGTCTGTGAGTGGATGTGTGAGTATCTGAGTGGGTCTGTGAGTGGACGTGTGAGTGTCTCAATGGGTCTGTGATTGGAGGCGTGAGTCTCTGAGGGGGTCTGTGAGTGGATGAGTACCTCTGTTTTGACTTCTTCTGCTCTGTTTTGCCTTTTTGGCTTAATTTTCTGCCCACTGTTTTTCCTTTAATACCCGTTTTTCTGTCCTCTGTTTTGCCCGCTTCTGCTCTGTTTTGCCTTTCCTTCTCATTTTTCTGCACTCTGTGTTGCCTTTACTGCTAATTCTCTGCCCTCTGTTTTGCCTTTCCTATTTCTGCCCTCTGTTTTGCCTTTTCTCCTTATTTTCTGCCCTCCGATTTGCCTTTTCTGTTAGTTTTTCTGCCTTCTGTTTTGCCCTCTTCTGTAATTGGGAGGAGGTGGCCCCTCTCCCTGGGTGATTTTGGTCCTGGGGACCCCATCCCCTGGGGCCAGGTGAAAACCTATTGGGGAAGAAAGCTGTGTGGCCCCCATCCCTGGGGCAATATTGGCCCTGGGGACCCCATCCCTCCGGTCCCAGACAAAATTCAAGGGGGGAGGTGGGAAGCACAGCCCCTTTTTCCGGGTGAATTTTGGCCCTGGGAACTCAGTCCCCCAGGACCCAAAATGTTCTCCTTGCCTTCCCTTCTTTAGAATACATGGGCCAGCCCTGAGGAGGTGGCGGTATGGCCTGGGAGGGGGGCCGCGTGGTCCCACTTCCATTATCATATACATTGCTCCAGGGAGGTGGTGGTTCCCTGAGGCCCCATCGGGCAATAAAAGTAGGTCCACGCGGCCCTCCTCCTTTTTTTCATAAAACCCCAGGGTGGTGGTGGTCCCCGGGGCCAAGTTTGGACAGGGGGAGGGTAGCCTTATGCGCCCCCCTCTTTATTTAAAATAAAAATAAGCCCCCAGGGCCTGGCCCCCCTCGGGCGAATCTTGAAAGATGTGCAGAGACCGTGCTTCTTCTTTAATTTTTGTGGCAGATTTGCGACTCTGTCGGGATTTTGCGGGAAAAATTAAAAAAAATGAAATGCTTTTTTGCCCTGGCGGGGTCTGACAGGGACCCCATGACCAGAACTAAGGGGTCAGAGTATGCCAACTCCCTTTTCTTTTTTTCAACATTTCTTTTGGGATTCGGCTGAAGTGGAGTCCCAAGATGGCTGCAAAAACTTTCTGGTTGAAGTGTTTGCAGCCAATCCGATTTCAGCATGGGTTATGTCGGATCCTCGCCTGATCCTCAGAGGATCTGCATCCTTAGATATACAAATTTGATTTTCTGTTAATTTCTCAAAAACTACTGAACGGATTTACACCAAATGACAAAAAGTGTGGTTTCTGGACCAAGATCTACTTTTCTCCCAAATTTCGTGTAATTCAGTCAGGCGGTTCAGGCTGCTCAAAATCCCTATGGGAATTAACATGGGAAACACACTTTTTTCTAACCCCTCTTTTTCTTGACCCCCACTTGATGGGTCACCCCGAAACTTCCAATATACAACTCGAATGACCGGTACATATTTTCAGAACATTTCATGAAGATTTGTCAACTGGCACCAAAGATATAGGTAAGTCAAAAAATGCATTTCCTATGGAAACATGGTCCTAACTATAGCTACCAACTGGCGACCAACAGTAGGTAATATATATATGTATATATATATCTACACATACATATATAGATATATATTCTCTGAAAAAAACATAGGTTACAAGGACGTTATAGTTAGGCTCAGATTTCACTTGTACAAAACCATAGAACTAGGCTAACTATAACTTACGCCCCAACAATGCACTGCTTATGACCTCACATATTACTTCACTCATGACATGGTCAGTGACATCACTGATGACATCAATGATGACATCTCAAGTGACATCACCGATAACATCATCCACAGAACCACTCACACACCCACTCACATCCCCATGTAAGCGAGATCGGGAGGGTGCACGGAGCCTTCACATCCCTATATATACAAATTTGAATTTTCCTTAATATTTCTAAAATTACTGAACGATATACGCCAGCTACCTTCCTGCCAAATTTGGTGTAAATCCGTTCAGCAGTTCGGGCTGTAGTCGTGTCTAAAATCTCTATGGGAATAAACATGTGAAAAACACGATTTGGGACCCCCCCTCTTTCTTGTCCCCTGCTTGACGGATCTTCCAGAATCTTTCAAGACAGCAGCTGGAGTAAGCGTCATACTAATTTGGAAAATTTGATGAGGATTCGTCGAACAATGCCAAAGTTATTGGCAAATGAAAAAATGTTCTTCCTGTGGAAACTACATCCTAACTATAACTACCTACTGGCTATATATATTTTAGTAAAAATAAATTGAAGTATAATTATTCTTACATTTTATTAATGTTTGTAAATTTCATATTAACTTAAATTTAAAATGAATTTAGCTAAGATTAAAAAGTGGAAAAATTTAAAAAGTTAATTAAAACATAACATAACCAAGTCTGTTTTAAATTAAATAAACATGTTAGTAAGGTGGTCCATTTTAATTTTTTAGTATTGTTCAAAACATAATATGTAAATAAATAATTTATATATTAACTTTACAAAGTAAATCTAAGTTAATTTTAGGAGGTAGGTGTGTTGTATCATTTTCTTTAAGTAGTGCTATGATGATATTATTTGTTTGAAGTTGAGTTACATTTGTGCTTTACATTATGGTGTCGATTCCGATCCGGCAAAAAAAAATACCGTACGACTCGCATCCGTATTTTTTTACGTACGAGTCGCACAAGTACCGTACAAACTGGCAAGTATGATTGGGACGTGAAAAATAACTACGAATAGTGTTGGGAAAAGTCTACGAGCGTGCGTCGGAAAGTGATCACGTCCGAATATCGTCTGGAAAAGTGTACGAAAGTGATCCGGACAGTTCCACTTACAAATCGTAAAACACCAGTCCGAGCGCGCAAGTGCGATCCCGACCGCCCGTCCGAAAACCCAATCGCACGGAAAAAGGCCCGTACGGAGCCAACGCTGAAGCACACAAGTACACGGGTAAATTCATGCCCATGTACGAGCCGCACAGCCCCCCCCAATACGTCTGCACCGTACACCACCCTGTCCGCACTGTACGCCCAGCCCCCCCACCGCATTAACTTGCCGTACACCAACCCCGAACCCAGCACCCTCACACACCATCGCGAATGTACGGCGCCTACCAACGCGAAAATCACACATACAGAACCAGGACAGTGGAAAACAGCACAAGGAGGTCCAAAGCGACTCGCACAAACACACAAAACACGTTCATACTAAAAAACACAACTCAATGACTGACCTGCCACATCCAAACTGCCCAATAGAGGCCCCAAACACAACCACCTCTTATAACACACCCACCAAAATTCAAACACAGCCACACCCAACAATGGACCAATAAAAAGGGCCCACACACACAAACCATGAGCCCTTGCAACAGACCTACTGCGGACAGAGCTCACACACAAACCAGCCCACAGAACTCATACCTTTGCTACCCCGCCACTCACACACCTTCACACAACCTCCCCCACAAACATCCCCCTCTTCACAGTCACACACACACACATTCACACCCACACACCCACAACCGCCCACACCCCACACCATGCCCACAGACAAGAATCCAAAGTTCACTACGGCGGAGCAGGAGCTCCTCGTCGACGAAGTCATCAGAGTCGAGCCACAGCTGTTTGGAACAATGGTCAGACAGACCAGCATATCTGAAAAATCTGCCATGTGGCAGAGGATCGTCGACAAGGTGAATGCTGTTGCGCCCGCTCGAAGGACCAGGCATGAATGCCAAGCCAGGTGGTACGATCTGCGCAGGGTGGTCAAGAGGAAGATGAATGAAGAACATGCCCAGGCCAACATCACTGGAGGTGGGCCGCCCCGCAGACGCGTACAGTACCATCCCTGGGAGGAGAAGGTGATGGCCATGCTACCGCCGGTGGGAGTACACGGAGTGGACGGAGTCGCAGAGCCTGGTGAGTACACAAACAACTCATGTAACTTGGGGGAATGGCATCCACACCCCAACCACCAGAGGCGCAACTATAGCAAAATTTCGGGGGAGGCTAAGAAAAATTGCCGTGGGGGGATGAATCTTGTAAGCCATAGGCAGAGTGGAGCTGCAGGGGCTGTCAAAGGGGTGAAACAACCGCGAGGCCTCATTAACACGCAAATGGCCTCTGAAGGACCTGTGAAGTGTTCGGGTGTGGCTGTGAGTGCACCGGGAAGCTGTCTCATCCCGAGCTGCCACACACGACGGGGGTGTGGCTGAAGCCCTGTGAGTCCAATGGGTGTTGCGCGCCTGCCAACCACAACAAATGCACGCACCCACCCCCAAGCACTCACCGCACACAACCACACTCAATAACCATGGCCATGCCACGAACGTCACCATTCACCCTTCACAAATCAAGGCAAGGCCATGTCCAAGGCCACATCAACCACAAACACAAGACAGGATGTCCGGGAGGCTGGGAGGGTGGGCCCCACACAACACATCGTGAAAATGAGACGCAGACACCAATGTCCCAGCCCAAATGGCATAGGGACATACCCATGCACAATGCGCAGGGACTGGCAAACTACTAACAAGGTCGCTGACACTGGGCCCTGCTGTATGCAGCACAAGGCCCTCCTGGGACCACTGTACACTCAAACACCAAATCCACAAGCACAGGCATCCAGCACAGGAACCCACACACACTGTCATGCCAGCACACACCATGAGGGGACACACACATCACCTGGGAGACCCAATGATGACTCACACAACACACCACAGCACGCCAGGTCACCCCCCCCCATAAGCACTCACCCCCGGGGCAGGCAACGGATACACCCACTCCCACAATGGACATGTGACACAACAAGACCAATCCGGAGCCAAGTAAGCATCAGAGCCAGGCGGGCAACTACAGCCAACTTCCGGGGGGGGGGCAGTAAAAGATTGGGGGGGGCAAATCAACCAGCCCTAGGCAGAGTGGCTGTAAGAATGGGTGAAAACACAACAGAAGCCGAATGTTCGAGTAAATGGTCTACCATACACCTGTGAAGTTCTCGTGTCCGGATGCAATTAGACGGACGCCAGCCCGCGAGGCTGTCTCAGCCGGGCTGACACACATGACGGGGGGGGCACAAGCCCGGTTAGCCCAATGGGTGTTGCGCGCCTGATCAGAGCCAACTATCTACAGGCCACACACTCAGGAGAACATCCCAATCTGTCCCCCACAACATACCCATCCCCAAGTGGACACTGAGAAGAATGCCAGGGACATCCAAATACCTGGGGGAACTGTGTCAACTTGAATATGTATGAAACATGGATGTGGCATGATACAGCATTAACATTGTCCCTCTCTCACACACAGGGCGACATCGACGATCTCCCCCCAACACTGGGGGGGAAGATTCACAGTCCCAGGCACCGCGTGACGACGATCCCACCGGCAGCGAAGACTCTCACCACTCCGTGGATGACCCCAACCAACCTGGCCCCTCTGGTGTACAAGCTCCTGCAGCACCTGCGTCAGGTACATCTGTGCCAACCACCACCCCCATTCCCGCCACATCCCAGGACACACCCAGGATCCCTGCTCGCACTGAACAACACAGCCAGTCTGACCGGGAGGGACAACGTTCTGAGGGCACCCAGGAGGAGGCAGACAACCCTGCCGATGCCATCCCTCAGGGGTCCCGTAGACCAGATGTGCCCACAACGGCAGGCCAGGCATGTGTGGGCAGGGGTGGTGGGATGGAGGCAGGCGGAGGCGCGAACCTGACCAGCCAGCTCAGGAGCCCGGTATGGCCCACCTACGCAACATCCTGGACTCATACCGGCGTGACACCAGAGGCATCGACCAGGTCGTGGTCATACTTTCCGGGATGCAGGGGACCCTCGATGAGATCAAGAACCTGCAGGTCGAGCATCATGCCAGGCTGAGCTCCTGGCGGTGCACAGGGACGTGAGCCAATCACTCCGTCAGATCGCCCAAAGTCTGGCAAACCCTCCCTGTGCCACCAGGCGTAGACCAGCACCAGACACAGGGAGGGAGGAGGAGGAGGATTCATCTGACGGAGCGTCACTAGCATCGTCAAGGCCTGCATCTGAGAGTCCCTGGAGGAAAGTGGGTCGTCCACGTAAGAGACCGTGAGAGTCAGCGGACCATCCCCATCTCCCAGGTCACCTGGCCTGGCACCTGGCCCTCGGGCGCAACAGCATCACCTCACCCAATGACATTCTCTGCCACATGGACTTGCTGGTCCCAGTCTGACCAATGATGACCAACACTGTGGGCTGGACTCTGATGACTTCCAATGCCAAGGATGCCATCTCCCCCAGTGAACTTTGGATTCTATTCCCCTGGTAGTGCACCTTAGCACATCTACCAAAAGACGCACCCCACCAAAAATAAAGTCACATTGTTCTGCACATGAGATGTTGCTGTCATTTTGCATTATTCTACGACATATGTAAGTGGAAATGTCTAACTATGCCTGAGTGTTGAACCAACTCCAGCCATCCATCCCCTGGGAACAGAGTCTGGTACAGGGCACACATGGGTCACAAGTATCAGTCAATGTAGGCATGGAGCACAACACTCACCTGTGATGGCCTCTGGCTGCTGAGGGGGGGCTTGCTAAACTGTGCGGACAGACCTATTTGGGAGATCATCATCAAGGCGTAGAGGTCATGGCCCATGTGGAGGTACCCGGGGAGGGAGTCCCAGGGATTTGTGGCCAGGTGGGAGAACTATGTCCTGTATGCTGGAGTACGGTGGATGAGAAGAACGGGGGCCAGGGAAAGGTTGGATGCACGGAGATGGACCAACGGGATCTAGGATGTCAGACGTACAAGGTTGGTGTGGGGTCGGGTTTGTGGACTGCCTCCTGAGTGTGGGTGGGGTGTGCGGAGGACATCCTGCAGCAGACAGTGATCTATTGCAGCCAGCTATGGTGGACGGTGAGGTGGCTGGGGCGCAGGGCGTAGAAGCTGAGGTGTGCAGATGCCCCCTGGAAGTGGACCAGTGTCCTTGGAGTGTGGATGTACTTGCTCCGTAGAGGGCAGGGCAGTATATGAGATGGATGTCATCATGGACCTGGGGGATGGCCTGTCGTAACTTGGAGTGGATCTATCTGTGGATCATGTGCATGATGCAGAGTGTGTTGCAGCATGGGGTACAGATGCTGTGGACTAGCATGGCAAATGTGAGCGAGCAAAACATGATGCACAACATCTTGTGAGTGTGGCCACTGTGTGCCTGTGCAGGGCCTGCAGCAGCAGGCGCCATCGCCCTGCCAAATGGCCCATCTTGCACACAAACACTAGGATGTCAGAAGGGCAACTGCAACAGGCGCGTGTGTAAAGTGAGGAGTGTCCAGTGTCACATGGCACACCCAGAGACAATGCATGCCCAATCCCCAAAGAACCATTACACAGGATCAGGAAACTGAAGGTCGACCTGCGCACTGGAGTCACACCCTCAGCAACTGGTGATGGCCCATTGTGTGGTTGACCTCGCTACAAAAAATAAAAATTAAAAAGACCATGTACTACATGCCCAATAGGGAGCCAAATCCATGAGCAACTGCATGCATGTCGCTAAACTACACAAGGACTCCTATGCATTATCTACAGCAAGTATGCCAGAGATGCCGCATGCCAAGTGGCAAGAGTCCAGCAGTGACAGAGACGAGGCACCTTGGAGTATGACGAACACCTTTATTACTCAGCCTCACACTAATGGAGTTGCATCCATTGGAACAGAATCACAGGTCATTCGGCTGAACATGTGTGACCCACACTGGACACCCCGTGCAACACACAGATGTGGTAAATCCTACTGAGCTGGCACACAAGTGAAGGGGTTGATCTCACACCCCTTGCTGCACACGACGAGTCTACAATTCCACATTGAGCCTCATATGGGGATGTCCCACACCATGTCCAGCATGACCATCCCGTATGTTCCTGAGGGATGTTAGACACACATTGATGCCTTCATCAGAATCCACAATCCATGACAGATGACTGTCAGGAAGGTTGACTATCAATTAATGGGGGCCATGCAACATGTCACGTGGCCCATGGTGAGTCGACATGTATGCATGGTAACACAACATGCACAGGAGCAGTACCCACATATCACAAACTCGTACCACCCACAAAATGGCCTTGCTGCACTCCTTACCAAAAACAGACTTCTCACCATCTCTGTGCATGTAACTCTGATCCAGCACACGTTGGAAAAATCATGAGGAATAGCAGGAGTGCAATGATGACATGAGCAGACGACAGCCGCAGGAACCTGGGGAGGACAGACACACAACAAGTCAGCGAGGAGCTAGTAATCCGCACACATGTACATGCACCCTACAGGATTGATGTTGTCACCATGGGAATAATGATTTTTGTGCACCTGCACAAATATGAGGAATGACATTTGCACTTGTATGACACATCAGAACACACCTCCAAGTAACTTGGCAGACAGTCAGCTCGACACACACATTGCAACACATGCCACACAAGGCACTAGGCGTGCACACTCAGACACCGGAACTCACCATTATGAGAAGAAGTTGCGGATCAGCTGACTCCGGATGTCCTCATCCTCATCCTCATCCTCACTTGCCCCGTACCCAAGCCCTTCATCCTCCATGGGTGGATGATCTTGCTCATCAGGATCCAGGATGAGTGGCACGGCCTTCTCCACTGCCATGTTGTGCAGCATGCAGCACACAAGGAAGATTTTGCAGACCTTCACCGGGGCATATGGGAGGGCGTCGCCGGTCTTGTGGAGGCACCTGAATCTGCTCTTCAGGAGTCCAAACGTCCTCTCGATCACGCGCCTCGTCTGCCCATGGGTGTCGTTGTACCGGTGTTCTGCGGCTGTTCTGGGGTGGCGGAGAGGCGTCATCAGCCATGGCATGTTGGGATAGCCAGCGTCCCCTACATAGAAACATCACGGACAGAAGTGGGTCAAGAGAAGCAGTAAGACATGAAGAAACGGCTAAATACAGGACTAACAGATCATACCCACCAACAAGACATGCACGTTCGTTGCGCAGCTGCAGCATCATTTCGGGCACCCTGCTACGCCTCATGATGTAGGCATCGTGTGCTGATCCTGGAAAACGGGAACAGACATGGGATATCATCATGTTGGCAAGACATACCACAAGGGCATTGATGGAGTGGTAATGCTTGCGGTTACGGAAGGCTACCTCCTGTGCGTGTGGTGGCACCAAAGCCACATGTGTCCCATCAATGGCCCCAATGACATGGGGCATCCCTCCCAGGGCATAGAACTCACCCTTGACACCTGTCAACTGCTCACGAGTTGGAAAGGTAATGAATTCATCAAGGTGTAACAACATGGCCTCTAACACATCATGCAGGACACGGCTGAACATGGTCTGGGACATGCCACCTACATCAGCTATAGTCAATTGAAATGTACCGGTGGCAAAGAAATGTAGGGCTGCCATCACCTTCATCTTGGGTGTCAGTGCAGTAGGATACCTGTGTAGCGGTTGGAGGTGTGGCTCGAGCCTTGTGGTCAAGTCGTCAATCAACGGTTGGGTGAAGTGGTAGCGGCGTATACAGTCACGTTCCCTCATGGCAGCCAAGTCTGGCATTGGTCGGGGGAGAGGCGGTGCCCTGCAGAAATTTGGAAGGAATAACGAAGATTGAGTACAGCAATACACCACTGTCAATGAACTGAGCACATATTCAACAGCTAATACACATATGCTACATACAGAGTCTGTACTGTGCAATGCATCCAGGACACGTATGCCAGCCAGGTAACACCCCTGCCAACAGTCAGCTACACACGTGGGTGCGCAAGGTCAACATGACATGACATGGAACTAGCTGTGGGCCAGTGTAAGTGAAGAGGCTGACGCAAAACAGGAGTGACAGACATCCACATATGTGCATTAGAAGGATGTATTATCACACAGACCTGTTGCGGGACACTAGAGGCACAGGTCGCATGTCCTTGAAACAGGACAGTCCACACACCTTGGCAGGAAGGGGGACATGTCAGGTATGATGACACATACATTGAGACTACGCAGAATAGTCCTTGTTTCGCAAGTGCATGTGCGATGCACACATACACCTGTTACGTCTGATTCCACACATGGCCTGGTGTGCGTAATAGTGTGCCATGCCCATCGACACGCACACACATGTTGGATTCAGCAAATGCAGATGCATGTCACGGAACTCATACAGCTGGCTCATGGGATCGCATGACACTCACATGACATAGTCACAACGTGCAACGCCGGTAGTAACATTTGAGGTTTCATTAACCGTGTCCCTGGCATCGGTGGACAGTTGCGGGTGTAGGTGACCGTGGCATGCCAGTGATGCAGTGCTCGACTGTCCCCAGTGAGTAGCTCCTCTGTATCGATTTAGGACAAGTACATTTCTGTTGTGTCATGCTCCCCATTGTTTCCCAGTGGCATGGTGGGTAAACCAACTGTGTGGTGCAGGGCCTACTTATGTTAGTAGTTTTGTAGCTGTCACCCATGTTGGCGTTCATGCTATGCGCTGTGTCCTATGTAGATTGGACTCATGTGTCATGTGTATACAGGTGTCTGGTCATTTCCTGTTTCTTCACCTTGGCCACAGCATCGTCGGGGGAAACAGAGGGAGACACTGGAACGGACGTGGGGGAGGTACCCAGCACTGGGGCCACCAGTGCTGGGGAGTCTGGCGCAACATGTGGCACGGAGGCTGAGGGGAGTCAGGCGGAAGACCCGTCCAGTCCCAACACCGACTATGACGCTGACCGGTCCGGGGCTGAGCCCCCAGAGGGGGCGGAGGCTGCCACCAGTGCTGAAGGCAGCACTCCATCCCTCGGCGCACCCTCCATTCTCATCACCGCCCCCCCCAGTTGCTCGAGTCCCTTGTGTCCGTGCTAGGCGACAACATGTGCGTGAGAGACGGCAAGGAGGTGTATTCAAGGGGTGAAGGGTGCACTTCCACTCCGGATCATTCTGTGGTGTGTAGGTACATTCAATTGCATGGTGCATGTTACATGCACGCTCATGATGTAGCTTGTATTCTGTAAGGGATTTGTGTGCCAGTCATGACCCCTTCTTGTGCGCTGCTTGCTAACGGTAATTATGTGCTATTCAATGCGGAAGCTTGCTGTGGGATGCTTCCGGCAATTCCTGACATTGTGACTGTATCACTACGAGTGCTTTTCTGTCATTACGACCTTTTCCCACCCCCGCATGGCCGGCTGGATGTATCCATCTGGCCTTCCATTCCAACCTTGAAAGCAGAGTACAACAAGATGAGCAGTGTAAGGGCTCCAGTGTCTCAAAAACAAGTCGTGTTGACTTCATCCCGAGAAACATTTGGCCTTCACGTAGATCACACGCGCACAGAGGTGCTTGCGCTTTTTAACACTGATATCCCACTACATATTTGGGACTCGGAGTCAGACTATCTTTCATGCCTCGTCAACAAGTGGCCTGGCTGTTTTTTCAACATTGTGGGCTCCGGCCTCGTGACCTCCTTCCAAACTCTGTTTGGTGTGATTCCCGCATTTCATCATTCGATTTTGGCTACCGTCTTCGGAGGTGTCCCTTTGCTTCTTGCCCTCGTAGCTGGGGTGGCATAATTGATCTGCGTACTACGCTGTGGCTTCACAACTTGCGTTGCAAGACAGCATGCACCGGCTGCTCCATCTTCGGAACATGATGCTTCAATTCTACGGCACTCTTCCGCTGGCGACCTTAAGCAGTGCCTATGGATTGTCCTTCCGGTTTCCCTTCTTTACCTGCGTGCAACCTGTCTTTCATTGCCTAGATTGTCCATTCGAATGGGCTCTGGATTTGTGCCAGTCTAACTCGGTAGCTCCTGACCCGGATTTTGATCGACTGATGAGCCCCTTAGTGGCTCATGAGTTGGACTGTTCTGGCGTCAGTGTCATGGCCTGTGCTGCTGCACATGGAGTCCTGGGGAATTGGGACATCCGAACAGCAGCAAATGAGTTCTTAACCAGGAGTTATCTTGATGTCCCCACCTGTTGTCCATAAGTTGTGCTGGATGGCCCGATTGTTGAGGAACACGTGTGTTCTTTCCCCCTGCTTAACTGGATGGCAGACAATTTTTCGGAACGTGCAGATGATTTCCTCTTGGAAGCTGTTGCAACTTATAGTGCCTATGCCTTGATGGATGAACTTTAGCCCTGCTCATTTCATGGTGCATCCGTTGATGTGATATTTTCCTCCCCTTTTACATGGTTGATTTCCCTGGAATATCGTCCAGGTTTGACATTTCTTTTCTGACTTTTTCGCTTCCCTTCTATGGACTTCCAGTTCATGCCCTTGGTTCCGTTCTATCAAACTTGAACTCTGCGTTCTATAATTAGCGCCCCTAATGGATGGAGGACTTTTGCAGGAGATGGGACTAGATGATCCTGTGATGTGATACCACTGAGCTGATCTGTGCGGTGGGGGGTCCCCCCTTCTAGCTTAGGGACCTGCTATTAGTCGAATGATACTACTATTATTTTACTGCCGACAGGAAGATTGCTGTTTCCACTGTCAGTTACTTGAGATTGCTCCTTTCAATGTATATGATATTGCAACAATGCTGATGTTTCTGGCCTTGACCATTTGTCTGCTTATGTTGGCCACAGTCCTGCATCTTAGGACGCGAGGTTCATTGAGTGTACTCATTAAACTTTACCTTGTCTGTGTCTATTCTGTTGTGGACTGATCTGTGAAGCATGACGCACAGCTATGTCTGATTCACACCATTCATGGGGATGTTGTATGTCGCTTGTTCTGGCTTGTCTATACATTGGGACTGCCGGGCCCAACCTCGGATATCGAATGGGACACTTAGCTAGTCGGATGTGGGGTTCTGGGTTCTGAGGGGAGTTTGTGGTACGCCAAACATGTCTCCTTCGTGCCAGGCACCGCACCCCCTGTGGTGGGGTCGTCCGTCCCTGCAGCCACGACACCTACCCGTGCCCCTCCTGTCCCTGCGGTGTCTGGTTCTTCCCCCACATGATGCCCCCACTTCTGTGGATAATATGGTACAGTGTACTGTGCAGGCGAGCCTGGGGAGACGCGTCCCTACGTGTCCCCCCCCGGTGCTTCGCATCTGGTGTGGCCTTTGAGCTTGTGGAATGGTGTACTGTGGCTACTTTCCTTCGAGATGCTGAATGTGGTTGTTATTTTCTCGTTTGCTCGCTATTTCTATTCTGCTGTTGCTGCTGGTGCTGCTGCTCCCTGGGTTGGGGTGGTGATGATGTGTTGGGTGTCTGGTAAATGTTGTTGTGTCCTGCTCACGGGGTGGACCCTGGTATCTGCATGCCGTCACATGGTGTCTGCATATATTCGTGGGTCACGTTGGCTCTTACTGCATGGTGACATTGTCCCAAGGTGTGTTGCTTCCTCTGTGGCACCCGTCATCTTCCCTGCATGGTGTTTCCCAATTGCTGTGCTGAGCTGTGTCAACATTGCCTCGGTGTGTGACACATCCCTTCGACTTTGGCCATGCATGCTCTGCAATGTCTCCACCTGCATCGTTTGTGGCATCCTTGCTGGTCACTGTACTTGTGTATGGCGTATGTTGACATGAGTTCATGTGGACATTTTCCGTTTTCCGTACTTTGCATGTGTGTACTCCCTGCCTCACACACATGTGTTGCATGTTCTGCAGAGTATTTGGGCACCTCCTGACAATTGTGGGCATTGTATCTGTGTGTACTCCACCCTTTCACTTCCATGGGGGCCAACTGCTTGTTGGCTGCCCCGGCACCTGTGCATTCCTCTCATTCGTGGACTGTGCGTGACAGTGTGTGTTCCCTTTGGCTCGCATTGTTTAGTGGTGTTTGACATGAGGGTGCAGTCTTGTGGCAAAATCTCAGTGTGTGTATTGTGCTGCCTCCGCCAGGGGTGGGTATGCATGTGTAATTTGTCCTCACACCCACATGTGGTGTGTCATGCAGTGGGGGTAGGCCGACCATCCTCCTGGGAGTGGGGCACTGCTGTCAGTGATGTGTTGTTATGGCACTATGGTCATTGTCCTGAGTTGGGGATACGTACATTCACCCATGGAGCTGTGGTGATCTGATAATGATGTTGGCCCCCCCATGTCTCTGTCCACTGCTGGGGGTCCTCGGCACCCACCCCTCATATGTCTGGGCACTGCTGGGAGTGATAGGCACACACCTCTATGTATCTGTCCACTGTCGTTGTATGTGCCGTAGCCACGCGCTGATGGCCTGGGTGGGGCCCGTGCCCCTAGGGCGCCCCAACTTTGGGGGTGCGGCCCGTACACATGCCTTTGGGACGTGGGTGCGGCCGTACCGGTGTGGTTCGTGTGACGTAGGGGTGGGCGTGGTATGTGCCGTAACCATGTGCTGATGGCCTGGGTGGGGCCTGTGCCCCTAGGGCGCCCCAACTTTGCGGGTGCGGCCCGTTCACATGCCTTTGGGACGTGGGTGCGGCCGTACCGGCGTGGTTCGTGTGACGTAGGGGTGGGCGTGGTATGTGCCGTAACCACGCGCTGATGGCCTGGGTGGGGCCCGTGCCCCTAGGGCGGCCCAACTTTGGGGGTGCGGCCCGTACACATGCCTTTGGGACGTGGGTGTGACCGTACCGGCGTGGTTTGTGTGACGTAGGGGTGGGCGTGGTATGTGCCGTAACCACGCGCTGATGGCCTGGGTGGGGCCCGTGCTCCTAGGGCGCCCCAACTTTGGGGGTGCGGCCCGTACACATGCCTTTGGCACGTGGGTGTGGCCGTACCGGCGTAGTTCGTGTGACGTAGGGGTGGGCGTGGTATGTGCCGTGCCACCATTGTGGTGGTGACGGGTACGCGTCCACGTCCACTTCCGTTGTGGCGGGACGTGGGATTGGTGGACACGCCCCCCGATGTGACCAGTCCATGGTGACACTTGCTGTGCATGCTGTTGTAGTTATTTGTGGGGTGTGGGTTATGATTCCTGGCCCTTGCACACACACCCCCCCCTTTGCCCCTGGGGGTTGTTCTGACCTTCTGCGGCATCTGCGTTGGTTTCTGTATACGAGGTGGTAGGCTATGAGGGCCGGGACGACGCGTAGGTTGGGGTCCATCGCTATCCCTGGCGTGCCGGTGCTCCTTGTTCGCGGCGTCCTCACTTTCCCGGCAGTTTTTGGCTCCCGTAAAAACTGCAGCGTGCGGAGTGACGTCGGCACGAATCGTACTTGCTGGTCCGTGAAAAGCTGCCTGACTCCGTCCGGACGTCGCATGTGCGCCATCCCGACAGTGATTCGTATGTGCAAATTTTGCCGGTCGGTGTTTTTTCCGACTCGGGCGGTGATGGTATTTCTGTGCGAATGGTACTTGCGAGTTTGTAAGGTGTTTTTCCCGGGTACCATTCGGACGGCGAAGACACTCCGTCCGACCATTCGTACCCGGGTTTTCCAGGATCGGAATCGGCACCTATATGATTCTGTTTTTTTAATTATAAAGCTTATTCAATATCCCTATATTTTCCTAAAGGGAGCTCCTTATCCCAGTGGTGGAGAAAATTACTAATAGTAACACTTCATAAAATTATTTCTAGGAATCTCCATCCTTTCATTTGAGGGTCTGTAGCTCTTAAGTGTACATCTAAATGAAAATCTCTGCTTAAAAAAGGTAACTAGGCAAAAGTGGATATTTACACCTAAGTGTAGAAGTAGATCAACTTGTGGGTAGATCTACACATGAAAAACCTACCTGTAAGTGGGTTCCTTAATTTTTATATATTGGGTCTGCGTGAATTTTGTGCTAGAATTTTAATAAGCCTCAAGATTACATCAAAGCCTGTGTAGGCCGGTTTTATTGAGCATGTATTGTTAACAGTAGTTGGTCTTCCTGGTTTGTTTTGAAGAGTGTGTATGTAACACGAGGTTTGAGGATATGGAGGCAACCTAGGACTTACCTGAACTCCTTGAATGGAATGGCTCGCCTCCGACACCCTAAAGGTAATGCAAAAATATCAAAAAAACTAAGAAGGAAAAAAGATGAAAAAATTACAAAAACAAAGGAAGATCTCTTGTTTCCTTTCGTATAGCACCTCCCCGAGGCAGAAGAAAAGACAAACATACAAGGAGAAGAGAGACACAGAGAGGAGGAGGAGAAGGTGTGGCCAGAAGGGAATGGAGACACAGAGTAGAGACAAGGAGGAGAACCCGAGATGAGTAATGGAGATGGCATCTGCGGATAAGTTGCAAGACCCGGGACCCTGCCATAAACACAGGAGGCCCCCACAACAGCTGAAGAGCCTCCTAAAGAGGAATCCTTCCGGAAAGGCACTCAGTCCTACCACCTTCATGGAGTAGCATGGCTAGCGCAGGTGAGAGCTCGAGTACGCAGTGGCCGGTGCGGGGTAGTGAACATGAATCAGTTTCCACAACAAACCCTAAGTGAATACTTGGGAAACAATAAATTGGTTTCCTAGGAATGTGCTTAGAAATGTTAATTTAAACACTTAAAGAAGGAACTTAAAAGCCATAGAATTATGAAGAATCCTCCGAGGAGCTTCATATTAAAGTTTATACATTTTATTTCCCCACAAGTTTGCATGTTGTACTTTCCTGTGGTCCTCCTGAGATAAAAGGCTTAAGCAGGAAAACAGAAGAGAGAGGGAAGATCTGTCTATAATGTTGCCATTGAAAGGACAAGAGCAAAATAAAGTAATCAAAGCAAGACAAAACCAGGTAGAATAACATAGCAAACAGGAAAGAGCTGCTGAAAAGAGCTGGCAAGATAAGGATGGTGGTACAAGGAATCCTAAGTAACAGAGAAGGATAAAGGAAAAAAATCATAAGTAAACATTTCCCATTTAGTATGCTTACCTGTGCCTAATATGTTCTCTTCTGAGGGACTCCGGAATTCGATACCTCTCTGCCTATAAAGGCAAAAAAGAAGCATATAAAACCTAAGAAGAAAAGGAACCCCAAGATTTTCAGAAGAAAACAATTGGAGTTTAAAAAAAGAAAAAAATATTTATTGTTTTCTCCAATAAACAACAAAAAATGCTGCGTCAGTCTTAGAAGGATGCCTTTGCATACATTACATCCATGGACACATGCAGAATAACATATGAATGTGTGTAAATGCCCAGTCAATAAAGTAGCAATCTAAGGGGCAGGTGGATCATAAGCGTTACAAAATCAGGATCAAGGGTGGCAATGGAGGTAGGGGCAATATCTGAATGGAATATCCATTGGTCAAATAAGCATGCATCTGGCATAAAAGTAGAGTTCAACAGCATCGTCCTATACATCAGAATCCACTGAGAGGAGATAGGTACGGAGGGGTGTTGAATGTCTTTCGGCCTAGAAGTTGGCAGCTGCAATGATGAATACAGTTCCCTAGCAGTATGTCATGTCTTTCAGCCAGTCATTGGTAGTGGGTGTTCTGCTACTGCCCCACAGCAGGGCTATTCGCCATTTGGCTAGTAGTAGAGCAATAGCGGTAAATCGGCGGAGTCCTGGCCTCAGTGGTTTAACATATCCCAGAAGTGCCTTGAGTGGAATGGGATCAACATTCTGCTCCTACATATTAGAAATTAGAGCAAATATTCCCCCCAATATTCATCTATAACAGTGCAGTTAAAAGATAAATTTACTAAATTTGAATTATCAGCCATACATTTGAGGCAACAATGTGAATGCGAGAGAGTGGTGTCTGTTCAATGAAGGTACTTATAGTGAAACAGTTTGTGTCTCCTGTTGGTGGACACTAATTTGGTTTGTGTGCAGCAGTAGTGCCAAGTCTTGTCGGGGATGGGGTATGCCAAATCTTGCTCCCAGGCTGCTTGTTATGTGAGTGCACATGCTGGTTTGAGTGTTAAGCAGGGGTGATAGAGGTGGGCTATCAGCTTGGTAGTGCCGGTGGTTGCTATCACTAAGGTAAGTGGAGAGAATTAAGGAGGTTCCCCTAGGTAAGCAGGTAGCTCTTCACGGAGAATGCTGTGGAGGTGGAGGCAGAGAAATGTGTCCATGTAGGATAACCGTCCCCAGCGGTCCCGAATGCGTTGGTCGTGCCTACTTTGACATTTGTGAATAGGCCTCCCACTGTGCGCAGCTGATGTGCAGAGAGAGTGCGCTATACCAATGTCTCCTGGGTCATTGGGAGCCCTCAGTTATTTATGAGAGGGATTTCTGGGGAATATACAAGGTCACTGCCTAGATACCTGCCAAGATGGCCATGCCCAGCATGTCATGGCAAGGGTATGTATTTTTGAGGGCTCAGGAAGTAGACCCTGAGGGAAGAGCAAAGATAGTGGGAGCTGCTCTGCCTGGTCCTGCTCTGGTTCCAAGTAGGGAAGTCTGGCCTCTCGATGATACCAGTGGCAGGAGAAGTGGCATTATGCCACCAGATAGTACAATAGAAAATCTGGCACACCAAAAGCACCCTTAGAATATGGGAGCTTTAGCATTTCCCATTGGATTCCGGGACATTATCTTGCCCATACAAGATGGATCAGAAGGCTGCGCAGCATGTTGAAGGAGTTGGTCAATGCTATTGGATCGTTTAAGAATAAAGAATGAAAGCGTGGGGGGACTACTATCTTAATGATGGTAGAACACCTCTCAAAGGACAGTGGCAACCAGATCCATTGGTCAATCTGAGCAGTGAGGTTCTCAACTGCAGTGCCATCGTTTTGGCGTATTACCTTCTGCCTGTGGAGAACGATACCAAGGTATTTAGGGGGTCAAAGCACCAGCAAAGATGGTATTCAAGAGTGCATGTGAAAGCGGTGTCCATCAGAGGAAAAAGCTCTGATTTATTCCAGTCTATGTAGAGACCGGAAAGAGCCCCATATCAAATAATTTCTCGGATAATGGGAGGGAGGTCAATGGGAGGGCCCCATACAAATAAAAGAATATCATCAGCTGATACAGACACCAGGAGAGCTCCTCTGTGAAATCGCAGCCCTCTGTGCATGTGTTGATGGCTAATCAGGTGCAGTCGCGGCCCGTCCCCTGCCAAAGTGGTGAGGTGGGGTGGAGTAGGGAGGTGGGGGAGAACAGAGGGGACAAAATCATTTAAAAAAAGAAATAAACTTACCTGATCGCCGCTGCCTCTGCCATCCGCTCTATCTCACTCTTCCTGCTTCAGGAACAGGCACCTAGACTATACTGTGGCCAATCATGATGCTGCTGAAAAGCATCATCAAGATTGGCCTGGGCGCTACAACTTTTTGCTTCCAGGCAGTCTGGGACCCTGTGCCTGCTTTTTCCAGCCCCAGCAACGCAGCTGGGGCTGTAGAAAGCTTGGCTGGAATATAGAAGCATAATGAGGTCACAAAAACCTCGGGATTCCCAGTTTGGTTAGTGTTTCTCTCAAAAAAGGCCATTCCAAGGAATCAAATGCTTTATCAGAGTCGAGGAGGGCAACCACAGCTGGAAGAATTAGGTCGTTTTGATTCAGCACTGCAAAAATAGTGCAAAGGTTAATGGCAGTGGAACGATGCAGCACAAATCCCATCTGGAGGGGAGAGATTACGCTCCATGAGCAGAGCTAGGTTCATCAGAATATCTTCGGTGAGTATTTTCTTGTCATAATTGAGGAGGAACAATGGCCTGTATGAGTGACCACTTCACATAGGGTGGGTGGCCGAATATCATCCTGAAGGGCTCCAGAATAAACCTCTGAGTGGCGTGGGACTAGAACATGTTTAAATGCCTTATAAACATTAGCGGTGAGGCCACTGAGGCCAGGGGCCTTGGATCCTCCCAGTGCGTCAACTGCCTGTGTGATTTTCTGACATGTGATGGGAGATGCCAAAAATTGTCGCTGCCGATACGTGAGGCACACCATTTCTATCTCAGTCAGGTATGCACCAATTGCCTCTGCGTTGTCTGACAATAGTGTGGAATACAATTGTTGATAGTAGGTTATAAACATCGGGGCTACGTTGGTGCTTTCTACAGTGGTTGTTCCTCCCTTTGTGAGGAGACTCATTATATAGATGTTCTGCTAATTTGGGCATAGAAGTCACGCAAGGGTGTGGCCGGGTTTTTCACCTTCTCCATTAAGGCATGCATGGGCATACTTACCCAAATAGGCCAGTTCTTGGTCTGCCAGGTCACGAAACACCTGAGCAGAATCAAGTGCCTGTGTCTGAGCATTCTCTATTGTGGTGGAGTCAATGCCCTGCAGTTCCCGTTCAATGTGGGACAAGCCATCACGAATGCTCTTCAAAACTCCTGCCTGCTTAGATATGCAGACACCTCGAATATATGCCTTAAAGGCCTCCCATAGCATGGTCATCTTGGAGACAAGGCCATAATTTAGTTTGATATGTTCATTTATGGCATCAAGACTTCAGATTTTAAAACAGCATAGTGTAACGTATTTTCTGGGAAGTGCCATTGCTGGGAGCAAAGTGCGGGGATGGGATGGCCAGCGTGAGCCATACAGGGGCATGATCGGATAAGGGCCATGATTGGATAAGGGCCATGATTGGATAAGGGGCATGATCGGATAAGGTGCTATGTGTGCTATGTCCGTGAGCCAGAGTGAGGCATTGTGAGACACAAACCTGTAATCTATACAGGTCCAGGTATCGTGTGGGCCGAATAAAATGTGTACCCTTTGGCGTGCAGGTGTCGGGAGCACCAGGCGTCAGAGATAGGTGTGCATCAACAATATCTTGAACAGCCCACAGTGAGCGAGGTTTCATGATAGTGGTGATGCCAGTAGAGTCCATGGAGGGGTGGCAATCTATATTAAAATCACCCCCCATCAGAAACAGATCATCTTGAAATTCTCCCTGCAGGGTGGCAAAGGTATGATGCCATTCAGGGGAGTCTGTGTTGGACACATAGACTTTTAGGATTAGTCCACTTTACCGGCTAATGTGTCAGAAGCAAGTATGTATCCGCTGTTGCTGTCAGCTATGTGATAATGACATGTGAACGGGAGAGTTTTGTGGATTAAGATACATACCCCACTAGATTAGGAGCTATAGTAAGAAAAGAATCCGCTATCACCCCAGGTGGATGCTAATATACAATCATCTTGAGGAGAGAGTTGGGTTTCTTGTAGGAAAGTCAATTTTATGTTATGCCTATTTAGATATGATATGACTTATTTCCCCTTCTTGGGATTATTCAAACTCTGAATGTTCAAGGATATACACACCTGAAATAAGCCCCAGGCACCTTTAGGGGTATGTGTTTAGTGGTAAAGCAGGATGTGTCACTTGATAGGTGTTGAATCTGTTAAGAGTCAGGATATGGCACAGAGACAAACCAGCATTTAAACAGAAAAGAAACAGTACCTAAACACCAACCCTTCCCCCCCTCCCACACCAGTATTACCAAGAACTGACGAATCCCTGTCAAACATCTGGAAAACAAAAACTCAAACATTCAGGGTACACCTCGGTGGGGTGGGGGGTAACAATGTTTTGGGATGGCAACCCCGCTGTAAGTCATGAATGATCGATATTGTCAGCGGTCCGTATCAATTGGTTGGATATGGTAGGCAAATGTGGAGAAATGTCAGCTCATAGCAGATAAAGAGTCCATGCTGGGGAGCACCCAGGCATCAACAACGCAATATGCCATAGTGTGCAGAGCTGCAATCCAGCGGATCACAGTAGGATGCCGGGGCAGATGCAGTAGGAGAGCAGTCCAGGGTTGTTTGATATGCCCCCACCATGGTGTTTGAAGAACTGGGCCACTGGGTACTTGTTAGAACCGGCGGTCTCTAGTTGGCAGAGGTATACACTTCTGACAAATAGGGACCAACCAACTCTAGTCAGGGAAAGGGGATTACACACTCAGATAACCCCTGCTACCCCCTTGGTAGCTTGGCAGAGCAGACAGGCTTATCTCAGAGGCAGTGTGTTAAGCATTTATGACCACATACAGTAATAAAGTGAATACACTACAGATGGACACGACACCGAAGTTATTATAAAAATAGTATTTTTATATAAGGCTTAGCACAAGACCAAATAACGACAAAAATATACCACAGTCTTAATAAATACTCTTTGGAAGGAAAAGTAGTAGTTCAAGTAAGGTTTCTTCTTGGCAAGTAGTTCTTTAGCAAAGTATTCTTCTGAGCACAGTTCTTTGGCAACAATGTAACCCCCCACAGGAGTTACACGACGTCGAGTCTACAGGATTCCCAAGGTTCGGCGTCGACCGCGAGGAGCGCTACGTCGAGCCTGGGGTTGCAACAGACCCCACAAGTACAGTACCTTGAGAAATGAAGAAAGCGATGATCCACGGCGTCGAGATGTCGGCGTCGAGGTCGGCGTCGATCGTGCCTCGGAGTCGGGTCAATCCGCAGCGGTGTCGAGGGATGTCGGGCCGGAGCAGCGCTCACGGCGTCGAGAAGGGCGTCGAGTCGATGCGATCATCAGTGGCGTCGGGACGGGGTCGCTTGGAGGCGGAGCCGATACTCACTCCTCACTGGCATTGATACCGGCGTCGAGACGGGGTCACTTGGAGCCGGGGCCGATACCCACTGCTCACTGGCGTTGCTGCTGGCGTCGAGACTGCAGATTTTCCCTTGTGTACTGGAAACAACACTTTCCAGCAATTCAGCAATTCAGTAGATGGTGAAGTCCTTTGGCCCTGTGACTTCAACAGGAGACTGGCACTCTTCCAGTCCTTGGAGATTTCCTAGCAAGTGTTCAGAGAGTACACACCAAGTTCCTCTCTCCTTGTTCCTTGGCAAAAATAAAGAAGCAGCTTTCAGGTTCCTCCACAGCAAAACAGCACTCTGGCAGAAAGGGGAGGCAAGTCCTTAGATCAGCAGGCTTCTTGTCCTTGGTACAGGTTTCCTTGTCAGAAGTGATCTGAGTTCTTGGTTCAGGGGTCCTTCTCTTATACCCCTTTTTCCCTTTGTTCCCTTTGTCCAAGCAGGGAGATTCCCACCAGCTCAGGTTTGTTGTGGGTGTTGCCAGGCAGAGGCACCTGGCCTATTCACTGAGCAGGGCAGAGTCCTCAGCCGCCCAGCAGGAGGCGGAGCCAGTATTGTCACTGGCAGGAGCAGGGCTATCAGTCGCCCAGCAGGAGGCGGAGCCAGTATTGTGTCAGGCAGGGCAGGCTACTCTTCCCTCACTCTATGTGTAAACGCCCCATTCACCCCACACTGACTCATTCAGACCTCTGGAGCCACCCAGCCCCTGACACACACACCAAACCAGCAGAGACCGGTAGATAGTTGGACAAGAAAATAGCCACTTTCTAAAAGTGCTATTTTCAAACATAGAATTTAAAAACCATCCATCCTAAAGGGTGTGTTATTAAATTCTGAGTTCAGGGATACTAAACTCGACATGCTACCATGCTCCCTGAGTCAGATAGATTATAATGGAGTTAATAATCAGTCTGCCCAGTCTGGCCTATTGGAGGCAGGTAGCCCTTCAATAGTGAAACACGAAAATGGCTGTAATTCACTATTAGGTCATGCCACACACATCAGGGCATGATCTACCTTTTACCAACAATGCACCCTGCCCTAGGGCCTACCATAGAGGTGTCTGAAATGTGGCAAAGTGAAGGTTTAGAGACTGGTAAGTAGGTTTCCTTACCAAGTCGACATGGCAGTCAGGGACTGCACGCAGGCGCCGCGGTGGCAGGCCTGAGACACATTTTACACGCTGCTTCTGTGGGTGGCACAACCAGTGCTGCAAGCCCACCAGCAGCAGTTAACTTACACGCCCTTGGCACACGCAGTGCACTAGACTAGAGTCTGAACAGTAAGTCAACCAAGCCAATCATGGTAACACCAATCAATGTAACAATTTAACATAGGGAGCACTTGCACTGTGGCACTGATCAGCAGTGGCACAGTGCCCAAAGCAATAATCCAGCAAAAACATCGTAAACAGAGGAGGCAAACAGAAAAAAATGGAGGAGAGACTCATGCCAATGATGCCAGGTCTAACACGTGTCCCCTCCAGCTGAAATGTGGGGAGAACTACCCTTCACCCAGGGAGTCCTCATCACTAAGGCGGAAAAATCTGGACAGACCATCAGCATTGGCGTGATCTGTACCAGGGCGGTGTTCCACCGTAAAGTCCATCCCCTGTAGGGAAATGGACCACCTCAACAGCTTTGGGTTCTCACCCCTCATCTGCATTAACCATCTGAGGGGCCTGTGGTCTGTCTGAACCCGGAAGTAGTCCCAAACAGGTAGGGTCTTAGCTTCTTCAGCGCCCAGACCACAGCAAATGCCTCACGCTCTATCGCACTCCACCTTTGTTCCCTGGGAAGTAACCTCCGGCTGATGAAGGCTACAGGTAAGTCTCGGCCCTCCTCATTCATCTGTGCTAGAACAGCCCCCACACCATGCTCTGAAGCGTCTGTCTGGACAATGAATTCTTTTGAAAAGTCGGGTGCCTGGAGGACCGGTGCTGTACACATTGCAGTTTTCAGGGTGTCAAAGGCGTTCTGACAGGCGTCAGTCCAGATCACAAGTCTCGGCTGCTTCCTGGAAGTCAGCGAGGTCAAGGGGTGCACAATGTTGCCATACCCCTTGACAAACCTCCTGTAGTAACCCGTGAGACCCAAGAAGGCTCTCACCTGAGTCTGGGTTTTGGGCGGTTCCCAAGCCAGGATGGTATCTATCTTGGGTTGCAGGGGGGCCACCTTGCCGCTCCCTACTTGGTGCCCCAAGTACACCACTGAACCCTGCCCAATCTGGCACTTACTAGCCTTGATTGTGAGGCCTGCTCTGCGCAGGGCCAACAACACTTCCTGGAGGTGGCGCAAGTGTTCCTCCCAGCTGGCGCTGAACACTGCTATATCGTCCAGGTAGGCGGCGCTGAAATCTTCCAGCCCGGCCAAGACCTGGTTAACCAACCTCTGGAATGTGGCAGGGGCATTCTTCATCCCAAAGGGCATCACACGGAACTGGTAGTGCCCATCTGGTGTGGAGAATGCAGACCTCTCTTTTGCCCCATCAGTCAAGGCGATCTGCCAGTACCCAGACGTTAGATCAAACGTACTAAGGTACCGGGCAGCCCCCAACCGATCGATGAGCTCATCAGCTCTGGGGATGGGGTGCGCGTCAGTCTTGGTGACTGAATTGAGTCCTCGGTAATCCACACAGAACCGAAGTTCTGGGGAAGCACCAGGCGCCGCAGCCTTTGGGACCAATACCACTGGGCTGGCCCAAGGACTGCTAGAGGACTCAACCACCCCTAAGGCAAACATCTTGGAGACCTCCTCCTTGATATATGCTCTGACCTTTTCAGTCACCCTGTAGGCCTTGTGCCTCACAGGAGTGCTGTCCCCAGTGTCCACATCATGGACACACCACTGAGTGACACCAGGGATTAAGGAGAACAGATCAGGGAATTGTACCAACAGATGGCGACAATCTTGCTGCTGCTCAGGGGTCAGTGTGTCAGAGAGGACAACACCATCCACTGACCCATCTTTTTCTTTTGCACACAGGAGGTCAGGAAGAGGCTCACTCTCCTCCTCCATCCCAGCATCTGTGGCAAGGAGCATGCCCACTTCTGACCTTTCTAAGTGGGGCTTTAACCGGTTGACATGCAGGACCCTTAAGGGGTTCCTGGGAGATTTCAAGTCCACCAAGTAGGTGACATCGCTCTTCTTCTCCACAACCTCAAATGGTCCAGTCCACCTGTCCTTGAGCGCACAAGGTTCCACAGGGGCCATGACCCAAACTTTCTGACCAGGTTGAAGCTCAACCAGAGTGGCATTCTGATCGTACCACCGCTTCATCTCTTCCTGGCTGGCCTCCAGATTTGCCTGAGCAAGATCTCTGAAGCGCCGAGTCTGGTTCCTAAAGGCCAGCATGTAACTATATACATCCTGGGGAGGTTTCCTGGGAGATTGCTCCCAGCCTTCTTTAACCAGACTCAAAGGTCCTCTTACCGGGTGACCATACAAAAGCTCAAATGGGCTGAACCCTAGAGACTTCTGTGGCACCTCACGGTAAGCAAACAGCAGGCATGGCAAGAGGACGTCCCATTTACGCCTCATTGGTTCTTCAAGACCCATGATCATGCCTTTTAGGGTCCGGTTGAATCTCTCAACCAGCCCATTACCTTGAGGGTGGTAAGGAGTGGTAAACTTGTAGGTTACCCCACACTCCTTCCACAGAGACTTCATATAATTCGAAATGAAGTTGGTGCCCCGGTCTGACACCACCTCTCTGGGGAACCCCATGCGGGAGAAAACACCCATCAGTGCCCGTCCCACCACGGGGGCCGTCACTGTGCGGAGAGGGATGGCTTCCGGGTACCGGGTGGCATGGTCCACCAAGACCAGGATAAACCTGTTGCCCATGGCTGTCTTGGGGTCCAGTGGCCCCACAATGTCAATTCCCACTCGCTCAAAGGGGGTACTGACGACGGGAAAAGGTTGGAGGGGAGCCTTCTGCTTCCGCCCACTTTTCCCACTTGCCTGGCAAGTTTGACAGGTCCTACAATGGATATCTGAATCCCTTCTCATCTGGGGCCAATAAAAATGGGTGACAAGCCTGTCATAGGTCTTGTCCTGCCCCAGATGTCCAGCTAACGGAACGTCATGAGCCAACCCCAGTAGGAAGGCTCTGAAGCGCTGGGGTACCACCAGCACACGGGCTGACCCAGGTTCAGCAGCCTTAGGCTCGCTATACAGGAGGTCGTTCTCCCAGTAGACCCAATGTGATCCTGACTGATCACCTGTCGTTTGGGCTGAGGCCTGCTGCCTCATACCCACAAGAGAAGGGCACACTTTCTGTTCAGCACAAAATTCCTCCCTGGAGGGACCACCATCCTGCTGCCAATGGGTCAGCTCGGGCAGGTCTCCCAGTTCGGCCACTTGTTCTCCTGTCGGTTCCAGGGCATCCCCCTCAGGGTCTGCTCCCTCCTGGACCGCGGGAACGATGGGGGACAGTTTCCCGCGCCCCCTGCCTCTTCTCTTCACGGTTGGGATCTGGGCCATACTTTCAGGCTCCAGGGCCCCCTCAACACCCTTACTGACTGACATGGACCGGGTGGTCGCACACACCCACTCAGGCAGACCCAACATTTCCAGATGCGCTTTTCTCTCCACCTTAGCCCAAGGGGAGTCCTCCAAATCATTGCCCAGGAGACAATCAACAGGCATGGCGGGCCTCACAGCAACCTGAAGAGTACCTGAGACCCCCCCCACTCAAAAGGAACTTGAGCTACCTCACACTGACTCTGTGAGTTGTCAGCAGCTACAACGGGGTAGAATGCATGAGGGACCACCTGCTCTCTGGACACCAAGTGACACTTGACAGCTGTCACACTCGCTCCGGTGTCTCTGAGAGCTTCCACCCTATGGCCATTAATGGTCACCCACTGCCTATATTTCTTAGTGTTACTAGGCAGAGGGGTTGGAGGGACCATTTCCACGTCTCCTAAAGAGACCAGGGACATTTCTGCGGGACCCCACCCACCAGGGGCACCCATCTCATCCCCTCCCAGGGCTACACTCGCTACCTGACGAGGGGGTGCACGCGGCGGTGCATTCGAATCCTTCATGGGACACTGGGGATCATAATAACGGTGTCCCACCTGCTTACAGGCATAGCAGGTCATGGGGCCCCTGTGAACAGGTTTACCTGTCGGGGCCTCTGGCTTCTTTACAGGGGGAGGCTGGGAACCCTTCCCTTGGTTCCCTTGGGGACTACTTTGGGGCCCTTTCTGAAACTCCCTCTGTTTACCCCTGTCCCCCCCACTCTTCTGCTGGGGACCCTGCCCACCTTTGGCTGAGTCTCCCACTGGACCCTTGTGGACCCTGGTACTGACCCAGCGGTCCGCCTCCTCAGCAAGTTTTCTAGGGTTAGATAGCTTGCTATCAACAAGGTGCTGGCGTAGCTCTGGAAAACAGTTATTAGACAAGTGCTCCCAAGCAAACAAATCATAAAGAGCATCATAACTATCAACCTTGCTACCCTTTATCCAACCATCCATGGTTCTGCAGAAAAAAGACACATATTCAACCCACGTAGTACCAGGCAACTTCTTACATTCTCTAAAGGTTTGTCTGTACTTTTCTGGAGTTAAGCCATATCTCAGCATTAAAGCATCTTTCATATGAGTATAAGACATCCTATCCTCAGCAGGAAGGCTCAACAAGGTATCTCTCCCCTCGTTTGTAAAGCGGCTCCACAACCCCGTTCCCCAATCCTTCTCAGGGACCCGGTGGGCCAATAACGCTAACTCATATGCTTTAAACCATTGGCTAATATCTTCATTCTTACTGTAATCTTTGATCACATCTTTAGGAAAATAAAACCTACTTTCTGCAGGCACAGATGGAGTGCTGCCACCAGAGGGATTCAACTCTAAACTCTTAGTTTTAAGCTCCATCTCCCTCACCATCTTCTCACGTTCAAACGCTAATTTCTCTCTCTCAAAATCTAATCTTTTGCTCTCCATTTCAGCTTCTCTCTTGCTTCTTGCATTCTCTAATTCCAACTGCCCTCCTAATTTAAGTTTTGCCATTTCCAACTTGTACCCCCTCTCCTTCTCCCTGTCTTCTAATTCTTCGGGGGAAAGGCTCCTAGAGGACGCACTACTGCCTGGAGATGACACTGGCCCACCTGTGGGCTCTTCCTCTTCCTCTTCTTCTTCCTCTTCCGGTACCACCACCGGATCAGAGGGATTTCTGGCCTCTAACCAGGCCTTCAGCGCTTTGAGGAAGCCCTCTTTCTTTGAGACACCTGTGGTAGGAACTTTAAACTGCTTGCAAAATCCTTTTAGATCTTTTAGCGTGTAGGAATCTATCTTCTCCTTATCAAATTCCCCCACAACATTCTCCACAGGTGTAGCAGCTCCGGCATTCTCCATGGTCAAAACTGGCAGTGTTTAAGAAAATAAGCTCCAGGAAAGCGGAGAACAAAAATAGAATATCCTACCAAAAACAGATTGTGGCTGTGTTATGGTCTGCTTTCACTATGTAGCGTACACTAATCACTGCACATGAGTCATAAATGCAAAGTTCAAATCCTCACCGCTGCCACCAATGTTAGAACCGGCGGTCTCTAGTTGGCAGAGGTATACACTTCTGACAAATAGGGACCAACCAACTCTAGTCAGGGAAAGGGGATTACACACTCAGATAACCCCTGCTACCCCCTTGGTAGCTTGGTAGAGCAGACAGGCTTATCTCAGAGGCAGTGTGTTAAGCATTTATGACCACATACAGTAATAAAGTGAATACACTACAGATGGACACGACACCGAAGTTATTATAAAAATAGTATTTTTATATAAGGCTTAGCACAAGACCAAATAACGACAAAAATATACCACAGTCTTAATAAATACTCTTTGGAAGGAAAAGTAGTAGTTCAAGTAAGGTTTCTTCTTGGCAAGTAGTTCTTTAGCAAAGTATTCTTCTGAGCACAGTTCTTTGGCAACAATGTAACCCCCCACAGGAGTTACACGACGTCGAGTCTACAGGATTCCCAAGGTTCGGCGTCGACCGCGAGGAGCGCTACGTCGAGCCTGGGGTTGCAACAGACCCCACAAGTACAGTACCTTGAGAAATGAAGAAAGCGATGATCCACGGCGTCGAGATGTCGGCGTCGAGGTCGGCGTCGATCGTGCCTCGGAGTCGGGTCAATCCGCAGCGGTGTCGAGGGATGTCGGGCCGGAGCAGCGCTCACGGCGTCGAGAAGGGCGTCGAGTCGATGCGATCAGCAGCGGCGTCGGGACGGGGTCGCTTGGAGGCGGAGCCGATACTCACTCCTCACTGGCGTTGATACCGGCGTCGAGACGGGGTCACTTGGAGCCGGGGCCGATACCCACTGCTCACTGGCGTTGCTGCTGGCGTCGAGACTGCAGATTTTCCCTTGTGTACTGGAAACAACACTTTCCAGCAATTCAGCAATTCAGTAGATGGTGAAGTCCTTTGGCCCTGTGACTTCAACAGGAGACTGGCACTCTTCCAGTCCTTGGAGATTTCCTAGCAAGTGTTCAGAGAGTACACACCAAGTTCCTCTCTCCTTGTTCCTTGGCAAAAATAAAGAAGCAGCTTTCAGGTTCCTCCACAGCAAAACAGCACTCTGGCAGAAAGGGGAGGCAAGTCCTTAGATCAGCAGGCTTCTTGTCCTTGGTACAGGTTTCCTTGTCAGAAGTGATCTGAGTTCTTGGTTCAGGGGTCCTTCTCTTATACCCCTTTTTCCCTTTGTTCCCTTTGTCCAAGCAGGGAGCTTCCCACCAGCTCAGGTTTGTTGTGGGTGTTGCCAGGCAGAGGCACCTGGCCTATTCACTGAGCAGGGCAGAGTCCTCAGCCGCCCAGCAGGAGGCGGAGCCAGTATTGTCACTGGCAGGAGCAGGGCTATCAGTCGCCCAGCAGGAGGCGGAGCCAGTATTGTGTCAGGCAGGGCAGGCTACTCTTCCCTCACTCTATGTGTAAACGCGCCATTCACCCCACACTGACTCATTCAGACCTCTGGAGCCACCCAGCCCCTGACACACACACCAAAACAGCAGAGACCGGTAGATAGTTGGACAAGAAAATAGCCACTTTCTAAAAGTGCTATTTTCAAACATAGAATTTAAAAACCATCCATCCTAAAGGGTGTGTTATTAAATTCTGAGTTCAGGGATACTAAACTCGACATGCTACCATGCTCCCTGAGTCAGATAGATTATAATGGAGTTAATAATCAGTCTGCCCAGTCTGGCCTATTGGAGGCAGGTAGCCCTTCAATAGTGAAACACGAAAATGGCTGTAATTCACTATTAGGTCATGCCACACACATCAGGGCATGATCTACCTTTTACCAACAATGCACCCTGCCCTAGGGCCTACCATAGAGGTGTCTGAAATGTGGCAAAGTGAAGGTTTAGAGACTGGTAAGTAGGTTTCCTTACCAAGTCGACATGGCAGTCAGGGACTGCACGCAGGCGCCGCGGTGGCAGGCCTGAGACACATTTTACACGCTGCTTCTGTGGGTGGCACAACCAGTGCTGCAAGCCCACCAGCAGCAGTTAACTTACACGCCCTTGGCACACGCAGTGCACTAGACTAGGGTCTGAACAGTAAGTCAACCAAGCCAATCATGGTAACACCAATCAATGTAACAATTTAACATAGGGAGCACTTGCACTGTGGCACTGATCAGCAGTGGCACAGTGCCCAAAGCAATAATCCAGCAAAAACATCGTAAACAGAGGAGGCAAACAGAAAAAAATGGAGGAGAGACTCATGCCAATGATGCCAGGTCTAACAGTACTGAAGAACTGATGATGGCCATTGACCTCCATGCGGAGGAGTGCTGGGTATAGCATATTGTACTTGAGGCCTTGTTTTCGAAGGGTGTTTTTTACGTCCGAGCATTTGTGTCTAGCCTCCTGTACAGCAAGGGTAAAGTCTAGGAACAGAGACAGCATTGATCATTGATGTTAAAGGGGGCTGCGCTCTCAGGCAAGCGCATCGTCATGTCACTGTTCCTGAATCTGAGGGGTCAGGCTATGATCGGGGTGATGTGGGCCCAGTGACCTGTGTGCTCTTTCCACTACAAAAGTGTCCATGGAAGTCTGGTGGCCAAAGAGACCGGTAAGTAACTACTCCACAAATCCGTATTGGCACCCCATGTTGGAGGATTCAGCCACTTCCATAATTCGGAGGTTGTTGTGCCTAGAGCTGGCTTCAAGAGCCTCATTTTTTGCACTTTTGTGGTTTTGAGCAGGCGTTCAACCTTTACTAGGCACTTTGTGACTTTGGTAGCATCGTCCTCCACTTCAGAAAGCCTATGTTCTACCCCAGTCCCAAGCAACTGGTTTGGCAGTCAATGTGTTCCCCCATATGATCGAGGTGACTTAAGAGTGTAAAAGCGAGTATCGATTGCACGCAGCTCTGCAATGTTGGTGGCTTCACCAGCTGGTGAGATATTGGTAAAGTCCGTATGGGAGGGTTCCTCTTTGTCCGATAGGATTTCTTGATGCCCCGGCCCCCTGATTGGGTCAAACACTAGTTTCTTCTGTTTAAGGTCCCCTCGCCCTATCATGCGTGCTTGATAGAAGAGTGAAAGGGTGAGGGGTTGGCACTGGATGACGTTCGACATCCAGATCAGTGTGAACTATGCCCCTGGTCAGTTTATGAGGCAAAATCATGTCTGAGCAAAGGGGCAAACGGTAGGTACCAAGGTTAGAGTGTCAAGTAGATATCACATAGTATAGTCACACTGCACGACACTCTCACTAGGACCCAGTCTTGCTGTTCCAGCGCACATGGACGCTATGGGATATGTACCACGCGAACCTCTCCTATGTGGTAGGATTCGATCTTAGGAGCCATTAAGCACCAGGTCATCGACAGTGGAGACCTACAACAAACCATGTTTAAATGAAGTGCCATATTTAAGGCACACCAATAGGTCTAGTAGTCACAGAGCTCTTATTGAACCAAGAATTGCTTATGACGACACGCAACCAGACAGATCTGTGCATCATTTTAGGAGATTGTGTTCCAAGACTACCATTTGAGCCATAAGGACTGCAAGCACCCTAGGATTAGGCAAGTCCATAAAAGAAAATAATTAAGTATTTATATCATACCCTACTATGGAAATAATTGAGGGCATTGTTGTTTGGCCCTGAAGAAGGTGATAGGCACATTTTATGCCAACACTGAAACGGACATAGACCTCTGTTGGTGAACAGATCCCAGCTCACAAAACCACAGTAGATAACAACAATTGCACTATGACTGCTGAGGCGCGTTCTTATGTGTAGATAATTGGGACTGGTGTATGAATGCTGAGTATGTCAGTGTTGTTGTATGGATGGTAGATAGAAAGACATTGTTGGGTATGATTATACATGTTAAATGTGTCATAATACATAGAAATGAAACCTGAAATGTGTTTGTAGATATTCGTTAATAATGAAATGATTTTTGTGACAATTCTGATGGAATAACAGAAAACCTGAAGAACAAATTATTTGTGAAAACAAACACAATACAATTAAGATAAACTCTTCATATGAAAATGTTTGACTAGAAGTGGGTCAGGACCAACAGCATGTATCAGTGAGATTGAAGTAATACAGGCCTGTGGGTGCTCATCACTTTTCCAGCGCAAACGGATAACAGAGAACCAGCACCACAATCTCTGCTACATGGTAAGCGGGGAATGGGGAGAAAAGTGTGCCCCTCTGGTGCCAACACAGACAGGTGGGCAAGAGGAGGCAATCAGGCAAGGCCCACCTCAGCAATTATGGATCAAGGTAAAAAGGTATAGAAGGGGGTGGGGCCGGGCCCTGCACAGCATGCATGTAACTTCATGTTGGCCCACCACAAGCAAGAATTCCCATGGGCTGTTTCCTTGACCTGGCCGCAATATGTGTCCATTGTGCATCTCGAGGTGTTTCAGAAAGGTTTGCCCAAGCGCTGCCTTAAGTTCATACTCAGAGAGCCAAGTCACATCATTGCTATAGGTCAAACGGTCCGCTTGAGGCCTTCTCAGGCTCCGCATGGTCTTGTCACGAGGACCCAATATGCGGCCACTGAATGGGGGTGTCATAGTAGAGGGAAGCAGCATCAGCCAATGGGGAATGAGAGCTGGTCGCCTATCCAAGCTCTCACCAGTAGCAGTGCCACGATGTAGCTCAACAAACACGCAACCCCTGCTAACTGGGCATGATCACGTTGGTCGAAGGGCTCGCTGCTGCCGGTGCCCGGGCGAAGCCACTCTTCCTGCTGGCACCCAACACCACCTAGGTCACAGCCAAAGCCCCAACATGGGACTAGTGCACCAGCTCTTATCCTCCAGATCCTTCTGTCAGTGAGCAGCCCCCGCAGCCCTGCCCTCACGCTCACCTGGGGCCCCTGTTGCCATGGAGCCTCTGAAGGCCGCGTCAGCCTGTTACAGTCTGCCAGTGCACCGATGTCTGTGGGACCCCCTCAGGTCTGAAGACCCATCTAGATGTGAGGGGCGCACCCCTGCACAGCAGTATGCATGATGTTTAGCATTGGGAGCAAATAGTCACAGTTCTGCTACGATTAGGGACACCTGATCCCGGAGCTTCAATGCCGTGCGGCCATCTTGGTCACTGGCTTAGCCACACCCCAGAATTGGAGTTAGTATATATTAAAGACTTCATGTTTTCATCATATTGCATAATGAACCCTAAGATGAAATAAACCAAGCCAAAGAATCTCTGTATATTGAGTCTTATATGGCACTAAACAAACAAACCCTGCCTACACGTGGTGTCAGAAATGGGGGGTTTCCAACTATGATAAAAGATGGAGAACGTATTAATCTTTTGGCAGAAGGAGAACAGAAATTAGAATGGGCCCTAGAATATTATATCAACACCTAAGAAACTGAGTGTAGTGTCTTTTGAAACACTTAAAGGAATCAGGCTGAACAATTACATAAGGTGTCAGAGGGACAACTTCAATTTGCCAGCAGGATCTTTCAAAATAAAGGTCTTGTACCTGTCAGACACACCATTTCACTACAAAGATTCACCCCTGTTGAAGATCTCGAAGCCTTTCTCTTTCATTTTGAGAGAGCAGCTTGAGCTAGCTCATGGCCTGTTGTCCGCTGGTCACATTATCTGGCTCCCTTATTGATAGGAGAGGCTTGGGTAGCCTATCAAGCTGGCAATTTAACAGGGACAACACCCTATAATGAAATCAAGAGAGTGATATTGGAAAGACTTGGGGTAGATGAAGAGCTCACCAATTTCAGTTCCGTAAGAAACGGGGCTCCCCAGGTGATACTCCTATGAATCTATTCTTTAAACTGAAAGGCACTGCCAATTGGCGGCTTAAACCCCAGAAAGCATCGGAGAAGCACATAGTGGTGAAAATCTACAGAGAACAGTACCTAGAAGCCCTGCCGTTGCATCCTGAATTAACTTTGGAACATGTTATTGAAAGGGCAAATACTTTTTCCAGGACCCAACTAACCAATATTATCCAGGACTGTGTTAAAGGATCCAAACTCATGATTGCTAACATTGCGAAATTCCAGAAGAAACCCATTGCTTCACAGAAGGAGATGACTAGGGTGCGACCAGTAAAGACAGATGTTGCCTACCCTTCTGGACCCCAATGTTTGGAATGTGGGGAATAGAGCTACATTGCCTGTTTCTGCCGAATTAGAATAATGGAGGAAGAAACTGTGAAAGGGATCTACCTACCTCTATCCATTTAATATGCACAAGAGATGGGACTTTGCCTTCTATGTGAGTCTACAGGTTAACCAGAAGTGGATTACTGCTTTACTAGAGGTGGGTGAAGACAATCTGTAATCTAAGACAACTTGGTTATTCCCCAGTAGATTATCCAGTTTAAACAAGTCTGTCTAAGATTTGTTCATGGGGAAAAAAAAAATATCCAATAGCAAAAGTTCATTTGAAATGTATAGATGGCCAAAAAGCCTTGGTAAAGGTGAGGGTGCGTCAATGCCTTCCAGTAGATGCGTTTTGGGGTATTGATGGCTCCCAATCCCTCAAACCTTCTTAGAGAAAAATAGGTGAGAATCAGGTGTGGCTGAGAGAAATGCCTCTTTCCCAAGATGACCTAGGTAACCTACAACCTATGAAAGTCCCAAAATCCAGGATGGAAAGACAGTAACAAAAACGAGGGGGACCCTCTCAAAATGCTTTAGTTGTCAAGGAACCTTGAGACTTGAACTGACATTTTCAGACCGCCCAGTTAAATGACCTTACCCGCCAATCTGCCTGATATAAGGCTTAAGAGAAAGAAAGAAAACTCTTGGAGGTATATCCATTACAAAATGGGTTGTTGCATTGTATAGGAAAGAGGGATGAGTTTCCCCAGTTGTTAGTCCCTAATAATTTCTGCGACTACCTTTTATGTTTTTTGCCCATTCCTATCTCATGGAGGTTTTTTTGGGAGAGGAATGACCTCCAAAGCAATAGTAGGACAGTTTTATTAGTAGAGAATTGTAGCACAGATCAAGGAATACTATCAAGAAGATGAGGTATGCCAAAAGAAGAACCCCTATCAACCCCCTAACTTTCCCCTACAAAAGATGCCTGTTAGTGGTAAGCCTTTAGAAAGGTCTAGTAGGAACTTTGATTAGCTCAAGCAAAGGATTTAAATATGTGTTAGTCCTTGTTAACCATGCCACTATACACCTGGAAGCTGTCCCTCTACGATAAACCACTATCAAAATAGGTGCCATGATTGAGATTTTCTCAAAGGAAATCCTGATCGACCAAAAAACCTCCTTTGTACTAAAATGAATGGATCAAGTATGTAAACAATTGAATATTAAGCATTTGCGAGCCTCAGTCTGCCATCCACAAACCGATGGATTGGTAGAATGCTATTATGGTGTTTTAAAATTTACTTTAAAAAAATACTTACCGGAAGGGAAGTAATTGGGACAACAACTGACCATCTAGTGGACTTGCTCCCTTCACAGCGCAGCTCCACCTGGTAGCTACTGCTGCCCCGGTAGCTGCTGCTGACCCTTGGTCAGGGGGTCGAGGCCCTCGTACACCCACAGGCTCCTGCCTGTGCCTTATCCCTGGTGGTCTAGTGGTAGAGCTTCACTGCTCTGCTACTGGACTGCCCCTCTGTCTCTCTTTTCTGCTTTTTCTGCCTTTATTCTGCTTTTTCCCTTTCGCCACCCTCGCCCCTGCGATCCCCCATGGCCCACCCCTTCTAGTGACCCTCCCCACTCCTGCATTTCCTGCCTCCCAGCTGTCCAGCCCCCCACAGCACTACTTAATGGCGGCCGTGATCGCGCTCAGCGGCTATGTTGCTGCCACACTGAAGTCACGCTAAAGGAAAGCTCGTCTGCGCTTGTCTGTGCTTGGACCACACCCAGCGCCAGGGACCCTGGTTCTCGGACCTTTCACCACTACGATGCCAGCACCCTCATGGCCCTCAAATCAGGACGCCAAACCGCCTGCCACCTCGCATCACCAAAAGAGACCCAAGGACCCTTCTCCTGCGGGAACTAAAGCCATACCTTCACCCACTCCAACACACCAGATCTTCTCACCACCCAGCCGAACAACAACGCACCCACCCTGGTCAACTGCATCCTCCTCAATGTGCAATCCCTCCACAAACACACCACAGAAATCTGGGAGCTTCTCCACGCTGCATGTCCCAACACCACCTTCTTCACAGAAACCTGGACCAACCCCAGTTCTGGACCGGACATCGCCACCGCCATCCCCAATGGCTACAAAATAACTCACAAGGACTGCACCGACTTACCGGGAGGAGGCATCGCCATTGTCCACAAAAACACCCTCTGACTGGCGATGCACTCAAACGACCCAACCATGGATCACTTCCACTTTCACTTCCAGATCCAGAATCCAGATCCAGACCACGAAACCACCTTCCGTGGCACCCTTGTCTACACGCCACCACCCACCCTTCACTGCCACCTTTTTGGACCTCATCGCACCACAGGCTCTAGCATCCACCAATTAAATACTACTCGGAGACCTCAAATTCTACCTGGACAACCCCGGTGACCAGAACTCCACCTCCCTACTGTAGAACCTCGCCAACTTTGGACTCAAGCAGCTAGTCACTTCACTGACCCAAACAGCCGGAAACACACTCCAACCCCTTTTTCTCTGCCAGTGAGAACCTCACTTACAGCCACATCAACGAGCTCCTCTGGACCGACCACCACTGCGTGCCACTCCCCTTCACCATGCCCACTGTGCACCACCACCCTCATAGCCCCCCAACCCGTCATAGCTGGAACAAGGCCACCAAAGAACTTCTCTTCGGCTTCCTCAGCATGACCACTCCGCCAACACCAACAGACGCCCACACAGCACCGCACAACCTTCACCAATGGATATCCAACTGCGCCGACTCTTTGGCACCTCTCAAGCAACACTCCATGAAAGCCCTCCCCGAGTCCAGACCCACCTGCATATGACTCAAGAAGAGATGGAGGAACAACAAAACTCCAGAAACCCATACAACCTTCAAATCTGCTGTTCAGGCACACCACTTTCTCCTCAAAACCACAAAGAAAACGGCCTTCCAAGACAGAATCAATTCCAATGCACACAACAGTGAAGAACTCTTCACCATCATCAAGGAGTTTGCCAAACCTAACAACAAGACCACAGATGTTCCACCCTCCCAAGACCTCTGCAACAAATTCAGCACCTTCTTCCGCCACAAGATCAGGCAGATCTATGACAGCTTTGACACTCAAGACCCTGCCATTACGCCCACCACCACTGCACGCTACCACGCTGCACCCCACCAGGTCGTGCTAAACTGGACTCTGCTCACCACAGATGTCACACTCAAAACCATGAAGAGCATCCACTTAGGAGCCTCATCAGATCCTTGCCTGTACCACATCTTCCATAGAGCAGCCGCCTCCATCGCCCCCGAGCTTTGTCACACCATCAACTGCTCCATCGAAACCAGCACCTTCAACAACAACTGGAAACACACAGAGATCAACCCTCTGCTAAAAAAGCTGTCCGCCGACCCGGCAGACCTCAAGAACTTCAGACCTATCTCCCTCCATCCCTTCCCGACCAAGGTCATCAAGAAAGTCATCAACAACCAACTCTGTAAGTCCATCGAAGAGAACCACGTCCTGGACACCTCCCAATCCGTTTTCCACAGCAACCACAGCACCGAGACCGCACTCCTCGCTGCCACTGATGACATCCGCTCCCTCCTCGACTGGGGCGAAACCGCAGCCCTCATCCTACTGGACCTCCGGCCGCCTTCAACACCGTCTCCCAATGCACCCTAATCACGAGACTCCACGATGCCGGCATCCGCGACAAGGCACTGGACTGGATCCACTCCTACCTTACCAGCCAAACCCAGCGAGCCAGACTACCATCGTTCCACTCAGAACCTACAGAGATCCTCCTCTGAGCACCCCCCTCTTAAAAGTCTACATGGACCCCTTGACAGACATCATCAGGGTGAATGACCTAAATATCGATTCCAAAATATAGAATGGACAGAATATCGACTTCAGAAGCAATTTAATTATGGTAAATTAAATATTAATTATATTTATATGTTTTGATAATTAATTGATTGACAATTAATTATTAATTGGTCATTAATTTTTATTAATTGATAATTAATTTATATTATTTGATTAATTGATAATTATGTTAATTTTAATTTTGATTATTAGCAGCGGGTTGTGGGTTTATAGGGGAATTGGGTGGTAAGTAATTTAATTGTAATAAAGTAAATATTAATTATTTAATTTATGTGTATTGATAATTTATTGAAAATTAATTATTAATTGGTAATTAATTTGTGTTAATGGGTAATTAATTTGTATGAATTGCTAATGAATTTTTATTAATTGCTAAATGATTTTTATTAATTGATTAATTGATAATGTTAATTGCATTTTTTAGTATTGTGAGTGGGTTGTGGGTTTATAGGGGAATTGGGTGGGAAGTAAATTAATTGTAATAAAGTAAATATTAATATTTTTAATTTATGTGTATTGATAATTAATTGATAATTAATTATTAATTGTAATTAATTTTTATTAATTGGTAATTATTTTTTTAACAATGGTAATTAATTTTTAATAATTGTAATTACTTTTAATTAACTTTTTATTGGTTTTGATAATTAATGTAATCTTATTTTAAAATTAAAGTATTACTTTCCCTACTGTTGCACTCTCAGGAGTGGGAATAGGTTTTTTACCCTCCCTCTTTAAGTTTAAAGAAAGTTTATTGGAAGTAAACATAAGATAGAACAGTAATACAATACAGTATATGTCAATAATAAAAAATAGAAAATATATTGTGTACAATAAGGAAGGAAAAAGTAAGAAGGGGAGAGAAGAAAAAAGAGATAGGAAGGAGAAAGAAGGGGGGGGAGGGAGAGTAAACAGATAGAAATATCATATAATTATATCACTGAAAACATTGGTCTAATATATAACATGTATATCATATTGATCTCACTACTACAAGCTTAATTATATAATGAGAATAAAGCACAAAGTATAACAATATTTAACTAACTATAATCTAAGGAGGTTTGGGCAACGATTGAGCAGACACATTTAGAAAGTTGGTCACAGGTAGCCATAATAAGTCACGTTTAATGGCCAGTGTAATCGGGTGAACATAGGCTCTATCCAATCGATGATTATAACAAACTCCATACCACCAGGCCTGAAAAGAAACATTTGAGGCATTTTTCCATGATTTAGTAATTTGCTGAAAAGCAACAGCAATAAGTAAATCAATAATGAGGATATTAAGGGAGGTGTAGGAGGACCAAACCTCCGCAACACTACCCAGAAAAACATGGGAAAAAGAAAATGGGATTTGCGTATGAAATAGTTTATTAATTTGTTGCCAAACCCTAGACCAAAATTGATGAATAACTGGGCAAGTGAATAGCATGTGCATAAGATCTGCAACAGGGGCTGGACACGACCAACAGGTAGAGGGAAATAGATGATTAATTTGATGTAGTTTGGCAGGAGTGAATAAAAGTCTGTTATATATAAAGAACAGTGTTTGTGTAGTATTTGCTGCCCTAGAAGATTTCCGTAGTTTAGTCCAAATTTTATCCCAGGTTGAAGTGGAGAAGGAAGTATTTAAATCAGATTCCCAGCTAGATTCAACTGCAGATTTATTACGGGGCTGACCAATGAATCTTAATTTGTTATAAATTTGAGAAGCTGAAATGTTCACTGTTAAGAATGAAATTGGAACTGGAGAGGGAGTAGTCTGCATGGAAGAAGTCATAAGTTTATCGTAAGAACTTTGAGCAGCTAGGGTCAGTAATATATATTTAGGGTGATACGAAAGGGGGAGGGAATAACGCGTTTGTAATGCAGAGAAGGGTAAGCAGGTATCACCTAGAAAGAGCTGATGTGTCCACTTGAGACCAAGATTGAACCAATCCTTCCAAAAAATAGTCCGATTTTTAATCTTAATATGATTGTTATACCAAATCGGAGATTGCAAGAACCTGTTTCGGTCATCTAAACCATCTAACATAAGAGGATGAAAAAGTTTACGAGTGTGCATAAGAATGGGGAGAGAACATTTTTGGGGGGTATTAGATAAAGACAGAAATTCATCAAATGAGAAAGGGTAAATGAAATGAGATTCAATTTCTACCCACAAAGGCAAAGATAGTAAATCCGTTGCATTCTGAGATAGTAATGCAGAAGAATTCTTAAGAAAGAAGGAAGTATGATAAGATGCAAAGTCGGGGAAGTTAACACCACCTAAGTGTTTAGGTTGTTTGAGTTTGGAAAAAGACATCCTAGACTTTTTCTTTTGCCACAGAAATTGCGAAAGAATAGTATATATTTTTTTGTACCAGGATTTAGGAATGTTAACAGGAAGATTAGATAAGAAGAATAAAATTATAGGGACCAACATCATTTTTACAGAATCCAGTCTACCCCACCAGGATAAAAACAAGGGGTGCCATCGCGCTGTAGAGTCGGATAATGTTGACAGAAGATTTTTAAGATTGAGTGATACAGTATCTTTAATAGAGGGAGTGAACCATAGGCCTAAATATTTAATCTTAGTAGGATTCTAATGAAAGGAAGAAGATACAAAATCAGCATGGAAACAATACTTATTTAACGGAAGAATTTCGCATTTATCTACATTGAGTTTGTACCCTGAAACCGAGGAAAAAGTAGAGACTTCTGAAAGAAAAGCCGGTAAAGAGGATTGAGGATTAGATATAAATAAAAGAATATTATCGGCATATGCCGAGATTTTTAATTGCTTATCACCATAAGGAAAACCAGTAATATTCTTGTTCATCCGGATTTTAGATAAGAAGGGTTCTAGGGTCAAGATAAATAAAAGCGGAGAAAGAGGACAAACCTGTCTGACACCTCTGAGCAGTGGGAAAGAAGAAGAAACCAATCCATTAGCCAGAATAAATGATTTTGTAAAAAAGAATAAAGCAGTGAAACATAGGATAGAAACTTAGGGCCGAAACCAAACCAAGTAAGAGTCGAAAAGATAAACTGCCAGTTAACCCTGTCAAAAGCTTTCTCAGCATCCAAAGCCACGGCCGCTAGTGAGGAATGATGGGAATGAGATTTACTAAGTACATTGAAAAAGAGACGAGTATTATCCGAGAGGTGGCGACCTTTAATGAAACCACATTGTTCTTTACCTATTAAGTGAGGTAAAATATTATCCAGACGAAGCGCAAGAATCTTCGCAAAAACTTTATAGTCCAAATTAATTAAAGAAATAGGTCTATAATTTTTACATAAGGAATGGTCTTTACCATCTTTAGGGAGAAGACAAATTAGAGCCTCTTGAAATGAACCTTCAGAACTTCGGGAAGTAATAAAAAATAGGAATAATTTAAGTAATTTGGGAATAAGTAAATTAGAAAAATGTGTGTAAAATTCTATCGTAAAGCCGTCCGGACCCGGAGCTTTCCCCTTTTTAAGTGACTGAATAGCATTGAGAATATCTTTAGCGTGTATATCAGATTCTAGAGAAGAGAAATCTACATTTAAAGAAGAAGGAGGAGGAGGGATGGAGGCTAAATACTGATCAATATCAGATAGAAGAGGTGGAAACTCTGGAGTGTATAATGATTTGTAAAAATTGGAAAATTCCAAGAGAATGTCTTCGTCTTTATGGAGCATAGTATTAGATGAAGATGTGATAGATTCAATTTTGGTATGTTCTTTTTTAACCTTGAGATAATTAGCAAGGAGATTACCAGATTTATTTTGTGCAGTGTAGTATTTAGCGCTGGATTTAAGCAGATACAGATTTGCAGAATCAGTAGAAACTTTATTAAAAGAAAGTTTAGTGCTAATGAGTTCTTTTAAGATAGATTGGCTATTTGACATGTAATAAAGGTGTTCTAACTTTTTAATTTGTAAATTGAGTGTTTGAGATGAGAGAGAGGCTGCACGTCATTTTCGTGCAACAAAGGATATGATAAAGTCCCTAGAGGCAGCTTTAAAGGAATCCCATATAAGTTGAGGAGATAGTTGAGGAGATTCATTCTCTTCGAAAAATAAGGAGGCAAACTCGAGAAAGGCTGGTGTGAACTTAGGATCCAATAAAAGGGAATTATTAAATCTCCAGCGTCTGGTCCCTTTAATGGGAGGGAGTAGGTCCAAACTCAAGGAAACCGGGGCATGATCAGAAATTAATATAGAGCCTATGTCCGCCCGGGAAATATGTTGAAGTAGAGCCTTGGAAATAAAGAGGTAGTCTATTCGGGATTGCGAGGAATGAGTATATTCTTGAAGTGTGGGATGGCAGAGTCTCCAAGAGTCTACAAGAGCTCTTTGAGAAATAGTGGAAGTGAATTGGGAATGTGCAAAGGAGGGGACAAATCTGGATTTGGAATGCCTGTCAATAAAGGGGTCTACAACCATATTACAATCCCCACCAAAAATCAAATACTCGTCAGTACATTGCATTAAAAGTGAAAGAATTTGGGGCCAGAACGATTTATCGTGTGTAGTGGGAGCTTAAACGTTAAAAATAGTGAGAGAAACCTTATTAATCAGCAAAGAGGTCATAACCCATCTACCATCAGAATCATTATCCTGCTTTATGAGATGGACATCCAAGCGTTTATGACAGAGAATAGCAACACCATTGCGTTTTCCTGAACCCGGTGATGCAAAAACGTGGCCTACCCGATTCCGCCGTAATTTAGTTATCTCAGTATCCTGTATATGGATTTCCTGCAGAAGAGCAATATCTCCTTTTAAATTTGCAACATGTGACAAAACTCGCTGACGTTTGATAGGAGAACCCAAACCTTTAACATTCCAAGATATAATATTTAACGACATTTAAATCTTTATAAACTTAGCCAAAACAATTCGTAAAAGAATTTGCCATGCATGCAAGCAAAAAACTTGTGAAGAATGCAGCAGAATACGGAAAAAGGTCATTATTGTAGCGAGATAGCAGTGAGACATATAGAAGATCATAAGATAGCAAAGAAAGAAATGAGTTAAATAAGAAGCATAAAAGATAAGCTGAAAATATAAATGGAACAGAGGAAAAAAGAGAAAAAGAGGGAGAGAGTGAAGATAGTAGGAAGGAAAGAGACAGAACAAAAATAAGAACAATAGAGAGGACGTACAAATAATAGAAAAAACATACCACAAAAGAACAATCATGGTGGGGTAGGTGGAGCCACGCGAAGGAGGCCAGACGCCGGATGAGAAATCGCAGGACGAGGGGCACACGCAAAACATCATCCAGGAAAAACGAAAAAACGAAGAAAGGTAAGGGAACACAGAGACCGCAACCTGTTAAAAGGGAATATAAGAACAATAATTAACATGGGAAGTAACATAACTCCAACGTATACACATATGAGTAACATAAAGGAGAATCAGAATTGAGGGCAAATAAGAAACAAACAATGAGCATTTGGAGCTAAAGCATTCATGTCAAATCATGGCTTAGAAGTGTCCATAGAGACTCCTCTACACGAGTTCAAAAATTTTTGAAGCACATCAGGGTCTTCATAGTTGGTTGTTTTGTTATTATAAGTTACTTTCTTGCGTCGATCAGCAGTAACCTTGGCATAATCTTGGGCAAAAAAGAGGTTAGAGCCATTCCAAGTGATCTTTCCTTTCTGTTTGGCGGCATGTAAAACCTTAAGGAGATCCGTATATTCTAAGAAGTACAAAATAACTCCTCTAGGTTTTGTTGAGGAAGATGAAGAATGGGGACTCTGACCCAAACGGTGCGCACGTTGAATATTTAATGGCGGAGATGCTGAAAAACCAAGAAGAGTTGGAAGAAAAGATTGAAAATGAGATATCGGATCAGAACCTTCCAGTCCAGGCCATAAATGCGCAAATTATTGCGCCTATTGCGATTTTCTAACTGCTCAACCTGTTGCTTGAGGTGGTCGACTTCTTTGTGAATATGAGGAACTTGAGCAGCGAAATCCTGAACAGTATCAACACGCTTCTCCAGAACATCGACCCTTTGTACAGTATGGGACCAGTTATCTTCCAAACTCAACAGACGGGTGTTAGTTTCCTCCATATATGGTTTGAGGGCACGAATCTCCTCAAGGATAAGTTCCAATGAGAGAGGTGAAGAAGAGTTGGTGGGAGAGGGCGGATTCGCTTTTCCTCTTTTCCTAGGCGTGAAGGAAGCCGAAGACGGTATTTTGGATCCTTGTTTGGTACCTAACCGAGTCATAGAGGAAGAAGAGCCCTTCGTAGTAACAGAGTCACCAGGATTATCATCCGCTCCCTCTTGCAGGATGTTAAAAGGGTTAAAGTCCTCCAAAGATGTATCACTGGGTTGCAGAGTATCTTTACGAGCAGTCCGGGATGTTGCCATGACTGAGCTGAGCAAAGGTACCCCACAGCAAAAATTTTGTGAAAGAGGTACAGTAGTAGAGAGTCACTGAAAGCAGAGTAACACCCAATGCTCCTGTATGAAGCGCCAAAAATAATTCCAAGTTCTTGTTCAGGAAGTATTAGTATTCAAAAGGAGCGGACAACAGCAAAGAGCGGAGGAATCAAATGACTGACCAATTCATACTGTTTTCCTGAGGAGACCAGTCATTCTCCAGCAACAAGCATGAGAGGACAAAAAGTCAGTCAAGGCAGGTAAAAAGGCAGAAGATGTGCTCCAATAACTGTGTGCCAGTGTTCCAATAAATTGCCCCAGACTCTTCATTATAGAGACTTTTCATTGAAGGTCTGCATTATTTGTGGAGAAATGGCGGCAAATGTGAGGAGATTATTACATGGAAAAACAAAATGGCGGCCGCGAGTAAATCGCAGCCGTCATGGAGCCGAAAAAGTGTCTTCTCGCTCACCATATGCCAGGAATTTGAGCTTGACGACTGGAGCAGTGTTTCCAATGAAGTCGGAAGCAATTTCCACGCTCCGACAGCGTGAGAAAATATCCTGGAACAGCTGCGCCACCTCACATCGCTGCGGAGCTCATCGTAGCGGCGGCCATCTTCTAAGGCGCCGAAACCACGCCCCCTTTTACCCTCCCTCTATCCAACTCTTTCCCTACTGTTGCAGTCACTGGAGTGGGAATAGTAATTTTTACCCTCCTGCTATCCAACACTTTCCCTACTGTTGCACTCTCTGGAGTGGGAATAGTAATTTTTACCCTTCCGCTATCCAATGCTTTTCCTACTATTGCACTCTTAGGAGTGAGAATAGTAATTTTTACCCCTACGCTATCCAACTTTTTCCCTACTGTTGCACTCTCAGGAGTGGGAATAGTGTTTTTTACTCTCCCGCTATCTAACTCTTTCCCTACTGTTGCAGTCACTGGAGTGGGAATAGTAATTTTTACCCTCCCGCCATCCAACACTTTCCTTACTGTTGCACTCACTGGAGTGAGAATAGTAATTTTCACCTTCCCGCTATCCAATGCTTTCCCTACTGTTGCACTCTCTGGAGTGGGAATAGTAACTTTTACCCTCCCGCTATCCAACGCTTTTCCTACTGTTGCACTCACTGGAGTGGGAATAATAATTTTTACCCTCCCGCTATCCAACGCTTTTCCTACTGTTGCACTCACTGGAGTGGGAATAGTAATTTTTACCCTCCCGCTATCCAACGCTTTCCCTACTGTTATACTCTTTGGAGTGGGAATAGTAATTTTTCCCCCTACACTATCCAACGCTTTCCCTACTGTTGCACTCTCTGGAGTGGGAATAGTAATTTTTACCCTCCCGCTATCCAACGCTTTCCCTACTGTTGCACTCTTTGGTGTGGGAATAGTAATTTTTACCCCTACGCTATCCAAGGTTTTCCCTGCTGTTGCACTCTGAGGAGTGGGAATTGTATTTTGTATCCTCCCGCTATCCAACTCTTTCCCTACTGTTGCAGTCACTGGAGTGGGAATAGTAATTTTTACCCTCCCGCTATCCCTCACTTCCCTACTGTTGCACTCACTGGAGTGAGAATAGTAAATTTTACCTTCCCGCTATCCAATGCTTTCCCTACTGTTGCACTCTCTGGAGTGGGAATAGTAACTTTTACCCTACCGCTATCCAACACTTTCCCTACTGTTGCACTCACTCTAGTGGGAATAATAATTTTTACTCTCCCGCTATCCAACGCTTTCCCTACTGTTGCACTCATTCAAGTGGGAATAGTAATTTTTACCCTCCCGCTATACAAAGCTTTCCCTACTGTTACACTCTTTGGAGTGGGAATAGTAATGTTTCCACCTACACTATCCAACGTTTTCCCTACTGTTGCACTGTCTGGAGTGGGAATAGTAATGTTTACCCTCCCGCTATCCAACGCTTTGCCTACTGTTGCACACTTTGGAGTGGGAATAGTAATTTTTACCCCTACGCTATCCAACGTTTTCCCTACTGTTGCACTCACTGGAGTGGGAATAGTAATTTTTATCCCTACGCTATCCAACGCTTTCTCTACTGTTGCACTCATTGGAGTGGGAATCGTAATCTTTCTCTTCCCGTTATACAATGCTTTACGTACTGTTGTACTCTCTGGAGTGGGAATAGTAATTTTTACCCCTACGCTATCCAATGCTTTCCCTACTGTTGGAGTCACTGGAGTGGGAATAGTAATTTTTCCCTTCCTGCTATCCAACGATTTCCCTACTGTTGCACTCTCTGGAGTGGGAATAGTAATTTTTACTCTCCCGCTATTCAATGCTTTCCCTACTGTTGCACTCTTTGGACTGGGAATAGTAATGTTTACCCCTACGCTATCCAACGTTTTCCCTACTGTTGCACTCACTGGAGTGGGAATAGTAATTTTTACCCCTACGCTATCCAACGCTTTCCCTACTGTTGCACTCACTCGAGTGGGAATAGTAATTTTTACCTTCCCGCTATCCAACACTTTCCCTACTGTTGCACTCTTTGGAGTGGGAATAGTAATTTTTACCCCTACGCTATCCAAAGTTTTCCCTATTGTTGCAATTACTGGAGTGGGAATAGTAATTTTTACGCTCTCACTATCCAACAAAATCTCTACTTTTTTTTACTTTTTTTTTATTATGTTTACATTTTAAGCTTTTTTATATTATATTATGTATGTTTTATTTCATTGTTTTTAATATTTAATTAATTTTATATTATTTTTAATACATTTAAAAAATTCGATATTTTGGCTAACTATATTTTAACATTCTATATTTTGGAATCGATATTTTAGTACTTACCTGTTTGTAGATAGGGAGTCGATATTCTGTCCTTCTATATTTTGGTGTCGATATTTTGTACATTCGATATTGTGTCCCTCGATATTTAGTCACTGAACCATCATCAGAGGCCACAGCCTCAACATCGTCTTCTACGCCTACAACACCCAGCTGATTCTCTCCTCACCAATGAACCCACTGCTGCCAGAATCAACTTTCACAGCGGAATGAAGGCCGTTACTACCTGAATGAAAGACAGCTGCCTCAAGCTCAACTCAGATAAGACCAATGTACTCATCCTGGGACCCACCCCCTCAGCCAGGGGTGACTCTTTGTGGCCTGTTGCACTAGTAACCCCTCCCACCCCTACCGGCCACGCACACAACCTTGGCATCGTACTGGCCACCTCACTCACAATGAACCGGTAAATCAACGCAGTATCCTCATTCTGCTTCCACACGCTCTGCCAGCTTCAAAAGACATTTAGATAGATTCCCACAGAATCCAGAAAGATGGTCACCCACGCACTCATCACCAGCAGACTTGACTACAGCAACACACTTTATGCCGGCGTCCCCCACAGACCTACAGAACGTCCAAAACGCCGCAGCCAGACTGGTCCTTGACATCCCCCGCTGCAGCCACATAACACACCTCCTCCGACAACTCCACTGACTCCAAATCAACAAGAGAATCATCTTCAAGCTCCTCACACATGCCTACAAAGCTCTCCATGATGCAGGACCAGAATATCTGAATCACTGTCTCGCATTCCAAATACCGCCAGACAACTCCGCTTCGCCCAACTTGCCCTCTCCTTCGTCCCACGGATCCACAAGACCAGAACCAGAGGAAGATCCTTCTCCTACCTCGCCGCCAAGACCTGGAACAGCCTGCCCCTCCACCTCAGGAATCTGCGTCGTTGACCCAATTCAAGAAGGACCTTAAGACCTGGCTCTTCTACTGAACCTCCACACCCAGACGGATCAGCACCCACCCTGCGCCTTGAGACCCTCACGGGTGAGTAGCCGTGCTTTACAAACCCCTGATTGATTGAATGATTGATTGAACAACTCCTTTTAGCTTTATACGTGATTCGAAAATCAATTCACAGTAGTCTAGGATGTTCACCCTTTGAATCGCTCTTTGGGTGTAAACCCCAAACCCTACTTGAGATTACTATGGAGTCCTTGAGAAAGGATTGTCATGAGGAGAGGAATGTATTCGAGTATACCATGCAGTTAAGATATAGATTGGGTAAACTCAGAGTACTTGCCCCAAACAACCTAGAGAAAGCTCTACACAAATAGGCACATAATATAGGAAAGAAATGGAGAGAATTGAAAGTTGGGGGTGGGTGTTATTACCCGCATCAGACAATAAGTCAAAATCTGAGTAGCAGGGACCATATAAAGTCATACAAAATATCGGCCAAGTTACATATAAATGGTTAGGTTCTCCTCTAAAAAACATACAAATGACAACCCCAGTAAGACCAGAGAAAAGTACCATTAGGACCTTAGCATGGGAGAGATGTTGACTCAGAAACAGAAAGAAGAATTATACTAATGCCTGTTGCCTTTTTCCTGGATCTTCTCTGACCTCCCGGGTAAGATCCATTTTACAGAACATGCCATTCATACAGAGGCAGGGAAGGTCATGAAACTACAACCCTATTGAATGCCAGAAGCCAGAAGAAAAGCTATACAAGGAGAAGGAGAGCAGATGTTAAAACTAGGGGTGATTGAACACTCATCCAGTGAGTTGTACACCCCTGTTGTTCTAGTTCCCAAACCAAATGGAACTATTTGGTTTTGTATAAACTTCTAGGCTGTAAATAAAATATAAAGGTTCGATAATTATCCATTACCCAGGACTGATGAATTATTTGAACAGTTAGGTAAAGCCTGTTATATAACCACCATTGACCTAACACACGGATACTGGGAAATTCCTGTCATGTCATGTATTTGAGTTACCTGCTCTGGGATGGTCCTATTGCACCTCAGGATGAAAAGTTCAAGGCCATCATAGCTGTCTCCTTTCTCCTAACTAAGGGGGTGATTAGGACGGTGGGCGGATTTATGTCTGCCTGCCACCCTATTGGACAACCGGACAACCGGACCGCCCGACTTGGTGTCAGCGGTCCCATCAGTGTGTTTACAATGCGACCGCCGCACTATCTTTTGTATTGAGGCGGGTAGTGCGTGCTGCAACACACGCCGCAGTACAAAAAATAGACCGGAAACATATCCTGACACTACGTGGCAGGCCCCATGCAGAGCCTGCCACATAGTGCATGGATAGGTAAGGAGGAACCATAGGCGCCCCCCAACACCCACAACCAAGAACCACGGGGGAAGAGGGGCCCGCTACATGCCCCCAATGTCCCTTTCTGCCTGCCTTTTCATGGCTGGTAAACCGCCATGAAACGCTGTTGGGACATCATAATACCTACATCGGTGCCTGACAGGAACCATCATCATTGCAGGGATTATGGCTGCCTCCGATGCACTGACGGGCTCCTTGATCCCTTTGGATGTGTGGCGGTCGGGCTTTCCGGCCGCCATCCGTCTTCCCGCCATTATTATGTGGTGAGCAGAAAACCTGCACAGTGAGACCTCCACCGACAGGTTGTAAAAGAGTAATGAGTGTGTTCCTTTGCTTGTTGTATTATTATAGAAGATTTACTCTCCAATATTCTGAACTCGCCACTCTATTATAACCGACCCACTCAAAAAGACTGCTAGGAACACATCCTTTGAATCACCCTCTAAAGATTCCTAGAAGCATTTGAACTCTTGATGAGGGGAGCAAGATGGCGGGCTGAGGCCGCCTCTAGGAGTGGACCGCAGCGGCTCCTGGTAAACCTGACCCCCCTCGCTGGAAAAAATCTATGAGAGAGGTTGCTAAGAAGCACTAAAACTTATGTGAGGATAAGGCGCTTACTTGAATACAGTGAAGATCTTGAAAACGGGAGAGAGGAGAAAGAGAACGCCGATTTGAAAAAATTTCCAGGCAGCGCGGCTTTTCCTGGTACTGACCGGATGCAGCTCCTCCTACAGACTCGTCCTAGCTGCTTGCTACTGACCCGACACCTCGAGCGAGTGCCGGTATGGCGTTCGGCATATCGCTTTCCCTGTAATACTTTCTACGGCCATAACAAACTTGTGTGCAACCTGACTGCTCGACAAATGGCACCTACAAGGAGCGGTCGAGGAGCAAATCGTCAGCTAGCAGAAACGCCTGCGGTAGCAACTTCGATGCCTGCGGTGAGTGGGGGCGGTATCGGCACAGGCTCCGGCAACGGCTTCGGCAATGGCAGAGCTTTAGCAGTAGGGAGGTCAGCTGCGAATCTCCAACCAGGCGGCTTGGCAGGTACATTGCAGGAAGAACTGGAGGCTTCTGCTAAATACTACACCCCCTAAGCTTGGCCGACAGGTGATCCAGTATCTACAATCTGGAAACATTTCCGAGATTACCGAGAACGTGCCACTCTACGGAGATAATAGCTTAGTAGAGACGATAATTAACGCTATAGCCAACAATTCCAAACAAGGCTGCATTGATTCTCATGAAAAATCATGAATGAACTGGTGGTCAAGAGAGAGAAGCTAAAATGGGAGGACAAGAACTGATGCCACGCAACAAACAGAGAGTTTGCTAATTCTGAAACCTACAGACAGAAGTAAGCGTGTAGATAGTGAGAACAGAGACAGTTCAGTTGGATTTCCATCAACTGCCAAGAGAGGCCAGTGTCATCACTTGGTCATCCTTAGGTCTTGCTACTACTCCTCTAAGCCTAGAGGCAGACGTAATAGCCAAGATCAGAAGAAGGCGATAGATATAAAGCCAGAAAGAGAGATCGACCAAGGTCGGCCATTCACATCTCATGTGATGAAAATATTGCAGTGCATGTGAAAATTAAAAAAGGGAGTTGGGAGGGAGAAATGAAAATTTTAATGTACATCTCTCTGCCAATCCAATTAAAAACGTGTAGCGGCAACTTTTAACAAATAGGTTGCGTCTCAAATAGGTCGACTAGTTTCAGCCTGAAGGGATTACGTTCCCGGCTTTCTTCAGGACCAGAGGTTGTAATAGCTACTGTAAAATAGTGAAAAGGAAAAGCATAAAACAAGTTGTCCAACAATACAACCTGATGTGGTAAGATCTCTGGACAAGTAGGGTGTATTTCACTCCTGTCAGAAAAAAAGAGAGAAAATACAGACATGTATGATCTAAATATATAGGCTGCACTCAGTTCAAGTCTTCCTCAAAGGTTTAGATGTCTCTCAGTATCAACGTTAGCAGTATCACAATGTATACCCTCAACGTAGAGAGCAGAAAACTCACCTTACTTGTGTGAGAATCTGACCTCACCTCACCCGGTAGCCAACTCAGGTAAAGGAGACCCTGCCCTAGAAGAGTTAATCATACACGGCGTATCAGTGGAAGATATACGAATCACTTAATATATCGTACATCTAAATTGAGTGGTCTTTTTTAAAAGAATTCTAGCCATGAATTCAGATAGAGGTAACAAACAACAGGATACGATGCATAAAAAGATAGCTATCATAAAGGATAAAAAATACAACATGAAATTGATATTAAATAAAAGCGTGAATTTTGGCACTATATTGTGTGTTACTGATATAAAACAAGCAAAGGTGGGGTTTCTTCTTATCGAATGGCTGAAGTAAAGATCTTAGCCTGGAATGTTGCAGGCCTTAATGGTAGGAATAAGAGACGTTTGGTGGAAGAGGAACTGCGGATGTATAATCCACATTTAGTCTTATTATCAGAGACTCACATAGCATATAAAGATAAAGGGCTTCTTAAACAATGAAATCGTTATAGCTTCGGATCAAGATACTTCAACTAGAGGCGTAACTATTTTAAGGCATAGACATCTAAAATGTACAATCGAAAAATCGCTAACGGATAAAAGTGGTAGGTGGGCTATTGTGCAGGCTCAGATTGAAGGTAGGAAATGTGTTCTGTGCCTAGTATATGGTTCAAATAATGATGATTATCAAATAATAGATAGATTGAATATTGAATTGCTGAGCTGGGAAGGCGATAGAGTTGTGATGGGGGATTTTAACTGTGTTATGAATTACGAGATAGACACTACAAGGCGACATGCATTCCAGAGGATGAAAAGGACACGCACAGCAATTAATGAGCTAGGACGAATACATGCTCTTAGAGATGTTTGGCGGACACTATATCCCAATGTACCGGGCTATACCTATTACTCTGCTGCACATAAATTATGTTCCCGCATAGATATGGCTTGGGCATCAGATGAAATAATAGAATTTTGTACAATGGAGATATTTCCCAGGGTCACTTCAGACCACAACCCCATCCTCTTAATTTTTAAGATACCATCAGCGAGGAAACAGATGAGGGATTTCTCATTTCCTAGATATCTCTTAACAGATAAAATCTATATAGCAAACATCAAGCAACACTTGAGGGAGTATCTGGAAATTAATAATGGCTCTGCAATACTAGCAACAGTCTGGGATTCATGTAAGGCCAGCATCAGAGGATTCACACAGCAATATATTTGGAGACAGAATAGGCAGCGTAAGATAGAGACAGACGAGATTATCAAAGATATTAAGATCATAGAGAACCGACAAGCAGAAGCACTACTAAACGGCTCTCAACATATAGAAGCTATAGGATATGAATTAATAAATCTAAAATCAACACTAAAACAATCATTTAGGGAGAAGATAGCGGTTAAAATTAATAAATATAAACTGTCTCAATATGAAAGTGGGGAAAAAATTGGGAAGCTTTTAGCTTTTAAAGTGGCTGATGAGCAAGCTAAGACACATATAAAAAAAATTAAAGGCTCAAATAACGAGATATATGAACAGCCAAGTCAGATACTTGCACAGTTCGCTAAATACTACCAAAATTTATATACACCAGAGGCTCAGCCACAAATGCTCAATATTATAAAATATGTTCAGATGCATTTTAAAAAAAAAAAAAACGGTAGCTAACGAAATATCAGAAATACTGTCAGATGATATTCAGCATGATGAAATTAAAGCGGCCATCTCCTCTCTACCATCAGGTAAGGCATCTGGAGATGACTCAATCCCCCTAGAACTGTACAAATTATGTTTAGATGAATTACTTCCAGCTTTTACTCAACTCATTAAGTATATCGAAGCAGGGGGAAAGGCTCCAGATTCTTGGAATACGACTCGGATAATTTTTTTTTTTTAAAAACACACCTCCGGAGGAATGTGGGTCCTACAGACCCATATCGCTTATAAACACGGATGCGAAAATCTACGCCGAAATCCTTGCAACTCGCTTAGCACTAATAATGCCGGAACTTGTCTCACCCCAACAACATGGGTTCATTTTAGGACGGGACACTACATCGCATGTGAACATGGCTATAGTAGCGTTCGATGTTGCCAAAACAAAAACAGCCCCACTCGGTATGATATTACTAGATGCAGAGAAAGCATTTGACCGAGTGGGGTGGGACTTTCTTTGGGTAGCATTATCTGCATTCGGCTTTAATGGTAAATTTTTACATCTGATTAAATCTTTATATCATCAACCCACAGCTAAACTAGCCTATGCAGGACTACAATCTGATGCGTTTCCAATACTACGGGGTACCCGTCAGGGGTGCCTTCTCTCACCACTTTTATTTGCACTATCAATAGAGCCATTCATATTAGCATTACAAAACCAACCTCGGATTATACCTTTTGTACATAACTCAGTTTCAGTCTTAATACACGTTTATTTGGACCATAGATCCATAAACAAAACACACAGGTGCCAATTCCGATCCGGTAAAAACCGGGTACGAACCGTCGGACGGAGCCTTTTCTCCGTCCGACTCGTACCCGGTGCGAAATCCATCCGAAAATGCAAGTACGATTCATACGGAAACACCATTTCCGTACGATTCGAACAAAACACCGACCGAACAGAAACTAAACACAATTCCGATCCTGAAAGGAGCCGACGTGACGTCGGTACGCATCCAGCCTACGTTTCACGAACCAGGAAGTACGATTCGAACCGACGTCATCCCGCACGGAAAATATTTACCGGCTGCCAAAAACTGCCGGGAAATCAGGACGACACACGCAAGGAGCAGCTGGACGCGACGAACAGACATGGACCCGAACCTACGTGCCATCCCTGCCCTCCTAGCAGTCCACCTGGCGTACAGGAACCGACGCAGACGCCGCAGAAGGTCAGCACAACAACCAGGGGCAAAGGGGGGGGCAGGGGCAGGACACACAACACCAACACATGGTACCAAATCACACATGGCCTGGACATACCTGACCATCAGGGCCTGGTCACTTCCAGGGGGTGGGGGCAAGGCCAGCAACGCAAGCGTCCGCCACAACGGAAGTGGATGGTCACGCGAACCGGTACGTACCCTACCCAGGCCGCAAGAGCGTGGGTACGGAACGTACCACGCGTCCCCCTACGTCACTCCAACAATAGCGGTACGGCCCGTACCCACGTCAGAAAGGCCTTGGTACAGCTCGTACCAGCATTGCTGGGGTCATGTAGGGGTACGCGTGGTACGACCCGTAGCCACGCCCCCAAGGCCTGTGTACGGTGCGGACCCCACGGCCCGCAACAATGGTGGGACGCACCGTACCCACACACCAAAGGCATGGGTACGGCCCGTACCCAGGCACGCAGAGCGTGGGCAGGGGTATGTACGGACCGTACCCCCACCCGTGGAAGTACGGCCCGTACCCCCACCCGTGCATGTACGCCCCGAACCCCCACTCGTGTATGTACGCCCCGAACCCCCACCCGTGTATGTACGCCCCGAACCGCCACCCGTGTATGTACGCACCCAAGCGCCACCCGTGTATGTACGCCCCGAACCCCCACCCCACCCTGGTATGTACGCCCCGAACCCCCACCCGTGTATGTACGCACCCAAGCGCCACCCGTGCATGTACGCCCCGAACCCCCACCCCACCCTGGTATGTACGCCCCGAACCCCCAGCCGTGTATGTACGCACCAAACCCCCACCCGTGTATGTACGCACCAAACCACCACACCAGCCGTGTATGTACGCACCAAACCCCCACCCCAGCCGTGTATGTACGCACCGAACCACCACCCGTGTATGTACGCACCGAACCACCACCCGTGTATGTACGCCCCCGAACCCCCACCCCAGCAGAGTATGTACGCCCCGAACCCCCACCCGTGTATGTACGGACCGAACCCCCACCCCAGCCGTGTATGTACGCACCAAACCACCACCCGTGTATGTACGCCCCCTAACCCCCCCCAGCCGTGTATGTACGCACCGAACCACCAGCCGTGTATGTACGCACCAAACCCCCACCCGTGTATGTACGCACCTAACACACACCCCAGCAGAGTATGTACGCCCCGAACCCCCACCCGTGTATGTACGGACCGAACCCCCACCCCAGCAGAGTATGTACGCCCCGAACCCCCACCCGTGTATGTACGGACCGAACCCCCACCCCAGCCGTGTATGTACGCACCAAACCACCACCCGTGTATGTACGCACCAAACGCCCACCCGTGTATGTACGCACCAAACCACCACACCAGCCGTGTATGTACGCACCAAACCCCCACCCCAGCCGTGTATGTACGCACCGAACCACCACCCGTGTATGTACGCACCAAACACCCACCCGTGTATGTACGCACCTAACACCCACCCCAGCAGAGTATGTACGCCCCGAACCCCCACCCGTGTATGTACGGACCGAACCCCCACCCCAGCAGAGTATGTACGCCCCGAACCCCCACCCGTGTATGTACGGACCGAACCCCCACCCCAGCCGTGTATGTACGCACCAAACCACCACCCGTGTATGTACGCCCCCGAACCCCCCCCCAGCCGTGTATGTACGCACCGAACCACCAGCCGTGTATGTACGCACCAAACCCCCACCCCAGCCGTGTATGTACGCACCGAACCACCAGCCGTGTATGTACGCACCAAACCCCCACCCCAGCCGTGTATGTACGCACCGAACCACCACCCGTGTATGTACGCACCGAACCACCACCCGTGTATGTACGCCCCCGAACCCCCCCCAGCCGTGTATGTACGCACCAAACCCCCACCCGTGTATGTACGCACCTAACACCCACCCCAGCCGTGTATGTACGCACCGAACCACCACCCGTGTATGTACGGACCGAACCCCCACCCCAGCAGAGTATGTACGCCCCGAACCCCCACCCGTGTATGTACGGACCGAACCCCCACCCCAGCCGTGTATGTACGCACCAAACCACCACCCGTGTATGTACGCACCAAACCACCACCCCAGCCGTGTATGTACGCACCAAACCACCACCCGTGTATGTACGCACCAAACGCCCACCCGTGTATGTACGCACCAAACCACCACACCAGCCGTGTATGTACGCACCAAACCCCCACCCCAGCCGTGTATGTACGCACCGAACCACCACCCGTGTATGTACGCACCGAACCCCCACCCCAGCAGAGTATGTACGCCCCGAACCCCCACCCGTGTATGTACGGACCGAACCCCCACCCGTGTATGTACGCACCAAACCACCACACCAGCCGTGTATGTACGCACCAAACCCCCACCCCAGCCGTGTATGTACGCACCGAACCACCACCCGTGTATGTACGCACCGAACCCCCACCCCAGCAGAGTATGTACGCCCCGAACCCCCACCCGTGTATGTACGGACCGAACCCCCACCCGTGTATGTACGCACCAAACCCCCACCCGTGCATGTACGCACCGAACCTGCTATAAGAATGGGGTGTGCAAAACACCCCCAGCAGTGCCCAGACACAGGAGGGGTGGGTGCAGGGTCCTCCCAGCAGTGCCCAGACACAGGAGGGGTGGGTGCAGGGTCCTCCCAGCAGTGCCCAGACACAGGAGGGGTGTGTGCCTATCACTCCCAGCAGTGCCCAGACACAGGAGGGGTGTGTACCTATCACTCCCAGCAGTGCCCAGACATCGGACAATATACCCCATCAACAAGTTCAGTGACCTACAAGGGTGATACCCCAGATGCAGGCGGAGCCATCGCTGAGCCAGCATGGCTATATTGAAAGGCAACCCTCACACATCCAGGAAATGTAGACACAGCACAGCACAGCATTTGGGAGACACCCTGCAGGAAAAATGGCCTGGGCCACAGAGGACGGAACACACCTTGGGACAATGTCACCATACAGTGAGAGCAAACATGACCAAATACCATTTGCAGAGACCTTTGTGATGGCACGCAGATGGCAGGGTACACCCCATGAGCAGCACACTCCAACATTTCACAGACCCCTAACACATTATCACCACCCCAACGCAGGGAGCACCAGCACCAACAGCAAGTCCAGGAAAGCATCAGTGTGCAAAACAAAAAGAAAAGGCTTTATTCAGCAGGAAAATATATCAGAGAAAATGTCCACTATGTACAAGGGCCATGGGCCAGCCCAGCAGCAATGTCCGGGGGGGGGGTACACATCGGGACGTGTGTCCCCTAGCTTGCCTGCACAGTTCACAAGTCCATTTCATCCACAGAAGAGGGGGCATCAGGGGGGAGGGTGGAAACAGGCACCGCAGGGACAGGAGGGGAAAGGGTAGGTGTTGTGGGTGCAGGGAGGGATGAATCTGCCACAGGGGGGGTGCCAGCGCCAAAGGTGGAGGACAGAATGGCGCTGCACACGTCGGCAAGTTCCCCCAGCGACTCCCCCGTACCCAATCCAACCACAGGCCCCAAGGAGGGGGGGGGGGCAAAGGGATGGGTCGCAGCGCCACTGGGGGAGGGTGTGGACAGGGTGGGGGACTCAACTCCCCTGGCCGGGTCCCGCCTCCACCGCTTGCGGGGTGGTGTCATCCTGGGGCTGGGGGGCACACTCGCAGTGGATGATGCTGTCACTGACTGTTGGCCAGGAGAGCTAAGGGGAGTGGATTTGGAGGGAGTGGGTTGTGTGGAATGCGGACTCCCACTGTGGCTGCGTGTTCTACGTTTCCCCCCCGACCCAGTGGGTGTGCCTTCCTCACCCTGTGTGTGCGTGACAGGAGGTGTGCGCTTCGACTTCCCTGGTGGTGTGGTGCCTGTGTCTGTTGGGGTGCGTGCACGCTGACGTCTGGATGTGCGTGGGACAGGCACGGGAGTGGGAATTGTGGATGGGGCAGGGGTAGGGGGTGTTACGCAGCGCTGCAGGAGATCCAGTGCTGCAGTCAGTGTGGAGTCTATGGACCTCAGCAACTGCCGTTGGTCAGACTGCGCAGCCGACATGCCCTCCATGTATGCCTCCATCTGGGTCAGCACCTGGGTGTGGGCATGGAGGACATTTAGCATCGCAGTCTGACCAACCTGCAACTGCCTCAGGATGTCCACAGACTCCGCACTCACCGCAGCAGTGGTGACAGGGGCAGGGGGTGCGGTGCCTGGCAGGAAGGAGACATGTGGGGACCGAGCACGGAGGGAAGGGCCACGAGCATGTGGGAGGCCGGTGATGGAACCTGAGGTGGCGGGGGGATGTGGAGGGCTGCCATCAGCTGGGGGGGCAGACTCCGCCACCTCTGGGAGCTCAGCCTCGGACCCGTCTGCGTCATAGTCTGTGTTGGCAGTCAACAGGTCCTCCGCCTCACTCCCTTCGGCCTCCGTGCCACTCCATGTGCCAGACAGGACAGCACTGCTGGTACTGGTGCTCAATCTCTCCTCCCGGTCCGTGCTAGTGTCTCCTTCCGTGTCCCCCGGCGATGCTGTGGGCAAGGTGAAGAGACAGGAGAAAATCAGACACCTGTACACTTATGTCACATGAGTCAAATATACATAGGTCACATTGCATAGCCTGAAAAGCAACAGGAGTAACACCTACAAAACAATGTACACATGTAGGCCATGGAACACACAGTTTTTCTACCCACCATGCCACTGAGACACAATGGAGATCATGACACAACAGCAAATCACTGCACCTGAAATTTTAGAGAGGAGTCAGCCTCTGGGGACAAATGTGCACAGCACCTGCACCACACTGCGTCGTCAAAAAGGGATGAGCATGAATCATATCCATTTACTCTTGCCGCATGCTGCAAAGGCAATACATGAAACCAGGCCACACATGACAGGGTCACTGCACCTTGAGCGTATGTCCAGTCAAACATCACACACAGGCTAAACCCAGCAAGGAGGATGAAGCTTCTGACATGTAGGCCTTGTACGCACAAACCACCCACACCTGAGACAATCTCATTGAGACGGAGAAAGTATGTACACCTCTTACTCTGGGATGGAAACACATGGCCTCCACTAATTCATGACTGTAAACACACAGCCCCTGGTGGCCATGTCCACACATCATTGACAGGCAAACATCATCAGATTGTCTCAACAACACACACAGGTAATGCCCACTGTGAGTATGCACAAGCAAAATGGGTCCCCCTGTACAGTGGACACATGTAGCAACCTGTAGGTCCTAACAGTTGAGCCCAGGGTACAATGCCACCCTACGCAACCCATGGCAAAGACACAGTGAATGGCCATATTGTTGGATGACGCACATGATACCTAGGAAGAGGTGCCCCAGGGCACAGTAGTGCCCACACTCCTCCATGGTCCAGGATGGACATGACTGCAAATTAAGCAACCGTCCCTGCACTTAGCAGGCCTCCCACTCAGGCACATCATGTCAGAGGGCACACAATTGGACATGCATGCTGGAAGGCTGTACATTTTGGAGACACACCCCTATGTCGTGATTCACAATCAGTGCCAAGTGACATGGACACCACAATGACTGAAATTGGCCATGGCACACGCAAGGTCCCCATACCTGTGGCACATCACCCCCACACATGATGCTGATAGCATAGGGCACCTGCATGAACTGCCTGCATAAATAACCTTGTGCAAGAGTGGCGACAGACCAGGGAACACATTGCAAGGAGGGGAAGGGAGGGAGTGAGAACAGCACTGTGCTACTTTGTGGAGAAGTTGACGCACTGCACAATCAAACCCTGGCAGTGTATCCATGCAACTGCACACTTACATTGGCTGGGGACACACAACTGACACACATGTACCTACCCCCTTCCTGCTGCTGCCTCTCCTGTAGGCGCCTGTCCATATCGGGGAAGACCACCGCCAGCACACGCTTCTGGATGTGGGTCAGACGACGGCGGCCACGGTTCTTACGGCTCTCAGGTGAGTCCCCCAGCAGGAGCCGTGCAATCCTCCTCGTCCAGCACCGGATGTCCTGCCAGCGTTTCCTCACCTGAGACAGGCTCCGCCTCCGACCCTCTGTACCCCTCACGGCACTGACGGCTTCCCTCCAGATCTCCCCCTTGGCAATGGCGCCTACCTGTGAGGATGCAAAAGAGAGAATACATTAATCCACATGAGCAAAGACACAGAGACACACATATAGAACAATCCTCATTATGAACAGGCCATGGTATGCATGCAACTAATTGCACCTTTGTCATAGGGACATTATCCACTGTGGAAGGCCAAATGCACTACGTGCCAGTGGAAGCACACGGGTGGCATGAGGGGTACCACACACTCACTGACCAGGGATCACACTGTGCCTCACAGGCTACACCAGGATTATGTACAGCACCTCACAGCAGTCACCTGCCCCAGCACACTGATGCTACCTCAGCAGAGTACACAGACACACACAGGTACAGGACAATCACATGGCATTGCCAACTGCGGGTACACACCTCACTCTGCCCATGTGCCAGTAGACGTGGGTGTCACAGGTGTGGGGCTGGCTCAGCACGGCATGCACACAGCACTGCTCCCTGCTCACATCCGATGGCCAGGCCATATCCATCCCTCATGCTGCTTGTGTGCAACACTCCCCATATGCACTCACCCACATGACAGGGGACTAACACACACACCAATGTGCAGGGGACGAACACGGCCTTTGGACACTCACAGCACAGGTACACTGAACAAACACACATCCATGGGTACTGACACCTGTCACACTGGGGGGAACACAGGATCACATCAGGACTGTGGAAACAACATCCCCAGGAGGAGTATGCAGGCAGAATGTGGCATGCACCTTGCATTCATTGTCACAGTAGGCACTATGCAAGTGAGGAGTGCACACAGGAAACACAGCATGCTCTGCATGGGTGACATGAGGCCTTCCACACCCTGGGACCCACTCCAAACAACAGTGCATGTCTGTCACACATGGACACAATGCCAGAAGTCACTGTCACACAAAAGGGGCACAGTCTAAGCTAGTGGAGTCTGCACTCACCTGAACCCCTGGTCGACCATACAGGCTCTGGAACTGTGGGAGGATCACATCTATCAGGGCAAGGTTCTCCTCCTGGGTGAATGGCTGTGACCTCTCCACAGTCCTGGACATGGTGCCAGAGGAATCACTATCAGCAGCAGTGGTCATGGATGAATGGATGTGCAGGCAAGTGCTCTCTCATGGGACCTGGCTGCCTTATATATGCCTGGCTGGCCTGTTCATGTATAGGAGTACAGATTGATTGGTCAGTCACATTAGCATCCTACGTTTCATCCAATCCCTTCAAACCTACCCCAGTGTGTGGCTTTGCATGGTTTCAGTTTTGATAATGATGTCAAGTCAACATCCACATTGCAACAATGTAGATTCTTTCAAACTGACTTCTGCTGTGCACCTGGTGCTCAAATTCAAAAATTTAACTCAGTCTCCATGGCAACCATCAGGCATTTAGGCCCTTATACTTGTCCCTCATGTGTCCCCTATGTGTTTTCATACATTTACACACAGGTACGGTGCGTTCCACGCCCTAGGGCACCCCACAAGCAGTGATACCGACCGTACATGCGCTTGTACGGTCCGGATCACAATATGGGCGCTGGCGTATGCGTACGCCACAGTAGTACGGACTGTACACGCGCTTGTACGGTCCGGATCACAATATGGGCGCTGGCGTATGCGTACGCCACAGTAGTACGGACTGTACACGCGCTTGTACGGTCCGGATCACAATATGGGCGCTGGCGTATGCGTACGCCACAGTAGTACGGACTGTACACGCGCTTGTACGGTCCGGATCACAATATGGGCGCTGGCGTATGCGTACGCCACAGTAGTACGGACTGTACACGCGCTTGTACGGTCCGGATCACAATATGGGCGCTGGCGTATGCGTACGCCACAGTAGTACGGACCGTACAAGCGCGTGTACAGTCCGTACTACTGTGGCGTACGCATACGCCAGCGCCCATATTGTGATCCGGACCGTACAAGCGCGTGTACAGTCCGTACTACTGTGGCGTACGCATACGCCAGCGCACATATTGTGATCCGGACCGTACAAGCGCGTGTACAGTCCGTACTACTGTGGCGTACGCATACGCCAGCGGCAATATTGGCCCAGGGACCCTATACACGCGCTCCGAGCGTATGTACGGTGCGTATAACAACTGTCAGTGGTGACAGGCGGCACACAGACAGGAATGGAGCGGACAGGTATTGCCAAGGGTGGACACCAATGCATTGTCTGTGCAATACCACCTGTGTGTGACACAGGTGTGTCAGGATGTGATGTGGCACTTTACCCCTGAGGTGTGGGCAAAGCACATGTACGATGAGCTGTGTACACATGTCGTGTGTGATGGTGCGCATTGTACCACACATCCCCTGCACTCCTTTGACATGTGTGCATGTCGTACACACTAGTGGAGCCATGAGTCACTTGCATGTCCCAGTCACGGACACCCGCACCTGTCCCCTGATGCCAGGTACACGGAATATTACATATGACACGTGTATGGCTGCGTTGCATGCTGCAACCATGTCATGTGTGTGGCATGTCTTTCCATGATTTTGCTGTAGGTGTGTGATTCAATGTGTCAGCAGTTGCTGCTGCCAACATGTGTCTGTGTGTCGATGGGCATGGCACACTGTTCCGCACACCAGCCCACATATGTGATTTGCCATGAGGTGTGTATGTATCCAACTACACGGAGTATCAACACAAGTACATATCCACATGCTCCCTATGTATGTTCTGTCTCGACATGTACTCCTCAAAGGCAATGTGTGTGGCCTGTCCTATTCCTATGACATGTGACCAGTGCATATCGCATCCAACTACCTGTCTGTACCATACGCATACTACCTCTGCACATGTGTGGATGTCTGTGAATCCTGTGATGCGTGTGCATGTTCACTTACACTGGCCCACAGCTAGTCTCATGCCATGTCATCGTGATCTTGCCCCCCTCCGTTAGTGGCTGTCCCTTGGTAGGAGTGTAACCTGACTGGCGTTCGTGTCCAGGAACTGTGGCACAGACCTGACTCACAACGTGGCATATGTGTATTGGCTGTGTAACATGTGCTCAGTGCATTGACGATGTTGTTGTACAGTGCTCACTCTTAGGTGTTCCTTCCATTTCACTGCAGGGCTCCGCCTCTCCCTCGACGTATGCCAGACATTGCTGCCCTGCATGAACGGGACTGTATACGCCGCTACAGATTCAGCCAACGGTTGATTGATGAGTTGACTGGCCGGCTGGAAGCACAACTCCTCCCGCGCCACAGGTATCCAAGTGCACTGACACCCAAGTTGAAGGTGATGGCAGCCCTACATTTCCTTGCCACGGGTACGTTCCAACATACCATTGCTGATGTCGGGGGCATGTCCCAGACGATGTTCAGCCGTGTTCTGCATGATTTCTTAGAGGCCATGTTGGTTCACCTGGATGAGTACATTAAATTCCCAAATCGTGAGCAGTTGACAGATGTCAAGCGTGAGTTCTATGCCCTGGGAGGGATGCCCCATGTCATTGGGTCCATAGATGGGACACATGTTGCGTTGGTACCACCACAGGCACAGGAGGTGGTGTATAGGAATCGCAAACATTATCACTCCATTAATGCCCTTGTGGTGTGTCTGTCCAACATGGTGATTTCACATGTCTGTGTTCGCTTTCCAGGATCAGCACACGATGCCTTCATCATGAGGCGTAGCAGGGTGCCAGAAATGATGCTGCAGCTGCGGAACGAGCGAGCATGTATTGTTGGTGGGTAGACTCTGGCAGTTCAGTGTTTGGCGTCATCTTCCAATCTCACTGCCTGTGCTGACACACTTCTGTCCATGATGTTTCCTTGTAGGGGACGCTGGCTATCCCAACATGCCATGGCTGATGACGCCTGTCCGCAACCCCAGCACGGCTGCCGAGCACCTCTACAACAACGCACATGGGCGGACCAGGAGAGTCATTGAGAGGACGTTTGGACTTCTGAAGAGCCGATTCCGGTGCCTCCACAAGACCGGCGGAGCACTCCCATATGCCCCGGTGAAGGTGTGCAAGATCATCATCGTCTGCTGCATGCTGCACAACATGGCAGTGGAGGAAGCTGTTCCACTCATACTGGATCAAGATGACCAGGACCATCCACCCGTGGAGGATGAAGGGCTTGGTGACGGGGCAAGTGATGTGGAGGAGGAGGAGGCTGTGGAGGACATGCGGAGTCGGCTCATACGCAACTTCTTTGCTTAGTGGTGAGTTCCAGTGTCTGAGTGTGCACGCATTGGGCCGTGTGTGGCATGTGTTGCAATGTGTGTGTCCATCTGCATGTCTGCCAAGTGAGTCAGTGGTGTGTATTGAAGTGTCACTCAAGTGATGGCGCAATGGAAGGATGTTGTCTGAGGGTCATCATTGTCACCTGTCATGTTAACAACATGATACGTGTTAAGTACATGCTTGCGGATGTGCTCCTTTGTGCTGAATCCTTGTGTGTCTCTCTTCCACAGGTCCATGTGCATGCTGTCTGCTGGTGGCATTGTTGTGCTCCTGCTACTCCTCATGAACACAGCGACATGTGCTGATTCAGCGTCACATGCACGGGCAAGTGTTGAAATCTCCTCAGGGTAAGGGATGCCTCACGTCGTTTTGGGTGTGTGAATTGTTTGTAGTCTGTGTGCACTTCTCCGGTTCATGTGTGTTCCATTTGCATACATGGTGATCCTACATGGGGAACATGACATGGGGCAGGCTTCACCTGGAGCCATGCTCAGACTTGGTGACTGTCATGTGGCAGGGGATTGGGGATTGTGATGAGGCCATCATTGTGTGTAACACTGGCCTCGGAAACATACAGGTTGCACCGGGTTGACATGGTGTGTGATTGCCCCATCAGGGCCTCAATGGTGTATAGCGGCCTCTCCGTGGCAGCAGGGGGTGTTTAGCTGTTATCCGTCACTTGTGTGCCAGGTCAATGGGATGCCAGCATCTGTGTTGCAATGGGGGGTGCCAGTGTTGCTCCCACATGTACATCCACATGACCTGTGTATGTGTTGACAGAGTATCATTGTCATTCCAACACACATGACTAATAAATTTGTCCCTCTGTCTCCAAGGTGCCTCTTCCCTGTCAATGGTGCCCTGTTGCCACTGTGCGTGCCGCAGGTCTGGCATAGTTTTCATAGGTGGTGCATATGTGTCTATGTGTAGAGTGACAAGATGCTAGGGGTTTGTCAGGGAGTGGGAACTGTATTATGCACAAGATGCACAGTTCCATCCACCTCAAGGCAAGAGAGACCATCCCCCAGGGAAACTACAACATCTGTGTAGAATCCTACCCTGCAGTCTACGGACATGTGCCTCACGACTCCCATGGTACTTGTCCATATCCGGAGTGCATCTGCACAGCTCTGCTACTGCGTCGGGCAACCAGGCCACATCAACGTCCTAACGGGATGGGGGGAATGTTTCACAGCCAGCTGCAGGATGACCTTCTAGATCCACGCCCACACTCATGATGCAGCCCACAACCCCAACACAACCATGTGGCACAGTGATCCTAAACTGCATTCTGGCATCTCCATGCATCCAACCTTGGCCTAGCCACCATTCTCAACATCCGCCTGACGCAAGCATGCTGCACATTGTAGGGACACATGTCTAGACATACCTGGGAGCGGCAACCCAGGTCACTCCACATGATCCCTGACCTCTGCGCATGACTGTTGCTCCCCTGAATGTGTCTGTAGCCACAGTTGTGCGGGAACCACTCAGCTGGTTGGGCCCAGCACAGGTGAGTTTGGTACTCCATGTCTGTATCAGATGAGACATTGGGACCCATGTGTGTCCTGGGCAAGACTGCGACCCCACGGTTTGGATGGTTGGAGTTAATTCTGAGATCAGGCATGCTTTGACTGTACGACACACACATGTATTGTAATAATGTAGAATCACGGCATCATCTTGTAAGTGTGATTAATTTATTTGTGGTGGGGTACGGGTTTGTGGGGATGACAAGAGGTGCACAGCGGGAGTGTAGAATCCAAAGTTCACTGGGGGAGTTGGTATCCTTGTCGTAGCAAAATGTCAGAGTCCATGCCACAGTCTTCGTCAACATAGGTCAGACAGTGACCAGCAAGTCCATGTGGCAGACAATGTCATGTGCTGCTATTGGGCCAGAGGGCCAGGTGCCAGGCCAGGTGACCTGGGAGATGGTGATGTTCTGCTGACTCTCACAGTCTTTTTCGTGGACGACCCACCTTCCTGCGGGGACCCTCGGAAGCAGTCCGTGACGATGTCTGTGACGCTCCGTCGGATGAATCCTCCTCCTCCTGATCCCTCCCTGTGTCTGGTAATGGCCTTCGCCTGGTGCCACAGGGAGGGTTGCCCATGTTGTCGGCAATCCGACGGAGTACACCGGTCATTTGGGTTTGCACCGCCACGAGCTCAGCCTGTCTATCCTCCATCCTTCCTTGGTGTTGCAGTTGACAGGCATGTTGCTGGGACTGCAGGGTCTTCATCTCCGGGAGGGTCCCCTTGATGTCATTGAGGGTGGACGCAATCTGGTCCATGCCCCTGGTGTCACGCCGGTATGTATCCAGGATGTTGCTGACCTGGGACACTACCGGGTCCTGAGCTGCCTGGTCAGGTTCGCGCCTCCGCCGTCCTCCACTCCCGCCACCCCTGCCCACGTGCACCTGGCCTGCCGTTGTGGGTGCATCGGGTCTCCGGGACCCCTGAGGGATGGCATCTGCGTTGCCGCCTGCCTCCTCCTGGGTGCCCGGAGGACCGTGTCCCTCCTGGGCAGACTGGCTGGGTGGTCGTGTGCGGGCAGGGCTCCTGGACGTCTCCTGGGATGTGGCAGGAATGGGGGTGGTGGTTGGCACAGTTGTACCTGACGCAGGTGCTGCAGGTGGTTGGACACCAGAGGGGCCAGGTTGGTCTGGGTCATCCACGGAGTGGTGAGAGTCATCGCTGGCGGTGGGGTCATCATCCCGCGGAGCCTGGTCCTGTGTGACTTCCCCCCCAGTGTTGGGGGGTGTTCGTCGACGTTGACCTGTGTGTGAGAGAGACAATGTTGACAGTGTCACATGTGGCATCCATGTTGCATGCATTTCTGATTTGGCACTCTTCCTCTGGGTAGTTGGATCTGTCCTGCATTCCTCTCACAGTGCACTTGTGCATGGCTATGTCCCTTGGCCACAGCTGTCAGGGCTTTACGCATGTGTGAGACACAATCTTAGTTGATGCATCTATTTGGGTACACAGTCAGCAGTGTGGTGTGCGGGCGTAGCGAGCCATGCAGAGGCGCCTTACGTGTTGCACTGTACGTGGCCAAATGGTGTTTTGGCAAGGCAATTTGATGTTGCAGGTAGGGGACTGAAGCATTTGTGACAGGGTTCTTACCGACACGGTGGGTGGGTATACTGGGTGTGTGGTTAGGTCTGTGCCTGCAGCACGGATGGACTCGTGCACAGATTGACACATGGACCGGTCTTCATCTACGGAAGGGGGGGTTGAGGCACTGCCAGACCTGGTCTGCATGCACACAGTCCACCGGCTGACGAGTGGACATGGCCACACCACCCAAGGGTGATTTAGTCTCCCTGTGTCTCCCTTCCTCCCTCCCTCTGTCACCCTCCTCCCTCCCTCTGTCGGTCTCCCTCTGTCACCCTACTCCCTCCCTCTGTCTGTCTCCCTGTGTCCCCCCTCTGTCTCCTTCCCTCTCATTCCCCCTCTCCCTCCCTCTCTTTGTCACTCTCTGTCACCTCAGGCCAGCTTCCTGGGCACACACAGTTAGCCGGTCTTTGAATGGCCATTGGCTTGTTCATGTGAGTTAGTCCCTGTTCTCCGGGCACCCATTGGGCAGTGTGTCTGAGTGTAGGCTGCTGCTGTGGCGGTGTGTGCTGAGACTCTATCAGAGCGATGCATCTTCATTGTCTGCTGTTATGTGCAAATTGTGCCTTCAGACCCATGGCATCCTGCATGGCAGCCATCATTTGCAGGCAAGACAGTACTGTGTGGGTACACACAGTTTGTATGGCTGTGCCCTGGGCCATATGGGCTGAGGGCATTGTTGTGTGCTTGTGAGTTGCTCAATGTTAGTTTTGCTGCCCCCACTCCCAGCATCGACCACATCCTGTGTTGTGTTGGTGTATTGTGTGGCCTGTGACTTGGCATGGCCCTGATTGATGCATGGGGCATGGAGGTGCCAGTGGCATGTGTGTGTTTGTGGAGTGTTGTTGTGTCCGGTGGTGGCTTGGGGGGGGTGGCATGCATGATTGATTGTGTATGGCATCCCCCCCATGTGAGGTGAGTTGTTTGTGTACTCACCAGGGTCTGGGAGTCCTGGCAGTCCGTGTAGTCCCTCCACCGCCAGCGTGGACATCACCTTCTCCTCCCAGGGATGGTATTGTACCGGTCTGGGGGGCGGCCCTCCTCCAGTGATGTTCCCCTGGTTGTGATTGTCAGTCATCTTCCTCTTGACCGTCCTCCGCAGATCGTACCACCTGGATTGGCACTCGTGCCTGGTCCTTCTGGTTGTCCCAACAGCATTCACAGAATCGACGATCCTCTGCCACATGGCGGTTTTTTCGGATATGCTGGTCTGTCTGACCAATGTCCCAAAGAGCTGTGGCTCGACTCTGAGGATTTCGTCGACAAGGATCTCCAGCTCCTCCTTTGTGAACTTTGGATTCTTGGTGGTGGACATGGCGTGGGGTGTGGTTGTGGGGGTGTGGGTGTGGATGGCTGTGGGTGTGTGGGTGTGGTAGTGGAGGTGTGTGTGTGAATGTGATGAGGGGGTGTTTGTGTAGGTGGTTGTGTGAAGGTATGCAAGTGTGAGGTTCAAGTATGGTGGTGTGGGTCGTCTGTGGGCTCTGGCAGCAGTGGGTCTGTTGCAAAGGCTCATGGTTTGTGTGTGTGGTCCATTTTTATTGGTCCATTTGTGGGTGTGGCTGTGTTTGAAATTTGTGTGGGTGTGTTATGAGGAGTGATTGAGTTTTGGGCCTCTGTTTGGCAGTTTGGCAGTTGCAGGTGAGTGTATGTGATGTTTGTGGGGTTGTTGGGCCTGTTTGGTGGTGTGGGGAAACTCTACTTGACTCTCCTTGTGTAAATATGGTTTGTCCGGGTTCAGTACGTGTTTTTTTGGCGTCAGTACGGTCCGTACATGCACTGGTGGGGGTGCGGTCCGTACATTCCCTGGTGGGGTGGTGGTTAGGTGCGTACATACACGGCTGGGGTGGGGGTTTGGTGCGTACATACACGGCTGGTGGTTCGGTGCGTACATACACGGCTGGGGGGGGTTCGGGGGCGTACATACACGGCTGGTGGTTCGGTGCGTACATACACGGCTGGGGGGGGGTTCGGGGGCGTACATACACGGGTGGGTGTTTGGTGCGTACATACACGGCTGGTGGTTCGGTGCGTACATACACGGCTGGGGGGGGGTTCGGGGGCGTACATACACGGGTGGGTGTTTGGTGCGTACATACACGGCTGGTGGTTCGGTGCGTACATACACGGCTGGGGTGGGGGTTTGGTGCGTACATACACGGCTGGTGGTTCGGTGCGTACATACACGGCTGGGGGGGGTTCGGGGGCGTACATACACGGCTGGTGGTTCGGTGCGTACATACACGGCTGGGGGGGGGTTCGGGGGCGTACATACACGGGTGGGTGTTTGGTGCGTACATACACGGCTGGTGGTTCGGTGCGTACATACACGGCTGGGGGGGGGTTCGGGGGCGTACATACACGGCTGGTGGTTCGGTGCGTACATACACGGCTGGGGGGGGTTCGGGGGCGTACATACACGGGTGGGTGTTTGGTGCGTACATACACGGCTGGTGGTTCGGTGCGTACATACACGGCTGGGGGGGGGGTTTGGTGCGTACATACACGGCTGGTGGTTCGGTGCGTACATACACGGCTGGGGGGGGTTCGGGGGCGTACATACACGGCTGGTGGTTCGGTGCGTACATACACGGCTGGGGGGGGGTTCGGGGGCGTACATACACGGGTGGGTGTTTGGTGCGTACATACACGGCTGGTGGTTCGGTGCGTACATACACGGCTGGGGGGGGGTTCGGGGGCGTACATACACGGCTGGTGGTTCGGTGCGTACATACACGGCTGGGGGGGGTTCGGGGGCGTACATACACGGGTGGGTGTTTGGTGCGTACATACACGGCTGGTGGTTCGGTGCGTACATACACGGCTGGGGGGGGGTTCGGGGGCGTACATACACGGGTGGGTGTTTGGTGCGTACATACACGGCTGGTGGTTCGGTGCGTACATACACGGCTGGGGGGGGGTTTGGTGCGTACATACACGGCTGGTGGTTCGGTGCGTACATACACGGCTGGGGGGGGTTCGGGGGCGTACATACACGGCTGGTGGTTCGGTGCGTACATACACGGCTGGGGGGGGGTTCGGGGGCGTACATACACGGGTGGGTGTTTGGTGCGTACATACACGGCTGGTGGTTCGGTGCGTACATACACGGCTGGGGGGGGGTTCGGGGGCGTACATACACGGCTGGTGGTTCGGTGCGTACATACACGGCTGGGGGGGGTTCGGGGGCGTACATACACGGGTGGGTGTTTGGTGCGTACATACACGGCTGGTGGTTCGGTGCGTACATACACGGCTGGGGGGGGGTTCGGGGGCGTACATACACGGGTGGGTGTTTGGTGCGTACATACACGGCTGGTGGTTCGGTGCGTACATACACGGCTGGGGTGGGGGTTTGGTGCGTACATACACGGCTGGTGGTTCGGTCCGTACATACACGGCTGGGGGGGGTTCGGGGGCGTACATACACGGCTGGTGGTTCGGTGCGTACATACAGGGCTGGGGGGGGGGTTTGGTGCGTACATACACGGCTGGTGGTTCGGTGCGTACATACACGGGTGGGGGTTCGGGGCGTACATACGCGGGCGGGGGGTGGTGGGGTGTTCGGCGCGTATGCGGGCACATGTCTCCATGGTTGCTATGGGAGTTCGGTTCGGACGGTGTTTTTTGCGTACGGTTGTGAAATGGGGAGGACGGGAGGGATCGTACTTGCGCAGTCGGACTTTATTTTTCCGCACGGTGGGTTTCTCGCCCGGGGACGTGTCGGTGACTTTTCCCGACCCGAGGACGTGTGGGGAAATCTTCCCAATGCGATTCGTATGGACTTTTTTCCGTTCGAATCGTACTTGGCAGTTTGTACGCTACTTTGACGATTCGGACGGAAAAAAATCCGGATACGAGTCGGACGGGGAATTTTTTTACCGGATCGGAATTGGCACCACAATATTTAAAATAGCATCTTAAAAAGTTCATTTCTTTTAAAACATTAAAATACATCTTAAAAACTCATTTATACGTCTTATAACCTAAATTGCACGTAATCTATTTGCTACAGCTCAATAAAGGTATTCAAAAATACTTTCACTTTTTGCATAAACTTCCCCATAGCAACAGCAATATCTAAATCAGTTATTTTGGTTAACAGTGCGACAGCCTGTGTCCTAGTTTTTATCTCATATAACTTAAATAATGGTTTTAAGAACATGCATCGTAATTCTAAAAGCCTGTGGCAATCTAATAATATATGTAACAGATCACAACGTGTGTGCAAAGTGCAAGTGCATCTTCCCATCTTGTCAATCATGGCGCTTTTTACCATATAGTTTGTATAACATGGGTTTACCCCAATTCTTACCCTAAGGACCTCCCTCCATAATCCACAATCTGGTAGCCTATCAATATAAGGGAAACATTGATTATCTTCCCAAGCAGTAATCATGAAATCTACTGATGGTTTAGTCCCAAGATACTTTCGATCCTCTACAATAGATATTTCCTTCCCCAGCGATTTGAGGATCTTTTTATCAATATTTACCACAGAATCGTTAGAGCACAGGGTAACCTCCATCCTACGGTATAGCTTCTTCATGGTTGCCCTGATCTCTTTTGCTCATCTTAACTCGCTTTTCTCTACTTCGTTTTTACACCATTGGGATACTTTTATGTTTCCATCCGCCCCTAACCGTTGCCAAAAACGAAGCAGGGCCATACCAGCCAACATACCCCATGAAGTCAGTCCTAATTCCAATCTTACGGCCTGAACCATTGACGATTGAGGGAGCGTAAATAAGTTTTTAAAGTTTTTACCTTCCTCAAGGTCCCAGGTCGTCTTCCCACTTAGATATATCAATTCAGCACCATACAGAAATTGTGGGGGTACCATAGCGGAATAAGCTTTTAACACTGGGCCATCCGACATTTCACCATAGGCTTTGTTAAATATTTTCAGGCCACTGATTGTTGTTGAGGATCTCAATTTTAATGCATCTAGATGGGTATGCCACTTCAAGCTCTTCTCAAACCATATCCCCAGGTATCTGTATTCGCAAACTGATTCCACCTTCTCGGCCCCCATCCACCAAGTAAAGCTGGATTTCTTTCGACCAAAAGTCAAGGTTTTGGTCTTATCCATATTAATCACCAGTTTTTCCTTCAAACAATAAGCTTTAAAAGAATTGTACATAACTCAAATGAATTAAAAATTACGGCATATGCTGATGATATTGCTATATACTCAGCGGATGCTAAAACAGCATTGTATGAGGTGGTCAATGAAGCAGAAAGATATAACTTGGTATCTGGCTACAGACTTAACATCAATTAAACCCAAATAATAATGAACTACAAAGATGCCGAAATAATAACTGGGATATGCAATACGGCTACTTATCTAGGGGTTAAATTAACTACTAGAATAGATAAAATCATACAAATAAATTATGAGACTCTTCTTAAGGAGACTGCAAAACTGCTTAAAAAATGGCACAAGGTTCCTATAGGTATTGGTGGCCGTATAAACATAATTAAAATGAAAATACTGCCTAAGTTTATCTACTTATTCCGCTCTATCCCTTTAAGACTAAGTATGTCTTTTTTTAAACGACTAGACGGAATCTGTGGCAGTTTCATATGGGGCTATAAGAAGGCTCGTAGAGCTATTCGATTACTTAAGCTACCATACAATCAAGGGGGTCTGAATTTTCCAGACTTTAAATTATACTTTTGGGCAGCCTTTTTTAGGCGGCTACGAAGTTTAATAAACCCCGCAGTTTATGCTTGGCAAGGAACATGAAATGTTCCTATACAGAATTAATGATCCGAATTATTTCAAGCAGGTCAGATTTAAGGTCGCACGAGATATTGCAAACATATGGTGTTCCATTACTTTTAACTGCAATACATTATTTTATCATGATAAACTACCCATATGGGGCAATCCGGGTTTACCAGAAATTTTTCAGGATATGGAGGGTAAACGATGGGCTAGCTTTGGCATAAAATACTTGGGAGATATATATGACTAAAATGGGTTTATGACTTTTGAGAAAATAAAGACTATATATAAAATAACTTCAGGCATGCAATTCAAATATTTTCAAATTCGAGATTATCTTATCCGTAGCATGCAACTGACGAATATTTCAGGTTTGTTCATATGGGAATATCTGTATAAGGATAACTTAAAATCAATAATTAGTACTGGATATAAAATCTTATGCACATTTAAGCTAGACGACTGTCATAGATTAGCTGAATGCCTGGGACACAACGCAGGGATATCAATGACAGCTAATACTATATCACGTGCTTTTTCTAGACTCAATAACTCTGTATATTCCTCTAATCTCAGGCTACAACAATTCAGAACAATCTTTCAACTATACTATACACCAGAAAGAATATCAAAGTGGTCATCCCATGGTCATTCTAGCGAGCGTACAAAATGCCCAAAATGTAATCTACAGGCTGCTGATTTAAAACATATGTTTCTTTCATGTCCTTTATTAGAGAACTTCTGGTCAAAGATAACCAAAGTGATTTCTCAGAAATTAGGGAGGGTAGTGATGTTTTCAGCAATAGAGGTATTAGTCGGAGCCCAGAGTATTACAAACAGACATGCGGACTTAATCTCAATATTATTGGCTAGTGCAAGATTGACAATTGCTCGCGTGTGGATCTCACCAACACCTCCATCGGTCATGGAATGGTGGGGATTAGTTAAAGAAACATATGATATGGAATTAGCATTGGCTAAAACGAGAGGGGCGCGGGCACTCTGTAAACTAAATAGGATATGGGGTGTACTATTCTGAAATGTCCAAAGTATAATATGTAAATAATGCTAAAATGTCCCCTCCCCCCTTTTTTTTTTTTTTGCTTAACAGAGCTATACGCCCTCTTATCCCATTATTTCTGCCATGGGGGATAATGTGCATATCTGTAGATATGAAAAGTTAGATACTCCTAAAACTGATAACACTTGCTTGTATTAATGTTTGTACTAATGTGTTTACAATTTCTTTAATTGAACAGTATGTATTAATTTTCTCTTCTTTCATGTTGGTAATAAAGAATTAAAAAAAAAAAAAAATGAAATCTTGATGAGATTAATTGCTTCTAAGCCCATTTTGCAGTCTCCTGGCTTTACTAAACCCTCGTTAATGCAAACTGAGGCATCTGACATCGGTGTAGGAGCTGTTCTTTTCAAGATCAATGATGAGGGGGATAAGAATCTCAGTCTTATTGTAAGTCAAAAGGTATTCCCTCGGGCGGCTCATTATTCGGTCATCGTAAACGAATGCTTAGGAATTAAATGGGCAGTATAAAAATGACAGCATGATTTCGAGGGTTGTCCTTTTCTTCTCTACTGTGACCAAGCTCCTTTAACTTGGTTAAGGGCACTAATGTCGGGGTCTTACGTTGGTTCTTCTTCCTTCCACCCTATCAGATTGAGGTTCACCATAGACAATGGTGTTCTCAAGGTAATATTGATTTCCTGTCAATAGGGTGACCAGACGTCCCGGATTTGCCGGGGCAGTCCCGGTTTTTGGGGAAATGCCCCGATACTTTCCCCACAAATTAAAACAATGTCCCAGTTTTTGTGTAATGCCCAGGTGAAGCAGAGAAATGTCCCGTTTTTTTGTTGTTCAGTGCCTGGATTGAGAATACCATTGGAGCCCTTGTTGCAGAAGGATAAATTATGTTGAGAAATCACTTTGGTGACACCTTTGTGGCCCTGCTATGCCCTTTAAAGGGAGCGAGCCTTGAATGTAAGCCTAAAGGCTGTAGTCCTACTTTTATTTCTAGCCTGTCTCGGTTTTGGTTCTCAAAATCTGGTTACCCTACCTGTCAAGATATCCTCTTTTTCCCAATCAGAAAATCTGAGAAAGGGGATGTGTAGCATGGGGTCTAAGGGGATGGAAGCAACCGAAGACTTACCTGAACTTTCTCACTGGAACGACTCACCTGCGACGCCTGAAAGGGAAAGCAAAAATATCAAAAACAAAGAAGGACAAAAGCAGAAAAGAGAGTAAAAAACAAAGGAAGGGCTGTTGTTTACCCTCCCAAAGCACCTCCACGAGGCAAAAGAACGAACTAGCTGGCATAAAAAGAAAAGCCGGTATAGAGAGGAGGAGGTGTGGCCAAAAGGGAACGGAGACGTGCAAGAGAGTGGAGACGAAGAGGAGAATGCGAGAGGAGTTGGGTAGACAGCTGCTGGACACGGGTTGCCTGACCTGCAGGGTTGGATTGGGGACACAATTCGGCCTGGACAGCCAAAAAAACATTTGTATATTGTTATCTGGCTGATAAGGAGAAGAGCAGATACAGATGTATCGCCACTGCCTGCATGGAGTGGAGGAGGACGGGGCGTGGCTTGGACGCCGATCGGGATGGCGGCGTGAGCCTGCAGCTCCCTGCCTGATCCCGACAATACTCCTGATAATCTGCCGAGAGGGGCTATCGGCTGGACGGACTGCCGGTGCGGAGCGCCGGGGCTGCTGGGGCTGCAAGCAGGGAGACTGCGGAGGGCCGGGAGAGGCGTAGAGCCCGAGGCCGCAGATCCGGAGCGCAGTGATCAGCAGGCAAGATGGCGGCGGCCCGACCTCGGAGCCCTGAGGAGGACGACGGAGGAAAGTGACCGGAGGGAGACGGGGACGGCCTCGGCTGTGCGGGACGCCGGCGGCTTTCAGGTGCCCCTGGGACTGAGAGCTGGGGGCTGGGCCCCCGGTCCCGAGTGAGGAACGAGGTGACGGAGCTGCCCCTCCCCCCGCGTGGAGAGCGACGACCGCCTGGGCTGGCGCGGCGCCCGACGGAGAGCGGGGACGGTGGGGGTGACGGCGGAGTGCTGCTGGCGAGCGAGGGGGGGGGCCCCCAGGACCACAGTGTTGACCCCGCTGGGTGGATAGCTCTGGCCTGACTCGAAGTGGGACATCAGACGGAGGGGCCTGGAGTGGCGGACAACGGCCCTGAACAGAGCTGCCGAAGCGGGAGCGAGGGGAGCCGGGCGTGGAGGGGCCCTCTGGCAGTCCGAAGGAAGCACACGGGCTGCGATTGCGGCGGCCCTCGGGGGTAGCGGCCGCGCAGGGCGGCGGACTTCGGAGCGGTTGGGTGGGCGCCTCCCCCGCGACCCTCTTGAGTGGGGATCCCCGCCGAGCAGATGGCGAATAAGGGTGCTGCGCCGCTGATGCCGGGGGGGCACGGCCGGGGCACGGAGTCGGCCGCGGATGGCGGGGCCCAGGACGAATCGGAGGGCTCGGCGCAGGAACGGCGCCTGAATAAACGGCTGGACGGTATTCTTGAGGCGATCACGGCCACTAAGGAGGCCCTGCACAACGACATTGCGCAGGTCGCCACTGGACTGGGTCTCTTGCGGGCGGACCATGCCAAATTGTCGGACCGAGTTAAGGACAATGAGATGAAGCTACAGGAGCTCGGCCCTGCAGTGGCGGCCGCGGACCACAAATTCGCCGACGTCCTGGGCCGTTTGGCAATGCTGGAGAGACGGGCGGAGGACGCCGAAGGCCGCAATCGCAGGAACAATGTACGGGTGGTGGGCCTCCCGGAAAACAGCGAAGGGAAGGATGCGGTGGCGTACATGGAGAATTGGTTCAAAACAGTGGTGGCCCCGGAGGGGCTCTCCCCCTTCTTCTCGCTGGAACGGGCGCACAGGGTTCCGGCCCGCCCGCCGCCGCCGGGCCGCCCGCCCCGGCCGATGCTGGTCAGACTCTTGCATTACAGGGACAGAGATTTGCTGATCCAGAGGGCACGATCGGAGGGCCCCTTTCAGGTGGCGAATAGCCCGGTGACGGTGTTTCCCGACTACACGCAGGAGGTCCAGAAGCATAGGGCTTCTTTTCTGGCAGTGAAGAAGGAATTGAGGGCCGAGGGGCTCCAGTACTCCTGCTTTTCCCGGCGAAACTAAGGGTGATTGTGGGCGATGCGACTCACTTCTTTCAGACTCCGGATGAAGCGGGGGCATGGCTCGAGTTGCATCGCGCTGGCACGGACCGCACGGGGAAAGGCGCGAGGGAGAGGCGCCGGCCGACTCAAGTGCGGAAATCCCAACGCATCCGCAAACGTGATAACCTCAGGAGAGGGTTGCGAGAGGACCAGCTGGCGGAGGACAGGCGGGGGGCGCTGGCGGCAACAGCGATCCTCACGGGCTCCCCGCAAGAACGGATGTCGGTGGGTTCGGACACTGGTGACGATGGTGGGCAATCAGGCGGTGAACTTTCGGAGGTGGAGAGCTCGGGAAGGCCGGCGGTCACCCCACAGACGGCGGATGGACTCTTCAATGGCTGACGCTGGGAGGGGGGGGCCTTTCTGGGGGCTCTGACCCCGGCGGAGCGCCCGGGTGTTCTGCGAACTGGAAGGTACTGTGCTGATGGACATGTGGGGTCATGGGCTGGGGGCGAGGGCTGGGCCCGGTCTGGGTCGGCTCTGAGGCAACCCCTTGTGGCCCTTAAGGCTTTCTGTGGTGACGACCACAGAGTTGGGAATGTTTGGTGGGTTGCTGGTTTGGATGGGGGCTGATATGGTGTTATTGGGTCCTGTTCTGGGGAGAGGGGAGGGGGGAGTTTGTTGGGGTGTTCTGGTTAAGGGGTTATACTGCTTGGTTGGGGGTGCCCACTGGGCGCTGGGTCATTGGCTGAGAATTGGCTACAATGGGGACGTTACCTAATCTGAAATGCCTCACGTGGAATGTCCATGGGCTCCGGACCATGACGAGGAGGTATAAGGTGCATGCCCAGCTAGTGAGGCGAGGCATCCAAATTGCCTTCTTGCAGGATCGCATTTAACTAAGCAAGAACATGCCGCGCTGCAGAGGAGATGGCATGGTCAGGTGTTTGGCACCACGTACTCGGCGTTTGCCAGGGGAGTGTTGGTGTGGGTGAGAGCGGGGTCCCATTCCAGGCTACGAATCAGTTGGTAGACCCTGAGGGTAGATATGTGGTGGTGGAGGGGCGGTTGTATGGCCAGGATGTGGTACTGTGTAGCGTCTATGCACCTAATGTGGATCAGGCGCGCTTCTTTGCCGGCCTGACGGGAACGCTGGCGCACTTCCTGGCGGGCCCCATTCTGATAGGAGGGGACTTTAATTCAATAACGGATGTGGAGTTAGATAGATCGCATCCGCCGCTGGCGGACTCCCCGGTGCGCCGGTTAGCGGCGCACAGGGCGGACTGGCAGGAGAGGTGGGGACTGGTTGATGTGTGGCGGGAGCAGCATCCTGGCGATAGGGACTACTCCTTTTTTTCCGCTTTACACGCGCTACACCTCAGGATAGACTCCATTCTGTGTAGTGGGTCGTTGGCTTCCAAAATGGCACATACGGAGTACTTAACTAGAACTGTCTCCGATCATAATCCGTTGTTGCTGACGCTGCAATGGCAGAGGCAGAGGTCGGCAATACCGACGTGGAGGTTGCGTCCAGAGACATTAGAAGATCCGGTGTTTAGGGATGCGGTCCTGCAGGGCATTGAACGGTACTTTAGAGAGAATGAGGGATCAACTGCCACGAGAGCGATTGAATGGGATGCCATGAAGGTGGTGATCAGAGGAGTTTGCATGGGCCGGTTTCCGAATGTGAGGGCGACTGTCCTGGTTGACCTGGTGAAGGCGGAGGGGTTGTTGAGGGATTTGGAGCGGCGCAGGCCTGAGCGACCAGAGTTACAAGACAGACTACTAGAGGCGAAGGAGCTGGTGGCGACTGAAACGGAGCGCCTGAGGTGTTTCGATTACAAGTTGTATGCTGCGAGAGTGCATGCGGAGAGGGACAAGGTGAGGACGCTCCTGGCCAGGATTGCTAATCCCGAACCCAGAGGTTGCCCGGTAATGAGTATAGGCACTGAGACGGGGAGGTAGTTTACACGCAAACGGCGGTCCTGGAGCGCTTTCGGGCTTATTATACGGGCCTTTATGAGAGCCGGCGGGGGGCGGAGAGCCCCCCATTGGCCGACTTCCTGGGGACTACTCCTCTCCCGAGGCTGGAGGCCGAGACGGCGAAGGTACTGGGTGGACCCATCACGCTCTCGGAAATCAGGGTGGCTATCAAACATATGGCCAGAAACAAAACGCCGGGGGTGGATGGGCTGCCGATTGAATTTTATGCGCAATATGTCGATGTACTAGCGCCCAGGCTCTTGCAGGTTTATGCGGAGGCCTTGACGCTGGGGAGATTGCCTAAGTCGCTGCGGGATGCGCTCGTGGTACCGCTGCTGAAACCGGGTCGGGACGCCTCGGATGTGACCTCGTATAGGCCGCTATCCATGCTGACGGTCGACTATAAAATATTGAGCCGCATCTTGGCTACTAGATTGCTACCGCACATGACCCGGCTGGTGCATGAGGACCAGGCTGGATTTATCCCCACTAGGAGTACAGCCATGAATATTCGGCGCCTGGTCCGCATAGTGGACAGTGTCTGGGACACTGCCCAGAAGCCGGCAGTGCTTTCCGTAGATATCGAGAAGGCCTTCGACTGCTTAGAGTGGGGCTACCTCGATGCGATGCTGGAGCGAATGGGCCTGGGGGATGGATTTGGGCGGTGGACGAGGGTCCTTTATTCCTCAGCTTCGGCCCGGGTGCGACTGGGATCGGTGGTTTCCTCGGAGTACCCGGTGAGCAGGGGTACGAGACAGGGATGCTCATTGTCTCCCCTGTTGTTTGCCCTGGCGATGGAACCGTTGGCTATGCGGGCAAGGACGGGGGCAAGTTTTGGCGGGGTCCGGAGCGGGGAGACGACGCACTATATCTCATTGTACGCAGACGATCTTTTGCTGTATCTCGAGAACTCAGAGGACGCCCTGGGGAGGGCTATGGAATTTCTGTCGGGCTTTGGGGAACTGTCGGGCCTCCGGGTAAATTGGAATAAAACTTGTGTCTTCCCGCTGCGGGCAGATGTCCCATACCCCCCACTCACGGAGGAGGTGGCGTGGGAGGCCACGTGCTTCACTTACTTGGGGGTCAGGATTTACCGGGACGTTGGGGACCTGTTGGAGGGCAACATAGGTCGAGGCGTACGGGCCCTGAAGGGATGCATGTCCTTTTGGGCCTCCCTCCCGTTGTCGGTACTGGGCCGGGTGGCCCTGTTGAAGATGGTGGCCCTGCCGCGGCTGCTTTATTATTTCCGCACCCTGCCGATCTGGATCCCCCAGCGCGTCTTTGCGGAGCTGAGATCGCTGGTGGTCGGCTTCCTGTGGGGGGGCGGACGGCGGCGGGTGGCCTTGGAGACCTTGGTGCGACCCAAACTTGACGGCGGATTGGCGGTCCCCGATTTTGAATTGTACTACCTGGCAGCGCAGCTACAGGTACTGACGCAAAATGTCGCTAGAGTCTTTAGAGGCCCTGAGCACGAGAGGGACTCCGGGATCCAGAGACACGTTTTATCCTACATAGTCCTGCAACAGACGCTGGACTTACGAGACCTCACCATAGAGGAGAGGACACTCCGACAGTGTTGGCGCAGGAGCATGAGGAGAGCGAAGGCGGTGCACCCGTACGCGCCAGAGATCCCGCTGGGGATGCTGACGGCGTTGCCGCATGGTGGCGATTGGTCGCCGCTCGCGGAGTGGGAAGAGCTGGGATTGCAAATGGTGGGAGACCTGTATGTGGACGGGGCGTTGGCGCCATTTGGGGTGCTGCAGGAACAGTTTGGCCTCCCGGATGGGAGTTACCTGTTACACGCGGCGGTGTGCGCGGCGGTACAGCGGTACTGGAGGGAGGGCCTGGTGGAGCCCGCGGTGGTTCAGACCTGCCAGTATGTGGTGATGGCGGCAGGGAGAGTTAAGGCGGTCACCTGCATCCATTCCAGGCTGCTACGAGAGGGGTTGGAACCGCTCGCGGCGTTGAAGGAGAAGTGGGAGAGTAGTATAGGAAAACCCATCCCGGACACGGTATGGAGTCATATTCTACGGAGAACGTGGAAAGGGAGTAGGAATGCCCGCTTCCAGCAGGTGCATTTCTTTGTACTGCATAGGGCTTATCTGACCCCGGGAAGGATAAAACGGTATTTTAAGGTACAGGATGCGGCATGCCCGAGATGTCTGGAACTTGGAGCGGAGCTCGACCACCTCTTATGGGGGTGCCCCCGGCTAGGGACGTATTGGGCGGAGGTGGGGGAGCTTCTGAATGCTGTCACAGACCGGGAGGTGGAGTTTGATATGGCGGCCTGTTTATTGCTCTGGTTCCCACACACGGCGAAGACAAAAGTGTCCAGTAAGTTCATTGACTTGGGCCTCCTGCTGGCCCAGAGAGAAATTACGTGGCACTGGAAATCGCGGGAGGGCCCGTCCTATGGGAGATGGATGGCTGAGTTGCTGAAGTGGGCGAGCTGTGAAAGCGTGCTTAGGAGGCGTCAGGCGACAAGGGCAGGGGATGAGAAGGGGCTGGACTGGGTGAGGGCATGGGAGCAGATAGTACAGGCTCTTAAAGATTACCTGCTGGAGAGCACTGAACAGGAGGACCGAGAGGGAAGGGCTCCATGAGGCCTGGAGGCTACAGGCGAATATCCGGTAGCAGTAGCAATAGTAAGCTAGATTGCATGATAGGGGCCCCCGTCAGCAGTAATGGGTGGGCGGGAGGGTGGAGAGGGGGGGAGTTTTCGGGGTGTTGTATTAATATATTGACGGACAGCTGGGGACTGAGGCGGATGGGAGAAAAGCAGCTGTTGCCATGGGAAATTTACCTGCTCTATGGGGTCGGACTGGTTATGATATTCAGGGGCCGGTAATGTTGTGCCGCCCAGCCTCCGGGATGTGGGCTGAATGGCTGTGTAAAGTGTTACAATGATGCGAGCCTTTGGGACACATTGTGGGCAAGGGAAGCTATTATGGAGTTCTCACACTTAATTCTGCAATAAAAATACGTTTTCAAAACAAAAATGGAGTGGAGGAGGACAAAAACTGAGGCGCTTCCCCACTGGACCTCTGAAACCCCCACCTCCCAATGCTCCAGTCCTCTCCCCTGCTGCAGACCCCTGAAAAGTAAGTGCTAATGGGTTCCCATCAGCACCTCCTTCAGGCCTCTGTCACACCCGGAGGGAGGCAGGCACACCTCATGCTGTGACAGCCTATTGTCATTCTGCCGCTGACATTAGTGCACTGACCTGACTTCAGCTGCATGGGTTCATGTTTTGTCGAGTCTGTGACAGCCTGTCATGCTGTGCACCAGGGGTGTAGTCCAAAAAACCGGCCCACCAACTGGCCTCAACCAGAGGCCCATTAGCCGATGCCCGATTGCCCGCCTTACCAATCCGAGGCTGATGACCAGAGACCCTGCCAAAAACACAGGAGGACACCACTACTCAGCGGCGTCACTAGGGTTGGTATCACTGATTGCGGTAACTCATGGTGACGTGCGGTCCTCACCCCCCTAGTGATGCCACTGGAAACACCCTGACACTTGGATACCAGCAGTTCAGCTCTTCAGGCCAGCTCTGGCTGCCGAGTACATACTATGACAAACAACAAACGCCTCAGCGCGCATGACCCATCCCACTAACGATATGTGCCCTGGCGAGGCGTTGAGGAACCACCTGCCTGCGCTTGGTGCTGCGAGCCACTGGAACAGGAACATGGCCCAACTTCAACAGATAATGGCCCCTTTGGGATCTTACAGACTATAGCTCAGCGCAGACATCATTATCAACAGTTTCGCTACTCGCCAAACCAATCTAAGTCCCCGTTCCACGATAAGCTGAAGCGTCATTACAATTACCGTCTGAGGTGCTATCGTGCGCGCTGTCCGGAAACGGAAATATTTCAAGGGGCAGGGCGTGGGCGGGCGTACGACTTCTGGTTTATTAACTGTTGCGCTGCTACGCACTCCTCTGTGCCCCGTACTTCCACATTTTCCCTGTGCCACATACCTCTGCACTCACCCGTAACAACGCACCCTCTGCGTCTTATACCTCTGCACCCCTCTGTGCCCATACCTCAACACTCCCCCTACCTCTGCACTCCTTCGTGCCACGACAAACTCTGAGTGAATCCTGAGGAGAAAGGAAATTGGTTTTCAAGGAATATGCCTACAAATGTTCATGTAATCACTTAAAGAGAGAAATAAAAAGCATAGAAGGTCTAACGAAATTGGGGGGGATTCTCTGAGGAGCTTCATTTTAGAGATTAACTTTTTTCCCCACAAGGATGGATGTTTTTGGACCTTCCGTTAGTCTGCCTGAGATAAAAGGCGTGAGTAGGAAAAGAGAAGAGAGTGGGAATATCAGTCTAAAATGTAGCCATTTAAACGACAAAAGCAACATAAAGTAATCACAGAAAGACAAAACCCATGAAGAGTAACAGATTGCTGAAAAAGGAAGAAAGATATGGAGAACAGTAAAAAATCCTAAATACCAGAGAAGAATAAAGAAATACAATCATGAGCAAAACTTTTCATTCTGTATACTTACCTGTGCTTAATATTTTAATTTCCGAGGGACTAAGGAATTGAATACCTCTCGGCCTATAAAAGAGAAAAAGAAGCAGGTGAAACCTAAGAAGAAAAGGAACCACAAGATTTCTCCAAGGAAAAATTCAGAGTTAATATACATGAAGGACTTTATGTTTTCATCATAATTTACATATGAAAGACTAAGGTGAAATAAACCAAGTCAAAGAATCTCCATATATTGCTGGTTTATAGAGTGAAGGCCTGTTGGTGCATAAAGAGTATTTATTTATTTATGTATTTAATTATATATGTAGCCTTTGTGAGGTATTGCTTGTTTATTTGATGAAGGCCTGCTGCCGCATAAAGACTATTTATTTATGTATTTATTTGTATATGTAGCCTTTGTGGGGTATTGCTGGTTTATCGGGTGAAGGCCTGCTGGTGCATAAAGACTATTTATGTATTTAATTGTATATGTAGCCTTTGTGGGGTATTGCTGGTTTATCAGGTGAAGGCATGTTGGTGCATAAAAACTATTTATTTATTTATGTATTTAATTGTATATGTAGCCTTTGTGGGGTATTGCTGGTTTATCGGGTGCTGTCTGCTGGTGCATAAAGACTATTTATTTAATTATGTATTTAATTGTATATGTAGCCTTTGTGGGTTATTGCTGGTATATCGGGTGAAGGCCTGCTGGAAGACTATTTATGTATTTAATTGTATATGTAGCCTTTATGGGGTATTGCTGGTTTATCGGGTGAAGGCCTGATGGTGCATTAAGACTGTTTATTTATTTATGTATTTAATTATATATGTAGCCTTTGTGGGGTATTGCTGGTTTATCGGGTGAAGGCCTGCTGGTGCATAAAGACTATTTATTTATGTATTTAATTGTATATGTAGCCTTTGTGGGGTATTGCTGGTTTATCGGGTGAAGGCCTGCTGGTGCATAAAGACTATTTATTTATTTATGTATTTAATTTTATATGTAGCCTTTGTGAGGTATTGCTAGTTTATCTGGTGAAGGCCTGCTGGTGCATAAAGACTATTTATTTATTTATGTATGTGCTGGGGCCCAATTTTCTTGTTTTCCATCTATCTCCAAGAACCCACTCTGGTCGATTGAACCTTTTTACTTGCCCAATAGCGTGGAGGGAGCACACACAATTATCAGAGAATACTTTCCGCAATTTGACATAATTAAGGACTCGAAACTCAATCTCTATTGCTCTCGGGATTTTATTATCAACATAAACATCTGGAGATATAGGCACCTTAGCACAAGGCACAACAGGTAAATGGGTACTAACACAAATGCTACTCTACGAAGAATCCGCATTCGGCTAAATATAAACAAAAGTACAGCTTCTAAAAGCATGAGGTAGATAACTACCAAGCTAATGTCGATATTAGGAATCATTAAACCAAAGCATCTCTGTCTCTACTCTATGCTAGATGACATCCCTGCTTTCCATTCCCTTAAGACCCAAGAAATCGTGAAAAGGTGTCAGAAGTGAACTTCCTAAGAAGTCTTCACTTAGAGAGAGCTTGATCTAACTCGCTCCTTCTAGCTCCTTGCCTACCTCTTCTCTGCTCAACCCACAGAGCGCTGTCCCTAATACAAAACCCCAAATCACAGAACACGCCCTCCGGCACAACTCCTCGACCTGGTCTTCTTCCAGTAATTTTCCATCCAGCTCTGTCCATCTTCCATCGTCCATCAGCTTGGCCTTGAGTCCCAGACACCGTCCGCACTAGGAGTTGCGATTGGCACATTCCAATGCACTCCCATGTCTGGCTTCCCCCATAATTCAATTCTTAGACAAAGACCTTTTCTACTAATGAACCAACTGTCCTTGCACCTGCGGTGAGATCATGGGATGGAGAAATACTTCACATCTTTAAACTTTACAATTTACTGCAGCCCAAAACCTCTACTAGAATAAATCATTGCGGCCTACCGCATTCAGCTAACATAAGAAATAACAGGCCTTTCTTCTCAACGATATATGTGCATTCGGGCCTCTACTAGGTTACACACGCTATTAAATCACATTCTAAGCATTAGTGCTTTTACTTTCATATACATGAATAAGCGACATACATGAGTAATTTCAATCAGGTTACACGTTTATCCTAATACATTGCATTGAACGGAAACTAATCGTTATGCATTTACTGAATACATTCACAATATGGTTTCACATCTCTAACACTTCTATATTGCGATACAGCTGATACATTTCTTAATACATTTCACACGACACAACTAAAAATACATCGATTATATGCGGGTGCCAACTAACGGTGAGTATAATGCACCCCTACAAATTTCAAAACCTTTAGGCGCTACATCAGTTCCCCCCTTTGATGACAACTGTCATCACACCATCATATTCTCATTTCTCCTGGAATAAGAAGCTGATCTAAACGGTAGTTGCTACCATTCTACCCTGTCGGATCTCTTCCATCCTTTTAAGATTCTGATATTGCCGGTCCTGCAATCTCGCCATTCTCTGTTCGTTCGCTCTGAGGGCTCTTTCGACCCTATTCCCTCTGTACCATTTCCAGGCTCTTAAGAGTCCCCACAGACAAATCACACAAACCACAGCAATTATTATTGGCTTCAACACAGATCCAAGAAATCCCATTCCCAAGTTCGCAAACCACGTTCCCACTCGACCAAATCCTTGACCAATCTTTTCCCACACATTCTCTTCCGTCAAATCTACTATTTCCTTATGGATGGCGGTAATGTTGCCTATGTATTTCTCCAGGTCCTTACTATTGTCTGGAATATACGTGCAACATTCCTGGACCTTCAACAATTTACAGACTCCGCCCTCTTTTGCCAATAATACATCTAACGCAAGTCGATTCTGCAAAACCATATTCCGTATCAATAACATTTCTCCATTCACCAACAGCAATGACCTCGCCGAATTCATTGACAATTCATCCACCACAGTCGCCAATCTCCTTATTTTCACATCATTCAGGACCACACCCAAACTAGGTATAGTCACTCCGAATATATCACCAATCACCACTCCTGCGTTTGCAGCTCTACACACTTTAGAATGACGTCCCGTCTCTAGTAGATTCAAATCTTCTGTATGATAAATCTTTGGGAAGATGATTGCCAAATAACACGTACCATACCAATTTGCAGGCAATATCACATATGCATTTCTCCCACACACATAATACACAGTCGGAATCACCTGTACCGAACCTTGCAAGAAGTTCTTAGCAGAGTCCTCCATGGTAAAAGTATGCTCACACGTACTATACCCTACTGCAACCTTCTCCTTAGGAGTTTGAGGACGGGCAACACACAATTTCCCCTTCTGTACTTCATCTAATGCAATCGGTCCACAACTTCCCTTAGATTTGTGCAATCTCTCCTCATCAGTCCAATCCACTGGACTATCTCCTGTATCTCGTGCCTGGGTCAGTTTTCTATACCTATCCTCTATCTGACCTATGAACTTCTTTTCCGTTTCGGACAACCAACATGTCAAATTATGTCTATGAGCATAAGCTGTATCTAGCTTCACAGTCGGTATGAAATACTTCCGAAGTCTATCCTCTGACTTGTAATAATCATACTTATTCAAATGCTTATATGCCGGAACTTCAGGAAGTACTGTATCATAATTTGAAAAGAAATACTCAAACTGTCTCCTGTCATAAAACAAACTAAGCAACAGGCTACACGAAATCACATATGTCAATGGGAGATGATGGTATCTAATACCTTCGTCTACTGAAGCAGGCAACTGCATGCACACATAACAATCTTTCGCATCGATCGCATCACTCATACAACAGCTTCGCATAAGCATTAAGTTTAAAATCAGCTCTAGACAAATCTATATGAAACATACAACTCTCCTCAAGCGTCTGAGCTCTCTGATCTCTAATAGTCACCCCTCCCTGTCCTAGAGTGGTAGGTGTGGGTGTTCCCTGAACCTCCCCCTCCTGTCTATGAGCCACCATGTATGAAGTTACTACTACTGCAAATATAACGGCTATCACTACCCCTATCAGTGTGCCTATCACTATTTTGGCTCTACGGTGTGTATTTCCAGGTTCCGCCATCTCTGAAATGTTCAGTATAGTCTCTGCTGACACAAGTCTCTTTCTCATTCAGCAATTCAGTTCAGCTGCTCTCTTAAACTGGGGAAACCTCTAACAGAGTTCAATTTCTCATCCCTTTGAATCAGGATGACTTCCCTAGTTCTTCTTCGCCTTCCAACGGGAAATCCCTAAATGTATTCTTCTTCCTCTCGGGCCTAGGTTATCTTCTTTTCAAACTTTATTTACAGCAACTTTTTTGATCAGTCCAGAATAACTGCCGGTCCCAACAGCTCTAGGACCGCCTGCAAAATTTCAAGTTTAAGGGTTGTCAGTTCTTGGGGAGCTGGTATAACTGCAAAGGTTGGGAAGTCCAGCGTTTCCAAAATCAGACCACGGATGATGCTCAAGAATGGCGGATTCGGAATATTGATGGTCAATATTCCTTCGATCTCCAATCCTGGAATCCTCAACAACACTTCCACTCTCGGAAATGGGAAACTGTTGACCAGTGTGATCGATCTCAACCTTCCCGTGTTCAGTAAACTTGGCATAAGTCACTGAGTATGTCCACTCTGGTGAGGCGTACTTTTGGCACGGCACTTTTGTTCTCTTAGATCTTCTAAGAGCACCTTGGGGTCGATCTTCGTCACTTTGCTCTGCTTCTGATTCCTCAGAAACTGGGGCGAGATCTGTTCTTGGTGCCGCTCTCACGTTTACCCGTCTCTGACTCACGGGCCAAACTCTTTCTGCTTCTGTGGCACCTCCACGCTCCCTACTGGTACCCTGTGCACTGCTTTCTTCTTCAGCAGAAATTCACTCGGTACTGCCCACTGCAGCTCTTTCTTCTTCTTCCGAGTCTGTTTCAGTGTTACTTTCACGGTCCTTTCGGCTTGGTTTAGTGCACAACCAGCTGGGTCAGCAACCCCTACAGCTTGACTTGCCCTCTCAGATGGCTCTGCCACCTCAACTGGGTTTTCGTTCATTCGTTCATTTCGTAGAATGATTTGATATGGCCCATGCCACCGAGCATCCAGGCAACTCTTCCTCACGTGTTTGCGCACCAATACCCAGTCCCCTGGGCACAAGTCGTGGCACAGGTCACTTGCGGCTGGAACCGTTGCTGTCTGTACCTGCTGAGACACAGAACGGACCACGTCAGCCAGGCCTTTACAATAGTCCAAAATCATATCATCAGTGATGTTAATCAAAGCAGTGGCAGGTATTGCTGGCAAGCGCATCGCCCTCCCCATAAGGATTTCGTGGGGTGACAATCCAGTCCTCCTATCAGGGACACTACGGAGACTCATGAGAACTAAAGGTAATGCGTCTGGCCACTTCAAAGATGTCGAAGAACACACTTTCGCCATTCGGGCTTTCAAAGTTCCATTAACTTGCTCCACAATCCCAGAAGCCTCTGGTCGATAACTGCAGTGCAATCTTTGGTCTACATTCAAGGCAGCACAAAGCAGCTTCATGATTTCACTGTGGAAATTTCTTCCTCTATCTGATTCAAAAGAGGTCGGAAAACCCTACCTCGGGATTAGTTCTCTCAATAGTAACTTAGCTACAGTGAGTGTGTCACACCTATGTGTCGGGTAAGCCTCCACCCACCTGGAAAAGACACATACTATGACTAATATGTATCTCAACCCATTACACTTCGGCATTTCAATAAAATCCAGCTGCATTCTATTAAAAGGTCCACCTGACCTACCTATGTGACTCAACGTCACAGCGGTCCTCTTTCCTACATTCATCTGTTGACATGTGAGACACCTCTGGCACACAGCTTCAGCTACCGTCCGAAACTTCGGATTGTACCATGTCTGGCGAAACACTCGCATCATTGCATCTCTGCCAAGATGTACATCACCATGTATCAACCTCGCCATAGGATTCAGCAAACATTCCGGTAACACAGCTCGTCCATCATTCGAAACCCATATATCCACACCTCCCTTCTCGCATCCAGCTCGTATCCAACTGTCCCGTTCCTGATCAGAGACTCCATCTTGCAACTGCTTCAGTTCCTCCCATGAGTCTGCCATAGCTAACATCACATTGTAATCTGTTTTTTCTTCGCTTCCCACAACATGGCTCTCAGTATAATTACATCCCTGTTCTGCACAAAATCGAGCAACTTCATCTGCGTAATTTTTACCCAATGACACAAAATCGTTTCCTTTAGTGTGTGCAGAACATTTAACGACAGCAATTTCATCTGGGCTTTGCAGTGCTTCCAACAATTGTCGTACATAATCCCCATTTTTAATGGGTGAACCAGAGGATGTCATAAACCCTCTCTGGGACCATAGCTGTCCGAAATCGTGAACTACCCCAAACCCATATTGACTATCCGTGTAAATCGTTACACGGATCTTATCAGCGGCCAAACAGGCACGAGTCAAGGCAATAAGCTCAGCCACCTGTGCGGAGTGTACTCCTTCTAGACAAGCGGCTTCGACCACCCCTGTGATGGTACACACAGCAAACGCTGCTCTCAGCCGACCAACACTGTCTCTTAAACATGAACCGTCCACAAAGAAAATCTCATCTGAAACTGGGAGCGGTTCATCGACAATGTCAGGTCTCGGTTTGGTGCATAGTTCCGTCACATCGAGACAATCATGGTCCTCACAATCTTCATCATCATCTACATTTGGAAGAGGCAACAGTGTAGCAGGATTTAAAACAGAACACCTCTTCAGCGTCACATTGTCTGCAGCAAGGATGACTTGCTCATAACGAGTCAACCTATTATTTGTGAGGTGCTGTGTTTTAGTCCTAGTCATCAACAATTCAACAGAATGTGGTACATGAACAGTAAGCGGATGACCCATCACAATGCTCTCACATCTTTCGATACTGACACCTGTTGCAGCAACGGATCTGAGACATCCGGGCAACGCAGAAGCTACTGGATCTAAAGTAGCTGAGAAATAGGCAACTGGTCTACGGACACCTCCGTGACTCTGAGTCAACACTGCTAATGCGCAACCTTCCTTTTCGCAACAGAATAAGGCGAATGCCTTGTTATAATCTGGCATTCCCAAAGCTGGTGCGCTGCATAATGCTTCTCTCAGCTTCAAAAATGACCTTAAACAGTCGTCATCCCATGGTCACTTACATCCTTACGCGTCAGCCGCTGTAAAGGCTTCGCTTCAAAGGAAAAGTTTGGGATCCACTGGCGGCAATAGCCCACCATTCCCAGAAACATTCGGACTTCCCTCTGAGTCGAGGGAACCGGCATTCTCAAAATCGCATCAATACGATTTGGAGACACCTTTCTCTTGCCTTTCTCAATTTGGTGCCCCAAATACTGTACCTCGCTCAAACAGTATTGCAGCTTGTTGGGAGACACCTTGTGACCATTCTCTCCCAGGTAATTCAACAGAGCAACGGTATATATTCTGCAGGCGTCTTCCGTCTCCGACGCAACAGGCAGATCATCAATGTATTGCACTAAAACAGAGTTTTGTGGCAACACAATACCTTTGAGGTTTTTCTTCAAGATCTGATTAAAGATAGATGGGCTCTCTGTATACCCCTGTGGGATACGACACCACGTTAACACACGATTTTCCAGCCGAAATGCAAAAAGAAATCGGCTTTCCTCATGTAGAGGAATCGAGAAAAAAGCTTGACACAAGTCGATCACTGTGAACCATTCAGCTTCACTTGGTATCTGAAATAGGATTACAGATGGATTCGGTACCACTGGACAACATGGAACAACTATTTCGTTAATTTTTCTCAAATCTTGCACAATCCTAAATTTCCCACTTGGTTTCTGTAGTCCCATGATAGGCGAATTACATGGGCTACCCATAATCTCCATTAGTATTCCCTGCTTAATCATAGACTCAATCACAGGTTTAATCCCTGCAATAGTTTCGGGAGATAACTTGTACTGGGGTGTCCTCGGAAACTCTACATTTGGTTTAATCTGGATTTTCACTGGGTCTACTCCCTTGACTAAACCAATCTCCTCACCACTAAGGTCCCATACGTCAATAGACACTTAGTCCCTCAGATCAAGTGGAAGCTCCTCCACCGTCAATGCTGGGAACATTTCCACACACACATGCTGATTTGCAACCTTAAAGGTCACGTCATCGTCTCTCGTCTGTACCTCCACTCCTTTCGGGGTACAGTAAATCGTGCAGTTGAGCTTGCACAATAGATCTCTCCCTAACAGGCAAACCGGACTAGAATCGCTCACCACGAACTGGTGTCGATCCCTGAAATTTCCTATCCTGATTGGAATTGGCGCTGTCAGTGGACTAATCAGCTTCTTATTTGCCACACCAACAACCTGGATACTTTGTCCAGAAAGAGCTAGACCTGGAACCACTGCCGATCTTGTAGTCGATCTGGTAGCTCCCGTATCAACCAAAAAGGTTGTAGGGTGACCGTCAAGGTCTGCTTCCACAAAGGGTCCTTTCTGATCTACCTCTAGGATGGCTCTAAGCATGCAATCCTTATCCCTCTTTGAACACGATCGTGCCAACAGGCCTGTATCATTTTCCTCACTCACTTCAAACATTGGCATTTGCAAATAAGTTCGAGCTCCCTGCTGTACATTCTGTATTCCAGGTGGCTGGGGAACCTGCACCTGTGGAACACCAGTCCCCCCTTTTATCGTTCTGGGTCTAGTCACTGTCGGTACCGCCTCCGCCTCCGCCCCAGGGACCTGAACTACTTCTCCTTCCGGCTGTATCTGATTCCATGGGTTCAGGGGACACTCGCGTCTCCAGTGTCCAACCTGGTGACACTGATGACATGCTGTAGTCTTTTTCAATGTCGCCACATACATACCTGTTCTAGGATCTATTGGTCTTGGCCTTCCCTGCCCCTGAACATTCTGATTTCCCGCCTGATAATTTCCCTGTCTCCTTACCAATGCTCCCCCATGAGGCTGTCCCTGAGCGGTTTGCATCTGAACAAGCATCAAGTTATCTTTCAACTTCCTGTGTTTGGATTCAATCTCATCTGTGCAATATCTGGCGTACCGTAAAATCTCATCAACAGGCTTGTTTTGCCAACAAATCAAATGCTGCTGTATCATGAGACTAACCTCTGGCCTCAATCCCAACACAAACTTTGAAACAAACTGTCCCATATCTTTCGTGTCCAACGCATCTAGGCCACTGTACTGCTTAAAAGCCTGCAAGAGTCTCTCATAGAATTCATGTACCGTCTCCTTAGGTTCCTGCACTGTCCTGTCTATCTTCACCCAATCGATGTCTTGTGGTGAAACCTTCGACTTCAACCAAGCAATCACTTGCTTGTACTTCCTCATCACTATCATTGCCGGACCATTCGTGATCGCGTTCCTATCAGGCTCATAAGTCGGCCAATCAACGGCAATCTTGCATGCTGCCCACAAATCTCCCGGAACCACAATATCAGATAAGGTATTCAGATCGATCCACAATACCTTCAAGATCTTTACAAAGCGGTCAACCTGCTTATACCTCTCTGCGGGCTTCTCCCTAAGCCGGGGAAAATCATTGGTAAACGCCGCCAAATAACCCCTGCTCCAGGGTAAATGCACGTATCCTCCATTCTGCACTTCCCTCAAAGGGAAATTCCTTTAACTCCAACACCCCTCCACCCGGAGGTGGGGTCTCTCCTGTCGTTCTCCTAGAGCACTTCTTCTTGGACCACCTTTCTTCCCACTTATCAAGCATCATCCATGCACGCATGGATGTGATCAGATCTCTGCTGTGGGACCTCAGTCCAGCAACCCTTTTCTCCTCCAGTTCCTGGTCACTGTACTGCAACCTATGACCTCCTTGCAATGTTTTAGTTTTGGACAAATCCACCTCATATCGCCTAGCCAATTCTGACAATTTCTCATGTGCAACTCGTGCCTTCCGAGTCACATCCTTCGCTACGAAGAGTAATTCATCTGGTCCATATATTAATATTCTCTCAAGGGGTAAGTTTCCACCTATTATCTCATCCACTTCCGCCTTTAACCTTACTACATCTATCATCATCCCCCCTTTCAGGGCTCCTCTCAGCATCTCTCGGCAGGTTGCCCCTTCCCTACCACTGTCCTCATATTCTTGGTCCTGCGACCTCTTCTCTTCTGGTATACCCATTGGAGCGGACCGATCCATGAAAATGACCCGCTCTCTCTCTGCTGTCATCACTCTTGGGCTTTGGTTTCTCACTGGTGGTACCCATGATCGTAAATCTGATCTCGACTCCATCAGAGACCTCGGCCTCTCTGGTCTCTGTTCTCTTTGTCCCCCAGATGAGTCTGACATGGCTGGCAATGGTGTACTCCATTCTATAGGGTCCGGAGTCCGAGCCCTTGCACCCACTAGGTCACTTCCTGCGACCTCTCTCCTTACCCCCTCGGCTGTCTGCTCTGGGTTCGCAACTTCCTCTGAATCTGGGTGGTAAATCGAAACAATAGGTCCAATAGTGACCGGTACCTTGAAAGCATCCGGTAACCTCACATCTCTCTCAACCTTTACGCTAGCCACAGACGGGCTCCTTGTACTCTCTGTTCCTATCGAGATCCTTCCTTCTACTCTCATCTCTGGTTGGATTGTGACTCCTCTACTCTCTTCTATCCGAACCAACGTCTCTTCTGGGACCTCTGGGTTATACAGAGGTAGTCTCTCTGATAACAACCTCTCCAATAGGCTATCATCAGTATCACTATCATCCTCGTCTTCTGACTTTACGTTCTTTACCCCCTCCGAAGTGATCAATAAGGGATACAGTCTATCTCCCTCTATTGCCTGTACCCTCCATCTTTTCTCCGCTGCATCCCATCTGGCAACCTGAAAAGCCCTGATCGACTTTTTCACCCTTTCCTGATGTCTTCCTCTTTCTCTATTATGCGCTGCTCCAATCCACGCATGTAGTGCTTCGAATTGTGTTGGCCTTGGCAAAGGTCGTAAAGCCGCCATCACAGACTTCAACTGGTACAACACTGCTAACCTGAATGAGCCATACCTCGGGAATGCTAATTCTCCTTCACTTTGAGTCATTTTATGCCAATTCTCAAGCCAAATTATCGTATGCAATCCCACATTCTTTGCCATGTAATGTGCTGGAGTATCCTCGGGAGGGGCTTCTTCTTCCTCTCGAGTAACCACATGTTTGTCACCTCTACACAGTTCTCGAAAAACCTTAAAACACTTCATGATTGACAAAATTCGATCTCACACGCTGTTTACCTCTTGATGTCGAACCCTCCAATAACAGCGCGACTAACACCAACCAGCCTATCACAGCGCGACACTCTCTGACGTCACCTTCCTTCGTTCGCAGCAGTTCCCTTTCCTTACACTTTACGTCTTACGCCTGCACTCGTCCCATTCATACACTGGAATAACCGTTTGTCCCAAACAAGTTACTTCTCTGGCTCTCCGTCCACAGCCTCTGACTGTTCGTCCACAGTCTCTCGAAATTGTTGACCTCGGTTGGCAACTGTCTGTCCCCGTCCGGCCAGACAGTTCGCCTTAGATAGGTTACAAATACTCAAATCCACATACAGCAACCCACGGCCAGCGTCGAGTTGTCATGCACTCACACATTCGCTCCCCCTATCTCGGTCCAGGTAATCGATGGTACCTCACGATCTCCTTTGGGTGGTCAACAAAATCTACCACGGGTGTCTTCTACACCACAATTCCCGGGCTGCGCGCGCTCACAGCCTGATCTCACAATCACTCAACATTCACTCCAACTCCGCAAGACATCACACAACGAATCAACACCGCAATCTACAACATCTCATCCTATTCATACTCACTCCACGAACTGCTGCTTCCTGCCGCACTGCTACTCGCCGTCAATGTTCATCATCTGCCGTCGTCTGCTGCTCACCATCTGATGATTCACCATCACTTATCGTCTATGGGTCTCAAGGATCACTTATCCTATTCTAATCGTCCCTCGCTATCGGAAGTAACCATCCAACTCTGCTATCAGCTGCTGGGGCTCAATTTTCTTGTTTTCCATCTATCTCCAAGAACCCACTCTGGTCGATTGAACCTTTTTACTTGCCCAATAGCGTGGAGGGAGCAAACACAATTATCAGAGAATACTTTCCGCAATTTGACATAATTAAGGACTCGAAACTCAATCTCTATTGCTCTCGGGATTTTATTATCAACATAAACATCTGGAGATATAGGCACCTTAGCACAAGGCACAACAGGTAAATGGGTACTAACACAAATGCTACTCTACGAAGAATCCGCATTCGGCTAAATATAAACAAAAGTACAGCTTCTAAAAGCATGAGGTAGATAACTACCAAGCTAATGTCGATATTAGGAATCATTAAACCAAAGCATCTCTGTCCCTACTCTATGCTAGATGACATCCCTGCTTACCATTCCCTTAAGACCCAAGAAATCGTGAAAAGGTGTCAGAAGTGAACTTCCTAAGAAGTCTTCGTTTAGAGAGAGCTTGATCTAACTCGCTCCTTCTAGCTCCTCGCCTACCTCTTCTCTGCTCCACCCACGGGGCGCTGTCCCTAATACAAAACCCCAAATCACAGAACACGCCCTCCGGCACACCTCCTCGACCTGGTCTTCTTCCAGTAATTTTCCATCCAGCTCTGTCCATCTTCCGTCGTCCATCAGCTTGGCCTTGAGTCCCAGACACCGTCCGCACTAGGAGTTGCGATTGGCACATTCCAATGCACTCCCATGTCTGGATTCCCCCATAATTCAATTCTTAGACAAAGACCTTTTCTACTAACGAACCAACTGTCCTTGCACCGGCGGTGAGATCATGGGATGGAGAAATACTTCGCATCTTTAAACTTTACAATTTACTGCAGCCCAAAACCTCTACTAGAATAAATCATTGCGGCCTACCGCATTCAGCTAACATAAGAAATAACAGGCCTTTCTTCTCAACAATATATGTGCATTCGGGCCTCTACTAGGTTACACACGCTATTAAATCACATTCTAAGCATTAGTGCTTTTACTTTCATATACATGAATAAGCGACATACATGAGTAATTTCAATCAGGTTACACGTTTATCCTAATACATTGCATGTAACGGAAACTAATCGTTATGCATTTACTGACTACATTCACAATATGGTTTCACATCTCTAACACTTCTATATTGCGATACAGCCGATACATTTCTTAATACATTTCGCACGACACAACTAAAGATACATCGATTATATGCGGGTGCCAACTAACGGTGAGTATAATGCACCCCTACAAATTTCAAAACCTTTAGGCGCTACATCATATATGTAGCCTTTGTGGGGTATTGCTGGTTTATCGGGTAAAGGCCTGCTGGTGAAAAAAGACTATTTCACAGAGACTGACGTGGGAACCAGGACAAAGACAAAGATCAGGAGTATAGAAGGAAATCAGAGAGCACAAGTAAGCTTGGGCCAAAGCATAAAGAACTTTGGAAACAACAGAGTGAAAGCGGACCCTCACCTGAAGAGAAAGTGGAAACCAATGTAATTGTGCATGGTAGGGTGATACACGAGAACACAAGAACTTCAGCAAAAATTCAAGTAAGCATTTAAAGTGAACTGCATTGACCATAATACTAAGGGGGGAACTGCGCTGGGAGGTGAAGCAGTGTGCTCCCATCCCCCTTCATAAATGAGAACAATAGCTGAGAGAAGAAAGAAGACATACACAGGAATCCTGAACAACTTGAAGAGAGGAAGCAGGTATTTGGGAAAACACTGTGTCAGATTTTACTCTAATTTTATATTGTCCTTGACGTTTTCAGCATAGACGATCCGGCTCAGTAAATTTAACACTCCTACCACTAAAATAGATAGAGAAGGGTAAAAACCTGTAGGAAGAGGGCAAGACTGGAACATCATGAACTTCAGGGTAATCATCAGTAGCAGAATGGAGATAACTGTATAAGGAAAGGAAAGAGAAGAGAAGAATTAATTAATCTGGCAGCGGGTATTGTGAAGTATCTCACAAAACAAATTGTGTTTGTGTGACAATGTTCTAAGGTGAACTGCAGAAGAGTATGTCCCCCACACTCACTTCTGTCACATCCAGGCATTATTCTACGCATCCAGAAAATATACTAAACCAATAGAACATACTATGTCCTCTTAAGGAATTGTACAACCTAATGTCCATACTAATGCCCAGCAATAGAAAACCATGTGATTTTCATTGTCAAACTATAGGTATTGTAACCAAAGACTCAAATGGTGATCGGAGGAATGCTTGCAATAATTGTAACACTAGCAATTGCTCTGGTAGCGTTCCAACCCATCGCTCTTTTGACCACTATTCCACCTCAGATTAGGCCCAGCATTTACAAATCAGTCATTGGTGCAGCGTCAACAGGGACAGTCCAACCCAAACAGCCAAGACAGGTCCTCTCGCTGAACCGGAAAACAAGCAATCCAAGACTGTTTCACCCTGATTGGGGCTTATCATTTGGGTGCAGCTTGGTGCTGGAGATACAGTGAGCACGGGCCCCACATCTGGGCAGACACTTGGCCACTTGTGGCGTTTCTTTAAATATGAAAACTGTGATAGGAGGAATGCTTGCAATAAACACTAGCAATAGCTCGAAGTAACTTCCAACCCATTTTTCCTTTGCACACCATGACACCGCAGATTAGACCCAGCCATATGCAAATCATTCTTGGCGCTGCTCCAATTGCAACAGTAAAGCCTGAACTGCCAAGCCAGGTCCTCTGTCTCTGAATTGCAACACAAGCAACCCACGACTGTAACTAAAACTTAATACATGAAGTGGAAATTCAGAATAATCAGAGGAATTTTCTTCAGATGTTGAAGACTTTCTCAACAGCATTTAGAAATCCCTCGCTCAACAGAAGAAACAGGAATTCTTAAGAATGGGGTAGAAACACCACAGAGCCAGATTGGAAGACACAGTATGCAAATAACAATATTGAAAATGGGTCAGTTCGGGCTGGACTGTTCCCATGAGGCACAGGGTCAAGACTGATTTGCATATAGCTGTGTCTGAACTGGGGGGGTAAAGTGAGCTAAAGAATGATGATTAATTCAACCCAGATCTGTGACTGGGGTGAGTGTTTGAAAGGTTTCAGCACTCCGTCCATCATCTACTTGTGTTTGCTTAGTTCACCCTAAGTTGGCAGGGTATGCCCAGACGTGGGTCCCTTGCTCACTTTGCTACTGGATTCAAGCTAGCCTGGCTGAAGAGTGCTGTTAGTCCGAAACCGGTCCCAGGATGCTTGTTTCCGGTCCAGGGAAGACATGGCTTGGCAATTCGGGCTGGACTGTTCCCATGAGGCACAGGGTCAAGACTGATTCGCATATAGCTGTGTCTGAACTGGGGTGGCAAAGTGAGCTAAAGAATGATGATGGCTTCAACCCAGATCTGTGACTGGGGGTGAGTGTTTGAAAAGTTTCAGCACTCAGTCCATCATCTCCTTGTGTTTGCTTTGTTCGCCCTAAGTTGGCAGGGTATGCCCAGACGTGGGTCCCTTGCTCACTTTGCCACTGGATTCAAGCTAGCCTGGCTGAAGAGGGCTGGTAGCCGGAAACCGGTCCCAGGATGCTTGTTTCCGGTCCAGGGAAGACATGGCTTGGCAGTTCTGGCTGGACTGTTCCTATGCACAGGGTCATGACTGATTTGGATATAGCTGTGTCTGAACTGGGGTGGCAAAGTGAGCTAAAGAATGATGATTGTTTCAAATCAGATCTGTGACTGGGGGTGAGTGTCTATAAAGTTTCAGCACTCCGTCCATCATCTCCTTGTGTTTAACTTGTATCCGTAGACATGCAGTTGGCCAGTGGCCTCCTGCAGAATATGTTGTGGGGCCCCTGAGACACCGTTAACTCACAGATCTTCATTGGCTTTATGCTTACCTTAGTGGCTGCAGGAAGATGGGCTACACTCCTGAGTAACTCTTCAGAAAATCTAGAACTCTCTCCAAAACTGCAGCGGTGGCTCCTCTGATAAGGCATCGCGCCTCCTGCTCTTAGAACAGTGGAAAAAGGAAATATAAAATGATAATAACACGACAATATTGTCATTTTATTTTTAGTAAGGGCTACTAAAGGACCAGTTTGGGGGACGGCGGGGCTGGGCTGGGCTCACAGGGAGGAGGAAATATGCATTGCACAGCCAGGTGGAGAACAGTCCCAAAGCTCCCAGGTACTGTCTGAGTGGCCAAACAGGCGGCTCAGACCAATCATGATGCTGCTGTCATGCTGGTGCAAGCAGCGTCGCGATTGGCTTAGGGGAGCTTGTGTCCTGCCAGGAGCCAGGATGAGAAGAGGACGGAGGAGAAGCTGCACCCTAATCAAGTAAGTGATTTTTTTTTATCCACTCACCCCCTCTACCCCCACTCCATATGAGCCGCCACTGCAAAACGGGAGCTATAACCCTCAAAGTTCACTATGGTGGAGCACTTTCCGTTCTGAGGCACTGTTAAGGGTAAAGTTAGAAAGCCATGCCGTAGAATTACGTGATCTACAAACTCGTCTTGGTTACGATCTTTAACATAAAAATAATAAAAAAATGTAAACCTATTTTTCTCTCTATCCTTTTCTTTTTGCCCCATTGGGGTCACAACACACTCCGTAGTACCTTAACACTTTTGGCATGTGCCTCTTTGTAAGTACTTGGGGTAATGCCAGTTTCCGCGAATTGCTTTTGAAGCTGTTGTCATGGGTTTGACTTGTGTGCAGTGCAGCTCCATGTGAACTCATGAATGATAATATGAGTGATTTAATCCTTTTCTTTGTAGCGTGGTTTTAGGACAGCAATGTCTTGTTAGATTTGTCTCCTTTCAAACTTTTAACCACCTTTACTTGACATATATGCGGAAGACCGTGACATGTTGTCATTATGTGAAGCAAAATGTCACCGGATGCATTTAATGCAATGCGACAGAGCTGTGGCTGTATTCTTTCTTTCTCAGCTGGTAGCTGCATGACTTCATGTAGCTTTTTAGAAAAAAAAGAACAAAAGAAAAAGGCAAACTAAAGACTTTATGATTTTCAGTTGATACATATGGGAGAAAGTACTCCTGCCATACATTAAAAGGATATTTCAATTAACTGACAGGTTCCGTGACCATATTTAGGAACGAGGCAGAATGCTGAGTTGTTTATAAAGTCATAGAACTCCAAAGTGACTTGCAATATCTTTTTAACATACAGAAGAGGGTATTTTATTCCTTCTAATACATGGTCATATCATAACCCATCCCAAAAATCAGTTAATACTTGGTTACTTGCTGTTTCATACAAAAGAGGCGGTATTGATTCAGACATGAAGAATAAAAGTGAAGTCTGGAGCACAAAAAAAACACACTAAAAAGGCAGATAATAATTTAATGCGAAAGACATTAGAATCAGTTTGATATAAATCAGATAAAAAAATGATTTCGCATGAATTGTGTAGAAAGATGCTGAAAGATTCTTTTTTTTCCTGTCATGGCTTGTGGCCTGAAAAAATAAATATGTTGCCATTTATTAACTCTTTTCTGCTGCTCACTGTAAATTCAGAACAGACCAGAAGAAGGAGCGGTCTTGTTTTCATTGTTTAAAATATAGCTGCAATTATGCTCGGTGATCCGCCTTTCACCTTCGCTTCTGGCAGCAGTCATTATGATGTCACAATTTAACTGTAATCTGTTATTGCAGCCGAGAAGCTATGTCACAACTACTCAACTATAATACGGAAATTGTAGACAGACTTTTCTACAAGGATTACAGGCTCCCATGTATTATATATATTTCATCACATGAGAATAAACACAAATTCTCTGAGATTACAAGAAAATTGCTCCTACAGTCTTCATTCTGGCTGGCCAGCTACCCGGTTTCTGCACAAACAGAATCTTGCACATGGTGAAAAAAAATAGCAAAAATATCAACATTTTTAATTTTGCAGTTTACAACAGAGAACAAGCATTGGCATAGCCAATAGGTCTCGCTTTGGAACCTTAGAAGTGTTTAGCCACAGCGATTGGCTTTGCCTGGGTCTTTAAGCTATGTTGAAGAGCAGTGTGGCTTGAAAAGTATTATAAGCATTTTTATTATCTGATAAATAACCAAGAAGACATTATGTACAACGGAACTACCCTATTAAACGAGCTACTGGCTTTGGCAATCAGTGTGGTGGGGAACGGAGAATCGGGTGGAGAAGGAAAGAACGGTGGGGTGGATATCAGGACTGGAAAAAAAGGGTTATGAAGCAACCAGCGCTGGCTGCATCATACTGCTTCCCCCCCCCATTTTGACTGTTGGGGTTGGGGGCTGGGGGGTACGAGGGAAGTGAAGAAAGCAGATGACAGACCCAGCTACAAAAAGTCTCTGTGCCAGCTCAACATCCTGTGAATCTAGGCATATCATTTCATCTTCCCGTGCCTACATAACATGAATGTGTAATTGTATGTAGCAATTACTACCCCTGACGAGGCGCTGAAGTGCGTTACAACCAAATGAACGACACAAAGCTTTTGGCCGACACTAAAATGTAAAAGCAGTCTTTAGCTTAAATCCAAAAACAGTGTTGCTGTTTTATTATGTAAATAGCATACTTACTGCCCCATTTCAATCATATTGTGTCCCTGCTATTTGAATAATTACAGGTCTAATAGGCAGTCTTGATTCAAGACCCCGCCTTCTCTACTTCTAAGCTTTTCATAACACCCTATAATACAGAAAAAAACTGCTTAGAATGAGAGTTTCAAGCTATTGTAAATATGGACAAAAGTCCCAATATTATGATACCAACGCTACGATTTCTTATAACATGTAAATTCTTTGAGTACGATAACCAAGTTAATGAACCTTTTTATTCACAATAAGCCGTGTGATGAATCGTCAAGGAAGCGACTAGCAGAGAATGAAAGAGGATAACAGAGATGCACCTCTCTGCTGGCCAACAATGCCTTCTGCCACACACTCCCTGGCCACTCCCACACACACTTTACGAGCACAGAAATTTGTTTCTCTGCTGACCATTCTAATCTATGTATTTTTGAAGACTTCTAGGGTGCCAAGCAGTGCTAGGAGGAAAGTGAGGTTAGGACACTTTTTAAGCCCTTCGATGCGTATGACGGAGCAGTTCCGTCATGCGCGTCGGTCGCGCTGTGCGCATGACGGAACCACTCCGTCATGGCCCCGTCCGCGCACGGAACCTTCAGCACAGCGCGGTAATCCGCGCCGCGCTGAAGGGGTTAAAGTGAGGATTGTGAAAGCAAGATTGATAACTGTGGAAATATGGATTTTTCTGGTCAGTTATGTCCCCTATCTTGGACCCCAACGGTTCTATGTGCATGTCACAAGTACATGTATGTTCCCTCCAGTTCCAGTCATGAAGACGCAAACACATGTGCGTCCACCGTCAACATGTCCTCTGTCAGATCCGCCATGAATAGGCCAGATATTCCATTCCTAAGTATGAAAGGCCACCGGCTTTATATGGTTCACTTATGCCATTTTACAGTCCAGGCAAGTAGGCCCTGATTCTGTCATCAAACTCTTCTTGCCTTCTGCCTCTGAAACCTCCAGTCTGAGCCTGCATCTGTGACCATGAACTTTGTCTCATTCTCTGCGCGGCTCACGAAGCCTGACATCAGCCTATTCTCTGCCAAGAACTGTATTTCACCTTCGAATTATCTGCTTCCCCCTCAGCCGATGCATTCCTGCCTAGTAGTTTAAGTAAACATTCTTCCAGTTACCAAGCAAAAGGCCCGGCTTCTCTGTCCTCATGCAAGTAATTCATAGCCCTGTTACCATGGAATATTCCTATCCCCTCCGCATTTAGTGTAGACACTTAGACGCTTGTACACGCACACACAGTCAGTATAGAATAGATTCTGTCCGAGAGTCCTTCTTTTGTGGATAACATAGTTCTTTAAACATAGGATGTTAGATATGATTTGGGATTAGGTTGACTTGACCCCCCAGACTTCTTGTCTCCACATGTAGAGCTAAATGTCAAGTCCCCTTCACCCCCTAGTTGCACGTCAATCACACGTCATGTTGCTGCGCGCGCATCTATGCCAAGTATTATCTTATGGATCCACCTATATGTGACATCATAACCAATTACGTTCCTTTTTACTCCTTATTACACCCATTTTTGGTTACGCAGATAAATCGTCATTTTCCTTATCAATTGTTACGCCTATTGCATTCGCTTCATTGTAATGTATGATCTATAAAAGTCTTTTCATGTCAATAATGTATGTACTTCACTTCCTGAACCCCCGTGGTGATGGAACTTGGAGCAACCGATTATAATCGAGCACTGGAATAAAGCCCATTCCGAACCTCTAATACCACGGATTCTGCCTCTCATTTTACTGAGCTATTTTATTATGTTTCTGTATCAAATTAAGTCCAGGTAAAGGAATTTTATTTACCACATGAATGGCGCCCGAATAGGGACACTTTCTCATCTCACGCGCCGGCGGTGAGTTGCAGGCCCGGTCTCCTGCCACAGCTGGACGGACAATAACGCGTACCAGCAGGATTTCCTGTATCTCCCTCCGGTCAAGCGGGGGCGACTGAGGCTGCGATCAACACCCAGACGAGGCGGTGAGAAGTGCGAAGTATCCCGACCAGAGCCTAGCTGAGAGAGCAAGATCCGAGGTATACAGAGGCCCACCAGTTCGAAGTCAAGTCCAGTTTCCGACGAGTCGAGTCGAGTCCAGTCCGGTCCAAGTCCGGTTTCCGAGGCCTTCCGTTTCCGAAGCTACCCGGTGAGTACCATTACTGGGGAGGCATTTCTGACGTGCACATAGGTTGTGCCGGTCAAGACGGGTTTGGGTACACAAATCCGGTCTGCACTGTTTTAGCAGTGGATATGTACTGTTTAGCAGTATATCAAGTATTCCGAAGTATCTAGTTATTGTCAAAACTTATGCTTGGTGATTAGTTATGCAGACGATCATCATTGTTGGTTATTTTAAAGGTTAAAAAAATGTTTAATGTTTAATGTTTAATGTGTTAAACGTCCTGCATATTGTGGTATGACTGGTTGTTCATTATTGTGCTTTTGTACTAAGTGTGTTCAAGATTAAGTATCAGATCAGTTCTCAATATGCCGCTCTTTTCGAAACTAAGACAGATCACTACAAGAAAAGGGGTACTCGAAGAAGCCGTTCCTATTCCTCCTAGGGACACTCCAGGGTACTTCATGTATCATAAACATGGCTTAGACGCTATATTATTTCTTGATTTATGGGTAGACTACACCAAGGAATTACCAGAAAGTCAGAGGTGGCCCACAGCGGGAACCTGGGATGCAGAGTGCATCATGAAAGTAGAAGAAGAGTTATGGAAAAGGAAAGTCAGACAGTCACAGAAAGATGCCATTGAATTATGGCGTAAGGAATCACATAGACGAACAGAAAAAGCACGTAGACAGGAAGAGAAGAGTAAAGAGAATTCCAATAGAGTTCGAGAAAATCTATTAATTGAGGAAGGGATCCGAGTGAAATCAGAACAAGTAGACAGGCAAAGAAATGCCCTTATGAATGGTATGTATCCCCTTCTGGCCGAAGGATTACCTAAGGCTACTCCAGAAATACCGAAAGACTTGCCACCCCCATTGTTCCCAATAAAGGTACATCCTAAGGGGCATCCTAGAACCGCAGAAGATGTTTTTCTTTCCTCATATTTAGATGACGCAGCTCCCGAGTATGCTAATTCCGCCCCACATAGACCGCATACCAGGGAGATCCAACGCCAAGATCCAGTACCCGTATCCCTACAGCAACAAATCGAGTCACAAGTTCCGGCAAGCACATCTGTTTCTGCATCAGTTCCTACAGCTACTTCTATAGCTGTGTCCACACCTATAGTTGCTGTGTCACGTTCAACGAATCCTTTCACACCCGACACCCCAGATGGGGCTACGGGAGGTGCTAGTAACATTTTTTCTACGCCACCCAGAATAAATAAACTTACTTTTCAAGAGTCAGCACATTCACGTACACCCAAACTCATAAGTGCCCGTACGCTGAAGGAACTTCTTATAGATTGCAGATATGACCCTGTGCCCGGTAAAGAGGACGAAATGACCCTGGCATCATTGCGTATCAGACGAGCCGCAGTGTATTTAGGGAAGTTACCAGGAATGACTGCGCATCTAGATAAAATATATCATTTTGTCCAAACAGGGCGAGATCCAGAATGTATTAACAGAGCTATGGAATACCAGAAGGTAGAGATACAGGGGGAACTGTTACGTTTCCTCATAAATTGTGTGATCAGAAATCAAGACCGACCGGGGGTAGACCCGGAAGCAATGCAAATTCTTACCAGATGGAGCCAGAATATATCAGAAGGTAGACATGATAAGAAAAATTGTATAATAGCCATGTGCCGAAAGATCCGTAAAGAAATAGAACGCCTACACGAAGAAAGATTAGAGGTAGACGAGTTCGAACAAAGCGAGGAAGAAGGGTCAGGACTGCCCGCGAGACAGTCGGACACCATAGCCTATGTAGGTAGAGGAAGATCTTGTAATAGTAATAGATGTCTTATTGACCCGATACGTCCGATATGTCCAGATAATAACAGGAATTTCCAAATACCTATAATTAATATAAGGTCTAACGAGCATTCGTTCCAAACCGCCGACAAACTACTCCGAGAACGAAGGGGTTATCATTTTCTCGATTCTATGGATGAACAAGATTTAGCCAGGGCAGCTGTCCATTGGGTGGACAGTCCCGGAAAATATAGTGATGATACAGTAGTACGCACATTTTTGAATCTCACCCCAGATGAACAGAGGTTAGTTGGGATTTATATGATTCAACAACTCATTATACTATATCGGAGTCAGCGTTCGGACCCTGGTCCCTTACCTGACATATTGACTGAATTGCTTATGAATAAATGGAGAGGTGCAGGTACTAAATTAATTAAAGAAATTCTAGAATCAAGAAAGCAGTATATTCTTTTTGTATGCGCAGAGCATGTCTCATTGCCCGTCAAGGAAAGAACCACGTATCACATGGATAGACAGAATCCCTTACGAGAAGTGCACCCAATAAAAGGCGAGGACAACGAGTTTAAGCGCGTATTTGTATATACGCCCATATCAAAAATAGAATTGTTACAAATGAAGAAAGTGGTACCCAGTCATGACAAAGATCCAGCGGGTTTTCACCGAGAAATTAAAGACATGTTACTCATGGGAGAGTATACCTATCCCGACATTATGACAATATTAAAGGTATTGATGCCTGCTGGTATTTATGAGAAACTCAAGGAAAAGGAGTGGGAGGTAGGAGACCAAAAGATAGAATGGTCAGCATTGGAAGCAGAAGAAAAGGCCCGAACTGCAGGAGCAGGACTTGGGGATAAAACTAAAGCACTACCAGGTTTATTAGTACAGGTACTGCCACGTTTATTAACTACGAAAAAGGAAGATTGGGGTACAATTTCAGCCTGTAAACAGAAGCAAGATGAAGACACTAGTGATTACTATGCCCGATTTGAAAAATGTTTTGGTATAAATAGTGGCATAAAAGCAAGTAGCGAATCATACCCACATCTGTTTGTAACAAAATTAGTAGAAAATGCCCTGCCCCCAGTAAAGAATAGAGTATTAAAATTCGAGAGTACCTGGCAAGGTAACACTCCATCACAAATGTTACAAATGTTACAGTACCATCACAATAGAATTAGAGAGGAACAAGAACATGAACACAGACGCATGAAAGACACGAAAATGAAAATGCTAGTTTCCCAGACAGTTCCAGCTGAAGGACATAAAAAGGGTATGACACATTCCGATTCAGCAGGACCTGTAAAAGGGACATGTAATTATTGTAAAAAGCCAGGTCATTACGTACACGATTGTCCAGTTTTAAAACATAATATCGCCATAGGTAAAACACAAGAAAGACCACGGCCACTTAGACAAGATCAGAATGAACAAGGAGCTCCGCAGCATGCACAGGCCATGCCAGCCGCACAACAGTCTATACAGTTTGTGCCAGCTGCACCACCGTTGCCTGTTGCTGCCACACAGACAACAACACGACAAATGTATCAGACCGCACAGTATGAATATCCTGAGTATCAGCGTTACGCATGAACTAGCCTAGAGAGGGAAGTTGACTTACCCCTTATTGAAATACCTGTAGATCAAGAAGGACCTTATGTACATAGTGAATTATTAGGCCAAGATAGAAAATTTTTACTCGATACAGGGGCAAGTCGAACAACTATAAAACGTAGTGAAGTTCCAGGGGCACCCCTCTCAGGCTCTCAGAATATTTCCCTTGGTTTTTCAGGAAAGCCTATTGTTAATGAAGTATCACAGCCTCTCCCACTTACGATAGGACCTCTGACCCGAACTACAGATTTATTGCTTACTAAATCATGTCCAGAAAATCTGTTAGGAATAAAAACGCTGAAAGCTCTAGGAGCCATAATATGTTGTTCTCCGGAAGGAGTAAGGTTGTTTTTACGTGATTTTAAAGGTCACTATGTGTCTAGAGACATGGATCCCCGACTGCAGACTTTACCTACACATCTATGGGCACAAGGCCCTACTGATGTTGGTTGCATGAATATTACACCATATCGAGTCACATTAAAGGCAGGAGTGGTGCTACCACGAATGCGACAATACAAGTTACCACCAGATGCTGTAGTGGCTTTACTACAAATCATTGACGAGCTCATTGCCCAAGGAGTAGTTGTGGAAACCGACTCCAATGTATGTAATTCACCGATAATTCCGATTCTTAAACGAACAGATCCAAAGGCCCCGCCAGTCTATCGATTGGTTATTGATCTGCGCGAGTTAAACAAATGCATTGTGCCACAATTCCCTGTGGTCCCAGATATCTCGTCATTACTGACAGCTATTGATTCCGAAGCAACATTCTTTACTGTAATTGATCTCAAGAATGCCTTTTTCAGCGTCCCAATAGATCCGGAAAGCCAATATTTGTTCGGATTTAGTTTAAATGGACGTAGCTTTAAATTCACACGCGCACCTCAAGGATTTACAGAAAGCCCCAGCATCTATAGCCAAGCACTGAAACGAGAACTAGACAGTATCCACATGCCAGTTAACACTGCTCTGCTTCAATATGTCGATGATCTGCTGATCACCGCGAGAAGTGAACCGGAATGTGAAAAAGCATCACTGACAGTTTTACAATTTCTAGCCGAAAAGGGGCACAAGGTGTCCCCTTCTAAGCTGCAATTCTGTGTCCAGCGAGTTATTTATCTTGGACACTCGCTGTCCAAGGAGGGAAGGCAGCTTACACCCGACCGCATTCAGTTAATAGCTAACATGCCAATACCCAAGACGCAAAAGGAGGTGCGGGCTTTCATAGGCCTCACTTCATATTGTAGGCAGTGGATCCCTCAGTATGCATTTCTAGCAAAACCACTCATTCAGTTGACAACACAGGAGGCAGCCACATCGACTGTTCTCCCTTGGACTCAGGAACATACACAAGCTTTTGAAAGCCTAAAGAAAGCTTTATGTCAAGCACCTGTTTTAGCAACGCCATGTTACAGAAAACAGTTTACACTCTTTGTTACAGAACGCGAAGGTACTGCCTTGTCAGTACTCACACAGGAACAAGCAGGAGCACACAAACCATGTGCTTATTTTTCTAGTACATTAGATCCCGTAGCTCAGGCTTTGCCTGCATGCCTAAAATCAGTGGCAGCGACAGCTTTAGCAATCAGACAAAGCGATGCCATAGTGTTAGGACATCCATTGACAGTTCAAGTACCACATGCAGTAAAGGTTCTTGTAAATAGAACGCAAACACAACACTTGACTATAGCGCGACTTACAGGGTACGAACTTACATTGTTTCAGCCACATATAGAAATCAGACGCTGTAATACATTGAATCCTGCCACACTTTTGCCAGTAACCGGAACAGACCCACTAGCTCATGACTGTATTGAAGTTATTACTATAACGACAAAACCCAGACAAGACTTAACCGATGTCCCATTGTCAGATCCAGACCTGACATTGTATGTAGATGGTTCATGTATGAGAACAAGTACAGGAGAGTTAGTGGCCGCTTACGCAGTCACAACAGATACTGAAGTCATTGAAACTAATCGTATAAATACTTTGTCAGCTCAAGCCGCAGAGCTCATCGCTCTGACACAAGCCTGTATTCAAGCCACGAATAAAAAAGTCAACATATACACTGATTCACGTTATGCATTCGGAGTTGTACATGACTTCGGCGTGCTGTGGCGAGAGAGAGGTTATTTAACTTCCCACGGTGCCCACATTCAGCACGGACCCCTCATTCATGCCTTATTAGATGCAATACATCGACCCACTGCAATATCAATTATGAAATGTAAGGCTCATACGAAGGTTACTGATATCATTTCCCAAGGCAATGATCTAGCCGACAGAACAGCTAAACAGACTGCTCAAACTCAAACCCCCGACATGACAAAGACAATAGTCCCGACACCGACACAGTGTATGACAGTTAAAGATCCTACTCTTGACGTAATTGACATACAGACACATGCTACACCAGACGAAATAAAGAAATGGACTGAATTAGGAGGGATCCAAACGGACCAAGGATGGATGATGAAGGAAAAGTCTGTGTGGTTCCTTCCTGATTCAATGGTCCAAGTTATAATTAACACTACACATAGTCCAGCACATCTCGGAGAAAAAGCTATGCTAGACAGCATTCAACACATTTGGTTCAATAAACATTTGCGAGCAGCAGCCAAACAAAAGGTCCGTACCTGTATGATCTGTTGTCAGTTTAACCCAGGAAAAAGCGTTCCCGTAGAACAGGGTGGATTTCATCCTCCTGATCACCCTTTTGAAGTGCTCCAGATGGATTATATCCAGATGGAATGATGTCGAGGATTCAAATATGTTCTCGTAGTTGTCTGCGCTCTGTCCCGTTGGACGGAGGCATACCCGGTTTCAGATTACACTGCCCTGACTACTGCCAAACAGTTGGTTCGAGAATTCTTCCCACGATACGGTTTACCACGTGTTGTCTACTCAGATAACGGCCAGCCGTTCTCATCCGAATTAATGAAACATGTTTCACTTCTGTTAGGATATCAGTGGAAATTCCACTGTGTCCGACACCCCGAGGCAGCAGGTCTCGTAGAAAGACATAATCAGATACTGAAAATCAGATTGTCCAAAATATGCAGAGAGAAAGGTGTCGACTGGATAGTAGCGTTACCAGTTGCACTCTTTTACATGAGAATGGTAGCACACTCGCGAACAGGGCTATCCCCGTATGAGGTGATCTTTGGCAGACCACCAAATATGTGGGGGACGCCTATACCACGCAAAATAACTGATGTTGACTGTAATATGCTGACAGATTACTTGGCTTCCTTGATGTCTGCACTACAATCTTGTCGTTCACAGGTAGCTGCAGCCTTTCCCGACAACACTGAGGTGAAACCCCATGACGTAGTTCCGGGTGATCTCGTATTTGTGAGAAATTTCGACCGAAAGACTCAGCTGGAGCCCAGGTGGAAGACACCCAAGTTGGTTCTGCTCACTACAAGGACAGCCGTGAAGATCGAGGGCCGCAAGGGCTGGATTCATTCAAGTCATATCAAGAAATTTCATGGACTATCCTCGGATATAGACATTGTGCCCTGCACTCCCTCACAGACTGATTCAAAACTTCCTTTGGTTGAAAAGACTGAAACCGAACTCTATAAAGTAAAATTGAGGCCTAGAACGTCAGACAATTTGATTGTTTAAGTCCTCTCCAAGGTGAAGCGGTTGAATTTGTCTCTGACATGTATCCTCTAGACCTGAATCATGGACAGTCGCGGAAAATGTTGAAACGACAGGCGTATTGTAAATCACTGCGTAGCCATTGCATAGTGACATTAATAATCTTGTTTTCCTTAAGTCTTTTAATAATTACTGCAAGTATATTGTTGCACATATATTACCCTATTGCCAGAAACGTTTACAATGTTACCGCAGAACATTCTTTTAGTGACCTACCGCCGCATGAATTGTCTTATAGACTTGCGCTGCGCAATAACACTTTCATTAGTATGTTACATCATTCCCATCAGACTAGTAATGCCACCAATTGTTGGGTGTGTGGTCGGCTCCCTCCCTATCAGAATTATGAAGGAGTCCTGCCTTTCTTTCCACATCCGTTTACACATAATGGCTCCTGTGGAGCATGGTTTAGTTTAATCAATTCCATAGACTCAGACACAGCAGTTTACCAAGATCAGTGGGTATGGGGAAACCTGAACCTAGTTTTACTCAAGGTCTGCTACCCTGACAAGGAGGGTCGCCCCAAAAGAACAGGAACTGATCTAGAAAATGAAGTATATGGATTAGGTAATTTTACACCTAATCTCATGATTCTAAATGTCGTATCCGAAGTTGAACTAGTCTTACCCACCATGTCAGTATTCCCAGCGAAGGGTGAATTGTGTGTAAGAAAGGTTGGTTCCATACATATGGGCCATAGTAAATGCACTACTATAGTAGAATTCAGTGATCAAGGCAAATCTTCATTTAGAGCTTATCGCCACTCCTACTTTATATGTGGTCAGACTGCATATATGCGTCTACCTCTAGATTGGGATGGTACCTGCTACATTGCATTCCTTTTGCCACCTGTTTTCCTAGCTCCTCCTGATTATTACAGAAATATTCATTTAGTACACAACAGAGAGCGGAGAGATCTCCCAATTGTCGATTACACTGAAACAGCATGGGAAAAATACACAGATTTCAATAAAGGCATCTTTCCTTATATAGGTACTGTTACTAATAGTAAACTGATACGTAGATTAACTAGAACCCTTGAAGCAGTAGTGAATGAAACTATTTCCGCCCTAGGCAATTTAACAGAAGAGCAGTCTGCTATGCGGATTGTTGTGCTTCAAAATCGTCTTGTCCTTGACGTCATCCTGGCTGATAGGGGCGGAGCTTGTAGGGTCATCGGATCAAGCTGCTGCGTATTCATACCAGAAAATTCGCCATCAGTATATAAAGCCATAACTCGCCTTCATAAGATTGTAAACCAGATACACCAGAACCCAGGCACTTGGACGTGGTCCGGTTGGTTTTGGAGTGTGATATCAGCCTGGGGATGGAGAGTTTTATCCTTCCTAGGTATTGGCCTTCTCATACTATTCAGTTGCTGTCTATGTCTACAATGTGGACCAGCGATTTGTGGTCTGTGTGCCACATCGTGTATTCCAGCACCAAGATTTCATTCGTCACGGAAGAAGAAAGAAGAACAAATGATGTTATATGAACAGATCAATGGATTGATGAAGATTGATATCTCCTAACGGGCAAGTAGGGGACAAGGAGGGAATGTGGAAATATGGATTTTTCTGGTCAGTTATGTCCCCTATCTTGGACCCCAACGGTTCTATGTGCATGTCACAAGTACATGTATGTTCCCTCCAGTTCCAGTCATGAAGACGCAAACACATGTGCGTCCACCGTCAACATGTCCTCTGTCAGATCCGCCATGAATAGGCCAGATATTCCATTCCTAAGTATGAAAGGCCACCGGCTTTATATGGTTCACTTATGCCATTTTACAGTCCAGGCAAGTAGGCCCTGATTCTGTCATCAAACTCTTCTTGCCTTCTGCCTCTGAAACCTCCAGTCTGAGCCTGCATCTGTGACCATGAACTTTGTCTCATTCTCTGCGCGGCTCACGAAGCCTGACATCAGCCTATTCTCTGCCAAGAACTGTATTTCACCTTCGAATTATCTGCTTCCCCCTCAGCCGATGCATTCCTGCCTAGTAGTTTAAGTAAACATTCTTCCAGTTACCAAGCAAAAGGCCCGGCTTCTCTGTCCTCATGCAAGTAATTCATAGCCCTGTTACCATGGAATATTCCTATCCCCTCCGCATTTAGTGTAGACACTTAGACGCTTGTACACGCACACACAGTCAGTATAGAATAGATTCTGTCCGAGAGTCCTTCTTTTGTGGATAACATAGTTCTTTAAACATAGGATGTTAGATATGATTTGGGATTAGGTTGACTTGACCCCCCAGACTTCTTGTCTCCACATGTAGAGCTAAATGTCAAGTCCCCTTCACCCCCTAGTTGCACGTCAATCACACGTCATGTTGCTGCGCGCGCATCTATGCCAAGTATTATCTTATGGATCCACCTATATGTGACATCATAACCAATTACGTTCCTTTTTACTCCTTATTACACCCATTTTTGGTTACGCAGATAAATCGTCATTTTCCTTATCAATTGTTACGCCTATTGCATTCGCTTCATTGTAATGTATGATCTATAAAAGTCTTTTCATGTCAATAATGTATGTACTTCACTTCCTGAACCCCCGTGGTGATGGAACTTGGAGCAACCGATTATAATCGATCACTGGAATAAAGCCCATTCCGAACCTCTAATACCACGGATTCTGCCTCTCATTTTACTGAGCTATTTTATTATGTTTCTGTATCAAATTAAGTCCAGGTAAAGGAATTTTATTTACCACATAACTGCAACCTGGAACCCGACAGCCACCTCTGTCAGCGCTCCGAGGGGTGCTGCAAGGCACCGATGAAAGCTTCAGGGCCCAGTGAAATGGACAACATGCTGTTAGCATACTATTTGTTATTCACATACTCCTGTAATCCTGCATCACATCCCTAAGGGACAGGAGGAATAGTAGAACAAGGGAGCATTCAGTTTCTGTCTCAAAATTCAACGGGCAGTCCTACACCAAGAATAAAGTCACTGCAGGATAATTTGTCAAAATGTCCGTGAAGGTCCTTAGCTTCGCACATCGACTTGAAGCTTTAGAAAGGCAAAACCTTTGCCGAAGTTCTGAGCCCACTCTCTTCCATTCACCTCTACCAGGGGCCGGCAATCTTGAATAGCCACTGGAACAACTCAGGATGGGATGGCGAAGTTAAAGTTAATTGCCACTTGTACAGCACACAATCTAACACTGGTATGATTTGCAGCGCCGTTGGGTAGTTCGGTTTATTTCTTCACGAAGAGGGAGGGGGAGCAGGGAGGGGGGACTGAGAGCAGAGAGAGAGAGGGGATGGAGGAGCATGGCTTAATGAGCCATTACAAAAGCCAGATGGCCTGTGCGCGTTCACGCACGCGTGACCGCACGCTGGTGGCCGGCAAAAGGGCTTTGGTAGCACTTTTAAAAGCCAGTTACCTAATGTGTCGCAGACCAGCGCATGCACTGGCTCTAGCGAGACCTAAAAACGTGCCGCAGAACTCAGAAAGAAGCAGAAATACCACAACTGAAAAATGTTACAAACCTCGTTAATGGTAAACACTGGATGTGCTATACAACCCTGAAAAACAGGCCTCTCTAAAGGAAGCCTTAATAGTCCCAAAGGATGTGACTTAGGTCATCTGCTTTCCCAGGATAATTTCTGACATCTGTAGTCTACGACTGCTCAATGCTGTTGTTAGCCCAGAGGCAGGAATCTTTCGGGCAGAGCCAATGCTCCTTAAAGAGTTGAGCTCTAGGCAAGTGCTTAAACTATTGAGGGACTCATCATTTCTTGCAGGTGTGGAAATGTTTTTCAACTTTATATTTTTGTGCATCAATAATAACATATAATGTGCAATTTTGCACATGACCCTACATATACAAACTGAATTAATATAATTGAAATTCAATGTATAGAAGTGAAGTTATTAATGTGTGTTAGTCAGGCCTCAACCCTGTCACTCACTCCTGCGTCCCCACAGCACATATCCTCTCCCCACAGGTTTTGCAGAGCACACAATTAAGCTGATGACATAATGTTTAATTTCAATGGCATTATTTGTCTTGCTAGTGTTAAATTTGCTATAGTTGGGCTGGAAGATTACAGCAAGTATTATTCCATTTGATTTCTTCACTGGGGTCAATCACTAGGAGAAAGTCTTATTGTCTGAATGCATCCGGAGTGTCGAGGAGGCCAACGGAGGAGGCCATGAGGCGCCAGCAGGACGTGACAACCTAAATAAGGTACAAACCCGCTGCCAACAGGAAGGCAGCAACGGCAACAGGAGGTGACAGTCCAGCACCACAGAAGGAGCTGGAGGAAACCCAGGTCACAGTCATCAGTGTGGAGACAGTGCAAGGAGTAGGGAGTACAGACACAGCTCGAGAGGACCTGACAACTTCAACAGGGAAAGTAAAGGACAGGGACAGGGTGGACGGGGGAGATGCGCACAATGACACACGAGCACAACGAGACGTAGCACACTGCACACCCACAATTACCCAGGATCATGCCCCACATCCCCTTGGCACACTGCAGCACACACACATAGCAAGAACAGCACACCCACATCGACGACAACGTGGTACAATGCGCATAGCTGACACTGCAGAACAGAGGACACAACTTGCTCCACACATGCACAGAAACATGCTTACCACATCTGGCAGAGCAGGAAACTGTGAAATGTAAATGTATGCGTAGGACCTCACATCCGTCATGTGGTCCAAATCTACACTGTCCGCAGAAGAATCCAGCACCTCACAAACAGTCACACTGTACATTGCCAAACAGTCTGCATGTAAACCAGAACAATGCGCCAACATACATGTCAACACAATGTCAACATGCAGCTCCCCTTCACATTGCAGAGGGGCACACAACTCCTCCAGCAGAGCACAGAAGACAACACATCTGTGGTGCCGGAGAGGACTACCACACCGTTGACACAGACGCCCTACAACAGCCCATGTATATTCCACGCAAACCACCACCAGGACCAGGGCAGAGAAGCAATTCAGAGGAGAACACAGCCCCTGCAACAGACCACACAGCAGGAAGCACCGCAAGCACAGCTGACACACGATACTTCACCCACCCACACATGGCACCCCAAAAAGAGGTGGCCCAACAGGTGGGGGTGGGTGCCGAACCCATGAAAGGCAAGCTAGAACACATAAGTTGGTGTCTATCACCCTCAGGGACCACCCACATCCCACCTAGGAGACCCACACTGCCATAGAGACACATGTAGATGCACATTCACAGTATAGAACCATACCCAGGGGCGTGCACATAGCAGTCACACATCCACGTTGGCTACATGTCCAAGCTCCAACCCGATGCCTGCGATGACATGTCTGCATCTGATGTACACAGCACACTGTAATGTCCTAGGGCCCAGGGCCTTCATGCATACAATAAGACCACAGGGACACACGTAGATATCATGTCGATTGGCTACGGGCAAGTGCGCCCGGCCCCTTAATTGGCAGGGCCACATGTACAGTGATGCCTGTGCTGGATGTGTGTGGGGTGAGTGTAAGCCAGTCCGCAGTTCCTCAGGACAAGGGGACAGGTGAAGTGACCCTCATCAATCTTGCAATGCTTTATTGGAGTCCAAAACCTGGTTACAGCAATGCCCGTAAAGTGGCAAGGGCCAACTAAGGACAAATCCCGTTATTCAGTAGATATAAACCATGACGGTGGCGTAATTTATACCACGGCTGCTACCCGCGATGGAGTAAGGACGTCAATCAGATCGTCTCAAGTAGGGCTGCTACCGCGATGGAGAAAGGACGTCGATCAGATCGTCTCCAGTCGTATAAATTACGCTGTGCCCCGGTTTGCCTGATTCCTTCAGCCACCTCTTGCCATGCATACGGGCCTGAATATTATGTTCCATGGATGGACCGGGCACCACCGTCATGGTTTATATATATAACTGAATAACGGGATTTGTCCTTAGTTGGCCCTTGCCACTTTATGGGCATTGGTGTAACCAGGTTATGGACTTCAATAGAGCATTGCAAGATTGATGAGGGTCACTTTACTTGTCCTGAGGAAGATCCGCATGGCTGAGGTATTAAAGTCCCTCGGTTGCCGATAAGCCGGATCAAAACGTCGACGCTATCCCCCACCGCACCTGGACCAATTTCCCCTTCCCCATTACCCCTGTTTACAGCCTTAAGGAAACTCTCCTTACAACTTTAGAAAATATAATTCAAATGAATAATTTGCATGTGGCCAGGTTGCATCTAACTGTTTATTGGATATCAGTTCTGTACAGTCTTGTAAATATATGCCCTTTATTTTTCTACACACTTTGAGATCTCTTGACTCCTTTATAAACACTTGAGAACTCTTTCTTACACGTTCCCTAGAACATTCTCCTACCTTATTGACCCTCTAATGATTGTTCCTTTAAATGACTAAATAAATATATTGTAATAATACCTAGTGGTTTTTCTGCACATTTGTTTGTTTTAATTATTTTCACGATTTATAGACGTTTGTTAGCTAATTAATCTAAGCTCAAATAAGTTGATAATTCTGCTAAACTAACTCTTCCTTGAATAACTGATGTCATCAGGCGGCAGCAAATGGAGGAGTGGAAAGCGCCAGCCTCGTTTTTACCACCAATTTGGTATCAGCTACATGAGGATGAAAACATCCCCTAGTCCATAGACTCAGACGCCACCAATGTACGACCAAAGAGTGTCCATGAATGTCGGGTAACAGACTTAGTGGCACAGGTGCTGAGCAGGGATGCAGTCTGCGATGATGGCGGTACACTGATATGAACTCCACCTTTGCCAAATCAAGACTGTGACCTACTGGACCGCAGTGTAGGCCGGAGGCAGCGGTCAGCAGTGGCCCACAGCCACCTGTCATTGGCTGGCGAGGCACAGAGTTAGTGACACCAGGGCAGTTGTTGGTAGTGTTCGTTCACCTCCGTATCGATGATCCTGTTTTCTCCGGACTGCGATGCGTCATCCTCTTACGCCTCTCCATGTGTGCATCGACATGTATTCTGCCTTTTGAATAACTGATGTTCAGTTCCAAATCTGTGACCCACTCGTGCGCAGCGTAGGCCGAGGGCAGTAGTCTGCGTAGGCCCTCAGACACGTGTGGCTATGATGCCATGCACAGACTTGTTGGCACCACATCGAAGGGGGTATAGTGACTTGTCCTATGTCTTAAATGGTGTTCCCTGCCATGGTGTAATCAAGACTCAGTTCCAAATATGTGACCTACCTGACCGTGGTGTAGGCCTGAGGCAGCGGTTAGCATGGCCCATTCACAGAGTGTCGCCGGCATTGGTTGGATGGCCCCATCGGCCTGCGTAGTTCAGGTCAGCCGCATCTTCCTCTTACTTCTCTCTGTGCGACCACTGGTGTGGACTCTGCCATTCATGATTTGAGCCCAGGTGCTGGATGTGGGACCTACTGGTTCGCAGGGTAGTCCTGGTCCCTCATCCACGTATCGCCGGCTGGTGTTGAACAGGGTTAGTGGCACCATGTGTTGCCAGCTGGCGCTGAACAGGGGTAGTGGCACCACGTGTCACAAGAAGCCCATATGGAACTATGCCTCACCTGATTGGGTGGGGCCTGGTGCTGGTGCTGTTGCCGCTGGTCCAGATTTGGGTCACTGCCATTCATGACTCAGGACACAGTTTCACATATGGGACCTACTGGGCCGAAGAGTAGGCCTGAGGCGGCAGTAGAGTACGTCAACGAAAAAGGAGTAAAGCGTGCCTGTGTCGTGGAGGCTGTGATGGTCTGAGGAGGCTGCCAAGGTTGCGGGACTCGGGCCTGGAGCTTGCATCGGAACATGGTGGGCCCTCCTTGACACACGCCGGTGTCGGCAGGTGATCAGTGAGGCCTGGCTGCGCAGGGGTGGGCCTGATGGGTTTTTTGTCCATCGTGCCGGGGTCCGGCAGGCGCCCAGCGTCGCAGGCAACTCCGCTCAAGAGGACGGCGTCGGCCTCGTGACGGGGTGAGAGGCGCCACCCTGGCATAGACGTTGGGCTTTCCAGAAGAGGACCACGCCCAGGGCTACGTGCTTCTTATTCACACCCCTACACTGGTGTGACGTACGCCGGGCCATCCCACTCCAGTCACGCTTGGGGGGGCGTAACAGGCAAGATTTCGGCGAGGTCCACCACTGGCTGTGGTGACATGGTTGTGTCCACTGTCCACTACACTCCATACACCAGACGTGTATGTCGCCATGGATATGGGTGTGTTCTGCACACTGTGGTCTGTCCAGCACATCTCCGCCACTCTTAGCATTCTGTACTTTCCCAATCATGGTACTACTGCATCCTTCACACATGCCTGTTTGCCACCTCTCCCCACGTTCAGCTGTTGTGTGGCTGAGGTGCCATGCCGTTGATGGCTCATGTTCATGGTTTGGCCAGGTAACCATTGTGAGTTGTTCTGTTGTGTTTGGTGGGTGGGCATGTTGTTGTGCATGTTGGTTGTGATTTTGTGATGTGTGCATTGCCAGAATTGTGATTTGTATGGTTGTGGAGTTGAGGTGAGTGGGGTGTTCATTTGGAACTTGTCAAGGGCTGTGCACTTCCCTTGTTGTCATCCTGGGTACGCTGGTTGATGATGGGCGGTTGGAGGATGAAGGAATCATGCACACTGGCTGTGTATTTGAAGAAGACATTGTTGGAGGTTCCAAGGTGTTCTGTTGTTGCCTGCACATTGGGGTGGGATGTGTGCTTTCTGTTGTGGTGATTGTGTGCTGTATCACCAGGGGGCACAGGTAGGACATGTGTGCTGTGGGTTGCCCTCAACACGTGCGTGCATCCTGCTTTGGCGTATGGTCCTTGCTTGGTCTCCAGCGTGACCCGCGCATTGTGTTAGACGTATGGGGACTGGGGAACCAGGGTGATGGTGATGTCCAGGACAGGTGTGAGGGACTTGCATGTGGCTGGCTGTAAGACTCCTCCGACTCTGGCGGGTGATGGTTGGGGGGTGCCAGGGGCCAACAGGTCCAGCCAAGCCAGCAGCTTGGTGTGGGGTGGGATGTTGGTTGTCTGCTGTGTTGGTGCCGTAGGCCTGTTGGGCAATTATGGTCGGGATGCGTGGGATGGTTGTCCCTTTCAGCCTGTGGTGGACGGTGACATTGTCAGTGGTTGGGTCTGTGTGGCAGATACGCTTCCTGAGGGCCCGCTGTGTTTGTCTGCGCTGCATCTGTGGTGGTCGGGGGGTGTTTCGGGTGTGGGTTGTGGTCCTGGGGTGGTGTCGGTGGGGGTTGTGGCCCTCTTGGGTGTCTGGGCCGCATGATGGGTGGCCCCATGGCATCTGTTGCCCTTCCGATGTGGCCGTGGGCATTGCTCCCTTTTGTGGTGCAGGCTGCCATCTGACTTTACACCAGGTCAGAGTAGGTGTAGATTTCCTGGTGCTAACGTGCCTTATCGCCTGTTTTGTGTTTTTATCGCAGATCTGGCTGGTCGTGGAAAATGTTGAGATGTGATGTTGTTGCAGCTTTTGGCACGGGAACGCCCACTCTGCATTTCATTAGCGATAGTTGCGCAGGTCGTCCGTGGTGATGTTTTTTGCGGCTGCTATCACGGATTTACTGGTGCTGTGGGCTGTTAGCACCAGCTTGTGAATGGGGAGGTAAATTTATCTTGACTTTGGCCGCGATCAAGTGCCGTTAATTCGGTGATCACTCCAAATAACAGGGGAACCCTACTCACAACGGAACCAGGGTAATGATTATATATAGGAAAACAGTGGTTCCAGTGGATAATACAAAATGATTTAAGCAATGAATAAGCGCAATGGCAATAAATTGAAGAGGACTTCTAATGTCAGAGGATAAAACAAATTCTCTACCCAGTTGAATCAATACAATATTTTATATAATGCAGTAAATAGTATATACATTTCTTTTAAACGCAAAAAAAATTTTTGTGCATAGTGTCCCCAAGTGAAAGTTGGAACCAAAACGTGACTGTACAAAACAAGATATTTGTTGTAGAAAAGAGGGTTTCCATAAATGAAAAGAAAAAAAGAGAAAGAACGACCATTTAAATACACTTTTTCAACAGTCTACGTATACAATTATACAGGCTGGATTATGGTCTGTTCTGTGTGTTTGTCGACGGCGTTTCGACCCTCCTATGATTGTGGGGTCTCTTCAGGACTAACGATGTAGGGACATCTACAAAAAATAATAATAAGGATAAGGATAAGTATCAACAATTCATCATTATTATTTTTTGACATTTCCAATGTAGAACCCGGTGGGGTCCTCACGTAAGTTATTCGTTTCACTTCTCAGGAAGGCACTTCACTCAGGCTGCGCCGTGTCACCAATTCCAGGTATCCATCGTTATAGCCTTTTAATATAGTTTCTCGCATCTGTGCCGGTATATGGGCCGCATGCTTATCCTTATCCTTATTATATTTTTTTGTAGATGTCCCTACATCGTTAGTCCTGAAGAGACCCCGCAATCATAGGAGGGTCGAAACGCCGTCGACAAACACACAGAACAGACCATAATCCAGCCTGTATAATTGTATATGAAGACTGTTGAAAAAGTGTATTTAAATGGTCGTTCTTTCTCTTTTTTTCTTTTCATTTATGGAAACCCTCTTTTCTACAACAAATATCTTGTTTTGTACAGTCACGTTTTGGTTCCAACTTTCACTTGGGGACACTATGCACAAACATTTTTTTTGCGTTTAAAAGAAATGTATATACTATTTACTGCTTTATATAAAATATTGTATTGATCCAACTGTGTAGAGAGTTTGTTTTATCCTCTGACATTAGAAGTCCTCTTCAATTTATTGCCATTGCGCTTATTCATTGCTTAAATCATTTTGTATTATCCACTGGAACCACTGTTTTCCTATAGTTAATTCGGTGATAGCTCCTTGTGAATATGCCCTAAATGTTTTATATTTGTTTGGGCATTTACAGATGACATTAGTATAGGCGGTGTTGAATAAGCTTTTTACAACTGGGATGGTGCTAATGTGTTAAGGTAACAACGTCTATTATTTTTGTGTTCTGATTTGCTAAAGAACTGATACTTTTGCAAACACCACAGTGGTTTTGCAGTTTTCCTAATAATTCTATGCACAAATTGGGCATAAAAAACCCTCGATTTGGGGGTGAGCCAGAAGTCTTTCCTTTTTTGCTAGGGATGCTGCTTGATTATCTTATGATTTTACTGACCATTGAGACCTATAATAAATTGATTTTACATACTCTGTATAACTTCGCATCCAAGAGCCGTTATGGCATGGACTATGTACTGCTTAGTTTGAATTTTTGTAATAAAACCCTTTAACTTTTCATTGATCTAGAACTCAGTTATTGAGCTGACCTATTATTAAATGAATTGTTTTTACTCTGCTAATTGATGTTTGGGAAGGTGCCTTAACACAAGAACATATTGCCTCTTGAATTTGAGGTTTAACGCTATCTCCGATCCAGTAAACTGTTGGAGAACCTAATGAGGTAAATTTTGAGGTGCCCAAATTTTGGGCAGCGGCAGCTCCTCTGCAGTGGCGGAGGAGAGTTGCCCCGCTGGCTCAGAGCCAGCAGCTGAAAAATAAAACAATATCTTACTATCATTTTATTTTTTTTAGCTGCTGGCTCTGAGCCAGCGTGTGCAGGGAGGGCCGGGCCATGGGAGAGGAGAGGAGCGGTGGTATGTGCACTTTTAAGTGCGCATGTCAGTTTGGCCGGCCGTCTTAGGCCAGTCAAATTGGCATGCACACTTTTCTTTCTCCAACCCGGCTGTATTGTACAGCTGGATTTGAGTAACAGCACAGACTCTCTATGCCTGAGCGAGCGTCTTTTCAGCCCGCTTAGGCCAATCCCGACACTGCAGTCATGCTTAAGTGCAGTGCAGGGATTGGATGGGGAGTCCGTGATGATGCCCCAGGGTCTGCTGGGAGTAGCAGAGCAGAGAAGCAGCGAGAGGCAAGGTGGCCTTCATCATGAGTAAGATTTTAGTTTTTATTTATGAATCCCCTGGGCGCTCTCCCCCCCAAGCTCCCCATGGCCCCTCAAGCCCCCATTTGCTTTCCAATGAAATTAGCCGCCACTGATATTGGGCTATGGTTTTGTTTCCACACAGGGATACCACATGTCAGATTCTTTGATACCCACATAAAATGACAAGCACCACAAAGAATGTTACCTAGAATGGGGAATAATGTGACCTGCATATATCGGATCCTTTTCATGTCATTTGCAATTTAAGCTGACTATAAGGCCCTTATTGACTGCCATTTGCTATCTGTTTTAGCAGGAGGTAATTGGCAGTCAGAGGATGCTGCAGACTGGGACATGGGTAAGGGGCTGGTAAACAGCATGGGAACCAATGCTGGAGGCAGCAATATCGTCTCTCCCGATGAGGCAGGAGGGACGTGAGTTGGGGTCAGATGCATCTCTGCCTCCAGCTTTTGCCCTCAACACATGTGGCTTCACCCAGTACGAAGTCACACCCGGTGGAACTGCATCCAGAACTTCTGGATCTTGGGATACCATGTCTGGTATTTGCAGACCCAGACCCTGAGTGTGGAAGTAACAGGTCCTTATTGTTGCCTGAAGCGGTATTCCCCTCGGGGCATCACTCTAGGGCAACTCCTAAAGAGGCCCCAAGAAATACCTGGAGTGATATAAAATGTGGGTTTAGGATAGACCTCGCTAACAGACATAATACAAAGAAGGCACCCATCCTCCCTCTATTTTTGGTGCAACTCTGGATCCATACCTGCATGTGTCTGTGCTTCTTACACAATAGTACAGTGATGATGAATGGGTGCAAGACTCATAACTCAGATTCTTAAACTAGATTTTACTGGAGGCCTTTGCATTTATCTGAAGCTTGTACTTTCCCACTCATCCAGAGGCAGATGAAACTATTAGCACAATCATGCCTCAAGGCTGCTAAATCCAGAAGAGCCTGGATGAAGAGCCTACCGCTGCAACATGTAAGAGCTCAGTAAACCACAGCACAGCACAGCCGGCGCTGCACACAATCTGCAGGACCCCCATTGGCCAGAGACATTTTAGAGCATGGACAAAGTGAGCAATTGGTCAGGCCGTCCACCTCCCAGGCGCTACCCTGATAGAGTGATAACTGTGGGATTTAAAAGAAGACTATTCTAGCTTCTACCTGACCACTATCATTACCTCACCTCTAGCTCTCTCTCTTTTTATCTCTACCTGTCTCTAAATCTCCATGTACTTACCCCCCTCTCTCTTACTGTCTTTCAACTATCTCCATATTCACCTATATCTACCTCGCCTCTCTCGCAAATCACCTCACAACTCCACCTCTACTTCTTTCAACAACCTCGCCTCTCTCTCTACCTTTCTGTACCTACCTTCACATCCCTACCACCTCATACCCTTTTCTATATCAAGTCTCTCTCTCTCTCTCCCTAACGCCTCTCACCATACCACACTGCTCTGTTTCTGTCTCACCTCTCTTTAATCATTCCCTTATTTACTTCACCTCTTTCAAACTTGTCTCCCGTCACTTCACCTATCTCTATTCCTTTGTCCACCTCTCTCTGTCTCTCTGTAGCTCATCTCTCATTACTTCTCTCTACCCCATTGACTTGTCTACCTCACAACGTTTACACTACTGCATTTATTTTCATCCTGCGCCCCGATCTCTTCAGTTAACCTCCCAATTTAGTTTGCCATGTGTTCGCTACCTGACCTTGTACCTCTTCTTTCTCTCTCTCTCTCTCTCTCTCTCTCTCTCTCTCCCCCTTCTCTGTGTTCTTTCTGCCTCACCTCCCTCACTCCTTTGTCACTACCTCTGTTTCTTTATATCCACCTCTTTTCCCTATCATTATCTTCCCACTCTTATTTTTCTCTGCACCTCCTTCTCTGTTTCAGTCATACTCTTTAACTCTCTCTTTGGCCATCTCTATACCGCTATGTCTACCCCTGTTATCCTTTCTCTCGCCACTGTTATATTGGCGAAACCCTCTTTCATTACCTCTCCTATTTCTATTTCACCTATTTTCTCTGTGCGCCTCATCTCTCTTTCTGTCCACGACCTTCCACTCTTTACATTTCTCTCTGCTTCATTAGTCTCTTTTTCTAGCCTGTTTTTTCTAATCCTATTCTCAGTTTGCTCTTACCTCACCACACGGTCTACCTCGCATTGCTCTATACATTTGTCACTATCTTACTTCTCCACCTGTCTACCTCTAAATCTCTCACTGTCTACCTTCCTCCTCTCTTTATCTATCTCCTTAGTGTACCCCATCTCTCTCTGTCACCTTGCGCTCTACATTTCCTTCTCCTTAGCTCTCCTTAGCTCACTGTCCAACCTTACCTATCTCTACTTCTTTCTATACCTAACTATTCTTCTTTCTACTGCTCTCTATCTTTTTGGCAACCTCACCTTTTTCTCCTCATCTTATACCTCTACCTACCTCATCTATCTCATCTCTTTCTTTACCTTCCTTCTTTCTTTACTTCATGTCTCTCACTATATCATAACCTCTAGCTGTCTGTCTCACTGCCACTCCTTTTGTCTCCAACCACTTAACTTTTCTCTTATTATGCCGAATTGGGGGTCACTGTCTAGTAAGAGAACTGAGCAAAGAGAAAGAAGAGAGAAGGGACAAGGTGAACATCCTCAGAGCAGTGCTTTGGTTTCAACTTAGCAGCGCAAATCCTAGCTTGTGAACGAGGATGTATTTTTGATTATGAATAGTCAGCAATTAAACCAAATGCTTTAGCTCTAAATGCATATATTTCTTATTTTAAAACTAAGGGGCATATTATCGAGAAACGGCGTTAAAATTATCACCGGTTTAGCTGCAGAAAACTGCCGCTAAAGCGGCGATAATCGGCTTGATAATATGTTGCAGAGAATTCCCATAGAAGTGCATGTTCTGGTGTGAACATGGGCTTTGATTGGCATAATCAAGGGCATGTTATCAAGCCCATTATCGCCGCTTTAGCGGCAGTTTTCTGCCGCTAAACCAGTGATAATATTAACGTCGTGCTTGATAATATGCCCCTAAGCAATTAACTCCAAAACAGTTACCAAGTGCCCTCTCACCGTGTCTTTCCTACGACCGAGGAACAGGCTGGTTAGGCACCGAGCTCCGCAGAGAATTTATTAATAAAAATATCTGAATCCAAGCACAAAAAGAAACACTATCGGTATATACTCAATCTTTCTTTTAATAGTATTTGGCCGGGACACTTGAATATTCAGCTGTTTTTGCATGGCCCATTGCTGACATTTTAAGCCATAATTCAATATTATTTTCATTCACAAAAACCTGAATTAGCTAAAAAGTGATAAACAATATTTTGTTCTGTACGGGGGTAGGCAATATATATCTTGCCTGGGTCCCTCCAAAATGTTTTTAGATGGCACTGCCTGTCTCCATGAACTACCTCTGTGCTCACCCGTCTGTCTAACACAGCCACAATGAAATGTAATGTAATGTCCTTTATTGTTTTTAGACCTCAAGATCAAAAAATCATCTTAACATCATATAATCCAAATTAAAATCATACAAACCTAGTACAAATACAATAAAATTAAAAAGGTAATAATGTCAGAACTAATATACTAGTTCAGTCGGGATAATATAAGAGTTTGTGACTCATTCACTGAAGATTGGCCAAATGTAAGAAGAAGTGGATGTAACAGCAGTCTACATTGTACTACTACAGAATGACAGACACAATTAACATTATTAAAATCCAGGATTCTATTAAAACATAAAGTGCAAGTGTGATTATGGTAGGCTAACTCACCCCATGACCCAGCTACAGTTCTTACAGGAAGGGAATTTGCGTTCAAGAAGATCATTCTATGTACCCTATAGTCAACAGGTAATTCAAGGTAAGGTTACATTTGTTTTACCACAAGGGACTAGACAAACTTTTTGTGCCACATTTACAAAGATTTGGAGTAGGGCAGCACTGCATATCTTTTTGCTGACCTGCCCTACGCCAAATCAAAAGGACAGGAATACGCCCTATTAATGAAATATGACGCATTCCTGTCTTTTCTGTCTGTGCCGGTGCACAAATTGGTGCCTAGTGCCAATGCAGGCACCCTTACACAATGGTGCAAGGGTGCCTGCGTTGTTGGCACAATTGTTTTTGTGCAGGAAGGGGTACCTTCCTCCACAATAACAATCGTTTCGCCTCCCCTGCGTTTTAACGCATTCCCAGGTGTACACTCTGTTGTAAATCTGGGAATGTGTCAAATACTATTCGCATTGAGTGGGAACATCCTCCGCAACACTCATGGTATGCCTCCCCGATGCAAGGTTAATCAACGCAGCGGCTTGCACTGTATTGCCATATACTATATCTACGAGGCCATAAAAAGACACACAAGGTGGCCTTTCGTGGCCTCGTAGATATGTCTCTGCACCCTGTGCTGTAGAAGATAAAAAAAGTGACGTTCTGGTGGCACACAGGGCTTGTACATAAACCCCTACGTATTTACTTGGGCCTAAACAGTGATCTGCCTCCAGTCTCAGATTGACCTGAGGGACGAAGACAGTTTTCATTGGTGTGGAGAGCAACTCTTGAGGTTTGCCAGAGCCCAAAGAGTTGCAGAGCATAGTGAAGATTTTTCTGGAAGAATTTACATTTCATCTTGCTTCTAAAAGTTTCATTATTCAACAGCCCTTTGGGGAACCCTCTAAGGAGTGGATCAATTCAAACCCCCCAGCGGGTGGAATGGCCTTTAAAACGAAGTCTTTACAACTAAATGCTTTTGCCTCGCAGCCTTTAACACACAGGTAAGTACCATGCAGGTGAAAATTTGTACCTTTTTCACTCATGCCTCTAGCACACGGTTAATGTATTTAAAAAAAATAATATAATTATTATGTTATTTTATAAAAAGGGTTTTAGTGGGGGTTGTGGTAAAGGGAAGCAGGTGAATTTATCTTTCAGGGTTGGGAAGTTCTAAAGGGAGGATATAGTAAGTTTAAGATTATGGGGTCGGTATTTGTAAGATACTGGGTTACTAGTTGAGGAGGGTAAAACCCTACGCAAGCAGCAACAACAATCCTTGTCAGGTTCAAGTCACAAGCACACCTCAAATGAACCTGTGCTTAACCCTCTGGTAGCTTGGCACAGAGCACTCAGGCTTCACTAAGAGACTATGTGTAAAGTATTTATGCAGCATTACAAACAGCAATAAAGTGAAGCACAACACAAGACAAAGACCACACCAATGTAGTAAAATACAGTAAAATGTACTAAATTATTTAAGACAAAAATGGCAAAAAATCAGTAGAACAGAAAGATATGCAATTAAATTATTTTAATTGAATATAGTGCCAAAAAGCAAAGAGAGACAACTGTGGTTATCTTGTCGTGCCGGACTAGGTCAAAGCCACAAGATCAGGCCAGCCACAATGGAGCTACAGGAAACCAGTTAGGACCCCTGAACATAGTACCATAAATTCTTGTTGCAGAGCATTGAGAGATCCCGTGTCAAGGAAGCATTGCGCAGCTGAAGAGATGTGAGGTCCTGGTGTGGAGATGCATCGTACAGAATCATTTCAGAGGTGCTGCAAAGCTGTGATACGAGACCCTCTGTTGTTGTCAAGGACACTGTCAACGTGAGACCTGCGATGGAAAGTCAGTCTTGCATCAAAGATGCATCATGCAGCAACAATTCTGAGGAGACTGCAAGCTGTGACACAAAGTCCTGCTGGAGATGAATCCTGCAGCCGTTTCCAATGCAGAGCTTCTGTGAGACAATGAGTCGTGCTGTTGAACGGATGCAGAGTTGCAGGAGGTGAAGCATTGTGCTGTATCGGTTCTACCGAGACCCCAGCTGGACTTGCAGAGCTCCATCAAGCCCACTTCAAGGTTCAAGGACTGGGTTGGCACCACTTGGGCGGGTAGGACTCACAGCAGACAGAGTCCAGGTGCTGGGTGCATGGTGGCTGGTGTCTTCTGTCCTGTGGCTCTGGTCAGGAGGCCAGCCAACTAGCTCTTGGAGTCAATCTCGTCATTCTAGGTACAAGATGCAGGTCCATTGCTCCTTCCTCGGGAGAGAGGTCAGCAGGGTAGAACAGCAGGGCAGCAGAGTGGCAGTTCTTCTTGCAGCGCAGCAGTCCTTCTTCTGAGTCTTCCACAGGTGCGGATGTGCACTGAAGAGTCGGTGTCTGAGGTCCAATATTCATAACTGGTGCCCACTTTGAATTAGGAAAAGCTTCTAGAGGATTCCATCCCCCTAAGGTGTCAAGCATACTCTTCTTCCCTGCCCTGGCCCCAGCTTGTCTGGGGATCATGAAAGAATGGTGTCAAACCAGTGAATAGGATGTAGCCTTACGGCTAGAGCGGTAGACCTCGAAGCTGGGGAACAGGGTTCTTGTCTCGACAACGATGCTCAACATCCTATTATTCTGAGCAAATCACTTAATCTCCCCATGCCTAACAAAAATTAATGTGTCCTTCTGTAACTAAAACTGGTGCTCATGTAAAGCGCTCTGATACCCGATGTCTCGAGTCTAGTTCGCAATATATAAAACTCTAAACAGTTTTTACAAAAAACCTTTGTGAGAGTGCTCAGGCAGATCCTTTGTTATGTGCAAGTGTGGTAGGTGACAGATCCTCACCCTCGTCAACTCAGAGTGGCCCATCCTGTCAACACCTAGTCTCCATTTATCTTACTGTCTGGGAGCAATATACAAAGATCAACTGCCAACTACACCTAGTCATGTGACCCAGGAACATGCTAAAGGCACCAAATGGTGAGGACTAGAAAATTCCAATGTTCCAAAAGTGGCATTTAAAGAATTGTGCTTAAAAATCAAAGTTTACCATTTAAGATGGATTTTAATTACAATGCCTTGGACACCAAACTCAGACAGGCTTCCAGCTCCCAATTGAAAGTTATCACTTGTTAAATGTAATAAAGTAACCAAATGTTATCCTATGGGAGAAGTAGGCCTTACAGTAGTGAAAACAAATGTAAGATGTTTTCACTACTAGGACATGTATAGCATAAAAGTACATGTTCACCTTTTTAAATACTCTGGGGCAGATTTACAAGCTCATTGCGCCACTTTTGCGTCACTTTTAACATGGGAAAAGTGACGCAAAAGTGGCGCGAGGGGCTTGTAAATCTGCCCCTCTATATTTTTCCTCTGGCTGCTCTGGGCCTACCTTAGGGGTGACCTACATATATTAAAAAGGAAGGATTGGGCAGGGCAAAAGCTTTATTATACCAGGTCGAGATGGCAGTCTAAAACTGCACACACAGGCTGCAATGGGAGGCCTGAGGCAAGTTTAAGGAGCTACTTAAATTGATGGCACAATAAGTGCTGCAGGCCCATTAGTAACATTTGATTTACAGGCCCTGGGTACTTGTAGTGCCACTTTCCTAGGGACTTACAATTGATTTTGCTAATTGGATGTAAGCCAGTTTTACCATGTTTAAAGGAGAGAGCACAAGCACTTTAGTACTGGTTAGCAGTGGTAAAGTGCACAGAGTTCTAAGGCCAATAAAAAATAAGATGAGCAAAAATAGGAGGAGTGAAGGCAAAAAGTTAGGGGGAAGATCACCCTAAGGCTGACAGGTCTAGCAATAGTGATAAAGTAAGTGTGAGAAAAATGTCTGAGAAAGTAAAGTTCAGTGGGGAAGGTGGCCGTCGGTGTTCGAGAAGGAGGCATCGTTGTCGGAAGCAGCGAGACAATGTGATGGTGAAGATTTCTATGTTCGGACTTAGTCTCTTTTTTGGAAGAAATGTATGGAGTTTACCCCTCCCCCCCACAGAAGTGTCTACAATTTCCTGCCTCCCTGCCCTGGTCCCTGGATGTATGGGGTCACAAGAGACTGGTGTGAAATTCTTTGTCTGTGTTATATTTTGTTTTTTGTGTTTGTAAAGCACACAATTACCTGCAAGGGTATCCTGGCTCTTTGTAGGTGTGTGGGCCTAGTCCTACCTACGGCAGGTTGGTTAATCGAAAAGCCAGATCTTTAGCTTTGTGTGAAATTCAAGAAGAGAGGAGGAGGCTCTGATGTGGAGAGAGCGGTTTCAACCGTTAGGAGTGATATAAGAGCAGTGACGGCTCGCAGAGGGAGTGCTGCGGGGCAGTGGGGCAGGGGCGGCGGTGGGGCATGGTGGGGGGGGTAGTGGAGTCGGACATACGACGGCCAGCAGTAAAGTAAGTAAATAAATAAATAAAACAATTTACCTTGTGCTCGTTGCATCGCTGAGTTGAATTTTAAATTTATGTTGCAGTTCCACCGAACAGGTGATAACAAAGTTATATTGAATTTGTCCACTGGTGGATTCAATTGTGAGTCCCGACAATGATTACCCTTCCTTTGTGACACAGTTTCTATGGACAGAGATTTGATGTATTTCAGCCTCAGTGTTCGGTTTGACAGGACAACATTCAAATCTGATACAGTGCACACGTTTGTTTTTAATTCTGCACTTCTTAATTTTCCATTTTTTTGATTTCTCCTTTCTTGAACCATTCTTTGACTGAATTGTTGGCCTCTTTGTGACAAGGGTTCTGAAACATTGGTAAACATTAGGCTAATTTCTTGATGATCTTCACTTGTCGAATTTGAACTGATCGTACAAGCCTCTTCACAGAATAACTTTTTTCATGAAAAAAAATATAGTCGGAGGATTCCTTTTTATTTTTTGTTTTTCGTTGGTTGAATTTTGAGTTAGCATCGGTCGACCTCCTTGGGTTGCTGCAGGAGAGTTTAATGCAGTAGAGTTTTTCCTCTGGGGACCCTGATGTTGGTGCAGGAGAAGCACAGCCTACAAAGGCATCTGCTTGAAATTGAGGCATCACTTCTGAGACATGTTCATCATCAGAGCACAACTTCTCCAGACTATTATTGATTTCAGCACTTCCTTTTAAATTGTGAATTGAAAGCTGATAAACTATGTGCTGATTCAGGAGTAGAGTTTTCCAGAAGAGCTTTTATAGAAAATAAAAGTTTTGTGACACCTGAAGTGCCCCAGAATATTGAACGTAGGCACCATGCAAGTTGCAGGAGCTTTTAAACATCAAATCAGGAGTTTTCGAAAGGTTTGAATCTATTGCAAATTTAACCCACATCCTAGTATTGAAAAGGTTAATAGTTCCTTTCTGAGAGTCTTTGAAGGTGATTGAGCTAAACAAGCACGATCTGAATACATCAATATCCCGAGGTGTAAACATCCTTGGAGGTCAAACACATGGCTCTTTCAAAATACCATGTTTAAACAAAGAGAGTGGATCTTTGAATCCCCTTGGTACATTTAGTGGGTCACTTAATGGTTTGCATTTCAAAATAAATGTAGGAGTTGGTGTGAGACCAGGTAGGGCCCCAACATGGAATGACCTTCTTCTCCATTTTTTGGCTCTCATTTGCATTATTGATCTTTTCAGTGTAGTCCTAAAAGTGTGTAATTTCCCGATGGTCATGATTACTATCGAATGACTTCTAAACAGGGAAGGTAACTTTGTTAACCATAGATCCCTTGATTTGTGCTAAAAACTCCCTTCGGTCTCTGCTGAATGCGAGTGGTGACACCATCTGATACAGAATTTTAGAAGCTCCCCTGGTGTAAATCTCGGGTCCCATTGGCACTTAATTTCACTAGACACAGGTTGATACAAATTGCAAAGAAGAGTCTTAGTCATCACCAATGGTTTTTTAGAGGCGGTATAGGCGATTCATAAACATTTACCAATCACCTTAATTTTGCATCTGTCCTTCCTCCACCCTCACTACCTTAAGTACGAGAGACCAAGTGAGCCTCTCCTCAGCACCTCAAGTAACAAAGTAACTTGGTCATTCAAGGGCATTGGGGTGCAACTGCAGCTCATGTTACCTGCCTTGAGCGGGAACCACAGACCACACCAATATCACTGCTGCCACCACCACATTGCCCGAGCTGCAACCCAACAGCATAGCTTGACAACTCTCCAATGCCTACGAATCTACAGAAGTGCAAAGCCTCAAAGCCAACTCCCCAAGGCTGCCACAGCTCCCTGAGAGCTCACAAGAGGCCCGCTGAACTGTTGAGGATTTCCACATTATGGAGCAATGCTCTGCAGTGCGTTACAGGACCATAGGGTTCGAGAGGGCTAGAACATGGGAGCCGATAAGCCTTCCAAACAAGGAACCATTAACACCAGAAAATCAGCAGGAGCGGAGAAGGCACAAGCACATTTGCTGTTTCCATGGACTCCAACAACACACAATGCTACAGCACTCAGTAAAGGAGGAGGAGCTATCTGCGGAATGAAGCTTGCACGAGTAAACAGCTTTGGATGTCCCCACATACCTGCCTTTAAACTCTTCAAAGCATCTTTGCTGATGGGGTGCAGCTCCTGCACCATTACAAGGCGAGGCAATATCCAGACTGATCCATCCTGATGATTCCACTTACTAGCACTGCCACACAACCAGTCTGCCAGTCCACCCCCTCTGTCATTTTGAGGCTTTTCTTTTCAGCAAGTATGCATTTGTTAGCACTTCTCTCTCTCCACCTGCCCAATGTTGGTGTTTTTGCATGATCCCAGCTGGAACTGCCAAGCCCTAGATGGACCACACATGACAAGCTCAGTGCAACAGCACTCAAAGCCCTAACTTTGTGAGAAAGCTTCCACATAGACTGTAGTGCCACAAGCAAAGACAAGGAAAGAAGGGCGGACACCTAATTGGGCAATTGATAGTGGATTTCATCTATTGTCTCTAGAATCCTCACAAGGCTGATACCTTGGCTTTATATAGCAAGGGTGAAGCATTGTAAGGGCTTTAGTAAGCCACACTACCGCTGCCTATCAAAATTTCCTAAGGAGAATCTCTCAGTACAGGAGGCATACGGAGGGCACACGTGTTGAAAACAGCTATGGCCAGCGAAGACTGGAAGGTCCCGATTCACAAAGGTAAATTCAGACCAAAGTCTAACTCTACGACTTTCGGTATCCACCAAGGGCATTTACGAGTAGTAAAGTTAGACTTTTGTTCCAATTTTGGTCTCCGTTAAACTTAAGACCAAAACCTAAGTTTAACTCAGAGAAAAGTACAACTTTACAACTCATAAATGCCCTTTGTGAATACCGAAAGTCGTAAAGGTAGACCTTTGTCTCAGTTTACCTTTGTGAACCGCGCCCGAAGCATTACTTGGATCATACCAGGAGAGGAGAGAGCGAGGAATTAGCTCTGAAGAAGAATAGGTGGTTTGACCTCCCTACATGAAAATTACAGCCATACATTTGAATTTGCCACTGTACTTGTTGTACAACAGGACCTCATATTTAAGTCATTGTGTCATTTGCCAACATACATACTCCTATTTCAACATGATGTAAAATATGTGCAGTCAACAGTGGAAATATTACACAAGATGAGCCCATGTGGGCAGTGTCACATGAAGGGCATGGACGCTTCTACACACCGCCAGCACTATGCTTCCTGGTACAGTGTAGATGATGCATTCTATGTTATCAGGCACTCACAACACGCTGCCACTGCACTCCTCGTAAGAATACTGCGCATTTAGGCAGTCCACACTGCCATGGCAAAACCTCCAGCTTTGCAAGTCATTACCCTTGCACTGCTCTAATCTTGAAAGATATATTGCCTTACATTTCTCCAGTGCCACCTTCATGGCCCATGTGCCTGCCGTTGGCAAGGGCCCTACCCAATATATATGTATGATGAGAAATCGAAGCATGCTATCCGTGCTAATGGAGTAAATTTGTCCTTTCCTGCTTACTGACTGAGCACCACAAAGTTGCATAGACTAGGCATGTGCTCTAATAGAAAGCCTACTTCACTGGTACATCCTCTGCTGTAAGGGCACAAGGAACACTAACAACACAAGGAAGTATCATACAAACATATATGTCTGATACATCTACTATATAGATATCACTAGGAGCCCGTAGGCACACTAGACTGCAAGGCGGAAGTCTTTCAGATGATGCACAATCTGGCATCACGTCAGTGCCCAGAAGTGAAGCTTGATAGGTGAGCACAACAGGCAATGCGTGCTACAGGATATTCAATATTTGAATGCTTTGTTCGCATGATCATTGTTATGTAATGCAAAGAAAAGTGGATTTATAGAGCGCTGCAGGTCACCCGTGAGGGTATCCAGGCACCGATTGAGCAGTTGAGACACCCCAAAGCAAGAAGCCAGCAGGTAACTCTATTCTTTAAGTGTCCCGTGAAACAAGCCCAGGTGAAAGTGTCACACAGGCTCGCCTGTTTTTAAACCTTGTGGATGGAGGAGGAATAGCAAATACATCTGATACCAGCTGACCCCTACACACAATTTACGTTTCTGAGTTGCTTCTCTACACACACTGACATTCCTTTACTGCTTTACCCACACCATGCCGATTAGAAAGTCCTCTTAATCAAAGGATGCCTCTCAGTGCTTGATGGGGATTATGAGTTACGGTCACAGTTTTTACCGATTTTTACAGATAAATACAGACAGAAAACAATGTGTTTCCAGTCTGTATTTATTTTAAAAAGCAGGAAAATACTGAACATTGTGCCTTTAATGAGTGACGTTTCAGGCTGTCTATTGTGAATTCCAAGAAAACAAACGATCAGATAGAAAGCATGGGGAGTTAAAAAAACAGACTAAGATATCTTTTAATACAGACATATGTTAAAATATATTTGTAGGTAATTGCTAATATTTACATGTGGGTGTACTGTTTTGCTATATTTGGCTGCTGAATTTGCTAATACACAAAAGGCATCAAACTTTTGGTGCATGTTTACCAGTTAAATAAATGTGTAAATGTAATAATTTGACTCCACTAATAAGATTCAAAAAGAGCAATTGATGGACAGAATGCAGAACAATGTCATAGATTCACCCCAGAACAGAGATATGGGCCCAAATCCATCGTTTTTTGCTCCCCAAGCCATTCCAGTTTAAAGCCAGCCATAAACTCATTGTCGGTGAAATTGCTCTCTCTCCCTCGCAGCTCCACCATTAAGTGAGGCCTTCCCCCAAACCCTGCACTCTAGAGTGTTGGTGTTTGAGGCCCTCCTCCACACGCAGGTTTCACCTGCGCCTCATCCCTGGTGGTTCAGTGGACCTCTGTCTACATTCTCTTGTTCTGCTTTTTCTCTCCTTTTTCACTCGCTTTTTCCCTCACTTCTATCTCCTCCCTTGACTCTCCTTCTGTGTCTTTCCTCCATTTTTCACTTGTTTATTACCCTCATCTCAATCTCCCCCTTTCACTCTCCTGTGTCCTCTGTGTCTTTCCTCCACTCTTTCTTGCACTTTTTCTGTCGTTTTCCCCTCATTTCAAGCTCCCCCTTCACTCTCCTTCTGTGCCTTTCCTCTGTTTTTCACTCATTTTTACCCTCATCTCAATCTCCCCCTTTCACTCTCCTGTGTCCTCTGTGTCTTTCCTCCACTCTTTCTTGCACTTTTGCTTCCTTATTTGCACTTTTCTCTCTCTTTTTGCCGTTTTCCATTTTCAGCCTGTTTTTCCCTGCCGCTGCTGCCCCCGCGGCCCCTCCCACCCAGCACGACCAGTGCGACCGGCGCAATCCAGCTCCCCTCCCTGCTCCCGCCTCCCAGCTGTCCAACTCTACCCGACCCCTACTTAATGGCGGCCGTTGCGGGGAAAGGCGAGCAAGACCACTGACTCATTGTCAGAGAAATTGTTGTCCCTCCCTCGCAGCTCCACCATGAAGTGAGGCCTTCCCCAAGCCCTGCACTCTCAAGTGTTGGTGTTTGAGGCCCTCCTCCACCCACAGGTTTCACCTGCGTCTCATCCCTGGTGGTCCAGTGGACCTCTGTCTCCATTCTCTTGCTCCGCTTTTTCTCTCCTTTTTCACTCGTTTTTTCCCCTCACTTCTATCTACCCCCTTGACTCTCCTTCTGGGTCTTTCCTCCGTTTTCTGTCGTTTTCCCCTCATTTCAAGCTCCCCCTTCACTCTCCTTCTGTGCCTTTCCTCTGTTTTCCACTTGTTTTTTACCCTCATCTCAATCTCCCCCTTTCACTCTCCTGTGTACTCTGTGTCTTTCCTCCACTCTTTCTTGCACTTTTGCTGCCTTATTTGCACTTTTCTCTCTCTTTTTGCCTTTTTCATTTCGGCTTTTTCAGCCCGTTTTTCCCCGACGCTGCTGCCCCCGCAACCCCTCCCCCCCAGCACGACCAGTGCGACCGGCCCAATCCAGCTCCCCTCCCCGCTCCCGCCTCCCAGTTGTCCAGCCCTCCCCGACCCCTACTTAATGGGTGCCAAAGGCAAGCTCGTCTGCGCCAGTCCACGACCCGACTGCGACCAGCGTCAGGAACCCTGGCTCTCTGCGCCGCCAACGCTACGACCCAGCGGCACTCCATGCTCTCAACCCAGGCCTCATCAACAACTGCAAGCTAGCATCACCAGCCGACACCCACGGACCCTTCAGCTGTCACCGCTGCCGGCACACCTGCAGCACCGCCAAGACCACTGACCCAGCGCAATCCACCCGCAACAACACAACCAAAAGAAAGACCCTGCAAGGCATCCTCTTCAACGTCCGATCCCTCCACAAACACGCCACTGAAATCTGGGACCTCCTCGTCAGCACTACCTCGGACGTAGCATTCTTTACCGAAACCTGGTCCAACACCACCTCGGGACCGGACATCGCCATTGCCATTCCCCAAGGATACAAGATCTCCAGGAAGGACCGCCCCACCCGCCCGGGAGGAGGAATCGTCATCGTCCACAAATCTACCCTCCGCCTGAGCACACTCCCCGACGAGCCCACAAACCTGTTGGAACACCTTCACTTCAAGATACTGGCCAGACCTACCTCCACCCTCCGAGGAACCCTTATCTACCGACCCCCTGGACCCCGCTGACTTTTCGCCAACTCCTTCACGGACATCATTTCCCTGCATGCCATCGCGTCCACCAACTACACCCTACTGGGAGACCTCAACTTCCACCTCGACAACCAACTGGACCCCAGCACGACATCCCTCCTGGACAACCTCACACAACATTGGCCAGATCGTGACCGAACCCATGCACTCAGCAGGACACACCCTCGACTCCCTCTTCACAACAGGAAACTCCATCACCTTCAGCCACACCACCGAACTCCCATGGACTGACCATCGATGCGTCCACTCCACCTTCAGAACACCCACCATCCACAGACACCAGAACCTGCTCCCACAAAGAAACTGGACCAGAATCACCGACGACCGGCTAACCTCATCACTCAGCAACTCCACCCCAAACATCGCGGAAAACGACGATGCCAACACCTCAGCCCGAACCATGCACAGATGGATCTCCAACACCACCAACACCATAACTCCCTCAAGAAAAACAACAACACCCATGCCGAGAAAGCTAGATGGTTCACCACCGAACTTCGAGAGTCCAGACGCACTTGCCGCCGCCTCGAAAAGGCCTGAAGGAACACCAAATGCACAGAAGCCCACAACAACTTCAGAACCGCCACTATTGCCGACCACCAACTCATCAGAAAAACAAGGAAAAAAGCGATTGAAGACAGAATCTCCACTCATGCACACAACAGCAAAGAACTCTTCAACATCATCAAGGAGTTCGCCCAACCCACCAGCGAGTCCACCGACATCCCTCCCTCACAAGACTTCTGTGACAAACTCAGCACATTTTTCCACCACAAAATCAAGAGCATCTACGACAACTTCGACGAAGACAACCAACACACTGAACCCTCACCAACCACCCCCGACATCCTGAAGCCAGCGATCGACAACTGGACAGCCCTCACCACCGAAGAAACACTGAAGACGAAGAATTCTATCCACTCCGGGGCCCCCACGGACCCATGCCCCCACCACATTTTCAACAGAGCTGCCGACACCATCGCATCCATGCTCTGCCACACCATCAACCACACACTGGCAACCGCCTCGTTCCCTGATGACTGGAAACACGCGGAGAGCAACCCCCTCCTGAAGAAACCCTCAGCGGACCCCACCGACCTCAGAAATTACAGACCCATCTCCCTGCTCCTGTTCCCAGCAAAAGTCATCGAGAAAGCCATCAACAGCCAACTCGCCACATTCATCGAAGAGCACAACATCCTCGACTCCTCCCAATCCGGCTTCAGAAAAAACCACAGTACGGAAACCGCCCTCCTCGCCACAACAGATGACATCCATACCTTACTGGACAAAGGAGAAACAGCAGCCCTCATCCTCCTCGACCTCTCAGCGGCGTTCAACACAGTCTCTCATCGTACCCTAATACGCAGACTCCATGACGCAGGGATCCAAGACAAGGCCCTCGACTGGATCCGCTCCTTCATCTCCGGCAGAACGCAGCGGGTCAGACTCCCCCCATTCCTATTGGACCCTACACCTACCACCTGCGGAGTCCCCCAGGGGTCCTCCCTCAGCCCTACGCTCTTCAACATCTACATGGCTCCGCTCGCCCCCATCATCAGAACCTACGGACTCAACATTGTGTCATACGCAGACGACACCCAACTCATCCTCAGCCTATCCAACGAACCCAACACCGCCAGACACAACTTTTGAGAAGGCATGGAAGCTGTCGCCAAATTGATGAAAAACAGCTGCCTATAACTAAACACCAAAAAAAACGAAGTACTCATCATGGGCCCAAACCCAGATGCCTGGAACGACACCTGGTGGCTCCCTACCCTCGGAAGCCCGCCCACCCCCACGAACCACGCACGCAACCTGGGAATCATCCTAGACTCAGAGCTCAAGATGGACCGCCAGATCAACTCCATCTCGTCCTCCTACTTCTACACCCTCCGCCTCCTATGTAAGACCTTCAAATGGATCCCCCTTGAACACAGAAAGACCGTCACTCATGCCCTGGTCACCAACAGGCTCGACTACGGCAACGCACGCTGTGCCGGAATAAACAAAAACCTCACCCGCAAGCTACAGAACATCCAAAACACCGCCGCAAGACTGGTCCTCAACCTGCCAAGACACTGCCAAATCTCCCCGCACCTGCGCACACTCCACTGGTTCCCCATCAAAGCTAAAGTCACCTTCAAGATGCTAACCCACGCTCACAAGGCCCTCCACGACATCGGACCAGCATACCTGAATAGCCGACTCAAATTCCACGCACCCCAAAGGACCCTACGATCAGCCCAGCTCTCCTACGCCATGGTCCCCCGCACCCGAAAGACCAGATCGGGAAGCCACTCCTTCTCCTTCCGCGCAGCCAGAAACCTCAAAACCTGGCTCTTCGACAGACCGCCCCCCACTTCCCCCAGCGCCTTGAGACCCTTACAGGTGAGTAGTCGCGCTTAACAAACACCTGATTTGATTTAAGCAAATCAGTCTTGACTCTGTGCCCAATGGGAACAGTCCAGTCCCAACTGCCACACCAGGTCCTCCCTGCACAGTGGGTGTTATTTTGAGGGCTCACTGTGCCACTGGATTCAAGCTAGCCCGTCTGATGAGGGGTGATGCCCTCAATCCGGTCCCAGGATGCTTGTTTCCTGTCCACTCCTGGACCTGGCTTGGCAGTTCGGTCTGGACTGTTCCCATGAGGCACAGGGTCAAGACTGATTTGCATATGGCTGGGTCCAAACTGGGGTGGTGAGGTGAGAAAAAGAACAATGGATTAAACCTAGATCTTTGTGACTGTAGGTAAACGTTTGCATTGCTCAGCATTCCGTTCGTCATTTGTTCCTTTTGCTTTTGTCGTCCTAAGTGGGAAGGGTATGCCTAGACGTGGGTCCCATGCTCATTGCACCACTGAACTCAAGCTAGCCTGGCTGATGAGGGGTACTGCCCCAAAACTGGTCCCAGGATACTTGTTTCTGGTCCAGGGAGGACCTGGCTTGGTAGTTCGGGCTGGACTGCTCCCATGAAGCACAGGGTCAAGACTGATTTGCATATGGCTGGGTCCAAACTGGAGTGGCGTGGTGAGGAAAAGAACGATGGATTAAATGAGTACATTTGTAGCTATCTTTTGTCATGCAAACCGGTGATGATAAAACAAACTCAAAACGTGACATATTCTTGTGCCTACACTTTGCATCACAATGCATAATTTGAGCTGGTGATTGTAGGTAGGGTCCATTGACACTAATCTTTTGGTTCCAGCACTTATTTTCCCTTAACAGATTTCGATTTAGAGTAAAAGAGAGAAAAACACAAAACTGGGAAAAAAAGAGAAAGAGATAGATGGAAAATAGGGACAAAGGGAAGAAACAGGAAAGAAAAAGAACCTTCCAGAGTGAGTTAAAGGGACAGAGGGTATCTGACGCAGGATAAAATAGGCATGAGGTGGAATCAAGACTATGCAGCTTTGGTAATCGGGCCCCTGACATTCAATAGTGCTGGACACAAGCATTTGAGCCAAACTTTGGACCCCAGTGCTTATCTTTTACACTGATGCAGCGTGATGCATCTTGGGAAAGCACGTCTCTCTCTGCCAAGCAGATAGCTCAGAATTGTGAAAAACTAAACTAGTGAGTGAGTGTCGATTCCAGAAGAGAATATTGAATAGTACAGATGTGTATGATATGGCGCACAAATTGTAGCTACTCTACGAGTTAGTGAAAGAAGAATATTGAGTAGTCTGAGATCATAGATCCCACCCAGCCCTGGTGCAAGCAAGAAAATGGCTAATTTGGCTGCTGTTGGGGTAGTAAAATACAGCAGTTAACAGGGGGTAGTGGACCCCTCATTGCTCTGGACCCTGATGAACTGCACCTGCTTCACCACTGGTAGCTATGCCCCTGGTACCACCCCTTTTTAATCTGCCCCTATGTATGCATAGGAGTCTTCATATACATGCATGGTTTTTATAAATACTTACAAGAGCAAACCTAGCTAGTGAGCAATGCAGCACTGAACAGTGGGTTTGCATCAGAGGATGAGATTCATGATAATGTATTTAAAGCAGGTCGACCCAGGTTCTCATTTTGTCATCAGGCAATGCTGAGATGGTTCTTCAGGTTCTTTCTGAATTGCATGAGGATAGGAACCAACAAGTTGTGTTTTATTGTTCATGTGCATTCGCGGTAAATTGTTTTACCACAAATGGTGCATTTCTCAGTAAACTGTTACTGCGAAGGACATGTAATTATGCGAGATAGTGTAATGACATAATTTTTGGAAATTCCTGAATTTACAGGAAAAACGCCACTGTAGTTTGAAGCAATAACCATGTGATACAAGTTCAGGTGAGCTCAGTGGCATGCAAACATTCTCTCGGTTCTAAATCTGACTGTTTTTGTTAACGTCTAGCTCACCTTTTTGTTCTGAAGTCCTACACATGTTTGGCCTCAGTGGTAGCTGTTGTAAATCAGTTCTTCATGTAACATGGCTGACAGTGGTCGTTAGCCCTTCCTTTGTGTTTTTACCTCCTTAGCCTCACAGAATACCTATGTGTGTTCAAACTCGTACCGGAGTGTTCTACTCTTGTCAGTTGATGGTCTGGTCAGCTGGCGAGGTGTGCACTCAGCTGTGTCTTACAATAAATCTACATGCAACTAACTAGAAGTGTCCTGAGATCTAGCTACAACAGTAGTTAGTTCGAAAATACTCACAATGACCCGTAGACGTAGATCATGAGATAACTGATGCTACCTAGCTGTTGAGTAGAATATATGTTTATCTTTCCAGACACTTTACTGTACTTTCTAAACTATAAGGCACTTCTTATTTAATTTCCCAAGCTGCTGTTGCACTACTTTCAGATTGCCACAGTGACACTCTTTGTTCAACCAATTTTTCATGTTTGTGATAAATTGCTAAACTGTAACAAAGTAACCAGGTTTTAGCATGATGATTGCAGTCACCCATTTTATCATGCAATGGTAGCAAATGGGTAGAAACTGGACACACTATATGTTTACGAACAATATACACACCATCCATTTAATGGATTTTTTGTGTTTCTACTTTTAGGTGTTCACAATCACCTACTCATCCCAGACAATATGAAGTGTTTCTATCCAGTGGCCCTGGTTGTAATCAACCAATTGCCATTGAATTATTCTGTATACTAATTTGTGTGTTTCACTATTTGACATTGTTTTTTACTGTACATATATCTATGATTTTGAAATATTATGAAATAGGTGTGTCTTTACACAGATTCACCACCCTAGTTAATAATGCACAGCCTTCTATAAACTAAGCCTGGACTACTTCGTCCACGTGTACCTAAATCTGTTAAGGGGGTTTTGAAAGCTAACATTTAATTTTACACAATGTGCTCATTGTTTTGACTAGAAAGAAACACCAGAGCCCCCGTCATTGATAGATATTGGTTGTCCCTATTACGGCAAGAATCAGGGAAAAAGCCTGACTGAGGAAATATGGCTCAATGTGCCTGCCACAGGGTGCAAGACGTTCACCTGGTACCTCTGCACCTACAAGGGCCTGCTGGCATCTCATATGGGTGGCAGATGGTATGGATTGCAGGTGAATGTTGCGAGCATCCAGAAAAGCCTATGTAAACTGAATGTCACACTTGTGCTTCTTCTTCACGTAATCCCAGATGCAGTGAATTCCCAAGCAAAGGCAAAGTTTGACCATATAAAATGCCCTATCCGATATGGTGGTTTCGATATATGCAATTATTGGAACTTTCAAATCCAAGATGTGGCAGAGTCTCTTCCCATTAGGGGAGATCCTTTTTAGGCAAATAGAAGGCAGCATTGAAAAGACAATATGCATTGCACTACTTTCATTCCTTGATTTTCAAAGTGTCAAAAGACCAACCAACAGGTCTGGTTAGTTCAGTAGAGCAGGCTCCATCACAATACACAGTGGATAATACATCAAAAGTACTAAGATCCGGCCGAAGGGATGGGGCCCCTGGCCCAAAGAGCATCCGGCAGGCATTCTGCAAACTGGAGTCTGACTACTGGGCAGACTCGTTATCACAACTGTTCAATGAAGTGGGTACATCAAGCACTCTACCTGAGAGCTACAGAGGATCAATAGTTGGCCCGGTGTATAAAGGAGGTGATCTGACTGGCCCTACCAATTATAGGCTGATCGCCCTGATAGATTCGGAAGCAAAATATAATGCGTCGCTCATTCTCAATGATTTGGTTGAATGATCAAATAATAACATAGTTCCATTTAACCAGACAGCATTTCGCAGAGGGTTATACACCACAACAATAATTTTAGCTCTTGGGCTAATGGTAGACAAAAGCTTGCGGATGAGGAAAAATCTACATTTATGTTTAATAGATTTTAAATCAGACCTTGACCATGTAGCTAGAGACCTCTTATGAAAAATAATACAGGTGTGGGGTCTCCTGAAGATAACTCTTCAAGCCATAATGTAGCTGTACACGAACACATGGATACAAGTTAAACTAGCTGATGGTATGAGACTCACAAGGAAATTAAATCAAGGTAGGCCTCAAACAAGGCTGTGTCTTAGCCTCCCACTTGTTTAATCTCTTTATGGCCGACCTCTTTCCAAAATTAGATCGGGTAAACTAACATCCTCCACGCCTGGGAGCAGTACAGGTAACGCATCTATCCTACGTAGACGATATAGTTTTACTAAGTGACACAAAAGTAGGGCTCCAGAGAGCAATTGATTTTTTACTAAATCAAACATACTTGAAATAAATGCAACAAAAACAAAAATTATGATCATTAGGAACTGAGCTCAAAAGCAATCATCATTCAAGCTTGGTGACATAAGGCCAGAAGTGGTCAGAAACTACAAGTATGTGGGATTTACATAGATAACGGACTCAACTTCAAAATAAGCAACCGGTATGCAAACAAGAAAGGAAATGGCCAGATCTACGCCTTTTACTTATTAGCAAAAAGTCTAAATTGACCATTATACAAGCCACTACTAGCAGTGATAAAAGCTTAAGTCTTGCCAACAGTTGCATATGCAAGTGAAGCTCTGCAGGGGAAAGACGTAACATCACTTGAAAGTCTTCAGTTAAGGGTATATAAAAGAGTACTCTGTCTTCCACGGAACAGTTCCCCATTGCAAGTCCGGCTACAAATTGACCTGTTGAAGCAATCAATAGCAAGAAGATGCACAACAATAAAATAGGGGAAACAACCTTTACAACGCAGTCATTGCATCGCACTATCTTTACATAGCAGTCATTACATCGCAACATCCTTTACATCGCATGTCATTACAATATATGTCACTACAACGCAGGCATTACATCGCAAGTCATTACAATGCATACCATTACAACGCATAGTACCCTTACACTATCTAACACTTACCCTACTGTTGCACTCACTGGAGTTAGAATAGTAATTTTTACCCCTACACTATTCGACACTTACCCTACTGTTGCACTCACTGGAGTTAGAATAGTAATTTTTACCCCTACACTATCCAACACTTACCCTACTGTTGCACTCACTGGAGTTAGAATAGTAATTATTACCCCTATACTATCCAACACTTACCTTAAATGCGATGTAATGGTATGCATTGTAAAGGTAGTTTCTGAAAATGCGATGTAATGGCATGCGATGTAAAAGAATGCATTGTAAAGGATGTTGTGATGTAAAAACTGCGTTGTAAAGGCATGCATTGTAAATGTATGCGTTGTAACGTCATACATTGTTATGGGATAAACTTTGGATGAACTGCTCGAACCCACTTAATAAAGCTCCCTGGCGAGCCCAGGAAGACGATGTTCAATCAGGCTATAATAAATGCCTAAAATCATAACTGAAAGTAACATATATGACAGAGATCTGGCAAAAGAATGACTCCTTCTTGGCCTTTCATCAACTAATGAACAAAGTCGCAAAAAACGCACTCGCTTACTGAAGACACAAACACATTAAGCAAACGTGCCCATGCGTGGATGGTGTAACAATCTTATCCCATACTTCAACCTGCAGCATACTTGAGCACAACATACTCCCCACAGTAAAAAAGGAAGGTATTAGCTACTCTCTTCGGGACACCACTATCCCTGGCTGATTTACCAACCTGGAAATTTAACGGACCAAAGTCATGTAACATGTGTGGGGCTGCAAAGCTGGATTTTATACATTTAATCTGTATATGCCCCATTTTAAAAATGAAGTCAGATTTTATTGCCAAAAAAAGTTTCAATATTAGGGGCATTCGTACTTGTAGATCAGCTATAATAAACTACCTTGATCCAATGGACCCTCAGCTCAACTGTAAAATGATGAAATCTTTTCTTTTATAGGAGAAACTAACTAGATTCGAACACTTGTCTGACTAAGACTATGTTATTAAGAGCCCTGCAGCACTTTCAGCTGAATTCTGTAATATCTGTTTTTGGTCAACGTATTCTTCTGCAGATTTGACATTGTATACAAGAAATACCTTAACGGCAAACATAATTCTTTACTCACTAACATTTCAGATTGTTTCATGAATTCTTTTTTTACTGGAATATTGTTATGGTTTTAACTAACTTAAACAATAAAGAATGATTCGACTTCCTTGATTTTCCATCATGCTCCTGCCCCCATGCTATACATTTGTGTTCCTAATTTTTTTCAGAAGATGATATTCTTGCTTTGGAATTATCTTTTTCATCTGTTGTTTTAGTCAACATCTCTTGATATTATAATTTTTTCTTCAAGAAATTTGGATAAGCTTTTGTGGATGCTCTGACAATGGACCTGCCTGTGTCTTGGCTTTTTTCCCCATCCTGATATCAGAGTGGCGCTTTGCTCATTTTGACAACACAATGTACTTCTTCATTCAATAACTACATAGACTACCAAATGAGGTTTTCCACTTTGTGGAATTTTTCTCCTTTGACCCTCTATGGAGGTCGAGACAGAGTGGCACCATGGCTACTGGGATGACTCGTCCTTTCCACGGACAATCTTGAAGGCTTTTCAACTGATTGAATTCATGTGCATTCCTTGACATTAGGTCAGGTAAATAAATGACCAGATTATTTGTATCAGTATCTAGAGCCATCCCTAATTTATTCTCCCCTTTGCCATTTATGTCAAATGTCGGTCCGTTGAACAAGTTCGCTATGTAAAACGAATATTACATTTTTCAGCACTGATGCCATATGTGGCACCCATTGCAGTTCTTCTCAATTCTACGGTTACAAATTTAAAGTTTATCTTTACTGTTTTCCAGCACCTGAATCAAAGGCACATCTCCACTGACTCCTTCAAGAAAACACGCTGAGCAGCTGACATCTAGAGGTTTATCCACAAAGGAAGCATCCATGACAACAGCAAGTATAACAATTTTATGGACATATATGAACCAACAACTGCTAATGTTTAGTATTTAATTTATCATCTATGTATGCAAAGTGTCATCTGTTGTGTAGAGCTAGTGTACAATATGCCTGGTTTTAGAGTATCATATTAATCAAGACGAGGGAGAGAGAGGTACGTAGTGGACCTTGCCTTCGGCATCAAATAGATAATCAAAAGAAATCCACTAGAAAGCTTAAACTGGTATCCTTCCGGATATAGTAGTATTCCTTAAGGGGAATTATGTACTTTTCTTAAAATAACCCTCACCCACGAAAAGGTCCCTTGGTGGCATGCTTCATCATCGGGTTCTTCCCACCCTGCTGCGGGACGGGGTGTGGGGAATATATAGATGATAAATTAAATACTAAACATTAGCAGTTTCTATCCATTTGGTTTTGGAGTACACACAATGTTTAATGCATAATTTCCGAATTATATCACCACTTTCTTACAGCTCCTAGGAACCAAGAGCTTGACTGTGATGAGATACCAGCGACGAGCAGAGGATGGCATGTAATCTTGGGAGAAATCGCTATCCTCTGTAATCTCTGCTGTCTATACAGCTGAAGATGAAGAGGAGATTGTTGATCAATACCAGGAGAATATGTGAAAAAAACACCTCACAGCCAACCAGCAGTCTCCCTCCTAGGGAACGCCTACTGATTGCAAGTTCCCATAAAACAGCTAAAAAACAACTTATGCTTATCATTAAAAATAAGAAAAAGCCCAAATAAAAGTATAATGTCCCAAATTACAGTTCTAATTTAAAGGAGAGTCCAACAGAAATTTCAAACATATCCCTCAACTGAGATGTTGCTTCTGACAGGCAGGTCTGGGTTGAATGGAAAAACTTGTGGTCATCATCAGGGACAGATATCAGGGCCTCCTGGTGCACCTTTTCCAGCACCGGCATTTGGAGTTTGGGGACTGGACACCTCCTGAGTTTTATGACACACTCGGGTAGGATTAGGGACGCAGGGTGAAGACACATTACGAGGCACAACACTAAGAGGTGGGGAATGGTAGTTTCTCTGAATGGGAAGAATTAGTTGCAGTCAGGAGGACAGGAGCAGAAGAGCTCTCCGTGTGGTCAATCTGCCACTAAGAAACCAACTCACTCAGGACACACACTGTGTAAAGCAAGCGGCCTAAAACCAGAAACGCACCGCATGGCAGTGCAATGCCAAAAACAAAGCAATGTCACCTTCAATGGCATTTGAAACATGGAACTCTGACCCCAGGTAAGCAAGAGCTATGAATTACATGAATTTAGCAATAGTAAGTTACTCATTTTAATAAATAAGGAGATATGATAATAGTGACCTACCTTAACATTTTAGAAAAACACAAAACCAAGTTCCTATGTTGCAACATTTTATGCAACATATTAAAAAGTAATAACAAACATAATGCTAATGCAATATTATTGACTACATATTTACATTTCTAACATTTATTCAACTAAGTAATTTAGAGTTCTCCACAAATAAGGCAAAGAACAGGCGCTAGAGGAGAGCTCCACACATATGCTAGTGAATAGCATTTGAAAGTGTGTAAAATGCTTCCACTTTATTCCTACTATACATACTCAAAATGCTTTGGTAAAGAGACTCCCATAGAGTATAATAGAATGGGAACAAACAACATCTTAATAGATTTGAGATGTCCGCACCTAGAAAACTGTAAATGAGACCAATTCTTTATGGAAGTTTAAAGCATCCCCTTAAGATTTTCTGTGTGTCCATTAATGATAATGTTGGGAGCTAACTCAAAACTACTGCCACATTACCCCGGCTTTAAACAGATGTCCACGTGCATCAGAAACTACGTATAACTGATTTCATTGTGTAGTTGAAATGGCTTGTGCACTCGAATGAATTGGATCAGTTTAAGACCTCTCTCTGGAGAACATAAACAATTTCCTTTTCTGCTCTTTTTAAAGAATGCCATTACATCAATGGATGCAAATCACTCTCTGTTGTCCAGTGGAAAAATCCTTTATGGGAACCAGCTGCTGTTTGGCGTCTGAAGTCAGTCTAATTGGCTAATCTACCCTTTGCAGTGTTGATGGGGTAAGCAACACATTTCAAAATAAAGACATATAGCTGAGATTTGTCTCAGAGAAACTAGCTCTTCCATTGTCATTATTAGATGTAAGAAGACCATCCAAATTAGTGGTCTCGGGGGGCGTACATTTTCAAGTGTAGGAACAAGACATTGCTGTCCTCAAAATTGTTGTGCCATCCTTTTGTGGGAATAACACTCTTTCGACCTATGTGGAAAATGACTACAGATATCAGGAACCTATTTTTTTTCCAAATAATTTCACACTTACCATAGTCAAAGTACCGAACCCTGCAAAGCAAAATCCAACTTCAAGAATTTCACTTTTACATTGTATTTCTATGCCTAGGAAACCTCCAATGATGGATGTTTTTCCAGTTACGCATGAAGTACTACTCCCTCACTGTTTTCACCCATGTCTGAATACTTACTTTTGCACCCTTGCGTAGAGGGAGAAATCTCTCTATCTGGGAAACATCTATTACAAAGCAAGCATTACATCATAGTGCCTTTACAATGCAGTCAGTACCATGACTGCAACGTTATCATGAGATCCTTCAGAACGCAAGTCATTACAACAACTTGCTTTAGGGAATGCGGTGTTGGATTTTAAGTCCAACACCTTACCTATTGATACACCGACTGGAATTGGAATAGTAAGTTAAACTTTTCCAAAGTCCAGCGCTTCCCTAAAGCATTTCGTTGTAAAGACTTGCATTGTAATGGACCTTGTGGTAACAACACGGTCGTGGTATTGACTGCGTTGTTAAGACACACTTGGTTTTGGCATGCGTGGTAACAGATGCTATTCTCTGTATCCTCTCATTTTCTCCCACGGGTCTGTAATCAGACATCCTCTCTATTAATGTTACTTTTCTTCTCATTCATCCTCTTGCATTTTGTTCTTGAAGGGATTATTTTAAATTTATGGGCAGTTTCTTCTCAACACTCCCTTCATTCAAACCTTACCCACTTTTAGCTCCTTACTACTTTTACTTCGAAGGCTACTACTATATTTAAAGTAGAGAGAATTAGGATATCATTTTAAGTAAATGTTTCTGGAGAAGGTTTTAGGTGGGTTCATACAAATTTTTCTACTGATGCTTGTGATTAGAGTCAGTGAACATGCAAAATGGGGATGACCTCAGTGAATGAAGCCTGCTTTCGGATGACTTGGTCTTATTGTCAACCTAGAACTTCATGTAAAATGTAGACTTGAATCTGCAAGCTTTGAAATTTAAGTTTTTTGCTTCTCACGGTTTACAGAATAAAACTGAATGTAGATCATTATTGTAATAAATGGGATTATTTGTTGAAGGGGGTCCGAACCCTTCTTCAATGAATAACCACAATTCTTGTCAGGGTGAACCACAAAAGTCTCTAGATAAACCTATGCCTAACCCTCTGCCAGCATAGCACAAAAGCAGTCAGGCTTAACCTAGACGCATTGTGTAAAGTATTTGTTCAGTACAAAACAGCAATAAAGTGAAAACAAGAAAAATCACAGACCAATTTTTAAAAATAGAGAAGATTCTAATTAAAAAAATATGACACCATAACAACAAAAATTCCAATCAGTAGAGTAAGAGATACAATTTTTTTAAGTTTGAAGAGTGCCAAAAAGCACAAAGTGACAACTGTGGTTTTCTGGCTCTGCTAGACCAGGTCAAAGCCAAAAGTTAAGGCTGACTGCAATAGTGTGAGAGTCGGATACAGGGACCAGGTTTTTCCTGGTGGAAAGTTTAGCTTTGGATATGGAAAACTTTATAAGGAAATGTGTTTGTCAAGTTAGTGTGATTCGACATTGACAGCTTCAGCTGCTCGATGGTGGTCCCAGTTTCCTTCTGGTTCTCTGGAGGAAAAGATGCAAAATGTTTCTGAGTCCCAGCTTTTGGAGTTTAGGCAGTTAAAGTGCACTCTAACATTAGCCAAGGGTTCAGGGCCTGATGGACACCAATTGAGGATTAGGACTCACTCAAACAGAGAGCAATTCTAATTTATCATGTTTATGAGGAAGAGTACAAGTGCTTTGTTATCGGTTAGCAGGAGTAACCCTGCGGCTAGCAAAAATGTGTTTAGCTACAGCAGGTAAAAATCTGAGCCAATACTATGCAAAAGATGGTCATTTCCAACAAATATGAATCTAAGATTGTGTAAAAAAGGAGAAATAAAAATACCTTTCCTTTATGCCTGTCTCAAAAATCTAAATATTAACAACAAAGCTGGACATTGAACAACTATTGACAGTAGTTTTTTCTTATGAACAGATCCTGTTAATAGCTTGCTAAATAACTCCAATATGTTTGCATGTGTATATATTTCAGCTAAATAGCTATACTGCAAATATTTGTCAATATAAGACCTGAAATTATAGATATACATCACTTAGTTCCACTTAGTTTCCTAGAGAACATTGGAAAATATTTATCTGGTGCATTTAAAACCTAATTTGTGAAAGCTGACAAAATCCTGTAGCAGAATATTATTTCTACCCATACAATCCTGGGTATTTTAGTGGAAATGGAAAGTCAGTCTCCAAAAAAAGAATAAGGAACTAGCCTATGGCTAGAGACAAGAGATGTTGAATGTTGTACATTATCTGGGGTCACTGTCACATTTGCATTAACCTAGCAATCCAGATTCAACACAAGCATTTCCCTGAACCTACTAACAACCATGTATGCATCATGGTATATCATGCTTTTGGCCATGATGTGTATGGTGAGAAATTAAATAATCAACTTTTTGACTTTGGCCTTGCTTTTGCCAATGAGCTTGCCGTGACACAAGCCCCATTTGAACACACTTTTATGAGCAGAGAATGTAGTACCACAAATTGTTTTATTCTAGCCACTTGTGCTTTTAGGTTTTTAATTTCAAATTTTAGGATGCATTTAAATGGCCTTAGTGAACATAATGCTCAAGGTGTTGAAATTTCCTGTTCAGATAATAAGTTAAAGGCCAGTGGTGAGGTACATGTTAATGAGATTGAAGTGGCTAATTTAAATGCTATTAGGGTTAAATGGAGCAGCATTATCCCTGAGGATTTTCTTTTATACCTCGTGAGGGAAAGCATGCTCTAGTGATTACCTGCCTAGATGACAATGCTGAGGACAAGGACATTAAAAATGCTTTTTAAGGATTTGCCAGGCATGTCAATGCAAGCTTAACTCATACTCCCTAGTAAACTACCAGGAATCAGGAAGGTTGGTTTGACTCTAGATGTACAAAAGCCTTACATTTATTGAAGGTGGCAATACATATGGCACCTAGAATAAGTAATGCAGTGGGAGAAAGTAGGCAGGCATACAAGACTGCACAGGAAAGCAGGAAGCGGGAAATTTCATCTGAGACATGGGTAGCATTTATAAATGCTATTAGGTGCAGGATAGTTGTGCTTTTTGCTAAATTGTTATTCACGCCTATTTATAGACTTTTGTGCCCCATCTGTTAAAGTCACTATATAATCAGAAGACTGGGTACCACATTTCACAAAATAATTTTCAGCACAGGACACCATCGCTGGTTACGAGCGGACTTGGAACTCTATGGGGTCAATGAATTTGCTAAGGAAACATCTCTCCATATGTTTTCACTAGCGGAAGTCCTTGATGCCAATAATGGCTTGCATAGTGGGATGGCTTGGGACCTGATTAGGTGCCTGTTGACCTTTTCAAAACCAATTTGGAGTTATGGAGACCATTATTGACTAATGGTTTGTGGGTGATCAGTAGAATTGGTCCTTTTGACTCTTAGTCCACTTCCTCATTGTCCTAATTTTCAAGAAGGGAGATCCAACTGCTACCAGCCAATCTCTCTTCCTGAATCGCTTTTGAAGGTGGTTGGAAGAATAATACTCTCAAGATTGAAGAATTGGGCAAAGAAAAACACAATTATGGCAGTGACTCAATATGGTTTTAGAAAAGTGATGGGCACTGTAAAACAGTCTCTTAACTTAAATCAACTCATTTGCAAATACACTGAAGCACAGAGAGGTCCAAATCCATTCTATCTGACATTCATGGACCTCACCAGTGCTTTTGATTGTGTGAATCATGATACATTTTGGAATCTGATGATTAAGATGGGTATTGTTTTGTATATAAGGAAATGTTGTTAGGAATATTTATTCAAATGTCAAGGTCAGAGTTAGGTTTGGAATAAGTGGGGAATGTAAAGAGGAATTTGCTATTAGGCGGAGAAATGGCAGTGTTGTGTTTTAGCCCCATTTTCATTTACTCTTCATATTAATATTCCTAGTAGGTTTTTAGAAGGGAAACGTTATGATTCTACCCAGGCTGGACAGAAAGCTTTGCCAATATTACTGTGCGCAGATGGCGCAGTACTTATGGCCTGTACCCAACAGGCCTACAAACCCTGATTACTCACTTTGTGGATTATATGGCTGAGTTAGATATAAGAGTTAATTTGTTTAAACATTTATTATGAAATATGGCTTTTCAGATGGATAAAGCTTATCAATTTGGGGTAAGAGATATTAAGCTTGCAACATCTTCCACTTTCTCCTACCTCGGACTGTAGTTTGATGCTCATTATTCATGGAAGCAGCTGGTTGCAACCAGAACCCTGCTGATGAATAAACCAATCACAAGGCTTAATAGATTTGTGGCCAGACTGGAGAGGAGGCCACTCAAAGAGCTTTGAACTATGTACAAAGAAAAATGCACCATGTTGGCCTAATATGGAGCTGGTGTATGGGGGTACGCTAATTTAGAGAAATTACAGCTTGCTGAAAATGCCTGTCAAAGAAAGTATCTTGCAGCTAGGTACAGTGTACCCACCTATGTCTGTCGTAAAGAGTTCTGCACTTCCTCATTTAGATGATCTTATTAGGATACGTTCATTCTTATTGTGGCTTAGAATTTGATCACAATCTGAGGCAGTCTTAAATAGACTAATAAATACAGATTGTCTATCCAAGGCTTTTGACGTTTAGAATCCCATGGCTTAAATACATCCAGGTCTTCTTTGATAGACAGGGATGATCATATTTTTTTTAACAATTCTTATTCTTTACTAGGTGTTGCTAAGGATGAACTTAAATACCTAGCATTGAACATGTTGGAGGAGGATAGATTTATTAAAGAATGAGAGAAACCCAGTGCTGCAAATTATAACTTGCTGATTGCAAATAATGATATACAATTTTATCTGGAGCATGTGCACTACCCACAGAATAGATTTATGTTAATGTGTTTTAGATGCAAAATTATCCACTGTTTTGTTTCTTTTCTCCGAGTAAGTGATTGGACAGCAAAATTGGGCAGCTGCCCACATAATGGAGTTTCAGAACAATGCACATTACACTTTACTCTGTTTTGTAAATACTATGAAATTCCTTGATTGCAAATTTTAAAGCCACTATTACGGAAATTCAGTTTTAGACAGTGTAGACCAGCTCTGCGTTTTCTGTAACAACTTTATCCTAAGGAAGTTTGTTTTGCTGAATCCATGTTTTTATGGGGGGCTATTACAATATGTAATCAGTTGTTTGAGCAAGCTGTTCTGAATGAACTTTTCTTGATCACAGCTTACATTTTTGTAGCATATGCATTTAAATGTTGTGATTTGTTTATGGTTATTTTATCCTTGGATGGATTTGATCTGTTCTTTTATCTTGCTAACTTTTATAGTTTTTATATGAGAAACCAAATACATTAACTTTGACATCCATGCAATGGATACAATGCTGGTCAGCAATATACCCAGTCAAAGATGAATGGGACAAGAGGGATAAACAGAGACATTGGATATCTTCACTCTACCTACTTCCAGCTCAGCTCAACCTGCTTTGCAGATGTGCTGATGTCAAATACATGGAATTTCTTGTTTAGTATTTCATTACTGATATTCGAATCCCTCTTTCTAACATTACATATGTTATACCATTTGACAGTTTCTGCATTTCCAAGTCTCTACAGGTGGCTGAAAGTTTGGGACTTCCTGGAGCTGAAATGCAAATGATACATCTATAACGCATGAGAGGAAATATCCGAGCTACAACAGATTTCTGTAATGATAACTACCTTCTGTGCATTGTAAATTAAATCATTGCCCAGAGTGATTCTTAACAAGTTCATCAGTTGTAACATAATTAATACACATTAGTATTGTAGCATATCCCTTGGCAACAACCAATCACTTATTTGTCACTGTTGATACTGTAATACCCTACATGAGTCAACATAAATTATAAACAACTGTGTACAGATTGAGAATTCTTTCCTCCGTGTAGAACAGTAGGTGTAATTAGAGTTATCCTTAACAGGATGACTCCAGAAATAATATGCAAACTTCAAAAGTTGAAGACCTGGATCTAAAGTACTATCCAGAATACATCTGTGTATCCAGCAAGTCCTTTATCTTCTCCAGTTCTAGCACTGTGAATTCTCAATTCTGATTACAGGGATCAAGCTTCAGTAATTATGTATCTTTATTGCCTGTCAAAGAACTCTCTGAAACATGAGGAAATTATATTTATGATTCTAAGATGACTGCCGTCATTACAAGACTCATGAGAGGATTGTGGCACCCTGTGACTGTCCGTCTTGACTCCATCTGTATGTCATGTAACGCAAAAACAAAGCTTCACACCATGCGGTTCCCACTCACCACACTGGTTCCCAGATTTACAATCGTGTGAAGCAGTGTAGCAGATGAAGTTGCTGCTCTACATTGTGTGAAGGGAGAAAGCAGAACAGTACCATATCTACTAAGATATGGCACTGTTCTACTATATCCACGAACTAGCACACCTTATGCTGCCATGCACCAACACAGCCACCCTTGTACCATAATGAAAGAGTTTCTGCATTTTGGCCGGCACAAAAACCATCCTTTCTTTGTTTGAGCGCTGCAGAATGTCTTTGTAGATATAGATTTGTGTCAAAATGTAAGGATGGATGCATGGGAATGCCATGCACCACCTACTTGACTCAAAGGAATGCAAGGCAGCACACTGCACAGTGTTACATCTCTTTCGGTTACAATCTAACACAAATCGTGATTTGCATTGGATTGTAAATTTCAACCCAACACTTTGTGTCGTGTTTACATAAAATGAAGTAATGCAAACCTGATGTAAAGTGTATTTAAATCTGGGCCCAGATGTCCACAGAAAGAAATGTGAGCAAAAAAAAAAGGAGATGGATTTCATTACAGTAAGTATGGTGTTTTCTGGCTGGAGGTGGTTGTTTTTCTTAAGAGTACAGAAGGGGCGTGACAGTGAATTCCAATAGGTAAAGTTGATTGCCCTACTCCTTAAAATTAAATGTGAAACTCGGTATATATAAATAAATATTATCTCTAATCCAAATCCTCGTTTTTTGTACTAAACAAAATCAATCAATCATTCTTGTGTGCTTTCACCCTGATGAATAGGTTGTGAATTTCTGGTTGGGCTCTAAAAGTAAGTGTGGCAATACTATGTAGTTCATCCAATATAGTTTTTTTTATACCACATCAAGTATGAGAATGTAGCCCTATACCAGCATTCAGTGTTTGCAGTTATGACACCTAAGACACAAGAATATGTAATTGGCTTAGGATCACACAATGAACTCAAGTAGGAAAATCCAAAATTAAAACCTCAATCCCATATTTGTATAGACTTTGTGTGGGGTTAGTGTCACTTTTTTTTAACGCAGACCAAAGGCAAAATGTTTAATTGGCATTTACAATCTAATGCAAATCACGATTTGCGTTGGATTGTAACCCAAAATAGTGCATCGCATCACAATTGGCTGCCTTGCATTACTTTGCATCAGGGGCATTTTTGACACGAGTCCCTATCTAGTAAGAATTGTAGAGATGGACTTGTGAATAAAGCCTGTGCCTCCTTGATGCTGGTGTAATGAGGAGAGATATTTTCATTTATCCTTGTTTGTTACTTCTTTGCATGTGTTCTCCATTGTACAGCACACATAAAAGGCGAAAATACCCTAAAGCATAGTTTTGTACACGAAAAGGATGCCATTTTGCACAAAAAACGTTCCTGACCACAATGCAGACAACATAGGGAGGGAGCAGAACAGTGCCACATCTTAACAGATATGGCACTGGTCTGCTCTCTCCCATTCACACAACGCAGTGCAGCAACTTTACTTATACATTATGTTGCATGACTTAATCTGGCCTTCAGTGTCTTTATTCCTCATCTGATAAACTCAGACACACAGCACATTTCTACATAGTAAGATGTAGTACTTGAAAATGACTACATTCTTTGATAGAGCATCAGGCCCTTGGTATATTCTCTTTCTAACCTCATACAAATGAGCTGGATTTAGTAGTTATGAACCCAAGGCACAATAATATGCCATTGCATAAGATCACCCAATGAGTTCAAGTAGGGGAAGCCACAATGAAGGCTCCAATTGTTTGGTTACTCAGCCACTCTAGCAAATCTCCAGTAATAAAGATGTAACCTTGGAAATCTCTTATTGTTTCACAGAGTACCAGGCCATTGGTTTGGCATATCTTCTTCTTAATCTCATCCTGTCAGGAGGTATGGCATACTTCTTGGCAGAAGAGGCACGCAATGCTTCAATCCCACTTGCCCCAAGTCCATTTTAGTGGAGGAAAGACTAGCGATGTTCACAGAGTCTTAACGTCTCCTAGCATGTCTGAAAAACTTACTAAGGGATGGTCACCTGACACCTATATTTCATAACAAATGTTGAACTCTTGCTTTGTTTGGAGATTGTGACGGGCATGTTGAATCATCTGGTATAACTTGTCTCTCATTACAAGATGTCATTACGACGCAATCATTCAACAATGTTGCTGTAGACAGAACCTTACTCCATGGATTCAGGATCTTGTATGTTTAACATTTGCTACCTTGAGAGTTTGCTGGTTTTATCAAAAGATAATGAGAACAAAATTATTGTGGTTCAAATTGACAATATCTTAGGTAACCATAATATGAATGTTCTTAAACTCTTATAGGAATGCCCCAAAAATTACAAAAATATAGCCATTCAAAACATTGGTAAACCAACAACATTGAAAAACAAAAAGTCAAGAACTCATCTAAATAAATGTAAAACACTAAAAATTTTAATAACAAGAATATGAACTACTAAATTATTATGACATATTAGAAAATATACTTAAATACAAAAAATAACATTACAAAACACAAAATAAAAATTAAGTATATCAAAATCATATATTAAATAAAACATAAAAATATCTCTTTAATTCACATCCTCTATATATGATAACATCCAAAAAAGCATCTAACTATAACTTTAACCAATCAAATTGAAAACCAAAAGCATTACAAATAAGAAAATAGAACTAATTTAAAAAGAGTATTATCACAGAACACACCAAGCACACACACTAAAGCAGAACTATCCCACAGCAAAGAAGGCAGGCACTCTGCATGAGTGGAAACCCTCCAGCACCTTTGGACAGCATTCCACACAAGATAAGAACTGTAGCCTGAAAAATGTAGGCTTAGCAACTCTGCATAATGAAAATATCCTGATCTTAAGCACTGCTTACTTAACAAATGAAAAAAAATTGTAACAATTAAAGGCATAATATTTTTATCATATTCCCACATAAACCAAGACCAAAACATGAAAGCTGAAAAATATTGTAAGAATAAATGTGACATGTTTCCAATGATTAAACTTATAAGCCTTTCAATAATATTAAATTAAGTTAATGGCATTTATATTTCTCACATTTATATCAGTCACTTAATCCAAAATGTCTAATACAGCTAAATATACAACTTCATCGAAACCCCTACTAAACAATATGGGTTATAAACATACAACCAATGAAAGTACAGTTCTAACAGCTGTTATGGTTGATAATGGACACTGTTGAAAATGTAATTCTAATAATTTTCCTAACATATCTGAAGTACAAATTCATAATGTAGTGCAAGACTTAAAAGAAGGACCCACTAACTCTTCAGCACTAACAGGAACACTTTTAACGGGATATCAGCCCAATTTATGGCCCGATTACGACTTTGGCAGTGAGGCGCCAGGTCCACCAGATTAGGAGTTTCCTTCTGTCTGGCAGGCTGGTTATTAGCGTCCCTAAGGCGGTGCCTCAGAAAATGGGCACCGCAATGGAAACGTCCAAAACAGTTCCTGCACGGCATGGACTTAAAAGTTCCATTCTCTGCAGGAACTGGGGCACATGCACACAGTGGGGCATGTGTTGTGCCCCCCTATGGATATCTCCATGCAGAGGAGGAACAGTTTTCTCTCCTCTGTAGTGTGGAGGAGAAACCTAAATGACACCGCCAGCGGAAGAAAACTCATAGTATGCTTGCCAGGACCGTGGTGGTCCCGTCAAGCATACTGCAGCCTCCTGATGCTGCAACACTGCCAGGGAATGGGGGTTCCCTGGTGGTTGCGGCAGGCTGTGCCCGTCTGACCACACAAATCATAGTAGGGCAGTCGGAAGACTGCCACCGCCGTGTTCCTGTGAATCTAGCGGTCCATAGACTGCCATGCTCCTAATTAGATCCTAGGTGTTTAGAAAGCAGGGTTCTTTGTTGCAACAGCAGCAAAACTCTGTTCGTCATATCCTCGGTCCACCCGCCTCATTTAGAGATGGGTGGACCTTAAGCCCCTATTGGATCCGTCAACAGTAAACATTGTCTAGCAGCGCAATGAAGTAGGGCCTGTGACAGACAGGACACTACAACACCTACCCTATTGAGGGTGGGCGGTGAGGGACAGAGAAAATATAACTGACACCCAACACCCAGGTGTGGTGTTCATTTGTTTTTTTCTTTTATCAAAAACAAACTCCGGACTTGAGAGTACATTTCTAAAAAACAAAAAATTGGAAAATGTTTGGTGAATGGCTGGCAAAATTGACAGCAGCCATTTACCAAACCTTTTGTACATAGAATGGATACACTTTGATGGCAGTTTCTTTCAATGTAAAAAGATTACAGGTGGGCCAATGGTCATCTTTAAATTGGACGGATGGTAGTCCATCAGGATGGCAGAGGCAATATCTTGCACCACCCTGACAGAGTACAGTCTGTCAAACTCACGATCACACTCAATATTCCTAACATTTCTAAGAAAGTAATGGGACAGCTACCATCAGTATCACATTTTAAAATACTAATAATAGAACCATGGGAATTGGGAGGCAAGCTACAACAGCCCCAATAATATCTGAGGAGACAGATATTCCTGCCCACCTAAAAGTATCTCACACAATGGAGCATTTCATTTGCAATGATAATGAAAATAATGATAAACAAATTATGGTTTCCTGCACATAATATACTTACACTAACACAATTCACTGTAACAATTTGTGAAGAAGTTATATAAAAAGAGCATAGCTTGCAAGAGCTACATGAAAGGTAGTTAAACTAGCCACAAGCATTAATATTCTAACCATCAAAGTTCTAATTTTACCAAGAAATAAAGGACTGCAGTACCTGGAAATAATCACTGAAACACTACTCTGATCTACACCGTAATAAATAAATTAACAAACCAATACATGTAAAACTCCCTCCTCCAAAACAATCCAAACATACACTCCATCATAAAGAATAATCCATCAAACATATCCATAGAAAATCCATAGAAAATCTTTCTAATCCCTCCAAACCCTAAAATACGAAACATAAATAAGAGAAAATGGTTGCTAACCCCAGAATATAAAAAGAAAATGTAAACCATTTTCTTTGTAAAGTAAAAATAAGCAACCTTGATTGAAAAATCTCCTTTTAAGTAACCAAAGTTAACTGTAAATACATTCGCACACACAAAACGATTTTCAAAGTCTAAAACACAACTACATACACAGTCTACATAACATGGGTACAATAGTCTAAGTAGAAAATATAACTTTAAATACACATTGCATAAAACACTAGACACTGATTCACAAACGAGTCTCTGCACTCGGGCAAACACTCTGCAGTCGTTGCGAGATCTCCTCCCGCCACAACTGCCGAGCCTCCGCCCGTGTGCGAAGGCTCTTTGTGAATCATGGCCTAGGTTCGTACACACTTACTAATCTAACTGTAAAAATGTGCTTACCACAACTAACCCCCATTTTAGCTAAACAAATTAACAAATACCAAACTCACCATCTCTGGAATCACTAGTTACTAATAGTAATTAAAAAAATACCCCCAGTAATAAAAGAAGCAAAACTAAGGAAACAATTTTTTATTTGCAAATCAATGATGTGATTCAGTTATTAAATCAGTTCATAAATTACATACATAATTAAATATTGGTTTAAATAAACACTTCCCACTCTATTCCTCTGCAAACCCCGTATCCATTGAAAAATTACTTATATACTTGATTAAACAGTCTAATAATTAAACATATACCCTATATTCTTCTTTTTAAAATACTTCCTATCATATTACTGAACAATCTCAACAACCCACTACCCTTAAATGCAACAAAAAAATAAAAAAATGGGTCTACTTATTACTCAAATTAATTAATTAGTAACTCATCAATGTAGTATGCATGCAATAAATATATATTTTAAAACACTTCCAACCTATTCTCCACAAACCCCAAAACTTGTAAATAATAAATAAAGTATGAAAGAATTTGACAAAAATTAAATGAATGAGATATATCTATTTGAGAAAAAAACTTTATACCATGCTTAGGCTTAAAATATGAAAACTGTAATATTTATAAAATTTTAAAACATTTAAAAATACCAAAACTAAAATATATATTACACTGAGTAAAATTAAAGAAACAATTCAAATAAAAAAAGTTACAAACATTTAACCCAAAAATGATATTACTTACAATATTCAAGTAAATGATCTATAGAGAAACATTTTTACAATGTTTAGGAAACAATATTTGCATACCTTTCATGTTATTCCCATGATGTTGTAGACATCACAATATTTTAAGCCAATACTACTGTCCAGTGATTTGTTTGTCAATATTAAGGTGGAACATCGATTTTTCTGTAAGTCTTCTAAAAATCAAATTGTTTTGAGAAACAAGCACTTAACTTTTAATCATTAGTAAAGACTTTAGGAATTGCTGATTTGAATTGTTTACAGTATAATGCTGTGACCGAACAAGAAAATTTCTCCTGTCAAATAAATGATGACATGTGATATGTATATCTGATTATGCGCAAGGTACTAAGGGGCCGATTACGAGTTAGATGTTGCAGCAGCGGGACTACCCCGCCACTCAACCTCCAAATCCGCGTGAGAACTGCCTACCAAATAATGACTTTTTTGTTATTAGGGCGCAATTTCTTTGATGTTCCCACAGCATTGCAAAACCAAAGGAAATGATGGACGGAGTGTTGAACATTGCAGCACTGTTCAACACTCCGTCCATCATTTCCTTTGGTTTTTGCTTTGTTCGCCATAAGTTGGCAGGGTATGCTCAGACGTGAGTCCCTTGCTCACTTTGCCACTGGATTCAAGCAAGCCTGGCTGAAGACGGCTGAAATGCCAGAAACCGGTCCTAAGAAGCTGGTTTCCGGTCCAGGGAAGACATGGCTTGGCAGTTCGGGCTGGACTGTTCCCATGAGGCACAGGGTCAGACTGATTTGCATAGAGCCATGTCTGAACTGGGATGGCAGAGTGGGCTAAAGAACGGTGATGGATTAAACCCAGATCAGTTGAATGGGGGTGAGTGCTTGCAATGTTCAACACTCCGTCCATCATTTCCTTTGGTTTTTGCTTTGTTCGCCATAAGTTGGCAGGGTATGCTCAGACGTGAGTCCCTTGCTCACTTTGCCACTGGATTCAAGCAAGCCTGGCTGAAGACGGCTGAAATTCCAGAAACCGGTCCTAGGAAGCTTGTTTCCGGTACAGGGAAGACATGGCTTGGCAGTTCGGGCTGGACTGTTCCCATGAGGCACAGGGTCAGACTGATTTGCATATGGCCATGTCTGAACTGGGGTGGCAGAGTGGGCTAAAGAACGGTGATGGATTAAACCCAGATCAGTTGACTGGGGGTGAGTGCTTGCAATGTTCAACACTCCGTCCATCATTTCCTTTGGTTTTTGCTTTGTTCACCATAAGTTGGCAGGGTATGCTCAGACGTAAGTCCCTTGCTCACTTTGCCACTGGATTCAAGCAAGCCTGGCTGAAGACGACTGAAATGCCAGAAACCGGTCCTAGGAAGCTTGTTTCCGGTCCAGGGAAAACATGGCTTGGAAGTTCGGGCTGGACTGTTCCCATGAGGCACAGGGTCAGACTGATTTGCATATGGCCATGTCTGAACTGGGGTGGCAAAGTGGGCTAAAGAACGGTGATGGATTAAACCCAGATCAGCTGACTGGGGGTGAGTGCTTGCAATGTTCAACACTCCGTCCATCATTTCCTTTGGTGTTTGCTTTGTTCCTACAGCATTGCCTGTAAAATAGTCACCGCAATGGGAATGTCAAAAAAAGTTCCAGCACGGCATGGACTGAATAGTCCATGCCGTGCTGGAACTTCTGTGAATGCACTCTGTGCATCCATTAAAGCATGAGACACAATGGGGCCCTGCAGTGCCCCCTTTTGTTCTCACCACCACTGTTTTTTTGGAGGAAAGACCTCCATGAAATCAGTGGCAGAGATGAAAGTCGTATTATGCTTGGTGGGACTGCTGCGGTTCCGCTAAGCATACAGATGCCTCTTGACGGCTGTGGCATCACCAGGGAATGGTGGTTTCCTTGCAAACTTGGCGATCCAAGGCCGACACGACCAATAAGGTTGTAATGTGGCAGTCGCAAGAGTCTGGTGGTCCTTGGGCCCTCAGAGTTATTAACAAGTGATATATGTAATGATACTGATAGGAACCACAGAATACTAATTCATGTTAATTTCTTTTCCAGCAGCACAAGAGTGAAGTAGAAATTAAATTTGTATGGTTACGAATCTTGAAGAAGTTATCTTATCAGTAGGGCAGAAGTGTTGATGAACATACATAATGGTATTATAATAAAAAAGATTGAGTTCACTACCTACTCAACTACAATTAGAAGGATGGATTTCTCATAATCCTTAGGGCTAAAATGCCTTGGAACCCACAGGGTGTTTTTAAAGAACCCTCACTCACCAATCAAGTTGGTGAAATGCTTCATCATTGGGTTACCACCCTGGTTACCGAATGCTTCCAGGGTGTGCTATGACACATGATTACAGTAGAGTTTATGTGATTGTGACAGTGTGTGTGAATAGTGATTTTAAAATTGGCTCAGGTACTCCTACCACAAATAGTAATTTTAATACTGGAAGTCCTGGTCAACCTATAAAAAGAGTGGTGGATACTTGTGGAACATAAATGTATCCTGAATATCCTCAATTTGGTCATCATGTTTCAGACATCCATCTAAGTGCCTCTAAGGATCATTGTGGATTCCCGGTGGGTTCCAAGGCATCTTTAGGATTAGGAGAAATCCATCCTTCTAATTGTAGTTGAGTAGGTAGTGAACTCATTCCTTTTTGTTATAGTTATTGCTTGGGAAGGTGAACAAGTTGTCTTTACCCTTCTGTCTCTCCCTGTTGTTTGATTGCATACATAATGGTACTCGTCGTTTGCTGTGCTTTAATTTCAGGAATAGCAAGTTTCATGTTAGAATACAGAGTGTTATCTGCACAGAGATACCTTTGGGGTATATCCTTTTCCCTGCATCCGATAGATGCAGGTCCTTCTTGGCAGGTTACTAAGATATTGCCTACTGCTTTTAAGTACCCACTTAAATGTACAGATGTCAGTGCCCAGCAGATGTGACGAGTCAGAGTGGTGTTGCATGGTGGTGCCTGATATATGGGTTTTCTCTTCTCCTATTCTATTTTCCCCGTTTCTATCCATCCGTTTCTATCCATGGCCCTCTTATTCATGTTGTATGAATGCATCGGTCTCATTGAATCCAGAATACAAAGTGCCTTCTGATACATACCATTGAAAGAGTTATTTTTCCTCTGTATTCGGGTGCAGGGGATGAGATAATGAATAGAGAAACTTTCCTGTATTAATTACATATTTTATTCCCATATTTCTTAAAGTAAAGGGGCAACACTAATTGTTCTACCTACACAAGAGTCGAGTCTCCATTAAAAAATGATTCCCAGCATAATCTTTCTAGGATAATTAGGTACCACTGTTACTTTATCTGGGATAGAGTGCAGGATCCCCTTTGGGCACCCTCATTCCTAAATATCAGAATATCACAGACATGGTCATTTCATTTTCTGCTCTGGGACTGATGGAAACAGATTAGAAATGATAGACACGGTGTGGTTTTGATTTTAAACCACAACAGTCCAGATGCAGGGACAGCAGACTCTTATGCCTGAGCTTTAAGCATCAACACGCTTGAAATACTCAACCCCCCTGTGCCCTATATCCAGTTCTAGGTCTTCTAGTGGGGTATTTTTCCTAGACTATTAAGCACAGAGGTATCTCTGAGGTGATCAAGCCTTCTGGGCATAAATGACTAATAACTAAATACAACCTTATAATTCTTTGAGGTTATGAGGACAGTGTTTCCTATAGAGCGTCCAGACTCTCCGCTCTTACGCATGGATTTTATATCTTAGGGAAGGCAATTGAAGACAGGCTACAATTGTGCATATATCTCTCTTAAATTGGACATTTCACATGAGATCTCAGGGTGTGCTTAGGAAGAGATGCACAGCACTCATAGTACTGGAAACCATTCTGGATGGAATGCTAGGATACATGATGGAGTATGTAAATAGTTCTGTTTCTAACACTCGCACATGTATGAAGCTTTAGATGTGTGAGCACATAATCCAGGCAAACAATATTCTCAAGGTTTAGGCTCATTATCTGGCAACCATCTGAGGAGTGAATGTAAAGGTTGTACTATGGGTTTGATTACAGGGCTAGAAAGAATAAGAGATGACACTCAGTGCCAGCTCACATCTACGGAGTTTCTTAGTCATGTGGAGAGTAATTTGAAATAATGATGATTTTTTAAGAAGCTAACAGAGGAGTCGTGGTCCTACACGGTGAAACTGAACTGAACAAGATTAAAGAAATTCAGCAATCAAAGCTTCAGAAAAGACTCCTGAGGCCAAATTACACAAAGAGCGTTTATGTCCTCTTTACACACCCCTGGGGAACTTTTATTTTACAGAAGGGGCCGCAGACACTTGTGCATCCCCTTCTGTAATACTTATAGCGCTGACCCACAGAAAGCGCCAGTGATATCTTCAGGAGGCGTTACCTCATTTGCATGGGCGACGTGCCCCATGGAAATGAGGGAATCCCTTTGCCTCTGTGCCCGTGCCCTATTACAGACGCAGGCACAGAGGCAAAGAAGCTCTCAGGAAGTGCACAGACAGTGTGCCACCTAAGAGGTGGCGCACTCTTGAGAGCAGCCCTCTGGAGGGGGAAGGTGGTACCATGGACCCTCCAGACATCCCATTGCAGGAGGCAGAAGTGTTTGCATAATCTATGACTGATGTGTTATCAAGTTTGTTATTTACTGTACAATATACCCTTTGAGAGTTTCTTGTTCTTTTTGGGTATCAGAATCTGAAGAAAGGTCCATTTTGTTAAGGATCCTAGTCATCCTTCTTGAAGGTGTTAGTCTTCAAAAAGGCTAACACCATCAGCACATTAATTGCAAATCTTGCCAGTGTTTGGAAGGCTTACTGTAACCCAGGCAGAAAAAATCTCATTTATGGGAACATTGTTTGTGTGACCTACAGCTGGCCCCTTTTATTGATGTAGTATTCCACAGCACCTGTATTAGCCACAGGGGTATGCTATCCAACAGTGTGAAGGGTAGGCTTTTATTTACTGTTGAACTGCAGAGATCAATAACTCATGTTATTGTTTCTAGATATTTAAGGCAAGCAAAACCTTGACATTATGGATAAAGTTAAATTGAGACATATTTATGGTAAGAAAATCTTAACTTTTCTGTCTGTTCCTAAGGCCTTTGACAAGAGACGGTGGTTTTAGCACGGTGTTCAAAGCGGAGATTCTGAGAGACACCAAGCTATTTAAGCTGGGTTGGAAAAGCATCATGGTTAAGTCTTCTTGCCATGTGCCCTAGGGACTTTGCTTTTCCAAGCCCTAAGCATTCTCATGCCCTCAGGGAAGAGGCCTAATATATTCTAACGTAAAATGCATATTTTGTTTTCCGAACAGGTTGTAGATTATCAAGAAGATACCTGTGCAGAAGTTATTTAACCAAAATACCTCTCTAGCCAGGATTTAGGGAGGCTGCTAGGCGGATCCATTATGTTATTCCTCAGGGATAAAAGAGAAGCTAGCAAAAGGAAAATCAGGAGCCTTGACATGTTCCTTCTAAGTGACATGTATGATTGAATTTTCTCGGGTTCCACATTAAGGATAGAGCACATACAATATATTGCTGGGTCACCCGTGTTCCAGTTTTAGTGGTTTCAGTCACAAAATATTTACTCATTGGAGCAGACTGCAGAAGGACCTCTAGCACTTCAGACAAAAAGTTACTTTTTCAGGCACTGCTCTATTTCCATTTAAATCATCCACAAGTCTCTGCTATTTGGGAGTATTCTGCTGACCTAGTTAGGTATCTGCTGCCCAAGGAGTACCATTGGAATGTGTGTCTGCACAGTTGTACATATCTGAGTAATCAAGAACCCTACTCTAGACTAATCTAGTTTCCATGAGCACAGAACATAATTCTTTTATGATGTGGTGCAGATTGGGGTGTACAAATTCTCCCTACTTCCACAGATAGAGTAAATTCACAGATACACGCACATACACTCATCATACGCTTGGGCCCATTTCACTAACATGCACTCAGATTACACTATTAGCACTAAACCTGTGGAAAGAAACCTTCTAAACACCCTGCATCTACACACATGGTCGATAAGACCTAATTGACACTGTCTCGAGTCATGATTTAACTAATAATAATCAACAATAATCAAAATAGAGTACTCAATAATTGACAAGAAATAATAACCAACACTGTATTTAAATTATGTTTCTTTATCTAAAATTAGTTCAAATGGAAAATCAATCAATCAAAATAAATCATTATTCTCATAATTACCTATTCTAGCTAAATGTCAGAATGGGTCAGGACAGGTCTCTCAGTAAAAGTCTCCCGAGTCGCCGTCCTCACAGCATAAATCCTCACCAACGCAGGTTTGGGAAGAAGTGGCAAAGTGGCAAAAACCCTCTCTAGGCTAACAATATTTATAATAATTCTAACAATAGAAGGCAACATAAAATGTTTTCGATATCCGCTGAACCGCTAAGCAAAGCGAGCAGGAAAGGATGTAGCATCGCTACATTTGGAAAATCTCCGCTCAGAAAAAATCACAAAAATAAAAAGACGGAACACGGAACTAGATTTGAAAAAGTATCTTCTCATGTTCACATTTCCTCGGAACCAGCATTATGATCTCAGAGTTCATTCATTATGGCTCCTTTGTCCTCCAAGGTTGCTCAGATGTATTTGGAAATTCGCCCAAAACTGCTGTCCTCACGGAAAACTTTAACTAGGCGAAGACTGTGGTCAGATGACTCTCGACCATGTTCAGCAAGGCCTTCTCATCACAAATCATTCACTCGAGGCCAGGCTGCAAACGGCAGCCATTTTATACTAGGCCAGAACGTATCATCTTAATTAAAAGAGACAAAAACAACGTTACCACAGCATAGTGATTAAACAGTGTTAACCCCACTAATACCCTTATGTGTATGTAATTATCTAGCCTTTGCAACACAAGAAAAGCATTAGTACATGACATTTAAAAAGCGTTTTCGTGCTTTAAAATAAACAGCACTCAGCAACATTTATTAATAAAACATGCACATTATTAATAAACGACACAAATGCTTCCCCACGTGTAGTTTTCTCTTGTTATTTCTTGTTGGTTAATTAGAACACTTACACAAAACAAATAATTAGTAATTATGAATTAATAATTTTAATTTCTTTCGACAATAGACAAACCAGAGCTTTAAAAACCCAATAGATTTTCAACAGAAAACTCTGCTCCAGCAATCCCCCCTTTGGTGATATTATCACCAAATAAACAACCCAAAAAAAAAATTAGTAAAATTTTAGTCCCAATTTTTAGGAGAAACTGGAAATGTCTTTTTCTTTTTCACAACACTAGACACCAGACTCCCTTTCATCATCCCTCTTTGTCTCCAAATACAAACACTCTCCCTCAATTCTTCTAATTCTATTTCTTGTGGATCTCTTTTTCTTTTATTTCTCCTTTCAATATTTCTTTTAATTAATTTATTTTTCCCTCCCCTGTTTTTACAACACAAACACACCAATCTTAGTATCAATAAAGCAACAATTATACAAGTCAAAGGAAACAATATCTTACCTATAATAGTACTACCTATTTTTGCAATAAAACTCTTAACAGCAACTATTTTATTAGCTATTTTAGTCCAAATACTCTCAGCTTTCAGTGGTACTAATTCTTCATGCAAATCAGTAATATTTTTTATATAGACCTTTAGGTCTTTGCTTTCATCTGGAATGTAAGTGCAACAATGTTGAACTTTCAATATTCCACAGACCCCACCCTCTTTGTCCAATAAAATATCAAGGGCAAGTCGATTTTGCATAGACATGGCACGTACGGCAATCAATTCCGTATTCACCAAAACAAACCCTCCAGTGGTATTTGTCGATAAGCGATCCACCACTGTTGACAGTTTCCAAATTCCATATGCATTCAAAGAAATTCCCACTGCTGGAATTAAAGCTCCAAAAATGTCACCCACTATTTCTGACCAAGTTTCTCTATTAAAACGTGTTAGTAAATTAATATGTTCTACTTCTTCTATTCTATCTATATGAAAAATCTTTGGAAAGACCAGGCCCACATAACATGTGCCATACCAATGGTCAGGCAACTTGTAATAAGCCTTGTTCCCACAAACATAATACACTCCTGGGAAAACTGGATCCTCTCCTCCTCTAAAACCCCATCCTGTCGCAATGAAGTATGTATCATGACACTCACTAGTCCCAACAAAGTATGTATCATATTGGGATTTCTTTCTTGTAATGCACAGCTTACCCTTCTGTGGTGCATCTAAAGCTAAAGTTGGACTAGCTCCATTTCTCAATTCTTTTCCGATCTCAATGTCCCAAATTGTCTCACTCACTTTCCCTGCCTTTTCATGCATGCTCAATCTCCTTTCCTCCACCATGTTTAGGAAAGCTTTCTCCTCTTCTTTCAAACTACAAGTTAAATTATTCTTAAAAATGTAATCTAATGTTAATTCTTCTTTCTCAATAAAAATCTCACCAAAAATGTTAGCTTCTTTAGCTGGATTCAGCTTTTCATTCATAGGCAATTGCCCAAAAATACTATCTTTGTTAGACACCTTATAATCTATTTTCCCTAGCAAATAAAAAACACTACTCAACACACTACAAGAAATTCCATACGTAGCTGGTAAATGGTGATAAGTAACACCCTCTGAAACGGATGCAGGTAATTGCATAAAAACGTAGCAATCCCTCACTTCCATTGTCTTCACATATTCGTACAACAACTTTGAAAAAACATTGCTAGAAAAATCATTAATTGACCTATCTTTATGCATGTAAGTATTACTAATTCTAGTTGGAACTACTTTTTGTGAACTTTTCTCTACATTAGTCTCATTCTCAGTATGTATTTCAAATGTACCTATTGTAACTCTAAATGTAACTAATAAAGCTAAAACACCCCATAGTAGCATTAATAATCCCGTACAGCAACAGCACATTCTACACCATCTTTTCAAGAAGGCACATCTACTTTGATTATTCTCTATGTTAGCCATTTTACTACTTTGACCGTGTCTTTTGACTTAGCCTCTACTACTCCACTACTGTATTACTCTTTATTTCTGGATTACTTCAAACAGCTGAATTTCAGACTTTCTCCTTTTCACTTTTCTCCAAGTGATTCCTTCAGTTCACTCAATTTGGATATTCATCACTTTTCACTCCTTCTTCTTCAGCAACATCAAATTGTATCAGATCATCAACAACATCCTGTGCATCTGACTCTTCTCCAATGTCAGTCAGGATAACTTTTAAGATTCCAACAGATTTGTCCTTTTCCTCAACCACTTTTCTCAAGATCCCCTCCGGATTGTCTCGATTCACTGTTTCTTCTTCTTCTCCTCCTTCAGACAGTGCCACATAAGACCATTCCGGTGATCTGTACTTTTGGTTGGGTTTTCTAATTCTCTTTATCTCCTCAGGTTCTCTTGACTCCTTTTGCTCCTTCCTTTTTACTTCGTTTTGACTCGACACCTCATTCACTTGTTCAGCTTTCGATGTATTTGCTCTTATCAGTCTGTATCTCAGCCTCTTTACTCTGTTGTTAGGCCAAAAATCTCCTCTTACAACCTTTTTCGGTCTCGTTTCTGTATTATTTCTTTCTCCAATCCAAGTTCTCTTTCTCAGAACTCGACCTTCTGATTTTTCATTCTCACTTTCATCCGATTCTGTTTCAAATGCCTCTTGTTCTTCAGCAGTTTTCTTCCGCTCCACAGTCTTTTTCACCACTGTTTGAGACTTCCCTACTTCTTTCCCTCCTCGAGTCTCCGACACGCAATCTTCTTGCTGTCTACTTGTCCCTTCACCTAGCTTATCAGGAATGTTCCCTACACCTCCTCGGGGGTCTTCCGCAATCTGTCCCTCACTATCTTCTTCTGACCCTACTTCTTCAGATATAATCTCAAGTGGTTCTTCAATCTCCTCCTCTTCTGATTCAGGAGTAATTTCTGTGGAACTGCTCTTTTCTTTTCTTTCTTTTCCACTGCTTGTTCGAACTTCAGGCTCTCTTACAGAATCTGATCTCCCTTCTGAGACTCCCAATGGTTCTCTTGAAGTCTTTTCTGCTTCTTTTCCTGAACTTTGATTTTTTCTCACTGGTTCTGGGTCTTCATCATCACTGGAATCTGATTCTTCAAAATACTCCTTGCCAGTCCCATCCTTTGGGTTTGGAACTCTCAGAGTATGACTCGCATGTACCCAGTTTTTCACACCAGCACACTTCACTGCAGTTGTCGTAGTCAAAATAACTTGTCTTGGTCTTCCCCACCTTGGAACCAAGCAGTTTCTTCTTCTGTGTACTTTAATCCTCACCCAGTCCCCTGGACTCAGATCATGAGCTTGCTTCTTCTCAAGTGTGGTAGCTTCTTCTCCAACCTGGTGAAACACAGAATGAACTGCGTCAGCCAGGCCTTTACAGTAATCCAAAATCATGTCATCAGTTATTGTCATCAACTTATTGACAGGCACATATGCATGTTGCATTGCGCGTCCCATCAAGATTTCGTGCGGACTCAACCCAGTAGTTTTATCTGGAGTAGATCTAATAGTCATTAGCACTAGAGGCAAGACATCAGGCCATTTCATTCCAGTGGCTAAACACATCTTACCAGTCCTGTTCTTGATTGTGCCATTTATCTGCTCAACAACACCAGAAGCCTCTGGCCTGTATGCACAATGTAGCTTTTGCTGTATGCCCAATGCTTCACAAATCAAACTCATGAGCTCATTATAGAAGTGTCCACCTCTATCAGACTCAATCGTTACTGGAAACCCGTACCTAGGAATCAACTCTCTTAACAGTAACTTTGCCACTGTTATTCCATCATTTCTCCTAGTCGGATAGGCCTCCACCCATCTTGAAAACAAACAGACTACCACTAGAACATACCTCAGTCTGTTCACTTGGGGCATTTCAATGAAATCTACCTGCATTCTCGTGAAAGGACCACCTTCTCTGCCTATTGTTCCCAGACTCACCACTGTCTTTTTCCCAGTGTTAAATTGCTGGCAAATCAAACATCTCTGACAGATGCTTTCTGCAATTGTCCTGAACTTTCCATTGTACCAAGTCTGTTTAAAAGACCTGATCATCGCATCCCTTCCCAAATGTCCCTGGCCATGATACATCCTTGCCATTGTCAACAGCATGGAATTAGGCATGACTGGTCTGCCATCTCTATAGACCCAAACATGGTCTGTTTCTCTTGGGGCACAACCTGCCTTGATCCAGTCTTTCTTTTCTTCCTTTCCTGCCTCATCCTGCAACTGTTTCACTTCATCCCACGTTTCTAGGACATTAGTAAACATCACAGAACAAAAAGACATTTCCCCTTCTCGTTCCCTATTAATTGAGTGATTGTTCTTAGCACAATATTGTGCAATGTCGTTAGCAAATCTATTGCCAACAGTCACAAAATCATCTCCTTGTCCATGAGCAGCACATTTCACCACTGCTAATTCTTTAGGCAGCTGTATCGCCTCAAGCAATTTCCCAATCACTTCAGCATTCTTTATTGGAGTCCCACTCGACGTCAAGAAACCTCTCTGTAGCCAAAGTTGGCCAAAATCATGCACAACTCCAAATCCATATTGACTATCAGTCATCACAGTCACTCTCAGATCTTTCCCAATCTCACAAGCTTTCGTCAATGCCACCAATTCTGCAACTTGTGCAAATTTCACTCCTTTCAATGATGATGCTTCCATAACTTCTGAAACCTTGCACACTGCATATGCTGCACTCAGCACACCCTCATCATTCCTCAGGCATGATCCATCTACAAACAGCACATGATCACTCTCAAGTAAGGGAAGATCCCTTATGTCTGGTCTAGGTTTTGTACAGTAATCCAGCACATCCAAACAATTGTGATCATCTTCTGTCTTCACACCCACATTTTCAATATCCGGCAACAATGTCGCTGGATTCACATTCACACATCTCTCCAAAGTCACATTTGATGCTCCCAAAATGACTTTCTCATATTTAGTCAGCCGACTATGTGACATATACTGAGTTCTGCTTCTTGTCAAAAGAATTGCCACATTATGAGGTACGAATACCCTTACAGGATATCCCATTATGATCCCCTCACTCTGTTCCAAACTTCTACATGTTGCAGCCACAGATTTCAGACAACCTGGTAAACCCACAGCTACAGGGTCAAGTGTCGATGAGAAGTACGCAATAGGCCTTCTCAGTAATCCATGTTTCTGAATTAACACTGAAAGTGCACATCCATTTCTTTCACTACAGTACAATTCAAACTCTTTCTCATAGTCTGGCATACCCAAAGCAGGGGCTTCACACATTCTGCTCTTCAGCTCCTCAAATGCTGCCATTTGTTCTCCATCTAGTTCCAATGGATCTGTCATTTCACTTTTTGTCAGCTTAATCAGTGGCTTTGCTATCAGCGAGAAATTAATTATCCACTGACGACAATAACCCACCATTCCCAGGAACATTCTCACTTCCCTCTGGGTCTTTGGGGCTTTCATTTCTCTGATAATTTTGATCCTGTCATCAGTCACTTTTCTTAGACCTTTTTCAATATTGTGTCCAAGATAATGCACCTCTTTCTTGCAAAATTGCAATTTAGCTGGAGATACCTTTAACCCTCCATCTGCCAGATGATTCAGTAAAGCTATGGTATCTACTTCACAAGCTTCACGTGTTTTTGATGCCACTAGTAGGTCATCAATATATTGCACTAGCACTGAGTTTTCAGGCATGATCAAAATCTCTAATGACTTTTTCAATAACTGATTGAATATCGAAGGACTCTCCGTATACCCCTGTGGGATACGACACCATGCCAAAATACGCTGGCCAAACCTAAATGCAAAAATCGGCTGGCTGTCATGATGCAATGGAATTGAAAAAAAAGCCTGACACAAATCAATCACTGTGTACCACTCAGCATCATGTGGAATCTGATACAAAATCACTGACGGATTTGGCACAATAGGACAACATGCCACCACAATTTGATTAACTTTTCTCAAATCCTGTACAATCCTGAACTTCCCATTAGGTTTCTTTAGCCCCATTATCGGTGAGTTACACGGGCTACTCAATAATTCTCTTAAAACTCCCTGCTGAATCATTTTCTCAATTATAGGAGTTATTCCTTCAATTATTTCTGGTGTCATTTTGTACTGAGGAATGTTAGGATAAGTAATTCCTTCTTTCACTGCAATTTTCACAGGATCTACATTATTCATTAATCCCACATCCTCTCCAGTAAAATCCCAAACTGTCCTTTTCACTGTGTCTCTCAGCTCTTGAGGCAAATCCTCCGGATCAAACACAGCATATGCACCAATTAACTCACTCTCTCTATTTTCTAGAGTCATTCGGTACAAAACATCCTCATCTGGTGTTTCAAAAGCTATTCCATCCGGTGTAAAAAAAATTGTACAATTCATCTTACAAAGTAGATCCCTACCTAACAGGTTCACTGGACTAGTGTCACAGACAATAAATCTGTGCATGTCTGAAAATTTCCCTATTTGTACTCTTACTGGTTCAGTAAGACGTGTCTTGATTTGTGTATTGGCTACACCAACTACTTGGATTGCTTCATCCGAGAGAGGAAGATTTTTAATATCTGTTGACCTGACAGTTGATCTTGTTGCACCTGTGTCTACTAAAAAAGTAACACCTTCTTCATTTATTTTCCCATCCACAAATGGTCCTGCCTGGTCTATTTCTAGAGTTTCACCAAGTATGCACTCTTCCTCCTCTCTTCGGCACCGTCAATAATCACCTTCAGACTCACTCCCTTCATTCTTTAACAAGTACTGCTGTACCTGGTTAGAACGCCTTGGTTTGTTTACCTGCTCATCATTGTAGAATCCCGAATCCTTATTATACTTTTGTGATCCTCTATTCTGCGGCAAGGGCGGTTTTGGCTCTTGACTCTGCTGTTTCACAACAGAAAGTTGTTGCTGCTGTCGATTATTCCCTTTGTTCTGCACCTGTTGATTTAATGATTTACTTTCATTATTCACTAATGGTGGATTGGTACATTCAGATCTCCAATGTCCCAGTTGGCCACAATTGTGACACGGGAACTTTTTTTTGGCTTCCTCAAGATTCCCCTTTCCTTTCCCTGCATATCTAGGTCTATTCCCTGGATTATTTCCTGCATTATTCGCCTGTTCCACTAACTGTGCTTCCTGTCTTTCCGCAACTTTCACTTGTGCCCACATTGCTTTCTCTTTCAGCTTTCTCTGTTTTGCTTCAATTTCATCACTGAAGTATTTTGCATGTCTCAAAATCTTATCTATTTTCTTACTCTGCCAGTCCACTGTATGCTCACGAATTCTCTCACTAATCTCAGGTCTCAGGCCATATACAAATCTATATACAAAATGACTCAAATCCTTGTCACCCAGGTGTTCATCCCCACTGAATTGTTTAAAAGCCAGTATCAGCCTCTCATAAAAAGCATGAACCGATTCTTTTGCTTCCTGATGTGTTCGATCTATTTTAACCCAGTCTGTCTCTTTTGGAGGTACTTTATTTTTCAAGTATACGATCACCTGCTCATACTTTCTCATTACCTCTGGATCTGGTGCTCCTGTTCTCTGATCTCTTGGATATTCCTCAGTAGGCCAACTTACAACTATTTTACACTCAGCCCACAAGTCTGCTGGAACAATTATATCGAACAGACTATTCAGGTCAATCCACAGTACTTTTGACAATTTCACAAACCTGTCTACCTGCCTATACCACTCGACGGGCTTTTCTCTCAGTCGAGGGAAATCATTCGTAAATGATAAAATATCCTGTCTGGTCCATGGAACATGTACATATCCTCCTCCAGGTATTTCTCTCATAGGATAAGCAGCAGTGGATGCTTTCTCTTTTTCTCTCACAGGAAATGCTGAATAAGTCCTATCCCCTGATTCTTCTCTTTTCTTGTACCACCTATCCTTCCACTTCTCAACATCACCCCATTTTCGCAATAAAGCAATCATCTCTTTAATCTGTCCTGTTCTACCAGCACCATTCAAATTCTCAATGTCTTTATCCGTGAAATCCATCCTGTAAGACTTCTGCAAAGCTTTCACTTTATCCATATCAACTCCTTGCTCATTCGCTATTGCTCTTAACCTGTCATGTGTATTTTTAGTTCTCCAGGTGATGTTTTTACACATAAATAACAATTCACCATCATGATGATTTTTTTGAATTTCTGTAGGAACTGTCCCTGCAACAAGCTCTTCTAATTCTACACGTAACCTAGCCACATCAATTGCCTGTGAATCTTTATCCCTCTTTTGAAGAACTTTCATCCATTCATTCAAATCCTCAGCTGTTATTTCAGTAGATTTTCTCACTGGAACCACTTTCTTCTGCGGTTCTAAAATCGGCATCCCTGAACAACTAGCTTCACCAGCATCCAATCCTGAATTAGACTGTATCTCTAATCCTTTACTACATGTCTCATGTCTGGATTTTTCTGTCCTTTTTCCTGAATCTCCTGAAGGACCAGCCAAACTTGTCAATCTATTCCCAACATATGGAATCACCAAACCATTCTCACCTGTCCTCTGCTTATCAAAAACAGGCATAATCGGACCTATGGTTACGGGCACCGTAACAGCGTCTAGATTCTTCGTCAGCTCTTTAATTTTTTCAGTCAACTCCGATGTTCTGGCTAATTCTCTCGTATTTTCGCCACCGCTTCTATTCTCTCTTTCCCTGAAAGGATTACCACTTCTTAACTCAGGTGTCACATTTTCTGTCTCAATGATACGCAATTTATCTCTTATCGGAGAAACAACTGGTGTGCTCTCTTCTGGTTCTGGTCTATATGGAGGTGGTCTTTTGTAAATCATGTCATTCAAGACTTCATCCTCATACTCATTAACTCCATATCTTCTCACTTCTGCCTCAGGAACCCTTTCTGTACCCTTCTCTTCAATTGTTCTCATAGGGTATAATCCCTCTGACATACTAGCATTTCGCCATCTCTTCATTCGATCATGATGAGTTTCACGATCATGTCTTCTCCCAAACATGTACCTATAATTTCCCCCAGACCTCTGTTTTTCTCGCTCATGTACTTCCTCTTCCCATTCCACTAAAGCCTCAAACTGTGTCGGCCTTGGTCTTGGGTCAAGACATAACATCTTTTCCCGCAAATTTTTCAACACGGCCAGATTAAATGAACCATGTTCTGGAAATGCTAGAACACCATCCTCCTTTGTATACCTAACCCAATTCTCCAACCATTTACAGGTATGATACCCATATCTCGCAGCCATGAAGCATGCAGGCGTTTTCGATGGAGGTAACAATTCACCTTCTCTCGTTTTAACATCTTTGTCCTTGTCGAACCAATTTTTAATCTTTCTGAACAAAGATTTTTTCTTTTTCTCTTCGTGGTAATACATTTTAGCTTTTACCAAACTTTTCTAATCCCTTCCGTAATACAACTCAATAGTACGATGTTTTATCCAATAACAGCGCGACTCACACTAACGCACCAATCCTGGAGCGCCTACGTCACAAGAATACAAGGTGACTCTTTCCAATCCTTGCGCGGCTCACACCAACGCACCAATCTCAGCGCGAGCACTGTTCTGATCTAATATCCAATCAGAGCGCGGTCTGTTTGACGTCAGCAGTCGCTGCAGTCGTTCCTGCTCCTGTCTCCTGTCAGTCGTCTACCCCTCATTTACAAAACTTCTCAGTAGACTTCGTGTCAGATTCTACAAAATCTATTAGTTACAACATATAAACATTTCCATTGTCTGCTTCGCTAACCAAAGAATAGTAAAGAAAAAATCTATTTCACAAGAATCCCGTTGACACAGTAACATGCATTCATTAACTGTTTCCTCTAGGACTGCTCCAAAGAGTATTACAATTAACTAAATATATGAGCATTCACGCACATTCATACAAGAAAATGTAGTACATACACACAGAATCCTGTTTTTCCCGAGAACAGCGAACAATCTGCCCCACTACAGAATTATAACATACGTTAACCAAGCAGTGTTTACCTCTGCCCAGTCCTTCAAACAAGCTCAGAGAATACCTATTACTCCTCCCGCGATAAGCTTTAACGGTGAACCTTACGGATCCCTGGGACTTAAGACCAGAGTTTCACAAATAACCTTCGCTACCATACACACTCCTTTTATGCTAGAAATATTTCTAATAGTAACACACAACGATGTCACTAATTCCGAACACAGACAATGTAACGCGTAACTTCAATTGTCACACGTTTTTCCTGCATACGTACAGGACCAACAATCCCGTCTTTCCCGAGAGCAGCATATACTTCCCTCTGCCCTACTACGGAACTGCTACCAGCTTCCAAATTCCAGAAGCACTACATAAAACTCAACATGACGACTTCAACATATAGTATTAGTACATATACCAACATCAATCAATAATCAATAAATCAAAGCCAATATACAAGCAATCTAATCAGATCAAGACAATCATCAATAACCATCAAATTCTGCTACCAGGAAATTGGTGCAGATTGGGGTGTACAAATTCTCCCTACTTCCACAGATAGAGTAAATTCACAGATACACGCACATACACTCATCATACGCTTGGGCCCATTTCACTAACATGCACTCAGATTACACTATTAGCACTAAACCTGTGGAAAGAAACCTTCTAAACACCCTGCATCTACACACATGGTCGATAAGACCTAATTGACACTGTCTCGAGTCATGATTTAACTAATAATAATCAACAATAATCAAAATAGAGTACTCAATAATTGACAAGAAATAATAACCAACACTGTATTTAAAATTATGTTTCTTTATCTAAAATTAGTTCAAATGGAAAATCAATCAATCAAAATAAATCATTATTCTCATAATTACCTATTCTAGCTAAATGTCAGAATGGGCCAGGACAGGTATCTCAGTAAAAGTCTCCCGAGTCGCCGTCCTCACAGCATAAATCCTCACCAACGCAGGTTTGGGAAGAAGTGGCAAAGCGGCAAAAACCCTCTCTAGGCTAACAATATTTATAATAATTCTAACAATAGAAGGCAACATAAAATGTTTTCGATATCCGCTGAACCGCTAAGCAAAGCGAGCAGGAAAGGATGTAGCATCGCTACATTTGGAAAATCTCCGCTCAGAAAAAATCACAAAAATAAAAAGACGGAACACGGAACTAGATTTGAAAAAGTATCTTCTCATGTTCACATTTCCTCGGAACCAGCATTATGATCTCAGAGTTCATTCATTATGGCTCCTTTGTCCTCCAAGGTTGCTCAGATGTATTTGGAAATTCGCCCAAAACTGCTGTCCTCACGGAAAACTTTAACCAGGCGAAGACTGTGGTCAGATGACTCTCGACCATGTTCAGCAAGGCCTTCTCATCACAAATCATTCACTCGAGGCCAGGCTGCAAACGGCAGCCATTTTATACTAGGCCAGAACGTATCATCTTAATTAAAAGAGACAAAAACAACGTTACCACAGCATAGTGATTAAACAGTGTTAACCCCACTAATACCCTTATGTGTATGTAATTATCTAGCCTTTGCAACAGAAGAAAAGCATTAGTACATGACATTTAAAAAGTGTTTTCGTGCTTTAAAATAAACAGCACTCAGCAACATTTATTAATAAAACATGCACATTATTAATAAACGACACAAATGCTTCCCCACGTGTAGTTTTCTCTTGTTATTTCTTGTTGGTTAATTAGAACACTTACACAAAACAAATAATTAGTAATTATGAATTAATAATTTTAATTTCTTTCGACAATAGACAAACCAGAGCTTTAAAAACCCAATAGATTTTCAACAGAAAACTCTGCTCCAGCAGATGTACCACACATTTTACAGAATGTTCATTACAGACAGCATGCAAGTCACAGCCGAGCTAAAAGAAGAAAATTCTTAATATTAAAACACTTTTGTGAGAGACCAAATCATGCAGAGCTGTGTTTTTAGATTTTTATCAACCTGATTTAGAGTTTGGAGGGTAGCGAAACATCCACCAATTTCATGATGGAGTGCTATTTCAGGAAATTCCACATGTGGAATCCACTCTGTATCCCACGGAAAGAAACACATACATTCACCATCTGATCAGCACCCACAAGACCTCCACCAATTGCACCACCTGAACAGGATTCTGCAATTAATAGCAGTATTTTTCTCAAATCTTTCAAATAACTCAAAAATGCTAAAACCACTTGCGACTTATCTTGGCATGTGTCTAGATCCTCAGTTGTTGGGGTTCAGTCTCCTGATGGGCATAAATGTGCCAGAAATACAGCTAGGGAAGTTTTATTTTGGTGCATTGCTTAGATTTTATTACCCATACCTGTTAGTGATTCCCATGACATGAAGGCTACTGGGGGGCCTGGAACAGTCTGAATTGTCGCACTTGTAGCAGTGTGGTGGTTAGTAGTTGTGTAGGTGCTGTCACTGGCAGCCCTGGCAGGGCAAAGTGTGGAGCAGTCTTCGAAGCCTCCTAGCGAGGGCCCTGGCACTTACATTTTTATAAATTAAGCACTAAACAAAGGAGCTCATTTTTACGAGTCTCTGTCTCAGAAGGACAGCCTTTACACGGCCTGATTCTTATGAGCTGATGTACCGCTGGAAAGCCACACACGCCTAGCACTATCTTTGTTAATTGAAGATATAATTCACTCTGCATTTAATTATTGAGTAACACATTCCATTGTAATATCGACCTTCCTCACCTCATGTATGTTAAAAAGTTTTCTGTTCGCCTTAATTAGACTGTTCGATCAATAGTGTTGCAACATCTCCGTCCTTTGATCATGTTGTGTAAATTATTAAAATATGTTAATGTTTTTCTTGAAAAAGCTTTCAGAAAAAAACAAGGTAAATCTACTTTCATATGCCTTATTTCTATAGAAGATTTCAAAATAAGAAAAGACATTCCCAACTGCATTCTTATTTAAAAATGAGTTTGTTTATTTTCGAGACTCTTTCGTAGCACACTCTAGGAGCATTTTTTCGAAACCCTCTATTATCTCGTTTGCTGTACACATAATTTCGCGTGACTTGAGACTTGGTCATGGGCTTCTGAATGTATTAGCTTTTTCAGGAAAACACGAAATAAAAGCATTATGCACACAGATCTAAGCCTGGGACTTACATTCAATATATAAGTCATGAATTAAACTTTACATTTTGATTGCACTATCTTCGGTATTTTGATTTGCCTAATTTTACAAACCAGTTTGTAGTACTATAAAATTATTACTAAATTTGCTTCAGTTTTGCTTTCCAACATAGCAGCATTTTTTTAACGTTCCCCCTTGAAAGCATCTCAATGCACCCTCCCCCCCCACGGTTTGACATGTTTGCTATATATGTGTATACCTGTTTTTTTGAATGCCTGAACGTTTTTTCCCACCTATACTTTGGTTGGAACGGGGAAGGTAGGACTATATTTGATGATGTCTGAACGCTGTTCCATTTGTCCACAGGCATTGGTTTATTAGCACCACATTCAGTGAGATATCATCGTTATATTTCTTTATAGCTCCAAAACCCCTGACACGATATCCAAGCGCTTGACAAGCATTTCGGAATCAGTTGGATGAATCCGGACAGGCTTTTACAGCAATGAGCTGGAGGATAGTAGATCCTGCTGAGCTGATATAACATTTTAGAGATTGTTCCAAGCCTTACCTGCATTAAATGCAATGACCTGCTGCTCCTTTCCTTTGGATTCATCCAGAAGACGCCTACTCTTGGAACTAAGGATTCTCGTGAGATAATAAGTTCTCAAACTGCTTTTCAGATATTTCTATGTTTTTTCATACAGTGCGTTAATGTAAAGTTGTGAAATGGTTCTGGCTTTGATAGTGACAAGAGTTATCAATGGCTGTTCTAGCAACAGTATTGTGCAGGAATCGAAGTCAGTGCCGGACTAACGAACCAAAGTCAGCCCCCGGCAAAATGATCAATCAATAAATCATTTATGAAGTGCGACAACTCACCCTTGAGGGTCTCACTGTGCTGGAGTTGCTAGCTGCTGCGTGGTGATCTGTCCATTCGAACGGCCTGGTCTTGAGTCTTTTCCAGAATGGCTGGAGCAATGAGGCGGTCCTGAGCTGCAGGGGAAGGTTGTTCCAACCTTTGGCCACCAGGTGTGAGAAAGAGAATCCTCCCTTGTCGGCTCAGCTGGTCCGAGGAAGAGGAAGGTGGATCTTAGGTGTCTGGTCAGTTGTTGGAAGGCCATGCGATTTTGATGTATGCTGGTCCTTCATTGTGCAGGGCTATGTATGCGTAGGTCAGTATCTTGAACCGGCATCTCTTCTGGATCGGGAGCCAGTGTAGCTTCTTGAGGTGGGGTGTGATATGGGTCCATCTGGGCAGATTGATGAGGCTTGCTGCTGAGTTTTGTATTGTCTGTAGTCTCTTCAGGATGTGTGCTGTGATTCCTAAGTTGAGTGTATTCCAGTAGTCTGGCTTGCAGGTGACGAGGGCCTGTGAGACGGTGCTTTTGGTGTTGACCGGGAGCTGCCTGAAGATCTTGCAGAGCATGCGTAGGGTGTGGAAGCAGGTGGACGAGACTGCGTTTACCTGTTTCTTCATAGATAGCTTCATGTCCAAGATGATGCTGAGGTTTCTGGCATTGTTTGTCGGGGCAGGGGTTGGGTCTGAGTTCCGCAGGCTACCACGCATAGTTCCATGGCGAGGTGTTGTTCCCAAAGATAATGACGTCTGTCTTGTTCGTCTTGAGATTGAGACAGCTGTCCTTGATACAGTCTGCGACGTTCATCATACATCTGTGGAAGCTGACTCTGGTGGTGGAGGAGTCTTCTGACAGTGAGAGGATGAGCTTGTCAAGTACCTCAAGCTGAGCTTCGGTTTCCACAGGAGCAGATGCTGGTTCTCCACTCCCCTACTCCGCTGCCGCGAACTCAAAGGCTCACGAACAGCGAGGAGGGGGAAAGGGGAATTGGACAGACAAGAGAGACTGCACTGTGTCTTCGTTCTGGACTGGACACGAACCTCCGTCTTCTAGATCCCTGTAACGAGAGTTAATAAACAACAGCTCCACATACACTACCCTTAAGAATTCCAAAATGTAATTATTCCACACAATACCTGTCCTGACACAGTGGGTAGCTACTCTCTATACTCATTCGGCTGGGTATCTCATTGGGAATGTGGGCTGTACAGTTGGCGTGCAGCAATCCTGTAATGAAAACTCACATGTAAAACCCTATTTCTTCCTTAAGCCACCTGCACCCTGACTCTCTCCCTCCAACTTTACCTGTCTCCCAACAAGAGGTATTCTATAATGTAAAGAAGAGCTGGTATTTGAGGTTGAGTAAGGTGTGCTATTCTTCTTGCTGAACTCTGCACAACGAAGATATGCTGGTAGGTGAATGCTCTTAAATAAATATATATATATATATTTACAATTGCTTTTTTAAGTTCAAGCTGCGGAAGTCTTTCTTTGTCACACAACTACTCCTCCTTCTGTCTCTTAATTCAGTCTCTTTTCTTTCTTTTTAACTATCCACTGGAATTCAAAATTGTTTCTGACTGGCGAGTCTTTACTGAAGAATTACTGTTGCAGATAATACGTGAATCATAAGCGGACACTTAAAAGCTTACTGACCCACTGAGTCTCTAGTCTCTGAAACGAAGTTCACTGGAAGGTTGACGCTCCAAGAATGTGAGAGAAAAAAGGCGCACTTACTTCTCAAAATGCCCTGCTCTCACGCCTAGCCTCTCACCCTCCTTGCTCATGAAGAACTTGCCCTCACGTCGTGAACGAGAAGACCGCTTCTCTGCAGATTCTCCTCACGAAACTCCTTCGAAGATTCAGCTGGTTTTCTCGAAATAGTGTCCCACTGCGGGACTGAGTGAAGGTTCTCTAAATTGGCAACTAATTTATATTAGAAGGTCAAAACTCTGACTGGAATTAACCGGGAGAGGACGGAGCTCGAGAGAACACCGCCACTCCACAAATTTAGACAGTTGAAGTGCGCCGCGTATTGGAAGCGCGCGCACAACTTCAAAATTGAAACACTGCACCGCAGCAGGGGAACAGTGGGAGGGAAGAATCGGACCGAGCAGCGGCCATCTTGGAAGGAAGGGGTAGAAATGTGACTACACTACAAATGACCGTAGGAAGGCAGAGAGCGATCTTACAGAAACGCATCTACGCCTTCCTCGGACCAACCTAGCCTGACCCTGAGATTGTTGCCTCAACTGGGGAAAACTAGAACTTTCAGCTCCAATCCTGACAGTACCTCCCACCAAAACCCCCCTCCTCTCCTCCTTGGGTTTAGTGGGATGTGTGCGATGAAACTCCCTGAGCAAACGTGGAGCATGGATGTTGGAAAGTGGCTCCCAGGATCTCTCTTCAGGACCATAACCCTTCCAGTCAACTAAGTAGAAAATCTTCCCTCTTTGTAGCCTAGAATCTAGAATTCTCTTCACCTCAAATTCTTCACTTCCCTGCACCAAGACTGAAGAAGGGGACCTCTTGACTCTAAAACCCTCAGGACAACGCTGGAGCAAGGAAACATGGAAGACTGGATGAATCTTTAACCTTGGAGGAAGATGAACCTTAACACTGACAGGATTCACCATCCGGTCTACTCGAAAAGGACCCACAAATCTAGGCTGAAACTTCCGGTTCCCCTTCAGACGTAAGTTTCGGGTGGAGACCCAGACCTGATCTCCCTTCTCATAAACTGGATTTGGGCGCCTCTTCTTGTCTGCCTGCTTCTTATAGGAAATCTTAGCCTTAGACAAATTTCTGGAAGCTAACCGGTAAGCCAAATGTAATTCTTGTACTACTGTCTCCACTGCTGGAACATTGCTGATTTCTTTATCTACCAGTGTGTTAGGATGCCTTCCTGAATTCAAATAAAATGGGGAGTAACCAGTAGATGCATGAACGGCATTATTGTAAGCAAACTCGGCTGCCCATATTAGGTCGGGCCACTCACCTTCCTGATCCAACAAGAACATGCGCAAGTACTGCTCCAATTCTTGATTTACTCTTTCCGTCTGTCCATCCGTCTCAGGATGGAAACTGGTGGACAGACGAGAGTCAACACCCAACCTCCTTAAAAAAGATCTCCAAAAACGAGAGACAAACTGAGGACCCCTGTCGGAAATGACTATCTTTGGAATACCATGGGCCCTTACTATGTGTTGTGTGAACAATTTGGACAACTGAGTTGCGTTGGGAAGAGCCTTCAAAGGGACAAAATGACTCATTTTAGAAAAATGGTCCACCACCACCCAAATGACAGAGAGGCCTCCACTAGACGGAAGATCCACAATGAAATCCATGGAAATGGTATGCCAAGGGTATGGGGCGAGAGGCAATGGCTGTAAAAGACCTTGTGGAGCCCTTCTGGGAGTCTTTCCCTTGATACACAACTCACAAGTGGCTACATACTGCCGCACCTGAGCTTCCATTGCCGGCCACCAAAACTCTCTTCGGATCAACTCCAATGTCTTCTTCACCCCTTTATGTCCAGCTAGAGGCTCATCATGGAAGTGTTCGATGATCTGCCTTCGCAACTCCACACTTGATACAAACAACTTGTCTTGAAAATAGGGCCTTCCTTCTTTCACTTGGAATTCTTTTCCCCTGGCAGTCCAATTTCTCACTTCTTCTGGAGACTGAGTATCTTGTAGTTTCTTTTCAATGTCTGTGTAAGTGAGAGTTTCGATAATTCGATCTACAGGAATTATAACTCCCTCTTCTCCAGTCTTCCCCTCTTCGTTGACATTCAAACGAGATAAGGCGTCCGCCTTTCCATTTGCTGATCCAGGCTTGTAAGTTAGAACAAAATCATAATCGGCAAAAAATAGTGACCATCTCAATTGACGGGGGATGAGGGTGCGGGCGGATTTTAAAAACTGAAGATTTCGATGGTCCGTGAAGACGGTCACCACGTGCCGGGCACCCAATAAATAATGACGCCACTCCAAAAATGCATCCTTGACTGCCAACAGTTCCTTATCCGCGATGGGATAATTTATCTCTGCCGCTGTTAACTTCCTGGAGCGAAAGGCTACAGGATGTAATTGGCCTGTCTGCTTATGGCGCTGAGACAAAATTCCACCAATGGCCAAATTGGAGGCATCTGCTTCCACAAAGAACGGTTCTCCAGGATCTGGATGAAGCAACACTGGAGATGATACAAAAATGCTTTTGAGTTCATTAAAGGCTGCTTCTGTTTCCGCATTCCACTCGAACTTCGCCTTTTTCTTGAGCAACTTCGTGAGGGGACAAACTCTCTCCGAAAAGTTAATTATAAAACGCCTGTAAAAATTGGCGAAGCCGAGGAAACTCTGTACTTCCTTCACTGAACTCGGGGAGGGCCACTCCTTGATGGCCCTAACCTTTGATTCATCCATGGAAACACCATTGGGTGACAGGACAAATCCCAAAAATTCCACTTGTATGGAGTGAAACACACACTTCTCCAGTTTGACAAAAAGTTGGTTCTCAAGCAGCTTCTTCAGAATGGACCTGACGTGCTGAATATGTTCTTCTAAACTGGCAGAAAAAATGAGGATGTCGTCAATGTAAACCACTGCACATCGATCCAAAAATTCTCGCAACACATCATTTACGAAGTGCTGAAAAGCGGCTGGAGCGTTGCATAAACCAAAGGGCATAACTTGGTATTCAAACAAACCAAAACGAGTGCGAAAGGCCGTCTTCCACTCCTCTCCTTCAGCCATGCGGACCAGATGATAGGCGCCTCTCAGATCCAATTTAGTATACACCCTCGCTCCCTTTACCTGATCCAAGAGCTCAGCAATCAAAGGTAGTGGATAACGATTTTTCTTGGTCACCAAATTGAGGGCGCGATAGTCTATGCAAGTTCTTAGCTGGCCATCCTTCTTCGGAATGAAGAAAAGCGGAGACGAAACTGGAGACTGTGAAGGGCGAATGAAGCCATTAGCCAGATAATTATTCAAATATTCTTTTAAATGGACATTTTCCGCTTCGGTTAATGCGTAAATTCGGCTACAGGGCAGAGAGGCTCCCGGCTCCAGCTCAATGCGACAATCGTATTCACGATGGGGAGGCAAACGGTCCGCTTCTCTTTCATCAAAAACTGAGGCAAGATCTTCATATTCTTGTGGAATTTCTTGAGTATCTAAAGCACAAATGGTCTTCGGGATGCTAGCTAAGATTTGGGACTGTGAAGCTTGTGAAGCTATTGATGGTTCTGGATGGGATTGGAAACAATGTTGCAAGCAAAAATGTGAATTCATGCGAATGGATCGCTGAGCCCAATCAATTTGTGGGTTATGCTCGGTGAGCCAGGGCAGGCCCAAAATAAATTGAAACTGTGGAGCATCGATTAAGTTGAATTGTAAAGAGCTCACGTGTTGGCCGGGTCCATACAACAAAATCTCCTCAGAATCGTAGACTATAGGCCCGGAGGACAAACTTGTTCCATCTACAGCACGTACAGGCTCCGGCCGTTCCTTCCTCAAGAAGGCGATTCCAAGAGCTCTAGCGAATCCAATGTCACAAAAATTTCCTGTGGCCCCTGAATCGATCATGACCGACATTCCTTCCTTGATCTGTCCTCCAAACTTAATCCGAACTGACAAAATTAAATGGGGGGCTGAAGATTGCAAAGTATTAGCCACTAATTTCGCCTCTGGAGTTGACTGTTCTTTAGCTTCCACCAGGGCAACCCCTTCTACTGGTGGAGCCGATCTTTTACCCAAGAATTGTTCTTTGGCCTCTTTGGACATTCCTTCACAAAATGGCCTGAGTTCCCACAATACATACACAGCTTTCCCAAACGTCTCTTCTCTCTTTCTTCTTTAGACAACGGGCCTCGAACGGAACCAATCTGCATTGGTTCATCTTCAGACGACGATTCTTTCTGCTTTGATCCTTCTGTTTTCATTCTGTCAAAACGAGGAGGGATATACCTGGTTTCTTTCCGCCTCTCATTCCTCCTTTCATTTTGACGCTGATCAATCTGAAGAACTAAGTCAATTAATTCTGAAACCTCCGTGGGACGTTTTGGAATCTTCGATAGACCATCTTTGATCTCATCCTTGAGACCACGATAAAAAATTGCAGCACGTTTTGCCTCTGGCCAGTTGGTTTCTACAATTAATTTATTAAATTGCGCCAAATAAGCAACTAATTCTCGATTCCCTTGCTTCAGATCTAACAACTCATTATCAGTGGATTGCGAGATGGACCGTCTGTCAAAAATTCGTAGAAATTCTTTCTTGAAGCCTTCAAATTCATATAAAATGGGGTCGTTGTTGTTCACCAACGGCATAGACCAGGCGGCGGCATCTCCACTCAGGTACGACAGCATGAACGCCACCTTAGACTGATCTTCTTTAAAAATAATTGGCCGACAGAGATAGTGTAGGGAACATTGAGTAAGAAAAATTTGGGCCTTGTTCGGATCCCCACTATATCTTTCAGGAGCTGCCAATGGAATAGTTGGCGAGATAGCGTGGATCACCTGAGTAGTGAGTTCGGCAGCGGAGGGGGCCGGGGCAAAAGAGGGAGGCTTATCTTCTTGGACAGATGGACGGGTTCCCCCAGAAAACTCTTCAAACCGTTGGCTCAAATAACTTGCATCTAAAACAGACTTTCTAACCTCTTCTTTCAAAGACTTGTTCTCTTCCATTGTATCACTTAACTGCTTCTGGATACTATCTAATACTGTAGCTAGAGCCTTAACATCAATCCCCTCAGCCATCGTGCTCGGGTGGAATTCAGTCTTTTGGCACTTCAATCTGTCAAGTACCTCAAGCTGAGCTTCGGTTTCCACAGGAGCAGATGCTGGTTCTCCACTCCCCTACTCCGCTGCCGCGAACTCAAAGGCTCACGAACAGCGAGGAGGGGGAAAGGGGAATTGGACAGACAAGAGAGACTGCACTGTGTCTTCGTTCTGGACTGGACACGAACCTCCGTCTTCTAGATCCCTGTAACGAGAGTTAATAAACAACAGCTCCACATACACTACCCTTAAGAATTCCAAAATGTAATTATTCCACACAATACCTGTCCTGACACAGTGGGTAGCTACTCTCTATACTCATTCGGCTGGGTATCTCATTGGGAATGTGGGCTGTACAGTTGGCGTGCAGCAATCCTGTAATGAAAACTCACATGTAAAACCCTATTTCTTCCTTAAGCCACCTGCACCCTGACTCTCTCCCTCCAACTTTACCTGTCTCCCAACAAGAGGTATTCTATAATGTAAAGAAGAGCTGGTATTTGAGGTTGAGTAAGGTGTGCTATTCTTCTTGCTGAACTCTGCACAACGAAGATATGCTGGTAGGTGAATGCTCTTAAATAAATATATATATATATATATTTACAATTGCTTTTTTAAGTTCAAGCTGCGGAAGTCTTTCTTTGTCACACAACTACTCCTCCTTCTGTCTCTTAATTCAGTCTCTTTTCTTTCTTTTTAACTATCCACTGGAATTCAAAATTGTTTCTGACTGGCGAGTCTTTACTGAAGAATTACTGTTGCAGATAATACGTGAATCATAAGCGGACACTTAAAAGCTTACTGACCCACTGAGTCTCTAGTCTCTGAAACGAAGTTCACTGGAAGGTTGACGCTCCAAGAATGTGAGAGAAAAAAGGCGCACTTACTTCTCAAAATGCCCTGCTCTCACGCCTAGCCTCTCACCCTCCTTGCTCATGAAGAACTTGCCCTCACGTCGTGAACGAGAAGACCGCTTCTCTGCAGATTCTCCTCACGAAACTCCTTCGAAGATTCAGCTGGTTTTCTCGAAATAGTGTCCCACTGCGGGACTGAGTGAAGGTTCTCTAAATTGGCAACTAATTTATATTAGAAGGTCAAAACTCTGACTGGAATTAACCGGGAGAGGACGGAGCTCGAGAGAACACCGCCACTCCACAAATTTAGACAGTTGAAGTGCGCCGCGTATTGGAAGCGCGCGCACAACTTCAAAATTGAAACACTGCACCGCAGCAGGGGAACAGTGGGAGGGAAGAATCGGACCGACCAGCGGCCATCTTGGAAGGAAAGGGTAGAAATGTGACTACACTACAAATGACCGTAGGAAGGCGGAGAGCGATCTTACAGAAACGCATCTACGCCTTCCTCGGACCAACCTAGCCTGACCCTGAGATTGTTGCCTCAACTGGGGAAAACTAGAACTTTCAGCTCCAATCCTGACAGAGCTGGGTGCCGTTGCATAGGAGATGATGTTGAGTCCATGCAATCTGACGGTGTTCGCCAGGGGGGAGTCATGTAGGTGTTGAAGAGTGTGGGGCCAAGGGATGATCCTTGGGGATGACGAAGATGATCTTCTTGGGTTCTGAAGTGAACGGTGGAAGATGGATTCTCTGGCTTCCTATGGTTAGATACGAGGTGACCCATTTGAGGGTTTCTCCCTGGATTCTGATGCGATGGAGTCTGTTGATCCAGATGTGATGGGAGACGGTGTCGAAGGTGGCTCACAGGTTGAGGAGGATGAGGGCTGCTGTTTTGCCATGGTCCAGAAGGGCCTAGATGTCATCAATAGCTACGATCAAGGATGTCTCAATGGTGTGATAGGGGTCCAGAAGGTTGTTGTGTTTCAGGTGATTGGTGAGTTGCTGGTTAATTGCCTTCTTGAGAACCTTTGCTGGAAAGGGGAGCAGGTAGATGGGCTGGTAGTTCTTCAGTTCTGCTGGGTCAGCGCATGGTTTCTTCAGGAGAGACCTCACTTCAGCATGTTTTCAGTCCTGAGGGCAGAAGACTGAGGTGATGGTGGTGTTCAGGGTTTTCTTGAGCTTGTCACCAAATGTCTTGCTACCAAGGTTAAAGAAATGGTAGAGCAAGGGTCCGTGGGTGCTCCAGAGTGCATGTAGTTCATGATGGAGATTGTGGCTTGAGTTGTGAGAGGGTCCCAGTGGGTGAGCAGGCGTTCAGGGTTTGTGCTCATGGGTGTGAGCAGGCTGATGCTGTTGGTGGCTGGGGGTTGGCTCATGGCGTTTTCGTAGATGACTAATATCTTGTCATGCAAGCAGTCCATCAGGGTGTCACACAATTCGTAGTAGGGGATGATGTCGTTCTAAGCGGCTAATTGGTTGGAGAACTCCTTTATGATGGTGAAGAGCTCCTTACCGAGGTTTGTGCTGGCTTCTATGCAGTCCGCTAAGATGTTCTTCTTTGTTTCTTTCAGGAGGTGGTGGTACTGGTTGAGTGCTGTCTTGAAGGTGGTATGGTCTCCTGTTTGCTGGTGCACAGCTTACTTTCTAGTTGCCTGCAGTTGCATTTGGGTAGAATTCAGCTCCGCAGTGTACCAGCTGACTCTTCCACTAGGTCCGTTGGATTTGGTAGGCTTTGAAGGGGCGTGTGTGCCAGCGTATTCTGTGATCTGCTGGGAGAACTTCTTCCAGCCTGTTCTGAAATGGATGTTATGTCTGGGGAGTGGGAGCTGAGAGGGTTGTTCCACTGGTCTTCTGAATCTTTTTCCAGTCTCTGCATGTGGAGCTAGAGGGTACAGTGCCAATATTGGTAGCTCCTGAGATGGAGAAATAGACGCTGTAGTGGTCGGTTTGGGTGAGCTGTGTGACATGGTTGTACTTGAATCTGGTGCTGGACGTGAAAATGGTGTCGAACCTGTGTTCTGCGACATGGATAGGGTCTGTGACAAGTTGCTTGAGGCTGATGTTGCTCATGCTTTCCAGGAGGTCAGTTATGTTAGTGTCACTGGGGTTGGCGAGGTGTAAATTAAGATCCCCTAGGAAGATGTCATGCTTGGTGTCGATGGCGATAGGGGCGATGATGTCAGGGATGAAGTTGCAGAAGTTGGGGTGTGGTCCTGGTGGTCTGGGTGCTTCTGATGGCGCTTTTTCCATCTCTATGGAGTTGGAAGTTCAGATGTTCCATTATCAGGGCTGAGTTGTCTGGGGAGGTCTTGTAGCGGATGGTGTCCTTGTAGATGATGGCAAATCCACTTTTGTGTTTGCTGGTTCGGATCCGGTGTGTTATATAGTAGCCTTTGGGGGTGGCAATGGCGATGTCCAGTGCGGGGGAAGGGTTCAGCCAGGTCGATGTTTGCCGAGTGACTGTGCTTTGAGTAGAATGCACTGGAGTTGTGCAGTGGCGGTCTTGGTCACCTTGGTGGACGCAGTCATTTTTTGGTGGCTCCGGTGTTGTTGGCTGCTTCAGTGCTGCAGGTGAAGTGGCAATGCTGGCGGGACAACGTTCCTCTGGTGGTGCGTGGGTAGGTGCGGTAGCAGTAGTTGTTGATGCGTCTGGGATCTAGGGCTCTGAGGTCTGCAGCGGTGTAGCTGCTTGGGGTGAAAAACCCAGGGTCCAAAAAGCTGGGGATGGTTCAGGTGCAGACGGGCACAGACGGGCTCGCCTTTGGCGCTGGTGGTGCACCCGCTGCACACAGGCTTAGCACGGCTCCCCAGTGCTGCAACCTTCGTAAAAAGGTGTGAGGCGGTGGACGGGGCTCTGCCAACGCAGGATGCGGGTGGAAAAAGCATATAAACCAAAAACTGGAATGTGAGCGGGTGGAGAGGCCGTGAAAAAACAAAAGGGAAAACAACTGGCACAGCAGCAAACAAACAATGGTAAAAACAGCACTAATACAATGTAAATCACAGTGCACAGCATAAAGCCTGGAACGAAGTTGCTCCAGCGAAGAGGGGTGGCAGGGGGACCTTCATAAACTGACTTGTGCCTTTGCTGTAAATGTCTTGAAAGTGGTTCTGGCTTTGATATGGACAAGATTTTTCAGTGGCTGTTCTTGCAACAGTATTGTGTAGGACTCGCAGTCAGGTCAGGACTGGTGAACCAAAGTTAGCTTCGGCAAAAACACTCAAACTAGCCCTAATCCCTCCATCTCCTTGAACAATCTCTCTCTTTATATCATCACCCATCACCCCTATCTCCTTCCCTCCCTTCTCCTTCTCTCCCTTCTCTGATCACTATCTCTCTGCCTCCCACCCTCAGTCCCTCTCTTTCTCTCTCTGACCTGAGGGAGCTGGTGTGGCGCACTGGGCTTTCAAAACAGGCTCCCGCGGGCCACATGCCATGGAGAAAATGCCCACTGGAATAAAAGGCCTGTCTGCCATGCTGGAAGTTTAAGGCCCTAATAACAAGCACCCTGATGCTTGGTGTAATTATTATTGCATAAAAACACTGATATGGTAACCAGGTAAAGGATAAGTATAAAGAAGCGCTCTGCACTCTTATTATAGGGGAAAGTATTAATATACACAATTTATATATACGGTGCTTTTAGGAAGGGATTGGTTACCAAATACAATCCCACTTTGCTCTCCACAATACAGAGTCTGAGCACTCAAAATATCAATACACTTTTCTCATAGTTGATAGTCCATTCTTTAATCAGCTTTCAGGCACAAAGATTATAGTCCAAATTTTCACATCAGATTTGTGTAAATATTCTTTTCAGATGTTTCCTAAAGGAAGGCAATCCAATTTCAGTTACTTACAACGTTGAGTGATCTTAAAGCCACTTTAAGAAACACAAAAACCAATCAGCCAACACATGTTTCGTCGGTTGGTCGTACACCCCGACTTCTTCAGGGCTGCTCGGGCGGTGATAGATATCCTTCCACCCGGTATTTCAAAGCTCCATGTTGCAAATAAGTACCGCGTTCCAGTAATGCCAGCAATTGTGGTTCTCTTCTATCTGGTAAGCCAAACGGAGTGTACTCCTCGTTATTGCACCTGATAAAATCCAACTCTGCTGAGTTGAAATTTCTCAGGTATGATAAATGACTGCCAATTATAACTTTTGTGGGGCGTAACATGCAAATTTTGGTTTATATCGCACCAAAATCCACATATTCCAGTAAAGATCCTCGGGCAGATTTACTAGGATTGTGCATTGGGGTTGCGTCCTGCAGCCGTGACTCAAAATCATTTTTGGTATTTACAATGCCACGAAAAGCTACTTTTGGTTTTGTGTGGTTTAGTAAATACAAAGAAGCACATAGCACCGCCTTGTATTACCTTGCATTGAGAGGACATTCCATGGGTGGAACATGGCAGTTCCCATGCATGCGCCCATGGATTTTGGTACATTCCCAGATTTGCTAAAGCTAGTAAACCTGGGAATGTGTAAAAATGCTATGCCTTCCTAAATGAGGCATAACGAGGAGAGATGTCTTATTTCTCCTTGTTTTTTCCTCTTTCCAGGTGTGTTGCATTCAGCAGAGCAAATTGAAAGGGGAATACATCTCTAAGGATTATTTTTGTTCAGGAAGGTATCCCTCCCTGCACAAAAACAATCCTAAGTTGGTGCTAGGCAGCCTCAAGTGTGCCACCACAGTAAGAGAAAAAAAGTTTACCATTTGGGAATGCAAATACAGGGACGTAGGACTGCTGTCCCTTGCAGGGCTCCAGCCATGCATTTGCAGTGAATCACAGGGTGTAGCAAACTTTAACAAGTCATTTTGCAACGGTCTTTGAATGAAGAATAAGTGATGCGGCATAGGTTGTAGCCCAAATTGCATTCCCATTCTGAAGCCGGTCAGTTAGCAAACTGCACAAACATTGTTTGCAATTGGGAAAAGTACATCATGCCCTAGATCAGTCTTCTACCCGGTATCACCAGAGTGACTCCAAAGGCTAGTCTCTTTTAACCAGCACTGAAATTGTGAGTCCTACCTGACCATGTAGTCTCACCCCAGTCCTGGATCCTTGGAAGTGGGCCTGAAGGTGATCTGCCAGCTCATCTACTGATCCAGCAAACCTCCTCTGCTGTGTCCGCAACCCCGAGCAGAGCCGATGCTTCACCTCTGCTGCATGGACTTTCCAAATGCAAGGACTTCGCATCGCAGCCTCGCAGTTCCCTCGGAACTGCCTCAGCATGACACTTCACAAATGCAGCCGTTAGTATCGCAAGTCACTTCATCGATGGGATCCTCGACGATGATGCAAGACCTAGCATTGCAGACTCCCAGCTCCTCAGAAACAACCTACCGCCTTGGCTGTACAGCACATCCTCAATGCCGGACTTTGCATTGCAAGCCCTCGTCAACAGGATCCTCAATGGCAACACAGGACCTCGCACCGCAGCCTTGCAGCTCCCCGAAACCGGCACATCACCTTTGCCTAACTGGGTCCCTGTTTCAGGCATACATGCAATTGCGGTCAGCATGAACTGGCGACTTTGTCCCAGTCCAGCGCAACCAGATTTCCTCAGTTGGCGATTTGTGCTTTTTTGCACTGTTTTTGTTATTTTGGTCTTGTTTTATTTAATAAAAAATGTTCTAATGTTTCAAGTTGGTGTGGGATCTTTCTTCTGCTTTCACTTTTTTACTGCTTGAAGTGCTGCATAAATACTTTGCTTACTACCTTACTACTCTTTCTCAAGCTACCAGAGGGTTAAGCACAGGTTAATTGGGTCTTTGATTGTGTTTCCCCCTGACAAGGGTTGTGGTTCCAGCTTGAGTTGGGTTTCACCCTCCTCAAAGCGGTGACCCAATATCTTACAATCAGTATGAATTTACTATTCTTAATTTCACATCTAGGTATGTTCGGGACATAATATTATAATTTTCATATAACGGTTCGGTGGTGACTACTTGTCTTTGCTATCCTTGCTGAACCAAACATCAGGACAATCGGCCTGAAATTAGTCACATGATTACAATTTCAGGGCTCCTAATGACACTTTTTGACCAAATTGAAAGGCTTATTATATTATATTATATTAATAAGTATGTAAATAGGTTTACTGTTTGATTAATTAAATAGCACAGTAAAATGCTATCCACTCACCAACTCTGGCTGCACAGTACAGAAACTAAAAGCTACGTTAATCACAGGGTTTGGGCGTATTTTTTTATGTAAACATATATTAAAGTAATCTAATAAAAAACATTGTAAACCATATGCTTATAGTAAGCAGATTTACAATAAGAGTTTAATTAAAGGCATTGTAATAATTATGCACCAATCAAATTAAATTCATAATGTATCAGTCGTGCCATAGGTTAAAATCTTTTAATTTAATTTGCTAACTATTTCTTAGAACCTAGACAACATAAATGATCAGCACAGATGTATATTTACACATTTGAGGCACATGTTTGCAATTACAAAGTTATTAAATGAAATAAATGAAATACCAGCATTTGTAAAGCACACAGCTACCTCCGGAGAGGTGTCTCGGCGCTGGGGCTGTCAGGAAGATTAAGTTAGCTATTGCCCAGAGTCACAAGGTGCTGGGCTAACCTGCCGCCGGTGCCAGGGATCCGACCGCGAGCCCCCGTGTTCCGGAGGCAGCCGCCCTGGTCGCTGCACCACACCTCTTATAACATGGCATTATTGCATGTCCTGGGAATATCGATCAACATCCGACTCACCCACTCACTTTCCTACTCGTCTTTCATCTCACTCACCCACTAAGTCATTTATTCAACTTTAATCTCTACTAGTCAACAACCACCATACTTAAAAACTCACTCACTTCAGCTTTCCACTTTTTGTTTTTAAGTTTCATAAGTTTATCATTAAGGTTTATATTTATGTCGATTTGGCAAAACACACCATTTTAAATACACTTTTCCATCCATAAATACTAGGCACGAGTAGTATTATGAATCAACTCCCAGAATTGGCAGAATTTGGATAATTCCGTGTTGAGCTTGCAATGAGGAGTTCCTACCAAATCCCACCAATGAGTGTGTGGCGGAATTATTCTGCCGTTCACGCTTCGCAGGAACAATAAGAGGCTTCACAATGCGCACTTGTGAGCGCCCGTGAGAGATTCCGGACCCTGACTAAATTTCCAGTTGCCACGGAGCCATTTTATAATGCCAGCAGACGCGAGCAGTCATGGTCAGAGAGGGTTGCTGTTCGAGTAGATTTGCTGCAGCTCAAGTAGATTTTCTACCTCTCAGCAGTAAAATCAATGGGTGTGAGCTCAAGCGCATCACATGGTGCCGTTCGCCCTGATTTTCAGCGCAGCTTGCGCTACCGATGCTAAATTCCAGCGCAAGCAGGATATTTTCCGGCAGTTGGTGGACTTTTGCAGACACTTGCTTAGTTTTTCTGTAATTACGCAGATTTCTGCAAAGTGAAACTTCGTGAGTTCCGCCCACTCCAAATAAATAAATTTTTTAAATAACCTTGAAGACAAATATAAAATCATAAGATAATTGACCCCACATTAATAGCTAATTGCAATTGTCCATCATGCTGCAAAATGAAACTTAAAAGAAAACAAGCACATGTGTTAATTCACTGCATTTACTTCCCTAGGAGCATTATCTATAAAAACATGCATAGTTCGCACACGCACCTCCATGCATTATTTTAACCCTAAAACATTCTTTAATTAAACTCCTAAATTAAGCTTGAGTAAACAATCACCAAACATATTAGTTCCTTCTAGCAACTAGTGCAAAGTCGGCGGTGTAAAGTGCAATGTTGCCTATTCATACTCCTCCTTATTCTTAAAAGTCATCGACCCAAAGTGCTACGTGCAAGGGTATTTTATCAACCTCAAGACAAGCAAACTGCAATAAAGTATAAAGATAAAGTGCAAAGATGATCTACAACTTAGAACAATATCGCGCAATTCTAACGTGAGTTAATTAACCAGCTACATTAAAAAATCGTATAATATTCTAACGTCAATTCATACTTTGCTTGCAAACACAGTGCCCTTAAATAGTGAACAAATGTTCTCAAATTATATGCCTAGTTTATAACATGGCGTAATATTTTCACAGTTCATAATTATGCTGTACAATGCAGAAAAATACCTAATACCCATATCACTGAAAGCTGGGAGCATTAGCTCCCTTCTTTCATCTGTAAATGCTGAGCAAACAACTAACAGATGACTGAATGACCAGAGGGCACTTTCACAAAATGTGCAATTTCTAGAATTCCATGTGGGATAAAGTAAAGCACTTTTTGAAGACTGCCAATCTATAAACTGTTGCATCTAACACAGCCTCAGCTTTATCATCTATCGTTTAGTCCCCCTAGTTTTTACATCCTTCAGACATTGCTGCTTTTTAATTCAAGTTTAGTTTTTAGTGCGCAGTGCGCTGTCTGCAAGACCTGCTGTAATCACTCCATACGGAGTATAATCCCGCCTTCTGCTTCAATTGATTCACTCCAGTGTCACTTGCATTTCCTGGCTCTTATTGGTGGGCCCCGGTACTTCACTTCCATTTTTTAGTTCAGGAGCACGGGCCAACTACAGTTTCCTCACACTGTAGTTGATTATGATTTCCTGTTGGGGACTACTTATTTAAAATTGGTGCTAGTGTTACTATCTACATGGGTGTCGCACATCATGTTTTAGCACGGCGCCCCTTTCATCTTCCTTTGCACACACATAAAAGGTTTAGGTGCGCCATACTTTATATATACCCCGACGCCTACTTTTATGTGTTTTTGTTTGATTACCATGCCACCCACATCAAGGGCCACCACTCACATACATTCTTCCAAAAACAATTAATCGTATAAAAGGTATACATGTGCTGTGCTGTATATTAAGCACAGCACCTACATTTGTGTTTTTTTTTAAATTACTCCGTTAATGCAGAACAGAGCACTCAGTGAGGGGTCGGGCTTGGATAAATCTCACCGGGACGATCAGCTGAAACCCAAGCACCAAATTATGTATGAGTCCTGAAGAAGTGCAGATGTTGCTCTAACCCATTGCGCGACATTGAATATTTTACTTGCACGACTGCCTGCCACTCCTGCCTCCTATAGTGCCTCCCTTATCCCATCAGTGGGGTGCCGCTCGAAGGCTCGGATTCGGCCAGAGAACACTTGGGCTTCCTGTTCCCATCTGCGTGCAGGCTGTGAAGGACGCTCACCGGGGAAACGCCGCTGGCAACAGTTGGACTAGCAAGCACTCGGGACTGCGACGACCAGGGTGCCGTGCGCCTCGCACACCAGCAGCACCTGGTCATCTTCCCGACTCCTCCCCTCTACCAGCCCTCTTCCCGCATTTAACCATAGTCCCGCCTACACGCGCTAGCAGGACGCGCGTGGGGCCAAGTCCGGGGCGAAGACCGGGCAAAGAGCGGGCCGTTTGAGGCCGTTTGAGGAAAAGAGAGGCAGGGTCAGGGCAGACCCTCTTTCCTCCCGAGAGTAGATAACAAAGGACTAAGGAGCAGAGTATTCATCATGTCTGCCAGAGAAACTCGGAGCAAAACTGTGCAGGCCGCTGCCAAGCCCACAGGTACTTTGGATTTGTATTTTGCAAAGGCTGGCTCCCTGTTGATTGACGACATAACAACTCTAGAAAAGCGCATCTCCCTAGAAATAGACTGGGTTAGAAGATCGTCTTTAGGTCCTCTTATACATGCTACCTCCCCAACACAACTGCCAGAACTAGTTACTCCTGCTACGGGGGGGGTATCTGGATCTCTGACATCTCTGAACCCAAACAACACGACCTTATCAATTGTAGATTGTGACATTTCCACCCCAGTTGATTTTACTATATTATCCCTTCCGCCCCCAAAGCTTTCTACTGCCCCACCTACTCGTAAAACAGATACTGCCTCTGAGACACCTACTACTAACTGTACCATCCCTATTCTACACCCGTCTCAGGGGGATCGTGAGGGAGCAATACCTAAACGAAAAGGAAGGGCCCAAATCGCAGGGGGGCGCAGGCCAAAGAACCCAAAACATAATTCTAGGGGAGAAACAAACTTTTCGGCTGTGGCTCGCAGGGGAGAGGTTATACCCCCAAATCAGGCAAGTAGACCTCTTAGCCCAAGAATTGCAATACGGGAGGAGGGTCTTTCACTCGCTGATATAAAATCTCTTATGAGTGAATTGCTCACCCCATTAATAGATCGTCTTGCAAAACTGGAATCATGCTTAATAAATTTTCAAAATGGAATGTTTCAGCTAAGGGATACATCTAAATTAACCAACGCAAATACAAATCCTATAGTAGCACCGCTACCCAGGGATAGTGGTGGTTCACAACAGCTCGCTCATCCACACCCTCGCAGACCAACTCTTCCTCAAACACCTAGGCCCACGATCCCCTCCCGGAAAACTACTCCCAGCCTCTGTGATATGTCAACCCTATCCCCAATGCGGTTGCAGGGCCATGATAGCAGACACAGGCTAGTCAATTTACCGCCTGAGTCAGCCCCATATACAGTCATTCTCACGGGTATTCCAGAACTAAAACCACCCACCAGCGAACCAGTGATGGCCCTGAAAAACAAGGTCATTCACTGGCTCTCTAAAAACAGGCCTCTACCTAAGGGTATTAACAGCGAGGTCCTCATGGTGAGGAGATTTCCGTGGCTCGGAAACACCCAAAAAACTATTAAGGGTGACTGTGTATTGATTAACTTTAGGGACCCTCGCACAGTATCTCACATATGCAGCTGGCCATATACAACACCGGGATCTTCCATTCAATCTCTCCCTCTCTCATCTTTTTATCCTCCCACAATAACCGCGCAAGCTGAGGAAGGGTGGGATTTTGTACTTAGGAGAAATGGGACTAGGGCCCAAATGGCAGACAGGGATTGCCCGATGATAGGCTGCCCCCGATTAGATCAAGTTCCAACCCATAATCGATTTAGCGCTTTAGATATGGTGGATTGACCGTCAGCGCTTGTGGGTGGTGACGCTCCGAACAAAACTATGAATAGACAATTAGTACCTACTAAGGAGAAGGAGTTCCTTCCGCATATTAAAGTTATTGAAGAGGGAGGCTTAGGGGCTGCCCATTTTCCTCCTTCCATCTCACCTGAGAGGGCCATTTATGGAACTAATCATGGCTTAACCCCTCCTCGGAGGATGGATGTGGAAGTGGTTCCATCCCCAAGCCCACCCCACGTGGCAACAAGTTCCTCCCCCCTAAAAATTCTATCTTGGAATATTGCGGGCCTCTCCAACAAACTGAACAACCCATCTTGGAGCTCTTTTATTGAGCAGAAAGATATTTGCCTCCTACAAGAGACGTGGGCAAGAGAAGATATCACTCATATGGGCTTTGCTACATTCTCAACACACGCAACTTGGGGGGGCAGAGGGCGTCCTTCGGGCGGTCTCACAACATGGGTGGCTACTGACTTGGGTTGCAGGGCGGATGTACTTCCCACTAACTCAGCAGATATTCTTGCCGTGTTGCTGGAGTGGCCAAATGCCGATAGTCTCCTGCTGATCAACATCTACTCAAGGCCAATTAATATCATCCAGGAGTCACCCACTATAGCGGAGCTCGCCCTGGTTTTGAATGTTATATCAAAGGGCACCCCCTATCTTATTGGAGGAGATTTTAATTGCCACTATGAGCCCCTCCCAGGCTTTATGGAAGGCTTGGTTACGGAGGAGGATCTTTTATGGCATATACCGCCCACACAGGCTCCGGCACCAAAAACATGGTCCCCCCTGGCTTTGCAAATCAATACCTTATGTTTGAAATATGGCCTCCGGGCCTGTAATGGCAGGTTCAATTCTGACACTCCGGCAAGATGCACATTCAACAGAATGGGCAGTGAGTCAAGATTGGACTATGTCTTGGTCCCTGTGTCTTCCTGGCCACATATTAAAGATTTTTGGGTTACTAACAGGGATGACAGCGATCATAACGCCCTCAAACTAAATTATAGCCATCCCGGTTCCCCAGCCAGGGGAAATCAAATGAGGCCAACTGAGGAGTGCCGGGTCCTCGAGAATAATAGGCGAAGAGTAAAGTGGGAGCAAATATCTTCGCACCCGGACAAGATATTTAATCTATATGCACACGTAGTGCCCCTACTTGAAAAACTCGAGGTGCTTGTAGAGAAAGACGCCACTGAGGCTATCCATTTCCAATTGGGACAGCTACATGCTGACCTGGCCAAAACCGTTTCTGAACTTTCAACCAAATCAATATCCAGGTCTAATAGAAAAACACCGGGCCCCTCATGGTACAACGGTGCTTGCCGCAAGGCAAAAACCGACCTCCTGAGATCAATTAAGGAAGGAAAGGGTAGCGAGGACATCAGGGCAAGGCGAACAGTTTACAAGTTTGTGACCTCTAACGCTAAAAGTGAGTGGGAATACGATAAATGGATCAAACTAACCAACTTCCTGGCCTGTGCGGACTCGCGCAAATTCTGGCGCTGCGTCAACACAGGCTCCGAGGAATTGATATCTGCCATAGAACCTAATATTTCAGCTAAGGTATGGCAGGACCATTTTCAGTCTCTTTATAAACTACCTGTGGATGCTAGGGTAAATCCCAGCCAACCCTACTGCCCCCTTGAGACCGGCAAACCATTCACACTTAAGGAGGTACGAGCTGCTCTGATTGGACTCGCATCAGGAAAGGCCCCTGGGCTAGACGGGCTCCCGGGCGATTTGTTCAAGCAGGAACCAGATGTCCGGTCCCCCTATCTTCTGATTCTCTATAATGCTATCTTGGGAGGTATGGCTATGCCTGGTACTTGGCTGGGCGCAGAGATTGTGCCAATTTTTAAAAAGGGCTCGCCTCTGCTTCCAGTCAATTACAGACCCATTAGCCTCATAGATGTACCGCAGAAGATTTTTGGCAGACTCATTTTAAATCGTCTCGAGGAATGGATTGAAAGTACGGCGATTATGAGTCCTTTCCAAGCAGGTTTCCGACGGGGTATCTCTACCACCGATCAGATCTTTCGCTTAAATCTTCTTTACTGGAAGACGGTGCTGATCGAGGGCGGCAGTCTGTACACAGTTTTTGTGGACCTCTGTGCCGCTTTCGATCTGGTGCCTAGAGCCAAGTTATGGTCGGTGCTAATGGACATGGGGGTTCCCGCTGACATTCTTTCAATTCTGAGAAGGTTGCACCAGGGGGAATTTCGCAAAAGTAAGATGCGGAAGAGTAGGCACCCTCTCGGATGCTTTCCCCGTTGACAGGGGGGTCAGGCAGGGATGTGTCCTTGCCCCGACCCTCTTCTGTCTTTTTGTCAACGGGGTTGTAGACCATCTCAGCACCCTGAGTGACATTGATGCCCCAAAGTTGGACGGCAGCAGGGTCCCTGCAATTATGTTTGCAGATGATACCCTGCTGCTTTCCAAATCCCCCATGGGACTTCAATGGGTCTTGGATGGCTTTGCAGGATTTTGTGTGGAACGCGGCTTGGAGATCAATGCCGCCAAAACCAAATACATGATCTTCAACCCGCCTTCCTCCACACGCGCGAGCCCTACTATAGGGTCCTCTAGGCTGGAGAGTGTATACACTTTTGAATATCTGGGCATAGTCATCAATCAGTGTATGACCTGGAAATCACACAAAACAAGGGCAAATATGAAATTGACTCAGCTGGTGGGTGGAATTGGCAGGATGACTAAAGGATTGACTTATAGGCCCCTCGGTCCACGTATACAAATTTATAAAGTTCAGGCCAGGGGGGATGTTACCTATGGAGCGGAAATTTGGGGGCATACGTCATCACAGAAGCTCCAGGTAACGGAGAACACTTTCCTCAGGCAGTTGACAGCATTGCCTGTTAGTACACCTCTCCTACCACTTAGATTAGACTTGGGCTTAAGACCAATCTCAGAGGAGTTGGGCTTAAAACCTCTAACCCTCTGGTGTAAAATCTGGTCTTCCCCAGAACTGTCTAAATATAGAGCAGAGTTGATAGAGATTTTGCGCCTTCGCAATAACATACAAATACCATGGCTAAGTTATATAAAGCATACTTGTGAGTTACTAGATAGATCAGATTTGTGGCATGATCCGGAGACTGCTTGCCCCAGGGTCTCACGCAAACTCATTGCGAAGGCCTATCGCGAGCACCACTTACGAGATGCCATAATGAATGCGAGGGTGGGATCCCACACCGCCTATTTTTTGGCTTTTAAAGATTTTTATTACTTAGAGTTGTCTTTTAATGATATGGGCCCCCCACTCACAAGGAAGCTCTATATGCAATGGCGCTACAATACTCTCCCCCTTAGGGCATACACCGCACTTTGGCCACACTCGGATCATACAGCTTTATGCCCCTCCTGCAAACAGACACAAGAGACAGATTTGCATGTTGTATTCTTTTGTCCGGTGTACCGAAGAGCAAGGAAGTACTGGCTCTGCCCCCTACTCAGAAATATAGGTTTTAAACAATATTCTCCCGCTTTTCGAATACTGAAGACTGACCTTTCGCCCCCAATCGCCTTTGCTGTTGCCAAATTTTTAACGTCTATGTGGTTTACACGCCTACGTCATCTTAAAATAATCTCAAGCAGAGATGAACTAATGTACTGATTTACTTCATTCTAAATTGTGCAATGGTTTTATATTGTAATGAGTTCTATTGTATATTGATGCATTCTTTTATGGTCTGAATGACCGAAATAAAGATAACCAAATGAATGAATGTAAGCTCCAATTGGCTCACCTTGCTCCCAGTTTGCATAAAAGGTACATGTGAGCTGTGCTCTATATCAAGCATGGCGCCTGCTTTTGTATTTTCTTTTTATTTACTCCATTAGTGCTAAACAGAGCACTCAGTGAGAGGCGGGGCTTGGTTAAATCTCACCAGGACGAGCAGTTGAGACGAGTGCAGGCGTTGCTCTAACCCATGGCGGGATATCAAATATTATACTTGCATGCCTGTTTGCCACTCCTGCCTCCTATAGTGCCTTCCTTATCCTATCAGTGAATGTTAGCTGGCATTCCGATTAGCTCACCTTGCTCCCAGTTTTGAAAATAGTTTCAGTCTAAAAGAAAGTCGCTGCAGTCGGACCATATTCCTGCTTTTAACTCCCCAGCTCTTGTTCCAAGAGGGGCCTTTTTCCAGACACCATGTTTTCGGGGGAGGCTTAGGCCGATGCAGGTTCACTGCCAAGAAGTTAATACCCAAACAATGTTCCTGCTAGTACTGCATGTTAGCGTAAGCGTTGTTCATCCTGTTCAAGATGCCAGCTATATATATGTGCGAGTGTGTAAGACTGTGCCTCACACACATATTAAGCTCACAGATACAGTTCTTTCTTTAATCACTTTATTATTTAGTTTTTTATTATGTTTATTTATGTGCATTTTGTATGCCTTGGTTGGACCAGCCCTAAACTCCCAGTGAAGCTGCTTATCAGAGACCAGAATGCCACGTCTCTCGCCTCTTCTCGCCGTCGCCTCAGGTCCAGCCATTTTAAACTGCTCGGGGGCTATCCCAGCAATGTACTTTACTTCTGTTCTTTTGCATCCGGTTTGGCATGTTGTTGTAGCCTTGGCTCATTTTTTAGGTCAAGCATTCGAGACCTCTTGTATATACTTTAGTATATGCTTGTATGTGTATGTACTTTGTGGGCTCTAGAGATCAGCCTTAGGATTTGTCTGCTTCTGCTTAGGGACTTTTTTCTGTTCAACTGCCTCTATTTCACTGTCTTAATAGAAAAGGACCAGTAGAGGTCAGTAAAATACCAGAATTGCTTTCTGCTGAGGGACTTTCTTTTTTTAATTTTTCTGGCAACGGTCTCTATTTAACTTTCTTGATAGAAAACATCCAGCAGAGTTCGGTAAAATACCAGAATCACTTTAGCATTCTCTAGATTCCAGTCCATAGAAATTGTCTTCCATGAGCACCTGTAGGCAAGAATTTTTTTTTCAAATCTTGTATTTTCAGTGATATAACCACCAAAGGCCCTGATTTTATATTAAAAACAGAGCTTTGGACTATACCATTTCCAGCTGAAAGGCAATATTTCTCTCCAGGTGTTCTCATACATGGTGTATCACGCAGTTTGGTGCTTACTTTCCCTTCATGTTAAAGAACAGTAGATGTTTCAGCACCCAGGCTAATGTGCTGCATAGCTAAATACATATAAGGTCCCAAAGGTGAGACCGATTGCATTGCAAATGCTTGTTCTTGGTTTAGTTTTACATTCGCTGCTTTGTTTTTTTTTGCAGTTTTACATAGCGCAATCTCGACCCGCAGGCATGAGAGCGCTTTACATGAGCACCCGTTGCATTACACACACACATTCATTTCATTTTCCAGGCACTCCATTTAGGGCCCAGAAGCAATTTCAGGTTGCTGGCACAGAGCTTTAGTTTTTGAGATGCCATTTAGCACCTATCCTCAAGACCTCAGCGTAGTGGCTCTCATGTCAGCGTTAGTAGAGGCTGGGTGGTGTCAGCATTAGAATGAAAACCTACATTCGGCTGCCTAAATGTGCTTTGGCAGCGTTTCTTTGCCTGAGCATCACAGAATTCTTTCTTAGCATTTCAACAACATATGCTATTACTGCAAGAAGTGATTAGCTTTTTATAAAATAAGCAGTGTGTGAAATAAGTAATACACTTCCACAAAAACACTTATAAAACTGTATTCTGAAATATGATATGATTGGGTTGGGCTTCAAACAACAAAATCATGGTCTTCTTCGTTTTGCTTCCTACATTTACCATTTTGCAAGTTTTTAAGGCATCCCAGGGAGTCAAGCCCACTTCTATGTACTTTAGATTGCAGATTCCTATGTGACCTTTTTATAGTGATCTCCAACCATGTACAATATCATGTATTCAAGGTGCTTTACTTTACACCGTTTATCTTCATTTTATAATTTTCACATGCTTATAGCCTGTTCAAAGTGACTAAAGACAAAACTGTAGACAATCTTTTTATTTAATTTATTTTTAATAGTTTTATTACCATGCATTCAGTGTCGGACTGGGGCAGAAAATAAGCCCTGGCATCAAAGGAAAAGTGGACCCCATTAGTGAACAAAATAGCTAATAAAAGGTGTTCCACATGTGCAAATCAGAACAGGTCTGACTTTGTAAATACATGCTATATAGGTGTTTAGAATTTGTGCTTGTTGCAGGCAATGTTTGTGGTATATCAGCTAAATCAGTAGTAAAAAAGAAACCATAAAACAGGCCCACACACATCCCTCAAAACAGCCCACATGCTGACCTTTTATGACCAGCCCTTCAAGCACTGCATAATTGCCCTATAGGCCAGCCGACCTTGCATGAATTGCAATAAAAACTACTAGTTATATGCACCATTGTATCAAGGCAATAGGTCTCGCATTTGTGAGAGTTTGAGCTATTGGCATTGTAAATTATAATAACGTTTGTTATGTTTTAAAAAACTGCCAGCGGTGCGTAAACCAAAAAGTAAGGCTGGCAGTAAAAGAGGCGCAGTCACTGCCAGCCTTGCTTCTTGTAAGCAACACATATAAGTAAAAAGTACATGTTTACTCACCGCTTGCAGGTTTTCAAAACACATACATAAAAAGCATTGTCATTTACAATACCAATAGCTCAAACTCTCGCAAATGCGAGACCTATTGCATTTCAAATGCTTGTTTCTTATGTCCTGGCTCAAATTAATGTATAACCAGGGGCATTGTCCACAATCCATGTAGTCACTTCGAGTAGCCACAACCTTTACAAGGAATTTATTTGTATCCTTATTAAATTCGTTTTGGGCATATAACAGTATCCAAAGTCCCTTTTGGATCAACACTGCTTAAACTTTTCCTCAGGTTCAGCATCCACAGCAGTGAATTCTCAGCTTGAATGTAAAATGTCAATATGTACCTAATTGAGCCCTCAGCAACTACTGCCATGCTCCCCCAATAATTTAAAAATCTTTGGAACTATTTACACCAAATACTTATAAGATCCAACTTATGCCAAATCGCTACATTAACTGACCCCCTCGAAAGACCTAACCACGACTTCCAAATAATCATTTCAACTACTTCCAGCCATTTTATTTATTTCTTTACCAAACCTTCTGGGCCATAGAGGATCACACTTGTAATTTTCAAGTTATATGCCTCTCTTAACATCTCCACAGAGCTACCCAGCTCCTTCTCCAATCACGCCAGTGCTGCAGCGCCTCTTTACTCTCAAACTTCTGTGCTCTAAAATGTGAGGTGAATTTGAGATTCCGACTAAAAGTCGGCCACCGGGAACCGGGTTCCATGGGGTTCCGCAGAAACAGGCAAATAACCTCAATCGCCATGAGGTACTAACTGTGGGGGAAGAAAACTCCAATATCACCACCTTGGTATTAGTACCTCTGGGCTAATCGCTCGCAAGCACACCGCCCTGGTGCGCTAGCGCTGATTTTGCAGATTTGGGCGACCAGCCCGTACTTTACTAAAAATGCGGCGGGCCGTAATTCCTCTTCGCTGGAGCTTCCTTCTTCCCAGGCAGGCGGTCAGGACCTCAGACCACTTGTTCCTCGCCAGTTACTGCCAGGCGACATGACCTCCAATGTGGTCCATGCTAGGATTGGATCCTTTCCTTCCTTTCATGCATCCCTGGGTCAATGGGGCCGCACCAAGGGGGCTCTTAAGGCATGCTGCTGCTACCCCCAGCAGCAAAGGGTGCTGCAGAGTGACCTTCTCCGCACACCAGTCGCCGGTCGTGGGTTCCCCCATGGGGGCGGGATAGACCAGGATGGCCAAGAGCAGAGAGGCACATAATGTAACGCCTGCCAGCAGTCCCCGACCAGGACCTTTCATACACCAGCTTCCAGGGAGGAGGAGAGCATTTCAATTGCCGCAAGCTCTCCGCATCCTTCACTTGGTTCCACAAAAGCAGTGCAGTGCTGCACATGCAGAGATGCAACCACAAGCACTCCTCATGCACTTTTGTTGGAATACAAATAAGGTGAAAAACACAGCGTTTACCACATACTTACTTCTTCGGAAAGGGTAACTACAGGGGTAAGTGCTCTTAACCCACTGTCTCTCAGAAACCAACATCTAAGACCAGTCCAGTCCTTCTCCTGCTCCAAGCAGGTTCATTTTAAATCCAGCAAGTCTCTTTCCTGAAGTCTTTTGTATCCCTGAGACTTCCAACAAGAGGTCAGCACACACAAGCCCTTGAAGATGTCCTTCCCAAGCAGTATACCACAGTAGGGCAATAAGATTCAGTCCTATTCCTCCACCACAGACAGAAGCAGCAACTGCAGGCCTACACACACCTCAAAAAGAAAAGGCAGCGCTCCTCACACAGTCCTTCTGCTCTTCTTCTTAGCAGGTGTTATGTGCCCCAATGTACCCCAAACTAGGCCTAGGTAGTTGCACAACCTTTTACCTACATTTGTCCTACCTTGCTCTGCATAACGGTTCTAGCACTGACCTTTTACCCAGTTATGTGCTGGATAAATGTCGATGGGTTTCCCTGAAACTAGCCAAATGTATTATGCATGAGGATTCTTAGAAAAGTCCCCTGCACGTGACATACGTCACAGCATGAACATACTCTGCGAGAAAGTCATGTTCATCTTCATCCTAGAGCGAGAAAACTACTTTGCATAATTGCAGGTATTGATATAGGCTCATTTAAATAATTGTATTCACAACACATCGATTGTGTAAGGAACCCCAAGGCTATCTTTTCGGTATAGAAAGAACCATACTGAACATTAGCTAGATAGAGAAGTTTCCACACTGACACAATGCGCTGGGGTCCTGGCCTGCAGAAGCTACAACATGCAGAAGTCTGACATTCCTTGTGGTGTGTCTAACTCAAGACAAAGATGGGGTCCTTCATTCTCTCCCATCAGGTAATGGGGTTGGCTCTTTCCTAGGGGATTCTTGGCTTTATATCCACATACATGCTAGGAGTACACTCGATTACTGGCATGTACATATGCCTGCATATATTTACTGTTTTAGCACCATGGTAGAATTCTACCTTCTATTTACTCTGTTGGTTCTTGTAATCTTATACATTTGCTTCTGTCTAATGATTGTCACAGCAAACATGACGCTGGTTCAATAAATGCTAAGTCTAGACGGTGAACTCCACTCCGCTCGTGGAGTTTGAAGAGATTTCCACCCTCCGCAATACGCGGAGCTCGCGGAGTTATGTGTTTGTCAATATCAAGTTGGCAAGCACAAGCGAGGAAAAACCACCTCCCGGCAAGATTTTTCCTCATTCGCGATCGTCAATATCAAGTTGGCGAGCATGAGCATGGAAAATCAACCTTCCGGTGAGATTTCTCAATGCAGGTGTTCAGATGTCTCATTGCGAGTGGTCGCGTATGCTCGCGACCACTCGCGTTGAGAAATTGTCCGCTCGCGTGGCAGAAAGGAAGGAGCGCCCACTTGCACTGTGCATGGTGCCATTCACGATGATTGCACAGTGTAGGCAAACACCTGGCACTGAAAATCACTGCAAACAGCATTTATCCAATGCCCTCCGCCGCTTGCGGAGCTCCACATAGCACGGCGAAGGTTTTTTGCACTTCGCGGAGTTCCGCGTAGCAGAACTCTGCGAACTTCGCCCAGACTTAATAAATGTTTATTGAAAACATCCCTATTGTTTATTCTGAGTATCTCTCTGACACCAAGTAAGCACGAGTGACTGAGCAAAAGGTAATGTTCTGTTTCCACGATCCCTGACTGATCAAGGGTTGTCATGTTCGATGGTTGCCTGAAACGATTTGCACCTTGTTAAGGTTAGGGGGCCTATGGTGGCACTGTGAGCTAGTTGGTCTATAGGTTGACATATCCTTTTGGGGTGCCTGCACCAGTCTTGGCACCAAGCCCTTAGTTTATGTTACCTACAAATGCGCAGATCCTAAGTATTATTTGGTAAATACACAACACAGGGTCCTCTTGTTTCTTGAAGTAATCTAAAGTCCTGGGGTTTTAGGTCTAATACTTATACCCCATTTTGTAATTGTTCTCTTTGTGGCAAGGGTCTCTGAACCCAGTCCAAATCAGTCCTTTCCTTCCTGGTGCAGCAGGACCACAGGGGGTGGAGACAGCATTGTGAAAAGGAGACACAGCCTATTCAGGTGCAAACGAAACTCCTCCAACCACAATAAATGCAGACCAGGTCTATTCAGCCCAGTGATGAGTCAGCAAGGCTGGGCACACCTCAACACACCTCCAGTGACAGTTAAGAGTGAATGCACATCCCCAGCTCCTGTCACTGCAAAACCAAGCGCTGAATACACAAACAGCCAGAGACACACAGGATGGTTAAGTAAGAAAATGCCCTGTGGCATTCTGAACTTCTGTTGCTAAGAGCTTCAGAATGTAATGATGTCAATGGGACTGTGAAGGCAGTTGAAGCTGATCCTGCCTCCTGTCTGGAGTGTATTGATGGATGGGATCCTTACAAGGAACAAACCTTGCTTTCACATCAACCTGATGTCTTGTGAATTCTTCACTTTGTTACATTGGTGACAGAGGATGACTGGATAGTCCATGGAAAGGATCTCAACATCAAGCCTAAGCGTAGTACTTGAAGCTTAAGCATCTGCATCTTTCTCAGAACAGCGTTCCGGGTGAACCCCTCTCCCAAGGTACTGTTTAACTTATCTGTCTGTTTCCGTGGCCCCAGGGATTGTGTCGTTTAATGGGTGCCTGCGTTTATTTAAAAAAAAGGGGATTACACTACTGGACACTCGTGAGCACAAGCGGGCGCTTTGGAAAACTGTGACTTACGCTGCAAGCACAATTGAGGAATTCATTCATTACCGATACTCGCGAGCACAAGCGTGCGCTCTGGAACATGTCGCCTCAAGGATTGTTCTCCTTCAGCTCGCCCACACACCTCCATCTTCTCTCGAGTGTCCCGAGGCTCCTGACATCATCCTGACCTCGATGCACCTACGTCGCTGCATCACGTCTAAGTGGCGGCCATCTTGCGTGTGTGTTGGGCCCATATCAAACATTCTTAAGCGCTGCAGTGTGTCTTAGCCTTGTGTGCCAGTTCCGTGACATGCACACGAGCCCCGTTTTAATTGCTTAGCAACAGAGACGCTTTCAACGCTACTGCTTTCTCCTGCGTTGCATGTCTGTTCCGTGACACACACACAAATGTACTAATTTATGCGTGTTACTTCAGTGATACGCACACTCACTTCAAGGGATCCTGTGCTTCATTCTCAGCAGTGCTACCTTTGTGTGTAACTTCAGTGACATGCACATTTACCTCCAAAGGAATTTTTACATTTTTACATGTCAGGTAATAATCTTTGGTGTATCATTTTTCAACAGTGACACACACACTACTCCTATAACTTCTACCAAGTTGCTTTTGTTTTACATGCGTGCTTCAGTGACACGCACACTTTTTCTCTAAGTTCTATTTTTATTTTAAGATTAGCACAAATTTATTGGCTGTCATCAAGTGTTTTTTTCCTAAAATTATTCCTGTTGTTTTTATGGTGAGACTTCTTCCAAAATGCAAAATGTTACTGCGCCGCCCTTCTTTTTGTCATCCCCTGGTGATCCACCTATTAGATGGCAGAAGTGGCGCAAAGTCTTTGAAATATATGTCAGAGTGTGTGGCTCCTCCCAAAGTACAGAAAGGAAAATAGGCTTACTACTACATTGTCTAGGGTCAGAGTACCAAGAGGTTTTTGATCATCTACCCGAAATTCATGATGTTGACCTCAATGAGTTTGAAATTTGTTTTGCTAAATTGGACAAACACTATTTACCCAAAGTCAGTAATATTCTTGTAAGGTACCATTTTGGTTGTAGTAGCCAATTAGAGGATGAGTCTATAGAGAACTTAGGGCCATATGAATCAAAAAAGAGTTTTGCGATTCTCAAATTGCGATTTTTAGTGAATTGCAATTAGAGAATCGTAAAATGCAATGTATGTAGGATTTGCTAAACATTTTGCGAATCCTACATAGTCCTTATTTGTGAATCGCAAATTGAGATTCGCAAATAAGGAATACCTTCCCATTCATTCCTATGGGCAAGGAGGCCCATAGGGATGAATGGGAAGACATTCTCAATTTGCGATTACCAATTAGAGAATCGCAAATTGAGAATGCAATTTCAAGGTTGCAAGGGTGCCAAAAGGACACCCTGTTGCTACCCTGAAATATGCATGTATGCACATTTTGCGCACATACATGCCCTTAGGGCATGTATGTGCAACATATGGCACTTTTAAAAAATCAAAAAAGTGCTTTTTTAAAGAAAATCGCAAATGTTGGTGGTAATTTGCAATTCCTTAAGGCCAAATAGCAAATTTATGGTGCTTCCAGAATTGCATTTAAGGAATCACAATTTGCAATTCCTTAATTGCATTCACAAAATAGAGAATAGCAAATTTAGCGATTCTCTATTTTGCGATTGCCTTTTGGGATGATACATCCCAAACGGCTTTTTCCCACTCGCAAACGGGCAGATTCTGAGAATCTGCCCATTTGCAAACGTGAAAATGGCTTGATACATATAGCCATATATAACTAGTTTGAGGAAATTAGCTTCGACGTGTAAATTTGGTTCCACGCTTGATGAGAGAATTAGGGGCCAATTTATGTTGGGGTGCAATATTGAACGCGTAAGAGAAGAACTCTGGCAGAAGGATGAACCTTCCCTTGAGGATGTTCTTCTCATTGCGAAAAGGATTGAACATTCCATCAAATGTGTGGAAGTCATAAAAAAGGAAGGTGATAAGAAGGATTCGATTCATGTTGTCAAACAACCTCTAAAGGATCAAAAAGAACACAAGAAAAAGAAAAGTAATTTTGATAAAGTCTGGCACTTTTCAAGGTAGATGTTTTCGTTGTGGAAAAGTGGCACATTTGGCCAATGATAAACAGTGTCCAGCTAGTAAAGACACCTGCAGTAATTGTAAGAGGAGAGGTCATTTTGCCGCAGACTGTAAAGGCAAAACATTTAAAGGCAGGGTAAATGAAATTAATGATGATGTTGCTTGTTCAAATGATCCATATTCTTGTGTAGAGTGTAGGCAGATATTACTGCAAGTTGCTGAAAATGTGGATAGCAGGAGTAGTCCAATTGACGAAATCTTGGTGGAAGGTGAAACAACCAATGTTCTTTTTGATTTGGATGCTAAGATCACCATAGTTTCTAAAGAATTTTACTTAAAAAAAGGGCAAGGATAAAGTCAAAGTATTTCGTCCTGATATTAGACCTTGTGCATATGGGATGAGCCAATTAAATTGCTTGGTTACTTTTGGGGACAGTATTTTGAGTTGGTTCCACCAGAGAGACCTCAGGGTGATTTTAGATCCAAATTAATCACCACCCATTAAGCTGAAGGAAAACTTTGAGGCAAATACTATATCTTCTGTACAAGGTAACTTATCAGAGGATTTTATACAAATGTTAAGATCAAAATTTCCTCAAGTCTTTTGTAAAACATTGGGATGCTTACGACATTATGTTCATCACATTCGTTTGGTTGATTGTGCTAAACCAGTTTGCAGTAAGGTGCGTTATGTGCCTTTGGCTGTGCGTGAACAAGTGCAAGTTGAGGTGGAGCGACTAAAGGTAAATGAAATTATTGAGGAAGTGGAAGCAATGCAATGGCTTGCTCCAGTCGTAGCTGCCAAGAAAGCTGATGGATCTTTACGCTTGTGTGTTGATCTGAGAGACTTAAACCAGCATGTGGTGGTGAATCGTTATCCATTGCCTAAGATAGCTGATATGTTGATGCTGCGGGGTGCCAAGGTTTATAGCACCATTGACCTAAGGTCTGCTTATCATCAGATTAAGCTTGATGATGACTCTAAGGATCTTACCGCGTTTGTGACTCCTATCGGTACCTATCGCTTTGTCAGGCTTCCATTTGGTCTGGTTTCCACGGCCTCGTTTTTCAGAGAGCTTTGGAAAATGTTTTGAAAGGCTTAACTGGTGTGAGGATATATCAGGATGATATTTTAATTTTTGGGAGAGACAATAGGGAGCATGATGAGAGAATTTTGAGTGTTCTGGGCAGACTTAATGAGTTTAATCTGACGGTCAAAATTGAAAAATGTAAATTTAGGAGAGAGGTTGTTGATTATTTAGGACATTTCATTTCTGCAGGTGGTGTGATGCCAAAAGAGGATTTGGTTGATGCTCTTCGCAAATTGCACTCTCCCACTACTAAAGAAGAGTTAATGAGTTTTTTAGGAATGGCAGAATACTCCAGTAAGTTTGTCCAAGGTTTTGCTTCTCTGTGTGTTCACGTGAGAACCTTTATTCACAAAGGATGTGAGTTTGTATGAGACCAGATTTGTGAAGATGAGTTTTTCACTTTGAAGGAGAGATTGAGTGGTGCACCAAAGTTGAGTAGTTTTGACACCTAGAAGAAGTCCTTTCTAATAACTGATGCCAGCATGAAAGGTCTGGGTGCTGTATTATTGCAAAAGAATCAAGGGCACGATGATGTAATTTTGTTTCTTTCAAGGACTTTGAGAGGTGCTGAAATGCGCTATTCTGTTGTAGAAAGAGAAGCTCTCACGGTGTATTCGTCAATAAACAAATTGAAAAATCTCTTGTGGGGCTGTGTGTTTGAAGTCAGGACAGACCACAAACCGTTGTGTGAAATTATTTTAAAAAAAATGTATTGATACTATCTCAAGTAGAATCACGAAATGGGTTGTGGCGTTGCAAGAGTATGATTTTGACATTAAATATTTGCCAGGTGTGGAGAACAAAGTAGCGGATGCTTTGTCTTGGTTAGTAGATGATGATGACAAATGTTCATCTGGTGAGTGTGAACAGAATGAGGATGTAGTCTGTTTCATTGAAGGGGGTAGCATTGCCAAAGAAAGATGGCATGAAACTCTTGTTGCTGACAATGTCATGCTTAGAGTTTTGGAGTGGGTAAAGGCAGGTTGGAAGTTCAAACCCAAAGGTGAGGAAGAGCTGGAAAAATATTGGCATGTCAAAGATGAACTTTCTGAACAAGGAGGTCTACTGGTCATGGGTCTGAGGTTAATTTCCCTGGTTTCTCTCAGGGAAGAACTCATTTCTTTGGCTCATACAGGTCATCAAGGTATGTCTAAGACAAAGGAGAGACTCAGGTTGTCTTAATGGTGGCCGGGTATGAATTTGCATGTGGAACGGGTTATCAGAGATTGTGTTCAGTGTGGATTGAGTGGAAGCCTAAGGTTCAACCCATGATAATAAGGGAACACCCCGATGGCCCATAGAAGGAAGTTGGTTTAGACATTGTTGGCCCCACTCGTTCCTCTGGTTCTGAGTGGTTTGTTCTGATTCTTGTTGATTTATTATCCAGGTGGCCAGAAATAACCATTACACAGGGTGTAGAAACCAAGCATGTGAAGGCATTTTTAGAAGAGCTAATAGCTACAGAGGGAACACCTGATATCATTCTTACTGACAATGGGGTGCAGTTAGTTTCAAGGGAAATGGAGCAGTTTCTTTGTGGACATGGTATTAAGCACAAGAAGTGTTCATTATACCATCCAGAGACGAATGGAATGGTGGAGCGCTTTAATCGTGTACTGAAAGAAACCATAGAAATGGCAAAATCTGCAGGTTTGGATTGGCGCAAAGAAATTTGCAAAAAGGTTGAAGCTTACAGGCTGTCTCCCCATGCCATAACCAAGAAGACTCCCTTCGAATTATTCAGTGGTAGGCGTGCTAACACCCTAGTGGCCCCTACTTGGGTTAACGACATGCAGTCTAATCATGATGTGTGTAATGAGAGGTGTGATTGGAGTTTGGCTGAGTCTAGGAGGATTGAAGCTCGTAAAGAGCTTTATTATCAAAGGAAAAGTGTTACGAAGACTGTTGTCTAAGTGGGTGATTGGGTTTTAGATAAAATCCCTTGCAAAAAAGGTTCTTCTACAGCATTTTAAAAACCTATGCAGGTTATCAAAGTCTTCAATAATGCTGGTAAAACCAGTTACTATCGTATTTGGAATTTAAACAGAGTTGTCGTGGTCAGAGATGATTTGATTCAGAATCATCCTTTGCATGGGAAAACCGGTTAGGGAACTGATCTTGCGGACTCCACTAAAAACACGGACTCCATTCGTATGTCTGTGAGAGTGTCCACTCCGCCAGCCTATTTGCGTGAATATGTAAAGTAATTGGCATGGCTCCTTACTATTCATGGTAATGGTGCTTGCTAATTCGTGTCTGCTTGTGCTTCTATCTATGTTAAGAAAAAAGTTTTTATTTTAGGAAGTTTTTCTTTAAGCTTTGTTGTATGCATTATTCTCTTTGTTTATATTTATTTGCTAATGATGCTTTTCTTGTATGTTGTTTATTATAGTTTATAAAGAAGGGAGATGTGTGGCATTCTGAGATTCTGTTGCTAAGAGCTTCAGAATGTAATGATGCCAATGGGACTGTGAAGGCAGTTGATGCTGAGCCTGTCTCATGTCTGGAGTGTATTGATGGATGGGATCCTTACAAGGAATAAACCTTGCTTTCACATCAATCTGATGTCCTGTGAATTCTTCACTTTGTTACATGCCCACTTTCTAAAAGTGGCATATTCAAAAACAGAATTTAAAAAGCACCTTTACCACAAGGTGCATTAATGAATTCTGAGTTCAGAGAGCATAAACTCAATTTCTCCATCTTGTCCTTATGGAAAGTTATTCTTGTAAGATGTTACAAAGCAACTCCCATGTTAGCCTGTGGGACAGATAGCTTTTAAATAGTGAAAAACGAAATTGGCAGTATTTCACTATCAGGACATGTCACACACACCAGTACATGTCCTACATTTCACATACACTGTACTCTGCCCATGGAGGTACCTTGGGCCTTCCTTAGGGGTGCCTTACACGTAAGGAGAGAGAAGTGCACCCACTTGCCAAGGCAACATGGCAGTTTACAACTGCACACGCAGACACTACAGTGGTAGGTCTCAGACACATTTACAGGGCTACTCATGTAGGTGGCACAACCAGTGCTTCAAGCCCACTAGTAGCATTTAATTTACAGGCCCTGGCACACTCAGTGCACTTTACTAAGGACTTGCCAGTAAATTGAATATGCCAATCATGGATAACCAATCATATCACAATTTATACAGAGAGCATTTGCACTTTAGCACTGATCAGCAGTGGTAAAGTGCATAAAATCCTATAGCCAATGAACACAGAGTCAGAAAAATAGGAGACAAAAGGCAAACAGTTTGGGGATACATCTGCAAAAAGGGCCAGGTCTAACACCAGTAAAGAACTCTTCACCTCTTCCAAAACCTGAGCTGTTGTACCCAGAGCTATATCAACCTCAGCCACCTCCCCACCTTCCTTTGCTGGTGGTGGCATTTTTATGTTAAAAATCCCCTACAAGTAATATTGAGACAGCAGGATAGCTATATCATATGTCCTCCCACTTACAACAAACTGCAATCAAACAATTCCTGCAAGCGGTATTCTTATGGAGGCTGGCTCTGTGTGAGCCAACATAAGTCATCCGGTCTCTTCCGAAACCAAAATTCATTTAGCACTCTCAGTTATTGCTGTTATGCACAGCCCTATCACACCCTGTCAAGTGCTTTGACTAACAACGAACCATTTCGCAATAGGTCAGCCAATAACAAACCACATCTTAATCTTAGCATTGCCCACATTGACAAAACCCACCAGTCGTTGATTATAATACCAAAGTGACAAAATTAACCAAATAATCAATTCACATTTATAATTTCGTATTCACTGATTCTATCCATTTCAGATAAAGATTCTGAAATTGACAACAAATTAAACTAATGAATGAATATGATCCATGAATGGTAAAGGATTGCTCTATTTATGGTCCATATGACATGTATTTGATGATTTCACGAATCAAGCATGGTTAAAAATAATGAAACACTTTCTCATCTGTATTTGCAATTTGTGTATAAACTGATAAATAGATCCAACTTTCCCTAAATCAGAGAAAACAATAACAGCTTCATTCCAAGTTGCAGGAAAATGGTATAGAGTTGAAAATGAAAACCCATAATTGTATTAACAAGGACTGATTTATTCATAATGAATTTGAGCTATCCTGCTGATAATGTAAGCCTCAATTTCAAAATGGTTGCTGCTGCCTGTCCAGTGTTATCCTAAGGAGTTTGGTGGCACAGGGCAGGAAAACGTTTGGAGGCCCCTGTTCAGAAAATCTTTCGCTTATCTCTTGAGGCGGAAGCCGAGAGCTCGACCCCTTAACTTTTTAAAAATTTGAGTGTCACGATTTTGTGTTTTTAACTCACCTGACATCCTCTCCTGGCATAATTTCAGGGCTTTAGCACGCTCCTGACCAGCCCGCGCAGCGGATCTTAGCGCTGCCGCGGGAGCATACCATACAATCACCTTGCCGCTATTACCGGCGAAACATCAGGCCACGCCCCTTTCCTGAGGCCACGCCCCCGCCGAGACTACATAAAGGACGCTGATTGCGAGCGCCCTTCAGAAACGCTTATCTCTTGAGGCGGAAGCCGAGAGCTCGGCCCCTTAACTATTTAAAAATTTGAGTGTCACGATTTTGTGTTTTTAACTCACCTGACATCCTCTCCTGGCATAATTTCAGGGCTTTAGCACGCTCCTGACCAGCCCGCGCAGCGGATCTTAGCGCTGCCGCGGGAGCATACCATACAATCACCTTGCCGCCATTACCGGCGAAACATCAGGCCACGCCCCTTTCCTGAGGCCACGCCCCCCTACCGCCGTCTTCCATCCCTTTAAATCATGGGCATTTTCCGGACGCGCAGCGGACGAGCGCAGCGGGCGCGCCTTCTGCGCGCCAAAGTCGCGCCTAAGGCAAGCCTGTCTGCGCCTGTCCGCGCCCGAACGGGGCTCGGGGCTGGACCCCCTCGCTCATCTGTACCCTTGGACATGACGGGAACAGAAACTCACAGGCATAGGACACACTATACTAGACAAAAACTTCTATCTCTATGCCCAAAACTAAAAGATAGCTGCTACCACACCTTGCAGGCTGACTCTTTACCTTTCTTCTGTGAGACCTGTAAGTACACTCCTCAATTCTTGAAGAAAGGAAAAAGGGAGACAGCTAAATTAAAAATGTTGCTACTTAACTGCAGATCCATGAAGAAGCATAAAACAGAGATTTATGATCTACTAACGGAAAGAAGTCCTGATGTACTTTTTTTAACCGAGACGTGGCTAGACGTTGCTTCGTCGCCTGAAGCTCTCGAAGCCACTCCTCAAGGATATTGCCTACTCAGATTAGATAGACAGAAACAGAGAGGTGGGGGGTTAGCTCTTATCTATAAAACTGAGTTAGAGTGCACCTTACTGAAGGCTACGCTACCTAATAGTGAGAGCGGCTTTTTCACAATAAAAGCAGGATCCAAAAGCATCATAAACGGACTACTTATATACCGCCCGCCTGGAGGGGCTGCACAGTTCGGCGAACAACTCACAGAACTGATAACCCAGCCAGCACTTCGGTACAAAAAACTTCTCATCCTAGGTGACCTCAACCTTCACTTTGATAATACGGATTGTGGGGAGGCTCAGGCTGTGGCAGAAGCACTGAAATCTCTAGAGCTTAACCTTCAATCCAGATCCCCCTCGCACCAATTAGGGCATCTTTTGGATCCCATATTTGCCAACTGGGAGGGTGTCAACGTCAGAATAATTTGGTCCGATCACTTCATCATTCCATTTGAAATAGAAGGTATTCCTTCTGATACCAGAACTAACAATCCCTCACCCCAGAAACGTAGAGACTGGAAAAAGTTCAACCAGGAGACATTCAAGCTTGTCCTACTTGAGACATCCCCGCCCCCTAGCAACACCTTGCAGGAGGCGTGGGACAATTATGAAAGTTGGGTGTCCAATGCACTAGATACAGTAGCACCCTGGACACTCAAACCTCCAGCAAGATTGACCAAAACTGCCCCCTGGTTCTCTCAAGAACTCAAAGGAGCTAAAACAAAATGCAAAAATTTGGAAAGACAATGGAGGAAAAGCTACACATTTAGAAAGTAAGTCACACTATAGAACAGAACTAAAAAAATATCCCAAACTTGTAAGAGCAGCGAAAGGTGACTATTTTAGGGGCAGAATAGAATCTGCCGATAACCCCACCAGAGAACTCTTTGCCATTTATAAAGAGTTAACGGTCCTGACCAGACTCGAAGCGCAAGACACCTACTCCAGCGAGCTATGCGACTCCATAGCCGATCATTTTATCGGCAAGGTCGACAAAATATATGCCACTTTCACAGACGGAGCTGATTCCTCCAGTAAACATATGGTAGTCAAAGATAACTCCACTGTTAAACCCCGTCTGACATGCTTTAAAGTACCTGAGGGACAGGAACTGTTGAACATTGCTAAAAATACAGTCTGGCTCCCCTTGTGATGTGTGCCCCCCCAATCGCTGTAAGGGAGTCCTGGAGAGTATGATCGATCAGATCACTCATATCGTTACTCTCTCTTTCCAAGAATGCCATGTGCTTGATGCATGGAAAACAGCCCAGGTTATCCCCTTGAAAAAAAAACCTAACGTCCACATCTCCCAACTTCAAAATCTTCGTCCCTTCTTCCCTTCTGTGCAAAAATAGTGGAATAAGTGGTCAACGGGCAACTCATGAAATACCTGGAGAAGGAATCCCTCCTCCACCCTACTCAATCGGGGTTTAGAGCCGGCTACTCGACAGAGTCAGCCGTCCTCTATTCCACTGAGTGCCTCAGACAGATGGCGGACGAAGGACAGACAGCAGCGTTGGTTTTATTAGACCTCAGTGCAGCATTTGACACCGTGCTGCACACAACGCTGCTGTCTCGCCTCTCTGACATGGGAGTGGAGGGACCTGCCCATGCCTGGTTAAAATCTTTCCTGGTTAACAGAAGTTTCCAGATGCACTGTCCCCCTTTCAAATCTTCCCCCCGGAAGCTGAGCCATGGGGTTCCACAGGGCTCCAGCTTAAGCCATACCCTGTTCAACCTTTATATGGAACCCCTGGCTCATATAGCTTAAGCTTTCGGGGTGGATATTGTCACTTATGCTGATGACACCCAACTGATGATCAAGCTGTCGCTCGATCATACGGAAGATGCCAGTAACTTTTCCAAATGCTTGTCATCAGTGGCATTATGGATGAATAACAACTGTTTATGCCTGAATGGCGAAAAAACAGAACATTTGGTTGTTGGTAAATCCCCCTCTGCCTGGTCGCACATGTGGTGGCCGGCGGAACTGGGCAAATTTCCTTCTCCCGCTGACTCTTTACCTTTCTTCTGTGAGACCTGTAAGTACACTCCTCAATTCTTGAAGAAAGGAAAAAGGGAGACAGCTAAATTAAAAATGTTGCTACTTAACTGCAGATCCATGAAGAAGCATAAAACAGAGATTTATGATCTACTAACGGAAAGAAGTCCTGATGTACTTTTTTTAACCGAGACGTGGCTAGACGTTGCTTCGTCGCCTGAAGCTCTCGAAGCCACTCCTCAAGGATATTGCCTACTCAGATTAGATAGACAGAAACAGAGAGGTGGGGGGTTAGCTCTTATCTATAAAACTGAGTTAGAGTGCACCTTACTGAAGGCTACGCTACCTAATAGTGAGAGCGGCTTTTTCACAATAAAAGCAGGATCCAAAAGCATCATAAACGGACTACTTATATACCGCCCGCCTGGAGGGGCTGCACAGTTCGGCGAACAACTCACAGAACTGATAACCCAGCCAGCACTTCGGTACAAAAAACTTCTCATCCTAGGTGACCTCAACCTTCACTTTGATAATACGGATTGTGGGGAGGCTCAGGCTGTGGCAGAAGCACTGAAATCTCTAGAGCTTAACCTTCAATCCAGATCCCCCTCGCACCAATTAGGGCATCTTTTGGATCCCATATTTGCCAACTGGGAGGGTGTCAACGTCAGAATAATTTGGTCCGATCACTTCATCATTCCATTTGAAATAGAAGGTATTCCTTCTGATACCAGAACTAACAATCCCTCACCCCAGAAACGTAGAGACTGGAAAAAGTTCAACCAGGAGACATTCAAGCTTGTCCTACTTGAGACATCCCCGCCCCCTAGCAACACCTTGCAGGAGGCGTGGGACAATTATGAAAGTTGGGTGTCCAATGCACTAGATACAGTAGCACCCTGGACACTCAAACCTCCAGCAAGATTGACCAAAACTGCCCCCTGGTTCTCTCAAGAACTCAAAGGAGCTAAAACAAAATGAAAAAATTTGGAAAGACAATGGAGGAAAAGCTACACATTTAGAAAGTAAGTCACACTATAGAACAGAACTAAAAAAATATCACAAACTTGAAAGAGCAGCGAAAGGTGACTATTTTAGGGGCAGAATAGAATCTGCCGATAACCCCACCAGAGAACTCTTTGCCATTTATAAAGAGTTAACGGTCCTGACCAGACTCGAAGCGCAAGACACCTACTCCAGCGAGCTATGCGACTCCATAGCCGATCATTTTATCGGCAAGGTCGACAAAATATATGCCACTTTCACAGACGGAGCTGATTCCTCCAGTAAACATATGGTAGTCAAAGATAACTCCACTGTTAAACCCCGTCTGACATGCTTTAAAGTACCTGAGAGACAGGAACTGTTGAACATTGCTAAAAATACAGTCTGGCTCCCCTTGTGATGTGTGCCCCCCCAATCGCTGTAAGGGAGTCCTGGAGAGTATGATCGATCAGATCACTCATATCGTTACTCTCTCTTTCCAAGAATGCCATGTGCTTGATGCATGGAAAACAGCCCAGGTTATCCCCTTGAAAAAAAAACTTAACGTCCACATCTCCCAACTTCAAAATCTTCGTCCCTTCTTCCCTTCTGTGCAAAAATAGTGGAAAAAGTGGTCAACGGGCAACTCATGAAATACCTGGAGAAGGAATCCCTCCTCCACCCTACTCAATCGGGGTTTAGAGCCGGCTACTCGACAGAGTCAGCCGTCCTCTATTCCACTGAGTGCCTCAGACAGATGGCGGACGAAGGACAGACAGCAGCGTTGGTTTTATTAGACCTCAGTGCAGCATTTGACACCGTGCTGCACACAACGCTGCTGTCTCGCCTCTCTGACATGGGAGTGGAGGGACCTGCCCATGCCTGGTTAAAATCTTTCCTGGTTAACAGAAGTTTCCAGATGCACTGTCCCCCTTTCAAATCTTCCCCCCGGAAGCTGAGCCATGGGGTTCCACAGGGCTCCAGCTTAAGCCATACCCTGTTCAACCTTTATATGGAACCCCTGGCTCATATAGCTTAAGCTTTCGGGGTGGATATTGTCACTTATGCTGATGATACCCAACTGATGATCAAGCTGTCGCTCGATCATACGGAAGATGCCAGTAACTTTTCCAAATGCTTGTCATCAGTGGCATTATGGATGAATAACAACTGTTTATGCCTGAATGGCGAAAAAACAGAACATTTGGTTGTTGGTAAATCCCCCTCTGCCTGGTCGCACATGTGGTGGCCGGCGGAACTGGGCAATTTTCCTTCTCCCGCGGACTCTGTCAGAAATCTTGGAGTAATGCTCGACTCGGATCTCTCTTTCAGGTCTCAGGTCAATAAAGTCACAGGCAGGTGCTTCAGCACACTAAAAACCCTCCGTAAAATCCTTGACCTTCTCCCCATCAACGCCAGAAAGACACTTGTCCATGCCCTAGTCACACCCCATCTTGACTACGGCAATATCCTACTCCTAGGTCTAAGTAAAAAAGGCCTACACCAACTGCAGTGCGTGCAAAACGCTGCTGCCCGCCTGGTACTCAACCTGCCTCGTAGAGCATCTGGGAAGAATGCTCTAGCGAAGCTTCACTGGTTTCCGGTCAAGGAACGCATTAAATTTAAAGCCTTATGCTTTACGCATCGCATCGCCCAGGGCAAAGGCCCAGGATATCTGCAAAAACTCCTCACAATTCACTGCCCCACCAAAAACCTGAGGTCGGCCGGAGCTATGCTGTTTAAACTCCCCCGTACCCGCAGAGCCAAGATGGGTGGCCGTTCTTTCAGATACCTGGCCCCTAAACACTGGAATGAACTACCACTCGATCTTCGAATGGAACCTTCAGAAACTAGATTCCTGGGCCAAACTTAAAACTCATCTGTTTCCAGTCATCTAATTCTCTCTCCTCCCTCTGACCCTTGTTTCGTTCTCCCCTACTTCTGTCTCTTGAGATATAGCAGTATTCTAGCGCGGGGATACACTATTTTTAGTGCAGCCAGGCGCTTTAGAAATGGCCATATTATTATTATTATTATTATTTTCAATTTTATTACCCATTTTCAGCTATTTTAAGGCAAGTGATGTCAAACAATATTTAGTTATATGATAAAGGCTGTGATAGATAAATAGACAGACGTAATATATAGAAAATGTTCACTTTCCTAGGGCTCCCCTGGGGGTCCTGCAATATTGCCACTTTTCCCACGCCTTAAAACATCCCTGTGCCTGTCGCCATCTTTCTTATGCACACAGTCATCTTTCTGTCCTTTCCACACTGTGCATTCAGCGTATAAAAGATATTTTGTAGGCAATGTTTTAAACACAATGTCATTCTTTCATGTACAACATGATGCTTTAATCCCAAGCTTCGTTTTCATGCTGTAAGCATAGTGAATGCTTTCCCAAAGTCTCACCTGTTGGGACCACAAAGGGATTCTCATCAGAACTAAACCTAAATTGTAACAACATTTGTAATGACTATAAGTTATCACAGGAGCGCAGGGCATGGGAACTACATTATATACATTTGTGGGATAGTGCTGACAAATGCGATTTCAAACTGTATTGTTCTTTCTTTAATTTGATTGTGTGGAATTTCTAGGACTTTGCACAGTCACAGCAAATTTATTAACCGTATTGTATTTCAGCCTATAAAATGAGCCTTAGCCAGAAGGTGTTGAGCTCACTTCCCTTCATCTTTAGAAGATGACACTCTATCAGTCTGATCTCTATTTTATGATTTATTTACTGAGCTGAATTATATTCTGTTCTACTATTGCATGAATTACATTTTAATCTGAGTTTCATGCTTTATTATGACAAATGGCGAAGTGACTGACTTATTGCTATTTATTGGCTTTCTATAATGCCTTTAAACTTGTAATAAACCTTCATGGTTTCGTTATAATTCTTGTCAGTCTTTACTTTAAAGCCTACTGTGCTTCACATTTACTTCTGAAATGTTATTTGATATTGAATTTACATGTTGACCAAGTCCAGTTGTGGAGAAATAAAATCCTTAGGGATCAGCACCCCTCCTGGTTCATCAGTATTGCGAATTGAGGACTGAGGATAAAGTGTATCATTAGAAATAACAGGTCCAACACACTTGGTATAAAAACTATTTGCACATGGCATCAGGTCTGTTTTGTGTCCGATTATTACTCGTGCAGCGAATAATGTGGAATAATATAGCATTTGGTATCAGCTGACCTGACAAAAACCGTGTGTCACATGATATCAGCCCTTTCTCACGTCATGTGATGAGGAGTCGATATCACATGGTGGAACAAAAGGTGAGCCGAATACTCCTATGTGGAATGGGTTTCTGACTACAGTCTGGAGGATCTGCACATCTAATGCCCATGGGGGGTTTTAAATCTCCCCACACCATCATCAAAAATACTGAGAAGCTTTTGTTTTTCTTTTATTTCCATTTTTGAAAGGTGAGGATAAGGGGAGGGAGGGCAAAAGTGCCTCCAAAGAAGTGTTTGAGACAAAGCCCTGCACCCTGCAAGGACATGCCCCCTCTTCACAAGGTGAAAACAATTAGAAATTGGCAAGGTTGTATCAGCTTTGACTGTTGAATTTCTTTCCGGAAGGAAGAGGCATGACCTGCATGTGTAATAATTTGGAGAGAAATGTTTTAGCATTCATTGTATAATGGGTACAAAGCAAGAGTGAGCCCAAAAAAAGATGCAGTAAAGTTTTTACTTAGCACACAACTCTAAATGAGACTGTAAGTTTTTCTAGTGATTTTAATTTATTTCAGGAAAAAGATATGAACAACCACTACAATAACTACAATACAGGTAGACAATTTTATTACTCTACCAAATCACATGATTCTAAAGCACAATCCGAACAATGTCTCTGAGAAATATAAACAATTCGAACCTTAATAATGGTCCTGCAAAGTATTGCTTAAACCATTATTTTACCCCAAAGAACCTGTCACAAGTGAAAACCCCTGTCTACTAGTGCCACCTCATAAAGGAGCTCAGCCACAGGATAGTGGTAGTCATTTTTTGAGTGGTGGGCAGCCCGCTAGCCCGCTAGCCCACCAGGTCAGGAGAGCCCCTGGCCTGTGCTTCAATGGTGAAGGTCTGCCTGACATAATTAGAAATATTAGAGGGATCCCTGTACCTTCAGTGTGCCGGTCAGTGGGTTGGATGCACTGAATTCAGAACACCAGGCAGAGCGGCTACCATTTTCTTTTGATCCCACTTTCGTCTCTGTTTACCTTTGTGAATCAGGCCCATTGAGTTATCCCCATGAGCATCTAGTTCAATGTATGTTTTCCCTTCGCAGGTTGGTGAGGCCTTGTGGTGAGGGCTCACCAACTAGCAAAACTAGTGACCTTTGAACTGCTGTACATATGTTGGGATGACAGTCACAGTGACCTTGATGCCCATTGGCAGAGAGAATGCCTAATTAATGGTTATTGCTAGTGGCGCTCTATTGTCGAGAACCCAGCAGTCACCCACTCTTTGAAATAGGGCAAGAAAGTTGCAAAGTTGTTACATGAGTTATCTGCCATTTTTTGGCAGATGTGACATGCCTCCAACCTCTAAATGGCCTCTTGTCCATCAACTTGCACAAAGAGCATCAGAATCAGTATGAATTTGCCCTTTCAGTTAAAAGTCAGGGCCGCCATTTGCCACCCACCACTCCCCGCAATTCTGACGTGCTAAACAAATTTTTAGATAGATGTTATCCCCTCTATATTTTGTGTTTGGAAGCACATACATTCTTGCTTCCATAAACAGCACTGATGGCTACAAGAAAAGTTGAACATGCGTAAACTTTTTATACAATGCCAAATAGCCAAATAGCACTCCAGTACAAATTAAGTAGCGCCACTGAGGAGTCTATATAACCTGTCCCCTAGCACTGCACATGAGAGCACAATTCCTTTTAAAATAGTGATGTGTGCTCATCAATTGACTTGTATGTATATATATATATATATATATATATATATATATATATATATATATATATATATATATATCAGCTTTCGTCTGTTCCTGTTTTCCCCAAGATTTCTGGTGCACAGGAGCACTTTTGACGAAATACTTCGTTAGCTACTTTACCGGCTTTGCTTCTCCGGTATCTACGCTGACCCCTCCTTCGCAACGGGCTAAGCGGCAGGAAGCAGTTCTTTTCGGTGCTCCAGAAGGTCTCTCTTGTTCCTGTCAGGTTCAGCTGCTACAGCCCCCACATCACCTGTAATACTCCCGAAATCGGCGGTGGACCCGAGTTGCTGAGTGTCGGACGACATCGCAAGCGCAAAGGGATTCACTCCGGTGGGGAGCCTGGTTGTATTTTGCGGTGAAGGAGTGCAGAGGATTTGGGCAGTTTCCGATTTTCTCCAACTGCCCGTTGATCCCGTGAGTACACATTTGTGTTTCAATATATACAGCGCCATGTCTGCAGACGCCTTGAGAAGCAGGGAGGAGGCAGCCATCGGTGTGTTCGATGACTCACCGGCTGGTGGGTCGAACATCATAAATCAAACAGTTGAGCACATCAGTGGAACTCCTAACCCACGTGAAATCTTTAAACGTCTGGAAAAGTTGATGAAGGCTGAACAAGCCAAATGGTGGGAGCACCGCTCCTTGAATCGTTATTTAGAGGTGGGGCGCATCCCTCGGGGGCTTCGAATAATGCTGGCACCAAGCTATGAGCAACCTGACCCTAACATGCTTAATGAATGGGCGGAGTGTAACCTGGAGTCATCGCGCAAGTTGGTGGTAATTTTGGTCAAATATGCGGAGAGTGATCGCGCAGCACTGCAGACCCAGATTGACATTGTCGAGAATGAAATCCGTGCTTTGGATTCCTCTGTTGACTGTGTCAAATTCAGGGAGGAGATGGTCTTTCGTCTTCGCAAAGAGGAGGAAATAATCAAAAAATGCAAGGCGTTTAAATTTCAACGCGACAAAATTGATTATCAAGAAGGTCGGATTTTCACCTTTGCTAGGAAGTTCGATGCCATCAAAACTTCCAAACCACCTCCAACGCAAGTGTCATCTGAGCCAGGCGCAAGTGCTAATCAAGTACATCAAGGGGCATCTTCAATCTCTGACCTGAGCTCAGTACCCGACAGTGAGTCTGACAGTGAACGCCACAGCAACTTAATGCGTTTGGGGTTTACCAAACATTCCCTAGCGCAAGAGGTGGACTGCTTGCGACAAGAACGTTGCGAAACTTTGAGACCAAGACGCCAAAACTCCAACAGTGTAAAAGAATCAACCAAAAGCGCAGAGCGCGCCGACAAGCAGCCTCCAAGCGCCAAGCCAAGAAGAAACTACAACAGAAAATGGAAGAAACAGTAGATGGGCAACATTTGGAAGGGGTAGAAAGCAGCTCCATATCTGTTCTAAATCTCACAGATATTCAATTGAGCCAAGCTGACATCAAAATCCTCCATTTGGGCCTGTCTTACAGTCCAGTCAGCAATTTCAGTTATTCCAAGACACGAATAGATCTATACAAGTTTATTCGCAAGCTGAAATTGCAGAAGTACTTTCGGCTTAATCCTCCAGCGCCACGACCCCAACCTCTGCCTATGGCTACACAATTCCATGGACTTAGAGCCAGTGATTTTCAATTGCTGCAAGATTTACAACAACTGCATACTGAAGACTCAAGCTCCAGCCGTATTAATGATGAATTGATTCCTAACGTGTCAGGCCTTACCAAATTTAAGTCCAAATCAACGTTTTCTCCTTTGGTGCTGCATGATAATCTAGACATTTTTCACGAATTATCTATAGCGGGCATGAAAAAACTTTATGCATCCATTCGTGAAAAAACGCAACACACCGCACAGAATACCTGGTATATCCAGTTGGTTAAAAAACTGCAGGCAAACAACAACATCATTATCCGCCAATCAGATAAAGGCGGCAATGTGGTACTTTGGCCTCGTCAACTTTATCTAGATGAAGCCCACAGCCAGCTTAATGATCCTCTTTGCTATAAACGGTGTGAGGCAGCTGCAATGAGGAAAGCACAGAATGACTTCTATGCACGTTTGGTCGCTTGGAGAAGTACCGGACTTTTGAGTCAGGATGAATTCAAGTACCTCAAGAATGAGCATCCAATCACCCCGGTGATTTATTTCATCCCAAAAGTACACAAGGACCCCGTCAAGCCTCCTGGCAGGCCTATCATCTCAGCCTGTGGGGGGTTATTGGAAAACACATCTGTGTACATTGACAATTTCTTGCAGGAACATGTTCAAACCCTACCGTCATTTGTGCAGGACACAGGTGATTTTCTAAGAAAAATCGCAGACACCCCTTGGGACACTACGTGTTGGTTGATTACACTTGATGTAACAGCGTTGTATACAAGCATACATCATTCTGATGGCTTGAAAGCAATTGTACATTATCTGGGGAATAGACCCATTATGCTAGCCAATCATAATAAGATGTTACTTGATATGATTTCATTTTGCTTGTACAACAACTTCTTTATGTTTGGTAACCAATACTTCCAACAGGTCAGGGGTGTAGCCATGGGGGCCTGTTTTCCTCCCAGCTATGCCTGTTTGCACATGGGCTGCTGGGAGGAGCAGGTCCTCTTTGGCCAACACCATGACACTTTTTCCAAACATGTAATTGTATGGCTCCGCTATATCGATGACATCTTTTTGATATGGCAGGGTACCAAACAGGCAGCCCTTGACTTCATTAGTGCGCTCAACATCAACACTCTTAACCTCCGCTTTACGTCCAACATAAGCCAGGAGTCGGTGTGCTTCCTAGATGCAGAGATTGTTGCCAGCAATGACCAGTTAATAACGCGACTATTTAGGAAGCCCACTGCGGGTAATACAGTGTTGCATGACTCAAGTCACCATCCGGCACATCTCATACGCAGCATACCCTATGGGGAGATGTTGCGTATAAGGCATATTTGCAGCACTGACCTAGAATGTGTTAGAGCTCAACAAGCTAGCAAAGCACGTTTTATGCAAAGGGGCTATACTGTTGCTATGGTTGATAGTGCAATTCAAAAAGCCAATCGCATCCCTAGGAGTGAGGCCTTAAAGAAGTCTGTGCCTATCGAAACGAGCTTACCTACTAATCAACCGATCAGATTAATTGTGACCTATAATCGTCAACATCAGGCTCTACGCAAAGTACTTAAGAAAAATTGGAGCCTTGTTTGTAATGACCCTGTCATTGGGGACCTGATGTCAGCTAGTCCGGTCATTACATTCAGAAAAGCTCGTTCGATGAAGGATACGCTGAAAGTGCTGCGACTAAAACATGGTTGCAGACGAGCAAGGGCTTCAAACGCTGATCTAGCTGCAAAGCGTGCAGGCATGGGGCTAACAAGATGGAATATTGCATTCCGTTCTGTGACATCCCTCGCCCCATCAATAAATTCCTTACCTGCAGGACTGAATTTGCGGTGTATGTGCTGGAGTGTCCGTGTGGCCTGCAATATGTTGGCAGTACCAAATTGCAGGTCCACAAGCGGATACTCCAGCACATACGGGCCATCAATGGCAGTGATCCCACATACCCTGTTGCACGCCACTTCAAGGAGTGCCATGACAACTAAAGTGAACTCCTTAGGTTCTTTGTCATTGACTCTGTGCCCCCGTTGAGACGGGGAGGCAATCGTGAGGCCCTTCTCCGTGCGCTAGAAACCCGCTATATTCTCGAACTGGACTCTAAGACCCCTGTGGGTCTTAACGCTAGTGAAGATTTCTTCACCTGTCTGTAATCATACTTTTTTCATCAACTCTTTACATCAGTTTTAAAGATGCCCATATCCATTGTTCCATTGATGTATAGCCTCCAAACCTTTTTAGTATGCAGAAAGAATTATAATTTTTGTAACATTACTTTATATTATATTAAGATTGTTTTTAATATAGCACTTTTTTTTCACTTTGTATACTATGCATTATCTTGATTGGCGCTTTGATATAGACATGCTAGTGTTCATCTATGATGGTTATTTGTATCATATATGCTCACTGACTACGAACATGATGAGGATTTTACCCACTTGGGTCTCATTTGCACATATTGCGTATTTTGCACAGCTTATTTCGTTGTTGCATATGTAGGTGTTCAGTTTTTTTATTTAAAAGATATAAGGTTTGTTTTAAACTGCCACTGCCCGTTGGTTTTACCTTAAATTTAGATCGCACCTTATATTTGTGCTTTCTTTGTTTTTAAGGATTGTTTTACCAACTGCCTATCAATGTTTGTTACTCTTATGTATTTTACTATAAGTGAACTACAAATGTGTATATATATTCTTTCCAATATACTTCTTCCATGTCTATCACGCCATTTATGCGTTAGCCAATCATGCACGTTACACACTTTGCACTTGCACTTTAAATTGCTCCTGCTCAGCCTCGGCGTCATGTGATCAAGGCCTTTCGTAGGATGAAACGCGTCATGCAGGCATTGCTGTAAAACGAAAATAAATTAATTTTCTCACTTGCATCCTGGGTCAGCTTTTGTCTGTTCCTGTTTTCCCCAAGATTTCTGGTGCACAGGAGCACTTTTGACGAAATACTTTGTTTATATATATATATATATATATATATATATATATATATATATATATATATATATATATATATATATATATATATATATATGAGTTATTCCGTAGAACAGCTGCAATTGTAACTCCACACCGTCACAGCATATACGGACACGGACCATGAGTAAGTGCTGAATTATTTTATTCTGTGCCTTTTGCCGCCATAACGTTTCGGCTCCTCCGAGCCTTGATCACATGACAACATGACCCAATGATATCATGGCTTTTAAAGTGACTGTGCATACAAACAAGTAATCATGTGACTGTCTTTAGAGGAAATGGATAAAAGACTTGACGGTTGGTCTGTGCAAAACATTGTGGTTAAAGTACATCAGTAAAGGTAATTGAATTGTAAATAATTTAAAAACCTGCAATATAGTTTATATCATATAAATAAATATTGTTTACTAAAAACTGATTTATGTGCAAATTAAAAGCTGAGGTCGATAAAAATTTGTGCAAAAAATCGCTAATGTGTAAAGTATGACACTGAATATAACACATCGTTATAAAGTCGGTGTGCATACATGAATAAATTCAATATGCAAAGAAACACCTCTTTAAAATGAAATTGCTATAAAATGAGGTTTAAATGATAAAAATGAAACACCTCTACGAGCATAGACAATACACAAACCATCGAATATGTGGATATTATGCAAACAAAACATCATGCTTAATGTGCACATGGCATATAGGATGATATGGCCATCTTATATGTAATCCGAGTGTCTGCGTTCTCATTGAGAAAACACGTATACACTCCACAACCACTGCTGTTTTCAGTATAACCATATATATATATTAATAAAAGTCCTTGAAGCCCCGCTGTGTCTCTTCATCAACTCGGAAAGGGAGGTGATTTGTTTGGTACATTTCAGCGTGTTTGCCAGTGACACGCACAAGGAACCCTTCCGCTCAAGAGGTCACGACGTACATTGGCAAAAGAATGGACAGTTCACCGAGGGATCGGTTTGCCGTGACCCGCCACCCGACCCCTTGGAACGGAGAAGCTACCGGCATTTGCTGGTCCATGACTGCATGGAGGGTCGCGGTCATTGTACACGCGTCCCTAGTCTGGTTTCAAAAGGGAACAGTGTGCTGGAAGTAGGGGACAAAGAGACTTTTGTTTTATAATATCTTCCAAGATTTCTCCCTGGGCCGCGTGAAAAGATCTTGCACTTACCGGAGCATTTGGCTGCCAGCGTGCTGCATTGTGGTATCGGCAGTCCACAAATTTGAACTGCCGTTTGACTGCTGCAATGAAACATGGCTCAGGTGAGTGCCCCACCACCAAGGGAGGAGGCGCCTATATAAAGATACTTGTTGTAATCTGACTAAATTCGGTCCCTTTCTTCAAAGCTCATCCTGCCTGCTGTGAAATTTCGCTGACAGGCTCAGCTCACGCATTTCAGTGTTTATTCTGTACTTTGCCCCTCAGTCTATCCATTTCGTAAGGGGTGGACTGTGGTTGTTCTTATTATCAAAATCTCTCCTGGGTTTTCAGTGTTAGCTTTTTTTTTGTTTTTTTTCCACTCGCTCTGTTGTATTCCTCATTTCTTCTACCTTTTCTCCTCTTTCTGTCATCCTCCTCCCTCGATCTGCGTTTTTCTTCCTATCTTCGCCATGTCTGCCTTTTCAATGTCTCAACCCCCTCCGTTTCTGGATGAGAGTGGGGATCCTGTGATCCCATGGAAGAAATGGGTAAATCTGTTTGAATCATACCTAATAGCAATTGGGGGTGACAGATTTTCTGCGGTGCGGAAACAACATGTTCTACTGCATAACCTGGGGAAGCAAGGAAGAGATATTTTTGATGACCTGCCGGATTCAATGGTTGAAGATGCACATGAGGGTGATGGGGGCGAAGGGGAGGCCCAACGGGATGTGTATCTGCTAACACTGTTGAAACTAGAAGCTCAATTTGGTGACAAAATTAATATTGTATTAGAACGCCACAAATTTTTTATGCGCATTCAAGGGAAAAATGAGAAAGTTACAAATTATATTGCTGTTCTGAGAGGTTTAGCCTCAACGTGTGAATTTGGGGTGTTAACTGAGTCACTAATTAGAGATCAGCTAGTAAGGTGTACCTGTAACAAGAAGATCCAAGAAAGACTTCTCGCAGAAGCCCCTGATCTAAAACGTGCCATTGACATCGCTAAGAGCATAGAACATACAGCTTACTGTATGAATGAGATGAAAGAGGCTGTGGAGGTAAAACAAGTAGCGGAAAACAACGTACACAAGATCTCCAATAGAGACCACAAACACAAACCTTCACCGTCCAACCCTGAAGTACACACTGCATCAGGAAATAAGCTAAAATGCTACAGGTGTGGTAATCCCAATCATCTGGCCAACAGCGTAAGCTGCCCTGCAAAGGGAGTCGTGTGCAGCAAATGCAAGAAAAGAGGCCATTTCTCAAAATTATGCCACAGTACAAAAAACACTGTCACCCACATGATAAGCAGCGAGCTGGACCAACAACAACCAAGTGAGGATATAGTTTTCCAGGTGTCCAGTTTTTCAGAAGGTAACAGCACTTCCTACCCCAAGTGCGAGATATTTCTGGACAACGTGATGTATGAGGTTTACGCAGACTCTTGTTCTCCATATACCCTCGTTAATGAAGCCACATTCCTGGCCAATTCGGGAACAAATGTATCTAGCCTTTTACCTCCAGACATTAAACCAGGGGGTTATAATCAAGATCCCATACCACTGGTTGGAATGAGACTCATGAACATTAACTTCAAAGATAGATCAACCGTGGGGAAGGTCTACATCACGAGGAATGGTTCCAACCTGCTGGGGTGGAAGCACCAAAAGGATTTAGGAATCAAACTAGACCCCAATGCACCGGAACCTGTGTACCTGATCGACAGGGTCAACGTGGGAATGGAAATATGCAATCGATTCCCGGAGGTGTTTACTGATAAACTCGGACTCCTAAAAGGCTTTCTCCACAAAATCAAACTTAAAGCCAATGTCAAACCCATCATCCACAAACCTAGGTCTATCCCACTGCTGACGAGGGAACCGCTTAAGAAGGAGCTGGACAGATTGGAAGAATGCAAGATTATTGAGAGGATCGAGAGTTCTGAATGGTTGGCGCCCATCGTGGTAGCAGCCAAAGGGAATAACAAAGGGATTCGTCTGTGTGTCGACCTCAGGGACTTGAACTCTAACATTTGGGTCGACCGACATCCCCTCCCCAACATCAATGAAATGCTGTCAGCCATCCACGGGGCCAAAGTCTTCACAGTGCTAGACCTATCCTCGGCGTACCACCAGGTCGCTCTTCACCCAGACTCTAAGCCTCTCACTTCCTTCATAACCCCACTTGGTGCTTACCAGTTTTCCAGATTACCCTTTGGCCTGGCGTCGGCGGCTGCCGTATTTCAACGCGTCATGCAACACATTCTGCAAGGTTTGGAAAACGTTCTATGTTTCCAGGACGACATCCTGATTCACGGCTCGTCAGCTGAGGAACACAATAGAACGCTAGAAGCAGTGCTGACCAGACTGAGTAAGGCAGGTTTCACCACTCAAAAGGACAAATGTAAAATCGGGGTAGAATCAGTAGTCTATCTTGGCCACACCATCTCGAGCGAGGGAATCAAACCTAAATCCAGTCTGGTGGACTCCATCAAACTAGCTCCAGCACCCACAAACAAGGAAGAACTCAAATCATTCCTGGGGTTGGCGGAATACATGTCAAAGTTCATCAAGAACTTTGCGGATCAGGTGCATCCCCTCAGAGAGCTGTTGAAGAAAGGGGCCGAATTTATTTGGACTCAAGATCACCAATCAGCTTTCCAACTCATTAAGGAAGCCATCGTTGATGCACCGATTCTGAGTGCTTTCAATCCCAATGCCAGAACTACTCTCACCACAGACGCCAGCGCGAAGGGTTTGGGAGCTTCCCTGACACAGAGGACTAACGGCCAGGAAACCGTGATCGCGTTTGCCTCTAGAACTCTGAGAGATGCCGAGCTGAACTACTCGACGATAGAAAAAGAAGCATTGGCATGCTACTGGGCCATAAACCATTTCAAGTATTTCCTATGGGGCATCCCGTTCGTATTGAGGACGGACCATAAACCCTTGATTCCATTATTCTCCACTAAACGGTTGGAAATTGCCACTCCTCGTATATCCAAATGGGTGTTGAGTCTACAAGGGTTCAACTACACCATGGTATACGTTCCAGGAAGTGAGAATAGAGTAGCGGACTGTCTCTCCAGACTACCAGCGACCAATGGGAACCTGATGGATAACCCACCAGACGAGACCATCCTTTTGGTTGAAATTCCAGCCATCAATCCTGAGGAGTGGGAGAAATCCGTGAGTGAGGACAGTGATTTCGCTACACTGAGGAGTTTGATAAGCATGGGGTGGCCTGCTAACAAGCATGAGGTGCCAGAGTCCATGCGCCATTTTTGGCCGGTGCAAGACGAACTGTCCCTGGTTAAAAATCAAATATGCAGAGGAAGTAAGATCATTCCTCCAAAAAAAATGTATGAAAGGTTAATACAGATTGCCCATGAAGGACACCCAGGGAGGAGCATGACGAAAAGCAAAATCAGGCAGCACTACTGGTTCCCTGGGATGGATTCGCTAGTGGAGGACCAAGTGAAGAATTGCACAGCCTGTAGTTGTTGTGACAAAACCAAGATTGTCCGCAAAGCACCGTTGATCCCCGTGGAGGTCCCTACCGTGCCATGGGAAAAGGTGGGTTTGGACATAATTGGGCCTCTAAATCTACTTAACCAATCCCATAGATTCATGTTTGTTCTTATAGATTACCACTCTCATTGGATTGTAACGAGAATGGTATCTTCTATCACCACGGCTTCGTTGTTAAACTTCTTAAAAGACGCCTTTTCAAAGGAGGGCATACCAGGTGTCATAATAACGGACAACGGAGTTCAATTCACTTCAGAGGAGATGAAACAGTTTTTATCCACTTTGGCCATTTCACACATCAAGGCCCCGCTCTACTGTCCCAAAGCCAATGGATTGGTTGAAAGGGCGAACAGGATGCTAAAGGACACCATCCAGCTTGCTTTGAGCTCCCAGATTCCGGTGGAGGAAGCCATCAGGAAAATGCTGTGGTCGTATCATACATCACCTAATGCTGTATCAGGAGTGTCACCGTTCGTATCTCTCAAAGGGAGAAACCCGGGTTCCAAACTCACTCCCAACTGGCTAAATGGAGGAACTCCCGTGTGGGTGGACAGAGACGCTGTGATGGAGAAAACTCACAAACACCAACAAGAGTACAAGCACAGGTACGACAAGCGTTGGGGAGTTTCACAAAAAAAAGAATGGAGTGAAGGCCAGTGGGTGGTGGTTAAGAAACCATCCCTGTCAAAGTCCAAAGTCTCCTCGTTCTCTAAGTCACTGAGGATAACTCGGGTTAACAACAATTCAGTGGTGCTAGAAGACGGAGGCACGTGGAGTATGGACAACATAGCGAGGTGTCCTAGCACTGGTTCCAAACCTAATTATGAGGAAGTTCGTAGTCCTGAAACACCTGAAGGTAGGGAGCTCAAAGTGGCTAGGGTACGGAAACCTCCGAGTTGGCAATTGGACTACAAAATGGGACCTTAAGCCTTCCTCCATCTTTTGGGTCAGTTGGCTGCCATCATGGGGGGGGGGGGTTGTGGGGGAAGTGCTATTTTGTATCTCTCCATCTAACCTTGGTTGGGAGTAGATGTTAGCACAGGCGCTCCAGGATGTTATTTTTGCAAAGTAATGTTCCATCCTCTTGCCCCCTATCCTTGTGGTATGTTCATATTGAAAGGTTATTCTTGTGTATTTCCTTTGCACTATATGTTATTACAGGCGCTCCAGCATGTTAATTTTGCAAAGTAAGGTTCCATCCTCCCGACCACTATCCTTGAGGTATGTTCATATGAAATGTTATTTTGTGTAATTCTTTGCCCCGCAGGGAGATGTGTTGTAATCTGACTTATCTCCCTTTCCCCTCTCCCCCCCCCCTTCCCTCGCCAGTTGGTTTTACCCTGTAGAATGTTGGAGCGGACGCTCCTCTTAGAACGTTGTGATATGTCATTTTTGACTAGGAGAGGCTGAAGGACCCGGACAAATAAACTACTTCTCCTGCCTACTTCGGTTCTGGGAGTATTCTTTACAACAATACTAAAATGGGAACTTTGGTGAAAAGATGATGGCATCTGATGAAGGCAGACCGCCGAAACGCGTTATGCCTAATTCTTTTAATAAAAGTCCTTGAAGCCCCGCTGTGTCTCTTGATCTACTCGGAAAGGGAGGAGATTTGTTTGGTACATTTCAGCGTGTTTGCCAGTGACACGCACAAGGAACCCTTCCGCTCAAGAGGTCACGACGTACATTGGCAAAAGAATGGACAGTTCACCGAGGGATCGGTTTGCCGTGACCCGCCACCCGACCCCTTGGAACGGAGAAGCTACCGGCATTTGCGGGTCCATGACTGCATGGAGCGTCGCGGTCATTGTACACGTGTCCCTAGTCTCGTTTCAAAAGGGAACAGTGTGCTGGAAGTAGGGGACAAAGAGACTTTTGTTTTATATTATCTTCCAAGATTTCTCCCTGGGCCGCGTGAAAAGATCTTGCACTTACCGGAGCATTTGGCTGCCAGAGTGCTGCATTGTGGTATCGTCAGTCCACAAATTTGAACTGCCGTTTGACTGCTGCAATGAAACATGGCTCAGGTGAGCGCCCCACCACCAAGGGAGGAGGCACCTATATAAAGATACTAAAATGGGAACTTTGGTGAAAAGTTGATGGCATCTGATGAAGGCAGACCGCCGAAACGCGTTATGCCTAATTCTTTTAATAAAAGTCCTTGAAGCCCCGCTGTGTCTCTTGATCTACTCAGAAAGGGAGGAGATTTGTTTGGTACATTTCAGCGTGTTTGCCAGTGACACGCACAAGGAACCCTTCCGCTCAAGAGGTCACGACGTGCATTGGCAAAAGAATGGACAGTTCACCGAGGAATCGGTTTGCCGTGACCCGCCACCCGACCCCTTGGAACGGAGAAGCTACCGGCATTTGCGGGTCCATGACTGCATGGAGGGTCGCGGTCATTGTACACGCGTCCCTAGTCTCGTTTCAAAAGGGAACAGTGTGCTGGAAGTAGGGGACAAAGAGACTTTTGTTTTATATTATCTTCCAAGATTTCTCCCTGGGCCGCGTGAAAAGATCTTGCACTTACCGGAGCATTTGGCTGCCAGCGTGCTGCATTGTGGTATCGGCAGTCCACAAATTTGAACTGCCGTTTGACTGCTGCAATGAAACATGGCTCAGGTGAGCGCCCCACCACCAAGGGAGGAGGCGCCTATATAAAGATACTAAAATGGGAACTTTGGTGAAAAGATGATGGCATCTGATGAAGGCAGACCCCGAAACGCGTTATGCCTAATTCTTTTAATAAAAGTCCTTGAAGCCCCGCTGTGTCTCTTGATCTACTCGGAAAGGGAGGAGATTTGTTTGGTTTTTGTATATATATATATATATATATATATATATATATATATATATATATATATATATATATATATATATATATATATATATATATATATATATATATATATATATATATATATATATATATATATATATATGATAACCACACTCCTGACAAGACAAACAGGTACGGGCTACAGCGTGTTCTTATTTCTATAGCAGTGCTTTATTGCATGGTGAAATGAAATCAGCATGATCAAAATACTAAAAGACTAGTGTCCAGCATGACGCGTTTCGACCACGTTTCCGTGGTCATGATCACATGATGCGCTGGACCAATAAAAACATATTTATAGAGTGCACATCCTGTAATCACCTCCCCTTGAGCTATCACAATAGAAAAATAGGACTTTGCACTTCATAAAAAAAGCCCGTTATATCGTATGCATGTATCACAAAATTAACCTATAAATGCCAGAAGACATAAAATCAAGGTTAAAGTGGAATAACAGGAATAAATAAGTGACTGATAAAAAGAGGATGAATTACGATATTACAAACTGTATATACAGGATAAAAACATGAATGAAATGCTAATTGCATATATCTTCAAAACCATAGTGGCTAATCATGTCACCACCTGTATAGAGTATAGTTCTATCAGTCCTAATGCATGGTTTGGGCTATCGGAACCTAACATAGTCACAAACTATCCATTAATCATCGCTCCACCATAACGTGCATAAACATAAAGTGCAAGTGCAAATTAGTGCAAATCAGCTAAACATGTGCAAAAAATATATATATAATATATTGTTGGCAACAATATCGGGAATCGTCTGAGTCTCTGAAAGGTAAAGTGCAAGTGCACAATAGACAAATTAATTGAGTGCAAAGAGGCAATATTGTAACGTATTATGCTTGGTCAGCAAAACCTACTGAAGCATAGTGAATATCAGAGTAAAGCATCAGAGTTAAAATCAGGGTCAGAACACTTTAGTGAACTTTGTTTTGAAATGCCGATTAATGGCGACCCACATGGGTTACAATCGTTTGAGACTTCCAGTCCCATTGTGCAATGGGAAGCTCACCTGAGCATTATAATTAAAGGGGAAGTTACTGGAGATGCTATTTTTGTCATTTGTGGCAGTTTGCTTTGGAAGAAGGGCGCACAGCCCGAAATGCATCGGCGAGGACTGCCGAGAGTGATTCACAGGAGCTGTTCCTCTGTGCGATTTGACTTACTGTGAGTGCATCTCTCCTAGGGGCAACCTCTTTCTTACATATATAAATATAGAAAGGTTACAGTACAATGAGGTCAGGGACGGATTGATGAAATAAACGACAGAATTTCTTTTTTTAAACATCTTTTTATTGTTTTATACAAAGGTAAACAAAAACAATCGGCAATGGCACAGTTATATTGAGACACCACAATGGTGACAGAAGCAAAGAAAACTACATAGTGCAAAAGGTGACAAGTTATCTTTTGAGTTGCGTCAAGGAGATAGCAATTCCTCCTCCGAGGAGTGTACAGGCGCTACACAGATTCCTCCCCTGTAGTCGTTCCACCCAGCCCACACCGGAAACTACAGAATTTGAGAAAAACTATGCATACAAGCCACAAGAGCTTGGCCGATCATAGGTCCTTCACAAAAAATTGTGCAGGTCTTCACCTGTATAGAGACCGTTGGGCATAAGAGTATCTAATAATACAATAAAGTGTGATTCCAGCTGGTGCAACAGTTTTTCCCTATTGCCACCACATAGTGACTTAGATACAGATCCAATTAGTAGTATCTGAGGTCATTGAGATTGTTATTGTGAACATGTTTTAAGTGCCTAGCTACTTGTTAGTTTGGTTCCGAGTTGACCACAGCACAAAGGTGTTGAAGAATATGATTAAACACCTGGAGTTTAGTACTCTCAACGTACTTGAGTTGGCAAGTGCATTTCAATATATACACTGCGAACTCTGTATGGCATGTAAAATGCCCCTGGATTTTAATAGGGCTATCATCAACGGTTGTGGTGTACTCCATGATGTTTTTACCAAACTTACATGCTCTGCACGAGCTGCACTTAAAAAGGCCTGACCTAGGAGACAACCAGTTGTCAGATACAATTACCTCAGGGCTGCTCTTAACAAGCACATCCCTCATCGAGAGGGCGTGTCTAAATGTGAGAGTGGGAAGTTTAGGCACAATTTGAGATAGTGTTAGATCTTATAATACAATCGGCCAATGTTTGTAGATTATCTTCCGGATTTCTCTCTCCTGGCAGTTGTAAGAGGTTATTAGTCTGACTGGATCTGGGATATTAGTCAACTGAACAGTAGTTACTGGTGTCACACTGGTGGTAGCCTTTTGACTCTGTAGAAATTCCTCCCTGTCATGTTCCTTGGCCCTACTCAATGCCTGTTTAAGCTCTGTTTGCTTGTAACCCCTGGCTAGGAATCTCTGAAAAGCTTCCGCCTGACATTGAGCAAGGTCCATATCTGAACTCCAAATTCTCCTAATACGCAGGAAATCTCCATCGGGTATACTGTGCATTAGGTGGGATGGGTGAGCACTGCTGGCGTGAAGCACAGAATTGCCAGCAGTGCTCTTCCTGTGTAGTCTAGTCTGGATGTTACTGTCCTCTACATACAACTCCACATGTAGGAATTGCACACACCTGCTGCTAACATGTGCAGTGAAATTCAGATTTAGATTGTTAACATTGATGTTATGAACAAATTGGTGTGCAGATTCCTCAAATCCCTTCCATATGACACACACATCGTCAATAAACCTCCACCAATGGAGGACGTGTGAATCATAAGCCACCCTGTGGTCAACCCTGAGGACATGTTTCTCCCACCAGCCAACGTGGAGACACGCATAGCTGGGGGAGAAACATCCCTCATGGCAACTCCCTGTAGCTGTTGGAACAACACCTTGTTAAAAAGGAAAACGTTCTTACTGAGACATGTTTCTATCATCGTTAAGATCATCACATTATGCTCATATAAATGAATACTTCTACTGCCCAGGTAATGTTTGACTGCATTGATACCATCCACATGATGTATACTGGTATAAAGTGAACAAATGTCCATTACAATGAAAAGACAGACATCATCCCAATTTACAGCTTGAAGTTTGGACAGGAAGTGGCCAGTGTCCTTTATGAATGATGGGAGACTTTCTCCGGATTTGTGTAGATAAAAGTCCACGTACTTCGACATTGGCTCTAGAAGACTTCGTTGAGCCGAAATGATCGGTCTCCCTGGCACCGGTGTAACATGTTTGTGTAGTTTCGGGATAATGTACAACACTGGAGTGATAGGCTTATCAGTCTTAAGGAAACCGTATTCATGTTTGGTAATAAGACCCTTGCATTTCCATTAACCCAGTTCTTTTTAAACAGTGTCTCTTATACGTGTCAGGTCAGTGGGCGAAGCTCTCCTGTAGCAATCTGTGTCATTCAAATGGCGATCAGTCTCTTGTAAATACAGGTCCCTCGGCCACAGGACAATGTTGCCCCCCTTATCTGCCATGACTCACGATGAGGTTCTTGTTGGTCCTGAGTTTTTGCACTAGTTTGGAGTATTGTATGTCTTTATACTTCCTACGAATTTGCTTGCGCATGATCTTTCTATTCAACTGCTTGAGATCCTCAGTAACATAGTCGTTGAAAATATCAATGGCGTTCCTGGGCATCATAGGCACGAAGCTAGATGTTGGACGGAAGGGACTAACTGGAACAGAACTGCTACTGATGCAGATGTCTAAGATATCCCATTGGGATGACCCTGGTGTTGCTTCATCCTCATTAGATAAGTACTGTAAAGTTCTTAATGTGTTGATATCAGACACCTGTAATGTGGAGAATGTGGTGGAAGGTTGTTTAGAACCGGGAACACTGTCCATAGAGTTCTTGAGCTTGTGAAATTTGAGCAATTCGAGTTTTCATATAAATTTGAACAGGTCCACCCTCGATTGGACATACTTGAAACTAGTAGGTGGGCACTATGATAAGCCTAGGGAAAGCAACTGGGTTTCAGCAACAGACAAAATTGTGTCAGAGAGGTTGATCACTGTGTTATCTGCGCCAATTACTGTTGAGACCACTTCTTGTTGTAACCTCCCCTGCCGCGATTGCTGTTTTCGGAGTTTGCGCCGTTGATTCCTGCGCCAGTTCCTCCATCGCCTTGTTTCTTGGGTGGATTGCGTGGTCATAGCATTTGATGCTGGTCCCATTGTAAAAAAGTAAGCTCCTCTCCGGGTGTGAAGTTCGTGGGCACATGATCTTGGCCACTGGCACCCCTACTTATGTCAGAATCGCTACTGCTAAGTTCAGAACTCAAGTCCGAAGTAGATGGTCCTTGGCCTGAGGCTTCAGTAGATACTGTACCCGGTGGTTTAAGTGCCAGTGCTTGGCGTCTCACAGTGTAAAATGTCTTTGAAAATGTAAAGACCCTCCCGGATTCATAATCACGCTTGTCTCTTGTGAATTTGTAGATTTTGCATGCGTTAATGGTGTCCTCCAATTTCTTTGAACTGACATCTATTTCCTCTCAGCCCTTTTTCATCTGCTCTTTGTTCTCCTGTATATCAAGTAGGCTACTGATTTTTTCCATCTATTTGAGGATGTTGATCCTGTCGATTTCAGCATATTTAATTTGGATGGACACCATGTTCAGCGAAGCCTCTAGGTTATTAGTTGCCCATTCTTTCATCATCAAAGGTTTGGGGTTTTCAAAAGTTGGTGCAATCATTATTCTTAAACCCTTTGGGATTCTGTTTACTTCACAATATTTTTCTAAAGATAATTTCCCCCACCATTTGTTCAGTTCCGTGCGCAATAGTTTTTCTAAATTCTGTAAAAGTGATGTAATGTCATTGTTGGTGTTTATACTCTCCTTTCTGCCACTATGCTCCTATCCGATATCAGGCAGATTCAGAAGCAAAGCGTTTGCCACGGCCTCACGGTCCCATAACGCGTCAGCTGACATGATGCTGTAGTGTAATTGCAACAAGATAACTGCACGTTGGTGCTCTTAAAATGAAATGAATAAGAGCACTGTAGAACACAATCCCTCACCCACCCGTGTCACAGATTGTACTGATGCGGCGCACGGCGTACAGCTGGTGAACTCGCTTTATATATATATAAACATACATATATATATATATATGTACCAAAATCCAAACTCTGCAGAAGTATTCCAGTATGTCAGAACTTCTAAAAGCAGGAGACGGACACCAATTAGTGCTATTGCTGTTTATTTTCTCGCAAAGAATGCCGCCATGACGCGTTTCGGGCTCTCAAGCCCTTGATCACATGATATATATATATATATATATTTATCCTTTTCTTCCAACACGGCTCCAGTAAACGAGAACCAAGGGATGGATTTATATATATATATATCTTTATATATATCTATATCTATATCTATATATATAGACACACATATATAAACATATATATATATAGACACACATATATAAACATATCTATATATATATAGACACACATAGTCACCAGTAGGTAGTTATAGATAGGACCTAGTTACCATAGGAAAAGCATTTTTTGATTTGCCAATATCTTTGGCACCGTTTGATGAATCTTCGTCAAATTTTCCAGGAAGTGTTGGCAGCCATCCTGTGACTCGGTAAAACCGAGTCACAAGAAAACAGTGAAAAAGAGGTTAAAAACAATAACAGGGGGCAGGGTACAAACACCCTGACCCCCTAGTGCGCATTTGTGCTGGGGTTGCGAATCTGGCAGGGAAAATAAAAATAAATGAAGCGCTGGCTCCCGGGCTTCATTTAAATGAGCCCCTGGGTGGGCCAGGTCCCGGGGGAATGACAAAATTATATAGCGGGCCCGTGGGGGCCCTGCAGCCCCAGGGACTGCCACCTCCCGGGGCTTGTTTAATATTGTGTGAGGGGTTCTCCCAGGCCCCCCCAAGCCCCGGGAACTACCACCCTCCAGGGCTTCACTTAGAAATGCGCAGGGGCACATGGTCCCCCCTGCTGCCCTGGGGACTGCCACCTCCAGGCACACAGACAAAAATGTGAGGATGGGGGCCTCACGGACCCCCCCCCAAGTCCCTGGGACCGCACCTCCCCGGGGCTTTCTTCAATTATATGCGGGGGCCCCGCAGACCCCCCAAGCACTAGGGACCACCACCTCCCTGGGGCTGTGCAAATGATGGGAGGGGGACCGCGCTCCAGGAGCTCTTGATGGCCCTTGGGACCACCACCCACAAGGCCGGCTCCTTCAATGTCTCGGGGCGATGAGGTCCTCTTGTGTCCTGAGGACCTCAGGACACAAGTGGACTTCATCCTCCGAGCAGCAGTGCGCCAGGAGCCGCGTTTGCAGCATGGTGTAAAAAGGAGCATGGCCTAGGACACCTCTCTGCAACGCAGCTCTGTGGCGCTTACTGGAGGTACCTGGTGGGCTACTTGGCCACCAGGGACCTTCAGGATTCAAGGGGACTTAATAGGGATGTTATAGTTAGAAATTAGCATTTAAAAAACTTTTGAAATTTACTGAAAAAATCATAGGGTTGCGGCACATTATAATTAGAAATTCTCGTTTAAAAATAAATAAATAAATCAATTGAAATTCACAGAAAAAACCATAGGTTTCATGGACATTATAGTTAGAAATTAGCATTTAAAAAACCTATGAAATTCACTGAAAAAAACATAGGTTTGAGGGGCGGTATAGTTAGAAATTAGCATTTAAAAAACATTAGAAATGCACTGAAAATACCACAGCTTTCAGGGACATTATAGTTAGTTGGACATTTCACTCGTACAAAACGAGAGAAATTTGGCAGTTATAGTTAGTAGAGCTAACTAAATCTCGCGTCCCCGCAATGCACTGCTGATGACATCACACATTACATCACTCATGACATGGTCAGTGACATCACTGATGACATCACTGATGACATCTCAAATGACAATACTGATGACATCATCCATGTGATAATCTGATGCACCTCCTCACAGCCTAATAAAACCTTTTATACACCCACTCTAAAATACTGACTACCAATATTGAAAGCATAGACAGACCAATAGCAGATAGTACATACCCACTCAGTGATTCATAGGTCTACACACACACATACACACATCCACTCATTCACCCAAACAGTAACTCATACATGCAGTCACTCATCAATACAGCACTATCATATGCACTCATACACCTGTACATACACTCACACACCGCCACTCATCCATAGACTTACTCACACACCTACTCAATCATGCAAAGAATCAATCACACCCATTTACTCACCTATACAGTTATACACAGACCACCTCACTTATTTATAAAAATACTAACAAATACTTGCTCTCCTATACAATCACTGATACAAGCACACACTCATCCATACAGCCACTCTCACAATCACTCACTCTCACATATAGTCATTTATATACTTCAACACTCACATATACTGCCATTCACTTATGTAGTTACTCACATATATATAACTGAGATATCCATTCACTCACCAACACACCCATACACACACTCACCCACCCATACAGCCCTTCACAGATGCACTCTTGATCCATACACCCAGTGAATCACCCTCTCACACATCTATGCACAGTCACCCACCCCCACCCACTCACAAAGACACTCATGCACCCATACAGATACTCAGACAACCAATCAATAACCCAAATAGACAGTCATGTAGCTACTCTCCAACCCATGCAACCCATGCAGCCGCTTGTACACCAACTGTCAGACTGAGACAGACATTTACACAGTTTACTCAATAACCCATGCATTCACTAAGATACGCTTCATCAGTCACTTATACAATCAGTCACCCACCTACTAAATCATCCATTCAGACACTTATACACCCACTCATTCTTCAAAACACCTTGGCATATTTATATATATATATATATATATATATATATATATATATATAGATATATATATATATATATATATAAAACATATTTAAAATTTACAGAAACAGGCATTCACTGGATGATTTCATCAGTGATGCCATCAGTGATGTCATTTGAGATGTCATCAGTGATGTAATCAGCAATGTCACTGACCATGTCATGAGTGATGTAATATGTGACGTCATCAGCTTTTCATTGCGGGGGCGCGAGTTATAGTCAGCTCTACTATCTATAACGGCTGAATTTCTATGGTTTTGGACGAGTGAAATGTCCAACTAACTATAACGTCCCTGAAACCTCTGGTTTTTTCAGTGAATATATATATATATGTATATATATAAACTCCAGAAACGCGTATGGACAAACAAAGGCTAAGAGACTCTGTTGTATGCAGGGACCCTGCTCTTTCCTTTTGATGCCACCAATAAAACGGTAAAACAAACACGAACTGTGGGCCCTAAAACTGGGAGTGGTTTTTGTTGATTTATTAGCGGTCGGCTCTGATCACGAGGAGCCCTGCCGCTGAAGTGCGGATCCGAAGCGTAATATATAAAAAGACGCTCAGGGAACTTCGTGTCCGGTTGGTGGCTCAAACTACAAGGATAAGCGTGGCTTTCTTCATTTACAGCCCACTGTGGATTTTTAAGTGTTTTAGGGGGAGATAACTGCGAAACCACTATGGATGAAAAAAATAGAGACCTCACTTACCAGAATGCAACTGTTGTACACGCCCAGCAGGGTGGCTTATTTCAACTGCACAGCTGCGCTGCTCATTATTGCTGCCGTTCCTTCAATGCCTTCAAGACCCAGTGATCAAGGGAGATAAACTCCAGAAACGCGTATGGACAAACCAAGGCTAAGAGACTCTGTTGTATGCAAGGACTCCGCTCTTTCCTTTTGATGCCACCAATAAAACGGTAAAACAAACACGAAGTGTGAGCCCTCAAACTGGGAGCGGTTTTTGTTTTGTACTATATATACACACCGGATCAGAGGGTTTTGAAGAGTCTCACACACACAACACACACACACACATATAAATACACATACAATGTATTTATATATATATACTTACAATATCTATCTATCTATCTATCTATCTATCTATCTATCTATCTATCTATCTATCTATCTATCTATCTATCTATCTATCTATCTATCTATCTATCTATCTATCTATCTATCTATCTATCTATCTATCTATCTATCTATCTATCTATCTATCTATCTATCTATCTATCTATCTATCTATCTATCTATCTATCCATCATGCATACATTACCTGATGGCAGTCGCCAGTAGGTAGTTATAGTTAGGACCTTTTATCCATAGGAAATCTGCAACATTCTATTTGGAATAACTTTGGCGCCGGTTGACGAATCTTCGCGAAATTTTCAAAACTAGTGGGGCACTCCGGTCCGCTCCTATCCTGAAAGTCTCGGGGCGATTCATCAAGCGGGGGCTGGTAAAAAAGGGGGTCCCAAAATGTGCTTTCCCCATGCAATTTTCCATAGGAACCTTTAATTGCAGCTGCAGCCCGAACTGCTGAACGGAATTACACCAAATTTGGCAAAGTGCTAGCCCTTGGCTCACACTCATGCCTTTTGGTTAAATGATGTAAATCCGTTCAGTAGTTGCTGAGAAAATCAAAAGTACATTCATAGATATATCTATGGTCTCGGAGGATCTGCACACCCTATGCGTACCCAGCGCGCATCCTCCCGATCACGAGCTGCATGCTAATTGGCTGTCAACTGGCTGTAAACACTCCAAACCAGGAAGTGTTGGGAGCCATTTTGTGCCTCGGTAGAAGCGAGGCTCAAGAAATCAGTGGATCAAGTGTGCAAAACGTATAAAGGGGGCAGGGTAGAAATACCCTGACCCTCTTGACCTGCTTAGGGGGTCCCACAACGACCCCCAGGGCCCCAATTTGTTATTAAAAAAACAGCAAAATGCGCGCTGGTTGCACGGATCCTGCCGCAAAAATAAAATAAAATGAAGTGCGGGCTCCAGCGCTTCTTTAATAATTAGCCCCCAGGTGGGCCAAATCCCGGGGGCAAAAGTATTACATTTGATGGGGGCTCAAAGGCCCCCCCAGCCCTGGGGACCGCTACCCCCTGGGGCTTTACAAACAAATGGGTGGGGGGGCTCAAAGGCCCCCCAAGCCCCGTGGACCACCAACCCCTGGGGCTTTTTATATTGTGGGAGGGGGCTGCGTGGTCCCCCTCCTGGAGCAGTCGATGGCCCTGGGGACCGCCATCCCCTAGAGCCGGCTCCTGCAGTGTCTCGGGGTACCCAGCCTGGGACACTGCTGTTTGCTATGGCAGGGCATGAGCCGAGGCTCCCGCCCTGTCATAGGAAACTTGGTTTGGATTTTGAAAGAGAGAATAGGAAACCTGCTCTCTCTTTCAAAATGCAAACCATATTGCTTTTCCACACGGGGAGCTGCATGTTAGCAGCTCCCGTGGGGAAAAGTAATGCCCACTCCCGAAGGATGTGGGGAGCCGGCTGGGACTGTGGGGGCATTGGAGCTCCCCCCATGGTCCCCAATGTTGTATATAGGCCCCGGGGGATGGGGTCCCCGGGAGAATAGAAATTAGTGATAGGTGGTAATTTTTTTTTGCAGGCAAATTAGGAGTCGCGCATCCAGCGTGGCGCTCAGCGTGGCCCCCTGGTGTGCACACATTGGGTGCACGACTCCTCTCGCGTTGGGTGCGCGACTCCTCTCACGGCCCCCTGGTGTGCACGCGTTGGGTACACGACTCCTCTCGCGTTGGGTGCGCAATTCCTAGCGCGTCGGGTGCGCGACTCCAAGCAAAAAAAAATTACATTTTTCAGATATTTCATTAGCGTTAGTTGTGGCTCTTGTTTGTGGCGATTTTGTTGGCGTAAGGTATCGATGGAAGAGTGGGGAGATTTGCAGTTTTCACCAAGTTGAGAATGGGTTGATAATTAAAAAACACAGAAAAAAAGGTAGGTTTAATGAACATTATAATTAGAAATTAGCATTTAAAGAACCTTTGAAATTCACAGACAAAACCATCGGTTTCAGGCACGTTAAAGTCAGAAATTAGCATTTAAAATACCTTTGAAATACACAGAAAAAAACATAGGTTTCAGCCACGTTATAGTTAGAAATTAGCATTTAAAAAACCTTAGAAATTCACAGAAAAAACCATAGGTTTCAGGTTTGTTATAGTTAGGAATTAGCATTTAAAAAACCTTAGAAATTCACTGAAAAAACCAGAGGTTTCAGGGGCGTTATAGTTAGCTGGACATTTTACTCGTACAAAACCATTGAAATTCCTTCCTTATAGTTAGTTCTGCTAACTATAACTCGCGCGCCCACAATCCACTGCTGATGATGTCACATATTACATCATTCATGACATGGTCAGTGACATCACTGATGACATCACTGATGACATCACTGATGACATCATCCAGTGAATGTGGCTTGGTTCGTTTTTAAATATGTATTATATATATAGCAATCTGCATTGAAGAATGAGTGGATATATAAATATAAATATCTGGATGGAGGATTTAGTAACAGTGTGATTGACTGTTTACTTGACTAATTTATAGTGTCTCACTAAATATATTGGATAGTGACTAAACTGTGTGAATATCTGTATCACTTTGTCAGTTGTTGTGTAAACTGCTGCACCAGTTGGTTACTAGCTACGTGAAAGTCTATATTAGATATTGATTAGTTAACTGAGTATTTGCATGGGAGAGTGAATGTGTGTGTGGTTCGGTGGGGGGGGTGTGACAGCCCAAAGAGGTGTGAATAGTTGATTCAGTAGATATATGAGGTTAAGACTACATGTTATAACAGTTGTTTGGATGAGTGAATATCTTTATGGGTGTGGTGATGAGCAAATATATCTCTCAATGGTACATGTCCAACAAAGTAGAAAAATAAAAGGCAGTGTATGTGACAGTTGTTGTATAAAAATAAGTATACATGAGACTGATTGATTGTATGAGTGACTGCATGGATAACTGTATACTTGTAATAGTGATTTTATAACACACTAAGTATGAGTTACTATCTATATGAATACATGAAGTGGTGTTTGTATAAGTGTGTAGCTGAGTAAATGTAAGTATGATCCATTGTTTGCATAAGTGAGTAGGATGACTACATAAGTGAATAGGATGTGTGCTGGTGTGTAATGTCTGTATAGGTGTATAAGTATATTTGATAGTGTTCTATTGATCATTGACAGCATGTATGAGTGAATCTATAGGTAAGTGATTAGATGTGTGTGTAGATCTAGGAATCACTGAGTGGGATCTTAGAAATTTGTATTGGTGTGTCAATGGATTCAAATATGATACTCTGTATTTTACAGTGAGTGATGAAAGGTTATACTACTGTATGATGAGGTGTATCTGATTATCACGTGGATGATGTCTTCAGTGATTTCATCAGTGATGTCATTTGAGATGTCATCAATGATGTCATCAGTGATGTCACTGATCATGTCATGAATGATGTAATATGTGACATCATCAGCAGTGGATTGCGGGCGTGCGAGTTATAGTTAGCAGAACTAACTATAAGGAAGGAATTTAAATGGTTTTGTACGAGTGAAATGTCCAGCTAACTATAACGCCCCGAAACCTATGTTTTTTTCAGTGAATATATATATGTATATGTGTGTATATATATATATATATATATTTATATATATATATATATTCACTTAAAAAACCATAGGTTTCACACAGGTTATAGTTAGGTGGACATTTCCCTCGTAAAAAACCAATGAAATTCCCCCGTTATAGTTAGATCAGATAACTATAACTCGCGCGACCGCAATCCACTGATGATGACGTCACATATTACATCACTCATGACATGGTCAGTGGCATCACTCATGACATCACTGATGACATCATCCTTGTGATAGAGTGGCGGCCGCGCGAGTTATAGTTATCTGATCTAACTATAATGGGGGAATTTCATTGGTTTTTTACGAGGGAAATGTCCACCTAACTATAACCTGTGTGAAACCTATGGTTTTTTAAGTGAATTTGCAAGGTTTTTTAAATGCTAATTCCTAACTATAACGTGTGTGAAAACTATGGTTTTTTAAGTGAATTTGTACGTTTTTTTAAATGCTAAGTTATGTATTTATTAATATATTTTTTTTAAGGTTTTTCCGCCGTACGCTTACCGTACGCGCACGGTACGCGTACACCGCGATTTTTAAAAAATAAAAATAAAAATGGATTTTTCACACTTCTGGGTCCTTTTTGGATCCCCTGACAAAGGCTACGGGGTCTGCAACTCTCTACCTTGCCCCCTTTTCACGTTCTCCACCTTTGTTTTTTAGTGTGAGACACACAAAATGGCGGCCGACACTTTCTGATTTCGACCGACTGGAATGTTTACTGTCTTGTAACCACCAATCAGAATTACGCTCGCGCACGGCAGCCTGCGCGTACGGTATGCTTACCGTACGCGCACGGTGCGCGCTTATAGATATATATGTACTTTTAACTGAAATATTCTCAGGAACTACAGAACAGATTTACTTCAGTTATTCAAAAGGCACATCCCTGACCTGAGGACTACCTCTCTGCCAAATTTCAAATAATTCTGTTCAGCCGTTTGGGCTGTACCTTGGACTAAAGGTCCTATGGGAAAATGCATGGGGAAAACACGTTTTGGGACCCCCCTTTTATCTCGGCGCCTGCTTGACTAATCACCCCCAGACTTTCAGGGTAGGAGTGGAGCGGAGCGCTCCACCTATTTTGAAAAATTTGCGAGGATTCGTCAACCGGCGCCAAAGTTATTCAAAATAGAATTTTCAGATTTCCTATGGAAACACGGTCCGAACTACAACTATATATATATATATAGATATATATATATATATATATAGATATATATATATATATCTATATATATATATATTACCTAGTGGCAGTCGCCAGTGGGTAGTTATAGTTAGGACCTATTTTCCATAGGAAATCTGCAACATTCTATTTGGAATAACGTTGGCGCCGATTGTCAAATCTTCGCGTAATTTTTCAAACTTTTGGCCGGCTCCGGTCCGCTCCTATCCTCAAAATTTCACAGTGATTCATCTAGCGGGGGCCAAGAAAAAGGGGGGTCCCAAAACGCATTTTCCCCATGCATTTTCCCATAGGACCTGTTGACGCAGCTACAGCCCGAACTGCTGAACGGAATTACACCAAATTTGGCAAACAGGTAGTCCTCAGTTCAGACTCGTGCCTTTTGCTTAAATTGTGTAAATCCATTCAGTAGTTCCTGAGAAAATTAGAGTTAAAAAGATAGATATATCTGGCCGGAGCCTAACCACACATCTCATCGTGAGATCTGATTGGCTGTCAGTACTTCATCCAAGAAGTGTTGGCAGCCATCTTGGGACCAATATACATGATAGCACCTCATTAAAAAGCATTGCAGTTAATAGAAGGTTTTAAGACTTCAGTTACATTATAAATCATTTGTTGATGGTACCATACTCATTTTAGGAATTGTAGTGTGTTCTAAGGTGATTTTACCATGTGAAAAAGCCTTCTGCTGTGATATCATGAATCATGTTTGAGAGAAAACTATTTTCTCATGCTTTTCCCACTGAGGTTTGGAAGGTGATCTATAAGCTAAACTGAGAGCATATTTTCTGTAAATTCACATTATCTTTCTCAGTCATGTGAGAATGAAGTCTGACATTCTCAGTAAAACATGTACATCCAACAAGGGCAGAGACTGTCAGTTGATTCCTTTGTGTTCTACTGCAGCTTCCCAGAGTGTTCTAAAGAAAAACTAAAGCGCTAACAGTCCTACTTATGACAAAAGTATTGCACACCTGAAGCCATCTTGATTGGCATAAAGTGGTAACTCTTGAAACATTTAATTTAAAAAGGAACAAAATGAGGGGGTTCATTTTGCCATAGAAAGTATGATTAGTGCTGCAGAAAGAAAAATTAGGGCACATTTTGACTTCTCAAATCCTCTTCTATTTCATAAAAAAATTCTGACATGCAGACTGAAACATGCACTCTGAATACCAGCAGCAGACTTCCCTGTTGAGCAGTAGCTTTACTACAGTGATCTAATGAGCAACTAGAGTGCTAACATTCAGAAATTATGGCAAATATGTGACACATCTGAATGCCTTCTTGATGGAACCAAAGTAAAAAACTGAAAGCATTTCCTACTGAGGAAACTGCAGTAAATGAGGAAATTAGGAAACTTCATATTAAATAAATCTCCCAAGATGGCCACCAGAGACAAATGAGCCCAAATGTAGCCCAAATATCACCCAGATGTAGCCCAAGTATAGCCCAATGACAGAATGTCCCAGAGTGTTCTAACGAACAACTAGAGCGCTAACAGTCTTACTTATGACAAAAGTATGTCACACCTGTAGCCATCTTGATTGGAATAAATTGGTAACACTTAAAACATTTAATTTACAAAGGAACAAAATGAGGGGGTTCATTTTGCCGTGGAAATTATGGTTAGTGCTACAGAAAGAAAAATTAGGGCACATTTTGAGTGACTTCTCAAATCCTCTTCTATTTCATAAAAAATTCTGACATGCAGACTGAAACATGCACTTTGAATACCAGCAGCAGACTTCCCTGGTGAGCAGTAGCTTTACTACAGTGATCTAATGAGCAACTAGAGTGCTAACATTCAGAATTTATGGCAAATGTGTGACACATCTGAATGCCTTCTTGATGGAACCAAAGTAAAAAACTGAAAGTATTTCCTACTGAGGAGACTGCAGTAAATGAGGAAATTATGAAACCTCATAAAAAACGAAGTCTCCCAAGATGGCCACCAGAGACAAAATAGCCCAAATGTAGCAAAATATCACCCAGATGTAGCCCAAGTATAGCCCAATGACAGAATGTCCCAGAGTGTTTTAAAGAACAACTAGAGCGCTTACTGTCTTACTTATGACAAAAGTATGGCACACCTGAAGCCATCTTGAGTGGAATAAACTGGTAAGACTTAAAACATTTAATTTAAAAAGGAACACAATGAGGGGATTCATTTTGCCATAGAAATTATGATTAGTGATGAAGAAAGAAAAATTAGGGCACATTTTGAGTGACTTCTCAAATCCTCTTCTATTTCATTACAAAATTCTGACATGCAGACTGAAACATGCACTTTGAATACAAGCAGCAGACTTCCGTGGTGAGCAGTAGCTTTACTGCAGTGATCTAATAAGCAACTAGAGTGCTAACATTCAGAATTTATGGCAAATGTGTGACATATCTGAATACCTTCTTGATGGAATCAAAGTAAAAAACTGAACGCATTTCCTACTGAGGGGACCAGTAAATGAGGAAATTAGGAAACTTCATAACAAATAAATCTCCCAAGATGGCCACGAGAGACAAAAGAGCCCAAATGCAGCACACATATCACCCAGATGCAGCCCATATGTAGCCCAATGACAGAAGTGTGCAAAACACTTTTTATTTTTTGTGTTTTTGCAGTTTTATATAGTGCAGACTTGTCAGGTATTGGAGTGCTTTACATGAGCATTGATTACATCACACAAGAACAAATTAATTTTGGTTGTAGACATGGGGAGATTAAGTGATTTGACCTGAATCACAGAATTTCGAGCTGAAGCAGAAACTCCAACCTGGTTCCCCAGTTGCAAAGTCTGCAGTTCTGGAAGTAACACCACATCCTCTCCCCTAAGTGTAACATTTAATCAAGTGGTCAACTGGATAAAAAACATAAAGATAACAAATAATTTAAAAGTGCTTTGTCACTATTTGAAAACTCAGAAAATATGTCCTCATTTTAGTTTTTTAGAGCACTAACCATAATTTTGATGCAAATAAGACCCTCTCATATATGTAATTTCTAAAGGAAATGCTCTAGGTATTACAGTTTTGATTTCATCAAGATGACATCAGGCGTGCCACACTTTTGGCAGAAGGAGGAGGCAGTGGTAGGACAACCATACATGCCAACAGACCCGATTCAGCCAGGAAACGTCCAATGTTTTTAAGCTCAAATGGGCTTTATTTGATCTGTATCCTGTCTACAATCTCTTCTTTTTCAATGTCACTCAAAGGGGAAAATCAATACCTACCCCAGTTTTTTTTCAAAATCTCCCTCTTACCAAGTTCAAAATGTTCGCAAGTATGGTACATTGGATCATGGAAGGCAGGAGGAATTGGGGTAGAGACATGGACCTGGATAACAGAGGACATTAGGGACATGGAGAGATGCACCAAACTGACCATACAGGACAGGCATCAGGGTTTGCAGCAGCACAATACACCACACAGGGCATGTGGGACGGGAGTGCAGCACAACAATCCATAGAAAGCAATAGGGAGGGGACAGAACCATGCACATGGACAACAGAGAACAGAGGGGAAAGAGGCAATGGTAGCTATCTGACCATAGTGGACAGACAGGAGAGAAAGCTGCAGCATAACATACATAAAGGGCAGGAGGGACGGATCAGGACATTACAATGGAACAGACAAGCCAGGAGTGAGGGAATAGGGGTCTGCACATGGAAACAGAGGGCTGGGGGCAAGGGGGCAGGGCAGGAGCAGCAAGATGACCATGGAGGTCAGGCAGGATGGGCACTAGAAGCAAGGCATACCATGGAGAGCAACAGTGAGACTATGATGGCATACACACAGACCATGGAGGGAAGGTGGGAGGGGGTCAGGGGCAGCTAGCTGACAACACAGGGAAGGTAGGAGGGGCCGTGGCAACACAGAAGACCATGCATGGCAAGCGGGAGGGTTAGTGGCAGCACAATGGCTATGATGGGCAAGAAGGAGGATGCAGGGGCTTGCACAACGGACCATGGAGGATAGAAGGGAGGGTCAGGACCTGGGCACAGACAAGAGTAGTTCAGGGGAAGGGGCCTCATGGGGCAAGCAGGAGAAGCAGTTGCAGCACAACAGACCAGGGAGGGCAGAAGGGTGTGGCAGTAAAATGGACCATGGAGGACAGGAAGAAGAGGATAGGGGCATGGAATGTGGACAGGCAGGGACAGGTTACAGTCATCTGACAATGCTAGGCAGGTGGGAGGGGAGTGGCAGCTCAACAGAACACTCAGAGTAGAGAGGAGTGACAGGTCCATGGAACATGGTAGTCAAAAAGGATGGAGCAGGGGCATGCACAAAGACATCGGAGGGCAGGGGAAGGAGAATAGGGGCAGCAAACTAAGCACAGAGGCTAAGCAGGAGGTCAATGATGGGGCATAGCATTGGGCAATAGAGGGCAGGAGGAGTGGACTGGTACATCATGCTAAACGGAGGGCAGTGGCAGCACATCAGACCATGCATGGCAGGAGGGAGGAGTCTAGTCCACGGATTCAGACAACAGAGGTAAGGAGGAGGTGGATGAGGCAGCAAGCTAACTGTTCAGAGAAGGCGGGAAGGCCAGTGGCAGAACAACAGCCACACAGGGCTGTAACAAGGGAGCAGGGACATGGACTTGGACAATGGATGGCTAGGAGGAGGGAAGGCAGGAGCAGCAAGCTTGGGTGCCTGCTTCCAACCCCCCACCATCCATTGTGATATGCATCTTACTTAACGTTAAAAAAAACTAGAAATTTTCCTGAAAAAAACAAACATTACAGGAACGGTATAGTTAGACTCAGATTTCACTCATACACAACCAGTGAAATTCAGCAGTTATAGTTACCTGAGCTAACTATAACTTACGCCCCCGCAAAGTACTGCTAATGACATCAGACATTACATCATTCATGACATGGTCAGTTACATCACTCATGACATCACTCATGACATCTCTAATGAGCTGTGAATGGAATGGAACTATAATCGCTAGAACTTTATTTATGGATAGTGTGTGTATATTAACACCCCTTTTTTTCCTTTCCTTTCATGTAAGAACCATTAAAATACGCAACGTGCCCAGATTAATATGACCGATAGCCTTTCATTTTAAAGAAATGTGTTGACGAATATACAGGTATGGCGGTCACGGGGCAAGATATGCTGAAATGACATTGTGTGCATATTAACACTTGTTTTCTTTTCTTTATTGTATCAATTCCTGAATTTTCACATCGTGACCAGGCCAATTTGGCCGCCAGCGTTTTGGATTAAAGTAATGCACTGCTGATGACGTCACATATTACATCACTCATGACATGGTCAGTGACATCACTGATGACATCACTGATGACATCTCAAATGACATCACTGATGACATCATCTACGTGATCATCTGATGCACCTCCTCACACCCTAAAATACAGACTACCATTCTCGAAACTATAAACACACCAATACTAGTACAGCTGCAATATTCTGTACACTATGCATGCAGACCTCTAATCAGCTACATAGCGTTGATACAGTCTGTTAAATACTCAGCTAGTACCTATGCAGTCTAGGAATCCATTTGTCTGTCCCATGCACTTCTCCATTCACCCATCCAGCACTATCTACGTATCCTATCACTCCACCAATACCTAAGCACTTATAAATTCAGCACGCACTTTCTTTGCAACACTGAAATTACTCCAGTTATTAGTCGTATACTTAAGGAATGGAGTAGTCAAAAACACAAGTGCAGGTACAATATTTTGTACACTATGCATGCACACCTCTAACCAGCTACAAACTATTGATACACTCTTCTAAATACCCAGTTAGTACCTATGCAGTGTAGGAATCCTTTTGTCTGTCCCATGCATTTCTCCAATCATCCATCCACCACTATCAACTTCTCCTATTACTCCACCAATACCTAAGCACTTATAAATTCACTATACACTCTGTTTGTAATACTGTAATCATTCTAGTTACTAGTCATGAACTTATGGAATGGCCTAGCTACAAACACAAGTACATCTATAATATTTTGTGCACTATCCAAGCAGACCCCTAACTTGCTACATACTATTGATACACTCTTCTAAATACCCAGCTAGTACTCATGCAGTGTAGGAATCGTCCATTCTGTTCCATGCACTTCTTTAATCACTTATCTACCACTATCTACTTATCCTATCACTCCACCAATACGTAAGCACTTATAAATTAAGTGTTCACTATGTTTGCAGCACTGTCATCATTCCAGTTACTAGTGGTATTCTTATAAAATGACCTAGGCACCAACACAAGTACACATAAAATATTCTGTGCATAATCCCTACAAATCTCTAAGCAGATACATACTATTGGTCCACTCCATTAAATACTGAAGTAGTACCCATGCAGCGTAGGATACCTCCTGTCAGTCTCATGCAATTCTTCAATCACTCATCCAGCACTATGTTCTTATTGTATCAGTCTGCCAATACCTCAGCACTTATGGGGCAGATTTACAAGCACCCTGCGCCACCAGTACGTCACTTTTAGTAACGTAGTGATGGCGCCAGGCACTCCTTCATATTTACAAGGAGAGGAAAAGCCACCCTGCGTGGTTTTTCCTCTCCTTGTAAATACGACTCCTTCATACACAGAACTTTGAGTTGAAGGGGCGTCCCATAGGTGTTGCTTTGGGTGTTCCCACCCAACACCCATAGAACAAGACACATCTCCAAATTTATTAGAAATCTTAAATCTAGAGATGTGTGTGAATGCTGCACCATCCTAGAGTTGGTGTAGCAAGGCACAAAGGGGAGAACTGTTTTCATTTCTCCTCATTTTGTCCTCTTTCAATGCATGCTGCATTCCACAGCATACATTGAAAGAGGAAATGCCTTTACTGATTGTTTTTGTGTAGGAAGGTGTCCCTTCCTGCACAAAAACAATCTCTACACGACACAGACATCCTTGCACCATGGTGCAAGGGTGCCTGTATCACCGCAGGGCTGCAGTTAGTGCAGCAGTGCAGAGGGAAGCACAGAGTTGCAACATATTCATGTACATATGTCACATCCCTGTGCTTCGGAAGTGCCACAGTGCAGTGCAGCTAAAGAGCTTGCAATGTCACGCTGCAGTACTTCCTCATAAATCTTCACCTATAAATTCACCATACACTACTAATGGATTCTTTCAGTCAATCATGCTGTATACATATATTCAACCAAACTTACACACATTACCTTGCAATTATAGTTCTTTCTTTAACCAGATAAGGTAGTTCTGATAAGAACTTTTATGTTCCTTCTTTTTACTTTTGTATTTTTTTTTATTTCTTCGAACAATTTTGTATTTTTATTATTTTTTTTTTCAAAAAATGAACACAAAAAAACGAATAAAACAGGAAACATTTGGAATTACTTATCATTCCAAAAACAAAATAACTAAAAAATTAACAACGATGGTTGCGTTGCGCAGCACAAACTGCATCCACCGACTGCTCACCAGATCATATAAGTTTCTTACACTTCACGCAGTGTTGCACGAGAAAGGCGAATTCTAGCCTAATGTCCATTGCAGGTGTTCCTGAGGACGCTCCAGATGTACTTGCCACAGCAGGTGAGGGTTTTAAAGCAGCTCGCCTCATTTCCTCCTGAGCAAGATTGAGAGGATGTGTGGTCCGGAGATGCTTGTACATAGAAGCAGTGCCACAAGAGTATTTTTTTCACTGCCTCTTGACTGTACCCGGTCTCAAATTTTGCACGTCACCTTTCTCGCACTTACTTTCCTCTCTCCAGGTGGAAAAGTGAAGAATTTCCACACAACAGATTCCGGCCTCTGTGGACGTGGTGCCTCCTGCAAGAATTCTTCTTCAAAAGATACTTCCTCCTGCTGCTGCTGCTGTCCAGATGCCATTTTGTTTGATATTTTTTGAAAAACACCCAAAAAAACACAAGCAAAAAGGGTTATTGTAGGAAAAGAGATGTCTCTCTAAAGATGCTCCTACAAGAATGATTAATATGGGTGGGGTCCTTCAATAGTTACAGTGGGAAATGTTATGAACCAATGAAATCTTTTTTTTGAGGTCACATGGGATCCGCGCACTCTGCGCTCACGAAGCACGCACCCGACGTGAATACGCCAAAATATATTTAAAAATAATAAAAGTTTATTATAAGTACAAATATATTATTTTTATGAATATCTTAGATTGTCTCTTGCTCTAATATGTATATTAAACACATATCATTTTAGAACATACATTTTTTTTGCGGGAGTCCCCCACCGCGCAAGCATCGCATACCGTAATGCGCATGTGTCACAAATGAACGGGAGCAGGAGTCGCGGAGTGGTCGCATACCAATCGCGCACATCACGGAATATTAAATGCATATGATGTAACTGAAAAACACGCAGCCGTGGCACACCGTACGCGGATCCTTCACGCCGATCAGTGATGTCATCAGTGATGTCACTGTCACTGACCATGTCATGAATTATGTAATATGTGACATCATCAGCAGTGCATTGCGGGCGTGCGAGTTATAGTTAGCAGAACTAACTATAACGGAGGAATTTCTATGGTTTTGTACGAGTGAAATGTCCAGCTAACTGTAACACCCCTGAAACCTATGGTTTTTTCTTTGAATTTCTAAGGTTTTTTAAATGCTAATTTCTAACTATAACGTCTTTGAAACCTATAGTTTTTTTCTGTGAATTTATATATATATATATACATTTATATATATATATATGTGTGTATATATATATATATATATATATATATATATATATATATATATATATATATATCTTCAAAAGCTCTCTGTGCCGTTGCTTGCTGGAGGTCAGACCACCTTTATAACTTTCTGCAATCAAGGAAAGTGCCACTCCAAAGGGGGTTAAATCAGCAATTTATTCACTGTTCCGTGGTAAGTAACAAGCCAACGCGTTTCGACTTTTCAGTCTTGATCACGGCTAGTGGTCCTCAATTTGTTTAAATTTGTTACCCCTGCAGCTAGTGCCTTTCTGCCGCATTGTGGTATATGTAGTTAACACATATGTGATTCAAACCTTGCAAAATCAATATGCCAAAATATATTGCCGTATTGTTGATACATCTCACATCAGGAATAGATTAATTAATTCTCTTAGTGAGCTAATTATCATTGGTATGGTTGTAATTTATTAATTACGTAACTTGTTCTGCCTGCAACTCATGTCCGCTACATTGTAGTCAACAATAATTTGTGTGCAACAAAAAATATGCCTGAGTTTCTACAAAAGCAAAATTGATTTTGTGATTTTAACAAGTGTTACAATTAGCTCAGAATGATTTCAGATTATTGACCTCTAAGTGAGGTATCATGAATCTCTTAGTCATTTAGGGCCCTATTACGAGTATGGCTGTCCAAGGACTGCTAGACTCATGATGGTGGATCCAGCCACCGCCTCACCAGCAGTCCGCTGGCCCGATTATGACTCGGGCAGTGGGGCTGCCCTGGGACTGTCGGCACTGCCAGAGAACCGGCGTTGGAGTGGCGGTCAGAGACCGCAATATGCTTGGCAGGACCACTACAGTCCCTCTAAGCATATTACAAGTTTCCTCTCTGTCAGGGTTTTCATGGTGTTTCCAACACTGGCAGAGAGGAAACAATGGGGGCCCCACAGGGCTCTCCTGTGCCTCACCCACATATGCATGCACACAGGAGGGGCATAACATGTGTCCCCTTGTGTGCATGCACATAGGTTCCTGCACGCCATGGACTTTTGAGTCCATGCCATGCAGGAACCATGACGTCCAGTCCCATTGTGATGCCTTTTTTAATGGCACCCCTGCCTTTAAAAGAGACACCGCCATGGGACCGCCACCCTGCCCCCCTGCCAGACTACAAAAAAGTTGTAATCTGGCGTGTGGGTGGTGCGACCTTCGGCAGAACAGTGGCACAGGGTTTGCACCACTGAGCCATCGCTCTGCCAAAAAATCATAATAAGCCCCATAGAGTCCCGAGGCAGCTTAGTGTGAAGGTCAAAGACCTTGATTATTTTCTTTGCAAGAGGCGCACTCTGCTACCCCCCTGTGGGATTTCGGCACATGTTCAGTTCCAGAATAGACCACGGATTTCCCTGTTTCTCCTTGGTGTTCCTTCATAAGATGTTTAGCAACTGCATATGTGGCATCTTTGTTTTCAGTGACCCTTTTATGCACAAGAATCTGTGTTTTTAAAGGGGCAAATGGTGCTCCTGACATATTTCAAGCCACATTTACATTTGAGGATATATACAACATGCGTTGTTTCACAATCAATCCTTATATTTTCATCCGTTTTCCATTCTGATCTCCCGTTTCTTGCACGTTTTTACCTATTTTGCATTACTTACATTTCAGACATTTCATGAAGCCATTGGTTGATTTACCCAACCAGGAACATCTAAAGAATATAAAGGGCACTCGCAGGGTCAAGAATTCATTGAGGTTATTATCTCAAACAAACAATTTTCGGCTACGTGCCTTTTTCAATGTGTGAATCAAAATGAAGCAGACATGTTTAAATAGTTTGAACATGCTATCATTGGATGATTATTACATTCAAGTTCTCCAAGCGTTTACCTGGTCACCATCTTAGAAATGTAATTCATTACATCGCATTTCAACAATTATTGCATGTAGTGGACAGTAAGAAGTTTTCCTAATAAATCATTCAAAATCTGTATTTTGATTGTTAAATTCATGTGAGACAACCACATATAAATATGCACATGCCTATCATGTTGCTCCAAACCAATTGCTATCATAAAATATGTAGCTTGCATCAAGCATAAAGGAAAATTTCATATTCAGATCTTCAATCTCCAAACATAGCAACCCTCTTTAGATGGCTACTGTGATTAATGACAATTGCATGAACACCTTGAGTAGACTAATCGCATGCGTTATGGTTGTCGATCTTTCAAATAAAATGAAAGGTAAACAATAATACAATCCAAAAACTAGAATCATTACATAATTAAGTTCAAAGTTTCACATGTAGCTCATAGAATTTAAAATCCATCAATTTATTGTGACCTGGATGGGCTGTCATTCGTCATCACTAGAGACAAATAGAGTGCATAAATGTTTCAGACAGTGGAGGCATGGTTCTACCCCTAGTTAAAAATAATAGCCTAGATGAGTTGCTTGTTCCTCATCACCATTGAAGCCTCTAGGTGTCTTGGTTTGTAGATTGATTATGTATCTCAGCACAAGTCTCCTCAATGCTAATAATCTATTGCCGCCCCTTTCTCCTGCAAGTATTTGATCTAGGAAGAAATATGAACTCAGCTCTCTATTGCTGTTATGATATAGCTCAAAATACCTGGCTTTTGGGTATGTTATGTCTTTATTGATGACTACACGCATGTGTTCTAAAATGTGCTTCTTGGTAGTGTGTATCCTGCTGCCTATATAATGTTTTTCACATGGTGATGTTAGGCTATATATGGTGTAATCAGTGTTACGGACTGCGGTGTTCTGAATGGACGGTAGTCTCTGGAGAAGATGTTCAGTGATCCCTGAGTAGAGAACATTGCCGTAGTCCAATCTTCTAACAATGAGGACTTGTGTGACAGTGCATCTAGTGTTCAGGGGGAGCCACATGAAGATCTTTCATAGCATGCACAGGGTGAAGAAGAATGCAGTGGAGATTGCGTTGATCTGGGACTTCATGGTCAGACTGCATTAGAGGACAATGCAGAGATTTCTGGCATAGGCAGACAGGGAGGGTGTTGGTCCTAGTTCTGCAGGCCACCAGGAAGCAATACAGAGGGTGTTGTTGTTGCCGAATATCAGTACTTAATGTTTTGTCAATGTTGAGCTTCAGGCAGTTTCTTTCATCCAGTTGGTGATGCTCATCAAGCACCTGTGGAAGCTGGTTCTCGTGGTGGTGTGGACCTTATACAGGGAGAGGATGAATTGAGTGTCATCTGCGTATGATATTATGTTGAGCCCGTGGGATGACAATGTTAGCTAAGGATGTCATGAAGGTGTTGAAGAGGGTGGGGCTGAGGGAAGAGCCCTAGGGGACAGCTCAGGTGATTTCCTACCGCAGCAAACCATCTGAGAGCTTTCTCCTGGATGCCGATGTTGTGTAGCCTAGTGATCAGCGTTGGTGGGATACAGTGTTGAATGCTGCTGAGAGTTCGAGGAGGATAAGGACCGCTGTCGCTCCTTGGTCAAGGAGGGCTCAGATTTCATCTGTGACTGCGATCAGGGTGCTCTCGGTGCTGGGATTGCTGTGGAATCCGGACTGGAGGGTATCAAGAAGATGGTTTTGCTTCAGATGTATGGTGAGTTGTTTGTTGATGGCTTTCTCTAGTACCTAGGCCGGGAAAGGGAGCAAGGAGATGCACCAGTAGTTTTTGAGTTCACTGGGGTCAGCTGATGGCCTCTTGAGAAGGGGGTTGATCTTGGCATGTTTCCAGTCTTTTGGGAACAAGGCTGTGGATATAAAGGTGTTGAGCAGGGAAGTGAGTTTGTGGCTGATTTTGTCACTCCCGAGGTTGAAGATGTGTGGGCAGAGGTCATTTGATGCTCCTGAGTGAATGGAGTTCATGAATTCAGTAGTTTCCTGGGAGGCGAGCAAGGTCCATGTGGTGAGTCAGTGGTATGGTAGTGGTCACAGTCCCGCCCAAGTGGGCATAAATCTACACAGTGTTTTCTGATTATGTGGTCAAACAAATTTCTACAGAATACCAAAATATTTTCCTTGCCATGGTGTACAAAAGTGCCTTCACCTACAAAAAATGTCAATCAAAATGTTAAAATGTATGGGAAGAAATATATAAAATGTACAGGGAAACAGCCAACAGATGTTCACACACAATTTTATCATCGGAACAGTTTACTCATTCAGGTGAATAGCCAATTCTTCACTTGTATTCAAACCTTGGAGCACCATGGTTTCGAAATCAATCATATATCTAGACTCGAGTTTGCGGAGAGCAAGTTCACGGTTTCCACCCCTCACACTAGCTGGTACTGCATCAATCACAACCATTCTCAGCAGTTTTTCATTCTGATAATGGTGTTCATAGAAATTACGTGCTACAGGATATTGTCTGTTATTGTGCCGTATAGCACGGACATGTTCTAGCACTCTTTTCTTTGCACGGTGTATAGTGCTCCCTATATACAATTTGTTACAGGGACAAATTAGGGTATATACAAAATACATAGTATTGCAAGTAAGAACTTTCTTAATCTCAAATTCTCTTCCGGAGCTGAAAAGTGTCAACTTCGTACAGTCTACACTATTGCAACAAGCTTTGCAGTTTTTGCAGCACCGGAAATCTGGACGGCCAGTCCCATTAACACTTCCAGTGCTAGTTACTAAATTGTGGCTCAATTCGTCACGCAACGTGCGGCTCTTCTTGAATGTGGACTTATGCCCACTTGGGCAGGACTGTGACCACTATCATAACATGGACTATGGAAAAAAGGCCCACTTGGGCGTGATGCAATCTCACTATATAGGATCAAACTGTTCTGTATTATTGTCACATGGTTAAAATGTAATAGAGGAGTGTTATTATGGAAGATTTTATCATAGTGACGGTGTACCATATTGAATGAATTTGATTTCTAATGATGTTGGTGAAATATTTTCCATTAATAGGACATCATGTGACATTTGAAACATTGATGCGTATGAAATTGATATTATTTCTATATTGTTTTCATCTTGCTAAAACGGCCGGCGTGGTTGAACTTGTTTTGAAAAACATTACATGGATGTAGTCCTTTTTCTATTATTGTCACTTTCACTGTGTATAATGAATTACGATACCACTGCTTGTTTATGAGCGTGATCAAGGCGAAAGCTGAAATGCGCCGTTTGTGGCCATTAAAACTTATTTTTGTAGCTTGCAGCGTTGTCTGACATCGTGGGAGTTTTGAGAGGATTGAAGGGTGTCCGGTAACCCCACTCGGACCGCTTGACACTCGACAGCCTCTTAAACCTAACCGGGATGGGTGTCGTGTATATATATATATATATATATATGTATATGTATATATATATATATATATATATTACCTACTGGCAGTAGTTATAGTTAGGACCTATTTTCCATAGGAAATCCGCAACATTCTTTTCCCAATAAGTCTGGCGCCGGTTGAGGAATCCTCGCGAAATTTTCCAAACTTTTGGCCAGCTCCGCTCCGCTCCTACCCTGAAAGTTTCGTGGTGATTCGTCAAGCGGGGGCCGAGAAAAAAGGGGGTCCCAAAACGCGTTTTCCCCATGCGATTTCCCATAGGATCTGTTGTCGCAGCTACAGCCCGAACCGCTCAACGGAATGATACCAAATTTGGCAAAGAGGTAGTCCTCAGTTCAGACTCGTGCCTTTTGCATAAATGGTGTGAATCCGTTCAGTAGTTCCTGATAAAATTAGAATTAAAAGTACATAAATATCTATGGACGGGGAGGATCCGCTGACCCTACCCGCATCGTAAGCGCACCCACCCCGAACCGAGTGCGCACCCTCTCATTCGCACACTGAATGCTAATTGGCTGTTGAGTGTCTGTCTACATTCGAAACCAGGAACTGTTGGCGGCCATTTTCTGCCTCTGTAGAAGCGAGGCTGAAGAAGCAAGGGGAATAAGTGTGTAAAACATATAAAGGGGGCAGAGTGGAAATACTCTGACCCTCTAGAGGTGCTTAGGGGTCCTAGAAGGACCCCCTGGGGTCCCATTTTAATTTTTTTTTAAACGGCAGAATGCGCGCACAGAATTGTTTTTTGAAAAAAGACAAGAAATCATTGGTTGTATGACTACTTTCTACACTGAAAGGTAGGGTGTATATTTCTGTTTTTTAAAGGTATGATTCTTATTGGTTCACAAAAACAGATTGTAAGGATCATTATATATGATAAGCTGATACGTTGAAAAGTCAAGCACACTTCCTGTCTTGTTTAGCAACATTGTGTGCTGAACTTGTGACCTGTGTGCTCAGTGCAGTGTTCCATGAGCTGTTTCTATGGTAACAGGTAGAAGGCAGATTGGGGGAAGGGTTGAAATGTATTTCAGTTGGAAAGGGTTGAAATGTTTAACCAATAGAAATGTGTGTTTGCTTTTGAGTTTATGTGTGAAGGATTGTGATTTGATGTTTACATGTATATGTGTGGAAAATTAAAGGGAAACCTTTCCATTCTTTGTTTTTGCTGAGAGGTGCACAGTGCAGAGATTCTGTAAAAGAAAATATGGTGAGTGACTGATATACTTTTTAATCTACAAAACAACTTGAAAGGTGAGTTATTTAATTGTGAGGGGATGTATGTAGACTATTTTCATTTTAATCAGACTAATGTATTTCTCCTGCTAAAGTGTAGGGAGTACTTTTTTTCTCTCCAATCTTATTGACAGTGTGTGTGCATGTAGAAACCATTCTGTGATAATCATTTGTGTTCTTCATGTGTTTGCAGACAGATAACTGTGCTGTTTTTATATTTTGGTAGAATTAGAAACCAGTCGTTGTTTATGAATTTGTGAAATGAGTTATGTTATGTATCTATACCAAAATGTAGTACTTCTTCTAGATGAAGAAATGTGTTTTGGTATAGTGCAAGGGATAGTTTTGTTTGTCTAGAATCACACAGTGAGTATGTGTGCATTTGGGAACCACTGTGAGAGAAGCATTTGGTAACATTGTGTATTTGCTGACCGATAACTGTTTTAAAACCTGTCATGTTGTCAAGTTTTAGTAGCATTAGAAGCCAGTGTTTGCTTATGCATTGATAAAATAAGTCATGCTTTGAGACTAATGTGCTGTACTTTAATATGTAGATTGTGTGTAGTCTCCTTACCCCTTGCACAGTAGTGAATGAGTTTTGGTAAGCTGCTAGGGATAGTGGTGCTTGTCTAGAATCACACTGTGAGTTAGTGTGTATTTGGGAACCACTGTGAGAGAAGCATTTGGTAACATTGTGTATTTTCTGACAGATAACGTTTTTAAAACCTGTCAAATTGTCAAGTTTTAGTAGAATTAGAAGCCAGTTTTTGATTATGCTTTTATTAAATGAGTCAGGCTTTGACAGAAAGGTGCAGTCCTGAAATATGTAGATTGTGTGCAGTTCCCTTATCAGTTCCACAGTAGTGAATGATTTTTGGTAAAGTGTTAGGTATAGTGGTTGTTGTCTAGAATCACACTGTGAGTCTGTGTGCATTTGGGAACCACTGTGAGAGAAGCATTTGGTAACATTGTGTATTTTTTAGCAGATAACTCTTTTAAAACCTGTCATGTTGTCAAGTTTTAGCAGCATTAGAAGCCAGTCTTTGCTTATGCGTTGATTAAATGAGTCATGCTTTGACACTAATGTGCTGTACTTAAATATGTAGATTGTGTGCAGTACCATTACCTCTTCTAGACTAGTGAATGAGTTTTGGTAAACTGCTAGGGATAGTGTTGCTTGTCTAAAATCACACTGTGAGTCTGTGTACATTTGGGTAAGGATTGTGAGAGAAGCATTTGGTAACCTAGTGTATTTGATGACAGATAACTGTTTTAAAATCGGTCATGTTGTCAAGTTTTAGTAGGTTTAGAAGCTATTCTTTGCTTATGCATTGATAAAATGAGTCAGGGTTTGACACTAAAGTGCAGTACCATGTACTATTCTCTTCACTGTGCCAGAACTGAAAATTTAAAAGTTTTAACCAGGCACTAAGCTAGCAGTAGTCTGATTATTTAGTCAGTTTCCAAGTACTCATGTTGTGAACCATACATTACCACATAGATTGTTTCAAATGTCTATGTAGTATGCATGCAGTCTTCTAACATACTATACACTTGTCTTTCACATTTTCAATTTGCTAGTCAGTATCCATACACTTCCAGGAAACACCCTGTAACTCCCTTTGCAATCCTCTAGTGACCCATTCAGCATCATGTACTAATCCATTCACTGTGCCAAAACCCAAACACTCATAAATTCACCAAGATACTATCTTTGGAGTACTCTAATCATTCAGTCAGTGCCTAAGTATTCATGCACTGAGCCAGGCCTTAGCACATGGACTGCTTCAAACCCCTATCCACTATGTATGCAGTCTTCTAACCACCTAGACACTTGTCTTTCACACTTTCAATTCCCTAGTTAGTATCCATACAGTCCAGCAAACATCCTGTCACTCCCTTTGCACTCCTCTAGTGACCCATTCAGTACCAAGTACTAATCCATTCACTGTGCGAAAAGCCTACCACTTATAAATTCACCTAGGCATTCTCCTTGCTGTACTCTAATCATTCAGTCAGTACCCAAGTAGTCATGCAGTGAGCCAGGCCTTAGCACATGGACTGCTTTAAATGCCTATGCAGTATGGATGCAGTCCTCTAATCACCTACACAGTTGTCTTTCACACCTTCAATTCCCTAGTTACTATTCATACACTTCTAGCAAACACCCTGTCACTCACCCAGTGTGTCTCCTTATAGTACTGTAATCATTTAGTCAGTTAGCATGTAGTGAGGTAGGCTTTAGGGCATGTGCTGAGAGAAGTATGTGGTAATATCTAGGGGTGAGCGGAATTTGCGAAATCCATTTTCGCAAATTATCGCGAAAATGTTTAAAATTATCGCAAACAAGGGGAAATATCGCGAAGATGCGGAATTTTTTTTCCCGCATGTTCGCGAGATTTTCTGCATGGTTGCGGGTCGCCAACTTACCCATGTGGTTGCTCGCGGGCGCGGCCATCTTGTTTTGAGTTGTCTCGCGGTGCTTGATCGCGAGAAGAAAGACGTGATCGCGCGACGCATGACGTCACTGCGGGCGCGAACTGTCGCGAGACAACGCAAATGGCTAAAAACAATCCAACATCTCATGGAGAACGCGACCGGATCAAGAAAACTTGTCGGCGAACGCAGGGATTCAGGTAAGGCGATCGCGCTCGCATGAGAATGTATTATTTTACAGGGCGAGCAAGAAACAAATTATGGCCAAGCTGCGGAAAGCGGAAATTTTGAAATTTTCGCGCTCTCCGCGGAACGTGAAAATGTCAAATTATCGCAATTTCCGGGAACGGAACGAAAGTTTTGCCCAGGCCTAGTAATATTGTGTATTTGCTGACAGATAACTGTTTTAAAACCTGTCTTGTTGTCAAGTTTTAGTAGCATTAGAAGGCAGTTTTTGCTAATGCTTTGATTAAATGAGTCAGGCTTTGACACAAAAGTGCAGTCCTGAAATATGTAGATTGTGTGCAGTTCCCTTACCACTTGCACTGTAGTGAATGAGTTTTGGTAAACTCCTAGGGATAGTGGTGCTTGTCTAGAATCACACTGTGAGTTAGTGTGTATTTGGAAACCACTATGAGAGAAGCATTTGGTAACATTGTGTATTTTCTGACAGATAACTTTTTAAAAACCTGTCATGTTGTCAAGTTTTAGTAGAATTAGAAGCCGGTTTTTGATTATGCTTTTATTGAATGAGTCAGGCTTGACAGAAAAGTGCAGTCCTGAAATACGTACATTGTGTGCAGTTCCCTTATCAGTTCCACAGTAGTGAATGATTTTTGGTAATGTCCTAGGTATAGTGGTTGTTGTCTAGAATCACACTGTGAGTCTGTGTGCATTTGGGAACCACTGTGAGAGAAGCATTTGGTAACATCGTGTATTTTTTAGCAGATAACTCTTTTAAAACCTGTCATGTTGTCAAGTTTTAGTAGCATAAGAAGACAGTCTTTGCTTATTCATTGATTAAATGAGTCATGCTTTGACACTAATGTGCTGTACTTAAATATGTAGATTGTGTGCAGTACCATTACCTCTTCTAGACTAGTGAATGAGTTTTGGTAAACTGCTAGGGATAGTGTTGCTTGTCTAAAATCACACTGTGAGTCTGTGTACATTTGGGTAAGGATTGTGAGAGAAGCATTTGGTAACATAGTGTATTTGATGACAGATAACTGTTTTAAAATCGGTCATGTTGTCACGTTTTAGTAGGTTTAGAAGCTATTCTTTGCTTATGCATTGATAAAATGAGTCAGGGTTTGACACTAAAGTGCAGTACCATGTACTATTCTCTTCACTGTGCCAGAACTGAAAATGTAAAAGTTTTACCCAGGCACTAAGCTAGCAGTAGTCTGATTATTTAGTCAGTTTCCAAGTACTCATGTTGTGAACCATACATTACCACATAGATTGTTTCAAATGTCTATGTAGTATGCATGCAGTCTTCTAACATACTATACACTTGTCTTTCACATTTTCAATTCGCTAGTCGGTATCCATACACTTCCAGGAAACACCCTTTAACTCCCTTTGCAGTCCTCTAGTGACCCATTCAGCATCATGTACTAATCCATTCACTGTGCCAAAACCCAAACACTTATAAATTCACCAAGATACTATCTTTGGATTACTCTAATCATTCAGTCAGTGCCTAAGTATTCATGCACTGAGCCAGGCCTTAGCACATGGACTGCTTCAAACCCCTATCCACTATGTATGCAGTCTTCTAACCACCTACACACTTGTCTTTCACACTTTCAATTCCCTAGTCAGTATCCATACAGTCCAGCAAACATCCTGTCACACCCTTTGCACTCCTCTAGTGACCCATTTAGTACCAAGTACTAATCCATTCACTGTGCGAAAAGCCTACCACTTTTAATTCACCTAGGCATTCTCCTTGCTGTACTCTAATCATTCAGTCAGTACCCAAGTAGTCATGCAGTGAGCCAGGCCTTAGCACATGGACTGCTTTAAATGCCTATGCAGTATGGATGCAGTCCTCTAATCACCTACACAGTTGTCTTTCACACCTTCAATTCCCTAGTTAGTATTCATACACTTGTAGCAAACACCCTGTCACTCACCTAGTGTGTTTCCTTATAGTACTGTAATCATTTAGTCAGTTAGCATGTAGTCTTTTAGTGAGGTAGGCTTTAGGGCATGTGCTGAGAGAAGTATGTGGTAATATCGTGTATTTGCTGACAGATAACTGTTTTAAAACCTGTCTTGTTGTCACGTTTTAGTAGCATTAGAAGGCAGTTTTTGCTTATGCTTTGATTAAATGAGTCAGGCTTTGACACAAAAGTGCAGTCCTGAAATATGTAGATTGTGTGCAGTTCCCTTACCACTTGCACTGTAGTGAATGAGTTTTGGTAAACTCCTAGGGATAGTGGTGTTTGTCTAGAATCACACTGTGAGTTAGTGTGTATTTGGGAACCACTATGAGAGAAGCATTTGGTAACATCGTGTATTTTCTGACAGATAACTTTTTAAATACCTGTCATGTTGTCAAGTTTTAGTAGAATTAGAAGCCGGTTTTTGATTATGCTTTTATTAAATGAGTCAGGCTTGACAGAAAAGTGCAGTCCTGAAATATGTACATTGTGTGCAGTTCCCTTATCAGTGCCACAGTAGTGAATGATTTTTGGTAAAGTCCTAGGTATAGTGGTTGTTGTCTAGAATCACACTGTGAGTCTGTGTGCATTTGGGAACCACTGTGAGAGAAGCATTTGGTAACATTGTGTATTTTTTAGCAGATAACTCTTTTAAAACCTGTCATGTTGTCAAGTTTTAGTAGCATTAGAAGCCAGTCTTTGCTTATGCGTTGATTAAATGAGTCATGCTTTGACACTAATGTGCTGTACTTAAATATGTAGATTGTGTGCAGTACCATTACCTCTTCTAGACTAGTGAATGAGTTTTGGTAAACTGCTAGGGATAGTGTTGCTTGTCTAAAATCACACTGTGAGTCTGTGTACATTTGGGTAAGGATTGTAAGAGAAGGATTTGGTAACATAGTGTATTTGATGACAGATAACTGTTTTAAAATCGGTCACGTTGTCAAGTTTTAGTAGGTTTAGAAGCTATTCTTTGCTTATGCATTGATAAAATGAGTCAGGGTTTGACACTAAAGTGCAGTACCATGTACTATTCTCTTCACTGTGCCAGAACTGAAAAATTAAAAGTTTTACCCAGGCAATAAGCTAGCAGTAGTCTGATTATTTAGTCAGTTTCCAAGTACTCATGTTGTGAACCATACATTACCACATAGATTGTTTCAAATGTCTATGTAGTGTGCATGCAGTCTTCTAACATACTATACACTTGTCTTTCACATTTTCAATTCGCTAGTCAGTATCCATACACTTCCAGGAAACACCCTGTAACTCCCTTTGCAGTCCTCTAGTGACCCATTCAGCATCATGTACTAATCCATTCACTGTGCCAAAACCCAAACACTTATAAATTCACCAAGATACTATCTTTGGAGTACTCTAATCATTCAGTCAGTGCCTAAGTATTCATGCACTGAGCCAGGCCTTAGCACATGGACTGCTTCAAACCCCTATCCACTATGTATGCAGTCTTATAACCACCTAGACACTTGTCTTTCACAGTTTTAATTCCCTAGTCAGTATCCATACAGTCCAGCAAACATCCTGTCACTCTCTTTGCACTGCTCTAGTGACCCATTCAGTACCAAGTACTAATCCATTCACTGTGCGAAAAGCCTACCACTTATAAATTCACCTAGGCACTCTCCTTGCTGTACTCTGATCATTCAGTCAGTACCCAAGTAGTCATGTAGTGAGCCAGGCCTTAGCACATGGACTGCTTTAAATGCCTATGCAGTATGGATGCAGTCCTCTAATCACCTACACAGTTGTCTTTCACACCTTCAATTCCCTAGTTAGTATTCATACACTTCTAGCAAACACCCTGTCACTCACCCAGTGTGTCTCCTTATAGTACTGTAATCATTTAGGGCCATATGTAGGAAGGCAAATTGCGATCGCAAATGCTGAAATTCGCCGAATTTCGGCGTTTGCGATCGCAATTTGGGCCGTGTGCTATGTAGCACACAAAAACCCACACGCAAAGTAAGGAATCGCAAAATTTGTGATTCCTTATTTTGCTAATGCATTTAAGGAATCCCAAATTGCGATTCCTTAAATGCAATGTAGGAAGCACCCAAGTTGTGCAATTTTGGCTTAAGGAATCGCGTATTACCTCCAACCTCAGGTTGGTGGTAATATGCGATTTCCTTGAAAAATGCATTTTTTGCATTTTTCAAAGTGCCATGTGGCACACATACATGCCCTTAGCGCATGTATGTGCGCCACATGTGCACACATGTTTATTTCAGGGGTGCAAAAGGGTGTCCTATTGACACCCTTGCAACCTTGAAATTGCATTCTCAATGTGCGATTCTCTAATTGAGAATCACAAATTGAGAATGTCTTCCTATTCATTCGTATGGGCCTACTAGCGCATAGGAATAAATGGCAAGGTATTCCTTATTTGCGAATCTCAATTTGGGATTCGCAAATAAGGAATAGGTGGGAATAGCAAAATATTTTGCTAATCCTACCTACATTCCGTTTTGCAATTCTCTAATTGCGATTCCCTAAAAATTGCAATTAGAGAATCGCAAAACACGTTTTACCTACATATGGCCCTTAGTCAGTTAGCATGTAGTCTTTTAGTGAGGTAGGCTTAAGGGCATGAACTGCTTCAAAGTAGTATGCACTATGCATGTCGTGTTTCAACCGTCGTCACACTTGTGGTTCAGGGCTATAGTTTCTTAGTCAGTTTTTATATAAAATGTGTTTGTACAGTAATGGAATAGTATAAATTTGAAAGTTATTAATATACATTTATTTGTGATTCTTTTTTACAGATACAGAACAGGAGTGTTTCTCATCTGTTTGCACTCTTCTCATGCAAGATTGTTTGGATGAATGGTCCTTAGGTGTTTCATCATACTTGCTGTGTCGCACGAGTATTTTTTGTTAGGATCCCCTCGTAACAGAACTCTTTTGCAAATCTTGAGCATGACGAAGGTGGCATTGGTCTTTGTTTGCCCCGCGAGAAAAGTAGAAAATTTCCACATCACTGAAGGAAAACATTGTGGGCGTGGTGCATCCTCCAAAAATTCATCCTTAGATTCGGTGAATATTTTAAAGTGATAACATTTACAGTTTGTGTAAGTTAAACTTATAACATTTTGTTAGCTGTATGCATTTTATATACCTGTGATTTGTATCTTGTTTTTTTTTTTAGAATAGCATGTTGTTGTTTTTTAACAAGTACGATTGAAATCACTATTTTTAGTGAAATTTAATATATTCTGAGAACAGCAAAAAAGGCAAAAAAATGACTTTGTGGAAATTATGCTGTGTTGTAAAAAATGTATTATTACATGTTAGTTTTTTTTTTCCTTTTCTTTCACAGATCCAAATTTTAAAACAAGCAATTTTTATGAATTTAGATTGGAATGAAAATGTGAAAAAATGTGTACCATTTTTTATTCCTATTACTGTGAAGGTAAGTTTAACTAAGTCTCAAAATGCAGAATGAGGAGGTCTGCAAGAAGCTACAAAGTTGAACCATGTTTCTAAAAACACTCTGTTTATACCTTTGTAGTTTTGAAATCTGACCATAATCAGATATCATGTGACCTGCTAAAAAAGAGATTTGAGGGGTTCATAATATTTCCTATTTTAGCTATTGTAGGACCGCAATTATTTCAATCATTCTTCTTTGAACATCTTTGGAGACAAAACTCTGTGCTTACCTTCTATCATTCGCATAGAATTTTAAAAACTGAAATATGTCACTTTTTGTAACATAGTTATTGCGCAAGACACTCTTTCATATTTACAAAGAGAGGAAAAAGCACGCTGTGTACTTTTTATACTCCATGTAAATACAACCTCATTATGCACACCACTCTGCGTTGAAAGGGTGTTCTATAAGTGTTGTTGTTCATGATTGCACTGAATACTTATAGAACAAGACACATGTCTAGATTTATCAGAAATCATAAATCTCAATATGTGTGTAAATGCTGAACCATTCTAAAATTGGTGTAGGAAAGCACAAGAAAGAGAATTGTTTTAATTTGTCCACATTTTTATTATATCTTCAATGCATGCTAAAATGTTCAGCATACATTGAAGGAGAAAAATGCATTTTCTGAATGTTTTTGTGCAGGAAGGTGTGTCTTCCTGCACAAAAACAAACAGCACAAGACACAGATATCCTTGCACTATGGTTCAAGGGTGCCTGTGTCACCACATGGCTGCAGTTTAAGCAGCCGTGCAGAGAGAAGCATAGATTTGCAACATATTTATGTACATATGTTGTATTTCTGTGCTTCGGAAGTACTACGGCACACTGCAGTTAAAGAGGTTATTGTGTGATGCTGCAGCACTTCCTCATAGTTCTGGACTTATACATTCACCATATGCTACTAATGCATTCATTCAGTCAATTACGTACTACACATACATTCATGTAAACTTTCACACACTAACAAAGAAATGTATCTCTTTTTTTAAACCAGGAAAGTTAGTTCTTACAAGAACTTTTTTTTTTTCTTCTTTCTTCTTTTATAATTTCTTTTGAGTTTTCTGAACAATTTTTAATTTTTTTTGGTTTTTCTGCAAAAAAAAACAAAAAACAAAACAGGAGAAACCAAACAATGAACTTCAGGGAACAATAAAAAAAGAAAATAAATAAACCTAGCAAATGTGACTTTCTTGCCGGCAGCAGATCAGATCGATCGACTGCTCATCATAGCACAAAGTCGCATTGCACTTAGTGCAGAGCACTTTTAAAAATTGAAATTGAGGACGGATGTCCAAGGTTTGGGCTGATGGAAGCACTCTTGATGTGCTCGGCTGCGATGAGGTGGATGGCGCAGGAGCAGGAGTGTTTCTCATCCGTCGGCACTCTTCTCGTGCAAGATTGTTTGGATGAAGGGTCCTCATGTGCTCCATCATACTTGCCGTGCCGCAAGAGTATTTATTGTTAGGATCCCCTCGCAACAGGACTCTTTTGCAAATCTTGCACGTGAGCAAGGTGGCATTGGTCTTATTCTGCCCCTCGGGAAAAGTAAAAAATTTCCACACCACTGAAGAAAAACGTTCTTTGGGTGGTGTCTCCGCCAAAAATTCATCCTCAGAAGTATGAGGTGATGCAGGTAATGCCTGCTACTCTGAAGCCATTTTTGGTTGAAAAAAGTTAGAGCTAAGTGTAAACTTAGTCTAAAAAATCTTTTACTCTCCAAAGAGATGGTGCTCTAAAGAAGGTCAAATAAGAATGATTGAAATGGGTGGGGTCTTTCAATAGTTAGAAGAGGAAGTGTAATGAACCAATCAAATCTCTTTTTTAGCAGGTCACATGAGATCCGCACACCCTGCGCTTACGCAGCACGCACCCAGCGCGCATCCGCGAAATTGAATTAAAAAAAATTATAGGATTTGATGTAAAAATATATTAGTTTTAAGACTAGTTTAGAGTTTGTCTTCAATTAATATTCACATGAAATACATATATGTATGTTTTTTTAAATGTAAAATTTTTCGCGGGATCCACGTACCTACCGCGTCATAGACAGAGATGATGCATCGCGGAAGCGCGTAAACGTCGCGTTACGTACATCGAACGTGTCGTGTATAGGCTGGGAGTCGCGTACCGGTCGCATTGCAGTCGCGCACTAAACACGTACCCAATGCATACCATGCGCGGATGCTATCGCGTAGGGATCGAGAACGGTGCGCGTAGGATGTGCGGATCCAAAAACAGTGAAAAATATATATAAAATAAAGTTTTGAACATATAGTTAACAAAATATGTTTGAAAAACCGATAAAGTTCAAATAATATTTTTTAATTTTTAAAAGAATTAATTGAAAAAATAAGTTTAAAAAATGGTGATAAACAAGTATTTTTAAAAAAACGTAATTAATGCAATTGACACACTGAATTTGAAAAATATACAAATCCAATGAAAATCATTAAACATGATATCTTCAGAGATAAGTTATAGATAGGAATTAGCATTTAAAAAACCTTTGAAATTCACTGAAAAAACCATAGGTTTCATGCACGTTATAGTTAGGAATTGGCATTTAAAAAACCTTTGAAATTCACTGAAAAAACCAAAGGTTTCAGGGGCGTTATAGTTAGGAATTGGCATTTAAAAAACCTTAGAAATTTACTGACAAAACCATAGGTTTCAGGGGTGTTATAGTTAGCTGGACATTTCCCTCGTACAACACCCTAGAAATTCCCCTGTTGTAGTTAGTTCAGCTAACTATAACTCGCGCCCCCGCAATGCACTGCTGATGATGTCACATATTACATCACTCATGACATGGTCAGTGACATCACTGATGACATCACTGATGACATCACTGATGATATCATCCATGTGATAAATTACTGCATCTTCTCACACCCTAATTTAACCGTTGATACACCACCTCAAAGTTTCAGACGTCCATTTTGAAAACCATAGATACTCCAATACCAATAACTACATACCCACTCATTAACTCTTAGGTCTACATACACCTCCACTCACTCACCTGTACAGTCACTCATACTTACAGTCACTCCGTACAATACTATCATATGCATTTATACACCTACATAGACACCCACACACCACCAATCATCCATAGAGGTATTCTCACACCTAGTCAGTCATGCAAATAATTAATCACACTCCCATTTACTCACCTATGCAGTTATACACACAAGTTCACTTACTCATAAAAATAGTACCACATTCTTATGCTCTTATACAATCATTGATACAAGCACACATTCATCCATACAGCCACTCTCACAATCATACACTTTCACATATACCCACTTATATACTCTTACACATATATATACTGCCTTTCACATATGTAGTTACTGACACATGTACAACTGAGATATACATTCAATCCCTAACACACCCATACATACACTCACCCAACCATACAGTTCATCACAGATGCACTCTTAAAACCATGCACCCATAGAATCACCCAATCACACATCTATGCACAGAGTCACACACACCCTACCCACACAAACACTCAGGCACCCATACAGATACTCAGACAACCAATCATTAACCCATATAGACACTCATATAGCTTTTCACAAAACCATGCAGCCACTTATACACCAACAGACAAACACATACAGACCTTCACACAGTTTAGTCACTAGTCTGCAGTAAGATACATTTAATGACTCACTTATAGAATCAGTTACGCACCTAGAAAATCATCCATTCACACACTTGTACACCTACTCATTCTTCAACAGGCCTTTCACTATAAATATATAAAACATATTTAAACTTTTCAGAAAAACACACAGTGACTGGATGACGTCATCCGTGATGTCATCAGTGATGTCATTTGAGATGTCATCAGTGATGTCACTGACCATGTCATGAGTGATGTATTATGTGACGTCATCAGCAGTGCATTGCGGGGGCGCGAGTTATAGTTAGCTGAACTAACTATAACAGGGGAATTTCTAGGGTTTTGTACGAGGGAAATGTCCAGCTAACTATAACACCCCTGAAACCTATGGTTTTTTCAGTGAATATATATCTATACATATATATATCTATATATATATTCACTGAAAAAACCATAGGTTTCAGGCACGTTATAGTTAGGAATTAGCATTAAAAAACCTCAGAAATTCACTGAAAAAACCATAGGTTTCAGGGGCGTTATAGTTAGCTGGACTTTTCACTCGTACAAAACCATTGAAATTCCCCCGTTATAGTTAGCTCAGCTAACTATAACTCGCGCGCCCGCAATGCACTGCTGATGATGTCACATATTACATCACTCATGACATGGTCAGTGACATCACTCATGGCATTACTGATGACATCTCAAATGACATCACTGATGACATCATCCTTGTGATAGAGTGGCAGACCTCCTCTCCCCCTAATATAACCTTTGATACACACATTCAAAAATAGAAACTAAAATTTGCAAAACAATGGACATACCAATATCAGTTACAACAACCTATTCAGTAATTCTAAGATCCACAAACACATCCACTCATTCACCAACAGCCCTATACAGTCACTCATACATGTACTCACTCATCATATGTACTCATACACCTATACATACAGTTACACGTTGCCACTCATCCATAGAGTTACTCACACACATAGTCACTCATGCTAATAAAGAATCAAACATCCATTTACTTGCATATACAGTTATACACACACCACCACACTTACTTCTACAGAAACTTACACATACTTAGTCTTTTAAACAATCACTTATAGAAACACATACTTATTCATACAGGAACTCTTTCAATCTCTCACTCTCACATATACTCACTTATATACACCAATAGTCACATATACTAGTTTAAAACATATGTAGTTACTCATAAAGACACTATTGAGACAGTCATTCACTCACTAACACACCCATGCACACACTCATCCACCCATACAGTCCTGCACACATGCTGTCTTCAACACATACAAACAGTGAGTCACTCACCTATGCACTACGTAATACCCCCCACCGAACTATACAGACACTCATACACTCATACTGATACTCAAAAAACCAACTAATAACCTATATAGACACTCATGTTGCTACTCACCAACCCATGCAGCCACTTATACACAAAGTGAGAGACTGATACAGATATTTACATATTTAAACATTACTCACTAAGCCATGTGTGCACTAAGATACACTTAATCAGTCAGTTATACAATAAATTTTTCAAAAACAAATCATCCATTTAGACACTTATATACCCATTTATTCTTCCATCGACCTTGAGATATACATATATAAAACATATGTAAAAAATGTGACATCACTGATGACATCACTGATGACATCATCCAGTGAATGTGTGTTTTTCGGAAAATTACATATGTTTTATATATGTATATCTCAAGGTCGATGGAAGAATAAATGGGTATATAAGTGTCTAAATGGATGATTTGTTTTTGAAAAATTGATTGTGTAACTGACTGATTAAGTGTATCATAGTGAATACATGGCTTAGTGAGTAATGTTTAAATATGTAAATATCTGTATCAGTCTCTCACTTTGTGTATAAGTGGCTGCATGGGTTGGTGAGTAGCTACATGGGTGTCTATATAGGTTATTAGTTGGTTTTTTGAGTATCAGTCTGAGTGTCTGCATGGTTCGGTGGGGGGTATTACGTAGTGCATAGGTGCATGAATGAGTGACTTACTGTTTGTATGTGTTGAAGACAGCATGTGTGCAGGACTGTATGGGTGGATGAGTGTGTGTATGGGTGTGTTAGTGAGTGAATGACTGTCTCAATAGTGTCTTTATGAGTAACTACATATGTTTTAAACTAGTATATGTGACTATTGGTGTATATAAGTGAGTATATGTGAGAGTGAGAGATTGAAAGAGTTCCTGTATGAATAAGTATGTGTTTCTATAAGTGATTGTTTAAAAGACTAAGTATGTGTAAGTTTCCGTAGAAGTAAGTGTGGTAGTGTGTGTATAACTGTATATGCAAGTAAATGTATGTTTGATTCTTTATTAGCATGATTGACTATGTGTGTGAGTAACTCTATGGATGAGTGGCATTGTGTAACAGGATGTATAGGTGTATGAGTACATATGATGAGTGAGTACATGTATGAGTGACTGTATAGGACTGTTGGTGAATGAGTGGATGTGTATGTGGATCTTAGAATTACTGAAGAGGTTGTTGTAACTGGTATTGGTATGTCCATTGTTTTGAAAATTTTAGTTTCTATTTTTGAATGTGTGTATCAAAGGTTATATTAGGGTGAGAGGAGGTCTGCCACTCTATCACAAGGATGATGTCATCAGTGATGTCATCAGTGATGTCATTTGAGATGTCATGAGTGATGTCATGAGTGATGTCACTGACCATGTCATGAGTGATGTAATATGTGACGTCATCAGCAGTGCATTGCGGGCACGCGAGTTATAGTCAGCTAAACTAACTATAACGGGGGAATTTCAATGGTTTTGTACAAGTGAAAAGTCCAGCTAACTATAACACCCCTGAAACCTATGGTTGTTTCAGTGAATTTCTGAGATTTTTTAAATGCTAATTCCTAACTATAACGTGCCTGAAACCTATGGTTTTTTCTGTGAATTTCAAAGGTTTTTTAAATGCTAATTTCTAACAATGCCTACAGAGATAGGACATGTGAAGAAAGAAGAAAAAATGCACAGAAAGCAAAAAAAGAAGTGCAGAAAGAAGCAACAGAAGTCCTCAAAGACGAAGAAAAGTGCAGGAAGAAGGATAACGTGCAGAAAGAACAAAAAGAAGAGCAGAAAGAATCCTTGTTGCAAAATCATCCTGTACCCTCAACTTTTTCAGACGGATACTGGTGGTAACTGAGTCTGACTAACCAGTCCCAGAGCCAGTGCTATGTTAAAAGACACTTAGAATACAGTGAAAACACCTACATACACTAGGGAACATTATGCGTTGGGGTCCCCCTGTGATTTAGCATGACCTCCTCTGTAAGCCCCTAGTATATAATAGGGCAGGGGGATTAAAACTACCTCTTAAAACAGGCCACAGGGCGTTTTTGCACACGTTAACTCAGGCCCCGTCCCCTCCCTTCACCACTGTGTAAACACGCCCTGTGTCCGTTTTTAGTTGGGAGATGAAGTTCATTTGAATCATGAGGGTCCCTAGGGTCCAACTAGCCCACTAGGTACCTCCAGTAAGTGCCACAGAGCTGCGTTGCAGAGAGGTGTAAAAAGTGGCACACCCTGGACCACCTCTCTGCAATGCAGCTCAGTGGCACTTACTGGAAGCACTTGGTGGGCTTGTTAGCCCCCAGGGGCATCCCCAATTTAAAACGTGCCATAGTGCGTGTTTGCACACGTCACCTCAGGCCCCGTCCCCTCCCTTCACCACTGTGTAAACGCGCCCTGTGGCTGTTCTAAGTTGAGAGATTAAGTCCCCTTGAATCCTAAGGGTCCCTAGGGTCAAACTAGACCACTAGGTACCTCCTGTAAGCGCCACAGAGCTGCGTTGCAGAGAGGTGTAAAAAGGGGCTTGGCCACAGAACACCTGTCTGCAGCGCAGCTCCCTGGCGCATACTGGAGATGCCTGTTGGGCTAGTTGGCCCTCAGGGACCCTCAGTATTGAAGAGGAATTAATTCCCCAACTTACAACTCGCCAGGGGGCGCATTTGCAGAGTGCTGCAAGGAGGGGGCGTGGCCTCCGGCACGATGCCAGTCTTTTATTTATTTTAATTTTTTAAGAAGGGGGGCTGTGTGGTTCCCCTTCTTATTCTAATTTATTGGCCCTGATGACCCCATCCCCCAGGGCCTGTCTCCTAATTATATTTTTTTGACCCCAATCCCCAGGGCCGGCCACTGTTTTTTATTATTTTTAAAAAATATATATTTATAGACACACCTAGGACATGCTGGACAAACCGTACGTACCTATTACCATTTGAGTGATATTCATTAAAAGGCGACTATGCATACAATGAATCCACGGGGAATGTATTTACACCACTAGTAAAGCTCTGACATGTCTGATGCCCTACCGTGCCTAATCCCGGTAGACACCCTTGTCGTTTATTTATACAAACATGGGTAGCTATTGACGGGCACATTTAATACACATGCACACCAAGCCATTCAAAGGGGATTCGACAAAAATTCAACCAAAACTATGTAAGAAACCCCCATCACGGTTAATAAAACACACATCCACTGCCGGATGTGTAATACTTTTTATTTTACTCTCTGGAAAGGGGACGAACATCACTTGAGAGTCACAGCGCGCTCCTGGCAGAGCCCAATGCTGTGTTACACCCACCATTGCCTGCCGAGTGCCACACACCTCTGTGTTGTATTCCACCAGCTAATGCATATGCTATGACACTCTCTAGCCCATGTGCACTATAACACCACCCCGTGAATATGTCATGCCACACTTGTCTTCGCACGGGTTATATTGCCCCATCTAACGTGCCTTCCTCGATGCCTATGTTATAACGCACAGTGCTATGCCATACATATTACAATCTGGGATCCATATCTTTGTCACAGTGCATATGCAACGGTACACTCCCCAGCACATATTTTATATTACAACTTTAGAGACTAGTTAGGTTACACAACACTGCCCTGTGCATTTTACACTCCAAAGCGCCATCGCATAGCACGCGCTAGTGCCTGTGCTATCTCGCGCTCTCCAATGAATCTGTCATTGCGCACAATGTATTGCATATTATATTTCACGCCCGGTTCATCTTATATCACACTTTTTGGTGCATAGTTTATACCATACACTATATCTAGTTTTCATTTTCAATCGTGCTCTCAGGACTATGTTCTATATAACACTGTGTTCACCTACCCTTTTCACGGGCATTACATTTTGCGATAGGGGGTGGAGGGTCAGGGGGTGTTTCTGCCAAGTGAGCCCGGAGTCACAGTCACAAACGTCCTCTTCTTCCTGAATAAAAGTGAGATTATGCTGCATACTTGTTCATATTTTAAGTAGTTCGCACAGACACGTTTTAAAAACAATAAAGTTCCTAATACCCGCCTTCTCTGAACAGTTAGCTTGCTGCCCCATCCCCCTCCTCCCTATCCTCTGTTGTGTGAATCCATGGACTAGCCTCCTGCCATGCATGGTCTGATGTGCTGCCACTGCCCTCAATTTAGTATGATGTACCAGTCCCCTCCTCCTGCCCTCCATTGCCCAATTCTATGCCCCATCATTGACTTCCTGCTTAAACTCTGTGCTTAGCTTGCTGCCCCTATTCTCCTTCCCCCTGCCCTCCGATGTCTTTGTGCATGCCCCTGCTCCATCCTTTTTGCCCACCATGTTCCATGGACCTGTCACTCCTATCTACACTGAGTGTTCTGTTGAGCTGCCACTCCCCTCCCACCTGCCTAGCATTGTCAGATGACTGTAACCTGTCCCTGCCACCTCCACCCTGCCTGTCCACATGCCATGCCCCTATCCTCTTCCTCCTGTCCTACATGGTCCATTGTACTGCCACACCCTTCTGCCCTCCCTGGTCTGTTGTGCTGCAACTGCTCCTCCTGCCTGCCCCGTGCGGTCTGTTGTGAGGCCCCTTCCCCTGGACTTTCTTGTCTGTGCACTGGTCCTGACCCTCCCTTCAATCCTCCATCGTCCTTTGTGCATGCCCCTGCACCCTCCTTCTTGCCCATCATAGCCATTGTGCTGCCACTAACCCTCCCACTTGCCATGCATGGTCTTCTGTGCTGCCATGGCCCCTCCCACCTTCCCTGTGTGGTCAGTTAGCTGCCCCTGACCCCCTCCCACCTTCCCTCCATGGTCTGTGTGTATGCCATCACAGTCTCACTGTTGCTCTTCATGATGTGTCTTGCTTCTAGTGCCCATCCTGCCTGACCTCCATGGCTATCTTGCTGCTCCTGCCCTGCCCCCTTGCCCCCAGCCCTCTGTTTACATGTGCAGACCCCTACTCCCTCTCTCCTGGCTTGTCTGTTCCATTGTAATACCCCTGATCCGTCCCTCCTGCCCTTTATGGTCTGTTATGCTGCAGCTTTCTCTCCTGTCTGTCCATTATGGTCAGCTAGCTACCATTGCCTCTTGCCCCTCTGTTCTCTGTTGTCCATGTGCATGGTCCTGTCCCCTCCCTCTTGCTTTCTATGGATTGTTGTGCTGCACTCCCGTCCCGCATGCCCTGTGTGGTGTATTGTGCTGCTGCAAACCCTGATGCCTGTCCTGCAGGGTCAGTTTGGTGCACCTCTCCATGTCCCTCCTGTCCTCTGTTATCCAAGTCCATGTCCCTACCCCATTTCCTTCCATGATCCAATGTACCATACTTGCGAATATTTTGAACTTGGTAAGAGGGAGATTTTGAAAAAAAACTGGGGTATTGATTTTCCCCTTTGAGTTACATTGAAAAAGAGGAGATTGTAGACAGGAGACAGATCAAATAAAGCCCATTTGAGCTTAAAAACATTGGACGTTTCCTGGCTGAATCGGGTCTGTTGGCATGTATGGTTGTACTACCATTGCCTCTCCCTTCAGCCCACAATGCTCTATTACATTGCCACAGCCTCTCTTGCAAGTCCTGTATTGTTGGTTTGTTGCCCCTGCCCCCCTTTCCACTGCCCTCCATAGTCTGTTGTGCTGCCACGGCCCTTCCTGCCTGCTCAGTGTGGTTAAATTGTTGCCTTTGCACCCTCCTACCTGCCTTCAATTTTCAGAGTCCGTGCCCCTGGCCTCTGCCTCTCAACAGTATCCTAATGAACAACTAGATTGCTAACATTCTATATTTATTACAAAAATGTGGAACGCCTGACGTCATCTTGATGTAATCAAAACTGTAATACCTAGAGCATTTCCTTTAGAAATTACATATATGAGAGGGTCTTATTGGCATCAAAATTATGGTTAGTGCTCTAAAAGATTAAATAAGGACATATTTTCTGATTTTTCAAATAGCGACAAAGAACTTTTAAATTATTTGTTATCTTTATGTTTTTTTATCGAGTTGACCACTTGATTAAATGTTGCACTTAGGGGAGAGGATGTTGTGTTACTTCCAGAACTGCAGACTTTGCAACTGGGGAACCAGGTTGGAGTTTCTGCTTCAGCTCGACATTCTGTGATTCTGGTCAAATCACTTAGTCTCCCCATGTCTACAACCAAAATGAATTTGTTCTTGTGTGATGTAACCAATGCTCATGTAAAGCACTCCAATACCTGACAAGTCTGCACTATATAACACTGCAAAAACACAAAATAATAAGTGTTTTGCACACTTCTGTCATTGGGCTATATTTAGGCTACATCTGGGTGATTTTGGGCTACATTTGGGCTCTTTTGTCTCCGGTGGCCATCTTGGGAGATTTATTTGTTATGAAGTTTCCTAATTTCCTCATGTACTGCAGTCTCCTCAGTTGGAAATGCTTTCAGTTTTTTACTTTGATTCCATCATGAAGGTATTCAGATATGTCACACATTTGCCATAAATCCTGAAAGTTAGCACTCTAGTTGCTCATTAGATCACTGTAGTAAAACTACTGTTCACCATGGAAGTCTGCTCCTGGTATTAAAAGTGCATGTTTCAGTCTGCATGTCAGAATTTTTTAATGAAATAGAAGAGGATTTGAGAATTCACTCAAAATGTGCCCTCATTTTCTTTCTGCAGCATTAATCATAATTTCTATGGCAAAATGAACCCCCTCATTCTGTTCCTTTTTAAATTAAATGTTTTAAGTGTTACCAGTTTATTCCAATCAAGATGGCTTCAGGTGTGCCATACTTTTGTCATAATGAAGACAGTAAGCGCTCTAGTTGTTTTTAAGAACACTCTGGGACTTTCTGTCATTGGGCTATACTTGGGCTACATCTGGGTGATATTTGGGCTACATTTGGGCTCTTTTGTCTCTGGTGGCCATCTTAGGAGACTTATTTGTTATGAAGTTTCCTAATTTCCTCATTTACTGCAGTCTCCTCAGTAGGAAATACTTTCAGTTTTTTACTTTGATCCCATCAAGAAGGCATTCAGATGTGTCACACATTTACCATAAATTCAGAATGTTAGCACTCTTTTTGCTCATTAGATCACTGTAGTAAAGCTACTGCTCACCAGGGAAAACTGCTGCTGGTATTGAAAGTGCATGTTTCAGTCTGCCTGTCAGAATTTTTTAATGAAATAGAAGAGGATTTCAGAAGTCAAAATGTGCCCTAGTTTTTCTTTCTGCAGCACTAATCATACTTGTTATGGAAAAATGAACCCCCTCATTTTGTTCCTTTTTAAATTAAATGAGTTACCACTTTAATCCAAGCAAGATGGCTTCAGGTGTGCCATACGTTTATCATAAGTAGGACTGTTAGCGCTCTAGTTGTTCTTTGGAACACTCTGGGAAGCTGAAGTAGAACACAAATGAATCAACTGACAGTCTCTGCCCTTGTTGGATGTACATGTTTTACTGAGAATGTCAGACTTCATTCTCACATGACTGAGAAAAATAATGTGAATTTACAGAAAATAAGCTCTCAGTTTAGCTTATAGATCACCTTCCAAACCTCTGTGGGAAAAGCATGAGAAAATATTTTTCTCTCAATCATGATATCCCAGCAGAAGGCTTTTTCACATGGTGAAATCACCTTAGAACATACCACAATTCCTAAAATGAGTATGGTACCATCAACAAATGATTTATAATGTAACTAAAGTCTTAAAACCTTCTATTAACTGCAATGCTTTTTAATGAGGTGCTATCATGTATATTGGTCCCAAGATGGCTGCCAACACTTCTTGGATGAAGTGCTGACAGCCAATCAGATCTCAGGATGAGATGTGTGGTTAGGCTCCGCCCACATATATATATGATTTTACTTTTGATTTTCTCAGGAACTACTGAACAGATTGACACCAGACCTGCAAAAGGCACTTCCCTGAGCCGAGGACTACTTCTCTGCCAAATTTCAAGTAATTCTGTTCAGCCGTTCGGGCTGTACCTTGGACTAAAGGTCCCTATAGAAAATTGCATGGGGAAAACGCGTTTTGGGACCCCCCTTTTTTCTCAGCCCCCGCTTGACGAATCCCCCCGAGACTTTCAGGGTAGGAGCGGAGCGCCCCACCTATTTTGAAAATTTTGTGAGGATTCATCAACCGGCGCCAAAAGTTATTCCAAATAGAATGTTGCAGATTTCCTATGGAAACACGGTCCTAGCTATAACTATCTACTGGCGACCGCCAGTAGATAATATATGTGTGTGTGTATATATATATATATGTGTGTGTATATATATATATATATTCACTGAAAAAACCATAGGTTTCACACATGTTATTTGAGATGTCATCAGTGATGTCATGAGTGATGTCAGTGACCATGTCATGAGTGATGTAATACGTGACGTCATCAGCAGTGGATTGCGGGCGCGCGAGTTATAGTTAACTGAACTAACTATAACGGGGAATTTCAATGGTTTTGTACGAGTGAAATGTCCAGCTAACTATAACATGTGTGAAACCTATGATTTTTGCAGTGAATTTGCAAGGTTTTTTAAATGCTAATTCCTAACTATAACGTGTGTGAAACCTATGGTGTTTTCAGTGAATTTGCAAGGTTTTTTTAATGCTAATTCCTAACTATAACATGTGTGAAACCTATGGTTTTTTCAGTGAATTTGCAAGGTTTTTTAAATGCTAATTCCTAACTATAACGTGTGTGAAATCTATGGTTTTTTAAGTGAATTTGCAAGGTTTTTTAAATGCTAATTTATGAATGTATAATTATATTTTTGAAATATTTATTTTACAATAAGCTACCTACGTATATAGTTATAGATTGACTTTATCCTGTAATATGGAATGGCTCAGCTTTTTTTTTTTTTATCTGGATAAAGTTGAAAAGCATAGTTAATATCTTCTCTAAACTTATTTTTTTTTGTTTAAAATATTTTTATTGCAGGAATCCGTAAATCGTTACATAACCGGCCAACATTATATATCACGACCGATCAATGAGCCGCAACCCTCCGTTCCCCCACCGTAAGTTACTTACACAGCCATTCAGCCCACAACCCTAGGGTCGGGCGGCGAAATTCAATGGGTGTCGTACTTTGGTATTCGGAACCGCGTAGGGGACAGGGCCCTCCCTCTGTCTATTTTGGTATTAGCGAACCGCAAATGGTAAATGCGGCACGTACGAGTGCTTTATGTGCCGTTCTAGCTACGAATGCACTGTGTACACGTATTCTGCTCAACTACGCGGGTTCCATTTTGGAAGCAGTGGCCATCTTGTCATTGCCCTCACATAGGCTATGATGGAGTTAATACGGGCCTCACAGTACACGGGCTTTCCCTCTGACTTCTCTGTGACCTGGGCAGCTGGCTCTGCTGCCCCGGGTCAAACCGGTCTCACGAGCTCCCCTTCCTCCTTCCACCTGTGATTCGTATCAGGGCTTGACCCGTCATAAAACCCTTTCATTCTACACAATCCCCCGGCTAATCTCTCCCACACCTGCTTGTTCTTGCTTTATGACTTGTTTCCCAAAACAGGAGATGCTCATATTTATTGGGGGGTCTATTTACTTCAAACATGGGATCTGAACCTTCCTGTGTAAATCATTGTGGGCTGGCCGAACTGGAATGTGGGATGGTCATCATGACTCTGCTTTTTCGTTTGTAATGTATGCCTTTATATGACCATATCGTAAACCAAGGAATGTATGCCTGGAGCATGATATTTTGTACTTAAGGAGAAGTCCGTTGCTATGATTTTCAGCAGTCTCCTGAGAACATACACGCTGTTGTACTTCTAGGATACCTGTCATTGGTCTGCAGCCAATAAACGATTCTTTGACTTCACCCAGAAGACTCTGTGTTTCTGTAGGTCCGGAACAGGGTGAAACCCAGAAGTCATAGGGTGTGTGCCCCTGCACCGCTGGGACTAAAATACCCAGTACTTCAGTTTGGCGCCCAACTCGGGCCGATTTCAGCGGTACCAGTCCAAGCCAGAGGTTCGTGAGGAGCTTCGTGTGGAAATTCCGGAGGAAGGCCGCCACTTCATCGACCCCTGCATGTCGACGTGGTCCGAAAGTCTTTTCTGCGAGGTTCTCCGCGTCCCGACGGCTACGAAGGACTGCTGCCCTGATTAATCGACCTGTTTTGGACCCTTGACGAGTTTGAGAGAGCGAAACAATCGAGAGAGTCTTCTGGTGACGTCATCGATCAGCAATATTCAGTTAAGTATAAGTGGAGCGTCTCCCATTTGTTTTGGTATCCCTCGGGATCGTTTGATTTGATTTGGTAATTGGTGATTTGGTGTTTGCAAACCCCAAAGCCAGAGGACTCGTGTATTCACGAGAATATCGTAATCGATAATCCTTTGACGTTTGGATCTAGACTAGTGAGCGAAGATGCCTGGTTCTGGACTATTTGGTAGATTATTCTGTTTGGGTTGTGGAAAAGATTTCCAGCTGGAAGAATCATGTCCGGTTCCTCCGGTTGGAACTCCAACTTATGAGCTCTATGTGAAACATGGCGTAGGCCCCATTGCATATAACGAAGTGTGGATCCACTACACCAGGAAAGACGGTGTTTTAAAATGGCCCCAAAATGGTAGTTTTGATACCGATATTTTAGATAACCTGGAAATTAAATTGTTTAAGAAGAAAGCCCGGCCGGCGATGTTTGACTCTTTCCGCTTATGGCGAAAGGAAGCCAAACAGAAGGAAATTGAGCTAGCGAAAAAGAATAAGAGAGAGAGAGGTATGTCAGTAATGCAAGCAGCTGTACAATTTAAAGATAATGAAGAGGAGCAAATGAATGAGCAATTGCACAGGCAGCGTAAGTTAGGGATTGACAAATGTTACCCAGCTTTGCCACATTCTAAGCAGGATGAGTCAGAAGAAAAGGAGAAAGATCCCTTAATGTCGCATTTGTTGAGTTCGCCACCCCCGTATGCTCAAACTGCCACGGCGCCTCCCCAGCTTGTAAATATGCCACCTCCAGTGCATATACTGCAAGCCTTGCCGCAACCGCCAGTTGCTTTGCAACCAGTTCCTATTCCTGTAGCGCAGTCCTCTCAAGCGCCTCCGGTAGTGCTTCCAACTACCCCCGCACTTCCTGCGACTTTGCTTAATTCAGTAACTGCCTCCCCTAACGCTCTTCCTTCTACCACTCCAGTACCTGTCTCTACATCCTCTTTTCTTCCCTCTGTTTTTCCCCCTGTTCTCGCCTCAGCTTCTCCTTCAGCGCGACAGCGTTTAGCCAATGTGGTTACTACATTAATGTCGCCTCTCTTTGGGTCATCTGGTGAAACTCCTGGTGTACAGCGTAAGCAGTTGCGCAGCCAATTGCCTAACCCCGATGAGAAAAAGGTAATAGATCACATGGCGCGTAGATGGATCGTTTTTCCTTCACTGTATGATGTGGAATCGGTTGTTAACACTTTCCATCAATGGGATGCCCCGAAACAGAGATATGTATTCGAGAAAATGTGCGAAATTCTCTGTGAAGAATTGGAGGATAGTGGTAGAAATCCGAACCCGCAGGAATTGTGTAGAGTGAGGTTCGATTTTGGAACTGGTATAATTGTGGACCGCGAAGTAGATAAAGCAGTTGCGGTTGTATTGTCCTTAAGGAATGACGATTGCCAACAGTCATTGTTTGAACAAGAGGTCCTTGTGGGGAAAAAGGCAAAAGCGCGACAATACCCTATGAGAGAAGTTCCCCCGGTATGGAAAGAAGCAGTTGCAGCTGTCGGCAATAACCCCGCTGTGCCAGCGCATTTCCAACGTGTTTGGGTGCATGTTCCATGGAAGCGCTCTGAGGTGTTAGCACTTAAGCAGTCCTTGCCTGATCCCCGTAAAAACCCAGCAGGTTATTATAAAGAGTTGTCACAGACGGCAGGGTCATGCATTATGAATCTGGCCGACATAGACATGTTGTTTGGTAATGTTGTTCCACAGCCTCTATGGGGATCAATTCGTAATGTAGATCACAATGCAGAACTAGGGGATACCTGGGCTAACATTGTTGCTGCTGATGCTAGACAAACGGGTGGTGCGAAACCAGAACCTTTAGTAGCTGAATTGCCTGGTAGAATCATCACGTATATGAAGACAATAATGCCTGCGATGCGCGTAAATTGGGACAAGTTATCTGCATGTAAACAAAGGAAAGATGAGACAGTGTCAGACTTCTTTACTAGGTTTGAGGAAACGTTTATTGACCACAGTGGGCAAGATATGAGTACTGAGGGTGGCCAACGGTTGTTTGTGGATAAGTTTGTGCAGAATTTACTCCCTGACCTGTGTAAAAAGTTGAAAGATTCAGAGAGTTCTTGGGCTGTTTCTTCTTCAGCGCAAATACTGGCTACTGCACAGTATTATGAGAACAGAGATAAAGACGAGAAAGATAGAACGGAGAAGAAAACGAAGGAACTAAAGACAAAGGTCCTTTTACAGCAGGCCTATCCACCACGTGGCGGCCTTAATAATTATAGACAACCCCAAGGTGTCTATCACCAACCCCAACAGTTTCAGACTAATCAGCAAATGAATGGGTATTATCAACCACGTGTCCCTGTAGGTCCCAACCAATGTTCATACTGCAAAGAGGAAGGTCATTTTAAATATAGTTGTCCTAAATTAATGCAACGGAACGGTAATGCGTATGGCGCAAGAGGTAGAGGTGGTCAGCAAGCTCCTAGAGGCAGAGGGCGTGGGAGTGTTCCCCAAAACGCGCGTCCTCTTCCGCCCCAAAGCGCCATTAATAGTTTTGATCAGCAAGCTAATGCGACTAGTAATACGGCTCAGTATTACAATAATGATTATTATGCAGAAGATGGTGATGCAGAGAATAATGATTACTAGGATAGCCATAGACAGAGAGAGGGAGTTGTTTCAGTGCCAGTGGATCAGAGTGGACCGTATGTTGAGGTGACTACAGCAAATGTAACGGAGCCTTTTCTGCTAGACACTGGTGCTGCAAAGAGTTCAATCATGCATTCCAAACTCCCTGGCGCACCTTTGTCTGGCGATATAAATGTTTCAGTAGGTTTTTCTGGCGCCCCGGTTAGGAACCCGATTTCCAGTCCCATGTCACTTTCCGTTGGACCTTGCGAGCTGAAAGCGCCCCTGATCCTGACAACAGGTTGTGGTGAGAATTTGCTGGGATTAGATTTGTTGAAAAGATTGCATGCTACACTGTATTGTTCTCCTTCAGGAGTACAACTTACATTAGGCAAGAAAGTGATTTCTCCAATGTATTTGTCTAAAAACACGATGCCACCTGAATTGTCATCCCTTCCGGATGCCCTTTGGGCTACTGGTCCCAATGATGTGGGCCTCTTGGAAATACCACCATATGTGGTGACTTTAAAGGCCCATGTCAGACTGCCACGTATTCCCCAGTACAAGATCTCTAATGAAGGGCAGAAAGCATTGTTAGACATTGTCAGCGACTTGATTAATAAGGGTGTGATTGAAGAGACAAGAGGCAACGTTTGCAATAGTCCGATTTTACCTGTCTTAAAACGAACGGACCCTTCACAGCCACCTGTTTACAGATTTGTGATTGATCTTAGAGAGGTTAATAAGATTGTTGTGCCTCAGTTTCCGGTTGTCCCTGATATAACTGCCTTGTTAACGATGATTCCAGCCTCTGCTGCATGGTTTTCAGTGATCGATTTAAAGAATGCTTTCTTTAGTATCCCAATTGCAGAAGAGAGCAGAGACATTTTTGGTTTTAGTCTGGGAGGCCGAAGCTTCCGCTTCAAACGCGCTCCCCAAGGCTACTGCGAGAGTCCATCCATATACAGTCAAGCTTTGAAAGCGCAGCTTGATGCACTTGTTTTACCTAGTGGCGCTATCCTGATCCAGTACGTGGACGATTTACTGATCGCTGCGGATACTGAAAAGATCTGTAAAGGAGCCACATTGTCACTGTTGCGCCATTTATCCGCTTACCATCACAAAGTGTCTCTCTCTAAGCTGCAATATTGTCGACAAGAAGTGACCTACTTAGGTCATCTCTTATCGAAGGAGGGAAGGAGACTGACCCCAGAAAGAATTCAAGCCATTGCACAGTTGAGTGTGCCAAAGACACAGAGAGAAGTGCGTGCTTTCTTAGGAATCACCTCATACTGTAGGCATTGGATCCCTAGTTTTTCTTTGTTGGCAAAACCTTTATTAGCATTAACATGCAAAGACACACCGAATCCTATCCCATGGTCTGAAGAGTGTCAGAAAAGTTTTGTGGAATTACGCAATGCATTATGTTCAGCTCCTGTGTTGGGCACTCCTGACTATAGCAAGCCTTTTACATTGTATGTTCACGAGAAAGATGGATGTGCGTTGTCAGTGTTAACACAGCCTTTTGGCGACAGACCGCGCCCGTGCGCATATTTTTCATCCACCTTGGACCCTGTAGCGAGGGCATTGCCAAGCTGTCTGAGAGCGACAGCTGCTGCAGCGATGTCTATCCGACAATCTGCTGGTCTGGTAATGGACAACACATTGATTGTCATGGTTCCACACGCTGTAGACACATTATTAAATAGAACCAAGACACAACACTTGACTAGTGCGCGATTATCAGGGTATGAACTCACACTGTTAGCGAATCACATACACATAAAAAGATGCAATACGCTGAATCCAGCCACATTATTGCCGATTCCAGCAGACTCAGATGAGATTGAGCAACATGACTGTCTATTCAGGACAGAAGAAGAGACGAAAGGGAGAGTAGATCTCAAAGATACTCCCCTGACTGAATGTGATGGCACTTTATGGGTAGATGGGTCATGTTTCAAGCTCCCTAATGGTGACACGACTGCTGCATATGCTATCACGACTTTACATACGGTCGTGGAAACTGCACGAGTGCCACATAATTCGGCCCAAGCAGCAGAATTGATCGCCCTCACGAGAGCATGTGTGTTGTCTGAAGGAATGAGAGTGAACATATACACAGATAGCCAGTACGCCTTTGGCGTGGCTCATAATTTTGGGCGTTTGTGGAAAGAGCGTGGGTTCCTGACGTCGCATGGAGCTAAAATTCAGAATGGCAAGTTGGTGAATGATCTCCTTGAGTCACTGACCCTACCTTTGCAAGTTGCGATCATGAAATGCAGTGCGCATAGGAAAGTCACAGATGATGTTGGACGTGGGAATGCGTTCGCTGATGAGACCGCGAGAGAGACAGCACAGAATGTGAAGACTAGAATGTATGTTGCAGGCCCCGCAAGATGGGTTAATGATGTGGGAATGTATGAGAACACAATAGAGAGTGTGAAGTCGCTTCAGGCTGAAGCTACAGAAGAAGAGTTAAGCAAGTGGAGAGAGAGTATGGGTAAGTTGGATGAGAATGGTTGTTGGATTGACCTGACAGAACATAGACGATGGTTGTTGCCTGATGCATATGTGCTTCCAGTGGTTACTATGGCACATGGAATGGCGCATATCAGTACGAAAGGTATCTGTAAGTTGTTGGCTCCAGTATGGCAGAATGTTGGGATTCCCAAGTGTGCAGAGAATGTGGTCAAGAATTGCATAGTATGCTTGAAGTACAACCCTGGTAGGGGAACCCCAACTCCGGCCGGTCACTTTGCACCCCCATCATGTCCATTCGAAGTTTTGCAGCTGGACTTTATTCACATGGAAAGATGCAACAACCTGAAATATGTATTGGTGGTTGTTTGTGCTTTTTCCAAATGGGTAGAGGCTTATCCTCTGAAAGATAACATTGCCCTATCCACAGCCAAAGCCCTTGTGAAGGAGTTTTTCCCTAGGTTTGGGATGCCGAGAATGGTATGGTGTGATAATGGTAGTGAGTTTGTGGGTAAAGTGATGAAGAATGTATGTGAAGGTTTAGGCATAAGGCAGAAATTCCACGCTGCAAATCACCCCCAATCAGCTGGACTAGTTGAACGCTACAATGGAGCCTTAAAGCTCAAGTTAGCCAAAATCCAGGCGAGCACTGGTCTTAAATGGCCTGACGCTCTGCCTCTAGCACTCTTGTCCACCAGAATGACGATACACTCACGAGTAGGACTTAGTCCTTATGAAGTAGTCTTTGGCCGCCCGGCCAACGTATGGGGTGTGCCAAGGCCTACGAAGTTCAGTGAAATAGAGCATCCAGTACTGCTCGATTACCTGTATGATTTGACTGTTAAACTGCGTGTTTTGCACCAACAGGTACATGATACTCTTCCCCAAGCCTCTGAACCTCCTGGACACCCCATCAACCCTGGCTCGTGGGTCCTGGTCCGGAATTTCCAGCGTAAGGGCAACGACGAACCTCGCTGGATCGGCCCCCATCTTGTTCTTCTTTCGACAAGATCAGCAGTGCGAGTGAAAGGGAAGAAGCACTGGATTCATGGTACTCACTGCAAGGTAGTTCCCTTGCCTCTGCCATATGACCAGTGGGTCAACGAGGGTATCGCCGACTCAGAGACAGACATTGTACCTCGCTTTGTACCATTCAGTGACGCACGCCTAAAAGACACAGCTTCAGTCCAAGAGAGTGACAATATTCTGCAGGAAGCTGTGCCGCCATCAAATCGACTGGACACCACTGAGCCTGAACTTTTGTTTCAAGACCAAACAGCACCTGGCCGTCTCCGCTATAACTTGAGACCTAGGCCCATGGACAAATAAAGATTTCCTCATTATTTCCCTTTTGACATTTTTTGCTCTCCCATCTGAAGGACTTTCTTGATTTTTGTTTTTCGAACCACCATCCGGGTTCTGCCGCAGGGTCGCGGTGCCAAGACTTTGGGGTACAGGCCGAAGACGCTAGGTCAACGGTTCTGGTTGGTCTAGGGCGTTTCCCTGGACTGACAGGCGTACTCCTTAGCAGAAGAAACTCATCCACCGCGAGCGGCCCGAGTAGAGGATGGAGTTTTGTAGGATGGAGAGACCGATTGAGGAAATGAACTCTCAAACAAGGATGTGTAGAATTGTAAAAAGTAAATGTTTTATCTTTTTGTGCTTTGTTACACTGTGTAGTATCATGATGTTTATTGTAGGATGTGTGTTTTTCTTTGCTCCAAAACCCATTGCACCCACTCAACAGCCTATATCTCTTTCTACTGCCCCCTCTCACTCTTTTCACCCTTTGCCTGAGCACGAACAGACCCGACGATCAGAGTTCGTAAATAACTCGTTTATCCAACTCTTGCACCAGCACCAACTGGTAATGAATACGACCAATTGCTGGGTCTGTGGGTTAATGCCCCATACCACTAACAAGGGTATTCCCTACCTGGTGCTACCGTACAGTTACAATGGATCGTCATGGGCATTCCAAACCATGTTTCTCTACGCCCTAGATACATACTCCCCTCGCCCACCGCGTTCCATCAGACCCATCACCAATAATAAGGCTTTGATGAAAGGAGTTGCCGATATGAGTAGGGATATTAATGCATACTCGTCCATTCCCAAAGAAGAGCTGAGACCTTATGTAGGATGGAACGCGACGGGGTATAGTATCAGTCTGGGTGAAAGACAGCGAAAAATCTCATCTCCAATCTGGGTCGTACCCCACATGGGTCGGTTCTGCTTACAGGGTAATGGTCAGAACCCTAGGGCTCAACTGGGAAGAAGTGACTGTACTGAAACGTACACTTTCCCGTCACAGTTTTCCCCTGCGTTTTTGGCTGCTAAGGGCACATATTTCATCTGTCATGACCGAGCATATACGTGGTTGCCCCCTGATTTCTCGGGCACATGTTATATTGCGAACTTGCTACCGCCGACATTTACTGCTGCCTCTGACTATCACAAGACCAGAGTTGTGAGAGGTGTGATTAGTAAGGAGGACACTGCCGGTCAGGAAGCAGGAGACTTTTTCCTGGGTTTCCTGCCGTTTTGGGGACCTATGGTCAATAGTAGGAACCTGAGACAGCTGACTCGTGTGGTTGAATCCACCGTCAATGTAACGGCTGGTGCCCTTAGTAATTTGACAGCTGAGCTCCAAGCGGATCGCCTTATGACTTTGCAGAACCGCATGGTCCTAGACGTTATTCTTGCAGACCGCGGTGGGGTATGCAAGGTCATCCAATCCAGTTGCTGCATTTTCATACCAGATAATGCTCCAACAGTGTATCAAGCCATCTCCAAACTCCATAAAATATCTGAAGCCATACACGTGGATAAGGGAGATTGGTCACTGATGGGATGGTTCTGGGAATTGATATCTGCCTGGGGTTGGAAAGTTCTGATGGTCGTTGGAATGATCTTAGCCATTCTTTTCCTGTTCTGTCTATGCATACAGTGTGCTCCTGCGATATGTGGCCTCTGTGCTACCTTATGTGTAAGGAAACCTGTATCGAGGGACGAGCTAAGTAATAGGATGATGCTACAGCAACATCTCCATGACTTCGTGAACATTGACCTAGACTCGGATTAAGATGAGTATAGTGATTGCCTATGTAAGGGCAAAAGGAGGGTCTGTCGTACTTTGGTATTCGGAACCGCGTAGGGGACAGGGCCCTCCCTCTGTCTATTTTGGTATTAGTGAACCGCAAATGGTAAATGCGCCACGTACGAGTGCTTTATGTGCCGTTCTAGCTACGAATGCACTGTGTACACGTATTCTGCTCAACTACGCGGGTTCCATTTTGGAAGCAGTGGCCATCTTGTCATTGCCCTCACATAGGCTATGATGGAGTTAATACGGGCCTCACAGTACACGGGCTTTCCCTCTGACTTCTCTGTGACCTGGGCAGCTGGCTCTGCTGCCCCGGGTCAAACCGGTCTCACGAGCTCCCCTTCCTCCTTCCACCTGTGATTCGTATCAGGGCTTGACCCGTCATAAAACCCTTTCATTCTACACAATCCCCCGGCTAATCTCTCCCACACCTGCTTGTTCTTGCTTTATGACTTGTTTCCCAAAACAGGAGATGCTCATATTTATTGGGGGGTCTATTTACTTCAAACATGGGATCTGAACCTTCCTGTGTAAATCATTGTGGGCTGGCCGAACTGGAATGTGGGATGGTCATCATGACTCTGCTTTTTCGTTTGTAATGTATGCCTTTATATGACCATATCGTAAACCAAGGAATGTATGCCTGGAGCATGATATTTTGTACTTAAGGAGAAGTCCGTTGCTATGATTTTCAGCAGTCTCCTGAGAACATACACGCTGTTGTACTTCTAGGATACCTGTCATTGGTCTGCAGCCAATAAACGATTCTTTGACTTCACCCAGAAGACTCTGTGTTTCTGTAGGTCCGGAACAGGGTGAAACCCAGAAGTCATAGGGTGTGTGCCCCTGCACCGCTGGGACTAAAATACCCAGTACTTCATGGGGGCTCAGGAGGATGTCGAAGCTGGCCCGGAGAACCCGCTGTCCGTCATCTGCTTTTCCAAACAAACCCATAAACCCAAAATAACACCCCACTCTTAAAACACCCCAAACCCAGGTAAACCCTCCCCCTCCCCCCGCCATCAGCGCGCGGCACCAACCGCCACAGGATCTCCAAAAGGACCCACGGGGAAAGCAATAAATCTGAAAAGTGCAATCGTCTATCGGGACTCAGGGCGAGCCTCTTCCTCAATCTCAGAGTCGCTGGGGGCGCCATAATCCCTAAGGGCCTGCACCAACATCTCCCATTCCAGCGCTGCCTCCTGTGCCTTCTCATTACACTGCCTCCAAGCTAGCTGGTATCTGAGCGTACTCTCACCCGCCGCCCACTTCAAAAATTCGCTGCGCCACCGGCTTCCCGTCGGACCAGCTCGTGCCTTCCAGTTCCTGGTCACCTCCCGTTTAGCAAGGAGTAGCCCCAGATCAATGAACTTGCTAGAAATTTTATTTTTGGGGGTATGAGGGAACCAGTGCAGGAGACCCACCGCCGCGTCAAGCGATAAAGATCTCCCTGTCGTCTCCTCCAGGGTCTTCCCCACTTCCTCCCAATAGGATGACAATCCCGGGCAGGCCCACAGCATATGGAGGAGGTCCGCCTCCTGGGCCGGGCACCTGGGGCATTCCGCCGAAGTCGTACCAAAATATCGCCTGATTTTCACCGGGGTCAAATAGGCTCTATGGAGCACGTAGTAGTGGACCAATTGAAAGCGGGCGTGGCGTGTGCCCTTCCAGGCCCTCCGCACTAGCTGGGCCCAGGTCGTCTCCGGGATCTCCCTGCCAATGTCCTCCTCCCAGCGGTTTCTCAAAGTGGTGAGGGGAGCCATCCCCTCATTGATCAGTCTGCCGTAAAGGCAAGTGACCGCCTTCACCGTGCCCGCAGACATCATCACGTATTGGCATACTGGGGATAAAGGAGGTTCCTCCTGCCCGCGTCTCCAGTGCGCCTGGATCGCTCGAACAAGGGCCGAGTGCAGCAAAAAGTCGCCGCGGGGAATCCCGAAGCGCTCGATGAGCTCCTGGAAGGGCAAGAGCGACCCGTCCTCGTATAGATCCCCGATTAGCTGCAAACCGGCGTCCTCCCAGGTCGCCAGCCGCGACCAATCACCCCCATGGGGCAGGGCCGTTAGCATCCCCAGCGGTATTTCGGGCGCGTACGGTGTTCGCAGGTGGCCCCGGGCGTGAGCTCGGTTCCAGCACAGGCGGATAGTCCGCTCCTCCATTGACAAGTCCTGCAAGGCCAACCGTTGTCTCATCGCTATGAAGGAGAGAACATGCCTGGCCATGCCCGTTCCCCTCTTTTCTTCGGGGCCCCGGAACTCCCGGGCGATCTCCTGGGTGAAGGCCTGGAGCTGCGCCGCTAAATAATACTTTTCGAAGTCCGGCACCGCAAGCCCACCCTCCTCCTTCGGCCTCAGTAGGGTCTTGAGGGCCACCCGCCGGCGGCCCGAACCCCAAAGGAATCCGACAATCATGGATCGTAAAAGTCGAAACGTGGTCGGTGGGACCCAGATCGGTAGTGTCCGGAAATAATATAGCAACCGGGGGAGCGCCACCATTTTAAGCAAAGCAATCCTCCCAGCCACCGAGAGCGGTAGCGTGGCCCAAAAGCCCACACTGCCTCGAAGTGCTCGAATGCCCCGGGCAATGTTCCCATCCAGGAGGCCAGAAGGTTCATGATAGACATACACCCCTAGATACTTAAAGCAGTCGGGTTCCCATCTAATCTCCCTACTCAGAGTAGGGGTAGGGGTGCCCCTGCGGACCGGGAAAAGACAGGTCTTAGTCCAATGCACTCGGAGGCCCGAGACCTCCCCAAACTCCGTGAGCGCCGTCGCAGCCCCATGTAGGGCATCTAGCGGGTCTTCTAGGAAGAGCAACAGGTCGTCTGCATACAGTGAGATGTAATGCGGGCCCGAAGGAGTCCACAGGCCCGTGTAATGGGCTCCCGACCGGAGATGTAGCGCAAGAGGTTCCACCGCCAGCGCAAAGAGCAGTGGGGATAACGAGCATCCCTGCCTCGTGCCTCGTTCCACCGGATATTGTGAGGAAATCAGCGGTCCCGCCCGAACCCTGGCTGACGCCGAGGCGTACAGAACCCTGGTCCACCTGATGAAGCCCTCCCCGAGGCCGAACCTCCGCAACACAGTACAAAGGTAGTCCCATTCCAGGCTATCAAAAGCCTTCTCTAAATCCACTGAGAGGACAACCGGGCACGGGGCGTCCACAAGCGGTTCCCCTAGCAAGCGGAACAACCGGCGAATATTCATGGTCGTGTTACGCCTGGGGATAAAGCCAGCCTGGTCCTCATGTACCAAGGAGCTCATGTGGCCGAGCAGCCTCGAGGCCAGGATGCTGCTCAGTATTTTATAATCCACCGTCAGCATCTTCTTCTCTAAACTTATAAACACTTTTAAAATGTTTTTTTTTTGAAGGCTTTTTGACCGTGCGCGCACGGTGCACGCATGCGTACATGCTCCGTGTGCGCATGCGTACGTGCTCCATGTGCGCATGCGTACATCGTGCGTGCTCCGTACACGCATGCGCGCGTGCTCCGGATGCGCATGCACGCGTGCTCCGTATGCGCATGCGCGCGTGCTCCGTACGTGCCTGCTCCATACGTGCATGCGCGCGTGCTCCGTACGCGCATGCATGCGTGCTCCGTGCACGCACCGTGCGCGCACGGTGCGCACACGGCAAGTCATGTGATTTAGAAACAACACATTTCATTGGTTTATAGTAGTTTCAGGTCATGTGATTAAGAAACATCACTTTTCATTGGTTTATAGTAGTTTCAGTTCCAGAAACTTCCAACACCACACCCACTCCCCTCATTATTTCTTCTGATTCCCTGGGAGAAGGAGCTGAGCAGCTTTTCCAGTACTCCAGTACTTGAGAATGGCAGAGCACAAGTCATCTTCTGGGAGTGAGCAGGAGACCCTTGTGAGACAGAGGAAACAGAAAGACTCTTTTATATGGCAATTGTTTACATTTCCAGAGGGGCAGAAGAAGGTGAATGCTCCAAAAGTCACCTGCACTATTTGTTGTGTTGTCTTATCAAGAGGAGATCCTAAAAAGAAATACTCTTTTAGTATTTTCACTATGATCAGGCACGTTAAAGGAGTACATCCTGTGGCTTTTGCTCGAGCTGCTAGAGACAACCCTCCAGCAGCTCAGCCGAGCACATCCGCAGCAGCTCAGCCGAGCACATCATTGGCAGCTCAGCCGAGCATTTCATCTGCGGCGGCAGCTTCACCTGCTTCTGTTCCTCTGGATATACACCCTCTGTTCAAGAGGGTGCATATACGGTGCAATGCGTGCAATGCTCTTCTCTCTTATGGTGACACCAGCATTCCCCTAATAGAGAGCAAGATACAGCAGCACACATGCGGCACCCCATAATTTTTTTCATTTTTTTGTTCCTCTGTTCCTCAATTAACACAACGGCTCTTTTTAGAGCCACCTAACATCTAAACACTTAAATTTGATTTTTAATTCTATTTTTTTTATGATTTTTTTCCACCGTGCGCGCACCGTGCGCGCACCTCGTGACGGTGCGCGCACCGCGCGATTTTTAAAAAAACATTAAAACGTTTTTTTCACCTTTCGGAGTCCTTCAGGGACCCCCTGACAAAAGCTAGGGGGTCAGGAACTCTGTACCCTGCCCCCTTTTCACGTTCTCCACCTTTCTTTTTCACTGTCACGCACAAAATGGCGGACAACACTTCCTGATTTTGACCGATTCGAATGTTGACTGACATGTAACCACCAATCACAATTACGCTCGCGCACGTTAAGGTGCGCGCACGGTGTGCGCACGGTGCGCGCTTATAGATATTTATGTACTTTTAACTGCAATTTTCTCAGGAACTACTGAACAGATTGACACCATATATGCAAAAGGCACATCCCTGATCTGAGGACTACCTCTTTGCCAAATTTCAAGTAATTCTGTTCAGCCGTTCGGGCTGTATCTTCGACTAAAGGTCCTATGGGAAAATGCATGGGGAAAACGCGTTTTGGGACCCCCTTTTTTCTCAGCCCCTGCTTGACGAATCGCCCCGAGACTTCCAGGGTAGGAGCTGAGCGGAGCGCCCCATTAGTTTTGAAAACTTCACGAGGATCCGTCAACCGGCGCCAAAGTTATTCAAAATAGAATTTTCAGATTTCCTATGGAAACACGGTCCTAACTATAACTATCTACTGGCGACCGCCAGTAGATAATATGTGTGTGTGTGTATATATATATATTTTTTATGTGTGTGTGTGTATATATATATATATATTCAATGAAAAAACCATAGGTTTCACACATGTTATAGTTAGTTGGACATTTCACTCGTAAAAAACCAATGAAATTCCCCCGTTATAGTTAGTTCAGCTAACTATAACTCGCGCACCCGCAATCCACTGCTGATGACGTCACATATTACATCACTCATGACATGGTCAGTGACATCACTCATGACATCACTGATGACATCTCAAATGACATCACTGATGACATCACTGATGACATCATCTAGTGAATGTGTGTTTTTCTGAAAATTAAATATGTTTTATATATGTATATCTCAAGGTCGATGGAAGAATAAATGGGTATATAAATGTCTAAATTGATGTTTTTTTTATGAAAAATTGAATATGTGACTGATTCAGTGTATCATAGTGAATACATGGCTTTGTGAGTAATGTTTAAGTATGTAAATATCTGTATCAGTCTCTCACTTTGTGTATAGGTGGCTGCATGAGTTGGTGAGTAGCTACATGGGTGTCTATATAGGTTATTAGTTGGTTTTTGGAGTATCAGTCTGAGTGTCTGCATGGTTCGGTGGGGGGTATTACGTAGTGCATAGGTGCATGAATGAGTGACTCACTGTTTGTATGTGTTGAAGACAGCATGTGTGCAGGACTGTATGGGTGGATGAGTGTGTGTATGGGTGTGTTATTGAGTGAATGACTGTGTCAATAGTGTCTTTATGAGTAACTTCATATATTTTATAGTAGTATATGTGACTATTGGTGTTTTTAATTGAGTATATGTGAGAGTAAGAGATTGAAAGAGTTCCTGTATAAATAAGTATGTTTTTCTATAAGTGACTGTTTAAAAGACTAAGTATGTGTTAGTTTCCGTATAAGTAAGTGTGGTGGTGTGTGTATAACTGTATATGCATATAATTGTATGTTTTAATCTTTATTAGCATGAGTGACTATGTGTGTGAGTAACTCTATGGATGAGTGACATTATGAAACAGGATGTATAGGTGTATGAGTACATATGATGAGTGAGTACATGTATGAGTGACTGTATAGGACTGTTGGTGAATGAGTGGATTTGTATGTGGATCTTTGAATTATTGATTTGGTTGTTGTAACTGGTATTGGTATGTCCATTATTTTGAACATTGTAGTTTCTATTTTTGAATGTGTGTATCAAAGGTTATATTAGGGTGAGAGGAGGTCTGCTACACAATCACAAGGATGATGTCATCAGTGATGTCATCAGTGATGTCATTTGAGATGTCATCAGTGATGTCATGAGTGATGTCACTGACCATGTCATGAGTGATGTAATATGTGACGTCATCAGCAGTGGATTGCAGGTGCGCGAGTTATAGTTAGCTGAACTAACTATAACGGGGGAATTTCATTGGTTTTTTACGAGTGAAATGTCCAACTAACTATAACATGTGTGAAACCTATGGTTTTTTCATTGAATTTGCAAGGTTTTTTAAATGCTAATTCCTAACTATAACGTGTGTGAAACCTATGGTTTTTTCAGTGAATTTGCAAGGTTTTTTAAATGCTAATTCCTAACTATAACGTTTTTGAAACCTTTGGTTTTTTCAGTGAATTTGTAAGGTTTTTTATATGCTAATTTTTGTATTTTTAATTAAAGATATTTTTTTTTAATAAAAATAAAATTACTATATATTCATTTATATATTATCTGTATCTTTTTTTAAATTTATTTTTTTTAAAAATTCAATTAGGATAATGTTTTTTTTTTTTTTAATTTTTTAAATTATTTTTTGTCCACTTTTTTTTTTTTTATATATAAATTCTTGGGGTGCGCGCTCTGTGCGCGCTCCTAGTACTATTTCGTAAGTTTTTTATGAATTCCGGCGTACGTTATTTACGTACGCAAATATACTTCATGGTGCGCGCTGGGAGCGCGCACCCAGTACGTATGCGTACGTACGTACGCATGCGTGCGTGCGTCCTACGCGCTCGACGCGGTTTACTTCCGCATACGCTAAAATTACACGCAATAACGGTCGCGTATACGCGTGCTCAACGTATGCGCGCTAGGTACGCGCATATGACGTATGCCCCTGCGCGCTTACGCGTTCGTGCATACGTCATCACGGGGTGCGCGCTCGGAGCTTGCGCAGTGCGCGCACCTCGGGTTTATACATAATAAAACAACACTTCTTATTGGTTATCATTACTTTCAGTTTCTAATTGTTTCAATACCACACCCAATCCCCTCATGGCAAGTCATGTGATCAAGAATCATCACTTTTGATTGGTTTGAAGTACTTTCAGTTCTAGATTCTTCCCAAACCACACCTACTCCCCTCATTATTAGTTCTGATTCCTTTGGAGAAGGAGCTATTCTGTTGTTGAGAGACAATGGCTGAACAGCAACCATCTTCAGACAGTGACCAGGACACTCTTGAGAGGCAGAGGAACAGGAAGCAGAAAGACAGCTTTATATGGCAGTTTTTCACTTTTCCAGAAGGTCAGAAAAAGGTAAATGCACCGAAAGTTACTTGTGTACTTTGTCAAAAAGTCTTGTCACGTGGGAATCCTAACAAGAAATATTCTTTTAGCATTCACACTATGTTGAGGCATGTTGACAAAATGCATCCAGTGACTTTTCGTCGAGCTTCTGGAGAAAACCCTCCACCTGCTCAGCCGACGACATCAGCAGCAGCTCAGCCGAGCACATCTTCGGCAGCTCAGGGGAGCACTTCAGCTGCGATGGTGCCTTCACCTGTTTCTACACCTCTTGTTGGTCCACCTTGTTTGGCGAGGTTGTCTACACGGTGCACTGATTGCGGTTCTCTTATTTCTGTGGGGGAGACCAGTCTTGATCTCCTTCAGAGAAAATTTGATGCGCATCCGTGCACTAGGCCATAGATGTTTTTTCTTTTTTTGCGTTTTTCTCTTCCTGTTTCCCTCCATTAACTCAAGGGCTCTTTTAAGAGCCACTTATAAACTAAACCCCCCAAATTTTTTTTTGAGATATTTTTTTTGAAATTTTTTTGAGGTGCGCGCACCCTGCGCGCACCCAAGGTTTTTTTAATTTTTTTTTTTTTTTTTTTTTAAATTAATATACAAAAAGAGGTGAAGAAATGGAAGCACACAGAGTCATGCCATCATTTTAAGCACATAACACAGGCTGCCCCTTTCATGGGCTGCATTTCTTTCAGAACAACAACTTCACAAATTAAATCTCTACTAATGCAACTGTGAAATCACCAGAGCAAAACGCAATAAATCTCTGCCTGTAATTCCTATTTGCACACAGAGTCATGTTTTCACATTAGTCACAAAACGAAATTTCTTTGCCAATTTGAAAGCACACTTACTGCTCTTTTTTTTTGACAAGTAATAATCACTTTTACAGACTGACACATTATGAATCCACTTTTCAGATTTTTTAAAAAGCCCATGTCCAGACTGCTTTTTCAGACCACCAAAATGTGTATCCTGGGTGACTGCCTACACTCCAGCAAGGGCAACCAGCCTTAGTGATGCTGAATGTATTTGCATTACAGACTGAAACCTCAAACCCCACTCGCTTGTAAATACTGTGCATGATTATACATGGAAAGGAGCTGGGTGTGTGCTAAGAGTCTGCTTCTGCACCAAAAAATCGCTCCCCCTTTTTCCTACTAATGCAAATATAAAATTACCAGAGTTGTACACAATAAATCTCTGCCTATATTTCCCAACATGTGTAACCTGGGTGACTGCCTACATTCCACCAAGGGCAACCAGCCTTAGTGATGCTGAATGTATTTGCATTACTGAGTCCAACCTTAAACCCTTAAACTATTCTTTTTTTATACCAATACACCTTAATTTATCGTGAAAACATAGTCCATATTATTTTACATGTTCCTCACATTTAAATTTCTCCCAAAACAGAAAATAATAAACACAACTTCAACAAAAAGAATTACATTTCTATTATTCATTTCTTAATTTACCATATACATCTCCTCTCAAACTCTAACCTCACCTTTAAAATTAGTTAGTTGTGAAAGAAATGTGGCACTCAAACAGCAGATTATCAGAGCCAGGATCTCTGTTCTCTACACCTCTCTCCTCTCAGCAGAACCAGATAATGGCAAAGTTTCCCTCTATTTTTCCACACATATACATGTAAGTTTCAAATCTCAGTGCTTCCCCCTTTTTTTCAAATGTAATCACACATTTCTATTGGTTGAAAACCAACCCTTTTCCAAAAGTACCCTTCCCCCAACTTGACTTCTGCCTAGTACCCTTCCCCCAACTTGACTTTTGCCTGCTACCATAGCAACAGCTCATGGAACACTGCTGTGTGGAGTTAGGTCAGAAGTTCGCCAAACAATGTTTCAATTCCACAGAGCAAGAGTGCTTGACTTTTCAAACCTTACAGCAAATCCATAGTACTGTTCTTTGGTAACACATTTTTCTGTACCAATACAAAACATGCTTCTATAAATTTACACATACAGCCTAGTTTTTAGTGTAGAATGGTATGAAACAGCCAATCAGTTCTTTTTTTTTTATAAAAAAATATGTATGCCTCCATTTCCAAACTGTCTTTCATTTCTTTTTCCCATTCTACTGAATTACAGCTCCTGAGTGCATCCAGATCTCCTTTGAAGATGTTCACAGTGTGGATTGTAGGACACAGCTATGTCTTCTGGAGTGAAAAATTTGCAGTAAAAAGAGGTATGGTGAGAGACCTTGCTTTGCCAAATGTAGACATCAAATGGATTGGTCAGAGAGGGTTAAAGTGGCACCAATTAATGCCTTTGGTGAAAACCTTTCTACATCTCCCACAGCCTAACCTTATTATTGTGCACTGTGGTGGTAATGATCTAGGCACTTTAACTGGGGTAGGTCTGGAAATGCTTATTAAGGACACCTTTGTGCAATTGATGTCGCTTTTTCCACAAACTGCCTTTGTATATTCTAATATATGCCAAAGGCAAAAGTGGAACTGGTCCAACCAATTTTGTCCGCAGATTGACAAAGCAAGGAAGCACGTCAACAAATCTATTTCTGCTTTCCTCCGTGACTATGGTATGGGTTCTATATACCACAACAACTTGCGTTACAACATGCAAGACATTTATAGAGGAGATGGTGTACACTTCACTGATGAAGGCAACAGAGTCTTCCTCTTGAACCTTAGACTCTGCATCGGTACTTACTTGTAGGTACCAAAAAACAAACAATAAACACAAGGGCTCTTTTTAGAGCCACCTTATATCTAAACACTTAAATGCGATTTTTTTTTAATTTGTTTAATAAAGTTTTTTTCCGGGTGCGCGCTGGGTGCGCGCACTCGGCGATATTTTTTAACAAAATATAAATCTTTTTTTTTGCCCTACAAGGTCCTACTGTGACCCCCTTACAATGCCTACTGGGTCAATTTCTCCCCACTCTGCCCCCTATTCAAGTTCTCCCCCTTTGTTTATCACCCCCTCTTTATGCGATAGACAAAATGGCGGCCGCCGCTTCCTGATTTCCACCGATTCGAATGTTTACTAAGATCTAACAACCAATCAGAATTGCGCTCGCGCACGGCAAGGTGCGCGCACCCAGCGCGCACGCTGCGCGCTTACCGATATATATATTGATTTAAAGGCTATTTTCTCATAATCTACTGAACAGATTTACACCAAACCTACAAAAGGCACTTCCTTGACCTGAGGACTACCTCTCTGCCAAATTTCTAGTAATTCTGTTCAGCCGTTCGGGCTGTAGCCCTGTCTAAAGGTCCTATGGAAAAATGCATGGGAAAAACGCGTTTTGGGGCCCGCCCTTTTATCTCAGCCCCCGCTTGATGAATCCCCCCGAGACTTTCAGGGAAGGAGCGGAGCGTAGCGCCCCACCTATTTTGAGAAATTCGCGAGGATTCGTCGACCGGCGCCAAAGTTATTCAAAATAGAATGTTGCGGATTTCCTATGGAAACAGGGTCCTAACTATAACTACCTACTGGCGACCGCCAGTAGGTAATATATAAGTGTGTGTGTATATATATATTCACTGAAAAAACCATAGGTTTCACACATGTTATAGTTAGCTGGACATTTCACTCGTACAAAACCATTGAAATTCCCCCGTTATAGTTAGTTCAGCTAACTATAACTCGCGCGACCGCAATCCACTGCTGATGACGTCACATATTACATCACTCATGACATGGTCAGTGATATCACTCATGACATCACTGATGACATCTCAAATGACATCACTGATGACATCACTGATGACATCATCCAGTGAATATGTGTCTATCTGAAAAATAAATATTTTTTATATATGTATATCTAAAGGTTAATGGAAGAATAAACAGGTAAATAAGTGTCTAAATGGATGTATTTTTGAGTAAAATTAATTGTATAACTGACTTATTAACAGTATCTTAGTGAATACAGTGATGTAATATGTGACGTCATCAGCAGTGGATTGCAGTCGCGCGAGTTATAGTTAGCTGAACTAACTATAACGGGGGAATTTTAATGGTTTTGTACGAGTGAAATGTCCAGCTAACTATAACATGTGTGAAACCTATGTTTTTTTCTGTGAATTTGCAAGGTTTTTTAAATGCTAATTCCTAACTATAACGTGTGTGAAACCTATGGTATTTTCAGTGAATTTGCAAGGTTTTATAAACGCGAATTCCTAACTATAACGTGTGTGAAACCTATGGTTTTTTCAGTGAATTTGCAAGGTTTTTTAAATGCTAATTCCTAACTATAACGTGTTTGAAACCTATGGTTTTTTAAGTGAATTTGCTAAGGTTTTTTAAATGCTAATTTCTAACTATAACGTGTGTGAAACCTATGGTTTTTTAGTGGATTTGTAAGGTTTTTTAAATGCTAATTTATGTATGTATTATTATATTTTTTATATATTTATTTTGCAATAAACTACCTATGTATATAGTTACAGATTGACTGTATCCTTTAATATGGAATGGCTCAGCTCTTTTATTCTGAATTTGGATAAAGTTGAACAGCATAGTTAATATCTTCTCTAAACTTATAAACAGTTTAAAATGTTTTTTTAAGGGTTTTTCACGCTGCGCGCACTGTGCGCGCACCGTGCACGCACCCCGCGATTTTTGGAAAAAAATAAATGCTTTTTTCACCCTTTGGGGTCCTTCAGGGACTCCCTGACAAAGGCTAGGGGGTCAGGAACTCTCTACCCTGCCCCCTTTTCACGTTCTCCACCTTTCTTTTTCACTGTCACACAAAAAATGGCGTCCGACACTTCCTGATTTCGACCGATTGGAATGTTGACTGACATCTAACCACCAATCAGTATTACGCTCGCGGACATTTGGTGTGCGCACCGTGCGCGCACGGTGCCCGCACGGTGCGCGCATATAGATAGTTATGTACTTTTAACTGCAATTTTCTCAGGAACTACTGAACAGATTGACACCATATATGCAAAAGGCACATGCCTGACCTGAGGACTACCTCTTTGCAAAATTTCATGTAATTCTGTTCAGCCGTTCGGGCTGTACCTTCGACTAAAGGTCCTATGGGAAAATGCATGGGGATAACGCGTTTTGGGACCCCCTTTTTTCTCAGCCCCCGCTTGACGAATCACCCGAGACTTTCAGGGTAGGAGCTGAGCGGAGCGCCCCATTAGTTTTGAAAATTTCACGAAGATAAGTCAACCGGCGCCAAAGTTATTCAAAATAGAATTTTCAGATTTCCTATGGGAACTCGGTCCTAACTATAACTATCTACTGGCGACCGCCAGTAGATAATATATATATATGTATATATATCAAACAAAGTTTGCCTGTTGTAGAAGACGCCACCACCACAGGAAAGAGTATGCCAACTTGGTTTATTCAAGGAAACAGCAGCAGTAGAACTACCTCGTAGTCCACAAAATTAAAGTCCCAACCCGACGCGTTTCGTTAATACTTCATCAGGGGCATTGGGTTCGAATACTGCAGCAAAGCAATTTTGGCAGCACTTGTTATGTTCCAATAACCCCGCCTCAGTGGGTGTGGCCAAAACAACGGCCTCCTGGGTTTTGTAGTGCACGCCTTTCTTCTCAGGTGAGTAGCTTGCTGTAGAATCAAAAATTAAAAATGTATTATCCAAGTGGATCGTGGCACACAAATGTAGAACACAGTCACTGCTTTGGAATCATTGATAAACGGCTCCTGTGCCATGTGCAAGTTCGCCGGTTGACGGATTCGCTGGAGTGCTGCACCAGCACCGGAGCGTCTTCAGCGACTCAGGCAAGCCGCATATTACCATCAAACAAAGTTTGCCTGTTGTAGAAGACGCCACCACCACAGGAAAGAGTATGCCAACTTTTTTTATTCAAGGAAACAGCAGCAGTAGAACTACCTCGTAGTCCACAAAATTAAAGTCCCAACCCGACGCGTTTCGTTAATACTTCAACACTTTGTTTGATGGTAATATGCGGCTTGCCTGAGTCGCTGAAGACGCTCCGGTGCTGGTGCAGCACTCCAGCGAATCCGTCAACCGGCGAACTTGCACATGGCACAGGAGCCGTTTATCAATGATTCCAAAGCAGTGGCTGTGTTCTACATTTGTGTGCCACGATCCACTTGGATAATACATTTTTAATTTTTGATTCTACAGCAAGCTACTCACCTGAGAAGAAAGGCGTGCACTACAAAACCCAGGAGGCCGTTGTTTTGGCCACACCCACTGAGGCGGGGTTATTGGAACTTAACAAGTGCCGCCAAAATTGCTTTGCTGCAGTATTCGAACCCAATGCCCCTGATGAAGTATTAACGAAACGCGTCGGGTTGGGACTTTAATTTTGTGGACTACGAGGTAGTTCTACTGCTGCTGTTTCCTTGAATAAACCAAGTTGGCATACTCTTTCCTGTGGTGGTGGCGTCTTCTACAACAGGCAAACTTTGTTTGATGGTTATATGCGGCTTGCCTGAGTCGCTGAAGACGCTCCGGTGCTGGTGCAGCACTCCAGCGAATCCGTCAACCGGCGAACTTGCATATGGCACAGGAGCCGTTTATCAATGATTCCAAGCAGTGGCTGTGTTCTACATTTGTGTGCCACGATCCACTTGGATAATACATTTTTAATTTTTGATTCTACAGCAAGCTACTCACCTGAGAAGAAAGGCGTGCACTACAAAACCCAGGAGGCCGTTGTTTTGGCCACACCCACTGAGGTGGGGTTATTGGAACTTAACAAGTGCCGCCAAAATTGCTTTGCTGCAGTATTCGAACCCAATGCCCCTGATGAAGTATTAACGAAACGCGTCGGGTTGGGACTTTAATTTTGTGGACTACGAGGTAGTTCTACTGCTGCTGTTTCCTTGAATAAACCAAGTTGGCATACTCTTTCCTGTGGTGGTGGCGTCTTCTACAACAGGCAAACTTTGTTTGATATGTATATATATATATATATATATATATATATATATATATATATATATATATATATATGTGTGTGTGTGTGTGTGTGTGTGTGTGTGCAAAAATGAAGCAGAGAACTCTGGGTAGTTCTCAAGTTTAGGTGGGAAGCAGCTCCTGTTTAGAGCACTCTCAACACCAGCGATACTCTAAATTTGTTCACCTCAAATGTCTGCTTTTCTATCAAAGTCTAGAAGCATAGGATTAGCACAGTGCCATCCATGCGGAGATAGTAAGGGACTATGGGGCATATTATCAAGACAGGCGATAAAATGATCGCCGCTTTAGCGGCATAAAACTGCTGCTAAAATGGCGATAGTGGGCTTGATAATATGCTCTATGGAATTCCAATTGAGGCCCATGTTAGATGTGAAGGACATTTAACCTGAGCTTCAATTGGAATTCCATAGAGCATATAATCAAGCCCATTATCGCCGTTTTAGCGGCAGTTTTCTGCGGCTAAAGCGGCGATCATTTTTTCTCCTGTCTTGATAATATGCCCCCAAATCTTTACCATTTAAGCATAGGATTAGCACAGTGTCATCCATGCCGGACTGTAACATGACCAAAGCCTTTTACCACTCCAGGCATAGTATTACAGTTTGAATTGGTAAAATACCATCTAAGCCAACCTGAAATGAATTAAAGCAACCCCTGACACGTGTTTCGCTCTCATTAGAGCTCTTCAGAGAGGTATAGCGTTGTCTAGACAGAAGAGAGCACCCAGTATAAGTCAAAACAAAACCATTTCAGGTATAGAGTGACACATAAATTATGCAAAAAAGAAGCAGAGAACTCTTGGTAGTTCTTAACTTTAGGTGGAAAGCAGCTCCTGTGTCGAGCACTCTAAACACCAGCGACACTCTAAATTTAGTCACCTTAAATGTCCGCTTTTCTATCAAAGTCTTTAAGCATTGGATTAGCACAGTGCCATCCATGCCGAAATTTAAAGAGACAAAGTCTTTTGCCATGTGAAAATTAACAAATTCAAAAACTGTAACAGTGATCATGTGATATAGGTCCTGGTGTGTCAGTGTGGTTTGCAATATGTCAGAAGTACAATTTTCCCAGTTAAAAAGAGAATTCTAGACACCTTAGAGTTGCTAAAAACAAAGACCCAAGTTATACTTTTTCCCGACATTATAATCTCCAACATGCCTCGGAGAATGACCAGATTTCCTTTTTTTGACATTCACAGGGTAATAATGGGAAAGCGAGGTGGAGACAAGGAACGCATCTTGTGGAGACTTGAGTCTGAATATATAATTCTGTTGAATAGCTGTCATCCGGGAGGTCTCAATCAAGAATATATTAATTTAATCGCTGATTTGAATCTTTATTTCCAGTTCTGTGAACCAAAGGTTTTCTTGAGTGTCTCATTGTTCCGGAAGTATGTAACCAGGAATTTGATTTACAGCAGACTTAGATTATAATTTGCTGCATGCTTTGTCTTTAAGAAACTGCCTCTAGCAAATTAAATATTATTTTGCAGATATAAATTACATTATTGCATATATATATTTTTTGGAACCAAAGAGCAAGAGTTGATGGATTTTATTACACAGAAGTAGTGAGTTGCCAGAGAAATCGAGATGACGGATTTTGTCATCAAGTGAGAGTAGGCGCTGTTGTGGTGTATTAAATTAGTGTTTTATTACTGGGATCACAATTTTCTAGATATTGTTAAAATGAGACATGGGAATATCATCAATCTTGAACAAATGAAGATTATGATTTGAGAATTGTCGAGATAGAAAGACCTCACTTGAGATTTCTATAGGTTAGGATGTCACTTGACACTGAATTAGTAGTTGATTAGTTGTGATTAAATATGAGATGGAATTCAGAAATTGATTGATATTTCAAACCATTTAGAAATATTATTATTATACTTTTTTAATATTTATTTTTGGGTGACATATTATGATAATGCCATATGTTGAAAATTAGGCTTAATGATGTTTTATCAATCCTCCAGAAATATTGTTATTTGGAGCATTTCCCCAGTCTTTTCACTATGTCGATTGTGGGAGGGGTTGTTTCACTGTTTTTAAGGGAAGTTGGTGTTATTCGCTATAGTAGCTTTGACAAAGACCGTGGTGGTCGAAACCCGTCAGCCGGACCTTTGGACTGTAACAGAGGAATTTTCTGGATATATATATATATATATATATATAGATATATATATATATATATATATATATATATATATATATATATATATATATATATATATATATATATTACCTAGTGGCAGTCGCCAGTGGGTAGTTATAGTTAGGACCTATTTTCCATAGGAAATCTGCAACATTCTATTTGGAACAACGTTGGCGCCATATATCCAGGCTGCATGCTGGGTCATGTAGTTCATCGTGGAAACCTCATACAGTGATAGAGTGAGTCCAAAACACACAGTGGTGTCCCCAAACTTGGCCATTTGTCACATAATCCGCCGCAGCTTGCCAAGAGTAAGATTGTCCAGTTCATACCACTTGTGTCCCCTTATCAGGCAGTACAGTTCTGCCTCCTCTCTCCCCGTGCAGGAAATAACTGCTCCGTGGCAATAACTTGGCTTGGGGGGGCTCTGAGTTGCATTTTCAATGCACAATCCAAGTTTTTTGTTGACTCACGCAGCGCCCCTGAATGAGAGGGCGTGTCCTATGCCAGTGTCAACAATACCGGCCTAACATCACCACCAAATGCTCACTTACAGGTACGAAGTAGGCAGGACACAGCTCCAGAGTTCAAGTGTCTTTATTGAAACAAATTCAAGCGTGGAAAAGTCCGTGAAACGCTAAGGCAGACGCGTTTCTAGCCGGGACGGCTTTCATCAGTGCCGGAATCACAGGTATGATCGATTCACCTGGAGTTCTTAAAGCATTTCAGATACCACTCCCAGTGTAGCAGTCTCTTGGCTCCTCCTCCTATCCAAGGTATGTACCTCCTCACGCAGCGTTTCCAGGCAGGCTGCATACTGGGTCATGTAGTTCATCGTGGAAACCTCATACAGTGATAGAGTGAGTCCAAAACACACAGTGGTGTTCCCAAACTTGCCGATTTGTCACATATTCCGCCGCAGCTTGCCAAGAGTAAGATTGTCCGGTTCATACCACTTGTGTCCCCTTATCAGGCAGTACAGTTCTGCCTCCTCTCTCCCCGTGCAGGAAATAACTGCTCCGTGGCAATAACTCGGCTTGGGGGGGCTCTGCGTTGCATTTTCAATGCACAATCCAAGTTTTTTGTTGACTCACGCAGTGCGCCTGAACGAGAGGGCGTGTCCTATGCCGGTGTCAACAATACCGGCCTAACATCACCACCAAATGCTCACTTACAGGTACGAAGTAGGCAGGACACAGCTCCGGGGTTCAAGTGGCTTTATTGAAACAAATTCAAGCATGGAAAAGTCTGTGAAATGCTAAGGCAGACGCGTTTCTAGCCGGGACGGCTTTCCTCAGTGCCGGAATCACAGGTATGGTCGATTCACCTGGAGTTCTTAAAGCATTTCAGAGACCACTCCCAGTGTAGCAGTCTCTTGGCTCCTCCTCCTATCCAAGGTATGTACCTCCTCACACAGCGTTTCCAGGCAGACTGCATGCTGGGTCATGTAGTTCATCGTGGAAACCTCATACAGTGATAGAGTTTGTCCAATACACACAGTGGTGTCCCCGAACTTGGCGATTTGTCACATAATCCGCCGCAGCTTGCCAAGAGTAAGATTGTCCGGTTCATACCACTTGTGTCCCCTTATCAGGCAGTACAGTTCTGCCTCCTCGTGTCCTATGCCGGTGTCAACAAAACCAATATATATATTATATATATATATATATATATATATATATATATATATATATATATATATATATATATATATATATTTCTTTATTTCTTTATTTATTTATTTTTAAACAATGCTTGTGTTTTTTGTACTTATGCGAGGGACCAGATTGCTCCCCAACATTGCTACCGGGCTGTTTGTGTGTCATGTGCCTTCATACATAAACCATTCACAAACAAATTAAGTATTGATAAAGGCATTTTTTTCTTGCAATCACAGTCACTCAAATGAACTCTAATCACTAAACATTAAATTTAAGCTTACCATTGCTACATTCTCCGGCATTAATATTTAGAAAAGTATTGGCATGGCTACAGGAACTGTTCACGGACTTTACACACTTGCCACACAGTTCACCATCTCTGCATACTTTGCAGATTTAAATAAAAATATTTTCAACATAATCGGAGCAAAAGAGACTATAAAGTCACTAAAAAAGTAGAAAGTTCACATGTAGTGCTATGTAGTGGTAGACGAAGGCTCAGCGGCCACCCTTCAGGTGCTGATTGCTTTACTCAGATCCTAAGTTGGTATTAATGAGGTGAAACCTTTGCTCAGACAGCATTAATGTGTGTAAAAATGGCAAAATAACGAAAGAATATTGTTAAAGAATGTGCCACAGTATGAGGAGTTAACCTTTTCTTGTAGACTCCTTTAGCCAACCCTGCCGCATATTTTAGTCTACCCTGCCGCATAACTTGAGTGGCCCTGAGTATTGGTAATACATGTGTTATTTGCAGCATTCCCTAAATAAGGGTCTAAGCAGCAAATATTAAACACGTTTCCTTAATCTCTTCTTTTCCCAAGTATTCACATCACCGTGTATATTCATTTTAGCTCGCAAAGTTACATTTTTAGAATGAAAATCAATATTCCAAAAGCATTGGCATTCCAACGACATCTCTCATGAGTAATTGTTTCTCCAGGCAACTTTAAACGCGCGCTAGTATAAAAAATGTATGGAGTGTGACAGTTTCACCCGCCCATGCATGCACCGTGGAGAATTTGTGCAAACAAAAGAGAATTAACAAACGTTTAAACGTCTTTGCTGTATGACTTCCACTCTTTGGCCCTCTAGGAGCTTCCTGAAGCTTTTAACTATGCACACATTAGTTCAAGCTCAATTTCTAATTAAAAAATAATGTTCAATTTTCTGGTTAAGTGGGCTGGGAAAACCTGCACGAGGGTAAGAGAGCTGTCTGACTCAGTGCCATGGCGTTTATAGCACCTGTTCTTTCACATCCAGGACACTAACTGAACGTGCTGATGACGTGTTACACAGATACCCCATGTTCACACACCGTCATCTCACCCCCACGCACAGTAGACTAGAAGCAGTGACAGAAACTCTGAGGTGATGGTTAGATGGAAACTTGCAAAGAAAAAACGCATTGTTAGCAACTATCTGATGATGGTTGCCTAATCTGTGTGAAATTAGTTACAGTTCTGCAGCTCAGGTTATTTGATTAACATTCAGGGTAGGACAAAGTTACTGGACATCTCCTTAAAGGGGCATTTCCCATTTTAAGTCCCGAAGGAACTTATGATGCACAATAGTGAAGCGCTGCAGACTGATGTGGTTATATCATTATGTACACACATTGGATGCTTAGCCATGCATTGCCTAATTAGCAGGAGGCAACGAAATTAGGCTGAAACTAGATCACCCATTTGTGGAAACACGTATTTTGCAATAATGATGTCATAAAATTGTATTCCTGTGAAACATAATTTTTTGTGCAATACATACACATATATATATGTATATAAACATGACATGGACTTTTTTTTAATGGGTATTTACTTTTTTTTAAAAACACATATCTAAACCAGGATGCAAGAGATTACTATGGGAAAATCAAACTGAACAGACTGCTTTTCCAATGTCAATTATGCTGTTCTTTGGTAAAAACTCAAATATGTACTGTAGTAATAGATGTGTGAATATATATATGTATATATATATATATATATATTACCTACTGGCGGTCGCCAGTAGGTAGTTATAGTTAGGACCGTGTTTCCATAGGAAATCTGAAAATTCTATTTTGAATAACTTTGGCGCCGGTTGACAAATCTTCGCAAAAGTTTCAAAACTAATGGGGCGCTCCGCTCAGTTCCTACCCTGAAAGTTTCGGGGTGATTCGTCAAGCGGGGGCCGAGAAAAAAGGGGGGTCCCAAAACGTGTTTTCCCCTGCATTTTTCCATAGGGACTTTAGTCGCAGCTACAGCCCGAACGGCTGAACAGAATTATGTGAAATTTGGCAGAGAGGTAGCCATAAGGTCCATGAAGTGCCTTTTGCAGGTTTGGTGTAAATCTGTTCAGTATTTCCTGAGAAATTAGCATTTAAATCAATATATATATCTGTAAGCGCGCAGCGTGCGCGCACTGAGCAAGTCCTGTGCGCGCACCTTGCCGTGTGCGAACGCACTTCTGATTGGTTGTTAGATGTCAGTAAACATTCGAATCGGTGGAAATCAGGAAGCGGCGGCCGCCATTTTGTCTCTCGCATAAAGAGGGGGTGAGAAACAAAGGGGGAGAACTTGAAAAGGGGGCAGAGTGGGGAGATATTGACCCACTAGGCATTGTAAGGGGGTCACAGTAGGACCTTGTAGGGCAAAAAAAAAGATTTATATTTTGAAAAAAAATATCGCCGAGTGCGCGCACCCAGCGCGCACCTGAAAACTTTTTAAAAACAAAAAAATTAAAAAAATTCGCAATTAAGTAAAAAGATATAAGGTGGCTCTAAAAAGAGCCCTTGTGTTTATTGTGCGTTTTTCGGTACCTACAAGTAAGTACCGATGCAGAGTCTAAAGTTCAAGAGGAAGACTCTGTTGCCTTCATCAGTGAAGTGTACACCATCTCCTCTATAAATGTCTTGCATGTTGTAACGCAAGTTGTTGTGGTATATAGAACCCATACCTGACGTGCTTCCTTGCTTTGTCAATCTGCGGACAAAATTGGTTGGACCAGTTCCACTTTTGCCTTTGGCATATGTTAGAATATACAAAGGCAGTTTGTGGAAAAAGCGACATCAATTGCACAAAGGTGTCCTTAATAAGCATTTCCAGACCTACCCCAGTTAAAGTGCCTAGGTCATTACCACCACAGTGCACAATAATAAGGTTAGGCTCTGGGAGATGTAGAAAGGTTTTCACCAAAGGCATTAATTGGTGCCACTTTAACCCTCTCTGACCAATCCATTTAATGTCTACATTTGGCAAAGCAAGGTCTCTCACCATACCTCTTTTTTCTGCAAATTTTTCACTCCAGAAGACATAGCTGTGACCTACAATCCACACTGTGAACATCTTCCAAGGAGATCTGGATGCACTCAGGAGGTGTCTTTCAGTAGAAAGGCAATATGAAATGAAAGACAGTTGAAAAATGGGGGCACACATAGTTTTTTTTATAAAAAGAACTCATTGGCTGTTTGAAACCATTCTACACTAAAAACTAGGCTGTATGTTTAAATTTTAAAAAGCATGTTTTGTATTGGTACAGAAAAATGTGTTACCAAAGAACATTACTATGGATTGGCTGTTAGGTTTGAAAGGTCAAGCACTCTTGCTCTTTGGATATGAAACATTGTCTGCTGAACTTCTGACCTCTCTCCTCACAGCAGTGTTCCATGACCTGTTGCTATGGTAGCAGGCAGGAGACAAGTTGGGGGAAGGGTACATTTGGAAAGGGGTTGAAGTTTTCAATCAATAGAAATGTGTGATTTCATTTGAAAAAAAGTGGGAAGCACTGAGATTTGAAATTAACATGTATATGTGTGAAAAAAGAGAGGGAAACATTGCCATTTACTGGTTCTGCAGAGAGGAGAGAGGTGTAGAGCTCTGATATTCTGACTCTGATAGTCTGCTGTTTGAGTGGCACCTTTCTTTCACAAGTAACTAATTTTAAAGGTGAGTTATGAGTTTGAGAGGGGAAGTATGTGGTGATTTTTGAGAAAAATATTAGAATTGTGAATCTTCTTCAAAAGTTATGTTTTACATTTTGAGGTTTGGGAGATATTTAACTGTCTTGAACTTGTAAGATATTAAGGAGTATGTTTTCACCATAAGTTAATGTGTACTGGTAACAATGAGGAATACTGTTTTGTGCCTACCATCAAACCATGAGTCTGTGTGCAGAGAAGAATTGTTGACGGAGATTTAATTTGTGTTGCTGTTGAAAAGTAAGACTTGCAGTTGAAAGAAAAGGACAGCTTCTTTTTAATTGTGATGGTTAGGATTTAGCAGAAATCACTTTGAAAGAAAAGAGAGGAAAATGGTAGCACATTTGAAATTAGCATTAGTTCTGTAAGAATTGCAGTCTCAGGAAAGGGGCAGCCTGTGTTTTGTGCCTACCAACACAGCATGAGTCTGTGTGCATATAGGAATTGTTGGCTGAGATTTAATTTGTGAAGTTGTTGTTCTGTAAGGATTGCAGACCCAGGAAAGGGGCAGCCTGTGCTTTGTGCCTACCAACACAGCATGAGTCTGTGTGCATATAGCAATTGTGGCCAGAGATGTATTTTGAGTTGCAGTTGTTCTGTAAAACATGCACTTGCAGGAAAGGGACAGCTTGTTTTCTTTAAATGTGGTGGTTAGCAGTCAGCAGAAATTACTAAATCGCAAATGAGAGGCAAAAGCTACAACATTTGAAACCAATGGGGTAGATTTTCAATTCAAAATAGCAAAGGCACAGGTAGTTGCCATATATTCAAAACTGAAAATAACCCTTAGCACACATGCACTGTTACATACATCCCAGCAGTCTTCATGCAGTTTTGGAAGTCTCTTTGCTCATCTGTCTTGTACCAGACAATACGCAGTCTCAAGAAACAAACTCTTGGCACACACGCAGCAGCTTCTCTCACACTCCCATGTGTAGTACTCAGGTCTGTGTGGTGTTTCAGATAGCACTGTGTAACGCAAACACATTCAACGTCATCAAGGCACATTTCGTTTGCTCTAGTGTAGTCACTCACCCAGATTGCACATGCTCATGGTATGATGTAGCTGTTAGGACATGTGGTCTTTTCTACCTCTGTGATCTAGAAGAAAAATGTGTCAGGCTGTAACAGTACTACCACAGTAGTAAATGTGCTTTGAAATTGCAAATCAAATTCTGTTTTCTGCTTAGACGCACACTATGAGGTTGTGTGCGCACAGGAATTGTGGCCAGAGATGTAATTTGTGTTGCAGTTGTTCTGTAAAACATGCACTTGCAGGAAAGGGACGGCTTGTTTTCTTCAAATGTGGTGGTTAGCACTCAGCAGAAATCACTTAATCGCAAATGGGAGGCAAAAGCTAAAACATTTGAAACCAACAGGGTAGATTTCCCTTTCAAAATAGCAAAGGCACATGTAGATGCCATATGTTCAAAACTGAAAATAACCCTTAGCACACATGCACTGTTACATACATCCCTGCAGTCTTCATGCAGTTCTGGAAGTCTCTTTGCTCATCTGTCTTGCACCAGACAATACACAGTCTCCAGAAACACACTATTGGCACACACGCAGCAGCTTCTCCAACACTCCCATGCGTAGTACTCAGCTCTGTGTGATGTTTCAGATAGCACTGTGTAATGCAAACACATTCAACGTCACCAAGGCCTCATTTACATTGATCTAGTCTAATCACTCACCCTGTAACACATGGTCATGGTCTTAAGGAGCTGTTAGGACATGTGCTGTTTTCTGCTTCTGTAAATGATAAGGGAAATGTGTCAGGCTGTAACAGTAATTTGGTACTATTCAGGAACACTGTTTTGTTCCAAAAAACATAGCATGAGTCTGTGTGTATACAGGAATTGTGGGCAGAGATTTAATTTATGAAGTTGTTGTTCTGAAAGAAATGCAGTCCTAGGAAAGGGGCAGCCTGTGTTATGTGCCTAAAATGATGATATGAGTCTGTGTGCACACAGGAATTGTGGGCAGAGATTTAATTTATGAAGTTGTTGTTCAGTAAGAATTGCAGTCCCAGGAAAGGGGCAGCCTGTGTTATGTGCCTAAAATGATGGCATGAGTCTGTGTGCGCACAGGAATTGTGGGCAGAGATTTAATTTGTGAAGATGTTGTTCAGTAAGAAATGCAGTCCCAGGAAAGGGGCAGCCTGTGTTATGTGCCTAAAATGATGGCATGAGTCTGTGTGCGCACAGGAATTGTGGGCAGAGATTTAATTTGTGAAGTTGTTGTTCAGTAAGAAATGCAGTCCCAGGAAAGGGGCAGCCTGTTGTGTTTACACAAATTATCCCTTAGCACACATGCATTGTTACATACATCCCTGCAGTCTTCATGCAGTTTTGGAAGTCTCTTTGCTCATCTGTCTTGCACCAGACAATACTCAGTGTCTAGAAACACACTCTTGGCACACACGCAGCAGCTTCTCCAACACTCTCATGTGTAGTACTCAGCTCTGTGTGCTGTTTCAGATAGCACTGTGTAATGCAAACACATTTAACGTCACCAAGGCCTCATTTACATTGGTCTAGTCTAATCACTCACCCTGTAACACATGGTCATGGTCTTAAGGAGCTGTTAGGACATGTGCTGTTTTCTGCTTCTGTAAATGATAAGGGAAATGTGTCAGGCTGTAACAGTAATTTGGTACTATTCAGGAACACTGTTTTGTTCCAAAAAACATAGCATGAGTCTGTGTGTATACAGGAATTGTGGGCAGAGATTGAATTTATGAAGTTGTTGTTCTGAAAGAAATGCAGTCCTAGGAAAGGGGCAGCCTGTGTTATGTGCCTAAAATGATGATATGAGTCTGTGTGCACACAGGAATTGTGGGCAGAGATTTAATTTATGAAGTTGTTGTTCAGTAAGAATTGCAGTCCCAGGAAAGGGGCAGCCTGTGTTATATGCCTAAAATGATGGCATGAGTCTGTGTGCGCACAGGAATTGTGGGCAGAGATTTAATTTGTGAAGTTGTTGTTCAGTAAGAATTGCAGACCCAGGAAAGGGGCAGCCTGTTGTGTTTACACAAATTATCCCTTAGCACACATGCACTGTTACATACATCCCTGCAGTCTTCATGCAGTTCTGGAAGTCTCCTTGCTCATCTCTCTTGCAGCTGACAATACATAGTCTGCAGAAACACACTCTTGGCACACGCAGCAGCTTCTCCAACACTCCCATGCGTAGTACTCAGGTCTGTGTGTAATGCAAACACATTCAACGTCACCAAGGCCTCATTTTCTTTGCTCTACTCTAAACACTCACCCAGGTTGCAGATGCTTATGGTATGAAGTAGCTGTTAGGAAATGTGCTCTTTTCTGTCTCTGTAAACTATAAGGAAAATGTGTCAGGCTGTAACAGCCATTATCACTTGATCTACCAGAGTAGTAAATGTGCTTTGAATTTGCAAATCAAATTCTGTTTTCTGCTTAGAAGCACACCATGAGGCTGTGTGCGCACAGGAATTGTGGCCACAGATATAATTTGTGTTGCAGTTGTTCTGTAAAACATGCACTTGCAGGAAAGGGGAAGCTCGGTTTTTTTCAACTGTGGTGGTTAGCACTGTGCACAAAGTAGTAAATCACAAATGAGAGGCAAATGGAAAAACATTTGAAATTAATGAAAAGCAAAAAAAATATTTTAATGAATTATAATTACAAAAAGGAATTTTTTTAAAGTTTCTTGCAGGTATTGCTGAGCAACAGTGAAAAAAAATGCCTTTAAGGACAAGAAAGAGGAAAGAAAAGCAACAACAAGTATATCTGGACAAAACTGGGAAGCAGAGTAGAGATTTCTTAAAAAAGATTTTCAAAAAACAAAAAAATGGCAAAAATAAATGTAAAACAAACAGTGTTTTATGTACAAAGCAACAACAGAGTCAACAGCAAAAAAAAAAGCTAATGTACAATCAGAAGTATGTCAAACTGATTTAACACGAAAATTAGATTTTAAAAACATTCGTCGAAAAATGTTTCAGAGAAGAGTGATGTTAAATTTGCTAAAGGATGTGAAAAAATATAAGAAAAAAACAAAATTTATTAAGAAAAAAAAATGTATAGAAAATATTGTAAGTAAGGCTTTTGAAATAAAAAGAAAACTTTTTATTCTAATTTTGAATAGGATGCGTAGATTAGATAAATTAGTGAATGCAATGAAGTCACAAAGCAAAAGGAAAAGAGAAGTGAAAAAAAGTAACTTTTGTAAAGTGTTCTTGGGAGAATGGAAACACAGTTCAAGTACTGAACCATTTTTTAATGAAGAGAGTTATCTTCAAAGTAATAGTTTGTTGCATGCAGTTGGCACGAATGGTAGAGCATATGAAGTTAAGGATGGTTGTGTGATGGAAAAAGAGAAAATGGTCCCAAGAAATGAGGAAGAAGTAATGGCTGCTGAGGCTATGGGGAGACGTCCAAAAGCCCCAGTGTACACTTGGACCTGTAGTAGTATTTGTACTGTGCGTCAGGAATCTATTGATAAATTACGTGACTTTCTAAGAGAATATAGTAAAAAGAGTGTAAAACAGAAGATGAAGGTGCTTCAAACACTAGATCCATGCAGAGTGAGAGAGAATACTGGTTTGCAGGGACATTCTCTGGCTTGTCTATCTAGAAAAGTGTGTAAAAGTGTTTTTCATCATTTTAGGATGCTGGCTGTTCATCATACTGAAATGAGAAAGTTTGTGAGAACATTGTATTTTGCTAAAAGTCCAGCAGTAAAGTTAAATGAGTTGAATAATGCTCTGTTCCGTGGATCTGTATCAGATGTAGTGAAGGTTACTGATGAGATTCAGTTTTGTTACTTTGGTCCAGAACAAGAAAGTGCAGAAAAGGACACAGTTAATGAGGAAAATGAGGAACAGAATGTAGAACTCATTATTACTAAAAATTTTGAGGATGAAATGACAACATTTACTATCATCTCTAATGAAAGACCAAATATTACTTGTATTTGTTGCCGCAGAAGTCATTATAAAATTCAAACAAGGAATGTTGATCTGTATAAAAAAAAGTGAAAATGAAGATAATTATAAGTGGAAGGATTTTGCAACATATGTATTTCTTGAAAATTGTTTTGAATTGGGTGAAGATCAGCGTATTTGTAAATACTGTTATAACAAGTTAGAAGAAAATAGAATGCCAACCAGAGCTGTACATAATAATTTAGAATTGGATGCTATTCCTGCCGAACTTTCTGAATTAAATACATATGAGTCTATACTCATTCAATGTGTTCATCCGTTCCAGACCATAGTATGTATGGAGCCCAAAACTGGTAAATTACCTCCTTCTGATTTACTGAGAGGTTTAAAAGTAAGAGTGGTGTATTTGCACTTGGATTTGAAAAAAAATATGGAAACTATTGATGCAGATACTTTGGAAACTGAACCATTAGTTATTCTGGTTAATGGTGTACCTACAAAGAATAAGAAGATTTGGCAGGAGCTGGTAGATGTACGGAAAGTACAAAGAGCAAATTTATATTTGCAAAGGAATAATAAATGGTATGAATCAATTTATATAGATGAAGAAGAAGAAGATTTACAAGAAGACACAGAAACACCAACTGGTCAAATTGAAAAAGTGGACAAGTCAAAGGAAGAAGAAATTTATGAACATTTTAGCATACATCCTCTTCATTCAAAAGAAGTTATGGGAGACACTATTGATCTGTTTCAGATGAAGAAAGCAAAAGGAACTCCCGTGAGTGTATGGGAGAAGAGTTTGGAAGCTCGATGTTTTCCTCAGCTGTTTCCTACAGGAAAAGGTGGACGATACGATGAACGCCCAGAACAGATTCCAGCTTCTGAGTATCGGACTACAAGACTATATGCTGAAGATTCAAGATTTCGTCAAAGTATTCCTTATTTGTTTCATCTTTTATTTGAAAGCGACTTGTCTGCATTATCTTATGCAGTAAATCACATTTTAAAAAGTGGAGTACATCTACATAATGTGTCTGCTAAGGATTTTAAGGAGAAAGTGCAGCACCGAGATGATCATTTGGAAACACAACTGATCAATCTGATGGCTTGTCAGCGTGGGACAAATGAATATTGGCACCGACGCCATGGTGAATTAAAATGCATGTTACGGAATTTAGGAACTCCTACATGGTTTCTAACCCTAAGCTGTCCCGAGTACGCTTGGGATGATTTACTGGATTTTCTACGAGAGGCAAATTCAAACATTAAAAACATTGAATACAAGACAGCAGGAGAACTGTGCTCATTGGATCCAGTTAATGTTTGCAGATATTTCAATCATAGATTTGAGGGTATGATGTCCTTCATCTGCAATAAAAAAAAAATCCACCTCTTGGAGAAGTAGTGGATTTCTTTTGGAGAAAAGAGTACCAGGCAAGAGGTGCTCCTCATATTCATATGCTGTTGTGGATCAAGGATGCCCCAAAGTTTGGAACAGATGCTGATGAAGCAGTGTTATCTTTCATTGAAGAATATGCAACATGTGCTATACCTAAAAGCACAGAAGAGAAACAGTTAAAAGAACAAGTTTTACGTTTCCAAAGTCATCGGTGTGGAAAATACTGTCGACGGAAGTACAAGACCAAAGATAAATTCTACACAAAGTGTCGATTTGGATTTCCTAGACCTGTTCTTTCAAAAGGAAGAGTCAACAGTTTTATGTCAGCTGTGCGACATACTATAACCAGAAAATCTCCCAAAAATACATACAACCTAAAAAGAAAAGAAGAGTCAAAATTTATAAATGACTTCAACCCAGTCATTTTATCCATGTGGAATGCTAACATGGATATTCAGTATGTGGCAGACAATTCTATTGCTGTTGCTCGGTATGTCACATCTTACATCACTAAATCTGAGAAGACAGAATTGAAGGAAATGTGGGAAGAGATTTCTCACGAGAAGACTGTCAGTAAGAAGCTGTACAGTTTCAGTTTAAAGATGTTATCGCATCGAGAAATTGGATCCTACGAATGCTCAGATCGGTTATCATCTGCAAGTCTTTACTCTAAATCCAGAAGAATAATTTGGGTAAGCTTAGGCCTTGCAGGAATGAGAAATCGGATACTGAAATCTGTTGAATATTTGGCCGAGAATGACCCAGAAAGTACAGATATTTTGAAAACAAACATGTTGGACACATATTACCCAAAAAGAAGTCATCATCTTGAGAACATGTGTCTCTATGAAGTGCTGCAGAACTACATTTTTTCACGGAAAGCCACAGAAGACATCAACAATGGAAAATATAAAGTCATTGGTGAGGAAGGATGTTTGGTGAAGCAAGCAAAAGGAAGTTTGATAAATCACAGGAAGCTGAGTTGCGACACTACTGACAAAAAGGAATTTTACTACTTGGCTCTTTTACAAACCATGGCGTTCAGAGGATGAACTACTGGGAGAATTTCAAAGCTATGAAGATTCTTTTAATGCCAGCAAAGATAGCATAGAATGCAGTACTTTCACAACTTATGTCCAAATGTTAAATGAAGAAAATGAACAGGAAGCAAAAATTGCAGCTGAAGTAGCTAGAGACAGTTCTCAAGACAGCCAAAGTTCAGGAACACTTAGTCAAGATCCCCTAGGACAACCAATCATAGAAAATGAAGCTGCAGTAGCCATGACTGAAGTAGAAACGGCTATGAATCAAGCACAGGAAGATTCAATCGACTTACTAAATCTGGAACAACAACTGAATGAAGAACAAAAACAAATTTATGAAGAAGTCACCAAAAAAATTGATCATGGATTACTACATGAAAAGAAAGAGTGCTCATGCACATCATTTGAACCAATCAGGATGTATGTGAGTGGACAAGCTGGAACTGGTAAAAGTTTCTTAATAAAAGTCATCAGAAGCTACCTACAGGAAAAAACAGCTTCAAATTTGTCTTGTGTGGTAACTGCTCCAACTGGGTTAGCAGCCTATAACATAAAAGGAATTACCTTACATCGCTTGCTAATGTTACCAGTGGAGCATGAGAACAAAATAGAATACCACAAGCTAACTGGAGAAGCATGCTTCGAAGTTTCAAGAGTGTTGAAGAAGATGCAAGTTCTCATTATTGATGAGGTGAGCATGGTTTCAAATTTAATGCTTGCCTTTGTGCATTTAAGAATGCAACAAATTCTTAAGAGAGACTATGACGTGTTATTTGGAGGTAAACACGTCATAGTTTTTGGAGATCTTTTACAGCTCACTCCAGTTAAAGGACAACCAGTGTTTAATACTGTGACACATGAAGACACGAAGAAGTCATTAGGAAGCATTGGTAATGCGAATATTTGGTCGTTCTTTGAGTACAAAGAACTCACTACCAATATGAGACAAGCAAACGACGAAGATTATGCAAGTATTCTGAAAGATATCAGAATTGGACTACTCACAGAAGTTGGCAAAAAAGCATTACAGAGTCGGTTGCTACATAATTTATTTCCAAATGAAGAAATAGTTGCAGAGAAAATATACCAGAACATTGCAGAAAAAAATACTGTAATCTGCTTAATGCCAACACTACGTGAGTGCTCAATATTCAATGAGGAACTTTTGAAATTGGAAAAGGAAGAGATTAAGAAAATGGAAGCAGAGGACAAAATTCAGCATGAAAGAATTACTTTTACATTAACAGGCAAACTGAAAAATAAATTGGATTCACTAGAGAAGAACATTTCCAAAACAGCTGGATTAGAAAAAAATCTATATGTTTGCATGAATTGTCGAGTGATTTTGAGGAGAAATTTGGATGCAGAAAAAGGTTTAGTGAATGGAGCTATGGGAAGAGTTGTGGGTTTTATTAATTATCAGAAAAAAGAAGGAATTGAATGTTTAAAAATAAAATTTGATCAGATAGAAGAAGTTAAAGACATTTGTCGTTGTTCAGTTCGTTTCATGCTTGTGAAAGACTTATATGTACGTAGGAAGCAGTTTCCGTTTTCTCTAGCATATGCTGTAACTATTCACAAGTCTCAAGGATTGACTGTAGATAGTGCTTTTGTAAACATTGGTTCTACTGTGTTCAAAGAAGGTATGGCATATGTTGCTTTGTCACGAGTGAAAACATTATCTGGTTTATTTATGATAGACTTTGATGACTCAAAAGTTAGTGCTGATACAAACTGTGTAAAGGAGTATAATAGATTAAGAAGAACCTATGCTCATCATTTAGGTCAGTATCCTGTGATTGAAAAACATGTTGTTTCTCGGAAAAGGAGATTTGAAAATATCTGTAATGTGGATGAACAGAACAAAAAAAAAAGGACAGTGATGTGATAGCAAGGAAAAAGAAAAAGGACAGTGTTGAAGAGGTTGTTGGTTGCCATTTTGAAAATAGCTCTGGTGTCAACTGCTAAGCAAATGTAGTGCTGAATGTTGTATTTTATCTTGAAAAGTTGCTAGAACAGATAATAGTAAATCATGGAAAAAGATTGTGTTCTCTGCTGAGTCTCCTTTATGAGAAGCTGAGTAATGATAAAACTGAAATAGAAAGTGCTACTGATGTTAGAAATCTTTTAGATGTATGTTGTGGTTCTACACAGTTTAAAGAAAATGTCCAGCAAGATGCACAGGAATTCTTAATATATATTTTGAGTGTACGTGAAGATGAAGGAGTAGAAGTAGAAAACTTATTTGGTGTCTCTTACAAATGGGAACATTGCTGTGAAAACTGTATGAACACATGTAGTAGTAATGTTGATTCAGAAAGGTTCATATTTTTACCATTACCAGAGAGTAAATCAGTGACTTTTAGTAAATTAGTTAAAGATGCCAATCACAACATGGAATGTTCTGAATGCAAATCTGACATGTTTTCCACGTTATTTTTACAGAAATATGGTCAGTATATAATTTTAATGATGCAACGTTGTAGAGCTGATGGTTCAAAATTGGAAACTTTAATAAAGAAGTTTACAGGACAACAATTATCAATTTCTGGAAAAACTTTTGTTACAGTTGCAATAATTTTTCATGAAGGACCTACTGTAACTTCTGGACATTACACAGTTTATCTTAAATGTGAAAAAGGCTGGACACTGTGTAATGATTCCCAATTGATTTTCAAGCAACGTTTGCCTTATGATTTACCCAATTCTTATTTAATTTTTCTGAAACCTAAATTTTTAAAACTAAAAACTGCATCTGAACAAAGCATTTTTTGTAATTTTAAAGGATTATAATTGAAGATATCACTTAAAAAGGATTTTGAAATTACTATTTGGCCTAAAGGAAAAGTAATAAAAACAATTGTGGACTCCTTTGACAGAAATTATTTTGGCATGTGTGCTTTTGCGACAAGGTTTAAAGACGGTTTGTCTAGAAAATTTTTATTCATCTAGAAAAGTACTTGTAATATATATGTAATATTTCTAACAAGGTATATTTTAGTGAGGAAAGTTTTAGGGCTTTTTTTAAACAATCTTTCAGATTGTTTTTTTTTTGCCCGCTGTTAAATGATGAATACAATGTTTTCACTATTTTAAGTGAAAAATAAAAAATTCTGAAAACAGCCAAAAAAGGGCAAAAAATTGTTTTGTAAAATATGTAAAAACATGTAATGCTTTTTGTAATGTATGATTGAATATTAATACTTTTTTTCTTTTTTTGCAGAACTGGAAAGAAAAAAAAAAAAAAATTCTGTTCCCTTGCAAAATACTTTAAAAAATTTTTTTTCACATTTTTTATTTTTTTTAAAAAACTAAGTGAAAAATATTAGTATTTCTCAATCCTCCCTTTTCATGCTTCCATTTCTTCACCTCTTTTTGTACAATAAATAAAAAAATAAAAAAAAAAAATAAAAAAAAAAACCTTGGGTGCGCGCAGGGTGCGCGCACCCCAAAAAAATAAAAATAAATAAATCCCCCCCAAAAATTTTTGGGGTTTAGTTTTTAAGTGGCTCTTAAAAGAGCCCTTGAGTTAATGGAGGGAAACAGGAAGAGAAAAACGAAAAAAAAGAAAAAACATCTATGGCCTACTGCACTCATGCGCATCAAATTTTCTCTGAATGAGATCAAGACTGGTCTCACACACAGAAATAAGTTTACCGCAATCAGTGCAGTGTGTGGACAACCTCGCAAAACAAGGTGGTCCAAAACGAGGTGTGAAAGAAGGCAAAGGCACCACTGCAGAAGAAGTGCTCGGCTGAGCTGCCGAAGATGTGCTCGGCTGAGCTGCTGCAGATGTCGTCGGTTGAGCAGGTGGAGGGTTTGCTCCAGAAGCTCGACGAAAAGTCACTGGATGCATTTTGTCAACATGCCTCAACATAGTGTGAATGCTAAAAGAATACTTCTTGTTAGGATTCCCACGTGACAAGACTTTTTGACAAAGCACACATGTAACTTTAGGTGCATTTACCTTTTTTTGTCCCTCTGGAAAAGTGAAAAACTGCCATATAAAGCTGTCTTTCTGCTTCCTGCTCCTGTGCCTCTCAAGAGTGTCCTGGTCACTGTCTGAAGATGGTTGCTGTTCAGCCATTGTATCTCAACAACAGAATAGCTCCTTCTCCAAAGGAATCAGAACTAATAATGAGGGGAGTAGGTGTGGTTTGGGAAGAATCTGGAACTGAAAGTACTTCAAACCAATCAAAAGTGATGATTCTTGATCACATGACTTGCCATGAGGGGATTGGGTGTGGTGTTGAAACAATCAGAAACTGAAAGTAATGATAACCAATAAGAAGTGTTGTTTTATTAAGCATATAACCCGAGGTGCGCGCACTGCGCAAGCTCCGAGCGCGCACCTCGTGATTACGCATGCGGGAACGCGTAGGAGCGCATGTGCATACGTCATATGCGCGTACGTAGCACGCATACGTTGAACACGCGTATACGCGAACGTTATTGCACGTAATTTAAGCGTATGCGGAAGTAAACCGCGTGGAGCGCGTAGGACGCACACACGCATGCGTACGTACGTACGCATACGTATTGGGTGCGCGCTCCCAGCGCGCACTATGAAGTATATATGCGTACGTAAATAACGTACGACGGTATTCATAAAAAACTTACGAAATTGTACTAGGAGCGCGCTCAGAGCGCGCACCCAAAGAATTTATATAAAAAAAGAAAAAGTGGAGAAAAATTAATTGCAAAAATTAAAAAAACTGTTCAACTTTATCCTAATTGAAATTTAAAAAAAAAAGCAAAAACAAATAAAAGGATACAGATAATATATAAATGAATACATAGGAATTTTATTTTTAATATAACATTTTTTTTTTAAATTAAATAATTCAAAAATTAACATTTAAAAAAACCGTACAAATTCACTGAAAAAACCAAAGGTTTCACACACGTTATAGTTAGGAATTAGCATTTAAAAAACCTTGCAAAGTTATAGACATCACTGATGACATCATCCTTGTGATAGAGTGGCGGTCGCGCGAGTTATAGTTATCTGAACTAACTATAACGGTGGAATTTCATTGGTTTTTTACGAGTGAAATGTCCACCTAACTATAACATGTGTGAAACCTATGGTTTTTAAGTGAATTTGCAAGGTTTTTTAAATGCTAACTCCCAACTATAACGTGCCTGAATCCTATGGTTTTTTAAGTGAATTTGTACAATTTTTTAAATGGTAATTTTTTTAAAAGTTTTCTTTTTTTTAATGGTTTTTCACTGTGCGCGCCCCCCAAACACTTTTTCACCCTTTGGGGTCCTTCAGGGACCCCCTGACAAGGGCTAGGGGGTCAGGAACTCTCTACCCTGCCCCCTTTTCACGTTCGCCACCTCTCTTTTTCACTCTCGCACACACAATAAACAAAATGGCGGCCGACACTTCCTGATTTCGACCGATTCGAACGTTGACTGACATGTACCCACCAATCAGAATTACGCTCGCGCACGTTACGGTGCGCGCACGGTGCGCGCACGGTGCGCGGCTATACATATTTATGTGCTTTAACTGCAATTTTCTCAGGAACTACTGAACAGATTGACTCCATATATGCAAAAGGCACTTCCCTGACCTGAGGACTACCTCTCTGCCAAATTTCAAGTAATTCTGTTCAGCCGTTCGGGCTGTACCTTCGACTAAAGGTCCTATGGGAAAATGCATGGGGAAAACGCGTTTTGGGACCCCCTTTTTTCTCGGCCCCCGCTTGACGAATCACCCCGAGACTTTCAGGGTAGGAGCTGAACGGAGCGCCCCATTAGTTTTGAAAATTTCGTGAGGATTCATCAACCGGCGCCAAAGTTATTCAAAATAGAATTTTCAGATTTCCTATGGAAACACGGTCCTAACTATGACTATCTACTGGCGACCGCCAGTAGATAATATATATATATTTTGAAATTTTGAAATGTAGAAATTTTAAAATTTTAGAAATTTCTCTACGTGTTTATACTTTCCATCATTTGCATATTTGCACAAATAATGGCAGCTATTCAATAGTCCAATGTATTATATTTTAGAAGCATAGGAAAACTATTTTAATGTTTTTATTGAAACATTTATTGGTTTTAACCTCTTTGTTTCTTCTGTGTACGTTGTGACAAATATGGTATGTCTTCAATGTCCATGGTTGCTTACACTTAATATATTTTTTTGCGCTTGTCACTTTAAAAACACAAAAAAACGAAAAAATGTAACAGCCTATTTAAACCTATCAAGCACTGTTCAGCGCGTCATGTGATCAAGATCCCTAGAGGATCAAAACGCGTCAGGCGAGTGCCAGGGTGCAAGGGGAAAGAACAATAAACTGAACTTGCACGTACCTGTGGTCCGTCCTCCATTGTTGTTCAACGCTGGAAGCTTTGCAGTGATTGGAGTTTAGCGTATGTGTTTAACCGGTTCGGATCCTCCGGTTATCGACGGACCCCCTCTGGATGTTGGGCAGCGGCAGCCTTTAAAAGGTTTCAAGACTTGGGCTCAAGTCAAGCGGCAAAGAATCCGGGAGGATTATCGGTTGCAGGCCCCCCAGCACGGAAACAGCTGATTACAAACGACCACCCGTACAGGTAAGCGAACACGGGTCGGAGGACCCGAGGCGCGCATTTACCTAGAGGGAGTGTTGTTGGTGCAGCGTATAACGTGGAATCTGGGTCAGAGGTGTGCGGAGGCGTTCGAGTAACGAGTGAAATTGTCTCACAACGTCTCGTAGCTTTCCAGCAATTAGGTGAATATTAGTATTACCCTTGCCCCCAACATGTCAGCAGACGCGCTGAGGGAATGTGAGGAGGCAGCAGCAGGGATGTTTGATGACAGCAGGCAAATCACAATGGACTCCAACACCCACAATGCACCACCATCAGCACGCAATGTAAGCCTTAGAGACAAAATAAGGCAACTGGAAAAATTGATGCGTTCAGAACAGAGCAAATGGTGGGAGGCGAAGTCCCTCCAGAGGTATTTGGATGTGGGCAGAGTGCCTCGTGGACTACGCATCTTCCTGGCCCCGAGCTATGAGATTCCAGACAAGTCCATGATGAAGGAATGGGCCGAAACCAATTTGGAGTCCTCGAGAAAATTGATCATCATTTTGGTGAAATATGCTGAAACGGACCGTGTTAAACTACAGGCAGAAATAGAAGCACTCAATGAGGAACTAAGTTCAAGCAGTCAACTAGACGAAATTAAAAAACTCAAAGAAGAAATGACTAAACGGCTAAAAAAAAGATGAAGAAAAAATAAGGGAAAGAAAGGCGTTTAAATTCCATCGTGACTGCATGGACTTCGAATGCGGTCGCGTGTTCACATTCGCCAAGAAATATGATAAGTTGAAAATTTCCAAATATGGCGGAACGGTGAGTGGGCTGCAGAATGATCCACCCAGTACAAGTAGACCTAATGAAACGACATCAAATTCAGAAATTGCTCAGCCCAAGAAAGTGACACTGAAATCGAAGCCAGACAATTAGCAATGTCGCATGTTCCAGCAAATATCTCGTTGGCGGATGAAGTGGATTTTTTAGTTACAGAACGCAGGGACACCCTGCGTCCACGCAACCAAACAAGACAAGCCGGAATTCAACAAGGAAGCGCAGGGAAAGAAGGCAAGCCCAGCGAAAACGCACAGCAAACAATCAGCAGGTCGAAACAAAGGGGACAACCTCGGCGGAATTGGAAACGGTAAAACACAATCACGTTACCAATAGCCAGACAATCATTAATTTAACAGATGTGACATTGAACGCTGCTGAAAAACAACTGCTGTCTTTGGGACTATCCTACTGTCCAGAAAGCTCTATGAATTATGCAGCTACAAGAATAGACCTGTACAAAAGCTTAAGGAAACTAAAACTCAAAAAGCACTTCCATACTTTGAATTCAAATAAGAAATTGCCATTCGACAGTCAAACATCGGAATCTTTACCCTATGAACTATCGGCATCTGATCTACCAGCTTTACAGGCAATCCAAGATCTACTTAAAGAAAGCCATGTTTTGACACAAAGTGATGTGTCTTCTAGCAGCCAAGCAGTAAAACATAAATGGATAACGCCGTTTAAGCCTCGTTCTAATTTCACTCCCATAAACATCCGGGATTCAATCGATGTATTTAACGAACAAGTCATCATCAGCATGAAGAAACTACATTGCACAAACAATACCAACACCAAAAGGAGAGACAACAAACAACAAATTCAATACCATCAATTAATGGGCAAACTGAAAGCGAACAAAAATGTAATCATTCGCAATTCAGACAAAGGCGGCAATCTGGTACTTTGGGACAGGCCGGCCTATATTGAAGAAGCCATGTCGCAACTAAGAGATAAAGAGTGTTACCATCGTGTAGACCATCAGAACTTAAAAATCATGTATAATTGTTTCAACATGAAGCTTGTGGCATGGATGAATGCGGGCCTTATAACAAGCGATGAATACAAATATCTGAGGAATGAGAACCCGGTTACACCGATTATGTACTTCATCCCCAAAGTTCATAAGAATCCAATGAGGCCGCCTGGCAGACCCATTATCTCGGCATGCAACAGCATGTTAGAACAAACATCTATCTATGTTGACTACTTTCTCCAGGATTTTGTGAAAGAATTGCCTTCGTATGTGAGGGATACAGGGGATTTCCTTGGGAAAATCAGGAGCGTGAAATGGCAAGAAGACTATCTGCTAATGACACTGGATGTCACCTCCCTGTATACGTCTATCAGGCACCAAGATGGCCTCAGGGCACTAGGCCACTATCTTTCCCAAAGAGGGCCGGAGTTTGATCAACATAACACTATGTTGATCAATATGGTGGAATTTTGTTTGTACAATAATCTGTTCATGTTTGAGAACGTCATTTACCAACAACAACGGGGAGTGGCGATGGGGGCCAGCTTCTCACCAAGCTACGCCTGCCTACATATGGGATGGTGGGAGGAGCTGGTCCTCATAAAGGAATTTCCAAGTATTATGACTACCAATGTTGTAAAATGGTTAAGATATATCGATGACCTTTTCGTAATATGGCATGGCTCGGTGAGTGATGCTGAGATGTTTGTCCAAAATCTGAATATTAACACCTTAAATCTCCAATTCACTGCTTCAATTAGTACTACATCGGTTAATTTCCTGGACGTGGAGGTGTACATTAGTAATGACCAGATGCACACCACATTGCACAGGAAACCGACTGCGGGCAACTCAGTGCTTCATGCGAGCAGTGCCCATCCGGATCATCTCATCCAAAGCATTCCGTACGGAGCGATGATACGATTGAAAAGAATATGTAGCAGCAAGAGAGATTTGGAGATAGCACAGGCATCCAGCAAAGACAGATTTTTAGCATGAGGTTACTCTCTCAAATGTGTATCAAATGCTCTAGACAAGAGCAATCAGACCAGTCGAGAAGTACTTTTAAATGAACAAAGCAAGTCAGCTACCAAAAAGAAAGAAAATGATGGGGCATTTAGATTCATTTTTGGGTACAATAAACAAAGTAAAGAAATCAAAAAAATCATCAACAGAAATTGGCCCATTTTACTGGGGGATCCAGTAATTGGACATGAACTACCCAAAAAGCCCACCATAACTTACAGTAGGTCACCTTCCATGAAGGACACTTTGGTATGCAATGACTTGGAAGGTGTAGGTAAAGGTACCTGGTTGAGTCAACGTTTGTTTTTTTTAAATGCAAGACATGCAAGGCATGCCAACATGGCGTCAATACTACTGCCTACAAAACCCCTTTCAATCCAGTTGAGACTCCTATCAAGAAATCGCTAACTTGTAAAATGACCCATGTAGTCTATGTGCTGGAGTGCCCATGTGACCTTCGTTATGTAGGAAGCACGATATTACAGGGCCACAAACGTGTACTCCAGCACCTTAGAGCGATCAAAAACCAGGATCAATCTTACCCTGTGGCGCGTCACTTTGCCGAATACCACAAATCTGATCCCACCCTTTTGAGATACTTTCTTATTGATTGTATCCAAAACAAAAAGAGAGAAGGTGATTGGGTTCGGGCATTGCGCCAACTCGAAACTAGGTACATTTTAAATCTTGACACTAAACATCCAGGTGGTCTGAATCAAACTGAAGATTTATACACATATCTATAGCATTGCACATGATAATATATTGATGAAACATTGAAACCTTTTTATAATGGTCAATTTGTCTTAAGACTATACTGAATTAGATAATTTTAAGAAGTGATAAAAATTAATCTGTCGTCTAAAAATCAAAAAAATCATCAGACTAATTAGCTGCACTCCCAGAAATCCCAACTTTTAGAATTTTTTCACGGTGTGTTTGTATAGGCATTTTTAGAGTATTTTAGGAATATTTTTTGGTTTTTAACACCAGCACATTGCACTTTGCACTTATGTATATTACGCACTTCAGGCAACCAGAAGTTAACGAATACCAGATGGATGTATGCCAATAAGCACAACTGACCTTATGTAAGTGGGTCAAGTTTAAGATACGTCCTGGTATTTAAACCTGGACTTCTGAAATTTTGAAATGTAGAAATTAAAAATTTTTAGAAATTTCTCTACGTGTTTATACTTTCCATCATTTGCATATTTGCACAAATAATGGCAGCTATTCAATAGTCCAATGTATTATATTTTAGAAGCATAGGAAAACTATTTTAATGTTTTTATGGAAACATTTATTGGTTTTAACCTCTTTGTTTCTTCTGTGTACGTTGTGACAAATATGGTATGTCTTCAATGTCCATGGTTGCTTACACTTAATATATTTTTTTGCGCTTGTCACTTTAAAAACACAAAAAAACGAAAAAATGTAACAGCCTATTTAAACCTATCAAGCACTGTTCAGCGCGTCATGTGATCAAGATCCCTAGAGGATCAAAACGCGTCAGGCGAGTGCCAGGGTGCAAGGGGAAAGAACAATAAACTGAACTTGCACGTACCTGTGGTCCGTCCTCCATTGTTGTTCAACGCTGGAAGCTTTGCAGTGATTGGAGTTTAGCGTATGTGTTTAACCGGTTCGGATCCTCCGGTTATCGACGGACCCCCTCTGGATGTTGGGCAGCGGCAGCCTTTAAAAGGTTTCAAGACTTGGGCTCAAGTCAAGCGGCAAAGAATCCGGGAGGATTATCGGTTGCAGGCCCCCCAGCACGGAAACAGCTGATTACAAACGACCACCCGTACAGGTAAGCGAACACGGGTCGGAGGACCCGAGGCGCGCATTTACCTAGAGGGAGTGTTGTTGGTGCAGCGTATAACGTGGAATCTGGGTCAGAGGTGTGCGGAGGCGTTCGAGTAACGAGTGAAATTGTCTCACAACGTCTCGTAGCTTTCCAGCAATTAGGTGAATATTAGTATTACCCTTGCCCCCAACATGTCAGCAGACGCGCTGAGGGAATGTGAGGAGGCAGCAGCAGGGATGTTTGATGACAGCAGGCAAATCACAATGGACTCCAACACCCACAATGCACCACCATCAGCACGCAATGTAAGCCTTAGAGACAAAATAAGGCAACTGGAAAAATTGATGCGTTCAGAACAGAGCAAATGGTGGGAGGCGAAGTCCCTCCAGAGGTATTTGGATGTGGGCAGAGTGCCTCGTGGACTACGCATCTTCCTGGCCCCGAGCTATGAGATTCCAGACAAGTCCATGATGAAGGAATGGGCCGAAACCAATTTGGAGTCCTCGAGAAAATTGATCATCATTTTGGTGAAATATGCTGAAACGGACCGTGTTAAACTACAGGCAGAAATAGAAGCACTCAATGAGGAACTAAGTTCAAGCAGTCAACTAGACGAAATTAAAAAACTCAAAGAAGAAATGACTAAACGGCTAAAAAAAAGATGAAGAAAAAATAAGGGAAAGAAAGGCGTTTAAATTCCATCGTGACTGCATGGACTTCGAATGCGGTCGCGTGTTCACATTCGCCAAGAAATATGATAAGTTGAAAATTTCCAAATATGGCGGAACGGTGAGTGGGCTGCAGAATGATCCACCCAGTACAAGTAGACCTAATGAAACGACATCAAATTCAGAAATTGCTCAGCCCAAGAAAGTGACACTGAAATCGAAGCCAGACAATTAGCAATGTCGCATGTTCCAGCAAATATCTCGTTGGCGGATGAAGTGGATTTTTTAGTTACAGAACGCAGGGACACCCTGCGTCCACGCAACCAAACAAGACAAGCCGGAATTCAACAAGGAAGCGCAGGGAAAGAAGGCAAGCCCAGCGAAAACGCACAGCAAACAATCAGCAGGTCGAAACAAAGGGGACAACCTCGGCGGAATTGGAAACGGTAAAACACAATCACGTTACCAATAGCCAGACAATCATTAATTTAACAGATGTGACATTGAACGCTGCTGAAAAACAACTGCTGTCTTTGGGACTATCCTACTGTCCAGAAAGCTCTATGAATTATGCAGCTACAAGAATAGACCTGTACAAAAGCTTAAGGAAACTAAAACTCAAAAAGCACTTCCATACTTTGAATTCAAATAAGAAATTGCCATTCGACAGTCAAACATCGGAATCTTTACCCTATGAACTATCGGCATCTGATCTACCAGCTTTACAGGCAATCCAAGATCTACTTAAAGAAAGCCATGTTTTGACACAAAGTGATGTGTCTTCTAGCAGCCAAGCAGTAAAACATAAATGGATAACGCCGTTTAAGCCTCGTTCTAATTTCACTCCCATAAACATCCGGGATTCAATCGATGTATTTAACGAACAAGTCATCATCAGCATGAAGAAACTACATTGCACAAACAATACCAACACCAAAAGGAGAGACAACAAACAACAAATTCAATACCATCAATTAATGGGCAAACTGAAAGCGAACAAAAATGTAATCATTCGCAATTCAGACAAAGGCGGCAATCTGGTACTTTGGGACAGGCCGGCCTATATTGAAGAAGCCATGTCGCAACTAAGAGATAAAGAGTGTTACCATCGTGTAGACCATCAGAACTTAAAAATCATGTATAATTGTTTCAACATGAAGCTTGTGGCATGGATGAATGCGGGCCTTATAACAAGCGATGAATACAAATATCTGAGGAATGAGAACCCGGTTACACCGATTATGTACTTCATCCCCAAAGTTCATAAGAATCCAATGAGGCCGCCTGGCAGACCCATTATCTCGGCATGCAACAGCATGTTAGAACAAACATCTATCTATGTTGACTACTTTCTCCAGGATTTTGTGAAAGAATTGCCTTCGTATGTGAGGGATACAGGGGATTTCCTTGGGAAAATCAGGAGCGTGAAATGGCAAGAAGACTATCTGCTAATGACACTGGATGTCACCTCCCTGTATACGTCTATCAGGCACCAAGATGGCCTCAGGGCACTAGGCCACTATCTTTCCCAAAGAGGGCCGGAGTTTGATCAACATAACACTATGTTGATCAATATGGTGGAATTTTGTTTGTACAATAATCTGTTCATGTTTGAGAACGTCATTTACCAACAACAACGGGGAGTGGCGATGGGGGCCAGCTTCTCACCAAGCTACGCCTGCCTACATATGGGATGGTGGGAGGAGCTGGTCCTCATAAAGGAATTTCCAAGTATTATGACTACCAATGTTGTAAAATGGTTAAGATATATCGATGACCTTTTCGTAATATGGCATGGCTCGGTGAGTGATGCTGAGATGTTTGTCCAAAATCTGAATATTAACACCTTAAATCTCCAATTCACTGCTTCAATTAGTACTACATCGGTTAATTTCCTGGACGTGGAGGTGTACATTAGTAATGACCAGATGCACACCACATTGCACAGGAAACCGACTGCGGGCAACTCAGTGCTTCATGCGAGCAGTGCCCATCCGGATCATCTCATCCAAAGCATTCCGTACGGAGCGATGATACGATTGAAAAGAATATGTAGCAGCAAGAGAGATTTGGAGATAGCACAGGCATCCAGCAAAGACAGATTTTTAGCATGAGGTTACTCTCTCAAATGTGTATCAAATGCTCTAGACAAGAGCAATCAGACCAGTCGAGAAGTACTTTTAAATGAACAAAGCAAGTCAGCTACCAAAAAGAAAGAAAATGATGGGGCATTTAGATTCATTTTTGGGTACAATAAACAAAGTAAAGAAATCAAAAAAATCATCAACAGAAATTGGCCCATTTTACTGGGGGATCCAGTAATTGGACATGAACTACCCAAAAAGCCCACCATAACTTACAGTAGGTCACCTTCCATGAAGGACACTTTGGTATGCAATGACTTGGAAGGTGTAGGTAAAGGTACCTGGTTGAGTCAACGTTTGTTTTTTTTAAATGCAAGACATGCAAGGCATGCCAACATGGCGTCAATACTACTGCCTACAAAACCCCTTTCAATCCAGTTGAGACTCCTATCAAGAAATCGCTAACTTGTAAAATGACCCATGTAGTCTATGTGCTGGAGTGCCCATGTGACCTTCGTTATGTAGGAAGCACGATATTACAGGGCCACAAACGTGTACTCCAGCACCTTAGAGCGATCAAAAACCAGGATCAATCTTACCCTGTGGCGCGTCACTTTGCCGAATACCACAAATCTGATCCCACCCTTTTGAGATACTTTCTTATTGATTGTATCCAAAACAAAAAGAGAGAAGGTGATTGGGTTCGGGCATTGCGCCAACTCGAAACTAGGTACATTTTAAATCTTGACACTAAACATCCAGGTGGTCTGAATCAAACTGAAGATTTATACACATATCTATAGCATTGCACATGATAATATATTGATGAAACATTGAAACCTTTTTATAATGGTCAATTTGTCTTAAGACTATACTGAATTAGATAATTTTAAGAAGTGATAAAAATTAATCTGTCGTCTAAAAATCAAAAAAATCATCAGACTAATTAGCTGCACTCCCAGAAATCCCAACTTTTAGAATTTTTTCACGGTGTGTTTGTATAGGCATTTTTAGAGTATTTTAGGAATATTTTTTGGTTTTTAACACCAGCACATTGCACTTTGCACTTATGTATATTACGCACTTCAGGCAACCAGAAGTTAACGAATACCAGATGGATGTATGCCAATAAGCACAACTGACCTTATGTAAGTGGGTCAAGTTTAAGATACGTCCTGGTATTTAAACCTGGACTTCTGAAATTTTGAAATGTAGAAATTAAAAAAATTTAGAAATTTCTCTACGTGTTTATACTTTCCATCATTTGCATATTTGCACAAATAATGGCAGCTATTCAATAGTCCAATGTATTATATTTTAGAAGCATAGGAAAACTATTTTAATGTTTTTATGGAAACATTTATTGGTTTTAACCTCTTTGTTTCTTCTGTGTACGTTGTGACAAATATGGTATGTCTTCAATGTCCATGGTTGCTTACACTTAATATATTTTTTTGCGCTTGTCACTTTAAAAACACAAAAAAACGAAAAAATGTAACAGCCTATTTAAACCTATCAAGCACTGTTCAGCGCGTCATGTGATCAAGATCCCTAGAGGATCAAAACGCGTCAGGCGAGTGCCAGGGTGCAAGGGGAAAGAACAATAAACTGAACTTGCACGTACCTGTGGTCCGTCCTCCATTGTTGTTCAACGCTGGAAGCTTTGCAGTGATTGGAGTTTAGCGTATGTGTTTAACCGGTTCGGATCCTCCGGTTATCGACGGACCCCCTCTGGATGTTGGGCAGCGGCAGCCTTTAAAAGGTTTCAAGACTTGGGCTCAAGTCAAGCGGCAAAGAATCCGGGAGGATTATCGGTTGCAGGCCCCCCAGCACGGAAACAGCTGATTACAAACGACCACCCGTACAGGTAAGCGAACACGGGTCGGAGGACCCGAGGCGCGCATTTACCTAGAGGGAGTGTTGTTGGTGCAGCGTATAACGTGGAATCTGGGTCAGAGGTGTGCGGAGGCGTTCGAGTAACGAGTGAAATTGTCTCACAACGTCTCGTAGCTTTCCAGCAATTAGGTGAATATTAGTATTACCCTTGCCCCCAACATGTCAGCAGACGCGCTGAGGGAATGTGAGGAGGCAGCAGCAGGGATGTTTGATGACAGCAGGCAAATCACAATGGACTCCAACACCCACAATGCACCACCATCAGCACGCAATGTAAGCCTTAGAGACAAAATAAGGCAACTGGAAAAATTGATGCGTTCAGAACAGAGCAAATGGTGGGAGGCGAAGTCCCTCCAGAGGTATTTGGATGTGGGCAGAGTGCCTCGTGGACTACGCATCTTCCTGGCCCCGAGCTATGAGATTCCAGACAAGTCCATGATGAAGGAATGGGCCGAAACCAATTTGGAGTCCTCGAGAAAATTGATCATCATTTTGGTGAAATATGCTGAAACGGACCGTGTTAAACTACAGGCAGAAATAGAAGCACTCAATGAGGAACTAAGTTCAAGCAGTCAACTAGACGAAATTAAAAAACTCAAAGAAGAAATGACTAAACGGCTAAAAAAAAGATGAAGAAAAAATAAGGGAAAGAAAGGCGTTTAAATTCCATCGTGACTGCATGGACTTCGAATGCGGTCGCGTGTTCACATTCGCCAAGAAATATGATAAGTTGAAAATTTCCAAATATGGCGGAACGGTGAGTGGGCTGCAGAATGATCCACCCAGTACAAGTAGACCTAATGAAACGACATCAAATTCAGAAATTGCTCAGCCCAAGAAAGTGACACTGAAATCGAAGCCAGACAATTAGCAATGTCGCATGTTCCAGCAAATATCTCGTTGGCGGATGAAGTGGATTTTTTAGTTACAGAACGCAGGGACACCCTGCGTCCACGCAACCAAACAAGACAAGCCGGAATTCAACAAGGAAGCGCAGGGAAAGAAGGCAAGCCCAGCGAAAACGCACAGCAAACAATCAGCAGGTCGAAACAAAGGGGACAACCTCGGCGGAATTGGAAACGGTAAAACACAATCACGTTACCAATAGCCAGACAATCATTAATTTAACAGATGTGACATTGAACGCTGCTGAAAAACAACTGCTGTCTTTGGGACTATCCTACTGTCCAGAAAGCTCTATGAATTATGCAGCTACAAGAATAGACCTGTACAAAAGCTTAAGGAAACTAAAACTCAAAAAGCACTTCCATACTTTGAATTCAAATAAGAAATTGCCATTCGACAGTCAAACATCGGAATCTTTACCCTATGAACTATCGGCATCTGATCTACCAGCTTTACAGGCAATGCAAGATCTACTTAAAGAAAGCCATGTTTTGACACAAAGTGATGTGTCTTCTAGCAGCCAAGCAGTAAAACATAAATGGATAACGCCGTTTAAGCCTCGTTCTAATTTCACTCCCATAAACATCCGGGATTCAATCGATGTATTTAACGAACAAGTCATCATCAGCATGAAGAAACTACATTGCACAAACAATACCAACACCAAAAGGAGAGACAACAAACAACAAATTCAATACCATCAATTAATGGGCAAACTGAAAGCGAACAAAAATGTAATCATTCGCAATTCAGACAAAGGCGGCAATCTGGTACTTTGGGACAGGCCGGCCTATATTGAAGAAGCCATGTCGCAACTAAGAGATAAAGAGTGTTACCATCGTGTAGACCATCAGAACTTAAAAATCATGTATAATTGTTTCAACATGAAGCTTGTGGCATGGATGAATGCGGGCCTTATAACAAGCGATGAATACAAATATCTGAGGAATGAGAACCCGGTTACACCGATTATGTACTTCATCCCCAAAGTTCATTAGAATCCAATGAGGCCGCCTGGCAGACCCATCATCTCGGCATGCAACAGCATGTTAGAAGAAACATCTATCTATGTTGACTACTTTCTCCAGGATTTTGTGAAAGAATTGCCTTCGTATGTGAGGGATACAGGGGATTTCCTTGGGAAAATCAGGAGCGTGAAATGGCAAGAAGACTATCTGCTAATGACACTGGATGTCACCTCCCTGTATACGTCTATCTGGCACCAAGATGGCCTCAGGGCACTAGGCCACTATCTTTCCCAAAGAGGGCCGGAGTTTGATCAACATAACACTATGTTGATCAATATGGTGGAATTTTGTTTGTACAATAATCTGTTCATGTTTGAGAACGTCATTTACCAACAGCAACGGGGAGTGGCGATGGGGGCCAGCTTCTCACCAAGCTACGCCTGCCTACATATGGGATGGTGGGAGGAGCTGGTCCTCATAAAGGAATTTCCAAGTATTATGACTACCAATGTTGTAAAATGGTTAAGATATATCGATGACCTTTTCGTAATATGGCATGGCTCGGTGAGTGATGCTGAGATGTTTGTCCAAAATCTGAATATTAACACCTTAAATCTCCAATTCACTGCTTCAATTAGTACTACATCGGTTAATTTCCTGGACGTGGAGGTGTACATTAGTAATGACCAGATGCACACCACATTGCACAGGAAACCGACTGCGGGCAACTCAGTGCTTCATGCGAGCAGTGCCCATCCGGATCATCTCATCCAAAGCATTCCGTACGGAGCGATGATACGATTGAAAAGAATATGTAGCAGCAAGAGAGATTTGGAGATAGCACAGGCATCCAGCAAAGACAGATTTTTAGCATGAGGTTACTCTCTCAAATGTGTATCAAATGCTCTAGACAAGAGCAATCAGACCAGTCGAGAAGTACTTTTAAATGAACAAAGCAAGTCAGCTACCAAAAAGAAAGAAAATGATGGGGCATTTAGATTCATTTTTGGGTACAATAAACAAAGTAAAGAAATCAAAAAAATCATCAACAGAAATTAGCCCATTTTACTGGGGGATCCAGTAATTGGACATGAACTACCCAAAAAGCCCACCATAACTTACAGTAGGTCACCTTCCATGAAGGACACTTTGGTATGCAATGACTTGGAAGGTGTAGGTAAAGGTACCTGGTTGAGTCAACGTTTGTTTTTTTTAAATGCAAGACATGCAAGGCATGCCAACATGGCGTCAATACTACTGCCTACAAAACCCCTTTCAATCCAGTTGAGACTCCTATCAAGAAATCGCTAACTTGTAAAATGACCCATGTAGTCTATGTGCTGGAGTGCCCATGTGACCTTCGTTATGTAGGAAGCACGATATTACAGGGCCACAAACGTGTACTCCAGCACCTTAGAGCGATCAAAAACCAGGATCAATCTTACCCTGTGGCGCGTCACTTTGCCGAATACCACAAATCTGATCCCACCCTTTTGAGATACTTTCTTATTGATTGTATCCAAAACAAAAAGAGAGAAGGTGATTGGGTTCGGGCATTGCGCCAACTCGAAACTAGGTACATTTTAAATCTTGACACTAAACATCCAGGTGGTCTGAATCAAACTGAAGATTTATACACATATCTATAGCATTGCACATGATAATATATTGATGAAACATTGAAACCTTTTTATAATGGTCAATTTGTCTTAAGACTATACTGAATTAGATAATTTTAAGAAGTGATAAAAATTAATCTGTCGTCTAAAAATCAAAAAAATCATCAGACTAATTAGCTGCACTCCCAGAAATACCAACTTTTAGAATTTTTTCACGGTGTGTTTGTATAGGCATTTTTAGAGTATTTTAGGAATATTTTTTGGTTTTTAACACCAGCACATTGCACTTTGCACTTATGTATATTACGCACTTCAGGCAACCAGAAGTTAACGAATACCAGATGGATGTATGCCAATAAGCACAACTGACCTTATGTAAGTGGGTCAAGTTTAAGATACGTCCTGGTATTTAAACCTGGACTTCTGAAATTTTGAAATGTAGAAATTAAAAATTTTTAGAAATTTCTCTACGTGTTTATACTTTCCATCATTTGCATATTTGCACAAATAATGGCAGCTATTCAATAGTCCAATGTATTATATTTTAGAAGCATAGGAAAACTATTTTAATGTTTTTATTGAAACATTTATTGGTTTTAACCTCTTTGTTTCTTCTGTGTACGTTGTGACAAATATGGTATGTCTTCTATGTCCATGGTTGCTTACACTCAATATATTTTTTTGCGCTTGTCACTTTAAAAACACAAAAAAACGAAAAAATGTAACAGCCTATTTAAACCTATCAAGCACTGTTCAGTGCGTCATGTGATCAAGATCCCTAGAGGATCGAAACGCGTCAGGCGAGTGCAAGGGTGCAAGGGGAAAGAACAATAAACTGAACTTGCACGTACCTGTGGTCCGTTCTCCATTGTTGTTCAACGCTGGAAGCTTTGCAGTGATTGGAGTTTAGCATATATATATATATATATAGCTTTGTCCAGACACAAGGGAGCACCCAGTATAAGTAAAACAAATACCCTTTCAGGCATAGAGTGACGAATAATTATGCAAAAAAGAAGCAGAGAACTCTGGGTAGTTCTCAAGTTTAGGTGGAAAGCAGCTCCTGTATAGAGCACTCTCAACACCAGCGACACTCTAGATCTGCTCACCTCAAATGTCTGCTTTTCTATTAAAGTCTTCAAGCATAGGATTAGCACAGTGCTATCCACGTCGAGATAGAAATGGACAAAGTATTTTGCCATTTCTACAGCAAAGTCTTTAAGCATAGGACTAGTGCTCCAGATCAGGGCATATAAATTCTCCCTACTTCCACGGATAGAGTAATTTCACAGTTACACGCACATACACTCATCATACACTTGGGCCCATTTTACTAACATACACTCAAATACTCTATCAGCACTGAACCTGTGGAAAGAAAACTCCTAAACACCCTGCATCTGAACCAAGGTCGATAAGACCTAATTGTTACTGTCCTGAGTCATGATGTAAACAATCTACACAATAATAATCAAAATAGAGTACTCAATAATTGACAAGAAATAACCACCAACACCGTATTTAAAATTATGGTACTTTATCTAAAATTAGTCAAAGAAATCAATCAGAGTAAATCATTATTCTCATAATTACCTATTCTAGCTAAATGTCATGAACGGATCGGGACAGGTCTCTCAGTAGAAGTCCCCCAAGTCGCCGTCCTTACAGCATCGATCCTCACCAAAGCAAGTTCGGAAAGAAGTGGCCTCAAAATCCAAATGCAACGACCACAGACCCTCTCTAGTCTAGCATATTTATAATGAGAATTACAAAATAATAGCAACATAAAATGTTCTTGTTTTCCGTTGAACCGCTGAGCAGAGCGAGCAGGAAAGGATGTAGCATCGCTACATTTGGAAAATCTCCGCTCAGAAAAAATCACAAAAATAAAAAGACGGAGGTATGAAACTCAAATTTGCAAATGTATCCTTTAAAATGTTCTTCCTCGGAATCATCACGAAGCCAGCACTATAATCACAAAGTTCATTGTGGCTCCTTTGTCCTCCAAGGTTGCTTGGACATTCGCCCAGAGCTGCTGTCCTCACGGAAATTTTCAAACCAGGCGAAGACTGTGGTCAGATGACTCTCGACCATGTTCAGCAAGGCCTTCTCATCACAATTCGACTACTCGAATGTAGGCTTTAAACGGCAGCCATTTTAAATTAGGCCAAAACGTACCATCTTAATTAAAAGAGACAAAAAACAACGTTACCACAGCATAGTGATTAAACAGTGTTAACCCCACTAATACCCTTATGTGTATTGTAATTATCTAGCCTTTGCAACACAGAAAAGCATTAGTACACGACATTTCAAAAGCATTTTGTGCTTTAAAACAAACAGCACTCAGCAACATTTATTAATAAAACATGCACATTATTAATAAGCAACATGAATGCGTCCCCACGTATAGTTTTCTCTTGTTAATTCGTATTGATTAATCAGAACATTTACACAAGACAAATAATTAATAATTACAAATTAATATTTTATTTATCGACAAATAGACAAACCAGAGCTTAAAAACCCAATAGATTTTCAACAGAAAACTCTGCTCCAGCAATCCCCCCTTTGGTGATATTATCACCAAATAAACAAACCAAAAAAAAAAATTTTTGTAAAATTTAGTCCCATTTTAGGAGAAATTGGAAATGTCTTTTTCTCCTTACACAATACTACACACCAGACACCCTTTCATCATCCCTCTTTGTTTCCAAGTAAACACTCTCCCTCAATTCTTCTAATTCTATTTCTTGTGGTTCTCTTTTTAACCTCTTATTTCTCTTTTCAATATTTCTTTTGATAAATTTCTTTTTCCCTCCCCTGTTTTTACAACACAAACACACCAATCTTAGTATCAATAAAGCAACAATTATACAAGTCAAAGGAAACAATATCTTACCTATAATAGTACTACCTATTTTTGCAATAAAATTCTTAACAGCTATCACCTTATTAGCTAATTTAGTCCAGATACTTTCAGCTTCTAGTGGTACTAATTCTTCATGCAAATCAGTATTATTTTTGATATAGACCTTCAGGTCTTTGCTTTCGTCTGGAATGTAAGTGCAACAATGTTGAACTTTCAGCATTCCACAGACTCCACCCTCTTTGGCCAATAGAATATCAAGGGCAAGTCGATTTTGCATAGACATGGCACGTACGGCAATCAATTCCGTATTCACCAAAAGAAACCCTCCAGCGGTACTTGTCGATAAGCGATCCACCACTGTTGACAGTTTCCGAATTCCATAAGCATTCAAAGAAATTCCCACTGCTGGAATTAAAGCTCCAAAAATATCACCCACTATTTCAGACCAAGTTTCTCTCTTAAAACGTGTTAGTAAATTAATATGTTCTACATCTTCTATTCTATCTATATGAAAGATCTTTGGAAAGACCAGGCCCACATAACACGTGCCATACCAATGGTCAGGCAACTTGTAATAAGCCTTGTTCCCACAAACATAATACACTCCTGGAAAAATTGGATCTTCTCCTCCCTTGAAACCCCATCCTGTTGCAATGAAGTATGTATCATGACACTCACTAGTCCCAACAAAATATGTATCATATTGGGATTTCCTTCTGGTAATGCACAGCTTACCCTTCTGTGGTGCATCTAGAGCTAAAGTTGGACTAGCCCCATTTTTCAATTCTTTTCCCATCTCAATGTCCCAAATTGTCTCACTCACTTTGTATTTCCCTGCCTTTTCATGCATGCTCATTCTCCTTTCCTCTACCATATTTAGGAAAGCCTTCTCCTCTTCTTTCAAACTGCAAGTTAAATTATTCTTAAAAATGTAATCTAATGTTAATTCTTCTTTTTCAATAAAAATCTCACCAAAAATATTAGCTTCTTTAGCTGGATTCAGCTTTCGATTCATAGGTAATTGCCCAAAAATGTTATCTTTGTTAGACATCTCATAATCTATTTTCCCTAGCAAATAAAAAACACTACTTAACACACTACAAGAAATTCCATACGTAGCTGGTAAATGGTGATAAGTAACACCCTCTGAAACGGATGCAGGTAACTGCATACATACGTAGCAATCCCTAACTTCCATTGTCTTCACATATTCGTATAACAACTTTGAAAAAACATTACTAGAAAAATCATTAATTGACCTATCTTTATGCATGTAAGTATTACTAATTCTAGTTGGGACTACTTTTTGTGAATTCTTCTCTACATTAGTCTCATTTTCAGTATGTATCTCAAATGTACCTATTGTAACTCTAAAAGTAACTAATAAAGCTAAAACACCCCATAGTAGCATTAATAATCCAGTACAGCAACAGCACATTCTACACCATCTTTTCAAAAAGGCACATCTACTTTGATTATTTTCTATGTTAGTCATTTTACTACTTTGACCGTGTCTTTTGACTTAGCCTCTACAACTCCACTACTGCTATTCTTTATTTCTGGATTACTTCAGACAGCTAATTTCAGACTTTCTCCTTTTCACTTTTCTCCAAGTGATTTCTTCAGTTCACTCAATTTGGATATTCATCACTCTTCACTCCTTCTCCAGCAACATCAAATTGTATCAGATCATCAACGACATCCTGTGCATCCGACTCTTCTCCAATGTCAGTCAGGATAACTTTTAAGATTCCAACAGATTCTTCCTTTTCCTCAACCACTTTTCTCAAGATCCCCTCCGGATTGTCTTGATTCACTGTTTCTTCTTCTTCTCCTCCTTCAGACAGTGCCACATAAGACCATTCCGGTGATCTGTACTTTTGGTTGGGTCTTCTAATTCTCTTTATCTCCTCGGGTTCTTTTGATTTCTTTTGCTCCTTTTTCTTCACTTCATTTTGACTTGACACCTCATTCACTTGTTCAGCTTTCGAAGTATTTGCTCTTATCAGTCTGTATCTCAGCCTCTTTACTCTGTTGTTAGGCCAAAAATCTCCTCTTACAACCTTTTTCGGTCTTATTTCTGTATTATTTCTTTCTCCAATCCAAGTTCTCTTTCTCAGAACTCGACCTTCTGATTTTTCATTCTCACTTTCCTCCGATTCTGTTTCAAATGCCTCTTGCTCTTCAGCAGTTTTCTTTCGCTCCACAGTCTTTTTCACCACTGTTTGAGACCTCCCTATTTCTTTCCCTCCTCGGGTCTCCGACACGCAATCTTCTTGCTGTCTACTTGTCCCTTCACCTAGCTTATCAGGAATGTTCCCTACACCTCCTCGGGGGTCTTCCGCAATCTGTCCCTCTCTATCTTCTTCTGACCCTACTTCTTCAGGTATAATCTCAAGTGGTTCTTCAATCTCCTCCTCTTCTGATTCAGGAGTAGTTTCTGTGGAACTGCTCTTTTCTCTTCTTTTTCCTCCACTGCTTGTTGGAACTTCAGGCTCTCTTACAGAATCTGATCTCCTTTCTGAGACTCTCAATGGTTCTCTCTCTGAACTTTGATTTTTTCTCACTGGTTCTGGGTCTTCATCATCACTGGAATCTGACTCTTCAAAATACTCCTTACCAGTCCCATCCTTTGGGTTTGGAACTCTCAGAGTATGACTCGCATGTACCCAGTTTTTCACACCAGCACACTTCACTGCAGTTGTCTTAGTCAGAATGACTTGTCTTGGTCTTCCCCACCTTGGAACCAAGCAATTTCTTCTTCTGTGTACTTTAATCCTTACCCAGTCCCCTGGACTCAGATCATGAGCTTGCTTCTTCTCAAGTGTGGTAGCTTCTTCTCCAATCTGGTGAAACACAGAATGAACTGCGTCAGCCAGGCCTTTACAGTAATCCAAAATCATGTCATCAGTTATTGTCATCAATTTATTGACAGGTACAAATGCATGACGCATTGCACGTCCCATCAAAATCTCATGTGGACTCAAACCAGTAGTTCTATCTGGAGTAGATCTAATAGTCATTAGCACTAGAGGCAAGACATCAGGCCATTTCATTCCAGTGGCTAAACACATCTTACCAATCCTGTTCTTGATCGTGCCATTTATCTGCTCAACAACACCAGAAGCCTCTGGCCTGTATGCACAATGTAGCTTCTGCTGTATGCCCAATGCTTCACAAATCAAACTCATGAGCTCATTATAGAAGTGTCCACCTCTATCAGACTCAATCGTTACTGGAAACCCGTACCTAGGAATCAGCTCTCTTAACAGTAACTTTGCCACTGTTATTCCATCATTTCTCCTAGTCGGATATGCCTCCACCCATCTTGAGAACAAACAGACTACCACTAGAACATACCTCAGTCTGTTCACTTGGGGCATTTCAATGAAATCAATCTGCATTCTCGTGAAAGGACCACCTTCTCTGCCTATCGTTCCCAGACTCACCACTGTCTTTTTCCCAGTGTTAAATTGCTGGCAAATCAAACATCTCTGACAGATGCTCTCTGCAATCGTCCTGAACTTTGCATTGTACCAAGTTTGTTTAAAAGACCTGATCATCGCATCCCTTCCCAAATGTCCCTGGCCATGATACATCCTTGCCATTTTCGACAGCATAGAGTTAGGCATGACTGGTCTGCCATCTCTATAGACCCAAACATGGTCTGTTTCTCTTGGGGCACAACCTGCCTTGATCCAGTCTTTCTTTTCTTCCTTTCCTGCCTCATTCTGCAACTGTTTCACCTCATCCCACGTCTCTAGGACATTAGTAAACATCACAGAACAAAAAGACATTTCACTTTCTCGTTCCCTATTAATTGAATGATTGTTTTCGCGCAATATTGTGCAATGTCGTTAGCAAATCTGTTGCCAACAGTTACAAAATCATCTCCTTGTCCATGAGCAGCACATTTCACAACTGCTAATTCTTTAGGCAGCTGTATCGCCTCAAGCAATTTTCCAATCACTTCAGCATTCTTTATCGGAGTCCCACTCGACGTCAAGAAACCTCTCTGTAGCCAAAGTTGGCCAAAATCATGCACAACTCCAAATCCATACTGACTATCAGTCATCACAGTCACTCTCAAATCTTTCCCAATTTCACAAGCTTTCGTCAATGCCACCAATTCAGCAACCTGTGCAGATTTCACTCCTTTTAATGGTGATGCTTCCATAACTTCTGAAACCTTGCACACTGCATATGCTGCACTCAGCACACCCTCATCATTCCTCAGACATGATCCATCCACAAACAACACATGATCACTCTCACATAATGGAAGATCCCTTATGTCTGGTCTCGGTTTTGTACAGTAATCCAGCACATCCAAACAATTGTGATCATCTTCTGTCTTCACACCCACATTTTCAATATCTGGCAACAATGTCGCTGGATTTACATTCACACATCTCTCAAGAGTCACATTTGATGCTCCCAGAATAACTTTCTCATATTTAGTCAGCCGACTATGCGACATGTACTGAGTTCTGCTTCTTGTCAAAAGAATTGCCACATTATGAGGTACGAATACCCTTACAGGATATCCCATTATGATTCCCTCACTTTGTTCCAGGCTTCTACATGTTGCAGCCACAGATTTCAAACAACCTGGTAAACCCACAGCTACAGGGTCAAGTGTCGATGAGAAGTACGCAATAGGCCTTCTCAGTAATCCATGTTTCTGAATTAACACTGAAAGTGCACATCCATTTCTCTCACTGCAGTACAACTCAAACTCCTTTTCATAGTCTGGCATACCCAAAGCAGGGGCTTCACACATTCTGCTCTTCAGCTCCTCAAATGCTGCCATTTGTTCTCCATCTAGTTCCAACGGGTCTTTTACCTCACTTTTTGTCAGCTTAATCAGTGGTCTTGCTATCAGAGAAAAGTTACTAATCCACTGACGACAATAACCCACCATCCCCAGGAACATTCTCACTTCCCTCTGGGTCGTTGGGGCCTTCATTCCCCTGATGATTCTGATCCTGTCATCAGTCACCTTTCTCAGACCTTTTTCAATATTGTGTCCAAGATAATGCACCTCTTTCTTGCAAAATTGCAATTTAGCTGGAGATACCTTTAACCCTTCATCTGCCAGATGATTCAGTAAAGCTATGGTATCTACTTCACAAGCTTCACGTGTCTTTGATGCCACGAGTAGGTCATCAATATACTGCACTAGCACTGAGTTTTCAGGCATAATCAAGCTCTCCAATGATTTTTTCAATAACTGATTGAATATCGAAGGACTCTCTGTATACCCCTGTGGGATACGACACCAAGCTAAAATACGCTGGCCAAACCTAAATGCAAAAATCGGTTGGCTGTCATGATGCAATGGAATTGAAAAGAAAGCATGACACAAATCAATCACTGTGTACCACTCAGCATCATGTGGAATCTGATACAAAATCACTGACGGATTTGGCACAATGGGACAACATGCCACCACAATTTGATTAACTTTTCTCAAATCCTGTACAATCCTGAACTTCCCATTAGGTTTCTTTAGCCCCATTATCGGTGAGTTACACGGGCTACTCAATAGTTCTCTCAAAACTCCTTGCTGAATCATTTTCTCAATTATAGGAGTTATTCCTTCAATTATTTCTGGTGTCATTTTGTACTGAGGAATGTTAGGATAAGTAATTCCCTCTTTTACTGCAATTTTCACTGGATCTACATTATTCATCAATCCCACATCCTCTCCAGTAAAATCCCAAACTGTCCTTTTCACTGTGTCTCTCAGCTCTTGAGGCAAATCCTCCGGATCAAACACAGCATATGCACCAATTATCTCACTCTCTCTATTTTCTAGAGTCATTCGGTACAAAACATCCTCATCTGGTGTTTCAAAAGCTATTCCATCCGGTGTACAAAAAATTGTACAGTTCATCTTACAAACCAGATCCCTGCCTAACAGGTTCACTGGACTAGTGTCACAGGCAATAAATCTGTGTATGTCTGAAAATTTCCCTATTTGTACCCTTACTGGTTCAGTAAGACGTGTCTTGATTTGTGTATTGGCTACACCAACTACTTGGATTGCTTCATCCGAGAGAGGAAGATTTCTAATATCTGCTGACCTGACAGTTGATCTTGTCGCACCTGTGTCTACTAAAAAAGTAACACTTTCTTCATTTATTTTCCCATCTACAAATGGTCCTGCCTGGTCTATTTCTAGAGTTGCACCAAGTATGCACTCTTCCTCCTCTCTTCGGCACCGTCAATAATCACCTTCAGACTCACTCCCTTCATTCTTTAACAAGTACTGCTGTACCTGGTTAGAACGCCTTGGTTTGTTTACCTGCTCCTCATTGTAGAATCCCGAATCCTGATTGTACTTTTGTGACCCTCTATTCTGCGGCAAGGGCGGTTTTGGCTCTTGGCTCTGCTGTCTCACAACCTTCTGTTGTTGCTGCTGTTGATTATTCCCCTCGTTCTACACCTGTTGATTTAAGGTTTTACCCTCATTATTCGCTAATGGTGGATTGGTACATTCAGATCTCCAATGTCCCAGTTGGCCACAGTTGTGACAAGGGAACTTCTTTTTGGCTTCCTCAAGATTCCCCTTTCCTTTCCCTGCATATCTGGGCCTATTCCCTGAATTATTTGCCTGTTCCACCAACTGTGCTTCTTGTCTTTCCGCAACCTTCACTTGTGCCCACATTGCTTTCTCTTTCAGCTTTCTCTGTTTTGCTTCAATTTCATCACTGAAGTACTTTGCATGTCTCAGAATCTCATCTATTTTCTTACTCTGCCAGTCCACTGTATGCTCACGAATTCTCTCAATAATCTCAGGTCTCAGGCCATATACAAATCTGTATACAAAATGACTCAAATCTTTGTCACCTAGGTGCTCATCCCCACTGAATTGTTTAAAAGCCAGTATCAGCCTCTCATAAAAAGCATGAACCGATTCTTTTGCTTCCTGATGTGTTCGATCTATTTTAACCCAATCTGTCTCTTTTGGAGGTACTTTACTTTTCAGGTATACGATCACCTGCTCATACTTTCTCATTACCTCTGGATCTGGTGCTCCTGTTCTCTGATCTCTTGGATATTCCTCAGTAGGCCAACTTACAACTATTTTACACTCAGCCCACAAATCTGCTGGAACAATTATATCAAACAGACTATTCAGGTCAATCCACAGCACTTTTGACAATTTCACAAACCTGTCTACCTGCCTATACCACTCGACGGGCTTTTCTCTCAGTCGAGGGAAATCATTCGTAAATGATAAAATATCCTGTCTGGTCCATGGAACATGTACATATCCTCCTCCAGGTATTTCTCTCATAGGATAAGCATCCACTGTTTTCTCTTTTTCTCTCACAGGAAATGCTGAATAAGTCCTGTCCCCTGATTCTTCTCTTTTCTTGTACCACCTATCCTTCCACTTCTCTACATCACCCCATCTTCGCAACAATGCGACCATTTCCTTAATCTGTCCTGTTCTACCAGCACCATTCAGATTTTCAATGTCTTTATCTGTGAAATCCATCCTGTAAGACTTTTGCAAAGCTTTCACTTTATCAATGTCAACTCCCTGCTTATTCGCTACTGCTCTTAACCTGTCATGTGTATTTCTTGCTCTCCAGGTGATGTTTTTGCACATAAATAACAATTCACCATCATGATGATTTTTTAGAATTTCTGTAGGAATTGTCCCTGCAACAAGCTCTTCTAATTCTACACGTAACCTAGCCACATCAATTGCCTGTGAATCTTTATCCCTCTTTTGGAGGACTTTCATCCAATCATTCAAATCTTCAGCTGTTATTTCAGTAGTTTTTCTCACTGGAACCACTTTCTTCTGCGGTTCTAAAATCGGCATCCCTGAACAACTAGCTTCACTAGCATCCAATCTCGAATTAGATTGTACCTCTAATCCTTCACTACATGTATCATGTCTTGATTGTCTCAGATCACTATTTTCTGTCCTTTTCCCTGAATCTCCTGAGGGACCAGCCAAACTTGTTATCTTATTCCCAACATATGGAATCACCAAACCATTCTCACCTGTCCTCTGCTTATCAAAAACAGGCATAACCGGACCTATGGTTACTGGCACTGTAACAGCTTCCAGATTCTTTGTCAACTCTCTAATCTTTTCAGTCAGCTCTGATGTAGTTCTGGCTAATTCTCTCGTATTCTCATCACCACATCGATTCTCTCTCTCCCTGAAAGGATTACCACTTCTTAACTCAGGTGTCACATTTTCTGTTTCAATAATACACAATGTATCTCTTATCGGAGAAACAACTGGTGTGCTCTCTTCTGGTTCTGGTCTATATGGAGGTGGTCTCTTGTAAATCATGTCATTCAAGACCTCATCCTCATACTCATTAACTCCATATCTTCTCACTTCTGCCTCAGGAACCCTTTCTGTACCCTTCCTTTCTTCCCTCTCGTCAACTGTTCTCATAGGATATAATCCCTCTAACATACTAGCATCTCGCCATCTCTTCATTCTATCATTATGAGTTTCACGATCATGCCTTCTTCCAAACATGTATCTGTAATTTCCTCCAGACCTCTGCTTTTCTCGCTCATGTACTTCCTCTTCCCATTCTACTAAAGCCTCAAACTGTGTCGGCCTTGGTCTTGGGTCAAGACACAACATCTTTTCCCGTAAATTTCTCAACACGGCCAAATTAAATGAACCATGTTCTGGAAATGCTAGGACACCATCTTCCTTTGTATACCTTACCCAATTCTCCAACCATATACAGGTATGATACCCATATCTTGCAGCCATGAAGGATGCAGGCGTTTTCATTGGAGGTAACAATTCTCCTTCTCTTGTTTTAACATCTTTATCCTTGTCAAACCAGCGCTTTATTTTTCCAAACAAAGATTTTTTCTTTTTCTCTTCTTGGTAATACATTTTAACGTTTACCAAACTTTCTAATCCCTTCCGTAATACAACTGTACAATACGATTTTTCATCCAATAACAGCGCGACTCACACCAACGCACCAATCCTGGAGCATCTACGTCACTCTGTACCTCTTCCAATCCTTGCGCGGCTCACACCAACACACGAATCACAGCGCGAGCACTGTACTGATCTAGTATCCAATCAGAGCGCGGTCTGTTTGACGTCAGCAGTCGCTGCAGTCTCTCCTACTCCTGTCTCCTGTCACTCGTCTACCCCTCCTTTACAAAATTTCTCAGTAGACTTCGTGTCAATTCTACAAAATCTATTAGTTACAACATATAAACATCTCCATTGTCTGCTTCGCTAACCACAGAATAGTAAAGAAAATCTATTTCACAAGAATCCCGTCTTTCACTCACTTCTGTTCCAGTACGGAATTAATACTCTCGTTGACACAGTAGCACATCCCTCTACTCTGCCCTTCTATCATGCATTCATTAACTGTCTCCTCTAGGACTGATCCAAAGAGTTTTACAACCAACTAAATGCTCGTACATTCACGCATATTCATACAAGAAAATGTAGTACATACACACAGAATCCTGCCTTCCCGAGAACAGCGAACAATCTGTCCCGCTACAGAATTATAATACACGTTAACCAAGCAGCTTTCCTCTGCCCAGTCCTTCAAACAAGCTCAGAAAATACCTATTACTTCTCCCGCGATAAGCTTTAACGGTGAACCTTACGGATCCCTGGGACTTAAGACCAGAGTTTCATAGATAACCTTTGCTACCATACGAACTCCTTTTATACCAGAAATATTTCTAATAGTAACATACGACGATGTCACTGATTCCGAACCCAGACAATGTGACGCGCAACTTCAATTGTCACACGTTTTTCCTGCATACGTACAGGTAATTCCAACAATCCCGTCTTTCCCGAGAGCAGCATATACTTCCCTCTGCCCTACTACGGAACTGCTACTAGCTCCCAAGTTCCAGAAGCACTACATATAACTCAACACAACGACTCCAACATATAGTATTAGTACATATATCAACATCAATCAATAATCAATAAATCAAAGCCAATATACAAGCAATCTAATCGGATCAAGACAATAATCAATAACCATCAAATTCTGCTACCAGGAAATTGCTCCAGATCAGGGCATATAAATTCTCCCTACTTCCACGGATAGAGTAATTTCACAGTTACACGTACATACACTCATCATACACTTGGGCCCATTTTACTAACATACACTCAAATACTCTATCAGCACTGAACCTGTGGAAAGAAAACTCCTAAACACCCTGCATATGATCTAAACAATCTACACAATAATAATCAAAATAGAGTACTCAATAATTGACAAGAAATAACCACCAACACCGTATTTAAAATTATGGTACTTTATCTAAAATTAGTCAAAGAAATCAATCAGAGTAAATCATTATTCTCATAATTACCTATTCTAGCTAAATGTCATGAACGGATCGGGACAGGTCTCTCAGTAGAAGTCTCCCAAGTCGCCGTCCTTACAGCATCGATCCTCACCAACGCAAGTTCGGAAAGAAGTGGCCTCAAAATCCAAATGCAACGACCACAGACCCTCTCTAGTCTAGCATATTTATAATGAGAATTACAAAATAATAGCAACATAAAATGTTCTTGTTTTCCGTTGAACCGCTAAGCAGAGCGAGCAGGAAAGGATGTAGCATCGCTACATTTGGAAAATCTCCGCTCAGAAAAAATCACAAAAATAAAAAGACGGAAGTATGAAACTCAAATTTGCAAATGTATCCTTTAAAATGTTCTTCCTCGGAATCATCACGAAGCCAGCACTATAATCACAAATTTCATTGTGGCTCCTTTGTCCTCCAAGGTTGCTTGGACATTCGCCCAGAGCTGCTGTCCTCACGGAAATTTTCAAACCAGGCGAAGACTGTGGTCAGATGACTCTCGACCATGTTCAGCAAGGCCTTCTCATCACAATTCGACTACTCGAATGTAGGCTTTAAACGACAGCCATTTTAAATTAGGCCAAAACGTACCATCTTAATTAAAAGAGACAGAAAACAACGTTACCACAGCATAGTGATTAAACAGTGTTAACCCCACTAATACCCTTATGTGTATTGTAATTATCTAGCCTTTGCAACACAGAAAAGCATTAGTACACGACATTTCAAAAGCATTTTGTGCTTTAAAACAAACAGCACTCAGCAACATTTATTAATAAAACATGCACCCTATTATTAATAAGCAACATGAATGCGTCCCCACGTATAGTTTTCTCTTGTTAATTCGTATTGATTAATCAGAACATTTACACAAGACAAATAATTAATAATTACAAATTAATATTTTATTTATCGACAAATAGACAAACCAGAGCTTAAAAACCCAATAGATTTTCAACAGAAAACTCTGCTCCAGCACTAGCACAGTGCTGTCCTTGCCGAGCTGTAAAATGACAAAAGCCATTTACCACTCCAGGCACAGTATTACAGCTTTGAATTGGTAAAATACCAACCAAGCCAACCTGTAACGAGCAAAAGCAACCCCTGACAGAGTGTTTCGTTCTAATTAGAGCTCTTCAGAGAAGTATAGCCTTGTCCAGACACAAGGGAGCACCCATACATATATCTGTAATAATTTTGTGGTGATTGAAAAATTGAAAACATATACATATATGTTTCCCTGTAACCTTTGGTTTTTTTCAGTGACTATATATATATATATGCGGTGAGACGTCGATGGGGGCCAGGGAGAGGAACCCTTTTCTACACAAACACTGGGACAATTTTAAACTGCACCACACACGCTTGTTCACGGATTCCAGCACTCACTAAGGGTTACAAGAAGGCTACAGAAACGCTTACCTTATCGCCGCAATGGTGTGCTCTGGGAGCTGTAGTCTGACGTTGCAGACTACAGGATGACGTTCTGGCAACCAATGGCCTTCGCTGGGCTTCCACCAATGGAAGCATCATTGTCCATTTTAAAGGCGGCGGTGACAGCATTCAGTGTAAAGGCATTTGAGAAAGACAATATGTCGAAACGCGTCATGCCTCTCATGTGTGAATAAAGTTGTTCTCACTGGTCCCCTGTTGTGTCCCTTCGGTCTCTCTGGAGTGGTGAGGAGCCTTTTTGTTGATATTTTGCGCGCCAGCCCTGGGCGTGCAGGAAGGACCCGTCTCGTTTCGTGGCCGGAGCAACAAGGGTACAGGCTGCAAAGCTTCTTTTTCTTCAACCAAGGTATTGGTCTGCTCTGGTACCCGTATCCAGGATCCGTGGAGTTTCGCTGCAGGCAGCAGTCCGTGATTGCACGGATGGACTAAACTCATTGTATCCAGTCCTCGATCCCACAACATCCTGGAACTTTGCGGTGAGACGTCGATGGGGGCCAGGGAGAGGGACCCTTTTCTACACAAACACTGGGACAATTTTAAACTGCACCACACACGCTTGTTCACGGATTCCAGCACTCACTAAGGGTTACAAGAAGGCTACAGAAACGCTTACCTGATCGCCGCAATGGTGTGCTCTGGGAGCTGTAGTCTGACGTTGCAGACTACAGGATGACGTTCTGGCAACCAATGGTCTTCGCTGGGCTTCCACCAATGGAAGCATCATTGTCCATTTGAAAGGCGGCGGTGACAGCATTCAGTGTAAAGGCATTTGAGAAAGACAATATGTCGAAACGCGTCATGCCTCTCATGTGTGAATAAAGTTGTTCTCACTGGTCCCCTGTTGTGTCCCTTCGGTCTCTCTGGAGTGGTGAGGAGCCTTTTCGTTGATATTTTGCGCGCCAGCCCTGGGCGTGCAGGAAGGACCCGTCTCGTTTCGTGGCCGGAGCAACAAGGGTACAGGCTGCAAAGCTTCTTTTTCTTCAACCAAGGTATTGGTCTGCTCTGGCACCCGTATCCAGGATCCGTGGAGTTTCGCTGCAGGCAGCAGTCCGTGATTGCACGGATGGACTAAACTCATTGTATCCAGTCCTCGATCCCACAACATCCTGGAACTTTGCGGTGAGACGTCGATGGGGGCCAGGGAGAGGAACCCTTTTCTACACAAACACTGGGACAATTTTAAACTGCACCACACACGCTTGTTCACGGATTCCAGCTCTCACTAAGGGTTACAAGAAGGCTACAGAAATGCTTACCTGATCGCCGCAATGGTGTGCTCTGGGAGCTGTAGTCTGACGTTGCAGACTACAAGATGACGTTCTGGCAACCAATGGCCTTCGCTGGGCTTCCACCAATGGAAGCATCATTGTCCATTTGAAAGGCGGCGGTGACAGCATTCAGTGTAAAGGCATTTGAGAAAGACAATATGTCGAAACGCATCATGCCTCTCATGTGTGAATAAAGTTGTTCTCACTGGTCCCCTGTTGTGTCCCTTCGGTCTCTCTGGAGTTTTGAGGAGCCTTTTCGTTGATATTTTGCGCGCCAGCCATGGGCGTGCAGGAAGGACCCGTCTCGTTTCGTGGCCGGAGCAACAAGGGTACAGGCTGCAAAGCTTCTTTTTCTTCAACCAAGGTATTGGTCTGCTCTGGCACCCGTATCCAGGATCCGTGGAGTTTCTCTGCAGGCAGCAGTCCGTGATTGCACGGATGGACTATACTCATTGTATCCAGTCCTCGATCCCACAACATCCTGGAACTTTGCGGTGAGACGTCGATGGGGGCCAGGGAGAGGAACCCTTTTCTACACAAACACTGGGACAATTTTAAACTGCACCACACACGCTTGTTCACGGATTCCAGCACTCACTAAGGGTTACAAGAAGGCTACAGAAACGCTTACCTCATCGCCGCAATGGTGTGCTTTGGGAGCTGTAGTCTGACGTTGCAGACTACAGGATGACGTTCTGGCAACCAATGGCCTTCGCTGGGCTTCCACCAATGGAAGCATCATTGTCCATTTGAAAGGCGGCGGTGACAGCATTCAGTGTAAAGGCATTTGAGAAAGACAATATGTCAAAACGCGTCATGCCTCTCATGTGTGAATAAAGTTGTTCTCACTGGTCCCCTGTTGTGTCCCTTCGGTCTCTCTGGAGTGGTGAGGAGCCTTTTCGTTGATATTTTGCGCGCCAGCCCTGGGCGTGCAGGAAGGACCCGTCTCGTTTCGTGGCCGGAGCAACAAGGGTACAGGCTGCAAAGCTTCTTTTTCTTCAACCAAGGTATTGGTCTGCTCTGGCACCCGTATCCAGGATCCGTGGAGTTTCGCTGCAGGCAGCAGTCCGTGATTGCACGGATGGACTAAACTCATTGTATCCAGTCCTCGATCCCACAACATCCTGGAACTTTGCGGTGAGACGTCGATGGGGGCCAGGGAGAGGAACCCTTTTCTACACAAACACTGGGACAATTTTAAACTGCACCACACACGCTTGTTCACGGATTCCAGCACTCACTAAGGGTTACAAGAAGGCTACAGAAACGCTTACCTGATCGCCGCAATGGTGTGCTCTGGGAGCTGTAGTCTGACGTTGCAGACTACAGGATGACGTTCTGGCAACCAATGGCCTTCGCTGGGCTTCCACCAATGGAAGCATCATTGTCCATTTGAAAGGCGGCGGTGACAGCATTCAGTGTAAAGGCATTTGAGAAAGACAATATGTCGAAACGCGTCATGCCTCTCATGTGTGAATAAAGTTGTTCTCACTGGTCCCCTGTTGTGTCCCTTCGGTCTCTCTGGAGTGGTGAGGAGCCTTTTCGTTGATATTTTGCGCGCCAGCCCTGGGCGTGCAGGAAGGACCCGTCTCGTTTCGTGGCCGGAGCAACAAGGGTACAGGCTGCAAAGCTTCTTTTTCTTCAACCAAGGTATTGGTCTGCTCTGGCACCCGTATCCAGGATCCGTGGAGTTTCGCTGCAGGCAGCAGTCCGTGATTGCACGGATGGACTAAACTCATTGTATCCAGTCCTCGATCCCACAACATCCTGGAACTTTGCGGTGAGACGTCGAAGGGGGCCAGGGAGAGGAACCCTTTTCTACACAAGCACTGGGACAATTTTAAACTGCACCACACACGCTTGTTCACGGATTCCAGCACTCACTAAGGGTTACAAGAAGGCTACAGAAACGCTTACCTGATCGCCGCAATGGTGTGCTCTGGGAGCTGTAGTCTGACGTTGCAGACTACAGGATGACGTTCTGGCAACCAATGGCCTTCGCTGGGCTTCCACCAATGGAAGCATCATTGTCCATTTGAAAGGCGGTGGTGACAGCATTCAGTGTAAAGGCATTTGAGAAAGACAATATGTTGAAACGCGTCATGCCTCTCATGTGTGAATAAAGTTGTTCTCACTGGTCCCCTGTTGTGTCCCTTCGGTCTTTCTGGAGTGGTGAGGAGCCTTTTCGTTGATATATATATATATATATATATATATATATATATATATATATATATATATATCGTGCCAGCCCTGGATGGGCTCTGGTAGCCCACAATATTCAATCACCACCATCTTTCAACCCCAGAAATTTGGTGATGATTGAAAATTGAAAACATATATATATATATATATATATATATATATATTCACTGAAAAACCATAGGTTTCAGGCACGCTATAGTTAGAAATAAGCATTTAAAAAACCTTAGAAATTAACTGAAAAAACCATAGGTTTTAGGGACAGTTAGAGTTAGTTGGACATTTCACTCGTACAAAACCATAGAAATTCCCCCGTTATAGTTAGTACAGCAAACTATAACTTGCGCCCCTGCAATGCACTGCTGATGATGTCACATATTACATCACTCATGACATGGTCAGTGACATCACTCATGACATCACTGAGGACATCTCAAATGACATGACATCTCAAATGACATCACAGATGACATCTCAAATGACATCACTGATGACATCACTGATGACATCATCATGTGACTGTGTGTTTCTGTAAAGTTTAAATATGTATTATATATATAGGGAAAGGCTTATTCAAGAATGCGTGGGTGTATAAGTGTCTGAATGGATGATTTAGTAGGTGTGTGACTGACTCTATAAGTGAGTGGTTAAACGTATCTTACAGAATGCATGGGTTAGTGACTAAACTGTGTGAATGTCTGTTTCCGTCTGTCTGTTGGTGTGTAAGCAGCTGCATGGGTTTGCGAATAGCTACATGAGTGTCTATATGGGTTATTGATTGGTTGTCTGAGTATCTGTATGGGTGCCTGAGTGTTTGTGTGGGTGGAGTGTGTGTGACTCTGTGCATAGATGTGTGAGTGGGTGATTCACTGGGTGCATGGTTTCAAGAGTGCATCTGTGATGGACTGTATGGGGAGGTGAGTGTGTTTATAGGTGTTTTGGTGAGTGAATGTATATCTCAGTGGTACATGTGTAAGTAACTACATATCTGAAAGGCAGTATATATGTGTGTTGGAGTATATAAATGGGTATAAGTGAGAGTGTGTGATTGTGAGAGTGGCTGTATGGATGAGTGTGTGCTTCTATCAGTGATTTTATAAGAGCGTAAGAATGTGCTTGTATTTGTATGAGTAATTGAGCTGGTGTGTATAACTGTAGGTGAGTAAATGGCAGTGTGATTAATTATTTGCATGACTGACTAGGTATATGAGTACCTCTATGGATGAGTGGCGGTGTGTAAGTGTCTATATAGGTTTATGAGTGCATATGATAGTCCTGTACTGAGTGACTATAAGTATGAGTGACTGTACGGGTGAGTGAGTGGATGTGTGTGTAAACCTAAGAATCAGTGAGTGGGTATGTAGTTATTGGTGATGGAGTGTCTATGGTTTTGAGAACGGCAGTCTGTAATTTAGAGTGGGTGTGTTAAAGGTTATATTAGGGTTTGAGAAGATGCATCTAATTATCACACGGATGATGTCATCAGTGATGTCATGAGTGATGTCATTTGAGATGTCATCAGTGATTCAGTGATGTCACTGACCATGTCATGAGTGATGTAATATGTGACGTCATCAGCAGTGCATTGTGGGGACGCGAGTTATAGTTAGCTGTACTAACTATAACGGGGGAATTTCTATGGTTTTGTATGAGTGAAATGTCCAACTAACTCTAACTTTCCCTAAAATCTATGTTTTTTTCAGTGAATTTCTAAGTTTTTTTAAATGCTAATTTCTAAATATAAAATGCCTGAAACCTATGTTTTTTTTCAGTGAATTTCAAAGGTTTTTCAAATGCCAGTTTCTAACTATGGCTACAGAGGTAGGACATGTGAAGAAAGAAGAAAAACCACACAGAAAGAAGCAAAAGAAATGCAGAAAGGAGCAACAGAAGTCCACAAAGACGAAGAAAAGTGCAGGAAGAAGCAAGACATGTGCAGCAAGAACAGAGGAGCAGAAAGAGGCTTTGTTGCAAATTCATCCTGTGCCCACAACTTTTTCAGATGGGTACTGGTGGATTCTGACCAACCAGGCCTAGAGCCAGTGCTATGCTAAAAGACACTTAGAATACAGCGAAAACACCTACATACATTAGGCAACACTATGTGTTGGGGTACCCCTGTGATTAGCATGACCTCCTCTGTAAGGCCCTAGTACATAATAGGGCAGGAGGATTAAAACTACCCCTTAAAACGCGCTACTGGGCCCGTTTGCACAGTGGCGTAGGGAGGGGGGGCCTGAGGTGACATGTGTTCAAACACGCCCTGTGGCCATTTTAAGTTGGGAGATTAAGTCCCCTTGAATCCTGACAGTCTCTGGGGTCCAACTAGCCAACCAGGTACCTCCAGTAAATGCTACAGAGCTGCATTGCAGAGAGGTGTAAAAAGGGGCGTGGTCTGGACCACGTCTCTGCAACGCAGGTCTCTGGCACTTACTGGAGGTACCTGGTGGGCTAGTTGGACCCCAGGGGCCCTCAGGATTGAAGGAGAATTAATTCCCCAACTTAACACGCGCCACAGGACGTGTTTGCACACATCACCTCAGGCCCCACCCCTTCCCTTCACCACTGTGCAAACACGCCCTGTGGCACGTTTTAATTTGGGGAATTAAGTCCCCTCAAATCCTGAGGGTCCCTGGGGTCCAACTAGCCAACCAGGTACCTCCAGTAAGCGCCACAAAGTTGCGTTGCAGAGAGGTGTAAAAAGGGGCTTTGCCTGGACCACCACTCTGCAACACAGCTCTGTGGCACTTACTGAAGGTACCTGGTGGGCTAGTTGGCCCCCAGGGGTCCTCAGGATTGAAGGGGAATTAATTCCCCAACTTAAAACTCGCCACAGGGCGTGTTTGCACACATGTCACCTCAGGCCCCACCCCCTCCCTTCACCACTGTCAAACGCGCCCCGTGGCGCGTTTTAGGTTGGGGGATTAAGTCCCCTTGAATCCTGAGGATCCCTGGGGTCCAAATAGCCCACCAGGTACCTCCAGTAAGTGCCACAGAGCTGCGTTGCAGAGAGGTGTAAAAAGAGGCATGGCCTGGACCACCTCTCTGCAACGCAGTGCAGTGGCACTTACTGGAAGCACCTGGTGGGCTAGTTGGCCCCCAGGGACCCTCAGGATTGAAAGGGAATTAATTCCCCAACTTTAAGTGCGCCACAGGGTGTGTTTGCACACGTGTCACCTCTGGCCCTGCCCCCTCCCTTCACCTAATGTGCAAACGTGCCCCGTGGTGTGTTTTAAGTTGGGAGATTAGGTCGCCTTGAATCCTGAGGGTCCCTGGGGTCTAACTAGCTCACCAGGTACCTCCAGTAAGTGCCACAGAGCTGCGTTGCAGAGAGGTGTAAAAAGGGGCGTGGCCTGGACCACCTCTCTGCAACGTAGGCCTGTGGTGCTTACTGGAGGTACCTGGTGGCCTAGTTGCCCCCAGGGGCCCTCAGGATTGACGGGAAATTAATTCCCCAACTTAAAACGTGCCACAGGGTGTGTTTGCACACATTTCACCTCAGGCCCCGCCCCCTCCCTTCACCACTGTGCAAATGCGCCCAGTGGCGCGTTTTAAGTTGGGGGATAAAGTCCCCTTGAATCCTAAGGGTCCCTGGGGTCCAACTAGCTCACGAGGTACCTCCAGTAAGTGCCACAGAGCTGCGTTGAAGAGAGGTGTAAAAAGGGGTGTGGCCTGGACCACCTCTCTGCAACGCAGGCCTGTGAAGCTTACTGGAGATACCTGGTGGACTAGTTGGCCCCCAGGGGCCCTCAGAATTGAAGGGGAATTAATTCCCCAACTTAACACGTGCCACAGGGTGTGTTTGCACACATGTCACCTCAGGCCCCGCCCCCTACCTTCACCACTGTGCAAACACGCCCCGTGGAGCGTTTTAAGTTGGGGGATAAAGTTATCTTGAATCTTGAGGGTCCCTGGGGTCCAACTAGCCCACGAGGTACCTCCAGTAAGCGCCACAGAGCTGCGTTGCAGAGAGGTGTAAAAAGGGGTGTGGCCTGGACCACCTCTCTGCAAAGCAGGCCTGTGGCGCTAACTAGAGATACCTGGTGGGCTAGTTTGCTCCCAGGGGCCCTCAGGATTGAAGGGGAATTAATTCCCCATCTTAAAACGTGCCACAGTGCGTGTTTGCACACATGTCAGGCCCCGCCCCCTCCCTTCACCACTGTGCAAACACGCCCCGTGGCACGTTTTCAGTTGGAGGATAAAGTCCCCTTGAATCCTAAGGGTCTCTGGGGTCCAACAAGCCAACCAGGTACCTCCAGTAAGCGCCACAGAGTTGCATTGCAGAGAGGTGTAAAAAGGGGCTTTGCCTGGACCACCTCTCTGCAAGGCAGGTCTGTGGCACTTACTGGAGGTACCGGGTGGGCTAGTTGGCCCCCAGGGGCCCTCAGGATTGAAGGGGAATTAATTCCCAAACTTAACACGCCCCACAGGGCGTGTTTGCACACTTGTCACCTCAGGCCCTGAAGGTGAATTATTTCCCAACTTAAAAGTGTGTTGGTGGGAAGGGGTGGGCCCTCAGCGATACCGGTCTTTTTCTTCTTTTAAGAAGGGGAGCTTCCTTTTCTATTTTATGGACCCCATCCCCCAGGGCCTGACCCCTATTTTTATTTATTTATTTTTAAATCAGAAGGGGGCCGTGTGGTCCCCCTCTCGAGGCCATATTCGGCCCCTGGGACCCCATCCCCCGGGGCAAGGCCAGTGTTTATTTATTTTTTAAACAATTGGAGGGGGGCTGTGTGGCTCCCCTCCTCAGGCCATTTATGCGTGGTTTTTATTTTTAAAATGTTATTATAGTGAAGGGGGGCCACGTGACCACCCTCCCTGGCTACTTCTGACCCCGGGGACGCCATCCCCGGGGCCTGGCCTCTTGTTGGGGACTGTGGGAGGAGCCCCAATGCCCCCACGGTTCCTGCCAGCTCCCCGCGTCTTGCGGGAGCCGGCATTGCTTTTCCACACGGGGAGCTGCTAACATGCAGCTCCCCGTGTGGAAAAATAATATGGTTTGGATTTTGGAAGAGAGACTAGAGTTTGCTATGACAGGGCGGGAGCCGCGAAGCTCCCGCACTGTCACAGCAAACAGCAGCACCCCGGGACACCGCAGGAGCCGGCCCGTGGGGATGGGATCCCCAGGGTTATCACAGGCTCTAGGAGGGGGACCCCCCTCCCAACCAAAGCACAGCCCCGGGGGGTGGTGGTCCCCGGGGCTCGAGGGTACGTAACAGACCCCCAAATTAGCATTATAGTGCCCCGGGGAGGTGGTGGTCCCCGGGGCGTGTGGGGGGCTCGCGCCCCTCCACACAGGTATCTTTTTTTTAAAAGAAGCCCCGGGGGTGGCGGTTCCTGGGGCTGCGGGGGGGGCAGTGTACCCCCCGCAAATAATTCATGAAAGCCCTGGGGGGTGGCAGTACCCGGGGCTTGGGGGGAAGAAGCCCCGAGGGGTGGCAGTCCCCGGGGCTGCGGGGGGCCATGTGCCCCCGCAAATATTTTATCAAAGCCATGGGGGATAGTGGTCTCCGGGGCTGCAGGGGTCCTCCTGGGCCCCCGCAATCATATTTCAACAAGCCCCCGGGACTTGGCTCACCCAGAGACTAAATAATAACGAAGTGCGGGAGCCCACGCTTCGTTTTTTTAATTTTGCGGCCGGGTCCACGGATCCTCCACGCATCTCGCTGATTGTTTTTTTAAAAAAATGCTTTTTTTGGCCCAGGGGGTCCTTGTGGGACCCCTAAGCAGGCCTAGGGGGTCAGGGGGTTTCTACCCTGCCCCCTTTTCTTGTTTTACGTGTTTGTTTCAGTGGTTTCTTGTGCCTCGGTTCTGCCAACACTTCCTGGTTTGGAGTGTTGACAGTCAATTAGAATACAGCTCTTGGGTGGGAGGGTGCGCGGATCCTCCGTGCCTCTAAATATCGCAACTTTTATTTTTGCTTTTCTCAGCAACTACTGAACGTATTTACACCATTTTTAAAAAGGATGCTTTCTGAGCCAAGCAGTACCTTTTTGCCAAATTCGGGGTAAATCCCTTCAGTAGTTCTGGCTGTAGCTTTGCATAAAGTTTCCTATGGGAAATTGATTTTTTGACTCTTATTTTTTGATTTTACCAGCAACTACTGAACGGATTTACACCATTTAAAAAAGGTCTCTTTCTTAACCAAGGGCTACCTTTTTGCCAAATTTGGTGTAATTCCGTTCTGCAGTTCGGGCTGTAGTCGTGTCTAAAGTTTCCTATGGGAAATAACATGGAGAAAATATGTTTTGGGACCCCCTTTTTTTCTCACCCCCACTTGCCGAATCACCCCAAAACTTTCAAGATGGGAGCTGACTGGAGCGGGCCATAAGTTTTGAAAATTTCGTGAAGATTCGTCAACCGCGCCAAAGTTATTGGGAAAACAAAAAACGTGTTTCCTACGGAAAATAGGTCCTAACTATAACTACCTACTGGCTACTGCCAGTAGGTAATGTATATATATATATATATATATATATATATATATATATATAGCACTTCCCATACTCGAGCGCGTCATGTGATCAAGCTTGCGGATGCGAGCGAAACGCGTCAGTGGCGGGCACCATGTCCGACTAATTCTTGGAAATATGATGTGCTTTCCAATAAATATGCACCTTGCACTTTAATTGGATGGGTTCCTGATCCATTTTTTTCTATTGGATGTTCTTCGAGAGGTCCTCGCCAGCAGATCCCCGCTTGTTCTTGTGTTGTGGGGCTGGAACAATTTTTGTGATATATTATATATATATATATATATATATATATATATATATATATATATATATATATATATATATATATATATTCACTGAAAAAACCATAGGTTTCACACATGTTATAGTTAGCTGGAAATTTTACTGAGAAAAAACCAATGAAATTCCCCCGTTATAGTTACTGTAGGCAACTATAACTCACGCGACCGTAATCCTCTGCTGATGCTAATACTGTATTTAGACACTTATTTGCCCATGTCTTCTTCCATTAAATTTTAGCTATACATATATTACAAATTTTTTCATAAAGACACATATGTCATCAGCAGAGGATTACGGTCGCGTGAGTTATAGTTGCCTACAGTAACTATAACGGGGGAATTTCATTGGTTTTTTATCAGTAAAATTTCCAGCTAACTATAACATGTGTCAAACCTATGGTTTTTTCAGTGAATTAGCAAGGTTTTTTAAATGCTAATTCCTAACTATAACGTGTGTGAAACCTATGGTTTTTTCAGTGAATTTGTACGTTTTTTTAAATGCTAAGTTACTTTACGCCATTCGTGGCGTGCGCACCCACTTTACGCAGTTAGTGCCGTACACGCACCGCGTGCCCACGTTACGCACCGTGCGCACATGGAGGACATATTATGCGCTTCCTTGTGATAGGTAATCTGTTAAATTTAATTTGTAAGTGATGACAATAATATGCCATGCACAGAGAGTTTGGTTTTTTTTTTTTTTATATTTTTTAGCGTAAGCGCACGGTACGCGTATGGTAAGCGTAATCGGCAAAATTTTCAAAAAATAAAAATTTACCGTTTTTGGCCTTGGGGGATCTTTGAGGACTCAACTAACATGGCTATGTGCATGGGCGCTGTCTAAACAGCCCCTTTATATGTTTTTTGCCTTTGTTTACAGCCCCTCCCTCACAGTGCGAGAGAGAAAATGGCGGCCGCCGCTTCCTGGTTTCGACCGATTCGAATGTTTACTTAGATGTAACAGCCAATCAGAATCGCGCTCGCGCACGTCACCATACGCGTACGGTAAGCGTACCGTAAGCGCACCGTAAGCTGGCTCAGATATATATATTGATTTAAAGGCTATTTTCTCAGAATCTACTGAACAGATTTACACCAAACCAACAAAAGGCACTTCCTTGACCTGAGGACTACCTCTCTGCCAAATTTCAAGTAATTCTGTTCAGCCGTTCGGGCTGTAGCTGTGTCTAAAGGTCCTATGGAAAAATGCATGGGAAAAACGCGTTTTGGGACCCCCCTTTTATCTCAGCCCCCGCTTGACGAATCCCCCCGAGACTTTCAGGGTAGGAGCGGAGCGTAGCGCCCCACCTATTTTGAAAGATTTGCGAGGATTCGTCAACCGGCGCCAAAGTTATTCAAAATAGAATGTTGAGGATTTCCTATGGAAACGTGGTCCTAACTATAACTACCTACTGGCGACCGCCAGTAGGTAATATATATATATATATATATATATATATATATATATACATATATATATATATATTAAAAAAAGCAAGATGGCACCTTAGAACGCACTCCTAAACGGGTTGCGGCTCGTTACAAGCGGGCACCGCTGCTTTAACTTATGCACGCACAAATATTCCTACCAGGTTAGTAGTAAGGAACAAGCCACTCCAATTTTGTATGCCAGTTAATCCATGTTTGTTCTTGCAAACAAACAGTGCGTTTCGATCTCTCCAGGTCTTGGTCACATGAAAATAAAACGAGTTCCCTTTTTTTATGTAATTGCAGCGTCCTAAGTGATACAAGTGAAAAACATAAACAAATACTTTCTCTTTTCCTTTCTTGGCATAGTTACAAAAACGCCAGACTTTTCAATATAACAGTGCATAAAGTAAGAAAAATTGCATTTTCGTGACGGTTCGGTTGTAAAGTGACCTAATATCTTTTTTCAACATATATTTAAAAATTTGCAACATGATTTAAGTTTACTTATGAAATACAAAATTGTCCATTCACTGCATTATTTTAACAAATTGACATTCATTGTTCAATCGCAAAGGAAAAGGAATATTGACATTGCATATTTTATCCCAATACTCAAATGTTGTACTGTCCAGTGGAGTAAAGTGAAATGAAGCGAATTCAGGGTTATAGTACCCTTATTTCTTTGTCAGTAAATCGATGCACTTTTCAATCATGATTCGTTATTTCAATGAGGCTTGCTCCATTATAATTAGAATATAACTTTTGGGTTTAGTACCCTGATATCATGATTGCTAAGTACTTCCCACACTTATTTTATATATACTCCAAAATATAACTGTAAAACCTACGATAACCCATGTGTGGTCACTGAGCAAAAAACTAAGGAAAAACTGATTGTGTTACCACAAATTCTATGTCATATCTTGCCCCTGTAAGAAATGGTATATTGGATCCACCACCTTCCCTGTTAAGAAGAGAATACTGGAACATTAGAGGGCCAGAACAAATAAGGATTTTAGTTATGGCACAGCCACACATTTCCATGAGGCACATGGTAGCGATTGGACAACTGCTAAGTTTTTTGGCCTGAATACTGTTACCTAGAATCTGAGAGGTGGCAACCGCACCAAATCTTTACGCAGACTCGAATTGTGAATTATCTTGCAGGCTGGCAGTCCTTTCCAGATAGGAATGAATAATGATGAGGAATTACATGTACACCTGTAAATCACTAACAGCCTCCAGTACCCTACTCCTGAACAGGAGTTTCCGGAGTTGTTCTTTGGAACATTTTAATTGCACCAGCACCTTATTCTTTGTATGAATGTTACTTTTCATCATGCTAATTTAATTGATTAGTCGTTTTTTCTTGGTTTTAGGTTGGAAGATGAACATAGGATCACCTGTATATAGTCATGTAAAATGAACTAATTTAGCAGGAATGCAAATGTTAGAACAATACTATTTGAAATGCACAATTACTCACTGCAAACTGTTAACATTAATTTTTCTTCGACAGAATATCTACATTGATGCAGATACAAAGGAAGAACAGTCACACCTTAGGAAGTTAAAAGCACAGAGATCTGGAACTGTTCTTTATAAAAGCCGTTCTGTAAATGAGTTTTTAGTGATTGTGTGGGAGTGGGTGTATGACATGTTTTATGGGGTAGGAGTGGGCGTGTCATCTAGTGACTGTGAATGTTTTTAAAATGTTTATGAGTGTTAAGTATATATATATATATATATATATATATATATATATATATATATATACCAAAGTGTATTGTTTAATCAGTGGGTGTATGAGTGCCTGTATGGATGATTCAGTGGATGCATGACTGACTGTATAAGTGAGTGATTAGGTGTCTTAGTGAATGTATTGGTGAGTGACCGGTTATGTGAATGTTTGTATCAGTCTGTTCGTTGGTGTCTAAGTGACTGCATGGGTGTGTGAGTGGGTACGTGAGTGGCAGTATGGGTGATTGATTGGTTGTCTGAGTACCTGTATGGCTGTAGGAGTGTCTGTGATGAGGGTGTGTGTGACTGCCTGCATAAATGAGTGAGACAGTGACTGTGTGGTTAGTGAGTGCATCTGTGAGAGGCTGTATTGGTGACTGTGTGTGTGTGTGTGTCGCTGTGCCAGTGAGTGAATGGATGTGTCAGTTATATATGAGTGAGTAACTTCATATGTGAAAGGCAGTATAGGTTAGTGTTGGAGTATATGAGTGACCTTATGGGTGAGTGGGTGAATGTGAAAGGGGCTGTATGGGTAAGTGTGTGCTTGTGTCAGTAACTGTACAGGTGAGTGAGTATGTGTTAGTATATGAATGAGTAAGTAAGTGGGTGTTTGTGCAACTGTATGGGTGAGTAAGTGTCTGTGTGATTGACCGTATGGGTGAGTGAGTAGGTGAGTGAGTAGCTCTATGGGTCACTAACAGTATGTGAGTAGCTGCTTGGTTATATGAGTGGAGATATCATTGGCTGTATTCATGAGTAATTTAGATTATGAGTGGTTGTATGGGCAACAGAGTGGATGTGCGTGTGTAGACCTATAAATCAGTGAGTGGGTGTGTAAGTACTTGTATGGGTGTGTCCCTGATTTAGAGAATGGTAGTGTGGAAGTTGGAGTGGGTGTATGAAAGGGTATATGGGGTGTGAGTGGGTGCGACAGAGACTCTGTGGATGATGTCATCAGAGATGTAATTTGAGATATCATCAGTGATATCACTGACCATGTCATGAGTGATGTAATATGTGAGGTAATATGCAGTGCATTGCACGGTGCGAGTTATAGTTAGCTCAGCTAACTATAACTGCTGAATTTCTTTGGTTTTGTACAAGTGAAATGTCAGCCTAATTATAAAGCCCCTCTAACCTTTGTTTTTTTCAATGAATTTGAAAGGTTTTTTTAAAATCCATTTCCTAACTATAATGTCCCTAAAATCTTTAGTTTTTTAAGTGAATGTCTGTTTTAAAAAATTCTATTTCATAACTATTTCATAACTAAAACATCCTTATATATTTTTTCTATAATTAGATATTGAACATTACATCTGCATGGTGCACCACTTATTGTTGCATTTGTCATCTATTAATTTAAAAAGTACATTAATCATTTTATTTCAAGATATTTTTCCTGAGTGTATCAGTCAATCTGTGAGTAGGTGCATGGGTTCCTTTGTGCATTTGTAAGTAAGTATATAACTGTCTGACTGGATCTGTCAGTAGATACATGAGTGTCTAAGTGCATGTCTCAGTGGGTGAGTGAGTGGGTGCATGAGTGTCTGAGTGGGTCCATATCTGGGAGTGTGAGTATCTGAGTGGTTTTGTGAGTGGGTGTGTGGGTCTCTGAGCATAACTGTGAGTGGTTGCATAAGTCTCTGAGTGTATGAGTGACTGGATGCAGAAGTCTCTTAATGGGTGCATGAGTAACTGTATGGGTGTGTGAGTGTGTGAGTGTCTAGGATGGTCTGTGAGTGGGTGTGAGTGGGTGTATGAGTGTCTGAGTGGATCTGTGAGTGGGTGTATGAGTGTCTCAATGGGTCTGTGAGTGAGAGCATAGGTCTCGGAGAGGGTGAGTGAATGGGTACATTTATGAGTGTCTCAGTGGGTCTATGACTGCGAGGGCGAGTGCCTGGGTGGGTCGGTGAGTGGATGCATGAGTCTGAGTGAATGAGTGGGTGTGTATACATCTGAGTGAGTCTGTGAGTGGGTGTGTGATTCTCTGAGTGTATGAAAGAGTGACTGAGTGCATAAATCAGGAGCTATGACTGAATGTATAAGTGACTGTATGGGTGTATGAGTATCTGAGTGGATCTGTGAGTGGGTATATGGGTGTCTTACTGGATCTGTAGTAGGTGCATGAGTGTCTCTGTGGGTCTGTAACTACATGAGTGTGTAAGTAGGTCTGTAAGCTGGTGTATAATTCTGGCTGGGTCTGTACATGGGTGTGTCTATAAGTCAGTGTATGAGTATCTGAGTGGTTATGTGATTGGGTGCAGTAGTGCCCAGGTGGGTCTGTGAGTAGGTGCACATACATTTATGAGTGGGTCTCTAAGTAGCTGTGTGACTCTATGAGTGGGTCTGTACATGGGTGCGTCACTCTCAGAGCAAGTCTGTAAGAGGGTACATGAGTACCTGAATGAGTCTGTGAATTGGTGCATGAGTATCTGAGTGGGTATGTGACTGAATGTGTAAGTGTGTGAGTGGGTATGTGAATGGGTGTATAAGTGTCTGAGTGAGTTTGTGAGTACATACATGAGCATGTGACTGTGACCAGCGAGGATGCATATATAGATATTAGATGCTTTTTGTTTTATATTTCCACCAATATTTGCGAAGACAACACAATAGATACGACAACCTCGGAATGGTACACGGGGAGGCCATGTTGACAGTTGCAGCATCGTATTGAATATCGCATGTGATTAAAAAAATTAATTTTGGACACATAACTTGTACGAGGTATCTGATCTGGAGAAACGGAAGGATTATTGTGTGGAGGGGATCAAAACTTTGGATGAGAAAGAAATAGAAATATCATCTAAGCCAAGACATGGCATTGAAGCAGAGCGTGATTTGATGATCAAGAATTGCAAAGAGGAATTAGAAGCGCATCCTTTTCTAACTCGTCTGGGACCAATGTGGACCCTTTTTGTCTAGTATCTTGGACTAAAGAAGAAAGAGAATAAAGCGGCACAACTTGGGTAAAGGAATTTTCTCTCGACAGAGAGGCTCTTTATGCTGACTATAGTGGAGATCGCCACCATAGAGCATATGACGATTTGAAAAACTACAGACGGATAAATTCTGGAAATATTTCCTATCTAGTGATCTTGTCCCTTGATTGTCATGGTACTGTGGTAAATAATTTAATTACCGGGACTTAATTTGATACAGAAACATAATAAAATAGCTCAGTAAATAAGAGGCAGAATCCGTGGTATTAGAGGTTCGGAATGGGCTTTATTCCAATGGTCGATTATAATCGGTTGCTCCAAGTTCCATCACCACGAAGGTTCAGGAAGTGAAGTACATACGTTATTGACAATCAATTACTTTTATACAATAAGCATTACAGTGAGGCCAATACAAGAGGCGTAACAATTGATAGCAAAGATAACATTTCACATGCGTAGCAAAAATAGGCGTAACTGGGAGTGATTTAAAGAACGTCATCAGATGTGATGTCATAAGAGGGCGGTTACATGAAAGAATTTCGCAATGTCAGCAGAAATACTTGACAGGAATGCGCGCGCAGCAGCATGACGTGTGATTGACGTGCATCTAGGGGGTGGAGGGGACTTGACATTTAGCTCTACATGTGGCGACAGATGTCTGGAGGGTCAAGTCAACCTAATCCCAAATCATATCTAACATCCTATGTTTAAAGAACTATGTTATCCAAAAGAAAGGTCTCTTAGAGTAGAATCTTATTCTATACTGACTATACTGACTGTTAGTGCGTGTACAAGCGTCTAAGTGTCTACACTAGATGCGAGGGCAGGAATCTTCCATAGTAATCAGGGCTATGAATTACTTGTATAAAGACAGAGAAGCCGGGCCTTTGCTCGGTAGCTGGCAGAATGTTTACTTAAACTACTAGACAGGAATGCATTGGGTAGGAATCGGAGCAGATAATTTCGAAGGTGAAATACAGTTCTTGGCAGGCAGCAAGCTGATGTCAGGCTTCGTGAGCCGCGCAGGGAATGAGACAAAGTTCATGGTCACAGATGCAGGCTCGGACTGGAGCTTCAGAGACAGAAAGCAAGAAAAGCTTGATGACAGAATCAGGGCCTACTTGCCTGGACTGTAAAAATGGCATAAGTGAACCATATAAAGGCGGTGGCCTTTTGTACTTAGGAATGGAATATCCGGCCCATTCATGGCGGATCTGAAAGAGGACATGTTAACGGTGGACGCACATGTATTTGCGTCTTTATAACTGGAACTGGAGGGAACATACATGTACTTGTAACATGCACATAGAACCGTTGGGGTCCAAGATAGGGGACATAACTGACCAGAAAAATCCATATTTCCACATTCCCTCCTTGTCCCCTACTTGCCCGTCAAGAGACATCAATCTTCATCAATCCATTGATCTGTTCGTATAGCATCATTTGTTCTTCTTTCTTCTTCCGGGATTTTGAACGAAAATCTTGATGTGGAATGCACGATGTGGCACACAGACCACAGATCGCTGGTCCACATTGCAGGCATAAGCAGCAACTGAATAGTATGAGAAGGCCAATACCTAGGAAGGATAGAACTCTCCATCCCCAGGCTGATAACACGCTCCAAAACCAACCGGACCAAGTCCAGGTGCCTGGATTCTGGTGTATCTGGCTTACAATCTTATGGAGGCGGGTTATGGCTTTATATACAGATGGCGAATTTTCTGGTATGAAAATGCAACAGCTTGATCCGATGACCCTACAAGCTCCGCCCCTATCGGCCAGGATGACGTCAAGGACAAGACGATTTTGAAGCACAACAATCCGCATAGCAGACTGCTCTTCTGTTAAATTGCCTAAGGCGGAAATAGTTTCGTTCACTACTGCTTCAAGGGTTCTAGTTAATCTACGTATCAGTTTACTATTAGTAACGGTACCTATATAGGGAAAGAGACCTTTATTGAAATCTGTGTATTTTTCCCATGCTGTTTCAGTGTAATCGACTATTGGGAGATCTCTCCTTTCTCTATTGTGTACTAAATGAGTATTTCTGTGATAATCAGGAGGAGCTAGGAAAACAGGTGGCAAAAGAAATCCAATGTAGCAGGTACCATCCCAATCTAGAGGCAAACGTACATATGCAGTCTGACCACATATGAAATAGGAATGGCGGGAAGCTCTAAATGTAGACTTGCCTTGATCACTAAATTCTATTACAGTGGTGCATCTACTATGGCCCATATGTATGGAACCATTCTTTCTCACACATAATTCACCTTTTACTGAAAATACTGACATGGCGGGCAAACTTGGATTAGCTTCGGATTCGACATTCAAGATCAGGAGATTAAGCGTAAAATTACCTAATCCATATACTTCATTTTCTAGATCAGTTCCTGTTCTCTGGGGAAGTCCCTCCTTGTTGGGGTGGCAGACTTTAAGTAAAACTAAGTTCAGATTTCCCCATACCCAGTTATCTTGATAAACTGCAGAATTCGAATCAAGGGAATTAATTAGACTAAACCATGCTCCACAGGAGCCATTGTGTGTGAACGGGTATGGAAAGAGAGGTAGAATTCCTTCATAGTTCTGATAGGGAGGGAGTCGGCCACATATCCAACAATTTGTAGCATTGCTAACCTGATGGGAATGATGTAACATACTAATAAAAGTGTTATTGCGCAGCGCAAATCTATATGCCAATTCATGCGGAGGTAATTCACTAAAAGAATGTTCAGCAGTAACATTATAAACATGTCTAGAAATAGGATAATATATGTGCAACAATATACTTGCAGTAATTATTAAAAGACTTAAAGAAAACAAAATTAATAACGTCACTGTACAATGACTACGCAGTGATTTACAGTACGCCTGTCGTTTCAACATTTTTCCGGTGTTATCTCTATTCAGGTCCAAGGGATACATGTCAGAGACAATTCAACCGCTTCACCTCGGAGAGGACTTAAACAATCAAATTGCTTGACTGATTGGGCCTGAGTTTTAGTTTATAATGTTCGGAATTACTTCTTTCAGCAAGAGGAAGTTTTGAGTCAATGGGTGAAGACACACGAGGTGTGGTATTCACATCTGCTGGTAGTCCATGAAATTTCTTGATATGACTTGAATGAATCCAGCCTTTCCTGCCTTCGATCTTCACGGCTGTCCTCGTCGTTAATAACACGAGCTGAGGCGACCTCCACCTAGGATCCAGCTGAGTCTTTCGATCAAAGTTCCTCACTAAAACGAGATCCCCCGGAATTACGTCATGGGGTTTCACTTCAGTGTTGTCAGGAAAAGCTGCAGCTACCTGTGAACGACAAGATTGTAGTGCAGACATCAAGGAAGCCAAATAATCTGTCAGCATATTACAGTCAATATCAGTTATTTTACGTGGTATAGGCGTCCCCCACATATTTGGTGGTCTGCCAAAGATCACCTCATACGGGCATAGCCCTGTTCGAGAGTGTGCTACCATTCTCATGTAAAAGAGCGCAACTGGTAATGCTACTACCCAGTCGACACCTTTCTCCCTGCATATTTTGGACAATCTAATTTTCAGAGTCTGATTATGTCTTTCTACGAGACCTGCTGCTTCGGGGTGTCGGACACAATGAAACTTCCACTGATATCCTAACAAAAGTGAAACGTGTTTCATTAGTTCGGATGAGAACGGCTGGCCGTTATCAGAGTGAACAACACGTGGTAAACCGTATCGTGGGAAGAATTCTCGAACTAACTGTTTGGCAGTAGTCGGGGCCGTGTAATCTGAAACCGGGTATGCTTCCGTCCAACGGGAAAGAGCACAAACCACTACGAGAACATATTTGAATCCTCGACATCGTTCCATCTGGATATAATCCATCTGGAGGACTTCAAAAGGGTGATCAGGAGGCTGAAATCCACCCTGCTCTACGGGAATGCTTTTTCCTGGGTTGAACTGACAACAGATCATACAGGTACGAACTTTTTGTTTGGCTGCTGCTCGTAAATGTTTGTTGAACCAAATATGTTGAATGCTGTCTAGCATAGCTTTCTCTCCTAGATGCGCTGGACTATGGACAGTGTTAATAATGACTTGGACCATTGAATCAGGAAGGAACCACACAGACTTTTCCTTCATCATCCATCCTTGATCCGTTTGGATCCCTCCTAATTCAATCCATTTCTTTATTTCGTCTGGTGTAGCATGTGTCTGTATATCAATTACGTCAAGAGTAGGATCTTTAACCGTCATACAATGTGTTGGCGTCGGGACTATTGTCTTTGTCATGTCGGGTGTTTGAGTTTGAGCAGTCTGTTTAGCTGTTCTGTCAGCTAAATCATTGCCTTGAGAAATGATATCAGTAACTTTCGTATGTGCTTTGCATTTCATAATCGATATTGCAATGGGTAAATGTATTGCATCTAATAAGGCATGAATGAGGGGTCCGTGCTGAATGTGGGCACCGTGAGAAGTTAAATAACCTCTCTCTCGCCACAGCACGCCGAAGTCATGTACAACTCCGAATGCATAACGTGAATCAGTGTATATGTTGACTTTTTTATTTGTGGCTTGAATACAGGCTTGTGTCAGAGCGACGAGCTCTGCGGCTTGAGCGGACAAGGTATTTATGCAATTTGTTTCAATAATTTCAGTGTCTGTTGTGACTGCGTAAGCGGCCACTAGTTCTCCTGTACCTTTTCTCATACATGAACCATCTACATACAACGTCAGGTCTGGGTCTGACAATGGAACATCGGTTAAATCTTGTCTGGGTTTCGTCGTGATTGTAATAACTTCAATACAGTCATGAGCTAGTGGGTCTGTTCCATTTACAGGTAAAAGTGTGGCAGGATTCAATGTGTTACAACGTCTGATTTCTATATGTGGCTGAAACAATGTGAGTTCGTACCCTGTAAGTCTTGCTATAGTCAAATGTTGTGTTTGCGTTCGATTCACAAGAACCTCCACTGCATGTGGTACTTGTACTGTCAATGGATGTCCTAACACTATGGCATCGCTTTGTCTGATTGCTAAAGCTGTCGCTGCCACTGATTTCAGGCACGCAGGCAGAGCCTGAGCTACGGGATCTAATGTACTAGAAAAATAAGCACATGGTTTGTGTGATCCTGCTTGTTCCTGTGTGAGTACTGACAAAGCAGTACCTTCGCGTTCTGTAACAAAGAGTGTAAACTGTTTACTATAACATGGTGTTGCTAAAACAGGTGCTTGGCATAGAGCTTTCTTTAAGCTTTCAAAAGCTTGTGTATGTTCCTGAGTCCAAGGGAGAACAGTCGATGTGGCTGCCTCCTGTGTTGTCAACTGAATGAGTGGTTTTGCTAGAAATGCATACTGAGGGATCCACTGCCTACAATATGAAGTGAGGCCTATAAAAGCCCGCACCTCCTTTTGTGTCTTGGGTATTGGCATGTTAGCTATTAACTGAATGCGGTCGGGTGTAAGCTGCCTTCCCTCCTTGGACAGCGAGTGTCCAAGATAAACAACTCGCTGGACACAGAATTGCAGCTTAGAAGGGGACACCTTGTGCCCCTTTTCGGCTAGAAATCGTAAAACTGTCAGTGATGCTTTCTCACATTCGGGTTTGCTTCTCGCGGTGATCAGCAGATCATCGACATATTGAAGCAAAGCAGTGTTGACTGGCATATGTATACTGTCGAGTTCTCGTTTCAGTGCTTGGCTATAGATGCTGGGGCTTTCTGTAAATCCTTGAGGTGCGCGTGAGAATTTGAAGCTACGTCCATTTAAACTAAATCCGAACAAATATTGGCTTTCCGGATCTATTGGGACGCTGAAAAAGGCATTTTTGAGATCAATTACAGTAAAGAATGTTGCTTCGGAATCAATAGCTGTCAGTAAGGACGAGATATCTGGAACCACAGGGAATTGTGGCACAATGCATGTGTTTAATTCGCGCAAATCAATAACCAATCGATATACTGGCGGGGCCTTCGGATCTGTTTGTTTAAGAATCGGAATTATCGGTGAATTACATACATTGGAGTCTGTTTCTACAACCACTCCTTGGGCAATGAGCTCGTCAATGATTTGCAGTAAAGCCATTACAGCATCTGGGGGTAACTTGTATTGTCGCATTCGTGGTAGTACCACTCCTGCCTTCAGTGTAACTCGATATGGTGTAATATTCATGCAACCAAAATCAGTAGGGCCTTGTGCCCATAGATGTGTAGGTAAAGTCTGCAATCGGGGATCCATGTCTCTAGTCACATAATGACCTTTAAAATCACGTAAAAACAATCTTACTCCTTCTGGAGAACAACATATTATGGCTCCTAGAGCTTTCAGTGTTTTTATTCCTAACAAGTTTTCTGGACATGATTTAGTAAGCAATAAATCTGTAGTTCGGGTCAAAGGTCCTATCGTAAGTGGAAGAGGCTGTGACACTTCATTAACAATAGGTTTTCCTGAAAAACCAAGGGAAATATTCTGTGAGCCTGAGAGGGGTACCCCTGGAACTTCACTACGTTTTATAGTTGTTCGACTTGCCCCTGTATCGAGTAAAAACTTTCTGTCTTGACCTAATAATTCACTATGTACATAAGGTCCTTCTTGGTCTACAGGGACCTCGATAAGGGGTAAGTCAACTTCCCTCTCTAGGCTGGTTCATGCGTATCGTTGGTAATCAGGATAGTCATACTGTGCGGTCTGGTACAGCTGTCGTGTCGTGGTTTGTGTGGCAGCAGCAGGCAACGCTGGTGCGGCTGGCACAAACTGTATAGACTGTTGTGGAGCTGGCATGGACTGTGCATGCTGCGGTGCTCCTTGTTCATTCTGATCCTGTCTAGGTGGCCGTGGTCTTTATTTTGTAATACCTGTGGCGATATTACGCTTCAGAACTGGACAATCGTGTACATAATGACCTGGCTGTTTACAATAGTTGCATGTCCCTTTTACAGGTCCTGCTGAATCACCGGAATGTGTCGTACCCTTTTTATGTCCTTCAGCTGGAACTGTCTGGGAGACTAGCATTTTCATTTTCGTGTCTTTCATGCGTCTTTGTTCATGATCTTGTTCTTCTCTAATTCTATTGTAATGGTACTGTAACATTTGTAGCATTTGTGATGGGGTATTACCTTGCCAGGTACTCTCGAATTTTAATACTCTATTCTTCACTTGGGGCAAAGAATTTTCAACTAATTTTGTCACAAACAGATGTGGGTATGACTCGCTACTTGCTTTTATACCACTATTTATACCAAAACATTTTTCGAATCGGGCATAGAAATCACTAGTGTCTTCATCTTGCTTTTGTTTACAGGCTGAGATTGCACCCCAGTCTTCCTTTTTCGTGGTTAATAAACGTGGCAGTACCTGTACTAGTAAACCTGGTAGTGCTTTAGTTTTGTCCCCAAGCCCCGAACCTGGACCTCGGGCCTTTTCTTCATTTTCTAATGCTGTCCAATCTATCTTTTGGTCTCCCACTTCCCACTCTTTTTCTTTCAGTTTTTCGTAAATGCCAGCAGGCATCAATACCTTTAATATGGTCATAATGTCGGGATAGGTATACTCTCCCATGAGTAACATGTCTTTAATTTCTCGGTGGAAACCCGCTGGGTCTTTGTCATGACTGGGTACCACTTTCTTCATTTCCAACAATTCTATTTTCGATATGGGCGTATATACATATACACGTTTAAACTCATTGTCCTCGCCCTTTATTGGGTGCACTTCTCGTAAGGGATTCTGTCTGTCCATGTAATACGTGGTTCTTTCCTTGATGGGCAGTGAGACATGTTCTGGGCATATAAAAAGAATGTACTGCTTTCTTGATTCTAGTATTTCTTTAATTAACTTAGTACCTGAACCTCTCCATCTATTCGTGAGTAATTCAGTCAATATATCAGGTAAGGGACCAGGATCTGAATGTTGGCTTTTATATAGTATAAGAAGTTGTTGAATCATATAAATCCCAGCTAAACGCTGTTCATCTGGGGTGAGATTCAAAAATGTGTGTGCTACTGTATCATCATCATACTTTCCGGGACTGTCAATCCAATGAACGGCTGACCTAGCTAATTCTTGTTCATCCATAGAATCAAGAAAATGATAACCCCTTCGTTCTCGCAGTAATTTGTCAGCGGCTTGGAACGAATGCTCGGGGGACCTCATATTTATTTTAGGTGTTTGAAAATTCCTGTTATTTTCTAGACATATCGGACGTATCGGGTCAGTAAGACATCTAGTATTATTACAAGATCTTCCTCTACCTACATAGGCTATAGTTTCTGACTGTCCTGTGGGCAGTCCTGATCCTTCTTCCTCGCCTTGCTCGAACTGGTCTACCGCTAATCTTTCTTCGTGTAAGCGTTCTATTTCTTTACGGATCTTTCGGCACATGGCTATTATACAATTTTGCTTATCATGTCTCCCTTCTGATATATTCTGGCTCCATCTGGTAAGAATTTGCATTACTTCCGGGTCTACCCCCGGTCGGTCTTGATTTCTGATCACACAATTTATGAGGAAACGTAACAGTTCCCCCTGTATTTCCACTTTCTGGTATTCCATAGCTCTGTTAATACTTTCAGAATCTCGCCCTGTTTGGACAAAATGGTATATATTATCTAGATGCATAGTCATTCCTGGTAACTTCCCTAAATACACCGCGGCTCGTCTGATACGTAATGATGCCATGATCATTTCGTCCTCTTTGCCGGGCACAGGGTCATATCAACAATCTATAAGAAGTTCCTTAAGCGTACGGGCATTTATGAGTTTGGGGGTACGCGAATGTGCTGACTCTTGAAAGGTAAGTTTATTTATTCTGGGTGGCGTAGAAAAAATGTTGGTAGCACCTCCCGCAGCCCCATCTGGGGTATCGGGCGTGAAAGGATTCGTTGAACGTGATACAGCAACTATAGGTGTGGACACAGCTATGGAAGTAGCTGTAGGAGCAGATGTGGAAACAGATGTGCTTGCCGGAACTGGTGTCGGAATTTGGTGCTGCAGAGATACAGATACAGGATCTTGGCGTTGAACCTCCCCGGCCAATGGTCTATGTGGGGCGGGGTTAGCATACTCGGGAGCTGCGTCATCTAAATATGAGGAAAGAAAAACATCTTCTGCGGTTCTAGGATGCCCCTTGGGATGTACTTTTATTGGGAATAATGGGGGTGGCAAGTCTTTTGGTATCCCCGCGGTAGCCTTAGGTAATCCTTCGGCCAGAAGGGGATACATACCTTTCATAAGGGCATGTCTTTGTCTGTCTACTTGTTCTGATTTCACTCGTGCACCTTCTTCAATTAATACATTTTCTCGGACTTCACTTGAATTCTCTTTACTCTTCTCTTCCTGTCTACGTGCTTTTTCTGTACGTCTATACGATTCTTTACGCCATAACTCAATGGCGTCTTTCTGTGATTGTCTAGCTTTCTTTTTCCATAATTCTTCCTCTACTTTCACGATGCACTCTGCATCCCAGGTCCCAGCTGCGGGCCACCTCTGACTTTCTGGTAATTCCTTAGTGTAGTCTACCCATAAATCAAGAAATAATATAGCATCTAGGCCATGTTTATGATACATGAAGTACCCCGGAGTGTCCCTAGGAGGAATAGGAACAGCCTCTTCGAGTACCCCTTTTCTAGTTGTGATCTGTCTTAATTTCGAAAAGAGCGGCATATTGAGAACTGATCTGATACTTGATCTTGAACAAACTTAATACAATAAACACGATAATAAACAGTCATTCATACCACAATATGCAGAACGTATTAACACATTTAACATTTAACATTTAAATGAGCAAACAATGATGATGACGATCTAAGGAAAACTTAATCACTTAAACATAATACTCGGCATTATCTGAATTATTCTGAATTTATATACTTGATATACTAGATATACTGCTAAACAGTACAGATACACTGCTGAAACAGTGCAGACCGGATTTGTGTACCCAAACCCGTCTGGACCGGCACAACTTATGTGCACGCCAGAACGCCTCCCCAGTAATGGTACTCACCGGGTAGCTCGGAACGGAAGGCCTCGGAAACTGAACTGAACTTGAACCGGACTGGACTCGACTCGACTCGAAAACTTCGGACACCGGACTCGACTTGGGACTTCGGAAACTGGTGGGCCTCTGTATACCTCGGATCTTGCTCTCTCAGCTAGGCTCTGGTCGGGATACTTCGCACTTCTCACCGCCTCGTCTGGGTGTTGATCGCAGCCTCAGTCGCCCCCGCTTGACCGGAGGGAGATACAGGAAATCCTGCTGGTACGCGTTATTGTCCGTCCAGCTGTGGCAGGAGACCGGGCCTGCAACGCACCGCCGGCGCGTGAGATGAGAAAGTGTCCCTGTTCGGGCGCCATTCATGTGGTAAATAATTTAATTACCGGGACTTAATTTGAAACAGAAACATAATAAAATAGCTCAGTAAATAAGAGGCAGAATCCGTGGTATTAGAGGTTCGGAATGGGCTTTATTCCAATGGTCGATTATAATCGGTTGCTCCAAGTTCCATCACCACGAAGGTTCAGGAAGTGAAGTACATACGTTATTGACAATCAATTACTTTTATACAATAAGCATTACAGTGAGGCCAATACAAGAGGCGTAACAATTGATAGCAAAGATAACATTTCACATGCGTAGCAAAAATAGGCGTAACTGGGAGTGATTTAAAGAACGTCATCAGATGTGATGTCATAAGAGGGCGGTTACATGAAAGAATTTCGCAATGTCAGCAGAAATACTTGACAGGAATGCGCGCGCAGCAGCATGACGTGTGATTGACGTGCATCTAGGGGGTGGAGGGGACTTGACATTTAGCTCTACATGTGGCGACAGATGTCTGGAGGGTCAAGTCAACCTAATCCCAAATCATATCTAACATCCTATGTTTAAAGAACTATGTTATCCAAAAGAAAGGTCTCTTAGAGTAGAATCTTATTCTATACTGACTATACTGACTGTTAGTGCGTGTACAAGCGTCTAAGTGTCTACACTAGATGCGAGGGCAGGAATCTTCCATAGTAATCAGGGCTATGAATTACTTGTATAAAGACAGAGAAGCCGGGCCTTTGCTCGGTAGCTGGCAGAATGTTTACTTAAACTACTAGACAGGAATGCATTGGGTAGGAATCGGAGCAGATAATTTCGAAGGTGAAATACAGTTCTTGGCAGGCAGCAAGCTGATGTCAGGCTTCGTGAGCCGCGCAGGGAATGAGACAAAGTTCATGGTCACAGATGCAGGCTCGGACTGGAGCTTCAGAGACAGAAAGCAAGAAAAGCTTGATGACAGAATCAGGGCCTACTTGCCTGGACTGTAAAAATGGCATAAGTGAACCATATAAAGGCGGTGGCCTTTTGTACTTAGGAATGGAATATCCGGCCCATTCATGGCGGATCTGAAAGAGGACATGTTAACGGTGGACGCACATGTATTTGCGTCTTTATAACTGGAACTGGAGGGAACATACATGTACTTGTAACATGCACATAGAACCGTTGGGGTCCAAGATAGGGGACATAACTGACCAGAAAAATCCATATTTCCACAGTACGGATGAAATTGACTACTGTATAGGTCCTGATGAAGGTGGTTTAATCATCATTCCTACACCACCGAAACGCGCGTCGACCGCTTATTGAGCCTTTGCTCTTCAAATATAAAATCTTACTGGTCACAGAGGTGTTACTTACTACAATATAACCTCATCCTATGCACAGTTGTCTTTTGTATGAATCTGTGGGAGAGTATGGATGTGTTGGAATGAATGTGGTACGTTTGTATTTTTTTAAATTACATGTAGGGACATTTTTCTATGTTGAAAGCAATTATTGATATGAAGTTATATGTATTAATTGTATCTGTTTTTGTCTTTGTATATAAATTGTTATCTTTAGTTTGAGGAAAAAAATAAAAAAGGATATACACAACGGAAAATTAAAATGTTCTGAGATATATTCAAAGAAATTGTAATAATACAATAATGATAACAGTGATGTTTTGTTGTCACTATTGTGAGTGAATTGATAATTGAAACTGGTAAGAACGAAGCCTCAATGGTAGTTATAAACAGGCTATGAGGGAACATATTTAATTTTTCGTAGTACTTTCCCCTCTTTTCCCTAGCCTGAAAATTATCCCTTAGAGGGGGTCCCCTATGTTTTGCAATAGGACACATAACTTGTGTCACTACTAGGCCTGGGCTAAATTTCCGTTCCGCTCGGGGAAATTGCGATAATTTGACATTTTCGCGTTCCGCGGAGAGCGCGAAAATGTCAAAATTTCCGCATTCCGCAGCTTAGCGATAATTTGTTTCTTGCTCGCGCTGTATAAAAATACATTCTCGCGTGCACGTGATCGCCTTACCTGAATCCCCGTGTTCGCCGTCAAGTTTTCCCGATCCGGTCGCGTTCTCCACGAGATGTTGGATTGTTGGTAGCCATTTGCGCTGTCTCGCGACAGTTCGTGCCCGCAGTAATGTCATTGGTCGCGCGATCACGTCTTTCTTCTCGCGATCATACACGGCGAGAAGAGTGAAAACAAGATGGCCGCGCCCGCGAGCAACCGCATGGGTAAGTTGGCGAGCCGCTACCACGCAGAAAATACCATGAACGGGCGGGAAAAAAACTTCTGCATCTTCGCGATATTTCCGCGTGTTTGCGGAGATTTTTAATATTTTCGCGAAAATTTGCGAAAGTCACTTTCGCAAATTCCGCCCACCCCTAGTCACTACTGTCTCCATTCCTCAAACATGGGGTCAGAGTATCTTCACCCTGACCCCTTATCTTAGCTTTGACACAAATTTTCAGCCACGAAAACATTCCCGGATGATAAAATGGCAGCCACAACTTTCTGTTCAGGTTATGTCCAGCCAATTAGAGCATTTCCGCCAGCGGGCCCTTTTGTGATTCACCTCAAACATCTGGTAATGTACCCACGATCAACGTGAAACCACCGCAACTTTCTGTTCAGGTTGCCTCCAGCCAATCAGAGCATTCCCGCTGGCATGCGCTTCTGCAATTTACCTTGAACAGGTTGCGATTTAACCGTGAGCACCGCGAAACCACAGCTTCATACCTGCAACCAGAGATATCACTATATTGTTCGGATTTAATTTGAAAAACTACTGAATGGATCTGCACAAAAAACACAATCTGTGTGACAACCTCTACCTTTCTGCCGAACTTGGTGTAATTCTGTCCAGGGGTTCGGGCTGTAGGTTCGACAACGCATTTTTATGTGAGTTAATATTCCAAACGCACTCTCATTTCGCGCCCCTATTTCTTGGTCCCCACTACACAGATCACCCACAAACATTTGATGACACACAGAAACTACTTTGACACTTTTTGGGAAAGTCTCATGAAGATTAGTCAAATGACGCCAAAGTTATAGGCAAGTCAAAAAATGCTTTGCCTATGGAAACTAGGTCCTAACTACAACTACCTACTGGCAACCAACAGTATATATATATATAGATGAGACTCTACTACAGGATCTATTAGAAATGGAACATGAAAACCAAGATACCTTTGAAGATGGGATGTCTAACACAAGGCAGGAGACACGGGGCCTTATACGCACTCCTTTTAAGCCAAAGTCAGTATTTACTCCGATGATGCCCAAAGATGGACTGGACATTTTCGCTGAAAATGTGGCCAAAGATCTAAAAAACCTGGCCCTCAAAAGTGACAAAGAATTTACCAAGACACACAACATTAACAGGACAAAGTACAACAATGTTATGAGCAAAATTAAAGAACGCCAGGATGTTGTGGTCAGATGGTCGGGCAAAGGGGGAAATGTGGTCCTTTGGCCCCTGGATGACTACAATGCGGAGGCAATGAAACAACTCAGCGACAAAGATTGTTATTGCCGCATAGCTCCAACCGTCATTGTAGGCATAAAGGAGAAATATCATAAATCATAAATCAATAAATATGAATGGAGAAGTGCCAATTTGATTACCAAACCGGAATTTGAATATTTAAAAACTGATTACCCAGTGACCCCCCAACTATATCTAATTCCAAAAAATCACAAGAATGCCAAAATTCCACCAGGGAGGCCTATCATCGCAGCAATTGGGGGCCTGTTTGAAAGTACATCACGATTTTATGACTTTTTCCTACAGCCATTAGTCTGTGAACTTCCATCACACATTAGGGACACTGGCGATTTCCTGACTAAAATTTACGATGTTAACTGGAATGATGACTGTGTATTAATGACCCTTGACGTTAACTCGCTATACACGAGTATTAGACACAGGGATGGACTCAATGCCCTGCAACATTATTTGAATAAGAGACCGATCAACTTCAAAGAACATTCTCTAATGTTGTTGCATATGGCCGAATGGTGCCTTGAGAACAATGTATTTATCTTTGACAAATTGTTTTACAAACAGCTACAGGGTACAGCCATGGGTACTTGCTTCGCCCCTAGCTATGCTAATTTGCATATGGGCTAGTGGGAGGAGCAGGTACTCATGACGACACAAAAAACGGCTATGACTGAAAATGTGGACATTTATGTCTGTTACATAGATGATATATTCATCCTATGGCATGGAACAATAGATAGTGCTGAAGAATTTGCCAAAGAACTTAATAACAACAATCTAAACCTGTCATTCACTAGTCACACCAGCAAAACCAGTATTCAGTTTCTAGATATAGAAATGTATATAGAAAATAGTTGTGTACAGACTAGAACATACAGAAAAAGCACAGCAGGGAATGCAATTTTACACGCTCACAGTTTCCACCATAATAGTGTCAAGGAAGGTATCCCCTACGCAGTGTGTCTCAGAATGAGACGTAACTGTAGCACAGAAGAAGGCTTAAGGAAATCCACCAAAGAGCTCTTTAGCAGACTACAGAGGAGCGGGTACAAAACTGAAACTCTAGACAAAGCTAAAATCAGAAGTGAGCTAGTAATGAGAGACAACCTCTTGTTTAAAGACAAAGAACAAACTAAAAGTAATGCAGCAGGTACACCTAGACTCATTACAGGGTTCAATGCCTACCACACCACCATTAGAAAAATAGTCTACAGGCATTGGAACACTGTTGGTAGTGACCCAGTATTGGGACCTACCTGCCCCGAAGTTCCAGCTATTAGCTTTAGAAGAGCAAAGTCTATGCGCCAGGAATTGGTATGCAATGCACCTTCAGTAGTAAAAAGCCATAATTGGTTACAGTAACCCAAAGGTTTTACCAAGTGCAGTAGATGCAAGGCCTGCAGACATGGTACTAACATGAAATCTGTCATCATGCCATTTTGACAAACACCGTACTTAATCCGTGGTAGCTACAATTGCAAAACAGATTTTGCTGTATATATTTAGCAATGCACGTGCTCTAAGATCTATGTAGGCAGCACTATTCATCAGGTTCACATTCGCATCCTACAGCACCTAAGGGCCATTGCGAATGATGACCAGACATACCCAGTGGCAAGCCACATTAATTCGTGCCATAGAGGTAAGTCCCAGGACCTCTCCTACTTTGTCATTGACAATGTCCCAAAAAATCCAAGGGGAGGAAACCGACAACTGGCATTACGGAGATTGGAATCGAGATATATAATTCTCTTCAACTCCAAAATCCCGCACGGGATGAATGCCGATGAAGCGCTGAATGTTCACCTGTGACCCCTCAGCCAGGGACTCACGCCTCTCCTCTGCTATCCATTCCTCAGAGCATAAAAGTTCTTACACTTTATTCAGAGTTTCTATCGCATCATTATGCCAACCCCTTTTTTTATTTTATTTTTTTATTTCAGCTTACCTTTCCCTCTTACACTACGATACACTCTTAAGCCCGGCTGGGTTCAGTTTTGATATAGTTTTTATGTTTCCCTATCATAGACATCTATTTGGTACCGCAAGCCCACTTGGGCAGGACAGTGCCTGCGGTATGAGAGTGCCTTCCCCCTCGATTCCACTTTCTCATCCAGTAGCCGCACATCTCAGGGTACAACCTGCCTTCCCCCTATGGCCTCTCACTCCCATTCTAGGAGCAGACAGGCGGAACCTTAAGATATTAATTAAGAGTTACATCCCGGGGTAAGGGGGGAGTTTTGCCACATCTGCATCAGGAACGACATTTGCGCGTTATTACAGTAGCAGACCCTTTTGTAAATCCCTGATGTAACAATTGTTATTTACAGTTTCCCGAGTATGTGCATAGCTTAAATGATGGATAATATAATATTTATATAAATAGAGAAGGGAGGCTACACATGAACTACCTTTGTCACTTCTATGTCCATGACCGGTATTTTCTCTACATCACACACAATGTTACGTCTACTTAAGATGTAAGGACGGAGGTAGAATAGATATATCTCTTTTAAATTATACATGAGTGATTATTTCAACTCATACTGTATTATTAGGGGAACACAAATGTCTTATGTATTATTTTGCTGTTTGTGTATTTTTTTCTCAAAGTGTTTCAATTTATGCACTGTCATGTTCCATAGTCGCTGAGGAGCGTCTATGTCTATGAAATGTTCTGGTTGCCATGGTAACCAAGGGATAATGGTGGTTGTGTATTTAAGTTTTTCACTCACAGAACTTTTTATGCAGTGAACAAGGCGGTCCTGCTGCCGAAACGCGTCTGACCTTGTTTGAATAAATCGCCTTCTGTGCCAGAATTATTCACGGAGTTGGTGCCTGTTTGTTGAAAGACTGTTAGGATGGAAATATATATATATATTTGCAGTAGCATAGTTCTGTCTCTTTCTATCTTTCTATTGCGTGCATACACACAACCCCTCGCTTGCCACAACTCCAAGTTTATACCTGTGTGTGTGTGTGTGTGTGTGCCGGGACACTGGGATGCAAGGGACAGTGCAGCAGCTGACACGCCGCTGGGTGGACATCATTGACCATGAACAGGACCTGCACAACCTCCTGGTTGTCAAGTTTGTGGGAATTGATAGGAAATTATTTAATGTTTAATGTCACTTTCGCAAATTCCGCCCACCCCTAGTCACTACTGTCTCCATTCCTCAAACATGGGGTCAGAGTATCTTCACCCTGACCCCTTATCTTAGCTTTGACACAAATTTTCAGCCACGAAAACATTCCCGGATGATAAAATGGCAGCCACAACTTTCTGTTCAGGTTATGTCCAGCCAATTAGAGCATTTCCGCCAGCGGGCCCTTTTGTGATTCACCTCAAACATCTGGTAATGTACCCACGATCAACGTGAAACCACCGCAACTTTCTGTTCAGGTTGCCTCCAGCCAATCAGAGCATTCCCGCTGGCATGCGCTTCTGCAATTTACCTTGAACAGGTTGCGATTTAACCGTGAGCACCGCGAAACCACAGCTTCATACCTGCAACCAGAGATATCACTATATTGTTCGGATTTAATTTGAAAAACTACTGAATGGATCTGCACAAAAAACACAATCTGTGTGACAACCTCTACCTTTCTGCCGAACTTGGTGTAATTCTGTCCAGGGGTTCGGGCTGTAGGTTCGACAACGCATTTTTATGTGAGTTAATATTCCAAACGCACTCTCATTTCGCGCCCCTATTTCTTGGTCCCCACTACACAGATCACCCACAAACATTTGATGACACACAGAAACTACTTTGACACTTTTTGGGAAAGTCTCATGAAGATTAGTCAAATGACGCCAAAGTTATAGGCAAGTCAAAAAATGCTTTGCCTATGGAAACTAGGTCCGAACTACAACTACCTACTGGCAACCAACAGTATATATATATATAGATGAGACTCTACTACAAGATCTATTAGAAATGGATCATGAAAACCAAGATACCTTTGAAGATGGGATGTCTAACACAAGGCAGGAGACACGGGGCCTTATACGCACTCCTTTTAAGCCAAAGTCAGTATTTACTCCGATGATGCCCAAAGATGGACTGGACATTTTCGCTGAAAATGTGGCCAAAGATCTAAAAAACCTGGCCCTCAAAAGTGACAAAGAATTTACCAAGACACACAACATTAACAGGACAAAGTACAACAATGTTATGAGCAAAATTAAAGAACGCCAGGATGTTGTGGTCAGATGGTCGGGCAAAGGGGGAAATGTGGTCCTTTGGCCCCTGGATGACTACAATGCGGAGGCAATGAAACAACTCAGCGACAAAGATTGTTATTGCCGCATAGCTCCAACCGTCATTGTAGGCATAAAGGAGAAATATCATAAATCATAAATCAATAAATATGAATGGAGAAGTGCCAATTTGATTACCAAACCGGAATTTGAATATTTAAAAACTGATTACCCAGTGACCCCCCAACTATATCTAATTCCAAAAAATCACAAGAATGCCAAAATTCCACCAGGGAGGCCTATCATCGCAGCAATTGGGGGCCTGTTTGAAAGTACATCACGGTTTTATGACTTTTTCCTACAGCCATTAGTCTGTGAACTTCCATCACACATTAGGGACACTGGCGGTTTCCTGACTAAAATTTACGATGTTAACTGGAATGATGACTGTGTATTAATGACCCTTGACGTTAACTCGCTATACACGAGTATTAGACACAGGGATGGACTCAATGCCCTGCAACATTATTTGAATAAGAGACCGATCAACTTCAAAGAACATTCTCTAATGTTGTTGCATATGGCCGAATGGTGCCTTGAGAACAATGTATTTATCTTTGACAAATTGTTTTACAAACAGCTACAGGGTACAGCCATGGGTACTTGCTTCGCCCCTAGCTATGCTAATTTGCATATGGGCTAGTGGGAGGAGCAGGTACTCATGACGACACAAAAAACGGCTATGACTGAAAATGTGGACATTTATGTCTGTTACATAGATGATATATTCATCCTATGGCATGGAACAATAGATAGTGCTGAAGAATTTGCCAAAGAACTTAATAACAACAATCTAAACCTGTCATTCACTAGTCACACCAGCAAAACCAGTATTCAGTTTCTAGATATAGAAATGTATATAGAAAATAGTTGTGTACAGACTAGAACATACAGAAAAAGCACAGCAGGGAATGCAATTTTACACGCTCACAGTTTCCACCATAATAGTGTCAAGGAAGGTATCCCCTACGCAGTGTGTCTCAGAATGAGACGTAACTGTAGCACAGAAGAAGGCTTAAGGAAATCCACCAAAGAGCTCTTTAGCAGACTACAGAGGAGCGGGTACAAAACTGAAACTCTAGACAAAGCTAAAATCAGAAGTGAGCTAGTAATGAGAGACGACCTCTTGTTTAAAGACAAAGAACAAACTAAAAGTAATGCAGCAGGTACACCTAGACTCATTACAGGGTTCAATGCCTACCACACCACCATTAGAAAAATAGTCTACAGGCATTGGAACACTGTTGGTAGTGACCCAGTATTGGGACCTACCTGCCCCGAAGTTCCAGCTATTAGCTTTAGAAGAGCAAAGTCTATGCGCCAGGAATTGGTATGCAATGCACCTTCAGTAGTAAAAAGCCATAATTGGTTACAGTAACCCAAAGGTTTTACCAAGTGCAGTAGATGCAAGGCCTGCAGACATGGTACTAACATGAAATCTGTCATCATGCCATTTTGACAAACACCGTACTTAATCCGTGGTAGCTACAATTGCAAAACAGATTTTGCTGTATATATTTAGCAATGCACGTGCTCTAAGATCTATGTAGGCAGCACTATTCATCAGGTTCACATTCGCATCCTACAGCACCTAAGGGCCATTGCGAATGATGACCAGACATACCCAGTGGCAAGCCACATTAATTCGTGCCATAGAGGTAAGTCCCAGGACCTCTCCTACTTTGTCATTGACAATGTCCCAAAAAATCCAAGGGGAGGAAACCGACAACTGGCATTACGGAGATTGGAATCGAGATATATAATTCTCTTCAACTCCAAAATCCCGCACGGGATGAATGCCGATGAAGCGCTGAATGTTCACCTGTGACCCCTCAGCCAGGGACTCACGCCTCTCCTCTGCTATCCATTCCTCAGAGCATAAAAGTTCTTACACTTTATTCAGAGTTTCTATCGCATCATTATCCCAACCCCTTTTTTTATTTTATTTTTTTATTTCAGCTTACCTTTCCCTCTTACACTACGATACACTCTTAAGCCCGGCTGGGTTCAGTTTTGATATAGTTTTTATGTTTCCCTATCATAGACATCTATTTGGTACCGCAAGCCCACTTGGGCAGGACAGTGCCTGCGGTATGAGAGTGCCTTCCCCCTCGATTCCACTTTCTCATCCAGTAGCCGCACATCTCAGGGTACAACCTGCCTTCCCCCTATGGCCTCTCACTCCCATTCTAGGAGCAGACAGGCGGAACCTTAAGATATTAATTAAGAGTTACATCCCGGGGTAAGGGGGGAGTTTTGCCACATCTGCATCAGGAACGACATTTGCGCGTTATTACAGTAGCAGACCCTTTTGTAAATCCCTGATGTAACAATTGTTATTTACAGTTTCCCGAGTATGTGCATAGCTTAAATGATGGATAATATAATATTTATATAAATAGAGAAGGGAGGCTACACATGAACTACCTTTGTCACTTCTATGTCCATGACCGGTATTTTCTCTACATCACACACAATGTTACGTCTACTTAAGATGTAAGGACGGAGGTAGAATAGATATATCTCTTTTAAATTATACATGAGTGATTATTTCAACTCATACTGTATTATTAGGGGAACACAAATGTCTTATGTATTATTTTGCTGTTTGTGTATTTTTTTCTCACTGTGTTTCAATTTATGCACTGTCATGTTCCATAGTCGCTGAGGAGCGTCTATGTCTATGAAATGTTCTGGTTGCCATGGTAACCAAGGGATAATGGTGGTTGTGTATTTAAGTTTTTCACTCACAGAACTTTTTATGCAGTGAACAAGGCGGTCCTGCTGCCGAAACGCGTCTGACCTTGTTTGAATAAATCGCCTTCTGTGCCAGAATTATTCACGGAGTTGGTGCCTGTTTGTTGAAAGACTGTTAGGATGGAAATATATATATATATTTGCAGTAGCATAGTTCTGTCTCTTTCTATCTTTCTATTGCGTGCATACACACAACCCCTCGCTTGCCACAACTCCAAGTTTATACCTGTGTGTGTGTGTGTGTGTGTGCCGGGACACTGGGATGCAAGGGACAGTGCAGCAGCTGACACGCCGCTGGGTGGACATCATTGACCATGAACAGGACCTGCACAACCTCCTGGTTGTCAAGTTTGTGGGAATTGATAGGAAATTATTTAATGTTTGTTTTCTAAAAATGCTAACATGTTTTTTTAAATAGCAGAGGTAAGTTAAGTTTATGTTCCAAGTAATATCTGATCCAGCCTGAGCTAGCCAAGTGCTCGGTGCCTCCTACTCGTACTTGTTGGTGTTTGCTTGAGCCGACTATCTAGGAAGTCATGCAGACTCCTCTGTCCTGTCACTAGGATAGTGGTAGTAATATCAGTTAGTTAGTGTTCTCTGTGCCTTTTTTATGTAGCTCATACAGTCCCAATCGCTCAGTGATGTGTAGTATGCATCTATGCAATTAAAAAGGAAACTGGGTTGGCCCATGAAAGGGGATGAGAAGCAAAGATAAATTGTTGCAATGCATTAGTAGCTCCAAATGCAGTGTAGGTTTAGGCAACTAGGGATAGGACTTAGGTATAGGAAATTAGGAGATAGGTCAACTCAAAAACTAGTACTCTAAGTGATTTGATTTCTAAAAGTACATTGATACTTTATTTGCCTTTGGGATTAACTGTACCACTAATCTATTTTTTGTATCTTCTTTATATCTTAAATTAGCACCCAAGGGCAAAAAGAGGGCACCATGGAAGGTGGATCAGGGTGAAGGGGCTGCCACTGCCAGTGCCAGCAGACAGTAAAAGTACCACCACCACCATGCCACAGCCATGGCCAATGGATCTGCTGGCCCAAGTAAATTCAGTTATTATTATTTCCCTAACTTTAGCCTCTCCCCATTCTGAATAATGTTGCCTTGTTTATTTTTATACTGTCTCCTTTTTTAATCTTATTCTATCTATCTAATGTTTGTTAAATTCTTGTTATCTCCGCATTATCCCTTTTTTGATATTTCAGTAGCTGACTTCTTCCTGTCTGTTCTAGTCTGTAGCTTTCTTCTGCTTTGTTAGTAAGCTTACCCCCCCTTTATATATCTTGTGGACTGATACTGTGAGGCTAAGATTTTGGCTACTCAACTGTGAAGACTGCAGGCCCAAGTAAGCTATTTTTCTCTAAGTATGTTTGTTGAGAATGCTTTTCTTTTCTTGCTCATGCTCAAACATGCTCAGAGTCATCATAGCTCTGCTTGTCCTTTACAAAGATTTTGGTTGGCTGGACTACCCGTCTTTTCTAACATTGTCAACCAACAAAATGCCCATAGTGATATTTTCAATCGAATATACCACTGACCGAACTGTAGTGATATATTGTGGTAGTATTTTGTTATAAAAAATAATAATAAGGGGAGGCGTATCTGGCAACTATAATGTGTGATGTTTATTCTAGCAGCACTGACCGCCAGTGCCAGCAGCAGCGCCAGGCGTGGCAGTGGAGGATTTTGAAGGAAGAGTACCAACGGTGGCAGGGACGAGCGGTTGTGACATTGCTTGCTTATCGATAACAATTATTAGTATACTCACTGTATTTGTGAAGCAAAGCAGATATGTATCCCACCCATTCTTCACTTCCCTGCCCATGGCATTTCGCCTCACATGACCTAACTGCAGCATGGTTTAATTTGGTACCGCAGTGTTGGCTGTGCAAAGCATGTCTGCTTAAGTTAATGCGGTATGTACAAAGTTTTCCATGTGTTGTAAACTGAAAACAAGGTGTGCTTCCCTCCCAATACCCATTCAGTCACCTCTTAATACTTCACTGCCTTATTCTTTCCTAGGCTCTGTCCCAGACTACCAAATAAATTGAAAAATCCACTCTTGTCATTTGCCACATATTTCTAGGCAAGTGATTTATGTACATATATTTAATCGATTCCAAAACAGATTTCCGCGTATTCAAGTTTTTCCCATTCGTCGACTACAGTGACTGACTAAGCCAAAGCTTAGCACATGATTATCAGGGACACACCAATATTCAATAGCAAAGCTTCTACCTACCTGGCCTAATCCCTCTAACTTACCCTGCAGTAAAGTAAGCTAAGTTTCCTTTCCTTACTGCTAAGCAAATGTATTTGTTGAATATAATTTGTGGTGGAGGGGGATGCCAGGGAGTAAAGTGTGACTAAGTGCCTTGTTTTAAGTTTTGCAGATGGGATACTCTGTGACGAACTTGGCCAATAAAATCTATGTCCTGTTCCTTTTCCTGTACTGCAGTACATTGTTTTTCCCACCATCTATTTACGGCAGATGGGATAGCCACATTTAATATATGACATGTGTGGTGTATTATCATTATTATTCATCTGCCTCTTTGGAGCTGGGGTAGAATTGAAAGGCATTTGGAGAAGAGCAGGGACTTTGGAATTAAAGTAAGATAATTGTCCATTACAGGTGCCCGATTGCAGACTGCAGAGAGTAGCACTAGCATGCCTCAATTAATTTAGCACCACAACAATACTTGTACTGTATAGTGAATAATACCTTACTCATTAATGAGAGGTAATTTATTTTTATTTTTACACACATAGGGGCATATGTACAAGCCCCTATTGCCACCACTATATCATTTTTAGTGACGTTGTGGTGGTGATAGGGGCTACACCTTAGTAACAATGCTTTACGCTCCCTTGTAAACAAGGCACACTTACACACGGTAGGCGATTCACCGCAACACCCATTGATTTTGACGCTGCACCCTATTTACAAGGGTGGCGTAAAATAGGGGGCAGCACCAAAATTAGCACTAGGGAAAACCTGGTCTTAAACAGGTGAAACAAGGAGAAATGCTTTATTTCATTGAGCACCACACATAAAAGTTACAAAACACCATTGAAAGAATGTTGATGTTCAGGAAGAGAGACCTTCCTGCACATAAACAATGTTCCCCTCGACGCAGACAAACTTGCACTATGGTGCAAGGGTGTCTGCGTTGGTGCCAGGCTGATACATTTAGTGCCAGTGCAGGAGGAAACACATGGCTGCACCATATTGTTGTAAATATGGTGCAGCTCTGCGTTTCTGAAGTGGCGTTAAGCCAAAGAGAATAACTCTTTGCTCCGACACTTCATTGTAAATATGCCCCAAACTGTCTGTTTAGTTTCATACTAGGACATCCTTTAAAAGATGATATTATTCAGGCAAAATTCTTTGCAGCCAGTCAGTGCTTTTATGTGAGGCATGTTTGGGTAAAAAAATGGCTCTTTGACTCCTAATCACTAGGTCCGGGAAGAGTTCCATGAGTGGCAGAGTGTGTTACCATGTGCCGTTCAGACTGATTTTTAGCGCTGTGTGTTTGTCTGGCATTGTAAAATAAGTGCGAACTGCATCAAGCACAGCACTGCTTCTTTCTGCTGACGGAGTAGAAGTTCTACTCGAGTGGCAGCTTCCTCAAAGCAAACGCAAGGTATCTCAACACGAGAGGTAGCGACCATCCACCACTGCCGGCATTGAGATATCTCGCTGGGAAGGGTTCTAGCATTGGTTTTACCGTTGGCGAGCCCGAGCGGGGAAACAATTCCACTGATTTTTTCAAAACTCTGCAAGCTGCCCCTAGCACAGAGTGTGAAAAACTCCACAAACTCCACGAATGGAGCGGAGTTCACTGCCCAGGCCTAAAAATTATGAACACTCAACTGACACAATTCATCCAATCCAATGATCTATTAGACCCCTCGCAATTTGGTTTTAGAACTGGGCACAGCACTGAGACCGCACTGATTAAAGCCATCAATGAGTTAAAGGACGCTTTGGATGAGGGAGGAATGGCTGCCCTCATCCTTCTCGACTTCTCGACGGCCAACGATACGGTGAATGATTCTACACTGATACACCACCTCGAGCATCTGGGCATTATTAACAGAGCTCTTGTTCTGCTGGGGTATGGCTTGACAACACTCAGTGATGCTGGACAATTTCACCTCCAAACCGTTCTGCCTTCCTGTGGGGTCCTGCTTGGATACTAACTTAGCCCCCTAATCTTCAACATTTGTGTCACTGAATTAGCCTCTCTCAATGGGTCCTTTGAATTCTCACCCCTCTCCTATGCAGATGACCTACAAATTGTGTTGTCTGCCTCCAACAATGTCAATAATACAAACCTTCAACTCCATAACTGTATGCGAGATATTGGCAGTTGAATGGGCAAACATTGTCTTAAACTGAACTAGAACAAAACTGAAGTTATGCTCTTTGGCAATAACCCACAATTCTGGAACCCTCCCTGCTGGCCTTCAGTCCATGGAGCAAAAAACCTGGGCGTCACAATCGATAACAAGCTTAATTTTAGCAAACACATCAACTCAGTCATTTCTCCTTGTTTTAACACCCTCAGAATGATCAGGAAAATGTCCCCTTCATTACCCCAACTCAAAAAAACAGTAATTACCATGTTAGTCTTAACAAGGTTATATTACTGCAACTGGCTATACATAAACCTTCTAAAGCAAAATCTGAATAAACTGCAGTCTTAACAGATTGTTGCGGCCACAATTCTTCTTGGCCTTCCTAAATCTCATTCAGTCTCCCAATCCACTTGTTATCGGTAGGTAATCAAATTAAATTTAAGGCACTCTGCCTTACCTACCAGGTCCTTCACAACTCTGGCCCATAGCACCTTAAACAAACCCTAGCCTGGTACGAACCCAAAACAGACCCGGATCGAGAGGATCATTGAAGGTTACCCGCCCCAGATTCAAAAGATTGAAATGGGGTGGCAGCTGCTTTGATAAGATCCCTCTAAACATTGGAATCTTCTACCCTTCAACATCAGAGCCGCTCCCTCTTCATATACCTTCAGAAAGTGGCTGAAAACCGAGCTCCTCAACAACTAGCATCCACTTCAGTCTCTGTATCTGTTATGCTGAGCTGGAGCCAAGACACCTCTGAGTATATGTGCACTTTCATACATTTATTAACTTTGCATAACCCTTGTACCTAGGCCTTTTCTAAAAACCCAGCCTGTCCCAAGTGCTCCTCCCTGCATCTTGGCCCGTCTGATCATGTCCCAATATTGGAAAAGTGACACACACCTTTCACAAAAATTGAAAACACAGCTGTCCAGTTTTCAATTGGCAACCGCACCTTAGGTCGATTTGACAATTCCAATTCCTTCTCCTTGGAGCCCTCTACTGCAGGAAGTTCTCTGAGGTGGAGACTCAGCATCCCTACTTACTCCCCTTTCCATACCTTTTCTTTGGTTGTTAACATTACCTGAGTACCAAGAGGCTTCATTTATGGCAACTTATTAATTTAAATTTCCTTTACTCTCCTGCTCTATTGTGTCCTGTGCTCCTGCCTTTTCACGTTTATTTGTACCTTCTCCTTTTGCCTACGGTATGTCCTGTTCCCCTTTTGCCCCTGCTTTGGGCGATCTTGCCAGTGATGCCTGCCCAGCTACCCATTCCGTCTGCATTTGGCCAACCCCGGGCTTACCCTCAGGAGGCTGGGCCCCGGCCTCCATGACCTACAAACCTTACCTACAACATAGGCCCCCGCTGCCTCCCCTCCCCACACTCACCCCTACAGACACCTTTTTGTGTCCTCTGCTCAGGGTGGCAACCTTCATCACCCTTACCTGGCATCAAGGTCTGGATCCAGCCAGCTAACCATCTGCGAAGAGGCAGAAACAACCGCTAGTGTCTGACGGGCTCCACATCCGGCATGGCACTCCTGCAAAGTACTAGGAACAATCATATTATCTGGACCCCACCAGCGCCACTTTGCCACCGCTTGTTTTTCTTCTCCGCTTGATCCTCACCATCCACCAATTCACCTTCTTCCAGCACCCTTACCTGAGGTCAAGACTAAGAGTGGCCTCCACTCTGAATCCAGCCGCCTCACCAGCTGCAAAGGGGCCCATGCTTCCAAACTCAATTCCTCAAATTCTAACTGTGGATGATCTTTCACAACTTCCCACAGCCCTGTGGGCACCACGACCCGTGTTACTACACTGCAATCTAAATTTTTCTTAAACTCTACTGCGCATCCAGAGGTAAGCCAGGGGGCCATGATACGCCATCTTGGCCATGCCCGTACTTGCTGTTGCTCTGCCCGCTGTTCCGGAGGCTGCACTGTGCCGTCCAGGCTGATGCACTGCCAAGGCCACACTAGACCTTCGTGTGGCAGCGTTGTAGCGGTCCCACTTCAGCATCCAGCTGGCCACAAAAGACCCTTCCATCTCTTCCCCTCAGGGACTGTGAGCTGCATAAAGCTCTCCAGATTCTGCATGGCCGCTGTGGTGCTGAGTCTGCAATATAAAAGGGAGGTCCAGCGTGCCAAGGCTATTGTCCCTATCTGCATGCTCCTCACCTTTTTCCAGCACTCATAGGCAAAGCCCCCTACTGCCCTGTCCCTACTGATCTACCACATCCATCTCGCCCATCTGTGCCTGCCACCCTGCCTCAGAATCACCTTCTCCCTAGCCCTAAACACTCCTGCTGAGTGCCCTGCTCATCACGCCAGTGCTGCACCCCTCTATATACCCTGGCACATATATACCCTGTGAGGTGGCCTTACTTCTACTCTCTCCCTCACACCCTCTTCCTACTCTCCCTCACTTTTCTAGTCATTCTGCTCCTCCTCAGCGCTCTACTTTAGCGTTGCCGCTTCAGTGTGGCCCTTGGTGTTCCCCTGTGTTGTTCCTGAGAAATCTCCACCCGGCAGCAAGTGTCAAATTGATTTGACCTTTTGGAAATGGCCATCAAAACCACCTAGCTCTGGGTGGCCTCTCTAACCATACCCTGATCGACAGCGACACTGTGGTCCACTGCTGTGCTAACCCGCCCTCGCTATCCCATCCCCTATTTCCCTAACTTTCCCTCTCCTGCACGTGCCCAGTGTTGCTTCCTGTCTCCCCTTCTCTCGTATGAAGGACCCAAGCCCCCTAAACCACCCTTCTGTATATTGCCTATGTCCCCTTCTAATTGCATGAAGGGGCCAGGACTCAAAGGACCTTCCTGTCTCCACATCGTCCTGTCGCTCTGCTATTGCAGCTAACTCCACCTTTCTCTCTACCAGGTACTGACCCTCCTGCTGTTTGCTACCCCCGTGATGCGTTCCTCCCGGTTGCTCGCTGGGCCCAGATGCCACCTCCTTTGCCCCTCTACTGCCTGCAGGGCTTCGGCCTTTGCTGCAGGCCATACCCATGCCCCGCCTCCTCTCCCAATCATAATTTCAAGCATGGACCATGCTGTACCTCCCACAGCGTGCAAGCCTCTCGCACTCCTAGTGGTCGCTCTCCTACCTCCTGATGCTCACCTTATGCCGCATTTCTTCTGGGTATATGCGACATAGTGACAAGCAGGCCAAGATTGCCGCTGCCACACCGCTTGTTTTAAAGATTATATTGCATAGTATTAACCATTAGATCAACCACCCTATCCACATCTTCCATCCTTACTAAACTACTTGCAAAATAACTTGCTACGTGGTGGCCACTGTGTCACCTACCAAAATGGTACCTATCTACCTAAAATGGCCACATGTATTGGGCTGACAGCCCAACTATAGCCAAATGAAGCCTAATGTAGCCTGGGCTGTCCCAATCTCCCTAGGGGGCACACCTCTCTTCGGTCAGCTGCCCCCCAAAGCCCATTCCCGCTCCTCCTCCCCCATGTAATGCCATCTTGTTCATTGAACAGACATGCGGGGTGCTGAGCTACATGAAAAGTTCAAGAAATAAACCCCGACCTCCACCCTGACCAGAAATAGAGGCACTGGACGAAGAGGTGACTGCTTGCTCTGCTGCCCTCTTTAAAATGAAGAAACTTAGTAACCTGTTTCAGAGGACTTAGAGAAGCCTCACAAATAGGACGTGCTGCAGGTGGTACTCCACACTAGATTGGAAAATAAAATTACTCCTAAATACAAATAAATATGCACCCAGAGGGCCTGATTCACAAAGTTAAACTTTCACTTTTGTGTACGTTTACGATTGTTCGATATTTATAAAGGGATTTACAAGAAGTATCTTTAAAAGTGGGGAGTCTCCTATAAAAAACATCCATCTTTTTATGTTCGGAGATTCCGCACTCGTAAAGATATTGCTCGTAAATCTCTTGGTGACTACCAAATAATTGCAAACATACACAAAATTGTAAGTTTACCTTTGTGAATCAGGCCCAGAGTTACTGTCTGCTAAGACAGACACTGAACAAGATTTACAGGAGGTAGGTGGTGTCCTTTACCCCTTAGTGCTTTGTATCAGTCTTTTATTTTCATGAAGTTTTCAGGAAAGCCTATCTGTTGGAGGCAGACATGCTTCATGAATAATGACTGAAATGAGGTAAGGGATGAAGAGGTATTGCGATTGTACACTCTGCACATCTGAATTTTACTCAATGTGTAAACATAGTCCATTAACATAGTCAATGAACACAGTTAATGAACAACATATGAAAAAAAAAGCTTATCATCCATCTGTGTCCCTTTAAGCGACTCTGACTTTTCTACATATAATGAAGGACTAGGCAAGGGACATTATAGACAAACATCCAGAGATCTAGTCTACATTATGGGGTGGGTGTGAAATATTATAATTGTATTGTTTTACCCAGATTATTCAAAGAGGCTTACTCATGGAAATTGTTAAATATATAATGACTTATTGACTATATGCCTCATACCATATAGAAATATAGATGGGTTACACTGAATTATGGGGATTTTTTTACTCTGGGGTCCTGAGTGACATCAAACAGACAAAAGCGAAGATTGAGTTGTCTATGATGTCACTCAGAGACACGAGGTGAAAAACATCCTTGTTATTAACTTTTTACCCATCTATATTTTTTGCTATGTATGGCCTCAAAAGTCCCCTGCCCCTGAGTTTTACACAGTGGCATAACGGTAATGGGGAGACCATGAATATCATTGCCCACCCCCATACCTGGGCTTCTGCCACCCAACCCTACTACTTATCCTTGCCTTGCCTTCCCACAGAAGTTGTGGGGCCTGCTACCCAGCTCTGCTCTGACAGCCTCTCTGAGAGCCCAGCCAAGCAGACTGGAATCCCTTTATGATGTAGGAACAGTGGTAAAGGAGTTGTGTTACCCGTCGTTGCTCCTCCCTTGCAGTGGATTACTAGATTTAGAATCCAGTCATTCATGCCAATGTCTCGCTATATGTGCCATGCATTACAATAGCGTAATCAGAAGTAATACTGACTGAACCCAAGTACAAAACTACCCTTTCAGAGCCTCACCTCTAAGGGTAGTGGATTACTCAAGTGTTCAACACCTTCTTCCTGCTGTGTTCTGTTTCTTGATAAATGCATGGAAGAGAATAATGAATTCCTTAAACCTTTTAGAATGAATCAAAACATAGTCCCCACCAGAAGGGTGACCAAAGACATTACTTAACAAGCATTTGCAATGCAATAGGTCTCGCATTAGCGAGAGTTTAAGCTATTAGTCTTGTAATTGATAATGCCTTTTATTTATGTGTTAAAACCCAAAACATAAATAGAAGTCATTGTCATTTACAATGCTAATAGCTTCTACTTGCACGAATGCCAGACCTATTGATTTGCAAAGGCTTGTTATACAGTGTGAAGGAAGGTATCAAAGCACTTTACACGAGCACTAGTTCTTTTACAGAAATGTACCCCGAATCACAGGATGTAGAGCCCCCGTGGAGACTCGAACCGGGATCCCCAGCTTCAAAGGACGGGAACAAGCCCTTACTCCACATTCACGCTGTTAACTTTTGCATTCACCTTTCTGCCGGTCACTGTTTTTTGCTCCGAGAGACGTGAACAGTGGATTCAGGACAGGGCCTATACCTTCGCTCGCACTATATAAAAATGAACGTACACAGTGCTGCCGACAGTATTAACGCCTAAAAGCTGCCACCTGGGCACCTTGTACACCACAGACGGTCACACAATAGGCACATGTATCACAGAAGCTGCATCAGAACCCCTCCCCCTCGGAAGTTATCAGTCACACATTTAAACACTCAAGCAGGCTTCAGGAAGGGTTGCAGAAATAATGTATCTGGGATCATTGGGATTACATGACGAATCACGTTAATTTGAGCAAACATTTAAACCGGCAACAGCCAAGGAAACCAATGCACTACCAAAGTCACCATTAGCATATTTCTGGTAAATTATGTCTTTAGTGAGATGCAGATCAAAAACATGTCTGCCGCCTCTTTTCCCCCAACCCACTCACTCTCACATCAAACATGATTTATTTTTATTCAATTCATTGGTGGCTCATGTCTTTTTTGTTTAAACACCAGAGTGCATCTTTTCACTTGCCCCACTTCTCGAACCTGAAAGCACTTCTCCATTCATTCCTATTTTTTTGTTGCATTTTTATATAGCAGGAACAAAGCTACCAGAGTGCTTTCCATTACAGAAATGTGCCCAGAATGTAGAGTTGAGCCCTGTTCCCCATCTTTAAAGTCCGACGCACTAGCCGTTACTCCACATCCTCTACAAACAACACTTCTGTGACACGTAAACTACTGCAGAGCAAAGAAAATAAAACAAACACAATTACCCCGTGCAAAGGCGATACTTATTGGCTTTGCCAATGCTCGTTTCTTGTAGGCAATCACGGTTGCTCAGTGAGTAAGAGGAAAGAGAGAGCCCTTGAAATGCAAATGCAGAACCTCACTGCCAATAGATTAACATTAGCATTCCTTGGAAAAACAAAGCAATTTGCAATCAATGCGAGCAGGGTATGAAAAGACAAAGAGAAAGGAAAAGCAACGTGAGAATACCCTGAGGGGAGTTTGGTGTGACTTAGGCAGAAGGCCTACAACACCACTGTGATGCACCTTGTCATGAACAAGATCAGTGGCGGCTGCCCCACCAGTGGTGAAATGTGTTGTAAAACCACAAACAAACCCTCTCAGCAACCGAACATTTGTCTGTTGTGCTGATGAAAGAAGAAACACCGTTGTACAAATCTTATCAATGTAATTGTGTTTTTCCAGTTAGTGACTACTTTAATTTATCTCACCACTTATGGACTTAAAGTGCTTAAACAAACGAGTGACGTCCAGTTTACGAGGGCCAGGTCACACAAAGCCCAGCACAATCCAGCTGATTTTCACTTATTGTCCTAAAGCGAACAGACTGTCTGTGTATCTTGCTTTAGCTGCACTGACAGGATTCCACCACACAAAGGATGCAACACAAAACTGCCGCTGCCCCAGGGCCACAACATGACTGCTTATCTCTACACAGGATTACATTTCTGCAAAGTTTAGAAGTCAGGGTAGAGGAGGGTTTATACTAATGATATTAAGATACTCAAGTGTCGACTATTGCTTAAGTTGGACTGGCGTCAGGCAATTTTATTTACACATTTAGACCAAGCAAACAGGGCAAAAATGACCTATGCATCCACGGACTAGTGACCTCGAGCAAAGGTGCAAACGGGACTAAGATCTTTCAAGTCTCTCATGCAGAGACAAATCCAATGCACCGAAAACCGCCTTCTCGGCAGGTTACGCAACAAACCTCTTAACAAGCCCAATTGCAGTTGCAAACCGTACGCAACAGAAACCTCTTAACAAGCCCAATTGCAGTTGCAAACCGTTGATCTGATACGGACACCCGAGCTGGAGTGGTACCTGATTTAACAAGCATTGGCCGCGCGCGCGGCGGGAGAAGCGGGAGTTGTGTGCGCACACGGCCAGTCATCGCGATCACGATCGCTGTGAAAGCGAAAGTGATCGCGATGACGCAGAAAGGCATTCATGAGTGCAGCTGACTGTCCTAGCGCATGGCGGCTGCGCGCGTGCACGCTCATGTGCACGCAAGCGCTAGGCCACCCAGCAGCACTTTAAAAACTCACTTACAAAATGTCTCTCCGAGCCAACGCATGCGCTGGGCTCAGCGAGACCTAAAAACGAGGAATTGGCACTGTTAGTTGTGCTGACAGAGGAAACCTGACAATCACAAGTACAGTGACACTAATAAGCAGTGCTTAGTTGAAGCCTGTGGTTGACAGTGGGGTCCACTGACACTTATTTTTGGGGAACAGCTCTTATTTTTCCACATCATATATTCCCCAAGAGCAAAAGAGAAAAAAAACACACAAATCGGAAAGAAGGAGGAAGAGAAAGACAGAGAAACCATCACAAAGGGAGAAAGCAGGAACAAGCAAGAGTTAGATGAAGGTGCATGGAGGGTCTGGTAATGAATTTAAAAGGCCAACATTTAATTGCACCGGATGCGGACTACTGAGTGGGAGCTTCAGCTCCGCCACTCTTACATTTACAAATTAAGCACTACACTTATGGTGCTTACGTTTATGGGAGCTGTGCTCCCTGAAATTCAGGCATCTTATTCACATCATCGTCTCCTAAATTTAAAAATAGTGCCTGCTGCTTCTTACGGAGTGATAAAGCGTCTCTGTAAGGAAACAAATACTTCAAGTCTAACCTGAAAATAGTTTTGCTTGAAAGAGTTGGATCTCCCAGAGTGCAAGGTACTCAACAGCTTGTAAATTGTCTCATCCTGTCACTGACTGCTGGAGACCCTAGCCATTCTGGACCATTCCCTCTTTCACTCTCATCCATCCATCCTACCTGTTTACATTTTTTATCATCTTATTGATGCCACTTTTTCAGTGAGATCAAAATGAATCCTAACGACCCATCTGTACATTATAAACTGCAGAGGTTTGCTCTTACCAGGTATCTCTCTTAAACAATAATCAATTCAACTAGTTTGGGTCATGAATCGACTACCATCCCTCTTATGGGCTGTTACAAGGAGGGGCCTGGGTGATACTTTGAACAAATAGCATCATGAGACCTTCAAGGAGAATGGGGCATCCACAGCAAAACTGACAGTGCAGCATGATAAAGCATGGTGCTTTCCCCTCCAAACTTCACCTGCCAAGAATTCCAGACACAGCAGCTTCACACAGAGCATTTATTGCACCACAGCCCTTAGACAGCTGAAGTCATGAACACACAGAGGCACACAAGCTGTCTCGAAAAGCTGATTTCATCTAATGCACATAGTATGGTCCTCGACAGTCTACAACAATATCTCTGAAACTGCTCCTAAGAAAGAAACGTGTTATGAAAATATGCGACCTGATGATATCTGACTTGCTATCCAAGCATTGTACGTACTTGTATTGCTGTCTTGCGTGACAAATTTATTCATATTATGGTGGCAACAGTTCCTTTTTAGGTTGTTTTTACTGCTTGTTGGCCTCTCCTCATGCGCTGCAGAATTTCCACCATACTGCATGATGGTTTCTCACCTAGTAAGTGGTCCTTGAGCCCACTGCATATTATTTCCCTATTTAACAGCAATGCATACCTCCTCTTCCTCCCCACCCTAAATGAACTGGTTTACACTTGCCAGCTTTGAATATTAATTTCAAATCATCTGTTCTCTCTTCAATGTTTCGTATATCTCCCTTATTTTATCAGCCCTCACTTTTGTATCAAATCTATCACAGATAATCAAGTCATCTGCAAGGAAGCATACTTTGACTACCAACTCCTTATTCAGTATTGCTGGTGAAGAAAATTGGGTACCATTTGTTTCCTCACAGGAGGTTTGCCATCGAAAACTGGTAGTATTTTATTGCAAGGCCAGGGGCTCATATTATGCTTTCCTAACGTGTTACTTTCATTATAGCAGCCACAAATCACAAAATGTTAATGTTAATGTTAATGTTACTGGGTATTTATAGAGCGCATGGCTACTCCCGAGAGTGTCCCGGCGCTGACATAGAGAACCTGCAACAAGAACCCTCAGCAATCAAAAACCTAGATCGCCGGTCATAAGAACAGCAGCGTTTTTAGTTTGTGGCGAAAGCACAGGAGATCATTTTCCCGGCGCAGCTCAATAGGTAGATTATTCCAAAGTGCAGACGCCAGTACCTGAAAGGAACGACCTCCCAACCGGGCACGATAGAACCTTGGGGTAAGTAGCAGACAGGAGGATGAGGACCGTAGATTATGTACGGGTTCATACTGCTGGCATCTAACCCTCAAATAAAGAGCACCGACGTTATGAAAGGCCTTAAAGGCCAATACCAGTGTCTTAAAAGATACCCTCTTACGCACTGGAAGCCAGTGAAGTGTTCTAAGAAGATGAGTATGATGGTCAGCTAGAAAAATCGCTCGGTCAGCTGCATTCTGAGCGACCTGAAGCCGATTAAACAAATACTCAGGGAGGCCGATGTATAGGACATTCACATAGTCGAGCCGAGATAGTATTAAGGCTTGCACGACTATCTTCCTGTGGGATATAGAGAGTAACGGTAAGAAATTTCGCATCATCCTTAACAGACCGAAACAAGTGCCCACCACCGATTGAACCTGGGCATTCATAGAAAGATTATTGGCCAATTTGACACCCAAGTTCTTGACCGTAGTGGCCAGGACAGTTGGGGGAGACATATTAGATGGCCACCATTCACGCCATTCATCGTCCGGTCAACAGCCGAAAAAAATCATTTCTGATTTTTCAGAGTTACGTCATAGCTGGTTTACATTAAACCAGTTAAATACCGCCGAGAGGCATAGGTTAATCATCTTCCCATCCAAAGCTTCGCCCTTGGCACATGTGAATGCTGGAGCGGGTTATGCAAAATTTTGTATACCCACCCCATTTTGCATGTCGTTTTATTAATTAGATTAATTAATTAATTATAATCGAACTAATGGATTGGAGTGATGTGGAAATTATTTACCAACCTTATTAATATACGAATTACACGTGGGATTTGCATCTGCATGGCTTAATTAATACGTGAACTAAATTTCGTACGCATACTAATGATAGACAATTAGAATATTGCATGATATATGTCGCTTTTGTGATGTAATTGTGATTCGTGCTTTATTTAGTAAGTATAAACCGCACTGAGTGTTGCTTTGGCTAAATAAATACATACACATATGGGTATTAGCGATGGAATAACATTTAATTAGTCATTTTTATGTATTAATTACGTTTTTGTGTTTCTTTGCTTAAGTTGACCATTTTGGCCTATCGAAAGATGGCTGCCTTTGGTGCCTAACCCGACTGCCAACGCTGAACAAGGCTTGGGTGAAGTGCGCCTGCGCTGACAACAGATACACTGTGGCCTGGACCTGACCTCAGATGAACATGTACCTTTCAAGGACAGCCTGGGACGTCGTCCAAATATTCCGAACAAAGACTGTTGTGTGAACCGGAACTGACAAGGGTCATAACCCAAAAGACACTTTCGTGAGAACTTAAAAGGATGATCCCTGATTGTCCAATCAGCGAACTCGGATGTCTAAAACTTTGATACATTTGATATTGATTTTACTATAAATTACGCCCCCTTTCTCTATAAAGGCGCACTGATTCGACGAGCGCGCTTCAGAGAATAGACTCCTGAGGCGGAAGCCGGGAGATTTTAGCCGAGTTTTTAAAAATATTGAAATTTGTCACCATTGTTTTCATCTGTGTCACGCTGCTCCCTGGGCACTTCCCCCCCCCCCCTGCATACCTGCTGAAACATCCTCGTGCAGCTCCTGATCACGCTGCCGCGGGTGGGAAAAAGATACAGCCGCCATCAGCCTCGCCACGCCCACTGCCGGGAGGCCACGCCCTCCTCCCCACTACAAAGATGTGCATTTGTAGAACGCGCAGCGGACGAGCGCAGCGGGCATGCCGTCAGCGCACCAAAGGCGCGCCAAAGGTAAGCCCGTCTGCGCCCGTCCGCGCCAAGGTAGCGCCATGGGCCAGTCACGCTGCCTGCCCTGGCCCTTATCCTGATCGGCTTCCCATTGGGGTCTCCTACTCCAGGGAGGCGCTCATCCGAATAGGCGAGCTCCATGCGGATAAAGGAACTCTCTCCCTGTCACTTACATCGCACCCTCGAGCCGACTTTCTGTGTGAAGATCTTTTAAAGTGTGGGCTTCATAATGTTAGGTCCCTGCCTAAACATAGTATGGAGATCCAACTCTTGATTGAGACTCACGAATTGGACATTCTTTTTATGACGGAAACTTGGACCCGTCCTGACTGTTTGGTTGATCCTGGATTTGCGTGTTCCCCTGGGTTTAAATTCCTTCACACCCCTAGGCCTACTGGCAGAGGCGGGGGAGTGGGAGTTATTTTTAGAGCAGCTTGTTGCATCAAGGCCCTTACTTTAGACCTTACTCTGGGCACTGAGCTGCTAGGACTATCAATACAGACCCACTCCGGGACTAATGTCACCGCGATAGTATGCTATTGCCCGCCAGGGTCATTTAGCCTTCAGCAGCAACAAGTATTACTAACTACCCTAACTAATATCGCCTTATCCCATCATAAGCTTCTCATACTTGGTGATTTTAATCTCTGGTGCAACGGGACCCTTGACTCGGGTCTCGGGAACCTAGCCCAAGCCTGTGATAGTTTTGGTCGGGGAACAACCTTTACAACGCAACTTTTACAACGCACTACCTTTACAACGCATTTTTTACAACGCATAATCCATTACAACGCATGACATTACAACGCATGACACTACAACGCATTTTTAAAAACTACCTTTACAACGCATTCCATTACAACGCAGACTACCATTACAATGCATACCATTACAACGCATAATATTACACTACACTATCCAACACTTACCCTACTGTTGCACCCCCTGGAGTTAGAATAGTAATTTTTACCCCTAAACTATCCAACACTTACCCTACTGATGCACCCCCTGGAGTTAGAATAGTAATTTTTACCCCTATACTATCCAACACTTACCCTACTGATGCACCCCCTGGAGTTAGAATAGTAATTTTTACCCCTATACTATCCAACACTTACCCTACTGTTGCACCCCCTGGAGTTAGAATAGTAATTTTTACCCCTATACTATCCAACACTTACCCTACTGTTGCACCCCCTGGAGTTAGAATAGTAATTTTTACCCCTATTCTATCCAACACTTACCCTACTGTTGCACCCCCTGGAGTTAGAATAGTAATTTTTACCCCTATACTATCCAACACTTACCCTACTGTTGCACCCCCTGGAGTTAGAATAGTAATTTTTACCCCTATACTATCCAACACTTACCCCACTGTTGCACCCCCTGGAGTTAGAATAGTAATTTTTACCCCTATACTATCCAACACTTACCCCACTGTTGCACCCCCTGGAGTTAGAATAGTAATTTTTACCCCTATACTATCCAACACTTACCCTACTGTTGCACCCCCTGGAGTTAGAAAAGTAACTTTTACCCCTATACTATCTAATACTTACCTTAAATGTAATTTAATATTATGCGTTGTAATGGTATGCGTTGTAAAGGTAGTATGCGTTGTAATGGAAATGCGTTGTAAAGGTATTTTTTAAAAATGCGTTGTAGTGTCATGCGTTGTAATGTCACGCGTTGTAATGGATTATGCGTTGTAAAAAATGCGTTGTAAGTGCATGCGTTGTAAAAGTGTGCGTTGTAACGTCATACATCCGTTTTGGTCTTTCTCAACTTGTCACTAAAGCCACCCATACAGCTGGTCATCTCTTAGATTTGGTCTTCGCGGCCCCCGACCTGGTGGCGATGGGGGAAACCTTACCTATGGATTGGACTGACCACTCACTCGTTAAATTCTTTATTCATACGAGCAGCGGTCCTCATAAAGCCCCCGTGTTGTCTACGGAAATTAAGTGTAGAGACTGGAGGGCCCTCATATGGCGGCACCTTACCGGTGAGGTGTTCCATTTGGAACAGCCCTTCGATGAGAAGTTGAACATAGATGAAAATTACACCTCTCTCTGCACCAGAATTACTACGGTCCTCGATGCCCATGCCCCGTTAAAAACACGTAGCTGCAAGGGCAAAGACTCTGCCCCCTAGTTCAATGACGAACTAAAACATTTAAAGCAAGGTTGTAAACAAGCGGAGAGAAGGTGGAGACGCGATTATAATAATATCTCGAAAGAGCTCTGGAAAACCAAGGTCTCTACCTATAAGAATCTGATTAAAAAATCTAAAGCTGAATACTATTCCTCGCTGATTTGCAACACCATCAATAACTCCAGGAGTATTTTTAACATACTAAACAGCGTCCCTAACCCGGAGTGTTCCAAGAATGCGATTGTCCCGTCCCAAGATCTTTGCGACAACCTTGCCGCATTTTTTAAGGAAAAAATCGAACTCATCCTTAAAGACCTGGACAAGCCTCCGGAGTTTGGCCCCCCATCTGGCCTGAGCCCTGTTTCTCCAGTAGAACGATCGACTGGCCTTGCCCTGGCTACGAGTGAAACACTACTCGAGTTCCCTCTTCTTACCTATGAGGCCTTCACTAAATTAGCCAGAGGGATCGTCTCCGGCTCTCCTTTGGATCCGGTGCCTCCCAAAATTTGGAAGGAATTTGAGGATGAACTATTCCCCCCTCTTCACCAAATCTGTAACCAATCTCTGGTGACTGGTACTGTTCCAGTTCATTGGAAACGGGCGTTAGTTTCTCCTCTGTTAAAGAAGCCCTCCTTAGACCCTGACTGTTCAAAGAACTATCGACCCATCTCCCTGCTGCCTTTCCCCGCCAAGATAGTTGAGCGTTTGGTCAGTAACACTCTTTCCATCTATCTCGAACGCCATCTATTATTAGATGGGGACCAATTCGGTTTTCGGCCTGCTCATGGGACCGAAACAGCCCTCATCACCGCTATGGATGAGCTTCAAAGGCGTGCAGACAGAAGACAGGCAGCGTTCCTGATCCTGCTCGACATGTCTGCCGCCTTTGACACTGTGAACCATAGGATCCTAATGCGGCGGCTGTGGGAGGCGGGAGTGAGAGATACCGCACTGCATTGGCTCCATTCATTTTTGCAGGATAGGCAGCAGGCAGTATCCATGCCACCTTTCCAGTCATCCTTTTCCCTGGTAACACATGGAGTCCCTCAGGGCTCGGCAATCAACCCAATTCTCTTTAATATATACCTTAGACCTCTGATCTCTCTCATCAAAAGCTTCGGCATCAGGATTGTGAACTATGCCGATGACACGCAGATGATTTTCTCCCTGGAAGGTGAGGACTCAACCTCCGTGGAGGCTCTACATAATTGTCTGCGTGAAACGTCTAGGTGGCTGAAGGATAACTCCCTTCAGTTTAACGCTGGAAAGACGGAGGTGCTTTTCAGTGCAGGTACTAGGATTCCCCAACCTTTTCCAACTAATTTTTGGCCTCCGGAAACTAGGTCCAATGTACGGCCGGTGGAATCTGTGCGCATCCTTGGGGTCATGTTGGATCAGAGGCTCAGCATCGAGACGCATGTTCAAAAAACGTCTGCCTGTTGTTTTGCCATCCTTCGCTCCCTAAGGAAAGTCTTGCCCCTCTTACCTACTTTTGCCCACGCCCAAGTGGTCAGATGTACCATTCTTAGCAGGTTGGATTATTGTAATGCCCTCCTGCTCGGGTCCCCTGAGTTCTTGCTGGACAGGCTCCAGAGGGTCCAATCAGCTGCTGCTAAACTGGCTTTGGGGTTGCCGAGAAGTTCTCATGGAGCGTCCGCATTGGCAAAACTGCATTGGCTTCCTATAAGGCAGAGAATTCATTTTAAGGCCCTCTGTATAGTTTTTAGGGCTCTCCATGGAGCTGGTCCAGCTCCCCTGCAATCTAAATTTGCCTGGTATACCTCATCCAGACAGCTTCGATCTTCTGTCACTAAACTGGTAGTTGTTCCTAGATTCAGGAAGGTCAGAGCCGGTGGCAGATCCTTCGAAGTGACTGACGCCAGACTGTGGAATACTCTCCCTATCGAGATTAGACACACCAGCGAACTCCTCCCGTTCAGAAGGAAGATTAAAACTTGGCTTTTCCCTTGCTAGCCCGCTCTCATTACTGTCTCTTTTTCTTTCAGTGCCAGGATGCCTGCAATGGTGACAGCCGCGCTTTACAAATGTCTAAAATAAATAATAAATAATAAATAAATAATAAATAGAATAGAGAGGTAGTAGGCGAGTTCGTTTCTGGCCTTTCTCGATTTCCTGATGTTATGCTGACGGAGAGGACGGTGACACTGCAGGACAGCTGTTAGCCTGAATCTTTGACGGACTGAATTAATGCCCAAACTCCTGATGAACTGAACCTACTAAAATTGATGGGCATTGATTTGCGAGACTGCCAGATCTGACATAGAGGACGACTTTAGCCAGAATAGGTAAATATGAATGGCAACTTGATCAAATGAATGATTTAATTTGCAATATTAATATAAATTTGGATTTGAACATCTACAGAAATGAGTTGGGTTGTTTATTCATTGAAATGTGTTGATGAAAAGGTTAATTAGAGAATTAGAAATTCACTTAAACCAGCAACTAGCTGATCCGTCCCGTTTTATGAGAGGAATACCAAAGGTGAAATTCAGGGCCTAATGAGTATCAGAAGTTTGTGTAGATTTGATGCTCATTAGGGTAGATTGTGGTCATTTTTCCCTCCCTCTCATTTCCAGCGCTTGGAGGGATGATTGCCTCCCACACGGACTGATGGTGAGTGAATGTTGGTGTTATGGGCCCCACTAGCGAATGTATGGATAGTGTGTGTATGTGAGATCATTTGGTCCGTGACGGTAGAGAGGGATTTTGCACTCCGCGCTGGAGTAGTTTTTCTGGTAGAAGTATGATGGTTGTTATTGTTTTGGTTTAGTGATTATTGCTTGTATTTGCTTATTGATTTTGGTTATTGATTGGTATTGATTTATGTACTAACACTCTATATTGAGTTATACGTTGTTTGCACGGCTTCTGGGATGTAGGAAGTGGGAAGTTTGTAACGGTTCCTTAGTAGAGCAGATGTAAGCGCTGCTCTCGGGAAAGATGGAATTGTTGTTGCCCTGTAGGTACACAGGGGAAGCGTGTGACAATTGAAGATGCACGGCGCATTGTCTGGGTTCGATTCGGTAGCATCGTCGTGTGCTGCCATTAGAGAGATTGATAGTGTGAGAGAAGTGTGTATGATAGCGAAGGTTACCTGTGAAATTCGGGTCTTAGGTACCAGGGATCCAACTGGCATTCCGATAACGCTTATCACTGGAAAAGTAATAGGTACTCTCTGAGCTTGTTAGAAGGACAAAGGAGAGGTAAGCGCTGCTTTGTTAACGTATGACATAATTCTGTAGCAGGACAGACTGTTCGCTGTGTCGTAAATTGGCTGCGATTGGCTTAGCATTAGCGGAATCCATCTGGTATTTAGAGGCTATCTTGTCAATTTTGTGGAATCCATTTGTATTTCTGGCAGCCATTTTGTCTGCCATGTGCTCACCAAGAGCTGTTTCCTTCTTCACTGTTGTTTACCCTTGTGTTCTGTTTAAAGGACTGGTTATACTTAGACTCTGCTACTCTGTGCATGCGCAGAAGAATCTAACTGTCCATACATCTGTTTTTAGCCTGTAGCTGTCAGGTTGTTTCTACCAGAGTCAGCAACTGCTAGCTCCTCCTTTACTGTTGACTGTGCATTTCTGTATGACCATCTATGTATGTAATTCTCCTATGTGTGCTTGTACCGCCCTCTTTTTTGAGCCCCAGTGTGGGTATAAAAGACCCATGGTTCTTCTACTCTGTGTGCTACTTCACTCAATACCGAAGGGTGCTGTTTGAATGTAGTTCCACCTCATGAGGTTTTATTAAACTTTGTATTTTCTATTCCAGTTTCTGTGCCAACTTCTTCCCAATAGTCTGAGGACTCTGTGCAGAGCAGGGTGAACCCCTTGCACTGGTAGGCCTAGCTGAGGTCTCTTTCAACAAATTGGCGCCCAACGTGAGGCTCATCGGTGACTCGGATGCCCAAAGGATTGGTCGCGACGAAGGATTGGAATCTCGCTCTGGACGCGATCGCTGCCCGATGAGACCCAAGTCTTGGCAACCACGGCGTTTTTCCTTTCTTTCTGATCTGACCATCCAGGTGGTGCCGGTCCTCGACTGAGATCTCTTCTGTTGATTCGCCGTGCAGTGACCATTTGGTCGATTTTAGAACTTGGCAGTTGGAACCTGGATACCAAGTGATTGGTAAGTGTCCTTTGGCGGCGCTTGCTGTTGGTTTTGATGCCTGGGATTGGTAAGGTAGTTTAGTAACACTTACTGTGGCTTCTGGAAATGTGCATTTTGTGTTGGCCAACTTGGATTGTTATGATATATTTATATATAGGTTGCAATCTATATAGGCAGGTAATGAGGAGAATTTTCTCTATCTGAATTGATTTGAACGGCACATCGTACTAAAGGTACCTTAAGTGCTACTTTGATTATAATACTGCATATTCTGCAATATTTTCGGCATGCCTGTTTTTAGCACACTTCGTAGGATGTGTTGCTTTTGTAGTGGTACCAAGTAGATTTTGGATGAAGCACAACCGACGCCTAATAGGGATATGTATATTAAGTATGGTCTTTCTTCCATAATGTACAGCGCATTATGGAATAAATACACGCGTAAGGATCCTGAGTTGCGTTGGCCTATGTATGGGTCATTTGATTTATGAAAGATTGAGTATGTGGAACAATGTATGTTTAAGCGAAAGACTAGGCAAGATATGTTTGATTGTGTACGAATGTGGGAGAAAGAAGTGCGTGAACGAATGAAGCGTGAGCAAGCCTTGATTGAAAAAGAACAGCGAAAGAACATTTATGTGAAAGCATTAGAGCTGAAGAACAAAGAAATAAAAGAGTTAAAAGAGAGAGAAGATAGGGAGCTCAATTTACAGGTAACTGGCCAATACGCTGTTCGGCGGCCCCTTTATCCTATACTTAATAAACCACAAGATGATTCCTTATTATTAGATCGTCCTCCACCTCCATATACTGTTCCTTCTGCCCCACATGAGTCAGATGAGGACTCTAGTTCGGAAGAATATAAGGCATGAGAAACTCGTTCTCTGTTGACTGCTGCGCGTTCGTCCCAGCTCCGATCTGCTGCTCGTAAAGCAGTTCATAGTACTGCCCCCGCCTCTGAACTTCTAGATAGTATGAGAGGGTGGTATGAAAGGGAGCAGCTGTATTTTACTGAGGTGTTCGCTGCAGAGGTCCTTGAGATGTTTAGGAAATATTCTGAGGAGTTAGAGCCTGCCGATATAGCAGATAATTATAAGCAAATGCGAGACGGTCTTTTTGTTTTCTCCCAGGTGGCTGATACAATCAGGCGTTTGGTTAAACTGCGTGTTGATGCAGTCTGTTTGCGAGAGGAGAAAAAGGCTGCAGACGTAGCTGCACAGACATCTCAGACCGGCATAGCACAAGCTTCTACCTCCGGAACAGATAAGACTATGATAGTTCACGCGAAACCTATGCGGGAGGCTGCGCCTTTGTATGTTCCTCCTAAAGGACAGGGTACAAGTGATGATAAGGCTTCTATCGATGCTAAGGGTTATTTTATTTATAATTGGGTTTACACTCCTTGGAATAGGACGGATGTTATGGCACTTAAAACTGCATTGCCTGATCCGCGGAAAAATCCATCCGCTTTTTATGAGGAAGTTGAAGGTGCTATTAGTTCTTGCACTATGACTTTGCCTGATATTGATTTATTTTTCGGATTGATATTACCACCTGATATGTGGAGAACTGTTCGTAAAATTGATGATCGTGCAGCTTTTGGGGCGTTATGGAGAGACTTAGAACAAATGGATGCAGAAAGGGAACCTGCACAGAAGTCATGTCAGTTAATTTTAGATCTTCCCGCAGCTATATTAGTTAAGTTAAAAATGATTATTACCCCTAAAAAGATAGATTGGACTGTTTTAGCAGCTTGTAAGCAAAAGGCAGATGAATCGGTCTCTGATTTCTTTACACGCTTTGAAGAAGCATTTCACGATTTTAGTGGCCAGTCATTGACAGATGACACAGGCAGACATCTGTTTGTCGATAAATATGTCGCAAACCTGTTGCCAGGAATAGCTAGTCGCCTAAAGGCCAGCGAGAGTTCATGGACTACCTCTTCCCCAGTTTCTCTCTTGACTATGGCTCAGTATTATGAACGCCAGGAATTAGAAGCAAAGGGTAATGAGGATAAAAAGACTAAAGAATTGAAAACGAAGATTATGTTGGCTCAGGCTTATGGTCCGCCTTTTAGAGGTAGTGATAGAGGTGGACGTGGATCTTATGGTTCGTCTTTCCCTTCTTATACTCATTCGAATCTGTCTGCTGACCAGTGCGCGTACTGTAAGAAATTTGGGCACTGGGCTTCTGATTGTCCAGCACGGTGTGTTCAGCAGTATACACGTGGTAGGGGACAAATGAGAAATCGTCCAGGATATTCAGGGCCTAGAGGAAGTACAGGTGATCGTGCTAGGTTTGATGCTAATATACGTGGGCAGGATGGGTTCAACACTTTTGATAGAGGGAACCAATATCAAATGTCTGACTATGTGCCATCTGATCTTCAAGGTTCTGCTTATGCATCGGATTGCCTAGGATGGGGTAAGGAATCAGTTGAAGTTCCAGTAGATCAAAGGGGTCCCTATGACACAGCAAACGTTTTGGGCTCCACTGATCAGTTTCTGGTTGATACAGGAGCTACTCGTAGCGCCTTGTCTAAACAATTGGTTCCAAGGGCTCCCCTGTCTGGCTTAACCATTACATTGATAGGCTTCGATGGAACCCCTTCCCTTAGCCCATTGTCGCAACCTCTTGCATTCCATGTGGATAAATTTACTGCTCCATGTCCATTTTTGCTTTCCCCGAATACACCAGATAATATTGTGGGTCTTGATATGCTTAAGTATTTCAGGGCTACGATACGATGTTCTCCAGAAGGTGTACGTGCTATCTTGAATGACAACCATCCTGTGACGGAGAGAGCTTGTCTTGTTAAAGAGGATATTGCATTAGCTTCACTCCCTAGTACTTTGTGGGCTACTTCAGACACTGATGTAGGGCAAATGGTTATTCCTCCAGTACATATTAGTGTCAAGGAGGGCGCTGTACTGCCACGTTTGCCTCAATACAAAATTTCACAGGAAGGGGAAGAAGCACTCATACGTATTGTCCATGATCTCATTGAAGTGGGGGTTGTTGAGGAAGTTCCTTACAATGTTTGTAACAGTCCGATTCTTCCTATTCTGAAAAAAGATACTGACACTAGGGTTTACAGATTCATTATTGATTTACGAGAAGTTAACAAGATTGTAGTACCACAATACCCCGTGGTTTCTGACATAACGACACTTCTTACTTTGGTTCCCCCGACAGCAACTACATTTTCTGTGATAGACTTGAAGAATGCTTTCTTTTCGATCCCTATTCATCCTGATAGCCGATATTTGTTCGGTTTCACTTTGAATAATCAATCATATAGATTCTGTAGAGTTCCTCAAGGCTATACTGAGAGTCCTAGTATTTACAGTCAAGCATTAAAAACACAACTTGATTCTTTCGTTTTGCCTGAAGGAGTGGCTCTCATACAATATGTTGATGACATCTTGTTGGCAGCCGACACCCCTGAACAGTGTGAAAAGTGTACTTTGTCCTTGATGTCTTTTCTTGCTTCCCATCATCACAAAGTATCACGAAAGAAATTGCAATATTGTAGACCGAAGGTAACCTACTTAGGTCACCTTCTGTCTCAGGAGGGACGTGCACTTACACCAGATCGCATTCAAGCTATTTTAGAAACACCAGTACCCCGTACTCAGAAAGATGTCCGTGCATTCATTGGTCTTACTTCTTTTTGTAGGCAATGGATATTAGGATTTTCACACATTGTTAAACCCTTGCTAGCACTTTTGACCAAAGATACTCCAATGCCCCTCCCATGGACAGATGAATGTGAGACTGCATTCCGACAGTTACGACAAGCTCTTTGTTCAGCACCAGTGTTAGGTACTCCAGATTATACGAAGCCTTTTACATTATATGTACACGAGAAAGATGGATGCGCATTGTCAGTTTTAGTGCAGACACACGGTGACAAACAGCGTCCCTGTGCATATTTTTCAGCAGTACTTGATCCTGTTGCTCGTGCGTTACCTGGATGCTTCCGTTCAGTTGCAGCAACAGCTGTGTCAATACGTCAGAGTGAAGGGATAGTTTTGTCACATAAGCTGTTGGTGCTAGTACCCCATGCGGTTGATGCCCTTTTAAATCAGACGAAGACGCAGCATTTAACTAGTGCTCGTCTGATAGGATATGAATTGACATTGTTGGCCCCTCACATTACACTAAAGAGATGTGCCACACTAAACCAGCCACTTTGTTGCCATACCCGGTGACTCAGTCTCAGTCATAGGAATCTCATGATTGTATATTCCTTACTGAGGAACAGACAAAGAGTTGTGTCGATTTGCAAGACACGCCCCTTTCAAGTGTTGATGGGGAACTATGGGTTGATGGGTCCTGTTTGAAGTTACCAGATGGTACAACGTCAGCTGCATATGCAATTACAACACTTCAGACGGTAGTTGAGACAGCTCGTATTCCACAGAAGTCAGCTCAGGCAGCTGAGCTAATAGCGTTGACACGAGCGTGTGAACTTAGTACTGATTTATCTGTGAACATTTATACAGACAGCCGCTATGCATTCGGAGTGGCCCATGATTTTGGGCTACTCTGGAAGGAGAGGGGCTTTCTTACATCCCACGGGGTGCAAATAATGCATGGAGAATTAGTACATAATCTCTTGACTGCTTTAACATACCCGAAGAGAATAGCAATTGTTAAATGTAGCGCACATAAGAAAATAATTGATAAGATAGGACAAGGCAATGCTTTTGCAGACCAAACAGCCCGTGAAACTGCCATGCAGCGAAGCACCACGTCATTGTATATAGTGAAGTCACAGGCTGAACGTTGGCATGATACCAGACAGGAAGTGCTAGATATGCAGAGATCTGCTTCTGCAGAAGAAATTGAGCAATGGTCTAAGGAGGGAACATTGGATGATGAGGGCTGTTGGAGGAATAAAGAGATAAGCAAGTGGAGATTGCCGACAGCCTATTTACAACCTATGATTCATATGGCACATGGGCCGGCACATGTTGGAGCCTCCTCGATAACGAAATTGCTCACGCAAGTTTGGGAGCATCCAGAAATTGCCGGCACAGCTAAAAAGATGGTGCAGTCTTGTCTGATTTGTCTTCAGCATAACCCTGGTAAAGGGACACGAACTCCAACAGGAGGGTTTGCTACGCCAACTGCACCTTTTGAAGTTTTGCAAATGGATTACATCCAGCTTGAGCACTGTAATAACTTAAAGTATGTTTTGGTAGTGGTATGTGCCTTTAGTAAATGGATAGAGGCATACCCTACGAAGGACAATACAGCTCTCACTACAGCAAAGTTGCTTTTGAAGGAATTTTTCCCTAGATTTGGTGTTTGTAAACTTTTATGGAGTGATAACGGACCCCATTTTATTGGGCAAGTTGTCGAATATGTCCTGAAGGGGTTAGGGATAAAGCAGAAGTTTCACGCTGCTTTTCATCCACAATCAGCAGGGTTAGTGGAGAGGTATAACGCCACACTTAAATTAAAACTGGCGATAATACTAGCCTCCACATCCTTGAATTGGCCAGACGCATTACCTTTGGCACTGTTGTCCATTAGATCAGTGCCACATTCGCGGTCTGGTCTTACACCATATGAGGTGGTGTTTGGCAGGCCTATGAACATTTGGGGAATTCCTAAACCACGTCCCATACATGATGTGCCATGTGTATTGATGAGTGACTATCTATCACAATTGACTGACAGTTTGGTCTCTATTCATCAACAGGTTTGAGAAGCTCTTCCTGATAGGTCTGCAGGTGAAGGCCATGGACTTCGGCCTGGAGACCAGGTGATGATCCGATCGTTCCAGAGGTCGAGCAGCTTGGAACCGAGGTGGCGCGGCCCGGAGCAAGTGCTCCTTTCAACGAGAACTGCGGTTCGAGTGACGAACAGGAGGAACTGGGTGCACTCCACCCACTGCAAGAAAGTGCCGTCTACCTTGGTGGATCCTATTGCCTTGATCGACCATCGGGACATCCTGGATACAGAGAAAGGCCAAGCCATATCACCTGACGAACCTGAGGAAGTCTTCCCGGACCACACAATTCCTGGAGTATCCCGATACCAACTGAGACAACGGAAAGAGCCTGCATTGTCGAAATAGACTGGTTGAGCAACCTCCCTGGGTTAGTGAAACGGAATGCCGATGTGGCAAGGGGGGGGGATCAGTTCTGTATAGTGTAGCGACACCCGTCTTGACCCTCGGTGAAGAAATCAACGGCTGCCCAGGGATAATGGCTCCAACGATTGTTTTCAACAATAAGCTGATCATGTCCACAATAAGATCAACTGTTTCTAAGAGAAAGATCATTTGTGCTATAGGGTTTGTTGTTGCTATGGTGGCTGTAGCAGTAATAACCTGGTTCGTTGAGAAAGTGGCTCCTGCTCGATAACTTTTGATCGCCACTACTCCAGTACCAGTTGAACACCACTACTTTACGCTTCCCTATTATGAGCGGAAGCATCGACAATCCTACTTAAATAATACCTTTATCCAGATGTTGCATCATACTCACAATGCCACGAATACTACCAACTGTTGGGTGTGTGGGATGATACCTGCACATCAAAAGAAAGGAGGAACACCTTTTATTCCTCTTCCCTTTTCTCATAATGGTTCTTGTCAAGCTTGGTATGCGCTTCTGTTTGCATCTGGAAGACGTACAGTAGGCGGGCTTCATTTTCGCCTCAATAAAGTATGCTACCAAGATAAAGATGGTTATCCTCAAGCCAAAGGGACCAAATGGGAATGGGAAGAGTATCAACCGGACAATGTTTCAACGCCATATATCTTCACAAATATGAGAAATTTCACCAGTAATAAACAATTTGTGATTTCTGTTACTAGAGCTAAAGCAGATTTATGTGTAAGCAGTATTGGAAGAATTCCAGTGGGGAAAAGTGAATGTACTGTAATTCTGCCTATTGAAGGAATAAATAATAGCACTTTCATAGCCTCACACAATACTTATTTTATCTGTGGTAGCCACGGATATTATCAACTACCTGCTGGGTGGTCAGGCGTGTGCTATGTGTCCTTTCTATTGCCCCCTGTGTTTCTGGCACCTGCATCCTACCACCGGGACCTTAAATTATTTGACGATATCTCTAGAAATAGATATAAAAGGACAATAAGTGTTGACGAAGTAGACCAAACTGATACCACTCTACAACAATATGTTGATTTTAATTTAGGTTTGTTCTTTTTTGTGGGTGCTGCATTAAACAGTAGGAAAATAAGACGATTGACTAGAGTTGTGGAAGCTGTTACCAATCAGACAGCTATGGCACTCGGGAACATTACGGAGGAGCTGCAAATTGCAAGGATTGTAGCTCTCCAGAACCGAATGGTTCTAGATGTGGTTCTGGCTGATTGAGGTGGTGCATGTCGCATCATCGGCAGCAGCTGTTGTGTATTCATACCGGATCACTCGCCTTCAGTATATGACGCAATATCAAAGCTGCATAAGATTGCTGCAGAAATTCATCCAGAGACTGGTACTTGGACTCTAGCTGGATGGTTTTGGACTCTCGTTTCTGCTTGGGGCTGGAAGCTACTAACTATCTTGTGTATAATTATTTCAATACTTTTTACATGCTGTGTATGTATCCAATGTGGTCCAATGCTTTGTTCCATTTGCATTTCTGTCTGTATACCTGTCAAAAGAAATATTGCAGAGACAAAGGCCCAACAAATGTTGAATAAAAAAGTGGCCAAAATAATGCTAATAGATGTACGGGATGCATATTTAGATTACCCCAGAGGAACAGATGTCTTCAGCTAATGCTAAAAGGGTCGTCTGTCGTAAATTGGCTGCGATTGGCTTAGCATTAGCGGACTCCATCTGGTATTTAGAGGCTATCTTGTCAATTTTGTGGAATCCATTTGTATTTCTGGCAGCCATTTTGTCTGCCATGTGCTCACCAAGAGCTGTTTCCTTCTTCACTGTTGTTTACCCTTGTGTTCTGTTTAAAGGACTGGTTATACTTAGACTCTGCTACTCTGTGCATGCGCAGAAGAATCTAACTGTCCATACATCTGTTTTTAGCCTGTAGCTGTCAGGTTGTTTTTACCAGAGTCAGCAACTGCTAGCTCCTCCTTTACTGTTGACTGTGCATTTCTGTATGACCATCTATGTATGTAATTCTTCTATGTGTGCTTGTACCGCCCTCTTATTTGAGCCCCTGTGTGGGTATAAAAGACCCATGGTTCTTCTACTCTGTGTGCTACTTCACTCAATACCGAAGGGTGCTGTTTGAATGTTGTTCCACCTCATGAGGTTTTATTAAACTTTGTATTTTCTATTCCAGTTTCTGTGCCAACTTCTTCCCAATAGTCTGAGGACTCTGTGCAGAGAAGGGCGAACCCTTTGCACTGGTAGGCCTAGCTGAGGTCTCTTTCAACAGCTGTTCTCGGGAAAGACAGGATTCTGTGCGAATGTACTACATTATCTTGTGTGAACGAGTGTGAATGTAAAGGCATTCGGGTTAATTGCGAAACTCTGTTTTTTTTTTCTCAGGAGCATTGGGTCTCCAACTATGTGTCTTAAATGCTAGAGAAACAATTAGCTAATGCTTGTTAGAAGGGTGAAGTAGAGGGATGTGCTACTTTATCAACGGAAGTAATGATTCCGTAGTAGGGCAGAGGTAAGCGCTGCTCTCGGGAAAGACGGAATTCTCGTGAATGCTGTTCTTTGGTTAGCGAAGCGGACAATGCAGATATTTCTATGTTGTTACTAACAGAAGTGTAGAAATTGAAACAAAAACTTACTGAGCAGAGTTGTAAAGGAGGGGTAGACAGAAGCAGAAGCAGGAGCAAGAGCTGCCGCAGCAGCTGCTGACGTCAAAACGACTGCGCTGGGATTGGACAGTCGGTCAGAACTGTGAAACGCCCCAGATTGGTGCGTTAGTGTAGGCCGCGCTAGGATTGGAGGAAACAGGGTGACGTAGACGCTCCTTATTGGTGCGTTAGTGTGAGTCGCGCTAGGATTTGAGGACTGTGACAGTGACGTGCAAGCTTTGAATTGGTGCGTTAGTGTGAAGTCGCGCTGTGTTTGGATAGATTAGCGGTACAGTTGTAAAGAGGGACTAGCGTGGCACGAAAGACAAGAAAATGTATTAATACCCACCAGAGAAAGAAAATAAAACCTGGTTAGGGAGAATGAGGAAGTGGTTTAAGAAGGACAAACCAGTTAAGACTAGGGAAGGACAGTTACTTCCTCCACCGAAAACCCCTGCATCCTTTATGATTGCGAAATATGGGTATAATACTTGCATTTGGTTAGATAACTGGGTGAGATACACCAAGGACGATGGAGTATTAGCTTTTCCAGAGCATGGTTCATCTAATTTGGCGGTTTTAAGAAATTTGAGGGAAAGGATGATGAATTTGGAACCAAGACCTAGACCGACACAGTTTGAGGCTTTGACGGAATGGGAAGACGAAATGCATGAACGAGAGAGACAAAGAAGTGATAGAGGATATAGGTACTGGTTTGGAAGACCATATGGACATGAAACGCATAGCGATCGAATGAAAATATGGCGAGATGCGAGTATGACTGAGGGTGTGTTCCCTGTAAGAACTGTAGGAGAGAATGAAGGTCGAAAGTGTGCAGAAAAGAGGCATAATTTGGAGTCGAGAGGGTATGGAGCGAATGAGTCTGAGGATGATGTTCTTGATGATATGTTCTATAAAAATCCACCACCGTATCGACCAGAACCAGAAATGTTAACTCCAAGTGCCCCAATGAGGGAAACGATGCGAATTATAACATCGGAACCAGAATCCCTAAGTTTGAATAAAACAGTGGTACCAGGGAAGTAGAAAAGAGATCGGAAGGAAGAACAGATGGAGAAAATTCTGCAGAATTAGCGAAAACAACCCTGGAATTAACTGAGAAAATAAGAGAATTGACTAAGAATCTAGAAGCAGTAACTGTTCCAGTAACGATAGGTCCAGTAATGCCTATTTTTGACAAACAGAAGGACAGTGAGCATTGTTTGACAGTCCCTTACAGAAATAATAAACCCTTAGAACAACCAAAAGTGAGTCAGAATGAGAATCCATGGAGGCAGGCTATGAGTGTAATGGAGCCAAATTTTACAAATAATCCATTTGTAGATCAGAATTGTGCAGCGAGACGTATGACAATGATAGAGACAGTGTCAGAAACACAAAAAGATTTTGGACACGGAAGTATAGAAAAACCAGTAGGACCATCAACAGATGAGTTAAGTGAATGGTTGAGAAGCTTTCAGAGGAAAGACAAAGAATCCCAATCAATTGATGTGGCCAAGTTACGAATGGTATTGGAAGAATTGATCGTAGGGACTATCCCGACAGAAAAATTGAAAACCTATCAGGATGAAGAACTATTATTTTTGTGCAAAAGTGTGACCTGGAGAGCGAAAAATTTGCATGAATGGTTAGAAGAAGTGGCAAATGAAATGGGTATTGATATTAATAGGTAAAAGCCTTACAGAAACCATATCGAGAAGAATTCACTGAAAAGGACATTGAGAATATGAACACCACAGGACGAATAGGTCAAATTAAGGACATAATCATTTTGTTGAGAAAATGGGGAGACGTGGATAAATGGAGAAGCAGGTGGTATAGAAAACGAGATGATGCCTCAGATAAGACATTTTCAGCCTTTCCGGTAAGAGAAAAGGAGAAGGTAGTGACAAAATGCCCTATGAGAGAGATTCCAGGAGGAGGATTTGTACATGTCCCATGGACAAGACAGGATATTTTGTCTTTTATGAATGACTTCCCTCGACTACGTGAAAAACCCGTCGAGTGGTACAGACAGGTAGACAGATTTGTGAAATTGTCTAAAGTACTATGGATTGATTTGAATAGTCTATTTGACATAATTGTACCAGCAGATCTATGGTCAGAGTGTAACTAATGATAAATTGGCCAACCAAGGAATATCCTAGGGATCCTAAAACAGAAGCACCAGACCCCGAGGTAATGAAGAAATATGAGCAGGTTATGGTATTTCTGAAAAATAAAGTGACCCCTAAAGAGACAGACTGGGTAAAAATTGATCGAACACACCAGGAAAGTAAAGAGTCAGTGCATGCATACTACGAGAGGCTAATACAAGCTTTTAAGCAGTTTAGCGAGGATGAGAATCTGAGTGAAAAGGATTTGAGCCATTTTGTATACAGATTTGTATATGGTTTACGTCCAGAAATTGGTGAGATGATTAAACAACATACAGTAGACTGGCAAAACAAGAAAATAGATGAAGTATTGAGACATGCTAAATACTTCAGTGATGAAATTGAAGCAAAACAGCGGAAGTTAAAGGAGAAGGCAATGTGGGCACAGGTAAAGGTAGCAGAGAGACAGGAAGCACAATTAGTGGAACAAGCAGGGACATAGCCTAAATTTAATACTGGGAAGTATAAAGGGAATATTGAAGAAGCTAAAAAGAAATTCCCGTGTCATAATTGCGGCAGGATAGGGCATTGGAAATCTGAGTGTAAGTTTCCCCCGAGTACTAACAATGAAAATCCATCATTGAACCCACAGGTGCAGCATGAGGTGAGTGGTCAACTGCAGCAACAGCAGCAAGTTGTTCCCCCACAGAATCAGGTGCCAAAACCGCCTTTCCACAGAGCAGAAACACACAGAAATGAATCGGGATTCTACAATGAAGAACAGGTAAATAAGCCGCCACGCGCTAACGCTGTCTCGCAGTATTGGCTGCAACGTGATGAGAGTGACACAGAAGAGAGCTATTGACGGTGCCGAAGGGAGGAAGAAGAGTGCGTACTTGGCGCAACGCTAGAAGTAGACCAGACAGGACCTTTTGTAGATGGGAGGGTTAATGATGAAAATATTACTTTCCTAGTGGATACTGGTGCTACTCGATTAACTGTTAGATCAGCTGATGTTAAGAATCTTCCTCTCTCGGATGAAACGATCCAAGTAGTTGGTGTGTCCAACAGACAGATTAAGACATACCTTACAGAACCAGTGAAAGTTAGCATAGGGAAATTTTCAGAAATGCACCGCTTTGTGGTGTGTGACACCAGTCCTGTGAATTTATTAGGCAGGGACCTGTTGTGCACAATGAATTGCACTATATTTTGTACTCCGGATGGAATAGCTTTTGAAACACCAGATGATGATGTATTGTATAAGATGACCCTAGCTAACAGAGAAAGTGAAGTTACTGAAACATATGCTGTATTCAACCCTGATGAATTACCAAAAGAACTGAGAAAATCTGTAAAGGCAGAGGTTTGGGATTTCACTGGAGAAGATGTAGGACTAATGAGAAATGTAGATCCAGTTAAAATAACTGTAAAAGAAGGAGTAACATATCCAAATGTTCCACAGTACAGATTGACACCTGAAATAATTTAAGGTGTAACTCCTGTGATAGAGAAAATGATCAGACAAGGAATTTTGAGAGAAATAATGAGTAGTCCATGTAATTCACCGATAATGGGACTGAAAAGGCCTAATGGGAAATTCAGGATAGTGCAAGATCTGAGAAAGGTGAATAAAATTGTGGTATCATGTTGTCCCATTGTACCAAATCCATCAGTGATTTTATATCAGATTCCCCATGATGCAGAATGGTACACAGTAATTGATCTGTGTCATGCTTTCTTTTCCATCCCATTGCACCATGACAGTCAGCAAATTTTTGCATTTCGTTTTGGTGAGCGTATTTTGGCATGGTGCCGAATCCCACAGAGGTATACAGAAAGCCCCTCAATATTCAATCAGCTATTAAAGAAGTCTTTGGAGAGTCTGGAAATGCCCGAAAGCTCTGTATTGGTCCAATATATTGACGACGGACGACCTTTTGGTAGCGTCAAAAACACGTGAAGCCTGTGAGGTAGATACAATAGCCTTGCTGAATCATTTGGCAGATGGAGGACTTAAAGTGTCACCAGCAAAATTACAGTTTTGCAAGAAGGAAGTACAGTATTTGGGACAAAACATTGAGAAAGGACTAAGGAAAATAACAATAGACAGAACTAGAATAATAAAAGGAATGAGAGCTCCCATGACTCAAAGAGAAGTGAGAATGTTTTTGGGAATGGTTGGGTACTGTCGTCAGTGGATAGGTAACTTTTCCTTGATCGCAAAGCCTTTGGTGCGATTAACGAGAAGTGATGTAAAAGATCCCCTTGAATTAAACAGAGAAGAATTAGCAGCATTCAGACAATTGAGAGATGGTTTGTGTGAAGCACCTGCATTAGGTATGCCTGACTATAAAAAAGAATTTGAGTTGTATTGCAGTGAGAGAAATGGATGTGCACTTTCTGTGTTGGCCCAGAAACATGGAAAAATGAGAAGACCAATTGCATATTCTTCATCAATGCTAGATCCAGTAGCAGTAGGTTTACCTGAATGTTTGAAAGCGGTGGCTGCAACATGTCGAAGTTTGGAGCAGAGTGAAGGAATTGTGATGGGATATCCATTGAAAGTGTTTGTACCCCATGATGTAGCAATTCTGTTGACAAGGAGTCGTACTCAATATATGACACACAGTCGGCTGACTAAGTATGAAAAGGTCATATTGGGTGCAACTAATGTGAGTCTTGCAAGATGTGTGAATGTGAATCCTGCAACTTTGTTGCCTGATGCTGAGATTGTGGAAGTAGGAGATGAAGTGGATCATGATTGTCTGGATGTACTTGATTTTTGTACAAAACCATGACCAGACATAAAAGATGTACCTTTGCCAGAAAGTGATTTTGTAATGTTCGTTGATGGGTCATGTTTGAGAACAGATGAAGGAGTGCTGAGTGCAGCATATGCAGTATGCACAGTCGCAGCAGTAATAGAAGCATCATATTTGAAAGGAGTGAAATCAGCCCAGGTAGCAGAACTTGTGGCTTTGACTAGAGCATGCAAGATTGGAAAGAGTGTGAGAGTAACTCCCATTAAGAATGCAGAAGTGGTTGGAAAGTTGCTTGAGGCGATACAGCTGCCTAAACAATTGGATGTTGTAAAATGTGCTGCACATAGTCAAGGTGGTGATTATATTGCCACCGGGAACAGGTACGCCAACGACATGGCACAGTATTGTGCACGAAATCAGAATTCGGTCAATCGGGCTAAGGAAAAAGAAATGTCTTCTTGCTCATTGATGTTCACTAACATTGTGGGAACTTGGGAAGAGGTAAGACAATTGCAGGATGAGGCAGGAGATGAGGAAATTAGACAGTGGGTAAAAGCAGGATGTGCCCCAAGGGGAAAGGATCATGTGTGGGTCTATCGAGATGGAAGACCAGTTATGCCTGATAGCATGATGTCTACCATGGCATGGATGTATCATGGCCAGGGACATATTGGGAGAGATGCCATGATCAGGTCATTTAAGCAGACCTGGTACAATGCAAAATTCAGACTTGTAGCAGAAAGTCTTTGTCAGAGATGCTTAATATGTCAGCAATACAATCCTGGAAGGAAGACAGTAGTGCCTCTGGGAACAATAGGTCGAGAAGGAGGGCCTTTCAACAGAATGCAAGTAGATTTTATTGAGATGCCTCCCTGTAACAGACTGAGGTATGTTTTGGTTGTGGTCTGCCTATTCTCCAGGTGGATGGAAGCATTCCCAACAAGAAGAATTGATGGGTTGACCGTAGCTAAGCTACTGCTGAGAGAATTCATCCCCAGGTTCGGGTTCCCAGTGACAATTGAGTCAGACCGAGGAGGACATTTTCATAATGAGATTGTAGGATTAATTTGTGAAGCATTGAATGTACAACAGAAACTACATTGTGCCTACCGACCAGAGGCTTCTGGTGTGGTTGAACAGATGAATGGTGCTATCAAAAATAGAATAGGGAAAATGTGTTTGGCCACAGGTATGAATTGGCCTGATGTCTTGCCTCTAGTACTCATGACAATACGGTCAATTCCAGACCGACCTACAGTATTGAGTCCTCATAAAATAATCATGGGACGTGCTATGAGACATGTGTTCATACCAGTCAACAAGCTGATGACAATAACTGATGACATGGTGTTGGAATACTGTAAAGGCCTGGCTGACGCAGTTCATTCTGTGTTTCATCAGGTTGGACCAGATGCCACCACACTTGAAAAGAAGCCAGCCCATGATCTGAGCCCAGGTGATTGCGTAAGGATAAAAGTCCACAGAAGAAGAAATTGTCTGGTTCCAAAGTGGGGAAAACCACGACAAGTCATTCTGACCACGACCACAGCTGTGAAGTGTGCTGGACTGAAGAACTGGATCCATGCCAGTCATACATTGAGAATTCCAAATCCGGTGAACAGCACAGGAAAAGAATACTTTGATGAATCAGAATCAAGTACTGAGTCCGATGACGAAGGGATAAATACACGAGGAAACTCTGAAAGGGGGGAAACAGAAGAAAGTTCAGCTTTAGTCCCCAGAAGTAGCTCTCTGAGAAGAAGATTGCATATTTCTGAATCCAGCGATTCTGGACACGAGCAAGAAGCGCAGGGCTCTAAGAAATAACACAGAAAGAACAGAGGGAAGAGTACTGAAGACACAACAAGAGAAATTTGTGAAAAGGAAGTACCAGATGAGAGACTGAGAGAAATTCCACCTGAAGTAACAAATTTAAGTGAACAAGGGACAGGTACAGAGAGAGAGGGACATATTTCTGCGGAAGACCCCCGAGGAGGTGTAGGGAACTGCAACATCCAGTTAGGTGAAGGGACAAGTAGCCAGCAGAAAGATTGCATGTCGGAGATCCGAGGAGGGACAGAAGTAGGGAAAACAAAACAAGTGGTGGAAGAAGAAGTCGCTGAAAAGACAAAGCAAGTTGAGACAGAGTCTGAAGAGAGTGAAAATGAAATACCTGAAGGTCGAGTTCTAAGAAAGAGAGCTTGGAGGAAAGAAAAGAATGACAAAGGAAGTAAAGTAAAAAGAGTTGCAAGAGATGATGTTTGGCCCAATAAAATAAGGAAACTGAGATACCGACTGACACGAGTGAATTCACCGAGAGCTGAACAGGTGAATGAAGTGACAAGTCAAGAAAAATCAAAAGAAGACGAATTAACTGAAGACAAAGAGAGTAGAAGAACAAGGAAACCTAACCAGAACTATAAGTCACCAGAATGAACGTACGTGGCTATGCCTGAAAAGGGACAAGAGGCAGATAGTCAAGGAGATCCAGAGGAGACTGTACTGAAAGTGGTTGAGGATGAAATAGAATCGGAATTCCTGAGAGTTCTCTTGTCCGACATTGGAGAAGAAGAAACGGAAGTTCAGGAAAATCCATATTTGGATGACGAGAGAAGAGTGAAGAACGAATGAGATGCCAAACTGAATAAGTTAAGAAACTTACTGATGAAGAAAACAAGATACTGAATCAAAAGATAGAGACTGGTAGAACCAAATAGGTGTTAGAACCTTAGGTTAGAAAAACTAGTTGTGAAGTAAAAGAGGCTAAGTCAAAAGACAAAGATGGCTAACATAGAAAGTAGTAAAGGTAGATGTACATTCATGAAAAGATGGTGTAAAATGTGTTGTTGTTGTTATACAGGATTATTAATGCTTTTAAGGAGCATCCTTGCTCTTGTCATTTCCTTTAAGGCCACTATAGATACCTTAGAAGGACATAGTGAGAGCAAAACTAATATAGGGAATATTCCAAAGGTAGTTCCAACTAGAATAGATAAACATTATTTGCATAAAGACAGGTCAATAACAGATTTTTCTAATAATGTGTTTTCAAAATTATTGTATGAATATGTAAAGACAAAGGACGTACGGGACTGCTACGTATGTATGCAGTTACCTGCATCTGTTTCTGAGGGAGTGACTTATCATCACCTTCCGGCAACGTATGGAATAACATGTAGTGTAATAGCTAGTTTATTTTATGAGACAGGGAAATTAGAATACTATTTTTCAGATGTAGATAACATTTTTGCGCAAGTGCCTTCTTATAATAAATTGAACAAAGTAAAACCTGCTAAGGTATTAGGTTAATACTTCTTAGAAACTAAGGAGCTAACATAAGAGTATATTTTTAGAAACAATCTAACATGCAGTTTAAAGAAGGAGGAAAAGACATTCCTAGACATGGTTGAGGAAAGAAGATTGAAAATGCAAAGAAAAGCAGCAGAAGGAAAAGTGGAGAAAACAATCTGGGATATAGAGAAAGAAAAACATTTGAAAGGAGAAGCTAGTCCAACAATAGCTTTAGATTGGCCTCAGAAAGGGAAATTTTGCATTCGAAGGAATCAAACTGTGTATGATAATTATTTTCTGGGTAATAGTGAGTGCCATGATACATATCGAATCATGGGTGGATGGGGATTTAAAGGTTGAAGAGATCCAGTCTTTCCTGGATTATATTTTATTTGTGGAAACAGGGCATATTATCGTTTGCCAGACCATTGGTATGGCACATGTTACGTAGGCCTGGTTTTTCAGAAACTTTTTCATATGGATAGAGGAGAAGATGGTGTACATAGCTTAAGTAATCATTTAGCTAGGACCAAGAGAGAATCTTGGGCTGAAATTGTAGGTGACATTTTTCAGGCATTGATACCAGCAGTGGGAATAACTCTGAATGCAAACAAAATTAGAAAATTGTCAACAGTAGTGGATCGCTTGTCAACAAGCACCGCTGGAGGATTTGTATTGGTTAACACCGAAATGGTTGCCATGCGTGCTATGGTAATGCAAAATCGCCTTGCCCTTGATATTTTATTGGCAAAAGAGGGTGGAGTCTGTGGAATGTTGAAAATTCAACATTGTTGTACTTACATTCCTGACGAAAGCAAAGATCTGAAAACTTATATTAAGAATATTACTGAATTGCATGATGAACTTGCACCACTGGAGGTTGAAGGTGTTTGGGAAAGAATTGGAAAGAAAATAGCTGCTATTAAGAATTTCTTAGTAAAAATAGGTAGTACCCTTATAGGTAAAATATTGTTTCCATTAACATATGTAATTTGCATAATATCAATGATAAGATTATGTTGTATGTGCTGTAGAAACAAGAAAAATAAGAAAAGAATAAAAAGTGAAAATTCTAAAAGAAAAGATAAGAAACAAGAAAGAGAAATTGAGGAAATAGAATTGGAGGAGTGGAAGGAGAGTATGTACGAATCAGTAAAAAGAGAAGAAGTAGGTGAAACTGAATTATGATTAAGAGCAAGAAAACATTTTAAAGATTCCGTAAGACAGAACAAAATTTTGGGTCATGTGGTGATAAAATCACCAAAGGGGGATTGCTGGAGCGGGTTATGCAAAATTTTGTATACCCACCGCATTTTGCATGTCGTTTTATTAATTAGATTAATTATTTAATTATAATCGAACTAATGGATTGGAGTGATGTGGAAATTATTTACAAACCTTATTAATATACGAATTACACGTGGGATTTGCATCTGCATGGCTTAATTAATACGTGAACTAAATTTCTTACGCATACTAATTATAGACAATTAGAATATTGCATGATATATGTCGCTTTTGTGATGTAATTGTGATTCGTGCTTTATTTAGTAAGTATAAACCGCACTGAGTGTTGCTTTGGCTAAATAAATACATACACATATGGGTATTAGCGATGGAATAACATTTAATTAGTCATTTTTATGTATTAATTACGTTTTTGTGTTTCTTTGCTTAAGTTGACCATTTTGGCCTATCGAAAGATGGCTGCCTTTGGTGCCTAACCTGACTGCCAACGCTGAACAAGGCTTGGATGAAGTGCGCCTGTGCTGACAACAGATACACTGTGGCCTGGACCTGACCTCAGATGAACATGTACCTTTCAAGGACAGCCTGGGACGTCGTCCAAATATTCCGAACAAAGACTGTTGTGTGAACCGGAACTGACAAGGGTCATAGCCCAAAAGACACTTTCGTGAGAACTTAAAAGGATGATCCCTGATTGTCCAATCAGCGAACTCGGATGTCTAAAACTTTGATACATTTGATATTGATTTTACTATAAATTATGGTAGAATAGAGCGGTAGTAGGCGGATTCGTTTCTGGCCTTTCTCGATTTCCTGACGTTATGCTGACGGAGAGGACGGTGACACTGCAGGACAGCTGTTAGCCTGAATCTTTGATGGACTGAATTATTGCCCAAACTCCTGATGAACTGAACCTACTAAAATTGATGGGCATAGATTTGCGAGACTGCCAGATCTGACATAGAGGACGACTTTAGCCAGAATAGGTAAATATGAATGGCAACTTGATCAAATGAATGATTTAATTTGCAATATTTATATAAATTTGGATTTTAACATCTACAGAAATGAGTTGGGTTGTTTAGTTATTGAAATGTGTTGATGAAAAGGTTAATTAGAGAATTAGAAATTCACTTAAACCAGCAACTAGCTGATCCGTCCCATTTTATGAGAGGAATACCAAAGGTGAAATTCAGGACCTAATGAGTATCAGAAGGTTGTGTAGATTTGATGCTCATTAGGGTAGATTGTGGTAAGTTTTCCCTCCCTCTCATTTCCAGCGCTTGCAGGGATGATCGCCTCCCACACGGACTGATGGTGAGTGAATGTTGGTGTTATGGACCCCACCAGCGAATGTATGGATAGTGTGTGTATGTGAGATCTTTTGGTCCGTGACGGTAGAGAGGGATTTTGTACTCCGCGCTGGAGCATGAACAGTAGTTGCGTATCATCGGCATAAGAGACAATTCTAGCACCAAAATGTTCAACTAACAATGCCAGGGGAGCCACATACACATTAAACAATGTGGGGCTCAAGATGGATCCCTGGGGAACTCCCACATTCATTGATTGAATGGGGGTCTCAAAAGGGGGGGACCAGACTGTCTGCTGGCGATTGGTAAGATAGGACCGGAACCATTTAGGGCATTGCCACCAATACCGCACCTCCAAAGACGATCAAGAAGAAGGTCATGGGGTACGGTATCGAAAGCCACAGATAGATCAAGCAATACCAATACTGCTTTCCCACCTTTGTCCAAGGTGACTTTTATGGACTCCGATATCTCGAGGAGAGCCGTTTCGGTGCTATAGTTAGCACGGAAGCCTGATTAGCTAGAATGAAGGATGCCGTTGGATTCTACAAACTCCCCGAGAACCTGGTTTACATTACAATAAATTGACACTTCCCTGCAAACCCTGTGTCACAAACCACAGGTTGAGAGAAAGTGAAACCACCAATCTGTCATGAACTTATTCGATGTATAGCAGTCATCAAGAGGTACCATCCATTGTTTTGCGGCTCAACCATAAGTCAAATACTCCATGTCATTCCTTTCTATGAGCTATTGTGAGAAATTTGTTTGAACTATTTTTGGTATTTCTTACATGACAATATGTTGTATTAACTGAGCTGTGTTTCACATAGTTGTGCTTCTCATTTGCTTCTATGTATCTAGAGATATTTTGGGAATTGTTTTCTCTTTCCTGCTACTTAGGCTCCTGGTGCAGATCGGAGCTTCCGAATCCCCTCTACTTCCACGGACAGAGTGATTTCACAGTCACACGCACTTACACACATCACACGCTGGTGGGGCCCATTACACCAACATTCAAACCTAAACCACCTCGTCCATGCCTTGCATAAGGGAAACACTTTCTGATAACCTAACCAATCTGCATGTACTCTGAGGTCGATGCGACCAACTAGTTGCTTATAAATCTAGCAAAACATTTCAAAGAATATGCAAATAAATTCAATAATCATGACAAGAAAATACCCACCCGACACAGAGATTCAAACAGAATATTTGTTTATCTAAAATTGTAGGAAAAGCCAATTAAATGCAAATTCATTTCTCTCATATTTACCTATTCTGTCTAAATGTCAGATCCTAAGTCAGAACCGGTCCTCACTAGAAGAAACAGAGTTTTCTGCAGTCATGTAGAGTCACCGTCCTCTCCGTCAGCATAGGGACCTCAGATCATCAGTTCGGGAAGAAGTGGCGCTAGACCTCTCTAGCCTACTAATATTTATACTAAAATTTACATTCTGTAAAGTTACAATTTATTATACAGAACGGATGAATGGCGGAAATAATGTCATCTTGGTACAGTTACGCTACTGTGCGAGATTTTCTCACACTTAGATTGTCCCAAATAATGAATAGGAAAATTGAATGTCCATGACTAATTCGATACATCCACGGATGTTTTATAAGATAATTTGTATCCCAATGGTGGGATCAACAGTTCATAAGTTCAGTTTTTCACTTTGGCAACAATCTTCATGTTCAGGGGTTCTTGGCAACCATCCTGGATTTGTCGTCATGATCATGGCTTTTCGGTTTTGTCGAGTGGGCAAGGTCACAGGTAGCGCGAAGCTTCCTTGCAAAAGTTTCCATCAACTCAAATGCAGGCTGCGGGTGGTAGCCATCTTGTAGTAGGCCACATTAGTCAACTTAAGTGAAAATAAACATAAAACAGAATTACTGCACGGAAATGATTAAACAGTGTTATACCCCTGCTAATACCCTTATGTGTATGAATTTATCTAGCCATTTGCAACATCAAAAGCCATTAATGCATATTAATTTGAGCGCAAACACAATAACATTACATAAGCAACATCGATTTCTGTCAGTTTGCTCACCAACTTAGTTCACTTATTATTTTAGCCATGCAATAGCATTCCCACGTGTAATTCTTTTGTTAATAAGGTTGGTTAGACAACATTTGACAAACTTTTAATAATTAATAATTAATCAGTAGTACTTTTAGTTATAACATGCGAAAATGAAACAGGTATTCGGTTTTCAAGTAAAAACCGTGCTCCATCAATCCCCCCTTTGGTGATAACTAATCACCACAAAAATCAAAACCCCAAAAATCAATTTAGTTTCCCCTTTTGGAAGAATTCAAAATATCTTCTTGTTCATGTTTTTAAACCCTTGTTTCCATCTCATCTTCCTTTTTAGTTTCTATATACATGCTTTCTCTTTGCTCTCCTAATTCTATTTCTTGTGGATCTCTTTCTGGTTTCTTTTGTCTCCTTTTAACATTTTCTTTTGTGATTTTCTTTTTATTTCTTCTATATCTACAACACATACACCCTAATCTAAGGATCAATAATGCAACAATTACACAGGTTAATGGAAATAATATTGTACCAAAAATGGTACTACCTATTTTAGCTATAAAATTCTTAATAGCAATCATCTTATTAGCCATTTTAGTCCAGATACTTTCAGCTTCCAGTGGTACTAATTCTTCATGCAAATCAGTAATATTTTTGATATAAACTTTTAGATCTTTGCTTTCGTCAGGAATGTAAGTGCTACAATGTTGAACTTTCAGCATTCCACAGACTCCACCCTCTTTTGCCAAAAGAATGTCAAGGGCAAGTCGATTTTGCATCGCCATAGCACGCAAAGCAACCATTTCTGTATTAACCAAAAGAAAGCCTCCAGCGGTGCTTGTTGACAAGCGATCCACCACAGTTGACAGCTTCTGAATGCCAAATGCATTTAAAGAAATTCCCACTGCTGGAATTAAAGCTCCAAAAATATCTCCTACAATTTCTGTCCATGTTTCTCTTCTATAGCGTGTTAATAAATTAATTTGTTCAGCATCATCTACTCTATCCATGTGAAAAATCTTTGGAAAGACCAGGCCAACATAACATGTACCAAACCAATGGTCAGGCAAATGGTAATAAGCCTTGTTCCCACAAATATAATACACTCCCGGGAAAACTGGATCTTCTCCTCCTCTAAATCCCCATCCGGTTGCAATAAAGTATGTATCATGGCATTCACTCGTCCCTATGAAATAATAATCATACTGGGATCTCTTCCTGGTAATGCACAATTTTCCTTTCTGTGGGGCATCTATAGCCATAGTTGGACTGGCTCCATTTTTCAACTCCTTTTCTTTCTCAATATCCCACATCGTGTCACTCATTTTATGCCCTTCTGCTTTCTTGTGCATGTTCAATCTTCTTCTCTCAACCATGTCTAGAAAATTCTTCTCTTCTCCTTTCAAACTGCAAGTTAAATTATTTCTAAAAACATATTCTAATGTTAATTCTTTGGTTTCTAAAAAAATCTCTCCTAAAGTGTTAGCTTCTTTTGCAGGATTCAATGCTTTATTCATAGGCAACTGCCCAAGAATATTATCTACATTAGACATCTTATAATCTAATTTCCCTCACTGATAAAATATACTAATCAACACACTACAGGAGATTCCATACGTAGCCGGAAGATGATGATAAGTCACTCCTTCCTAAACAGAGGCAGGTAATTGCATGCAGACGTAGCAATCCCTTACTTCCATTGTCTTTACGTACTCATACAACAATTTAGAAAAAACATTGCTAGAAAAATCATTAATTGACCTATCCTTATGTATATGTATATTGCTAGTTCTAGTCGGTACTATTTTCTGTGAACTTTTCCCTATATTAGTTTTGTTCTCAGTATGTCCTTCTAAAGTGTCTATAGAGACTCTAAATGAAATCAATAGAGCAAGCACGCTCCAAAGCAACATTAATAAACCTGTACAGCAGCAGCACATTTTGCACCATCTTTTCAGAAAGGAACATCTACTTTTATTCTCAGTGTTAGCCATTTTGTTAATTTTGACCGTGTCTTTTGACTTAGTCTCTTCTACTCCTCTACCGAACTTTTAAGGGCCGCAAGTACCCAACAGATTATTACAATCTACTAATTTTTAGTATTTCTTTTTTCTTCTCTTCTCCAAGCAATTTTCCTTGGATTCACTCAATTTGGATTTTCATCACTTTTCACTGTCTCTTCATCATCATCAAACTGTATCAGGTCCTGAACATCCGTCTCTTCTCCAATGTCGGACAAGATAACTCTCAGGATTCCCACAGCTTCTTCTTCAGCAACCTCTTTCAGTAAAGCCTCCTCTGGACTTCCTTGACTGTCTGCCTCTTCTCCTTGTTCAGGCAGTGCCACATACGTCCATTCCGGTGACTTATACCTCTGATTTGGTTTCCTTATTCTTTTAGTTCTCTCAGGTATCTTTGTTTCTTCTTCTTTAGTTGGGTTTTAACCAGCGGCGGTTTTCTGTAACGGGCGGGCGGGCGGCGCCCTCCCTTTCGTGATCGCCTCCCGCCCGTCGCCTCGCTCGGCAGCCGCGCTGCATTTAGATTTAAAATGATAAGTAACAGCAATGTTACTTCTCATTTTAAATCAAAAGCGGAACGGTGCACACGTGCCCAGCCTACCTGCCAGTACCAGCAGTCAGTGTTATTCAGCCGCGTTGAAGTCCTGCTGCTGCTGCCTGCCAGTGCCTGCGACGCTCGGAGTCAGACTCCAGCGTCATTGCATCACGCAGGCCAGGCAGCAGGGTAGGCACTGAATTCATGCAGTGTGTGGGGCAACTTTGTGACACATGCGCTCTGCGCATGTTTCACAAAAGGAAACTTTCAATCTACCGGGCGGACATAATGTCAGCCCGGTAGTTATGTTGACAGCCCAGTTAGGGCCCGCGGCCCCGCCCACTTATGACGCCGGTAAGGTGTCAATTCCAGAGCAGCCTCGGGCGGGTACTGTATAAGCCCGAGGCTGCATTAGTCACCACGTTGCCCTGCCTCAAGGATTTACACTTTACACTCACCCCTCCCTTTCACCAGTCATCACTGGATGGGGTCGGGTCAAGCATAACTGATCCCACCCATCTCTATGACGAGTTGGGAAAGGTAGGGGTTTTTTTATTTTTCGTTATTACAATAATGATTTCCAGCATTATTGTAATAACTTTACATACAGTGATTAAAAAAATAATAAACACACACATTTCCTTGTGTCACAGAGTCATGAGACTTAACTCATGACCCTGTGAGGTGGAGTCACATGATACATGCTGCTTTCACTTTCAGTTCCTCTGAACCAGCAGCAGCTCTGATTTGAAGGTGGCAGGAGCAGGTTCAGAGACGCACAAAGCACACAGCAACCAGCATCGAGGCCATCAGCTAGATGACTAAGACAGAAGCAGCTGCGTGATAAGGTAAGTGTGAAATAATAATTTGTACTTTTAATTTTTTGTGCAATGTTTGCATTGTTTAAATATGCTGCTTTATATAATTATTTTAGCATATTGCCCAGTTGGTTGACCAGGTCTAGTATAATGCCTCATGAGTGCATTAAAAAAAAAATAGCAAGGGTTAAATTTGATATTAACCCTTGCAAGTTTTTTTAAATGCACTCTATGGGGCAGATTTATGAGTGACTTGCGCCCCTTTTACTCCGCCGTTGTGTCACTTTTGTGATGCAGTGGCGGTGTAAACCCTGCGCCATGTTGCGCCCCATTTACATTGTGACACATCTATGGAGATGCGTCACGGTGTAAAGCCCTGTGCCACGTGAAACCTGCGTCAGGTTTCACGTGGGCGTTTCGACTCGGGGGGGGGGGGGAGTTCCGTTGCAGGAACGCCCCTGAAAAGTGACTCAGTGAAATCTATAAGATTTCACTAAGTCACTTTCCCAACGCTGATGCGTCAAAACCCTGCGCCTGCTTGAAGCAGGCGTATGGCTTGATGCACCATGTTAGGGATAGGGTAGGTTGGAACAGTGCTGGAGTTGCGTCGCGCTTACGACGCAACTTCAGCACTGCGCCAACCTTACGCCGGCAGATGCGTCACGTATCTGATTGCCCTTGCGCCACGATGCACCGCATTGTAAATGCGGCGCATCTGCGGTGGCGCAAGGGCAAACTTGCGTGACGCACCTTCCCTGGCGCATCCATGCTGATTTGCAGGGAACATAAATCTGCCCCTATGTCTGATGCAGAGCGGATCATGTAATATGCAGGTGACAATATTTTTACTTTATGTTGCCAGATAAGTGGGTCACTGCTTTTAACACAGAGATAGTTGTTATCGACAGTTCATAAATTTTAATCCTTCTAATATAGCACAGTGAGCTATAAACAACATGCAACTCTTACACCTTGTGTCCCTCACTCACTTATGTAACACAACCTGTACATTCATTTACACACTCATTTTCATAAAGCGCAACTCCTTACCCATAAGTGTTTCAAGCAGTTTGGGGGTGAGGGGAGCGGGTGAGGGGATCTATGGTTCAGTCGAAGAGCCAGGTCTTGAGGTCCTTCCTGAATTGGTCCTTCCTGAATTGCGGACGTAATGGTGATTGCCGGAGGTGGACAGGCAGGGAGTTCCAGGAGTTAGGAGAAGGATCTTTCTCCAGCAGTGGTCTTGCTGATACGTGGTATGGTGGCCTGGGCCAGTTGGATGGAGTGGAGATGTCTGGTGTATGTGTAGAAGGAGAAGTGGTGGTTGAGGTATCAATCCATCATGTGTTTGTTAAATGCGACTACTCACCAGTAAGGGTCTCAAGGAGGAGGGGATGTGCAGGTTCCAGTCCATCAAGGAGGGGGTCTGTCGAAAAGCCAAGATTTTTAGGTTTCGCGTCAAGATGGGAGTGATGGTGTCTAAGGTGGAGCGGTAAGGCATTCCAGGCTCTGGCCGCGAGGAAGGAGAAGGAGCGGCTTCCCGATCTGGTTTTTCTGGCACGGGGGACAATGGCGTAGGAGAGCTGGGCTGATCGTAGGGCACTTTTGGGTGAGTGGAATTTGAGGCGGCTGTTCAGGTATGCTGGTCCGGTGTTGTGGCGGGCTTTATGTGCGTAGGTGAGAATCTTGAAGGTGATTCTAGCCTCGATTGGGATACAGTGGAGTGTCAGCAGGTGCTGGGAGATATGGCAGTGTCTTGGCAGGTTGAGGACCAATCTTGCGGTGGCATTCTGGATGTTTTATAGCTTGCGGGAAAGGTTTTTGTTTATTCCGGCGTAGAGTGCGTTGCCGTAGTAGAGTCTGCTGGTGATGAGGGCGTGAGTGACAGTCTTTCTGTGCTTGAGGGGGATCCATTTGAAGGTCTTAGATAGGAGGCAGAGGGTGTGAAAGGAGGATGCGACGGAGTTGACCTGGCGGTCCATTTTGAGCTCGGAGTCCAGGATGATCCCAAGGTTGCGTGCGTGGTCCATGGGTGGGTAGGCTTCCGAGGGCGGGAGCCACCAGGTGTCGTTCCAGGTGTCGGGGTGTGGGCCCATGATGAGTACTTCTGATTTGTCAGTGTTGAGTTGTAGGCAGCTGCTTTTCATCCATTTTGCAACAGCTTTCATGCCTTCTTGAAAGTTGTGTTTGGCTGCATTGGGTTCGCTGGATAGGGAGAGAATGAGTTGGGTGTCGTCTGTGTATGAAACAATGTTAAGTCCATGGGTTCTGACGATGGGGCGAGCAGAGCTATGTAAACGTTGAAGAGCCTTGGGCTGAGGGAGGATCCCTGGGGGACTCCGCAGGTGGTTCATGTAGGGTCCGAGAGGAAAGGTGGGAGTCTGACCCGCTGTGCTCTGCCGGAGAGGAAAGAGTGGATCCAGTCGAGGGCCTTGTCCCGGATCTCTACGTCATGGTGGGGATGCACTGCAAGATCTTATGAAGTAGATGGAGCGTGTGGAAATAGGAGGATGAAACGGCGTTGATTTGGGGGTTTATTGAGAGCGAGGAGTCCAGGAAGATGCCAGGGTTTTGCGCGTGGTCAGTGGGTAGTGGTCATTGTGGGCCCCCTCTGTGTGTGTAGGGGGGTGCACTGGGGGGTACCATGAGTTCCATGCACCAAATGGCAGGCACTGCGCGGTGCCTGCCACGTGGTGCAGGGAAATGCTGGGCATGCTCTTTTGACATTGCAGACGGTGCTGCAGCCAGCAACACCGTCCGCAATGTTAAAAGGCCAGGATGCGCCCGCAGTATGGCTGACACATCCTAATTGCACTGGTGGGACTGCCGCACATCTGGCGGGTGGTCAAAACCATCATAATGAGCCCCTTAGGTCTTGTTTGAGCTAAGCTTGAGGCAGCTTTCCTTCATCCAGGTGGAGACTGCTTTATCTCCTTGTGGAAGTTGCTCTTGGTGGCTGTGGGTTCTTCTGTGAGGGAGAGAATCAGCTAAGTATTGTCGATATAGGAGACAATGTTGAGACTGCGGTTTCTGACGATGGCTGCAAGTGGAGCCCTGTAGATGCTGAAGAGGGTGAGGCTCAGGGAGGATCCCTGAGGCCCTTTGCAGCTGATCTCAGTGGGTTTTGAGTTGAATGGCGGAAGTCTGACTCTCTATGTTCGGCCGGTGAAGAAGGAGTTGATCCATCCAGGGCTTTGTCGCGGATGCCAGCGACGTCGAGTCTTGCTCAGAGGGTTTGGTGGGAAACGGTGTTGAAGGAGGCTGTGAGGTCCAGGAGGATGAGGGCAGCTGCTTCGCCTCGGTCGAGGCATTCACATCTAGGTGTGAAGCTCTAGATAGCTCCCTGGAACAAAAGGATGCCAATGGCCCTTTAAATTTGGCCTGAATCTGATGAGCCCCCCCCACCCCCTTTGCACGTTGCTGCTTGGAATGAAAGCAGACAACCTGCAGACGCTGCTGAATGTGTACCTCTTACAAATGGGGATTTTGGTTGGCTAGGGTATACACCTAATCCAGCAATAACCCACCATTATAGTCAGGTTAATTCAGATACACATGTAAGACTACCTCTGGTCATCGTCTGGTAGCTTGGTGCAGAGCAGGCAGGCTTATCAAAGAGGCAATGTGTAAAGTATTAGTGCAACACATAGTAAAGTAACACAGTAAAAGACACCACAAAAAAACTTCACACCAGTTGCAGAAAAAGAGGCCATCTTTATCTAATTAAAGCTAAGCCTAAAGGACAACAGTCTAATCAGTGTATTAAGAGTTATGCCAGTAGTAAAGTTAATTGCTCATTCTCCAGGGGCATCACAAAGCAAAGATGCAGATGCTCCCTTTGAGGGAGTCATAGTAACATAGTATCCTCAAATGAGTCCACTGGTCACCTCTGCCTCGGAAAGGTCTTCAATGCAATGGGGGTTGAAGTCAGGCCGTGGGCCCTCGAGAGAGTACCTGGGGCTTGGAGTCGCTGCTCTGGCTGTCTGCGGTCTCGCACACGGAGTCCACGGGGTGGGAAGTTGAGTTGGGTACCAGCATGGCCGAAGGAGCACAGTCAGGTCTATGGCCCCATACTGCTGTGTTGGCAGGCCTCACACATGGAGCCAATGTTGGTAAGAGGCACAGAGGCAGGCAGGGCTAGGGTTCAGCCACAGTAGAGTCACATGAGGTGTTCCCATAACTCTGCTCACTAAACCAACAGGATTCTAGAGTTCATGCACAGCGCCACAGGCACTCACTGCAATGCACACATACTAAAACATACACACACATTGGTTCACATATATTCGTTTAAACGTGTATGCACTTCTTTGCAGAAACCAGCAACTCTACACAAAATTACACAAATCACAATGCTTGCAGAGACCCAGGATCTCACTTGCACTCATGCACATTCCATTAAAACCACCTGAATTTATTATCTTAAATGTTTGTGTTTATTTGTTTTGTGTAAAACAGTATTGTACAGGTAGCACATTTGCTAGAAACATTACATGAATACAGTGCAGTAATTGTTGGTAATAATTCTTGTTTTAATTCTTTTAGCACATGAGAAATTGGAGTTAAGACTGATCGTAATATAATCACATTCAAGATCGGTACTGCGAGATATCGAAAGAAGACACGTGGTGACTCCGGCCCTGCGGCGACAGAACCTTTATCGAAACTCAGCTTCCTGGTCCTAGACCTCAGGCCAGAAGGTAGGACATGCTTTTCTATTTCCCGCAAAGGTCCACATTCAGCTGTGTATGGGTGCCAAGTGTGTGGTCTTTAGGTGTGGAGGCCTGTTGGTTTATCCTAGCAGAACAGTGCAGAGAGTATGAGGTTGTGGCGAGTAAAAATTTTAAGGGAATAATTTTGTGTTTTTTCATGATTAACTATGAGAAGTCCAAAAATGTTGATTTTTAAATCTTTTATTATTGTATGCTCTCTTTCATTTATCTAACTAGCCTAATAATCCCTTACTATCCCTTAATGCTTACCGTCCCTAAAGATATTAAACCCCAAACTGCCCATACATTCTGTCGTTTCTTGATGCATAATAAATGGACTACTCTTTAATGCTACCCTGATTCATAATAGCCCTGTACTACTCCTTAGTGCTACCCTAAAATCCCGAAATTATCCATTAACGCTAACTTGACCTCAATCATTACAATTCATTGCTAGTCTCCTGACCCTTATTTTAAATGCTCCTGTCTACTTTGGGAGGATGGCCCTTAGCCCTGCTACGAGTACACTTATGTTTCTTGTATAATGCATGAAAGCCACTACTTATTTTCATTCTATTTTTTCAGTCAACAATGTTTTTCACACCAATGTTTTTTAGTCTACCTTTTCCGTACCATGGGGCAGATTTACGTTCCCTGGCCAGGGAAGATGCGTCACGCAAGTTTGCCCATGCGCCATTGCAGATGCGCCGCATTTCCAATGTGGTGCATCATGGCGCAAAGACAAGCAGATGCGTGACACATCTGCTGGCGTAAGGTTGTCGCAGTGCTGAAGTTGTGTCGCAAGCGTGACGCAACTCCAGCACTGTTCCAACCTGCCCTATCCCTAACATAGTGCGTCACGTCTTACGCCTGCTTGAAGCAGGCGTAAGGATTTGACGCACCAGCGTCGGAAAAGTGACTGCGTGAAATCTCGTAGATTTCACTGCGTAACTTTTCCGAGGCTTTTTCGACGTAACGCCCACCCTGCATACATTAAACCTGACTCAGGTTTAATGTGGCGCAGGGCTTTACAACGTGACGCATCTCCCTAGATGCGTCACATTGTAAATCTGTCACAGCATGGCGCTAGCTTTGCGCCACCGCTGCGTCACAAAAGTGACGCAACGGCGGCACAAAAGTGGCGCACAGGGCTTGTAAATCTGCCCCAGAGTATGTACAGTGAGAAGGGTATATAAAATCTATCTAATGTGTTGTGACAGTGTGACTCCTGTCCATTTAGTAATAGGATCACTGATATGACTAGCACTGTCTAAAGGATGTAATTATAGTCTGTCTTGTGTGTAGAATTCCTCCATCCATATATTTTTTGAATTTGGAAATAGTCTAACTGCAATGGTAAACTCTTACTTGGAAAAATATACATTTATTTTGCTGTGCTTGGTACAGACGGCTGTTGGATATATCAGAGATCTGCCTAGAACTCTTTTAAAGGGTATTGCTCAATGCAAGTCGTATGCTTTTTACAGAAACTTTCAACATGTTTTGTATTATTTGCCATCTAAAGTCAAGTCCAAGTGTATAAGTACTTTGTTTTAGGTTTACTCCTAACATATACTGATTTTATCCTTCTAATAGTAATTCAAGGACCCCATAATTGGAATATACCCTTTAAATTCTAGGCAGATCACTGAATTGACATGCTTAAGCTTTTCAATCGCCACTGGTGTTGTGCATGCAATGGCACCTAGCCATTGTAAATCTGTCACAGCATGGCGCTAGCTTTGCGCCACCGCTGCGTCACAAAAGTGACGCAACGGCGGCGCAAAAGTGGCGCACAGGGCTTGTAAATCTGCCCCAGAGTATGTACAGTGAGAAGGGTATATAAAATCTATCTAATGTGTTGTGACAGTGTGACTCCTGTCCATTTAGTAATAGGATCACTGATATGACTAGCACTGTCTAAAGGATGTAATTATAGTCTGTCTTGTGTGTAGAATTCCTCCATCCATATATTTTTGAATTTGGAAATAGTCTAACTGCAATGGTAAACTCTTACTTGGAAAAATATACATTTATTTTGCTGTGCTTGGTACAGACGGCTGTTGGATATATCAGAGATCTGCCTAGAACTCTTTTAAAGGGTATTGCTCAATGCAAGTCGTATGCTTTTTACAGAAAATTTCAACATGTTTTGTATTATTTGCCATCTAAAGTCAAGTCCAAGTGTATAAGTACTTTGTTTTAGGTTTACTCCTAACATATACTGATTTTATCCTTCTAATAGTAATTCAAGGACCCCATAATTGGAATATACCCTTTAAATTCTAGGCAGATCACTGAATTGACATGCTTAAGCTTTTCAATCGCCACTGGTGTTGTGCATGCAATGGCACCTAGCCTCAAAGCTTACATCATATTTTAATTATTAACAGGATCCCAGGAGGAATTCTGAACTAGTTACAAGGCTATACCGCTTGGGGGACAGCTGTACGTGCTGCTGCAGTTGCATTCCTGTCATAATGAGGATGGGTGACTAATTGCTGTTACTATTGTGTGCATGACAATTCATATTAGTGTATTCATTATTTTGCGTGATATAGTTTTTGTGTCTTCAACCTAGGGAATATTTAAAAACAGGTTAGGTTTTCTATTTCCAGTCTGATCTATTGCTAGATACAATGAACACAGTTGACAGTTTACTCGTACACCCCTTTTTGGGCTTGACACATGCTGATAAACTGCAAGTGAAAACATTAGGAGCTGATAAACCTGAAATTAAAATTGAGCAGTCTTCAAAAGATAGGGGACAGGGTTATACACATCGGTTTACCAGAACATGGTATGATAGGATAGAGTGGCTTACTGGTAGCGCTTCTAAAAATGCTTTATTCTGTTTCCCTTGCTTACTTTTTGGAGGTGAAGTTGCCTGGACAAAAACAGGAATTACTGACCTAAAGCATCTGGCTGAAAAAATAAAAAAACATGATTCCTGTAAATCCCATTTGACAAATATGTTGAAATTATCTCTTTTCGGAAAATCGGACATTGTACAGCAATTGAACGAAGCATACCGTGTGGGAGTAAGAAAACATAATGCAGAAGTGGATAAAAACCGATATATTTTATCAAAATTGATTGACTGTATTCGTTTTTGTGGTGCCTTTGAATTGGCATTACGGGGCCATGATGAAACTGAAGAGTCTCTAAATCCTAGCGTGTTCAGGGGCCTTGTTGATTTTGTCTCCAGCATTGACAGTGCTATGGAAACACATTTAAGAACAGCCACAGTGTTTAAAGGCACGTCTAAAACTATTCAGAATGAATTGCTGGACTGTATGCTGGAAGTGATAAGAGAATATATTACACAGCAGTTGAGAAGCACGGATTATGTAGCTATCCAAGCTGACGATACAACTGATGTCTCTACTAAGACACAGTCAGTTCTAGTCTTCCGCTACATTGATGGAAATTGCAAGGTAGCTGAAAGATTTTATTGTTTCACACATCTAAAAGACTCATCTGCAGAAACAATTGCCTCAGCCATTCTTAATGAATTAAACATTGTTTTCCCTGAGCAATGTGCTAAAGGAAAACTAATTGCTCAAAGCTACGATGGGGCCAGCGTCATGCGTGGTGCAACAGGTGGGGTGCAAAAGAAAATCAGGGATGTTTACCCAAATGCACATTATATTCATTGCTATGCCCACCAACTTTACCTAATTATGGAACAGGCTTCCTCCAAAATATCTAGACTTAAAATTTTCTTTTCAGAGATTGGTGGTATAACAGCATTTTTTGCACGTTCCCCGAAAAGGACTGATATTCTTGAACAAATAGTTTCAAGAAGACTTCCAAGAGGGTCTGCAACTCGCTGGAACTTCAATATTCGAGCAATATTGATAATTTATGAATACAGAGACGATCTTCTTGAATGCATGTCAACCATTGCAAACAGTGGTGATTTTGAGTCAAATACTATATGTGAAGCTAAGGGATTTAGTAGAACATTTGATGATAGAGAGTTTATATTCTTTCTGTCTCTTTTTCACTGTATAATGCCCCAGGTAGACATTTTATATAATCAATTGCAAAAGCGAGACATTGACACTGTATATGTCCAGAAAGCTACTACAGACTTTGTGACAAGCATCACCAAAGTACGGGAATCCATTGACAGTTTGGATTCTACACTGCCACAAGAATGTACATTTGTAAACCGAAGACTGCAAATAAATACTTTGACCCAAGAAGCAAAAGAAGTCTGTGACATTATTGTGGTCCATGCCAGAGAGCGCTTTGCATTCACAAAGCATCTTGTAAGTGCAACACTATTGCGAAGTGACCTTTTTGAAAGACATGACAAATCTTTCCCAGCTGAGGCACTCGCATAAACGATAGAAGCCTATCCTATGTTAGACAAGGCTAGATTGCGTACAGAACTTTCGGTTCTGTATGGAAGACGTGACTTCCGTCAAACTACTGGTGGTGCCATGGCTTTATTTAGCTTTTTGTGTGAAAACAACTTAGAGAAATCTTTTTCTGAGACCATAAAGCTTTTAAGAGTTGTCATTACTACACCCATGACAACAGCAGAGTCTGAGAGATGTTTTTCCACACTAAAGAGGGTAAAAACGTTTTTGCGAAACACTATGTCTCAAGCTAGACTTAATGCATTGGCTATGCTGTCAATGGAAAAAGAGCTAATAAAGGAAATACCAGAATTCAACAAAAGAACAATTGAAAAGTTTGTTCATATTAAAGATCGACGAGCAAACTTTCTATATAAATAGAAAATATTAATCTGATGTGTAATCATAGTTTCAGGTGTTTATAGCTCGGTTTGTTTTGTTTGATAACATTAGGAAGTACTGTTGGACATGTACTCATTCCATTTAATATTCATACAACTCCTGTACAGTTGATATGTATTTATATATGTGTGTTTATGTATCTGTGAATTTATAGATATTTGTTTTCATATTTTATTATTTTTTTAAATATTTTTGTTGTTAGTGTTTAAAAATATGTTGGTTTTGAGGGTATATGTCTTTATATGTACAACATTTAGTTATTTTCCTAATTTATTTTTATTTAACCGTTTTCTACTGTACTAACAGGGACAAGAACCCTTCTACATGTAATTGACATGCAAAGTATTTAAATATTATTATTTTTTTTAATTGTTTAAAAATATCATATTGGTTTTGAAAGTTCTTAAAATGTACATTTATTTATTTTCATAATTTCTTTTAATTCAATTGTTTCTGCTGTGCTGGCTGAAGGGCACAAGGACCTGAGTGTGGCATGCAAAGCATTTATATAGTATTATTTAAAATAATTGTGTTTACAAATATCATATTGGTTTTGAAGGGATATTTCTTAAAATATACATTTATTTATTTTCATATTTTATTTTTATGTAGCCATTTTCTACTGTACTGACAGGCACAAGGGACTGAGAGTGGCATGCAAAGTATTTAAAAATAAAGTAAAACGTTTTTACCTAGCCTGCTTATACATATAAAGTTTGTGTTGTTTCTTTCTAAAATAAATGAAAGATTGTTGATGGCTATTTCTTATATTTTAAGCAATGCATATTACACTCATTTCATAACTCATTTTTATTTAGTGGTTTTCTAAAATACTGATGGACCCAAGGGCCTCAGAGCGCTATATGAACTATTTTAAGTACAATATTTACTTCATTTTGCAAAATTGCCTCGCACAAAAATGCAAAGCTTTTGCTGACTTCCTAAAAATTAAATGTTTGTTTCGAATGGATATATTTCTTATACTTGTAGCTATTTAATGTCATGAAGATTACTGGGCAATCAACATTGAATAGCTGATGCAGAAAAGGAAGTGGCCAGCCTTCATTTCCGGTAGGAACAAAATTACAAGTGTGTTTCTTTGTGGATGTTTATGCACCTATGTTAGGTGTTTTCTATTGGAATGGATAGAGACAAAGCGGTTTTGCTTAGTACCCCTAGCCCTCTTCAGAAGTCAGACTTGCTTGGCAACACAGAAATTCTCTGAAATGATGTATGAGTTTTCTTTTATGAATGCCTAGAAGAACTGATTTTTCAGTCCATTTATCACAGAAATAGTGCTGAAAATTGCACCAAAAAACGCCAATTTTTAAAAAATTTCTTCACGGGGGGAGAACCCCCCCGAACCACCCTTATTCCCGTCGGGCTCGCTCCCTACGCTCGCTCGCTCCCGTACATTCATTCCTTACAAAATACGCCCACCAGTTTAAAATTCCACCAGCCGCCACTGGTTTTGACTTGACACTTCGTTCACTTGTTCAGCTTTCGAAGAGTTAACTCGTGTCAGTCTGTACCTTAGTCTCTTTATCTTATTTGGCCAGAGATCACCTTTAGCATTTCTCTTTTGTTTTCCCTCTTTATTGTTTCTTTCTCCAAGCCAAGTTCTCTTTCTCAGAACTCGTCCTCCATGTATCTCATTGTCACTTTCCTCAGACTCTGTCTCAGTTGCCTCTTGTTCATTAACAGTTTTCTTTTCCCCAACAACTTCCTTTTCTCCAACAGTCTCTTTTTCCACCAATTGAGATTTCCCTACTTCTGTCCCTCCTCAGGTCTCCGACACGCAATCTTCCTGCTGTCTACTTGTCCCTTCACCTAGCTGGTTGTTGATGTTCCCTACACCTCCTCGGGGTTTTTCCGCAATCTGTCCCTCACTGTCTTTGTCTGTCCCTTTTTCTTCAATATTTATCTCAGGTGGAACTTGTCCAATTTCCCCATGTGATTCAGGTGTCTCTTCTGTTAGAATGTTCTTTTCTTTTCTTTCTTTCTTTTTGTGTTGGTCACTGTCAATTGGAACCTCGGGTAATTCTTCTGAGTCTGAACTTGCTTCTGCAGTTTGCACTGTTCTCTTCAGAACCTCTTCTGGTGGGATGAAAATTTCCCTTGACTCACTTTCCCCACTTTCAGGATTCTTTTTCCTTCTTACTGTCTCACTGTTTGCATCATCACTGGAATCTGATTCTTCAAAGTATTCTTTTCCAGTACCATCTCTTGGATTTGGAACTCTCAGTGTGTGACTTGCATGTATCCAATTTTTCACACCAGCACACTTCACAGCAGTCGTTGTGGTCAAGATGACTTGTCTTGGCCTTCCCCACCTTGGAACCAGGCAATTCCTTCTTCTGTGGACTTTTATCCTTACCCAGTCCCCTGGGCTCAGATCATGGGCTGGTTTCTTTCAAGTGTGGTGGCGTCTTCTCCAACCTGGTGAAACACAGAATGAACTGCGTCAGCCAGGCCTTTACAGTAATCCAAAATCATGTCATCAGTTATTGTCATCAACTTGTTGACTGGCACAAATGCATGTCTCATTGCACGTCCCATGATAATTTCATGAGGACTCAAACCTGTCGTTCTGTCTGGAGTAGACCTAATGGTCATCAGGACTAGAGGCAAGACATCGGGCCATTTCATTCCTGTTGCTAAGCACATTTTGCCAATTCTGTTTTTGATGGTACCATTCATTTGTTCAACCACACCAGAAGCCTCTGGTCGGTAAGCACAATGTAGCTTCTGCTGTACACTCAATGCTTCACAAATTAGACCCATGATTTCATTATAAAAATGTCCTCCTCTGTCTGATTCAATGGTTACTGGGAACCCGTACCTTGGGATGAACTCTTAACAGTAATTTGGCCACTGTTATCCCATCATGTCTTCTTGTTGGATATGCCTCCACCCACCTGGAGAACAAACAGACCACCACCAGGACATACCTCAATCTGTTGACTGGGGGCATTTCAATGAAGTGTATCTGCATTCTTGTGAAGGGTCCTCCCTCCCTGCCTATTGTTCCTAGGCTCACCACTGTTTTCTTTCCAGGATTGAATTGCTGACCTATCAGACATCTCTGACAGAGACTTTCTGCTATCAGTCTAAACTTTGGACTGTACCAGGTTTGCTTAAAGGCTCTTATAATAGCATCCCTCCCCAGGTGTCCTTGGCCATGATACATCCTTGCCATTGTTGATAGCATGCCATTTGGAATGACTGGTCTTCCATCCCTATAGACCCACACATGATCTTTCTCTCCAATCTCTCATTTCTTCATCTCCTGCCTCATCCTGCAGCTATTTTACTTCCTCCCATGTTCCCACCTCATTAGTAATCATAAAGGAACAAGAAGATATTTCTCGCTCTTTACTCCTGTTAATTGAATGATTGTTTCTTGCACAGTATTGTGCTATATCATTGGCGAATTTATTTCCCACAGTTACAAAATCATCACCATGACCATGAGCAGCACATTTTACAACTGCTAGTTCTTTAGGCAGCTGTATCGCCTCTAGCAGTTTTCCAACCACTTCAGCATTCTTTATGGGAGTTCCACTTGAGGTCAGGATAAGTTCTCAAGTGTATGTGGCTGCTATTGGGCCTTAGATTCAATGCTTCAGTAGGTTCAGTTTCTATTATCCCAGCAGTAGATTTCTAATATGTCTTCAACTAGCTACCTGGCTTCATCTCCTGTCGGAGGCTATTTTTATTTTTCGTCAGCTAGCATAAGAAATGTTACCTGTTTCAGCTGTGCATCCCCCGGACCAAAGCAGGCCAGCATTGCTTCCCTCCGAGAGCGGATTCCCTTCTGATTGAAGGGAGGCTTTAGCAACTGTCTCCTTTCCTTCAGCAGTCCCTTACAGGTGCAGAGTAGGTGGCAAAATGTCTTCTGTTCCATTGTCACTTAAGTGGGAAAAAGTTTGAGTCTGCACCCTCAACCAGAGTGGAAGGTTCTGGGCGCACAGGAGTAGACCCAGATAGTACCTCAAGAATTTTGCTTTTACTGATTTGGGTAGCCCTGGTTGACCTATTTTTGGAGAGCAAGCGCTTTTTAATTATTCAGGGTCATCCAGGCGTGGGTTCTAGCTGAGAAGGAGGCTTTGTCCTCTTACAGTGAGAGATGTTTAGTGATTTCCATACCAATTTCTTTAAGGTTGAGTGGTGGATTTGTGTGTTCCAGAGATCAGAGAGCCCGTGGTTGCCAAAGATTCCTGAAGATAGCTTCTTGCAGGAGAAGCACCCGTCTGCTGGAGTTCTTGCCATAAGTGTTGGTTTAAGGTATTTGGAGTGGAGGATCTGATTTTGTTCCAGCAAATGATGTAGACACCGTGCATGGCCAAGCATTGTTTTAATGGGCCGAACTCCAGCCTTATCTGGGCTTGTGAGGTATAGTTTGGAGACTGAACATAATTCTATTTGCTTTAACGAAGATCCTTTCCAATAATTTGACATCTCTGCCACGCATTGATTTGCTGCCGTAGGTTATTATAGAGAACATTTTGGCCTGTGCTACTTTCAGGAGAGGGTTTAGAGTTTAATTTTATTAAAGACATGGAGGCGAGTATTATGCTTTCTTATCTTGCATTTATTAGAATAGCAGTCAAGATAAGTACTAAAAACTACAGTTCCCAGAAGGCCAAGCGAACAGCTGACCAATGGGAACAAATAGACCCAACAACAACCAATGAATGAGCAGTCTCAGATATAACAACAGGTCTGACTGCGAACAGCCCTCTTTTCGTCAGCGAGCAGGTTAGATAATATCCAAAAACCGAGGAAAAATAGAGCAAACAATACAAAAGGCCAAAGTCCAAGCAAAAAGATCTTGCCCATGATCCAACAGAGTCATCCTGGAAGAAGGAGCGAGTATCGAGGAATTGCTGAAGGGCGAAGGAGCATCACGAAGCAGAACAAAATCCTTATGAAGACCATGGTCTCAATAAGGAAGAAGCGGGAGACAGAGCTGGAACCGCTGTAGGGAGGGAGAAAAAATACATATTAGAGATGATGCGGTGGGATAATGCTCGCCTCCGTGTCTTTAATAAAATTAAGACTTTCCGTCATAAATTACTAGGAAAATCTACATTTAATGGCAATACCGGAGGCTCCTATTATGCTTGTTTAAAGCATATCAACAACCAAAGAAGCAGCAGTAATAAAAGGTTTACAATAAAATATATGGAACATATTGTCATTGGTTTAATCAGCTGATCTCAGAATGTCCTCCAATCTGGAGCCTGCCCAAAAAGCTTTGGAAGCCATGGCTCCCCTGGTGAAATGGGCCCCAAAGACAGAAACATCAATGCCGGCCAGGGACATAACCCAACAAACCCAACGGGCCAGAGTGGCAGAAGAGACAGGATTATGAGGTTTGCGGAAAGAGATGAGAAGTGAGAGTGAGAGGACGTTCTGAGATCAAAGGTCTGCTGTTCATACACTTTGAGGCATTGACCCACACACAATTTAGGTTGAGAAGGAAAATGGGGATAAAAAACAGAATTCAAATTTGTTTTAGTACATTTGTTAATGTGAAACATCACCCCGGTAGGGGTAAATTGGCGAGAGGAAACATCCATCGCCTTGACATCAGAAACACGTTTGATAGAGACTTAGCACAAAAACAGAGCAAGTTTAGCTGAAATCATTTTCAATGAAAGACCTGGATTATCTGGCCAATCAGAGAAGAGTTTAAGGACTAAATTCACATCCCAAAGCTTAGAGTACTTCGCCAACGGAGGTATAGGTAATTTTATACCTCGTAACAGACGACAAATTAGGGGGTGTTTGCCCGATGGTTTGCCCTCAACTGGACTATGATTAAGGGAAATCGCTGATCTGTACAGATTGACCGTTCTGTATGACTTACCTGCACTGGCTTCAGAAGCCCAAAAATTGACGATATAATTCAAAGGTGCTGAAAAGGGATCGATATGTTTTCCCCAACACCAGCTTGCCCATAGAGTCCATGCAGGCTTGTAGGCTTTAGTCGTTCCTGGAACCCAAGCCCTGCTGATGAATAGAGAAGCTTCTTGCAAAATGAGGAGGTCAGGTTGGTTAGACCCGAAACTCTCCACGTGGACAGAACCAAAGAATTGTCCAGAATGAGACTGTGCAGCTGATCCAATGGGTCTAAGAGGAGGTCGTTACGAGCAGGAAGAATGACTGGGAAGTCCACCGCCATCTCCAACAGAGATGTGAACCAAATCTGTGATTGCCAGATGGGGAACACCATTACTAGAGAGGCCAATTGGCGTCTGGTCTGAGTGAGAACCCTGTTGATCATGACAAACGGGGGAGAGGGGTAATTGAGATGAGGAGACCAATCTTGGAGGAAAGCATCTGTTGCCAGGGCTAAAGGACCTGGACGCCAACTGAAGACTAGAGGAAGCTGAGAGTTGAGATAAGAAGCAAAGAGATCGATGTGAAAAGGGCCCCATTTTTGACACAGAGATAGAAAGATGGCAGGAAGAAGCTCCCAGTCGCTGGAATCTTGAAGATAGCGAGAGTGTCAGTCTGCCACGGAGTTGAGATCGCCCGGGAGATACTCTGCTCTGAGAGAGATCTTGTTGAGACGGGAAAATTCCCAGAGACTCTTTGCTAACTCTGCAAGGGATTTGGATTTTGTGCCACCTAGATGGTTTATGTAGCGGACGGCAGAAACATTGTCCATGCGAAGAAGAATAGAACAATGAACCTTTTCCTTTGCAAGACTCCTGATTGCAAAGGAGCCTGCCAGCATCTCTAAACAGTTTATGTGCAATCTCAACTCCTTGAGAGACCATGTACCTCCAGTCGATATTGTACCACGACAGGCGCCCCATCCTGACAGGCTTACATCGGATTCTAACACAAGATCTGGGGCCGAAGCGAAGATTGGCCTTTTGTTCCACGCATCTAAATGGTCTATCCACCATTGAAGTTCTATACGAGACTCCTGGTCCAAAGAAATGAGATCGGAGTAAGCCAGGCCTTGACGTAGATGTCGAATTTTTAGGCGCTCGAGGGCACGGTAGGGAAGAGGCCCTGGAAAGATCGTCTGAATAGAGGCTGAGAGCAGACCTACAATCCTTGCAAGAGATCTGAGAGAGACCAGAGAGGTTCGAAGAACCTGGGAGATTTCGGACTTTATAGCAGAGACTTTTGACTGAGGAAGATGAACAGAGTTTGTTTTTCCAAGTTCATAATCAAGATGTCGTTGAGATAGATAATTAGTCTGATCCCGAGGGACCTCAGATATGTGAGCACCGGCTTAATGATCTTTGTAAAGCACCATGGTGCTGACTACAGGCCTAAAGGAAGGAACAAAACCTATGGAATTTGAATTGAAGACATTTTGTGTGATCGGGATGAATTGGAATCATGAGGTACACGTCCTGTAAATCTATTCTGACCATTCAATCGTTTAAACGAAGAGAATCCCTGAGATGGAGAATGGTTTCAATTTTGAAATGGCGATTAACCACAAATTGTTTGAACCACTTCAGATTTATTACAGGACGCATTTTCTTGTTCTTTTTTTGAACCAGAAAGATGGAAATGAGAAACCCTGAGTCATCTAGAGGAGCAATCTGAATTGCCTGTTTGTGGAGAAGGGAGTGAACCTCTATTAAGATGAGCTCTGCCATGTCGGAAAAAAAAACCGAGAGGCGGAGGGAACGCTGTTTGGAAAGGTGGAGCGTAGAACTCTATAAGATAACCTTGGATAGAGTTTAGAACCCAGGGATCTGAGGTCAGAATTCGCCATTTTTGAACGAATAGTCTTAAACGACCCCCAACCGGGAGAGGATCTGATGGGCTTACCTTGTTGGGAATTGTTGCGGAAGTTCTTTTGTCCCCGACCTCTGACACCTCAACCTCTTTGGGGGTCGAATTGGGGTTTGTAGTCTTGATAGTTGGAATTTTGAAGGACCTTTTGAGCCTTGATTCTGATAAGAACGGCCGGCAAAGCGACTCCTGCCTCGCCGGCCCATCCAAAAACCTGGGGAGAAAAAACTTTCTTGACGGATTGTTGTGCTTTATCAAGAGAAGCAAAAGTGGTGACGAACTTGCTTAAGTCTTTAACCAAAGAATCACCAAACAAAAGGCCGTCGGCCTTAATACCAGGGCCAAGGGTAGTCAAATTAGCCAATTTGGGGTCAAGTTTAATAAGGAGACCTTTGCGGCGTTCATGAATTATAGCCGAATCGGCATTTCCAAGAAGACAAAATGCTCGTTGTACCCAAATGGAAATATCCTGAGGATCCAAATCTGTGCCATCCAAACGAGCAGATTCCTCTAAGTCGAATATGTGAGCAAGGGGACCCACCACGTCCAATAACTTGTCTTGACAAGTGGACCAGGCTCTATCCACCCCTTTACGTGGATCCTTGTCAAACTTGGAGAAGAAAGTTAATAAAGGCTGATCAATGGTCGGAGTGATTGTAATATTAGAAGCCAGAGAAGGCTTAGGGCATTCCGACTTCAATTTGGATCTAGTGGACTTATCCAAAGGGAGACGAAGTCTGGCAGAAATGTAATCACCAACGTGGGAAGCTGGAAACCACTCTGTGGAGTTTGGGTGGCAGATAGAAGAAGGGTCAAACATAGGAGTACCCTCAGAGTCCAAAACAGGAGTGGAGGAAAAGGAATTGGATTTCGGTTTTTTAGGAGGAGGGGAAGGAGGATCAGTGACATCAAAAAAGGTCAAATAAATCATCAGCGTCATTCATATCATCATCTGTGTCCAAAATTTGGGAAATTACAAACTTTTTAGGTACCGCCACCTTTTTTGATTTAGCTTTACGTTTACCATCTGAAACCAAATTCCCCTGCTTAGCTGGGGGCCTGGGAGGCACTACGTCCTCAACCTTGAGCGAGGACACCTCGCTGACCATGCGTGACGCATCAGAAAAATCATTTTTAGAATTGGAGGGTACCAATTTCCTCTTTCTGCTATCCCCCGCAGAATGGGCCAAAGTTTTGGACATCAAAGCCAGCATGGAATTTTCCATGTTTTTGGAAAAGCGCTTCATGGAGGCTTCCACCGCATTTTCAACAGAAGAATTAATACAAATGTTCAAATCATTTTTGAAGGCTTCCCCTTCATCATTTTGCATATCAGAGCCAGGAGAGCTGTCAATTTCCATACTAAAAATATATTCTGAGGAAAAACAGGAGAAAAAGGGGTTAACTAAACCCAGAGCAAAGGCTGCCAATGGGCGTCAGAATTCAGGAAGGAAAACCCCTCCCCCTGGGGCGAAGCACAACCGGAGAGAAGGAGAACAGCTCTGGTGAAGAAAGCGAGGGAACAAGACCTGCAGTCCAGGCGCCAACAGCTCCCTGAAGGTGAGGGGAATGCAGGACACAGTAGAAGCGCCCGCCGCGTGGCGTTGTAACAACCATCAACTAGCGCGAGTGGCAAAGCGTGCTGGAGCAATTATGGGCAGCTGCAGTAGAGTGCGACCGCGAGGCACAGAGTCGGAAATATCCGCGTTTGAAACAGGACAGCGCTAAAGTAAAACAATTTAAATATTATATAAATCAGGCACATATATACCATTAAAATGAACTTGAAGGGAAGAGAGGTACTTATCTGACTGCGAGCAGCAAGAAAAGAGGGCTGTTCGCAGTCAGACGTGTCGTTATATCTGAGACTGCTCATTCATTGGTTGTTGTTGTTGGTTCTATTTGTTCCCATTGGTCAGCTGTTTGCTTGGCCTTCTGGGAACTGTAGTTTTTAGTACTTATCTTGGCTGCTATTCTAATAAATGCAAGATAAGAAAGCCTAATAGGAGCCTCCGATCTTGCCATAAAATTTCCTTGATGATCTTTTACATTCTAGGCCTCCTCTGTATACAGCTAGAGCAGCTGAAACAAATGGCTCTTCTGGTTCTGGTCCTGATATGGGAGTGGGAGGAGATGGCACTGCAGTGCAAGCTAATACGGTTGTGGTACCGAGTGCACCAACTGAAACGGCAATGACAGTGATGCTTGTGCTACTTGGGATACCCAATCTGTTACTCAGGTTCAAGTCGATCCATCCAATAGAACAATAGTGGTCGAAGAGCCTCCTAAAACCATTAACCATGGCAGTAAAAAAAAAAATTCTTTGGTGAAATGTTACATGGACACGTTGATTTAAACAGCCTATTGATTTATAATGCTGATGAATTGCGATATTTGATCAAAGAAGCAGCCAGCTGTGCAATTTAAGAATATTAAACAAACTAGAGGTCTTTAGCTGATGAATGTAAGATGGACTTCAGTAATATGAAAACTGTGAAGCAAAATTATAAAATGATGATGATGATTAAATTAAAGAAATCAGCTTAATCACTCTGAGAGCTCATATAAAAGATTTAATTGAAAAAACAAGAGAATGAAATGACCTAAATAAATATATGGAAAGATGGAGGGCAAGTAAAGTGTAAGTGTAGAGAATTGAAGGCAGAGTAAAGGGGATGGGAAAAAAATATTAAGATAAGGAATATAAAATATAAATAAGTCTGTACGACCAATAAGAGAAACAATGTGCTGTGATTCGTTTTGATTTGATTTGATGTGAGGCTTTTTTTTAGCTATTTTTATCGGTTTAGAAAGTTATAAATTATGTGGTATAATAATGATTATGTAAGGTCTGTACCTAATAGAAAAAACTATATAGAAAATAAGCATCACTTTTATTATTGCTCTTGTCGGTGGCTTTAGTATTATAACTGTCAATATCCCTGAACATATAAACAATGAGCAGCTTCTAACAGGAGGCTCATTATTATGTAAAGATTTATATGTCAGTCTGAGTTAATAAGATGTAATTAGAATGAGTGGATATTACAATTAAGACCATTGCTTATGTTAAGATGGCTGACAACTTTAAGCGTTAAGTGTTTGGACCCAAAAGCGAATGAATCCGGCATTTTAGTTGATAGGGAACAATAATCCATAACTATAGTTTATATTACCATGTGATTTTGGTTGACCATAAATGTAATTCAGATTAGGAAGCAAACGGAAATAGGACTAAACGATGGTGTACGAGGTTCAGCATGGCAGCCGTCTAAAGACGTTGACGGTCAACACATGCGTAGCGAGCAACGGGCTTTAAAAGAACAGACTAATCAGTTAAGCCTATTTGATTCACAAAGACTCGATCGGGGAGACAAGGCTGTTACACTTAATTGGTAAGAAAAGCAAAATGTGATCGTCATTTCCCTAATAGAGATAGGGGGAGGAGTTTTTTTCCGATGTACCTATGCTATCCATGTAATGCAATTTGTTACTCGGGTATGGGGAATAGATGGGGATATTCTGTAAGATGTTTATGACCCACCCACCCTGAAATATTAGGTGTATGTGACTAACAATGAGGCTTATAAGAAACTCTGGCTATTCTATGTTATCGATATGTTTTATTAACACAAAAGACGAGTGACCCTATCAAATTGGATTAGTGCATGAGACATGAATGATGATAATTGCGTCGTTCCAGGCAGAATAAGAACATCACTTTGTTCTCACAGAATATAAATAGAATAAGAGTGGAGTATGATATGTGTTTCTATTTTTGGGAAATACTTATAGAACACAAGGGCATAAAGAAGACTAAACACCCCACGCAGAACTAAATAAGAAAATAGAAGGGAAAAGTAAAACAAGCCCCTTTTTTGGAGAACATCAGCCAACAATTGAAAAGTGGTTCCTGTACCTCACAGTCCCAATTAATGAATATATAGGTAAGCGCCAGTATTAGAGCATAACAACTGACAAATGATATAGAATAAAGGAAAAATAGAGAATTAAAATTATTAAAAATGTTCTCTCTGCAGACACAAAGTTTGTTTTGGGTGCCAAGTCCTTGTAAGATGAACCGTTTGTGAATCACCAGAAACATTAAGGAGGTGATCATGATGAAATAATTCCAGTGGACATATATATCATCTTGAGAGTAATTGGAAAGTAAGTTATAAGAGTTGTTGAGTGACTGAAATATACGATGGATAAAAGCATAACTGAAAAGTTGGTTTATGGGATCTATAAGAGGGGTGAAGAGGAATAACTAAGAGCTACAGCTAATTTATCATTCTTTACCCATATCAGCAATGCCATGGTGAGAACAAACAATATTGAGAGTGGAGGTGATATGTATAGAATATGTACAATCACTAGCGTAACATTATCCCACTCTCATATTTTAAGTTTCTAGTTGGGAAGGAAGGAATGATACGTGGGGTAAAATAGTGGGAAACATGAGAGTTAATGAGTGAGACAGTAAGGGGGGTTATAATAGAAAATATGCATTGAGCCTGTTGATGTAATCATATACTGTTCTTGGATGGCTCATATATTTGAAATATGTTTTTATCATTTATTTTATAGAAAACACCATCATTTTTAATATTTTGCCCTGTAGAAGGTGGGGTAAACCATCTGCTTACCACCGAAACACTGCATCGACAACTTGAGATCGTGGAATATTGAATTTTACAGTTTGTGTAATAGGTGTTTATATTTTGTACTTATTCGATATTCTTCTTCTTTATATACCTGCGAAATAATAAGGAATGACATGTTTTTTTATTAATGAAACTTAGTCAATACATCCAAATAGAAAAAAATATTGGAAAAAAGATATCAAGAGTATTTGATATGATAATGTTTGTCTATACTGTAAATTGTGATGATATTTAATGTGATGGATTTTAAGGTTGCTTATGAGATATCATTTGATTATGATATCTAAGATAATAAGAATTGCACCATTATAATAAAGGACACATATATTAGCATTAAACAGGTCTCATTGCATGGTTGGAAGGATAAAAGAACGTTGTGTAAATAATTCTTGTGGGAAAAGAGAAGTGAGGAGTATGTGACTACATATAGGATACACAAAAGGGATCCACTATTACCCACACCTTATGCCACATCACGGCCTGTTTAGTTATTTTTTGTATAGATGACACAATTAGTGTCTTCCTGTTTCCTACTCTCTGAGCTACCCTGGCCTCCGGTACCAATGCACACCCATTTGCACAACATACCTGGACACACATCCTAACACACAGGGTAGGGACTGTTGGGGACCGGAGCCCCATCCGGAGCTAAAGCTGCGAGTCAAGACTGCCTACATAAAGACACCAGTCCCTCAAAGCTACTACTGCAGCTCCTGACTTGGGTCCTTCTGTTCTACTTTGCTTACTATCCCTTTGAAGCCTGTTTAAGTTGTATACAAAGCTTTTGCTTACGAGGCCGGCCTGAAGTAGTTGTAGGCGACTTGCTGTGTACGACCCAGCCCCAGCTGAATGCCCGGGTGCTTTTCTTTTCCTTTTCCTAAGTGTTTACCCTGCCGGCCCGGTCAGGGTTGTAGGCACAACGCTGTTTTACTTGACTGATTCGGAAGCTAGGACGGGAACTGTTCTAGAATTTTCTTTGAGGGAAGTGCATTGAGGGAATCTTGTGCATGTGTCAGACAATGACTTATCTTTATGCTTTTTCTGCTTGTTTTACTGAAATTGTGAAATAAACAGGAGAATTGGAACAAAGACATGCACCAGTTAACAAATATGGCACAGGCATTATAGACATATTTGAATTCATTATTCAAGATTGTAGTTCCTAGTGGCTTGTGGGAAGAGTGTAAGGCAGTGGTTGCATGGCCGACTGAAGAACCAGGGGAGAATTAAGGTGGCTCCTAATAATGCTCCTTCTGAGGAAGTAGCTAACAGGTACAGCCAGGTAATTTAGCATTTGAAGAAAAGAGTGTCTGAAAAAGATGTGAATTGGGTAAAAACTCTTGACAGGAATCGAAAGAGTCAATGCATGCTTTTTTTTAGAAGAGGCTCATAAGGATTTTCAAGAAACACAGCGTTGATCCAGAGAAAGATGATGACAATGGTTTTGTTTCAGCTTTTGTTATTGGTTTGTGACCGGAGCTTAGTAATCATGTATAAAAGAATGAATTGTCCTGGCAAACGAAAATAATAAATACAATCTTGAAGCTGGCATAGTACAGTAGTGATTACTATGATGCAAAGCAGAAAAAGATCAAAGAAAAGTTATTGATTGCTCAAACAAAACAGTTTTAGAGAGGATCCCAGAACCAAATGGGTTCAAATATTAATAATGTTTAGCCTGGAATGAATGGACGAAAAGGGATGAATCAGATGCAAAGTGCACAAATGGAAAATGGAGCAATGCAAATGCAAAGTGGTGTTTTAGAAATGGTTTGTACCTTTGCCCAAGCAGGGACCCTTCTTCCTAGTCAGAGTTAGGGGTACACACTTCTAAAATACACCTTGCTACCCCAATTGGTAGCTTGGCACAAGCAGTCAGGCTTATTTCAGAGGCAGTGTGTAAAGCATTTGCACATGACCAACAGTAATACAGTGAAAACACTACAAAAAGACACCACACCAATTTAGAAAAATATCCAATATTTTTCTATATCCAAAACAAGACCAAAATGACAAAAATCCAACATACAGTGCTTTACAAATATGTACTTTGCAAGAATACTACAAATTGAAAAAATAACTGCGTCGTCAGGGGCGTCAACAGACTTGTAAACAGTACCTTTTGTGTTGCAGCTGACACGTTGGTGTGGGCCAGTTGTGGCAAGCGGCGCGGTTGCGATGCGAACCGTAGCGGTGCAGCTTGAGGTGCCCTCAAGGAGTAGTGTGACCAGGGCTGTGGTGCGCAGTGAAGGCGGTGCTCGATATAGTGCTGACACATCACGGTGCAGGCGACAGAGCTAGTTGCAGGGAGCTGGTGTCGGTCAGTCCGGACTGCGGTGTGGGACGCGGCGGTGCATCGTGAGACTTTACGAGCGGTGCCCCCAAGCCACAATGCAGTCACAGAAGTCAAGGTCAGCATGCAGCGACGGCGTCGGTGAAACCAGGGCGGCGAAGTGAAGAAAGGTGGTGCGGAATGTGGTGCTCAGAGGTCAGGGTGCATCAGCGGCTTAGTGGTGGTGGCAGCGGCCGGCAGTGGTGGTGAAACCAGGGTTGCGGTGCGAGATGCGGACGGTGCCCTCAGGACAAGGAGCCGGTGAAAGAGTTGGTTACTTTCCCCTTCTCTGTGACAACTGAAACAGCGGTTCCAGAAGCGGTAGCCAGAGGTTGGTGAAGTCTTAGCAGTCCCTGAGACTTCAGAACAGGAGGCAATCTCTACTTCAAACTCTTGGAGATACTCAGCACAAGTAAAGAAAGTTCAGTCCAGTCCTTTCACTGCCCAAGGCAGAAGCAGCAACTGCAGGCCAACCTAACTAAGCCACAACACAGCAAAGGGGTAGGACTTCTCCTGGCAGCTCTTCCAGCTCTTCTTCTCGGCAGATTCCTTGATTCCAGCAAGTTTTCTCTGAAGTCTTTTCTATCCCTGAGATTCCAACCGGAGGCAAGCTCTACTTCAAGCCCTTGGAGAAAACTCTAACAGCAGGTTGATGAAAGTACAATCCAGTCCTTTCCCTGCCCAAGACAGAAGCATCGAGCAGCAGGCCAACACAGCAGAGCATGCAGCAACGTGGAAGTTCTTCCTGACAGCTTTTCCAGCTCTTCTTCCTGGCAGGTTCCTTAGTTCAGCAGTAGTCTGAAGTTCCAGGGTCTGGGCCCCAATATTTATACAGCAAATTCCTTTGTTCTCTTGGTGCAGAGAGTCCCTGTGCTTAGTCTAAACCAGTTCTGTCCGCTCTGGTCCAGCTTCCCGGCAGGAGGTGGAGACATCATAGTCCAAGGCAGAGAGGGCCTGTTCAGGTGCAAGGGAAATCTTCTCCGACCACTCTAATGGCAGACCAGGCCTATTTGTGCGCTATTGAAAACCCCTCCCACTACTCTGAATGCAGCCCAGGTCTATTCATTCCAGTCCTGACTCATTCTGGATAGGCAGGACACACATCAAACCCCTCCCCCCCAGTGGCCGTCTGAGAGAATGCACATCCCCAGCCCTTGTCACTCCAAAGCTAGACAGTCAATCCACGAACCAGCAGAGGCACCCAGGATGGCTAAGCAAGAAAATATCCACTTTGTAAAAGTGGTATTTTCAAACATACAATATAAAAATCATCTTTACTAAAAGATGCTTTTTTATATTCTATGTTCAGGCATACTAAACACCATCTTTCTGTCTTGTCCCAATGGGAAGATATATTTATAAGATGTTATAAATTTACTCTAATTTTATCCTATGGGACAGATAGCCTTTCCATGGTGAAAAACTAAATGCACTGTAATTCACTACCAGGACATGTCACACACATCAGTATATGTCCTACCTTTAAGATACACAGCACCCTGCCCACAGGGGTAACTTGTACCTATCTTAGGGGTGACTTATATGCAAGAAAAGGGAAAATGAGGGCCTGGCATGTGGATGCACTTGCCAGGTCGAAATGGCAGTTACAAACTGCGCATAGACCCTGCAGTGGCAGGTCTGAGATACCTTTTCAGGGCTACTCATGTGGGTGGCACAATCAGTGCTGCAGGCCCCCTAGTAGCATTTGATTTACCGGCCCTGGCACACTCAATGCAACTAGGGGTTTTCCAGTAAATCAAATGTGCCAATCGTGGAAACACCAATCCATAATAACAATTTATAACAGGAGCACTTGCACTTTTACACTGAACAGCAGTAAAAAAGTGCACAGAGACACTAAACCAGCAAAAACAGAGTCAAAACTGGGAGGTCAGAAAGCAAAAAAGACAGGGAAAACATGCCAAAAGATGCCAGGTCTAACATGGTGGAAGAATAATGATGAATAATGATGAAATGAACATAAATGTTGAAATGATGAAAAGAAACACTGCCATTTCTGTGGGGAAATTGAGCACTAGAAACACAAGTGTTGGAAGAATCCAAATAGTATTTAGTGTGAAGCTGCTCCTTAGATGTAGAAAAATATGATGGTCCCAACTGTCAAATTATGAGCAGGGTGTACAAAATCAGAGACCATTTTGAATGTTGATGCCTTCAGCACTAGTGTTGCAGCAACGTATGGGAAACAAATTGCCATATGGCGCAGGATATCAACATAATCAATTGATTCTGAATGATGATGCAGCAGGCAGCAATTTAAAATGATGATACCTAAGGGGGGAGGAAGATTGCTTACTTGGAGCAGACCTGGAGGGAGAACACAGTGGCCCATATGTTGATGGAGAAGTCAATGGCCATCCCCTTTAAATTTTGATCAGCAACCCCTTTTCATAGTTCATTCTGTAGAAGTACAAAACAAACCCCTCTCAAGAAGAGAAGGCCAAGTTGTAGAAATTAGTAAGAAAAAAATTATTAATCAGGTTTCAGTAGATGTACCATTCAAATTGGTCAGATATAAAATAAACACCAATCATCTTGTGTGATTCAAGTTGTGTAAATCTGTTGGGCAGAGACTTGCTTTGCAAGATGAATTGTGCAATTTATCGCAAACCAGATGCTGTTGTGACTGAACCCCAAGGTTAGGGTTCAGTGTTCAAAATAAAATCACAAAAGACTAGAGTTCAGTTGGTCCCGGCTTTAACAAAAGAGGACTTTCATATCGATTTAAGGCATTCTGATAATGATGAAGTATGAGATTTTTCTAGAGAGGACATTGGATTAACATAAAGTGTTGAACAGTTAAAATAAACGTGAGATCAGAATCAATTTTCCCTAGAACTAAACAATTTAGACTTTAAAGGAAGTTAGAGGGAGGAATGAGACCCGTGATAGAAAAAGTGATGAAACAGGGAATCCTCCAGGAGATACTTGGTAGTTCTTTTAGCTCTCCTGTGAAGGGGATACAGAATCCTCGGGGAAAGTGAAGAATTGTTCAGGAACAGAGAAAGATAAGCAAAATTGACATCCCATGTTGCCCAGTGGTGCTGAATCTAGCAGTACTTTTGTTCCAATAACTTCAGACGCAGAATGGTATACAGTCATTGATTAATGACAAATGTTCTTCTCAATCCCTTTACATGAAGAGAGTCAATTCCTCTTTGTGTTTCAATTCCAAAATAAAGTTCTTGTGTAGTGTAGACCTCCACAAAGGTATACAGAATGTTCTTTGATTTTTAGTCAAATTTGAGGTTGGCTTGTAGCTCAATCTTTGTGCAGTATGTAGATGATTTGTTAGTTGCAACGAAAAGGAAAGAGAGATGTAAACTTGACACATTTTTCCTATTAGATCATCTAGCTTACAGCAGACATAAGATTTCCCCAACAAAATGCAATTCTGTAAAAGAGAAGTAATCTATCTTGGACACCATATTGAAAAAGGTGTGAGGAAATTCTCAGAAGAACGTTTCTGCAATTCTGAAAATCAGCCTACCAACCACCCAGAAGGAGGTTTTGAAGGTTCTTGAAATTGTTGGCTACTGTTGTCAGTGAATTCCAAACTTTTCCTTGATTGCAAAGCCTTTAGTAAGTGTTAGACCTGCCAGCTTTAGGGTGGTCTTACCCCAAACGTTTTGCCTTCCGCCTCCATTTTTGCTGGTCTTGTTTTTGCTGGCCTTGGAACTCTGTACACTTTACCACTGCTAACCAGGGCTAAAGTGCAGGTGCTCACTCCTTAAAACAGAGGAATATTGGCATTCTCCAATTTCCATATTTAATGTACTTGTATGTCGCAAGTAAAGTGGCTCAATGTGCCCAGGCCCTGTAAATTAAGTGCTACAAGTGGGCCTGAAGCAGTGGTTGTGCAACACACTTAACTAACCCTGACAAACATATCAGGCCTGCCATTGCATCCTTTGTGTACAGTTTTTAAGCTGCCATTTGAACCTGGCAAAATAAACCTTTTTTTCCAGGCCTAAAACTTATTTGTTAATACATATAAGTCAATCCTAGGGTAGAGCCTGGGCAGCCCGGATAGTAGGGTGCAGTGTTTTAAAAAAGTGGGACATGTACTTTTAAGTTTTACATGTCCTGGAGGTGAAAAAGTCTTAAACTAGTTTTTTCACGACTGAAAGACCTACCTATCCTACAGGATAACATTAGAGTTACCTTGATACATTTGATAAGCTGTAATTTACAAATGGTAGCAGGTAACTAGTTCATGTTTGGTGTCTTTGGAATAATAATGAGAAATCCTAGCTTACGGTAAAGTCAGATTTTAGATTACAATTTTGAAAATGCGCCTTTTAGAAAGCTGGCAGTTTTCTGACTTAGCCATTTAGTGCCTGTAGCCTGCTCTGGGTCACATGACTGGGTGTTCCTGATAGTTGGGATTTGTGTATTCTTTCTTGACAGCCACACACAATAGAAAGCTTAGATATGCATGGATGGGCCATCACTAGCAAGATGAGAATGCGGAGCTGGGCCCTGCCCTACTTACACTTCAATAGGATGTGGCCTGCCGTCACACAACTCCATATCCCCTGTAGTTGGTCTGGAGCCAGGACAGTAAAGTCATGATGCTTCGAGACTTCAAAGAGAAATCTCTAGAAGCTTCTCCCACATTTAAAAGGCACAACTGGGTATAAATACTACACCTCATACACCCACTCTTCAGTACACTTCTGGACCTGTAGATACTCTACAAGGAAGAATGACTGCCATGCTACTGAAAGGTCTGCCACTCTCTTGGACTGCTGCTCTGATGGACTGCTGCCCTGCTGTGCTGACATGCTGCCTGCTGTCCTCTTTCCTGGGTGAGAAGGACTGGAGCTGCATCTCTTGAACCCAGATCCCTAGTGCTTACAAAGGCTAGTTGGCTGGCCTCTTGATCGGAAGCCTCAGGGACACAATAGGCTTCTAACAACCTTGCACCTGCTCCTGGAGTGTTCCTGTGAGTCTACACTGCCAAGTGATGCCACCCCAGACCTGAACCTTTGATAGTGGCCCTAAGGTGCTCTATCATCCTCTGTGAACCCAGCGGAACAGTCACATTTTGTCTACTCTATGGTGCAACCCTGAACAGAACCAATGCATTGCCACTTCTGTATGGAAAAGAACCGTTGCAAAGACCCGCATTCCATCGCAGCCCTTTGGCGCCTAAGAATCGCCACTGCACAGAGCATCCTTAGAGCAGGCCCTTGCATCTCTCATCGATGGCAGTCTTGAAGATAGAATCTGCATCGCCTCCGAACAGATGCATCACCTGGACTGCGCGACGCATCATAGACACCGAACTTCACATCGCAAGCACTTGTCGACGGGAACCTCAATGATGCTACAGGACCTCACACCACAGCCTCACCGCATCTCTTTTTTCCTAATACTGTTGTGGGATTCTTTTGTGGTGTTTTTTCACTGTGTTACTATTTGAGGTATTGCACAAAATACTTTACACATTTGCCTCTGAGTTAAACCTGACTGCTCTGTAACAAGCTACTTGATGGTTGGGCACAGGTTAATTAAGGGTTTGTTTGTGACTTCACCCTGAGAAGAATTGTGGTTGCTGCTTGTGAAAGTTTTCACCCCCCTCAACCAGTAACCCAATTTCTTACAGTAAGGCTGACACACAATGGCATACAAAATCCGGTACCATTGAACAAAGAGTGTTCTGAAGTATTCAAAGAATTGAGAGACAGTCTGTGTATCACACATCAACACTGGGAGTGCCAGCCTATAATTTGACTTTCTTTCTGTTCTGTCATGAAAAGGTAGATGTGCATTGTCAATCCTTGCACAAAAGCATGGTGGGTTGGAACCACTAGCTGTCAGTCTTCCAGGATGTGCTGCCATTGAACACAGTTAAGGAATAGTGAGGGGTCATGCTTTAAATGTATATGTTCATCACTCAATTGGTATTTTGCTGACACAAACGAGAAAACAGCACATGACCAACTTTAGGCTGACTCGTTATGAGCAAGTCACTCTTGCAGTGAAGAACATTTCTATTAATAGGTGATTATTCTTTGAATCCAGCAACACTTCTTCCTATTTCAGGCAGAAGCTATTAAGGCTGAGTAAATGATGAAATTGATATACTGATGATAAACAAAACACAACTTCATTGCATTTACAGAGTTATGTACCAAACCAAGACCAGATATCAAAGAAATTATTTTGGAAATGGCTGATCTCACTTTATTTGCCAAATGGTTCTTGATTAGGAACCCAATATGGACCACTGGGAGCTGCCTATGCTGGTATGTTCCATTTCTGAGACCATGGAAGTATCCTTTCGGTCAAATGTAACCTTAGCACAGGTGGCAGAATTACTAGTCTTACTGAGAGCTTACAGCCTATCAGAAGATTTGAATGAGAAAATGTATAGACAGCCAGCATGGTTTTGGAGTGGTTCACGGCTTCAGTCAACTGTGGTCACATAGGGGATTTATGACATCTTCTGGAGCTTCTGTAAAGGATAGTGCTTAGATAGTGGATTTATGGAAAGCAATACACCAAAAAATATTGCAGTGGTCAAGTGTATTGCCCAAAAGGCAGGTAAAGACTTAGGGCCAATTTATATTTTTGGTGAACAGAGAGATCTTAACATCTGCCAAGTAGAGACTACTTTGTCCACCAAATTTGGAAATGGCTGTCAAGCTGGCGGTCATTTGAAAGCATTGGCAGAAACCGCCATCATGGGGGTTCCTGTTAATGCTGTTTAAAGTTTGATGAACGGCTTCGTCAACAGGATGGAGCTGTTCATCAAACTTGTTTTTTACATTTTCAAAAAGAAAATCCAAAAACGGGGTTTTCTTTTTAAAATTAAAATGCTCCCCTCGCTTTGGGAGTTAGCTCCCACGGTGAATCGAGCATTTAGCAGTTGCCACTGCCCCTTACCACTAGGGTTTTCTTGTAGGCGATGGGCAGTGAAGACTTCTAATTCTGCCCATGTAAATTAGGTGGGCAAAATTAGAGGTCAACCTCCAATGGTCCTTACTGTGTTGGGTCATCAGAGTGGTTTAATCACAGTGGAGACAGCGTAGCCTCCACCATGATTAAACCAAAGGGCCGCCTACATCTGTATTGGGCGGTCAGACCACAGTCTTGGCAGTATGGGTGCTCAGTCGCTGTTACAACAGAGTATCAATGCCATCAAGATATAAATCAGGTCATTAGTTACACTTGGCAATAAAGATGCAGACCAAATAACAAAGATTACAAGATTAAATAGTGGTGCAAGGAAATTAAAATGATGAATCAAGAGTAAGCACTTTACAAAATGCGGAAAATTTTAATTGTTTCTCTATGAGTTCAATTCAGACCTACAGGAGTATATCTCAGATGCTGAAAAAAAGAAAAGGGAAAAATTAGGTTACAAAGCAAATTATCAAGATTGTATGTTAGTGCTGAAAATAAGTACAATCTTCCAGATGTAATGGTGTACCCCCGCGGATAAATATCTATATCACCAGACACATGCAGATAGAAACAGCATGATACGTGTGTTTAGAAAATAGTGTGAAAAACAGAATTCAGAAATGTTGCTGAGGACATGTGGGACCTGGCCCTTTTTGCATGGTCTTTTGCATTCTGTTGCTGAATCTGGTTTTGTTGGCATTGGGACTCTGTACGCTTTACCTCTGCTAATCAGTATTAAAGTGTTTGTGCTCTCTTCTTAAAACATGGTACAATTCTGGGGATCTACTCCCAAAAGGAGAACACAGGCCTAGATAGAGGGGAAGGGGGAGGAGACAGTCCACAGTGGGTTGACCAGAGGATCAGGGGTTGCCAGCTCTGAGAACAGAACACCCCAAGGTCAACTCTGGTGAAGCAACTTCTGACCTGAAGGTGGTGCCTGCACTGACACATATTAGAAGGGCCAGAGACCTGTACCAGGCAGACTCTTGCATGACAGACAGTGTATGTCACCCTTCAGGGGAATGGCGGCTCCCCCTCGAAGTCCTGGCTTGCCTGGCGCCTGTTCAGACTCATGATGCAGACCCTGGGCTGAGGGGCCAGTCTCAGGCTACCACCCCTGCACTGGTGGAAAGGAGAGTGGAAATAGGGTGCCTAGCACCCAAGGCGGATACCCCCACTCTGAGAAACCACAGAGGTCAGAGAACCCTCTGGATGTGCAGGGGGTGCTTCTTTGAACAATTATTTTCAGTGGGTAAACCACATGAAGTAAAATTTTGGGGGTTCTAAATTTTGGGGTGTCTGAATAATTGGGGTACAGTTTTTGCTCACACATCACTGCCCACATACATTTATGGTTTGCACCTGTGATAACTGTTGATATCTTTCTGAGGAAGCATTGGTGAAGACATTGTAAAGGGGAATGTTTGATGGTATTGTGTATATATAAAGCAGATCATTTAGCGCATGGCAAAGTAAAAATAAAGTCACAGCTTTCATGAGTGTGGATCTTCTGATTTCTAAATCTTGGTTTTCAGTTAATGTATTTGTGTGAATGCTGTTGCAATGGTGTCATATAGGTCTGCGATTATGATAATAACAGTTATGAAGGGCCTAATAGATTTTCTTCATATAATTCTGAATTTGAAGGGAAAGCATTGATAACACATAACATATGTTTTCTCTCTATATTTCTGTTTTAAAGATTATGGCATAAAATAGTAGCTCATAGGTCTGGAAACCTGAACCTCACCTCTTGGTAGTGGCAGACTGCTCACATTCTATTCTGAAGGTGCACACTGTTTTGGTGAGTCTGTCTCCGTCACTAGAGAAATTCATACTTCAACTAAAGGATGCAATTTTTTAATATCTAAACCTGTGCATTCTCATAAGGTTCACAAGACTTTTATACAATGGATTTCCGACTATTAGAATTGTGATAAGCATTTTTTAATCACCGATAGATATTTATTTTCAGCCAATCCTTTGACCCTCACATCTTGAGGAAGATGATCTAATGTTGTTTTAAAAAATGTACAATTGATGATAATGATAATTATGATACCACCTATACAGACAATGATAACTGGCAAGATTTCAGCATTTTCAGTGTTTTGGTTAGCAGTTTTTAACTTCCCATAGGTAACACTTAATCAGTCCTTTGACCCTCATGCCTGGAGGTAGAATACAAAAGAAATAAATAACGTAATGTTGGTATGGCGAATGCACAAAGTATGATTTTGATCATTATAAAACTTTTGACACAAACAATGATAATGGAACAATTCCCAAACTTTCTGATATGGCCTTGACCCATCAAAATGGCAAAACAATGCTCATAGCCATCATCCTAAAGGTATGTGTATCCTACAAAGGGTGTCAGTAGTTCTATATGCCAAAGTTATTCCTATGTTTGATTCAGCTCTTATTCAGCACATCAATTCCACATCTAGCTCTGTTTTTAATCCTATAATGGTTACCTTTTTTGCCATAAGTAGCAGGATCGCTTGTGGCCTGAAGGTTAAGTGGTTCAGGTCCTGGCATCTCCATGGTCCTGTGTTTGTTACATTAGAAGGCATTTCAGTGTTTAATGAGGCAAGTAAAAAGTGATTCATTTCCGTGATCCAACAAATGGCACTGACAGGACCAGGGTTTTCTGACAGGTCAAGCGTTTAGATGTCATGAATCCACTTACTAAGATTTTGAAACTCGGAGAACAAGCCAAGAAGTCTAGGGATTTAGTAGACTGTCTTGTCTAACTGGGCTCAATGAACTTTGTGTTTTGTTGGTAATACCAAGGCAACTATTTTGCAAGAAAGACAGTCTTGCTGCAAATGATTGATTACAAATTGTGTGAGTTTACAGTCTCAGAGTCTTCTTCAGCAGCTCAAGGTTTCATTTTTCAGAAATCATTTTACAAAGAAAATGAAGATATACGTCAACGCTTTCCCACTATACAAAGTACAGTACTCTTTGAAGAGTGGTGTTTGATAAAAATGTTTTAACAAAGCCCGTAGGTATAGGAACTGTTGCCCAGCCATTACCACTTCAGTCAGTACCCATGTGGTGGTCAGTTTCAGCATTACTGTTGGAAATTACCACCTTGTGTGCGATATTTCCCCAGATTTTTGTCTTCTTTTCTTGAACCCATTTTTTGCTGGCCATAGGACTCTGTACACTTTACTCCTGCTAACCACTGATAAAGTGCTTGCGCTCTCCGGTTTACACCTGGCAAAATTGTCATATACCTAACTGGCACGTTTAATTTACTTGTAAGTCCCTAGTATATGGAACTACCTGTACCCAGGGCCTGTAACTTAAATGCTACTAGTGGGCTGCAGCATTAATTGTACCACCCATTAAAGTCACTCTGAAAAACATGCCTAAGGTAGGCCCTGAATGCCAATCGGGTAGGATACACTACATTTAAAAAGTAGGACATGTATATTTAATATTTTACATGACAGGACAGTTAAAAACCTCTGAAGTTGTTTTTCACAGCAGCAAGGCTTGCTCTCCCATTGGAAAACACTGGGTTAAATTATAACAACTTATAGTACTTCATTTCTGTTTGGGAGGAGCTAGAAATGTTACATTAATTTAAGAACCAACTTAATGGTCAAGCGGTATTTTATATTGCTATTTAGAAAACAACACTTTTAGCAAGTTGTCATTTTCCTGCCCAAGCCAAAAGGGACCTTTCTTGCTCCCAGACAGTGGATACAAGGCTTGGTTGAGGAGAGGTATTTTACTTCCTTGAGCAAGATGGCTTGTAGGACTGCACCCAGCCCCTTCCTGAGCTTCAAAGGATTCCTAACCTGTCACTGGCAGATGTACCCAAGTCATAACTAGAATTGCCTCTTTTTTGACTTGCTAGTCAACTTGGCCATAAACCAAGGGTGGGGAGATCTGTTCCAGAATTAGTTTGGAGTGACCACACAAATGGGTTTGCCAAGTATCATTACCACACCACAGTGTCAGAACATTTAGCTTGATTTAAGTAGAAAGGGGCACTTTGGGTAGTTTACATTAAACACACAGGAAGTGCTGCAAAGTGGGTATACTCACAGCTAGGAACTTGTACTCCATTGGCTAGGGAGTGGCCAAGGATATCCTGCACCCAAAGGCTGTAAATGGGAATAAACATGCGATCCTCGTTACCCTCTCCAGAACACTCCTGGACCTGTGAAGTTTATAAGAAGAACTTCCCTGCAGTCTGAAGCCTAAAGGGAGACTGGACCTGCTTTCCTTGAAACCACGGCCACAGAAGTGACTCCAAGAGTCAGTTGGCTGACTTCCTGTTGAGTTACAGGTACACAACAAGCTTCTGGAGGCCATTCCCTGCAACTGCTCAGCAGACCAGTACCACTTGAACCTTCCACGGACCGTGCTGCTGGCCTCTGTTGGTGTGAGTCCTAACCCCCAAGTGTTAGTAGAGTGTACTCCTCCTGTCTCCAAGCTGCAAATCGTGGGACTTTCAAACCTTTTGCCAACTTCCTGCTTGGAGAACTGTCGACGACTGTGATCACTGCTAAAGCCACAGCAGTTGTCTTCAAATTGCCAGTCTGCCTCAGCTTGATGGTTTGCCTGCTGAAGAAGAACTGAATTTGCGAAAAGTTTTTAACCCTGAACATAGAGGATTTCATCAGGACTGATGCTGAGCAGCAATATGTCAGTGTCGAGACATTCCTGGGCACAGCCTTTGCCCAATCAGAGCTCACTGCGGACCATTCTCTTCAGCAACCTGCCACTTCGAATCCAGCTTGCTGCTTACCCAGGTGAGAACTCGTCAACAACTACGCTTTCTCCATGAAAGTTTATAAGTCAGAAGGTGTAACTTCTACCAGGGTAAACCTGATCTCTGTTTCAGAACCACAGTCCATCTGGTTGGCCTTCATGTTTGACTCAGATCCGGTCTATTGTGACCAAATAACCACAGTTAGCGCTTAGTGCTTTTTGGAGCTATTTTTAATTTTAAACTTTAAAAATGTATATCTCCTGTTCTCTCCTTTGGATTTTTATTATTTTGGAGTCATTTCCTTTGTTAAATGCTGCTCTATATTTCATATAGAGTTTGCGATTTTTTTGTGTTATGTTTATATTTTATTTCCGTTTGAGTGATAAATAAATACTATAGACCTAGCCTCTAACTTAAGCCTGGCTGCTCTGTGCCAGGCTACCAGAGGATTAAGCAGAGGTTTTATTTAGTGACTTTAGTTGCTCACCCCGACAACCTGACAATTGATGTGATTTTTTTTTGAGGTGGCTTCTTGCCCCCTCAACTAACACTTCAATTTCTTGCAAATACCATTGATCCTTCTTTCCCCAAAGATCGGGTCAAATTTCCTCCACAATAGAGAACAAGGGAGAGCTTTTCACAAGGTCATCCTCCCATTTTCTTCCTCTAACTGGTTGCAAATTAAGCATTTTTCGAATTTAGCAAGCAATTTCAGAGACTACATGGGTTCCTTAAACTGTTCAGGGTTTTTCAATAATTTTTTCTCTCCACTAAATCAAAGTTTTCTGTAAGGTAAGTTCATTTATATGTAGTAAAATTACCACATCGAATATAGGAAATCTTATTTTCAATTGAGCCATAGAAGAGTGTTTACTCCATCGTGAGCACTTTTGTTACCAAATATGACCAAAAAATAAAGAACAAAAGAACAGTTATTTCAAAATGGAGGTCACTGTTCATCTCAGAGATGTTCTTTTTCTGGAAGAATGGATGGTCAATTTAGATGACTCTTACCTCTCTACTCCAATCTGGAGGTTCATATAATTTGGATCACCTTGGTGATTCCGTCTTCCGCTCCATGCTTCACCAAGTTTCTCTGTAGAATTCAAGTAGAAAACTTTAAAACTTAAAAAAAGTCCAAGATGTTAAAACTTCAAAAAAGTCGGAGATAAATCCTATAAAAAATAAATAAGGATAATGTCATACTCACATCTGTCAGGCAATTTGCTAGAATTGTCAGACTCTTTGCATTGTCCATTCACGCTACTTTTTCATGACCTCTGTTTTACCATGCACTCTACTTTCTCAAGATCACACATTTACAGCAGGTTCTCCCTATAGAGACCAAGTACCCTTAGAAAACAATACTCAAGAAAAGATCGCATGGTCGCTTGACTATTTAGTTACTTATCATGGTCTTGCCCTCTTTGCTAGATCTAGTCCTAGTCACAAGCAGTCTGTGGAGTTGAGGCCTTGAAGTGTTCAGTACTCAACTGGTGTTAGATGATTTGTAAAGGAATTGTCCATGCATATCAATTGTTTAGATCTTTTGCAGGTTACTTTGTCATTTAATTTCGCCAAAGACAAGGCACAATTCTCTGTAGTTTTGCAGAGGGACAACATTTCTGTAGTCCAAAACACAAACCATCTGGGAGGTGCCAAGTCTAAACCGATGGTACTGTTGGCAAAGGCATTTCAGTAGTTCTCTATAAAAAAATTCAGTTATGGCATTTCTTCATGTTATTCACAGAGTGGCTGATTGGCACTCCAAGTATCTTGATGATAGGAGTCTTCATCCAGGGAGCAGGGGTGTATAGGATGCCCCCGCGATGTGGGGGTCCCCAGGGTGTCTTGTTTTGTAGGGTCCCCCCTCACCCTCTTAGCCATGCCGCTGCATGCCTTCCGGAATGTGTGCAATGGCATGGAATAAGAAATAGTTAAACGCTCTGGAAGTGGATCTGCTTTACCGAGCAGGCCCCTGCAGTGTGGGTTACGCCACTGCCAGCGAGCCATGGCCTTCAGAGCCTTTCCGGCTGAAACAACGTTGGAGGACATTGTTGGAGCTGCTAATTGGTTCAGTGTATCAAAATTCAGGATGTTTTATCGACACCGGTGGCTCATGCCTATTTGGTAGTAGTGAAATGGCATTAAACAAGCATAATAAAAGCCTGTGGTTTTCGAGTAAAAGATTTCCCGAGCTGGAATTATGGAGCAAATTCTGTATTTTATTGAAGACACACTGGTGAATATTATCCCTTCAAGGTCTATATCATGTCCGAGATTTTGTTTCCATTCAATACATTTTGCATCGTACAAATTTTCTTGATTCTTTCGTTCACTTCAATCTTGACGAGTAATCTAGGAATTTGAAAAAAGTTGTTTGATTGTTCTGTAGGTTTTCTTTTGATGATGATGTTCCATGTTATTCATGAAGTTTGATTTATCTGCACATTAAGGAAAGGGTCTGTTACCTCCTGGGGACCGCTTTATAGAGGCGAAGCTCGTGACTGACTGGTGGCTTCCATTCCCCTCTATCTGTTGCAGGTTAAGAAAGAATAATATCGCCTCTGTGTCTTTATTAAAATCAGGACTTTGCTTTAGTATGCGAGCTATGAAAATCTGCATTTGTGTAAGGAAAATACTGGACACTCCCAGTAGTGGCTGCTAAAGGGGAGTAGAGGTGGGGCCGGGGAGAGGGTTGGGTGGGGTGTTAAAAAAAGAAAAGGGGAAAAAAAGAAATACGCACTTAACTTCCCGGCAGCCGGCTCCTTGGTCTTCTTCGTTCATGTCCACGACCCAGAAAAAGAAGCACTCAGGCTCCCCTAAGCCAATCACAGCACCACAATGCAGCATTGTGATTGGTCTGCGCGTCATGGTTCAGCGCTCAACCGGGGACTGGGAGCCTGGGCATGTTCCCCAACAGTCTGTGTAATGCAGCCTGGTGGGGAACATGCAAAGTGCGTATGACTGTTTGACCAGCCCAAGAAGGCCGGCCAACCAGTCATGCACACTTTAGAGTGTGCACTCCAGTCCTCCCCCTGCTCTGCCGCCGGCAATGCCCGCCCACCCGCACCTTTACAGCACCGGACAATAGTGAAAAATAAAATGATAATCACAATCATTTTATTTTTTTGTGGGGCGACGTTCCTCCGCCTTAGCGAAGGAGCCGCCACTGGTCACTCCAGATGTAGCAGCACAGAGCATGAAAAAGTGTGCAGTATAAATAAGTTTTCAAAAGTGTAAAACTCAGAATGGGAAGGTTAAACTGCACTGCGTACATACTGCACCTGGAGGTATTGATATTTACCGCATGTGGTATTATCTTCAGAAATAACAAGCAATCCTGTGCGATGTCTTGAATATGTACTTGTGGCATTTGCTCTTTGCTTTGAATCTCATAGTGTGACCAACCTTCACTAGCAAATATACATGATATGACTAATCCGCAGCATATAGCTAATAAACTTAATTGGCTTGTTGCAAACAAAATGAATACTAAGGAAGATTCTTAATTAACTTTTGTTATGTGGGACATCTCTGAGCAGTTTTCAGGCAGAAAGGAACAACCTGTAATGTGAAGGTAATCTCACCAAATGAGCTGAAGAGATTGCTGGCCTGCACTTGAGCCCTGATTAAATAACAAAAGGTTATCTCCCACCCTGGAGTGTGCAGGGATGCAGAGAGGCGGATAGACTGCTTCCACGGGAGACTTATCGCCTAATCGGGAGATTTAATTACTGCTGCTTCTGACGTGAGAAGGTCGTGTAGGGTCCAATAGGGCTCATTACCGCGGACGCGCTCGGGCCCCTCCGCCATGTATCCTTCCCTTGGAGCGAGGCGTCTCGTGTTTCGGAGTCGCTTATCTCTTAATTTTCATAAATACGAGCAATTACTCGAATGAAGTGAGAGATGAAAATGAATCATCCCTCACGGTGTAATTCATTTGTAAATACCGTAATCCGGTTTAAGTGACAATTTTAGTGCAGCGTCTCTAATTCTTGGCGATTGTAGGAACGGCTACCAGCAATCTACGAGGCCATGTAGGTGTTATGAAGAATAAAAAAAGTGAATGCTAACCTGCCACGAGCAAAAATGCATGAAATACACATCACCAAAACAGATAGAAGTAAATAAAATACGAAAGTCGAACATCTATCCGCAATGAGGCATGTGTGGGGTTCCGAGCTCCCCCCTGTCAGCGTCTCTATTACAAATCAATGAGCCGGTGGTTGCCGGTGGGGCCAACCAGCACTCATGTTAGTGGACCTGTACGTGTTTCGTCTTTAAACATTGTCCAACTGCAAGAGAGGAAATAAACGCACACAGGGAAAGCAGGAGGAGGAGAAAGACAGAAGCACTGCCACAAAGCGAGAAAGCAGGACCCTGCTGGAGTGACATAAAGGGCACATTGAATCAATGAAAGAACATCAGTCCCGCAACTCTCAGAATGCACCAGAGTACTAAGTAAACGTCTCTGATAGCAAGTACAGTGATCTGCTGACGAGGATCAGTGTGCCTATGCCATCCTTATATACGGATCACTTTATATTTGATTTTCCATTTTCTAGCCTCAGCGATTTGTGCTCTATGGTATTTATTTTGGTCTGCTTTTTAACACCGGACTGTTGGTGTCTAGAGGAGTTCAGAAGCTATTTGCGATGCCCTCTCAGGCCTTCCTAACAGTGAACATACATTTAGGGCCCGTCAGGCTCTTATCGATGACTGGAAGTTATTAAGAGCCTGTTTAAAGGGCGTTGGAGAACTATGCTTCGAGTGACCTCTTGAAAGTCATGTGACCAGGGCATGGCACATTTGTAAATCCGCATCCTTAGGGTTACACCCTGCATGGCCTGGATTTGTGGATTTTCTGACTTCACAGAAGTTTCCTGGAAAGGGTGTTTGACTTTGAATTCCTAATCACCTCTAAGAAGAGGGAGTTCCACAGGCGTAATTGCGCAACTCTACTATGCATACGCAAACGACTTTTTTCTGCACTCCATGAAGAAAATATTTTTTAATGGGGCAACTCAATCCCCTGACGTCCTCTCCTGGCCAAAGCTTTCTCAGGTCTCTGTACCAGTCGCTGGGCGCAGATGCATCAGTCACAGCTCACCAGTTTATCAGCTCAAGGGAGCCTTTTCAAACTAAAAGTGGGTGGGGGCACACTGCCTCACATCCCAGAACTCAGTTTGCCCCAGTGCATCATCCTATCCTGAAACACCTGTCCAGAGATACACAGCACTGGCTGAACAAACAAGGGTGAAAAACTAAAGACACTGAAATAAGTGTTATCATGCACTGCATTTACCATGATACATTGGGGCGAACAGTCCAGACTGAACTGCCAGGAGATGCCCTCCTTGAACTGGAACACAAGCGATCCAGGACCAGTTTCACCCTAGTTAGGGCTCATCAGCCAGGTATAGATTGGTTCCACTGACACAATGTGCATGGGACACAGGCCATTTGAGCATAGCCGTTCCACCTAGGGTGCCACACTAAAATACACAAAAAAGTGATGAATGGAATGGAGTTAAAGGAATTCTTGAATTAATCTCAGCCTCTGGTAATTACTCAGGCCACATCCTAGTCCATTGCTTATTTGCACATCATGCCATCTCAGTTTGGACCAACCCATATGCACACCAGCCTTGACCCTGCTCCAATGGGAATTGTTCAGAATTAACAGGCCGGTTAGGTCCCCCCTGCACAGGAACAAAAGCAACCTAGGACCCGTTTCACATTATTGAGTGCCCGTCATCCAGGGGTAGATTGGTTCCAGTCACACAGCATGCAACTGTGCAGCTTTTACTGAGCGCATATTTCCGCCAACCACTAATCACTTCACTGGCCTGCTTCTTTCTTGCCCTGGAGTATTACTCACACGTTAAGGGCTAATGCGTGACTGACAAGTACCCATTTGGTGTGTGGTTGGGGTTGCTGGAAAATATTTCTAGAATGTGTAATTACCCTCTGAAGCCTGCAGTTGCATTGCTCTTTTTCATCATCACCGGGCCTTGGTCTCCCTGCATGCTGTAGGATATCCTCTCAGCCCAGATTCAGGACCTTCTCCTCTACCCCACCAGGCTCCCTCAAATTTCCCCATATGGAGGTGGGCCTTCACATCTGCAGTTCTTGAGTTCTAGTATGCATGGTCCAGCCCTGCTTGTTTCCGTTGCCCTGGGTTAATTTCAGGCCCCAGAGCATTCCGTAGTGAGGCAAAACACCGGTCCACAGAGTCACTTTTGCTGTTCCACTCTTGACTCTTGGGCCTTCTGATGCCACTCATGAGTTCCGAAGTCAGATCATACTCTCAGTCGCCTGCTGAGGCCATCTTAATTTCAGGAGGCCTCTCCATGGAGCAGGTTCTTCACAGTCTGTCATTCTCATTTTAGGTTATTTTTTCAGCTTTTCGCCTCTCGCTGCATGTTGTGTGTCAATTATGGGATTTATAAGTGTGACTTTGAATTCAAGATGGGCATTTTTAAATGAATAAACATCATACACCAGGCCTGGGGCTGGGGAGCTCTGAAGGGCGTGTCTTCACAGTACCGCACTTGGCCGCGCCGCCACCCACTCAAGTTTATAGTTAATGCAAATTCTCAGATAATCTAAATTGCTGACATTCTCCAAAGGTTGCTAATTGTAAACCATTCTCTAAGGGGCCATGTGGATTTAATTCTCATGACCTTTGTCCTACCAATATTTATAGTAAAATATTTCGCAAGGCAATTTTGTGCAAATTTGTCAATCAATTTCTGCATAGAAATTTCTGTTTGGGATAAAATCCTGGCATCAGCCGTCAAAGTAAAACTGAGATTTTTGCATTGTTCAGTTTTTGTATATCCAGTTCTAGTGCCACCAGAAAACTAACCTTGTTATGTGAAAACAGACCACATAATAATGGGGCTAGAACACAACCTTGGTGGACACATTATAGCATAAGGAAACGGTTGTACAATTGCCATAGGGCACTTATGATAGTGTGAAGATCTTGAAAGCCCATCTGATTTGAGATGAACTCAAATTTAGATCTACCGACCAAGACAATACAGATTTAAGATTCAAAAGGGTCAGATGTATTGGACCCTGTTTGCTTACACATGTTTTATGCAAATCATATATAAATATATAAATAATTCCCTGTTTCAAGTCAGCTTGCCTGTTAAATAACGTTTCTCCTGCATCTACTCAGCTTTGCAAATGGCTGGGCAGCACGCAACCAAATATATTGCCGGCACCATCCAATGGGGAAATTAGGCTGTAGTTCCCTGGATAATTTTACTACCCTTTCATACAGATGAGCAGCTCTGGCCACCTACCATGGAGGAGTATGATCCTTAATATTAGTGCAACATTGAGCCCTTTATTTAGAACCTGGGACCACAATATAATGTCTACACAGTACACATCAACCAGGACTCCACCTAGGCCAGGGGCTTGATATTCTGGCTCCAGATTGCTCCGGTGAAAGAATTGTGAGGGTACAGTCGCCTTTTTCCCCTTCTGCTGACTACGACACTATCTTATTGAGGGCTCTTCGGTAATATAGTAGTACTGTATTTACAACTCCCAGCAGTTTTGCAACACCTTTAATGTAACAGGGTAATACCTTTTCAGTAGGGCTAATACTTTTTTTGTATTGTACCAAGTCTTCTCTGAAGGGTGTAATACATTTCATTGTCATTGATTCTAAACATGCTGCTTATTGGAATTCTTGAGTAGAAGCCCTTTACTGTGGTGCAGATATGATATCTTTAGACAGTTCCAAAGTTTTTCACCTGAACTGTCATGCCTCCATTGGCAGAACCATCACTTATCAATAACATGTGTATTTGTAAAGCGCATGTTCACCCATAGGTCTCTTGGCGCTGAATAACGGATGTTTATTGTTACCCAACTCAATGGTACTCATTTTATCGACCTCAGATGGATGAAAGGCTGAGTGGTCCCGCCAGGATTTGAACCTGTGACCATGAGGTCAAACACAGGCCCCTGCAGTGGATGCATTAGTCCACTGAGCCACCAGACCCGGCTGACATGCAGTTATTGTCCAGTAGCTGCAGCTCACAGCCGGACCATTACTGAAAGTGCATTAACACTTTACGAAGAGTAGTTACAGTAAATGTCATGGACTATATCTATTGTTTTATTAACAGTACCAACAAATCTCGGCAGAGCAGAAATCATTTTTACAGCAATAGTTTTAATCACAGCTGCTCTAGAAATGATGGGGGAGCCCTTCGGAGGAGGGCTGTCAATTTAATTGGTCACAGCCACCATTTTCAAGGGGGATGATGCCCTTTTTTTGGACTGTACTAACACCTCTTTGCAGGGATACTATCACGTTATTGGTACAATAACAATTACTTGGTCTGAATACTTTTGTAACATTGAACAAATCTTACTCTTTTCGCTAATGGCAGGGGAGGCCTTATTTGCTTTTTACTGTCCCTCACCACCACGGTTTTTCTAGCAGCGACAAACAGTAAAACAAATGGATATATGTCTGTCCCTCCTGATTGGGTAGGCGAACATGTAGCCATTTCTCCGACTGCCCTTACTCCGTCAGGCCATTGGCGGGGTTAGGCTATGGCGGTGACAGAGTAGTCTCCGCCATAGCCAAACCAAAGCTCCGCCCACATTTAAATCAGACGGGCAGACCTTCTTGTTGGCGGTAAGTATACTCCACCGCCGTTTCAATGGAGTATACATACCTCCAACATTTAAATCGGGCACTTAGTGACTAGGGGCCCGATTCACAGAACTAACTTAAGACAAAATCCTAAACTTACTACCATTTTGGTATTCACAGAAGGCACTTACTCATTTTGGTATTCACAGAAGGCACTTACTCATTTCGGTATTCACAGAAGTTAGGAGTCCTAACTTTAGGACTCCTAAATGCCTTCTGTGAATACCGAAAGTATTAAATTTAGGATTTTTCTCAGTTTAGTAGTAGTATAGTTAGGACTCCTATCTTTAGGACTCCTAAATGCCATCTGTGATTACCGAAAGTCTTAAAATTAGGATTTTTCTCAATTTAGTAGTAGTAAAGTTAGGACTCCTAACTTTAGGACTCCTCAATGCCTTCTGTGCATACCGAAAGTCTTAAAATTAGGATTTTTCTCAGTTTAGTAGTAGTATAGTTAGGACTCCTAAATGCCTTCTGTGAATACCGAAAGTCTTAAAATTAGGATTTTTCTCAATTTAGTAGTAGTAAAGTTAGGACTCCTAACTTTAGGACTCCTAAATGCCTTCTGTGAATACCGAAAGCCTTAAAATTAGGATTTTTCTCAGTTTAGTAGTAGTAAAGTTAGGAGTCCTAACTTTAGGACTCCTAAACTGAGAAAAATACTAATTTTAAGGCTTTCGGTATTCACAGAAGGCATTTAGGAGTCCTAAAGTTAGAAGTCCTAACTTTACTACTACTAAATTGAGAAAAATCCTAATTTTAAGACTTTCGGTATTCACAGAAGGCATTTAGGAGTCCTAAAGTTAGGACTCCTAACTTCTGTGAATACCGAAATGAGTAAGTGCCTTCTGTGAATATCAAAATGAGTAAGTGCCTTCTGTGAATACCAAAATGGTAGTAAGTTTAGGATTTTGTCTTAAGTTAGTTCTGTGAATCGGGCCCTAGCCCTTTTACCATCGAAACCCTTGTGTATGTGCACATTGTCCACCATGATGGGGCTTTGTACATGGGGCCATTTTTCAAAGTTGTAACAGCAGTTCCCATCCGTGATGCTACACGTGGACAACATATTTCTGAAGGAGTGATCTACCTTTCATGAATGTTAAATAATACTTTTTAGGTTTGCCATTCTTTTATTGGTATATTATTATGTTTTTGTGAAATTCATAAGATCCCGAGGACCTTCATCCTGCTCCAGTTCCTGATCTGCGAGATTTGAAACAAGAAGACCGCGAGGAGAACCGAGTTAGTGTTCTTAATATGTATTTAATAGGCATCTTTATCGAGATATCAACGCCCGCATAAACTTTTAAATCACAATAAATATCAACAGTTCGAAAGCAACATTAATATTAATAGCTACAGATTAAAATACATTTTTAATAACCAATAAAACTACAACTATTATCGAGCAGTTTCCTTTTCACACAAACCATCATTAATAAGGCACGTTTTATTGATCGCATAATTTGAACAAGGCAACTGCAATTTTATGTGAAAAAGAAATTGTTGCAGTAATGTTTTTTGGTTACTAAGAGATCATTTTAATCTGCAACATTTTTAATGCTGATGTTTTTGAGCTGTTCAATAAGCCAGTGAGTTAAGCATGCACTGCAGAGATGTGAGTTAGATAGCCATGATGCATCTCTAATTCAGGCAAGGTGACATATGTATTTTTATTTTCAGAACTTGAGAAAAATTGAATCTAATTTTGATTGAATAGCAATATTTGTATATATGAACAGTTGTACAGCACAAATGCTATATAAATAATGGATTGGTATTATTTCGCCCATTATCAGCTTGAAACAGGTGAGAACACTGCCTGCTAGTTATTCAAACATTTTCCCTGTTCTGAACCCCCAGGTTAAAATCTACAGCAGCCAGGTGCAGGTGGCTCAGTGGACTAATGCATCTGCTCCAGGAATTGTTGTTTTTGACTTTTTAGTCACACGCTTAAGTCCTGGTCCACTCAGCCTTTCATCATTCTCAGGTCGATACAATGAGTACCACTGAGAGGGGGGGGGGTAACAATAAACATCCGGGGGCAGATTTACAAGCCCCTTGCGAGACATTTACGCCACCGTTGCGTCACTTCTGTGACGCAGAAGCGGCGTAAACCATGCGCCATGTTGCGCCTTATTTACAACGTGACGCATCTAGGGAGATGCGTCATGTTGTAAAGCCCTGCGCTACATTAAACCTGCGTCAGGTTTAATGCATGCAGGGTGGGCGTTCCGTCGGAAAAAGCCTTGGATAAGTGACGCATTGAAATCTACAAGATTTCACTGAGTCACTTTTCCGACGCTGCTGCGTCAAAACCCTGCGCCTGCTTGAAGCAGGCGTAAGGCATGACGCAGCATGTTAGGTATGGGCAGCCCCTGAGCATTGCTGGAGTTGCGTCGTGCTTGCGACACGACTCCAGCAATGCGCCGCCCTTATGCCATCAGATGCGTCACGCATCTGTTTATCCTTGCGCCACGATGCGCTGCATTGTAAATGCGGCACATCTGTGGTGGCGCAAGGGTAAACTTGCGTGACGCATCTTTCCTGACGCATCCCTGCTGATTTGCACGGATGCGCCAGGAAACATAAATCTGCCCCCCGGTATTCAGCTCATAGATGCCCTGAGAGGATGAACAATGCATTGCCCGTATAGCTATGGCACTATAAACACATTGAAGGAACATGCACAGGCTGGTGTGCAATGCTGTGTCTAGTTACCTGAGGTCATTCTATTCCACTAGATGTGCAAATTGTTTCCTGCAGTAGAAATGAGCGTGTGCACCCCAAAATACTTCCCGTTGAAGGCTATCTGGAGAGGCACAAAGGTACTATTTGCCCCAATGTCATAAAGCTGACCTTCAACTAGTTTTGACTTTTTCACCAAAACTCGTTGGATTTTGGAATTCGTGGTTTCACTTTCCTCTGTGTAAGTATGGACTTACAAGTGGCGCTTGCAGAACGCTTCTGGCTCAGAAGGACTGCCTGAAACCGACCGTCTCGGCCAGGGGCCTTTTAACATCTGCGGGTGGTAACAAGTGAAAGAGACATGTTACGTCACTTCCTCTAGAGATGCAGGGCGCGCGCTTCAAGCTCAACTAATAATACAGGACGTGAGAGGAGTACAAACCATCTCGGGCCTCTGTGATACAGAACCGAGGCATTCACTAATATAACGCACGCCGCACTGCCACTTTCAGAGGTGCAGAAAACAGTGTGGGGGCCCGACTGAGAAGGCGGCAAAAGAGATGGAACCAGACTGTGCAGAACTGGAGAAGGGGATATTTGCATACCTCAATCCTCTGCACAATCATCCGTTTCATTACCCATGAATAAACGCATAGTACAGCTCAGAGATGCACACATCACGCTACGCAGAAACCGTTGTACGGATCTTTAACTCACGTTCAACCAATGAACAGTTTGCAGCTTTGGAGGTGTGTGCTTCACAGGGGAGAGCAGCCCTTGCACCTTGTGTGTTTATTCCAAGGTGTTTCACAGCGGAGATCTAGCTGCTTAGACTGAATGAGGCAGATAATCCGAGTTGAATGATGGTGGAAGGGGCCCACAGCAGTTCATTTACCATCACTGCGTGACCTGTCATCCGTGCCTGCTACCAGGGAGCCCGCAATTGACATGGATTGTCTGGGCCTTTCCATGCTTCCCAGCAGATGCAGGCTTTGTTCTTATTGGCCCGTTTTGTGGCGTGAGGTCTGGAAGTTCCAGGGCTGTGGGGTCCAATCCTGTCACCTCAGACAAATCAGTCTTGGTTCTGCTCCAATAGTAACAATGTGGCCCGGACTGCCAGGTGAGAGAACCCTCTGAACACAAACACACACAGCCCCAGCCTGAATTCAGCCTAGTGGGCCTCATCAGTGAAGTACAGTTTGTTTCCTGTGGCACAGTGAACATGGGACCCACATTTAGGGTGTCTTATTCAGGAAAACAAAAAAGGACTGGGTGCAATGCTTGAATTAGTCTCAGTAACTGGTATTTATTAGAGATGCATTTCAGTCCATCTTTTATGCACAAAATGCCACCTCAGACATGAAGTAGCCGAATGCATATCAGCCTTTTGTCTTGCTCCAAAAGAAGCATCCCGGCCTAAACTGCAAGGCCAGGTCCACCCTGAAAGGGAACACACCAATACCTGGCTGGTTTCCGCCTAGTTGGGCCTCATCAGTGAGCTATAGCTTGGATCATCTGAAAAAGTGAGCATAGGACCCATGTCTGGCCATACCCATCGCACTTAGGGCGCTGCATTGAGAAAAACAAAAAAGTGATGGATGGAATGCTTGCATTAAGCTTAGCCACTGGTAAATACTGATGGAGCAAGGACTCCTAGAAAAGAGACTTGTTCGGAAGCAATCCTCTCATATGACTCATAACCTTGTATTAATCGTGTATTGTGAAAATTAATATGCACCACATACGATATACTAGAAAGAAGAAGCTTGCTTATGTGTCTTACTAATAAATAACTCGAGTGAAAGCTAAAATGGCTGCTAACGCGGGAATCTGTATTGCGCATGTGTCAACTGCATCTACGCAGTATGACGAACTATCGCTTGGAGGGAATTTTCTGCACCTGCGCAGATGCTCTTAAAATGGCCGCTTGGAAGCTCACATGCTAAGCATCTGCTTTGCTGAAACTAAAACAAGTTATTTACTAAATGCTAATGCGGGGAGGTCATTTATAAATTAATGGGACTAGAGTAGAGATAGGTGGTATACAGTGAATCAATTTTATTTTGAAATTAATATGTGTTCTTTTTGATTTTCCTGTTAGTACGTATTTGGGCCTCTTATGGGATACTGGAGTCTATAACCCACGTGACCGCTACACATGCGCAGTATAAGGGAGCTAAAGGAACTGATGCGACATTTGAACACAGTCCAAGGACAAAACCGATACATACCCTGGGAACCAGCCCGATGTCCTGAGAAATGGATGTGAACCTGCGAAGCCTATAATATTGTTTCTAAATTGATGTGAATGCGGGTGGGAATAAAGAAATATGAATACAAATTAAGGGGTGGGATCATTAAACAAAGAAGTCAAAGAATAATTGAGAAAGTAAGCATAGTGTGATGATCATCCCCCCTTGCCTGTCCAATCAGAGTTAGAAGTTTCATGATATTATAACATTAATGGGTGGTACATGAGTATAGAAGGGTATAATTGAGGTAGCTTTAGTCAGTTAGTTAGACAGAGATTTGCTGGTTGCTGCAGAGCTCGGGATGCTGTTGGAGTGATGAGCGAATGCCGATGAAGAATATTGCAGAACATCACCTTAGACTAAATTAAAATAGAAGATCGCGGAAGAATCTCAAGGAGGAAGAGAGTGTTAGAGAGGGGTGCGATGCCAGCGTCGGTGCTAGAGAGGTCATCTATCCTGTCCTGAATCCTGTCCTGAAGCCTTTGTCACCTAATCTTTCCCTTCGGGACCTTTCCCAGCTCCTTGGCCAGGGGTTGGTTTTCACACCATCCTAGGTCATTATATTTTCGTGAATGTGCAGATGTACTTTTCTCTCTATCCTCTCCTAGCTGACCACCGTCATTACAAAGTATGATATTGTCTGATTAATTGACTAATCAAATCTTCCTTCCTTTGAGTAACGGCGACTGTACTGTACTTTGAAATGGTTCACATGAATTAATTTAGATAAAGCCTTAAAACTTTCCTGAGTCTGTGGTTATTTTCATAACAAGAAAATTGATTTATGTCATTTCACCATCAACTAGTTCTACTAATGGTTCATTGACCAGAGAAAATAACTTTTTGATCAGTGAAAGATTGGTTAGGTTTGACAGATAACTAATCTTGCAATAAGAAACAACATAAACTTTGACCCCAGCAGTTTAACTAGTCAGTGTGTATGTGTGTTTATGGGCCCAGGTGAGTATATGGTGTGGGATTATCTATGGCTGGTTTACCGCTGGATCAATACTCAACCTCATACCTGTTCATCATTTTTTGTCCACCATGCCACCTCAGACTGGAACCAGTCATGTGTAAATCAGCCTGTATCCTATCCCAGTAGGAAAATTCCATCCTAAACTGCCAGTCCAGGTTCCTTCTGAACAGCAACCCAAGCAACCCAAGCAACCCCAGACCAGTTTAGGCCGAGTTAGGCCTAGCCAGTAACATGTAACTTGGCTCTTGCAGAACAATAAGCATGGGCCCTCATCAGTTGAGACAAGATTGTTCTTGGAGGCCTGTCCTTAAAATGAGGGATTTAGTGTAGTGTCATGGTACTGCTAGAACTCTGCATGGATGAGTACATGGTCTCTTAGGACGCTAGAATGAAATCAGAAAGTTACCTGTATGTGAAGTGGTTGGTCAAACAAGAATGTGGAAGGTCTAAAGCAGGCTCCGATATTACTCTGAGTCTTATAAAATATAATACAATGTTGCCAAAGTAACATGTAAAGCCCTTACAGTAGTGGTTCTTACCTGGCCCCTGAGCACATAGTTGTCTCATACACACTCACCAGCACATCAACTTTGTCCCAAAAAGCAACAGTATGACCTGCTACCACATCATATCTCTGGAAAACCGAAAGACCTCATTATGAATGCAAAATCCAAAGTCAAGACATTTTGTTGCAAAATAAAAAGTGCATGTGAAGAGTCAGATTTAATAAGACTTACCGAGCGAAATAACAGCTCCCTCCCTTCAGACAAGGACACAGTCTTAAACAGCCACCTTAAACATCTTAATGAGGGGCCCGCAGAATACGTCATCTATCTACATTAAAGCGGGGAAGCAAATATTAATGTGTTCGGAAATACAGCCATATTGGGAGGAGCTTGCACCATAAAAACAAAAATCCGGATGCATCTTTAATGTAATGTAATGTAACATAATGTAATATAAGGTGGATCTGTAGAGCGGTGCTTGTCACCAATGAGGGTATCCAGGCACTAAGTAGGTGAGCGTAGGCGTGTGGTGACACTGGGCCTGAGTACAGGCAGTCTCAACGGTCCAGCAAGAAGAATAATTGAAAAGCCAAGTCTTCAGCTTCTTGCAGGATTTAAAAAGTGAGGTGGAAGCACTGATGTTTTGGGGAAAGTTGTTCCAGGACTTGGCAGCTTGCTAGGAGAATGACCGGCCTCCCATTCTGCTTCTTTGGAGGCAAGGTGTGAGTGCGAGTGATGCTGAGAAAAGCTGTCTTGTGGGTTAGTGGAAGTGAAGCTGATGATTGAGTTATGTGTGTCCCTTGTTGTGTAGTAACTTGAATGCATGTGTGGGAAGTTTGAACTGGCAGCGCTTCTGGATGGGGAGGTCAAGGACGAATCTGGCAGCAGCATTTTGGATGGTTTGAAGTAGGGGTTGGGCAATAAATTCCACTCCGCCTGTCGTTGGCAGAGTTTTGGCATGTAATGCGGAGCTCCGGATAAATTCTGCCAACTGCTGTGTGGTGGACTTTTTGTTCAAACGCGGCTTGCCTACCGTAACGTGGAGAGCAAGATTTGGAAACCCTTAAAATGATTTTTGGTCGCTAGGAGGGCACGCGGCGAGATTTCCACAATGCAGGCGTAGGGCAGTCGCAACTGTTTGCAGTCAGGAAGTTGCCGCTTGAGTAGAAAATCTACTTGAGGGGTAGCAAAATCAACTTGAGAAACAGTGCCCTATAGCACACCACGTGGTGCTGTTTGCGCGGAGTTTTCAGCGTGGAACGAGATCCTGGTGTCCAAAATCAGCACGCGCAGCAGGACGTTCCTTTGCGGAATGTCGTGGAGTTTCCATATAACTCCGTGGAATTCCCTGGAGTCAAACTCCGCGAGTTAGACCCATCCCTAGTTTGAAGTCTGTAAAGAGATGGGTTGGGATGCCGGCGTAGAGTCCATTGCCATAGTCCAATCTGCTTGTGATTAAGGCCTGTGTGATGGTACATCTAGTGTCCTGTGGAAGCCACTTGAAGATTTTACGTAACATACGGAGGAAGTGAAAACGTGGAGGTGAGAACATTGAACTGGGTCTTCATGGTAATATTGGTTGAGGCCTAGGTTCCTGGCTTGGTTGGTTGAGGTTGGTCTGGGTCAACGTTCGGTGGGCCACCAGGTGGAGCCCTAAGGTGAGCTCTTATTCCTGAAGATCAGCACTTCGGTTTTGTCTGTGTTGAGCTTGAGGTAATTTTCATTCATTCAATTGGCCACACTGGTCATGCATTGTTTGAAGTTTGTCTTGTTGGTGACCATGTCATCTGAAAGGAAAATAATGTGTTGGTCCCATCAGCGCAGGAGATGATGTTGATTCTGTAGGATCTGATGATGTTAACTAGAGGACTCATGTACCTGTTGAAAAGTGTGGGGCTGAGTGATGCTCCCTGTGGGACTCTGCAGATGAGGGCCCTGGGTTATAATGTGGAAGGCGTCAGCCTGACTCATTGAGTTCTTCTGTAGAGAAAGGAGGCTATCTATTTGAGAGCTGGTCCTTGTATTCCAGCTGTGTGTAGTTTGCCGATGAGTGTGTGATGGGAGACGGTGTTGAAGGGGCGGAGAGGTTGAAGAGGATGGTAGTGGCAGTCTGTCCATGGCCCAGGATAGCGTGTATGTTGTCTATGGCAGTGATAAGGGCTGTTTTGGTGCTGTGGTTGCTTCGGAAGCCTGATTTTGAGCTGTACAGGAGTTTGTGGCATTCTAAATGGTCAGAGAGTTGTCTGTTGGTGGTCTTCTCGATAACTTTGGCTGGGAAGGGGACCAGCAATATGGGTCGGTAGTTGCTGAGTACTTCGGGGTTGACTGAGGGTTTTTGGAGGATGGCGGAGACTTTTGCATGTTTCCATCTATCTGGGAAGGTGGCTGTCTTGAGGGCGGAGTTGATGATGGAAATAAGTGCTCCACTGATCTTCCCAGATTGTAGATATGGTCGAGGCAGGGGTCTATGGGCACCCCTGAGTGGACTGTCTTCATTATTGCTGCAGTGTCCTCGATGGATAGAGGGGTCCATGATGTTCGTTGGTAGTCTTTGGTTGATGAGGTTAGCAGGCTGGGAAGGTCAATACGGGGTGACTGGGGTTCAAAGTTGCTGTAGATCTTGGTGATTTGTTCATAGAAGACGTCGGAGAGGTTGCTGCAGACCTCTTGTGTAGGGTTGATGGTGTAGGTTGTGGCTGTTGGGTTGGTGAATTCCTTGACTGTGGCAAAACGTTCCTTGCAGCTACTGCAGCTAGATTTGATTCTGAGGGTCAGGGCCTTTTTCTTGGTCTCTTTCACTTGATGGTGATAGTCTCTAAGTGCGACCTTGTAGGTGTTTCTTGTGATGGGTCCCCTTGTGGTTCTTGATTTCTTTTTGAGTTGTTTGCAAACTCTCTTGGATTCTCTGAGGTTAGTGTTGTACCAGCTAGTCTGTTTGTTGGATCCTTTGGGTTTGGTGTTTTTCAGGGGTGCCAGGGTATCAACGCAGGTAGTGATCCAGATGTTGAAGTTGTTTGTGTCATTGGTGAGGTAGTTGGTGTGATCTGGGTAGATTAGTTGGAGGGCATTGAGCCATTGCATTTCTGTAACTTTCTTCCAGCAGCTTTGTATGCAAAGTTAGAAATAAGCATTTAAAAAACCATTGAAATTCACTGAAAAAACCATAGGTGTCAGGCACGTTATAGTTAGAAATTAGCATTTAAAAAAACGTTGAAATTCACTGAGAAAACCATAGGTTTCTGGCACGTTAGAGTTAGAAATTAGCATTTAAAAAACCTTAGAAATTCACAGAAAAAACCATAGGTTTCAGGGATATTATAGTTAGTTTGACATTTCACTCGTACAATACCATGCGAGTTTATTTAGTTCAGCTAACTATAACTCGGGCCCCCGCAATGCACTGCTGATGATGTCACATATTACATCATTCATGACATGGTCAGTGACATCACTGATGACATCTTAAATGACATTACTGATGACATCATCCACGTCAAAATCTGATGCACCTCCTCACACTCTAATATAACCTTTGACTATGGTAGTCTGTAAAATACAGACTACCATTTTCAAAACTATCGACACACCAATACTAACCCTGGACGTAGTTCGCAAAGTAGCGCTACGCGTAGCTATGCAACGTGCACTTCGCACTACGCGACCTACGCGTAGCACTTCACGAACTGCGTAGTACCCTGTTCTCACTGTGCAAGATGCCGTTTTTAATGATTGCATAGTGCGAACAAGCATCCGGCACTGTGCAATCATTGAAAACGGCATCTTGCACAGTGCGAGCTGTATTTTTCTGCCGCTCGAGTAGATTTTTACTCGAGAGGCAGCTTTCTCAATGCGGACTGGTAGTTTCTCATCGCGAGCGGTCGCGAGCATACGCGACCACTCGCAATGAGAAACCTGACCTCCCCACGTTGAGAATCTCACCGGGAGGTTTATTTTCCACGCTGTTGCTGATCGCGAACGAGGAAAAAGTTTTGCCGGGATGTCATTTTGCTTGCTCGCGGTTGCTAACTTGACGTTGAGGACCGCGAGCAAGCGAAAACTGACCGCTGCACTACGCAACGCTACGCGTGTTTGCAATGTGCTACGTGCAATTCGCGTAGTGCGAAGTAGCGCAAACTTCGCAAACTACGCGAGCGTAGTGAAGTGCTTTGCCCAGGCTTAACCTATACCAGTTACTACAGATGCACTCACTGATTCCTAGGTCTACACACACATCCACTCATTCACCCATACAATCACTCATACATACAGTCACTCATAAATACAACACTATCATATGCACTCATACACCTATACAGACACTCACACACTGTCACTCATCCATGGAGTTACTCACACACCTAGTCAGTCATGCAAAGAATCAATCGCACTCCCATTTCCTCACCTATACAGTTATACACACACCACCTCACTTATTCAAACACATACTTACTCTCTTATACAATCACTGATACAAGTACACACTCGTCCATACAGCCACTCTCACAATCACTGACTCTCACGTATAGTCATTTACATACTCCAACTCTCACATACACTGCCTTTTACATATGTAGGTACTTGGCCATGTACCACTGAAACATCCAATCTCTCACCAACACACCCATACACACACTCACCTGCCCATACAGCTGTTTCCACATGCACTCTTGAACCCATACACCCAGTGAATCAACCACTCACACATCTATGCACAGAGTCACACACCTCCCACCTATGCACACACACACTCAGTCTCCCATACAAATACTCAAGCAACTAATCAATAAACCATATAGACACTCATGTAGCTACTGCCCAACACATGCAGCATCTTACACAACAACAGACATACTGATAAACACACATTCAGACAGTTTAGTCACTAACCCATGCATTCAGTAAGACACATTTAATCAATCACTTATACAGTCAGTCACGCACCTACTAAATCCTTCATCCAGACACTTATACACCCACTCATTCTTCAATATACCTTGGCATATATATAAAACATAATTAAACTTCACTGGATAGTGTCATCAGTGATGTTATCATTGATGTCATTTGAGATGTCATCAGTGATGTCATCAGCGATGTCACTGACCATGTCATGAATGATGCAATATGTGATGTCATCAGCAGTGCATTGCGGGGGCGCCAGTTATAGTTAGCTGAACTAACTATAACAGGGGAATTTCTATGGTTTTGTATGAGTGAAATGTCCAACTAACTATAACATCCCTGAAACCTGTGTTTTTTTTCAGTGAATTTCTAAGTTTTTTTAAATGCTAATTTCTAACTATAACGTGCCTGAAACCTATGGTTTTTTCAGTGAATATATATCTATATCTCTCAAAAGAAACATCCAACTCCAATGAAGAAGAGGCACGTACTCGAGGTAGGCAGGAATAGGGCTCATTTATTGTATTTCAGGCCTCCCTCGAACCCGCATTAGATGAGATACGCATTTCGGCTGCACAGCAGACTTTATCAATATATATATTATATATATATATATAGATATATAGATAGATAGATAGATAGATAGATAGATAGATAGATAGATAGATAGATAGATAGATAGATAGATAGATAGATAGATAGATAGATAGATAGATAGATAGATAGATAGATAGATAGATAGATAGATAGATAGATAGATAGATAGATAGATAGATAGATAGATAGATAGATAGATAGCAATTCGCAAACTAAAAATGCATTCTTTCAGGTTTTTAGGTTAAAGCACAGCTTGCCCGCTAAAATTTGTTTCATCTTCTGGATGTCTTCAAGGGCTAAAATTGCATTTTGGAACAGTACAACATGAGCTGTAAATGGTCTATACAAACTGCTACATCTGTTGAGGTTTACATCACTTTAAGAGAACAGCACAACATACTTTTACTGTAATAGAAAAGTGAGGAACCCAAAAGCACCAGGAGAGATCGTAATAAGATTATTCAACTAACCAGCACCGTGAGCTCCTAAAGAGAAGATGATGAGAGTAAAGGATATGTGTATCCAAGGTAAAAGCACAGTGAAATTGTAAAGGTCATTTAAATCTTACGTGTTTGGTTCCAAGAGGGGGGGAAAAGAGCGAAAAATAGTTATTTTTTGTTAAAAAGGAAAGATGGGTGCAAACAAAAGTCAATAAGAAAAAAGACGAAAGGAGCACTGTTTTAGAAAATCTAAGAGACCTGAAGAATCTAACAACAAGAATCCAACAATCAGCGAGTGTTCTAATTATGTAATATAAGATAGTGGTTATATTGTCATTGAATTCGTAATTCTAGTGAAAAGAAATGGAAGGACAGAGTTTGAAAAGGTATTCCATATGGTACATAAATCTTATATGTATATTAGGTAATACGTTGTTGTAGAATAGAAATAATTCCACATCTCATGGTGGTAGAGATTCCATGTTTGACAACTTGTGATGCAGGTAAAGCAGTAGTAGTAAGTACCGGCCACTGTACTGTGAGGGTGAATGCTAGTGTGAAGGTCAGAATATTCTATGGTTTTTATAAAAAGGAAGTAGAATTGACAAATGAAGATTAATGACCTATTACTTACCAGCAATCTTCATTACTCCTGATCCCGTTGTTCTCATCCCATTCCTTACTAATGGAGATGACCATCCCTACAACAGGAAAAAGAACAGGGGAATCCTGGCACACCTAACCCCACCCCCTCCCACTGGGAGTACATAAGTAGTACCTACCAGAATTCCACCTGAACTACCAAGCCACAAACAGGAAGGCCGGCCGTACGGAAGGTAGGGAGGGGAGTAAAGAATGGGACTAGGAGTAATGAAGAATACTGGTAAGTAATAGGGCATTACCCCTAGGTCCCTCCAGTTCTCATCCCATTCCTTACTAATGGAGCAAACCAAAGCCAGAAACCCGGCCTTCCGAGCTCCCAAGAACACCCAGGACACCACTCTGAAAAGCAGCATCCCAAGCGAAGCAAACGGGAGAACCACAGAAAAAAACACAGGCAGGAGCACAACGCCCACAATGCCCACAACCAAACAACAGGGCCAAACCCCCAAAACACGCAGGAGACAATCAAGAGCAACAAAAAAGCTGACAAACCATGGCGCCGCCACCTAAAGGGCAGACAGCCCATACCAGGAACACCCCCGAACCAACCACAGAGGAGGCGAACCCGACAAGAAAGCACCAGAGACTGTCCACACCAGAAGGAAAGAGGAGAGGCCACAGCCACACCAACAGGGTCACAAACAAGAACTGGAAGAACCAGCACAGTAGAAGTAGAAGGCACCAGCATCCCAAAGGAGGCAAACAACTATGGAGAAAAAGGAGAAGTAGGGTATCCACGCCCCACAGACACAACCCACAAAAGCAGCAAGCAGAAGGGAGCCAGCCCTGAAGGCGACAAGGTAAAGACAACCAGCCAAGGCCGAAAAAGGAGGTAAAACACAGAGACCCCCAAGCCCAAAGACGAACCCCCAGACAGGCCGTAGAAACTAGGCCCCCCCAAACAACCAGCACAAGGCAGACCGGAGTATCTGAAGCACTCACAGGGCACAAAAAGCTCAGAAGAGTGCCCAACCTGCGAGAAAGCCACCTAGCCCGTTAACACCATGCAGCTCCACATACCCAGCAGCAGAACAGATAGAGAGCAACCTCCCATAGGCAAGGGAAGAGTGCACAACACCGCCAAAAAAAACACAACAACCTCACCAGAGAGCCGAGGGGAGGCAAGGAGATACCCAACAGGCTCAGCCCAAAGCAGGAGACAAAGGGAGACACGGCCAACCACAGGACCAACCCTTCCACACCCAAGGAGGACCACAGCGAACCATCCCAGACAAAAGAGGCCAGGGCCAGCTGACAGAGCCAAGGCACTAACCAGAGGACCAACCAAGGGCAGGCCGTCACAGAACAAACCAGTAAGGGAAGGAGCAGCGACAAAGAGCAAGCCTCCCCCCAATCCGACAGACCCGGTCACCAGAGTGCCCAGGGGACACCACCACTGAAAAGCCCCAGAGGGGTCCAGGCCCCAGGGCAGGAACATCCAGCACCAACTCCCAGGCAACAGCTCACACCACTCAAACCGGTAGAAGGAGCCGGGGCACAGGGACTGGCCAACAGGCAAGGACCAAGGCAACCTCCCAAATGCAGGGGACACCGGGACACAAACCCAGCACTCCGCCCAACAAAGGCAAGGGTTAAGTCCAGAGGAATCAGGAATGACGAGCACCAGAACACCAGCCACCTGAAGACCAACCAGAAGGACCAGCCAGAGACACACAGACCCCACCAGGACAGTCAATGGCAGGGGGAGAACCAGAGGGAAGCCGGCGACTCCAGAGGCCATTGCCAAAGAACCAGAACAGTAGAAAAAACGCTATGCAGTACTCACCCCCAGGGCAGGCAGACACCACAAAATACCACCTGCCCCCACCATCCAGCCCAGGCATAGACCACCAATCCAGAGACGGGCAACAGGCAATCCAGAAACACCCCCAAAAGAGTGAGCCTACAGGTACCCTCCAGCACCAGAGAACCAGGACAGAAAACAAACGCTATGCAGTACTGAACCCCAGGGCAGGCAGACACCATAACACACGGCCTGCCCCCACCAGCCAGCACAGGGGCACTCCCACAGTCCAGCACTGGGCAGCAGGAAATGGCCATACCTGCACGCCAGCCATTCCAGGGGCACGACCAAGACCGGCCTGAGTCACCATTCAGCTGCTGCAGCCTGTCACCCAGCCCGGCCCAGCCACCAGGAAGATGCGTCCTTCAACCTGGAACAGACCGGGAATGCCGGCGCACCGGCTGCAAAAGACCGGCCAGCAACAATCGTGGCTACCGGCAAGCCCAGCAGACCGGGGGGCACTGCGCAGCACACTGAGGACAGCCCAGTAGCCCGACGATATTGCAGCAGGTAAATAGAACCAACAACCTCATCCCATTCTGTCGGTAGACAGAAAAAAGAACGTGCAGAATGATGGGTAGAGACTACTTATGTACTCCCAGTGGGAGAGGGGTAGGGTTAGGACGAGGGCTGGAGGGATCTGGGGGTAATGATTACTTACAATATGTTGTTCAGAACGAGGTTTAAATAGATGTATTAGTATCCATTTGGGAAACAAGAATTCACGAATCAGGTCTGGACAATTGTAAGCTGGATCATATCGTCAAAAACATACTTGGTGAGAAGAAATGAAAGAAAACGGATAATCAATATATAAAATAAAGTATAGAGGATCGCAGGATAAAAAATATAAAACCTGGCTACCCAAATATTAAAGGGCTAGTGCCTACTCATTAAAAAGGTAACCAAAATAAAGTTTGTGAAAAGCACTGTGAACTCGTACATATCTTGAAATGATTGTAAATTGGCGCATGGCAGTGAACCAATTAGTAGATAATCAGCTGGGGGGAAAATAGAGAGGAAACAGGTAATTCAATAAAATGTCAGTTTGATTCAATCGGTTAGTTAACCAACGCTAACCTTGTAGAAATGCAGTGTGTGCATTGAAATTTGTCAAGACCCTATGAAAGGAGAACGCTAAAGTAGTGTGTTGATCAGACAGAGATGACGTGGGTAGGTGTGGGGAAATTCAGGGGTCATATTGGAATGGTATGGGCATAGTTTATAAATAAATAGGATATAATTTCATGAAGCTATTAGATGGAAAGGAAATAAGTGGGGTTCAAAATTGCACAGCGGTGCTGGAACAATTTTCCGAGTTACATCACTGAAGTCATAGAGATTGTGAAAAATCCAAGTGTCACAAAAAGAATAAGTTAACAAATGTATTCTGCGACTGAAAGGTAATGGTGTGCATGGGTATGAAACCAGTGGTGCATTTTGGAACATACCGTCACAAATCTTTTACTTTAACAGATGGCCCATTTTCTATTGAAATGGGCACAAAATCGCACTGACCTGCAGTTTTATTGATAAAATCATAGGGGCAGATTTACAAGGCCCTTGCGCCACTTTTGCGTCATTTTTAACATGGGAAAAGTGACGCAAAAGTGGAGCAAGGGCCTTGTAAATCTCCCCTATAGTGTTCAACAGATGATGTGTGTAAATTAGGGGACATATTTCCAAGCTGCTAACGCCACTGGAGCGTCACTTTTCTGATGCTCTGGTGGCGTTACGCCATTACCCATTTTTAAAAGGTGCCGCTAATCCACTTAATGTGGCTTAACGCCACCTTGTAAATATGCCAATTTCCACTGTAGTCTGCTGTGGCAAAAGGGTGGGTAATGGGTGTTGCAGTGGGCGTTCCACCACAACACCCATTTCTTATTGACGCTGCCCCAGATTTACAAAGCTGAGGCAGCGCCAAAAACTAAGGCCAGGTAATACCTGGTCTTAGGATGCCGAAGGAGAAATTAAGTTAACCTAATTATTCATCTTTCTGTGCGAATCGTCATTATTGATTGATATGTGCAGAAAGTTGTCCCTTCTAGAACATAAACAATCACCCCTACAGCATAGGCACCCTTGCAACATGGCGCAAGGATGCCTGTGCCAGGCAGCTTTTTTTGCGCCAGGGGAAATGTTGGGGTGTGCCATATTTATGTAAATACTGTGCATATTTGCATTTTGAAAATGTCAGAGAGCAGTGTTGCCTAACTTGCCGTAACACCGTGCTCTGGCATTTTCTTGTAAGTATCCCCCTTAGTGTCTTGATTTGGTGATTTGTTTGGATCCTATTAAAATCTTTGTTTTCATCACATTTTGGAATTACAAAAATGTCAGAATTACATTTGTTCTTTCCTAACTGCTTGTATATTTTGAAATACTTGTCCAGTTCATTTACAAGGATGTGATTTTTGTATATATTAGAAAAAACTGACATTCTACAGACTTTCCTTTCAATCTCAGTGCCCCAGCAAGATTGTCAGGTAGGGATTTTACAAAATGATCTAACTTTGAAGTTAGAGAGGGAAAAGTAAACATCAATTCCCATGTAAAAAGTATAAGCGGAAATTTGTCAGAAAACAGAACCTAATATTTGACCTTTGACTTTGAACGCACCAAGAATCTGACAAGATTAAAACAAATCAGAGGTATCCTTATTGCTCATTAACCTTCTGAACTCGAGCATGATTATTTTGAGGGTTCGGTAGCGCTCCCTCACCCCTATTTCCAGCACCTACAAAAGTGCATGAAGAAAGTGAAAGGCTGTTTAGAGAGAAGGTTTTGATATGGGTTCAGTAGGATGTTTGAATTTTGTTAGATGCCATGGAGAGAAAATGTCAGAATAGTGTATTGGACGGAAGTTGACGTAACTGGAAGGGAAAGACAATTTTATTAAGCATGCAAGTAAGAACTTTTGTGCCATATTGGAATGGTGTGAGCATAGTTAAAGAAAAGAGAAAAAGTAATTTCATCCGGATGTAATATGAATTAGAGTTCAGTGGGTTGTCACAGTGCATGAAAGGAGAGAGAAGAAAGAGAATGGTGCTGCTCACATATATTTTGGAACAAAAATAGACAATGATAGGCAGTTGTGCAGCCCCCCTGCCTGAGCCATTTTTGGCCCTAGGAACCCCATCCTCTAAGGCCCAATTTAAGTATTTACGTGAAGGTGGCGTGTGCCCCCTGAGCTGTATTCGGCACCGGAGACCCCATCCCCTGGAGCCCCACGTATTCTTTAACGGAAGGGGGGACACATGGCTCCCTTTCGATGAGCCTTTACTGGACTCAGGGACTGCATCCCCCAGGAACGGCTCACTTGCGGTGTCCCGGGGAACCCACCCCAGGGAAACAGTATTTTCCAAACATGTGTTTGCTCCCATCTGGCATGAGAATTTTAAAATGTCCCACCAAATGGGAGCAAACACAAAGCCTGCTCCCAGCGGGCGGGAGCTCTAAAAATTCTCTCGCCAGCAGTGAGTAGACTTGAGATCTGTTAACCTGACCATACTGATGCAGACAGGGAAACAGAACACTAGCTTGCTCTCCCCTGGAGGAAGCAGCATAAATAGCTACTCCCTCCAAGTAGGAGCAATAACGGCTCCTGCAGCATGCGGGTAGCCGGCTGGGGTTGCGGGGGCCCTAGGGCTCCCCTGCATCCTCCGACATGTGCATGGTGGGTGCCCTGGGTGTGCACTGGGGCACCCACCTATTATAAAGACAAGCCCCATGGGATGGGGTCCTCTGGGCTATAATAGAGTCGGGACGGGTGCTAGGTGGCCCTCCTCCCCTTTTATTATACATACACCCCTGAGTGATGGGCTCTGGAAGGGGGGCCACGGAGCCCTCTCCCCTTTTAATATACATACAGGCCAGGAGATTGGGTCCCCAGGGCACAAGAAAGTCCCCTTTAATGCACATACCGGCCCCAGGAGATGGGTTCCCAGGGGCCAATAATGGCTCGGGAGTGGGGTTGTACACCCCCTCATCATAATTAGTAAACTGGGTCCTGTGGAATGTGGTCCTTAGTGCCAAAAATTGCTTGGGAAGGGGGTCCATGCACCCCGTCCTCTTAAATATACCTGGCCCTGGGGGTGGTGTCCCCAGGGCCCTAAATGCGCTGGGGACTATTGACTCACCATATATATTTTATAAAATGGCTGTAGCAATAAAAAAAATGGATACAACCCTGGGGGTGGGGTCCCCAGGGACTATAAAGCACAAGGAGGGGGACACGTGTCCCCCTCCCCTTTTATTTTCATTCTGACTATGGGTGATGGGTTCTCTGGAGCTTAATTAGGCTCAGGGAGGGGGACTGCTTGACCCTTCCTATTATTAATTGCTTGGTCCAGCGGGATGGAATCCCATGTGCCTAATAAGGCTACGCTGCACCCTCCCCTTTCTTATTATATTTGGCCCCAGGGGCCTAGTAAGCCTCTGGGAGGGGGGTTGCATGCCACCCCTTCCCTTAAATTTTGACCCTGTGCGCCATGTGGAGTTGCAAGCCTGCTGGGGGTTTGGCCACAGGGCCTGGTGGTAGGTCAAGCCCTGTGACCAACCCCCTGCTGCGTAAGGCCAAGGGCTGTGCACAGCTTGGGGTTGGCTGCCTGCGGGGAGTTGGAAGCATGGTCTGACTGTTAGCCAGTGCCTGCGGCCAACCACATATAAGGCTGTGCACAGAGTGGAGATGGCTTCTATGGGGGGGGGGGTTGGTAACTCCCTGCTGTGCACTCTTAAGTCATTTGAGATGTCATCAGTGATTGTATAAATGATGGTATCATGTGAGTGCTTTAGGTACCTATTCTGTATTGGGGGTCTGCATAGAAGCTCCATCATAGGGGCGATTGTGTCCCCTCGGACAACGGTAATGCGGCAAGCATACCCAGATTTACTATGCAGATGGAAGTGGTAAACAACAATCTCCAATACAGGTACTGTGGTGACCAGTGACCATGGATTGTTCCCTCAATCTGAGAAAAGTTTTTACAACCATTATTGGTGAAAGGTGCCAACTTTTCCACAAAGACAGAAGGAACTAACGGGGACGGGGAGGGAGGGCTGGGCAAGACCACGGACTTTGGGAGGAAGGAGTGCATAAAGAAATGTAAAGTGAAATTACATACCAAAGCAATCTTAATTTTGTTGGATGACAAATGAAGACAAGTTGGAAGTCACCTATGACTCCTGCTTACAGGCACAGTTTTGCTCACAGTTTAATTTGTATAACAGCAGACATTGGAAATGAAGTTTGCTGTCTGCAAATGGTCTATTGATGAAATAAGAAGCAAACAAGTTATGCTGTGCTGTGTTATGCTGCTCCTCTTTACCTGTATTTAAAAGAAATGCTATTTTCCTACCTGGCACCTCCTACCTTCCTTCAATAGTATTATAGTTGTATTAACAATGAAAAGTAAAACCAATTCAAGGTGGTAAATGCCTTAGATTCAAGGAGGCATTAAAGAAGTCAAATTCAGAAAGACACTGAGGGTATTAACCGCTCCATTAAAGCAGGTATTACCAAAGCAGATCCAGGAGAGCCAGACTGATGCCAGAGTTTTAGCTATCCACCTATGACAACTCCATATACTATTAATCTAATTAGAAAGCATTCAGGCAGTGGTTATATTGAAAAAGCTAGAAGCAATCTTGTCCTCATATTCTTATGCTGAACACCTTTGCAATAAAGCCCCATGATATGAAGGTAGAACCTTTATTAATGTCGTTGACAAAAGTTTATTTTTGTGTTATATTTATTGTTAATTATTTTCATATTTATTGATTTATAAAGTGATCTGTAACTGAAAGAGCAATCCGTCACTGAGTAGATTCTGTACAGAGCTGAAGGAGTGAGACAGAGAAGGACTCTTGTCAACTTAAAAAGGGTCAGGCGAATAGAAATGTGTGAGTTGAGTGGCAATATAACTCTTGTCAGCAATTACAAGATAGCTGCTTTCACCCTCTTTGCCCTTTTGGCATTATCGTAATCCCATCAATTTGCAACTTGCTTCTCAGTGCACATGGTATAAGTGGTCCTAGTGGCTCTCAAACAATTTTTTCACTGTTATAAGTACGCGAATCAATGCTGAAAAAAGAAAAGGCGATGTTCAGTGTTACGCTGTTGAAGTGGATATGGCATCTATCTTGTTCTATTGTGGGAGCCCGAAAGGACCGTTTCTGATAATGCTTTGCTGAAAAATGCCAACATGGTTAAGATTGGGCTGTTGGACTATTTTGGGCAATGTGCACAATGCTCTGTGTTGACATCTATTACAAAACAACTTCTTTTTCAGTTACACGGTTACAGGTACCTGCTGCCAAAATGCCCCCTGCAGCAATGCGGAATGCTATTTGACACTGAAGACAGCGCTAAGGACAGCCACAGACATAAACAAGCATTGTAAAACAAGCGATGTGTAGGCAAAATATGTGGGGAGAAATGAAAGAATGAAGGATGTCTCTGTGGTGGTGCTGTCACATGCAAACCACAGACGTCGGGAAGCGAGGGAAAGCCAAGACATGTAAAGTGAAATTGCATACCATGGCAATCTTAGTTTTGCTGGTTGAAAAATGAAGACTGGTTGTAAGTCACCTATGGAGCCTGCTTAGAGTCACAGTTTTGCTTACAGTTTCACATGTATAGCAGCAGACATTGGAAATGAAGTTAGCTGTCTGCAATTGGTCTATCGATGGGGGCTCGGCTCAGGGCTGAAAGCGAGGCTTGGAGAACAATACGTTTCAAGCCTTGTGAGAGTTGTTTTTGCCTAGTCCTCAAATTAACTGCTAGAAACAAGCATTCTAAAACAAGCACTGTGCAGGCAAAATATTTTTAAAAGTGCTGTGCAGGCAAATTATTGAATAAAGTTACGGGGAGGAATTAAAGAATGATGGATGTCTCTCTGGCGGCACCTCTGCATGCAAAACCTGGGGGCAGGGCTGAAAGTGAGGCTTGTAGATGGATGCGTTCCAAGCCTCACGGAAGAAGAATTTAAGGTACAGTGACCAGACAGCGAATTAAAACTTTTAAGCCTACTAAAAGGAATGCCACCAGTTGAAAAACTTGCAGGCAAAAGCTTTTAAAATCAAACTCCCACTACGGAGATAAAAACAGTACTTAAGCACCGGGAAACTGAAATGAGAAACACACCAGGAACACATAGGAAATAGTATGCTACAGCCAATAGAAATGGAACAAAAGGAAGTGGCATGCACATAAACCAATGGAGAGAAAGGGAGGAATGTTTGCCCCCTTTTTTAAGATTTATATTAAACACAATAGATTTCTTAAGCACAGTGCAAGTGTTGTGCAGGCGAAACCTAAAAACCATGAAAATTCATCAGTGATGTCATTTGAGGTGCCATCATTCCTGGCACTGTCCATGTCATGAGTGATGCAATATGTAAAGTCGTAAGCAGTGCATTGCTGAGGCACGAGTCATAGTTAGCTCAGCTATGAATGAATTTCACTGGTTTTGTATGAGTGAAACCTGAGCCTAACTATAACGTCCCTGGAACCTATGTTTTTTTCGGTAAATCTCTAAGATTTTTAAAATGCTAATTCCTAACTATAACGTCCCTGTAACCTTAGGTTTTTTTTGTAAATCTCTAAGGTGTTTTAAATGCTAATTCCTATCAATAACATCCCTGTAACCTTTGGGTTTTTCAGTGAATATATATATATATGTATATATACATGAATGTATATAAATAAATAGATAGATAGATAGATAGATAGATAGATAGATAGATAGATAGATAGATAGATAGATAGATAGATAGATAGATAGATAGATAGATAGATAGATAGATAGATAGATAGATAGATAGATAGATAGATAGATAGATAGATAGATAGATAGATAGATAGATAGATAGATAGATAGATATTACAACAGCTACATTTGTAAACACCCTTTTGGTGCCCCTGATAGCCAAGTTGGCATTTGGTGCTAGTTATGTAGGGAATAAGGAAGTTGTGAAAAATTCAGTCCCAAATTGTCCTGCCTCTGTAATGTACCATGTGATATTTTCTAATTATTAGGGGCCTCATGTACAAAGGGTTTTAGCATTGGAAAACCCTCTGATTCAGTAAACCAGAGGATTTGCGAATGCTAAAAAGCCTTTCTAAATGTACTAGACCCATTTATTGATTCTGAAAATATTTTCCTAATTGGTAAATGTGTTTAGGGAACCATTAGGAATCACTATTTGGAAAGGCATGATAAGGGCATTGATTCCAAATACAGATTCCTCATGGTGAGTATTATTGTTTTGCGACTGAAATACGGTTGGAAATAACATTGAAATGTTGCCACCACCTCAAAGGAGGTGTTAAGCCATTTGCAAATGGGGAGGGGTCCCAAAGGGATCCCTTCTTCTTTATGAATGTTGACAAAAACATTTTTTAGAAGTAGAACTCCTGGATGTCTACTCCTAAAAAATTTTGTGTTACTTTTCTTTTTTGAAACAGAGCCAGTTTTCCTTTAAGGAAAATAGGCTGCATTTAAAAAAGATTGCTTTATTTAAAAGCAATTACAAACATGGTGCTCTACTGACCTCCTAGGCCATCATCTCTGCGATTGTGGCCAACCGTAGTGGGTTGCAATTTGTGACCTATCTCATGCACATTAAGGAGGTTGCTTGAATTGCGACTCAATGTGATTTGGTATTTTGAGAACTGACCTATTAGTACATAGGTTGGGTAGCAAAGTTCCAATGTAGTCAGAAGACGTTGGTGTGCAAATTATGACCACTTTTACTGAATCCATTTTAGTGCATTCCAAATAAGAAATCACAATTTGATAATTGTTATTATTTGCAATTTACAATTTCTAATTTTAAAACTTTGTACATGACACCCTATGAATGGATTTGTTGTTGGTGTATGGTAGTGTTTATAAAGAATCTTGCAAATGTTATTGGTGTGGATGTTGTAAGATGTGATATATAGGGGTGGGCGGAATTAGCGAAAGTGCCTTCCGCAAAATATCGCGAAACGGCACAAAATCTCCGCGATCTCGCGATATTTCGCGTGATCGCGGAGATTAGTGCTTCCGGTTGGGGTTTAATTATTTTTGTTACAGGAGCATCTTGCCAGAATGAATCCTGCCCTGCATATTTACCCAAGAAGATGCCACCGTTTTGTGCAATACCTCTACTCAACTCGAGTACTTTCTACTGGCTAATCAGTAAGTGCTACCTCGTTGGGTAAATGTATAGTGATTTTCCTACACTACAGGTGCGTAAAGGGCCAGAAGAGTTGTCTCCAGTCACAGTGGCAATGTGTGTCTGTAACGTTGCCACGGCGTCGACGGCCCTGGGGTCCCTCGAGTCAGCTGTCCATCATAGTGGGGGAAAGGGCGGGAAGACGTTGCCCACCACTGGTGTGTGTGGCGGGGCTTCCATGCAGTTCACATGCCGCTTGTTTAAAGGGCCAGAGACCGATCAGAGCAGCAGACGAGGAGACAGAACCTCCTGGTGTCAGGAGCTACATGGGGATTGCGCTCAAGAAAGTCATGGGTGCACAGAGCTCCATCAAAGATCACAGCTAATATTTGACGGTAGATATGGGGAGAAAAGCACACCTGCCCAGCCTCAACCTAGCTCCCGAATGTTTTGTGCTGATGAATGCGTTACTGAATTTGAGCTTCAACTCAGGCCCCTGCTTTATTTATATCTGTAAGTGCTTTCTGTTGTGGTTTAATTTTTGTGACAGGAAAGGACTCAAGGCAACAATTTCCGTTCCCTTGCGGATCGCGGAAATTTTGACATTTTCGCGTTCGCGAAAATGTCGAATTGTCGCAATTTCCGCGAGCGGAACGGAAATTGTTGCCCACCCCTAGTGATATAAGATAGTATTGTGTTTTTTTGTTTTTGTCAAAACGTTAGATCTATTCATTTTGTGTATTCTCGGTTCAGCCCTACTTAGTAGTTTTTTATGATATCCCCTTGTTATAAAGCGTTCTTCCAGTTTGGTTATTTCTTCTTGAAAAGCTGAATTGTCACTGCAATGTCTTCTGACCCTTACCATTTCTCCTGAAGATATGGAGGCAATTCGTCATCTTAGGGGTGCACTCATAGCATGTACACTTAAATAAGGGGTGGTGGGCTTCTCAAATTACTTAGCTGCAATACGATCCCCCTGTGCATACAAAATAGTCAGAAAATGCAATAGATTCCTTACTGAAATGGTTGGAAAAGCTAATAATTTGTGAATTGGCATTTTGGTAGATGATGTAGTCTTTAAGGAAAAGCCCCAGTCCAGACAATGAATATGTTATATGTATATAGTCCCCAAAGCATGATGTGTTCCATGAACTCAGTGGAGCAGTCCTCCAAAGGTGTATCTCCTCAAACCAGTCCATGCATATGCATATGATGGTGAAAATGCAAATCTCATTGCTACATCCTGTGTTTGATGATACCACCTTTGGTTATGAATGAATACATTATTTTCCAAAATTAGTTTCATTGTATTCAGAAGCATCTTGGCAAGTTCAAACAATGTAGCTTTTCTGACTCATAGGAAGTGCTCAGTGGCCAGAGGCCTCCACTCTTGGGAATGCATGATAAAAGGAACATACACCCAAATTAACCATTATCATGTCCAGTGACCAACTCAAATCCGTGAGCTGTTAATTATGTTTTTGTGTCGTGTACATGGGAAGATAAGTTGTGTACCAATGGTTGCAGAATGTAATCGACAAATTCAGCGATTCTTTCTGTTGGGGAGCCGATGCCTGAATTATAGGTGAAGCAGGAGGGAAGTAGGGTTTGTGTATGTTTGGAAGCACATGACTACAGGAGTAAGCTAGAAAAGAAACGGTGTGGTATGTAATAAGACACATATTCCTCCACTTATTAAGGTTTGTGTGATCAGATCAGTGATTTCATTGATTGGTTTGTGGGTAATGGTTGGTACGCTACTTTGTCACTAAGCTGTCTATTTCTTGTATATAGGAGCTTCTACATGATGACTATATTTCACACCCTTATATAATTATTTACTAATTATGTCCTGGTTGGATGTTAAACTATTAAGAGCTTTCTTTCAATAATGGTAAGATTATCAACATTGTATGGGTATCTTTTTTGGATTTGTCTTCTAATTTGTATAGGTTGCATACATATATTATGTAGGGGTATGTTAGAGCAGTAGCACTGCCATACATTGGCAGTTCTCCCAAGCTTCCAAGCTCATGTTTGCCTCTCATTTATGGATGGGGGCCGCTGAGTTTTCTGTAGGGTAGCCTCAGGTCAATCCACCATTGGGAACCTTTTGACCCAACAGCCTATATGGCAGAGGGCGACCAGGACACAGGAGCAGAAGCCCTAAATAGAGAAGAGTGTCTGGCGCTGGTTTTCCCTGTTCGGGACAGCCATAAGAGGCATGGTTTGAGGGAAATGTTCTTTCGTTTTTCAGCAACAAACTCTGACTTTATGGGCATGTTGCTGAGAAGCAGAAGAACATGTGGGCCTCACACACCTGGCAGTTCAGCAGTGATTCACATTGGCAGAGGCAATTCCACCCCAGAGACTTCTGCCCAGCAGGAAGCTGCCTTCAGGAGTGGCAGGCTGTCCTGTTAAGTCGCAGAGGCAATGGCTGATGACCCATGTGCTGGAAGGTCACCCGTAAAACAACAAACAAGCATTTGCAATACAATAGGTCTCGCATTTACGCCAGTTTGAGCTCTTGACATTGCAAATATCAATGCCTTTTATTTTCGTTTTCGTTTTTAAAACATAAATAAGAGGCATTGTAATTTACAATGCCAATAGGTTAAACTCGTGTAAATGCGAGACCTATTGCATTGCAAATGCTTATTTACTGTGCCGTAAGAGTAAGCGGGCTGATACATGGGGCCAAACTATGTGTTACTATCATGTATGTATGCTGCATAATCTAGTGTAAGTGCATTCTTTCCACAACAGAACAACTTCCAGAATCCTAGCCTCTAATACAGCTTCGCTTTCTGAAATCTTTTATCCTTCTTGCTTTCATTGAAAAGTCTAAACTTTCATAGAAATAACAGTGAAATTATCCAGTGCTGATACAGGCCTTGCAGCATTCTTTGCTCTCAAGAGTTTTGCTTTTGATCTCGTTTGCTGCATTTTAATCAAACTCGCCTTCTGTGCTTGCCGGCCCTTTTGGACCATCAAGCAGGCCATATTCTTTTGTTTTTGTATGAGGTTTTTTTGCAGTGGACTCTCCAATGCTTGTTTGTTAATCATTATCCAGTGATACTGTCTTGAGAGAGGAGGAGGGTGTAGGAACATTTTATTCACAAAACCAGGGGCTGTCTGGTGAGACTATTTTTTTTTGGTTCTGTGCTGCAAACTAAAAAGTAGTTTTGGGGGGTTTGGAAGTTTTGTACATTTCCTTGGATTCACGAGGGATTTCCGTGTGAGCTGGGGTATAAGAGTAGGATGTTAATTTGCATCTAGGGAAGCCCTGAGGGTTGCTTTTGGTTTGATTGCAGAAACACCACCTGTGTCTGCATTGCTATTCAGCAAGGGAGAACACTCTTAAGCTCCCAGTATGTAGGAGGTTTGCATAAATCTCCTTTCCTTCCACATTCCCTGTCTCTATCAGCTGTTGTTGAGAGTGATCCCCTCTTAATTTGATTAATCTGATCATTTGCAGATCTCTTGCCTCGTGTGTGCTATTCTTAGATAGGGATATTACGTAACACTGTAGCATTTAATCGCCCTGCACAGAAGTCCTGGCAGTGGGTGCGTATTCTAGGGTCATACTTGTATAGCTCTTCAGACCATAAGATAGCAAAACGTTCTGAATGGCATCCGTACCCTAGCACCTTTACAGAGTGTATGGTTGGAAACATATTAGATGTAGTATATTATATGTGGGAAATGTTGGTTTTTATTTTAGAAACCTGCTCCAACCAGGTTGCCTTGCAGCACTTGATTATGTAATATTGCACAGGTTGTGAGAGAAGACTCAGCCATGCATACTTACTTCCTGGTTTTTATTTGTAAATGTCATACTTTGGATTGTTTCGTTATAGTGTTGCAGAGGGTAATATTTGTAATGGTTTGTGTAAAAGAAAGGATGGTTCTCCATTTTCGTGTTGGCATTGAGTTCTGTAGTTTGGTTGACTGGATGGAGAGGAAAGATCTACCAGTTTGCGACATTCCTGAATGCAAGTTCAGTCATGAGGCGAGTTCTTGACCGCATTGGTCTGACTATATGGTAGATGTGGCATTTGTGTTGAAGGGAGAGTATTGCTTGATGTGCTATGCTCATTGCTTTAAATGGGATTCTTCTGGCCACTGGGAGCCGGTGTAGGGAACTGAGAGCAGGTGCGAAATCAGTCTTCCTTGTCAAAATGAGCAGTTGTCTACCAGCTGCATTTTGGATGTTCTGTAGTTTGCGAAGTACAAGTGGTTGTGATCCATCGTATATTCCATTGACCTAGTTAAGGTGGGAGCGTACTAGTGTGATAGTAGCTCGGATCTTCTGTGGAACCCCAAGATCTGTCAAAATTCAACAAAGGCCTCTCATGTGGAAGCACTGTTTGGCAACTTGATTGACCTGTGTTGAAAGGGTTACATTAGAGTCCATGATCACCTGTAAGTTTCTCTCCTTGTCTTAGTATGGTGGTGGAGGTCCAAAATCTTAATAGAGGAATAATAATAATTTAGCTGTGACGCGCCCGAATCTGTTTTTGAAGTACTCGCTTGAGGTGGTTGGCAATCATCCAGTCGTCCATATTTGTAGGCATTTCCCCCTGTTGCAGGATTCAAGGTCTGATGAGCTTTCAAGTTTCATAATTATTTATGTCAGGACTATGTATAATGCTTAGATCAAATGATGACATTCTGTCTGGTATTTGAGTAAAATAGACGTTGTATATAAGTCGGGCAATAATTGTTCCTTGAGATATACCAACTGTGGCTAAGAAAGGGGTCTTAGACAGTATGCTGTCTTTCTGCTGTGTAGGACCCAAAACTCCTAGTAAGCTAATATATGTTTACTCAGGGTTAATGATGAGGTTTCTTTAAACAAAGTATGGGCAATGAAGCCCAGGAAATGAAAGGAAGGGTAGGTTTGGTTGATGCTTATAGGTCACATAAAATCCCAACTCCAGGATAGGATGAGCCTGGTCCCCATAACAGGCCACATTCACCAGTGAAGGCACTTGCCTGGGTCAGGCGATTTGCACTCATTTGAACTCAGACTGAACCTGGCTTTTGGTGGCCTTTCAGAGCATGTTGAGGAACACGAGGCGGGATGCAGGGCTGCCCAGGGACAGAATGTGACCTGCTATCTTGCACCCGTTGATAGACAATGTTCTGTGAGAGCATCTGAACCCTTTCTTGTGTTAGTGTATCCACATGGTTCTCTTGTCACAGTGCGCGCGGAAATGCCCGTAAGGTGGTGACGTCACGTAAAACAACTTAACAGGCCAATATTAATTTTTTAATTGTTCATTTTCCAGACCACTGACAAGACCCAAAATGTCAAATTGGAAATACCATTGTTATTGAATTATTAGTTAAATAGAGGGAAGGACAGACAATACAAGACTGGTGAGCTCGGTTTTCTGTTTTTAGTTGTGTGAACCTCTACTGTAACAAGAATACCACTGACTAGCAAGTTGTCGAGGGCAGCTTGAGACTTTCGGATTGTTATGCATCATAAAGAGGAGATTCAGGACAGATAAGGACAGATCACGAAACATTTTTTACCGGTGCTACTGCTATCGCATGTCCTTGGTGGTAAGTATGGAAGGAATTGGTGCCAACACCTTTTACCGCCCTATTATGAATTTAGACTTGGGGTGGTGGTAATATGTGACAAGAAAATGTATGCATACTTGTGTTGCTTTATTGTTGTGGTGGTGACTGTGTTTTTGTGCTGCGTTACTAAATCTGCCATTTACCACTCTCTAAGATGGTAAAGCAGTGCTGTCTCAGCATCTGCAGATAAGACACCAGACAAACCAAAGCTGAGAAAAAGACTTGCCTTGAATTAGCACTTCCGGAGCTCACTTTATGTGATCCTACCACTAGTGCTCGCTTCTGCCATCATGTAATACTGCCACTAGTGCTCACTTCTCCCATCATGGGATACTGCCACTCGTGCTCACTTCTCCCATCATGGTATACTGCCACTAGTGCTCACTTCCCCATCATGTGATACTGCCACTAGTGCTCACTTCTCGCTTTATTTGACACTGCCACTAGTGCTCACTTCCCCCATCATGTGATACTGCCACTGGTGCACTTCTCCCATCATGGGATACTGCCACTAGTGCTCACTTCTCCCTTTATGTGATACTGCCACTAGTGCTCACTTCTCGCTTTATATGACACTGCCACCAGTGCTCACTTCTCGCTTTATATGACACTGCCACTAGTGCTCACTTCTCGCTTTATATGACACTGCCACTGGTGCTCACTTCTCGCTTTATGGGATACTGCCACTGGTGCTCACTTCTCGCTTTATGGGATACTGCCACTAGTGCTCACTTCTCCCTTCATGAGATACTGCCACTAGTGCTCACACCTTGCTTTATGTGGTACTGCCACTAGGGCTCACATCTCACATTATGTGATACTGCCACTAGTGCTCACTTCTCCCTTCATGGGATACTGCCACTAGTGCTCATTCCTCGCTTTATGTGGTGCTGCCACTAGGGCTCACATCTCGCAGTATGTGATACTACCACTAGTCCTCACACCTTGCTTTATGTGGTACTGCCACTAGGGCTCACATCTCGCATTATGTGATACTGCCACTAGTGCTCACTTCTCCCTTCATGGGATACTGGCACTAGTGCTCACTCCTCGCTTTATGTGATACTGTCACTAGTGCTCCCATCTCGCATTATGTGATACTGCCACTAGTGCTCCCTCCTCGCTTTATGTGGTACTGCCACTAGAGCTCACATCTCGCTTTATGTGGTACTGCCACTACTGCTCCCTTCTCGCATTATGTGATACTGCCACTAGTGCTCCCTCCTCGCTTTATGTGGTAATGCCACTAGGGCTCACATTTCGCTTTATGTGGTACTGCCACTAGTGCTCCCTTCTCGTATTATGTGATACTGCCACTAATACTCACTTCTCGCTTTATGTGGTAGTGTCACTAGTGCTCCCTTCTCGTATTATGTGATACTGCCACTGGTGCTCACTTCTCCCTTTATGTGATACTGCCACTAGTGCCCACTTCCCGCTTTATGTGATACTGCCACTAGTGCCCACTTCCCTCTTAATTTAATACTGCCACTTGTGCTCACTTCTTGCTTTATGTGATAGTACCACTTGTGCTCAATTCTCGTTTATGTGATTCTGCCACTTGTGCTCACTTCTCCCTTTATGTGATACTGCCACTGGTGCTCACTGCTAGATTTATGTGATACTGCCACTAGTGCCCACTTCCCTCTTAATTTAACACTGTCACTAGTGCTCACTTCTTGCTTTATGTGATAGTACCACTTGTGCTCAATTCTCGTTTATGTGATTCTGCCACTCGTGCTCACTTCTCACTTTATGGGATACTGCCACTAGTGCCCACTTCTCTTTTAATGTTAAACTGCCACTAGTGCACACTTTCGTGCTTTATGTGATAGTGCCACTTGTGCTCTAATCTCGCTTTATGTGATAGTGCCACTAGTGCTCACTTCTGACTTTATGTGATAGTGTCACTAGTGCTCACTTCTCACTTTATGTGATACTGCCACTAGTGCTCACTTCTCCCATCATGGGATACTGCCACTAGTGCCCACTTCTCGCTTTATGTGATACTGTCACTTGTGCTCACTTCTCAGTTTATGTGATACAGCCACTAGCGCTCACTTCTCGCATTTTAGGGTAATACAACTTGTGCTCACTTCTTGCTTTATGTGATATTGCCACTAGTGCTCACTACTAGCTTTATGTGATACTGCCACTAGTGCTCACTTCTCACTTTATGTGATAGTGACACTTGTGCTCAATTCTCGCTTTATGTGATAGTGCCACTAGTGCTCACTTCTTGCTTTATGTGATAGTGCCACTAGTGCCCACTTCTCGCTTTATGTGATAGTGCCACTAGTGCTCACTTTTCGCTTTATGGGATACTGACACTAGTGCTCCCTTCTCGGATTATGTGATACTGCCGCTAGTGCTCACTCCTCGCTGTATGTGGTACTGCCCCTAGGGCTCACATCTCACATTATGTGATACTGCCACTAGTGCTCACTCCTCGCTTTATGTGGCACTGCCACTAGGGCTCACATCTCGCATTATGTGATACTGCCACTAGTGCTCACACCTCGCTTTATGTGGTACTGCCACTAGGGCTCACATCTCGCATTGTGTGATACTGCCACTAGTGCACACTTCTTCTTTCATGGGATACTGCCACTAGTGCTCACTCCTCGCTTTATGTGATACTGCCACTAGTGCTCCCTTCTCGCATTATGTGATACTGCCACTAGTGCTCCCTCTGCGATTTATGTGGTACTGCCACTAGGGCTCACATCTCGCTTTATGTGGTACTGCCACTAGTGCTCCATTCTTGCATTATGTGATACTGCCTTTACTGCTCACTTCTCCCTTTATGTGATAGTACCACTTGTGCTCAATTCTTGTTTTATGTGATCATGCCACTAGTGCTCACTTCTCGCTTTATGGAATACTGCCACTAGTGCCCACTTCTCTCTCAATGTAAAACTGCCTCTAGTGCTCACTTTCGTGCTTAATGTGATAGTGCCACTTGTGCTCAATTATTGCTTTATGTGATAGTGTCACTAGTGCTCACTTCTCGCATTATGTGATACTGCCACTAGTGCTCCCTCTGCGATTTATGTGGTACTGCCACTAGGGCTCACATCTCGCTTTATGTGGTACTGCCACTAGTGCTCCATTCTTGCATTATGTGATACTGCCTTTACTTCTCACTTCTCCCTTTATGTGATACTGCCACTAGGGACCACTTCTCGCTTGATGTGATACTGCCATTAGTGCTCACTGCTCTCATTTTGGGATACTTCAACTTGTGCTCACTTCTTGCTTTCAGTGATATTGCCACTGGTGCTCTCTGCTAGCTTTATGTGATACTGCCACTAGTGCCCACCTCCCTCTTTATGTAATACTGTCACTAGTGCTCACTTCTTGCTTTATGTGATAGTACCACTTGTGCTCAATTCTTGTTTTATGTGATCATGCCACTAGTGCTCACTTCTCGCTTTATGGAATACTGCCACTAGTGCCCACTTCTCTCTCAATGTAAAACTGCCTCTAGTGCTCACTTTCGTGCTTAATGTGATAGTGCCACTTGTGCTCAATTATTGCTTTATGTGATAGTGCCACTAGTACTCACTTCTTGCTTTATGTGATATTGCCACTAGTGCTCACTTCTCACTTTATGTGATACTGCCACTAGGTCTCACTTCTCCCATCATGGGATACTGCCACTAGTGCCCACTTCTCGCTTTATGTGATAGTGTCACTTGTGCTCACTTCTCGTTTTATGTGATACTGCCACTAGTGCTCACTTCTCGCATTTTAGGATACTACAACTTGTGCTCACTTCTTGCTTTATGTGATATCGCCACTAGTGCTCACTACTAGCTTTATGTGATACTGCCACTAGTGCCCACTTCTCGCTTCATGTGATAGTGTCACTAGTGCTCACTTTTCGCTTTATGTGATAGTGGCACTAGTGCTCACTTCTCCCTTTATGTGATACTAACACTTGTGCTCACTTCTCGTTTTATGTGATACTGCCACTAGTGCTCACTTCTCGTATTTTGGGATACTGTAACTTGTGCACACTTCTCGCTTTATGTGATACTTCCACTAGTGCTCACTTCTTGCTTTATAGGATGCTGCCACTAGTTCTCACTTTTCACTTGTGTGACAAGGGCTATAGCCACCTTAATTTTTTTATAAGGCTTTATATAATGCACCCATGCTGTACTGCTCTTATTTTGTTTCTCTGTTTTCCTTAGCCGAGAGCTATAGGTGTCAACAGTAAATCCTTAATGCAATAAATGAAATATTCGATCCGCTGTTCATTGAAAGCCTCCACAATTTCCTCTCATCTGAACTCCTGACCCACAAACAGTTATTGCAAGAGACAAGAGATATTGATTCTAAAGTGAATTATATTCATGGCTTATTTATGACACCATGAACACATTCCAGGACTTGAACAGTATCACAATACCTAAATCATACAATATGCAGCCAAATTACAAACGCATTTATGAGTATGTGATTTAGGACTCCTGTAGTATTGTTTCACCTACTCACAAAGGACTTGGTGATTCGGCCCCATAATCTTTGAGTTTACCCTAAACCAAAGTTTCGGTTCTCGTAACCTCATTTTTAATCATCATTCTTTCGGTACTCATGAAAAACATTTTTCATACTCCAAACTACCGAGCCAGTTTGCAACAGAATTTATCATTTACAGGAGCACGACTTCTTGTACTCATAAATGCCTTTGTGACCTGGCCTCTTTGTCTCTTGCAAACAAAATCATGTGAGTAGGCTCCTAGATTTTCAATCTGATAATATACAACCAATTCCTCGCACCTTAGCCCACTGTAAATCTGAAGCTCATTCAGCCACATGAGACACAAGGCTCCTCTAGGTCTCTTATCCGGCAAAAAGACTGGCCATAATAAAATTCATGGGGGGAGACTTACTAAACTGTTGCACTGTGTTTGTGTCACAAAAGTGACGCAAAGCGGTGCGAAATCTTCGCATTACTTTGCTCCATGGGGGAGTACCAAGGGTCTTCCAATGCAAACACCCATGGTTTCTCACGCTGAACCCAATTTACTAAATACAGTAGATTGGATTTAGCATGAGAAAACTGAACCCTTTTAAACTTGGCGCAAGAAAGAAGAAATGCTTTAATTTTTCCCTTATCCAACTTTGCATGCGTGCTGCACTGTGCAGCACGCATGCAAAGTGGGAAAATCTTTCCCTTGTGTCTAGGTATAGTATTTAGTACAGGAAGGATATCCTTCCTGTACAAAACCTATGTTAGACTCACACACACACACCGTAGCGCTGTGGCGCTAAGGTGTGTGCAGGGCGCACGGCAGCTGTAATCAGCCCTGGCACAAGGGAAAAGGGAGGAGAGAGACATATCTTTGAAAATATGGCGCTCTCCTGCTACTTTCCTGTTGTGCAACGCAGCGCATCCTTCACGGGAGGCTGCACTGCGTTGCCTGGGGTTTTGGTAAATCTAACCCATGGTATATGATACCCTATGCAGAGTACTATGAGCATCCATTCTCTTGTGTTTTCACCTCTAGGCGAAATTCTCATAACTTCTTTAATGGAGATTTTGCAAAATGGCCCAAATTTATGCAAAATTCTGTGAAATGCTGGGCCTGGCATTCAGAGCTATTTCTTTACTGTGAAACCGCATGTCACCTGAACAACATCTGCTCGTATTCTGTTTGTGTGCATTGTTCTCTTGCTCCCGTATTATGATATTTATGGCATCTCAATCATGTGACAAGTCATAAGGACGTAACCGCAGGCATTTTGAGTAATAGGTGTAATGTGAATGCCAGAAATTCCGCAGTATTACACCAGCATGAACTAAATGTTACCTGGGCCTATTTTTCATAACAGCAGCAAATACATTTTGACTTTGGGATTTTCATTTCACTGCTGTGGTGTAGCAAGGGCGGCATGGGTCCTAATGCAAGCAAGGTAAATGGGCCCTCCTACCTACCTTTTTGGTAATTAAAAGCAACATATTTGGGGTGCTGTGTGCCTTTAATGACCCTGAGTCCCTTTGCAACTACATCTACTGAATAGATGATAGCTAAGGCCCTGTTTCAGTGTTTCTCTTACCCTGATCTAATTTCCTTTCCTAGAGCTTCTCACTGTAGTTTCAGTCCAGGTGAAGATGGGATCCCTAGGCGAGTCAATAGGCTTAAGTGCTGGTAAAAGGGTACAGATGCTGTGATGAATAGTCTCCCGAAGAGAGAATACTGCTGAAGTGAGATAACTTGCCTCTAACCAAGGAGTAACCGATGTGGGGCTGTGTCAAATTAGGACTCATGGTGAAGTCTCCTCAAATCGTCTTAATTTTTTGTCTATTAAAAAGTGTTAGGATTCTTCAAAATATTTGTGTATGAATTCACTTGTTATGTTATGTGTATGTGTAAAGTATTCTATTGCCTCTGAGGGTATCCTTGAGCTGAGCAGGTGTGCGGGCATCTAGCCCTGCCTATGGTAGGTTGGTCAATTGAAAAGACTGGTCTTCAGCTTCTTGTGGAATTCAAGAAAAGAGGAAAAGGTTCTGATGTGGAGCTGGAGGCCGTTCCTGGCTTTAGGAGTGATGCACGGGAATGTCCGTCCTCCTGATCTGGTCTCTTGAGCGAGAATGTAGGGCTATTCACAGCAACTGAAGCTAGCTTAAAGAGAGTTCCCAGCTGATAATTGGTTTTATTAATTGTAGAATCCCAGAAAGTATTATGGGTTAACAAGATGGCTTTTTATAAAATTACAAAAAAGTGTGATATTTGCTCCTTTGGTGAGAGGGTATTGGATTTTACATAAGTTTCTTTCCAATCTACAAAACTGTTGCTTCATCAATTTTAACTCAGGGGCGAACCATGAGTCGGAGTGAGTCTGAATACAGGTTTTACACAAGGGCTCATATGTGCCTTCATTCTTGAAGCAAATACCTCAAAGTTGGCTTCCCGATTGTAATTTTTGAATAGTCATAACCTTAAGGATGAGGCTTCCCTTCATCTGGTCCTTCTTTATCAAAGGGTGAGTTCTTTCAAAGATAGAAAAGTTATGAGTTGGAATTTGTGTTGCCATTTCTCGTCAATGTAATGAAAAATAAGATACAAAAAGTAATTATACCATATAGCAAATAGAATGAAGTAATGCTGCATAAGGCCATAGTTTCAAAAAGATACCAAAGAAATACCCTCTTATGTATATAGGCCTGCGTAATTTAATAGAAAAGCATGATACGTTTGGCCACAAGTTAAAGTATCAGTTAGTGGCATCTGAAGGAGAACCTAACCAGATGTTAAAATCTATCAATCTAAGTTATAAAATGATTGAAGAGTATCAAATAGCCAAAAGATTGAATAAGGCCAGAATAGATTTTTTTCATTCGACATGATGGGCAATAACAAAGTTCCCAGGTTGCAATTATTTGTTGGTAAAAGTTACATGCAACAGAAATACATTCCCAGCTTTGACAGGGAAGTCCAGAAATAGGAAGAGAAGATTTCAAGTGCTACTTCTACCATTGGATACATGGTGGATATTCCACCACTCCTGGAATGGCTGACCATTGGAAATGTGACAAACAAGAACACTTCATACAGAGCCACACATAAACTCAGATAACACAAACAGCATACAATAATAAAAAAACAATTACAATCAGTAATAGGGAGGAAAGGGATGATTTTGTATTGTTGAGTAACTATGCAGTCTATAATAGGGAATGTGCCCCAAACCAGTATTCATGAAGCATAGAATTTTCAACTCATGACTCATGTTGTAGATTATATGATGATTAGAGTTGACTGACCTGGCATTTAGGAGAACACACATTAGGCAGAAGCTGGTACTTGGCTAGAAGGATATCACATTCAAACACAGTCTGCTATAATCTAGGACAGCTAGATAGATTTGAGATAGGCAGCGGCTACACTTGAGAGAGCAAAGTGGCAGGCAGTCATGGACTAGCCGGAAAGTGTTTGTGGATCCCATACCAAAGCGCTTGTAGGATCAAATCTATCTTCTTCAGTCTTCCTCTTGTGCACAAATGTGATTTCCCTCCCAACCTTGTCTTTGATGAGGATCACACTTGAAGATTATCTTGCAATACCGATGCTGTAGATACAGCTGCTGCCCACCATTACTTTAATCCCATTTACCTCAAATGCATGAGCGTGAACGTGGTAATTTTTATGACCTTGCTCTTGATAAAGATTATTCTTGAAGACAGTCTTAGGATTTTAAACTCCATTGGCCAATGCGTTACTGGCCTTTTGCCATTTACAATACTTACACACCAGGGTTCAAACTGTGTAATGGGCAGCTTATCAGGGTTAGCATCACTGTGTAAACAGAGACAGAGTGCCATATTACAATCAATGCATTGCCCTGAGGGTAGCTGCAAATACATTATTGAAAGAGGGATTGGCTGGCTCCTTGTAGCAGATGCCGCATCTTTCACTTTGAAGACAGTACCCATCTGCACCTCAAAGGGTGGACAGAGATCCTGTGTTAGGTGGGGGAAGTGAGTAACTGCACCTGCCTGCAAGGGGATGTCTAAGGGTTCATGGGACCCATTTTCCCCCCTTCAGAGGGGTGCCCTCGGTGGATACACTGACTGTGCACTGCCCTTTTGTGGTGCACAGTTATTGCCCCTCCGGTCATACTTTGTGCCTCTGAGCCTGCATCCATTCATTCACACATCTTAAATTTGTGAATCTATGTTCTGATGATACGTATGGCTATATTTTGTGGATGTAATTGACTTGATTGATTCTACCAAAGAGGAAATTTGGTTTCTGACTTGGGTCTATTTGGTGCTCTACCTCTTTGGGTGTAAGGAGCCCCTCTCTGCTTTAAGACAAATCTTTTAAAGTCCAGCTAAAGGTGATCAACTGGTTTCTTCTTGCTTGAGAAGATGCAGGTGGAGCTCCTTTAACCTGTTGCTTTCAGGGAGTCCACTCCTTCACTGTTCAAAGCAAGGCAAAGTCCTTCGGGTTGTAGTTCCAAAGTGTGCAGCAGGTGCAGTCATTTAAAGTGCAATCCTCTTGGTGCAGGCCAAGGTCCCGGCAGGGCAGTCCTTCTTCTTCTTTTAGTTTCAGACAGGGATCTGAGTTGCTGGGCAGCTCTCCCATATTTATCCAGTGTTCTTGGGTGACAAGCAGGGGGACACCCCAGACCAGTGGGGTAAAGGGTGCCACCCAGAAGTATGACTGCTTCCTCCAAAGTGTGGCATATTCCTATCCCAGAAACCACTGATCTGTTAAAATCCAAAATGGAGAAACTCGCTCCTAGAGGTTAAGATCTGGCTAAGCCAACCCACTGGTGTGGCTAAGTTTCCCTAACACTCACCTTTCAGCCTCTCCGCTAATTCTGTACAGAGTACAAGTGACAGCAGCAAAACTGGCACTGAATAAACCCCGTAGGTCTTCAGCATCTAAGGCTCTATAGGAATTGCACTGGCTTCCTCTGAAGCAAAGGATTATTTTCAAAGCCATGTGTATAGTGTTCAAGACACTACATGGAAAAGGCCCCAAGCCTTTGCAGCACAGATTGAAGGGATATATGCCTGGGGACATCACCATTTAAGCTCCGCAAATTTGGTCTGTATTATCAAATTTTGTAATTCAACACAAGGAGGCTGGGCTTTCATAGTTAAAGAGGCTAAGCTGTGAAATGAGCTTTCTCCTTCCCTAAGGGCTTCAACTGAGTTGCTACATTTCAGGAAAGCTTTGAAGACTTGGCTTTTTACAAAGTAACCACTACGATTCTGGAGCTTGTGTTTGTGCAGCAGGATAGTACATACATGTATGCGTAGCACCAGGATACCAGTTTGGTGACAGTTGCGCTCTGTAAATAGATACAGTTGAAAATTCAATTACTGGGGCTCCTGTCTGTCTGGTTTGGGTGCAAGATGTGGGGGTGAGCCTGTGTCCTCTTCTAACTGTCATTAATTCTTTGAAGACCAGTTTGGCTACTCCATCCCCAACCTGCCTTTTGCTCTGCAGCTGTAGATCTCCTCCCACCAGATTTCCTTTGTCTCTATGCAGGCCATTACACAACTCATCAGAGCAGTTTGGCTCAGCCTGTCAAAGGCTGGCCAATCAAGAGAGGCTGCTGGAAGACTGGATTTTGGTTCATCAGAATAGCAAGATATATAACTTATTTTCTGTGATAGTTATGATACATCTAACCAAGGCATGTTTTTGGATTCATTCTACTTATCATTTTAATACTTTGAAGTTTATTTTTAGTTCACTCCTGTCAATAGTTATACTTTATTAAAGTATCCCCATGTTAGCCTTTGGAGTTGATGTGCTACAATGGGGAAAACAAACTGCACATTTTTCCCTCACCAGGGTGTTAGAACTGGGGGTCTCTTGTTGGCAGAGGTAGGTACCTTTGCCCAAATGGGAACCCTTGCTTCCAAGTCAGGGAAAGGGAATTACACTCCTGGATAGGCCCGGGCATAGTTCGCGGAGTTTTGCTATGTGGAACTTTGCGAAATTACACAAAAAACTCACCGAAGTTCCGCAAGTGGCGGAGTTCAGTGCGAACTGCAGTTTGTGGTGGTATTCCTGCAGCTCGGGCTCGCGAACCTACCTTTCGCGATAGCGAACTTACTCTTCGCGATTGCGAGCGGGGAAAACCCACGCTGCACATGGCGAAGCAGAGTTTTCTCCACTCCGCGAGCTCTGCGGAGTGCGGAGTGCAGAAAACTCAGCGAACTCCACGAACCGAGTGAAGTTCACTGCCCAGGCTTACTCCTGGATAACCCTTGCTCACCCCCTTGGTAGCTTGGCACGAGCAGACAGGCTTATCTCAGAGCCAGTGTGTTAAGCATTTGTGAACACATACAGAAATACAGTGAAAACACTACAGATGGACACCACACAGGTTTTATAAAAATAAGTATTCTTTATATAGACTTAACACAAGACCACAAACGACACAAATCCACAATACTGTACTCAAAATAGACTTAAAGATGGTAGAAGTAACTTAGTTCAAGTTGATGATAAATGCGACACGCAAAATAAACAAAGGTTCCTTGCTTCGGGGGAGGCGATGCGTCGCGCCTCAATGCTTGCGCAGAGTAGGGGATGCATCTGTTCCTTACCGGAGAGAAGGTGATGCGTTGATTCTCGTACTGCGTTCCGGTTACGATGCGGAAAGATGGCGCCTCGATGCGATGCAACAATCCGGTGCGATGCGATAAGATGACGCCCTTGATGCGATGTGACAACGTGAAGATGATGCGTGCATGCCTGGCGGCCGCGCGGCAAATTCTATAACTTTGGAGCTGCGACAGGCCCTGCAACACGATTCTCCATTGATGCGACGGCAACCCTTGCTGTGGCGACAGGCTTCTCCGGTGATGCGTCGGTAAACAGCTGCGACGAAGGCACGCTTCTCTGGTGATGCGGCGGCAACCTCTGAGGAGGCGACAAGCTTCTCCGGCGATGCGCTGGCAACAGATGCGACTGTGTCACGCTTCTTCTCGGTGAGTCGCGCTTCCAGCTCCCAGCGACACGCAGGCTTCTGCAGACAGAATTCCCAGCAAGAAAATTCAGAGGGGAGCTGGCGGTGAAGTCTTTTGTCCCTGAGACATCAGCAGGAGGCAAGCACAAGTTCAAGCCCTTGGAGAAATATTCTGCAAGATGATGAAAGTTCTTTAAAAGTTCTTTCTCCTTTCCTTGGCAATGAAGACACCACTGCAGGCAAACCCAGCAACACAGCACACTGGCAGGGGGCAGTCCAAACTCCTGCAGCTTCCTGGTTTCTTCTCCTTGGCAAAGGTTTGTCTTGTTGTTCCAGAAGTGATTTAAAGTCTTGGGGTCTGGGCCCCAATATTTATACTAGAAAATCCTTTGTCCTCTGAAGGCAGAGGGTGCCTGTGCCTGGCCAAAACCAGTTCTGTGCAGCTTCCTGGCAGGAGGTGGAGAGAGCATTGTTGAAAGCAGACCTGGCCCAGGCAGCTAAAATGAAATCTCCTCCCCCTACTCTCTATTCTATGAGGGCTCAGGGGAGTGAAAGGAAATCTCCGCGCCCCACTCTCTATGCAGCCAAGGTCCTATTCAGCCCAGCCCTGACTCATCAGACTGCTGGAGCCCAAGCCCTCTTGTCACTCACAAACCAGACATGCAATACACAACCTAGCAGAGACAGGCTGGATGGTGAGGCAAGAAAATACATACTTTCTAAAAGTGGCATTTTCAAACACAGAATGTTAAAACCAACTTCACTAAAATACGTATTTTATAATTCTGAGTTCAGGCATACTAAATTCGTTTTTCTACCATGTTCCCTGGGTCAGTTAGGATTATAAAATGTTATAATCAAACTGCCTATTCTGGCCTATGGGGACAGGTAGCCTTGCAATAGTGGAAAACAAAATTGGCTGTAATTCACTTTCAGGACATGCCACACACACCAGGGCATGTCCTACCTTTTACTTAAAATGCACCCTGCCCTTGGACCTACCTTAGGGGTGGCTAACATGTAGGAAAGGGAAGGTTTAGGGACTGGTAAGTGGGTGCACTTACCAAGTCGACATGGCAGTACTAGACTGCACACAGGCTTATTAATGGCAGGCCTGAGTCACACTTTACAAGCTGCTTCTGTGGGTGGCACAATCAATGCTGCAAGTCCACCAGCAGCATTTGATTTACAGGCCCTGGGAACACATGGTGCACTGTACTAGGGTCTGACAAGTAAAACAAATAACCCAATCATGGAGTCACTAATCCATTACAACAATTTACAATAGAGAGCATATGCACTTTAGCACTGATCAGCAGTGGTAAAGTGCAACAGGTCAGAAAAAATACAGGAGGAAGGCAAAAGGTTCAGGGATGACCCTGCAAAAAGGGCCAAGTCCAGCAGAGGGCATACAAAAACATATTTGAAAATGTCCTTGCTTAGAGGTACAAGGCACCCTACCCCTCTGGCCCTTGGGGGAGACCTTAGGGTTGACTTATATGTAAAAAATAAGTTCGTTTAAGACTTTGGAAGTACCTTTAGTTGCAAAGTTGAAATTGCATATAATTTACTGTTAAAAGCAGCCTGCAAATCAGGAATGTATTTAAAATGACAGCAGGCAACATACCAGTGCACACTTAAGTGCATTAAATCTGTTGGGCCTCTAAACATAGATGCGCTTCCATATTCTAGGGGCTTACAGATAGGTTGTCATACCAGTTGTATTTACACCTAATTGCCATATACCTTTTACACAGAGCACTGGCCCTGGGTCTGGTTAGCAGAGCACAGGGCACAATAAGAGTCAGTTACCACTAGTATCAGTCAAAAAATGGGGGTGATCAGGGCAAAAAGGATGACTTTCTCACAGGTGACAATAGAGCCGAGACTATTTCCAAAGAACAGTGGAAAGGAGGGTGTGATTCAGACCAAGCGTTAAATGAAGTTCAGGAGTATGTCACTGGCAATTGGTCTTCCAAAACATGATCCTGTGGAAGTGTCAAGAACGTTTGGGACATGAAAGATGGGCTCTAATGGGAAGAGGACAGGTTCTTGATGAGAGGGACTAAAGTAATTCCTCCCTTGAAATTAAGAGACAAGGTCTTAGACATTAACACAAAGGTCATTTGGGAATGATTATGAATAAAAGGAGGGTTCAATCTCACTATTGGTGACCTGGAATAGACATAGAGACAGAAAGGATTGTGAGAAATCACATTGAATGCTCTAATGCAGAAGTGGCTCAAATTATCTTAAGGTCTTTCTTTTCTCCACTGAAGTTTCTAAAGGGGCAGAGAAAAGCCTTAACTATAGAAATTTTGGGTCCTGTTTTAGATCAGAAAGGAGTAGGACAATATGTAATAGTATTGGTGGAATTACTGTTCAAAATGGGCAGAATTGTGCATTGTTGATAAAGCAGATTTGTATGCTACTGTTAGATTTTTAGATGACACTTTTCAACGTGAAGGAATCCCAAAACCAGTTGTTCGTGACAATGGACTTCAATTTGTGTCCGATGTACTTCAGAGCTTTTTTGTACAGGAATACCATCATGTGGAATTGCACGTCTTTACCATCCAGCTGGCAATGGTGCAATTAATCGTTTTAAGAGGGTCCTAATGAGGAGTGTTTAAATGGTGATTAAAAATTGTAAAAATAATACTAGAATTTGAAATAAAAAAAGTGGTTGTGGGCATGCATATCCACACCAACTGTGACAGGGTTTTGTATTTTTAAAGTCTTATAGTGAAGAGTAAATTTGAAGAAGGATATCCTAGTGTGAATGAAGGACAAGAGACAACGTTTGCTGTTGTTAGAAATGGTGAAAGACAATAATAATAATGTTCATGTGCATTATAAAGGATATCATGATGGTAAATATGGAGAACAAGATATAAAGGTAGCAATGAGTGAATGGGTCAGGCTGTAAGAAAAAAGAAGAAAGGGGATAAGTAACGTCCATTTGTAGGTCCCTTCAAAGGAAAGTATTCACCAATTCAGCTAGGTTGACCAATGGTAAAGTTTGGGACTTGTGAAAGATGGAAAAAGGTAAATGAGCATTAAAGTCCAACAATGCTGATATCCACATTTATAAAACAAAGGAGTGGTTAACAGATGTATGAACAGATTATACTGATGGCTTGGGACAAAGCTCCAGAAAACTTTCAGAGTTATCTAGAAAGATCAACTGAACTATCTGGAAGTAGATTTGCTTCTTAATTTCCCTCTATCTTCTGAACTGAAATGAGTGACAGCCAAAATGCTGATAGATGCGTAACTCAAAAGGATGGACTTGTGTATGTTCCTAGGAGATTTGATGGCTTTTCCCACTATTAACTCCCATTTTATGTTGTTTGTGTTATGCAACTTACTATCATCTTGTCGAGTGATTCTTATTACTGTCATTAGTTAAGTTAAAGAGAGATGATATTTTGTGTTAGCAAATTAACTCATTACATTCTGTAAGAAATAATGAAATGTAAGGACGAGTAGTGAGCAGTGTGAGACTACACTGAACCTGTAAGCTTCTCTGTGAAGCTGAGGTTGCTACTCTTTATCTGAATAAAGGTGTGCAGCGTTATTACACTGGAGACAACATTTTTAATGATAGGTGAGGTAGAAGGGACGGGTCCCAAAGGGGGTCTCCCAATTTGTGAGTTCCCTTCAATATTCACAGTACTAGTCTCCATTGTCGCCTGTGAATTCTTTTTAACACTTGCTGTTTACCATCTTTATCATATTTCACCATATAATATCTTATTGAGATAGTCAGAGGCATAGTAAATTGCCTCAGAGAGATATTAGATACTTTATACATCTTGCTTTCAAGGCCGATTTTGACCTGAGTTTGAACTGTTAGGGAGAGCCACATTTTCTTCCATTTCCTTAGTGCAGTCAGTAACTAAGAACAGGCTGACATATTTTCCATATATCTTTCTGGTTTGCGACCCTTAGTTGACTGTATATCAGCTTTATTTCTAAGAATAAAACTTAAAGATATACACAAATTTTGCATTCACAAATATAAGCTACGAGAATTTTACAACTTTACAACCCTTAGTTATCTGGGGTTTAGGTTTGGATTTAAGTCTGAGTTTAGAGCTTGTAGAAGGCAGAGTTGTGCTTTTCCTTGTTGAAGACATAGTGTCTCATTACAACGTCGGGCGGACGACACCGTTGCAAAGGAACTGCCCGACAATAGGTCAGCAGTTCTGACGCCCTAATTTGGATGGGATCGCACATAGTGCGGTCGGAAACATCCATTTTCCAATGGGAGCTTGTGTGGCACGCTGAAAAAGTGCATGCCACACGGTGCAGAGGTGTTGCACCCAGGCCCAAATGCATAGGGCCAAGGGATAAGGGGTCTGCTAGGGGCACCCAAAGTCAGCTTCTGACAGCCAATCCATGCTGGAAAGGCCGACATGGATTGACTGTCGGCAACCGACATCATATTTTCGATGGCGTAAACTCCATCCTTACGGGATTATGAGGAGTTGGTCGGTCCCCCCGACTGCTGCCTCCAACCGCACCCATCCTAACGTGTCAGTCAGACGACAGCAGCAGATAGTGGTCGGACCACTATTGTAAATAGGCCCATAATATGTGTCAGGCTCCCACCTGAAACTTTTCAAAGGAGCGAAATGGGCCACAACGTAAGTTCCAGACTTCCCACAGGTCAAAAGAGACCCAACACAGTCAAAGTCTAAATTAAACCTCAGGGAAGAGATGGTGAAGGAGGCTGGTAGTGTCACTGGGTTGAACCTCTGGTCATCTAGCTTTCCTCTCACCTTTTCTCTTTCTATAAAAATCAAGAAAGAACATACAATGAGAATCCGTTCATAAAGTTCATAACAAGCATTTAATCTATGATATATTCAGGATGTACTATAAGATAAATTATGTCTCCCCTTCCGTGTACCCAGAGTGTAGCAGAGGTACGCGTTGCACAATGGCTGATCTAAAAGAAAGCAGAAGTCATGACTTCAATGTCTTAGTAACCTGTTGTGCAATCTTTTGTAGTGATTAATAACTCAGCTATTATACTTCTGGAGTGAGCGGGATAGACAATTTCTAAAGGAAAACTTTCAGATATCTCAACAAAATATTCACTTCATATATGCTTCTATTGAAGAGGCGAAACGCGTTGGGTTTGGCAACAATAATAAAGCCCTTTCCATAAAGAAAACCACGAGGGAGTGCAATCCTTTCTTAGCCTGCAGAACCAAGAGACTAAGAACCTGCTGCATAAATTATCGGCTGGATCCTGCCGAATGGTCTTGCACCGCGCTGGAAATTGGAGCGCCTACGTCACAAAGGGATCCGTTTTGAATATATATATATATATATATATATATATATATATATATATATATATATATATATATATATATATATATATATATATATATATATATATATATATATTCTGCTCCAAAGGTTGTCCACCAGGTGAGCAGCACTCGATCAGCAGCTTTGTTTATGATAGGCATGGACGAGGATCCGCTTGTAGAAGCCGCTCCGTAGTGGAATTGCCTGACGCGTTTCGAAGCTCCATATGCTTCTCTTCAGAGGCTTTAACGGAGACGGTGTGTGCAAGCGCTGAACCTACTTCGCCATTTTCATATTGCACTCCCACCAATGGGAAGCTCGAATGAGACTGTGCATTGTGGGAAATATGGTCCGGATAGCACACAAATCTTGTCCTGTATGGACCCTGCAAGTGGACTCGTCCTCAATCCTGTTTGCCGCTGCTGGCCCACATTACTGACATGATGGTTACCATGTCAGGTGGCCCCCGTAACATTACGGGGTGGTGCAAGCTCCGCGGCAGGACGGCCGCGTGTTACATTCTGCTCCAAAGGTTGTCCACCAGGTGAGCAGCTCTCGATCAGCAGCTTTGTTTATGATAGGCATGGACGAGGATCCGCTTGTAGAAGCCGCTCCGTAGTGGAATTGCCTGACGCGTTTCGAAGCTCCATATGCTTCTCTTCAGAGGCTTTAACGGAGACGGTGTGTGCAAGCACTGAACCTACTTCGCCATTTTCATATTGCACTCCCACCAATGGGAAGCTGGAATGAGACTGTGCATTGTGGGAAATATGGTCCGGATAGCACACAAATCTTGTCCTGTATGGACCCTGCAAGTGGACTCGTCCTCAATCCTGTTTGCCGCTGCTGGCCCACATTACTGACATGATGGTTACCATGTCAGGTGGCCCCCGTAACATTACGGGGTGGTGCAAGCTCCGCGGCAGGACGGCGGCGTGTTACATTCTGCTCCAAAGGTTGTCCACCAGGTGAGCAGCACTCGATCAGCAGCTTTGTTTATGATAGGCATGGACGAGGATCCGCTTGTAGAAGCCGCTCCGTAGTGGAATTGCCTGACGCGTTTCGAAGCTCCATATGCTTCTCTTCAGAGGCTTTAACGGAGACGGTGTGTGCAAGCGCTGAACCTACTTCGCCATTTTCATATTGCACTCCCACCAATGGGAAGCTCGAATGAGACTGTGCATTGTGGGAAATATGGTCCGGATAGCACACAAATCTTGTCCTGTATGGACCCTGCAAGTGGACTCGTCCTCAATCCTGTTTGCCGCTGCTGGCCCACATTACTGACATGATGGTTACCATGTCAGGTGGCCCCCGTAACATTACGGGGTGGTGCAAGCTCCGCGGCAGGACGGCCGCGTGTTACATTCTGCTCCAAAGGTTGTCCACCAGGTGAGCAGCACGCGATCAGCAGCTTTGTTTATGATAGGCATGGACGAGGATCCGCTTGTAGAAGCCGCTCCGTAGTGGAATTGCCTGACGCGTTTCGAAGCTCCATATGCTTCTCTTCAGAGGCTTTAACGGAGACGGTGTGTGCAAGCGCTGAACCTACTTCGCCATTTTCATATTGCACTCCCACCAATGGGAAGCTCGAATGAGACTGTGCATTGTGGGAAATATGGTCCGGATAGCACACAAATCTTGTCCTGTATGGACCCTGCAAGTGGACTCGTCCTCAATCCTGTTTGCCGCTGCTGGCCCACATTACTGACATGATGGTTACCATGTCAGGTGGCCCCCGTAACATTACGGGGTGGTGCAAGCTCCGCGGCAGGACGGCCGCGTGTTACATTCTGCTCCAAAGGTTGTCCACCAGGTGAGCAGCACTCGATCAGCAGCTTTGTTTATGATAGGCATGGACGAGGATCCGCTTGTATAAGCCGCTCCGTAGTGGAATTGCCTGACGCGTTTCGAAGCTCCATATGCTTCTCTTCAGAGGCTTTAACGGAGACGGTGTGTGCAAGCGCTGAACCTACTTCGCCATTTTCATATTGCACTCCCACCAATGGGAAGCTCGAATGAGACTGTGCATTGTGGGAAATATGGTCCGGATAGCACACAAATCTTGTCCTGTATGGACCCTGCAAGTGGACTCGTCCTCAATCCTGTTTGCCGCTGCTGGCCCACATTACTGACATGAAGGTTACCATGTCAGGTGGCCCCCGTAACATTACGGGGTGGTGTAAGCTCCGCGGCAGGACGGCCGCGTGTTACATTCTGCTCCAAAGGTTGTCCACCAGGTGAGCAGCACTCGATCAGCAGCTTTGTTTATGATAGGCATGGACGAGGATCCGCTTGTAGAAGCCGCTCCGTAGTGGAATTGCCTGACGCGTTTCGAAGCTCCATATGCTTCTCTTCAGAGGCTTTAACGGAGACGGTGTGTGCAAGCGCTGAACGTACTTCGCCATTTTCATATTGCACTCCCACCAATGGGAAGCTCGAATGAGACTGTGCATTGTGGGAAATATGGTCCGGATAGCACACAAATCTTGTCCTGTATGGACCCTGCAAGTGGACTCGTCCTCAATCCTGTTTGCCGCTGCTGGCCCACATTACTGACATGATGGTTACCATGTCAGGTGGCCCCCGTAACATTACGGGGTGGTGCAAGCTCCGCGGCAGGACGGCCGCGTGTTACATTCTGCTCCAAAGGTTGTCCACCAGGTGAGCAGCACTCGATCAGCAGCTTTGTTTATGATAGGCATGGACGAGGATCCGCTTGTAGAAGCCGCTCCGTAGTGGAATTGCCTGACGCGTTTCGAAGCTCCATATGCTTCTCTTCAGAGGCTTTAACGGAGACGGTGTGTGCAAGCGCTGAACCTACTTCGCCATTTTCATATTGCACTCCCACCAATGGGAAGCTCGAATGAGACTGTGCATTGTGGGAAATATGGTCCGGATAGCACACAAATCTTGTCCTGTATGGACCCTGCAAGTGGACTCGTCCTCAATCCTGTTTGCCACTGCTGGCCCACATTACTGACATGATGGTTACCATGTCAGGTGGCCCCCGTAACATTACCGGGTGGTGCAAGCTCCGCGGCAGGACGGCCGCGTGTTACATTCTGCTCCAAAGGTTGTCCACCAGGTGAGCAGCACTCGATCAGCAGCTTTGTTTATGATAGGCATGGACGAGGATCCGCTTGTAGAAGCCGCTCCGTAGTGGAATTGCCTGACGCGTTTCGAAGCTCCATATGCTTCTCTTCAGACGAGTCCACTTGCAGGGTCCATACAGGACAAGATTTGTGTGCTGCTCACCTGGTGGACAACCTTTGGAGCAGAATGTAACACGCGGCCGTCCTGCCGCGGAGCTTGCACCACCCCGTAAGGTCCGGGGGCCACCTGACATGGTAACCATCATGTCAGTAATGTGGGCCAGCAGCGGCAAACAGGATTGAGGACGAGTCCACTTGCAGGGTCCATACAGGACAAGATTTGTGTGCTATCCGGACCATATTTCCCACAATGCACAGTCTCATTCGAGCTTCCCATTGGTGGGAGTGCAATATGAAAATGGCGAAGTAGGTTCAGCGCTTGCACACACCGTCTCCGTTAAAGCCTCTGAAGAGAAGCATATGGAGCTTCGAAACGCGTCAGGCAATTCCACTACGGAGCGGCTTCTACAAGCGGATCCTCGTCCATGCCTATCATAAACAAAGCTGCTGATCGAGTGCTGCTCACCTGGTGGACAACCTTTGGAGCAGAATATATATATAATATATATATATATATATTCACTTAAAAAACCATAGGTTTCGTACATGTTATAGTTAGGTGGATATTTCACTCGTAAAAAACCAATGAAATTCCACCGTTATAGTTAGTTCAGATAACTATAACTCACGCGCCCGCAATCCTCTGCTCATGACGTCACATATTACATCACTCATGACATGGTCAGTGGCATCACTCTTGACATCACTGATGACATCATCCTTGTGATAGAGTGGCGGTCGCGCGAGTTATAGTTATCTGAACTAACTATAACGGGGGAATTTCATTGGTTTTTTACGAGTGAAATATCCACCTAACTATAACATGTGTGAAACCTATGGTTTTTTAAGTGAATTTGCAAGGTTTTTTAAATGCTAATTCCTAACTATAACGTGTGTGAAACCTATGGTTTTTTCAGTGAATTTGTACGTTTTTTTAAATGCTAAGTTAAGTATGTATTATTATTATTTTTTCATGGTTTTTCACCGTGCGCGCACCCCCGCGATTGAAAAAAATTTTTTAAAATGTTTTTTTCTGCCTTCGGGGTCCTTCAGGGACCCCCTGACAAAGGCTAGGGGGTCAGGAACTCTCTACCCTGCCCCCTTTTCACGTTCGCCACCTTCCTTTTCCACTCTCGCACTGAAAACAAACGACCGATTCGAACGTTGACTGACATGTAACAACCAATCAGAATTACGCTCGCGCACGTTAGGGTGCTGCGCACGGTGCGCGCACGGTGTGTGCACGGTGCGCGCACGGTGCGCGGCTATTGATATGTATGTGCTTTTAACTGCAATTTTCTCAGGAACTACTGAACAGATTGACTCCATATATGCAAAAGGCACATCCCTGACATGAGGACTACCTCTCTGCCTAATTTCAAGTAATTCTGTTCAGCCGTTCAGGCTGTACCTTCGACTAAAGGTCCTATGGGAAAATGCATGGGGAAAACGCGTTTTGGGACCCCCATTTTTCTCGGCCCCCGCTTGACGATTCCCCCCGAGACTTTCAGGGTAGGAGCTGAGTGGAGCGCCCCATTAGTTTTGAAAATTTTGCAAAGATTCGTCAACCGGCGCCAAAGTTATTCAAAATAGGATTTTGAGATTTCCTATGGAAACACGGTCCTAACTATAACTATCTACTGGCGACCAACGCAGAAGCGCCCCGTGCGCGCATGGTGAAAAACCTTAAAAAAAAATAATATATTAATAAATACATAACTTAGCATTTAAAAAACCGTACAAATTCACTTAAAAAACCATAGGTTTCACACACGTTATAGTTAGGAATTAGCATTTATAACGGGGGAATTTCATTGGTTTTTTACGAGTGAAATGTCCACCTAACTATAACCTGTGTGAAACCTATGGTTTTTTAAGTGAATTTGCAAGTATTTTTAAATGCTAATTCCTAACTATAAGTGAATATATATATATATATATATATATTTATGCAAAGAGGGTTGCCCCACCGATGAGCTGCACTCGCTGGCGGCAAATAGTCGTAGAGTCAAGCGCTTGGGGGCACAACACAGGTTCCAAACTTGCCTACGCGTTTCGGGCTTGGCGCCCTTCTTCCTGGGCAAAACAGCAGCAGAAACGGCAAACAGGTAACTTCAAAGTACATCCCCTTTTATTAGTTAGCCATTGCAAACAGGTGAGTATCCTGCTGGAATTCTGGGACTTGAAGTTCAATAAACCCCCAGTGGGTCGCCGCCATCTCTGCTACTGAAATGTTTTTGAGGAACTAAAACCATCGCGCTCCTGTGCGCCTGCATTACACACGACCTGCCACCTGCTCACGCCATGCCTTCACTGTGAACAGCTGCGGACCCCCTAGGATCTCGGGGTGGTGCAGCTCGTGACCTGGGCTGGCCACAAACATTTATGCAAAGAGGGTTGCCCCACCGATGAGCTGCACTCGCTGGCGGCAAATAGTCGTAGAGTCAAGCGCTTGGGGGCACAACACAGGTTCCAAACTTGCCTACGCGTTTCGGGCTTGGCGCCCTTCTTCCTGGGCAAAACAGCAGCAGAAACGGCAAACAGGTAACTTCAAAGTACATCCCCTTTTATTAGTTAGCCATTGCAAACAGGTGAGTATCCTGCTGGAATTCTGGGACTTGAAGTTCAATAAACCCCCAGTGGGTCGCCGCCATCTCTGCTACTGAAATGTTTTTGAGGAACTAAAACCATCGCGCTCCTGTGCACCTGCATTACACACGACCTGCCACCTGCTCACGCCATGCCTTCACTGTGAACAGCTGCGGACCCCCTAGGATCTCGGGGTGGTGCAGCTCGTGACCTGGGCTGGCCACAAACATTTATGCAAAGAGGGTTGCCCCACCGATGAGCTGGCCTCGCTGGCGGCAAATAGTCGTAGAGTCAAGCGCTTGTGGGCACAACACAGGTTCCAAACTTGCCTACGCGTTTCGGGCTTGGCGCCCTTCTTCCTGGGCAAAACAGCAGCAGAAACGGCAAACAGGTAACTTCAAAGTACATCCCTTTTTATTTTATTAGTTAGCCATTGCAAACAGGTGAGTATCCTGCTGGAATTCTGGGACTTGAAGTTCAATAAACCCCCAGTGGGTCGCCGCCATCTCTACTACTGAAATGTTTTTGAGGAACTAAAACCATCGCGCTCCTGTGCGCCTGCATTACACACGACCTGCCACCTGCTCACGCCATGCCTTCACTGTGAACAGCTGCGGACCCCCTAGGATCTCGGGGTGGTGCAGCTCGTGACCTGGGCTGGCCACAAACATTTATGCAAAGAGGGTTGCCCCACCGATGAGCTACACTCGCTGGCGGCAAATAGTCGTAGAGTCAAGCGCTTGGGGGCACAACACAGGTTCCAAACTTGCCCACGCGTTTCGGGCTTGGCGCCATTCTTCCTGGGCAAAACAGCAGCAGAAACGGCAAACAGGTAACTTCAAAGTACATCCCCTTTTATTAGTTAGCCATTGCAAACAGGTGAGTATCCTGCTGGAATTCTGGGACTTGAAGTTCAATAAACCCCCAGTGGGTCGCCGCCATCTCTGCTACTGAAATGTTTTTGAGGAACTAAATTTCGAGATCCTAGGGGGTCCGCAGCTGTTCACAGTGAAGGCATGGCGTGAGCAGGTGGCAGGTCGTGTGTAATGCAGGCGCACAGGAGCGCGATGGTTTTAGTTCCTCAAAAACATTTCAGTAGCAGAGATGGCGGCGACCCACTGGGGGTTTATTGAACTTCAAGTCCCAGAATTCCAGCAGGATACTCACCTGTTTGCAATGGCTAATTAATAAAAGGGGATGTACTTTGAAGTTACCTGTTTGCTGTTTCTGCTGCTGTTTTGCCCAGGAAGAAGGGCGCCAAGCCCGAAACGCGTTGCCAAGTTTGGAACCTGTGTTGTGCCCCCAAGCGCTTGACTCTACGACTATTTGCCGCCAGCGAGTGCAGCTCATCGGTGGGGCAACCCTCTTTGCATAAATGTTTGTGGCCAGCCCAGGTTACGAGCTGCACCACCCCGAGATCCTAGGGGGTCCGCAGCTGTTCACAGTGAAGGCATGGCGTGAGCAGGTGGCAGGTCGTGTGTAATGCAGGCGCACAGGAGCGCGATGGTTTTAGTTCCTCAAAAACATTTCAGTAGCAGAGATGGCGGCGACCCACTGGGGGTTTATTGAACTTCAAGTCCCAGAATTCCAGCAGGATACTCACCTGTTTGCAATGGCTAACTAATAAAAGGGGATGTACTTTGAAGTTACCTGTTTGCCGTTTCTGCTGCTGTTTTGCCCAGGAAGAAGGGCGCCAAGCCCGAAACGCGTAGGCAAGTTTGGAACCTGTGTTGTGCCCCCAAGCGCTTGACTCTACGACTATTTGCCGCCAGCGAGTGCAGCTCATCGGTGGGGCGGTGGGGCAACCCTCTTTGCATATATATATATATATATATATATATATATATATATATATATATATATATATATATATATATATATATATATATATATATATATATATATATATATATATATATATATATATATATAGATATATATATAGATATATATATAGATATATATATACATATATATATAAGCATCGGGAGATCTTTATTGAAACAGCTGACGCATAATGCATTTCAGCCTTTTGGGCCTTCCTCAGATGCCGCTGTGTACAAGGTATGGCTCCACCCCTACCTTTCACTGACCACAGTCTCTCCCATTGGTGGTAGTCCGCTGACCAAAGGTCACATGTTTGCAACTCTGCTGCAGTACAACTACAGCTCCCAGAATGCTGTATTGCTGGTTAAGTGTTGCCTGGAAGGGACTGAAAAATAAAACCTCTGTGGGTGATGGTGATTAATTGAAAGGTGCAGCGTGTCAAAAATATATATATACCCAAATTCAGTGCTCCACACTGACGTCACCATGACCTCGCCGCTTATGACAGCGGTCCGTGGTGAGGGGGCGGACCTCAAAACACCGCAGCAATCGCTGTAATCTTTACTTCCAGAAACAACAACAACCACGGACTCGAATAGCTTCTTTAGCAGTGGAATTTATTTCAGCAAGATTCTCGACAACTCAACGCGTTTCGGGACCCTGTCCCTTGATCACGAGTGCCGTTAGTGATTTCACATTTCCTTAAATAACACGTGACTCAACAAAACAGATAGTGAAAAGTGAAGACAGACTTCCAACAAAACAAAAAAGTTTTGCTACATATTGAAACCGCTTTTTTCAGCTTTAAATAAAGTTAAAGTTAATCATCCTAGCTCATAGTTGTGAATACATTGGCAAAGCATCTCTTTGATTATTGAGATCAATTTGTTACCTTACAAAATTACATTTCGTGTTGCGAACGAGTCATCTCGCATTCGTAACTAAAACAATCTTTGTTCCAAAATTACGGTAATTCCGACTGTACCAACATCATTATAAGGACTCTCTCCGCATTGATTTTTGGGAGACGAATATAAATATTCATTTATCTGTCATTGCCCCAGTGGGCTCTTTGGTTAAATCATCCATACGTTCTTACATTATAAAGTCTCTATATGAGTCTAACCCGTATTGTCGTATCTTAAAAGTCACGCTCTAGTGGGCTGACGGGCAATCAAAAGATATTTTCGCTCTTGAGCTTTTCTTCTGACAAAACATCAACGGCATCATCTGCAAACTAAAAACAAAAATCTATAATTAACATTTTAACGATTCAGTTGAGTGACCAATAAATACAAATACCAAATAATAACACCAACGGTGACAATAAAAGTTACACACATAGTCTTGAAGCAGACATCATTCTTATTTCTTTAAAACATATCAATCTATGTATATACAACTATCTATGTCACAAATGGCCAACTATAATCACTTCATAATTATCTGAAAAACCTCACAAAGTGAATCCCACCTCAATGAGGTTTAAAAACGGGCTCGTATATACCTATCTAATCAGATGTTACACTATACTATACCAAGGTGTACAGCTCGCTCCTCATCGCAGTTATGTCCCATCGGAACTAACGTTCTATACTGTATGATTAGTTCTGACTCAAGGCGTCGTAAATTCTGTACTCTATTACCTCCCCTTTCATTGTGTTTCACCATGTCTAATACACAAAAGCTCAACAAATTGGTATTTTGATTATGATGACTTTGGAAATGTCGCGCTATTGGGTAATGCTTATCCCCATTTATTATAGTACGAAGATGTTTTGCTCCATGTTTTGCAGGTCTCTTCATGGGTTACTGGGAAGAGAAAGTAGTGAGAGAGTCGTCTATGTTTAAAGAGAAGGTGGCCATGTGTGTCCGTTACATAGACGATATTTTCTGTGTCTGGGATGGCACTGAAAATGAAGCAACATATTTTGTGGCCTCATTGAATGTGAATAACTTCAATCTGCATTTCACTAATCAATGGTCAAAAGATGAACTAGAGTTTCTTGATCTTAAGCTTACAGTTCAGAATGACAAACTCAAGAGCTCACTTTTCAGAAAATCCACTGCGGGCAACAGTTTGTTGCACGCACGAAGTTGCCATCCGAGTTCTTTGATTAACAGCATACCAGTAGGTGAACTCCTAAGGGCGAAACAAAACTGCAGCTCACCTGAAAGTTTCAGGATTGAAGAAAAAATCATGACCAAGAGATTTCTTGAGAGAGGTTATTCATCTTCAGTGATTAACAAAGCTAAAACCAAAGTAGCCGAAAGATCTAGAGCATCTCTGTTAGAGGTCAAACAGGTTGACAGAGAAGAATCTCAAAACAAAATCAGATTCATTACAACCTATAAAAGACAGGCCTATAAAGTTAGGAAGAGTTTAAGTAAATTCTGGCCGGTCCTAGAAACGGATCCAGATTTAGCTAATAGTGTCGAAGCATCGTCCCAGATTACGTTTAAGAGAGCTAGATCTTTAAAAGACACAATATGTAGAGCATGAGAACCAGCAATCGCTAAACCATCAGGAATAAAAGGATTTTTCACATGCGGGAACTGCAAGGCCTGTAAAAACAGTAAAAACATCAAAGAAGTAAGACTCTCACCAGACTGCAAACCATTTGAGATAATGAAACACACTTCTTGTAATACAGAATATGCAGTTTATGCCCTTTTTTGTCCCTGTAAGAAAGCCTATATAGGCAGTACGATACACAAAGAAAAGGATACTTGAACATCTTCGTGCTATAAAAAATGGGGATGAGCAATACCCAATAGCGCGACATTTCCAAAGTCCTCATAATCAAAATACCAATTTGTTGAGCTTTTGTGTATTGAACATGGTGAAACACAATGAAAGGGGAGGTAATAGAGTACAGAATTTAGTACAGAATTTACGACGCCTTGAGTCAAAACTAATCATACAGTATAGAACGTTAGTTCCGATGGGAGATAACTGCGATGAGGAGCTAGCTGTACACCTTGGTTGAAGTATAGTGTAACATCTGATTAGATAGGTATATACAAGCCCGTTTTTAAACCTCATTGAGGTGTGATTCACTTTGTGAGGTTTTTCAGATAATTATGAAGTGATTATAGTATGGCCAGTTGCGACATAGATAGTTGTATATACATAGATTGATATGTTTTAAAGAAATAAGAATGATGTCTGCCTCAAGAAGATGTTTGTAACTTTTATTGTCACCGTTGGTGTTATTATTTGGTATTTGTATTTATTGGTCACTCAACTCAATCGTTAAAATGTTAATTATAGATTTTTGTTTTTAGTTTGCAGATGATGCCGTTGATGTTTTGTCAGAAGAAAAGCTCAAGAGCGAAAATATCTTTTGATTGCCCGTCATCCCACTAGGGCGTGACTTTTGAGATACGACAATACGGATTAGACTCATATATAGACTTTATAATGTAAGAACGTATGGATGATTTAACCAAAGAGCCCACTGGGGCAATGACAGATAAATGAATATTTATATTCGTCTCCCAAAAATCAATGCGGAGAGAGTCCTTATAATGATGTTGTTACAGACGGAATTACAGTAATTTTGTAACATAGAATGTTTTAGTTACAAATGCGAGATTTCTCGTTCGCAACACGAAATGCAATTTTGTAAGGTAACAAATTGATCTCAATAATCAAAGAGATGCTTTGCCAATGTATTCACAACTATGAGCTAAGATGAATAACTTTAACTTTATTTAAAGTTGACAAAAGCGGTTTCAATATGTAGCAAAACTTTGTTGTTTTGTTGGAAGTCTGTCTTCACTTTTCACTATCTTTTTTGTTGAGTCACATGTTATTTAAGGAAATGTGAAATCGGCAATCGTGATCAAGGGACAGGGTCCCGAAACGCGTCGAGTTGCCGAAAATCTTGCTGAAATAAATTCCACTGCTAAAGAAGCTATTCGAGTCCGTGGTTGCTGTTGTTTCTGGAAGGAAAGATGTGTATATATATATATATATATATTCACTGAAAAAACCATGGGTTTCACACACGTTATAGTTAGGACTTAGCATTTAAAAAACCTTAGAAATTCAGTGAAAAAACCATAGGTTTCACACACGTTATAGTTAGGAATTAGCATTTAAAAAACCTTAGAAATTCAGTGAAAAAAACCATAGGTTTCACACATGTTATAGTTAACTGGACATTTTACTCGTAAAAAACCATTGAAATTGCCCCGTTATAGTTAGTTCAGCTAACTATAACTCGCGCGCCCGCAATGCACTGCTGATGACGTCACATATTACATCACTCATGACATGGTCAGTGACATCACTCATGACATCACTGATGACATCTCAAATGACATCACTGATGACATCACTGATGACATCATCCAGTGAATGTGTGTTTTTCTGAAAATTAAATATGTTTTATATATGTATATCTCAAGGTCGATGGAAGAATAAATGGGTATATAAGTGTCTAAATGGATGAATTGTTTTTGAAAAATTGATTGTATTACTGACTGATTAAGTGTATCTTAGTGAATACATGGCTTAGTGAGTAATGTTTAAATATGTAAATATCTGTATCAGTCTCTCACTTTGTGTATAAGTGGCTGCATGGGTTGGTGTGTAGCTACATGAGTGTCTAAATAGGTTATTAGTTGGTTTTTTGAGTATCAGTATGAGTGTGAGTGTCTGGTTCGGTGAGGGGTATTACGTAGTGCATGGGTGCATGAATGAGTGACTCATTGTTTGTATGTGTTGAAGACAGCATGTGTGCAGGACTGTATGGGTGGATGAGTGTATGTATGGGTGTGTTAGTGAGTGAATGACTGTCTCAATAGTGTCTTTATGTGTAACTACATATGTTTTAAACTAGTATATGTGACTATTGGTGTATATATGTGAGTATATGTGAGAGTGAGAGATTGAAAGAGTTCCTGTATGAATAAGTATGTGTTTCTATAAGTGATTGTTTAAAAGACTAAGTATGTGTAAGTTTCCGTAGAAGTAAGTGTGGTGGTGTGTGTATAACTGTATATGCAAGTAAATGTATGTTTGATTCTTTATTAGCATGACTAACTATGTGTGTGAGTACCTCTATGGATGAGTGGCATTGTGTAACAGGATGTATACGTGTATGAGTACATATGATGAGTGAGTACATGTATGAGTGACTGTATAGGACTGTTGGTGAATGAGTGGATGTGTATTTGGATCTTAGAATTACTGTATAGGTTGTTGTAACTGGTATTGGTATGTCCATTGTTTTTAAAATTTTAATTTCTATTTTTGATTGTGTGTATCAAAGGTTATATTAGGGGAAGAGGAGGTCTGCCACTCTATCACAAGGATGATGTCATCAGTGATGTCATCAGTGATGTCATTTGAGATGTCATCAGTGATGTCATGAGTGATGTCACTGACCATGTCATGAGTGATGTAATATGTGACGTCATCAGCAGTGCATTGCGGGCGCGCGAGTTATAGTTAGCTGAACTAACTATAACGGGGCAATTTCAATGGTTTTTTACGAGTAAAATGTCCAGTTAACTATAACGTGTGAAACCTATGGTTTTTTTCACTGAATTTCTAAGGTTTTTTAAATGCTAATTCCTAACTATAACGTGTGTGAAACCTATGGTTTTTTCACTGAATTTCTAAGGTTTTTTAAATGCTAAGTCCTAACTATAACGTGTGTGAAACCCATGGTTTTTTCAGTGAATTTGCAAGGTTTTTTAAATGCTAATTTTGTTTTTTTTCTTCTATTTTTTTAAACATATTTTTATTTTAATTTTCTATCCTTTTTTAAAGACTATGGTTAAATTTTTAAAATTCTATAATATGTTTTTTTTAATATATTTTATAAAATAAACATGTAAAATTTATTAGCAATACATTTTTTCCTTTTTTTAAAATTTTTTTTTAGTACGCGTACCGTAAGCTTACGGTAAGCGTACGGTTTACGCAACGTCCGTAATTTATCTACGCTGTTTGCGTATAGTTACGCAATTTGCGTAGCCGCGCGTCCTCCGCGTGGGACGCGTACGCGTGTACGCTACACGCGCACGTTACGCGGAAGTGTCGGGTAGTGACTGTTATGCGCATGCGCGCAAGCGCGTGTCTTTTTTACGCGCATGCGCACTTTTGCCGTAAGCGTACCGTAAGCGTACTGTAAGCGTACGGTAGGTCATGTGATCATGAAACACAACTTTTGATTGGTTGAAACTACTTTCAGTTCTAGAACTCTCCTACACCACACCCATTCCCCTCATTTCTGCTTGTGATCCCTTGGGAGAAGGAGCTGGTTTGTCTTTGGGATACGATGGCAGAACAGCAGAGCTCTTCTGAGAGTGAGGCTAGCACTAGCAGCACTGTCTTGAGGCAGAGATCGAGGAAACAAAAGCCCTCTTATGTATGGGATTATTTTACTTTTCCTGAAGGCCAGCAAAAGGTGAATGCACCTTTAGTAACTTGCAGGCTGTGTCAGCGTGTACTTTCTAGAGGTAATCCTGACAGGAAGTATTCCTTTGGGAATCACACCATGAAGAGACACCTCCAGGATGTACACAGAAGGACACATGGTCATCTTTTTGGAGGTAACTCTTCAGAAAGACAAGCAAGTACATCCACAGCAGCTCAGCCTGGACCATCATCTGCAGGGCTGACTCCTTCTTCTGCAGGTCAGGTGAGCCCTTCATCTGTGGGGGGAGCATCTCCTTCTGCTGGCCCTCTGGAAATTAACCCTCGTTTTCTGAGGGTTGATATTCGATGTGCCTCTTGTCATGATCTAATTTGTCATAGGGAGACCAGTGTTTCCCTAGTGAACAACAAAATAGATCAGCACACTTGTCACAGAGACTAATTTTTCCATGCTTTCTTTCCTCTGTCCCTGCATGAACACAACGGTTCTTTTAAGAGCCAACCTTATCTTTCATCTTTTTTTTACATATGTTTTTAAAAACTGTTTTTTTTTTTTTTACCGTACGCGTACGGTGCGCGTACTTTTTTTTTATTTTTTAAAAAAAACACTAAAAATCAATTATCACATTACAAGGTCCTTGAGAGACTACAATTATTATTATTGACTTACCATACTCACTCAAGAAAATATTTATTCATTTGTTTTTTTAAAAAATAGTTTTAAAAATGGTTCTAGTTTTCGAAAATTTTCTATATCAATCTGAAAAAAAAGAAAAAAGTATTAATATTTTTAAAACAATTTATAATACAGTACACATATTTACATTTTTTTCCCAAAAATATTTTTGCCTTATTTTTGCTGTTTTCAGAATATATTGCATTTCACTATAAATTGTGAAAGCAATTGCATTCATCATTTTACAGCGGGCAAAAAAAAATAACAATCACAAAGATTGTAATAAAAAAGCCCAGAATCTCTTTTTACTTAAACTTAACATTATAGAAATGCATAATATTCTAAAAAAATATCATCTAATACCAATAGTTATTTCTTTAAAATACCGTCTGATATGTTTGTTTCAGAAGTATAATCACAATATTATATCTCAAAAAACGTCAAAATACATCTGATTCCATTTCCTTTAGGCAAAATAGTAATTTTAAATTTTTTTTGGGAATACTTTTCAAACGGTAATCCAATAAAATTCTAAAGTTTAATTTGTCCAGATCTCACCGATTCTCTGTAACATTTTGGTTCACGAAAATTTTTTGAATAATTTATTAAGTCCACAATAGAATTGGTTACTTTTCCGCATGGCCAAATAGTAATTTTTAAAATCTTTTTTGAAAAAATTTCCAATGGCAGTCCAATAACATTCCAAAATTTAAATTGTGCAGATGTTACCGATTATCTCTAAATTATTGTTTTTTCAAAGTTTCATTTAAAATTAAAAAAGTCCACATTACATGCAAGACATTTATAGAGGAGATGGTGTGCACTTCAATGATAAAGGGAACCGAGTCTTCCTCTTGAACCTTAGACTCTGCATCGGTACTTACTTGTAGGTACCACTAAAAAATCATTTCATAAACACAACGGCTCTGTTTAGAGCCCCCTAATATCTAAACACTTAAATCTGAATTTCATTTATTTTTTTATTTTTTTTTCTACCGTACGCTTACCGTAAGCTTACCGTACGCGTACCCCGTGATTTTTTAAAAAAATCAATAAATGTTTTCTTTGTACTTTACAGTCCTTCTTTGACCCCCTCACAAATGTAAGGGGGTCTGTAACTCTCCTCATTGCCCCCTTTTCTTGTTTTCACTCTTTTTTTTCTGAGTGAAACACACAAAATGGCGGCCGCCGCTTCCTGGTTTCGGCCGATTCGAATGTTTACTAAGATCTAACAGCCAATCAGAATCGCGCTCGCGCACGCCACCGTACGCGTACCGTAAGCTTACCGTAAGCGTACGGTAAGCGTACCGTAAGCGGGCTCAGATATATATATTGATTTAAAGGCTATTTTCTCAGAATCTACTGAACAGATTTACACCAAACCTACAAAAGGCACTTCCTTGACATAGGGACTACCTCTCTGCCAAATTTCTAGTAATTCTGTTCAGCCGTTCGGGCTGTAGCTCGTTCTAAAGGTCCTATGGAAAAATGCATGGGAAAAACGCGTTTTGGGACCCCCCTTTTATCTCAGCCCCCGCTTGACGTATCCCCCCGAGACTTTTAGGGTAGGAGCGGAGCGTAGCGCCCCACCTATTTTGAGAAATTCGCGAGGATTCATCGACCGGCGCCAAAGTTATTCAAAATAGAATGTTGCGGATTTCCTATGGAAAAGGGGTCCTAACTATAACTACCTACTGGCGAGCGCCAGTAGGTAATATATATATATATATATATAGATATATACACACACACACACACACACTGGATTCTGTACCAAAGAAAAACATACTCTCTGTGGGGATTTATTAATCTTTATAGTTAGGACCTTGTTTCTCTTCAAAAAGCATTTTTTCTTTTGCCAATATCTTTGGCGCCGTTTGACGAATCTTCGCAAAATTTTCAAAACTAATGGCCCGCTCTGGTCAGCTCCTGTCTTGAAAGTTTCAGGGTGATCTGTTAAGTGGGGGTTGGGAAAAAAGAGGGCTCCCAAAAAGCATTTTCCCCATGGTTTTTTCCATAGGAAACTTTAGACACGGCTAAAGCCCGAACTGCTGAACAGAATTACACCAAATTTGACAAAAAAGTAGCTTTTTATTCAGAATGCGCCTTTTTTTTTTTTTTTAAATGGTTTAAATCCATTCAGTAGTGATAGAGAAATTCAGGAAATAAAAAATGTATATATCTGAGAACCGAGGAGGAATCACGACTCCTCCTGAGCATGAGCTGACTTCTGATTGGCTGCAAACATTCCAAACAAGGAACTGTTGGCAGCCATCTTTTGACGTGGTAACCAAGTCACAAGAAAAAGGGTGAAAAAACATTAAAAAACAAGAAAAGGAGGCAGGGTACAAACACCCTGACCCTCTAAGCCTGCTCAGGGGGTCCCACAAGGACCCTAAGGGCCCAAAAAAGCATTTTTTTAAAAACAAAATCGGTCGGATTTGCACTGGGTGCACGAATCCGGCTGAGAAAACAAAGAAAAATGAAGCTCCGGCGCCTGCGCTTTGTTATTGTTGAGTCCCTGGGTGGGCCAGGTCCCGGGGGCAATGGGGAATTATAGACAGGGCCTGCGGGGGCCCCCGCAGCCCCAGGGACCGCCACCTCCCCGGGGGTTTGTACATAATGTGTGGGGTGCCCGCGGTCCCCCCGCAGCCACCTCCCCAGGGCTTTGTTTTAAAAATGTGTGGGGGGCTTCTGCCCCCATGCTACCTCGGGAACTGCCACTTCCCCGGGGCAACCTTTATTTATGTTCGGGGGGCCTCACGGGCCCCCCAAGCCCTGGAGACCGCCACTTCCCCGGGGTAATCTGTAAATATGGGCGGGGGGACCTCGTGGGCCCCCCAAGCCCTGGGGACTGCCACCTTCCCGGTGCTTTATTGTAATAAGGTGGGGGGACCTCGCGGGACCGGCACCTCCCCAGGGCTTTGCTAAATAATTAGTGTGGGGGGCTCGACCTCCCCACACTGCCCCGGGGACCACCACCTCCCCGGGGCACTGTTTATTTAAATGCGGGGTTCCATTGCGGAACTCCGGGCTCCAGGGACCACCACCTCTCCGGGGCTATCTTAACATTGGGAGGGGGGCCCCGCAGTCCCCCTCCTGGAGCCCTTGATGGCCCTGGGGCCCTCACCCCCCAGGGCCGGCTCCTGCAATGTCCTGGGGTGCCTACCCCCTGGACATTGCCCTTTGTTATGGCAGGGCGAGAGCACGGCTCCCACCCTGCCATATCAAACTCTGCTTTGCTTCGTTGAAGCGAGAGCAGGAAACCTGCTCTCGCTTCAACGAAGCAAAGCAGAATTGCTTTTGAGCAAGGGGAGCTGCTGAAATGCAGCTCCCCTTGCTCAAAATCAATGCCAGCTCCCGCAGGAGGCATTGGGCTTCCCCTCATGGTCCCCAACGCTAATGGCCGGACCCAGGGATGGGGTCCCCGGGGCCCAACTCAGCCTGGGGAGGGGGGCCATGTAGCCCCCCTCCTCAAATTCAAATTATGTAAATAATGGCCAAGACCCGGGGGATGAGGTCCCCGGGGCCAATAGTGGTCCAGGGAAGGGGACCACGCGGCCCCCTTCCCTGTAAATATTTAAAAAAGAAGAGGCTATGCCCCAGGGATAGGGTCCCCGGGGCCAAAAGACTTCATCCCCCAACCAAGAGCACACCAGGAGGCGCGTTTGCAGAGTGGTGGAGAAAGGGGGCATGGCCTGTGTCCACCTCTCAGAAATCCCACTGTGTGGGGCTTACTGGAGGTAAGAGGTAGGCTAGTTGGCCCCTAAGGACCCCAGCAGTGAAGGGGACTTCCATCCCCATCAAAGAGTGCACCAGGGAGCACGTTTGCAGAGTGGTGTGTAAAGGGGGCATGGCCTGTTATGAGAACTTAGCAATCCTGCTGTGTGGTACTTACTGGAGGTAATGGGAGGGGTAGTTGACCCCAAGGATGTCCTTGAGGCCAAGTACCCCTCTTGTTACCTCCAGTAAGTCCCACACAGTAGGATTGCTAAGACGTCTTTGGAGGCCATGCCCCCTTTCTCCACCTCTCTGCAAACGTGCCTCATGGCAGCCTACGGTATGGTGATGAAGTCCACTTTACTCCTGAGGGACTTTGCGGACCAAGAAGCCCTCCTGGTACCTCCTGTAAGTCCAATGCAGCAGAATTCTTGAGCGCTGGTCGGAGGCCCAGCACCCTTTCTCTACCACTCTGCAAACGCGACTACTAGTTAAAGTACCATGTTTCTGCATCTCTGACTTAGAGGTAGTTTTAATACCCCTGCCCTATTATATACTAGGGCCTTACAGGGGAGGTCATGCAAATCACAGGGGTGCCCCAACCCATAGTGTACCCTAGTGTATGGAGGTGTTTTCACTGTATCATAAGTGTCTTTTAGCATAGCACTGGCTCTAGGCCTGGCTAGTCAGAGTAAGTTACCACCAGTACCCGTCAGCAAAATGTTGGGGGCACAGGATGACTTTGCAACAAGGCCTCTTTCTGCACCTCTGTTGGTTCTTTCTGCATATCTTTTGCTTCTTTCTGCACCTTTCTTTGTCTTTCTGAACCTCTGCTGCCTCTTTCTGCATTTCACTTTGCTTGTTTCTGTGCCTTTCTTCCTCTTTCTGCACACGTCCTACCTCTGTAGGCATAGTTAGAAATTAGCATTTAAAATAACCACAGACATTCACTGAAAAAAACATAGTTTTCATGGACTTTATAGTTAGAAATTAGCATTTAAAAAACCTTTGTGGACAGTCAAACACTAGGGAAGATCTCAGTCATGTAGCTGTGTCGTCCCCCCTTGTAAGCATAAGCATAACCGGAGTGGGCTGGTCCGATGTACGCCACTTCAGCGTAGGAGTGTGAATAAATAGGCCGGCGCTCCTGGCTTGGTTTACTTGTGAAGACCAACGACTGTGCCAGAGCGGGGGGCCTCACCCTGCTACGAGGCTGCCGCCATGACCACGGGTTTCCTCGACACAGGCTCCCTGCGAACCCAGCGGCACAGCACCGCAGACTTATGTCTGTACAGACGACTGCCTTCGATCTACACTGCGGACAGCAGGCATCATAATTCACATGGAGTAGCAATTGCAGATGACGCAGTCCAGTACGCAAGATATATTGCTCCCAGTGCGGCCCTCTCGGACCACGCATCATCGCAGGGTGCACACACGCTGAGTGTTTCAGGTGCCACTAACTCAGTGCATCACGAGTCATCGCCACATGCCCTTATTGAGGCACAATTCAATAGACACAAGACATTGGTCCGAGTGCGGCCCCCCCCGGACCACGCATCATTGCAGGGTACATACATGCTCAGTGCTAAAGGTAATACTAACTCACTGCACCACAAATCATCGCCATGTGGCCTTATTGAGGCAGAATTCAACGCAAGTCGCAACACTTGGTGCCACTAACCCTGTTCAACACAAGCCGGCGACACGTGGTGTCACTAACCCTGTTAAACAGAAGCTGCGACTCGTGGTGCCACTAACCCTGTTCAACAGAAGCCGGCGACATGTGGTGCCACTAGCCCTGTTCAACACAATCTGATCCCACATGTGGAACTGTGTCCTGAGTCCTGAATGGCAGTGACCCCAATTCCATCGCAGCGACCACAGCACCAGACTCCCTTCGATCAGTGAAGCGTATTTCCATATGCAAGGCTGGCGACACGTGGTGCCACTAACCCTGTTCAACACAGGCCGATCCCACATGTGGAACTGTGTCCTGAGTCGTGAATGGCAGTGACCCCAACTTCGTGGCAGCGACCACAGCACCAGACTCTCTTCGATTAGTGAGGCGGATTTTACATATGGAAGGCCGGCGACACGTGGTGCCACTGAACCCGAACTACACAGGCCAGTGGGGCCACAAACCTATGCACGTGGCTGTGGGCCCTTGCTCACCGCTACCTCTGGCCTACACTGCGGTCAGCAGGGCTCACAATTCAGTTGTGATTGCAGATGACGCCGTCCAGTAGACATGACACATTGCTCCAGGGTGCCCCGTCCGCACCAAGCATCGTCACAGGCTCATACACTCTCAATGTTTCTGGTGCCACTAACTGTGCACCTCAACTCAACGCCATGTGGCTATGGGCCCTTGCTGACCACTACCTCTGGCCTACACTGCGGTCATCAGGGCTCACAATTAAAATTAAGTTTTGATTCATTAATTACAGAGTCCAGTAGGCAAGTAACTATCACACTCCTAAACCCTACATAATATCCTTTTAGTATCCTTGCTTCAAGAACTTTTTTATATCAGTTACAGCTTTAGTACAATGACCAAATTCATCTTCAAGTGCAAACGAACACTCAATAGCAGTCTACACTGCGGGCAGCTGAGCTCGCAATTCGAATTTTGGACACGTGGTGCCACTAACCCTGTTCAACACAAGCCGCGACACGTGGTGCCACTAACCCTGTTCAACACAAGCCGACGACACGTGGAGCCACTAACCCTGTTCAACACAAGCCGATCCCACATGTGGAACTGTATCCTGAGTCCTGAATTGCAGTGACCCCAAGTCCGTGGCCGCGACCACAGCACCAGACTCCCTTTGATCAGTCATTCATATTTCCATATGCAAGGCCGGCGACTCGTGGTGTCGCTAACCCTGTTCAGCACAAGGCGCTACACGTGGTGCCACTAACCCTGTTCAACACAAGCCAATCCCACATGTGGAACTGTGTTCTGAGTCCTGAATGGCAGTGAGCCCAAGTTTGTGGCGGTGACCACAGCACCAGACTCCCTTCAGTTTAATTTGTTGTTGTTTTGTTTGAATAAAATGGTTTATATGTAACTCGATACATGACTAAGATTCTTGTTTGTCCAACCGCACAGGGACAATTCCAGGCCCAATGTATGTTGGTAATGTGGAAAGAGGGTGCGTTACCCGCTGATGTGGGGAGAGGCAGCATGAAAGGGGTATCTCTCACAGAAAGATCTCCGGTATGTTTTCAGAAATGCCTTGGAGAAATGCCAGCTGACGGACTAAATCACAAAATGGCTTTTCAATACTTAAGTACTGTGACTCATGAACAGTTCGCACCCAGGCTCGCAGAGGGACAATTGCGGCCCGTTCCGCTCGACTCACAGATGCAGTACTACGAGCGGTCCGCTCCCAAAGGAACAGCAGCGTAGTAGCTCGCAGAGGTACAGGTACAGCAGCGTACTAGCTCGCAAAGGTAGAGAGCTGCGAGCCAACGGACTGGCTTCTAATGGCATAGCTGCAAAGTGGTGATGTTGGGCAGAGGGAGCGTGAAAGGGCTATCTCGCACAGACAGAGCTCCGGTATATTAAATTGCCCCCGGACCTTTCTTTGATATTTTCACTTGATGCGAGAAAGCGCACTCTCTGGACCAAGACCTTTCTCCCTACCAAATCTGGCGTAATTCCGTTCAGCAGTTTGACCTGTAGCCTTGTCTAAAGTTTCCTATGGAAAATCCATTGAGAAAACACTTTTTCACCTCCCCCACGTAGCTACCTGTCGCAGGCGTACTCGCTGTTTGTGTGAAGGTCAGTGGTCTAGTTGTCAACATGTCACGGCCACTCGCTGAGGGCAGGTTTGCACACACACCACACCCATCCGGCACATGCGTCACAGGCCATGTGACCACGCAAATATAATGGATCAACAACGTCACATCCTTTATTGCCGGTGGTGACTGGATGGCGGACGCTCCATGGGTCTCAATCATAAAGAGTCCATGAAAAGTTGCGCAGAGTGTTAGTCACACCCTGAGCTGTATGGCCTTCAGGGGCCTACTACCACGTGGCGCGGACTTGAATTGCACAGGGTTAGTGCCACCCGAAGCTGATGTGGCCATCAGAGACCTACCACCACGTGGCGCGGACTTGAGTTGCACAGGGTTAGTCGCACCCTAAGTTGTATGGCCGTCAGCGGCCTACCATCACGTGGCGCTGACTTGCGTTGCACAGGGTTAGCGGCAATAAAAGCTGATGTGGTCTCCACCATTGATGACTCAGGACTCTGCAACATATGTGGGATCTGCTGGCCCGCGAAGCAGGTCCACATAATGTGCACCAAGCCATGGTGGCGGGACCGGGCCCTGGAGCTTTCCCGGGCACGTGGTGTACCCACTGGTAGACACTCCGGTGTCAGCAGGTAATTATTTGGTCATGGATGCGCAAGGGTGGCAGTGTCTCTCTCTCTCTCTCTCTCTCACTTACCTTTCTTCACTCCCTCTCACTCTCTTCTTTCCTTTCCTTCTATCTCTCTCTCTCTCTCCCTTCTCCCTTTCTTTCCTTCCCTCTCTTTTTCTCTCTCGCTTTTTTTTCCTTCTCTCTTTCTCTGTGCGTCACTCCTTTGATATGCCCATTACACACGTCCTTATTTTGTGCTTTATTTTCCAGGCTGTGTCGTCGACATTAATGGACCCGGCAGGAATCTTCCACCTTGTTGTTTTGCGTTGAGTTTGTTAAATTTAGTTTATCCTCTATATCTACGTAAACGGAAAAATAAAGTTTATAAATAAAAAACATTCAAGAAAGTTTTTGGTTCTTACTGTGTGACTCTTTCTCGTTCTGATTACTGTTTTTTGGTGGTGTCCTCCATGGTGTTACATTTCGGTGTAGTTATCACAGGAATACTGGTGATGTCTGTTGTTTGCATCAGCTTCTGAATAGTGTGTTAGATTTATCTCAACTTTAGTTGCATTAAAGTGCTGATAATGAGATGCAGAGTAGGCGTTCCCGTGCAAAAACACACGAGGTGCACCTTTGCGATTTATTCTAAATACTCAAATCCTGTATTGAATTGCACTGTGGTAGTGGGTGCATTTACAGTGTACACACAAAATCAATGAAGATATCTCATTGTATTTCTATTGATTGGGAATAGTGGGTCAGGTGCTGGATCTTGACGGGATACACGGCCCAGTTAGTTTATTTTTCTGTACACGAAAAAAACAAATCACAACTTTCACAACGAAAGGCAGAAACTGCGATGAGAAACAAATTCCAGCGATAAGCCACGTTAGCACCAGGGATTTTACACCTGCTTTTGCAACAATCCAAGGACCGCCAACGCCCCCCAAACCCGAATCTGAGCAAGTGTGTCCGTGTGGTCATTGTGTTAGCATGATGGGCACGGGCCCTGCAACATCACAGTGTGCTGTCTTCAGCAGATGTTACCATGTCACCTCAGTGTTGGCAATGAGCCTGGACATGTAGCTACGCACGCATCCTCCTGCATGCACAAGCGGCGTGTGCTGGTCTGGCGTACAAAGGTCAGCGCAGGGGTGTGCCTATCCGGCAAGGGGAACGGGGTGTCTCGGACATGTCCGTGTGCAAGAAGTTCGGTAAGTGTGTCTCTGTGTTCTGGTGTGGCTGCCAAACGGCAGTGTCATGGTGTGATTGGAATGCTGCAGGACACGAATAAGCATTACAATGGTGTGTCATAGGAGTGCATGGGATACAACAGCGCAGCGCACAAAAGTGTGGGGGCTCGTGGGAGGGAGGAGAAGCTGTTTGGCAACGTAACCCACAGTGAACCCGCCCATGTGCCACATGCTGGGCATCTCATCCATGATGACCAGGGTCGCAGCCATCCCACAACACCCACGACTGGCCTTTGTACACATCCTGTATGAATGCAGCGGGAGAAGTTACTGTAGGGATGAAAAGTTCTTGGTCTGAGCTATCTTGCGCTAACACATCTGCTGCTCCGAGAAGGAACTTGCAAGTGGCCAGTCCCCCCTGACAGATACGATGATATTTGCATCCATCTCCCACACTATGCACTGCCTGATTTGAGAACAACGAGTACACATCCCACACTCAAAAGTCCTTTGTCGTAGTTAGCGTGCATGAAATGGCCTTCACACTTATTCCCACCACACCCCTGCCCTGCACCCATTGCACACAGACCCGGCTCATTGCACCAAACTGTGCCATTTCATCCACAAGACTGGCACACGGCAAGCCAGTGCAGCTACAACCAGAGCCACTGACACAATGGCAGGGCATCCCAAACACATGGTCGACTCCATTCACGTCCACCTATACCTTGCACGTCTGCTGCATGTCCTGGGTGCACTGCCTTTGGCAGTGCTGCGGATCACTTACCGGCTGAGCTTCCGCATTGGGGACGTCACCTGCGTTCAACCTGTATTGCAATGTCGCACATGCCTATCCGAGTGGTGCATGGACGTGTGCCTCTCCAACGTGTGGGTAGATGACATGGATTACAATGGGTGTGTGCACCCCCTGTTGGCCCACGACCAGGAGTGTCATGGTGAGGCCTGTTTATGGCATGCATGGATGTTTGGCATGCATGTTGGGAACTGGGCCTGGGAGATTGCATGTGTCGTAGTATGCAGTGAGCAAATTGACCCACTTCCCAATTCTGCTTTGGTACACATTGGGTACAGTGGTTGGAGTCAGCAAATCTGTCCCTGTCAGCTGATGGATTACGTCGACATGTCAAATATTGGGGCCAACCATCAATCATTAGAGATAGTGGCTTACGCAGCTGCACTCGCATTCATGGACGAATGACAAGGTACCTGCAACCACGAATCGATGTGCCACGTTGCACGTGTCCGGCCGCATCATTGCACGTTGTGCATCTGGTCACATGTCCCAAGACGACAGTGGACATGGCTGCATTGGTGTCGACCCATGTCCGAGGTGCGGACAACCAACGCTGCTTGACACTGGCGTGTGTTGGTGATGGACTACACCGAGGTGAACATGGACCTTTCCTTATGTTCCTTATTCAGGCATGCTGCTGCATTTGTCTGTATATCATGGCACTACTCTTGGCCGTACTGACACGCACTTTTTTTAATAAAGTTTCCACATTTTCACTTGTCTTCAAATGTGTTGTGTCTTCATTTGTATGCCATTGTGTGTGTCACGGACTCTTTGGCTGCCTGCCATACGTGAATTGTTACCCCATTCGGACTTTGGGTTTGTACTTATGCGTTCTCATGTGCCTGTTTCGTACTGACGCTTTTGGACGTTTATCTGCCACAGGCGAGTACATTTGTGTCCTGTGTTCGATTGTGCGAATGTTTGTGTTTGGACAACATTGTGTTGGACGTTGGTGTGCTGTGCTTCCTATGTGTGTGTGCTGCATTGTGTGTGAGATGTCCCTTCATGTGAGGTTTTGTTCACCCTTCTCCCTTTCAGGCAGTGTGGTTTTCACTTATGTGCTTGTTCAGTGGTGTGATGTTGGCGGGTTGTGTGACTTGTGCTCCTTGTTGGTGTGTTTCATTTAAGCCATGGTTTGTCTGTAGTAGTGCTGTACCTAATGGTGCATGTGTGCCATTGTGCCCATCTCCCCCGTTCCCCCCACTCCCTGCTTGTTCCTCCTCCTGGTGCTGTTGTGTCTATAATTTTGTTACTCCACACTTAAATACATGTAAAGAACAAATTAAAATAGTTTCTTGATTATGTTAGATTGCAAAACTTCTCTCTATTGGTTATTTTCGAATTTTCCATATAAACAGTTTTTTTTTATATTCAAGGACACATAGAAGTCAGAAGTGCAACGTTTTCTATCAACACACTTTCTAGAACATTCTACAACACGTGCAGGTTAAAAGTTCATCAATTTTTTTTAAACCTAACAATATTTCTTGCAACATTTTCCCGAACATTTAACGGCACGTGCAGGTTAAAAGTTCATGATTGTTTTAAGTTCGAACAGTGCCTTCCAAATGCAAGTAGCAGGTGTGGTTGAGTTGACCAAATTTTATCCTATGATATGTACTCCCCGTTTAAGCTGCTTTTTCTTAACCAATCGCAAAGATGCTTTTCCACAAAACAAATGTGCTCCCTACTTTTAAAAAACAATGCTTTTCATCTCCCAATCAGTTATCACTTTGAATGAGAAAAAAAGTAGTTCCCCATCTTTAAACATATCTCTTATTCCACAAACTGACTGCGTGAGCTACAGACATCTATCCATACTTCCCAGCCATACCTTCAAAATGCTAGTGTGGATCGTAGGACATAGCTATGTTTTCTGGTGCAAGAGGTATGCAGAACAGAGACATATTGACTTAGACCTAGGTTTACAAAATGTGGACATTAAATGGTTTGCACAGAGAGGATTGAAGTGGCACCAATTGTTGGCTTTCGTTAAAACCTGTTTGCATCTCCAACACCCTGACCTCATGATTGTGCACTGTGGTGGAAACGATCTAGGCACATTGACTGGTGTAGTTTTGGAAATGCTAATGAAATACACCTTTCGACAATTTATGTTACTTTTGCCTCAAACTGTCTTTGTATATTCCAATATATGCCAAAGACAGAAGTGGAAATGGTCAAACCAATTTTGTCCTCAGATTGAAAAATCTAGGAAGAATGTCAACATAACTGTGTCTGCATACCTCAGAGACCATCAATTAAACAATAACATACCCCTTCAAGTTATATTTACAACAAAGAACTGTCCCACAAAAGAGATAACACTTTTATATAACATTATTTTGTTTTATTTTCAAAGATATTTATCTTTTTCATTAAATTAATATCCATAACTTAGTCAATAAATACATATAACTATACTCTTCATCCATATAAGAAGAGTCTTGAAAATCGACGAAGCAGTACATTTAATCAAGGTACATGACTCAACAGCTCATGACATACAAAGAAGATAAAAAATATACGGTTAATCAGAGAAACTAAAACAATTATAATAAAAACTACACATAACAATAATATACATCAAAGACAATATACAAAACACAGTTGCGCCGACGCGTGTTTCGGAATCCCATGTACCATCCTTCCTCAGGGCACTGATGGTGTATTCAAAAACCAATATTTAACAGTAACTAATACATTTATTTGATCTGACCAAGGATTATTTTCAAATACTTGTCGAAGCTTCGTCAATAACATCTGTGGGAACAGTTATAATACCATTAGATTCTTTAAATTAATCAAACTATGTACATAAAAATGTTTCATAAGAGCTTAATTAGGGAGTCAATAGATCATATAATTCAAATAGAATGAATAGATAACAATCATGATCCATCGAGACCAAGAAAGATCAAAAAAGAGTCATAGAAAAATCACCCAGTGAGAAGAAATAACTCGTGGAAAAAATGAAACCAAGTGCACCCAGAACTAGAATATAGAAAAATATCAAGTTTTACATACTTGTTACGCCACAAATAATTTATGTAAGATGCTATCAGTCATAAGGGTTGAGCCGGTCCCTAGGACTCTCTTCCTAAGATTCAGTATTTATACGTATCTTCAAGGATGATTGGATTATATAGTCCCTGGATAGAGACCACCTGAAACTGTAGATGTTCAGATGCTTAATTCATAAAAAACCATCAACTGGAAAAGCAAAAATAAATATTCCAATTTTTCAATCTGAAAAGCTATAAGTGAAAGTTCTATAAGAACCACAGTAACACCAACCTAATTATGGTGATAGCCATATATATCCGTGATAGGGAATATCATAAAATTTGAATAGCATAATATAAATGGAAAAGTCAGTTTCTGCAGAAAACTGTATGCAAAAAAACAAGAATAGATAAAAATCAGGGAGGATTATCAAATCCTTTCTTATAGTCATCTAGTAAAGAACATATCCAAGTATATATGTGACTTACTTAATGTTAAATAGCTTAGATCATAGCAAATTTATCTACTTTCATCCGTGCCTTCTGTGGCATATAGTCCTATAATTTTGCAATAATTCCTCTATCTCAGGGTGATAGGAAAAAATCTGAAAGATAAAATGAGGAAAATATAGAAATACTTCACCACTTTAGTAGTATTTTAATTGGAGCAGACTACCAACATTTCCTCATGTGTCTAAATAAGGCTAATATTATTGTCGGATATTGTATCAAGTGTAAAGATAGTTTGTAACCCATAGTAACTAGGCATTCTAATTTGAATAACAAATTGCGCCAAGCGATTAATTCTTCCTGGCATATTCTCAATTCTGGTAATCAGATGAAGATTATGCCTAAACCCATTTTTGCCTTCCGCAGAAATAGGAACCTGAGAAATGTACTGGTTAAATCCATGTTACCAGATAGGAATGAAAAGATTCAGCGCTCTATTATTGGAACTAACCCTATTTTAGGTACACATAGATGTGGCGGATGTCATGCCTGTGCTTTTGTTAAAACTATTTCGAGCCTACAATGGGGTAACAAGACTTTTCTCTTGAAAGAAATGACGAATTGTAAGACTTCTAACTTGATTTATCTTATCCTTTGCCCTTGTGGCAAAGGTTATGTGAGTGAAACCAGTAGAGAGATGCGGGTCAGATTCAGTGAGCATAAATCTGCCATAAACAATAAACGTGTAGGAGCTCCTCAAGTGAAACATTGGCTAGAGAACCAACATTCCATTGAAGATCTCAAATGTTTGATATTGGAACGAGTACATACACCTAAAGATGGCAATACTGACGCCCTCAGACGGAAAAGAGAAGTTTTCTGGATATTTACTCTCCAGACCTTTGAGACAGGCTTGAACGAATCCCTTCCTTGGGAAAATGCAATTATGTAAATTCAAATTTTGCGCTTCCTATGGGTATGGTATGCTGTTAGGACACACTTTTGTGCTTCACACTCTTGTCTCCCTCGAATCTCTGTTTAAATATGGCTCTCCTTACCTGATTAGCTGACATTTTTACATCTTAATGATTTTTCTAAAGGTTTAACTACATTTCTTATGTTTACTTATCAGATTCGGATATTGTCCCTTTGTTTTCCCGTTCCAATATGGCCGCCACATTGCATCGCCAATCGCTTGGCTTTTTGAGGCTAGATATGCGTTTTCCATCTGCCCCCATCTATGTGAGTATTACATTTTTTTGAGATTTCGTATATGACATTACTTTATCTAATTTACATACATCGTCCTTTTTGAGCGACGCTGATTAAGTATATTTAATCTATTGTTATGGCCGGTTATCGCGATGCTCCTTAGTTGTAGACAAAAATATTTTCGTACTCTTTAGTATGTAGATAGCTCTACTCTAATGGATAGACCTGGACGCAGATGGGAATTTTTCTAACGGAATTTATCAATTATTCAGAGTGTTCTTTATAGGCCGGAGAGTATTCCATATACCTACGGGATACCAACATGGCGGCGCTCTTTTGCGTTACAAGGATAATGTTTTCGAACTAGGCTACTTACAAGCGTAAGACGTTTTGCATCTGTTTTACGGATTTCTGTAACTCCAAGATGGCGGCGCTATCGCGTCATGGTTGGAGTAACTTCACGGACTATACTATTTTAAACTACACAGGTGATTCTCGCTTTGATTCATTAATTGAAACGCTAGTACTATATAATGAGGGCTCGCGTTTGGGACTGACTATTTTCGATAACCTACGAGCAGAAGATACTTGACTTGTGAGGGAATTCTTCCCTTGATTCAGTAAGTGTTTTAGTATGTAGACCGGGTCATTTTGTTGTTGCCCTAGCTGGTATTAATCTGCCTTTTTCAGCTGCAAACCTACAATTATCTGCCCCCCCTGCCCCTTAGGTGCACTTGCTGTTCGCTGTGACTGCTCTGTGGCATTTTGAAATATGCCCTCCCTATACAAGTCTATTAGCCTTTCATATAAAAAAAATTCTTTTGAGTATTGGGGGCAGCTGTAACTATGGGTTACAAACTATCTTTACACTTGATACGATATCTGACAATAATATTAGCCTTATTTAGACACATGAGGAAATGTTGGTAGTCTGCTCCAATTAAACTACTACTATAGTGGCGAAGTATTTCTATATTTTCCTCATTTTATCTTTCAGATTTTTTCCTATCACCCTGAGATAGAGGAATTATTGCAAAATTATAGGACTATATGCCACAGAAGGCACGGACTAAAGTGGATAAATTTGCTATGATCTAAGCTATTTAACATTAAGTAAATCACATATATACTTGGATATGTTCTTTACTAGATGACTATAAGAAAGGATTTGATAATCCTCCCTGATTTTTATCTATTCTTGTTTTTTGGCATACAGTTTTCTGCAGAAACTGACTTTTCCATTCATATTATGCTATTCAAATTTTATGATATTCCCTATCACGGATATATATGGATATCACCTTAATTAGGTTGGTGTTACTGTGGTTCTTATAGGACATTCACTTATAGCTTTTTTCAGATTGAAAAATTGGAATATTTATTTTTTCTTTTCCAGTTGATGCTTTTTTATGATTTAAGCATCTGAACATCTACAGTTTCAGGTGGTCTCTATCCAGGGACTAAATAATCCAATCATCCATGAAGGTAGGTATAAATACTGAATCTTAGGAAGAGAGTCCTAGGGACCGGCTACACCCTTATGACTGATAGCCTCCTACATAAATTATTTGTGGCGTAACAAGTATGTAGAACTTGATATTTTTCTATATTCTAGTTCTGGGTGCACTTGGTTTCATTTTTTCCATGAGTTATTTCTTCTCACTGGGTGATTTTTCTATGACTCTTTTTTGATCTTTCTTGGTCTCTATGGATCATGATTGCTATCTATTCATTCTATTTGAATTATATGATCTATTGACTCCCTAATTACGCTCTTATGAAACATTTTTATGTACATAGTTTGATTAATTTAAAGAATCTAATGGTATTATAACTGTTCCCACAGATGTTATTGACGAAGCTTCGACAAGTATTTGAAAATAATTCTTGGTCAGATCAAATAAATGTATTAGTTACTGTTAAATATTGTTTTTTGAATACACCATCAGCGCCCTGAGGCAGGATGATACATGGGATTCCGAAACGCGCGTCGGCGCAACTGTGTTTTTTATATTGTCTTTATTTTATATTATTGCTATCTGACTACCAACGAAATCCTCACCCTGTGATGTGGCAACACTGCCCCTGACATGGCCATGCCCAGGCACCTGCAAAACGTTCTTCCTGCTCTCACCACCCTGCATGCAAAGTTCAGGAAACCCAGCAGCTTCTGTACCGCTCTCAACTCAATCTTCCTCTCACCCACCACTTCCAGGAGAAAAATCTGGATGTCCTCCACCTTTTCCCTAGGCAGCCACGCTACCAAGTGCACTGAGTCCAGTTTGGTACACTGGGTAGCCTACAGGGTCAGCCTGCAACTAGGTCCAACCGTCTTCTCTGGTGCCAATGGCACCCCAAAAGCCTTAGTGAGTCCTTTAAAATGTTGTCAGGCCCTTGCACAATCCCCAGAGGCTCCCTTCCCTACGAACAGAAAATCCGCCAGGTAATGAGACACCCCAGGTGTCACATCATCCCTACATGCCTCCCTGCTCCCAGGGGGGTCGTCCTTGACAGGTCTAGCGGCCCGTTGCCCCCTGAGGGCTCTTTCTGGAGCATTTCAGTGCCAGCACCAGCACTCTGCAGCACTGGCTCTGTGATGGACAGCCCGGCCCACTGCCCTCCTTCTCACCAGGCTTTGACTGGCTCGGGAGCTGTGCAGGCAGGCTCTTCCTTCTGCCTCCGCGCTTGGCTCCCGTAGCTTGCAACTTAGCGACCCGCCCACGGCCTCTGGTCATTTTCCCAGCGGGTGGCGGGTCTGGCAGACATGCCGCCACCGCTGCTGCAACCCTACATGGCACAAAGCACCTCGGGCGGCACATTCCTACCCACGCCTGGTCCATGACACCAGGCCGGAGCAGGTCCACATGGCCCACCCTGCCCAGCACCAAAAGCAGGGCCCGGACCGCTTCATTGTCGAGTTCCACCATCCCTGTGCCGATGTCCCAGAGCCAGGTAGGCTGCCAAAAACCAGGGATAATGTTACCTAAGATAGGGGGGGGTGGTGACACTTCCTATATTTGTTTTTTACCCTTTCACCCACCGACAAGGCACATTTAAAATAATGGGCCCTAACTAAATTAAGTTTTTTAAACCCTTCCCTCCCTGTGGTGCACTGGTGTCAGGGAGAGGCCGGATACTCCTCTCTTGACACCTTTATAGGCCTGTCTAACTCCCTCCCGTTCCCCTAACTAAACCTCACCCCCCACCATCTTGTCTTTCCGCTATGGTAAGAGTACCCCATGGAAGACTGGTCTGCGACCCTCACTTCCCTCGGGGCCAGCATTTTAGGCTTTCAGACTTGAGTAAAAATAAAATGAAGAGTTCAGAATGCGCCGCGTCACCTTCCTGAAAGCTGATATTGCTCATTGTACCTGCTAATTATTTTGCTTTTCTTGTAGGCGCTGGAGTTTTCTCCCACAATGTTCAAGCAAAAGCAGCAATGGTGCTAGAGGTGCTCAGATCAATAGAGCACCAGCACAGAATTCGCTACAGAGCCAGATACAAAGTCCTGGAGCTCAGGATTCTAAGAGATTGCTCCATCTCACCTTACCCATTCACAGAGTGTGGGTTTCTAGCCTGGATCCGCGTGCTGTGTCCGAATAGTGCCACTAGCTAGCCGGGCCCTCTGTTACCCCATGGGAACTGAGCCAGGTTGTGTTGCATCAGGTGCTCCCAAGAGCAGCACCCGATTCCGATTCCAAGTCTTTATTTCGATTTTTACATCATAAAAGACAACATAATTTTATAAACAATTTAAAAAGAGAGGGGTACAAAAAGCAAAAGAGGGGACCAGAAATCTCAACATAGACAGCCAATGTCACATATATAGCAGCAATGGTTATAAATAAATAAATAAATATCTTATTTGTTAAAATCCCATCAAAATATTAAAATTACCAATTTTATCCAATGAATCGTAATTTGTAAGCACGAATAATCCAAGTCCAATGGAGGAATTTTGCAACAGCAATGGTCACAGCTTGGGATGTGTTTGTTTTAAGACACCGCAAAGCCTCGATACCTGACCGAAAACCCATAAGAAGACAAATTGGTTTGAGCCAGACCCGTCTTGGGGTTTTATACTCTGGGCAGACAAATAAAATATGCACAATGTTTTCCAGTTGTGCTAGACAAAAAGGACAATCAGGGTTAAGGCCCTTTTGCCATTTGGCGACAAAAGAGTTTACTGGAAGAGTGCCCACCCTGAATTGGTGATATCGTTTTCTGTCCTCCACAGCTGTAATGCAGTCCCAATATTTTTCAAACATGGGGCTGTCTTCAAGTGCCAAAAAATCTGAAGTTAAAGACGGGCCAATGCTTGAACCAAAGCTTTTTTCTGAAACCACCCGCCAATATAGTTCTTTTAAAAATTTTCTGGGGGGAAAAATGTGTAAAGTGGGTTCTTCCCAGTGTCTTGCTAGGCCCATAGCGTGATATAGTATCCTAACCTCCCTCATCCACTAAATCTTTTGTGCCTTGTCGGCCCCCCTAATATCCAGAAAAGCCCGGGCATATTCAGAAAGTTCGGGGGTTACCCATAGCCACCTCCAGTAAGCCACTGGTCTGTAGCGTGCTATGTCCTCTAAACGCAAAACACCCAGATCATAATAAAGGGGAATTAGAGGAGTTGATGTCGGGTGGCAGGTAATTACACGCAAAAACGTATTCTGAGCCCTAGACAACTGGGTAAGGTTGGAATACCCCCTCAATTCTGCCCCATAAAGAGTTGCTGTACCTATCTTGGCATCATATATTTTAAGGGCTGGGATCATAGGTTTAGTATGAGACAGGTGAAGCTCTTTTGTTAAAACACCAGTTAGCTGTGCATGCTTTAATGCCACCTGGTCTAAATGCGGTTTCCATTCCAGTTTCGATGCGAGGGTTATACCCAAATAGGAGAATACCCTTGTCTGCTCTAATTTGGCTCCATTCATCAGCACGGTCCCTCTGACGTGTTTGGATTTGTGCAGGACCATAAATTTTGTTTTGGTAACATTTACAATGAGCCCATGGTCCTTACAGAAAACTTCAAACACGTCTATCGCTTTTTGTAGTCCCTGCTGAGTCTTGGAGATTAGTAGAGTGTCGTCAGCAAACATCAGCAGAGGAATCAACTTACCATCCAACCTTGGGGCATCAGTCAGGGTTTTATTAAAATAGTTGATCACTCTGTTGATGTATAGAGAAAAAAGAGTCGGGGCTAAGACGCACCCTTGGCGTACTCCCCTGGCAATTGGGAATTTGTCTGTGACACTGCCTGATTGATTCCATCTGACTTGGGCAAAATTATCCTCATGTAATTTCATTAAAAAATTTAAAATATCAATAGGCATCCCTTGATCTTTAAAAACAGACCACATTTTTGCTCTAGGAACTAAATCAAAAGCTGATTTTAAATCAACAAAGGCTGCAAATAGCATACCATCTCCCAACTGAACCACCCGCCAATAAATTAGCAAAAACCTAAATACCTGGTCTATGGTACTCGTGTGACTACGGAACCCTGCCCGTAGTGGTGATAAAACTTCCTCCTCCTCAATCCACCCTTGGATTCCTAATAGGACGAGCCTAGCCACCACCTTCTGAATACAGTCGATCAGGCTAATAGGCCTATAATTGCCTGGGTCAGAGAGCTCTCCCTTTTTAAAAATTGGAATAATTTGAGTGCCCTTCCAGCTATATGGTATGGGTGGGCCATTTGATAAACAGTTGGCTAGACATAAAATGTAAGATGCCCACAGTTCTTTGTCATACATGAACAGATCAGCCGGAACCGAATCTAGACCTGGGGCTCTGCCTCTGGGGATAGAATTCAGTACCTTTCGCACCTCGTTTAAATCAAAAACCAGGGGAGTTGTGTCTGTGGTCACAGAAGAAATTGATGTACAGCTCCCCTCAAAAGCATCTGTTGAGGCAAACTGAGACTCAAAGTGCGAAACCCACAAATTAGGTGGTACAGAATTAACTGGTTCTTCTCTATTTGATCCCCTACCCCACCGGACCAGGTCCCAAAAGGAAAACATAGATCGTTCTTTGCTGGCTATATGGAGATCATTCCAGTAGTCCTGGTCCCATGCTTGTTTGGCCTCATATTGAGCTTTTTTATAGGATTCACGAGCTTTCCTTATACCAGCTATATCCTTAATTTTTACCGCTTCTGACAGGGCCTGATATGCAACCCTACATGATTTCCCATACCATTGATCCTCCTTTCTGGGAGGCCTATTTGGTTTGGCATGGGTCTGTTTTAAAAAGTAGGCACTAAGTTGGTTAAAGAGATGAGTATGGATAATATTAGCTTTGCCCAAGTCATCCTTCTGAGCAATACAATTCTGTAAATCATTTGTGGCCTTAGTGATTAGGTCCCTAATGGTTAAAATCTGCCTCTCATTCATTGGACAATTTCCCCATTTGACACGCCTTAGATCATTAGATGGAACAATTTCCACCTTCCTAGTAGGAGCCTCCTGACGGTTAGTGTTAAATAACTTAAATGTTAGTAGTAGGGGATCATGATCACTCTCCACCCTTTCCACCACTATCATGTCCTTAATACTAACCCAATGTTCTTTATTAGTGAGGATATAATCAATACAACTTTTACGAAGTCCATTATTATAAGTGGAGGCCCCATGTAAATCAGAGGCTGATCTACCATTTATTGCACGTAATCCATAGCCAATGCAAAGTGCCTTAAGCTGGAGTACAGCCTCGGTCCACTTTTTAATTGGCAGGAGTGTCAAGTGGGGAATATTCCAAATACGATCCTCTTCTAAAGTAAGATCGATATCATTAGTGTCCAGAGGTTCAAAGCAGCAATTAAAATCACCTGCTACTATTACATCACCCTCTTGGCTATATACATCAAGTAACTGGTCCAACTCTTCCACAGTGTTCGAAGATTTACCCCCGATAACCCTCTAGCATATATATTAAAAACAAAAAGATCCTTTAACCCAGGACGCTGGACTTGAATAAGTAGGATATCCTTACTTTTCGAGTCCAATTGGGTCAAAGAATACCCAATGTCCTGTTTGATCCATGTTAATAGTCCCCCCTTAGCTCTTCCATGGAGGCTAGGGACGGCTGGAACATGAAAGCTAAGATAACCGGGTCTATAATCTAAAACGGTAGACCAGGTTTCCTGCAGTAATATGATATCCCTGTTTTCCAAGAACTTTGACCAATCGGATGACACGACTTTGTTTCTAAGATCTGCCACATACCAGGAGACTAAAGACGAATAAACGTTAAAATCATCCCTATCTTTGTCTTGGGAACCACATATTAGGACATCCTGCAAGTCTCCATCGACTTGGTCCCCTTGGTGCGAAGCCTCTTGCACATAACAATTAGTATTTACAGGTACACTAATCTGAACCACTTCACTTTGATCTGGGAATATTACACCTGCTCGGCCTCTACCAGATAGTGAGTTTCCTACAGAGAAAGTTTTCAAGAGAGGTCCACTCAAACCCTGGTCTTCACCATGAGCCAGTCAGTCATTACAGTCTAAAGAGCTCAATGCCTCAAATCTATTACTTACTTCGATAGGTCTGGCACAAGTATCATAACATGGAGCAAAATTGCTCCCTCTAATAAAGGCAGTGGGGCGCGGGGGGTAAAAATACCCTAGGGGCAGAATGTTGATACGATCTTGGTGTATCCTCAATGAGCCTGCCTGTCGTAGGATATGATCAACCAATTGGGGAGATGCAAAGTTGACAACAACACAGTCTCCACCCATGTTCTTCTTGGTGTCACCCACCCAATCCACCCTTCGAACCATCTTGAAATTATTAAACAGGTTATTGCCCAACACAGTTTTTAAATTCAAATGGTGTAATGCTTTGTTTTTAAGTGATGTCCAATGTTCCTCTAAACCATCTGATGTTTTAGGGACGTTGGCCAAAATAATCGTGTATGGGCACGCCTCAGGTGGAAGTTGAAATTTTGTGTTTGTGAAAGGAAGGGTGGGTAACATTAGTATTGCCCGTAGAGCCTCCACGACCAGAAGTAGTGTTTCTTGTAATGACTGAGTTGAGTGGTACGATCTTTTCCTGCACTGCTACCTGTTCCCTAAGAATTTGTACATCACTATTCAAACTTGGGGCTAGCGATGTGACTAGCGGTGGATGTGTAGGAACACAATCAGAGCGAATGGCTGCCAAGTCAATATTCGTCAGAAAGCCCTGATGATTTAGTACCTGATTTTCCAAGGCTAACAGCCTGTGGTCAATTGACTCAAGTTTTTCCATAACAGGACTAATCAGAGCTTTTAAGCTCTCCTCTAAGACCCCCAAGAATCTAAGCAGTTGATCGCCCTCAATGGAATTATTTGATGTAGAGGCCATTTGAGCTCCCTCTACACGGGGCTTAGATTTGTTAATCTGGGATAGTTGTCTTATAACCGGAGCACTCTCACAGACAATGGGTTTGCTTTTCCTTGCTTGTTTTGCATGTGGTTTACTACCCTTAATAGCACTATCAGCCTTCTGCTTCCTAGGTGGCTCTTTAGCTCTAGTGACAGGCTCAGCCCGGGCCTGCCTAGTGCATATATTGGGGGGTGGTGGCATTAGGCTGGGAGCAAGAGAACATGAGGCATTTAATGGATTAGAAGAATCTTGGTTTTGTAAAGTTGCCATAGGTGCCAGAAGATTCCCCAAATGAATAAAAGGTAATGGAATAGTCGATGTGTTAATATTAGCATTAGATGGCTCAAGAGATAACCTCCTTTCCACCAACTCTATCTCTTTAGCCACTGCAGTTTCGGCCCTTTTTAAGAACGCGTCCAATGTTCCAGCCCCCCCTTTGAAATTACCAGTAGATGAAGCCATATTACGAGGAACCCCCAGAGAAAAGTAAATCGATCACAATCACACAATAATATGAGGCCCCGCAAATAGTCACAAGGTCCTGCAATAATTTGTCAATAAGAGGCACCCAAATATCTTATCTGATCTCCGTGGTCGGTGAGTATAGTCCAGGACCCTCCAGACACAATGTAAGTGGGTAAGCCCGACCCGACCTCCTCCGTCCTCGGACGGCCACAGACGGCCCGCCCTTTGCCCGGGCTTAGCCCAGCAATGCCCGCGTGCGTCCCGCGGGGCGGGAGGCGTTCTGCTGTTAAGTAGCGCCTCCGGGCGCAGGTGGCGTCGTCAGCGGTGCGCCGGTGGTTGCTGGGGCACCTGGGGGATGCAGTTCGTGGGTGCTGCGGTGTTCTTAGCCTCGTGCCACTCCCCCAACCGCCGTTCGTCCTCGCACTGGAGACACCGGGAAAACAAAGACTGCGCCAGGGAGGTGAGTCTTTTAGGGACACCATTCATCTCAATAATCAATATTCGATCAATAGATGATCTTATGGCCCTTGACAAGTTTCTTCACAGTGCGTCTCCTAGGAGATCTAAGTGTGATGTTTCAGAAATTCTGTTAGTTAATGCCTAGCGTCCACCCTCGCATAAGACTCTCACAAGGGACCACATTCTGATGGTGCAATGGGGCCGAAGGGCGATACGTCGGTTCTGGGTATTATATTAGATAGTAAAGTATCCTGGGCTACTCATATTCAAATGCGAAGGGCAGTTCTCCAGCACAGGGCCATGGATATTTCTGTTCCAATGAACAGCAGCACCTTCCCGCGATCTGGATCCCAGACAATAGACTGGTCGAGGCGCCGCTCCCCTCCAAAAGGCAGAAGTGACGGAGGAGCAGCACCCATATTTGAATCATGAGCAGAAGAGGAACTGCAGGCTCTGGGGGTTGGAACCCCGGACAATAATGTAGTATTAGTAATTGCCCACCTATCAAGATTGGAGTACACATTTTGTTATTTACGTGTATTTTACTTAGTTATAAGTGTGCCTAAAATCACAATTGATTCCTTACCCTAACATTGACTGTAACTCCAACCTTCAGAGCAGATTAGCATAAGCCTTATCGCTTTCACTACCCTAACCATAATACAAACCCCCACACCTAACCCCAAATAACACTAAATTTACACCAGTCCACACTCTAACACCAACTGCATAAACTTCACCTAGCCCTGATACCTGACATCGCAGCAGCCCCATCTGTTACCCTTAGCCTAACCCCAACCTTTAGGCCTTACCCTTAACCCCATGCCTTGAAACACACCCTTATAGTTTCATTTTACATTTTATTTGTGATGTTAAAAAAAATGGTAAAAGACACATTTTGCTTTTTTTTTTAAAACGATCTTTTTGTAAAAGAATTGGATAGAATACTCTACTTTTTTACCTTCTATCTACAAGTTCTATCTATCTTTGCCAGACTAGTAGGCCTTGCATAGTGTATCATTCCTGCAGGACTCATGCCCTGAGGAAGGCTTCTGTGCACAGACCCAGAGACAGATGTTTACCCAAAAGTTGGGAAAACCCTATTTCTATAGGTGGAGACATTTGAACTCTGGTGTGTCTAGGATCAGGTGCTGGACTAAATAATTACATTGATTGAAGTGCTTGTTTGATGGTTAGCTGAGTGCTGGGCGTCTCAGAGGAAGGTGTGGCACTCCAAGGATGGCAGGCATGGAAGGAGCCTATTTCTGAAATACGGATTTGAGCAACCCTGTTATCCTCTCCTACATAAGCAGCTAAAATGGTGCCGCACACTTTCTGAGACAGTCCCAACTGCTCCAGGGTCTGTAAACCGATCCTTCCTGCTCCAGCTGCTGCAGACGGAAATGATTCTGACACAAACCGGTGCAGTGAACAGAAGATCCTAACATCTGCTTGTGAGATACAAACATGCTGGATAAATGTAAGCAGAATGTCGCGTTAACGCTGTATAAGATGTATATTTTTGCAGAATCATATTAAGAAAGGTTCTCGATATATTATTGTTCATAAAAACAGTCTGACTATAAAAAGAATCACCCCGTGATATAATTAAGCATTGACTCGGCGCGTTGAGGCATTTAAAGGAATGTTTTTTATCGTCTCTGGCTATAATAGCTGCAGTTTTACTTGCTTGTTCTGCAGTGGAAATGCATTTTACATTTATTGCCAATTCACTTTTCCAGACTGATGCGCACCAGCAGATCTCGGAGACGCGCTGAGAGTTAGCGTGGGCTTATTTTTCACATCCAGAGACTCTCGCAGTGCCGCAGCACATTTTGCATCTGCTCTGTGTGTCTGTGTGTTCCTGTGTTTCTGTTTGCACCTGTATAGTAGCTTATGGAATTTGCTGCATGTTTGCTCACTATACGAAGGCCAAAACGATTGCCAGTTTCTATGGGAGCGGGGGCGCATGGTGAACATGGGTGGGAGCTCATAGTGCACACTGATGGAGACCACAGGTGCAAGGGAGTGGGGTGCACGTAGTGCAATGTGGCTGAGAGTGCGGGGTGCAAGGGGTGAAGAGCCACATGTCAGAAGGTGGGGTGCACAAGGTGCAAGGAAGGTGAGCAGCGCAGCGCGGAAGGGGGTGCAATTGTGTGAGATGGGTGCAAACAATACATCATACAAAGCGTAAAAGGTGCAAGAGGGAGTGGATATTTTCATCTATTTACTGGCAGATTTTTACTTTCATCTTTATTGCATGTATTTTCTTGATAATTGAAATGTATTATCTGATTACTTATCAGAAATCCTTATTACTCTTAAAGGGACAGATGTACTAAGATTTCCTTTTACGAGTCTCTAATTTCACCTTTTTGCGACTCTCAATTAGAGACTCACAAAATGAAATGTACTAATGTGTCTCAGACACATTAGCAAGTCCCAAATCAGTCGCAAGGCATCTGCCTCATCAATATTCATGACGCAGGTCGCAATTTGCAGCCCACTGAAAATGGGCAATAACACAGGGATGGTGGCCTGCTTGGAGCAGCAGACAACTATGTAGGTGTTTGCTTTTAAATAAAGCATTTTTTTTTTGTGTGGAAATGCAGCCCGTTTTCCTTACAGTAAAACAAGACCACTGCCTGCTCTTAAAAAACGTTTTTGCTACCCTTCCCCTAGGGACCCCTTCCCGTTTGCGACTGGCTTGCCACCTACTTAAAAGTAGGTGGTAAACTGCGATTGTTTTGCAATCGCATTCCGGTTGCAAAACAATTGTACATCCCCATGCACCTTGCTATTAAGAAGGGACGCTTTTGGTACGTGAGACTCGTAAACCATATTTTGTGAGTTGGTAATAGGCCACATACTTGCAAAATAGGGTTTGTACATAGCAAAATGCATTTTACTGGTCACAAACGGCCCGATGGGCCATTAGCGACTGGTAAAATGGGTTGTACATCTGGCCCTAAGTTCTACTCATACTCATCCTCTTCCAGTCTTCACATATGGTTTGAATCCCCAGGAAATTGCAGAAAATGTTGAGAATTTAACCCCAGCCTACAAACTAATGGGTTTCATACATAGGCTAACATTCCCAGCATCCTCCTGCCATACCAAGCCTAATGGATGCCATATTGTCAAGAGGGCTTTAGAGATTCATTATGACTTACACATGAATGAGCTGGACTAACAATAATGAAGGTTAGTGGTAAGTATACAACACTTTCCTTCTACTCTACCTCCTCCCACTCTTTACTTATAGATCATACCTAGGCAAAAAAGTACATAATCCGAGCCAAGAAAAGAGGAGTAATGATAACAAATACCAAGTGTTCAGAAGCCAAACTATGCTGTGTGAGTTAGGCTTAGGGAACAATTCCTGAATCTCCCATAGAGATCTTCCATGGCATGCCCCACTCTCACCCTGAGCCCAGCAAAAGAAGAGAAACCGAGGCAAGATGGAAGTCCAAGCCCTGTAGAGATCATGTAGTGACTTCCTAAAACACTTGTCTAGGTCCGAGATAGGAAATAAAAGGAGGTCACTGGGATTGCCAGCCTGCTTATGGCACCCTTAAGTGGATTGGTGGGGCCTGCATTCTCAGCATTCCTGAAGTTTCCCATCTCAAGGTAGTATTCACCTCATAAGCAATGAATGGGATGTGCAAGAGGGACATAGAAGTAAAGCTATTGTTCATTAGAGCTAAATAAAGTGACTAAACGTGCTCTGTGACATTTTTATAAAAAGAAGGAAATAATTGGCTAGTAACGTGAGCAAAAAAGGCATTGGATCTGCAGTTTACTTTGGTTTGACCATTTTGGAGATATTAAAAAGGAGTCATTATCATGTCTACTCTCAAGGAGGGTGCTGAATAAGGAATACATTTTTGTTTTGCAATAAATAACACAAGCCCTTTCCCTAGAACCTCTAATGTCTACCCAGTGATCATACTACCCGGAAGCACTTCAGGTGTTTTGGACTGAGTCTTGCGCATGTGTGAAAATACTAAGTAAACAGTACAAAGACAACCCTATCTGCCCACCAGGATAACCATATTAGAATACAATAGTTCTCCTGTGGGACTCACTTGTCACAAAACATTATATATGCTTTTGTGGGTACACAACGTAATTGAATCATTAATTTATTATCAAATAATACCAAAAATGAGTATGGGACAATTTTCTCTTTGTTTACACAAATCATTAGTTTGCTTTGTAAGAACATGGTGCAGTCAACACAATGATAGTGCATACAATGCAGTGCTCAAACAGTGAACATATGTACAAAAACATAAAAAAGGACATTGTACAATACCCAAGGTTGCAAGATGATTTAAAACAATTATGATCAGACATAGTATCTTTGTGTATACTGTAGGAAATTGGGTTACTGGTTGAGGGGGTACAACCCTACTCTAGCAGTAATCACAATTTCTGTAAGGGTGATGCCACAACTAAACCTGAAATTAGCCTGTGCTCTACCCTGTGGTAGCTTGGCACCAGCAGGCAGGCTTAATGCAGAGGCAATGTGTAAAGTTTTTTATGCAGCACTTCAAACAACAATAAAGTGAGAACACAACATGAGAAAAGCTGCACCAATTTAGAGAAATATAGTAAAATGTCAAACATTATTTGAGACCATAACACAAAATCCAATTAGTAGAACCGGAGCTATGCAATTTCAAAGTTTTAAGTAAAAATAGTGCCTAGAAGCACAGAGCACGATTGTGGTTATCTTATCGCGCCAGACAAGGACAAAATCACAAGTTCATACCAACCGTGATGGAGCACAGGCCGGATACGGAGACCAATTTAGGTCAGATGAGTATACTACTTTAAATCCAGACTGCAGAGCATTGCGAGATACTGCATTGAGGATGCGTCATTTCTCATATAGTCATAACGGATCTGCACATACCATTGCGCAGCATTCATTCTCACGATTTCATACATACTAAACTCGACCCTGCACTCCCCTCATACCAAGAATTACCATGGACACACATATCCCCCATGCATTCCTATGGGAGGGCATGCCAATCTCACCACACGCACTCAGAGAGCTCACGCACTTTACACTGGGCCACAGTGCTAAAGTGCCCAGAGGCCTAAAACCACTACCACCATGTCAGAGCTTAAGGCAAAAAGTTCAGGGGTGAACCTGCCAAAAAGGGCCAAATCCAACAGTCAAGCTGCAGTGCTTCCAGGTAAGCTGCGTGTCTGTGGCATGGAGTCCTGCAGAATCACAGCTGTGTTGCTCAGCATTGGTTCCGAGGAAGTTGTGGTGCTGCGAAGCGGAAGTCCTGAGTCGTCAATCATGCCAGGACGAGAGGTTGCGGTGCAAAGGCCATTGTCAAGGATGCATCACGCAGCGGTGGTTCCAAGGAGGCTGAGGTCTGCTTTTGGGATGCATCGCACAGCAGCATTTCCAAAGTGGTGCTCCCAGATGATGCATTGCACTGCGTCAGTTCTACCCACAGGACCAAAGCTGGGCTGGCAGAGCACCTTCAGTCCCACTTTCAAGTGTCCAGGATGGGTGTAGCACGACTTGGGAGACAAGACTCTCAGAAAACGGAGTCCAGGTGCTGGGTTCAAGGTGGTTTAAGCCTTTTATGTCCCTGGGGCTCAGATCAGGAGGCCAGCCCACTAGCCCTTGTAGTCACTCTGGTGCTCCTGAGTTCAAAATGCAGGTCCGGTCCTTCTCACTCAGGCAGCAGGGCAGCAGAGTAGCAATCCTTCTTGAAGAGCAGTGCAGCAGTCCTTCTGAGTCTTCTACAGGTTCAGAGGAGTACTGAAGAGGTGTGTCTGAGGGTCCACTGTTTATACCTGGTGCCCTTTTTGAAGTAAGCAAAGGTTTTGGAGGTTTCCACCCTCAGAGGTGTTTGGAATTTCCTGCCTCCTTGCCCTGGCCCCAGCTTGCCTAGAAACACAAAAGACTCTTTGTGAGTGTGCTGTGCAGAGCCTTTGTGATGGGCAAGTGTGCTAGGTGACAGCTCGTTCCCCTCATCCAGTCAGAGATGGTCCCTCCTACCAATACCTATTCCCCCCTTAGTATCACTGTTTGGGAGTAATACACGGAGGCCAATTGCCAGCTACATCTAGTCATGTAACCCAGGAAACAGCCTGCAGGCTCCGAATGGTTAGGACAAGAAAATGGCAACTTTCTAAAAGTGTCATTTTCAGAACTGTAATATAAAATTTAACTTTACCATTAAAGAGGGATTTACATTACAGTTCTTCAGACATCAAATTCAACATTCCTACTTGTTCCCAATTGAAAGTTATCACTTCTAATAAGTTAAGACAATGTTATCCTATGGGAGATGTAGGCCTTGCAGTAGTGAATAGCGAATTTAAGAGTTTTCACTACCAGGACCCTAAGGCTGACCTGTACACTATACAATATCTCCTCATGAAATCAAATGCTAAACAACTAAGGGAGAAGGTGTCGACGTTTCAGTTCGTGTCAACCTGTCAAGTCTCATCAGGACCGCTGTCATCTGACTAATGCACCTATGCTGAAAGAGAACAGACTAATCCATGTGCCTTCGTAGTCCAACATACAATGCAAACTGACAAATAGACGTACTCCCCACACTGTGTGAGAACATTGTTGCACTCAGAATAGTTACCAATAAAATGTTCAAAACTGTGTGATAAAGACAAAACTGCCAGTTACCAAATTGTCTGCACACCTTCGTATGCACAACCTGTGCAGCCTAAATGTGCACACTGTAAATGGCACATGCACGTTTGTGGTCATCATGATTGTACGTATCCCAATCAAGTCAGCCTCCCCATCACCTGCTAGGTTAGTGCGACCTCATATCAGCATGCACTAATTGTCTTTTTAACTTCATAGTTAACAATATGCCTGATGTGCTGTTTTTCACAGAAAGTGGACCCCTTCCCCTTTGTGACTCGTATCGAAAATATTTTTTAAGAGCATGCAGTGGTCCCAGGGACCACTGCCTACTCATAAAAAATTCAACACAAACGTTTCATTTTTCTTTTTTAAATGCAGCCCGTTTTCCTTTAAGGAAAACGGGCTGCATTAAAAAAAAATGCTTTATTTAAAAAGCAGTCACAGACTTGGTGGTCTGCTGATCCCAGCAGGCCACCATCCCTGAGAGTGCAAGCCTTTCCCAATGGGTTGCAAATTGTGAGCTGCCTCATGAATTTTAATGAGGCAAGCAATTTACGACCCCATTAGGAATTGCAAACAGTGTCTTAGACACTGTTGTAAATTCCATTTTGCAAGTCGCAAAATGATGCAATTTGCGAGTCGCAAAATGGAAGGGACGTACATCTGGCCCTTAGCGATCTTAATATGCTTTGTCACGATGGTAAGTGTAGCCTGGCTTTCTCTCCCGTGAGAGATCTCAAGGCCATGGGTCTTCATCAGTTAATTGATGCCCCTACTCATGGAGTTGGACACATCGTGGACCCCCTTTATTAAAAATCTGTCTTCTTTGACTGTTGATCCTCCTATACCACTCATCTGGTCAGATTATTTTGCTATTCCAAATATGATTTGAGTTACTGAGTATGGTGAACATACTTCGGGACCAACTGCTCTCTATAGACAGTGGTCCAAAGAAACTCAGACGTTTTCTGTTCCCACCTTCAAGAGAATATTCCTGAATTAGCTGGGACAGTGGATGACACCACCAAAACTGTAGATAATTGGATTCACCATACTTTGGACTCCCACTTAAATCACAATCTAGACAAAAGGATCAAACTCTAGCTCCATGGTTCAATGATTATTTGTTAGACTTAAAGAAAAACTGAAAACGCTCAGGGGCAGATTTACAAGCTCCCTGCGCCACCACTACGTCACTTTTCATGACGTACTGGTGGCGCAGGGGGCTCCTCCATATTTACAAGGAGAGGAAAAGCCAACCTGCGTGACTTTTCCTCTCCTCGTAAATATGGCCCCTTCACACGCAGCACTGTGCGTGGAAGGGGCGTTCCATGGATGTTGCTGTGGGTGTTCCCACGCAGCACTCATGGAACAAGACACATCTCCAGATTTACGAGAAATCGTAAATCTGGAGATGCGTGTGAGTGCTACAACACCCTAGAGGTGGCGTAGCGAGGCGCATCCAGGAGAAATGTTTTCATTTCTCCTTGTTTTTTCCTCTTTCAATGCGTGCTACAGCACGCATTGAAAGAGGAAAAAGCCTCTTGTGATTGTTTTTGTGCAGGAAGGTTTCCCTTCCTGCACAAAAACAATCTCCCCACGACGCAGGCATCCTTGCACCATGGTGCAAGGGTGCCTGCGCCGGCGCATGGCTGCAGTTTGTGCCTCAGCGCAGGGGAAACTCCGTGCTGCGTTACTTTGTTGTAAATCTGCCCCTCAGAGTGCGCCTAGTAAAAACGCTATTCCCCGGAGGATAGAATTCAGCTCAAAACAGCTACTAAGGATCATCACAGGGCTTGCCGGACTGCTTGCTTGCTTGAAAGCTGGAAATCCTACCAAACATTTGCAAGCTTTACAAGGATCGCCTCTGTCGGGTGGATAAGGTATGTTAGGGAATTAAGCAGTCTTCATCATACATAGACACAACATGCGTTGTACCTCCTAGCCTTATGCCCAAATCCTTTATGTGTTCACGGAGACGGATCTCAAGGGTACCCCATCTCATGCCCTACTCTGTAGTCCAACTACCAAACACCAAGACCCCTGTTAGACCTTCCATCCTTGAAATGCTCTTTCTCAAAACCTTTTCCTTTCACTCCTCCTGTTTTCTGAAAATCCTTTTTGTTGGCATTATGACTCTGTGCACTTTGCCACTTCTAACCAGTGCTAAAGTGCTTGTGCTCCCCCCGAAACATGGTAAAATTGGCTTACCCCTGATTTGCACATTTAATTTACTTATACATTACTAGAATATAGTACTACATGTTCCTAGGGCCTGTAAATTAAATGCTGCTAGTTAGCCTGCTGCACCCATTGTACCACCCAGTACAGTAGTCCTTTAGAACATGTCTCTGGCCTGCCATTGCAGTCTGTAGTGCAGTTTTAACCTCTTCTGTGCCCATGACGAGATAGTCTCGTCATGGAGCACGGTCGCGCTGTGCCCATGACGAGACTATCTCGTCATGAACCCCACCCACTAATGTAACGCCCGGCACAGGAGGGGGAAAGGGCGTGGCACAGAAGGGGTTAAATTGCCAATTTGGCCTGGCAAAATAAACCTTTCACCAGGCCTAAACCTTCCTTTTTAATAAATAAATTAATTAATAAATTTAAGTCACCCCTAAGGTAGGCTCTAAACAGTCCATGGGGGAGAGGCATTGCATTTAAACAGTAAGACATGTCTTTTTACGTTTTACATGTCCTGGTAGTGAAAAACTCCTAAATTCATTTTTCACTACTGTAAGGCCTATCTTTCCCATAGGATAACTTTGGGGTACCTGATTACATTAAATAAGTGCTAACCTTTGATTGAGACATGGTAGGAATGTCATGTTTGGTCTCCAAAAAATTAATTGTAATTTAAAATCCTCTTTAATGTTAAAGTCAGATTTTCACAATTCTGAAAATGCCACTCTTAGAAAGTTGGTATTTTCTTCACCTATCTATTTGGTGCCTGCATTTATTTATTTAGAGTGTTTTATAGAGCACGAACATGACCCAAGTGTATCAGAGCAATATACATAAGATTGGCTGAGCAAAAATAAACATAGACAAGTAAATCAAAAGTAAAAGGCACAATGGGCTGTCACAACAGAGATCAAAATAAACGTCAGTCATTCAATTTTTAGGCACTGATCTAGATTCTTAGGTGGGCGTTCCACTGTTGCTCTGAAAATATTCAGTTCCAGGTACCAAGGGAAGCAATGATTCAAGTGTGGTTCTCCAGTGAAGGAATTGCTTCTCACCAATCTAGATATTGCTGACATTGTGACGTCCGCTGTTGCCTGGAAAGAGGCTCTCCGAGAGTCTATGAAAGGAATCTATTAAGTAAGATCTTTTTCACTACTTTTTTGAAAAATAGGGTTGATGGGTTTGAATGCACCTTGGGTGGTAAGGAACTCCAGATCCTTGCTTCCGATCCGGAGAATGAACTTGTGTAGGTTTGTTTGTTTTCTGAATCTAGGGTGTTCACGTCTGAGAGAGTTTGCACTTCTTAGGTAGCGGCTGCCACCTGAGATTCAAATCTTTTCTGCCAGGCAACTTGTGTTTTTTTTATGTAACGCTTTGCGTGTGAGACAAGCAATTTTCAGTTGGGTTCTGACCTCGAGGGGAAGCCACTCTATATACCTAAGCGATGGAGTGATGTGGCCAAAACATCTAGTGCCTGGTGCCAGTCTTGCTGCTGCATCAAGAGTTGTTTTGAAGGGACCTGTTCTCACTTTGGGAAGAACTAACAGGGTCGAAGCTCCGTCTTCTAGTCTGGAGACCACTAATGATTGTACTGCTTGTTTGAAGTCTGGAGGTGGCATAAATGGTTTCAATTTCTTCAGTAATCTGAGGTAGAATGAAGCAACACACGTGGTTGCACTTATGTGAGCGATCATGTTCAGATTCTTGTCTAGTGTTATTCCATGGAATTTTGTTATATCAATAATGGTAGGTATGCAGTTGAGATCATCTAGCTGCTTGAGCCAATCTTGGATGAGTGTGGAGCTGTTTTGAAGAGAGAAAAGAAGGAATTCTGTTTTCAGAAAGTTCAGCTTGACGTTGTTTTGAGATAGCCAGGGCTGAGTTTTAGCTGGTGTGTTATTTTAATTGAATGACATCTTTTGGGGAGGATAGCTTTAAGTCTAGTTGTGTGTCATCTGCGTGCATGTGATATGCAATGTTCGATTGTTTGAGGATTTCCATTAGAGCTCTCAAATAGAGGTTAAAGAGTGTGAGAGAAATGGTTAATCTTTGAGGGTCTCTGCACCTCACTAGTGAGGTGTCAGAGAATGAGTTGCATAGTTTGATACGTTGTGAGGGATTCTGCAAGAATGATGAGAACTATGAGAGCACTTCCCCGGACAGCCTCATTCTGTTTTCTAGTAATTTTAGTAGGATGTTGTGATTGACCATGTGAGAGGTCTAGGAGGATGAATAGGCAAGAATCGTTGTTATCTTAAGGGTGTCGTCCATTATGTGAATATGGCTGATTCAGTGCTGTGTCCTATTCTAAATCATGATTGAAATTTGTCGAGTAGTTTGAATTGGTTGATGTGCTGGTTGTGCACACATTTTTCCAACACTTTTGCTAGAAAGGGGATATTTGACAATGGACAAAAGTTGCTCAGAATGGTAGTGTTAGCATCTACTTTTTTTTAAGAGGGGCATCATTTGCCCGGTCTTTAGACAATCTGAGATACTGCCTTGTTTTAGCAATGAGTTTACTATTTTCATTAGAGCAGGTGAGAAAAGGTGACTGAGTTCCTTTAGTGTTGTGGAGGGGATGAGGTCATTGAAATGTGAAGTTGATTTCATAGATAGTAAGATCTTGTGGACCTCTTCCTCAGTTAGTGTTTTGAACTCACTCCAGACAGCTTGATTTTTAGGGTGGTTCATCATTAGATCCACCACATGGAATGTCGGTTCATCAATGGGATGATGATTATTATGAGTGGCTTGTGAACTATGTTTGTTGGTTGTAATTTCTTTTTCAACTTCTAAGATCTTTTCATTGAAAAATGAAGAAAGTTCTTCACATTTTTCCACTGTGTTATTACTTAGCTTGGTTACATTGCTTGCCCCAGTTTGTTGGTTGACAATTTCAAACAGTTGTCTAGGGAGATTCCTTGCATTGTCTAGTTGGGTTTTGAAGTACGATGCTTTGGCTTCCCAGATATGTTTTTTGTAGCTGATTCATCGTTCTCATAGTTTGATTAGAAGCACTGTTGAGGGTTCCTGTCTCCACCTTCGCTCCCCGTGTCTAAGACTTCTCTTTTCCTAATTTAGGCTTTGATTGTGCCAAGGTTGGGAGGGTTTGATTCTTTGTTTCTTGAGTCTCAGAAGGGCTACTGCCATCATCATTTTATTTGATATTGTTCGGTTAATTAAAGCACATTCTGGGTTGTTGTTGTTGGAGGAGTGAGTTTTGTTTTGCACAGTTCTGTCAGTTCCACCATGTCCATGTTTTTGGTGACTCGGACCCAGTAATTTTGTTGGGTTACTTGCCCTTTGGTAGTCTGTGTGTGCGTAATTCGGTGGAATAAGACTAGGTGATGATAAGACTAATAGTGGGTGTAATTGAGTCAATTGTCAGGGCACCTTCTCTAGATATGACTAGTTTGAGCGTTGAGCCTTTGTTGTTTGTTGGGCTTGTGCAAGATTGGGACAAGTTTTGATCTTTGAGGAATTGTTTTAGGGTAGATACCTGCGTCTCATCCTCCTTATTCCAGTGAAGGTTAACGCCACCAAGAAAAATCACATGGGGCTGTAGCATGGAATGTATTACGATTGTTTCCGTTCTATATTCAATGAACACCTGGTTGTCTCATGGAGGGTCATAAAATAGGTGTACTTTCTCTGGTGTGGAGATTTCTGCACCCATGTATTTACATTATGTGAGACTGTCTACAGGGAAAGTTTTGACTTGAAGGGAATTCTCATGAATGATTGCAGTCCCTTCTCCCTGTTGATGCTCTCAGTCGAGGTGTTGTATGGAGTAGTTTGGAGAAACGAGTAAGTCAAGCATGGGTGTGGACCACTGATTTAGCCAGGTTTCTGTCAGGAAAAGAATGTCCAATTCATAGTGTAGGATAGATTTGGCGATGTCTGTGGCATGTTTGATCGCTGATCTGTAGTTGAATAACATGCAATTTGTGGTCCATTTGAGAGGGACAAGAGATTGGACTTTAGTGTTCATGGGATTTCAGTTAGGTTCTCTTTGCTTCTGTTCTGTCTTTTTTCCTGAGGCCTTCACTCTTTCTTAAAATCAACGGTCAATATGTTGTATGCTGGCGTATTGGATGGTGGTGAGGAATCCTTGTAGTATAGAAGCAAGGTTTCGATGTCTGTCATGGGTAGATGGTTATGTCTCTTTTGAGCCACAAAATGGATGGCCCAGGTTGGGTGCCGTAGCTATTTACTGAATGAGAGAGGTTGTTAACCATAGGGGATAATGTGCCTTGTACGAGTGTCTTAATCTCTTGGCAAGCTAGTGAGTTTTTTTGATGATCGAATATGCTATATTTACTCCCTCAATTAGGTTTTCAATTTTGTGTTCCAGCATGCTCAGCTGGGTATTCCAGTAAGTGGCCTGATTGTGCCTGTTGGTGGGCAAGACGTATTTTGTGAATTTTGTAATGTGTGTCTGTTGATCACCTCTATGGATTGATCTTGGTGAGTAATCTTTGTATCTTGTGTTATCTGAAAATGGGGATCATCTTATTGCATGTGACCTAAAGTGGCCGTTCAATGGATGGTTGTGTTTATTGTAGTTTTTTTTCCTGTGGGTTCAATTAAGGAGAGTTTGCTTCTTAGAGTCTTCTGGTACCCTGGTCGAGCTGTGCAACTGATGAACATACTGTGGGCAGTGATGTGTGGTTCTTGTGCCATATTGGTCAAATCCATTTGGGTGTACGTGAAAGTATTTGTTCTGCAGGGGTGTAGTTCAATGCTCCTTTTATTTATGTCATACTCGTCTGTGTGGGTCTCTTTGACTGTCCAACCATCTCCATTGGTCCTTGTAGTCATCGGGTGCGGTGGCAGAGAGGTAGTATCTAGATTGTGAGTGACTGGAGATTGAGATCCTTATACATTTTTGTAATTGTTGTAGAACTGTTACAGCTTATTGGAAGGTGGTAGTTAAGACAATTAAAGACAGCTTGGTTATGCTCTTGGTCTTTTGCGTTGTGGAGAAGGTTTAGCTGGATTGTAGTTGTAGAGTCTTGGGGTTTGGAACAAACCATTTCGGAGGGTTTGGGTCTTGTTCTGGTGAGTTTTCATTTCTCTGAGGTTGTTGATTGGTCTGCGTATCTTGGGACATGCTCTGGTATGAATTAGCTCTTGTGTGTGCTCTTAGTTTGGGGAACCATTGATCAAAGATTTCGAGATTAGGGTCAGACGCTTGTACCACTAAGATGCCATTCTTGTAGATTGATATCACCACTTCTGCCTCAAATAGGTGGGATGGGGGAATTAACAGTGTGAGACCATGTGGTATTTTGGTGGATTTTGATACCTGTAGGACTGCGTGTATCGATTTTCTCCACCTTGCTGTACATCTTGTGAAGAAGATAAGAAATTATTTTATTGATCCATTCTTTAGGCAAAAGTAGAAGTTGTATATGAGTGTTTCAGGGCTGGATTTTAAGAGTCTGTGTTTGAACTGTTTTGCTGCATTTTTGGAGAGATTCAGTGGGTAATTTATTTTGAGGGAATTGGGTCCAGATTCTACGAAGCATCTCTTTAGGGCATTGATTTTTTGCTGTGCCATCGTGGAGTTTGTGAGTTCTTGATCCTGCGAGTTTTGTGGTGTTGCATTGAGCTATGGATACTTCTATCTCCCTGAGAAGTGGTAGTCTGAGAAAAAGCCTAGTGTTATTTCTGTGGGTTAGCCCCTATGTTCTTGTGGGGTAGTGACTACATTATAGAATCTTATCACTGGGGGGAGAGTTTACGGTGTCTGCTGATCAAAGGTCTCCACTGTACCGTAGAGAACAGCCCAGTACCTCAAATTAACATGTGTGCTAAGGAAAGAGAGAATTACTTGTAACAGTAGTCTCGCTACAACTAGGTGTCTTTGCTGGATTTGCACTTTAAGTGACCACTTGCAATCAGTCCCTATGTCTAAAATTGTTTTTGACCATTATTTACCTTCGAAATTGTGGTCATAAGAGCAGGTTTTTTTGCCACCTACTTGAAACTATACCACTCTTTGTGCTAGTATAATAGCCCCTTACCATTACAAGATGGCCGTTCGTAGAGGCTAGGCAGGTCTTCTTGAGTGGGCTTGTAGTCCTATTCTACTTTCAGTGATTCCACGTGCCTTAGGATACCAGTCCTATGCCTGATTCAATGTCAATTGTCAGTGGCTTTACAGTCCTTCCTTCCTTTCCATTACTAAACAGGTCTCCAGCCTCAAGACCTATTTCAGATTGGCTAGGTAAAGCTGGCAGTTGGTCTTTGTGTATTACTCCCAGACAGTGAGACAAAAGGGGAATAGGTGTTAGCTGGGTGGGCCATCTCTGACTTGATAAGTCACAATTCTGAAAATGCCACTTTTAAAGAAACGCGTCGACGGAAATGCTTGAGGATAGACCTGCCCCATCTCCATCTGTTTAGTGGCCAACGTTATTGAATTGCAATCCCACTCTAACCAAAGTAATTTTGGAACCACCAAGAGACATTGTTAGCAAGAGGTTCACAATATAGACCCACCATCTGGGTCTCCCGGCAGGATCCGGCCAGTTCGGGAGATGTCCAGAGTCCCAGATGCAGCCCTTGAATAATGATAAATAGCCCAGAAAGGCTTCTGATGGATGAAGAAGGGGCAATTCCCCCACGACATCGGTGCCAGCGACCTCACTGGGCCTTTATACAGCAGTCCGAACCCCATTCCTGGCCCGCTCTGAGTGAGCCATTCATCCATGCCACCAGGGATAGGACTGGGAATCCTCATAAGTGGAAAGTTGCAGGGGGAGCTCTGGGCGCACAGCAGACAAAATACAAAGCTGCAGCGAGGACTGAATGAGGCGCTGGGCAGGGGGCCGACTTGGACTGTCGAGAACTCTTTGTGAGGAGGACCCGCCCAATACCTTGGCATCCCAAGGTGTCAGCCTGGGGGACCTCGAGGGGCCCCAGCAGGGATGCCTGGCAGATTCTGGAGGCAACATCAGCGCAGCCCGTAAGGTGCTCTGATCCCGGCAACAGTGACTCTTCTCTCCCGCATGCTCGTGGCCAATAACTATGCATACCCTTGGGGTGAGTGCCCGGAACTGGGGTGAAACCCTATGGCGGGATCTAATTTCCCCTTCTCCATCAAGCAATTTCTAGAAACACCAGAGCTGCCAGGGGGCTGCAAGTTGCCAGGGCTTCTCGCAGCTAGTTCGTGCAGCTAAAGCAAGCTGCCAACCAGCACCATGCCCACAGAGAGTGCATCAGACCCCCACATGAGTCTTCCACCTGCTGATTGAGTGGAGCAAATAACTAGGCCTGGACGGTGAACTCCGCTCCATTTGCTGAGTTTGTGGAGTTTTCTGCACTCCGCTCTCTGCAGGGCTGCGGAGTAAAGAAAACTGCATTGTGCAGTTGGGTTTTTTTTCCGCTCACCGACAGTAAGTTGACAAGCGTGAGCTGCCTCTTTGGTCGAAGATGTAGGATATCTCATTCCACGCCCATGTGGAAATATCTTGGTTGACCAGTTACAGCACCCCACCAGTAAGAACGGGCTGGTGCCTAAAACCTAATATCCTGCGAGACCCAGTAAATAGAGAAACTGTAGCAATAGCCATTAGCGACTACTTATCCACAAACACCCACTCCAACATTCCTCCACACATGGTATGTGACGTCTTCAAGAAAACGATACGAGATACCCTCATTACACTTGAGATTGATAGAGAAAAATAATTCCCCCTGCTCGAAGTCATTCTATAGCATAACTAACAGTGCTGGAACGCCAGGACAATCAAAACCCTTCTAGGGTATCCCATAGGAAACTTGAGCTACTGCATAGTCAACTCATGGCTCACAGGACGAACCATGGTCACTGCTCACTACTATACCCAGGGCCACTGGAATTATGTGATTGTGCGGCTGCAACAATTTTTGCATAAGTATAGATTTTCCACATTTGACACCTACTCCATCATCTGCTGCATAATCTGTAGATTTTAACAACAACAAAAATTGTTTCCAGCTAAAACGGTTTAAAGTTACCAAATATGCAGCAACACACATTGCTGCTCAGTGGATGACACTTTGCAAAGCTGGACTAGTCAGATTTCTGTAGTTAATTGCTATATTTGGGTATTAAACTGGTACTAATGAGGTGAAACCAATGCCCAGACAGTGTTACCAAGTTTAAAAATGATAAAATAATGAAGCAATGCTTTTACACAATTTGCTGCATTATGCCCTATAATTTGCCTTTTGTTGCCACATAAGTTACTCAACCCTCCCTCATAATTATTTCCATCCCCTGCAGCATAATTCCAGTTGCCCTGACTACACCTAATACAGCACTTCTACAAAAAAGGGGATAAGGTGGTGACTCTCCTTGAGCTCAAACTGTGTTTTTCAACAGGCTACGGCACACATCACTCACGTCAAGGGGACGAGAGAGCACCTGGGTAATTAGATAAACAGAGATTATTCCAGGAATTTCATAAAGCCCTGTACAAACAACACCTGACAAAGGGCCTACACACTCATGGCAGAGGCCCTGCAATCATGACATGGACAGGCACTCTTGGCGGCAGCACACACACTTGTGACGGGCCCTTCACACTACAGTTACTCATTGAGGAGGTCTAGCATTGAGTGTGGAGTCCCTGCCACATTTGGGGTTCCCCCACCACAACTGCAGGGCCTCCGCTGAAAGTGCAGAGACCCTTTGTGATTCAGCCTTAGGGTGTCAAACCCCCCCCCCCAAGACATCCAGGCATACTTATGGACATGTGACTGGACACCTATACCTCCTATGAACCAGGACCTCCTAGAGGCCCCAATAGAGCCTGATGAAATTCAAGAGGCCCTACGGGTACTCCCAGCTGGGAAACTCCAGGGCCTGATGTTTTCCCATCTTATTCTGTAAACTCTTCTTGCAGCTACTCCTGGACCATCTCAACCCCCCTTTTCAATTCCTTCACCCCTGCAACAAGCCTAATTCCTACTATGTGTGAAGAGCCATTGTTGTTCGTCACGAAACCCGGGAAAGACCCCACCAAATGCACCTTTTACCACCCCAAAGCACTGCTAAACACAGACGCCAAGCCTTACCTTAAAATCCTTGCTTGCCGCCAGGAACCTTTGCTTCCCAGACTAATTGACCCAGACCAAGTAGAATTCACCTGCAACTGTCAGGGAGCTGACAACATTAGGCACTTTGCCCACCTAGTGGAAAAGGTGCACAGATACAACATCCCTTCTCTGCTCCTATCCTTAGACGTGGAGAAAGCCTTTGACCTGGTCATTTGAGCCTTTTTGATAGAGATTCTGCATAAAATTGAACTGGGGCATAAAATGATCAACAGGATCATGGTGGCTTATGCAACCCTATTTGCCTACATATGCCTTAATGGCCAGTGGTCCACCTTTTTCAAGCTATAATGAGGCAGGAGGCGGGGATGCCAATGGTCCCCTCTTCTTTATGCCCTCGTGGTCTAGCCACTGGCCATGCAGATCAGAGACACGCTTGAAATCCATGGGATTTCCTTTCATACAATAATTCTCTTCGCATATGACCTATTCACACTGACCTACCCCGCGGACCCACTACCAGTAGTGATTCAGGTGCTTCATGGGTTTGAGAGAGTTTTGGGCTTTAAAGTTAACAAAGAGAAATCCCAGGCCCTCAATCTTAACATCCTGGTAAAAATGGTTCATCTCAACACCCAGGCCTCATTTCACTGAGCACTCAACTCCATATGATACCTGGGCCTCAGCATAACCCCTCTGTTGTGAGGGCTGGACTAAAGTCAACTGGACAGCCCTGCAACACAAAATTCTGGAGGATCTCTGGAAAAAGAAACCCTTTTACATCTCTTGGTTGGGGCGCATCAACATGAGCAAAATGAACATTGTGCCTAGAGTGCTTTACCTATACGAGACCCTACCAATCTCAAAACCCTAAGCTGAAATTCATGTCCCCAAAATAAACTGCACATCTTTATTTGAGAGTGAGTGAAACCATGCATCTGTAACAAGCTTCTGCTCCTGCCATCCTTGAGAGGAGGACTGGCTTACCCTACTGTGGTTGAGTATGATTGGGTGCGGCATCTCCGATACGTATCGGAATGGGTAGCTTGGGTAAGCAAAAAAAACATGGCTAGATATGTACCATGCAGTGGCCTCCAGGTCGTAATAAGACTTAACCTGGCTGCTTAAACAAAGTTGCCTCAGGAGTGTGTACATAGCCACACCCACATGAACCGTGCTTCAGATATGGGACCATATAGCAGCCAGGAGAGTCTTCACATCTTTCCCCTCACCCACGACCCCTCTGATTGGCAATCCAAACTGGGGGTGAGTGTCTGAAAAGTTTCAGCGCTCCGTCCATCATCTCCCTGTGTTTGCTTTGTTCGCCCTAAGTTGGCAGGGTATGCCCAGACGTGGGTCCCTTGCTCACTTTGCCACTAGACTCAAGCTAGCCTGGCTGATGAGGGGTGTTACCCCGAAACCGGTCCCAGGATGCTTGTTTCCGGTCCAGGGAAGTTATGGCTTGGCAGTTTGGGCTGGACTGTTCCTATGAGGCACAGAGCCAAGAGTGATTTGCAGATAGCTGTGTCTGAACTGGGGTGGCGAAGTGAGCTAAAGAATGATGATGGATTCAACCCAGATCTGTGACTGGGAGTGAGTGTCTGAAATGTTTCTGCACTCCGTCCATAATCTCCTTGTGTTTGCTTTAATCCAGACTTCTACCCAGCCCTGAAACCCAAGGCATTCTGGGTATGGTCACAAGGGGAAAGTAGAACACTCAGAGACCTAGTTCAAGGCCCCGTCAACAAATCCTACAAGCAAAGTAAATGGGACTTCCAGATGCCGGAATCTGCCCGTCTTCAATATTTTTAATTTTGACCCTGGGCTGTACGCACTTCAAGCATACAGGCAGCCATGCAAGCCCCCTCTCCATTTGAAAAGCTGGCCAGATTATTTGAGGGCACCAAGGGTCTGATCTTGTGCACTCACACCACAACACAAGAGTTTACACCCCATGCCCCACACCTGTACCAGTGATGCTGGGAGGATGACCTGGACTGTACATTTACAGATAAACATTTGGACGAAATTTGGCACGAAATCCCCAAAACTCATAGAAGTACTCCTCTGCTCTGAAGGTAATATTCCAATGGTATTTGACCCCTGTAGGTTCTTCCGCATGTTCCCCAACACTTCCAAGCCATGTTGGCACTGCCACACAGACACAGGTACATTCTTGAATTTTGCGGTCCACTGTGATTCAAACATTTTCAATTGAATTTTGGGACACATTAAAGGGGTTCTTTACTACCCCCTGCCAGCCGATTCTCAGCTGTGGTACTAGCCATGTAACCCTCCACGCTAGATAGCATGACACATGCAGGCTGAGCGCTGACACGCCACATGACCGGAGCAGCCACATAACTCCTTGCACTTTACTGGAAGCAGGCAGAAACCCCCTCCACCCAGTGGTGTCATGGTTTCACCGACTATGTCAGATCCTGGCGATGGAACACCTGATGAAAAAGCTTTTCCACTCTGAGAGGAGATTCACCTGCCTCTGGCAACCATTGATTGATCACCTCTCTTAACTGGAATTTCCATCCTTCGAAACTCTCAGACTTATGGCACTACATCTATTTAACTAAATACTAGGCACCACTCCCTCTGAAAGTGGGTTGGAGGTGCGGGCACCCATTGCTCTAGCTGACACAGTGGACAATAGCCTGATCCACTAGTTCTCCAATCACACACCGCACACACCAACTTTGCTGCGACCTCCACCCGGTACCCCATGGCATCTTTCAAGTTATGTTATGTTCTTAGGATATACAGTGATACACATTGTATCTTTCAACCCTTTACCGAGGTGGAGTGGGGCTTCCTGCTCTGATGCGATCTTTGCTTATTTCCCCCCGGTTGAGGTCTCTCGTACTGCTGCAATGTCTTCTTTAATGTTGTGTTGCACAAAGGGCTTACACGTTGCTTTTTCTGTTAGAAATTGGAACTACTAATAAAGATATTTCTTTAAAAAATTTAACACCTCACCCTCAAGGCCTCAGAACAGTCTCTGGACCTAAAGGGCTGGTAACATGACAATATCCTTTGCTATTCTTCACAGGATTAAGAAGTATATTCCATAATGTCAGTTGTCTGCCCTCCTGTGTGTCTACAGTGACATAAGAAGATGCTTTTTCCTGGAGTGATCAGTGGTTCTGTTACAATTGGAACTGGACATGGGACCTTGCTGTTTACCTTTGCTAGAGTGTGTCCTGGATCATAAGTGCTGCATGTCTATCTATCTATCTATCTATCTATCTATCTATCTATCTATCTATCTATCTATCTATCTATCTATCTATCTATCTATCTATCTATCTATCTATCTATCTATCTATCTATCTATCTATCTATCTAACACACAGAGGTTAAAGTGATGTTATAGTTAAGTATGGTTATAATATTGTTTTACATAAGCAAATGTGAGAAATTCAATGAAGAAAAGAATGGGTAAAGCGACTTTATATTTAAGTAAACATTTCAGTTCAAATGGTACATTTTAAACACTGAAATTAACTGACCTAACAGTAACTTGTGCCTCCGCCATACATTGCTTATTACCTCACATATTGCATCACTCATGGCATGCTCTATGGCATCATTGATAACATTAATGTGCCATCTAAATTGTAATTGTAATTTTAATTGCATTTATGTAGCACTAAATGCCCCTAACGAGGTGTCAATGCGCTTTTCGGCGATAATCAAACTACTCCAGAGCCCAAAAAGGATTAGTGTTGCGTTAGTATAGGGAGATTTGCAATTAATTTGAGTGGTAGACATGCACGCTTGTTATTTGGATAGGAAAAGGATAGTGGAGGGTTAGAAGAGGGAAGAGTTTGCATTTATATAGCACTTGCTACCCCATATGTGTGCATGAGCAGCAATAAAAGAAGGAAGAGCTCTGTGTGCTCTAGTTTTATGAATGGTATGGAGATGATATCTTTGTGGCAGCTGTGATGCATTATATTGGTCTCTATGCTTTGCAATAGGATGGATAACACTTAACTTGATACATTATCCTACCTTTATACATTATATGACATAGCACAACTGCATCTGATCCAGCATGATCTATGAGCAGCACAGGACTTTGTGAACTCTGACATTTCCGGCCACCAAATTCAAAGTTCACATATCATTGATCGACAGGCCTTGAGGTTGTTTAAATCATTCTTGTAAACCTGACCAGCAAACAGAACTCACACAATTTCCAATCAGCATTGACATCAAATGTGTATCATCTCTAGGATTGAGGGTGTTGTGATACTATTCAACACATAAATTGTCGGAATACTCATGTGAACAATTGAGATTAATTCAGCTACTGGATACACAGCATTGAAATGGAAATTAGGCTGTTGTAGAAAAGAGACAAAACAAGAAACCCTGATGGCACATGGTAAAACTAAATCCTTTATTCACAGCAGATGGAAATGGAACTGTCTTACAAAAGTTCTTACAAATGCATGTCCTATTATTTCACATATCATTACCCACAATTCAGATTCCTCCCACAATTACATCTCCTCAAATTCTATATTTAGAAAGACGCACACCACGCACGACCACACAGTTATGCCAAAATATACACATAAGCCCAAGACATAACAGCAAACCAAATCAAATAACTGTAGGGTGTTGCTGTTACTAACTCACAGATAGTCTGGTCAGTTCTGGATTCTGGATTCAGTCTAACTGATTGTGTCTGAAATGTTATCTATGGAGAACCTGCTCCTGTTCAGCTGGCCATGTCTGTGAGTACCCCGCCACCTCTAACACAGAACCCACAATATTTCACCTTTGATGTCACGTTATCCTGGTCACAAATGTCAGTACCATACCAAAGGATATTGTAACAGTGACACCAAATCACTGGTCTAACACGTGCTGGATCCCTACGCCCCAAAAGGTAATTGTGACCTTTTTAGAAGAAAGGGGAACTATCAGCTCTCTCTCACTTCGATTGTACAGAGGTATGCTCTGGTAGGCAGTGTTAGGAGTCAGAAAAACCTCTGAGAGAACTCCTCATCTGCAGGAGGAATTAAAATAGATATGCCCCGTACCCTAAAATCAGTAAACACACACAGTAGTTGGTATTTCACACTATGTTTATTTATTGTTCATCATTCATAATTTGTCTTCACGCCATGTGCATTAGACTGATAGTAAGTATTATAAACATCTCATCAATACAAATGAAGGCGAAGATTACATTAGCCCCAACCATGTTTATCACACAGCCTATCCCATTGTTTGTATGATATACAACATATGCCTGAACAACTCATGCTTGTACCACGCGGGCTCTACCACGACCATGCCTTTACCATGCATGCCTTTACCATGCATGCTTTTACCATGCAATTGAGTGTTAAAGACATGGTGGGTAGAGGGACATGGGTGTTAAAGATCATACCCCTACCCTGTAAATTTTCCCTTTTCCCCCTGCCCTGAGCCCTTTGTGCGATGCTGCACTTGCGAGGTGAAATTTATCAGCTTTAATTCCGCATACGCGTTTCAGCGATTATGGCTTCGTCAGTGCGGTTAAAAGCAAAAATGCAGAGAAACAGGATGAGAGTCCTTCTTTTGTTTTTAAATACACCAAAGAGTCACTTGATAGGTCAATATTACAGCCAATGAGAAGGCTTCCTTTCGTCCAAATTGGTGTAGGAGCACCGTGCACTATCATTCAATGAATTGAGTGATTTGACTCTGTAAATTCAGAATTGCGATGTAAATACATGTCACAATGCTCACCACCAGTTATGTCCTTGTGACTCTCTGTCCTCCTTCAAACACCTCTCGCCTGTCGCTGGGTCACTTAGAGTAGGCCTGGGCTAAATTTCCGTTCCGCTCGCGGAAATTGCGATAATTTGAAATTTTCGCGTTCCACGGAGAGCGCGAAAATGTCAAAATTTCTGCATTCTGCAGCTTAGCGATAATTTGTTTCTTGCTCATGCTGTAAAATAATACATTCTCGCGCGCGCGCGATCGCCTTACCTGAATCCCCGCGTTCGCCGACAAGTTTTCCCGATCCGGTCGTGTTCTCCACGAGATGTTGGATTGTTGGTAGCCATTTGCGCTGTCTCGCGACAGTTCACGCCCGCAGTAATGTCGTTGGTCGCGCGATCATGCACCGCGAGAAGAGTGAAAACAAGATGGCCGTGCCCGCGAGCAACCGCATGGGTAAGTTGGCGAGCCTCGACCACGCAGAAAATACCGCAAACTGGCGGGAAAAAAACTTCTGCATCTTCGTGATATTTCCGCGTGTTTGCGGAGATTTTTAACATTTTCGCGATAATTTGTGAAAGTCACTTTCACAAATTCCGCCCACCCCTAACATAGAGGTTCCGTGGGTGTCAATCTTATTGAGGGACATCCCCGGCTTTGTATAAGCCGTGACCACCATCAGTCGACAGATCCTCACAGCAACGGTTCTGGTCGCCCGTTTATATTCTGCTTCATGTACCACCTACTGGGCGCTTGTTTGAACTCACGGAGGGTGCATGCAGATGGTGGGGGTAGAGACCCGCCATGTTCCATCTGTTTCTTTGATTTGAACATGGTGCTTCCAACATAATTTTTCTTGCAAAGGCATTCAATACAAACATATTCTGTCCTACAGGTAAATAACGTATTCATGTTATGAGGCTTGTTTTAATATGATACCTTATAATTAGTTATGCATTCACTTTACAGTGCTTTTGGAGCTTCGAGGTGTCCTGCAAGGATGATTTGGCATGGCAACGGTTGTGGCAGAATGCAGCTACCCACTGTGGATTATCGCCAATGATTTTAGGAGTTGTTCAGCGGCACCTACTAAAGGAACAAATATGCCAAGACTGCAAATACCAGCATGCAATGCGAGCACACGCCCATAGGGCGGGACAAGTAAACTATTTCAATATCATCTGCATAGCTGCCTTCCTTACAAGCCATCGCTGTGAACAAGGGCGGATGGACGCACGAAACGCGCCCAAGTGATGGCAAGCACTAGCTGTACCTGCCACACTGGTGTGCGATACTGCCTTGCAGTATAAAGTATTTAACAAGTAAGCGTGGGCCTCCAAGTGTCGGGTGTCTTCATATGGAATATAAAACGGACTCCTTGGTCGTGAAGAGCACCCCTGCGGATGAGCAGGGCCGGCGCCGTCACGAGAACGGCGCTTTTGGAGCTTCGTGGTGTCCTGCAAGGATGATTTGGCACGGCGGCAGTTGTGGCAGAATGCAGCTACCCACTGTGGATTATCGCCAATGATTTTAGGAGTTGGGCAGTGGCACCTACTAAAGGAACAAATATGCCAAGCCTGCAAATACCAGCGTGCAATGCGAGCACACGCCCATAGGGTGGGACAAGTGAACTATATCAATATCATCTGCATAACTGCCTTCCTTACAAGCCATCGCTGTGAACAAGGGCGGATGGACGTCTGAAATGTGTCGAATTGTTGGCCAGCACTAGCTGTACCTAGCTCACTGTTGTGCGATGCTGACTTGCAGAATAAAGTATTTAACACGTAAGCGTGGGCCTCCAAGTGTTGGGTGTCTTCATATGGAATATAAAGCGGCCTGCCTTGGCCGCGGAGAGCCCCCCCGCCCCCCGTGAACGAGCAGGTCCGGTGCCGTCACGAGAACGGCGCTCTTGGAGCTTCGTGCTGTCCTGCAAGGATGATTTGGCACTGCAGCGGTTGTGGCAGAATGCAGCTACCCACTGTGGATTATCCCCGATGATTTTAGGAGTTGGACAACGGAACCTACTGAAGGAACAAATATGCCAAGACTGCAAATACCAGCTTGCAATGTGAGCACATGCCCATAGGGCGGGACAAGTGAACTATATCAATATAATTTGCATAACTGCCTTCCTTACAAGCCATCGCTGTGACAAGGGCGGATGGACGCCTGAAGCGCGTCAAATTGATGGCAAGCACTAGCTGTACCTACCTCACTGTTGTGCGATGCTGCCTTGCAGAATAAAGTATTTAACACATAAGCGTGGACCTCCAAGTGTCGGGTTTCTTCATATGGAATATAAAGCGGCCTGCCTTGGTCACGGAGAGCCCCCCTGCAGATGAGCAGGTCCGGCGCCATCACAAGAACGGCGCTTTTGGAGCTTTGTGCTGTCCTGAAAGGATGATTTGGTACAGCAGCGATTGTGGCAGAATGCAGCTACCTGTTGTATTTTACATTGCTTGCTTTACATTAGTTACCATGGTTTGCCATGATGTCATGTTGAAATGGAATACTGCGGTCCCCTAGCAACATCCATCTGATTGTAAACTGGTGGCAGAGGAGTTGCAGTTGGACTTGTAAGCAGAGGTGTCCCAGGGGTCTGTACCATTCTACTAATAAACTGCTGTTTCAACAAGAAGCGTGTGTACCTGCTTCACAAAACTGGCGACGAGTGTGGAAACAACCCAACAAGGAAGTATTGTGTACATTCACCTTAAAAAATTTATTTGGACCGTGAGTGACCCCTGGATTATTATTTGTTTGGTTTCTAGTGACACTAAGTGCTCTTTATCGTTGATAGAGCTAGCATCTATGACTGTTACCTAATATTTTCAATTGCTAATGGATATCCTGCATGTGGCACGTTTTAACAAATAACGGTGCGATTTTGTGCGCTTAGCAACAGACTTTTCCTGCGTTTACATCGCATTGCCAAGCTGTTACTCTGTGAGGAGCTACCTGTTATGCCTTTTAACCAAGCAGTGCTGCACCGCTATTGAATTCGGGCTTTTCGCTTTGTTTGTGCTGCGCTGACGCGCTGACGTGCATGTCCGTATCTGGTGTGCTATCGAAGGATTGGTGAGAGTGCAACGAGGGATTTTACAGCATTGTGCCCCACAAGCGGCATTGTATAACATCGAGAAATTCATCTTGCCAAAGGATATTGTTTCATACTTGCGCACACGAGTGGTCAATCGGCATTATTTAAATTAAAACAAGCGTGCACTTACCTGGAGTGTTCGTGCAGCGACATTCTTTTCATTGTTGTCTCCTCATTTCATGTCACTGGAGTGTTCGTCCTGCTTCGTAAGGGATCCTGTGTAAAAAGAAAACACTAAAGAGGGACTATGGTTATTTCTTTCGTCTCTAGAGCAAGAACACTAACAAAGGACTAAGATCCAATGTTATGCATCCAGTTTTAAAGGGAAGGAAAGGAATATAAAAGAAACTTTATTTTCACATCATTTGGAATTATTATTTTTACGCACATGTCATAATTTTTTTCTTCTTTCTCGTATTTACTTACCTTTTATAACCAACAAGGAAAAAAATTTAATAAATTATAAAAATTAATAATCATAACTTTCCTTACCTGTTTCAAAACAGAAGTGTTACAAGGAACCTAGCATCACTCCAATTTTATTGGAAATCCACCACAACACGGTGTGAACAATGTCGTCACAAGTGATTCCAGCACCACCTTATTTTCTACCAAGTCCGGGTGAACCATGCATGTTATGGGAGCACTGGAAGGAAACTTTTGAAACTTATTTAGAAGCTATTGGGGGTGACGACTACGTTTCAAAAAGAAAATTAGCGATTTCAAAACAATTTTTAGGCTTGGAGGGAAGAAATGTTTTAAAAACATTACCTGCAATGGAAGCCATTGTGACTGAAACCAGCGCCGATAGTGAAGCTGCTGGAGACAGCAACATTGACATGTTTGAAATTGCGTTGAAAGCATTGGAGGAGAACTTTGGAAAAAAAGTCAGTGTGGTGGTGGAGAGACACAAGTTTTTTTCACGTGTACAGGCAGCAGGAGAAACTATTGAACAATATGTAGCAAATTTAAGAATGTTGGCTGTTACATGTAAATTTAATGATATGAGGGATGATCTAATTAGGGACCAACTTATTAACAGAATGTCTAATTTAAAAATACAGGAAAAATTATTAGGTTTAAAGGATCCCTCTCTAGATAAAACATTATCGGTAGCCAAACGGATGGAAAACACTTCCAGATATGTAAAAGAGTTAAATACACCTTCCCCAAAAATAGTAAAAGAAGATGATACTATACATAACATAAAAAGGAATACAAAGAAAGTAGAAGTCAAACCTATATCTTCCAACAGACCAGAAGGTGTGAGATTTAAACCTAAAGTTTGTTATAGGTGTGGAAGCCCGAAACACACAGCAGATGCTACCTATTGTCCTGCAATTAAATCAAGGTGCCATAAATGCAAAAGGTTAGGACATTTTGCAAGATGGTGTAGAAGTGCTAGTTCTTCTGTGACATCTAAGTCTGTCAATGCATTAGTTCAAGACGATATGCCTCACAAGGAGGAGTTGTTCTATGATAGTGAGGGTGAGAATGAGGATATCGAAGTTATGGTCATTGAGTCAAGTCAAGTTCTAAAATGTGAAACTAACAAACAAGACAGTTATCGTCCACCCAAATGCATCATCAAAATTAAGAACAAGGATGTACATGTATGGGCAGATTCTTGTTCCCCATTTACTATCATAGACAAGTTTATTTGGGAGGGTTTAGGTGAAAATTTGAATGAATTGCAACCCACCGATGTTATGCCAGAGGGATATTGTGGTGAAAATCTTCCTGTGTTGGGGTATATAGAAACTGAGATGCGTTTTTTAGACAGGAAGATTACTGCAAAATTATTTGTAGTAAAAAAAGGAAGATCTCTTTTAGGGTGGAAGGAACAGAGAGCACTCAATATAATTTTGAATCCTAATCATCCTCAACAGGTTTTGCTAACCTCACCAAGTACAACTTCCAAATGGGTTAATAAATTTCCAAAATTATTCAGTGAAAAATTAGGATGTTTGAAAAAATTCAAACACAAAATCATTTTGAAAGCAGATGCTACCCCTAAAGTACATAAGGTAAGAAATGTACCTTTGGTTTTAAGAGAAAAACTTAAAAATGAGTTGGTCAGATTGTGTAATGAAGATATTATTGAACGTATTGAA